>NC_057843.1:15000000-20000000 GCF_910594005.1 Cervus elaphus | reverse complement strand
ATTATCAACATATATTTTGTTCACCTTTATACTGTGTAATGCAAGTTTTAAATGCAATTTTGAGTGCAGTTATGGCATATGTGAATATCCAACACTATGCAGTTTATACTTCATATCTCATACATGTATAATATGTATTTCTTTCTTACCAGAAGAGTGGAAACTCTGTACAAAACTAACTCAGCTACTTTTATTTCACTTCTTCATATGCACACATTCTACTGATACTCCCAATTTTTGGCTTATTGATGAATAAGAAAGGATTTAAAGGAAAAATGTCATGCATTGCCCTCTTTCCCTTTCCTTCTGTGTCATCATTTTCAGTATACGAGATTGGCTAATACAAGGATCTAACACTGGTAAGAAAGGATAAATAGGGTTCCTTGGTCATTTGTGTTTTTTAGAACACCTTTACCTTCTCTCTGTATTTGAATCAAGCTCTGATTTGAGTAGAAAGTTTGACTTGTCAAGGGTTTCAGTCCCTCTACTTACTCTGTCATAGATGGAATACTCTTAGTAACTCACTGTGAAAAGGCAGAGGAACCAGAGATCAAATTGCCAACATCCACTGGATCATAGAAAAAGCAAGAGAATTCCAGAAAAACATCTACTTCTGCTTTATTGACTATGCCAAAGCCTTTGATAGTGTGGATAACAGCAAACTATGGAAAATTCTTCAAGAGATGGGAATACCAGACCACCTGACCTGCCTCTTGAGAAATCTGTATGCAGGTCAAGAAGCAACAGTTAGAACTGGACATGGAACAATAGACTGGTTCCAAATTGGAAAAGGAGTATGTCAAGACTGTTTATTGTTTCCCTGTTTATTTAACTTATATGCCGAGTGCATCACGTAAAATGCCAGACTGGATGAAGCATAAGCTGGAATCAAGATTGCCAGGAGAAATGTCAATAACCTCAGATATGCAGATGGCACCAGCCTTATGGCACAAAGCAAAGAGGAACTGAAGAGCCTTTTGATGAAAGCGAAAGAGTAGAGTGAAAAAACTGTCTTAAAACTCAACATTCAGAAAACTAAGATCATGACATATGGTCCCATCACTTCATGGCAAGCAGATGGGGGAACAATGGAAACAGTGACAGACTGTATTTTTTGGGGCTCCAAAATCACTGCAGATGGTGACTGCAGCCATGAAATTAAAAGATGCTTGCTCCTTGGAAGAAAAGTTATGACAAACCTAGGCAACGTATTAAAAAGCAGACATTACGTTGCTGACAACAGTCCGACTAGTCAAAGCTATGGTTTTTCCAGTAGTCGTGTATGGATATAAGAGCTGGACTATAAAGAAAGCTGGGTGCCGAAGAATTGATGCTTTTGGACTGTGGTGTTGGAGAAGACTCTTGAGAGTCCCTTGGACTACAAGGAGATCCAACCAGTCCATCCTAAAGGAAATCAGTCCTGAATATTCATTGGAGGGACTGATGCTGAAGCTGAAGCTCCAGTACTTTGGCCCCCTGATGTGAAGAGCCAACTCCTTGGAAAAGACCCTTATTCTGGGAAAGATTGAAGGCAGGAGGAGAAGGGGACAACAGTGGATAAGATGGTTGGATGGCATCACCGACTCAATGGACATGAGTTTGAGCAAGCTCTGGGAGTTCGTGATGGACAGGGAACCCTGGCATTCTGCAGTCCACAGGGTTGCAAAGAGTCGGATATGACAGAGGGACTGAGCTGACTGACTCACTGTGAATCTTGATGAACTCTTTTATATTCCAGATCCACTGGTTTTCTGTGCTCGTGGGACATTTGAACTTCATATGTGAAGGGGTGGCAAGGAATGTGAATACCATATGGCACCTGTCTTCTCTGTTCAGGTACATGGTTGATTTTCCCATTGGACTTCACTTACAATTACACAAGTTTAAAGATAAAATTATGACAGATTTTCAGATGATGACAAAGGAGTATTGAACCAAGCTTGGGGACAGCGCTGCCGCACAGGTAACGTACCCATGAACCTGGGCCTGATGTCAGGTCTTCATATACCTTCTCTACCTGCCATGGTCATCCTTGTGGCCCCCTTTCTCTGATCTTGTCCACAACAGATAGTTGACCAGATCTGCCTGCAAAATTCTGGGTTTGTTTTATTCTGTAAGCCACAAAACAAAAACTTCCTTGACTAGGCTGGGAAAGAGATTGCCATAATAAAGGACTACTTCTGAAGCTCCAGTATTTAAATATGCAACTATGTCAGGTTTGGGTATAAAATATGTGCTGAATTACATAATTTTTTTTTTTTTAAGTTAGAGGCTATCCTCTACATGTTTTTTGAGCTCTTAGATCTTGCATGCAAGACTTAAAAATATTTTCAGTTTTTGTCTAATTTGGAGCCTGAGAGGTTATGAGGGTGCATTATCCTGTTTTTAATTGTTTGTAACTCAGATTATAGAGATGGCATTCAAGACCTGCTCCTCTACCCTTATCTCCCTGGCTTTGACTTCAGTGAAAATTGACAAGAGTTCTCTAATCTATAAATTCATTTTGACCTTGGGCAAATTTTAAAATCTTTCTGAGTTTATTTCATTTGTTAAAATGGGATAAAGCCTATCTTGCAGATATAATTTAAGGATTTAATGAAATAATAAAAGTGCCTAACAGTAGTCCTATCACGTGTGCTCTACTAAATCTTTTCTGATAGTAAGTTAATGTAGAAAATAAATCTATATTTGCATCACAGTCGCCTCTCAATCTTTATGTGAGTTTACGATGTTTAATTATTATACTACTGACTCAATCTTATTTCCTTAACTTACTATGTTCTTACTCATTCTAAAGCTTTTCACCTTAGGTGTGCTAGTGGATTTTATGTAGATGAGTCCTTGCCCGCTTGTTTCACAGTAAAATGCTAATATAAAAAACAGCTTTTCACTTGGGCTTCCGTGATGGCTCAGACAGTAAAGAGTCTGCCTGCAATGCAGGAGACCCGAGTTCAATCACAGCTTCATCCTTATCTTCCATCAATTATTTTTGCATCAGTTATGCAAACTAAAATTTAAAAAATCAGGCATAAACATATTATTGGTGTGGTTTTACTGTTACATTACTTTCTAGCTCAGTGTTTTTTATTTTAAAATTTATGTTTATTAGAGAAAATTTAAAATACTAACAAAAGAAAATGTACATTGAAGATACCTGATATAAATAGTTTGTCTTTTCTTTTTTGGTCTTAATGTACAACCATAAAAACACTGTTGGGGTAGTAGCATATATAAAATTTTATATCCTACTGTTTTAGATAACGTTATATTATAAACTTTTTTCTATTACAGTCTGCATGAACATTTTCATGACTGCAGATTATACTACAATATGGATTTATTTAATGAATCCTCTGTTTTCTGATACAGTCTCATTCGTAGTAAATACCATATTGAAAATCTTTTAATATAAAACTTTTTCCATTTTCAAAGCTATGACTTTAGTTTGGAGTCCCAGAAGAACATTATTGGAAAATAAAAGCATTTCACACATTTTGTCTCTTGATGCGTGTGTGCTCTGATGCTCATTTGTGTCTGACTCTGTGACCCCATGGTCTGTAGCATGCCAGGCTCTTCTGTCCATGGAATTCTCCAAACAAGAATACTGGAGTGGGTTGCCATTCCCTTCTCTAGGGGATCCTCCCGACCCAGGGATCAAACCCAGGTCTCCTGCGTTGCAGGCAGATTCTTTACCATTTGAGCCATCAGTGAAGCCCACTTATAGCTATATGTTATTTTCTAACTCTAATTCTTCCATCATGAAATACAATATCCTTCAGGTCATTTGGTAAACCACATATTCTTAATAATTATGATCTCCTGGCGGGAGGATGGAAGAACACACTGAAAAATTCCTACAGAGCTTCTATTACCCTTGATGTTCTCATTTCTTTAACTACCCCTCCCTTCTTAAAAGTGTCAGGAAAAACCCTGATTTCCTGTCATAGCGGTATGAGCAAGACTGGTTTATCCCTGCCCCAGACTTTGCTCATTTCCCATCTTGATACCTTTATGTGTCCTGCCATCCTTATTCTCCCTGTGGTCCCCAGACAGTTGTTTTCTTTATTTGCATGTTGGCAACGTGGTTTTACATTTCTCTAACAGTTTGAGTTTGAAGCCCTTTTTGAGGTGTTTTTTTTTTTTTCCTTTATTTTTTGAAGGTTCAGGCTGTTTTGCTGTATTAAATGCTGGGAAGGAAAATGTTAGAGAAACATTGTATTAGGATGCTAAAATCTCTTTCTTTCCCTGAAGCTAAAAGACATACAGTTTTACCCTGAGGAAACAATTCTTTAGAAAACTAAACTAAAAGAAAAATGAAATGAAAGGCAGCCTACATTAAATTTCATTTATGCCTATTGTTTAATTTATGTTCTGGACCCCTTGATTCCTTTTCTGCCCTAGGCATGTGGGATAACATTTCTGTATGTTTGGTCACTTCTTTGTTTTTCATCCTATCTTTAGGCCTTCCGGAAGTTTCTATTCTGGAGCTTTCTTAAATCAGCCAGCCCTCACTTCTTCTGAGGATTGATAGGTCAGGTGGCATATTTTTTTGCAGATGTGTTGGCTTAGATTTTTTTCTTCCATTAAACCTTATTTGGCTTTCTCCTTTTTGACTTATAATAATATGATGTCTTCTGTTGATCAGTTTTAAAAATTTTGATTATTCATTTGTGCTTGGATTGTTTCCCCATATTTTCTTAGTATTTTGTTTATCGATTTATTTTGGGTACAGCCCTTGAACAGACATGGGGATTTCCCATGAAAGTATAATGAATATGTGCTCTCAGCTGTGGTATGGACCTGTGTAGATCAGAAGTGGTTCCATATTGGGAGCCATGTGGCTAAGCAGGATATAATTGCCTCATTTTTGACCCAGCAGTCGAAGATGCTGTGCTTTGCTGGAGGGAAGTGTTCACAGTAACTGCCTGTGTTGTAACTTTTTTTTTTTTTTAAGGATTAACAGAAGACCTTGATTTTTAGGGTTTACATATGGTTGCTTTCCCAATTGTACTAACATGGACTTGCAAAAAAGCACCTCTACTTCAAGGAAAAGAAACTCCTGAGTCACTTAGTATTCCTTACACTCTGGAAGTCTGACTATAAAGGCTTACACTTCCTGCTGCGATTGTATCCTCCCTGAAAGAAATGAAGCAGCAATGTGAACTTAGTTCTCTTTATCTGCACAGTGCTCCTAAGTCCCAATTTCTGCAGTCTTCCCTCTCTTACTATTTAATACACTTATCATTCTCTTCCTGGCATTCCTCTATAGGAGAGATTGAATTTAACAAATGTACACTAAGAATGATAGCTGACACTAATTCAATGAGCAGAAGATTAAATCCAATCATAATTCCTGCAGTAATGGAGACGGGTAGGGTATGCAGATCTCAGAAGAGTCAGAGATTAAATGAAACTACACAGTCCTTTTGACTATGTAGCCACTAGGAAACTGTAATAACATTTTAAGGTAGAGTGATACCACAGCCTAAAGATTTATTTAAAAAAAAAAATGAACAAAGCGTCACAGTCAAGTTGATGCAATAATTTTGCAGTCCCTCGAGCTGTTAGGCTCAAGTGAAGAAAGATGTTAGCTAAATACAATCTGGAATGAATACATTAATTTGCAGAGTCCCTTTTCCCCATCGTGCATAAAGTCTTGAACAGTTTTAACTCAGATGGATTTTAGTCCATGATAAAAACTGGAAAGACTGTCTGCAGAAGCTTTTAAAAATATAAATAAGTCACATTAAGGATAGTGGGGTGGGAGGAGGAGGAAGAGAAGATTTGCGAAGACCTAAAAAAGTAACTGCTTGATTTAATGTCTGCAAATGAAAGCTGTGGACCAGCATTTCTCATGAGACTCCATGGAGGAGTGTCACTGGTGGCAGCTATTGGAGAACTAACAGCAAACTTGCAGCTGGGGTGCTTTCTGGATCTTTCTCTACCAGCCCTTCTCAGTGGGATGGCAGGATTAGGGTTGAGGCTGAGAAGATAACGGAATTTGCATGCCTGGCCTGATTGCTTCTCTCATCTGATCACTAGTATCAGGGTGACAGCTGCTATTTCAACCCTCTGAGCAGCAAGTGGTAGAGCAGAATGTCAATTGCAGGTATATCTTCATCAGTAATATCTTGACAATTAAGGAGAAAATTATTCACTTTTTTATAACCCTTACTAAAGAGTATATGAAATATTTAGTCAAAGACTTGGAGGGTTTAGACATCTCAGTGTGAATTCTTGCATGACCCAGCAAGGTTCTGCTTTTAAAAATGTACACACCATCATGAATAGTCATCATTCTTGGGGTGGGTGTGTCTGTGTAAAGATATTGAACATTGTATGTGCAGTTCACATACATATACCTCAGAGAAGACTAAAGTTTTAGGAATGTTACAGTAGTACATGATATTGAAATTGGGTTAGATTTGTTAAAATTCTGGTTGAAAGTGATAGAAAAGAAGCAAGGAAGAATGTTTTGTTTTGAAGGATTAAAACTTTCTAAATTAGTGAGTTGAAACAAAGTATTATGTCATTAAAAAATAAAATGTCTATATGTATTAAGTTTCATAGAGAGGAAACCAGATGGATAAATAAACCTGCTAATATGTACCTCAGACATTTAAAATGTGTGTATCGTTTGACCTGATATTTTCATATCAAGGATTAGGTGATGTTCACCTGCTTGTCTTACTTAAATAATGTATCTTCCTTGTTGTTTGACTTTTCAATTAAAAGGTACTTCCCTTTATCCTCTATTAAAATTATATAATATTTGATAAATATGAAAGGATATATATATATATATTACAGAAATGTAAGTGATGAAGCATGATAGTAACTGAGCACAGTAAATCCACCATTCAGTTAGGACCTAGGCCATTACTTATATGATTATGGTTCTTTCCTATCTTGTCTCATTTTATCCTTTCAATAGATAACCAATAATCTGAATTTTATCATTTCCTTTTCAAAAATGGTTTTATCACATAAGCATATGATCTTTTTGCTTTGTTTTTCAAAACTAAGGTGTCAGTTATACCCATTATGGTGTGCAATTCTGTCGTTTTGACAAACATGTACATTACTATAATCAAGTCAGTCCTGTGCCTTACCTCAGCCCTTGGCAATCACCAAGCAATTTTTTTTGTCTCAAGAGCTTTACCTTTTCTAGAACGTCATGTAAGCGGAATCATATGTCGTGGTCTTTTAAGTCTGTCTTCTTTCACTCTGCATAATACATCTGAAATTCATTGATGTTTCTGTATGTATCAGAAGTTCTTCTTATGACTGAGTAATATCCAATTATAAGGACATGTTTTCTATAGTTTATTGATTCACCAGATGAAGAGTGTTTTGAATTTCCAGTTTTTGGCAATTACAAATATTTCAGCTATAAACATTTGTATACATGTCTTTGTGTGAATTTAAATTTTCATTTCACCTGAGTAAATATAAGTGAGATTTCTGGGTTGTATGGCAAGTGTATGTTTAACTTTATAAGAAACTTTACAAGATATAACAAATATTTCCAAAGAGGTTTTGTCATTTTGCGTTTTCACAAGCGATTTATCAAAGCTTCAGAGTGCTCTGCATCCTCCTCAGCACTTATCGGTTGTTATATTTTTTGTTTCAAATTTGGTCATTCTGATGTTAGTAGTGCCTCATTGTGTTTTAATTCACACTTCTTGAATAATAAATGATATAAGCATCTTTCATGTGCTTATATGCCATCTATATGTCTTTGGTGAAGTGTCCAAAACTTTGCCCTTTTAAAAAGTGAGTTTCTCATATTCTTATTGAATTTTGAGAACTTTCATAGCCAGACACTAGTCATTTAACAAATATATGATTTGAAGCTATTTTCTTTAGTCTGTGACTTATTTTTTTCATTCTTTTAATAATCTTTTGAAGAGCAGAAGTTTTTAATTTTGTTAATGCCCAATTTATCATTCCTTTTTCTTTTATGTATCATGCTTTTGTGTTGTGTCTAAGAATTTTTTATAAACCAGAGTCACAAGATTATTTTCTATTTTTTTCCTGGGAGTTTTATTGTTACAGATTTTAGCTTAAACAAGTGATCCATTTTCAGTTAATTTTAATATATTGTGATTCATATTTTTATATGGGTATTCATCATCATTTGTTGAAAAAAGCTGTTCTTTCTCAATTGAATTGCCCATGTATCTTTGTTGAAAATTAAATGAATACATGTGTTTGATCTACTTCTGAACTCTCTATTTTTGAAAAAAAAGATTTATACATCTATTACTTGACCAATACTATATTGCCTTAAAGGTGTAGCTTTAATATAAGTCATGCAGTGTGATAAAAAAATCATGCAGTGTGAATGTCAGTGATTAATTTTAAAAAATTATCTTGACTATTTATTTCTTTATCTTTCCATGTAAATTTTAGAATCAAGTTACTTGTTTCTACAAAAAACTTACTGGGATTTTGATTGAAATTAAATTGAATCTAGAACAATATGAGAAGTGACACCTTAACCATATTAAGTCCTCTAGTCCATTAAAAGTAACCTTTCTTCATTTATTGACTGACTTGATTTCTTTCATCAGTGTTATACAGTTTTCATCATACAGGTTGTATACATATTTTGTTAGACTTTTTGTGCTATTATAAATGGTACTTTTGAATTTCCATTTGGTCATTGCTGACCACATACAAATACTATCGATTTTTGTATATAGACTTTGTATCTGAAATCTCTATTAAGTCACTTAATAGTTTTTATAGCTTTTGAAAAATAGATTTTTTGATTAAAAAATCTACACAATCTTGTTTTCCATTAATAGAGACACATCTCTATTGTATCATCTTGGCTGTCTGGTATGATGATGAATAGGAAAACAAACATCCTTGTCTTATTATGATATTAGGGAGAAAGCATTCACTTTTTCATTAACAATAGGATGTTAGTTTGTAGATATTTTGTAAATGCCTTTTTATTCCTAGTTTGCTGAAAGTTTTTAAAAATTATGAATCAGTGTTGAATATTGCCAAATTTTCTGCATCTACTGTGATGTTGATGAATTTTCCTCCTATTTCCATTGATATGTTGAATATATTGTTTGCTGTTCAGATGTTTAAGTCCAGCATTTTTTGAATAACCATTTGGACCTGATGCATTAGTTTTTCACGCATTTCTTGATTTAATTTGCTGGTATTTTGTTGTAGATTTTCGTCTGTGTGTTCATGAAGAATGCTGATCTGTAGTCCACCCTCCACCCTGATGCCCATGTTGTCTTTCTCTGGTTTTGATGTTAGAGTATTTCTGTCCTCAAAAAATGACTTTGTAACTGTTTGTTCTTTCTACTCCAGAAGAGATTGTCAAATTTTATTATTTCTTTCTGAAATGTTTGAGAGAATCTGCCCATGTAACACTCTGGGTTTGGAGAGTTCTTTTTTGAACACTTTTAAACTAGGAATACACTTTAATTAATAGATATAGGATTAATTATGTGATGCATTACTTGAGTGAGTTTTCATAGTTTGTGTGTTTAAATATCTGTTATATTTGTAGTGATGTCTTCTCTTTTAAATTCTTAACATTTGTAGGTCATGTATTCTTTCTTACTGTGTTGGTCAATTTGGCTAAAAGATTACATTTGTTTTTCAACTCAACAGCTATGGTTTCACATATTTTCCTCTTTGTGTTCTCAGTTTAATTGATTTCTATTTTTATCTTTATTACCTTATTCCTTCTGCATACTTTGGGTATACTTTGACCTTTTTCTAGTTTCTTAAGGTGTATCCTTAGATTATTTATTTTAGATTTTACTTCTTTTTCAATATAAGAATTTTAATGCTATAAATATTGATTTAAGTGTGGCTTTAACCGAATCTCACAAATTTTGACAATATTTTAATTTTCATTAAATTAAACATATTTACTAATTTCCTTTGTGATTTCATCTTTTAAGTTATTTAGAAGTATATTGTTTGTTAGCTAAATAGTTTTGAATTTTCCTGTTATCATCCCATTATTACTTTCTGATTTAATTCCATTATAGTTAGAGAATATGTTTTGTGTGATTTCAGTTGCCTTGAATTTGATAACATTTTGTTTTATGTTCTGAATACAGCCTATCTTCAGGTACGTTCCATATGTGCCTGAGAGGAGCATGCAGTCTATCATTGTTGGGTGGGGTGTTCTATAAATGTCAGGTTAAGGGGATTGGTTGTGTTGCTGATGTCTTCTACAGTTCCTTCTGAGTATCCATTCCCTTCTTTCATTGATTATTGAGAATAGAGTACTAAGGTCTCCAATATTATTTCAGTTTGTTTCTCCCTTCAATTCTGTAAGTTTTTGATTTGTTTATTTTGATGCTCTGTTATTAAATGCATACACATAGAGGATTAAGTTTTCCTAGTGAAGTTTTCTTCTTTATTCTGGTAATATTTGTTTTTCTGAAGTCTATTTTTTTTCTCCTATTTATGTATGACTTGAGTTTTTGCATGGTTTATATCCTCCCATCCTTTTATTTTTAACTTAATTATGTATTTGTGTTTTTTAAAAATTAATAAATTTTTTAATTTATTTAATTAAATTATTAATTAATTCTTGCTGCATTCGCGCTTTCTCTAGTTGCAATGAGTGGGGACTACTCTCTAGTTGTGGTGCACAGACTTCTTACTGTAGTGGCTTCTCTGGTCGCAGAATACGGGATTTAGGGTGTTCAGGCTTCAGGAATTGTGGCTTGTGGGCTTTGTCGTGCAGGCTCAGTAATTGTGGGGCACGGGCTTAGTTACCTGCAGCATGTGGCGTCTTCCTGGGCCAGGGATCCAACCTGCATCCCCTGCACTGGCAGACAGATTCTTAACCACTGGACCACCAGGGAAGTCCCGTGTTTATGTTTAATGTGAGTTTCTTATAGACAATACAGTTGGCTGTTGCTTTGTAAACTAATCTAGCAATGTTAGTATTTAAATTGTTATGTATGTTGGCATTCTATGTAACAATTGATGTTTTTAGATTAACTTACCGATCTCATTAGTTATCTTTTATTGTTTCATCTGTTTTTGGTTCTTCTCTTGCTTTCTTATATATTGAGTATTTATTTGTATGATGATTCCATTTTATCTACACAATCGGCTTATTATTTACCTCTTAATTTTTTTCCCATAGTTGTTCTCGGGTTTATATTTTTAATTAGTCATAATCTGTGTTCACATAATATTGTGCTGCTCCATATATAGTGTAAGAACCTTATAATGTTACACTTCCAATTCTTCCCTCTCATCCTTTGGGTTGTTGTTATAATTTTAATTTCACATATGCTATAATAACAAATAATAAGTAGCTACTGTTTTTGTTTTGATGGTTCACTGTTTTTTAGATCAATTAAAATTGTTTTTACATTCATTAAAGTTATTTCCATAACTGTTCATTTATTTCTGTAGCTCCAAATTCTGTCTGTTGATATAGTTCTTCTAACTAGGGAACTTCTTTTAATGTTCCTTGTAGTGCAAGTATGCTGGTAATAAATTCTCTCAGCTTTTAGGTATCTAAAAAAACTATATTTTTACCTTTATTTACTTATTTTTGGCCACAGTGTGGCATGCAGGATCTCCAGCTTAATCTTCCAGTCTCTGGTTCATACCTGTGACCTTTGGGTTAAGGCATTTGTCTCTAAGTTGTGATATTAATGTATGCATGCCTTTTCTGTGTGTTTACCATTTGCTAATCTGGTTTCAGGTCACAGAATTTTTTTTTTCCCTTGGGAGATTTCTTACTTCTTGAGAGTTTATCAATATAATATGTTTTATGCAGCATCTAGTTGTTTGGTAACAAATGAGACCTTTCAGAATATTTAGCCTATCAAATCTCAAAGAACACAGGTCTTCAAGAATGTGTTTTGTAATCTTCATATCCACTCACATAGATATACCTCCATCTTTCTAATGTTTGCATGGTATTATATTTTAAAGGTATAACATATTTAAAATTTGTACTCCCTACTTAGAGGCATAAATAAAGACTATTCCCAGTTGTTAGCTGTTTCACATGGTATGCAATGAGCATCATTGTGCTTAAATCTCTATAAACTTGTATCAGTATATACTTACAGGATACATTTCTAAAAGTGGAATTGCTGGGTGAAAGGCATTTTGAAGGTTTTTGGTATATATTTTCTAGAAAATTTAAATGTTATTAGAAAATATATAGATTGTTTCTTATATGGTCAGTATTTCCCCTTCAATGACAGTAAAATCTTGTCTATATATGGAACATTTTGTAAAAAGGCAAGTTGTGTAAAAGGAGTTTAGTAACAAGGTCCTAGTGTTGGCTCTGCCATGAATTTAATTTGACTTTGGATAAGTTAGTTGACTTCCTTAGTTCTTTGTATCTTTATATATAAACTGAAGACTATTAAACTAGAGCAGAAGTTATTGAATTTTATTTCACAGATGAGATGATGACCCTGATGGGTCTTGCTTTGGAATCCCTGCATGCTTCAGGGAAGAAAGCCGAGCATTTACCTTGTTTGTTTGTTTTAAGATGATAAGTATTAAAACTAGAGAAGATTTTGTTAAAAAAAAAAATGTTTCACAATTAAAACTAGTTTAAAATCCCTCTGCCTAGATGGATTATCTGAAGTCATTTCTAGTTTCAAAATTTTGTAACTTGTGATTCTGTGCATACCTATGAATTGCTTTTCCAGCATTTAAACTACAATTATGGCTCCTATTATTTTCTCTTCATTTAATGCAAAAATAAATGCAGTTATTTAAACAAAAAATAACATGAGGTATTTCTCCCTCTAATCTCTTCTATTTCTCTTTCAAATTGAGAATGTTTCATTCAACTACATTTTTTTTTTCAGAGAAACATTAAATTTAGTGTCTTAATTTAATATCCTTCACACTTAGACTAAGTTTAGATATATAACACACTATCATGTCTTTTAAAATTTTCTTTGGAGTATATCCATAACTCATGTATTGGTTGCTTTCTAACAGAATGCTTCATTGATTTCCAAGCCCCAGCATATTCTCTTATAGTTAGTATTTAATGCAACTGTCACATTTCTTTTGTCTGAACACTACTTCCACCATAATAAAATTTTTTTTTTTTTTACATTTTTGTGGGAAACTCTAATTACCTTAGATAAAAGAACAAAACTCTTGGTTTTAAATCTCTTAATCAGGCTTTCTTAAAATAGCCACTGAGGCAAACTGACTCACCTTCCCATGTGCCTGATTATCATCCATCTTCAGAATTTTTGAAATTCACTCATTTTACATCTATGTTAAGAACTTCTGTACCTCCACAAGTTCCACTTTTCACACTACTAAAATGTGACTTTCTCTAAGAAGTTTTCTCCTACTAACTAGGAAGGAAAGATTCTTCTTTCTCTCATTTCAGGCAAATTACTTGGACTTTTTCTGTAATGAGGAAACTGATTTTATTGAAGTAGTCTTCAGTAAGGCTGAATTTGTAAGAATTTTACTCACATTGGGCTGAAGTTTGCACATGTTATATCTAAAAAGAAATTCATCAGGGAAATAAATATAATTCAGATTGTAGGATACACAATATGCAATACACACATGTGAGTGTGTGTATACACCCCCCCCTCTTCCCAACACACATCAAATTTTGAAAAGTCTTTAAGTTTGGAAATTCTTATTTCTACCTGAGATGAGAATATGTTAAAATAACAGAATATTTTAGCATGTTCTCTGTAACTTAAAGTGATTTTCCCTTGATCTGAATAGTGCTATATTATATGAGCTTATTAACTGCAAAAAATTTAGGTAACTTATAATATGGATGCTATAATGAACTTCCCAGCTCTCCCTTTAGGGTCAAGGCACTCATTCCCGAGCTGTTAGAAATGTTGCTGATTGACAGGTCTCAAGTGAGTCCCTCTTTGTGAAATGCCTTCAGCTAGAGTGTAATCTTTACCACAATCACATCCCATCTTTGTGAGCAACCTGCACCCAGTACCTACTCCAGTGGAAGTATAAAATCTTTGTCCTCTTGCCTTAATTGGGTTAACTCTGATGGGCCATTATAGCTCCACAGCTCACCATAGAATTGGATAAGGCCAGTATTTGGTGAATGAATAAATAATTAAATATGTGAAAAGAGGAAAAGAAAGAGTCTCAATTGAGTCTTACTAGGGAGTAAGTTCCACACTTGCTCTTGGAAAGGAAGCAGTCACTTGAATGGCAAATCAGTTTAAGACTATAAGGAATTACATGAGGTTTGAAACTAGGGCTTCTTCAGTATCTTCCCACCAACTCTCCTTAAGTCTTAAAATTCCCATTTTAGAGATTTATTCATAATGGGAATGTGGCAGAAGTGAGACTGCCGAGTTTATCTTGCCTGCTTCTGGAAAAAGAACCATGCAAGGTAAAACAAAAAAACAACCTCTTTGCCCAACCCCCAACCCCAACAACTACAAAAAATTTGGAAAGTCAAGGAGATGCCTTGCAAAAAAGGATGTCATGTTACACTGATATAGTATTTTCTCAGACTTAAATTATTCTGTTAAATACTGATTTTCTGTGGTTTATAAAAAGATCTCTATCAATTTATTAAAGCCTTTCAAGGTTATGTAAGAATCTTCTACCTTGAAAAGATTAAAGCAGGGACCTTCCAAATCAGTGAGCAAGAACAATCTCCTGTCACCTACAGAAAATCTTGCTGCCGAGGTAAGAAATGACAGACCTATAATATTTATGCCAAAGATAGCATTTCTTGGGCCCCAAAATATATATCTGGAGACCCTATATTTATTGACTTTGTTTTTATCGCTGAACTATATTTTATTACAAATAAAGTTCACTTTAGTTCCCCTTTGGATGGAGAAAAGCCATTTAAGAAAGCTCTATGCCATCCCTTTTCCTACAGTTAATTTCAGTTGCAGGATTTGGAAATTAATTTTTCTGTAGATTCAGAAGGAATTTATCAAAAGCCTTTCTACATTTATTCTGACCACTATATAAAACATCATAGAAATTCAACTGCTTATGATGTAGTCATCTTGGGCCTCTGGATTGCAGTTGGCATTTTGGTGGATGAGGTAGAGGCATTTTTGATTTAGGTCACAAAATTTCAAACAACGTGCACTCTATAGGGAGTACCATGTCCTATGATTTGATTTTACCAACTAATGTTGTTTTCCCCCCTACATGTGGTATCTGTTTGATGTATATTGAAGTGATTGTTATAGAATCTTAAGGGAGATTTTGTCTAGGTTTTGGCCTTTGACAACCCCTTTTCTCAATGAAGTAGAGTCTAGGAGACTGGATAAAGGCTTTCCCCTAACAGAATTACCTTGAAAGTAGAGAATAGGGAGAAATGCCCCAGGAAGCTGAGTATTCATGATGGACAGAAAGGAGACCAGACACTTGGAGTAGGTGGGGCCTTGATTAATGGAATACCCTGTTTGATAGGGAGGGAATCCCTTAGCAGTTCTCAGGATTTCATTATATCTTTCTCTGCTGAGTAATTTTTGACAATAGAGTCTGTATCCTTGGAATATATTCTCTTTGTTGACTGAAAAGCTTTACTATATTTTTTCCACCTTAGAGTCAAAATAATTTTGTATTAAAAAACCATGAGCTTAATGACATATAGCCAGTCATTTTAGCACCAAAAATGCTGACTAAATTTGGACTTACATTTTTTTTCCTTTGAAAGATGTTGCAAAACTAAAAAAAAAAAAAAGTAAGAAAGATGTTGCAAAACTAAAATGAAAAAAAAAATAACATGTTTCTTATTTGGTTTCTGTTGATAGACACAAGCTTTTGGAGTATAACTTTTTGTTTATATATATATATATAAATACATGTGTGCAAAAAGATGAATCCAACTATTCCTTTTAATATTCAGCTCATGATAGAAACCCTCTTCTTTACTTAAAAAGCCAAAATCATTTCTCACAGAAGTTTTGTTATTAATTTGTGTTGAGGTAATAATCTTTCTTTAAAAAAATAGAGTGAGTCAAAAGAGATAAATTTGACATTTTAGAAAGGTAAGATCTTGATTTAACTGCAGATGAGGACTTTGGTTACTGAGGGACATCATTTTCTCTTTTAATTAATTCCTTTTCCTGACATTTCTCCCATCATGAGGCAAATTTGTTTGTGGTGCTTAACCTTTAAGTATTATATCAGTTTTCACTGAAGTCATGCAGTGACCAAAAGTAAATGTAAGACAAGAATAGTTGTTTTTTTTTTTAGGCAAAAATACCTCAAACTTAGTTTGCAGTGATATTTGTATCTTACATGAGTCTCTGTATTAGACACAAATTTTGCTAGTCTAGATTGGGAATCAGGTGGCCCATTCCAGTAAACCTCAAATAATCTCAAGTGAGTAGTAATCTTTTCTCTTCATATATGTATGACGGAATCATTTTGCTATACAATAGAAATAAACACAACAATGTAAATCAACTATATTTCAGTTTTTAAAAAGTGTGTCAAAATGCCTATAGAAAAATAAGGGATATAAAAAATGATAAAAGCTTTAAGAAGATTATTACCTACTGGCCTGTTGGCCATCTGTATGACATACTTACTATACATTTGTTGAAGAAGCATCCATGTAAACCAGAGTTGTGTTATTGAATGTGAAAAAAGTGAAAGTGAAAGTTGCTCAGTTGTGTCTGACTCTTTGTGACCCCATGGACTATGCAGCCCATGGAATTCTCCAGGCCAGAATTCTGGAGTGAATAGCCTGTCTCTTCTTTGGCAGATCTTCCTGACCCAGGAACCAAACCAGGGTCTCCTGCATTACCAACTGAGCTATCAGGGAAGCTGCCAGGGAATTTAGTTGAGTATATAAGTTGATAGATCCTTCTACCTTCTATTTCTTACATGTTTTCACACTAACTCAATATATGAAAAGAAAAAGAAGAAGCTCCTAAGTTAGTGCCCTGCCTTCTGACGTGCTCCTTTTTTAGCTTGGATGAAAGACAGAGTTAGGCAGAGTTGGTGTTAAATCTTATGTCAGGAACTAGCTATGTTACTCTGACCAAAGTCCATAACTTGTCTGAAAGTAACAAAGGGAACACAATTTGTTCCTCATCTATGAAAATGGGAAGTATACCTTTATCATGTAGATTTAAAGAGGAAGCTCATTTGCAGATTGGATGATTATTCCTATTTTTTGTTGGCTGTTAGCCAGAAGTTATATGCACAAGTATAGATGTCATTCAGAATTGAAATCAAATGATAAGAAAACTCCCCTACAGATGTTCCTAAAAGAAAAGGGCAGATTTTCTCTTTCTAGTGTGGTTTGTAACCAATTCTACTTGAAGGCAGAAGAGTGAGCTGGAACAATCTCTTATCCTTTATAGTCTTATTAACCTGCCTATTTCACTTGCTTCCTTTTGGCACAAATAGTAACTCCCTCAACATGTTGAATTTAAGGGGAAAAGCCCACCACGCTGATGCTGAATGTTAGTTAAGTGCTGATTAAGTGAGTTCTGAATGTATGTATGGCTTGACAAAAATTATTTATTCAGTCAGGGAAGAAACTAATTCACACAGCAGTGCCCTAATTGGCATCAGAGAGGCATTTCCATAATGCCCTTAGGAAAAGCAGGAAGTTGATTAAATAGAAAAAATGCACATGGAAATAGGAGTACAAAATGTGCATAGAAGAATAAAAATGCAGTTGTTAAATAATCACCCTCGTGATATTTTTTTGCCAGAGAAGTTACCTTTGATTTAATGCTGGAGAGAGCACCTGGGAAAATTTCAAATTGGAGTCCCTCCCAGTCCTCCCCTCCTTATACTAAGAATCCATGGCCCAGAATTCAAATACTAAATCTGAGAGAGGCAGGTAAAAAGAACAGTGGAAAACAGATGGCAGCAGTTACAACTAGCAAATTCCCAGTTGGTGGCTCTCACATTTAGAAGCGGGCATCTGTTCTTCTTCCCCACTGCAAAGTGGTTTTAACTCAGAGGTGTTAAAAATATCTAAGTTGCTGTTTTATTCATTTCTGCTATTTACTGACTTTAATGACTTACAGTATATCCAATGAAAAGTACAATGTTTACCCAAGCGGCAAGAGACTCAAAACAGAAATATGGGATGCTGTTAAAAAACCTTGTGGTCTACCAAACAGTATGTATGGTTTTATAGGTGTACCTTGCTTTGTGAAATAGGTGGTGCCTTCATCTTTGTGTAAATTGAAATATGCTTTAAAATACACCTGGAGCACTTGCTAGTCAAAGACTCCTAAGCAAGTCTCAACCTCTCTGGGCCTCAGTTTCCTTCTCCACAAATAGGGAAGGATAATGCCCACTTTGTTATTCTGTTGTGCAGGTTTGTTGTGAATATTAGAGACAGTGTCGGTAAACTGTGTTCAAAGACTTAAATCTTGTAGGTACTTAATAAATGATAATGCATTTTATTATTTATGAGAATTCCCATTTTGAGATACACATCCATCCATAAAAAATTGAAAATGTCAGGTGTGTCTATATTCATGAGTAAGAAAACCTCAAAAAGGAGAGAAAAGAGGTATTCTTTCTAATTATGAATAAAATGTCAATAGCCTCTCATTTTTATGTTATTGTAAAGATGACTTTCCCATAACTATTTATAATAGTTCCAGGAAGAGAGTCCTATTGAACTGAATATCATTAATATAGTGCCTGACATTGAGTAGATGATCAATAGGTATTTATTGACCACTGGCTAACTCATATTTCATTTTCTTTCCTTTCTTTAGCTTTAAAAATAATTTTTATTCATTGTAGAAAATTTAGAAACATAAAAACATGAAGAAGAAATTTGAAAAAATGTCAAAATCCTTAGACACAATTTTTAAAACTGTGTTCTTATGTCACCATATTGAGAAAGTACTGGTAATAAGATTAATTTATTAATATTTTTCTTTTCTCTTAAAACTTATATTGAGTAATGAATCTATGTACAAAGAGAGGGTTTGTAAACTGATTCTAACCTCACAAATTCTATTCTAATTTCACACTCTGAATATCCTTTTTTCAGTGAGGCGATATTAATATTAATAATCACCCACACTTACTGAACTATTGTTATGTACCAGGTAATATATATTTAAACCTCAGAACAGCCCTAGATATGTGATACTATTATGTGTAAGTGAGGAAATCATGGCATTCAATATTAAGGAATATGCCCAAGAGCTCCTGGTAGAGTTAGGATTAAGGTAAAAATAAGATCAGATTCTATAAGGTGCACTGAATTATTCTGCTTCTTTTTTTTTTGTCTAGAAACTGAATTTTTTAATATCATAATTTTATTTTTTAAACTGAGGTGTAGTTGATTTTTAATGCTATACTAGTTTCAGGTTTTACAGCATAGTGATTCATTATAGATTATACTCTATTGAAAATTACTACAAAATATCAGTTATGTTCCCTGTACTAAACATTATGTCTTTGTTTGCTTATTTATTTTATATGTAGTGGTTTTTATTCCCTGTTGGCTCAGACAGTAAAGCGTCTGCCTACAATGCGGGAGACCCAGGTTTGATCCCTGGGTTGGGAAGATCCCCTGGAGAAGGAAATGGCACCCCACTCCAGTACTCTTGCCTGGAAAATCCCATGGATGGAGGAGTGTGGTGGGCTACAGTCCATGGGGTCGCAGAGTTGGACACGACTGAGTGACTCACTTTTTTTACTTTTTATTCTCTTCTGTGTAGTGGTAGGAGCCCAAATTTTGGAATCAGATATGTTGGGGAGGGGTACACTTATTCCCCATGCACATGTATCCTCTCACGTGGAGAGAGTCTTACTTCTGATCACTTTCTGTCTCATGATTCTCTTCTCTGCATGATAAGGAGATTGACATCTGTTTGTAAGGAGGTTTAAGCTGGTCATCATGGCCTTAGCCCTTTCTTCTTGACTCTTTGTTTGGGATCTACCAAATGGAAATAACATGCTTCCTCAGCTGTTCCTTGGAAGTGCAGGTTCTATCTCTGTGACTGAGTACAACCAATAATTTTTTTATAGGCAGGGAAGGTAAATTCAATTCAGGGATGGTTTAAGACAGCCTATTTCTTTGTATCTGAGTTAACTTCTGTTTAACTGTTTGTCAGGAATCCATCGTTCTGATTGATGTTTATCTCTGAATTTGTTACACACTTAGGCATAGAAGGAAGGATTTTTAAAAAATAACATTTATTTATTCATTTATTTCACTGTGTTGAGTCTTAGTTGCCACACGCTGGATCTTTCATTGCAATGCTGGACTCTCTAGTTGCCATGGGGTGTGTTCAGTCATTCAGTTGTGTCCGACTCTTTGCAACCCCTTGGACTGCATCACACCAGGCTCCCCTGTCCTTTACCATCTCCTGGAGCTTGCTCAGACTCATGTCTCTTGAGTTGGTGATGCCATCCAATCATCTTGCTTCTGTCATCCTCTTCTCCTCCTGCCTTCAATATTTCCCAGCATAAGGGTCTTTTCCAGTGAGTTGGCTCTTTGCATCAGGTGGCCAAAGTATTGGAGCTTCAGCTTCAGCATCAGTCCTTCCAAGGAATATTCTGGGTTGATTTCCTTTAGGTGCATGGGGGAGGAGGTGGGACTTAATTGCTCCTCAACATGTGGGATCTCAGGTGGCACTAGTGGTAAAGAATCTGCCTCCAGTGCAAGAGTTGTAAGGGACGTGGGTTTGATCCCTGGGTCAGGAAGATCCCCTGAAGAGGGGCATAGTCCACAGGATTGCAAAGAGTCAGACATGACTAAAGCAACTTAGCACATGTGTATGCATGTGGGATCTTAGTTCCCTGACCAGGAATTGAACTCATGTCCCGTGCATTTTAAGGTGAATTCTTAACCACTGGACCTCTGGGAAATTCCCGAGGTTTATATATTGACCTTGCAAAACTCCTAGACTCAGATACTTTTCTAATCATCAGTGTCTTTGTTTATGTGAAACCTTGGGCAGGTGATTTTGGGCTCCAAAATCACTGCAGATGGTGACTGCAACCATGAAATTAAAAGACGCTTGCTCTGTGGAAGAAAAGCTATGAAAAACCTAGATAGCATATTAAAAAGCAGAGACATTACTTTGCCAACAAAAGTCCATCTACTCAAAGCTGTGGTTTTTCCAGTAGTCATGTATGGATGTGAGAGTTGGACCATAAAGAAGGCTGAGCACCAAAGAATTGATGCTTTTGAGCTGTGGTGTTGGAGAAGACTTTTAAGAATCCCTTGGACAGCAAGGAGATCAAATCAGTCAATCCTAAAGGAAATCAACCCTGAATATTCTGGAAGGACTGGATGGACTTCTAGCTGGAAGGACTGATGCTGAAGCTCCAATACTTTGGCCACCTGATGCAGAGAACTGACTCATTAGAAAAGGCCTTGATGCTGGGAAAGATTGATGGCAGGAGGAGAAGGGGATGACAGAGGATGAGATGGTTGTATGGCATCAGCGACTCAATGGACATGAGTTTGAGTAAGCTCTGGGAGATGGTGAAGGACAGGGAAGCCTGGCGTGCTGCAGTCTGTGGTGTTGCAAAGAGTCAGACACGACTGAGCGACTGAAGAACAATGAGCCAGTTACTTCACTGCTCCATGCCTCAGAAACTTCAGTTGTAATTTAGGACATAACTTTTCCTCCCCTCATTTTTTTTTTCTAGTCTTAAATGAGTTAATATGTGTAAAAGTACTGAGAAAAAAAAAGTTTTTTGAAAAGTAAGGAGGGAAAATCAAGATGCAGAAGTTTGGTTTTAGTTCAGTGGGCTAAAATTTAGAAAGGAGAGGTGTTTTGGGGTACATGGAGTACTTATCATTCCAATCACCCCCTGACCCAGTCCCCATGGACCTAGAACTGAACAGAGCTTATGTTACTTTATCTCATCCTCACAAAACACTGTAATACAGGAAATGTTTTTGCCATTTTATGATGTGGACACTGAGGCTTAGAGAGGTTATACAACTTATGAAGGGTCACACATCTGGCAAGAAGAAAGACTGGCATTCCATACCAAGTCTGAAGTCCATGTTCCTTCCAGGAAACAGCTCTGATGATTGTAGTGGGACGTGGTGAGTATAGAATCAGATTCTCAGATGTCCTGTGAGTATGGGCCATTGTGAAGGGGATCACTGAATGATACAGAAGGATGACTTGAACCAAGAAATAGAGCCCTCATGCAGATTACAGGAGTAAAGGTTTACAAGTTGGCATGAGGATGCTATGGTTTCTTAAAGAGAAATGATTTTTTATCTATCACTTTTCCCTCTTTATAATTCAGGTTTTAAACTCCTGGTTTCTTAATACAGAATCATACGGCTTGTGGTCATGTTCTCACCCTTCAGAATTTCGCTACTGTGTTTTATTTTTACACGAAAGTTCCTACTTCATCCAACTAGAGGTCATCTCTTTCTGCACCACCGTCCCCACTAATCCCGTCTATGTCTGTCCTCTTTCATTCTCAGTCTTGAAAGCAATGTGGTTACCACCCAAGAATAGTCATATGTAGAAAGAATTACACATAACTTAGGGGAAATATTGGTAGTGCATCTGGTCTAAGAGCCACAGAGAGACTGCATAAAACGTAAGGGATTTGAAGGGAAAAAAGCAAAAATCTGTCCCATTAGGGAATGAGACCAAAAGACACTTTATACAACAAAGTGTGTTTGGCTTATGGTTGTCTTTTAAGGAAAAGGGCATTTTCTCGAGGGACAAACTTGACTTTAGTCATCATTTGAAACAGGTACAGATTATTTTATAGAGCTAATGGAAACTGAAAGCAACATTTGTTGAGTACACTATGCTGGGTGTTTTGACCCACATTATCTCAGTTCATCTTTGTGATTATTCTGAAAGGTGGAAATGATTATCTTTGCATTTATGAAAAGGAAACTGGGGCTCACAGTGAATGAGTATTTTGCCCAGGCTCACCCCTCTAGTAATTGCGGGTGCTCGGACTCGTGTCCTCTGTTTTCACAGCCCCTGCTCATTTCACTCTTTCTTGCATAAGCTATTAAATATGAATGAGGGAGACTTCACTAGAAGGCATTTTCCTCAAAGCAAGTCTAGGAATCCCTTCTCTGCTTGTAAGTAGACACATTAGTATGATCTCCATGTCCATCTATAAATTTTCTATAGTGTGATCAATTCTGAAACTGGCAAGGACAAACTTGGGCAAATAACTGCTCTTTACAGAAAATCTGGAATTGGAAAGAGAATGGCTGTGCTGTGTGCCATGAATTTTTCAAGAGAAATGTTGCAGGGGATGGAAGTCTTGATAGATATGAATTTTTTTTTGGGGGGAAGATCCATATGAGAAAATCTTCCACAAGGGGCATCCCTTTTACCAACTTGGCAAAGACTAAAGATGCAGGGTTTCTAGGATCAAAGTGTATTCACAGTGTGAAGAACTATCCCCTGACCATCCAACTGGAAGAGGGAGGCATCTTTTAATCTTTTTTCTTTGTTTTATTATTTTTTTTCTGAGGGGAAATTCCTTTTTCATTTTCTTTTGCTGACTAACTCTTCCCTTTAATCATTTTTATCTCTTGACTCATAGCAATTTCCCCCTTTTCCAATAATAATAAAGACAAATCTTTTTTAAGTTTTCATGTCAGGACATTGTTTTTCTCCTGAACTGTGCAGAGGTCAGCAACAGAAAGTCGAAGTGAGACTAGCACCAACGCTTGAGCAGAAGCAGGAGTGTTTCATCTCTTTTCTTTCTGTACATTCTAGAGTCTTGGAGAATAAAATGTCTTTGGCAACAGGAAAGCAATGTGAATCAATCAAATATCATTTATAATCTTTATGAACTAGAGAGAAGAAATAGACTTTGGAAAGTTCTTCAGAATCCAGGGAAGTTGGGTAAAGGGAATCAGAAGTAGTTATTTCTAAATGAAGTTTAAGGTTTTTACTAAAGGACTTTTGTGCTAAAAATTTTTACAAGCTTTATTGACATGTCCTAATTTTTAGGATAAATGCCTAAGTAAGGGGGTAGGGATTACTGTACAGAGCTCTTTGTCTTGGAGTCTAAGGTGGTTGTGCACAGTTGATGCCAATGTTCACTTTTGAGTTGTTCTTTTCAAAAAAGCTTCAATTTATCAAAAATAAAACATCATTATTATCTCATTATAACATGGGCCCTGGATATGAAAAAAATTGATTACCTGATCTTTAGTTCCTTACTCTGTTCTATCTGTCTCTAATTTTGTTGCTTGGGGATTATTGGACTATCAACACTCTTCCTGAATAATCAATCTGGTTAATTTAGCCTATAAACCACTTTCCCCCTTGTGTCTGGTGTAGCATATTGTTTAGTAATGTGCCCAGTAAAGCATAAAAAGTAACTCCCAGAAATGGAAAAGGAAGCAGCACTCAGATTTTGAACTCTGGCATCTTGCACATTTTATCTGTCTTCTGGACTATGTGCTAACCGACTTTTTATTTATTTTGTTTTTAGCCATATGACTAACCTTACCTCATTCTGCTCAGCAGCTGAACAGAATGCGCAGTGTTATATTCTGAAGCGCCTACTCATTCTTTATTGCTTTTATGACAAAGCTGTCCCTCCACATGTCTGCTCTGCCCTCTGACCCAAGGCACTTGCATCAAGTAAACATGCCAGATGGTGGAGAAAAGTGATGGGTCAAAGAACAACCCTCGAGGGTCAGAAGTCACCAAATCCTTCTTCAGAAAGCAAACTTAAAAGCAACAATTTCACCAAGTGCTGGGAGTGCTTTCTAGTGGAAACAGAGGTGGGGAGGGTAGACTTTAGTTACATATTTTAATTTCAGTGTCTAATGGTTTTAGGTACAGTGTCTATTTGGCTAATTTGAAAGTAAGCAATTTAAGAGACAAGTGGCATAGATGGATCAGTCTTATACTCAGCAGAGAGATGCAAGGAGAATGGTTTGTGTGTGGATGAGCATTCTCAGCTCTGGCCAGAAAATTACAGAGACAGTTTAGATTCCTTTTCCATTTGGGGGGTTATTGTTGAAAGTTGAGGGCAAGGAAATGCCATTGTCTAAATACTCTGGGCCCCTAAAAAGGCTCTATTAACCCCATTGAAGTGTTTGGATGAGACATTCCTTTTCCTTTGTTTGGTGTTGGTGGTGTGTGAGTGCAGGTGGATGAATGCTTGTGGAGTTACTGTAAATACCTTGAGCACAAGGGATGTGGAAAGCTGTTTTATATTAATGTTTTCAAAAGCAGTTTAACAAAATGCTTATTAGCTATTTGATAGGACTGGCTATTTTAGAAAAAACATTAGAGTAGTAATTACTCTTTGCAAATAAGCTATTAACAGCAATAGATAGGCACTCTAAATTCTGTTGTAGATGATGCTGGTATAATGTAGAGTGAAATGTATTTGATTTATACATAGAGTCCTAAAATATTTTTAAAAATAATTCAAAGCAAACAATCTCTGAGTTTTTTTTTTTTTTCTCTATTAAGGGCATTGAAATACACTCCTGGCCTTAAAATTCTTTCTGGGCTAAGTATTGTCATGTATGACTTTCAGGATGGAGTATGTCTTTCAATTGCTAAGACATAGTGGCTTTTTTCTTTGTGATAAAATGAATTCTCTAGCTAGCTTGCAAGTATAAAATAGTGATTTTAATTGGTATTCCAAACATAGAGGTTATTTCTAAGGCTTAATTTGTGTCTAAGCTATATCATCCATGAAAAGAATGATACTAATACTCTTCAATTATTATCAAATTAACACTTATTAATATCAATTTAATATTAATAACCACCAATTATTGAGTGGCTACTATGGGCTAGAAGCTTGATGAGGCACTTTAAATCCAGTCTAATTTAATTTTCCCAGTTCTAGCAAAAGTAATAGCAACTAATATTTATTAGTGTCTACAAATTACCAGTTGCTGAGTTTACTGCTTTGTGTATGTTTTCTCATTAAATCCTCAGGCAACTCTACAGCGTAGGCACAGTTCTTAGTGTCATTTTTATAAATAACAAAGTTGAAGTTTAGTTATTAAATAACTTGCAAGATCATACACCTGGTAAGTGGAATACATAGATTGGAACCCAGGTTGCTCTAACGCCAAGGCATGAGTTCTAAATAATGTTCCCAGATATTATTATTATCCCAGCTATATTAGTAAGGCCACTGAAATTCAGAGGTATTGCATCTGACCAAAGTCACACTGCTGTCAAGAGGCAGACTGTTGTTCAGTCACTAACTCTTGTCCACCTCTGTGTCCCAGTGGACTGTAGCCGGCCAGGCTCGTCTGTCCTCCACTGTCTCCTGGTGCCTAGTCACTCGGTCCTGTCCGACTCTGCAACCCCGCGGACTCGAGCCCACCAGGCTCCTCTGTCCATGGGATTCTCCAGGCAAGAATACTGGCATGGGTTGTCATGCCCTCCTCCAGGGGGTCTTCCCAGCCCAGGGATTGAACCCAGATCTCCCGCATCGCAGGCAGATTCTTTACCGTCTGAGCCACCAGAGAAGCCCACTCTCTATCTCCTGGAGTTTGCTCAGATTCATGTCCAAGCAAGAGGCAGAGGGGACATGCACACTCAGGGTTTTCTGACTTACAGGACCACATCAGACATGGTGGAAGCTCTCTCAGTAGAGCTACCTTCAAATGCCCCAATGCAGTAACTGATATCCTTCATCACTTCTGGAAACTGTGCAGACTGGTACTCACTTCATTTTCAGTATTAATGACTAGTGGGCTACTTTCTAGTATACTTACATATTTCTGCTCCTGACAGTTTAGTTGTGTGTTTACAGTTGTATTAGTTTCTAAACCTGTTTATGCCAGTTGACCATGTTATATAGTTATTTAATGACTACATAAACCAATGAAATATGAATGTGGAAATAGAATTATTATTTCTATGAAAACTAAAGTGGATGGAAAGACATAATAAGGCAAGTTGAAAGCAACTTTTTAAATCTAAATTAGGTGTGAATGATTCCATTATAAAGAATTTGGGAAAAATAATAAAGTATTGGAAAAAATTTTTACTAACAGTTGCTTTGCAATTGTGCTTAAATTTTCACTTTCAGTTTAAATAGATTCTAGGCTCTCAAAGAAAAAGCTTTGTTCTAAATCAAAAGATTGACCATTGAGTGGATATTTATACATGTCAGATTAAAATAAAATATATAAGTGTGCACTCATCATTTTATGATTACATAATAATGCCCAATAAGAGCATTTCTTCTCTATTATTATCCTGTTTACAGCTGAGAAACTGAGGTGCAGGGTCAATAACCTAGATCCTATCATCTGGTATAATGGCAGAGCTAAGACAAAGTTGCAAAGGCAGACATAGGATATAACTCTATGGTTCTCCATGGCCTATGCTTTGCCCTTTACTGTCTTGCCAAGATGATAAATTTGAGGGTTATGAAACATATGCCAGGAAACCTTATGGAAAGTTATTGGACTGAGGCTGACCTTGAAAGGTCCCCACTATATTCCCTGCTCTCAGAAAGAGCTTCCCTTTTCTCAGATAGATATTAACCTGTTTGATTTTTCAGAAACTCCAGGGAAAAATGTTTCATTGTATCACGTAGTGATTATCATTCTTATAAGAATTTTATTTTCCTTAGAGACTCTACCAGTATACACTACATCTAAGATACAGAGCTTTTAAGCAGTAGGAAAGAACAGAAATAACTTACAATGACATGACAGTATTACTGAAGATGCAAGTCCCAGAACTTCTCTACTTCGTAATGTCTTCCTCCAACTACTTACTTGACACTTTCTGAATTATTCATAATAGAAAAAAAAGACACTGTTTTAGATTTGATTATTAAAATTGTTTGAAAAATAATTCATTAAACTAGTATCTATTTGTTGAATTAGTAGGAATACCAGCTTTCCTGGAAGATTTACTAGAGAGTGATCTATGATTACATTTTCTGGAGAATTGAGGCAGGGTTATGATGAACAGGGGAGTCATCACTGTATATACTCCCTTGCCTCAGGATTTGCCAGTGTAATGGCCAGGTTCTTTATATTATTTACTATGACTGCATAAAAAAATCACCTCATAACCTAGTGGCTTGTAGTAGTAATATAACACTTATTTACTATTTCCCATGGTTTCTGTTGGTCAAGGTTTCTGTGGCTTACCTGGGAGATTTTAGCTGAGGGATTTTCAGTGAGGTTGCAGTCAGATGTTGGTTGGGGCTACAAGCATTTGAGGGGTGGACTGAGTTTGGAGGATCCACTTACAAGGTAACTCCCTCACATGATTGGCCGTTTGGTGCTGGTTGTGGGTTGGAGGCCCCAATTCCTCTCTCATGAGCCTCTCTGTGAGACTTCTTGAGTCTCCTCATGGCATTGTGGCTGCTTTCTATCAGAATGATGATCCAAGAAACCAAAAGGTAGAAGCTGCAATACCTTGGCCTGTCCGTACTCTGTTGGGATCACATAGGGTTATAAGGGGCAAGGATCGTAAGGGGCAATTTTAGAGGCTGGTTAACATGTTCTCCTAGAATAAATCCTCCTAGAATGATGGCAGTAATCAAAATCTGCTGTTGTTGTAATGAGGGCTTTCTCTCATTCAGAATGTAAGTTCCTTTGCTGCCTATATTCTGCCATTTATTTTCTTTTTTTTAGTGTATAGGTTTTAAGAAGTCTTTTCTTTTTGACCCTTGTCTATCCCTTCACCCTTGGTCTGAATTTGGAGGCTGTATTGTTACTGCAGAACAAACCACACCAAACCTAGCAGTTTAAAATAACAAACATTAAAAAAAACAAACAACTTTTTATTTTGTTTTGAGGTATAGCTGATTAACAAACAATGTTGTGATAGTTTCTGGTGAACGGGGAAGGAATACATATACATGTATTGTATATATATATACAGCCATACATATACATGTATCCATTCTGCCCCAAATTCTTCTCCCCTCCAGGCTGCTATATAACATTGAGCAGAGTTCCATGTGCCATACAGTAGGTCCTTGTTAATTATCCATTTTAAATATAGCAGTGTGTACCCATCCATCCTAAACTCCCTAACTATCCTTTCCTCCCAGTCTTCCCCCAGACTCTTGGCAATCGGAAGTTCACTCTCTAAGACTGTGAGTCTCTTTCTGTTTTGCAAGTAAGTTCATTTGTATCATTTCATTTTAGATTCCACATATAAGGGATATCATAGAATATTTCTCCTTCTCTGTCTGACTTACTTTACTCAGTATGACAATCTCTAGGTCCATCCATGTTGCTGCACATGGCATTATTTCATTCTTTTTAATGGCTGGTTAATAGGCCATCATATATATGTACCACATCTTCTTTATTCATTCCTCTGTTGATGGGCATTTAGGTTGCTTTCATGTTTTAGCTATTGTAAACAGTGCTGCAATGAACACTGGGGTGCATGTATCCTTTTAGATCATGTTCTTCTCTAGATATATGCTCGGCAGTGGGATTGTAGGGTCGTGTGGTAGCTCTATTTTTAGTTTTTTAAGGAACCTCCATACTGTTCTCCCTTAAGGTGTGGCAGTGGTGGGATGTGGCTCAACTGGTAAAGAATCCTGCAGTGCGGGAGACCTGGCTTCGATCCCTGGGTTGGGAAGATTCCCTGGAGAAGGGAACAGCTACCCACTCCAGTATTCTGCCTCAGAGAATTCCATGGACTATATAGTCCACAGGGTCTCAAAGAGTCAGACACGACTGAGTGTCTTTCACTTCACTTCACTACACTTCATACTGTTCTCCATAGTGGCTGTACCAATTTACATTTCCACCAACAGTGTAGAAGAGTTCTCTTCCTTCCACAGCCTCTCCAGCATTTATTGTTTGTGCATTTTTTGATGATAACCATTCTGGTTGGTGTAAGGTGATATCTCATTGTAGTTTTGATTTGTATTTCTCTAATAATTAGCAATGTTGAACATCTTTTCATGTGCCTCTTGACCCTCTTCATGTTTTCTTTGGAGAAAGGTCTGTTGAGGTCTTCTGCCCATTCAGACTGACCGTGGTTTTCTTAAGTCTAGTGTCTGCTCTCTGAATGATGAAACTAGTCTAGGGGGTAGTGCAAGCTGCCTGGAGGGTCAGGATTGGTGCCTGCCTATTGGTGAGTGGAACTGAGTCTTGGTCTTCTGGTGGGCAGCATGTCTAGGAGCATGTCTAGAGGTGTCAGTGGAAGACTTTAGGCAGCCTGTCTGTTAATGGCAGGGTGGGGGGGGGAGCTATGTCCCCACCTAGTTAGTTATATGGCTTGAGGCTTCCCATCACTGACACCTGTAGGCTGTTGGGTAGGGCCAGGTTTTGGCAGTCATGAGTGGAAAGAGGGTCCCAAGATGGCAGCCACCAGCAGGAGTATTCATGCTGTAGAATGTTCCTAAATATGACTGCTACCAGTCTCTATGATCTTAGTTTTTTGAATGTTGAGTTTTAAGTTCATGGAGACTGTTAGCAGTCATGTTTGGGAACATTCTATAGCATGAACACTCCTGCTGATAGCTGCCATCTTGGGACTCTCCTTCTACTCATGAGTGCCAAAACCTGGCCCTACCCAACACCTATTAAAACTCTGAATTCAGTAAACTAAGATCATGGTATCTATTCCCACCACCTCAGAGCAAATAGATGGGGAAAAAATGGAAATAGTGACAGTCTTTATTTTCTTGGAATCCAAAATCACTGTGGATGGTGACTGCAGCCATGAAATTCAAAGACCCTTGCTTCTTGGAAGAAAAGCTGTGACAAACCTAGACAGTGTATTAAGCAGAGACATCACATTGTTGACAAAGGTCTGTATTGTCAAGGCTATGGTTTTTCCAGTAGTCATGTATGGATGTGAGAGTTGGACCCTAAAAAGAGCTGAACATTGAAGAATTGATACTTTTGAACTGTGGTGCTAGAGAAGACTCTTGAGAGTCCCTTGGGCAGCAAGGAGATCAAACCAATCAATCCTAAAGAAATCAACCTTGAATATTCATTGACTGCACTGATGATGAAGTTGAAGCCCCAATACTTTGGCCACATGATGAGAAGAGCCAACTCATTGGAAAAGACCCTGATGCCAGGCAAGATTGAGGGCAGGAGGAGAAGGGGGCAACAGAAGATGAGATGGTTGGATGACATCATTGATTCAATGGACATGAACTTGGGCAAACTCTGGGAGATGGTGAGGGACAGGGAGGCCTGGCATGCTGCAGTTCATGGGTTGCAAATAGTCAGACATGACTGAGCTACTGAACAACAAAAATCTGTTGTTGGTCACATCATTTGCAAATGTTTTCTCCCAGTCTGTGGATTTTCTTTTTGTTTTGTTTATTGTTTCCTTTGCTGTGCAAAAGCTTTTGAGTCTAAGTAGGTCCCATTTGTCTGTTTTTGTCTTTATTTCCATTATGCTGGGAGACTGCTTGAAAAGTATATTACTGCAATTTATGTCAAAGTGTGTTCTGCCTATGCTTTCCTCTAGGAATTTTATAGTGTCCAGTCTCACGTTTAGGTCCTTAATCCATTTTGAGCTTATTTTTGTGTATGGTGTTAAAGAAGGATCAAATTTCTTTTCTTCCTTTTTTTTTTTTTTTTTACATGTAGCTATCCAGTTTTCTCAGCACTGTTTGTTGAAGAGACTGTCTTTCCAATCTTGTGTAGTTTTGCCTCCTTTGTCATAAATTAATTGGCGATAAGTGCATGGGTTATTTCTGGGTTTTCTATCCTGTTCCATTGATTATATTTTTATTTTTGTGCCAGTACCATACTGTTTTAATGACTGTAGCTTTGTAGTAAAGTTTGAAGTCAGGAAACCTAATTCCTCCAGCTCTGTTTTTCTTTCTCAAGACTGCTTGGCTATTCAGGGGTCTTTTATGTTTTAATAAGAATTTTGAGAATTTTTTTGTTTATTCTAAATACCATTGGTAATTTGATAGGGATTGTGTTGAACCTTTAAATTACCTTGGGTAATACAGTAATTTTGACAACATTGATTCTTTTCACTCAACAAACATGATATATCTTTCCATCTATTTGTGTCTTCTGTTTCTTTCATCAGTATCTTATAGTTTTCAGACTACAGGTCTTTTTCTCCTTAGGTGGGTTTATTCCTCAGTATGTTATTCTTTTTGGTGCAATGGTAAATGGGATTATTTCTTGAATTTCTCTTTCTGATCTTTTGTTTTTATTTTTTATTTTTTTTGTGTGCAATAAAGTTTTATTAAAGTATAAAGGAGATAGAGAAAGCTTCTGACATAGACATCAGAAGCGGGTAGAAGGAGTACCCCGTTTGCTAGTGTTAGCAATGGAGTTATATACTCTCCAATGAATCCAAAGAATGTCTGGAGGTTGTAAAGACCTCACCAGACCTACTCCCATAATTTACATTTTAAGACAACAGAGTTGGCCAGAAGGTTTAATCCAAAGACTGTCCTCAGGCAGGATACATCCTTGTAAAGACCAGGCCTACTCCCATAATTTATGTTTTAAGATAACAGAATTAGCCAGAGGGTTTAATCTAAAGGCTGTCCTCAGGCAGGATACATTATTGTTATATAATCCTAAGGAATGTAGAGGGAAAAAAGTTAAAAAGTTTGTCCTTTCTTCCTCCTTGAATAGTCCAGACCTCTCTCTCCTTGGGGATCCCTAGACTTATCAACCTGCCTAGGAAATGACTCTCTCATTCCCCCCTTTTCTTTTAGGAGAATTATGTTGCCAAGGGAAAGGGGCAATGTTTTTGTTCCATAACTACTTCCTACTGTTTAGGGGTGTGGTCTCTAAATTGTTAAGGCAACGTATTCTCCTAACCCTCATATTGAGGGTCTCTGATCCAGGGGCCCCAAGTAATAGTTGGAGGAGGCACTCATAGGAGCTCGGACAACCATTTGTAAATTAAAAGCTTTTAAGTGGTTAGAAAACCCCATTATACAGTTACAAATGTAAGGCAAAATAATCATCAGAATGAAAAGTCACATTATGTCCATAGTTACATCAGTCCATTTTAGGGTTCTTAGATGTCATCAGTTTAAGAAGAGGCATCACATGCGATTGTTGAAGGTATTTGCAGACTTGGAGAAAGCCTTTTCCTTGAAGTGGAGATGTCCACCATGGGAAGCCTTCCACAGATAAAGAAGGGAGTGGTCCACAGACCCAGCAGTTAGACAGATTGTGGAATGCAGTGTAGGAGTGAGCCCAGGACAGGAAGGCATTGTCTTGAGGATCAAACGGCAGACTCAGGATTTTTGGAGTCAGCATAAGTAGGCTCACATAGATTATTAGGCCCATCTGAAAAGTACAAAGTCAGAGCATAGAAAGTAAAGACATAAAATGATATCACTTAGTTCTGGTCAGGGTGCCACCTCTTAACTTGAGTGTGATGTACCCACGAATCAATTCTTGGTACTTTGACAGCTGTGGGAGAAGAAAGAATAACCTGGTAAGGGCCTTCCAGAGGGGCTCGAGGGATAGCACGGAGTAAGTTGCCCCAGTATCTAAAAGGAAATCGATGGATTGGCCTCCCACAGTTATCAATACCCAGGGATCCTCAGGTGTAATTAGGACGGGAGCTTGTGTGGGGAACCCCAGGCACCTTCAGTCCTGGTTGTCTTGAGAGTCCGACCCCTGAAACCTATGCCTCTGGGGGCAGTCTCTCCTCAATGTGGTCCTTTGCAGACATGGAGCCGGGCGGCTTAGATGCCCAAGGGCAATCCCGCTTGAGGTGCCCCTCCTTTCCACAGTAATAGCAAGCCCATCCCTTTTCACCTGGGTCCCTCTGGGCATTTCTCTCAGGCTGTTTAAGAATGGTTCTCATAGCCATTGCGAAGGCTTCTTTGCCTGTTCCTTTGTCTTTCTCTGCCTTTCTTTCTTGTCCTCATATTCCTTTCCATAATAGACTGTCTGAGCCAGTTGTAACAGATTATCTAAAGACTGATTTGGTCCATATGCCCGTTTTGATAACTTACCTCGAATATCTGGAGCTGACTGAGTGAGAAATCTATCTTTTAAGATCACTTTTCCCTCTTCACTTTTGGGATCAATCTCAGTGTATCTGTGAAGGGCTTCTCTCAGTCTGTCTAGGAACTTACCAGGAGCTTCCTTCTCCTCCTGTTTTATGTTTGCCAGTTTGCCACAGTTTAAAGGCTTAGAACACGCCTGCCTGAGTCCTTCAAGAATACATCTGACAAAATGACTCTGATCCCATCCTCCTTCCTGTGTTGTAGTCCCAATCTGGTTCTGTAATTGGGACCGCCTGATTCCCAGTGGGGAGGGCAGTTATCCTCCCTCTTTCCTAATGACTCATTACCAAGCCATTCATCTCCATAAGCAACTGCTGTTCCCAAAACCCGAGTCTTTGAGTCGGGAGTCAGTGTTTGTCCCAAAATATACATCACATCCTTCCAAGTAAGGTCATAAAGCAGAGTAATGCCTTTAAAAGTTCTAATACATTTTTTTGGGTCCTCTAAATAGTCTCCCTTGGGTAATTACCTTGGGTAATATAGTAATTTTGACAACATTGATTCTTTTCTCTCCACAAACATGATATATCTTTCCATCCATTTGTGTCTTCTGTTTCTTTCATCACCATCTTATAGTTTTCAGACTATAGGTCTTTTTCTCCTTAGGTGGGTTTATTCCTCAGTATGTTATTCTTTTTGATGCAATGGTAAATGGAATTATTTCTTGAATTTTTCTTTCTGATCTTTTGTTTTTAGTGTTTAGAAATGTGACAGGTTTATGTGTATTAATTTTTTTTACCTGCAACTTTACCAAATTCACTGATGAGTTCTAATAGTTTTCTGATAGTAGCATCTTTAGGATCTTCTATATATAGTATCATGTCATCTGCGAATAATGACAGTTTAACTTCTTTTTCAGTTTGGAGTCCCTTTACTTATTTTTCTTCTCTGATTGCTGTAGCTAAGATCTCCAAAACTATGTTGGATAAAAGTGGTTAGACTGGACAGCCTTGTCTTGTTCCTGATCTTAGAGGAAATGAATTCAGCTTTTCACCATTGAGTATGATGTTAGCTGTAAGTTTGTCATATATGGCCTTTATTATGTTGAGGTATGTTCGCCCTATGCCCACATTCTGGAGAATTTTTATCACAAATGTGTGCTGAATTTTGTCAAAAGCCTTTTTTTGCATCTGAGGTGCTCACGTGTAAAATGATAACCACTTGTTTGCTTATTATCTTGTGGATCAGCAGTTTGAGCTGGGCTAGGTTGGGTAGTCCTATTTTTTGTTGTTGTTGTTGTTGCTGTTGATTTTATTTTTGTCTTGCTTGGGGTCACTAATCCAAATCATCTGACAGCTCAAATGGGGCTGAATGTCTAAGGACCTTACTCACTTGTCTAGTGTTTGGCCGGTTGTCACATCCTTGATTCTTTTCTATGTGGCTTCTCCAGTAGACTAGCTTGGGGTCATTCACACAGAGGTTTCAAAGTTGAAAGAACAGCTAATAGAGGTATGAGTATGAAAATGAAAGTGAAAGTCACTCAGTCATGTCTGACTCTTTGCGACCCCATGGACATATACAGTCCATGGAATTCTCTAGGCCAGAGTACTGGAATGGGTAGCCTTTCCCTTCTCCAGAGGATCTTCCCAACCTAGGGATTGAACCCGGTCTCCTGCATTGCAGGCAGATTCTTTACTAGCTGTGCCACAAGGGAAGCCCAAAGTGAAAGTCACTCAGTCCTGTCTAACTCTTTGTGACCCCATGGATTTCTCCAGGCCAGAATATTGGAGTGGGTAGCTTCTTCCCTTCTCCAGTGGATCTTCTCAACCCAGGAATCGAACCAGGGTCCCCTGCATTGCAGGCAGATTCGTTACCAACTGAGCTATCAGGGAAGCACATTCAATTCTCTGCTTGTAGTATTGTTCACAAATATTCCAAGGGCTAAAAGAAGTCTGGGTAAATCCAGATTTAAGTGATTGAGAAATTGATGTTACTTCCAATGGGAGAATTGGCAAAGTCACATTGTAAAGGGGAGTGATACAGGATGAGAATTATTATGACCATCTGTGCAGTCTGCCAAAGTAGCTTTCCTTTGTCCTTTGGTATAGCCTTTCCTCATCTGTATCACCCTCTAAGCTATAAGCTCCCTGAGGCTAGGACCTTTTTTCCTTAGGCCAGGACCTTGACAGGCTTATATTTTTATGTATCCCTAGCACCTTTTCCATTGTTACATAATTATTCATTGAACTGAATTGAATATAAAGCACTTTCAGGGAAAAGAGATCATGGAAAGGGCAAGTAAAGAATGAAATTGAAAGACTCATGCTCAATTGATAGTTTTGACTAGATTAGTTATTTAAACAACTGTTCAATCCAGGCAAATAAAACCATTTGATTTTCAAAAGCTAGGTTATTAATTGTTTGTCTGAGCTGATTAGCTGTTTGGTTATTAAGTTGGAACAAATTGTGGATGTGTAGCCAAAATAAAATTATAGTATGCCAGTCGATGTCAGTTTGACAATACTTTCCTATTGCTGGTTCACAGACAACTTTTCAAAGATTACTGTTAATGTGTCCCAAAAGTGGTTAAAAGCTTCATTTTGTCAGTGAATTAGTAGTTATTAAATTAACAAGTATAGGATAATGGAGATGGGAGCCCCTGGGGAAGTGAAGGCTTTCTTCCACAAAACCCTGAAGGTGCATCTGAGGTCTAAAGAACAAATTCCCACCCAGCAGAGCTGTCCAGTCATTGAATGAAAGCATTTGGAAGTTGCATAATCACTTATTTGGGAGGAATCTAATAAAAATCCAAGGCACAGAGAGGTTAAGTAATTTGCCCAAGATTGTACTAGTAAGTGGCAGACCTGGAATATGAACCCAGCTCTCTGGATTCCTTAGTCTATGCTCAAGAGACAACACGTGAAAAATGCTAGACTGGATACAATAGATCAAGCCCTGAGCCTTTGGAGTGGGAGCACTGACATGAAGACACTAGACACCAGAGAACTAACCCTAGGGAGTATCAAATAGTGAGAAATCACACAAAGGAAACCACTTGAATACAAGACTCGGCATCACCCAACCACCAGTAGCACCCTGTGCAGGATGCCTCATCTAAACAACAAACAAAACAAACATATAACCCAATCATCAGCAGACAGGACTACCATCTCACTCAGCCTTGCCCATCAGAGGAAAAACAATCAAAAACTCAACACAAATCTCACCCTATAGAAAGCTCACACAAACCACTGGACCAACCTTAGGAGGGCAGAAACCAAAAAGAAGAAAGAATTCAATCTTCTTCAAGAAAAGAATTCAACTTTCCTTGAAGCCTGGGAAAAGGAGACCTCAACCATAGTAACTTAAAAAAAAAATAATGAAAAGGCAGAGAAATACTGCACAAATGAAGGAACACACTAGAAACACAGAAGTCCAAATAAATGAAGAGGAAATAGGCAAACTACCTGAAAAGATTTCAGAATAATGATAGTAAAGATGATTAAAAATCTTGAAAACAAAATGGAGAAAATGCGAGAATAGATTAACAAAGACCTAGAAGAATTAAAGAATAAATATACAGAGACAAACAACACAGTTACTGAAATTAAAAATACTCTAGAAGGAATCAGTAGCAGAATATCTGAAGCAGAAGAATGAATCAGTGAGCTGGAAGATAAAATGGTGGAAATAACTTCTGAAGAGCAGAATAAAGTAAAAAGAATGAAACGAGCCGAGGACACTCTCAGAGACTTCTGGGACCATATGAAATGCACCAACATTCAAATTATAGGGGTCCCAGAAGAAGAAGAGAAATCAGAAACAGTCTGAGAAAATTTTCAAGAGGTTATAATTGAAAATTTCCCCAAGATGGAAAAGGAAATAGTCAATCAAGTCCAAGAGGCACAAAGAGTCCCATACACAATAAACCCAAGGAGAATCATGCCAAGACACATACTGATCAAACTAACAAAGACTAAACACAAAGAGAGAATATTAAAAGCAGAAAGGGAGAAGGAAAAAGTAACCTACAAGGGAAACCGCATAGGCTTAACAGCTAATAGTTCAGCAGAAAATCTGCAGGCCAGAAGGGAATGGCAGGATGTATTTAAAGCACTGAAAGGGAAAGGCTACAACCCAAGATTACTGTACCTGGCAAGGATCTCATTCAGAACTGATGGAGAAATGAAAAGCTTTTCAGACAAGCAAAAGTTAAGAGAATTCAGTACCACCAAACCAGCTTTACAACAAATGTTAAATGGACTTATGTAGTCAAGAAATAAAGAGAAGAAAAAGATCTGCAAAATCAACCCCAAACAATTAAGAAAATGGCAATAGGTACATGCATATCAATAATTACTTTAAATGTAAATGGATTAAATACTCTAACCAAAAGACACATACTGGCTGAATGGATCCAAAAACAAGACTCATATATGTGCTGTCTACAAGAAACCCACTTCTGACCTCAAGACATATATAGACTGAAAGTAAGAGGATGGAAAAATATATTTCATGCAAATGGGAAGCAAAAGAAAGCTGGAGTAGCAATCCTCATATCAGACAAAATAGACCTTAAAATAAAGAAGATTACAAGAGATAAGGAAGGACATTACATAGTGATTAAGGGATCAATCCAAGAGGAAGACATAACAATTGTAAATATCTATGCACTCAACATAGACATATGTCTCAATATAGGAGACAAACACTAACATACATAAAAACAGAAATTGACAGTAACACAATAAAAGGAGGAGACTTTAACACCCCACTCACAACAATGGACAGATCATCAAAACAGAAAATTAATAAGGAAACACAAGTCTTAAATGATACATTAGATGAGACTGATATCTTCAGGACATTCCATTCAAATGCAAAAGAATACACTTCTTTCTCAAGTGCATATGGAACATTCTCCAGGATAGAACACATCTTGGGTCACAAATCAAACCTCAGTAAATTTAAGAAAATTGAAATCATTTCAAGCATCTTCTCTGACCACAATGCTATGAGACTAGATATCAATTACAAGAAAAAAAGTGTAAGAAACACAGACACATGGTGATTAAACAACATGTTTATATATAACCAACAGGTTACTGAAGAAATCAAAAGGGAAATAAAAAAAATTTCTAGAAATAAATGACAATGAAAACATGACAAGTCAAAACCTATGGGATGCATCAAAAGCAGTTCTAAGAGGGAAGTTTATAGCAATACAATCCTACCTCAAGAAACAAGAAAAACATTGAATAGAAAACCTAACTTTATACCTGAAACAATTGGAAAAAGAAGAAGAACAACAAAAAATCCCCAAAATTAGTAGAAGGAAAGAAATCATAAAGATCCAAGCAGAAATAAATAAAAAAGAAATGAAAGAAACAATAGTAAAGATTAATAAAACTAAAATCTGGCTGTTTGAGAAGATAAATGAAATTAACAAATCTTTAGCCAGACTCATCAAGAAAAAAAGAGAGAAGAACCAAATCAACAAAATTAGAAATGAAAAAAGGTGAGATTGCAACAGCCAATGCAGAAATGCAAAGGATAATAAGAGATTATTATGAACAACTATATGGCAATAAAATAGATAACTTGGAAGAAATGGACAGATTCTTAGAAAAGTTCAATCTTCCAAGACTGAATTGGGAAGAAATAGAAATTATGAACAACCCAATTACAAGCATAGAAATTGAAGCTGTGATAAAAAAAATCTCCCAAAAAACAAAAGCCCAGCACCAGATGGCTTCACAGGAGAATTCTATCAAACATTTAGAGAAGAGCTAATGTCTATCCTAAAACTCTTTCAAAAATTTGCAGAGAGAGGAACACTTCCAAACTCATTGTATGAGGCCACAGGCCACCATCACCCTGATACCAAAACCAGAGAAAACAAACACAAAAAAAGAAAACTACAGGTCAGTATCACTGATGAACATAGATGCAAAAATCCTCAGCAAAATTTTAGCAAACAGAATTCAGCAACACATCAAAAAGCTCATACACCATGATCAAGTTGGGTTCATTCCAAAGATGCAAGGATTCTTCAATATATGCAAATCAATCAATGTGATACACCATATTAACAAATTGAAAGATAAAAACCATATGATCATCTCAATAGATGCAGAAAAAGCCTTTGACAAAATTCAGCACCCATTTATGATTAAAACTCTTCAAAAAATGGGCATAGAAGGAACCTACATCAACATAGTAAAGACCATATAGGAGAAGCCTACAGCAAACATTATTCTCAATGGTGAAAAACTGAAGGCATTCCCCCTAAGATCAGAAACAAGACAAGGGTGTCCACTTTCACCACTGTTATTCAACATAGTTCTGGAAGTCCTAGCTACAGCAGTCAGTAAAGAAAAAGAAGTAAAGGAATCCAGATCAGAAAAGAAGAAATAAAGCTCTCATTGTTTGCAGATGACATGACACTGTACATAAAAAACCCTAAAGATAGAATCAGAAAATTACTAGAGCTAATCAGTGAATTTAGAAAAGTTTCAGGATACAAAATCAATATACAGAAATCACTTGCATTTCTATATACTAACAATGAAAAATCAGAAAGAGAAATTAAGGAATCAATTTCATTCACCACTGCAGCAAAAAAATTAAATATCTAGGAATTATAGTTACCTGAAGAGACAAAAGAATTGTACACAGAAAATTATAAGACACTATTGAAAGAAATCAAAGATGACATAAACAGATGGAAAGATATTCCATGTTCCTGGGTAGGAAGAATCAATATTGTGAAAATGACTATACTACCAAATGCAATCTACAGATTTAATGTGATCCCTATCAAATTACCAGTGTCATTTTTCACAGAACTAGAACAAAAAATTCCACAATTCTTATGGAAACACAAAAGACTTTGAATAGCCAAAGCAGTCTTAAGAAAGAAGAATGGAGCTGGAGGAATCAACCTTCCTGATCTCAGTCATCAAGACAGTATGGTACTGCCACAAAAACAGAAATATAGACCAATGGAACAAGATAGAAAGCCCAGAAATAAACCCATGCACCTATGGGTACCTTATTTTTGACAAAGGAGGCAAGAATATACAATGGAGCAAAGACACTCTCTTCAATAAATGATGCTGGGAAAACCGAACAGCTACATGTAAAAGAATGAAGTTAGAACACTTCCTAACACCATACACAAAGATAAATCCAAAATGGATTAAAGACCTAAATCTAAGACCAGAAACTATAAAACTCTTAGAGGAAAAGATAGGCAGAACACTTGATGACATAAATCAAAGCAAGATCCTCTATGACCCACCTGCTAGAGTAATGAAAATAAAAACAAAAGTAAACAAGTGGGACCTAATTAAACTTAAAAGCTTTTGCACAGCAAAGGAAACTACAAGCAAGGTGAAAAGACAACCCTCAGAATGGGGGAAAATAATAGCATATGAAACAACTGACAAAGGATTAATTTCCAAAATATACAAGCAGCTCATACAACTCAATGCCAGAAAAACAAACAACCCAATCAAAAAGTGGGTAAAAGACCTAAACAGACATTTCTCCAAAGAAGATATACACATGGCTAACAAACACATGAAAAGACATTCAACATCACTCATTATTAGAGAAATGCAAATCAAAACTACAATAAGACATCACCTCACACCAGTCAGAATGGCCCTCATCAAAATGTCTACAAACAATAAATGCGGAAGAGGGTGTGGAGAAGAGGAAATGCTCTTGCATTGGTGGGCAGGTAACTGATACAGCCACTATGGAAGATGGTAAAAAACTAGGAATAAAACCACCATATGACCCAGCAATCCCACTCCTAGGCATACACCCTGAGGAAATGGAAATTGAGAGAGATGCATGTATCCCATTGTTCATTGCAGTGCTATTTACAATAGTTAGAACATGGAAGCAACCTAGATGTCCACTGACAGATGAATGAATAAAGAAGTTGTGGTACATATACACAATGGAATATTACTCAGCCATAAAAAGGAATGCATTTGAGTCAGTTCTAATGAAGTGGATGAACTTGGAACCTATTATACAGAGTGAAGTGAGTCAGAAAGAGAAAGATAAAGACTGTATTCTAATGCATATATATGGATTCTAGAAAAATGGTATTGAAGAATTTATTTACAAGGCAACAATGGAGAAAGAGGTATACAGAATAGACTTATGAACATGGGTAGAGGGGAGGAGAGGGTCAGATATATGGAAAGAGTAACAGGGAAACTTACAGTACCATATGTCAAATAGCCAAATGGGAATTTGCTGTATGGCTCAGGAAACTCAAACAGGGGCTCTGTATCAACCTAGAGGGGTGGGATGGGGAGGGAGCTGGGAAGGAGGTTCAAACAGGAGGGGATGTATGTTTACTTATGGCTGATTCATGTTGAGGTTTGACAGAAAACAGCAAAATTTTGTAAAGCAATTATCCTTCAATAAAAAATAAATAAATTTAAAAAAACAAGTATTAACTTATATCTGATTAATGAGAAAAATAAAAGCAAATTGATGTATATATATTGTAGCTTATTAAGTAGATAAACTTTCATAGCATGAGGTCCATAGAAGGAAAAAGTGAAAGGGACCCTATGGTGAAAGTTGAAAGATTGAGAACTGGGTTAAGTGCCTTAAAATATGGGGAAGCCAATATAGTTTTAAAAAGTAGGTCTCATAAAAATCACGTGAATTAAGAGAGTTAAGAGAGTAATGATAGGAATTAATATATTACTTATCTATTGCTCTGTACAAAAAATTATCCCAAAATATAGTGGCTTGAAACAACAGTAATTGTTTTCTGTCATGAATCAGGAATTTAGATAGGGCATAATGGGATGGCTTATCTCTGCTTAGTAGTATCTGGGGCCTCAGCTGGAAGAATTGAGAGTAGGGGCTAGAGTAATTTGTCAAAGGGTAATACCCATTCAGGTGGCCTGATCTTTCCTCACAAAAGGTAGCTGGATTCCAAGGATAAAGACAAAATAAGACATGGAAGTAGAATAGAGAAGAGAGAGAGAGAGTGCGCTATGTTGCTATTTATGACCTAGCTTTGAAGTCATGCATTATCTCTTCTGCTACCCCTATTCGTGCTGGTATTCATAAAGTACAGCCCAGTGTCTCCAGGTGGGGAAATAGGATCAGTCTCTTAATAGGGAGTGACAAAGTGCTTGTAGCACATGTGGAACCAGAAATATTGCTGTGGTCAATTTTGGAAAATGTAATATGCCACCATGAAGTGGAAGTAGACTTGTTAGATTTTTAAAATTATATACTCATATGGAATTTTTTGACTTGTGGTCTGAGTCATGAATATGATTAATAGTGTTAAACAGAACCCAGAATATTGACTCTAGGGGGAATGCATTAATTAGAATATTTTTCAAAGAATTCAGGAAACATGAGCAATAACTTTCTTGTCATGTTGGTGGTGCATTTTTATTACAAATGACAAAAACTGAACTCAGATTGGATTCATCAATAATAGGGAATTTATTGACTTATGTAACTGAAAAATTTGGGGAGATAATGCCTCTTATAACTGGATAAAGGTCTCAAATGGTGCTGTCAGGAATCAGTGTCTGACCATTTTTCAGCTTTGTTTTTCCATTTTTATTTCTCAGGCAGGCGTTCCTCAAGTCTTAGAAAAAGAAGTCAGCAGTAATTCTAGGCTTATATCCTTTCAGCTTAGCAGCTCCTTTTGAAATAGAGTGTCTCTTTCTCAGTGGGCTCAGCTCAGTTCAGAGTACTGAGACTCAGTGGGCTGGACTCAGAAAAAAAAGACTATGAATCACCTCTTGGTGGTTATGGTTCACGTTAGGAAAGCTTGGATCACATCCATAAGGCTAGAGGTTGTGGTTGTGTGTGTGTGTGCTAAATCGCTTCCATTGTGTCTGGTTCTTTGCTATCCTGTGGACTATAGCCCACAAGACTCCTCGTCAATGTGATTCTCCAGGCAAGGGTACTGGAGTTGGTTACCATTTCCTCCTCCAGGGGATCATCCCAACGCAGGAACCGAACCTGTGTCTCCTGCTGCTCCTGCACTGCAGACGGATTCCTTAACCTCTAAGCCACCAGGAAAGACTCAGAGGTTGCGGTTGGCCACATCCAAATTTTATGAATTAAGAGCCATAGTCCACCTTGAATTGACCTTTAACAAGAATAGGAGGAATATAGTACTGATACAGACACTGTGTGCCTGCGGAGAAAATATTTTCCAGCAATTATAGAGTGGATGACTTTGGAGGTCATCAAGAAAAGAATGAAATCCCTAAGGACCGACACTGTAAGGAAGAAATCAAGAGCTGCAGCGCTGATTGAGTTAATGAGTTATATACCAATCTGACTTCATTCTTATATATTTATTTGATACATAGTTATTGATGGGCTTCCCTCATGGCTCAGCTGGTGAAGAATCTACCTGCAGTGTAGGAGACCTGGGTTCAATCCCTTTGTTAAGAAGAGCCCCTGGAGAAGGGAAAGGCTACCTACTCCAGTATTCTGGCCTGGAGAATTCCATGGACTGTATAGTCCATGGGGCCGTAAAGAATCAGACATGACTGAGCGACTTTCACTTTCTATTGGATATCTAATGTATGCCAGGCTTGGAATTTTATATATTTAGCTAGTAGTGCAGCTTGAGTCTAAGTAAAAATTAGACTTGCCTATGTACGCCTGGCAGATACTTGGGGTGAGGCTGGTAGGAAACTATTGTGTGAAGACCTCAGAGCCTTGAGTCAAGTTTCATGCTGAGAGGAGGTGAGACTGAAGGAAAGTGAAAATCTGTGCAGTTGGAGGAGAAAAGAAGGGTAGCATCGGCCTCCCGTTCAGATCAGTGCCCTAAGACCCCTGCCCTTGGATTACACACGTGCCTACTCAGTCATGTCCAGCTCTTTGCGACCCCAGGGACTGTAGCCCACCAGGCTCCTCTGTCTGTGGAATTTCCCAGGCAAGAATACTGGAGTCGGTTGCCATTTCCTTCTCAAGAGGATCTCCCTGGCCCAGGAAGATCAAATCTGAGGCTCTTGCACCTTCTTTACCACTGTGCCACCTGGGAAGCCTTGACTTATGTATGGACCCCAAAGAAAGCAGTGGGATTGATTGGAGGTCAGTATTGAAGTTGCTGTAAGTAGCATCTGTAGCACTGTGTACAACCTCATCCAGAAGAAAGAAACCAAGGAAAGGGCAATATTCTCCCACTTTGCAGCTGAATAGCTGATTAGCTTCCATATCTTGAGTATTACAGTGTCTTGGATATGGCAGGAAATATTTCCTAATGATAATTCCAGCAGGCATAAATTCAGACTAGTGAGAGTGTATTTATTTATGAGCTTATATTTGATATTCTCTGGCTACTTCTAAGAATATCTGGGAATACTTTTTAGAGCAGGAAAGTGAAGGTCAGAATCATACAAATATGCATTTTTGCAACTAAGGAGGCAATTGCATTATACATAGTTCAGTGTAATCAGGAGTACTAGGAGTGTACTAGTACATAGTACTAGTGTACAGTGTACTAGGAGTACAAAGTAAGAATAAATTGTAGTAAGAAGCAGTAGTAAGCCAATAGTTTTCAGTATTATTAGGATGTACTATTTGTTTTTCTTTAGTACAAGGAGCTGTGAGTAGATCAGAATAAAAAAGATTGCACTTTAAAAAGTATGAATTTTAGACCAATGTATGAAAACCTAGAGTAATATTCAGGGGCATGTTGGAAAAAGCCACTATTGTTTCTCAAATGTACTGATTACATAATCTATAATTTAAAAAATGGCCATAATTATCTAATGGATCTTCTAGGATGTTATATCAGAAATGTTTGACCTTGTCTAAGATCCTACACAAAAAATGGTGAAATATACTTCTCTTTAAACTGCTCCATTCTCAAATACATTAAAGAAACTTAGGGAGCTTACTTAGCCCTGTGATAGACCAGAAGAGAGGAAAGAATAAGACATGAGATTCAGAATAGTGGGCTCTAATAAGAGTATGTTTAAAGTATAATGCAGGTTAGAAAAAGAAAACAAGTTCACAGACGAAACCATTTGAACTTTACTTTGAAAGATGAGTTGAAATTCATTGGATTTCAGGGGTAGTGGGAAGAGACCGTTCAAGGTAGAGGAAACAGTAATGCGCATACACAAAATAACCCCACGTTTGGGAAGAGTGAGCAGTTTTGATTCTGGAGCACAAGGTATTGAAGGTAGACAGAGATTAGTGGATAGAGAATCTTTTACATTTTGCTTATGAGTTTAAAGTTTATCATGTGAGACACTAGGAGCCATGAAAAGATTTAAACAAAAGAGTGATTAACTTTGTGTCAGAAAGATTACTTTGGTGTCATTTTGGAGGACTGGAGAGGGTCAAGATGAGGGAGAAGAAGCTAGTTAAATCTTTCATTCATAAGCCATACTAGACATGTCTGTTACTCCATGGAAAATTGTCTTGGTAGGTGGTGGCTGAATGTTTACCAAGCAGCAGTCCTTTCTGTTTGAGGTTTGCTCTGGGCCTACTTCAGATTTCATGAAGCTAGTCACTATGAAAAAGGTATTAATAGTCTACTGTATTTTAATATAGCATGACTTTTATTTGGGTATGCAGAGAAGATACATGGAATAATTGCCTATCTGATTAACTTTTGAAAAGGTTAAATAAAAGGGTTCTGATAGGCTGCCTTTGACAGAATTTATATAAATATCAAGGTTTTTAAGGTTGTTTTATTATGTAATTAGGGCTATATTTTTAATGTCACAGTGTGATTCAAATATAAACATTTACTCAACAGATTTTTGGAATATGTGCATATTATATGGGAAAGCATCTGTCCCTATAGCCTTTCTACATCTGGATCAATTAAGTTTCCCAACTGACAGCTTAGTTGAGCTTCAGGTTCTAGAGGTAATCCTGCTCCTGTTCTGGAAAAATGAAGATGCTTCAGACAGATAACCTGGGAGGACCTACACTGAGGTCTTTGGATAGACCTTTCACTGATCTTATTTTCTTACCTTATTAATTAGGATCCCAAGACTGTGCTTCTCAGGTGGTGCTAGTGGTAAAGAACCTGCCTGTCAATTCAGGAGACATAAGAGATGCGAGTTCGACCCCTGGTGGGTTATGGTCCACAGGGTCACAAAGAGTCGGACACAACTAAAGAGACTTAGCACACACACATGCATGGACTGTAGCCCACCAGGCTCCTCTGTCCATGGGATTTTCCAGGCAAGAATACTGGAGTGAGTTGCCATGTCCTCCTCCAGAGGATCTTCCCTACGCAGGATCAAACCTGCATCTTTTACTTCTCCTGCATTGCAGGCAGATTCTTTACTGCTGAACTACCAGAGAAGCAGGCTGTAGTCTATAGGGTCACAAAGTGTTGGATATGACTGAAGCAACTTAGCATACACACACCCCCCAAGACTAAGCCATAGCTTGTATCCCAGTTTCAGTAACATGTTTCAATCCCTGTCCTTTCTCTTAACCCCTGCTTTGATAATTCATTAATAATTAATTGATTATTTAATTATTCATTAAATAGCTCATTTAATATTCCAATTTCTTGACTGTGACCTTCTACCACCTAGGACTTGAATCCTCTCTCTGACCATGCTACCTGCTATGGGGCCTCTTGGACAATCCGACTAGCTCTGTAACAGCTCTCTCCAGGTGTGACCCTTTTCTGTACTCTGTTCCCTAGGATGTTCACTCCCATTCCATACAGATAACTGAAACTTATAGCTGGTTCTCAGATAGCTGGTTCTCAGCCTCTTTTGACTTGTTCTGTCCATTTGCAGACTATTCTCTGGTTCCAAATGTAAGCAAACAGCAATATTTTCTATTTACTCTAGGAGAGTGATTTTCAAACAGCTTCTCCCAGAATCTGTGGCGATATTTTAAGAATTCCATGTTTAAATTTGATATAATTTTACTTCAAAATATTTTGATTATTAAATATGCCCACCCCAACTCTTAGTCCTTGGGTCCTCAAAATAAAGTTTAAAACCATGGATACAGGGAAATTTTTAATTGGCTATTTAGCTTAGAAATGAGGCACCCATTCTTAAGATATTTAGTTAGTACTGAGGCTTTTTCACTCATCTTAAATTGATTGAAGTGTTTACAAGTTACAAGAAAGGCTATCTGTCTTTCTGGTTGTTTGTCTTTGTAATACCAAAAGGTATTTGTAACAGGAGAGTGATGAGTGGTCAACTTATCTTTGCCACTAGCTATCCGAGTGATCTTGGTCAAGTTCTTTAGGTCTCCAAGCCTTGGTCTCATCTGGAAGTTCTTTAGGAGGTAGAGCAAGGATCAGAAGCTATTGATATTGTAGTAAATACTTATTATCTCATTTCATGGTAGGGTTGACACTATATTATGATGTAAAACACGTAGAGATTCCTATGATGATTATTATTAGAATGAAGATAGTAGAGTCAGATTGTCCTTGTTGGTATTAGTTTTCAATAACTAACTAAATCAATAAAACCTAGACTATTGAGCCAATCATGGGAAAAGAACATCACAAAATGAGTAATGATTGGTCAAAAATAGTGTACAGCCCTGTCCTAGATGTCCTATAGGACTCTTGATTGCATGTAATGAAAAACAAAAACAAAAAATACTTAAATTTGCTTTAGGGAAAAAAGTCAATGGCAGACAAAATGAAAAGCCTAAGGTATGGATCTGTGAGACCTTTGTGACATGGCTAGATGAAGGAATCATAATATGCTTCTGTAGTCTCTCTCTCTCTCTCTCTTCCAGTCCTCTGGATCAGGGCTTTTCATTTTCTGCTTTGCTTTTTGCTCTGGTTGCTTCATTTCTAGCCAGGTTTTCTTCCTATGATGATGTGGTAGGTTCAGTGTAATATATGTGTAACAGTTCCTGCAAAAGTCCCAGATGTCATCCTTGTTCTCTTACTGCTATAGATACATGGACCTAGGTTACATGTCCATTCCTCAGGACCCACTTGTTAGGTCTGCCCCAACCAAATCTCAAAGGCTGAGGATAGGATAAGGGCTGGTTTCCCAAAAGGAGGAGTTAGCTTCTTTCACCAGAAATTGGAATGCTGGAAGATGTCATTACTGTTACTTCTAAGTGCATGATCTTGGATAAATCCTTGAATTTTCTGAACGTTAGATTTATCATCCATTATTGATAGAAATAGTTCCTCCAGAGGTTTAGGTTGATAATTAAATAACTTTAGGTATTAATAAGCTTCTCTGAGTAGCTGGCATGAAGTCCTCTTAGTACATCTAATTGTTTCTCTGTTTTCAGTAGCATGGAAATAAGACTTGTGAGGAAGCCAAGTGTAAAACAGGAGTTACTCTGAAATTTCTACCATAGTTTCCCTTTCCTTTTGATCTTACACATTTATAAATGGAAAGCATCAGCATCTATGTAGCATTTTCTATAGGTCTGCACTGTGTTAGGCAGTAGACATATCCTGTGCCCAAGAGGATAACTTCTTATGTTCTTTTGGGGCCTTGTGACACTCAGGTAGCTCCAGTTACCTACCCAGTAAAAGCTGTCAGAGCCAACAGCCCATGTCAAAAACGTCATCAGAGGCAGAAATGCCTGAAAAGCTCAATATGTCGCCTCCTAGAGAATACTAGCCACCCTGGGCATAGAGGTTCAGAACTGTGGGACTGTCAATCAATGTGCTGATGGGTAATTAGCTATTCTCCTGTTTTGTCCTGTAAATGTGAAAACAAAAGCTGTGATGATATTGACACGAGCTGAAGAACATGCAGCAGTTTGAATGTGGTGTTTGTTAGAATAAAGCTGTGGTTATGCAGCTTTAGAAGTGCTAAAAGTAGTTACAACTGATCTTGAGTATCAAAGAAATGCATGGGAGGGAGATTCTTGGGTATCCTTTTAGTTCCTGATTGATTTTTGCCGTAGGTTGTTTTTTGTAATTTTTCTAATAACAAATACTGTGTGACAATAGCCTTCCTTCTAGCATGATTGTGATCTTCGGTCTCTTGGTCCTGACAGAATCCATTAGTGGATGCATTACAAGCCTGGGCAAAAGTACAGAGCTGGTCAAGTCTCATTACAATGAGAACCTTTGTTTAACAAAATGGTTCCCAAGTTTTTCTGCGGTATGATTAATTCAGGTAGCATAGAAAATAAAATATTTGAATAGCACAGAGTATTTGGAAATTCTCTTCAGATTCCTCTTAAGTAATTGTGAAATTATTTATTGCTTATTCAACAATTAAAAATTATCTACTGTGTCTGTTGCTTGGCATTGAGCCTTTAGCAGTGGATGAAACAAAATCCCTTCTCTCAGAGACATCACATTCTAGTGGATGGCAAAGATAATTGTATTAGTTTGCTAAGGCTGTCATAACAAAATACCACAGACTGGGAGCTAAACAAAGCAAACTTATTTTCTCACAATTCTGAAGACTTGAAATCCAAGATCAAGGTGTCAACAAGTTTGGTTTCTCCTGAATACCCACCCTCTTCTTGACTTGCATAGGGCCACCCTCTAGCTATGTTCTCCTGTGATATTTCCTTTGTGTGTGCATTCTCCTGGTGTCTATGTGTCTAAATTTCCTCCTCTGATAAGGACATTATGTCAGATTTGATTAGGGCCCACCCCAATGACCTTCTTATAACTTAATCACCTCCTTAAAGTCCTTATCTCCCAATGTGGTCACATTCTGAGGTACTGGTGTTAAGACTTCAACGTATGAATGTTGTGGGGACACAGTTCAGTCCAGAACCACAATGATAATAAAATCAATGACTATATATTACTTAAGATATTATCCTGGTACTGTAAAGGAAAGTTAAGGAAGGTAAATGAAGGAATTAGAAAGGGTAACATTGCAAATAGGATGGTCAGAGAAGTTCTCTCTGTTGAAATAGCATTTGAACTGATAAATGGAATGAGGAAGGAATGAGGAATGAGGCCCAGAAGTATCTGGGGAAGGGGTGAGGGAGTGTTTTAGGCAAAGGAGAAGGTGCTTCATGTAGAAGGAAAAGTACCAAGAGGCAGTGTAGCTGGAATGGAGAGTTCCATTCCAGGTGAGATCAGGGTAACAAGCCCATCATGGGAGGTCTCAGAGGCCTACTCAGAAGGTGTGGCCATCTGCTGCAACAGTACATTACTAAAATCTGCAATCAAGACTGTGTGATCTGTGTTGGTAGGCTTGTGTAGGGTGTTGTGGACAGCCCTGGCTATGTAATTTGCTGGCCCAATGCAGAATGAAAATGTAGGACATCTTGTTCAGATGACAAGATGGTGACAATAGGGTATAAAACCAAGGGCAGGGCCCTTGTAGTTGTAGGACTTTGAGCAACTGTACAGGTTATGTGCCCCAGCTGTGGAAATACACAAGAAGTAGCTGACTCAACTCATTCTTTTTCAAAAGTAAAATGCACAGTTGGATGTTGTATAGTCTTATGGAAAATGTGTTCCTGAAGTTTGGATTTGAAGTCTCTGGTAAAGTCCTGGATTCTTTGTTTTCTCTTGGCCAGGGTTGCCAGAGAAACAGAACTAGGAGGAGATTATATATATAAAAGGCTATTATATATGTATGTAATATATTTATATTTTTAAATATATAATATATATATATATAAAATATGTGGCTAATGCAATTAAGGAGACTAAGAAGTTCCACAATCTTCCACCTGCAAACTGGAGACCCAGGAAAGTCCACGCTGTAATTTCATCAAGTCGGAAGGCCTGAGAACCAGAGGAGCTGATGGTGTAAACCCCAGACCGAGGGCAAGAGAAGGTGAGATGATATGTCCCAGTTCAAACAGTGAGGCAGGAAAAATGAAGGGGTGAATTTCTCTTTCCTCTGCCTTTTCTTCTGTCCTCATTAGATTGGATGATTCTCACCACATTGAGTTTATAATCTGCTTTACTGATGCACCCATTCAAATGATAATCTCATTCAGAATACCATCACAGATATGCTCAGAAATAATGTTTAATCTGGCCGTCCTGTGGCCACTCAACACATGAAATTAACCATCACAACCAGTGATACCTAGAGTAGAATTCTCACCTGTAAGAGAAGGATGATCAGTTCAGTTCAGTTCAGTTGCTCAGTCATGTCTGACTCTCTGCGATCCCATGAACTGCAGCATGGCAGGCTTCCCTGTTCATCACCAACTCGCGGAACTTGCTCAAACTCATGTCCATCAAGTTGGTGATGCCATCCAAATATCTATAAAAGAAGGATTATAGACCCTGTCTTACAAGGTTTGGTTTTGGTCCAATTTAGCCAAATAATAGTGTCAGTTTTTGGTAAACTGTAGGATTCCATGAAAGTATTATGATTTAGTAATATATTTAATTTGCTTTTCCTTTATGTTCTGTTTTGACATCTCCTCCTTCCTGTAATTCCTGAACAAAGAAAGCATTTTGTGAACTAATGGTGATAATTTACATGGAAATAAATATTATTCACCTCTTTTTTTTATGCAGGAAATCAGTCTCATTATGCAATAACGTTTTATTATGGGAAAGAAGCCCAGACGTCAGATTGAATGTTATGCTTTGTCCCGTGACATGACTGAGACTGTATATCAATGGTCTTTATTCCTCTGCAGCAATTATTTGGTAAAATGAACAAATTCTAAGTGAGCCTGTTGTTTTGGCTTCCTCTTTCCTGCTTCACTTTTTCTCCTCTAGACAGTCATTTTTCTTCCTTTCTTGTCCAGTTCTCTCCCCAAAGAGCAGCTGTATTCATATGTCTCACCCTGAGAGGGCAGGCAACTGGCTGCCATCAAGGCCACTCTGTGGCCTGGTCAGTGGGGAGCCATGAAGAGCCATCTGCTTGCCTCTGCTGTAGAAATTGAGTGTCACCTTTGCAGTAGTCCTGTTTACAAAAGGATAATAGAGTTATTCTTAACTAAGTGTATTGTTTGCCAAAGAAAGGGCAGAGTTTCAAGCAATAAATAAGGAGGAAATGTAACCAATGCCAATAAGATTACACACTTTGCTGCATGTTTTAGTTTTCCTATAATCAAGTAAGAGATGACAGCAAGCACATGGGGAACATACTTCTGACTGAATACAACTTCAAACAGTATGGCCCTCTACATGCAAAAATAAATGACAAGAATGCCTGATTTATTGAAAGGAAAAATTGAGTTATTTTTACAGGCTGTATCAATTGTTTTAAGGCTCAAAAATTTTCTTATTTCTCTCTGTAGCATCACCCCAAGCCTATCTATTGTTCCTAAGGCTACAATTGCAGTGTGATGTGATGAAAAAATATGGGTTTAGCACCAGAGAGGCTTACGTTCAGGTCTTCACTCCTTTACTTACTAGATGAATTATATGGGCTACTCAAAACCTTGGGATGGTTTCCTTATTTATAAAATGGGCATTAAAATATTGTTGGGCAATTTTGAGTAGTCTAACAGTCTTTATAAGAAATACTGGAATATACTAGATCAGTAATGTAAGTATTAGGAGCTCTCCAGGTGGTAAAGAATCTGCCTGCCAATGCAGGAGATGAAGAAGACATGAATTTGATCCCTGGGTCAGGAAGATCCCCTGGAGTAGGAAATGGCAACCCACTCCAGTATTTTTACCTGGGAAACTCCATGGACAGAGGAGCCTGATGAGCTATAGTCCATAGGGTCGCATTGAGTTGGACATGACTGTTTGAGCACATTGACATACACAATATAAGTATTACAATTAGCCAGTGTTAAGATAGCTGGGGTTTTTTTTTTTTGTACTTGTGCATGAATACAAGAAACTCACCCCCAGAACTATATACATCTAATTAATCAGATAGTTTTTATGGTGGCTGACAACTTGAATCAAGTTAGATATACTTTAATATAATTCAATACATGTTTACTAAGTGCTGTTTACAGAAAAGTCACTATGCTCAGAGTTAGAGGCCCAAGGACAAACCGTGAATTCAAAAGTTGGTAGAATGATCAAGACATGCAATTTCTAATTCCTTTTCTATTGGGCAGCACCCCATTTCACTCTAAAATTTTTTTTTGTTATGATTTTCTTTCTGGATTCTAGGTCTCTCTAGTTGAGTACTCATTTTTACAAATATATCACATATTCTTACCTAAATTTGAGGTATCTCCTTCTTGATGCTTTATAGTATTTCTAAATAAAGGCAGAAGAGTTTTTAACCTTGTCTGGTGCTATATTAAAGAAGACTCACAGCAAGTATGAGTAAAAATGAGGAAAAAATAGATTATCAGCCAAGATGGTGGAGTAGAAAGACCTCCTCTCACAAGCACACCAAAATCAGAAGTATCTTAGAACAGTCATTGAAGAAAAATGCTGAAACCTACTAGAAAAGATCTTTTGCACCTAAAGACATAAAGAAGGAGCCACAGTGAGATGGGTAAGAGGTGCAGACTTGCAATATAATCAAGCCCCTTATCCCAGTGGCAACCCACAGAGGAGAATAATTACATTGCAGAAGTTCTCACACAGGAGTAACAGTTCTGAGCACCCTGTTGGGCTCCACAACTTAGGGGTCCTGCACTGGGAAGATGAGCCTCCAGAGCATTTGGTTTTAAAGGCCAGAGGGGCTTAACTTCAGGAGCCTCACAGGACTGGGGGAAATAGAGACTTACTTCACTCTGAAAGGGTGAACATCAAATTCATATACATGGGAATCCACGGTGAAGGCAGTACCTTGATAGGAGTCTAGGCCAGATCTACCTGCTGGTCTTAGAGAGTCTCCCAGAGAGGCGAGGGTGAGGGGTTGTGGCTCACTCTGGCGACATAGAGTCTGGTAGCAGTCATATTTGAGAATGTTCTATAGCTTGAACACTCCAGCTGCTGGCTGCTATCTTGGGACCCTCGTTCTACTCATGAATGCCAAAACCCAGTCCTACCCAACAGCCTATAGGTATCATTGATGGGAAGCTTCAAGCCAAAAAATTAACTGGGTGGGGACATAGTCCCACCCATCAGCAGACAGGCTGCCTAAAGACTTCCTGAGGCCACAGACATTTCTAGACATGATGCTGCCCACCAGAGGACCAAGACCCAGCTCCACTCACCGATGGGTAAGCACCAGCCCTACCCTCCAGGAAGGTTGCACTACCCCCAGACCAGTCTCATCATCCAGAGAGCAGATACCAGACTCAAGAAAACTACAATCCTGCAGCCTGCACACCCAACCCACTCACAGCAGGCCAGACCCTACCCTGGAACCAGCTGGGCCCTGGCCCCATTCACTAGCAGGCCGACACAAGTTTCAGAACACCCCAGAGCCCATATCCAAAAGTGCCAGGAGCTGATCCCCTTGTAAAAATCTGAAATGAGCTCTGAGATCCCTGGGCCCTGCAGCCAGACTCCAAGAACTGGCTCTGCCTGCCAGTAGTCTGACATTAACCCCAGGACCTGGCTTCACCCACTGGTGGGCAGGCCCTGGAGTCTTCAGAACACTGCCTCCACTCACCGGTGAGCAAACACTACCCTGCGGATCCCTAGGGTTCTGCAGCCAGCTGCCTCATTTCCAGGCTCCACTAAACAGCAGCCAGCAGCATCTATACAAAGGCCTGGTAACCAGTGGGGTTAGAAGCCTACCAAGCCCACCAGACCACATATATAATGCACAACATCAGAACACCCACGCAACTCTCTAAGGGAAAATCCCTAGAGCATATACCTGAGTGATGAGAGGGGAGTGTGCTGGAATGCATAGGGTGTCTTCTACCGAAGGCCACTTCTCCAAGGTAAAGAAATGTGACTAACTACCACATACATAAAAAATGATGCCTTTGAACTGTGGTACTGGAGAAGAGTCTTGAGAGTCCCTTGGACAGCAAGGAGATCAAACCAGTCAATCCTAAAGGAAATCAACCCTGAATATTCATTGGAAGGACTGATACTGAAGCTGAAGTGCCAATACTTTTGCCACCTGATGTGAAGAGTCAACTCATTGGAAAAGACCCTGATGCTGGGAAGGATTGAGGGACAGAGGAGAGGGAGTGACAGAGGATGAGATGGTTGGATGGCATCACCGACTCAAGGGCCATGAGTTTGAGCAAACTCCAGGAGATGGTGAAGGACAGGGAAGTCTGAAATGCTGTAGTCCATGGGGTCGCAAAGAGTCAGACACGACTGAGTGACTGAACAACAACAACATATAAATACAAGTAGCAACTTAGACAAAATGAGGTGACAGAGGAACATGTTCCAAACAAAAGAATGAGACACAACCTCAGAAGAAGAACTAAGTGAAGTGGACATAGGCATTCTACCCAAGAAAGAGTTTCAGAGTAACAATTGTAAAGATGATCAAAGAGCTCAGGAAGGGAATGAATGAACAAAGCAAGAAGTTGAAATTCTTAAGTTAAAAAGAGTGAGAAAATACAAAGAACAACCAAACAGGGATGAATTCAATAACTGAAATGAAATATACAGTGGAAGGAATCAATAGTAAGCTAAATGATACAGAGGGATGGATTAGTGAGCTGGAAGACAGAGTAGTGGAAATCATTGCTGCTGAACAGAAAACGAAGAGAAATGAGAACCATTTAAGAGACCTCTGGGACAATATCGTGCATGCTAATATTCGCATTATAGGGGTGTCAGAAGGAGAAGAGTGAGAGAAAGGGCCTAAAGAAAATGTTTGAAGATGTAATAGCTGAAAACCTCCCTAACCTGAGAAAGGAAACAGTTACCCAAGTCCAAGAAGAGCAGAGAATTTCATCCAGGATTAACCCAGGGAGGAATACACCAAGACACAGTAATTAAAATGACAAAAATTAAAGAAAAAGAATATTAAAACAGCAAGGGAAAAGCAACAAATAGCATACAAGCCTTAAGGCTATCAGTTGATTTTTCAGCAGAAACTCTGCAGGCCAGGAGAGACTGGCATGAAATATTTAAAATGATAAAATGGAAAAACCTACAACTAAGAATGCTCTACTAACAAGGCCCTTGTTCAGATTTGATGCAGAAATCAAAAGCTTTATAGACAAGCAAAAGCTAAAAGAGTTCAGCATCATGAAACCAGCTTTACTACAAATGTTAAAGAAACTTCTCTAGATATAAAAGAAAAGGCCACAACTAGAAACAAGAAAACTACAAAATGAAAAAACTCACTGGTAAAGGCAAGTGTATAGTAACAGTAGAAAACCATCCACACATAAAGCTAGTAGGGAGGTTAAAAAACAAAAGTAGTAAAATCATTTCTATCCACAGTAAGCAGTTAAGGGATACACAAAACAATTAGATGAAAATATAATATAAAAACATTAATCTTGAGGTGAGGAGAGTACAAATACAGGATGTTTAAAAATGCATTTAGAATTAAAGAGATCAGCAACTAAAAATAATAACATTTGTATAGACTGCTATACAAAAGCCTCATGGTAACTGCAAACCAAAAATCTATAATAAAAATGAGGATAGGACAAAGAGATGAGACTTTAGCATGTGAAGAAATGAGAAATGAGTAAAAGAAGCAGTTTGATAATGATAAAATTGTGCAAAAGCTGGAAAAATATATAAGGGGGAAATGAAACAAAGTAATTTAAGTAAAGAGAACTGCAAGAGGAAAAGGGAACTTATATCTGAATATGTGGTTGTATCCTAAGATGTTTTATCTTTCTTCTGGCTTGAAAGAGGTTTCTCTTTCTTAGAAGGATATTGTTAATCAGTGACATTTGTATCTTACCTATATTTTATAGAACATTTGATAATCTTGGTCACTGATCTCTACATTTATAGGATCAAACAGAAATTTTACAAGATTCTTACTACTTTTATACATCTACTGCTTGATCTCAGTTCAGGAGTAGATGCCACTGACTAAACATGACCATTCACAGAACAGTCTTCTCTTCCATGGGAGCAGGATTAAAAGTTTCATTTATTTACATGAGAATATCAGGCATCACTGCTACAACAGTCAACAAATTGTGAAATTGTCCTATTGATAAAATAGTTGCTAGTTCTTTCTAGAAACAGTGGATTCTCATTCTTCCAAATCCAGGAACTTAGTAATGTCTGAATAGTAAACACAACAGTAGGGCTGGAAATGGTTTTTCTAAGCACAGAGGTGTCTAAGCTCCATGTCTCACCTCCATTTCTAAGGTGATACTTGAAGGTTTTTACTTTAAGCATGCATTACACCATGCAGTGCAACATGTAGTAGTTTTGACCACAGTTGAGTTGCACGTTGGATATAGTTTGCTTCCTCTTTAGCTTTCTAAAGAACAAGATAATTGAACATTTTTTGGGGGAAAGTATTCAAGAGAATTGGGCTTCCCTGGTGGCTCAGATGGTAATCTGCCTATAATGAAGGAGATGCAGGTTTGATCCCTGGGTTGGGAAGATCCCCTAAAGAAGGGAATGGCTACCCACTCCAGTATTTCTGCCTGGAGGATCCCATGGACAGAGGAGCCTGGTAGGCTATAGTCCATGGGATGGCAAAGAGTTGGACATGTCTGAGCAGCTAAGCACGCATGCACATAAGGGAATTATCTTACTTACTGTTGTTGGGTGGTACTTAAATTTTTATAAGCCTCCTATAGTTCTTTCCCAGGTGGCTCAAGTGATAAAGAATCTGCCTATCAATGCATGAGACAGAGGAGACGTGTGTTCGATTGCTGGGTCAGAGGGATACCCCTGAGGAGGAAATGCACCCCACTCCAGTATTTTTGCCTGGGAAATCTCATGGACAGAGCCATGGTGGGTTATAGTTCATGTGGTCACAAAGAGTCAGACATGACTTAGGGACTGAATAGGCACCTTGGTTCTAGAGAAAAATCTGAGCAGTGAGTCAGAGAGGCTTCTCTTGGCAGTATTTTACCAAAAAAGTGACTGCAAAATAAGTTTCTTTTCAGAGTTTTGAAATAACAGCAGCATCCCATTTTTCATGAACATATCTGACTGATTCAAAACAAAATTTAAAAAAAATGATTTTTATGTGTCTTCAAGATATTTTTTAAAATTATTTTTTGCTTTCATTTATTAATAAAAAGTTAGAATACCAGTAATGTCGATCTTCCATCATTATTTATGACTATTTTCCTCTGGAAAATTCATATGATAAATAGCAAATTTCCCTTTCTTTCTCCTAGTGTATCTATTTTCCTTGTTATTAACCTGACCATAAACATAGCTCTGAAACTAAGCTAAATGCTAAATTTTATTCCTCAGCACCAAAGACTCAACAAAGAAAACAGACCCTCAAATCAAATTGCTTTTCAGTACTACAAGGGATATTCAAGTCAATCTTCAAGCTTCTAATAGTTCTTTCAAACATCCTAAAGAATCATTTGAAACTTGTTCAGTCAGTCAGTTCAGTCACTCATTTGTGTCCAAGTCTTTGCAACCCCATAAATCACGGCACGCCAGGCCTCCCTGTCCATCACCAACTCCCGGAGTTTACTCAAACTCATGTCCATCCAGTCGGTGATGCCAATTAGCCATCTCATCCTCTGTCGTCCCCTTCTCCTCCTGCCCCCAATCCCTCCCAGCATCAGGGTCTTTTCCAATGAGTCAACTCTACATGAGGTGGCCAAAGTATTGGAGTTTCAGCTTTAGCATCAGTCCTTCCAATGCACACCCAGGACTGATCTCTTTTAGGATGGACTGGTTGGATCTCCTTGCAGTCCAAGGGACTCTCAAGAGTCTTCTCCAACACCACAGTTCAAAAGCATCAATTTTTTGGTGCTCAGCTTTCTTCACAGTCCAACTCTCACATTCATACATGACCACTGGAAAAACCATAGCCTTGAATAGATGGAGCTTTGTTGGCAAAGTAATGTCTCTGGTTTTTAATATGCTATCTAGGTTGGTCATAACTTTCCTTCCAAGGAGTAAGCATCTTTTAATTTCATGGCTGCAGTCACCATCTGCAGTGATTTTGGAGCCCAAAAAAGTAAAGTCTGACACTGTTTCCCCATCTATTTCCCATGAAGTATTGGGACCAGATGCCATGATCTTAGTTTTCTGAATGCTGAGCTTTAAGCCAACTTTTTCACTCTCCTCTTTCACTTTCATCAAGAGGCTTTTTAGTTCCTCTTCACTTTCTGCCATAAGGGTGGTGTCATCTGCATATTTGTTAGTTCATCACAATTGAAAAAAAATGATAGGAAGAAAACTCTTAAGGCAACAGGAAGCTTTTAGAAGTGAGGTACTGTTGAAGCATTGTTACTAATTTGAGTCATTGTAGTAATAATATTGAAGCTGTTCAGAATCAGAGAGAGGCATTTAAGGCCAAAATTGATAAAAAGTATTTTGTTAAGGCTGTTAGTCAAGGCTTTTCACCTGGACAATATTTATTGTATAAAATATATTACTAAAAATTGGTATCTCATCTTTGGTAGAATATTATTTTAAAATATCTGTTGCCATATATATTATTAAAGCAATTGGCTCCTAAGAAAAGAATAGATTTTGTTCTGCAGTCTTTTCTTAAATTTGAGTATTAACACCTTGATTAATCCCAAATCTCCATGAATGATTCTCATGAATAATGGCATCCTTGGTTCCTTTAAAATGAGGATTCTAAAGCAATTCTCCAAATTTAAAAATACTCCAGATTCAAACTCTGAGTGGATTGCGCAGCAGAGGTTAAAACTTGGACTTGATCTCCAGTCTTTTCTTTGCCTGTTCTACATTGCTGTATCCTCTCCAAATTCCCCCCAAGAACTTAGAGAAGCTGGGGGAAGTAGCATGACTCAAAGATACAGGCAGGTCTCCCATATGGGATCCATAGAATGGACCCACAAATCAGTGGACAGTTTCCATTTCAAATTCAGTTCTAAAAAGGAAAAGGCAAAGCTGAAAGGGGAAGGAACATCTTGTGTTAAACTCATTTGTTTGGATTTGCAGGGCAGGTTTCTTCATTTGTCCAGATGCAGTCTTTACTTCTTACAGGTTGTTCTGCTGTGGAATTGTTTCGGCCTTCACAGAAATGCTCAGGCTCCTGACAGGGGCAGATGATCGCCTCTCTAGAAGGTCTCTCTACTGGTAGCAGCCTGTGGCTACCACAGTGGTTTTTAAAATCTTGCCATCCCTATCTTTTGATTTTGTAATGCTGCTCTGGGTACTCAGTCCCCAGGTACTCCTCTCCTTGCCTGGATGCTTGCTTCCTTATTATTATCACTGATCTGTTGCCGACCATGACCTTACCTTAAACTCTGATGCAGATGTGTCCTGATTTCTAGGGTGGGTACTTGATACTTTATTTTTCTCCCTGCATATAATTTATCTGAGTACCTGGATTCTACCTTAACTAATGATTTCCTGGAATTATTCCACTCTGAAATCTGTCCCACCCAAGCTCTAGCTTTCACTGTAGGTTACCTGTTCTTTGTTTCCTATCTTGTCTACTTACCTTCCCGTTTCAGGGCAAATATTTACCAAAACCTATGGAAAGCACTTCTGGATTCCATAACAACACTGCTTCCCTCTTTATTGAGAAGCCCTGAATAAATATTTCTTTGCCTTGTAGTTGGTCCAAGGCTGCTTGTCAATATAATGATATTATATATATAAAAAATTAGAGTACAGAAGAGTAAATGTTTGGGTTTGTTGCCAAAGTCTTCTAGTCTCTTTCAGCTGAGAAATACAACATTAGTTTAGATATGGTGGGTGTGAATTGCTTTGAAACTGAATAAAAATATATAAATTTCTGAAAAAAATATTTTGTAATTGGGTAGTAGTAATATTGCTGTGTAAAAACAGGTGCCAACCAAAAAGCCTAGCTTTGAAGGAAAGCTTCTTAGTTGAGTTATGAGACAGCTGGAGAGCCACAAAATAGATATGGATCCCTAAGCCCCGCAGGAAAAACAACTTTAATCAGGGCCTGACACTTTGGGTGATTGTAACGAAGTCCCTCGGTATGTGTAAGCCCTGTATCAAATGGGACCAATTGACTATTGACAAGCGTTACATTAGTGCAAAACTGGATGAAAAACTGGCTGCTGCCCTGCACAACTCCAGTAATGAGAAATGAGGTTCTTGTGAAAGAAAGGGACTTGGTTTGTTTTCAAAAAACATATGTACACTGGACCAAGTGTTACCGCTGGTGGACTCAAATTCCTCTCGGCCCAGCCTTTAGATACTGCAGTGGCGTTTAGTGCTGTCTTTCCAAGGCTCTCCCTGTGACAGGCCTGTTGGACTCCTTAAATTGATTCCATGGCTCGGAACACCAGTAGCTCATGCTGGCAGTCTGACCCGGGAGAGGGGGGCATCATCCTGCCCTGAATGCCCCTAAATGGATTTTATAAGGGAGTGGTGCATTCCATGCTTCTAAGTGCAGTGAAGCATGTTTTTAGCGCTTTTCACAGATCATAAATTAATTTGAAATGAACCTTTCTCCTCCCACAAAATATAATACCAGAGAAGAATGGTCATCATGGTTTTTATGCAGCATAGGGCTTGAAGGGGGAAAAGTCATTTTCTCCTACATTTGTTGATGGGACACTTGACAGGTGCCAAATGCTAGGCTTTCCACAAATGCATAGCATGTGTGTCCAATTCAAAATAATTTGTAGTTTGGGGTAGATTCTCCACACCTTCATCTCTGAACCTGAAACAGTGGAAAGAGCCATGGCTATTCCCATCCAAAGATGGGTGTTATGCAAAGTCGCCACTGATGTCTCAGGAATCCCAAAAGTCCTATCTTGACTGTTTCTGTATCGCATATATGAATGATTATCCTTGGTAATTATTCTGGAAAAGATAAGAAAGAGCAAGTAGCACATGCAGCCCTATTTTACTATTGTGTGTGGGTATTTGGTAAACAATAAAATAAAGCAATATGCTTTTTGGTAATACTCTGAGGAGGAAAACATGAAACCGTCTTTTAGAACTTAATGTTCAGAGTGCTTTGTTAACTTGTGTGGAACACCTGCTCTCTTACATACAACAAAAATTTACTAAATTGATTATACTAAAATTGGTTGATCTCATTAGTTTTCTTACTTTCTTTTGCTTTAGTATATAGTAGAGGCCACAGGAAGCAATATTTGATTAATTGTACAATGATTGAAAGTGATTGTGGGTCAGAGAGTAGACAACACTGAAGTGAAAAAGAAGGGCAAAAGAAAAGCAGAAAGGAGATGTTCTGTTAATAGTCAGTATCTGGGAAACTCAATATCAACTCTGTTGTCAATGTTTTTTTTTTTTTTCCCCCCTGCCTAGATCCTCTCCTGATTTCCAGAACTACACATCTAACTGTCTAGAGATTACTCCTATATTTCATGGGTGCCTAAATTCAGTGTCCAAACTGAACTGCTCATTTTTCCTCCAAAAATGTTCATCCTCTCACAGTCCCTGTCTTAGGAATGACACCATCGTTCTACAAAAGATAGACACTTAAGAGTCATCTGAAATTATTTTGTCCATTTTCATTCTCACTTAATAGCTATAGATGGTTTATAGAGTCTTAGCTCCCACATTCCCTACTCTTTTATAGCCAAGTCAACTGCTTTAGCAGTTCTTGCTTGGGTTACTAGCTGCTCTGGTTCCCTGGCTCTATCCTCTATCTCACTTAAATTTAGCCTTTAGCCCAGGGCCATTGCTTTTTAAATGCAAATGTGATTACATCACTTCCTTGATTAAAATTCTGTGACAGCCCTTATTGCCCACAGGATAAATTTAGCACCCCAAATTCTTCATGATCTAGCTGTGCTTGCTTCTTTAATCCTATTTCCTACCACTATTCTCTGAGGTCCTTTCACTACATGAAGAGCAATTTTTCTGTATGTATAGTTTTATTTCATACTTCCACGTTGCTGGGAACACCTTGTAACCTTTAGAACCTGGTTTGGAATCTGGGAAGCCCTCCATTACTTCTTAGATCAAATTATGTTTTTTCTCCCGCCCTCCTAGTATCCTGTGCATAATATTGATATTGTATCCATCCGATTAGTTTAACTGCTGGTTTCTCCCTTATTTATTCTGAGCTCTTTAGGGTCAGTAATAGTGCTTTATGTATTTTTGTATACCCTGTGCAGCACAGCCCTTGATATATGATAGGTATTCAATGTGTATTTGTTGAATCAACATGTGTATGCAACGGTAAAAAGCAGAACTTGATCTGGTTGGTGGTTGAGGAGGTACCCTTTGGAGAGATGATCTCTATTGTTTTGGGGGATTTGGCAATGTATAGACATAAGAACTGAAAGAGGATTTGATCTTAATTCAGATTTGATTTGTTGGACTTCTGTTACATATTGATCCTAAGAAAGCCAGCAGGAATTTACAATTGGAGAGTACTATAGGGCATAGAAGTAGTAACACTTATATGAAAAACTGAAGAAAGACAAATTCCTCTCTCTCTTTCTACCTTTTCTTCCTAGCTTCTTGCAAAAGAGATATAAAATAAATATATTAGAATATATATATATATATTTTATTTTTAAGGTGACTGTGTGAATATAAGTGTATGTTTATATTTGTCTACATATATAACTAAAAATTTTTAAAAATGTGGTATACACCTCCCAGAATATTGGAAATAAAAGCAAAAATAAACAAATGGAACCTAATTAAACTTAAAAGCTTTTGCACAACAAAGGAAACTATAAGCAAGGTGGAAAGACAGCCTTCAGAATGGGAGAAAATAATAGCAAATGAAGAAACAGACAAATGATTAATCTCAAAAATGTACAAGGAACTCCTGCAGCTCAATTCCAGAAAAATAAATGACCCAATAAAAAAAATGGGCCAAAGATCTAAACAGACATTTCTCCAAAGAAGACATACAGATGGCTAACAAACACATAAAAAGATGCTCAACATCACTCATTATTAGAGAAATGCAAATCAAAACCTCAATGAGGTACCATTACACACCAGTCAGGATGGCTGCTATCCAAAAGTCTACAAGCAATAAATGCTGGAGAGGGTGTGGAGAAAAGGGAACCCTCTTACACTGTTGGTGGGAGTGCAAACTAGTACAGCCACTATGGAGAACAGTGTGGAGATTCCTTAAAAAACTGGAAATAGAACTGCCATGTGACCCAGCAATCCCACTTCTGGGCATACACACCAAGGAAACCAGATCTGAAAGAGACACGTGCACCCCAATGTTCATCGCAGCACTGTTTATAATAGCTAGGACATGGAAGCAACCTAGATGCCCATCAGCAGATGAATGGATAAGAAAGCTGTGGTACATATACAATGGAATATTACTCAGCCATTAAAAAGAATATATTTGAATCAATTCTAATGAGATGGATAAAACTGGAGCCCATTATACAGAGTGAAGTAAGCCAGAAAGATAAACACCAATACAGTATACAAACACATATATATGGAACTTAGAAAGATGGTAACGAAAACCCTACATGTAAGACAGAAAAAGAGACACAGATGTACAGAACAGACTTTTGGACTCTATGGGAGAAGACAAGGGTGGGATGATCTGAGAGAACAGCATCAAAACATGTATATTATCAAGTGTGAAACAGATCTCCAGCCCAGGTTGGATGCATGAGACAAGTGCTTGGGGCTGGTGCACTGGGACGACCCAGAGGGATGGGATAGGGAGAGAGGTGGGAGGGGGGTTCAGGTTGGAGGAACACATGTAAATCCATGGCTGATTCATGTCAATGTATGGCAAAAACCACTACAATATTGTAAAGTAATTAGCCTCCAACTAATAAAAATAAATGGAAGAAAAATGTGGTATAATCCTTTTTGTTGAACATTATATGTTGATGTGGGTAGTGATCAGAAAAAGGAAATTTGGGGCAGGGGATGGAGAAGGGAAATCAAGTAATGGTAATGCTAGAATATATATTTTGAGAGTGGGCCTCCGGGAGAGGAAAAAGCAGGAACAGAGCACATGGGTCTTCAGGCTTTCATTCTTCTGCCGGTCAGTTGGGGGAGTGGTGGATACAAAAGTTGACGGTGTCTGGGCTGAGTGTGCCTTGGTCCCGCAGGCTCGGTGTGGAGGTACCATGGACAGAGCTAAGGCTGCATCCCTCTGGGTTAGGGAGAATACTAACAAACTACCCTTGCTATAGGAGGAACATACTTTTTTTTTTTTCTTTCAAATCATACTGAACTAATTATGAGCATGAGAATTACCAAAAACTTTTTGTCTAGTTCAGGTAGCTTCTGTTCATACTCTGGAGCTTTAGCAGGGCTGAGAATTCGGCAGTCAACATGTTAGATATCCATTCCACTGTGAGCCCAATCTTGGTTCTTTCTCAGAGAGAATGCATTTAGGGAAGAAAATATAGCCAATGACTTCTGCAGTGAGGAATTCATTAAAAGCTGGCTGATACTGCTGGGAATTTGAAGGTATATATGCCTAAGTAAGGGGCTTCCTGGGCGGCTCTCGTGGTAAAGAACCCGCTTGCTAATGCAGGATACATCAGAGACATGGGTTCGAACCCTGGGTTGGGAAGATCCCCTGGAGGAGGGCATGATAACCCACTCCAATATTCTTGCCTGGAGAATCTCATGAACAGAAGAGCCTGGCAGACTACATAGGATCCATAGGGTTGCAAAGAGTCGGACACAACTGAAGCGACTTACACATGCATGCATGCCTAAGTAAAGTGATGAGTAGGTTATACTTTGTGGGACTTCTCACTCTGGTGTGTAAATATAAGTTGTTATGTTGATTGTTTTCACAATGTGGCAGTTGTGAAATAACCAGTTCCTGTGTTTCAAGCACTAGTTCAGGTACTTTAATTTACTCCTAATCACAATCTGTCAAGGGTTTATCATCTTGATTTTACCATAGAAGAAGCTGGGCTTCCCAGCCATTAAGTGTAGAGCTGGGTTCAGCCCTGAGTCTGGCTGACTAGGATCCTGTTCACATTCTTTTCTCTGCACTGCCTTCCTTGCATCACATCTTGGCTTGCAGCAGGAGAGTCAAACCTGACAGGAACTGTGAAAAGCCTGGAGTTTTCAGCCTGCTAGGCAAGCAGCAGTGCCATAGAGGGAAGTCACTGTGAGCCCTGTCATTTATTTCTGTCTACTTTAAATCTCTTATCTGTAGGGCAAAAAGCATTTACAAAGCTTTCAGAAAAATGCTTTGTGATTACCAGCACTAGGCGAGCAATGACTTGCCTGTTTTCCACAGATAGCTTCAAAATATGTCTTTTAGGGAGAATTATCAGCTTTCTCCCACTTAGGTTCATATATAAACACACTGATGAAAAAAAATGTTTTGGAAATCCCATAGTCCTGGGTGTGAACAGACTTTCTATTCTAGGTTGCATTGAATCAGATGAAAAAAAAAATCTTGAAAAACAAAAATGAAGAGTAACTATTTAGTTGTAAATAGACAAATAAGAATTGTTACATCTTAGTAATAAATTCCTATTCTATGGTAATTCCTGTTAAGTAGAGGAATTCCGAGATGTAATTCTATTGGTATGAAGTATCAGGTGTTCCCTACAAAAGCACCATATTTTTTTTGAGGGGGAGTTTGAGAAAATGATAAGGACAGGGCTATTGGTTCATTCTCACTGAAAGCATACCCAGCCCTCTTGGTAGAATCTGCTTTGGTGATATTTTTGTCTTAGAAGAGAGAAAGAGGATGTTAGAATTACCATCCCCATTGGCCTGATTGGAGCTAAATTTTCATTGTTCTTTGTACTTTCTCCATTGTAGACTTCAGCTTTGGGAATAATTCTTAACAAATTGTACTACTGACCTTCTATAAGCAGGCCCCTTCTGCATGATTAAAAGATTTACAATTGCATGCACATGTGACAATTCATGAAACCCTACACACCTTAGACCCCTTGCTTTAACAAACCTTGTTGAAAGCACAGATCCAGAGATCCTTGCTGCTCTCCAGGGGGGACCTTAGGAGCCTTCTGGCCTGGAGCTCAGGTCCTGCCACAGCTGCTATGCTAGTTCTCCTCCTTCTTGAGACAAGAAATTCCCAACAGAGGAAATTCTGAGAGCTTGATAAAGAGCCAGTTTTTGTATAGTTTCATTGAAAAGAAGAAACATAACCTTTAAAGGGTCAGAAATCTGTTATTGTGAGTCTTTTTTATTTTTTTTACATTCAAAGCCTACTGATTCTATTTGAGATGTTTCTTCCTCTGAAGGTATACCGTCCTGGCTGAAAAGGGCTTTAATAAGCCAGACATGGTAGGGTGATTGCTTTGCTCCACTTTGCTTTGCTGTTAAAACATTAAGTGTAATCTGATGTGTCAATAGAGCCACCTCAGGTACGCAGAATCATTTTAATTCCTCTTACTGTCAAAACATAGTGTCAATACTGACATGAATTGGCATTAAAAATACGTGTGAAATCACCTGGAGAACAGCACTTTCTACTGATGGGAGGGCTCTTTAAAGGCAGTCTCTGTCACAGACTGAATGTGAACTCTTTCTTGGCTTTGAATTTTACAGAGCACCTTTTTTTCTTTCCAACCTGACCTGCTTTGCATCATTCAAACCTATTGGTGGAGGAAAGAAGGTTTTCCTTTTTGTCTGACCCTATTGGAGATGTTGTTTTAAATTCCCAGTGTGTGCTCTGAAACAGATGTGCAGGATGTCTCAGAAGGGGATGACATCACTCATGGTTGGTGATTAAATACTTCCCTGGGACTCCCAAAATGCACTCAAAAGACAGTGGAAAGGAGGAGTGGTGATGAGAGAACTTTCTTTATGCTCCTCCTGGGTGTATGTTTTTATCACCCTAGATAGATTTTAATTTTGGGGAAAATGAATGTACAAAATAGAAGAATAGACATATGATAACTTTAGATTTGTTTCAGAAAAATATACACTTATACATGTATTTTCAGCGTGTTACATTTCATGTGCCTTATAATTTATAACATGGGCTATATCATGTATAAATATATGTATGTTTATCTAATATAATATATAAAGCATTTGTGATATGTAAGTATATTAACTTTATATCATATATGCATTGTTCTAGATCCCCAAGCAAATAGAAAAACCAGGAAAGAAATATTTTATTTTTTGGTAAGTGCCATATTCTTTGCTAAGTTGCACATATAGATTACCTAAGAGATATTTATAAACATATTGTAATATATTTGGAGTGTTGAAGTGATCATAAAGCATTATTTATCCAATAATTCATTTATTAATATCTATTGACATTTGGCAAACACACAGTTGTTTGTTTTATTTTCTTGCTTTACAAAGTTTTGGGGGGATAAATGACCTGTTGAACCAAAAAGTGAACATCCTTGAATTTCAACCATTGAAAGCAGTAGAATCTATTAACAGGAATGACTGGATTTTCTTTGTTGTTTTAAATCTAAAAGCTGGTCATTCCTTTTCTGTTTTCCTAATGTTAGCAGGTGTGTGTGTGTGTGCGCGCGTGTGTGTGTGTGGCAGCAAATCACTCAGCTGACCTTTTCCATAATCAGCTACAATAAGTGAAGTGTCTGTGTATGTGTGTGTGCTTGCGTTTCTGGTGTGATGGACAGTTTACTAAAATATGTGGGAAAAGTTAATCCCTCTGCCCCTGACCTTTGGCACAGGAACCTTGTGCTTCCAGGAGAAAGTGTAGTAAATGCCAAGTCCTTTGGGCAGAGGATGTTTGCATTAATGTTTTCTATGCTAGAGCCTGAGCCATAGATTTTCTGTCAGACATCCTTTCCACTGTGGGTATGGATTAGGTTGAGCTGTATGTAGAATAGTGCCTGATGCCATCTGACACCCCAAATACTTTAACCCCAGCCAGTGTATAAAGGAGAAAGCCTTCCATACCCTATCACACATGTAATTGGAATGTCGTATGGGAGGTAGAAAAAGTCACCCAGTTTAATATGATTGTCAAAGGGTCAGTTGTCATGTTAATTATCAAGATCTGAGTGATTATAATATGACACGAAGAGGAAGGAGGATGCATATAGTTCATACCGACCTTGTAAATGCAGTTAACTCTTGATCTTTGTGAAAAATTAGGTCTGTGACACTAGCACAACACAGGCATACAGCTCTGTGTATGCCAGACTCTCTGCCTGAAATATTTTATTTTTTGGTGAGTAGTTTTTGGGGGAGTACAGGTTGCAAACAGAGTGAAGTAGCTTTGGAGGAAAGACTTGCTTTAGGAGATTAAGTCGTCCGGTGAGGCAACTGATTTAACAGTTTAGAAGTAATCCTTTACTCCTCTGTCTCCACGTTGCTTCCTCCAAAGAGACATAAGTCCTACTGATTCTAACACTTCAGTATCATCCAAATCTACCCCTCCCTGTTTGCATTTTATTGTCTTAGGTTCCCCTTATTTCTTGCCCAGATTATTTTCTAGATTACTAGAAGCTGTCCAACTTCCAATTTTAGGGTCTCTAAAATTAAAAAGAAAGCAAATCTACCACGTCCCTCTGAACTGAATGTTATTCTCAGAAGCCCTGCGTTCTCCTGTGCCCCTTTCATCGTTATGTATAGTGTTCCCTTCGTATTTCCTGTGTTGTGATTCCTCTAAATCATCCTCTAAGCCCAGGATACATATCACCTTCTCACTGTAAGCCTTTACTAGCATGATTTAAGAGCTCTTCTTTGGGCTTCCTTCATGTCATGTGCTTGTTTTGGTTATAGTTCCTTTCCAGATTTATATGAGTTGTTTCTTGACAATTGTCTTTATAACTCCTGCCTTCTAGAACATAAACTCCTTGAGAGCAGGGCCCGTTATATTTTGTTTTGTGTCCCAGAGCCTGGCATAGACTAAGTGCTAAGTGAGAATTTCTTAAATAAGATAATAGAAGGTCATAACTTTTAGATAATAGAATAATATATGACAGGTAATAGTCCTGCTAAATGATCAGTAAGAGTATTTATGTAGGAGGTGGTTGGTGACACACGTTTGTTCTCACAGATCTCTTCCCTGGACCTCTCTCACTGCTCACCTACACCAGTCTTGACATGATCACCCTCAAGTGACTAGGGGTAAATAATCTACATCCTTGCATGCTATCTCTTAATTTAATTATAATCCTTGGTTCTGGGAAAGGGAGGCCCTTCTGCCTTCCTCCTCTGGTTTCCAATTATTTCTAGGCTTTTGTCTCATCCATTATACTTCCCTTTGTAGCAAGGAAGAGTTGCTGATTGTGAGAGGAGGAGTGAAGTTAAAGCAGCATAGTTCATCTCTTTGCCCTCCTTTTCCTTCTGGACCACACCTATACCAGGGACATGCATTCTATTCTGCTACCCTATGTCCTAAAGCCTGTAGTGGTCTGATGATTCTTGTGACTGGATTGGCAGAAGTGTCTAAATCTGATGTCCAGGATTAGGAATCCCAGTTTACCAAATATGTAAATCACATTCTTCAATAATAGATTTATCAGTATAAAAGATGTGCTACTATCCCAACTGTCAAACTCTTTTGTTCTATTTTGTATTTGTTCCAGAACTCAGTTGGAGGATTGTTTTGGTTGGGCAAGCTCATAACTCAACACATGAGTTTGAGAGCTAGAAGGAACCTTAGCTCTACTCTAAATATATTAAACTTTGAAAAGTTCACCTCTGTTTCCTAAAGAAAAATGAGTCACTTAGAGTTATGTAGAATCAGTCATCATTGTAAAAATTAATTAGACTCATGTCTGACAATTATAATTTTGGGATGTGGGTCATGATAGCATATATGTGCAAACAAGGAGGCCACAGCCAGGTAAGAAGAAATATTAGTACTAGCCATAAGTGGCTGAATGCAGGAGTAAAGAGTGAGAATGTCTATGTGTGTGGGAAGGGTAAGATAAGAACAAACATGGACATAAATTAGGTTGTAGAGATCAATAATCCAACCAAGAACACTTAGCAGAAAGAGCTCAGAAATCCAGGGAAAGATTTTGTGCAAAAGACTATACCAATATCAAGGAGCATAGTACTTTAGGGTTGGAAGGTATCATATATGTCATCGATTCTATCCACACATTCGGTATTTAAATACTGTTCCCAATATTATCACTTTGCTATATCAGCTCCATGTAGTGTCCATTTCCAAAGACAAAACCCCCACTATGTATTAACTTATTACATTTTCACTAAGTCCATTCCACCTTTGGATATGTATAACTGTTCTGCTTTGAGTGATCTGTTTCTCTTGATCTCTTACTATGCTAACTTACAAACTGTGTTATAACTAAAGTAGGGAATTTTATGGTCGAAAGGAACATAGAATAATTTTTTCTTCCATTATAATACATCAGTTCAGTTCGGTTGCTCAGTTGTGTCCAACTCTGTGACTCCATGGACTGCAGCACACCAAGCCTCCCTGTCCATCACCAACTCCTGGAGTTTACCCAAACTCATGTCCATTGAGTCGATGATGCCATCCAACCATCTTATCCTCTGTTGTCCTCTTCTCCTCCCGCTTTCAATCTTTCACAGCATCAGGGTCTTGGCAAATGACTCAGTTCTTCCCATCAGGTGGACAAAGTATTGGAGTTTCAGCTTCAGCATCAGTCCTTCCAATGAGTATGCAGGACTGATTTCCTTTAGGATGGGCTGGTTGGATCTCCTTGTAGTCCAAGGGACTCTTAAGTGTCTTCTCCAACACCACACTTCAAAAGCATCAATTCCTCATCACTCAGCTTTCTTTATGGGCCAGCTCTCACATCCATACATGACTACTAGAAAAACCATAGCTTTGACTAGACAGACCTTTGTTGGTGAAGTAATGTCTCTGCTTTTTAACATGCTGTCTAGGTTGGTCATAACTTTTCTTCCAAGGGGCAAGCATCTTTTAATTTCATGGCTGCAGTCACCATCTGCAGTGATTTTGGAGCCCCCCAAAATAAAGTCTGTCACTGTTTCCATTGTTTCCCTGTCTGTTTGCCATGAAATGATGGGGCCATTTGTCATGATCTTAGTTTTCTGAATGTTGAGCTTTAAAACCAACTTTTTCACTCTCCTCTTTTACTTTCATTAAGAGGCTCTTTAGTTCTTCTTTGCTTTCTGCCATAAGGGTGATATCATCTGCATATCTGTGGTTATTGATATTTCTCCTGGCAATCTTGATTCCAGCTTATGCTTTCATCCAACCCAGCATTTCTCATGATGTACTCTGCATATAAGTTAAATAAGCAAGGTGACAATGTACAGCCTTGACGTACTCCTTTTCCTATTTGGAACCAGTCTGTTGTTTCATATCCAGTTCTAACTGTTGCTTCCTGACCTGCATACAGGTTTCTCAAAAGGCAGGTCAGTTGGTCTGGTATTCCTGTCTCTTTCAGAATTTTCCATAGTTTGTTGTGATCCACACAGTCAAAGGCTTTGGTGTAGTCAATAAAGCAAAAATAGATGTTTTTCTGGAATTCTCTTGCTTTTTCTATGATCCAACGAATGCTGGTAATTTGATTGCTGGTTTTCTGCCTTTTCTAAATCCAGCTTGAACATCTGGAAGTTCACAGTTCATGTACTGTTGAAGCCTGACTTGGAGAATTTTGAACATTACTTTACTAGCATGTGAGATGAGTACAATTATGCAGTAGTTTGAGCATTCTTTGGCATTGCCTTTCTTTGGGATTGGAATGAAAACTGACCTTTTCCAGTCCTGTGGCCACTGCTGAGTTTTCCAAATTTGCTGGCATATTGAGTGTAGCACTTTCACAGTATCGTCTTTTAGGATTTTAAAGAGCTCAACTGGAACTCCATCACCTCCACTAGCTTTGCTTGTAGTGATGTTTCCTAAGGCCCACTTGACTTCACATTCCAGGATGTCTGGCTCTAGGTGAGAGATCACACAGTCTGGTTATCTGGGTCATGAAGATCTCTTTTGTATAGTTCTTCTGTGTATTTTTGCCACCTCTTCTTAATTTCTTCTGCTTCTGTTAGGTCCATATCATTTCTGTCCTTTATCGAACCCATCTTTGCATGAAATGTTCCCTTGGTATCTCTAATTTTCTTGAAGAGATCTCTAATCTTTCCCTTTCTATTGTTTTCCTCTATTTGTTTGCACTGATCACTGAGGGATGCTTTCTTATCTCTCCTTGCTATTCTTTGGAACTCTGTGTTCAAATGGGTTTATCTTCCCTTTTCTCCTTTGCCTTTTGCTTATTTTCTTTCCACAGCTATTTGAAAGGCCTCCTCAGACAACCATTTTGCCTTTTTGCATTTCTTTTCCATGGGGATGTTCTCGATCCCTGTCTCCTGTACAATGTCACGAACCTCCATCCATGGTTCTTCAGGCACTCTATCAGATCTAATGCCTTGAATCTATTTGTCACTTCCACTGTATAATCGTAAGAGATTTGATTTAGGTCCTACCTAAATGGTCTAGTGGTTTTTCCCTACTTTCTTCAATTTCAGTCTGAATTTGGCAATAAGGAGTCCGTGCTCTGAGCCACAGTCAACTCCTGGTCTTGTTTTTGCTGACTGTATAGAGCTTCTCCATTTTGGCTGCAACGAATATAATCAGTCTGATTTTGGTATTGACCATCTGGTTATGTCCATGCGTAGAATTTTCTCTTGTGTTGTTGATGAGTGTTTTTGCTATAGCTGGTGTGTTCCCTTGGCAAAACTCTATTAGCCTTTGTCCTGCTTCATTCTGTACTCCAAGGCCAAATTTACCTGTTACTCCAGGTATTTCTTGACATCCTACTTTTGCATTCCTGTCCCCTATAGTGAAAAGGATATCTTTTTTGGATGTATAATAATACATAGAAGGAGAAAAATTATCCTGCATAAAGGTGGCTTGGTTTTATTGTCTCATGGTGGAGGTGGCCTTAAGAGGGACTAGATTCCAGTATCTGCCTCTTAATAAAAAAAAATATGGCTCCATATTTACTACGTTAAGATATTTGCCTATGGCAGACATTCACCAATTTGCTTGAACAATATCGGTGAACAAGTTAAGTCCTTCAGTCGCCTGGGGGTCATTCTGCAGTTAACTTATCTTGGCAGGTGCCATGGTGTGTATTTTATTTAGAGGCAACTAATCTGTTGGAGCATAAAGGAGGCATTCCTGCCACAATAGGTGACTGGTAATACATGTGAGAAAGTATTTCAGACCAAAATAAAAATGTCTATCTCATGGTCTTGGTGGATACTCCTGAGACTCTATCAAGCACTTGTTTAAATGTTTGGCTCAAGCAGTCCAGAGCTGAGAAAAATTCTTGCAAAAACATCTAACAGAGATGCTTTTTCTGTTATAATGGAAAACTGGAATGACCTTTCATACCAGAGGGAATAGCTGGTTAAATGACTTGATATTTTTAATAGGAAGGATAGTAGCCATACTGCCTTCTTATTTTTTAAAACTGTAGATTTTGTTCATCTCATCCAATCTCTTTAAATGTATCTGCCTCATCGATTCACACAAATGGTTGTGGCATGCAAAATTGCAGCCATGTTTTGGCTTCCACAACTCTGATATTCATCTCTGCTATCTCCTTGTCGTAATTTATGACAAATTTCTTTTTCTTGTGCTCATCCTTTCTGTGTTACTGATCGATTTTGGGGTAGTGTTGGGCCTCTTTTGGATAAGTTTCTGCTTTAGCTCTCTGACTGCAAGACCATTCTGGTATTTGACCTCTTCTCTGATTCTCTGGATAAGAATCACCACTTTTAAGGCATATATCTTTTTACTGCCCTTGCTGGAGAGAGGAATTTGACAGATATGACCCGAATCTTTCACAGAATGGCAACACTCCTGACTTGGGAATTCTTTATTTCCTACCAAATGCCTTCTTGAAAGGAATGACATATAGGGATGTTGTATAAGGATTATGTTATTATCTACTTCTATAATTTGCCAGATTACTATATATACATTACTTTCATCTCCCTTACATTATATTAAACTATTAGGTGTCTATACACATGGATTAGTTATCTTAGCCTATTACAAAGACACCTTGAAGGAGTTATGCTTTGAGGTTATGCCCTTAGTTGTGACTGAGGCCCACTATAAGAAACAGCTTATTTTGGACCTCTTTTGTAAGATCCTTGGAGATCTCATCCGTTATATCACTTATTGTCTCATATATAAAGCTTCAGAAATACATGCCTTTTATTAATAGAATTTAACAGAGGAAAATGTTATCTCTTTCCATGAATGTTTTCCCCTTTCTATAATGAGAAATTCACATTTCTAATAATGTAACTTGATATATTCTTATTTATTTGCCCTGGATGCCAGGAAGCTGAGGGTAAAATGCAATAGTTAAATATAGCATTTAATATTTTAGTTAGTACAAATGCATTTTGCTTTTATCTGATTTTTCTGTCTGTATTTTATTTTATTTTATTTTTTTTGGTGTGTGGTGTGTATCTTTGTTTGTATGCTAATAATTTCAAATCTAATCTTGAAAGATCAATATTATATAGACTTAAAATATCTTCCCTGAACAACTATCTTTCTTACTTGGTAAAGTTGTGGTAAAGTCTTTAGGGACCTACTTCTGGAATTTCTACAGCATCCTTAAGGGATTCAGTGTATCAGCCCTATTCTGAATTCTTGGATACTTACAAAACACATGGCATGCCACTAAATGCTGTAAGTTATGTCTAAACTAAACCAAGCCAAAAATAGCCTCCTTCCTCCATTGAGGAAGTGTCTTCTATAAAGACTGGGACTTCAAGAACAAATAATTAATTCACAGATGCTGTGAGAGGCTAAAGGGTACACATTGAGCAACCAAAGAAAATCTTGATTCTACTTCACCTGAGATCCAAGATGTGGATGGATTTGGGTATATGATTTGGAGGTCTGAGGGCTATGGTGTGCTGGTAGACTGGCTCGCCCTTCCCCTTCTGCCATGTCCTGATTTGTAGTGTTTTCCAATTTCCATGGTGTAAATACTGCGTTCAACGTAGCCAATTGTAAGCTATTAATTATTTAACAACTGGCTTGAAAAAAATACCAAAATATTTAAAAATTGACAGTCATGAGCCTATTTGAGTTAAAGGCTTGCATACCACTTGATGAAGCCATTATAGCATGTGATATTATGAGCACGGGTTCAGATTTGTGAAGTCCCATTAAGGGACAGGAAATAATCCTGAATGGCTACATCAGAAGTTTAATGTCTAGTGAAGATGATGCCAAGATTCAAGAGATAAATTGAAGTAGAGTTTGGCCTGTGTAGATCACAACAAACTATGGAAAATTCTTTAAAAAATGGGAATACCAGGCCACCTTACCTGCCTCCTGAGAAATCTGAATGCAGGTCAAAAAGCAACAGTTAGAACCGGACATGGAACAACAGACTGGTTCCAAATTGGGGAAGGAGTACAGCAAGACTGTATATCGTCACCTTGCTTATTTAACTTATATGCAGAGTATATCATGCAAAATGCCAGGCTGGATGAAGCACAAGCTGGAGTCAAGTATGCCAGGAGAAGTATCAATAACCTCATATATGCAGATGACACCACCGTTATGGCAGAGAGTGAAGAAGAACTAAAGAGCCTCTTTATGAAAATGTAAGATGAGAGTGAAAAAGCTGACTTAAAACTCAACATTCAAAAAACTAAGATCATGGCATCTGGTCCCATCACTTCATGGGAAATAGATGGGGAAACAATGGAAACAGTGACAGACTTTATTTTTGGGGGGGTCCAAAATCACTGCAGATGGTGACTGCAGCCATGAAATTAAAAGATGCTTGCCCCTTGGAAGAAAAGTTATGACCAACCTAGACAGCATGTTAAAAAGCAGAGACATTACTTCACCAACAAAGGTCCGTCTAGTCAAAACTATGGTTTTTCTAGTAGTCATGTATGGATGTGAGAGCTGGCCCATAAAGAAAGCTGAGCACCAAAGAATTGATGCTTTTGGACTGTGGTGTTGGAGGAGGCTCTTGAGAGTCCCTTGGACTGCATGGGGGTCCAACCAGCCCATCCTAAAGGAAATCAGTCCTGCATACTCATTGGAAGGACTGATGCGGAAGCTGAAACTCCAATACTTTGTCCACCTGATTGGAAGAACTGACTCATTTGCGAAGACGCTGATGCTGGGGAAGATTGAAGGCGGGAGGAGAAGGGGATGACAGAAGATGAGATCGTTGGATGGCATCACCAACTCAATGAACATGAGTTTGAGTAAATGCCATGAGGTGATAATGGACAGGGAGGCCTGGCGTGCTGCAGTCTATGGGGTCGCAAAAAGTTGGATACGACTGAGCGACTGAGCGACTGAACTGAACTAAAAATCACTGCAGATGGTGACTGCAGCCATGAAATTAAAGATGCTTGCTCCTTGGAAGAAAAGCTATGACCAACCTAGACAGCATATTAAAAAGCAGAGACATTACTTTGCCAACAAAGGTCCGTCTAGTCAAGGCCATGGTTTTTCCAGTGGTCATGTATGGATGTGAGAGTTAGACCATAAAGAAAGCTGAGCACCAAAGAATTGATGCTTTTGAACTGTGATGTTGGAGAATACTCTTGAGAGTCCCTTGGACTGCAAGGAGATCAAATAATTCAATCCTAAGGAAATCAATCCTGAATATTCATTGAAAGGACTGTTGCTGAAGCTGAAGCTCCAACGCTTTGGCCACCTGATGCAAAGAACTAATTGGAAAAGTCCCTGATGCTGGGAAAGATTGAAGGCAGGAGGAGAAGGGGATGACAGAGAATGAGATGGTTGGGTGGCATCATTGACAATGGACATGAGTTTGAACAAGCTGCAGAAGTTGGTGATGGACAGAGAAGCCTGGCGTGCTGCAGTCCATCGGGTTGCAGATGTTGGACACTACTGACTGAGTGAATGAATTGAACCTGGAGTTTATGCAGTTGTACATACTGTACAACTACTGTACCCAACTATGGGAAGCTCTTGAGTTTTTTGAAATAGATATGTGATAGGAGAAAATTAATATTTCAGGAGTATTGATCTGTTATTAGTTATATGTTGGATTGTTTTAGGGGAGTAGAGGGAAGCAGAGATGGTAGTTATGATCTTTATGAAATGCTGTAGGTGTGGAGTGATAAAGAACTAGATTTAGATAAAAAATGACTAGTGTGAAAAAAGAAAGAATAGTGGAAGGGAGGACAGTGGGAGTAGTGGGAACAGTGCATCTCTGTTACACATAGAATCTGTTGGGTTAGTTTGAAAGCTGGGACTGTAACCATCTCAGGGTTCATTTGGTCATTTGTTTGGGGATTGATATTGGCTGTTACTGAGGGCATCACTGGAGCTGTGGTGAGAATACCTGTATATCATCTTTCCATGTGTTTACTTGGCTCAATTACAGAGTAATGGCTGGGTTCCAAAAGCAAGCATCCCCAGAGATGGCTACAGTCATCAACCCTTAAAAGTCATGTTTCTTTTGCTACATTCTTGTTGACTTAGTCACAATATCACATTCAGTTTCAAAAGGAAGGGAAATAAAGGTCCACCTGTTGATGGGGAAATACTAAATTTCTGAAAGAACATATGGCAGTAGCACAAAGGATTTCCCAATAGGTAGTTGCTATTATTATTATTAAATGTGTTTAAATGTCCTCAAGAAGCTAGTTTACTCCAAAACCTACTTAGTATTTTCAATAAATGCTTGGTATGGGTTAAATAACAACCAGGAAATAGTAAATATGTAACTCTTGTTAAGTAAATGGTATGATTAATGTGTGGTACTATTGCATGAGACTGAAGATAATAGCATTCTCTGAGAAGAGAGAATGAGGTCTTACTTGTATGATGAGGTTTTTTTTTGGATTAATTAACTGGGAAAGAGTAATGTAATAAATTGCGAACTCTTATTGAAAGTTGATCATGCAATAGATTCAGTAAATCATTTTTATCCATTATCTCATTTAATACTTACAAATAAACCTAAGAGGTAAGGGATAAAAACTGAGGTTCAGAGAAGTCAGATAATTTGCCTGGGGTCACACTGTTAAATAATGAAGGCTGGACTCAATCCCAGGCCTGTATTCTTAACTGTTATATTCTACTTTCTAAGAAGTGGGGAGAAAATGGAATAGAAATAGAGTCTTCATGTTGACTGCAAAGAAATGTGTCTAGGAGTGGAATTGTTGATGCTGTGCATGAAATGATACTTTAAATGTGGAGGTGGATTGGGATTCAGAAAGTGATGGAGTTAGGCACGTGTCCTGAAAACTTTGAGGTCCTTTGAATTAAAAGTGTAGGTCTCAAATTAGAATAGGAATGAGGTAAGGCCAGAAAACCTTAAAACATGCTTGCAGGAGAGTATAACTGTTTCCACACATCTGTTTTAGCACTAACAATATTCGATATTAACTATACGTTTATGTATCTGCTTCACGCACTGAACTCTGAGCTCTTGGCAACGTAGATAGCGCTCTGAAGATAGTCAGTGTGTGTCTATGCGGTTAAATAGAAAGGAATTACACCTTATTCTTTTTTTTTTTTTTTTTACACCTTATTCTTCCCTCATGCTATCATTTATTTACATTTTGTTTTCTCTAATTTTTCCTTGTAAAGTTTCTTCAGAGTTTTACTGTGTTTTAGTGATTCTAAGTGAACCCAAATATGAGATCTTTCAGCAATCTTAGTTCAATGCATAAATGAAAGAGAAGCACCTCCTTGAATGCTGCTTTTCTGGTTGTAATAATCTTGGTGGGAGAACCCTAAGAAGAAGATGAATCAGAGAAGAATGGAAGCAAAAGTCTCTTACCATTTCTAGAGAGAGGCATAATCCTTGTCCACAATCCTATATGGGTATCCTTCTGCAATAAGAATTTGGAAAGAAGAGTTCAGTCATACATCTGGACAATTAGAAAACTGTTAAAAACTTTATGACTTTATGTTCTTTAAAGTAACCAATTTATTGTATTGTTGTGACATTTTATGTGTTCTGACATTTTGACCTTAATATGATTAGCACCTCTGGTGATGGTTGAAATGCAACATAGACTAAAAGGATACAGGATAAACAAGGATGGCTGTCCTCTAATTTTCCTGGAGATTAATCTCTCCCTCTCAAATATATAAAAGTATACTTTTCCTTGGTTTGATCTTCCCTCCCAAAGTCTTTTCTAAGTTATAATTAGAGATGAAAATTAAGATATCAATGAAAAAATACACTCTGATTTATCACTTCTGACAGAAGAGGTCTTTTCCCCAGGCTGCTTCCCAGTTCCTTATTTTAGAGAAAACAGCAGGTGAGGGTGACTATTTCTCAGCTAGTGACAGCTTCCAAGAGAAGAATTATATTCAGGAAAATATTTGCGATTAAAGCACATCAGAAAAGAGACATCACATCAAATCAGCTCACCGCCCAGTTTTAAAATCTTAAATACCAATGTTTCAAGGTTGGAATTTTAACACCTTGAAAGTGAAAGTGAAGTCGCTCAGTCGTGTCCGACTCTTTGCAGCCCCATGGACGGTAGCCTACCAGGCTGCGCAGCCCATGGAATTTTCCAGGCAAGAATACTGGAGTGGGCTGCCAGTTCCTTCTCCAGGGGATCTTCTCAACCCAGGGATCAAACCCGGGTCTCCTTCATTGCAGACAGACGCTTTACCATCTGAGTCAGTAAGCTCCTTTATAGGTAGATGACATAAATCTCCCAGCAAGATTTCACTTAAATATGGTAACTTTCTTTGAGAAAACACAGCATTTAATGAGCAGTTACAAGTCAAGTGCCTTATAGACTATGTATTTTTGCTACTTTTAATCTTCCCAAGTCTCTAGTGTAGGTACTATTATACTTGTTTTATAAAAGAGGGATTGAGGCTGAGAGAGGTTAGTGCCTTGCCCAGAGACATGTAAAACGTGTGTTAGTCGCTCAGTCATGTCTGATTCTTTGTGACCCCATGGACTATAGCCCTCCAGGATCCTCTGTCCATGGCATTTCCCAGGCAAGAATACTGGGGTGGGTTGCCATTTCCTCCTCCAGGGGATCTTATGACCCAGGGATCCAATCTGTGTCTCCTGCTTGGCAGATGGATTCTTTACCACTGAGCCCCCTAGGAAGCACCAAAAGATAGATAGAAGAACCATAAATGTAATGTGGGTATCTTAAACCAATTCTTCTCAAACTTTTTCTTGCTTCCTTCCTAAGAGATTCCAATCCACCTCCCATGCCCACCTCTTTTTCTATGCTTAGTTATGAAATACTTCTATTTCTGCCACCCTAAAAGATTGTTTCTGGCCTGCTTTCTTCCTCCCTCCCCCTTTCCCCTCCTTCCTTCTTTTCTTTCTCCCCACCCTCTCTCCCTTCCTTGCTCCCTCCTCTTTTTCTTTCTTATCAAGAAGCCAATAATTTTTAAAATTTTCAATATTGAAAAATATATTTTACTCATATTTTAGTAAATCTGTGATGCCATTGATTGAAAGATACACAATTGAACTATGTTCTACTGAGGAAAAAAATGCTGTCCACTGAGATGTGATGCTTTAAAGACAGTCCTGCGTGACGCACGGATCATTTACACCAGCCGCTCATTCATCAATGCCAGGGCATTTAGCAATTTGTGTTTTCAGTTCCTCTGCTTGGCATGTGATAGCTAACTCCTTTGTATGCATCTTAATAACAAAACCCAACCTACATATACTTTTGTGTATTTTCTTAGGTCTGTAAACACATGGTTATTATTAGTAAGAAAACATGGGGCTCAAGTCATTCCTGTATGTTGAATGTTTGCCTCACTAGATCAAATTTATTCCCACTTTTCTATTTCTGTATATTTTTGTGTATATAATGACTTCTGCTCCGATGTTAAATCATGTAAGCCTATAGAAAAACATTTTAAATGGTGAATAAACTAAACACTTGTCACACCAAAAATACTTAAGACTCAATGGAAATAAAGGCAATGTGAATAAATTTAATCAAGGCAGTGACAACCATGTCAGAACTGTCACCTGGCTGGCAGTGGCTATAACATGCCACTAAGACTCAATTTCAGGGATATTAAAAGGTGACAAACTATACTTCTTAGAGTCAGTGAAATAAATACTGAATATGCTTTCTGATAGCCTCTGTTTTCTGCTTCTTAGATCCTGATCAGGTCCCAGCTGTTTTATTCTTGAGGCATTGCGTCTCCCATACTTCTCATCCTTCAGAGAAATAGTGCTCTGCACCGCGCCTCTATCTGCTGCGATAGGTTCCTTCCCTACTCTAGGCGGCATTTTAGTATTTACCCCAAGGCCTGTTACAAATGTTCAGAAAATTTAATTTTACCTTTTCCTCTTAGGGAGAAAAATCCCAACTACATTTCCAACTTACATCAGTGTATGTTCCCTTTTTCCCTTGTGCCATGATGATATGTAAGCCTTTGCTGATAGATGCAGTGAGCATAAAAGGATTTAATTCACTTTGATTGATTTAACTCTGTGCTAAACTTTTAAAAGAACTCTATAGTTTGGAATTATTTTCCATTGTTGAATATTTTGGAAACATTTTTATATGTAACTAATGAACAGTTCCTTTGTGCCTTGAAAAAAGTACATATGTAGTAGTTGATTTTTGATTTTTATTACATATTCATTGTTTATTTTCTTCATTCTTAATCATTTTTTCAATTTTGTGTAATGATAATACCTACTCACTGTACTAATCCAAACAATACATAGTCAAAAGTGACATTGAAAGTCTCTTACTTTCCCTTTCTAATCCCATTTTCTAATATAATCACTGTACACTACTATTTCCTTTAATACAAACACACACACTCACACACATATATATATAGCAACTCCATGTTGAGACTATGTGTTTCTACATATTTATATGTATATACATCTATCTATCTATTGCTTATTAGCATATTGTGGGCCTGCTTCTAATTTAATTCATAATGATCTACATTGTTTTAAATAACTACTTAGTATTTCATAGAATTAATATACCATGATTTAGGCAACCATTTCCCTGTATATGGGCATTCTAGTTGTTTACAGAGATTGTCATAAACATTTTAGAGTTATTTTTGACTAAGGTTTTAAGAATATTTGACATTGCTGATTATTTTCCTTTTCTTTCTTTTTCTCTGACATGTCAGTTAGAATCCCAGAAATGAAAATACTCAGGATATATACATATTGAAAATTTTTAATATCATTATTTAAATTTTTCACAATATAAAAATACACTAGTAATCAGTGAATATGTGGGTTCTTCTAGGTTTTATACTGAATGTTATCAGCAGTGAATGTTATAGATTTTTAATTTTCATCCAATAGGCAAGATTTGATATCTTGTTTTAATGTGCATATTCCCTGTTTACCACTATTGCAGTGGTATACTTTCATTATTTATTGATCATTTAGATTTCCATTTTTTGTGATTTGCCTACTCCTACTTTGACCCATTTTAGATTATCTTTTTCTTAAAGATTTGAACTACTTCTTTACATTTTAATAACAACAAACACCAAATGCTTACTATTTCAACTGACTTTGATTCTGAGTGCTTCATAAGTGATAACACAATAATTAATTTGCACAACATTATGAGGTAGGCACAATTTATAGGTTAAAAAACTAGGGCAGAGAAAGGTTAAGTATATATCCTAGGTCACACTGCTAGTGAGTGGCAGAGCTGACATTCAAATGAGTGCACTGAGGTATGAAGTCATGTTCCAACTTCTGAACGATGGGCTGCTCAGCCAGAAAGGCAGATCACTCTGTGCTGAACGCACAGGTATGCCGTTGCCACGTTTACAGGAGCTAGTGTCAGGCATTTTCAGAGCATGCTGGAAAACAAATATTTTTGTCTAGGGTCTTGTAAGAATGATACTTCTCATGAAGAAAAAATAAAAACTATAATGTTTCAAGGTAGAATCTTGATGGTATATATTGTTGAAAATGAACTATGGAAAATACCAATAAAGTTGATAAGGTAGAAACTGAACAATGAAAGCAAAGGAGTGGAGGGGAAATTTCCTTAGTCAAACCAGGCATGAAAGGTCATAAATTCTTTAATGAAGTGGGATTTAAAAAATAAAAGAACTACTTTGTAATTTGTAGTTTGCCTAAGTAAATCGTTTATATGTAGTTTTCATTACATTAGCTACTCTTAATTAATCCCTTTGTGGTCTTTATAAAGTTTGTGGTTTAAGAAGACTAACAGCAGAAAAAGCTTTTGACAAAATTCAGCACCCATTTATGACAAGAACTCTTCAGAAAGTGGGCATAGACGGAACATACCTCAACATAATAAAGGCCATATAGGACAAACTTACAGCTACCATCGCACTCAATGGTGAAAAACTGAAAGCATTTCCTCTAAGATCATATCTCTCACACCTAGAATTGTCAAAATGGATGGATTTATGACTGTCATGATATTTATTTTAGCAAATTTAATAGTGCCAGGATTGTAACACCTTTTAAAAATACCTCCATTTAGTTTTATTTTTGGAACCCTCATAGTACTTGATTGCAACAGTGAAAAATAATCTTAATTCAAGATAAACCCAGGCATGTTAGGGTTAAAGTCTTTTAAGTAAGGATTTCCTCTCTAACTTCTCTCCTTTTTTCCAAGAATTAGTCTAAGTTCTAGAGGCTCTGGAGCATTGGATTTGGGAAAGATATTTGATTCAGGACCATTTGTCTTCTAAGTGGGTATCCATAAGATGCTACAGTCCTGTAGGGTCCTTGAAAAGTGAAAAAAGTCAGTGTTAGTCACTCAGTCATGTCTGACTCTTTGCAACTCTGTGGATGGTAGCCTGCCAGGCTCTTCTGTTCATGGGATTTCCCAGGCCAGAATATTGAAATGGGTTGCCATTTCTTTCTCCAGGGGTCTTCCTGATCCAGGGGTGTAACCTGCATCTCCTGCATTGCAGGCAGATTCTTTACCACCTGAGTCACCAGGGAAGCCCTGTTTGGTCCATGGTCATGGCCAGATCTCCCCACTGGAATCTTCTGGGGTATCACTTATAGATTGAATTGTGTTTCCCTAAAAGATTAGTCGAAGTCCTAACCCCCACTACCTCAGTATGTGACTTTATTTGGAAATCGGGTCATTGCCGATGTAATTAGTTAAGAAGAGGTCATTCTAGAGTAGAGTGAAACCCAAATCCAGTATGACTAGTACCTTCTTAAAAGTGAAGAAGGAGAGGAGAAGGTCATGTGTCAATGGAGGTAAGAGATAGGGCCTAAGCAGCTATAAGGCAGGGGATGCCAAAATTGCTGATGACATAGAGGCTAAGAGAAAGTCATGGAACAGACTCTCCTCCAGAACCTTTAAGAAAGGATAGCTCTATGACATCTTGATTCTGGACTTCTAGCCTCTGGAACTTTGAAGAAATAAATTTCTGTTGTTTTAAGCCACTAGGGTTGTGGAACTTGGTTATGGCAGCCTTAGGAAACTAATACAAAATCCAAACTCATGCTACTTCTGTGTTGTCTTCTTAGCCTACGGGTCCACTTGCATTCAGAGGTGTATCCACTCAACTCATTTGGGAAAATGTTTGGTTGCTTCCCGTGCCCTGTCAAACTGCCCATCTGCCAGAGAACTTCTTGTAGCTTCTCTGTACTATTGCAGGGACAGGTTGTCATGAACACTTTGTAGTGTTTGACAACTTCCAGGACAACCACATAGGAAATCAGGCTGACATCCTGTCTTATCTGAATCCCAGAACTTTCTGGGAGTGCTGTAATTCTCTTATGCCTTGAGCTCACCTAGGAGTGAGGACATGGAACAGGATCTCAAGCACAGTTCCTACACCAGTATGGCCTTCTTTCTAAGCCTTCTCGTTTCCTACTTACAATTTCTACCCAGTTTATTTTCCTACAGTTTCAAACTCCTGGGATTTCTATCTAATCTGGGTAAACAGATAATTGTCTCTACAACCTGAATCTATCTTTATCTATTCTTGAATTTTCTGTCTGACATCTAGTAGGAGTAAAAATTTAGAATTTACCCTCTTTTTTCCTCTGGTTTCTTTATGACATGCTCTCTTTGGACAATGAGAAACTTTAGTCTTATGGTTTGAATGGAAGTGAGTCACTATTAAAGGAAAAATGCAGATGCATAATGCCAGAAACTGTAAACTCCTACAAGAAAACATGGGGGGAAAGCTTCTTGACAATGATTTCATAGAAATGACATCAAAAGCATGGGCAACAAAAACAGAAATAAACAAGTGGGATTACTTCAAACTAAAAAGTTTCTGCACAACAATAAGAAACAATTAGCAGAATGAAAGGGCAACCGATGGGATGGGAGAAACATTTTCAGACTGTATATCTGATAAAGGTTAACACCAAAAATATATAAGGAACTCCTACAGTTCAATAGCAGAAAAACCACACACAAACACACACACACATACACTATCCAAAACCAAACTGATATTTCAATTTAAAAATGGGCTATGGACTGAACAGATATTTCTCCAAAGAAGTTATACAGATGGTCAACAGGTATATGAAAAATGTCTCAATGTTACTAATCATCAGGGAAAAAAATGCTAATCAAAACTACAGTGACATATCACTTCACACCCGGCAGGATGGCTATTATAAGAAACAAAAACAAAAGCAAGAGGTAACAAGGATTGGCTAAGATGTGGAGAAATTTGAACCCTTATGCACTGTTGATGAGAATGTAAACTGAGGCAGCCACTGTGGAAAACTGTATAAAGTTTCCTTAAAAAATTAAGATAGAACTACCATATGTTCTAACAATCCCCCTTCTAGGTGTTTATTGCAAAATAAATGAAATCAGGATTTCAAAAAGATGCTAGCTCTTCCTTTTTGATTGCACTATTATCCATAATAGCCAAGATGTGGAAACAACCTAAGTTCATCAATGGATAAATGAATAACGAAAATGTGATATATAATGGTATATTAATCAGTCATAAAAAGAAGGACATCATTGTCATTTGGGATAACATATATGGACCTTGAGGGCAGAAGCACTGGATTCTAGTGGTGATGGGAGGTGGGGAGAAGGGTAGAGAGATAGACAGGTTTCATCTATCTCTAGAGAGATAGATGGTGAAGGTCTTTTTAGCTGTGTAAGAAAATTTTAACTTCATTCATAGATAAGAAGAAACTGTTGCAGCGTTTTACATAGGCAAATGATTGATTAGATTATTGATTAGATTGATTAGCTTTTAAAATGTTGGGTCTGTTTTTACTGAGAGAATTGCATTGAAATGATAACAGAAGACTCTGAGAGAAGTTAGTTTCATCATTGAGAGATAATTATGTTCTAAAGTCACGCAGAAGATGAAGTTGATATCTCTAACAGAGTAGTGAATATCTAGTGGTAGAAATGATTATATTTAAAAATTAATTGGATTGAGGAAAAAAAGTGAAGGATAATCTTGGGTTTCTGGCTAGGGCCACATTGTAGACAGAAATGCCATTCTGAAAAAATGCAACATAGGATAAACAAGTACTTTGGAGGTAAGATAGAGGAGTTTTTAGAAATGTAGGGTTTGAGAGTTCTACAGACATTCGAGCATAAAAATTTAGTAGGCAGTTTTATACCTGGACTTGGAATTTGAGGAAAGGCCAAACCGGAGTTTTGGATTTGGAGGCCTTCAGGCAGTGACAGGAACTGAAGCCATGGAAGGGATTGTGATTGCTTATGGAGCTGGCTCATTGGAAAGACTCTGATGCTGGGAAAGATCGAAGGCAAAAGGAGGAGAGGGTGGCAGAGGATGAGATGGTTAGATAGCATCACCGTCTCAATGGACATGAATCTGAGCAAGCTCCCAGAGATTGTGAAGGACAGAGGAGCCTGGTGTGCTGCCATCCAGGGGTTGCAAAGAGTTGGACATAGTGACTGAACAAAAACAACAGTGGATGGTGTAGCAGTTAACTCTTGTGGCATAACAAGCCACCTCAAAACTTAATGGTTTTAAACAAGGATGTCTAATCCTGCTCTTATTTCTATGGTCTGGGTAGGGCATGGTTAGGCAGCTTGCTTCTGTTTCTATAATTTATTTAAAATTTTTATTGATGTACAATGGATTTATAATGTTTTGTTAATTTCTTCTGTATAGCAAAGTGACTCAGATATATGTGTATATATATGTATGTGTATGTATATTCTCTGTCTCTGTCTCATATGGTGTTGGGAGGCTCATTTATGCATTTGCAGTCAGCCTGTGGTACATTTGGGCCCAAGGATGCAGTGTAGCCTTACTCACATGCCTCATACCTGGGTTAGGATGGTTGGAATGAATGTGAACTGGCTAGACCTTTCTCTTGTCTCATAGTCTTTCATCTTCCAGGGACTTTTTCTTTACATGGCCTTTTGTCTTCAAGGAGGATAGCCCCAAATTCCTTTCATGGCATCTCAGGGTAGCAAAAATGGGAAAGCAGAAGCTATAAGATTATCACCACTGCCCTAGAATTTGCAGTGTCATTTCCACTCAGTTCTATTTGTCCAAGAAAATCATAAGCCCATCCCATTGTGATAGGGGCCTGGAATGTGATTTCACCAATTCACTGGGGGCAATTTTCCAATAATCAATCATAGAAGGTATGAGAATGAGAAGAGTCTAGAGCTCTGAAAGGTACAACATTCAAGAGATGGGTGTAGACAGAGAAGCCCATGAATGTGACTGAGGAGTGAAAAGTAACGGAGAAGAATAGCATTGTGACAATTTGAAGATTCTACTTCCAGAAGAGGGAGTGGTCAGTAACTGCTGAAGTTAAGAAAATAAGAGCTTAACAACTTCAGATTTAGTAATGAGCAGGTTGTTGGCACCTTTGACGAGAAGAAGTTCAGTGGAACAGAAGAGTTAAAGTCAGGTTGCAGGGTTGAGGGAAGGAAAAACAAGTATCAAGAAGGTGGTCTGTGAAAGGGCAGAGAGAACTAAGGAAATAACCAGAATAGGACACATTTCTGTGTTAGTCTGTTTGTTTTTAAACAAGGGAGGGATTTGTGCCAGTCTAGATGCTGCCATCAAGGTGGCAATCGAAAGGAAAAGGTTGAAGATATTTTTTTCACTCCAATCCCAAAGAAACGCAATGCCAAAGAATGCTCAAACCACCGCACAGTTGCACTCATCTGACATGCTAGTAAAGTGATGCTTAAAATTCTACAAGCCAGGCTTCAGCAATACGTGAACCATGAACTTCCAGATGTTCAAGCTGGTTTTAGAAAAGGCAGAGGAACCAGAGATCAAATTGCCAACATCCGCTGGATCATCGAAAAAGCAAGAGAGTTCCAGAAAAACATCTATTTCTGCTTTACTGACTATGCCAAAGCCTTTGACTGTGTGGATCACAATAAACTGTGGAAAATTCTGAAAGAGATGGGAATGCCAGACCACCTGACCTGCCTCTTGAGAAACCTGTATGCGGGTCAGGAAGCAACAATTAGAACTGCACATGGAACAACAGACTGGTTCCAAACAGGAAAAGGAGTACATCAAGGCTGTATATTGTCACCCTGCTTATTTAACTTGTATGCAGAGTACATCATGAGAAATGCTGGGCTGGAGGAAGCACAAGCTGGAATCAAGATTGCCGGGAGAAATATCAATAACTTCAGATATGCAGATGACACCACCCTTATGGCAGAAAGCAAAGAACTAAAGAGCCTCTTGATGAAAGTGAAAAAGGAGAGTGAAAAAGTTGGCTTAAAGCTCAACATTCAGAAAACTAAGATCATGACATCTGGTCCCATCACTTCATGGGAAGTAGATGGGGAAACAGTGGAAACAGTGGCTGACTTTACTGTTCTGGGCTCCAAAATCACTGCAGATGGTGATTGCAGCCATGAAATTAAAAGACACTTACTTCTTGGAAGGAAAGTTATGACCAACCGAGACAGCGTATTAAAAAGCAGAGACATTACTTTGTCAACAAAGTTCCATCTAGTCAAGGCTATGGTTTTTCCAGTAGTCATGTATGGATGTGAGAACTGGACTATAAAGAAATCTGAGTGCCGAAGAATTGATGCTTTTGAACTGTGGTGTTGGAGAAGACTCTTGAGAGTCCCTTGGACTGCAAGGAGATCCAACCAGTCCATCCTAAAGGAGTTCAATCCTGGGTGTTCATTGGAAGGACTGATGCTGAAGCTGAAACTCCAATACTTTGGCCACCTGATGTGAAGAGCTGACTCATTTGAAAAGACCCTGATGCTGGGAAAGATTGAGGGCGGGAGGAGAAGGGGACGACAGAGGATGAGATGGTTGTATGGCATCACCGACTCAATGGACATGGGTTCGGGTAGATTCTGGGAGTTGGTGATGGACAGGGAGGGCTGGCGTGCTGTGGTTCATGGGGTCGCAAAGAGTCAGACATGACTGAGCAACTGAACTGAATATTAGGGAACTGAGTTCTACTTTCTTGAATTTACTGCTAGAAATTTGAACTCATTTTAGCTGCATAGAACAAAATATGGTTACCTTAAGCTATTACTTTTTAGCTCTTTTTAGCTTTTTGAAAGAATATATGTTGAGTCAAAAGTCAAATGCATTAAAATGTATAAATATGTGATTCTTGCTTGCTCTTTGAAGTGTCCAATAAAAAATAATTGTATCTAAAATTAATCCAATTGCAAATAAAAATGTTTAAATGAAAATGAAATATTTTGAAAGTATATTGTCTTATAAAGGTAAACACTACATTTGAAGTATGCATTTTAGCACTTGATATATTTATTCATTTTCTTCAAGATGCAAATGCTGTAACAAGTGTTGCAAATGTAGAGAAATAAATTAACTTTACATCAAAAAGCAAACATCTTACAAATGGCAACAAGAGACCAGTTGTATTTAAGATGTCTGATATTGTTTTATGTCTGTATTAATAATAAAATATTTTTATGTACTATTTCTCCTCATGGAAAACCCTGCTGTCCTTATTCATATACAAATAAAGTTGAAAGAGGATCTAGATGCCTGTGTGTCTGCCACCAGCTTTTTCTGGACCTAATTTGATGAGAATAAAATTTACACTGTCTCACCACCCTTTTATACAGATATGTTCTTCGCTATTTTAAAAGCCCTGAGTATTTCTGTAGTTTCTACAGAGTTGATCAGACACATGTTTGCTCCAGAGCATTTAAATATACATTATTGATTCTATTGTTTGAAAGTAAAAATGCTTTTAAAAGAAACTTGGAAAACAAATTCTAAATGCATTGAATTTAAAGACCAAGAGAAGTCCTTCGGGAGGGTTTCCACAGCATCAATTTGAATGTTGTATATTTCTTTGCAAGCAACAGGTAGTTAATTAATGGTGTCAACAAAAAATTTGCAACCTACTATGTGCTAGGTAGCTGAGAAACAAAAAGAATTAGGCCAAACTATATCCTGTTGTCAGCTCCTCCTCTCTTACTGATCAGATAGATCACAGGCTATTCAGGGTGTCAGGTGAGTAAAGAATTTTAAGAATAATGTGATATGTGCCATGATAAATGTGGGAAAAATGTACTTTGTGAGTACAGAAAGAAGAAACTAAATTTGTATGTTGGAGAAGGATGCAGACAGAGAGATGTTATCACCTCCTAAAGCAGCAGAGAAAAGGCATTTGATTTTTATCTTAGAGAAAGAGTGTGGTTGGTAGGATGGATTGAGGGCTTGGCAGGGTGGGAGGATGGAATGGTTGGGAGGAAGAATTACACTTTGTTTAGAGGAAATAATATATAATGGCAAGGAACCATGTTAGGAGTTTTTGGCTTGAAGTGCTCATTGTGGTTTTCTGGGTAGTATGGCAGAATCATAGGATGTGTTAAGGGGGTGGCAACTTATTATACTGAAAGAATAGGTAGAAATACAAATAAACATTTTCAAGACATCATAAAGTTTTAAACTTTATACCATAAGTGATGGCGTAGGTTGAATGACCAATAATTTATATAAGCCATAAACATTAAAATCAGGAAAATCACAGCAAGAAATCATAGGACTTGTGTAACAAAAGGTAATTATTATTTCTTCCTCCCTGTTTTCAAGAAAAGCTATAATCAAACACTGTAAGGCATTGCTGGTAACTGTTTCTTTGAAGTCGAAGCCTCTGGGAGGTGCCTCCTTGTAACTTGTGCCATTTCATAGTCTTAACCACCTTGACATAATTCCACATGCTAAATCTCACAGTTTGTTATTAAAGCTCATCCCTTTTGTTTTATCCTCTTGGTGATGAAGATCTCTTTTCAGCAGCTTTTGATTCAGTTGAAGGCAATTTTAAAGTTATCTCTTGGACTTTCCACTTTAGACTACATAATTCTATCTCATTTAGTTTTTTTTTTTTTCTCACAACTTCTATACTATAGCCCTTTAAGCCATTTTAATTGCTATTTTCTGGATCTTTTTCCAGTTTCTTGACATCTTCCTTATATGTAATGAAATAAAAAGCAACATAGTAATTTTAAAGAGTTTAAGTGATGTTACACCTGGTATAAAGGATTATTTTTAGCCATTATACGTTATACTGCTATTAGGATATGTCTGGTTTCATGTGAGAATTTTTTAAAGACAGCTCTGTATTGGTGGAAGATACAATTTTCTTTGCTGTTTTGATCACCCTTTTTACCTTTTCTGTATATGCAGCTAAAAATATTTTAAAAGCAGTATTGTTATATTCTTTTTTGTTGTTTATGATTATTCAGCAGCTTTTAAGCTATTCTTTTTTTCAAACTTTATTGAGGTATAATTGACAAACAAAGTTGTGAAGCATTTAAAGTATATGACCTGGTGATTTGATATATGTATACATAGTAAAGGAATCTTTACATCATTTAAACACTATTCTTATCTCAAAGCAACAAGATGTAATGGAAAGAAGATAGGTTAGAGAGATCTGGATTCAAGTCATGTCCCCGTACCATGTGCTGGAAAAAACAAGTTAAGCTAAGAATGTTGTCCCAGAATAACTGTGGGACATCTTCAAAAGTGTTGTAATTTAGATGGTAACTTGAATAGTCACCTTGGGCTCTATCAATTAAGAATGTGTGCCTCTCTGACTTTCAACTTCCTCATTGGTACAAGGGGAAAACAATATCTAGCCAATACAATTGTTCAGAAATTTAAATATTAAAAAATTAAAGTTTCTACTATGAAACCTGATACACGGTAAATATTTTAAATAGATCTTTTCCTTTTTCTTTTCCCCTTTTAATAATGGTTCTGTATACTTATATTATCTAAATAACTGAGATAAAAACAAGTTCTTCTAAACACTTGTGAAGGTCATCCTTGTAGATGAGAGTAGGTAATTTAATGAGCATCCTTGCTTGTATCTACAGTCCAAGTCATTACTAATGACATTACATAGCACAGACATGCTTATACAATGGCTTGAGTTGTCCTTTAGTTTGACATACAACCAATAATAATGACCCCATATTCAGTCAAGTTTCCAGTTTTAAGGTTGAATCCCATTAAAATAGGATTTCACCAAATACCTTCTGAGGAACACTATTCCTCGTGGGTAATTGATGGATATTATGGATGGGGGGAAATGCTTTAGTCACCTAAATTGGGGAAATGGGAAATGCTGGAATAAACAGTTAGATTTCTACTTTGCAGGATTTTCCAGAGCCTTTAGAATACTCACCTATACTGTGGTTCTGAAAGAGTATGCTATAGTGTACAGCATGTACAAAATAATTAATTAAACTTGAATTTTTAAAAATAAAGTTCCTCAAGAACTAATGCTCGATGGAAATTACTTTGGAAAATACTACATTACTGATAGCTCAGTTTATCACAGTGTTTTCCAGTCTTGGCAGGATGTTCATTTGTTCATTCATCATTCATTGATTCATCAAGCATGTATTTGGTCCACATTAGTGATTGAGTCCTTGTGTCTAAATAGCATTTCAAACCAAATTATATATCACACATGCGTGCCTGAATGCATGCTAAGTTGCTTCAGTGGTGTCCAACTCTTTTCAGCCCCATAGACTGTAGCCTGCCAGGCTCCTTTGTCCATGGAATTCTCCGGGTAAGAATGCTGGACTGGGTTGCCATGCCCTACTTCGGGGGATCTTCCCAACCCAGGGATTGAACTCAAATCTCATGCACTGGCAGGTGGGTTCTTTACCACCAGCAGCACATGGGAAGCCCATATACCACACAAGTATAGTTTAATGAAAGTAATTTAAGTAGTAATTATAAAATATAAATATATTATAGAAATATATCTTAAATTCTGTACATATTTCTTTTCATTCTCATTTGGTTGTAAGAATTCAGGGTTCTATGGCCTTCAAACCTTTTTGATTGTGCTCTCAGTTCTTCACACATCAACTATGCTTAATTATTTATGAATTATATGCCTAGATTAATGGGTTAATGCATCATGTATTATAAATCATGCACAGAATTAGAACATTTTAAAAAGATGAGATGAGAAGGAAGCAAATTTAATCATGCTACAGACTTGAAGGGACTTTTCTTTTTCATCCATTATATTTGTCCTCATTTATTAAGAATAAATTTAGGTTGACACTATTGTGAACAGTTCACCAAAAAAAAAGATAAAGAAACAAATATGCATATTTCTTTGATCTTCATATGCTTCCTCTGATTGAAGAGAATGGCTGTTAAATAGAGCAATATCAGTTTAGAAGTTGGAATTCTTGGATCCATTCTATTAGGATTATCAAATATTTGTGGAATATCTCTCATATGCTAAGTGCTAAGCATCAGGAACAATGGAAATAATTCATGGCCCTCATCTTTGGAGAGTTTTTATCACCAAAGGAGTGATACTGAGTTTCACAGTATTTTCAGGACAGAAGGGAAGGTTACCTTGGAAAACCACTTTTTAATATTATGAATATTATATTTTGAGTAGAAGCTCTTTCTATCAAAGGATTGTGGAGAAAATGTCCTAATTTAATAGAATTGTGAGGTTAGCTTGCTAGGAGGGACCCCAGAACTCTCTTGTGCTTATGGTTCTTACTTGATGCTTGTTCTCATGAGTTCTAGTTGTTTCTGGGTACTCCTTTCTGCTTTGTGTCCATTTTGGTGTGTAAGACCTCTGCTATCCTGTAAGATGCTGTGGCTAGTGATTGCCTTTTCTCCTCATCACCTGCCCTTGGTCTCAGTGGATTCACCATTCTAACCTGTTTCCTTGTTAACTTCTACCATATCGTTCACCCACCAGTAGCCTCCCATTTCATCCTTTGTGACCATTACCCTAGTATATTCTTACTTTATATTCATTATATTTCATCATGACTCTTAATTCTAGCAGATGTCCACTTACATTTCAATCACATGTAGTCTCCACTAGAATTATTTAAATGCATGTGATTTTAGAATGTTTCAAAATGTATTTGTTATCTTTGTTTTTTTCATGCACTCACATTTTCACCCACATATAAAAGCTTCATTATTTGAGGGATGGATGTAATCCAGAGAAGGATTTCTCAGGTTTCTAGTTTTATTTTTCTGAAACATTTCACTTCAAATAGAGTTTTAATTGTATTGGCTCTAAGTGAATGTAAACCAAGTTAGTATTGAACCAGCAGATGGAAAAATCCTTATCATTGAACAATGAAACAACTTGAATTCTTTTTTCCCCCTTTTGCCATCTGGTATCTGTGCTCATATTTGAAACATTAACCATTCAGGAAAGAGTTGTTTTTTGTATCCAATCGTCAGAAGCTTTCTCTGAAGATTGGTGCTTATCTTTTTAGAAAAAAAAAAAAAGATAAAATGCTGCAAATACAAATGGAGCCCTGAACTAATATTTGACAGTCACATAAAACCTTAAGAAAATTCAGAGTACAAAGTGAGTCTAAGGAGATACCATTTTCAATTTATTTTCATAATCTAATTCTGCATTGCTTGTAAAGGTTAATCTAAATCCAGCAGAACAAAGCCTGTCCACTGTTTACTTGTTATAGGCACTCTTACCTTATTCTAAATGCAGCAAAGTAAACATAGCCCGCCTTTACAACCTATTGCTATTTTTTCCAAATTGTAGCAGATATGATTTTTATCATGTGATCCTCAAATTATCAGTTGTCAAATGGTGTCTGTAATAGTAAAATTCTTCTAAGAAAACATCTTGAAGAGAATATATAATACTCACTTTGAAAGTAATGACACAATACATTTAACCTCTAGTTATTCAAATAACCTTGCAGATCAACTTTTTCTGAATGTCTAGCCATATTTGCATTTCCTACTTGGTGGGGGTTGAAAACCAAAGGAACTTGCATAGTTTAAATATTATATGAAATATCAGCCTAAGGAAATATCTATATAACATTAAAAACTTCAGCCCCTGTGATTCAAGCATTACAATATCTGGTAGGAATGACTTTTAGATTTCTCTGGTGTTTCATTATATGTGAAACTTTATTTCTATTTTTTTCATGAGTTTTCTTAGTATAAACAAAACATGAGTAATTAATGTGGTATTTCTGTTGTACTTGAAGTTAAAGCCTTGGTCTAAGTCTAAATCTTTTAGCTTGTGAGATATTTACTATTGCTTTTTGGATCGATTTATCTTTGATAGATTTTGAAGCCTGTTTCCTTCTGTGGTTGTGTTTTCCACTTGGGGACCTACCATGATGCCTCAGTTTGTGGGCGAGTGGACCAATTCCAGAAGTTTACTCTGTATGGACAGATACTACCGTTCTATAAATTATTCTTTAGTTTTTGAAATGATTTTTCACAGACTGATCAGTCTCTGATCAACAATTTTAAGATTACAGATAACATTCACTAGGTTAAAGTGAAGTCTTTTCTTGTAGAAACTTGAACCCTTATCCTTCTGCTTAATCTAACTCTGGCTCACTTGGATTTAAGACAGATAATTTAACTTTTACTAGCAATTGGTCTTTCAGGTGTTGAAGGGCTTTTGGGTACAGAGATGTGCTCAGCCTAATCATGTAATGTGTAGAGAACTGAGATTTCTCTCCGTAGCTACAGGAAAGTCCTCAGAAGGAACCTAAGTTCCTTCCCTGCCCCTGGGAAGGCTGTCCTCTCTCCACAGCAGCTCTGACTACTGTGAGTCTGAGGACTTTTCCCTCAGAAGCGGTGCCCGGTGCTCACTGCTTTTGTGCCCTGCCATGTGTTGTGTTTAGTCGCTCAGTTGTGTCTGACACTTTGCAATCCCATGAGCTGTAGCCTGCCAGGCACCTCGGCCGTGGGGATTCTCCAGGCAAGAATACTAGAGTGGGTTGCCATGCCCTTCTCCAGTGGATCTTCCCAACCCAGACCTGGGATCAAACCCAGGTCTCCCACATTGCAGGCAGATTCTTTACCATCTGAATCACCAGGGAAGCCCAAGAATACTGGAGTGGGTAGCCTATCCCTTCTCCAGGGGTTCTTCCTGACCCAGAAATTGAACCAGGGGTCTCCTGCATTGCAGGTAGATTCTTTACCAGCTGAGCTACTAGGGAAGCCCCTGCCATGCTCTAGTGGTAAACTGTCTTCCAATGCAGGAAACTCAAGAGACACAGGTTCAATCCCTGGGTTGGGATGATCTCCTGGAGCAGAAAACAGCAACGGTTAATTGGATTAGAACAATAACTAAAACCAGAGACAGTACCAAGGACATTGTTGTTGTTCAATGGCTCAGTCATGTCTGACTCTTTGCAACCCCATGGACTGCAGCATGCCAGGTTCCCCTGTCCTTCACCGTCTCCCAGAGCTTGCTCAAACTCATGTCCATTGAGTCGGTGATGCCATCCAACCATCTCATCCTCTGTTGTCCCCTTCTCCTCCTGCCTTCAATATTTCCCAGCATCAGGGTCTTTTCCAATGAGTCGGTTCTTCACAACAGGTGGTCAAATTATTGGAGCTTTGCTTTAGCATCGGTCCTACCAATGAATATTCAGGGTTGATTTCCTTTAGGATTGACTGATTTGATCTCCTTGCTGTCCAAGGGACTCTCAAGAGTCTTCTCCAACACCACAGTTCAAAAGCATCAATTCTTTGGTGCTCAGCCTTCTTTATGGTACAACTCTCACATCTATACATGTCTACTGGAAAAACCATAGCTTTGACTAGACTGACCTTTGTTGGTAAAGTAATGTTTCTGCTTCTTAATATGCTGTCTAGGTTTGTCATAGCTTTTCTTCCAAGGAGCAAGTGTCTTTTAATTTCATGGCTGCAGCCACCATCTGCAGTGATTTTGGAACCACTGAAAATAAAGTATGTCCACTGTTTCCAATTTCCACCCCATCTATTTGCCGTGAAGTGATGGGACCAGATGCCATGATCTTTGTTTCTTGAATGTTGAGTTTTAAGCTAGCTTTTTCACTCTCCTCTTTCACTTTCATCAAGAGGCTCTTTAGTTCCTCTTTGCTTTCTTCCATAAGGCTGGTGTCATCTGCATATCTGAGGTTATTGATATTTCTCCCAGCAATCTTGATTCCAGCTTGTGCTTCATCCAGCTCAGCATTTCCCATGATGTACTCTGCATATGTTAAATAAGCAGGGTACAATATACAGCCTTGTTCCATGTCTGGTTCCAACTGTTGCTTCTTGACCTGCATATAGGTTTCTCAGGAGGCAGGTGAGGTGGTCTAGTATTTCCATCTCCTGAAGAATTTCCCACAGTTTCTTGTGATCCATGTAGTCAAAGGCTTGAGTGTAGTCAATGAAGCAGAAGTAGATGTTTTTCTGGAATTCTCTTGCTTTTTATGATCCAACAGATGCTGGCAATTTGATCTCTGGTTCCTCTGCCTTTTCTAAATCCAGCTTGAACACCTGGAAGTTCTCAGTTCATGTTGAAGCCTCGCTGGTTAAATTTTGAGCATTATTCTGCTAGAGTGTGAAATGAGTATAATTTTGTGTGGTGGTATGAACATTCTTTGGCTTTGCTTTTCTTTGGGATTGGAATGAAAACTACCTTTTCCAGTCCTGTGGCCACTGCTGAGTTTTCCAAATTTGCTGACATATTGAGTGTAGCACTTTCACAGTATCGTCTTTTAGGATTTGAAATAGCTCAACTGGAATTCCATCACCTCCATTAGCTTTGTTCATAGTGATGCTTCCTAAGGCCCACTTGACTTCAATTCCAGGATGTCTGGCTCTAGGTGAGTAATCACACAATCGTGGTTATCTGGGTCATGAAGGTCTCTTTTGTATAGGTCTTCTGTGTATTTTTGTCACCTCTTCTTTATATCTTCTGCTTCTCTTTGGTCCATACTGTTTCTGTCCTTTATTGTGTCTGTCTTTGCATGAAATGTTCCCTTGGTATCTCTAATTTTCTTGAAGAGATAGATCTCTAGTCTTTCTGATTCTATATTTTCCTCTATTTCTTTGCATGTTTACTTAAGAAGGCTTTCTTATCTCTCCTTGCTATACTTTGGAACTCTGCATTCAGTTGGGTATGTATTTCTGTTTCTCCTTTGCCTTTCGCTTCTCTCCTTTTCTCAGCTATTTGTAAGGCCTCCTCAGACAACCATTTTGCCTTTTTGAATTTCTTTTTCTTGGGGGTGGTTTTGATCACCGCCTCCTGTACAGTGTTGCCGACTTCCATCTATAGGTCTTCAGGCACCCCTACTATCAGATCTAATCCCTTGAATCCATTTGTCACTTCTACTGTATAATTGTAAGGGACTTGATTTTGGTCATACCTGAATGGCCTAGTGGTTTTCTCTACTTTCCTCAATTTCAGTCTGAGTTTGGCAATAAGGAGTTCATGATCTGAGCCACAGTCGGCTCCCGATCTTTTTTTTTTTGCTGACTGTGTAGAGCTTCTCCATCTTTGGCTGCAAAGAATATAATCAGTCTGATTTTGGTATTGACTATCTGGTTGATGTCCATGTGTAGAGTCTTCTCTTGTTTTGTTGCAAGAGGGTGTTTGCTATGACCAGTGCATTCTCTTGGTAAAACTCTGTTAGCCTTTGCCCTGCTTCAATTTTTACTTGAAGGTCAAACTTGCCTGTTACTCCAGGTATCTCTTGACTTCCTACTTTTGCATTCCTGTGTCCTATGATGAAAACGAAATCTTTTCTTTGTGGTGTTAGTTCTAGAAGGTCATGTAGGTCTTCACAGAACTGTTCAACTTCAGCTTCTTCGGCATTAGAAGTTGGGCTTGGATTAGTCTGATACTGATATGAATAATAAACCAAGGACATCATTTATCTATTATTTAACTTACTCTGTGAAAGAAATTTAGATTACTGCTCATCTCAGTCCTAGAAGGTAGACATATACTTTTCCCTGTTTTACAGGTATGGAAATAAGACTCAAAGAGATTACATACTGACAGAGCTAGGACTCAAGCTCAATTCTAACTTCAAAATCGCTCGTTTAACTGCTGTAATATGATAGAGGTTAGGTCTCAGGGTTATATTATTCAAAGCCCAGAGACCTTTTGCAAATAGGGTGCTCAGAATGGCACCTCAGGCATAGTTGCCCTGAGGCTTTTTGGGAGGGACATTTTCACCAGCTTGTACTTTTCCACAAGGCATACTTCCTTGCCAGCACAATGGAGACTTTAAACAAGATTTCTTGGTGGCTTGAATATGTGAGTAAACTCCAGGAGTCTGTGATGGACAGGGAGGCCTGGCGTGCTGCGATTCATGGGGTCGCAAAGAGTCGGACATGACTGAGCGACTGAACTGAACTGAACTGAACTGAAGATGTGAGTAAAATCCTACTCAAAAACTTCAAAGCAATAACACATAAGGTATAGGGCATGAAATAGTAGAATCTAGTTTTTGTGCCCAATCCTGGGACTTACTGACCTTTACATTTTGGACATATCACTCAGTCTATTGCTTTATTCATCTTTAAAACTAGACAATCTGAATTTTAAAAGGACAATTGCCTATGCATTTTTAAAAGAAGATTAGATTATTTTGATAAAGAGTCTGTAGTTTGATAGAATTTGAGTATGTAAATGGCTTGTTTCTTATTTCTCCAAAGAAAGACTATATCTGGCCACTTAAAAAAATAAAAAAGAACCTCTTAATTGAAGTATAACACACATAGAAAAGTGCAGAAATATTAAGTGTTTGGCTGAATTAACTATCTCAAAATGAACTTACTTGTGAAACCTCCTCCCTACTCAAGAAATAGAACACTGCCAGGAACCTAGAAGCCCTACTCATGTCCCCTCCCAATAACTGAATCCTCCCTCTCTCCCAGAAGTAAGCACTAATTTGAATTCTAACACCTTAGATTGGATTTGTATGCTTTTTAAAAAACTTTGTGTAAATGAAGTGAAAAGTGAAAGTCGGTCAGTTGTGTTTGTCTCTTTGTCATGGAATTTTCTAGGCCAGAATACTGGAGTGGGTAGCCTTTCCCTTCTCCAGGGTATCTTCCCCAACCCAGGAATTGAACTGAGGTCTCCTGAATTGCAGGCTGATTCTTTACCAACCGAGATATCAGGGAAGCCTGTAGAATGAAGTTATAGATAATGCATTCTTTTGTACTTGGCTTCTTTTGTTATGTCTGTAAGATTCATTATATTTTTGCATGTGAGTATAGTTTCTTCATTTTGATGACTGCGGTATATTTTATTGTATGACTGTATCATAGTTCATTTATTTATTTTGAAGTTAATGGGCATTTGGGCTGTTTCCAGTTTTCAGCAATTATGAATAATGTTGCAAGTGTTCTTGCCTATGTCTTTTGGTTAATATTTGCACATATTGAGTTACTTGGTCAATCATTATGATATCTTTAACATGAGTAGATAATACCAGCAGATATCCAAAACTGTTTTCTATTTCTGTCAGTAGTATGTGACTGCTTGTTGCTCCTAAGATTATTCAGCTATTCGTGTTTTCATTCAATTGAATTGTGATGAGTTTGTAGAGGTGTGTTTTTAACTTTTTTTGACTGCTAATGTGGTTAAGCCTCCTTGCCTATGTTTGTTGAACATTCGGATATCCTTTCCTGTTAAATTCTTATTCCTAATCTCTTGCCTACTTTTTCTATTGAGTTTTGACTATTTATTCTCACTAAGAGTCCTTTGTTCACTGTATGGGTTGCAGATATTTTTTCCCAGCCTGTGGTTGACTTTTCACTTTCCTAATAGTATTTTTTAATGAAAAGAAGTTAATTTTAATGTAATCATGTTTATTGATTTTTTCCTTTGGTTAGTGCCTTTGTCCTCTGGGAAATATTTCTTAACTTCAGAATCATCTGGAACATATTCACTTGCATTATCTTATGGTAGCCTTATTGTTTTTACTTTCATATTTAAAACTGCAGTCCTCCTGGAATGGATTTTTTGTCTAATGTGAGATAGAAATTTACTGTTTTTTAAAATGCTTTTTTGATCTCATGTTTCTCCCCTTTATGGAGAGCAAATGAGACCATGGCCTGAGAAGGATGTAACTCTTTCCTCATACATCTGTGTGCTCTGTGACTGTCCTTTGACACATTACCACATTTTCCCCAACTTGCCTGCTGTCTTTCTTCAGCATATTTGATATGTTGGATGAGTTTCGTAAATAGCTATTTAGTACTCTATCTTCTTAAGGAGGTTAGGACAAGCACATTCTACAACATTCTTGAAGAAAACCAGGGTAGTTATAGCAGACATATGGAGCGATTTATTCACAGAGATGCAGATCTTTCTTCTTTCTTTTCAATATTCTTCTGACTATTCTCTGCCATTCACTCCTGAGCCCAGTATCGCTATCAGTACCTGAACTTAATCAGCAATGATATCTCTTCCATTTGATATAATATGGAAGAAAGAAGGAGGCTTCCCCTATTTTATAGTAGAACTTTTGGCGTTGTGAAAACACAACAATGCTTCTTAGGGTGAACACAGCCACTTAGGTGCTTGTTGGAATCTTTTGTTTTGTGGAGAGCTTTTCCGTGAGTAGCTAAAACATAATTACAATAATGGTTGTATTGTCAGCAGATACTCCATTATGGAATAGGCATCTTTTCGATTTTTTTTTGGTGCTGCTACTTTACTTTCCAAATTAAATACTTTGTGTTGCTGTGAACACAAACCTTTGGTTCAATGATGGAAATGTAGAAAGAATGCACAAATGGTGGCTTTCCTAGAGGCCTTGCACCCGTTTCTCCTAGGCTGTGTTGTCTTTTTTGCCATCTTCTGTGCCTGTGCTATGGTAATATGGTGATTTTAATGCTAACATTCTTGTGTATCTCTGAACAGTGGCATCCTACTGTTTTTTAAAAATTTAGGTCAAATTACTATTTTTTTTTGGTTTTCTTACTTTGTTTTCTAGAGTTGAAAATAAAGGAAGAGCTATGCAAGGAGCAAGGTGTGAGTGAATATACCATAGGCTAGAGCCATCCATGGTTTACATCCATTTCTAATTCTTTGGGAGAGCACTGTTTTCTTGTCTCTGTGTAGTTTGCAGTTTTTGAAGGGCATGTTAATAAGGGTGCACTCGAAAGAAGATAAGGAAAGGTCAACTAGTGTTTCTTAACTAGTTTTAAAAAACTTCTGACTTCTACAGTTGTGTGGGTATGTGCACAGACCTAATTGTTAAGGGCTCACCCTGCAACTTAGTCAAAAATAATGTGCTTTTTCTCTAGCATTGGCCTTTTTAAATGTCAGTAACTTTGTTAATTCCAAACCAATTATTTTCACACTTTTCAGAGCATAAATTCATGCTGGTCATATGTATCTCTATATTGGGATACAATAAAAAACATACCTATGTATATACAGATACATATGTATGCTCACATTTACTCATTACCTTTATTTGTAAGGATGATGCCATTTTCCTCACTATTTTGATTTAATGTGTGCAAAATTGGCCAGTGTTAAATACCAGTGGTGAAAAGATAAGTGAGACCAGGATCTTGATCTTGAAAAGATTCTTTTTGTATACTTACTAAGTCATGTCCAACTCTTTTGTGACACCATGGACTGTAGCCCATGAGGCTCCTCTGTCCATGGGATTTTCCAGGCAAAAATACTGGAGCAAGTTGCCATTTCCTACTCCAGGGGATCTTTCTGATGCAGGGACTTAACTCATTTCTCCTGTTTGGCAGATGGAGAGCTAACTGAGCTAACTTACTACTGAGCTAACTGGGAAGCCAAAATCTGGTAGTATATGTGTGCTAATCAAAAGGCAAGCTTTGGTCTACAATATTTTCACTTTGAATATTTAGAAAATACTATTTAGGATCTAAAAGCTGTCACCAGGCTCTTCAGAAAAACCTCCCAGTTCTGACTGTATGTGAGAATGTTCTATGTGCAAGTTTGTGGTAGAATAAAGAGACTATCTCTGCTCTCAAGGTACTCACAAGCCAATATTCTACTTTTTCACTTTGCATAGATTCAAAATCATGAGACTATTGAAAGGCAGTGGGTAATTTTAATTCTTATCTGCCTCTACTTATTCCACTGGTTTGATCTATTCTTTTCCTTCATACCCTCTCAGAGTTAAAACACCCCTGTATCCAGGATTTTAACTATTTTCTATCCTGGTATTAAGGAAATATACCTCTTTTACTGGGATTGGAAGTAAAGTGCTCATGCACAATCACTTTTTCATGAAAAGAATGCCAGGTAGAAAGTTCCTATTTCCATTGAATTCTGTGTAAGTATGACTTTCTCCAGCCAGTGAATTGTATTAAATATTTGATAGCAAATTAAATATTTGATCTCATAGGGCTTTACCTGTAGGGATATCAAATTAACTTGTATGTTATTTTGACATAGTGTGATATTTTCCCCTTTTCTTTGTTTTTTGGCTAATCAACAATCAAATGGATAGTTCATGTGAATATTTTGTAGAATGTGGAGATTTCAATACACTAATAAAAAGCATGGACACTGGTGCAATGTCCCTGATCATTTTTATTAGACTTCATGGATTATTATGCAAGGTCGAAGAAGCCATTTATTCACAAATTAATTTTTATGGACTTGATGTAGTTATCCTAAAATCTCAATACCATTATCTTGAACTTGATGAAATAATATTAAAATTCACCTGGATGAGAGAAAAAGCAAGAAGAGCTAAGAAAATATTGACCAAAAAAGTAATGGATAGACGCTTTGACCTATGAGCTATTAATATTAAAAACTATATTAACTCAATGGTTAAAAGCTATCTTGTAAGTCAATCCAATTTATGTGTAAGTATGTGAAATTTTAGTCAGCATGTATATGGATATAACATTGGGATGTTAATCTACCTACCTATATTCTACCTAAAACCTAATTCTAATATTCAAATCTATAGCTATCCACTATACAATACTATCTGCACTGTACTCAGTGTATATTTGGTACATTTACTAAGAAGATACGCAGGAACCATATAAAAAGATCTAAGAATTTTATTGAGTTGTATAAAACATGATAAAGTTATGTTCCTACATGGGAAAAGGCTTGTAGGACAATATAAATTTTTTTTATGTACCTTGTTATACACTGCCTAGCACATAAAGTGAGTATTCAATGAATGTTTCTTAAAGGAATGAATATTAAAAAGCTTGTGGTATTTTTTAATCAGTTATTGGAATTCTATCAGCATGAGATACAATCTAAGTAAGTATTAATATATTGAAAATAATTGTCAAGATAACTGGGGAAAAGTTTCATCTTAGTTATTTGCTAAGAATATATTTGGAAGAGGTAGGGAAATATGGATGAGAAAACTTTTTAGTTAGCCTCATTACATGTTGGTGAATGAATAGGAAAAAAACCTGTAAGAAAATAGTAGTTTTGATCATCTATGTTCAGGTCCTGGATTAGAGATACTTTTTATATATTCTTCACTGTTTGGTAGTTAAGGTAATACCAGACCAGAAAAACCTCATATATCAGGCATTACATTCAAAACAATAGGAAATTGGGAAGAAATGCAGATTTCTAAGGGAGAGAGAAACTTAGTTAAAATGAGATTTAATGTCTGTTCCTATATATCTTCCCTAGTGTCTCAGATGGTAAAGAATCTGCCTGCAATTTGGGAGACCTGGGTTCAGTCCCTGGGTCAGGAAGATCCTCTGGAGAAGGAAATGGAAACCCACTCCAATATTCTTGCCTGGAGAATTCCATGGACACTATAGTCCGTGGGGTCACAAAAAATTGGAAATAACTGAGTGACTAATACTTTCACTTCCAATTCCTGTCATATGTGATTCATCAAAAATTCTTTCCCATATAATTACTCCTGACCATGGGAAGTCAACTGCAATTTAGTTGCAGGAATCAATCAGTGCTTTTCTTGCTTGTTCGATCCCTCATGGGTTTCTGATCCCTATGCCTGGATTTGGACTGGTGACGTAGATTTATTCATTATTCATTCATGTATTCCGTTAGCAAATATTTATGAAATGTCTACTAAATGACACAGTGGTGCTAGGTGCTGCTGGTTTAACAGGAAACAAGACCTGTTTCTGCTGTCTCAGGAAGAGGGAATGGGAAGCTGCGAGGGATCACATTCTGGCATGTCTACAGAATATGGTATAAGGGCTGTAGAGTAGCTGGAAAAGTTGTCTGTAGATCATAGATATATGTAGACTACAAAAGATTTAAATTTAAGGAGTTGAGATGAAATCCTAAGAAAAACGTGCCACAACTAGAAACTTTTGAGCAATGGAAGTACATAGTCATATTTGTGTTTAAGAAAGACCACTTCAGCTACATTTTCAAGGAGATTGGAGGTTTTTGCAGATAATTTAGATAGAAGAAGATATAAATTTTCATAGGGTCCACAGGTTACGTGTTTTGGGATTCTCTTTAAGAAAAAGAATACAAAATTTTGAATGTTAAATTAGATACAAGGCTCTAGAAGGGACCTAAACACTCATGAGTCTTCTTCTAGATTTATCTCTAGATCCAGAGAAGTGATTTTTGGTAGTCTGAACTATGCTGATGATAGAGGGGATGAAGAGAAATGAATGAATGAGGAAATTTGAGACTTGTGATTAGATGTGCAAGATGTGAAGAGGGAACCATCAAAGATGATGCTTACTTTTCTGACTTGAGGAATCCATTGGGTAAATAAAGAGTTTATTCACTGAGATAGGAAACAGGATGGGGAGTAGATTTTGGTGGCATTATAAGTTAAATTTTGTACCTATGTTAGGTTGAAGTGACTGAAATATTTGAGTGTAAAGCTCAAGTTTAATTTATCCTGATGGTTGAAATTATCCCTGCTCTGATGTGGCTCAGTCAATTTTGGCAACTCATGTGTTCAGTATCCTGAGGATGAACATAATGCCCTATCAAATGTGGGTCCTAAAGTAGCCATAGATTTCAACCTGCATAACAAATAGTTAAATGATCATTGCCTTGCAACACTATTAGCTAGGTCTTAAAACTAATGCTAAGTTATGTAGGACTTCTACTGTTTTTCTCACCTTTAATATGGTGCTTTTCAGGGTGAGTTTTTTCCTGGTCCCTAGCAGTATAATATTGGGGCATGTGCTGCCTAGCCAGCAGGTTACCCAAAAGGTTTTCAGTTCTCTGGGGATGATGAATCCATGGTTGTATGTGTAGGGTTTCTCTAATGTAGGTCAGTGTCTGAGCTTCCTTTGATTGTTAATCCATAGTCTTGAACTGATTATGCAACCCACGGAGGACCTGCTAAATATAATGTTTTAAAGTTCAATAGCAAAAAAAAAAAAAAAAAAAGTTCAATAGCAAATGTCCTTCCCCATTGTCCCTTAATTTGAAAATGGCTGAACAAATTTTTCTTACACTTTTCATGAAAATAAAGAAAAATATGACTTTCAAATAAAATAAAAATCACCCTACTAGAAAAGTTTTAGACAGTTATCAAATGACTTAATACAGAAGATAATATTAGAGACTGCTTTGCAACCTAAAATACAGCAGTTTCTACTCTGAACACTGTAATTACTATTTATGGCTAGATTATAAGGAAATCTGTGGGTGTCGTGGAATTCAGTTTCAGAATTATGGAAACTCTGTTTGCATAATTAAAGGGCTAGTTAGTAAATTCCCTCCTATTTTCTAACCTATTTAAGTAGATCATATATGTGCCAATATTTCTTTGCTAACTATGGTGAAGGAGACAGCCAACTTTAAATCTTTTATTGCTGAATAATACCCATAATAACTGTGTAATATATGGTTCATAATTAGTGAATATGCCAAAGTTTTTCCAGAAGTGCACTAGATATGGCATACATACAAATTTCTGCTTCATTAAATGACTTTATAGACTGTATTTTGCTGTTTTTGCATATGTGATCTTTTTTTTCCTGTTTGATAGTGGGATTACTTTACAGCTTCTTAATGAGAATACCTGTTTTTTATTGGAACCTTTTCTGAAGTTTTATTGAAGCTTTTGGTGACCTATTTCTAATGATTTTAGAGCTGTAAAATTTTCTCTTCCTTATTTAAGTAGCTTTAACTTATGTTTGATTAGTGGCTTTGGAAGTAGATTCACAATCTAATTTTAGGAAGGAAATCTTTTCTTACAGGAAACAAATTCAGAAATAACCTTGCACATCACAGGATGCCTATGAATTATGGAAATGGCTTACATTCCCACACCACTTATTAGGTAGAGGGAGGGTGAAAGTCGGACATGACTCCTCTTAGTTGTATTTTGTTCTCAGTTGCATTTGTGCAGACAAATTTATCTTTAATATCCTTTTTAATAAACACTGAGGACTCAGATGAGTAAGTTTATTAGTTGGTCTGAGAAGTGACTGTGAAGCAATGTAAAGTGCTCTAATTTCATAGTCCTGTAGAAGCACAGATGAGATGCTGGTTTGGGGTGTTTGTGGAATGGGCGGTGAGTGGAAAGTTTGTAAGCATCCAAGTGTACCATACTCAAGATAGTTTAGAATTATTATTTGAAATTTAGAGTATCTATGACTTATACCAGCTTCCCTGGTGGCTCAGTGGTGAAGAATCCACCTGCAATGCATGAGACACAGGAGATGCAGGTATGATCCCTGAGTTGGGAAGATCACCTGGAGAAGGAAATGGCAACCCACTCTAGAATTCTTGCCTGAAAAATTCTATGGGGCAGAGGAGCCTGGTGGGCTATATATATAGTTCATAGGGTTGTAAAGAGTCAGACACAACCCAAGCAACTTAGCATGCATGACTTAAGCATCAAGAAATATACTGATGACTGAGTTGAGCTCTGAAACGTTAATAGGATTTCACTTACCACAGAAGATGAGAGAACATAGTTCAACCAGACATCTGTTGAGGCTATTCACATCGAGAGGATTCAGGTGCTAGATGCCTGGTACAGGGCTGCTCCAAGACTGAGAAAGGATATCTTAAACTGGTCAGGGTAGGGGGTAAAGCATGAAGCCTTTTATCTGTCTAGGACATTTCTATCTCTTCCCTAACTCTTTATTATTGGATTATATCTTGTATCCATTTTTAACAGTTTGGCTCAGATTTATACCTCTAACAGGAAAGCTTTTCTTTTAAAGACCCTTAACTAATCATTCTGTGTCCTCAGTGTTCCCATAGATTCTTGGGATGGTGGCGTCACTATGTCATCATCATCACCATAGTTGACATCATTATCTGATGCTAATATTTATTTAAATTACTACATGCCAGAAATTTTGCTAAATAATTTATATGAATTACTTCATGTAATTCTTACTATGAAACAGGTGGTATAGTTAAGTGTTACAAATTTAGAGATACACATAGCACATTATTTATCATCTTTTTGACTTGCCTTCCTCTCCGAATTGTCAATTTACTGACAGCTTGGACAATCTTTTTCATCTTGTATCTCTGCATCCCTGACAGTAAGAGTAGTGACAGCAAATATGGAATACCCAAAATATTTGAATGGATTTTGGTTGAGTCTGGGCTTCCCTTGTGGCTCAGCTGGTAAAGAATCTGCCTGCAATGCAGGAGATTTGGGTTTGATCCCTGGGTTGGGAAGATCCCCTGGAGAAGGGAAAGGCTACCCACGCCAGTATTCTGGCCTAGAGAATTCCATGGACTGTATAGTCCATGGGGTTGCAAAGAGTCAGTTATGACTGAGCGACTTTCACTTTCACTTGGTTGAATCTGGGTTGATCTAAGTTCTAGATGTCGCTTAGATATCATCATTTTTAAATAATTTAAAATTTTAAATAAAATGATACTTTGATTCTTATCATGCGATCAGTACATTTTTAGAACAATATTTTTTTATTAAATTCAAAAAAATGTTTGTCAAATTAAAATAAAATCTCCCTTGAATTTTACTTCTCTGTTCTGTATGTGTGTTCAATTCACGTTGGATGAAAGACTGGTAATCACAGATTTCTGCTATTGGAGAAAATGGGATAAAAGACTTCTTGGCAAAATAGTCACAGTTTTTCAACTTGCAAATTAAATTATAGTGTAGATTTGCTATCTTGCCCTCATTAACTTCTTGCCCTCTTTGGCTTTCTGAGCCCTCTGGGGATCAGATTTCCTGTGGCCCTGCATAACAGGCTATTGATCACCCTTTCTGCTTTGCCACCCTTACCTCTTAGTACAAATTGGCCTGTGTCAATTGGAAGGGGAAGGTAATTAATTTACACTCACATTGAGATTAGATGCATTCTAAAAGAAGACAGTCACCTAGGCTCTACCATTTGGGGATGTGACTTTCTGAGTTAACATTCTAAAGTAGTAAAAGTGTAGGTAAATCTAATTTTTGTATATCTGTGTGTCCTGGGATGGGAAAGATTGGAAGATATCCTAAAATAAATTCTAGTGCTGAGCTTTCTAAAATTTTTACACAGAGAATATTCCTACTTTATAATCAAAGCTGTTATTATGAAATAAAGTGCAGGTCATAGAACCACTTATGTGTTTATAAATAAGTGTTTTTCTCTACTACTTATAACTCTACTTTTATGCTAAATAATATATTTGAAGCACTGAATTAGTAATTTTTACAAGCAGAGTGATAGGAAACTCCAAGAGATGGGCAAGGCTGACCTTCCAGGATGTTTGTCACTTAATGGAATACAGATAAATTAACATATAATAACATTTCCAGGAAAAGTGATATTCCTTCCCAACACTGGTACAGAAGAGATGAGTAACTGTAATTTTTCCAGTGGGTTTACTTCTTAATTCATTCTGATCATAGCACTGAAAACATTTTAAGAGGCTAATGGATGTACAATTCTTCAGAACCTGGTGGCAATCTCCCTAAACATTATACTTGCAATGCAATCTCTAATGTTTATAGTACTCCCTGAGAGTGATGTGGGGAGGATTTGGGCTCATTATTGAAAAGCAAAAACTTGTGCATCGGAAGTCCTTTGTTGTTTTGATCTTATACTCAAGTTATGTTTATCTCAGCAAATTCTCATTAAGCTCAGTAAACTCACAGTTTGGAGAGGAAGACAAGTCAAAGTATGTTTATCTCAGCAAATTCTAAATGATACTTTGTTCCTCAACTAATATGAATAGTAAGGATTATATTATTGGTCAACTCTTTCAGGAGGGAGGAAAATTAAATGGATAGATGGATTGTCTTAGATAGGGGTTTATTAATTTAGAGAAAAATATATGTCACAAATAACTCTAGAACTTTTTCATTGCTAACACTCATAGATTACTTAAATGGTGCTCAAAAAACATATTTTAAACATGAAATAATATATTAAGATCTGAGTCAGTTCAGGTGACTTTCAGGAATTAATTACCTTAGGTCAGATATCTTCCTGGATGTGATAAAAAATCTGCATATAAAGGGAAAATTCAGTCACCAATACAGATATTTTTAAACTATATAAATCAATTCAACAAACAGTCATTGAGCACTTGCTGTATGCCAGGTGTATTGAGGGTAATTAAAATAAAGAAAACTTGGTGGTTGACCTTAGGCATTATTAATGTATACAAGCTGGATAAATTTTATTTGAAGGAGAGAATTCTAGGAAAGCTTTTGGTTTTTTAAAATAGGAGACTCAGAAACAGAATAAAGCTTATAAAGAGACTATTATTAGCTTTATGGCTATTAGAAAGGAGAAAAATAAGTGGATATTTTGCCCAGTTTTCCTGTGATAGGTGAGCTCGATTTGAATAAGCTAATATTGTATGAAGTTAGGTTGCTGAGAAATACTGAGTGGTACATTATAATCAACTTAATAAATAACAGTGTTATAATGAGGTCCTTTGGTTTAATGTGATGGTTTCATCATCTCTGAAACATTGTCATCTTTTCCTTTGGGCCAACGTAGCCTGGCAGTGACAGGGTGCAGCATACTAAATCCTGTCTAGGATTTGTGCCTAAATGTGGAGGTAAAGAAATGCTTCTTTTCAAAACCTAGATAGAAAGGTGTTTGCTATCACACCTTCTAGAGGAAGAAGTCAACTGATGATTTGAAGCTACTTAATCTGTTTAGCTATTCTTTGGTTTGGGGGTTCTCTTAATGCTTTAGGTAACCATGTTAAACAATTCTTAGTGATTAGCTCATTCAGTGCCTATACCCAGCTGTATTTCTCAAGGCACGTTATAGTGGTTGTACCAGTATGAGCCAAATGCTGCAGAGCCAGCCCTTCCTTACAACATTCCAGAGCCTGAGGTTGGTCTCGTTGGCCAGTACAGAGTATCACATTATTTTTCTAGAGGATTTTCTCTTGGGACACCTATCCTTTCCCATGATCTTGCCTTTAGCTATATTCCAGTAACATTAAATATCCTAGGGAATAGATTCTTCTTTTAAAAGGCTTATTGGTCCTACATAAAGTTATAGGGCTTCCCAGGTGGCGCTAACGGTAAAGAACTCGCCTGCTAATGCAGGAGACAGAAGAGATGTGGGTTTGATCCCTGGGTTGTGAAGATCCCCTGGAGGAGGGCAACCCATTCCATTATTCTTGACTGGATAATCCCCATGGACAGAGAAACCAGGCGGGGTATAGTCCATAGGGTTACAAAGAATCAGACACTACTGAAGAGACTTAGCACGCACACACACGGCTTTGTGGGAGAGAAGTACTGCCTAATTCCACCAACTACTGGTATTTTAAATACTAGGAACTCATACGATTTAAAAAATCTGCCATATTCTTGCGTGGGATGCTTGCTGTTCTATATTGTATAGTGAAGTGTCATTCATTTTACCCTCTTCAAACTAAGGTTCTCTCTAGCATAACTGATGTCTTTACCAAGGAACTGCTATGAAGTTATATAGGAGATTTTTCTCTCTTAAAAATTATAGACTGCCTCACTGAGCACACTGCTACACTAGCATACACGGTAGAAATATTCAGAGGTCTAAAAATAGAATAATGACTAAGTAAACTGGTTGGTATACTTATTCAACTGGACGTTATGCAAGCATTAAAGTCAGGGCTATGAAGGCTATATAATTATATTAAATATGCTTATGTGTTGCTAAATGACAAAAGCAGAGGCAAACCACAAACTTGTACATATACTTATATGTTTGATATATATGTATACATTTATTCCTAGTCTCCAAGATAAATTATATAACCACTTTGCCATGCCCTTAATTTTTGAAAGGCATTCAGTCTGTTGCTACAAAGTCTAAGACAATCAAATGCACACACAGGGGTCAGAGAATGGTGCAATACACTTCTTTGCTTTTTTGCCTCAAGTCACTTTTAGGTTCATTATGAGTCTATTTGGATGTAGATCAAGGAGTGTATTCTGTCCAGGCTGCTCTCTTCTCCGCCTCCCTTAATGTCCCTTTATCTACCCTGTGGCTATTCCCTCAGGTTAGGTTCTTTTCTCTTCAGTTCAGTTCAGTCTCTCGGTTGTGTCTGACTCTTTGAGACCACATGGACTGCAGCACGCCGGGCTTTTCTGTCCATCACCAACTCCTGGAGATTGCTCAAATTCATGTCCGTTGAGTTGGTGATGCCATCCAATCATCTCATCCTCTGTTGTCCCATTCTCCTCCGGCCTTCAATCTTTCCCAGCATCAGGGTCTTTTCCAGTGAGTCAGTTCTTCACATCAGGTGGCCAAAGACTGGAGTTTCAACTTCAGCATCAGTCCTTCCAATGAATATTCAGAACTGATTTCCTTTAGGATTGACTCCTTGTTGTCCAAGGGACTCTCAATAGACTTCTCCAACACCATGGTTCAAAAGCATCAATTCTTTGGTGCTCAGCTTTCTTTATAGTCCAACTCTCACATCCATACATTACTACTGGAAAAACCATAGCTTTGACTAGATGGACCTTTGTTGGCAAAGTAATGTCTTTGCTTTTTAATATGATGTCTAAGTTGGTCATAGCTTTTCTTTCAAGGAGCACACGTCTTTTAATTTCATGGCTACAGTCACCATCTGCAGTGATTTTTGGAGCCCAAGAAAATAAAGTCTGTCACTGTTTCCATTGTTTCCCCATCTATTTGCCATTAAGTGATGGGACCAGATGCCATGATTGTAGTGTTTTGAATGTTGAGTTTTAAGCCAACTTTTCCACTCTCCTCTTTCACTTTCATCAAGAGGTTTTAGTTCTTCACGTTCTGCCATAAGGGTGGTGTCATCTGCATATCTGAGGTTATTAAAATTTCTCCTGACAATCTTGATTCCAGCTTGTTCTTTCTTCTTGGCCCTTAGAATCAAATCAGTTTGTTTTTTTATAAAGCTGGTGTGTGTGTGTGTGTGTGTGTGTGTGTGTGTGTGTGTGTGTGTGTTAATGACATAGGTCAGTCCTGCCTCACAGGTAGGCAACCACAAGACAAAATGTTAGTGTTCAATCATGTCTGACTCTTTGTGACCCCATGGACTGTAGCCTGCTACGCTCCTCTGTCCATGGAATTCTTCAGGGTATAATACTGGAGTGGTTGCCATTCCCTTCTTTAGGGGATCATCCTGACCCAGGAATTGAAGCCAGATTTCCTGCATTGCAAGTGAATTCTTTACCATCTGAGCCATCAGGGAAGCCCCAGGCAAAGAAACCTAAATAACTAAGATGAAGAGAACTCTTAGAATATCATTGTTCTCTTTGTCTGTCTTCTTCTATTTTACTAATCTGATCTGGGTCCCATAATGATACGACCACTTGTTTCTCTTTAAAATGAAGTGACACAAGAAGAAAACTTTACCTTCCTATGTACCAGAAAGGAATCTTACCAAAATATTTATGGTGCTTTTATTAGAGTGGCATATTGCATTTCCCCTTTATAGATCACAGACTTGTCATTGCAAAGGGACTTGTATAACACAATGAAGCTATGAGGCATGCCTTGCAGGGCTACAAAAGAAGGATGGGCCATAGAGAAGTATTCTGACAAAACGTGGTCCAGTGAGAGAGGAAATGGCAACTCACTACAGTATTCTTGTCCGGAGAACCCCACGAACAGTATGAAAAGACAAAAAGAAATGATAGCAGAAGATGAGCTCCCCACGTCAAAGGTATCCAATATGCTACTGGGGAAGAGTGAAGGGCAGTTACTAATAGCTCCAGAAAAAAATGAAGCAACTGGATCAAAGTAGAAATGATGTTCAGTTGTGGATGTGTTGGTGGTGAAAGTGAAGTCTGATGCTATAAAAAAACAACATTGCATAGGAACCTGGAATGTTAGGTCTATGAATCAAGATAAATCAGTGTGGTCAAGCGGGAAATGGCAAGATTGAACATTGATTTCTTATTAATCAGTGAACTAAAATGAATGGGCTTGGGCAAATTTAGTCCAGATGATCATAGTATCCACTACTGTGGGCAAGAAACTCTTAGAAGAGATGGAATAGCACTCATAGTAAAGAGAAGAGTCCAAATGCAGTGCTTAGATGCAACCTCAATAACAACAGAATGATCTTGGTTTATTTCCAAGGCAAACCATTCAACATTATACTAATCCAAGTTTATGCCCCAACTACTGATGCAAAGAAGCTGAAGTTGATTGATTCTATGAGACCTACAACACCTTCTAGAACTAACACTGAAAAAGATGTCCTTTTCATCGTAGGGGATTGGAATACAAAAGTAGGAAGTCAAGAGATGCCAGGAATAACAGGCAAGTTTGGCCTTGGAGTACAAAATGAAGCAGGACAAAGGCTAACAGAATTGTGTCAAGAGAACACGCTGGTCATAACAAATGCCCTTTTCCAACAACCCAAGAGATGGTTCTACATGTGGACACCACCAGATGCTCAGTACTGAAATCAGACTGTTTATGCTCTTTGCAGCCAAAAATGGAGAAGCTCCATACAGTGAGCAACAAAAAGACCTAGAGCTGATGGTGGCTCAGATCATGAGCTCCTTATTGCCAAATTCAGGCTTAGATTGAAGAAACTAGGGAAAAACACTAAGCCATTCATGTATGATCTAAATCAAATCCCTTATGATTATAAAGTGGAAGTGACAAATAAATTCAAGGGATTATATCTGATAGACAGATTGCCTGAAGAACCATAGATGGAGATTCATAACAATGTACAAGAGGCAGTCACCAAAATCATCCCAAAGAAAAAGAAATGCAAGAAGGTGAAGTGGTTATCTGAGGAGGTTTTATACATAGCTGAGGAAAGAAGGGAAATGAAAGGTAAGGGAGAAAGGGAAAGGCATACACAACTGAATGCAGAATTCCAGAGAAAAGCAAGGAGAGATAAGAAGTCCTTCTTGAAGGAACAGTGCAAAGAAATAGAGAAAAACAATAGAATGAGAAAGACTAGAGATCTATTTCTTCAAGAAAATTGGAAGTATCAAGGGAACATTTCATGCAACAATGGGCATAATAAAGGACAGAAACAGTAAGGACCTCATAGAAGTGGAATAGATTAAGATGAGGTGACAAGAATATACAGAACTGTATCAAAAAGGTCTTAATGACCCAGATAACCACAATGGTGTGGTCACTCACCTAGAGTCAGACGTCCTGGAGTGTGAAGTCAAGTGGGCCTTAGGAAGCAGTACTAGGAATAAAGCTAGTGGAGATGATGGAATTCCAGCTGAGCTATTTAAAATCCTAAAAGATGATGCTGTTAAAATGCTGGACTCACTATGTCAGCAAATTTGAAAAACTCAGCCATAGCTGCAGGACTGGAAAAGGTCATTTTTCATTCCAGTCCCCAAAAAGGCAATGCCAAAGAATGTTCAAACTACTGTACGATTGTGCCCATTTCACATGCTATTAAGGTATGCTCAAAGTCCTTCAAGCTAGGCTTCAGTAGTAGATGAAATGAGAATTTCCAGATGTACAAGCTGTGTTTAGACAAGGCAGAGAAACCAGAGATCAAATTGCCAACATTCATTGGATTATAGAGAAAGCAAGGGAATTCAAGAAAAACATCTACTTCTGTTTCATTGACCACACCAAAGCCTTTGACTGTGTGGGTCACAATAGACTGTGGAAAACTCTTAAAGAAATGGAAGTACCAGCCCACCTTACCTGTCTCCTGAGAAACGTGTATGCAGGTCAAGAAGCAACAATTAGAACTGGACATGGAACAATGGACTGGTTTCAAATTGGAAAAGGAGCACAACAAGGCTGTATGTTGTTACCCCTGTTTATTTAACTTCTGTGCAGAGTACATCATGTGAAATGTTGGGCTGGATGAATTATAAGCTGGAATGAAGATTGCTAGGAGAAATATCAACAACCTCAGATATGCAGATGATACCACTCTAATGGCAGAAAGAGAAGAAGAACTAAAGAGCCTCTTGATGAGAGTGAAAGAGGAGAATGAAAAAGCTGGCTTAAAACTTATTATTCAAAAAACAAGATCATGGCATCTGGTCTCATCACTTAATGGTAAATAGAAGGGGAGAATGTGGAAGCATTGACAGATTTTATTTTTTAGGCTCCAGAATCACTGTGGACAGTGAGTGCAGCCATGAAATTAAAAGATACCTGCTCCTTGGAAGGAAAGTTATGACAGACATAGACAGTGTATTAAAGAGCAGAGACATCGTTTCGCTGACAAAGGTCTGTATAGTCAAAACTCTGGTTTTTCCGTTAGTCATGTGTGGATGTGAGAGTTGGACCATAAAAGCTGAGCGCTGAAGAACTGATGCTTTCAAACTGTGGTCCTGGAGAAGACTCCTGAGAGTCGCGTGGACAGCAAAGAGATCAAACCAGTCAGTCCTGAAAGAAATCAACACTGAACATTCATTGGAAGGACTGATGCTGAAGCTGAAGCTCCAATACCTTGGGTGCCTGGTGTGAAGAGTCAACTCATTGTTGACTCATTGGAAAAGACTCTGATGCTGGACAAAATTGAAGGCAAAAGGAGAAGAGGGTGGCAGAAGATGAGATGTTTAGCTATTATCACTAACCCAGTGAACATAAATTTGAGCAAACTCTGGGAGTCTGTGGAGGACAGAGGATCCTGGTGTGTATATTCCATGGTGTCCTAAAGAGTGAGACACAACCTAGTGTCTGAACAACAACAACAGCAATATTGCATTTAGTTTTTTCCTTTTTGTTTCTAATTTCCAATGTGCATATAATGGGTTATCATATTTTTGCAGTATAATAAATTGTGGTATAATTATGAAAATATTAGGCAAGGACACCAGTTATTTTATTGACTAGGAAGGTGGATTCCATTTGAAGTGAGATGTCCAAGAAAAATTAGTGAGTAGCAGAACCAGGACTAACACTAGGGATGAACTCATACTGATGGCAAGCAGATAAGCATCTGCTTGGGCCCACCATCTTCTAACTGCATTACTAGAGAAATCTTTTCATTTCTTGGAGCCTCAATTTCCTCATTTATAAAATGGGGATAACTGGTTGGATTGTAATTTCCATGGGCTTTACACATACTAGCACATGTGAAATATGTAGCACAACAAAACTGAGGAGGCCTGAAGTGGCAGCAGCTTTCCTCTCCTGGTTGCTCATCAGCATCTTTTCTCTCAGTGATGCCAACATGCAGAAGCTGATTAAGCACAGGATGACTTTTATTGATGAAGTCAAGGAGGAAGCAGAATAGACAGGAAGGCAAAAGAAAGAGTTCAACATTGAGAAAGATCAGCTTGTGCAAGCGTAAAGAACGAAGATTATGGAATATTATGAGAAGAAAGAAAAGCAGATTGAGCAGAATAAGAAAATTCAGATGTCCAGTATGATGAGTCAAGTGAGGCTCAAAATAGTCAGACTGAGAGATGGATGATCTTGTCACAAACCTAAAGACAGAGACTCAGTAGAATGGCAGAAGATACAGCCAGGTGCCAACTGCTGCTGAATGGCCTGATCCTCCTTGGCTTGTACTGGATGTTGGAGCCCTGAATGATCATTTTTGCAAAAGACAAGATTTCCCGCTGGTGAAGGCAGCAGTGCAAAAGCGATGTCTGTGTACAAAATCACCACCAAAAGAGATGTTAATGTCTAGAATGATCCGAAGGCCTACTTGCCCGAGGAAATATCTGGCAGGGTTGCACTCTATAGTGGGGATTGCAAAATCAATGTTTCCAATATCCTCAAGAGCTGGCTGGACCTCATTGTCTAGCAGATGATGCCAGAAGTATAGGGAACCTTGTTTGGTGCAAATGCCAACAGGAAGTGTTTGGACTATGCCTATGGGAGGTAGTGTCCATCTACTGCTATGACATGGATGCTTCTGACATTTGAAGAAACAAGATGACCTCTGTAATTTCCTCTTAGCTGTTCTCATATTCTGTATTTATCAATGGATAGAAGGAAATGGCAACCCACTCCAGTATTCTCTCCTGGAGAATTCCATGGATAGAGGGGTTGCAAAAGAGCAGACACAACTGAATAAATGAACAACCACCCTTCTGTAGGTAACACCCCTGGCTGATTGGTAACAATGGGAGAGTTTCACTTAATATGGTCAGGAAACCTTCCTCTAGCATATCTGAGATTTCAACTTCCTGCTGGCTCTGCAGTAGGAAGGCACGGGGTCAGATGGTGGGTGCATGAATGTCTCTGAGTCTCCTGTTCTCCTTTGGTCCAGTGTCTAGCCTAGAAGGGCCAGTATGTGGTGGGCTCTGGAGTCAGGTCTTTGCTCTTTAGGCTTCAGTTGCATGTGAGACCACATTCCTTCCACCAGTAGCTGCTTCACTGTTACCTGTTTTGGCCCATAAGTGTTTGTTTGTAGTGTGATTTAAGATCTACACCATGCATATGCTTTATTTATTAAAACAAAATGCATGCCTGGAAAAAAGTATGTAGCTGTCACATAATGGGTAATCAATAAATGCCATCTCCCTTCTTTCCAATTGCTCTGTTGCCTGTTATAGAGCCTTAGAAGTGTACCTGCCAATATCTTCTTTTGAGTTACTCTAGTGTCATATGCTTTTTGCACTTATATATTAATACAATAGCTTGTATTGTTCATAGTTGATGTCTTAACCGCTGGTACCACAGAATGTCACTATATTTTGAGATGGGGCCTTTGAAGAAGTAAAGTTAAAATGAGGTCTTTAGGGTGAGTCTTAATCCAGTCTGACTGGTATCCCTATAAGAAGGGGATGTTTGGGTATATGGAGAGACCCCAGGGATGCATGTGCACCAAAGAAAGACACTGTGAAGATGCAGAGAGATTTGCTTGCCACCTGCCCGCTGAGGAGAGGACTGAGAGGCCTCAAGAAAATCCTAACCTGCGGATATCTTGTTCTTAGACTTTTCTAGCCTCCAGAGCTGTGAAGAAATAAATTTCTATTGTTTAAGTCACTTAGTTCGTGATATTTTGTTTTGGAAGCCCTAGCAAAGTACTACACCTTCCATCTTTAAATAGAAGCTAAGCTGCTCGAGGGCAAACTGCTTTGCACTCCTTCGTAATCAGAGCAGATGATCAACAGTTTCTTGATGAATACTATGATTTTTATGAAGAATAGATTTTTATTAAGGATATCACTTGCATTTGTTTTGTATTTCTTTTATGTCTCCCATGGAGGCCCAGCTATTGAGGTTACAAACAACTGTAATGTAATAATGAGGATTCTATATAATCTTTTTTTTTCCTTTTGCAAATAGCAACTAGAATTGTCCTTTTTATGAAGTCATGGGAGTAAATGCAATTAAGGCTGAAAAGATTATTCCTTGTTGCCTGTCTAGACATAGGAGGAGAGAATTAAATCTTCAAATGTAATTTCTGAAATTAAGATTAATGACCAGTAGTACATGATTCCCTTATATGCTCATGACCTCATGTTGTTTGAGACTAAATGTGGGGACTTCCCACTGTCTTTGTATTAATGAATATGATTGAATTATTTTAAATATAGCTAGACTATAGCATTAACGTGTCTGTGTTAGAAGTTTGCCTTGTATTTTTCAGAGGATCAAGAACAGGCAATCATAAAAGAGAAAGTCAAAGAGTTTTTTACTGAATTTTAAAAATTACATTTAATTCTCATTTTCTGGATTATGAGGAATGTGGGAGAAAATGAATTATCTTAATTAATTTATGTAAGGGACATCAAGAGATAAAAAAATAATTTGCAGGTTTTCAATGTTTGCCAAGTCTAAGAGTTTAAAGGGGAATTTAGTGATAAAAGAGAAATCTTATGAACAGTAAGGTAGCAAGTTTATTATTGGGAAAAATGCAGAAAATAGTTTTTAAAGAAGTGGAGGGGACTTCCTCCACTTGTTTTTGAACCAACGTGATCTTTGTGTGTTCCCTCAGCACATATATGTTTATATACACATAAGGAATATTTTTCTAATGTCTTGTCATTATCATTACCTGCTGAGTAATCTTTGGATGTTAATTAAAGCTTCTGGCACTCATTCACACATCTGTAGATAAAAGGCATTAAAATAGATGATCTAGAAAAATTAACATATTTTTCAATTCTAGGATTCTAGGAACTCTCTGTATTATATCTGCATATATGGGGAGAAAGGGAGAGGGTGAAAGCAATGTCATTTAGGGAGGGGACTATTTGTACTTGTTCTGTGAGTCTCCAGTCTTTGCCACGGGGTGTTGACTGGCGTGTGAGCTCAAACACCAAGCCCTATGCTTTAAGACCATGGGGTACTATTCACTGATGAATTTCCAGAACTAGAAGAATGCCTGCAACATAAAAGATGGTCAAAATACTTGTTGGAAGAAGGAGTAGATTAATGTTTCCAATGCTGTTTGAATATAATCTGCCTATTATAGGGTAACCTGCATGTATTTTTCAGAGTTATGTTGACATATGTCCACTCAATTATTAGACATCTGGATTAGAGAAACATAATCACATGTTGATTATGTAATTATGTAATTAATCACAGAAAACATTATTATTTTATTAATAAAACATAATTATTACTTATGTTATAATCACAGAAAAACACAAAAATTATGTTATTAATCACAGAAAAACATCTATTTCTGCTTTATTGACTACACCAAAGCCTTCGACTGTGTGGATCACAATAAACTGTGGAAAATTCTGAAAGAGACAGGAATACCAGACCAACTGACCTACCTCTTGAGAAACCTGTATGCAGGTCAGGAAGCAACAGTTAGAACTGGACATGGAACAACAGACTGCTTCCCAATAGGAACAGGTGTACGTCAGGGCTGTATATTGTCACCCTGCTTATTTAACTTACATGCAGAGTACATCATGAGAAACGCTGGGCTGGAAGAAGCACAAGCAGGAATCAAGATTGCTGGGAGAAATATCAATAACCTCAGATATGCAGATGACACCACCCTTATGGCAGAAAGTGAAGATGAACTAAAAAGCCTCTTGATGAAAGTGAAAAAGGAGAGTGAAAACGTTGGGTTAAAGCTCAACATTCAGAAAACTAAGATCATGGCATCTGGTCCCATCAGCTCATGGGAAATAGATGGGAAGACAGTGGAAACAGTGTCCGACTTTATTTTTTTGGGCTCCAAAATCACTGCAAATGGTCATTGCAGCCATGAAATTAAAAGACGCTTACTCCTTGGAAGGAAAGTTATGACCAACCTAGATAGCATATTAAAAAGCAGAGACATTACTTTGCCAACAAAGGTCCATCTGGTCAAGGCTGTGGTTTTTCCATTGGTCATGTATGGATGTGAGAGTTGGACTGTGAGGAAAGCTGAGGGCTGAAAAATTGATGGTTTTGAACTGTGGTGTTGGTGAAGACTCTTGAGAGTCCCTTGGACTGCAAGGAGATCCAGCCAGTCCATCCTAAAGGAGATCAGTCCTGGGTGTTCATTGGAAGGACTGATGCTGAAGTTGAAACTCCAATACTTTGGCCACCTCATGCGAAGAGTTGACTCATTGGAAAAGACCCTGATGCTGGGAGGGATTGGGGGCAGGAGGAGAAGGGGACGACAGAGGATGAGATGGGTGGATGGCATCACCGACTCGATGGGCATGAGTCTGAGTAAACTCCGGGAGTTGGTGATGGACAGGGAGGCCTGGCGTGCTGCGACTCATGGGGTCGCAAAGAGTCGGACACAACTGAGCGACTGAACTGAACTGAATCACCTGTTGCTGCTAAAGTAAACAAAATCTGAAGCAGCAGCAAAATTTTAAATAATGTTTTCTTCTGACATAGAAAAACAATAAACTTTGCTTTATTTCTACCCCTTCCTTTTTTGTTCTTTTTGTTGTTGTTGTTATTGTTAGGATAAAGATGTATTTTCTGAAACTCCAGAATGAGCTTACATGAGGGCAGGGGGCACTGTCCATTTTTTTTTTTTTTCCAATGGACCTAGCAATACTGAGTCACAAAAGTGTTTATTTAATTTTTATTTATTTATTTTTAATGTGGGGCTGCAGGAAGCTCCCTGGGCCAACTCTACTACCTGTGAGCGTGGAGCTCACGAGGGGGCTGTCAGCCGGAGCAAGGAGAATGTGAGGTGCAGGGAGGGCGCTGAGGTGGGAGCTGTGATCATGGTCAGAATAGAAGCTGTGGATCAGAGAGACAAAGCTGAGGAGTATCCCATCGAAGACTTGAACGGAGCTACAGGGAGAGGCCCTGGAGTGGCATCTCTCCAGGCCGCTACCACCTTCAGGCTCTGTGACCTTGTGCAAGTCTCAGGGCTTCAGTTTTCTCACCTTAGCCTCAGCTGGGGATCTTTAAAAATGCTGGTGCTTGAACCCCATCCCAGAAGGTCTGATGTTACTGGGATGTGCCTGAGTGTTGAGGACCTGAAAGCTCCCCAGGTGGTGCTTCTGTGCAGCCAGGGCTGGGCACAGAAGTATTTATTGAATGGATGAATGGATGCTGAAGATGGTAAATGGTTACAAAAGTCATGATATTTGGCTCAATGTTCATTCAGTTCAGTTCAGTTCAGTTTAGTCACTCAGTCGTGTCTGACTCTTTGCGGCCCCATGAATCGCAGCACGCCAGGCCTCCCTGTCCATCACCAACTCCCGGAGTTTACTCAGACTCATGCCCATCGAGGCGGTGATGCCATCCACCCATCTCATCCTCTGTCGTCCCCTTCTCCTCCTGCCCCCAATCCCTCCCAGCATCTGGGTCTTTTCCAATGAGTCAACTCTTCGCATGAGGTGGCCAAAGTGTTAGAGTTTCAGCTTCAGCATCAATCCTTCCAATGAACACCCAGGACTGATCTCCTTTAGGATGGGCTGGTTGGATCTCCTTGCAGTCCAAGGGACTCTCAAGAGTCTTCACCAACACCACAGTTCAAAAACATCAATTTTTCAGCCCTCAGCTTTCCTCACAGTCCAACTCTCACATCCATACATGACCACTGGAAAAACCATAGCCTTGACTAGATGAACCTTTGTTGGCAAAGTAATGTCTCTGCTTTTTAATATGCTATCTAGGTTGGTCATAACTTTCCTTCCAAGGAGTAAGCGTCTTTTAATTTCATGGCTGCAATCACCATCTGCAGTGATTTTGGAGCACTGAAAAATAAAGTCGGACACTGTTTCCACTGTTTCCCCATCTATTTCCCATGAGCTGATGGGACCAGATGCCATGATCTTAGTTTTCTGAATGTTGAGCTTTAAGCCAACTTTTTCACTCTCCTCTTTCACTTTCATCGAGACGCTTTAGAAGTGGGCAAAGGTAGCCTAGAAAGAAGGGAGTGAAGCATGTATATATGTATATATTTATAGAAAAATCAGAGAAATACACTGATACTTCTGTTTTAACAAAACATAAAAGCTCTGTTAAGTCTGTGATTTTCTTGGTCAAGTTCAAGGGAAGATTCTTGAATGAAAAAAGACAAAATCAAAAATATTGAAATATCTAGCCATTATTTTGAAAAGGCTTGGTGATTTTATAAGAGAGAATATTCTAAATATTAGCCATATGGCAAGAAAGAATTAGAGACGACAGAATTGTCTTGTAGTATGGTTTGTCTCAGACACTTGTCTTCTAGTGGGTAGCTTATCATTAGCCTTCTCTCCAAGTCATCATGGCAGCATTTCTCTGTGTATCTGAATTTGGTGCACACTTTCTGTGACTTAGGAGTCTAATGTCACTCAAAAACTCTGTGAGGACAATCATCAGCATGGGAATCAGCCCATCATTCTGACTCAATAGGGATAAAGAGGAAATCAGCTGCCTAATGAAGCTCCTTCTCTGCCCCCTGCCATTGTGAAAAATAGCAGCTACAGTAGTTCATTATGAAATCTGTGTGCTTCGCCTCTCACCCTTCCTTGGTCGGAGAATCAAAGGCCTTTTCTGTCAGATCTCACCCTTGGAGTTCTCATCATCTCTCATGACTTCAACTATCACCTCTACGCAGATATCTCCCCAAGTCTGTATTGCAAGTCCCACTCCCTCAGCCCTTGCTACAATCCTGCCTCCCGATGAAACAAGTTTTACTTATTAATTTAGACAACTTTGACCTTATAGTTGCATATTTTCATAGGGTCAGAATCACAATATTTAATTCTGTTTTTTCCTCAAAAATCAAATCATTAAACCTTATGGACTGGATTTTGATATTTTCCTTCTTAACAGACATGCTGCAGGGACTGAAACAATTTTTTTTTTTTTAGGATTAGGGAATGTCAGAGCCATTTGCTGGCTTCCTTTTTTATTTTCTGAATAAAAGCACTGAGTAAGTGTGACATATATATCACTTTAAAGTTGAGACTGCAGAATAAAATTTAAGAGATTTATTCTCTCCTCGAATTTGACTCTGAAAATAACTTGTACTAACATCAGGAACTGTGCATCCTCATCTTTGTAATTGCATGGCTCCCACAGTCAAATTAAAGATACAGAAGTGATTGCAATAGAAAAAAAAATTTAAAGAATGCAGTAGCTTGTATTAAGGCTGTTCAGTAATTAATACATTCAAAGAGTATGTTTTTGATTAAGTATGTCTAGGCATTATTTATACATCTCAGAAAACCTTAAATATATATGCCTCTGAAATTCTTACATTTTATAAACTACAATTTAGTCATTCTAGTCTTATATCAACACTTACTGAGATAGCTCCATGACTTACCCAAGTCCCAGATTTGAAATAAAATTTCGTCTATCCATCTATGATATAAATTCATTTTGCTTTTAAATAAATCATTTTGGGCTGTGCTGGGTCTTCATTGCTGTTGGGCCTTTTCTAGCTGTGGTGAGCAGCAGCTACTCTCTAACTGAAGTGCACAGGCTTCTCCTTGTGGCGGCTTCTGTGGTCGTGGGGCAGGGGCTCTCAGGCACACAGGCCTCAGTAGTTGCAGCACATGGACTCAGCAGTTGCAGCTCCCAGTCTCTAGAGCACCGGCTCAGTGGTTGGGGCTCATAGTTGCTCTGTGGCGTTATGGGATCCTCCTGGATCAGGGACTGAACTGAAGTCTTCTGCATTGACAGGTGAATTCTTTATCGCTGAGCCAGCAGGGAAGCCCCCAGGTATATCCATTTAAAATGATGTATGATCCATGGTGCGGAACTTTACTCCTGCATGGAATACCTTTCTTCTGAACAGGACCTTATCACTTACAAGGTGCTTATCTCCACCACACCTATTAATCCTCCATTAGCCTCATAGTAATACTGACAAAGGAAAGCCATGAATCTGCCTTTCTAGGCTTAAATATTCTAGAAATGGATTTCCTTGTCTATAGCCATATAAAGGAGATCTTCTTTATCACCATCTCTGTACCATAAGCTCTCAGATTCTGGATTTATTTTTGTCTAATTGCATGGTTCCTCTCTACTTACTATTCTATTTCTTTATGCTGTCTTTAAGAGACACTCTGATGTCTCTTCATGAGGTATCTGCATTGCATCTATGTAGAATGAGTACCTCTTGCCATGTAGTTTGACCCTTATTACCACCAGAAACTTATAAAACTTGCCTATGGTTTATCTGAAACACTCACAGACTTTACCCATCAAATACATATTTTTAAAGTATTATATTTTGAAACAAAAATTAATAAAATGTATTAAAACTGATTTTAGAATAATTTCATGAAGATGTTTGACAACAATGTTTGGCAGTTTACCCAGGGAGAGACCAAAGTGAAGAATTCCTCCACACCGCTTTCTTTGGAACCTTAGATTTTCTCTCTTGTGCTATATTTAGATGTGTAGCATGTCTAATTTTCTGCTTCTGTGCCTCCCTGTGCTTCTAGTGCTTATCATAACCCAGCTAGAGTGTCAGGCCAAAGCATGAAAAAAACCTTACATTCTTACCTGAGTAAGCCAACTTACAGCAGTTCGTGGACCCTCTGTGCTGGGTCCCTCTCATCCTTTTTTTCATTCATGTATTTCTGACATTGCAAAGAAGAAGTCAACAAACTGTCTTCTCAGTAAAGTAGTTCTAAAAACTTAAAAGTTGTTTACTAATTCAGCAAGACTTGAGATGTTAATGATATAACCAGATTAATCAGATGGTAACAAATGCCAATTAAATTTAAATAAATTCAGTACAGTTCCACTCAAGGCAGGCCAATCCAATTTAATTCAATTCATTTCAAGCATATCTGAGTGTACAAGGATAAATAAAATGCACTCACTGTGTACATTCTAACAGTGAGAGTAAGCATACAAACAAAATAAATTGCAATGTTCAATAGGTAGAATAATGAAATTATGCACACTATCCTGAAGGATTTTGAAAGATGCCCAAGATATCAGGGTGGGGTTAAGTTTAGACTTGATTGGATACCTTGGTCCATTCCCTATGACCTTGGATAGGCTCTTATGCATATAATAGTGATCTTAGCTATTTTCACACAAATACTTTTCACTTCAGTTATTTTATTAAACATGAATATTTCACTACAAATATATTAAAAACAAATGCATAAACCAAAAGATAAGACTCTGTACTGTAATATGAACAGTTTTGGATTTGTGAAATGTGGTGAACTTAGTTTTAACCATCATTTAAAAAGATAGCAAGTATATAGTGGGAAATAGTAAAAATAAAAAATTCATATGAATTGAGAGGTTGTTTAATTTCCCATTCTAACACCAAGAAACTTCCCTGGTGGCTCAGATGGTACAGAATCCACCTGCAATGTGGGAGATCTGGGTTTGATCCCTGGGCTGGGAAGATCCCCTGGAGGAGGGCATGGCAACCCACTCCAGTATTCTGGCCTGGAGAATCCCCATGGACAGAGGAACCGACCAGGCTACAGTCCATAGGATCAAAAAGAGTCGGACACGGCTGAGCGACTGAGCAGAACAGCACCAAGAAGCCTTTGATTTGGATTATATTATAAATCTGCTGAGGGTTTAAAATTTCTTGTGTGTGAACAGGTGGATGGTTATCAAGAAAATCTCTGTGGTCTCTGCTGGTTCTTAAAGCGTTCTCTGATTCTACAGGATGATCGGGCCAGTGAAAATAACCCAAGGGGTGCAGAATGAGGAGTGGAATGAGTACAGTCTTTGCAGCCAGCAGAGCTCAGATTGAACCCTGGCTGAACTTCATCTGGTTGAGTGATTTAGGGAGCATGGGCATCACTTCATTAGTAATTCTCATTTGTAGAACACCTATTTTATAACACTGTGAGGATTAATACAATAACATGACCAAAATACTACAGAGCTCTTGGCACATACTAGGTACTTAAATGTTAATTTCTGTTTACATCTTCTTTTGTTCTGATTAACAGAAGCAAGTCAATCTCTTTTATAGGGAGCCTCAAATATTCAGATGTTAATGTTCAATTATTCTCAGAATCATAGGTTGTCTGAGAATATGTACTATGGCCAAGACATGATAGATCAAGTGAAGCAGAGAAATGGGTTAAGGTATCATGTAGCCAAGATATTTGATAACAGTGTTTTGTTTTTTTTTAAAGAGAAAGTCATTTAACAAACTCATGCCACAGTGGCCTTGCTGCTTTTCTATCTCTCATGACCTTTCAGTTGTGCCTGATTATTCACTGATACCGTGCAACCTGACTAGTCAGCACATTTGCTGATAAAGGGACACTTCTTACATAATACTTCTCTTGCATTTCACTTCACAGCCAAGATTTATTAGCTTTGTTGGTAGGAGTCTTCATATGAAAACTTGATGCTTTTATGGGGACACACTGTGCTACACTTACAAAAAGATTGTTTCATAAGTATTATTATAAAAGGCAGTATAGCTCTAAAATAAGCTGAATTCAGAGTCTCTAAGATCTAAGGTGGATGTTGCTCCATCCCTGTTCTTCCTGGGGCCATTCTGTTCTTGTTTCATTCTCTTTGTCCATCAGTTCAGGCCCAGTTTCACAGAAGCTTACATCCTTTGTTTTTTGGTAGAAGATGTGAGGAGGGGCAACTCTGGCTGGAATGGGAAAAATCCTTCCATTTCTTTTCAAATGATATGATAACATGTGATAGCATGTTTCTAACAACCCCCCAGTAAAACAGCATTTACTGAGGGGTTATTAGAAACAATGATGCATATGTCTGCTTGGTATCCTGAGAAGACTGGGATCTTTCAGATCAGACAGGTACAGTTTCAAATATCAGGTCGTCACTTAATAACTGGGACTTTCAATGATAAGCTTATTTTCTCTGAGACTTAGGCTAATAATAGAGACTTAGGCTAATAATAACATTCGTATGGGATGATGTGAGGATAAACTGAGACAGTAAACTCAAAGTTCTAAGCAGTATCTCTTGCATGAAGGTATAGTGGTGGTTAAATGGAGGCATCATAAAAATAAAAACTGAACACAAAGTGACAAATGAAAAGTATCTTTATAAAAAAAGTGTCAGTCACCTCAGTGATGGTTCTATTTCCCAAGCAAATGACTATCACATACATCCAATAAGAATAAAATCTTTTTTCTGAACAGGTGATATTTCAACTTTCACTCTTTTGTTTGTAAAATAAACAGGAAACAAAAAAGTAACCCTAACCTAGATTTTTTTTTTAAAGAGAATCTATGACAGCATCTTTTTTCAGAACTTGGCAAAAGTTTTCTGGTTGTTAGGTGAAAGGTAACTACTGAGAGAAGGCAGGAAGATTTATAGGGCATAAGTAACAATCTTTCAGCACGGTAATAGTATGTTGCAAGCAAACATAAGAGAAGCCATTATAAAAATGGAAAAGGATGTTACTTTTCACATCTAGGGTACATTTTCAGGGGAGCATGTTGGTATGAGTGGCCAGCATGAATATCTGTGATTATATGAATATGCTGTGATTACCTGACTGATAGTGAGCCTGCTAATGTGACTGACTGGGATGGAGAGTGCTGATGCTGAAAGGTAGGGATAACATTGCAGTCACTGACACAATAGGCTTTTATCCTGCTCTACATTTCCCACAGAGCCAAGTGGCTGGTGATGTTGGTCTTTGGAAAAACAGCCAGTGACTTTCTATGCTAATAATCTTAATCTCAAGCCCGTAAAATTGTTATACCCACTCCTTAAAGTAGTAGTCAAAGGTATTCCATGAAAAAAGGGCTTCCACAGTCAAATAAGTTTTGAAATGCTGAGTATTATGTCCTCCCCACTGTGGATCAACACAGTATAAAATACTATATGAAAAACTCTAAGAAGTCCTGCATTGAAAGAAAGTTAATTAATTAGGGAATGGTTCAATCATTCCCTCATTTTAAGCTGGTGTCCTTTATCAAGAAAGTTTAATAAACATCCTGTTGAGCAAGTAATCTGGAAAACAGACTTTGGAAAATCCTGTAATTGGCGTTCAGGGAAAAAATTATATATGTGGTAATGTGAAGGAGTGAGTTGTTTTGGAGAGATGGACTTTCACAGTTACACATCTTCTGAAACATACTCCTTGTGCTTTCTCAGTGAAGGTATTTTAGAGTCATCTGTGAAGAATATATTGTAATCTTTGTTGTGGCTTATGACTAGTTTTCTTGTCTAGGGAATATCTCGAGGATACTGTGGATTGGGTTCCAGTCCAGTTCAGTCATTCAGTCATGTCCGACTCTTTGTGACCGCATGGACTGCAGCACGCCAGGCTTCCCAGTCTATCACCAACTCCCAGAGATTGCTCTAACTCAATGTCCATGGAGTTGGTGATGCCATCCAATCATCTTATCCTCTGATGTCCCCTTCTCCTCCTGCCTTCAATCTTTTCCAGCATCCGGGGTTTTTTTCCGGTGAGTCATTTCTTCATATCAGGTGGCCAAAGTATTGGAGCTTCAGCTTCAGCATCAGTCCCTCCAGTGAATATTCAAGACTGATTTCCTTTAGGATGGACTGGTTGGTTCTCCTTGCAGTCCAAGGGACTCTCAAGAGTCTTCTCCAACACCACAGTTCAAAAGCATCAATTCTTTGGTGCTCAGCTTTATGGTCAAGCTCTCACATCCATACATGACTACTGGATAAACCATCGCTTTGACAAGATGTACCTTTGTTAGCAAAGTAATGTCTCTGCTTTTTAATAGGCTGCCTAGGTGTGTCATAGCTTTTCTTCGAAGAAGCTAGTGTCTTTTCATTTCATGGCTGCAGTCACCATCTGCAGTGATTTTGGAGCCCCCCCAAAAATAAAGTCTGTCACTGTTTCCATTGTTTCCACATCTATTTGCCATGAAGCGATGCCATGATCTTAGTCTTTTGAATGTTGAGTTCCAGAATGTTTGGTTCTAGACTGCCACAAGAAAGCAAATATCACCATAAAGTGAGTCACATGAATCTTTTGGTTTGCCAGAACACATGAAAGTTATGTTCATAGTATGCAGTAGTCTACTGAGTATGAAATAGCACTACGTCTTAAAAATGAAGACACTTTCCTTAGAAAATACTTTATTGCTAAACAAAGTTAGCCATCATCTGGGGCTTCAGTGAGTCATATTCTTTTTTCTGGGGAGGTTCCTGTCTTAATTTTGATGGGTATTGACTGATCAGGGTGGTGGTTGCTTAAGGCTGCATGGCTGTGGCAATTTCTTAAAATAAGACTCCAATGAAATTTACTGCATTGATTGACTCTTCCTTTCACAAATGATTTCTCTATAGCATACAACACTGTCTGATAGCATTTTCCCACAGTAGAACTTTTTAAAAAATGGAAGTCAATCCTTTCAAACCGTGCTGCTGCTTTATCAACTGAATTTATATAATATTATAAATCTTTCATTGTTATTTCAGCAGTCTTTTATAGCACCTTTGCCAGGAGTAAATTCTATCTCAAGAAACCATTTTTTTGTTCATCTGTAAGAAGCAACTCCTCTTGAGATTGCAACAATTCAGTCACATCTTCAGGCTCTACTTCTAATTCTAGTTCTCTTGCCATTTCCACCATAATGGCATTTACTTTCTCCACTGCAGTCTAGAATGCTTCAAAATCATTCATGAAGATTTGAATCAACCTCTTCTAAATTCCTGTTAATGTTGATATTTTTACCTCTTCTTATAAATCATGAATGTTCTTAATGACATCACCTTCCCAGAAGGTTTTCCATTGACTGCCCTGATCCATCAGAGGAATCACTATCTATGACAGTTATAGACTTATGAAATGTATTTCTGAAATAATGATTCTGAAATAAAGTCTAAATCACTCCTTGTTTCATGGGCTACAGAGTGAATACTGTGTGAGCAGGTATAAAAACAACACTAATCTCATTGTATACCACTATCAGAACTCTTGGGCGACCAGATGCATTGTCAAAATGCAGTAATATTTTGAAGGGATGTCTTTTTCTGAGCATTATGTCTTAACAGTTGGGTGAAAATATTCAGCAAGCCATATTGTAAACAGATGTGCTATCACTAGGATTTGTTGTTCCATTTAGAGAGCATAGTCAGATTAGATTTAGTAGACTCATTACTAAGGGGTCTAGGATTTTCAGCATGGTAAAATAAGCATCAACTTAAAGTTGCCCCTAACAAGAGAGTCAACTTGTCCTTTGAAGCCTTGAATCCAGACATTGATTTCTCCTCTTCAGATATGAGGGCCTCAGAAGACATCTTCTTCTAAAAGAAGACTGTTTAGTTTACACTGAAAATCTGTTGATTAGTGTAGCCATCTATATTAATCATCTTAGCAAACTTCTGGGTAACTTGCTGCAGCTTTTGCATCAACACTTGCTGCTTCACCTTGTACTTTCACGTTCCGGAGATGGCTTTTTTCCTTAAACCTCGTGACCCAACCTCTGCTCATTTCAAGCTTCTCTTCTGCAGCTTACTCACCTCTCTCAGCCTTCAGAGAATTGAAGTGAGTTAGGGCCTTGCTCTGGATTAGGCTTTGGCTTAAGGGAATATCGTGCCTGGTTTAACCTAGACTGCTGAAACTATCTCCCTATCAGCAGTAATACTGTTTCACTTTCTTATCATTTATGTGTTCCCTGGAATAGCACTTTTAATTTCTTTCAAGAACTTTGCATTCATAATTTGGATAGCTATTTGGGGCAAGAGGCCTAGCTTTTGGCCTATATCAGCTTTTGATTAGCTTCCTGCCTCATCTTAATCATTTCTAGCTTTTGATTTAGAATGAGAGACATGTGGCTCTTCCTTTCACTTGGACACTTACAAGTCTTTGTAGGGTTATTAATGGGCCTGATTTCAACGTTGTAGTGTCTCAAGGAATAGAAAGGCCCAAGGAGAGGAAGAGAGACAGAGAATAGTACGTCAATGGAGCAGTCAGAACACACCAGAACATTTTTTGATTATGGGTGTGGTTTGTGGCACCTCAAAACAACTACAATAAGAACAATGAAGATCCCTGATCACAGATCACCCTAACATACAATAATAATGAAAAAACTTGAAATATTGTGAAAATTACCAAAATGTGACACAGAGACATGAAGTCCGCAAATGCTGCTGGAAAAATAGTGTTGATAGATTTGCTGGACACAGGGTTTAATCTGTAAAAAGGCAGTATCTGTGAAGCTAGGTAAAGCAAAAACACAATAAAAAGAGGCCTGCCTGTACTATTGCATTAAACAGGAATCAGTTATTTCATAGTTTTGTTTTGCAGATTAAGGCACCAGAGCTGGATCTTACTGTCCAATGAAATCTTTTTCAGGTTTATTCTACAGCTTTCAAGTTCTGCAGCAACTTTCTTTTTAACTAAAAATATTTTCTTAATTTAAGCAATCCGCCAGGTTGAAGAAAACTTGTAAGCACCGTTAGTACTTGTCAGGAGTAAATGGGACTCTGGAGAGTTCTATGAAATAGGAAACATTTGAACAGAGTATCATCTTTCTTTCAGCTGTTTGTATAGATGCAATTTCTGCAATTCTATACCTCACAGCTCTAATTCCTCTTCATCTGTGTCTCAGGCTTCCATCAATAATCCTTCTGCTGAAACATATTTGACAAGAGAGGTAGAGTGGATACCCTTGCAATATCTTCTGAATGTCACTCAAGAGCTATTTGTAACTGAGATCATAAATTTTAGGAAGAAAAATGTAAAACTAAGTTGGGGGTTCAATCTATATGAATCTGGATTGGATAAGGGTATGGTTAGTAGCATTTTCTAAAAATCACCTTTTGATTAGACAGTGGAGATTTTGTAAAACATTTAAAAAAATCAGTGATTATTGTGGATATATATCTTAAAAAATAAACCCCTCTTATGTACCTTAACAAATGAATGAATTGGATGTTTTCTGGATCCAGTTATATTCACCTTACACACTGTGATTTCTAATACATCTTCACATCCTAGAAAGTCTATAGTACAGTAGTTATCTCATCTCATAACATTTGTATTGAAAAAAGGATCTAGTCTGTTTGTATGTGTTAGGTAAGAGACTGAATTTCTGCTGCCCTTCTGAAATTCAGGAGAAATATATGCTATTGCCTTCAATAATATATCATTAAAAAACTGAGTAAGAAAAAATGAGATACTCTGTTTGGAGAGTGAAAAATGTTAAATTAATTTTATTAATTTGGACCTTTCTGTTTATTAGGTGAAACTATTAAAATTGTTCTAATTGTTTTTGAACAACATTTTGAAATTAAATATGAAAGTCATGTAGTGTATTTTTCTCTTAATTTGTTTAAGAGCACTATACTCATATTAACTTTTCATTATTTGTTTATATAATAGCATTAGAACTTTAGGGGAAATGTACTATATTTAGGTATATTTATCCTGTACTATTTTTCTCTCAACTCTAGTACATTTATGTGTTCTGCATATATTTAGTTACAAAACGAAAGAACATTGTGTATTAAGCATTTAGAAAAAGGAATGATGAATTTAAAATAACGTTTGTCTAAACATATAAATTCATACTGTTCAAGGGGTTCTCAAGGCAGGAATGCTGAAGTGGTTTGCCATTCCCTTATCCAGTGGACCACATTTTGTCAGAACTCTCCACAATGACCTGTCTGTCTTGGGTGGCCCTACACGGCATGGCTCATAGTTTCATTGAGTTAGACAAGGCTGTGGTCCATGTGATTAGACTGGTTAGTTTTCTGTGTTTGTGGTTTTCAGTCTGTCTGCCCTCTGATGGAGAAGAATAAGAGGCTTATGGAAGCTTCCTGATGGGATAGACTGACTGAGGGTGATACTGGGTCTTGTTCTGATGGGCGGGGCCATGCTCAGTAAATCTTTAGTCAAATTTTCTGTTGATGGCTAGAGCTGTGCCCCCTCCCTGCTATTTATCTGGGACCAAACTATGGTGGAGGTAAGGAAGATAATGGTGAAGTCACTCAAAAGATCCCATGCATGTACTGCTACAGTCCGGGCCCCCAACCCTGCAGAAGGCCACCACCGACCCATGCCTTCTCTGGAGACTCCCGGACACCCACAGGCAAGTCCAGGACAATCTCATGTGGGGTCACTGTTCCCTTCTCCTGCGTGCTGGTGCAAAAGGTTCTGTTGTGACCTCCAAGAGACTATTTCCCAGTCCTGTGTAAGTTCTGGCAGCTCTGTGGTAGGGTCAATGGCAACCTCCTCTAAGAGGACTTAGGCCATACCCATACCCAGAGCCTGTGTCCTTGCGGCAGACCACTGCCGACCTCTACTGCCCCAGGAGACACTCAAACACAGTTCTGTCTCAGTCTCTGTGGGGTCCCTGGGTCCCGGTGCCCACAAGGTTTGTTAGAGCCCTCTGAGCGTCTCTGGCAGGAATGGGATTTGATTCTAAACGCAAATTCGCCCCTCCTACCATCTTGCTGGGGCTTCTCCTTTGCCCTTGGGCATGGGGTATCTCCTCACAGCCACTCCAGTGCCTACCATCTTACTGGGATTTCTCTGACCTTGGACATGGGGTATCTATTCAGGGCCGCTCCAGCAAAACGCAGGTACCACTTCTGACCTTGGACATGGGGTATCTCCTCTCGGCAGCTCCAGTGCTGCATTGCCGCTGTGTGAAAAGGCAAAAGGATAGGACACTGAAAGAGGAACTCCCCAGGTCAGTAGGTACCCAATATGCTACTGGAGATCAGTGGAGAAATAACTCCAGAAGGAATGAAGAGAAGAAGCCAAAGCAAAAGCAACATCCAGTTATGGATGTGACTGGTGATTGAAGCAAGGTCCGATGCTGTCAAGAGCAATATTGCATAGAAACCTGGAATGTTAGGTCCATGAATCAAGGCAAATTGGAAGTGATCAAACAGGAGATGGCAGGAGTGAATGTCAACATTTTAGGAATCAGCAAACTAAGTTGGATTGGAATGGGTGAATTTAACTCAGATGACCATTATATCTACTACTGTGGGCAGGAATCCCTTAGAAGAAATAGAGTAGCCATCATGGTCAACAAAAGAGCCCGAAATGCAGTACTTGGATGGAATCTCAAAAATGACAGAATGATCTCTGTTCATTTCCAAGGCAAACCATTCAATATCATGGTAATCCAAGTCTATGCCCCGGCCAGGAATGCTGAAGAAGCTGAAGTTGAATGGTTCTATAAAGACCTACAAGACTTTCTAGAATTAACACCCAAACAAGATGTCCTTTTCATTATAGGGGACTGGAATGCAAAAGTAGGAAGTCAAGAAACACCTGGAGTAACAGGAAAATTTGGCCGTGGAATACAGAATGAAGCAGCGCAAAGGCTAATAGAATTCTGCCAAGAGAACACACTGGTCATAGCAAACACCCTCTTCCAACAACACAAGAGAAGACTCTACACATGGACATCACCAGATGGTCAACTGGTGACCATCAGATTGATTATATTCTTTGCAGCCAAAGATGGAGAAGCTCTATACAGTGAGCAAAGACAAGACTGGAAGCTGATTTTGGCTCAGAGCATGAACTGCTTATTGCCACATTCAGACTGAAATTGAAGAAAGTAGGAAAAACCACTAGATCATTCAGGTATGACCTAAATCAAATCCCTAATGATTTTACAGTAGAAGTGAGAAATAGATTTAAGGGACTAGAACTGATAGACAGAGTACCTGATGAACTGTGGATGGAAGTTTGTGACATTGTACAGTAGACAGGGAGCAAGATCATCCCCAAGAAAAAGAAATGCAAAAAAGCAAAATGGCTGTCTGAAGAGGCCTTACAAATAGCTGAGAAAAGAAGAGAAGCAAAAAGCAAAGGAGAAAAGGAAAGCTATATCCATTTGAATGCAGAGTTCCAAAGAACAGCAAGGAGAGATAAGAAAGCCTTCCTCAGAGATCAGTGCAAAGAAATAGAGGAAAACAATAGAATGGGAAAGACTAGAGATCTGTTCAAGAAAATGAGAGATACCAAGGGAACATTTCATGCAAAGATGGGCTCAACAAAGGACAGAAATGGTATGCACCTGACAGAAGCAGAAGATATTAAGAGGTGGCAAGAATATACAGAAGAACTGTACAACAAAGATCTTATGTACCTTTAGATTAGATTCCATTCAGAAAAAAAAACAATATTTACCTTTTCCTGTGGAAATGTGTGAAAACACTTCAGAAAATTCTGTTATTATATGAGGTCTCTGAAGAGATTGTGATTAAAAATAATGAAAGAGGAGAAATATGAGTTTCTATCTAGATCACTATTTTGTTTTTTTATCTAAGTGATCACTCACTTAGAGCCAGGCACCCTGGAATGTGAAGTCAAGTGGGCCTTAGGAAGCATCGCTACGAACAAAGCTAGTGGAGGTGATGGAATTCCAGTTGAGCTATTTCAAATCCTGAAAGATGATGCTGTGAAAGTGTGCACTCAGTATGCTAACTCATTTGGAAAACTCAGCAGTAGCCACAGGACTGGAAAAGGTCGGTTTTTATTCCAATCCCAAAGAAAGGCAATGCCAAAGAATGCTCAAACTACTGCACAATTGCACTCACCTCACACACTAGTGAAGTAATGCTCAAAATTATCCAAGCCAGGCTTCAACAATATGTGAACCGTGAAGTTCCAGATGTTCAAGCTGGATTTAGAAAAGGCAGAGGAACAAGAGATCAAACTGCCAACGTCCTCTGGATCATCAAAAAAGCAAGAGAGTTCCAGAAAAGCATCTACTTCCATTTTATTGACTATGCCAAAGCCTCTGACTGCGTTGATCACAATAAACTCGGAAAATTCTGAAAGAGATGGGAATACCAGACCACCTGACCTGCCTCTTGAGAAACCTATATGCAGGTCAGGAAGCAACAGTTAGAACTGGACATGGAACAACAGGCTGATTCCAAGTAGGAAAAGGAGTATGTCAAGGCTGTATATTGTCACCCTGCTTATTTAACTTGTATGCAGAGTACATCATGAGAAACACTTGACTGGAAGAAGCACAAGCTGGAATCAAGATTGCTGGGAGAAATATCAATAACCTCAGATATGCAGATGACACCACCCTTATGGCAGAAAGTAAAGAAGAACTAAAGAGCCTCTTGATGAAAGTGAAAGAGGATAGTGGAAAAGTTGGCTTAAAGCTCAACATTCAGAAAAGAAAGATCATGGCATCTGGTGCCATCACTTCATGGCAAATAGATGGAGAAACAGTGGAAACAGCGGCAGACTTTATTCTTTTGGGCTCCAAAATCACTGTAGATGGTGACTGCCACCATGAAATAAAAAGGCACTCCTTGGAAGAAAAGTTATGACCAACGTAGACAGCATATTGAAAAGCAGAGACATTACTTTGCCAACAAATGTCCACCTAGCCGAGGCTAATGTTTTTCCAGTGGTCATGTATGTATTTGAGAGTTGGACTATAAAGAAACCTGAGCACCAAAGAATTGATGCTTTGAACTGTGGTGTTGGAGAAGACTCTTGAGAGTCCCTTGGATTGCAAGGAGACCCAACCAGTCCATCCTAAAGGAAATCAGTCCCGAACCTTCATTGGAAGGACTGATGTTGAAGCTGAAACTCCAATACTTTGGCCACCTGATGCGAAGAGCTGACTCATTTGAAAAGACCCTGATGCTGGGAAAGAGTGAAGGCGAGAGGAGAAGGGGATGACAGAGGATCAGATGGTTGGATGGCATGACTGACTCAAGTACATGAGTTTGAGTAAACTTTGAGAGTTGGTGATGGACAGGGAGGCCTGGCATGCTGCAGTCCATGTGGTGGCAAAGAGTCAGACACGACTGAGCGACTGAACTGAAACATATGAATTAAAGAAATTGAGACATATACCACAGGCTATCACTCTACTTTCTCTAGAATAAATTGCACTGTTTGAGGAATTCCTTTATGCTCACAAGTTGCAGCAGGTAAACATTATGCAATTTCATAAGATCTATATTGAATAATGGAAACATAACTTGAAAAGTGGTGCACGTGATGAGGCCTAAATGCCCATTAAACATGAATTCTACATTTCCCTCTGTTGAATTTGTAGTCATTCTTCTTTCGTTCAACTCTTTGGGGATTAGAGAACTCCAGCCTATCCTGGAAGAAGTCTCTGTTGCAGTGCGGAAGTCTCCTGTGCTCTCTCTGTCTGTTTAGCTTTCAGCTGCCGTGAGAACGTGCCAAGTGTCAATCAGGGCTGTTTGGACACCTGTGTCCAGGGATAAGGACAGAGCAACGCACCTCACTCAGGTCATCAGACCATCTCCAGATGGCAAAGAACCCCTGAAGTTATGAACAAATTTACTTATGATGCAAATTAGTGACCTGCGCCTAGATGCTTCATTAATGCTCTGTCTCCCCTGAGCCACCAAGGTGTCAGAAGTTGCACTGTTTGCTCTACAAGTTTTTCTCTCTGTAATATATGTTAATAACCATTTATTCTCATATAAATGGTTTCATCAGTTACTAATGGCTAGTTAACAAACTATCAAAGCAGAGATGAAAATTAGATTCCATTTAGAAAAAAAAACAATATTTACCTTTTCCTGTGGAAATGTGTGAAAACACTTCAGAAAATTCTGTTATCATATGAGGTCTCTGAAGAGACTGTGATTAAAAATAATGAAAGAGGAGAAATATGAGTTTCTATCTAGATCACTATTTTGTTTTTTTATCTAAAAGTGATGAGAAAAATTATGCGAACCCATGCATTTGCCCTAAGTTATAATTGTATTATATTAACCTCAGCTGACAATATTCTATACAGACTTTAGTTTACTTAAAATTCTGCCTCTTGGGTTTAAACACACATCTAAAATTGACTCAACTCATTTCTTTCTTGCTGAGGTCACTTTATCAGTTACTTTCAATACTGAACTTATTTTATGTGTTCCCTTTTTCCAATATTACATTTTCAAACCTTTGGCACCTGGGAATTTCTCTCTGTGATGGTTTAATTACTGACTTCAAGATTTGTAGTTATTATTAATTATTATGGCTAATAAGATGTTAAGATGAGCTGATAAGGTTTTGCTGCTTCTTTTGCTTAATATTAATGGAAAGTTACTGACTACTGTGGACAATGCCCAGGCATTTGCCAGTGAAGTGGGCCCATGAAGAATGAGTTGTCTTTTATCATGAATTACCTCAGCAGAAAAAACAATGCTTGACAGTTTCCTGTGGCTGTGGTCTTTGGATTTAGGTAGCCCATACAGTAGAATGGATCTTAGCAATATTTGAGAAAGATAATTCCAGAATTTCACCACTAAAAAGAACAGGCACTAATAATAAATATATGGAAAGAGTAAATATTTGAGAATCTGTTTTATGTCCATAAGGATCATTTGCTTAGTTGTTTTACTTTTCAATAGGATATTTTAGGTCATTTAGTGCCAGATTATGAAACCGTGGAGTGTTTGTTCTATAAAAAATGGGAAGGTTCACTTTCTGCTCAAATTGACTGAATAAGTTACTTCCAGCAGCTATTCGAGTCCTGTGGAATTATCTTTTATTGTGTATCAGGTGGACAAAAAAGAAAGTGTTCAGAGAAAAGAGGCATAATTCATTATGTGAGTTTTGGGGAAATGTGAATACTGGCTAATTCTTTATTCTAGTATGAGCAGTACTTTGAAAGATTAAGACTAATCCTCTTCAAAAGTTCATGATAGCAGAGGCTTGGGGTTCTAATTCTAATTTTATCAATGAAAAATCATTTTTGTGTAGTTCTAAAAATTGCGAGTTTAGAATCTGAAAATTATGAAAACAACAGTTTAACTAGTATCTGTGAATGAATTCAGTATGCTATTAGATACATCCTTCTTTTTATTTTCTTGACTCACTAATCATAAGAAGAGTCCTCTAATTGTTAGAGATGAGCTACTGAATTATGATACTGGTGCAGTTTCTACAATTAACTTGATAAAATGGATATACTAAGTTAAGTACAATTTCAGGTGTATGGAAATATTAATTTTGTTGACAGACATTTGAAAATTAAACTATTTCCTAAATGTCATTTGAATATTTAGTTTTATAAAGTTCCTATTTAGCATGGAAGACTATGAGGGTTAGATTCTCTTGATCCCTGTACAGATCAGTGAAAATTAGATATAATAATGAATTCAGTTGAAAAGCTTTTACTGGAAGCTTAGAAGTCATTTGAGTTTTTAAATTTTGAAATAAATATGTAGTTCTTATTATCTGAAATTATATATACCCTAAGGAATTTCCACAAGTATAAATTTAAGTTAGGAAAAATTTAGCTTCACCTAAGTCAGGAAAAGTGAAGTTTTCAGAATAAAAATCAATGACATGGAAAATAACTATTACTTGAGCTGATGATTTTCAGTATATTTCAAAGCAAATACTTTGCTGTAATCTTGATGCTACTGTCAGTGTTAATAACTTTAGCTTCTACCAGGTAAGAGGAGAAGAGGGTGAGGCAATTTAATACACAAAGTATCTGCACAGAATGTCCTCTAAGGTAGCTTGTAGTTTTGAAAGATGTGATGGAAGGCAGGACAAATACCAGACAATGAACTTGGAAGAGCAATGCCATGGCCAAATGGTAATTAACCATGTAAGAAGATTTTTAAAAAGAACTGAAAATGATTTCTAGATGGTTGACTAAGAAAAATTACTTTCTAAGGAAAGTAAACACGGTTGGGAAGAGGGGAGTTGCCTCATGTTTACAGAGTCTCTATTATGCTTAAGGGCTTTAGTCTGTTTTTTCATTTAATCCTCAGAGCAATACACAAAAGGTGGGTATTTAATAGATAAGAAGGCAGAGGCTCAGAAAGATCAATAATTTGCCTCAGTTAATATAGTGAGGATCCAGGTTTGTTTGGCTCTAAGCTCATGTTCTTATTCATGGTGCATGAGAGAGGTACATAACTGAAAACTATTGCTCCTAAACTTTTAAAAGTTTTATTTTGCTTGAATTATTTTTATATTGTTTATCTTCTCATTTAAGAATTATTTCTGAATTTTCAGTTGAGTTCACTATAATTTTAGTAATTTTTTGATACATCATTTGTTTAAATAGTAGCATTGCTCACTGTAGGGTCTTATATCCCCAGATTTTTCATGGTTGAGCTGTTTCTTTTGATTCTTGGTCAGATGAGTATGTCCTGGGTAAGTATTTCAAATAAGGGTACTTGGATAATATATTTTGAATCTTTGCATATTTAGTAATATATATTTTTTGTTGTCTTCTCAAATAAATGACAGCCTTATGGAGATAGATTCTTTGGGGAATAATCTTTCTTCCACTTCCCCAAGTCTGTAATCATTATCCCACTGCCTTCTAGGTTTTAATGTTGTTTAGAAGCCTGAGGAAAACCTGATTTCTGTCCCTTGCAAATAATCTTTCAATGTTCTTACTAATCTTCCTTGATATTTACATGTTTACCCCTGTATCCTTTGAATTCGAAAATGTCAGTGTATGTTTGACATTTACTGTTTGACCCAATCCCATACCTAGTGACCTAGGAGAGATCAAACTGCAGATCCTGTGATTTTAATTTAATTTTTAATCTATTAACTTTTTGCCAATTGTATTTTTAATTATTCCTTTTGCCTCATCTTTGCTTTCACTCCTGTATTAAAAAAAATCTATATATTGGATTTGTTCTTTGAATTGCCACTAAACTTTGCTAAAACAAAAATATTGGAAGAGGCATCAGAAAAACTGCAGATAATTTTCAAAAAGAAAAATTGACTATAGAAATTATTAATGATCAATTTAACATAGATAACTTTTTGCTAATCTGTTGGAGGGTTTGAAGAAACTGATTATTAAAGGAAAAACTGATTAATGACAAAGAAACTGGTTATTAAACATTTGCATTTAAGAAAGAATAGGCTGCTGACTTCTATCTATCAACATGAGCCCATGTTAACGGCACACCAAAATTACCTCATTTAAAAAATTAATTTACTAGAAATGTTTAGTAGATTTTAAAATGGGGATTTTAATATACATTTTAAGGAAGTATAACGTACCTGTAGAAAAGTGCAAAAATTATATATCTTTGAATAGCCATGAGAGAATATATTCTTATCTAGAAACAGAAGGTTGGTGGTGACCCCTCTGTCACTGTCTTCATCTTCCACTCCCAAATTAACTGTTCTGTCTTATATAGATTAATTTTGCTTGCTTTTCTTTCTAAAAGAAATGCTTGCATTCCTTTGTACCAAGTTTCCTTCATTCAACATTGTGTTTATGGAATTCTACGTTCTCATGTATAATAGGAGGTAATGAACTTTCATTTCCGGACACAATATTCTATTGTGTAACTCTATGATTATTTATCTATTGGGTTTCTTCCATTTTAGAGTTATTGTGAATAAAATTGACACAAGCTTTCTTAAACACATTTCTTGGGATATATATGTATATATACGCCTTCTATCAATGTCCATTTGTTACATTTGTTTAACTTTAGTAGATAAGGCCAAATGGTCTGACAGTATATGAGTTCCAGTTGCTCTGTACCTGCTGTGTGCTGAATGTTTGTGTCCTCCCCCATTTCACATTCATGTATTAAAATCCTAATATCCAAAGTGAGGGTGTTAGGTGGTAGGTTTTTGAGAGATTATGAGGGTGGAGCCCTCAGGAATGGGACTACACACAGCTCTCTTCACTCTTCTATCGTTTGAGGATGCAGCTAGAAGACACAGGATATGAACAAGGAAGAGGGCCCCTTTCAAAGGTGACCATGTTTGGCTCCTTGATCTTGGAATGCCCAGCCTCCAGAACTTTGAGAATAAATGTTTGTAGTTAATAAGTAACCTAGTCTGTAGTATTTTATTATAGCAGCCTATAAAGACTAAGATCACCTCCTTGCAAACACTTGGTATTGTCAATCGTTTTAATATTAACAAATCTAGTGTGTATATAGTAATATCTCGTGGTGGTTTTAATTTGAAGCACCTTAACAACTAATGAAATTTGCGGCTTTTTATATGATTTTTAGCTATTTGAATATGTTTTCTAAGTACTGCTATTTTAAAAATTGGATTATCTACTATTTTCTTATTGATATTTAAGAATTTTATTTGATAACTGTTGTCTAAATTGTTTTTGTCACTAAAAAGTCACTAAATTGTGTTTGACTTTGTGACCCCATGAACTGCAGCACACCAGGCTTTCCTGTCCTTCGCTATCCCCCAGAATTTGCTCAAACTCATGTCCATTTAGTTGGTGATGCCATCCAACCATCTCATCCTCTGCTGACCCCTTCTCTTCTTGCCTTCAATCTTTCCCATCATCAGGGTCTTTTCCAATAAGTCGGCTCTTTGCATCAGATGGTCAAAGTATTGGAACCGTATAATTTTCCAGATGTTTCCTCCCACTCTGTGGCTTGCATTTTCACCCGTAATGGTGTTTTGCCTAAGCAGAAGTAGCTAATTTAATATAATCCAATATATTCATCTTTTTCTTTATAGTTTAACCTTTTTTCTCCTATTAAAAAAATTCATATTCCAGCATCATAAAAATATTACTGTTTTACATTACCTCCTAGAACATATTTAGATAAACAATCTACTTAGAAGTGATTTCTATGTTTAGTGTGTAGTTTCTTTCTTTCTCTCATTCTTTCTTTCTTCCTTTTTTCCCTTGGTCTTCACCTGGTGAAATGAACTAGTACCATTTATTTGAATATCTTGTCTCCCTCCCACTCCTCTGTAGTGCCACTTTTGTCACAAATCAAGTGTCTGTGTATGTCTTTTCCTCTACTTTGTCTTTTGCTCTATTTTTCTAATTGTGTATCTTATCGCTTATACCAAGTTTTCTGAATACTTTGTACTTTTTACTCACTCTTGATATACTGTGGTGTGAATTGTCTCATTCTGTTCTTCAAGATTGCCTGGTTATTTTGGCTTTTTCTGTTTACATATATTTTAGAATTAGCTAGTGAATTTCCATAAGACATCTGCCTGAGACATTGACTGGGATTGCATTGATATAAATCAATTTGGGAAAATTGATATTTTAAAAAATTTACACTTTCTAGGCGCTTCAGGCCAAAGCACTGCAGACGCCATTATCCTCTGTTTCTCTGCTGCACCAACTTCGACGTCTTGCCTACTTCCCGCTTATTTGTGGCCTATAGATTGGTGTGTCCCTTGAATACAAGAAAATGGAAACTGAACAGCCAGAGGAAACCTTTCCCAACACCGAAACCAATGGCGAATTTGGTAAACGCCCTGCTGAAGATATGGAAGAGGAACAAGCTTTTAAAAGATCTAGAAACACTGATGAGATGGTTGAATTACGCATTCTGCTTCAGAGCAAGAATGCTAGAGCAGTGATTGGAAAAAGAGGCAAGAATATTAAGGCTCTCCATACAGACTACAATGCCAGTGTTTCAGTCCCAGACAGCAGTGGCCCCGAGCGCATATTGAGTATCAGTGCTGATATTGAAACGATTGGAAAAATTCTGAAGAAAATCATCCCTACCTTGGAAGAGGGCTTGCAGTTGCCATCACCCACTACAACCAGCCAGCTCCCGCTCGAATCTGATGCTGTGGAATGCTTAAATTACCAACACTATAAAGGAAGTGACTTTGACTGTGAGTTGAGACTGTTGATTCATCAGAGTCTGGCAGGAGGAATTATTGGAGTCAAAGGTGCTAAAATCAAAGAACTTCGAGAGAACACTCAGACAACAATCAAGCTTTTCCAGGAATGTTGTCCTCAATCTACTGACAGAGTCGTTCTTATCGGAGGAAAACCTGATAGGGTTGTAGAGTGCATAAAGATCATCCTTGATCTTATATCAGAGTCTCCCATCAAAGGACGCGCTCAGCCTTACGATCCCAATTTTTATGATGAGACCTATGACTATGGTGGTTTTACAATGATGTTTGATGACCGCCGTGGACGTCCTGTGGGATTTCCAATGAGGGGAAGAGGTGGTTTTGACAGAATGCCACCTGGTCAGGGTGGGCGTCCCATGCCTCCCTCCAGAAGAGATTATGATGACATGAGCCCTCGTTGAGGACCTCCTCCACCCCCTCCCGGGCGAGGTGGCCGGGGTGGTAGTAGAGCTCGGAATCTTCCTCTTCCACCACCACCACCACCTAGAGGAGGATATCTAATGGCCTATGACAGAAGAGGAAGACCTGGAGACCGTTATGATGGCATGGTTGGTTTCAGGGCTGATGAAACCTGGGACTCTGCCCATCAGAGTGGCAGATGGCTTATGAACCACAGGGTGGCTCTGGATATGATTATTCCTATGCAGGGGGTTGTGGCTCATATGGTGATCTTGGTGGACCTATTACTAGTACACAAGTAACTATTCCCAAAGATTTGGCTGGATCTATTATTGGCAAAGGTGGTCAGCGGATTAAACAAATCCGTCATGAGTCAGGAGCTTCGATCAAAATTGATGAGCCTTTAGAAGGATCCGAAGATCGGATCATTACCATTACAGGAACACAGGACCAGATACAGAATGCACAGTATTTGCTGCAGAACAGTGTGAAGCAGTATTCTGGAAAGTTTTTCTAAGACTAGTGAAGAACTGAAGGAGTCCTGCATCTTTTTTTTTTTTTGTCTGCTTCTGTTTAAAAAGCCAACATTCCTCTGCTTCATAGGTGTTCTGCATTTGAGGTGTAGTGAAATCTTTGCTGTTCACCAGATGTAATGTTTTAGTTCCTTACAAACAGGGTGGGGGGTGGGGGAGGGTGTGCAAAAACTAACATTGAAATTTTGAAACAGCAGCAGAGTGAGTGAATTTTAATTTTTGTTCATTGTTGGTGGTTTAAAGAAGTCCCCCCATGTAATTATTGTGAACACTTTGCTCTGTGGTCACTGTAACATTTGGGGTGGTGGGACAGGGAGGAAAAGTAACAGTAGTCCATATGTCCCTGACATCTATTCAGAGCAGTGTGCAGAATGTAATGCTCTTTTGTAAGAAACGTTTTATGATTTTTAAAGTAAATTTAGTGAACCTAAAAAAAAAAAAATTTACACTTTCTAATTCATGTACCTGATATATGTCTCCATGCATTTAGATCATCTTCAATTTATTTATTCATTTTTGTTATTTTAAATGAATAAACTTTGTCTTTTATAGCAGTTTTTGGTTCACAGCAAAACTGAATGGAAAGTACAGAGAGTTTCATAAATCCCTTGTCCTCCCACATGTACAACCTCTCCCACTATCAACATCCGGGACCACAGTGGTACTTTTGTTGCAATACATGAACCAACATAGGCACAAAGAACCTAAAATCCATAGATTATGTTGGGGTTCACTCTTGGTGTTGTACATTCTGTGAGTTTTGACAAATGTATAAAAACCATGTATTCACCATTGTAGTATCATGCAGAATAATTTATTTCGCTACCTTAAAATCCTCTTGTGTTCCTTCCATTCATCTCTTTCTTTCCCTAGCTCTTGGCAACCACTGATCTTTTCCTAACGCCTTAATTTTGCCTTTTCTGGAATGTCATATTGTTGGAATTGCAGTCCATGACCTTTACAGTTTAGCTTCTTTCGGTTAGTAATACGCATTTAAGGTTTCACCATGGCTTTTCATGGCTTAATAGTTTATTTCTTTCTCTTTTTTAAATTGAGGTATAGTTGACATAAAATATTATATGTTTCAGGTATACAGCATAGTGATTCACAATTTTAAAAGATTTTATTCCACTTATTATAAAATATTGGCTATATTGCCTGTGTTATACTATATATCCTTGTAGTTTATTTGTTTTATACATAGTAGTTTGTACCTCTTAATCTCCTACCCCTATCTTGCCTCTTCCTTTTTCCTGCTCCCCACTGGTAACCACTATATATTTGTCTGTTCTCTGTATCTGTGAGTCTGATGCTTTTTTGTTGTATTCACATTTTGAGTTTGCATTTTTGCTTTTTTTTTCCCCCAGATAGATGCCCAGGAGTGGACTTGCTGGATAATATGGTAGTTCTATTTTCAGTTTTTTTTAATGAAATCTCTATACTGTTTTCCACAGTGGCTCTACCAGTTTACATTGCCACTAGCAGTGTGTGAGGGCCCCTTTTTTCCACATCCTTACCAGTATTTGTTATTTGTGGTCTTTTTGATATTAGCCATTCTGAAAGATGTGAGATGGTATCTCATTGTGGTTTTAATTTGCATTTCTCTGATGGTAAATGGTATCAAGCATCTTTTTATGTGCCTATTGGCCATCTGTATGTCTTCTTTGGAAAGATGTCTATTCACGTCTTTTGCCCATTTTTTATTTGGGGTCTATCCTAAAGGAGATTAGTCCTGGGTGGTCATTGGAAGGACTGATGTTGAAGCTGAAACTCCAATACTTCGGCCACCTGATACGAAGAACTGACTCATTTGAAAAGACTCTGATGCTGGGAAAGATTGAGGGCAGGAGGAGAAGGGGACAACAGAGGATCAGATGGTTGAATGGCATAACTGACTCAATGTACATGGGTTTGGGTGGACTCTGGGAGTTGCTGATGGACAGGGAGGCCTGGCATGCTGTGGTTCATGGGGTTGCAAAGAGTTGGACACAACTGAGTGACTGAACTGAACTGAACTGAACTATTTGGGGTTTGTTTTCTTGATTTTGAGTTGTATGAGCTATTGATATATTTTGGATTGTTGTTGTTTAGTCACTAAAGCCATGTCCAACTCTCTGCTACCCCATGGACTATAGCCCACCAGGCTCCTCTGTCCATAGGATCTCCCAGGCAAGAATACTTGAGTGGGTTGCCGTTTCCTTCTTCTGGGTATCTTCTCAACCCAGGGATTGCACCTATGTCTCCTGCACTGGTAGGCAGGTTCTTAACTACTCACTCCACTTGGGAAGTCCAATCTTAATTTAGGCAAGTAATTTAATATTGAATCTAATAATAGGATCTTGAAAATGATATTAAAATATCTTAATACAGAGTTAGATTTTTAAAAACTTACTGAAAGAAGACCTGTTAATAAATCACTTTCATTCAGTTGTGAGATTTCCAATGTTGTCTCCCACTTTTATTCCACATTATTGATCATTTATTACCAGACATAAATGCCTCAAAACAAGAACTAATTAATGCATCGTGTTATAGAATCATTACAAAGAAATAGAGCAATGGTTTGTGATGATTGGATAAAGGTAGCTGCCTAAAGTTAATGGCAGTAAAAATAAAATCCTGATTTTCAGCAGTTGCCAACATTAGTGATATTTTATATGAAAAATTATGGAAATTTTATTAGCATATGTAATTGTTATTTAAAAACAAGGGCCAATATTGTGAACCAGTTCTTGAATCTAGCTAATTAAACTTTATAGATCAGTGTGCTATTACTTCAGTTATATTATCAAAGAGTTGAATTTCATTTATCTTTTTATTCAGTTTTCTAAAAGTATTGATTAAACATGTACTAGGGACATGGCAGAGGTTTTAACTCAGTGGATGCTGTAAATATGCAACAAATAGACTATCCTAAACAAAATTATATTCCAACAGGGGATATTGTCATTTACCCCAAATAACTAAAATATTAGGCTAATAAATATGTCTGTTGAAAGAGATGGAGACATAGCTAAATTTCTGTTGTGTTTTATATAAGGGAGAGGATACTCCCAGTCATATGAGTTAGAGAAGACTTCATCAAGGATACAGCATTGTGCCTGGTGATAAAAATTTTTTAAAATTTGACATGAAGGGATGGGAGACAAAATATTCTACGAAGCATGGTGGAATGGATAAAGGATGTGTTTTAGTATCAGAAAGATCCCCATATATAATTCTTGATTTCACTAGTTGTGAGTCATTATTTGACTCAGATTTTAAGAACATGTCTTACCTCCATGTTTTCTAATTCTTTTACATCACATCGTTTTTTTTTTTTTCACATTCAAAATCAATGAAAATCTTTAAAGGAAAAATGCATAAACTCTGAGTATAATATAGTATTTTAAGAAACTGTGAAAAACCCTTTTTGTCTAAGTTTGATCTTGTGATCATTTTGTTTTCCATTTAGAAAAGCTAGAGACATAACTATCTTCTTTCTAGATTGCAATAACATATCATCTGTGGTTAAAAATTGCCAAGTAGTTGTCTTATTCTTGGAAAGGAATCAAGGTAATTAAAAAATTTATAAGGCTATCAAATTCTTTTAGTGAGAACCTATTCTTTATGTTTCTTGTGTTAATAAAAGATTATTATATATATATTTCAGCAGAGATCAAAGAAATAATTTTTTTCTGCCCTATTAATTCTACATAGTTATGTTATGGTGACATAATAAATATGTTAGAGGGTTTTACAGCTTCTTTTTTTTTTTATAAAGTTAGATTTTAATTCCAAACACTTTTTAACATTTACATTCCCATATCATCTTTTTCCTTAAACTAAGCTTTTTTGGGGGAGGATTGTTTAATTTCCATTATGAAATCTCTCTGCCTTCAATGTTAGATTTTTCACAATAAACAACTATCCTTTATATCCAGGTTGGCTTGGTGAAGCATGAGTTACATTGATGGCAAAATGTTCTAAAATATGAATCCTAGTATTTGTGCTCATTTATAAATTTGAATTTAAAGTATCTTTGGAATATATTTTCTTTGACTTAATCAGGGAGGAGGAAGAAGAGAGAGGGTAAAACTCAGTGCTGTCCATGCATGAAATTGGCTTTGGTAATTGGCTTTGGCAGTACTAAGGTACTAAACTACATAGCTTCACAAAATGTGAGTCTGGGAATAGAAGGGTATGTAGTAATTAGTCAGTCACTTTGACTTTCGACTTGGCTTAGCATATTACCATTTCCCTCATTGCTCTGACCTGAATCAATGACCTTTAAACTGGAATATTTTTCATTGTGCCTCCTTATACCCCCTCCCTTTTCCATCTCTATTACTACAAAAAGAAAAATGATTCAAGTATGGAAGATACCTACCCATCCATGGAAGAGTGGCTATTTTTAACTCCACTGAAACATTGAGAAGTAGTCATTATGACCAAAAAATATGCCTCATTTAACTTAAGAAGTAAAAACTGGGCCATTTATGATCAAAGTGAGAAGTATTACTTCATTTCTTGTAAGTTTTGTTAGATATAATTTCTTCTTAAACCAGTATTTTTTGAGATAAACGAATCAAAAGAAAAACAGAAATTTTGAGGGGAAAGGAAAAAAAAGATTCTTCCAATATCAATTATCTTTTTGCATGTAGGTTTGGAATTAGTCAATTTTTAAAAAGTAGTCACTACATATGAGGTTCAATTTATAGTCATTTAAAAACCACTTTTATACTATTGTTCTACCCCCCACCAATGATTTAATACTAGACTTACACAATCAGAATCTGAAAATTAGGGCCCTGACTCTCATGTTTTTAACATGATCCCCAGGTTGCTAAAAAAAAAAAAAAAACAATTCTGAAAAATCACAGATTTATTTTTAAATTAATTTTTTTGGAGTATAGTTTTTTTTTTTTTTTCCAATGTTGTGTTAGTCTCTACTGTAAGGCAAAGTGAATCAGCCATGCATATACATATATCCCCTCCCTTTTGGTCTTTCACCATCAATTAATTTTGCAGTTCTTGAACTTCTTAGGATCATGCATTATGACTTCTTTTCTATACTGCTTTTTGCATATGGTGGTTTTTCTTGTGTGTGTGTTTGTAGCATCTCATCTCACAGTTTGTTTGTTTTTTTTAATCAGCACAGAGTTAGTTTACAATGTCGTTTTAGTTTCAACAACTCAGTCAACAAAATAATTCAGTTGTATGTAGATACAGATATTGAGTATAGTTCCTTGTGCTATACCGTAGGTCCTTGGTTTGGTGGTTTAGTTGCTAGGTGGTGTTGGAAGCTTGCAACCTTATGGACTGTAGCCTGCCAAGCTCCTCTGTCCATGGGATTCTCCAGGCAAGAATACTGGAGTGGGTTGCCATTTCCTTCTCCAGGGGAATCTTCCCTACAGTAGGTCCTTGTTGTTTGCCTATTTTATAGGTAGTAGTGTGTTTCTGGGGGCTTCCCAGGTTGCACTAGCGGTAAAGAATCTGCCTGACAGTGCAGGAGACATAAGAGACTCAGGTTCAATCCCTGGGTTGGGAAGATCCCAAAGAAAGAGTGAAGTTTAGGTCTTCACTCTTTCTTTAGATTGGGCTGGTTTTTTTTGTATATATTAAGTGGTATGAACTGTTTGAATACTTTGGAAATTAATCCTTTGTCAATAGTATCATTTGCAAATATTTTATCCTAGTCCATAAATTATCTTTCTGTTTTGCTTATGGTTTCCTTTTCTGTGTAAAGGCTTTAAGATTAATTAGGTCCCATTTGTTATTTTTTGCTTTATTTCCATTACTCTAGAAGATGGATCCAAAAAATATACTGCAGTTTATGTCAAAAAGTGTTCTATGTTTTCCTCTAGGAGTTTTATAGTATCTGGTCTTACATTTAAGTCTTTAATTCATTTTGAATTTACTTTTGTATATGGTGTTAAAGAATGTTCTAATTTCACTATTTTGCATAGAGCTGTCCAGTTTTCACAGCACCACTTATTGAAGAGACCGTCTTTTCTTCATTGTATATTCTTGCCTCTTTTGTTGTATATTGACCACAAGTGCATGAGTTTATTTCTGAGCTTTCTATCCTGTTTCATATATATATATATATATATATATATATGTCTGTTTTTGTGCCAGTACGATACTGTTTTGATTATTGTGCAGTAATGTCACGGCTTATGCATTCATTTTACTACTGACAGTTATTTTGTTTGTTTCTAGTATTTGGTTATGATAAATAAAAGAATTACAAACATTCTTGAGCATGTCTTTTGGTGTACAAATACATTCATTTTTCTCAGATACATACCTCAGAGTGGAATTGTTGGGTTACAAGATTGGCAGTGCAAGGTTTTCCAAAGTAGTTTCACCAGTTTACACTTCAGTGTGCAACATATGAGAATTTCAGTTGCTCTGTATCTTTATCAACACTTGGTAAGATAACTCATTTGGAATTTTAGCCGGTGTGGTTGATGTGTAAAAATATTTCACTGTTGTTTTAATTTCAGTTTCCTTGATGACCAATTGTGTATCTTTCCATATATGTGCACAGCCATTTGTGGATACCTCTTTAAGAATTGTTCCCTTAAAAAAAAAGAAATGGAATGTTTGTGTCTTTCTTAATGATTCTTAGACGTTCTTTATGTTTCTGGATGTGAGCCCGTTTATCAATTATATTTTCTTCCTCTCTGTGGCTTGGATGCTCTGTTTTTAAATTATGCTTTTAGATAGCTAGAATATCTTAATTTTAAAGACAGTCTCTGAATCTTTTTGAAAAAATAGTTAACGCTTTCTTTGTTCTTTTAAGAAAGTTTTGCCTAATTCAAGGTCATGATGATGTTTTCCTGTTTTTCACTTTAACATTTAGGTTTGTGGTCCACATCAAATTAATTTGTGTATGGCCTGAACTAGCCATGGTTCATTCTTTCATATTTGTATATTCAGTTGCTCTAATACCATTTATTTGAAAGACTATCCTTCCTGGATTAGAAGGTACAGTTCAGTTCAGTTCAGTTCAGTTCAGTCGCTCAGTCATGTCTGACTCTTTGTGACCCCATGGACTGCAGCACGCTAGGCTTCCCTGTTCATCACCAACTCCCGGAGTTTACTCAGACTCATGTCCATTGAGTCGGTGATGCCATCCAACCGTCTCATCCTCTCTCATCCCCTTCACCTCCTGCCCTCATTCTCTCCCAGCATCAGGGTCTTTTTAAATGAGTGAGCTCTTCGCATCAGGTAGCCAAAGTATTGGAGTTTCAGCTTCAACATTAGTCCTTCCAATGAATATTCAGGACTGATTTCCTTTAGGATGGACTGGTTGGATCTCCTTGCTGCCCAAGGGACTCTCAAGAGTCTTCTCCAACACCACAGTTCGAAAGCATCAATTCTTTGGTGTTCAGCTTTCTTTATAGTCCAACTCTTACATCCTTACATGACCACTGGAAAAACATTAGCCTTGACTAGATAGACCTTTGTTGGCAAAGTAATGGCTCTGATTTTTAATATGCTGCTCTGGGTTGGTCATAACTTTCCTTCCAAGGAGTAAGCGTCTTTTAATTTCACGACTGCAGTCATCATCTGCAGTGATTTTGGAGCCCCCCAAAATAGTCTTTTTCTGGGCTCCAAAATCACTGCAGATGGTGATTGTAGCCATGAAATTAAAAGACGCTTACTCCTTGGAAGGAAAGTTATGACCAACCTAGATAGCATATTGAAAAACAGAGACATTACTTTGCCAACAAAGGTCCGTCTAGTCAAGGCTATGGTTTTTCCAGTGGTTATGTATGGATGTGAGAGTTGGACTATAAAAAAAGCTGAGTGCTGAAGAATTGATGCTTTAGAACTGTGGTGTTGGAGAAGATGCTTGAGAGTCCCTTGGTCTGCAAAGAGATCCAACCAGTCCATCCTAAAGGAGATCAGCCCTGGGTGTTCATTGGAAGGACTGATGTTGAAGCTGAAACTACAATACTTTGGCCACCTGATGTGAAGAGCTGACTCATTTAAAAAGACCCTGATGCTGGGAAAGATTGAGGGCAGGAGGAGAAGGGGACGACAGAGGATGAGATGGTTGGATGGCATCACCGACTCAATGGACATGAGTCTGAGTAAACTCCGAGAGTTGGTGATGGACAGGGAGGCCTGGCGTGCTGCAGTTCACGGGGTTGCAAAGAATTGGACACGACTGAGCGACTGAACTGAACTGAAAATAAAGCCAGCCATTGTTTCCACTGTTTCCCCATCTATTTGCCATGAAGTGAAGGTACCAGATGCCATGATCTTCGTTTTCTGAATGTTGAGCTTTAAAACCAACTGTTTTACTCTCCTCTTTCACTTTCATCAAGAGGCTCTTTAGTTCTTCTTCTCTTTCTGCCATAAGGTTGGTGTCATCTGCATATCTGAGGTTATTGATATTTCTCCTGGCAGTCTTGATTCCAGCTTGTGCTTCTTCTAGCCCAGTGTTTCTCATGATGTACTCTGCATATAAGTTAAATAAGCAGGGTGACAATATACAGCCTTGACATACTCCTTTTCCTATTTGGAACCAGTCTGTTGGTCCATGTCCAATTCTAACTGTTGTTTCCTGACCCGCATACAGATTTCTCAAGAGGCAGGTCAGGTGGTCTGGTATTCCCATCTCTTTCAGAATTTTCCACAGTTTATTGTGATCCACACAGTCAAAGGCTTTGGCATAGTCAATAAAGCAGAAATAGATGTTTTTCTGGAACTCTCTTGCTTTTCTGATGATCCAGCAGACGTTGGCAATTTGATCTCTGGTTCCTCTGCGTTTTCTAAAACCAGCTTGAACATCTGGATGTTCATGGTTCACATATTGTTGAAGCATGGCTTGGAGAATTTTGATGGTACAGGTACCTTTAAAGTAAATAATGTGATAATTAATGTGTGAATCTGTTCTTGAATTTTATCGAGTCTATTCCGTTGGTATATTTGTGTGTGTGTGTATCCTTTTGCCCATCCTTTGCCAAATAAATAAAAATATTTATTTAATTTATTTGTTTATTTGACTGTGGTGAGTCTCAGCTGCAGCATGCGGAATCTTTATTTGTGGCATGTGAACTCTCAGTTTTAGCGAGTGGGATTTAGTTCCCTGATCAGCAATGGAGCAGCTTAAGATCTCAGATTCTGTCTTGACTATCTTAGGTTCCTTTAGTTTTTATACTTTAGTTTTATCCTTTAGTTTTTATATATTTTCAAATTTGCCATTTCTCTCTCACACAATTAACATGTTGGTATTTGAGGGTTGCATTGACACTGTAGATCAATTTGAAGAGAATTAATATTTTTATACTCATCTTTTAATCCATGAATATTACATATTTATGTATCTATTTAAGGTTTTAAAAAATCCTCTCAACATGTTTTATTGTTTTTCCTTGTAGAGTTCTTGTATAGATTTTATTAGGTTTACTCCTATATATTTAATGTTTTGATACTATGTAAATGGTGTTCTTTTAAAAGTTACATTTTCCATTTGTTCCTTGAAAATGTATAAAATAATTTGTATATTGAATTCATAAACTATTTATTCACTATGTATTCACTATGTATGTAATTAATATTTACTTACTGATCTTAATAGTTTATATATTCTTTTTATTTTCTTTTTTTTCTATTTTATTTCTTTTTTTTAATTTATTTTTATCAGTTGGAGGCTAATTACTTTACAATATTATAGTGGTTTTTGTCATACATTGACATGAATTAGCCATATCTTTTATGAATTTTGACATTATGATTTCTTCCTTTTCAATTTTAAAACTCTGTTTTCATTTTTCTTACAATATTAAAAGCATAATGTTGAATAGAATTGGTGATGTGGATATCCTTATCAATTTCATAACTAAAGAGAAAAGTGGTCAATATTTTACCATTTAGAAGGATGCTAATTGTAGAATTTTTATGGCTAACTTTTATCAGACTTTGATAGCTCTCTTTTATTATTAGTATACTGAGGGGTTTTATCATTAACAAATTTTAGATTTTAGCAAGTGATTTTTATGTATATTTAGAGATAATAATTTTTATATCTATTAAAATGGTGATAAAATCTATCACATGTTAATCCAACATTGTACTCTTTTGTTGGTGATATATTTTATGTATTGTTGAATCCATTCACTAATACCTTATTTAGGATTTTTGCATTTGTTTTTATAAGATGTATTGGTTTGCAATTTTTCTTTTATGTAATGTCCTTGCTAGTTTTGGTATCAGGGATATACTGATATCAGGGACAATGGGAAGTATTTTCTCCTTTTGTATTCTTTAGAAGAGTTCACATGAACTTTTTTGTCTTTTTTTTGAGATTCAACCCATTTATTGCACAATAACTATAGTTCTTTATTTTATACTGTTGTATAGTATTCCATTCTATGACATAATTTATTTGTCCTCTTTTTTAAAAATGAAATAAAGATCAATATTTTTAACGATAAAAGGTGCAATTCACAAATAAGATAGACATCATAAACCATTAGACATCTAACAACAAAGATACATAAAGCAAAAATTAGAAGAAATATAAGGGACAAGAAAAGTATATATAATCATATATATATATTAACATTTCTCTGGGAATATTTTATCAAGTGTGAAAACAAGAATAGGAGCATCTTGAGTGATGTCATTAATAATATAATATAATAGATTTAATTTAATTAATTTATATTAATCTTATTTCCTATACAAATAAATTTAAAATTTGTATCTCATACATTGTTATTAGATGTCCATAGGACATTTAGAAAATCTGACAAAACGGTAAACATTATTAAATTTCAAAAAGTATAATTCTTTTATTGTGTGTGATTCAGTTATACATATGTTATTACATATGTTATATACACATGTTATTTTTGAAATTATTTTCCATTATAGTTTACTACAAGGTATTGGCTATAGTTCCCTGTGCTATACAGTAAACCTTTGTTGCTTGTTGCATATCTGTTTTTTTAAGTTAGAAATCTAGAATTCTATTCATACTAAGTCGAACGAGTAGAATTAAAATGTCACACATTTTTTAGTTAGATAACATTTCATAAGTTTTCTAAAATACATATTATGTATACTTATAAAAAGCATTTATACTATGCTTGATAAAGGCTTGAGAAAGAACATAGAAAAGATGGAGAAACTGGACACATAAGTGAGATGAAATGGGAACACTGAATATGATGTAGCAAAGTGAAACAAACTACATAAAAGCATGAGCGCCTCATCTGGCCCAGCTGTTTTAAACGGCTGCTCCTTAGAAACGCAACTGGAGCTCTGGCCAAAAAACAGCAATAACTGGGCACTTGTATTTTTCAAAAAATTCCGAGATAATTCTGACGTGCATCTAGGTTTTAAAAAGAGGTTACAAGTTTTTCTGTTAAATAGTAGTTGTGGTGGTATACAATTCTATTATTTTTCTGTCTACCAGTCATGATACAATGGTATTAAGTGAGTAATAGTTACATAATCACAGTAGTAAAAGATGTTTATCAATTTTCACAATCAATAACCAGACAAAAAATAAAAGATAATTACAATTGCAAGCCATAATGGGAACATGACTAACCTAACAATATAAAGTAAGTACATGCAATTTGAGGGGTCAAGTAGAGTGATATGGTAAGTGGAAGTGCATACATGCACATGTTTTCATCTGCTCATCCAGTTTGTCTCTTTTGGTTGGTGCATTTAATCCATTTACAGTTACGGTAATTATAGATATGTATGATCCTATTACTGTTTTCTTAATTTTGGGTTTATTTTCTGTGGGTAGGTTCTTTTCCTTCTCTTGTTTCCTGCCTGGAGAAGCTCCTTTAGAATTTGTTTTAAAGCTGATTTGGTGGTACTGAATTCTCTTAATTTTTGCTTGTCTGGAAAGCTTTTGATTTCTCCATTAAATCTGGAGGAGAGTCTTGCTGGGTAGAGTATTCTTGGTTGTAGGTTCTTCCCTTTCATCACTTTAAATATATCATGCCATTCTTTTCTGGCTTGTAGAGCTTCTATTGAGAAGTCAGATAGCCTGATGGGAGTTCCCTTGTATATTATTTGTCATTTTTCTGTTGTTGCTTTTAGTATTTTATCTCTGTCTTTAATTTTCATCAGTTTGATTAATATGTGTCTTGGTGTTTTCCTCTTTGGGTTTATCCTGCCTGGGACTCCTTGTGTTTCCTGGACTTGGTTGACTATTTCCTTTCCCATGTTAGAAATGTTTTCAGCTATTATCTCTTCAAATATGTTCTCAGATCCTTTCTCTTTCTCTTCTTCTTCTGAGACCCCTATAGTGTGAATGTTAGTGTGTTTAATGTTATTCCAGAGGTCTCTTAGGCTGTATTCATTTATTTTCATTCTTTTTTCTATATTCTATTCCGTGGCAGTGATTTCCACCATTCTGTCCTCCAGGTCATTTATCTGTTCTTCTGCCTCAGTTATTCTGTTATGGATTCCTTGTGGTGTACTCTTCATCTCTGTTTGTTTGTCCTTTAGTTCTTCTAGGTCTTTGGTTAACATTTCTTGCATCTTCTCAATCTCTGCCTTCATTCTTTTTCTGAGATGCTGAATCATCTTCATTATCATTATTATGAATTCTTTTTCTGGAAGGCTGCCTATCTCCACTTCATTTAATTGTTTTTATGGGTTTTACCTTGTCCCTCATCTGGGATATAACTTTGTGCCTTTCCACACTGATTAACTTTCTGTAATGTGGTTTGGTTTTAGTTGCTGTGGGATTGTGGTTCTTCTTGCTTCTTCCAGTTTCCCTGGTGGCTCAGATGGTAGAGTCTGCCTGCAATATGAGAGACCCAGGTTTGATCCCTGGGTCAGAAGATCCCCTGGAGAAGGAAATGGCAGCCCACCCCAGTAGTCTTGTCTGGAAAATCCCACGGATGGAGGAGTCTGGCAGGCTACAGTTCATGGGGTCACAAAGAGTCAGACATAACTAAACGACTAACACTTCTTTCTTGCTTCTTTTGTCTGCCCTCTGATGGAGAAGGTATAGAGGCTTGTGTAAGCTTCCTAATGGGAGGGACTGGTATTGGGAAAAGCTGGGTCTTGCTCTGGTGAGTAGGGCCTTGCTCAGTAAAGCTTTAATCTAATTGCCTCCTGAGAATCCCATGGACAGTGAGCATGGCAGGCTACAGTCCATAGGGTCGCAAAAAGTTGGGTATAACTGAAGCGACTTAATACACACTGAGTGAGTCTGTTTTAGGACAGAGACCAAATCTTATCCATTTTTATATTATTTATATCTAGTACCGTGTACCAGCTTCTGTGCTTATTGGATAGTGATAAAGATAGGTAATATTATGTAATTTTTTAATTATAGCATAATAGTGTATTTGACAATATGAATGACTTTTGTTCAGGTAAAAATATTGTGAACATAGGTAGAAAATATTAAATGCACTTGCTATCATCCCCATTCTGTGTCCTTGTAACACATCACTCATCAGTTAAGAAACTCCTGCCCCCTAAACTTGAATACACCCAACAGTTATCTCTTTAACCAGCTGTTCACTACCAAATTATGCTAGTCAATCTATTCCTAGAGTATTAATTACTACTTCTGGTATAGTAGTAAGCACACTGGACTAGGTGTCTGGAAACATGGGGCAAAGCCTGGCTTTGAAGCATATTAAGTACATGACTTGGAGCTTATTATAGAAATTTTTGTCCTTCATTGCTTTATTTGTAAAATGAGGATCATAGTAACTGTGATTTAGAGGACCGACAAAGAACAGAAGGGCATGCTGGATACTGAAAAGAGTTTAGAAATAAGGGATTTGGGTCACAGTCTTGGATCAGGCTCTTATAAATTAGATAAACTTGAACAAGCAGGAAAACCCCATGATGACAACATCTGCATATATTTTGTTTTCCTTCCTATCCACAGGCAGCATAGCATCTACTTAGAAAGTATCCAAATGGTATTTATTGACTTAAATGATTTGTCAAATAAGGGGATTTTAGGAAATTGTTCCTGATATCCCTTTTTGTTCATACATTCTATAATGTTTGGTAATGGATGTATAAATGCTTTGAAGATTAAAGGGTATATTTATAAGGGACTCTTTAAATTTTGGCTGCATTATTACTTAAGATGCTAAAGGAGTAGGAAGAGGCTTTTATTGATATTAAGGCTAGATAACTAGTGTCAGGGTTATATTTATCAATCAGTTCAGTTCAGTCGCTCAGTTGTGTCTGACTCTTTGTGACCCCATGGACTATAGTACGCCAGGCTTCCCTGTCCGTCACCAACTCTCAGAGCTTACTCAAACTCATGTCCATTAAGTCAGTGATGCCATCAAACCATTTCATCCTCTGTCGTCCCCTTCTCCTCCTGCTCTCAATCTTTCCCAGCATCAGGGGCTTTTCCAGTGAGTCAGTTCTTCACATCAGGTGGCCAAAGTATTGGAGTTTCAGCTTCAACATCAGTCCTTCCAATGAACACCCAGGACTGATCTCTTTTAGGATGGACTGGTTGGATCTCCTTGCATTCCAAGGGACTCTCAAGAGTCTTCTCCAATGCCACAGTTCAAAAGCATCATTTCTTTGCTGCTCAGCTTTCTTTATAGTTCAACTCTCACATCCATACATGACTACTGGAACAACCATAGCTTTGACTAGACAGACCTTTGCTGGCAAAGTAATGTCTCTGCTTTTTAATATGCTGTGTAGGTTGGTCATAGCTTTTCTTCCAAAGAGCAAGCGTCTTTTATTTCACGGCTGCAGTCATCATCTGCAGTGAATTTGGAGACCCCCAAAATAAAGTCTGTCACTGTTTCTACTGTTTACCCATCTATTTGCCATGAAGTGATGGCTATGACCATCCTGAACGTACCCGATCTCGTCTAATCTCAGAAGCTAAACAGGGTCAGGCCTGGTTAGGTCTTGGATGAGAGAGACTGCCTGAGAATACTGGGTGCTGTAGGCTTTGGGGGGGCTTTCCCGATAGCTTAGTTGGTAAAGAATCTGCCTGCAATGCAGGAGACTGCAGTTTGATTCCTGGGTTGAGAAGATACCCTAGAGAAGGGTTGGGCTACACACTCCTGTATCCTTGGGCTTCTCTTGTCGCTCAGCTGGTAAAGAATCTGCCTGTAATGTGGGAGACCTGGGTTTGATCCCTGGGTTGGGAAGATCCCTTGGATAAGAGAAAAGCTGGCCTGGAGAATTCCATGGACCACAGTCCATGGGGTTGCAAAGAGTCAGACACAACTGAGAGACTTTAACTTCACTTCAGATTTTTCAATAGGGAGGCAAAATCTAGAGTAAGGACTACAAAATTCTGCTGGGCTATTATTTATATATTTTTACATAATTATTTGCATGTCAATATTGCTGAGACTACCTGCATCTGGTTTTTAAAAAATACTTCCTTGATAATTCTGATGTATATATAGCACCTTTGTTTGACAGTAATTCATTGCACTTTACCCACCCCTTTTTCCTTTTGAAAATTGGTAAGGCAATACTTGGTTCTTATCTGGAGAGAAATACTCTTTTGTTGCTACTTTGTAGGAATGATTTGGCTAGAATTGGTATACAATAGATATTGGTATACAACTGTATGTCTCTGGATGCAGGCAATGAAAATCTGAATGCGTTTTTCATTTTTTCCCCCAGAACATTGTGGTTTAAACCTGTTGTAAATAGATTAAGTTAATTTTCAGACTGGTTTATTTTCTCAAAAGTTAGGCCACTGAATAGAGTACTTTTTGACATGTATATTCTGCCTTCACATTGAATCTTACATCTGCATCTAAAAAATCAGCAGAATAATGATACTAGCAAACTTGAGCAATTTTTAAAGCTTTTCTTCTGCTAATGGGGGGTATTACCTGCTTTCTTTTGACTGTGGAAGACTCAGGTCAGCAAAGATATAGCAGGATGCATATCACTGCAGATTTCCTTCATTATCACCTGTTGCTGGCAATATGGCCAGATGTGAAGAAGAAAATGACTGCTTCTTTTAATTTCCTTTTTCTATCTTTTAAAATAAGTTATCTGTGTGTGTGTTCATGCCACAACATCATTTATGGGGTGTGTGTGTGTGTGTGTGTGTGTGTGTGTGTGTGTGTAAGAGGCACAAAGGAGGGAGGAACCGGGATGGAAGTTACATTTAATTCTTTTCTTAGGCAAAACTGTTTTCCTATTTGGCCTTCGTATTAAAGGCAAGTTGTGAATCATGACTTTTGGATCAATACTTTTTCCAACAGAATATATGCTGTAACTTCCTGTTTATTTGCATTGAAGTATAGTTGCCTTGAGGCTTCTTGGGTGGTGCTAGTGGTAAAGAACCTGCTTGCCAATGCAGGAGACATAAGAGACGCAGGTTCAATCCCTGGGTCAGGAAGATCCACTGGAGAAGGAAATGGCAACCCACTCCAGTATTCTTGCCTGGAGAATCCCATGGAGAGAGGAGCCTGATGGGCTACAGTCCATGAAGTCACAAAGTGTCGGACATGACTGAGTGACTTAGCATGCATGCATTGTTGCTTTACACTGCCGTACAACAAAGTGAATCAGGCATACATATACATATATCCCCTCTTTTATGGAGGATATTTCTTTCTTTCTTTCTTTTTTTCTTTTTTCGCTGTGCCACATGAGATGTGGGATCTAAGTTTCCCAGGCAGGGCTCAAACCTGAGCCCCCTGCATTGTAAGTGCAGAGTCTTAACCTTTAGACCACTAGGGAAATCCGATAACTTCTGTTTGGAATGTTCTGATTTTATGGACTAATGTCTCTGTCTTTCTATCCTCAGGAATTTCTGGACTTGTAGACTTGTGGACATGTGAGAACTATGTTATATTCAAAACTTATAGATGCCTTTGTCCATGTGTTAAATTACAATTTCTCCGTATAACTACACAATGAATACACAGTCTTTGTAATTTAGAAAGTTGCAGCATTTGTTCTTTTCAAAGTTGAGCTTTGAGTTTCATGTATTGGTAGACTATCAGGTTTCAGTCATGTCCAACTCTTTGCGACCCCTGAAATGTAGCCTGCCAGGCTCCTCTGTCCATGGAATTTTCTCCAGGTCTGAATACTGTAGTGGGTAGCTGTTCCCTTCTCCAGGGGCTCTTCCTAGCCCAGGGATAGAACCCAGGACTCCTGCATTGCAGGCGGATTCATTACTTTCTGAGCCACCAGGGAAGCCCAGACTATCAGGGTTACAACAAGTTCCAAGAGAGTTTAGCATTTCTGTTTTTCAGATGAGGGAATGGTGAGTGAGAGCAAGCAAGTCACTGTGTCCAAGGTCTTACTGCTTTAGCAGTGACAAGGCCGCTGTGACCCACTAGATCTCAAATGTCACCGTCCTTTCTGTTTTCTGTTGTATCACATGCAACATAAGTATGTCAGAAACCAAGCCTTAGTTCCCCCCATTCCCTTACTTTCCAACTCCCATGGAAATAGGATTATAGCTGGAAGATTGCTTGAATTTGGTAGTTTAAAATATCTCTCTTCTCCCTCCATGATGCAGTGGAAAGAACATTTATCTGGAGTCAATTTTGAACAATATTGACTGAATTCCTTCTCTGTGCCAAGTTTGAGACCAGGACCTAGAAATAGAGACGTGAATGAGGAACATAATCCTAGTGTTTACAGTCAGCTCAGACTTCTGGTCCGGCCTCTTACTGCTTATCTATCTTTAGGTAAATCATTTCACCTCTCTGAAACTCCATTTTCTGATCTTTAAAATAAGGGCAAATTCTATTTTTGAAAGTTGTGAAGATTAATTAAACTTTAATAAAAGTAAATCTTATAGCACATTTCTGACAAACAGTAGGCATGTACTCAAGAAATGTTAATGTCTTCCCTCTTACATCTAAGGGTTACTGTGAAAATCAAATAAGAGAATGTACATGAAAATGCTTTGTGAATTGAACACAAAATTCCATGGACAGAGGAGCCTGGCGTGCTACAGTTGATGGGGTTGCAAAGAGTTGGACATGACTTAGTAACAATAGCAACAAGTTGTAGACAAAGTTGGGGTTTTACACATATTGCCTTTCTTCACCTTGTTCCAGTCAAATGAATAAGTTCCAGTCATGAAAAAAAGCAAGCATCTCAAGATAAAGTAGCAACTTAATTACAGATTAAGGCTATATTTGAGATTGTAGATTTGATATGCTTTCCAACACTTTACTCTAGAATTAAATTTACCCACTCAGGTAGGCACAGAACAGTGTGTGTAGGCACAGGTCTTACCACTGGGGCCGTAATTTTGCAATGCAGAATGTAAAGAGAATGAATGCTTCCTGAATGGAAGCAGAGAACCCTGAAAGAGCAGAGCTGCCCATGAACAAATTGTTTCTGAACTCACTAATTACTCCATCTCAGTGGATAAGTCATTCCATCTCACATGGAAAAGAAATGGGAAGTGGTATTTAGGAAGGAAGCCTTTTTCCAAGGAAAGAAAATAAGAGGACAGAAAATACAGGTTTCTCTAACAGATACATAAACATTGCTATGAAGAAATTAAAATTCAACTCTCTTCCCCCAAACCCCCCATTCTTATATGAACTGCTATTTCATGTATGAAGATGCCCTTTTATTGTCTTCAAAGCTATTTAAACCTCTTTCCCTAGCTTATGATATGTTCAGTGAAAAGTACAGATTAGAAAATTCTGCTGTATTACATTGTATATTCTATTCCATATACACAGTACATACAGTCTGTATGGTATGTGTGTGTCCTAAAGGAATGTGTATTTATTAGAGGAAGTGGAGAGGAAAGTTATGTTAAAGTGCTCAGGGTGTCCATCTTCAGGTATGATTATGAGTGATTATTATTATGCATTTCATACTTTTCAGAATTTGTTAATAGTGTATTTTTTAAAAGTTGGAAATCTCCTTCCTGCCAATACGCAACTTTAAAAAAGCACAAACAATAACAAAATCTAACCATATTGTTTCTTTTTCCCCAATGCTGGCAAAATTTTCCATTTTTCCCTTTTCAGTTATGTTCAGTACAAGTGGTCTAACAAACTCACTTGGTGCAGTAAACAGTGGTGGAAAGTCACCTGAAGACTAATTAAACATTATCGTGTGTGAGTGCATGCTGTCACTTCTATTATGTCTGATTCTTTGCAATCCTATAGACTGTAGCCCACCAGGCTTGCCATTCATGGGATTCTCCAGGCAAGAATACTAGAATGGGTAGCCATTTCCCTCACTAGGAGATCTTCTTGACCCAGGGGTCAAACCCGCGTCTCCAGCATTGCAGGTGGATTCTTCACCACTGAGACACTGGGGAAGTGCCAATCAAACATCAGATTGCAAATATCATAGCAGACATTGTCATTTCTAAAGACCCATCTTTTAATTATTTGTGAATAATGATAAATCCTTGAGTTAAGCTCAACAATTTAAATTCCTTTTCCTTAGTCAGCATCTTTTCACATTTCTAAGAGCCATCTTAAGAAAGAGTATTTACTTTCTCATTTTGTTATTTTTGTTATAACTATTGGTGTGAGGGATTTTTGGTCATATAAATTTTATTTTTTTAAATTAGGTCCAATTTATCCATATTTTGTACTTTCTCTGTTTTTTCATACTTAGAAAAGCTTCTAATCTTGGGTTATGAAAGTTTTTTCCCACATTTTCTTCTGAACTGGTTTCATTTTCCATTTAAGTATTAACATTTTGAAATGTTTACTGAAATAAAGTGGTAGTAGGGATGCAATTTTCCCCCCAAATAGCCATCCAACTTTACAACATCCTTTATGGAATAATGTCATTGCCTCAACTTTATCATATACTAAATTTTTGTATGCATATGTATTTCTTGACTTCTACTTTGTTTTCAAAGCTCTATTTTTTTTCAAGAGAGTACTGTGGTTTAAAAATTATGTTGTTGTAGTGTGTATTTAATTTATTTATTTTCTTTGTTTAAATTTAATTTTTATTGAAGTATAGTATATTTATACTCCAGACACCCCTAACACTAAAAATAAAATTTGAGCCTGGCCTCCCAAGGTATGTATATCACTTAAAAATTAGTATATATAAAAGAGTGAATACTATTATGTCCATTGTAAAATTGCTAAAACATATATTTGAAAACTAAAGGTAAAATAAACAATATTTAAATTTTTAAGTAATAAATTAAAAATAACAATAAAATTTTACAATATATTGCTGTCACTAATATTGTGAACAATATATCATTATCTATTTTAACTTTTTATTTTATATTGGTATATAGCCGATTAACTGGAGAAGGAAATGGCAACCCACTCCAGTGTTCTTGTCTGGAGAATCCCAGGGATGGGGTCGCACAGAGTCGGACACGACTGAAGTGACTTAGCAGCGGTAGCAGCCGATTAGCAATGTTGTAATAGTTTCAGGGAACAGCAAAGGGACTCAGCCTTGCATACACAGGTATCCATTCTCCCCTAAACTCCCCTCCCATTCAGGCTGCCATATAACACTGAGCAGAGTTCCACGTGCTTGTGGTGTGTATTTTAAAAATATGGTTAGTTAAATTCTGTCTCTTTTTTCCTCAGAACATTGTAAGCTAAAACTACTAAAGTTAACTCAAGAGTTGATGTTTAGCTGGAAAGATCACACATAGATCTATCATCTTTTATTCTAACAACCTCAGCAGTTTCTTTGCTTTGATTTGTAGCAGCTTTGGCCATCTGGTAATGTGTCGTTTGAAAAGATATTTAGTCAAGCCTGTGAAGCAATTGATTTTTCAGTTATTAGCAAATTGGAATGTGGCTGGATTTCAAGTAGAAGGAAAAGTTGGAGATAGGGGCTTCCTTAGGCAAAACTAGTTGTTATCATAAGAAGGCAGGTTCAGAACAAGGAATTTAGAAAAAACGTGTATTCTTGTTCTTTGTCTTTTACTAAGACAACTTTTCAGTATCTCTTTGGCCTGAGAAATATTGCCTTTTTCTCAGTTAGGAAAGCATGAGAATTGTGCCATCTTAGGCACTTGAAAGGTGCATGTAGGGGTGTGTCAACCCAAGTACTTAAAATCGATCATTTCAAATAACACAGGAGCTCAAAAATCTATTCCACTGGATAAAGAACCAAACTTTATGACTTTTCTCATCAGATTTAAGAAATAATTTCAATCTACTTGAATATTATAGTAATTTACAGCACGTCATTACCTTCCTCCCACTGCTAATTTTAGCAATACTTATGTAGCTTCTTTGAGAATGTTGTAATTACAGCTAGAAAAAGATGCCTCCAAAAAGTTACTAGAGTTCTGTAATTCAATGTGTGTCTTCAGCCTTCATTTTATATGATTCACCATGACTTCAGAATTCATCTTCTAGTCATTTATCTTAACAAAATAATGCAAACTATAGAAAAATATATATGCATAATTTTTTTATTGCAATGCTACTTAACCAAATTAGAACAATTGAAATGTTCCCATTTAGGAGAATGATTATGTAACTTGTGGTATTTACAGGTATGGTATATTCACTGTAAAATAACTTTTACAAAGAGGTTCTCCAGACATAGGATAAGGCCAATGATAAATGGTTAAGTAGTAGAAATAGGGATATAGAAGTTAGTATCAGTTATTAACATTAAATTATAATTGTTAAAATGATACTAGTGTTACTCTGAGTGTTGGGATTATGGGCTGTCAATATTTTTAGCTAATTTTTATGTTTTTTCTAAATTCTTTTTGCAATGAATGCAAAATGCAGCATCTTATACTTTCTTTTTTAATTTTTTTGAAAGCACTTAAGTTGTACTCTCTTAGCAAATTTCAATGATTCAGTGTTATCATCTGTGGTTACCATGTCATATATTAGATACTCAGATCCTATTCATCTTGTAACTAAAAGTTGGTAATCTTTACCAAACTCACCCAATTTTCCCCAACCCCAGTTCTTGGCAATCACAGTTTTATTCTCTGTTTCTATGAGTACACTTTTTAAAAAAAAGATTCTACATTTAAGTGATACCACACAGTATTTATTTTTCTTTACTTGCCTGATTTATTTTACTTAGCATAATTCCCTCAAAGCTTATTCATGTCACCACTGATGACAGACTTTTCTTCTTTTTGAAGGCTGAATAATATTCTGTTTTGTATATATACCACATTTTCTTGTTCCATTCATCCATTGGCAAATAGCTGTTTCCATACTGTGACTATTGTGAATAATGCTGAATCAAATATGGGAGTCTATATAGCTCTTCAAGATAACAGTTTCCTTTAAATATATACCCAGAAGTGGAATTGTTGGATTATATGGAAATTCTTTTCATACTGTCACGGGGTGAAAGAGGAGAGTGAAAAAGGTGACATAAAACTCAACATTCAAACAACTAAGATAATGGCATCAAGACTTATCATTTCATGGCAAATAGAATGAAAAAAAGTGGAAACAATGACAGATTTTATTTTCTGGACTACAAAATCACTGCAGATGGTGACTGTAGCCATGAAATTAAAAGATGCTTGCTACTTGGAAAGAAAGCTATGACAGACCTAGACAGTGTATTAAACAGCAGAGACATCACTTTACCTACAAAGGTCCAAATAATCAAAGTGATGTAGTCATGTATGGATATGAGAGTTGGACTATAAAGAAAGCTGAGCACGGAAGAACTGTTGCTTTTGAACTGTGGTGCTGGAAAAGACTCTTGAGATTCCCCTGGACAGCAAGGAGATCAAAAACAGTCAATCCTAAAGGAAAGCAACCCTGAGTATTCATTGGAAGGACTGATGCTGAAACTGAAGCTCCAGTACTTCCGCCACCAGATGCAAAGAGCCAGCTAATTGGAAAAGACCCTGATGCTGGGAAAAGTTAAGGGCAAGAGGAGAAGGGGGCACCAGAGGAGGAGATGTTTGGGCAGCATTACCGACTCAATAGGCATGAGTTTGAGCAAACTCTGGGAGATAGTATGGTCGCAGAGTTGGACACAACTGAGCGACTTTCACTTCACTTTACTTCACTGGGAGATAGTGAAGGACAGGGAATCCTGGTGTGTTGCAGTCCATGGGGTCGCAGAGTTGGGCACGACTTAGTGACTGAACGGCAATAACATGGCACTTCTAGTTTTAATTGTTTGAAGCAATTCCGTACTGTTTTCCACAGTGGCTGTACAAGTTACATCTGTACCAACAAGGCACTAGGATTCCCTTTTCTTCACATTCCCACCAGCATGCATCCCTTGTCTTTTTTTTTTTTTTTTTTAATTTGGCTGCTTTGTGTCTTGTTGCAGCAGGCAGGATCTTTCACTGTGGCGTACAGACTCCCTAGTTGTGGCACATGGACTCAGTAGTTGTAGCTCATGGTCTTAGTTCTTCCATCGCATGTGGGATCTTATTTCCCTGACCAGGAATTGAACCTGTATCCCCTGCATTGCAAGGTGGATTCTTAACCACTAGGCCACCATGGAAGTCCCTATCCATTGTTTCTTGATTGATGCCATTCTAACAGGCATAAAGTGATACCTCAAGGATATTTTGATTCATATTTCCCTGATGATTAGCGATGCTGTGCATCTTTTTGTGTACCTGTTGGCCATTTTGTATGTCTGTTTTGGAAAAATGTCTATTGAGGTCCTCTGTCCATTTTCTATTCATATTATAATTATTCATTGCCATTAATTTGTATTATTTCCTTATATACTTTATATATTAATGTCTTATTAGATAATATAGTTCAGAAATGTTTTCTCCCATTCCATAGGTTTCCTTTGGTTTTGCTGATGGTTTCCTTTGGTGAGCAAAAGCTTTTTAGCTTTATGTATTTCCACTTGCTTATTTTTGCTTTTGTTGCCTTTATTTTTTTGTGTCATATCCAAGAAAAATTGTTGCCCAGACTAATATCAAGGAGCATTTCTTCTATTTTTTTCTAGGACTTTTACAGTTTTAGGTTTTACATTTAATTCTTCAATCTATTTCCAGTTAATTTTTTTGTGAGTGATGTAAGATAGAGGTAGAATTTCATTCTTTTGCATGTGAATGAATATCCAGTTTTCCCAATACTGTTACCTGACATAAATCCTACTTGGCCATTTGATTTTCTAATGTTTTGTTGATTTTTGCAACTATGTTCATGAGAGTTATTGATCTATAGGTTTTTTAGTTCTGGTAATATCTTTATTTGGCTTTGGTTTTAGGGTGATGCTGTTCTCACAGAATGGGTGAGGAAGCTGCTGTTACTTAATTCTTAATCTTCACTCTTTGTTCCACCTTCTGTGCACACTCCTCTGACACTACCTGGATACCACTCTTTCACTATCAAGATAATATTTTTTAAGGCTTTGCACTTAGCAAATTTTATGCAAGGTTTGGTATCCAATAGGGGATTAATGTGCAGTGCAGCAAAGCACAGCATATAATTCAAGTTTATCTTAGACATTCTTTCTCTTAAACACCCCTTTGCCACTTCAAATAATGCGAACTCACTAATTGTTGTTCCACTTCATCTATCCCTGTCCTTTCGTTGTACTGCAGGACTCTACCTTCTTATCTATTCTTAACTTTTTATTTTAAAAATTCACCTGGTTTTACAATGTAAACAATTCAATTTTCTTCAGTAAGTTTTGGACGAATGTTTGTGTGTGAACCAGGGTGGGTGGATATCAGCTGATATTTTTATTTCTTATTTAATATTTAAGTCATAGTTGGCCTTGGGTCCACAAGGAGGCTTTTCTCCTTGCAGTCGTCAGGGCACCAGCCTTCTTTTATGTAGTGACTCTCAGTTCATCAGTTCAGTTGCTCAGTTGTGTCTGACTCTTTGCGACCCCATGAATCGCAGCACACCAGGCCTCCCTGTCCATCAACAACTCCCAGAGTCTACCCAAACCCATGTCCATTGAGTCGGTGATGCCATCCAGCCACCTCATCCTCTGTCGTCCCCTTCTCCTCCTGCCCTCAGTCCCTCCCAGCACTAGGGTCTTTTCCAATGAGTCAACTCTCCACATGAGGTGGCCAAAGTATTGGAGTTTCAGCTTCAGCATCAGTCCTTCCAATGAACACCCAGGACTGATCTGCTTTAGGATGGACTGGTTGGATCTCCTTGTAGTCCAAGGGACTCTCAAGAGTCTTCTCCAACACCACAGTTCAAAAGCATCAATTCCTTGGCGCTCAGCTTTCTTCACTGTCCAACTCTCACATTCATACATGACCACTGGAAAAACCATAGCCTTGACTAGATGGACCTTTGTTGGCAAAGTAATGTCTCTGCTTTTCAATATGCTATCTAGGTTGGTCATAACTTTCCTTCCAAGGAGTAAGCATCTTTTAATTTCATGGCTGCAATCACCATCTGCGGTGATTTTGGAGCCCAAAAATTAAAGTCTGACACTGTTTCCACTGTTTCTGCATCTATTTCCCATGAGGTGATGGGATCAGATGCCATGATCTTAGTTTTCTGAACGTTAAGCTTTAAGTCAACTTTTTACTCTCCTCCTTCACTTTCATCAAGAGGCTTCTTAGTTCCTCTTCACTCTACCATCTCCTTGGACAAAGGAGAGAAAGAACTTGAAGGGTGGCCCAAGGGACTTCAGGGCCAGGTAGGAGAGTATTATTTATCACTTCTTCCCACATTCTGCTGCTCAGAATTCTTTCACGTGTCCCCACCTGATTACAAAATGTTGTCTGGCTACGTGCTTCAGAGAAAATGAAATGTTCTTTGATGAATATGTAAAATTCTTCCTGTCACACTTAAAAAAAAATTAGGGTGATATGTTAAGTATAAGTCTAATGTGGGTCTCCATTCCTCTACTAGCATTTTAGTGAAAATTTCTTTCTTTTACATGAGCTCACTGTCCTGAGGAGACCTTCTTGTCTGACACAATCCTCTCAAATCCCTTATAAAAAAGAGGCTCCCATCAATTTTATTTGCTGCATTGCCTATTGATTTGAGTATCTCAGACTCCCCCTTTTTATTGCTGTATACTTAGCCTAGTTTATGCAGTATGCATATATAATTTGGTACCCTTATATTTTTCAGTAATAATACTTGATGGATTTTTTTTCTTATGGATCGATGCTATCTAATCAATATCAGAAATGATATTAGCTGTATCTAGTTCTGTTTTTAACTAATAAGCTCATTGTTAATATCTCATGAGATTTTTTATTGTAGCTGCAAGTCTGTTCCTACATTTTGTCAAAGCCCACTTTCCTTCATTTTCCCCTAAGGATTCCCCAGTCACCTCTTTCAGATTGTCAGCTGCTTTCTTTATTTTTATTCCTTATCTGTTTCCAAGTTCTTCCCTGTAGCTGCCTTGGTTTCTTGCTCTTTCTTTTTTTTTTAAAAAAAAACTTTGATTGCTCCCTGTGTTCCCATAATCAACTAGATGTTGTTTTTCACTGCTTATATATTCAGTCCCCCACAGTGCAAGAAGTTAAAGAGTATTTCAGTTATTCCTATTTGCTTTCCATTCCCTGACCTTCCTGTTAATTTCAGATTTGACTAGGATGTTTTACATATTAGAGCTGTATTTGGTGCAATTTTGTTTTTCAGAATTTTAATATGTGAATCACTTTGACTTTGAATTCATTTTTTATGAACTAACCAGTGACAGTCCTTATTAAGTGCTTTTGAGATCACTGCTGCTATGCTGATAAAGATTGCTTAAAGTGAACTCAGGAAAGGTTTTCTGTGTATCTGGTGTGGGTCGAAGAGATTATAATTCCAATAATCTAGAAGAGGCAATTAAGTGTTTGTTCATATTTGGATTTTTAAAATAAAAATACCTCTCAATTGCAGCCATTTTAGTGCATACATCTGTTTAGAATCTTGCTACTAGGTTGTTGCTTTTTGTGGTGAGACTGTCACTTTTTTTAAAATGAATGGGTTGAATATAATGGGTAAATTTAGTAGAGTCCTCAATACCACAAAATGATTTAAACTAAGGTTTTTTAAAAAAATCTTTCTTGGTGGTGGAAATCATTTTTATGAGGGATAATTTCTTTGCATGATTAAATACAGAACTGTTTCTTGCCCAGTGAGTTTATGGAGGAGGAAACATTCTTATTTCCTTAATAGCAGTAGGTATGTGGTTTATTGGCAAGCTTCCCTTTTTCTAGTGTTCACCCCTCCCCTCCCACCACAGTGACCTGTGAGCACATTACCGAGGCAAGGCCAATTAGTCTGGCCATGTTGATTGTCTTAGAGATGAATGTATGACCCAAGCATGGCCAATGAGAGCTCCACCAAAAGTGTTTGCTGGAACTTTAAGAAAAAGTGCTTTCTTATCCCTTAGTTACTAAGATGTATTAGAAGTAGGAGCCCCTGGGAGCTCTTGTTACCATCACATGGAGAGAGCTCTAAGGATAAAACAAGGAGGAAAACAGAGTTGAGAGAGAGAATATTTCTTATGGCATTTCTAAAATCCTAGATCTAATTGTGTTTGAAGTCAGTCACCTCTTAGATTTCTCAGGAGTGTAAGTCATTAAGTTACCACTTAACCCAAGCTTGTTTTGGTGGAGTTTCTTTCACTGACAACTAGAAGTGTACCATCAAAAACACTATGTAGTATTGTTTTCTACAGGAAGGCAAAGAAAACCCTTATCTACATTGTTGACCATTCACTTTCTATCATATATCACAGTATCTGGCACAGAGACATGTTTAATAATGTTTATGGAATGAATAAATGATTCATCTAATTAGATTAATTTATTTTAATAATTTAGTTCAAATTGTTGGGCACCTATTTTGTTCAAGGTCTTATCATAGGAAATAGTAAGATGATAAAAAGAATAAAAGGGACAGAGGCTCTCTCCTGCATTTTTTGAGTTTGTGCAGGCAACGAATTATAATAATAACTTAAGGCAAACTCACAGAAGGGTCTAAATGGAGTGAAAGCTGTATGTTAAAAAATAGCTAAGTCATCAAAAAGCTCTCAAGTTAGACTACTTAGACTTGAATCCATGTTCTATGCTTGTTAACTGAATAAATTTGGGTACATTATTTAAACTCAGTTTTCTTATCTGTAAAATGGGGGTAATATTTGTATTCCCTTTATAGATCTTTCATGAGGATAGAGATTTTTATTTAAAATAATTAAAATACCTAGGATATATTAAGAACTCAGTAACTTTTAACTGTCTTTTTCAGCAAGCAGAGATGGATGGTATAGGATTTAAATATGGAAGAAGATAGAATTAGAAATGAAGTCACTCTTGGGAAGCTGAATATTTATTATATTGCAACTAAGTGTCAGTCATTAAGAAAACTTTGTGTACAGAGTTTGTAATACAAAATCATTGAGAAAAATCATACTTTAGTATTACGTGGGTTAGATTTATACTGTGATAGATTTATTTTAGAGAAGATGAGTTAAGATATGCATCCTTGTAAATGGGGTAAAAAAGAGTCTTGTATCTTATATTTTTATGAATTTTAACAGGAAACCATTTAGTATTTTAAACTCAGATTGGTAACAATGTCAAAATTTTACTAGATATTCTGTGAGAGGAAAGAAAAAAAGAATTTTCAAAAGTAGTGTCTTTAATTGTCTGCAATAAGGTAGATAAGCAGAAGATTAAGTATTATATGTTATATAGCCTTCTGGATTCATTAATATATAATACAATGCTTAAAGCTCATAAAATTTGATGAAATTTTATAAGGTCTCATTCAGAAATAATTGTCCTTCTATGTCATGAAATGCTTTTTATAATTACTTTTTAATTTTCCTTTAATCTGCAACTCATGGTAAAGTAGTAGTTTCCCAGGGGGTTCTGAATAGAAAGGGAAATGGAGTGCCATTAATGGAAAAAAGTAGTTCAAATATGCTTAATATTGCTGGCCTACATGTTTCAGAAGCATGGGGGCATTTCCATTTGATTCAGGGGTCAGTGGAGAGAATGAAACAGCATAGTATAGCAGTGGAAAGAACACAGACTTTGGAAATCTTGACAAAAATAAATAAAAATTGCCTCATTTTGGACAAAATAACCTTATTGAGCCCAGGGTTCACCATGAGAAGAATACAGCAACATTAGCTTCATTGTGTTTTTGTGATGATTAAGGGTGATCTTTATAGGGTGATACTCATGTTGTTTGGCACTTGGAAGGTGATCAATGTATGACTACTATTCTTATTATAAATTATAATTTCCGGTTAGTAACAAAACATGTCAATGAGATTCTATTTCATAAGTTATGAGTAATGGGAAATATATATCTATCAAAATCAAAATAAAAGAATGGATAATTGCTGGAAATCCTATGGCAGAAATATGAATAAATAAAACTAAAGAGACAAATGTTAAGCATCAACCTCCAAGATTTCGATAGACGTTGACTGAGTGTTAGCTGATATCCTAGCTCGTGGAATAGCTAAGTTCAGCACTGTCGTTTAACTTCACTGCTCCAGCCTGCTCCGAAGATAAAATGGATGTGGAGGTGTTGTACGCAGAGATGATGATGGAACAGCTGTTCTCCACTTTCTCTTCTCAAGTTGTTTGCCTTTTTCATTTAGCCTATAAAGTAAGCATAAGTCTAGTTTCTAGATTTCCTATAAGTCAGATTTCCTATCTCAGTGTTTTCTGTCCGATTTTCCTGTCTTTGTCCTTACAGTCTTTTCTGGCCTCCTCTCATGAACTTTCACCTTGTCCAGTTCTCTTTCTTGTTTGCTTAATGAAATGTCCATTTCTCCTCTCAAAACTCTGCTCCTCAGGGGCATCCTCAACCCACCTCATACCCTGGAAGGACACATTCCTCCTTAAGAATTAGAAAATACCCATTGGGATGTTAAAAGCGGTTACTTTCTGGCCTAAGGGCTCTTCATTGTGTTAAATTTAAACTAATCAAATCCCCAGATTTACATTTTAATATACGTATAAATAGCTTTATCCACTGGCCTCGGGTTATCTAAAAAGTCATAAGTTTTCCTTCTTTTGTTTTTAATGGAGTGTTTTGTGAATTCTATGAATTCTTTGTGAATTCATCCTTGTGTAGGGACCATGCTGGTCTTCTCTGTATCATTCCAATTTCAGCATATGTATTGCTGAGGCAAGCACTCTTTCCTCCCTCTCTCCTTCTCTCCTTTTCTCTCTGTCTCTTTTTCTGAGACGGTGCTCTCTGGCATATATATATGCTGTCTGCTTGTTCCAGTTTAAACCTTATTTTTACTTTAGGCAAGTATATATTTTTTCCCTCTGTTTTTTCTTTTTCTTCCCCTAGAAAAAAATCTTGCAACTGAGTCCGACATATTAAAAAATATAAATTAAGATTTTTTTTATTAGGGAAAGACCCTGATGCTGGGAAAGATTGAAAGCAGGAGGAGAAGGGGACAATAAAGGATTAGATGATTGGATGGCATCACTGACTCGATGGACATGAGTTTGAGCAAACTCCGGGAGTTGGTGATGGACAGGGAAGCCTGGCATGCTGCAGTCCATGGGGTCGCAAAGAGTCGGACATGACTGAGTGACTGAACTGAACTGAACTGAAGTGGGATCAGACCGCTCCTCTTTCATCTCTATCATTTTCACAGCCCCTGCAGTATCTGTGAGGAGCCCTAGGCCCAGAGAAACACTATTGAAAAGCCTTGAGCTAATGAAAAGAGTTATTAACTGAAATTCTGAAGACTGGAGTTTTAGCTTTAGCTATAACATCAAATTTATATGTGTCACTGATAGGGGTAATTGTCTTATCTGTAAAACAAAGGTTTGAATAGTGGTTCTCAATTTTGGCTGTGTATTAGAATCACCTGGGGAGCTTTTAAAAATACTGAAGCTCAGGTCTTATACCAATTAAATTAGAATCTCTGGGGTGTGACCGAGACAACAGTATATTTTAGAGCTCCCTGGGTGATTCCAATGTGCAACCAAGTTTCAAAACTGCCAAAGAGTTTTTGAGCAATAATGTTTCACAAATCCATAGGTCTTTGCAGCTTGCTTTGGTAGATGTAGTTAAAATGTGCAGAGTCTATTAATTTATAGATAGTACTTAGTGAAGAGTGGGGAAGAACATGGACATAAAGATTGAAACCTAGGAAAAAAGTTTTTTGATTATCTTAATAGCTCAGTGTGTTGGACAAAACACTTAACTTTGTTATATCCCTGATGGGAGTAATTTTAACTTCCTCTAAAATGAGGCTCTCAATGGAGAAATCATATTTAAATGTAGTGTTATTAGTTTTATACCCATAATGACACCATTTGTTAGTATGATCTGCTAAGAATTACAACTAGCCATTTCATTCACAAAATAAATAGAATGGGCAGATTGACTACTGAAATGTAAAATATGGTTAATATTCCTCAGTTGGTGGTATAGCTAGAAGACAGATTAAAGTAACATGTTAACAATGGAAATCTCTGATATTGAGATGCTGCATTAAAAGTGCCTCCATCAAAAGGGCAAAGAGAGAACCGCCCCTCTCCCCCAAGATTACTGCTGTGTGCTTGTCAATGAAAAACTATTGTTTCAGCTGAGTTTTCAAAGTAGGAATAAAACTCATAGTATTGGTGAGCAATTGATCCTCAAAGATATACAAATTGTATGACAATATTCAGTCTATAGTCTCCAAAGGTCAAATGAATTTCTTATGATTGGATAAGTTACAGTGAATACCAAATAGTGTAAAAGTGATGGTGGAATTAGAGCAAAAATGATTGAGTCTAAATATGTTAGATGTAAAACTAAACAGAAATGCCTTTTCATTTTCTTGTTACCAAGGCCATTTACACATTTTCTCTCTCATACTTGGGCAGCTAATAGGTATTCAAAATCATGTGCTTTAATCTCCTCTCTTACCAATGTAGTTCTTTGCTAGAAGTTGGTAACCATCAAATAAAAGAAAGTGCAGTTATCAATTATTGCATGACAATATATTAATAATTTTATTCCCTTGCTCTTAGAATTTTTTTGCTGGAATAGATTTACCAACGACAGAATAAAAAATCATATTTTAAAAAAATTTTCCTGTCCTTTCTGGACAGGAAGATCAGCTTTGTGTTTTCATGTGTTCTAGGCCTCCTTATCCTAGAGGAAAGTTTACCCTAGGTTTCTTTGTGAAAGTACCCAAGAAGTTGAGCGGTAAGCCCAATGTTGACTTGGCAGACTAGGAGAAAGTCCACAGAAACAATTTTGACAACATGGATTTGAACCAATAGCAACATTGTCCACCTCTGAATGAACTGTGTTAACAAGGACAATGAGTGCTTTACAATGGCCAAGAGTGACCATTGGTTAGGAATCGCCTCTATTTTTTCTTGGCCTTTGTAAGATCTGATATCTTGATACAGTATAAAATAAATGAAGAGAAGAAGGGGGTGTGGGGAAGGAGAGAAAGAGGGAGAGGTGTGTAGGGGAATGAAATGTAGTGGTAAATTACAAAATAATTATTGATGTTGTTATTTTCACCAGACTTGGCCAACAGAGACTGGAAGCTAAATATAGTTTGGTTTGGATAAATTTAAAAGCATAGAATGTTTTCTGTGCTTTATTTGTTATATAGAAATTCTTAATTTTCACATACCTTTGAAAATGTATGCATGTGTGCTAAGTTGCTTCAGTCATACCTGACTCTTTGTGACCCTATGGATTATAGCCCACCTGGCCTCTCTGTCCATGGAATTCTCCAGGCAAGAATGCTGGAGTGGGTTTCCATGCCCTTCTCCAGGGGATCTTTCTGACCCAGGGATCAAACCGGCATCTCTGATATCTCCTGCATTGGCAGGCAGATTCTTTACCACTGTAGTGTCACCTGGGGAGCCCTGGTACAAATAAATCTCAATATTTGGTTGTTAAAAGTAAAGTTAGTTGCTCAGTGGTGTCTGACTCTTTGTGACCCCGTGGACTGTAGCCTGCCAGGCTCCTATGTCCATGGAATTTTCCAGGCAAGAATACCAGAGTGGGCTGCCATTTCCTTCTCCAGGGGATCTTCCCTACCCAGGGATTGAACCCAGGTCTCCAGCATTGCAGGCAGACTCTTTACCCTCTGAACCACCAGGGAAGCCAAAATTCACTCAATTTTCTCTCAAGCTTCAACCCTCAATCTCTGTCACTTTTCTCTGAGAATTTGCATTTCAAGTTGCTTCAAATCATTCTATCGTGCCACCTCACTTTATTTCAGGTGAATCAGAGAGAGGAAATCTAGAAGTTCTTTTGGTGGAGAAAATGTTGAAATTTTTATAAAGTGTTTCCATGACAGCTTAAATTTTTGACAATTATTTCATTGAGTTACAGGATCTATGTCCACTCCCCTTGTTTCTGGGTGAGGTTGTGACTGCTGGAACCAACTATATATAGCTTAAGTGATGTTTGGAGACTTTTGAGACCAGATCATAAAAGGCCTTGGGTGTTCTGACTTATTTGTTGAGACAGTGGTCAGCAGTATGAGAAGCCTGACTATGGAAAGCCCATGTGTGGATGTGCTCAGCCAATTATCTCACCTGACGCCGGCTTTCCAGCCATCCATTTCAAAGTGCCACATATGTATGTAAAGAAGCCATCTAGGAAGTGGATCCCCAGCCTCAGCTCTTTGAGTCTTCCTCAGCTAAGACCAAAATATTAAAGGGCAGAAACAAACTATACTGTATATGAATGCATGACCCACAGTTTCTGTGGTCATTCTAAAAATGATCATTTTATGCTACTAAGGTTTGTAGTGATTTTTTAATGTAGTAATAATGATTGGGACAATTTCACGATAAAATTTATATACTTAAGGATATATTTTAGAGAGCTGTCATAGCTCAGTTAGTAAAGAATCTGCCTACAGTGCAGGTGACCCAGTTTCAATCCCTGGATTGGGAAGATCCCCTGGAGAAGGAAATAGCAATCCACTCCAGTATTCTTGCCTGGAAAATCCCATGGACAGAGGAACCTAGTGGGCTACAGTCCATGGGGTCACAAGAGTCGGTCATGACTTAGCGACTGAACCACCAAGGATATATCTTATTTTAAAAGTTATAATCAAATGATTTTTGTAAATAACTTAGGTCTGTTATTAACCAGCATCCTCTCCCCCAGCTCCATTCCTCCTACTTGGATCCAGGCTTTTCTTCAGACTATCCAACAGAAGCACAAAAAGAGTTGTTAGAAGTAGACGTGTTTAACATGACGATTAAATACATCTGCTTTTACTTGTATCATTCAACTCTCTTGATGTTTCAAAGAATAACAGAGGTTGTAAGCATGGATATCAACAGCTGGGAGCTTCAGGTCTGGGAGGGCAGTGGAGTGACAATGAGACAGTGAGGTGCCCCCCTGGCACCTCAGGCCAGTGAGGGAATGGTGGATTCTGGCCAACCACATTCCCAGTTGCTTCAATTCGGCAGTGAAACCGATATTAGGGACAAGGGGAGAGGATTGAAATGTAGAATTCTCTGGGTTGATTTTCAAGTGGTGTATACACCCTTTAGAAAAGCGGTACTTTTAACAGCTACAAATCCTTAATAGAATTGCTAGACCATCAACTGACCTGACATGTCTACATACCTTACAAAAGTCTTCCTAAAATGCAAAGGTAAGTTCTGTCAGCTGTTGTTAGCAAAGCAAAATAAATTCATAGGAATAAGGAAGTCTTTCTTCTAAATACCCTAGCATTATAAAATACAATTTTTCAAAAGTCCTTGAGAAAGTGTTTCAGATATGATGTCTGGATGAAATGTAAGAGATTGAAAAAGCAATACAGTAAATGAAAGGGCTTCGCTCAAGATTTAAATAGGAAGTGATAAATGTCAAAGTGAAGCTTCATTTAATAATGGGAAAAAAATCCATCTATTACTTTAAGCGGAATCAACTGTGGATTCCATAGGGTGAAAGCAAAAAGAAAGATAATACTTCACAGCCTTGGGGAAATAAAGTTACATTGTTAATACAAACTTAAATTAACCCAGAACTGCTTTATTTAGATAGTTTCTGACACACAAAGCACTCTTTGTAAGTTAAGGAGAGTTGCACCAAAAAAAGTTAGAGATCTTTTTACTTGAAGATTTCTGAGGCTTTAATATACTAACGTGCTTTGTGAATCATTCCAATGTGCATCTATTACACAGTGTGCTTCCAAAATTCACTTGGCTATGTAATTTTTTTTAAAAAGATGATCTTTTTGGGGACTTGGGTTCCGAGGAGGCAAACTTTGGGAAACATTGATTTAGCCCTTCTATTTGATAAGATCTTCCTGACCTTATTATGAAACTAAAAGATGCATGTGATCTGTAGGTTTCTCATGGTTTCCACTCTTTATGCTGATAGCTGTAGTTACCACATGTATTTTAGGTAGAATTTGTGCCTTTCCCTGGCTTCCTTCTTTCTTCCATGAAGAAGCGATATTCTTCTTGTTGGAGTGTTGGCAATGCCCTATTCTTGACCTGTGTGATGATTACGTAAGAGTTTGTACTTACACTAGCAATTATAAACTGTGTAATAACTGTGTGTTCTATGTACTGTTCTGCACAGTATTTCATTAAAACTAAAAAATTAAAAGGAAAGTCATGTATTTTATATGCCTTTAGACTAACAGTGGCTTTCAACTTATTGAGAACATTTATATACATTTTAAAATTTCCAACTCTTAGAAATCTATGAAAATTTCAGGATGTGGAAATTTCTATTTCTGTTACTCTTTATTTATGAATGAACCTCTAATAGACAGTGCTCATAAGTGACTTATTTAACTTAAAATATATTTTGATTAAACATGTATTTAATTTATATAAAGAACATAAAGAGTAAGACTTGCATTTTTATTTTATTTTTTTATTTTTCTGACATAAGTAACTAAATTTTTGTAAATTTCTCAAGTGCAAGGTAACAAATACTTTCAAGTGCTTTGCTTCCAATGTATGTAGTTTATACATAGAGACATGCAATAATGAACTTTATATAGACTTTGATGAATGAAGCACATCTTTGCAAACTTTTGTTCTTTTATTCCTTTGAATAAATATATTTATTGTATATTTATGAACAGAATGTAATTTTGTTTAGGTCATTTTGTCAACAGAAGAGAAAAAGTGTGGGTTTTTGTCATCAGATTTAATTGAATATGTATTGCTTTGGTATTCATGGGTTCCAAATCCAAATATGAAGTGTTTATTTTCTGCAGAAAATGAGACAGGGTGCTCGGGGCTGGTGCACTGGGATGACCCTGAGGGATGGGATAGGGAAGGAGGTGGGAAGGGGGTTCAGGATGGGGAACACATGTACACCCATGGCTGATTCATGTCAATGTATGGCAAAACCCACTACAATACTGTAAAGTAATTAGCCTCCAATTAAAATAAATAAATAAAAAAAAACTAATAGTTTAACTGAAGAAATTTAAAAATTACTAAGATATCATTATGTCATATATTATTGATAATATCCAGTACTAAGATAATATGCCATATTTACTCATATTGTTTTATATCCTATTTGACAGAATATTTTTGCCCCTATGTAGCCCTACCTGCAAATAAAATGTTGCATTCTGGTCATTGTAACTTTAGATTCTGGAAAGATTTCCAGCAAATTAAAAAAAAAAATTTCCTTGGGAAAAAGAAAGTAAAGATGATAAAAAAGTTAAAAAATTTTGGTGTAGAATGTAATATTTTGATCATATATAACACAGTAGATGTTGCTTCTTTCTTGCAGAATAATTAAACTTTAGCTCAAATCACAAAACAAACCCCAAAGGCAGGATAACAGTATCTGTTGAGCTAATCCTGGGAGTAAGTCAGCCAATTGGGAATGAACTCCCACTTCTGAAAATGCAAACTGGAGGAACATACTCACTCTAATTCTTGATGACAGAAGTAAGAGGATAAAACTTATACAAATAATGAATTCTGATTGTATTGTTGGAACTGCATTTGTGTGTGTTGCCTTGAGATTCAAGCAACTCCTTGTCTTTCTCTTTTACAAGGAAGCATTGAGCTTAGGAGCTACTAACACTACTCCAAGTGCTCTTTCCACTCCACCAGATTTTCTTTCATTGCTCTATTACTTGGTTGTGTATGGACTGGCACAGATATTTAAATTTAGAGAAAGACAAGGAGGATACTTTAATAATTGTTATTAACTTATTCTCTAAGTTGCCTGATATTTAATTGGTACTCAATTGGCTCAGATGGTAAAGAATCTGTCTGCAATGCAGGAGACCTGGGTTTGATCCCTAGGTCGGGAAGATCCCCTGGAGAAGGAAATGGCTACCCACACTCCAGTGTTCTTGCCTGTAGAATCCCATGGACAGAGAAGGCTAGTGGGCTAGAATAGTCCATGGGGTCGCAAAAAGTCATGCATGACTGAGTGACTAAGAACAAACAAATAATGTTTCTATTCAACTGATTCACTATCAAGTTGTAGTCACAGAAAGCTATGAACCAAGAGATCCTTTTTTTTCCCGGTTCTGGTCTTGCCGCCTTTAGTGGTTTATCCTAAGGTTCAATTCTTAGATTTCTTCTATTCTGTGCGTGAACTGACTGTCCTGCTCTTTCAGTCTCATTGCTTTATATGCAATCTATATCTTGACTTACCATATGCACATTTCTAGTCTAGATTTCTCCCATGAATTCCAAATTCTTTTACGTACTATTTCTAGCTTTTGTTGGATATATTATAGTCATATCAAACAAGCAGCCTACCAGGTTCCTCTGTCCGTTGGGTTCTCCAGTCAAGAATACTGGAGTGGGTTGCTGTACCCTCTTCCAGCAGATCTTCTCAACCCAGGGATTAAACCCACATCTTTTAAGTCTCCTGCATTGGCAGGTGGGTTCTTTTAACCACTATCGCCACCTGGGAAGTGTGGATATATTATAGTCATTTCAAACATAACATGTCTAAAACTGAATTCCCCAGTTTATTCCTACCAAAAATTCCCCATCTCATCAAATGCCACCTGAATTCCCCTAGTTGTTCAAATTAAACACCTTGGAGTCATCATTGATTCTGTTCTTTCTTTTATAGCCTACACCCAGTTAATTAAGGTATCTGGTGCCTTTATATTCAGAACGTTCAGAATCAGACCATTTCTCTTGAATTCCATTTCTGCCACTTTATTTTAATAACTCTCCTTTAAAAACTGGGGCATAAGGGTTATTTGAACAACTATGAGCTTCTGACAGTGGTGGGCTAAAGCTGGCTTGCACATTCGACTACCATTTCTCACCAGGGTTATGGTAATACCTTCCCACACAACCTCTCTATTTACATAATTCATTCAGTTTGCACAGAAACAATCCATTCTGTGCATGTGAACTAGAGTGATCTTATTAAAATGCATATCAAAATCTATGAAAAACCTAGTCAGTCCGTTTAGTCGCTCAGCTCTGTCCGACGCTTTGTGACCCTATGGACTGCCGCACTAGAGGCTTCCCTGTCCATCAGCAACTCCTGGAGCTTACTCAAACTCATGTCCATTGAGTTGGTGATGCCGTCCAACCATCTATCCCCTGTTGTCCCCTTCTCCTCCCACCTTCAATCTTTCCCAACATCACGGTCTTTTCCAGTGAGTCAGTTCTTCACATCAGGTGGCCGAAGAATTGGAGTTTCAGCTTCAGCATCAGTACTTTCAATGAATATTCAGAACTGAATTCCTAAAGGATGGACTGGTTGGATCTCCTTGCAGTCCAAGGGACTCTCAAGAGTCTTCTCCAGCACCACAGTTCAAAAGCATCAATTCTTCTGTTCTCAGCTTTCTTTATGGTCCAACTCTCTCTTCCATACATGACTACTGGAAAAACCATAACTTTGACTAGACAGATCTTTGATGGCAAAGCAATGTCTCTGCTTTTTAATATGCTGTCTAGGTTGGTCATCACTTTTCTTCCAAGGAACAAGCGTCTTTTAATTTAATGGCTGAAGTCACCATTGGCAGTGATTTTGGAGCCCCAAAAGATAAAGTATGTCACTGTTTCCACTGTTTCCCCATCTATTTGACATGAAGTGATGGGATCAGATGCAATGATCTTAGTTTTTCAACACTGAGTTTTAAGCCAATTTTTCACTCTCTTCTTTCAGTTTCATCAAGAGGCTCTTTAGTTCTCCCTACTTTCTGCCATAAAGGTGGTGTCATCAGCTTATCTGAGGTTATTGATATTTCTCTCAGCAATCTTGATTCCAGCTTGTGCTTTATCCAGTCCAGCATTTCTCATGATGTACTCTACATATAAGGTAAATAATCAGGGTGACAGTATACAGCCTTGACATACTCCTTTCCCAAATTGGAACCAGTCTGTTGTTCCATGTCCAGTTCTAACTGTCGCTTCTACCTACATACAGATTTCTCAGGAGGCAGGTCAGGTGGTCTGGTATTCCATCTCTTGAAGAATTTTCCACAGTTTGTTGTGATCCACACAGTCAAAGGCTTTGGCATAGGCAATAAAGCAGAAATAGATGTTTTTCTGGAACTCTTTTGCTTTTTCGATGATCCGATGGATGTTGGCAATTTGATCTCTGGTTCCTCTGCCTTTTCTAAATCCAGCTTGAACTCTGGAAATTCATGACTCATGAACTGTTGAAGCCTGGGTTGGAGAATTTTGAGCACTGCTTTGCTATTGTGCGACATGAGTGCAATTGTGAGGTAGTTTGAACATTCTTTGGGATTGGAAGGAAAACTGACTTTTTCCAGTCCTGTGGCTACTGCTGAGTTTTCCAAATTTGCTGACATATTGAGTGCAGCACTTTCACAGCATCATCTTTTAGGATTTGAAATAGCTCAATTGGAATTCTATCGCCTCCACTAGCTTTGTTTGTAGTGATGCTTTCTAAGCCTACTGGACTTCAAATTCCAGGATGTCTGGCTCTAGGTGAGTGATCACACCATTGTGATTATCTGGGTCATGAAGATGTTTTTTGTATAGTGCTTCTGTTAGGTTCATACCATTTCTGTCCTTTATTGGGCCCATATTTGTGTGAAATGTTCCCTTGATATCACTAATTTTCTTGAAGAGATCTCTAGTCTTTCCCATTCTGTTGTTTTCCTCTATTTCTTTTCATTGATAACTGAGGAAGGCTTTCTTACCTCTCCTTACTATTCTTTGGAACTCTGCATTCAAATGGGTATATCTTACCTTTTCTCTTTTGCGTTTTGCTTCTCTTCTTTTCTCAGCTATTTGTAAGGCCTTCTCAGACAACCATTATGCCTTTTTGCATTTCTTTTTCTTGGGGATGGTCTTGATCCCTGCCTCCTGTACAATGTCACAAACCTCCATCCATATTTCCTCAGGCACTCTATCAGATCTAATCCCTTGAATCTGTCACTTCTACTGTATAATCATAAGGGATTTGATTTGGGTCATACCTGAATAGTCTAGTGTTTTTCCCTACTTTCTTCAATTTCAGTCTGAATGTGGCAATAAGGAGTTCATGATCTGAGCCACAGTCAGCTCCCAGTCTTGTTTTTTCTGACTGTCTAGAGCTTCTCCATCTTTGGCTGCAAAGAATATAGTCAATCTGATTTCAGTATTGACCATCTAGTGACTCTACACATGGATATCATGTGTAGAGTCTTGTGTTGTTAAAGAGGGTGTTTGCTATGACCAGTGTGTTCTCTTGGCAAATTCTGTTAGCCTTTGCCCTGCTTAATTCTGTACTCCAAGGCCAAATTTTCCTGTTACTCCAGGTATGTCTTGACTTCTTATTTTTGCATAAAGTGAAAGTGAAGTCGCTCAGTCATGTCCAACTCTTTGCGACCCCATGGATGGTAGCCTACCAGGCTCCGCAGTCCATGGGACTTTCCAAGCAAGAATACTGGAGTGGGCTGCCATTTCCTTCTCCAGGGGATCTTCCCAACCCAGGGATCGAACCCAGGTCTCCTGCATTGCAGACAGGCGCTTTACCATCTGAGCCACTAGGGAAGCCCTACTTTTGCATACCAGTCCCCTAAAATGAAAAGGACATCTTTTTTGGGTGTTAGTTCTAGAAGGTCTTGTCGGTCTTCATAGAACCGTTCAACTTCAGCTTCTTCAGCGTTACTGGCTGGGACAGCTTGGATTACTGTGATATTGAATGGTTTGCTTGAAAACGAACAGAGATCATTCTGTCGTTTTTGAGATTGCATCCAATACTGCATTTCAGACTCTTTTGTTGACTCTGATGGCTACTCCATTTCTTCTAAGGGATTCCTGCCCACAGTAGTAGATGTAATGGTCATCTGAGTTAAATTCACCCATTCCAGTCCATTTTAGTTCACTGATTCCTAACATGTTGATGTTCACTCTTGCCATCTCCTGTTTGACCACTTCCAATCTGCCTTGATTTCATGGACCTAACATTCCAGGTTCCCATGCAGTATTGTTCTTTACAGCATGGGACTTTACTTCCATCACCAGTCACATCCACAACTGGGTATTGTTTTTGCTTTGGTTCCATCTCTTCATTCCTTCTGGAGTTATTTCTCCACTGATCTCCAGTAGCATATTGGGCACCTACCGACCTGGGGAGTTCATTTTTCAGTGTCCTATCTTTTTACCTTTTCATACTATTCAGTTCTCCAGGCCAGAATACTGAAGTGGTTTGCCATTCCCTTCTCTGATGGACCACATTCTGTCAGCCCTCTCCACCATGACATGTCCATCTTGGGTAGCTCTACAAGGCATGGCTCATAATTTCATTGTGTTAGATAAGGCTGTGGTCCATGTGATCAGATTGGTTAGTTTTCTGTGATTGTTGTTTTTAGTCTGTCTGCCCTCTGATGGAGAAGGGTAAGAGGCTTATGGAAGCTTCCTGATGGGAGAGACTGACTGAAGGGGAAACTGGGTCTTGTTCTGATGGGCGGGGCCATGCTCAGTAATTCTTTAATCCAATTTTCTATTGATGGGCGAGGCTGTGTTCCCTCCCAGTTATTTGACCTGAGGCCAAACTATGGTGGAGGTAATGAAGTGAACTGAAGTAGCTCAGTTGTGTCCAACTCTTTGCGACCCTATGGACTGTAGCCTACCAGGCTCCTCCCTCCATGGGATTCTCCAGGCAATAACACTAGAGTGGGTTGCCATTTCCTTCTCCAGGGGATCTTCCCGACCCGGGGATTGAACCCAGGTCTCCTGCATTGCAGGCAGATGCTTTAATGTCTGAGCCACCAGGGAAGCCCCGGAGGTAATGAAGATAATGACAAACCTAGACAGCATATTAAAAAGCAGAGACATCACTTTGCTGACAAAAGTCTATATATTCAAAGCTATGGTTTTTCCATTAGTCAGGCATGTATAGATGTGAAAGTTGGACCATAAAGAAGGCTGAGCACCGTCAAAGTTTAATGCTTTCAAGTTGTGTCTAGAGAAGATGCTTTCAAATTGTGGTGCTAAAGAAGACTAGAGTCTCTTGAACAGTAAGGAGATCAAACCAGTCAATGCTAAATGAAACCAATCCTAAATATTCATTAGAAGGAGTATTGATGCTGAAGCTCCAATACTTTGTCCCCCTGATGTGAAGAGCTGACTCATTGGAAAAGACCCTGATGCTGGAAAGATTGAGGGCAGGAGAAAAGAGGACAACAGAAGATGATGGTTGTGTGGCATCACTGACTCAATGGACATGAGTTTGAGCAAACTCCAGGCGATAGTGAAGGATAAGGAAGCGTGGTACACTGCAGACCATGGGATCCCATAGAGTTGGAAATGAGTTAGTGACTGAATAGCAGCAGCATCAAATCATGTTACTCCTTTGCTTTTTACATCTCACTGTAAAAAGACTGAAAGCCCTACGTGATCTGTTGTCTCCATTCTCTTATGTCATCGCTGCTGTGACTTGGGAACTTTAAGTAACTTTCTGCCTCAAGACCTTTGTATTTGCTGTTGTCTGTCCTTGAAAAATTCTTCCCTCACTTCCTTCAGGCCTGTACTCTAATATCTGCTTCTTAGACTCTCTGAGCACACCATTTAAAATTGAGAGCACGCATATTCATTGCCTTTAATTTTTCTGCATACCACTTACCATCATGTAACATATATATTTTACTGATCTGTTATGCCTGTGGTCTGTCCTTTATAATGGAAGCACCATAAGGATGTGAATTTTTCTGTTATTCCCTTTTGTATCATAGTGCCTATAAGTGCCTGGTAGCTAGTAGATATACAATACAATTTTTTGTTGAAAAATGAATGGTATACATTTACTAGGCTTCTTTTCCTAAGTCAGGGATGGAATACATTCTGTAGCAGGGTCTTGGGAAGACTAATAATTTAGCACCTGTTATTAACTGAAAAAGTTGATTTAAAGCTCAGCATTCAGAAAACTAAGATCATGGCATCTGATCCCATCACTTCATGGCAAATAGATGGGGAAACAGTGGAAACAGTGGCTGACTTTACTTTTCTGGGCTCCAAAATCACTGCAGATTGTGATTGCAGCCATGAAATTAAAAGATGCTTACTCCTGGGAAGGAAAGTTATGACCAACCTAGATAGCATATTGAAAAGCAGAGACATTACTTTGCCAACAAAGGTCCATCTAGTCAAGGCTATGGTTTTTCCAGTGGTCATGTATGGGTGTGAGAGTTGGACTGTAAAGAAAGCTGAGCACAGAAGAATTGATGCTTTTGAACTGTGGTGTTGGAGAAGACTCTTGAGAATCCCTTGGACTGCAAGGAGATCCGACCAGTCCATCTGAAAGGAGATCAGTCTTGGGTGTTCATTGGGAAGACTGATGTTGAAGCTGAAATTCCAATACTTTGGCCACCTGATGCAAAGAGCTGACTCATTTGAAAAGACCCTGATACTGGGAAAGATTGAGGGCAGGAGGAGAAGGGGACGACAGAGGATGAAATGGGTGGCATCACAGACTCAATGGACGTGGGTTTGGGTGGACTCCGGGAGTTGGTGATGGACAAGAAGGCCTGGTGTGCTGCGATTCATGGGGTTGCAAAGTGTCAGACACGACTGTGTGACTGAACTGAACTGATTTTTGTTTGTGTGTGTGTTAGTCTTTTAGTTGTGTCTAACTCTTTGCAACCCCATGGACTGTAGCCCACAAGGCTCCTCTGTTCATGGAATTCTCCAGGCAAGAATACTGGAGTGTGTTGCTATTTTCTAATCTTCCCAACCCAGGGATCAAACCTGCATGTCTTGCATTGGCAAGTGGTGTTTTTTTGTTTTTTCTTGATACCACTGAGCCACAGGGGAAGCACTTTTATTTAGCAGGTCTGGGGAAAGGCCTGAGAAGATGTATGTCTAACAAAATTTTAGGAAACTCTGATACTGTAAGTTTGGAATTCTCACCTTGAGAACTGCTTATTGAAAGCAAAAGGCAGAGTCAGGCAGGGAATATAGAGCCTGAGAAATCCGGCTGGCAGCACCTAGTCATTCTAATATGGTTTTGAGCAAGACAACCACTGTTCCAAACTTATTCATGTTAAAGTCCTGCAGTTAGCAAGATCCTTATTCTTCACAAGGCAATTCAGTTTCTTCAATGGTCTTATTTCTTCTTCCTTCTAAGATGTCTCATTCCTACCAATGGAATGCAGTATTCTTCTTGATAGAGTTCTGATTAGCCAGTTTTCTCATTGTATTTCCAGTAAGAATCATGACTCATAACATTTTTTGTCCTTTGCTGGCAAATCTCTCTCAGTCTAGCTCTGCGTTCAGTCACTTGATGATGAGACAATAGTGTCAGTGATGACTGAGATGCTGGTTCTCATCCCCAGCCCAGTGGATATCAGGTATATGGGAAATAAGACTAACTCTAGGCTTGCTAGTTAGGGAGTTGAGGTGATGACATGTCTACCTTTTCAAAGATTGTGTGATTGTGTGTGTGTGTGTGTGCGCGTGTGTGTGTAACAGTGAGAGAAAAAGAGAGAGGGGAAGCTGGAATGAGAAATGAGACATGGGATTAACGTGACTGAACCTACAGATAGAAGGAAATATCAGAAGTTGTAGTTGGGAAGAATTAGGAAAAGTAGGAGCCACTGCAAATGTTATATTTGTCCCTTTGCAAGGTCATATTATCTAATCATTAATGAAAATGTATTAACATCTTCTATGCACATGATATACTGATACAACCTACTTTCTAATTACATATGTTAAAAAAAAAATCTATTCATTGAAAGAAATACCTTAAGGACTTCTACAACTCAATGAATGAAAGATTGGTTGAACTTGTAAGGCTTTGTTTGGATAAAGATGGTATTTTAAGACAGAAAATTACATGTCTTTCAAAAGTATTCTAACATGTTGAATTTCCATTAATTTAGATAGATTTTTCCAATTAGTCCAAATTGTGGAAGTTTTCCTCTCTTCACTAATCGTTTGGTCTTCTAAGCTCTATTAGGTGAGATAATAATTAGAAGTTTAGTGGAAAACTAAACTTGCACATAGGAAGAAGTATAAAGTTTAGAAAGATGTTTACATCACAGCCTGGAGCATGCCTAGCTTTCATTTGTTAGCTGTTAGCTTCCCAGTTTATTATTATGTAAGCATATTTGCACTCCATTAGTGGGTCTCTAGCCTAACCACACATTAGAAGTAACCTTTGAGAATAGTAATTTCTCAGTTCTACCTTAGATCTTCTAGTTTAATTCGTCTAGGATGGGACTGGGAATTGGAAATTTTTAAAAAACTCCCTAGTTGATTTTAATGTGAAGCCAGGTTGAGGACCACTGCACTTGAGAACAGCAAAAATCATGATAGCTTAGAATAACTAAACAAATACCTTTTGACAAGTTTTCAAGACCAGTGGCCAAATCTGATGATTGTATATTGATTTATGATTCACTTCAGTTCTTTAACATAAATATGCTATTTCAACCTGTTTGCTATTTTGTGACATGAGTAAGGGAGATGATGCTATACTTATTTTATAGAAGAAAATGCTGAGACTTTATACTCATTTTGTAAATTACATTAGGTGCTTAAGTCAGTAATTTTCAGATTTGCGTTGGGTTATATGTTGCCAAACATCTAACTAAAAAGTTTGTTTCATAGCACGAAGATGCCACATTCAACTTCATAGCGTGAGGATAGTACATCTGAATCTTTTATTAAATGCTTTCCTTTTCACAGGCTTCCCTGATAGTTCAGTTGGTAAAGAATCTGCCTGCAATGCAGGAGACTCTGGCTTAATTCCTGGGTCGGGAAGATCCACTGGAGAAGGGATAGGCTACCCACTCCAGTACTCTTGGTCTTCCCTTGTGGCTCAGCTGGTAAAGAAACCACCTGCAATGTGGGAGACCTGGGTTCAATCCCTGGGTTGGGAAGATCCCCTGGAGAAGGGAAAGGCTACCCACTCCAATGTTCTGGCCTGGAGAGGTCCATGGACTGTATAGTCCATGGTGTTGCAAAGAGTCGGACGTGACTGAGCGACTTTCACTTTCACTTTCCTTTTCACACTCAAATTTGACCCTTGGTAAATACAATCTTAGCTTATATTTCCCCCTTTCTGTTGCCAGTATTAGCTGTAAAGAATTTCAGGCACACTTGTTCTTATCATCCTTGTTTACTTAGATTTATTCATCACACTCAGGATGTTTACCATACATTCCAAACTTTGGGGTCATTATTAAGCTGAGGGGTGACACTAACCTTCCAAAAGAGAATTGTTGACACAGGAAGGCTGACAGCCTGATCCTCTAATATGAAATCACAGGTTTGAAAGGTGAGGAAATTGACCTTGAAATCTTCCTTTTGCCGCCTACCAGACTCAGTCTGGTCAAAGTCATTCTGACTAAAGGGCAAGCTGGGCCACTTGCTCTTTGCTTTTCACTGTGCTTTTTGTGCCAGACTGAACCTCCATTAGAAGACTATTGAAAAATGCAATAAGCACAGCTACAAGAAAGATTTCTTTGTGTTAGCACATTAACACAGTAGTTTCCAGATGTGTTTGAATGCCATGGTGAGTGTGTTCATAGGCAGCTAACATCTTCAGAACATGAGTGTGTCAGAGTCGGGATTTGAACTCAAAGTTACTGATTTGTGCTCAGACCAGCAGGTCCTGCTGCTACTTAGATGTCTCCTATTGTAGAACCGGACTGAACAGCAAAGAGAAAGAGAACATAGCCTGTGAAATGACCTGATTAGTTTACCAGGTGCAAATATGTGGATTGGCAACTTAATGCTTCTGAAAATGATAAATGAATTAAAGGAGGATCACCTGTGGCCATTTTAATAAGTACATTGGTGAAAGAATGGAACCATAGAAACAATGCAATAGAATATTTATTCAAGTAGATTTTGTCCAGACTGTCAACTGACAGGACAAGAAGTATTTTTTTCAGAAGCCATAGCTGGAAACTTCAGAATACCAGATGGAGAGAAACTAAAACTATGTCTCAAGGGAGAATTCTTGTGGGCTAGTCCCGTGGATTTAGAAGAAGAGGAACCAGAGATCAAATTACCAACATTCGCTGGATCATACAGAAAGCTAGGGAATTCCAAAAAAAAAAAAAACCCAAAAACAAAACCTTCTACCTCTGTTTCATTGATCATACCAAAGCCTTTGACTGTGCGGATCATAATAAACTTTGGAACGCTCTTAAAGATGGGAATACCAGACCATCTTATCTGTCTCCTGAGAAACCTGTATGTGGGTCAAGAAGCAACAGCTCGAAGTCTGTATGGAACAACTGGTTGATTCAAGATTGAGAAAGGAGTATGGAAGGGCTGTCTGCTATCACTGTTTGTTTAATCTATAGCTGAGGACATCTTGAGAAAAAACAGGCTGGATGAGTTACAAGCTGGAATCAAGATAGGCAGGAAAAACATCAACAACCTCAGATATATGAATGATACCACTTTAATAGCAGAAAGTGAAGAGGAACTAAAGAGCCTCTTGATGAGGGTGAAGGAGGAGAGTGAAAGAACTGGCTTAAAACTAAATATTAAAAAAACTAAGATCATGGCATCTGGCCCCATTACTTCATGACATATAGATGGGGAAAAGGTGGAAGCAGTGACAGGTTTCCTCTTCTTGGGCTCTAAAATCACTGCAGATGGTGACTGAAGTCATGAAATCGGAAGACATTTGCTTTTTGGCAAGAAAGCTATGACAAACCTAGACAGTGTGTTGAAAAGTACAGACATTACTTTGCCAACAAAGGTCCATATTGTCAAAGGTATGGTCTTCCCAGTGGTCATGTACGATTGTGAGAGCTGGATCATAAAGAAGGTGGAGCACCAAAGAATTGATGCCTTTTAACTATGGTGCTGGAGAAGACACCTGAGGGTCCCTTGGACAGCAAGATCGGACCAGTCAATCTTAAGGGAAATCAACCCTGAATACCCGTTGAAGGACTGGTGCTGAAGTTGGAACTCCAATATTTTGGTCATCTGATGTGGACAGCTGACTCATTGGAAAAGTCCCTGATGCTGGGAAAGATTGAGGGCAGAACAGAAAAGGACATCAGAGGGTGAGACGGCTGGATGGCATCACTGATGCAATGGACTTGAACTTGGGCAAACTTCAGGAGATGGCGAGGGACAGAGAGGCCTAGCATGCCACAGTCCAAGGGGTTGCAAAGAGTCAGACATGACTGGGCGAGTGAACACCACCACCACCAGCACTAACAGCCCCGTGGAAACACCTGAGTTCCTTTCATTCCCACCAGCATGAATGGATACTTGGCAGAGAAGGAAGAGGCTCTCATTTTATGTGGGTCTGGTTAATCGCTATATCCACTGCAAATATAACCAGGGGTAACATTAGTTAAACATGGATCCCAGTTTAACCAATTCAAGTATAATGGGGGCTCCACCCTTCAATGAATAATCCCCATAATGCGTAATCTCCCATTATATCAGTGTTGAAAACCAGTTAGGCAATTGTTGTTAACCCTACTCATAAAAAATAAAGTTAATAATAAAAAACTTCAGAGTGTTTGAAAACACAAATGTGTGTGTGTGTAACATTTTCTGTAATTAACCCTATAAATTCACTTGTTCCAGTTCTCTTGTTATTGTGGTTTAGTCACTACATCATGTTTGACTCTTTGTGACCCCATGGACTGTAGCCCACCAAGCTCCTCTGTCCATGGAATTTTCCAGGCAAGAGTAGTGGAGTGGGTTGCTGTTTCCTCTTCCAAGGAATCTTCCCTACCATGCCTTTTTAAAGTGAGTACAATTCTGTACAGGATTACTTTCCCAGGATTTGGGGGATTTCTTGGAGGATGCCTATACAGTATACAAATTTATACTTGGGTTAATGCCTCACAGTACTTATGAACCAAGTCTCTTCCATTTGTAATTTCTAGATGAGAAGTTCCCTCAGGCTAATATGTTTTCTACATACAGGGACATGGATGTGTACATGCGTACTAAGTCACTTCAGTTATGTCCAACTCTTTGCAGCCCTGTGAACAGGCTCCTCTGTCCGTGGGATTCTCCAGGAAAGAATACTGGAGTGGGTTGCCATGCCCTCCTCCAGAGGATCTTAATGATCCAGGGATGGAACCGGTGTCTCTTTTGTCTCCTGCATTGGCAGACGGGTTACTTACCATGATCACTACCTGGAAAGCCCAGAGACATAGATATTTTCTATTAATTTTTTTTCACTTATAGCTGCAACTAAATTAAACAAAAAGTTAAAGAAATATTAGGGAAAACTTAATAAGACTATTATTTACAGTTTATATATCATATGTATATGCACGTGTATGTTATTGTTAGTTTATGTATATGTATGTACTTAATAACTCCTCCACTACTTTAATTCTAGGTCCTTTGGGACATTATTTCACTCAGGGATTGACTCTGAGGGCATTTCTATTAGTAATGAGGCTAACATTTTGAAGGGGAGGAGGAGCTTCCGATTATAGAGTAAGAGAGCTACACTATTTAGGAGCAGCCCTGCCACAAAATCAGCATCTCCTTAAGGCACATAGTTACTTTACTGTTTGAAAAAGAGCAGTTTCCTCAGATGAATATACTATTTGGATAGAGATGCATGACTCTAACATGATTTGGAATATGTTGGTAAGATGCCACTTGGAATAATGGAATACTATTTCTGGAAACCACAGAAAGCTTGTAGTGCAAACCTCCTCTATACAGGTGAGAGGACAAAGGCCAGCTCCCTTCTCCTGGAGCATTGAGCAAGGTTGTAACCCAGAGAGGACTAGAAACCAGAGATCCCCTTAGCCAGTATGTCTTGCCTACTGTCTCTAAAATGTGTGGGCACATTAGGGAACTGTTGATGTAAAATGGCACCCCAAAATAAATCTGTTGGTAAATTGAATATATAACCTAAGGACATCTATAAAGAAAACAGGGCATCTATAGATCCAGGGTCTAGAAGTGATCATGGGCTTCTCATCAGTAATATTCTTCCATTTTCCTTTCATTCTTCTTTCCCTACTTCACCGGTTCATCCCAAGCCCCAGATGAGGAGCTCATGCTCACTTCTAGACTTTGGATCTATAGATACTCTATTGTCTTAGACTGACTCAGGCTTAATTACCATTTTGGCTGTGTCCCAAGATTCATCTTTTCTGTTACTCTTGAGTCACAAATACTGTCTTTGCTTTTTATAAGTTACTCTGGAGCCCTCTTCTCTTCTCAGGATAGTTTGAAAATATTCTAGGTAGTAAAGACAAAGAACCCATTCACAAATCCCAGAGAAATACATGTAAACTATGTAATACATCTCTGTATAAACATTTATAGATATCTCAAAGTGTAATGTGCATATAGGTCACCTTATTAAAATGCAGATCTCAGGGTGGGGCATGAGATTCTATATTTCTAAGTTTTCCCTCAGGTGGTGCTGATGCAATTAGTCTGTTGGTCACACTGAGCAACAAGCCAATTGCTACAATAGTTAAAATGTTTGCATTTTAACAAAAAGCATCAATATTTTAACCTAAAATGTGACTCAACATGGGAATTTCAAGCAGGTCTATTTTTGACAATTTTTACATTACAACATATAGTCAGGGAGTATTAGCCTCTGTCTTTATCAGGTCTATTCTGGTAAGCCCCTTTGACATCATTATATGAAAGAGAGCACAGAAGAGCAGACAAATGTTTCTCACTGGTTGCAAATTTCAACCATGAACAGATGACTTTCTATTCCTCTTGGATTCCTTCCTTGTCTTCCCACACCCCATCTCCCACCCCCAGTTCAGAAATGCATGTTAAAAACTTCTCCTGTACAAGATGCTGGTTTTGTTGGATCTGCCTTTGAAATAAAATAAAAACCCAACAGGTATGTTTATTGAATGTTCTTTATTTCTTAATTGATAGGAGCAGTGGGTTTTAATTTTAATTTGGGAGCAGCTTAGTTTTCTTTATCTTTCTCTCCCAAATCCCCATTGTAATCTATTTCTATAGCACATATCTTTTGCTGTTTTTGTTTCCCCTGTAATTGTCTTTTTAAAACCAGAGTTAGAATTTTTCTTCTTCACTCAGTATTATGGAATGCATCTAAGAGTATGACTTAATTTTTCCTCAGCCTCTATTAGGGTGCTTTGTGTATTAATGTGCACAATAAAGTCTCAATGAATAAATGCACACTTAATAAATATTCATAGTATTTAATTATCCTGATCCTTCAAGGTAGCTCTTTTCCATGCTGGTTTACAGAGACATAAGGACAGTTCTTGGGGATTTTTTATTTTCTCCTTCTAGACTCTAGTAAAGCAGTAATTCTCTGTCCTGTATATATCTATATACTTTTCAACTAGAACAGCAATACTATTTTTTCAAATAATACCTCTAATCCTACCGGTTCTACCTGTGAAGTTGCACATGTGTCCTCTTTGGCATGCCTGATGTAGAATAATCTTATATACATACTCCTATATATCACTGTATTCTGATGCAAGTAGGAAAGAAAAGTAGGTGTTTCTGCTGATCATTCTTTCTGAATTGGAGGCTCTCTTGTTTGAAAGACCTAGTGGAGAGAATGTAGATAATAAAGGTACTAGGCCAGAAGGCAGATCTTTTGTGTGTTTGTAATCTAGGTGATAATATTAATTATGAATCATTCATTCATTCACTCAGCTCTCATTGAGCATGTCCATGTACTTGGCATAAATAACAATAAACTCCCTGCCTTCTTACAGTCAAATTCTGTTTGTGTGTGTGTGTGTGTTTCATAAAGTTAAAAAATAAATTTAGAACATAATTTCTATTAGTGATAAGAACGGTAAAACCATATAAAGCAGGTTAAGAGGATAAAGAAGAATGAGAATAGCACAGGCGCTAGGAAAGGTTTGTATGAGAAGACATTTGAGCAGAGAACTGAGGTGAAGTGGAGTGAGACATGTGGATGTTGGGGAAAATGGTCTACAGGCTGTGTGAACAGCAGATGCAGAATTGAGAACAAGTCTGGCATGCTGGTTGAAGAGTAAGACTTCCGGGGTTAATGGAGTGGTTGCAGTGACTGAGGAGGTGAGTTCGACAGATGGGCTGGCCCATTATTGTGGGTGTGGTAGCTGCTTAGTAAATGGACACTGTGCTACTCTTATGCTTAAACCTTCCAGTGGCTTTTACTGCTCTTAGGAAGAAGATGCAAGAGCTTGAATGAAAGCTTAGTCTTCCAACCTCATCAGGCATGCCATCTTCTAAATTCCCTCTGCTCCAGGCACAACCCACCACCACCTCCACACCCCACCTTCTTTTAGTCCTTCTCTCTTCCTGTTCTTCTCACCACAGGGCCTTAGTATGTGCCAGTCCCCCTACCTAGGGGACTCTCCGCCTACACCCTCAAGCCTTTGCCCCTTCACATTTCAACTTCATTATCAATTCTTTAGAGAAGATTTTCCTGGCCCTCCAATAATCCCTGTTATTATGCTGTCAGAGTGTCCTGTACCCCTTCTTCATTACGCTTACCGGCATTTCAACTTTACATTTGTGTGGTTCTTTGTCTTTTTCTACTACCAAATTATAAGCTCCATGAGGTCGGGAACCAGACTGTTTTTTTCCCGCTGCTTTGCCTCTGACACCTGGAGCAGGGTCTGTCACACAATAATGGCTCAATAAGTACTTGAATCGGCTTCCCAGATGACTCAGTGGTAAAGATTCTGCAGGCCAGTTCAGGAGATGCAAGAGATGTGGGTTTGATTCCTGGATCAGGAAGATCCTCTGGAGGGAGAAATGTCAACCCACTCCAGTGTTCTTGCCTGGGGAAATCCCGTGGACAGAGGAGCCTGGCGGGCTACAGTCCATGGGGTCAAAGAAGAGTTGGACACGACTTAGTGAATAAACAATAGCAACAACATGTACTTGAATAGTTGATTTAAAAAAATTCTCTTAGCTTTTTTCCACATTTTATTTCTCTTCTGAAAATTCATATTTCTCCTTTATCCTTTGTTCTCTATCTCTCATTTCTTCCTTCTCTCATCTTGCCTGGTGAAGACTCACTGCTGAGTTTAAGATTCTGTATGTAAGTGAACATTTTCTAAAGACTAAAGGAAAAAGGTAGAAAAGAGTTGGTGGCATTTAATAGCATGTTGCCAGTGTATGTGAAATCAAAGATAGCCCTTCATAAGAGAACATGGCTATTATATCTTCCTTAAAATGAAGACCTACATCAAACACTGCGGCAGGGGTGTTTTTCCATTTCATTTCTTTTGTTCTGCTTGTGGCTTTGCTGAATCCATCTATCATTAACATTTATAATTTAGCACTGTCTTCTGGCACAGCGTGATGCTATCTGTATAGCTGACAGATTTGTCTCAGTCTTGGTCTTAGGTCTTTCAGCTGTCTGGTTTCCCAAATTTTGCTTATCCAAGCATTTCATTTGTCACACTACCTGCCATTGTCACCACGTTTTTCTTTATCCTCAGTCATTAGTTTTCTATGCTCTGTCTTAATCCCATTACAGGGCTTGTTCTTGCTATTTTTATTTGTCACGGTATCTATTTTAGTAACAGATGTAGTTGTCAGAACATCTCCTTTGCTCTCATTACTGGTGTCACTTCTGTATTGGTGTTAGAGTTTGTCTCGTATGCTATTCTGGGTCTTTCTGTGTACACATGTTAGTCCACTTCAGTATTTTAATTGTATAAGATTTTTCTTTCTATGGTGATACATAACCGTAGTTTGTTTCTACTTGCCATTCTGAATATTGTTGACTTGGTGTCTCTAAGGAAGGCATTTTGGGGAGGCCAGATCGATGGAGTAACAGATGAGAATGCAAATTGATGAGTGTTTGCTCTTAACGTGTGCGCGTTCAGTCAGAGAGCTGAGCTACAGTGTGTGCTTTTGATCATGTTAGGATAGCATGTTCATTGGCTGAGTTTGATTTTCAGTATATGCTCTTCACATTTGGTTTAATATCATATTCGATGGGATGTTCTTTTATTTTTTTTTTTTACTGTTTGAAGTTACTGTATTTCTATGGTTAACAAAGTTTTGAAGGAAATACACTTTGTCTCTCCTACTGTTTCATGATGATTTAACAAAGCAAAGCATAACAGATTCATTCTAAAATGAATTGATTACTTGAAGAAAAGCTTACTAAGCACCGTTTAGTGAAAAATATAAGATGAAGAGAAACATGGAGGAGTGCAGATAATAAAAATAAGTAGAATTTGTCTTGAGGATGGGTAACAATAGTATTAGCTTCTCTGAATTAGCCCTCTAACATTTATAATTTATTCTCAAATAATTTCAAATAACTAAGGGTATGTGAGAGAACTTCAGCTTACTAAAAGATAGAAGAAGAACTCATTCCTCAGGGTTGTGGGTACTCTTTCAGTGAGATTAGCTATAGCTTCTTTAAGGTTAGGTCTAATCCAATTTGTGAAAGAAAGGGGAATGTATAAACAGGTTTAACCCTTGAAATCTTGCAAGTGTATAAAATATTTTATGCTCAATCAACTGACTTGGAACCAGACCATGATGAAATTCACATTCTTCCTCTGCCCCATGATTTTATGATTGCTTTTCAGTTGATATTTAAACTGCTTTGTTAGCTTGATTCCTCTAAACTGAGAAAATTAGAGTATCAGCCACTTGTGGGAAAAATTCAGTTTCATTGTGGAGTCTTAGTAGTCAAGGAATTCTAGGGATAGTGGATACTTGAAAGTTATGAAATACAACAGTGTAGTCCCCACTTGTCAGTATCTGCCTCCTATTTCTAATTTCTAAAGCTAGCAGGGAAGTGCTCTAACCATTAAATGGTAGGAAAATGGGGTTTTGTAGGGAAAAAAAAGAGATGTTCATGGCAGTCTGGGTTTTCTATGACTAAATGACTCTCAGCATTTATGAATTTGAAAGTCCTATATATTGCTCCTCAAGTGAACAGGAGAATGTGTACATGTGTATGAAGTCACTTCAGTCGTATCAGACTCTTTGCAACCCTATGGAACATAGCCTGCCAGGGTCTTCTGTCCATGGGATTCTCCAAGCAAGAATACTGGAGTGGATTGCCACGCCCTCCTTCAGGGGATCTTCCTAACCCAGGGATCGAACCAGCGTCTCTTTAAGTCTCTACATTGGCATTCGGGTTCTTTACCACTAGCACCACCTGAAAGCCCATACAGAATAGCCTCCATATTTTTCCTGTGGAGGAATAAAAATACACAATAGCAATTTGAGCAGAAGAATATTTTGTGTATATATTTAAATATAATTTCAGAAATCTCCTTACCTGTATTTTGTGGCATTTTCCTTTGCACCTTTGCACCTTTGCACCTCTGTGGTGTTTGGTGTTCAGCTCTTACATAAGACTTTTCAAAAAGAAAAAAAAGACTTTTCTTTGCATCCTGATTGCATATCTTCTACCACCCTGGCTATGAGCTCTTTGAGTGTGAAGCTTACTTATCCACTATTTATTAATGTCAATGCTTTGTGAATAATTGCTTTTCAATATATGATTGGAAATGAAGAGTTACTATTCTATGGTTTATGCCAGGTAATTGTTATGAATACATGCTTTAAAACATTTATCTGATTGAAGATTTTATAATCTTAAATAAGGTAGTGAAAAAAAATCTATTTTGAAATATTTGAGGCTTCTAATCTTTGTTTTTGCATGTAAAATACTTGAGAAAGTAATTTATTGCAAAAGAAGGTCTTTGAAGTGCCAAACATATAGTCCAGACAGGACAGAACACTATGCTGTAAATATGACTTCTAATTTACTCCTTGTAACAGTCCAGTGAGGTAGGGATTTGCAGTAGATAATTTTTAGTGAGCTGCTGACTCAAAGTAATCTCCCTTTTTCTAGAGAAATACATATGAGCTCTCTGTGATGACATTTCTACTCTTAACCCTAAACCTCTGGCAGTAGTTCGTTGATCCAGGATTTGGGTATGATCTAGGCAGGGATAGTCAGATTTTATCTTCCAGGAACTGGAATGTGAGACAGAAAGAGACTGAGAATTGTTGGAACTGAGTCATATAATCAACAGAGAAATATCCTTCCTTCATTCATTCAACAAATATATATTGAATGCTTTAAATGTTCCAGACACCAAGGAGAGGTTGGGGATTAAATGAAACAAAATCAGACATAATCTCTGCTCTTAAATATTTATAGATTACTGAGAAAGAAAGACTATAATTGAATACTCATAAAATTAATTAAAACTATAAAGTGATATAAATGAAGAAATGGAATATAGTTTTCTGACAGCAAATAACAGTAGAACCTGGAGTGGAGAAAGATTGAGAAGGCTTCTGCAAAGAAGTAAAAGCCATTGAATTTACAAAGAGTGTTAAGTAGGTGAAAATGGTGGATGTGGTTGAGAATGAGACATTTCAGGGAGAGTGGTAGAGGCTGTAAGGTACAAGTAGGGAGCATGGGAGAGGACACCAGTGTGCCTGGACACAGAGCTGGGAAAGAGTGGAAGGTAAGCCTGGAGGGCCTTTCCTGCCTTGTGAAATAATTTTGTCTTTATTATAGAGACAGTGACATTCAATTGAATGTTTTTCATCACATATCTAACATAATCATGTTTGTCATCAGATTTACTCCAGGGAAGAGTTGATGTTGGTTTTCTATGACAAGAGCAGTAGAGTAGGAAGAAAAATGGATGGGTTTGAGAAATATATAGGAAATAAAGTCAACAGAATTTGGTGATAGAATTTATGTGGTGGGTAAGAAAAAGGTGTCAAGTATGATTTCTAGATATTTAGCATGAAGAATTAGAGATAAAAAGATTCACCGAGTTAGAGGGCTTTAAATGACATTTAAAATACTAAATGGTATTTCAGCATTGAAGAATGTAGGAATTTTGTGTGCCCATTTGAAATGGTTATGTTGGTCACGGATTCTTGTTTCTAGTACTTATAAACGATAAGTTATGTCAATTTTAATGTTCAGTGTTTGACTGTAAAGAGCTTGACTAGCAAAAGATAGTAGTTAAGATTTCTTAATTTTCTAGATATTTCCAAGAGAAATTCATGAATAGTGTTCACCCAAAGTGAACCAGAATGCCATCTGGTGACTATTTATAAAAATAGCAGGCACATGTTCCCTGAGGACAAACTTATAATAGCTAACATTTCCTGAGAAATTATAAGTGCTTGGAATCTGTGCTAAGCAATTATATGGCATCACATTTATTAACACTCTAAAGCATACTGGATTTTAAATGGCAATATAACATAATAACATAAGATATAAAGAAATTATATAATTGAATGGCACATGAATGATTTAAATTAAAAAGTGTTAAAATGATTTTAGGTTGCTTCTATGTCCTAGCTATTGTAAATAGTGCTGCAGTGAACACTGGGGTACAAGTGTCTTTTTCAGTTATGATTTCCATGTTGTAAAGCAGTTATCCTCTAATTAAAAATAAACAAATTTAAAAAAGAAAAAATTCTAAGGACAAAAAAAGAAAAGAAAAGTCTTGTGATTTCAATAGGTTAATGAATTGCACCCTTCCTTTTGCCTAAGATACATATGCATTTATATCACCTGTTCATCAGGAGAAAACGTGGAATCAGTTCTGTTTTAGGATTTGTTGTCTTCTCTCCTAAAGAAAAAGGAATTATTTGCAGTTCTTGAGTTATGCTTTTCAGTGTAAACCAGACTTTGAAAAAAGTCAAACATTATTTTGCATAATTCATCCATTCATTTACTCAGCAATTACGGTTATATATTGAGCAACTATTATGATGGGGCACTTTTCTACTGAAGATGCAACAGTGGAAAAAATATGTAAGAACTCTTATCTTTATGGAATTTTCCATTAGGAGAGATAGAAAATGACTAGTAGAATATATAACATGCCAGATACAATTAAGTGCTGGGGAAAAAACAAGGCAGAGAAAGAGAATAAGTAGTGATGGTAGAGGTACAATGGTGTTGCTCTTTTAAATAGATGCCAGATCTCATGGAGTAAAAACTTCAAAGGGGTAAAGAAATGGACCATAGGAACTTTTGAAGTGGGAAGAGTGTCCTGATAGAAGACCCAGAGGTAGAAATATTCCTAGTTTAATTAAGTAAAACCAAGAAGACCAATGTGGCTGGAGTAACATAATTTAAAGAATAAATTAGAAAGTATTCCTTCTGCTTCTATTTTCTGGAGGAGATAGTGGGAAATTGGCATCATTTCCTTCTTAAACGTTTGGTAGAATTCACAAGGAAAACCATCTGGGCTTAGTTTTTTCTTTATGGGAGATTATTTATTACTGGTTCAGCTTTTAAAAAACAAGCTGATATAGGCTCATTGAGGCCATCTGTTTCTCTCCATGTAAGTTTTGGTAGATTGTGTTTTTCAAGGAATTGGTTTATTTTATCCATGCTATCAATGTTTTGGGCTATAATGTTGTTTTCAGTGTTAATTTATTTTACTTTTAGTGTCCACGTAATTGGTAGTGATGACCCCTATTTCATTTCTAATATTGATAATTTGCATCTTCTTTCTTTCCTTTTTTGGCTAGCCTGGCTAGGTGTTTAGCAACTTTACTGGTATTTTCAAATAACGGTATTTTGTTTTGCTGATTTTCTCTATCGTTTTCTTGCTTTTAGTTTCATTGATTTATGCTCTATTTTTTATATTTCTTTTCTTCTGCTAGCCTTAGGCTTAAATTACTTTTTTAAAATTTATTTTTTTATTGAAGGATAATTGCTTTATAGAATTTTGTTGTTTTCTGTCAAACCTCAACGTGAACCAGCCATTTGTATACATATATCTCGTTCCTTTTGAACCTCCTGCCCATCTCCCTCCCCGTCCCACCCCTTTAGGTTGATACAGAGTCCCTGTTTGAGTTTCCTGAGCCTTACAGCAAATTCCCATTGGCTATCTATTTTACATATGGTAATATAAGTTTCCATGTTACTCTTTCCATACATCTCACCCTCTCCTCCCCTCTCCACATGTCCATAAGTCTATTCTCTAAGTCTGTTTCTCCATTGCTGCCCTGTAAATAAATTCTTCCATACCATTTTTCTAGATTCCATATGTATGGGTTAGAAATGATATTTATCTTTCTCTTTCTGACTTACTTCACTCTGTATAATAGATTCTAGGTTCATCCACCTCATTAGAACTGACTCAAATGCTTTCTTTTTTATGGCTAATATTCCATTTTGTGTATGTACCCCAACTTTTTTATCCATTCATCTGTTGATGGACATCTACATTGCTTCCATGTTCTAGCTATCATAAATACTGCTGCAGTGAACAATGGGATACATATGTCTCTTTCAATTTTGGTTTCTTTAGGGTATATGCCTAGGAGTGAGATTGCTGGGTCATATGGCAGTTTTATTCCCAGTTTTTGAAGGAATCTCCATACTGTCTTCCATGGTGGCTGTATCAATTTACATTCCCGCCAACAGTGCAAGAGCATTCCCTTTTCTTCATATCCTCTCCAGAATCTATTGTTTGTAGACTTTTTGATGATGGTCATTCTGACCGGTGTGAGGTGATATCTCATTGTTGTTTTAATTTGCATTTCTCTAATAATGAGCGATGTTGAGCATCTTTTCATGTGCTTGTTAGCCATCTGTATGTCTTCTTTGGAGAAATGTCTGTTTATGTCTTTTTCCCACTTTTTGATTGGGTTGTTTGTTTTTCTGATATTGAGTTGTATGAGCTGCTTTTATATTTTGGAAATTAATCCTTTGTTAGTTGTGTCATTGCTATTATTTTCTCTCATTCTGGGGGTTGTCTTTTCATCTTACGTATAGTTTCCTTTGCCGTGCAAAGGCTTTCAAGTTTAATCAGGTCCCACTTGTTTACTTTTGTTTTTATTTCCGTTACTCTAGGAGGTGGGTCATAGAAAATCTTGCTTTGATTTATGTCATCGAGTGTTCTGCCTATCTTTTCCTCTAAGAGTTTTATAGTTTCTGGTCTTATATTTAGGCCTTTAATCCATTTTTGGTTTATCTTTGTGTATGGTGTTAGGAAGTGTTCTAATTTCATTCTTTTACATGTAGCTGTCCAGTTTTCCCAGCACCATTTATTGAGGAGACTGTCTTTGCCTCACTGTATATTCTTACCTCCCTTGTCAAAAATAAGGTACCCATAGGTGCATGAGTTTATCCCTGGGTTTTCTATCTTGTTCCATTGGTCTATATTTCTGTTTTTGTGGCAGTACCATACTGTCTTGGTGACTGTAGCTTTGTAGTATAATCTGAAGTCAGAAAGGTTTATTCCTCCAGCTCCATTCTTCATTCTCAAGATTGCTTTGGCTATTCAAGGTCTTTTGTGTTTCCATATGAATTGTGAAATTTTTTGTTCTAGTTCTGTGAAAAATGCCACTGGTAATTTGATAGGGATCACATTAAATCTGTAGATTGCATTTGGTAGTATAGTCATTTTCACAGTATTAATTCCACCTACCCAGGAACATGGAATATCTCTCCATCTGTTTATGTCATCTTTGATTTCTTTCACTAGTGTCTTATAATCTGTGTACAGTTCTTTTGTCTCTTCAGGTAAGTATATTCCTAGATATTTAATTTTTTTGTTGCAATGGTGAATGAAATTGATTCCTTAATTTCTCTTTCTGATTTTTCATTGTTAGTATATAGAAATGCAAGTTATTTCTGTGTATTGATTTTGTATCCTGCAACTTTGCTAAACTCGCTGATTAGCCCTAGTAATTTTCAGATACTATCTTAAGGTTTTCTGTGTACAATATCGTATCCTCTGCAAACAGTGAGAGCTTTACTTTTTTGCTTCTAGTTTTCTAAGATGAAAATTCAGATTACTGAGTTGTAGATCATTGTTTTCTCCTAATATATGCATTTAATGCTATAAATTTCTGTCTAAGCAATACTTTCAGTATTGCTTTCAGCATATTTCACAAATTTTCATATATTCTATTTTAATTTTCATTTAGTTCAATTTAAAAAACATTTTTCTGGAAACTTCTCCTTTGACCTTATATTTCTAGAACTACGCTATTTAATACCCAAGTGTTTGGATTTTCCAGCTGTCTTTTCTAATGCTAGTTAAATTCCATGATGGCCTATAAACATGCTTTGTATGATTTCTATTCTTTTACATTTGTTAAGGTGTTTTATCGCCCCAGAATGTGGCCTATATTAGTGGATGTTCAATGTGGGAAGAATGTGCATTCTTCTCTTGTTGAATGGACTATTCTATAAATGTAAATTAGATCAAATGAATTAATAGTGCTGTTTAAGACAACTATGTCCTTACTGGCTTTATGCCTATTTGATCTACAATTTTTTTTTGAAGGAGAGCTGTTGAAGTTGAAAAAAGGAGGAGTAATTTTGTCTTTTTATCATTGCAGTTCTATGAGAATTTGCCTTACATATTTTGCTGTTGTACTGTTACGTGTACATATGTTAAAGAGCGTTCTGTTTCCTTGGATAATTAGCCTCTTTATCATATAATATGCCACTCTTTATCCTTGGTAATTTTTCTTGTTTTGAAATATATTTTTTCTATAATTATAGTAAATCCAGCTGCCTTTTGTTTCATGTAGACCTGCTACAAGTTTCTCTATCCCATTACTTTAAGCCTCTCTGAGTCTTTAAAGTAGGTTTATTGTACATAACAAATAGGTCTTGTCTTTTATTTCTAGGTATTCTGATAATCTCTGCCTTTTAATTGGCATATTTAGATCTTTCATATTTAGAAGGATTATTAACACAGATAATATAACTTATATTTGAAACTATTTTTTATGTATGGCATTCAGATTTGTTTCTGTTATTTTTCCTCTTTTTATGCTTTTTCTCCTTAAAATTGGGTATTTTACCCTATTTCATTTTGTTTCTTCTCTTTGCATATCAATTATACTATTGTAAAAAAGATTTTTAGTAGCTGTTCTAGGATTGCAAAATGCATTTTAATCTAATCTAAGTGCATATTCAGTTCAGTTCAGTCACTCAGTTGTGTCCACCTCTTTGCGACCACATGGACTGCAGCATGCCAGGCTTCCCTGTCTATCACCAACTCCCAGAGTTTACTCAAACTCATGTCCACTGAGTCGGTGATGCCATCCAACCATCTCATCCTCTGTCATCCCCTTCTCCTCCTGCCTTCAATTTTTCCCAGCATCACGGTCTTTTCCATTGAGTCAGTTCTTGGCATCAGGTGGCCAAAGTATTGGAGTTTCAGCTTCAGTATCAGTCCACCAGTGAATATTCAGGACTGAATTCCTAAAGGATGGACTGGCTCGATCTCCTTGCAGTCCAAGAGACTCTCAAGAGTCTTCTCCAACACCACAGTTCAAAAGCATCAATTCTTCAGCACTCAGTTTTCTTTATAGTCCAACTCTCATCTCCATACATGACTACTGGAAAAACCATAGCCTTGACTAGACGGACCTTTGTTGACAAAGTAATGTCTCTGCTTTTTAATATGCTCTCTAGGTTGGTCATAGCTTTTCTTCCAAGGAGTAAGCCTCTTTTAATTTCATGGGTGCAGTCACCATCTTCAGTGATTTTGTAGCTCCAAAAAATAAAGTCTCTTCCTGTTTCCATTATTTCATCATCTATTTGCCATGAAGTGATGGGACCAGATGCCATGATCTTAGTTTTTGAGTGTTGAGTTTTACACCAACTTTGCACTCTCCTCTTTCATTTTCATCAAGAGACTCTTTAGTTCTTCTTCACTTTCTGCCATAAGAGTGGTGTTATCTGCATATCTGAGGTTATTGATATTTGTCCCAGCAATCTTGATTCCAGCTTGTGCTTCATCCAGCCTGGAATTTCTCATGATGTACTCTGCATATAAGTTAAATAAGCAGGGTGACAATATACAGCCTTGATGTACTACTTTCCCAATTTGGAACCAATCTGTTGTTCCATGTCCAGTTTTAACTCCTGCTTCTTGACCTGAATACAGATTTCTCAGGAGGCAGGTCAGGTGATCTGGTATTCCTATCTCTTTCAGAATTTTCCATAATTTGTTGTGATCCACACAGTCAAAGGCTTTGGCATAGTTAATAATGCAAAAATAGATATTCTTCTGGAACTCTTGGGCTTTTTCAATGATCCAACGGATGTTGGCAATTTGATCTCTGTTTCCTCTGCCTTTTCCAAATCCAGCTTGAACATCTGGAAGTTCTCAGTTCATGTACTGTTGAAGCCTGGCTTGGAGAATTTTGAGCATTACTCTGCTAGTATGTGAGATGAGTGCAATTGTGTAGTAGTTTGAACATTCTTTGGCATTGCCTTTCTTTGGGATTGGAATGAAAACTGACCTTTTCCAGTCCTGTGGCCTCTGCTGAGTTTTCCAAATGAGCTAGCACATTGAGTGCAGCACTTTCACAGCATCATCTTTTAGGATTTGAAATAGCTCAACTGGAATTCCATCACCTCCACTAGCTTTGTTCATAGTGATGCTTCCTAAGGCCCATTTGACTTCACATTCCAGGATGTCTGGCTCTAGGTGAGTGATCACACCATTATGGTTATCTGCATCATGAAGATTTTTTTGTATAGTTCTTCTGTGTATTTTTGCCACCTCTTCTTAATATCTTCTGCTTCTGTTAAGTCCATACCATTTCTGTCCTTAATTGTGTCCATCTTTGCATGAAATGTTCGCTTGGTATCTCTAATTCATATTCAAATAATATCACATTGCTTAATGTGTAGTGCAGTAATTTATAAGAAAGTATTGGGTTGGCCCAAAGCTTTAGGTATGGAAAAACTCGTATGAACTTTTTGGCCAATCCAAAATGTCCAATGCCTTACTCCTGTCCCTCATGGTATTGCTATCAGTCATTTATTCTCAGTTTGTTCAACTTTACTTATTATATAACTAAAAGTCATGACTTCTAAGCTCTTTACGTGTTAAGTGGGAAAATGGAAGTGGATCATCTCTTTTTAAAAAAAATAATCAGCTGCTAATAGTTATCTATGATTTTTTTGAGCTGTGGGTCAGAACTATTTCCTTGCTTTTTCAATGCCCTTTCACTAGTGCAAGTATCATAGTGGAAAACACGTGTCCTGGAAATGGAAAACATGTGTCCTGGAAATGCAAAACAGAAAATAGCAAGCTTTTAAATCTATCTATCAGTCTAATCTATCTCTGTATTACTTACCTATCTCATTTTAAACAGGACTTATGGACCACTATAAATGAAAAAGTTGGAGTGTGAACAAAGCAATACAGTTCAAAAGACACAATAATAAGATTTACATATTTATCAAACATGATTAATTTTTCTACTTTCCAGTAATTTTAGCTTTGAGTTATACTCTTCTATTTCTAAGCACTATAACTATATTAAAGGCAAATAATTCAAAATCCTAGTAAATATAAGTAATTTAAAACTTATAGGCAAAAATAACCAAAATAGAGTTGCACTTAGAGCTGGTGATCAACCACATAATGTGGGTAAATATCCACATTTCATGTTTTAAAAAATTTATAAGCCAATTCTCTATTTACATTATTTTAGAAACTTCATTGCCTTTCTTTTCTTCATTGCATTTATTTTTCATGTTTCCTATTGCTCAGAAACAAAGGTATTTACACAACTACTGATAGGCTAAAAGTTTTATTTGCTACCCACACAATGTGCATGAATAGTGAATAAATACTTTGAATGAAACTTGACTGATATCCTTCTGCAACACACACACAAACAAAATGGGGCACCTTGACTGGAATTGGCCCCAAAGATTTTTGAAATCTTAAAAAGTTAGGGCTCTAAAACCCGCCTTTTCAAATCTCTAAGCAGTTTTGATCTTTCAGAACTGAAGCCTTCAATTCATCCTGAGTGGAAAGTACCAGTGCTAAATGCCTCCACTTCACACTAAGAGGTTAACTGGGCTAGTGTGCTATATGTGTCAGCTCCCTCCATTCCTTTTTTTTTTTTTTTTGGTGGAGATATTAAAAAAAATTTTTTTTGGCTTTCTATGTATTTAGAATGCACTGTGCCATATGGAAACCGTGACTTATTCAAGCAGAGTTTTGGATATTTTTTCATTTGTCTCAGTTTGATGAAAGATGATGAGTACAGAGAGAGATCTGGAGGTGCCACTCACTCATGCTGAATTAAAAACTAAGAAAGGAACTGGGTTAAAATCCTACACACAGTGTTAGTAACGAATGGATAATCCAGAACAGAGGAATGGTAGTCTGTTGGTTTGGATATTATTGTCCATAGACTTAGGCCATAACTAAATGGGTAGGTCGAAGGTAATAAGTAGCTTATAATATAGTTAACTTTATTCATGTACTTCTGAAAAGTCATAGAACTCCTGTCATAGTCGCTAAACTCAGGACTCAGTTCACAACTAATGAAAGGGTTTAGAGAGTGTCAGCTGGGATGTGTGTCTTCAGCACCTCCTTGATGTCACTGATGTCAGTTAGCTGCCCTGAAGAGAAAGGCAGCCCTGAATGGTGTGGGGGTCGATGGGTGGATGAGAAATTCTTCCTCTCTTTGAGCATTTTGCAAGGCTGGTTTCTGAGGGTAAATGTGTTCAGAACACTGGCAGTGGTGGGAGAGTAAGTGGTTCCTTTGTGAGAAACACACAGGAGGAGCCTAGCAGGATGATTCCCAGTAAGGGAATCAGAGGACCATGAAATGCTACATATAGTCATCCTAAGTTATTCTTGAGCTGTTTTTATTTTAAACTTACAAACTTTCAATGATATTTCTTTAAGAATGATGTCTTAGTTTTTATGTGAAGAGTTAAGGACAAGGGTTGCCCTATATTGGGTAGAAGAATGGAAAGAACTAATTTTTAACAATTTAGACTAGTGATTCTCAACTGGGAGTAATTTTTGCCCTCCATGGATGTCTGGCTATGAATGGAGACATTTTTGGTTGTCACAACGTGGGTGGAGGAAGGATCTAATGGGTAGTGGTTAGGGGTGTTGCTCAACCTCTTACAATGCACTGGACAACTTTTTATAACAAAGGATGATCTGGTCTAAAATGTCCATAATGCTGAGATTGAGAAACCCTGAATTTTAGATATTTTGAGAGGATTCTGTGTCGGCATATGCATGTGTGCTCTGTCACGTCCAACTCTTTGCGATCCCGTGGACTGTAGCCCACCAGGCTCCTCTGTCTATGGGATTTTTCAGGCCAGAATACTGGAGTAGGTAGCCATTCCCTTCTCCAGGGGATCTTCCCGACCCCAGGATCAAACCTGGGTCTCCCACATTGCAGGCAGATTCTTTAACATCTGAGCCACCAGGGGAAAAGGATTATATTCCGCATTTAGTCTGCATGTTGCAGTTACACTGTAGAGTCTATGAATATGTATGCATCAGTTCAGTTCAGTCACTCAGTCGTGTCTAGCTCTTTGAAAACCCATGAACTGCAGCACGCCAGGCCTCCCTGTCCATCACCAACTCCTGGAGTCCACCCAAACCCATGTCCATTGTATTGGTGATGCCATCCAACCATCTCATCCTCTGTCGTCCCCTTCTCCTCCTGCCTTCAATCTTTCCCGGCATCAGGGTCTTTTCCAATGAGTCAGCTCGTCACATCAGGGAGCCAAAGTATTGGAGTTTCAGCTTCAACATCAATCCTTCCAATGAAAACACATATATCAGAAATAAGCTTTCCTGCTTTACCTTCTCTATCATAAACATGGCAAAGACCTTTGTAAATTATGTTGTATCTAATAGTCCGTCATCACCGCATGAAGAGAAATCAGCAGAGCTCAAGTTTGTGGTCACAAAGAAAAGGATCATTGCTTCTTATGATCTTGACTGAAGATAATGCTTTACTTTGCTTTGAAATTTTCTTTTAAAAAATTATTGATCAAGTTTTGTCTTTGTATTTCCTCTGTACCTGGATACTTTGTGGTATTATTATATATACTAACTTTTAGTGATTGACTGTAGAATACGATGAAGTGTTCTCTGGCCCTTCTATAAATTGGTAATAGATACTCATGGAACAATTCCAGAATTCAAGATAAAACATTCCTTAGAACAGGGCCTTTTGATGAAACCCATCCCATTCTTTTGCTCCGATCAGCAGCAAAGTAAAAGTTTTACTTGCCGCAGATGATGACGGGAATGCTAGATGTCAGTCTTGTGCTGGTAGTTCTTTGATCAATTTGACCTGTCAGTAAATCAGTTCACTTTATGGTCTGACTTTAAGAATATTATAATTGAAATGCAATCTTATGCCCTGCCTTAATTTCTGTGATTATATTAATATTATTAGAGAAAGCATTTTATACTAATTTAGGAAAATAGAAATACAAGAAATTCTAGTGATAATACAGTCTTTCTTTTTTAAACCTCTCTGGCCTAACCGCCTTTCCAGGAAGAGTAGCACCAAATGCTATGACTGCTAAGGTAGTTTCGTAGGCCATATTGTGACTCTCCTGGTGGTAAAGAAGCTGTTGTCATGTGACAGGTCTCCCATGGATAACCATTACCTCCTGTCAGTGAGAAATGTGAAGATTAAAAACAGTGTCACCAAACACCGACACCATCCTGTATTTTTTATTTAAGAACTGCTGAAAGATTTCCCGCTGGCTGATCAAAGATGTGAACAGCTGGCTCCTGACCATAACCTGTCACTTGCAGCACATTTCAAAATGCCCATTTAAGAGCAGCATAACATCCCTGGGACCTTCAAGCAAGTCAAAGGGGCAAGAGAACATATAAGGAGGCACAGAGCTAGCCAAAATCTTGGGTAGCCCAAAGACCATTGCATGGTCTGTGAGTGTCAAGTATGACAAGTGAAAGCAGAGGCTACCAGCGTAGATTCTGGCATGGATTGTAAATCCTGGGACTGGGTCTTTGAGAGTTTAAATTCTTTTGGATGATTAAAAGAGTGTTAAATGACAGCTTATTATCACCTGAATAGCACAAGCAGTGGTCTGGAATTTTAAAAAAGAATACCCTAGATATGCTTGCTTATTTATCTAACTGTCTAAGGACCTATCATCTCTTTATGAGATTTATAAATAAAAAAAGGGAATGGTTGTTTCATTCTTTTCTTATGACCCCAAATTAATCCTACTCTCAGCTATCAATCAGAGATTGGAGTGCCAGTTTGGCTGATATCCCTGTAATAGAAAGACTCATTTGAATTGATTGATCAGCTGGATAACTTAGATAAAATGCAGTCTGCTTTTATTCATCTTTCTCTTTAATAATGAGCTGTCTGGAATTTCTACTCCTTTGATATATGTTGTATTCTAATAAAAAGCAATCGGTTACAGAATTTGCTCAATTCTAACACTTAAACTTCCTTGCTTATTACTGTGATGTCAAAACATTCTCTTTTGAATCAAGTATAGATATAAGCCATTTTTAAAATAAATCTCCAAAATGTTGGGAATCCCTTCTAATCTGAAATAGAAGTGACCCTCTTTGGCTGCTTTCTCAAAGTCAACCTAGAAAATTGCCATCTGCCTCCACCCAATGAGACTGGAAAGGCAGATAAGAGCTCATTTATGAAAGGCCTTAATTTACCAAGATAGAATGCATGGATCTTGTCCTTTATGACAGTGAGCTAGGTGAAATGTTTAAGAAGGGACTGATATGATGCATTTCTGGTAGAGTAAAAAATTGCAATGATAAAACCAAAAAGCAGCTGTTTGAAGTAGCCAACTGAGGCTTCCTCAGTGATTGAAAATATACCATATCCGAATTCCCATCCTCAAATTTGTCAGTAAAATATATTAGCACTTTAAACATATGATACCCTTTCTTCCATCAATAAGAGATATTTGACTATAGAGTAGGAAAAATACTTGAGAACACAAATTTTATTGAAGACCTATATTAATTAAATGAATGGTACCTTTTCTATCTTTCACTTTATTCTGCACTCATTTAAGTCAATTTTGCTGAAAGGAGAAAAAAACCCAAAAAACTCCTGTTTTCCAGAAGGACATGGAGGAGTACAGAAAAGATGAATGAGAAATAAAAGTTTACTATGATAAACTCAAAGGAAGAAATAAAGACCCTTAAAGACCCATATTACATGTATGATTATGTTCAGGATTGAAACTTAGGTTTAAAAAATACTGGAACATTTAAAATGTCAATATTATTGTCTTTCCAACAAGTTTATGTGATTTTTAAGGCAAGGGTCTTGTATATATTTTTATTTCCATAGAGCAAAAACACCATGAATGATACACAGATTTTCAGTAATTACTTGGTGATTGACAAATTATTTGCAAAATTTTTTGAGTACTCACTCTGAGCAAGGTACTATGAGGGGTTGAAAAAGGCATAAGATAGAGGTAACTGTTTCATGCATGTTACACTGATTCAAACCAAATAGAAATGAGAGACACATATGCCCTTTAGGATCACATAAAAGTATAATAGTAACATCTGTTTCTCTCTTTCTGTCTCTCTAAAGAAAACACAAGGGATATTCACAATAGCACAGATTTTTAGGAGAGATTGTTGTGAGTCCATTGAAATTATATTTGCGTCTTATGTAGTGCATTCTTAAACTTTATTAAAAAATACATCAGTATGCCCAATTAATATCTGAGGGAAACCTTTGCAACAATATATGCACAAAATTGGAATTAGTATTAGAACTGGAATCCCTTACCAATGAACAGAACTTATTTTCATATTGGTAGGTCATCATCACACCTTCCTCCTATATCACATCAACTCAGGACATTGAAATATCCTCAAAGAACAGTCTAGAAGAAGTTTCTAGGGGATTGGATGTGGTTTTCCTATCGCAGAAGCTTCCCCATTTACCACCCATCAAGGAAAAGCAAGAACACTTTGGGCAGTTGTTCTCTTTGCTCTTGGTGCAGAGCTAGGATGCACTTTGCTAAGTAAATCTTGGGAGAATTTCAGATCCTTTTTCAAACCATGCTGGAATTTTGCTCCCCTTTCTGACCATTTTGGGTTGTGTAATGATAACTTTTACATGAATTGTTATAATACAAAGACATGTCCTACAAATTTAATAATGGCCACCATGAACACCAGTATGCAATAAGGTTTTCTCAGCAGGGACATATTCTTTCTGGAAGGGAAATTTAATTATTTAGCTTGACTACTGTGTAATTCAAACGCTAGCTCTCGTGGCTCTTTTATACTCCACAGTGGTGTTAGTGGCAGACAGGAGTGATGGCTCCCTCCCCATAGGCGAACTCAGAACCGAACTGCTCAGTGTTTTATTTTTACTCCAGTTTTGAATTAATATCCAGCTCTTTAGGCATTCCTCGCTCATAAACCATGTGTGATAGAAGAAAAAGGGGGGGTTTAATTTTGTGGTGATCATATGCCATCCTCTATTTTTCTTCCATTTCATCTTTTACCTTTTGGCAGAGGCAGGTGGTCAAAAAGGGAAATTACTGTGGAATCAAACAACTTAACATAAAGGGAAAGACAGGCTCACCACAAGACCTCCCTCCCTTTAAGCAATTAAAAAAGTACTTTGGGCTTCTGAAAACAGAATGAGAAAAAAACAAAGCTATATAAACCAAAGGTTGTTGTTATTTCTGTGCTCAAACTCTGAAATGTATAATTAGCCTGTTCATTTCAGTTCAGTTCAGTTCAGTCTCTCAGTCATGTCCGACTCTTTGCGACCCCATGAATCACAGCATGCCAGGCCTCCCTGTCCATCACAAACTCCCGGAGTTTACTCAAACTCATGCCCATCGAGTCGGTGATGCCATCCAGCCATCTCATCCTCTGTCACCCCCTTCTCCTCCTGCCCCCAATCCCTCCCAGCATCAGGGTCTTTTCCAATGAGTCAACTCTTTGCATGAGGTGGCCAAAGTATTGGAGTTTCAGCTTCAGCATCAGTCCTTCCAATGAACACCCATGACTTATCTCCTTTAGGATGGACTGGTTGGATCTCCTTGCAGTCCAAGGGACTCTCAAGAGTCTTCTCCAACATCACAGTTCAAAAGCATCAATTCCTCAGCGCTCAGCTTTCTTCGCAGTCCAACTCTCACATCCATACATGACCACTGGAAAAACCATAGCCTTGACTAGACGGACCTTTGTTGGCAAAGTAATGTCTCTGCTTTTTAATATGCTATCTAGGTTGGTCATAACTTTCCTTCCAAGGAGTAAGCGTCTTTTAATTTCATGGCTGCAGTCACCATCTGCAGAGATTTTGGATCCCAAAAAAATAAAGTCTGACACTGTTTCCACTGTCTCCCCATCTATTTTCCATGACGTGATGGGACCAGATGCCATGATCTTATTTTTCTGAATGTTAAGCTTTAAGCTAACTTTTTCACTCTCCTCTTTCACTTTCATCAAGAGGCTTTTTAGTTCCTCTCCACTTTCTGCCATAAGTAGCCTGTTAAGAGAATGGAATTCCACAGGAGATGATGGGAGGGAAAGGGGAAGGTTACGGGGAAAAGTGCTAGGAGATCATAGAGGGTGCCCATGGGATTTATCTTTGTCATGTCCTACTTTACCTGACTCTCCTCAACTGCTGAGTGCAAGAATAGATTGGAGAGTTTAGGATGACCTTGCCCAATCCATTAGAAACTAGTTACCTTGGCTTTCTGGAATTTTATTATAGCAAAAATGTACACATGTCTATTATCTCCTACATATGTAGTATTAAGTCTAATGGAAAAAAGAATAAGCCCAATGCTATAGCATTTGGATTCTGGAACTACTTTTGATATACATATATATATATATATGTATATATATATATATGGGAGATAAAAGGATAGGTCCTGCCTAGCTCTCCAGCTCCTTACAGAGATGTTGTGTTGATTATATGAAATATTAAATTTGAAAATAACTTATAATTTATAAATATCCAAGAGACATGTGATATTATTATTGTTGTTAATTAAGGAGAGAATGGTGCCTAGTGTAAAATTAAAATCTCTTGACTTTCTATCACTTTAAAGTGAATATATATTCTGTGATTTTCTGCTGAGAGGAGGAGATGGTGCTAATTTATTTACCCTGGCATTTTCTTGTGCACAAATGTCACCCCTCTCTGTCCAAAAAAATCTGCTTGCTGGCATTTCTTATAAATTGCTTCTTTCTCTAGCTGCTGAAGTGAGACCAAAGGACATGTGTATGTAAGTCTAGACTATTTTTGATATTGTAAGTGATATAATCATTGCACTTTTCTGTGTAAAGTAGATGGCAAGGCAAAGAGTTGTTTAACACAGTTGGCCCTCGATTCTGCAAAGCTGTTCCCTGAGCCTGATGATTGAGACTATCTTCACAGTCAGGCTACACACTAATCAGATCATGCCCTTCCCTGCCTATAACTTTTCACTGAAACGCATCACCTTTAGAGAATAAAATCCAGTGCTGTTTGCATTGCGTGAAGCTCACAATTGGGGTTCTTACATACCAGACTCATCATCTACTTCTTATACTTTTCTGAGCCACCAGGAAAGCCCTTCTTATACCTCAGACTTCATTAATTTTTTGGTAGTTATCCAGAAAATAACACCATTTTATTTATGACTTTACACATGCTATTTCCTTTGCCAAATGTGCTCTTGATGTCTTGCCCTTGTGGAAAACATCTACTTACTCTCGAGAGCAAGTCACTTACTTGCTCTTAAGTACTTAAGACTTACTTAAGTTCAGTCACTCACTCCATGAAGTGTTCTCTGCTTGTCCCGTGCAGAGAAGTTCCCTGCCTCCTCTCTGCCATCATGTACTTTGTGCATGCTTCTGCTGTGGCAGTACCATTTTTGGTCTGATTGAAAATTGAAGATGAAACTTCATTTCCTAAGTCTGAAGATAAAACTAAGAACAGGTCTTTTCCTCCAACTGAAGAGACAAAGAACAGAGGCTTACACCTTAAGAGCTAAACAGGGAGCAATCAACTCCCGCTTCTCATCTCAGAGGGGAAGAGGGCTCAGCTTCCCACCACTCAGGTGGGGACGTGCTGATATTAGAAAGTTTTCCAGGCAGGTCTGGGAGAGCCCTTTCTTTAAGCACATCCCTGCAGATTCAAATAGCGATAGCCAGGAAAGAAATATGTCCTGCTGTGTTCAGTAGCTCTAGGGAGAGGACCCGGGGCTGTTCACATTCTGAAGTTGAGTATAATTCTTGCTCTTACAGAGAGCAGAGAGAGGTTTCAGAGATGGACTACAGATGCATGCAGGTAATCCAGGGTCCTCTGATGTAATATCCATCAAAGATATCATTCTCTTATGATTCAGACACAGCATTTGGGCCTAAATTCAAATTATTTCTTTATAACTAAATAATATTTATCTTAGTAATGTAGAACCTCAAATATACTTCAATTCTTGTGGATTAGGAGACCATCTTGTAACCAAAGGGAAATGTCACTTGACGGAGACTTTTCTAGGAGGTCCTGGACCTTGCAGGGCAAGTCTCCCCCTGGCAGAGGAACTGTTGCTATAGTTCAGTCACAGTCATGTCCAGCTCTTTGCAACTCCATGAACTGCAGCATGCCAGGCTTCCCTGTCACTATCTCCCTGAGTTTGCTCAAACTTATGTCCATTGAGTCAGTGATGCCATCCAACTATCTCATCCTCTGTCATCCCCTTCTCCTCCTGCCTTCAATCTTTCCCAGCATCAGGGGCTTTTCCAATGAGTCGGCCCCTTGCATCAGGTGGCCAAAGTATTGGAGCTTCAGCTTCAGCATCAGTATACTTCCAATGAGTATTCAGGGTTGATTTCCTTTAGGGTTGACCAGTTTGATCTCCTTGCTGTCCAAGGGACTCTCAAGAGTATTCTCCAGCACCGCATTTTGAAAGCATCAGTTCTTTGGTGCTTAGCCTTCCTTATGGTCCAACTCTCATATCCATAGATGACTACTGGAAAAACCGTAACAGAGGAATTGTCAGTGTCTTTAACTCCAGTTAGACTGTATCTTTTGGTACCTGAACTACATTCTTACAATGCTACCCCTGATGATTATGCTAATTTTCTGGCAAAGGATGTTTCACTTCATTCAAGGGTTAGGTTTCTTTCAAATCCCAGAGGACTATGAAAAACCTCTGGGAAATCACTTCAATACATCTGAAGCCTCACACTGCCCTGTTGTGAAGGCCAGTTGTGATCAGGGTCACGTATTCTGCAGTTCAGTGAGTTCACCTCCAAACTGACATACACTGGGGGAACGCACACTCTTTTTCTGACCTCTCCACTTTTGTACTTTATCTTGGCAACAGAGAGTTTTACTGAGAATGAATATGTAGTTACACGCCTCCTGAGTTTCTGTGATAAAAGTGAAGAACTAAGTGTATCCAGTTGTGTAAAATAATGATGGATTTCTACATTAAGCAATGACAAGCCCCAAATGGTTTTATTTTCACGTGAATTATTCAGGTTAAATCTCCCAATTTCACCTTCTTGAGAAGGTGCAATGAAGAAAGCCCTCTCATCATTTAACCTTGAGAGCTGAGAGCAACTTGAAAAATCTCCCTCTACAACCGGTTAACCCTCTGGTAGCAAGCACTGCAGCTATCTGCCACTGCTTCTCAAGCTGTCTACGGATGTGTACAAAGAATTTCTCTAAGCCACCTAAAACCCTGGTTAAATGACCCTTGCCTCACACACTTAAGTACATACTTAAGGCCACCCATGGTGGCAAGACAGTGAGATAATTTCTATAATTCTATTTTTGGAAAAGCAGAAAAATGATTCTTCTCTCCCCATGCACAATTTAAGTTGGCTCAGTTCTGCTTTGTGGATGCTCCTATTTTTGTGTTTTCATTGCTGTTTCTCATGACTATCTTGGGCTCTTTTCTATCTTCAAACATACCTTTTGAGTAAACTCATCCATTTTCATGACTTTAATTACTATCAATGAAGATTTACCCCCAAGTAATGTCAGAAGCTGGATTTCTTGTTAGGGTCAGACTCTTAGTATCTATTTTGACATCTCCACTTGGATATCTCACTGAAACCCAAATCTAAGTGTGTCCAATAATGAACTTACCACCTTATTGATCCCCTTCATGTGAGCTCTTTCTCCTGGGTCTTCTCTGTCAGTGAATGAGGCCAGCAGTCAGCTATTGGCCTAGCAAGTCATGAAGGAGAGTCATCCTTCTTCTATATGTTCTATGTCATTATCAGATCTTGTCCAGCCTACTTCTCTTAAAGCAGTCATTATTTTTTTCATCCATTTGTCTTATTTTATTCAGGTCACTACCATATAGAAGGTGCTCAATGAATAAATGAGTTCAAATGTATTTTCATTGGTAGGGGATTCAAGCTAATTGATGATTTGTACATATTGGGTTTTCCCTTTTGTTTGTTTGTTGTGTCCTCAAGCCCTGATATTGTTTCCAGGACCTAGTTTATGTGCCTTTCTATTTTGGCATTTCTCAGTACACTCTTGGGGGGGTTACTGGGAGAATAAATTGCCCTTCTAAGTGAATTCTGCAGTTTTTTTCAAAGTCTTTAAGAAAGTGAGTCATGGGATTAATGCCATCTGGATTATTTTTTTGTGACATAGTTCTGTTCTTATCTTTGGCAAATGTAAACACTTAACATTTATCTTCCCTTTTTAAAAATTAATACTCATTTCTATAACAAAAGTGTGGCAAATAGTAGTTTTGTTTTGTTTTGTTTTTTCAAATAGTAGTAACATAGTAGTTTAATATAGTAGTAAACCATTCCCTGGGCTTCCCAGGTGGTGCCACTAGTAAAGAACTTAACTAACATGCAGGAGATGTAAGAGATGCTGGTTCAGTTTCTGGTTTGGGGAAGATTCCATGGAGGAGAGCATGGCAACCCACTCCAGTATTCTTGACTGGAGAATCCCCATGGACAGAGGAGGCTGGAGGGCTACAGTACATAGGGATGCAAAGAATTGGACACAACTGAAGCTGCTTAGCATGCACACAAACCATACTCTATACAGTCTAATATATATAGTAAACCATATAGTAGTAAATAATACTCAGCCATGATCTTAGTTTTCTGAATGTTGAGCTTTAAGCCAACTTTTCCACTATCCTCTTTCACTTTCATCAAGAGGCTCTTTAGTTCTTCACTTTCTGCCATAAGGGTGGTGTCATCTGCATATCTGAGGTTATTGATATTTCTCCTGGCAATCTTGATTCCAGCTTGTGCTTCTTCCAGCCCAGAGTTTCTCATGATGTACTCTGCATATGACTTAAATAAGCAGAGTGACAATATACAGCCTTGACGTACTCCTTTTCCTATTTGGAACCAGTCTATTGTTCCATGTCCAGTTCTAACTATTGCTTCCTGACCTGCATACAGGTTTCTCAAGAGGCAGGTCAGGTAGTCTGGTATTCCCATCTCTTTCAGAATTTTCCACAGTTTATTGTGATCCACACAGTCAAAGGCTTTGGCATAGTCAATAAAGCAGAAATAGATGTTTTACTGGAACTCTCTTGCTTCTTTGATGATCCAACGGATGTTGGCAATTTGATCTCTTGTTCCTTTGCCTTTTCTAAAACCAGCTTGAACATCTGGAAGTTCATGGTTCACGTATTGCTGAAGCCTGGTTTGGAGAATTTTGAGGATTACTTTACTAGCATGTGAGATGAGGGCAATTGTGCAATAGTTTGAGCATTCTTTGTCATTGCCTTTCTTTGGGATTGGAATGAAAACTGACCTTTTCCAGTCCTGTGGCCACTGCTGAGTTTTCCAAATTTGCTAGCATATTGAGTGCAGCACTTTCATAGCATCATCTTTTAGGATTTGAAATAGCTCACCTGGAATCCCATCACCTCCATTAGCTTTGTTCGTAGTGATGCTTCCTAAAGCCCACTTGACTTTACGTTCCAGGATGTCTGGCTCTAGGTGAGTGATCACACCTTTGTGATTATCTAGGTTGTGAAGATCTTTTCTGTACTGTTCTTCTGTGTATTCTTGCCACCTCCTCTTAATATCTTCTGCTTCTGTTAGGTCCATACTATTTCTGTCCTTTATTGAGCCCATCTTTGCATGAAATATTCCCGTGGTATCTCTAATTTTCTTTAAGAGCTCTCTAGTCTTTCCCATTCTGTTGTTTTCCTCTATTTCTTTGCATTGATCGCTGAGAAAGGCTTTCTTATTTCTCCTTGCTATTCTTTGGAACTCTGCATTCAAATGGGTATATCTTTCCTTTTCTCCTTTGCTTTTCACTTCTCTTCTTTTCACAGCTATTTGTAAGACCTCCTCAGACAGCCATTTTGCTTTTTTGCATTTCTTTTTCTTGGGGATGATCTTGATCCCTGTCTCCTGTACAATGTCATGAACCTCTGTCCATAGTTCATTAGGCACTCTGTCCATCAGATCTAGACATTTCTCACTTCCACTATATAGTCATGAGGATTTGGTTTAGGGTTAAAGCTCAACATTCAGAAAACTAAGATCATGGCATCCGGTCCCATCACTTCATGGTAAATAGATGCAGAAACAGTGGTAACAGTGGTTGATTTTATTTTGGGGGGCTGTAAAATCACTGCAGATGGTGATTGTAGCCATGAAATTAAAAGATGCTTACTCCTTGGAAGGACAGTTATGACCAACCTAGACAGCATATTAAAAAGCAGAGACATTACTTTCTCAACAAAGGTCCATCTAGTCAAGGCTATAGTTTTTCCAGTGGTCATGTATGGATGTGCGAGTTGGACTGTAAAGAAAGTTGAGTGCTGAAGAATTGATGCTTTTGAACTGCTGTGTGGAGAAGACCTTTGAGAGTCCCTTGGGCTGCAAGGAGGTCCAACCAGTCCATCCTAAAGATCAGTCCTGGGTATTCATTGGATGGACTGATGTTGAAGCTGAGACTCCAATACTTTGGTCACCTGATGAGAAGAACTGACTCATTTGGAAAGACCCTGATGCTGGGAAAGATTGAATGTGGGAGGAGAAGGGGATGACAGAGAATGAGATGGTTGGATGGCATCACCAACTCAATGGACATGAGTGGGTAAACTCTGGGAGTTGGTGATGGACAGGGAGGCCTCTCATGCTGCGGTTCCTGTGGTCACAAAGAGTCGAACATGACTGAGCAACTGAACTGAAATGAACTGAACTGATCCTATGATTTAGCTTAAGTTAAACTCTTTTTTATTATTAAAGTACTATTTGGTCTTTAAGTGGACAATTTTTCTAAATCCATTGTTAAAGCCCCAGGTGGTAGATAGAGTTCATTTTATAGCCTAGATAAACACTTGCTACCTATATAGGTGTAGAATAGAATCATTGCATACTGTGGCTATGTTTAGCATCAGGTCAAGATTTCTATCAAGAGCAAGGAAACTTTCCTGTCTTCCTTTGAACTCAATGAGGAACGGAGAGTGAAAAGTGTCTTGCCTTTTGGTTGCTAGTCTATGTGTGCTTAGTCACTCAGATACATCTGACTCCTTTGTGACCCCATGACCTGTAGCTCACCAGGCTCCTCTGTCCATGGGGATTTTCTGGGCAAGAATACTGGAGTGGGTTGCCATGCCCTCCTCCAAGGGATCTTCCTGACCGAGGGACTGAACCCAGGTCTCCCGCGTTGCAGGTGCATTCTTTACTGTCTTAGCCACCTGACAATACTCTGCAGCTTGAGTAAAAAGCCACAAGGCCTTTTTTACTCAAGGAGTTTTCTTGGTGGCTCAAATGGTAAAGAATCTGCATGCAATGCAGGAGAACTGGCACCTATCCCTGGGTTAGGAAGATCCCTTGGCGAAGGGAATGGCTACCCATTCCTATATTCTTGCCTGGAGAATTCCATGGATAGAGGAACCTGATGGGCTACAGTCCATGGGGTCACAAAGGAGTCAGATACAACTGAGCGACTAACATTTTTCATTCAAGGTAAATGAAAATTACTAATGTTAGCGGGAATGCATCTAAGACAGGTTAGGTTTAGGATAAGTTGTAAAGTAAGACCTTTATCACTTCATATGTCTAGTATCTTAAAGTGATAACATAGTTTGGAATGGACATAAAGCCCTAAATTTCTCTGGATAATGTGATAATCTACCTGTAAATTCTATGCCTATGTATGTTTAATTTTGAAACTAGCAAATTTTCTTTAACTGACAAGTAGAGTATACAATCTCTTTTCTCTAATTTTATATTCTAAATAGCAAATTTATTAAAAATGTCACTAAATAACAATTTTCATGAAAAGTAAAGAAAAATTTAGAGTACTTCCTAGAACTTGTAATTCTAAGTGTCTGTTATCTGTATTTTCCCTCTACTTTTTTTCTTAAAATGTTTTTTGTATTGTTTCAAACTTTTTTGACCATCATGTCTTTTGATTACTCAATTTTGTTAAATATTCCCTTTTCCATCTCTAATGTCTTTAGTAATTCCTCATTCTTTATCTCCTGTTCAATTAGTTGAGTACTTTATTTGCAATCTATCAGCACATTAACAATCTTTAGTTTTCTTTCCTACCTTTCATAATTAATTTCAGTTATTCCTTCAGGCAGTTATCTGTCTTTTCAACCATTAACACTGTTTTAGCACTTGCATAAAAATATGCAAATATATATATTTAAATATACAAGATATATTTGTTTATATATATTATATATGTTTGCTTATATTGTTGTGGAACAATATACTATTAACATTTATAAATGTTTGTTATATGTATATTTATTTATATTTATAGAGGAGCAGACATATAAAAGGGATTATAGTGTGCAGAATTTTCCAAATTTATCTCATCACAAGCCTATCCTACCCTGTTTCTTAGCAGAGCATCTCACAGAAACAGTGTTTCATCGAATATGATTTGTAAGATGTCACTTATTTATCCAGTCTATCAACAAATGTTTATCTGTCAGTTACTAATAATACAACAGAAGTTAAAACAATAGGAAAAAAGATCCTTACCCTCATGGAAGTTACATTTTGGTGGAGATAGTCCATAAACATAATAACAAAAAATTATAAAGTATATTAGAAGGTAGTAGGAGCTGTGGTGTGAAATAAACCAGAGAGGAGACGGAGAGCACCAGGAGTAGGACTAGAGTTTGAAATAGGTGGTCTTGGAAAAATTTGTGGAGAGAGGAATGTTTGAACAGAGATTTGAATAAGGTGATGGAGAAAACCATGTAGATACTTGGGTACTGGGAGGCACTCCCTGCAGAAGAAAGATCAAGTGTCCTAAGGCTGGAGAGATTTTAAGACTGGCAAAGAGAGCAGGATGGTTAGAGCATGTTAGGGGAAAGGTAGATTTTAGAGATAAAGATGAAGAGGTAATGAGGTCAAGTTATGTAGATAATTGTAAGCTTTTGAGTTTTGTCCTGTGCCATTAGAGGGTTTTCAGACATGGGAGTAGTGTACTATCTGACGTATTTAAGATGGATAACTCTGGATGCTGAACAAAGAATAGATAGTACAGGGTGTGGATAAAAGCAAGGAGACTGCCTAGAAGTTTTTTAAAGTAATGCAGGCAAGAGTTGGTGGTGACTGGAACCAGAGGAGAAACTAGTGATGAATTTGTGAGAAAAGGTTAGATTCTGTGTATATTTTGATAATAGAGAAAATAGCTTTTGCTAATGGATTGGATATAGGACAGGGAGAAGACAGGCGAGAAAAGGAAAGGAAAGTAGAGAAAGGGAGATGAAAAGAGAATAAAGCTATCGCTGGGGCACAGAAGAATAGAGCTGCCCTTGACAGACAGGAGGAGGACTCAGGGCAAAAGGCTCAGGTGGGCATGGGCAGAGGAGATGAGTTTTGAATATGTTGTGTCTGAGATGTGTATTTCACATCCACTTGGGGATATTGATGAGGTAGTTGGGTGTGCCAATCTTGAGTTGAGGGATAGGGTTTAGGCTACAGGTAAACTTTCTGTTTATGTGGAGAAGGAAATGGCAACCCATTCCAGTATTCTTGCCTGGAGAATCCCGTGGATACAGGAGCCTGGTGGGTTACTGTTCATGGGGTCACAAAGAGTCGGACACGACTGAGTGACTAAGCACAAACTTTCTGTATTCAACATTATATTATTCAACTCTGGGTAATTTTGTACCCTGGTAGTGCAGAATAAATCATGCTCTGGTAGTATAAAGGTAAAATACCTTTAGCAATTTTACTTGCTTATCTGCTGCCTTCCACACCATACCGCAGAGAACTGAGGGTTGCATGACACTGAACCATTGATGGGCTGATATATATATATTTGCAATAGGAATCATGGGACATAATCACATGAATATATTCTAAATGAAATGTGCACAACAGTGGTAATAAAGCTTAGTGGACAGAGAGACCTTGATTCAAATCCCAGATCCTCACTAGTGTCATGAACCTCAATTTTCTCATCCAAAATCATAGGTCATATTACCTTCCATATAGATTTATTGTTAGTATTAAATTTTACATATGCTTCTAAGCATAACCGTTCAGCACAAAATAGACACTCCATAAATATAAACAATTATACAACTTTTGACCTGTTTCAAAATAATAAAAATGTAGCAGTAGTAATGCTGTTTGCATTACTAAATAGCATATGTTGGCAGTAGTAACAAATAATGGTGTAAAAATATATCCAGATGCTTCCTTTTTATGACTGGTTACATGTGAGAATGTGTTGAGAATAAAGGACTACTGGTTAGTGGCAAACTTCCAAATAACTGTCAGTATAGTAATCTTTTTTTTTTTTGCTTTTTTAAAATAGATGTACTTATTTATGTAAACTAATTTATTTTAAATAAGTAATGAACACACATGAAATAAATAAAAGTATAGAAAGAAGTAGGGAAAATTAATTCATAATCACCTAACTCTCCTTCTACCCAGTTATCTTTCCTCAAAGCAGCCATTATTGCCAGTACAATCTGTAATCATTTATCATTGCACATGGTTGTGAGTATATCCGATAGTTTCCTGGAAATGTAATTATATCTAAGAGTATATGTGCATTAAAATTGTTGATAAATATTGACAGGTTACTCTCTGTCAATGTTGCACCAATTCACAATTCCACTAACAACATCAGATCTCTTTCTTGATGACTTCATCAACAAAAATACAATTTTTAACCTGATCTTTCTATACTAATTGCCAGTTAAGCTAATATTTCACTTATTTTTATTACCAATTTTTTTTGCTTTGTAATCAGTATATTAAAGAGACATTCATACATATCAAGAATTGCTTAAATTCTGATACCCAGATTTAAGCTTGTGAACATATGACTTTAAACATACAGTTAAAACTATTCATCATAATTTGCTATACTACTGACATTAAATTACCAGTTACTCTGGAGCATAAGTTAAATGGTTTAAAGTAAGTCTATAACATACCTACAAAAACACCTTCCTATCTCATGCATGCAAATTACTTCTCCATGTAAAGGTCTCATCACTCTAACCTCTAAGTTTCCCTGCTCCAGTAGTCACTACTCTAAGGCTTACTGTGGTCCAAAAAGGAGGGGGAAAACAAAAGTAATCAGGACCAATAGCTATATATATTAATAAAAGATGGCACAGGAGAAGGGAATGCAGTTCTACAAGTGCAAGCCCTCAAGAAGCAGCATGTTATGGTAAACCCCTTCTTTAGAAAGGTATCATTTCTATCACTGACACCACAGGCTAAATTAAATTATACAGCATGCCATCTTCAATAACAGTTGAGGCAACAGAATAAATGCAGAAGAATCACAATGAGTCCCACTTAATACAACTATACAGACCAACACTTCTCTACAAATTAAGCTCTTTGACTGCCAGAAATGCAGTTTTAATTTCATAGCTTAACAATTAAGGATCATACACTGAAGTCAATACATATATATGACATTTTGGTCTAAACTATTCCATGTACATAGCTGGAATCAATTACAAAGTATGGCCTAAAAAATGCTAGGGGAAATTTTTTAAAGTAGTTTTTACAAGTATTAAACTTACCTTGCACACTGAAATCATCATATATGCAGAGCAAAATCAGAGCTTTTATATTTGAGTTTATTCTTCATTAAAGCAAAACAACAGCAAGTAGTGAGCATATTATGATTATAGTCCTTCACTCAAACCGCAAATAAAACACCAGCAGTGAGTGTTATTCACGAGCCCTACTAAGAGGTCTGACACTGAACACCTCCCCAAGGATGAGGTTCATCATCCTCATAGGCTTCTCCATTGTAATGGCGCCATCTTTCCTGATCTGGATCGAAGTTCATTAATTCTTCTTGGTCCATTTCATCAGTCTCTTCTACTTCCTTCCTCTCAGGCAGAAGTTTTTCTAGCAAAGAGAATTTATCAGGAGAGAGAAAGCCATTCTCAGGAAAGTTTATCTTAAGTTCAATGACTAGGTGACCCTTTTAATATAACCTATGATAAATTGGCATGCCTTCATTTAGCAAACACTTGATATCTCCCTGCAGGACAATCTGACCTGGATGAGAAGTAATGACTCTGGTTCGGTTGTCAAGAGTAAATATTGCCTTTTGGAAGCCACACAGTGCCTCAACCAGCTGTATGTCCATACACATGAAAAGTTCTTCTCCTCTTGGAGTAAAAACAGCATGATCCTTCTGGTCTAAAGCAATGATAATATCTCCTGGCTCCAGTCCTGGTTCTTGGTCTCTTTCACCATGGAATGTTATCTGCTGGCCATCTTTCATGCATTTGTCAATGTGAACGTCTGTAACTTTCTTTTCTCAAACTATATTCCTTTCGTTGCAGCTTTTACATCTATCCTTAGGACTGATCTGCTCCCCATGGTCCTGGCAATCCATGCAGACGGACTGAATTTGCTAAACCATTCCAGGTCCTATTTGATGAATTTTTATTTGCATTCCAGTACCTTGATAATTGGGACAGCATTCTCCTGTTCCTCTCTTACCACCTCGGCCTTCACATTTGTCACAAATCACATTCTTTGGCAGAGCTAGTTTTCTTGCTGCACCATTATATAAATCTTCTAAGATTACTGTAAGTTGATGAGCAAGGTTTTTACCTCTCCTCGCTTTCTGCATCCTGCCTCCTCCTCCGAAAAACATATCAAAGATGTCCATGTGGGAGTCAAAACTCATGACTGCTCCACCTTCTTTAATTGCCTTTTCTCCTCTTTTACCATATAATTCCCTTTTCTTTGCATCAGAGAGCACTTCGTAAGCTTGAGAAATCTGTTTAAACTTCTCGCCTTCATTTGGATTCTTATCAGGGTGGTACTTCAAGGCCAGGTTCCTGTGAGCCTTTTTCAATTCTTCTTGGGTGGCATTGGGTTTGATCCCCAAAACATCATAGTAAGTGGTTTCTGGTGAGCAGGCCGATGCCGGTGTGGGGGACCGGGAAGGAGCGTGCTGCTGTGTGCAGCTCGGGCAGCCGCCGATCCTCTGCCTCTCACAGAGCGTTCTGGAAAGTTTCACTTTATTACTGTTTTTACAGAAGAATAACTTTAAGGGCAATTTCAAATAAATGGCAACTTATCAGGGAAATCTGAAGTACCAAAGCTACTCTCTTGAAATGAAGGTTGATTATTTGCAGTTATAGAAAGGTCACTGCAACAGTTGCTGGTAATCAACAAAGAGATAAATTTATACAGTTGTTGCTTTCAGACATAAGTTTTTTCTCTTATTGTCTGCTGGGCATATTTGCAAATGCCAAATTGTGCTCAGTCTTTATCGTATCACTAAGAACATTTTAAGATGTCTTATTTCCCATCTATATGTATGGTGAGAGGAAAGGTACATTTCTGGATAAAATAATGATGAATGTAAGTTGATGATTCACATTGATTTAGATAAGCATTTAGTAGATTTAGATGTGACAAATGTGTTTCCTTCTAAATCGAGTATATGAACACATTTTTAACTTAAAAACAAATTTAAGATCATATGAAAGGAGATGGGGTGAGATGTAAGAAATGACATGCAGCGTAAATGCTGCACAAAAGTAATTTTGTTGCTTTGTGGCCCTTGTGGCTTCTCAATGTCAGGTCAGAAGGATTTGTTTCTGTTAGGTCAAGGTTCCCACAGTTCCTCAAAATTTACTTCTTGATATAGTTAGCAGTTTGATTTGGGAGTGAAATTTCAGAGAGAATGTCATTTCTTTGAAAATTTATAAATATCCCTATGCTTCAGTTGCTAATGGGAGTGGAGGCAGGTGGTCTGCCGAGGAACAGATTATCTAGTTTGGGCAGATACTTCCTTAAATGCTGTTAAAAATACCCATGGCAATGCTAGGCCTTATACTTACTAGGTGGTCAATAAATATTTGTCGAATAAATGAAATAATTATATAAAGCGAAAAATGAAGATATATGGAATGCTTTGGGCAAGCTACTTAACTGCTCTGATCTTCAGTTTCATCATGTATAAGATGGAGACAGTATTACTTACCTTATTACAATTGTGAGGATTACATTGTAAAATGCAGGCAAGGTATGCTATACCTTGCCAAGCACATAGTAAAAGTTCTGTAAATATTAACTCTTATGATGATGGTTTTCTTTATAATGAAGGAGAGAATTTCATAAGTTTCATTAGTACTTTCATTCATAGCATAAAGGTGAAATAACATTTTATTGAATAAGTCAGGGCTTTTTAACAAAGATTTTCTTCAAAGAGGACCAAATATTTTCATTTGCTCTGCCATGTGTTGTAGTTAATATTGGTTGCCAAAATGGCACCTGAATATTAAGTCATTTAGTCATCGCTACCACTTTATCTGGGCTTCCCAGATGATGCTAGTGGTAAAGAACCCACCTGCCAATGTAGCAGACGTAAGAGACGCAGGTTCGATCCCTGGGTTGGGAAGAACCCCTGAAGAAGAGAATGGCTATCCACTCCAGTATTCTTGCCTGGAGAATCCCATGGATAGAGGAGTCTGGAGGGCTCTGGCCCATAGAGTAGCAAAGAGTCAGACATGACTGAAAGGACTTAACTCGCAGTACTTTATCTGAATCATTAGTGTTGAAAGAAACTGCACTGTTGAGTGGATCTCATTCAAAACTGACTTGAAGATTATAGGTATCTCACACATGTCAGTGCACTGTTAGATTTCCCCAGTACTTTTTCATGGACGTTGACCGTTTTAACCTAGTTTACCCTTTTAGAAAACTGGGCACATATAAAATAAAATTTGAGCATACTAAGCTAGGTAACTATCTGATTAAAAACTTACTGATAATTAAAAATGGTATATGACAAATATAAAATAAATCTTTTCATAGGGAAGTCTAAATTCTCTATACCTCTAAAATTCTAATCTATTGATACATTTCAGCCCAGCCATGTATTTGAAAGAGAAGGACTATTTCACAGATCAGTTCTTGAATCTCAGCTGGCATAATTAGCTCTTTTCTTTAAAAAATAATTTATTTATTTTTGGCAGCAATAAGTCTTCATTGATACCTGAAAGCTTTCTTTAGCTGTGGCTGTGGGTGGATGGGGGCCTGCTTTGTCATCGTGCTCAGGCTTCTCATCGTGGTGGCTTCTCTCTTTTCTTTTTTTTTTTTTTTTGAGATTTGACATTATTTGTTGGAAGAAAAGGAAAGAAAAACAGCAGGAAATAAGAATCATCTTACATTTGATTTTTATACTTTCCAAGATAAATTTAAACAGAAATTTATTTAATGCATTAAATGTTTTAATTATTTGGTTATTTATGTATTTAATATTTTAATTGAAGTGTAATTGGCTTACAATAGTATATTAGTTTGAGGTTGTGGCACAGTAGTTTGATATTGTATCATTACAAAATGACCACTACGGTAACTTTGGTGACCCTCTGTCACCATACATAGCTATTACAATGCATGGCAGCTTCTCTTGTTGTAGAGCATGGGCTCTAGAATACGGGCTCAGTAGTTGTGGCACATGGGCTTAGTCGCCCCGTGGCATGTGTGATCTTCCAGGACCATGGATTGAAATTGTGTCCCCTGCATTGGCAGGTGGATTCTTAACCACTGGATCACTAGGGAAGCCAATGATTAGCTCTTATATTCAAGACCTTATATCTCATATAGTTAATGATGGTTGTTTCCAAAATAAAATGATAACTCAAAGATGAGAGTCTGACAAACGTTTCTGGTCAGCCAAGATATTAGAAAAATAAAAGCAATGTGGTATGTTCTCCATAAATTTAAATTTAGTTTTTATAAAAATTTGAGATGTTCTATCTTGTTTTTGATGTTAGATATCCACTATAAAAGGTAATGGTGATAATAGATAACAGCAATTACTATATATCAGCCAAAATATGTTGATTATTCCATGTATGGCCTGTAGCATTTTCTTTTTCTTTCTTAGCTGGGTATAGAGTGAGTTCTAATCTCTCTTAGGGTTACACTTCCCATTCAGCTAATGACCATCCCTCCTCTATGGTATGATATTCTATTAGAACCATACTGCATTTATATTTCTATATTATTATTTGAATTCCACTAAATCCACTATTCCTTCCATGACTATTGAGTTCTCTCTTTATCCTTCTGTCTCTTTGTATATATGAGTATATATATACTCACACACACACACACATGCACACACAATGTGTATAGGTAGTGTATCACTAGTGTGATGTATAATCACTGGGTATTTGATAACTACTGCCTAGCACTATATCTAATTTGACATTTTTCTTCATTTAAACTCTTTTGACTATCACCTTTTTACTTTTCTATTTCCTGCAACCTTGTTCAAATAAAACAGAGAAATTGGTTTACAAATATAAAGTTGAAGGGAACTTAGAAAGCGAAGAACAAAAATGTGTCAAAGGATTAATCTCAAAAATATACAAGCAACTCCTGCAGCTCAATTCCAGAAAAATAAATGACCCAATCAAAAAATGGGCCAAAGAACTAAACAGACATTTCTCCAAAGAAGACATACAGATGGCTAACGAACACATGAAAAGATGCTCAACATCACTCATTATTAGAGAAATGCAAATCAAAACCACAATGAGGTACCATTACACGCCAGTCAGGATGGCTGCTATCCAAAAGTCTACAAGCAATAAATGCTGGAGAGGGTGTGGAGAAAAGGGAACCCTCTTACACTGTTGGTGGGAATGCAAACTAGTACAGCCACTATGGAAAACAGTGTGGAGATTTCTTAAAAAACTGGAAATAGAACTGCCATATGACCCAGCAATCCCACTTCTGGGCATACACACTGAGGAAACCAGATCTGAAAGAGACACGTGTACCCCAGTGTTCATCACAGCACTGTTTATAATAGCCAGGACATGGAAGCAACCTAGATGCCCATCAGCAGATGAATGGATAAGGAAGCTGTGGTACATATACACCATGGAATATTACTCAGCCATTAAAAAGAATTCATTTGAATCAGTCCTAATGAGATGGACGAAACTGGAGCCCATTATACAGAGTGAAGTAAGCCAGAAAGATAAAGAACATTACAGCATACTAACACATATATATGGAATTTAGAAAGATGGTAACGAAAAAAAAAAAAAAAAAAAAAAAAAAAAAAAAGAAAGATGGTAACGATAACCCTATATGCAAAACAGAAAAAGAGACACAGATGTACAGAACAGACTTTTGGACTCTGTGGGAGAAGGCGAGGGTGGGATGTTTCGAGAGAACAGCATCAAAACATGTATATTATCTAGGGTGAAACAGATCACCAGCCCAGGTGGGATGCATGAGACAAGTGCTCGGGCCTGGTGCACTGGGAAGACCCAGAGGAATCGGGTGGAGAGGGAGGTGGGAGGGGGGATCGGGATGGGGAATAAGTGTAAATCTATGGCTGATTCATATCAATGTATGACAAAACCCACTGAAATGTTGTGAAGTAATTAGCCTCCAACTAATAAAAAAAAAAAAAAATTTTACATAGTAAAAAAAAAAAAAAATGTCACCATCAGAATTTCAACAGTATGTTCTTTATTCACCTAGAAATAAAACAAAAGAATAAAAGGCACCTAAATTAAAAATATAACTTAACTGAACCCTGCAAAAGTACTATAGAGTCTGAATTATTTTTCTTAAGAAAAATGAGCCCTTCACATCATTGAGCTCCAGATTTGGGGAAAGGTTCTAGCCCACTACTTTTCGGCACTTGAATCCGCTTAAAGGGAATTGTCTGCTGTGCTTGATGGTTTGGCAGATTTCGGAAGCTGCTGGATGTTCTGGGCTCAATGGAGTAGAACACCAGAGGCTAAAACTGATTCATGATCCAGTTAGGGGAGAAGAAAAAAATTTTTACCTGGGAGAGTTATCTTTTCCGGTAACATTTTGTCCTGGGTTGTGGTTTGGAATAATTTCACTACATTCCAAAGTAGAAATATTTTCCCCATGCTTTCAGTATAGTGGTTGATGCCTTTGGGTGAAAAGCTAGTGCTGTCCATAAACTTAATTTTTTACTTAGCTTCACAATTAATTTTTTTGTTGTTGTTTAGTATTCTTATTTAAAATAGTTTGAAATAAGACTTACAAGTTTAGAAAAATCTGTTTTCTTTCCAAATTATAAACTAAAAGTGAATTCAGGAAATCTACAAAAATGCCTTTGGCTTTCATAGACTACAAGAGTTCAGAAAATGCTTTTATACAGATAATCTTATTTGATGGATGGTGGTTCCATAAAAGAGATGTAAGAGGTAACTTGTCTACACTGACTCAACTCTTAAGTGTTCCAAGATGTACTCTCTGATTCCAAGTTTGGAATCTTTCTATGAGAACTGACTGCCTCTAATATTCTTTATTTTTTCTCTCATCTAAAATATTTTTCTATTTTATCTACTCATTCTAACTTGATGATCCAGTTGAAAAAATTATAAGGACGTGATATCTCCTTGATTATTTGCTGTATACGTTGAAGCTTTTTCATATATTCATCATCTTAGATATTCATTATCTTTCACCATTTTAATTCCTTTTCTGTGTTTGCAGAAAAATCATGGTTTATGAAAGTCACTGAGAGATAATTATCTGCCTATAATTGATAGTAACTGCTCAGAATTTTCCAGGGACTATGTGGATTATGGCTGGTCATCACATTAGAATCTGTCTCATGGGGTTCCATCGTACTATTTAAAAAACTGTGAGGAATAGTAGGAAATAACTAAGAATTTCAACCTAAAGTGACCTGAGAGGCTTACTCTGGATCCTGTGTGATATTTTTCACTTTTAATATGAAGACTGGGATTTGTGATTTAAATTTTATTTTGTGAAGAACTTTCAGCTGAAAACTTGAGCTTTATTTTGTCTAATTTTTATTTCTGTGTTTTCTCCCATTTTATTATTAGAGAATTAAAATAGCTAAGATGCAAAGAATCACTTCCCCCAGAAAACCTTTTTGATGAATTTAATTCATCTGTCCTTGTTCACCAGTTTACATGATCATGCATTATCTTTTGTTTTCTAATTAACGTTTATATTTGGTGCATCTTCACTCTACATCCAGTTCTCCATCCTCCGAAATAAGATACGATCTCTACTTTGTTTCCCTGATACTTACTGTGACAACATTACGGAATTCTTGTCCTGCAAAGAATGGGGGTAGAAAAAATTTTAAATGTATCAGATGTACCACAGGACCATGCAATATAGGAGAACACTGTATCAGAGGTATATGAAATTCTCAGATATCCCCCAAATTTCCTTAGCTTAGAGATTCTATTTGTGCCCAATCAGAATTTATAAAAGTTTATTTTATTGTAAATGTAATGGACATATGGAAGAATGCATAAAATAAATAATATGGGTGCAAAAATTATATCCATATCACTACCACCTAGGTTAAGAAACAGAACATTGCAAGAATCCCAGAAAAATCTTTGTATTATCTATCCCAACTTTGCTGACATTTATGCTATCTACTTCCTAACTTTCCTTTAAATTTCATACCAATCATACAGTCTGTAGTGGTTGCTGTTTGTTCTCTACCCTACCTCTCACATTTCCTTTAGCAGATCCTGTGAGTTTTGCATGGCAAGAATTCACAGCTGCCCACTTATTTGGAGAACTGCCCTGGGCCAAATGGGAACTGCTACCTGGGAAACTGTTTCTTCTCTGTGCAGCCCCGGTACCGACTGACTGGCGGTATTTCCCCAAGGGCAATCCTGGAACTCAGGGTTCTAATTGTGTGATGCTCTGGGATGTCACTTTGGGACTGACTGATGCTACTTTCTAGCTGAGACCTTGTTCTTGTAGGCTTCTTTCCCCTGCCTTATCCTGCTTCCTTTGTTCCCCTTCTCCTGACAGCACTTGTCCAATAAATGAATCCTTGAATAAGAATCTCCGTCTCAAGCTCTGAGGCTAGCTAGCTGGAGGTAGGACACCTCCAGTATTAGTTTCCTGTTGTCGTATACTATATTACAACAGACTCTGTGTCTTAAAACAACATTCATATTTGATCTCATGGTTTCTGGAAGTCAAGAACTTCCAGGTGTGGCTTAACCAGGTCCTTTGCAAGGCTCCCGTCAAGATGTTGGCTGAAGTGGGGGCCTCATCTGAAAGTTTGACTCCACAAAGATCTGCTTCCAAGCTTACTTGGGTTGTGACGAAATTCACGTCCTTCCAGTAGGAATGAGAGCTTCATCTTATTGCTGTCAGCTAGGAACACTTGCAAGAATTCAACTGTAAATCCTTGCTGCATGGGGCCCCCAGCATGGCAACCTGCTTCATCAAAACCTGAGAGGAAAAGAGAGACTGTAGAAGGACAGACATTAGTCTTATGTAACATAATCATATATACATAATTGAGTACATCTCATCGCTTTTGCTGTATCCTTTTGGTTAATAGAGAGTCACAAGTTCAGCCTAAATTCCAGAGGTGGGGAATCACACAAGAGTGGGAATCTCTGGAGCTGTGACTTATGGGGGCTACCTTAGGAGTCTGCCTGCCACACATTCCCCCCTAGGCAATTTAGACTATTTTTGCCTGTTCTTGAATTTATGTATTCAGGGTTGCACAGTGTATATTTGTTGTGTCTATTTTTTTTCCCCCTTTTCTGTTTATATGCATACCCACTTTTCTCAAATCACTAACTGTATTTTTAAGATTTATCTGCATTTTGCATGTGGTTGTGGTTTACTCATTTTTATTTCTATGTAATATTGCATTTAACTAAAACCAATAAGTTATTTTTTCATTCTAGTATTGTTAGACATGTTGTTGAATTGAATTGTTTCCATTTTGTTTTTTGCTATAGCAAATTATGCAATTATGAAAATAATAGTGCATGTTTCCTGATGCATGTAATCTCACTTCTCTGTGAAACTGTGCTTCCCAAACTTTAGCACACTTCAGAACTATTCAGTGACCTTGTTAAAACCCAGATTCTGGGACCCAACCATAGAGTTTCTGTTTCAGAGGGTCTTGATGGAGATTTGAATCCTATCATTTCCCCCAGATGATGCTGATACTGCCAATCTGGGGTCCATGCTTGAGGAAGTACAGCTGTAGAATACATTCTTAGGTGTAGAATTGCTAGGTCAAGAGTATTGGTGTTTGTTAATACATATTTTTGGTGAATTTAACATTTTTTATTGGTTCAGACCATCTCCCTAATCATTTTTCTTGCCTTAAGGTTTGTTTTCTTTCCTTCATACATTGAACTCGCACTGGTCATCTATTTTACATATGGTACTATGTATGTCTCAGTGCTATTCTCTCAAATCATCCCATCCTTGCCTTCTCCCACTGAGTCCAAAAGTCTGTTCTTTATGTCTGTGTCTCCTTTGCTTCTCTTCATGTAGGACTGTCGGTACCATCTTTCTAAATTCCATATATATGCATTAATATACAGTATTTGTCTTTCTCTGATTTATTTCAGTCTGTATGATAGGTTCCAGGTTCATCCTTTAATATTACTATAGTTGCATTTGAGCTTTGGAAGGAATTTGTTTGATTGATTGAGTTTTCAAAAATCATTTTACATTCAAGAATTTGTAAATGTCAACTTCAAATGTATATATTATAAAGGGCTAGGATTAGTTATTATTTTTTAAAAATTGGTATAGCAGTCAGTGCTTTCAAACCTAAGTGTGCAGTTAGTTTACATTTAATGAAATTACCAAAATATTTGGTTTTAAATTGATATTATTCTTATGTGATTAGTAATTGTTTTGCCTGTTCTGTATTCTCATTTTTTCTTTGTTGTTACACACACACACACAAATATTTAAGAGCTTAGAAGTTATAAATTTTTAACTGCCAAAGTTTGAAGTGCTTCCATTTATGCACCAATAATTTATCAAGGATTAATAATTATCTTTACCTGAAAAAAAGATAATTATCTTTATCTTTCAGAAAATGAAGATTGTAGCACACTTTAATATTCAATTATTTCTTCCCAATTTATATGTTATTATTTTATATATTTTAATTATTTTTCTATATATTAAGTCCCACAAGACACTTTTAATTGTATTTTCTATAATCAATGTTCATTTAAATTTACCACATATATACCATTTTCCTTGCTCATCACACCTTCCTGCATTTCTGAGGTTAGATCTCCATGAATGTAGTGAGAATGGTTACTTTATTGTCTGTACCTGCCGATGCCAGCATCTGGATTCCCAGTTGTATCTTTTGGTTTTCTGTTGTTCCTCCTGATCTGACTCATTTTGTCTTATGTGTCTCATCCTCTTTCTTTGCTGCTGCTGCTGCTAAGTCAGTTCAGTAGTGTCCAACTCTGTGCGACCCTGTAGACGGCAGCCCACCAGCCTCCCCTATCCCTTTGTCGGGCATTATATTCAAAAGTTACTTTTAGACATAATTTGAGGCCTAAAATAGCATTTGTTTTCCAGAGAGGATAGAATGGTCAGGGCCACGGCAAAAACAATGTTCCCTTGAAAGGATTGAGGGACTATTTACAAACTGTTGTGGCCTAGAAAACTAACAAAGGATGTTGAGTCGCCTAGTCTGAGTTTGCAGGGACACAGGCTGGTCCAGTGGAGGGAGGCCAACTGAGGGCCTTCGCTTGTAGGTGGAGGCAGCCATTGCCAGAACTGCAGCCCCAAAGCAGGAATGGGGTGTGGAAGGCAGTGTCCTCATGTCTCTGTCCTCCCACCCTCTGATCTTCTGCCCCTATTTCCCTTTGTCCAAAACCAATTAGAAGCCAAAGGACAAGGAAGTCTGGACAGTGCAGTTTGTTAATGGTCAGTGATACTGCAAAGAGCAGGGAAGATAAAGGTAGAAAGTAGCTCTGGAGAACAAATGTGGATGGCAATTAGAGAGGATGTATTTTCCTCTTCTCTTAGGCTCCTTGCTGGGGCCAAGGCTTCAGTTTTTTTCTGGAATATGAGAAATATAGTCGTCACTTACTGTCAGGGTGGAGAACCTCCAGACCTCAACCCAGAGGAATGAGGACTCACCCAGATCTCCTGTCTTGGTGGGTACTATATGCTGCTCAGTTAGTCCACTCAAAGCCAAGTTCTGCCTTTCAGCTTCTGTCAGTCAATATGTAAAATCTCCAGCACAGAATCAAGGCTCATCTCTAATGTTCTTTGACTTCCTCCTGACAATGACCCACTCCCTTTAATGTTTTTTTCTAGAAATTTTGGAGGGAGATAGGGGCAACCTAACTACCTTGTTTGTCTTCAGTAAGAGGGTTGGACAGGGTTTCGCAAACTATGGCCCATGGGACGAATCCTGCCCAGTGCTTGTTTTGTAAATGAAGTTTTACTGGGAAAAAACCCCCTAGCTATTATTAACATATTGCTGATGGCTGCTTTCACTCTGCAAGTCAGAGTTGAATAATTGTGATAGAGACAGTCCATGCCGTGATGAGTCGTGTCCGACTCTTTGTGACCCCAGGCCAGGGTCCTCTGTCCATAGGATTTTCCTGGTAAGAATAATGCCAGGAAAATCCTATGGACGGAATACTGAAGTGGGTGCCATTTCCTCTTCCAGGGGATCTTCCCAACCCAAGGACCGAACCCAGGTCTGCTACATTGCCAGTGGATGCTTTACCGCTGAGTCACTGGGGAAGCCCATTTGGGGCCTTCAGAACCTTAACACTTATATTTAGCTTTTTACAGAAAACCTTGGTTGAATTCTGCTAGACATGCCCACCATTTTCAGAAACCAACCATCCTTCCCACAAAAATATGTAAAAAATATATAACTCACAGTGTGAAGCATCTTCATACATACCATCTAATTAAATTTTAGTGGCAAAATGGAGTTGAGAGCTTCTTTTCCTTATTTTCACAGATCTATCTAATGATGGTGATATTAATGAGATGTTCAGTACTTGCAGTTAATTGGAAGGGAAATAAGTGGAAAGAAGTGGTCCAGATTATTGGAAAAAGCTAATCAAACTGCCACTGATAGAGATAAATAGAAAACTGTAACTTTAAAGTAATTAAAATCTGATTAAGAGATTTAATTAAATGTGCACATACATAAATATAGACTTATAATCATTTAAATCACACTTTGATAATTTCTAGCACCTACTGTGTGGCTGATAATGTGCTAAATTTTAAGTGTGTACTATCCTGATTAAGTTCCAATTGCTAAATCTCTGTAGAGTTAATTATAATTCTTCTCATTTTACAGATGGGAAGACTGAGTTCCAGAAAACTTAAGCTAAGTTGATTATGATTTCAAGCTTGCAGGTAAAGGGATTTGGATCCACTTTAAGAGTAACCTGGAGAAGGAAATGGCAACCCACTCCAGTACTCTTGCCTGGAAAATTTCATGGATGGAGGAGCCTGGTAGGCTACAGTCCATGGGGTCGCAAAGAGACATGACTGAGCGACTTCACTTTCTTTCTAAGAGTAACTGCATCAGAAGAACCAGCCAGGGCCATTTCATGTACTTCCTTTAGACAACAATGTAGCCCCAATAGGTTTTGTTTATATTAATCCTAGTAACAATCACATCTCTGACTTTTTAAATATATCTCTTTCAGTTGTATACCAGAAAAAAAATCAAATGGCCCAAGCAGAAATGTTTCCTTCTAAGAAACAGTAGGACACATCTGATTGATTTGGGCTGAGAGGTACTGACAATTCAACAGTAGCCAGCTGAAATTGCCTTTCCAACTGAAGTGGTTAAGCCTGGCCTAGAGCACTGCAGTCAGCTTGCACCTGCTGCCCAAATCCTCCTAGTGCTTCAGAGACAATGTTGGTCTTTGAGGCATCTTATGGCCCTGTTATGTACTTATTAATATTATGTTCATGAATATCAAAGAAGTGGAGAGCAAATTTGGAAGCTTTAAATAAACTACAGATAGGCTCTGGAAACTTCTAATTGCATTTTTAAGTTGTACTTTATGGTACTCTTTAGAAAACATATTTTTTTTCTGCCCGGAAATTCCCAAGAGACTATTCCTTACCCTGAATTGAACAACTGGAAAGTTTTTATCTCTTAAAATCCAATTGATTTTTAGGTTTTCTGTAACTTCATAATGTCCTCAACTGCTTTCTAAGCAATATATTTGTACTTAGAGGACTTTGTCTAGCTTTAATTTTGCCAAATATTTGCCCTGAGCCTGAGGCCAACATGGAGTTGATTGAGTCCCCAGAAGGACAATTTTATCTTGACTGATAAATAGTAGAAAATGGGGGTTTTATTGCAGAAGACTTAAAGGTTTCACTTTAGCAGTTGCAAATACTGCAATTGATTTAAAATGTTTATGTTTTTAAGATAATTAAGTAAAAAATGCATAATTCTAAACAATGTTATACCAGTAGGCATGTTTACAGATTATAATTAGTTTGAGGTGAAAAATGAGCTATGTAGGTGACTGAACCACTAGCATATTTCCAGTGTTAGAGTGTTTCATCATTTCCTTCTCTATTTTCTGTTTCACCTTCCCAGTTTTTAAATTTGCGATGGTAAAGAGAGGTAGAAAGGTTAGTACTTAAAATTTTTTTTTTATGGAACTACAGTTGATTTACAATATTGCATTAGTTTCCAGTGTGCAGAAAATTTGTTCAGTTACAAATATTTTATACAAGATTTTTTTTTAACCACTGTAAGTTATTACAAGATATTGAATATAGTTCCCTGTGTATGTGTGTGTGCTCAGTCATGTCCAGTTCTTTGTGACCCCATGGACAGTAGCCCACCAAGCTCCTGGGATTCTCCAGGCAAGAATACTGGAGTGGATTGCCATTTCCTTCTCCATAATCCCCTGTGCTATATAGTAAATCCTTGTAGATGTGGTAATGTATATCTGTTAATCCCTAATCCTAATTTATCCCTCTCCCTACCACTTTCCGCTTTGGTAATTGTAAGTTTCTTTTCTATGTCTGTGAGTCTCTGTTTTGTAAGTTCACTTGTATTGTTTGTTATATTCCACATATAAGTGATATATAACGTTTGTCATTGTTTGACTTACTTCACTTAGTGTGATAATCTCTAGGTCTACCCATGTTATTGCAAATGGAAATAGTTCATTCTCTTTATGGCTGAGTAATAGTCCATAGGGTCTATGTACAACATCTTCTTTACTCATTCATCTGTTGAAAGACACTTAGGTTGCTTACATGTCTTGGCTATTATTAAAAAGTGCTGCTATGAACATTGGTGTGCATGCCTCATTTTGAATTAGAGTTTTTGTCTTCTCTGGATATATGCCTGGGAGTGGGATTGCTGAATCGTAGGGTAGCTCTACTTTTAGTTTGTTAAGGAACTTCCATAGTGTTTTTCATAATGACTGCACCAATCTGTATTCCCACTAACAGTCTAGGAGAGTTCCAAAAGGTTAGCACTTTCTCATAAAGGAGATTGTTAGATCATAGACCATCACTGGAGAATCAAGCCACTTGGAGATTCAAATATGTGATCTCAATGTAATGTAGCATGAGAGACTGCAGAAAGTTGATCTCTGTGTTTTTCATAATGTATCTTTCAACAAGCATACAGTAACTATACTATCTCTGGAAGAGCTGATCAGTGCATGAAGTCTTCTCTCACACAACTTGAAAACACTGAAAAATATTTTTGTGAGTTATTTTTACATGTCTTCTGTAGGACACAAACAAAATAAGGAGATGGCTTAGAATATTTTTTATAAGACAGTGAAATGGCCTTTTAAGGATAGAGAAAAGAATATCAGTCTATTCAACCAACTTTGTTTGCTTGTGATAATTTTTTAAGTTTCAAACCCTCTTCTAGTTAATAACTACTCTGTCACACACACACGTGTGTGCACGCACATGCATCTATACCCATGGGTATGGATTACTATTATCTTGATAGTTGCACCATCATAGGTTAGGTTTGGAAACTTATGCATGTGGAATCATACAGTAATATTCTTTTATGTCTTTCCTTTTTCATCCATGAGATTCACCCATGTCATTACATTTGATTTTAGTATATTCATTCTCACTGATACTAGTCTTTGTAGTATTCATTGTGTGACTATACTAAACAATATTTATTAGTTTTACTTTTGAAGGTTTTTGGTTTGCTGGGCCACCCCTAAGGTATGAAGACTCCTGGAAAATGTTTGTTTTTTGCCTATATAAGTGATTCAATTAAAAACTAATTACAAATTTATGGGCCCATATGCATATGATGGTTTACCAATAAATGTTTAAAATCATAAATAGAGAAGAGGTACTTACCTGTTTATTGTTCAAGCAGTAGATATAAAGATTCCTCATAATGTTCAGGCCTAGGAACTGTATCTTCATGTTCTTTATCATCAAATGTCCTATTCCTGGCTAGTATCACTTTTCATGACATAAGGAAAAGATAACAGCACTGTTACCATCCATAATGTCTTGGCTCTTCAGAACCTGTTGGTATTGAAGCAATATAGATCTTCTTGCTTTTGCATTACCCTAGTAGCTTTTATTAAATGCTGGTTACCTCATTACTCATGATTTGCATCATCCACTGTGCCACCTGTGAATACTGGATTCCAATGACTCTCTCAAAGAATGTAACTTCACTTCATTGATTATGATCACAAATGTAAGTCTTATCCATAATATGTAGAAAACAGCTGACAATAATTTGTTTTCTAGTCATGTTAAATTTACCATTTATTGTTTTATAAGATAAACATAAAGCAACACATCTTATAACTGTGTCTTACCTTGAACTCTTTTGACCATGATCACTAAAGTCTTAGAACGTGGTATCTTTCAATGCCTTCTGCATCCTCTCACCATTGGGAAAGACAGGCTAGGAATCTGTCAGCAAACAGTGTGGTCTCACGTACCTGAGGAATTTCTTTACCTTGTTCAGTACATTTTAAGACTAATCCAGGGAAGCATTATGTTGCCCCACCTGTTGAAGCAAGAAGAGATACAGATTGAGGGGACCAATGAGCATTACATAGTATCAGCCTGGATAGCCTATGGAGGACATAGGCATGACTAGTCCTAGAGGACTGGCTGATATATCATTTACATTCTGTGGAGAGGTTCTACTATGTGTCCAGGGTGGAATGTGTGCTGCAAAACCCATCATTGCAAAGTGTAATAGCTTAGAGGTGTCACTGAGGTAAGAGCTGGTGTGTGAACATACAAAGGTGACTCAAGTTCAAGCATTGAGAGTAGTCTATTGGTAGCCTGGAGCTGGTATCTATCACGTGTCACCCAAAATTAGTGTATTAGTACTATTCTGGTGATTCAGTCTCATTTGACACAAGAAAACAACAACAAATCAAGCATTTGCCTGCCAAGAAGTTCTTGATCTCCTAGGAGCGACCAGTCAACCTTATGAGTGGCATAGAGTGTTGGAAGGACCTAGAGGGAGAAAATAGAGACCAGAGCCCATGGAAGTCCTAGTCTGGGCTCAGACACACCACATGGGTGGCATTGCCAACTCCAGCTGATCCTACTCACTAGAAAGAGATGAAAGTTTTAAGGATGACACTCCAAAGCATGGGGCTTCTTGCGGCTTTGCTAGATAGGGCACTACTTGTTTAGGGACAAAACTGTTGGGTCATTTCTAATTTCAGCCAGGACAGACGAAGCTTCTGTGAACATTCTTGGTGCACATATGAACTGCTTTCTGCTTGTCTTATACCTAGGGTGGGATTACTTGATTACAATTAATTATAATTGAAATAATGTGCATGTTAACTTTAGTAGATCCTGACAGCTTTCTAGAGTGTTTAGACTAAGTCACTCTCCCAGTAGGATGATAGTACCAAAACTCCACATTCTTTTCACTATTTGGTGAGGAATTGTCATTACTTAAAAAAAAGAAATGTAGCTCTTCTAGTGGATTCAATGGTACTTCATAATGATTTTCATTCACATTTTCCTGAATAATAATGATTTAAAGTACCTTTTCATATGCTTATTGGTTATGTTGATATCCTTGTTGAATTACCTGTTCATCTTTTTTCCTTATTGCTTGGTAGAAGTCTTTTCTTATTAAAGTATAGTAGTTCTCAATATACATCTTTAATACTCACCTTTTATTTATATCTGAATAGCACATATCTTTATCCTGTTAAGGCTTGCAGTTTCATTCTCTTAATGGTGTCTTTGAGTGGCAAAACATTTTAATTTTAATGCAATTTAATTTATCAGCATTTTGTTTATTGTTAGAGTGCATTTTCCTCTTTGAGAAATCTTTGTTTAACTCAAGGGTATAGATATACTCTCTTTTGTTTTCTTCTACATGCTTAATTTTTTTCTCATTATGCCAGTTGTTCTAGCAACAGATTTAAAATGAACATTGTTTCACCCACAGCATGTTTGTGGAAAAGCAAGTGACTGTACTAGCATGATTCTGGGCTCTCTTTCCTGTTAACTTTGTACCATTACTGCAGTGTGTTAGTTTTACTATGGTTACAGAAGAAATCTTAATATCTGGGAGTGTATTCTCTTTAAAATTATATTGTTAAAAGATATTTCTTCAGTAATCTTGATCTTTCTGACATCATTCATACCTATGTGTACTATCAAAATTTATCTAGGATAATTTTTCTTATACCTGAAAAATTTCCTTTCCTCTATAATTTCAGTGTATGCATCTTAAAAATATGCACCTCAGATTTATTTTAGACATTTTATTGTCTAAAGTATATTTATTTTGCCTTCATTTGTGAGGCACATATTTGCTGATGTACTGAATTCTAGATTGGCAGGTTTCCTTTTTTTTAAGTTTCAAATTGTTTTCAAGAAGTGGGTTTTTTTTGTTGTTGTTTGCACTCATTGTTTCTGATGAAAAGTTAGCAGTAGTTAGGCCGTTTGAAGAGAATTTTATTTTTTGTTTCATTTTTCCCCCCCTTCTGGCTGCCATTTTCTTAAAAATTCCTTTTAGAATGGCTTTAGATTAACAGAGGAATTAGGAAGACAATTCTGAGAATTTTCATATTCCCTGTACCCAGTTTCCAGTTAATGTTACATTAGTGTGGTACACTGGTTAAAATTCCTGAACCAATATTGATACATTATTAACAGAAATCCATACTTTATTTAGATTTCCTTATTAAACCCATCTATTAAATTTTTAATCTCAATTGCTTTTGTTGCTGTTTCAATTCTAGAACTAATGTAAGATGTGTCTCCCGTGTAAATCCACAGCATTAGCCTAAGAAGTAAAATGGAAGAGGATCCTAGGCTTAAATGGGCAATATTCATATTATAGTATCAATCCTTTATTTAGAAGTCAACCGTAACAGTTAAATATACTTATTTCACATTTGTTTATTTTAAAATGTTTAAAAATACATATATACATATAAACATTCTTGGTAAAACTCCAGAATTTCACATGAGACCCTGAAGGGCTATTCAATAGGTAAAAGGTAAGAATTGCCCTCAGAATGGGTGAAACCAAGACTTTACTTTAGCAATGATTGGTCCTTCCTTTTTTGTCTGTGACAAGAAAACTGAATCCTTTCTGAAGAAAGATATCACCTAAATGCTTGTATACAGTGTCCAGCACCCAGTCAAAAGGTATACAGAAATTAAAGAGCATGTAATCAAAAGCCAAATGAAAAACATAAAACAGAGCCTTTGGTAAGACAGATACTAGACAGACTTTAAACAAATACAATTAAAATTTCAAGAAAATTAAAGTAAAAATGAAAAATTTCACCCATTTAAGCCTAAGATCCTCTTCTAGTTTACTTCTTGGGCTAATGCTGTAGGTTTACCTAGATACTGCCATTTAAATAGATTCTTGGGCTTCCCTGATGGCTTAGCAGGTAAAGAATCTGAATGAAATGCAGGAGACCTGTGCTCGACCTCTGGATTGGGAAGATCCTCTGGAGGGGGAAATGGCAACCCACTTCAGTATTCTTGCCTGAATATTCCCATGGACAGAGAAGCCTGGTGGACTACAGTCCAAAGAGTTGCAAAAAGACGGACAGGACTGAGTGACTAAACACATAAACAGATTCTCAATGTATATGAGCTGTTCATTCATTCAACAAGTATCTATTGAATGCTAACTCCATGCCAGATTCTATGCTATTTTAGGCATACTGTGGTGAGCAAAATGCATGTGGTCACTGTCTCCATGAAGCCTACGGTTCTAGGGTAGGAACAGATATTAATAAAATGGCATAAAAATAGAAACTACAAATTGTGAAAATTGTTGAAAAGTAAATGTGCACCTCTGTGAGCGCATAGAGGGATCACATATTGTCTGGGAGTTGCCAAACAAAGCCTCATTATGTTGAGATTTTACCTAAAGTAACATGTAATTTCTGTCATTACCCTGAATAATCAGCAAGGTGAATGATTTTCAGTTACAACTGAAGTCAAGCTTTTTTTTTTCTGAATGTAGCACAAAATTTCTAATAATCACAAGATCATCACAATAATAAAATTCCAGTGTGTAGGAGGTATCCCACAAGACTATGTAGTATGTGGGTAGGATGTCCTTTATTTTAAGAATTGTTCTATTTAATGGCATAGGTGGGTGGCATAGGGATAGAGAAAAAAAGAGAGTTCTTTGTTACATGAAGTGAAGTCGCTCAGTCGTGTCTGACTCTGTGACCCCATGGACTGTAGCCTACCATGCTCCTCCGTCCATGGGATTTTCCAGACAAGAGTACTGGAGTGGGCTGCCATTTCCTTCAATATTCAGTGTATTATTTTAAAATTTGATTTATATTCCAGATTGGTGCTGATAGATGGAAAGAAGGATGTACTAATATTTTTTCAGGGCAAGTCACATTTACTCCTGGTCATTGGGCATAAATTTCCATGCATCTGCAAAAATGATGAAAGCTCATCATGAAATCTCAGAAGAGAATTCCTGCAAACAGTATTGCCATTTGAAATGCTACTAATTTTGCTCTTGCAGCTTTGCCAAGGAAGCGCTATGAAAAAAAGGAATGGAGGCATAAATATGTGTAGTATTCTCAGGGAATGGCAGGCATGACCAGGATGTGGAACAGAGGCAGAATGGAGTAGAAAAAATAGATTGTACCAGATTATGGGTTGAGGGGTACCTTGCAAAAAATTGGTAGGTAGTGGGGGAGCCACTGAAATGGTTGTGTGTATGTGTCAGGGAAAATATCTGTTATTTGTAAAATTGCTCTGAGAAACCTCAGAAAGGAGATTGAAAAGAGGAAAGCTCTAGACTGTGAGACAGGTTGGAGTACATTCTCAGTCTGCTAAGAGGTGACGCTCAAGTGTTTCAGAAATATCACCTCTGATTAAAAGTCATCTCTTTGTTTTTGTTTGTTTGCCTTTGGAAAAAGTCCAACACATCAGAATTTTAATGAATCTGAATGAATTGAGAAATAGTAATGGTTTGAAAACCCTCACTTTTAGGAGAATTGATCTGTTTGAATAATTTGAGTTCTTTAGGTGATTTTCACATTACTTAAAGCAATCTATGTTCTGACCTTTTGCTTTTTGACTCCCTCAAACCTTGCTGCCCCACAATTTAAGAATACATCAAAATAAATATACAAGGAAATCCTCAACTTTATCATTTGCTACTGCGCACTGGACAGTTCTGATGGAAATCATTTCAGAAGCCTCCCTAGTTAAAATGGAAACCCATTGTGTCAGTTCGTGTGACAAAGCTGGAGCACATTTGAATGTTTGTTTGAATACAGCTTTTAGGCTATTGACAGAAATTTGAGACCAAGGCCAAGCTTAGTAGCATGGGCCCTGAGAAAGACCAAAGCCAGACATGAATGTTTACTGACAGGCGGTTAAGCAAAACAGCTACTCTGCTGTTTGTCTTTGTCCTGGATATTTGCTTCTTATTAATCTTTTAGGATGTATTCTTCCTTTGCTGAATCCATTATTAATCAGAGAACAGACATTGTGTTCCCATTGTTTGTTCTTGCTCAGGTTGATGGAGAAAAAAATGTGTTAGATATAGTTAGAAGAAGTTGTATTTTCTAATTACAATTAGAACAAATAGAACAAGATTTCTAATAAGATACTTTGTACTTTTGGTTGGTTTTAGGTAAGAAAATGTATATCTTAACACTAGATTGCAAAGAATGATCTCACAAATTCTCTAAAATCTTTCCCCTGTTCCCTGGGAATTTTAGTGACTTATAAAAGCAATTATGCTGATGAATTTTTGTGATATAAAGAATACACTGGATTTTATGTCTCATAAGCCAACTAAGCATTGTTATTTGGGATGATGTTGCTATATTTTTCTGCAGTTTAATTATTGCTTTATAATAATGGAGTAATATTATATTGTTTTTTTAATATTATGGATGTATGTATTTACAATTCTCTTTCCTTTAACAACCATACAGTTTAGAGATAAAGTGACTGAGGCCCAGAGAGTTTAAATAACTTGCCCACTATCAACCACCTATAAATAAAGATATTGATATTCAAATTTAAGTCAGTCTCCAAAGAGCCTATTTTTTCCTAACACACCCTGCTGCTTTTTTATAGAGATAAATGTCACACCAAATTATTTTCCTTTTTCTACTAAGGGTAGGAGGATGAGCAAGGAGGAGCAGTGCCTTGACAACATGAAGCAGTAAGACCTCATTGTAATAAAAAATGGCAGCCAATCTTCTGGTGGCCTGCTCATTAGCGTCTGAAAATAAAGAATTCTGTTCTGGTGGTGGCAAATTCTTGGCAAGAAAGAAGCAAAATATGTACACTTTGAAGTACGCTTCTACTGTTACTTCTATGTGAGGGAATTACACTTTCTGTCTTTTTATTTTCTCAAAGTGTTAATTTCAGGAAAATCAAATCTCCACTTCAGTTTGACCTGAGTGGAATCTGTGAAGCCTTGTAACTTACTGCCTGATGGATGATGTCATGGTGAGTGGCATGTACAAGGATGGAGTCAGTGATCCCAAACTTTCCAAAGCTCGATTTGTATTTTAAGAATGCGTATGTCTAGCCAAAAGGAAAGATACATTCAGTGGTGAGGAAGCAGATTTTGGCATTTTAAAAGTCCATATTATTAAATTGTACAATTGGAATTATATCAGGAATTAACAAACCACAGCCCCTTGGACCAAATCTCCATCATCTGAGATCTGTTTTTGTATAGTCCCTCCAAGTTAAGAATTATCTTTACATTTTAGAGGGTTGTAAACAAAACAAACAAAAATCTCCAAAAGCAAGAATATGTGAGAGACCTTATGTGATACTCAAAGCTTCCAAATGTTTGCTATCTGCCTATTTACATAAAAAGTTTGCCTATTTCTGAACTAAACAATTGAGGTTAAGCTATCTGAACATATATCAATTCTATTCCTTGTAGCTTGCCTTAGAGACAATAGATTTGGGCTTGAATCCTATTTACTGCTTGTGTGAACTTGGGCAGAATACACAATGTTTTTGAGGCACGCTTACTCATTCTTGAAATAAATATAATATTACCTATGTCATAATATAGTCAGGAGGATTCTATATGTAAAGAGAGTTTTAAGTGCCAAAAGCAGATTGCAAAGTAGAATATTGGGTATAATCTCATCTTCATAAAAATGTTTGTTTTTATGATTATAATCACATGAAAAATGCCTGGGCACATAGCCTCTGAATTGTTAACAGTGGCAGGCAAATCCTAGAGAGTGAGAATAAAATAAAGATGTTTACTCTTTATATAGTTCCATATGAAAACTTTTATAAGGCACTACTTTGTTAATTGTCACCTAATGGTAATTTAAAAGTTTTTGGCGTACAGCAGGGATAGGCCAAGTGTCAATCCTTTCTTGCTCCTTAAAGAAGGGAGAAAGATTCTCCGGATAGCTGATTCTAATTTGTGGATTGGAACAGCATTAAGCTCAGATTTTTTTAGGAGAATAAACATGCAGTGTTTTAAAATGTATTTTATAGTTTAACAGCTTTGACATCTTGACTTCTAAAAGGGAAACAAGATTCACTAATTCATTTCCGGGTTTAGCCTCTAACTATCTGGCAAAATAGGGTGTCCTGACATTAAGATATCATTTTCTCATGTCTCATGTGGGGAAGATTCCACCACTTGCCTATCCTTCTAGAGTCTCTTTTGTCCCTGAATTCAAATTCATGGATAGCTGAGTCTAACCTCAGGAACCCAACACTTCTGCTATTGTATGCTGTTATTGAAATTCTGTCTGTAACTACTAAGAAATTAAAGGCATAGTTAGTCACCTTCTCTGGAGAAGGAAGTGGCAGCCCACTCCAGTATTCTTGCCTGGAGAATCCTGTGGATGCAAGAGCCTGGTGGGCTGCTGTCCATAGGGTCGCACAGTGTCAGACATGATTGAGGCGACTTAGCATGCATGCATGCATTGGAGACGGAAATGGTAACCTACTCCAGTATTCCTGCCTGGAGAATCCCAGGGACGGAGGAGCCTGGTGGGCTGCCGTCTATGGGGTCGCATGGAGTCGGACACAACTGAAGCAACTTAGCAGCAGCAGCAGTCACCTTCTCCTTACATTCTAGATTAACTGGGGCTCCACAAGATCTATAAAAATTTAGGATTCCCTTAGGCCAATAGGCAGCATTGTTTGTCATGGTTTGACTGTGTATAACTTCATTCAGATTTATAAAGAAACTTGAAAGAGCCCAGTTTCACTTGAAGTTGAGTAAATGTGTCCATTGGCATTATTCCTAAATTTCATGACTTCTTACTAATGCTGCTGTAACTGCTGGAGTTCCAAGACTTCCAAAATCCCCTCATTATTTAATTATCTCAAAATAACCCAAACTTCCTGTAGGTCCCTGAAACCACAGGATCCCAGGTAAGGTCATTGAGGAGCTTCTCACCAAGACTGATTGCTGCTGTTGTCCTTTTTCGTTGCAATGCTCTTTTGTTCTTTGCACAGACCCTGGCTATCATGTCCTGTAATGCCCATTCTTCCAGGACCAGTTTGCCTGTCTCAGGTTCCTCTCCAACTAGGATTCTGACTCGCCCTCACCCTCTATCTTCCTGAGATGTGTCATCCATCTTCACCATCTCTTTTCACCTGGCACTCTCTCCCCTGTCCCTAGGATTGCCATTATTCATCTATCCTTTGGACGTTAATGGAAAAGCCTTTCTCTTTCTGGACATATTTTTTTTACAGGATGTAATACAGATGATTTCATTTTATTATTCAGTTCTCTTGAATAGAATTATCTTAATGGAGTGACTCCTGTCAAAGGTATGTAAGCAGTCTGGAGACAGGAAGGGGAGAGACTGGTTAAGTTCAAGTTCAGTTTCGCTTTGCTTCCATCCAAAACCCTGGTAAGGTCAGGTGAATCTCCCTTCTCTCCTCTCAGTGATCATCCCTTAGAGTGCTGTCTCGTCTCCCTGAATCTGACTGAGGAGCATTGTTGTCCTTTCTCAGCCAGGTCTCCATTTGGTCTGCAGTTGTGAGCAAGGATTTGGTGAAAGTTGTAAAATATGTACAGAGTTCTCATTATACACCTCACCGAGTTTTCTCTATTGTTAACATTTTACATTACTATAGTACTGTTAGGTAGTTAGAATAGGAAAAAGGAGTCCAAAATGGTGGTGACTAAAAGACAAAGAAGGGAAAAACCTGCAAAAATAGAACAAAGAAAGGTCCGAGGTACATACTCCCCCACAGTACATTTGTCTTCTCTTTTGCAGACAGCTTATGACAATTAATTGCTTGGCTGACAATTAATTACATTATTTTCTAGGTGTGACCTGATCAAATGATTTGAGAGGGTGTGATTAGGGACAAACATATTTTTTTTGCATTGTATCAGCTTTTTGCCTTCGGCATTTTGGGAACTCCATAGTAAGAGGACAAATCAGGGTAGCCTGAGCCTTCTTTTACTAAAGTCTTTGCTGAGAAAGAGTAGGCTAGGGTAGTTGCCCCTGTGGGGCTCTATGGTACAGAGGCTGAATTCAGGCAAAACTGAAAATCTGGGCAGTAGGCATTTAGGTGAGGCTTTCAAATAGGGAAAAAGTAAAAATCATTTTGGATAGAGCAGAATGAAATAAAACAACTATCAACTTAAAAACATGTAAAACCATTAAAGTGTCCAAAGAAATTAGGGTTGATGATCATAAAGTCATATATATATATATTGTACCTTCTTAAAATATAAAATTCATCTCTATAAATGTTCTGAAGGGGTGTGTGTGTGTGTCTGAGTTATAGTGAGCAACTACCTATGGACCAGGCACTGTGTTAATTACTAGAGATACTGACTAAAGACAGCCATGTTCTTATCCCCAAGAAGCTTATGGTCTGGGTGGCAATGATCTTATATATGTATAACCTAGCTGGTTTTCCTTAATTGTTTCTTTTCCTCCAGTTTATACTATAGTTTATCTGGCAGGGCAGGAGATATCCAGCTATGGGTGATATGACCATCGTCATAAATGTCACTATCTGCTAACAAAGGGACACAAACACAAAGTATCACCCTCATTAACAAATATTCATTAAGTTCTTGCTCTCTGTAGCACATTTTCCAGCCATTAATTAGGCAAATAAAGACAATATAAGACAACGTTACCCCCTTTCTTACCTTGTTACTCAGAGTATTTCCTAAAACTAAAAATGATGATACAAGGTAGTCTCATTTAGTTCTAAAGAATATTTCAGATCTAAATTCCCTAGGAGATTAGAAAATGAGGCAATCACCCCCACCTGGAACTGGCACATGAGGAGGTTTTGTGAAGGAAAGCTTCTGGTTATGTCCAGAAATAAAGCCCTATATGTGCACAGGGTTTTCAAGGGTGGAATTAGACTAGCCAAGTTTAAATTGCCTTCCCTTCCTTTTCTGGCCTTTTTCTTTTACTTCTTGCCTTCTGTGTGCCAAGGTGACTGCATTTGGTGCAGTCATATGGTGACCCATTGTTCATTTCTTGTTAGCTGAATTAGGAAAAATGGTTGAGATGGATTAAGATGGGCAGCAGCAGCCTTCATGCCATCCCGAGAGTAATTAAATGTAACAGAGCAAGTATGGAAATAATCCTGGGTGCTTCACTTCCCTGAGTTCCAATTCAGGCCTTGAAATCCCCCTATGCCAATGATTAGCTAACTGGTTATCTAGATGTTGTGCCACAATGTAGACTTTTGGCTTAGAGTCCTCGTTCATGGTAGAGAAGAATATCTATTCTGTACTTTGCCTTGATGTCTTCAAATGTTGTTTCACCCATAGGATATAATTGGAGAATTTCTGTCGTAATTCTGTCATACTATTTCAAGTTCAGCTTTCAGTTTCCTAATAGTCTAAATGTCACATGCATTTTTATTTTAAAAATATAAATGGTACACAGTTTATTGTGCTACATTCATGTGTATTGTGTAACGTATGTGTGTGTGTATGTATGTGTGTGTGTGTGTTTATGTGTGTATGTGTATTTCCTCCCCCTAAAGCGGTGAATTCTTTAAAGGAAATGAAAATAAAATTTTCATAGGGTGTAGGGCAGAGCAAATGCTCATCACAGACTTATCTGACAAGTCTCTTTCAAGAACCTGTCCACAGACTGAAGATTCACTCTTTGCTCAATTTGCATCCTTGGCCCAATAAATGTTTTATGACCTCCCTCTATGAGCACTCACAGCCAGAAGGAGGTAATGCAAAATTGATCTGTATATTAAAACTGCTGAGCCAAGCGGGCTTGCTCCTGGAATTACACTGATTATGTATATGTGTGATTCAACAGGCCCTATTGAAACACCAGAGTATTTGAAAAGACACCCACCAGCTGCATTTTTTATATATATAGCTTCTTCCTTCCCTCTTCCTCTTAACCCTGTGGACCAACTCCCCTTTGGGATCATGAATAGCAATAATGTTTGCAGAAAAGAAAATACTTCCCCATAAAGCTTCACAGTCTATTATTCCTAGAATACAAAGAAAGACATGGACCTTGGACTCAAACACACAGGGGTTGGAATCCCACCTTCATCATTTATTTGCTGTGTGGATTTGGGCCAATTATTATATCTCTCTGGGCCTCATATTGCTATTTTAAAGTGGAGATAATAATATCCACCTGCTCAAATTATTGCAAATACAACCAGTATAGTTAGGCTTTGGCTGTCTGTAATATAAAATGATGTCTATTTCCTTTACTATCCTTGTTACAGTGGTGTGAGTTAATAGTAGCATGATGGATCTCCTTAAATCATGCCCTAATTATTTCTGGAAATGACACTAGGTTCTCTCTTATATGGGCTGAGAAAAGGTTCTTCATTCTGGTTTTTTTTTGTTTTTTTTTTTTTCACATGCTGCCAAGAGATTCATTTATATAACAGCTGTTTCTTATTGAGTACCTATTTTATACCACAAACTTCTCTCACCCTTGGGTTGTGTCATGAGTGGGACAGACAAGATCCCTGATTTCCTGAAACTTAGAGATGATTGCAAGTAGCAGGCGAGGAAATCACACAAGAAAGATAAATAGTTATAGATAAAGACAAATACTCCAAAGGAAATAAAGCAGTGACTCCATGGATATTGACTAGAAAGGTGGTATAAGGGAGCAACATTAGAGATGGTGGTCAGGAAAGTCTTCTCTGATGAGCTGACATTTGACCTAAAATCTACATGGTGAGATGGATCTTACATGTGAAGATCAGAGGTGAAGGAAGAACATTCCAGATTGAAGGAACAAAGGGAAAGAACCACCGAATTAGACTGATTGAGGGAAGGGGGCTAAGATTCTGGTCACCCATTCCAACATGTGTGTTTTCCCCCATGCCATGAAACAATTCTCCAACACTAGCTGCGTGTCCCAGAATTTGACACTCTCTACCCAAAGAAAGCATCAGATTCCAGAGGTTAAAGACTTGGTCTAACAAGACTGTTCCCCACTTCAGATTGTTACCTGCACTTCTCGTTCACTGGCTATTAATCAGTGGTTCCTTTTACCCCATCTGCATTTGATTAGTTTGCTAGAAGGTCTCACAGAACTCAGGAAACCAGTTTATTTACTAGACAGTAAATTACAAGCCAGTTTATTACAAAGAATATGGGAGGATACATAGGGCAAGTTATGGAGAACAGACACAGAGCTTCTGTATCTTCTCTAAGCAGGTCACTCCCCCAAATCTCCAAGTGTTCACCAATCCAGAAGCTCTCCAATCCTGTCCTTCTGGGTTTTTATGGAGACTTCACTGCATAAGAACAATTGATTAAATCATTGGCCACTGGCAATTAATTCAACCTCCAGCCCCTCTTCCCTCCCCAGAGGTCAGGGGAGTAGAACTGAAAGTTAAAACTCTCTAATCCTCTGGTTTCTCTGGTAACCAGCCTGTGTCCTTAGGTGACCTAGGGTCTTTCCAAAAGTCACCTCATTAACATAACATAAGCTACTTTTATTGTTCTTATCACTTGGGAAATTCCAAAGGTTTAAGGAACTCTTGTGACAGAGAAAGAGAGGAGCACCAAGTATATATGTATTTCATATTATAAAGCACAATATCACAGGGAGAAAAAGAGAGAAAAAGATATAGTGGTACAAGATGACCCTGAGCGTTGTGCAGGGACCTGATCATGTATGACAGTAGGCAATTAGAATGGTTGGAAGAGGGACTTCCCTGGTGGTCCAGTGGCTAAGACTGCCCTCACAAAGCAGGGGGCCCCGGTTTGATCCTAGGTCATGGAGCCAGGAGGGTTTATCTGGTGGCTCAGATGGTAAAGAATCTGCCTGCAATGCAGGAAACCTGGGTTCAACCCCTGGTTTGGGAAGATCCCCTGGAGAAGAAAATGGCAACCCATTCCAGTATTCTTGCCTGGAGAATTCCATGGACAGTCTGGCAGGCTACAGTCCATAGGGTCAGAAAGATTCAGACAAGAATGAGTGACTGTCACATGGCATTAGAAAGTGTTAGTATCACTACAAACAAAGATAGTGGAGATGACGAAATTCCAGCTGAGCTATTTCAAATCCTAAAAGATGTTGCTGTTAAAGGGCTGCACTCAATTTATGTCAGCAAATTTGTAAAGCTCAGCAGTGGTCACAGGACTGGAAAAGGTCTGTTTTCATTCTAACCCCAAAGAAGGGCTATGCTAAAGAATGTTCATACTACCATTCAATTGCTCTCATTTCACATGCTAGCAAAGTAATGCTCAAAATCCTTCAAACTAGGATTCAGCAGTATATAAACCGAGAAATTCCAGATGAACAAGCTGGATTTAGAAAAGGCAGAGGAACCAGAGATCAAATTGCCAAATCTTCTGAATCGTAGAAAAAGCAAAGGAATTCCAGAAAAACACCGGCTTCACTGACTATGCTAAAACTTTCAATGGTGTGGATCACAACAAACTGGAAAATTCTTCAAGAGTTGGGAATACCAGACCAATTTACTGTCTCCTGAGAAACATGTATGCAGGACAAGAAGCAACAGTTAGAACCAGACATGGAATAGCAGACAGGTTCCAAATTGGGAAAGGAATATGTCAAGGGTGTATATTGTCACACTGCTTACTTAACATCTATGCAGAGTACATCATGAAAAGTGCCAGGCTGGATGAATTAAAAGTTGGAATCAAGATTGCCAGGAGAAATATCAACAACCTCAGATATGCCGATGATGCCACCCTTATGGCAGAAAGCGAAGAGGAACTAGAAAGCTTCTTGATGAGGGTGAAAAAGGAGAGTGAAAAAGTTGGCTTAAAACTCAACATTCAAAAAACTAAGATCATGGCATCCAGTCCAATCACTTCATGGCAAATAGATGGGGAAAAAATGGAAATAGTGACAGATTTTTTTTTAATTGGACTTCAAAATCACTGCAGACGGTAACTGCAGCTTGAAATTAAAAGACACTTGCTCCTTGGAAGAAAAGCTATGACAAACCTAGACAGTGTATTAAAATGCAGAGGAATCATTTTGCTGACAAAGATCCATGTAGTCAAAGCTATAGTTTTTCCAATAGTCATGTTTAGATATGAGAGTTAGACCATAAAGAAAGAGGAGCACTGAAGAACTGATGCTTTTAAATTGTGGTGGTGGAGAAGACTCTTGAGAGTCCCTTGAACAGCAGGGAGATCAGACCAGTCAATCTGAAAGGAAATCAATCCTGAATATTCATTGGAAGGATTGATGCTAAAGCTGAAGCTCCAATACTTTGGCCACCTGATGGGAAGAACTGACTTATTGGAAGAGACTCTGATGCTGGGAAAGATTGAGGGCAGGAGAAGAAGGGGTGACAGAGGATGAGATGGTGGGATAGCATCACCGACTCAATGGATATATATTTTAAAATACATTATTAAACTCAATTTCACTGGTTTCTTTTGCTTTCTTTTGATGTATCTACCAGAAATTTAAAATTACAAATGCAACTTAAATTATATCTCTGTTGGACAGTACTGTTCAAGACTATTCAGCCCTCAAATAAGGATGATTATTTGAAATAATATAGGAAATGTTAATTTTAGTAATATAGAAAAAACACACACATGTAGATATTTAAGAGAAATTATATGATCTAAAATGCAATCCATACTTCTTAGATTAGATACATTGATAGGTTTATTCTGTTTCTGACTTAGAATCTAATTTTTACAATTTTTTTCAGCTTCTTTTTTCCTAGTAAACAATTGGATTTATAGAATTTTTCTTTGATTTTAGGTACACCTCTCCACCCTTTCATTTTATTATCTCTGACCAGTTTCAAGGCTTTGAAAATGACCCGTCTGTGACACTCCACAATAAGTTCTGAGGATCCACTGAGAAACTATCGTTCTAAAGTTGGGTCTCTGCTTCTCACTGCCGAGTTATTTATAGCTTTCCATTCATAGCCATCCCCTGAGCATTGCAAGTATGTCTCTCTCACCACCCACATCTTCTCCCTCCCTGCCTTCACCCTCTTGTGTTGTATGTGCATAGGCACTTAGGATTTTGTAGAGTTTCAGTGATGTATGGTGTTTAAGAATGTAAACTAATCTAATATAAAAGCTTTAATAAGGAACACATTATCAGACAAATACTACAGTAGAGGATTTTGTTGAATATCAGTCAGGAACCCTGTTACATTTGAAATTAAGTAGCATCTAGTCCTATTGACATGAATGAAGTTGATACTTGGATATGCAGCAAATTCACTGCATATAAATTTAAATATTAAAGAATAATGAGGTTATACATGTCTGAAAAATTGCTTTGGCCCATGCCCAGTAGAAATTTGCATAAGCTTGGAATTATGCAGTTATCTCTATATCTCTGAAACCATTACAAAAGTTAAGTAAAATTTGTATAATTGAATGGACATTTTTTGATTTATATATTTGATTTATATATTTGGTTTATATATTTGGTCTATATGGTTTATATATTTTTTTCTATAGATTGAAGTCTTATTACAAAATATTTTTATATACTTATACAAAAATACAAAATGATAGTAACCCAATAAATGTAATATGTAAGTTAGTCTATGAATGCAGAAGTGTCTGCTAAATATCCGGGAATGATAAGGTTCTTACTTTCTACTTATGTACTTTAGATGAAAATATAGTCACAATTTATAATCACTTATATTTAGCCTATGTGCTTCTATATGTGTATAACAGTCCATAGAATAAATAGCAATATATTATATATCATTAGTGTCAGACCTTTACTTCTACTTCTTTATAGTATGAAAATAGAGCTTAATTTTGAGGTATAATGGATGAAATATTTACATGCATGCTTACTACATAGGTTTCCTGAATGTCTACTCTGTGCAGTTGCTTCTTTACATTAGCCTAATGTAGCCACTGATATTAGAAGCTGCTTTAAAGGTTAAGATTGCAAGTCACTTATAGACTTATGGTTTTCTTCTTTATTCAGTGGTCTATAATTTGTTTCTCTCTTTATTTACTTGGATGTTCAAATTGTCCTATATTTGCTAGTGGGAGAATGAAAGCCCCTTCTAGATGAGAGCCCATTTTCTTAAAATCCTTGAAATGATACAATACCATTTTATGATTTAAAAGAAAGCTTTATGTTGTATCAGTGTATCACCTCAAAAAAGTATACATTAAGTAAGGGCATTTTCAGACACCTCAAAATAGAGATCCAGACTGTGGTTTGCAATAACACAAAGCTATTATAAAATACCTGAAGAACCACCTCATTACGGAGGATGCAACACCTGTAGGAGGTGTCTGTGATAGCAAGCACTGGAGCAATAACCTAAAGTGTTGTTTGCTCTATTCATAGGTGGGAGGCTGGGGTAACCCTCTGATTTTTTTTTTAATGAAGTTTATTACTTGCTTCAAAAAATATTAACCCCCATAAAGAAGTAAGAGCATAGTTACCAAGATAGAATTCTAATATTTAAAAAAATTGAAGTATGGGTTTCCTTGGTGGCTCACAGAGCTAAAGCGTCTGCCTGCAATGTAGGAGACCCAGGTTCAATCCCTGGGTTGGGAAGATCCTCTGGAGAAGGAAATGGCAATCCACTCCAGTATTCTTGCCTGGAAAATCCCATGGACGGAGAAGCCTGGCGGGCTACAGTCCACAGGGTTGCAAAGAGTCGGACACGTCTGAGGGACTTCACTCACTTCACTTATAGTTTCACAATCTTGTGTTAGTTTCTCAAGTGCAGAAAAGTGATTCAGTTGTATGTATATATATTATTTTTCCATTATCATTTATTACAGGATATGAATATATTTTCCTGTGCCATAGTAGGACCATGTTATTTGTCTGTTTAGAGGTTGTGTATCTGGTAATCCTAAACTCCTGATTTATCCTTCCCCCCGCTTTCCGCTTTGGTAACTGTAAGTTTGTTTTCTCTATCTGGGAGTCTGTTTCTGTTTCATAAATAAGTTCATTTGTGTCATATTTTAGATTCTACAAATCAATGATACATGATATTTGACTTTCTTTTTCTGACTTACTGCACCTGGTACGAATATCTCTAGGTTCATCCATGTTGCTGCAAATGTCATTATTTCCTTTTTTATAGCTAAGTAGTATTCCATTGTATATTTATATACCACATCCTCTTTATACATTCCTCTGTTGGTGGACATTTAGATTGTGTCCATGTGTTGCTATAAACATTGGCATGAGTGCATCTTTTTAAAATAAAGTTTTTTCCATATATATGCCCAAGAGTAGGCATATGCTGGATCATATGACAACTTTAGTTTAAGTCTTTTGAGGTACCTCCATACTGTTTTCCGTAGTGACTGTACCAATTTACATTTCCACTAACAGTGAAGGAGGGTTCCCTTTCCACCACACAATCTCCAGCATTTGGTAGACTTTATAAAGATGGCCATTCTGATTGGTGTGAAGTGGAACATCATTGTAGTTTTGAATGGCATTTCTCTAATAATTACCAATGTTGAGCATCTTTTTATATGCTTATTGGTCATCTATATGTCTCTGTTAGAGAAATGTCTATTTAGGTACTCAGTCTTTTTTTTTTTTTTAATTGAGTTGTTTGATTATTTTGTTACTGAGCTGTATCAGCTATTTGTCTATTTTGGAAATTAAGGCCTTATAGTTCACATCATCTGCAAATAGTTTCTCCTAACCTATAGGTTGTTGTTTCATTTTGTTTATGGTTTCCTTTGCTGTGCAAAAGCTTATAGGCTTGATTCAGCCCAAACCAATTTTTGCTTTTATCTCTACTATCTTGGGGCTCAGATAGTAAAGCATCTGCCTGCAATGCGGGAGACCCAGGTTTGATTCCTGGGTCAGGAAGATCCCCTGGAGAAGGAAATGGCAACCCACTCCAATACTCTTGCCTGGAAAATTCCATGGACAGAGGAGCCTGGTAGGCTACAGTCCATGGGGTCACAGAGTCGGACACGACTGAGCGACTTCACTTTCACTTTCACTATTATCTTGGGGGACTGACCAAAGATAACATTGGCAAAGTTTATGTCAGAGACTATTTTCTAGGAGTTTTATGTGTCATATCTTACATTTAAATCTTTAAACCATTTTTAGTTTATTTTTGTGTGTGGTATGAAGGTGTGTTCTAACTTCATTGATTCACATGTGGCTGTTGAGTTTTCCTGACAGCACTTCTTGAAGAGACTGTTTTTCTCCATTATGCAGAATTCTAAAGTTCTGCTCTAATTTTCAGGAAGTTGAAGAAATGAAATTACCAGAAGGAAATATGGGGTGAGTGGATTGTAATTTACTTCTTCCTACCTTTAGGCAAAATTAGATTCAAGGTATTCTAGACACATGATATTATTTCTTAGTTTAAAGACCTCCTGAAATAGGAGATCCCATAGTCAGCTGTGGGATAGAATAGTCCATTTCGACATCTACTGACACTTACTGCCTGAAATTCTGTGTTTCTATGAGTACTGTGGCCTACTTGGAGATTGAACCCTCTCTTCTTGTTCTGTACTCAAAGAAAATTAAAATTCTAGTCATGTTCTCTCCAAAGTGTCTGTAAAAGAGTAGTTTTCAAATTTATGGTCACTTAATATATGTAGTCTGTACTTCCAAAGGGAAGTGGCCTACCATTTCCTAAATTTCTAGTCTCAGCCAGAGAGGAAATTTTACTAACATTTTTTTAGTATTTACTAAATGGCAAGAACTGTTACATGTACTTAACATGTTTGAACTTATTGTTTCCAAAGCTACCCTCTGTTTTCAATCTCCTAATAAAAATCACAGTGGCTGGTTTATTTCTTGAAGTTGGCACAATTAGCATAATAGTCAACTTTATGTGTTAACTTGACAAGCATGGGATGCCCAGATATTTGTTTAAATAATATTATTTGTTTAAATATTATTTCTAGATGTATTTGTGAGGGTGTTGTTAGGTGAGATTAACATACATTTGAATTAATAGACTGAGCACTATAGACAATATTTGTGACTCTGCCAAAATTCATATGTTAAATCCTAATGTCTAATGTGATGGTACCTGGAGATAGGATTTTTGGGAAGTGAGTCAAGAGTGTGGAGCCCTTATGAATGAAATTATTGCCCTTATAAAAGAGCCTCCATAGAGCACCCTTGCCCCCTCTACCATTTGTTAATAGACAGCCATCTATTAACTAGGAACTGGGGTTTCCCTAGACACCAGAAACTTCTCGAGCATGATCTTGGTCTCTCTAGCCTCCAGAAATAAATTTTTATAGTTAATAAACTACCCAGTCTGTAGTATTTTTGCTAAAGGAACATGAATGGGCTAATACACTGAGTAAAGCAGATTGTCCTCTCCGTTGTGAGTGGGGCTTATCCAATCATTTGAAGGCTTGAATAGAATAAAGAGATGAATAACAAAGAATTCTTTCTCTACCTGGCTGTCTTTCAGCTGGGACATCATTCCTCTCCTGTTTTCAGACTTAAACTCAGACTGGAAGTAACACCATCTGCTCTCTTGGGTTTGGACTTGTCAAACTTCCATGTGAGCCAATTCTTTATAACAAATCTCTATCATCTATCTGTCCCTCTGTCTATCTATCTATCTACCTACTTACCTACCTATCTATCTGTCTCCCTACCTATCATCCATCTTATCTATCTCTCTGTCATCTATCTCCAGTTGGTTTTATTTCTCTGGAGAATCCTGACTAACACAAGAGGCAGAGCTTGGAGTCAGGGCATTTTTACTTTAGTAACTAATACAATAAGCTGTCTCTGATTCAGTAAATACTGTATAACCTTCACAGTACAGCAAAGTCAATGGGTTTTTTTCTCTCCATTGTATAGATTTAGAGGACCCTGGCCGCCCCCCTGCCCCCCGCCAAAACTAGGAGAGGTTAAGCAACTTACTTGTGATCAAATAGTTAACCTAGTAAATGGTGGTGGTGGTTTAGTTGCTAAGTCATGTCCGACTCTTGCGACCCCATGGACTGTAGCCCACCAGGCTCCTCTCTCCATGGGGTTCTCCAGGCAAGAATACTGGAGTGGGTTGCTGTTTATTTCTCCAGGGGATCTTCCCGACCCAGGAATTGAACCTGGGTCTCCTGCATTGCAAGAAGATTCTTTACGGACTGAGCTACAAGGGAAACTAGTAAATGTCACCCACAGATTCAAAATTCAGATAAACATGGCTCCAAAATCAGTGGTATTTTGTTTTCCAGATTTACTGAATTTCTTCCATGTAGTTTATTTTGGAGGGGAGAATGTTACCTACAGAAAGGGACCGCTAGGAAATAACCAGAACTATTACTTTTTCTGGAGAATAGCTGCATTTGTTAGGTATATACCATCATAATAGCCCCCAGTTAGATCTATAAAAGGCTACAGAGGTGAGAAGACTTTCAGGTCCCTTCCTGAAATAACAAAGGTAGTTACCATTAGGGAGGACTTGCATTCCTATTCCTTGCATACCATTTAGGGAGGATATTGCATTCCTGAGTGCAATAATATATCATTTAATCTTCAATGCAAACATTTGAGGCAGTTTATTTTCTTAGACTGGGTTTCTCAGAAGCAGAGATGTAAGAATCTGTAATGTAAGAATTCAAATGCAAATGATTTTTTAAGGTAATACTCCCAGGAGAAACAATAAGCGTGTGAGAAAAGCAAGACTGGTCAGGGAAAGAAAGAAAGCAAGACTGCAGATTTAGGTAAGGGCTCACAGAAAGTGACTTCAGCTTGGTCCTACAGGGGATCTCTGGAGTATAGGGCATACCTCAGAGTTTATCCCAGTCTGAGGCATAGAAGCTACACTTTCCCTCACCATTCACTCTCCACCCTTGGAGAAGGGGGAATATAAACTTCCAGGCATTTTATGAAGCCTTGTGTTTGGGGACAAGAGCCTCAAGGCAACTGAGGGCAGCCTGAGGAAGAAGAGTTGCATGTGTGGGCAGAATGGAGACAAAACCAACATCACAGCTGGAGTGGGGTTCAGAGGATGGTAAAAGAATCTAGGGGGACCTGGGTGGAGCCATGATGCTATGAAGGGTAGAGTTTGGAGAGAGATTTCTCTGATGCCTGGGCGCTTTTCCTACTACCCCATTTTGCCTCTTTTTGCTTCCCTTACACTAGTCTGCCTCTGATGCCTCTTGACTCATCTAGCAGCCTCAGATCTCAGGGCTGAGTTGCCCTGCAGCTTGGCAGCAAGTAAGGCATGTAAGGCAGCAAGAGAACTGATAGACTCAGTTCCATTTCCTAGAAGGTTTAATAGCCTTCTAGAATTAGAATCTCAGAACCAGGAATTTAGGAAAGTGACCTCATATGTTGTAATTGATGAAACTTTTAAACATTTTTGTAACCTTATGAAAAAATTTAACAATGATAAAAATAAAACTGAGCCTCTTACATGCTGGCCAGATCTGTCTTTCAGAGCATTGATTCCTTTTGTGAGTACTTTGGGGGCCTTCCTTTTTCTGGATTTCACTACATTAAAGTTCCAGCTTGGATTACTTGTACTCCCTGGTGGGAGTGGGTTCTAGAAAAAAATAAGTCACCTACTACCATAGGGACCAGATACCATGAGGATTTCTGACATATGAATGCACAGAAAACAACAGATGGGATCTCTGAATTTTGGATTTTCTTTCTGAAAGTCTCCTTTCTTTTTCTCTGACAAATCAGATTTATGTTTCTGTAAGCTTGAATTATGTAAAGCTTTGTGGTCTTGTGTTGGCTGCACCTTGACAAGCAGAGACAATAGCACTAAGTAAAGGTGTGAAGAACAATTTTACATTTTTATAGCATTTTTCACAACCATTGTATCCTGAGGCACTTCACAGGAAGTAGCAACCTCAACTTCTATAGATCCTATTGGGGTGTGAATTCTGAAACCCAGTTCTGACCTTCTATGGTTCATTTGATGGTGTGAGAGACCCTAAAAATGGCCCACTCTGGCTTGCTTTCCCCTTTCTTTTTTTTGTTACGTTCCTTTGAATGTTTCTCTTTGATATTTTTATACATCTCTCTTTTAAATAAATACGTATTAAATATCTTGCAATATACTAAACAGTGGGGATAAAATGGCAAATGAGATGATTTTGAATTTCACTTTTGCCACTTACTAACTTCGTGTCTGAGCTTCCCAGGAGGCTCTGTGGTAAAGAACTGCCTGCAAGCAGGAGATGCGGGTTTGATCCCTGGGTCGGGAAGATCCCTGGAGAATGAAGTGGCCACCCATTCTGGTATTCTTGCCAAGGAAATCCCGTGAACAAAGGAGCCTGGCAGGCTACTGTCTGTGGGGTCGCAAAGAGTCAGGCACGACTTAGTGACTAAACAAACAAAAAACAACTTTGTGTCTGGGTTTCATTATCTGTAACATGGAAATTAAATATCTCCTGTGCGGAGTGAAATGAAGTGGTGCATATAAACGTCTTAGAACAATATCTGACAGTTAGTAAATAATGAGGCATTGAGAACTGATTGTGTGTGTCAGGCACTGCTCTAAGGAGTTTGAAAGTAATACAATGCTACTGTCCTCAAAGAGCTTACTTCTAGTAGTAGCAGATAGGTAATGCAGAAACATACAAAAATCCTTAATACTGATAAGTGCAATGAGGAAAATACAATAAATACAGCACAATAAAATGATAATCAATTAGAAGCGCGCTGTGCTTAGTTGCTAAGTCATGTCCGACTCATTGCGACCTCATGGACCGTAGCCCACCAGGCTTCCCTGGTGGCTCAGATGGTAAAGAATCTGCCTGCAATGCAAGAGACCCGGGTTCAGTCCCTGCGTTGGGAAGAACCCCTGAAGAAGGGAATGGCTATCCACTCCAGTATTCTTGCCTGAAGAATCCCATGGACAGAGGAGGCTGCCAGGCTACAGTTCATAGGGTTGCAAAGAGCTGGACACGATTGAAATGACTTAGCATGCACACATGTGTAACCCTAAGAAATGTTACTGTATTAGTTTTACTGATGGGGAGCAGAGACAGAGAAGTTAAATAACATACCTAGTCAATAAATTAGATTTTGAATCTAGGTTGTACAGCTGGTAAGCTGTGGACCCAGGACCCAACCCCAGAAATCCAGCTCCTGAAACCAAGTGCTTAACCAGCATCCATCCCTTCCTTAGTCTAAGCCATAACACAAATGTACAGTTCACAAAGCAAAACTGACTTGAGTACACAGTTTAAATTTTTCATTAAGAATAATCATAGATAAAAGAAAAACACAAACCACAGACCAGGAGTGTGTGTGTGTGTGTGTGTGTGTGTGTGTGTGTGTGTGTGTATACAAAACACATGAAACCAATCAAGTGATTAGTATACAGAATTTGTGAAAGTGAAAGTCACTCATTCTTGTCTGACTCTTTCTGACCCCATGGACCACACAGTCCATAGACTTCTCCAGGCCAGAATACTGGAGTTAGGTAGCCTTTCCCTTCTCTAGGGGATCTTCCCGACCCAGGAATTGAATCAGTATCTCCTGCATTTCAGGCAGATTCTTTACCAACTGAGCTATCAGGGAAGCCCTGAATATATACAGAATATATAGACAGATCCTAAAAAGAAAGAAAATCACAAAGAATTTCATAGGAAAAAAGGGCAAAAGACCTGAAAAGCCATCTATCACAGAGAGGAAAACATAAGTCATCTATAAGCTTACTAAAAGTTACTCAATCTTCTTAATAATTATGGAAATACAAATTACAACAAGTAGCCACTTGATACTCAGTAGATTGACAAACATTAAAATGCCTGACAATAATAAGCTTTGGGGAGAATATGGAGCAATTTATTCTGTTCTTAGGATGCAAACTAGTATAGTTACTTAGGAAAATATTTTGGTGTTACCTAGTAAAATTGAAGATGTGTACAGTCTATACTTTAGTAATATCACTACTAAGTATTTGATCTAGGAAAACTTTGATGCATGTTTACTAGAAGACATATCTGAAATGTTTATAGGTTAAACAATGGAAAAATAAAAACCAAAAAAAAAAAAAAACCCCACAAAAACACAAATCTGGAAATAGCCCAAATACTTGTTGATATGGGAAAGATGAAATGAATTGTAATATATTTATGCAATGGAAAGCTTCTCATTGTACTGCTATTGTTGCTATTGTGTTGCATTGTGAGTGTTTTGTTTTTCTTTCTTTTTTTTTTTTTAAGATTAGCGGTATAAGAAGATGCTAGCATGCTGGTGTAAATAGTTGAAAAGAAAGTGCTGAATTGATGATACAGCATAGAGAGAAAACAAGAGTAGAAATAAAGCTCTTGAGATGGCAAGAAGAAATGAGACCAAAAGCTTATGTGTGCAAGTAGGCTTTAGGAATAGACAGACGGGAAACAGTGGTTGTGTACTTCTGCAAGTTGCACATGAGGTGGTGGTAGGGTGCGGCAGCTCCTTGTTTGCCTTTATTTTTTTCTGTGATGTTTGAAGTTATTGGCTGGGTATACTATGGGGAGACAGATTGTTGGAAAACTGAGGAAGAAGGGGAAAGCATTAAAAAAAAATTCCCAGAGTATGGGAAAATGAGTAAAGCAGTTCTCAAGATAGTGACACTCTCATATAGAAAAGAAACACAATGCTCAAAAAAAAATTAAATAAATTTGACACATTTCCATAGCTAGGCAGTGACAAAGGTAAGCTTCCCACAGGAGACTTCCTTCTCAGCTCTAGTAGTTTTCTCCTATGCCTCAGCTTCTGAAAGGCAAAAATTTGCTTTCTCTGTGAAACTTACTCATCTCTGGAAATTCTGGGTGAACTGGAATTGTTTCAAAGGCATGCTTGTTCCTAAGAGGCACTGTCATGGTGGTCTGATACATTTTGCAGCACTGTCTTGTTATTTGGCTTTATTTTAGGAGTGAAAATACAGGTAATGAATGAGTGCTTATTACCAAGTCCAAGCTTGTACCAAACACCACGTGGCAGGCAGTGAGTTGAGAGATAAGGTTTTGGGACAAAGAAAAGTGACTTCTTACAGAAAGCCAGCAAAGTGAGAAGTTGGCAGACTAATGGCCTAAAGAACCATCTTAATTCAAGGGAGAATTCAAGCTTCTTTTATGTCAGGGAAGGGGTAAGCAGGAGGAGTTTAAGGTCAAGAAGTGACAGATGATCACAAACATCTGTGTGCCAGCAGGGACCCAAGGAGGTTTGTGAAAACACTTTGTTCTTGGTAAGCTGACTGTGATTGAGGTGAGTCTGATCACTATGGTCCTGCAGAACTCAATAAGACAAATGTTAATTTTCTTGTTCATGTTTCCTTGTCATTGCAGGGGAGACAATTTCTTTGGAAGGAGGCTACCGCCTACACCCCAAAGTGGGGCAAAATTTCTTTAGTGGCTAACATATCTATGTGTAGGGCTAAGCTGAGTCTTATGATTCAGGTTAAAGCAGCAGAAAAAGATAGATGAAATATGGAGGCAGAGATGCCAAGCTTCTTCTTCAAACAAGAGGCTGGTAGGGGACATAGTGGGGAAGGGGGGGGGTCTTAGTTCCTAAAGAACGACTTATCCATCAGATTGTTACATATATTCCTTGAGTAGGAACTAGAACTCTGCTTTATTGTGAAACTATTGACATTTTCTTTTTCAGTTCAGTTTAGTTCAGTTGCTCAGTCATGTCCAACTTTTTGCAACCCCATGGACTGAAGCATGCCAGGCTTCCCTGTCCATCACCAACTCCCGAAACTTGCTCAAACTCATGTCCATTGAGTTGGTGATGCCATCCAACCATTTCATCCTCTGTCGTCCCCTTCTCCTGCTGCCTTCAGTCTTTCCCAGCATCAGGGTCTTTTCCAAGGAGTCAGTTCTTCACATCAGGTGGCCAAAGTATTGGAGGTTCAGTTTCAGCATTAGTCCTTCCAAAATTCAGGACTGATTTCCTTTAGGATGGATTGGTTGGATCTCCTTGAAGTCCAAGGGACTCTCAAGAGTCTTCTCCAACACCACAGTTCAAAAGCATCAATTCTTCAGTGCTCTCGTTATACTTTTCTTATTTAACTGCCTTACTTTTTACTTATTTAGCTTTACTTTTCTTATTTAACTGCTTTTCCTACTTTTCTGCATTCCTTCACTTATTCTCCTCATTAGTAATTGCCTGTGCCTGCTCTTTGGAACTCAAGGAAGGCCTAGGAGGCAAAAGCCTTTTCAACAAACAGGAAATGGGGACAGGGAGAGGCTTTTGTGGTCCTTTGCTTTCATGCCTGTTCCGGGATTTTTATTTTTATTCACTCATTTGAAATATTGAGCACCTACTCTGTGCTCTAAAATAACTATATGCCCTAATATATTCATGAGTACCTCCAAGTACTTTCTGTATTTATTCATTCATTCATTGAACATATTGAGCATCCACCACATGTATTAAATTCTAGTATAGGTGGCAAAAAACAGGTAAATATGTCAGATGGTGATAATTTATGTGGAGATAAATTAGGTAGAGTAAGGGCATTGAGGGAAAGTTTGGCATTTCATTGGCCTGCTGAGTGGACAGGCTTCAGAGGGGGGAAGCATGGTAGATAGGCAAAGGTCTTCTGAGAAATTTCACTGTGAAAGAGAGTGAAATGGAAGAGTAATTGAAGAGGACGTGGAGGTCAAGGGAGAGAGGTTTTGTTTTGTTTTGTTTTTTCAGGTGGAAGATTGTGATGATTAATTTTATTGGTCAACTTGACTGTGCCACGGGGTCCAGATACTTGATTAAACATTATTCTGGGTGTTTCTGGATAAGATTAACTTTTGAATCTGCAGACTGAGTAAAGCAGACTGCACTCCAAATTTGAGTGAGGTTCATTCAGTCCACTGAAGGCCTGGATAGAACCTGAGTAAGGAAGAATTCATTCTTTTTCTGCCGGTCTTTGAGCTGGGACATCAGTCTGCTTTTGCCCTCAGACTTGAACGTGGACTGGAACTTACACCACTGCCTCTCCTGGGTCTCAGGCCTTTTGAATACAGGTCTTTTGGACTTCCCAGCCTCCATAGCCCTGTGAGCCAATTCTTTAAATATGTGTATATATAAATTAGAATGCTCTAGTAGGAAGGACAGTTGGTGAATCTGTAAAGGTACCATCTTCTTAACTAACAGATGCATGTGTATAAGCGTGCCAAGTTGCTCCAGTTGTGTCCAACTCTTTGTGACTCCATGGACTGTGACCCGCCAGGCTCCTCTGTCCTTGGGGATTCTCCAGGCAAGAATACTGGAGTGGGTTGCCATGTGCTCTTCCAGGGGACTTTTCCAACCCAGGGAATGAAAGCGCATCTCTTTCACCACTTGCACTGGCAGGCAGGGTCTTTACCACTAGCGCCACCTGGGAAGCCCAGGTAGGTAGAGGCAGTGGTTGCTATCCATAGACAGTTTATATAAAAGCAGGAAGTCAGGAAGAACAGGTGCAGGTACAGTATGTATGTGGTGGTGGGCACTTGTAGAAATTCTTTTCGGTTGCCTCCCTTCTCTTAGTGAGAGAGAAGGAAAATTCCACAGGTTGAGCGAGAAGGGGATGCAGGTGTTGAAAGTTTGATAACAGGGTGCAGATATTTAGTTGAAAAGTAAGCAATTTTAAAGGAAAAAATATAATAGTAATAGTGCCTCAGATGAAATGAATTTCTATACAACTTTAAAGTGTAATTTGTGTTTCTTAGTGCCAACCTCCTCCAACAATGTAGCATTCTGTCAAAATCTTAATTGAGAAAATTGTACTTTACTCTTGTGTAGAGTGGATGATAAGCTATAAATATGGACAAGGTTAATGGAGACAGTGGGAAAAAAAAAAATCAAGGACCTTTAGTTATCCACAAAGAGATCACTCCTGAATCCTTTCCTTTCTGATAGAGGTTGAGTTTGTACTCTGAAACTGAACTATGGGACTTGATATATGTTTAGCTGCTTCTTCTTTTTTTTTTAAAGAAGCTCAAACATTTTGCCTTGTGCTTTCCATTTTTCTTTAAAGTGGAAGAATGGTTTCACGTTTATCGACGTGCAAACATTACTCTTGTAATCCTAGAGCGTTGTGGAGACCTTGGCTGATCCATCTCATCACTTTCATTTGCCCGCGGCTGGCTTCATCTTGTGTATACTCAAAACTTCTAAGTAGCTCTGCTATTTCCAGATGGATAATAACCCATTTTTATTGATCTCCAATCTTGACCCATGTATCTTTTTCCTTGACAAAAAGCTGTGCCTGTGTACAATAAAGTATTCATGTTGAAGCACATAATTCTGAGTTTTGACATCTTAAAACACTAAAACTTTAACTTCTGTGGTGCTAAGGTATGGGGAGAGGAGGGTGCTGAGTCATAACTAGGTAGAAACAAGTAGGAGTGGATAAATCTAGGTGGAGAAATCAAGCCACCCACGGGAATTGCCAGAAATAGACTGAGCAGTTTTTTATTCCCCTTCCACTTCTGCCTTCCTTTCAGCTTTGTCTATAAGATTAAAACTTTAAATTTGAGCTTGAAGAGCTGTTACACTTTTATTGTGAGTTTTTCTCATTCAGGTGAATCTTCTAATCCAAAATAAACTTTCTGGCTTTTATTAATTTCTAGCAATATCATTCTGAAAGCCAAGCATGCTGTCTTATTGTTGAAAAACATTAGCTTAATTTGAGAAGTACTTGGCATAAGTAGATTTTGTTCCAATGCTGTATTGATTTTTTTAACTTTTTTTTTCAAGTTACATGTGTGCATATGATTAGTGATTATAATATTATTTCTGATTTAGTGGAGGCTTCTCTTTGGGTTATGAACTGCTTTCTTTTTTTGTATGTCATTGTGTACATTTTTGTGGTATATTTATGTAATAAAAGAGATATAATTACCATCCAGGAAGTCAGTAGCAAGAGTACCTCAGAATTTGTTGTTGTTGACAGTGTTTAATTTTATTTTGCATATATATTATTTATGAAAACTTTATAAATCCTGCCAAAACACATTTCAGCAGAATTGGAAATGGTATCACAAGAAAAACTGCCTGGTGTGGATCAACAGGCTTTGAGGTCTGTTTTGTAAATGTGCCTTTTTGTTGTTTAATTTATAAATCATGTATGTAGAAAGAAGAAAAAGAATGATTTATTAAATGTTTATGAGCAACTCTAGTACACCCTGTTTTTAAAGTGCAAGGAACAGACAATTAGCTCAGGGTTTTGTCACTGAGGTTATTGATCACAATGGGAGTCTAAGTGAAGGGAAAATGTGAATTTCTCAAGTCAGCAGTCAATATAGTCATGAAATAACCCTAATTTTGAATTCCCTTTCCTTCTCAAAAGTTTTTTATCACTCAACTTGCCGCACTGAGACCTTTTGCCTTTGACCAAAAGAGACAAGAATAACTGAAGAGAACTATATTTATCCTCTTTTATCAGTTTCTATGAGGAAGGAAGACTTGTTTTTGTCCCTTTTCTTGCTTAAGAAAACGAAAAGGTGGGCACAGTGTTATAGATCTTGTTTGCTGTGAAAGAAGAATAACTATATCAACTTGATTGAAGGTGTCAGAAATGTTTTGGGAAATAGCAGAAACTCTGAGGTGGGAAAGGTTTGACATATAGCAGCAGCAGAGCCTGCTTTGTTTGTGTTTTGATTTAATGTGCCTGCTGGGTTTTTAAGCATATTATGTCAGAAGAGCCAATTGCTATTTGCAAAGCTGGCTAGAGTGTGTTTTGTGGACATTTGTCCTTGTTTTACCTCTGTGTTTAAATAAATAAATTTAATTTTTAAAATTTTGGGAGGGGTCTGGTAGACTTTTCCCCCTTGATTGAAAGCCTTAGACATTTTATAGGCTTCTCAGTTGAATGGAAAAGAGGTGAAGGGTGTTCTAGGTAACAGATTGTTTTAATAAAAGGTGTCCCTAACCCACAGAGATGCTCTGTTGCACGGATGGCTACTGTTGGAAGTATTTGCCTTTTAATGGAAATAAATAGTTAGAAATCTGGGCTGACACTAAAGAAAGTGAATCACACCCATAATTATCCTTATATTCTTAATTGTTTTCATTTGTTTACTTCTATGCATTTTGATGAGGCACTTCACTTCCCAGTGCCTTAGTTTTCATATTCACATAGTGGGGTCCATAATGTGCTTTTATAACCCTGCTGGGAGGATCAATGAGGTCCCTGTACATGAAGGGGCTTACTAAATGGTATGTGATTTGAGCTTTCTGGATGAAAGGTGCTACGTGAGTACAAAGTAGAGCAGCCTCCCACAGGTAATGCCTTTGCCTGGGTAACTCTGATTATAGGCTTTCTTTATCTCTTCAAAGCAGAGATTTTTCTCCTTGATTCCTTCCTCTATCTTCATTGCAGAAGCTAAAATGCCTATTTACTCAGTGCCATTTTCTTGTGAGCGTGCATACACCAATCAAGGAATACACTTGCAGAAAGATTTGTTTACTTAGTGCACACATGGTCAATCACAGAAATGCAAATAGGAAAAAGGAACAGTATGAAAGAAATGTTCACATCGCATCAAACCCCCAGATGGTTCTCAGAACCTCTGCCATCTCAGGTGGAACTGAATTTTGGAATATGTATTTTCAAGTGAAGAGATTGTGTTCCAGGAACATTGAATCAAGTGTTTGTTAGGGCTATTTAAATTTTACTTCATTATGTTCCCATTTTTTGTGCAGTCCTAGAAAAAAAAGTAATAACAAGAAATAATTTTATACAACACTTTTAAATGTTTGCAGAACGGTTTTACACACATTATTTCATTTGTTTCTCTCCAACAACCTTGTGATGTAGGAAAGATCTGTGTGCTCCGAAAGGTTATGTAACTTGTCAAAACACCCCTCTGTTAAGTGGTAATATATAAATTAGAATAAACATCTTCAGTACTTTTCCACATGTCCAGGGATGGCAAGTGAGTTTTGTCACACATCTCATAATCTGATTAACAAGTAGTGACTGTCTGTAGTGCTTTGCTTAGGATTTTTAGGCTATATTCTGTACCTGAGGGAAAGAGAGCAGTAATTGATTAGCGATGTCTGCTCTGTATGTGGACATAGACCTGGGTCATGAGTAATGCATATCTGCCAACCCAGAAATGTACTATAATGTGGGTGTTATGGATTAAAATTTCCCCCAATCAAATTGCTTTGTTAAAATCCAGTCTTTAATATAATGGTATTTAGAGGTTGGGCATTTGGGAGGTAATTAGATCCTGAGGGGGCTAGCCCTCATAAACAAGATAATGCCTTAGAAGACAAGATCAGAAAACTAGCTTCTTTTTCCATTATGCAAGGACAGGGCAAGAAGATGACCCTCTGTAGAAGAGAGGAGATCACTCATTAGAACGTGGTCATACTGGTACCTTGACCTTGGACTTCCAGTCTGTAGAACTGTGAGAAATAAATTTCTGTTGCTTGTAAACCATGAAGTCAGTGGTGCATTGTTATAGCAGCCTGAATTGACTAAGATAGTGGTTTTCTTAAAAAGTGTTTTTTGAATAATCAATTTGTCTCTATAGTACTCAAGTAAAACAGGTTCTCTCTGAACAATTGGAAGTCCAGGTAAGGAGTGAGCCTGATAGTTAGCCATGGAATGCAAACATAGCTTCTTGACCTAGAAGAATTTAATTGAACTACTGTTTCTCTAGATTTATGATTTTGAAATGTGGCAGGTAGCATAGGTATGTATTTCTTTGATCTTTCTCTTAGTCTTATTTGTTTTTGTTTGTTTGTTTACTTATTATCACAAAAGCTCCTCCTTATCCTTTAGAAACTCAGGCAGTGCTTGGGCTGGGTGAAATCCATTTAGAAAAGCTAATGCATGAGAACCTAAGGATGGTGAACAAACTTCTTTCTAAATACTCATTGGTAACATGAAGGAGAGTGTGGGGGAGATCTTTTGAAATAGAAATAATATAGTAGAGCATTCTAGTCTCCTAGTATTATATCAGGTAGATGACAGTCTATTTTTGGTATTGGTAAGGAGAGCATTGATTGCTGGAGTAAGTTATTTTGAAATGGCATTAATATTATGGTAAATAATTTAGTCCTATCAACCCCAGGAAACATCCTATCTTTAAAAGGGTATCTCAGAAGACATGTCTTTCGGCTTTTAAGGAAATGACAGAAGACTCATATGGTTAAAATTATGTTTGAAGCCGACTATCACTGGGTGCATAACTGTCCTGATATTTTCCATTCAGTTTGCAGACAATTGGCCCACTTTGGTGATGAGTCATTCAGTTACACTTTCAAACTTGGCTTTGAAAAATACATAGATAACTCTAGTGTGAAAAAAGGTATTTCCATATTCTTGCCTTAAAATTAGATTTAGAACTATACTACCTGTTATTTTGTTTCTTCCACAGAAGGTTTTAGCGATGAAACTTTTATAAAATTAGCTGTAACACATTTTTATAGTTGAAAAGGGCCATTTGAAAATATAAATTAGAATTCATCATTGTATGATCAGCTTCAAAATTTGTGTCTTCTGCCAGACATGTTCTTTGAATTCTAGAACATATGATACTAATATAAAAGGATATTTGAAGTGGAGTAAGCAATAAATGTAGAAATCATCTCTGATACTTGCTTATCCCTGGCCCCCCTATAAAAACTCATCACCATGTGCCTTGACTTCACTTCCTAAATATCTCCAAGATCTGACCATATCACTCTGGCTTTACTAGTAGCAACTTTAGGCTTAAGCTTAGGCCAAGCTACCAATCTCTCCTTAGGCTTTTAATGGAGTCATAACTGATTTTCTTCTTTCACTTAATTTTTCCTCTTTCCTCTTCGTTCCTCAAAATGAATCTTTTTAGTGAAGCTGGTATAGATTCCTCTCCCCAACACTAGAGTGTTAAGAACTTTCATTTCTATAAACAAATTGAATCTGCTTCAGGACCCAGCTACCTTGGGCCTTGGGACATTCAACCTCAGACAGCACAGTGGATTTAGATCAGGAAGGCCAGAGTCAGACTCTCTGAGCTCAAACACTGAATTTATAAGACATATGCTGTTAAACAACAACTTATCTCTTAAAGTCTCATGCTCTTTCTTGGATAATTGGATAATAGTAATCTTCAACTTACAGAGAGTCATAATGAGGTGATCCTAGTAGGGCTTCTAGTACAGTACTGGCCATGAGGGAGTGAAGATGGCCTGGCTGCCATGGCAGCCGTCACTGCCTTCCCCCAGCCTCTGAGCAGGCAGTGTTTGGCCACACCCACAGGAGTTCTCACTGTGGTTCTCTTGGCATGATTCATGTCGTCCGCCTCCTATAGACGTCCTACAGTGAAAAATCAAGACCTGGGACTTTGCTCTCATGCAAGGCTATCAACCTCCACCGTAACATCTTCCCTTCTCTACTCTGACCCCACATCATGGATCTGATGGTGGTGTGGAGGTGTAGAGAAAGGGCAAAGAGGTGGAGATAAAATGACTACTTAGTCCTTTGAATAAATAATTCTGGGCCCCTCTTGCCTTATGTCAGGATGGGAAAGGAGAAGCTTTGTTTTTTTTCTTAGTAACCTCTCTTGTTATCCCAAACTCAGTGCTTACCATGGCACTGAACTTGGAGTAATCCACTGAAGCTAAGTTCCATCCCAGCACAGAGCCTATGCTAATACTGTACCCATGCTCTTCCTCTCTTTCTTTACCTGGTGAATTTCTACTGGTCCTTCATATCTCAGATCAAAGTTACTGCAGAATCTAAAAAGAAATGACACAAATGAACTTAATTGCAAAATAGAAACAGACTCACAGACCTGGAAAAGGAACTTTTGGTTACTAGCGGGGAAGGATGTGGGGAAGGGATAGTTAGGGGGTTTGGGATGGATACATATACACTGCTATATTTAAAATGCATAACTAACAAGGACCCATTGTATATCACAGGGAATTCTGCTCTATGTTATATAACAGCCTGGAAGGGAGAGGAGTTTGGGGGAGAATGGATATATTCATACATATATACATATGTATATGTATCAGTTCAATTCAGTCTCTCAGTCATGTCTGACTCTTTGAGACCCTATGGATTATAGCACACCAGGCTTCCCTATCCACCACCAACTCCTGGAGTTTACTCAAACTCATGTCCATTGAGTCGGTGATGCCATCCAACCATCTCATGCTCTGTCGTCCCCTTCTCCTCCCTCCTTCAATCTTTCCCAGCATCAGGGTCTTTTCAAATGAGTCAGTTCTTCACATCAGGTAGCCAAAGTATTGGAGTTTCAGCTTCAATATCAGTCCTTCCAATGAATATTCAGGACTGATTTCCTTTAGGATGGACTGGTCTGATCTCCTTGCTGTCCAAGGGACTTTCAAGAGTCTTCTCCAACACCACAGTTCATGTACGTGTATATGTATCACTCTTTTGTGCACTTAAAACTATCACAACATTGTTAACTGGCTATACTCCAATATAAAATAAAAAGTTAAAAAATACAAAATTATTCAGAGAAGCCCTTTCTTAGGTAGTAGGATGAGGACAAATCCATCTGTTATATATTTTATACATCTGTGTGTTCCTCCACCCAGTACCCGTCACAGTTTATAATGATTTTTCTTTAAATGTAGATATGGTACCTGTCTCTTACCAGACTGAAAGCTCTAGGTGGGTAGGGACCATATCTGTAAAGACAGAAATTTGTGATATTAACAGGGTGCTTGGCATGTAGTAACGATAAATACTTGTTAGTTGATGGAATAGCTAATTTTTCGTGAGCACTGAGAATTCATATTGTCTGTAGTACCTTACTGCCTTTTAATATTTGCTCTTAATTTTAAGGTTTTTAAATCTGCAAAGGACAGCAACTATGCAGTAATCTATTCTTAATTATGTTATAGCTGAAGAACAGTTTTCATGTTTGGCTTTTCCTGTTGCCTTCATTGACCAAGCATAGGAATTAGTCATTACTGCTTTCTGTTGTCTACATTGTTTATTGCAAACTATTGGTATTTAGAAGTAATCTTTTGAGAAAACATTGTAAGCTTACATATTGATTTACAGCTGTGCATGTGCACACACACACACACACACACACACACACAAAGATGGATAATAAATTCCTTTATTGCTTTAGGATGATATTAAACATGGATGCTACAAATCTTCCTTCTCCTATTTCCTTCTTTCTCTGTCCTCCCTATTTTCCTCCTCTCCCCTCCATCTGTTTCTGTCTCTCTGTCTCTGTCCCTCTCTCTCTCACACACAGACTTCCTGATGTGAACTTAAAATTGTCAGAAATCATGGAAGCACTGGTCCATGTTAGCTTCAAGAAATATGTAATATTGGTACTTCCCTGGTGGCTCAGCAGTAAAGAATCTGCCTGCAATGCAGGAAATGCAAGTTCTAGTTCTGGGTGGAGAAGATCCCCTGGAGAATGAAATGGCAATCCACTTCAGTATTCTTGCCTGGAGAATCCTATAGACGGAGGAGCCTGGTGGACTACAGTCCATGCAGTCTCAAAAGAGTCAGAGCTACTTAGCGACTGACTCAACAACAACAACACATGTGATATTGAAACATTCTCTTAGAGCTCGCCATTGTGATTTAAAATTTTGCCTTATCACTTTAAAGGATTAATTTTATTTGGCTATCCTTTCAGGATTCTGCTCTTAAAATCACTTTGGTAATTAACACATGCATTTGTTTTCCAAATCTGCTCAGCTCGGCACCTTCAGCTCCAAAGTGCTCTGAGCTTACACCCCTCACTCTCTTCTTGCCACCCCAGTTAACTCAGAGGATCACCTGAGTGATCACCTCAAAAGATGATAAAAAGGTTGTTCAGAGATCTCTCCTTTTCTCTTTTGCAGGGAGAATTTCATTTGACAAATTTGGCATGTGTGTCATCAGTCAATTAATAATTAACAAAATGTGGACCAGAATAAAATTAATCTTCAGGATATTGGCAAATCAGTTGCACTTCTGCTAATATGAATTCAATGTGCATGAGAATCTTATTGGAGACTGAATATGTCTGTTCATTATGTAGATAACCTGATTGTTTCCAGCCTACTCTGCTCACTGGTATAGCTGTAATTTACAGAGACAAGTCTGCGTAATATGTTGGTTTTACCTTCCATGATGCTAAGAAGATCACAATAACTATAGATGAGGTGATGTTGGAAATAATTCCATCCTCCTCAGCCCTTCAAATACTCAGAAGAAGAGCCCTCTTAAAGTTTGCCAGATTTTAATGTTAGAACAATAATGTACAGGTGCTGCTTTTAAAATATGAGTTTTATTGTATTAAGTGCAGAAATACCTGAGAGACATTATGGAATGGCAAAAAAAAAAGAAAAGTGAAATTACTACTATACCACTGCAGTAACACATCTAATATCATTTTGATGTGAACTCTTCTAAATTATTTTTTGCATGTATTTTAAAATAGTTGCATTCATAATTTAACATACTTATTTTTCCTTGATACTATTTCAGAAATACTTCCACAATTTAGAGTTTTCAAAGTATCAATATTATCTTGCTAATAGATACGGAATTATTTGCTAAACATTTCTTATTGTTGGACATTGACTGTTTGCAACTTCTCAATATTTTAAATAACATTGTAATGAATTGTTTTGTGCATAGATATTTTGATTTATTTTTCTTAAAAGAGCTTCACAAAGTGGTATTATCACTGCTTGACTTTTGAAAGGTTGAGATTAATAACATTATTATTCTTTTTGAATTGCCGTAGACTCTCAATGGGAGAGAAATGTGTGTTTACATAATAATTCTATAAGAGCTTTATTCAGTTGGATAGTTTCAAATGCCCTTTTAATGGTCTTTCTTATTTCTCCTTTCTTGGAATAACGTGAATCAACTTCATTTGTGGAGATATCAACAACAGCAGCAGCAACTACAAACTGAATACTTATGCCAAGGTTCCACACCATTCATTTACATTATGCTAACTAATAATCACAACAATCCCCTAAAGTAGATACCAACTTTTTAGATTAAGAAAGGAAGGTTCAAGATGGTTAGATAACTTACCTAAGGGCATACAAGGTAAATGATAGAACTGGGATTCAAGCCCTACTCTGGCAACATATTTCATGGCTTCGTTATATGGATTCTCTAAAATTATGGACACAGTTTTTCAGAGTGTCCCAAAGAAGAACCAGAACTTTATGCTGTGTACATTTTAATGCCACTCCCCGTGTTGATTCAAGTTAATAAATGCTGTTTTACCAGGTGAATAAGGACTCTGCAGGAACAGTACTCACTTAAGAAGAAACACTGGATATAATTAAGTAATGGGTCATGTATTTCTGGATATCTGAGTGGATAGATTGAAAACTTCATAACCAGAAAACCATGTCTCATTGTTCACTACTACATTTCTTATCTTAAGCACAGTATTCAGGAAGAGTGCACACTCACTGTATTTTGAATGAATAAATACTGAACTGCAAATGCTAACCAGTTCTTTCAAAGCAATTACTACCCACAGCATCGAGCTGTTTACTGAGTCTTGACCAAATGTACCTGTAAGTTGCTCAGGGCCCTTTTTTATACATTAAATCCTTTTGTTCATATAAAACTAAAACACATTTTTTGGGAAACTGTAAAAATTTGCCAGTTAGAAAAGCAAAACAAAGCAAAAAAAAAGAAACAAAACACTGTCAGCAGGCCTAAAGCATAGTATGATACTTGCAGGGAGGGGAAAAAACACAGCTGAAAATAATTATAAACCTACAGAATAAAAATTAATGAATATTTAAATAGATATATACAATGTAACAGTGCTGTGTAGTCAAATGCAATTCCACTCATTTCTTAAACTGTTATAATCTATTTTTGGTTATATATGGGTGTGTTTTATAATGTTTAAAATGATGTGGGGTGGCACCTCCAATGTTGAGAGTTCCCAGAGCTGCGAAAGTTGCAACACACTGTACCACTGCTACTTGGTTTGAGTAAAAGACAGCTCATTCGCTCTATCCTTATTTGTTGATGGCCAGATTCCAGAAGAGCAGGTGTAAGTCTTTCTTGCTGCTAGTGGTTGGGAGTCAGGAGTTGATGAGCCTCATGAAATAACACGGGCTTCCCATCTTCAGTTAAATCCCAATAGAGCCTAGTATAGTCTTGTCCTTTTTTTCTTTTATTTGGTCAAATATGTGCATGCATTTATACTTCATGAAATTGTTTTCTGCTTAGGGATTACCATGAGGTATCAGATACCTCGTGAACTTCACGGAGACTGTCCTATTGCATTTGGATCCTTACCCTTTCCTGTGGAAAAAATTTACCCTGCTGTGGAAACGATTAGACTTTCTCCATCCAGAGGTCTTGGGTTCTCCCTTGAGTCAATTCTGGTTTGGGGCTTGGTTCTGGATCTCTTAGCTGGGCTTTGCTACTCATCTTTGGCTGCTATGGTTGGGTTTCCACCGTGAGTGGCTAGATCCCCAGATGCCGTCTATCTGATTGATTGACCCTTCGGCTTAATGCCGGCCATCAGGGTCTACTCATGATAAACTCTGTTCACCTGCGGTGTCGTTTACTTCTTGACCTCTTTAATGCTTAACAAGTGTCTGCCTGAACTTTCTTTACTGTCCCAGCAGTCTTTAGTTTGCCTCTAGGCTTTTCCCCACGAAAGCCTAGAAACTTTTCTTTTGCTTTGTCAGGCTTGGCCTCCTAGGGACAGCCTGATGTCTGTGTCCAGCTTCCTCCAGGCTGGCCACTTGTGACACTGACGAAGTCCTGGATCCTGAAGCAAAAGAGAATGATATACAGATGAACTATGTGAGAAGCAGAAACAGTGGGTAATAATATTAAGCAAATGCATTTGTAATTTTGTTTTTTAAAACCATGCTGAAACAGAATTTTTTTTTCAAGACAGTCTTCACCTCAGCTTTCTCATTTATTCTGTGTAGAAATTTTTGGTTTCAGGCAAATGGAGTTAGAATGAAAATGGATGCTTTTTCATTTTTTGGAGTGTGGGGGAGGTGTGGTGCCTTAATTACTAAGGTATGTGACTTATTGGAGAAGAATTCTGCAGATTTCAACATGGAAACGTTTATTTTCAAAAATATTTTCCATCTCAGGTTGAACTTTAAGAAAGTTCCTTCAGTGTCTTTTTCCCGTCTTACTGCTTCTCAACCATAATGCCTCAACCTGCCTTGCTTTCTCTCAGAGAAGTTGCTTCCTCCTTTGCTCACTATCTAGTTTCTTGTGGTTGTTGTTCAGTCGCTAAGTTGTGTCCAACTCTTTTTTAACCCATGGACTGTAGCCCACCAGGATCCATTCTCCAAGGGATTTTCCAGGCAAGAATACTGGAGTGAGTTGCCATTTCCTTCCCCAGGGATCTTCCTGATGCAGGGATCCAATCCACATCTCCTGCATTGGCAGGTGGAAAAGCACTAAGGAAGACCCAGTATCTGATTAGCCAGTTACTAATGTTGGTTATAGCAGTTTGCTTTTTTTTTTTCTGGAGTTGGAGACTTCAGGCTTGACTCTGGCCAGTCATCCTATCAATATGTGTGGTATATTTCAGTGGGAACAGGCTAGAGAATAGGATTGAATTTGAATGTAATGCACATGTGAACAGTGCTTCTGATGGAAGGTCAGTAATATCACCTTGGTATGAAGGAGAGCTTTATTAAGGAATGAAACCACTTTCTTGGCTTTTTCCTCCTTTATTTTTTTGTCATCCACTGATGGTAGATTTATCATTTGGTTGATAGGTTTATGGGAGTAGAATATTTTTACTCCTGTTCTTATTTGGTGCTTGGCTTCATCTGAAAAGAAATAATGATTTTCCTCTTAGATTCATTTGTATATCTTATTTCCAGTGCTCTTATGAAGGAAAAAAGTACAACCATGGTGATATACAACATATGGTGTGCTATTTAGCTACGCGTGGAACCTTTTCAGCCATCTAATAACCCTTAGTATACTATCAAAGATAGAGCTGACATTGTGGCTCCAACTGGCTGCCTTCTTTTAAAAAATGAAAATGGGATGAGGCCAAGTAAGCTGAAACAGAAAAATTATGCCTTTTAATCATAATTGCCTAAAACTATGGTTGCCCTTACCTTCTGGTGTCCAAGTGGTTAGGTGGCTTTCTGTTATCCAAACATCAATTACCTCAGCCTGAAGTGATTTAGATTTAAAGCAGAAGCCATACCCTTCTGTAATTATGGCTATTTGATAAATGTTCTTGACATTTTTGCGTTTTCAGTATTGTGCGGAAAAAATCCAGTTTTAAAATTTGCCCTTTAAGAAATTAGAAAATTAAAAATTAATCAGGTGGAATGTTGCATGTCTGCAAAAAAGAAAATTCCAGATGTCATTGCACCCATTAAAGGACAGGTGTTCTCTTTTTAAGATTTGATGTATGCAGTGAATATCAGCTTTACTATTTTAATAACACCTTGGATTGAATAGTTAAAATTTTTGTCAAATATTTCCATATAATCTTACATAGCTAATGGGGTTGAAAAATAAGGCAACCTCTGATGAATGGGTATTGCCAATTAAAAAGATTTCTCCAAAGTGCTCTATGCTTCATGAAATTTTTATTGGCAAGTTACATATTAAGCAGTGAATCCTAATTTTCTAATACTGTATTTGAATGATAATTTTTACAAATGGAATGGTATATAATTTATAGTCTATTTGATAAATGGCATTCATACTCAGATTGAGAACAAAACAATCTTTTAATTAAATACTGATTTGGGACTCATTTGAGGACTTCAGTGATCTCATTTTCCTATGTATTATTTTGGTTCCCATCCCCCACTCCAAAGACATAAGTCATTCCTCTACACTTAGAGGTGAAACATAGAGTGTTAGGAAATGGGTAGACTTTGGAATTATAAGGATATGAGATTGAATTTTATCTTTGACTCTTACTAGGGACATGATTTTTCTCACCAATATTACTGTAATGGCAATAGGTAATATTGCAATTAGCAATACCTAGATAATATATGCTAATTCCTTTAAGGCAAGTTATAAACATCATCTAGTTTAATTTTCACAATACCACCACAGGACAGCTATTATTGTTTACATATTACATATGAGAAAATAAAGTCTTGGGCCAAGTAATTCTTCCCATTTCATTCGGTAAGTGCCAAGAGTCAATATTCAAGCTCAGACCTCTATTTCCCTTTGTGAAAAATGGCATTATATTCTCTTGCAAGGTTGTGAGAATTTAATGAGATAATGTAGTATATTTCCAGGCACTGTGTAAATGCTCTAAATTTAAAATCATATTTAGCCTTCTTTTTTTTTTTCCTCTACTTCTAGTCATTTTCTAATTCCTGCTTTTAGTATCACTTTTAGCCTTCTTTTCCCTCTTCTTTTTCTCAGTATTACTGTCCTATATCATGATATAATTTTTTTCTTTGCATTGTTTTCCCTGGCTCTGCTTCTTAGCATTTTATCTACTTTCCCTTAACAACATATCCTAAGAAATATTCTAAGATAGAATTTCGGTCATATGACAACCTTTATATCCTTCTCCTTGTAAGCCTTTTCAGAAACCTAGACCAACTCCTCATGACTTAAAGCAGTTTTAATGCTTAGCGCAACTTTTAGGCCCTTTCCAAAGTGGACATGTACTACTTCTCCAAGCTTTGTTACACTTCATAGCTGCAAACTTAACTAATCTCACTTTCTCTGAGCAGGGGGTGTATCTGTCTGATTTTTTGCCTCTCTAGTATTGCACATATGATGATTTCCTTCTGATAGGTCTTCCCTTCCTTCCCCTCCCTGCTCCCACTGCAGCCTGCCATTTCCACCCACAAAGCCATTTGAAAACCACCTCTTGCATGATGCCTTTCCTACCTTTAACCAGAATCTTCCCTCTGTCTTTCATCCCTATTCAATATTCTGTTAAATTACTTATAAAGTTTTCCTTTTACTAAAATTAGTTGTATCCACATCTTCCTCCAGTGTAAACTTTATTAACTTAAAAAAATTTAATCCCTTTGAAAAGAGACACCATGCCTAGTTTGTCTTTCCATGTTCTAAGTAGCACCACATACAATACCTTATATCCAGTAGAACTAGAATCAACTGAATTAAACAGAAGTTCAAAAAGGAGACACCCTAGAGTTAGACAAAGAGCAGACGCTTAGGAAACAGGTAAAACCAATTTAAATAATACATCTGCCAATTGAAAGCTTAATTAGGCCTCAGTTTTCATATCCATAAAGTGGGATAATAGTGTCTGTCTCAGATAATTGTTGGAAAGATTGAAGTAGTGTATGCCAACAGCTAACAATTCAGTATGTACTTGCTCTTAGCGCTTTACATATATTGATTCATTTAATGCTTGTAATCACCCTGTGAAGTGAGTGCTATTATCTTGTTTTTAGAATGAGCAGTCTGAGGCACAGAGGTATTAAGCATCTTGCCCACAGTTACCCAGCTAATAAGTGGAAGAATTGGGATTTGAATGCAGGCGGTCAGGCTATAGAAAGCACATGTTGCATTCAGCTTATTTCTCTTCTCTGTGACTGGAAAGAGGGGTTATTATATTCAATGATCCTGCAAGTGCTTGCGGATGTCAGCGTTCCAGGCAGGACGTGGTCTCTGCCCCTCGGGTGTCTCAGTGTCATGAGAGAGGTAGACAGTAGGTAAACAGTTTGACAAGTCCTGTGGTAGCAGTATTCATAGCATTCTCTGAGAACAAAAATGTTTCCTCTTCGCTCAGGTTTTTCTTTCATGAGAGTGTCCTTTTCAAGGGAAATTTCTCTTTTCTGTTTTTGATGTCGTAATACTTAAATGATTTAGAGAAATCCTAACATGAGGTTTAGAATTCTAGGCCCTAAATAGTCTATGATTCTCAAGTCCTCATAAATATCCTTTTCTCTGTTGCTTAGTTCTTTGACTTTTGAAAATCAGATGGGCTGCTCCATGGACTTTGGTCTATAAATCAAATGAAACCTTAAGAAAGACAGTTTTTGTACACTCACATTAAGACCCTAGTGAAGAAGTTTATCTGTGCTTGAAACAAAATGTGGGTGTGCAAGTCTTACTCTTTTTTCTTGTGTGCTAAGCTGAATATCCTTAAACAAGGTGAGGGAAATAGCCATATAGATATGAGACCCTGTGCCGCAGAATTGAATGTCTTCAATGGTTCATATTAAGGTTTTTCACCACTCTATTCCCAGTAATTATCCCCAAAGTAATAGGAAGTGAATACACACAAAAAGAAATATATTCCAATAGCACTTATCCAGTCTAATTTAAAGTAAAATCTTACACACACACACACACACAATTTCCTGGCAACTAGCCAGCTACCAAGTACCTGTTTGGCAGGATAGCTGATTTCCTTTCAGAATGTGATTTGTACGAAAATAAGCCTTGAAGGAGGAGGTGAGAGCTGGGAAAAAGGCTGAAGAAAAAAAGATCTTATTTAGTCTGGGTACATCCTTCAGTGCTTGTCGTGTGTGCCTGTCCTTTTTATACTATCAGCTTGCATGTTTGTTATGGCTATAGGCATGTTGATTTGCAATTTCCACACTCAGTCCATAAATGTTCATACTCAGTCATGTTTCTGTCCATAAATGTTCTTTTCAGAGAGCGGGGAATTCTTTGTTTAATAGACTTCTGAGAAATGGCAACACACAAAGCACTTGGTGATATCCTAGGAGTAGAAGTGAGACTAGTTGGAATCCCTGAGAAGTCAGAATTGTTCCAAAAGCTACCCTGGCAGCAATAGAAATCCTTCCCAAGCAAGTAGGGCCTATGTATAAAACTGTAGTCATCATATCTAAGACATAAAACGAGTATCAACATTGAAAAAAAAAAAAGAAAAAAACACACCTTTTCCCCCCTCTTAGTATGATGGCTTTTTACTCCTCTTTTCCCTAACTCCAGTTCAAGTGAGGTGTGATTGGATGAGGTGAGATGAAGGACAGCATCATATGTCTCAGTACAATAGAGGTATCTACACTAAGATGGATATTAGACCTATTTTAGGTGCTTCCGAAAAAAAAAAAAAAATTCCAGGGCCCCACCCCATATATACTGATTTTCTTGGTCAGCGGTGGAATACATAGTTTTCAAGAACTTACCTGGGGATTTTCATGATCAGCCATTTTTAGAAAACTAATATCAAGAATTTGGTACTTTTAAAGTTTCACATCATTCTACTGTGTGGTCAGGAAAGAGAATTACTGTACATCATTGGGGAGGTCAGATGTAGGGGTAAAGTATAGCTGGGTATAGAATATTGAAATCAACTAAATAGGGATACTTGAAGAAAATAGAAAGAAGATAACAGATTTGGAATCAGTGATGTCTGAAGCCCTTTCTGTCTTTAAAATTTTAAGGCTCAAAGCACTGAGATTGATAACCCTACAGTATTTTATTTATGCCTTGTCTCCAATCTGTGATGTACGTTTGCATTCTCGTAGGGCTTCCTTGGTGGCTTAGATGGTAAAGAATCTTCTTGTAATGCAGGCAACCCAGGTTCAATCCCTGGGTTGGGAAGATCTCCTGGAGAGGAGAATGGCAATTCACTCCAGTATTCTTGCCTGGAGAATACCATGGACAGAGGAGCCTTGTAGGCTGCAATCCATGTGGTTGCAAAGAGTTGGATGTGACTGAGTAACTAACAGTATAAATGAAAAAAAAAAAAAAAAAAAACAACAACTAATACTAGTGTGGTTGTTAGAGATAAGGAGTGTGCCAGTCACTGTGGAGATGGAAAAGAAGGCTAAGTAGTGACCATATTTGTCTAAAAATGAGGGAGAGTGGTACCTCATACCCAAAGATGAGAAAGATAGAACTCCTTTACTTAGTAACTACTTAGTTTACTTAGTAACTACTATGTGACAAATATTTTGCTGCCTTTATATGAGTAAAAGTCATAGTAGCAGCCAACACTTCTATGGTCTTTTTATCTGCCAGGCATTGTTCTGAAGTAGTTTATATGTATTAACCCATTGAGTCCTTAAAAATAATCTTAAAATTTGAGACTGTTATGTTCCCCATTTACAGATGAAGCAACTGAGGCCTGGATAGACTCTGCAACTTACTCCAGTGTCACAGAATGAGATAGTAGCCCCTGATAGCTCAGTTGGCAAAGAACTCCTACAATGCAGGAGACCCTGGTTCGATTCCTGGGTTGGGAAGATCTGCTGGAGTAGGGATAGGCTACCCACTGCAGTATTCTTGGGCCTCCCTTGTGGCTGGTAAAGAATCTGCCTGCATTGTGGGACACCCTGATTCGATTCCTGGGTCAGGAAGATTCCCTGGAGAAGGGAAAGGCTACCAACTCCAGCATTCTTGCCTGGAGAATTCCATGGACAGTACAGTCCATGGGGTTGCAAAGAATTGGACACGACTGAGCAACTTTCACTTTCATGTTTAGATTCAACCTCAGTTCAGTTCAGTTGCTCAGGCGTGTCCGACTCTTTGCAACCCCATGGACTGCAGCACGCCAAGCTTCCCTGTCCATCACCAATTCCCGGAGCTTACTCAAACTCATGTCCATTGAGTTGGTGATGCCATCCAACCATCTCATCCTCTGTCATCCCCTTCTCCTCCTGCCTTCAATCTTTCCCAGCATCAGGGACTTTTCTAATGAGTCAGTTCTTCGCATCAGGTGGCCAAAGTATTGGATGTTTGTTGGCAAAGTAATGTCTCTGCTTCTTAATATGCTGTCTAGGTTGGCCATGTTTCCTTCCAAGAAGAAAGTGTTTTTTAATTTCATGGCTGCAGTCACCATCTGCAGTGATTTTGGAGCCTTAAAAAATAAAGTGAGTCACTATTTCCCTACCTATTGCCATGAAGTGGTGGGACCGAATGCCATGATCTTTGTTTTCTGAATGTTGAGTTTAAGCCAACTTTTTCACTCTCCTCTTTCACTTTCATCAAGAGGCTCTTTAGTTTTTCTTCATTTTCTGACATAAGGGTGGTGTTATTTGCATATCTGAGGTTATTGATATTTCTCCCAGCAATCTTGATTGCAGCTTGTGCTTCTTCCAGCCCAGCGTTTCTCATGATGTACTCTGCATATAAGTTAAATAAGCAGGTGACAATATACAGCCTTGACGTACTCCTTTCTTGATTTGCAACCAGTCTGTTGTTCTATGTCCAGTTCTAACTGTTACTTTTTGAGCTGCATGCAGATTTCTCAGGAGGCAAGTCAGGTGGTCTTGTATTCCCATCTCTTGAAGAATTTTCCAGAGTTTGTTGTGATTCACAGTCAAATGCTTTGGCGTAATCAATAAAGCAGAAGTAGATATTTTTCTGGAACTCTCTTGCTTTTTTGATGATCCAACGGATGTTGGTAATTTGACCTCTGGTTCTTCTGCCTTTTTTAAATCCATCTTGCACATACAAAGGTTCATGGTTCATATACTGTTGAAGCCTGGCTTGGAGAATTTTGAGCATTACTTTACTAGCATGTGAGATGAGTGCAATTGTGTTGTAGTTTGCACATTCTTTGACATTGCATTTCTTTGGGATTGGAATGAAAACTGACCTTTTCCAGTCCTGTGGCCACTGCTGAGTTTTCCAAATGAGCTGGCATATTGAGTGCAGCACTTTCACAGCATCATCTTTCAGGATTTGAATTAGCTCAACTGGAATTCCATCACCTCCACTAGCTTTGTTTATAGTGATGCTTCCTAAGGCCCACTTGACTTCACATTCCAGGATGTCTGGCTCTAGGTGAGTGATCCACACCATTGTGGTTATCTGGGTCATGAAGATCTTTCTTGTATAGTTCTTCTGTGTATTCTTGCCACCTCTTCTTCATATCTTCTGCTTCTGTTAGGTCCACACCATTTCTGTCCTTTATTGTGCCCATCTTTGCATGTAATGTTCTCCTGGTATCTCTACTTTTCTTGAAGAGATCTCTAGTCTTTCCCATTCTATTGTTTTCCTCTATTTCTTTGCATTGATCCCTGAGGAAGGCTTTCTTATCTCTCCTTGCTATTCTTTGGAACTCTGCATTTAAATGGGTATATCTTTGCTTTTCTCCTTTGCCTTTCACTTCTCTTCTTTTCTCAGCTATTTGTAAGACCTCCTTAGACTTCATTTTGCCTTTTGCATTTCTCTTTTTTGGGGATGGTCTTGATCCCTGCCTCCCGTACAATGTCACAAACCTCCATCCATAGTTCTTCAGGCACTCTGTGTATCAGATCTAATCCCTTGAATCTATTTCTCACTTCCACTGTATAATCGTAAGGGATTTAATTTAGGTCATACCTGAATGGTCTAGTGGTTTTCCCTACTTTCTTCAATTTCAGCCTGAATTTGGCCATAAGGAGTTCATGATCTGAGCCACAGTTGGCTCCCAGTCTTGTTTTTGCTGACTGTATAGAGCTTCTCTACCTCTTGCTGCAAAGAATATAATCAATCTGATTTTGGTGTTGACCATCTGGTGATGTCCATGTGTAGAGTCTGCTCTTGCGTTGTTCGAAGAGGGTGTTTGCTATGACTGTTGCCTTCTCTTGGCAAAACTCTGTTATCCTTTGCCCTGTTTCATTTTGTACTCAGCCTAGAACTGTACTTTTCCAGAGTCCCTGCTTTCAAAAGCTTTCCCTCAAAAATGAACTGAAGGAAAGGTTCTATAATTTGTTTCTAGATGGATGAAAGAAAGATTGAATTGCTTTCTGAGGAAAATATGTAGATCAGGACATTGATGACCACATTACTCATTAGTGTGCCTTTCAACTAATATTTTTTTTCTTTTTCTTAAAGCAAGGGTATGGGCAAAATTGTGGGAAATACAATATTCATAGTGGATAGAATCACAAGAATCTTATTTAATTGTGATGTCAGTAGATTAAATTTATTAGTCGCAAAATTTATCTTCCTTCATTTTATTCTATATATGAATCTCCCTTTAGACATTTGGATTTCTTGTTGGACTTACCCTTTCCAAATGCTATTTTTCTACCTATCACCTCCAGGAAAAATACAAAAAGGTCAAACAAACAAAAAATAAGCACTCTTTGACATCGAGTGAGAACAATGTAGCAGAGGAGATCCGTTTTTATTTATTCTTTTATGGCATATAATTTATTTCCTTTTACCATCTCTAATTTCTTATCTGTCTTATGCCATTGTGAACTTGCTGTGATCATCAGAGTAAGGGATAAATCTGTTTTATATACATTCCCCAAATATCAGCTGGCTAGATATCATATCTTTAATCATATCTTTAATATTATAAAAAAGCAATTGAAATGAACCAACCAAACAGACATCCTGCCACCACAACCATGAACTGGCCAACCCACCAGTTTTGGTGGAAATCCCATTCTTCACCCACCCCTGAGAATTCATGGATAATTTAAGTTTTTGCCTTGGTTTCTTATTTTCCTCTGAATTGTAAAATCGCTTCTGTGTATCTCATTTCCTTCAATGTTTCTTTTTATGTTTATCAAGACTTATTTTTGCACTTTTGCCAAGACAACATTAGCAAAGGCATTCTGTACTTGAAGATTTTATTGAGGGTTTGGGGACATCAGGAATTTGTTATGTTGCCTCCCAGCACTGCCAACAAACTGCATTTGTATTTTAGATGCCCCTGCTTTTAAAATCCTTAGGCTTTACCCTCGCTGGTATTTCCTAGTGATTAACTCTATCACAGGGTCTTCAGCCTTTTGCTCAAAGGACAGGTAGTGTCCAGTCTTCTTATGCCACAGCTACCCAAATTCTTAGTTTCTCCTCAAGTTTTTTCCATGTCCTTTGTGTGGATTCTTGGAAAAAAAAAAAAAACCAAAATCAGGCTGTGAGTTTATAATATGACAACCCTTCTTCAATCTACAGACTTGATCTACTGTCATAAATGCTCATAGAACTAGGATGTTTCCATTTTCAAAAGATAAGCTTACGTAAGTTCCAGTTGAGGAGAGTGAAAACACAAAGTGTCCTGGAAAATGTTTACATCTTCCTCTAGGATATGAGAAATTATGTAGGCTTGCTATTTTGAATTATTTCTTTAGGAAATAGAAGCAACAAGTCTCTGAGTGGCCCACATGAGAAATGAAAAGCTATAATTGAAAGATGCTCTGTACATTTATCTTGGTTATAAAGCAAAATACTGAATCACCTCACCATCAGGGAAAGTTAAGTTCATGGACTTTGACCATGGAGGATCTCTCCTTGCCCATCTTAATTCAGAAGGCAGGGGTTGTCCCTATTTGGACTTTTGTAAACAAAAGGAAGAAATCTTCCTAGCACATAGCTGAGATAGCTTTATTGGTAGAATCTGATTATTCTTTAATAGTCCTTCAGTAAAAAATTAAAAAGACTTTAATGAAAAATGTTTTTGACCAGTTATCTGTGTCTTAAAATTCTAGATCTCTTATTTAGAGGAACCAACTAATTATAGAGGGCATTGGCAAGGAGAAATCTGCTCTGATATTTGGCTGAGAATCCCTGAAACTTCCCCCAAGCCTCAAACTCCCAAGTCTAGCTTATTTTTATCTGCAAAGTAATTCAGATCTCCCTCATTTCTTCATTACCTCCCAGTCCTTTCCCTGGGCTAATCTTTCCACATTAAAACCACCCATCAAGATGTTTTGCAAAACTAAAATTCTCACCATTTGATTCATTAAGTGACTTTCTATAAATAACACTTTTTCCCCTTAGTGGTACAGGATCATGCTACACTGCAATGCATGTTTACCTTGGAAAGTGCAGTCACCCATGGCCCATTTGTTTTTACAATAGTTGTAAATCACCTCTTCCTTCTTCTCATTCTCCTCTTGATTATTTACTTTTTTTTTCCATTTATTTTTATTAGTTGGAGGCTAATTACTTTACAATATTATTTACTTTTTAGCACTTTCCTATCCTATTTAAGTATTCTTATCTGTAAGATCTGAAGTCCTTATTAAGAAACATTTGCTGAACCAAGCTGGATGCCACCCCCTCTGCCACACACCCCCACCCCACCCTGTGAACACAGGAAATGTAGCTTCAACACTTGGACGTTCAGGATGCAGTTGAGAAAGATAGCAAGGCAGCCTGCTTAGTGTTTCTTGGCCAACATAGTTCATTTTGTGAAATGCACTAAGTGAATTGATCTTATCTTGCTGTTGGAACAGCATGAACAATGAGGAATTTTAAATAAATTCATATGATAAATTTTGTTGACATGCGTGGGGCTTATGGTTTTGAAAAACATTTTATTTTAATCTTTGTAGATGAAAGGCAAACTATTGATATAGCAATTCCTGTGAACATTTCTCTTAGAATTTGGTTAATAGGAAGTATGCCTTCAAGTGAAAGCAGAAGTTTCATTATTTTATTTCTTTATTTTACCATAAAAAAGACAAATAGAATTCTATGAAGCATCTGTTATCACCTTTTATCCTCCTGGCTCTTTCATAGCCTAAAAAGTATTAAACTTATTTATATTTATCAGAGTTATAACTGCAATACATTTTTCTCCACACTGCCCTATTGATTACACACAGTACATACCTGCACAAAACCCCTAGTCAAAGTCAGTCAGCTTCTTGTTGAACTGTTGGCATTGGCCTGGCTAAAGTTTTCTTTCCGTTTAGAGGTTAATATTATTTTTCCCCTACTCTTTTTTTTTTTTTTTAAACCAGCTGGCTTTAAGTGGAAAAAAAAAATACAAACAACTGTGTAACTGTGTAGAAAATAGTGGGGAAGATTCCATAAGGACAATACACCAGCCTTAACCCTAAATCTGTCTTAAAAAAATAGTAAAGATTTTACTGAATCTCCAAAATAAAAAGATAGTAGAGGATGAGGGAGGTTTAAAATAACACAAGGATTTATGAAACCCTTCCAAACCTTGCAGAGAGCAAAGAAAATTGTTGTCAGTGAGAAGAAATAATAACTCTCTGAAGTGGGGATAAATAACTTTAGCAAGACTCATTACACATATAGGATAAATATATATATATGTGTGTGTGTATACACACACACACACACACGGTTGTTGTTTTTCAGTTGCTCAGTCTTGTCTGACTTTGTGACCCCATGGCCTGCAGCACGCCAGGCTTCCCTGTCCTTCACCGTCTCCCAGAGTTTGCTCATGCTCAAGTCCATTGAGTCACTGATGCCATCCAACTGAATATATATATATATATTACACATATATATACATTTATATCAGAGCATTTCATTTGCCACTTCTGTAAAGTACTCTGGAAAACAGCTTTCTGAGGAATCACTCAATCAATTACAGCTTCCATCCTTTAAATATTCACTTAATGGTATAATCAAAGTAATGAATGATCATAATGGTGGTTTTAATGATGAGAATTAGGATTGGAACCCATTTAATAAGTTTTTTAATACAAACTTATGCTAGTTAAAGGTCCAGATTAAACAACAAAAAAATTTAGGGTTAACAAAAATCCCTTCAAAGGAATCTATTGTCTTGTTGCAAATAAAAGCAGGTTTAAGATTCTCTCTGTTCAAAAGTCAATTATTCCCAATTTCATGGGCTCCTCAAACATGAGATTTTCATTTAGCAGATCCAACTTCATTTTACCTGCCAAAAGCCCATAAAATGGCCCCTTTCCATCTGATAAATGTTCCACAATGAAATTAGAACTGCTGGAAAATAATGGAAATCTATGGACATATGTATACTGTGACTGAAATGTGAATTTTTCAGTAATATCTGGTGTAAATTACTTATTTAAGGATCAACGTTAAATCTTCTAGACCAGCAAACCTTGATTTTCTATATTATAGCTGATATAATTTCCTACCTCCTGGTAGAGGTAACTCAAACCCTTCTACAGAAATAAGAGCCTCCACCCTGACAAACAGTGATTCTTAAATATCTTTGGTGTATGTCATGGCCCTCTGAAAGATCAAATGAAAACTATAGACACTCATCCCAGAAACACAAGGTACTATGCAAAAAATTAGAAGCAATTTGAACAGTTTAAAAAAAAAAAAAAGGACCTATTCCAAATAGTTTTTGAAAGAGGAGTTCTTCACTCCCTTAATGCTTTTTCGCATTTCTCAAAAGGAAGCTCTTTCTTAAGTCCAATGTATAAATTTAACTAATTTCCCATAGATTTATTTACCCAACTCTGTTTATATTACTGACTTATCCCCCTTTGAAGATTTAAGTGAATTTCTCATATTATTTTCTTTACTCTGTGAATGGCCACAAAGGAGTTAGCTCAACTAGTAAAAAATGGTTTGCCTTGTCCAAGGTACCAAGAAAAGAAAAAGCATAACTAAATGTTTGTGTGCGCTGTGTGCACCCCTAGCTGTAATTCAGAGAAGGTGACTTGGCATATTCATGAGTATGTAGGTAAGACCCCAAAGAGACTATATGAATTGTTAATTTTTAAGATGCAGCATGTATGGATATGCCAGCTCCCTGCTTCCTACCTCCATTTGAAAACAATAGCAGCAACAACAAAACTCTTAACCTCTGAATCATGACAGTTTTATTATTTTATCAGATGTTCTTAGTAGAAGTAAAATGATCTCCAAGGGCAGAAAGAACTTTCTGAGGCTTTCAGAGGAGGAAAATATTATGACAGGGGAGAAGGGGACAACGGGATGATCCTTAGGCAAAATCAAATTGCTCTGAAATGATTGGTAGCTCTTCCTAGAACAGGAAATAGGCTTGTTCAGAAGATGCTTCTGGAGACTTTAAGCTGGTTTACATTTACTTTCTCAATTCGTTCCTAAGATCGGTGAATCATTTCTTAAATGATTCTGTAGTATGTTATTTTCTAACCATATGGAGGGCACCATCAACCAAATGGTTTCTTTTCCTCTTCGAGGCACTATTTTTACATGGTAATGGGAGAGAGAAGTCCTTTCAGATTCAGGGAAACCACGAGATTATCTGCATTGGCAGCTGCTCATGAGATCGTACTTAGCAGTAGACCAGCAACATCATTTTCCTTGATTCACAGCATAAAGGGAATTCTAGCTCACTTTGAAATCTGTTCAAAATATCCTCGTCCATCTATTTTACCCCCAAGCCAACTCATTTTTTATACCTGCCCTTGGTTAGCTTTGACTGACAGGAAGGCTTGGGAAACCATTGAAATCTTATCTTAGAAGGGATTGAAATCTTACCTTTTTGAGTTCTTCAGTCTCTGTTTGGAGACCAAAGAATCTATGTCAAAAGACTTGTAGAAACCTGTTTTTGGAACTGGAGCTTCTGTGGCAGATTTAAAACCCTTGGGTTATTTGAGATTTCCAAGTTAAGACCTGATGGAGCGAGGGATGTAGGGAGGCAGCTGTAATATGGACAATGCACTTATAAATTTTTCCTGGAAATAAGAATAGCCTCTTGATCTGTCATACTTAATACAAAATGAGAGTAATACAAATGAAGACTTAAATTGATGAGGCACATGTGTAAATTGATAAAGGAAGTTTGGTGCATCATAACATTGAAATTTATCTAAATTCAATATTGTTAAACATTCTTAAAGATCAAATGAATTATACATGAAATATATGGATTATTTGTCCCTGGCAAACAATGGTGACATTTCTGTCTGTCACTTAGTATGACAAGGTTAGCATGTTTTATTCAAAACTTTTAAACAGTAAAATGATTTGTATGCATTACTCTTTCTTTGGACTGTCAGGGAAAGCAGAAAGCAACACAGTTATTCTATGACATTGAGTCAGCATGTGCATAAAAATGACAGAACAGGATTGCCTCTGACATCTATAAAGCTAATACTTTCGCTTTCTAATCATTTGGTAGAAAAACAATAAAACCATAAAGACAGAAGTATTTCCCTTTCACCCCCCCCCCAAAGGAACATTCCATTGTGTATTGAATATAAATATGGTATTTGTGAAATAATAAACATAGAATATTCATGAATGGGAGTAGATTCCTGGAGATAGAATGATTTGGGTTTTAAGGAAATTTAGTGACAGAATATTTATTTTTTTCAATAAAGCAGAGTCAGGTTACATTGTTCCTTTCAATGTTAAAATGCTGTGCAGTGATGGGATGGGACAGTAATTTAAAAGATCTTTGGACTTCGTGCTCCCTGTTTATGTAGGATGAGCATATAGAAAGAAATGAATAGTAGAATAGAAAGATGCTGCCTGACACCTGAGTAGAGACAGGACTTGAGTGACTTGTCTGTAGTTTCTGCCACAGCAGTCTGACACTGGAGGGTGTCAAGGTTAAGTCCTGATAGAGTGAGTCATGGAAGAGAGGCAACTCCGGAGGCAGCTCTAACATCGCCCCATCCACCCTGGCCCCCCAGTCCAGGACACTAGAGGAACATGTACTTCACTGCTGCTGTACTCTTCTTTCTCATCCTCTCTTTGAGTTTCTAAGGCAGAAATGAATTTTGGGGAGATTATGCTAAGTTGGGGTTTCCCTGGTGGCTCGTTTGTAAAGAATCTGCCTGCAATGCAGGAGACTGCTTGAAGCACAGGAGACCTGGGTTTGATCCCTGGATCTGGAAGATTCTCTGGAGAAGGAAATGACAACCCATTCCAATATTCTTGCCTGGAACATCCCATGGACAGAGGAACCTGGTGCGCTACAGTCCATGGGTTGCAAGAGTTGGATATAACTTAACGACTAAACCACAACCACCATGCTAGGTTGGAATAAGGTAGAACCTAGGGATCTGGTGCAGTATAAATACCCTGGGACAGAGAATGCTTGAGGCTTTTTATTCAGCCCTTTCCATTCACAGGTCACTTAGGGACCTCGAAGGTGCTACAGCCATCCCACAAAGAACGTTGCACTGACACTTTCTGAGAAGAGACTATGAACCAGTGACTCTCTTGGGAATAAAGTGATGCCTGAGATAAGCTCTTGTCTTTCAAGTGTTTCCAGTAAAGGAAGAAAGACACAGTAGCAAAGAAGCACAGTGGTGATATGGGTGCTATTGTGGCTAACTGCACAGTGTGAGTGGAGAGGGAAGAAGACGGCTGTCAGAGGAAGGGGCCAGCGTACCATACTGTCCTGCCCCTCCACTCCATACCCTGGGATGTTAACCACAGAGAAGGATATTTTCTTTCATTGCATTAGGCAATATGTTCACCACATCTTTGAAAACTAAATTCCATGCATCATGCATGAATTTTATGTTTCTTCCATACCTGCCCAGGGCCTGGAGAAAAGCTAGCACTTTAGAATATGTATTAAAGCTTTTTTGATTATTATGATAGGTAATGGCTACAATTGATTAAAACCTGTCTAAAGCAAAAGACTGAAGTATGCATTGGGGGAGATTATTTAAGAGAAATAATTTTCTTCCAAAATTTTTCTTTTGACCAACCTAGACAGCATATTAAAAAGCAGAGACATTACTTTGCCAACAAAAGTCCATCTAGTCAAAGCTATGGTCTTTTCAGTACTTATGTATGGATGTGAGAGTCAGACTATAAAGAAAGCTGAGTGCCAAAGAATTGATGCTTTTGAACTGTGGTGTTGGAGAAGACTCTTGAGAGTCCCTTGGACTGCAAAGAGATCCAACTAGTCCATTCTAAAGGAAGTCAGTCCTGAATATTCATTGGAAGGACTGATGCTGAGACTGAAACTCCAATACTTTGGCCACCTGATGTGAAGAACTGACTCCTTGGAAAAGACCCTGATGCTAGGAAAGACTGAAGATGGGAAGAGAAGGGGATGAAAAGAGGAAGAGATGGTTGGATGGTATCACCGACTCAATGGACATGAGTTTGAGCAAGCTCCGGGAGTTGGTGACAGACTGGGAAGCCTGGCATGCTGCAGTCCATGGGGTCATAGAGAGTCAGACATGACTGATCCACTGAACTCATCTGAACTGATTTTAGAGACTGTTTAATGAAAGGAAAAAGAGATTTTACTGTATACTCCATTTTTCTGGATATACACTTGACCCTGAAACTCATCAATGTTAACACATCAGCTACAAGGTAGATACTAATTGCAGAAATGATTATCACTAATTCACTTTGGTTATACACAAAAATTATACCCAACCTATTTAAATCCTTTATCTCAATCTACCTGGCCCCTGCCAACTTCAGTACATTTCACATCAATCTAAATTGTTAGAAAGAATGAAAGAACTGTATTGTTTTCAGAAAGATTTTTCCTGACTTAGTAAGCAAATTTATAGGGATAGCTGAGAAGAAAATTTTAATAACCTATTGCCAAAAAGAGACTTGCAGGTGCCACCAGACTTTCAGGATGCTATGCAGCTTTGCTGGGCTGTCATTTTAAGAAATGTTGTTTCCCTAGAGGAAAGTGTGTTTTCAGAAATACTCTGACCTTTATATATATTTTTTTAGCATGGAAGTGAGGTCATCTAAGAAGAGCAATATTCCAAGTAAATGTGGTGAGCCTTTAGTTTGAAATATTCATTGTGTTTCTGTTGTGAATCTAAACCACTGCTAAAATTCAGTTTGCTGGTCTATTCAGCTTATTCATTTCATGCAAATCCCAATGTGCATGAAATGAACAAAAGAGTTCCTTTCTATTTGTATGTATTGTTAAGTTTTCTATTCCATTTTTATTCCCAAACTTGGTTTTCTCTCTTTCAGTATTAGTACTTTATTCATTCTTTCAACAAATATTTGTAGCATCCCTAGGCCTGATTGAGGCACCAGAATGACTAGTCTTGTCCCAGCATGGTAGTCAGCATGACCCACAGGTTTCATTTTTTATGCCTTTTTAGTTACACCATTAGAGGATGCTGAAGATTTCTTAAGGCCACCTCTGTGATGAAGGGAATGATTTGCTCAATTACGTGTGTCTGCTCTGAGCATGATTTGAGGGCTCATTGCCTTCCTGACTCAAGGAGTGGGAGGTGTACACTTGGGAGTCAGACTGATAGGAATTCCCTCAGTTGCTCTGGTCCTCACAAGCTCTGACCTGGGATGTTAGCTCTCATTTTGAGTGAGTTTCCTTGTTTGTAAAAGGAGAATGCCTCCCTTATAGTGTGGTTGAATGAGTTACCGGAGTGTCTACATCTAGTTGTTTTAGTTGCTAAGTCATGTCTGACTCCCTTTGAGACCCCATGTACTTACTAGAGCCCACCAAACTCCTCTTTTCTATGGGATTCTCCAAAAATAGTGGAGTGGATTGCCATTTCATTCTCCTGGGGCTCTTCTTGACCCAGGGATCAAACCCATGTCTTCTGCATTGGCAGGTGGATCCTTTACCACTGAGCCACCTGGAGAGCCCATCTATACCTATTTAGTCCAATTCAGTCGCTCAAGCATGTCCAACTCTTTGTGACCCCATGGACAGAAGCATGATCCAATGGATGTTGGCAATTTGATCTCTTGTTCCTAGCCTTTTCTAAACTCAGCTTGAACATCTGGAAGTTAACGATTGATGTACTGTTGAAGCCTGGCTAGGAGAGTTTTGAGCATCACTTTGCCAGCGTGTGAGATGAGTGCAGTTGTGAGGTAGGTTGAACATTCTTTGGCATTGCCTTTCTTTGGGATTGGAATGAAAACTGACCTTTTCCAGTCCTGTGGCCACTGCTGAGTTTTCCAAATTTGCTGCATATTGCGTGCAGCACTTTCACAGCATCATCTTTCAGGATTTGAAATAGCTCAACTGGAATTCCATCACCTCCACTAGCTTTGTTCATAGTGATGCTTTCTAAGGCCCACCTGACTTCACATTCCAGGATGTCTGGCTCTAGGTGAGTGATCACACCATCTTGATTATATAGGTCATGAAGGTCTTTTTTGTACAGTTCTTCTGTGTATTCTTGCCACCTCTTCTTCATATCTTCTGCTTCTGTTAGGTCCATACCATTTCTGTCCTTTATTGAGCCCATCTTTGCATGCAGTGTTCCCTTGGTATCTCTACTTTTTTTGAAGAGTTCTCCAGTCTTTCTCATTCTATTGTTTTCCTCTATTTCTTTGCATTGATCAGTGAGGCAGGCTTTCTTATCTCTGCTTGCTATTCTTTGGAACTCTGCATTCAAATGGGTGTATCTTTGCTTTTCTCCTTTGCCTTTCACTTCTTTTCTCAGCTATTTCTAAGGCCTTCTCAAACAACCATTTTGCCTTTTTGCATTTCTTTTTCTTAGGGATGGTCTTGACCCCTGCCTCCTGTACAATGTCACAAACCTCCATCCATAGTTCTTCAGGTGCTCTTACTATTATATCTAATCCCTTGAATCTATTTGTCACTTCTACTGTATAATTGTAAGGGATTTGATTTAGGTCATACCTGAATGGTCTAGTGGTTTTCCCTACTTTCTCCAATTTAAGTCCGAATTTGGCAATAAGGAGTTCATGATCTGAGCCACAGTCAGCTCCTGGTCTTGTTTTTGCTGACTGTATAGAGCTTCTCCATCTTTGGCTACAAAGAATATAATCAGTCTGATTTTGGTATTGACCATCTAGTGATGTCCATGTGTAGAGTCTTTTGTGTTGTTGGAAGAGCGTGTTTGCTATGACCAGTGCATTCTTTTGGCAAAACTCTATTAGCCTTTGCCCTGCTTCAATTTGTACTGCAAGGCCAAACTTGCCTGTTACTACAGGTTACTCTTGACTTCCTGCTTTTTCATTTCAGTCCCATATAATGAAAAGGACATCTTTTTTGGGTTTTAGTTCTAGAAGGTCTTGTAGATCTTCATAGAATCATTCAACTTCACCTGCTTCAGCATTACTGGTTGGGACATAGACTTGGATTACCATGATATTGAATGGTTTGCCTTGGAAACGAACAGAGATCATTCTGTCATTTTTGAGATCTCACCCAAGAACTGCATTTCAGACTCTTTTGTTGACTATGAGGGCTACTCCATTTCTTCTCAGGGATTCTTGCCCACAGTAGTAGATGTAATGGTCATCTGAGTTAAATTCACCCATTCCAGAACTGATTCCTAAAATGCCGATGTTCACTCTTGCCACCTCCTGTTTGACCAATTCCAATTTACTTTGAATCATGGACCTAACATTCCAGGTTCCTATGCAATATTATTCTTTACAGCATGGGACTTTACTTCCATCACCAGTCACATCCACAACTGGGTGTTGTTTTTGCTTTGACTCTGTCTCTTCATTCTTTCTGGAGTTATTTCTCCACTGCTCTCCAGTAGCATACTGGGCACCTACCGACCTAGGGAGTTCATCTTTCAATGTCATATCTTTTTGCCTTTTCATACTGTTCATGGGGTTCTCAAGGCAAGAATACTGAAGTGGTTTGCCATTGCCTTGTCCAGTGGACCATGTTTTGTCAGAACTTTCCACCATGACCCATCCATCTTGGGTGGCCCTGCATGGCATGGTTCATAGTTTCATAGTCCTACACCTATTAGGACTTCCTTAATAAGTGACCATTGTCAGTGCCTTTCCTAGGATCTAAAATCTGGTGTATAGGTAAATGAGTAAAAACTTTAATAATAATAGAAGAGAGGCTCAGATATGTCATATTAATGCAGACACAATAATGTGTTCTGGGATTTCTTAGAAGATTTGGTAAATTACAGACTGTCTGATTTCTCTTCTCTTTCCATTTTTCTCTTAGATGTAATGGGTTTCTATCATGGGTATTTTAACTTCAATAAATTCAACTATAAATACATAGTAGGGAGCAAGAGAGGAAGGTATTGAACATTAATTTGATAAGTTTAAATTGCATAGCTGATTATACATGCGTTCCCATTCAAGGACTACTTCTATCTGATTCATCTTGGGAGCATCTCCCCACACTGAGTTCACTCCTATTGTTTTAAAGACATATATATTTTTTATATTATATGATCCAAAATTCAAGCTCACTCAAATATACACTGATTAGTTCCAATGCTAGAGGAAAATGACTTTGTGAGACTTATTGAAAAATGGCTTGTTTCTCACCTCTATGGCACCTTTCTAAGGCATTAGCCGGGGCATTTTCCATTATGCATGGTTATTAGCTTATTGGCAGCATAACATTTAACTTCACTGTACTTCCTGGCTTTAATTCTTTATAATTCCTTTCATCTTTTGCTTGAATATCTAGATTTTCTCTTTTTCCCCACGTAATCTCTGTCAGTAAACTGACCTGTTTCTTGCTTTGTTTATTTAATGGCTGTTTTATTATTTAATTTTTCAAAAATATCATAGGGCCATATCTAGAACTCAAATCCCTGTGTGTAATGTCTTAAGAGGGTTGTGGCGCTTACAGCATTATTTCCTTAGGAACACTTGATAAAGTTTTTGTGTTCCTGGAGTGGTAGGTGACAGTTTTGAATGTTAGAGTGAGCTCAGCAGTGTTTTTATAACCTTAAAATAATAATATTATAGCGCACTCTTTGCAGTCTGATGCTTGTCTGTTTTTATTCTGCCAACACAAAGGATCTTTAGACTGTTAGCACAGGGATCCAAAGCTCTGATCCACAATAAAATGCAAAGACTGCAGAGCAGGTAGAACCTTTATCAGTCATTTTCATGTCTGTGTGAATCCAGTGTGATAGGGATAGAAGGAAAGGCCTAAGGTCTCTCTCAGCAGGTCTCTAAAAAGGCCTGGGCTGGGGGGTAAGGCCAGCCTTCCTACCTCACTCCTTTGTCACATGCTGCTGTTAACACTGTGGGACCTCTCACTCCACCTGTGCCCCCATTTTTCTTTTTTTTTTTTTTGCATTTTCCTAGTGTGTCTTTTTTTTTTTTTTTGTACATTTTCTTTTTTTTTTTTTAATTTATTTTTATTAGTTGGAGACTAATTACTTTACAATATTGTAGTGGTTTTTGTCATACATTGACATGAATCAGCCATGGATTTACATGTATTCCCCATCCCTATCCCCCCCTCCCACCTCCCTCTCTACCCCATCCCTCTGAGTCTTCCCAGTGCACCAGGCCCGAGCACTTGTCTCATGCATCCAACCTGGGCTAGTGATCTGTTTCACCATAGATAATATACATGTTTCGATGCTGTTCTCTCGAAACATCCCACCCTTGCCTTCTCCCACAGAGTCCAAAAGTCTGTTCTGTACATCTGTGTCTCTTTTTCTGTTTTGCATATAGGGTTATCATTAACAACTTTCTAAATTCCATATGTATGTGTTAATATACTGTATTGGTCTTTATCTTTCTGGCTTACTTCACTCTGTATAATGGGCTCCAGTTTCATCCATCTCATTAGAACTGATTCAAATGAATTCTTTCTAACGGCTGAGTAATATTCCATGGTGTATATGTACCACAGCTTCCTTATCCATTCGTCTGCTGATGGGCATCTAGGTTGCTTCCATGTCCTGGCTATTATAAACAGTGCTGTGATGAACATTGGGGTGCACGTGTCTCTTTCAGATCTGGTTTCCTCAGTGTGTATGCCCAGAAGTGGGATTGCTGGGTCATATGTCTGCCCCCATTCTTATGTCTGTCCTTCTCCTTTCTCTTATTCTGTCATGCATAGTTTTAGTTTTTAGTTACCTTTCTTGCAGGGGCCTTGTTTTAGGATGTTTATGCCCGTCAACATTAATGCTGAATATTCTTCATTAAGAATAATAACACCAATGTTTAAGCACATAAGATTCTTTAAGTATGAGGAAAGACACTTTATAAATGCCTCTAATTTTCACAATAATTCTGTGAGGAAAGTACATTCATGTTAAAATAGGAAAAAAATGAAACAGAGACAAAGTAACCATGTAATTAGCAGATGACAGAGGTGGATGATAATCCATGTGTCTCTCTTGCCTGTGCCACTATCCTATGCTGAGTAAGAGAGACAGAGGGAAGGTGTACTTATCAGTTTATCTATCTATACATACATTTTTAAAAACCATGGCTCACTTCCAGAAACTTTTGCAGTGCTCGAAAACCAGTGCTGACAGGACTTTGAATTCAAAGATTGCCTCCCACCCCCACCAAAGTAAGTTGAAATCTTATTAGTTGCAATTCATGTAGTCAATGCCTTTTTTCCCACTGACACAGTTTCTCCAAATGAAACAGAACTTTATACAATTTTATTTTTCAAATGAAGCATTTCCAGAGCTGGCAATTGCTTTGGTTCTCATTGGCTGGTCTTTGAAGGCGGTAACACTGTGTTCTTTAACATTATTTGCTCCTTCCTATGAGGTGTGTCACCCCTTTCATACTGTGTCCATTGAAGCAGTTTCTCATTTCTGAAATTTTAGTGCTATAAGATGGGAAAAAAAAAGAGGGAAAGAAAGACCCCAGAGTGATTTAAGATGATGATTCTGGATTGAAGCATCTTGCTCCTTAGAGGAACACCATATTTCATAGTGTGTTTGCAGAAATGCTTCATGGCACAAACTCCTATTTCATGTCCTTGAAGGCCAATGGGGTAACAGAGTTTCTGTTTCAGTGCCTACCTGATCAATAACCCTATGACATTTCGAAGCTGCTATCTGTCTTGTGATACATTTTTACTGTGTTGATGTGCAGTGACTAATACCTACATGTATATATTTTTGACTCTTGCCAGCTGTAAATTAGTTTTTAAATATTTTTTACAAGTTCTTAAATTTATTTATATAAAACAGCTTTCCCTTGATTTCACTGGAGACAAACACATAAATCAGTTTCACCTGAAAATATACTTGGATTTTTGCGTGACTTCCCTTGGGCTTGACCTTTCATTCAACATACAGCAATAGGGCGTTACCTATGTGGCAGACAGTATGCTGGGCCCTGGTTACATAGATGAGTGAAACATGGACCCTGACTATTCAGAGTTCACAAGTTTCAGGCTTGAAATGGTAGTTAAGAGTGTGGATTTTGTCACCACTCTGCCTTACTTTGAATCTTTTCCTTACAACTTGTTAGACGTTAGACAAATTATTTCACTTTTTATGTATTAATGATCTCCTCTGTAAAATGGGAATCATGGTAAATGTTGCCTTAAGACTTCTGTGATTATTAAATGAGCTCATGCCTCTAAGGCAATAGAGGGGTGCTGGGCACATACATCCCAAGAAATTCTGGGTACTTTTGTCGATTGTCATTGATATTACTATTATTATTATGTGAGTTACAAACAGCTAAACATTGTTTGTCATAAGTATAAATTAGAAATATGTTTAAGAGAAGGGACTACAGAACTCCATAATGAGCTGCCGAGGAAGTTTTCATAGGAGAAATGAGACTTACGTGTATATACTTTTTGTCTTTTGCAACTTGAGACTTGAAGAAGGACTCAAGGAAGATACAATACCTCACTAGACATATAAAGAAAATCATTACATCTCAGGCAGCAAAAATAGAGTTTGAAAAGGTAGAAAGCCTTGAGATAGTTTGCCCCACTCAGCAAACTGTTGGTGGGGCCATGTATGTAATTAGGAGTAAGGTAAAGGGTAAGGTCGCAAAGAGCCCTGGGTGAGACACTTAAGTATTTACACTTTAATCACGTTGGCACTGGAAATGATTAAATAATTTTTTAAAAGAAAACTAATGTGGTTAGATTTACATTTTAGAAATACCCTACTCAATGTAGAGGATAGATTAGAATGCTAGCTAGAGGAAGGTAAGACATGAGACTAGATTTTTGTAATTGGTAACTTGAGAGCTTGATTATATCCTTAAGACTGTCACTATGGAAATGGAAAAGGAGCAACACATTTGAGATACAGTAAAGAATTGACAGTGCTGGAAGATTATTTGTCTGGAAAGGAGGACTAGAGGGGTCCAGGATGTTGTTCAAGTTGAAGTTTGGGCCAGTGGGGTGGAGGACAGTGCTATTGGTAGAGATAAGGAGCAGATTTGATGGGCAGAACAGAAGCAGTCTGTTGAGTGGGGATAAAACGGGAAGCAATCATCGCCTTCTCATGTGCTGGTGGAGAAGAAAAAAATCAGAAAAGAAGACATAAGAAATAGACCAGAAGTAGAAAAAGAATCAGATATTATAGAATCAAAGGAAGAAACAATTGTTAGGAAAGAGATTTGTTAACAAAATTAGGAATTTATTGGTGATCTTCATGAATATATTCCAATGGTATAAAAGATAAAATGAAGAGAAGACAAGTAAAGACTATTGTCAAGTAGCTCAGCTTAGAAGGGACATAGAAATGAAGAGGATTTTTTTCCCCCTTAGGGAAATAAACTTTAGAATTTTTGTATATGATGGGAAAAAAGTCACCAGAAGAGAAGATGGAAATAGAGGAAATAAAGAATTCCTTTGAGATGAGAATGATTCATCTCATCAGAACATAAAAGGATTAGTTTCCAACAAGAGGAAGAAATTTGATTCATATATACGGGAGGCAAGAAAGGAATGCATGAGGATAAGTTGTTTGTGCCTGCAACAGGAATTAGAGTGGCTTCATTTCTATGTGTAAAGTAGAAGGTGAGGTCATCTTCATGTTGTAGTCAAAGTTTTCTCTCTTCTTTCCCTCATGGTTATTTTCTTTTGTCTAAGTCCTTCCAGAAACCGAACAGTAAAATAAATAACATGTATTTTAAGGAATCTGCAGTTTCCTGTAGGTTTCTTGGTATTTCCTAGACTTAATGTGTGTGGCTTTTTTCTAATGAAGCTTTATCAGTTGAAATGTAGCAGTAAGGTAGTTTCCACTATGTCTCTTTGAACTCTTTTTTAAATTGAGGGGCCTGCACAGATTTCTCTAAGAGTGAACCATCATGTCATTATTTTGGTCAGGGTCACCTGTGTGCTCTCTTGAGCATATTAGCAGGAAAAAATGACCTCTGATGTTTGGGGTTAGCAGTATCTCCAATCTGGACGCTTTCATTTAGAGTCCTTGGAGGGCAAGTGTGGTGCCTGTCATTAAGCATTCTTCATATCTACTAGATGTTTACTAAAGGACTCAGTGGCGCTAGTGTAAAGAACCTGCCTGCCAATGCAAGAGACAGAAGAGATGCTGGTTTGATCCCTGGGTTGGGAAGATCCCCTGGAGGAGGACACAGCAACCCACTCCAGTATTTTTGCCTGGAGAATCCCCATGGACAGAGGAACCTGATAGCTAGCATTCATGGGGTCACAAAGAGTCAGACACAACTGAAGCGACTGAGCACACACACCCCCCAAGGAACATCTCTGTTTATTTTAGAATCATGTAGAATATTATGTCAGATGAATCCACTGAGGATTAAAGATGTTAAGTGTGATTCCTGGTGTTAGGTAGGCTGTTTTACATCAGAATTTTATTACTGTAAAGTTCATTTTAAACCCTATGGTATTCTAGTCCCAAGCTTTATGCTCTTTGAATCTAGTTTTGTCTTTTGCAGTAAAACAAAATGATTCTACCTTTTTATCCACAGAACATTATTACAATTCATTAAACATTACTGTAATTGTCTTTCTATCATCTTTAACCCCCTTACCTTTTCCTCACAGATAATGTTTGTAAGCCCCTCCGATACCCAAGAAGCCTCTGTAATAAGCTTTAGTTCCCATTTTATGAGGCAAATGCTCATATAGTGGAAGTAGGATTAGACTTTAAGTAGCATTAGACTCGAACAAAGAGGTTGAGTTCTGTTTTAGCAAATTCTGGAATTTGAAACTTCAACAGACAATTATCTTCTGAGTCTCCATTTATAAAGGAGAATGGCACCTTAGTCAAAGGTTTTTTTTTTTTTCCTTAAGCAGTTTTATTTGTGTGTCTTTTACATACATATACCAAAATTCACCCATATAAAATACACAATTGGATAGTTTATAGTATACCTATAGTACTGTGCAAGGATGACCCTAATCTCATTTTAGGACATTTTTATTACCTCCAAGAAACACCATAGCCATTAGCAGTCACTATTCACCACCCCTGTCTTTTCTCTCCTCACCCCCAACCCTAAAACCCTAATCTGCTATCTTTCAATATACATTTGCTTATTATATACATTTCATATAAATGGAATCATACAACAGTATGGTCTTTCATGACTGGTTTCTTTTACTTATTCAAATGTTTTCAAGATTCTCCTATGTTATGACATCAATACTTCATTCCTTTTTGTAGCCAAATAATATTCCATTGCATACATAAATTACATTTTGTTTATATATTCATCAGTTGATGGACATTTGGATCGTTTCTACATTTTAACTACTATGAATAATTCTGCTATGAACATTTGTGTACAAGTTTTTATGTGGACATATGTTTTCATTTCTCTTGAGTAGAATCCTAGGAGTGAAATTGCTTCATATAGAAATTTTGCCTTCATATGGTAACTCTGTTTAACATTTTGTGAAACTGCCAAACTGTTTCCAAAGTGGCTGTACTATTTTAAATTCCTACTTCATTTTGATGAAGACTAAAAGACTTGAGTTAATAAAGGAAAAACTAAATACTAAAGTACTACCCATGGCTACTTTTATTATTATGTTTTGTCTAACTCATCACAAAAAACAAGCTGTAATACATATTTAGCATGTGCTTAAAAAATTCCCCAGTCATCTATGGGTTAGGTTATTTCCTACACTTAATGTTTGTGACTTACAGGCTCACATTTTGCTGGTAAGGCCCACAACAGATGCAAGTCTGGACTCTTCAAGTTAACTCTATAGTTAGCTATGTGTCTTTTTCTTTAACCACAATTATTACATTCTATTTAAAGATTGTAGAGGATTAGTGACAGAGCTCACAAGAGTTACCTGAATCGTTAAAAAAAAAAGGCAAAGTGCAAGAATTTAAAAAAACAAAATTGCTTCTACGAAGACACCTTATTAGTTTCTTAAATTGTTGAAGAGAGCAAAAGAATGCTTATGATCTTACAGACAAAAGTTATAAACATGCTAAAGAATACATTAAGACAAACAAGACTGAGGAAAAATATATTGTGTTATAGGTTATATCCTGTTGTAAATGAACATCATTTCTATGGAACTCTTTTTTTTTTTTTAAACCTTGTAATATAGTGACTCTAAAATTTGAGGAGACATTTGAGTTTCCCTCTGAAGATATGAAAAAGAAAATAGGGTTGAGTGTCACATCCCCACTCCCTCAACTCCTCCCAGGCCAAATAAGTTCATGCTGCAAGTGCATTTTCTCCTCCCTGTAATTTTGAAATTAATATAAAAAGAAATGACATCAGGTGTTCACTTGGAGTGATGGCACAGAGTGGGCCCGAGAAACCTGTCAGGCCGGAGCATTGTGGGGTCCTACAGCCTTGCGAGGTATCGTGAGGGGTACACGGGGGCTCAGGGGCAGTGATCAGTCAGTTGCACGTGGGTGCTGCGCCCCGTCCCGCCCGCGGGGAAAGGCTGCAGGAGATCGCCTGCAATCTGTTCTGTAAGTCTTCCGGGGCTGGGATGCCATCAGGCCTTTGTGCTTGTGGGTCAACCCCATGACCTGGTCGGGGCTTCTACTGGGGTAAGAGGGCATCTGTGGACTGGGTCCACGAGGGGTCAGACCTGCTCCAAGGGAAGGCCTAGCCACCTGCATGGCGCTCCCTTGGTCGTGAAGCCAAAGACTCGTTGACGTGTTTTCACGACAATTATGAGGGTGCTGGCCGCTTAAGCGTCCTCTAGGACCTCTGAGACTCGCCTCCTGTTCAGGAAATTAGAGATACTGTCACCCTTTTGCGGGCTGTGAATGCGGAAGTCGGGCTCTGGGAGGTGACGCAGCGGGTCAGCGCCGAGCGTGGAGGCGGGGCCAGGCGTCCGGTGGCTCTGCCTGTTGTCCGCCGGTGGCGTCACAGCCGCATGTGGAGGCACACGCCGCACGAGTTCTCCTTGCGCTGTGCCCTCGGGCCACTGGAAGCCAGCCACCTCGCTGTCCTTGACCTCCTTAGGTAGTGCATACCCTTGGGGACTCGGTGAGGGTGATGGGATCGCTGCTGGCTGGCCCAGAGCACCACAGTGTGCGGATTTGGCCGTGTCCCACTTGTACTTCTCAGCCGGGGAGCTGGCCCACTACTCCAGCTCCTGGCGGGCAGGCACCTAGCCCTCGTCAATGTCCTCTGCTTGGCCATCAGTGAAGGACTGCGTCCTCAGGCTCAGCCGATTGTACTTGTTAGGGGACTTGGACAAGCAGAGCATGCTTTACTCCCTGGTGACCTCACAGTACCAGAGGGCTGTTGGATTTCCTGATGGAATATGGACTTGGTCCCCTCTCCTCAAGGATTCAGGGAACTTGACATAAGACTTGGCCAGTGCTCCAGCCCCTCCTCCATCCAGTTTGGTTTGGTGGGTAGGCGGGGTTGTTGGCTTCCACAATAATCCTGTCAACTGGACCCAGCTCCTGGGAGTTTCATCACCTGCCTGTGATGGATGAGCTCTGAGGTGGTGATGGCTCCTGCCTTTGTGAGTGGTTGGTGCTCAGCAGGTTCACGATGATGTTTCTCAAGGCACATTCTCCTTGGACTCCAGGTACAACCCATTAAAGGGGTAGTTTTCTGAATGGGCTTCAGGTACAGATTCTCCTTCCTGGTCATGTGTTTGGGGATGTGTATTGTGGTGATCATTTTGCAATATGTACAAATATCGAATCATTATGTTGCACCCCCAAACTCCTATTCTAATCGTGGACAGCTGTTTCTCAGGGTCAGGCCAGTGATTTCATAGATGTGTGGATCAGACAGCAGTTGTTGTCAGTCTCATCCCAATATGACTGGGAAAATAAGTTGTTATGGTTGTTCTAGTGATGGAGGGTGATTATTACGGTAGTACTAATTAAAATGCCTAAGTTGCAGACTTCTAAGGAGTTTGTGAGAATATGACTCAGAGAAGGGGACAGTCTTTCATTTTACATTAGATTGTACTCTTTGGGGACAAGAATCACATCATAGCCAGTTTCTGCAATGACTGTTACTTAATATATGATCATAGTATTAAGTAATAAAAACAGGAAATTGTATATCTGCTACAAACTTGAACATTTAATTCATACTTCAGTACCTAAATTGTGAGAAGTGCTGCTTCTTTTTATTTTCTTTTTACAGATTAATAAACTGAAACTCAAATCACTTGCACATACAGTATTTAGTACAGATAGGCCCTCATTAAGTTTTCAATTGTTAAAACCAAAAAATCAAGAATACAGTCACTTTGGTAACAAAAATAATTCCACTTTAATACTTTATCTAGTAGGAAATTCTCAGTAACAAGTTTTGTTAATTATCCAAGATGGAAGTGTTCATTTAGAATCATTTGACTGGATAGAATCTGAGTTTTTCTTAAGTTATTAAATAGTTTTTGAGATTAGATATGGAAAAGTGGTTTTCTGTAAAGGGTGACTTGAGATGTTGCTCTGAATTAAGTTGGGGAAGACGGTAAGTATTTTGGATGACAGAGATGAAAACAAAGGGAAAAAAACTCAGTAAAAGGATCAACACAAAGCATAAAATTTTTGTGGATAAACACAAAATAGTTTAAATAGTCAACTATCTAAGCAAATATTGGGTAAAACCTAGTACAGTAAGTTCATATGAAAAAATCAGTTCCTATTGTTCACTGAACAGAAATTTACAGTGTATCATGGTTGTCACCATGTCTGTGATAGGGATAGTAGCCTGAACAAATGAAGTAATAGCTCTGTGAGATTTTATTTATTTGTTTTAGTTCTGTTGTTGCATTAATTTAGCAATACTCAGAGCACCTCATTGTCAGAGGTGTGTGCCCTAGTCTCTTAAGTACTCTCTTTCAAGTTCTTGGGGTATCGGTACAGCAAAGACCTTAGTGTTACCTTTTGCCTTTTCAGTTTTCTAATGCCTGGATAAGGATTCTTTTAATTGAATCCTATTAAAATGTGTGGTTTCTATCTTCTGCCTGAATCCTGATGATAACAACTGGAGATGAGTAAATGATGGAGTATGGTCGATTAATACAACTTTTCAAACATGAAAGACTTGCATGTGAAAAGAAAATACATTAGCTATGCTTCACATTACTGGTTTCTTTATATTTCCTTCTTGGAGATTGTCTGACCCTATACCACCATACATAGCCATGTTCTGAAGTATGTGACCTAATTCCATGGCCACAACTGATTGGACAGGGGGTGGCACTTTACCTAGGGACAACAGATTCTAGGCTAGTCAATTGCCTCTGACAAGGTTTGGCCTAAAGTGTTCTGCCCAAATGTAGATGAACTGAGCCAAATGGATTCTTTCTTTTATGACTTTTAATCAAAAGTCTCAGTTCAAGGCTGGATCAAAAGAAGCAAGTGATGCAGCTGAATTGATTAATAGAAGAGCCTAAGTGGCTCGTGAATTCCTGCCATAGAGTTTTCTAGAGACATTTGACCTATGACTCATTCTCTTCTGCCCTCAGCAGAAGCATTTTCATAATTAACACTGGGTTTGGTTTTTGAGATAGCTGTATCCCTATCATTTGAATGTTCAAGCAGAGAATAGGTAACTATCACATCTGTTTCAGAGGGACTTTCTTCAAGGGAGGTTTTTCATGTTAAAATATAAGATGTGCTTATACTTCTAGACTCTGTTCTAGATCCATTGAATAAGAATATCCGAAGAATGGCAGCAAGTCATACATATTAAACATACAACAATAGGAGTAACTTCCTCTGCCATGTTACGTTGAAGTAGCTAGTTTGTAGATCAGTCAGATGCAGGAGCAAAAGGGCTGTCTGTTCTCGCTATTAATTGCTGAATGACAGACTATCCCACACTTACTTGCTGATGACTTTTATTATATCTTACAATTTTGTGGATCAAAAAATCAAGCAGTCTGCTGGGCATTCTTTTGTACCATCTATGTTGATGAGGACTCCCTAGTGATACTTAACTGGAGACTCGGTCTATCTGGAATATGCAGGATGGCTTCATTGGTGTCTTGGTGGGGACAAATGAACCCCTCTTTCTCTTCAGACGGTTTCAGGACTCATCCCTGTAGTCTTTCAAGCAAGTCAATTGAATATCTTGTGTGGTGACTCAGGGCTCTCATGTGCAAGGCAGGAACTGGAGGTCCACTTTAAATGGTAGGCCTGGATCCGGCATCATTAAGTTCAGTCAGTCAGTCGTGTCTGACTCTGTGGCCACATGGACTGCAGCACGCCAGGCCTCCCTGTCCATCACCAACTCCCTGAACTTACTCAAACTTATGTCCATTGAGTCGGTGATGCCATCCAACCGTCTCATCCTCTGTTGTCCTCTTTTCCTCCCACCTTCAATCTTTGCCAGCATCAGGGCCTTTTCAAGTGAGTCAGTTCTTTGCATCAGGTGACCAAAGTATTGAAGTTTCAGCATCAGCATCAGTCCTTCCAATGAATATTCAGGACTGATTTCCTTTAAGGTGGACTGGTTGGGTCTCCTTGGCATCCAACGGACTCTCAAGAGTCTTCTCCAACACCACAGTTCGAAAGCATCAATTCTTAGGCACTCAGCTTTGTTTACAGTCCAACTCTCACATCCATACATGACCTCTGGAAAAACCATAGCTTTCACTAGACGGACCTTTGTTGGCAAAGTAATGTCTCTACTTTTTAATATGCTGTCTAGGTTGGTCTTCACTTTTCTTCCAAGGAGCAAGCGTCTTTTAATTTCGTGGCTGCAGTCACCATCTGCAGTAATTTTGGAGCCCAAAAAGATAAAGTCTGTCACTGTTTCTGTTGTTTCCCCATCTATTTGCCATGAAGTGATGGGAGTGGATGCCATGATCTTAGTTTTCTGAATGTTGAATTTTAAGTCAAGTTTTTCACTCTCCTCTTTCACTGTCATCAAGAGGCTCTTTAGTTCTTCTTCACTTTCTGCCATTAGGGTGGTGTCATCTGCATATCTGAGGTTATTGATATTTCTCCTGGCAATCTTGATTCCAATTGTGCTTCATCCATCCTGGCATTTCTCATGATGTACTCTGCATATAAGTTAAATAAGCAGGGTGACAATATACAGCCTTGACATACTCCTTTCCCAATTTGGAACCACTCTGTTGTTCAATGTCCAGTTTTAACTGTTGTTTCCTGACCTGCATATAGACTTGTCAAGAGGCAGGTCAGGTGGTTTGGCATTCCAATCTCTTTCAGAATTTTCCACAGTTTATTGTGATCCACACAGTCAAAGGCTTTGGCATAGTCAATAAGGCAGAAGTAGATGTTTTTCTGGAACTCTCTCGCTTTTTGATGCACAACGGATGTTGGCAATTTGATCTCTGGTTCCCGCCTTTTCTAAATCCAGCTTGAACATCTGTAAGTTCACTGTTCATGTACTGTTGAAGCTTGGCTTGGAGAATTTTGAGTATTACTTTACTAGCATGTGAGATGAGTGCAATTGTGTTGTAGTTTGCACATTCTTTGGCATTGCCTTTCTTTGGGATTGGAATGAAAACTGACCTTTTCCAGTCCTGTGGCCACTGCTGAGTTTTCCAAATGAGCTGGCATATTGATTGCAGCACTTTCACAACATCATCTTTTAGGATTTGAAATAGCTCAACTGGAATTCCATCACCTGCACTAGCTTTGTTTGTAGTGATGCTTCCTAAGGCCCACTTGACTTCACATTCCAGGATGTCTGGCTCTAGGTGAGTGATCACAGCATTATGGTTATCTGAGACATGAAGATCTTTTCTGTATAGTTCTTCTGTGTATTCTTGCCACCTCTTCTTAATATCTTATGCTTCTGTTAGGCCCATACCATTTCTGTCCTTTATTGTGCCCATCTTTGCATGAAATGTTCCCTTGGTAGCTCTAATTTTCTTGAAGAGATATCTAGTCTTTCCGATTCTATTGTTTTCCTCTATTTCTTTGCATTGATCACTGAGGAAGGCTTTCTTATCTCTCCTTGCTATTCTTTGGAACTCTGCATTCAAATGGGTATATCTTTCCTTTCCTTCTTTGCCTTTCATTTCTCTTCTTTTCTCAGCTGTTTGTAAGGCCTCCTCAGACAACCATTTTGCCTTTTTGCATTTTTTTTTCTTGGGGGTGGTCTTGATTCCTGCCCCCTGTACAATGTCCTGAAGCTCCTCTCATATGTAAGGCAGATACTGGCAATCCCCTTTAAATGGTAGGCCTGGATCTGGCATAAGCCACTTCTGTTCTTCATTGGTTAAAGTAGAAACAAGCTAGCACAAATTCCAGGGGAGGGAAAATAAACCTCTTATCTCCATTAGAGAAGAGTTAATAAAGGATTTGTAGACATGTTTTTGGATTGGAAATAGGTAATATTTGCTGAATTCTCACCAACAATATGCCAGTCAATGTTGTCAATCATCATTAATAATGATAGTATTATTTTATTGAATTCATTTTGCTTTTCAAGTTAATATCAATATATGCATTCTTTTTCTATTTAAACAACCTTTGTCTTTTTACTAAGATGGGGAGAGAGGAGAAATATTTAGAATTCCTTTAGATTTTTAAAAGGTATCATAAAGCCTAATAAATAGGATCACTGTTAATTTTCTTGGAGAGCTGAACTGATTTCATTTCTCCCATTATAGACTTAAGTTTTTTGAATTGCCTTTCTTAAAGTTACAGCAACTTACTTGTTTTGAAATATGAAACATGCTGTGATAAACTTGTTTTCCTCCTTTATTGTGAAATTGCCTCACAAATTGCATTTGTGAGCTATTGAATGGTCTGTTGGTGTTATTTATACTTGAGAACAGATTAACATGTTTTTGTTTATATTAATTGTGAAACTGAAGCATTTGGGATAACTGTTTGGTTTTGTTTGTCTTTCTTTTTATTTATGTAATTTTTCCTCTTGCTGCTGCTGCTGCTAAGTCGCTTCAGTTGTGTCCGACTCTGTGCGACTCCATGGACGGAAGCCCACCAGGCTCCCCCGTCCCTGGGATTCTCCAGGCAAGAACACTGGAGTGGGTTGCCATTTCCTTCTCCAATGCATGAAAGTGAAAAGTGAAAGGGAAGTCGCTCAGTCGTGTCGTCCGACTCTTAGCGACCCCGTGGACTTCAGCCTACCAGGCTCCTCCATCCATGGGATTTTCCAGGCAAGAGTACTGGAGTGGGGTGCCATTGCCTTCTCCATTCCTCTTGCTAGGGGTTGGTTACTACTTTGCTCCAAGCTGCTGGGTGACTCAGAAATGAAATTGATTTAGACTATTCAATATCAAGTATGTTGATGTAAATTAACAGCGTGGAAGAGAGTTTCAATGAAAATACAAAGTCATTTAATAAATTAACATGTGGGACCAACTCAGACTGAAGATTGGTTTAATAAAGTTGCTTAAAGTCTTCTGTTGTTCAGTTATTAAAGACTAGAGAATGAAATCTATTTTATTGGTATTCTCCATAAATGATAATACTAAAATTCCAAGTACTAAGTTATGTCTTAAAACACCCACCTCCCAGCTCCAAATAATCTCCTGAGTTACAGAACTGTCCAAGCATAACACTGTTCCTGACTTGACAGGTTGGCAAAGTAATTTGCTTTATGGGAATATCATGTATTTCCTCTGTGGAAGATGATTAATATGAATGCCTTTCATGCATCATTTTAAATCCTCTGACTGTACCTTCTATTCCAACCATGGCTGCACAAGTAGTTTGTAGGCTTCCAGTGTTTTTGTGCAGGTGAACCTAATAGCACCTTGCCAGGACATCTCAGAGTCTCTGACCTGAACTGAGTGTCTCTGCCTTCCTGGATCAGATCTTCTCTGATCCCACATCACAGGAGACTTATGGGAACTCCTTTGTACTCTTGCATGCACAAGCTAGAAGTATATGGCAGTAGAAGCATATAAGTACCTCCCCACTTTTTTTCCACAACCGAACAGGGAGTTCCTTGACATACTGCTTAAGCTTCTCAGATGACCACTGAGGGATTAAGCTGTTTTCCATAATAGTGAACAACTATATACTTGTGTTGGCTCTCTTTCTTTTCTTCCTTGTTTCATTCTCCTATTGCTCTCTCCTGTTACTTGTGATCATATTCCCAAATAAATTGCTCACACAGACACCTTTGTGTTAGATCTGTTGTTGGGGGAAACCAGAGCTGAGACAGGCCCTGTCAAACTTGTTTCTTTCACTTAAATTATCAGTAAGGTGTTGGGATTTAATTAGGGGATGTTTCCTCTAAACTGGAACCAAGAATATCCCAGTATACGAGACTTTGTGTTCAGCACACTGTAGTAACCATCTTTATCTTGTTTCACTCTTCTCTCTGCTGTTACATCTATGACCTTTGTTCTCTTGGCACTCAGACAACAACTTTTGGACAAGCTCTGTCTGCTTATGAAGTTAAATGTTAGAAAGAGGTAGTCCAAATTTCAGATGTCTGGAAGTTTTCATGAAAATTTTAGTTAATTTTAATTTTCTCTCCCAAACAATAGAATGGCATCAAGTCTGGTAAAAATCATACCATGTTTTCTCCTCTGTGAATTCTAAATATTATATGGTGTGTTATTCGCTCAGTCGTGTCCAACTCTTTGTGATCCCATGGTCTGTAGCCCACCAGGCTCCTCTGTCCAAGAAATTCTCCAGGCAAGAATAATGGAGTGGGTTGCCATTTCCTTTTCCAGGGGATCTTCCTGACCCAGGGATTGAACTAAGGTCTCCGACATTGCACACAGACTCTTTACTATCTGAGCCACCAGGCCTGCAAATGTTTTATAGTGGAGAAATAAACTGATCCACAGTTTAAGTTGAAGATTACCTAGTTCCCAACTTTATAAATCATCACACATTCTTTCTCAGACTCAGTCTTGGATTTGCTGAGATTAGACTTATGTCTTATAATTTAATTTTTTCTCAAGTATTATTCTAGTATTAAAGATAGTTAGTTCTGGGTGTATAAGCTGGGAGACATATATGCATCTCACTGAAATAAAGCTTTATAGCATCCTAAACTATACTATTCAAAATTATATTGTTTTTGAAAATATATATTGGTCACCATAGTGAAATCTGTGTAGAATAACATTTTATTTTGCTTATTCATTTTTGAAATATCATATTTATGTTGGTGGTTAAATTTTAGGAGGCTTCAAAAATAGTTTAAGGTCATTATACATTTTCTAATTTTATTAAAAGATATAAAGGATTTCAAAGTTTAAGGCTAAAAACCAACCATTTACCTTGAATATCTCAGTTTATTGGTTGGAAAGTGTTCTGGCTGTTTTAGAAACTTGAAGCATTATGGAATTCAGAAAAAAAATCAGTCAGTTTAGTTGCTCAGTCGTGTCTGACTCTTTGTGACCCCATGGATTGCAGCATGCCAGGCTTCCCTGTCCATCACCAACTCCTGGAGCTTGCTCAGACTCATGTCCATCAAGTCGGTGATGCCATCCAACCATCTCATTCTCTGCCATCCTCTTCTCCTCTTGCATCAATCTTTTTCAGCATCAGGGTCTTTTCCAATGAGTCAGTTCTTTGCATCAGATGGTCAAAGTATTGGAGTTTCAACTTCAACATCAGTCCTTCCAAAGAACACCCAGGACTGATCTCCTTTAGGATTTATTGGTTTGAGCTCCTTGCAGTCCAAGGGACTCTCAAGAATCTTCTCCAACACCACAGTTCAAAAGCATCAGTTCTTCAGTGCTCAGCCTTCTTTATGGTTTAATTCTCATACCATACATGGCTACTGGAAAAACCATAGCTTTTACTAGACGGACTCTGCTTTTTAATGTGCTGACTAGGTTAGTCATAGCTTTTCTTCCAAGGAGCAAGTGTCTTTTAATTTCATGGCTGCAGTCACCATCTGTGGTGATTTTGGAGCCCAGGAAAATAAAGTCTTTCACTGTTTCCATTGTTTCCCCTTCTATTTACCAATTAGTGATGGGACCAGATGCCATGATCTTAATTTTCTGAATGTTGAGTTTTAAGCCAACATTTTCACTCTCCTCTTTCACTTTCATCAAGGGGGTCTTTAGTTCTTCTTTGCTTTCTGCCATAAGGGTGGTGTTATCTGCATATCTGAGGTTATGGATATTTCTCCTGACAGTCTTGATTCCAGCTTATGCTTCACCAGCCTGGCATTTCTCATGATGCACTCTGCATATACGTTAACTAAGCAGGGTGACAAAATACAGCCTTGACATATTCCTTTCCCAATGTGGAACCAGTCTGTTGTTTTGATAGTTTATGTTTGAAGTTAAATATTAAAATTATTGGGAATATTAGATATTTGATAATCTAGGCACTGAGATAAGTGTTTTACATGCAGTTGACTCATGAGATTTGTTATTATTAATCCCTTTTAAATATGAAAGAAAAATGAAACTTTAAAGCAGTTACTTTGATTAGTTTTATCCATCTATTAAGTTGTAGGACTGAAATGTCTATTTCTTTTCTAATTCTGATTCTGGTGCTTTGAATGGTTGTTTCCTTAGGTAAGACCAAAACCTGATAGCTACTTGCAGAAAAACCCAATTGGTTTCCTGACCAAATTGGCTGTTGCTGGCTGTGAAGGTAGACTCACTTGAAATAAAATCATGGGACTACAAGAGAAAATTTAGAGAATGAAAGGTGATACAGGATCTAGGATTCAAAAGGGGAAGAAATTTAAAAGAAAAGTAGAAAGAAAGTGGAAGAAAGAAGAGTAGAAAGATAAATATCTGGCCAATAGTATAAACGGTATCAGAGTGACCAAGGCATTGGTGATTGAAAAACGAGGAGCACACCTGGGGACAGAGAGCTGCGGTGAGAGCTCGTTTCAGCTGCTTCCGCGTTTTGTCAGGTTTGATTTGTTTTTTAAAAATTCAAACTGAATAAGTTTGTTTAACCTGTTTGCTGTAGTTTGTGTTTTTCTATGACTTGTTTCTGTAATTTTTGATCACATTTATTTACCATGTTTCTGGTTTTAAAATTTTTCTGCCATTAGCTATAACAAATATTTATGCCAGCCAGAAAATTACCTGTTAGTTTTGAGACCCATAATTATATGTTTTTTCTATCAATGTCTATTGTTTCACCCAAAGGAATTCTTTTGCCCATGTTGCTATTGTAAGGAGTTTTAGGATTGTATTGTCATCCCTTTTTAGTTATAATACAGATTTTTTTACTCTTATTTGCAATATAACAATTATTTTTTTATTCATTTTTCTTCTTATAGTACTGTATCTTTTAAAAGTATTTAAAAAAGAATACATGTATAGTAAACATTTCGGAGAATTTTTATGTTAAAATCCTATTTTACCAATAAATGTGTATATTAACTCAGATAAATATTAAAATAATGGTTCAATTTTATTTCCCTTCAATATTTTCATTTTATGGTGCTATTGAAGAAGTAGGTTACTATGAATTTTTTAAAAATTCCTTTGTATGTGATCTGATTTTGGCATCTTCTTTGTAGGGATATGTCTTGGTGTGATTTTTATCTTTTGTTTATCTATCTCAGTACACTATTACTCTTAGTCAGACTATACTAACAACTATGAAAAACAACACTAAAATCTAGGTGTTTAAAAATCAGTAAAGATGTGGTTTTCACTCTCCTCACAGTCACAGCTAACTGTTTGGCAGGTAGTTGTTCCACATGGTCATTTATACTCTGGCTTCTTTGATCTAGAATTAGTCATTTAGCTCCACCTAAATACAAGGGGAAGGGAAGGAAAATACATTCTTCTGTGTGCCCAGGAGGTCAGTGAAACAATTTGATACAAAGATTTGTCTCTGCCATAAAATCACACTGAAGCTTAATGTAAAGACTTTTTCAGTTTTTGAAAGATTTTTCATTATAATTTTGTCACTATTTCATCCCCTGCCTGCAGTCTTTATTTCTCTTTTGGTTTTCCAACTCAATGGATTTTGACATCTCTATTTCTTTTCTCCAGCATTCTTGTTCTTTTCCCCTTATCTTCCCCCTCCTATTTCTGTCTTTTTCTCATGCCTTTTGGGAGAGTTCCCTGACACAGTCTTCCAGTTAAGTAATGCAATTTTAAATGTATTCATTCTGCTACCTCACAGGATTATTTACTTCAAAAGTATTATCTTTCCCGTCCAATATTTCTGTTCTAGAAATATCTGATTGTCCTGCTGCACATTGCAAATATGTTCCTTTTTTTTCGTTTCACTATATTTTATTTTTAAAAACTTGTTTTCAGTCTCTGTGCTGTCCTTCCCTTTAGTTCATTTTCCTCCATTAAGAACTTTCTCTTTGCTGTTTTCTAAAATAGTTCTCAAGTTCTTTAAATGTCTCTTAATTTTTGTCTGTATGGCAAAGTTTATTTCCTGAAAAGAAAGGAAACAACAGATGACCTGGCCTATCAAGTCTTGGGTGGGTTAAATTGACAATACTAGCAAGTTTGGGGCTTCTGCTCACTGCTCCCTTATTCCGTCTATCACATAGTGCTTTCTGATCTCTGAGCTCAGGCTTAGCTGCTGTCCTCGGGTAGCAACCTTCTTTTCTAATTCACTAGTCCTAGGAAATGTGAGGAGGACTCTCGGGGGGCATCGACTGCCCCAGTCCTTGTTGTGGCTCTCTATGCCAGCAGAGCGTGGCTGAGGTCCTTGATGTTATCCTGCAGTCTCCTGCTGGAGATCTAGCCTTCCTGTCCTATGTTATTACATGCTGGGCAGTGAGTGGGAAATAAGGATTTCTAGGTGATAGGTAGAAGTGAGCTTGCCATCTTTGTGTTTTTATTTTGACTTTTTTGGCCTTTTTAAAAAAGTAATTTTTTTGGAGTATGGTTGATTTACAATGTGGCATAAGTTTCTGCTGCATAGCAAAGTGAATCAGTTGTCCATGTCCATGTACCGACTCTATTTTAGATTCTTTTCCCATATAGGTCATTATTGCAGAGTTTTGAGTAGAGTTTCCTGTGCTATGCAGTATATCCTCATTAGTTTTCTAACATATATAGCAGTGCCTTTGAATTTGTAAAGTAGTATGAAATAGTTAAAAATACAAAATTGAAGGAGAGAGGAACCCATGTCCATTTGCCCATTGTTTTTTTTTTTTTTTCATTCGTCAAATGTTCGTGCAACTCTTTTATTTAATGAAATTTATCAGGGACCTATGATGGGCCCAAAAATGTTCTAGTGAACTAGAAATTTAGTAGTAAACAAAATAGAAAAAAGTACTGCTCTTATAGTCGGGGAATGGAGGAGACAAACCTATTTGATTTGTTAGGAGAGGATAAATGCTATAAGTGAAAACAACACTGTTCTGGGTTAGAAAATGTCAGAGGCTAGGAAGGCAAGATTTGAGGGGAGACCTGAATGGAGAATTCAAGTGTATTTGCTTAGTCTCTACCACTTGTAAGCCATGTGATTGTGGGCAAGGTTTGTTGTATAGATTGACTGGGGAAGGGACCTGTTACATGTAATTGAATAGGGACTCAAAAATGGGAACTGCTATTACTAATAATGCACATTATTAATAAATCTGTTTGTAATTAAAATTCTGCTTAAACATGTCTAACTTTACTGTTACTAAAGTTGCCTTTAATTTACTGAAAATTTCTGGATGGGCAGCAAACTCATGTAGCAAATCATAATCACTCTGTTTTTATATGTGAAGGTCATTAGTCATGCTCTTGATCACATACAGTGAAGTTAAAAGATTCCATTGGCAGAAAGCAGTATATTTTAAGGAACAATCGCAGTTCAGTATGAATTAGTGAAATCTATAATGAGGGGATAGCTAACAAACATTTGCTAAATTCTGGTTCTTTAGAAGGAAATATGAACATGCTTCCCTCTTCATCTCTCTTTCTCATACTCATGGGCACACACACACACATGTTGGACCAGCAGAAGATTTAAAATAATTGGTGTGTTAACATTATAACTAAACTCTCCCATCCAGGATTTCCATCTGCATAAGTATATGAGCAATGCTGAATGACATCCTTTCCTTCTTCCAGCACCTCTCTGGCCCTCATCCACGTGGGAATTGAACATCTCATTGCTTTACAGTCACATTTGATCAAACATGATATTAATTATCCACTTAAACTCTTATCTTGAACATCAGAACTGATCTGAATAAATTGACTGCTTTGTAAGATGGTCAGCTTTTAAGAGTTGAAGATTTTCTGTCAAAGAAGAAGCTAAAAGGTTTGGACTGTCTTGTCTAAAGGCACTTTCCAGAGAAGTTTCCAAAATGTTTTGAATGGCTGCAGCACTGCAATAAATGTATAATTTTTCAATCTCACCACTTTAAAGGAAACAGAACTCATTTAGATAAGTGATCTCCAATTTTTAATATCACATGTTTTTTTTTATTCCAATGATCATTTTAGAGAAAAACACTAACTTTTTTTCTTGCTGAAATTGGTGGAGGGAATGTTGAGAAGCCCAGATGCCATGAACCCTGGCAACCCTCCAGGTGTCAATGCTGTTTGGAAATTGCTGATTTAGAAGCTTAATTCTCCAACTTTTATTCGCTGGTAAATAAGGAAAAGATGGAAGTGGTCTTCACTGACTTGTTCTCCGTAACACAGATTTACCATGTCCAGATTAACTTGCTGTTTCCTATTATATATTTTGATTTGGGGAGAGAAAGACAATACTACTCAGCCATTATAATGAAGTATTTCATAACACATGCAGGTTCTTTAGCCATTCAATAATCTATTAATGAAGAGTGGATAGAAATTAAGATAGAATCATCCCCTCTCTGCACTAGATACTGACCTAAGCATAATAGTTTTACAATGTTTAAACATTTTAACTTTGCATAATCACTTGTGTCCATCTATTGTTATTTATGCAAGAAATAGTTTTTAAAACCTACTTGCACGTAAGGCCTAGATTGCGGGCTTGAAGACAGAAAAAGAAAAAAGACAAGGTCTAGTTTTTTGGCACTCGCAGAAACTATACAACTTATTTTACATCAAATAGTTACAATTAAAAAGGACAAGTGCATTTTGGCAGTGAAAGTCAATTTTCACTTTCAAGTTTGCTAGAATTATTTAAAAAAAAAAGGCTGTTACAATATGACTGCTTTAGTAATTCTCACTGATTTAATGATGCACACTTTTAAACATGTTGGTAGTCCCTAATTCAAAATTTTCAGGGACTGATTTTTGGTGAGACAGTAACCAATTATTTTCTATACTTGTGTAATTTATATAGATTAAATGATATATTCTGTATTATTTACCAGTATCCTTCATCTGTGTCTTAATACTGACTAGTGGTCTTAAATACAAAAAGAAAATTAGGTTGAATTAAGAGAATCCTATGTGAGAGATGTTTTTTGGGTATTTCTCAAGAAACACAGTTCGGTTCAGTCACTCAGTCATGTCCGACTCTTTGCGACCCCATGGACTCAGCACACCAGGCCTCCCTGTCCATCACCAACTCCCAGAATTTACCCAAACTCATGTACATTGAGTCAGTGATGCCATCCAACCATCTCATTCTCTGTCATCCCCTTGTCTCCTGCCCTCAATCTTTACCAGCATCAAGGTCTTTTCCAATGAGTCAGCTCTTTGCAACAGGTAGCCAAAGTATTGGAGTTTGAGCTTCAACATCAGTCCTTCCAATGAACATCCAGGACTGATCTACTTTAGGATGGACCGGTTGGATCTCCTTGCAGTCCAAGGGACTCTCAAGAGTCTTCTCCAACACCACAGTTTGAAAGCAGCAATTCTTTGGCGCTCAGCTTTCTTTGTGGTCCAACTCTCACATCCATACATGTGATCATGTATCCACATCCATCCATAGCCTTGACTAGATTGACCTTTGTTGGCAAAGTAATGTCTCTACTTTTAAATATGCTGTCTAGGTTGGTCATAACTTTCCTTCTAAGGAATAAGTGTCTTTTAATTTCATGCCTGCAATCACCATCTGCAGTGATATTGGGGCCCAGAAAAATAAAGTCAGCCACTGTTTCCACTATTTCCCCATCTATTTGCCATGAAGTGATGGGATCAGATGCCATGATCTTTGTTTTCTGAATGCTGAACTTTAAGCCAACTTTTCACTCTCCTCTTTCACTTTCATCAAGAGGCTCTTTAGTTCTTCTTTACTTTCTGCCATAAGGGTGGTGTCATCTGCATATCTGAGGTTATTGACATTTCTCCCGGCAATCTTGATTCCAGCTTGTGCTTCTTCCAGCCCAACGTTTCTCATGATGTACTCTGCATAGAAGTTAAATAAGCAGGATGACAATATACAGCCTTGACGTATTCCTTTTCCTATTTGGAACCAGTCTGTTCCATGTCCAGTTCTAACTGTTGCTTCCTGACTTGCATACAGGTTTCTGCTGGACATTTTATTCACTAGATATGAGAAGTTAAATTCAGCCTACCCAGTTGTATACTGGAAAGCTTTAGATGGGTGGAATGAGCGATTTCTGGAAAGCAGTCATGTCCTTTGCTTTGCCAATGACACTAGTACCATGGTAAATAATTGATATTCAATACTTTATTCACTGGCTAATGGCTTGAAACCTGAAGCTACTGGCCATGAACATCCTACTAAGAGAGCATTATTCTAAGAAGCATTACTTGAGGGTCATTAAGTTGTACAAGTTTCTTTCTTATTTCAAAAACCAGATGCTATGCAATGACATTCTGAACAATTTTATTTCCTGAACTTTTGAAAAAAAAAAAAACAAAAAAAACCTGTTTCAAAAATTCAAACACTATCAGCTCCAGTGAATGACAGTTCATAGCTGCTTTCTCAGCCCCCTTGGAACCAGCTTTTCAGGAGGGCATGCAATTACCCTTAGATTTGCTTCTAAATTTTGTTGAGGATGTTGTGATTTGTTGGCTGGGATGACTCAGATGAAACCCCCTTTTAAAAAGATGACTCAATGTTATTTAAAAGATTCTGTTATGTAAACTGGAAAAAAAACTTTCTTGGCAATTTTGTATCCTTTCTTTGAACTGATTTATGATATCAGTTGACAGTGTTGCTATCTGTGACCCATTCTCCTGTCTCTTCTGGTGCTGTCGGTGCTTGAAGTGATGGTTGCAAATGCAATAATGTTTCATTAGCTCTGACCTGCTCATTCTTGATTTGGGATTGTTTTCAAAGGGATTTGGCTGAAATTTAGTTACTCTTGTCACTCCACAAAATATCTTACTAATAACAATAAAAGTCTTAATAAGATTTCTGTAGTGACTTTGATTGAGAAAGAAAATATGTTCTACAGGCTGTTTAAACATTTGTTAGACTGAAAATCATTATTATTAGATCATACCTGTATCTTACAAATTGCTGATTATGTGTTCTTAATTTCCTTGTGTGTAAAACAGTGATAAGAATAGTATCTACTTCCATCTCCTTCATCCATGAAGTGGTGGTGTGGTTCTCATGGAGCCTACATCATGAAGCTGTGAATGGTCATGGGCTAGTAGACTTCACTGGTGGCTCAGATGGGAAAGAGTCTGCCTGCAATGCTGGAGACTGGGGTCCGATCCCTGGTCAGGAAGATTCTTTAAGTGCTTAAGCAGTACCTGGCATATACACGTCTTCCAATGTTTTAGCTGCTTTTGAAAATTATTGTTATCAGTATACTCACTACTTTGTTAGTAATACTGCATAAAACATTATTTCTGGGCCTCATTTAACCATTGGATGAGAAGTTTAGTCTAAATCTCTATTAATTGTAATGATTTGGATCAAGTTTATGCTTTCAACAGTAACATAAATATACTAAAATAGCCATTTCACTAAGATAGGCTTTCCTGAACTAATAAAGTTTTTCACTGTTCTAGTTTTTATGCTAAGACTCTGAATTGTTCTCACAACATATGCCAAGCATTATTATAATATATGGAAGCACCAATTGTTGCTTATAATCACATCAAAGTGAAAATGTTATAATTTTGTTTTATTCCTAGTCATTTTTCCCTAACTCCTTTTCCCTCAGTGTCCTTACATTTAACTTTAGTAGTAATGAACTTGAATACTTAATGGAGTTAGTATAAGATGAGTTGTTATGTTTGATTTAGACAAATATCCTCTTAACTGAAGCAGCATACACTCCTCTGCCTTTGGGTGTTTGGGCCTAACCTGCCTGCTAATGCAGGGGACAGAAGAGATGTGGGTTTGGATCCTGGGGTCAGGAAGATCTCCTAGAGGAGGAAATGGCAACCACTCCAGTATTCTTGCCTAGAGAATCCCGTGAACAGAGGAGTCTGGTGGGCTACAATCCATAGGGTCTCAAAGAGTCGGACATGACTGAATAGATTCAGAACACAGCGTGCCGTCTTTATTGTGAGATACAGTTGTGATGCCAGTTGTCAAAAAAAATGTGTCCCACTATATTGTAGAACTTCCAAAGTGTCTTTATTTTGCATAACTAAAACTTCGTATCTTTGAAGTCTCACCTCTTCATTTTCTTTTCCCCCATCCCCTAGCAACTACCATTTTAATTTCTACTTCTGTGACTTTGAATATTTAGATTCAACATGTAAGTGAAATTATGAAGTATTTGTCTTTCTATGTCTGGCTTATTTCAGTTAGTATAATGACCACCCATGAAGCCACAAGCAGCAGGAGTTTCTTCTTTTTAGAGGCTGACTAATATTCCACCAGAAGTATATACCACATTTTCTTTATGTATTCATCCCATGATCGACATTTAGGTTGTTGCCATATTTTGGCTCTGGGTAATGCTGAATAATGTGAATAATGCTTCAATAAACATGGGAATACAGATATTTCTTTGAGGTACTGATTTCAATTCCTTTGGATAAGTGTACAGAAGTGGGATTACTAGTTAATAAAGTAGTATATTTTTAATATTTTGGGGAACCTCCATACAGTTTTCTGTAATGGCTGCTCCAAATTATATTCCTACCAACATGTATTGGTGTGTCAGGGTTCTTTTTCCTTCTCCTCTTTGGCAAGATTTGTTCTTTTTAGATGATAGACATCCTCATGTAAGTGAGAGAGGATGTCTCATTGTGGTTTTGACTTGCATTTCTCTGATTAGTGGTGTTGAGTAGTTTTTCATGGCCCTTGTTTGAAAAATGTCTGAATCAGGTTATTTTTTATTTTTATCTTATTTTTACTGTTGAGTTGTATGATTTTTGTATATATTTTGGATCTTAACCCCTTATCAGCTATATGATTTGCCATAGAACTATATCAATTAGTTTATAAAAATTCTTTCTACCATTGTGTAGATTGCCTTTCCATTTTGTTCATGGATTTTTTTGCTGTGCAGAAGATGCTTAGTTTGATGTAATCTCAAATATTTGTTTTTGCTTTTGTTGTCTAGGCTTTTGGTGCAATATCTAAAAAATTATTGCCCAGACCAGTGTCAAGGAGATTTTCCCCTGAACTTTATGGTTTCAGTCCCCAAATTTAAACCTTTGAGTTGATTTCATGTATGGCATAAGATAAGGATCCATTTTTATATTTTCACGTGTGGATATCCTGTTTTCCCAACACTGTTTATTTAAGAAGGCATGCTTATCTTAAGGAGGTTGCCACAATCAGTGTTTGTACATGATGACAAGGACTGGAATCTCCTGTGCCAACATCTTGCTGATGTCACTCCTCAAGTTGTTGATAAAAGCCTATTTTCAGTCTTTGGCTTGATAGTTATTGATATCTATTATGAGAAGAAATTGTTCCTTTAGGGATTCATTTGTTAAAGTTTTAAAATGAAACTCGTTTATAAATTACTACTCTTTTCAGCCATTATTGCAGAAATAAATTGTTCCAGGCATGGAGGTAGAGTGGGAAGGCATAAATATGTATCAAATGTTCTTTTCCTAAGATGCACTTAAAATGTATTTTAAAGGATATTAAAAAGAAAGTTTTAAAATAATATTAAGATTGGCAGTAGTATATAAATATACTACTGTTTGTGAATATTTTAACCATGGCTCTTATTGATGTACACCTAAAAATCAAACATGTCTTTGGGAATGTGCAATAAATATGGGACAAATATATAAATATAGAGATGAAGATATAGCTATAAAGCTAGAAAATACATGTAATACTCTAGTAATCGCAGAGCAAACTACTGAGTTAACACATGCTTTTAGAAATGGAAAATTAGAACTTTTTATGAAGTAGAACAAAACTTCCAAAAATACTCAGAGCTAATGGATGTTCTGTATCGGTCAATCCTATTGAGTTCATTTCAGGCAGTATCTTAGAAATCATGGTTTATGGAACTCATGATATGTTGAATGATATTAAGAGCTCAGTGGGTTTTCAGTCATCAGTTGATGGTTATGATTCAGCCACACTGGTACTTAGTCACATTGCCTATAGTTTGGGAATGATGATACCATCATCTTTCATTTTAACTTTGCTGAGATATGCTAAATTGTTTCTAAAACAGTGTTCAACTTATGCTGTAATTAATCTGAAACAGATGCATCTTATACCTTATTTATGTTTTGTAACCAAAATAAGAAGAGGATTTAATTTTAACTCTCTTTTCTATAGGTAAGTCTCATAGTGAAAGCATGGAAGGCAAAAATTTAACTAGGAATTGCTATTTTAAAATAAGTATATTTGTGATTATTTTAAATACTATTTATTGACTAAATTATACATTTTGAGGAGATATTCTCCCAAGTATTTGGAGAGCATACTTTTGGAATACTTCCCAGCTTATCAAGTCTTATTATGTTGAGCCCTGCTCTGCACTATTTTTTCTTGTTCCACCCTAACTCCAGGTATGAGTGGAGTTAGAGAAGAGAAGTTGTTTCTGAATCTGCAGCCCTTGAAGCTCCCAGTATAGGTTATTTCCACAGTTGGTTCACTAAGAAGCACAGAAAGTGATGGACATGTGTACAAGAATAATTGTTCCACCTCTAGAAGAATGCTCAAAGTTTCACACAACTGCCTTAATTTTAAAGGAGGCAAAGTAGAAGGGCTTTATGCTTTTCTGTGCAAAAGAAGAGAAAAGCTGTTTTTCTTCCCTCAGTAAACCCTTGGGAGGCTTCCTGATGCCGTTTATTAATGCTGATCTTGGATTATCAGGTCAGAGAATTAGAACAGTGACTAAATCTTTCATATCCTCAAATCATTCATCATTGATCTGCCACTTTCTCATTCTGGATGATATTAGAACTATGGAAAATCAAAATAAAAATACATAAAAATACAAGTCAGAATTATTTTCTGTGCTGGACATCTAAATAAAAGAGCTTATATCTTTGTTTTAGAAGCAAAATAACTGCATGAACATAAAACTGATCAACTTAGCATTGTCCAGGAAATGATATAGGGCCAATAATTTAAAAAATCCAGCTTAATTTTATAAACATGAAATCTGGTCATAAAACAATAAAAATATGATCTTTATTGTGAGGTTATCAAGATCTTTCAGATCAAAAACAATTCAGGACTCATTAAGTAGTACTCAAACTATTTAATAAGACAAGGAAGAAAATAAATGTATTTTAGGAAGTTTTGGTAATCAAAATCGAAACAAAAAGGATATTCTGATTAAGTTTCTGTTAATCAAATTGACTTAGCCTATGATCATTTAGTTTTTAGACTGACATTTGAGAATTTACTAAAATATTAGTGGAAAGGGCAATTTTAAAATAGGAAAGAAGTAGAAATTTCAATTAGACAACTTGAAATCTCAGCTCTGTTTCCCAGTTACTGATGATCTTGGGCTTCATATCCCAGAGTTTCCATTTTCTTATCTGTGAAACTAGGAGTTTAGATTAGTCATCTCTTCTGACTTTAAAATTATATGGTTTTACAGTACCTCGGACATCCTGTTTTTTGTGTTACAAGGCTTTTCTGCCTTATAGCCTGGATCCTTTTTAAGAGTAGATGTGAGGGAGTCTTCAGTATTTAGTGTAGAGAGCAATGCTAATATACCAAAAAAGTGAAAGTGAAGTCTCTCAGTCATGCCCGACTCTTTGTGACCCCATGGACAGTAGCCTGTGCCAGGCTCCTCCGCCCATGGGATTTTCTAGGCAAGAGTACTGGAGTGGGTTGCCATTTGTAGAGTAGTTCTTTTTTGTCATTAAAGTATCAAGCCTATAGATAAGATTTTTCATTTTCTCCAGTCAAGACACATTAAGCTTTGCTTTTCTTTTATCCCGAATTTAGTGCTTTGTAGGTAAACTATTATTAAAACCACTGAAAGTATTTATGGTCCATTTAGCCAACAGAAGAAATCAGTTTTCTGTGTACAAGAATAACTTTTCTCTTGCTTGTCCAATTAAGTTTTCTGATTTTCATATGTTATTTGTAAATGTAATCAATCACAATCTAAAAATCCAAAAGACAAAGTACTTTACACAGAGAAAGTGCAATACTACTGATACATAAGCTCAACATGAGACAAAATACTACCTTCCGTCAGGCTTATGTAAAAGGCAATGAAGTCAGCTTAGAAAAGTGGAGTGGGAGAAATGAGGTTGAGGAAAGAAAATGCCAAGTGTGAGGAATGCCAAGAGAAAAGAATGACACTGTTGGTTGCCATTTCTCATCCCCCTCTGTCCCTGTTGGCTGAGCCTGAGTTTAGAATGCACTTAGAATATGTTCCTGTGACCTACCCTTGAATAATGAACTTTGAAGGAGAGTCTTTTGGAAGACTACTGGGAGATGTTTATCTCCCAAAAAAGGAGAAGGAGAAGAGAAAAATTTCCCATAAGTTTTATTTTATCTACATGAGATCGCTGAAATTGTGGCATTTGTCTTTCAACATTGTTGGTCCTTTAATGGACCGGAACCTGGTGGCCCGGAGAGTAAGAGAGAGAAAGAGGCTGATATTAGAGAAAGAGGGGGAAAGCCAATAGAGTCCTGTTCTTAGGGCTCGCGCTGCGGCACGTAGGCACCGGGCGCCCTCTCAAGTGGGTGAAGGCACAGTGCGCCTTCTCGAGAGGGGCTTAGAAGCCTGGGCAAGAAAGTGAGCTCAGTGGGCCTCCGTGCTCCAAGGAATTAGCCAGAAAGAGAGAGAGAGAGAGAAAGACAGAAAGAATAGAAAGAAAGAAAGAAAGACACCGGGACCAAAGCTCTGATGGAGCAAATCAACATGGCGTGGGCATATATAATATATGTATATATATATGTAATATATGTATATATAATAACTGTAATTATTCTCAGCAAAGATGAGGATTAAAATTCCAGACTTACAAAACATAAGATGATCCCGATCAAAGAGAGAGTTGCAAACAATCACCTTTTACCGTATGGCTCATAAAAAGGAAGAGGGTACTTATCACCGTAATGAGAAATGCCTGGATTCCTCAGCCGCGGGAAAGGCGCGCCTCTCCTCTTAATTCCTGAATATTCAGAAATTAATAAGGGCCAGAGGGTTCCTGACAGATCCGAAACAGCACACAGGAAGCCTCTTGTTAAATGCTTCCTGATAATTCCCCCTATTTTATTATATTTGTGAAAAAAAAAAAAAAGGTCCTGACCAAATGAGTTTGGTTACTATTAACCAACCTTATAGAAAGGCGACAATAAACAACAAATACAATCATCAAGACAATCACCAAAGTTACAGTTCTAGACCCGATGCTGTGGGTAATACTTTGAAATCATCCTTGTGGGTCTAGCCCAGACAATCGATCAGCGAGCTGTCCAGCTGAAAGTTTTCAAATTAGTGGAAGAGGGCAGATGTTTAGAAAAAGTTTCAAAGATTTCCTTTTGCAGTAGTTGTACATTCAGAGAGGCATTATCATGTGAATGAAATTTGATTTGTGCCCAGTAGTAGGTACTATAAACAGGAATAACACAAAATTGGCAGTTAATACAAGTTACAGATCAAGTTGTAAATTTCTTATGGCTATAACAAAAGGAAGTGGGACACAGGCCTGTATAAAATATGACTGATTATAGCAAAAGAAATAGTTACTATGACCACAACTGGTCCCTGTGAAATGTCCGGTTCGAGTCCCAAGTTCTTTGGTGCTGGAAGCAAGTTTCCATATGTTTTATATGTCTATAGTTCAGGCCCAATTTGTTTATCGAGGATGATTCGAGGAGAAGGGTGTCATTCCACTGTCAAGGCAGCCAAGAAGTCCTTTGTCATGGTAATGTTTCAACATAGTGTCAATAACCTTTTACATAATGTTTTTTGTTGTTCCCCTAACTCTTTCCCTAAAGTTTCAGTGGTAAACATGGTTCACAGACAGAAAAAGGGCAGCAATGTCCAAAAGTCTTCTTTTGGAGGCAGGAAGAAAGCCCAAGTTTGTCAGCCAGACGTATGCCGGGCCCATACACAAAGGAAGGACTTCATAACCTAAAGAAATGTTAATTAGCTTTCCCTCCTCCTCAGGGTGTGAGAGTCCCAGGGAGGGGGCATATGGCTGGAGTCATTGGTTGATACGATGGGTCTTTTCCTGTCCATTTTATGACCTGAATTAAAGGGGGGTTGGGTAAGTAAGTTAGTTAATCCGGCTTGAGCGAGGGTTGCACAGGCCAAAGGAGCATAGCGATAAGGTTTTCAGGACTCTGAGGCATTCCCTGTTGAGAAATCAGATTCTTAACTTGATTAGTGAGGGTTTTTATTTGTCCCCAAGTGGGGAGATCATAGGGTTGATGTCGCTGAGGGCGGTGCTTTCTGGAGATCTTCAGAGCCGTCATGGGTTGTATGGGAATTTCTTCCTCCCAGGGTTCTTGTTTCCATTTTGAATGTCAGGGGCCCCCTTGGGTCGAATTTTCCGAGGAAAAAGTTTGTTGGATCCACCTGGGGAAATACAAGCATATCCCTTTTCCCGTAAGATTAATTTCTCAAATTTCTATTGTTTATTGAACCCGTCTTGGTCCCAAATGGGCAGAGAAAGAGAAGCGTCCTTCAATTCTTCGAAATGTCTTTCTTCACTTGTTAAAATATTTCCCTGTGGTAGATTTAAAAAATTTAAAACAAGTAGAGCTGTATTAACAATAATTGTGAGTTTAGAAAATATCTTATGTTGGAATCTAGTAAAGTCTGCTTTAGATAAGGAAGACAGTAGTGTACCTGTGTATTCCCCCTTCTTTAATTTTTTTATTTTTAACTGTAGTGTGTGATGTGCTCATTCGACTATGCCTTGTGCCTGTGGATTATAAGGAATACCTGTAATATGTTTAATAGAAAAAGATTGTAAAAATTGTTTAAAGTATCTAGACATATAGGCAGGGCTAGTGTCTGTTTTAATAGAACTAGGAGTTTATGGTGGGGGTTTTTATATCTTTCAATACAAAAACTGAATATTTAGAATCAGATACTATATTAATGGGGTAAGGATATAGGCAAATGACTTGAATAAGAACATATAATTTATTTTGTTGAGCAGAATGAAATTTAGTGTAAAAGACTTTGTATTTTTTAAGAGACCAGAATGAAGCTTTGGTGTTTTTAGTCCCATCTATATAAAAGAAATGTGAGAAATAATAAATTCAGTGTTTTTGAAGAAATTCCACAGCTTACTAGAAGGATAATGAAATGAAATTTCTCTCAAATATTTTAGAAAAGCTAATTGGAAATCAGTATAAGTTTGTAATGTGTTCTCAAATTGAGATTTATTTGTAATTAAGTTTTATTAAAGTATAAAGGAGACAGAGAAAGCCTCTGACATAGGTGTCAGAAGGGGGCAGAAAGAGTGCCCCCCTGCTAGTCTTTGGCCAGATGTCATATAACTACCAGCAGTCTATTTGATTAGAGAAAGGAAATGTCTCAAAACTGAAGAGAATAGCACATAGGCCCCTCACCCACAACACCCATAACCTTAGCACCAGGTGAGTTGTCCCGGGCCACAAAATGATTGACATGAATCTTGAAGAAAGGCACGTTTCTAAGCAAATACAGTTTCATTAACATAGTTTAAGAGAACATTTGCATGAGTAAAACATACCGGTTTGTCAAGTCTGTTTTGAGTCTTAGGCAGAACCAACTTGAAGACAGAGTCTGGGGTAAATGTATAGCACATTAACATAGCTTAAGACAAACATTTCCATAAGAAAAATGCATTGGTTAACTCAGGGTTTGAGAATAGTTAACTTCAAGTGAAACCAGGTGTCATTATGGCAACACAGTATTTTAAGAGAAACCCTCTTTTTAAATTTGTATAGAGAAGAAAAAAAAAAAAAATATATATATATATCGCTACATATAGCGATATATATATATCGCTAGTTTGTTTCCTCCTGCTGCTTAAGAGAGATAAAAATGTCTGACATTTGCAGCCTATTTTTTCCATTTCCACAGGCCTTTTTACCTGTTAAGTCAAACTAGATTGGCCAAGTAAAAGACTGAAGGTTTGTGGGGGCAGGGGCCCAAAAAGTCCAGTAGGTATTCTAGAGAGGACTGCTTGAGGGTAAAGGAGTTCAGAGCTGGTATATCGAGGGCAGCACTGCTGGATGTTGAGGGTTTGAGGGAAAAGATGGAATTTGCCTCTGGTTTTTGTTGAAGGGGACCCAGGAGGTCTCCTGCTTGGAGTTTTTTTGGAATAGGTTTCCCTTCAATATCAAATTTAAATTTACACTCTTTGGCCCAATGCATTTCTCTACAGAAGCGAGGGCAGATTTTTGGAGGTTTTTTTTTTTTTTTTTCCCCTTAGGGCAGTCTTTTTTTTAAATGGTTCTTATCTCTACATGTAAAGCATCCTTCATTTCCCTTTCTTAAGGTATTTTCTTTTGTTGTTTTAGCTAGAATTTGCATCTTTTGAGTTTCTGATCTTATATTGTGACAAGCCTTTAAATAATGAAAAATAGTCCCTGTATCACGAATTGGGGCTATAGCCCTTTGACATTCCTGATTTGCAGTATCATAAGCAAGTAATTTCTCTAGTTGCCTTTTAGCTTCTTCTCCAATTACTGTACGGGAAATAGCAGTTTCTAATCTAGCTAAGAAATTGGCATGTGTTTCATTAGGTCCCTGCAATATTTTAGTGTAGCTACCTGTAGGCTCCCCTTGAGGAGTAATTCTATCCCAAGCTTCAAGGGTCACTGTTTTTAATTGATCATGCAACAAAGGAGGGCATCATATTTGAGCTTCTATAGCGTCAAATTGTCCGGTGCGAGTTAACATTTCAAAAGTAATTTGGTTTTGGGGAGCGCCAGCTCGAGCATTTCTGTTAGCATGATCTTTGGCTATATCTTGAAACCACATTGTCCATTGAAGATACTCTTCTGGTTTAAGGAGAGCTTTTATTAAAATTCTCCAATCATAGGGAATAAAGTTTCCAATAGGAGACACCAGAGCATTTAGAATCTCTCTAGTAAAAGGCAAATGTGGGCCATACATAGTTACAGCCTTTTTCATTTGTTACATGTGAAAAAAGTTAATACCTTCATATTGAGGTATTATCTGCCCTTGAGCATCAGCATTTCTTAAAACTGGAAAGGCAGAGAAACCTTCAGCTTCAGAGACTTGCGAATGCAAAGCCAGCAATTCAGAGAGCCTCTGTTGCACAGGGGGTAAAGTAGAAAAGTGAGGGGGCTTTCCAGCCGATTGACCCATGTCTTAATACTTACCAGCCTCGATAGGCCCTGGGGGTCACTCTGTCCGAAGCTACATGTACCAGGCCCTGTTCTGGGCGCCACTTGTTTGGCCCTTTAATGGACCAGAACCTGGTGGTCCGGAGTCGAAGATAAGAAAGTAAGAGAGAGAAAGAGGCTGATGGCTCTTGTTGGTCCTTTAATGGACCGGAACCTGGTGGTCCGGAGAGTAAGAGAGAGAAAGAGGCTGACATCCCCTGGTTTCTCGAGTGGGTGAAGGCACAGTGCGCCTTCTCGAGAGGGGCTTAGAAGCCTGGGCAAGAAAGTGAGCTCAGCAGGCCTCCGTGCTCCAAGGAATTAGCCAGAAATAGAGAGAGAAAGAAAGACAGAAAGAATAGAAAGAAAGAAAGAAAGACACCGGGACCAAAGCTCTGATGGAGCAAATCAACATGGCGTGGGCATATATAATATATGTATATATATATGTAATATATGTATATATAATAACTGTAATTATTCTCAGCAAAGATGAGGATTAAAATTCCAGACTTACAAAACATAAGATGATCCCGATCAAAGAGAGAGTTGCAAACAATCACCTTTTACCGTATGGCTCATAAAAAGGAAGAGGGTACTTATCACCATAATGAGAAATGCCTGGATTCCTCAGCCCCGGGAAAGGCGTGCCTCTCCTCTTAATTCCTGAATATTCAGGAATTAATAAGGGCCAGAGGGTTCCTGACAGATCCAAAACAGCACACAGGAAGCCCCTTGTTAAATGCTTCCTGACACAACATGAGTAGGGAAAAAAAGGATAAAGACACTAATCCAGTGGGATGGCAGAGTAAGGAAATGAAAAACCTGAATCCCTAGGCACTGAACCAATTCCTGAAATACCTGTGTTTGGATCTGTGTGGAGGGAGATAATTTTACTTATTGTTTAAAGTATTCTGGTTGACACCTTTGGTGCTAGTGGGAGAAAGGGTTGTACCTTGTCCATCCTTAGCTACCCACTGATCTTTGGCATTGTTTTATTTATTCCTAGTGACCCATGTTGGAGAACATGCTTGCAGTTGCTTATGTAAGGTTGCTTTGGGTTGAGGGACCTGACTGGTGGGCATGGGTGGTAACTTTTAGTTCCAAATTTCATTTCCTGTTAATGATCAGAGCAGTAGTACTGTCTACTCAGAATATGTATTAACTCAAATCACTTAATTGAATATACTGTAAAAAGAAACAGGAAACTGAAGACGTACAATGGTTGCAATCATAGCATAGAGTTATTATCTCTAGTGTTTTGTAGTGGAAGAAATGAGAGGGAGTGGAATGATGCTCACAGTAGTGGTTAGTAACCAGTGCTTTAAAGAAAGTGACTAAAAATGGTTTCCTGAGGACCTGGTATTAATTCATAACGTGTTATCATGAATGAGTCATTTGCACTGCTGCTTTCACATGGCACTGTTTTGCCCTTGTCAGTGCTGATTTTGTTGTTGTCACATTAGTCACTTGCTCAGTTATTTTTGGCTCTCGTATTTTCTAATAACCCTTAACAGAGTTTAGTGAGCTAAATACTTTTGTTGGCTAATATATGCATGAATGCATCTAAGGGTTAGACAGAGGATTTTTATTTCTGCTAATTAGTGTGAAACTATACTTGAGTTTTTCCCAGAAGATCAGTTAATATTTATTTTGTGCATTTCAGTTGATTCCTTCCCCAGAATTCATCATCTTCATTTTGCAGACTATATAATGTAAATATCAGATAATTCTGGCTTCCGACTCAGGTACTCTGTTCATTAATCTATTTATTCATTCACTCAGAAATGTATTTTGAGCATCTCATTTGTGCCAGTAATAATGGTGAGTACAATGATGGAGAAACTAAGTTCATTTCATGCCCTCATAGAGCTTATAGCTATAAAGTCATATCAGGATTTCAGCATAGCTTGGCATGTCTAATTGATGATAAATGCATATTTTTTCAGAGAAATAATTACATAGTACGTAAGACCATGATCATTCCTTTTAAGTTGGTTATAGAATAGGCATTATTAAAAACTCAATTTTAATTGGTAGGAAGTAACACCTCTACTGTGAAAGAGGAAACTTGCAAATAACCCATGTGACATTTAAAAAAAGCATATTTTCTGACTAGAAGGCGCATAGATAAACATTTCAAGATATGAGAAGAGAGAGTGTGTTATGTAGGAGGTTAAGGAAACAAAGACCCCTCAATGTCTTTTAATTTGACATTCTATCAGTATACGGCAAAACTGAGTACTCTGTCCCTGATAAACTTTCTTTGGCTTCCTCTCAACCACATTCTTGAATTTTCTTCCCTCTCTGCCTACTCCGTAGTTGTTTTGAGGGTCCTCTTCCTTGGTTGGTTTTGTTTCTATTATACATCATTTACAAACTAAAACTGAACAATACTGTTAACTTCCATGACTCCCATTACTATCTATAGGTTGAAAGTGAAGGTGTTAGTCACTCAGCTGTGTCGGACTCTTTTTGAACCCATAGACTGCAGCCCGCCAGGCTCCTCTGTCCATGGGATTCTCCAGGCAAGAGTACTGGAGTGGGCAGCCATTCCCTTCTCCAGGGGAGCTTCCCGACCCAGGGACTGAGCCCGTGTCTCCTGTGCTGCAGGCGGACTCTTTCCTGCTGAGCCGCCAGGGAGGCTCCTAGGCTAAACTTCCCCAGACTTTTCTGCAGCTTGTTCTCCTTCCTGAGCTTCCTAACCTCCTGAACTCAGACCCACGCTTCCAACTACTTATTTGATACCTGATTTGGATATCTCCCTTATCATGGAAAAGTCAAAATATCCAAGTATTTTCTGTAAACTAAGATCATGGCATCCAGTCCCATCACTTCATGGCAAATAGATGGGGAAATAGTGGAAACAGTGGCAGACTTTATTTTTCTGGGCTCCAAAATCACTGCAGATGGTGATTGCTGCCATGAAATTAAAAGACGCTTACTCCTTGGAAGGAAAGTTATGACCAACCTAGACAGCATATTAAAAAGCAGAGACATTACTTTGCCAACAAAAGTCCGTCTAGTCAAGGCTATGGTTTTTCCAATGGTCATGTATGGATGTGAGAGCTGGACGGTGAAGAAAGCTGAGCACAGGAGAATTGATGCTTTTGAACTGTGGTGTTTGAGAAGACTCTTGAGAGTCCCTTGGACTGCAAGGAGATCCAACCAGGCCATCCTAAAGGAGATCAGTCCTGGGTGTTCACTGTAAGGACTGATGTTGAAGCTCAAACTCCAATACTTTGGCCACCTCATGTGATGAGCTGACTCATTTGAAAAGACCCTGATGCTGAGAAAGATTGAGGGCAGGAGGAGAAGGGGATGACAGAGGATGAGATGGTTGGATGGCATCACCAACTCAATGACATGAGCTTGGGTAAACTCTGGGAGTTGGTGATGGACAGGGAGGCCTGGCGTGCTGCAATTCATGGGGTCGCAGAGTCGGACACAACTGAGCGACTGAACTGAACTGAACTGACCTTCCTCCTTTTATGTGTTTATCTAAAACCATCACCTTGCCCTGTTTTACACTCACATCCAAAACATCACCAAGTCCCTCTGTGTTACCACTTTCATGTTGCTCAGTTCAGCCACTTCACTACACTTCCCTATACCCTTCCTGTCACCCAAAGTACTTGACTGGCTTCCTAACTGATTAAATTCTCTAGTGCTAGTCTTGATTCTGTCTAAATTTTGAGTCTTTTAAAACTGGAAGGCTGAGCGAATTTACTGAAAGACAAACCTGATTTAGAGTCTTCATGGTTAAAATATTTTCAGTGCTTCTTATTAAGATATAGTCCACCTTTTTAACATGACTTCACAATTTAAAATCTGGCCCTTCTAGTCTGCACATCTCTCCATCTTCCACAATGTACTTTGCCATGAACTATTTGGCAGTTGCCTGAGCATATACCTTACCTTTAAAACTGTGCATGTACTTTTCTGAGAGAATTTGTTGTTTATTTTCCAACTGGAAAGCTCCTACACGTACTTCAAGCCTTTATTTTGAATGCTGAATTCCAGAAATTCTTTGCTGACTGCAAGTCTCATGAAGTTGGCTTTGTGTGTCCTCGTAATGATCCTATTCTCTATTTTTATCACATTAATATATAGTTTCCATGGTTGTCTTTATCTTGCTAGAAAGTGTTATCCAAGAGAGCAAGGACTCATCCTGCAATATTTTATCTCTAGTGCAATACCTGGCCCATGGTTAATGCTTACCCATTATTTATTTAATGAAGAAATGAAAGTGAAACCAAATATTAAATATAGAGTGATTAATATAATCATGCTAACATTGAGATATATCTTTTCCTATTTTTGTAATCCTCAATAATATTAAGTATAAAGTGATGCTAAAAATTATTTGAATTATTGAATTTTTAAAAAATCTAGAACTCATGGATGATATTGCTGAATTTTTCCACTTAATTAACCAGTCCTGTTCTCTCCCTCCATCTACCTCCCTTATTTATGGTTAAGAAGTCTATACTTTTCCAAGTGAACTTAATGGTAGTATAGAATAATCTTTACATCTGTTTTTTCCCAAAGAATTTCTATAGTCTGTGTTTTCATGTGAGGGATATTTCTTAGTGTATAGAAATAATGTTAATCTGAACTGCCACTCTGTTCTTTTAATTGTAGATGAAGTATGGCTCTCAGATCTCCCACATGGGAGGAGAAGACAAATAGAAGAAGCACAGAATAGAGGAGAAGCGTGGGGAGAGAGTTGAGTGAGAGAATTTAGATGATGATGTGCAAAGATATCCTTTCTTTCCCTGTGATTCCTGATCCTCTCTAACCCGTAAGCTAGTTTATCTTTCAGTAGTCACTCTTGGCTCTTGCCAAAATTTAGCTATTCCCCATGGTCAAGGCCAGTGGTTTGCAAAGTGGTTCGCAGAGTGACTGTAGCTAGAGCTAGGTATCTGTGATTGTTTAAAGTTGTCTAAACAGCGCTGATTTGCAGCCACAGTTGGGAACCGTTGACTATACAGTCTTCCCAGATTGTATACTACAGACTGAGTTCTTGGGCAATGACAGAGATATTCCTGAGAATTGCAGTGTATTTGCATCACCTAGCCTACACCATTTATGAATTACTTTGTTTATGCTTCTATCAGTTCATAGCAGAGAGAATTATATCTTTATCAATCCATATAGAAAATTCAGCTAAATAAAACAAACATTATGTGAGAAGTCCTTTAGATCTGTGATCTTTCTATTTGTATATTGGTGTGTATATCTCCCACCTGTCTCCTTTTTCTGTTACACAGTAAGTGGATTGGTAATAGGGGTAATATCTCATTGCTTTTTATCCTCATATCTAGCAGAATGCATGGTGCACAGTAGGTTCCCAACTAAAATTATTTTGAAATGAATGGATTGGTAATTTTTTTCCTTATGACCATTTCCTGCTTTTATACAAGGACTTTAACATGTATTGTACTATTGGACCTTCAAACAATTATGGCAAAGTACGTAGGAAGGGTTTTTCTGAATTAATTGCTCACTCTTCTGAACTTCCACAATGTTCCCTTAGCTGAAGTTATTTAAGAATATGGTCCTATTCTCCACTCTGTTTTAAAATTTCAAAGGCAGAAATATATCTTTGTACTCATCAAACCACAACACTTCCTTAAAAGGAAAGACTCTATTGAGTTGATTCATAATTATTAAAAACTAAGGCAAAAGTGTTTTTGGTGTCAGTTCGTACAATCTAATTGTAATTGTCTCCTGCAGATCTGCCTTTAGAATAGCTCTTTGTACCCATCATATGCCCTTCCCTCACATTCATGATTATACAGCATTAGTCCTTGGATGGATCACTGAATGCTATAATCATAAATTGGCAGTGCATTTTGCACTCAGTTCTTCATTATGCTTTGATACTGGAAAGAGAGCTTCTTTTAAGTCTGAATGAATTATAGCTGGTGGCTCTCTTTTTGCCAAGTCCCACCAACACTCAATTACCCAGGAACTGATTCTATAGTTTTCGGGTTATACAGGCCATTACCTCTTCCCTTCTTACTTCTTGATGTCTACCTTTGGACCATTTCACTGCTCATTAGAGCGTCTGGAGAAAAAAAAAAAAGTACTTTGAGGAGACAACAAAGGTGAAACTCAGGTTTGTCATTTTGTACTTGTTAGTAGTCCTGATAAAAAGTTTCATGGGAAATGTGATAAGTAAAAACTAGTGGGATGTAGTCTGGACTATGCTGTCTATATGTGGGTTTTACTGTTTCTCTATCATTTATCTTGGAACATTTAGGGTTTTCTCACAGAGAAAGTTGGCTAAGGAAACAAAATCTATCTCTGATTTTTTTTTTCATAAAAATAATTTAAAAACATGTAGATGTGCTTTTTAAAATATCAGGTACAGCTGAGTTCATGCTGTTTGATAAGTTACAAAATACTGTGTTTGTGGCAGGACTACCAGGTTGTAGGGGCATGGTGAGCTAAACTGAGCTGCCCTTCTTGGAATTTTTACCCAAATATCTGTCCTTCAAGACATTTTTATTTCATTTTTGGCTGTCCCTATTATAACTCATTCTTTTTCTCCTGTTGTAATCAATGTAGATAAAATATGTTCTGAAATATGATTTGTATACACATAAACAGTATACTTAAATAATATTTTTTAAAAACCCATGTACCTTTATTTCTGTATTTTGATTGGGGAGGACTTCCTGTAGATCTTTCTTATATTCTGATATAAATGATTGTTGGGTGGTGTATTTCTATATGCAGTGAAAATGGGATTTGAACACTGATGGAAGGTGTAATTTATGATTCATGGGATAATTTAAGAAGAGATAATGTGGAAAGCAGTGCCTACATTTTTTCTGCATAAGACATGTGTGAAACAAGAACAAGGGGCAAGCTTTTCTTTTTTTTTGTTCTTAGATCCTGAATCAAAAATTGCTGTGTTGTAAAGAAGATGTTTTTGAATTGTCTTTGTCCTATTTAAGTTCATTTTTTTTCACAGTTATACATTACAGTATAAAATTCTCATCAAAAAGAAGTGATCAGAGAATTTCTAGAAGGCCATCCAACTCATTACTCTAAAAGGGCCACTGAAATTTAACAAGGCCCATACTTCTCATTAAAAGTCCATGTATATTTTTGTTGTCCCAGATATATGGAATTGAAAACACAAAGTTCTCAAATTATTTTTCAACAATATTTTGGTAATGTATTGCTTAGGTGAAAAGTAGTTTTGCTCTTCTTATCTTTTCCTTTCAGATATAGTCAAAACAATGTCCTGAAAAGACCAGTTTTTTTTTAATTTTCCTGTTTTTAATTCAGTATTATAATTTACTATTTTCAATGCTTGTCCTTTTTTAAAAAATGTGTATTGCATTGCTTTTCCTCTTTAAAAAATGTCTGCTGGTGTTTCAGTTTGGAATCTAGATTTGGTCAAACTAATAATAAGATAGTGAATATGGTGGCTAGAAATTATACAGATGCATAAGTCATAAAACCAAGTGTCAAACTATTTATGCCAGGAAACACAACTCTTGCCTTTATTTTCAGGTACCCAGGTACTTCAGGGAATACTTGGAGGTCTTTTTAAACTTTCTTCCCCTTCCATAATTGGTTCAATGACTTTGCACATCTTCAGCTCCTCTGTCTAGTGTTTCACTCCTGTTTGCCTTACTTTATTTCTGTCCAACAAAATTTCCTTAACTATGTGAGATTCCCCTACTTAAAGCTCACAGAGCAATTCAAGCTCTGTTTGATATATTCTCTCGACTTCTTCAACCCCAACTTCTTCAGACCTCCATTTTCTTCTTAAATGACTAAGGCAGCATTCCCAAAAGTGTTCTGCAGAGCAGTTGTTCTGTGGTGCACTCTGGTAACAAAAAGGTTCAAGGCTCAGTAAGTTTGTCAAGTGCCACAGACTTTATAAGTTTTTGTTTTTTTTTAGTTCTACCACTTTATTGCTACCAGCCCCTCTCCCTCCACCCTCGTGCACACATACTCAGTCATGTAATCCCATGGACTGCAGCCCGCCAGGCTCCTCTGCCCATGGATTTTTCCAGGCAAGAATGTCAAGTGCCACAGACTTTATAAGTTTGACATTTATAACTAATACATTATAAGATCTGAGACACTCTGCAATAAACCCATTAACTTTGCAAACGTTTGTTTAATGTTTTTCTAACCATTTTCTTTGGTTTTCAAGGCATCCAGTGATGCCTTTTGTAGACTCTAGAGTCTACTAGTTTTGACTGCTATGCAGAAATTTTGTCAATCGTTAAATTGAAGGCTTCACATATATGTTTTAAAAGATAATGTTTCCCCCTTCTATTAATATAAAAATATATCCTTACTACATAAAAACATAGTACCTTCATTTTTCTCTCACTGTTCCTGTTTGAAGAGATAGAAGAGGTAGAGCACACATAAATTGGTAGCTCTTGTTATAAGAGTGTGGTAATTATTTTGAGAGGAATTAAAAGAAAAAAGCATTGAGAAGTGATTCAGTCATTTAAACAAAACACCAAGCTAATTTATTAGATAGAGTGGGGGCTTCCCTGATGGCTCAATTGGTAAAGAACCTGCCTGCAATGCAGAAGACACAGGAGGCCAAAGTTTAATCCTTAGGTCAGGAAGATTCCCTGGAGAAGGAAATGGCAACCTACCTCTGTATTCTTGCCTGGAAAATTCCATGGACAAGGGAGCCTGGAGCGCTACAGTCCACAGGGTGGCAAAGAGTCAGACATGACTGAGCAAGTGAGCACTTGAATTCAGCGCTTGAGGAGCATGGACTAGGGTGAGAGTGAAGAAATGTGATGGTGATTAACAAGGCTCTTTTAATTCTCCAGGAGAAAAGTTTAGGTTGCATGGACTAGATACTTTGTTGTAAACTGAGGTAGGTGGCAGTTACTAGAAACAAAGGAACAGGGCAAGGCAGTTAAAGGGTGATTGAGCAAGATGAGAGAGAGAAAGGTAGGAGGGCGGCTATATTTCTAGCTCGAAAAATTGGTTTTTATGATTAGAGAATGACCAAAATTGGAGGAGATATGGGATACAGAAAACCATGGATTAAGTTTTGGCCAGGTTGAATCAGAGTTGCCTTGAAGAATTTAGGGGTGGAGTTGTCAAATAGGCAATTGGGCAGACTGACCAAAAGAGTGATCTACAGTAGAGACAAAGGGAAAACAGATTGAATTCATGAGACTATATGTGGCAAATGAAATCAAGGCCAAGTGTGAGGTCATTTAATATTTAGAAGTAAATAAATCTGTTATTTCTTTCATTTTGTGTCTTCATTTTCATTTCATACAACATAAGGTTATTGAGCTACACTAACAAACACATTTTTCACTATTAGTGACTTAACGTATGAAGATTTGTATTCAGCTAAGTAGTAATTATCTCCTAAAAGATACCAAAGTTTTTCTAACTTGATGATTTTAATGTTTTATTTTAATGTTTGTTATCAGTGCATTCAGAGATGATTGTCATTTCCTGGAAATATATTTTTGTTAACCCAAACACCTTTGCTCTGTTCTAAATGTAGTTCCTCTCCTTGTATACTAGCTATAATATATACCCTCTTGCTTATTCAAGGTTATAACTACAGATCTACTCCTCTCTGTTGCCTGCATCATCAGTTTTTTTCCCTCTCTCCTGGATCAGCATATGTGTTGTTTTTGTTGTTATTGTTGTTGTTCAGTTGCTAAGTTGTGTCTGACTCTTTGCGACCCCATGAACTGCAGCACACCAGATTTCCCTGTCCTTCACTATCTGCTGGAGTTTGCTCAAATTCATATCCACTGAGTTGGTGATGCGATCTAACCATCTCATTCTCTGCTGCTCCCTTCTCCTCTTAGCTGTACTGTTTCCCAGAAACCTCTTCTTGTATAGCTCCAGGTTAGAGTTGGCCAGAAGAGAAATTTGCAGGAAATTTGGCAGGTTCAAGTGTAGCAGCAGACATTTTTCTCTGAAGGTCAGTGGGGACAGATGACGTGTAAGACAAGTGCATAGGTACCCATTGGTTCTAGATTTTCTTTTATTTCCCTAGTGATGTGGAACAGAGCAGACGTCCTGGCAGATCTCAGCTTTCTTCCCTCTTCTTGGCATGGCTTCCTGGGTGTCCTCCCTACTGACCAGTAGTAACTTCAGGCCCAAATTTAGATTCATAAACTGCAAATGTCATGATCTTCTCCATTAGCTCTATAATGGTCCCATTCTGACACCTGGTCATGCTTGGTTTTCCAGATATCCTCTCAAGCTTCAAATACCTAACCGCCTCAGTGTTTTAGGATATCTGGTTAGTAATTTAGTTTCTTTTTATCTGATCTTCCTACTCTGCCTTTTGGCTTTTGTAGTTACTTCCTGAGCTCCTCCCACAAATGTATAAAGTTATATCAGGTTTTTCCAGAGAAATAAAATATAATAGCATATATATTATATACACATTATATATTAAAATATATCTATCCTATTATCTATCCATATGTAAATATATTTATATATAATATTTAGTATGTACATGTGAGTATAGCTAAACATAGATAAATATATGTATCCTATTTTGTTTGATACACATACATAGATACTGTATACACACACACACACACACACACACATTTAAATATATATTATAGGAATTGGCTCACATGATTATGGAAGCTGAGAAGTCCCATGACCTACCATCTGCAAGTTGCAGAACAAGGAAAGTCAGTGTAGTTTGAAGGCCTGACAGCCAGGAGCACTGATGACTGAGAGCAGGAGAATATGGATGTCACAACTGAAGCAGAGAGATAATTCTTTCGTCCGTCTGCTTTTTATTATACTCAGGCCTTCAGCACATTGGCCGAGGCCCATCTGCATTGGTGGGGGCAGTCTACTTAGTCTACCAATCCAAATGCTAGTCTCCTGTGGAAGTACTCTCAGAGAGCACTCTTTTCAGAAATGGTTTATCAGCTATCTAGGTAAAGTCAGGTTGGCACATAAATGGTCAACGATGTTATCCTTAAAATCACTTGTCTATAATACTCTTAATGGTTTTGCTTCCCTGTTTGAATCTTGACTGATGCAGTTATATGATTGAAAGTGTGAAGTTGCTCAGTCGTGTCTGACTCTTTGCAACCCCATGGACTGTAGCCTGCCAGGCTCCTCTGTCCCTGGCATTCTCCAGGCCAGAACACTGGAGTGGGTAGTCGTTCCCTTCTCCAGGGCATCTTCCCAACCCAGGGATCAAACCCAGGTCTCCCGCATTGCAGACGGATTCTTTACTGTCAGAGCCACCAGGATTTTGTCTCTTAATAAGAAGGTGGGAAAAAAATTCTATCAGCTAGCACCACATAGCATTGCTTTTCTTTGGAATCGAAATTCCTTGAAAGACTTGTCAATAATTGCTTTCTCCACATCTTCTAGTCTTTCTTAATCTCCTCCAATCATTTTTTCATCTCTATCACGCCACAGAATAACTGAATCAGAGTGTAAAACGGTATCCACATTTCTAAATCAAATCGTCAGCTTGCAGCCCCAGCATTACTGGAATTTTCAGAAGCATTTCCTAAGTTGATCACTCCTCCTTGGCACCCTTTCTTCACTTATCAGCTAGGATATCACACTTTTTTTTTGTTTTTCTCTTGTTTCTTGCTACCCTCAGTCTCCTTTCCTGGGTTCTTCTCTTCTCTGTACCTTCTTAATATTTGGTATCTCAAGGCTTAGTCTTTGGTCATCTTCTCTGTGGACAATCATTCCTTTAGTGATCTAATTTTGTCTCATTGCTGTCTACTTATTGATATGCCAGAATTTGTACATCCAACCAACTATATCTTATAATCCATACTATTATACCAAACTATATATTTAACACATTCACTAGGATATCTAATAATCCTTTCAAAACCAACATATCCTAAACTCCTTTTTGTAATTTACTTGTAACCATCCCTGCAATTCAGCTTAGCTGGAGCCTTCTCCATTTCATGTGATGGCAGCACCATCCTTCCTATTATTCTGTCCAAAAACTTGTCATCCTAATTAATCTCTTTCTCTTAGGCTCCAAATTACCAGCAAATCATGTTGACTAAGCCATCAAAATATGTGTGAAATCTGAACACAAACTCCATAGCTACTGTCTCCCTGAACCATTTATCCATTCACAAAGATCACTTTTATTCCTTCACCTCCTTCAAATATTTACTCAGGTCCAATTTTCCTAACAAAACATGCTCTGACTAACCTATCTAGTATTGTAACCTACCCCTGTCTTCACCCTGACATCTAAACCACTCCCCCAAACTACTTCTTTTTTATGTAGCATTTATCACTACTAATACAAAATATGATTTACCTAATTATTATATTTATTAACTTCCATTTGGATAAACATCATCTGTTTTGGTCATTGGTGTATGATGACAAGTGCCTCAGATGCTGCCTGGCTTCTAGGCACTCAGCAAAAAATGTGGCATGAGATTTTGTTAAAGCCATTCTCAATTATAGCCGCCTATGGATACTAGCCCAAATATTATTTTCCAGGTATGTAAGAGATATAATACAGTCTTTTTTTCTAGGATCCTTTGTTTTATGAGTCATAAAGTTGTCTTCTACATAATTCAGGAAAGCTTGTCTGCTTGTTTGCTGCTGTTATTTATCTTCACCTCAGAAGAAGATAGGAGAATTGAAAACCCCCTTTGAATATGAGACAGAGCAGTGTAGTGTGCGAAGTGTTGACTTACAGTTTTTCAGTGTCATTCACCTTTCATGCTAATGGTCTGTTGCAGGTAACCATCATAATTTTTTCTTTAGTTTTTGTTCCTTGCATTTTTAAGCTGAAGTACTTTACCATTTCACTCTTCATTGTCAAATTGTATCTCTCTGGCATTGTAAATACTTTTGATGTATGATACACTCTCTTGCCATTCTCTTGGTTGACATTCCAGTAATGGAATGAACCCTCTAGGTTCTGGTTATGCCCACTAGGTTATGACCTCTTCTCAGTGTAAGCATTTTTAATTTTCTTAAATGTATGCCATATGCCATACATTTGTACTTTGCTGCTTCAGCCAGTGCATAACATTTGTCTCTCAATGTAGGGAAAATTGTGATCTGTGCTATTTAAGGTCTAGAAAATACATAGCTGTATATTTGTGACCTATTTTACCTAAAAAAATGAGCTGGGATGTTTTAGTATTTCTAGATTTTTGTATGGTTACAGAAGGGCAGTGTAAAAGAGGGAATTTTAGTCATTGAAACTGAGATAACAAACTGGGAACATTTAGAATGTTTCATAAATATGATTTACACAGTGAGCACCTCCTAAGTGATAATTATAAAAATGGAGGTAGAAACTATTACAACAGACCAATCTCGGAGGGGAAGTGTAAAAATAACCTGATAGTATTATACACAGATCATAATAATTATATATTGGACTTATGGATTCATAGTTTTAATGGACCACTTTTTTCCAGTCTTAATGGCCGCTAGGTTATTCTCCCATAGTATAATTCAGCCATGCCAAGTTACTCTTGGTTCATCCAGTATGCTAGGCAATATCATGCCAGACATTGTTCTTATTACCTGAAATATTGTCTCTGACTCTGACTACAGTTGTCCCCACTATGACATTTTTAAGCACTTGTTTCTCTTTGTAAACTTAGCTTAAGTATTGCCTCTCTTTTCTAAATTTTACCTGGATGAAGTGACCACTTTTTCTTTCGAAAATCTAGCATAATGGATTGTACTGTAACAGCCATACAAGAGCATGCAGCTTGTTTATATATAGGTTCTTTCCTCCTACTAGACTGTCTTTTAAAGAAAATGATACTTAGTTATCCTGTTATGTCCAGAACATCACATACTAAGGATGTGTGGTGGTTATATAATTAATTTTTCAGGTGACTGTAAAAATGGCTAAAGGGGAAAACTGAAATGGTAAGAAATTGGTTGAACTATTCTGGGTTCCATAGGCCAGAGTAGAGGTAATTGATATAATTATTTTTGACTTTCATTAAATTGTGTAAATAAGCAAAACATGAAATCAACACTTAAGTCTAAATCCAATGATTGCAGCATATTAAAAAGCAGTCATTACTTTGCCAACAAAGGTTCATCTAGTCAAGGCTAATGTTTTTCCAGTAGTCATGTATGGATGTGAGAGTTGGATTATAAAGAAAGCTGAGTGCTGAAGAATTGATACTTTTGGGCTGTGATGTTGGAAAAGACTCTTGAGAGTCCTTTGGACTGCAAGGAGATCCAACCAGTCCATCCTAAAGGAGATCAGTCTTGAGTGTTCATTGGAAGGACTGATGCTGAAGCTGAAACTCCAATATTTTGTCCACCTGATGCAAAGAAATGACTCACTGGAAAAGACCCTGATGCTGGGAAAGATTGAAGGCAGGAGGAGAAGGGGATGACAGAGGATGAGATGGTTGGATGGCATCACTAACTCAATGGACATGAGTTTGGGTAAACTCCGGTAGCTGGTGATGGACAAGGGAGGCCTGGTGTGCTGCAGTCCATGGAGTCACAAAGAGTAGGATATGACTGAGCAACTGAACTGAAAGATCTATTTAAAAAGAAGATAGAACTATTTTGTTTCATCACTATATTCTGAGGTCTGGAAAAACCCAAGATGCAGACTAACTATACCTGGTAAACTAGTCAAACTTTTAATTCAATGAAAACTAACTTTGGTTAGAACCAAGATTTCTAGTATGTTATCATTATCATGGATGGTTCATGTCTTTCTGTACCCATTCAGAGACTAACTTTCCAGAATAAGAACTAAGAGAAGGGTATAGGTGAAAGCTTGCTGGGCACGTGGGTGCTTAATAACATGTAGAAAAGCTTCAGAAGCAGACGGGACAGAAAAGGGCTGGGATTATGTGCCATGAAGTCTTTGTGCTTTCTGCTGCTGCGAGATGGAACAACTGCATCTTACTCTTTAACTTAGTCAGAAAAACTGCCATTTTGAACAAGAGAGGATCTAATTTTAGTCCTGTGGATCAGAGTTGATGAATGTTTGTTAGGTTTCACAAACTGCAATAGATGAGTGCAGAGCAACCTGATATTCAGATAAGAAATGAGATGGGGAAGCTTTTGGAAGGTCTCTCACGTGGAGAGTAAAGTGGACAAATAACACTTCATTCACATTGCTGCCATCAGACGTTACTGATACAGATTTTGCCTATTAAAAAGTGCAGGGTCAGAGACTAAGAAAGGAAAATAATATGGTAACAAAAGGGAAAGAGAACATTTCCCTGAAGACATAGAGAAAAAAAAAAAAGAAAAATCTGAAAATGACTTTTTATAAGAAGCAGCTGGAAACTTTAGGAGACATCTGTGTGGTGACACCTAAAATATGGACTAGACAGGAATCATGGATGAGAAACGACTGGAGCTTCAGTACATAAATCTGACACTCTCTTTTCCAGATCACCATGAAATGAACAAAAAACTATAAAAACAGAAGGAAAATTTAGCATTTTTGATGGAAAATATGGGAGGATGCTATCCATATGCCAGAAAAATCAAGCATGGGATATTAAATGAAAGCAGTGGCGAATTCCTTACAAATGTTTTCCAGAGAAAGTATTATGGGTTTATAAGAGCTAAGCAAAGATGATCAAGAAAGAAACTAATACTTCCTTAGTCTGTTATATTAAGGCTATATTTGAAGATATATTGGAGGGAAATATGTTAGAAAGTATTTACTAAATATATCAGTTGAATTCCGAATTAGTGTGCTTAGGAAAATGAAGAGTAAGCATGCCTGTTTGAAACAGGATATGAGTTTTTTGAAACTCATTTGACACAGGAAATGAGTGCAGGATATTTTCGTATTTGGAAGGAGTAGGAGTGGCAGATAGAGGAGGAGGAGTCCTAGAAAAAAGGACAGAACACCATGTGGAATAAAGAAAATAAACCACAGAAAAATAATTTTAAAAGTTAGCTCTTTGCACAGGAGATTCCCTAGTAACAGTACAGCTATTATGGCTATAAATTAGGCAGTCAATTAAATTATAAAAGAGATAATATAAACTTTAATGAAACCAGTTTTTAGCCTGAGATCTATAAGAGTTTGAAATAGTTTACAGAAAAACTCAGATGATAAAAGTAGAAGTAGTTTGTAAATATTGGTCTTGAATGTGCCACCTTTTCAATATGTGTAAACAAAGTAAAACCCTAAAAAGAATCTTTCATGTAAAAAGAAGTTAAATGTAACACAAGATAGATGAAGACAGTGATTTTGAGAAAAGAAATACTGGAGCCAAATATTTTTTAAAACTTATATAAACCTCTTAAAAAGTCAAAGGAATATGGACTCTGAAGAACTCATACCCAGTAGTTCATTCTGCTACTGTGGGAAAAAATATCGTGGCGGAATGAACTATGTAATAGAAACAAAATAACAGAAATTCTGATGAGTTCTATGTGGGAAAAGCTTAAGAAGCTTTGATAGAATGCATATGGAAAGGAAAAAAAAGGTGGAAATAGAAAAGACAGGGAAAGGGCAGTCAATAAAGACCCAAAAGGTGGATAATAATTTTGAAGAACAGGCCAAAATAAAATTAATAGAAATAATGTAAAAAGATATACTAAAAGAAAACTTTCTAGATATTCAAACAGAGCAAAATAATACCCTGGCTCTGAATTTGAAAGCAGTCATCATATGGCAAGCAATATTAATTTTTAAAAAGGTACTTGTTAGACTGTCATCTGTTTTGTAGAGAAGGATAGATTTCTGGGTTTAAAAAAGTCTGATATTCAGTCAGGGAAGAAAATCAATCAAAGAAGGAAAATCAGAATTGCATTTTTGATCTAATAACTATTCTGAACTATGAGTGATAACAATAATATGTAAATAATTAAGGAATAAGATTATCTACAGCAACAAAAAATAACTAAAGTGTTATTAATATGTTAAAATATAAGGACATTTATAAACCATATAAGCCACTTGTAGACCATGTAAGCCAATCTCACCTTCTCACTTGTACTTCCTGTGATCACCTCCCAAATAAAGTTGGTTCAGAGATACTTAGGGGGAATCTAAACTAAAACAGGGAATAAAATATAGAAAGCACTAGAAAAGGAAAATAAGATATGATAAAAGAAAAATACATGTACTTAATTTAAATGTTTATAGGTACATTGTTACCTACTGAAAAACTAAATGAGCATAAAGAATTAGGTTGAATTGTTGCAATTATGGTTGATCTAACCTACTGCCCATATTTTAAGTAATTATAATGAAAGATAAAGATATTATAAAAATAAAATGATACTAATAGTAACTGGGTTACATTAAAAATTTAGGTTATATTCTCTGTTTCTTCCCAAAAAGGGCAGCATAGCAGTAGAGAGCAGGGTGGGCAGTGTTAAAATATGTGCCCTTCATGTTGTGGTTATATTCTGGTAAATCCAAAGTGGGTGCTTTGTTGTTAATGGTGACAACTGGAAATGTACACAGTCAAGTATTTTAAAATGTTGGTAAATATTTTTAGAATTGAAGATAAGATGTATACGTTTTATATTAGCAGAGTGAAATGTGGGGCACCCTCCATAATCCTGTGTACTAGATACATTAATGCCCCATATTCCCCTGGCCTGCTGCTGGGTTTACCATATCTGCAGTGGGTAGTCCCCTCACCCACTGACAGCTTCCACCACAAACATCCTTATGTCTCGACTTCCTCCATCTTTGCCTGAATGTCTTCTCTGGAACTAGAAGGGCCTCATCAGCCCACTCAGAAGACAGCTTAAGAGTGCCAGGAATTTAAAAACCTTGGAAGCAGATCTTTTCCAGTGCGGATAGGGAATCAGCCATAAAATCTCCAGCTTCCCTGTCCTTCAGTGGAACAATCCTGAGGTCCTTCTGTGTGTTCCTCAGAGGGTTTTCAGTGACAGGAGTCTCATTTACTCACACAGGTACTTCCTGAATTCATGTGACTGTTCACTGCCTTAAAAAACAGAAATGGTTCTGGTCTCACTTTCTCACTTGTGCTTCCTGTGATCACCTCCCAAATAAACTTGACTCAGAGCTACTTAAGGGGAATCTAAACTAAAACAGGAAATATAGAAAGCACTAAAAAAAGGCAAATAAAATATGATGTAAGAAAAATACATGTACCTACCTTGCAAAGAATATGAATATGTTAAATTCTCCCAATTGAAAAAAAAGACTTTCAGATTGGATCGAATTGTGTACTGTCTGAGAGAGATAGAACAAAAATCAATTGAGCGTCAAGATAGCTTGAAAATAAAAGAATGGGGGAAATTACTGGTTAAATACAGGACAAAAATAAAAATATAATATCAATAAAGGCTGTTTAAGGTAAAATATAACATGGATCATCTTATATAAAGCTTATCTTTAAAATATAAAAGTTTTATATTAGACACTAATTTATCACTTTCTTTAGCTTACTACTATCATGAGAAAAACAGCTATTAATTAGTATAATCAATGCAATGAAGGAGGGGACAATTATATAAGAGCAGGACAAAAAATTTATAAGGAAAACAATACAGATTTAAGGGTGTGTTCTTGGGGGAAAAAAAGAAACTCTTCCTAATCATTTTAAGAATATAAATAAAATACATATATTTAATACTAGGGAAGAGGAAGAGAAAAGGAATTTTACTACAGATACAGGGTGTTTTAAAAAATATATATAAGCTATGTTGTTGCTGTATGGTTGTTTAGTCACTAAGTTGTGTTCAATTCTTTGGGGCTCCATGGGCTGTAGCCCACCAGGCTCCTCTGTCCATGGGATTTTCCAGGCAAGAACACTGGAGCAGGTTGTCATTTCCTTCTCCAAGGGAACTTCCTGACCTAGGAAGTTCTGCATCTCCTGCATTGTAGGCGGATTCTTCACCTCTGGGCTATCAAGGTATCTTCATAAACTAGGTGATTAGCACACAATTTGAAATCTTGTTGTGTAATAGGTTATAATTTCATAGGAGACACAAATACTCAAACTTCTCTCAAAAAGAATGTGTGAAGCTTATCAGAATAATAAGGTAAATGAAAAATTAAGAAATTATCAGGGAAATGCCTCCAAACAAGTTCTGGATCAACATCTTTGTTGATATTTTTATTTTCCTGCTTGGAGAGTATGATATTTTTTTAAACCTAGATATTTTAAAATCATGAAGTTCTTTCAAATTTTAGAGTAATAAACAATGCCTTGCTTTATCTGAATTGTTTAACAGAAAAGTATAAAGTAAAAAATACCCAAAAAAGTAAAAGTACATGTAAAATGTACAATTAAGAAACTAGCATAATAATCCCAAAACTTGGCAAGAGAAATTAAAGGTAAAAATGACTGTCTCATTTGACACATTTTGAAACAGGTTGGTCAACAGCATATAGTCATATTAATCAATCTATTAAGCTTTAATAAACATTAAAATGTAAAAGAGATATTTATCACTTTTTGAAAGAGTCCAAAGGGCAATTAGTAAAATTCAATATTCATCTCATTAAAAATAAAATCTCTGATGAAACTCAGAATACAGGATATTTTCTCAATATGATACATCATCTCTTTGTCAAACCTTCAGCAAGAGCTGTTTAACAATGAAACACTAAGAAATCCCTATTGAATCAAGTTTATAACAACAATTCCCACTATTGCAATTAATATATAATATTGTTTTACTTAATAAAACAGGAAAAGCATAAGTAAATATTTGGAAAGGAAGATAAAATGACTATTATTAGAAGATAATTTTATTATTACCTGGAAACTGAAAAAAAAATTGAAGAGTTAGTACAAAATATTTTAGAGTTGTCTAACAATACAATGAATATATAAGAATTTATAACTTTCCCATGTTGCATACTGGGATCTGACCAATAAGAATTTGACCTGTAGTTCTTAGATAATTTGAGATCTATAACTTTCATTCTTTCAACTTATTTTTTCCTGCTAAAAATTATAGCAATGATACTTAGCAAAGATTGTGAGATAAATTGATATCTATTATGTTAGTAGCAAAAGGTAAATGCTTAATTAATAGTAGCAGTATTTTTAGATTGAGTAATACAATTTTAGATATATATTTGATAAATTTAAAGATTCTTGAGAGTAGGAAAAAGCATGATTTATCTCACCTAAATCACTGTAGATCACTAAAACAAGTAAGTATAAAATTTAATCATAACAAAAAGCAGATAGAGCAAAAATCAACAACAAAAATATGACCACGATATTGACAAATGTGTATAATTGTCACAAGATAAGTCTCTGTACTCATGGCACTTGCCTTATAATATCCTTTCAAAAGACAGTATTACCTGAATTGTGAAACATTATAGTATTTTACATTAACATCAGAAACCAGTTAAACATTCTTACCAATATACCCTTTGTACTCTGGAAGTTCTAGCAACCCATATGGAAATAAGACATAAAATTAGGATGGACCCACATGCTGCTTAATGTGTTATTATTAAATACAATAATTAATTTCTATTAATGATAACATAAAGGCAGCTAAGATTTGTCACTTATATGAGGAAAATTAAAAGCTGAACTAATGAGGGACTTCATCAAGACTTGAGTATGTTGAGAAAACATATTTTGGGTACACTGAGTTTTGGACAATGTGAGTACCTCCTAAATTAGTTTAAGTTTTAACATATTCAAATAAAAGTGAATGTAGTTTATTTTGGAAGCTGAAAAAGGTTTCCTATTGTTTATCTGGGAGGACAGAAAGTTAAAAACAGCTAAGAAGTTTGGAGAAAAGTAGCATAATAGATAAATTTTGCTAACAGTATCAATAACCTCAGACATGCAGATGACACCACCTTTATGGCAGAAAGCAAAGAAGAACTAAAGAGCTTCTTGATGAATGTGATACAGGAGAGTGAAAAAGTTGGTTTAAAACTCAACATTCAGAAAACTAAGATCATGGCATCTGGTCCCATCATTTCATGGCAAATAGATGGGGAAACAATGGAAACACTGACAGACTTAATTTTTTAGGGCTCCAAAATCACTGCAGATGATAATTGCAGCCATGAAATTAAAAGACGCTTACTCCTTGGAAGAAAAGTGATGACCAACCTAGATAGCATTTTAAAAAGCAGAGACATTACTTTGTCAACGTCCGTCTAGTCAAGGCTAGTAGTCATGTATGGATGTGAGAGTTAGACTATAAAGAAAGCTGAGTACTGAAGAATTGATGCTTTTGAACTGAGGTGTTGGAGAAGAATCTTGGGAGTCCCTTAGACAGCAAGGAGATCCAACCAATCCATCCTAAAGGAAATCAGTCCTGAATATTCATTGGAAGGACTGATGCTGAAGCTGAAACTCTAATACTTTGGCCACCTGGTGCAAAGAACTGACTCATTGGAAAAGACCCTGATGGTGGGAAAGATTGAAGACGGGAGGAGAAGGGGATGACAGAAGATGAGATGGGTGGATGGCATCACTGACTTAATGGACATGAGTTTGAATAAGCTCCAGGAGTCGGTGATGGATAGGGAGGCCTGGCGTGCTGCAGTCCATGGGATCGCAAAGAATTGGACACAACTGAGCAACTGAACTGAACAATATTAAGTATAATAAAGACAGGATAGTACAATTCTAAGAAACAGTATTTTGATAGGTGGATATAAATACCAGAGTAATGAAAATATCTAAAATTACATAGTGAGTTGTTGTTAAGTCAATTTTGTCTGACTCTGTGACCCCATGGACTGCAGCGTGCTGGGCTTCCCTGTCCTTCACTATCTCCTGGAGTTTGTTCAAACTCATGTCTATTGAGTCAGTGATGCTATCCAACCGTCTCATCCTCTGTTGTCCACTTCTCCTCCTGCTCTCAGTCTTTTCCAGCATCAGAGTCTTTTCCAATGAATCAGCTCTTCTCATCAGGTAGTCAAATATTTTAACTTCAGCTTCAGCATCAGTCCTTCCAATGAATATTCAGGACTGATTTCCTTTAGGATTGACTGGTTTGATCTCCTTGATTCAAGGGACTCTCAAGAGTCTTCTCCAACAACACAACTCAAAAGCATCAACTCTTTGGTGCTCAAGCTTCTTTATGGTCCAACTCTCACATCATGTGACTACTGGAAAAACCATAGCTTTGACCAGATGGACCCGGCAATCTTGCTTCCAGCTTTGCTTCATTCAGCCTGGCATTTCACATGATGCACTCTGCATAGAAGTATTCAGCTCCTTTAATATAAACAGGTGTCTATTTAAGATAAAGAGAGAAAAGCATGAATAAATAATAGAAGGACCCCAGATGGTGGTGCCTACTCGTACCAGGAAGGATGGCACTGTGAACCAGTGGTGTGTGGTTGCCTTTAAACTTGTCTCTGCCTTCCCAGAGCTCTTGGCAGCCAGGGGACAAGGCCCAGGAGACCTTAAAGGGAGTCCATCAGAAAGGATTCACAGTCCTTGCTGTCACGTGCATTTGCTGTCCATGAGCACAAAGTCAGGCATGTTGTATTGATGGTACTAGGTGTGGACATCTCAATATTTTAGGAAGGGGTGAAATGTAGAGCTCTTGCATGATGGAGTTTTTTGTTTATTCTCAACAGGGTGGGTTATGTACAGAGGAAATTAGTTTTCCGGCATTGTGTACATAGGGATTTGGCTTAGACTATAATGGAATCAAACTAATGATAAAGATTGCTTTAAATTCCAAATAAAAACGTAAGTTGAAACAAAAATAGATAACATTTCCCAGAACTGAAGGGTATGTGTTTCTAGGACTTTAAGGGCCAGCCAAATGCCCTGCGCTGTGGAGATTCAAACAAGTTTCATTTTTGAGAATTCTTAGAAAACTAGAGAGAAAGAGGTCCTAAAAGATTCTAGAGAGGTCTGTCTAGCAATCAGACAAACAAAATAGTTTCATGTAAAGAATTAAAGTCATGGTGACATTGGACTTCTCAATGGCAATTTTGGAAACTGGAACATGATGAATCAATGTCTTTAAAAATTGAGAATTTTAATGTAAATTCCTTGAAACTGGCCCAAGAAATTGGGGTCTAACAAAGGAGAGAGGGAAGGGAATTTTAATTTCCTGAGGATGACTACCAGGATAACAGTGATATAGAATATCTGGAAAGAAAACAATCCTGACTGGATGTGGGAAGATTCTAGGGTGGGTGCTTCAAGATGCTAAACATATTCTCAAGGTATTTGACTAAATGTAAATGAGTCTCAGTGTTCTGTTTGAGAGTCTGGGGATAAATTAGAGACAAGTACATAGAAAACTAAGACAGAAAACAAGACGATTATTGTCTCCAAGAGAAACAGGAATTTTATAAGAAAATGGATATACTCCTAGTGTACCTTGTCAGTTCAGTCGCTCAGTCATGTCCAACTTTTTGTGACCCCATGGACTGTAGCATGCTAGGCTTCCCTGTCTATCACCAACTCCCAGGGCTTACTCAAACTCATGTACATCGAGTTGGTGATGCCATCCAACCATTTCATCCTCTGTCGTCCCCTTCTCCTCCTCCTTCAATCTTTCCTAGCATTGGGGTCTTTTCCAATGAGTTCTTTGCATCTGATGGCCAAAGTGCTGGAGTTTCAGCATCAGTCCTTCCAATGAATGTTCAGGACTGATTTTCTTTAGAATTGACTGGTTTGATCTTGCAGTCCAAGCGACTCGTAAGAGTCTTTTCCAACACCTTAGTTCAGAAGCATCAATTCTTCATCGCTCAGCTTTCTTTATAGTCCAAGTGTACCTTGTAGTTCACCAATAAATTTTATTCATGTAGTTGTATTAGTGTGGATACCAAATCCTAATTTTTAAAATAAAACCGTATAAAAAGCCATATAACTATACTGGGAAGGTGAAGGATAGAAAGTGTGTATGTCATAGGAGGTATAAGAGAGTTGGAGCTTAATATCCTAATGTATGAAGAAATACACAATACTTAAAAAATATTCTCAAAGAGGGAATGGCTCCTTCTTTCTTCTCTTCTTCCCTCCTTTTATCTCTCTCCTCTCTACCTTTGTTTTTCCTTCTCTCTCTTTCTCTCTGGGAAGCAACAGTGAAAGACCTCATCCCAGAGTTGAGTTATATACAGGTAGAGTGTGAAAGGCAAAGCAAGCATGATGGACAAAGGGTAATTTATGGAATGTTGTCTGTTGAAGAATAGCAGTGATAGTTCTGTGTATTCAGGGAGAAGCAACAGCAACTGCAGAAATGTCTGAAGCCAGAATGAGTTTTTCAAAACTTGAGGAATAGCAGGAAGGCTAGGAATGGCTGACAATCATGTTGCTGTTGGAGAATTAGGTGGGAGAGGTAGAATCAGACTTCATCACATAGGGCTTTATCGAACATAGTAACATCTGGCTTCTGCATGTGTGGAGGAAAGACCACTGGAGACAGAACAGATGCTGGGAAGCACACTGGCCCAAGAAGTCTTGGGCAGGCCTGGCAGCTATGGAGGTGGTCAAAATGTATCTCTATTGGCATAACATTAATAATTTCTCAGCAAAAGCTAGGAGGAATCCAGTGTTCTTAGCTCTTTCCGGGTATTCTAAGAATGGCTCTTTATCTGCAAATGCATCAGCTACCTGCCTGAAGCTTCTAGACTGATCTTGGAGCTCTGAGCTTGGAGAGAGAATTAGCGAAGGACCCTGGGGAGTGCTGTGTCAGAAAATACAGTCTGATCATCCTCACACCAGCCCCTTTCAAAGAAAAGCATATTGAACTAAGGAACAGCATCATCAAAAACAAATTAGTTTATTAGAATTACCTGAAACAGCTTCTCAACATTTCAGTACATGGGTCAATACCGTGGATAATCACCAATTAGAAACATTGCTTCTAGAATGCCAATTCCTTCAAGGAATGTCTCTCATCTGTGCTATGAATTATGATGGGATATTTTGCAGAAGTATTATGTAAACAGCTTGTAGCACTGATGAACAGGGAACTTCTTAACAAACATGTACTGCTCTAAGTGCGTGCTAATTCCACTTTTTTTTTCATTTGTCAGTGCAATGCAGTATATTTAATGTATCCAGTATAGGCTGTGGAAACTGAAACAGTTATCATGTAGTTGTCCCAGGAGTCTAATTACAAGCCAGCTAATTCTCTTTATCTATGTTCTGATAGCTTCTCTATTAGAATAAAGAAGCTGTGTAATAGAATGACTTTTGACTGTGTGCTTCAATGTTAATATGATGGGATTTAATTGTTTCCACAAACTTGTCTCCTTTCTAACACTCTAGTTGAAATGAGACAGGACAAATCAGTTTTGATAAATTTCATATAACATTTCAGTACTACCTCCCACCCAAAGGTAGCAAGCATTTATTATCATTTTCCTTGTTTTTAATAACAAATATTTGATGAGCACTTACAGTGTTCTAAGCAGTGAACAAAGTAGAACAAATTTCTTTCTCCTGTGGTATTAAATGGATTATTAATTTATTATTATCTCTCTTATTCAAATGGAGAGATAGAGACTGCAAAAAGCATTAAATAAGATATATAGAACATCAGATGGTGATAAATATTATGGAGGAAAATAAAGCAGGAAGGATCGTTAACTGGCTTGTAATTCAATGGAATTCATGACAGGGAGGCAAAGTATGTTTTAAAGACTTGTTGACTGCTTGATGATGTCCAAGGTGCCATCATTAATCATTTAATACTTACGTTTCTTTACTTGAGTCTTGAAATAAGGTTCCCTTGTGAAGGTTGAGTAGAAAGCACATTGGGAAATCTAGATCCTAGCTTTACTTTTGTTGCTCTTGATTTTAATGCTTTTTCCTCTCTTTGGAACCTGTGCTTAAAACTATGACTTTTAATAATATTTGAGAGATAACGATTCCCAATATACTTCTCCAGACCTGATTTATATTCTAGGCTCCAGAGTATGTTGGATTTCCTCCCCTGAATGTCCCACAGGAATCTCAAAAATCAGCATTTCCAAATATGAACTCACTACCATTTACTTCTCTTTACACATGATCTTTTTCCTAAAGTCTCAATCTTGTTTGAGGGCATCATAGTTAAACTTACTGATATAATGCCCAAGTGTCCAAAGTGTGGACATCCTGTTTGCACCTTTCCTTATCTTTCATATCCACATGTTGTTTACAAGACTAACTCTCAACTAATGGCTTCATTTTGTTTTCAGAGAAATTGTTCTAAATCAGCCCAATGAACCCATATATATCAGACATCATGTTAAGTTTTGGGAACATGGATGGAATGGAAGTAATTCTTGCTGAGCCTAAAACACAACTGGACTTGTTTGGTTGAACCAGAAAGGGACTAGCTGTGCTGACTTGTATGGTCTCTTCTGTTACAGGGGCCTCGGGAGAGAACCTAAAAGGAGTGAGGATCTAAGGTCAGTGGCAAAGACATAATGAAGGGTAGTCTCTGTACTCATGAGCATTTTTTATAGGTTTGGAGTCTTTTTGGAAAGAATGGTTAGATGTATAACCTCTAGAGGGAAGGTTTTCATGGGGAGCTCTGTAAAATCCAGACTCTGGGATAAGAGTGGAGTAACAACATGGATTAAAGCCTCTGATAGTGAAGTGTGATACAGATGGAGCAAAGGGATTCCCTGCTTCATGGTTCTGTACAGTACTGCCCTGGCATCTCATGGTTGATAGCCTTCTTTATGGAATATAAGTAAGAAGAAGGAAAATTGTATTGGGGTGCTTTGAGCTCACAACAGTGACAAATAGAAGAGATAGAACAGAGATTTATTTCTTGCTATATTGATCACAATTTGGAGTCCTGTATTCTAAAGCAAACAATATTATTGCCACTCACTCGAACTTTAGTTTTGAAGAACTTAGGTTTGTCAGTGAGGAAAAGCAAACATTTTCCTTGAAATCAAGCAGTGCTAGGTCCATATCCCATATCTTCCAGTTTCTGCTGTGTAATCTGAGGAAGTCATACATCTTTTCTGAGTATTGGTTACTTGAAATGTTTAATGACAGTAAGTTATTAAGGTTACTGTGATGATACAATAGACAGGTATATAAAGTAGACCTGCAACAGTTTCCAGTTTATTGTATTTTCCTTCAGCTGGTATTAATAATGACCACAAGGGCAAAAATGGTGAGGTGCTTTTTTGACTCCCAGCCCTGTAGGGGGAGTGAGGGATACCATTTCTGACATCATTCATGGAAACTATTTGAAGAAGGTATTTAAAAGAAAATATATTTATTTGCCTTGTTACCCTTTTCAGAGAAATTTAAGATAACAAGAAAGGAAAGGCAGAAAGAGGAAAGTGTTAACCATCCATAACATTGCCATTGCCCTTTAATAGCCGGTGCACTTTTATGAATTCCAGCGGGCTCTTGAGCCTGCAAGGTGAATTCTACATTTTGTCTAGAGTACGCCAGATTTACTAACAGACCTGTTTGTATTATCCATAAAATTGGCAGAGAATTTCCCTAGAGCACGTTTACAGCTAGTAAAAGTGAATCCACAGTCTCTTTTATTCCCAAGAAAAAATACTGTGTATTTGTGTTTATTTTTCACTGAAGTAAAAGTTAACATGAAGATGATTTGGAACATCATGTTTACACATAAACTTACATGTTGAATTATTTTTTTCTGCAGAAGGTGGAATTTAAATTGTGACAAAAAAATAGTCCTTTGGTTTTAATTTCTGCTGAAGTTGAAAAGTAATCAAAAGGGCAAAAGTAAAGTAAGAAAAGTGTGAATTCTGGAAAAAGTTTCCTGAGATTTTCCATTTCATTAACACATAGTCACAAGATAGTATGGACTTTTCATGGTTGGAGGACGTGGATGTACAGAACCAAAGGCTCCATAATTCTCTTGGCTGATATTAATCTGGCAGTGGGTAAGCTTGAAAATGAGAAGCATAGCCATAGTGTTCATGATGCTTAATGCCTGAGGAAATTTTGCTGGGGCTCCACCCTCCAATATCTTTGTAACTGCCTCATTTGTAAATAACGTAGAGGTTTTATTAATAGTTCCCAGGAACAATAATACCATAAATAAGAATAATGGCATAATTTAGTTCATATTTATTAAGTTCTTTATTGTGCCAGGTCTTTACATGCATGTAATTTCTACGCTGATGCTGTTGTTTAGGTAGCTATTATGCACACTATCTATAAAGAATCTGAGACTTATGTAGGTATAAGTAAGTTGACCAGGATGGAATACAGATTTGCAGCAATGAGAGTGGAGAATTCTCCACATTTACAAATATTTAATCCTTGCCTCAAGAATGGTTTAGCATAATGGTTAAAAATATAGATGCTGGCATTTTCCATTTTGCTTAACACATAGTCACAGTGATGGTATGGAGTTCTCATGGTTGGAAGACTTGGGTACAAAAAACTAAAGGCTCCATAGTACATGGCAAACAAGATTTTAAAAATCACACCTTCCTTCTGTCACTTTTACTCATCATTAAGGCCCATGGATTCATGCTGGAACTTATTTACCTGGCACTAAATCTTGCACCTTCCATGTCACTTGGCCAAGCTTTTTATCTATCTGTGCTTCATTTTCTTTCTTTTAAACAAGGATGATTTTAATAGTTTCTGTTGTATAAATTAGTTGTAGTGATTAGATGAATTAATTATATATAGAAGGTTTAAGACCTTGTTTGGCACACGGTAAATTCTTAAAGATGTTTGCTTTTGTATCTAGGCATTTATCATGAAATTTAAAAATGTTATTTTATAAGAAAGAAATTTAAAGAGCTAATGACTGGGTAAATCAGATTAGACATTGAAAATGGAACCCTCTTCACAAATTAAGTCCATAGACAAAGTTTAGAATGAGCTTGGTCTTAAGGGAACTTGCTTCAACCATCTGGTTAAAACTCAGAGTCCATTGCTTCCAGAAAGATACACGCTGGCCCATCTGAATTGACATCTGTGTGCACACTGAAGTCCCGGAGGGTAATTAACAGAGAAAACTCCAGCAGCAATACTGACATAAGCCTGGGGAACTAAGCCATAAAATTCTCTATATAAACAAGTGGCCTATATAACCACAGAACTATAAATTTTTGGTCTTGCCCCAGGGGCACCTGAAATAACCAGATGCTCAAATGAAAATAAACTTATTTCTGAAGTACATGGCAAATAGGATTTTAAAAATCACACATCTTTTCTATCACTTTTACCATTAGGCCTGTAAATGCATGCTACATTGTTTCATGACAGTTTTGAATGACATCTTATGACCAAAGTGTGAAATGTATTTCTCTGGTTTACCATAGATTTTTAAAAAATAAACTTTTAGAGTTGAAGTGTAGCATACATAAAAAGTTCAAAGCAGCAGTGTATAACTCAAAGAATTTTCACAAATAAATGTATCTATGTAATAAAAACTCAGATGAAGATATATAATAGCGTATTGCAAGCTTCAGGAGGCACCCTTCTGGCCTTCCTAGTCACTTGTCTCAAAAGATAACCACTTTTGATTCCTAACGCTGGGCATTAATTTTGTCTATTTTTGAAATGAAATCTTACCTCTAGTATCCATTTTAGTCTTCTTTCACTCAACATTATGAGATCCATTCATAATCTATTCATAATACAGGCATACCTCATGTTATTGTGCTTTGCTTTATTGCATTTTGCTTATAATGTACTTTTTATTTTTTTAATGAATTGAAAGTTTGTCACAAACTTTCATGGACCAAGTCTGTTGGTGCCATTTTTCCAACAGTATTTGCTCACTTTGTGTCTCTGTGACACATTTTGGTGATTCTCACTATATTTTAAACTTTTTCATTACTATGTTTATTATGGAGATCTATGATCAGTGATTTTGGATATTATTGCTATGAATCACTGAAGGCTTACATGATGGTTAGAATGCTTATAAGTAAAGTATTTTTAATTAATGTATCTTCATTGTTTTTTAGGCATAATGATATTACACATTTAGTAGACTATAGTATAATGTCAACATCACTTATATGCACTGGGAAAAAATTTGTGTGACTCACTTTATTGCAATGTTTGCTTACTGTGGTGGTCTGGAACCAAATCTGCAGTGTCTCTGAGTTTATTTATCCTCATTGATATTTTGAATACTTTTATGTAAATAAGCCACAGTTTATTTTCCTCTTTTATTGTTAATGGGCATATGGATTGTTTCTAGTTTATAATATTGCAGATAATGTTCTGAAAATTTTGTACATGTGAACATCTTGAGTCAATTCTGTGGGCAGTATATTCTTCCCAGTCAATTCTGGGAGTGGAATTGTCAGATTTCTGTATATCAGGGGACTTCCCTGGTGGCTCAGTGGTAAAGAAGCTACCTGCCAATGCAGGAGATGCAGTTTTGATCCCTCGGTCAGGAAAATCCCCTGGAGAAGGAAATGGCAACCCACTCCAGTATCCTTTCCTGGAAAATTCCATGGACAGAGGAGTCTGGTAGGCTACAGTCCATGAGGTTGCGGAGAGTCAGACATGACTTAGCAACTGAGCACACACGCATTCATGGGATCTTAAGAAATTCCTGCCTGTAACAAAGTTACAGTAATCATCCTCTATGTTTCCTTTTAGAACATTTATAAATGTATAGTTTTACCTTTTGTATTTAGATCCATCTTGAATTAATATTTATATATGATCTGAGGTTGGAGTCAAGGTACAATTTTCTTCTATGTATTCATTACATTGTTCTAGTACCAGTAAAAAAGCAAAACTTTTTTTCATTTTGATAGGCTGAGATTATTAGCTGAAAATTAGTGCAATATTTTTGCAAGTTTTTTTACCATGAACTCTGTTTCACTCTTCTATGTCCATTTTTATCAATAATACATTATCTTCCTGAAGAAGGAAATGGCAACCACTCCAGTATTCTTGCTTGGAGAATCCCAGGGACAGAATCCCATGGCTACAGTCCTTGGGGTCACAGAGAATTGGACATGACTGAGTGACTAAAGAACAACAAAACAACACATTATCTTGATTACTTTAACTTTATTCTCTCTGTATATATTCTGTATTCTATATTTTTTAATCAGTGAATTTTCCAACTTTGTTTTTGAATAAGTTTATTTGGTTAATGTTGATTCTTATTTCTCCATATACTATTTAGTTATTTATTTATTTTTTCCATATACTATTTAGAATCAACTTGACCATTTGTCAAAATGGCTGCTGATTTGAATTGTGATTGTCATATAACTATAGATGAATTGGGGAATATTTATTATATGGAGTTTTGTACTATAATCATGATCTCTTCATTTATTTAGATCTTTATTTGCTTTCAGTAATGTACACTTTTCAGTGTTGATGTCTTTTCATTTGTGTATTTTAAAGCTTTTACATGTTTTATGTTTCCAGCTACTTATTATTTAACTATTTAACACTTGTAAGTGAGGTATGTTAAAAAGTCAGTGTTTTCCAGTTTGCTACTGTCATATATTCAGAAATACAGTTGTTTTTTGTGTATTGACCTTGAATCCTGTGACCCTTGTAAATGCATTTAATTCTAATAATTATTTTGTGTATTTTTTTAGGGTTTTCTATGCAAACTCTTTTATATTCTATGTACAATAGTAGTTTTTTCTTCCTCTCCAAGCTTTTGCCTCTATTTCCCTGCTAAAGGCACTACATAGGCACTCCCAGTATACTTGAATACAGGTAGTAGAAGAGTACGTTTTTGTCTTATTCCCAGTCTTAGGTATTATCTAGTCTTTTACTATTTTTCATAGATAACCTTTTTCAGTTTGAAGAAATTTTCTTCTCTTTCTGGTGTGCTGAGAGGTTTATTGTGAATAGGAGTTAAATTTTGTCAAATGCTTTTTTATGAACTGACATAATCATAGTGAAAGTGAAAGTGTTAGTCACTCAGTCCTTTTCGACTCTTTGCAACCCCATGCACTGTAGCCCACCAGGCTCCTCTGTCCATGGAATTCTCCAGGCAAGAATACTGGAGTGGGTAGCTGTTCCCTTCCCCAGGGGAGCTTCCCAACCCAGGGATTGAACCCCATCTCCTGCATTGCAGGCAGATTGTTTCTCATTTGAGCCATGAGGGAAGCCATCACAGACTCAGTGAGCATGAGTTTGAGCAAACTCTCCGGGACAGGGAAGCCTGGCGTGCTGCATTTCATGGCGTTGCAGAGTCGGACATAACTTAGAGACTGAACAACAGCCTAATCATAAGGCTTTGTACTTTATTCTGTTGCTATGGAGAATTATTTTGACTGAAATTTGAATGATAAACCAATCTTGTATTCTTGGGTAAATTCCACTTGGTGAAATGGTGTTGTACTTTGCTTATTCAGTTTGCTGTTTACTAAGTATCATTGAGTCTAGGTGCGTGCTGGGTATTGATTTTTAATTTTATTTTCCTATAATATATTTGTCAGGTTTTGTCAGGCTTTCTCTGGTTTTATAAAATTATTTTGGGAGTATTTTCTCCTCTTTAATTTCTGTATTGGTATAGAGTTTGTATTATTTCTTTAAGTGTTTGGTTTCATTTGTGAAACAATGTGTGCCTGGTTTTTTTTTTTTTTGTAAAAGATTTTCAATGATGGATCTAATTAATGATCTGTGTTTTTGAGTTATTGCATAAATTTATTGATAACATTCCCTCATTATCTTTTTAAATATCTGTAGGTTTTGTAACATTATTTCCTCTAATGTTTCTGATGTGGTCTTTGTATTTCTTTTCTTACCTTGTTTTATGATTATCTTCTTTCCACTTTGGATTAACTTTTATTTTTTGTGATATCCATTTGCAAATGGGTTTTCTCCAATGTAAGGAATGCACGGAGGACATAGTGGAGAAAGAGAGAGGCTTCTTTGCCTATCTTATGAGTCTAGTGGGATTTTTTTTTTTTAAAAGAGGCCATACTGGTGTATATGCAGACTTGGTCTTTCCCTCTATACAATGTCTGATATAAATTCATTAATCATCAACACAGTAGTATCCCTACTTGTAGGAGAGTGTAATGAAGTGTCCCAAGAGGACAATATTATACTGCTTTTAAGAAAGGAAGGATTTTCCCAGGAGTGCTAAAGAAATTAATAAAAATAATAGCAATACCACTAAAATTACTACTCAAAAACCTTTTTTAGGTATTATGTCTGGCTTGTTTCTCTAAATATTTGTGAGATATAGTCATCTTCATTATTGGATTATATCTCATTTTATGAATATATCAGGATTTATTTATTTAACCACTAATAGCCACTTGGTTAGTTTAAAACTTAGGATATTGCAAATACTACTGCAGTGAATATATTCTTATGTTTATTTTTTGTGCATATGTGAATATGTTTCTGTTGGGCATATACCTAGGAATAGAATTGCTACATCAGAAGATGTTCAGATTTAGTAAATACTGTATTCCAAAATTATTAATCAAGGAGAAATGCTTTTAAAAGGGAACAAATACTTTTATAAAAAATTAATATCACTGACCATAATTAGAAAATTGATCATAAGATTAAAGCATAATTTAAATAAAAACTCTTACATTTATGCCACTAGCTTAATTTTTATTTTCACAGCATGTGTGGATATGACTCTTTGGGTAATGCAAGTCTATGCCACTTATTAATAATTAATTATATGCTATCTAATCTTATGTTGCATTGGGAGCTGTTTCCATTTTTGAAATAGGATGAAATAGGATGAAAGTCTTATATACTTTCTTAAAAATGGCAAAAATATTACTGTTTTGCAAAGCATTTGTGTCATTAAAATGCTGTTTAGTAAAAAGCTTTACCTATCAGTATTATATTTAAGAAATACTTATTGTAAGCAAATTTTAAGCTGGCTGTTTGCCACAAACTTTTTTTTAACTTTTAAGCCAGTGATGGTGTTATATAGTAAGCACATGCATGCTTGTGTATTTTTGTGTATTTGGTGCTTATTAATTATTAAGAATTTATGTGTTGTAGTATACCTGAAACTTATATAATGTTGTATACAAATTTTATCTCAATTAAAAAAAATGTTGTTATGTAAGAGTGAAGAAAGCTTAAGCAATGGAGTTAACAGACTGGATCTGAATACCTTTGATTCCCCTCACTGTGTTAATTTTGGTCAAGTCATTTAATCATTGTGAGTCTGTTTTCTTTTTTGTTAAACAAGGATTATAATGCATTGTAGCATAAAGTTACACAAGAATTAGATAAGATAATGACTGTTATGATCCTGGCACATTGTAGGTCTTCAATAACTGATAATTTTCATCCGTAGACTTTTTCTCCTTGACCTTGATTGAAAACTAAGTGAATTAATGAATCTTTTTTCAAAAAGTAAATTACTTCTGTAAATTATTTGCTTAATCATATATTACTATGTATTTCAATATGCATAATTCTATGTTTAAAAATGTGTTTTAATTCTGCTGTCCCTAGGGTCAAAAAGAGTCCGACACAACTTAACACCTGAATAGGAACACCATACCACTTATAAGAGTGTCTTTCTTACTCCTTCTTTGGAGCAATTTAAACAGAGCCAGAATCTGACTTAATGATCCATGCAGCAACTTGATAATGGTCAACCTTGTATAATGGTCAGTATAACATGGCCTTTGAAGTCAAAGTATATGGAGTTAAATCTTGGCTCCATCACTTACTGCTATTATGACAGACATGTAACATACTTGACTTTCAATTTCTAAATCTACAAAATAGGGATTATAGTACCTAGCTCAATGTCTAAACACAGCACAGTCACCCATTAAATAATGAGTTTTTATTGAAACGCTCTACTTTCTTAGAAGATTGGGAATTAAGTCTGTTCTTTATCTTCTGCTTTACTAGCAAATTCATGTCTACGTTTCATGTATTTATGTATAAATTAAGCAAACAGAAAAAAAGACACTGTTCATATACCTGATTATGTGGTCTTTGTATGCTGTCACACCTGGGATGTGATGAGTCTTCTGTTCAGTGAACTTGCCCTTGATCTGAGGATTTTGTTTCAGGAATAGATAGCACATTGATCTAATGTTTTTAATTGCTTGGAACAGCATAAGGTGACTATCTGATCTTTCTCTGATCTTTTGAAACATCAATTTGATCTTGCACTTTTAATAAATGCAAAAGATAAAAAGAAATGAAAGTAATCATTTTGAATGCAACCTAAGAAACTTGCTTTTATCATTTGTTTCAGAGATCTGTGATTCTGAGAAAGTTAGGAACACTGGTTTTATATTACTAGTAAGTTCAAGTTAATTAAGCATTCTAGATGCACAAATCTGGAATAAAATTTTAATTGCTGTTGTTGTTTAGTCACTAAGTTGTGTCTGACCCTTTTGCGACCCTATGGACTGTAGCCTGCCAGGCTCCTCCATACATGGGATTTTCCAGGCAAGAATCCTGGAGTGGGTTGCCGTTTCCTTCTCCAGGGGGTCTTCCCAACCCAGGGATAGAACCTGCGTCTCCTGCATTGGCAGGCGGGTTCTTTACTACTGAGTCACCTGGGAAGTGAAGATTTTAATAGAGCTGATTACATAGCTTTGAGTATATGACTTCAGAAGCAGTGGGAAAGGGTGTATATAAGGGAAGGAATCGAGATACACAGTGTAAATATATTTGGATCTGGGAACCATCTGGTTGCTGATGGATTCTTCCATGGCCCTTCTCTGGTGGTTTAGGGGACATTAGTGCAGTAGTGTTTTAACTGAGGGACTGTCAAAGTCCAGCTTTCCTCTTGAAAACTGTTATCTGATTTAATGGGAGTCACAAACACCCAAGATAACTTCTTCATGTGCGAAGGGCGACAAGCTATCCTGTTACCTGTGAACTGTGCATAACACTCGGTGACTACCACTTGACTGTCTGCCAGCATGTAATGCTTCTCTCTGTGGAGGACAACAGGGATTCCTGATTTTGGAAGCAATGAGTAAAACAGCAGTTGTGTCTGCTCCCAGCAGAGATAATCACTCTGGAATGAAGTAGTTGGGAACAAGCCTTACTATTTTCTCTAATGCCTGTAAGTGATTATCATTTGATAAATTAATAATTCCAAATATAGATGTCTCTTAAGTGTCCAGTAAGACAAAGCATGTCAGTTGGATTGTAGTGTTTGGGAAAACCCTATTCTATGTGAGAACTTCCGGTATTAGAAGAGGTAGTTTTGGTTTTTCTTGTTACTTTTATTCAGAGATCATAGCTTTATCCGATGGGTGAAGGGAGAGTCTAACAGCCATTGTTCGAGTTTTGCGTTTGAGCGTGAGGCGCCTTCCTGGGTGAGTGTGGTGCTGACCAAATGTTTTTGTAGGTTAGAGTCCAGGGGACTGGAGAAGGGGTAGGACGCCAACAGGTTTGGGTTCCTAGCAATAAAACTGCTACTTTGATTGCTGTTATCCTTTTCCTGTGTCTTTTCCGAAACTGGGTCTGAACTTGGAGGGAGAGAATTGAGTGATATATTGCTTCCCTTATCTCTCAGCCTGAACATCATAAAGATATTATAACAGTGGACATATTAAGAGATTATCAGAGAACTCTGCTGGCTGCAAAAACTGAGCTGCTGCTAGGAATGGAATCGGTCATTCTCACACTGCAGGAATTGGGGGTGCAGTGATCAACACTGCTGGCTCTACTTGATGCAGGATCAGTGGGGAGAGCTCAATAAATCTCTCTCTCTCACAGGAGAGTGGGAGCTATTGATCGCCAGTGGCTCCATTAGCTCTGTATGACTTCGCTGAAATTAAAATCTTTAGAGCTTGATCCTCCCCTCAGATAGCCCTGTGTACACAATGCCTGATCTAACCTTGTACAAAGTGGTGGGATTTCTTTTTTTTTTTTTTTCTTCTTTCCTCTTACTTACCCACCAGCTTGGTATGTGTGATGGGCAAGCTCCATCCTTCAGAATTTTAATAGGCTTCTGTTCAGAGTAGTGTCTTTGACCTTTATGAAATTAAGGAGTAGGGAAAGCATTGCGAGTAAGATTTAACAGATCATTTCTGTCCTCTGACCAATCTCCATTTGTGTATTTTGTGTATTTCACAAAACTTCTCCAAGGCTCCTCAAGATGCAGTGAAAATGTTGAAATCAGGAAAATCAGCTGTTATTAAGTATGATACGCTGAGGCAGAAAGATACTGGATTACTTTTATGTGAGAGGTTTGATCATCCTTGATGTACACACTGTGGGCTTGTTATACTAATGGCTGGTTCTAAAATGTTTATTTTGCTCTTCTCTTGATTCTGGGATTCACCAACAGATACAAACTAAAATTGTTTCCTTGATATTATCAGAGGGATAGTACATTTTCCATTGCTATTGAAAATTCAGAAGCCTCTCACTTGGTTAAAAAAAAAAAAGTAATGTCTCTTTTTCTAATGTAGCATTATATTTCTTTTACCTGAAACTCATAGATAGGCAGATATTGAAACAGCCATTTCTCATGGGAAATAATACTTACCCATCTAATGGCATCTCTTGAAAGCATGTGTATGGTGTCTCAGATTTGGAATAAGGCTTCCTGCCAAAAATACACCAACATGACTGGGGTTTTTGATGTAAAATCACAAAGTCATGTATTTGTGGAAACCATTTAGAAAGATAATGTCAAATATCACAACAACTGTTGGTTGAATTTTAAAAGTATAAATCACAAATGAATGTTGCAAAATATATAGCCCTATATGCTGTCTAGACTTATTAAAAGAACTATTTCCTTTCACTGAGATTATTAAGGGGATTGGAGGATAACTCTTGTGAGATTAAAATTTATACTAGCCCAGTGATAAGCTAAAGGTAATAAAATTCATCTATATCCTGCCTTAATCAACTTAGATAGACTAAATGCCCTGTGAATTCCTTTACCCTCATGATTCCAAAGAATCACATTTTCAAACAAAGTAAACAGCTAGAAATTTGTGTTGGCCAAAATGTATCAGGTCAGGTAAAAACCACCAGGTATGGTGACCTTGGTTATGAGTTTGAACCTATCTATTAGGCATTATTTAAGGACTATTAAAAAGGAAGCATGAAACTAAGTCCTCAGAATAACTTGAATAGAAATTGGAAATTTTCATTTTTAATATTCATAATATGCCTTCTAGAAAAGGATTTAATGTGAATTAGAAGTATAATTCCAAAAAATAAAGAAGTATAATTCCTGCCCTTCTAATTGTATAATCTTATGGGAGAGTTAAATAAGAGACAAAGGACTTCTCTCCTTATCCTTTCCCTGCAAGTAACAAATAACAGGTGCACACACATACGTGCAAGTATATTCATGGTGATTCTCAGACATAAGGGTGTTTGGGTTCTGAAGCAATTTGATATGAATGGTATTATTCAGTTGCAACTTAGGACTGAAAGGAGAATACTCTGCCTCGCAGAAAGGGCACCAGTGGTAGGTTTTGCAGGGACTGGAGAAAAACTTTGCTTTTAGAAAGAGGTCTGATCTAAACCTGCAGATGATTCTGTGGCAGATTTGAAAGAATTACTGCTCTACTCAGCCTGAGATAAAAGGAGATATCTTGAAAAAGTGGAAAGGATAAGCCAAGATTTAATGATTTAATTCTCCCTTTGAGACGAGGCATTAAAAACGTGAACTTAAGCTCTTCCTCATATGTTCAAGAAGTGAGTCTTCTGTTTACAATTTAATGGCTGGATTGCCTGTTGTCTTATAGTCCAGCCCTTAGCTCTGTTTCTTGTTCAGCACTGAATGGTTGTTTCATGATGGGTAAGTCACTTAACCTTTGTATGTTGTATTCTTTTCATCTGCAAATAGAAATGATAATGCTCACTGGGGATGTGTTGCTAAGATTAGGCAATATATGATTGTGAAGAGCAATATATATGCTAAATAGCAATGATAATGCTGTCTATCAGAGCGAATATTTGGATAAGAGAGCCTAGGTAGTTTTGTGAATAGCATCTCCTACAGAGAGAGGCTTTAGCAAATGATTACCTGGTCTGCTGGATTCATGTTTTGTAATAGAGTAAGATTATCCCTCCCAACCCATCCCTTCACATGCCTCTTAAATTTTTGGAAATTAAATACCAAATCATATTATGCAAGAGGAGGAAATGAATGTCTTGTGAGGGTCCTTTCTGTAAGGCCCTCTAATTTTGTAAGTTAGAATTGTTTTTCAGGAATTCTACGTTTGGACATTGGGCCCATTGTAAATGTTTAGTGGGTAGGCCCAAACTTACATGCCAGGCCATATCTAAAGGTTATCAATTTATTGAACCTATAATCTCAAGATCTCTTTTTCTGTTTCTAGAGAATGTACTTCCTTAGCAACTTTTTTTTTTTTTTTTTTCTGTCTCCTTTACTGTCATCCAAACCCACCTTACTTGCTCGGATCTTTAACAGGGTTAAAAATGGTACAGCCAGAAGGAAGGACCTCTAGTCACCAACTTCTGTGACAGGTACGGGAATTTTGTTAAGGACCAAAAGACTGCTATCACCTTTGACTTTCTTGAGATGTTCCTAATGGTGTGTGGCTGTGTTGTGAAGTCGCATAATGGCATAAGGTCACAGCAAGAAAAATGCACCTTAGCCCCAAAGCATAGATCTCACTTGAAAATAAGAAAAATGAAAGGTATTCAGTTGGATTTTTTAGAAAACCACATATTACAGAAAGATGAGCATGGGAGCCAGGGGCATGACTGTTGAATTTCAAAGTTGAATTTTCACTTCTTTTTAAAATGAGACACTATGGTAATTGCATTTCATTCATACTTAGTGTTTGTTTAATTTCAGTATCCACTCCCATGAATTTTCTCTGTTTGAGCAGTTCAACACAAGCTTATGATAGAATTAGGATGGGTATTTTTCTTCCAATTTTGTAGATGAGTAAAGTGAGATTCCAGAAAGAGAAACTGCACATTTGAAGCCTTCCGGGTCTTTTGCAGCCACCCCCCTGCCATCAGTTTTCATCATATAACTATTTCAAGAAATTTGTGAATCTTATCCTAAAGAAAAATGGGGTGTCTGAGAGCCTTTATAACTTCAATCTTAAAAATAATAAATTCTAGAATAAAATTTAGAACTTACTCTGACCAGTGCAGATAGAATAATATTTTGAGAATATCAGAAAAATTCCTTCTGTTACTCATTAAATAATCCTACCGTGTGTTCATGGAGGAATTTTCCCTTCTTTCATTTCATATTAGGGAAAAGACTTAAAAACAATGACTTCTGATGGAGATGACACAACAGCTGAGATTTCTACTAAGGCCTGATTTCAGATCTTTTTCTGTAAAAGCATGTTAATTGAGGAGGGAGACAGGTTGTGTTGGCAGAGGTTTTACCCTTGAAGGGAAGGCTAAGAGTGAAGAACAGTGACTCAGGTGGTGTGGAAAATGTACTTCACTTAGATAGCAGTTTAGCTCAGGAGTATCCTATGGACACCTTGTCTGTATTGATTGGAGCTCATGCTGTGTCAATGGAATGCCCTTCCTTGGCTATATCAATCGCTGCAGATGCTGGAACATTTGGCAACCCTTGGGGGCCCCTACACTCTTACACAGTTGGTGACAGCACAGATGGGCAAAACTTGAAAGCAAGGAAGCAAGCAGTTCCCCCTTATCTGGAACCCTCATGCAAGATTTTCTGGTGACCACAGAAAATGACCGACCTATTATTTCCTCAGCCGGCCTTGGGTGTTCCTTTAAGGCAAACTTCGGCGGCATTGGTATTCAGGAACTGTTTATACTGTATCAGGCTGCTTCCGCTTGTACACTAATTCTTAATTGTGGTATGCAGTCTGCGACTGCCATCTGCTCAAGTAGCTACGTTTCTCTCTCTCTCAGACTTATGAAATTAAAATATCGATAAGAATAATTTCACAAGGTGAGGAAGTTAATAGAGGAATTGGAATTGGTGTGCTTTCTGAATTTAAGTTGACTTTTCAGTTTTGTCCACAAGTGGTTTTTGTATGGTATGTGCTATTGAGCATGGGTAATTTTTGTAAAATACTTCAGTCTGTCAGGAAGAAGAGCCTTTTGTCATCCTGAGAGAGACTGCAGGATGTGACTTTGCAGATTTAACAATGTTTTTATGGTTTTGTGTGTGTTTCCTACGCTTTGGTGAGGGGAGGATACATGTAACTTCAGAAAAGTTCTACTTGTGAGAAGTTTATTCATTTGCTCAACAAATATTTATTGAGGCCCTACCAAGATTTTCTACTAAGGAACTCTTCAGAAAATTTAATTATGAATATACATGTTGCAGTCACATCATTGCAGTCTTGCTGTGGGGATTAAGGCCTCTAGTGGACCAGTTCAAAGTTTCATTCTTAGTAGAAACTTTTGCTAAGAAAATACCGTGACTACATAGTAATATTTAAGCTATGTGAAAAAATAAGATTATGTCCAGTCAAAGATGATTAGAGTTTGGGGATGACTACTGATAATTCACTAGACAAGGGACATAGTTCATCTCCCAGAACAAGTCCTAATAAGATGTGTTTAATGGAATTATATTTGGCTAAGGTTCATCATGAAATTGTTTCTCCCTTAAAAGAAGTTTAGGACAATTTTTCTTTTATATGTGACAAACACCATGTATGTACTAGGGATACAGAGATGAGTGAATCAAAGTCTCATGCCCTTGAAGAACTTAGAGTATGGTGTGAATGAGTGGAAAAGCAGATACATGAGAGCAATAAAAAACAACCCATAATGGTTTCCAAAGTAGTTCTGTAGGAGAGAGTGGGAAACTGGAGAGGGGTCTGGGCAGTTGGCCAGCTGTATGAAAACTCTTCTTGGAATCGAGTTTTGACAGAATTTTTAAAGTTTTTTTTAGGGGAATGGGATAAAAATTGGGGGAGTTGGAGGAAGTAGAGAGATGACCTTACCCTTTATTGTGGTTGTTGAGTCACTCAGTCATGTCTGATTCTTGCAACCCCATGGACTGTAGGTCACTAGGCTCCATTGGATTTTGCAAACAAAGATACTGGCGGGAGTGGCTATTTCCTTCTCTAGGGGATCTTCCTGACAAGGGTAGAACCCATGTCTCCAGCATTGCAGGCAGATTCTTTACTGCTGAACCACCAAGGAAGCTGACCTTGTGGTAAAATGGGGTAAAAATGCAAAAAAGTAAGTTTTTTGCGTTGAACTTTGAGAACTCCAGATCCTATAAGCATTTGCACACTGAAGTACAATGTGGTGTTAAGGCTGGGAAATGAGACTCTATTGTTGCGAGAGATGAGGCTAGAGGACTGTCAGATTGGTTTTCTTTGCCACTCTAAGCAATTTATACATTTTTAAAATTTATACATTATCGTATAAAGAATTCAAGGTAGGGGGAGATTGTAAGTGAAAAACTGATGATATATTTATAATTCTAGAACAAATCACTCTGAAAGGAGTTTATTTTTCATTCCATAAATATTTTTTTTTTCATTCCATAAATATTTATTTGTCTAAGTTTTCCTAAGCGTTATCCTAGGTACTTGACACACAGTGCTTAAGAAAATAAGTATGGCTCCTGCCCTCACAGAGCTTAAAATCTAGTAAGGAAGAACATATTAGATAATAAGTAAGTGATGTATACACACACACAAACAGAATGAGTGCTGTGATGCCCTCTCTAACTAGGTAACATTCAAATCAAAACTTTAAGAATGAGTATTTGGAATTAATAGGTAAAAGGTTGGGGAAAGGTTTTCCATTAAAGGTAACAGTGTCAATGAGTGACAGCCAGGATCAGGAAAGAACTAGCTTTGTTTGAGAATAAGAGGCCAGCATCTTTGTAGTAGAGTGAATGAGGGAGGGGTTCAACTACTTCAAAAAAGCTTAACTGAAATTATTTAGCAGCCAATGCACAATTCACATGTAACATTTTTATGTTTTTAGCAAAGTGATAAGTTTAGATAATTATCTAGATCAGGGTGGGCAAAATATGACCTGCAGGTCAAATCTGGCCCATTGTTTTGTTTTGTAAATAATGTTTTATCAGAAGACAGCCATGTACATTCAATTACTCTTTTCTATGCTTGATTTGTGCTACAACAGCGGAGTTAAGTCATGAAAGAGACTCCATGGCCATGTAGCCTGAAATATTTATTGTCTTTTTACAGAAAAAGTTGAGTTCTGATCTAGATCCTTATAGTTTAATATAAAGTAAACACACACATAGGCACACGTACACATGAATGTGCACACAAACGCAAAAGTCTTGCTTCAATAATAATTTCCATGAATATAGGCATGAATATCTAAATCCTGATTGGTATGAGTGCATCTGCCACTATCATTAAAATCCTGTTTGTTGAAGTAGTTCTGTGGTTATGTGAGTACCTGGCAAAGGAAAGCTGTGTTTCTTCAAGGATTATGATCAAGGAAAACAGAAAAGTATAGGCCATATGGAAAAATTCAGGGTTGCTGGTTAAATGTGCCTTATGATAGGTGTGATTATAAAATGATATTTACAAAAAAATCATCCTCATAGTTACTTCAAAAACAAAATACATTCTGCTTTTTTTAAATTAGAATAGTATATGGTGCATTACCATGTATAATGAACAGGATTTTAGAATTGGAAATGTAAGATTACTTGTGTTAGGGCATACTTTGTCATTAATAATGCAGTATAGCTCAAGGTGCAGTAACATTTCAAGCAGTATGTATTTTTAAATGCTTTATAAAATAGTGTCCCTTGCATATAAGTGGAAATGCATAATGCCAATATATTTGAGAAGTAATATAAAATGTACCTATTTTTATTTGTAGATGCCACATTATGATTTGCAGTCCCCAAACAAATAGTACAGTCTTTAAATATTATTTTAGAATTATAAATGTATATATATATATAATTGTAAGTAATATATCCAGTTTAATATTTAATAGTAAATATCTCTATACCTCCTACCCATCTTAAGATATAAAACAATATGAAGAAATTTGATATTCCTGTGAACTTCCTGATCAAATTTTCCCTCTTCCCTATTAGAAACAATAATTACCCTAACTTTACAATAATGATTTAGTTGTTTTTCTCTGTAAATTAACCATATATGCATATCTCCTTAAGTAATATAGTATTTAATTATTCTGTGTTAAAATTTGACATAAATAGTATCATAGTACTTGTACTTTCCTGCAATTTGCTTCTTTTATTCAGCATAACATGTTTGAGATTTGTCCATATTGATTCCTTTATCTGTAGCAATTTATTTTCATTGCCTGTATAGTATTCTATTGTGTGTGTGTGTGTGTGTGTGTATATGTGTGTGTGTGTGTATATATATATATAATATATATTGGTCTGGCCAAAAAGTTCATGCAGATGTCAACCCACCAGGCTCCTCTATCCTTGGAATTCTCCAATCAAGAATACTGGAGTGGGTAGCCATTCCCTTCTTCAGGGGATCTTCCTGACCCAGCGATTGAACCCAGGTCTCCTACATTGCAGGCAGATTCTTTACCATCTGAACCATCAGGGCAGCCCATACACATATATGTTAATTTATTGGCCTGGCCAAAAAGTTCATTTGGATTTTTCTATAAGATGTTTTGTATACATACATGTATCATAGAATACTTAGATTGTTTCTAGATTTTCTTCTTATGACCAGTGATGCTCTGAAGATTTTTATATATATTTCTGAATACACACGTATAGAAATGTCTCTAAGAGTGTATCTAGGAGTAGAATTGCCAGGTCTGGCTTATTCCCAACATTACTAGATAATGCAAAACTATGATTGAACCAATTGGCACCGTCATAAACGATGTTAAAGATTCCTTTTGCTCTACAATCTCGCCTCAAGAGTGTATAAACTTTTCTTTTAGACTTTCAAAGTAATATAGTGGTGAGTTACATTTTATTTCTTTTGGAATATCCTTCATTCCTAAATGGGTTGAATATTTCTCCATATGCTTATAGATCCTTTGTGTTTCCTCTTCTGTGAAATACTTTATCCCACTTTTCTATTGGATTGTCTGTGTCTTACTGAGTTGAAGTTCTTTATATAAAAAGGATAATAGATCTATATTCATTATATAAGTTGTGATTTTTTTTTTTGCCTTTGTAGCTTGTCTTAAATTGAGTATTTTGGAGAATAGAAATTCTTAATTTAAATGTTTTTGAATATTTAAAATCCTAGGAGTTAGTGATTTTTATATTTTCTTTAAGGCATACATCTCTGCTTTGATAAATGATAGGCTCTAACAATGTGTTTTAAATATTTAAAAATCTTACCTATTACATTTAAGTCTTGTATTCATGTGGAATTGATTTTGTATATGGCGTAAGACAGGGATAAAATTCATCATATGAATTACAAGTAACTCCAGCATAGCTGTTTGAATCTTCATACCATATATGGGTGGGTCTGTTTCTGAGGTGTCATTTCTGTCCCATTTGTCTAATTTTCTATTCCTGTGCTAGTACCACATTCTTTAATTATCTGACTTAATTGTAAGTTTTGATATCTGGTAGAGCAGATTGTCCCACCCATTTCTTCTTTGGTAAACTCCTGAAATTGTTTAAAAATTGTTAATTAGACCTTAGTATCGGAAAACAATGTCACTGGATATAGAATTTTCTCATGTTTTGAAGATTCTGTTTCATTGTTACTCCATTTTTTGAGAAGCCAGTGTCACTCAAATTGTCATTCTTTTGTAGTAGGCAGTCTTCTTTTTTTCTTCCTGCCACCTGGCTTCTGCTTTGTCTGTCTGTCTGTCCATCTATCTATAGTTTGACTGTGATATATACAAGTTTTTTTTTTTAACTGTGTCCTGATTTATTTGTTGGTCTTCCAATCAAAGGATTGATATCTTTCAACAATTTTGGAAACTTCTCTTTCATATTACACATTTAAATATTCTTTTTATTTTCAAACTCCTGTTAGATGTTATTGAACCTCCTCACTCTGTCTTTTGTATGTTCTAACCTTTCAGATTTTCTGTCTTTTTGTCTGTATGCCTTATATCCTCCCTTCTGAGTAACTTCTTCAGATCTAATTTTCAGGTCACTATGTTTTCAGGTGTGCCTAATCTCCATTTTATCTCATAGATTAAAATTTTATTTTTATTAATGCATTTTTCTCTGTTACATTTTCCCAATCTGCCTGGTCAATTTTTATAGGCATCTATTCTTCCATATATTTTCAGTATTAATTTTCTTCATGGGTCTTTACTTTTGCAATTAGTTTCCACTAGCTCTTGCTTATAGAGGATTTGTTTAGTTATTTCAAAAGTTGAAAGTGCAATTACATTGTTTGGAAATATTTTTCTGGAAGCTTTTGAGGCCTGTATTTGAAGCTGTTTTCCTGGTACAAGGAAATATGTTTACTTCTCATGGGCATCTGGGTGCATTATCAGCCTAAGAACACTCTAAAGTAAAATTTCACCTTGGAAGTTTTTACTTACAATAAGAAGTATGATATCTGATTAAAATACCATCCTTAGTATGCTCCTATATTCAGAAATTCTCATAGAAGGCTACTTTAATTTTATGCCAAAGCTGTGAGAGTTTTCCTCTTTGTGTGTGTTCTAAGTCACTTCAGTTGTGTCTGCTCTTTATGACCCCTTGGACTGTAGCCCACTAGGCTCCTCTGTCCATGGGATTTTCCAGGCAAGAGTACTGGAGTGGGTTGCCATGCCCTCCTCCAGGGGATCTTCCCGACCTGGGAATCAAACCACGTCTCTTGCATCTCCTGCCTTAGCAGGCAGGTCCTTTACCACTAGTGCCTCCTGGGAGGCCCTAACAACTTGTGCTTTGTCTCTTAACTCTGTATGTCTGTGGCCAGTTGAAGTCAAGTTGCAGACCACGAGAAATTTCTACATGCCTTTAAGGCAAGTACTATCTCCATTGATTGCTTATTCATATAAATTCAAACTTTTGTGTAATTTGAGGCCTTACAGTTTTCCTTTCTTCATTCCCAGTGTATCCATACTTTAAAAAAAAAAATGTTTTCCGCGTTTAACCAGAATTACTTGCTGTGTGCTTGGAGAGATGGTTTCTTTGCAAAACTGGTCTATCATATTGGTAAAAGCATTACTGGATATATTCTTCACCACACACTGTAATTGAATTTATCTAAGGAAAATGGTTAGCTTTGACTGTAGTAATGGAAACATCTTTTGTGCACATATTTATGAAATTCCTTTTTCAATTAGAAAGTAAATAATTACTTGTTACCTGTCATAATAAAATGTTCTGAGGATTGACAGATTACCTCTGTCTTAATTTTTTTGATAAAGTAAACCAATAAAGAGGTTTGATTGTAAATTTGACTAAAAATAGAAATTTTAAAATCTTTTCGGATTAAATAAAATAGATATTACAAACTTTTATAGATATATAGTTTATGTTGGTAAGGTGGATTAATATGCATTAAAAGCAAGTTTAATATTTGTAGGCTATTGTCTTTCATATTATAGATTATTTAATTAAAAATGCTAGTAGGCAGTTGAAGTTTTCCTATTGTGTAGTAAAGACTGTTTTGCAGAAGTATGTTCATAAACAATTAGAAGTCTTTATCACATTTTTAGAGTGTTATATAATTTAGATAATGGATTAAGATAGAATTTTTTATAATTTAGCATTGATTTAATTAATATCTTTCTTAAGTATAGCAGTAGTTTTCTTTGTTTTCAGCATGATAAAATTGCCTGCTTTTAGTCTGAAAAAAGCAATTTCATTATATGTCTATTCTTTGTATGGCTGATCATTTTATAGATAAAATGAAAGTTAGACCGCATATAGACAATAGATTTAGTTTTACAGAGTTATGAATATGCACATTAATTTTCTGAGCCTTGCCCAATGAATTCAGATATAATTTCAATTTGTAATTTTGAAATATGGTAGGATAAATAGTGAAATAAAATTGTTATTAACTAAAGGTTGATTTCTTTTTGTGTGTGTTTTTTATCTTACTCAAGCTCTATGAAAACTTTTAAAATTAGTTAAAACTCTTGTCTTGTGATGGTTACTTATTTGAACTATTTATTGGAGTTCTGTTTTGTTTATGTATTATAAGGAAGAATCTGAGCAATAAACCAGATGCTTTCTTTTTCATCTTTTCACATGCACCTAGATGGCAAGTCTTCTGGGTGATGTTGACAGCTAGGATGTAAGCTTGAAGGGAATTCCTTGATACTTTCAGGACCAAATGTTACTGAAAAGAAAATGATGTTTTAGAAAACAGATGTTCTATCTACATCAGGAAAGAAAAATAAGCAAACATACTTTGAGCATGTCTGTGCCTGCATTTGTAAGTAGAGGTAAATAAGCAGGTTTTCTTGAGAATTGGAAATGAATCTCTCACTTTTCAGGGACCTGTGTTGCATGACACTAGGTACTCCCTAACAGAGAATGTAGCCATAGAGCCTCAGTAGGCACATTATGAAATTGAAACACACTGATTGCTTATGAAAAATTTCCACACTAGTTACATGGAAGTTGCATGGAAACCTGCTGTTTGCCAACTAGTTGCATGGAAGTTACATGGAAACCTGCTGTTTGCCAACTATGGCTCCTATTACCAGTAGTGGAGGGAAATTGGTCCAAATGAACTGTGCCTTTGAGTGACCCTGCCAGGACCCACTTCTGTGACCGTTGGCAACGCTGAGACATGAGCAACCCTTCGTGCGGGGACATATACATACACCTCTGAGTATCCTTGAGCATTTTCTTTTTTCTTCCTAACAGATCAAAAAGGTAAAAGAAAAGATTATAGAAGAAAAGGCAAGGAGTACCAACTAGGACCCACAATAAATATTTCCCATGTTCTAAAACTAATTATTCTAAATTGAATAGAAACTAACTAAATGATTTTGCAATTTTGGCACAGTTATGGCATAGACTGGATGTGCCTTTTGCTCAGCTTTCTCATGGTGAAAAGCTGGGATGACAACCTTGTGGGGAAAATTGAAATGGACCATCAAATTCTGCAGCTGTTGGAGAATCAACATTTCTTGCCCAGTGCCTCTATTATATCATTTGTTTCTGGATCTAAAAATTCAAATCTATGATATTAAGTGGACAAGCAGGCATTAAGGTGTGATATCACTGCATTATCTGATAATTTCCCAGAATCCGGTCATTCTTACAGAGTTAGAAGTTCACAGCACAGATATATGATCTGTGCCAGACTTTAAGGCACAAAGAATAGTATGGGCAAAGTTGACATATACTCCTTGCTTTGGCTGCAAAGTGGTTGGGTTCAAGATACTGCAGATTGTTTTATATCTGAGTAAGATTTAAGGAACAATGTTGTGGAAATGAGCCTAGTTTAGCCATGCCACTTAAAGGTTTTTGATAACTTGGTCAGCCAGGTTTAGGAACCAGAATCTTGACTACAAATACAATTTTCCATTTTATAAAACCTGTAAGCCCTCTTGTACAACTCTTGGCATTTTGACGTTTTTGAACAGTATGTGCTTTAAACATTTGTAAGTATACAAATTTGTAAATGTCACTGTGGACTATAACTCCTATAACATTACTAAAATATAGCTAAAATATAACTAAAGGCTCTTGCATAAATGATAGCGGTATGTTAAATTTATAATTGTGTCTGGAAGAAATGACAAATTTCTAGGAATCTTGAACCTTCAATAACAGTATGTAACTTAGCTTCAAAATACAGGTTTAAATATTTCAGCTTCAACCAAATGAAACTAAGAATTTGCAAAGATATTTGCCTATGTAAGAGGAAAACCCTTTTATCATCCTCATAATTTTCCTGCTAATGAATCAGAGACCTGTGAATCACAGTTCTCCCCAATAGACTTGCAGTGACTTAGTGTTTGAGAATCTTGATGGTGGAACTGAGATATTTCCTTTCTAAATTAGTCTCTTGGATGTATCTTTATACTTGCCTATGTACATCCCCAATGGATTAAAATTCATTGTAGATATATTGTGTGATATGTTATTTTACCAGTATGTCCTAGGAATTTGTAAAGTTCTTAATCTAGAATAATAGAAATGTGTCTGACTAGAGTTAGTTAAGTACTTTTATCTTAATTCTCTGCTTTTAGCAGTCTAGTTTTGGAATTTGATTGTTGATCCCGTTTTGTGTCAAACTTTTCCATGTTTTTTGGTAATCTGTGTTGAAACAGTTTCTTGAAACAGAGGCAGGAGAAGTTCAAGTAATTTCCTTGTAGTATTTCAAATTTAAGAGATTTTGTCTACTCTGTTTTAAGAGCTTTGGTTATTTCTTTTTAGATTGCTTAGAGCCTAGATTCAGGCAGTGCTAGAAGTTAAACAGATGATTCTACAGAGGTGAATACTTCTTTGACATTGTTCTGTAGAATTTTTGGCTAATATTTAGGAAAGGACTCTTTGCTTGTGCTGCTGGCATCAGTGAAGTTTTGTCAACACCTTGAGATTGGTGACGATACTTCAACCTCAACTTCTGACTTCACCTTTGAATGTCGAAAATTATTTTCCATTACCAAATGTATCAAAACAAAAACATAAACATGGAAAGCCGTGATTCCCTCCTAAGATACATTCAGCAACATCTACTCCTGGCTCCTGGGCCTGGGATTGGATTGTGTAATTTAGTATCTCATAACCACTTCTGGGAAGAATATTGTATACTTAAAAAGAAAAAAAAAATTAGATTTTAGATTAGATAATGGGAATGATTCTCTTAAAACCATTTTTATATCTGAAATGTATGTGAGTTATTAGGGAATTTACGAATCAGTGGCTTAGTTCCATTATCTTAATCTTTTTATTTTTAATCTATCCTGTTAATATCTGTGGATATTTCTAAAATATAATCAAGAATATTGTTGTTATTTATTCTTCTTCTTTATATTGTATACCATTCCACATTTTGATTTTTGTAGGAAAAAGCTCTCCCATTTCTTCACGGTTCATTCTTCATTATATCATCACATGCAGCACTGTTCTTTTTTTAGACACACCACATCACAGCTTCTGGGTTTGAAGTATTAGGTCAAATAGGTTTTGGGGTTTTTTTTTGGGTAATAGTTCCTTCTAAGTATCTTTGATGATGTTTTCATTCTATAAATAGTCACCTCCACTATATTCTAAAGAATATTGAGAGTCTCATTATGAATGGTGGTAGATAACAAATACTATCCATGTGTACAATTTTGCATTTTCTAAATAAATTGCTTCAATTTATTTCCATCATTTTTCCAAGTGCCTCAGGCATCAGTGAAAATAGGCTCATTAATTGCTAAGTAAGTAATTTTTCCACAAGTATAGTCTTGTTCCAAATACTCGTTTGTGCATTTACTATGCGTGACCAGAGTCACCAAACACAAGCCTAGTTATTAAGTGAAATACACATTTCCTTGATTAGTGGGCATCGGGGTCAAATTAAAATCCCACACAGATCATTGCATCACTATTATCATTGCTGCAAAATGAAATGCCAACTTACTTGAATAGGAAAGCTTAGAGTCATCCACATAGTTAGGGAAAGAGTGTAGTGTGGATGTAAAACCTTCCCTCTACTTCTTGACACATGCTGAATGTTTTCTCCTCCAAACAATCTTTCTTCATCCCTTTGGTGAAATATGATCTCTTAGGTTTGTCATAACATCTTAACTGTGGTTTTTCTGTATATGATATTCCTTGTCTTAGATTTAAACACATGCCTTTTCTACCCACTAAAATGCAGGGTTTTTTTTTTTTTTTTATTGCATGGAGTTCTTTGATCCATCCTTATGGTGCTTACTTGGCTTAGTATCTTGGACAGAGTAGATACTTCTTTGCTAAATGCTTGTTGAAAGCATGAATAATGTAATAATTATATAAAAGTATTTATATAGAGAAATGGGTAGGAATAAAACTGAAGAAAAAGGAACTTTATGTTGCTTTCTTTCTTCCTCATTTCGCTTTTATGCAAAGCACAAGTATCTCCATTGGTTATTTGGATCTTCACTTTTTTACTCTTCTTCATTCATAGAACAGGAGTGATGCATCAGACACAGAAGGATGTGTTCTGCCAGTTTTGAGTTGCTTGTAATTCATGTGTACAGAATTATGAAACAGACCCAAATATGTTGGCTTATCTTAGGCAAAACACAATTTCCAAGTTTTAGGAAAATAAAGAAATTTGGGAAACTATTAGAGATTTGTAAAAGACTCAGCAGTCTACGTTGTAACTTTGATTGCTTTTGTTATCACCATACTTCTCATTGGCATTTTTAGAGAATTTTATATTCATCTTATGTATTAAAGTAATATGTGTGGTACCTGGGTGTATTTTGTGGCTTTGGGCTTTCTGATATGAACAAATGAGGGCAATTTGATTAACAATTGTTGATAATGTCTTATATGAAAGATTCTTTGAAGTCTCTATGTTGGGTAGGGAAGAGAAAAGAAAGAGTTAAAATCTAGCAGAGAAAGAGGGTATATTTATAGATAAAGTGATGAGAGAAAGAAAAAACTGCTTTTCTTAAGTGATGTAAATATTTATCTACTCAAACTTAAGGAAATGGGTCCAGGAACTTGAGGACTGTTTAGATTACATATAGATCTGATTTTATGAATCATGAGTAGAGGAAGACAAAAGGACTTTGAATTCCAATTTTTTTAAAAAATCAGCATAGGGTGGCAAAAGACAACATTATGAAGTAGTTTGTTGGTTTCAGCCGGTGTCATCATGTTTTTAGGGAGCAATATCAGATGCCTTTAGGATGGCTTCTGTGTTCCTGGTACTATACCAATCTCAACTGTTTTAATTAATAATAACCCTTTTATGTTATATATTATTCAGATGAGAAAACTGTTTAGCAAGGCAAAGAAGTATGTTTACCATCACAAAGATAAGAAGCAGCAGGGAAGGGTCAAACAGCATTAGACTGTCAAATATGTACCTCTAAGCATTAGGATTTATTTCTTTATCATAGTGATTGCCAGTATAAATTAATACACTAAAATGCTAATCCTAAATTTACCTTTTTATTCATACTCATTAAAAACAGCATGCAATTTAAACTGCTTTAAAAAAACTAACAACCTGAAGTAAGAATATAAAACAACTGGAACTTTCATGAACTTTTGTGGGAGTGTAAACTGGTATACAAGTTTTAGAAGACTGGCATTATCTTCCAAAATTGGTAAAACAATTATTCCATTGCCTAACAGTTTTGCTTTCTTGTGTATCCATTTTAAGTGAGTGTTTTTGTATACCAAGGACATGCACAATAACAGCTATATCAGCATTGCTCATGATATCCCCAAACCGGAAACCACTCAAATTTTCAATCAGCAGTAGAACGGGTAAGGAGATTTCAGTATAATCATGGAAGTGAAATAAGATATGGCAATGAAAATGTGTGAACAACATGCAGTGCCATGTTGTTATCCTACCATATTAAACCAAAAGAGACAGACATAGCAAATAAATATATTATATGATTCCATTTATAGAAAAATGTTTAAATAAGCAAAATATTAATAATATATGGTTTAGTAGCTTTGGATGTGGCTCTGGATCATTGGTGTACTATTTCTTGATTTATCCGGTAGTTAAATGGATATATTCCTTTTGTGATTATTCATTCAACTGTGACCTATGAATTGTATACTTTCTAGGCATATTTTGACCTCACTAAAAAGTTAAACCTAATAGCCATCATTTGTGAGAAGGGAGATATTCTGGTTCACTAAATATTCTTTGTAAAGATTAAGTTAATAACAATAATGGCCATAAGAAAAAAATTCTGTATAGCTCTTGTAACTGGCTTGATAATCTTTTTCAAGACAAGTTATTTTACTTGCCTTTAAGTACAAAATGCACAGATAATATAGCTTCCTTTGAATGTTTGAATTTTTTGTTTGATAAAGATTACAAAAGTAGAAGATAGAGAAGGTATGGAGCGTTCAGCCAAATATGTATCTCTAATATTCATTGGATTCCTTACCACCATTTTCTTTTAGAGTAGGAAAGGTTATCAAATCACTCTGGCAATTTGAGTTTGATTTTTTGGAGATTTTTCACGTCAAGTAAGTAAGTAGAATATTGTTGAAGTTCCAGTTGTTTCATAATTTGTGCCAAGATCAGACATTTTGGGGACCGCTCACCAAGTCCCTGAATACAGTCTCTCATCTTTGACGCTTGCTTTAGTTGCTAGAACAATAAGCATTCTAACTTTTGGAAGTAGACAGCTGGTCACTGGGAATGCCCTTGGTCTCCTTTGGCGCAGAGGGTGCCCTCGCTGGATTCCGGCTCTCTGATTGACACGAAGCTGGCTGTCGTCTCGCTGGTGCTTGGGCACCAACTCAAGGTTCAGTCTCTTCTCATGATAAGCATGAGGTTTTTTTCCTGATAAAAGCATAGATAATGTTATATAATTAAAGAGCATAGGCTCTAGACTCAAACAAATCTAGGTTCAAGTTCTATCTTTACCTCTGTTTATATGCTGACCTTAGAAAATTAAACTTTCTGAGTAGAGTAATAATATTCTATTGATATACAGATTTTTGAGGCAATGCATATAAACTTCTAGCACAATATCTTCCCCAAAATAAGCTTTCAATGAACATTAGCTGTCATGTGTTAATAGCTATTATTATTACTTGAATACATGATACTTTCACATGCAACAAAGTACCACATTAACTCAACTGACCCAGGCACACAAATCAAGGGAAATAAAACAGACCCAACAAAGTACTCTAAGTTATATCATTAATTATTCATGTAAATAAATCCAATACACTTTTGTGTAATAGGAAGCTTTATTCACTAGAAAATATAATTTTTATAAAGGTTACATGCAAGGAATATTTGCCTCAGCATATACTTCTACATTCTCAGATCTAATGCAAGTAAAACCAATTTGAAAATTGATGACTTCCAGTTAGTTTTTTATGCCATAAATGAGTGTTTAAAATACTTTTAGTTGGAAAAAAACAAGGTCACCTATGTACTTAAAAGATTGAAACCAAAGATTGAAGCTGTTTTTTCATTCTTCATTTTATGTTTAAGCTTTGCAGAGATCAGTGAATTCTCAATCAGTACGCATCAGTTAGTAGGTGCAGAGAAGGTGCTTTAATGTCTGGAAATTTCATGAACCTCATTCCCCTGACAAAAAAGGAATCGCTTAGATGAGTGTTCTCAAAACCAACATGCTCTAATTACACATCAAACATCTAAATATACATAAACACAAAAAGGTGTGCATTTTCAGCAACATAGTCTGGATTTCAGAGAATTAGTTTGAACTGTGGCTGCTGATTTCTCAAAATATATTTCACTATCATCAGCCGGTGCATGACAGAGGAGGTGCTACAGTGTAACAAGGTACTCTTGGTTATAAGATTGGTAAACACAACACAGTAACAATACATGCTTCCTGCCACTTTACCCTATGTGCACTTTCTTTCCCAAATAGTTTAGCAAATATTTGCCTCCCACACACAAATGTGAGAATGCCAGCCCTCTTAGGAGACAACTGAAATCCACAGCTGTACAATTTCCCTTTTTCTTAAGGGGAAAAGTTTAAAAATAACCAACTTTTCTCAACCGTGTTAAGCGTATCTTTTCCCTGGGAATCACTTTGTTTTTATATTTTCTGCCTTTCTGTTAAAATTGAAAACATGAATGCTTCATTGCCTAAGAAACTGAGTAAACTTGCTTTCTGAAATGTACCTTTTAATGTCTTTTATAATTTGTTTTTCTTCCCTTATTTGCACTCTCAGCTGTGGATGAATTTCCATGCAATGCACCATTTCTTTAAGAGTTTACACACCAGAAGAAATAAAAGTGGAAAATGGTATCTATTAAGAGAGACGCTTTCTCAAGTCCCCGGCAGACGCTGTTGGTGAGCAGACCTCTGCTGGCTCAGCACAGCCGAGCGGCTTAACCCTCCATAGGGCGGCCCCAAAGAGAGGGGCATATTTCTGGTTGCTGAACAAATGAAGGCATTCTTAACTTGACTTTACCCCTCTTATTGTTTCAGAATACATTGTAGACCAGGGGGGTTTGTAAAATTGAGTCACACATCACTCTACCTTGTAGAAAATGATTTCTATTATTATAACCCACTGACTTCCATATGGTTGGTTGTCTGTGATCAATTCTGTTTTTGTGCTTCCTCCCTCACCGTACCACATATCATCTCACATAGCATCTACACACATACATTCCTTTTGTTTTTATGAATTTATTCTTATTGACTGAAAGCTGAGTTTTCCATTCCCACTTATCTTCACAGCTTAGGATGGCATCAGTGAATCTTTCTATGCTGGAGGCAGCCAGTTGGCGTGGGCATAAAGCCTTTGCCCTGTCTTCCTTTGGGGAGCAGCATATCCGAGCATTTCTTTGAGAAGACTTGTACCGTGAAGTATGAGTAGCACCAAGTCTTGGACTTGTACTGAACAGAGTATGACTCATATAAATAATATCAGAAGGGATAGGGCCTGAGGAGAGACAGTGGGGCAGAATGTCTGCTTTGCAGTCCATGTTCTTTTCACACTGACGGGGAGGTTGTGATAAAGTGGATATGTTGAGTGGAAGCATAACACTCTGTGTTTCTGACAACTTTCCTGCTGTTCATGGCTTGTCCCATTTCTGTCAGCTGTGCCTAACTTGAAGACTTGCATGCTTATGTGTGAGCTAAGTTCCCTCACTGAGTACCACTGAGCGCTGTAAACTCCTCTGTAAGCCAAGAACAGGGGTCTCCCACTTCAAGTGGCTCAGGGTATGAAAGCTAAATCCTACACGAAACGAATAAGGGGCTTTCAAAATCATCTTTTTGTACCTTGAAACAGAAATGTTTGTTCACAATTATGAAGCTGAAAGGAAGCAGCAGCAGAAGATATTTAAATCTTCATTTCTAGTCATTTGCTGTGAAATCTAACTGCATTCCTGGAGCAAAATTGATGGCATTTTAGGACTTTAGTGTTTTTCAGGTATCAAATAAATTTCTACCAGTGTCTTTCAGGTTCTCTAATAGCCAGGAGGATCAGTAATAAAACATAACAAAGGGTTTTAGTAGAAGAATCTGATACTTCCCTGTATTATTTAGACACTATTTAGGCGTTCTTTTGACATTCATTTGACTTGAATAACGCATATTTTTCTACAATTAATTTTTAGCCATTTTATTGTTAACAATAGCAAAATTAAATGTATAGCTTCTTGTTTTTCACAGAGCTGTCTCCCTTTCCACAACACCATTAACTGCCAAGGTGGCCGAAGACCCCCTCACAGCTCTTTCCAGTCATTAACTCATGTCTCCTCCTCATATTCATCATTTCCTTAATTCTGTTTATGATTTCATCATCTAGACATGCATTGCTAAACACTAGTTTAGTTTTACCAATTTTCTGAACTTAATTTAAATGAAATTATACAGCGTGCATTTGTTTATGTCTGGGTTAATTTTCCTTATGTTACTTTTGTGAGATTGTCCAAGATGTCACATACGACTGTTTATTTTCATTGATGTATAATATTCCTTTATATGTATAATATTCCTTTATACACATTTTAAGAACCCATTTATACTGTTGATTAGCGTCTGACGTGCTTCTGGGTTTGGACTCTTATAAACAGAGCAGCTCTGAACGTTCTTGTTAGTGTCCTGTGGTGCACCACTGAGTAGATACCTGTTGGGCGTGTAACCAGGTGTGTAATCACCAGGTAACAGAGTCTCCACATCTTAAACTTTATTAGGTGAGACCAAACCATTTTCCAAAGGGGTTATACCAGTTTTCACTCTCATCAGCAATGGACAACAATATTTTCATGGGTTTGTTTCTGGGCTGTCTACTCTGTTTTTCTATAATTATATCTCTTCCCAAACACCATAACTTTTAAATTAAGGTAGGTTTTTTTTTTAAAAGATATTTTTACTTTTATTTTTATTTTTTTAATTAATTAATTAATTAATTTTACTTTACAACATTGTATTGGTTTTGCCATACATTGACTTGAATCCGCCAATTATGGTAGCTTTAAAATAAGTTGCAACATCTAGTACAATGAGCCCATCAGATTTCTTAAAGTTTATGTTGGTTATTCTGAACATTGTTATTTCCAAATAATTTTAGAATCTACATACCAATGTATAAATACACACAATCTGTTGAGATTTTGACTGAGATAGAATCCATATATTAGCACTAGAATTTATCTAGTTACAGTTTGAATTTTCTGTCAATAGACAGTTCATCATTCTATTTATTTGGTCTTATTTCTCAATAGTGTTTCATAATTCTCTATATAGATGTATCATAAATCTTTTGGTGGATGAATTCTAGTTATTTGAATTTTTATGATGTTATAAATGACATCTTTTTATGTCTTAATAGTTGATATATAAAAATTAATTAATTTTTGTATGTTGGCATTGTTATACAACTTTTGTAAGCTAATTTATGCTAATAATTTAGTTCTAAAATCTGCATGTTTTTCTTTAAACACAGTTAAGTCATATGAACAATGTTTTATTCTCCCATTTCAATTCAAACAATAGGTTCAATTTTTTGTGAATCTTTAAAATTTCACTATTAAATAAAATGTTTTTCTAGGTGTTTTTGTATATGTTTTATCAGTAAGGTAAATTCTTTCCATTATCAGTTTGCTAAGCGTTTTTTTTCAACTATTAAATTTTTTAAAAAAAACTTGTGAAATGCAACATACAATTTACTATTTTAACTATGCTCATAAGTACATTCACATTATTATATTAATAGAATCATCACCACTGTCGGTCTCCAGAACTCTTTTCACCCTTTAAAAGTAAAACTCTGTACCAATTAAACAGTGAATCTCCATACCCTCATTCTCCTGAATCTGTTGCAGCCATTTTTCTACTTTCTATCTCTCTTAATTTGACTACTTTAGACTCTTCATAGAAGTGGAATGACAGAGAATTTGTCATTTTATGTCTGGTTCATCTCACTTAGTATATATAATCCTCAAAATTCATCCATGTTGTAGCATGAGTCAGAATTTCCTTCCTTTTTAAGGTTGAATAATATTCCAGTGTAGGTGTATACCACGTTTTGTTTATCCATTCATCAGTGGGCACTTGAGTCGCTTCCACTTTTTGGCCATTGGAATAATGCTTCTGTGAACATTGATGTACAAATGTATTGTTCCTGCTTTAAGTTGTTTTGTGTATGTTTATATAAGTGGGGCTGTTGGGAGGAACTTGTGTCTGCTCCATAGTGTAATTTGAGGACCCATAGCAGAGCGCTTCGACCAGCCAGAGACACTTAGAACTAGCAACAAAGTGGATTTTAGGTACAAGTTTTTATTTCCAAGGTTGGTCAAAGGGTATAAACTTTCAGCTATAAGATTAGTAGTTCTAAGTATCTAATGAACAGCATGCTGACTATAGTTAGTAATACTGTGTATAATATACTTGAAATTTACTAGTAGAGTAGATCTTAAGTGTTCTAACCATACACACAAAAAGGTAACCATGTGAGGGAATGGGTGTATTAATTAGCTTGATTTTGGTTATCATTTCACATATACTTATATTAAATCATCACATTGTATACCATAAATATATACAATTTTGTTTGTCAATTATATCTCAATAAATCTGAAAAAAAAAAAAAAAAGCAAAGCCTAGAAGCTGTTTTGTTTTTTCACTTGACCTGGTAGATCCAGTTGTCCTCTGGGTTCACTCCAGGTCCTTTGTCTTCATCTCATGTTCAAATATCATATCAAATACCACTTAAAATGTATCCATATTTGGAGGGTGGGGAAAGGTTCAGTTCTGCAGACAGATTGTGTGCTAGTGGTGGTGGAGAAAAGGAAAATTGGATCAGCTGGCATTGGATCTTATCAATTGGATCTTAGTTGGCATTAGAAAATGATAATTAGAGCTACATATAGGCTATGGTTTTTCCAGTGGTCATGTATGGATGTGAGAGCTGGACTGTGAAGAAAGCTGAGTGCCAAAAAATTGATGCTTTTGAACTGTGGTGTTGGAGAAGACTCTTGAGAGTCCCTGGGACTGCAGGGAGATTCAACCAGTCCATCCTAAAGGAGATCAGTCCTGGGTGTTCATTGGAAGGACTGATGTTGAAGCTCAAACTCCAATACTTTGGCCACCTCATGAGAAGAGTTGACTCACTGGAGAAGACCCTGATGCTGGAAGGGATTGGGGGCAGGAGGAGAAGGGGCCGACAGAGGATGAGATGGCTGGATGGCATCACCGACTCGATGGGCATGAATTTGAGTAAACTCTGGTAGTTGGTGATGGACAGGGAGACCTGGCATGCTGAGATTCATGGGGTCACAAAGAGTCGGACACGACTGAGTGACTGAACTGAACTGAACTGAACTGATAGCTCAGATCATCTCTGATTTTGTTTTACTCAGTTGCCATGGTTGAATTTTATAAGGACACTCTCCTTCCCCATAAAAATTGTACTGGTTGGATGAAAGGGAGTAAGCAGTACCTGGGCTAGGGAGATGAGTGGAATCCTTGGAATGCAGTAGGAGTCCATAATAGGTATTGTCAAGGGACAATCAGACAACTTATCAACTACACTTAAAAAAATGAGTTGTACCTTTCATTCATCAAACAGAGCCCTGTATAAATGTTATTCAGTGTTGATAACATTGAATTAACATTGTGGATTTTCATCAGTTAGGTACACATAGTGTAAGGGCTCCTGTAATCCTTTAAATTACAATTTACAATTGTAAATACCTTTCTTGAGCCGTCTTTAGATGAGGATGCCTCACCCACTGTATGTCGAGCACCTTTCATACAATCTTTATTTTAGACATTTGTTGCATAGTCTCTGGGTAACATGCTGGTAGGGCTTCCCCGATGGCTCTGCTGGTCAAGAACCTGCCTGCAATGTGGGAGACCTGGGTTCGATCCCTGGGTTGGGAAGATCCCCTGGAGGAGGGCATGGCAGCCCACTCTAGTATTCTTGCCTGGAGAATCCCCATGGACAGAGGAGCCTGGTGGACTACAGTCCACACAGTCAGAAAGAGTCAGGCACAACTGAGCGACCAAGCACAGTGTTTCACATTGTGTTATTACGCATCACTATACCAGCAAAGAGTCAACCCTTGGGAACCTGGAACTGACCATGCATGCCCCCACCCCCTTCAAAAAGAAATGAGGATAAATATAGTTGTTCTGTGCTTCTTAATCTGTATAGTATATTGTTTACAAGTAAACATTTCTTAGAGGGGAAAAAGTAGTTATACTTTTTCTGATGTGTCTGCATTCAACCCTTCCTCGGGGTGTACTTTTAATTCTGCAGCCAGGGTATTAGCAATATTAAACTGAAAATGTCACAGAATGTCAAATCTGAAAATGTCACTGGGAAAGGGGTAAAAAAGATGGTGACCCTGTACCATCCACAGATGAAATAAATATGCCTCCCCGGGACTGTACGGTGGTTTTTTTTTTTTTTTTTTTAGTGGGTGTAGCTTTATACATTTTGCATCCTATTAATTTTCATGGCATCAATGGAGAAATATTAGAACAGTGAGAGTGCTGAAGACAAATTAACTCATCAATTACATGTATGGGACAGTGGAGACTGAGTTTATTTCACCATTTCAAATTGCAATAAAACTGTAATTACTAACTCGTGGAATCTTCATGGAAATCTGCATTCATTACCACTTAATTTGAAGTCAGTGACTGCTGTATACTTAACTTTTCTCTAATATCTGCTACAAAGTAGAAATAGTAGAAAGCAGTTTAGAATTACAGCAGCTGTCTTACTCAGTCCCCACAGAAACATTTTTGTAATCATCCAAACTAAATTTTGCCCATGAAACCAGTGAGATTAGTTTGTATTTAAGTAGTGCAGAAAATGGAAAATGAATATATTGTTTGTTCAAGGACCCAGTTCCCAGTTTTATTTCTCTCTCTCTTTTCTCCATTTCTAACTCTCTGTCACTCTTCCCTCTTCCATCTTTTCTCTACATACTCAAGTACAACTCAGAGTTATTTCTTTCAGGAAGAATGGCAAAGGGGAAAAATGAAGCCAGAAGATTTATGTTCAAATTCTGTCCATGCCCATTTCCTGACTTTATGGTTTTGAGCAAGTTATTTTGCCTCTTTGAAACTCACTCTCTCCATTTGTAAATTGAGGATTATAATGTCAGTCTTCCAAGGTTTATGTGAGCATTAAGTGAACTAATATATGCAGATACCCCTAGTGTGGTACCCAGCATTTTAATGTTGGTTTCTCTTCTTTTAATCTTTAAAGAAAATCAGAAATTATAGGCATTACATACTGTGTCATGATTTATGGAGCAAATTGCATTTGCTTGACAGTTTTGTATCTGGAAGGATAAAAACTGCATTTATTATGCATAGATCATTTGTTTTTGTTTTTGTATCTTTAATATGGTTGAAAAGTGAAGTTCTATATAAATTGAAACTTATCTTTTAACCATATATTTTTTATTTGCCACTGTGAATTAATTAAGTCTGAAAGCCATCATTTAAATGTTATTTTTATTTCTTCAGTCACTTACTGACACCTGGGAAATGATAGATCACAGATGTAAGGGGTCATATAGGGGCAGAAATCACCTGCGTTTTATTTTGGGATCAGTGATTTTTTTCAAAAGTCTGATCCTGTCAACTACAGGTTTTGATGTATGTGCATAAAGAAGCAAAGGAAACACGTGTCAGTTGATGTAGGCACTGTCTGATTGAGGAACAGGGGCTATAAGCTCGCGCTGTGATCTTAACAAGGAAAAAAAAAAGAACACAAAGAGTTGGGTAAGGACTAGTTACAAACACAGAATGCAAACAGAATAAATCTTTTAAACAATTTTAAAGTAGTGAGGGAGCTTAGTAACTCTAAAATTCCAGCCACAAGAAGCGTTAGCATGCATGTTTGTTAATCTCTACCTGTCAGAATTATTTTACAGCTGTGCTGATTTCTGAAGCAGTCAGTACTCAGTAAAACAGTTAGGTTAAGCACAGGTAAAACTAAATTTTATGCAGTCCCATGAACAGAGGAGCCTGGCGGGCTACAGTCCATGAGGTTGCAAAGAGTTGAACATGCCTTAGTGACTAAACAACAACAATCATGTATTTGCTACCATTCAATTGGTTGCTTCTGGGCATCTTTCCATACCCCTTAATGGTATAGCTGTTGCCACTGAGTCATGTCAGACTGGGAAAATGAACTGATCACTCCTTAAGCTCATCTGGCCAATTACATATGTGCTCCATGGGCTTGAGGTGATCAATATACATGCAGCACAACATTTGTGTTGCTGGCCAGAACCCACTGAGCAAAAGCCATGCCTCTGATGTCAAATTGCTTGGGCTGAATCTACTGACCAGTGGCAATGCGTAAATACAGTATGGGGAAAAAAAATCGAGGCAGCTGGGGTCTTGATCTTTAAGACACTTTCCAGGTAATAATTGCTATCTGCAAAACTGGTAAGGTCTAAGTGAGTTGATACATCTAGATCTTGTCCAAGAGCTCCTGCCACATAATAAGCTCTTAATTAATGTTAACTATTATTATTACTCTCTCTACAGTTTTTACAGTAAACCTAGGATCCAGTTGTCAACCAGAGAGTGAAATTATATCTGCATGCAGAAAGCAAAGGAAATGTGAATGAAGCTATTTATGATATCCATGTTATTCAGTTGAAAATCTCAAGCCAGAAAGCCCATGCTTTGACTAGTCACAGCTTACCTGTTGATATGTACAATCCATTATGATGCTAAGAAAGAGAACGTATTTAGTGGAAAAAAAAAGGTTATGTCATTTTCAATATAAACTCAAAATAGAAAATACAGCAAAGATCATCTTTATTCTAATTCTTTTTAATTCCCAGAACCTATTACATATTATAAACTTTGGGGTCTAGAGATTGGAATGAATTCATAGAAATTTATTCAGCAATGTTTGTAGCATATACCTAAGTTGATCTAAGATGTTCTGTTCCTGCCATTATCTGTCATACAACTTCAAGTCCTTGCTCAACTTTCCTATTCTGAATATTCTGAATTGTATTAACAAGATTCAAGGAAAACAGTAGGATAGTTAATGGAAATCGTATGTTCAAAAAAAAAAAAGGCAGTGCTTTTTGAGCAAATAAAAGCAAATTTGATTTTTCCAGAAATGTAGAGCCATGCTGTCTGGCTCCTGCCTTGGTCAACCTTGGCACTATAGTGTTAGAATATTTACTCCTTTGGCAATATATAGGAAAACCTATTGTATTGTATATAAGAACCTTAGGATCTCAAATTATCTGCTGTGTTTATTTTCTCCTTTGCCCTCAAATGTAGTTACTCTGTTGGTTTGTGCTTTTCTGAACTATTTCTACTTGCTTGCTTTCTCAGTCATCTCCTTCTAAATGAAGGCCTTGCTTAAGTGTCTCTCTTTAAGCTTCCTTTGCTTATCCCTCCCAAATTCTTTTGTAGATCTGGCTCAGTAGGTATTTTCTTCCTTTTATCTTTCATGAATAATTTCCAGCTGTCTTTGACATATGTCCCTTGACCTAGCAACAGACTGCCTCCAAGGCATCTTTCTTTAGATAAAATATCAGCCAATTATACTCAACATATAAAACATCAGTTTTTCATCCAATACAAGTATTTTCTTTGAGTAGTCCAGTTCTTCACAATGGTACTCCTGTTACCCCAGGTGCTCAAAAAGAATGTTGACTCCTTATATCCAGTGATTTTGACTTAACTCTACATCTAATCAGATTCTTTGACCTATGGGATTTCTACTTTTTTTCCACTCACCTTTATGTTTTCATTGCCATCACTGTAATTCAGGCCATGATGCTTATAGCCCAAGTGGCTCTAAGGACCTTCAAGTGCACCCCATTTCTACTTCTATCTTAACTGCTGCAAAATTAGACTGAGACATTGGCCACACTCCTTTAAAAGCTGCTTTCTCTGGCTTTGTTAATGGATTATTTATATGTTTTTTTTTTTTTTCATTTTTGAACCCTTTCTTCATTTATACATACTGTATGCTCTAAACTAGAGTTTGGCAAATTACCTAGCATCAAATGTGTGTTGCCACCTGTTTCTGTTAAAAAAAGTTTTATTGGAACATAGCCAGTCCCAGTCTTTTACAGTTGTCTCTGGCTGCTTTCATGGTAAAATAGCAGAGCTGAATAGTTGTGACAGAGACTGTGTGTCCCATGAAGCTGCAAATATTTACTTTCTGGCCCTCTGTAGTTAAAGCTTGCTGACTCCTTCTCTAGACCAGTGCTTTTGAAAGTTTAATAATTGAGTATGTTTCAGGTTAGCTCTATGATTATGAATTTCTGATAAGCTCCCATGATTCAAATGCTCCTGGACTACAGATCATAGTTTGAGAAGCAAAGCTCTAGAGAAAATTTACTTCATAAAATATTCACAGAGAGAAAGTATCTGTGGTTTCATGATCAAATCAGACTGTAACCCCACATGGGAGCTTCAAGGTATTTGTACATATTATTATACTGACAACTTTAAGAATCTCTGACATAAAAACAAACAGGAAAGCAAAGCAAATAAAATGAAACATAAAACATGAACAGTTGGTCATCTTATGAGTTCTGTCCATTTCAAAACAGCCAAAATCTGTCCTTCCTTTGTTTCATTTCTAATGTTCCCTCTTTAACAAGGGTAATAGCAGTTCAACCTGGCTCATATTTTAAGGTATTACCTCTATTTCCCATCACAACTGGCCATATTAAATGGTCAATAAATTTATGAAATTGAACTAAATTGAGTCTGTAAAAATAGGCTCAAAACAGATATGATACTTAATAGTTGATAGTAAGGTATATGTACCTAAAAGCATTGTAAAGTAATTTACCTGAGGGAACAGTCTTAGACATGACTTGATAAATTTAACTTCTAAGTATTTTCTGTGCAGTTCTGATGTTTATCTGATATCATACTCTACTTTTCATCATTGTATTCTGAATCTACATGACAACTTCAAAATATTGTAAAGAGAGAGATATTTGGAAATAGGGGTGTTTTATTTTTAGGGTATATATTTCATTGTTAATTAATTAATTAATTAAAACCAGTATTTCTCACTTGAATTCAGACGTTTCCCATGGCTCCGCGCAGTCCTCACGTTACTCCAGCCACTGTCGGCGACGGTGCTCCAGCTCTCGTGAACTAACTCTGGGTCTCTTTAAATGCCTGGATCTTTCTTCCTCCCAGGTCTTTGCACATGCTGTTCTCTTTGCCTGAAATGCTCTTCTCACTGCTTCAGTTGTCCTGTCTGCTTTCCTCTTCAATCTTTTGTTTCCAGTCTCAGTACTTTTACACAAGAAAAGCCTTTTCTTCAACTCTGGCTTTAGAACACTTCCTCTGTGCATCTCAAACAGTTTATGATCACCTGTGTCATAGGTCCTTTTACATAGTATTGAGGATTCTTCATTGTGTCTCCATTTCCTTCACAAGACTAGGCCTAAGCCATAGACAATGTTATCTTGTTCACCATTGTATTTTAAGCAAAACACATGTTCAACAAGCATTTGTTAAATGGATTCTGATTGTTTGCATTTAAAGTGAGTTGGGCTGGGAGGCTTTATTCTTGCCAAGGTTTTCTTCTCTGGAGTCAGGTATGGTGTAGAAACCTGAAGCCTGCTAGTATTTTCCTATGTCCTGTGCTAGAATCTAGATTTGCAGTTCCTTAATTTAACTTGTAAAGTTCCGAGTTAGAACTCTGAGGTGTGTCTCTCAGGGCCTCTCACTAGAATCAAGAGATCCATAGTCATTCTGACTATAGGAGAACATTGGAATTACACTGTAGGCTAGTAATGGCCCTTGTGTTCTAGACTAGTATTCATCTGGGCATTAAAAAATTGCAAGTAGTGATTATGAACCCACCTCTGGATAAGCAATTGAGGTCATAGAGAGTAGCTATAATTCAAAGAGAATAGTGGCAACCAAATGTCTGTAGTGGACTTCAGTATTATGATGTCTTTACGAATGGCATCCCATAATCATTTAAGAATGATGCAATGGAAAAAGATATGTATCTCTGCCTATTGACACTGTACAGTAGAAGCCTATAACCGTGCGTCTGTATCTGTCACGGACATGCTCATATGTACATCCTGTCAGTTCCACCCATTTTTCATTGGATTACCAATCACATTGTAAATACTGTTCTCATATATCTCCTACATTTAGATGGCTTCCCTTATATGTATATTATCACTATTAAATATATAGGCTGTTGTCTTTAGTAAAAAGCAATTACCTAATGTAGGATTTCTTGGTAACTAAACCAGCTTACCCTTGCAATGTGTTCTACTAACTCTGTGGAAGAGACTAGGCACTCAGCCATTTTCCTTTTATTGCACAGATTTGGATCTCACATATCATTGTGGTGGATGTAACCATTTGTCTTTGCAGTAGAATCCCCACAAATATTTTATGGTCTCAATTCAACAGTGTTAAAAGCTTTCAATTTCTGGAGTCCTGCCCTGCTCTTTCTTAAACACAATAATCAATAGACCTTTTGTCATTGAGTCAATCTTTTCTCTTCACTTATAGAACTATGTTGATGACTACTGCCAAAGTCTTCCTTTAAGACCTAAATTTTGTGATAAATCTGTTTGTGCCAATAATAGACACATTTCTTGAGTGCCATCTTTCTTGAGTCACTCTATACTTACATTGCCACTTATACCACAACCTTTCAAAATGTGTTTTATCTAAAGTTACAAAGGTAGCCTTTTATGTATTCTTTAAATTTCTTACTTATCTTTGTTTTCTTTTTCATGGAACAAATAAGAGAAAAGTTTTTATTTACAAATATTTTGAGATGCAGTTCCCAGAAAAATCAATATAATTTTTTTCTTGTCTTCTTCCTCCTCCTTTTATGCTTCTTTATTTTGTTTTGGAAACATTTTAATAGGTTTACGCGTGATCCATGAGTAAATGCCCCTTCATATTCTTTTATGTAGACTTTGTGTATGCTTCTCTCATTTGCATATCTCAGTCCTTTATTTCAATAAATTATTTTATTTTGTTGTCATATTAGTATTTTTCCCTGTGACGGTGATCAAGTTCAAACAATTATGGTCAGTAGTGTGGGAGAGAGGTTTTGAGAAATAATACAAATTCAGGTAACATCATCTTTACTCAATGATAAATAGTGCTTTTCCTATTCCAAGCACTGTTTTAAGGGCTTGTCATATATTACCTGTTTTAATCCTCTCAATCATCTGCTTTTCCCTTTCTATCTTGTAGATGAAGAGTGTGACTTCAGAGAATTTAAGTAGACTGCCAAAATTCAGCTACAGTGATAAAGAGTACTTAAATGCCTTTTTCTAATGTAGTCTAAACTAAAACTCATGCTTTTCTATCAGTCCAGACTCTCTATTTGGGATTGTGAGGAACAGGAACAGTGAAATGAAAGTCTAAGTCATAGAAAAAAGCCGTTGAAAGTCTCAAGGAAGTTTCTTTGTCACAAACTAAATGTCAGTCTCTTCTGTTTCCCCCCCCGCCCCCCGAACTGACTACTCCTTCCTGCTCCTCTGATGTTCGCTCCTCCTCTGCACATTCTGTAAAGATTGACTTGTCCTAGGCCTTAGTCATGGCTCTTCTTTCCTCTCTGCTCTTGTTCACTAGGAGATTTCATCCATCCACATGGTTTTAAATACTACTTATAAAATGATGACCCTCAATTGTATACCTTTGGCAAAGAACTTTCTCCTCAATTCAAACTGATATTAATATATCTAACTTCTAATTTGATATCTCAATTAATAAGTACTTAAAATTTTGTGGATTAAAAATAGAACATTTGATACTTTCCCCCCAAATTATTCCTTCCAGTCTTTTCCATGTCAGTAACTGTCACCACTATTTACTCAGTTAATCAAGCCAGAATTGTAACAAGTATCCTTGATTATTGTGTCTGCATGTTCAGTCACTGTGATGTTGGACTCTGTGAGCTCATGGACTGTAGCCCACCAGGCGTCTTTTTTCTATGGAATTATCTAGGTATGAGTACTGGAGTGGGCTGCCATTTCCTCCTCCAGGGGATCTTCTTGACCCAGGGATTGAATCTGTGTCTCTTGCGTCTCCTGCATTGGTTGGCAGATTCTTCACCACTGTGCAATCTGGGAAACCCATGCTTGACTATTACATTTTCCTAAACCCCCTTAATAGAATTTAACAGAATTTATTGGCTCTATATCTGGTATGTAATGTGAATCTGTCTACTATATTGATATCTACTCTTCAACTTTGGTTTAAACAACTATCTCATATCTGACTAATTCAAGTGGCTTTTATCTAGTTGTACTGCTTCTTCTAGTGTGCTGCTCCAGTTTGTTACCATATAGCAGTTAGAGTAATTTTATTCCATAAGGTTAGTCAGATCATAACAACCACTACCACACAACACACATGCATGTCAACACTACCTATTGATGTTATTCAGTCACTCAGTAGTGTCTGACTCTTTGCGACTGCAGGGACTGCAGTATACCAGGCTTCCCTGTCCTTCACCATCTCCTGCAGCTTGCTCAAACACATGTCTACTGAGTTAATGATGCCATCCATCCATCTTATCCTCTTTCATCCCCTTCTCCTCCTGCCTTCAATCTTTCCCAGCATCAGGGTCTTTCCTAATTAGTCGGCTGTTCACATCAGGTGGCCAAAGTATTGAAGTTTCAGCTTCATCAGTCCTTCCAATGAATATTCAGGATTGATTTCCTTTAGGATGGACAGGTTTGATCTCTTTGCTGTCCAAGGGACACTCAGGAGGACTCTTGAGTCTTCTCCAACATCACAGCTGAAAAGCCTCAATTCTTTGGCACTCAGCTTTCTTTACAGTTCAAGTCTTACATCCTTACCTGACTACTAGAAAAACCATAGCTTTGACCATATGGACCTTTGTTGGCAAAGTGATGTCTCTGAGTTTTAATATGCTATCTAGGTTTGTCATAGCTTTTCTTCCAAGGATCCTTTCTTCCAAGGATCATGGCTGCAGTCACTATCTGAAGTGATTTTGGAGCCCAAGAAAATAAAGCCTGTCACTGTTTCCATTGTTTCCCCATCCATTTGCAATTGAAGTTGCCATGCCATTGGGACCAGATGCCATGATCTTCGTGTTTTGAATGTTGAGTTTTAAGCCATCTTTTTTACTCTTCTTTTACCTTCAGCAAGCACCTCTTTAGTTCTTCTTTGCTTTCTGTCATAGTGTCATATTATCTGCATATCTGAGGTTATTGATATTTCTCCTGGTAATCTTGATTCTGGCTTATTATTCACCCAGCCCAGCATTTTGCATGATGTATTCTGCATATAAGTGAAATAAACAGGGTTAAAATATACAGCCTTGACATAGTCTTTTCCCAATTTGGAACCAATCCATTGTTCAATGTTAGGTTCTAATTGTTGCTTCTTACCTTGCTTACAGGTTTCTTAGGAGGACAGGTAAGGTAGTCTGGTATTCCCATCTCTTTAAGAATTTTCCACAGTTTGTTGTGATCCACACAGTCAAAGGCTTTAGCATAGTGCATGAAGCAGAAGCAGATATTCTTCTGGAACTCTGTTTCTTTTTCTACGATCCAATGGATGTTTTCAATTTGATCTCCAGTTCTTCTGCCTTTTCTAAACCCAGCTTGAATATCTGGAAGTTCTAGGTTCATGTACTGTTAAAGCCTACCTTGGAGAATTTTGAGCATTACTTTGGTAGCATGTGAAATGAGTGCAGTTGTGAGGTAGTCTGAACATTTTTTGGCATTGCCTTTCTTTGGAATTGGAATGAAAACTGACCTTTTCCAGTCTTGTGGCCACTGCTGAGTTTTCCAAATTTGCTGGCATTTTGTGAGTGTAGCACTTTCACAGCATCATCTTTTGGGATTTGAAGTAGCTCAGCTGGAATTCCGTCAGCTCCACTAGCTTTGTTCATAGTGATTCTTCCTAAGGCCCACTTGACTTTTCATTCCGGGGATGTCTGGCTCTAGGTGAGTGATCACACCATTGTGATTATCTGGGTTATGAAGATCTTTTTTGTGTATTCTTCTGTGTATTCTTGCCACCTCTTCTTAATATCTTCTGCTTCTGTTATGTCTGTACCATTTCTGTCATTAATTGTGTCCATCTTTGCATGAAATGTTCCTTTAGTATCTCTAATTTTCTTGAAGAGATCTCTAGTGTTTCCCATTCTATTGTTTTCCTCTATTTCTTTGCACTGATCACTTAGGAAATCTTTCTTATCTTTCCCTGCTATTTTGGAGCTCTGCATTCAGTTTCAAAAGCATTTACTACCTATACTTTTAGAATAAAATCTATATTGTTTCATATGACCTGTATACCCCCATCTACTCTGCTTCCAGTTTACCTCTACAACCAGGTCATGACCACTTTAATTCTCCCTTATTGTGTGCCAATCTTTATGGCTTTCTTTTTGTCCTTACTCTTTCTTGCCTGCAGGCCTGGGCCTGGAATGCTCTATTCTTCTTACTCTTGAGAACAAGATCTTGAGAATAAAGATCTAAAGTATCAGATTCTTTACCAGCTGAGCCACACAGGAAGCCCAATAATACTGGAGTGGTGGCCTATCCCTTCTCCAATGGATCTTACCAACCCAGGAATCGAATCGGAGTCTCACGCATTACAGGCGAATTCTTTACCAACTGAGCTATCAGGGAAGACATGTATCTGATAGGTTCTCCTTATTGAGTTCTCAGCTCAAAATTTTTTTGTTGGGGAGAACGTCTTTGATCGAACTGTATAATCTTGTCTCTCTCCTCTCTCTTGCCATCTTAAGTATTTATGTTTCTACTTGTCATAATTTACGACATTTTGATCATTATTCATTTAATCACTTGCTAGAATTAGTCTCTCATGAAGGCAGAGATGTGTATCTTCATTGTATTCCCCAGATAACAGCAGGGAATTATAGGTATTCAGAAAAAAAAAAAAATCATTGAATGAATGAAGCTTGATTTAATAGCTGCAGGTATAAAGTGAGTAGTGAGGTATCATGGGAATGTGGTAGTTCAGGTTATTTTAATAAACTGATACATTAAAAAATATTGATCTACTCCTGGTGGGATTTCAGAAATGATATTAATACTTCACTGATCCTTACCACTGATTTATTTCTTATTGAGACAATGCTATATCTTCATCACCCAGTCCAAAAATTTTTTTCTAAATTTAAAGATAATTTTTCTCTTTAAGGGTTCGATTTAAGGAAATCCCTTTTCCTTTACATTCGTATCTGTTGCTTTCTTTTTTATAAAAGGGACTTGATAGGTTGGTTTCATTTTCTCCTTTTACCTGGTATTAGTACTCTGCTAAATATTTTGCACACATACTCAGTTAATTCACCCTATACATAAAATTTACAGATAAGAAAAATGAGGTTAAAATGCTCAGAAGGGAAAAACTGGAACTCAAGTCCATAGATACAAAATGGTATCAAATGCTATGCTGAAATGGTTAGGAATGACATCATGATAACATATGGGAGAACGATGCTAAAATAAGTTCCTTTTGCATGGTTAAAATTGAATGCTACTCTGGTTCCACCACCAGGAATTTGGTCATTGTCTGTTATTTCTTTTATCTATCAATTGTATCTCCATGCTAGTATAAACAAAATTTAATAAATTCATTAAAAAAATACTGTTTTGTTTGTATTTTAGCTGAGCCAGCATTTCTGTTTCATAATTTGGGGGGCAGTTTGTAACTTAAAAGATGTTTGTTCCTTGGAAGAAAAGTTATGACTAACCTAGACAGCATATCAAAAAGCAGAGATATTACTTTGCCAACAAAGGTACATCTAGTCAAAGCTATGGCTTTTCCAGTAGTCATGTATGGATGTGAGAGTTGGATTATAAAGAAAGCTGAGTGCCGAAGAATTGATGCTTTTGAACTGTGGTGCTGGAGAAGACTCTTGAGAGTCCCTTGGACTGCAAGAAGATCCAACCAGTACATCTTAAAGGAAATCAGTCCTGAATATTCATTGGAAGAACTGATGCTGAAGCTGAAACTCCAATACTTTGGCTACCTGATGTGAAGAATTGACTCATTTGAAAAGACCCTGATGCTGGGAAAGATTGAAGGTGGGAGGAGAAGGGGATGAAAGAGGATAAGATGGATGGATGGCATCACCGACTCAACGGACACGAGTTTGAGTAAACTCTGGGAGTTGGTGATGGACAGGGAGGCCTGGCATGCTGCGGTCCATGGGGTTGCAAAGAGTTGGACACGACTGAGCGACTTCACTTTCACTTGTCACTTTCATGCATTGGAGAAGGAAATGGCAACCCACTCCAGTGTTCCTGCCTGGAGAATCCCAGGGACGGGAGAGCCTCGTGGGTTGCTGTCTATGGGGTCACACAGGGTCGGACACGACTGAAGCAACTTAGCAGCAGCAGCAGCAGCAGCAGCAGCAGCATTAACTGAAAGAATAGTTTTAACTTGAGCATTTATAAAGATGACAAGAAAATTTGTTTAAAAGAAGGGAACTCAGACTATGAAACAAATAAATTATTTATTTAATTGGTTACGTCTTAGTAAGTGTGCGGCAACTGTAAATAATGTAGGTTTAATGTTATGGTAACAATTTAGAGAAAAGTAGCTTTGGTAGTTCCTGTAATCTTTCATGTTTTTGGATTTGCATGATTCCTTGATGTGCTTCATTATCCCACAGTGATCCATACAGATTCATTGGTATTTAATTTATCAGTTCACCCAACAAATTCCTGGATATTTGATATAGGAATTCATTGGGCTAGGTGATGGTCAGTTTTTTTGTGTCAGAGATAAAGTACTAATTTACAGAGTCATCCTGTTTGTTTGCAGTTGCCAAATATTCCATTTTTGAAGCTTTTTGATCTGACATGCACAGTTTCATCTTTTGAATTTGTTTTTCTTTGGAGAAATTTCTGTTTCTCCATCAGTTTGCTATTGTATAAACTTGTGTCTGTGCAGGGGCTGCGAAATTCATGGCTCTTTTCAAATGCTTAAGTGCCTAGTATATGCAATTTTAAATGTTTTAAAAGGATTCCTGCAAAATACCTCCCTATGAAGTATCTATACAGTTGTGCTTTAGGGAGTTTTATAGAAATATCTGATTTTTAGGTACAAGAAACATTATATTTCAAGTTGTTTGTTTTCTTGAAAATAACTATTTCATAGAATAACTTAAAATTGTATTTTTTCCCCTACTATCAGAATTCTGGTGAGTTCTTTTGAAACTTTTCTGTTACTGTTTTAATCTCTAGGTTCCTTGCACATAAGTGGCACTCAGAAATAATAGTTGTGTGATAGAATGAATGAATTAATAAATAAAACAATCCCAAATCTGTGGCAGTAACTATCTTTTGTAATTCTGCCTTTCCAAAGCTTTGTTGATTGTTACATATGTTGGCAGAAAAATGGACTACATAGAAGATTTTATGCTTCCACCTAGGGTTTTCAAAACCGAGCATGTTTTGTAATGCAAAATAAGGGAAAATGCAATTAAAATAAGCAAGTGGAACTCTTCCAAATGCAGACCCTTGGAGTATTGTCAAATCTCCTTCTCTAGAATAAAAAATTATTTCTTGACTTTCTCTTAAAAATTGAATGGCTACCTTTGGGTTTTAACATAGTTAGAATTGGTTGTTCCTGATCTTTATTGATGTCTCCTTTAGTTTTGTTTGTTTTTATTTTTTCTAGAGTCCCAGTGTCTTGCCACAACTATTTCTGTATACCATCTCTGCTCCTGACCTCTTCGTTTCTGTTATTTTCTTTAGTCAGATCGCGTGTTTCCTCTGCTCTTGAATCTGCCTTTGTCCTTGAACCTGGGCTGGAGAGAACACTGTAAATGCTAATGCATTCAAAGTTGTCTTCTTGGCTTTCCTTGAATCTTTCCCCTTGCTCTCTGCCTGCTGGCATTGTCTCTGTGTGACTAGCTTACATTCCTGGAGGTCAAACTTCTTTGACTTTAGCTGCTCCTTTCTCAGAGGTAGGAAAACAGTGATCATTTCTATAGATTTTCCCTTTCTGTCTGTCCCCATCTGAAATCACTACTCAAGCTTTCCCTGCATATAAGGTCCTCTTACCTCCGAGACTTACATTTTGGCATCTGAAAGTCTGTAGATACCATTTGTCTTCATCATTTCACACTTGAACAAAGAAGATCTGGAGTCTGGTTAAATTCGGTGCATTGAAAGTGTTTACTACCTCCTGAAACCCAACTAAGATAACAGGAATAAGTGGGGAGGGGAAGGATGTGAAATCTACAGGAGCAAAGACAACAGTAGTTGATAGATGACATCAACATTCAAGTCAAAGCAGATGGATGAGAAAATTATTTGGCAGAGCAGACATGGGACCCAAGGAACCTATGGAGAAGGAAACCAGAAAAGAGAAAGTTACTTTGTTCCTATTGGACCTTGGAAAGTCCCCAGTATTTTAAGGGATTAGAGGCACCAGATTCTCTGAAAGGCAAAATCTGGGGGAGACAAAATCAAGCACATTGTTTATTTTTGTAAAAGAAGTCTTTGGAAGCGTCAGATGCCCTCCCATCTCTAACAGCCAGACAGTTTCTGCTTTCCCAATTGTGAAGGACTAATTACATCTATTTCACAGAGAAATTGACTTAAAAGGAATTTTGAATCATGCAAAAGTAGAAATGGGATGAGCTTCTTTCCTGAAAACAGGGCCCTTAAGTAAATATCTGCATATTTAATCATGAGAATGGCCATCTTTTTAGTTTGTCTAGCTCCTGTAGTGGAGGCATTGACATTGCTTGAATCAAACATTTGATAATTTGATGTTGTTGTTCAGTTGCTAACTTGTCTGACTGTTTGCAACCCCATGGACTAGCATGCCAGGCTTCCCTGTATTTCAGTGTCTCCCAAAGTTTGCTCACGTTCATGTCCATTGAGTTGGCAATGCTATCTAATCATCTCATCCTCTGCCAACCCCTTCTCCTTTGCCTTCAGTCTATCCCAGCATCAGGATCTTTTCCAATGAGTCGACTCTTTGCATCCGATGGTCAAAGAATTGGAGCTTCAGCATCAGTCCCTCAAATGAATATTCAGGTTTGATTTCCATCAGTATTGACTAGTTTGATTTCCTTGAAATTCAAGGGACTCTCAAGAGTCTTCTCCAGCACCACAATTCAAAATCATCAATTCTTTGATGCTCAGCCTTCCTTATGATCCAACTCTCACATCCATACATGACTATTGGAAAAACCATAGCTTTGACTATATGGACCTTTGTTGACAAAGTGATATCTCTGCTTTTTAATAAGCTGCCTGTGTTTGTCATAGCTTTTCTTCCAAGGAGCAAGTGTCTTTTAATTTCATGGCTGCAGTCATGGTCCACAGAGATTTTGGAGCCCAAGAAAATAACAGCTACCACTGTTTCCACTTTTTCTCCTTCTATTTGCCATAAGGTGATGGGACCAGATGCCATGATCTTAGTTTTTTGGATATTGCATTTCAAACCAGCTTTTTCGCTCTCCTCTTTCCCCTTCATCAAGAGGTTCTTTAGTTTCTCTTCACTTTCTGCCATTAAAGTGATATTATCTGCATATCTGAGGTTGTTGGTATTTCTCCAGGCAATCTTGATTCCAGCTTGTCATTTATCCAGCCCAGCATTTCACATGGTGTACTCTGTATAGAAGTTAAATAATCAGGGTGACAATATACAGCCTTGTTGTACTCCTTTCCCAATTTTTAACCAGTCCATTGTTCCATGTCTGGTCCTAACTGTTGCTTCTTGACCTGCCTGTCAGGAGGCAGGTAAGGTGGTCTGGTATTCCCATCTCTTTAACAAACATTTGAGAATAATATCCTTATAATAATATGGCTTGAAATTCTATTGACTTGTGGGGCAACCTATGAATTCATGAGCCCAGCCCGTATACTGAGTTTTTGTTTAGTTTTTGAATTTCCCACTATGTGTGAACAGTTGAGAGCCAGTAGAAATTGGATGAAAACATCAAATGAGGGGAGATACAAACAAAAATCAGTGAAAACAGAGTCCAGGGAATGGAAGATGCAGCATAAAACTGTCATATTCTCAGTGAGATAAGAGAAAATGTTATACACATCAAACAGAAATAGTATTATATAAATCAAAGAAACAATCAGGGAATGAGGACAAGTTTTTTAAAATTAAACATAGAGTAGTTAAAATTGAAGTATTAAAACAAAAAGTGAGGTAACTTTGATAGGAAAAAAGAGATAAATTTCGATATTCAGCTAATAGGTTCATAAAAAGACAAAGGAGCAAAGACTCAGTTGAGGATAAATGTCAAAGAAATGAGAGGACTTTTTTAGGAAGGTGAAGGATATGAGTTCCTAGAATGAAAGGTCCATGAAGCACTTAGCCAAGTGGCCAAGAAAATACTCACTCAAGGCAGTACCACATGTCCAGATGTCAGAAATAAAGAGATGGGTCTAGATTTCTTAGAAAAATGGCTTATACATGATGGCTCATAATAAGACTGTCAGAGGACTTCTCAATAGCAAAACTGGGAGCTGGAAGATGATTCTTTAAAAATTTGAAACAAAGCATTTTCCATATATAGTTCTATATGCAGCCAAGCTTTCAGTCAGTCTGAGTATATAATAAAGGCATTTCTCAACAAACGTGACTGTCAAAATTTACTTTCCATGTACCTTTTATTAGAAAACTTCTGAAGTTAAGCTCTCCCACCACTGGGGAACAAGCAATAACAACAGATCAGGTTGAGAAAACAGGAGTTTTGATACATGTAAGAAAGAGGAAGTCCCAGGAAGACAGGTGTGCATCTTAAAAGAGAGGAAAGCAGTCCAGAATACCAGACAGAGTGTATTGGGAAGGACAACTCCTGAGAAGCAAAAGAGTTGACAATTTATGTTGGTGGAGTATAGTATTGTGGAGAACTTTTACAGTTCTGTTAAAGGGATTGGGAGGGAGTGTTGATGCCTACCTAGAAAAATGAAAGACTTAAATAAACCAACAATCATTAACATCACCTGCTCTGAAAATTGGTATCATTCATTCCTACAGTGAAAATTGTTATCAGCCTGTGTGACTCAGTTCAGTGTCCAGCAAAGGATCTCGATTCATGTATCTATCTGGTTATACGCCCTTTAATTAATTTTGTGTAAAGACTTCATCTCTATTCGACTTTTAGCCCAGATCTTTGCACCTACTAAATGGCTTCAGTGTTTTTATTGCGTACAGCATTCATTCATTTTGTTAAGTAGGTATTTGTTTAGACTGTCACAGAGCAGTGGCACTATAACATCTCCTTACCCCGCCCCAATATCCCTCATGTTTGAAGGATACATGCTTTCTGAAATCAGGGACTTGGTCTTTAGAATATCTATTTTTTTAAAAAATGCAGTATACCTCATGTTTAAAAAATATTAAATGTTTATAGTTCTTAGTTACTTGCCAGCTATGTTAGAGCAAATTAATTAGTCAGCAAGACCCTTAGAATTCACCCTCTTACCTTCTGGCAGGATTGTACTTAAACATTCTAGACAAATTAAAATCTGCTTTTTACAAGAAAATTTATTCTTTCCTACCTGACCCATCCTAACACTTAACAGTTCTTCACTACTAAGAATTTCTTCTTTTATGTCTCAGTTAAATCTCTTGAATTGCTATTTAATCTGTTTTTTGGGGGGTGCTTTGTTATACCAGCGGGACAACATGCTCTTGCTCTTTCTCTCACAGTCACTCTGTGGTCTAGGTTGCTTCAAATTGAGGGTGAAAATAAACTTTCATCTTAACATAGCAGGGTATCTTGAGAACAAAATAAAGAACTACAGTTTGAAAGCTAACTTTAGACAACTTGCAGCTTCAGTCAGTTATTGTCTTTTAATGTGGAAATTTTGTAGCCTAACGTCCCTATTGCTATGGCTGTGGGACTGTATTATTACCATCCAAACTATAAGTTTAGTGCTACATGATTTTTTAAATGATGATGTTTACTGTTGATTCTTTCCTATCTTATATAATGATAAACAATAGCATATTTAGGGACACATAAGATCGTATTTACTGGAAACAAATGGTTAGACATTAAACACAGGTTCTTGTAGAAAATATGATTGATATAAACATTAGATATATTGTAAAGTAGTTTTTATACAAATATTAAATACTGTAATATAAGAAATTCATTAAATATAGATAATATATATTTAGATTTTATATCAAATAATAATACACTTTTGTTAATGTGTTAGTATTCAACCTAAGTTCCCTGCTCCTAGGAGCCGATACTAGTAGGAAGCTGCTCAGGAGAAATCTTCCAAGAGAGATATACACTACAAGTGACTCATAGTCAATCCAGTGCATAAGATCTAAATATGCTATGTGTTGTACTGTTAAAGTTCTATGCTTTCCTGTAGACCATTTATGTGACTACCCTTAAAATCCTTCATAGTGTGTGGGTGGTCAAAGAATTTCTGAGCTAATCCCTATTGCTTTCAGATTATTGAGCCAATTTGGCTCTAGTTAATAACTCTATTAACTGGATAATGGTTACTGTCCTTTTATCAACTCAGTAACACTATGTCTGCATTATAAACAACTGATCAGTGACATAAATCTCTTTATATAGTAACACACAGAATACTTTGTCTCTTAAGAGCAGTCTCACAGAAAAAGCAACCAGTACTGTATTTTTCATTGGCAAAAGCTGCCTCAGGCCTCTGTGGGGCTGCAGCTAGGTAGCATCTTCTAAATCTCTTCTCTGCAGTTGAGCAGATGGCAGCTTTCAGATTGGAAACTTGATTCACTGCTGTATTTAGTGTGGTTAAAACAAATGATGAGCCTGGAGCAGGGTCTATACAGCCCTATGGAACAGTTGGCAAATGGAAAATGAAGGTAACCAGTTTATTTGTCTACACAACACCAAAGAAATGGCTTGATGAATTTTCCCCTACTAGAATGACTGATTTTTTTTTCCCCTCATCAAATGAATTGAATTGACCAACTGTATTGGCGTCCTGTAGACACAGCCTGAAAAGTCTCCTGCTCTAACAGGCTTCAAACTAGTGGGGGTCTGTAGTGACACAGCAGGTGTGGAGAGATCTAAGCCCTTAAATGCAATGTATACGCAGAGCTCTGCAGACAGCCCCGCGGAGCTACCACATAAGATGGTTTTTCATGTGTAAATGAGAAGGTCTTTCATTTTTCAAGCTATTGCATTATATCCCCTTCTGTTGAAAGACAAACACAGGAAATCAGCCTGCACCGAGTTAATTACAGAAGGGTGGCCAGTACCAGAGACAGGATTGCAGGCTTCAGTCATGAGGCTTAACTACATGGTAGATTTTGCACTTTGGTACCTAGAGTTCAAGTCACATTGGGAATTCATGGCTTTCATGAGACTTGCTCCCTGGGAAATGAGCTCTGGGAGAATATTGATTTTGAATGAAATGCTTACCATGATGGGGGTCAGGATGGGGAAATGTCTTAGAACAAAGAGTTATGAAGAGCAAAGTAGCTGATTTACAAAGTGAGAAACTACTTGGCCAGGTGATTTAGTAGAGACTTCCCTGCCCCAAATTTGAAGTCTCCTAGGATTAATAGAAATAAATGTGAATAAAAAATATATTCAGTGACTCCCCGTGATTTTTCTTACTCATGGAACTAACAACTTTATTTCAAATTATTGTAAAAGGTGTTTAGTTTTTAAAAATTTTCAATATTTATGCTGTTTAGTTTTTGAAAGAGTCATAGTTTGAGGTTGTTACATATTTATGATTTCTTCATATTTTATTTAATAATTTTTGTCCTATAAATATGATGAGTCCTTAAAATATTTTAAAAACTACTTTTTCATGCTGTATGGTTATGTATATACTTCTACATTTGCACACACATACACACATCTTTGTGATTCACAGAGATACATATTTATGCACAAACACAGTTGTTTCTGTACTCTTCTCTCTAAAACACTTAAATTTTATTTATCATGACTTTAGTAAGTAATGAATGTTAAAATTTCTCATGGAGTATCCTCTCTGACAGACATTGAAACTTGAAGTTTGAATAATGCCATTATCTCCATTTTCTTAGTGATAAAGCTGATTCAGAGAGGTTAGGTAATTTTCCAAGGTTACAAAGCTCATAAATGACAGAGCCAAGAATTTTAACCTAGGTCATAAGTCTCTGGATACTGCTATGCATCTTCTCTTGTTGAATATCTATTTCAAGGTAAATGCTTGAAGTATATTTCAGTATATTCTACAAAATGACTATTATGTATACATATTCTCAAAATTTTCATGTTGAACATTTATTTAATGAATTAATATTGTAAGGCAGATTTCTAATGTAGGCCATGTTAAAATCTGGTTTTCTTGGCCAAAGAAGAGATCAGACATATTCTTGTTTTCTTTACTGCATTCATCTCTTGAAGTTTGTCTCTTTTATATGGTTTACGGTCATGTTTTATTTTAAGTTTAGCCTCAAAATCTTGGTATTAGAAACATAGTTTTAAGATAAATTTTGGTTTCTTTGCTATCGTTAGTGGATAATAGGATTTGGGTCTCTTCCGTACAGCATCTCCATATGATGTTGCTCTCCTGTGAGGCAGGTAACATTTTTCTTTGTTGGTAGAAAGGATAGAGGTAAAACCTCCAGTAAAAATATTTAATATTTATAAAAACAAAGGCTCCTCTGAAAAAGTCCATTGTTAAGGTCCTTGTAGCCTCACACTTATATGATTAATAGAGCTCTCCCAATCTAGAAGATGTATCTTGGGAGAGTTCAGATGGGCTCAGACCCCACTACTTTATGCTTGTTGCAGTGAACCTCTGTCGTAGCCATTAACATTCTGAGCACAAAAGGGACAAACGAAAGGCTCACAGGCATGCTGTAGAGGACAACTTTGATACGATCCTCCCAGCTGTTCAACAAGTGTCTTCTATCGGGTCTGCTCTGTCATTGACAGCCCGGGGATTGATGTGTGCAGGACAACCTGTAATGCTAATGGAGCTGCGTGTGTTCAATTCCGCTGCACTGACAAAGGATAGATCCAAGTGCTGAGTGTGACCCTTCAGTGAAAAGCAAGTTGGGATTGATTTTGCTAAAATTACAATCCAGGACCTTTCACAAGACAAATTGGCCTTTCCCTCCACCCCCATTGGTGTTTGCTGGAAAAGGAAAGATGTAGGGAAAAAAAAGTAGGTGTTGGTGGTGATTTACTACCATCATTAGAAAAAGGCATTTTTCAAAAATACACAAGTATTGTTAATTGTTGTTCTAGTCATTGTGCATGATCTCATTTACTCAGGTAAATGAGAAATTTAATAAACTCTCCAGATGTTTCTAAATATCTGCGTATTTCAGATCTTATAAGAAAGTGAGCAAGATGATTAGTTTTTTTAAATCTTTTAAATGTTTTTAATTATTAATTTCATTAATGATGATTTGAGTGATGATACTGATAGGGAGCTATGCACTGTAGTTTAGTGTCTTTGATTCTTTAAAAACTTTTCCTAAGTATTTTCATTACTTTTTTTTACCTTATACTAAAATAATTCTTTGGCAGAACAATCTTACATTGAAAAGTGTAAGAATTGTTCTTTATGGAGGCAAAGATCAGAGTAATTTTCTCATGTTTCCTGAAATTTTTAATTCATGGTTATATACCTGTTGAATGCCTGCTCTTTGCCAGGTATCCTTCTAGTGGCTGAAAGTGGGAGAGTGAGCAACAGAGCAAGTCATGCTTTTATGAAGACTGTCTTTTAGTGTGAGAAGGTAGAAAACAAATGCAACTAAATTATTGCATAATATGTCTGGTAGTAATAAGAGCCATGGAGGAATACGAAGCAGGGTGGTGGGAAAGGCGAGTGGTGGTGGATGGGGCTGCTGTTTTCTACGCGGTGATGAGCACTCAGGCGGCATTAGAGGTGAAGTGTTACAGGCTAAATGCCTGCCATTCTTATGTAGATGACTAAACCTTGAGGAATATGGAAATAGGTAACCTCTATTACTTTTTAAAGACTAGAATGACATTTCACAAAGTGACGGGATGTGGCCTCTTTCTCTCATCTATCCAATATGGGATGACTTTGAGAGATGAAGCCTTGAACATGGAAACCTGTCACCAGGTTGTTATATTGGTTAGAGGAAATACTTGGGAAGACTGAGTTCAGAATAATTCACATGATTGAAGAAAGGCAGGATGGATTTTGCTGTCACCCCATTGAGCTCAGAAGCAATATTGCCTTTGGGATTCTTGAGAGATTTTGACTTCTTTGCTGGTTCTCTATGCTTTCTCCTCCCCTTTCTCCCAGGTAGATGCAGCAGTCATTCTTTATAGAATTCAGTATTGTGTGCCCTTCCTCAGAGAAATCTCCGCTAACCAATCCTATCACCCTGATCACTCTCTAGCTTTGCCCACCTACTTTCTTCACAGTTGAGAGTGGGAAGGAAAGAGAATGAAAATGAAATCCATGATATCCTTTAGATGCAGACATTTTAAGAAATGCATTAAAAAATAAGCTTCACACCACTGAGATACCATTAACATGTGGTCAAATTATTCCATTTTTAAAATTACAGGCTTGCTGATCAAGATTATCAGAAAACTGCCAGCAATCAGAGTTGGGTAGATAATGCACATGTTTATCATTGCATTCCTCTTACTCTTTACCCAGGCTGCAGAAAAAATAAATTATTACCTTTCATCCATTTAAAATTTGATGACATCAATATCTAATGTTCATTGAAAAGTGGAAGTGTTAGTCACTCAGTTGTGTCTGACTCTTTGCGACCCCATTGACTGTAGCCTGCCAGACTCCTCCATCCATGGGATTTTCCAGGCAAGAATACTGGAATGGGTTGCCAGTTCCTTCTCCAGGGGGTCTTCCCGTCCCAGGGATCAAATCCAGGTCTCCCACATTGCTTCCATGGCTCTGGTGAACATTTCTTCTTATAGCAAAGGGTTGAGAGCAAATCATCTCTCTACCTTGAAAGATATTGATCTTCAACTGAACTTTAAATATATCAACTTAACTTCCCTTGATATTCATTCCCTGCAGTTGAAGGACCACATGGGGGAGGGATAAAGCTGAATCTGGCTAAGCAAAGTAAGAAAGTAGGAAGCGAAAATCCCTCATTCATGTCTGACTCTTTGCGACCCCGTGGATTATACAGCCCATGGGATTCTCCAGGCCAGAATACTGGAGTGGATAGCCTTTCCCTACTCCAGGGATCTTCCCATCCCAGGGATCAAACCCTGGTCTCCCGCATTGCAGGCGGATTCTTTACCAGCTGAGCCACCAGGGAAGCCAAGAAAGTAGGAGGCTGCTGTCAGAAAGTAGCCAAATTTATACTGAGTACAGTAGAGAGTGATGTGAACTGAAGTTTAGTCTTGCTCAGGGTACCAGAGCACTCCAATAGCATGTGAAGGTTGTGGAGAACCAGGGTTGAGCCTGAAGGAGTGGCCAGAGAGGCAGACCAGGAACACTGAGGGGCCCTGGGAGGAATATGCATGGCTCTGCCATCTTCCTTGGAGAAGGCAATGGCACCCCACTCCAGTACTCTTGCCTGGAAGATCCCATGGATGGAGAAGCCTGGTAGGCTGTGGTCCATGGGGTCGCGAAGAGTTGGACGCGACTGAGCGACTTAACTTTCACTTTTCACTTTCACGCATTGGAGAAGGAAATGGCAACCCACTCCAGTGTTCTTGCCTGGAGAATCCCAGGGACGGGGGAGCCTAGTGGGCTGCCGTCTATGGGGTCGTGCAGAGTCAGACACAATTGAAGTGACTTAGCAGCAGCAGCCATCTTCCTGACCCAGAGAATAAGCGAGAAAGCATTTTCCTTGCCCTGACTTCTCTTGGCCGCCACTCTTTGACCTTAGGGAGCGTCAAAACACAGCAGTGGATTTGAGAAAGAGGTGGAAAAGCAGAGCAGAAAAAGAGAGGAGTCTGTCAACTATACCCTTGTCCTGAAGGCAAGCAGGCTAACTACCGGTCTTAGCTCCAGAGAAAGAAAATATGTAAAAAATCATTAAACTATTGATAAATTGAATTGGACATATTTAATTACTGAAGTGAGACAGGCTTTGTAAGTTAAAGTTTTTATAGAATTCTCTATTATGAAAATTTACAGGGAGCTTCTTTCTCCACTGGATACATTTTATACGGACAGTGGGTGGCAAAAATAAACTTACAGTTAGACTAAATCCTGAATGTCATTCCTTTTCAGTGTTTTGGTTACATGTGAATCGTTAGCTTATTATAAAGCATGGCTTCTGAAATTTTTCTTGCTGAATATTAAAATCTTAAGCACAAATGTTCATGTGAGAGGCAAGAAATATAGCTATTAGGTGAGAAATTCAGAAGAAAATAATTCCTGCCCCCCAAATTGCTATGCAACTACTATCACACACAGCTTAGTGGTGACCTGCCTCGGGAGATGAAAAACTAGCTCATATCTCAAAGAGCAAGATTTTAGAAAGGTCTTTGCAGATAAAATTCTAAGGTATGAATCCTTTGAGAACTGTTCATTTCATTTCTGAAAATGCCAGTGTTCTAGTTTAGGTTCATATCAGTTAGCTGCATGTCTTTCTCTGGAGCTTGCTGTTTGTTTTTAAGCAGGAGACATGAAAAATGAGGGTTCTGTATTGAGATGTAACTTGGTCACAGCAGAATGATCTCCATCTAGTTATATCACAGAGCTAGCAGAGCTATAAGAAACTAGAGACAGAGCTTTGAAATGACAATTGCAAGTATAATGAAACAGTCACTCTACCCAAAGCTTATGAGTAAAGAATTTTTCCCTGGCAGTTTTATCTTTATATTAACCACCAGCCAAACACACACTCTACACACACACCCTATAAACACACACATACATATGCAAACACCTTTTCTCTGTGTCTCTCACAATTTTGAGGTATATATATGGTATGTGTGTGTGGTAGATTTAGCAGCTGGGGAAGAATTTATCTTTAAATAGAACCTAATCTTGGTCAGGTTTACCCTAAACTTTGTAGTAGGATTTTGTATTGTCTATTCTGAAAATGAAAATGATGAAGTTATTCTAGCACATCTTTTATCTGAGTTGCAATCCAAATTAAGTTCAGTAAATTGACTTATTTACATTCAAAATGTGTTCAGTATTTTTTTATCCTGTATGTATTCTAAGAAAATTCCCAGCAAACATTTTCCATCCCAACTCCCAGTATCAGATGATCACAAAGTGAATTTTAAGAAATTTTTTGTATAAAGTAGTTATGATTATAACCGTTTAGGAAAAAAATTGTGTGTGTGAGGATGCACCCACTTTTCCTAACACACTTGAATGGGAGAAACTTCAGCATGCTTATCTTGAATATTTTTGTGGAAAAATCTTATATTGCCCTTGTTTCCAGTTTTAATTGACTTCCTTAAGTTTTTAATGAGTTGACATTAATTTTATAATAAAAGTAGCTGTAAATGTCACAACCAGTCAACATGTTTGACCATGATAACTGCAACATTTAACTAGCCAAGGGCTAACAAATTTACATTTTTAATTGGAGGAATATTTGAAATTAGGGGAAAATAATTGTAAGACAAATTGGATACTCCAAACTCATCGTTTTGCAAATAGGTGAATTGAGATCCAGACTAGTAGAATAGTAGAATCTATAATTCTCTTATGTTAAGGTATTGTTCATTCTTATAAACCAAGTTAATTATACTATTTATTGTTTTATTATTGCAGCATAGGTTTCAAATCAATATGAAGGAGTTAGATGATGAATTTTGATAAGCATCTGTTCATATGAATAATCCTTTGATATTAGTGATGTGGTGTAATGTGAGTGCCCAGTTCCAAAGTAGAGTCATTTATTTTTTAACAGGAAATATTTTCTTAAATTTTCTCCATTCTTCAGCACTTAGGACTATCTTGTGTAAAATCAATTCTCAATTTATATTTATTGAGTCAAATTAATTTGGACCTAAGAAATGCTTTTTATGAATGGTATGAGATGGAAGTCAGGGTTATGAATGATATGGGTTGAAAATATGGAACCAGACTAAACCAAGTTTTTTATTTTTTATTTTTATTTTTTTAAGACTAAACCAAGTTTTTTAATGCATGTGGTACTTGATGCCGAAATAGCTGACTGATGCAGTAACTTTTTCAACTCACCAATATAACTTAGCTTTAATGATTTAGGATTATATTAAGTCAATACATTTGAAGTTTGTGAACATAAAGTTAGTTTTTGTGTAGTGTTTACAGATGATATGTACCCAAGGGAAATAGAATGTCATATATAAACACATATGCACACATAATACTTTTATAATTATTATATAGTTATAATACTTATTGAATATTTTCTGAGCATTATCTCATTTGAACCAAAAACAATGCTCTGAGGTAGAGTATTATCAGCATGTTATCCTTAAGGAAACTGAAGCTCAGTGAGATTAAACAACCTGTGTGATTTCACACCATTTGTAAGATTCAGGATTTTAGCTGATGTCTGCTTATTCCCAAAGTTCTGTGCTCCTTTTCATTGACTTTCTGTTTAATAAATCAAGCAACTCAGAAGGATTCTGGCACATTAATAAGCAACTGGCAAATATATATGAGCTTAATCTATTTGTTAGAAAATTATGATCAGTCTTAGTCCTTGATAGAATCTGAACTTTAATCATCAAGAACCAGCTTGTCTGTAGCTGGTTGATGGGAAGAAGGTACCATAAAAGGTCAATCTGCTTGAGGGAATTACCAGAGTAAGGTGGCAAATTTTGATAACGATCTTTAGCTTTACTAATTGTAATATTTAAATCAGTAACTTATGCCCAGTAGGAATGACACACATATAAATTGCTCTATTCTGAGTAATACTGTGGTGAGCAAATAGCTAAGACACATCTCCCTGAGACAGAATTTTTTCCTGTATACAAATAATATCCTCCTTTATTTGAATGAGAACAGATGGATGAAGCCTCAATATAAATACTTATTGCCCATAGTAATGGATGAGTTTATGAGACATTTAAATTGGGCTCAAACAAGGGTGTGAGTTAGTAGATGTGCTTAGCTTGGTATTTTTATTCTCACAATAAGAATTTCTATAAGAAAAGGTGAAGCTGAAAGGGCAACTGAGACTCCTTTGAGTGAATTAGTATTCCTATTGCATTACCCATGTGGATAATATTCTTTACCTCTGATGTGACCCTTACAAATTTAATTAAGTATGATGGCTGGCCAGCATGTAGATTAATTCTGCTATGGAGAAATCTTGAATGTTTTCTGGCTATGAACAAAATATTTATGGAAGTTCCTGTTAATTTCTGTCACTCACCCAAATTTTCTAACTTTAGGTGTGGAGTTGAGGAATAGATTATTTTTGTTTCCTTAATGTTATGTTGATGTGTGTCTATTACTGGTTAATCAGAAAAGTGGAATAGTAAGGTATGGTTGGGGCTTCCCAGGTGGCTCAGTGGTAGAGAATCCGCCTGCCAATGCAGAAAACTCAGGAGATGAGGATTCAGTTGCTGGGTCAAGCAGATCCCATGGAGTAGGAAATGGCAACCCACTCCAGTATTTTAGCCTGGGAAATCCCATGAACAGGAGCCTGATGGGCTGCAGTCTGTGGTGTTGCAAAAGAGTTGGACACGAATTAGCAACCGAACAACAACAAAGGTCTGGTCAAGTTACTGAAGATATTTCATAAAATGTACTTTTAAAGATGTTTGATTTCAAACAAACTTGCTATATAAAACTTAGATGGAAATTTTATTTATTTTTTAATTTAATATGTTTCTCTCTGTGTGTGTATATAGGTATACAAAGTTAGGAATCATGTTCCCCAAAGTAAGCTTAAGAAGAACCACATTCAATCCATGCAATAAACTACATTTTTACTAAGACATCATACTTGACTATTTTCTGTTGAAAACTTAGCTCTAGTAAATAGCTGATTTTCTCTTCTGAGCAAATCCTATTCTTTTCAGCATCTTGATACAAAATATTTCACACATGTTACATTTAAGTGCATTTTGTGATTTTGAGATATTATGTCTTTCTGAACCAAACCTTCCTACTGTCAGAGAAAACTCTAAATGGAGCTTTTATTCTAGAAGCATATTGAGAAGTAGAATAGTGGGGTTAGAGGCATGGTGCAATGGGATTAGCATTTCAAAATTAAGCATATTGCTTTATGAAATTATGGCTCTATAGAAACAAGCCTGGGCTTCTGTGTCTCCATTCCCTCATCTGTGAATTGTAATTGACAACACCTTCAGCGTGATGACTGACAAGCAGTGTATTTAGAGAGGCATTGTAAACTTCAGTTTTTGCAACGTTATTGTTGGAGTATTGACAAAGGCTACTAATTAATGACAGGAAAAAAGAGAAGAGAAATATTAGAAAAGAGTTCCTGTACCACAGTCAAACAACAGTCGTTCACTGAAAAGCGGGATGCGGTATGATTAGAACAAAGGACTAAAGGGCACCAAAAGTATCTGCTCTGCTTAGACTATTTGATCTCACCTTTATACCTTACCTGCTCTAGACCCACTGACTGCCACGCTGCCTCTAAAACACAGCAATCATCCTTGGAATGACCTTCCAGATGCCTACATGCCTCACTTCTTTACTTCCTTCAGATCTCTGCTCAAATAAGATTTCATCAAAAAGGTTTATTCCCAAGATCCAACAAGAAATGACCCACCCTTGTCAACTCCATCAATTTTCATCCCTTTGGTCTGCTTTATTTGGCTTTACTATCTCATGACATGCTGATTGTTTATTTTCTTCTCATTGAAACATAAGATCTACGAGAGCTAGAATTTTGTCTGTTTTATTGCTACATCCCCATAATCTATAAAATATGATAATAAGTGAATGAATAAATTAGGCCAGGGGCAGAATGCCTGGATTCCAGTCCTTACTCACTGTATTAACATGGAACATCTCTTGGTTATTTTTGTATTTCGTTTTTGTTGCTTGTAAGGTAGGGGCTTGATGATCCTTTTTCTTTTCACTCAAGAGTTGTGACATTTAGTGGCAGAAGCTCTTACTTATGAAACCTCCTATTGGGCACACATTGCTACAGGTAATTTGCATAAATTGTCTAAACCCCAGGCCAACTTGATAGATATTATTATTTTACAATTAAGAAATCAAGGCTGAAAAAGTTTGTGACTCTTGTAAAAATTCAGTATAATGTTGTTTAGTTGCTAAGTCATGTCCGACTCTGTGAGCCCATATACTACAGCTGTCTCCTGTAGTTTGCTTAAACTCACGTCCATTGAGTTGGTGATGTCGTCCAACCAGCTCATCCTCTGTCACATCCTTCTCCCCGTCCCTCAGTCTTTTCTAGCATCAGGGTCTTTACCGATGAGTTGGCTCTTCGCATCATGTGGCCAAAGTATTGGAGCTTCAGCATCAGTCCTTCCAGTGAATATTCAGGGTTGATTTCCTTTAGGATGGACTGGTTTGATCTCCTTGCTGCCCAAGGGACTCTCAAGAGTCTTCTCCATCACCACAGTTCAAAAGCAACAATACAATGAAAGTGTGTGAAATGGACATTAAAGTATAAAAGTCTTTTTAATGCAATATATTGTATTTGTACTCATCAAGCTAACAAACTAATGAATAACTATTTTTATTTTGGCTGTGCCAACTACTTGTGGGATATTCCCTGACCAGGGGTGGAATGTGGGCCATGGCAGTGAAAGCTTGGAATCCTAACCATTAGTCCACCAAGGAACTCCTGGAATACCTATTTTTAATAAATCATCATTATATACTTTTCTAGATGGAAATAATTTATGGTTATGTTAGCTTATACATTTTTATGATAACTTTAAGCATGGACAAGGAGTAAGTAAAACAAAAGTAATTCATTTGGATATATTACCATTGACACTTGCTGCTAAAAGGTTTATGGTTTCTACTTTTTATACAGATCTGTACCAACTCCAGAGCAGTTATTCCCTAAATGTTTCAGACATTTTTTATAATAGATTTTTTTTCAGACCTACTTAATATTTTTTTCAGCAAGAAGAAAGTAGGAGCAGATACCGTTTTTAATTTGGCAGTGCTTTGAAATTAGTCTCTATCTTGTACATTACTGCATAACTAAAAAAAATTAGAATGTATAGTGTAGGACATAAACTATATTCAAGGTCCAGATAACCTTTGATAAACATACTGATGTGAAGGCCTCTTGTAGTAGCTTAAAAGCCTTCTAATATCTGTGGCACAAGATTTGGCAAATGTTCAAGAAACTAGATGGAGAAAGCCTTTTTGGCCAACTCAGGTACATAAATAAGAGGTCTCAAAATTTTTTTAGCCAAAGAAGTCATAGAAAGCTCTCGTTGGAAGAGAATTTTAGAGTGTAAAGTGGAAGAGAAAACATGAAAAAAGATTTCTCCTTGGAAAGCCATTTGAATAACAAGCTATCTGAATTAGTCTCTCCCAAAGGATTATTGGATAGAAAAGGGAAAATAGGGAAAAGAAAAATGGATTTATTTCTCACCCTAAGTGCTTTATACTTCACATCTCCATGTTAATTGTTGGAGGAAATAATCTTAACTGGGCTTAGAGCCATTTAGAAAAACTGAATAATTAATTTCTGATGTTGTTTGCTTTTCTATACCAGGCCAAAATGTTTTACTGTATCCACCTACATGGCTTTAGGTCAAGTAAGCAATATGCTAAAAGAAAAGTTTGTCATGTGGAAAAATCTTTAAAAATTAAGCAATATTTCTCATCTTAGTAATTTTAACAGACCTACAGAAAATCTTGTTTTAGGTAGATTGATAAAATTGAATTACTTTTTAGTTTTGTTTCTCCACTGTTAAACTGTATGGAAAAGTTCAATAGAAATGCACATATGATTTGCATTGATTAAATTGAGAGCATTGAAATGCTTTTTAGTTCCTTTGTTACTGATCTTAGGTCTGTCACCTTGGACATGCTGTTTCAGATCCTCTGGGGGCACTTTAAATGAAATTGGCCAAGTGAAAATGACAAGAGGAAATGTTTTTTACTATCCTCTAGAGTTAAAAAAAAAAGTGATAGAGGCATGAGATGAATGAAGGAAATGAGTATAAAGCATCAGGCAGAGGATGGGTACAAATACATTGTGTGGCTTTTCTGATGGAACAAATCAGTCATAAAAGGACCTTTTGACACCAGTCGACTATTTTCCTTAATTATTCCCTTGACAAAGTCAGTGTGAAATAATATTTAATAAAGTTGAAAAAATACTATATTTTGCTAAGTGAAAAGGAAACTTGAAACTTGCCAAATTGTTTTCTATTTATTGAAATATTTGTTCTCATGTTTATTAGAAATGCTTAGCTACAGGTGTGTGTGTGTGTATGTGTGCTGTGGTAAGTCACTTCAGTTGTGTCTGACTCTTTGCAACTGTGGATACTTTGCAACCCTATGGATACTGAATATTAATTTAAGAGGAAGCGTGAAGTGTAGAATGAGGGCAAGGTAGGAGATGAGTATGTCTGCGTGTGTTATGTTTGTAGAAGCAAGTGATTTAAACTGTAGTTGTAGAGGTTTAAAAGGGAAGTATATCCAGGTACATATGTCCCTGTTTACTATACAATGATAATGTAGTGAAAGCTTAAATAGATGAAACTTATGCTGGAGAGAGCATTTTAATGTAGACCTATGAGCTTTACCTGATCTGTGGACTAATCAATATATTACCATTATGATTTGAAAGAAAAGTATGCTTGGTTTCCGAAGATGATTTAGGAAACAAACCTAAAGAAAAATTAATGGAAAGTTCAGATATTTTCCTATCATGGATTGCTTTTTTCATGAGCAGCAGTATCCTAGCAGTTTTTATCTGAAACATTAGCCTGGCCCAGTAGGTGTCAGATTAGATATACATTACTCCATTATCTTGGTATACTACTTCGCATCAAAGGATCTATGGACTTGGAAACTGAAAGGGAAAGAGAATAAATAAAGGATATCTCTTTTCAGTTTTAGAGTAGAGCTTTTAACATTAAGAAAAATCAATAACTGGATTGACTGCATTCAGTAGGGAGCACTATTGTTTCCCATAATGTATCTAATGCATATCATTACCGGAGTAATCACATTATTATCTGCCTCTGCCTAGCTGCTTGCTTGGTTAGATATGAAGCCAGAGCTATTTGTAAAGTAAGGGTTTTTTTTTTTTTTTTTTCTCTTTTGCAAAATTGCTGCAAATTGTATTCTTCCCATTTTCTTTATTTGTTGTTTGAACTAGCCAGAACCTCTGAATTCAGATTAAGTGGATTGGTTTGTTGTGGTGGTGGTTATTTTTTTCCCCTTCAGGATTATTTTTTGTTTGTTTCTATAAAATTAATCTCACCTTTGGGAAATGGGACAAATCATGTGTGTGTCATTGTGTCCTCTGGCATGGAGGTTGGGTAGCATAAACTACTTGGAAATCGGTTTTATGTTTCTGAGGTATTTGTTTAAAGTCATCAGTTGCAGAATGATGCTGGAATATATTTCAAACAGTATTACATCCCAACAATCCAGTGCAGGGGCTCAGTCTAAAACAAGGAAGTATATCTAAAATCTAGAGTAGTCAATTCCTTGTCTGTCTCTGATTATAAAAGGGTTAAAAGATGTGTCTGTTAATATTTAAAGGCACATTTACCTTAGATCTTTCACTCACGAGCATCATGATTTTTAGCTAGTCAAATAGTATGAGCCTTTGTTCTCTCTTGTACAAGTAGAGTCACACTAAATTCTTGGCACAGATTTTTGGTGGAGATTCAAGACCGTGTATGTAAGATAGCTAGCCAAGAACAGTGTAGAGTTGCTCTTCCAAGTGACAGTATAATAAAAGTGGTGGCTATTCCAAGTGGCAGTATAATAAAAGAGGGTCACTGGAGCAGAAAAACTGCCCAGAAGACGACTGAAATGAGTACATATGGAATCTGTTTCTCCCAAGAATTCTTTATATTTCAATGCTGAAGTTGCTGATGATGTCTAATTAAAGGGGTATACAGTGGGAAAGAAAAACAAGTAGACATTTTAAAAACACAAAACTATGAATGCACAGGAAACAATTAGAGCTTCTTAACTGCTGAGCAGTGCAGTCAGACTCAGATCATTTTACATTAGATAAGGAATGAGCCGCATGTGCAGCTAAACTAAGTCATGAGCCTGACTGAACGGCTGCAGAGGATGACAAGATGGCATTTTTGGTAAAAATAATGGTTCTCAGGAAAAATTTGTGCTTTTCCCCTGGACCTTTAGGCCTCCATCTCATCTTACTTGCGTGCTGAAGACATCATTATTAAAAGGGAGATTTCAGAGTTTTCTAATCAGAAATGTTAACCACACATATTTTTCTTTTCTTTATTTTTTTTTCAGGCCTAGTCAATCAAGAGTGTGCGTAATAATTAATCTAAAAGCCCCATCTGAAAGAAATTTGAACTTTGGCAGACAATCTATTTTATGCTCGCTTGGAAATGCTTCTTTGGTTAAAGCCATTTGTCCATTCAGTTTGTGGAAGCAGATTAAGTCACAAAACTGCCAATATGTTTCCATACCCAGTTTTCTGTCTATATTATGGAAAGGAACTCAAAGTACTTGAAAACCTCTTTGATTCCAGAATTCAAGTGCACTATTCAGTTTGGAACTGCACTTAGTAATTCAAAATTTTTATAGATTATACTCCATTTAAAGTTATTATAAAATATTGGCAATATTCCTTATACTGTACAGTGTATCCTTGTAGCTTATTTACTTTATACATAGTTGTTGCTCAGTCACGAAGTATTGTCCCACTCTATACAACCCCATGGATTGTAGCATGCCAGACTCCTCTGTCCTCTGCTATCATCTCGAGTTTGTTCACATTCACGTCCATTGAGTCAGTGATGTTATCTAACCATCTCTTACTCTGCCACCCCCTTATCTTTTTGCCTTCAGTCTTTCTCAGCATCAGGGTCTTCTCCAGTGAGTTGGCTCTTCTCATCAGGTGGCCAGAGTATTGGAGCTTCAGCATCAGTTGTTCCAAAGAATATTCAGGGTTGATTTCCTTTAGGATTGACTGGTTTGATCTCCTGGCTGTCCAAGGGACTTTCAAGAGTCTTCTCCAAAGCCACAGTTCAAAAGCATCAATTCTTTGACACTCAGTGTTCTTTATGGTCCTCTCATATCCACAAATGATTAGTGGAAAAACCGTAGCTTTGACTATACGGACCTTTGTCAGCAAAGTGACATATCTGCTTTTTAATATTCTGTCTAGGTTTGTCATAGCTTCTCTTCCAAGGAGCAAGTGTCTTTTAATTTCATGACTACAGTCACCATCTGCAGTAATTTTGCAGCCCAAGAAAATAAAGCAGCCACTGTTTCCACTTTTTTCCCTTCTATTTGCCATGAAGTTGCCATTAGCTTAGGTTTTTGAATGTTCAGTTTCAAGCCAGATTTTTCACTCTCCTCTTTTACTGTTCAGTTCCTCTTTGCTTTCTGCCATTAGAGTGATGTCATCTGCATATCTGAGGATGTTGAAATTTCTCCTGACAGTCTTGATTCTAGCTTGTGATTCATCCAGCCTGGTATTTCACATGATGTACTCTGCGTATAAGTTAAATAAACAGGGTAACAATATCCACCTTTGTTGTACTCCTCTCCCAGCTTTGAATCACTCCATTGTTCCATGTCTGGTCCTAACTGTGTTTCTTGATCTGTATTCAGGATTCTCAGGAGACAGGTAAGGTGGTCTGGTACTCTCATCTCTCTAAGAATTTTCCACAGTTTGATGTGACCCACACAGTCAAATGTTTAGCATGGTCAATTAATTAGAAGTAGATGTTTTTCTGAAATTCCCTGATTTCTCTATGATCCAATGAATGTTGGCAATTTGATCTCTGGTTCCTTGGCCTTTTCTGAAAACCAAGCTTATACATCTGGAAGTTCCCAGTTCATGTACTGCTGAAGCAGTAACCTTTCCCTTCTCTAGGGGATCTTCCCAAGCCAGGGATTGAACCCAGGTCTCCAGCATTGCAGGCGGATTCTTTAACAGCTGAGACACAAGGGAAGCCCATAGTACATAGTAGTTTTTACCTTTTAATCCCCTACTCTAATATTTCCTCTCTGACCCCTATTTTGCTTCTCCTCCCTTCCATTTCCCCACTGGAAACCGCTAATTTGTTTTCTGTATCTGTGACCTTTTTTCAGTTTTGTTATATTCGTTTTATATTTTAGATTCCACATGTAAGTGATAATATAGCATATTTGACATTCTCTGATTTGTTTAACTCCACTTAGTACCGACCAGTTCCATCTATGTTGTTTCAAATGGCCAAATTTCATTCTTTTTATGTCTGAGTTAGGTTGCTTTCATATTTTGGCATTTGTAAATCTTATTTTGCTGTAAATACTGGGGTGTATGTATCTTTTTGAGTGGTTTCATATTTTTCAGATATATAGCCAGAAATGGAATTACTGGATCATGTAGCTGTGGTAGTTCTATTTTTCATTTTTAAGGAAACTCCATGCTGTTTTTCATAGTGGCTTCACCACTTTACACCCCCACAGTATACATGGGTTCCTTTTTCTCCATATCATTGCAAGCATTTATTATTTGTGATCTTTTGATTATAGCCATTCTGACAGGTATGAGGTAAAATTTCATTGTGATTTTGATTTGCCTTTCCCTTGTGATTAGCAAGGTTGAGCATCTTTTTGTGTGCCTGTTGGCCATTTGCATTTCTCTATGGAAAATATTAATTCAGGTTCTGCCCATTTTTAATTGAACTGTTTGTTTTTGATGTTGACTTGCATGAGCTTTTTTACACATTTTAGATTATTGGTCATATCATTTGCCAGTATTTATACCATTTAGTAGACCATCTTTTCATTTTCATGATTTCCTTGGCTGTGCAAAAGCTTTTAAGTTTAGATAATTTCCATTTGATTATTTTTGCTTTTATTTTCTTTGCTTTAGGAGACAGATCCAAAAAAAATTTTGCTATGACTTAGGTAAAGAATGTTCTGCCTCTAGGTGTTTTGTAGTATCCATTCTTACATTTAGGTCCTTAATTCATTCTGGTTTTTTTTTTTTTTTTAATTGTGTGGCAAAATGTTCTAATTTCATTGTTTTTTCCATATAGCTGTCCAGTTTTCCCAGCACCACTTATTGAAAAGATTATCTTTTCTCAATTGTCTATTCTTTTTTTTTTGTCAGAGGTTAACTTATCATAGTAACTCACACACTAGTAAAATAATGCTCAAAATTTTCCAAGCCAGGTTTCAGCAATATGTGAACCGTGAACTTCCAGATGTTCAAGCTGGTTTTAGAAAAGGCAGAGGAACTAGAGATCAAATTGCCAACATCCACTGGATCATCAAAAAAGCAAGAGAGTTCCAGAAAAACATCTATTTCTGCTTTATTGACTATGCCAAAGCCTTTGACTGTGTGGATCACAATAAACTGTGGAAAATTCTGAAAGAGATTGGAATGCCAAACCACCTGACCTGCCTCTTGAGAAGTCTATATGCAGGTCAGGAAACAGCAGTTAGAACTGGACATGGAACAACAGGCTGGTTCCAAATAGGAAAAGGAGTATGTCAAGGCTGTATATTGTCACCCTGCGTATTTAACTTATATGCAGAGTACATCATGAGAAATGCTGGGCTGGGAGAGGCACAAGCTGGAATCAAGATTGCTGGGAGAAATATAAATAACTTCAAATATGCAGATGACACCACCCTTATGGCAGAAAGTGAAGAACTAAAAAGCCTCTTGATGAAAGTGAAAGATGAAGTGAAAAAGTTGGCTTAAAGCTCAACATTCAGAAAACAAAGATTATGGCATCCGGTCCCATCACTTCATGGCAGATAGATGGACAAATAGTAGCTGACTTTATTTTGGGGGGCTACAAAATCACTGCAGATGGTGACTGCAGCCATGAAATTAAAAGACGCTTCCTCCTTGGAAAAAAAGTTATGACTAACCTAGACAGCCTGTTTAAAAGCAGAGACATTATTTTATCAACAAATGTCCATCTAGGCAAGGCTATGGTTTTTCCAGTAGTCATGTATGGATGTGAGAGTTGGACTATAAAGAAAGCTGAGTGCCGAAGAATTGATGCTTTTGAACTGTGGTGTTGGAGAAGACTCTTGAGAGTCCCTTGGACTGCAAAGAAATCCAACCAGTCCATCCTAAAGGAAGTTAGTCCTGGGTGTTTGTTGGAAGGACTGACGTTGAAGCTGAAGCTCCAATACTTTGGCCACCTGATGCGAAGAGCTGACTCATTTGAAAAGTCCCTGATGTTGGGAAAGATTAAAGGCAGGAGGAGAAAGGGATGACAGAGGATGAGATGGTTGGATGGCATCACTAATTCAATGGACATGAGTTTGGGTAAACTCTGAGAGTTGGTGATGGAAAGGGAGGCCTGGCATGCTGCGGTCCATGGGGTCGCGAAGAGTAGGACGCGACTGAGCGAGTGAACTGACTGAACCTCCCATAAGTTTATGGGTTTCTCTCTGGATTCTCTTTTCTGTTTCATTGACCTATGTGTTGTTTTGTGCCAGTACTATAGTGTTTTGATTGCTGAACTTTTGTAGTATAGTCTGAAGTCAGGGAACAGTCACAGGCTGGTAGGTGGAGGTGAGTCCCAGTGGTGATGAACTAGATGGAGTACTTCAAAGTGACTCTTGCCAGCACCAGTGTCCATGGTACAACACGCTCCCCCAGGTGGCTGTCACTAGTGTCTGTGTCCCAGGGTGATCTCCTGTAGCCTCCTGCTTCTTCAGGAAGCATTCAAAGATCAGCAAGTGGATCTGACCCAGGGTCTTTCAAATTACTGCTTCTACCCTAGGTCCTAGAGCATGTAATATTTTTTGTATGCCCTGTAAAAGTGGAGTATCCATTTCCCACAGTACTCCAGCTCTCTGGAACGTAATCCCCACTGGCCTTCAAAGCCAAATGCTTGGGGGCTCTTCTTTCCAGTGTGAGATAGGTGGGGAGCCCAAGATGGGGCTTGGACCCAGTGCTCCCTGGGGTAAACCTCCTTAGTTGTAATTGCCTTCCTGTTTGTGGGTCACCCTGAATGTATGGGGTCTTGACTATACCTTGACTCTACCCTTCCTACCCATCTCATTACTGATTTTTCTTTATATATTTAGTTGTAGAAAATCTTTCTGCTCATCTTCCAGTCTATCTCATCAATAGTCTCTCTGTAAATACTTGTAATTTTGGTGTGCCCACGGAAGGAGGTGAGCTCGGGATCTTCATACTCTGCCATCTTTGCCTAGTGTCTATCCTTAACTTTTAGCCTATGTTCTTAAGTAGCTTTGTAGTGTGGGTATATTTATTTGTTTATACTATTATTACATAGCAAATATATTAAAATATATTTAGTTTACACACACACACATATAAAACTAAAAATGCAGTTGTAGGAGAAGGACATTTTGCAGTTTCTCAAGGAAACAAGTTTGAGATATATGTTAAGATGAAAATATCAGAGAATTACTTTCTGTGTGTTTGTGTACTCTTACCTTTTTAAAAAATTTATTTCCCTTAGAAACATATTTTAACAGATGTCATAGCACGTTCGTAGTAGGTGATCTTCCAACCCAGAACAAAAAGGAACCTCTAATCAAATAAACTCTTAGTAGCTTCTGAGAAAATTCAATTATCTAGTCAAGTTAAAAAATCTGTAGTGGTCACTCTAAATTTGAGTATAGATATAAGCCAGCACACTTGAACATATTCTTAAGATCAGAAAGTCCTTCAGTTGAACATAAATATGTCAGAATCTAGGAGAAAAAAAATGAATCAAAACCTCAAAGAGAATTAGGATGTTACATGGTAGGTACATAAAGCTTACTCAGAAAAAATAATGAAAAAGTTAATAAATAACAGAAAGGATTACAGCTATTCAGTAAGTTGGTCTCAATATTCTTATACTTATGAATGATACATTTGTTTTGTATTTGCCTCTTGTATCTAAATGTGTATCATTCAGTGGAATCATCCCTGGGATTAGGAACTTCATTGTTTAAAGGTGTTGTCATCTAAGATTCTCAGAACCAGAGGCCTCTAGAGGCCATGTCAGTGGTTAAAAACTCCAATTTTGCCATCAGGCAGTGTATATCCAAACCCTGACTCAGTCACTCTGCTCTAAAACAAGTACCCTTTTCTTTTAGAACCTCAATTTTACTGGTTTGCAATGGGGCTATTTATAGTATATACTTCATATTAGTATTTAATAATCCTTATATGATAATTATCCTTATAGGATGCTTAAAATGTCATAAGGACTTTGTGCTTGCTTGCTCGTCACTTCAGTCATGTCCAACTCTGTGCGACCCTATGAACTGTAGCCTGCCAGACTTCTCTGTCCATGGGATTCTCCAAGGCAAGAATATGGAGTGGGTTGCCATGCTCTCCTCCAGAACATCTTCCCCACCCAGCGATCAAACCCCACAGCATCTTCTGAGTTTTCTGTATCGCAGGCAGATCCTTTACCTATAGGATAATTAAAACATCACACCTAATGTATGTAGTGACTAGAACAGAGCAACTGTTGAATATTCCTATTATAGTATAATATATAATGGTTAATACAGCTATTACGACTCCATGCTTTGGTTTGGACTGGTTAAGTCATTTGTTAGACTAATGCTGAGGTTGCAGCTTTATAATGATCCATAAAGTCCACATGTTTTATGAAGCATCTATTACAGGTAAGGTCCTATTTTATAAAATAGGAAAATTGATATGATATCACTTTTCTTAAGTAGCTTATAGTCAAGCAGGGGATACAAAGGGAGATACTGCTGACTTAGTGGGAGGTGATCAATAAACTATATAGTTATTGTATTTAAAATAACTAAATACAACACTCTTGCAGAGTCAAACAAATAGGTTTTTAAAAATATAATGGTATCAGAAAATGATTTATTAAATCAGTTAGAAGCATCCAGATGAAATTTTTTGTTAAAAATAAATAGAAAGGAAAGTAGAAGAAAACCTATTGTAAAAAGTTAAGACTGAATGAATATATTGCGCTTAAGGCAAGTAGACCTCATTGAGAAGAAATCTATGGCTGATTAAAATGTGAGCTATCCCATTAATCACACAATACATTAGATAATAAATTTTGGTTGTTAACTTGATATGCACCATTGAACATGGAGAAAAATATCACGTAGGCAGACAAGTGCACCAGTGTATGACAGTGTAATAGCTTGTGGATATTTCTTTTTGTAAATATGTCTGCAGTTTTTCTAGTGTCTTACTGAACTGTACTGTAATTCTTTAAGTCACAGAGATTAATGGTACAGATTTTTCAACACTGGAAAATAAATCATACATTTGAATGAAAGGGTGAGATAGAAATTAACTTTTTTCACTCAGTGAGTCATTCTAATATTTCATTCAGTTTTCTAAAGAAACTCTGAAGATGTTAGATTAAAAAAATGTTTTGAAAAAGGAAAAACTGGTGACAGATTCCACTGACAGGTAATATGTGAACTAATTTTGAGACTAGTTTAAACCATAATCAAGGGTTTTTAACCGTCTGTGCTGAACCTAGCCTGAAAATTTGCCAATAGCACAAATAGGAAAAAAAAATAGGAGTGCTGTATTCTGTAGGTGAAATAATACATTTTACAGAAGATGATGACAGATTTCTTTGAATTTTGTTTTAATAAATATGAAAGTTTAACATTTAACTGATTGTTAAACATGATTTTGACTAGGTCTTGGGTTTCCATCTTGCTGGACAAGGTAACATATATTCAGTAACTTATACCAAAATTTCACTGTGAATATTATCTTTGCTTGTGCTGTTCAATAATGGCAGCCACTAGCCACATGTGGCTATTGAGTACTTGAAATTGTGTCTAGTCTGAATCGAGAGAGACTATAAGTACCAAAAACACACTAGATTGCAATGCCTTAAATAAAAAATAAAAGGTGGTACAACATCTCATTGGGATATTTAAGGTTTAATAAAAATATTTAAGGTTTAATACAAATATATGAATTATGCCTGTTTTTTACTTTTCTCATATGGAGATAGGAAAATTTTTAATTATATTTGTAATTTGCATTTATGGTTTGCATTGTATATCTGTTGGACAGTGATGTTCTAGGGGACCCATGAAGTAAACCACTGATAAAGAAAATAAAATTCTAAACAAAGAATTTGACTTCTTCAGAACTATATTAAATTGGCTCACATTGTGAGCATAAAATTAGTTGTTTTAAGTCATGTGTATATGGTTGTATATAAACCATGTAATTCAAAATACATTATGCATTAGAAAAAGGCACAAGAAAAATAGACTACAATTATGTATGGGTGGAAGATAATACTGTACAAGATAAAATGCCAAAATACCCATGTCTTATCTGTGGAATAGATCCTACCTGTAGTCTCTGCAACCATATTAATATAGATGTAATTACAGAGGAAGCTCTTCCTCTTAGTAATCTGGAAGTTCCTGGAAAATTTATTTTCTCACTAAAGACTTTTAATTGACATCAATTACATTATAATTGAATCTTATGCAAAATTGTACAAGAATCTTTGCCCAAGCTCTTCTATTCACCTGGCAATAAGACAAAACAGTACTCCTTCCACAAAAAGGCCATATAAACCACCTCCTCCTTTTCTTTTAAGGCATATATTTGTCAACAAATAGGATCCATAAGAGGGGAGAAAGCCCCAGATGCAGTCATAAGCAAGAGCAGCACAATACGTGACTCTCAGGATTTATTGCTTCAGGGTACTACAACAGTCTACCTTTGAGTTAATAAGTTAATAAATCAATCTTCTTTTTTTTAATAAATCAATCTTTATTGCCTGAAATAATTTATATGTATTCTAAAGTAAGTCATTTATGCTTTCATTTGCATTTTCCAAGATTAGCCCTTCATTTGTATTTTTAAAATACTATGTCTTTTCTAAAAATTATCTCCAAATTCAGATTGCAATACATATTCCCTGAGCAGAGCTGTCACATACCAGGAGCCACCATCAGATGGGAATATTTTCTGAATTATTTCTCCTGTATAGGTGTGTATCTTGGGGGTGCTCTAAGGGCCACCATTGAGCTTTTGTATGTGGGCCAGATCTGGGGTTTGATCCTCAAAGATCTGGAAAAAAAGTTCAACTTTTGAAAGCCTTAAGCAGAAACAATTAGTGGAAGCTAGACCTGTGCTCATCAATATGGTTGCCACGTGCCATGTGTGGACTGGCTAACACTTGGAATATAGCCAATGTGACTGAGAAAGAGAACTTTTAATTGTCTTCAACTTTATGATAAATTTAAAAGCTGACACTGGATTGTGTGATTGGAAAAGTTTTAAGCAGGCTTGGAACAATTTGGGGTCTTCTTTTTCAGCAGTACAGTTTATGATATATAAATGCAGATCAGGTATCTCCAATTAAAAAATTTCAAATTGACATGTGCTGAAGATATTTATATTCAATATCAGACAAATTTTGAGTACTTAGTACTTAAAAGAACAATTAAAATAACTCAGTATTTAATTTTATATATATATATATATATATATATATATATAGCTTATACATTGGAATGATATTAGTTTGGATATTTGGGTTGGAATATATTAATTAAATTAATTTCATCTATTTTTAAACTTTTTCTTAATGTGGCTACTATAAAGTTTAAAATTATGTATTGTTGTTTAGTCACTAAATTGTGTCTGTCTGCAAATCCATGGACTGCAGTATGCCAGACTTCCCTGTCCATCACTATCTCCTGGAGTTTGCTTAAACTCGTTTCCATTGAATTGGTGATGCCATCCAACCATCTCATCCTCTCTCATCCCCTTCTCCTCCTGCCTTCAATCTTTCCCAGCATCAGGGTCTTTTCTAGTGAGTCAGCTCTTTGCATCAGGTGGCCAAAGTATTGGAGCTTCAGTTTCAGTATCAGTCCTTCCAATGAGTATTCAGGGTTGATTTCCTTTAGGATTGACTGGTTTGATCTCCTTGCAGTCCAAGGGACTCTCAAGAGTCTTCTCCAGCACCACAGTTTGAAAGCATCAATTCTTTGGCACTCAGCCTTCTTTAGGGTACAGTTCTCACATTCATACATGACTACTGGATGAACCACAGCTTTGACTATACAGAGCTTTATCGGCAAAGTGAGGTCTCAGCTTTTTAATACGCTGTCTAGGTTTGTCATTAACTTTTCTTCTAAGGAGCAAGTGCCTTTTAATTTCATGGCTGCAGTCACCATCATCAGTGATTTTGGAGCCAAGAAAATAAAGTCTGCCACTGTTTCCATTTTTTCCACATCTATTTGCCGTGAAATGATGGAACTAGATGCCATGATCTAAGTTTTTTGAATTCAGCTTTTTAACTCTCTTATTTTACCTTCATCAAGAAGCTCTTTAGTTCTTCACTTTCTGCCTTTAGGGTGGTATCATCTGCATATCTGAGTTTGTTGATATTTCTCCTGTCAGTCTTGATTCCAGCTTGTGCTTCATCCAGCCTGGCATTTTGCATGTTGTACCCTCCATATAAATTAAATAAGCAGGGTGACGATATACAGCCTTGACATATTCCTTTCCCAATTTTGAACCAGTCCATTGTTCCATGCCTGGTTCTAGCTGTTGCTTTTTGACCTGCATACAGGTTTCTCAGGAGTCAGATAAGGTGGTCTGGTATTCCCATCTCTTTAAGACTTTTCCACAATTTTTGTGGTCCACACAGTTAAAGGCTTTAGTGTAGTCAGTGAAGCAGAAGTAGATATTTTTTCTGGCATTCTCTTGCTTTTTCTGTGATCCAACAAACGTTGACAATTTGATCTCTGGTTCCTCTGCCTTTTCTAAATCCAGCTTGTATATCAGGAACTTCCAGTTCATGTCCTGTGCAACTGTATGGTAGTTTGAACATTCTTTGGTTTTACCCTTATTTGGGATTGGAGTGAAAACTGATCTTTTCCAGTCCTGTGGCCATTGCTGAGCTTTCCAAATTTGCTGGCATATTGAATGCAGCACTTTAACAGCATCATCTATTAGGATTTGAAATAGCTCAGCTGGAATTCTATCAACTTCACAAGCTTTGTTTATAGTAATACTTCCTAAGGCCCACTTGACTTCATGCTCCAGAATGTCTGGTTCTTGGTGAGTGACCCCACACCATTGTGGTTATCCGGGTCACTAAGCCCTTTTTTGTACAGTTCTTCTGTGTATTCTTGCCATCTCTTTTTAAGTTCTTCTGTTTCTGTTAGGTCCATGCCATTTCTGTCCTTTAATGTACCCCTCTTTGCATGAAATGTTCCCTTGCTATCTCTGATTTTCTTGAAGAGAGTCTCTAATATTTCCCATTCTATCTTCTTCTTCTATTTCTTCCATTGTTCACTCAAGCAGGCTTTCTTATCTCTCCTTACTATTCTCTGGAACTCTGCATTCAAATGGGTTTATCTTTCTTTTTCTCCTTTGCTTTTCACTTCTATTCTCTTCTCAGCTATTTGTAAGGCCTCCTTAGACCACCATTTTGTCTTTTTGAATTTCTTCCTCTTGGGGATGGTTTGGATCACTGCCTCCTGTACAATGTTATGAACCTCCGTCCACAGTTCTTCAGGCACTGTGCCCATCAGATCTAATCCCTTGAATCTGTTTGTCACTTCTGCTGTATAATCATTAAGGGTTTTGGTGTAGGGCATACCTGAATGGTCTACTGCTTTTCCCTACTTTCTTCAATTTGTCTGAATTTTGCAATAAGGAGTTCATGATCTGAGCCACAGTCAGCTCCCGGTCTTGTTTTTCCTGACTGTGTAGAGCCTCTCTATCTTTGGCTACAAAGAATATAATTGATCTGATTTCAGTATTGACCATCTGGTGATGTCCTTGTGTAGAGCTGTCTCTTGTGTTGTTGGAAGAGGGATTTTTGCTATGATCAGTGCATTCTCTTAGCAAAACTGTTAGCCTTTGCCCTGCTTCATTTTGTACTCCACGGCCAAACTTGCTTGTTACTCCAGGTGTCTCTTAACTTTCTATTTTTTTTATTTTTCCAGTCCCCTGTGATGAAAAGGACATATTTGTCTGGTGTTAGTTCCAGAAGTTGTTGTAGGTCTTCATAGAATCAGTAAATTTCAGCTTCTTCCACATTAGTGGTTGGGGCATAGATGTGGATTATTGTGATGTTGAATGGTTTGTCTTGGAAATGAAATGAGATCATTATGTCATTTTTGAGACTGCATCCTAGTACTGCATTTCAGGCTCTTTTGTTGACTATGAGGGCTGCTCCTTTTCTTCTAAGGGATTCTTGTCCACAGTATTAGATATATTGGTCATCTGAATTAAATTCACCCATTCCCATCCATTTTAGTTCACTGAGTCCTAAAATGCTGATATTCACTTATTTCCATTCTATTTCTATTAGACAGTGCTGTCTAAAACAAAGAGGAAAACATGTGGGGATTACCTTGTGATATTGAGATCATAAATGGGATCAGGTTACAAAAATGAGAATCTAATGACCAGATCGTAAGAGTAGGTGGCAAATAAAAAAGAAGCAGGTCCTTACTGACCTTAGTGTTAGCAGATGAGTAGTGAGTAATTCCTGAGCTGGCTCATAGCTTAGAATTAAAAACATAACTTCAATTTTTTGTAGCCTTATTATCAATATAAGGGCTTCCCTTGTGGCTCAGCAGGTAAAGAATCCCCCTGCAGTGCAGGAGATACAGGTGATGCGGGTTCAATCCGTGGGTTGGAAAGATCCTCTGTAGGAGTAAATGGCAACCCAGTCTAGTATTCTCTCTTGAAAAAATAGAGGAAGGAACCTGGTGGGCTACATTCCACAGGGTTGCAAAGAGTCAGATGTGACTGAGCGACTAAGCATGCACATCAATGATAAATAGGTTGTTGCTTTAATAATAATAATTATAAAAAACCTTTTTATTTTTTAAAATGTCACTGCATGCTATCTCCTTTTAAACCTCCCACATGGTATTGAGTACATTACATACAATCATTGGGAGGATTTTGCCCCAATAAGCTTTTGAGACAAAATATACTAGAATTATAGGATAAGAAAAAGAATGTTAAGCCAAATTTTATTTCCATGGGTAGAAATTTAATGAAGCAGTAACCCAGGCTACTTTGTTATGTAAAATCTATTTCATAAAATAAGTACTGGATTAAATTATTTCATTGGACAGTTTGTATCAAATAGTATTAAACCATATTTGCTTTGTAAGTCCTATTGCCCTTAAGTTTAAGTCAAATAGCCTTTCTCCCTATATAAGTAAGATGAAAGCTCATTGTAGAAAAATCAGAAACACCAACAAGCAAGAAACAAAAAAAAAGAGAGAGAGAGAGAAAGTAATAATCACTGGTAACCTACACCACCCAGAGATAATGACTGTAAATTTCCCTTACATTTTCTTTCAAGGAAATGCAGTCAGTTTTTATACAGGGTTCAGTATGTCTTAATAAGCGCTGCATCACAAACTCTGTGTTTAATGTTTTTTAACCTTTTATTTGAACTCTCTTTGGACTGTTTTCATAGCCCAGAACTGATAACTGAGGTTATCAGTTATAGAAACAACAACTTAATAAATGATGCCCTATTGGCCTGCCAGTATTATTCATATAGATTCCCAAAGTGCCAAAGATAAAACCAGGAAGTATTTTATTCACTAGAAAAATCTTGTTGAACATTTTCTGATGCTATTAGTAAGATAAAGAGAGTGTGGATGAAAAAAGAAAATATGAATTCTGAGTCTGAAGAGCCTGTGATTATTAGTACTTTCAGCAGAAATCATGAAGGGCTGTCTCATCAGGCAGAATGATGAAACCTTGTTAGGTAGGAATACCTCTGCCTCACAGAAAGCCCATAATGGTCCAGAGTGGATGCTTGACAAACATGCCTACTTTCCAGTGCTGCCCTCTGATTGGAAGTCATTTGTATTTGTTTTCTCTGTAAGGCGAAGATGTGCAAGCAGATGTAATATTACTTGGTGATTTTAGTAGTGCTGAATCTGGGAGTGCAAGCCCAAGAACCTGAAGTTCTGTAAGCTCCTTGAGATGAAGTGGAGGGCAAAGTGTCGTTCTTCTGTTCCTCAGAAATTTACTTCCATTCTCTGGCTTTACTGTTGCTACTGTAGTTTTACTCAGTCTTTCTGCAACCTACTTTTAGGTGAGTTGAAAAACTAAAATATGCGTGTTGAAGACAGGAAAAGCAAATGCTCAGGGTAATGTTCCAGAACTTTCTGTGTTTCAGTTCAGTTCAGTTCAGTAGCCCAGTCATATCCGACTCTTTGCAACCCCATGAACCACAGAACGCCAGGCCTCCCTGTCCATCGCCAACTCCCGGAGTCCACCGAAACCCATGTCCATTGAGTCAGTGATGCCATCCAGCCATCTCATCCTCTGTCGTCCCCTTCTCCTCCCGCCCTCAGTCTTTCCCAGCATCAGGGTCCTTTCCAATGAGTCAGCTCTTCGCATCAGGTGACCAAAGTATTGGAGTTTCAGCTTCAACATCAGTCCTTCCAATGAACACCCAGGACTGATCTCCTTTAGGATGGACTGGTTGGATCCCTTGCAGTCCAAGGGACTCTCAAGAGTCTTCTCCAACACCACAGTTCAAAAGCATCAATTCTTTGGTGCTCAGCTTTCTTTATAGTCCAACTCTCACATCCATACATGACCAATGGAAAAACCATAGCCTTGACCAGATGGACCTTTGTTGGCAAAATAATTCTCCACTATGCTGTCTATGTTGGTCATAACTTTCCTTCCAAGGAGCAAGTGTCTTTTAATTTAATGGCTGCAGTCATCATCTGCAGTGATTTTGGAGCCCAGAAAAATAAAATCAGCCACTGGTTCCACTGTTTGCCCATCTATCTGCCATGAAGTGATGGGACCAGATGCCATGATCTCAGTTTTCTGAATGTTGAGCTTTAAGCCAACTTTTTCATTCTCCTCCTTTACTCTCATCAAGAGGCTCTTTAGTTCTTCTTCACTTTCTGCCATAAGGGTGGTGTCATCTGCATATCTGAGGTTATTGCTGTTTCTCCCGGCAATAGTGATTCCAGCTTGTGCTCCCTCCAGCCCAGCATTTCTCATGATGTACTCTGCATATAAGTTAAATACGCAGGGTGACAATACAGCCTTGACATACTCCTTCCCCAATTTGGAACCAGTCTGTTGTTCCATGTCCAGGTTCCTGACCTTCATACAGGTTTCTCAAGAGGCAGGTCAGGTGATCTGGCATTCCCATCTCTTTCAGAATTTTCCACAGTTTATTGTGATCCACACAGTCAAAGGCTTTGGCATAGTCAATAAAGCATAAGTAGATGTTTTCTGGAACTCTCTTGCTTTTTCAATGATCTAGCAGATGTTGGCAATTTGATCTCTGGTTCCTCTATCTTTTCTAAAACCAGCTTGAACATCTGGAAGTTCACGGTTCACGTATTGCTGAACCCTGGTTTGGAGAATTTTAAGTGTTACTTTACTAGCATGTGAGATGAGTACAATTGTGTCGTAGTTTGAGCATTCTTTGGCATTGCCTTTCTTTGGGATTGGAGTGAAAACTGACCTTTTCCAGTCCTGTAGCCACTGCTGAGTTTTCCAAATTTGCTGGCATATTGAGTGCAACACTTTCACAGTGTCATCTTTCAGGATTTGAAATAGCTCAACTGGAATTCCATCACCTCCACTAGCTTTGTTTGTAGTGATGCTTCCTAAGGCCCACCTGACATCACATTCCAGGATGTCTGGCTCTAGGTGACTGAGCACAGCATCATGATTATCTGTGTCGTGAAGATCTTTTTTGTACAGTTCTTCTGTGTATCCCTGCCACCTTTTCTTAATATCTTCTGCTTCTGTTAGGTCCCTACCATTTCTGTCCTTTATTGAGCCCATCTTTGCATGAAATGTTCCCTTGGTATCTCTAATTTTCTTGAGGAAATCTGTCTTCTGTGTTTTTTAACACTAATATCATTAGGTAATTAAATATTAATATCTCTACTGCCCCTTACCCAGCTCCCACCTTATCCCTATAATCAGGATAACTCAGTGGAATATGCTGCAGTCTCCTGACCTCTGAGATAAGTTCCCAATTTAGATCAATGCCAAAAGTCATGAAGACTATTAGGAAGTTTGAGAGATCTTCAGATTTCTGGTCCAGTCGGCGGTAAGACAGGCTGCTGGGACAAAGCCCGTTGAGCTGCCCTTTGGTATAAATGGAACTGCTGTGAACTTCCTGTAGGTGCCTTTGAGCTCAGTTTCATGCTAGGAACCTGTACACTTCATTTGGGAACTTAGTACTTACTCCAATTTGACCTAAGTTCCATGGATTGTATTAGTTCCAAACAGTGTTCATGTAGCCAGTATTCCATGGCAGTGTTGGCCATCAAGCTGCAAGGGCTTTTAAAGATATGCACTGAGGCTTCCACAGATAATGTAACAGACTAAGTATATATGGTAGTATTAAGAATACCTAGTGTATTGTTGTTGTTTAGTTACCAAGTCATGTCTGACTCTTCGCTACCCCATGGACTGACCAGGTTTCCCTGTCCTTCACCACCTCCCAGAGTATGTCCATTGAATTAGTGACACTGTCCAACCATCTCATCCTCTGTCGCGCTCCTCCTTCCACTTTCAATCTTTCCCAGCATCAGGGTTTTCTCCAGTGAGACAGCTGTTCACATCAGGTGGCCAAAGTTTTGGATCTTCAGCTTCAGCATCAGTCCTTCCATTGAGTATTCAGAGTTGATTTCCTTTAGGATTGACTGGTGGTTTGATCTCCTTGCTGTCTAAGGGACTCTCAAGAGTCTTCTACAGGAGCACAGTTGAAAAGAAATTTTTTGGTGTTCTGCCTTCTTTAGGGTCCATTTCTCACATCCATATATGACTACTGGAAAGACTATAGCCTTGACTGTACTGACCTTTGTCAGCAAAGTAATGTCTCTGCCTTTTAGTACACTGTCTAGGTTTGTCATGGTTTTTCTGCCAAGAAGCAATTGTCTTCTAATTTCATGGCTGCACAGTGTGTTTGGAGCCCAAGAAGAGGAAATTTGTCAGAGCTTCCATCTTTTCCCCTTCTGTTTGTCATTAAGTGATGGGACCCAATGCCATGATCTTAGTTTTTTAAATGTTGAATCTTAAGCCAGCTTTATGCAGTTTCAAATAACAGCATTCATCAATTTGCATATTTATAGTTTCATCTAGCTAATACTCAGTTTTCAGTACCACTTTTTAACAATGATCTCTGTGAACAAATATACATGATTTCTAACAACTTGGAATCAGACATTGATTCATACTTACATGAAATTCCTCAATTAAGGGGCATTTAAGCTGATGAAATTTTTGTGATACATTGCTAGAAGTTGGGAATATGAAGATAGCATGGGGAATATGGGGTAGCATGGGAATATGAAGATAGCATAGTCTGTGTTCCTGGGGATTTCATGTCTAGGAAAGAGACATGCAAACCTCTAATAGCTGTCCTCTGTGAAAAGTGCTTTACAGAAGTAAAAGAGTTTTAAAGGATTCTGAAGGTTGTGAGTGATTAATGCTGTCTGACCATCTCAGAAAGGCTGTATGAGATGATTTTAGATGTTGGTTTTGAAGGCTGGGGAAGACTACCAGGCAATCAAGAAAAGTAATGAACAAGTATTGGCTAGGAGTATGAAAAAGCCAAGTATGTTTGGCAGACCCTAGGTAGAGAGGAAGACCTAGGAATGCATTTTGCCAAAGGTGAGATTATATAGAGTTGGATGGTAAAATTATAGCCATGTAGAATGTTGTATGAAGAAGCCTACACTTTTAGGAGTGGAAGAGTCCTTGGAGTACTTTACTTAGGAGTTTGAAATAAATCTGTGTTTCAAGACTGATTGTTCTGATTGCAAATGGAAGGATGGCCTTGGCTTTTCAAGAGGCTGGACTCAGGAGGCTGATTAGAAAGCCATTGCCATAATCCCTTAGACAGGAGGGAAGGGCTTCAACTGCAGCAGTAGCTAGGGTGATTTAAGAGATATTTAGGAGTAAAAATCAATGCTAATTGAAGAGACTGCCTGGAATAGATGAAAGAGAGAGGATTCCAGAATACATTGAGATTTCTACCTTTTGGGTAACATATGGTATCCATGGAGCCAGTGCTGGCTAGTGCAAAGGCTTCAGATTTGGGATTTGAATCCTCCTCCGCTTACCAAGTCACCACTTGGAAGAAATTAAACTTGCCAAGCCTCCTCTAAACAAAAAATGATTTAAAGTAATTTTGTGGGATCTGTGAGAAGGCAATTATAAAAATGCTCAGTAAACTAGTTTGTCTATAATCTACATGCAACACATACTTTCTTCAGGAGGACTGAAGGACACTCTGGATAAGGATACATTGCATAGAATCAGAAATGGTTCAAGATAATTAGTTCAGCTTTAGCCATGCTGAGTTTAAAATTTATATTTTAGGTCTAGATAGATATATCCAGTATGTATTCAGAAATTGACTTGGAGGACTTGGGGAGGGCAAATAACTGTCTAAGAATTTGGAGATGCAATTACTAAATGATGGTTAAAATCACATGGGTGGATGAGATTCTACAGGTATGGAGTAAGAAAAAGATTGAAGTCAGCACTCTGGTGTTCAATTTCTAAATAAGTAGAAAGATGAGGAAGAGGAGCCCTTCCTCTCCCACCAAAGCAACTAAAGCATGGCTTGAAAAATAGGAACAAAACCTTTGATGTAACAAAACCTGCCAAGTACAGAGGGGTAGTTTAAGAAGGAAATCATAAGCACTCTGGTAGGGCTTAGAATTGACAAGAAACTCCAGGAATAAAGAAAACTCTTTTTTTGGTAGATTTTATTTTTATTTTTCTGTGGCTACAAAGATGAGTTCTCTTTTTCCTTTTGGTCTAAACTCAAACAAATTGTACTTACTGACCTAAATCATGCATTTTGTTTTTCTGTTAAGATTTTCTTAATTCTATCTAAATAAATTATTCCATTGGCGACTAAAGAAAACTGACTGTAACAAATGAGGGATCAGTGACAACAGTAGAGCAATTTCCATTTGGTCATGAGGAGCAAAATGTAGATTGTGGTGAATTGAGGGGAAGACAAGAGTAAAGAAATAATGCTTTTTTAAGAAGTTTGGCATGGAGGTTAGAAGTGGACAAAGGATGAAGAAAATAGGCTTTAATATACAGTAATAGACACTAAGAGTAAAGACCTAGTATTGAAGAAGAGAAGGGAGATAAATGATGGGAGGTAAATAATGAAGGAATATTCCAGAAGAGGCTGCAGATCAGGAAATGTAAATCTGAAAGAAAGTATTTGCCTCAGGTGGAAGAAGGTATAACCTCCCTTCATTGGAAGGACTGATGTTGAAGCTGCAACTCCAATACTTTGGCCACCTGATGTGAAAAGCTGACTCATTTGAAAAGACCCTGATGCTGGAAAAGATTGAGGGCAGGAGAAGGGGACGACAGAGAATGAGATGGTTGGATGGCATCATTGACTCGATGGACATGGGTTTGGGTGGACTCCAGGAGTTGGTGATGGACAGGGAGGCCTGGTGTGCTGCGGTTCATGGGGTCGCAAAGAATCGGACACGACTGAGCGACTGAACTGAACTGAACTGAACAAGAATAGTGAAGCATCAGAAATTGTACCATCTACATCAGGTTGGCAGACTCAAAGAAATACGTTCCCCTAATGATTTGTATATCCTAGGGAAATGTTCAAAATAAACTTATGTAGGGTTGACATCAGGACATTGGATTATGTGTTAGTTCTTAAAGTATAATTGTTGCAGTAATAAAATGATTTGTATTGTTTCACTAAGCTATAAATGAGGTTTGAGTTGAGAATTTGCCTGTTGAAAAGGTGATTTTACAGATCCTTTAAAAAAATATATTAATGGTTAGCTCAAACTTAAATTTACCTGTCACTGATTGAATGGACATGACTTGGGCAAACTCCAGGAGATAGTAAGGGACAGGGAGGCCTGGTGTAGTGCAGTCCATGAGGTCACAAAGAGTCAGACACACTTAGAGACTGAACAACAACAAGCTTAAACTAGGATTGTAAGCAATTAATTTTGTATTTTACACTTGAAATTAAGTACCATAGGACTTTTCCTAGTAGATGAACATATAATTTAATTAGATAATCGTCATTTCATCATATTATAAACACATAAAATCACAAACAACCAGCCTCTCATTGTTTTCATGATTCTAGAAATGAAAACAATCAGGTTGTGGATCTATATTATAAAGTAGTTTCAGTAAATCATGCAGATGGAAGGGTCAGAAATTTGAAACACATAGTCATAGCTGATGGGAATTCAGCCCAAAGTCAGCATCTCAAAAGTTTTCCAAGGAGTAAGACTATAGAAAACAGGTTGGATTTTTAGGCATTTTAATATTGTATCTGAATATTATAGATGTCTTAATAACATAATTGCTGGCTGCTTCTCTTAGCCCACTTAAAGCTGTATTTTAATTTTACTATCATGCAGGGGTCTTTGGTATTCTATCCTTGGTTTTCATCACTTCTCTACCTTTTTATCTGGATGATCTTCTCTGTCATATTTTCAGGTTCACTACTTACTTTGTTCAAGTGCTTTAAAATGTTTCATTAGCTTTGATCTTATTGCTATGTTCATATATATAAATCCAAACACTGAATAGATGTCTGTTTTTGACCCCAACAAAGTTGATACTTACTTTCAAAACTAAATTTCAGCCCTTTTCTTCAAAACTGTTTGTCCTTCTGTATTTTTTTTTTTTTTGAATTTTCCTGGGGATTCAGCAGTAAAGAATCCACCTGCCAATGCAGGAGATGAAGGTTCAATCCCTGGGTGGGGAAGAACCTTTAGGGAAGGAAATGGCAACCCATTCCAGTATTCTTGACTTGGACATCCCATGGACAGAGGAGCTCAGTGGGCTACAGTCCATGGGGTCACAAAAGAGCTGGACATGACTTAGCGACTAAGCAGCAACAACCAATTACTTACTTTAGTGAAGGAAACAGCCGAGCACCAAGCACTTATGGTGGGAGGAAACCAGAGTTTCACCATTTGGGTAAAAATCAAAGGCTGCATGTTATAGCTCATTTCAGGTTTTTCCTTAAGAATTTTTCAGTAGTGTTCATACTGTTTTTAAATTTGTTTAAAGAACTTTGGCAACCTGGTTATTTTTTTTCTTCCTTTTGTTAATTTGTGCTTTTATTAAAATATCTATTTCATCCAAGTTTTGTATGTTATTGCCATTTAGTTGTTTTAAAGAGTCTCTTAAGATAAAAATAAATTCTGTCTATAGTTTTGATTCTCTTATTTCTAAATTTTTAATGTATCTTCTAAAAATTTTGTTATGTGTTTGGATGAAGACTTATTAGCATCTGGTATTATCTCTTTAAATTCCACCTTTTGTTTCATTTAGATACAGTCTAACTTCTCTCTTTGTACATTTTTTGAGTTTACTTTGTTCTTTTCCTAGCTACTTAGAATGCCCTATTCATGTTTTTATATTCTTTATGATATATGAATAGAAAGTTCATCTCAAATGCATATAATTAGCCACTCTTCACAAGATTTGATAAGTAATGTTTTGTGATTGTTATTGTTACGTGTTCAACCTTACTGGACTAAGGGAAGTCCAGATAGCTGGCAAAACATTGTTCCTGGGTTTGTCTGACAGGGTGTTTTTGGAAGAGATTAACATTTAAATCAGTAGACTAAGTTAAGAATATCTGTCCTCACCAAAGTATGTGGTATCATTCAATCCACTGAGGGCCCTGGTGGAGGAAAGGCACATTTTCTCCCTTCCTCCCTCCCTCCCCCCTCTTTCCATCTCTCTCTCTCTCTCTCTCTCACACTCACACACCACACACACACACACACACACACACACACACAAAATCAACAGACTGTGACATCTGTTATTTCCTGCCATCAGCCAGGGGATCTCCTGGGTTCTTGGGCTTTCCAACTCTTGAACTCATACCAGATTCCTCCTGGTTCTCAGACATTCAACTCTAAGTGAATTATGACACTGGGTCTCCAACTTGTAGACTGTATATGATGGCATTATTTCAGTATCTGTAGTAGTGAGCCGATTCCTATAATAAATCTTCTTAATTTTTTTGTCTGTCTATTGATCTATCTTTTTGGTTCTGTTCCTCTGAAGAACCCAGACTAAGGCAGATTTTTTTGTTAAGGGTAGTTCTAGAGGAATAAAATTTTAAAGATGGGTTTTCAGAATTGGTTTTGAGTTTTTTGAATTGACTTTCTAGTCCTATTAGATTTAAAGATGCTGATAACTTACTGCCAGTAGTAAGGAGAGCCCTGACAGCCTTGGCATGAACTGTTTATAGTGTTGTGTAAAGTATCGCCATTGGATACTATTAATCAGTCATTTATAAGACGTATGTTGGGTGATTCTGTATATGATACTTTCAAACATTTTTTTAAAACTAAGGAATGTGATGATGTTGATTGGTCGCTTCTGTTTTACTGGACACAGTGCTCAAGGGATGAACTCTGGGATTCAACTTCTCAGCTCAGACGCCACATATATGACCTGGAAGCTTCTTGTTGTACTCTGAGGAAGAACCTTATTTCCTATAGGTGCAGGGTTGAAATTGCTGAAAATAAAACACAGGACCTTATCCTTCTATTGGCTGAATTACAATACAAGTTGAATACCAGCCTTATTAGGTGCCTATTGTTCAAGTGAGGGCATTAAATTAAGAAATAATTGGGTTCTGTAAGTTGGGATGGAGATATGTGGGCAGACTCTGATGAAGAACATATAACTTTCACTTTAGATATTACAGTTCTGTAACATCATCTCTTACAAATGGGAGAATCAGTAAGTAGATATTTATTGCATGAGTGTTTATTGTAGCATTCTTTACAGTGACTAAAAAAAAGCTAGTGAAGAGAATACCAAAAACAGAGGAATGTTAGAATAATCATGGCACCATCACACTATGGTACTGTGCACAACCACCAAAATGCGAGTAGACCTTGATATCAGTTAGCTTAATTGTCACAAAACATCTAACTATGAAAATCAATATGCATAAGTGTTCGTAATTCTTAAAAGCAAGCAATTACATGTGTAATGTATTTATATGTATGTGTGTGTATCTGTTTGCTTATTACCAATTAGGTTTTGATAAAATAATGAAAGATATATCCTTGTTAACCATGGTTTTCTAAAAGAGAATAATGAGAACGAAGTAGAAGAGGGGCGGGAGGGAACAACAAGAAATTTAAAGGCTGCACTAAAGCAAACGAACATGAAAACCCACAAAATCTGGCAAATGTGTTGTCCTTTCAATATTATTTTCTACAATGAAAAGCCTTCCTCAGTGATCCATGCAAAGAAATAGAGGAAAACAAGAGAATGTGAAAGACTAGAGATCTCTTCAAGAAAATTAGAGATACCAAGGGGACATTTCATGCAAAGATAGGCACAATAAAGGACAGGAACGGTAGGGACCTAACAAAAGCAGAAGATATTAAGAAGAGGTGGCAAGAATACACAGAAGAACTGTACAAAAAAGATCTTCACGAACCAGATAATCACGATGGTGTGATCACTCATCTAGAGCCAGACATCCTGGAATGTGAAGTCAAGTGGGCCTTAGGAAGCATCACTACACACAAAGCTAGTGAAGGTGATAGAATTCCAGTTGAGCTATTTCAAATCCTGAAAGATGATGCTGTGAAAGTGCTGCACTCAATATGCCAGCAAATTTGGAAAACTCAGCAGTGGCTACAAGACTGGAAAAGGTCAGTTTTCATTCCAATAACAGAGAAAAGCGATGCTAAAGAATGCTCAAACTACTGCACAATTGCACTCATCTCACACGCTAGTAAAGTAATGCTCAAAATTCTCCAAGCCAGGCTTCAACAGTCCATGAACTGTGAACTTCAGATGTTCAAGCTGGATTTAGAAAAGGCAGAGAAACCAGAGATCAAATTGCCAACATCCATTGGCTTATTGAAAAGCAAGAGAGTTCCAGAAAAACATCTACTTCTGCTTTACTGACTATGGCAAAGCCTTTGACTGTGTGGATCACAACAAACTGTGCAAAGTTCTGAAAGAGATGGGAATACCAGACCACCTGACCTGCCTCTTGAGAAATCTGTATGCAGGTCAGGAAGCAACAGTTAGAACTGGACATGGATCAATAGACTGGTTCCGAATCAGGAAAGGAGTAAGTCAAGGCTGTATATTGTCACCATAAGTATTTAACTTATATGCACAGTACATCATGTGAAATGCCTGGCTGGATGAAGCACAAGCTGGAATCAAGACTGCCAGGAGAAATATCAATAACCTTAGATATGCAGATGACACCACCCTTATGGCAGAAAGTGAAGAAGAACTAAAGAGCCTCTTGATGAAAGTGAAAGAGGAGAGTGAAAAAGTTGGCTTAAAACTCAGCATTCAGAAAACTAAGATCATGGCATCTGGTCCCATCACTTCATGGCAAATAGATGGGGAAGCAGTGGAAACAATGAGAGACTATTTTTTTGGCTCCAGATTTACTGCAGATTGTGATTGCAGCCATGAAATTAAAAGACGTTTACTCCTTGGAAGTAAAGTTATGACCAACCTAGACAGCATTTTAAAAAGCAGAGACATTATTTTGCCAACAAAGGTCCGTCTAGTCAAGGGTATTGTTTTCCCAGTAGTCATGTTTGGATGTGAGTGTTGGACTATAAAGAAAGCTGAGCACCGAAGAATTGATGCTTTTGAACTGTGATGTTGGGGAAGACTCTTGAGAGTCCCTTGGGCTACAAGGACATTCAACCAATCTATCCTAAAGAAAATCATTCCTCAATATTCATTGGAAGGACTGATGTTGAAGCTGAAACTCCAATACTTTGGCCACCTGATGTGAAAAACTGACTCTTTTGAAAAGACCCAGATGCTGAGAAAGATTAAAGGCAGGAGGAGAAGCAGACGATAGAGGTTGAGATGGTTGGATAGCATCACTGAATCTATGGACATGGGTTTGGTAAACTCTGAGAGTTGGTGATGGACAGGGAGCCTGATGTGCTGTAGTCCATGGGGTCACAAAGAATCAGACACGACTGAGCAACTGAATTGAACTGAACTGAAAGCAATATAAACTCAGTAATTTAATAAAGACCATGAATGAAGTTAGTTTGTTTCAAGAACTTTTGGTGAGATGAACCTCAAGTCATTGGGAAATGATAGATGCCAATGATACTCTTATCCTGTAATTTTTAACAGGAAGTTCATATTTAGAAACTGAGTGATATTAATGTTCAGGTCTTCCTCAAATATATTCGGAATCATTCAGTATTTCATTAATGTAGCAGCAACAACAAACCAGCACTCAGAGATCTGCAGTGGGTGAAAGATGTGCAAGTTATTTCTCCCTGCCACTAAGGAATCAACCTGCCAGTGTGGGAAATACCGGAGGCGCAGGTTCAGTCCCTGGGTCAGGAAGATCCCCTGGAGGCGGAAATGGCCACCCACTCCAATATTCTTGCCTGGAAAATCCCATGGACAAAGGAGCCCGGTGGGCTACAGACCATAGGGTCGCAGAGAAGTGGATGCAGCAGAGAGACTGGGCATGCACATGTGTCCCACTGAAGCAGGACCTGTTTTCCTACCGATAAACTGTGGTGGTATTCTTTTGAAATGAGCTTCCAGAATAGAACGAAACAAAACAGACTGGAAAGTTCATGTATTTTAGAGTTAGCCAGGCCTCAGTTTTAGTCCAGGTTTTGCCACCACTATCTGTAACAAAGAATATGTTGTCAATAAACCTACACTTACCATCTTTCCATTTATCTTCATGATTATAGATGTCAGTTCCAATCAGATGGTGTGAGTAAGGTTAGCCACCAGGGGAGTTTGTCATAGCCTAGATTACTTCTTGTGGGACCTTGAGTTAGACATTTTCCTCTTTCCTCATTCATAGTGCTGAGGTCAGTAACAATATTACTCAAAAGATTGTTGTGAGAATTCAATTTGATAGTAGATATAAAACTCTAATTAAGATTTAATATACACCGTAGAAGTGTTCAATAAGAACAACTAGACTAAGACAATATTCAACTCAAACATAGAACAGAGATTTATGGAAAAATGATTGGGACAAATCTCAACTCAGGACTCATATTTTGGACTTGTGTGTGTGTGTGTGTGTGTGTGTGTGTGTGTGTGTGTGATATCATGATGAAGACTATATGCTATGTAATGTCAAAGAAAATTTCCCGCATTGAACCTACTGATAAATATGGAAACAGTTACTAAATGAAAGATGGAAATAAAACAGCCCTGGTGTGATCACTCACCTAGAGCCAGACATCCTGGAATGTGAAGTCAAGTGGGCCTTAGAAAGCATCACTATGAACAAAGCTAGTGGAAGTGATGGAATTCCAGTTGAGCTATTTCAAATCTTGAAAGATGATGCTGTGAAAGTGCTGCACTCAATATGCCAGCAAATTTGGAAAACTCAGCAGTGGCCATAGAACTGGAAAAAGGTCCGTTTTCATTCCAATCCCAATGAAAGGCAATGCCAAAGAATGCTCAAACTACCGCACAATTGCACTCAACTCACACGCTAGCAAAGTAATGCTCAAGATTCTCTAAGCCAGGCTTCAGCAATATGTGAACCGTGAACTTGTAAATGTTCAAGCTGGTTTTACAAAAAGCAGAGGAACCAGAGATCAAATTGCCAACATCTGCTGGATCATTGAAAAAGCAAGAGAGTTCCAGAAAAACATCTATTTCTGCTTTATTGACTATGCCAAAGCCTTTGACTGTGTGGATCACAACAAACTGTACAAAATTCTGAAAGAGATGGGAATACCAGACCACCTGACCTGCCTCTTGCATGTCCTATATGCAGGTCAGGAAACAACAGTTAGAACTGGACATGGAACAACAGACTGGTTCCAAATAGGAAAAGGAGTACATCAAGGCTGTATATCGTCACCCTGCTTATTTAACTTATAGGCAGAGTACATCATGAGAAATGCTGGGCTGGAGGAAGCACAAGCTGGAATCAAGATTGTCGGGAGAAATAGCAATAACCTCAGATATGCAGATGACACCACCCTTATGACAGAAACTGAAGAGGAACTAAAAAGCCTCTTGATGAAAGTGAAAGATGAGAGTGAAAACATTGGCTTAAAGCTCAACATTCAGAAAACTAAGATCATGGCATCTGGTCCCATCACTTCATGGGAAATAGATGGGGAGACAGTGGCTGACTTTATTTTTTGGGACTCCAAAATCACTGCAGATGGTGATTGCAGCCATGAAATTAAAAGACGTTTACTCCTTGGAAGGAAAGTTATGACCAACCTAGACAGCATTTTATAAAGCAGAGACATTACTTTGCCAACAAAGGTCCATCTGGTCAAGGCTATGGTTTTTCCAGTGGTCATGTATGGCTGTGAGAGTTGGACTGTGAAGAAAGCTGAGCGCCAAAGCATTGATGCTTTTGAACTGTGGTGTTGGAGAAGACTCTTGAGAGTCCCTTGGACTGCAAGGAGATCCAACCCGTCCATCCTAAAGGAGATCAGTCCTGGGTGTTCATTGGAAGGACTGATGCTGAAGGTGAAACTCCAATACTTTGGCCACCTCATGTGAAGAGTTGACTCATTGGAAAAGACCCTGATGCTAGGAGGGATTGGGGGCAGGAGGAGAAGGGAATGACAGAAGGTGAGATGGCTGGATGGCATCACCGACTCGATGGACATGAGTTTGAGTAAACTCCGGGAGTTAGTGATGGACAGGGAGGCCTAGCATGCTGTGATTCATAGGGTCGCAAAGAATCGGACATGAGTGAGTGAACAGAACTGAACTGAGACATTTAAAAGTAATCTTGATTAAAGACATTAATGAAAGTTACCAACCATGCATTCTTTTTTAAAATGTGATTACAAAGAACTTTATTTATAATAAGTTGAACATGGGTTGACATCATAGAAAGAAACAGGTTTACAAGAATGACATGTTCTGTTCTGCAAGCATAAATTTTTCATCTATTTCATATTATCCTTAATGGAGTCTACACTATCAGAAAATTGATTCCACTTCTTATATTTTGCCCTTTTTTAGGGCAAAAGAACCAAAACCATACTTAAAATTTTGTTGGTGATAGTTACACACATTAAGTCCATTGTTTGGATGCTTAGACTGATAGAATGAGAAATAAAATTACGTCTTTATTACCTTCTGTAGAATCTTAGAATACCATTCGTTCTTTGTTATTATGCAGTGTATCATCTTTCATGTGCATTTCAGCATACTAGCATTGCTTTCTGTCCAACTTCCAGTAAAATGTTTGCTTCCGTTGCCCTCAGGATATCAGAAAGGCTCTTTACCAGAGAAACTAAGTTCTGTTTTAGAATACTTGGACTTTATGACTGCAAAAGAGCTTAATTCCTGGTTTTCTACTTGGAGTCAACATATAAGAGAATTATGAAACACCTCCTGCCTGTGTCTTTGTATTTATTCTCTGCCTCTGAAATCTTTCTTCTTCTCATCCGTTATCCCCATTAATTCTTCAAGTTTATTCTCCAAGTATTTCTTTAATGACCTTCGTATTGCCTTCATTTTCCTCCGGTGAGTGATGCAAAAATGGAATCTAGAGAAATAAGATAATCCCGACTTAAATATTAGTAGCCCAGTTCTTTACAAAATTGTAACTATTTTTTTCTTCCTTTTTTGAATTCCTCTACAAGCTTTTTTCTCATACTTCATCACACTTCCTCCATTTCCTATGTTCCAACTTTTATCCCATGAAACTTTTATCTGTTTCATTCCTATTAGTAGGATATCCCAAAGTTTGAGATGACTTCTTTCCCCTTATTTCCATTGGAAGAAGGGGAAAGATTGGGCAGTCTCTTTGCCAAAGAAATGCTTGACCCAATGTGTGTTTAAAAGCAGGAAACTCACAGTAGCAAAACACCTCCCAATATTACAACTTCTGCTAATAATATCAGAAATAGTCCAATTTCTCGATTCTCAGCCTTCTTTGGATCATCCTCTGGAGGAAAAAAGGGGAAAAAAGTGAGCTGGAGGGGAAAATTAGTAACTTGAGAGCTTTATCCATAAGACTCCTTTTAACCTTAAAAATTGTTCTATTCACCATTTATATCCTGTTCCCTGGTTATTCTGCTCTTTCTTAGACTCCTAGGCTCTACAAAACATTTTCCCCTACTACCCCTAGCCTGATTTCTCCATCTTTAGTACACTTTTTCATTTCTAAGCTCTTCAGTGACCTAGGTCCCAATAATTCATTCTGGCACAAATTTTGTCCAGCATCTTAGCTCTTATTTGTAGCATTAGTATGACCTACATAGAAGGTGATCAACAAATATTTGTTGACTAGATCAATGAGAAACTCCTTGATCCCTGGCCTTTCAAAGTGCCATACAACAATCTCTGTTACCTTCACAATATTCTCCTTTGAAACATCGAGAGGTGATGCGAAGACACGTCCAACAATCCAGGATAGGACCTTCAGTCACGACTGATGCAGAGAAGAAGAAAGATAGTTGGAAGGGGCTACAGCATGGAGTTGCCTTAGCTTAGACACCAGTATGAATTAGATTGCAGGCATTTCCATTGGTTACATTGTTGTAACTTTCTTCTTCCCCTAGCCATCAGGTTTAGAGATGGATCAAAACTTTAAGCCCAATCTCTGGGAAGAAGTGGGGAGATGATGCCTCAGCTTATTTTGGGGCTATGGATTAAAAACTCTGGTATAGAAGGACTCTGAGCACGTCCAATTATATGGAGTGATTGAGATTTCATAAGCTAGATTCTGTTGTCACAGATCGTTGACATTCCCCCTTGTAGCTGATAGCTTTAGGAATTATGTTCTCAGTGTGACAAGTAGAGGAGATAAAGGAGATGGGGAAATATGCACTGAAACCTCAAGGCACTGCATATACTGTACTTACCACAGTCTTCAGAACAAGCTAAAAGAGAACCAGAAAGATCTAATGAGCTTAGACTCAACTTAAAGTTTGTCATATTTATACTCAAATAGTCTTTATTTGGTTACCCCATTACCTTCCAGCCACCCCTCCACCCATTCTGGATTATTTTAATGTGAATACCTATTCCTCCTCTCACCCCTCATTTCCTATTCCTTTCACATAATTTCAGTGGTGTTAGATATACATCTGATATTACCAACTTCAGAGAATGTCTTTAATAGTTTTTCCAGTTTCGAGTCCAGGTTTTTGCGGATATCGAGAAGCCTGCCTTGAAGGATAAAGACACCTGAAAAGGGGTGGAATGGACATCAGAAAAGAGGGGTGGCCTTTCCCTTCATAATTTAATCCTAATTGTTTTGCCTTATTTCCCCCAGTGAATTAATCTCAAACTTGCTTGGGCAATACATTGTTTTAACATTGAAACAGTACCTCACCTTTCCATGTTTCCTTGCTCAGTTTATCAAGTTCATTCTTCAGCCATGTTCTCAAATCGACAACCTTCTGAACAGCTAGAGAGGAGGGGTAAAGGAACATGTCGGGGTTAATTACATTTATGGAGGAAATTATGCGGCCCCAGGTTCTCTCTTCCCTACCTCCCTTCTCCCTTTAGCTCCCAAAATTCTTAGGGACTTAGGCTTCCCTCACCCAACACCCGAAGCATCTTGTCCCTGTGGGAGACCTTGAAGCTTAAACTGATCATCTCTTTCATCTGCCGTTCAAGCAGATGAGTTCGGCCAGGGACTTCTGGGGGTACCAGCTTTCCAAGCAAGGATTTAACTTCCTCGATGAATTTGGGGTCACATTCCAAACAGCCTTTGACCCCATGGAAGGCTGCCAGGGACAGGGGCAGGAGAAGGAGCAGCCGCAGGTCTCCCATATCCTTGCCCCGACTGCCCTTGCCCCAACAGCAGGTTGTCCTGGCAACTGGTTCACCTAGTTCCCTTTCCTTCAAAACTCCAGCAATGAGAGGCTTGTCTTGGGTAGTCTGACTCCACCTTTCCCTCCGTTTCCATCCCACTTCTAGGCAATCTCATTTTTCTAAGGATCTTTGGTTGTTTTCTGACTTTTGTCCTTCATTCCAGAGAGAGGGAACTACCAGCTGGGGAGTAGATACCTGAGTTCTGAGTGTGGAACCCAGAATGAGAGAGAGAAGTCTTGAGCTCACACAAGCAGAGTTCTGTGCAGGGAGACAGCTCAGAAAACAGTCGTTAACCCTTTCTCTTACTTGTATTCTTAGTAAATGCCCACACCCCTCCTGATCATTTAAGTAGTATCATAATATCAGTGGATGTTGAAAGAGATATCTTAGGACCTTAGTTTGTTTAACCGAAATTCTGCTTTAATATAAGAGGTAAGAAAACCCAGAATATTGATTTGCTTAGGGCCCCAATTCTTTATGGTAGCAGTATTGTTGAAAAATATTGTTGAAAATTGAAATGGGAATCCACATATAATTATCATAGATAATAATGGTTTTGATACAATTGATAATTTCTCAGAAATTTAGACTACATTTGTCAGCAGGAATATTTCTCCAGCCACACTATACACTATATAACCTTTTTAGATATTGTTCTTCTTTTAGAGAACCTGGAACCAGAATACTAGAAACATCAGGTGAGGAATACATGGTGATAAGTGAGACTCCAGTAAAATTCATGGTCCTTTAACAGGCACCTTTTGAATATGCTCGTGATAAAGTGTGTAACTTATACGAATACAACTGCAATTACCATGGGCTGTGTTCTCCAGCAATTTCCATGGAAAATGACCTAATAAATATGTTTTTCCTTTGGTTTTAAGCTTTTTGAATAAGAATTTTCTTTCCTATATGAAGAAATTAATGTTGCTTTGCAGACTTTCCAGACTAGTTACGTCTTTTCTAATATATTGTATGTATGACTGTGACTCCCTGGAAACTAGGAAGCCCTGGGATCCGCAAAGGTTGGTGGTAGACTTGAAACCTAAGGTATGGCAAAGTCCTAGAGTAGAAGATTGTGAAGGAAGTTAAAAGAACTGCCACTAATAACGTGCCTTCCATGCACCCAACTTTGTGCTGGAAACTCTTTAGATAGACTCTCCCAAGTCCTCATGGCACAGCAAGACTCGGAGAGGTTATTCCCATTTTATAGTTAAGAAACTGAGGATCAAAATAATTGAGTGATTTGGGATCTGGATTCAAACTCATATCTGCTTAATTTCAAACTCTATATACATTAACTATTGCCTCTCAAAATTTTCTGGAATAATACAGAAAGCAGTCTCTTGGAATTTGATAAATTGGAAGATGGGGAGTGTTTAATTCAAATTCTTTCATGTTCAAAAACTGGCCCTTCTTTGATCTGGCTTTATGTTCCCTTGGCTCAATGATTTCATCTTTCGATGACCCACAAAGGATTTTCAAAAGCTGAGGTCTGAAGGTATGTGTGTTAATGGGATTAAAGTAACTTTGGAAACCAAAGTTGAAGACTAAAAAGGTTAAGAAACTTGGCAGGCAGGTGGCCAAGAAAAAGCTATTATTCAAAAGAGAAAAATACATGTTATAGTTATCTTCCAGTTAACACTACATGCTTTTCATTTTGGATTGGATTCGTAAAGCTCTATCATACCACTGAATAACTCTACCTCATTCCATGGCATATTTCTTTGACTCTGACCTAGTAGCCCATCTACCATTTTATTTTTGCTTTACCTTTCCAGCTAAATTTGCAATCTAGGACTCTTAGGATGAGAGAAAAAATTAATTTGGCTTTTGTGTAGTCTCGGGAAGTCTGGAAATAGCAAGCCATTTCCTAAAAAAGTCAGGCAGAGATTGTAACTGAAGGGTGCATATGAAAGGGAAAATAGTGGAGGAAGTGTCACCCTCATGAAGTAAACAGTAGGCGGATGACAACAGTGTGTGCTAAAGGTGAAGATCACTCACAAAGGTCTGGGGAAGACAGAACAGCACTGAGTCTGGAGCAATTTTTTATAGAGAGACTGAGTCCAGATGCATAATAGCATATGCATTCATAATAATGTACCAAATATATGTTTGCCTGTTGGTGGTTCTTACACAGATAAAGTATCCATGGTCAGTGTTGTGTATGTTTTGGTTTTGGTCACATAGCACTATCAATTGGAACTGTGGTCCCAACCTGTTTGGCACCAGAGACGGGTTTCATAGACGACAATTTTTCCACGGAACCTGGCAGAGGGAGATTTAGGTGGTAATGGGTGTGATGAGGAGCAGCAGATGAAGCTTCCCTCCCTAGCATGCTGTTTACCTCCTGCTGTGTGGCCTGGTTCCTAACAAGCCGCAGACCACTTCCTGTCTGAGGCTTGGGGCTAGGGGACCCCTGAATTAGAGAGTCCCTCTTTTAAGGGCTAGGATCAGTGGTGGTGTAACATTTGGCCTTGGTATTGTAACATAATGCCCTGAGGTTTAAAATCCGAAGAACAGGTTGCATAAAGAAGAGCAAGAAGCTGTTACAGTAATTTGCCCACATTCTCTGGTAGATCCCAGATCCATACAAAAAATAAAAATAACAAATCTCTGTGGCCCAAGCTTCCTGTAGAGTTTATTTGCCCAGCTGTGCCCTTCTGCCTTGCTTTTCTTATCACTTCACAGGATTTTTTATAAGTTTGGCAGATGACCTGGGTATTTCTCACTGTCAGGCAATATTAACCTCTTTCCTGATTGAAAACTGAGACTTGGAAGCTATTAATTGCTGTTTGGCTATGTTGTAAATTATCTTTCTAGGTAGTATAATAATCATAGGTTTAAGTGTTTAAATAATTACTATGTGCCAGATATTTCACAGTAAAATAATTTCATTATTTTCTGTATTCCTGTTCATTTATATTCCATTGTTATTAAGCCGATGTCTCCATATTCCGCTTATCATTTAGGAAGAGTCATAAGGTTTGCACCCAGAAGTCTTTGAGGAAATCTCTATTTGGTAGGAAATCAAACTAAAATATATTTGATCCGATTAAGAGGGATTGTGGGAAGAATGAGGGCAGAGAAGTAAAGGAAGCAGAGATGTCTGTCACAGTGCCTTCTCTCTGGGCAGGTCCCAGAAGGGAAGCTGTGTTCGGTTAAAGGAAATAATGAGAGGAGTTTTTGCCCTGTGCCCTTTAGGGACTGTGAAAGCTATACAATTGCCCACACGTGGATAGTAGTAGCTAAGGAAAAGCCTGTAGGACTGGGTAATAGAAGGTACTCCTGAGACAATACCATTTTCCATATGGCATGCAAAAAGGAGTATGTTCCTACTAGCTACTAGGCAAGGGTATATAAGTGAACTCAGTATCTAGGGGAACCTGTCAGTGTGTATCATTAAAGCTCTAGGTACAGGGTCCCTCGTCTAAGATCTGGATAGCAAGCAACCAGGTCAGGAAAGCAAGAGGAATCTGCAGCAAACCTTCTGGCCTTGCTGGGACCAAATTGTTAGGAAAGACCACTAGACCCCGAGCAAATAGAGAACAGATTCACAGTGTTCCACATGCAGTTTCTCAGCAAACACTACAAGCCGACCAGAAGTGGGATGGTACCAACCTTACCTTAGAGATACCAAAACATTGTCGGAGAATGGAGCAGATATCCTCAAAGTTTAAAAAAAAAAAAAAAATCATGCAAGGGAATACCCATCAGAGAAGAAAGTTAGTGTCTACTTCACTAAGAAGGAAAATGCAGGGGTTTTAAGTACTAGAAATAGTTCATTTTAATGTATGGGGTAAGATGGATTGAGTCCATAGTTAAGCTCATACTTTGTTAAAACAGGCTGGATTTTCAGTGATTAGGGAGGTGTTTTTCCGTTTAATTTATTTTTTAGTTGGCGGATAATGGCCTTACAGTGTTGTGTTGGTTTCTGCTATACAAAAACATGAGTCAACCACGAGGACTCAGACCTGCCTCCCTCTTGAGCCTCCCTCGGCTCCTCAGCCCACCCCCCTGGGTCATCACGAAGCATCGAGCCGAGCTTCCTACACCATGCAGCAGCTTCCCACCAGCTGCCTGTTCTGCACATGACAGTGTATATATGCCAATGATACTCTCTCAGTTCGCCCCCCCACTCCTCACTCTGCTGTGTCCACAAGTCCGTTCTCTATATCTGTATCTCCATTCCTGCCCTGCAGATAGGTTCATCAGTACCATTTTTCAAGATTCCATGTATAGTTGCTAACATACAATATTTATTTTTCTTTTTCTGACCTCTTCACTATGTTTGACTGACTGTAAATTCATCCACATCACTACATTCTTCTTAATGGCTTAGTGATATTCCATTGTATATATGTACCACAGCTTCTTTATCTATTCATCTGTTGATGGACGTCTAAGTTACTTACATGTCCTGATTATTGTAAATAGTGCTGCTATGAACATTGGCATAGCTTCCTGGGTAGCTCAGCTGGTAAAGAATCTGCCTATAATGCAGGAGACCCTGGTTCGATTCCTGGGTTAGTAAGTTCTCCTGGAGAAGGGATAGGATACCCACTCCAGTATTCTTGGGTTTCCTTGGTGGCTCAGACAGTAAAGAATCCGCCTACCAGGTGGGAGCCCTGGGTTTGATCCCTGGGTCGGGAAGATCTCCTGGAGGATGGCATTGAAACCCACTCTAGTATTCTTGCCTGGAGAATCCACATGGACAGAGGAGCCTGGCAGGCTATGTTCCATAGGGTTGCAAAGAGTCAGACACGACTAAGCGACTAAGCTCACACATGAACATTGGGGTGCATGTATCTTTTCAAATTAGTGCTTTTGGTTTTTTTGGATACGTATCCAGGAGTAGAATTGCAGGGTCATATGGTAATTCTTTTAGTTTTTTTTGAGAAACCTCCATACTGTTTTTCACAGTGACTGTACCAGTTTGCATTCCTACCAACAGAAGAATCCTCCACATCCTCACCAATATGTGTTATTTGTAGTCTTTTTGATGATAGCCATTCTGACAAGTGTGAGGTGACATCTTATTGTGGTTTTGATTTGCATTTCCCTGATGATTAACAGTGTTAAGTATATTTTCATGTGGCCATCTGTTGGTCATCTGCATGACCTCTTTAGGAAAATGTTCTTTCATATCTGTTGTTCAATCAGGTTTTTTTTTTTTCTTTGACGTCAAGTTGTATGAACTGTTTATATACATTAACCCCTTATAGGGCATATTATTTGCAAATACTTTCTCCCATTCAGTAGGATTTTTAATTTTGTCATTGGTTTCCATTGTTAAGCAAATGCTTTAAGTTTAATTAGGTCCTACTTATTTATTTTTGCTTTTATTTCCTTTGCTTTAGGAGACAGATTCAAAAACATATTTCTATGATTTACATCAAAAAGTGTTCTGCCTATGTTTTCTTCTAGGAACTTTATGGTTTGTGGTTTTACATTTAGGCCTTTAATCCACTTGGAGTTTATTGTATATGCTGTGAGAAAATGTTCTAATTGTATCCTTTTACATGTAGCTGTCCCATTTTCCTAGCACCTTATTGAAGAGACTATCTTTTCCCCATTGTACAGTCTTGCTTCCATTTTTGTAGATTAATTGAAGATAAGTATGTGCATTGTCCCACGTACACTTGAAAAGAATGTGTCATCTGCTGCTTTCAGGTGGAATGCTCTCTGTATATCAATTAAACCCTCTGCTCTAATGTGTCATTTAAGGGCCAGTGTTTTCATATTGATTTTCTGTCTGGATGATCAGTTCATTGATATAAGTGGGGTGTTAAAATATATCACTATTATTATTTTACTGTTAATTTCTCATTTTTTCTGTTAATATTTATATTATATACTTAGGTGCTCTTGTGTTGGGTACATATATATTTACAATTGTTGTATCTTCTTGGATTGATCCCATGATCATATTTAGTGTCCTTTTTTGTCTCTTTTAAGTCTTTGTTTTAATATCTATTTCCTTTGATATAAGTATTGCTACTCAGACTTTCTTTTGATTTCCATTTACACTGAATAACTTTTTTCATCCCCTCACTTTCAGCCTATGTGTGTTTTTAGATCTGAAGTGAATCTCTTGTAGGCAGCCTTTGTATGGGTCTTGTTTTTGTATTCATCTAGCTACTCTTTTTTTCCCCTCTTATTCTCTTCCCTTGTGATTTGATGACTATCTTTAATGTTATGTTCGGATTCCTTTTCCTTTTTAGTGTGTGAGTGTGTGTGTATATATATATGTATATGTATATATATATATATTATAGATTTTGTTTATGAGTACCATAAGGTTTTTATTTAGCATTCTCTCTGTAAATGTGATTGTTTTAAATTGCTTATCTCTTAATTTCAAATGCATTTTCAAAACCCTCAATTTACACTATCCTCCCCTTGTGATTACTGTCTTTTTCTGTCATACATTACTCTACTTGTTTTATGTATCCCTTTATTGCTTGTTGTGGATATAGATGATTTTACTACTTTATCTTTGTGCTTTCTATTAGCTTTGTATGTGGATGATTTTCTACCTTTAGTATAGGTTTGCCTTTGTGTATGCTGTTGTTGTTCAGTTGCTCAGTTACGTCCGACTCTTTGAAACCCCATGGGCTGCAGCACGCCAGGCTTCCCTGTCCTTCACCATCTCCCAGAGCTTGCTCAAACTCATGTCCATTGAGTCAGTGATGCCATCCAACCATCTCATCCTCTGTCATCCCTGTCTTCTCCTGTCTTCTGTGTTTCCTTAGGGTCTTTTTTCTAAGGAAAAGAATCAGGGTCTTTTCCAATGAGTTAGTTCTTCACATCAGGTGGCCAAAGTATTGGAGCTATAGCTTCAGCATCAGTCCTTCCAATGAATATTCAGGGTTGATTTTTCTTTAGGATTGACTGGTTTGATCTCCTCACAGCCCATGGGATTCTCAAAAGTCTTCTCTTAACACACAGTTCAAAAGCATCAATTCTTCAGTGCTCAGCTTTCCTTATGGTCCAACTCTCACATCCATACATGACTACTGGAGAAACCATAACTTTGACTATGTGGACTTTTGTTGGTAAAGTAATGTCTCTGCTTTTTAATATGCTGTCTAGGTTGGTCATAACTTTTCTTCCAAAAAGCAAGCGTCTTTTAATTTCATGGCTACTATCACCATCTTCCCATTTTGGAGCCAAAGAAAATAAAGTCTGTCACAGTTTCCACTGTTTCCCCATCTATATGCCATGAAGTGATGGGACTGGATGCTATGAACTTAGTTTTTTGAATACTGAGTTTTAAGCCAGCTTTTTCACTCTCCTTTTTCACCTTCATCAAGAGGTTCCTGGCAATCTTGATTCCAGCTTGTGCTTCATCCAGCCTGGCATTTCCCATGATTAATTCTGCATATAAGTTAAATAAACTGGGTGAGAGTATACAGCCTTGATGGACCCCTTTCCCAATTTTGAACCAGTGTGTTGTTCCATGTTCAGTTCTAAATGTTGTTTCTTGACCTGCATGCAGGTTTTTCAGGAGGCAGGTAACATGATCTCATATTCCATTCTCTTTAAGAGAAATTCTTAAGAATTCTTTAAGAATTTTCTACAGTTTGTTGTGATACACACAAAGACTTTAACATAGTCAATGAAGCAGAAGTAGATGTGTTTTTTTCTTTTTTAATTCGCTTGTTTTTTCTGTGATTGAATGGATGTTGGCAATTTGATCTCTGGTTCCTCTGCTTTTTCTAAATCCAGCTTCTACATCTGGAAGTTCTCAGTACATGTACTGCTGAAGCCTAGCTTGGAGGATTTTGAGCATGACCTTGCTAACATGTGAAAAGAAAGTGAAGTAAAGGTTTACCTTTACTGATGAGCATTTTTATTTCATAATTGTTTCTTGTTGTTGCCTTTTCTTTTTCATGTTGAAGTTCCTGTAGCATTTGTTTTAAAGTTCATGTGGTAATGCTGAACTGTTTCAGCTTTTGCTTTTCTGTAAAATTTTTTGTCTCTCCACCAAAATGAATGAGAACCTTGCTGTGTAGAGTATTCTAGGTTGTAGGTTTCCCCCTTCCATCATTTTTAATACATTGTTCCAGTTGCTCTGGTCTGCAGAATTTCTGCTGAAAAGTCAGCTGATAGCCTTATGGGAGTTTTCTTTTATGTTATTTGTTGATTTTTCACTGATGCTCTTAATAGTCTCTCTTTATAGTTAATTTTTTTTCCCTTTTAATTACAGTGTGTTTTGGTGTGTTCCTCTTTGGGTTAATCCTAGATGGGGCTCTCTATGCTTTCTGGACTTGACTGTTGCCTTTCCCAGATTAGGGATATTTTCAGCTATTATATTTTCAGTATGTTCTCAGACCCTTATTCTCTTCTGGCTTCTGAGACCCCTATAATGTGAATATTAATGTGTCTGATATTGTTGCAGAGGTCCCTTAAGTTGTCTTCATTTCTTTTCATTCTTTTTTTCTCCTTTCAGCTTCAGTGATTTACCACTACTCTGTCATTTAGCTCATTGATCATTCCTCTTTATCATTTACTTTAGTCTTGAGTCCTCATTTCATTTATTGTCTTCTTCATCTCTTTTTGGTTGTTCTTTATTTTTTCTAACTCTGTGTTAGAAATGTTTAACTTCTCATGCATGTTTTGCATGTTTGCATGTTTTCTTCTCTTAAGTTCTTTGGTTATCTTATCATTACCCTGAACTCTTTCTCAGGTAGATTGTCTATCTCCATTTCACTTAGTTTTATCTCGTTTCTTTGTCTGAAACATGTTTCTCTTCTGCCTCATTATGACTAAGTTGGTTTTGTATTTTTCTATCTTTGATATGTTAGTTATAGTTCCTGAATTTGGAGAAATGGTTTTATCTAGGAGTCATCCTATGTGTTTCTGCAGGGGACTCCTCTCTTTGTTCACTAGAGCTATATACTCTAGGGGTTCTACTATTAAGGGCTGCATTGGTCTATTTGTTGTAGTAAACTGGCTATTTAGACCATCTGGTAGGCTTGTTTGACTCCCAATCTGGTTGGTGGCCAGACTCTGCCTTGTGTGGACACTGCTGACCACTGTTTGGCAGGGTCTAGTCATGAGACGGCTCACTGCAGAAGCCCGTGGAGCACTGGGGCTAGTGCTGGTTTTCTGGGTGGAGTCAGGGTCCAGAAGACTCTAGAGTTGTTGCCTGCTTACTAGTGGGTGAAGCTAGGTATCGGAATTAGTACTGAACTACTGACAGGCAGAGTCTACTGACAAAATTACTAACATTTTGTGGGTGAGGCCTTGTGACCTAATGTATGACACCATGCTCAGTTCTAATTCTGACACTCATAGAAACAGATCCCTCTTAAAAGTATAAGGAAGGGGGCAACTCTTAGTTGAATTTGCCTACATGATCACTACCCTTTAATCTTACTGTTGATAATTCCTTTTCATTAAACTCCCTCTAATTAATATCAAAATTACATTTGAACCTTTCTCAATTTGCACAGTTGGAAAAGGAAATGGCAACCACTCTAGTGTTCTTGCCTAGAGAATCCCAGGGATGGAGGAGCCTGGTAGGCTGCCGTCTATGGGGTCACACAGAGTTGGACACGACTAAAGTGACTTAGCAGTAGCAGCAGCAGCTGTTTGCACAGCATTATTTGTCATCTTGAAATGAGTGAGTTTCTCTTAATTTTTTAATAATATGCTAAGTAATTATTTTCTGCTTAAATGCAGCCTCACTTCAGTACTTTAGTTCTATTGGGTTATTGATTCACTTACCAGAAATTTAATAAGTTCTGTTATATCTGGCAGGGTCTTCTGAAAAAGAGTCTTAAGAAAGTTTACTGTCTACTTATTTACTACCTAAAACTATGATCAGAGGAAACTAACCAATCTGATCACATGGACCACAGCCGTGTCTAACTCAATGAAACTATGAGCCATGCCATGTAGGGCCACCCAAGATGGTCATGGTGGAGAGTTCTGACAAAACATGGTCCACTGGAGAAGGGAATGGCAAACCACTTCAGTATTCTTGCCTTGAGAACCGCATGAACAGTATGAAAAGGCAAAAAGATAGGACACTGAAAGATGAACTCCCAGGTCAGTAGGTGCCCAATATGCTACTGGAGATCAGTGGAGAAATAACTCCAAGAAGACTGAAGAGACAAAGCTAAAGCAAAAACAACACCCAGTTGTGGATGTGACTGGTGATGTAAGTAAGGTCTGATGCTGTAAAGAGCAAGGTTGCATAGGGACCTAGAATGTTAGGTCCATGAATCAAGGCAAATTGGAAGTGGTCAAAAGGAGATGGCAAGAGTGAACATCAATATTTTAGGGAATCAGTGAAATAAAATAGACTGGAATGGGTGAATTTAAATCAGATGACCATTGTATCTATTAGTGTGGACACAAATCCCTTAGAGAAATGGAGTAGCCATCATAGTCAACAAAAAAAATCCAAAATGCAGTACTTGGATGCAATCTCAAAAACAACAGAATGATCTGTGTTTGTTTCCAATGCAAACCATTCAGTATCACAGAAATCCAAGTCTATGCCCCAACCAGGAATGCTGAAGAAGCTAAGTTGAATGGTTCTATGAAGACCTACAAGACCTTCTAGAACTAACACCCAAAAAATGTGTCCTTTTCATTTTAAGGGACTGGAATGCGAATGTAAGAAGTCAAGAAATACCTGGAATAACAGGCGAATTTGGCCTTGGAGTACAGAATGAAGCAGGGCAAACGCTAATAGAGTTTTGCCGAGAGAATGCACTGGTCATAGCAAACACCCTCTTCCAACAACACAAGAGAAGACTCTACACATGGACATCACCAGATGGTTCAATACCAAAATCAGATTGATTATATTCTTTGCAGTCAATGATGGAAAAGCTCTATACAGTCAACAAAAACAACACCGGGAGCTGACTGTGGCTCACATTGCGAACTCCTTATTGCAAAATTCAGACTTAAACTGAAGAAAGTAGGGAAAACCACTAGACCATTCATATATGACCTTAATCAAATCCCTAATGATTATACAGTGGAAGTGAGAAATAGAGTCAAGGGATTGGATCTGATAGACAGAGTGCCTGAAGAATTATGGATGGAGGTTCATGACATTGTCCAGGTGGCAGGGATCAAGATCATCCCCAAGAAAAAGAAATGCAAAAGGCAAAATGGTTTTTGAGGTAGCCTTACAAATAGCTGTGAAGAGAAGCAACTGGCAAAGGAGAAAAGGAGGGATATACCCATTTGAATGCAGAGTTCCAAGGAATAGCAAGGAGAGATAAGACAGCCTTCTTAAGTGAACAATGCAAAGAAATAGAGGAAAACAATAGAATGGGAAACAGTAGAGATCTCTTAAAGAAAAGTAAAGATACCAAGGGAACATTACACGCAAAGATGGGCACAATAAAGGACAGAAAAGGTATGTACCCAACAGAAGCAGAAGATATTAAGATGAGGTGGCAAGAATATACAGAAGAATATACAAAAAAAAATCTTCATGACCCAGATAATCACGATGGTATGATCACTCGCCTAGAGCCAGACGTGATGGAATGTGAAATCAAGTGGGCCTTAGGAAGCATCACTACAAAAAAAGCTAGTGGAGGTGATGGAATTCCAGTTGAGCTATCTCAAATGCTAAAAGGTGATGCTGTGAAAGTGCTGCACTCAATATGCCAGCAAATTGGGAAAACTTAGCAGTGGCCACAGGACTAGAAAAGGTTAGTTTTCATTCCAATTCCAAAGAAAGGCAATGCCATAGAATGCTCAAACTACTGCACAATTACATTCATCTCACACTCTAGCAAATTAATGCTCAAAATTCTCCAAGTCAGGCTTCAACAGTCCGTGAACTGTGAACTTTCAGATGTTCTAGCTGGATTTAGCAAACCAGAGGAAGCAGACATCAAATTGTAAACATCCATTGGGTCATCAAAAAAGCAAGAGAGTTCCAGAAAACATCTACTTCTGCTTTATTGACTATGCCAAAGCCTTTGACTGTGTGGATCACAACAAACTGTGGAAAATTCTGAAAGAGATGGGAATACCAGATCACCTGACTTGCCTCTTGAGAAATTTGTATGCAGGTCAGGAAGCAACAGTTAGACCTGGACATGGAACAACAGAATGGTTCCAAATCAGGAAAGGAGTAAGTAAGGCTGTATATTGTCACCCTGCTTATTTAACTTATATGCAGAGTACATCATGAGAAACACTGGCCTGGTGAAGCTCAAGCTGGAATCAAGATTTCCAAGAGAAATATCAATAGCTTCAGATATGCAGACGACACCACCCTTATGGCAGAAACTAAAGAAGAACTAAACAGCCTCTTGATGAAAGTGAAAGAGGAGAGTGAAAAAGTTGGCTTAAAACTCAACATTCAGAAAACTAAGATCATGGCATCTGGTCCCATCACTTCATGACAAAGAGATGGGGAAATGGTGGAAACAGGGACAGACTTTATTTTCTGGGCTCCAAAATCACTGCGGATAGTTACTGCAGCCATGAAATTAAAAGATGCTTACTCCTTGGAGGAAAAATGATGAGCAACCTAGACAGAATATTAAAAGGCAGAGACATTACTTTGCCAACAAAGGTCCATCTAGTGAAAGCTGTGGTGTTTCTAGTAGTCATTTTTTTATGTGAGAGTTGGACTATAAAAAAAGATGAGTGCCAAAGAATTGATGCTTTTGCACTGTGATGTTGGAGAAGACTCTTGAGAGTCCCTTGGACAGCAAGGAAATCCAACCAGTCCATCCTAAAGGAGATCAGTCCTGTATATTCACTGGAAGGACTGATGTCGAAGTTGAAGCTCCAGTACTTTGGCTACCTGATGCGAGGAACTGACTCATTTGAAAACACCCCGATGCTGGCAAAGATTGAAGGTGGGAGGAGACGGGAACAACAGAGATTGAGATGATTGGGACATCACCAACTCAATGGACATGAGTTTGAGTAAACTCTGGGAGTTGGTGATGGACAGGGAGGCCTGCTGTGCTGCAGTCCGTGGGATTGCAAAGAGTCACACGCAACTGAGTGACTGAACTTAACTGACATAAAAGGAGACTGAATATGTCTCACCTAAAGCAGGAAAGTTTTAATTCAGTGGAAGAAAGAAGAACTTTGTGAAAGAGTTACTAACTTTAGCTATAGAAATGAGCTATCAAAGAAAGTTGGAATCATCTTTCCTAGAGATTAGTGGTCACCTTTGGTGTATTGGCAGTCTTGCCTACGGTTTTGGGCTTAACTGAATGGGTTCTTCCAAGCTGACATAGCTGCTATCATAAACAGAGAATGTTAACTTGAATAATACATTTCATATTAATTTTTTCTTAGGTTCAGTGCAAGTTTAACAGCAGATATATGTTCAGTTTCTTTTTCAAAGAACAGGAATTACAGTGTTACCTGTAGTAAATGGGAAAAGAGTATCAGATTCTATATTCTATAAATTATTATCATTTTTTGGCATAAATATATTCACCAGGATGGATTCTAGGAACTAGCTCAAATTGGTTTTTAGCTGGTAAAGGAAATAGTTTAGAGAGAAATATAAAATGTTTTTCAATTGCAGCTATTTGAGAATTTTACCATTTCATTTTCTTTCTGGAGTAAGGAAAGACCTTGACAAAATGTGCATTGACCACTTTTCATTTATGCCAGGTTTAGCTCTATGTCTGAAGGGCAAACGCGATAAATTGGTCATACATTATCTCATTTATAGTCTGAGTTTTATGAGCTCCCGTAAAACAATTAGCATATATACATTTTACAATAAATGGGCAAGCAAAGTGGCTGCAAACAATATGGAAATGTCAATAATTAATTTTAGATTTCCAAATGTAGCCGAGACACTGGAGCTTTCTCTTCTTTTCAGAAGAGATGGTTTCTTTGTTAGGAATATGCAAGCATGTTAATTCATTACTCTGTGGTTTCTCTTTTTCCAAAGCTTGTCGAAGGCCTAATTTATGTGCAAGACTGAAAGCTGTTTAAACAGATAATATGCCTCCTTCATGAGAAATACCACCCCTTTATGCTCCATTAAATTCAGACGTTGACTCTATAAGCTATGTACCAATTATTTCTTTCCAGAAACAGCAGCATAGTTTTTTCTTTTTTCCCCACAAAGGACAACAGATTATTGCAGGCTGCTATTAATCTCTGCATAGTCCACAAAATACACAGGACACTAGGGAGAAAACAATTGACTAGTTATTTTAATATTTGCAAAAGTACTGTATAGAGAGAAAATAAAAAGAAGATTCTTGTCTGTTTGCTGCTCATAAAATATTTCAGTTCTCCTCAAAAAGATAGAAAATGTCCTAAAATTAGTCAACAATGACCTGCTGATGTTGTTGCAGCGCCTATGGATGAACACAGATGGGTCTTTATCTGGCAGATCTTTATATTCTCCAACATCCTGTGTGGCTGACCACTCTACAACCCTTCTATATGCTCCATTAGTTGGATGGTACAGTAGTGAAATACCTATTAACATCCTAAAATGGGTTCCTTTATGATAACAGCATTGTTTGGTGCATGATAATGGGGCCAGTTTTCATAGTTAAAACGAGAAAAATACACTAGTACCTCAGCATAACCCTTCATGGGCTAGAATTTAATATGACTGTGAATCATTTTGGAGGATATGAATTACTCTAAGTTACAGGACTATTTACAAAACTAGTGACATAGATACAACTGCATGTATCAAAGTCCAAGAAATATTTTAATAGTGAAAAGCCAGTAGCCAAGTTATTTGTGTAAAGATTTTAACTTTTCTCCCTCATACAGTCAAAAATGTTTGAGTTCCTCCAATTTAACTTTCATTCAACAAGTGTTCATTGAACTTATCAGTAGTATCAACAAAAATGAAGTGAGGACAGAAATGCCTCTGTATTCATAGAGCTCGCATTCAGGTATAGTGCTGAGGTCTTAGACTAAAGGGATTTTCTTTTATGTCCCCTGTTGGCATTATTTATTTATTTATTTTGGTTTCCTTCCTTCCATCCCCTTCCCATCTTTTTTTATTTATTTATTTTTTATTTTTTTATTTTTTTTATTTTTATTTTTTCCATCTTTTTTTAAATCTAATGATTCCCTTGTTTCTGAATGAGGATTTCACTCTTCTGTGTCCAAATGGAGAAACATTTGGGCAATATGGTTCACAGGGCAGTGAACCCCGGACTAGCTTAAGCTAGTTAGTATATTTGATTCCCCCAGAAATTTCATGGGTAAATAAACCAATCAGAGTTCATGAGATACTGGCAAACTAGTGTAAGGCTTCGGGGAGAAAACATTTCTTTCTTTTTTCTCAGGAACTACCTGAAGAAACTTTATACCCCAAGACTTGGTGATATAAAAATATGAATACTGAGCTACAACTAACAGAGGGGAGATGGAACTGGCCCTTAACTGCCACGTGAGAGCTGATTGTACAACCCAACCTGCATTCAGTGACGTCACATTGATAGCTTGAAATGGCCATGGCCCTCTTGGGAGTGTTTATACCATAGAAATCACAAATACAGTTACAAATGAAGGTTTTTTTTTTTCTTCTCTCTTTTCCTTTAATAGCTCTCTTTATTCCTTCCTCCTTTCTCTTCCCTTCTTTCCCCTTCCTTGTTCACCCTCTTCACTCCCTCCCTCCCTTCCTTCCTTTCTCTTTTTTTTTTTTTCCTAGAGGTAGCTACAGAGGGTCAATAGTGTAGAGACAGGGAGACAGTCTGAGGCCAGTGGAGAGCTGAGAGAAAATGAGTGTTGGTGATATAATTTGAACTATTAGATCAAGCTTTACTTGAAACCTACCGTACTTTTGGAGTTTTGATATAAAAAGCCACTAGGAAGCTCATAACATGCCCACAAAGTAGCAAAGAAAAAGATTCATGGTCAGTGCATAGTATATTATTTTCTGAAAGTAGAGCATTTTAAATTAACATTTTTCAAAGTATGTTCTAAGATGCTGATTGAGATTTCATAAAAATGGAATATGCATACTGGAGCTCTTCAGAGAGGAGTTGAAAAATTTGAATATGTAACTCTAACTCTACTTCTTAAGATATACCTAGTAAGCTCCGGAGGTTGATAACTTGGAAGAGACAGTTTAATTGTTGAAGACATGTGTTGTCTGCAGAGGAACAGGTCAAGTAATTAAACAATATGTGTTAATGACCTAATTAGCACTGATTTCAATGAACAGATCTACTCCACTAAAATTTGTAGATTGTATTTGCTAAGTATTACTCAAGTACAATTTTCAAATTCACATCTCTAACTATGGACTAGTTACTATCTGTCTAGGCAGTGTGTTGAAGAGCTGAAACTAAAGGAACAGAAAAATCTAAATAGTAGGATGGTCAAATTAAGTTTTAATATGACCAGAAAGCAGTGGAATCACTTGATTCTACCCAGGCTAAAAGGGAATATTTCGTGAGTCTCAATAATGAACAAATAACTTCTATCACATTTTTGCTAACTAATTAAAAGTCAGAAGTAAAGAAACCATACTTAAAGTATGATACAACAGATTATAAATAGGGAAACACTCATATACTCCCTCAAGCTAATTTTTGTTCAATTTTTCTATATATTTATTGGCAATATTAGCAATGGAGTTAGATCTTAAGTATTTAATGAAGCCTGATATATGTCAAACACTTTCATTTTCATGACAATCTGATAGACAAAAGTCTGATGTTCTGCATTTATTAAGTAAAGAAAAATGACCTGTCAAAGCTTATGTGTCCTGTGAGGGCAAGAGGTGGGGTCTAATTCTGGTGTCCATACTTAGCTGCATTAGATTATGTAAATAAATATCTTGATGCAGATTTAATCTTACCCAATCAAAAGGATAAATGGATGCAGGAGGAATGAAAAGTGGAGGGAAAAGCACTTTCACTTTCATTTGGATGATGGAAAATATGAAACAATAGGGCACACCACTGAGATGGTTGAACTAATCCTCACGTGTATTTAAGTTGAGTTATAAAGCAACATTTTATGACAGTGCTGATAGGAATTTGGAAGTTTGTTCTTTGGTGTGAACTGGTACTTGGAAAATATGGGTAAGGTATATGAAAAGCTTGAACATGTGATACCTACCTGGTCTTTAATTTTGTGGAATAAATAAAAAAGTTTTTGTTAGCTTGAAATAATTAAATAAATATTTCCATCTCACAGCATTGAATAGAGATGCTGCAAAGATTAGATAAAATGATTTAATAAACTATCACAAAGACTGGCATATGATAGGTTAACCTGCATTCTCGTTGATGTTGGTGTTTGTTATTATGTGGGCTTCCCTGGTGGCTCAGATGGTAAAGAATCTGCCTCCAATGAGGGAGACTGGGCTCAGTCTCTGGGTCGGGAAGATCCCCTGGAGAAGAGAATGGCTACCCACTCCAGTATTCTTGCCTGGAGAATTCCGTGGACAGAAGAACCTGGTGGGCTACAGTCCATGGGGTCACAGTCAGACATGACTAAGTGACTCACACTTTCACTTTTTCATTATATGATAAAGGTATCCACATGGTGATGCTGGACAAGAGAAAGGACATTGGATGTGAAATGTCACAGAAGACTTTGTAAATAGAAACATAGTCTATATATTGATGCTTGAAAGATGAATATGGATTAGAAAATGCAAGAAAAATTGGGAAATAAAAGCCAAGGGTTAGTGCAATGGCTGGAACTGCACAATGAACATTTGGTATGCTACAAGAAATTCCACGTATTTGGGGAAAAATATTAAAGTGTGGATGTGGGAAAGTCAAACTATGGAGCAACTTGTGTGGGACTAGGGTACTGGGAAACCACCTATTTTATCTTTTCTTGAGTTTTGGCTATGTGTTATGTGATACTGGAATGTCCTTCCAATGAATTGTGTGTGTGTGTGTGTGTGTGTGTGTGTGTGTGTTAGCTGCTCATTCGTCTCTGAATCTTGCAACCCCTTGGACTGCAGCCCGCCAGATTTTGGCTATGTGTTATGTGATACTGGAATGTCCTTCCAATGAATTGTGTGTGTGTGTGTGTGTGTGTGTGTGTGTGTGTGTGTTAGCTGCTCATTCGTCTCTGTATCTTGCAGCCCCTTGGACTGCAGCCCGCCAGATTCTGTCCATGGAATTCTCCAGGCACTGGAATGTCCTTCCAATGAATTGTGTGTGTGTGTGTGTGTGTGTGTGTGTGTGTGTGTGTGTGTTAGCTGCTCATTCGTCTCTGTATCTTGCAGCCCCTTGGACTGCAGCCTGCCAGATTCTGTCCATGGAATTCTCCAGGCAAGAATACTGGAGTGGGTTGCCATTCCCTTCTCCAGGGGATCTTTCTGACCAAGGGATTGAACCCAGCTTCCTGCATTGCAGGCAGATTCTTGACCACCTGAGCCACTAGGGAAGCCCAAATAAATGTTCTTAATTTCAGCAATCCAGTGATTGTGCTGCTTGTAATAAAAATAAAAACAATCCTAACTATTTATACCTTTGTGCTAATGGAAAGAGTTAAAATTTAGCTTGTAAGCGAGCGCCACTTTTCCAAACCTTTTATTTTTAAGAAATTGAATGTAAGAAATCTCTGTTTCTTAGAAATGGCACAGCCATTGCCCTCTCTGTTGCTCTTATGTTTCAGAGGTTCAAAAGGTGAGGCAGAGAAATACCCAGTTCTTCCTGGATAGAAGCCTGGGCATCTTTGACTTTCTTTGCATTTTTTTCATGTTTTAACATATAGGTAAAGGGAGTCTGATATATATATATATCTGACCTGTATATAGTCTGACCTATATATAACTCATAGGTCAAGGGGCATATTTATGTGCTCAGGATTGTAAAGAAACTTTCCTTCTGGCTTGTTCTTTCTCTGTATTTAGTCCAGGCAAAAATGCCTGCCTACATGAAACTAGATCAGCTAGGGTATATACCGGAGAAGGCAATGGCACCCCACTCCAGTACTCTTGCCTGGAAAATCCCATGGACGGAGGAGCCTGGTAGGCTGCAGTCCATGAGGTTGCTAAGAGTTGGACACGACTGAGCAACTTCACTTTCACTTTTCACTTTCATGCGCTGGAGAAGGAAATGGCAACCCACTCCAGTGTTCTTGCTAGAGAATCCCAGGGATGGGGGAGCCTGGTGGGCTGCCGTCTGTGGGGTCGCACAGAGTTGGACACGACTGAAGTGACTTAGCAGCAGCAGGGTATATACTGGAGTAGGAATCCAAAGCCCAGCTATTAATAACATTCTTTTTGTTATTTACTTGATGATATGACAGTATGTTTATGTTTCTCCAGTGGTAGCAGCAGGGGTAGCTGCTTGTGGACCAAGCTCTGTTCCCGGGATTCTGGGTCTCTGCCATCTCCCTTTGTAAAAATATCTCAAAGGACACCACTATTCTGACATGATCTCTGATGAACTACCTCAGATGCTTACTGTGAGGATTGAGTTGAGCTATCATCTGTGAAATTTCCTATGAAGTTGACTCAGAGATGGTTGGTAATGTCCATTCATTCTGACCTGTCTTACTGAGTGGGATAAAGGGAAAGGATATATGGGATCTGAATTGCCTTTCAGTTATCACCATTGTAAATGTGGGGGCCTGTGGGGGAATAAAACCTTAGATGTACTTTTTCTCCCATCTCCATTGAGTTTTTATGAAAAGCTCAAGTGTACCATTAAATAAAATCTGTACATTGCTCAGGAAAGTTATGGTGTTTTCAATATAAGATTATTTGTTCATGATGAAAAGATTCCATTCTGGTTTTTTTTTTTTTTTTCCTAATTTTTTCTTGAGGCAGTTTTCCTTCAGGGAGAACTTGACATCTTTACTGAAAATGAACAAATTACACCAAGAACATAACTTGTGATCAGTGAGATCTTTTGGGGGAGGGTAGATTTCTTTTTACTGAGGGATTTTCTGTGAAGGCGATCACATTGGATATGAGGAATAGAAAACACTGAACTTGTTCCACATTGTTTGGAAATTTGGAAACTTCACTTTTTCTTTGATTTTGTTTTTCTCTTTGTAAGGAAGTGAATTTATGCTTGAAGTGAACATTAAGAGCCTCATTTGAGACTAATGAAAATGCTAGGCTACTTTAAACAAGATCTTATGACTTTTAACATAAGCTCAAGTTTGCAGAATCAGTGATTCTGTTGTGGTCCGTGTTCACCAGAGTTCACAGACGATGAGTAATTCTGTGAATGTGTGTGCTTGATCCTGTTCTTTGTTGTTAAAATTTTCCTTCTATGAACCACTTCATAGCTCTTTTCTCATATCATTATATGCTCATAATCTTTTCTCTTTAATTGGACAAAATAATGAACTTAGGCTCAAGTGGCATAGGGATAAAAGAACAAGTAAAAATAAAACATTGGCCTAAAGCTTCTTTTAGGTAATAGCTGTTACCTTTATGTGTCTATATTCTGTTATCCCTGAAAAGTCAAACCCAGAGTCAGCTGTATTCTGTACATTTGTGCCAGACTTATCCTGCCTACCTCTGAAAGTCAGCAGGAAAGAAAGCGAGTCCCTTATTAATGACCACATTTCTTCTTTCTATAGTTACTGACCTATTGGAAAGTAGAACATTAACCTCAGCTTCCATAGAAATCTGTTTCTTTTTGTTTATTTATTTATTCCTCTAATATTTATTGTATATCTACACTGTGGTGGGCTTCCAGGTGGTGCTAGTGGTAAAGAACCCATCTGCCAATGCAGGAGATATGAGAGACATGAGTTCAATCCCTGGGTTGGGAAGATTCCCTGGAGGAGGGCATGGCAACCCTCCAGTATTCTTGTCTGGAGAATCCTATGGACAGAGGAGGCTGGTGGCCCACAGTCCTTGGGATTGAAAAAGAGTCAGAGACAACTGAAGTGACAGCATGCACGTATACACCTACAGCATGTTAGGTATGGTCTAGGTGCTGATGTTATTATAGTGAAAGGTCTGACAAAGATTCGGCCTTCATTATAATGAGGTGACAGCTATAAAATGAGCAGATATGTGATATTATGTCAGGAAATGGTAGGTGCTGTGAAGGAAATGACCAAAATAAAATTGGCTCCTTTGCTATTTTGATAACGGCATTTGATAACTTTATACGGCCAGCATTTTTTACTTCTTTCAAAATTCACATTTTACTAGCCTTCAGAGGTAGTTCAGTGAGTTTAGAAGTACAGCAGCTAGCCAAAGTCACTGAACTGGGATTCCCTGTCCATTCTCTTTCTATCAGTGGTGCTATCCTTCTTCTGATCTGTTGGATATTTGACTCAGCCTCTTTGGTTTTCTTTGAGTATCTCCTTTATTTCTCTTCTCTCACTTGCGGCAGGTAGGGTTTCTTTTGCTCAGTCCACAGAATAGCTGGATACCAATAGTCTCAGACTTTTATTTGTTATATCATGAATCACTTTGAAAGGAAGGTATCTTGGCAGTGGTTTGTTGAAAAATAAACCTTGATTTGTGGAATTTCCTGATTTCCAGGAATAAGTCCACCACATCCAATTTCAAACTACCAAAATGTTACCATGGAACAGAGGTGGATAAAAAAATCAGATCTTAAGTGTTTATTTCTTAAGTATGCATGCCTACACAAATGTAGCTATACGTCATTCAAGATATAGAATATATTCATTTCTTTAGAAAGTGCCTTTGTGTCCTTCCTAATTAGTACCTCACCCCCACGCTGAGACAGCCACTGGTCTGATTTGCATCATCATAGGTTAGTTTTCCCTGTTACTGAACTTCATCTGAACACAATCAGGGATTACAGGCTTTCTTTTTTTTAATTTTTTGGTATCTGGTTTCTTTTGCTGAGCATGATTTTGAAATTCATACTTATTGTTGCATATTTCAGTAGTTCATTTTTTGGTCTGAGTAGTAGTTTGGTGGGCTATAGTCCATGGGGTCGCAGAGAATCAGACATGACTGAATGACTAAGCACAGCACAATATTTGTGTGAATATATTATTACATGCTGAGTCTCCATTCTATTGGTAGACTTTTAGATTATTTCTAGACTGTAGCAGTTATGTATTTTTGGATATGTGTTTTTGTGGACACATGTTTTTATTTCTCTTGGATAAATATCAAGAGAGAAAATTTCTGGGTTGTGTGTTAGGTGCATGACAACACGTATAAACTGTTGTCACAAGTTTTTGTATGATTTTATATCTCCTCCTGGATATATGCTGTTTCCTCCAGATCTTTAGCAACTCTAGCATTGGTGTTGACAATCTTTGGAATGTTAGCCTTGCTAGTGTGAAGGGGAATCTCACTCTGGTTTTATTTTGCATTTCCCCGGGACTAATATTGCCGAATGTCTTCTCTTATATTCACTGGCCTTTCCTGTATTTTCTTTTGTGAAGATATATACATCATCTGTTTGCTGCTTCTGTTATTCATGTTAATCTGTTTTCTTACTGAGTTGTCTTTTCATTATTGAGTTGTAAGATTTATTTTTATATAATCCAAAAAAACCCTTTGTCAGATGTACACATCATAAGTATTTTCTCTGGGTCTGCACCCCTTCTCTATTTTCTAAATGATCACATTTTGATAATAATTGATAATATTTTGATAATAAAATTGATGAAATACAATTAATCATTTTCAAATACTTTTTGTCACCCTTTTAAAGAAATATTTGCCTACTTGATGGTCATGAAACTATTCTCCTAGTTTTCTTCTAGAAACTAAAAATTTAGCTCTGTTTTTTTTCTGATCTCAAATTTTGGTGTTTGGTAGAGGTCAAAGTACATTTTTCTCAATATATTTATTTTGATGTTCCAGCATTATTTGTTTAAATGAATCCTTTCTCTCATGACTTATCTTGAGAATAAGGAATATTGTTTCACTACATATATATGGGTACATCTCAGGAAAGTGAAAGTGAAGTCACTCAGTCGTGTCCGATTCTTTGCTACCCCATGGACTGTAGCCCACCAGGCTCCTCAGTCCATGGAATTTTCCAGGCAAGAGTACTGGAGTGGGTTGCCATTCCCTTCTCCAGAAGATCTTCCTGACCCAGGGAATGAACCCGGGTCTCCTGTGTTGCAGGCAGATGCTTTACCATCTGACATCTCAGGATTTTCTGCTATATTCCATTGATCTATTTTTAAACCAGTACAACACTTTTTTGGTAAATGTTTTTCACTGAGTTTTTAAGTATGATAATGTGAGTTCTCCAACTTTACATTTTAAAGTCTCTTGGCTAACTTAGTTTCTTTGCATTCACGTATTAATTTTTAGAACCTACTTGTCCATTTCTGTAAAACATCTCATGAGTTTAATTTGGAATGCATTGAATCTTTAAATAGATTTTGGAAGAATTGAAATTTTAATGTTTCATCTAATCAACCAATGGGCCATGTCTCTCTATTTATTTAGTTTTGTAGTTTTTAAATGCCCTGTTAAGGTATCTCTAAATCATTTAAGTTTTTAAAATTAATATTGGAAATGACACTTAAATTTTTTTGTCACTGATAATATATAATATTTTTTAAATGTCAACTTTAATTATTTAAATTATTATTTAAATGTCAACTTGGTAAATTATTCATTTTGATATTTATTTTACAAACTCCTTAGGATGTTTTGTGTAGGTAATCATATTGTTAATAGAGATTAGTTTAATTCTTTCAAATTTGCTTACCTTCTATTATTATTTTTTTAAATTTTACTTTATTTACCTGGTTAGGACTTGTAATTCAGTGGCAAGTAATTAATTTTAAGTGGCAAGAACAGACAATATTTTTGTGTACCAACCCTAAGGGGAGGCGTTTAGATTCTCATCATTAAGTATAATGTTAGGTATAGACATGTTTTTCAATGATCATGTGTTTTTTTCCTCTGGTTTTCTATTAAAGTGGAGAAATAAATTGATTTTTGTCTGTTACTGCAAACTTACATACCTGGGATAAATCTCATTTCATATGTTAATAGATCTCATTTATATGTTATTTTTTAGTCACTAAGTCACATCTGACTCTTTTGTAACCCCAGGGCCTGTAACCTGTGAGGCTCCTCTGTCCATGGGATTTCCCAGGCAAGAATACTGGAGTGGGTTGCCGTTTCCTTTTCCAAGGGATCTGCCCGACCCAGGGATCAGACCCGCTTCTCCTGCATTGCAGAAGGATTCTTTACTGCTGAGTCACCAGGGAAGCCATTTATATGGTACTGGATATGGTTTCTTGATAATTTTGTGATTTTTATATTTGTATTCAAGAATGAGATTAATCTGTAATTCCTTTCTCTGATATTTTACTTTTTAATTTTTGATATCAAAATTATGATTAGTTTATATAAGCAGTTGAAGAACATACTTTGGCCTCTAATTTTAAATTGCTGGTAAAAAAAAATTACTACTTTAAAATTTTTTAAATGTTGAGAAGAATTTACCTTCTTCTTTTGAAGGTGAAAATATTTGGGCCTAGTTTTTCCCTATAGGAAGAATTTCATTAAGAATTAAATTTAACATTAGATATAGGACATTAACATTTTTCATCTCTTCTGTGTCAGTTTTGATAAAATCTGTTATTCACAGAATTATTTCATCTAAACTTTCAGTTTATGGGTATAAGGTTGTTAATTATGTTGTCCTATACTTTTAATGTCTTTAAGCTCTGTAGTAGAAATCTCTGTTTTATTTCTCAACTTGTAATATGTGTAATATGTGTTTTCTTTTCTGTTTTATTTAATCACTGTTATAGTTTTTCTATTCAATCTTTTTAAAGAAACTTAGCTTCTTTGATTTATCACTATGCTTTTTGTATTTTATTGATCACTGATCTCTATTTTATTACTTCTTACTGTTAGTTCAGGTTTGATTTACTCTCCTTTTTAAAGCAAATCAATATGGAAAATTGCATCATTTTAAGTCTGTTTTTGCAAACATAAAATTTTAAATTGGCATGCAATTTTCTCATCTCATTTTAACTGTCACAGTTTGAAATATTTAAAATTGTGTTTTCTCTTTACCCTATTGTATACTTAGAAATGTGTTGCTTGATTTCCAAATATTTGAGAATTTTCTTTATGTTTCTTTATTGGTTTATAATTACTTCCATGGGGTTTAGAGGTTCAGAGACTATGTAACTCTTAAGAACTCAATTCTTTTAAATTTATTTGGATTTGTTTGTAGTTCAGGATATGATCTGTCTTATTGAATGCTCACTGTGCACTTGAAGCTAATATGCTGTCGTTCAATCACTCAGTCATGTTGGACTCTTGCAATCCCACGGACTGCAGCACTCCAGGCTTCCCTGTCCTTCACCATCTGCCAGAGCTTGCTCAAACTCACATCCATTGAGTCAGTGATGCCGTCTAACCATCTCATCCTCTGTCATCCCCTTCTTCTCCTGCCAATCTTTCACAGCATCGGGGTCTTTTCTAATGAGTCAGCTCTTCACATCAGGTGGTCAAAGTATGAAGCTTCAGCATCAGTCCTTCTAATGAATATTCAGGATAGATTTCCTTTAGGATTGACTGGTTTTATCTTCTTACAGTCCAGGAGATTCTCAAGAGTCTTCTCCAACACTGCAGTTTGATAGCACAAGTTCTTTGGCAGCTTTCTTTATGGTCCAACTCTCACATTCATACGTGACTACTGGAAAAGCTATAGCCTTGAGTAGATGGACCTTTGTTGGCAAAGTAATGTCTCTGCTTTTTAATAGGCTGTCTGGGTTTGTAATAGCTTTTCTTCCAAGGAGCAAGTGTCTTTTAATTTCGTGGCTGCAGTCACCATCTGCAGTGATTTTGGTGTTCAAGAAAATAAAGTCTGTCATTGTTTCCATTGTTTCCCCATCTATTTGTCATGAAGCAATGGAACTGGATGCCATGATCTTCATTTTTTGAATGCTGAGTTTTAAGCCAGTTTTTTCACTCTCCTCTTTCACCTTCATCAACAGGCTCTTAAATTTCTCTTGGCTTATGACCCTTGCCATAATTGTGGTATCTTATGCATATCTGGGGTTATTGATATTTCTCCTGGCAAGTTTGATTCCAGCTTGTGCTTCATCCAGCCTGGCATTTCACATGATGTACTCTGCATATAAGTTAAATAAGCAGGGTGACAATATATGGTCTTGATGTACTCCTTTCCCAATTTGGAGCCAGTCTGTTGTTCCTTGTCTGGTTCTAACTGTTGCTTCTTGACCTGCATACACGTTTCTCAGGAGGTAAATAAGGTGGTCTGGTATTCTCATCTCTAAGAATTTCCACAGTTTGTTGTGATCCACACAGTCAAAGGCTTTTGAGTAGTCAGTGAAGCAGAAGTAGATGTTTTTCTGTAATTCTTTTGCTTTTTCTATGAGCCAGCAGATGTTGGCAATTTGGTCTCTGGTTCCTCTGCCTTTCCTAAATCCAACTTGAACATCTTGGAAGTTCTGATTTCATGTAATGTTGAAATTTGGCTTGGAGAATTTTGAACATTACTTTGCTAGCATGTGAAATGAGTACAATTGTGCAGTAGTTTGAACATTGGTTGACATTGCCCTTCCTTGGGATTGGGATGAAAACAGACCTTTTCTAGTCTTGTGTCTACTGCTGAATTTTCCATATTTGCTGGCTTATTTGAGTGCAGCACTTTAACAGCATCATCTAATATGTATTTGGCAGTTATTGAGGATGTTGTCCTGTAAATGTCTGTTAGTTCAAATTAATTGACATTATTATTCGAATCTTACACATCCTTTCTGTACTTTTGTCTCATTTTCCTATCTATTACTGAGAGAGAATTGCTAAAAACTCTTATTGTGATTAAAGATTTGTCTATTTCTCCATTTAATTCTGTCAGGTTTTACTTCATTTATTTTGAAACCTTATTTATGCTGCATGCACATTTGTTATTTTCATTTCTTCCTGAAAATTTACTCTTTCAGCATTATGAAATTTCCTTCTTTCTCTCTTGAAATGTCTGCTTTGTCTACTAATTATTATAGTCTCTCCAGATTTCTTATATTTCATGTGTGCAGGGCATAAGTTTTCCATCCCTTTAATTCAAGCTATGGTTGTCTTTATACTTATCTTGTAGTCAGCATAAAACTAGGTATCACTTTTTAATCTTATAATTTAGCTTTCACTGAGAATTTGGGCAATTTAAAATATGCAATAATTATTGATATTTTTGTGATTATATCAACCATCAGGCTATTACTTTCTACATATTCTATGTCTCTCTGCCCTCTTTCAGATTAATGGAGTACTTTTATATTTTTAATACTCAGTTTTAATTATTCTGCTTTTTAAAACATTTACAACTCTGTAGGTGTGTTTGTGTGTCTGTTGACTCAGCAGCATAATATGCAACTTAATTTATCACATGCTACTTACAATTTGCATTGCAATACTTATAAGATTTAAGAATCATACAACAGTTTAATTTCATTAGCCACTTCTCCTTTTCTGTTATTGTTGTTTTGGTTGCTAAGTCGTGTCCGACTCCTTGAGACCCCATGGACTGTAGCCCACCAGGTTCCTCTGTACATTGAATTCCCCAGGCAAGAATACTGGAGTGGGTTGCCATTTCCTTCTCCAGGGGATTTTCCTGACCCAGGGATCAAACCTGTGTCTCTTGCATTGTCAGGCTGATTCTTTACTGCTATGTTATTGTACGTGTTATAAATTTCAAAATATGTTGTTGATATTTTAGTTCTAATTAACTAAGAGAATAAATGCCCCTTATTTACAGTTTACTTTTCTCAGTGGGTTTATATGTTTATCTGGATTTTATTTTATTTCAGCCTGAAGAATTAACCACTATTTTTCTTACAATGCAAACCTGCTGGCATTGACTGTCCCAGACTGCAGTTATTAATAAACATATAAAGCATAAAATATATTAAAAGAACAAGTTGTGAATAATGAGTTTCCTTTACACCCTTGAACAGATTTATATTAAGTGTTTCACATTTCTTTTCTATGCTTTTTCTTTATTGATAGCTTTCGTTTTTGACTTTGGGTTTTTTTTCTCTGCTGCTTCATGTATGAGTACTTATATATAATGGTTGTTGCTAATGGTTTGATATAGTAGTCTGAATTATGCCACCTTCATTTAGAAACTTTTGAATTTGATTCTGAAAAGATCTTGTTACCCCCTCTCGCCTTTTATTTTTTAAATTCTGGTAGGTTTGGTTTTACTCTATATGAGAATGAGTATATTTTGCATTTGTTTTTAGTACTGGTGTGTCTCTTACTTTAGGACGTGGTCCTTACTTCCAGGTTCTGATGTCATTGAATGCACAAAGGTCTCACAGGGATGACTTTATTCTTGCAAAACTGGGATTTCAATATCTCCCAGCACTGTGAGACTTCAAGAATCTTTTTCCAGTTTTATCACTGAAAGAATGTCCCTTTGCTAGTTTTCACAGTGTTTTCACTCACACATTTGCAACCCAAACATGGACAAATGACGTGTCATTAACCCTAAAAGTTTTCCACACTCCTTATCGCTGCCAACTTTCTCTTCTCTAATATTTCATTTCCAAATTCCAGCGGATTCAATAACTTTCTCCTTAGCTTAACAAGGCGGAATTCTTCATGGGCTTCACCTCCCTTCTTTTGTAGAGAAAGTACTTCCAGTTAGACAAATTGGATGAATGTTCACTTTTTTTTTTTTCTGTCTCCAAGGTCATCATGCTGTTTGATGTTCAGTGCCTAAAAAAGTTGTGTCTGATATTGTGTTCATTTTTACAGTCAGTAGAAGTCCATATCCAATATAAATTATTTCATAATAGCCAGAATTGGGCTCATTATCTTCTTATAGATGTATTTTGACTTACTTTTGACTTCATGCTTCTAATATGGACTTTTTTTAGCAAATAGACATATCTTCTTCCTCTTTAAAAAATGTTTACCACATATATGGGGCCTAATAAATCACTATTGGTTTTTTATTAAAAAAAAACAGGGCTCTCCATTGCCTAAAAGAATACCTTAATTATCTGTGTCACCAAATAGAACCATACATTCTATTATGCTTATTGGGGTATGACCACAGGCCTATTGGTAATTGTTCACTGTTAACTACCTAGGCTTAAGGCATGGGTTAACTTTGATTATATCTTTCTTTTTCCTTTGTTCAGACTAGTTTCAGGGAATCTGGGGAGGTGGGTTTGTGCACCTACACTTAGAGTATATAAGGTTTTCACAGAAACTGGTCGGGGTCCTTGGCTAAGAGGAGACTCTGCCTTGGGCCCACTGATGTAATAAACTGCGCTCCACTATCTGCATTGTCCTTCTGAGTGAGTTTGTTTCCCGGAACACGTGGCTATACCATTAGTACTTCATTATTGTCTCTTATCTTATAGTCTGTACACTTTTCAGAGCACCATGATATTTTCCAAATGATTTGTAAGAATAGGCATAGGATGGATTTGTTGACTGTACATTGCTGGGTCATTCAAAACATTCTCTGGTATTTATGCCTGTGAAGTTGTAGGTTTTTCGGATCACTGACTGAAGTATCTACCACTTCCAAACATCATTAATAGTAGACACTTTACTAACTTTATCAACTTTCTTACTTATCGAGTCTAGTGCCATTATAGAAAGAGAATCAGCTTTAAGTTTAGAAGATTCTGAATCTGTGATTTTTTTTTTTTCCATCTTATATCCACACACCTAATAAGAGGCAATCAGATTAAATGGAGGGCTCATTACAGGGTCACCATCATCATATACATATCTCTTTGTGGAACAGATGACAACTGTCTTTTGTGTTCACTACTTCTGACTGCCTTAAGGAAAGCAGACAAGGGTGTATTTGATATTGTTTTAGAGCGTAAAAACTATTTACACTTTGCATAATGTCTAACTTTGCAACTGATTGTTTTTTAGAACTTTAGGCCCTTTTTATTGTCTGGTTATTAGAGCCCTATTTGTTGAATGAATAAATGAATACAATTCTTATTCACACATTGCAGAAGTATGATCCATTCTAGTTGTAGTGAAACCATTTGTTTTATCACCTTTGAATTCAAACAGATCTGAATCTTAAAACATGTCTTTGCCACTTTCAAAATGATATGAGTATAATTCCCAGAATTTATATGAAATACACACAGAAAAAATAGCAACCAAATCTTGTTAGTGCGAAATGATACTTAATAGTTTTGTGGTGTCAAAATTCACATTTTTATCCCCTCAAAAATATTGACAAATGAAAGAATCAGTTAACTATTGCATTTAAAACACCATGTTTAAGAAAGTGGACTCATGTATTTGCAATGAAGATATTTTTGTGAAAAGTTAGACAATTTCCAGTTTTTCAAAAGTATTATTTTAGGAAATCAACTGAAATGAAAAAAACTTATAAAAGAGGGGGGATAAAAATTAGAAATAAACAGAACACTGTACTTGTGAGTCTGAAAGCTTGTATTCTATACCTGACTGTGCCATTAAACAGTTGTGTTCTTTATGAAAATGACTTTACCTCTTGTAATCTCAACTACATGTGCTATATAATATCCATATTCCTTTTAATTCTAAAAACTCCATTACTTAACAGATTCTTTAAGTATTGTTAGCTACTTTAGGATTGCTCAACTAACCAGATGAAGTTCTAGGTTATAATGAATTAAATTTTCTCATTTTATGATATTCCTTCCAAATTAGCCCTATCACTCTTTTTATCCTGTAAACCTTTACTTGCACCCATACATCATTTCTTGAATCTCTAGAAGAGGGAGGTCCATGTGAAAGTTCATCCTTTAGCCTACCAAATTGTTCCTTAAGTAACATTCTTAGTTCTTGAGTTAGTTTTCTTGGATGTTCATGAAACAGAGCCTAGAATTTAGTCCTTCATGATTTATCATGAGACTAGGTCTTTCTGCTGCTAACTCTTACCTCAGTACCATCAGTACCTTTTGCTATTCACTTGTTGGGATTCATTTTTCAAGAGCCTGAGATGTGAACATCTGCCCAGGTTCCAACTGAACAAATCATTCCAAATAACCTTTCTAACCCAAAGTTCAATGGATGAGGCAGACCATGATTTATATTTGAGGGGTTTTGTTTTGTTTTTGCAACAAAAGCCATTCTCTTACTGTACTCGCAACAACTGCCTGTATTGCATTAATCAGACGTTAATTAACAAGGAAGAAAGGTGATAATTTACATTTACTTCAAATTGACACATTGTACTTTATTTAGCAAATGAGACCTATCGGGCACTGCCAGTGACACTCAGATTGAAGACAGAGTGTCGAAAATACGTCTTCCACCTGCCTGTGCCTTTGTAGGAGGGAGCTTTCAGCGTGTTTACGCAGAGATCATTAGACATATCTCATGCTAAGCTTTCATGAATCTTGAATAAGAAATGCTCAAAGGTCATCAGGTATGAAATGTTTTATAATGACACACTGCCATAAGGCATGAGAAACTGTGATTTATCCTCCAAAGTAAACCCAAAGAGGATAAAGGAAAGAGAAACACAGGCCTCCAAACCATTTTAGATCTGTGAGGATGGAGGCTGGAGAAGTTTTCTTGACCTGGTATACTTGTGCAATTCAGAGTCAGAGTTGGGGGTCTGAAGTAAACAGATGAGAAGTCTAACTGCTCACTACCTTTTAAACAAGAACAGTAAGTTGCTATCAAATGTCAGGAAGGAAAGAGAGTTGAAGAATCATGAACACTAATCTGCTAATTCTAGGATGAAAATGAGATGAAATAAAAAAATTAGAGGAAGTGATTGATTTCTCCATTCTTGCCTTTTATTGAGTATATGGATAAAGGTTCAATTTGAAATTTATGTTTAAGAAGGTTGAAGTAAGTGAGATATATAGCTTAGCTAAAGTAGATCCGTGTTTTCCTCCTGCTCTTTTAAGATTACTTCCATGGTTTTAAGTTACTATGTATGTTTCAACCTATCGCTTAAAGTAGGCAGAAAAAAAATAGTAAAAATAAATTAAAAAAAATAAAGTAGGCAGTAAGGTAAATCCTGCAAGTGTTGCTTTTATGCATTTGATGGGCCTGCACTTTGAGGACAGCCCCTTGCCCCCAAGCGTACTGTGTTCATGAAGGCACCCCCACCTTTGCTCATGTAGTCTCCTCCGTTGAGATGACCACTGCTGTAGTCCCTCCATATGGTAAACCTGTTGGGGCTTTAAAGTGCTGTTCAAATCTTATCTCCTTTCTGAAGCTTTTGCTCCTCCCAGTACTTCAGTGTTCCCAGAGCACTTTCAGTTCAGTTCAGTCGTGTCCGACTCTTTGCGACCCCATGAATTGCAGCATGCCAGGCCTCCCTGTCTAAGTCACGCTTATCGCATTGGCTAAATGCCTCCTTCTCTGCCTACATGTAAATTCTTACTCATCTTTATTTCTCCATTGCTTAGTTGAGTGTCCGGAACAAAGAACATCTTTCAGTAGTTGCTAGTTAAAGTTGATCAAATTTTGAATGAACCTTCATGGTTTTCTAGTTAATAAATGGTACTTTTTATGGTGACATTGTTATATTTGCTCTTTGAACTGTACTACTCAACTGATTCAGTGATAAGTGTGTTACTATGGAGTGTACCATGTACCACTACATATAGAATTTGTGTGATATATACCATATATGTGCATGAATCTAAAAATTTAGTACATATAAATAGCATATTCAGTTTTTAAAATTTTATCTCACAATTATAGTTTTGAAATTTGTAGACTCTTTAATTTTCTTTAACTGTTTTTATCAGTTTCTGTTTTTTGTTTCATTTTTTTGTTGTCTAATTTTAACTGAAATATCAATTTTATTTTAATTTTTTGGCCATGCCCTATGGCATGTGGGATCTTAGTTCTCCGATCAGGGATTGAACTCATACCCCTGCACTGGGAAGCAAGGAGTCTTAAGCACTGGACCACCGTGGAAGTCCCTATCAGTTTGTTTTTGTGAACATAAATCATTAGAGGAGCTTGGGGTTTCTAATCATTTAAATCATGATTTGAATTCTAATTATTTTCCCTATCATAATATATAAATTTAAGCATGTTACTTGATCCCTTTTGGTAAAGTTTCTAAAGTTTTTATTTTTTTTTTCTAGATTTCAGTTCAGTTCAGTCACTCAGTCGTGTCCGACTCTTTGCGACCCCATGAACTGCAGCATGCCAGGCCTCCCTGTCCATCACCAACTCCCGGAGTTTACCCAAACTCATGTCCACTGAGTCGGTGATGCCATCCAACCATCTCATCCTCTGTTATCCCCTTCTCCTCCTGCCCTCAATCTTCCCCAGCATAAGGGTCTTTTCCAGTGAGTCAGCTCTTCGCATCTGGTGTCCAAAGGATTGGAGTTTCAGCTTCAATATCAGTCCTTCTGATGAACTTTCTAGAGATAAAAAATGTTAATCATGGCTACTTCATTTTAGCATTTTTAAAAGATGAAATAAATAAGATGTACAGAGTCCCCGACAAATATTAATTATTTGATTAATGTTCACTATCCCCTCACCCCCTGTTATACTGATATTGTAGAAAATACATAAACTTACAAAGCAAGGGGCTGAAATTTTCATCAACTAAGGACATTGACTAAGTCCCTGAACCATTGTGAAAGTCAGTCCCTCTTTTAAAAATAGAACTTTGTTGAAATAGTAGCTGCCTTTCTGTGAAAAAGAGACAGGAGCTCTTTGGAGGAAAGAGAAATCTGTTATTTGATATATGCTGTTGTTAAGCTATAAAGCCAAATGTAGATGGAAAAGAGATTATAAGGCATGATAGGATCTATGATGCCAAATCTACATAGTCTCACAACACAACACTGAATTAATTACATGATTTGAAATAGAAATGTTTCCTATTGCTTATGATTTGTAAAATAGTATTATTGATTTTTATTGGCTCTGATATGCTAAGGAAAGTCTATTACTTGTGGATTAAAGTTGCATATTCTGCTTTATAGGTGAGTTAGTAAGAATTAGAATAATAGAACCCACTTTTATCGTGGATTTAATTATTGTGGATAACTTGTTCTATGGTGGTCCAGAGGCATAACTGGAGCTAAAACTAGATTCTCATTTCTATGGTTTTAACTCTTGTGTCTAAAGTAATAATTTTTGGATCTGAAAACCCAGTTCTAAATTCTATTTTTCAATTGCTTGCTGACATAGCTACAGAGACATTTACAGTAGTATTAGAAACATAATATATTAAAAAATATCAGTGCCCCACACACTTATTAGTGATTCACCTTGATTTCTCATTCTTTTGGTCACAAAAATTCAAAATTTGTTAAATTTCACTTCATCTATATCCACAGTCTATAGGATCTCCTTCTGGAGTGTTGATTTTGATCTGTCCTTTACACTTACCACCTAAACCATTATTGTTGATAATGTTAAAATACAGTTGCTGTCCTAGTCCTTTTCTGAAATCATTTTGTATACATATTTTATCTAAAAAATTACAGGCCATATTTTGGCTACTCAGTACCTAGAGGATTATCTTTAATTTCCTCAGCCTGGCATATAAGACCCTTCAAAAATGGTTACTTCCTGTTTCTGAAAATTCAGAGGATATCTCTTGCAGAGTGTAGCTGGAAAGTCAGGACAATATATGAAGTACATCTGCTATCACAAATCTAACCATGTATGAAGAATTTGAGAACTAAGATGTTAAGAAGACAGAAGTCTAGGGAAATGAGCATGGAATTTGTCCTAGTAACATATTCCTATTTTGGCAAGAGGTCATGCTTTTCTTGATAGACAGTAGTTAAATATAGTTAATAGCATTTAGAAAAAAATGAACTTATCAATGAAGAGACATAGATGATACAAGAATAAATGAATTATTCAAAATGAAGTCAGGACTTTAAAAAGATGAAAAATTAAAAAATAGATATGACAAATAGAGAATATAGTATAAAGTTCTCATATTTATCTATTTGGATGTGTCTATGTGTGTGTGTGTTTAATTGGAGTGTCAAAAGAAGAGGAGAAAAGGAAGGATGCCAAACTTATATTTGCAGAAATAATGTTTGAAAGTTTTCAGATTCTCTTGAAACCATTATATTTTATAAACCCAAAGCTTTATGACCCATAGTTCAAATAATGAATCTCAATAAAAATTGGAAGATATTTTCTACTAAAGGATGATAAAAATACTAGAAATCAAAACTTGTATAATGACAGAAAAGTCATGCTTAGAGGGCCTTTTATAGACTTACATGTATCTATTAGGGGGAAAAAGGCTGAAAAATCTGTAACTAGGTATCTTAAGGCATCTAGAAAATGAATAGTAAACTATAGTATATCTAAAAAAAGTCAAATGGAGGACATGACAAAGAAAAGGTAGAAATTAAAAGAATAATATAATAAACAGTGGAGAGGATTAGAAAATTAGAATATTTTAAGAAATACAGTAGAGTGGTAAACCCTTGACAAGATAAATTAAGAAAAAGGAGAGAGAGCATGCCCAGGAGTGGGATTGTGGGGACACATCGTAGTTCTATTTTTAGCTTTTTGAGGAACTGTCATACTGTGGTCGGTAGTCACTGCACCAACTTGCATTCTTACCAACTCTGTACAAAAGTTCCCTTTTCTCCACATGCTCGCCAACGTTGGTTATTTGAGATCATTTTGATGATAGCCATTCGGACGGGGGTGAGGTGATGTTTCATTGTGGTTTGCTTTTCATTTCCCTGATGGTTAGTGATATTGAGAAGCTTCTTTTTATGTGCCTGTTGGCCATCAGTATGTCCTTTTTGCAAAAATGTCTGTTCAGGTCTCCTGCCCATTTTAAATTAAGATTTGTTGTTGTTTTGGTGTTGAATTGTATGAGTTGTTTATATATTTTGGACACTAACCACTGCAGTCCATGGGGTTGCAAATGTTTGGATATGACTGAGCGACTGAACAACAAAACCTCTATCAATCTTATCATTTGCAAATATGTTCTCCCATTCAGTAGGTTCTGTTGATTACTTCTTTTGCTGTGCAAAAGCTTTTAAGTTTGATTAGATCCCAGTTTTACTTTTTTTTTTTTTCCCTTTGCTTTAAGAGACAGATCCAAAAAGATTCTGTTATGATTTATGTTAAAGTGTTCTATGTTTTCCTCTAGAGTTTTATGGTTTTCTGCCTTACATTTAGGTCTTTAATCCATTTTGAGTTACCTTTTGTCTATGGTATTAGAGAATGTTCTAATTGCCTTCTTTTACATGTAGCGGTTCAGTGTTCCCAGAACTACTTAAACTTGTACCCCATATGACCCCAATGTCATAGTAGCATCATTTACAATTGCCAATTATGGAAGCAACCTAACTGTCTTTCAGCAGATGAATGGCTAAAGGAGATGTGGTATATATATACTGTGGTATAATGTGGTATAGAATACTACTCAGACCAAAAAAAGAGAAAAGAAATTTTGCCATTTGCAAGAACGTGGATAGACTTAGAGGGTATTTTGCTAAGTGAAATAATTCAGAGAAAGGCAAATATTATATGGCACTGATATAAAAATACAGCAAACTAGTATATATAGGCAAATAAGAAACAGCCGCAAAGATACAGAGAGCAAACTAGTAGTTACCAATAGCGGGAGGGAAATAGAAGAGACAGAATAGGAGGGATTAAGAGGCACAAACTACTACATATAAAATAGACCTGAAGGATATATTTTGTACAACAAAGGGGATATAGCCAGTTTTAATAATACTTATAAATGGAAGGGGCTTTCCTGGTGGCTCAGCTGGTAAAGAATCTGCCTGCAATGTGGGAGACCTGGGTTCAATCCCTTGGTTTGGAAAATCCCCTGGAAAAGGGAAGGGCTACCCACTCCAGTATTCTGGCCTGGAGAATTCCATGGACTGTATAGTTCATGGAAATTGCAAAAAGTCAGACACGACTGAGTGACTTTCACTTTACTTCACTTCGTAAATGGAGTATAACCTTTAGAAATTATATACCTGTAGCTTAAATGATACTGTATATCAACTATACTTCAATTAAAAAAAAAAACATATGGATGTGGTTAACTTTTTAAAAACAAAAAACACAAATAGCCAAAATGTAAGAAGGAATCATTACTACACATCTGGAGACTCTGAAAAGGTAACAAGAGAATATTATGAACAACTTTATGATCATTATTGGAAAATGGTGAAATAAGAAATTTCTTAATAAACTAAAACTGCTAAAGCTAACAGGTAGAAAATCTGAATAATTACTAATGAAATAATTATCTTTCTTTATACACTTAAATACACAAACCTTTCAGTCTCAAATGAGTAAATTTTGCTAAAAACTGAAATGACTTCCAACTTGTTTCATGAAACAAGCATAAATTTGACAAATTTGATAGCATTTTAAGTGCAGATCAATCACAAATTTTGAAAGAAAAATTCCAAATGAGATTGGAGTTCACCACATCAATAGAATAAATGAGAAAAATAACATGATCTACTCAGTAGACACGGGGAAAGAAAGCTTTGAATAGAATTTAAATTCATTACAATGAAACTATTAGTTCACTAGGAATAAAAGGAAATGTTATTACTCTCATAAGCAGTATCTCCAAAGACCTTAAGCTGATAACAAGATAAAGAGGAAATTTAGAAACTATTCTTTTCACTATTTTCCCTTCTAGTCAACATTATTTTGGAAGTCACTATAGAATATTTAGATGAAAAAAAGAAATAAAATATAGATATTGAGAAGGAAACTATGAAATTGTGCTTATTTGCATTTAATATAACTGTATACCTAGAAAACCCCAAAGAATCTAAATATAAACAATTAGAATTAACAAATAAATTTAACAAGTGTATTTTCACATAGGAGCAATGAGAATCTGGAAAATGAAAGGATATATTTTAATAACATAAATAATGTGAAATGCATTGGAACATGTGTAAGACCTGTATATAGAAAACTGTAAAAACAGTGTTGAGAGAGTAAAAAAGGAGTCAACTAAAAAAATGGAGGAAAATCTAGTTCATGGGTTGGAGGATTCAGTATTGAAAAAATCTAAATTATCCCAGTCCAAATCCTAACTTCTTTTGTTGGACTACAGATTAGTTATAAAATTTATGTAGATATAAAAATTCCCAAAATAACAAAGATATTTGAAGAGTAGATAGGAAGGACTTGCTTTGTCAGCTATTAAGATACTGCTAGTTCTACATTAACACACTGATATTATGAGAATTGGAAGATAGATCAAAATAAATAAAAGTCCAGAAATAAAGCCAGGTTTTTTTCGGACATTTGGTTACAGTGTTGGCACTGCAGAACCAACAGAAATGTTGGTTTCCCTGCAGAACAGGGAAAAGTTGATCTTTTGTAATGAATTATGTTTAGGATGATGGTATTTCCATATGAAAAGAGAGAAATCTAATACCAAGCATAAGAATCCAGGTAGTTTTTAGATTTAAATCTTTTAGAAGATAATATTTGATAATATGGGCTTCCCTGGTGGCTCAATTGGTAAAGAATCTGCTTGCACTCAGGAGTTTCGGGGTTTGATCCCTGAGTCAGGAAGACCTCCTGCATAAGGGAATGGCTACCCATTCCAGGATTCTTGCCTGGAGAATTCCATGGACAGAGGGGCCTGGCAGGACAGTCCAGGGGGCACTAAGAGTTGGACATGACTGAGTGAATGATACAGGATAGAGATAAAATGGGGTATTCTTTGTGGTGGGGAAGCCAGCACTTTGCACATGCAACTTATTTACCTGCTCTGCTGAATTCCTCTATGGATTAACCTGTTTTGTCATGTCTTGACCATAGCTTGTTGATGGGGCAAACTTCTACAAAGAACACCTACCAGGTAAGCCGTAGGCTGGCAGGGGAATTTTAGAGATTGTTGGTAAATAAAAGAGAATAGTTGACTATATATTTTCTCTCTTTTCACTCAACAAGCACTTTGCTCCTAAATATACTCCATTGATTAACCCAGAAAGAACATTTAATCAGGTTCTTTTTAGAAGTTGTTTTCCTGTTCATATTCCATATGTAGTTACCTCAGAATTTCTATAGTGCAAATTGGCCTAATGTTTTAATTATTTTGGTAAGATTTATATCAACAATTTTCAGTCTTAATCTTAATTACATTTGAATACCAAAATCTATATATTTCCTCTAACTGTAGCAGAAAGGTTACCTAATTTACACATATAAATGATTACTAAAGAATATATGAAATACAGATGGAGAATTTAAATTTTAATTGCTTTTGTGTTTCTTTAAAATATAAACATTATGAATGAAAAATAATAACATGGTCCGAATTTTCAAACAGTAAAATCATTTTAAAAAAAAAGAAGCCATTTGTCTTTCATAATTGACTCATCCCCATTTCTGCTTCCATATTGATATCTGCAATAAATTCAAAATTAATTATAATGCTTCTTGTATTCGGTAATCACATTCATGAAATTAAGAGTCTGATCTTTGCAGTATGCTACCTCTACCTCTCTTACCTCTATCACTTAGTTATTGTTGGAAACATTAACTTACAAGTTATTCTCTTATACATGCACTCTTTATTATATAGTAAACAAACATTTAGTATTCCAAAACATTAGCATTCAGTGAGATGTAAATATTTAATCTTAATTGACTCAAAAGAAGTTCTAATTAGCAAAGTATTGCATAGTATTTGAATATCGCTTATTAACATCTAAGATAATATTCTCCATAACACTCCCATTGTGTATTGAATCAATCGAATTTTTGATAGATTAGTTTTGTTTCTTATTTTACTGAAACCAGCCATTTTTCCATATTCATTTGGTCTCAGAACAAAGTAATTGTCATTCATCTGCCTGTAGAAGCTACTAATATTGAAAGTGATTCAAATCTGCTGAGGAACAACTCACTACTAGGAATTAAAACTGAGAAACAGAAATATAATATTAAAACTGCTGGGGAATAGTTATATCATGAGCTATAAAATGAAATGTATATGTTTCCAAAATCAAAGCCTCTCTCCTCCAAAATACTGTCCTTTCAATCCTGTTGTGCAATAGTTACGGTGTAGAAAAGCAAGTTGATAGAATGTAGTTTATCTTGTACTTTTATATACAGAGAGCTTCAGTTTCCTTCATTTCAAAAATCATCAGCTTGTGAACATTTTCATCATTCTCTGCCATAGGATTATAAACTCAGTAGAATTTTCAGGGGGTGATCGCCTTAGCCATGTCTCTGGAGACCTGTTTTCTACACAAAATAACTGAGGTACATTTAGGTATTGCTTTAAGGTCATCTGTCTAGTTACTTCAAAAGTAGGCACAGTGCAAAGGTTTGTTCTAGTTTATTTGTGATATCTGTAATCAAATATGTGTTTCTCTTTATGTTTGCTTTTATTTGTTTGCTTTTCTCACATGTAGGTAATTTTTTTTTTTTTGATAATATAGCAGACAGAAGATATCCACATTATCCATATCCTCTCTCCCGCTACTTCTGCTGGGTGGGCAACCAAGAGTCAGGCTACCCTAGGCTCCAGCTTAATGGACTAGAGATGAGTAGCTGACTCATTGATTCAGTCATGATCTTTATCCTGTGAATTTGAATATGTGAGATGGGGTCTTCCAAAACACCAATTCACCAGGCCCTCCTCGAGATCAATTAAACAGTATGAGACCCTTGCTGTTGAACTCCCGAATTGTTTCTAATGTTTCTAATTGTTTCTAATGAGAACCACTGAATTCTAATCACAGATTTTTAATATTTTTCATAGACTAATTTCTGGGTGCATATATGTGAATTTGTATGTGCATGCATGCTAAGTCACTTCAGTTGTGTCCGACTCTTTGTGACCCTATGGACTGTAGCCTGCCAGACTCCTCTGTCCATGGGATTCTCCAGGCAAAATACTGGAGTGAGTTGCTGTGCCCTCCTCCAGGGGGTCTTCCCGACCCAGGGATCGAACCTATATCTCTTACGTCTCCTCCATTGGCAGGTGATTTCTTTACCACTAGCATCACCTGGAAATGTATATGTGTATTTGTATTATGTACATGTTTGTGTATGGCTATATTCATGCACCTTATTCCAAAACCGTATCTTTGACCTTTATAAGTCTGTCATATTTTTCCACTAACCTGAGTGTACAATTTGGATTTAGTATTCATGTTCCTCCAGTCTTCACTAATCACCTTGCTGTTTTACTCCATGTAATATTTAGTTGTATGTCAACTAAACCATCAGTTTCTCCATTGTATTAAATATGACTAAAACTTTATAAAATAGGGAATTAGCCCTTAAAATAATACATAAGTAATTTATCCTGTGCATCACTTTTCTGATAAAACTATATCTATATAAAATGATAAATTCTATTTTGATTAATAGGTTAAATTGACCTTTTCTTTTAATTCATTTTTTTCTTTATTACACTTTTAAAAATACTACAGAATTTAATTAATGTTTAACAAGGAAAATTGTGTTCAGTAATTGGCTTAATTTTTTAAATAATCAGTTACATATTAAATCCTCATTTTCATAGAACACTGCTCATTCTCAAGAATAATAATTCTAGTCAAGAAAATATTCATCACTTTGTTGGAGGTTTTCTTCCTAATGTAATAAGAAAAAGTTAATTTTTATTGAATTACTTCTAGTGAGGGATATCAACTTTAAAAAGACAAGTTTTTTTTTTAACTATCTCCAGCTTACAATTTGTTTATTTATGGTTACCCAGATATATGTGTGTGTGTGCGTGTGTATGTGTACATATATAGTTACTCAAGTGTTGTGCTAATTTAGACACAGATGGTTATTACCCTTATTACCCATGAGTTCTTATTGGTTAATTGCTTGCTAACTGCATTTACTAGCTCAAAGTAAAGCATTGTTGTACATTGTGCTTTTTTTCAGGCTTGATTTTTTTTTAGACTGGGGGAAAATTGCTTTGCAGGGTTGTGTTGGTTTCTGCTGTGTAATGCAAATCAGTCGTAATTATACATGTGTCACCTCCCTGTTGAGCCTCCCTCCCTTCCCCCTACCCCACCCCTCTAGGTCATGACAGAACACCAGGCTGGGCTCCCTGTGTTACACAGCAACTTCTCACCTGCTGTCTGTTTTACACATGGTCGTGTGTGTGTGTGTGTGTGTGTGTGTGTGTGTGTGTGTGTGTGTGTGTGTGTGTGTGTATGTATCGATGCTACTTTCCCCACTCATCCACTCTCTTCTTCCTCCACTGTGTTCACAAGTCCATTCTCAATATCTGACTCTCTGTTCCTTCCCCGCAAATAGATTCATCAATAACCATTTTTCTAGATTCCATACATATGCATATATTAATATATGATATTTGTTTTGCTCTTTATGATTTACTTCACTATGTATAACAGGCTCTAGGTTCATCCACCTCACTAGAAGTGACTCAAGTTCATTCTATTTTATGACCGAGTAATAATCAATAGTAAATATGTAATGCATCTTCTTTATCCATTCATCTATAAATGAACATCTGAGTTGCTTCCATGTCCTAGCTATTGTAAAGAGTGCTGTTGTGAACATTTGGTTACATGTATCTTTTTCAATTAAGATTTTCTCAGAGTATAAGCCTAGCAGTGGGATTGTTGGGTCATATGGTAATTTTATTCCTAATTTGTTTTAAAGGACTCTCCATACTGCTCTCTGTAGAGTAACCAAATTCTATGGTGATGAGGAATACATTCTTTGATGAGTCAAAGTATTAATTTGAATGCCAGTAATTCGTATTTCATATAGGCAATTGCCTAATCATAACTTAGCTAAAAACCAATGTGAAATTTCCTACTTTTAGAGGAATATTTATCCAAAGGGTACAGTTTTCTACATATATAATTTCTTACATATAAACCAAGTGATTCAATTTAGTCTGTTAAAAGTATTTCAGTCTCATATCAGTTGACTTAAATTAAGAACCTAAATTTTAAAAGTATAATAAATTCTTGTTCTTCAATTACAAGCTATACTTTTCCCAAGTTTGCATTTATTTGTGAGGCTGCTTATATTTTGATTAAAAAAATTTTTTGTTGCAAACCTATTACATCTTTTAAAACATGGTTAAAATACTTTGAGAAGTCTAGAAATAACTAAAATAGCATATTCTATAAATAGTGAATATATTTGAAAATTTTGAAAATGTCTCCCTTTGGAATATAGAAATAACTGTTGAGATTTAAAATAACTATATAGAAGTAACCAAAGATGTATTCCATTGGCTTTTTTTTATTCAAATAGAGTTCTTCAGGCATTTACATTATGAATCATGAATAAATCTTATCTTTAGTCAACTCTTTTAAATCTTTCTATGAAAAAAAGGAAAAAGAGTAAATTGAACCATGTTTTAAAGTTTTTCTTCAGTTGTGAAATATAACACATTTATAGAAATGTGATGTCACATTTAATAAGCTGTCACTAAATGAATAACCAGATAAACTCTAGATCAGGAAATAAAACATCTTCAGAGCCTGGAAGCCTCCATGTGCCTCTTCCTATCTCTCCTGCTGACTAGAAGGCACTCTCTATCCTCACTTTTGTGCCAGTAAGTTACTTGCTTTCCCTACAGGTTTTACCACCAAAGTGTATATATCTACAAACTCTGTATTTATTATAGTTTTGTCTAGTTTGAAGAATATATAAATAGAAACATATATTTTCTTGGTTTTATTTCTTCTACACAACAATATTTTTGATATTAATACATGTTATTCTAATTCATTACAATTTATTCATTTTTATTATGATATTCCATTGTATGAGTATACTATATTATTTTAATATTGATGGACATTACATTGTTTGACTTTTGGAACTAACACAAATAATGCTGCTAAGAACATTTTTATTATGTTTCTCAATATACACATGTATATGTTTTTCTCAGGTACTATATTTGGGGGACTAGAATTGGTAGGTCAAAAAGTGTGGTTTTATCCAACTTAAGCAGTTGATGATAAACTGTCTTTTTAAATCAAGTTAAGAAACCTGATTTTCACAATGATTGTACTAATTCAAACATATCATGCTTCAGCTGAAACATAAAATGAACCCCTCAGTTCCAAAGTTGTCCTGCCTAACATGACTAAAACACACACACATTCACTTCATTCACAAAAGGAGGTATATGCGAGTAACTCCCAGAATTTATATCTAAATTTGATATCATAGGATAACTTCTCAGTTCAGTTCGGTCACTCAGTCATGCCCAGTGAGTTTGTGACACCAACTCCTGGAGCTTGCTGAAATTCATGTCCATTGAGTGGGTGATGCATCCACCCATCTTATTGTCTGTCGTCCCCATCTCCTCCTTCCTTCAATCTTTCCCAGCATAGGGCCTTTTCCAATGAATAAGCTCTTTTCCCCAAGTGGTCAGAGTATTGGAGCTTCAGCTTCAGCATCAGTCCTTCCAGTGAATATTCAGGACTGATCTCCTTTAGGATGGACTGGCTGGATCTCCTTGCCGTCGAAAAGACACTCAAGAGTCTTCTCCACCACAGTTCAGAAGCATCAATTCTTCGGTGCTCAGCTTTCTTTATAGTCCAACTCTCACATCCATACATGACTACTGGAAAAACCATAGTTTTGACTAGATGGATTGTTGTTGGCAAAGTGATGTCTCTGCTTGTTTTGTTTTATTTTGTTTTTCATTGAAGGATAATTACTTTATAGAATTTTACTGTTTTCGGTCAAACCTCAACATGAATCAGCCATAGGTATACATATATCCCCTCCCTTTTGAACCTTCCTCCCATCTCCCTCCCCATCCCATCCGTCTAGGCTGATACAGAGCCCCTGTTTTAGTTTCCTGAGCCCTGCAGCAAATTCCCATTGGCTATCTATTTTACATATGGTAATGTGAGTTTCCATGTTATGCTTTCCACCCTCTCCTCCCGTCTCCACACCTCCATATGTCTATTCTCTGTGTCTGTTTCTCCATTGCTGCTGCTGCTAGGTCGCTTCAGTTGTGTCTGACTCTCTGCGACCCCATAGACGGCAGCCCACCAGGCTCCTCTGTCCCTGGGATTCTCCAGGCAAGAACACTGGAGTGGGTTGCCATTTCCTTCTCCAATGCATGAAAGTGAAAAGTGAAACTGAAGTCGCTCAGTCAGGTCTGACTCTTAGCGACCCCATGGACTGTAGCCTACCAGGCTCCTCCATCCATGGGATTCTCCAGGCAAGAGTACTGGAGGGGGTGCCATTGCCTACTCTGCTGTTTCTCCATTGCTGCCCTGTAAATAAATTCTTCAGTACTACTTTTCTAAATTCTGTATATATGTTTTAGAATACGGTAATTATCTTTTTCTTTCTGACTCACTTCACTCTGTATAATAGGTTCTAGGTTCATCCACCTCATTAGAACTGACTCAAATGCATTCTTTTTATGGCTGAGTAATATCCCATTGTGTACATTGGTTATCACAACTTCTTTATCCATTTGCCTATTGATGGACACATCTAGGTTCCTTCCATGTTCTAGCTATTGTAAATAGTGCTGCAATGAACAATGGGATACATGTGTCTCTTTCAGTTTTGGTTTCTTCAGGGTATATGCTTAGGAGTGGGATTGCTGGGTCATATGGTGGTTTTATTCCTAGTTTTTTAAGGAATCTCCATACCATCTTCCATAGTAGCTGTATCAATTTACATTCCCACCAATAGTGCATGAGCTTTCCCTTTCCTCCACACCGTCTCCAGCATTTATTGTTTGGAGACTTTTGATGATGACTATTCTGACTGGTGTGAGGTGATATCTCATTGTAGTTTTGATTTGCATTTCTCTAATAATGAGTGATGTTGAGCATCTTTTCATGTGTTTGTTAGCCATCTGTATGTCTTCTTTGGAGAAATGTCTGTTTAGGTATTTTTTCCCATTTTTTGATTGGTATTGATATTGGTATTCTGGTATTGAGTTGTACCAGCTGCTTGTGTATTTTGGAAATTAATCCTTTGTCAGTTGTTTCATTTGCTATTATTTTCTCCCATTCTGAGGGTTGTCTTTTCACATTGCTTATAGTTTCCTTTGCTGTGCAAAATCTTTTAAGTTTAACCAGGTCCCACTTGTTTACTTTTGTTTTTATTCCCATTACTCTAGGAGGTGGGTCACAGAGGATCTTGCTTTGATTTATGTCATCGAGTGTTCTGCCTATGTTTTCCTCTAAGAGTTTTATAGTTCCTGGTCTTAGATTTAGGTCTTTAATCCATTTTGAGTTTATCTTTGTGTATTGTATTAGGAAGTGTTCTAATTCATTCTTTTACATGTACCTCTCCAGTTTTCCCAGCACCATTCATTGAAGAGACTGTCTTTGCCCCATTTTTATTCTTGCCTCCTTTGTCAAATATAAGGTACCCATAGGTGCATGGGTTTATTTCTGGATTTTCTGTCTTGTTCTGTTTGTTTATATTTCTGTTTTTGTGCCAGTACCATACTGTCTTGATGACTGTAGGTTTGTAGTATAATCTGAAGTCAGGAAGGTTGATTCCTCCAGCTCCATTCTTCTTTCTCAAGACCACATTGGCTATTCTGGGTCTTTTGTGTTTCCATATGAATTGTGAAATTTTTTGTTCTAGTTCTGTGAAAATTGCCACTGGTAATTTGATAGAGATCACATTGAATCTATAGGTTGTGCTTGGTAGTATAGTCATTTTCACAATATTGATTCTTCCTACCCAAGAACATGGAATATCTCTCCATCTGTTTATGTTGTCTTTGATTTCTTTCATTAGTGTCATAATTTCCTGTGTATAGTTCTTTTGTCTCCTTAGGTAGGTTTATTCCCAGATATTTAATTCTTTATGTTGCAATGGTGAATGGGATTGATTCCTTAATTTCTCTTTCTGATTTTTCATTGTTAGTGCAATGCAGCTATGAAATACATAGAAGTGCAAGTGATTTCTGTGTATTGATTTTGTATCCTGCACCTTTGCTAAATTCACTGATTAGCTCTAGTAATTTTCTGATTCTATCTTTAGGGTTTTCTATGTACAGTATCATGTCATCTGCAAATAGTGAGAGCTTTACTTTTTCTTTTCTGATCTGGATTCCTTTTATTTCCTTTTCTTCTCTGATTGCTGTAGCTAGGACTTCCAGAACTATGTTGAATATTAATGACAAAAGTGGACACCCTTGTCTTGTTCCTGATCTTAGGGGGAATGCTTTCCATTTTTCAACATTGAGAATTATATTTGCTTTAGGCTTATTATATATGGCCTTCACTATGTTGAGGTTAAGTTCTTCTGTGCCCCTTTTTTGAGGAGTTTTAATCATAAATGGGTGCTGAATTTTGTCAAAGGCTTTTCCTGAATCTATTGAGATGATCATCTGACTTTTATCTTTCAATTTATTAATATGGTGTATCACATTGATTGATTTGCATATATTGCAGAATCCTTGCATCCCTGGCATAAACCCACCTTGATCATGGTGTATGAGCTTTTTGATGTGTTGCTGAATTCTGTTAGCTAAAATTTTGTTGGGGAGTTTTGCATCTATGTTCATCAGTGATATTGGCCTGTAGTTTTCTTTTTTTGTGTGTTGTCTTTGTCTGGTTTTGGTATCAGGGAGATGGTAGCCTCATAGAATGAGTTTGGAAATGTTCCTTCCTCTGCAATTTTTTGAAAGAGTTTTAGAAGGATAGGCAATAGCTATTCTCTAAATGTTTGCTAGAATTCTCCTGTGAAGCCATCTGGTCCTGAGTTTTTTTTTGGGTGAGTGGGGATTTTTGATCACAGCTTCAATTTCAGTGCTTGTAATTGGGTTGTTTGTAATTTCTATTTTTTTTTTTTTTTGGTTCAGTCTTGGAAGATTGAACTTTTCTAAGAATCTGTCCATTTCTTACAGGTTATCCATTTTATTGCCATATAGTTGTTCATAATAGTCTCTTTTAATCCTTTGTATTTTTGCATTGTCTGTTGTAACCTCTCCTTTTTCATTTCTAATTTTGTTGATTTGATTTTTCTTTTTTTTCTCGATGAATCTGGCTAAAGGTTTGTCAATTTTGTTTATCTTCTCAAAGAGCCAGCTTTTAGTTTTATTAATCTTTACTATTGGTTCTTTCATTTCTTTTTCACTTATTTCTGCTCAGATCTTTATGATTTCTTTCCTTCTACTAATTTTGGGGTTTTTTTTGTTCTTATTTTTCCAGTTGTTTTAGGTGTAAAGTTAGGTTGTCTATTTGATGTTTTTCTTGCTTCTTGAGGTAGGATTGTATTTTGATAAACTTACCTCTTAGGACTGCTTTTGCTGCATCCCATAGGTTTTGAATTGTCATGTTTTCATTGTCATTTGTTTCTAGAAAGTTTTTTATTTCCCATTTGATTTCTTCAGTAGTAACCTCTTGGTTATTTAGAAACATGTTGTTTAATCGCTGTGTGTTTGTGTTTTTTGTTACAGTTTTTTCTTGTAATTGATATCTAGTCTCATAGCTTTGTGGTCAGAGAAGATGCTTGATACAATTTAAATTTTCTTAAATTTACTGAGGTTTGATTTGTGACACAAGATGTGGTCTATCCTGGAGAATGTTCCATGTGCACTTGAGAAGAAGTTTTATTTTTCTGCATTTGAATGGAATGTCCTGAAGATATCAATGAGATACATCTCATCTAATGTATTATTTAAGACTTGTGCTTCCTTACTAATTTTTTTGTTTTGAAGATCTGTCCATTGGTGTGAGTGTGGTGTTAAAAGTCTCATACTATTATTATTGTGTTACTGTCAACTTCTCCTTTCATGTCTATTAGTGTTTGTCTTATGTATTGAGATGCTCCTATGTTGGGTGCATAGATATTTACAATTGTTATGTCTTCCACTTGAATTGATCCCTGGATCATTATGTAGTGTCCTTCCTTATCTCTTGTAATCTTCATTTAAAGTCTATTTTGTCTGATATGAGGATTGGTACTCCAGATTTTGTTTGCTTCCCATTTGCATGGAATATATTTTTCCATCCTCTCACTTTTAGTCCATATGTGTCTTGAGGTCTGAAGTGGGTTTCTTGTAGACAGCATATATATGGGTCTTGTTTTTGGATCCATTCAGCCAGTCTGTGTCTTTTGGTTGGAGCTTTAATCCATTTACATTTAAAGTAATTATTGATATATATGTTCCTATTGCCATTTTCTTAATTTTGGGGGGTTGATTTTGTAGATCTTTTTTCTTCTCTTGTACTTCTTGACTATATAATTCCATTTAACATTTGTTGTAAAGCTGGTTTGGTGGTACTGAATTCTCTTAACTTTTGCTCGTCTGAAAGCTTTATTTCTCCATCAATTTTGAATGAGATGCTTGCTGGGTACAGAAATCTTGGTTGTAAATGTTTTCCTTCTCAGTACTTTAAGCATATCCTGCCATTCCCTTCTGGCCTGCAGAGTTTCTGATGAACGATCAGCTGTTAAGCACATGGGGTTTCCTGTGTATGTTACTTGTTGCTTCTCCATTGCTGCTTTTAATATCCTTTCTTTGTGTTTGGTCTTTGTTAGTTTGATTAGTATGTGTCTTGGCATGTTTCCCCTTGAGTTTATCCTGTATGGGACTCTTTGTGCCTCTTGGACTTGATTGACTATTTCCTTTTCCACATTGAGGAAATTTTCAACTATAATCTCTTTAAAAATTTTCTCATACCCTTTCTTTTTCTCTTCTTCTGGGACCCCTAGAATTCAAATGTTGGTAAGTTTCATATGGTTCCAGAGGTCTCTGAGACTGTCCTCAGCTCTTTTCATTCCTTTTATTTTATTCTGCTCTTCAGAAGTTATTTCTACCATTTTATCTTCCAGCTTACTGATTCATTCTTCTGCTTCAGGTATTCTGCTATTGATTCCTTCTAGAGTATTTTTAATTTCAGTAATTGTGTTGTTTATTTCCGTATGTTTATTCTTTAATTCTTCTAGGTCTTTTTAAATTGACTCTTGCATTTTCTCCATTTTGTTTTCAAGGTTTTTGATCATCTTTGCTATCCTTATTCTGAATTCTTTTTCAGTTTATTTGGACTTCTGTGTTTCTAGTCTTTTCCTTCATTTGTGTAGTATTTCTCTGCCTCTTCATAATTTTTTTTTTAAGTTATTGTGTTTGAGGTCTCTTTTCCCAGGCTTCAAGGAAAGTTGAATTCTTTCCTTGAAGAAGGTTGAATTCTTTCTTTCTTTTTGTTTCTGCCCTCCTAAGGTTGGTCCACTGGTTTGTGTGAGCTTTGTATTGTATGAGATTTGTGCTGAGTTTTTGTTTGTTTTTCCCCTGTTGTGCATGGCTGAGTGAGGTGATAATCCTGTCTGCTGATGATTGGGTTTGTATGTTTGTTTTGTTTGTTGTTTAGATGAAGCATCCTACACAGGGTGCTACTGGTGGTTGGGTGATGCAGGGTCTTGTATTCAAGTGGTTTCCTTTCTGTGAGTTCTCACTATTTGATACTCGCTAGGGTTAGTTCTTTGGTAATATAAGGTCTTAGAATCAGTGCTCCTACTCCATAGGCTCAGGGCTTGACCTCTCCTTAGGATGCCCTCCAAGACTGTGCTGATCTCTGGACCTGCTGTTGGGGTAGCTTAGATTATAAGATTGTCCTACTCTTGTGTGTTCTTTCCTCCAACATCCACAGCTATCAGAGCTAGTGCATTTTCTTTTGTGGGAGCTCTCAACGGCCTTTTATATATTCCACAGACACAGAGTCTTCTTAGTTGATTGTGTGGATTTAATCTGCAGCCTGTACAGCTGGTGGGAAGGTTTAGGGTCTTCTTCCTTAGCCACATTGCCCCTGTATTTCAATTGTGGTTTTATTTCCACCTCTACATGTGGGTCTTCCACTGGGGTTTAGCTCCTGGGGCTGCCCTGAAGGCCTTGGGTTTGCCCCTGTGAGGGCCAGGTGTGGAGGTGGTGCAGCTGCTTGGGTCACAGGGGTTCTGACAGCCCCAGCTACTCAGGGGGCTTGGCAGCTAGGTAAGCAGGAAATACAGTGCTCTAGAAGGATATGGCAACCAGTATTGGCCAATACGCTCAAGTATTCTTGCCTGGAGAGCCGCATATCTGACAGAGAAGCCTGGCAGGCCACAGTCTACAGGGTTGCAAAGAGTCGGACAGGACCAAAGCGACTCTGCATGCATAGACACAAGGTGTTTTTTTTGCCTGTGGCAGCTCTGCCCCAGTGAGAGTTGAGCAAGAAGGTGGTGTAGCTGCTTGGCTCAAGGGGACCCTGGTGGCGCCAAGTGTGCAGGGACACGGACTGCCTCCGCCGCAGGAGTTACAGCCCTCTCAGAACCTGTTTTCCAGCATCTTGCAGCTGGCCATCAGAAGGCCTCCTTGGCCAGTCTTTCTCCGTAGCTCTGCCCGTTCAGGCACTTAGAGGGCTCCCTCGCCTGGGGACCTTCTCTGTTGTTCAGCGTGTCAGGCACATCGAGAGGCCCCCTTGGCTGGGGTCCTACTCTGTAGACCAGTGCATCAGTCACTCATCTCTGCTTTTTAATATGCTGCCTAGGACTGTGGAAGCTTTTCCTCCAAGGAGCCAGTGTCTTTTAATTTCATGGCTGTAGGCATCATCTGCAGTGATTTTGGAGCCCAAGAAAGTAAAGTCTGTCACTATTTCCATTGTTTCCCCATCTATTTGCCATGAAGTGATGGGACTTGATGCCATGATCTTTGCTTTTTGAATGTTGAGTTTTATGCCACCTTTTTCTCTCTCCTCTTTCACTTTCATTAAGAGGCTCTTTAGTTCCTCTTTGCTTTCTGCCATAAGGATTGCATTATCTGCATATGTGAGGTTATTGACATTTGTCTGATAGTCTTGATTCCAGCTTGTGCTTCATCCTGTCTGGCATTTCACATATGTACTCTGCATATAAGTTAAATAAACAGGCTGACAATATACAGCCATGGTGTATTTTCCTCAGAGTCCATGATTTCCAAGTGATTAGATTATTCCAGAAAATCTGCTCCAGACAGAAATCCCATCATCTCAAATGTAACTTGTTGATTAGTCATAACTATAGTTATGCGATGTCCTTAAACAATAAGAGGGGGAAAATATTTATCTTGATTTGCTTAGCATGTCCTTTAAAATTCTATCTAAATCGTGTAAATTGGGCTTTTTGATTGTCACTTCATTGCCAGCCAGTTGTGGCATAGATTTGAATTATTTTCATTGTCAAAGAATGTGATGCCACAGGTGCTTATTTCAATAAGTATGTGGTCAAAGTAGAATAGGCAATTTGGGAAGTGTAGTAGGATAAGAATACCCATTCTTTTTGGCAGGTTGAGGATATTTTTGAACTTATGGAAAATTTTAAGAAAGCAGAAAATAGAAGCCAGATTGTAGTAGAGTAAGGAATAAGGGAGTATGGGAGCAGTAAGGAAATGGAGATAGGGTATCAATGTTTAGGGAGTTAACTTGGGTCTTTGTTGGTCCACTAACTGCTGAGGCTAGAAATGTCATTCAGAATATTACATCAAAGAAATAAATGGGCATGACAGCTCTGTCTTTTTAAGACTAAAGCCAAGCCACCTTGGTCTGGTCATAGGCAGTGTTGAAAAAGGGCAAGGTTGTTGAGGTGAGGGGGTTGGCATGGTCCTTAAATAGATACACAGGTTATTTTATTTTTTGCTTCTAAAATTCTTCATTTATGTTTTATAATCTTGAATCTTCAATATTAAACATAATTGGTTTGTCTAATTCTGTCTACTCAGAATTAAAGTCATTATCAAAATCTCTTAAATGTATTATAATTTAAAGTATCATAGCCAGAATCTCTTGCCCCAGGAATGGACTTTATAACTATGGCATAGTTACCTCATCGCCTTTAGGGACGATACAGACTAGAGCTGGTGTCCCCAGCCTCCAGGATCTAATATCTGATGATCTGAGGTGGAGCTGATGTAATAATAATAGTAATAAAGTACACAATAAATGTAATGTGCTTGAATAATCCAAAACTATCCCCCCTACCCCCATCCATGGAATAATTGTCTTCTATGAAACAAGTCCCTGGTGGCAAAAAGGTTGGGGACTGCTGAAGTAGAGAACATAGTTGGATATCCAGTAGATAGTCTTACCTAAACTGAAGTTTTTTGGGGGTAAGAAAGCCAAAATGTCACCTGAAATCCTGAGTTTGATCTTCACAGCATAGTGAATATACTTCTTTGTAATGTTGTGAATTTCAAAGTCAGCGAATCTAATATATGCCCCAAATTACTTTCAGAAATTTGAATGACTTACCTTCAGAGTTTTTTAACACTTCATTTTCTTCTAACTCCTATTGTGGTTTGACACTGGAAGCCAAACAAAGTGTTAAATGTAGAATTGCTGGAATTCTCATGGACTTTTTCAACTCTGTCTTTAGAAAAATTTAGGTTGATTTTTAATAATTAACCTAATTTTTAATAATTGTTATCAGTTAGTTTGAAAGTTTTTCAACCAATTTAAAATAAATTAGTTCCCCAGGCTTTTCTTTAATTAAGTTTTAAACCTAAAGAAAAGTTGAACTAATTTATCACTGCCTTTTTTCTTCTAATCCAGAGTCCAGTCAAGGTTTACATATTGCTTCAGATTGTTATGTCTCTTTAGAGTCTTTTAATCAAGAAGGTTCTTCTTGTCTTTTTTATGTTTTTCATGATCTTTACTATTTTGAGGAGTTTGGGATAATTGACTTGTGAAATATTCTGATTTTGTTTTTTCATCTGTTTTTGTTTTCTAGTCAGGCTTTTTTTCCTAAGATTACTGCAGAACTATTATATAGTTCTGGTTGCTTCTTAACAGTAGATCATGTTAGACTCATCATGGGTGTGTTGGTGGTAAGTTAGGCCACTTGCTTGGGGATGGTAACTGCCAAATCTCTTTGTTCATATAATTTTGAAAAATATGAGTAGTTTTTCCAGCTCTTGCCTCCTCTAATAATGGTTCATGAGATGGTTTTATATCATTTGTCAATCATATTTTAAAGCAGTTATTATACTATGTTTTCAATGTGATGATTTAAAGATAGTTTCTTTTACATTATCTAGAAATCTCCTATGGGCTCTTCCTATTTTTCTCTCCTCTTTTTCCCCCCCAAATTTTTTACACAGGACATACCTAGGGACTGACTAGATAAAAAATGCCCTGAAGGCAAAAGATTTCTCTTGCAGTTGGTTTACTTTTCTGAATAATTTCTCTCCACATCTTTTCATTATATCTCTGTCATTTTTGATCCAATGCCTTCATCTCTTGTCTTATTCTTTCCTGAATATTGTAGTCTTGAAATGTACTATTAGCTACTTTAGAATTTCAAACAAATATCAACATCCAAAATTGATATTTTTGGAGGCAGGTTTTTCATGAAATCATGGTAATTATACACTTGGTTGTGAGAATTTCACAAAATAACATAATTTCTGTCATTTAAAACAGTCTGGTATATTGTTGAATTTTAATAAATTGCCATTATTATCATCAGTAAATTGTTAACACTTCAGAGTCAGGCATCAGATTCCTTCTTGCTTTACATTTTCTACTATACTTGTGTTTTGGGAATTAAATGCTTATTTAGCTAGTGTTATTTATTAGTATTTATAAATTAATTATAATTAAATTTTACCTCCATTCCTTAGCAAAGCATAAAATGGATAAACTATATAATTTTTCAAAACATATTTATTGAACAGAAGAAAATTACCATGTAAAATAACCTCTTAAATAAAAGTCATACCTTTATGAGGTCTTTTGGATATTGTTTTCAATTGTTACTTCTTTTGGCTCTGCTTTATTTAGAACACTGACAACATGGTAGTTTAACTGGTGAATATCACGATTAATATCTATTGAGGTTTAACAGTGATAATTAATCACACATGTTTGGAACAGAGATGGACAAGGAATCAGAACAATGGAGACAAAAATATGGATACTATTTATGCTGTTAAATCAGCTTGCCTTGTGTTCAAATGAACTCCCTTTTGCACCCCCACTGAGTGTATACTTTGGGATAATCTAGCTAAGAAAGAAGATAGACCTCCAAACATTTAACCTTTCAGGCAAAGGCCGGATTTTGTCTCATATTTTTGAGTTTTACGAGCACTGACAGAAAAAATAAACCATAGAACTATTTCTGGAAAGCGGGTTCTAAGGGGAGAGTGGGATCAGGAAGAAAAGGGATATTGGCAAGGAGAACAGCCCAGAGAGTGAACCCCAAAGAGAATGAATAAAGCCACATAAGCCCTCTGCCTTCTTCTGTCCTCAGAGGGGCACAGGAGGGAGAGACAATAGAAGAGGGAGGAGTGTGCCTGGCGAGGAGGGAACTTGCAGAACAGAGTTAAGAGACTCAGGGTTATTCGTTCCAAGCGCATTGAAAAAGATCTGGGTGAGATCTGTGGGTGGATGGCCACAGTGAAGAAACGGTTAACTTCTGGATATACTTTGAACTTTGTCAGTAGGAATTGCTGATGGATTATGTACGGAATATGAGAGTGTTTGGGATCACTGTAAAGTTTTGAACCCAACCCTGATTGGAATTTTCTTCAATCTCATAGTATGCTGAACTTATTTTGTACATATAATTCACTGGTTATTATTATTTTAAATTAATTTCTAATTTTGACAAAGCCATACAGGTACTTATTTTTTTTAATTGAAATTATATGATATGGTTTTATATCAAAAAAGGTCAGTCATCAGCATTTTATCTTTTTATCTTCTAGAGTTACTCCCCAGAATATATCACTTTTCCATCTCTCTTTTTTTTTTTTTTTTGGTAGAATTTACTTACATATTTCTAAATAATGGGATTGTATTTCAATCACTCTATTTACTAATTTTAGTAACTATTGATTTCCTGTTACCATAGATGAAGATTTAGCTCTCAACCCACACTCACATCTCTACTTTATCATCTCTTGTCTTTTTGATCTCAATATCTCTAAATTTATTAGTAGATAAACAGAATCTATTCTCATTGTTATAACTATAAATACAGTTCACTTCCAAATGATGTGGTATGCTTTGAGACCTTTTCTGTCCCATTACCTCCCTTCATCCCTTACACACTGTAGTTAGTAATTGCCTCTTTATATTAGTTTTCTATATATAAATGAGTATTTTCCTCTAAGGGCTTCCCTTGGTGGCTCAGTGGTAAAGAACCCACCTGCAATGCAGGAGTCGCAGTGGATGTGGATTTGATCCCTTGGTTGGGAAGATCCCCTGGAGGAGGACATGGCAACTCACTCCAGTATTCTTGCCTGGAGAATCCCATGGACAGAGGAGCCTGTTGGGCTACAGTACATAGGGGCACAAAGAACTGGAGATGACTCAAGTGACTTGGCATGTACGCACACATTTTCCTCGAAACGTATCAGTCAGTCACTCTACCAGATTTCCTCTTCCTAGATATTTTTGCACAAGTGTTTTCAGTAGGCATTGGTTGGAGTCTAGGTCTGATGTCAAGATAGTATTTGTGCATCTCTCTCCTCTCTCCTATCTTGTAATCTTCCCTTTCTGAATTCTGCCTCTTCTGTATGTTTTCCAACGCACATCTTCTAGCATAGTGTTTCCTCAATCTTTAGTGTGTCTCAGAATCACTTGGAGATATTGTTAAAACATAGATTGGTAGTTTCTGATTCCCTATGTCTTTAAAAGCGTAGGTGAAAAATACTTGTTTCTATAAGCTGCTGAATTGTGGCAAAGCTTGTAATGGGGCATTATTGTGAAAATAGTTGAAACATAACAAAGTTTGGGTTAAAAATTGTTTTTTCTCAGAATGTTCATTTATTTGAGAGCATACAATTTTTCCCCCTTTCCCTGGTGGCCCAGCCAGTAAAGAATCCACCTGTGATGCGGGAGACCTTGGTTCAATCCCTGGGTTGGGAAGATCCCCTGAAGGAGGGCATGGCAACTCACTCCTGTATTCTTGCCTGGAGAATCCCCATGGACAGAGGAGCCTGGGGGGCTACAGTCCATGGGGTCGTCAAGAGTCGGACACGACTGAGCGACTAAGCCCAGCATAGTGCATGGGACATTTTAGAAACTTCTCTTTAAACTCAAGTCCTTGAGATTTTGCAATGATGGACATTTTTAGGAATCTTTTCTCATGTGTTGAGTTCATGAGAGGGCCTTTTATTCTGGAGATCCAAATTCTTTATTTCCAGGAACTTTCTGCATTATTATTTTTTTGTCTTGTGTAATGACCTCATTCTACTTTTTGCTCTTTTTAGAACTCGTCATTTGAATGTTATACTTTTTCAGTTGGTTTATTTTTTTCTCATATATTTTAAATTCTGGAACATTTTCTTGACTTTATCTTCTAAACTTGCCACTACTTGTTTTATTTAGTCAGTTTTGTCTTTCATTGTTCCAGTATTCCTTCTTATTTGAATGTGTCTTATAAATCACCATGTTTTTATTTTATGGCTTCATTTTCATTACTTCTTCTGAGAACAATGAGGATCTACCTATCTATGAACTTTTATTCTTCATGTTATGGATTTTTTTAATTCTGTTTGCTTTGTTTATTTGGAGGTCTTTTCTTTCAAGTTGGGCATTTTACTGATGGAAGTTTTGTTGAGATGAAATGGGTCTTTGTTACAGTGGAGCTTTTTGGTAGAATGACAAGCTGTTGTGTCATCCTTTTTATTCAGGAAACTCAGATTCTCTGTATGTCTGCTTTTGTTTTTTATTTCCCATGTGCCATTAATTTCTTGTCAAATAATCTGTCAGTCTTCCTCCTGGGTGTGTGTTGCTTTGGTGAACCTGATCAGGTATTAGGGAGGGGGAATTAACAACTGGCTGCCAGGATTCTGATAGGTTAGGGAAAAAGAAACAGGCATCCTGCAATTCAAAATGTAGCTCTACAGTTTATCTCTGTCTTCTGCCCTGCTCCTGAAATCTGCCTTTACTGGACCAATGACCACGAATCTGGAGGCTCCGGCTCATTTCCTCGAAGAGAAGAGGTGGGCCCTTGGATTTCCTTGCTCCATAGGCACTGATGTTATTTTTCCTTGTGCTTTTAAAAAGCCAGTTATCATTTCTCCACTTGTTTCCTGCTGTCCAACAAGTGAACATAGACTGCTGCTTTCTATTCTCATTTTCTGTCTTCGGGTTTACAATCATTTACCATCACTTTGGTGAAACCTTGGACGAGTGATGAGTAAATTCAGATAGACATTTAGCCATGTTTTACTAGAAGTATAATTTGTTGATTCTGTTAAGTAGAGTGTAATGTCAAAGATGGGAGGATGTGTGGCTGTCTTCATCATAGTTCCACACCTATGGTTTATCACAGTGCCAGGCACATAGTTAGCACTTATTAAATATGTTTTGACTGGATCTATGAAAGTATGAATCCTTCAAAATGAAATGCTCGTGAAGTATTTAGATGTCTGTTTAACAGAGCTCTTATGTTTCTAATCTAAAAGATAGAAATCACAGAGGTACAGAGAGAAGCATGGCAGACTCTTCTGTTGATCTGGCAGGGTGCACAGACAGATGGACAGTTGTTACTTACCAACTTCAATTCCATTAGCCTTACTCAAAATTGACTTACCAGACTTGGCAGACTGTTTATATTAATACATAAGTCTTTCCAAAGAATACTTCTTTATCGACTTCTAGGGTATCTAGATCACATTTCTGTGCCACTGGTAAGTATTTTGAGGTAATTATTTTTCTCTATCCTGAGGATTTGGAAAGTCAACTGTATTTTTATTTCTGTGTCTCTTAAATATGTTGTGGTGAATTAGGAAGTCACACAAGTGTATGCGCTGGTAAAAGACAGTTGTCTTTTATTTGAACAAATCTACTGTCTGGTAGCTCTGTATACTTTCATTCTTGAAAAACGTAGACAGATGATTATGAAATACTTCATAAAGAATTCAGAAACAGGTCTGGATATTCTTTTTGTCTTTCTTGTAGGATTAGAATATCTCAGCATCCTTAGTTGGGCACTTTTATGAGAACATTGACATTATGAATGTACACTTCTCAGAAAAGTTAAGTCAAATTACTTTAGTCTCTATTTTTGTAAGAAGAACTTCTGAATTCTAATTTGATTTAGGTCTTTTGACTAATGTCCATATAACCCAGCATGACTTAGAAAATCTGCCCTTATAGGTATGCGCTTATTAGTATATGCTCGATAAATCAAAACAATTATACAAGACAAATATTCTAAGTATTTTCCTGCAGGAAAGGTTACCAGTTTGGGAGTAAAAGTAAATAAATATGTATAAATATTATACATGTTGCAAATGAAAATACCTCAGGAGTATAAAATTTATTGGTATGTTTGTAATAAATTGGAACACTGTTGTATAAACCTATGTTTTCTTATTGCCTGGAATATCCCATAGTTCCTTTTTTTTTTTTTTTACCATCTTTGTACTCCAGTTTGAAATCAAATGCCTTATAAAGGAAACAGAATAAAGCAGTACTGCAGTCACAGTAATAAAGTTTATCTATTTCATTTCTAAAAATTCAACTTAGGTACACAGATCTAGGTGACATACTCTAGAGAGAGCCCATTAGATTTTGCTATATACCTGGGACCAAAATTAGTATTGCTACCATCCTGTGACTATGACCATTCTTAATGACTCTTGCAATGCTTATGGATAAAACCAATTCTCAATTATCACTCTGGTAATTGAGGCTGCATTTTTAGCATAAGTGAAAACCATAGGAGGCCCAAAACTTCATTGTGGCAGAGAACCCCAAAGCCTCCTCACTCTGTCCTTTCTCTTATAACTTGACCTTCACTTTATTCCAAAACCTTGCTTTAATTTGAGCAGATGACTCCATGCCTGGGATAGATTCATGAATATACACTAATTTACCACTATCTTCTACCTTTTTTTTAAAAAAAATTTTGAGATATTACCCCCTTTCTTTTTACTTCCCAGTATACAAACTTTCTTCTCATCCCTTCTACGTCTGTTTTTTCTTGTATTATTCCTAATAGAGATCGATTTAGAATGGGAGATATCTGGGCTGTATTTATGTTTGATCTCTCCTCTGTATGCAGACTAAGTCTTGTAAAGGGAGCAGCTTTGTCCTAATAAACAGTGTATCTCCAGAGCCCAGCACTGTATCTAGCACCCAGTAGGCATTTGGTACATATTTGCTGTTGAATGAGTGTAACTGTGATTTCATTACATTTTGATTTCCAGATAACAAAGGCTGTTCCTTGAGTCCAGTCCCTGAGGGGTGTGTCTGAGAATTACACCAGGATCTGATGCATGGTGCATCTTGAGAGGAAATAATTTGCTATGATTGTTGTTGCCCTTAAAGCAATAACCACAAAAATGCTTGGTAATGCTTAATTGTCCATGGAGATATATGTGGTGGTGTATGAAGAGATGAAAATGCACAAAATTTAATGGGTTTGACAAATCCCTGAGTTGTAGACTCAAACATGCCAGACCAGAAAAAAAGCAGAATTTTGGCCATTTTTTTACATCATAATTAAGAAAAAAATTTCTATGTACCACAAAATTTCACTTTAGGAAATAATATTTTACCTTGAAGTTTAGAACAATTTTTATGTAGTTGTCAACTACTAAAAAAAGGTAGAAAAACCCAATTTATGCATAAAAGATTTAGAAAATTTTATGCCAATGTATGTATACTTGCTATAATCTTAGAAATCAATACATAAATAATAACCATTAGCAAATTAGTAATTTAAAACCTTGATTATGAAAGATGATTAATAACTTAAGAAGGTAGCCTTACTGATTGAGGGAAAGAAATGTTACATATGTCATTACCCTGTCTTTGGTAAATTCAAGCATTTAAACTCTAAGTGACAATAATGTCCGTAATGAAACAAGGAAAGGCATCTGTGTTTTCTTTTTAAAGTTTATTGTAATTGACAATATGTGTGCTGACATCATCCTAATTATCTAAATTTGCTAATAATTTTCTTCCACATGATAGCAGCACAGGTTCAGCCTTAAGATGCATATGTTTTGCTAATGTTAAGATTAGCTGATTAATATTGATGACAGCTAAGGCCAGTGGCTAATGTCTGACATCTGTTTGGGAAATCAGTGTTCCAATTCAGGAAGCTGGCATTTCTGTCGGGGTTAGAATGAGGGGTTATTGTGTAAGGAATTATGATTAGGGTTTTGTGTATGGTTAAGGTTAGGAGTAGGGACATGATCTGTTTTATTTCTATTCATCTCAGTGTATTTCTGTTGTCAAGCTGCTTGCTCTATTTTGTGTTAACAGAGAGGTCTTCCCCTCTGTTCCCCTGTGGCACGTTCACTGTGGTACATTATTGCACTTGCTCCTTCTATGTTAATGGACTGATTGATCTCTTTTTCTTCTCCTCTCTTAGTCCTCACCTTGTCCTTAATTGATCTTTTCATTTGGGACAGAAGCATATCTTTCTTTTTTTTTCCAGTTTTTTTTTCTTTTTTTTTTTTTAAATTCTGGGGGAGAAAGGTTAAAATATACAGATTTGTTCCAAAACTGTCTAAAATTTTTATGAATTGAATCCTGAAAATTGAGAAAATTTCATAAAGTTTTTGATGCTATTCAGACATACAGATTATTTTATTTCCCTTTTTCTAGTTGGCTTCAAGGTTTAACTTGTGTGGAAGAAGTAAAAAGTTAAGTTTGCATACAGTTTATATGAAGGGAGGAATGAAAGTTTTGTAACCTACTTACTATTAATATGACAAAAGAGGCCCAAAGATTCAGAAAGTGACTTAACTGGAAAAGCAAAGGATACTGAGACTTTTCAGCATTTCAAATAAAAGCTCAATCAAGATCCTCTATTTCCATTGTGCTTCAACTGAAAAACCAAGTAGAAAGTCACCAAAATCTTGAAAATTCAGGAAAATTTTTCAAAAACCTTTGAAGGTCTTAACTATATTATGTACTTTGTTTTCTTGATGTTTGTAATGAAGTGTCTGAAGCCATTGTGTCCATAGGATCATGACATTTCATGCAGTAAAGAAAATGGAACTTTAACAGTCTTAGAAAACTGTTTTCAAAAAAGATTTTTTAACAGTGTGGTTTTGTGCATTAAGATATTACTTAACACCAAAAATATTTCTTTAGTGAACATCTATGGGGAAAAGTGAAACTAAATTAGAAGAAAATTGAAATTAACTATGATAATTCCATGTTAAGTGTAGGTTGAGGCTAGGAGAACTGGTATTTTCTGTTCAGATTACTATCCATTAACTGTGAGACAAGGGTCTTCTTTTTTTTTTTTTCAATAAAATATCCCAGTCTGGGATCACCTAGCTTGGGCAAGATGCTACTTAACCTTTTTGTGCCTAAGAGTCTACATCTTTAATATTATGTTCAGTGTTTTCACTGGAAGTGTCTTTGCCATAGAAATCTTTGCCACAAATATTTTTACTACATAACTCATCAACCTTAGGGAAATTCTCCCATTAAAAAAAAAAAAAAAAAGAAAATTGGTGGGAAGTAGGTTCACAGGGAGGGGACATATGTATACCTGTGGCTGATTCATTCATGTTTCTGTAGGACAGAAGCCAACCCAACATTGTAAAGCAATTATCCTCCAATTAAAAATAAATTAAAAAAATAAAGTGAAAGAGACACATTAGAAAGGCATAATGAAACATGGAAACTGAATAACTAAAAACTATATTATGAAACACAAAATACTTGGATACTTTTAAAATGTTACCGACTCATGGCAGTACTGTGCAAGTACCTGATTTTATTTCATGAGCTGTACCTAAGTACTTGTCTTCCAAGTCTTTCATTCATAGCATCTTGTATCTTCATGTTTTTATTTTTGCTTGTTGATTCTTTTTCTCATTCAGCATTGCGGTTTTTCTGTCTTGCTAAAATGACTTCCTTTATGAAGAGAGGTATCAGTTTCCAAGTACTAAGGTGCTTGTTGTCACTGAGCTTTGTGTTCCATCATGGAAGCCTCTACATTGTTGGCATACTGTAACATGTTCATTAACAGATATTCCAAAGTTCTATAGGAAATGTCAGTTCTACTGTGTGCCTTCAAGACCATGGAGACCTCTTCCTCCTCCAGTGTGGTATGTTTCAGAATGAGGAACTAACTCTTGGGGCAAATCATTGTTATCTGTCAGATCAATAAAGCTGTCTATAATGTTGCTAACTGGAGAAAATGCTAACTCATTTCAACCAGTTGAAATCAGACTGTCAATCAGTTATTTTATATTTCATAGCAAAATTGCCTTACAGTCAATTAGTTATATGACAAAAATATTTGTGGCAAAAACCCTGTGACAAAGATGTCTACAGTAAAGATGCTTATGGCAAAAATACCTAGAACCCTTTATAATGGGTGTAGTAATAGGGATATTGTGATAATTAGGGAAGTAATTCATGTAACATATTGATACATATCTGATAGTAAGTGCACAATAAATATTGTTTAATGTTAGTAGAATTAGTAATATTTTCTAACACGACACATCTAGCATCAGGCCTTTTCTTAGTGTATGCTCAATGAATTAGCAAATGACTACACTGTCCATAGCAATATATAAGGATAAGATTCAAGGAAATTATAGAAATTTAGAATTAGAAGTTAATTAGTATACTCTCACCTTATAAGGCAGTTCTTTAACTTGTACAGATGGATTTATTTTGTCTTATTGCAGTATATTTTCCTTACAATAAAAAATGTGACTAGATTTAGCTTTTGCTCTTTGGTATTAAGCTCTGATGCTTCACAGAATTGGTCTACAGTTTCCGTTGTACAGTAACACTAAACATTAGCTTTCAGGTATTTTAAGAGTCTTAAATAGACTACTTTCTGGGTAAAACATTCATTTGTTCTCAATTGACTTGATTTTCTCAAGAACTCATTATTCAGCCATTTCAATTTAATGTACCGCTGTATGCATTATGGGCAGAACAAAATAGAGATTCCAGAAAGGTTTGAGTTGTGCCCAATAGGATTATTAATGACTGCTCTTACATTATTATCTTACACTATTGGAGTAGAAAATGGCAACCCACTCCAGTATTCTTTCCTGGAGAATTCCGTGGACAGAGGAGCCAGGTGGACTCCAGTCCATGGGATCACAAAGAGTTGGATGTGACTGAGTGACTCACACACACAGACACACACACACATTATTATCACCTCAGCTAACAAGGATTTATCACTTGTTATGTGCGGTAGTAAGGCTGTCAATGATTCTCTTTTTGTCAAGAACACTCAGAAGACAGATTTCATTACCATCATCTACTTAGAAATTGGGGTTCAGCCTAGTCATATAACCAGTGCTAGGGTTTGAGTATAGTCACCAAGGGCTTCCCTTGTGGCTCAGCTGGTAAAGAATCTGCCTGTAATGCGGGAGACCTGGGTTTGGTCCCTTGGTTGGGAAGATCCCTGGGAGACGGTAAAGGCTACCCACTCTAGTATTCTGGCCTGGAGAATTCCATGGACTGTATAGTCCATGGGATCGCAAAGAATCGGACACAACTGAGTGATTTTTACTTCTACACTACTATAGTCAGAGAGAGAGCTCTTAAACCTTGGTCTTCTCTGACAGGAAAAATTGAGCTTTAGCCTCTCCACTTTATTGCTCTATTTTTCTGCCTTTTTTTTTTTTTTGGTACACCATGCTAAAAATCTTTGTATTCCTGAAAGATATGGTTAAAACCTTAGGGATTTACTGACAGCTGAAAAGAAATCCCCTAAGTATTAGAATTTTAGTAGTTGATTAGACTCCTATATACTGAAGAGGATTTCAATCCAGAGTTGGGGCTTTAAATATACTATTTCATTTAAGTCTTAATTATGATGAGAGTGTTGTTATGGCCATGTAAATTAATACATATCATGTACCTCTCTGGTCACACATGAATTGCTAGTGCAAGGATATTGAATTTGCATTCTGTCAAAGGTTTTTTCCACCTTTCTGAGTAGGTCCCATTTAAGATTGCATTAGTATTTTTGACATGGCATGCTATTATCTCATGTTAAGCTGTGCTGACTAAAACACATCTTTTTCAGATCTATTCAGTGGACATTCTAAGATCTGATACCTTGGTGACTAAGAACCTAAAGGCTAGATTCTTAAGGGAAGAATTTATCGGATCATTGCTCTAATGTGAATCTTTCCCCTAGGAAAGAATCATGCTCAGTCTATACTAATTCACTTCTGGGACCCTAAAGTTACTTGGTTGGCTCTGTTGTCAATTAAAAGTAGCATGAAATAGCAACAGGATATAAGCTTGAAAGTGAAGAAAAGGAAAGGATTTTCCATGGTTTGATATTTTGATTGATAGCTGCAGGATTCTTGTCAATAAAAATCACTGTTTAGACAGCGCTAATGTAGTTACTGACTCAAACAATTTATTCATGCATGCAATATTTTATTTTGATATCTTTTAAAAGAATAATGGTAAGGAATGGATGTACTCTTTTTTCTTGAAAGAAAGACAACAACAATATAAAGAAGACTGGTCATATGCAGTTCAATTAAATATATCTAGGATACAGGTTAAGAGAATGGGAAGTTTTATGTCTCTCATATTCATTGGAAGATGGTTATTCTAGATCTTTGAATTAATTTAGTAATATAGCCATAAAATTACGTGCTTTAACTTTAAAAAGCGAAATGCATAATGGGAATTACAGCAGCAAATGGATTTTTTTTTTTTAAGTGAGGACAAAGCAAAGCATATCTCAAAGGAACCAACAGATGAGAGAAGATAATCAATAGGCTCAAACAGAAAAGTATGCTTAGGACACAAAAGTGAGCAGTTTCTAAGGATGCTGGTGCAAGAGAATTACCTCTTTCAATAAAATGAATCAATTATAACCACATTTCAAAATAATCTTATACTAGTTGATTTTTTTGATACATGAAATTAATTCTTCTGCAAGTTTTTAATATGACAATATTAAAACAATAACAGTATGTTACAGGCATAGAACACTTTCCTAGGTTAATATTTGAAACCTTGTGTGAAGAAAATGTTTTCCTTTTTTTATGTATATGTATATATTCTTGAACTAGCCATTCCTTATGACTCTCTAAGAGGAAGGTTTTATTTTCCCTTTCCAAGTTATAGTAAATTGAATTTAGTTGAATTTGATACTGCCGGATGCATGAGATGAAGTAGGCAATTTAACTGTCAGGCAAACTGTAGGTAGTTAGGCTGCGTAACATTTTTGTTCTTTAACCAGGAAGGTATCAGTCAAATAACATTAATTCCTTTCAAAGTACTTCCTTAGCTGGGCTCTTCAAAAGAATTTCCATGCTGTTGTTAAAAGTATTTAGAATTATTGGCCATAAAGGAGTTTTAAAACATTCCTGTGAAGTGCATTAGAGCTTCTCCCTGTAGCATCGGGAGCATCCATTCCTGTTCGAACAAGACTGGCCGTAGCAGTTGCCTGCTTCAGAGATTCAAGTCGAGTGGAAATCAGAGAAAAGAACAGGCAGCACAGATGGTGAAAAGTAAGTTAGTGTTTCTGAAATTAGTTTAAATTGTTTTACTAGATATTTGTGTTTTAACAGCATTCTTTAATTATTCACATTTTGAAATTATATCTATGAAAATAGATGCCAAATTGAGAAAGTATTTGTGTATTTATAAGAGTATTGATTTTCAGAACTGGATTCTTAAGACTGATATGAATCACCCGAAATGCCAAAATCTAAAAGAAATCTTCCAGTCAATTTTCCTTACCTTTGTTTTCTGATTTTATATACACAAAAAATCTCTTTGAGCATCTGAATCTTCACTAAGCTGTACAGAGGATCGCTATATTTCTAGGAGAATGTTCTAATTATTCATTTTCATTTGTGTAGTGTATTATGTTGCCTGAAAAGCTCTCAGTGTAGCAGAATACAATGGCAGAGGAACAGTCCCAGTAACAGAATTCTGTTGCATCAGGATTCATTATATATTTTTCTTTTTCAATTCAAGGTGGGCAGATTTAGGAGATCTGACCTATCCTTTTTTCTTTAACTGTTTTTAAATTCTAGTCGTTTGCAGAGAGAATTTGCAGGTGTTTCTCAGAGAACTTTTTCCCCTCTAGCTGGATGTGGAAAGGACAATGCAATTAATAACAGATGGCACGGGATGACCACGTCCTTGAGAGAACGCCTTATTGGCACCTCCTGCTAATTGTATCACATATAACACAACTAAAAGCATAATAAATCTGAACTGGGGGACGTTTTATGCAAGAGCTCTTCTCCTTTTCCAGACGGTAAATTGCTCAGCTCTTGAAATATCTATAACCTTGTGACACCCAACTTGCATTAGCTTAATTGCCTTTTTTCCCCCCCTCTCCCTCCCCCTTCAATCCTCCTTTCCTTTCTCTCTTCTCCTCTCACTCTCTCATACTCTCTCATTCTGTCTTTCCTCTTGGGTGTAAAGGAACAATTGTTTTTCTCCTTACTTTACTGTTTTGTCTAAAATGGCTATATTTCCTGGCTTATTTGGAATTTGGTCAGAGTTTGATCTGCTGGCTGTGATGGGAAGTTGTTCTTTTAGAGGGCTTTAAAACACTTTGCTTAACATTAATGTTGGTAAAGAAAATGTATGTCTAACTGCTGATGCAATTTAATAAACCTTCAGAAGAGAGTTTTAATTAAATGGAAAAATATGTAAGCTTCAGATGGGACACATACACAGAGGCATGGAGCTTTCTTCTTTTTTGCACAATGGCAACAACTCAGAATATCCTGTAGTAGTAAAAAAGATTGAGTTTTTACTCACTTTGTAACTTGGTTTGATGTTATTAACAATTTGTAAAGTAAAAGTTTTATGCTATGCGAGGATGTGAACTCCTAGCATTTTTTCTCTTTCCCTAAGAAAATGCTTTAGGAGTAGCTTGAATTTCATATTCATTTCCTACACATCAATTCCAGTTTTGGAGGTTTGCTTAGAACCAAACAGAAGAAACTAACTGATAAGCAAGTTAAATTATGTTTGGAAAAGGTTAAAACAAATATATCAAAATCATGGGATAGGTGTTGGAGCTGTGTCTTAGCTGGCTAGCTTTGTGTATGTTGTGTGTCTTTTCCTTAGCTATATATAGGTGTCTGTTTCTCTGGAGTGATTTATCCTCCCTGGTGAGAGAGTAACTTTAATATTTGTGTCAGTTATATGAACCAATGCTAAAATAATAAGACAAATAGTAGTCCACACAAGAGATGATATAATGTAAGGGAAAGTGACCATGTTCTGAGACCTTTCTGATATCAATACTATCTCTGGTTCCATTACTGAGTACTTACACTTTTAAGAAACAATTCTTAAACCAGTTTTAGACCCGGGAGACACTTGGAATTGGATATAAAGGAGAATAGAAGATTCTCATGATTTGACCATTCTCATTTGGTCCCTGGTGAGATATAAAACATTCTGGTGAGTGATCTGGTAGGCACATAATCCCCAAGAGTAGGTTTGAAAGTGAAAGTCACTCAGTCATGTCTGACTCTTTGCGACCCCATGGACTATACAGCCCATAGAATTCCTCAGACCAGAATAGGTAGCCTTTTCCTTCTTCAGGAGATCTTCCCAACCCAGGGATCAAACCCAGGTCTCCCTCATTGCAGGCAGATTCTTTACCAGCTGAGCCACAAGGGAAGCCCACAGTTAGGTTTGCAACAGAGTAAATAATGTCAGCATTATGCTCATGCTGCTCCTTCAATGATAGTGGTCAACACACCTTGATACGTGGTTGCATGTAGCTAATGAATGATCTTGGGTGAGTTCCACCACTTTTCTGAGCATCATTGTAAACTGAGAGATCAGAACTAGAATCAGTGACACTCAAACGGTGTTCCCTTGAAGATTAGGGGTTCTGCAGACCCCCTACTGTGGATAGGGTAAGGATAAAGGAAGGAGAATATTGAATAGGGGGACAATTTTGATATTGTTCTTGTATTTATATTTCATGTAGAATTTCCTTTGAGCAGTTCTTTTGAATACATGTCCACATGGATAAAATTATTCAGAACAATAAGATTAAATACTAGCTAAGGTTTCTTTCAGTGAGAAATCTATATGTGTGTGTATATATATATATTAGCATGTCTCTTATTTAACATGAGCTAGTTCCGATGTTCTGAATATATGAAACTTGGCATTTAGAAACAATTACTCTGCTTTTTCTCCACTTGTTCTGCCATTGATTTGAATGATAGACAGTATAGGAATGAGCATCAATAAATTCCTTTGCATTAAAGGTGTGTGTGTGTGTGAGTGTGTGTGTGTAGTGTTTAAAGTGTATGCCACTTTGTGCCTCTACATTTTGAAAAAGTAGAATCATTTGTATAGCAGGCAGAATCTCTAAAGCTCAGGTGAGTAATGGGTCTTAATGTTTTTCTTTGATTTCATGTTTGCCATCTTCATCCCTGTATATTTATAGTTTGAAATCTTCAGGTCAATGCAGATGGATAGTTGCTCAGTAGAAATGTGAAGATAATTTTATCACACTTAGAAAAAAAGAATAAACTCATAGTATTAATGATAGTGACATTTGGTCCATGTCTCAACTGTATCTCTGTTGATATCAGGCATTCTCTAGAAGCAGATCTTTATTTCTGGTTCAGTAGTCAAATAAAAATGTTTCCTTTATACAGTGGAAAGAGAGGCTAATGTGATAGGAAGGATGCTCATTACCGTATATCTCTGAACAGTAACTCATCCCATTTCTTTCTCACTTTTTCTCTAAGGACTAGAGCAATTATACAATGAAAGCTTTTGAGAAATACAAAGTCTTGAATGAATACTGTAGTCTCCTTGTAAGTGATAAATTGTCTTAGTTTTCTTTGCAGTCTGATCACTTAATATGTTTCATAACTCATAGCTGATGCCCAGTAAATGTCTGAATACATAAATTAATGAAAGAATAATATATGTAATTGTGTGTTTGGGCTGACACATAAGATAAGGTGAATGGTACACAGAGGTGATATTCTGTGCTTTGAGTTCTTTATAACAAAGATAATAAAAAACCATGAACAAAAGTGCATGTACTGCTTGTGCTGTGCTTAGTCACCCAGTCATGTCTGACTCTTTGCAACCCCATGGACTGTAGCCCACCAGGCCTCTTTGTCCATGGGGATTCTCCAGGCAAGAATACTGGAGTGGGTTGACATGCCCTCCTCCAGGGGATCTTCCCAACCCAAGGATCGAACCCAGGTCTCCCATATTGCAGGCAGATTCTTTACCATCTGAGCCACCAGGGGAGCCCAAGAATACTGGAGTGGGTAGCATATCCCTTCTCCAGGGGAACTTTCTGACCCAGGAATCGAATCAGGTCTCCTGCATTATAGGCAGATTCTTTACCAGCTGAGCTACCAGGTAAGCCCATATATTGCTTACCTATATATTATTCCAACAACTAAAAAAAAAACAAAAAAAGGCTGACTCTTAAAAAGCTTGCTTTTTTCTGTATATGACTATCAATCAAATACTTTCAGTTATTGGGAATAGTGAAGAGTCATAGGAAAGAGGAGTCAGAAATCGAATATGCTTTTTCCTTAGTTACAATAACCTTTCTCCTCTGCAACTCATTATAGGTTTTGACACTCATTTTTGAACCTAAATTTATCTGTGGTCTACACACACCAGGTGATATCTCACTTATATTATTGTAAATTATTTACATCACAAATTCTGGGTCATGAAGCAGAGGTGATGGAATATTTTTACATAAAAATGTTGGGATCATGTTTTATTTTAAGCCTCTTACACTGATCATTTCATTTGCAGAGTAAGTATGTCCTACATTAGCTTCTGAGAGTTTGGATATTAGTGCAGTAATGGGATCAGTTAAATAGACACCACTGTTATTGTTTAGTCACTGAGTCATTTCCAACCCTTGCGACCCTATGGACTATAGCCTGCCAGACTCCTCTGTGCATGGGATTTCTCAAGCAAGAATACTGGAGTGGATTGCCATTTGCTTTTCCAGGGGATCTTCCAGACCCACTGTATCTCTCCAGATTAATGTTATACCTCATATCTTCAGGTAATTGGTGATATATTTGGATATAATCAGGATAAAGTGTTATGTATTATATATGACTTTGTATAAGTCATTTGGAATTGCTTATATACTTGTGTGCATTTTTCCCAAAAAATAACATTGAGAGTACCAGGTACATTTAGAATTGGAGATCATCATAATGTTTGGTACTAGGGGATTGACAAACATCAGGTATTAAAAAGTAGCAGTGGAAAAATACTGGCTTTGCAATCTATCTGACCTGGATTCAAGTCTTGGCTTTTCCAGTTGTCATATGATGTGGAATGCTGTCTTGTACACTTGATTGCTTATCTATAAAATGGCATAAAACTCCACATTAGATTGCATAAAGGATTAGTGATAATAAGAGCTATTATTATTCCCTATTGTGTTTATTCAAGATGCTGCCTCCCTTATTACTGTTAGAATATTTCTTATAATTAATATAAATGAAAATACTGACTTAGTTGTTCTCAGCTGAGAGTGGGGTGAGGTTTGCTCTGCCCACCACCCCTCAGAGACATTTGTCGATATCTGGAGACATTTGTGGTTGTCACAAGTTGGGTGACGGTGCTATTGAATTTACTATGTAGAGTCCAGCTGTTGTTCAGTTACTCAGTCATGTCTGACCCTTTGTGACCCCATGGACTGCAGCCGGCCAGGCTTCCCTGTCCTTCACTATCTCCTGGAGTCTGCTCAAACTCATGTCCATTGAGTCAGTGATGCCATCCAACCATCTCGTCCTCTGTCACCTGCTTCTCAGAGATACTGCTGAACATCTTATAGTACAGAAAAACAGTCTTCCATAACAAGGAAGTATCTGGCCCAAATTTTCAATAATGCTTAGATTGAGAAACCTTGACTTAGATGATTTAAGTCAAACCACCCTCTGGAATGTATGCAAGTTGTAATTTAAGTTAACTGCTTCAAATTCCAAGAATTTAAGCTATGATATAACTATACCAAATGGCTTCAGTTTCCTTTCCATTTTATTTACCTTGGCCTTATACTGAAAGAAATTACCTCTGCCTTTAATGTAACACAGTAGAAATATCTCAAGATTTCCTGGTTTTAAGACAGATAAGCGTCTGGATGATAATTGCCTCCTGATCAAATTGGCCGAGTAGTTAAGAACTGAAGCTCCCACTGACCTGAATTAGTTATTCTGTGGTCTGTGTGTCACCCCACCTTTTGACTTAGCTATTCTCAGGAAATGAGAGGGATTATGGGGAATCAATGCTGCAGCAGATGACTAAAAGCATAATTACTTTAGCCTAGCACAACTTTCTTTGCTAGCATTAGTTCTGAGTTTATATTATTCATTATATAATCTCATGTATTTTATTCATATCAGTTCAATTTGGGATGTAGTCAAGGGCATTATAAATGATTGATTAGGTTGGGACACAGATGAGACAAGGACCTAATGCCATCTAAATTGATGGTAGGGTTTTTTTTTTCCTTCCTTTTAAGGAAGATAAAAAGTATCTTCATGTTGTCAGTGAATGTGCACATAGTTCAGCAATGCCCCAGAGATGACAGATTTTAAATATAAGAGGACAGATATAATAGACATGAAAATCAAAGAAAAACAGATAATTCTGCGAAAATTGTGTATTTATTTACCTTTATTCAAAATTCAGCACTTTCCAAGATATTCATATTTTATAACAACATGGTTTTTTAAACTCACAAGAAAAAAAAATTGCATTTGGCAGTTAAAATGTGTCTGTTGTGGGTGTGAGTGGGGTATGTGGAGGGTCCTGTCTCTCTGTGAGCGTATGCTGTTTTATTCGCTTCATCCCTAAAGTGGACCCAGACAGACATCTCTTAATTTGTGTGCCTTTCTTATTTTCCCTAGGCATCAGTATTCTTAGGAGCACAGGGTGGCACAGACTGTCTTTAACCAGCATTGTCTGCCCGCCTGAGCTCTCTGTGGTTTTACTCAGTGCAATCTCCCTTCCCTCCCAATCTCATCTCATTATCTTTTGGGCCCTTGGATGCTGTGGGCGGAATAGAAAAGCACCACCAAAAGACACAGTAGTTGCATCAAGTAGGTAAACTCTGAAGGAGGCATGAGGGATAAGCAATGTTATATTGACAAGCTGCACTAGAGGGCAAGAGAGAGAAGAATTCTAGCTTCAGTTACAGTTCTATAGCAAATACAGAGGTAAGCTTGTATATTCACCCTTGGGAGGTTTGTAAATGAAATTTATTTAAAAGCATCTTTCCTGTATAAAGCACTTACTTGGGAATAAAAATGACTCTACAAAATTGGTTAAAAAAGAATCTTCTAATTTCTATCCAAGAAGAAAAGTCATCAGTTTGTTTGAAGAAAACTTTAAACACAGAGAAACACAAAGGCACACACATTCAAACTGAAAAAAAATTTTTTTTAATTCTCTTTTTTGAAACAAATGCACAAGGAAAATATTATAAAACTTTAATAAGGAAAGGAATCTCAAAAAAAATCTATGAGCTAGAAAATTCCTTGGCCTTTTCCTTTCTGCAATCAGTTAAGTCAATTGTGTGTCTCTTCCTTCTCCTGATGAGATTTTTCTTTTGAGTTGGGAAATCAATGTGGTGACTGTGCCTTTGAACAAAGTACTGTTTTGTGCTGGTAAACTGTATCTTTTACTATAACAAATATGAATTCAAATGCATAGCAAGGAGACATCCCAGTGGAAGTTGCAACACTTGGTTATTTATCTGTTATCAATCTACTGAACCAGCAAGGAGGAAGAGGTGAACTATCACCTGCTAGATCCTTAATTTCTACCCCATGTAGGCTAGAAATTGACAGAGAAGCCTCTCCCTTAAAATAAAATGAGCCAAAGCCAATCTCTGTTCTTCTCTGTGTTTCTTTTTAACAAAAGCTTTCTGTAAAATAATCTTCTTTTTGTGACTGGATTTGGGGACTGAGTTTTGAACAGTCTCTAATGGGTTAACTAAATTGGAATGCATTATAAATTCTAAAATCCAAACATATTGGAGACCCTGAATTGACCTGTAGATGTAAAACCTATTGCAATTACAAGTGATTAATTTCAATATAAAATTGTATAAATAAAGAATATTGACATTTAGAAGATATCAAGAGCTTATCAGAGGGTTTTTATCAAAGAATTGCTATTGCTAAGGATTATTCCTAAGATATTTCTAAGGAATTATTCTTTAGTAATATATATAATTATTATTCCTGAGGAATGCTCCAAAGAAATAAACTTTTTAGTAGCATGTAAAATCAAAAACTATTACAATAAAGTGGATTATTAAACATTTGGAAATTCTAGAATTTCTACCTCTACAGTTGGAAATTTAGAGGAGACACAGTTTTCTAAAATATATTCTCAATGTGTTATTACATTTTTTGTGTGTGTGGAGGAGAACTGATTTAGACAGTACATTTAATTTTTTTTTATTTTTCTGAGCATTTTTTCTTCCACTTGATATATATGAGTAAATACCATCAGTCATATTGCATAAAATAGGAAAAAAATAGCAATAAAAAATTTGAGACTTCAAATTACAGTTTTCAAACCAGTTTGACATGGAGAGTAGAAGCATATTGAACACTCTTCTAAACATTGCTAATCTAGGCCCGATGATTCTATAATACAAAACAGAGTCAACTTCTTGAAAATTTGAATAAATAAAACTCACCAAAATAAGGGTGGAATCAAAATCTGCAAGCTGGAATCAAGATTGCTGGGAGAAATATCAATAACCTCAGATATGCAGATGACACCACCCTTATGGCAGAAAGTGAAGAGGAACTAAAGAGCCTCTTGATGAAAGTGAAAGGAGAGAGTGAAAAAATTGGCATCTGGTCTCATCCCTTCATGAGAAATAGATGGGGAAAGAGTGGAAACAGTAACAAACTTTATTTTTTGGGGCTCCAAAATCACTGTAGATGGTGACTGCAGCCATGCAGTTAAAAGACGCTTGCTCCTTGGAAGAAAAGTTAGACAACCTAGACAGCATATGAAAAAAAAGAGACATTACTGTGCCAACAAAGATCTGTCTAGTCAAAGCTATGGTTTTCCCAGTAGTCATGTCGGGATGTGAAAGCTGGATTATAAAGAAAGCTAAGTGCCAAAGAATTGATGCTTTTGAACTGTGGCGTTGAAGACTCTTGAGCTTTCCTTGGACTACAAAGAGATCCAGCCAGTCCATCCTAAAGGAAATCAGTGCTGAATATTCATTGGAAGGACTGATGCTGAAGCTGAAACTCCAATACTTTGGCTACCTGGTGTGAAGAGCTAACTCATTTGAAAAGACCCTGATGCTGGGAAAGATTGAAGGCAGGAGGAGAAGGGAAAGACAGAGGATGAGATGGTTGGATGGCATCACCAACTCAATGGACAGGAGCTTGAATAAACTCCAGGAGTTGACGATAGACAAGGAGGCCTGGCTTGCTGCAGTCCATGGGGTTGCAACGAGTCGGAAGCGACTGAACTGAACTGAACTGAAAATAAGGGAGGAGACAGCAGTTGCCCAAAAAGTGGAAAACCCAAGCTATCTCTACTTGAAAGGAGGCCCTTTTTTCGTATGTATATATCATCCTGCAGTAATTAAGGAAGACATGAGAAAAATCCTGAGGGGGAACCTGGTGCTTTTATTAATGATGCAAGCTCCATTGACTTACACCTGTAATTAGTTTGTGGGTCTGTTTGCTGCTCCCTTTGGTGGCTGAATTCCCTCCATTCTTCAGAAGTAGCAAGAGAAAGGCTGAGAACACACAGCTTCATGTCAGGGTCTTGGGAGAGGGAATGCAAAGTGTTGGAATACCTGACAGGTTTGTGATTTCCTAAGAATGGGCTCAGTCAGTATGACAAATAGCTTTTGAAACCTTTGAAGACTGGAATACAGATAATCAAATTCTGTAAACATCAAATAAAGTTGCTTTGGGAAGTTGGTTAGAAATATTCAGTAGACTAGATATTTTGTATTAAATTTGACCACTTTTAGAACTTTAAAATATTGTCAGTGTTGTGTGCTTCCAAAAAAATCAAAGCTCACACACACATGCTTTTTTTTTATGTAAAGTTTCCTTCGTGTAGTTTCAAAGAAGACTGTATTGAGTCAACTCATGATTACTTAACCTCTCTCAAATATTTTTCAGCTGGCATTTGACAAAGAAAGAGAAGCATAATCTTGAACACTTCTTAAAAATATTGAGTATGAAGTTTTCAGCTTAAAAAAACACAAATGTTTGTCTTAAGTAATATCTTCAGCTGATCAAGGCACTGACTTTTCCATAAAGAAATGTGAGTCATCTTCTTCACCCCATGGTGTGTGTGAAAGTCACTCAATCATGTCAACTCTTTGGGACCCTATGGACTGTGGACCAGGCTCCTCTGTCCATGAATTTTCCAGGCAGGAATACTGGAGTGGATTGCCATTTCCTTCTCCAGGGGATCCTCCTGACCCAGGGATCAAACCCACGTCTCCTGCATTGCAGGAAGATTCTTTACCACCTGAGCCATCAGGGAAGCTCACCCCATGGTGGGATATTCAAATAACTTCACTAACAACAGAAGATTTCTCACAAATTCAAGAACCTAGAGCATGTATGCCCAGTTTACAAGAAGGAACAACTTCTGGTATTTACAGTTCTTTAGATTTCTGAGGTAAAATGCCTATGTAAATTGGTTACCACCCATGAAATACAAATGCAACTTTCATATTAAAACAGCATTGTTAAATGTTAAAAAATTAAGGAATAAAGTAAAAAATAAACTTAAGTTTTTTATATAATGTAACCATATTGTTTACCATATTCCATAAACAAATATTAAAATATATTTAAGAGGTTGCTCCTTGACTGTTAAAGAGGAATGCACAAGAAGGAAAAGGTGAAAGAAAAAAATCACAAATTATATATATTAGTATTTACAAGATTAAAAGACTGTGAAAAGTGGAAGTGAAGTCACTCAGTTGTGTCCAACTCTGTGACCCATGGACTGAAGCCTACCAGGCTCCTCCGTCCATGGGATTTTCCAGGCAAGAGTACTGGAGTGGGGTGCCATTGCCTTCTCCAGAACACTGTGTAACCCTGCTAATTAGTAGGGCCTGTGCCCGCTGTGCCTGCAGATAGCACTAGTAGGTAACTGGTCTGTTGCCAGTAGGCTCCTGAAGAGTACCAGGCACTATTCTAGTCTTCTTCAACCTGTAAAGTGATATAGCACACCTCCCTCAGGCCTGAAGACAGAGTTAGATGCCACATATGCAAGAAACACGCGAGTCAGTCATATTTCTGGCCAAAAAAAGTCAAATATTGAATTTAACTAATGGAGTAGAAGCAAACCTTTGTTAAATCTGTCCAAGGGGCAGAGGGTCAGATTCTTTTTTCTGTATCTTGATTGCAGCAGTGTGTTGAATGTGGGATGCTGGAATAACAGAATTGAAATGCTATAGTTCAAAACTAAGATTTTGAGTACTAAAATGGATTTAGGGAGTGCATGAGAAAATGAAGTACTAAGTATTATTTTCATGTTTTACTTGAAATATTGTACAGTTTATATATATTTATTTGTATAGTATCTGGGAGACTCTCATCTACCAAGCAATGTGATGGGAACTACATCACCTCATTTAATTCTCACATATACACAAAACATGAAGTAAATTGATCATCTACAATTTATAACTGAGAAAGCTGCAGCTGAAAAGGCTGATGAATTTGGTTCAGCTCTCATAGCTAGTATGTAGTATAGTCAGAAATTACACCAGTTCTCTTTGGAGTTAAAATCTGTGTTCTTTCCACCAAACCAACATGAACTTCATTGTTTCATGTTTTTAAAGCCAAATGTTTTCTGTTGCTTTGTTCTTAATTATTTAATGTTTGAATGTTTGATTTTTCACTAATGTTAACTGGATAAGTATTAATTACCTGAAACTAGACTATTACTTTGATCAGAAAAAAAACATAAGAGTCCAGTGGATGCTTTTTGATACTGATGGTTTTAAGAATGTCCTTTGTAAAATTAGACAAATAAAATGTTTCATTTGTAATAAATATTATGGCATAAATATAATGCTTTCAAAGATAAATTCTTTTTCTTCAAGTTTAGACTTGTAGAGTTAAAGTTATACTCACCACATGAATATGATCACTATCTTATAAAAAGCCTAATAATTTAAAAAGGTGTGTGTTGGTTATTACTTTCATGAAAAAAATTGAGAATGACTTTACAAAATATCCAACACTAAGCAAGAGACTCACTTGATTTTGATTGGTGTGAAATTTAGAAAAGTTTACAACTCTGAATTCATTGGAGAAACTGATGCTGAAGCTCAGTACTTTGGTCACTTGATGCGAATAGCCACCTCGTTGGAAAAGCCCCTGATGATGGGAAAGATTGAGGGCAGGATGAGAAGGGCATGACAGAGGATGAGATGGTTGGATGGCATCACTGACTCAGTGGACATGAATCTGAGCAAACTCAGGGAGATATTGACAGACAGGGAAGCCTGGCTTGCTGCAGTTCATGGGGTCGCAGAGTCGGACACGACTTAGTGACTAAACAACAATGAGATACATATTGTCAGAGTCTGTTATCCTGTGCCCTCTGCTCTTTAATTATACGGTCAGGTAGAAATATCAGAAGATTCAGAGAAAGAACATTTTTTGAACATGTGTTATGTGCCAATGACTATACTGGGGTGTTTCTTTTTCATTGGCATGTTAAGCTCAGGTAAAATTGGTAAGCTCAGATGGGAAATGGGAGTGAGTGAGTGGGTGAAGTGAGTCAAAGTCGTTCAATCATGTCTGACTCTTTGCAACCCCACAGACTGTAGCCTTCCAGGTTCCCCATCTCCATGAAATTCTTCAGGCCAGGATACCGAAGTGGGTTACCATTTCCTTCTCCAAGGGATATTTCTAATACAGGGATTGAACCCAGGTCTCCCGCATTGCAGGCAGATTCTTTACTGTCTGAGCCACCATGGAAGCTCCAAATTAGTCTTGCTTCTCCTTAGTACTGAGGAGAACTGAACTTAGAGATCTGCTGTTTTGGAAAATGGCACAATGGGTTTTTAAACCTACATCTCTGTAGCCATAGAGGCTTGGCATTTTCCTGCCACTGCAGAGTCTTTGTGGAGTTGCAGATGGATCACAGACTTCACTGACTTTCCTTTTTTGTGTTCACAAAATAGATGTTTCAGTAACATGAGGGGGAAATGTAAGAAAAGCTGAGGAAATCAGCTATTTACATTTTAGACTGCCTCACTTAATACTTGAAATCAGTTGCTAACGTACTTTACATAGTTTGTATACATGTAAATTGAATTCAATTCTCTTTTTTATGTTGACTGCCACGTTAGTATCAGTAGGGTGACATCTTTTAATTTCTATGGGTCTTCAGTAGACAGTGGTTCTTAATCATTTAAACTTTACACTCCCCATTTAGTTTTTCAAGTGAGATCTGTAAAATATACATATATATATATATATATTTTTTTTTTTTTAAACTTTTTTCCCTCATCTATTTCATTTATTTTCCACCCCTCCCCTCTGGCAACCACCTGTTTGTTCTCAGTGTTTATGATTATGTTTCTGTTTTATTTTTATGTGTTATGTTTATATTTTTAAGTAAGAAATTAAAGTGAAAGTGTTTGTTGTTCAGTTGTGTCCAACTCTTTGCGACCCCCTGGACTGTAGCTGACCAGGCTCCTCTGTCCATGGGATTCTCCAGGAAAGAATACTGGAGTGGTAGCCATTCCCTTCTCCAGAGGATCTTCCTAACCCAGGGATTGAACCTGCAACTCCTACATTGCAGGCAGATTCTTTACCCTCTGAGCCACCAGGAAAGCCCGTTTTAAGTGTACTTATATTTTAAGAGACTACTTCTGTAAATTCTTTTTGGATACCAGAATTCTTTCTTTAACCACCCCCTCATGATTTAGGTGAAATTAAATTAAATTATCTGCTTCTAATGAATGTAAGTTTCTTAGAACTCTATAAAGAAAAACCCTGAGGAAGCCTTGTGAGGCTTACTCTCATCTAAGGATAGAGAAGTCAATTTAGGAATAACATGTTTTGATGAGGAGATGAAAACAAAAAATAAAAACTCCATGTCAGAGCTATCATGATATATATTTGGTATGATCTAAGGCTATATTTTTTCAAAAATTTCAAAAAGTATGTTTTATTGAATATTAATCCTGTGGATCTGCCATCCCCCAGTTACACATACATGCACACATACAGACACAAAAACAGAAGCTTTTTGTTTAAAAATTACCTGAAATTCATGTTAACCTGTTAAATGCTGTGGTAAGCCTAAAAGGAGAGAGATCTTTTTTAAAATTAAAAGTATTTAAATTTAAAAGTATTTTATTGAAGTATAGTTAATTTACAATGTTGTATAAGTTTCACATATATAGCTAAGTGATTGTATATGTGTGTGTCTTAGAGTAGGAAATGGCAACCTACTCCAGTATTCTTGCCTGGAGAATCCCGTGGACAGAGGAGCCTGGCGGGCTGCTGTCTGTGGGGTCTCAAAGAGTCAGACATGACTGAAACAACTTAGCACAGAACAGCTCATCTGTGTATATATGTAGAATTCTATTATAAATTGTTACAAGATACTGAGTATCGTTCACTGTGCTGTACAGTGGGTCCTTTTTGCCTTTTTTATATATAGTAGTGTATATAGGTTAGTCTTAAAAAGTCTTACTTTATACCTCTTCCTTCCCATCCCTTTTGATAATCAGTTTTTTTCTGAGTCAGTTTCTGTTTTGTAAGTAAGTTCACTTATATCATATTTTTAGATTCCCTATGTAAGTGACATTATATTATGTTTGTCTTTGACTTCACTTAATATGATAATCTGTAACTTTACTCATGGTGTTTCAAATGTCATTATTCTATTCTTTTTTATGGCTGAGTAATATTCCATTATCTAAATATACCATATCTTCTTTATCTATTCATCTGTTGATGGACATTTAGGTTGCTTTCATGGCTTGAATATTGGAAACAATGCCATTATGATAATTGGGGTGCATTATTTTCTTAAATTAAAATTTTCTCTGGATATATGACCAAAAGTGAGATTGTAAGAACATATGATAACTCTATTTTTAGCTTTTTGAGGAACCTCCATACTGTTTTCTGTAGTGGCTGCACTAATTTATGTCCCCACCAATAGTTTAGGAGAGTTACTTTTGCTTCACACCCTCTCCATCATTTATCATTTGTAGACTTCTTAATGATGGCCATTCTGATTGGTGTGAGGTGACACTTTATCATAGTTTTGAATTGCATTTCTCTAATAATTAGCAAATCATTCCTTATTGCCAAATTCAGACTTAAATTGAAGAAAGTAGGAAAAACCACTAAACCATTCAGGTATGACCTAAATCAAATCCCTTGTGATTATACAATGGAAGTGACAAATAAATTCAAGGGATTAGATCTGATAGAGTGCCTGAAGAACTATGGATGGAGTTTCATGAATTGTACAGGAGGCCGTGACCATGACCATCCCCAAGAAAAAAAAATGCAAAAAGGCAAAATTGTTGTCTGAGGAAGCCTTACAAATAGCTGAGGAAAGAAGAGACATGAAAGGCAAAGGAGAAAAGGAAAGAAACACCCATCTGAATGCAGAGTTCCAAAGAATAGCAAGGAGAGATAAGAAAACCTTCCTCCGTGATCAGTGCAAAGAAATTGAGGAAAAGAATAGAATGGAAAAGACTAGAGATCTCTTCAAGAAAATTAGAGATACCAAGGGAACATTTCATGCAAAGATGGGCACAATAAAGGACAGAACGGTATGGAACTAACAGAAGCAGAAGATATTAAGAACAGGTGGCAAGAATGCATAGAAGAACTATACAAAAAAGGTCTCAATGACCCAGATAACCACAAATTTCTGATCACTCACCTAGAGCCAGACATCCTAGAGTGTGAAATCAAGTGGGCCTTAGAAACATCAATACTAACAAAGCTAGTGAAGTTGATGGAATTCCAGGTGAGCTATTTTAAATCCTAAAAGAATATGCTGTCAAAGTGCTGCACTCAATATGCCAGCACATTTGGAAAACTCATCAGTGGCCACAGGACTGGAAAAGGTCTGTTTTCATTGCAATTCCAAAGAAAGGCAAAGCCAAAGAATGCTCAAACTATCACACAACTGCACTCATCAATTGCACACGCTCACAAAGTAAGGCTCAAAATTCTCCAAGCCAGGCTTCAACAGGACATGAAACGTGAACTTCCAGATGTTCAAGCTGGATTTAGAAAAGGCAGAAGAGCCAGAGACCAAATTGCCAATATCCGCTGGATCATCAAAAAAACAAGAGAGTTCCAGAGAAATATCTACTTCTGCTTTATTGACTATGCCAAAGCCTTTGACTGTGTGGATCACGATAAACTGTAGAAAATTCTAAAAGAGATGGGAATACCAGACCACCTGACCTACCTTCTGAGAAATCTATATGCAGGTCAAGAAGCAACAGTTAGAACTGGACATGGAACAACAGACTGACTCCAAATCAGGATAGAAATACATCAAGGCTGCATATTGTCACCTTGCTTATTTAACTTCTATGCAGAGTACATCATGAGAAACGCTGGGCTGGAGGAAGCACAGCTAGTATCAAGACTGCCGGGAAAAATATCAATAACCTCAGATATGCAGATGACAACATCCTTATGGCAGAAAGCGAAGAAGAACTAAAGAGCCTTTTGATGAAAGTAAAAGAAGAGAGAGAAAAAATGGGCTTAAAACTCAACATTCAGAAAATTAAGATCATGGCATCTGGTCCAATCACTTCATGGCAAATAGATGGGGAAACAGTGGAAACAGTGGCTGATTTTATTTTTTTGGGCTCCAAAATCATGACAGATGGTGACTGCAGCCATGAAATTAAAAGATGCTTGCTCCTTGGAAGAAAAGTTATGACCAACCTAGACAGCATATTAAAAAGCAGAGACATTACTTTGCCAACAAAGGGCCATCTATTCAAAGCTATGGTTTTTCCAGTAGTCATGTATGGTTGTGAGAGTTGGACTGTAAAGAAAGCTGAGTGCTGAAGAAGTGATGCTTTTGAACTGTGGTGTTGGAGAAGACTGTTGAGAGTCCCTTGGACTGCAAGGAGATCCAACGTGTCCATCATAAAGGAAATCAGTCCTGGATATTCATTGGAATGACTGATGCTGAAACTCCAGTACTTTGGCCACCTGATGCGAAGAACTGACTCAATGGAAAAGGTCCTGATGTCAGGAAAGATTGAAGGCAGGAGGAGAAGGGGACAACATAGGATGCAATGGTTGGATGGCATCACTGACTCAATGGATATATGAGTTTGAATAAGCTCTGGGAGTTGGTGATGGACAGGGAAGCCTGGCATGCTGCTGTCCATGGGGTCACAAAGAGTTGGGCATGACTGAGCTACTAAACTGATTAATTAGCAATATTGAACATCTTTTTCATGTACTTGTTGACTATCTGTGTGTCTTCTTTGAAAGAAAATATGTATTTCAGTCTGCACATTTTTTAAAACATTTTATTTATTTATTTTGGCATTAAGCTGTCTGAGTTGTTTGTATATTTTGGAAAGGGTCTCTCCAAATTTATTTGACTGCAAAGCTTTCCTTTCATACAATACCTTTTAGTAACATCTAGAATTAGAATTCACATTGAAAAAGACTGTTCTAAATACATACCCAAAGCCACAATAGAGAGGTATTTACCCAGTTTGAAAGGATTTTTAGAAGAAAAATAGATTAAGAGGAATTTGAAATCATTTAGGTAGTTAGGGCCTGCCCTAAGGCCTAAGAATGGGATAGACTCTGGGGATAATAGCTGATACCCATTATATGATGTAGAATGGATCTGATATAGTGACTAGTAGATAAAAAGGAACAGTCACACTACCAGGTCTTTCTAGAGTGATTGGTTAAACAATGGTATCATTACTTGACAAAGAAACATCAGAAAGAGGAATTACTAAGGTAAATGCAAGAAGTTAACTTTTGGACAGTTGGCTGGAAATACTTGGGATTCATTCAGGTTGATTTTTTTCCTTTGGAAGCTGCAAATAGGTTTGGAACATTAAAAAAAAAAAGTCTCAGGAAAGATAAAGTTGTTAAAGTCATCAGGCTGTATGAAGCTTCTGGGAGATGGATGAGACTGTGAATGACTTCATCTTTAACTGGTAGGGATCCAATTACTTCATTAAATACATTATGTGAAGCAAGATGCTTAAAATGAAAGTACAGTTTGCAACCATAAATTCTGTTTTTTGAAAAATATAGAAGATAAATGAAAAAATATAAAATTACTGACATATTAAATATTTTAGCTATTACATGTGGCAAAGGATACACAATACTGAAACTGCAGTTTTTTTCACAGTTCAGTTCAGTTCAGTTGCTCAGTCGTATCCGACTCTTTGTGACGCCATAAATCGCAGCACAGCAGGCCTCCCTGTCCATCACCAACTCCCGGAGTTTACTCAAACCCATGCCCATTGAGTCGGTGATGCCATCCAGCCATCTCATCCTCTGTCGTCCCCTTCTCCTCCTGCCCTCAATCTTTCCCAGCATCAGGGTCTTTTCAAATGAGTCAGTTTTTTGCATCAGGTGGCCAAAGTACTGGAGTTTCAGCTTCAACATGAGTCCTTCCAATGAACACCCAGGACTGATCTCCTTCAGGATGGACTGGTTGGATCTGCTTGCAGTCCAAGGGACTCTCAAGAGTCTTCTCCAACACCACAGTTCAAAAGCATCAATTTTTTGGTGCTCAGCTTTCTTCACTGTTCAACTCTCACATCCATACATGACCACTGGAAAAACCTTAGCCTTCACTAGACAGACCTTTGTTGGCAAAGTAATGTCTCTGCTTTTTAATATGCTGTCTAGGTTGGTCATAACTTTTCTTCCAAGGAGTAAGCATCTTTTAATATCATGGCTGCAATCACCATCTGCAGTGATTTGGGAGCCCAGAAAAATAAAATCAGCCACTGTTTCCACTGTTTTCCCATCTATCTGCCAGGCAAAATTTAAGAATATTAGTGTCTGGAGATGTTTAACCTTCTCCATGGGGTTATGCCAACAAATACTGCATTAAGCTTATATAAATACATTAATCAAGTAAAGGGTATTGAATAATGATTCATCTAGAACTTAAATAATTCTGTGATGTATTTGAAGCAAACTGACAACATTATAGGAAATAGTAAATGTATTTCCTGTTAAGAGTTGGCTTGGCTCATTTACAGTAATTCCCTGTTCCTGCTCAACTGTTCACTTGTGTCTGAAACTTGTAAATTTATGTTCAGTTCAATTATCAGTGATGCCCCTGGTAAATGGCATGTTTAAGAAGAGTTTGTGAGCTTTCAGGTTAAGTGAACCTTGAGCTGCTATCATTTCCCATTTCAAGAGAATAATGGTAAGAGTGCTGGCTATTGTATGCCAAGTGCCCACTTAGTGTTGTACTTTAGTAAGAGCTTTGCACATATTCTGTAAAGCAACTTTGTAAGATGAGTTTGATTATTGTCCTTTGAAAACCTAGAAACTGAAGCTCCAAGAGTTATATTCAGTTACAAAATCTGTAAGCGATAGAGCTCAATTTTGTTTATTGGGTTGAATGATTCCACAGTCTGCAGTCTTTCTATTGCCTGGCACTTCCTAAACATGGAAAGCATGTTTTTAAAAAAAAAGGTAAGGGGGAGAGTGGAATGATCCATTTCCGTATCAGTTAATACTCTCCTATAGAGTTACATTTATATGCAAAGAATCATAATTTTTTAATAGTACTTAATGGAAACTAATACACATGAGCAAGATTTCCAGTTTTTGAACTTTTCTTAGTTCTCAGAAAACCAGTTAAGCAATGGTGAGCAATGATTTTAAATATTGCAGAAGATAAGGAATGAATTGATTAAAAAAATTATACATATGTAAGGACTGCCAGATATTGTATCAACTTCCAAAATGATTTGATCTATATAAAGAAACACTAGTTGGCACTGTCTTTTCCAGAAATGTCCTATTAAAGCATTTTTTTTTTAAGGAAAGAAAGTAGAGAATACATTTAATATTTCACAAAAACTGCTCTGCTTTGCCTTTTAGAAGTAATTGGAGGAAGATAATCAGTCAGCAAACCATTTATTCAAAATCTATTAAACAAATTAACTCACCATTGATTAGTTTCTCATAGAGTGTGATGAGCTGGTGAACTAAACTGAGGATTCTGACATCAGAGAAATACAGAACTCTTCTTTACCCAAGAAAGTTCTTGATTCAAGTTCCATTTACTGTATTCAATGAAATTGATTGTGCCTTCCATATCAGTTATGTATAGAATTATACTTTTGGGGATTTGTGTTTGAAATTATTGACTATTTTCTTACAGCCCTGTTATTAATAAAAATTAGGAGGGGGGCTTCCCTGGTAGCTCAGTTGGTAAAGAATCTGCCTAAAATGTAGGAGACCTGGGTTTGATTCCTGGGTGGGGAAGATCCCCTGGAGAAGGAAATGGCAACCCACTCCAGCATTCTTGCCTGGAGAATCGCATGGACAGAGGAGCCTGGTGACTAAACCACCACAACCACTTCAAAAGTTGCCATTGTCAATATCTTACAGTCACTAACATCAAGTTTATTCTTCACTAACATCTCTTTTTCTCATTAAAATTAATTCTTACAGATAAGTAAGGTATGTAGATTTGAAAACCAATTTAGCCAAAGGAAGAAGATATCTGGAAGTATTTATATAGATTTGCCTTAACTGGTAACAACATGCATTAAGAAATGTGTTACATAAAAGCAGCTTTCCTTATCTCTAGTGAAATATCTATAGTCATGCTAAATGTTTTTTGATAAGTTTTGACATTTTAAAATGAAAGTTATTTTAACAAAACCACATTCAAGAAAAGTGCTTAAACATTTTAAATGCTGCCTAAAGTGGTGAATGTGCTTTTTGCTTGTTTGTTTTTCTTACAGATAGGGATTTTGTCAAGGGACTGTATATTACAAGAAAAATTTATACTGAGAATAATAATATGAATTAAATGGTTGCATATTGGAAGTGGAAAATGATGAAACATATAGCATGCAAATATATCCTTTAGCAGTATAAATGAGTCATCTATAATATGTTATCATAGCAAATGTTTTTCCATTCACTGTATTTGATCAAACCAATTTAAAATCTTCTTTACAAACAAATCTGAAATGCATACATCTATAGAGTGAATTATTTTCAGAAATGTTTTACTGACCATGATTGCCTTTTAACTCAGAACTCATCATAAAGGGAAGTGATAGCAAAGCTTAGTACTTCTACAATGTTTTTTTGCATTCAAATAACTCACCTAGTTAATTCTAATTAATCTTTAAAACACCCTTTGAGGGGGCAAATTTGCTAGAACTGTTCCCCCATACTGATGTAATTAATATGATTATATACATATATATTGAAAACACAGTTGTATCTTATTTTTTAAATCTGTAGCTTCAAATAATGCAAATTGCATAACTTTGGTGAAAAAATAATGTAAAATGGGAAAATATTTAAAATCGTATCTGTTGATATTTTAAAAGGAAATCAGACTTGAACTTTGATTTTCCCATTTGTTTATGGAAAATATGTGAAACAGTAGAGTATTATGCTGGAGAACATCTTGGCCCAGACCGAGGGACCCTGAATTGTAGCCTTAGTTTTTTCATTAAATACATGTCTGACCTTGAAACTTACTTTTCTCAGTTATAAGGTAGCAATAATGTTGCATGCCTGGCCTTTATCACAGGGATGTTTGAGGGTTGTGACAAACACACAACATATGTGACAATATATGTGAAACTATTACTTTAAAGCATTTTTCAAGTATCAATTATATAATTATGAAGCTAAAGATAATGTATAAAAGCATATCCTTGTGATAGAAATAGTTTGGTGGACTTGCCCTTTAATCAATTTATTTAATATTAAATGTATTAAAATGTATTTATTGAGTGTCTTTTACCACAGAGAGCACACATGACTGACACATGAAGGGCTTGTATAGAGAAGGCTGTGTACATATGGTGAATCTATATAAGAAGTAGATATTAATGATGAGTCCACTGATCCTGGTATATTCTGGCAATAAATTTCTCAGTACGTTAAAAGGAGGACACCTGGGACTGGCAATCCTTCTGAATGGATGATCTAATTTCAGCAGTGGAGATATATAAGTTTTGTCCTCTTCTTCATGTTTAATTATAACATCTAAAAGATTATTAGAACAAAGCATAGCGCTGACCACAGTCAAGCAGTGACTTATGTGGTAATCACCTCCGGAACTCTGTCCACTGACCAGAGCCTCATACCTCTTCATCTGAAATGCACAGTCTGAGAAACGTTGCCTTATAGTCCAAAAAGCTTTTGTACTTTTCAGAGTGGAACAACTCTCAGCTTAGGCATGGCCATCCTCATTTATCTTTCTTGATTTCTCCTCCTAATTTGTAGATTACTTCTTCTGAGCCTCATTTGCCTGGTTGCTCCATATCTGCCAGACCCCTAAAACTGGGCCTTTTCTCTTTTCTCTTTGTGTCAACTACCAGGTATCTCATTCATTCCAATGGCTGTAATGCCATCAAATCTCAAATTAATTGGCAATTTCACATCTCTTGCCTACTCTTCTCCCTTGACCTCTAGAATTGTATCTTCAGTATGTACTCATCATCTCAGCTTGCATATGTCAAGTATATCTCAAACTTAAGAAGTCCAAACCACACCCCTGACTCTATCCTATCTTGGATCCATTCCGTCTTCAATCTGTTTAGTCAGTAAATGGCAATTCTACTTTTCCAATTATTGAAACTGTAGCCTCAGGGTCACCCTATGTTATTTCCAGTCTCATATACTCTACCTATCTTATCTGCTCTACTTTCAAATTACATCCACAACTCAACCCCTTCTCATTACATCAATTTTAATATATCATTCAGTTTTGGTTCTCAAACTTCACTATGAATTAAAATTACCTTAAAGTCTTCAAGTATAGATTTTAGGGCTCCTCTTCTGGAACTTATGATTCAGTTAGTAGGGTCACAAAAATTGTTATTCCCGTAAGTCCCCAGGTGGTATTGACTGCTGATTTTTGAGGACCATTCCTTGAGAGCCTGTGATCTAGAACTTAAGGTATCATCCGCTGACCAACAATATCAATATGACTGGAGAGCCTGTCAGAAATGCAGAATTTCAGGCTCCACTTAGGCCCACAGAATCAGAATGCTCGTATTAACATGATACCAGGGTGATTCTTCTATATATGACAGTCATGAAAACACTGATGAAAAATGTTCTTTTTACATTTCAAGTCACATACTATTCCTTTACTCAAAAATGGATTTCTATCTCAATAGACATACAGCTGTAAATACTAACCAGGTTTAGAAAATTCTGCCTCATCTCACCTCCTGTGAAACCCTCTGACTTCCTCTCTTACCATGCATGGGTTTCACTGCCTTCCCGCTGCAGTGGTCTCCTTGCTCTTCCATAAACCTCAGCTATGGTCTGACTCAGCGCCTTGATACTTAACTTTCTCCCAGCCTGGAATGCTCTTTGCCCAGTAACCACGTGGCTTATTTTCTCACTTCCTTTGGCGCTCTGCTCGAAAGCCTCTTTATCAGCAAGGATCCCTTTACCGAATATCTAATGACGGTAGTTCTCCTCTCTAACCTAACGCTCCATTTATTTCTTAACCTGCCTTAGTTTTCTACATAGCTCTTATCATGATCGGATGTACTATATATTTATCTGTTTACTAGCTAAGTTTATTTCGGGAACATAAGTTCTTTTGCTATAGGTATTTTGACTCTTGATCACTTTTTGTATGTCCAGTGCCTATACCAGTGCTAGATACATTCGAAGTGGCATAAAATTTGTTGAATGGATAAACAAGATTTCAGAATCTTTTCCCAGGACTGAATTTTGATAGGGAAGATATGAGATCATGCTAGTATTGAAAAGGGAGAAGAAAGATAAATAATAAGGTTAGGTTTAGGATTTTATAAACAAAAGAGAGGGTAACTGGAAGAGATATTTTTCCCCATAATTTTTCTTAGGTTTTTATTGATAAGAATATTGGTTTGTAATTTTTGTATGGTTCTTAAATATAAGGCATATTTTCTCTAGTTTCATATATCAGTATAGGATGAAGAACATAATGATGGAAATTTACTAATACATTGATTATGTGCTGAAGTAAATTCATATCAGTGGGCCCATTTGTGACTACTTTTGGCTAAACAATTTTAAGTTATTAGTGATAATGTACAACAGTGTGTACTGTTGGGAGGAGGCCACCAGTGAGAAGATGTGGAGATAGGTGTGATGTTTGTTTTTTTTTAATGCCTTTGTTAATGATCTAGAAAGAAGAGTGAGAAGTTCATTACTTAAATTCACTGGTTTACTAAATTGGGAGGTGCCAATGACACCAGAGAAAGAAAAAAAAAAAGGATTTAGAGGTGTCAGAATAGAGGGACTGTTAAGAGTTTCATCTGTAAGACAAATTCAGATTTAAATATGTGGGGCATATTTAAACAGTTCTCCGTGATGTTGATATATGTTTGATGTTAGCATTGATAATGTTTGGAGAATAGTATCTTGTGGCTGAATTCTGACTCATCTGCATCATGAGTGGCTCAACCACTGCCATTATGTACAATAACCCATCACAGAGATCCTATGTGTAGCAAAAGACAGTTCTTATTTCTAAACTATAATTAGATTTGTATTTAAATACATGTCAGGATATTAAATGGGGGTGGCCCATATGAGGAATCCAGTCAATCCTAAAGGAAATTAACCCTGAATATTCATTGGAAGGACTGATGCAGAAGCTGAAGCTCCAATACTTTGGCCACCTGATGCAAAGAGCTGACTCATTGGAAAATGCCCTTATGCTGGGAAAGATTGAGGGCAAGAGGAGAAGCGGGTGACAGAGTATGAGGTGATTGGATGGCATCATTGATTCAATGGACATGAGTTTGAGCAAACTCTGGGAGACATTGAAGGACAGGGGAGCTAAGCATGCTGCAGTCCTTGTGGTTGCAAAGAGTAAGACATTACTGAGTGACTAAACAACAACAAAAAATATGAGGAAACAAGCAGTGTTCTGAAAAAGAATTCTTCCTAAGTGCAGGGACTGAGGGCACTTCAGACAACGGGTCAGAACTGGAGGTAGAGGTGACTTCTGAGCTCAGAACTTCATTCAGATTGTATTTTGGCCTAATCTCCATTAGGTTGAACCATACATAGTTGGTCATAAATGATCAGGAATTTATAATTTCTTTTATTTCAACTCATGAACTGTTTAGTATAAGAATCTTGAAGTCATTTAAGATACCAGCTAACCTGCTTCTTGGGGTGTGAGCACTTGTGGTCACAAGAGATCCTGCTAGTCAGCGCAGACTGGTGTTCCTGAACACTTGTTTAGGATCCACTGGTGGCGTTGCATGCAGCACTTACTTCTGCTGAGTGCTGGCAATGGACATGGAGCTTCTAGTAAAAGCTAGCTGCTGGAGGAAAAGAGAAGCAAACCGAATCTCAAAAAGTGCCCTGGAAGACCAACCCATGAATGAAAGGTCAGGTTTGGGTCAGAAACGTTACTTTACAAGTCTTATTTTCATGTTTAGATTTTGCCGTAGACTGTTGTGACACAGGAAATATGGTTATACTTGGTACAGCAGGGACATAAGCAGGATCTGAAGGAGTTCAGGAATTCTGTGTTTTGGTTCAAGACTGTAACTGCTCTTTTACTGGATCTGTGCCAACAGACTGTATTCTCAGATGTGGAGAGCAGCTGGTTTGGAAAGTTCAGAATGATGGTGGAACCATGGTGTCATTGTTTACCACGTGTCAATGTGGGAATATTTAGGAAAACACATTGTTGACACGTCCTCAAACTAGAGCACTCAGAAAACCAAGAATTCTCAGTTTGGAGGGCCGGTAGAGCTTTAAGACTCTCACATTCTGCAGCCTCAGGTAGAATAAAGCAAAAGAGAGACGCACGCATACCTCACACCAGGCTTCCATGTAGACGATCCCTATTGCAGACTATGTGTGAATGAGATTAATCAACACACTAACTCACTCCGATTCTTAGCTGCCTGAGGTATAAAATAACAGAATTGCACCAGATGCTCTTGAATGCTCTTTCCCTAATGTACATTTTATTATACTACTATATTGATACTTTTAGTGGAATATTAGATGGTGTTTACATATTTCACTTCAGCAGAGAGTGATTTTGTAACTGAAATAATAAAAGTATCAATGAACACAAATTAACAATAACAATTCCCTGGTGGCTCAGACAGTGAAGAGTCTGCCTGCAGTCGGGAGACCTGGGTTCGATCCCTGGTTGGGAAGATCCCCTGGAGGAGGGCATGGCATCTACTCCAGTATTCTTGCCTGGAGAAACCTTCTGGGCAGAGGAGCCTGGCCGGCTGCAGTCTGTGGAGCTGCAAAGAGTCAGACACGACTCCGTGACTAAGCACAGCACCATTTAGTGATGGTGTATGGTCATTGTGGGTCAGACATTACGCTAAGGATTTTTCATGAATTATCTGATTTAAATATCAAAAAATTAAGGTTTATTTAGTGTCCGTAATAGAGTTTAGAATGACAGAGCCAGGAGGGCTAAAATTGGACAATTTTTGAAGTTGTCATTTCTATCTCCACCGCCAGTTGTACACAGGGGAGTTTTCTGCTATAGAGGGAAGTTTTCCTACCTTTATTTTTCAATTAATAGAAGATGCAATGAATAAAATGGAAATAAAAAAGACATATAAGTACAATACATAAATATAGTCAGTGCAGTTGTTTTTAGCAGAAGCATAATTTTGGAAATAATGCAGGAGGCTGTCTCATGTAACCAAGAAAGTACCATCAACATAATTCTCTTTTTCTGTAAAACTAAAAAGGAAAGAGAGCATAGGTGAATTTTGTCAAGATCCCCATTGCCGCTTTATTTCAAAACATTTCTCGAAAGGCTGGTTCCTGTGCTTTGCATCATGTTTAAATTTATGTTGGACACCTAAGAGAAGCATGCTGATTAAAGCATTTTTTCCAGTCTTTATGAAAAAAAAAAAAAAAAAGCATAGTGTAGAGGCCATTGATTTTTATCCACATGTTCTCTCTCTAGTATTTCAGAAACTTTATTCAAAGTAGTTGGTAGCTCTAGAGTCATTGTCACAGCTGCCAAGTTTCTCTAACCTGGAGTAAATAGTCAACCATCCTTAAAAAATTATTTATAGCAGGGCAAAAAGAGCTCTTAGACACCTGGAGAGGGGCATAAATGTGCTGTATTGAGCAGCTGAGGACGTTTCTTGACAGATTTTGTTTTAGGTAAAAATGTAAGACATTTTCTTCTACAAATTTCTTAAAACATATATTGTAAGGGAAAGAAAATCCATATGGTATTGATTTATTTAAATGTTTTAAAAATTAGATATTGGGAAAGCCTTTTATATTTGTATTATTCTTAGAGAACAATTTATTTCACCAAGAATCAAGAGAAGGAAAAAAAAAAAAACTTGAAAATTCATATTTAGTTCCAAATTTAAAGTCAGATTTGACATGGTTTTTAAAACATGACCAAACAAAAATCAGTCTGCGGTTTCAAAGAACAAAGTAAGCTTTAGGGGGAGGCAGGCAAGCTGTTTCTCTGGAGGAGTCCTTATTCCCTTAGTCAAAACAGAGCAGCAAACAAATAAACAGAACCCTCAAGTAGTAGCACCAAATGGTGGCTTGGTATATAATTCTACAGAATTTATAGCTTTAGCAATACAGGACTAGGTACCAATTCATGGTTTCTTTTTCCTTTTTGCTACGAAACCAAGGAACTCTGTTAAAAGAGTAATGAATTGTGTAGGCTGTAATTGCTATTCTGTCGGTAAATGTTACTGGCTTACAATGCTTCAGAGTGAGCTGGAAATAGGTTATACTGTGTAGTCTGCTAATCCATACTTATTAGTAAACAGATGAAAAAATGAGAAATCACTATCTTCCAGAGTTGTTTTTAAAGATCATCTTTACTCTGAATACACCAGCTAAATATTTACCTCTTTTTATCCAATTTGAAGTAATTTTCAAATGACAAAAAATATACTTACATCCCCTAATGTGAGTTATAGGGTGATGTTATATGAGAAATAATGCAGTGGAACTTTTAATTTTTTCTTTCTTCCTCCATTTTCTCTGTATCGCTATGCACATCCACTTAGTTAGGTATGTTTTGTATGTTATATTCATTTCGAGGTTTGTTTCATCCTAGTTAGATGTGGCCCTGAGACCATAGAAATGCTGATTTCTCTTCCTTGACTCTTTTCCACAAAACTTCTTTCTACTCAAAACCTGATTATTTTATTTCAAGCTGTTCTCTCTTGCTCTCTCGCACTCTCTCTCTCTCTCTCTCTCTCTATATATATATATATATATACACACACACACACAATTCAACAACAACATAGGCTATTTTATGTAGGCTGAGATGAATAGAATGACATCAACAAAAGTCTATTGTTAGACCAGCAATACATTTTTTCTATATTTATTTATTTAAATTTATTGTGATATGCTTTACTATGATGTGTTAGTTTCTGCCTTACAACAAAGTGAATCAGCCACATGTATGCAAATATCCCCTCCGTCTTGAGCCTCCCTCCCACCCGTTCGAGGTCATCATAGAGCACCAAGCTGAGCTTCCTCTACTATACAGTAGGTTCCCAGTAGTTATCTATTTTATATATCAATTCCCATCTCCCAAATTCATCCCACCTCTCACTGCTGACCCCGCCTCGCTCTCGCCGTCTCCACACATTTGTTCTCTACATCTGTGTCTCTATTCCTGTCCTGTGAGTAGGTTAATCTGTACTATTTTTCTAGATTCCATGTATATGCACTAAAATACAATATTTGTTTTTCTCTTTCTGACTTACTTCACTCTTAATGACAGATTCTGGGTCCAACCACATCTCTACAAGTGACCCAATTTCTTTCCTTTTTATGGCTGGGTAATATTTCCTTGTATATATGTACCACAGTTTTTATCCATTCATCTGTTGATGGATATTTAGATTGCTTCATGTCCTGGATATTGTAAATGGTGCTACAATGAGCATCTGGGTGCAAATATCTTTTTGAATTATGTTTACCTCAGGATATATGCCCAGTACTGGCATTGCTGGGTCATATGGTAGTTCTGTTTTTAGTTTAGTCTTTTTTTTTTTTTTTCAAGGAGTCTCCATGCTATTCTCTATAATAGCTGTATCAATTTACATTCCCACCGACAGTACAAGAAGGTACCCTTTTCACTGCACCGTCTCCATCATTTATTGTTTGTAGATTGTTTGATGATGGCCATTTTGACTGGTCTGAAATGAAACCTCATTGTAGTTTTGATCTGCATTTCTCTAGTAGATAATGATGTTGAGCATCTTTTTGTGTGTCTATTGGCTATCTGTAAATCTCCTCTGGAAAAAAGTTTAGGTCTTCTGCCCTCTTTTTATTGGGTTGTTTGCTTGCTTGTTTGTTTGTTTTTGATATTGAGCTGTGTGAACTATTTGTATGTTTTGGAGATTAATCCCTATCAGTTGCTTCATTTGCAAATATTTTCTCCCATTCTGAGGGTTGTGTTTTCATTTCATTTATGGTTTTCTTAGCTGTGTGAAACTTTTAAGCTTAATTATATCCCATTTGTTTGTTTTTATATTCACTACTCTAGGAGGTCAAAAAGGATCTTCCTGCAATTTATGTCGAAGAGTGTTCTGCCTATGTTTGCCTCAAAGAGTTTTATTGTGCCCAGTCTTACATTTAGGTCTTCAATCTGTTTGAGTTTAATTTTATATATGGTGTTAGGAAAATTTCTAATTTCATTCTTTTACATGTAGCTGTTCCATTTCCCCAGCATCACTTATTGAAGAGACTGTCTTTTCGCCATTGTATATTCTTGCCTCCTCTGGTATAGATTAGGTGACCATAGGTGCATGAGTTTATCTCTGAGCTTTCTACCCTTTTCCACTGATCTATATTTCTGTTTTTGTGCCAGTACCATACTGTCTTGATTACTGTAGCCTTATAGTTTATTCTGATGTCAGGGAGCCTGATTCCTCCAGCTCCATTTTTCTTTTTCAAGATTGCTTTGGTTATTCAGAGTCTTTGTGTTTCCACAAACTGTAAAAAATTTTGTTTTAAATCTGCGAAGAATGCTATTGGTAGTTTGATAGGAACTGCACTGAATCTGTAGATTGCTTTGGGTTGTATAGTCATTTTCAGATTATTGATTCTTCCAATCCAAGAATGAGGTATATATCTCCATCTGTGTTGTTTTTGATTTCTTTCATCAGGTTCTTACAGTTTCCTGAGTACAGGTCTTTTACTTCCTTAGGTAGGTTTATCCTAGATATTTTATACTCTTTATTGTCTTGGTGAATGGGATTTTTTCCTTGATTTCTCTTTCTGATCTTTCATTGTTGGTGTATTAGAATGCAGGAGATTTCTGTGCATTAAATTTTGCATCCTGCAACTTTATCAAATTCATTGATGAGCTCAAATAGTTTTCTGGTGACATCTTTAGGATTTTCTATGTATAGTATCATGTAATCTGCATTTGAACTATGGTGTTGGAGAAGACTCTTGAGAGTTCCTTGGACTGTAAGGAGATCCAACCAGTCCATCCTAAAGGAGATCAGTCCTGGGTGTTCATTGGAAGGACTGATGCTGAAGCTGAAACTCCAATACTTTGGCCACCTCATGCAAAGAGTTGACTTGTTGGAAAAGACCCTGATGCTGGGAGGGATTGGGGGCAGGAGAAGGGGACGACAGAGGATGAGATGGCTGGATGGCATCACCGACTCGATGGACATGAGTTTGAGTAAACTCTGGGAGTTGGTGATGGACAGGGAGGCCTGATGTGCCGTGATTCATGGGGTCGCAAAGAGTTGGACACGACTGAGCGACTGAACTGATCTGAATCTGCAAACAATGACAATTTTACTTCTTTTCCAATTTGGATATCTTTTATTTCTCCTCAGATTGCTGTTATTGGTGCCATAATTAATTATGTTAAAATAATATAGATCTCTATTAATAACTTTGAATACTTTTCTATTTTTCCCAAATAATTGATTAAATACAAGTCACCCTATTTTTTTCATTTCCAGCATAAAAATCTTTGAGAATGGATCAGGTACATATTATTAAAATACATACTCATGGTGTCAGGTATTATGGAAAGAAATTAGGTATCCTTAGTGTCTCAACTAATAAATGCTAAGAAAGCATAAATGGAACAATTTTAGGAAGTATTTTTATTTTTATAAATATTAATTTGCATTCATTTCCTTTATATTTGTCTGAACATATGTAAGTAGGTGTAAACAATAGAGTTAAGTAAAGGGGTAAAAGTAGGAATATAACTAACATTTATCAAGTCTCAGGTGTGTGTTTGTGCTTTACATACACTAACTTAATTTTCATGAAGATGTTAGGGATTAATATCCCCATGCCACTTTTGAAGAAGTTTTTTTATAGATGAAGAAACTTACCCATTATTTTATAAGGTCATTAAATCTTGAATATGATCCTAGATCTTCTTTGCTCTAAGTTCATTCCATTATTTTCTTTGCTAAAGAAAAAAAAAGGAAAAAACAGAAAGTCAGAAAGTGACAGATTATGTACATACACACACACACATTTCTTTCAGTGAATTACCTCTACTCTTCAGAAGAAAGTATAATTGCCCATGTATGTCTGAGGGCATATCCAAGTATTGTAAAATCTAGAAAAAATGTACATAACTTTATATGATGTAATCATCTTCTATCAGGAATCATTCCTTATATATTCTCAAACAAATCCAACTATCAATTTCCTACTGAAATGTACTTATCTCTTAAAAATTCCTTAGTAGTTATAAACTTCTTATTTTCATATTCTAAATAAAAAGCATGTAAATTCTGTCTTTTCATCTGATGAACCCCAATGTAATGTATTACAAAGAGGAAATACACATATTCATGTATGTACACAGATATAATAAAGTAAATTAATGTGTCGTAACTTTTTATTATTTGGCTTTAACTTTTGTCTCTCCTGGAACAGGTTTTAGAAAGAAGTAGGTATGGGCAAAAAAACAAACAAACAAACAACACAAATTTGATAGCAAGTTGTAAACAAGTACAAAAAAGTTGTTTTAACTCTCACATAAGTTTCAAATCCAAGTTTAGCTCCAAAATTAGTCTGTGATTTCTAGGCTAAAATATCAGTTTATGACTAATTTTTAAGTTTAGTCATATGTTTTCTTATTGAATTTTGAAATGTGTTTAGATACTCTGGATATAAATCTTTTATCCATTTCATCAGATATAGGATCTATAAGTATTTTCACTGTGTTTCTTATTCTTTTAGTAATACCTTTGAAAGAGCAGAAATTACTAAATTTTCTGAGATCTAGTGTATACTTTTTGAAGGGTTTAGGAGTCATATTTAAGAAATCTTTACCTAACTTGAGGTGACAAAGACTTCCTCCTATATTCTAGATATTTTTTTAGAAATTTAGGATTTGTACTTTGTACTGTGATCCACTTTGAGCTGTGTATATATATATATTTGTTTGTTTTGTTTTGTGAGTTATCTATCAAAGAAATTATTTTGTAAGATAGGTATCCAGTTGTTCCTGTGGCGTCTGTTGAAGAGATAAACATTTCAACACTCTGCACTTTACACATTGGAAAAAAAGATCAATTGACCATTTGAATCTATTTCTAGACTCTGTTATGTATTTCACTGATCTATTTGCCTGTGTAATGCCAACTGCATTATTTGACCATTGTAGCTTCAAAGTAAGTATTGAAATTGGTCAGTTTATGTCTAATGCCTTAGTTCTGTTTTCAAAGTTGCTTTTGCTGTTCTAGATCCTTTGCATTTGCATATAAATTTTATACAGTAAGCTTGTCAGTTTCTATATAAAAAAAATCACTGATGCTTTGATTGAGATTTTGATTTTTTTTTTTTTTTTTTTGGTCATCAGTGGATGTTGGATAATGTCACATTGTTTTTTAATTTATTGACAAAATTTTTCTGTTTTACTTTTTTTTTTTTCATTTATTTTTATTAGTTGGAGGCTAATTACTTTACAATATTGTAGTGGTTTTTGTCATACATTGACATGAATCAGCCATGGATTTACATGTATTCCCCATCCTGTTTTACTTTAACAGGATAATTACAAGTTATATACTGCTGGTTTCTGCTTGCTAAATTTTATTCAGAATATTTATATCTTTGTTCATAGATATTGATCAGTAATTTTCCTGTAATACTTTGTTTGCTTTTGGTATCAGGATGCTTTACCTCATAGAATGAGATGGAAAGTACTTCATTCTCTTAATTTTTCAGAAAGAATTTTTATGGAATTGATGTTATTATTATTTTGTATGTGATATTTGCTAATATTCATTGGTAAAGTCACATAGGTCTCAGATATTCTTTGTGAAGATTTTTAAGTACAAAATCAAAATTTTAAAATAGACATGGACTGCTCAGTTAATACAGTTCTTCTTGAGTGAGCTTTGTTAATTTTAGTATTTAAATGCATTTGTTCATTTCACCCTTGAAGTCAACAATATTGGCATGAAGTTTTTCATAATATTCTCTTATTATCCTTTTAAGAGCTATAGAATATCCAATGGTATCACCTCTTTCATTACTGGTATTGATAAACTCTGGGAGTTGGTGATGGACAGGGAGGCCTGGCATGCTGTGGTTCATGGGGTCGCAAAGAGTTGGACACGACTGAGCGACTGAACTGAACTGAACTGTAAACACTCATTGCTATTAAATGTTGCCATTTGTTATTATCTTCTTGACTATAGCAACCCTAGTGGTGTAAAGTGGTTGGTATCTTATGTGGTTTCATTTTGCATTTCAGTAATGGCAAAAGATACACTTTTATAGGGGTCTAATTCCTTCTCAGAATATCTGTAATCTGTATCTGTAAACATTCAAATCCTTCAAATGGCAGTAAGTACATTATTATTTCCCAACTAACTCAGTACTTCTAGGCATCCTAATAAGAATATTACCATCAATAATAGCCAGCAATTTGTAAGCACTTACCGGGGCCAAGGCTTTTTGTATATCTTATTCAATTCTCTTACTTGTCTCATAGATGAAGTAAATTGTTGTTGTGAGCTTCATTCAATGTCATTTTTTTTCCTAAGTAACATTTGGCAATTGAAACACATATCCACTCCTGCTTAGAGACCATATCCATCCCAGTCCCTACTTTCATGACTGTGCTAAGAATTTTTGTTACATTTTGAAGTATTGTTAAAGAAAACAAAGGAGAATATGAGAAAGAGGCCTGTGTGGCTGGAAAGCTTAAAATATTTAATATATGACCATTTATGAAAAAAGTTTACTGACCTCTAACTCATAATGACCTGTGTTCAAAACCATCTTCACCTATTCTGGAATGTGGGTTTAAAAACTGAGTATAAGATTGTACACACATAAGGCTTCTGTTTTATCTGACCTAGTAAAAGGGGGCAGGAGAAAACAAAGCAAATGCACAAGCCAGTGTTTTTTACAAAAACTAAATTGCATTGGTTATTTTGTGCTTACTATAAAACCTCTGTCTTGATGTGGGAGATAGAAGGAAGTTAGAATATGATTCCTTGAACATATATGAGGAAAGAGAAAACTAACTATAGTTGAAAAGTCCTAAGTAGAATGTGTGGGCTTCCCAGGTGGCTCAGTGGTAAAGAATCTGCCTGCAATGCAGGAAATGCAGGAGATGAGTTTGATCCCTAGATTGGGAAGATTCCCTGGAGGAGGACATGGCAACCCATCCCAGCATTCTTGCCCGGAGAATCCCATGAAAAGAGTACATAGGGTTACAAAGAGTTAGACAAAACTGAAGCCAGTGAGCACATGTGCATGCGCACGTAAGTAGACTGTGCACCATAGGAAATATTTTGGGGGATGTGCATTCCTTTACTCCTTGGTGATGCCTGAGGAGGCTTCATTACTGTATATTGTAGGGTATTCACCAAGAATGATAAAAGAAAGTCACTAGATGGTATTAGTTATAGGAAGACAGACTGGCCTAGTGTAAGAATTTATATTAGAAAACAAATCACCAATCTGGCGCAATGGATTATTTGAGTAGAAAAGAGTAGAGTTGGATGAACTGTACAAAGGTGGCACCCATTCTGACGTTGTATTCCAAGTGTGAACCCTCAGTACCTTTACATATCAAGCTATATAATTGGCTTTTGCTTGACTCATTTTATATGTTATCTATGTCCTCCAAAGAGCTGGAATCATTCTGGTCTTGATGTAACAGTAAACTTTCTCCTTTGGTGATCAGCATTGGATGATTCTTTGTATTCCCCACCTTACCTACCCTTCCTGTCTATCTTTCTACCCTTATTAGAGAATCAAGTAACAGCTCCACTATCAAGTCCTAAATGATAAGTAAAAATGCAGACTTATACACATGGTATCTCTTAATTTCTCTCTCCTGTTATTCAGTGCCATTTTTTTCCCTAATTAATGTTTTCTAATTGGAACTCACATAAAAATATACAAGTTTTGAATTCTCAGCATAAAACTACATTTTTTTTGGTAAAACAATTATTTTAAAATACTTCCACATGAAACTGAAATCACTACTCATCTTTAAACAAGGCTTTGGTTGATTCTAAATTTGTCTTGAGGCTTGAAATTTTATCATTAGTAACTAGAACTTTTTTAAATGTTAAAAGAAATTAAATATATTTTTTTCCCATCAGAATGAAACACCCTCAAATATAAACAATTAAAAAATCCAGACTGTCATTGATCAGGTTGAAATATGAGTGCTTGCTTGAGAAACATAATCTTTTATATTATCTATCATTGATGACTATACTAACACAATTACAATGTTTTATATTTCACAGTGGCAGTGTATCAGGTCCCAAAGGACACATGAAACCTTTTATTTACATCCTTTTGTGCACTGGTAGGTCATATGGACTCCTTTCTAAAATATCCTCTAATTTAATTTTCCTTTGAATAATTATTTACTAGATCAAATCTTTTCTTCCCCCTAGAAATTCTTTGACCTTTACTGAGGACTGCAATTATAACTGAACATTATGCCAATAAAAATGATAAGATTTGTTCTAAGACTTTAGAAATTTGCTTGAAAATAGTAGTGTATTAGTAAATATTCAAAAGTTCTTTTCTTACACTGAGTTGCTTTTAGCTAAATGAATAATGTAATGTTTTGTAAGCATTATTTGTACTATTTTAAGAGTAAATTATTTTTGTTAACCCTCAATATAATTTCTTATTTACTTTAATTTTTCTCCCTGACTAGCAAATATATAATAACTTGTTTAACTGTTTCATTGCTTTAGGCATTCACTGTAATTCCTGGATTGAGAGTAACATAAAATAGTGTATAGTAAATAGTCAAACTTCTGTTTGTTTTTTTTGTTTGTTTTTTTTAAAAGGGAGGGCAAAATTGTATCTGGTATGTTGAATAATTGAATCAGGAATGTGGTCATAATCATGTTTTAAACCAGTCTTTTCATCTATGTATATTAAAATTATAAACACCCTTTGGTCATGTTGAATCTATATTAATACTAAAAAGAAAATCTCTTTGGCTATTCTGTTCTTTCTTCATTCTGTTAATAAAGACCTTTTATAATTTGTTACTTCTTTACTTCTCTAAATTACCATTTTTTCCTTAAAAATTTTTTTATTCCTTTATAAATGGTCTACATATATATTCAGAAAATGACTGCCATAATATACCACTTCCTAACTGATATTTATGTATTTATTTTTTATTAAAATGACTTCCCAACTTTTCATCCATGAAAGTCTCATGTTTTGTCTAAAGCCCATATTGTATGCCTTATGAAATCAACACTAATCTGATTTATTTTTTTCTTAAACTAGCATGACACACATATTCTTAAAAATCATTTGTGTACTTGTACTATTAATATTACATGCACTCTCATTGTATTTGTCTTGAGGTTCCAAATAGATTAAGAGACTTCAAGGGCAAGAAAAAGGATTTGTATCTGTTTAAATCTCTATTCTCTATCACAAAGAAGATGTGAATATATGTTACTGTATTTTTAAATGAATCATTTATTTTTAGTTGTAATTAATATTTGTGTAAGGATTAAACTGTAGGCAGTTGAACATAGGAAAAAACTGAGAAGATAGCATCCCAAAAGAGAATAGAAGGTAAACTGGTGGAAACAGTGTGGGCACTAAAGTGAGATAGCTGCCTCACTTCACCTCTGTTTTGATTAAAGAGATGTCTGTGCTACCCTATCTCCTCCAAACATGAATGTTTTCTTTTTATCTAGAGCTTCTGCATACATATTAAATCACTTCAGTCATGTCCAACTCTGTATACAACCCCATGGACTGCAGCCTGCCAGGCTCCCGTGTTCATGAGATTCTCCAGGTAAGAATACTGGAGTGGGTTGCCATGCCCTCCTCCAGGGAATCTTCCCAACCCAGGGAATGAGCCCATGTCTCTTGTGTCCTGAACTGGCAGGTGGTTTTCTGCCACTAGCACCACCTGGGAAGCCCAGTTAGAGCTTCTACCCTTGCCCAAGTCTTGCAGCCTCTTCCAAAGCAGATGGGAGTGATCTTGTCTAAAATAAGTCAGATAATTTCATACCTGTTTTAAAAATTACCACACTTCCCATTTTACTCAGGATGAAAGCAAAAGTCCTTAGTATGAGTTATGTATGAGTCAGGATACTTTATATGCTGTGACAGACAACTCAGGATCCTAATGATTTAAACAACCACAGTTCATTTCTGCCTTCTGTTCATTGTGGAGGCTGTGAGTTCTACCCTTCATGGGTATCCAAGGACAAACACCAGTGGAACAGACCTCAAATATGCTTATTACCATGCTGAGGCAACTGTATGCTCTTGTCTACAAGACCTGCATCTCACATTTTCATCACAACTCTTTGTTGGTTACATTGAAATGTTGTTGTTTAGCTGGCAAGTCATGTCTGATTCTTTTGCAACCCCATAGGCTGAAGCCCACCAGGCTCCTCTGTCCATGGGATTTCATGGGGAGCAGGAAATGGAAATCTACCTAAAAGACTATTGGAAGGGAGGTAGAATCACAATCGATAAGGCCTTATCCAGTCAAGTCATCTCCCATATCCACATTACCTCTCTGACCTCATCACCTATTACTTTCCCCCTGCTTGATTTTAATTCTGCCACAATAGCTTACTTGCTGCTATGTGAACACCCCAAATATGTTCTTACCTCATCCTAAAATGCCTTTCCCCTAGCTATCTCCATGGTTAGCTTCCTTACCACTTTCCTCCAGTCTGCTCAAATGTAACTATCTCAGTGAGAACTAGCCCTGTTATCCTATGTAACACAAATGTTTCTCCAACACACTACATGCTTTTTTTTTCTTCTTGGTCCTTATTATTATATTACATAATATATTGTTGATATCTCCTTTAAAAGTAGATTTAATGAAAACTAGGGATTTTAGTTTGTTTTCCTGTATATGTGCTTGCAGTGTCTAGCCGTGGTAAATGTTTAATAAATATTTGTTGCATAAATTTCAAAATTTATAAAAAGTTAAGCTTATAATCACAATTATGACTGAAATAACATATTCAGACTTGCAAATTTATTGTTATTTGTTGATAGCTACTATATAATGAATATCTATTTTGTGCAAAGATTTTATTAGTTTTTTTCTGATGTAGTAACCCATTTTGTTTCATGATAGGTTTCTACTTTCATAAACCTAGAAAGTAGATGAAGTCATCCTCATTTTACAAGCGTGTTAACAAGCACTAAGAATTAGTGTGTTTATGGTCACATAGGAATAGAAATTTGCTTTAAAATACCAAAATGGTAAAATTTTTATTTGTTCATTTTCACTAAAGAATTCTCAGCAAGTTCCTATGATATAATTATAAGAAAATCATGATTTATACTAGTGATCAAACAAAGTAAGGAAACTCAGTTAACACTGATGATGTTCAAGTCGTAAAAGTACTGCAAAGAAATTCACATTCCCCTAGGATAACAGTTAACTGTTGCAGGAACCTTTAAAAAATGCTGATGGCCCATTCCTATCCCCAGAAATTCTGATTCAGACTGCTTCAGGTAACTCTAATATGCAGCCAGTGTTGAGAATCACAAAGTTAGAGGGTTAAATTAATTCCTTTCTGGCACTGGTGATGGGAGGATTTGTAGAGAATAATATTTGTCAGAAATAAGGATTGTTTACTGCCACGTTCAGATTAGGTTAGATACAATTGCCCATTTGCTTCATTGACCAAGGAAAACAATGATGCAAACAATAGTTATGAAAATATTATATACACTTTCACATATGCATTTTTCTCATTAATCTTCTGTGAATGTTTATTTTCCTTTATGTTTTCTGATTTTGGTAAAAATAAACTGACAAAGTTGTTGGAGAACAGAGAAAAATTATATCAACTACTCTCCAATTTCCTCTTTATGCTGTCAGATCATTTTGGTTGGCAGAAGCCCAAAAGTTTTGAAAAGTCATTGTTTTTTCTGGGGTTTTTCACTTATTTCTTCACATATCCAGTTCTGGTCCTGTATACTAAAGAAGTCTAATTCTAGTCTGGGGAATTGTTCTAAACATATTTTTTGTTATTGAATTGGTGGAATTCTGAGCGTAGAGGTACAGGTGTTTCTCTCCTGGTGGCATCTCCACAAAGTTGAGTTGCTTTAACTTTATTCAGACATTAAAATATTCATGATCCTGGTGGTGAAGGATGGCCTGTTTTTTCAGTCCAGCTCATGAATTAATTCAGTAGCTAGGCTTAGTAACCTGGAAGGTGTTGGCTTCTATTTCAGATAAATTATTGTGAGGAAAGAATACAAAAGATTTATTACAAATCATATGAATGATACAGCACCTTTATGGCATGCAGCTTGTACAGTTAAAAAACAGCAGTTCCCTACCTCTGTTAATGCAATGTATATGCTGCTCAGTGTTTCTAAGGTTGCAAAATGCTTGCAGAACTGTCTCGGAAGAGATTTACTCTTAGGATGCAGTTTTAGAATATATCGGGGGAGGGTAATTTTCATTTCCTATTATTTATGAAGTAGCCTTGTCTTATCATTCAAACTCTCTGTGTCTGCCTCAAACTCCTCACACTTTTTGTCTCAAATGCACACCTCAAAGCATTATACATCACACACACCATGCTTTCTTAAATCAGAACTCTTTTTGAAGGACTTGGTTTATTTGAACTCTGTTATCTTTCTGGTATTACCATTTCTTTCTCTTAATGCTGTTTTAAAAACATACAGCACAGCCTAATTTAGAAGTACTGGCTATTTTGTTTCCCATTGATCTGTTAATTTTGCTTTCTTTCTTTAGGCAATGTAATTCTTTGGAATCAAAGAGCTCTCTAAACCTTATAAGGGCACAGTTTGTACAGGAAGCTCGAATTCCCACTGTGTGTAAACAGAGGGCTTGCTTTCTGGTCCTGTAAACTTCCTCAATTACTTCTCCTTAACCTAGCAAAATGTGGATTTTGACATTCCACTGCAGCTTCTGCTGTTTCTTTGTGAAAGGGTTTCATTAGATCTTGTGCTGTATTCTTTACCATATGCATGAACTTCAGTAATGGGTCTCTTTAAAGATTAACACAGAACTCCCTGTGCATCTGTATGATTCTTCTAGGCCATTAAAAAAATGTGCATAACTGTGAAGATTTATTGGAACTCCATATTTCTATTCCATACTCCAGCTATACATTAACATTTTCAAGACCCAGCTTGGAAGAAAAGAGAGTTAAAAGCATCTCTCTAAGCCCTTTAGATTCTTTTACATCCATATTTATCCAAGTACCCTGAGAAATACTCGGTATGCAATTGGAAGACAGTTTAATTACTTACTCTGTTACTCATATAAATGGACGGTGTTGAGAAACTCTAAAAATCTTCAATTTAAAAAACAAAACAAAACACTCTACTTATCTTTGAAAATGGTTTGAGTTAAATGGTCTTCTGGAAATGGCTGTTGAAAATCTGAAATTGGTATGTAAATTTGTGCTGAATGTCCTGCTTTTGCCCCTCCAGATGCATAATCTGCCTTTCTCCACCCTGCTTTGTGCCAGCGGAGCTCAGTCACGGGCACTGCTTTAACAAGGCGCTTTTGCCCTGTGATGCCCAGGCAGCTGGTGGAAACACCAGTCACAGGTAAGAGAGAGGGAGGGTGGCAATGTCAAGGGGTCTTTCTCCCAAGCTTCCTCCTTGCGTGTCTGCAGTTTGCCACCAACTCTATTTTCCACTCTTTTTCTCTGCAAATATCTACAACCCCTTTGAATGTTCGTTTGTCTATAGCTGTTGGTCCTAATGGGTATATCCCCTCCCTGGCCCCTTTACGCCCAAGAGAGTTGGTTTCTTCTTGCTGATCATGGCCCAAGGGTACTTCATGGTACTCTACTTTGATCCCCGCCCCCAAACCTCTTCTAAATAGTCCCTTCAGCACATTATCTGTTTTGAATGTGTCATGTTTCTTGCTGGGACTTTAACTTAGTTAAATAATTGCATTTATTGTGGCTTTAACTTAGACAAATATTATTTATTATGGCTTATTTATTAAGAGATACTCTATACCCCAATGTAAATCCACATCTAGAAATTTATATTTTCCTAAATTTGCTAAATACATATGCATGCACACATACACTTTTCTAAAGACCATAGTCTTTCTCTTTTCCAGAATGGAATTGAGAGCTAGATTAAATTTCAAGGCTATTTTGTGAATTTATACTCAGTTTTACTTAAAATTGTCATTTCTCTTAGTTTTGATTTTTAAATTTTAACTACTGTTAGCTTTACTTCAGTATTATCAAACTTCTGTGTATTTAATCAAGGGTATTTTTGATCTACAGTTTTAATAATTAGTCTATATACATATACATATATGTCTATATTAGTCTATATACATATATATAATTAAAATGTAAATTACTTAACCTAAAACAATAAAATGACTCATGATTTTATCAGTAAAACAGGTTTATCTGGGAGCAGCAAAGAATTGCAGCTCAATTCTTTGTGTGATTGTGGTGGAGGACATGCAAGTGTGGGTAAAACAAAGGACAGAAAACTCTTGAGAGGAGATAAGTTGGGAGAGACTGTTATAAATAAAGTCCCACTGGAGGAAACTAAGAGTTCAAAGTACAGTGGCTTTTCATTGGCTAACTTATGATCGTCTTTTGTTGGCTGAACTGTTACAGAGCAGGGAGAAAATCTTTCTCCTGATGGTATTAGTAAAGTAGTGTCACTTCTTGCTGAAATAGAAGGGTACACCTCTTCCTCTTTGGATCTGTATTGACCTCAAGTGTCATATGCATGAGAGGTTCCCCTCTGGCCTCCTGACTATTTTAGTGAAATTTTTTTCTTTATTAACTTTCACAGACTGAGTTCAGTCACTCAGTCATGTCTGGCTCTGTGACCCCATGGACTTCAGCATGCTAGCCCTCCCTGTCCATCACCAACTCCCAGAGTTTACTCCAACTCATGTCCATTGAGTAGGTGATGCCATCCAACCATCTCATCCTTTGTCGTCCCCTTCTCCTCCTGCCCTCAATCTTTCCCAGCATCAGGGTCTTTTTCAAATGAGTCAGTTCTTCGCATCAGGAGGCCAAAGTATTGGAGTTTCAAGTTCAGCATCTATTCAGGACTGATTTCCTTTAGTATTGACAGATTGGATCTCCTTGCAGTCCAAGGGACGCTCAAGAGTCTTCTCCAACACCACAGTTCAAAAGCGTCCGTTCTTCGGCACTCAGCTTTCCTTATAGTCCAACTCTCACATCCATACATGACTACTTGGAAAACCATAGCTTTGACTAGATGGATCTTTGTTGGTAAAATAATATCTCTGCCTTTTAATATGCTGTCGAGTTTGGTCATAACTTTTCTTCCAAGGAGCAAGCGTCTTTTAATTTCATGGCTGCAGTCACTGTCTGCAGTGATTTTGGAGCCCTCCAAAATGTATCTCACCATTTTCATTGTTTCCCCATCTATTTGCCATGAAGTGATGGGACCAGATGCCATGATCTTAGTTTTATGAATGTTGAGTTTTAAGCCAACTTTTTCACTTTCCTGTTTCACTTTCATCAAGAGGCTCTTTAGTTCTTCTTCACTTTTTCCTATAAGGGTGGTGTCATCTGCATCTCTGAGGTTATTGATATTTCTCCCAGCAATCTTGATTCCAGCTTGTGTTTCATGTAGCCCAGCGTTTCACATGATGCCCTCTGCATATAAGTTAAATAAGCAGGGTGACAGTTACAGCTTTGATGTACTCCTTTCCCAATTTGGAACCAGTCTGTATTTCACAAGCTAGATCTGATATATTCATAATCCTAAAGGTTCCTTGCAAGAGAAACGTCATTGTTAATCAAGAATTTTTTTTTTTCCCACCGCAATGTGAGAAACTGTGGGGTATTTTAGCTTCTAGAGCTATCTTGAGTTCCATGATTAATTCTTCACTTCATCAGTCACATGTCTATCTCCTTAGCTCCATTCTGGGGCTGGATAAAGAGTGACTTCTCCCTTGCTGTTTTACTCAGTGAAAAGTTCCCTGTAGTTTATTGTTCTCCCCTTGGTAAACATTAGAAAACAGCAGTAATCTGAATCATTCTTCTCTCTGGCCAGTCTTTGACCCAACTACAAAGGGAACATGGTAATAAGACATATGTATATATATCTCTCTTTGATTTTTTTTCTCCCCATTTTATTTCATTGAAGGTGTTATCACAGTTTTCTATGTCATTCTTATCATGTTACATGTATTGGGTTGGCAAAAAGGTTCATTCAGGTTTTCCTGTAAAATGTTATGGCATAGCCCAAATGAATCTTTTGGCTAACCCAATATATAAGACAAAGCCAGTCTTCTATGAGAAAACTATCTTTATTTTACACCTATCATCTCTGAAGTGAAGGTTTTAATTTGTCATGATTTGTTTCCTAATCTTGGTGTGGGATATATTTTTATTAGTATGAATTGAATTAAATTGTTAACCTGGAAAATAAAGGAAGGCTGTATACATATATCTATGTATACACATATGTATCTATATATATAGATATGTATAAAGATATAGATATGTATAAGCTCTAAAATGGACTGGAATGGGTGAATTTAGCTCAGATGACCATTATATCTACTACTGTGGGCAGGAATCCCTTAGAAGAAATGGAGTAGCCATCATGGTCAACAAAAGTCCAAAATGCAGTACTTGGATGCAATCTCAAAAATGACAGAATGATCTCTGTTCGTTTCCAAGGCAAACCATTCAATATCACAGTAATCCAAGCCTATGCCCCAACCAGTAATGCTAAAGAAGCTGAAGTTGAACAGTTCTATGAAGACCTACAAGACCTTTTAGAACTAACACCCAAAAAAGATGTCCTTTTCAATATAGGGGACTGGAATGCAAAAGTAGGAAGTCAAGAAACACCTGGAGTAACAGGCAAATTTGGCCTTGGAGTACAGAATGATGCAGGGCAAAGGCTAATAGAGTTTTGCCAAGAGAACACACTGGTCATAGCAAACACCCTCTTCCAACAACACAAGAGAAGACTCTACACACGGACATCACCAGATGGCCGACACCAAAATCAGATTGATTATAATCTTTGCAAGCAAAGTGTACAGTCAGCAAAAACAAGACCGGGAGCTGACTGTGGCTCATCATGAACTCCTTATTGCCAAATTTAGACTTAAACTTAAGAAAGTAGGGAAAACCACTAGACCATTCAGGTATGACCTAAATCAAATCCCTTATGACTATATAGTAGGGAATGAGAAATAGATATAAAGGACTAGATCTGATAGAGCGCCTGATGAACTATGGATGGAGGTTTGTGACATTGTACAGGAGACAGGGATCAAGACCATCCCCATGGAAAAGAAATGCAAAAAGGAAAAATGGTTATGTGAGGAGGCCTTACAAATAGCTGTGAAAAGAAGAGAAGCGAAAAGCAAAGGAGAAAAGGAAAGATATTCCCATTTGAATGCAGAGTTCCAAAGAATAACAAGGAGAGATAAGAAAGCCTTCCTCAGTGATCAATGCAAAGAAATAAAGGAAAACAACAGAATGGGAAAGACTAGAGATCTCTTCAAGAAAATTAGAGATACCAAGGGAACATTTCATGTAAAGATGGGTTCAAAAAAGGACAGAAATGGTATGAACCTAACAGACACAGAAGATGTTAAGAAGAGATGGCAAGAATACACAGAAGTGTACAAAAAAATCTTCATGACCCAGATAACCACGATGGAGTGATCACTCACCTAGAGCCAGACATCCTGGAAGGTGAAGTCAAGTGGGCCTTAGGAAGTATCACTACGAACAAAGCTAGTGGAGGTGATGGAATTCCAGTTGAGCTATTTCACATCCTGAAAGATGATGCTGTGAAAGTGCTGCACTCAATATGCCAGCAAATTTGGAAAACTCAGCAGTGGCCACAGGACTGGAAAAGTCAGTTTTCCTTCCAATCCCAAAGAAAGGCAATGCCAAACAATGCTCAAACTACCACACAATTGCACTCATCTCACATGCTACTAAAGTAATGCTCAAAATTCTCCAAGCCAGGCTTCAGCAATATGTGAACCATGAACTTCCAGATGTTCAAGCTGGTTTTAGAAAAGGCAGAGGAACCAGAGATCAAACTGCCAACATTTGCTGTATCATCAAAAAAGCAAGAGAATTCCAGAAAAACATCTATTTCTGCTGTATTGACTATGCCAAAGCCTTCGACTGTGTGCATCACAATAAACTGTGGAAAATTCTGAAAGAGATGGGAATGCCGGACCACCTGACCTGCCTCTTGAGAAATCTATATGCAGGTCAGGAAGCAACAGTTAGAACTGCACATGGAACAACAGACTGGTTCCCAGTAGGAAAAGGAGTACATCAAGGCTGTATATTGTCACTCTGCTTATTTAACTTATATGCAGAGTACATCATGAGAAACACTGGGCTGGAGGAAGCACAAGCTGGAATCAGGATTGCTGGGAGAGATATCAATAACCTCTGATATGCAGGTGGCACCACCCTTATGGCAGAGAGTGAAAAGGAACTAAAAAGCCTCTAGATGAAAGTGAAAGAGGAGAGTGAAAAAGTTGGCTTAAAGCTCAACGTTCAGAAAACTAAGATCATGGCATCTGGTCCCGTCACTTCATGGCAGATAGATGGGGAAACAGTGGAAACAGGGTCAGACCTTATTTTTTGGGCTCCAATATCACTGCATATGGTGATGGCAGCCATGAACTTAAAAGATGCTTACTCCTTGGAAGGAAAGTTATGACCAATCTAGATAGCATATTAAAAAGCAGAGATACTACTTTGCCAACAAAGGTCCTTCTAGTCAAGGCTATGGTTTTTCCAGTGGTCATGTATAGATGTGAGAGTTGGACTGTGAAGAAAGCTGAGTGCAGAAAAACTGATGCTTTTGAACTGTGGTGTTGGAGAAGACTCTTGAGCGTCCCTTGGACTGCAAGGAGATCCATCCAGTCCATCCTGAAGTAGATCAGTCCTGGGTGTTCATTGGAAGGACTGATGCTGAACCTGAAACTCAAATACCTGGCCACCTGATGCAAAGAGTTGACTCATTGGAAAAGACCCTGATGCTGGGAGGGATTGGGGTTAGGAGGAGAAGGGGATGACAGAGGATGAGATGGCTGGATGGCATCATTGACTCGATGAACATGAGTTTGAGTAAACCCCGGGAGTTGGTGATGGACAGGGAGGCCTGGCGTGCTGCGATTCATGGGGTCGCAGAGTCGGACACGACTGAGCAACTGAACTGAACTGAACTGATAAGCTCTTAATAGACTTTAAATTTATGGTGTTTATAATTACTGCCAGTAAGATCAATGTTATCTGAAGTTCATTGAATTTCCAACTAGGTATTATGCATTAGTTTCTTTTTGAGCACTTACTCAATAAAAACCTTTATTGGCCTGATAGAATTGCTTGGTGTGATATTCTGAAGAATATTCTAGCATAAAAAAGAACTTGATCTTCCCAGAATTGTGTTTATGTATTAGTTTTAATACTTGTTACATTAGATTGGACAAATGTTATTGACTTTAAATTTATATCTAAAAATGAGAGGCTAATAGTACTTGCCATTGCAAGCTCTGATTAGTCAGTCAACAAATGTTGATTTAATTTTCCAGTTTCTATTCTTCTGTCTTACTTTGCTTATTTTTTACTCTTGAATGTTGGGAGAAGTAACTTACTAGCAGTGGAGGTAAAAGGCAACTTTTTTCTTTAATTTTTTTTTTTCACTTAAAAAATGGTAAAATGCACATATAAAATTTACCATCTTAATCAATCTTAAGTGTACACTTTAGTAGTGTTAGATAATTTACACTGCTGCACAGCCAGTATCCAGAGCTCTTTTTATCTTGCAAAACTGAAAATCTGTACATATTAAACAATATCCAATTCACCCTTTCCCACCAGATAGCCTTTTATAGTGTTTCTTTTAATGATCCCAGCAAATTAGTAAAGACTGAAGATTTATTCCAAATTATTGTTTCATTGGTATGATTTATAATCACATTGACTATACAGTCTCCTTTTTCTGAACATTTTTATTTTAAGAAATTTTATTCTGTTTTTAAAGTTGATTCCTTAAGTGAATACTTTGATGATATTTGCTTTTATTGATTAAATATAGAGAAGCTAACAAATCAGATGAGGAATTATTAGTCATACCAGTTTCCTCAACCTTTGATTTTAGAAATGTGAACTTAGAATTGAGTGTGTCTGTAAGTTGTAGACACCAAGTAGGATCAATGGATTAGGGTCTTTGCATCCCGATGAGGTCATAATTGATAACTGGTGACTAGGGGAGTGCTGAATCTTTCACTTTTTTTAATCAGCTGTCTCTGTTCTGACTCTAGTCTTGGATAAAAGCATTTTTACTTATATTTTAAGCTATACTAAAGGTAGTTTAATATTAATTTCTAAAGTTTTAAATATGTTTATTGTTATTATTAGCCACTAAGTCGTGTCTGAATTGTTCTAATTTGAATGCTTTATTACTTCCTAGTTTTCAATATATATATGGCCTTCGGGCTGAAAAAATAAGTAAGTAACTCAGGAGTTTGGAAGCAATTATTCTTAAATATTATTTATGTGTATTTTAAAACTCAGAAATATTTATAGATTATTTTGATAAGAAAGCATGCACTTTGCTAATAGTCTGCAATATATTTTAAGTATTAAGCATGCTGATAAACATAAAACATTTAAAACAGTGCTTGACACATAGAAAGTGGTTAAATTTTAGCCGTTATTATCATTATTGATGTTGTTATGTTATTATTTGGGGAATTAAGCCAAATGGACAGCAAGTATATTAACCAAATTTCTTGCACTGAACGAGCGAATCTCAGAGGTACCCTTCACCCATGGTCCCTGCTCTATAAAATATTTGCCTCAAACCTGTCTTACAGAGAGTAATGCTAGGGCAATCTAGGTTATTTAATTCTAAACATGCAAAGTACTTTGACATCTAAGACATTTTCTGTACATTGTCCTGGATTTCTGGGACTTCTTTCAAAAAGCAGCAATGAATCTGTAGGTTTTTCAGATTTGAAATATCTTTTTTACTTTGTTATACCTCCTAAAATGAATTATTATTATACATTAATATGTGCAGCTGAAAGAGTAAACATCCAATTTGCTTGCAGGAGACTTAGTACTCATCTTAGAAGTATTAGCTAATTTTTGTTTAAGTAAATAAAAGAGGAAGTGTTGTATTCCTTACTAGCGTAAATGTGCATTTGAGTATAAATGGAAAGTGCAGAGTTTATTTAAAAATTTCTCTACTCAGTTTGATTTGCTGTAACAGATTATCATAGACTGAGTGGCTTAAACAGTACACGTATGTTTGTCAAAGTTCTCTTGACTGAGAAGTTCAAGAACAAGTCTTTGGCAGATCCAGTCTCCTAGGGAACTCTTCCTGGTTCGTACCTGGCTTAAAAATTTTAATGTAAAAGTAAAGAATCTAAAATTTTAAAAGTCAATAGTGGAGATTTATTTTTTTTATCTTATGTTAGAAGTGTTTTTAAAAAAATGTCTCTTAAAATAAAACAAGACCACCAAATACAAACCCATATGGGAAACAGTTGATGAATTTGATGACCTTAAAATTAAAGATGTCTCTGCATACAGGAAAACCAGAAAAAAAGAACTAAAAAATAAGTTAGAATCTAAAAAAAAAGTTATAGCAACTTACAGTTGTAATATCCAGAATATGTGAAGGATTTGCTCAAAAATGTAAGCAAAAGCTAACCTTCATATCAAAATAGTGGCAAAGTCATGAGAGGGAAGTTCACAAAAGAGATAATATAGATATTGAATATCTTATGAGGAAGTGTCCAACCTTATTAATCTTCAGGAAAATATAAATAAAAACCATATTGGAGAATACTTAATTGGCAAATGTTAAAAGATAGAATGACACTAGTTTTGCCAAGGATGAAAAACAGAGAACTCTCATATGATGCAGTGTAATAGGGTTCAAATTTTGATAAAAAAGAAAAATCTCCATAAAGAACTTTTATTATGTAATGCATTTGAACATGTACATACTCTGGATCCCTGTGTTCAAAGGTATCCTCATTTGTAATAACATTGAAACAATGCAACAAGCTTTCAAAAATCAATTAAATAGATAAACTATGGTGTATCATACAATGAGACTGTATTTGTTGTTTAGTTGCTAAGTCATGTCTCACTCTTTTGTGACCCTATGGCTGTAGCCCACTTGGCTCCTCTGTCCATGGGGTTTTCCAGACAAGACTACTGGAGTGGGTTGCCATTTCTTTCTCCAGAGTCTTCCTGACCCAGGGATTGAACCTGTGTCTGCTGCATTGGCAGGCAGATTCTTTACAACTGAGCCACCAGGGAAGCCCCAGTAATACTAAATACAATAAACATAATTAGATCCCAAACTATAAAGTTGAATGAAAATAGCAAAGTAAGTGTATATGTATATGATTTGATTTCATTGGCTGATATGTTGGTTATGTGTGTATTTACAGTTGATACAGAATCAAACACATAATTAAATCAGAACTCAGGACAGTGGTTATTTTCTCTTGGTGGCATAAAGGAGAAACATTGCCAGGATGGGAAATCTGGGCATCTTCTAAAATATAGGTATAAGTTCTCTTAAGTTGTTTGGTAGGCTCTTGGGTTCTTTGTTTTATTATTATTTCTTAAACTTTTCATGAACATTACTGTATCTTTAATACTTTTGCAACATTTTATTTAAAAAGTAGAAAAGAATAGAAAAGAATTCAAAAATATATATGTACCAATATGAGCTTCATTGAACTAAAGAAATTAATTTTAAATTGCTTCCAACATCTAACTCATTCTCTTTTCAGGGAGATGAGAATAGAAATAGGTAGATGATTGCATGTAGGCTTTCTCCCTCACTTTCCAAAATCCTGCTCATCCTGATGGATTACCTACAGCACCTTCCTTCTTGTGGAAACTGGAATAATCAGTTTATTTCCTTTGAATAGCAGTTCATCATTTTCATTGATTTTCTTTCTGAGACTGAAATATTCTTTATTTTCTTATGTCACTACTCTTTTCTCTTCAAGCTATCCATTTCTTCTCAGGTCTTATAACCTCTGGGGGCTCACATTCTCCCTCTGCTTGTCTGACTAAGGGTGAATTTCCTTCTAAAACTGCTGAGGCATTTTTTTCATCACCCTTACTATATGTGTGTATTCTATACTGTCAGTATCTGCCATAATTTGATGTAGTTGAAACTCCCTTTTTTTCTTGTTCCCATCTGTCATGGCAAGCAACATACATAAAGGATATATGCAATAAGCAATTTTCTTGCTGGACTGCTGTGGGCAGTGCCTGGGACTTTTATAGTATGCACTTATGTTGTTAGTGCCAGGAAGATTTAGGAGAGTATTATTCTGAGAACACCAAGCCCTATATTGCACTTCTATATCTGAAGAAATAATTGGACAGTGACATGGAAATGTTACTGGCAAAAAGACTACCCTGTTTCCCACCAACCAGGTTAAACAATGCTAATGATACCTGTAATCCACATAATTAGTATATATTACAACTTTCCTATGTGCCACTTTTGTGCTATGCTAATTGTCTCAATTTATCAGTGTAGCAGCTTTGATCTGATAATGATAGGCAAAAGTCCAAATTCAAGTTGAAGGGAAAAAAAAAAGATTAAAGGGCCTTTCCCTTAATGAGAACAAGACAAAGACTATGAAAAGAGAGAGATGTGCCCATTTTTGTATTTATTGTTACCTGTAACTTATACAACTCAATTGGGAAAAAAATTGTGGATGAAGACAATGTAAACAACATCTTAATTTATTGTTCTCTCTAAGGATAATGCATTTATACTTGCTTTGATTATTTTCTTCTACTCCATCAAAGCTAGGAAGTTATCTCACATAAAAAAATAAGGATAAACATAATTTGTCACTTAGATCAATTCACTTAGAACCAAATTCTGACCCAAAGTTTGTTATTATTTTAAATAAGATAAATTTATTATTAATTTTTACTTTAAAAATTGGGAAATGCATAAAATGTAGACTAGAACACATAAGCATGGTCAGACTATAAATGATATTATAATATGTATTTATTTTCTGTGTTATAGATACATTTGGGTTCATAGTATATCCAAATATGTATAGCCAATTACTTAATATATTTATACTATTTAAATATATATACATGGTGTCATGTGACAATGTAACTCTTACTAACCAATATAAGAATATTGATATAACAAAACTTTAATTTTTTATATAGAATTATAATCTATTTTTATGAACAGTGCTGACATGAAAAATTATATGCATAATATCTGTACTCTTACTCATAATTTTTTGAACTTATTCTTAAAAGAAGAATTCCTAGAATCAATGTGTATACACTTGGAATAGACGTATTTTTCTAACTGGGCCTTTAGAAATTTAGTGTCAATTTAAGCTCACCTTAACTTGATGGCTGTTTTCATATTCTTTACAATACTAGTTCACATTAACCTTTTACCTTGACAGTCTGATAGAAACAAACAGTAGTGCTTTTGTATTTTCATGAAGTCATTGTAATAATACCCAAGTTTAGCATCTGTCTTAAGTTGGGAAATAGACTCTGAGATGACTTGCATACAGAAAGTTTATTGGGGAGTGCCTATAGAAGCAACTGTAAGGGAGTGGGTAGAGCTGGATAGAGGGAGTGGAACTTCAATGTTGAAGGTGAGGGTATGAGATGATTGGACATGAGTTTGAGCAAGCTCCGGGAAATGGCGAGGACAGGGAAGCCTACAGTTCTGCAGTTCATAGTGTGGCAGAGTCAGACACAATAAGTGACAACTGAACTATGAGATGATTCCCCAGGTTTAGGTACTAGGATGGCCTCTCTGAGTTTTCTTGAATTAAAATATGCAGTCACACACTCAAAACATCTATGTATTCCCCTTTAGCCATAAAATATAACTTGTGTATTTAGCCAAGGAAATGGCCATGGGTCCTTTTGGGAAAGGAATAGGGGAGTCCCTATCATGTACACCTTCTGAGGTTTTGCAGGGCTGTTCCTTCCTTGGACTGTCTTCTCAGTTGATAGTTTCTAGCTAGGAGCTGGAAAATAGTCAAGGATTATGTTTATATTGAGACTGCTGCCTTACTTTCGTGACTGTCTGTCCTTGATTTCTTTTGATTGTATAGAATGAACAGTACCCTGTTGGCTGTCCATCTCTCTTGTCCCTAAGGATGTTGATTTCTTATATTTATCCCCATAGATAGGTCAGATTCCTATGAATATCATTCAAAACTTGTGGCTCCTTTGTAACATTTGAGTCTACCTTGCTTCAAAGAGCTTAGCGACACTGCCTGACCTATATTTTCTGGATTCTACTGTCCCCCTCTGTCAGTGAGCCAAAATCTTCACATTCAAGTTTATTTTATTCTTTAATGAATTTTGTTCAACCAAATCCTTTAACCTCTATTAAATGACACATTTCTCTTCTGTAAAATATGAATAAAATGTATTGCTTTTTTCTAATCTCATACTCTTGTTTCCAGGGTAAAATGAAAAAAACTAAAATGTGTGACTATATTTTATAAAACTATAGTTCTAAACAAATGTAACATAGTCATTTTGTTTTCTCATTACAAAAGCATGCAATCTTTATGTCATAATAGCAGCATCTTAAAATATCCTATCTTAAAGTGTTGGAAAACCTTTATATCACCCACCATAACTAGATTTTTGCAAGGGTTAATAGTTATAAACTTGGATCCATTAAGAAAAAAATAAAGATTTTCCTTTTAGTCACAGGTAAAGAATATAATCCTATTAACACTGTGGGTCCGGATACCTAACTTATGAGAAAGAGTCAAGGAACAAGATAGGACCTGAAGTTGTGGATGGAAAAGACAGTTTGAAAGAGCATTTCTGGGACTTGAACAATGGCTACTTTGCTTAAGGTTCCATGTTAAGAGAGGAGCATACTTCATGTCTAGTTCTAGAATAGAGTGTTCTTTTTATTTTTTGAATCAGGTCTAAATGAAAAGCGCTTCTCTCTTCCTTTGCCTTAACTATTGCAGATATTCTCCTGTAGGGTAAGACCTAATTTGGCAATTAAGTTGCTGCCCTTCAACTTTTGATTATTTTTAATTGGTGTTTTAATTATCATAGTAACCAATGGTTAATATCCCATATACCATAAGAGTTTTACTGAAGCAAAGTTACATTTTCCAAAGCAACATCTTCAATCTCATCATGATAAATCTGCAAAAAGACAGAGAGTTTAATAATGAGAATACTTTTTTGGGATTCCTATTAGTATTATTCTTTCCATAAAGCAAGGTATTTTTGTTTTTGCATTTTAAATTATTAAATATTTCAACCTTTAAGCAAAATTTCAAAGAATTATATAATGGATAATTAAATATACCAACATACATAAACACATCACTGAGATTTTAATGATTTTAAATTTTTACCCCATTTCCTACTGTAGTATTTAATTTCTTGGTCTTGTTATATCTTTTTTTTTTTTTTTAGTAAATGTTATATTAATTAATTGATAATATGCAATTTGTATAGTTCAAAATTTTAATATTTTCTGATATAGGCTTGACTTCTAACTATAAGGAATATTTTGACCATCTCAATTTATTGACACTTATGAGTAAATCTTTATAGTGTCTATGTCTAGGAGTCTCTCCTTATGAAATGTGAACCTCTTTTATCTCCTCAAAGATATAATTATAGCTTGAGTTGATACTTCACCTTTACAGAGTTAAAAATTGCATTATATTGCAGGCTTTTAAAACGTGAAATGTGTATCTGGAAAGCTGACAACAAATCTTTATCACAGTTTTTAAAAAATAAGTGGTTTATCTCATATTATGTTCTTGATCCTGATGTGTTAATGATTTATTCGAGAGTTATTGAGAATCTGGCAGGAAACATCAAAATAAATGAATGGAAAAGCTGTATTAACCAACCCATTAAGACAATTAAAATAAGAGCATATGGATGAATTTTTCTTTTTTCAGTTTGCATACTTATCAACATTAGAAGAGCTACTGGATAAAACTGAATATTAAATCTGGAGGTGTGAACCATCTGACAATTTGAAAATAAAAGTGTGAAATTTGGGATCAAGCTATTGAAAATTGGAAACAAACAGAAATATGAATTTTTATTAAAATAATAATATGCAGGAAATTATGATTTCAGGAAGCAAAGAACTAATGACATCCTTTAATAATGAGAAGTTATCTGAGTTTCTTTAATATGCTTACTGTATAGTCAGTCAAACATGCCATTTCTATAGGTAGCTAGGTTTATTTTCCCCACTGTTGTTTTATATTGAAAATCTACAGTAAAGCCAACTTTTTCCTATTTCAATCTCTTTTAAAAATAACTATTTAAATATGAAATATTGGCAACATATTATGTACTTATGTATACATGTAATATAATGAATGACAATTAGAGTGTAACAGTTGGTGGGGGAACGGAAATATATTATTTTAAGTTCCTCATACTATATGTGAAGTGGTATAATATTGCTTAAAGATAATGATAAGTAAAATGTACCCCAACAATAAAAAACAGAACAGATAGAGGGAGTTTCCTAGAGGTCTAGTGATTAGGATTCCGTCTTTCACTGCTGTGACTGGCTTCAGTCCCTGGTCAAGGAACATTCTGGTGGTAAGGCCAAAATTAAAAAAAAAAAAATAGAGCAAAAGCAGTAAAAAGCAAAGAGTTATATCTAATTAGCTAACAAAGAAGATATGATGGAATCATAAAAATAATCAGAGGGAACAAAGAAATAAATGTGACAAATATACAACAGTAAGATAACAGACATAAACCAAAACATATCAATCATACGAAATGTAAAAGTAAGTTAAAGTGAAAGCCAGATTTTGTGAGTAGATAAAAAGGGGGACAACTAGATAGTGTCTATAAGAAATGCTCTTTAAATGAAGACTCAAATGCATTAAAATGTAAAGTGATGGAAAAGGATATACAATACTGATAGTCATGAAAGAAACTGGAACACTATGCAAGGTACATTAAAAAAATTTTTATTACAGATATTTCCTATATAATACTGTGCTGGTTTCTGCCATATATTAACATGAATCAGCCACTGGTATACATATGTCCCCTCCTTGAACCTCCCTCCCACCTCCGTCCCCATGCCACAACTCTAGGTTGTCACAGAGCACTGAGTTGAGTTCCCTATGTTACACAGCAAATTCCCACCATCTATTTTACATATGGTAATGTATATTTCCATGCCATTCTTTCAATTTGTCCCACCCTCTTCCTCCCAAACTGTGTCCACAAATCTGTTCTTTCTATCTGCATCTCCACTGCTGCCCTGCAAATAGGTTCATCAGTACCATCTTTCTAGATTCCATACACATGCGTTAATATATAATATTTGTCTTTCCCTTTCTGACTTACTTCCCTCTGTACGATAGACTCTAGGTTCATCCACCTCATTAGAACTGTCTCAAATGCATTCTTTTTTTAAAGCTGAGTAACATTGCATCGTATATATGTACCACAATTTCTGTGCCCATTCACTTCAGTGGACATTTAGGCTGCTTCCATGTCCTAGTGATTGTAAAACAGGGCTGCAACAAACATTGGAACACTGGGGGTACTTGTATCTCTTTCAGTTATGGTTTTATCAGGGTGTATGCCCAGTAGTGGGATGCTGGGTCTTATGGTAGTTCTATTCCTAGTTTTTTAAAGAATTGTCATACTGTTTCAATAGCGGTTGTATCAATTTACATTCCCACTTTAATAGTGCAAGAGGATTCCCTTTTCTCCTCATCCTCTCCAGCATTGATTGTTGGTAGATTTTTTTAATCATGGCCATTCTGACCAGTGTGAGGTGATATCACATTGTAGTTTTGATTTGCATTTCTCTAATAATGTGCGATATTGATCATATTTTCATGTATTTGTTGGGCATCTGTGTGCGTTCTTTAGAGAAACATCTGTTTAGGTCTTCTGTTAATGCGTAGGTAGCTCCAGAACCATGAATAAATAGAAATCCAGAAAGAAGTAAGCAAATGGATACAGAACAATACCAGAAAATAATATATCATAACGTAGTCTTAAGGAAGGGGCACTATGCAGTATTCTCCAATTTAAACTACAGCAAACTACAAGCCGAACACGATATTTTAGTCCAGTTATCTTTTGCTTTGAGGACAAGGAACAAATGAGGTGGAGCAGAATTCTATAGACGCCTGAGTATTGCTTTCTGCAGTAATAGAAATTTTAGGATATGGGTGGAGTTTTGTGGAGTTAGGCGCAGGATCCACAGTGACGCCGGTGCCCAGGTGTGCTTAAGGAAATTTGTTTTATATTTCTAGTATCTAGGGTATGCTAGTGGTTCCTTCATTGACTCATATTTATTTTTAGAACCCTGTTTTGAACCATTTGGAAGATTTTCCTGTAACCTTTCTCTAACTGACTTTGTTAATTCCACTGTGGCCAAAGAACATACTTGAGGTGACTTGAATCCTTTTGAATTTAACGATTCTTGTTTTATAGTCCATAGTATGTTTTGCCTTGGTAGATATTTCATGTACTCTTGAAAAGAATGTGTGTTCTGTTACATTTGACTAAAGTTTTCTATAAATGTCGAATTAGGTCAAGTTACTTTCTAGAGTTCTTCATTCTTACTGATGTGTTCTAGATTCTTACTGATTTTGTATATTTTCTCTATTACTGAGAGCAATTTTCAACTAAAACTGTGAATTTGTCTACTTTCCCTCAAAATTTTTAATGTTTTTGACTCTTTGTACTTGAAGTTCTGCTATTTGGTTCAAAATGTTTATAATTATGTCCAATTGATGAAATAACTTTATTGTCACTATTTAATAGCCTTATTTATTCTCAGTATATTCTTTGTTTCAAGCATTTTTCACCAAATGTGTTTTCATATTCATGGTATTATCACAGTGTTTCAAATTTATAGATAAAGTAGATATCATTGAGTAACTTGACTTGGAAAATAAAATAGAAATGATAAAATAATTGCTATAAAAGGTATAAGCTCAAAATATACATTAATTTCTAGGTAGTAATTTGTGAAAGAAATTATACATAAAATAAGGAGTAATTTCTCTTCAACTAAAGTAGACCAAACAGTTAAAAAATTGATTTACTGTTCTACTTTTTTAAGTATTAAATGATTGCATGCATATACATTTTAGAGATTTGTTAAATCTAAACCTAATTGTATATGAATATAAAATATGACATTAAATTCATACAAGAAAATCATAACAAGGAAGCATAACTGAGAAGAACATTTAATTAAGCATATTAAAATACTTCTATAATATTAATATAATCTCATTTATTTTCATTATAGATTGCAGATATAGTTTAAATTGAGTGGACCTTTTAAACAAACTGAGCAATATTGTGCTATTTTTCAGTTTTCTTTATATAATCTTTCAGCATTGAAAAATGGAAGAGAAAACTAAAATTAAGAAATACTGTTTGCACATGGCAAAACTTTCTTCAAGGGTGAGTGAGCCATAATATAATTGATAGTGATTTTATGCTGATAACATTAAAATGTTTTATGGAAATAATTTATCATATAATTTGTACATAATGCTTGAGCATTATATGTAAAATTCTTGATTTTAATCTTAAGTTGTTTTAAATTCTTAATGTTTCGAGTTGCTACTGATTCTGCTGGGTAAATTTCCTTTAAATTGAAATTAACTAAGAGATAAATTAATATTGATAATTGCTCACTTTATCTAATTAGGTAAAGAATTTGTCAAACTATATGAAAATCATGATTATAACATTAGTCGCTTTGCACAAATGCAAACATATTTGTATAGTACACATATGACTTATATAAGTACAAATAATTCATTTTTTGCTATTCTTAGGCAATTGATTTGTGTCATCAATTTTTATCTTTGAAATTATTTCCTGAGTTAAAATTTCAGAAAAAAATGCACTTGAATACCAGATATGATATGCTTTAAGCTGCTTAATGTAACTTAGCACTAAAGTTCTTAGATCAAAGTAGGTCTTAAATGAAGGTAGGTTTTGGAGTATATAGAAATTAGAAATTATCTACTCTTCCATTTAAAATATAAATTTAAGTGAAAAGAGTCAGTTTCCTGCATAACGAAAGACCTCAGCATTTTCCAGATAAATCCTGTACTCAAAGAATGTTGTCCTTTTCTGTTTTGTTAGTTATCTCTCCTCCATTTTTTATACTTATCTTTCTGCCACCTTGCACTCATCTCACTTTGTTTTTCCATATCCAGCGAATTACTTAGTTTCATAATTCTGCTAACTTGCATTAAGATGTTCCTTTAAAATTGTACATTTGCTTGAATATACATTTACTCTTGTATTTAAGATTTCAAGGTAATAATTTTTAGGGAAACCCAACTGGGATATCCAGCCCACTCTGTGTAATATTTGCATTTTATTTTAGGGATATGCATAATACTCCCTTAAGAAGGTGGAATCTATACTCCCACATGAGCAGAGAGTACTCAATTTTTAATGACTTCCTTAGAATTTTGCTTTTTACTGCAATGCTTTCAAAGATTACAGTATACTTTAGGAATGAGAAAATATTAGTGTTTTTACCAATAAGTGTTAAACTATCATTACATTTCTTTGTCAGTCTTCCATACCTTAATTTCTGTATGTATTTAAGCATAGGTAAGCTTCTGAAGCCCCACTCCAATACTCTTGCCTGGAAAATCCCATGGACGGAGGAGCCTGGAAGGCTGCAGTCCATGGGGTCGCTAGGAGTCAGACATGACTGAGTGACTTCACTTTCACTTTTCACTTTCATGCATTGGAGAAGGAAATGGCAACCCACTCCAGTGATCTTGCCTGGAGAATCCCAGGGACGGGGGAGCCTGGTGGGCTGCCTTCTATGGGGTCGTACAGAGTCAGACACAACTGAAGCGACTTAGCAGCAGCAAGCTTCTGAAGGGCTCAGTTGAAAAGAATCTTCCTGACAATGTAGGAGATGTAAGCGATGCCCGTTTGATTCCTGGGTTGGGAAGATCCCCTGAAGGAGGAAATAGCAACCCAATCCAGTATTCTTGCCTGGAGAATCCTATGGACATGGAGCTTAATTGGCTACGATCTCTAGGATCACAAAGAGTCAGACATGACTGAAGAAATTTAGCACACACTAACACAAATTTCTAAAACTACATGGAAGGCAAAATATCTAAACCTGGATTTTCTCATTTATGCTATAAATGAGAATAATAGCACCTACATTGCTGTTTCTGTGGTGAGCATTAAATGGAATTCCTGCTCCTGTCATGTATTAGAGTTCCTGACTTAGAACAAGTATTCAATACTGTTATTATTAGACAGTGACTCTAAACACAGACAATGATCTATATTGTTTGTTAGATTGGCTGTTTGGAGATTGATCACCAATTTATCTGTCAAATCCCCTTGTAAATAAATAGGTCATTCCAGTGAATTGTGCCAAAAAAGCAGTTGGTTGAGTGTGAAACTTAACAAATAATACCATCGAAAAGTTGTTTGGCTCTTTTTATGAATTAAAAGCAGACTCTAGCCATTTTAGTTACTTAAGTCTCTACAACCCACATGCGATTGCTTCCTTGGTGACTCAGATGGTGGAAATCTGCCTGCGATGCGAGAGTCCAGGGTTCGATCCCTGAGTTAGGAAGATCCCCTGGAGAAGTGAATGGCTACCTACTCTAGTATTCTTGCCTGGAGAATTCCATGAACAGAGAAGCCTGGTGGTCTATAGTCCATGGGGTCAGAGAGATTCGGGCATGACTGAGTGACTAACGCTTTCACGTTTGTTCATCCACATGCATTTATAAAGTGAATAACATAGAAAACAAACATCTGACTTTAAAATACTACAACTCAAATATTGCTCTTTGTTTACAAATTTTTAATTTATCACTTTCATGCTTTTTAAAAATTTTATGTCAATCTCATTTTTGCTTATTTTTCTGGTGGATGTTTTCATTTGTCCCATTTTTGAGCCAAATCTTTCAAGGCTGCATCATGTGAAATTCTTAATTTCAGTCTTGATTTCTATGAGGCCTTAATTATTTCTTGGGTAACATTTTATTATTCCACTTACACAAGCATATTAGAATTTCATAAAAGTCTACACATATGGTGTTTATGGAAAGATTTTATTGGGATCTTGGGATTTCATGAAAATTGTTTTTTAATTTATTTTGAAAATTAGCAAATATACACAAAGTAAAGGGAATAAAATAATCAACTTTTGTATTCAACACACAGCTATGACAACCAATTGTCATTTTGTTGTTTTTTTTCAAGGAATACATTTTAAAAATTGCACATTACATAAATATAAATTTATATTTACAGTATAGTATCAGGTGCGATACTAAGAAAATTCTCATTAGCATGTCATTCTCATTTCTATTAAGAGTTCTATAAAAATTAATTGCATAGTGTTGTGATGAGCTGACCATTGAAGCAAAATAACACAAAGTAATGTTTATCCTATGACCTTGTCTAACTATGAATCGTATAGTGATCAACTCATACAAAATAACATAGTTCTCATTCTCTTTAAATTTTCATATCTGATCAGATATCAATAGAAGTATCTCTCAGATGTGGTTTCTCATATCCATTTGGGTGTAGTCTTATAATAAATAGGTATGGACTAAGGTATGGGTTAAATTTGGCATAGTTCTTCCTGGTGGCTTTCCAGTGGCTGCTTTGATTTGATTGCTGCAAACAAATAGTTAATGTTCATGTATGTTAATCAACTTAGGTGACTGGCACTGACCCTTGCTAATATTGGACTTCCTAGGTGGCACTAGTGGTAAAGAACATGCCTGCCAGTGCAGGAGACATAAGGTATCAGGGTTCGATCCCTGAGTCAGGAATATAACCTGGAGGAGGGCATGGCAGCCCACTCCAGTATTCTTGCTTGAAGAATCCCATGGACAGTGGAGCCTTGCGGGTTGTAATCCATAAGGTTGCAAAGAGTTGGATATGACCGAAGTGACTTAGCATACACACACTTGCTAATTTTGGTCCATCATAACAGTAAATAGCAGTCCAATTTCCACAGGAAACCATGCCTTTTCCCTTCCAGCTTATGTCTGGAACTAAAAGTTTTTAAACTTGGGTCCATATAATCTCTGGTAGTAATCTTGATGTCTAATGATAATAACACATAAATTCATTTGATTTTCTAAGAAAGGAATCCATATGAAAAGTCAGAGCAATTATCATTCCGTAAACAACTTCAAAGTAAATGAAACTATAGGAAACTAGGGGAAGTGAAACTAAAACCATATATACGTGAAGTTTCCCCCCCAAAATGGAAATAAGGCAATAGTATTCTCACTACTCCTTTACTAGAAGTTTTAGCCAGTGCAATGAGGGAAGGAAAAAGCAATTTAAAAGGAATACATATTGTTTGTTCTCAGACACAAAGTATCTGTAGAAAATCCCAAGGAAGCTAAAGCCAAATATGTACTTTATAAGAGTACAAAAGGATGGCATATTCACAAAAGAAAAAGTATAATGTCATAAGCTATCAGAAAATGGAAATTAAAACCACAGTAAGATATTACTGCACACCTTCTAAAAGGGATAAAATAAAAAATATTGAGCATACTAAGGACTGATTAGAGTATGGAGTATATGCAACTCTTTTGTTTATGAGAAAGCAGTATGCTTCAGTTACACAATGAAAGTGAAAGTCTCTCAGTCGTGTCTGGCTCTTTGTGACCCCCATGGACTATTCAGTCCAGGAATTCTCCAGGCCAGGATATTGAAGGGGTAGTTTTTCCCTTCTCCAGGGAATCTTCCCAACCCAGGGATCAAACCCAGGTCTCCCACATTGCAGGCAGATTTTTTACCAGCTGAGCCACAATGGAAGCCCAAGAATACTGGAGTGGGTAGCCTATCCCTTCTCTAGCAGATATTCCCAACACAGTCATCAAAGCAGAGTCTCCTGCATTGCAGGAGGATTCTTTCCCAACTGAGCTACGACACAGAAGTTTCTCACAACTACTCAGTGATCCAATAATCTTAATCCTATGTGTTTATCCAAAAAACATGAAAACTGATTACACTAAAACTTATACATTGATGGTGGTGGCAAATCTATACAAAATTGCCCAGTAGGAACTTAATTCGCCTTCAGATCACTGTTAATAGATGAATGGATAAACTGTGGTACACCCACATTTGGTATGGTAAAAGGAACAAACTATTGATAAACACATTACTATTTAGATGGATCTAAAGGTCTTTTTTTAGATGATAACCACCAGTCTCAAAAGTTTATATACTTCATGGTTCCATTCTCAGTTTAGTTCAGTCAGTCAGTCGTGTCTGATTCTTTGCAACCCAATGAACTGCAGCATGCCAGGCCTTCCTGTCCATCACCAACTCCAGGAGTTTACTCAAACTCATGTCCTTTGAGTTGGTGATACCATCCAACCATCTCATCCTCTGTTGTCCCCTTCTCCCTCCTTCAATCTTTCCCAGCATCAGGGTCTTTTCCGATGAGTCAGTTCTTCGCATCAGGTGGCCAAAGTATTGGAGTTTCAGCTTCAACCTCAGTTCTTCCAGTGAATCTTCAGGACTTACTTCCTTTAGGATGGACTGGTTGGATCTCCTTGCAGTCCAATGGACTCTCAAGAGTCTTCTCCAACAGCACAGTTCAAAAGTATCGATTCTTTGGCACTCTGCTTTCTTTATGGTCCAACCCTCACATCCAGGATTACCAGGATGCTGAAATCAAGATGAGGGACTTGCAAGTCTAGAACTGTGAATTTCCTTGAAATCAAGATTAAACTACATGATCTGATTATCTTAACATATCAAGATTGATTTTGTGTATAAGAACTTCTAGTACCTAAGTTATAAGAAGCCATCTGGGTCTGTTATTCAGTATCATAAAATACATATTTACTTCATCACTATCATCACTGTCTTCACTCAATAGACATGATCACTCAAAGTCAAATATTATGCCGTAAAAAAGTACTAGGTTCATAAAAATCTTGATTTCTTACAGACAAATTGATAAAAATCATATTTTATAAAGTTAGAAAAAATTTTGAGTGTATATTTGTTTTAATATAGATCTCTCCTTTAGGTTAAATGTTTTGTCTCTCATCTGTAAAAATAAGTTATAAAATGAAATTTTAAGGGTATAAAATTTCAAGTTAAAAAAGTGATTGGAGATGACTTTATTAATCTATTATGTAGATTAATTTTCATATCTGAATCTCATTATTTATTGTTGATGAAAATTAATATTTGAAATAAGTGAAAAGACTATGTAGTTATTATGAAAATTTAACTTGGAACTAATTTTAATGCATTATTTTTATAAATGTTCAGAACCTTAAATAAAAAGGCATGTTGTATTCCTGGATTTTTCAAAAATAAATTCTTAGTGAAAATTTTATATAGATAGGTATAAAAAAAGGATCTTATTTGTGATTAGGTGTAGGGTGTCTTTATTGCTAGTATTCCTACTAATTTAATTTATATTTTAGAAAGTAAAATTACTTTGTTTTCTTTTTTTAAAGAGTAACATTTATATTTTTCTTTTGCAAAATAACACATAGTATTCTAGGCAGTTTGTGAAACAAAAAATAAATATCATAAAGTAAAGCAGTTAAAATTGCTTATTCAGTTACCTACAGAAAACATCAGTTCAAATTTAGGTGATAGTCTTAAAGTTTTTTAGAAGCAAAATAATTTCTTAATTGATAATATGCCTGCGTGCTTAGAAATAGCAATTAGCCAAAGATTGGTTTCATCAGTTATTTAGAAGCTCAATTCAAAGCTATTTGATTTAGTTTAGTCAGAATGGTTGAAATGATATTAGTGAAAACTTAGAGAAAGCAGGGGCCTTGTCTTTTAAAACTTGTTTGTTAGGATTGATTGCTCCTTTTAAGAGGACATATTTTTTGTGTCATGTATATTCATATATGTGTACATAATTTACTTAGATGATATAATTTTCTGTTGGATGAGATGGTTTTGTTGTTTAGTCATTAAGTTGTGCCTGACTCTTTTCGACCCCATATACTGTAGCCCACCAGGCTCTTCTGTCCATGGGGTATCCTAAGCAAGAATATTGGAGTGGGTTGCTGTTTCCTTCTCCAGGGAATCTTCCCTACTCAGGGATCAAACACATGTCTCCTGCATCTCCTGCATTTCAGGTGGATTCTTTACTGCTGAGCCACCAGGGAAGCCCATTAGGTGAGATGTGTTTCTATTAATTAATTGTTCAATGCTCGTAATGACTAGATTCTATGAAAATTCACATAGTTGGAACTGTTTCCTTTGTGATAGAACCTAAATGCTTTGTATCTTAGCTAGTCAGCTTTTGTGGTTTGCCAGTTATCTTGGAAGTTAAAAAGATGGATCCAGAACAAATCATTTGGTTGACTGGTTGTATTAATGAGAGAGTGATAGTTCATTCAATGTAATTGTGTATATTTGTGAATGTAGAACTATTAACCTCAAAGGGAGTTCAACTTGCTGGAAGGAAAACTTTTTGAATAATGCAATTTGTTGTTGACCTTTTTGCATAACTGGATATTCTTATTACAGTAGATATTTTTAATATTGGCTTTATAAATCTAGTTTCTTAGGAATTTCATTTGACTATTTGGAGTGAGAATTGGGAAATGTAACTTCTGAAGAGAAAGTGTATTTTGGAAAGTTATTTTTATTTTGTTTTCTTATAAATAACCTAAAGTTTTTAGTTTACCACTTCCACCACAGTAGGTTGTAAGAACTATAAGAAACAGGAAGATCTGGAGAATGGAGGAAGTTCAATGGAGTCTTGGGGTTAAACTTAATGAATATTAATGTAAAATAATGCATCTGGGATAGTGAAGAAAGCATTGGATGCAGCACAAGTCTATAGAAAATGAATAGAGGAGAGAAAATAGATAGTAAATTGCAACATAAGAGACATGTAGGAAAGAAAGAAAATCAAATAAGACTATTAAAAGCTGATTTCCTTGGCAAGTTTCTTATTTAAAGGGTGAAAATGAGTTAGGTTTTCTATAGTCCATATCATACTAAAACCTAGAGAACTGTTAAATTCTAGGTTCTATATACTATTAAGTATTATTCAAAATCTGCTATGTTAAGTTTTGAAAACAATTATTAGGCTCTAAAAATTAGTGGATCTCAGTATTGGCTTCCCATTAATCACATGGGGAGATTTTGGAATTCCAATGCCCAAGCCACACCCCAATCTTTTAAGAACCTTTCTGTATAGAGTCAGTCTTTGGTATTTTTTAAAGTTCTCCACATGAATCCAGTATATGATCACATTTGCAATAAAGTCACTAAAGCAGTACTTCTCAAAGTGTGGTACTCAGAGTTCCTACATTAGAATCACCTCAGATGTTAGTAAATAAATTTCTGGACTGAGTCTCAAATCTTAAATGTTTTGAATCAATATTTGGTGGTGATGAGCTGGAATCAGCATTTTTAACAAGCAGATATTTCTAGTTATAAAATACATATATACATATATATGTATACACACACATATATATGTAGACAAATAAAATGATGATAAAATGAATTGAATAAATTCAATAAGTTGAATCTTCTTCTTAAAGAAATTGATCTTTTATTCTTGAGGAAAATATACAGTTAGTAAGTAAGAAATATTTAATTAAAACACCCTTTCACAAATGTAACTAATATATATTTATTTTCATATATTTTATTTTCACAAACTTCTATAAGGTGGAGCTATAGAAGTTTGTGAAAATAACTTGCCAGGTGGTGCTAGTGGTGAAGAACCCATCTATACAGATGTATAGAACAGACTTTTGGACTATGTGGGAGAAGGTGAGAGGGGATGATCTGAAAGAATAGCATTGAAACATGTATATTATAAATTGTGAAACAGATCACCAGTCCAGGCTGGATGCATGAGACAAGTACTCAGGGCTGGTGCACTGGGATGACCCAGAGGGATGGGATGGGGAAGGAGGTGGGATGGGGGTTCAGGATGGGGAACACATGTAAATCCATGGCTGATTCATATCAATGTATGGCAAAAACCACTACAATATTGTAAAGTAATTAGCCTCCAACTAATATAAATAAATGAAAAAAAATGTGATTTAGTTCACTTAAAAAAAAAAAAAGAACCCACCTGCCAATGCAGGAAATGTAAGAGACTCAGGTTTGATCTCTGGGTTGCGAAAGATCCCCTGGAGAAGGAAAGGGCAACCCACTCCAGTATTCTGGCCTGGAGAATCCCATGGATAGAGGAGTCTGGCCAGCTATGGTCCATGGGGTCACAAAGAGTCAGATACAACTGAAGCAGCTTAGCACACAGCACACTGTAAAGTAGATCTAAGCACCAATTAAGTTCAGCGAAATAACTATCACGTACAGTACTGCAGACCTAGATTGTAGTAATGGGATCAAGATCTGAATTTCTGTCCTTAAATCTGAATCCTGTGATTTATTCCATCAGGTGATTCTCCTAAACTTCCCTCTCTCTGGTCACCATGTCTAAGCATCTTCTTTATTTCTTCCCTATAATCTACTTTTACTGGTCTTAGTCCAAATCATTTGCCCCGTCAGTACCCCAGTGTCTTCTTTTCAGTCTTCCAACTTGCTATCTGTAATCAATATTGTCCATTTTATTGTTTCTGGTAACCACCTGAGTTCAGAGTAGATGTTAAAGAGAAACAGAGCTATGAAAGATCTCAAATATCCTGTTTTACCAGCCATTTATTTCCCAGCTGCTGAATTTATAGAAATTTGATTTCTGTGACTTTAATCATCATTTAAGTTACAATCATGATTAAAACTTAGGCTTTATCATTGTTGAAAATTCAGTGATTATTGTTTTCTTTTCCCCACAATACATGATAAAATCTTTGAATGAAAAACTATAATCAGTCTTTTATATTATTTTTTATAATAGCTAGAATAATGCCTTATTTATAAGACATGAAAATAATTATTTGGAGATGCCTAAGTTTTTAAAAAATGTCCATCCCTAAAAGATTTATTATTCCATTCCTTCTGATCGTAAGTAATATTTCTGTTGTGTTACTTGTTACTCTGCAGTCATGCCCCATTCTCTTTAATTCTTGATTCTGGTTCTGGCTTCAGTTAATTTCCTAACCTGCCTAGACTTCCTGGTTTACCTATTCAACATTTTTAATCAGGACTGCCTTGTTTACACCTTGACTTGCCATTATTCTTTCAACAACCATAACCATAAGAATTATAAGGAAAGTACCATAATTAGAACTGAATTGAAACAATTCAATTAGAACAAATTGGAATGATTTTAAAAGGCCATTTGAAGAGATTTTTGAACATCTGATGTTAAAATAAAGGTCTGATTTGATAGGCTTTGTATATGTATGTTTTGGAAATTGATACATATTAGTAAAAGATATTGTGATTTTCAGTTTATTGGGAATTTGTGAAAATCATACAATGTTAAGTCTTTGTATTTAGCAGCAATTTTACTCTATGGAGAAACAGCCTATATATGCTAGAGGAAGCATAGAGTTGGTCATATTGACAAGTGTTTTAGCCAATATTAGTCTGCCTCAATATCTGGAGGATAATAAAGATAATTTTGGTTTACAGTTCCTTCCTAGAGTATGGTTTTCAAATTTAAGATGAGAGAGTAACGCAGGGAGAGTGTGTAACCCATATCTGCTGGAATTGTCTCCATGAAAATAAAAGGATACAGAGAACATGATTTATCATTTAAAGCACTCGACAATCAACACATGCAGTTTTTCATGCATTATCAAAATGATTAAACTTTGAACAGCAGTTCTTCAGGTTTCCAGTCTCTAATTTCCTTCCTTCACTGCTCAGGAGGCTTAGTGATGCTGAGATATTAGCTAGTTTTAGATTTGGAAATAGAAATAAAGACAAGCACTTAAGGCCCTCGGGCTGCTGCCTATGCAGCATTTAAGCCCGTGAGCATAGGTTCACTGGCTTGCTCTGCATTTTTGGTCTGTTCACTATACATCCTCGGGCCCAGTCACTTAAAGTAAATAGGCCACAGCATCTAAGAAAATGCTTATAGCTCTTATATCCCTCAACACTGCCCAACACTGGGAAAATCAAAATTTGGCCCTAATAATAGAGACTACGATCCCTACAATTAAAATGAAATTGTATTAGCCACTTCTCTATGGACCAGCATCTTCCATATGTCCAGTTTTGTATTCATATTTCTATCTAGAATGTTTGGAGGGAGAAACATGCCACTTTTCCGTGGCTTCTGGGCGGCAGTACTGCTGGTTTTGCCGTTTCTCTCTCTCCTAGGACACTAATGTTACTCATATCACTACTAACGTTATGCCCATGCTCCTGTCTGATGTTACAGTAATGAGTTTTCTACTCAGTGGCCATGAGATCGCTGACTGTGTACCACCTCCTTCACTGGGGGCCACGGTTCTTTTTGCTCCCAAAGAAAAGGAGACTGTTTCCCCTAGCGCTTTCTGCCATTCTACATAGCCTTACTACCGATGACATACTTTCAAACCACTTTCTCATAACCTTCCTAAATTGTTTTCTTTTTAATGGTTCCTTTTTTGAGAAAATTGCTCCTGATTTTTCACAGCTTAGGATGTAGGGGGAGTTAGTGGAAACTTGTCTTATAAGCAGAATTCTTTCTGATAACCATCCCAACCTCGATATATGATTACACTGCTTTGGTTCCTCTTTATCTCGGGGGAGGTTTTCTGTTTTCTTAGCGGCACCTTTCCCTACAATTGACTAATCTTTTTGGAATAGTATTTTACTCACCAGTTTAGATTAAGAGCATTGTCCTCAGTTTCTAGGAAGTGTAGTACCTCTACACTTTATTTCCTAAGGGATCAAGGTGTCCAGATACAAAGAGGATTTCTTAGACGTCCCTTGTTCATTTCCCAAATGTTCATTTGGCTCGTCCTGTGCTGCAGCCACTATAGCAGTTACATGGCATCGAAAAACAAAGCAGACACACTCCAAACCACTGTCTGTGCTTTCATTCTAGATGCTTATGGAAGATCTTTCCATGTATCTCAGGCAGTTATTTAAATCATGCCCTATTAATCTTAAATACAGGGAAAAAGGAAACACATTTGGCGACAGTCACCTAGAGGCACATGCTGGTAGCACATAGGTATATGATCTATGGAAGGTAACTCTAATGCTTTTGTGTGAGAGATGAATTTTGGTTCTGATATAAAGTACATTTTTTTAACTGAAAATTTTTAATGTTTCCCCAGAACTCATGAGAAATAATACTTGAGGCTGTCAGGATAAATTGTAGAGGGCTTAGAAATGGACAAAGGAGACTATAGGATATTCTGATTCTTTGAATGACTTTCTGTTGTCCACTTCATTTTAAACTATTTAAGAGTAGAGGGTAAATTGTGGAAAACTGAGGGCAATGCAAATGATTCTTGACCATAGCAAGGAAAATGAATTTTGTCCAGTATAGAATATTAATCTCTGTAAGTCAAATTCTCATTTGAACTAGTTTCAGCAGCCTGTTAGTTTTCTTATTAGTTCACTGAAGAAAATCTTTGACTAGTTTCTTTTTATATTTGTACAAGAGTCATGATTTCACTTTTTCATAGTTTGCTAGACTTATGAATGAAGTTTGATTCCTATATGTATAGGCCCTTTAGACTGCTTTGAAACTACTGTATTTCATAAAAAAAAGATGATGACTACTTGCACAGTGATGAACAACTGTATGAAAACTAAAGAAAAAACATATCATTGAAAAAATTGAGTGTAGATAGTTTGTTCTTAAAGCATTGAGTGTTAACTCTTTATGAAACTTCTTATAAACACTGCAAGTAAATTGTATGCATTTTTCAAACCATTTTTTTCAGTTATGGCTCTCACAGTCTACATAATTGATCACTTTTCAAAAAGGTATTTGGGAGCTTTAATAGATACTTTGATTTAATGAAATGTGACCAGCGAAAAAGTGTTTTATAGTTTAATCAACTTAGATGTGATGGTTATTTTTATTGTTGTTTTTTAATTATTAAGAAGCATGTTTTCATTGTAGCATAGGAAATACTGAAATATTTGAAGAAGAGAATACGTTTCTCAACCAGATATAAGTAATGATTTTAAATATTTTGGTTTCTGTACTGCTCTCATAAAATGCATGTTTGTATCTGACATTTTTATTTAAAATTTTACGGTATATATTTCTCTATACACAGTTAAAACTTTAAAAATACAATTTTTAATGATAACATGATACTCTAATTTATGAACATGTTAAAATTTAATCATTCCTCTTTTGTGAAATATTTTGAGTATTTCTATAAATATTATTATGATAAAAGTCTGTGATGAATAACTTACTCTAAGATCACTGATGATTTTTCAGGATATTTCTTGGACATTGTAGAATTGTCATCTCATAGAATTTTTGCATCTTTTAGGCTCTATATGTGTACTTTCAAATTATTTTAAGAAGGAGTACACCAGTTTACAGTCCTAGCAGAGACTTCCTGTCTTATAAACATAAGCTGGATTTTTAATGATAATTAGTGTTTTCTATATATACAGAAATCCACATGCATGCATACACATTAGCAGTTATCTTGGTGATCAACAGGTTACTATTTCGAATAAAATTCTAAATAATGTTCTTATAGTGCATTGATTTGTATTTCCTGACATTGTGCTGTTTTTAAAAAACATTTAGGCATGGAAGAAATTGGCAAAGCTAAGCTAGTATAAAACAAAATTTGCAAAATGCACATAGCTGAACCTAACTTTAATTCTTAGCTATTATCTTCTTAACTCATCTTAGGTAAACATTTCTAAGTTCTGGGTAAGCCTTGTCTTTCCTGTAAATGTCACTTAATACGTAAAATAATTTTAGTCTTGGCCAGATATAAGATGAAATATGCTACATATAATTCTTAAAGTGCTGGCTGTTTCATATCTACATGCCTAAATCATTTTATTATCCGCTTAATAGCAGAACAAATTAGTCATCCTCTCTGATTCTGGTGCACATTATGCTGAGACATGCCCACCCTAATATGCTTTCTGATAAAGTAAATGCTCAGAGCACAAATCTTATTTGGGCTCCAGAGAAGTCAAGGGAGAGAGAGCTGAGTCTGCAGTAGGATTGCTTACTCGAGGAGAACTGAGATTTATTAACCAACTTCATTAAATATATGGAAGACCCCAGCTCTCAAGGTTAGCAAATTAGAATTCAAACATGAAACCTTGTATGAAATGAAACAGGTAGGAAAAACAAGAAAGAAAGATCTTTGCATTTTACAAAGCAGGAGAGGTAAGCTTATATTAAAGTAACTGTCTAGCTAGCTAAATGAAAAGGTATGCTTTTCAGTTATTTGCTTGGTTCAGTTATTTGCTTGGTTCAGTCATCTGTGACTATAAGATAAATAACAACACTAATTAAACATCAGAGAGATATATGGCTGTCAATAAATATGAAATGAAGTCTCAGCCCAAGTAGCATATTGGTTTATTTATAAATAAATATAATTATTTAGAATTTGTATTTTAAAGTAAAATTTAACATACCTGATTTTTGTATGTGAAGCATGTATCAACACAATGCTAAGTAAGTTTAATTTGGAATAAAATTTTGCATGCTACATTTCAATGTAATGGAAATGAACAGACATTTACAGAAATTGTTTTTGATATTTTGGAAAGAGTTTCAGTCAAGAAGTTAATAGTAATGATGTAGGTAGCTGCAATGATCTGTTTTATGTTTTGTTTTATTTATTGATTTATTTTTGCTGTTTTCCAAGTCTACTGTCTTATATTGTTTATACCCATGAGTCAACTTTTTCATAGTTTTGGAGAACACAAATTCTATTCTGTCATCTAAAAACACTGTTATTTTCTGCCCTCTCTTCTGTCATTTAATACTATAATTTGGGTATATAAGAGTAATTATGTTAGCAGCTTATAGTATTCATTTACTTTTGACCTGAAGAAAATGACTGAAATGGAGATAGAGAACAAGACATCAGGAATCAGTAGAGAGAATATCAGCATTGTAGGTTTTCATATTGATAGATGGAGTTTATGAAGCTAAAGGAATAGGCAATATTTCTAAAGGAACTAGGATATCAGAAAATCCTTGAATTCTGAATCCGTTTTCATTCATTTTTTTTTTTTTTTAAATCAAGAAAACAGGTGAGGAAACAGTTCAGTTCAGTCGCTCAGTTGTGTCTGACTCTGCAACCCCATGGACTGCAACATGCCAGACCTCCCTGTCCATCACCAACTCCCGGAGTTTACTCAAACTCATGTCCTTTGAGTCGGTAATGCCATCCAACCATCTCATCCTCTGTCATCCCCTTCTCCTCCTGCCTTCAATCTTTCCCAGCATCAGGGTCTTTTCCAATGAGTCAGCTCTTTGCATCAGGTGGCCTAAGTACTGGAGTTTCAGCTTCAGCATCAATCCTTCCAGTGAATATTCAGCACTGATTTCCTTTAGGATGGACTGGTTGGATCTCCTTGCAGTCCAGGGGACTCTAAATAGTCTTCTCAAACACCGCAGTTCAAAAGCATCAATTCTTCGATGCTCAGCTTTCTTTATAGTCCAACTCTCACATCCATACATGACTACTGGAAAAACCACAGCTTTGACGAGACAGACCTTTGTTGGCAAAGTAATGTCTCTGCTTTTTAATATTCTGTCTAGGTTGGTCATAACTTTTCTTCCAAGGAGCAAGCGTCTTTTAATTTCATGGCTGCAGTCACCATCTGCAGTGATTTTGCAGCCCAAAAAATAGTCTGTCACTGTTTCCACTGTTTCCCCATCTATTTGCCATGAAGATGGGACCAGATGCTATGATATTAGTTTTCTGAATGTTGAGCTTTAAGCTAACATTTTCCCTGTCCTCTTTCACTTTCATCAAGACGCTCTTTAGCTCTTCCTCACTTTCTGCCGTAAGTGTGATATCATCTGCATATCTGAGGTTATTGATATTTCTCTCAGCAATCTTGATTCTAGCTTGTGCTTCATCCAGTCCAGCGTTTCTCATGATGTACTCTGCATATAAGTTAAATAAGCAGGGTGACAATATGCAGCCTTGACGTACTCCTTTTCCTATTTGGAACCAGTTTGTTGTTCCATGTCCAATTCTAACTGTTGCTTCTTGACCTGCATACAGGTTTCTCAAGAGGCAGGTCAGGTGGTCTGGTATTCCCATCTCTTTCAGAATTTTCCACAGTTTATTGTGATCCACACAGTCAATAGGGAGAAATAGATGCTTTTCTGGAACTCTCTCGCTTTTTCGATAATCCAGAGGATGTTAGCAATTTGATCTCTTTGTGGACTGAACCACCAAAATTTTCCATATTAAGAGCAATTGTTCTTACTTCTGACTTCTGTTGTGGAACTGGGTTAAATTGAATGGAGTTCACACAGAATAATCAGTGTTCATTAGCCCTAAATTCTATGCTTTCCTTAGAAATGGTGTTGCAGAGATGTTAAAAGTCTTCAAATAGTTTCTAATACTGACCCTGTTGCTTAGCAGTATTTGTCAATACGTCTGAGACTTAGATTGTTCATCACTAAAAATGGAGATAATAGTTCATATTTCTTAGGGTTGTTCCATTACTAATGTCTGACACATAATCATTTGTTTCATAAATGCTTGCAGCTGTTGTTTCATTATTCTTGTTATCAACATGATAGCTAAGATATGTGTCCTTGAGTGACTACATTCTTGCTTACCAGTCATACCTATAAGAAAATGATACAGGCTGAAATAAAAATGAGGAAATAAATGAGCTATAAATGGGCTTTATGCTCAAATAATCCATACACTCTTTATCATAAATGTCATCAAATTTAAGAAACTCCTGAAAATAAGAGGCAAAGTCTAGATGTACTGGAACAGGTTATATGGTATTACAGAGGCCTCTCCCTTCACCTGTAGGAGAATCAAAATCTGTGGCACAAGCCATAGATTCTTAACTCAGTTAAGAATGTCACAATATCTTGTTTTAGGTAGGGTTTGAAATTATACTGTCATTGAATACTAGAGCTGAAAAGGGCTTTGGTGATCACCTCACTGATGTCTTAATTTTATAGATGAAAGAACTGAGACCAGGATCATAGTATGATTTTTCAGAGTCAATCAAATGGTCAGTGGCAGAGATAAAAAAGAATGCTGGTAGTCTCATAGCCAATGTAGATATGAAAGTTTTATATCAGCAGACCTTAAAAACAGTTTCAGTAAGAAGCAGCTGGAGACACAAATGCACTTTATTATATTCTGCAAGAAAAATGAATCTGAAAATAGTTTTATTCCAAGAGAACAATATTCCACCGAAATTAGGTTCAAAAACTGTCAACAATAAAATAATTCTATCAGCTATTTAAAGTACAATTATTGCTGTGAAGTACTTGGTAGTCTAAGGATGTTTTTATATCACACCAAAACATCTGGACACTTCAATCAACCAGACATATTTACATTTTATAGACAGAACCCAAGAGATAGAGCAAATTTAGAATTTTCATTTTTTTTTTAGCCACAGAATTAAGTGTGGCATAAATGTGTGAAACAAGCCTACTTCTAACAGAGAGTACTCAGTTAAAAATGAATTTGCTTATCACTACTGTGATCTATTATTTATCTAGTATTTGTTTTAAGTTTTAATTCCTAGAAGGCAAACTTATTTCCGTCTTCTGAAAGTCCTGTACTGGGAGGGATGATAAGAGGGGGATGAGATACAGAAATGTAATCTTTATATTTTGTCAGTAAAGATATATTACTTAAATTTGCCAGGAGAGCACAACTTGTTATTTTTCTACTAATATTGTGTTATGTTTTAGGATGTAGTCCTAGAAAAGTAGCCTGCTTCTAAAGAAACAGTCATCTTTCAAGAAATGAAACCAGGAATACTTTACTTTTTGTCTTCCAGTACAGTTCTTCTCATACATTCTTTAAAAGGTAAAGGTTACCTCCTCTAATAGTTAACTTTATTAATTTTACCATTCAGTAACTATTTAATTTATTCAATTAATATTTATTATGTTTGAACTATTTCCCAGAGGGTGTATTAATTGTTGGATATATAACAGTGAACAAGTTAGAAGGCTCTTAGCTTCAGAGATTCTGGCAATCGACGTGAGATCCAGGGAGGTAATGACACTGTGTGATAAGGACCATGGCAGAAGAGCATATAGGATGCTGGGGAACAAGAGAGGTGGCATCTCACGGAACTTTGGTGTCTTGGTTAAAGTCAAGTCAAGAGAGATGGAGGGGAAAGAGAGGAGAAAAAAGAAAGAGAGAGGAGGGAGGGAGGAAAGATGGAAGCTGAAAAAACACTTTGAAAGGCCAAAGGCAATGTTGAGGTACCAAATGGAGTTGATGACATTAGGATTAAAATACTGATAGCTTATGGTGAACTATGTCAGATTCTTGATCTCCGAAGATTTAGCTTCAGGACCAGGGACCAGGATCGATCACTCAAGAGCTTTTGTGTTGCAGAGTTTTATTAAAGTATAAAAAGGGACAGAGAAAGCTTCTGACATAGACATCAGAAGGGGGATGGAGAGTGCCCACCCTGTTACTCTAAGCAAGAGAGTTATATACTTTTTAATTGGTTATTACAATAAATCAAAAGAATGTCAGTTCAGTTCAGTCTCTCAGTCATGTCCAACTCTTTGCAAGCCCACAGACTGCAGCATGCCCGGCTTCCCTGGCCATCATCAACACCCAGAACCTACCAAATTCATGTCCATCGAGTTGGTGAAGTCATGCGACCATCTCATCCTCTGTCATCTCCTTCTCCTCCTGCCTTCAACCCAACGTTAGGGTCTTTTCCAGTGAGTCAGTTTTTTGCATCAGATGGCCAAAGTTTTGGAGTTTCAGCTTCTGCATCAATCCTTCCAATGAATATTCAGCACTGATTTCCTTTAGGATGGACTGGTTCGATCTCCTTGCAGTCCAAGGAACTCTCAACAGTCTTCTCAATCACTGCAGTTCAAAAGCATCAATTCTTCCATGCTCAGCTTTCTTTATAGTCCAACTCTCACATCCATACATGACCACTAGAAAAACCATAGCCATGACTAGACAGACCTTTGTTGGCAAAGTAATGTCTCTGCTTTTTAATATGCTGGCTAGGTTGGTCATAACTTTCCTTCCAAGGAGCAAGTGTCTTTTAATGTCATGGCTGCAGTCACGACCTGGAGTGATATTAAAACCCAGAAAAATAAAGTCTGTCACTGTTTCCATGGTTTCCCCATCTATTAGCCATGAAGTAATGGGACAAGATGCCATGATCTTAGTTTTTTGAATGTTAAGCTTTAAGCCAACTTTTTCACTCTCCTCTTTCACTGTCATCATGAGGCTCTTTAGTTCTTCTTTGCTTTCTGCCATAAGGGTGGTGTCATCTGCATATCTAAGATTATTATTGCTTCTCCTGGCAATCTTGATTCCTGCTTGTGCTTCATCCAGCCCAGCATTTCTCATGATGTACTCTGCATGTAAGTTAAATAAGCAGGGTGGCAATATACAGTCTTCACTGTAAGCCAGAGAGTTATAGTGTTTTTAATTGGTTACTACAATAAATCAAAAGAATGTCTCAAGGTTGTAAAGATCTTACTAGACCCACTCCCACAATTTACATTTTAAGATGACAGGATTAGAGCTAACAATAGAAAGATCTCACAGGACCCACTCCCATAATACAAAATTTAAGATAACAGGATTAGTGAAAAGGTTCTCAAAAAGGAGAAACATGTTCTCAGGCAGAACACATTGTTGTTATATAATCCTTACTAGGACAAAGGATTCTTCTCTGTTCTTCCCTGATGGCTCAGAGGGTAAGGAGTCTGCCTGTAATACTGGAGACCCAGGTTTGATCCCTGGGTGGGGAAGATCCCCTGGACATGGCAACCCACTCAAGTGTTCTTCCCTGGAAAACCCCATGGATGGAGGAACCTGGCAGGCTATAGTCCATGTGGTCACAAAGAGTCTGACATGACTGAGCGACTTCATTCACTCATTCAGTACTAAGGAATGTAGAAAAGAAAATGTCCTTTCCTCCTCCTTGAGAATTCCAGACCCTTACCTCCTCTTCCATAAAGAGATCTCTTCAAGAAAATTAAAGATACCAAGGGAACATTTCATGCAAAGATGGGTTTGATAAAGGACAGAAATGATATGGACCTAACAGAAGCAGAAGATATTAAGAAGAAGTGGCAAGAATACACAGAAGAACTGTACAAAAAAGATCTTCACGACCCAGATAATCACGATGGTGTGATCACTCACATAGAGCCAGACATCCTGGAATGTGAAGTCAAGTGGGCCTTAGGAAGTATCACTACGAACAAAGCTAGTGGAGGTGATGGAATTCCAGTTGAGCTATTTCACGTCCTGAAAGATGATGCTGTGAAGGTGCTGCACTCAATATGCCAGCAAATTTGGAAAACTCAGCAGTGGCCACAGGACTGGAAAAGGTCAGTTTTCATTTCAGTCCCAAAGAAAGGCAATCCCAAAGAATGTTCAAACTACTGCACAATTGTACTCATCTCACACGCTAGTAAAGTAATGTTCAAAATTCTCCAAGCCAGGCTGCAACAGTCCATGAACGGTGAACTTCCAAATGTTCAAGCTGAATTTAGAAAAGGCAGAGGAACCAGATCAAATTGCCAATATCCATTGGGTCATCAAAAAAGCAAGAGAGTTCCAGCAAAACATCTATTTCTGCTTTATTGACTGCCAAAAGCTTTGATTGTGTGGATCACAATAAACTGTGGAAAATTCTGAAAGAGATGGGATTATCAGACCACCTGACCTGCCTCTTGAGAAACCTGTTTGCAGGTCAGGAAGCAATAGTTAGGACTGAACATGGAACAATAGATTGGTTTCAAATCGGGAAAGGAATATGTCAAGGCTGCATATTTTAACCCTGCTTATTTAACTTATATGCATAGTACATCAGGATAAACGCTGGACTGGATGAAGCACAAGCTGGAATCAAGATTGCCGGGAGAAATATCAATAACCTCAGATATGCAGATGACACCACCCTTATGGCAGAAAGTGAAGAAGAACTAAATAGTCTCTTGATGAAAGTGAAAGAAGAGAGTGAAAACATTGCCTTAAAGCTCAGCATTCAGAAAACTAAGATCATGGCATCTCGTCCCATCTTCATGGCAAATAGATGGGGAAACAGTGGAAACAGTGAGAGACTTTATTTTTTGGGGCTCCAAAATCACTGCAGATGGTGACTGCAGCCATAAAATTAAAAGACGCTTGCTTCTTTAAAGGAAAGTTATGACCAATCTAGACAGCATATTAAAAAGCAGAGACATTACTTTGCCAACAAGGTCCATCTCATCAAACCATCTCTGTGGCTTTTCCAGTAGTCATGTATGGATGTGAGCGTTGTACTATAAAGAAAGGTGAGCATGGAAGAATTGATGCTTTTGAACTGTGGTATTTGAGAAGACAGTTGTGTGTCCCTTGGACTGCAAGGAGATCCAACTAGTCAATCCTAAAGGAAATCAGTGCTGGATATTCATTGGAAGGACTGATGCAGAAGCTGAAACTCCAATACTTTGGCCACCTGATGTGAAGAACTGACTCATTGGAAAAGACCCTCATCCTGGAAAAGATTGAAGGCGGGAGACGAGGATGACAGAGGATGAGATGGTTGGAGGCATCACTGACTCAATGGACATGAGTTTGAGTTAACTGTGGGAGTTGGTGATGGACAGGGAGGCCTGGCTTTCTGCAGTCCATGGTGTCCAAAGAGTCAGACACGACTGAGCTACTGAACACAACCGAACTGATCTCTTCTAAAACCCCAGACTTCTTATCTACCTGCCTAGGATTACTCTCTCAATAGTTAGGAAATATACAGCAGAAATAAAAGCTGAAATGTGAGTATAGTATGTGTGGCCTGAAAGTTACATCTTTTCCCAAGGACACTGGAAAGGAACTGAAAGGTTTTAGGTAGTGGAATGGCCATCTCATTTCACAATAGACTAGATATTCACGCTAACTCATTTCCCTAGTGTCATATTCTTCCTTTCATTATTGTTTTTTTCAAATATATGTCTCAATTATCTAAGAATAAATTGCAATACCATAGGCTAAGAACTATGCCTTATATTAGTATTTCTTATATTTAGATCTTATGTAGGACTTCTAATATGATGGAATGTATTTTTATAATGTTCAGTATTTAAAGTTCACCACATTATATTCTTTACATGCTTTTAAATAAATTATAAAATTATAAAAATCACCTTTAAAATGTGTGAGGGGCCCATGGTTATTTTGAAAATTATTTTAGCATTACTCAAGCAAAATATTCAAAGACCACTGTTTTTCAGTTGAAATTCTGAAATAGGTAGGAAAAAAACAACAGAAATTCAGATAGAAACTGAAACTGAAGGAGGGATAAACAATGGGCAGAATGAAGAGCTAAGTAAAAATTATTTTCAGAGAAGTAGGCATCATTAGAGAGGCAAGATATGAATGGCTAGTGAGCTGCCAAGCTCTCATATGCAAATAATTCTAGATTGCATCATCTCATAATATAAAAATACCCCTTTACTACTTAGTGTGTACACTGTGGTATAGCATCCAGGTATCTCTGAGGAGGAAGGCATTCATTCCTTTACAGGCTATTCTAGGAAATTGGCTTTGTTTGAAAGTAGTTGTCCTCCGTGAGGTCATACCTTCTGTCTTCCCTGGGTTGGCTTGCATCAGAGGAGTCATTTAAAGCAATGATACAAATTCATGGACTCCCCTTTTCTTAACTTACCCATGTCCAGAGGGTCTTTCCAGTTGCCCAACTCCCTCTAGGATTAGTTGACCTAATTGACCTGGAATTAGGAATTAGCATTGACCTGGAAAATTCTCTTTGCCCAATTCTGCCTATTTAACTCTTTTGAAGATATTAAGGGCCCTCCCTGATAAAATTTGTGCAAGTGTATCTGAGTCTGTTTCCTTGAAAGATGTGTATGTGTTTGCTGTCTCTCAGTCGTGTCCAACTCTTTGAAATCCATGGACTGTAGCCAACCAGGCTCCTCTATCCATGGAATTTTTCAGGGAAGAATACTGGAGTGGGTTGTCATTTCCTATTCCAGGGGATCTTCCCGACCCAGGTATTGAATCTGAGTCTCTTGCTTCTCCTGCATTGGCAGGCAGATTCTTTACCACTGAGTCTCCTAGGAAGCCCTGTTTTCTGGGACCCCAGCCTAAGACATTTTGTTGGAAACTTACTAGCATTATCAAAATTTGGTCGTAGAGGCAGCTACATCTAATTTTCAATGATCCTAAATTAATATTAAATACTAATTGATAAATAAGCATTTAAAATATAGAAAATCCTGCATTTAAACATTATAATTGCCTGTGATTTCATGTTTGACAGAAAGCATTACCATCTTCATGGGAACCATTTGGTGACTCAGTGGCAAAGAATCTGCCTATCAATGCAGGAAACACAAGTCCCATTCAACTTGGGCTACAGTCCACCAGGTTACCAAAGAGTTAGACATGACCTAGCCAGTAAAAAGCAACAACAACCACAACGAAGTGTTACACTATGGGAAAAAAATGATAAAAATAGAATTACTGCTAGCCTTAAAATGCTGGAACAGTTTCAAATGTTTATTGGTAGTGTGACTTTGAAGACATTTTTGAATCTTAAAAAGAGATACTTGTTGGAATGGAAAATTCAAAGCAAAAGTTTTCTCAAGAATCTCTTCTTCCTTGATATTCCTTAGAAAATTCCAGTCTACATGAATTTGCTTAGTATTTTACTAGAGACTAGAGACTTAAAAACTGACACCAAGTACTTTAAAAATGCAATAGAAAAAGTAGAATAAAATCAATAATAGTGTGAGGAATGACTTGAACAGCTTGTATTTTCACAGTGGTCATCAAAAAGTAATTTTATATCCAATAATTTGTATCGATTGTTTGTGAAACTGTAATGCATTATGCCATAAGCCTGGTTGTGCAGTTATAAATATATGTATCATTTTGTTGGTCTTGATTTTCTTTTCTTTTTTTTCTTATTGAGTTTCATTTTCTCTAAAACGAATCCTATTTCTTAGTATTTATATGTGGAGGCAAGATTCAGAACCATGACTATTAATTCAAAATAGCTTCAGCCACACAATGGACACTGTCCTCTTTGGGTAATGAAAAATAAAAAACAGGACAAAATAAGTTAAACTGTGTATTATTCAAGAGAAAGTACTTTTGGAATCATCTACAGTGTGATCATTAGTTAAGGTGACTTCTCCAGGGGCCCATTGGAAAGATTTCATTAAAAGCCTGATTTTGCCACTTATGCCAAAAAGATGCATGTGCTAGGGCATATTCAGCATAAAACCTCTCAATATATCTAGAATTTTATCCTGGATACTGAAGATATTACCTCACCAAATTTGTGTTGCCCTTGGCTTCTATATTATGAGCCTAACTGAAGGGAGAACTCCTTTTCTTTTATTCTTTTAGTCAGAACACTTTGGAATGAAAAAGCCACAGTGAAAAGAGTTAGTTAATATACTTATTAAGGTGCCTAAGCAAGACATACCTGATATGATTGAAAGCACTTTTTTTTTTCCTTTATAATTCTCACATGGACTTGAATTGGGATAAGTGCTGTTTCTTGACTGCCTCAGTGGATATTTATGTTAATTTGGAAGAGATGTTGAAAAGTCCTGAATTCTCTGAAGAAGGAAAGAAGAAGGAGCATGAGAGGGAGGGGACGGCTAAGAAAAGCAGCGGAGGAGGAGGAGGGAGAGGAAATAAGAGTGGGAGGGAGAATAGAAGAGGCAGGGGAGGAAGAAGGAGAAATTGCATCCAATGAAGATGGGAGACTATAAGTCTCTATGATGTTCAATTAATTTACTATAGGGTAAGTGAGAAAAAGTTCTTCCTCTATCCTTCTGTTGAGTCCGTTTCTCAATACTGAAAAGAGATGAAAGTAGATTCTATCTGGAGAACAAGAAAAGAAACTGAGCTCTGATTTACAGAAGGAGGGATAATTTTGAAGTAATAGAAGTTAACTCTACAATCTCTCAAGTTTAATCGGATGTGGCTTTTAATCATAGCTCTAGTATTTTCTGTTTATGAGAACTTGAGCAACTTACTTAATGTCTTTGAACTTAATTTCCCTTGTCTAAAAATAAAGTTAGTACCTGTTTGAAGTATTGAAGGTTGAAGGTTGCTGTTAAGTTTTAATTAATACATTTATTCATTTAGTCAACAAATATGTGTCAGGAATTGTCCTATGTCCCAGTTACATAGAAATGCACAATATGGAAGTTCTCTGACCTTAAAAAAGGAAGTTAATAACTAACAAATACACAAATAAGATAACTTACAGAATGAAATAATGAAGATATGATGAGTGGTAGATCAAAGATGACATGGTAATTTTTCATTGCTTTAGAGAAGTATGTTTAGATGGATTCATCGTCAAATTAATCTTTTCTGCAACATTTCAGTTGGAAAGTGACTAGTGGAAGTCAGCCACTGAAAGCCTGGAGAAAAGCATCTGAGGCAGAATGAACAGCAAATGCAGAGGCCCTAGAATGCAAAGCTGCATATAGAGAAAAAATGGCCAGATGTAGTCTGGGTTGAAGCTTTCAGTCATCACATAGCAACTATTGAAATGTCATGTTACTCATTGAAGTTCTAACTGTTTCTATTGTAACTGTACTGGATAATTGAATTAATGTGAGCAGGATATTACTGTATTTAGTAGTGAGTGGTTTAATGAATAAATTGCTAAACTAGCAGTCTATACATCCAGTTTTAATTCACAGTCTTACTACTATCTTTGGAAACACAACCTGTTTTGTGAGTGAACATTACTGATAAATTTAACTTCAAATTCTTGGTCAGATGAATAAATTGAGAGAGGATGGTAATTAAAAGAATCTTCTGACTCACAGAAGTTTACAACTTTGAAGATGGAGCCCTATTAGTAAATAGCCCTAATAGAACCTATTACTTCTATTAGATAAAGTTATTACCAATCAGTTTTAAGGATTTCAAGGAGTCAGTTAAAATTCATAAGACTTCTTTCTTCCTCCCACCCTTCTAAGCATAGTTTTCCCAGAACTGGATTAAATATATTGATTCATTCCTTCTCCTAAGTATGTGCCATACTTGTTTTATACTCAAGTTCTCATTTAAAGCAGTAATGCACCTTTTATTATATATAATTTTGAGATGCTTCTGATTGAAAGTCAAATCTATTATATAAAATGATTTTAAAAATCCTAAATAAATGGCAAATGGCTTTAACCTCACACTTTCTGAAGTTCTAAGATGCTGCACCCTTAAGTGCATTGTTCCTATAAGTCTCCCAGTGAGGTTTACCATTGTGGGAATTCTGAGATCCTGCTTTCAGGAAAGGTCAAGGACCCAGTTTTAACTTTAGAAATACCATTTCTTTCCTTCAGAAGTCTGCAGCAGATTTGTGATGTCTCTGTGAAGAAGCACAGTAGCCTCAGGTCCATTCATGTCATCATTAAATAGGAGAGAGAGCAGGGCTGTATCACTCAGTACCTTCATACCACTATTATGTTTATTTAAGCAACAAATCTATTAGTGATCAAACTTCATGTTTAAGTGTAAAGCCCAAAGCCCAACAAGAACAGAGAAGAATAGCCACTTCCTAAATACACATTGGCACCTTGCTTCTGACTTAACTTTTATTTGTACTTAAATTTGTACTCTTTTTTTTTTTTTCCTCCCTCACTTCTACTTAGATTTAGCCGTAAATAATTTTTGGGTCTTACAAAATTCATTATTTAGGCTAAGATAAAAATTAATCTATGCTTTTATTGTCCACTAATTCTTTGAATGATCTTAGTCTATCAGTGTAAAACATTTCCAAGTATCATAAGGCCTCAAACTTCTCTGGAATTTTATTATCTTCTCTGAGAAAGATCATAAGCATGATGTATTAAGCCTTTTAAAAAAATACTTTTTGTGCTTGTTTCAGTCGACTAATAGTAGTCAAATATTATTTTAACACAGTGAGTATCATCTGAACAGGTTAAATATCAAACAGATAAAGGCCAACTTTAACCAAAGAGAAGAATTTCCTTTAGAGTCACTGATACTCCATCACTTTATGTTTTTTTTTTTCATTTAGTATTATTAGTTGGAGGCTAATTACTTTACAATATTGTAGTGGTTTTTGCCATACATTAACATGAATCAGCCATGGATTTACATGTATTCCCCATCCCGATCCCCCCTCCCGCCTCCCTCCCCACCCCATCCCTCTGGGTCACCCCAGTGCACCAGCCCAGAGCACTTGTCTCATGCATCCAACCTGGTCTGGTGATCTGTTTCACCCTTGATGATATACATGTTTCAATGCTGTTCTCTCAAAACATCCCAGCCTCGCCTTCTCCCACAGAGTCCAAAATTCTGTTCTGTATATCTGTGTCTCTTTTTCTGTTTTGCATATAGGGTTATTGTTACCATCTTTCTAAATTCCATATATATGCTTTAGTATACTGTATTGGTCTTTATCTTTCTGGCTTACTTCACTCTGTATAATGGGCTCCAGTTTCATCCATCTCATTAGAACTGATTCAAATGAGTTCTTTTTAATGGCTGAGTAATATTCCATGGTGTATATGTACCACAGCTTCCTTATCCATTCATCTGCTGATGGGCATCTAGGTTGCTTCCATGTCCTGGCTATTATAAACAGTGCTGCGATGAACATTGGGCTGCATGTGTCTCTTTCAGAAACACTGGTTTCCTCCGTCTGTATGCCCAGAAGTGGTACTGGCACAAAGACAGAAATATAGACCAATGGAACAGAATAGAAAGCCCAGAGATAAATCCACGTACCTATGGACACTTTATCTTCAACAAAGGAGGCAAGGATATACAAAGGAAAAAAGACAACCTCTTTAACAAGTGGTGCTGGGAAAACTGGTCAACCACTTGTAAAAGAATGAAACTAGAACACTTTCTAACACCATACACAAAAATAAACTCAAAATGGATTAAAGATCTAAATGTAAGACCAGAAACTATAAAACTCCTAGAGGAGAACATAGGCAAAACACTCTCTGATATAAATCACGGCAGGATCCTCTATGACCCACCACCCAGAATACTGGAAATAAAAGCAAAAATAAACAAATGGGACCTAATGAAACTTAAAAGCTTTTGCACAGCAAAGGAAACTATAAGCAAGGTGAAAAGACAGCCATCAGAATGGGAGAAAATAATAGCAAACGAAGAAACAGACAAAGGATTAATCTCAAAAATATACAAGCAACTCCCGCAGCTCAATTCCGGAAAAATAAATGACCCAATCAAAAAATGGGCCAAAGAACTAAACAGACATTTCTCCAAAGAAGACATACAGATGGCTAACAAACACATGAAAAGATGCTCAACATCACTCATTATCAGAGAAATGCAAATCAAAACCACAATGAGGTACCATTATGCGAAAGTCAGGATGGCTGCTATCCAAAAGTCTACAAGCAATAAATGCTGGAGAGGGTGTGGAGAAAAGGGAACCCTCTTACACTGTTGGTGGGAATGCAAATCTTTCTCCAGGGGAAAGATCCCCTGGAGAAGGGAATGGCTACCCACTCCAGTATTCTAGCCTGGAGAATTCCATGGACTGTATAGTCCATGGGGTCACACAGAGTCGGACATGACTGAGCAACTTTCACTTTCACTTCATGGAAAAGAATGATAAAAATATCCAGGAAATGCAGATAAAGACTAGACAAGAAAATGACCTTAAGATGCAATATGAGACTTTGATTGAACATTTGGCTGATGTCTATACTCTGATGATATTTGAAAGAGAATATATTATTTATTTCTCTCGCTCTCTTCCTTTAAATTTGTGAACTTAGACAATGGCTTCCCTAGTAGGCTTGCAGCATCCTGCTCTTATCAAGGTAAAGGGGGGTTGCTGGACCTTCAAGCTCCCGTTACAACTTTTCATGTTTCTTTATACTGTTCTCTGTATCGCTAAATCAGTTCAACCCATACTTTGGCATTCTGCCTCACTCAGCATCCAATGAAAAATCAAAATGAAAGGAATTAAAGCACTAGGTGTGATTAAAATTTAACATCTGCTGCTTAACTCTCATTAGTCCTGTCCTGAATTCATTAAGGCATCAGCACATGGGCCAGTACATGTTTATGTCATGGTTAAGATATTCTCCTGTTTGAAGATTCAAGAATAGATCAAGAAAAGCCTCCAAGGCCCCTTCTAGGCCTACTGTAATATTTGATATTGAATTCATGAAACAGTCCCCTCCAGGGTAAAAATCACCTCCTAGTAGAGAAAGAAGATGAAACATTTTTTTAAAGATGTATAATATGCCACAACATCAGGTGGCAGCACACATTAAAATATATGGAATTTTTAGATCTTTCAGCAGGGTACTCTGCTCTTCTTTAAGAGTCATAGTAGCATCCAGGAAAGAAGACTGCAAAGATAACACAACTTTTAGATATTAGGACCTTAATGAAGAAGAATCTTCATTTGCATTGGATAAAAATAGACAATGTTAAAAGTATCTTTACCATTAGCTTGTATGCACATTTCAAGCAAAGGTTGTTTACATCTCATTTTATTATTAGCACTATAAGCATTTGGGAGATATGTTTCTTGGAACACTCCTTAAAAATGAAATCCTTTTGAGTAATTGAGGACATTATGCTCATAGTGTTTATGACAAGAATTAATAGTAAAATCTTAAATAATAAGCTGGTATCAATGCCTAGGACAATGTACAAAGAATCTTTGCCATTGGTCATCTGAAAAACTTTCATGTAAAATCATGGGTTGGCCAAGAGAGATCACTTTCATATGAGCTGTTAGGTTTTTCTATGGTTATAAGATCTGTAGAAAGACTTAATTGTTCATGATCCATCTTCAGGGTTCACAGTTTCATTGCTTCACTTATTCATTCATTTGTTCATTTATCCAACAAGTTTTACTTGACCGCTGTTAAGCACCGTCTTTAGTTCTAGAGTCTCAGTGACAAGGGAGAGTGAGGCAGGGGGAGGTGGGGGAGACATTGTCTAACTCTCCTTCCACTCACTATCTAGTGAGCTAAGCAGACAATTTAAAAGAATGACAGAAGTAAGCTTCACTTTGAAACTGTGGTGAATATCATCACAAAGAATTACATGGAGCTAGGAGTTGCATGCTAGTTAGTTAAGAAGAATGAGGAAAGCTTCCCTGGAGCTTCTCAAGATTAGACTTGAGATCTGAGATGAGAGGCAGAGTTAATGATATGAGCAAGTTCGAGTCAGGACCAGAATAGGAAAGAGCATAATCTTGATAGATAATAATGATTTAATAAAAGACAAAATTAGCAAAGTATTCTTTGAACTACAGGATCCTTGTTCTTCTTGACGCCAAAGATAATTATGGAACTATTTCAATGTTCCTATAAGTTAAAAAGCAGTTCTTCTCATGTTTATTTCCTTTTATCTAAATATTTTTTTTTTAGCATTTTAAAGGGTTGGTACTCACTGAAACACCACTTATTTTAACACTGGACAGGGATGAACTAATGCTAGCTATTTTGAATTGATGATCATATCATAAATCAGATGACATATTGCATGATGCTCGTGTTTCATGCAAAGGAAAAAAGAAATAGAAGTTGATTCCCAGACCTTCCTGTTTGTAGAAATACTGACAGAGCTGACTCATACCTGCCATGGTAGACAATGCTTTGAATACATAATTAGAGATACATTAACTGAACTCTTCTTAAAAAATGAAATTTCTAAGTGACTGAAGGCATTTGTGTATGTAGTATTTATCATATGAATCAATAAATGCTTTCATGGTAAATCCCCACTCTAATAGCATCACACAGAAAGAGAGAGCTTGTTGCTCATGCCATTTAGTTTGGAGGCTAACCTAATGAGCTAGTCACAGCTCTGTCCTTATAAAAGTTAACAGATTTTGCATTGCATTTTAAAATAAGTTTTATCAACAGCATATTTCCAGTTTCAGTATTTAAATTCAGAATTGAATGGTTATCATAGTATTTAAGTAACTTTAGCAGCTGGAGAAGGCGATGGCACCCCACTCCAGTACTCTTGCCTGGAAAATCCCATGGATGGAGGAGCCTGGTAGGCTGCAGTCCATGGGGTCTCTAAGAGTGGGACATGACTGAGCGACTTCATTTTCACTTGTCACTTTCATGCGTTGGAGAAGGAAATGGCAACCCACTCCAGTGTTCTTGCCTGGAGAATCCCAAGGATGGGGGAGCCTGGTGGGCTGCTGTCTATGGGGCCGCACAGAGTCGGACACGCCTGAAGTGACTTAGCAGCAGTAGCAGCAGCAGTGAAAAATAAATACACAGGAAACTTTTCTTTATGAAACTTAAGACCACACATCAAGTTTTATGTATTTAAAAAAAAAAAAACACTTATAAAACAAACTTGGAGAGATTCTGATTATGTGGAGAGATAATGATGGTGCAATAATGCATTTCCCAGAATGACAGCGAGTGATATCTGTAAATGGCCTTCGGTAGAAGAAAGAAAACGTACTGCTCCAATCAATACACAGATAGTCCGTAATGTAAAGATTAGGATCAGAATATTTAAAAATTTAATACTTTGCCACTCTGTATAGCACTTTGGAAGTCAATATCTTTGGAAATCTGGTCCATTTCCCTTCTTTGAAAGCATTATATATTTAAGGTTTTTAAATTATTTATCTAGCCCATGTGATTAAAAATGAAAAAAGGTAGTCCATCCATTATCTTCTGCAGCTGCTGTCTGGATATTATTTCCCCCTCCCCACCCTCCTTAAATCCTTGATTTTTTTTTTCCTATCCTGTTAAGAAACTTAATAGATACATTAAGAGAGCAAAAGAAAACCTCACTCACTCACTAACATCAGAGAATGTTGCTGCTTAAACAGTGTCCAAAGGTGGCTGTGTAGGAACAATATACTCAAATATTTTTACTCAGGTATATTATTTTCAGATCTCATAATAAGAAATATGATGTAGTTAAATTGCAAGAAAGCCTATTGTGTCTGTTTTCTTTCCTGGCCAATTGTAGTTGGGGGCTTTATTTATTTATAATTTATTCAAAAAGCATTATTCTAAAAGTCACTTCAAAGTTTACATTTGAGAATGAGACCATTTTAAATTCTTTCTGTCATTCCTCTTCAAAATTTGTTGTCAAGAAAAGGAGAAATAGATATAAGGGACTAGATCTGATAGACAGAGTGCCTGATGAACTATAAATGTATGTTCATGACATTGTACAGGAGACAGGGATGAAGACCATCCCCAAGAAAAAGAAATGCAAAAAAGCAAAATGGCTGCCTGAGGAGGCCTTACAAATAGCTGTGAAAAGAAGAAGTGAAAAGCAAAGGAGAAAAGGAAAAATATAACCATTTGAATATACAGTTCCAAAGAATAGCAAGGAGAGATAAGAAAGCCTTCCTCAGAGATCAGTGCAAAGAAATAGAGGAAAACAATAGAATGGGAAGGACTAGAGATTTCTTCAAGAAAATTAGAGATACCAAGGGAATATTTCGTGCAAAGATGGGCTCAATAAAGGACAGAAATGGTATAAACCTAAGAGAAGCAGAAGATATTAAGAAGAGGTGACAAGAATACACAGAAGAACTGTACAAAAAAGATCTTCATGACCCAGATGATCATGATGGTATGCTCACTCACACTCACCTAGAGCCAGACATCCTGGAATGTGAAGTCAAGTGGGCCTTAGGAAGTATCACTACGAACAAAGCTAGTGGAGGTGATGGAATTCCAGTTGAGCTATTTCACGTCCTGAAAGATGATGCTGTGAAAGTGCTGCACTCAATATGTCATCAAATTTGGAAAACTCAGTAGTGGCCACAGGTCTAGAAAAGGTCAGTTTTCCTTCCAATCCCAAAGAAAGGCAATGCCAAAGAATGCTCAAACTACTGCACAGTTGCACTCATCTCACACGCTAGTAAAGTAATGCTCAAAATTCTCCAAGCCAGGCTTCAGCAATGCATGAACTGTGAACTTCCAGATGTTCAAGCTGGTTTTAGAAAAGGCAGAAAACCAGAGATGAAATTGCCATCATCTGCTGGATCATCAAGAAAGCAAGAGAGTTTCAGAAAAACATCTGTTTCTGCTTTATTGATTATGCCAAAGCCTTTGATTCTGTGGATCATAAGAAACTGTGGAAAATTCTGAAAGAGATGGGCATACTAGACCACCTGACCTGCTTCTTGAGAAACCCCTATGCAGGTCAGGAAGCAACAGTTAGAACTGCACACAGAACAGACTGGTTCCAAATAGGAAAAGGAGTACGTCCAGGCTGTATCTTGTCACCCTGCTTATTTAACTTATATGCAGAGTACATCATGAGAAACGCTGGGCTGGAGGAAGTACAAGCTGAAATCAAGATTGCCAGGAGAAATATCAATCACCTCAGCTATTCAGATGACACCACCCTTATGGCAGAAAGTAAAGAAGTACTAAAAAGCCTCTTGATGAAAGTGAAAGAGGAGAGTGAAAAAGTTGGCTTAAAACTCAGCATTCAGAAAACCAAGATCATGGCATCCGGTCCCATAACTTCATGGTAAATAGATGGGGAGACAGTGGAAACAGTGTCCGACTTTATTTTTGGGGGCTCCAAAATCACTGCAGATGGTGATTGCAGCCATGAAATTAAAAGACGCTTACTCCTTGGAAGGAAAGTTATGACCAACCTAGACAGCATATTAAAAAGCAAGCAGGGACATTACTTTGTCAATAAAGGTCCGTCTAGGCAAGGCTATGGTTTTTCCACTAGTCATGTATGGATGTGAGAGTTGGACTATAAAGAAAGCTGAGGGCAGAATTAATACTTTTGAACTGTGGTGTTGGAGAAGACTCGAGAGTCCCTTGGACTTCAAGGAGATCCAACCAGTCCATCCTAAAGGAGATCAGTCCTGGGTGTTGATTGGAAGGACTGATGTTGAAGCTGAAACTCCAATATTTTGGCCACCTGATGCGAAGAGCTGACTCATTGGAAAAGACCCTGATGCTGGGAAAGATTGAGGGCAGGAGGAGAATGGGATGACAGAGAATGAGATGGTTGGATGGCATCACTGAGTCAGTGGACATGAGTTTGGGTAAACTCCAGGAGTTGGTGATGGACAGGTAGGCCTGGCGTGCTGTGGTTCATGGGGTCTCAAAGAGTCGGACACCACTGAGCAACTTAACTCAACTGAACTCCAAAATGTGTTGTCAAGAAAGGGAAGGTTCATATTTAAATGAAGTGAGGAACTGTTTTAAAAAGTCATCAAATTGACTGTCATTTCCTACCCATTTTATTTTATGGTTGTCAATTTTCTTTTTTTAAAGGTTTTTATTTTCTTATGTATTTTCGTTATATTTTTCTGATACCAGAATTGTTTTTCAAATGTGCTATTTATTTTTGACTACAAAATATTTAACTTCTATTATTTCTTTTGATGGTTTCTATTATTAGGAGTGAAATAAATGTCACTATTTTAACATCTATTTTTCCCACCTTACCTCAATAACAATTTTATCCCCGTTTTCACATGGAAATATTTAAAATATCCTATGAGTGAACTATAAAATATGATGTGTTAAAATATGAAACCTAGCAATATTCAAAGATGAAAAAGGAGAAGCATTTTATATTCCTCTGTTTGATACTAAAAGACCTCAGATAGAAATGCCTTAGATCATTCAAAGAAATTCTCCTTTCTTTCATTCTGTAGAGATCCCATTATGCCACTTGGCTCTCAGGAACATTGACTTTAGTGATTCAGTGCATTGGTGACAACGCATATCAATACTTTTTCCTTTAAGGCCCAAATGATGCCAAGATTAACATGTTTTTATCTTAAATTAAATAAGCAAGAGATTGGAAAGAAGATTCAAACTAAGATTCTTGGTGTTTTCATTGGTTATGAACAGATATTGAGAAATGACAGTGAGTTATGTTTTTTGCTTCTTTGGAGCATTGTGCTCAAAAATGTATATTTTGTGGCCTGACATCAACAGGAAGAAACTTCGGAAGATTTTACTCTTTCTTTTATCCTAGATTTCATTCAGTTAGAAATGAACAATTGATCTCCTTCTGTTGTTCTTGAGATCAGATTTTGGCTGAGATTAGAAGGATAAATGGGATGCTTCCAACATTGCTGTTTTATGATTGATAAAAGGGTGGAATATGTGGTGAGAAGAGAAATTTATATTCTGCAGTATTTGGGACTTCTCACACCTTTCTGTAATGGATTCTTTTCACTAGTCTGTCTACTATGATAGCCAATTATGTTCAGAGTGGTATTTCTGAATATCAAGAATTAGAAATAAATCACTGACGGTAAAGAATCCACCTACCAATGCAGGGTACGAAGTAGACATGGGTTTGATACCTGGGTTGAGAAGATCCCCTGAAGGAGGAAATGGCAACCCATTCCAGTATTCTTGCCTGGAAAATTCCATGGACAGAGGAGCCTGGTGGGCTACAGTCCGTAGTGTTGCAAAGAGTTGGACATGACTGAGCAACTGAGTATGCACGCATGCACGCAACTGAACTGATAGTGGCATGATAGGATGCCATATATTCTCTCTATATGGTGAATGTAAGCACAATTGTAGGCTAAATTTTTAAAATAATAATTAGGATTTAGATACAGGCTTCTAATTTATTAGGAATAGAAATATCCTTAGTCAACTTGAATACTTCACATCTGGTTTTGTTCAATTTTTGCTTGGTTATATTTTTCTCCATCTGTTCTGTATGTGTCACCCTAATCTTGTATAATCTGAATTGTGTTGTAGTTTGCAGTCTCCTTTGTGGATTATAATTACTCTTTGTCAAATACCATTACTCAGGGCAGACTTAGCACCCAGCGTTTGTATCTATCTTAGCTTCAGCAAACCCAGTTATTCCCTTGGATCCACCAGCCTCAGCAGACAATAAGATCACAACATTAATGTTCGAAGTTTGATGGCTTCTTTTCTTCAAGGCACTGCAAATTATCTACACCTTTCAAAATCTTCCTAAATCATTAGAAGTAATAAGTCATTTATCAAATTACTTTAGTATGTGTGTGACACTGTGCTAAGTGCTTTATGTACATTTTCAAATTTAATATTCATCTCAGATAGATATCATTATTCTCTCTTTGGAATAATTATTTCCCTAAAAAAGCACAAGCACAGAGAATTTAAGTAACTAGCTTAAATTTTATAAAAAATCTGGTAAATGAGATGATAGAATTTGAACCCAATTCTCTATAATCCAGGAACCTGTGCTTTTAATTTCTCAATATGCTATTTTTGGAACTTCTGTGGGGGTCCAGTGGTTAAGACTCTGTGCTTCCAGGAAACACAGGTTAGATTTCTGGCTGGGGAACTAAGGTCCAATATGCGATGTGGTGCAGCTTAAAAAAAAAAAAAATCACTATTTTCTGGAAATGTTTCACATTTTCTTAAAAACAGTCCTCTCATGTTCTTCTTCCATGTTCTTTTTTACATCTTTTTTTGAAGCAACATTTGAAGGTACACAGTAAGCCACCTTGCTGCTCTTTATCAGTTTCGTCCATGAAAAGCTTACCTTGCTCATCACACTGGTGCCATGGAGCTCTAAGATTTTTGTATTGACCTAAGAAACTAGATTTCCTTATTTCCTCTTTGTTTAATTCTGTAGATTTTTAACTTGCTGTCAAATTTGAGTATTACCTACTTGCCTGCCAGTTTATTCTGTGTTTCTGTGATCAGCCTTTTGTTCCTTTAGTCATCACTGGAGGGCTATTTTATTAGTCAAAGACTTTTGTTAGAGTGCTAAAGTATAATTTTCAAAAGTTAAAAACATGACCCTCATAACAATATAAGATGAATATGTCAAAGTTTTTTTTTAATGTTAATGAAAGGACTTTTGATATTAAATCTGGTTTGAAGAGGAATATGAGGAATTGGGGTTTTTCTAGTTTGTCAGTTAAAAAATGCAGAAATAAATTTGCTAGTGAATATATGACTGGTTAATGGTTAATGTGTACTAAATAAGAGATAGTAATCTTTGTATTACTATCCCGTGTGACCAGAAATAATTTGAATTGCTGTTGTTGAAGAATCACTTGCAACAAATATTCTTAGATAAGGACTATTTGCAATGCTTTTAGACATGAATTATATGCATAGCTATCAGTTTTAAAAAATTAATCTCTTAATGTTATAGAATTATAAAAACAGTAGTGAATGGTACATTTGCTGTCAAAACTATATACACACTCACTAGAAAACCAGATAATCTTCAAGAAATATAGTGCAGTTACTCCCCTCCCTATATTAAAAATATCACTAGTGATGTCTTTGTCTGTTTTGGATAAAACTTTTGGATCAATTTTCATGGCAAGTTTGATTGACAGAGTGAATGTGGCTGAAAACAAATCCTGTTTTGTGTAGAAACATGGATGTCATATCAAATTCTTTGTAAATTTAAATCAAGTAAGTACTCTCCTACTAATGCAGGTCAGGCTTTTTTTGTTTTGTTTTGCCATTTCTGGTTCGCTGGCCTATAGTCTACAATGGTGCTCTTGTATAATATGTAAACTAAGCATTAACTAATTTAAGAACATTTTTCCACCACTCACAGTGGGGAAAAGAGCAGGGGCCTTCCTCTGACCAAACTTCATAAGCAAATGACAAAGGTGGAGAAAACCTAGGTTGAATTCTGAGGTTTTTTTTTTAGAATTCTTTTTTTTTGTTTGTTTTTTTAGGCTTTCCAGAAAGTGTTGACTGATAATTTTGAAACTTTTATATGTGATATTAGTGTAAGTTTCAAATAATTTTATAAAATAACCTTGATTTAAAAACTGAATGGAACTAAAAGTAAGTTCTTAACATAAAATTTCTATGATTTGCATAATCTGAAGAAAGTTACCATACAACTACATATACTTTAGTGATATTCCCTGTAGCTTAAACAGTAAAGAATCTGCCTGCAATGCAGGAAACCTGGGTTCGATACCTAAGTCAGGAAGATCCTCTGGAGAAGAAAATGGCAATCCACTCCAGTATTCTTGCCCAGGGAAATCCCATGGAAAGGAGCTGGTGGGCTACAGTCCATGGATTCACAGAGTTGGACACAACTGAGCGACTTACACTACATATACTATACACACACATGCACATGCAAACACACACAAGTATATGTGCATATAATATAAAGCAATTACCTCAGATATGCAGATGACACCACCCTTATAGCAGAAAGCGAAGAAGAATGAAAGACCCCCTTGATGAAAGTGAAAGAGGAGAATGAAAAAGCTGGCTTAAAACTTAACATTCAGAAAACTAAGATCATGGCATCCAGTCCCATTCAGTTCAGTTCAGTTCAGTTCAGTCGCTCAGTCGTGTCCGACTCTTGGCGACTCCATGAATCGCAGCACACCAGGCCTCCCTGTCCATCACCAACTCCCTGAGTCTACCCAAACCCATGCCCATCGAGTTGGTGATGCCATCCAGCCATCTCATCCTCTGTTGTCCCCTTCTCCTCCTGCCCCAATCCCTCTCAGCATCAGGGTCTTTTCCAATGAGTCAACTCTTCGCATGAGGTGGCCAAAGTACTGGAGTTTGAGCTTCAGCATCAGTCCTTCCAATGATCACCCAGGACTGATCTCCTTTAGGATGGACTGGTTGGATCTGCTTGCAGTCCAAGGGACTCTCAAGAGTCTTCTCCAACACCACAGTTCAAAAGCATCAATTTTTCAGCGCTCAGCTTTCTTCACAGTCCAACTCTCACATCCATGCATGACCACTGGAAAAACCATAGCCTTGACCAGATGGACCTTTTTTGGCAAAGTAATGTCTCTGCTTTTTAATATGCTATCTAGGTTGGTCATAACTTTCCTTCCAGGGAGTAAGCATCTTTTAATTTCATGGCTGCAGTCACCATCTGCAGTGATTTTGAAGCCCCCAAAAATAAAGTCTGACACTCTTTGCACTGTTTCCCCATCTATTTTCCATGTCCCATTAGTTCATGGCAAATAGATGGGGAAAGAATGGAAACAGTGAGAGATTTTGTTTCTGGGGGGCTCCAAGGTTACTACTTGGGGCACCAAGTAGATGGTGACTGCAGCCATGAAATTAAAAGATGTTTGCTCCTTGGAAGAAAAGCTATGACCAGCCTAGTCAACATATTAAAAAGCAGAGGCATTACTTTACCAACAAAGGTCTGTCTAGTCAAAGCTATGGTTTTTCCAGTGGTCATGTATGGATGTGAGAGTTGGACTATAAAGAAAACTGAGCACTGAAGAATTGATGCTTTTGAACTGTGGTGTTGGAGAAGACTCTCAAGATTCCCTTGGACTGCAAGGAGATCCAACCAGTCCATCCTAAAGGAATTCATTGGAAGGACTGATGCTGAACCTGAAACTCCAATACTTTGGCCACCTGATGTGAAGAACTGACTCATTGAAAAAGACCCTAATGTTGGGAAAGATTGAAGGCAGGAGGAAAAGGGGATGACAGAGGATGAGATGGTTGGATGGCAACATGGATGCTATGGACATGAGTTTGTGTAAGCTCCAGGAGTTGGTGATGGACAGGGAAGCCTGACGTGCCACAGTCTCTGAGGTCACAAAGAGTCAGACACAACTGAGCAACTGAACTGAAATGAACTAAATATAAAAATTTTTTTTAACTAGCTTCACCCTGGTTGGTCAGATGGTAAAGTGTCTTCCTGCAATGCAAGAGACTCGGGTTCGATAGCTGGGTCGGGAAGATCCCCTGGAGAAGGAAATGGCAACCCACTCCAGGATTCTTTCTGGAACATTTCATGGACAGAGGAGCCTGGCAGGCTACAGTCCATGGGGTCGCAAAGAGTCAGACATGACTAAGCTACTTCACTTTCTTTTCTTGTCTTTCCAGAACAAAAAAGGGTTAACTTTGGGGGAAAATGAAGTTCAAATGATCTTCAATATCAATCCAATTGAAAAAACTGTAGTCAGAATAAAAGATAACAAGCAGAGATTCTGATACTAAATGAAGAAGTTTTTTGATTAAAATGCATGTTGAACCAAAGAAAAGGTCCTGTTTTATTTAATTCAAGCTGTGTAGCCAAGACTTAACTTGCATATTTTCCTAAGTAGAAATATTTGACAACTTTTAATGCTAATCAGTGCCAACAATTATTAGGAGATACCATTCTTTATTTTCAATGAAACCACCTCACCTATATTGTTTTTTTTAAAGAAGCTATGTTTAAATGTTCTGTCAGATGATTGTCTAGCATTGTATTTGCTTTTGCTCTCACCCACCATCCTGTCCTTCCATTGACATCTACCATATATGAATATAATACCCTTAAGATTTATTGAATTTCACTAAAAGTTCTGAGCTACAAGAAAGCAAATTTAACACTGAGAAAAGCAAAAAACAGTTAAACATTATGAAGCTGATTAATAGATGTTTATATAACCAAAATACTTATCACATATAGGTTTAAAGATTGTTTTCCAACTTCTTTATTGATGTGTGCTATTTAATTTACCATGGGCTTCCCTGTTTGGCTCAGTGGTAAAGAATCAAGAATCCACCTGCCAATGTGGGAACCACTGATTCTGTCCCTGGTTTGGGAAGATCCCTTGGAGAAGGAAATGGTAACCCACTCCAGTACTGTTGCCTGGAAAATCCCATGGACAGAGGATTCTGGTGGGCTAAGTCCATGGGGTCTCAAAGTGTCGAACACAGCTTAGTGACTAAAACAACAAACCCAGTATCAATGTTAGAAATAATAATCAAGATTTCTGCCTTCATTGCTATTAACAAATTTCTTCCCGGTACCTCCTGGGAAAACTTACATACACTGTTCTCTTCTATGTATATAAAGTATCATGGATTTTATTGGAGATGCTTATTTAGATGTTTTTCCTTCAGATCACCTTCTGGGACATGGAAGAAGGAACCAGAAAACTTGGGCAGTGTCAACTCTGAGTCACACAGTTTATTTTCTGTTAGTGGCATGCATATTATGGGGTCATTATATTTGACACATAACGTTTTTATTTCTCTCAAACGTCTGTCTCAAGGGACCTTATCATCCTAATAGGTTCTGATGAACACTTTTATTAATAAAGAAAAGGTGTGTATGACAGGATTTTAATATTTCCAGGTAGCTGAGAAAAATGAGTAAGATAGGAACAGCTTTTCTTTTCCAGTCAGTGGTTGAGAAGATAATAGAAAGTGGCGTGTCTGTTATATCAAAATATAACCCAGCTCTGGACTAGACCTTGGCGGTGAGGTGGGGGAGGGGTGGCGCTCAGAAAGAGGACAGTACAGGGAGGTGAGTTTTGCTATCAAATAGTCTAATGTAATAAGCCCTACATTTCTGTAAAACCATTGTCTTAGATTCATAAGGAGGAATGGTCCCTGTGATGAAAAATGATATATTTGAGATATGTTCTGTTTTTTATCGGTTTATCATATTTCCTCATTTTTTGCATGTGGAACATTGATTTTTATTTTTAGAATGGCTTGCATTCTAGAGTTCTTCAAACAGATGGAACAGTGAAGAATTCTAAACAAATGGTTTAAATATTTTGATGATTTTAACATAGTTGTGATAGAAGTTTCTAGACAGAAAACATAAAGGATATGATTTTCTCACAAATACACCCATCAGGTGTCCCCTCCCCCCTGTTCCCTCTGCACATTTGGCATCTTCCTGATGACTTCAAGATATAGAAGCATTTTATGAAATATTTGAAATGAAACATTTATGGTAAACTTTGGCAAATGACTATGAACAGACATATGTGTTAATAGTAAAAGCTAATAAAACAATATTCAGCTGAAGGTTTGACACACACCCAGTAGTTTCTTCACCTACAGTTTGAGTATGAAGAGTGTAGCACACTGGAGGCAATTCCATTTTCAGAATGAAAGACATTATAATTCCTGATCCTTTGGCTCATTCACTTTAAGTCTTGCTCAATTGCAAAATGTAACCTGAGGTTTAATAACTAGTGTTACCCTGAGAGGATGCTTCGGGATAAATTTAGACTAAAAAATATATATTCACATCCTCTGCATAATTGGCAGATTTTTCTTTCTTGCTCTGGAGAGGACTGACAGCTTACTCACCTTTCTGTATTCCATGGGTATTTGCAGCATAGATCTTTCAGTCATGATCTAAAATAGCTCTTCTCCAGACCAATGATTTTTTTTTACAAGCATTTACTGAGTTATCTGGGTGTCAGGGATTTGATAAATGCATGTGTAGGAAACCCAAAAATGGGTGTATAAGACCTCTTTGAAATGATCACATCTTCCTCAAAATCTTTTGGATCTGCAGCAATCCATATTGTTTCTGGCCCATCTTGGTTGGAGGTTCCTTTTTAATCTCACTTATGAAGTCTTCTGGCTCTGCTTCTGCTTTACCCATTTAAAAAATAGATTATTTATTCTGTGAACACATAATATTTCCATATACTATAAAAAATAAGAATCAAAAGATTAAATGGGGGAAATAAATAATTGGGTGAGATAAGTCTCCATTCTTTGTCTACTAGTAATCTAATTTCTTGGCAATTCATTGCAGAGAAGCTCTTTACATTTGAAAGAATCTTTGTATCAGTTTTTCTACTAACAGCATAGTCTACATATTATTTGCTTTGACTTTTTCCACTTAAAATATATATCCTAGATACCACTCCTATACAACTGTGTCATCCTTTGTGGTGACCTCATAGCATCATTTAATATATGTTCTATAGATTCATATGATTATGAATTATGATTATGAATCCTTATGATTATACAGTGGAAGTGAGAAATAGATTTAAGGGACTAGATCTGATAGAGTATCTGATGAACTATGGATGGAGGTTCGTGACATTGTACAGGAAACAGAGATCAAGACCATCCCCAAGAAAAAGAAATGCAAAAAAGCAAAATGGCTGTCTGAGGAGGGCTTACAAATAGCTGTGAAAAGAAGGGAAGCAAAAAGCAAAGGAGAAAAGGAAAGATAAACCCATTCGAATGCAGAGTTCCAAATAATAGCAAGGAGAAATAAGAAAGCCTTCCTTAGAGATCAATGCAAAGAAATAGAGGAAAACAATAGATTGGGAAAGACTAGAGATCTCTTCAAGAAAATCAGATATACCAAGGGAATATTTCATGCGAGGATGGGCTCAATAAAGGAGAGAAATTGTATGGACCTAACAGAAGCAGAAGATATTAAGAAGAGTTGGCAAGAATACACAGAAGAACTGTACAAAAAAGATATTCACGACCCAGATAATCACGATGGTGTGATCACTCACACTCACCTAGAGCCAGACATCCTGGAATGTGAAGTCAAGTGGGTCTTAGGAAGCATCACTATAAACAAAGCTAGGGTAGGTGACGGAATTCCTGTTGAGCTATTTCAAATCTTGAAAGATGATGCTGTGAAAGTGCTGCACTCAATATGCCAGCAAATTTGGAAAACTCATCAGTTGCCACAACTGGAAAAGGTCAGTTTTTATTCCAATCCCAAAGAAAGGCAATGCCAAAGAATGCTCGAACTACCACACAATCGGACGCATCTCACACACTAGTAATGTAATGCTAAAAATCCTCCAAGCCAGGCTTCAGCAATACGTGAACCATGAACTTCCAGATGTTCAAGCTGGTTTTAGAAAAGGCAGAGGAACCAGAGATCAAATTGCCAACATCCGCTGGATCATCGAAAAAGCAAGAGAGTTACAGAAAAAAACATCTATTTCTGCTTTATTGACTATGCCAAAGCCTTTGACTGTGTGGATCACAACAAACTGTGCAAAATTCTGAAAGAGATGGGAATACCAGACCACCTGACCTGCCTCTTGAGAAACCTGTATACAGGTCAGGAAACAACAGAACTGGATATGGAACAAAGACTGGTTCCAAATAGGAAAAGGAGTATATCAAGGCTGCATATTGTCTCCCTGCTTATTTAACTTATATGCAGAGTTCATCATGAGAAATGCTAGGCTGGATGAAGCATAAGCTGTAATCAAGATTGCCGGGAGAAATATCAATAACCTCATATATGCAGATGATACCACCCTTATGGCAGAAAGTGAAGAAGAACTGAAGAGCCTCTTGATGAAAGAGAAAGAGGAGAGTGAAAAGTTGGCTTAAAGCTCAACATTCAGAAAACTAAGATCATGGCATCTGGTCCCATCACTTCATGGCAAACAGATGGGGAAACAGTGGCTGACTTCATTTTTTGGGGCTCCAAAATCACTGCTGATGGTAATTGCAGCCATGAAATTAAAAGACTCTTTCTCCTTGGAAGGAAAGTTATGACCAACCTAGAGAGCATATTAAAAAGCAGAGACATTACTTTGCCAACAAAGGTCCGTCTAGTCAAGGCTATGGTTTTTCCAGTAGTCATGTGTGGATATGAGAGTTGGACTATAAAGAAAGCTGAGCATAGAAGGATTGATGCCTCTGAACTGTGGTGTTGTACAAGTCTCTTGAGAGTCCCTTGGACTGCAAGGAGATCCAACTAGTCTATCCTAAAGAAAATCAGTCCTGAGTGTTGATTGGAAGGACTGATGTTGAAGCTGAAACTCCAATATTTTGGCTACCTGATGCAAAAAACTGACTCATTTGAAAAGACTCTGTTATTGGGAAATATTGAAGGTAGGAGGAGAAGGGGATGACAGAGGATGAGATGGTTAGATGGTATCACTGGCTCAATGGATATGAGTTTGGGTAGGCTCTGGGTGTTGCTGATGGATAGGGAGGCCTGGTGTGCTGCGGTTCATGGGTTGCGAAGAGTCAGACATGACTGAGCAACTGAACTGATAGATTCATATTTAGCCTGTTTCTTTTTTTTTTTTTTTAGCAGAATTGCTGCATTAAATATCTTTCTGTAGACTTCATTATGTCCTTGTATAGTTAAGATCACAGAAAAAATTCTTAGGAGTAGAACTTCTGAACCAAAGAATATGTACATTTTTAATTTAAATAGATAAATTTCCAAATTGACCCCATAGAAGCTAGAGTTACAGCAACTCCCACAAACAATAAATGAGAATTTTCTGGTATTAATCTATAATTTTTTATAATATTGATTAGCCTTTTTTCTATAGCTACAACATTCTCCTTCCCTTCATTTCCTTCTACCGCCATACTATATTTTGGTGGTAAAATTTCTCCTCACTTACATACTACCACCACAATATATTTATTGACTCTTGAGTCACATCTGTATCTTCCAGTATAGTTATGTTGTATTACTTGATTAACTTTAAATTTTAAGTCTATCACTTGTACTGAAAATACAAATAAATTAGCACAAATAAATTATCCCTTCTCTTCGACTTCTAACTTTATTCTATTATTCCAACATTGTCAGGATTCAAAATATTTCTGTTCAGTAACCTAAAGCCTTAGCCAATTTTTTTGTGTAAGTCACTTTCAATTAAACAACAACAACAAAAGAATTTTTTGGTTTTTGGCTTCAAATCTAGGTGCTTCTAGATCCAAACATTACTATCAGTCATCAACTTTCCCCTTCTCTGGGGTTAATGTTCCTTGGTGGTAATTTCATTTTCTGATTGCTTGTCTGCTTATTGTGGCAGAATTTTCAGACTGATAGTATAGGAGTTTAGCAGTTGTATGGATTCACATTTCAATCTTGTTGGATCCATTGGATTAGGCTCCTACCCCTGAACCAGTTATTGTATTAAGTGCCTTCATTTGCTGCATCTGGGTCATATGTATTACCTTATGCAAGGGGATAGCATCAGCCACACAGTATCCACATGGACTAAGAGTAGGGAGGAATGGTCTTTTTAATGCAAAGTTATAATTGCTGTTGTTCAGTTGCCCAGTCATGTACAACCCTTTGTGACCCCATGGACTGACCCCATGCACACCAGGCCTCCCTGTCCCTCACCATCTCCCAAAGTTTGCCCAAGTTCATGTCCATTGCATCATTTATGCCATCTAGCCATCTCATCCTCTGATGCCCTCTTTTCCTTCTGCCCTCAGTCTTTCCCAGAATCAGAGACTTTTCCAATGATTCGGCTGTTTGCATCAGGTGACCAAAATCCTGGAGGTTCAGCTTCAGCATCAGTCTTTCCAATGTGTATTCAGGGTTCATTTCCCTTAAGATTAACTAGTTTGATCTCCTTGCTGCCCAAGGGACTCTCAGGAGTCTTTTCTAGCACCACAGTTTGAAGGCATCATTTCTTTGGCATTCTGCCTTCTATATGATCCAGTTCTCATAACCATACATGATTACTGGGAAGACCGTGGCCTTGACTATACAGACCTTTGTTGGGAGAGTAATGTCTCTGCTTTTCAACACACTGTCTAGGTTTGCCATAGCTTTCCTGCCAAGAAGCAATCATCTTCTGATTTCATGGCCACAGTCACCATCCATAGTGATTTGAGAGCCCAAGAAGAGGAAATCTGTCACTACTTCCATATTTTCCACTTCTATTTGCCTTGAAGTAATGGGCAAGATGCCATGATCTTAGTGTTTTGTTTTTTTTTAAATATTTAGTTTTAAGCCAGCTCTTTCACTCTCCTCCTTCACCCTCATCAAGAAGTTCTGTAGTTCCTCTTCAATTTCTTCCATGAGAGTGGTATCAACCTCCTATCTGAGATTATTGGTGTTTTCCCTGCCTATCTTGATTCCAGCTTGTAACTCATCCACCTTGGCATTTCTCATGATGTGCTCAGTGTATAGCTTAAATAAACAAGGTGACAGCAGAGAGCCCAGTCAAAATCCTTCCTCAATCCTGAACCAATCAATTGTTTTATACAGGGTCCTAACTGTTGCTTCTTAACCCTCATTCAGGTTTATTAGGAGACAGGTAAGATGGTCTGGTATTCCCATCTCCTTAAGAGCTTTCCACAGTTTGTTGTGATACACACAGTCAAAGGTTTTAGCATAGTCGATGAAACAGAGGTAGATGCTTTTTCTGGAATTCCCTTGATTTCTCTATGATCCAGTGAATGTTGGTAATTTGATCTCTGGTTCCTCTGCCTTTTCTAAACCCAGGTTGGACATCTGGGAATTCTTGGTTTGCATAATGCTGAATCCTAGCATGCAAGATTTTAAGCATGACTTTACTAGCGTGTGAGATGAGTGCAATTGTCTGATGGTCAGCACATTATTTAGTACTACTCTTCTTGGGAATTGGGATGAGGATTGACCTTTTCCAGTCCTGTGGCCACTGCTGGGTCTTCCAAATTTGCTGACATATTGAGTGCAACACTTTGATAGCATCAATTTAAGGTTTTGGATAGCTCTGCTGGAATTCCATCACATCCACTAGCTTTTTTGTCAGCAGTGCTTCCTAAGGCCCACTAGACTTCACACTCCAGAGTGTCTGGCTCTGGGTTACTGACCATACCATCATAGTTATCCAGCTCATTAACATCTTTTTGTACAGTTCTTCTGTGTATTCTTTCCATCCACTGGAGGAGGAAATGGCAAACCACCCCAGCATACTTGCCATGAGAACTTCATGAGCTGTATAAAATGCAAAATTATAATTATTGCCTGATAAAGGATAGGATGGTTGGTAGATAACCACAAATGTCTAGAACACTGTTTTTCTCAGATTTCAATTTTTTCTTTAGCTCCCTGTTGTCTGCTCATTTTGCTTCAAATCTATATCCTGATACAAAAGTTCTGTTACTTGCTGACCATAATCAAGTCTAATCATGCATCCTTTCCTGATCTCCTCTCCTTTTACACATAAAACTTGTGTTCCAGGTATACTAACTGCATAGTGTTCCCCAACAGATTGTTTCTCACATTCCCCCATGTCTTATTTTTATCTTTTATTTTTTTTATTTTTTTATTTTTTTAACGGCGGGGCGGCAGGGGTGTGGCGCGGCGCGGCGGCCGTCGGGGTGGTGGACGGGGAGGCAGGGGAGGCGGGAGCCCCCCCTCCTCCGCCCCCGTATTCTCATTCTACGATGTGCACCTAACTCATAAACATACTTGAAAACAGGTATATGTATGCACACTTGCATTCACAGGGTCAGTGAGGTTTTAGCTTATTCATTCTACTAAATTTATTGCCACCAATCTACCTAGTTTCTCTCTATGAAAATTTTATTTCATTTTCCTTTCAATCATCTATGCAATGTTTTATTCAACAAACATTTACTGATCATCCACTATGAACTAAGATTTGAGCTTAGTGCTAAGGATACATAAGCAAAGACAAAAGCAATCTGTCTTCCCTATGGAGTTCATAATCTAAATGGGTAGACAGATGGTTATTGAATAAATGTAAAATCACAATGGCTGATGTGTTTTACAAGTTCTGGATGTAAAGATCAATGGTATTATGAGACTGTGTAACATGAAATCTGACTTACGAGATCAGGGAAACAGTGAATGCATTTTCATTTGAAAGAAAAATAAGAATTAAGAATATATTGCAATAGGAGAAATCACATGCAAAGTCCTTTAGCATTTATCTGCTGATTGCAACTCCGGGGAGGTGGGAAGAAAAGAGGAGATGAGAAGTGAGAAGGAGAGATAAGGTTGAAAATGGGACACCTACCATACTATCAGAAAAGATGAAGCATTTATGTGATGACTGGTGTTGAAGACAGTGATGTTGAAGGTATCCAGACCATCCTTATAGCCTTCAGTGTGGAAGGGTTTCACAGGAAAGATCATTGCGGCTTACAAGTATCCATTTCAGTTCTATATGTCGTTAAACCACATCTGGAATTCTTGCTAATTTTGAATATGGACACTTTTTTTGTAGAGTCAGCTGAATATGTTCTATTCTAAATGTTTTAGAGTCATTTAAAATTTATATATAAGTTGTTTTGCATAATATAAGTCTTGGGACTTAAATGCTTGCCATCTTTGAATAACTGAAAGATTATGGATAGACTAGTCTGTTGGCTACAGGACTCGGAAGCAGAGTTACTGAGTAGAAGCTTCGTGGAATACTGTTATTGTTGTTTAGTCAGTAAGTCCTGTTCCACTCTTTTGTGACCCCATAGACTGTAACCCACCAGGCTCCTCTGTCCATGGGATTTTCCAGGCAAGAATAGTGGAGTGGGTTGCCATTTCCTTCTCATGGAGTATAGTTTAGTCCTAATAGAAAAACAAAATAGAAAAGACAGATAAGAGCAAAAAAAAACAAACAAAAACATTTTGCCATTGACTTAAAATGGAACTGATTGATTCAGAATGAATTTTCCATCAATGAAGGGAAAACTATGGTAAACAGGCATTTCCTGTGATATCTTGTTTGCGTTTTTGCATGTGGTCATGAAGAGAGAAATGTTAATACAACAGATGATAGTTGAATCAGATAACCTTGGAGGATACCTGCTTTTTGGATTCCATGAATCTAACTTCTGTTGCTACCCTCGTTCAGTTCTTGGCCACTTAAACGTCACCACTTTTTTTTTCTGTAGGAAGCCTAGGCAGTTCTTTCGCCTGAGGCTTAAGATCTGAATGAGCTGGATGTTGCTCTTTTACTTTTTTCAAAATGGAAAATATGTTTTTGGTTTGTAAATGCACTCAGAGTCACAGCAATGGGCACTGAAATTATTATTTTTTAAATGAAATAAAAATAGAGCTGACAGCTAAAGAACTTTCACAGCAGTTATTATTATGTGTTATTATTAGCAGCAGCATGTGGTGACATTTTAGGCTCTAAATTCACAGAAATACTTCCTGGATCATGGATATTCCAGATGCTAAGGGGAAGGAAACAGAAATGCTGATGTCTGCCTTCATATGAGAGAATTTAAAAACAAAATAAGAAGGCTGATAATTTTGTACTAGATAGTAGAGACTGATTTATCTCTCTCCCTAGGCATTGAAGGGTTAATGCTGGGACTCTCCTACAAATGTAAATATCTGCCACCAAGAACAAAATATTCTGAGGAATATATTTGACTCTTTAAGCTGTATGAAATCTGTCATATTATTAGTGATTTAGCAGCAGACTATATCGTGTTTCATGGATTTAGTCAGCGTGAGCCCTCTAGAACACAGCTGAACAGAGTGAAAATCTGACATGATGTGGCCTCATTTCCAACCAGAAGAGGCTTCTGTATGCATATAAGCTTTCAGACTTTGCTGAAGAGGTTTCTTGTTTTAAGTACTAAACTTCTCATAGCAGAAATTGGACGTTGACATTCTATATGTGGAATTAAGACAGCAGAGTGTATTCATGAGAAGTGTGGCTTTGGAGTCAGAGAGCTGTGTCCGTGGCTCTGCCCCTCCCTAGATGTGTACTCCTGGGAAGTTGATTCATCTCTTTAAACTTTTCTTTCCTCATTTGTAATATGTGATAATAGTGGTCCCTACCTCTTGGGAGGTATTTAATTTATTTTATAAGGTCAAATCCAGTCTTTCGGTCTATGTCTGGCAATGTCACACAATTGGCAAGTCATGAAACCAAAACTCGTACCACACCAGGCCCTAAGTCAGGGAACAGTGCATAGTCTGAGTCTGATTGTGTACCTCCTAGATTTGAACTCTGGCTTCACCAGTAACTTATTTTGCTATTAAGGCATGTGTGTATTCTTAGTATAGAAGCTGACTCAGAGTCTTCAACGTGTTATTTATTTTTATTTTACAAATATTAACCTAGCAGTGCTATTCAGGATGGATTATGAAACCCTTTAGAGAAGTTGAATAAAAGGACATTAGTTATATCAGATGGGAGTTTGTGTGGCTTTTACAGAAATTCTCACAAACAGTGACTGGAACAGTTAGGATGTTTACTTGTTGTCACAAAATGAAGATTTGCATGTAAGGGTCAAGGGGTCATGCAGTAGCTCCACGATGTAATCAGGGACTTGAGATCCATCACATCTGTTTGACCATCCTTAGCCTGTGGTTGTGCCCCTCTGCGGTGACAGGTTTTTTCCTCCATCTACCTGTTCAGATGCCAGGCAGGAGGTGGAAGGGCAAAGAAAGAAAGGCACATGCTGTTCCCGACACCTATGTAAATCCTGAAAAGCAACTTATTTTTACCTCTCATTGGTCAAAACCCTTTAGATTATCCTCTATCAGGAGTCTGGGAAACAGTTTTAGTGAATACAGTGTTACCACTATTAAATGAAATTTTTTGTTGTTAATATGGATAATATAGAAGAGGCAAATGGACATTGGGACAATGTAGTCTCAGACAAAGTATAGAAAAATGGATTTAATGCTAAATTGCCTACACGCACACTCATTGTAAGGTTTAATTCTTAAAATCCTTTAGTAGCCATAAATAGTCCTATTTGCTAATGTTAGTAAAGGTTAGTATGTCCCAATGCTGGGAGTAGATACAGTCTGTATTTGTCCGGTTCTGAGTTCTATGAAGGGCCTCCCAGATGGCGCTAGTGTTAAAGAACCTGCCTGCTGATACAGGAGACATAAGAGATACGAATTCCATGGCTGATTCATATCAATGTATGACAAAACCCACTGGGAAAAAAAAAAAGAGATACGAATTCACTCCTTGGGTTGAGAAGATCCCCTGGAGGAGGGTGTGGAAACCCACTCCAGTGTTCTTGCCTGGAGAATCCCATGGACAGAGGAGCCTGGTGGGCTACAGTCCATAGGATCACAAAGAGTCATATACAACTGAAACGCCATAGTACACACACACAAGTTCTTTGCACCCTGTGATCTTTGTACTGTACCACCACAGTGTTTCCATCGGAATGCTGTCTCTGATCTGGTAGCAGATCACTGGATTCCTGTCTTTCCTCCTCATCATTTATATCTTCTCAGAAATGGCAGGTATATGGTTAACTGTGCTGCTGCTGCTGAACTGAAATATAAGTATGTGTACATCGTAAAAGGTGGTTGTATCGTGGGGCAGGGTTATCCTTTGAACAGCGCAATTAACTCAGATGTAGGAAAGCTAGGGTCTTATGCTTGTTCCATCTTTGCTGACAATGGTAGTTAACTTTTCAGGTCCTAAACTATTCTCATTTGTGAAATGGAAAAGGTGATTTGACCCTCATATCTGACCCTGTTCTTGTAAAGATAAAATTAGACAATAGATGTGAAAGTACTTTTTGGAGGTTTAAGTGCTTGCTATACAAATACAGGGAATTATTATTATTGATCTAGCTGCCCAAAGTGGCAGTCTACTTGATCCTCTATCAGAGGCTTAATTGAACAGTTTCAGTGCAACCATCTAAGCTGACAGCATTTGAAGAGTGATTCTCCTCTCTGACAAAGCCCAAGATCTAGACAAAAGCATTCTCTTCTCTCTGGTGCTTGCCTGTGAGGATGTTTTCAGCACCTTCTAGAAAATAAATGTAAACCTCAGCCTTAAAAGTAAAATGAGATATCAACTCCTCACAGACCCATTGAAGATTATTTGTGTGAAGAGTGTCTGAGATGCAATTTTCTCTTTATATTTCTTCTAAATAAAATAAAATATGATTTAATTTACTGTGGCAACAAGAATTTATTTATTAAATGGTTACTATATCACAGACATTGTACTTGTGCCTGGGGACACAGCAGGAAACAAGAAAAATATGGTTCCTACCTTCATGGATTTTCTAATCTATCATTGAAGAATAATATTAGACAGTTAATTAAACATTTCATGTTTCATTAGGCACCTCAGTATGTCACAAATCAGTACAAAATGATGTAAGGAGGTATAAGAAAGAAGCACAATGAAAACTTTCTTTGTGAATTGAATACTTACACACACCCCACACACACATACCTTTTCACATTCATGAGAAATGTGCCCTAAGAATTCTTAATTTTATAAATCTATAAAGTCAATTTTAAAATGTGATTTTTACCCCAAATTCAGAAAAGTATGCATAAAAAATTCAACTGACCAATTCAGAACCTTAATGATTTTAGAAAAACAGTACTGAAAAAATTCATAAAATTGTAATGATAAAATCTTTGTTATGTTGCATCATTATATTTTTATTAACATTAATAAAAACTTTGGAATACCTGAAGATAGAAAGAAATTACATGAATATGATGCATGCCTAAATATGTAGGTATGTATTGTGCTGGTAATAAATAGACAAAAGGGATATAAAGTTAGGTCATCACAGAAAAGCAGGGCCTTTGACCTTCCTCTTGAGGTCATCTTCCTTTAAGTTGAACACTTGCTTTGGCTAGTTACTCTATACTTGTACAAAATATTTCAGATCTGAAGGCAAAGCTTCTGAATCAGTGTCATCAAATGAAGGTGCCTCTTTTATTTGACAAGAAATATCATTAACAATTCTTAAATGAATTTTTTATCCAATTAATATTAGTTTGTTATTGTCGTTCAGTCGCTCAGTCGTGTCCAACTGTTTGTGACCATGTGGAGCAGTACATCAGGGTTCCCTGTCCTTCACCATCTCCCAGAGCATGCTCAAACTCATGTCCATTGAGTCTGTGATGCCATCCAACATCTCATCCTCTGTTGTCCCCTTCTCCTCTTGCCTTCTATCTTTCCCAGCATCAGGGTCTTTTCCATGAGTCAGTTCTTTGCAACAGTTGGTCAAAGTATTGGAGCTTCAGCTTTAGCATCAGTCATTCCAAAGAATACTCAGGATTGATTTCTTTAGGATTAACTGGTTTGATCTCCTTGCAGTCTTGAGAGTCTTCTCCAACACCACATTTCAAAGGCATCAATTCTTTGTCACTCAGCCTTCTCACATCCATACTTGTCAACCTGAAACCATAGCTTTGACTATGTAGACCTTTGTTGGCAAAGTAATTCTCTGCTTTTTAATATGCTATCTCGGTTGGTCACAACTTTCCTTCCAAGGAGTAAGCGTCTTTTAATTTCATGGCTGCAATCACCACCTGCAGTGATTTTGGAGCCCAGAAAAGTAAAGTCAGCCGCTGTTTCCCCATCTATTTGTCATTAAATGATGGGACTGGAGGCCATGATCTTAGTTTTCTGAATGTTGAACTTTAAGCCAACTTTTCACTCTCCTCTTTCACTTTGATCAAGAGGCTTTTTAGTTCTTCTTCACTTTCTGGCATAAGGGTGGTGTCATCTGCATATCTGAGGTTATTGATATTTCTCCTGGCAATCTTGATTACAGCTTGTGCTTCCTTCAGCCAGCGTTTCTCATGAAGTTTCTCTGCATAGAAGTTAAATAAGCAGGATGACAATATACAGCCTTGACATACTCCTTTTCCTATTTGGAACCAGTCTGTTGTTCCATGTCCAGTTCTAACTGTTGCTTCCTGACCTACATACAGGTTTCTCAAGAAGCAGGTCAGGTGGTCTGGTATGCCCATCTCTTTCAGAATTTTCCACAGTTTATTGTGATCCACACAGTCAAAGGCTTTGGCATAGTCAATACAGCAGAAATAGATGCTTTTTCTGGAACTCTCTTGCTTTTTCGATGATCCAGCAAATGTTGGCAATTTGATCTCTGGTTCCTCTGCCTTTTCTAAAACCAGCTTGAACATGTGGAAGTTCACAGTTCACGTATTACTGAAGTCTGGCTTGGAGAATTTTAGCATTACTTTAGTAGCATGTGAGATGAGTGCAATTGTGTGGTAGTTTCAGCATTCTTTGGCATTGCCTTTCTTTGGGATTGGAAGGAAAACTGACCTTTTCCAGTTCCGTGGCCACGGCTGAGTTTTCCAAATTTGCTGGCATATTGAGTGCAGCACTTTCACAGCATCATCATTTAGGATTTGAAGTAGCTCAACTGGAATTCCATCACCTCCACTAGCTTTGTTTATAGTGATGCTTTCTAAGGCCCACTTGATTTCACATTCCAGGATGTCTGGCTCTAGGTGAGTTCGAGTGATCACACCATTGTGATTATCTGGGTTGTGATGATCTTTTTTGTACAGTTCTTCTGTATATTCTTTCCACCTCTTCTTAATATCTTCTGCTTCTCTTAGGTCCATATCATTTCTGTCCTTTATTGAGCCCATCTTTGCATGAAATGTTCCCTTGGTATCTCTAAATTTCTTGAAGAGATCTCTAGTCTTTCCCATCCTATTGTTTTCCTCTATTTCTTTGCACTGATTGCTGAGGAAGGCTTTCTTATCTCTCCTTTCTGTTCTTTGGAACTGTGCATTCAATTGGGTATATCTTTCCTTTTCTCCTTTGCTTTTCGTTTCTCTTCTTTTCACAGCTATTTGTAAGGCCTCCTCAGACAGCTATGCTGCTTTTTTGTATTTCTTTTTCTTGGGGATGGTGTTAATCCCTGTCTCCTGTATAATGTCACGAATCTCCATCCATAGTTCATCAGGCACTCTGTCTATCAGATCTAGTCCCTTAAATCTATTTCTCACTTCCACTGTATAGTCATAAGGAATTTGATTTAGGTGATACCTGAATGGTCTAGTGGTTTTCCCCACTTTCTTCAGTTTAAGTGTGAATTTGGCAATAAGGAGTTCATGATCTGAGCCACAGTCAGCTCCCACTCTTGTTTTAGCTGATTGTATGGAGCTTCTCCATCTTTGGCTGCAAATAATATAATCAGTTTTATTTCAGTGTTGGCCATCTGGTCATGTCCATGTGTAAAGTCTTCTCTTGTGTTGTTGGAATAGGGTGTTTGCTATGATCAGTGCATTCTCTTGGCAGAACTCTATTAGCCTTTGCCTTTCTTCATTCTGTACTCCAAAGCCAAATTTGTCTGTTACTCCAAGTATTTCTTGACTTCCTACTTTTGCATTCCCGTCTTCTATAATGAAAAGGACATCTTTTTGGGGTGTTAGTTCTTGAAGGTCTTTTAGGTCTTCATTTTAGAACCATTCAGCTTCAGCTTCTTCAGCGTTACTGGTCAGGGCATAGGCTTGGATTACTGTGATATTGAATGGTTTGTCTTGTAAACAAACAGAGATAATTCTGTCATTTTTGAGATTGCATCCAAGTACTACATTTTGGACACTTCTGTTGACTATGATGGCTACTCCATTTCTTCTGAGGGTTTCCTGCCCACAAGAGTAGATATAATGGTCATCTGAGTTAAAGTCACCCATTCCAGTCCCTCTTAGTTGACTGATTCCTAGAATGTCAGTGTTCATCCTTGCCATCTCCTGTTTGAGCACTTCCAATTTGCCTTTTTTCATGGATCTAACATTCCAGGTTCCTATGCAATATTTCTCTTTACAGAATCACACCTTGCTTCTATCACCAGCCCCATCCACAACTGTGTGTTGATTTTACTTTGGCTCTATCCCTTCATTTTTTGAAGTTATTTCTTCACTGATCTCCAGTAGCATATTGGGCACCTACCAACCTGGGGAGTTCCTCTTTCAGTATCCTATCTTTTTGCCTCTTCATACTGTTCATGGGGTTCTCAAGGCAAGAATACTGAAATGGTTTGCCATTCCCTTCTCCAGTGGACTGCATTCTGTCAGACCTCTTCACCATGACCCATCCATCTTGGGTGGCCCCAGAGGGCATGGCTTAGTTTCATTGAGTTAGACAAGACTGTGGGCCATGTGATCAGATTGGCTAGTTGTCTGTGATTGTAGTTTTAGTCTGTCTGCCCTCTGATGCCCTCTCTCAGTACCTACCATCTTACTTGGCTTTCTCTTACCTTGGACGTGGGGTATCTCTTCACGACTGCCCCAGCAAAGCGCAGCCGCTGCTCCTTACCTTGCACGTGGGGTAGCTCCTCTCAGCTGCCGCCCCTAACCTTGGGCAAGGGGTAGCCCCTGCGCTGTTGCAGTTGCCACTCCTGGGCGATTGCAGCCACTCTAAATCCATCTTGAACATCCTCCTCTTCTAATCCTCTGCTTCTAAATCCATCTTGAACATCTGGAAGTTCTTGGTTCAGGTACTGTTGAAGCCTAGCTTGGAGAATTTTGATCATGACCTGGGTAACATGTGAAATGAGCGCAAATTTGCGGTAGTTTGAACAATTTTTGGCATTGTCCTTCTTTGGTATTGGAATAAAAAATGACCTTCTCCAGTCTTGTGACCACTACTCAGTTTAATAGTGATGTGTTTTATATATGATGTGTCTTCTAAATGTTAATCCATATATGTATTATGCATCTCTCTTAGCACAGGCCTAATGGTATAATTTTACCTATTATTCTACCTTGATATTTTAAAATATAGAAGTTTTATTTCAAGAGATCAACTGTAGTATATTATATATGAAACCATGGGTATAATTATACAGAAAAGACCTTAAAATGATTCCTAGCCTACCCTTAGATATCCTGAGTGTGGCCTCCGTCCACTGACCCCATCCATGCCAAGAGTGGGGGTTTCTGACTTAAGTTTGAGAACTAGTTCTACAAATGACATTGAGGCCTTCATGTTGACTCCTGATATGGGTCATGTTTATATGATAATGTGATGAAAACTCTTATATGATTTGTGTATGTGATGTTCTAGGTGAAAACTTTATTGCAGGAAATAAATTTTTGATTGCTTATCAAGATGAACATCTCATGAAATGGTATGAGAAAGGGTTCTTAAAATTATATTCCATAGGTCAAATCTGACTTGTTGCCTATTTGTGTAAATAAAGTTTTATGGGAACACAGTCATGTTCATTTGGTTATGGCTCCTTTCCTACTGTGATGGCAGTTTTAATTGTTGTAACAAAGACTATGTGTCCCACAAAGTTGAAAATATTTACAATAGATCCCTTTACAAAGAAAAATTTATTTACTCCTGATGTAAGATATGTACTATCTCTTATTTTTCTGGGCCCAGCAAAATAAATGAATTACACTGTTGACTTTGATGTCTAATAGATACAGCTTGGGACCTTGGAGTTGTACCGTCCCATGTTTGGATTCAGGCCCTCCTGTTTACAATTTGTAGGATATTTATTCTATTTTCCACCATTTGAAAGCTTTTATTTCCTCCCATATTAAGTGAGCTCATAATACCTATCTCACAAGGATGTGGTGAGGACTATATTAAAACATGTCAAGCACAGTGCTTGGCATATGCAAGAACATAATTTTTACAATATTTTACAGTGTAAAGAAAATTAATACCATCAGTGTATTAAGAACTTAAGAATGAAAACAGAGCTTAAAATTAAGGTCAGAATTAGGTGAGTGTTTAGGTGGGTCACCAAAACTTCAGATGGCTGGAGAGAATACAGAACTGCCGGGCCATCGACATTATCATCTAGTCTCAGCATCTCTGAAAGTGGTTCACCTTCCTTCAGATTGGAACTGGAGAAATTTTATAGTTCATAATTTCTTGATAAAATATAGGAATATATTTTCTTCTCCTAAAAAGACTGAATGGTAAATAGTGTCTGGAGTAGTGGGGATATGAGGAGTCTTCCCTCTCTTCTTAGGGTACATAATCAACCTGATTATGTTTATTCTGTTAACAACAAGTATAGAAACATTCAAAATTGGCTTAGCTGTGATCTCAGTATTGATTTAAAAACATGGATATAAGAGCAGTAAAGTTGTGTTTACCTCTGATACATAGATACTCCTTCCATCAACTGTTGCCTTTATATGCCCATATTCCATGGTGGATTTGGTCATTTTTATATATAACAATTCCTATTTTTCTCATATAAAAGAAGACTTAAGGTTTCTCTGAAATCTTCCTTCATTTAAGTAATCTGGGAGAGATTTCTTGACAGTGCATCAGATCTAGAATAAGCAATAATGGTATCAATTCATTCTTTCTTTGATGGTTATAGTATATGAAGTATTTAAAGGTGTTTATACAGTCCTACTGTCTGACTCTAATGCCGTAAGAAGTATTTTGATGATGATAAATTCCATGACTTGCTGTTTAGATATCACAGTCAATAGCATAACAATCCTTATGAATCATGTCAAAGTTTTGTTGACTGATCCTGTAACAGGGGAACATTTGTTTCACAATAATATTGCTGAAATATATTAGCAATAATTTGTTATCACATGGTAAATGCATTAATTTGTATCACATCTGATAAATGTGTGTGAAAGGAGATTAAGATGAATATGGATGCTGGCATTAACATTTAGTGATTTTTTTGTTTGTTTACAAGACATTTTGTGTCTATTTTCACCATCTCTTAATTTTCTGGACTCAAGGACACCTAGACCATTCCCATAAGTTCATCATGATCCTGAGTAGCAGATGCTTAGTGCTAATAAACAGGATCACTATTGCTTTGCCATTTATTACTGGGAGGTTGATGACCATGTAGGGCCATTTGCACTGAGCTTTGAATCTGCTTGGTCCATACATGATGTAAAGAAGCATCTGCTTCCCTTAGTCACCCAAACAAATTCCAAAAATGAAAGGTGAAAATATCCAAAAGTTGTTGGATTTTATTTTTCTAAAATTTACTAGTGCTCCACAGCAAGGAGATTTAAGAGCAATTGCTTGTGAGGGAAATGATAGATGAAAACTGAAAACAATGACAAAACATCACTTATGTAAAGAAAATAACTTGTTTTTCCTCTTCCTAAGAGAGGCAAAAAAGTTATTGTACCAGGTTTCTGAGTAGATATTTAACGGCTTCTTAAGGAAAATTTCTGCAACCTTGACATTATAGGCCATAGTGTCTTTTAATTATGGTGATTGAAACAAATAGTATCCCAGACTGTTTTCTTCACAAACAAATTTTTTAAACTTTCCTTAAAAAAAATACCCAGCTCTCTTATTTCACCCCTGTCCTCACCTCTCCTTCTCCTCCTTTTTCCAGAACAACTAGATTTCTTTATATGCCATATGAAGACACCTATTTGAAAGGGTTAGAGCAGTGATTTTTAGAAACTTAGTATGTGTGTGTGTGTGTGTGTGTGTGTGTGTATACTGAAAAGACTATCACAAGAGGAATTAAACTTGGACAATATAGCCTTTAATGAACAGAACTGAGTTTAAACTATTGAGGGATAAGTTTTGACTTTGTATATGATTGATATTTCTATGTCAGAAATATCTAATATTGGAATGGATTGTCTTAGTGAAGTATTGAACTTTCAGTGATTAAAGATATTAAAACATAAACACATAACCACTTAGAAGACATTTTTTGAGACTTAAGAATAGATCTGAGTATCTTTTGAGATACCTTTCAGCTTTGATTTTTATATCTACAATGTATATTCACAATGCACATGCACTTATACAGAGGTGTACTTGTGTGGTAGGTAGGACTATGGATATTCATGATTACCCAATTTTGTGGAATGTTCTAATGTTGGACTTTTAGTGATTACCTTGTTAGAAGCAAATGATGGGGCTTACTTTGTAGTAGTCTCTAATGAAAAAATAATCATTATTCTTAACTGTCTTGGAAAGAAGTTAATTTCAGGCAGGAATAAACAGGGAGAAATGACTACAGGAACAAATATCTCCATCCATCTAAACAAGAAGGAGCATTGAGCCTAGAATCTGAAACATAAATAAGCCTTGATTGGCTCTGGGTTTAGGGTTGAACTGCCTCTGGAAGATTTATACAGAAATATGGTCTGCTGTAAATAAATATAAAATGAATATTTATCTGAAGATAGATGGGTCGAAAAAATCTTCCCAGAGAAATAATATCTAACCTGGCATTTAAATGTTTTAAAGCTGGTGTGTGTAAAGGGAATTCTAGGAAGAAGGATAGTCATGTATAAATGGAGACTATAATATAGTTTTTCTTTTTTTTATTCCAATGGAGGGATGAGATAAGACTGGGAAGAAACACTGGCGTCAGGTATTAAGTGGTTAGAATATGTAAGTTGTGTTAAAGAATTTGGAGTTTATCCAAGAGAAATGGGAAGCCTTTTTAGGATTTTAAGCAGGGGGGGGTGAAATAACCAGACAGACATTTTAAAAAATTCCTGCAGGCTCTGTTTTCGAAAATGGGTTAGAACAGGGCCAAACTTGAAATAGGCCACTTGGAAGGCTGTCTCAGTAATCTGTACTGTCAGTGTAAGACCTCTGTCACCAGTTTTCCAATCATTCATTTCCAATTCCTGAGCATCCAGCCTAACCTTAGTCACCAGCCATAAATCACTGTATATCTGTGTCTTTTGCCGTCTTTCTTTTCAGGTAAAAATGGACACCTGTGTGCCTGCTGAAAGTCCTGTCCTTTGGGAGCATTCCTTTCTCTGCTGTCCTCCTGGGTTTCCCAAAGACTGAGGATGTTGTGTAGTTGCGCAGAGTTCCAGCATATCATACAATATCATCTATAAACCTGAGTCCCAAATGTTTCTTCTTTAAGTCAACTGGGCATAAAGAACTCCCCATGAGGCCATAGTGGGAAGCTGAGGGAGAAGAGGCAGTAAGTATCGGTAAGCGCTGTGAATCTGATTCATTGGTTCATGTGATTTACTCGTGTCTTCAGGACTAGCTTGAGCCTGATCTCTTACATACTCTTCCCACTTGATGTTGGAGTGATCCTTTCCCCACCTAAATTCATATCTTAGGGTGGAGAGGGTTATTCAGAAGGCACTCTTTCAACATCTACCCATAACTTGCGCTAAACCTGCATCAACATTTTTAGGTATTTGTTGCAGCTCCATCTCCACTTCTTGGTTTCATTGGTTGGCTTGGTGATCTCAGAATGCTGTAACGATATACCATATACTGGATGGCTTAAACAACAGACTTTTATTTCTAACAGTTTGGGAGACTAGTTAGTCCAGTGTCAAGGTGCCAGCAGGTTCGGTTACTGGTAAGAGCCATTTTCCTGGCTGGAAGATGGCCACCTTTTCCCTGTGTCCCCATAAAATAGAGAGAGGAAGCTTTGGTGTCTCTTCCTCTTCATTTAAGTACATTAATCCTGTCTTGCGGGCTCTTCCCTCTGACCTCAGCTAAACCTAATTACCTCCCAAAGGACCTACCCTCTTAATACTAGGGGCTAGGACTGCAACATATGAACTTGAGGGGGCCACAGACATCAAATTCATAATAACATGTTACTATTAAGGAGTCTGGATATTATCTAAAGGAAATGTGGACTTAGTTTACTATTTTATCAGGCCAGTGAAATAATCATGTATTTTCAAAAGCTCACAAAGGCTGTGTTTTATACAAAGGATTAAAATGGGCAAAACTGAGGACAGAAAGACCGCTTACTGGTTAAGATAATAATTTAACTAAGAAATGCAGTTTATGTAGACTAGGATAATGGCCATAAAGAAAAAAAAATTTGTATCAGCTTTAGAGATGTCAAGGAGGTCAGAGCAGCAAGTCTTTGTTATAGTTCAAGGTTTGAGAAATTGAGAGCTATTAATATATTTTATTGAAATTTGGGTCACATTGTTGGGAACTAAATTGTTACCCCTGAAGGGAAATCTATAGGTTGTTTTAGGTTCACGTTACATTTGAAGTCCTTTCAAGGTATCTGTGTGGAATTGCCAGGTATATTGTTGCATATTTAGGAGAATCTAGAGAGAAAGTAATTCATCACTCAAGTTTCATAATGGCCATACTTGAAACACTTAAATAAGCAATAGGGTTTTAAAATTTATTGTATAGTCATTTGTTTATTAAAGACAAATTATATTAAAATGACACAAAGGAAGAGACTATTTAATATTTGTTAGCCTCAGTTTTCCTTCATTTTTCATCCTTTTAACAGTGAGGGGAAAGCTGAAGCTGATAGATACAATATAGCATGTCAGCATCTAACAGAATTTAGTAGAGACAGAACTTAAACTCACTTCTTCATTTTGATCTGACAAAGTCCTAGCAGAAATACCTTGTTGTTTTAGGACCTCAGGCTCATCATATATCAAAGGAAGGAAACCTCTCCCTTCTAATTCAAGAGTCTATAAGTTGGTGGTTAGATAATCCTTGTTCTTGTGCAGCCTAAACTTCATCATACCAGGGCAGCAATGTTTATAGGTCATTTAGTTTCAACTATAGGCCCGGCCTACAGGGCAAATTTGAAATTAGTTTTGTTTTACTTATGAAGGTTTGAAGGGGAAAGACGACCAGTGTCTCAGTAGAACATCAGACTATTTGAGGGAACCACGGCACAATTAGGGTAAGATCCCTTCATTTTACTCTCTATAGTCGACAAAGAATGTTTTACACTTAAAATGAAAGTCTGAACTTTTTGAAAGGATCTGGGATTTTGCTTGAAATGATGAACATTTATGTACACAGATTATATTTAGAAGCACAAATGACAAGTGCTTATTAAGCAATATTATCTGGTACTCTAATGATGGTCTCCTCCCTTAGGAAATCTAGTCTTACATTATGTGAGGAAATAAATTGACCTGAAAATGAAGACTCCAAAAACAAAATAATCACCAACATGTATATTTTGGTCTTTGGTGTCTACTTTCATTCCCAAAGGACCCTTTAGCAGTATCTGATATTCCTAAAATTTAATACTTTTATGCTTGATTTAGGATGAATCTGCTATTATGACCTTGTTTTGAATGGCTTGGTGATTTTGACTGGCCTGTTCTTTGGCTCAGTAGTCAATGGGGTAGAATGTATATTTAAGTCTATTAAACGAAGGCACAAACCATCACTTGGAACAGCTTAATGTTTGCACTAATGAGTTTATCTGCCCTGTCAAACCAGTGGAAGTGATTTTATAAAATATTTCTCTTTTGGAGATAGAACCTTAAAAAATTGATTGCCTCTTTGTTGAAGATATTCCCCCACTGGTCTAATAGAGACAATGTTAAACATAATGCTGGAAAGGAATCTGAATTTACCCCGCTCTTTTGAAAAAATACATGGATTGTTTCACATGTTTATTATTTCCATGTGACCTCAACTGGAAAATTTCAGTTGAATTTATAGTAGTAGTAGATAATAAGATATCAGTGGATAGGTGTTCTAGACTGTTTGTGGTAGATGGGCATGTGGGCAATGGGCCTGTGGTAGATAGTAGATGTGGAGGTGGGCAAAAGGACCTCTTCAACAATTGACCCAAGGTAATTCTCTTGAGAGGCCTAGAACATTATGGAAAATGTACTAGAGATTTGATGATTTTTTTAAACAGAAATTTGACTGCATCAGGTGGCATGGAGGATCTTAGTTCTCTGACCACAGATTGAACCCATCCCCGCTGTAGTGGAAGTGTGGAGTCTTAACCACTGGAGTGCCAGGGAATTCTCTGAGAGTTGATGATTTTCAGTAGTAGGTAGGAATGGAATGAAAGGAACAAAATATTTTGCTACTCTTACTATGATTTTAATATTAGCTCCATAGAGGTGAGGTTACCTAATGCACAAGATTCATAAACTGCCAATTCAGTCTTTACATTTGATTCAAAGACTAAAATAGTACTTTATTCTTAGAAATAAATAAATATACAAAGTTAATAGTAAACATTAAATATATTCTACAGGAAAAAGGCAACATTTTAAATTGCTGATCTAGTTCTAGTTCTGGGAATATATATCACTAAAGTAAAACTTAAAATATGAGAGAATAGCTAAAAGAATGAGATGAACTTCATTTGGAATGAAATAAAAAACATTTAATTGAATGTCTCCTTTGAAAACATCCACAGAGGAATAAGCTGAAAAAAAGCCAGAAATACCAGGAGAACAATAAGAGAATGCAAAACAACTAAACAGAGATTTGGCAGGATAGAAAATGAAGAAGTCATAACTACACACAGTGGACTTCATCATTCACTGGCTTTCAGATTGCTTTTGACACTCCTGTAGAATAGCAAATATAAAGCCAGGCAGATGGGGCACTTTCAGTGGATACTGATAGAAAAATCCTATAATGGAAAATTCTTTCAGATGGCTGAAAGAAAATGGTACAATAATTTGATCAACTGAAGAAGCAGTACAGAAATATTTAGCAATAGATATTGTAACAGGAAAGACTCCTAAACAAACACATGCCCATTGCTTTCACTGGTCCAGTATATTCTGGATTAAGTTGGAAGAGTTTACTAGTGACCCTCATACTTTCTGAAAGTGCATGTACTATTGTGAGGGTAATAAAATATTATCTCAGAATCAATAAATACCACTTTCTAATAAAAATATAATATGATAAACACTAAAATATAATTAAAAAGGCCAAGTCTCAATATCATAACTCTAATTTTGAATGACAGCTTTGGAAAAAATTCAGATTTTTGCCCAAACTGTCTTACCAAATATTTGTTGAACAAAAATGTCCCATGTGAAAACTAAAATTTACCTTGCAGTATTTTATGTTTCATCTCACATGAAGGATAAAGTAATTGGCTGGCTTTATAGTAGAAAACTTATAGGAAAATTATTTTTCTAATCTATTTCTGTATTTATTGAAGTGGCATCCATGTCCTGGACTTTCTCAATTAGTTCTGACACTTTGGTCCAGAAGTAAAATACTTTATGCTATTAAAATATTTACAACTATTCCTTTGGTCTGAAGTCACCAAAAGGATTCATGCTCATTGTTTTGACTAGGTTTATGTGTAATTTTATACCGAAGAACTATCATAAGTTTACCATAAAATTAATCACAGTTTCAAGAATATTCAAGATTACTGAGCAAAATAAAAGAATTGTGAGTCCAATTATTAGTCCATTGTCAGACCTGAATGGAGGTTAAGAAGACTAGATACTCAGCTTGAGTTGGGAAGAGGGAAATCTCATGTTGACCCTTGTCAATCAACAATAAGTTTGATCAGAAAAAAGATACTATGTCAAATTAACTGTTTGTAAATTAGTCAGTTATTAATGTTAGTGGATAATTTCTGTGGAGGCTTAGTAATTTTTTTCTTCTGCTGCCTAGAAGACTCAGCTAATACATGATTGAACCTCTTAATATTTATTTTAACTACTTAAATATGGTACTGTTAAAGTTTGGAAGAGTGTTTAAGGTTGAATATATATAATGATGGACCCTTGGATACATTCCCTAAAATGATTTGGAAGAAATCTTGGTATTGTTCATCTGGATTAATGAGATTGACTTGGTTTGAAGGTTATGACTTCTTGTGTTAGCAGATTCTAAGTTTTGAATTTTACTCATGACTTTATTCCATGCCCAGGAGAAACATCATAAGATGGCGTGTAAAGTGGAGAGACAATTAGATTCCAGTTTCTCACTTGTAGCTCTTTTGATCTCTTTTATGAGTTTGATCTCAACTTTAGTATATCTTGTTGGCTTCCCATTTCCTTTTTCTTCAAGTAATTCTACCTTCCCTTTTCTCCATACTCTATATTCCAGTGCATCTCCAGCTTATTGATATACTCTTGATATACAGGTTTGCTCAACTCTGTAACAGTGAGCTATTAATTCAAATTTCTTATTTCACACTTAGATTGTCTCTCATGAATTAAATTGAAGGAGGGCAGGTATTTCTGGAAATAAGTATTACCTCCCTGGCACCTTGGGAAGTCAAATGTTGATAAATTTCTACAATTCTTTATAGAGAATTTCACTCTTGTGTCAAAAATGAATTTTCTGTACAATCAATTGAGTATATAATGGAGAAAAACCTGGTTAGGGGTCAGAATATGGTGGAAATGGAGAAGCAAAAGATGACAGTGAATAGGGTGACTTGGTAGATCATGGAGAAGTTACAAATTAAAAGAGAGATTTTGTGGGCGGGAAGTTAGATTTGTACATACAGTTATCAAAACACTTTTGATTGAGTGAGTACTAATTAGAGCTAGTTGGCATCTCTTAAGTAATGTAACCACACCAAAAAAGCAGTCTTGATAGCAGAGAGTTTCTAATAAAGGACCTCCAGTATCTTTTACTTGTAGGTAAAAGTTAATTACAAAACTGTTTGAGAGAAAAGTAATTCACATTTCTTTTTGGGGGAAACTGACCATTATTACCACAGTCTTATCCAAATTTTGTTTTTTACAATGAATTTTCACCATGAACTTTTAAGACAGGGAATTAAGATAAATGACCTTCATAAGAGCTCATTTAGCTCTCTCTATTGTGGATCTAACATAAATGCTTTTAAATAACTCTCTGCTTGGGTGTATGTATGTGTATTTGTGTGCGTGTGTGTGTCTGTGTGTCTGTGTGTGTCTGTGTGTACAGCAAAAATGTTATGGACTCTTAAGAGAATTATTACCCGAAAACTGTATTTGGGACTCTCTATGAATTTATTTTAAAATATTCAACTGTTCCATGGTCTAGCATTCTTCAATAAATAAGCATGGAGGAAAAAAAATCTCTTCAAATAACACCTCTCATAAAGGCTATGAAATATTTGATATGACAACTGTTTGAATTTCCATGCTGTGTTCAGAGTCTATTCAATATTCTGTGGTGCTTTTTCTGCTAATCACTTATTGTGCAAGGTGAGCACAGTTAACCTCTTTAAAGAACTCTGATCCAATATTGAATCACTTTCATAAGGATTCTTGGAGCACAGGATCAGTTTGGCTCAATATCACAAAACCCTGGCACAATTATTGTCAAAATAATCACTATTTTTAATCAGATAAATTGATTAAGACCCAGTTAGGTATGCAAAAAGGAAGTTAGGATCTGGGAAATCCCTTGTAGATGAATTAGATTTTGCCTGAAGGGGAGCTTAGGGCTCAGTTTCTTGGTGAAAAGATGGGAACTGGAAAGGGCTTTGGGTAGCCCCAAAGTTTGCAAACAGTTTAAGAGTGGGCTCAAGCATAAAGGGACAAAGTAGAAATCCAGTTACCAGAAATGAAGTGAAAAGGTAGCGCCTTAGTCGCAGCGTCACAGAAGAAAATGTTCTGCCTTCAGATCTGAAGCACCTGTTTCCTGTGGGAGTCTCAGAAAACGATGTAGATTCCAAATCTCATATGCACTGAATGGAGGTTCTTGAATTCCTCCCGACTGACAGCAGATGGGTTCCATGTTGTGGAATACTTAGTCTAAAAGTCAAACTCTGGAATTCTAACTCAAGGAAAGGAAGGATTGGGGGACAAAGTTCCTGGCATATTTTGAGAATTCTGAGTAATAGCTGACCCACTAGACAAGATTTAAAATTGAATTTATTTAATTTTTGGCTCTTCTCGGTCTTCATTAGTGCATGGACCTTTTCCTAGTTGTGGTGAGTAGGGGCTGCTGTCTAGTTGCTGTGTGTGGGCTTCTCATTGTGCTGGCTTGTCTTGTTGCCGAGCACAAGCCCTAGGGTGTGTGGGCTTCAGTAGTTGAGACACATGGGCTTAGTAGTTGCCGCTCGTGGGCTGTAGAATGCAGGCTCCATAGCTGTGGTACGTGGGCTTAGTTGCTCCTCAATGCGGAATCTTCCCAGGTCAGGGATGGAACCCATGACTCCTGCATTGGCAGGTGGATTCTTTACCACTGGGCCACCAGGGAAGCCCTGGACAAGATTTCTTAACTTTTAAAGTCAAAGTTGTGTAATTCATTTCCGTGCTGTTTTGATGTCTAGTAAATTCTATTACTGTATGCCAAACCTGAATAATTAATGGCAGAAAATACTTATCTTAGACTTTCCATTTCCTAATAGTTTTCTGTATAATTATCCTGTTTTCAAAAGGCTAGGTTAGATTTTTTAATATGAACCACATTTAAAAAGATAAAGCAGGGGTGAAAATAGACAGGTACACTAGAATTATTAGACAGCATTTTAAAAGTCAGGTTTTTTCATATATAGTTTTCAATACTGATAAAAAAAAAACCCTAGTTAAACCAATGTATGAATTGATTATTGATATTTCTTGAGGGACCAGAAATATTGGAAATATTCTATTGGAATTTACTGGAAATTAATTCTATTGGAAATAATTTTCAGTGCTTCCTGACTGTTTAATTTGAAGGAAAAGTACATGAAGTATAATAAATTTATTTCAAATTTAGTCAGATTGTTTCAACATCAACTCTTTAAATTTATAAATTCACTTCTATACTGAAATTTTTTACTACAATTTCATCCTGCTGGTGTATTTCGTAGGTCATTATTTAACATTATAGAATACTTCTCAGATGTCCTCTTTAACAAAACCATGAAGAGACATCCATGAATTAGTCACCTGTAGTCTCATAGCAAGTGGCTTATATAAAGACATCCTGCTTTGACATACAACCTCATCTCAGTATAGTGTATATAACTGTGTTTAGTACAGGGAAACAGGACAGACTAAGACCAACTCTAATTGAGAGTAGGCAACATGATACACATTTTTGTCTTTTAAAAATAGTGTCTAGTTTTAATTATGTCTGGCTTCCCTGGTGGCTCAGATGGCAAAGAATCTGCTTGAGATGTGGGATACCCAGGTTCAGTCCCTGAATGGAGAAGATCCCTTGGAAAATGAAATGGCTACCCACTCCAATATTCTTGCCTGGGAAATCCCATGGACAGAGGAGCCTGCTGTCTACAGTCCATGGGGTTGCAAAGACTGCAGGCAGCATGATACACATTTCTGTCTTTTTAAAAATAGTGTCTAATTTTACTTATATCTTATTGCAACTGCCTCCTGTAATGGAGCTGTGGGTAGCCAATATGGTATATAATATTGATACATTTACAGTTCGGAGCAGAGGTTGGTATACAAATAAACATATGTGGGTTACCAGAATTTCAACAACATTTAAAGACCTTGGGTTAGATGCACTCTTCTGTGGAGTTAATGTAATATATTTTAGAAGATACCAGAAGACTAAACGCTAACACTTTCAATTAGTTCAGATTTCAGGAGAGTGGAGAACAATGACCAGAAGAACCTAAGAATGGGGAGCCAGGGTGGTAAGATGAGAACCAAGAGAACAAAATTGTCCCAAAATCAAGAAAAGGAAAAGTTTAATAAGTGTCACCAAAGCTCAAATAAATAAAAATTTACATTCTAAAGAGCAATTTTGGTTGGAGCAGTTATAAATCCTGATTGCATTGGATTCAGGAGAGGAGACATGGAGTGCAGACAACTATACTGAAGGGTTTAGCTGTTAGAAGAGAGGGGTGTGAGACAGACTTAGTCAAGGGAAAGCTGTGTTTCTTAGATAAAGATTGCTTGCAGTATGTATGCCATTCAAAGCCTTTTAACATGAGTTATATATTAACTGAGATAGGACTAAGAAAGGTGTTCAGCCAGGAGTATGATGTGTGTCCTTTTCTCTGAAGTAAAAAAGATGGCAACGAAACCTCTGTAGGAAAGGAGCACACTGTATAGGCTAGTAATTAGTAATGTTTTCAACAGAGTTTTTATTTTTGCGACAAAAGTAAGGATCTTGGAGTTCAGTTCAGTTCAGTTCAGTTCAGTCACTCAGTCGTGTCCGACTGTTTGTGACCCCATGAATTGCAGCATACCAGGCCTCCCTGTCCATCACCAACTTTACCCAAACCCATGTCCACTGAGTCAGTGATGCCATCCAGCCATCTCATCCTCTGTCGTCCCCTTCTCCTCCTGCCCCCAATCTCTCCCAGCATCAGGGTCTTTTCCAATGAGTCAACTCTTCACAGGAGGTGGCCAAACTATTGGAGTTGAGCTTCAGCATCAGTCCTTCCAATGAACACCCAGGACTGATCTCCTTTAGGATGGATTGGTTGGATCTCCTTGCAGTCCAAGGGACTCTCAAGAGTCTTCTCCAACACCACAGTTCAAAAGCATCAATTTTTCAGTGCTCAGCTTTCTTCACAGTCCAGCTCTCACATCCATACATGACCACTGGAAAAACCATAGCCTTGACCAGACAGAACTTTGTTGGCAAAGTAATGTCTCTGCTTTTTAATATGCTGTCTAGGTTGGTCATAACCTTCCTTCCAAGGAGTAAACGTCTTTTAATTTCATGGCTGCAATCACCATCTGCAGTGATATTGGAGCCCCCCAAAATAAAGTCTGACACTGTTTCCACTGTCTCCCCATCTATTTCCCATGCAGTGATGGGACCAGATGCTATGATCTTAGTTTTCTGAATGTTGAGCTTTAAGCCAACTTTTTCACTCTCCTCTTCCACTTTCATCAAGAGGCTTTTTAGTTTCTCTTCACTTTCTGCCATAAGGGTGGTGTCATCTGCATATCTGAGGTTATTGATATTTCTCCCAGCAGTCTTGATTCCAGCTTATGCTTCTTCCAGCCCAGTATTTCTCATGATGTACTCCTCACATAAGTTAAATAAGCAGGGTGACAATATACAGCCTTGATGTACTCCATTTCCTTTTTGGAACCAGTCTGTTGTTCCATGTCCAGTTCTAACTGTTTCTTCCTGACCTGCATACAGGTTTCTCAAGAGGCAGGTCAGGTGGTCCAGCTTTCCCATCTCTTTCAGAATTTTCCACAGTTTATTGTGATCCACAGAGTCAAAGGCTTTGGCATAGTCAATACAGCAGAAATAGATGTTTTTTCTGGAACTCTCTTGCTTTTTCGATGATCCAGCAAATGTTGGCAATTTGATCTCTGGTTCCTCTGCCTTTTCTACACTTGATCTTAGCCAAAAGGCCGAGAAGCGATCTTCTGCCTTTTCTAAAACCAGCTTGAACATCTGGAAGTTCACGGTTCACGTATTGCTGAAGCCGGGCTTGGAGAATTTTGAGCATTACTTTACTAGCGTGTGAGATGAGTGCAATTGTGTGGTAGTTTGAGCATTCTTTGGCATTGCCTTTCTTTGGGATTGGAAGGAAAACTGATCTTTTCCAGTCCTGTGGCCACTACTGAGTTTTCCAAATTTGCTGGCATATTGAGTGCAGCACTTTCACAGCATTATCTTTCAGGATTTGAAATAGCTCAACTGGAATTCCATCACCTCCACTAGCTTTGTTCGTAGTGATGCTTCCTAAGGCCCACTTGACTTCACATTCCAGGATGTCTGGCTCTAGGTAAGTGATCACACCATTGTGACTATCTGGGTCGTGAAGATCTTTTTTGTACAGTTCTTCTGTGTATTCTTGGAGTTAGGAAGACCCAAATTCAAATCTATACCTCAAGGTTTAAATTTTTGAATTATTTCTATAGAGTGCTGGTTACAAATATAGACATGGAGTCACCTTCAACCTGTGAGGTGATGGTAATTGACGGATTTTTCCCCTTCATTGTTTGATGTCTATTCTTAATGAAATAACATCTTAAAAATTCTAAGATTTAAAAGAGTTGATTGAAAAAGTTCTAAATGTGTGAAAAGTACTCAGCAGATGTTCATTACCATTGTGCTGAGAATCACTTACCACGTTCAACCAAACATATGAACTCTAGGCTAGCCAAGATAGTTTTGGAAGCTGCTTACTGATACAGAGCCCAGGCTAAGGATATTCAAGAAATTCAGTGTAACAGAGAAACCATCTTAGAGATCATTTTATGAGTATCTTAGTATTCAATGTATGCAAGAAAGAATGATCCTCCTGAAGACATTATTCCTCCTGTAGACATTATATTCTGGGCTTCCCAGGTGGTTCAGTGGGTAAAGAATCTGCCTGCAACCCTTGGGAAGATCCCCTGGAGAAGGGCATGGCGACTCATTCTAGTATTCGTGCCTGGAGAATTCTGTGGACAGAGGAGTTTAGTGGGAATTGCAAAGAGTCAGACATGACTGAAGTGACTGAGCACAGAGACATTATATTCTAAAGAAGTAGTGATTATTAGTCTGTTTTTGGCCACCCAGCATGGACACTTCCTGCTTATGTTCCAAGGATTTGTTTGCAGTCTGACTGTAGGTAAGAGGTGATTCTGCCTCTACCCATGAAAATTGCCAAAGACCAGACATTTGTTCTGTCAAGACTCATAGAAGTTAGAGGCAAATCAAAGAAAAATTGCATCAGGAAAGTTCAACAGACTAGGAAGATTTTATTCAATACTATAGAAATAGAGGAAAGAGATTAAACTCAAGACTCCTGAAATGAAAGATGGGATAAGCTAGTGGAAACTTACTAGAGAATTTTACAGGGAAGTGGGTCAATTAACAAATATGATTAGATCATTTGTGTTTGCTAATTGGCACTTATCTCATCAAAATTAGACTTCTGCCTTTCTATAAAGACTGGAAGATGGAGGTGCTATCTTCTTTGATGATTGTATTTCAAAGAGATGGCTCTCAAGTCCTTGAAAAAGACATTTCTGAGTTCTAAAGCTGGCAAGAGGCTGAGAGAAGATTTACATCTCAAAGAGGCAGAGAAAGAATTTACAATTGCAATTTTCTAAAGTAAATTCTTTAAGAAAAGGGATGTCAGGGCCTTCCAGTCAGGAAGAAACCTGTCTAAAATTTAGTAAAACTGAAGGAAATTTTAAGGCTATATTTCTTGGTCTGAAGAAGGCAGGTAATAAAGGGCTTGGTCAATCGGCTACTACCCTTGGGACCTTTAGAATTTACCCTGGTCTTAGTATCTGGAGTCTAGTGTCCACTGGGATGGGTGGAGGTACTGTTGGAGTTGATATTCCAGGAGACTTAGACAATGCTGTCTGATGGTGGCAGCACCCATAACATCTTTTCCATAACTAAACTCTCCCCATGACTACATTTATGGCTTCTTTTATGAGCCTGATTTGCCATATTCTTGATTTAATGAACACTCCAATAGCTTGAATAAAATGGTCTTTCTGCTCAGTTAACCAGAATTTATTTTTTCTTTTGTTTGCAATGAAGCATATTTACTGATCGCTCTTTAATGCTTTTTTGGATACATTTTGCACATTTTTCACTGGATGTTATTTCTTTTATGCCTCTAGGAAGAATTTTATTTACTCCTCTTTGGCATTCCACTGTCACTATCATCACTATGAATTCATTCTTATATTGCCTGGAAAAGTAACAACAGTTCCATATACCATAGCTTTCCCTCAAAAGAGTATTCTATGCCAAAACAGAAGAAAACTAATTAAAGCTCTCATTGTGACTTAAACAACTGGGAACATCACATTCAGCATAACTGAGGATATAGGGTATCTGCCAAAACTGTGAATTCAACTTTTTTTTGATTCATGTATAGATATAAAAATGTGAAGAATACATAAGTAATTGTTCAGTACATCATCCTCTTATATTTATGTAATTGTTCATTATGCATTATTACAATATTCTCCAATATTCTATTTTTCCTCCTTCCTTCCTCCCCCTGTCTTTCCTTTGAAACAAATATTTCTTCAACATCATTCATATTACCAGTATAGTGTGAGATACTATGAGGAATGTTTGGAATGTAGAAAATTACTTGCTAACTGGACTATGGTAAGGAGTATTTTGTGGTGCTTACAGCAGTGAAAACTTACAGGAATGAAGGGAAACTACTCCATGGTATAAAATAAAGAATGTCCTTGGAATTTCCCTGACAGTCCAGAGGTTAGAAGAACATCATGCTTCTACTGCAAGGGATCAGGGTTCAATTCCTGGTCAGGGACCTAAGATTCCACATGCCACATGGCATAGCCACAAAAAAAAAAAAAAAAAAAAAGGGATGTCCTGAGTACAAGGACATCTGTGCTTTGGGGTCAGTTTTATAGACTGTATTTCTGTTAGCATATTTATACTTGTTATCTTTCTTAACATCATTTAGAAGCTATCATTTCCCCTGCTTTAACCAGGCACTACCTTCTCTCAGAGACTGTTTGCATACATTATATATGTATCAAGGTCAGAGGGCAAAAAGAATGAATTGACTTGATTTCAGTTATTTCTCTGCTGCTTCTTATTTGAGAAGTTCTTTAAAGTTTTCCTTATTTTCCCATATCTGCCGATTTTTGTTATCTTAAATCCAGCTTTAACTCTAAAATGATAAAGAAATGTGAGTCTCTTATTTCAAATGTTATATTTGATGAGTATGACCAGGCAGCCAAATAAATTAATAAAACTTTACTGAGATTATAGTTATTCTATATGAAGTTTGAAAATGGCTTCTCAAATCCAATAAAATACAAAGGTAATTATAACTTTTCTTGCAAGGAAATGGCAACTCACTCCAGTATTCTTGCCTGGAGAATCCCATGGACAGAGGAGCCTGATAGGCTACAGTTCCCGGGGTCACAAAGAGTCGGACACGACTGAACGACTTCACTTTCTTGCCTTAAAAACCTTGGCTAAAATAAGAGGCTGATGAGAAAACTACTGATCATTAATTATAGCAATGAGGAGAGGCTTCAGGAAAGAATAACTGAGGGATGATTAACTAAGGTTGTGCAGATTTCATTTCTAGTTGACCCATGTTTAGTTTCTCTTTTTGTCGCTGTCAAAAAATATTGACTTCATTAACTTCTCTTGTCCATTTCAACATTGGGATTCTGGATCTCCAGAGTTACTGAGGACACATGTGGGTAGAGAATGAAATATGTATTAAATTCAGAAAACACAGCTTTTGTTTTCTGTTGTAAAATATATGTTTGTGTGTTTGTTAAGGAAGTTGTTACTTAGGATAGCAACTATTTTGGTGCCAGAAGACTTGCCTATGTTTCTTGGATTTTGTGTCTGTGAAATGTGTAACATATTTTTATGAATCCTAGTGACCACTGAGTAGTTAGAAAGAGGAAGGAGGAAGCCATGAAAGGACTTAATAACCACCAGATAGAGAATCCAACTTTCAGTGTTGAACCTGCAATAGCACATGTAGTGGCAATGTCTCAACCTGTACCCACTCTTAAGGGGATTCAAACCCAAGGTAGGCTCTTGACTAGTCTAACAAAGACAAAATTTCCCCAATAATTAAAAAGATGCTTTTGTTCAGGCTATTAAAATAGAATTGTGTTCGTTCATGAGGAGCATGTCAAAGAGAGAAAACTTTAAAGGTTTTAAAAAGGCAGATAAACAAGTGAGTAGTTCTGAAGCACGCAGAAAGAAGGGCTGGGTGGCTTATTTTGGGATATATATATGAGGGCACAGTGGTCCATGATATTATAGAGTTAGGTATTTCTTGAGTCTGGGCTTCCCTGACTCAGTGGTAAAGAACCTGCCTGCCAATGCTAAAGATATGGGTTTGATCGCTGAATTGGGAAGATTCCCTGGAGAAGGAAACGGCAACCCAAATCAATATTCTTGCCTGGAAATTCCACAGACACAGGAGTCTGGTTGGGCCTGTAGGGTCACAGAGTCGGACATGACTTAACAACTAAACAATAATAATATTTCTTGGAACACAAAAATATATGTGGAGATAGGGGTGGATTTCTTAACACACTTTGCTACTTTCTGGGAACTCAGGGCTTAGATAAAATTCAGCATTGTCAGTTGGTTTCATGTTACACCAGAAAAGAAGTGATTCAGATTTAGAGATGAGACTATTTGGTTTTTATTTTCTCATTTTGATAAGGTTTTTATTAGCTCTTTTCTTTTCCTGTATCTCAAGAGGGAGCGCTACCCCAAAACTGAGTTCACCTCTTGGTGGACATCAAGCCAAAAGACTTAAAGATGATGCTGTTAAAGTGCTGAAATCAATATGCCAGCAAATTTGGAAAACCTAGCAGTGGCTACAGGACTGGAAAAGGTCAGTTTTAATTCAAATCCCAAAGAAGAACAATGCAAAAAAATGTTCAAACTACTTACAATGCACTCATTTCACATGTGAACAAAGTAATACTCAAATTCTACAAGCTTGGCTTCAATAGTACATGAACCAAGAACTTCCAGATGTTCAAGCTGGATTTAGAAAAGGCAGAGGAACCAGAGATCAAATTGCCAAAGTCTGCTGGATCATCAAAAAAGCAAGAGAGTTCCAGAAAAACATCTACTTCTGCTTTATTGACTATGCCTTTGACTGTGTGGATCACAACAAATTGTGGAAAATTCTAAAAGAAATCAGAATACCAGACCATCTCACCTGCCTCCTGAGAAACCTGTATGCAGATGTAGAAGCAGCAGTTAGAACCACACATGGAACAACGGACTGGTTCTAAATTGGGAAAGGAGTACGTCAAGGCTGTATATTGTCACCCTGCTTATTTAACTTCTATGCAGAGTACATCATGCAAAATGCCAGGCTGGATGAAGCACAAACTGGAATCAAGATTGCTGAGAGAAATATCAGTAACTTCAGACATGCAGATGACAGACGCAGATATGCAGATGACACCACCCTAATGGCAGAAAGTGAAGAGGAGCTAAAGAGCCTCTTGATGAAGATGAAAGAGGATAGTGAAAAAACTGGCTTAAAACTCAACATTCAAAAAACTAAGATCATGGCATCCAGCCCCATCACTTCATGGGAAAGAGATGGGGAAACAGTGGAAACAGTGACAGACTTTTTTTTCTTGGACTGCAAAATCACTGCAGATGGTGACTGCAGCCATGAATTCAAAAACACTTGTTCCTTGGAAGAAAAGCTATGACCAACCTAGACAGCCTATTAAAAAGCAAAAACATTATTTTGGTGACAAAAGTCTGTATAGTCAAAGCTATGGTTTTTCCAGTAATGATGTATGGATGTAAGAGTTGGACTATAAAGAGCACCAAAGAACTGATGCTTTTGAACTGTGGTGTTGGAGAAGACTCTTGAGAGTCTCTTGGACTGGAAGATCAAACTAGTCAATCCTATAGGAGATCAGTCCTGAATATTCATTGGAAGGACTGATGCTGAAACTGAAACTCCAATACTTTGGCTACCTGATGAAAGAACTGACTCACTGGAAAAGATCCTGATGCTGGGAAGAATGAAGGCAGGAGAAGGGGATGACAGAGGATGAGATGGTTGGATGGCGTCACTGACTTGACAGACATGAGTTTGAGCAAGCTCTGGGAGTTGTTAATAGACATGGAAGCCTGGCGTGCTGCAGTCCATGGGGTTGTAAATAGTTGGACATGACTGCATGACTGAACTGAACTGAGGCAATTTGGAGTCAACTTCATCAACTTTTTTCCATGTGGCCTGAGATCTACAGAGTTGTGGACAGCAGGTAACTTCTTTTACCTGGTGGGTGTTTCAGTATCTGCCAAACACCTCAAAGATATTGTTATGCATGTCTCTTGAGGGGTCATCAGGACCCTGAAGGAAGGCTGCACTGTTGTTTCTTGACTGTTTTCCCTTGTGTCCACATCCCCTTCATTCCCTGATTAGCAACTGCTTTATCCTGCCCTTTGGAATAGGAAACACCCTTGAGGCTGAATGAAGCCTGTTTCCTACACTGAAGATTCAGGGACGGAGAAAGGCTTTTGTGGGTTGGAGGCCCACAGGTTCCTGCTCAGTTTCAAAGGGAGAAGGTGGGAAAAAGTGCCAGCTTCTTGAGTGGAAGAGGCAAGTTGCTTTCGTTAAAAAAAAAAAAGAGTTTGTCTCGTGATCAGTGATAATTTCCAGAAATCGTTAAACTCCTTTGATCATCTGCAGTAGCCCCATGGTGGCTATCAGGAATAGGAAATTCTCTGTGAGGGGAGAGTGTGTTGCTTGTGAATTTAAGGTTCTTGCTTCATTGTGAAAGAATTCAGAGACAAAGCGATAGGTAAGAAGTGGATTTATTTATAGAGAGAAACCCAGTCCATAGAGTATGGGCCATCTCTGAAGTTGACAGACCTTCACAATATAGTGTGGTTAGTTTTTATGTGCTAGGAAATTTCATAGGCTAATGAATGGGAGGATTATTCCAGTTATTTTGGAAGAAGGGATGGGGATTTCCAGAAATTGGGCCACCCTGCCCACCTTTTTGGCCTTTTATGTTTACCCTCAGAACTGTTGTGGTGCTGGCGGCTTTGTCATTTACCATGCTGCTGCATTACAGTGAGTGTATAATGAGGCTCAGGGTCTACTGGAAGTCAACTCTTCTACCATCTTGGACCCAGTAGGCCCTGAGCCTCTTTATACCCTCATTGTAATACAGTAGCATGGTAAATGACACAGCCACCAGCACCAAACAAGTCTTTGTCATGTCCTGTGGCATTCTGTTAAAGATTAGGCCCTCTCCCCTTCCCTCCTGTTTCAAAAGGAGTGCATGAGAATTTTCTGCAAGAAAGCACTGGAAGAGATAAGGTTAAAATTTATAGTTGAGATTTTTATCTTGTGCCAAGTAAGTATACTTGCTTGTGTAACAGAGATAAAAGTTTATTTTTTTTTTCCCTGGGAGCCTGGTTTTTATTCTTGGGACCAAGGCCTGCAGGGCCTTTATTCTTTCACTTCCAAAGCCTGTTTTGTCCAAAACCAGTCCCTGGTCCTTTTCCTAAATAGCTGTGCTCTTGTCTTCCCTGTCTCAGTTATGCTCTGGTTAACCAAAGGTTTGAATAGTAAACTCAAAGTCTATATTAAAGAACAAAATATGAAATAATCATCTTTTGATGAAAGAGGACTATCTGAGGAAATATCCTCTCTTTTTTCCCCTTATCTTTGGAGAAGTTAATATTAGGTTGATGCAATTGAAGTTTTTGCATTGTTGAAATTTATTGTTTAATATTGGAATACTTATCAATAAATATGGTTATATTAGACATCATTTTAATGTGCATTTCTCACTTTATGTTTTTGCTAATGACTATTACTTGCTGTTTATTTTATATTTACTTTAGACTATGGAAATGATATTAGAGAAAAAGCAAATTTGAGTGATTTTCTTATTCGAGTTCAAAATGCGTCATAAAGCAGGGAAGACAACTCACAAAATCAATAGCACATTTGCCCCAGGAACTGCTAACAAACATACAGTGCAGTAGAAGTTCAGGAAGTTTTGCAAAGGAGATGAGAACCTTGAAGATGAGCTCAGTGGCTGGCCATTAGAAGTTGGCAGCGACAAACTGAGAGCCATAATTGAAGCTGATCCTCATACAACCACATGAGAAGTTGCTGAAGAACTCAGCATTGACCATTCTGTGGTGGTTTGGCATTTGAAGTAAACTGGGAAGATGAAAAAGCTCAATAGATGGGTGCCTGATGAACTGACTGCAAATCAAAAAATCGTCATTTTGAAGTGTTGTCTTCTCTTATTCTACACAACAACAACGAACCATTTTTCATTTGGATTGTGCTGTGTGACAAAAAATGGATTGTAATTCTCAAAAAAAGAAACACAAATGACAAGTATGTAAAATACTCATTAGAAGTGGCAAAAAAAAAAAATGGATTGTATACAGCAACTAGTGACAACTAACTCAGTGGTTGAATCAAGAAGCTCCAAAGCACTTCCCAAAGTCAGACTTGCACCAAATAGGGTCATTGCCATTGTTTGGTAGCCTACTGCCAATCTGATCCAGTATGGCTTTCTGAGTCCTGGGGAAACCATTACATCTGAGAAGTATGTCCAGGTAATCAATGAGAGGCACTGAAAACTACGATGCCTGCAACCATTATTGGTCAGCAGAAAGGGCCCAGTTCTTCTCCAGGACAATGCCCAACTGCATGTCACACAACCGATGCTTCTAAAGTTGAATAAATTGGAATACAAAATTTTGCCTCATCCACCATATTCACCTGACCTCTTGCCAACCAGCTATCACTTCTTCAAGCATCTCAACAACTTTTTGCAGGGAAAATGCTTCCACAACCAGCATGAGGCAGAAAATGCTTTCAAGAGTTCATTGAATCTCAAAACACGGATTTTTATACTACAGGAATAAAACTTATTTCTCTTTGGCAAAGATATGTTGATTGAAATGATTCCTATTTTGATTAATAAAGATGTGTTTGTGCCTTGTTATAATGATTTAAAATTCACAGTCCGAAACTGCAATTATGTTTGTGCCAATCTAATAATCTAACCAGCTAAATTTCAAAACACTGATTGGTATAATTCATTTGTAAATAGAATCAGTTTTCGTTGAAAGCCTGAACGTGGATGTGCCTTATCTTGCCTTCTTCTACTCAAGTAAACAGACCCAGAATCTACTTTTTAGGCCAGTCCAGGCCACCTTTTCCCTAGAGTCTATTTTTTCTTTTGCTCTTCCTTCCAAGCAATTTTCTGGGCTGTGGAAGGTGCTAAAAGTAAGATTTGGACAGAGAAGGGAACATGGGTAGGTGTGTTTATGGGGACAAAATGAGGAGGCTCTTCAGATTTGTCTGAGACTGCAGGCTTCATTCATGCTTCTTTGGCTTTACCTGGTGTTTTTATATCCTAGCCATAAATATGTGTGTGCGTGTGTGTGTGTGTGTGTATCACAAACTGGTAGCTTAAAAGAATAGAAATTTATTTTCTTAGTTCTGGAGTCTACAAGTCCAAAATCATGATATAGGCGGGCTTATACTCCCTATAAGGCACTAAACAAGAATCCTACCTTGCCTCTTTCTAACATCCTAACATCAGGTGACTGCTCAGAATCCTCGGTATTCCTTGACTGTAGCTTCATTACTCCAATCTTTGCCTCCCTTGTTTTATGGCTTTCTTTACTGCATGTCTTCAGGTATACATCTTTTTACAAAGCCACTATCCATTGGATTTAGGGTCCATCCTAATCCAGTGTGACCTCGCCTCAACTAATTACACCTGAAAAGAAACCTACTCCGTAATAAGATCATATTCTAAGGTTCTAGGTAGTTGTGGATTTGGGGGAACTTCGCTCAATACTGTGTATTGGCTAATAATTAATTGTTGCTTTTTTCTCCACTTCTTTCTGTGCATATATCTTGTTCAAGAACCTCATTATTAAGGAAAAGTTTCAGATATATGGCCTTTCTGGCATTTATGGCTCACTTCACTATTAGGCCTACTATGATCTGGTGGCAAAAAGCTTTCAAGCAGAGAGTTCTAGGCATTCACAGTGAGTGCTTTGTTAGATAGAAATGAATTCAGAAGAAATATAGTTAGGTCACTGGTAATGACTGCTATAGGACTCTTCTTTTAAATTTTATTTTTCTGAATGAGTGATGCTAGATTTTAAAAAGTAGATGTGTTTGTTCTTCCTATTTAGTTTGGAAAAAATAATATTTATATGCATAATATATATTTTTATAAACTGAATAGTCAGTAGACTATACAAGGTAATTAATGCCTCCAAGAACTAAAGATAAACCATTACAAAGTTGGTGTTGTGATTTTTGGTAGAGTTACCACCTCCCCTATTATTAAATGATATTTAATGTAACAATTTTTTAAAGACATGACACCTCATATAATATTGTTTTTCACTTAATAAATAATGTATATCTTACAGCTGGAAGCAGCATACCTCAGAGCTGTGCAGTGCTTTGAGTACTTTATGAAAATCTTAATTTAGTCAAAGTATATGTATAATTACATCTGCCTTATTTTTTTCATGCTTTAACTCTGTCAGCCATTTTATATAGCAGAAAATTTTAGTGTTTTGATTATGCATTTATCTATGCTTGAAGCAAATCCAAAACAATCATCAGAATAGAATCCTGTTTCCTCCAGGCACAACTCGGAGAGAGGTGGAATGGCATTATAATTGGTTAAAATTCCTCATCAGACTCTTCTGCTTTCAAAAAAAGATAACAATTTTACCTACAGTACGTTTGCTTATTAGCATGTATGGCCTTTTTTCCCCACTGGGATTAAAACATAGAAATATAGTCATAATTCAGAAATAGCAATCTTGAATGCTCTGTTACTCAATATTTATTGAAAACTTTGTTGAGATAGTATCATTCAAGGAAGTTAATGCTTAAAGGGGGTGGAGTCTATCCCTTTTCTTCCTGATATTCAAAGCTAATTCTCTGTATTAATTCAGATCACTAAAGAACTGGATTCTTAGACTACCTTGTACTTCTCTGACACACCTCTTCAAACTATTATCTTTACCTTGATTTCCCTTTATTTGCTTTTAGAAACAGGATGATGTTTTAAAATAAGGCATGTATTCTTATATGTATAACTGAGAGAAAATGAGCATCATGTGGTTAACAAAAAATAAACGAGCAAAATTAATAACAAAAAAGATGACCTGTTACTCGGAAGTAGTTGTCCAGGTGTGCAGCAAAATTTGATAACAAATCTATTCTTCCTACATGTTGGTTTCTCTCTTTTCTGTAAATTTTGTCATGGGTATCTGCATTGATTTAGATATCCTAATACATGCGCTGATGTGTTAGTTTCCAAGGCCTGCCTTAACAAATTAACACAAGTTTGGTGATTTAAAACAAGACAGATTTATTACCTCCCCTTTCAGGAGGTCAGAGGTTTGAAATTAAGGTATTAGTGTTGACTTCTTCTGGAGACTCTGAGAGAGAAGCTCTTCCAAGCCTCTCTTCTAGCCTCTGATGACTCTGGCAATCCTTGACATTGTGTGGCTTATAAATGCATCACTCCAGTTGCTTCCTCTATCTTTGCATGATTTTCCCTCTGTGTATTCATGTCTGTGGTTTGAAATCTCCCTTTGCTTTCTCTTATAAGCAAAACAGTCATTTGATTTAGAGCTCACTCTAAATCCAGCATGATCTTGTCTCAAGAACTTTAACTTACATCTGCAAAGATTCATTCCCAACAAGGTCACATTTGGAGATTCCAGATGATCATGTATTTCGGGAGATGCTGTTCAATCCTCTGTATTAGAGTTTTTAGCATCTGAGGAAACTGGTCAAAAATCTAAATATTGATACATCTATTCTGTAATAACATGCAGATATGTTGAGAATGTTAAATTAAATATTTTAGAATCTGAAAATTCAGAGACTTATTCAGTTGTTGTTGTTCAGTTGCTTATTCATGTCTGACTCTTTGCAACCCATGGACTGCAGCACACTAGGCTTCCAAGTCCTTCACCAACTCCTGGAGCTTGCTTAAACACATGTCATTTAGTCAGTGATGCCATCCAAACATCTCGTCCTCTTCGTCCCCATCTCTTCCTACCTTCACTCTTCTCCAGCATCAGGATCTTTTCTAATGAGTCAGCTCTTCACATCAGGTGGCCAAAGTAGTGGAGCTTCAACTCCAGTATCAGTCCTTCTAATGAATATTTAGGATTTATTTCCTTTAGGATTGTATTGATTTCCTTTAGGATTGACTGGTTTGATTTCCTTGCAGTCCTAGGAACTCTCAAGAGGCTTCTCCAACACCATAGTTCAAAGCATCAATTCTTTGGCCTTCAGCCTTCTTTATGGTCCAACTCTCACATCCATACATTACTACTGGAAAAACCATAGCTTTGACTATATAGACCTTTGTCACCAAAGTAATGTCTCTACTTTTTAATACGCTGTCTAGGTTTTTCATAGTTTTTCTCCTAAGGAGCACACGTCTTTTAATTTCATGGCTGCAGTCCCCATCTGCAGTGATTTTGCAGCCCAAGAAAGTAAAGTCTGTCACTGTTTCCATTGTTTCCCCATCTATTTACCATGAAGTGATGGGACCAGATGCCATGGTACTAATTTTTTGAATGTTGAGTTTTAAGCCAGCTTTTTCAACTCCTCTTTCGTCTTCATCAAGAGTCTCTTTAATTTCTTTTTGCTTTCCACCATAAGTATGGTGTCATCTGCATATCTGAGGTTATTAATATTTCTCCTGGTTCATTCAATAGATGTTGAATATGAGGCAAAGACAAGTAACGTTACTGAATGTTTGAGTTCTGCTTTGTTTTTAGCCACTTTTAAAGACAAATGCTCATCTGTAATTCTTGATGAGGCATATTCTTGATATTTGATATTACATGACTCAACTCTTGACTCTTCTATCCACTTTATAAACTAGGTAAGGATCATAAATAGCCAGAGAAACTATGCTTATGAGATTTTCTCCTTTCATAATTTGAATTGGGAATCATGGGTAGTCACATAGTTAAGCAGTGGGTGTTGAAGCTAAAAGAACACATTGAGAAATGGGATAATGGGGTAAACTAAAGGTCTTATCTCATTATGAAGTATAGACATAATGAGGAAGTGGTAACTAAAATAAGTAGATCATATAAAGAGTACTTACAGAGAGTGAAGAATCTAGTTGATAGTCGGTTTAAAAAAAAAAAGACAAAAAACTTGTTCACAACTCAGGGAATTTACTCTTGCTGCTCTGTCTTTTAATGTTGTCTTTCAAATATTATCCTCATTTATCATTATACTACCTCATGTTTCTGCTCAAATGTCACATTTTCACATAACTTGTTTCTGATCACCCTGTGTTGAATAAGCACCCACTCTTATCACCAGTGCCACAAATACACAGCACTCTATCCTCCTTTCTCAGATTGCTTTTTCTTTATGGTACTTATCAAAATACACACACATATGATACTTATTGTATCTCTTCCCACTGTGATATAAGGCATTCAAAGGAAAAGACTTTGTTTAGTTGACTACCACAAACTCAACTGCCTAGAAGAATGCCTGGCATGGAATAAATAGGTGCTTAATAAATGTGAAAGGATTAAAAAAAACATAAGTTAAATAGAATCTGAGAGATCCATGAGTTATGTTGATAGACATAAAAATTCAGAGAACTCTGGTGGGTCTCTGGATCCAGTCTTAATGTCCTTGAGGTGGTTTTATACCATAGACCCTTTGAGAATTCTGTAAGACATCTGATACTATTTTTGATAATTACCATGCTACTTGATGAAGAGTTAACAGGGTCTTATTGTTGTTGTTTTTTTTAACCAAAGCAATATGAATTAGATACAATACAGCTTAAATTTGTATAAGGGAAATATATATAGAAATACGCTGCAAATATAGATGTAGAACACATTTCATAGCCAAATAAAATGTATTGGTAAGATTATCCATTGGCTTGGGGGTTATCTGTGCCTTTAATCTGATATTTTTAAGTAGATATTCAAAAGTTGCTAACACTGGTAGTAAATAAAGAGTGTATGTCTTTGCAATAACATTTGTAATTCTCCAACTCAGCACCAAGTTAAGTGTATTTTTCTGTTTGAATTGTCAGCGGAATGAGAATATACCCAATATAGGACTGATCTGTGTGATTTTGATGAAAATGTGACTTTATATTGCTATTTTCAAAATAGGATTATTATAAAAGGGGTTTTGTTATGAATGCATTTTTAGTTTTTTCAAAGGGTATTGTTAAAGCAAGTTCTTTTTTTCTTCTGAAAACCCTGTAATTCATTTTATACCTTTATGAATTAAAGTATACCTTCCCTAAAAATGCATTGTATTGGATAGATTTCCCTCTGAGAAGTCCGTAGTCTGTGAAAGCCAGATACGAATAGAATTTTATGCCATAAACTGTATTACACAATTCATTTCTGCCTCCACTGCAGGTTCTTATTCGAATTAGATAGTCTTCCATTTTTTACCCTGAGATGTCAACTGTATTCACATGCATTAAATAATCATCAAGAAGGTATCTATAAACATTACATACCCACTTGCAAAATGTATTTCATTTTCAATTTGTAGAAGAGGATATATGCTTTATATAAGGAGACATATCTTTTTCAAAGATTTTGGTTAAAAATCATGATATCTTAAAATGACTAATTGTCTTTAGGTCATTCAAAGAGATATCTGTATGAGAGTATTAGAAACAGTAGCTGCTTTCTTTCAGTCTCCATTTCTTATAAACTCTATTTATATTTAACTAAGTTCTAAGGTAACGAATATAAAGCAAGGTAACTTGAGAAAGGATGCTTTATTATAATATAGAGATGTCTTAATATGTCTGTGCCTTTGTATTTTTTTATTAGTTTTTTTAGAAAAATTTCCTTCTCAGATCTGGGGATGGTATACAGAAAGACTACTGAAACATTATGAACCCAGTATCAATCTTTCAACTGCTAATTATTTGCTAATAGGTATTTATACAATTATTAGTTACAGTAAAACTTTTCAAATTCATAGCAAATAATAATCACTGGCAATAAGATATCACTTAAATAAGACACCTGCCTTATTGATAAACTCAATTTATGAAAATATCACCTACTTTGGATCCTTTCTTCATAAAATGTAACATTAACTAACATTTAATATTTCATATTTTAAAAATATAAGCATAAGACTTCTTGCTGTGAAGAAATAATAACTGACTATATTAGCTAAGAACTTATTGAAAACAAATGATTTTATTTGAAAATAAAACAGGGGTCGTAATTACTATTTAATAACTGTTTCCCAGTTGTAGATTTAAGTTAAAGTTTGGTTTATCTTCAGGGACAAAAACATTAGTTAAGGCTTAGCTTTTAAATGTCGAGGGGGGTTGGGGGGCGGGGATTACAAACAGAGAAAGTAACTGTCACCAGTCTTCAGCTGTCTGTAATGGGAACTCTTCTTTTTAATTTTATTTTTTTAAATTAATTAACTTTAATTGGAGGATAACTGTTTTACAGTTTGTGATCGCTTTTGCCATACATCAACATGAACTTCACATTGCTGGCTTTGATTTTAATGGTTTGGTCTACTCAAAAGTATATTTCAGATAAAGTGAAATTAGTGAGACTACCCATCCATAATATCCGTAGTTTACTTCACAGAGGAAAGGTGCTTTCTGTGACATGTTTACATTTTTGTAGTTCAGCAAATTCTTATTTTATTGAAATCTCTCTTATTATAGGACATTTAATTTTAATAAGCTTTATCTTTAAAAAAAATAGGCTGATTATAATATGGAACTCTATGACTTTTTAAAAACTCAAGTTGAATATTTTTAAAAGAGAAATTATGTGATAAAATTAGCATTTGACTTTCCATGATTTTCACATTAGATGATCTAACACTATTTGGACCCTATTTTTCCCACTTCTCTTTGCTATCACTATTAATACATTTCTGCCCACGTGATCTTTCAATGTTTTTTTTCCTATAATGTATTCCTGGGGGGGGGTATAATAAGTCTAGGGGTTCTTATGAAAAAAATATTGCATAGTCCAGTGCAAAAAGCAGCCAGGAAATCATAAAGTCCTGAGTTTACATTCAGTTCACCATTTACATTCCTGGGCAAGAGTATTTCATCTTGTTGGATCCACTTTCTTGTCTTTCAGTTCAGTTCACTTCAGTTCAGTTCAGTCGCTCAGTCATGTCTGATCCTTTGTGACCCCGTGGACTGCAGCACGCCAGGCTCCCTGTCTATCACCAACTCCCGGAGATTGCTCAAACTCATGTCCATCAGGTCAGTGATGCCATCCAACCACCTCATCCTCTGTCATCCCCTTCTCCTCCCGCCTCAATCTTTTCCAGTATCAGGGTCTTTTCAGATGAGTCAGTTATTCACATCAGGTGGCCAAAATTTTGGCATTTCAGCTTCAGCATCAGTCCTTCCAATGAATATTCAGAACCGATTTCCTTTAGGATGGGCTGGTTGGATCTCCTTGCAGTCCCAGGGACTCTCAAGAGTCTTTTCCAACACCACAGTTCAAAAGCATCAATTCTTCAGTGCTCAGCTTTCTTTATAGTCCAACTCTCACATCTGTACATGACTACTGGAAAAACCATAGCTTTGACTAGGTGGAACTTTGCTGGCAAAGTAATGTCTCTGCTTTGTAGTATTCTGTCTAGGTTGGTCATAACTTTCCTTCCAAGGAGTAAGCGTCTTTTAATTTCATGGCTGCAGTCACTATCTGCAGTGATTTGGGTGCCCCCCAAAATAAAATATGTCACTGTTTCTTATCTTTAAAATAGAAATAATAATATTTTAAAATAGAAATTAAATAATATCTTTAAAATAGAAATAATAATAATAACTCATCTTTTGCTGAGCATTAGCTAAGACAATGTAAGCAAAGGACCAGATATACTACCTTGTCCAACCCAATTATTCTGTAAAGTTTCATGTATTGGTCAGCATTCACCAGAGAAACAGCACAAATAGGAGATAGATAAATATAGTTAGAGCTTCAATTATATATTCTTTATTTATTACAAGAATTGGTTCACACTATATGAAATCTATAAAGTCCTGTGATTTATCATCTGTGAGCTGGAAAACCAGAAGCCAGTAGTATGATTCAGTCCTAAAGGCTGGGAATGAGGGAAGCTGATTGTGTCTCAGTTCTAGTCCAAAGACCCAAAAATCAGGGCCAGAAAGGATAATGGTGTAGATCCAATTCCAAGAGGCAAGACTCTGATTTATAAAGGCAAAAGACGGAAGTCCCAGGTCAAGAAAAGATTGAATTCTCCCTTCTTCTACCTTTTTGTTTTATCCAGGCTCTTAAGAGACTGGATGAAGACCCCTTTCTTTGGTGTGGGAGATCTATTTTATCCAGTCTACAGTTCAAATGCTTCCAGAAACAGCCTCACAGATGCTCAGAAGTAATGTTTTTTCACTATCTGGGTATTCTTGAGCCTAGACAAGTTAACTGACCCATAAAACTAACCATATTAATCATCCCATTTGGTTCATCTCTTCTCCCACATTTGCCTGTCTCATAGGCACAGAGGTTTGCCTGTGTGGTTTTTCTTTTTTTGTGTGTGGGGGTGGGGATTGTTTTATGTTCTTTGTAGCTTGTAATATCCTTAGATTATTTCCCAAAGATGTGTTTACTCAGGATCAAATATGTTTGAAACTGTTCATCAATATTTCAAGCCAGATGAAAATCTTAGTTGGACATAAAGAAGAGTGACTGAAGAAAAGTTAGTGAGCAGGAAGAAAAGAATTCTATGTAGACCAGGTGTTGTAAACTAAAAAGAAAACTAGGTTGGGCTCTGTTAGCTGAGGTGACAACCATCAAACTTGAAAAGCAGTCTGCAATTTAAGAGAGCGCAAAGCCAGAATCCGATATGAGGTTTTAGGATATAGTTTACAGAAGGAATCAAGCGAAGAATTTAGGAGTTAGATCTTTAAATGAATCCAGGAGAGAGATTAGTAACAAGGTGACAGAAAATGATGGAAATGGGTACAATCTGATGCCAGTTTGATATCAAGCCTCATTGCCTCCAAGACTCCTTTTAAAAGACACAGTGAATGTTCTTTCTTTTATTATGAGCTCATCTACCCTCATAAGAAGTCTTTGAAAGAGAAAGTGATTGAAAGGGCTTTGTCCATTTTAGAAGTCCTCATAGTTTTTAAGCCTTGGACAAGAGCAAGATAACCCAGCATTTTTACTATCTGCCTTGGGCACTGCTTAATTCAGTCTGTGATAGACCCATCAGTGTCAAAAATTAGGTTCACCCCTGATGTTGTTTCCTGTAATTAAAAGGGAATTGCAGAGGGGTCCGTGATACCTTTGCCTAGACTGAAGCATAGGCAAGTTTTCTGGTATTTTATATTTTTGCATACATGTTACTTTTGTGCTTTAACCAACAGCATAGTGGTGAAAGTAAAGTGGAGTTCTATAATTATTTATATAATCTATAACATAAGAAAAGATTTTTAGCTTGGCATTTATAATATGGGACAATATTACATATTGAAGAAGAACATAAACTGTAATTTTCAACTTTTATTTGGTTAAAGCTTTGATTCACATTTAAAATGCAGACAAGATCGTTAGAACAACATGTTATAGCCATATTTAGTAAGAAGCAGTAATACAAATATAGCTTATAATTTTGATCACAGTTAGTTATTAATTTGTTAATCTGAGCCTTGTATTAACTATTGATAACATGTGAGGCCTTCCATTCTAACAGGATGATGGGTATATGTTTTATATTCTATGAATGATTTATTATATCTGAAACTATACTATCTGTAAATGACTTACTGTGAGTCTCAATATTGCCATAGAAGGCAATACACATGCTTTCCTGATTGTTTTACATTCCTGCTGGAATGTAACTTTGTTATTCTTTCTATTAAGATATAGGATATTTTTTTTTTCCCATCTCTTGAATATCAGCTTGGGTCTGTTATTTGTTTTAGCCTAGACCAACTAGCCTGAAAACTTCTATAAATGCAAGAGATGCCTTCTTGGACAATTCGATACCATCAAAATTTGCCCAAATCAGAAAAGCTGGCTAGGCCACCTGAGGAATTATTAGAAATTATAAATGCTTGCTGTTTAATGTTTTAAGATGACTTTTTATGTATAAAAAACTTACTGATACAAGGAATAGTATGCATCTCCTGAAGGTATGAGTTCATACTTCAAGAATATTAATTACTTTAATTCCAAATGCCTTATACTAAAAAGAGGATTGAAAGAAACTTTTGAGAGTAGCAAGATGAAGCAATGTTTCCTATCACCATACTAAATAATGCTTGGTGAGTAGAAAATTTAGAGTTTCTGTGTTATGGGAGTTTATAAGACAATCATCAGGGAAATTATAAAATGCCTATCAGACCAACAAAGAAAAAAGAATATCAAGAGGACTATTGAAATGGTCTGTAGGATAAATGTTTGTTCTGTCTTCCTGATGAATAGAAAGACTTTTCCTATGTTACATGTGCAAACTGATCCTTCTATAGAAGAGAAAGGGAATGAACTCATGAGATGGATATTTTTGTTCTTGTTCAGTTTCAAAGTTGACAAATATTGATTAAAGAGGTAAATTTTTGGTAAATTTTGGAGGAACTAGTCAAAATGAGTAACGGGCTTTTTGAGAAGACAGGGTAGTATTATTAAAAGAATAAATAAATAAATCAATGAAAGAGAATAGAGAGCCCAGAAGTAGGTCCATATAAACATAGTAAACTGATCTTTGACAAAGGAACAAGGACAGTTTAAGGCAGCAAAGATGATATTTTCAACAGACAATTCTAGAAAACCTGGACAGCCACATGCAAACAAAACAAGGCAAGAATAACAACAACAACAACAAAAATCTGCACAGAGACGTAGCCTTTAACACCTCTTGTTAAAATTAATTCAAAATGAATCAAGACCTGATTATAAAACTAAAATATAGATCTCCAAGAAGATAAAAAAGAGAAAATCTAGATGACCTTGGGTATGGTGATGACTTTTTAGGTATAATACCAAAGACACAATCCGTGGAAGAAATAATTGATAAACTAGATTTCATTAAAATTATAAACATTTGTTCTGTTAAAAAATGTTTCAAGAGATGGAGAAGATACCACAGACTGTGTGAAAATCTTCCCAAAAGACATATCTGATAAAGGACTATCATCTACAATTATTAACATAAAAAAGCAACATAAAAACTTGTAAAATTTAACAATAAGAAAATGAAAACCCTGGTTAAAAAATGAGCTCAAGACCTCAAAAAATGCCTCACCAAAGAAAGTGAACCCATTTGTAAGGCAGTTATGAAGACACTGATGCAGAGAACAGACTTGTGGACACAATGGAAGAAGAAGGAGAGGGTGAGACAAATGGAGGAAGTAGCAAGGAAACATATACATATACATTATCATATGTAAAATAGACAGCCATTGGAAATTTGCTGTACCTCTCAGGGAGCTCAATCCAGTGCTCTATGACAACCCAGAGAGGTGAGATGAGGTAGGAAGTTGGGAAGGGAGGTTCAAGAGGGAGGGGACACATGTATATACCTATGACTGATTCATGTTGATGTATGGCAGAAACCAACACAGTATTAAAGCAATTATCCTTTGATAAAAAATAAATAATTTTTTTTCTTTTTTAAAAATAAATAATTTTTTTAAAAAGAAAAAAGAATGTACAGATGGCATATTAGCATATGAAAGGTATGTCACATTTCATCAAAGACTTGCAAATTAAAGTAATGGGATATCACTACACATGTATTGAAATGGCTAAAATCCAGAATACTGATAATCCCAAATGCTGGTGAAGATGTGGAGCAACAGAAACTCATTCATTGTGGTAGGAATACAAAGCAGGGATAGCCACTTTGGAAGACATTTCAGCAGTTTCTTGCAAAACTAAACATATTCTTACCATATGCTCTGACAGTCTTGTACCTTGGCATTTATTTAAAGAAGTTGAAAATGTATGTCTATACACACACACACACACACACACACACACACACAGAGATCACTACACGTAGATGTTTATAGCAGCTTTACTCATATTTGCCAAAACTTGGAAGAAACCACAATATCCTTCAGTAGGTAATGTATAAATAACCTGTAGTATATCCAGGCAGTAGAGTACTATTCACTACTAAACAGAAAGTGTTAATGTTGATTTTGATCATCTCATAAAAGAAGACAGCAAAACCATGATGGTTCCCCCTTAATATCAGGAATAACTAGGTTGTCTGTTCCTACTCCTTCAACATTGCACAGGGGGTTCTGGTATTGACAATTGGGCAACAAAATGAAATAAAAGACATTCTAATTTGATGATAAGAAATAAAACTATATCTATTTGCAGATGACATGGTATTTTGAAAATCCTAAGTTATGTATAAATAATTATTAAAACTAATGAGTAAGCAAAGCAGATACAAGAACATTATCAAATTTCAATTGTATTTCTCTACACTAGCAATGAATAATTACAAAAATGAAATTAGAAAAACAATTTCATTTACCATTGCACCAAAAGTATTTAAAGAATAAGAATAGGGAATAAATTTAACAGAAGTGAAAGACCTGTACGCTGAAAACTAAAAACATTATTGAAAGAAATGAGGGAAGTAGTATATAAATGGAATGGCATTGCATATTTATAGATTTAAAGAATACTTGTACTTTTGAATATTAAATTTATTGTCAAGGGAGTAATACTCCCCAAATTTATTTCTACCCAATACCTATCAAATTATTGCTTGACTTTTGGGAGAATATAGATATGCTTTCCCTAAAATTTATATGGAAATGCAATGGAACTACAGTAGGCAAAAGATCTTGAAAAAAAAAAGAAGAAGAAGAACAAATCTGAAATTTGAAGGACTTACATTTCCCAATTTCAAGACTTAATATAAAAGGGCAGGAATCAAAACCATGCAGTACCCGCAAAGGGGTAAACATATAGATAGAGATCAACAGAATGGAATAGAGTCCGGAAATAAACCCTTACATTTATGGTTAAATGGTATTTGGCAAGATTATCTAGATATTCTCTTTCTTGCTAGCATTATTGCTAATGAATATAAGGTTTCTTTTTGGAGTAGTAAAAGTATTCTAAACTTAGTGAGAATGATTGCCCAACTATGAATGTCCTGAAAACCACTGCATTGTACATTTTAAAAGGTGAGTGCTAAGGTATGTGAATTATATCTCAGTAGAACTGTTATAAAATATATAATGGAAGAAAAATATACTATGATAAAAAGAAAATCTAATATAAAAAAACAAAAGAGAAGGCAAACACATGATACAAGGAGGATGATAAAAGGAGAATGATTAAAATAACAACTCAATAGTTGTGCCAGGCCTCACATTATACCTGTGTAGCAAGAATCATAGTCTCAGAAAATAAGCTTTAGAGCAATTCAGAATGCAGTAGCATATATAAATATAAAATGTGTGCATCTATATTTATAGGCATAAAATATACAAATATGTCAGAGTGTTTAGGAAGCTTAAGAAATTGAGAATTCTTTTATTTACAACAATTAAATGAGAGATTCCAACTTAGACTGAATAACATTTTTACTGGAGAATATTTTGAATTTGGGGAGAAGCAATATTTGAAGAGTTCGTGGCTGATAATATATCACAGTAAAAAATGCAGTCACATTCACACTGAAGAAGCAAAATGAGTCATGTATTAGATTGATAGTGATAAATATACATCTAAACACAAGTAATGCAACTGAACAGAGAAAGTCTAAGAAAAAAAACAATGAAATGAGTCATGACTCACAAGGGTAAATGACTTTTCAGTGGCAATCATGGAGGCTTGAAGAATTCAGACTAATATCTGCAACATGATGATGGAACATAATTATCAGCTTATATATATCTGTATTCAATAAAATTACCTTTCACAGACCCACATTTAAAGAAAGAGGAAAACCTAGAGGAAAATAGGTGAACGCACACAGCAAATGGTAGACACATGGGTAATCCAAAAATATTTAGATTATATTAAGTAAGAAATGTGACAAAGACTAATTTGAGGAGTATAGCAATAGACTGGAACAAAAATGTGTGTTGACACACAATATATTTTAGATGAAGATGTCTTTGAATTCAAATTCTAATGATCCTACATGATAAGCATGGGAAAAGAGAGTAGCATAGTGGAAAGAAAAAAAAAAAGGAGATTTGGTGTCAGAAACATACACATTAATACCCCTGATCTGTCACAAATTAATTTACCTTATCTCTCTTTTATTGCCTTCTGTAGATTTAAAAACTGATAGGGAGTCAATAAATTTTAGTAAATAAGGACCTCAATTTACTTAACTTTTACATTTCAATAACATTCAATCTGTTAAGGATGGAAAACAATCAAAAGAAAGAAACAGCAACACCAACAAAGAAACATAGCTACGGACTTAATTACCAAGGCTCCTGAAGCAAAGCTAGTTCCCAGGAGAATTCCCCTGAGTTCTATTGTTTAGACAATAAACTGGAAAATCCAAACTGTGGTCAAGAAAGTTATAACTGGAATGGCAGGACTAAGTATCAAGGCTTTGGCAAGAGAGAAGAAAAGCATCAGTAATGAGATAAAATACTTGGAGGACTGGAGCTCCTCAGCATAAGGACCATAACAAGGATAGGAACTAAAAATCCAACAGAGTATGTTGCTGCTGCTGCTGCTGCTAAGTCGCTTCAGTCGTGTCTGACTCTGTGCAACCCCATGGACGGCAACCCACCAGGCTCCCCTGTCCCTGGGATTCTCCAGGCAAGAACATTGGAGTGGGTTGCCATTTCCTTCTCCAGTGTGTGAAAGTGAAGTCGCTCAGTCATGTCCGACTCTTAGCAACCCCATGGACTGCAACCTACCAGGCTCCTATAGCCATGGGATTTTCCAGGCAAGAGTACTGGGGTTCTTCTCCTACAGAATATGTTGGGATCCCATTTTAGGTAGTACTGGCTGTATATTGCAGGGGCTAAGCACAGAGTTTGAGGAACACATAGACAGTTAGATCTCAGTACCTCTTAAGTGTCAAGATTTGCCTCATCATCTACCTCCAATCATCCTTTACAAGTCAACTTAATTATTGCTCAAACATAAGCAAATTCATTTCCTATCCTTCCTGCATTAACCACTAGAATTTCTCACCCTGACCCAAATAAGATTTCTAGTCCTCACTTTTTCTCAAGTCTAGAAGTGAATTTAAGAGTCTTTTAATGTGCCTTTCATTTCCTTTTGTTGAAAGGTTTTCATCTGTTGAGATTCTGCTGGTCTAAGTTATACTCAGCTCCTACCCAGAACTTCTTGACTTTTGGGAACTTATCTGATCTTTTGTTTCAAAATGCTGATCCTCAGAATGCAGAGTCTCTATCTAGCCACTTTGTAATTGTGGGAACTCTATCTCTAAGGGGACATTGTATTCCTTCAGGAACCTTTCCTGAAATTCCAGCTAAATTTCTGGGTGCTTGCTTCTTCAGTCTAGGGAGGGAAGTTTAAGGAATGAAGAGAATTGAATAGGAATGAATGAGTGGTGTCAGCACAAACTAGCTGCATGAAATGGCACACAAGTAGCAGAGGAAATTTCTTTTATTGGTACAGATATTATATCTCTCAATTAAAGAGCAGACAGGATATAAAGGTTCTTTAAATCTGATAGCTAGTCTGCTAATACTTCATTAAGAGTGGGCTATTAAAGATACTTTCCTTGCAAGTTCCATTAATTTTTCAAGAGGTTAGTTTTTCAAGAGTCCAGTTAGGAAAAATAATGACCAGTTATACAACTCCAGCTCAGCAAGAGAAAATTTCTCAAATGGTATTTAGGAATATTATTGGAAGTTAGAATCCATTGTGAGGTTAAGAGAGAACTTCAGAGAGGAGGTGACAGCCAGGATGAGAAAGCATGCTGAGAACTGACTGCAATTGTCCAGGATAAGAAAGGTAATAGGAAAATCAGGCAAGTCTGTAAGAAAACACGTAAGAAAAAAAATATATATACTATATACATAAACAGACATGATAAATGATATTGCATTGAAAGTAGTTTAAAAGGAAGGTAAGTAGAGTAAGAGATTTGATTAAAGATATAAACCACAGTGAAATAAACAGAAAAGATGATGAAAAATTTAAACATTGTTTTTTTAGGGTTTTTTTTTTCCTTTCTTTTTTTGGCCAAGTTGCTTGAACTGCTGACTTTAAAATTAGGGATCTGACCAATTGTTTTATTAAATTGGCAGAAGTGGTTGTTGGGGATCTGTATTAGCACAATCCAAATCTTTTGGATAGTTAAGATTCTTCTGCAGTTGAATTTGGGCTAACTGAAACCAAATGCTGCCAGGAAATTCATTAATCCTGATCCTGTTTATAGATATGTTGTGAGGAATGATCATTTATTATCTTGAGACCCTGTGACTTCTTGATAACTGTTACTTAAAATATGGACAGAGAGTGCCCATTGGCAAGAACTGTTAATCTTTTCAGTTCACACTTAAAGCACTTGAAAAACCTAAGCACATTGTCTCTCATTGAGAGGAAGTAATGACAAGTTGGTTTAAACCAAGGAAACCTCTGTATTAACAGATGTTTGGCAAGAGGGAATGTTGACATTCTAGGAATCAGCGAACTAAAATGGACCGGAATGGGTGAATTTAACTTAGATGACCATTATATCTACTACTGTGGGCAGGAATCCCTTAGAAGAAATGGAGTAGCCATCATAGTCAATGAAAGAGTCCGAAATGCAGTACTTGGGTGCAATCTCAAAACGACAGAATGATCCCTGTTCATTTCCAAGGCAAACCATTCAATATCACGGTAATCCAAGCCTATGCCCCAACTAGCAGTGCTGAAGAAGCTGAAGTTGAACGGTTCTATGAAGACCTACAAGACCTTTTAGAACGAACACCCAAAAAAGATGCCCTTTTCATTATAGGGGACTGGAATGCAAAAGTAGGAAGTCAAGAAACACCTGGAGTAACAGGTAAATTTGGCCTTGGAGTACAGAATGAAGCAGGGAAAAGGCTAATAGAGTTTTACAAAGAGAACACACTGGCCATAGCAAACACCCTCTTCCAACAACACAAGACAAGACTCTACACATGGACATCACCAGATGGCCGACACCGAAATCAGATTGATTATATTCTTTGCAGCCAAAGATGGAGAAGCTGTATACAGTCGGCAAAAAACAAGACTGGGAGCTGACTGTGGCTCAGATCATGAACTCCTTATTGCCAAATTCAGACTTAAATTGAAGACAGTAGGGAAAATCACTAGACCATTCAGGTATGACCTAAATCAAATCCCTTATGACTACACACTGGAAGTGAGAAATAGATTTAAGGGACTAGATCTGATAGAGTGCTTGATGAACTATGGACGGAGGTTTGTGACATTGTACAGGAGACAGGGATCAAGAACATCCCCATGGAAAAGAAATGCAAAAGGGCAAAATGGCTGTCTGAGGAGGCCTTACAAATAGCTGTGAAAAGAAGAGAAGCGAAAAGCAAAGGAGAAAAGTAAAGATATTCCCATTTGAATGCAGAGTTCCAAAGAATAGCCAGGAGAGATAAGAAAGCCTACTTCAGCAATCAATGCAAAGAAATAGAGGAAAACAACAGAATGGGAAAGACTAGAGATCTCTTCAAGAAAATTAGAGATATCAAGGGAATATTTCAGGCAAAGATGGGCTCAATAAAGGACAGAAATGGTATGTACCTAACAGAAACAGAAGATATTAAGAAGAGGTGGCAAGAATACACAGAACTGTACAAAGAAGATCTTTATGAGCCAGATAATCACAATGGTGTGATCACTCACCTAGAGCCAGACATTCTGGAATGTGAAGTCAAGTGGGCCTTAGAAAGCATCACTATGGACAAAGCTAGCGGATGACATGCAACCAGTCCATCCTAAAGGAGATCAGTCCTGGGTGTTCATTGGAAGGACTGATGCTGAAGCTGAAACTCCAATACTTTGGCCACCTCATGCAAAGAGTTGACTCATTGGAAAAGACCCTGATGCTGGGAGGGATTGGGGGCAGGAGGAGAAGGGGACGACAGAGGATGAGATGGCTGGATGGTATCACCGACTCAATGGGCATGAGTTTGAGTAAACTCTGGGAGTTGATGATGGACAGGGAGGCCTGGCGTGCTGCGATTCATGGGGTCGCAAAGAGTCGGACACGACTGAGCGACTGAACTGAACTGAACTGTCTTAGTTGAAAATAGAAGTGTCAACATAACCTTAATTAATGAGTTTACAGTACCTGTTCCCAGAATCAGAGAATATGCGAGGTTTTCCTGGGTCTAGTGGAATAAATGGAGGCTTTACATATTAGACTGAGAATGTAATCTTAGCTTGAACCTTATCTACATCTCATTTTCATCTCACCTTCAGTTTGGATGAAGATGTTTGTCACCATCTTGAGTAATTATCAGGTTAATCAAAAATGAGAATAATACTCCCATATAAATTGCAGTCGACTATTATGCAATATCTGTTAGTGCTCAATGAAAATATGTCTTTATGCTCTTTCACGGAAAGTAAATCTGAAATATTGAACTTTTTCTCTGCAATCTATATTTTCAATCAAGCGATTATTCTACCTACATGTTAAATCTGTTTGCCAACATCTTCCAGTGTGTTAAGTGCATTTTCTTTAATTAAGGGTCGTGTGTGTGAGTATGTGTTTAGTGCTTGGGCATACATGCATGCTTGGATTTGTGAAAAGAATGAAAGATGTGTTACTTATTGACTTATTAGGTAAACCTCATCTGGGTTGATTTTTGAGGTGTTTCTGTCCATTCTAACTACTGCCAGAAAGAAGGATTTTTAAATCTGTTCTCAAATTAAAATCAGTCATGTGGGGTACACATTTCACAACTTTTAAGTAAATTATCTCTAATAAACCCATCCAATGAGATCCTCATTTAGTTACCTTGGCATAGATTTTGTAACTAGTTTGTTTTTGTAACCATTCTAGGAGTTCCACTGATGCTTTACTGAGACTTTTCTGTAGATCAGGTAGACTTCTATTATAGATTACCTACATTAAAAAAAAAAAAAGCGGGCTAAAAGTACTGTGGCCATACAATATGGCTCAGAACTTTGAGGCCTTTATTATTCTATTATTATTATTTAGAAAAGGAAGATAGTGTTATTTTTTAGAAAAGGCAGATTTAGTAAAAGCAGAGGAACCAGAGATCAAATTGCAACATCTGTTGGATCATCAAAAAAGCAAGAGTTCCAGAAAAACATCTACTTCTGCTTTATTGACTATGCCAAAGCCTTTGACTATGTGGATCACAACAAACTTAAAATTCTTAAAGAAATGGGAATACCAGATCACCTGACCTGCCTCCTAAGAAATCTGTATGCAGGTCAAGAAGCAACAGTTAGAACCAGACATGGAACAGCAGAGTATCAGGAAAGGAGTACATAAAGCTTATATTGTCACTCTGTTTATTTAACTTATATGCAGAACACATCATGCGAAATGCCGGGCTGAATGAAGTACAAGCTAGAATCAAGTCTGCTGAGAGAAATATCAGTGACATCAGATACGCAGACGATACCACTCTTATGCCAGAACGTGAAGAAGAATTAAAGAATCTCTTGATTAAAGTGAAGGAGGAGAGTGAAAAAGTTGGCTTAAAACTCAACATTCAGATAAGTAAGATCATAGCTTCCAGACCCATCACTTCATGGCAAATAGATGGGGAAACAATGGAAACAGTGACAGACTTTATTTTTGGGGGGCTCCAAAATCACTGCAGATGGTGACTGCAGCTATGAAATTAAAAGACACTTGCTCCTTAGAAGAAAAGCTATGACCAACCTAGACAGCATGCTAACAAGTAAAGACATTACTTTGCCAACAAAGATCCATCTAGTCAAAGCTATGGTTTTTTTCTGGTAGTCATGTACTACCACATGTGAGAGTTGGACTATAAAGAAAGCTGAGCACCACAGAATTAATGCTTTTGAACTGTGGTGTTGGAGAAGACTCTTGAGAGTCCCTTGGACTGCAAGGAGATCCAACCAGTCCATCTTAAAGGAAATCAGTGCTGAATCTTCATTGGAAGGACTGATGCTGAAACTGAAACTCCAATACTTTGGCCACCTGATGCGAAGAACTGACTCATTGGAAAAAATCCTGATGCTGGGAAAGATTGAAAGCGGGAAGAGAAGGGGATAACAGACGATGAGATGGTTGGATGGCATCACTGACATGATAGACATGAGTTTGAGTAAGCTCTGAGAGTTGGTGATGGACAGAAAAGCCTGGCATGCTGCAGCCCATGGGGTCACAAAGAGTCGGACATGACTGAACGGCTGAACTGAAACTGATTATCCCCAAATTTATGAAGAAAATGTCAGATTTTATGGATACTTTTTCCTCTCACATGACTTTGTTTCTCCTTAAATTTTATAGGAAGATTTTAGTTGTTCCCTAGTGGTACTACAGGTCTTCCTTTTTTGGGAAATAGAATTTCATAGCTGTTCTCAGCATCTTCTAGACCTTGCAGACATTAATTATGAGGTATGGTCATCATTATCATTTCCTATTCAGGATAGGATTGATTTTGTCTTTTCCCTTGAAGTTAGATACAGTCATTTACTTACTTTGGTCAGAGAAATGTGTGACATGCATTCTGTCAGGACAGAGGCATTTAAAAGCCAGTATATAAATTGCCGTCCCTGCCTTTGTGTCATGGTAATCATCCACATTATAGAGTATATACACCAAACATGCCTGATGTGTAATGTGTGTTAGATGAATCATTATTGTTCTAAGCCATCAAGTTATGGGGACTGTTTGTTACTACATTGTAACCTGGCCTATCCTGTCTAAAACGAGGATGATTGGCTGAAGGTTATACAGCTGTCAATTTCATGGTTGACATGAGTTAATTAAAGTAGAGCGTTAAAAATCTCTACAGATACCACATTCTTCTGTACCAGGAAAGTGTTGCTTCTACTGAAATGTGTTCTGGTATGATGCATTTAATCTAAACCAGGTACATTTATACCTTTATAAACAAAAGACTGTGAACCTTATCATGGTAACTATGCATGCCAGTAGTAAGCAGGTGCTTCCCCAACATACCCATTTTCCAAACTGAGTTAAAATTTGTTTTATGATATTCCTAGTTGGAATAAAAATCTAGTGAATGATGATTTTTTTGTTTTACTTACTTTTTAAAATATCTAATACCCAGTAGGTTGCCTGGCACAGAATAATTCATAAATATTTAATTAATTCAAGTGTGTCCTAGTCACTGTAGCTATTGTTCATTGTTTGACAATGCCCTGTGATAACCCTAGGGGGAACTTTGCTCTACTAAACATCGTGTTTTACATATTATTAATTCTTCTAAATATCTGGTGTACTTTTTGACATGTTTTTGAATCATGTAATATGATTTTTTTCTTACTGGCTAAGAAATTCAGTCCATTTTGAGGTCCTCTTCTAACAACTGATGTATATATATATATCATGTGATTTAATAGACCAGATTTAAATTTTTTATGGTGAACGTTTTCCTTTTGCCTAATGTTTACTACCTATTTTAGTTGTGTTTTATTTGTTTTTTGTATTATTTTTATAGACTTTATACCACATATATATCTACCTTTGTGTACACAAAACTGTATTTTATTTTTTTAATATCTGTTTTTTTATGGTTTGGAAATTCTTTATAATTATTGCTTATATCACTGTATTTTAAAGCTTTATTCAAACATTTTAAAGCATACAAAAACCTGCATAGTTCAGTTGTAAAAGTGTTAGGGTCGTTAGACCATGTCATCTGACTATAAGGCTTTAAGTAGCAAGGGCAATTTAGTTTCAGTGAAATTGCTCACTGCTTCAAGGCACCTAATTAGAAATTAAAATACCTAGGTTTTTTTTTTTAATTTCTCTCAAACTCCATTTTAACATATTTTAATCTGAACTATATTTTTCTGTTAAATATGATTACTGAGCAATGACAGAACTCATGGTCATTCATTGCTCATTCATTACCAGTTTTCATTTATAGTTGAAATGAACATTTTCCCCAATTATATTTTTTAATCATTCCCAATCATCCTTTCTCTTTTATATAAGAGATATTAAGTCTTGAGAAAATTTCTGCAGAGTAATAAAACCTGTTAGATTAGATTAATATACATGGACTGTTCAACTGTTATTAATTTAGACAGACTTTAATTCTTCCTTTTTTGATTACACAGGACATTGATTTACAGTACATGAAAAAACCAAATTGCACTTTTGTAATTTAAAATTCTGGAGTCTTTCTTACATTATTGGTCTTGAACTTAACTTTTTTTGTCCTTTAAATTATCAAATATATGCTCTTTTTTAATTGAAAGGTTTATATTGTATAGTGTAGCAAGTATATTAGCTAAATGTTTACCTGAGATTACTGGATCATTTTTTATGTGTTACTCTGCTATTGAGTCATGACAGGACACAGCATATCATAAATATTTTTATACTTTCTTTATTAGCTTTGTTGTAGTATGCTTATAGTGCCTATAATACCACTTTCTTAATTAGTTTTATTGTTTGTGCTGTGGTTAGTCACTCAGTCATGTCTGACTCTTTGCAATCCCATGTACTGTAGCCTGCCAGACTCCTCTGTCTGTGGGGATTCTTCAGGCAAGCGTACTGGAGTGGGTTGCCGTGCCCTCTTCTAGGGAATCTTCCCAACCCAGGGATTGAACCCAGATCTCCTGCATTGCAGGTGGATTCTTTACTGTCTGAGCCACCAGTGGACCCCAGGCTTATTATTTTTACCCCTTTAATTTGAGTGAGAAAAAAGTTTTTGTTCCAAGGCTAAAAAGAAGAGATTTTGGTAAGGCCACTGTGCTATCTCACTCTGATAGATGCCAAGAATATTAATATATATAGTTGCTTATGTATCTTTAGGAACCTAAACTCAGAGCTGCTCATCAGTGTCCATTTATGAGTGACCCTAGGCCCCGTAGTGAATATGAAAGGAAGAATTTTGGCAAATCTCCTGTATGCCTAAATGTAGTACTTCTAGGAAGTGTATATGCTTGTACTTTATATTGCCCTGGTGGAGTGTAAACCCTAAGGTTAGTCGAGAGATTGTTAGGGAGAACCCACTCAGTAAAAGTGTTTGAATGGGGAGAACACATGGGTTAATGGCAGGACAACGCCAGGTAGACTGATATTTGCCTTTGCTCCCAAGTAGAAGACACCAACCTAAAGTCTGCATATAGAAATCTTCTGGGCTTCCTCAATCAGAACATTTATTTTTCCTTCCTCAGAGAATCTGACAATCAATCAAAGAGAGATATCAGTCTTTTCCAAAATGATGGGGACTGATAGTTCATCAGGGGCCACATACACTGGCTCCTACTGTCTCCTGTTCCCTTCCCTGGAGGAGGGCATGGCAACCCACTCCACTATTCTTGCCTGGAGAATTCCATGAACAGAGAAGTCTGGCGGGCTACAGTCCATGGGACTGCAAAGAGTTGGACACTACTGAGCGACTATCACTTCACTTAACTTCATAACCCTGTCAGGTTAATGCCCAAATTCCTTAATTGGCATATGTAAAGAGCTTGGCAGTGGCACCCCCAAATTTATCAACCAGTGCATATGGAGTGCCTTTGTGGAGTTATTGAATAATCACTGGGAGAAGCATAAAGACCTGTCGAGGTATATAGACTCTAATTTCCTGAAATGTGCATGTCCATGGATTGGGACAGAGAGAGAAGGTATTCAGCCATAATTGCATAATTAAATAAATATAATTGTGAGAAGTGCTACAAAGGAAAAATACAGGATGCTATAACAACTAACAAATGAGGAATGGAGGGCAGCAGAGAAATTCTTGAGTCAGAATGTAAAGCACAGATAAGATGAAGAGGAAAGGTCCTAAGTCAGAAAAGAAAAAAAAAAAAAGCCTGGCAAGTTTGAAGAACTGTGGTGGAACTCTTGTGGGCAAATTTCCATTGAAAGAGAAGAGAGTGCAAAGCCTAAGACGTTGCTTTTGAATTAAGCAGATCCCAGATCCTACAAGACATTAGAAGCCATATTATAGATGTTGATTTTGTCTTAATGCTAATGAAACCTAACATCTGTAGAGATCTTAGGTCCCACTCAATATGAATGGCAGGTAAGGCATAAAGGGATACTGGTTCTTACCTTTCAGTCCTTGCTGTGGAGATTATAAGTATTCTGAGAGTTCTTTTTGAATGGCTATTTGAGTCAAAATGATTATTTGAGTAAAAATCATCCAAGGTCAAACTCAAAAGTACAAACAAGTCTCTTTAAGAGAGTCTGTAATTCACCATCATATTTGACCCTTATCAGCATAAACATTAGTTTGAGTTCAGTGTATACAAATCCAATTTTGGATCAGTGTACAAACTGGGTAAAAGTGCTTTTGAAATATCATCAGCGTGCAGTGTCCTGGGTTGCAGGTTTCTCTGTTTCTTTGTAGCGTCACTAAAGCAGTCTAGCTTGTAAAACTTCCTCTGACTTTTCAGTGGGTCTTGCTATTGCTCTAATGTGGAAGGGCATAATGGTCACAAATATAAAAAGCTCTTTTACATTAAATTACACAGAATAAATTTCTCTGCTCTGAAGATGATAGCAACTGATTTCTTCAATTTAGTCGCAGAAGATTCTAACATTAAATCTGAAGCTACCGCAGAGTGATCCAACTTTGAAGATTACAGTGATGATAATGGGGCTTCTAGTGAACTAAATTAATGTTTATGGCTTTTTCTTTCCTGCTTTCATTGTTAATGCTGCTGCTCCTGCTGACGCTTGGTTCTGGTATATGTGGTTTTCTCAGCACTGTTGGCATTTGAGATTGGCTTTAAGAACAGAAATAGAATAATGTACTTGCAAATGAATAAAATTCCACAAAATCTTATAATTTGATACGACTGACAGTGATGTAAAGTTGACTACTTACTTGTATATTTGTACTTTTCCCACCTAAGTTTAGTTTTGCTACCATACATAAACTTCATCTTAGAATTTCCTTGCGTTTGAAAATACTAATCAAAAGTACTGAGATCCTCTTTAAGAAGACTCTTTATTGCCTTAATTAGTGCACACATTTTATATAATGTTGATTTTATTATTCTTTTTTCTGTCCATTTTAATATTATATTTTTAATATTCTGTTCCTTTTTCTTTAGAAGCAAATTCATTATGATTTCTGCAAAATTGAAATGTATACCAGATTATCTTACCTATCATATTTTATAGGCTATTTTAAAAGATACATTCTGAATTACTGTCCTTGTCAAAATTTAAATCCTCAGCAAGAAACATTTTTAATGGTTTTATAATTTTCCACCAAATGGATATCACTTACCTTATTTAAATTGTTACCCAATGGAGATTGAGTCTGATTTTACCCTTGTAAACAATTTCACCAAATATCCTCTTGTAGAGCAATAAGAACTGTTAGAGTGACTGGTCCCAGAATATCAAATTGCCTTGCAATAGAGTGAACAGGAGAGAGGGCTCCCTCTTCCTCAGTAGGAATGTCTGAATGAACTGTTTCCTACAGGACCAAATTGTGCCTTCTTCTTAGAAGCTTGAATCTGAGTTTAATAAAGATCTGCAATGCTAACTTTAAGAATTAAAGAAAATTCTCTTTATACCTAGAGTTGACCAGAGGTTACCTGATGCCTAAGTCCTTCCTATTTATCCCTGCTAAAGTATGTTTCTAAGTTTACACTAGGAATGGATGAAGTGTCAGGGGGCTGTGTTCTTCCTTGGGGACACGGTCCCACTGGTCCCCACAAGTGTTTTCCTGGGATGATGCTAATATAATGAGCCACGGCTCCTCTATCGCCTGGCTTTCTCCTACGAAAGCCTGTCCCTTAACCTTTACTGTGTGGCTTTATGGTAATTGCCTTCATTCACCTCGCTGCAGTCCTAGGACATACATTTTTGCAGGCATATCTGATTGCTTCTCTAAAAAGAAAAAAAATAAAATGTTCACTGCATTTTAGAATCCTTGAAATGCCAGGAAATTTGCTAAGCTTTCATGAGTTTTATTTTATTTAATTATTTAATTCGATGAAGGTTCAGTAACCCCATTTTACAAATGAGAGTCTAGACTGAAAATTTAAAGACCTAAATGTTTTTCCTAGTCACATAAGTAATTAAGATAGAGCTGATATCTGGGTCCAGGTCTGAAAAGGATAAAAGCAAACTTCTTTCTTTTCTGAAACTGGGGAAAGGGATTGATAAAGACCACATTGAAGGGGTAGGAGACACTGTGCTAGGGCTAAGTAATGCATATGGAAGGGTGAGAAGCTTGGCACAAACATTAGAGCTTTAAGATTTTGTTCTTGAAAAGTCCATGTGAGGTCCATTTCATGTCCATTTTGGATTAGACAGCTGATAGCTGAGGAGAGGAGGTGAGGCTTATGTTCATCCCACAGGAGGCGAAGTTTTTAACTAGTGCATTGTTTGAGTTGTTTGGAAGCATGTTTTACTTTCATAATGAAGTCTTAAATTGATAAGTATAACTGTTCCCACTTGGTGTATTGAAAGACTTGGCTAAGATATTGATATATGAGAGTTACAAACATAAATACAAGATTAGGTTGTTACCATGCAATTTAAAATAGGAGGCATATAGGCATATTGGTGCAAAAATAATGACCTGGAATTGGCAATGAGGAAACAAGTGAATATTCACATGACATCTAGGTCCTGAGATAAAAGGAGGATGCATGCATGCTATGCTAACTCGCTTCACTCATGTCCAACTCCTTGCAACCTTATGGACTATAGCCCACCAGGCTTGCTGTCCGTGGGATTCTCCAGGCAAGAATACTGGAGTGGGTTGCTATTTCCTTTTCCAGGAGATCTTCCTGACCCAGGGATTCAACCTGCATCTCCTATGTCTCCTGCATTGCAGATGGATTCTTTACCACGGAGCCACCAGGGTGGCAGAATTTAAAGACTGCTTCCAATATAGAAACTGAAGCAAAGTCAGGACTCAGTCACACCAGGGCTAAGAAAAACTTCCTGTGAAAAGATGGAGGGTGGATCAGTTCTTAACTACAGGATGGAAGGAGCCAATATTCTGATTAGAAGTAGAAAGACTTAGAGGGAAGAAAAGCCAACTCCAGGGAGGTTATTGAGAGGGCAGAAAATACGTTGATGCTAAATATAAAGAGCACAATTATGAATGAAATTCATAGGTTCGGTAGAACCTATAAGAGTCTCTAGCTGAGAGTCCCTGCCTAAGTTTCTAATATGTTCTCAAAACAGATTTCTAAAGTCACTATCAAACTCAATTCTACAGTAAATCACATTAAAAACCATCAAGGAAATTTTTTTGATCCTGAATCCGAATATAATCTCCTTGGCTCTGATACCTCAAAAAATAGCAGAGATTATAATCAACCAAATCATTATTAACCAAAATGGATTAATTTGTAGTTTTCATTAATGATTCTGTTACTTACTGAGAGAATTTCCATGCTATGTTACCTATACTTAAATTCTGTATTTTCCATAATTAGAATAGTATTTTTTTTTCTATTCAGCTAGTTCCCAAGAAGTCACAGTATGAATTGTGTATATTGAGGACACTAATTGTTCTTGCTTTTGATTTGATAAAGAAGTGGTGTAGCTAGGCAACAGAAACTTTGTGGAATGATGGTGTTGGAGGACCATATGTATCTTACTTGCATACGTTTACTGCAGTCCATGATGGCATTCTTCATTGAGGTTCATTTTAAACAAAAGGGGGTAACTTATAGTAACATTCTATAAAACAAACAAATAAAAAGCAATATTGTTTAAAAAAAAAAAAGCCAGTTCAAAAGGTAGCAGTGATTGCGCCCAGACTGTTAACAGACTAATACAAAGAGTGATGACCTTGTGGAGTTTGCTGGTGATGAGGTCATAAAATGTGACAAAAAGAGATTGCAGTTTTTATTGTTCCATTGATTTCACCTTTTCCCTTTTCGATATGAAGTTGGATAAAAGACTTTATTTTGTTACTCACTGAGTCTAGGGAGTGTGCAGAGTGAATGATGTTGTCTTCTATTAGGTGCTAACTATGTTTAAAAGTGGTCAAGCAAGTTTATGTTAGGTGAGAACTAAGCTGGGCCTTGCACCTTGCAATAAATCCAGTGTATGTGATGAAAATTATAATAGTCAATACATTAGAGGATATATAAAATCAAGAGCAGATGGGCTTTCAGAAAACGAAGGTCCTGATTTCAGGAAATTATCTTGACTATACAAAGAGAGAAGGAAGCAAATACAGAACATTATTAGTGTCATAGAAGTGATATTTTTTTGCTATTTTTTTCTTTTGCATATTTCCATTTTGTTACATCTTCTCAGGTTTTCTGATCTTACTCTGTGCTCAGTTTGTGACAAAGACTTGGTATAATAAATACTAGAATAAAAAGGTAACTAAAGATAATTTTGAGCTTAATTTTTTATTTGTACAAACTTTCTACCAAAGGACAATTTTATATAATCTAGTATGAAATTTGAGCTTCAAGAGTCAAAAATTTTGGAGAGTCCAAATTTTCACATATTTCACATGATTTGTTTTCCTTATAGTTAACTTGCACTCAGTCAGTAAGACAGATTTGAGGAAAATTGTAGAAATTGAGTTAAAATACAGTGGCTATGTAGAGTACTTTATATATTCTCCTGGGGTAGAATTACTGAGGAAATATTACAACTGTTTAATCTTCAGTTCAGTTCAGTCACTCAGTCGTGTCCGACTCTTTGCGACCCCATAAACTGCAGCATGCCAGGCCTCCCTGTCCATCACCAACTCCCAGAGTTTATCCAAACTCATGTCCATTGAGTTTGTGATGCCATCCAACCATCTCATCCTCTATCGTCCCCTTCTCCTCCTGCCCTCAATCTTTCCCAGCATCAAGGTCTTTTCAAATGAGTCAGCTCTTCCCATCAGGTAGCCAAAGTTTTGGAGTTTCAGCTTCAACATCAGTCCTTCCAATGAACACCTAGGACTGATCTCCTTTAGGTTGGATCTTCTTGCACTCCAAGGGCATCTCAGGAGTCTTCTCCAACACTGCAGTTCAAAAGCATCATTTTTTGGTGCTCAGCCTTCTTATAGTCCAACTCTCAAATCCATACATGACTACTAAAAACATCATGGCCTTGACTAGACAGACCTTTGTTGACAAAGTAATGTCTCTGCTTTTTAATATGCTGTCTAGGTTGGTCATAACCTTCCTTCTAAAGAGTAAGCATCTTTTAATTTCATGGCTGCAATCACCATCTAAATCAGTGATTTTGGAGCCCCCCAAAATAGAGTCAGCCACAGTTTCCACTGTTTCCCCATCTATTTGCCATGAAGTAATGGGACCAGATGCCATGTTCTTAGTTTTCTAAAAGTTGAGGTTTAGCCAACTTTTTCACTTTCATGAAGAGGCTCTTTAGTCCTTCTTCACTTTCTGCCATAAGGGTGGTGTCATCTGCAAATCTGAGGTTATTGATATTTCTCCTGGCAATCTTGATTTCAGCTTGTGCTTACTCCAGCCCAGCTTTTCTCATGATGTACTCTGCATATAAGTTAAATAAGCAGGGTGACAATATAGAGCCTTGACATACTCCTTTCCCAATTTGGAACCAATCTGTTGTTCCATGTCCAGTTCTAACTGTTGCTTCCTGACCTGCATAGGGGTTTCTCAGGAGGCAGGTAGGTGGTCTGGTAGTCTCATCTCTTTCAGAATTTTCCACAGTTTGTTGTGACCCACACAGTCAAAGGCTTTGGCATAGTCAATAAAGCAGAAGTAGATGTTTTCCTGGAACTCTCTTGCTTTTTCGATGATCCAGCGAATGTTGGCAATTTGATCTCTGGTTCCTCTGCCTTTTCTAAAACCAGCTTGAACATCTGGAAGTTCTCGGTTCACGTATGCTGAAGCCTGGCTTGGGAGAATTTTAAGCATTACTTTACTAGCGTGTGAGATGAGTGCAATTGCGCAGTAGTTTGAGCATTCTTTGGCGTTGCCTTTCTTTGGTATTGGAATGATAACTGACCTTTTCCAGTCCTGTGGCCACTGCTGAGTTTTCCAAATTTGCTGGCATATTGAGTGCAGCACTTTCACAGCATCATCTTTTAGGATTTGAAGTAGCTCAACTGGAATTCCATCACCTCCATTAGCTTTGTTCATAGTGATGCTTCCTCAGGCTCACTTGACTTCCATTCCAGGATGTCTGGCTCTATGTGAGTGATCACACCATCATGATTATCTGGGTCATGATGATCTTTTCTGTACAGTTCTTCTGTGTATTCTTTCCACCTCTTCTTAATATCTTCTGCTTCTGTTAGGTCCATACCATTTCTGTCCTTTATCGAACCCATCTTTGCATGAAATGTTCCCTTGGTATCTCTAATTTTCTTGAGGAGATCTCTAGTCTTTCCCATTCTATTGTTTTCCTCTATTTCTTTGCATTGATCACTGAAGTAGGCTTTCTTATCATTCCTTGCTATTATTTGGAACTCTGCATTCAAATGGGTATATCTTTCCTTTTCTCCTTTGCTTTTCGCTTCTCTTCTTTTCACAGCTATTTGTAAGGCCTCCTCAGACAGCCATGCTGCTTTTTTGCATTTCTTTTCCATGGGGATGGTCTTAATCCCTGTCCCTGTACAATGTCATGAACCTCTGTCCATAGTTCATCAGGCAGTCTGTCTATCAGGTCTAGTCCCTTAAATCTATTTCTCACTTCCAGTGTATAGTCATAAGGGGTTTGATTTAGGTCATACCTGAATGGTCTAGTGATTTTCCCTACTTTCTTCAATTTCAGTCTGAATTTGGCAATAAGGAGTTCATGATTTGAGCCACAGTCAGCTCCCAGTCTTGTTTTTGCTGACTGTACAGAGCTTCCCCATCTTTGGCTGCAAGGAGTATAATCAATCTGATTTTGTTGTTGACCATCTGGTGATGTCCATGTGTAGAGTCTTGTCTTGTGTTGTTGGAAGAGGGTGTTTGCTATGACCAGTGTGTTCTCTTGGCAAAACTCTATTAGCCTTTTCCCTGCTTCATTCTGTACTCCAAGGTCAAATTTGCCTGTTACTCCAGGTGTTTCTTGACTTCCTACTTTTGCATTCCAGTCCCCTATAATGAAACGGACATCTTTTTTGGGTGTTCGTTCTAAAAGGTCTTGTAGGTCTTCATAGAACTGTTCAGATTCAGCTTCTTCAGTGTTACTGGGTGGGGCATAGGCTTGGATTACCGTGATATTGAATGGCTTGCTTTGGAACCAAACAGAGATCATTCTGTCGTTTTTGAGATTGCATCCACGTACTGCATTTCAGACTCTCTTGTTGACCATGATGGCTACTCCATTTCTTCTAAGGGATTCCTGTCCACAGTAGTAGATATAATGGTCATCTGCGTTAAATTCACCCTTTCCTGTCCATTTTAGTTTGCTGTTTCCCTAGAATGTTGACGTTCACTCTTGCCATCTCCTGTTTGAACACTGCTAATTTGCGTTGATTCATGGTCCTAACATTCCAGGTTTCTATGCAATATTGCTCTTTACAGCATCGGACCTTGCTTCTATCATCAGTCACATCCACAACTGGGTGGTGTTTTTGCTTTGGCTCCATCCCTTCATTCTTTCTCAAGTTATATCTTCACTTCTCTGCAGTAGCATTTTGGGCACCTACCGACCTGGGGAGTTCATCTTTCTGGGTCCTATCTTTTTTCCTTTTCATAGTGTTCATGGAGAAGGAAATGACCACCCACTCCAGTACTCTTGCCTGGAAAATTCCATGGATGGGGGAGCCTGGTAGGCTACAGTCCATGGGGTCGCAAAGAGTCGGACAAGACTGATCGACTTCACTTTCTTTCTTTCCATAGTTCCTTTTGGAGAAGGAAATGCCAACCTACTCCAGGGTTGTTGCCTGGAGAATCCCATGGACAGTGGGGCCTGATGGGGCTGCGGGCTATGGGGTTGCAAGGAGTCAGACATGACTAAGCAACTAACACACACACACACACACACACACTCTCTCTCTGTTCATGGGGTTCTCAAGGCAAGAATACTAAAGTGGTTTACCATTCTGTTTAATCTTGGGCAAGCTATTTACTTTTTCTGACTGTTTACTCACATGCAAAATGAAAGGAATAGACTGGCTTTCAAGATCAAACATGCTTTTTCTATATGTAATTCACTGATAAGATCAATTCTTTCTTCAAAAATATCAAAACCAATCTAAATAGACAAAGTACATCAACTACAAAGGAAAATATGATCTACCGGCCTTATATTTCAGATTCTGACCAATAAAAAAAAGGTAAATGGCAAAGCCAGTAAAGATTGAGGACAGTACTTCAAAAGCAAATAAGCATAGAGAATATATGTATTTATTATTAGCCACATTATGTGGAGAAAATAAATGAGGCTCTTTGAGTTTAAGTAACATATTCAAGGTCACAAGAGTGTTAAGACAGGATCAAATTCTTGTACCTGATATAAAAAGTAAATCCTTTCCCCATTATTCCTGTGATCTATCCTTTCTCAACAATTTAGACTGAAAATTGTTTAAATGACAAGGGTAATTGGTTTTGTTATTAGAAACATCACAGTAAATTGATTTACCTTCTGAATGTGTTGTCTAGACTTGGCTGTATTATATTAATATTAATCTTCACATGAAAATTTTTCCTTAATACCTATAACTTTTAAATTTAAAATATTTGTTTAGGAAGTGACCTCAGAGGACATCTAATCCAAACTATTCAGTTTTTAAGTTTACAAAATAAGCTTTAACTGAGCTGAAGCAATAAATTTAAGACTAATTAAAATTATACTATAAAGCAACCTGTAACCCATCATTCTAACTTTAAGTTAAAAGCTCTTAACTTGTAAAGCTTAGACATGGGGGAAAATGCTTTGAGCTTTTTTTATAGAAAATTTTAACAACATTCTTACCAATTCTTGTGGCCATATACATTAAAATTTGATCTCTTTGTCCTTTGATTGGTTATCCTAAAAACAGTATGGAATATGATCTTATCAAGTGTGAGTGTGTGGGTGTTAGTTGCTCAGTCGTGTCCGACTCTTTGGGACCCCATGGATTATAGCCCACCAAGCTCCTCTGTCCATGAAATTCTCCTGGCAAGAGTACTGGAGTGGGTTGCCATTTCCTTCTCCAGGGGATCTTCCCAACCCAGGGATCAAAGCCAGGTCTCCTGCACTGCAGGCAGATTATTTACCATCTGAGTCACCAGGGAATCAAATGTGAGATAACCGCCTAAAATAAATAGTAAATACAATAACACAGACTTGTAATGCAAGGTAAATACTTCATTGCTTGGAAACAAAATTTTAAAGTCATAAAAATTTGAGTTTTGAAATCCCTGTAATTTGGCCACAAACTCCCTTTCCTTGCATAGTGTATTACCTCTTTCTCTCTCTGTGTCCTCTCTTGCAGCTAAATTCAGGCATCTTCCCCTGCTATGTTCATGCCTATGTTTCACCAACTAGAATCACTAGTTATTCCATTTCATTGGAATGCCCTTTCTGTTACCCTTTCTTTAAGCCTCATCTCTCCTTCAAATATCTTTTCTTGAGTATGTTCAACCTCCTCTGTGAAGTTTTACTGATCTTTCCTTCTATTTGTGATTTTTATATCCTCTGAACCCTTAGGCAGTCTTCACCGTTTATACAGTTCTTTTGATTTTTATCAACCAGTGCCCATGGTATTTGTTTCTGAGCTCAATTGTTAGCAGTCACCCAATATTTCAGGTACTTCCTCATCTAGATTTGATTGTGCTGAAATCCCAATAGTTCTGACTTCCTTTATGGTCAGGTCAGTTAATTTTCTTGAGATAAAATTTCTTCCTAGATAGAAAGAAAATAAATAAGACAATAAATAAATTTAACTTGATATAAAAGTGACATGACCGTAACAACAGCAAGTCACAAAGCTAGCATTTGAATTAAGTTTTTCCTTCTGTCTAATCCTGTGTTTTTTCACATATACTTCATTGGAAATCCATACCACACTACTACATGATTTTATGCTATTGATTACCAGTTCTAATTTTGTGGCACCTTGATTGCTACTAGCTGGTGGCATATAATTCTTAGATATTTAAAAAAAAAGACATTTTTCTTTTCAGTTTCAAGACAAAGACTATCAACTGTAGAAAAGCAGACACTTTTGTGAAATTGAACCAACAATAGTAGTTACAAATGCTCAAAAATATGGGAAGATACAGAATAATATACCTTCTAGTTTTATGTAAATGGAAAATGAGGTTCTTTGGCTCACATATAGAGTTAGTGGCAGTTATTCCAAGAAGCCACCCATTTGCTCATTGGTTGATCATTTATTACCATTGTGATTAGTGCTCTTTGTAGTAGAATCAATGATATTAATAAGATGCAGAAGGTGTTATAGCTTGTTGGTGTATTGGATTCTTCATTGTAAATTTCTTCCCATATTTCATATTGTTTCATTACAATCCCCCCAGTAGAGAATAGATTCTTTTAATACTTCTGAACCATTCTTACATTGCAGCTGATCCACAGAGACTCTAACACCTAATATATATTGCATGTATCTTTATTGGTTTTGGGCTTCTCTTGTGGCTCAACTGGTAAAGAATCTGCCTGCAATGTGGGAGACCTAGGTTTGATCCCTGGGTTGGGAAAATCCCCTGGAGAAGGGAAAGACTACCCATTCCAGTATTGTGGCCTGGAGAATTCCATGACAGGATAGTCCATGGGGTTGCAAAGAGTTGGACACAACCGAGTGACTTTCGCTTGTTGGTTTCATAATAAATGAGTAAATTGATCATTTGATTATTGAAAACCTTTATTTTGAAAGAAAAATTAATCTACAAACAAAATCAAGATAAGATAAATGATACCAGTCTGAAGAACATCTCTCATTAGGGTAACATAATTTACCTACACTCATTGTCAAACTGAATACCAATAAAGATCCCAGGAACAAATCAACTACTGAGTAATTTTGCCAAAATGAAAGTTGTATCATGTCACTCCTGTGTAACCCCTCCAATGGTTTCTGTGTTCTCACAGAGGATAAAAGCATTTTCCTTTTAGAGTGGCTCACACAGCACCATCTTACAGGACATTTGTCCTTCCTTTCCTGTGGTCAGCGTCGGTCACATGCCTCTATTCAGTTTCCTCCTGATACTAGGCACCTGTCAGACTTAGAGACTTTTCATTTACCTCAGCCTAGTATGTTTTTTCTCCAGATGACTGCAGGAAAAGGTTTTTTTACCTTCCTTAGTTTCATATCAGTGAGACCTTCCCTAACTACTTGCATAAATTGCAACTGCCCTGTCCTGTAATCCACCCCACCCCCACCTCCACACACAGAATTGCTTGGTATCTTCCCTTTTAGTCTAAATGGTTTTCAGAATGCTTACTACAAAACACTTAATAGCACTTACTAGCCTTTAACGTACCATACTGTTTCTTTATTGCCTCTTGTTGTTCAGTCAGTCAGTCATGTTCGACTCTGCATCCCCATAGACTGCAGCTTGCCAGGCTTCCCTATTCTTCCCCATCTCCCAGACCTTGCTGATACTCATGTCCACTCAGTCAGTGATGCCATCCATCCAACCATCTTGTCCTCTGTCATTCACTTTTCTCTCCACCTTCAATCTTTCCCAGCATCAGGGCCTTTTCCAATGAGTCTGCTCTTCCCCTCACGTGGCCAAATTATTGGAGCTTCAGATTCAGCATCAGTCCTTCCAATGAATATTCAGGACTGATTTCCTTTAGGATAGACTGGTTTGGTTTCCTTGTAATCCAAGGGACTCTCAAGAGTCTTTTCCAACACCACAGTTCAAAAGCATCAATTCGTCGGCACTCAGTTTTCTTTATAGTCCAACTTTTACATCCATACATGACTGCTGGATAAACCATAGCTTTGACTAGATGGACCTTTGTCACCAAAGTAATATCTCTGCTTTTAAATACACTGTCTAGGTTTGTTGTAGCTTTCTTCCAAGGAGCAACAATCTTTTAATTTCATGGCTGCAGTCACCATCTGCAGTGATTTTGGTATCCAAGAAAGTAAGTCTGTCACTGTTTCCATTGTTTCCCATCTGTTTGCCATGAAGTGATGAGACCAGTTGCCATAATCTTAGTTTTTTGAACGTTGAATCTTAAGTCTCAACTTTTTCACTCTCTTCTTTCACCTTCATCAAGAGGCTCTTTAGTTCCTCTTTGCTTTCTGCCATAAGGGTGGTGTCATCTGCATATCTGAGGTTATTGCTATTTCTCCTGGCAATCTTGATTCCAGTGGTACTTCATCCAGCCTGGCATTTCACATGATGGACTCTGCATAGAAGTTCAGTAAGCAGCGTGACAGTATACAGCCTTGACATATCCCTTTCCCGATTTGGAATCAGTCCGTTGCCCCATGCCTGGTTCTAATTGTTTCTTCTTGACCTGCATACAGGTTTCTCAGGAAGCAGGTAAGGTGGTCTGGTAGTCCCGTCTCGTTAAGAATTTTCCACCATTTGTTGTGATCTACCCATTCAAAGGCTTTGGCATAGTCAATAAAGCAAAAGTAGATGTTTTTCTGGAGCTCTCTTGCTTTTTTGATGATCCAACAGATGTTGGCAATTTGATCTCTGGTTCCTCTGCCTTTTCTAAATCCAACTTGAACAGCTGGAAGTTCTCAGTTCATGTAGAACCAAAGTTATGTGTTGAAGCCTAGCTTGGAGAATTTTGTGCATTTCTAGCATGTGAAATGAGTGCTATTGTGCAGTAGTTTGAACATTCTTTGGTGTTGCCTTTCTTTGGGACTGGAATGAAAACTGACCTTTCCCTATGCTGTGGCCACTGCTAAATTTTCCAAATTTGCTGGCATATTGATTGCGACACTTTAACAGCATCATCTTTTAGGATTTGAAATAGCTCAGCTGGCATTCCATCACCTCCTTGTTCATAGTGATGCTTTGTAATGTCCACTTGACTCCAGACTTCAGAGTGTCTGGCTCTAGGTGAGTGATCACATCATCATGCTTATCTGTATCATGAAGATCTTTTTTTGCATAGTTCTTGTGTGTATTCTTGACACCTCTTTTTAATATCTTCTGCTTCTGTTAGGTCCATATCGTTTCTGTCCTTTATTGTCTGCATCTTTTCATGAAATATTCCCTTTATGTCTCTAATGTTCTTGAAGAGAGCTTTAGTCTTTCCCATTCTATTGGTTTTCTCTATTTCTTTGCACTGATCACTTAGGAAGGATTTCTTATCTCTCCCTGCTATTCTTTGGAACTCTCCATTCAGATGGGTGTATCTTTCCATTTCCTATTTCCTCTACCAAAATATATGTTTTAAGATGATGAGGAAGTTTTTTTGTTTAATTGGTATATCCTGTGGCCTCAAATTGTGTCTGACACATAGCACATGATACATGCTGTTTAATAAATGGATAACATGATCAGTATTAAGACTCAGTGAATAAAATATCAATTCCTTAGAGTTTGAGACTTCCTGTGGGCAGTCTACTGTCTTAGTTTATAGGACTGTCTTATATTTGCTGCTCTGTTTCAGTAATGTATGAAGAAAGATGGAGTTTGTCAGCTTGTAGCCAGGAAAATAAAGAACTCTGGCCAATTTCCAAATATCCCATCTGATAGCTGGTCATGACTTTGTCCTTCCCACACGTTACCACGACTGTGGGGGCTGCATCTTGATCTCTGAATGGTAGGCTGTAAGCAGAAACTGTGCTTACTAAAACAAAATAAAATGTTCCCAAGGTAAAGTCAACATGAGTTGAATGTCACACCAGAAATATTTTGTAACACATTGATCATATAAATAATATTTCTTGAAAATGGCCATGAAAGTTTTGGGTTTTTATGTTGAGAGACTCTCTTCAAAGAATAGATTGTATGCTTATTTCTATTATGGATAAAGACTGAATGAAGTAACTCTCAGGTGTGAATTAACACTGGATGGTTTCATAGAAATGAATGTTCATAAAATGTTTTATTTGACCTATGTGAAATTGAAAGTACACAATAAGTGACATGGTATGCTTGAAATAGAGAGTCAAGAAGAAAAGGGTCCATTTCATGCATTCCACATTACCTCTTGTGAGATATACAGTTAACTTTTATTTTTTTATTTTTTAATTTTTTTTACAGTTAACTTTTAAAGCGAGCTAATCCTTAGACAATTTTCCATGTTTAACTGTTTAAAAATACATAGCAAATAATCTCTCTGCAAACATATTATATGTATACATATACACAAAAAATACATATATATAACATATATAATTAGTGTGTATTCACACACATGCAAGCATATACTTTATACACATACACACATATCTACCTTTCTATAACATATAGACAAAATATTTCTTTTTTCAAGTTAGACAACCATTAAGAAAAGTCCAAGGCAAGGATATACAATGGAAAAAAGACAACCTCTTTAACAAGTGGTGCTGGGAAAACTGGTCAACCACTTGTAAAAGAATGAAACTAGAACACTTTCTAACACCATACACAAAAATAAACTCAAAATGGATTAAAGATCTAAATGTAAGACCAGAAACTATAAAACTCCTAGAGGAGAACACAGGCAAAACACTCTCCGACATAAATCATAGCAAGATCCTCTATGACCCACCTCCCAGAATATTGGAAATAAAAGCAAAACTAAACAAATGGGATCTAATGAAACTTAAAAGCTTTTGCACTACAAAGGAAACTATAAGTAAGGTGAAAAGACAGCCCTCAGATTGGGAGAAAATAATAGCAAATGAAGAAACAGACAAAGGATTAATCTCAAAAATATACAAGCAAAAAAAAAAAAAAAATATACAAGCAACTCCTGAAGCTCAATTCCAGAAAAATAAATGACCCAATCAAAAAATGGGCCAAAGAACTAAACAGACATTTCTCCAAAGAAGACATACAGATGGCTAACAAACACATGAAAAGATGCTCAACATCACTCATTATTAGAGAAATGCAAATCAAAACCACAATGAGGTACCATTACACGCCAGTCAGGATGGCTGCTATCCAAAAGTCTACAAGCAATAAATGCTGGAGAGGGTGTGGAGAAAAGGGAACCCTCTTACACTGTTGGTGGGAATGCAAGCTAGTACAGCCGCTATGGAGAACAGTGTGGAGATTTCTTAAAAAACTGGAAATAGAACTGCCATATGACCCAGCAATCCCACTTCTGGGCATACACACTGAGGAAACCAGATCTGAAAGAGACACGTGCACCCCAATGTTCATCGCAGCACTGTTTATAATAGCCAGGACATGAAAGCAACCTAGATGCCCATCAGCAGATGAATGGATAAGGAAGCTGTGGTACATATACACCATGGAATATTACTCAGCTGTTAAAAAGAATTCATTTGAATCAGTCCTAATGAGATGGATGAAACTGGAGCCCATTATACAGAGTGAAGTAAGCCAGAAAGATAAAGAACATTACAGCATACTAACACATGTATATGGAATTTAGAAAGATGGTAACGATAACCCTATATGCAAAACAGAAAAAGAGACACAGAAATACAGAACAGACTTTTGAACTCTGTGGGAGAAGGTGAGGGTGGGATGTTTCAAAAGAACAGCATGTATACTATCTATGGTGAAACAGATCACCAGCCCAGGTGGGATGCATGAGACAAGTGCTCGGGCCTGGTGCACTGGGAAGACCCAGAGGAATCGGGTGGAGAGGGAGGTGGGAGGGGGGATCGGGATGGGGAATACGTGTAACTCTATGGCTGATTCATATCAATGTATGACAAAACCCACTGAAATGTTGTGAAGTAATTAGCCTCCAACTAATAATAAAAAATAAATAAATAAATAAATAAATAAAAAAGAAAAGTCCATTTCCCAGGGAACTATAGCATATCCAGTTTTTAGTGTATTGTGCTTGTCATTCCTGCTAATTTTCCTGATGGAATTGCTTACTGTTATTTAGTGATGAATAGGCAGGGAGTCAGCTTAGAATGTAACATTACATATGAGTCAATATCTAATGATACAGAGAGTGCTAGTCTGGTATGCAATCTAAAACAAAGTGAAAAAAACATGGGAAAAAAAATCAGAGGCAATTTGTTCAAAATCCTGATAGGTGATTTCTCTGGTATTTCCACAATTAAATAATGCAAAATGATGAGAAGATATTTTCACCTATTTATCTTGCAATTTTACTTTTCATTTATACAAATATTACAAAGGGAATTACCAGCCTGTATATTCCTAGTGGCTAGAATTCTAAGTTATAATTTCTAGTTTTAATTTGTTGGATAGTAAATATTAGGTGAATTAATATTGAATTATTAAAGAGAAATAAGTTGAATTAATAAGGGAATTAGTAATAAAATAATAATGTTTTGGAGAATTCCTGGTAAAGATGGTAGAAAACTAGGACTTACATGACAGAAAGAAAGTTAAGGAGATATTTCACCAGGTTCAGTCAAATGTTCTTTGACTAAAAGTCAAATTATTTGTTTTAAACTCTATTTAACAAATATCTCTATTTAAAGATAGTCCTAAAGGTATTTTGTTTTAGACTTGGAAGTTTTGTATTGATTTTCTTTTAAAAGGAAGTTAAAATATATGTACAAGTATAGGAGTTATTAGAGTGCCAATATATTTAATATTTAGAGTTAAAAATAACTGCCAAGATAAATCACTGGACATTTGTATCACCTAAAATTGTCACCTGGATCCAATGAACTATAATATTTTTTTCAAAAGTAAAACTTGTGTTTTTGAAGTTCATATTTGAAAATTGTAAATGAAAAAAAATGTTATATGTAGTCTAAATCTTAAGAGTGTCTCAGTAAATATTTTTATATAAAATTCACATTTGTTGTTGTTCAGTCGCTCAGTTGTGTCATACTCTTTGCGACCCCATGAACTGCAGCAATCCAGACTTCCCTGTCCTTCACTGGCTCCTGGAGTTTGCTCATATTCGTGTCCATTGAGTAAGTGATGCCATCCAACCATCTCGTCCTCTGTCGTCCCTTTCTCCTCCTGCTTTCAATCTTTCCCACCATCTTTTCCAGTGAGTTGGCTCTTCGCATCAGGTGGCCAAAGTATATTTTTCATTAGTATTAGTATTTCCTGTCTTTATACTTAGGATTAACCAAGTGGTATCTTTAGGTATAAAAGGTACAGCAAAAGAAGGGTAACCAACCACTTACACACCACAAACTGTGCTCCGAAGTTTCCAGGGTTCTAAAACTCCAAGGAAACCTTGAGTTTATTCTCCTTTAAAATTAAAGGCAAATTTTGCTAGTAAATTCCGTACTTTTTTCATTGTCAGCTGGCAGCAAGGGGAATTTTCCCATTAGACTGTAGTGCTGGGAGGAGGGATAGTGTGTCTTTTGCAGCACGTGTCATTAGAACTTTGTTGACTTTATGATTTCGACAGTTTGCCAGACTGTCAGGGTGTTGTTGCTACTACAGGAGCAGTATTGCTTCCTTCTTGCATGCGTGGTTGCAAGGAAGGGGACATTTGTGTCTAGCTCCTGATTAGAAGTAGGGCTCTAATGTTGGTAGGAACTTTGGAGACCGTCTTATGTATCCAGATTTACTCCTTTTTATACAGTGAGAAAATCAAAATCCAAGACTTCAAGGTGATGGCAAGTGTTCGACAATACGGTGCAACTTAGAATCTGAGTAATCTGACTCCTGCTCATTTCTGTTTCTATGTCAGTTTCTCTGCCACCAGAATGTGATCTATGGGATGTCTAGGAGAATAGGGAATTATTAACTTCCATGTTCTTTGATCCAAGATTGTTTGTAAAAAGGCAGTTTTCTTTGTTTTGCTGGCATGCAGTGGTCAGAGAGATTTACCTGAAAGATATTTTCCCTTCATTGTTAGCAAATAAAATTTGCATTTTTATTATACCTAGTCTGTGATCTTATTATTAGCCTGCATACATTGCTTAGATAATGAGTACTAAAAATATGATAAATACAAGATTTGTTCTCAGTGTTACTATTAATATAAGGAAACAGTAATGTAGATAACATAAGGATAATAATCATAAATACATAGTACATCGTAAGGTTTTGTTTGCTCAAAAATCTGTCTTCTCAATTATGTATTACTTAGAGAAACAGTGGCATTGATGTCTTTTAAAAATTTTTGGTCTACATATAAACTGATGAATAGAAAATATCCCAGGAGGGTTTTCTCAGCTACTGAGAAGTTTTTCTGCAATTCAGTCTATGATACCACAGTCTACTGAGTGTATAGGCCACCCAGAGATAATGTAGAGCTTATTGCTTATTAAAGTATATTGCCATTTACTTTGACCCTTGACAAACTCTATTCTTCAAGGTTTTTCCTCTACCCTTCTTTTCCCCTCTTGACAGGTAATGATTTCGAAAGATCTATTAGATATTATATGCATAATGAAAGTGCAAAGCTTGCTGTCAGGTACAATAGACTGCAGTTTTTATTTGAGGCCTCAAAGTTATACTATGTCATGGGTACCTGGAAGGTCAGCAAAGACGGTGCCTGCTTCCTATCTCATTTCTTTGGTAGGTATTAACAAGGTTACTTGGTTAATGCGTAATCATTCTCTTTTCTTTACCCCTTCTCTATCTAGAAGGTCATTTTATTCTTCCCCAAGCAGAAGGTCAATGATGTTCTCTATTCTAATGGTTCTTGTCCTATACATTATTATGCATTTTGTAGGTTTGCAATAATATAGAATAATAAAACCTGGTTCATTGATTTTCTTCATATAGACATTATTGTGTTAAATTCTAAAAGATAACACGTTTAAAACATCAGCCATAATTCTATCAATTTTTATTTATATATATTCTCTTTCACATGCATACTTTTTAACATAGTCACAATCACAATGTAGTTACCATGTTATATATTTCTTTTCACTCTTAAAATTTTGCTCTTAATTATTATGAATAATGGTCTTAATTATTCTTTTAATGACTATAGATAATTTTACCATTTTGACACACCAGGCATTTCTTTAAGTGTCCTAAAAGTTGGACTTTTTTTTGAGCATTACCAATAATGGTGCAACAAATGTTTTCATGCATACTAATTTGAAATTCTATTGAATTATTTCCTTAGGGTACAATCCTAAAATTGGAGTGGTTTAGAACATAAATGTATTATTATAAGACATTTTTCATAAATTCTTATCATAATTTCCAAAAGGTATGCATAAAATTCAATGCCATCAGCTCTAAGTAAAGAAGTCAATTTCATTGTAACTATGTCCATTCACTATGATCATTTGTATTCTCCCTATTTTATTGGCATAAGTTGTTCCTGGTGGCTCAGATAATAAAGAACCTGCCTGCAATGTGGAGACCCAGATTCACTCCCTAGGTTGGGAAAATCCCCTGGAGAAGGGTATGGCAACCCACTCCAGTATTCTTGCCTGGAGAATTCTGTAGACAGAGGAACCTGGCAGGCTACAGTCCATAGAGTCACAAAGAGTTGGGCACGACTAAGTGACTAATGCAAACATACTCTAGTGATTTTGTTTTTTTTTTTTTTTGATTTTTTTTTTTTTTGATTTTGTTTATTTTTATAAAAATTCCTCATAACTTTTCATGTACTTACATTAGACCCCTCATTTTCTCCTGATAAATGTTTTGAACTGTTACATCTGAGTGATGCATAATAATCATCAATTTTTATTTTGAAAAGAACACTGTTAAGTTTATATGTTTACATTTCTCAATATTGTTTTTGTGATCTCTTCTGTGATTTCAAAGGTACAAAGTTTGTTTTTCCTCCACATGGCTAACAAATAATCCTTATATTTTAAGACTGTTTTTAAGTTGATCTGACAAGTGTTTGACTGTAAGTGGAGTTCATCATGGTGCATTATTTTTTGGCATATAATCTACCTTGTCCATTTCAGTTTTCCTAAGATAATTTTACACTATTTAAGTAATGGTTTTGAACCTGTTGTTTTAGAATTCTCGTTGTATCTTAATGAAAATATCTCCCATCCAAACTTCTAATCTTGTTGTTTAGTTTTGACTGACATAATTTGAATGCTACCAAAAAAGTAGTATTTTCTTTATGATTAAATTACTTCATCAGTAAAAGGTTTGAGAGGACCATTCATGCTATTGCATGTAGCTATAATTCACAAAATTAAACTTAATTATGTCCTTATTTATCTTTTGTACTCCTGATGAACATTAAAGTTGCTATTATAAATAAAACATACATAAATATTCTTAGACATGTCATTTGCTGCATGAATTTCTGTTGCATAAATAGGAATAGAATTGCTAGGTCAGAACATCAGCATTTGATTCCACTTAATAATAGCAAAGAGTTTTACAAAATTATTTAACCAATGTATACTCTGGCAACAGTGTTTATGAAATTCAGTTGCTCCACAGCCTTTAAATCACATGGCATTTTAAGTCATTTTAATTTTAACCGTATCAGGGGGAAATTCACATGTACTGATTTCTGGAATTTGGTTCCTGTTTCCAAGTTTTATTAGGCATTTGGATTTTTTTTTTTTACTTTATTGCACCTTTATTCTATTCAATTTTCAGGTTTTTTTTATTATCAATTTGTGGATTCTTTTATGTTATTCTGAATATGAGCAGTTTGTGTGTTACATGTACGACAAATATCTTATCCCACTGGATGCCTTGCCTTTTCAGTGTCATAGTTGTGACTTTGATAAATTTATCATTCTTTCTCTTGTGGTCAGTGTTCTGTATCTAATTTAAGAAATTTTTTCCTTACCGAAAGCCTCAAAACTAGTCTCTGTATGGCCTTCTAAAATCTTTGTTGAAGTAGTCTTCATAATTAAATCTAGAGTTAACAAGGTATTGATGGATGTGTGAAATATGAAGCTGAGGATTGATGTTTTTTTCTCTGTGTGTATACTCAGTCATGTCTGACTCTTTGAGACCCATGGACTGTGGCCCACTAGGCTCCTCTGTCCATGGGATTTCCCAGTCAAGAATATTGGAGTGGGTTGCCATAAACACCCACCATTTATTATTATTAAAACTTTAAACTCTATGTTTAACTTATTTATCATTAACTGTCCTTTACCATTTATAATAAAGCAAGTCTCCATATTTAAATGACTCAATTTTTGGTCCTTTGGTCTTGTAGTTCAATTTTGGGTCAGTAGTACATGATATTAGTTATTGTACTTGGACAAACTGGGAGATAGTGAAGGACAGGGAACCCTGGCATGCTTCAGTCCATGGGGTCGCGAAGAGTTGGACATGGCTTGGTGTCTGAACAACAACAACAACTTTATATTAAGTTTGCTGTTCTATGGAACAAACTTCCTAGTTTGTTACTAGTGAGTCTTACCTATTCTTGGCTGGTTGTACTGCCATATCAATTTTAGAAGTATTTTATTTCTTCACTCCTATCCCACAAAAAGCAAAACAAAATACTTGGTCATGTAAAAGTTTTATTGTGATTGAATTGATATTATATCACAGTTTTGGAAAATTTAAGTAGTTACAACATAGAACCTTTTAATTAGATGTCATTTGAAAATTTAATTTCCTTATTGTTCTTGATATTTAGATATAAAATTGATTTTTATATGGTATCCAGTAACTTTACTCAAATTACTTTTGGATTCTAAATTTATCAACCATTTGTTGTCAATTATGTGATCTAAACATAATGAGAATTTCTCTTTGATTTTCACTCATACATCTTATTTCTTTATCTTGCTTTATTTTATCATCTATAGTGATATTGTCAGGCATCTTTATCTAGTAACCAGTATCAGAAGGAAAACATTTAATATTTCATCATTAACTGTAATTAGGATGGGTTTTCTTTCTCTGTTCTGCAAAAAGTAGGGTTTCTGGGATGTTGATACGATTTATACCACTGGAGCTGAAATTTTCTTTGTGAAAGTGTTTTTATTATAAATTTAAATTATTTAATAAAGATAAACTATTTCGAGTTTCACTTTTTTGTGTGTCAGTTTTGGTATGCTTTCGTCAGAATTTGTATATTTTATTCACACTTTCAATTGTCATAGTGTAAAGTCACTTATAATGTAGTGTGATCTGTTTATATTCACAAAATTATACATTTGTATCTCTCTTCTCTCTTGCCTTTCCCTTTTTTTGTTTCTCTGTCTCTTATTTTTCAAGGTCAATCTTGACAAATTTATCAATTTTATCTTTTTAAAAAACTTGAATTTGTTGAGCCCTTTAATGTTTATTTTATAATAATTTATTAAATTATATTTTATTTACTTTCTTATACCTTATTTGGGTATATTTGCTGTGTTGCTTGTTTCATGGGATGATTTCTAGATAACTTTTCAACATGTTCGGTTCTTCAGTTATATGTTATGAATTGAAGGGTATTAATTTCACTGAACACATGGCTTAAGCTCCATCCTATGCACTTTATAACATTTTATTATGTTCAATTCAAATATTCTCTCATATCCTTAGTGATTTCTACCTTGATATATGAGATATTTAGATGCTTATTGCTTACTTTCCAAAAGTTCACGATTTCTACTTGCTATCTTTCAGTGTTCATCTTAACTCTACTTTTTTCAGAAAACATGTTTAAGCTTTTGAATTTTTGGAGACTTTTTTTTAAGCCCACATAAGCTGAAAGTGAGTAAATGTTCCATCTGCATTTAAAAATAACGTGTATGCTGATTTTGTTTAGTGCATTAATTCACATATTTTAATTAGTTCAGTTCTATTAATCTGATTGCTTAAATAGTTTTTGTCCTTGGTTTTTTTCAGTCTCTTTGTTGTGTTATTCAGCTGAGCAATTTTGTTTTAAGAAAACTTTATGATTTATCTTTTTTTAAAAAAATTTTTAATTTTTTCTTCATTTTTCATCTATGTTGCTGAGTGTATACATGTTTAAAATTTTATGTCTTCCTAATGTCCATCCTGATGATGGACTTCGTGCTACTGAAAAACAACTCTTTACCTCTTGTAAAACTTTTTGCTGTAGTTCATATTTGTTTGATAATAATTGTGTTAGAAAATCTAAGTCTTTCCTTCTATGTGTCTCCTTTACTGTCATCCTGTTGCCATACTCACATTACTCCTGACACCAGATATGTAGGGATTTCGCCCTCCCCAAGCAGCTGTGTGACACCAGCTGAGTGTCCTGCGATTTAACTCAATTCTGACACTATCTGGGGGTAGCCTCAGGTGCCCCGGGGGATAGCTCAGTCACACCTTGAAGCTGAAGTGGGCTAAGTCCCACTTCAGATGCCATTCACAAGTCCAAGTGCTCACCTGTGCTTCTGACTGATTGGCTGTAATTCTGAAGTTCCCATTACCCCCTTCTTGGTTTCAATTAATTTGCAAGAGCAGCTCACAGAACTCAGGAAAAAAGTTTACACACTGTTCTATTATTTATTATTAATAATTGTGTTTATTGTTTGGAACATCCAGATGAAAGAGCTATGTTTGGAAAAAAGTATGTGGGAAGGGGGCCCCAAAATTCCGTGCCCTCTCCAGGTGCACCCCCGTCCTAGCACAATTCCAGAAGCTTCATCTGGTAGGGGTAATGGATCATTAACTGCACTTGGAGCCTTTCTCCCCTGGAGAAGGGCATGGCGACCCACTCCAGTATTCTCGCCTGGAGAATCCCATGGACAGTGTAGCCTGGCAGACTGCAGTCCACAGGGTCACACACCGTGTAACAACTGAAGCGACTCAGCATGAACCTGTTTTAAGAGATGTGGAGCAGGCTGCAGGCTCTGATTGTGGTTGGTCTTGCAGATGCACAGCCTCTTCCAGGAGCCCAACCAGAGTTGCCTCATTAAGAACAAAGGATCCTCCTGTTACCCAGGGAGATACAAGTAGTTCAGTGGTCCTGTGTGAGGAACCAGAGTCAAGGAGCAAACACAAGAGAAAAAGATGCTGCTAATGCTCTTATCATTTAGGAAATTACATGGATTTCAGAAACTCTGCCAGGAACCAGGGACAGATATCAATTTATTTTGTTTTATTGTCTCACAATAATACAGCTATTTAAGCCTTGTTTTAGTTAGAACATCCATGAAAAATGTTTATCCGTTGTTCTCCTTTTAAGTGTTCTGTATGCCTGTGTTTCATTAGTCTTTGCAAGCATAGTTGGGTTTTATCCAGTCTTAAAATTATTATCTTTTAGTTAGAATACTTATTCTAAATAATATCATTTAATATAATTACTGACATGTTTAATTCTACCATGATATTGCTTACTTTCTAATTGTTCCTTCTATATCGTCTTTTCTCTTTCTTGCCTTTTAATTTTTTTTTTTCCCACTTTACTCATTTATTAGCATGGGCATTATAGACTTTTTTACTCTTCCTTTCAGTTATCCTGGAAACTAATACTTACAAACCTGACTTCTCAAAACTCTCTATATTTGTCTTTTTCCTGACAATACAATGGTCATAGAACACTTTTGCACTATTTTGCATCTTTTTATCTATGTGCTATTGTTGAAGATTATTTCAAATCTATGAGTATTTTAAACCTACAGGAAACATTGTTAATTTTTTACAATCCATACTTATTTAGATTTAGCCACATGTTAAACAATTCTGTTGCTCTCTTTCTTTCCTCAATTTCTCTGACTTTGTTCCTGGGATCCTTTCTCTTCTGCCTGAGCAACAGTCCTGTACTGTCTCTTTTAGGGAGTCTGTTCAAAGCAAAAATCTCAATTATTTTCTTGTTTCCCCCCCCCCCCAGGTTAATAAATTTCCTTCTAACAACAAGTGTTTCCAAAATCACCTATTAATTTAAATATTACTTGAGGCTTTTTTCTAGATGATTTTGGAATTTGTTTGTTCTTCACTTTTCTGCTCTATAAGTGTTGTTGTAGTGATCTTTGTGGTCAATAATTTCAAGATGCTCTCAGTCATTATCTCCTCCAAATTGCTTCTTCCTTATTATCTTACTTGTTTCTCTCTGAGAAGAGAGTGGAGCTGTATATTATATATGTGTGTGTGTGTACACACACACACACACACACACACACACTTTGGTTGGCTATCTATCTATGTTCACTGTTTTTTAGATTCTTTCCCCATATAGGTCAGTACAGACTATTGAGTAGAGTTCCCTCTGCTATGCAGCAGGTTTTTATTATTTATTTTATATACAATCTTGTCAATCACAGTCTTCCAATTTATCCATACACCCACCTTTACCCCTAATAACCATGAGTTTCTTTTCTATATCTGTGACTCTATTTCTGTTTTTATAAATAGTTTCATTTGTACCATTTTTTTTTTCTTTTTAGATTCTGCATCTAAGTGATATATGATTTTTGTCTTTCTCTGACTTACTTCACTCAGTATGGCAATCTCTAGGTCCATCCATGTCACTGCAAATGACATATTTCGCTTTTTATGGCTGAGTAATATACTCCATTGTATATTTGTACCATGTCTACTTTATCCATTTCTCTGTCAGTGGACATTTAGGTTGCTTCCATGCTCTGGATATTGTAAATAGTGCTGCAATGAACATTGGGGTACATGTATCTTTTTGAATTATGATTTTCTCTGGATATATGCCCAGGAGTGGTATTGCTGGATCAAATGGTAGCTCCAGTTGGGTCTGTTTCTGTCTACTTTTGTTCCTAGTTGTTATTTCTGTGGTCTCATTTATTCATGTGCTTGACAGTTTTGGGATTAAGGGACAGATCTTATTTATGGAAAAAGAAATCTGTGAACTAAGATAATAATGTATTTCTTTAGAGAGAACTTTTTTGGTAGGATGCTATAGGCATTAGTTATATAAATCCCTGAATCCAATTTTAAGAATTAAGATTCAAAACTGGAGTTTTGTTCCTACAAGGTCTACTTATAATTTATCATTTTCAAATCAAAATGTGCCTCACCAATATTGGGCTCTCAATAATGCTACCCAGCTTCTCATTTTTCTTTTTTGGAATTGTCTTTGGAAGGAAATGACCCTAAAAGTTTTGCTTCTCACACTAATTTCCTTTTACTCTGGACTCTTGACTTCATAATTGTTGAGTATAGTATTAAATCTACAAAGTTGTAACACAGAAAATAAAATGTTTAATGCCTTTTTATTTTGTTTTGGCTTTCTTAGTTGACCTTTGTTTGGAAGTTAATTCAAATTACATAGCCTACCATTATTAGTAGTGGAAGTCTCCAGTTTTGTTTTGTTTTTAATATTTTGATTTTTCTTTATTTTTTAGAAAATACACTTTACTTTTTAGATCAATTTTAGTTTCACAGCAACATTGAGCAGAAAATATAGAGATTTCCCATATATCACCTGCCCCCACATATGCATAGCCTCTCTTACTATCAAAGTTCTACACTACAATCAATGAACCTACATTGATGTATCATAATTACCCTAAGTCCCTAGTTTACATTAGGGTTTACTCTTGGTGTACATTCTATGGGTTTTTGACAAATGGATAATGACATATATTCACCATTATAGTGTCATACAAGATTATTTTACTGCCCTAAAAATCCTGTCTACTCCACATATTCATCCTTCCCTCCCCTCAACCATGGTGCCCACTAATGTGTTTACTGTCTCCATAGTTTTGCCTTTTCCAGGATGTCATATAGTTATAATCATACAGTGCATAGACTTTTCAGACTGGTTTCTTTCATTTTGTAATATGCACTTACATTTCCTTCATTCATTTTCATGATTTTGATACCTTTTTTTCTTTAGTACTGAAAAATATTCTACTTTCTGGATGTGCCAGTTTATCTATCCACCTACTTACTGAAAGGTGTCTTTGTTTCTTCCAAATTTTAGCTATTATGAATAAAGCTGCTGTAAGTACTCTTTTTGCAGGTTTTTATATGAGTACAAGATTTTTAAACTCATTTGGGTAAATAGCAAGGAGTATGATTGCTGGATTGTATAGTCAGAGTATATTTCACTTTGTAAGAAATTGCCAGACCAACTTCCAAAATGGCTGTACTCTTTTGCATCTCCACCAGTGATGAATGAGAGTTTCTGTTGCTCTATCTCCTCACCAGCATTTGGTATTGTTAGTTTTCCAGGTTTTGGCCATTCTAATAGATGTATAGTTGTACTTATTGTTTTAATTTGGAATTCCCTAAAGACAAGTAATTTTGAAGCCATTTTTCGTATGCTAGTTTTTCCACCTGATTTTGTGTGTATGTGAGTCATCTCTTCAGATATTTTGCCCATTTTAAAATCAAATTGTTTTCCTGTTGAATTTTAAGAATTATTTTGTATTTTAGATAATGAATATGCCTTTTGCAAATATTTTCTCTCAGTCTATGACTTATCTTCACATTCCCTTGACATTGCCTTTCACAGACAGAATTTTTTAATTTTAATGAAGTCCAGCTTACTAATTACTTCTTTCATAGACTGTACCTTTGGATTGTATCTTAAAAAGTAATTACTGTATTCAAAGTCATCTAGATTTACTCCTGTGTTATTTTTTTAGGAATTTTAGAGTTCTGTGTTTTACACTGAGACCTTTGATAATTCATTTTGAGTTAATTTTTATAAAAAGTGTAAGTTCTGTGCCTAGATTCTTCTGGGGGTTTTTTCAGGGCAGGAGGTGGTGTGGAGCATATGGATGTCTAGAAGTTCCAGTTTTGTTTGTTGAAAAGACTCTCTGCTCTAAAATGTTGTCTTTATTCCTTTGTCAAAGATTAGTTGTTGTTAGCATATGTATATGCATCTGTTTCTAGGCTTCCTATTCTTTTCCATCCTCTGTTTAGTCTTTCAAAATTGCCACACTGTTTTGATGACTGTAGTTTTATAGTGAGTCTTGAAATCGGGTAGCATTTGTCTTTCAGTTTTGTTCATCTACTTCAATATCGTGTTCTCTCAGTTTTTAAAACATATGTAATAAAAATCTTTATAAGAAGAGCTCAAGCTCATTTTCCAGGGACTATTATATGGGCTTTATCTTATTTAAATGTTATAAAATTTTTATGAGGAAGATTAAAACCTCTCAAATAAAGACTATGGAATTTGTACTCATGATTCATAGGGGTAAAGAAAGTCTATAGTAAGCAAGAGAGCTTAGAGTTTTAAATTTTAAATCTGATTCCAAATGCTATACTTTAAGGTTTTTCTTCTTTTCCTTTCCCCTCACCCTCTTTCTCCCTCCTACACTTTATTCCTTCCTCTCTCCTTTTACTCCTTATTTCCTCATTCAGGCTTCCCTGGTGGCTCAGCAGTAAAGAATCTGCCTGCAATGCAGTAGACATGGGTTTGCTATGTGGGTCAGGAAGATCCCGTTGAGGAGGAAATGGGAACCCACTCCAGTATTCTTGCCTGGGAAATGCCATGGACAGAGAAGCTTGGTGGGCTATAGCCCACTAAGTCACAGAGAGTCAGATGTGACTCAGTGCAGGCCAGAGATTATTATAGGCACTAGAGGGAAGCTGTGAAAAAAAATAAACAAATCTAATTCAGCCTTTTTATAGCTTATGGTCAACTGTGGGGAAGTGGTTAGAAGGTTGGGAGAAAACAAGTAATAAAGAGAATAAATCAGAAAACAATATGTTAGATTGTAATAATTCCTCTGGAGAAAAATTAAGCAAGTAAAGAGGATAATAAATACAGGAATGTCATTGCAGTTTTAAATAAGGTCATGAGAGTATGCTTCTGCTAAGAAGGTACCAGTTGAGCAGAGACTTAAGGAAGGGAAGAGCTGAAATGGCATAGTCTCATATGACTGAGGGGAAAAGTTTCTAGGCAGAGCAACCATCTACAAAAATGTCCTAAGATAGTAGCATCCTTGGATTTTTTGAAAGAAGGGAAGAAGACGACAAAATAAGTGCAGAAAAGTATGGTAGGAATGAAATCAGAGGAATAATTAGATGCTAGACTTTGTATATTTTTTAGGCCCAGATCTTCAAAATGGTTCTTAATGGATGAGTTTCCTCTACTAGTTGTTGTTCAAGCTTCTTAAGAGATTCAGTCTCAATTTAAGCAATATTTCATAGAGTTTTTGTTTATGATCTCATGGATTGTTTAAAAAGCACATACTACTTTGCTTAATATAGCTTTGAAAAATCTTCTCATGCTGCTAGACTCTGACTATACTGTAGTTGCTACTTATGCAGTTTAACTATGAACATATTAACAAATTAATATGGATTTGTCAGTTTATTGAGTTATTGAAATGGAAATTTTGACCAATCTTTACTATTGATATTTAAGTCTAAAACTTCCGTTTCCAATAGAGCTGAATCTATAGAAGGAACCCTTTTATGTTTACCTGTATAAAACATTAAGTTTAGAAACCAGGCTAGACATGAAAATTGTCAAGGAGTGATATGTATATGTATTAATATGTCCCTAAGCATATACCGGCTCATTGAGTATCTCTATCATCAGAGGTGAGCAAAAATCTATGAAGGAAAAATTAAACTTCTAATTAGAATGTGGAAAATTACAAAAGATACCACTGTTGCTTGAGCAAAACCCTTTGAATGACTGTGGGGATTATAGTTGTTATTGTTGTCCTGTGAAAATGTTTTGGTTTTAACCTATTTAAGAACTGATGATGAAAAAAACAAACAAAAAAAAAAACATGATGAACTAAGTTCCAGAAAGTAATAAGCCCTTAATTGGCGCATAGAAAGCTTTGACTACTTCTCATACTGTGGATACTAAGAGGAGAGAGATATACCATAGCTTGTGGTAGTGAGAATCTAGTTGACCCTTTATGAAACAGTCTGAAGAGCCCAGTCACACACAGCACAGGTCTTCATCCACCTGTTTAATCTTTCCCATTAGTTGTCACTTAATATAATGCAGTATTGTGCTCAAGTCTGGGAAGGGAAAGGGAAATTTGAGTGATATTTCTGCTAAGCACATAGGCCCTTCTACAAGAAAAGCAAGGTAGGGGCCTCAAATATGAGACAGGCCAAGAGAGATTTAAGAAGTCCTCTGTGACATTCCAGGCCTTTGCAGACAGTAAGACAACTATTTCCTAAAGGTTCAGAAAGCTGGGGCAAGCTTGGAGGGCAAAGTGAACTCCTCAAGTTCCTCCCTAAAAGCTAATAGCTAGGCATTACAGCAATCTGAAATGCTGGAGAATTGACTATAAAACAAAACTGATGTCAGTTTTACTATTTTCTATTGGTTAAAACAAATCACAGAGTCAGGACCCAATTAAATGGTCGGGGAAGGGAACTCCTCCTCTTGCGAGTTGCTGCAAAATGACATTGCAGTGTCAAGTGGGAGTGATTTCTTGGCAGGAAGACCAGAATATTTTGATAACCCAGAAAAAGAAAAAGAGTTCTGAACTAAGGAAGTGACACTGTTTAGTGAAAAAAGAGGACAGGCATCAGATGGGAGAAAGATTTTGAAAATTTAACCAACAGGATTTTGTGACCAATTATTAAAGTTTTGGGAAACATGTGAAAACATGTTTATCCACTTGTATTAGTAGAGCTAGACTTTTGAATTCTACATTTCACTTGGCATAACTTTTTGATTGTGTTGATATAATCTCCATAGTTACCTCATTTGAAGACTTCATGAGGCTTTATACACTTCATTTGGACATTGTCACTTCCTTTATCATTGAACATGTATCAGTGTTCAGGTATCTATGTTCATTTATCAATGAACATGTTCATTATAATGAACATGATAAGCATGTTCATTTATTGATGAACAGGTATCAAATGCCATTACTCTTTATATGTGTAATACCTGTGGAACACATGTATGTGCGATGTGTTTTCTACTTAACTGCTCCCATATTGATTCCTTTTAAAACTTTCTAATGTCATACTGTACATGGCTGCTACTAATGAATTATATTTAGAAATACATTCTCTGCTTAAGCACCAATAGATATTCAGTAGGAAGAATTTACTCTCCTGGTAGTTGGGGTTATATTTCAGCACTACAAAACTTTATGAAGTTTTCTCAGAACCCAGTGCTGTTAATAAACAACCAAAAAGTTGGCTTCTACCCTCAAAAGCTAGATGTTCTGTGTTACAGTGCAATCTGTGGTGACATGTCTTTATTTTGATATTACATATATCAAAAAATTAAAATATTTTCTGTAAGATTTCACTACTGTAGGATATTAGTTATACTTGAAGCAATCATTTTCTCTATCCATATATGGAAATATTATAGATGATAGACATATTGACATTTTTAGCATTTTGTTTCTTATATCTATGCTAGAATTTCTACATATTTGCATGAAATATGAATCAATTAAAAATTTGATCTTATATAAAAAAGTCAACAGGTAACATAGGAAATCCAGAATCTTACTTTAGTGATGATACAACCGTAAAGCAAATTACATTTTCTAACACAAAGTAATATCAGTGCTAGCATTGACCAAAGTGAGTAAGAGAACTGCCACCAGAATGTCTCTCAGAAATCATGACATTATATATGAAATTCTTTGTCATCAATAGATGAATAGAGTAAGCTTGTTCTGAAGCAAAATCTTGAGTTTCTTCTCTTAACAGGCAACATTAGGAAATATCTTAGGAAATATTGAATCTTGAAAATATTCAATACTGAATATTGAATCTGAATATTGAATCTTAAAATGAGCATGTAATTTCTCACTGTTTTGAATTGAGACTGTCATTTTAATGTGACTTTGACATTTTAATAGTGTTATATCATTTCTATTGCTCCTTTAAAAAGAGTATTTATCTAAAATTATTTCGTGTCAATGAATAAAATATTTTAAAAATAATGTAGCTCACACATTTAAATGGGGGATTAACATCACTATGAACTGAATGTTTATGTCCCCCTGCAATTCATATGTTGCAGCCCTCATCTCTGGGGTGATGGTATTTGGAGGTTGGGCCTGGGAAGTAATTAAGTAAAGAGAGTGGAACAACCCTCATGAATGGGATTAGTGCACTTAGACAAGACTCAAGAGAGATTTTCTCTGTCTGCCATGTGGGGGTAAAGTAAGAACTTGACTCTGTGAAATCAGGAAAAAGTTCCTCACCACTGAATGTGTTGGCATAAAACATTAGTATAAATACTTTGATCTTGTACTTCTAACCTCCCCAAATTTGAGAAATAAATGATTGTTGTTTAAGCCACCCAGTCTATGGTATTTTGTTATAGCAGCTAACTAAGGCAGACATGTAATTAAATCTGTATCTCAAAGGATTCCCTCATTTCTTTTCTGATTGTTGCCCCCTTTGATAGAGGACTCATTAATTTTATGTCACTTGGAATAAATAGGTGATTAGAAAGGGCTAGTAGCAAATAGAAATGTTTTTTTCTATTTTGTTTTCATTTTTCAAAATTCCAACACACTTGGGCTGAGATCGATGAGAACTGCCCACTGTTAAGGTCAGTGTGGCCTAATTAGTTTTGCTACATTGCTACTGTGATTTTGCTTGACATGACATTGAGGGGAGGCTTAGAAAGTAATCAGCATCTAACAGCCATGATGAGGATTAGTTACACCTAGTGACAGAGTAATTAGCCACTATATATACCACTTAATATGAAGGGGAAGACAAACTGTGATGCCCTTTCCCTTGTAAAAATATCAATGATTGTCCCCTCCTTACTAAAAAAACTTTCAATTCATGAAAACTTCTCAGTAAAAAAATCTACGTGTTGTACAGATTATAAACATCCTGGACTGATTGCAGGTTTAAGAGATGACAAGATTTAGTAATCTATCAAATTCTCTGGTACTAAACTTTTTTCAGATTCTATGCCACAGAAATCCATCTTATTTTAGAGATTTGGTAAAAGCTACTTGTGAAATGAAGTGAACTTTAGTATCTCTTTAGTGACCGTATTTCCTTTCAAGAGTTTATTTAGAGATGTATTCTGGGACATTGAATTTTCTTTGAATGTATATTGGAAAGACTGTAGTCATATCTTTTTCTCAAAGCTGAAGTGAAGACAAACTACTCTAGTTCCTTGGGGATCTATTTTTTCTTGAATATATAAGATATAATTTACCTAGATTCCAAGATTTGTTCTTATTTTTTCACAAACTCCTTGATTGATGTATTCTATTCACCTCATTAGGTTGGTCTGTTGAAGTATATGATTCATAATAATTTAATTTCTTGAGTATTTATTTATTCTTGAAGATAAAACAAGATTTAATCAAATTCTGAAATGTTTTCTTTTTTTCTCAAAAACTTCTATTTTGAATTGTTTCTTAGCTGAGTGATTCTTTTTGTTGAAGTTTAAATGATTTCTCCTGATTCATTGCTCAGACTTGATAGTCTTTTTTACTATTCTTTGCAGTGATCCTTTGTACACTTGACAACACAGTTGTTTCTGGCCATTTTTTTTCTCTACATAGAAATAACAAAAAATTTCCAGTCATTGATTTTCCTCAAGGAATCCATGTCCTCATTTGTGCAAAGTTTGGTCATGGAACTGTAAAGTTGAAATTTTCTCTTTGAATATGTCAAATACCCACAGACTTATACTGATGGGAAATAAAATAATAATTATTAAATAAGTTAACTTATGTTTTGATACTCTTTAGAAATACTTGATATCCTCTGTGTTGTGAGACTATAGAGATTGCCAAACCCTAAAGTTAGTAATTGTGATTAACTACAAATTGTGATTTGGCCAGACTACTGGCCAAATGTCTATTTCCTTTCTAAAATACTGTAGAATGCTGCCTTTTCAATCTCTAATATCACTTAGGAAAAATTTTCGCATCATTTTTCAAGAAATGATCTACACAAATGTGTATAATTACTTTATCTTCCCTTAGGCTGTTTCTCCTATTAGGAAGGAAACCCTTTTCTCACAGCAGAGAGTATACAAATTACCTGGTTTGGTTGGTTTGTTTGATTGAAAGGAAAATAATATTTATCGAGATACAATTTGTAGTATAAAATATACCAGGTGTACACAGTTTTAATCACACCATGAGTTTCCCTCACAATCTTTGTTGAATTCTCCCAGTCCTGACCAGATCCTTGGCAGACACAGATCCTCTTCCTGTCACTTTAGATTAGTACTGCCTGTTCTTAAATTTTGTATGAAGAAATACATTACAAATATACCCTTTTGTGTCTGGCCTATTTCCCTAAACATAATCATTCTGAGATTCATCAACATTGTTATGTGATTCTGTATTTTATTCCTTTATATTCCTGCATTATATTCCATGGTGTCTGGATATACCACAATTTATTTTCACTCTCTAAGGAAACTAGGATTGTTTCCAGTTTGAGTCTATTTAAATAGAGCTGTTATGAACATTTATCTGTAAGTCTTTTTCTGAACTCTTATCTTTAGTTCTCTTGTGCAAATACCTAGGAGTGAAATTAATTAGCCTTAGATAAGGAAATATGAACTTTATAATAATCTGTGTTTTCCAAAGTTGTTATACCTATTTTGTATTCTCATCATTGATATATGAGAAGTCTAGCTGTTCTTTATCAGTACTTATTTCTGAGATTGTAAGTTTAGTCATTCTAATGGATATGTAATAGTATGTCATTTTGTTTTTAATTTGCATTTCCATGGTAATTAGTGATGATAAGTACTTTTTAAGTATTTCTTAGCCTTTTATATATCTGCTTTTAAAAAGTTTTCAAATTATTTGCTTATTTTTAAATTATCTTTGAATTGCAGCATTTGCTTTATATGTTCTATATATTTTATGTATGTAATATGTATAACACATATATAATTTTTAAAGTTTCTTCAGAGAATCTCTTAAAAATAGAAAGTTTTAATTTTGATGAAGTCTAATTTGTAATTTTTTCCTTCATGAATTTTTAAAATGTTACCTAGGGAATCTTGGCCACTGAAAGACCACAGATATTTTCTTCTGTCTATGATCTATTTTGAGTAATTTTTTTTTCATGAGGGAAAATAATAAGTTTAAATAATAAGTTTTAAAAATAAGTTTTAAATAATAAGTTTTAAAATGCACATCTAGGTGTTCTAGCCCCATTTCTCCATTGACATGCTCTATGACCTTGTTAAAATCAATTTTCCATATATGTGTGAATTTATTTCTGAACTCTCTTTTCTTTTCCTTGATCTGCATGTCTATCCTTAGTCCAAGTCACATTTTCTCCATTGATTCTATGGTAAATCTGAAATCAAGTAGTTAGGGTCCTTTAATTTTGTTTTATTTTTTTTCCCGTAGAATTACTTTGGCTATTTTAGATCACTGGCAATTCCATATTCATTTTGGCTTCAGCTTGTCAAATTCATCAAATGATTTTATAGATTTAATTAGAATTACCCTAATCCTATAGAAAATTTTGAGAGAAAATAACATCTTAACAGTAATGAGTCTTCTAATTCAAGTATATGGTACATCTCTCCATTTATTTAAATTATCCTTCTTTTCTCTTGGAACTATTTTTATAGTTATCAATATATGATCTAGGCAGACTGCCTACAAGTTATAAAGTTTCAAAGTGAGTATGAGAACATGAGTCTAGATGAGGGTATTCAAACACTGTATGAGATATAAAACACTATGGAAGGCAAATCTGCATGCTGATACGTGTGAAATATGGGCTACGGTCATACAGAAAGATGTTTTATCAGAATTAGTTATGTAAGGATTATGTTTTATCGAGCATATCTACCATGGGTGATAGATTTTTGACTGAAATCATCAACTAAGTATAACCTGGCCTAATTCTATCCACAGTAATAAGCTAAAGTGGTATAACTCAGACAACAATGATTACACCAAAAAGATAAGCTCAACTTGACTGTCACCACACAGTTCAAAGAACTATGTAAAATTTACCATGCAAGTAAAACTCACAAAAAATTCTATAGTTAAATATACTGTGCAACTGATGTGTGTCTTTTCCCCAAGAAGTTGGGAAATCCTTACCCAGTTGAGGTTAAAGAAAAATGTGCTGTACTTAAGCTTCTCTGAACCTTTTCATTCCTTATCCTCATTACTATTGAAAATTAAGTTCATTTACAACAGAGATTCTGTCTCCCTTGCTTACAACCAAATTGCAACCCCTCACAGGATGCTTTATCCAGTATCTAGAGCATTTTGAGTACTTAACAGACGCTTGTTAAATCATTACATATGTTTTCCTTGGTCTCTGTCATTTGGAAATTTACTCTAATATCCTTCACTAAAATCTGTTTTCCTCTTTCATACATTTATTTGTATATGAAATAAAGATGTATTGAGCATTCATATATACCAGGATCTATATTAGGTTCCAAGAAAATGAAAGACAAAACCAAATAGAACAGATGTTGTCCTAACTGAAGAAACTCTTCATTCTCTAACTGATCAACAATAACTCCTTAACTGGGCTTCCCAGGTGGTGCTAGTGGTAAAGAACCTGCCTGCTAGTGCAGGAGACATAAGAGACCAGGTTTCCATCCTTGGGTCAGGAAGATCCCCTGGAGGAGAACATGGCAACCCACTCCAGTATTCTTGCCTGGAGAATCCCATGGACAGGGGAGGCTGGCGGGCTACAGTCCATAGGGTTGCAGAATTGGAGACAATTGGAGTGACTTAGCACGCATGCAGCTCCTTAACTAGAGACCTCATCTGCCTTCCTTTATCTATAGTTAACTGCTACAGCAGCAGATCCAGAAACAGTTCCTTATCTCCAAGGCTTTGGTTATATCAGTTTCTTCCATGTCTGTTGCCAAACTTCCATTACTTTGTCTAATAATTCCTACTTTTGGTACATTTCAAATTTGACTTTCTCTGAAGCACATTTCTCAGATCCTGGACCAAGATTCTCTGTGTTACAATAATTCCTATTATCTGATTTCTTCCCTTTGAGTGATTAGCATTTTGACTCTGATTTAGATTATAAAATCTTGGAGTACATGACCATATCTCATCAATCTATATTATGTAACATGTTAGAGTTCACTATCACACTGGAAATTGAGATTTCTTTTCATTCACTGCACAGCGTTCATTGTCTATTTATCTTAGAATGATTCTTTTTTGTTTGGTACTTCATTAGACTTCCCCAAAGAAATAGAACCAGTGAAACATCTGCACATTTAATTATTTATGCATCTATGTATCTGTCTATTGAGCAATTATTTGTTTCGGTTGTTATGTCATGTCTGACTCTTTACCATCCCATGGACTGCAGCCTACCAGGCTCCTCTGTCCATGGGAATCTCCAGGCAAGAATACTGGAGTGAGTTGCCTATTTCTTCTAGAGAGATTTGTTTTAAGGAATTGGCTCACAGAGTTTTGGGGACTGGTGAGTCCCAAATCTATACAGCAAACTAGTGGGCTAGAAATTCAGGGAAGAGTTAATATTACAGACTTAAATCTAAGATCTATAGGCTGGAAACTCAGGCAGAGTTTTAATGTTGCAGTTTTGAGGCATAATTAGTACTTTGAGAAATTTTTGGCCTAGCTTTTAGGGCTTTCAATTGTTTTTGTAAGGCCTATCCACATTATGAAGGGACATTTACTGATTTAAATGTGAATCACATCTGAAAGTAGTTTCATAGCAACATCTAGACTGATGCTTGACCAAACAATTGGATACCACAGGCTATTAAAGTTGACTCATATAATGACATCACAACTGCCTTATCCTATGTTTTTCTGTTCTTCCAGTATGTGATTTTCACTGATTCATACATTAAGTGTTAGTCACTCAGTCATGTCTGACTCTTTGTAACCCCATAGACCGTATAGCCCGTCGGGCTCCTCTGTCCATAGAATTCTCCAGGTAAGAGAGAATACTGGAGTGGGTTGCTGGCCTCTTTTAAATAACCCTAGAAACAGATGAGACAAAAATTTTCAAATTGTGTACAACAGAGAAAGACCTCATCCCTGTGCAGAAGTCTCAAATCTTAAAACTACCTTCTATACCTTTCTTTACAATATTACTCCTGGTGGAGCTATGTGTTTGAAAGTCATTCTGTTTACATGTGTACCTAAAAGACATGTCAATAATATGTTTATTAAATTGTGAGCTATTCCCTTGTGGACCCAATCAGAGATCTGTTATCTAACTAAACATCCAAACTGGAGGAACACAAGCTTCCTATGCTCAATTATTTTTCAGTGAACAGAAACATGGGCACTAAATGATGGAATCACATAACAATGTAAAAATATAGGCATTGAAAGCTGTTGACAATAATAGCACAATAAGATGTCAATTTTTAATAGTGTGTCCTATGTGCCAGCCTGTGTAAAGCATCCTTAATGTTTTAGAAATATTGACTCATGAATTCTCACAAATATCTCACAAAAAATGTATTACCATCCCTAAACAAGTGAATACATTAAAGATTAAAAAGTTTAAGCTATTTTTAAGGCTACATACGCAACACTTTGAAGCTATAATATCAGTAAGCTATTGCCATATCGATGCTGCATTTATAGCGGATTAACTCAAGGGCTGACACCAATTATTTCTTCTCCATGGTACATCTGTGTGGTTTGATTGGTTGGATCTGCTTCAGGCTATGGCTCCTCCCTGAAGGTAAGGCTTAGATCTGTTCCATGTGTGGGGCCCAGCCTGAGTGGGCAGTGGCAACTCTTCTCACGGAAATGGCAAGCATTGTCAAGCTCAAAGTCAAAAGCATATCTTTCTCTTTTCACCCTAACTTGTGTGGAAGTCAAAGGTTGTCCCAGTTATCATTACTGTGTTACCAACCAACCAAAACTTACTGGTGTAAGACAAATATTTTATTATGTTTATGGATTTTGTGGTTTCCAAATTTGAACAAGGCACAGTGGGTCTGATTTGTCTCTGCTCTAGGTTGTCTAGGATTTTAACGGGGAATGCTTGAAGACTGAGGCTGACTTCACTAATGGCTGAAGGCTGACGTGATGGTTCCTTCATTCACAGATACAGTACCTGGGCTGAGATGACCAAAATTCTGGGCTTAGCTGGAGAACAGCTTGGAGCACTTACCTTCCCACTCTCCATGTCTCTTGTGCTTCCTCCAGCTCCTTACCGTGTTGTGAGAGGGAGTGTCCCAGGAGACATGTGGAGAATGAGTGTTCCCAGAAAAGGAGGCAGAAAATACATGACTTCTGTGTGTCACAGTCCTTTATTGGTTGCAATCATAATCCCTTTCAGAGGAGTGTCACAGAATTTGAAGATATGTTTTAAAACTGCCTTGAAATTGAGTTACTATATCCCTGAGATATGAAAGAGAAGTGGAGGAGAGACTTGAGTTGCAAAGAGAACCCAAGGAAGAGAGGGTAAAAATAAGAGGAAAAGAGGAGGGAGTTTCTTGCATAGTTGATTGTTTCTGGCAAATGAGTCTCCATCTAAACTGCTTACTGCATCAACACCAGTTAGTTTGGGAAGTTTTACCTCTGCACTCAGTTGACTATTAAGCCTGAATTCACTACTTTCTGTCTGTTTCCACTCCTACCCCTTCAAACCCTTCAAAGGTAATTCTGCAATGGCTGCTTTCTGTTGGCATTCACCGTGTTTATAGTCATCTCTGACTTCATCTCTTCCTTGTGATTACGGCCAGCTTCCCGGGAGTGTGGCAGTCATACAAGGCCCCTCCTTTGGTTTAATTTTCTGCTCTCCTCATCTGGATATTCTTAATTTTATTTTGAGCTTAAGTTTTGTAAGTGAAGTCTGGTATATTTTGTTAGTATTCTGGTTTGAATGTGTTAGTCACGCAGTCGTGTCTGACTCTTTGTGACCCCATGGACCATAGACCACCAGGCTCCTCTGTTCATGGGATTCTCCAGGCAAAGATACTGGAGTGGGTAGCCATTCCCTTCTCCAGGGGATCTTCTCAACCCAGGGATCAAACCTGGGTCTTCGGTATTGCAGGCAGATTCTTTACCACCTGAGACACCGGGGAACCCTGAAGTCTGGTGGAACAGTGAACAGGTACATGAAGAGAGTTGATAGCCAGACGGCAAGTCTCTGGCCCAGCAGCAGCTAGGCACAGAGGGTGGTGCAAACAGCAGTTGTTCTGAAAGGGACACTTTTGCCTCAGAAAAGTCTGTGGGTACTAAGGCCCTGAGAGGAAGGCTCGGTGGAACCTGGCCCAGATTGGAGGTGGTGATGCCAACAGAAGCAGCAGGAGTGACCATGGGAGAAAGAAAATGATCCGCTTGGGGCAGCAGCAGGCCCCGCGGTGGGAGCCGTATTTGCTGATCTGTCTTGGAGCCTCGACCTGTCATGTCTGCGTGATTACGAATTCTCCAGCTAGCATGTTGGAATAGGAACTACTAGCTCTCAGGAAATAAACTTTCAATGAATATTACAAAATGCATGTATATCCATGGACATTAAAATAAAGCATATCAAAGAGATTTTAGAATTTATCAAAAATTGTAAATCTCTGGTTTTGACCAATGATGTGACATTGGAAAGTAAATATCCACAAGCTTAGGAATAGAAATTAAATTTAAAGATCATCACATTCAGTGGGAAAAAACTTTCAGAAAACTTCAAACAACCAATTATTAACAAGGGGCAACTTTAAATTTAAATTTTCTTTATAAATCAAAGTGCAGTGATAAAAACCCATTAACAGATGTGTTGATTATACACATTTTAAGTTTATTGAATGATCTCAAGTTACTGAAAATGTCAGATGAAGCATTACAATGCCAGTGAATAATTTTACACTTGAAAATAAATTTATAAGTACCCACACACATGTACACACACACACACACACACACACACACACACACACACACACACACACACAGAGCAGGTCTGCAAATACACTTGGTAAACCATGAAAGTGCAGAAAGGGATGAGGAATTTTAAAGTTAAAGTATGCTTCCATTGACTGCTTCTGTGACCTAGGAAATATATCATAGGCTTTATACATTCAATTCCCTTATTCACCACTATAATCTATAATGTATATTGTATGACTTTCATATTATAAATGATAAAACTAAGACTCACAAAGGCAATTTTCTTAAGGCTACTCAACTAATAAGTATTATGCTTTCATAAACTTTTACGAAAACATTGTGCCCACAGTACTCTATATCCAAACTTCTTTGAAAAATCTTATATGTGAATTTCAATTGATCTTATTATACTGTTTGGTACTTTTTTTAGTTCTCTATAATCAAAAAAATTAAATGATATTGCACTTAAGATGTGGCTTACTATGTTGGAAGGAATTTTCTCCTTTTCTAAGCAAAAATCAGAGCTGAATGGTATGACAAGATAAAAAAGATGGAAGCTTGAATTAGAGATCCATTAAATAATTAAAATTTGGAAAATGTTTAATTTCTAAAATAGTGTAAAGTTTTTTAACTAGTATATAAGTGATTCCATTAACAAGAATTTTCCAATAGCAGATAATTTACTATGTTGAAATCCTGATTTAGATATTATTTTGGAAAACTAATTTGCTTCTGGAACCCTTAAATTATAGAGGTGTGTCATGATGGTTTATATAAAACTGCATTACATATCTTATCAGTGAAACCATCTTGACTTTATACTCCTTTCAGGGTCCCTATTTATTAACAATCTGCCCTACCACACATATAACACTCATTATATGAGACCTGCCTCTTGAGAAATCTGTATGCAGGTCAGGAAGCAACAGTTAGAACTGGACATGGAACAACAGACTGGTTCCAAATAGGAAAAGGAGTACATCAAGTCTGTATATTGTCACCCTGCTTATTTAACTTATATGCAGAGTGCATCATGAGAAACGCCGGGCTGAATGAATAAACTGGAATCAAGATTGCTGGGAGAAATATCAATAACTTCAGATATGCAGATGACACCATCCTTATGGCAGAAAGTGAAGAAGACCTAAAGAGCCTCTTGATGAAAGTGAAAGAGAAGAGTGAAAAAGTTGGCTTTAAGCTCAACATACAGAAAACTAAGATCATAGTGTCTGGTCCCATCACTTCATGACAAATAGATGGGGAAACAGTGGCTGACTTTATTTTTTTGGGGGCTCCAAAACCATTGCAGATGGTGACTGCAGCCATGAAATTAAAAGATGTGTATAAATAAATAAATAAATAAAAGATGCTTACTCCTTGAAAGGGAAGTTATGACAGACCTAGATAGCATATTAAAAAACAGAGACATTACTTTGCCAACAAAGGTCCATCTAGTCAAGGCTATTGTTTTTCCAGTAGTCATGTATGGATGTGAGAGTTGGACTGTAAAGAAAGCTGAACGCCAAAGAATTGATGTTTTTGAACTGTGGTGTTGGAGAAGACTCTTGAGAGTCCCTTGGACTGCAAGGAGATCCAGCCAGTCCATCCTAAGGGAGATCAGTCTTGGGTGTTCACTGGAAGGACTGATGTTGAAGCTGAAACTCCGATACTTTGGCACCTGATGAGAAGAGCTGACTCATTAGAACAGGCCCTGATGCTGGGAAAGATTGAGGGCAGGAGGAGAAGGGGATGACAGAGGATAAGATGGTTGGATGGCATCACCGACTCAATGGACATGAGTTTGGGTAAACTCTGCAAGTTGGTGATGGACAGGGATGCCTGGCGTGCTGCATCCATGGGGTTGCAAAGAGTCGGACATGACTGAGAGACTTAACTGAACTGAACTGATATGAGAGCTTTAATATACTTTCCAGATCTTGAAGAGCAGCAGATCATTCAAAAGGAAAAAAAAAAAAATTCCAGGGTATTACTTGACTTTTTATCCATCCAGAATCATGTGTCCACGGGATTCTCTAAGGATAAATATATATTCATAAATGGAAGTTGGACTGGATCTGACCATAGGAGAACCAACAGCAGTTTTGATTCTCTTGCCTTTCACATGCTTTGCTGCCTCAGTCCCCCTGTGATATCTAAGGGACAGAATAGCATCAGTGTCTTCTTTCCCCTCTCTTCAGAACCTGGTGTGAAAAGGAACAGATTCTGAGTGAAGGGGATGTTCACTCAAGATAAGTAATGTGTATGTTTTTTCATCCTTTTTAAAGGTAGCAGTTGACAAGTTAAAAAATTATTGTGTTTTTGAATGACAAATATAAGAGAAGAATAACTTTCATTGAGCATTCACTAGTATCTTAAGTCCCTAAAGTAGATCTATTTTACCCCCATTTATACTTGATCTGAAAATTTAGTTAATGTATCAAGCAGTTAGCAAAGAAAGGATTATTTTCCAGGCAGTCTGTCTCCTGGACCCATGTTCTCAACCATTATGCTCTGTCACTATGATGCGTATATCCACTGGGTGGTATGGGAGCCTATAGGAGGAAGTCCTAAGCTAGCAAGATGGAGCCTCGAGGAGGTTTTAAATGCAGAAGATGAGGTGCTTAGATTTATTGAGGGGGCAGGATGCTACAGTGGTAAGTTTAACGTTTCTGGAAACAGGCTACCTATCTTCTATCTTGGCTTCATCATTTGCTGATGATGGCACTGTGGACACATTTCTGCCCCTCAGTGCCTTGATTCTCAATTTCCCCATCTGTAGAACAGATATAAAGGTCCTTGTCTCACCTTATTTCCATGAGAACTGAATGAGAAAGTTAATGTAAAATATTTGCCATTAGGTTGGTGCAAACATAATTGCAGTTTTGGACCATGAATTTTAAATCATTAGAACCAGGCTCAAACACATATTTATTAATCAAAATAGGAACCATCACAATCAACACATTTTTCCCATGAGAAGTAAGTTTGTTTATTGCTGTAGCATACAAATCCATGCTTTGGGATTCGAAGAGTTCTTGGAAAGTGTTTTCTGCCTCTTGCTGGCTGTGAAAGCATTTTCCCTACAAAAAGCTGTCAAGATGCTTGAAGAAGTGGTAGTCAGTTGGCGAGAGGTCAGGTGAATATGGTGGATGAGGCAAAACTCTGTTACCAAATTTGTTCAACTTTTGGAGTGTTGGTTATAGGACGTGTAGTTGGGCGTTGTCGTGGATAACAGTTGGGCCCTTTCTGTTGACTAATGCCTGCTACAGGCTTTGGCGTTTTTGGCGCATCTCATTGGTTGATTTGCTGAGCGTACTTCTCAGATGTAATAGTTTCAAGGGGATTCAGAAAGCTGTAGTGGCTCAGACCAGCAGCAGACTACCAAACAGTGGTCAGGACCTTTTTTTGGTGCTAGTTTGGCTTCTGAGAAGTGCTTTGGAGCTTCTTCTCAGTCTTAACAACTGAGCTGATCGTCGGTGGTTGTCATATAAAATTTTCATTGCATTTCAATCCAATCAAGAAATGGTTCATTGCTGCATAGAATAAGAGAAGATGACACTTCAAAATGAGGATTTTTTGATTAGCGGTTAGCTCATGAGGCACCCGCTTATCGAGTTTTTTCACCTTTCCAATTTGATTCAAATGTCAAGCGACTGTAGAATGGTCAATGTGGAGCTCTTCAGCAACTTCTTGTGTAGTTATAAGAGGATTGGCTTTGATCATAGCTCTCAGTTGGTTGGTGTCAACTTCCAGGGGCTGGCAACTATGCTCCTCATCTTCAAGGCTCTTGTCGCCTTTGCAAAACTTCTTGAACCACCACAGCTCTGTATGTTTGTTAGCAGTTCCTGGGCCAAAGGCATTGTTGATATTGTGTTTTCTCCACTGCTTCACAACACATTTTGAATTTGAATAAGAAAATCACTTGAATTTGCTTTTTGTCTAACACATCATTTCCCTAGTCTAAAATAAATATAAAATACACAGCAAGTAATGTCATTAGCAAAAAACATAAAGCAAGAACTATGCATTAAAATGATATCTAATATAACCTCATTTATTCAAGAATGCATTCCGATATCAAGTGGCAAGTTTCAACAATGCAAAACCATAGTTACTTTTGCACCAACCTAATACATAGTGCTCAAGAAATGTTAGCAAAATTATTGGAGGTTAATCATAAGTTGGCTACTTGAACAGATGAAAAGGAGGGATATGGTGGGGAAACTGTTATAGACAGGACTGATGTGCTCTTTCTCTTCATCTGTCCTTTAATATTGTATGTTTCTCTATAAATAGGAGAAAATCAATTAGGCTTAATTTAAAGACCAAATAGTTGAAATTTGTCTAAGGTGAAAGAGAAATGGGTTTGTTTATTTGTTGGAAAAGAGAAAGTAGAGCTGAAGATACTGAATATGATGGCTGCCCTCTGAGGGTTCATGCAGTGCTGTTTCCAACTATGGGGAGAAAATAATGTGATCTTTATAAAGGAACACAGGTTTTTCTTTATAAACTGGAGACATCAGCAATTACGTAGATTTGTGGAAAAATGATGCTTTGATGATTTGTGAAGAAAGACCACAAGTTTTGGAATCAGGTCACATAGCATTTTAATGTCACTCCTTATCAACTGTATGACATTGAATAAGTTACTTGTCTTTTCTGAATTTTACTTTGTCTTATTAACTATTATGTGAAACAGACTCACAATAGTAATATAAAACATATATTTACATTTTGAAAAAAAAATGAAGCACTGGCTTGCATTCATTAACCTTTTAGAAAAATCTATACATATGTCCCTCCCTCCACTTTGCAGCTCCCTCCACTTTGCAGCTCCCTCCTTCCAACCTCCTCCCACCCAGAAATAATGTTATATTTTTGTGTTAATTCCCCTGGATTTTTATTTATGGTTCTAGCCTATATATATGATTCCTTAAATGCATTATATTTTGCTTCACTTCAATGAAAATTATGTTGTCTTCTTATTCTTAATATGTTTTTAGGATTACTCTGGTTGAGTATACCTCTTTAGTTCATTTATTGTCTGTGTTGTATGGGCTCAATGGAATAAATATGCAATCATTTTTTATTATTGTACATTCTACTGTCAGTGGGCAACTCCACTGATCATACCTTATGTGTGCCTCTTAGAAAAAAAAAGCTGCTTTGTATATTCCTGCCTTAGCATGTAGATGTATGTGTACATAAGGAGTAGATTTGCTAGATGACATGATGTGTGCATCTATAACTTCATTAATTAATCAGTACCTGACTCTTTCCATCATAGATGTACCAATTTCCACTTCTACTAGCAGTGGGACTTCCCGTTTCTTTTATTTGACTTTTTATTACCGATCATTGTGTTTCTACCTGTTTGATAGGTTTGAAGTTTTAGCACATTGTGGTTTGGATTTACGTTTTCTTAATTCGAGTGGTTGGCTCTCTTGTCATATGCATGTTGGCCATATGAGTCTTGCCTTTGTGAAAATTCTGTTCAAGACTCCTAGCAATTGTTATTTTAATTGGTTCTGGGTACTAAATCTTAAATGTATGTGTTGCACATATCTTAGCTTAGTATGTAGCATATTTCACTCATTTACAGTATCTATTGAGGAACAGAAATTCTTATTTTTAATAGGTTCAAATTTGTCAGTGTTTTTGTATAGTTAGTATTTTGTGGGCCTTTTAAATAAGACCCACAAATTTTTCCTACTCCAAAGTAAGAAACATATTTTCCTGTATTGTTTTCTAAACATTTTTTTGTTGTTTTTCCTTTATTATTTTCTCAATCTACATGAACTGACTTCTGTGTATGATGTGAGGTCCAGGGTATGCGGCAACAGTGAAAATGTGTAGCTGAAATCTCCTGAGTTGGGGAGTGTAATTAAGGGAGGACACACAGAATCTATAGCATATGTGCTGAAAAGACACTTCCTAATGAATTCGCTTGTCAGGGATATTAGGACATGCCCAATCCTGTGAGATAACGAACACCTTTTATTTGTGACTTTGGCTTAAGGGCACCTATTGACTTGGTCAAATGTCTAAAAAATTGAACTTCAGGCTGGGATTCTTCCTACCAGCTCTACCTCTTTGCTCTGTCTTCCAGGAGTCAGACCTTCATCACAGCCTGGCATCTCTCTTCTTTCCCCTTTTCATTCTTAACAATTCTCTTAATTAATCTCTTACATGGAAAATTTCTATGTTTGCTTCTTAGATAATCTATTTTTATTTTGTTGTAATTTTTCATATATGTAGCTAGCTGTCTCTATATTTGAACTTGTTTTCTTATCTGCAAATAGGATTAACATCTATTCAAATGATGGCTCTGAGGGTCAAAGAGCAAAAACATTTGCCTCAGTGCTTCAAAATGTTCACCATTGCTAATTCATTTCCATTCCTCATGATGTCTCTTTCAGAATGTGGATGCATTGTAATTTGATTACAAGTAACAAACATATTTTCCTGTATTATTTCTAAACACTTTTTTTTGTTGTTTTTCCTTTATGTCTGCTCTTAGGTGAGCAATACCATAGAGTATTTCTGTGATTTGTATAATCCCCTTGACAATCCTGAGCATTTTCTTCACCACTTAACACAGCTAAGAGAAGATTATCTGCTTTATTGTTCAGTCGCGAAGTCATGTTTGGCTCTTTACAACCCCATGGACTGCCCCACACCAGGCTTTCCTGTTCTTCACTATCTCCTGGAGTTTGCTTGAATTCATGTCCATTGAGTCAGTGATGCTATCTAACCATCTTGCTGCCCCTTCTCCTTTTGCCTTCAGTCTTTCCCAGCATCAGGGTCTTTTCCAATGAATCTGCTCTTTGCATCAGTTGGCAAAAGTATTGCTTTACCTAGTTGATTATTTTAGGTGATCAATTACTGTACTAGACATTTTTTGGTAATTTGTAACTAAATTGGTTAACGTACATAAAGATATTTTTAAGACTGAAGAATTATACAAAAGTAAGGGTCAATCAGACATTAGTCATTTGAAACTAATAATTACAAATTGACAGTTTATACGGTGTCATCATGTATTTGTTTATATCTTTTGCACCTATTTTATGGCTCTATAATGGTGGGTTTAAGTAAATTGTATGCAAGTGAATTTTTCTCAATGATAGGTGAAGCTTAGCTAGGTAGATACATAAATAGCAATATTATATAATACATATTTCTTAACTCCATAACTGAAACTTTATTTGGCTATAAGCCTATGATATGTTTCTGTACATTTATAAATTATATGATGATCAGAAGCAAAGCTCAGATGTGCAGAATATAGTTTTATTTTTCCTGATTTCTGTTCTGATAGTCTGTTTGTTTAGAAACACCAAAATAGCTGATAGTTGCAAACTTTGAAAAATGACATCAAGTACTCAAACTGAATATAACTGCAGTCCCAATATGTAGGTCTTGCTTAGAGTAGAAATAAGGAGTATGGAGGAGGACTTGTTTTCTAACAATTACAGATATTGCCTCAACCTTCAGAGATATGTTTCAAACTTATTTATGATTTAATTTTAACTTCTCTATTACATTTAATGTTATCATGTTTATCTTTGATATTTATATGTATCTCAATATCTTTCTTTATTGAATTCCATTTCTACAAATATTGCTTCTTAAAAAGTTCTTCATGTGAATACAGAGGCAAAGATTTTCAATATCTGGTTACTGTGTTCAGTGAACCAATTGCCTATCTCAAGAAATATTTGACACAAGATTCTAGTGTCGCCAAATAATATTGTGCTGAGTTGCTCAGTCATGTTCAACCCTTTGTGACCCCAAGGACTATAGCCCACCAGGTTCCTCTGTCCATGGGATTTTTCAGGCAAGAATACGACTGGCTTGCCATTTCCACTTCAAGGGGATCTTGCTGACCCAGGGATCAAACCCACATCTCTTACATTTCCTGCATTGGCAGGTGCATTCTTTACCAGTGTGCTGCCTGAGAAGCCCCAGCCAAATAACGTAGTGAGTTCCAAAATAATTAGTTCAGTAGAATTCTACCAATTTATGATTGCATGTGCATATATATTACTGATTCTAAGAAAACTGCAGATTTGATTTTTATAGGCCTAATGAATGATGACCAAATTGACCATTCAATAATATATTATTAGAACCAATTATTACCATGGTGACAGTATTTCTAAGTTGTAAGTCTTACCTCCTCTTCAATAAAATGGACTTTTAATACAATATAAGTTGTGGGATGAAGATTTTGAAAAAAATATATAAATATTTTGGTTTACTGTCTGATATTTTATTTTTGTAGTGTGATATTTGCCTCTGAGAAGAAAATTTATAAATAAGATGAAGAAATCATAAAACATTTATAATTTCAAAATATATACAAAGCATTATGATTGCCTGGTAAGACTGAAGACTCTGGGCAATATTCTCAGAGTGTATACCCCAGAAGCATAGATATGTCATTAGATATATTCCAAAAAGTATTGCCAGGTGCTCCTCAAAGAAAGGGTTCTGTAGCTAAATAAGTTAGGCATGTGTTTGCTTTAGCAGTTTTTTTGTTTTTTTTGTTTTTTTTAATTACACAGCTTTTCAAAACTCTATGGTAATGCACATTGTGAATCTTTAATAGGAAGTTCAAGTTCACAGTTGATTTCTATACTTTTTCTATACTTTCTATACTCTGGAACTTTAGATTCCGTCTGAGATTTTTATGATAAATGCATTGTCAAATATGGACTTCCCAGTTGGTGCAGTGGTAACAGAATCCACCTGCCAATGCAGGAGACACAAGAGATGCAGGTTCGATCCCTGAGTCAAGAAGATCCCCTGGAGTAGGCAATGGCAACCTGCTCAAGTATTCTTGCCTGGAAAATCCTATGGACAGAGGAGCCTGGTGGGCTCTTGTCCATGGGGTCTGAAAGAATCAGAAATGACTGAATGACTAAAAGTACACACCCACATTGCCAAATATTAGGCATTTAATGCAATTTGAATTTAGAGGGGGGAAAGGTAACACTTGCCAAGAAGCAAATACCTGCCTAACTCTGATTATATTTACTATATTTTTCCTTTATTACAATTTTGAAAGTTTCCTTTATGTATTTGAGTATGTGCTATTGAGTGCAGGAAAGTTTAACTATATAAAACTTTCCGAAAATAATTGAACATTTCATCGTGTTATATAGACTCTCTGTAGTAATGCTTTCACTTTTAAGATAATTTTCTCTTATATTAATAAAAGTACATGTTTGCTACTGCTTCGTATTTGCTTGGTACATTTTTTTTCACCTTTTCATAGGGACTCTGCTGATTTCCAGGGTTATGTCTCTATGCAACTCTCTTCTCTAGTATTCTGTCCTGAGAATACTTATCTTCCTTTACCCCTCTGAACTCGAAATGACTTTTAAACTTGGGGATTTTGCCAAGTTCCTTCTTGACTTTCTTCTTTGTGCATTATGGCTTGGAAACTCTTTCAAGGCAGTAGACTCTGGTAATTGTAGGACTCACCTTATTTGTTTCCCTTCTCTTAAGGATTAGTGTCCATTATTGTTGCTGCCCCATGCCTGACTGTTGTTTCATGCATGTTTTATGTTTTTTTGTTGATTCAGATGAGAGGATAAATCTCGTCTCTGTTATTCCATTTTTGACAGAAGCCAAGTCCTTAGGCTTCTAATTTTCATTTTTATTGTTTTCATAATTAGAAATATTTGGTTCATTTTCAAATTTTCCCAGTAATGTATCTTATTCTTTGGTTTGATGTCCCTTTTTATTTTTAAATATATTAAATACATTGTTTTTAAATATACTTAAAATATTAAATATGTTAAATATTTTATTTAAATATTTATTCAATTAAACAATTATTTAATTAAAATAATTATTAATAATTAAATGCACTGATATTTTAATATTTAATTAGACACATAAAATATTAAATACACAATTTTGAACATACTACATATATTCAGGCTATAAATATTCTCTTTTTATTTTCTGGGCACCTGCTTATTATATCTTTTGTCTTTGTGTTTTGACAGTTTTACTGAAAATCACATTTCTTTGAACTTAAACTATAAATTTGGGTATTTTATATTTGGTAAGAGGCTCACTTTCTCCAGGAAGAATTTTATAGTAGGCTCTGTAGGAATCTTTTTTTTAACCAACATTGGATTCATGACCACTATAATGCCCTTGGCCTAAGTTCATATGCATCTCTAGGTTTCCAGCAGCTAGATGCTTCCCCCGCAAAAGTGACTAGGTTCCTCTTGTTCTCTGGCTATCGTCTTTCTCCAGCAAACCACAGGAGTTGGCTAGGCCTCAGGCCAGCAAAACCCAGTAATGTGAGAGGGTTACTATCCCAGAAAAATCTCCAGTGGATGATCCCACATACTGAGAAATATTCCAAAGGCTTTCTTAGGTAACTAGTGTAATAGAACCTTGTTTTTTAAAGAATTCTTTATTAATGGCAAATTCATTGGCCTTCTCTCTGCTTTGCTTTGCTCATATTATCACCTGCCCCTCCTGAAATCATCTCCAAATTAAACTGCCTACATCTGACTTTTAAAAACTGTCTTCATTTTTGCACAAAGTGATGCATTAGTCAGCATTCTCCAGAAAAATAGACCAATAAAATATATGTATGTGGAGAGAGAGAGAAAACAAGAAGAGAGACCCTATGTAGATACATATCTACACCTATATATCTCTCAATCTACCAATCTATATATAAAGATTTATTATGAGGATGGGCCCATGTAATTATGGGGTGTAAGAAATCCCATGATCTGTCTGTCTGTGGCTGGAGACCAAGGAGCATCAGTGGTACAGTCCTAGTCTGAGTCTGAAATACTGAGAACCAGAAGAACTGACGGTATAAGTTCTAGTCCAAGTCCCCTAGGCCTGGGAACCAAGAGATCTGATGAAGTAATTTCCAGTCCAAGTGATAAAGACCAATGTCCTTACCTGAAAACAGAGAGGACAAAAGTTCCTTTACCCCACCCTTTGTTCTATTCAAGTTTCCAACAGATTGGATGAGACCTGTCCTCACTGGACAGAATAGTCGACTGATTCACATATGAATCTCCTTCAGAAAACACCCTCACACTGCACCTAGAATAATGTTTAACCAAAATTTGGGCACCCTATATTCCAGTCAAATTAATGCATAAAATTAACAGAGATAAGAATTAACAGAGATAAACTATATGGGTTTTTTCCATTTATGATGGTGGAAAGAGACTTAATGCACCTTTACAATAACAGATCAACTGTAGATACCCTTTATTTAATAGAAGTCCCTCCTATTGAACAGCTCAACTTGAATGTACCTGAGTCTTATTATTTATCTCCCAAGTTCTATAAGGAACTAAAAAGTGAAGTTCTAAGAAGTATTTATGAGGTTTAGCTATGATCTCAAGGGTTAAGTTTAGGGCACAGCTTTCTTTCTGGATTCCCTTCTTGGCTAGTTTTGTTTGTTTTTGAATAATCTTTTGTTCTTGCCAACTTAGAAATTCATAAAAGAACATACATATGTGTGTGTTTGCAATGTGTGTATATGTGTGTGTGTGTAGTAGGGTCAGTAATGTATCTAGCATGGCATACTGATGGACATGGCAAATCACAGCTTTTTCATAATAAATGAAATGATGTTCTTCTTCCTTACAATTATTTTTGTATTCACTAGCTTTAACTTTTATTCAAATTCACCTAAAAATACACTCTCTTGAATTTTTAAACATTAAATTGTAGACAACAGCCAACACGCTCTAGAATTGAAAGTAATGTTTTCTCAAGGATTTACATATATATGATCTTTACTGTAGATATCCAGTAGAGATTGTATTAGCCCTTGGTTCCTTTTGTTGCATTATCATGCAGAAAAGTTCCATTAGAAATTTATTGGGATAGAGAGTTGAAATTCACCATGTAACAATTTTTAGAAAACTAGAAATGTGCAAAATTGGACAGTTTTCATGATATTTAAATATATGTTAATGTGCAGTTTATTTGGACTTCATTCATTTTGCTGAACATGTTTTATCCCTTAGTATTCATTTTATGAAATGTAAAATGCATGCAAATGTATGCCTCATCAAAATGCTGGTCAGATTTTTGCTTTTGATTTTGTCTGTTGCTTTAGATGCCAATTTTCCCTAATGTGTATAGGATATTAGTAGTGTGGCTTATGATTGTTTGAAAATTCATAATAAATTATCCTAGCCTCAAAGTGAAAAATCCACCTTGCTCAATAACAAAATAGTGAGTTGTTTTATATCCTTAAGTGGCATCATGCGGTTTCATTAATTTATTTATTTATTCAGCAAATATATACTGTCCACCTACTATTTCAAGTCAAAAAGGGTATAATAGTGACACGTTAAAGAGAGATAGTGTCTACTTTCAGGGAGTTTACAGGTCAATAAATGAGACTTTAACTCAATAGATAGAATTAACAGTAAGCAATTACATGTTTTGGTAAGTTCAGTAAAGAAAAATAAAAGTAATCCCAAGAAACTGTATAAGAAATACCTGGCCTGGATGCAGGGTCAGGGTGTTCTCTCACTTTTTTTCCTTTTATTTATTTATTTTTAACTTTTCAAAACTTTTCATTTAAAAACAAAAAAGAAAAACTTTTTTTTTTAAATATCGGCAAATAGTTGTGTTACTTTTAGGTGTACAACAAAGTGAGTCAGTTATACATATGTGTGCTAAGTCACCTGTCTGACTCTTTGCAATCCCATGCACTCTAAACCCACCAGGCTCCTCTGTCCATGGGATTCTCCAGGCAAGAAAATTGAAGTGGGTTTCCATTTCCTTCTCCAGGGAATATTCCTGACCTAGGGATTGAATCCATATCTATTATGTCTCCTGCATTGGCAGGCAGGTTCTTTACCACTGAGCTAATAGGGAAGCTCTCTCTCTATATGTTTATATATATATATATATATATATATACACACATATATACAACACACATCTATTCTTTTAAAATTTCTTTTCCCAATTAGACTGTTACATAATATTGAGCAGAGTTACCTCTGCAATGCAGTAGGCCCTTGTGTTCTGTCTTACGGTGATGCTAAGACATGAAGGACAAGATGTATCAGTTAAAATTCAGGATAAGAGTGGTCCTATAAAAGGGACAAATAGGAGATGAAGAGGAGCTTTGCTGACAAGACAGTGAGGTGGTATTCAGGAGAGTGACCTGGAGTGAAACTCATATATCCAAAGTAAAGTGGAAAGCAAGCTATTTTAGGGCTTTGAACTAGGAAATTACATGACAGAATTTTTGCTCCTAAAATTTACTTTGATTGTTTTGTGGAGAATGGATTTAAGGAGACAATGGTGGAAAATAGGCACTAATTAGAAATGTGAAGAAGGCAGACCCAATAGGCTAATGGACTGAATACCTAACCTTACCATCCCACAGTGTCATTTTAATCCACTGTTTATACACTCATAAATTTTAGTTATATTCCTAATATCTGTGATGATCTCCAAACTATAACAATATATAAAAAAATTATTTACATATAAACCACTTTGTGAAGAAGCCCCAGCAAGATGGTAGGTGCTGGAGCAGCAGCTGCATGGTGCTGGAGGGGCTGTGAGGAGAAACCCCACATCCAAGGGCAGAGAAACCCCAGCAAGGTGGTAGGAGGGGCATAATCGTGTTTAGAATCAAACCTCATACCCACCAGAGATGCTCAGAGGGCTCAAACAAACCTTGTGTGCACCAGGACCCAAAGATGCCATAGAGACGGAGACGGAACTGTGTTTGAGTGTCTCCTGGGGAGGCATGGGTCAGCAGTGGACTGCCGCAGGGCTGGAGGCTCTGGGTTTGGCAGACCTGGGTATGGCATAAGCGCTCTTGGAGGAGGCCTCCATTACCGCACCATAGAGCCGCCAGATCTTACACAGGACTGGGGAAACAGACTCTTGGAGGGCACAAACAGAATCTTGTGTGAACCAGGACCCAGGAGAAAGGAGCAGTGACCCCACAAGAGACTGACCCAGACTTGCCCGCGAACGTCCAGGAGCCTCTGGTGGAGGCGTCAGTCGGCAGTGGCCTGCTGCAGGGTTGGGAGCACTGAGTGTAGCAGTGCCCGCGTGGGACCTTTTGGAGGAAGTCGCCATCGTCTTCATTACCTCCACCACAGTTTGGCCTCAGGTAAAATGGCAATCCACTCCAGTACTCTTGCCTGGAAAATTCCATGGACCGAGGAGTCTGGTAGGCTACAGTCCATGGGGTCGCAAAGAGTTGGACACAACTGAGCAACTTCACTTCACTTCACTTCTTCAAATAACAGGGAGGGAACACAGTCCTACCCCTCAACAGAAAATTGAATTCAAGATTTACTGAACATGGTCCCACCCATCAGAACAAGACCCAGTTTCCCTCTCAGTCAGTCTCTCCTATCAGGAAGTTTCAATAAACCTCTTATCCTTCTCCATTAGAGGACAGACAGACTGAAAATAACAATCACAGAAAACTAACCAATCTGATCACATAGACCACAGCCTTGTCTAAATCAATGAATCTGTGAGCCATACCAAGTAGGGCCACCCAAGATGGATGGGTCATGGTGGAGAGCTCTGACAAAACATGGTCCACTGGAGAAGGGAATGGCAAACCACTTCAGTGTTCTTGCCTTGAGAACCCTATGAACTGTATGAAAAGGCAAAAAGATAGGACACTGAAAGATGAACTCCCCAGGTTGGTAGGTGCCCAATATGCTACTGGAAATCAGTGGAGAAATAACTCCAGAAAGAGTGAAGAGATGGAGTCAAAGCAAAAGCAACACCCAGTTGTGGATGTGACTGGTGATGGAAGTAAAGTTCAATGCTATAAAGAGCAATATTGCATAGGAATCTGGAATGTTAGGCCCATGAATCAAGGCAAATTGGAAGTGGTCAAATGGGAAATGTCAAGAGTAAACATCAGCATTTTAGGAATCAGCAAAATAAAATGGACTAGAATGGGTGAATTTAACTCAGATAACCATTATAACTACTACTGTGGGCAAGAATCCCTTAGAAGAAAAGGAGTAGCCATTATGGTCAACAAGAGAGTCCAAAATGCAGTACTTGGATGCAATCTCAAAAATGACAGAATGATCTCTGTTTGTTTCCAAGACAAACCATTTAGTATCACAGTAATCCAAGTCTATGCCCCGACCAGGAATGCTGAAGAAGCTGAAGTTGAATGGTTCTATGAAGACATAAAAGACCTTCTAGAACTAATACCCCCAAAATATGTCTTTTTCATTATAGGGGATGGGAATGCAAAAGTAGGAAGTCAAGAAATATCTGGAGTAAGAGGCAAATTGGGCCTTGGAGTACAGAATGAAGCAGGGCAAAGACTAATAGAGTTTTGCCAAGAGAACACACTGGTCACAGCAAACACCCTCTTCCAACAACACTGAGAAGACTCTACACATGGACATCACCAAATGGTCAATACCAAATCAGATTGATTATATTCTTTACATTCAGTGATGAAGAAGGTCTATACAGTCAACAAAAACAAGACTGGGAGCTGACTGTGACTCATCATGAATGCCTTATTGCCAAATTCATACTGAAATTGAAGAAAGTAGGGAAAACCAATAGGCCATTTAGATATGATCTAAATCAAATCCCTTATGATTATACAGTGGAAGTGACAAATAAATTCAAGGGATTAGATCTGATAGAGTGCCTGAAAACCATGGATGGAGGTTTGTGACATTGTATAGGAGGCAGGCATCAAGACTATCCCCAAGGAAAAAAAATGCAAAAAAGCAAAATTGTCTGAGGAGGCCTTACAAATAGCTGTGGAAAGAAGAGAAATCAAAGGCAAAAGAGAAAAGGAAAGATAAACACGTTTGAATGCTGAGTTCCAAAGTATAGCAAGGAGAGATAAGAAAGCCTTCCTCAGAGATTAGTGCAAAGAAATAGAGGAAAATAATAAAATGGGAAAGGCTAGAGATCTCTTCAAGAAAATGAGAAGCACCAAGGGAACATTTCATGCAAAGATGGGCACAATAAAGGACAGAAATGGTGTGGACCTAACAGAAGCAGAAGATATTATGAAGAATACACAGAAGAACTGTACAAAAAAGATCTTCATGACCCAGATAATCACGATGCTGTGATCACTCACCTAGAGCCAGGCATCCTGGAATGTGAAGTCAAGTGGGCCTGAGGAAGCATCACTATGAACAAAGCTAGTGGAGGTGATAGAATTCCAGTTGAGCTATGTCAAATCCTAAAAGATGATGCTGTGAAAGTGCTGCACTCAATATGCCAGCAAAAATGGAAAACTCAGCCATGGCCACAGGACTGGAAAAGATCAGTTTTCATTCCAATCCCAAAGAAAGGCAATGCCAAAGTCTGCTCAAACTACTACACAATTGCATTCATCTCAAACACTAGCAAACTAGTGCTCAAAATTCTCCAAGCCAGGCTTCAATAGTACTTGAACTGTGAGCTTCCAGATGTTCGAGCTGGATTTAGAAAAGGCAGAGGAGTCAGAGATCAAATTGCCAACATCCACTTGATCATCAAAAAAGCAAGAGAGTTCCCGAAAAACACCTATTTCTGCTTTATTGACTATGCCAAAGCCATTGACTGTGTGAACCACAACAAACTCTGGAAAATTCTTAAAGAGAAGGGAATCTGTATGCAGGTCAGGAAGCCATAGTGAGAACTGGACATAGAAAAACAGACTGGTTCCAAATCAGGAAAGGAGTATATCATGGCTATATATTGTCACCCTGCTTATTTAACTTATATGCAGAGTACATCATGTGAAATGCTGGGCTGGATGAAGCAAAAGCTAGAATCAAGATTGCCAGGAGAAATACCAGTAACCTCAGATATGTAGATGACACACCCTTATGTCAGAAAACGAAGAGGAGCTAAAGAGCCTCTTGATGAAAGTGAAAGATGAGAGTGAAAACATTGACTTAAAACTCAACATTCAAAAAACTCAGATCACGGCATCTGGTCCCATCTCTTCATGTCACATAGATGGGGAAGCAGTGGAAACAGTGATAGATTTATTTATCTAGGCTCCAAAATCACTGCAGATAGTGACTGCAGCCATTAACTTAAAAGACGCTTGCTCCTTGGAAGAAAAGCTATGACCAACCTAGAAAGCATATTAAAAAGCAGAGACATTTCTTTGCCAGAAAGGTTCATCTAGTCAAGGCTATGGTTTTTCTAGTAGTCATGTAAGGATGTGAGAGTTGGAGTGTAAAGAAAGGTGAGCACCAAAAAATTGATGCTTTTGAACTGTGGTGTAGGAGAAGACTCTTTAAAGTCCCTTGGACTGCAAGGAGATCCAACCAGTCAATCCTAAAGGAAATCAGTCCTGAATATTCATTGGAAGGACTGATGCTGAAATTGAAACTACAGTACTTTGGCCACCTCATGTGAAGAACTGACTCATTGGAAAAGACCCTGATGCTGGGAAAGTTGAAGGCAGGAGGAGAAGGTAACAATAGAGGACAATATGGTTGGATGGCATCACTAACTCAATGGACATGAGTTTGAGTAAGCTCTGGGAGTTGTTGATGGACAGGGAGGCCTGGCATTTTTCAGTTCATGGTGTCGCAGAGTTGGACACAACTGAGGAACTGAACTGAACTGAAGAAGATTAAGTTGATAGAAAATACAAAGGTTGTCCTTTGTAATACCACTGTGTGGAGATTGAGAAAATGATCTAGGAAGCTGGGGTTAATGGAAACTCAGAACCTGGGGTTTGAAGAGAAGTCAATAGAAAAGAAGTCTAGGAACCATTGTAAAGACCAACTGATTTATTTTCCAACCCCTCTTTGTTTTTATAAGTATGTATATCTGTAAAAATAATGGAGATATCTCATTTCCCTTCGTTTTTTGTCAACTCAATAAAATATTCATATATTTTGTTGTTCTGCTTTTTTTCCTGCCTGACCAAGTTACTGGTACAAAAAGAGAGGGGGAACCCTTAATTCTGTTAACACACTATGTAAAATACTACAGCTTCAGATAATCTAAGGTGGTATGAACACATGGTTTTGGGTAATATGAAAATGGGGAATCTGTAGATTTTAAAGCCTTCATTTTTGCAATTGTAAGCTTCTACCCCTTCCCAATAATCTTTTTTTATTTGACTTAGTTTAAAGTAATCAACTGACTTTTATACTTGACAAATCTCATTACTATTTTAAATATCTGCTTCTTCAACTGTATTCAATAATTTTTTGCCTTGAAAACTGTGCAAAACTAATCATACTCTTACCATGCAGTCTAACAATTGCACTCCTTGGTATTTCAACTCCTTTGGGAGTCTGTACAAAAACCTGCACAAAGATATTTATAGTAACTTTATTCATAATTGCCAAAACTTGGAAGCAACCAAGATGTCCTTCAGTAGGTGAATAGATAAATAAACTCTAGTGCATCCAGGTAATGGAATATTATTCAGTGCGGGAAATAAATAAGCTATCAAGCCAAAGAAATATATGGAAGAAACTTAAACGCACATTAGCAAGTGAAAGAAGCTAATGTGAAAAGGCTACATACTTGATGATTTTAACTATGCAATTCTGGAAAAGGCAAAACTGCAGAGATAGTAAAAAGATTAATTGATGACAGGGGTCAGGTGGGGCAAGGATGAAGAGGTGAAGCACAGAGGAATTTTAAGAGTGAAAATACTCTATAGGATACCATAATGGTGAGCACATGCCACTATACATTTATCCACACCCACAGAATGTACACTGAGAAGGAATTGGCAGCCCACTGCAATATTCTTGCCTGGAGAATCCCATGGATGGAGTAACGTGGGGTACAGTCCATGGGGTCACACAGGTTGACACAACCCAAGAGACTTAGCCCAGCACAGCGCATAGAAGGCACATTACCAAGGGTGAACCATAATGTAAACAGAACTTGGGTGGTTATGGTGCGTCACTCTACGTTTATCAGTTGTAACACATACACCACTCTGGTGGGGAGGTTGATAAAATGCATGCTGTGCCGGTGTGGAGAAATATCTGTCCCATTTCCTCAATTTTGCTGTGAGTCTTAAGCTGCTCTAGAAAAATGAAGTCTTAATTTTAAAAATGTGTGGACTGATGAATCTTGCTCTGGAAAAATTATTAATTTTAAGAAGAAATTAAGATAATTTTAATTCTTCTGATTATTGATATATTGTTATGATTTCTGATATAGAACTAGCTTTTAAAATTCTTATATAAAATATTACTTTCTGATTTAAAACTCAAGGACTTTCATAGACAGCTCTCTTGTTAAGGATGCAGAGCTTTGGATCACATTTTGGCCTTTTATTTTTAAATATTTATTCATCAATTCAATAGATATTTTTTATCCCAGTGGGTGGAGGCCGGGATGAAGCACAAGCTGGAATCAAGATTGCTGGGAGAAATATCAAAAGCCTCAGATAAGCAGATGATACCACCCTTATGGCAGAAAGCAAAGAACTGAAGATCCGCTTGATGAAAGGGAAAGAGAAGAGTGAAAAAGCTGGCTTAAAACTCGCATTCAAAAAACTAAGATCATGACATCCAATCCCATAACTTCATGGCAAATAGATGGGGAAACAATGGAAACAGTGACAGACTTTATTTTCTTGGGCTCCAAAGTCACTGCAGATGGTGACTGCAGCCATGAAATTAAAAGATTCTTGCTCCTTGGAAGAAAAGCTATGACCAACCTAGACAGCTTATTGAAAAGCAGAGACATTACTTTGCTACGAAAGGTCCTTCTGGTCAAAGCTATGGTTTTTCCAGTAGTCACGTATGGATGTGAGAGTAGGACAATAAAGAAAGCTGAGCACCAAAGAATTGATGCTTTCGAACTGTGGTGTTGGAGAAGACTCTTGAGAGTCCCTTGGACTGCAAGGAGATCCAACCAGTCCATCCCAAAAGAAATCAGTCCTGAATATTCATTGGGAAGACTGATACTGAAGCTGAAACTACAATCCTTTGGCCACCTGATGCGAAGAAGTGACTCATTGGAAAAACCCTGATGCTGAGAAACATTGAAGGTGGTAGGAGAAGGGGATGACAAAGAATTAGATGGTTGGATGGCATCACCGACTCGAAGGACATGAGTTTGAATAGTAAGCTCCGAGAGTTGGTGATGGACAGGGAGGCCTGGCGTGCTGCAGTCCATGGGGTCTCCAAGAGTTGGACACAACTGAGCAACTGAACTGAGCTGATGGACCTACTTTGTATCAGAGATGGTCCAAGATTCTAGATATATATATATCAGTGAACAAGCAGATAAAACCCCTTAACCTCATAGGGAGATATGATAAAAGTGATTTGGTTTGTTTCTTTCTTTTTAAAATTAATTTGAAATCCCTATAAATGTGTCACCACATTATTTTGTAAACTGAGATACTACAGATAGTTGAAGGGAATATCATTAAGAAGTATTCTGAGACCATGGCCTGGCATGCGGCAGTCCATGGAGTCAGAAAGAGTCAGGGATGAATGGTAATCCTATTATAAGAATGTTGGTTCATTGTATTGGAAGAGTGTCCAAAGATTTTGAACCAGTTACAAAAATATACACACTGGAAAAAATAAATCATCTGAGGACTCCTATAGCTTTCTGAGAAACTTGAAGCATGTACCATTTATATTTGATTTCTAATGCTAGGAAACATTTTTTATAGGGGATGCTTCAATTCAAACAACTACTAAAATGTGGCTTAGGCATGGCTTGGGGCTATAATGCAATATACTCCCCTGAGGTTCTTGTTCAGAAATGGGAGACTATTGTTCAGAATCACTGTGCTGCTTAATATCCTCAAACAGCTTTCCCTTTTTTCCCCCTGAAAAATGTTAGGGATTTTCTGAAAATTGGTTTTTATGATCAAAGGCTATCTACTCTCAAAAGTGTCTTCAATAAATTATCAAAGATCTTCCCTGCAGTTTCTTTAGGATATATTGGGTTTTTCCTACCACATTTACTTTAGTTGAGTTTTGTGTTTCAAAGAGAGCAAGTAAGAAAGAGACAGAGAAAATGTGTAAGTTATTTGGGTTTCTTCCAATACATGATTGCATTTTATTTAGGCAGACAAGGCATGTAACAACTTGGAATGTGTTTTGTTTTGTTTTGTTTTTTTTTGCTTTGTGTTTGGTGGGTGGCAAGGAGATGGGGTTGTATGCTTGATTGGAAAGGAAAATTCATCTTATTTTAATTGAAATACCTAATTAAATTTCTGTGGAATCATAATTTACACTGCTTGTGTTTCTTATTGCCATATTTTAGCCCTTGTATTCCTATTTGCAATCTGATAATTTATTAGTGGAAATTGATCTGGAAGAGAGAACAGGGCAAAATTTTGCACCCATTTGATTCACTAGTTAAATTTTTAATTTAGTGCTGCCGTTCAAATGCTACCAGTGAGTTATCTCCCTGACAGCATCAAGGAGTGTCATTTGGGTGACGCACTCTATTAGTCTAGTTTACTATTTTCTACTAGTTCAAATTTTCTTCTTTCTCACTGATTTATTTAAAGTCATAGGATCATAATTAATAGAAGCAGCAAAATGAGCCTTCAGCAAATTAATTATCATTATGCATGCCATGCATTTGAATAATAATCTGGATGATATATTTATAATGGCGGAAGTTATTATGTGGATTAAAATGATAAAGGAAGTTTTAGCAGGGAATTGGGAAGGATATATAACTTAAAGATGCTCACAAGCTGTCCTTTAGTCTAATTTGGCTCCCAGCTGTGATTCAAGTTTTGATATGAAGCTATTTATTTTGAGTTCAATTGTCATAAACACCAAGTTACAGATGTTATGTGGTGCCAATGTATAATATTTGATCAGTGAACTGTTCCAAAATATAATATTGTGCTTTTTTAATTATTTACTCTACCAAAATTTGCTATTAAACTAGATGAAAATCCTTTTTGTATGACACTGTAATAAAGTGAGCAGACATTTTATTTATTTTTTACATTAAATTTTAATGATAATATAGTAATTTAAGTGTATGGGAGAGTATTCTTAGGATTTCTTGGTAGCAATCTTTAATCTATGATTGAGTTAATCAGTTAATCCACTTTTATGACAAATTTTACATAATGTTATTGTAAGAAAATAATTCTAGAGAGTGGATTGTCTTTTGTCCTTCTCAGCTACCTGGTACTTATATTTTTGTAAAGACAGTCATGGTCATCTATATTCAGTGCCCTAAATAACCTTCTTACATCCTCTCCACATTGGGTTCTGAAGCTAGCCATATCTCCAATGGGAATGATTAAATTCCAACTTGATCAGGGCATTCCTACCTCAGACGATAGGGGAAAGTACTAGAGAAGTAAGCTATAACAGAATCCAGTGATGAGAACTGAGATCTACTTGGGAAGGACTTTAAAATGCATGGTGAATTTAGGGTTCAGAGTCATAGAGGTTAAAGAGATAGTAATCAAGAGCTCAGAGGGAATCAATGCTATCAAGTAATTTTAGTGAGAAATGATGATATATATGTGTGTGTATGTGTGTTTGTGAGTGTTGGGGATTGGGTGCTGAGTGAGTATAGTGAATTAATTCCTTATTCATCACATACAAATTGTTTGATCATAAATGTTTCTCAACCTGACTTCACATTAGAATCATTTGGAGAGCTTTTAAAAAATACTAATGCAGCAGTCCAATGCAAGATAAAATTTATCATGGTCTTTCACCATGATCACAGGTATGAATAATTTTTTAAAAGCAGACATTTTAATTTTGAGGTCAAAAATAAAGAAATCATGCTTTATAATGGTGATATGAAATTAGGTTTAGAGTGAGAATCTTGCCTCCTTAATGTTTTGCTTATAAATTATGTTGACATGAGCCAAAGGAAGTGAAGAGTTGATGGCAGTGTTTAGATGAATAATGCATAAAGGAAACTATATGCTGCTCTTATAAATAAATATTTCTAGAAACAGTTATTTTTCACCTGGTGCCTCACATATTTTTCCTCTCTACTTGGTAGACGGCTTGGTAGGTTTTACAGGTTATAGAATGAAACGAGTTGTTTGGATGAGTGCAAAGGCAAGTTTGTTCATGTTTTCAGGTATAGTCAACTAATTTTGAAAAAACTGTGGCAGTCTTAAACCAAAATGATTATATACAGGTGTGGGTATGTACTGAGTGGTTTTGCTCATATGATCTCCATCATGGTCCTGTCTTTGAACTAATTTGTATCTTCATGTTTATATTTATTGGTAAATGTGCTTTAGAGTAACAGGCATACATTTTGTAACATATGTGGATTGTTGTTGTTCAGTCGCTAAGTCCTGTCTGACTCTTTTTGACCCCATGACTTGCATCATGCCAGGCTTCCCTGTCCTTCACTGTCTCCCAGAGTTTGCTGAAATCATCTTATATTCTGCTGCCCTCTTATTCTTTTGCCCCCGGTCTTTCCCAGTATCAGGGTCTTTTCCAGTGAGTCGACTCTTCACATCAGGTGGCCAAAGTATTGGAGCTTCAGTTTCAGCATCAGTCCTTCTAATGAGTATTCAGGATTGATTTCCTTCAGGATTGATTGATCTCTTGGCAGTCCAAGGGACTCAAGAGTCCCCTCTCACCAAAACTTGAAATCATCTATTCTTTGGCACTCAGCTTTCTTTATGGCCCAGGTCTCACATCTGTATATAACTACTGGAAAAACCACAGATTTTTTTTTTCCATTTATTTTTATTAGTTGGAGGCTAATTACTTTACAATATTGTAGTGGTTTTTAACTATACAGACATTTATCAGCAAAGTGATGTCTCTGCTTTTTAATATGATGTTGAGATGTCTCCTAGCTTTCCTTCCAAAGGGCAAGTATCTTTTAATTTTGTGGCTGTAGTCACCGTCTGTTGTGATTTTGGAGCCCAAGAAAATAAAATCTGTTACTGTTTTCACTTTTCCCCTTTCCATTTGCCATGAAGTGATGGGACTGAATGCTATGATCTTAGTTCTTTGAAAGTTGAATTTTAAACCAGCTTTTTCACTTTCCTCTCCCCCTCATCAAGAGGCTCTTTAGTTACTCTTTACTTTCACCATTAGAGTGGTATCATCTGCATATCTGAGGTTATTGATATTTCTCCTGGCAGTCTTGATTCCAGCCTGTGCTTCATTTCACATGGAATGCCAGGCTAGAAGTTAAATAAACAAGGTGAAAAAATACAGCTTTGATATACTCCTTTCCCAACCTTGAACCAGTCTGTTGTTCCTTGATGAGTTAAGGCTACAAAAACTCACTGCTGTACACATTTAAGTGACTCTTGTTAAATAGCCTACTATTTCTACCCCTCAGGTGTTTTATAATCTGTAGACTAAGGGTTATGAGCTTTACTGAAGATATTAGGGTAATCAAGTACTATATGTAACCCATTTAATATAGTGCTACATTACTTCACAAAGCAGGGGATTAAAAAATGTGAGTGTTCTAAGTTCTCTCCTCTACTCTTTCCATTTTCCAGATAGTTTTCAGGCATTTTATGATGGAAATCTTCCTACAGTAAGATGAACAAATAGAAATTCAAATACTGGGTTGATCTAACAGTTCATTTGAGTTTTTCTTTAACATCTTATGGAAATAAACAAACAAACTTTTTGGCCAACCCAACAAAATGTTTGAGACAAGTACATTACCTATAAGAATTTATTTAGTTATGTTAGCTAGTACTGCATACAACTTTGAGCTTCCTGGCATCCAGGACAAAAATAGAAAACAAATTTTGATTTTATTAAAAGTATGAGGATGTAAATCAGTCCTACAGAAACTGTTTTTTTCCCCTGATATTATGTTCAAAAAATACAACACTCAAGGTCTTTCTTACCGAGAACATTGAATAATGTAAATGAATAATGCCGTCAAAAATGATTTTATGGTTGATGCAGTAGCCATCTGCATATGGCCGTTCCTTGCATCAACCCTCAATAAAACCCAAGGGCATGACTTTAAAGGGTAGCAGCTTGATCATTATTACATTTTTATGGATGAGTCAAACATCCTTCTCCATTGTTATACAAGAGAAAAGTCAAATGAGAGATCATCTGGCTTAAGGTTATAATTCAAAATATTCCTCAATTACAGAATTCATCCCATACTTATAATTTTTATGGAACTCTTCTGTATATAAATTTGTACACTTTTATCTCTCATGTATTTCAATAAATTAAAATGGAATACTCTGTTATACATCTGTGCTCCATGGTCCATGGTATTATAACAGAAACAATGACAACCTTGGTCTACAGAGAAACTCAGTTATGCATTATATTAAATTACAGATGTGTTAAAATTGTATTTAAGGAAAAAAAAAAAAAACCCTGAAGAACAGCAAGCTAAACAAAGTCCAATTCAGTGTTTATTTTGACTGTCAAATTGCGTGAAATGCATCTATAAATGTGTAGACCTTCAGAAAATTTACGTAATTAATAGGTAGTTGTCACTGGGAGAAGGCAGTGAGTTAAGATATATTTCCCTTTACTTGCTTTTTAAAAGATTTTTATTTTTGTAGGTTTGTAAAGTATTTTTGTGTTTGTGCTATGTTCAGTTGTGCCTGAGTCTTTGTGACCCCGTGGACTGTAGCCCACCAGGCCCCTCTGTCCATGGAATTTCCCAGGCTAGAATAGTGGAGTGGGTTCCCATTTCCTTCTCCAAAGGATCTTCCTGACCCAGGGATTGAACTTGAATCTCCCGTGTATCCTACTTTGCAGGCAGATACTTTATTTCTTACTGAATGCAATTTTCAGTTGCAAATTTATGGTATTTACAATTATGACACCATAAACTTAAATAAGGGCATTTTAGATCTGTGCTCATCCATATGGAATGGCAAATATTAGAACACTTGTTACTATAATATTCAGATTAGCATCAGGAGTGTGTAAAACATTTAGATTATTCTGAATTATCAAGACAATGATTCAGATGTTCCATAAATTTAATTCATAGTAAAACTGAAAGGAAGATAAATCACTAAAATTATGAACAAATTATTAATTTCTCAAGTTATTAAATCTGTAGAATAATTTAGATAAGGCCTTCATTTGATGGACTGGTACCACATGGACATGTTTCTAAAATGTTGCTTTTAGACCTGAAGATTTGACATTTTTTAAAAAATTTCTGTATAGTTGAATTACAATATTAGTTTCAGATGTACAGCATAGTGATTCAGTATTGTTGCAGTTTATACTCCATTAAAGTTTAGCACAAAATAATGACTGTTATTCCTTGTGCTATACAACATATCCTTGATTTTCTTATATTTTGTACATAGTAGTGTATACCTCTCAATCCCGTAATATGTTACTTCACCCTTCTTTCTCTCCATTGGTATTCTTAATTTTATTTTCTATGGGTCTGTTTCTCTTTTACTGCCTATGTTTGCATTATTTTGTAGATCTCACATATAAGTGATAATCATATGTTGTTTTTCTTTCTCTGGCTTATTTCACTAAGCATAATACTCTCTAGGTCCATCCACTTTGCTGCAAATGACAGAATTTCACTTTTTATCCTGAGTACTGTTGTAAATACATACCACATACATATATACCACTTCTTTATCTGTTCATATGTTGATGGAAACTTGGGTTCCTTCCATATCTTTGCTAATGAAAACAATACTGTTATGAACATGGGGACCATGTATCATTTTGAATTAGTGCTTTTGTTTTTTCCAAATACATGCGCAAGAATGGAATTGCTGGTTAATAGCAGTTCTGTATTTATTAATAGTTTTTTGAGGAACCTGTGTGACTGTTTTCCATAGTGGCTGCACCAACTTCCATTCCCACCAACAGTATAAAGGGGTTCCATTTCTTCACATCAGGATCAGCATTTGTTATTGGTAGACTTTTATTTCTATTTATTGAAGTATTGTTGATTTACAGTATTGTGTTAGTTTCAGGTATATAGCAAAGTGATTCATTTATATATATAATATGTGTATGTCTGTTTGTATCCTTTTTCAGATTATCTTCCCTCATTGTTGTTGTTGTTCAGTCACTAAGTTGTGTCTGACTCTTTTTGACCCCATGGACTGTAGCACACCAGGCTTGCCTGTTCTTCATTGTCTCCCAGAATTTGCTCAAATTCATGTCCATTGAGTCAGTTATACTATCTAACCATTTTATCCTCTGCCACCCTCTTCTCCTTTTGCCCTCAGTCTTTCCCAGCATCAGGGTCTTTTTCAGTGAATCATCTCTTCGAATCAGGTGGCCAAAGTCTTGGAGCTTTGCATCAGTCCTCCCAGTGAATATTCAGGATTGATTTTCTTTAGAATTTACTGGTTTGATCTCCTTGCAGTCCAGGGGACTCTCAAGAGTCTTCTCTAGCACCACATTTCAAAAGCATCAATTCTTTGGCTACTACTGAAACAATGTATTCTGACTATTCAGAAAAAAATTAATAAAAATGAACAAAGTATCAACTGCTAATGATCAGGGTTATCTGATCGCTATCTAAGAAATCATGTTTAAATAGTATTCAAATATGTCTCGAGTTTCAAATGTGAAGATGATATAGTAGGCAGCCATTTGTCTACTTTTTGAAGTCTTCACTCCTGTGATTGTTTAATCACATTGTCAGGATATTTTATTAGGTATTAAAATTTCAAATGATAGAGTGGTACAATTTTAGGATGCACTTGAACTGTTAGAATCCTTAGTTGCTTCAGTGGGCTGTTGGTTGTGTCAGCCACGGATAGAGTTCTTGCTGCCTGTGCAGGGGCCCATGTCGTCATTCATACAAAGCCTTGGGTGCAAGTCAGCTGTTCCCCTCAGCCTCCCCTGCCCTCATCCTGCTGCCAAATCGCTCTGTAAGGCTTGCAGGACCAGCTTTCCTCTAAGTGTGTGCCGAGGGGTAAGTCGTGATGGAGTGGCCGCCGTCAGAAACCTGGTACTGAGGTACTGCTTGAGTAAGTACCACCAGTGGCCACCAGCGCTGCACCTAAGCCCGACCCCAGGACCAGTCACCTCTGCTTCCCGTTGGTTGAGTCTTTTCACTAGTCTTAGCGACCCTAGATCCAGTGCTGCTCTGTGAGTTGGAGTAAGTGGAACTGGAGTGTTCACTGGCCTCAGGGTAGGGCACAGGGCAAAGTGATCACAGAAACCAGGTAGTCACTAATGCGGATCTCGCTCCATCCTGCCTTGCCATTAAACCTACACAAGCAAGTACTCCCTCCTCGTGAGTAGAGTCCAGGCTTCCTACAGCGACTCTATTAGTCCCAGAGATCTTCCAGCTAGGGGGGCTTGTGTTTCCCATGGAGGACCCCAGGGCTAGGACATCCAGTCCGTGGCTTGAACTGCTCACTCCTTTGGGTGTGTGTTCTCCCACGTAATCTAGGAATATGGATTCTAAGAGTGAAAACATACTTTAGAATTTTTAAGTCCTTTAGAAAGAGGAAGACAAAAAAAAACATATGAAGTCACTTATTTGTCAAATCTAAAATATGACACAAATGAATTTATCTATGAAACAGAAAATGGCACACAGATACAGACTGTGGTTGCCGTGGGTAAGAGGGTGAGGGAGTGATATATGGAGAACTTGGGATTAGCCGATGCAAACTATTGTATATAGAATGGATAAGCAACAAGATCCTACTTATAGCAGGGAAGTATATTCAATATCCTCTAATAAGCCATAATGGAGAGAATATGGAAAAGAATATACATATATACATATTTATGTGTGACAAAATCACTTTGCTATAAAGCAAAGTTTAGCACAGCATTGTAAATCAACTATACTTCAAAAAAAATAAAATTTAGAAGAAACTCAAAAATTGTTCTAGTTCTGTTATTTGCAGTTTCAAAACTGAACAAAATACCCTGACAATGTGACTGAACAGTGTAGGCATGAATACTTCAAACAGTAGGGAAACTTCTACCTGTAGTTTATCATCTTCACACCTGAAAGTCTAGCCATATTTGAATTTTATCTAAACATGCTTTTTTATTTTGAAACTGAAATGAAGACTGATTATTAGTAGTTGATATTCTGTTTGCTTTTATTAATTTTTTCTAAATATCCAAGAAAAATACGCACATTTTAGAAAAGCACACTTATAATCCTATCTTCTGAAGAAAGTCATTGCTAATATTTTTGGCATGTTTCATTCCATTATTATTTCTGTTCACTTCTTATTGTTTATATATGTATAATCAGAATCATTGCTTTTTAGTTAACATGAATTGTATTCAAGATTTGTTTATGTAAACAAATAATATGATCTTAATGGCTACATAATTTTTCATTGTTTGAATTTTTTTATTGCTGTGCAGTGAATTGTTTATTTTTGTTATCATAAATTCACTAGGAATATATTATGTGTACATAAGTATTTATCTATCATACAAGTTTATAATTTTAAAATAGACTTTGAGCTTACTAATTAGCAGATCAAGGCTCTGAATATTTTTCAGGCTCTTGATTTATATTTACAAATTGCTTTCCACAAAGGTTGTAGCAACTTGTTACCACCTTATCAGTATGTGTGAGTGAATGTGCCACTGCCATCTAGCCTACCTTTAACTTTGCCAAAAAATAATAATTGCTTAATGAATAAATTTTAATTCCAAATCATATTTTGTTCTTAGGAATTAACTTACATCTCATTTTTTCATAAAATTAGAAAAATAATTCAGTGGCAGAAGTAGTCAGATCCACTGCACTAATTTTAACAAATAAAGAACTAGAAATACAAAGGAGTTAAGTAATTTACTATCTGTCATAAAGCTGTCAAGGGACAAACCTAGGATTAAAATTTAGAACTGTTTATTCCTAGGCCATTGCAACTAAAGAAAAAAATGTTCTGAATTTCAACTCTATTTATGAACCAATACTTGTAATCTAGCACAATGAATAAATTTTATTTGCACCGGATATAGTAAAAAGGTTTGGATGGGCTAGCATTATTAAAACAAAAAGAACATGGAGAAGGGTGTATAAAAATTGCTCTTTGAAAATCTGTGTATTAAGTATTAAGAGAGCCATTTAAATATGCATACAACATTGGAATAATAGCAATAACTGGGAGGAAGTGACTATTTTGTATATATGGGGGAAAACCAATAGCAGTTGCCTAAAGAATCTGTAGCCTCGATGTAAGCAGTCTATTTTTTGGTAAGACAATTTGCAAAATATAAATATGTTATTATAGAAGTATATAATTATACTTCAGATGACTATATTGAAACTCAGAGAGGACAGATGGCTACGTAGCACAGTATCTTTTCAATCAGTGAGATATTAAAAAGTGGAGTCAATCTTTTACCTCATTGGAAAATTAGTCCCATTTTTTTTCTATTTTAGGAAATACTTTCTACTCTTCTTGGCTTCAGTGACTTAGCATACTGGGTTGCTATTAGCTGACTCAGGATATCTTTTTACCTAAAAGTTTCCAAATTTGAGACATCCTATCCATTTAGATATCTTAAAGTATCAGGTTGAACTTTTATTTTATAATTTATTCCTCACAAATGTATTGAGCACCTACTCTTTGTTTGACTCCCCAGTGTTTTTTAAGAAAATGACAAATGAAGTTCAGAAAAGAGCTCCCACTCAAATAACTGATCAGCATATCAGAGTAGATCAGAGCATTCTTTGGAAATAGGACTTGGAGGCTTTGTGCCCAGCTTTGTGTATAAATATTTAGGTGAGTCTAGATTAGATATTGTACCTCTCTGAGTCTTTATAGTTATAATATATATCTTTATAGTATTCTATGAAAGATGTGTGTGTGTGCATGTATTTGTTAGTCGCTCAGTCATGTCCAACTCTTTGTGACCCATCGTCTGTATCCCACCAGGCTCCTCTGTCCATGGAATTCTTCAGGCAAGAATACTGGAGTGGGTTTCCATTCCCTTATCCATCTATATATGATAATTTTGATAATTTGTATTATATATGGTATCTAATTGCATTATTATGCAATTAAATATTTTATATAGCATTTATGTTTATGTTTATATAAGATATATACATAAATACCTATATATTTATCTCTATAAATATATTCTTTATGTTAAATGTCTATGTATGTATTTATGTATATGTGCATTTATTACATTATAAATGTTATATTTCACATCTATAGCAGTTGTATATATACATTATGTATGATTTATACATATAGTAGCTATAGCTATATTTTCTACATATAATTGCTATATATGGAATGGCTAATATAGTAGTATAATAAATACTAGATACTCTATTAAGTCCTTCTTCTATGGAAAAGATAGTAGGAATTTTAGGACTAGTGTGAAGGAGAAAAGAGGGCATATATTTCAATATTGGGCAGTGTCAGGTTGATTATTAATACATTGCATTATTAACAGATTCAACAAACACAAGTTGGTCACACATCATGCACAGAGACTGGATATGTAAGTTTCGGTTCCTCAGTTTAGGAAATCTATCATCCACTGGGAGTGACAGATACTACAATATGTAACACTGATGTTTCACTCTAATAACATTAAAATATAACTAATTCCTCTGACATAGACATCCAGGTGAACTTGAAGTGGTGAATATGAGTTTAGAGCTTGGGTGGAAGTAGGCTAAATTATGAAGATTTAAACTTTATTAACATATCAGAGATATGATGCTGACATATTTGATATATAAGTGTGGTAATAATGGTCAGGGAATTGAAAAGAATAACTATCATAGAGGAGCTGAGGGAAAACATTTAAAGAAGTGCAAAGCAAACATGATTCACCAGAAAATGGCAGATTAAGCATTCTGAAAAGAACAGAAAAGGATAAAGTAGATAAGAAAAATGTGGATTCACTTGACTGTAGGACGAAGATGGTTTCACTGGTGACCCAAGTATTCAGTGCAGCTGATAGGTGAAGAGGATCTGAAAATTCACACTGAATTTGACCAAAAGCTAGTCATAGTTGAAGTTAGAAAACATAGCTTAATTTCAAGTGATTTGAAACCCGGTTCTACAATTTACAGGTTATGTGACCTTGAAAAAGATAATTGGAACCATAGTTTTTGCCATCCTCCTTCATCTATTATGAGTGTAAGTGTGTGAGGTGTGTGGGGAGGGTGGGGGGAGAGAGGTGACTGGTGCTCAGCTAAGTTTTAATGCATCTACCCTATTACATGTAGGCACTAATTTTTTTTTTTTTTTTAATTCTGAAAGTTTCAGATCTGGAATTTTCTAGACTCATGCTAGGAGTATCCTCCTTATGGATCTGTGGAGTTTGCATTCCTAGTTAGCAGTGAATGGTGGGAATCCCCTTGGGATTCCTGTTGATTCTCTGTTGTCCTTCAGCATTGGAATTGTTGTTACAGGCTTCTATCATCCAGCATTCTGCCTTTGATCTCATGTGCTTCATTTTGACTTCTCTAAGCTGACATGCAATAAGTATATAATTTTTGGAATTCATCTGGCATGTGGAAATTGAAGCAGGGATATTCCAAGGGCTATCATTGGTGTTATTGTGGAAAACTCCGTTCTCTGCAGGAGGAAAAAAAAAAATAGTCCTCTGAATGAATGCTAAAACTTGGTAGTGTAAAATTATTTGATATTTCAAAGGCCAAAATTAGGCTTAAGTATGACTTTTCCTGTCTCTCTTGGTACAGTTCTTGCCTTTGTCATTGGTTTCATATTGCAGTGAAGAAGATAATAGGAGAGATGTGTATTAAAACGGAAAGAGAACTGAGAAATAAACAATTAAGAAAAAGGATTTTGATGATAAATAAGTCCTGTTTATAGTGTATATTCCGTTTCACTAAGTAAGAGATACTGATGTCTGGTTCATATTATAGTTCAGGCTAACCAGTATGAAAAATGCCAATAAAATTCCCCAGCATTCTGAGTGAAACTGGTCCTCAGTGTCACTGGTATCCCATGGGTCACGGTTGTTTACAGACTGTATCTTAGATGACCCCTCCGCTGCATCACCCATGTGTATGATGAGCAGAGTGACAAAAGTGAACAAATAAAGGAGAACGGAGCTGCTTTTGTGAAGATAAGAATTTAAACATAACTAATGTGATATGCCCACGTGTCTCTCAAACTCTAATGTAAAAACTTTTGTTGATCTCCCCAACCCCTTGATTTCCTTGGGAAGGAAACAGGATCACTGTATTTCAACTCTCCATTTCATTTTTCTTCTGTAATAGAGATACATCCTGAGTGATTTACTAGGTGCTTTTTCTCCTCTTTTTTCCTGGACTGTCTGACAGGTGAAGGAGAGAGTCTGTCAAGGCATAACATTCGAAAGGTCAGATTGAGACAGAGCAGAATTCATTCTTCTGACAAAGATATAACAAGACAAAATGGATTTTTAGTTGTCCCTAGCAGATATCTCTATAATGTAACATATTAGACATGTATAAAAGAGGTGTGGAAAAAGAAATCAGAGATATGGGTAGGAAACCTGTAGCATCAGAATTATCACCCAGTTATGAAATTTAGGAGGAGATGAAACATGAAGCATATCTTTAAGGAAAATTATTATTATTTGCAATGCATTTTGCCTATGTTGACATAAAAATACATGATTAGGGAAAAGGAAATATAATTTAAAGTATATGGATTGAAAAAAAAAAAAAACTAGGCAAAAGGAAAGTGAGGATAAGAGTGGTTATGTGGGACCAATATATAGATTGCAGACTTTAGAATTTGAGCTCGGTCCAAATACCACTATTCTTCAGGTCATTGCAAAGATGGGCACGTGGTCACTTATAAAATTCAAAAAATCCATAACATAAAATTAAGCTATTCAAAAGAATCATAGCCATTTCTAATACTGGTATAAAATTTTCCTTCAAAGTTGAGTCTACAATAAAGGGACATAGGTAATGTTATGAGCATCTTCCTTGGTCTGCAGATACTGTATAGCCATACATTTTGTTAGAATATTCCATTAAACATCTCACATATCCAAATATATGATGCCATCTGACAGATGCAGCCTTGGTTTTGGATTTGAAGAGAAAAAGTTTCAGGTGTTTGTCTTGGAAAGGGTACTTTGATCTTTTTGAGTCTTTGTTTCTCATCTATTAAAATGATAGAAAAGATAATTATATCTCCTGGTACATAGGTAGTCTAAGCTTATTCCAGTCTTATAGAATGTGCTGAGTAAAATTCAGTTTCTTTTCCCCTTTCATGAAGTTCTCTATAAAATTCTACTACACTATAGCATTGCAATCGCATGCTTCTATATTGTCAAAAATGATTTTTTATAACATATTTGTCTCAACCAAGTTACAATATTATTTGTATATATGAACTGCATTTTGAAATGAATACCACTTCCTTCTGCATTTCCAGCACTTAATCATGCTCACCTCTAGGACGGAGGCACCTTCTAAGGCCTTCTTACTTTTGTTCCTGCAAAGAGTTTGACAGCCATGGAAACAGTCCTGACTGCTCATTTTGTACATTTCCTCCCCAGTGTGTTAATCAGAAACAGCTACTTACTAGACAGCATCAGATACCCCATGTATACTCATTTTAAAAAGAAAACTACTCTAGCTTCTTTGTACTACCTTCACACTGATATTAAAGACAGAAAGGTAATAAAACATGATATATTTTACACTTTCAACCTTTCTCAGAGAAAAGGTACTGAAATTCAGGGAGACTGTTCAGAAATTCTAGCTGAAGTGGTGGGTGTTTTGTTTATTTCATCCAGAAGTGCTATTTGCTGTGATTTCACATACTGGGATCCAGCATTACTTTTCATTCCCTGGTAGGTGAATAAGGCAGTGGACTGTGTGTAATAATACAGAAAGACAGATTATTAGTATTGAGCAGAATGTAGGTATTACTAAATAGTTTTATCAGTTGAATATGGTTCATAGTAGGAAATAGGAATCAAATATAGGGAAAAATAGGAACAAAAGAAAGAAAAACCTCTTGAAAGTAAGTGAAGCCAAATAGTGAACAATAGATTGTCCCCCTTTGATGTAACGATATCCTATGTTTTGTGATAATAAGTTTTTTGTTTTATTAATATGTGCATTTTAATTGAAGTATAGTTGATTTTTAAATGAAAAAATATACATATTTTTAAACAAATGATGAGTTTTGCCTGAGGTTGAACTTTATGTGAATGGAATTATACTGGTGTGTTGTTTTTGTGTCCATTTCTTTTGCTTAATTTTATGCTTTGGAAATTCGTTTATTTTTTTTTTTTAGTAGTAGTTTGTTCCCCTTCATTATTGTTAAGCATTCATTATGTGACTATATTACAATTGATTTATTTATTTTAGTGATAACTATCTGAGTAATTTCCAGGCTAGGGCTATTATGAATAATACTGCTATGAGCACTTTTGCATATGTGCAGGAATCATTCATTTCTTTAGGATACTCAATGAGGAGTTGAATTGCTAGGATATAAGATATGTGAATCCTCAAATTAACTACTTAATGTCAGATTATTTTCCAAAGTGATTTACTGATTTGTACTCACAACAGCAATGTGCTGTTATTTCTTTATATTACTTTGTATACTTGCTTTATATACTCACTGATAGTATTATGAGAAAATTAACATTATTTGGGGGAAGTGGGGTCCACATTAGTGTTCAGCTGGAATCTCCAAGGAGTGGGCCATATACATACAATACTTTAAAAATCTTTTGAGATCTATTAATCACGTCTATTCAGATAAAATCTAAAATCATAATTTTTAGCCTTAAATTGTAACACCTGCTGCCACCTGTCAATGGAAAAAAAATCTGTATATTTTTAAAACTATATTTGCTTAGTGTTTCTGAAGTATATCAGGAAGTATTTAACATATATGTTTAAAGAAAATGAAAATTAATCCCATTTTTTTTTCTAGAGGAGGAAAGTGTATGGACCCTTTGCAGAATATTTATCCATTAAATATTTTGCAATCAAATTGTTGAATGTGAAACTTGCAATTCAATTTGTAATAAAAACTGAGGAGAAAATCAGGGTTATTTCCACTTTATTTTATAAAGCAATAAATATAGTAACAATGAATAACAGAAATGTGTGAAATTTAAAATCCACAAATTGTATTTTTTACTGACCATATTTTCTGTCTTGGCCTCAGAAACAGGGCAGATATAATGAGGAAGAAAATTCGCTAATGTGTTTTGCTGAATTCATGCCTGGACGCTTGCACTCCCAGACACCAACCCCATATTGATTAGCTAAACTTTGCCGGTAGCAGAACATGGCTGACTGCTGCTGTTCTGCCTTTCTTCACAGCATCTGCTGGCAGACTGCACAACAAGTCTGATTATTTTCCTTTTGTTATTTTGTTTTCTGTGAGGTCAGCAAAATCATCCTGTTGTCACAGTCTCTATTGGAACTCCAGGATACAAAATAGTGAAATAAACTTCTTTGAACAAGAGGGCTGTGCTGTTTGGGGTACCATTAATTTTTTCATTGGCTTGTTGATTTACTGTATTCTAAGGGAAAGTATGTATAGGCAACTACAATTTGAAGGCAAGCCTTTTATCCATTGGGGAGACCAGAGTACACTTATACACCTTCACATAGCACTTCCTGGGCTCAGAAAATTCAGGGGAAAACTTCCAGATTCACATAAATTTTGTTGTCTTTAGCCCCTAGAGTTCTCATTGAAGAAACAAGTGGGTGGCCAGAATTGTTGGTGTGCTGAATAGGACTGCAAACTTTTATTTTTTTGATCAGACACACAGCCTTTCACATGGGGCTTCCTGAAATAGAATAAGACTCTCTGATCCCCTGCATTTGTGAGTGCCTTCCCTTCCCTTCAGACTTTAGCCCGGTCTAAGATCCATAAAGATCAATAAAATCCAACCAACTCATTGGAAAAGTCCCTGATGCTGGGAAAGATCGAGGGCAGAAGGAGAAGAGGGCATCAGAGGATGAGATGGCTGGATGGCATCACTGACGCAATGGACATGAACTTGGGCAAACTTTGGGAGATGGTGAGGGACAGAGAGGCCTGGCGTGCTTCAGTCCAGGGGGTTGTAAAGAGTCTTTATAACAAGTATTTCTTTTTTCTTAAAGTATAGAGGCAGGTTGACTTTTGAAACCAGGATCTTTTAAAATCACTTTCAACAACTTTGTACATGTAACTCCATGGCTGATTCATGTCAGTGTATGACAAAACCCACTGCAATGTTGTGAAGTAATTAGCCTCCAACTAATAAAAATAAAAATAAATTAAAAAAAATAAAAAATAAAGAATAAGATGAGGAACATGCAAGGATATTCATTCACATCAGTTTAAATATTAAATATATATTAACTTTAAAAATTAGTTCTCTTCATGTAATGAGGTTAGTTTTGTCTCTTTTACTTCTTACAACTTCCACTCCCAACAAGCAGCTCAGAGACCAATGAATGATGATTTTCTACAAACCATGTTCAGTTAAATATAGAAAATGAATAAGCAGAGAATATTTAGCCTGGAAAGCATCTACTCTCATACCAGTATTCACTCAACATTTCAAAATCTGTATTTTTAGAGCCTACTACTATATTACAGAGTAAATGTCTAGGATTGCCCTTAAGATGAGGTGTAGGATCAAAGGTTAGGATTTATAAAGAGAAATATTGTGACTCAATGTAAAAAAGAAATACTTAATGTCAGAAATAGAACCATATGTAAAGATCTCCCCATTTTCTAAAACTAGTATGAAAACTAACTATCAACACTTTTTAACTCAGTGCAGTCACTTAGTCATGTCCGACTCTTTGCAAGCCCATGTACTGCAGCACGCCAGGCTTCCCTGTCCATCACCAACTCCCAGAGCTTACTCAAACTCATGTCCATTGAGTTGGTGATGTCATCCAACCATCTCATCCGCTGTCGCCCCCTTCTCCTCCTGCCTTTACTCTTTCTCAGTATCAGGATCTTTTCCGGTGAGTCAGTTCTTAGTATCAGGTGGCCAAAGTATTGGAACTTCAGCATCAGTCATTCCAATGAATATTCAGGACTGATTTCCTTTAGGATGGACTAATTGGATCTCCTTGCAGTCCAGGGGACTCTCAAGAGTCTTCTCCAACACCACAGTTCAAATCCTCAATTCTCTGGTGCTCAGCTTTCTTTATAGTCCAACTCTCACATCCATACATGACTACTGGAAAAACCATAGCTTTGACTAGACAGACCTTTGTTGGCAAAGTAATATCTCTGATTTTTAATACACTGTATAGGTTGATCATCTTTTCTTCCAAGGAGCAAACACCTTTTAATTTCATGGCTGCAGTCAGCATTTCCAATGATTTTGGAGCCCAAGGGTGGTGTCATCTACATATCTGAGGTAACTGATATTTCTCCCAGCCATCTTGATTCTGTCCTCTCTTCAGAGAAACTCTCTATTTCAAAAGAGGATTCTCTTCTCACTTATCTTTCCCTTTTTTGGTATTATATCATTTACTAGGTTTGTATTATATGTATTTTTTAGCTTGTTTGCTTAAAGTGCATCAGACTTCACAAGGATAAGAGTTCTGCATTCTTTTCACCTATATTCCCAGTGACCTTCACATTTAATAAATATTTGCCAGATAAATAGCACTACAAGATCATGACTGTTAACAGAAGCTGAAGAGGCAAAGGGAAGATAGTGTCTGTATTGGTGTTTCTAGAAGTTTTTCCCAGAAGAGGTGATATATATGCTGAATTTTACATGATAATAATAAATAGGAATTTCCCAAGTGAAAGTGGCTGAGCGAGAATAATTTACTAGGTTTCTTCCTGATATTAGGGATTACAGAAGGTCCATGAGACCTGATGAAGGAGAAGTTAATGAGAAGAAGGAGGGTATAAAAAATGACCTAGAAGTCTTACCATCAGAATTTATCCAACTGCTGATGCTTTGGAAAGCAGTCTTGGAGATGGAGGATGTGAAGTTGACAGAGTTAGTTGTTTCTGTTTGCTCAGACTGCTGAGTGCCAGGTGAAAGGTACTGCATGAAAGCGGAATACACAGGCCGAGGCCAGAGCTTGATTCTGCTATCTTACTGCCAGGGACAATGATTTTACTCTCTCTGAATAAAAAGTTACACTTTGCTTGGAGCAAAGTGCTTAATACATAGTTGTTTCTATTGTGTGTGTGCTAAGTCGATTTAGTCATATCCAACTTTTGGGACTCTATGGACTGTAGCACTCCAGGCTCCTCTGTTCATGGGATTCTTCAGGAAGAATACTGGAATGGGTTGCCATTTCCTCCTCCAGGAGATCTTTCCAACCCAGGAATGGAACTGAACCTGCGTCTCCTTTGGTTCCTGCAATGCAGGCAAATTCTTCACCCTTGAGCCATGGGGGAAGCCCAGTAATTTCTATTAGCCTTCTATTGCTCAGTTTTGGTTACCGCTCTACAAAAACAGCATAGATAAACTTCTTTAAGAAAATATACTCATTATTTAAAAAAAAAAATTCTTGTAAGAAATGAAACATGGAAAAAATGAATTTGCCATATCCAACTGCAACATGCCAGAGAAAGCAACTGAGTGGAATCTGCATAAAAGAAAGTGAAGATAAGTCAGCGTGCATGCATGCATGTGTTCTCAGTCTCTTCAATCCTTTCTGAGTCTTTGCAACTCTATGAACTATAGCCCACCAGGCTTCTCTGTCCATGGGATTCTCCAGGCAAGAATACTGCACAGTATTCTGTTACTTATTTTGATTTCCAGAAATCATTATATTGAAGAAGGCCAAAAGGAATCTTTTTTTTAAAGCCTTGGTTCTCCTTTTTATCCTTTTCTTCTCTAAAATTTCTAGAATTGAACTTCAAATTTGCATTACAAAATCTGTAATTGGAAGTCTAACTTGCAAATATGAGATTCTTCCCATTTTAATTTTCATGAAAATAAAGAATCAATCTGTGGAAATAAAGTCTATGGAGTTTTCCAAAAATGTATACATGATAATTTAGGCTGATAAAACTTTTGTGCTTAGTTTTTAAGATATGCAAAAAGGAAAATCAAACATTTTAAACAGATTTTTAAAAGAAGTTGTAGGCACAGCCCCTATTGATTCATGGACTGTTCTGAGAGGAACATGAAATATCGTGAAACCCCATTATTTTAGTTGACAGAAAAGACCTTGGGGCTCAGTAAGGTGAAGTAAGTTTGAGTGGATGGGGTTGAAGGGAGGGATTTTGGGTAAAACTCAGGGTTCCAGTACATGTTGACCTCATAGGCTATATCCACTAGTATAATCTGGAGAAAGTGCCAGTGCAAATTGCTTTGCTCTTAAGAGTCTAGACTTTTTATCCAATGATCTTCTCTATGTCATTCAAAGTTTTTTTTATTGAATTATAATTGCTTTACAATGTTAGTTTCCACTGTAAAGCATAGTGAATCAGCTGTATGTATACATACATCCCCTCTTTTTTGGATTTCCTTCCCGTTTAGGTTACCACAGGGCATTGTGTAGAGTTCTCTGTGCTCCTCAGTAAGTTCTCATTAGTTATATATTTTATACAAAGTATCACTAGCGTATCTATGTCAGTCCCAGTCTCCCAACTTATCTCATCTCTGCCTTTCCCCCTTGGTGTCCATATATTTGTTCTCTATGTTTATGTCCTTATATCTGCTTTGTAAATAAATCATCTATATAAGTTTTTTTCAGATTCCACACAGTATGCGTTATTATATGATATTTGTTTTTCTCTTTCTGACTTCACTCTATATGCCAGTCTCTAGGTCCATCCACATCTCTATAAATTACCCAATTTCATTCATTTTTGCATAAAATAGTAAGATTAACTATTTCTTATCGGGCTATTTTGATAATTAAATGATGTAATGTAGATAAGGGTTACCCTTGTAGCTCAGTCGGTAAAGAATCTGCCTGCAGTGCAGGAGACCAGGGTTCGATCCCTGAGTTGGGAAGATCCCCTGGAGAAGGAAATGGCAACCCATTCCGGTATCCTTGCCTGGAAAATCTCATGGACACCGGAGCATGGTGGGCTGCAGTCCATGGGGTCGCAAAGAGTCGGGCACAACTGAGCGACTAACACTTACTTACTTACACTTACTTAATGTAGATAAAGTCTTCATCCTACTGCATGGCAAGATGGTAAGAGATCAGGATGGCATGTGTTATTTTAAAAAGTGATACAATTTTCTGTGTTGGCCTTCAGCATCACTACATGTATCAAAATAACTTAAATGGTGTTTTATAGTTAACAAAGCTACTATATGTGTATATTATATATACTGATGCTTCCTAGTTCAAAAGAATATTCATGTAAACTACCAGAAAATTAATTAATCCCTGACCAAGGGAGGGAATTACAGAATAAGAATGTGAATACCTTGGAGGTTTTGATCAAGTTTCTCAGTGATTGGGAAGAGTATGGAATAGATGATTAGACAAGCAAAATAGTAAGGCTCGGGAGATTTTTCTAATTCTCTTATACTTTCAGAATAAATGACCAAATGGCTTTGTTGAGGATTTTTAAGAACACCCAACACGTTGATGTTCAAGTGGAATTTCAGAAGCATTTTCCTTTTTACTATTCACAATAAATTGCTGTAATGATTTTATTCATTTTTGTTTATTGTCTGCTCTCCTCCAGAGACTTAAAAAAAAATCCTCAGAGTAAACATAATCCTCTAAATCACTATGCAGAGTATGTAAAGTTGCAATTATTCCATTAAAATTCTAATTAAATTAAGAAGAAAATCAACAAGAAACTTAAACATTCTGTGACTACTGATGGGAAAAGTGACTGTAGTTATTAAGCTCTTAATGCTACGTGGGAGAAGGGAGGGAGGAGATGATGTGAAGCAGACAAAAAAAAAAAAAAAAAGACTAGAATCAAAAAAGTATGTCATAAAGAACAAAACAAAACAACTAAATCTCCTTTGCCTAGCAGTCATGCTTTGCATTTAGATTATGTTTGCAACATTTTCAAAGCATTTTTTTCATCTGTCATTTCATTTAACCTGTACTGCTGTGGACCTCTGGCTTCAGCGTCATCATATTTTGTAGCTAAAGGAGTTTAAGAATCAAGTATAAAGTTGTTTGGGGCATTGTTGGAAAAATCAGAATGATGACTCAGGTTTCTGAACTCTTTACTGTTTCTTTTTCTTTTAAATTTGCACTATATAATCATTCCATGGCATAAATTTAGAGTATAGTTGAGTCTAGAAATACTAGGCTTCTCATCTAAGTCCAGAGTTATATTGAATATTTGTTGTTATTAAGAAAAGAAAAGAGAGAAGGAGAGCGATTTCTCTAGAAAAAGGGCAAATTAGAAAGTCTTCCCTTCTAGACATTTGTGGTTCTAGGGAGCACAGTTAGGAGAATAAAGAATGCCTTGTGAGAGAAGAGCCACCTTTTCCTTCAGGTAGACATGATTCATATTCTGGACTCAAGGTTTGGATAGTGACTTTCAGCTGCTCCTTAACTCTTGGCTGACTTTTGGTACATTGCACAGACATATTTAATGGGTTCATTCTTTCTACTTTATAGTTACTGTCCTTTAGATCCCTTCTACCACCACCTCCACCTTTTAAAAACATCACATCAGACCTCAGGGAAAAGAGCATAAGCAAATAAAAAAACTCCAAGGTTGGCACAAGAATGAGGTGATCACAAAAAGCCAGTGTTCTCTAGCTTTCTTGAAACTAAAGCATTTCAGGAAATAAGATTTGAAAAGTGAAAGTAAAGCCGCTTAGTCGTGTCTGACACTTTGTGACTCCTCTGTCCATGGGATTTTCCAGGCAAGAATACTGGAGTGGATTGTCATTTCCTTCTCCAGGGGATGTTCCAGACCAAGGGATCGAGCTCTAGTCTCCCACATTGCATGCAGATTCTTTACTATCTGAGCCACCAGGGAATCAAAAAAATTTTTATAAGTGAAAGTCTCTAAGCCATGTCTGACTCTTTGTGACCCCATGTACTGTACAGTCCATGAAATTCTCCAGGCCAGAATACTGGAGTGGGTAGCCTTGCCCTTCTCCAATGGACCTTCCCAACCCAGGGATTGAACCCAGGTCTCCCGCACTGCGGGTGGCTTCTTTACCAGCTGAACCACATGGGAGGCCCAAATGAGATTTAGAGCTCCATAATCCTAGATGGGGATCGCGGTTTTTGTTATCTTTGGTAAATAAGGCCCACTAGTAGAATATAGTTTACTTCTGGCTCTTTTTCAAGGGTTAGACCTTCAGTCCATATATCAGGGAAGATATGTCAGGAAATAGTGAACAAAGGAAAGCCTTGTTCATTTACTAAGTTGTGTCTGACTCTCTGTGACCCCATGCACTGCAGCACTGGCTTCCCTGTCCTTCTCTATCTCCCAGAGTTTGTTCAAATTCATGTTCATTGAGTCGGTGATGCTGTCCAATCATCTCATCCTCTGTCCCCCCACCCCCCGCCCATCTCCCCCTACCGTCAGTCTTTCCCAGCATCAGGGTATTTTCCAGTGAGTCTGCACTTCACATCAGGTGGCCAAATTAAGGAAAGCCTGGTCATTCTTAAAGATTTCACCAGAGTTTCCCAGGGTGTCACATTAAAGTCACCTTTTAAGAAAATGAAGATGCCTTCTCTGGGAAGTAGATGATGCTCATGACTTTCTGCTCATGAATAGTGATTCAGAAAATGCAAGTTTTGTGGTTTAAAGATTAGATGTAACTTGAAGTTTTCACTTGAAGTGAAGATTTCACTCAAATCTATTTCGCTTTGCTTGATTCCTTCTTAAAGCCTAGTTTCATGACTCAAATACAAACAGAGCACATTATAAAATTAATTACAAAAAAAAATTTAATTACATTAATTTTGAATCACAATTACTAATTGACCCAAACCTGGTTGTTTGAGACCTAATAGCCATTGATATTCTGACTTATAGAGTAAAAGAAAGAAATTGCACTGGGTACTTGTTACAAATGTGAAGGAAAACTTTATTCAAGACTATTGCCATAGAGAAAAAAGGTTGCGCTCAACTCCATGAAACAAAAGGCTGGAGATTTTTGAAGCTTTGGATGAGTTAGTGGAAAAGTACTAGAGGATGTTAGGGAGTAAATTGGTCATTGTGATTAGTCTCTCAGGGTTTGCTAATTGAAGTATATCAAATTAGGCCCCTGCTCTCACCCAGAGACTGGGGGATAGAGGCAATCTCTTCTTGATTATATTTCAAAGGGATTTGCTGGCTCCCAGGTTCTTGACAAAGACATCCCTGGACTGTAGAAGATTTACATCTCAAAGGGGCAGAGAAAGAAATTACAATTGCACATTTTTCTAAACTAACTGTTCTAAGAAAAAGGTCAATGAAAGAAACTCAGTAAGAAACTTATCCAAAATTCTACTGAATTGAGGAGAACATGGAGGTCGACCACTGGAGTTGGTCAAAATTTGACCCTTTTGATCTTCTTAAACTTAGTGTTTGAAAATAAATAAATGAAACTCTTGTAAGCAGTGTTATCTTAAAGATACTGGTGGGCACCCAGACTATTAAAAAATTTGAGGAGAGGATCAGCAAACTATGGCCATGGGACAAATGGCCCAGTACTTTTCTTCCTTCCCTTCTTCCTCACTTGCTTCCTTCTTTCCTCCCTCCCTCTTTTCTTCCCTTCCCTTCTCTTTTCATTCCTATTCTTTTCTTTCTTCCCTCCACTCCAGTACTTTAGTCTGTTCTGGTTCAGTTGCTAAGTCACGTCCAACTCTTTGTGACTCCATGGACTGCAGCACCCCAAGCTGTATCTTCAAAGAAAATAACTTTTTTTTTAACAGAGTCAGAACACTGCTCTACCCAATAAATTTAGTATCAACTTAGTAATCTTATATCTTATACAGTTCAGATATAACAGTCCACAAATTATCCAGTATTTTTTAAAAATTATTCATGAAGATATCAATCAAGGATTATACATTTTTTTCACTTATCATGTCTCTTTCAATTAAGTTTAGTTCAGTCAGTCAGTTGTATCCAACTCTTTGCAACCCCATGAACTGCAGCATGCCAGGCCTCCCTGTCCATCACCAGCTCCTAGAGTCCACCCAAACCCATATCCATTGAGTTGGTGATGCCATCCAACCATCTCGTCCTCTGTCATCCCCTTTTCCTCCCGCCTTCAATCTTTCCCAGCATCGGGGTCTTTTCAAATGAGTCAACTCTTTGCATCAGGTGCCAAAGTATTGGAGTTTCAGCTTCAACATCAATCCTTCCAATGAACACTCAGGATGATCTCCTTTAGGATGGACTGGTTGGATTTCCTTGCAGTCCAAGGGACTCTCAAGAGTCTTCTCTAACACCACAGTTTAAAAGCATCAATTCTCCAGCACTCAGCTTTTTTTATAGTCCAACTCTCACACCAATATATGACTACTGGAAAAACTATATCCTTGACTAGACGGATCTGTGTTGACAAAATAATGTCTCTGCTTTTTAATATGCTGTCTAGATTGATCATAGCTTTTCTTCCAAGGAGCAAGTGTCTTTTAATTTCATGGCTGCAGTCACTGTCTACACTGATTTTGGATCCTGGATGGCATGATCTTAGTTTTCTGAATTATGAGGTTTAAGCCAACTTTTTCATTCTCCTCTTTCACTTTCATCAAGAGGTTCTTTAGTTCTTCTTCACTCTGATGTAAAGGTGGTATCATCTGCATATCTAAGGTTATTGCTATTTCTCCCGGTAATCTTGATCCCAGCTTGTGCTTCCTCCAGCCCAGCATTTCTCATGATGTACTCTGCATATAAGTTAAATAAGCAGGGTGACAATATACAGCCTTGACGTACTCCTTTTCATATTTGGAACCAGTGTGTTGTTCCATGTCCATTTCTAACTGTTGCTTCCTGACCTACATACAGATTTCTCAAGAGGCAGGTCAGGTGGTCTGGTATTCCCATCTCTTTCAGAATTTTCCACAGTTTGTGGTGATCCACACAAAGGCTTTGGCATAGTAAATAAAGCAGAAGTTGATGTTTTCCTGGAACTCTCTTGCTTTTTTGATGGTCCAGCAGATGTTAGCCTTTTCTAAAACCAGCTTGAACATCTGGAATGTCATGGTTCACATATTGCTGAAGCCTGGCTTGGAGAATTTTGAGCATTACTTTGCTAGCGTGTGAGATGAGTGCAATTGTGCAGTAGTTTGAGCATTCTTTGGCATTGCCTTTCTTTGGGATTGGAATGAAAACTGACCTTTTCCAGTCCTGTGGTCACTGCTGAGTTTTCCAAATTTACGGGCATATTAAGTGCAGCACTTCCACAGCATCATCCTTTAGGAGCTGAAATAGCTCAACTGGAATTCCATCACCTCCACTAGCTTTGTTTGTAGTGACACTTCCTAAGGCCCACTTGACTTCACATTCCATGTGAAGCTCTAGGTGATGTCTGACTCTAGGTGAGTGATCACACCATCGTTATTATCTGAGTTGTGAAGATCTTTTTTGTACAGTTCTTCTGTGCATTCTTGCCACCTCTTCTTAATATCTTCTGCTTCTGTTAGGTTCATACCATTTCTGTCCTTTATTGAACCCATCTTGCATGAAATGTTCCCTTGGTATCTCTAATTTTCTTGAAGAGATCTCTAGTCCTTCCCATTCTATTGTTTTCCTCTATTTCTTTGCAGTTATCACTGAGGAAGGCTTTCTTATCTCTCCTTGCTATTCTTTGGAAATCTGTGTTCAAATGGGTATATCTTTCCTTTTCTCTTTTGCTTTTCACTTCTCTTCTTTTCACAGCTATTTGTAAGGCCTCTTCAGACAGCCATTTTGCTGTTTTGCATTTCTTTTTCTTGGGGATGTTCTTGAGCCCTGTCTCCTGTACAATGTCATGAAACTCTGTCCATAGTTCATCAGGCACTTTGTCTATCAGATCTAGTCCCTTAAATCTATTTCTCCACTGTATAACCGTAAGGGATTTGATTTAGGTCATACCTAAATGATCTAGTGATTTCCCCTACTTTCTTCAGTTTAAGTCTGAATTTGGCAATAAGGAGTTTCTTTTAATTTGGACCATTCTTTGTGCCCAATGCATCTTTCTTTCAAGAGTCTAGGTCAATAATTTTGTAGAATATTTTGCAACCAGAATTTATCTTATTGTTTCCTCTTTAATACATCAGGCAAAACTTATCACCATTTTTTTATAAATAAAGATTTATTAGGCACAACTATATCCATTAGTTTATATGCTATCTATTGCTGTTTCCATGCTGATATAGGACTGAATGGTTTTAACGGAGACTATGTAGTTACAGAACCTAAAATACTAATTATCACTTTTGAGATAAATTTGTTGGCCTCTGATTTAGGATTTTATCTGTGAAAGGTCAGAGCTTAAATTTCTGAGTTATCCATATTTAGCTGTGTGGCCTTGGGAATGACACTTAGCCCCTCTGAGCTTCCCTTCAGTTTTACCTTTCTTACCTCATAGGGTTTTTATGAAAATTACATGTAAATTTGCTTTGTTTTTGTCGTTTAGTCACTCAATTGTGTCAAACTCTTTTGTGACCTGTGGACTGTAGCCCACCAGTCTCCTCTGTCCATGGGACTTTCCAGGCAAGAATACTGGAGTAGGTTGCCATTTCCTTCTCCAGGGAATCTTCCTGACTCAGGTATTGAACTAGCACCTGCTAATTTTAATTGTCTAGTTTAATTTATTAGCAAGGTTTAATACCTTGTAGAGAGATGAAATTTCCAAGGAAGAAATGTGTTTTACTAAAAATAAATTTGTACAAGGGATAAGATGGTGCTCAAAAATGCCCATACCCTGTCAGTGGGGGAATTTTATGGGATATTTAAGAGTTTATCCCTACATGTGTGTATGGTGTATGTGCCAGTATTTTTATTGCAAGCATTCCCCTTGTTAAGAGAAGAGTTTTTACATTCCCTTCCTAAGAGACATGACTCTCAAAGGGATAAGATCTCTCTTTAGTATTACACTGTGAATCTAGTTTTAAACCACCACTCCTCAGGGTGGTTCAGTCTTCAAGCTGTAAACCAATATGAGTATATGGAAAAATGAAATAAAACCGAGTTATTGATTATGTTATTCAACTGATAAATTAACAAAGATTGGGAAATCTCTATTTCAAGTTTTATTGTTATCTGTGATGATAAAAACTTCTCCTTATTGCTTATGTAAGTAATTTATATTACTTCTAGATTTAGTCTCTAGAACAAGGAAATAAATATTGCACCTTTTCTATTTCAAAGCATATTAAAGAACACCAAAGCACTCAACCTATCTCAAATGATCACTTTGCATTCACTCTTGTGTCATTAATTTTCCAGATGGAAGATAATAATCTTCTTACGTATTTTTTCTTAACATTTTCGTCAGATTCCATTATAGTTTCCCTATAATCTAACTGCATTTTCTTAACTTTTTTTTTCTATTTAACTGGCAATTTCACATTTACATACAAAATATATAAGGTCCTCAAATCCTGTGTATACTCCAATAAAATTTAACACAGCAAGCACACACATTTAAGCAGCTCCTAGATCAAAATGTGGAAGTTACTAGCATTCCCTTAACCTATCTGTAAATCACTGCTTCAAGCTTACACTCCAGAAATTAGTATTTTGACGTCTGTTATCATGATTAGTTCTTCTTCTTCTTGACTTGATACATGTGGAATTAAATAACTACTTACTCTTTTGTGTCTCGATTTTGTGAAACATTCATGTTATTGAATTCATCAGTAATACAATATCTTATTTTGATTTATGTTATTTGATTACATGGGCATACCACCAATTTGTTTATCTATCCTAATGTTTTTAGGCATCTGAGTTATTTTCAGTTGAAGGCATTTATGGATAATGTTGCCAAGTTTAGTTGCTCAGTCATGTCCGACTCTTTGCAAGCCCATGGACTGACTGCAGCATGCCAGGCTTCCCTGTCTCAACCTGAAGCTTGCTCAAACTCATGTCCATTGAGTTGGTGATGCCAAATCCAACAATATTGTCCTCTGTTGTCATTTCTCCTCCTGCCTTCAGTCTTTCCCAGCATCAGGGTCTTAAGTGAGTCAGTTCTTTGCATCAGGTGGCCAAAGTATTGGAGTTTCAGCTTCAGCATCAGTCCTTCCAATGAATATTCAGGACTGATTTCCTTTAGGATTGACTGGTTGGATCTCCTTGCAGTCCAAGGGACTCTCAAGAGTATCCTCCAACACCAGAGTTCAAAAGCATCAGTTCTTCGGTGCTCAGCTTTCTTTATAGTCCAACTCGCACATCCATATATGACTACTGGAAAAACCATAGCCTTGACTAGACAGACCTTTGATGGCAAAGTAATGTCTCTGCTTTTTAATATGCTGTCTAGGTTTGCCACAGTTTTTTTTTCTAAGGAGCAAGAGTCTTTTAATTTCATGGCTGCAGTCACCATCTGCAGATAGTTGGATTGCGTCACCGACTCAATGGACATGAGCTTGAGCAAGCTTCGGGAGTTGGTGATGGACAAGGAAGCCTGGCATGCTGCAGTCCATGGGGTTGCAAAGAGTCGGACATGACTGAGCAACCGAACTGAACTGAGTCACCATCTGCAGTGATTTTGGAGCCCCCCAAAATAAAGTCACTGTCACTGTTTCCATTGTATCCCCTTCTATTTGCTGTGAATTGATGGGACCAGATGCCATGATCTTCATTTTTGAACATTGAGTTTTAAGCCAACTTTTTCACTCTCCTTTTCACTTTCATCAAGAGGTACTCATAATTATATTTGGGGGTATTTGTATACATTTCTATTAGCAACTACTTATGAGCAGAATTGCCAGATTGTAGGACTTTCCAGGTGGCACTAGCAGTGAAGAAACTGGCTGCCAATACAAGAGAGGTAAGAGACGCAGGTTCAATCCCTGGGTCAGGAAGATCCCCTGGAGAAAGTCATGGCATCCCACTTTAGTATTCATGCCTGGAAAATCTCATGGACAGAGGAGCCTGGCAGGCTGTGGTCCATAGGGTCACAAAGAGTCAGACACGACTGAAGCAACACACACACACAGTGTACTATTATTTTCAGCTTTAGTAAACATTGTGAGTCTTCCAAAATAGTTGTACCAATTTATACTCTCATCAGAAGCATCTGAAAAAAAGAAGTAAATAAAAGTAGTACATGAGAATTCTAGTTACTCCACATTTTAGTTGCTATTGGCAGTCTTTTAATTGTTATTCTGGTTGTTATGTAATAGTATCTTTTATAGTTTTAATACATTTACCTAATAACTAAACATATTAAGTGCCTTTGCACAAGCTTATTGGAGATCAGCACGCCTTCTCTGGGAAATATTTAAAGCTTTTGCCCATTTTTTGAAAGTTAGGTTTTTAATCTTTTAATTGATTTATGTGGGCTTCCCTGGTGGCTCAGATGGTAAAGCGTCTGCCTGTGGTGTGGGAGACCAGGGTTTGATCCCTGGGTCGGGAAGATCCCCCTAAAGAAGGAAATGGCAACCCACTCCAGTATTCTTGCCTGGAAAATCCCATGGGTGGAGGAGCCTGGCAGGCTACAGTCCATGGGGTCACAAAGAGTCAGACACGACTAAGCAACTTCACTTTTACTTCATTAGATTTTTAGGAACCCTTTGCATATATTGGTAATGGTCTTTATTTTTTATATGCAATTCCAAAATCTTAACTATGTCTTATCTTTTTACTCTTTTGTATTGATTTTGTTTATGAACAGAGTTTTTCTTTTTTTTATGAACTCCAAATGATTAATTATTCCCTTTGTGGATGGATGGTTATGTGTCTTACTGAAAAATCTTTGGCTACCATATATCAGGAAGACATCCTGCTATTTTATTTTCTGGAAAACCTTATCATTTTACCTTTAACATTGAGACCTTTGGTCTACTAGAATTCATTTTTACTTACAGCATTATGTATGGGTTGCCATTCACTTTTTATATGCAGACTATACCAGGTAGTAAACTTTATAGCTTTTGCTTTTATTTTACACATTGATATTCTCAGCAAGCATGTAGTTTTCTGTTGTGGTGTTGATCCTTTTCAATTAAGTAATTATGTTTCTATGATGTGATGACTCTATTTCTATGATTATGTATAGTTGATATATACTTTTCTTGGTCATGCCATGAATACTCCACAAAAGTTTAAAAATACTTTAGATATGTTCCTATCTAAATTCTTCTTTCAAAACTCTTTCTGATCCATCAACCCATTTTTCTCTTTGTTTTACGAAGGTCTGTACTTTAGAAAAGAGATTTTCATAGTATAGATAATATAGATTTTGAGAATAATTATCTTTTCAGGGCTTTCTATTAAGGAACAGAAATGACCACATCCAAAACCTCCTTCTCAGCTGCTGATAAGATTATTATACTGATTAACACCTTTTCCAAGTTGGATTGGAGGTGAAAGTAATTCCATTTGGCAAGGCCTCATCCCATTTGCTGACATCTTCATTAACCTCACTGATAAAGAAACCACTTCACAATACAAATTTCTCAAGGCTGGAGATTGTATCTTCACAGAAAGTCACCTAACAATACTAATCTGAAGTATGAAACATGCAGGTTCAATTGCTTCAATAATTTCATTGTGCCCTCTCCTTTTATTTTTCCTATTTAAAAGGTTGACAAAAAGAAACCAATTATTTCACATTAACCAGTAGAGTTCATACTCAAAAGGACATTTTACATATATTCAGAAAAGAGAGTGCAAAAGTAAAGCTCAAAGTGAATGAAAGTATCATGATGCATGCTTAGTTGCTCAGTTGCATTTGACTCTTTGCAACCCCATGGACTGTAGCACAAAAGACTCCTCTATCAATGGAATTCTTCAGACAAGAATACTGAAGTGGTAGCCATTCCCTTCTCCAGGGGATCTTCCCGACCCAGAGATCAAACCTGGTCTCCTGCGTTGCAGGCAGATTCTTTACCGTCTGAGCCACTAGAGAAGGGAGAAGCAAATGGATGAAAATCTGTGAAAAGAAAGTAATATAGTTCTGTTTGAGTTTTATTAAACACGAGAAAAAAAAACCCTAGAGTTGAAAAAATGCATATTAGCCATTCACCCTTTCCTTTGCACACTAAGTTTTTTGTTAAATTTTTAAAATGTGAATTTTTTAATTTCATAATCAGTTAAATATTTTCAATGAACTTTGGCTTATATGACCTACATGACATTTTCTCAGCTTTACAGTAGTTTTTCCAGTGTATGCTGTCCGTTCTTCAAAAGCAGCTTTTAATAGGACTTCTAGAAATCTTCAGTTCTAGCCAGGCATGTGCAGGTAATGTTGCTCAGTTGCCCAGTCGTGGCCGACTCTTTGCGCCCCGATGGACTGCAGCATGCCAGGACTCTGCCCCTCGCCACCTCCCTAAGTTTGCACAAGTTCAGCTCCACTGCACTGGTGGTCCACCCATCCTCTGGCACCCTCTTCTGCTCTCAATCTTTCCCAGCATCAGGGACTTTTCAAATGAGTCAGCTGTTTGCATCAGAAATCCCAAAATACTGGAGTTTCAGCTTCAGCGTCAGTCCTTCCAATGAATATTCAGGGTTGATTTCCCTTAAGATTGACTGGTTTAGTCTCCTTGCTGTCCAGGGGACTCTCAGGAGTCTTCTTCAGCACCGGAGTTCAAAGGCATCGATTCTTCGACGCTCTACCTTCTTTATGGTCCAGTTCTCACACCCATATGTGACTTCTGGAAAAACCATAGGTTTGACTGTATGAACCTTCGTCAGCAGAGTAATGTCTCTGCTTTTCAGCACACTGTCTAGGTTTGTCATAACTTTCCTGCGAAGAAGCAAACGTCTTCTGATTTCATGGCAAGTAATGTAGGTGACCTTAAATCATAGATAAGCATAAGATTGAGTAAAATATTTGTGAAGCAAGGATCTTTCAGTATATATAGCTTTTCTTTTTAACACTGTGCTTAACATAATTTTAAATAAATAGCTGTGTTTTAACATCTGACTGCAAGGTTACTTAAAATTTAACCATCAGTTCTGAAGGAAAAGTGTGATTCAGATCTACCATAATACTGGTTTACAGCTTTGGTCAAAAGAGGCATCAGCAATAATTTTTCTGTAGTAGCTTAACAGCTTCTTTTAATTATAATGTTGAAGAAAAGCATGTTCTTTGTCATCTAGGTTTTTAGCTGCCTATCAGTCCTGAAATAAAAGGGCTTGACTTTTGTCTCATGGTAGGACATTTTTATCCTGTATTCTAGGGGGATTATAGTCCTGAATCCTCAAAGTGTGAATCATTTGGAAATTCAGAGATTTCCATATGTCTCAAGACACTTCCCTAATAGAACTCTGTCCCTAGGAGGTTCAGCCTTAAGGGCCCTGACTATACGACCCTGATAGAATTTAGGATGTTGGGCAGAAAAGAATTAGAAAATGTGGCTGCAAATGAGTTCATGCTTTATTGCAATATGAAAGGAGAAAGAAAGAATGTGTCTGTAGTGTCAGGTTTTCTGTTTTAGAATAGTTGGTTCACTAGCACTCGTTTGTATCGATATCAGTTAATTTGTATACTATGACACCTCAGGAAACATGATCGTGCTTTTGTTTGAACAAAGCATGCAGAGTGCTCTGGCTGAAAAAGTGTGGTTTAAATCAGAGGTTTCTAAGCATTAGCATGCATTTGAATCACCAGGAGGGCTTGGTAAAACATGGATTTCTGGAGCCAGCTCCTAGAGTTTTCTGATTTGGTGAGTGACCTGTGGAACCTAAGAATTTACCTTTCTAATAAGTTCCCTAGTGATGTTGTTGCAGATCCTGAGGACCAAACTTTGAAAATCACTGGTTTCCATATTTTCAGTTTCATTCTGTTACCACAAAGGGTCAATCCTGTGTTGCATAGAGAAGCTAATATGCATTTATTGTGTAGCTTCAGTTATTAACTGCAATTACCTTGTCTTCTAGTGTCTGCCTTCAGTTATACATAATGGAGATCCTAACTGGCTAATCTTAAATATGACAGTTCCTTTTTCTATCTGCCTCTCTTTTACAAATAGAGACAAATATTTCCTATTTGAGTGCTTATACTGCTTTCTCCCTTCTCTTTAATTCTCCTTTCTTCCTTCTTTCCTTCCCATTTTCTTCCTACCTCCTTTATTCTTATTTCCCTTGCCTTTTACTGTTTTCCCTTCCCCTTTCTTTCCTTCAGTCTCTCCATTTCATCCTGCTTTCACCCCTTATCCAAGCCCTTATTTATTCTCCACAATTGTTTTTATAAATGACAGTGCCTTCTCCCACTCCAGTAGCTATCAAGATGTGTTCTGTACTTACCACAGCTGGTGTCTACACTGAAGAACTGTTTGTTATAGTATCCTGTAAATCCTTTTATTTTTTTTTTAAATACAGAGATACAGCTCTTCATAAGCAAAATAATGAATGTCTCCTTAGTAAAGCATCTGGTAAAGTAAAAGTCTAATCCTTAGTAAAGTATCTAGTTTTATAAAAGTCTAAGGAGTGGTGAGGGTAGGGAAGCAGGTTACTTTAAAATCCTTCAGATATTGTTCATTTTAGGTTTTTTTGTAACTTTTAAAAATTATTTTTTTAATTTTAATTTTAAAATTTTAACTTAATATTTGTTTTATATTTAAGATATTTTAGTACTACCCATCTTAGAAACATGATCTGCATATTATATATCAATATATGTATGTCCACACACATACATAATGATACACTATAGGCAAGTAGTATGTATGATTGCATGCTGCCACTCAGTCGTGTCTGACTTTGCAATCCTATGGACTGTAGGCCTCCAGGAGCCTCTGTCCATGCGATTTCCCAGGCAAGAATACTGGAGTAGGTTGCCATTTCCTCCTTCGGGGGATCTTCCCGACCAGAGATCAAAAGCATGTAGTACAGATAAGTACTGTATACTTGATAATCTCTGAACATAATATTATCTGAGAAGCAAGGTCTAAATGTAATTAGAAGTGCCATGGAAAAAAAGAGGAGAAAAATGGAAACTAGACATTTGAAAAAGTTTTTTTTTTTTTTTTTTTTTGAATCAAGTTTGGGATCACAAGGAAGAAGAAAGTGAACTGTCTTTTTTCGCTGAATTGGTCAGATCTTGAGATTTGGATCCATGAGGCCCTGGGGGGAAATCATGTAGGAAATCAACATAGAGCATTTTGCTGTTGTTTCCTAGAGATGCAGAAAAATAGAAATGAAGCTACTGATTTTATATCCCAGGTTTTAGTAGTAGATGTAAGCTTCACATAAGGAATTGGCCCTGGGGAAGGACTGAGCTGCTAACTCCAGTGAAGATGCATCCATCTTGGGCAGCGGGGTGATAGAGGTCAGCCCATATATTTGGGGCCTGAGGGAGTTGAATACTAAAGAAAACACATGTGGATGTTAAATCTTTATTCGCTGGTTCCTAAAGGGATCCATATCAACTTCCCTGGTGGCTCAGATGGCCAGGAATCTGTCTGTAAAATGGGAGACCTAGGTTCAATCTCCTGGGAAGATCCTCAGGAGAAGGGAATGGCTACCTGCTCCAGCATTTTTGCCTAGAGAATTCCATGGACAGAGGAGCCTGGCAAGTTATGGTCCATGGTGTCACAGAGTCAGACATGATTGAGCGACTAACACTTTCACCTTCACTTTCAAAGGGATTCACATTTTTGGTCTACTCAAGTAGTTTCTGAATTGTGAGATGCACAGTACTTTCTGTATGTTAAAAATATGTATATTTCAATAATTTTCTATTATTTTATCTATCTCTGTGAGTGCTGGGAATTATAAATCCTGAAATATGCAGTTATTACCAATTACATGCAAAAATTGCTATGACAAAAGATGGAGTGCGATTGAGATATATACTTGCCTGGGCTTAGAAAATGATGTCAAAAATTTCTTATGCAACCACTAGATATCATTATTTTGAAAATATATTTTAACACATGCATTTTGTTAGATTGTTATAGTACATCACTGTAACATTCTTGTAAACTAGTTCCTTAGCTATTTATTGGGCTTCCCTGATAGCTCAGTTGGTGAAGAATCTACCTGCAATGCAGGAGACCCTGGTTTGATTCCTGGGTCAGGAATATCCGCTGGAGAAGGGATAGGCTACCCACTCCAGTATTCTTGGGCTTCTCTTGTGGCTCAGCTGGTAAAGAATCCGCCTACAGTGTGGGAGACCTGGGTTCAATCCCTGGGTTGGGAAGATCCCCTGGAGAAGGGAAAGGCTACCCACTCCAGTATCCTGACCTGGTGAATTCCATGGGCTGTATAATCCATGGGGTTGCAAAGAGTCAGACAGGGCTTAGCAATGTTCACTTTCACTTTAGCTATTAACTAGAAAAGTCACTGGTTTAATGTCCCTGTGGCCCTCACTCCTGAGCATTGATACAATATAACTTAGATGGTATCCTATTTCTACTCATGGCTGGAGCTCTATGTTAGTTTCCTAGGATTGCTGAAACAAAGTACCATAAGCTGGATAATTTAAAATATAAGATTTTTTGTCTCACAGTTATGGAAGATAGAAATTCAAAATCAAGATGTTGTCAGGGTGGGTTCCTTTTGGAGGTTCTGATGGAGAATCTATGCCACAGATTTCTCTCCTTTTTGGTGACTGCCAGCAGTCCTGGGCATTCTTGGCTTGTAGGTACATTACTCTAATCTCTCTCTCCATCTTCGTATGGATCTCTGCTCTATGTGACTTCATGTTTTTACAACCTTCTTATACGGATAGCAGTTATTGGATTGAATCCAGGAGGACCTAATCTTATCTAATTTCATCTGGACACATCTTAAGTCCAAATAAGGTCACATTCTGAAATTCTAAGTAAACATGAATTTTGGGGGTATAGGTGATGGAGAATGGTTGACACAATAGACGATCTTAACAAAATACTGTTAATGATGACAAAAGAAAAAATACATGTTATAGGAATCAAATATTAAAGAGTATACAAGTATGTTAAAACTTTCTCTGACACTGAATTTATTGCAGTCAATATTTATAAATGTCTGGGCATTGTAAAGACTACTAAATTGACCTCTGCTACTATCCTGGAAGCCAGAACTTACATGTTCATCACTGCTCAGCCGCATATATGCCTAGTTAATACTTTAATCATTAGTCTTTCTTTAATGACAGAAGATTTCTTAATTAATCTGTAGTAGCTTTTACATTGCTACTTCATTTGACCTTCCTAATGATATGGAACAGGCATCTGAATAATACCAAGTTTCTCACAAATGGTACCTTTGATGTCTTGCATTTTGTAGGATTGTGTACTTCCTACTGAATTCTATGAATATATGATATTTTGAAATTGCCATATAAGCATAATAATATTCTCAAATTTACATGGTTATTTAAAAATTTCCTAGAAATTTTATGTAAAATTGAGGTAGTACCCAGCCATGATGTTGAATATATCTTGAAAATTATTTCCAAGAAGTAGCCTATATATCCATCGACAGTTGAATGGATAAATGGGTAAAGAAGGATACTACATACATACAAAGAAATAAAATTGAGTCAGTTGAAGTGATGTTGATGAACCTAGAGCCTGTCATACAGAGGGAAGTAAGTTATAAAGAGAAAAATATTGTGTATTAATGCAAATAAGTGAAATATAGAAAAATGGTACAGATGAACCTATTTATAGGGCAGTAATAGAGGCGGAAACATAGAGAAAAGACTTGTGGTTGCAGGAGGGAAAGGAGGGGGCAGAACAATTGAGACAGTGGCATTGACATGTGTACCCCACCATGTATAAAGTAGATAGCTAGTGGGAAGCTGCTATATAGCACAGGGAACTCGGCTTGGTGCTCTGTGACCACCTAGTGGGGTGCAATGGGAGCATGGGAGGGAGGTTCAAGAGAGAAGGGATATACATATATATATGGCTGATTCATGATGTTGTACAACATTGTAAAGCAACCATATTCCAATAAAATTGTTAATAATTTTTCCCAAGGATACAAAGATAAAAATTAAAGATATCTAAATGAGTTTAGAATTTATGTTGTTAATAATTTAAAGGTAAAATTTCACAATTATATTGTTGCAAAGTCTTTCAGACTTGCCTCTCTAGGTATGGCTCCAGAATGTATAGGGGAAGCCTCTTGGTGTGAGTTTTAGTCTTCCTTATTATTACAATATAAATTCCAAGATAATGTCTAAGGTACCAATGATTTGGCAATCCTGATGGAGAAAAATAATACTTGATAAAATAACAAGTTTTAGAAATTATTTTAAACCATGGCATTTCTACAAAGGTCAGTAGCAAGCTCCTTAGTACCTAAGTGATTGTACATCTGTGTGTGTGTGTGTGTGTGTGTGTAGCTTTGGTGGTGGAGGGGTAGGGAGTTACTTTTTATCTAGTGTGTGTCTGCTCAGTGTGACAGTAGGATGTTAAGAAAAGGAAACATGTATTTTCATCATAAAGCAGTTTTAATTTAATTCTTATGGGAACTTACCTTTCATTTGGCTGTAATAAAAGTAAAGGATGAAATTTAGGTTAAATATGTATCTGTCTTGTAATAAAATAAAAGACTTAAGATGTTTTTTCCATAGGTAGAAATAGATTTGCCATCTAAAACAGAAACTTCCATTCATAGAATTAAAGAAACAACTTTCATTGGCCTCCACAAATAAATATGCTATTTTCACTTTAATTTGAAGATTATAACCCAATAGGACTCCTCAATTTTAAGTACATATAGAATTCCTTTTCCTATTATCTTTACTGTCCATCCTGCTACTTTAGGTTTAAAGTTTGTGTGACTGTATATTAGAGGTAAAATGATAGTCTCTTAGAACTTGAGTCCAGTCTCCTTAATTTGCTGATTGAGAAATGTAAGCTGATAGTCATTTTACTTGTACCAAGTCATAGATAATCAGTATCTCAGCCAAAATTAGAATCTAGGTTTTCTGATTGCTAGTCCGGTAGACTTTCCATTGACGCAAACTACCATACCAAAAGGCTGCTGTTGGCTTATTACCTCTTTTCTTCCTGTTGGTCTTCATTACTGCTTCCTTGCTAAAATATTCTTCAAACTCTTATGACTCAGTTTTCCTGTATGTGCAGATACCTGTTGACTGTTCACATCCATTGAGAGTTTCTATTAAAATAGACGTTGTGAGGCAAAACATTGTATGAAATGTGACTGAAGAGAGCGTCATTACTTCTTACTGAGGAATAATTTGTAATAATTGATAGATAGGTTTTTGGAGAACATGTTCATCAAGTTTTTAGTAGGTGATTATAATGTCTTTCATTGCTCTTGCTGATAATTTTTGTGTAAAAATGAAAAAAATTATCTATATCCTATTTTTTAATCTTTCCATTATAAAAACTGAAATTTGCATATCACATTACCACCTTGAGTATACATAAGCAAATAATATACATATATAATGATCTAACCTAACCCCTTTTTTTCCTTTTTCTGGTTCTTCATTGACTTTTAACTATTTGTATCACCTGTGTTTAGCATATTTATTTTACTTATTTGGCATGATCTATTTATTAATTATTTAAATAAAGTTATATGAATATATAACATTATAAATAAAATATTAAGCTTATCAGTTCTTTTATTAGCAGGCTTTTTTATCATTAGTTAATAAACAATTTTCTTTAAAATGCTAAAATTATTGATTTAATTTTTGTTTTTTAAAATATGGCATTTTTACAGATTTCTAGAGAAGATTGTGACATGAGCATATTTTTGGTTGGTTTTTCTAAACTAGTTGAAGTGATTAAGGTGAAGTAAACAATAGGGCAAGGCTACATCAGCATTGAGAGCTAGTGAAGGATGTTAAATACATGTCAAGAACTCTAAGGAAGTAATAGGTGCTCAAGAGAAACAGAAAATCTTGACTTTTAGAGGTACTCTAAATGAGAGGGTTAAGGGTTGAATCAGAAAGAAGTTCTAAGAAAGCAGAGAATACACCTTTTAATGGATCCTGTTCAATGGAATTGGATAGTAGAGTTACTGCAGGGGCCTGTATTTTCTTTGAGTGATGATTATATAGTTGAGTTTTTTTATTTGAATTTTACTTAATGTTTTCTACATGTTTCAACTGTAAGCATATAGTATTTTATAATTAGGAAATTTTATAGCAGTATATAAAACAATGATGATGGCCATTCCTTGGTTTTATGAGTTTGTTTAAATTCTATGAGATGCATTAAGTTGAAATTTACTCTGAAGAAAAATGATACAGATTACCTGATGTTTTTTCATATTTACTGGGTCAAGAGTTAAAACAATAGAATTGTTTTCTTGTCTAGCTACTCTCCTATTGATGTTGATCTCAGATCTAGCAGATGTAAAAAAAAAAAAGTGTATAAATTACATCTTCATGAATCTGGTACATTAGGCAAGAGTATCAGTCAACACTGTCAACTTATTGAAATTTTTGAGGAACATTGTAACACTTTGATGATAAAGAAAGCCCATAGAGACATAAATGTGAAATCACTAAATTTATGATTGATCCTATAAATTCCAAATCTGAGGGCCTTAGGCTTAAACTTAAAATTCTCTCTATAGAGGTAAAATTTCCACTCTTTTATGGGAAACATAATAAGATTGTTTCCCACTTTATTACACCCATACACATAGTCTCCCCATGTTAAAATAATGCAGCCTAGACTATAGTATAAATTATTGTCAGCAGTACTGAGGTGTGGCTGAAAAACATAACTGGCTTCTCAGGGGATTAAAACAAAGTAGAGTGATAGTATACATTTTCACATGAGATTTGAAAAGGTGAAGTGCATAATATGAAAAGTATAAGGATGAGAGAAACTTTTTAGAGAAAAATGTCTTTGAAATAAAAGATCAATATTTCCACAAGATTTTAGCATTAAAAAAAATTCCCATCAAAATAGGAAATGTGAACCTCTATGGAAAAAGAAAACAATCTCTTTAACTCTGCTTTCAGTTACTTTTGGTTACACCTTATTTCAAACAAATTAATACACAATAAGATAAATGTTCCTCAGTCCCCAACAGTTATTATAAAATATGATCTACAGATTCAAGATTAAAATTGGCTCAGTTTAGGACACAGTTGAGTTTTTAGAGAGAGTAAGTGTAAAAACCCAGTTTGTGATTCGTTCTCTACTGTTCACCAGATATTTAATTCTGTATAACTAAAATTGAGATAATTTATGTGAAAGGACTTTGAAAAACTCAGAGTGCAGTATGAATGGCTGTTATAATATTGTTAGATGATAATACAAACAGGTACATTTTAGCAAGTTTGTCAAAAGAAAAGTGAAGAATAGTAAGCCTTTTGAAAGACAGTCAAATTAAGTTGATAAAATATACTGGACAATATGTATGTTTGTGTATATTTGCATAATAGTTTTTAATATGCATAAACTTAATTTTGGATTAATCTGTATGCTTGAAAACACTGATGCTGTTAACCTAGACTCTTAAAATCTTATCAAATCCTAAAGTATGAGAGATAAGTCTAATGTGCAAATTGGTGAAGAAATGTTTAATAATGTTTACAATAATTATTATAAGAAAAAACCATCAATTTTCTTTGCAAAACACTATTCTGCAGGAATCACTTATAGCCAGTTATTCACCAGGCATTGTAGTTTAGGAAGAAGAAAGTCAGCAGGAAATTGATACAATTATTTGACTGTTTTAACAATAACCAAATAATACATTCTAGTACCAAGTCCTCTTTTGAAATAAGTTGTGCTCTTTTGTCCACAGACACGTTATAAAGGTGCTATATTTCATACTTTCTTAAGGTACATAAGGCTTGATCATCATTTCTTGTCACTTATAAAATCATAAACCCGAACCCAGAGGTTTAAGGACCTTGCTGAAGGTTTCTCAACTAATCAGTCCTAAGTCAAGACTCCTAATTCTCAGGCTGGTGCAGTTTCCATTGCACTATGGAGCGTGTTGTGAATGGAGCAATAGCTGACTGGGCTAGAATTGCAGAGTTGGGACAACTTGATGATTCTTTTTGATGTTGGCAGCAGTGCCGTAGGAATAGGAAAGGGAGCTGTTATAATCATGCTGTGCACTCATCGAATCCTAAAAAGCTAACCAACTCTTCTGAATGCCTTGGTGTCCAGAATTCATATCAGAGGCCCCATGTAGAAGTTTGTGTTGCTCCAAGGTATATAAGGGTGCAGGAAGAAAATTTTTAAACTTCTATTAACTAAAAATATGAAAGCTAGACATTACTAATAAGTAATATACAAACAGGCATCATCCAATTAAAGTGAGTAAATATGTATTCGGGGCTCATGCTCAATATTATTTTACTTTTAGAAGTACAATCAAAAACATGTGAAGAGTTATACTTTTCTAAGAATTTGTCCATTTCATCCAAGTTGTCCATTTTATTGGCATAGAGCTGCTGGTAGTAGTCTCTTATGATCCTTTGTATTTCAGTGTTGTCTGTTGTGATCTCTCCATTTTCATTTCTAATTTTGTTAATTTGGTTCTTCTCTCTTTGTTTCTTAATGAGTCTTGCTAATGGTTTGTCAATTTTGTTTATTTTTTCAAAAAACCAGCTTTTAGCTTTGTTGATTTTTGCTATGGTCTCTTTAGTTTCTTTTGCATTTATTTCTGCCCTGATTTTTAAGATTTCTTTCCTTCTGCTAACTCTGGGGTTCTTCATTTCTTCCTTCTCTAATTGCTTTAGGTGTAGAGTTAGGTTATTTATTTGGTTTTTTTCTTGTTTCTTGATGTAAGCCTGTAATGCTATGAACCTTCCCCTTAGCACTGCTTTTACAGTGTCCCATAGGTTTTGGGTTGTTGTGTGTTCATTTTCATTCATTTCTATACATATTTTGATTTCTTTTTTGATTTCTTCTATGATTTGTTGGTTATTCAGAAGCGTGTTATTTAGCCTCCATATGTTTGAAGTTTTAACAATTTTTTTCCTGTAATTGAGATCTAATCTTACTGCACTGTGGTCAGAAAAGATGACTGGAATGATTTCAATTTTTTTGAATTTTCCAAGACCAGATTTATGGCCCAGGATGTGATCTATTCTGGAGAATGTTCCGTGTGCACTTGAGAAAAAGGTGAAGTTGATTGTTTTGGGGTGAAATGTCCTATAGATATCAATTAGGTCTAGCTGGTCCATTGTGTCATTTAAGGTTTGTGTTTCCTTGTTAATTTTCTGTTTAGTTGATCTATCCATAGTTGTGAGTGGGGTATTAAAGTCTCCCACTATTATTGTGTTACTATTAATTTCCTCTTTCATACTCGTTAGTGTTTGCCGTACATATTGCGGTGCTCCTATGTTGGGTGCATATATATTTATAATTGTTATATCTTCTTCTTGGATTGATCCTTCTTCCAGCAAACAAAAGCCCAGGACCAGATGGCTTCACAGCTGAATTCTACCAAAAATTTAGAGAAGAGCTAACACCTATCTTACTCAAACTCTTCCAGAAAATTGCAGATGAAGGTAAGCTTCCAAACTCATTCTATGAGGCCACCATCACCCTAATTCCAAAACCAGACAAAGATGCCACAAAAAAAGAAAACTACAGGCCAATATCACTGATGAACATAGATGCAAAAATCCTTAACAAAATTCTAGCAAACAGAATCCAACAACATATTAAAAAAATCATACACCATGACCAAGTGGGCTTTATCCCAGGAATGCAAGGATTCTTTAATATCCGCAAATCAATCAATGTAATACACCACATTAACAAATTGAAAGATAAAAACCATATGATTATCTCAATAGATGCAGAGAAAGCCTTTGACAAAATTCAACACTCATTTATGATTAAAACTCTCCAAAAAGCAGGAATAGAAGGAACATACCTCAACATAATAAAAGCTATATATGACAAACCCACAGCAAGCATCACCCTCAATGGTGAAAAATTGAAGGCATTTCCCCTGAAATCAGGAACAAGACAAGGGTGCCCACTCTCACCACTACTATTCAACATAGTGTTGGAAGTTCTGGCCACAGCAATCAGAGCAGAAAAAGAAGTAAAAGGAATCCAGATAGGAAAAGAAGAAGTAAAACTCTCACTGTTTGCAGATGACATGATCCTCTATATAGAAAACCCTAAAGACTCTACCAGAAAATTACTAGAGCTAATCAATGAATATAGTAAAGTTGCAGGATATAAAATTAACACACAGAAATCCCTTGCATTCCTATATACTAACAATGAAAAAACAGAAAGAGAAATTAAGGAAACAATACCATTCACCATTGCAACAAAAAGAATAAAATACTTAGGAGTATATCTACCTAAAGAAACAAAGGACCTATACATAGAAAACTATAAAACACTGATGAAAGAAATCAAAGAGGACACAAACAGATGGAGAAACATACCGTGTTCCTGGATTGGAAGAATCAATATTGTCAAAATGGCTATTCTACCCAAAGCAGTCTATAGATTCAATGCAATCCCTATCAAGCTACCAACGGTATTTTTCACAGAACTAGACCAAAGAATTTCACAATTTGTATGGAAATACAAAAAACCTCGAATAGCCAAAATAATCTTGAGAAAGAAGAATGGAACGGGAGGAATCAACCTGCCTGACTTCAGACTCTACTACAAAGCCACAGTCATCAAGACAGTATGGTACTGGCACAAAGACAGAAATATAGATCAATGGAACAGAATAGAAAGCCCAGAGATAAATCCACGAACCTATGGACACCTTATCTTTGACAAAGGAGGCAAGGATATACAATGGAAAAAAGACAACCTCTTTAACAAGTGGTGCTGGGAAAACTGGTCAACCACTTGTAAAAGAATGAAACTAGAACACTTTCTAACACCATACACAAAAATAAACTCAAAATGGATTAAAGATCTAAATGTAAGACCAGAAACTATAAAACTCCTAGAGGAGAACATAGGCAAAACACTCTCCGACATAAATCACAGCAAGATCCTCTATGACCCACCTCCCAGAATATTGGAAATAAAAGCAAAACTAAACAAATGGGACCTAATGAAACTTAAAAGCTTTTGCACTACAAAGGAAACTATAAGCAAGGTGAAAAGACAGCCCTCAGATTGGGAGAAAATAATAGCAAATGAAGAAACAGACAAAGGATTAATCTCAAAAATATACAAGCAACTCCTGCAGCTCAATTCCAGAAAAATAAATGACCCAATCAAAAAATGGGCCAAAGAACTAAACAGACATTTCTCCAAAGAAGACATACAGATGGCTAACAAACACATGAAAAGATGCTCAACATCACTCATTATCAGAGAAATGCAAATCAAAACCACAATGAGGTACCATTACACGCCAGTCAGGATGGCTGCTATCCAAAAGTCTACAAGCAATAAATGCTGGCGAGGGTGTGGAGAAAAGGGAACCCTCTTACACTGTTGGTGGGAATGCAAACTAGTACAGCCGCTATGGAAAACAGTGTGGAGATTCCTTAAAAAACTGGAAATAGAACTGCCATATGACCCAGCAATCCCACTTCTGGGCATACACACTGAGGAAACCAGATCTGAAAGAGACACGTGCACCCCAATGTTCATCGCAGCACTGTTTATAATAGCCAGGACATGGAAGCAACCTAGATGCCCATCAGCAGATGAATGGATAAGGAAGCTGTGGTACATATACACCATGGAATATTACTCAGCCGTTAAAAAGAATTCATTTGAACCAGTCCTAATGAGATGGATGAAACTGGAGCCCATTATACAGAGTGAAGTAAGCCAGAAAGATAAAGAACATTACAGCATACTAACACATATATATGGAATTTAGAAAGGTGATAACGATAACCCTATATGCAAAACAGAAAAAGAGACACAGAAATACAGAACAGACTTTTGAACTCTGTGGGAGAATGTGAGGGTGGGATATTTCAAAAGAACAGCATGTATACTATCTATGGTGAAACAGATCACCAGCCCAGGTGGGATGCATGAGACAAGTGCTCGGGCCTGGTGCACTGGGAAGACCCAGAGGAATCGGGTGGAGAGGGAGGTGGGAGGGGGGATCGGGATTGGGAATACATGTAAATCCATGGCTGATTCATATCAATGTATGACAAAACCCACTGGAAAAAAAAAAAAAACAAGTCAAAAAAAAAAAAACAAAAAAAAACTATAGTCCACCTAGAGAGATGGGATGGGGGAGGGGGAAGCTTCAGAGGCTTGGGATATATGTAGACATGTCTGATATATGTTGTACAGCCGAACTTAACATTGTAAAGCAATTATACTCCAATAAAAAAAATACTTTAAAAAAAAAAAAAAAAACATGTGAAGATCATTTAAGTTGCTAAAATCAATGAATACATTATTTACATTAATGCAATTGGGAGACCCAGAGTAAATTTTTAGAATGCTTTTTAAGTTGTGTTATCAAATTATGATGTGAATCATACACTTAAATACCCATTAATTAATTCAAGCTCATTACTTTAAATGTTTGTTGATTGATTATTATGTGCTAAACACGGTGGTGAATGCTAGGAATACAACAGTGAAGGAGCATAATTCCTACCTCCATGGATCTTTTATCTAGTTATGAAAAGTTGGAGGTTTAGGAACTAGAGAGGATTTCAGAGATTATAGAAGCAATCAGTCCCCTATTTTGTAGCTAGAATCAGAGAGGTTAGAGGTCTTATATGTGTTTAGTTTAAGGGATTTTGGTTTGTAGAATTCTCATAAATGTCCATCTTCTTTCTCCTGTTACTCCTTTCCTCAACCATCAACTGCATGGTGGGCATTTTCTACCCCAGTTTCACCCAGCTGAATTCCTAGAGCTTTCGCTGACACTAACCACCATAGACCTGCTTTCTAACAACAGTGTTCCACTCACTTCCCTGTGATTACACTCTAGTTCTCAAACCTCGCTATTGGGAAGAAAGTATCTAATAAAAATGATCTACATTTAAAGTATTTATGGCAATCTACTTAAAATAAACTAAATTATAACCAACATAGTTCACATTTATTAAGCACTTAGTAAGTTTGAGACTGTTCTGTCAAAGGAGAATGATTCCTGAAGTCTCTACACAGTGCTTAGTGCAAAACTGTTTACAGTCTTGATGGTCAATAAATGTTGATTAAATGGATTAATAACCTTCCCGTGAGTATCCAGATCTTGTGAAGAGTAATCTACTAGAGTGGAAATATAATGACACTTGGATTCAGAGATTGATTTTAATCTTATTTTTCTTCTTATTTTCTAGTGGCCTTGCTTAGTTATTTAACTATGTAAGCCACAGTCTCTGTTTAAAGTGAGACAGTATCTCACTTTGTGTTACAAGTAAAGTTAGTATTGCAACTAATGTAGGTAAAGTGCCTTGGATATTGCATATAGTAGGCACTCATTAATTTAAAAAATAGTTAAAACAGGAATCAAACATTTATTTATTTATTTTTATTTTATTTTTTTTCATTTATTTATATTAGTTGTAGGCTAACTACTTTACAATATTGTAGTGGTTTTTGCCATACATTGATATGAATCAGCCATGGATTTACATTCATTAAAAAGAATACATTTGAATCAGTTCTAATGAGGTGGATGAAACTGGAGCCCATTATACAGAGTAAAGTAAGCCAGAAAGGAATAAATCTTTTAAAAGAATTGTACTCAATGTGAAACTTGTGAGAAACATCAACTAAGCTAAGTTTTTCTCAATATGGGGGAGAAGAACATTGGTGTATGGACTATTAACTGTGGACGGAATATGGACAGAGGTGAAACCTATGAGAATCTTGAAGTGTGAAACTTTTTAAAAATAAAACTCACTTTCTGTGGTTTTGGCTTCCTAAGACAGAAGAAATAAGGATAAATTCAACACAATCTTCTTCAAGATGATAAACAAGAGGAAGGGTATTTTATTTAGATTGATGCCAGGGCTCCCCACAAGTTAACTCCACAGTCTTTGTCACGAGAATATTCACTGGTCACGAATATGTACACAGACATAATGAGTGAGATGGCAGGTTAAAAAGTTATCAATAATATCTTAATTTTCCTAGAAAAACATTATGTTAATATTTATGAAACTTTAATCTCCAAAGTTGTATACTTCTCCAGTAAAAATCAAGTTCTTGGAGAGATATCAATGCAGCTCATAGACTTAAAGAATAATTTGAAAACCCAACCTCTAGAAGCCCAGGAACCAGGGAGTCTTTGGAGGTCCAAGTAGCAGCAACTAAAAGTTGACCTCTTTGAGGAGTCATCCTCAAATCAATCATTTGGAAAAATGATTGATCAGGGCACCTTGACTAACAGTTCTGCCAAGTTTACATGAGGTGTGGAATGAGCAGTTACTCAAAGCAAATTTGAGAATTCTCAAATATGTTTAGAAGTATGTTTAAAAAAATTCTATGAACCAACTTAGTGTTATAAATATGTTTGCTTGGGACTTCTCTGGTAGTTTGGTGGCTAAGTCTCTACGCTCCCAATACAGGGGGCCCAGGTTCGCTCCCTGGTCAGGGAACTAGATCCCACATACTGCAACTAAGACCCAGCACAGCCAAATAAAAATAATTTTAAAAAATATGTTTGCTTTAAATTTAAATATATGACTTTAATAGTCATACAGCTAATATGTAGCTATGGTATAAAATGATCTGGTGTTAGTTGGGGTATTCTAAAACGCAGATACTTAGATGGGATGAGACGTGAAAAAGATTAATGAGGCAAAACAGATATGAAGGACAAAGAAGAAGAGAGCAATAGAAAGAGGGGGAGCCTTCAGGACAATTAGGTAGGAAGATTTTGATTTTAGAGTAATTCTGAGGAAAAAAAAAGAAACTTAGCCAGGCTGTTAAGAACTTCTCTAACCAAAATTGATTCAGTTCAGTTGCTCAGTCATGTCCGACTCTCTGCGACCCCATGAATCTCAGCACGCCAGGCCTCCCTGTCCATCACCAACTTCCGGAGTTCACCCAAACCCATGTCCATCGAGTCGGTGATGCCATCCAACCATCTCATCCTCTGTCATCCCCTTCTCCTCCTGCCCCCAATCTTTCCCAGCATCAGGGTCTTTTCAAATGAGTCAGCTCTTTGCATCAGGTGGCCAAAGTATTGGAGTTTCAGCTTCATCATCAGTCCTTCCAATGGACACCCAGGACTGATCTCCTTCAGGATGGACTGGTTGAATCTCCTTGCAGCCCAAAGGACTCTCAAGAGTCTTCTCCAACACCACAGTTCAAAGCATCAATTCTTTGGTGCTCAGCTTTCTTCACAGTGCAACTCTCACATCCATACATGACCAGTGGAAAAACCATAGCCTTGACTAGATGGACCTTTGTTGACAAAGTAATGTCTCTGCTTTTTAATATGCTGTTCAGGTTGGTCGTAACTTTCCTTCTAAGGAAACATTGTTTAAGAAGTACTAAATAATTACCTGTTAGAGGAGGTGGTACTAGAGCCGCTGTGGTTGCTCAGTCCTTGGCTCTGAGTGATCTGAGGAAAGCATGACCTGTGTGTGAATGCATCCACTTGTCTATCCAGAAGGCGGCATCTGAGGTGACCATTTGACTGCTTCTGTACCAGCAGGTCTGAGCAGCACATTTCCATGGTTGCTACAATTACACAGGGAAAAACCAATTCTTTTCCTATAATTCCCCAGTTTCCTAGTCACTCAGTTTTCTTCCATGCCATCTGTTTTCCCCAAATAAATGGTGCCTCACTATATACGGTATTTTTGTTCTTTAATCTGTCTTGCAGATCTTTCCATAGCATTTCATTAGAGATGCTTTGTTCTTTTTACTTGTTAATAATTCCATTGGGTGAGAAGTGTAAATGCACCATTTCTCCTTTGATAACTTTTTAGGTTTTTTTTATTTATTTTAATTTTTAAGTAATTTATTTAATTAGAGGCTAATTACTTTGCAATATTGTGGTGTTAGGTTATTTTTTTTTAATGTCTGGCTGTTTGACCAATGCCAAATAAATTTGATTCTATTCTCTTTTATATATGTTTGTGGATAAATCCTAAGAATAGGATTACACAGTCACAGGTAATTTCTTTTAAAATTAGTCACTTTATTTATTGATAATTTTAAGTCCCCACATAGTTGTAAGAAATAATACAGAGATTTACCCACTTTCCAACAGTAATAACTTCTAAGCCTATAGTACTTACAATATAGCAATTGGGATATTTAAGTTATAAAATCAGCTATTAAATATCTTATAAAGATTTTCTCCAGTGGTACTCATTTGTGTGTCTGTGTATTTGTGTATATAGGGGTATATGTTTCTGTGTGGTGTATTTAGTTTTATGCAGTTTTATTATTAGTATAGGTTTATGTATACACTAGGACAGTCAAGATACTATAAATAGTTCCTTGACCATAGGAAACTGTTGTGTTGCCTTTTTATAGGCATGCTCACTTCTCTTCCATTATCCTACCCTAACACAAGGCAATTGCTAATCTGATCTCTGTTTCTAAAATTTTGTCATTTCCAGTATGTTCAGTCTTGGGACTGACTATTTTCATCAGAAAAGTTCTCTTGAAATTTATCATAGGTCATGGTGTATATCAGCAGCTGATTATTTATTATTGCTGAAGAGTATCACATAGTATAGATGTGCCAGCTTATTTAACTGTTCAACCACTGAGAGATATTTGGGTTGTTTATAGCATTTGACTATTATAATAAAGCCTCTGTGAACTTTCATGTTTAGGATTTTGTGTGAAAAGTCTGTCCTCTAATGGATTGCTTAATATCCTTGTCAAAAATTACTTGAGGATATTTGTTTAGGTCTTCTTCTGGGTTCTCTATCTGTCTCATTTATCTAAGTATTTATCCTTCTGCCAAAGTCAGATTTTCTTGATTACTATAGATATATAATAAGCCTTAATACTGGTTCATAAATCATTCTTAAGATTATATAGTACATTTATGACTGTAAAATTCATTTGTTTCAACTTTCTTTTTAGAACCTAGGGTCTTCCAAAAAAAATTAAGCCTTACTTTTCAATGTAGATAAATTGGCACCAATATCTGGTATCTTTTAATTCATGTTGATTTCTAGTTATAATATGACTTGGAAAAAAAAATATGACTTGGTCAAAAAAAAGTTGAAGGAATGAAAAATGAAGCAAGCTAGAAATAGGGAAAAAGAAGGGAAAGAAAATAAACTTATTTTTTCAAATACAGTTTTACCCTATCGCCTTAGTACTGATGCACAAAGAATTCACAACTATTCATTCTATTTTAGTGACGATTGCTATGGCTTTTTGGGAAAAGCCTGGGAATAGTTACTTAGAGTTTAATGGGGGGGGGCATGCTATTTTTTTACCTAGAACTAAAATTTTTTTTCAAAGTTCCTTTTCAGATCAAAGTTTGTTATAATAGAAGTTTCACTAGGATTTAAAGTAGGTCCTGTACTCAGGTGAACTTTGCAAGGAAGCTAATCAATGATAGTGGGATATCTATGGACTATTTATGGTTATATTTGTGATTTTTTTTCCTGAATAACTGCTTGGAAAATGAGTTTTATTTTTATAATTTCTTGTATTTTTTCTTTTTAAAGCATATTTTGTTTATGAGTCCAGGACTATAAAAATAAAACCATTTGATTACTCTGTAGTGTTTATGATGTACTATATAGCTCAATAAATTCAACAAATGCAAAGTTGATGAGAAAGAGAAAATGTGTTTTTGTTTATTTAATTTGAAAGGTATAGATGTAGCCATAAAATTCATTTTAACTTCAGAAAAAATACATTAAATCATTCCATTTGTTTACTTGGTTGGGTTAAGGGAAAGAGAGGCAGTGAGAAATTAGCAAATCTCATTTACAAAATTAGAAAACGTTGAATAAAGATTTCATTTTCCTATTAGACATGAGAATAAACAAATGTTATTTCAAGGATCATCCTTACAGAAATCCTATGATGTTATAAATTTCTTTCATGGATAAACTTTTATCAATTTTAATTAATTAGCTAATTGTCCCCTTGGAGCCTTAACAATATGAAATTAACATTTAAAAAGTAACTGAATCACATGAAGCAAAAGAGATAAGTAAATATACAACTGTTAATATGAGGCAAATTGTTAGTCAATATAGTGTGAAGAATTTTGAACATGTTATTGTAATGAATTGAAAAATGACAAATTATAATTTCACTCAGCATTCTGCATCCACAGACATGGAGAGTTGACAGCACTAGCCATTTTACATAAGGAACTTGAGTATCCATGTATTTGGGTATCTGTAGAAATTGGGTGTGGTGGGTTTTGATATCCTGGAACCAATCTCCCATGGATACCAAGGGATGACTGTACATTCCAAAGAATTTCTGAATTGACTGAAATGTTTTTAAGTAACTCAATAGCTACTTTTGCTCTCAGAGGTAATCTTAGGTACTGCAAAGCATTAAGGATGAAGGAGTTACTGTTTTACTAAATCATAGAACATCTCTGATACAGTATAGACTAGAGAAACTGAAAACTTTTGTAGATGAATTCTGAACAACTATATGAGACATTGGGCTTCCCTGGAGGCTCAGATGGTAAAGAGTCTGCCTGAAATGTGGGATCCTGGGTTCGATCCCGGGGTTGGAAAGATCCTATCGAGAAGGTAATAGCTACCCACTCCAATATTATGGCCTGGAAAATGCTATGGACAGAGGAGCCTGTAGGCTATAGTCCATGGGGCGGCAAAGAGTCCGATGTGACTGAGTGACTTTCACTCACTCACACCAGACGTGGGCTCCCTGCCTGCAGAAATAAGACAAAAGGACAATGAAGAAATAGATATTGGGAGGAAGAGTTTAAAAGATGGTAGAGGTGTATTTTCTAGATTTATCATTTGTTAGTTATGGAAAAAGTCTTCAGGACTATCTTGTCTCCTAATTATTACTGTATTTTCATATTTGATTATTTGTTTTCTTCTCTGCTAAATTGTTCATTTGTTAAAGGCAGTAACTTATCTGTCTACACTGGAATAGGTTTTAGTGTGCTGAAAGTAGTTACTAAATTTTTCTTCTGGGATATAAGTTATTCTAGACTTATATAAAGGGCATATTGTAAAGTAATTAGCCTACAATTAAAATACATTAATTAATTTAAAAAAGGCATATCTTCAAATATAAAAAATTAAACCATGATTAAGAGAGAAAATTTCCAATTTCCAGCTTGACAGAATGTATGTAACTTGTCAGTGCATTGAAAGTTAGCATGACGTTGTGATGGAGGTAAGCTTTCTGGTTTTGAAATATAGTTGGTTTTGAATCCCAACTATATTCCTTAAAAAAAACTTTTTTGTATCTGTTTTCTCATGTACATCCTGCTGATTAAAACTATAAGATGATGAGTTAAGCACACTGTCAAATTTTATGCAGCGTGGACCTGCTTATGTTGAGTTGTTCCGTCACAGTCTAAATTGGTGACCACCATATTTTGGGATATTTCATGAATTGTACATAATTAATGGGCTTCCCTGGTGGCTCAGACAGTGAAGAATCCACCTGCAATGTGGGAGACTTGGGTTCAGTCCCTGGGTTGGGAAGATCCCCTGGAGGAGGGCATGGCAACCCACTCTAGTATTCTTGCCTAGAGAATCCCCATGGACAAAGGAGCCTGGCAGACTACAGTTCATGGGTTCGCTGATTCAAACTGTAAGATAATGAGTTAAGCACACTGTCAAATTTTACACAGTGGGGACCTGCTTATGTTGAGTTGTTCTGTCACAGTCTAAATTGGTGACCACCATGTTTTGGGATATTTCATGAATTATACGCAATTAATAAGTTAACTACTATGTACTACTTATATAGTATTTTCACACCAAAATTCTACAATCAGAGTATTTTCATGAGCTAAGAATTAAAATTAAGTTGTAGATGTATTCATTACTTGTTGGCTTATATTTCAAAAATTAATACATCTCAATGACCATGTTATTATACATTGCCAACCATCAAAATATGCTAGAAAATTCCCAAATACTATCCAGTAGTGTAGCTAGCCATAGCCTTGATACCAAAGACTAGTGTTTGTTAATAGAAGAATTTTAGGAACATTTGAGTTTGTGTTATTTAAATAATTCTTAACCTAGAGCTGGTCAAATGCTTATATTCTGCTCAGGCAACAAAATTTCATGCAAAAGAAATCAGTAGAGCTTTATGCAATTAGAAGTTTTATTGACATCAGTTGCATGAATGAGGCTTCAGTAGGATCCTTTGTTCTTACCAGTAGAATTCTTTGTTCTTTTTCCCTTTGTTCATTCATAAGGTGAGACAGGATATGTTGTGCTATGTTATCAAAGCTTGTCCTCATAAAATGTATATACAGTTTGAGGAGTCAACTGATGTTGATGATCTGTTAAGTTACTAATATGTGTGAAGTAAGTAAAGAAGAAAATGATCACAGAGCAGTTATTGTGCTTTGAAAAAAATGTGATTAATATAAAAGGAATCAATGTGTTCAATCATATCACAGACTTCTTTAGGAAGCCTAGCTCACCAGGGCTCCTTTTTTTTTTTGCCTACAAAAAAGCAATTGGAATTTTTTTCTATGTCGGTGGGAGGAAAGAATCTTGATTATACAATACATGGTGTACCTTCATGCACTTGCTACTTAGACTTTGCATGAATTTAAAGTATAGATTTTTCTCGGATGTTATGAACACTAAATAATGTCATAGGTATACTCTGAATTTTTGCCTTCTGGGAGGTTTTATTGGAAAAGTAGATACCAAGCAAATTATCCTTTGACAAATAAATGCAAGGTGACTCTCCTGGGGTGACATAGTTACTATGATTTTTTCAAAAGGGGTAAAAGTTATATTTTACCTTATAACATAGCAAAAGGAAAACTGGCCTTTCTTCCAGAAAACATAACTTTTTCATAAGTGAGGTCAATAAATATTATGTGAATAATTGGGAAGAAAATATTAGAATACAAAGATAAATTATATGTTGTATTTTAAAAGAACTATGTCTTTTGACAAAACATTCTAAAAATATATAATTTAAATTTTTATTTTGTGAAGGAACATTTGTTTTAGAAAATAAAGGACAGATGCAGTAATTGGTGTGATAGTATTGGATCCATTTCATTTGAATTTTGTCAGTGATGATGATTTGATACACTAGTCTGTCCCTGAACCTGAATAATGTAAGTTAGTGAAACTTGAGTATTTGGTTTGTTCAGTTAGCTCCATTTTTATAAGCAGCAAAGTGACTACATAGGAAACTGGACTATTCTATTTTAGAGTATAGATGTGTAAATTACTATTCCTAAAGGTATCTCAGAATATAGCATGCTCCTCTCAACTATCCAGAATGTCAGTAAGTTCAGTATTTTCTGTCTCTTAAGATGTCAATCCTAATTTTTCCTCACATTCAAAGGGCAAGTTCTGTTTGCTCCTGGAACTCAAACTGTTCAGAGAGGTTTTCAGTTCACTCTATCTCTTGCCATTTTTGCTACCACTTTCATCTCACTCTTAAAGAAATTAACAGCACTGTTAATTTTGTCCCAAGGGTAATGCTGAGTTGTGACAGTCTTTCTGTAAGCTCAAACACAGATAAGTCTCCTTGAGAGGCAGACAGAACACTGAATGTTCCCAGTACTAGTTATGCTGCCAGAGGATCACGTCCCGGCATTGGTGGTAGTGCTGAGCTGCTTGTTTTTATCCCGCCCACTTTGGGGACTGAAAATTCTATTTCAGGCTACCCTGAACCCTTCAGGCTCTGGGAAGGAACTCCTGTCCCAAACCCACTTGGTTCTTTTGTCAGCTGCCTTACATTGCCAAATTGTCCGGAATTCCTTATGTAGGAGCACGTTAGATTCAGCCACGTGAACACAAGGAGACGACGTGTATCTTGGTAGGATGTGGCTGAGCACAATTCAGAGTCTGCAATTTTGCAGACATGAAAAGATCTTTCACCACTAGACTTGATGCAGGATCAACTAATGATCGTTTCACTTCTTACCTCCATGGTTATTTTTTATGTTTCACTTTTACTTATCTTTGTGTTGGGATTACCTGCTTGCAATCTGAGGAATGTTAATAATTTAGAATCTTTGGGATGATAGATTGGGTTCCTGTCTCTTCCTTCTCAAAAGACCTCTGCGCTCCTTAGTCAAACCAGTTCCCTCTTTTTCAGGAAAATTTAAGAAATGCCAATCAGTACTTTTCTCAAAAGAAAAACAAAAAGAGAATTCTGTCTTATTGGACAAAATACTATTTGTATTTGACATGAGAGAATCACCACTATTATACATCAATACAAAAACTAGCAACTGTCTAAAGAGGAGTGATAAAGTATATATGGCATTTCCCAAAGTAATTCCTCATTTATTGAATAGTATTGAATGATGTAATACTAAGAAAACTACTGAACCATTTAGCTGTAAAAATGTTTAAGGCACACAGCTTTTATGTATTTTTAAATTATTACCTCAAAACTGAAATATATTCTAATTTTTTTATTATTTTGTATTTATAATTTTTAAAATTAAAAACTGTCAACGAGTTTTAAAAGAGGTATGAAGAGCAGTTTTGAAGCAAATTGCGGGAAAGTTTAAGACTTACTCGTCTGGTACGGATTAGGCCATTTGGGCTATATTTATTAAATGAATGGAGGACTTCCCTGGTGGCTCAGATGGTAAAGCATCTGCCTACAATGCAGGCAGACCTGAGTTCGATCCCTGGGTTGGGAAGATCCCCTGGAGAAGGCAATGGCAACCCACTCCAGTACTCTTGCCTGGAAAATCCCATGGACAGAGGAGCCTGGTAGGCTACAGTCCATGGGATCCCAGAGAATTGGACATGACTGAGTGACTTCACTTTTCCTATTAAATGAATTAGAAAATTAGTATGAATTTATTCAATGAACGAATGCACGAATAAACATAATTTAGAGGTAGAAAACTTATAAACATTATTTGAAAAGATTTTTCCATTTATGGATTTCATGGGAGGAGAACATCATACACATATTTTTTAAATGCTAAAAATGATTCAAACAATGTTTTTAGAAACACCATCAAGACTGACAAAAGTTGTGACAACTAAGCGATTTGCAAGATTTAAGATATATATTTTCAGACAAAGGATACCAACATGACCTACAATCCTTATTAGGACTTAGAATTTAAGCATCATTGTCCTTAAGCTCATGCTGCTTCTGACCAGGCAGTAGTGGTTCTGACTCATGCATGCTCTTTTAAGACCCTCTCTGTCGTTACATTTGAGATTTTTTCTGTAAAGCAGAAGTGCTTTTGCTGCTGCTGCTGCTGCAAAGTCGCTTCAGTCATGTCCGACTCTGTGCGACCCCAGAGATAGCAGCCCACCAGGCTCACCCGTCCCTGGGATTCTCCAGGCAAGAAGACTGGAGTGGGTTGCCACTTCCTTCTCCAGTGCATGAAAGTGAAAAGTGATAATGAAGTCACTCAGTTGTGTCTGACTCTTAGCAACCCCATGAACTGCAGCCCACTAGGCTCCTCCGTCCATGGGATTGCCCAGGCAAGGGTACTGGAGTGGGGTGCCATTGCCTTCACCATGCCACAGTAATCAATAAAAATGATGTTCTTTGTATCAAGGAGAAATGGTTCATATACATAATATAGAGTGCCCTGACTTAGGTATGAAAAATTCCTCTGGGAGAGAATAAAGATCTGCACAGAGAGAGCAACAAATAAAATAGGGACTGAAGGATTAGATGGTATTTAGAATCTTCAAATTCTGCCTCACATTTATTCTGCTTACCTTTACTTCAACTCAGAGTCAATAATACTACAGTACACCTAAGAATCATAGCCTAAGAAGTGTTGCCTAAAATAGTTCAGAACAAAACTAATTCATGTTGTAATACTTGAGGATATCTGCCTCTAGGCATGGTATTTACATACAAGCAAAAATCATTTTAAAATCTAATTAACTATACCAGAATTCCAGACCTGTCCTTTTCACTTGTGTTAATTATACATGAAGTTTTAAGTGATATCTCAGATTATATACCAACCTCAATCTGTGAATCAAGATGAGACACAGTATTTAGAAAACATCCTTTTATACAAACTGAAATATCCACTGGTTGTCTTTCATTTTAGCAGTTGGCTTAGCATTTTGTTTATCCTTTAATCAGAGTGTTAAATTAGCTTAGTTCTCTGTGTCTAGTAGCTTCATTAAAAACATGATTATTTGCCACCAGAAGAAAGAAAATATTTTCTTTTCATATACAATTCAAATGCCTTATAAATTTAAAAGAAAAAAAAATGTATCCCTGTCATTGTATTGTGAGCTTAAAATAGGCATATAGTTTCAGTTTGGTAAACTCTGATTGACTTATCTTTTATTATACATGGTCTTTCTCTTACCTTGTTTGATAGCATTCTTACGAATTATAGCACTCCTTTGTACTAAGGCATTGTTTCCAGCAGGCCCCTGTTAAAATGCAAATATGCCATCTGGCAAGCCTTTACCTCATTAGCTCACACCATCTCAGCAGCACATATTATGTATCATATTAGATATGGAAGAGACACTGAGCTGATGAACTCTAAGAGAAGACGGATGGAAAAATCCCAAGAAGGGGGTGCTTTGGGATATGGACTAGCGGCAGTAGAGTGGAAAGAGAAGAGTAAGATGCAGAGTAGGGGGAACGGAAAACAGTTTTTCCAAGTTTAGCGTTTCATCCAGATCCTGACTGTGATGGATTCAAAGAGACACAGAAAGCTGGTGCTGGAAGAGAAATTCACAAGCATGTGATCAAACACTTTTACTTTACACATGAGTAATCGGAGGTTGCAAAGAGCTAAGTGACCGCTTTAAGTGCCCTCAACTGGATTCTCATCATTAGCTCTTAAAGCCCAGAGGGCCTGCACTTACCCAATACCTTAATATTTCACAGTGTGTAAAGGTGCACACTTATTCACATCCAATTTTATGTGCATACTTGGTAGCTTTTACTGTCTTCAAGTGCATTGAAATCCCCTAAATATTTCTGTTCTGTTCTCCCACAGCGGTTGATAGAATGAGGGTGATGCCTTCTCTAGTCATTGCTGACCAAAGTCGATCTCCCAGCAGAAGTAGAGTTTGGTTAAAAATTCAGAGAAATTAAACTCCAGGGTAGCCCTGTCTAGGAGACTGTGTGCTAAAATATTTAACAGATTTCTCCTGGGTTCATAATCCTATACCCAAGTCCTGACATACACGGAGAAAAGTCTTATGTCCTGTGCTAAAACCCACATAACCACCCCTATCTTCCTTGTCCAATTTCTGACTACCACACGTGTGACTACATAGTCAAGTTGGGGATTTGAGGTGAGTGCCTGCTTCCAGAGGTTACTTTCCAGAGTATGAATAGGAGAGGCTCTATTTCTATAGATACATAGCAAATATGAGCAGAGACAGTTTATTTGTAACTGCAGAAATGGTTGTGTTTTGGGGTTTTGAAACAGCAATGGGTGAGATTTCTCAGGAAATAGCCAGTAAACCTCTGAAATGTTGACATCTTTTATTAAAAAAATAAAATTATAATAAGCTGGGTTTCCCTCAGAAGCCCTAATTTCAAATATTCTATGTCATTGCCCATACTCATTTTAAACATAACCACATTTTTTTTTCTGATTAAGAAACTAATGTACTCAACTTGTGAAAGATAAGGAAACTAAGAGAAATAGTCAGGCTAAAACAGCCTCTTCCATTAAATTCCCTTATCTAGAAATAAACTCTATAAACCTCATATATTCCTGTTCAGGAATGTTAGTTGTGAATTCAGCAGTTTCACCATCATCTTCTGGTCTCCTCAGAGAAGATGAGAACTACATGTCCTCAAATTCCTGCTCTGTGAATCCAGGTTAGAGTTTCCTAAGTGAGAGGCAAGAGATTTGAATAGAAGAAAATGAGGGGCTATTATTAATATTATTTGGGAGAAGTGGAAGTGAGAGTAAGGAGCACACAAAAGATGGAAAATGGCTTTCTTAACGAAGAACTGCCCACCTGCCTGCTTGTCAGCTGAGACAGCTATTGAGAGAGATTATGGAGAATTGCAGCAGCTCCTTTTGGAGAAATAAAACCCTCCATACCATGGAACACACATTAAAATGTCTGTCGTTTCCTTAACTGAAGCCTGACCATATATTTTCCTTTTATTTTTAAAGTGCGTGTGTGTGTGTGTGTGTACACACATACATGTATACACACACACACATATATATTGTCTCATTTTGTATCTTAATATTATATTAAATGAACTCTATGATTAAATAGCTTATTGTTTATATAATACTTTAAATCATTTTGGCATCTTTAATCTTTCTCCAATATGTGGCACTTTAAGATTATTCCATTTCAACAATGTCATGAATGGGAAATTCACAAAAGCAGGAAAATTTTAGTTTATATAGCTGATTATTTCCCTAATAGATAGCCAGAAATAAATTTACTGGGGCAAAGAATAGAATTGATCATTAAGGCATTTGATACATATTGTTTTCTGTTCAGAAAGATTGTACAGATTGAATTCTCATTAGCAATTTTTGACTGCTTTCATTATTTTATTGCATCATTAATATTAAATAATATACTCATTCTTGTCAGACCATGTATTCTGTTATGTATTTTAGAAAACTAGCCAGCTACCACTTGTGATTTGTTCAAAGTAGATGCACAGTAATTGTCTGTTGACAAAATGATGATAGGAAATATGGTAGAATTATTGAAGAAGTAAGAGTGGATTTTAAAAAACTGATATAACACTTCATTTGCACCCAAGAGTTCCAAAAGGCAACCAAAATATCTTTCTCAGATGGAGCTCTGAAAACTCCCATTAAGTATTTTTGTTCGTTAGCAGACTGCTGAATGACTCTAATTATCAAGGCAATTGGCAAGAGTTTCAAGAAGAGCAGCCTGTTCTTTGGGACTTTAAAAGGAGAATACAGAATGGAGCATAGATCCAACTGGTAGCCAGTGAGGCATTAATGGCATGCGATCTTCCTGTCCCCCTGACAAGTGAAAGTCGATCAGTCATGTCAGACTCTTTGCAACCCCATGGACTATACAGTCCATGGAATTCTCCAGGACAGAATACTGGAGTGGGTAGCCTTTCCCTTCTCCAGGGGATCTTCCCAACCCAGGGATCGAAGCCAGGTCTCCCACATTGCAGGGGGATTCTTTACCAGCTGAACCACAAGGGAAGCCCAAGAATGCTGAAGTGGGTAGCCTATCTCTTCTCTAGGGGATCTTCCTGACCCAGGAATTAAACCGGGATCTCCTAAACCTGGTGTAACACCTATAGGTTTTAAGTAAAATTGTTTTTTAATTCTTTGAGTCATAGTCTGGCACTCTAAAGAAGAAAGATATCATGATTATTCCTGATTGAATGATTGCTCTGGTCCATTGCCTGAGAGTATAGAAAAGATCAATGTCTTGAAAACATTCAACTTTTGCTATGGTGATTCAAAAAGTTTAAATTAGAAATGAAAAGCATCTGTACACGAAGAAGGAAATAGAAGACCCTTAAAAGTGTCTTAAGAACAGGATCACTAATATGCCAGAATTTTTCTAAGAAAAATAAATAACAGACAGAAAAAAACATCAGCTGGAAAATTTGGTTGACATTTAGTAACTGGGAATACACTCTTTGAAGTTTGAGCAAATTGAATCACAAATAATGGCATGGTAAACAGCCAGAACCTGTAAATTTTTGGGCTGTAAAATTCCTGTCACTTATTTTAAATATTTTTACATAGAAACATATGATATCACTTAGGTATTGCAGACCTAAAATAGCATACGTAAAAATGATAAAATAATGGAGTACATTTTAATTTAATGTATACCAAGTAAAGTTATAATCTGGTAACTTCCAAAGACCTGCTTCTCTTTGATCTCATACATTTTATTCTATATTGAAACTCTGAATTTTGCATAGCCAAATTCTTGGTCTAAGTGCTAACATTTTTTTGTACCCAGAAAAATCTGTAAATTGTAACTCAGCCTCTCTCATAGAATGTATCCTGTGACATAGAATTGAAACAAAGACAATGTCTTTCTCTTTTTGGAAATAGGATTTTTGCCAAAGTTCTCTTAATTTTCTTGCTTTCTATTCATGCACAGAAAAGTCAGATAGTTATGGATTAATCAGCATTACTTGATTTTCAGACAACTTTCTAAATAAATCTTGATGTTTACCTTAGTGAAATAGTACTTAGAACTTCCTTGTGATTTAATTATATCTCATTTAGAATAATTCATTTCAAAATAAGCCCAAGAATGTATATACAACATGTGTATACAAAAGTGTATACAACAGTGCCATCATCCAGAAAAAGCTACATAATCTGCAGGGTCTGGTGCAAAATTAAAATATGGAACCCTTTGCTAAATAATTGTTAAGACAACGGACAGCAATAGCAGCACTCCATTATGACAATACGGGTTCTTCCAAGTGCAGAGTCCTGGGGAACATACACTTTGCACACTATTAAAATGGAAAATTAAGTTAAAAACCTTTAAATATGAAAGCGACTATAGACGCATTTCAGGTGAAACTCAAGCCAAAATTGGATTACCTGTTCCATTCAGGTAAATGATCTGTGTTCAGTAGAAAAGAAGCTGGATATCTCAGTGTGTCCTACAGATTTGCCATTACATATTGTTGGTCACTGTAGAATGAGACTTCTCAACCATGGCACTTGGACTATATAATACCGGAGTGGGTTACCATGCCCTCTTCCAGGGGATCTTCCCAACCCAGGGATCAAATCCAAATCTCTTATGTCTCCTGCTTTGGCAATCGGGTTCTTTATCACTAGTGCTACCTCACCTGCCCCCAAACCAAAGTTGTGACAGAGATGTCTGTGAATTGAAGTTGTTCAGTCGTGTCCAACTCTTGGCGACCCCATGGACTGTAGCCCACCAGGCTCCTCTGTCCAACGAATTTTTCAGGCAAGAGGACTGGAGTGGGTTCCCATTTCCTTCTCCAGGGGATCTTCCTAACCCAGGGATTGAACCTGGGTTTCCCAAATTGCAGGCAGATGCTTTACCATCTGAGTCAGTCTGTAGACATTACCAAATATTCCCTGAGTTAAAAAATATAATCATTGAATTACTGTTTTAGAGGCTACCTCATCTTGGACTTTACTGTTGACAAAGACCCTTGCCTTAAACAAACTTTAGTGGAGCTCCCTTGAGTCCTCTTTTAGACTAGACCTCACTGGGAGCTCTTTTGTTGGCCCCTTTAGTTCAGTTCTAGAAACTAGTAGATCAGTATAGGGAAAATCCCCCACCCTCCATATCTTAGATAATCCCTCATCCCCCATTCTTGGTATCTGATTACCCTCTGTATCTGTTTAAATTTCTTATCCCCCACCCTTAGTTAGTATCTTATCACCTTGGCCTTGCTTAACCAAAAGTCCTGTCAAGTTGGCTTATCCAGAATCTTCCTCACTCTTGATATTTCCTCTTAGTAATTTCCATCCACTGACCCTTCCCTGCTGCTTGGCTCTAAATCTCCAGCAGTCCGTATTGTTTTCAGAGTTAAGTTCTTCCCTCTATTAAAAAACTTCATCCCAATAGCCCCCTGAATGAAGTCTGCCTTCTAGTCCTTTAATAAGACATGAATATTGTTTTCTTTAACACTGTTCAAGAGAACCTCTGGGAGTGTTTGTTAAAAATTCAGTTTCTCCAGAATTTCAATTTCAGAGATTCTGATAGTGTAGATCTTGAGTGGGACTCACATATATGCATTTTAGAAAGACCCTGGGTGACTCTGATATAGGTCATCTAACTTTATACTTAGGAAAATATTGATGTATGGATGAATCAACACAAATAGAGCTCTACCATTTGATGAGTAGAGCTAATGATGACTGGATGCTATTGTCATATTTACTTAGGACAACACACACGCATATGGCCTCCAGATTAATGTTCAAGTCTCCAATTCAATTTGCTTTTGTAGACACAGACACAATCTGCTTTGCAATTAGGTAAGCACCCATCTGGCAGAGAGAAAATTTGGAGGCTGTAAAATAAAACAGGTAAAGATTTTTCTTTGTCAGCAAGGCTGCCTGAAATAATGATCAGCTAATGAAAGTACCGTAGGACTGAGCACTTGTGATTCTTTCAGGGTGAATTGGAATGGATGGCCCCTTGAAACAATATCTGATGTCAGATTATTAATGGTATCCTCCTTTCTTTCTGACTAAGCTTAATTAGTTAAATATTTTTTGAGCATAAACAAGGTCAGATATCTGAAGGAAAGCTCAACCCATTCACCCAATTACAGAATTTACAGAAATAAGATTTTAGAAATTAAGTTAATTCCCGTATAATTGATAGAATCTTTTTTAATTTGCTTCCAGATGTTTTGGTTTTCATACTGTGGCATGTTCACAAGGCCTAACAGGCAACAAAAACAACAGGGAATCCATTTCTTTCTGGGTATCCTCTCAGTTTTTTTCAGGGAATATAAGTCTCTCTCAGTGTGTTTCTGCCTCAGGGACTAAGTCCCCAAGTTCTGCCTTCTAACTCCACTGTATTGAATGTCTTTATTCAGGAAGACAGAGATCAAATCTGATTAATATCAATTAATGAGTAAATCAAATCTCAAAAATTTCACTATTAATTTTACTTTTTTCCTAGTTACTCACTCACTGCCACTGACCATCCAGTCACTTTCAATCTCATGTTTAGCTATAGCTTCAAAGAATCCAATTCAAACAGAGTCTCTGATAATTTCTTACTCTCATCTCATACTTACCTAGGAGGCCAGAAATATTATAATCCAGATTGTTACCACCTACCTTTTAAACACCCTTTCTATTGGAAATACACTCTATTGGAAATTGAAGATCAGTTGAAAAGAACAAATAAATCAGGATGCAGAATACTGTCATTCCCATCTCATAAAAAGTACAGTCCTGTGGCATCTTTAGAAAAAATTTTTCTGAAATAGAATCCATTTGATTCTCAAAATCAGTAACTCCTTTGCATACAACTGTCAGTGTCAAGTGGTTTTCATTACATTTCATTGGTTTCTTTCAAGGAATCTATAATATATGTTCATCAAGCTCATTTTCCTAGATGCCATGAATGTTGCTGATTGAATGAAGTACTTCAAGAAAAGAATACGTATGGTGTTAGAAAGTGTCCTAGTTTCATTCTTTTACAAGTAGTTGACCAGTTTTCCCAGCACCACTTGTTAAAGAGGTTGTCTTTTTTCCATTGTATATCCTTGCCTCCTTTGTCGAAGATAAGGTGTCCATAGGTTTGTGGATTTATCTCTGGGCTTTCTATTCTGTTCCATTGATCTATATTTTTGTCTTTGTCCAGTACCATACTGTCTTGAGGACTGTGGCTTTGTAGTATAGTCTGAAGTCAGGCAGGTTGATTCCTCCAGTTCCATTCTTCTTTCTCAAGATTACTTTGGCTATTCGAGGATTTTTGTATTTCCATACAAATTGTGAAATTCTTTGGTCTAGTTCTGTGAAAAATACCATTGGTAGCTTGATAGGGATTGCATTGAATCTATAGATTGCTTTGGGTAGTATAGTCATTTTGACAATATTGATTCTTCCAAAATAAACTAAAAATGGATTAAAAATCTAAATGTAAGACTGGAAACTATAAAACTCCTAGAGGAGAACATAGGCAAAACACTCTCCGACATAAATCACAGCAGGATCCTCTATGATCCACCTCCTAGAATATTGGAAATAAAAGCAAAACTAAACAAATGGGACCTAATGAAACTTAAAAGCTTTTGCACAACAAAGGAAACTATAAGCAAGGTGAAAAGACAGCCCTCAGAATGGGAGAAAATAATAGCAAATGAAGCAACAGACAAAGGATTAATCTCAAAAATATACAAGCAACTCTTGCAGCTCAATTCCAGAAAAATAAATGACCCAATCAAAAAATGGGCCAAAGAACTAAACAGACATTTCTCCAAAGAAGACCTACAGATGGTTAACAAACACATGAAAAGATTCTCAATATCACTCATTATCAGAGAAATGCAAATCAAAACCACAATGAGGTACCATTACACGCCAGTCAGGATGGCTGCTATCCAAAAGTCTACAAGCAATAAATGCTGGCGAGGGTGTGGAGAAAAGGGAACCCTCTTACACTGTTGGTGGGAATGCAAACTAGTACAGCCGCTATGGAGAACAGTGTGGAGATTTCTTAAAAAACTGGAAATAGAACTGCCATATGACCCAGCAATCCCACTCCTGGGCATACACACCGAGGAAACCAGATCTGAAAGAGACACATGCACCCCAATGTTCATCGCAGCACTGTTTATAATAGCCAGGACATGGAAGCAACCTAGATGCCCATCAGCAGACGAATGGATAAGGAAGCTGTGGTACATATACACCATGGAATATTACTCAGCTGTTAAAAAGAATTCATTTGAATCAGTTCTAATGAGATGGATGAAACTGGAGCCCATTATACAGAGTGAAGTAAGCCAGAAAGATAAAGACCAATACAGTATACTAACACATATATATGGAATTTAGAAAAATGGTAATGATAACCCTATATGCAAAACAGAAAAAGAGACACAGATGTACAGAACAGAATTTTGAACTCTGTGGGAGAAGGAGAGGGTGGGATGTTTTGAGAGAACAGCGTCGAAACATGTATATTGTCAAGGGTGAAACAGATTACCAGCCCAGGTTGGATGCATGAGACAAGTGCTCAGGGCTGGTGCACTGGGATGACCCAGAGGGATGGGGTGGGGAGGGAGGCGGGAGGGGGGATGGGGATGGGAAATACATGTAAATCCATGGCTGATTCATGTCAATGTATGGCAAAAACCACTACAATATTGTAAAGTCATTAGCCTCCAACTAATAAAAATAAATGGAATAAATAAATAAGTAAAAAATTAAAAAAAGAATATGTAAATATATTATTTACAAATCATGAGGTGACAAAATTCAGGCATAAGGTGGTCTAACTTTAGTCCAAAATATTTGTTGTTATTTCTTGCATTTTATTAATATGCTGAAGAATCCTAATAATTATGGGTTAAATTATTTTTAAAACCCTGTCCAATTTTAAGTCTTTTCTTTTTTTCATTTATTTTTATTAGTTGGAGGCTAATTACTTTACAATATTGCAGTGGTTTTTGCCATACACTGCCATGAACCAACCATGGATTTACATGTGTTCCCCATCCTGAACCCCCCTCCCAACTCCCTCCCCATCCCATCCCTCTGGGTCATCCCAGTGCGCCAGCCCTGAGCACTTGTCTCATCCATCCAACCTAGACTGATGATCTGTTTCACACTTGATAATATATATGTTTGGATGCTGTTCTCTCAGATTATCCCACCCTCACCTTCTCCCATAGAGTCCAATCAGAATCTAAATAGCTCAGTGAAAACCATATCATGGAATGTGAAATATATGTACTATTCTGAATGGATAAAAATGTGCAGGGAAATCTCTGAATATGTATGTGCACAAACATGGATTTTGTGAACATGCATTTCAACTTTTCACACTTCACTGCAACAGTAAAGAATTGAAAGTCATGCCCAAAGTGGGAAAAATTGTATGTTTTGGTGTATTCCAAGCTGCTTTGGTGCAGATAAATTTTTCAAGACACACACTTCACAATGTTTCAGGTGGGATTTAATACTTGGACTTGCTGGTAACTCATCTATATCATGAAGAGAGAGAATACTAACAACTTGAAAAAGGATTTGCACCTAGGTTAAGTCTGATATAGGGCCTTATTTGACCACAAATGTAGATGTCTTCCAGTGTCAGATCCCTGGACCGGGAAAAATTTAAAATGCAGACATTTGGGTTAGAAAGGAATGATTTCCTCTAAGTGAACTGCCACCTTTTTCATTTTTATTTATTGGCTGAATCATTCTTATAGATCCTCATGGCCCTGGATATTTTGAATTCAGATCTCCTATACAACTTCAAGGGTATTTCCTCTTAAAACTCCAAATTGTTGTTCGTTGAAGTCTCTGCCAGAGTGCCCACTGTAGAAGCTTGGGGACCCATGTTTTTTCAATGTATTAACTTTTACTCTGATTTAATTATATCATGCTACTTTTTCAGTACGTCTGAATAGACAGATATCTAATTTACCCAACTAATATTTTTTAGGCTTTCTCTTGCCAGTAAGTTTCACATGGGCAAACCTCTTTCATGTGTATTTGTCTTATTTTTTACTCACAATCACCCTGTGAGGTAGTCGAGATGGTTGTTACCTCCATCCCACCAATGGCGAAATTTAGTCTTAGGGCTACCGAGAGTTCACTTCCCGAAGAACATACAGAGTATAAATGACAAAGAATGGAGCTTGAGTCTGTGTATTATTGATACCGTGCTCTTTTCATAACTCCATGCTGTTGCTTTGTGCATCCTGTATATGAAAGAAACAGAAAAAGCAATCACACCTGAGGGAGAACCTATGTAATTAATTAATAAGGAACTTCATAATTCCTCTATAAGAGTGAATAAGGGTAGAGAGCTCTGAAACAGGGCAATTAAGTGGTTAATTGTGGAATAAATATCTTTCTGTGACTTTCATTGAAGTTATATTCAATATCTGATTTGCGTATTGCAAACTTGCTATTTATTCCAGAATTAATCATCTTCCTAAGTTGTCATCATTAGTACTAAGAAAAGTGATTCTGGCTAAAGTTGCCTAAAAACAGAATTAGGTTTAGTTTGAGTACCAGGCTCTAGGATAAAATACATGATAATGGTAGTCATATTCATTAAATTATATTATAGTCAGTTTTCTGATTTGTCACAGTGGCTATATGAAATTAATATAGATTTTGATACTGAGAAATGAACAAATGCCTAAAACATTTGAACAAATGCCTAAAATTGTGGAAGTGAGCTTGGACTTGCTAATGGGTAGAGGATGAAAGACTTAGGGGCAGCAAGACACAAAAAAATTACAATGGCTTTGACAGATTATTGGTAGAAATATGGAAGATAATGACTCTGCTGATGAGGAAGTGAGGATTATAATAAAGAAAGCCTATATTATCTAAGGGGGCTTCCCTGGTGGCTCAGTGGTAAAGAATCTGCCTGCAAGGCAGGAGACCGGAGTTCTATCCCTGAGTCAGGAAGATCCCCTGGAGGAGGGCATGGCAACCACTCTGGTACTCTTGCTGGGGAAATGCCATGGACAAAGGAGCCTGGCGGGCTGCAGCCCATAGGGTCACAGAGACTCAGACAGTGGCTATATTGTCATAAACAGTTTGTTAGTAGAAATGTGAATGTTAAGGGTGCTTTTGGTGAGAGATCAGAAGGAAATGAGAAATATGCTATTGGAAAGTAGAGGAAAGGTGCTTCTTGTTATATGATGGCAGAAAACTTAGCTGGATTGCATCCTACAGTTTTAAAGATGTCAGAATTTATAAGGGATGAACTTAGATATTTAGCTGAGGAGATGTAGAAGCAAAGTGATAAAGGTACACACTCACTTCTCCTTGCTGCTTAAGTAACATGTGAAGAAATAAGAGAGTGAAGAAATAAGTTGAGTGAAGATCTGTTGTTGTCATCCAGTCACTCTGCCATGTCCAGCTCTTTGCGACCCCCTGAACTGCAATATGGCAGGCTTCCCTCAGAGTTTGCTCAAGTTCATGTCCATCAAATCGCTGATTCCATCCAACCGTCTCAACCTCTGTCACCCCCTTCTCTTCCTTTCTTTAATCTTTCCCAGCTCTAGGGTCTTTTCCAATGAGTCAGCTGTTTGCATCAGGTATTCACAAAGTGTTGGAGCTTTAAATTCAGCATTGGTCCTTCCAATGGATATTCAAGATAGATTTCCTTTAGATTTGACTGGTTTGATCATGTGACTTAAGATTATTAAACAAAAATAAACTAGGGTTTTATGAATTGGAAAATTCTCAGTCTATCCACATTGTAAAAGATGCCAAAATTAGGAGATTCACTGTTCTGAAGAGATAGTCGTGGTTGTGGCTGGATAACTATTGGTTAAAGCCTTCAGAGGATCAAAAATGTGGAGTATTGCCTCACACAGAGGAATTTTTGAAGAGACTAGACATATGGCTTATGGATATATTCAACCATATCAGCAGAAGCCAAGAATAGAGATGGGAGTTTTTAAAGTAAGACCCTGTCTCTTTGTGTGAATCAGCATTTATATTTATTAATATTAACTCAATGCATGACATGACTTTATATTTTTCTATATGATTTGGCTGTATATTCTTTGAGAGTAAATTTTTTTTAAAAAAAGTTCTTTTAGGATAGCTTTAGATTGATAGAAAAGTTTCAAAGATAGTACAGAGAATACTCATATACCCAACACCCAATTGCTTTTATTGTTAATATCTGTAGTAGTAGGTACTTTGTCACAATTGATGATCCAGTATAGACTCATTATTATTAACTGAAGTCCATCCATTCTTTACTCAGATTTCCTTAGTTACTACAGTCCCCCCTCCCTTTTTTTTTGCTGCTGGAATTAGTGTCAGTTCTGAGTTAGTATCCAATAATCCCTAAAACACCATTTCCTTTTTCTAATGCATAGACACCATGAGAAAAGGCCTTAGGTCCCAATAGGAAAGGCTGGAGAAAGATTAGCAGTATACCATTTAGGTAGTGTAATGTTATCCTTCTCCAAGAGTACCCAAACTTTCTTTCATTTAAGGGGTTCTAGGTCTGTAAATTGATTCGTCAGGAAATTGATTGAGAGGCCTTGTGTTAGTCTGTGTGAAATAAAAAAGTTATAGTATCAAACCTGAAGAGGAGGTTGTGGGAATCTCTAATTCATAGCCAAGCTGGACAGAAGTTTTGGGTAACCGGGGACCTACTCCTGGCAATCAGCGTCTGAAGTGGCCAACAGCCTTATGGGACTGGGCTTTTAGCCTGTGAGGTGTGCACTGACTCTGGCTAGTGTCAGAATTGAATTGAGTTGTAAGACACCCAGCTGGTGTTGGGGGATTGGTCAGAATCTATGGAGGTCAGTTAGTCAGTGGAATTTTAGCTCGTATCCATCTCACGTTGAGCCCAGTGGGTCCCTACACTCATCTTGTGGTCATTTCCTCAGTTCTGGAAGGCATGATTGAAATAAATACATCCATTGTTTAGTGGAATCCTCTCATTGGTTTCCTGATCAGTGGAGTTAGGGCTGTTGTGGTAGGAAGGACCAAGTGGAAGCTACTTGAACTCTCTATATAGGAAAATATGACACCAGTAGTATTTTATTCCTAAGGGAGATTGCAGAGATTCGTACCACCATCAAGGACTTGAAATATGCAGATACAGTTACTGTTATCGCAATCCCATTTAACTCACCCAATTAACCTTACAGAAGAAAGCTGGACCTTGGAGTATGACATTGGATTGCAATAAGCTTAACTGAGTGATGAACTAAAATTGAAGCTGCTATCCCATATACGGTTTCCTTGCTTGAACAAATGAACACATCCCCATCCAAGTATGTAGGTATTGATATGTTTTTCTCCTAGACATCTTTTAGAAAAAAGCACCAGAGGCAGTTTGCTTTTGGTTAGCAAGAACAGTGGTGCATCCTACTTCAGGAGTATATAAGTTCTCCAACCCTATGTCATAATTTAATTTCATAACTTATTTCCTGTGTCAGGAGTTTGATCACTTCTCCCGTTCACAAGATTTTGCACAGGTTCATAATACTGGTGACATTATGCTGATTGGACCAAGGGAGCTAGAAGCAGCCACTAGTCTAGACCTATTGGTAAGACCTTTGTGTGTCAGAGAGTAGGAAATAAATGTGACAGATATTGAAAGGTCTTCTCCTGCAGTGACATCTTTAGGAGTTCAGTGTTATGAAGCATGTCAAGACGTTCCTGCCAAATTGAAGGATAGGTTGCTGCATCTGGCCCCTTCTGCAACAAGGGAAACCTAACATCTAGTGGGCGTTTTTTGATTTTGGAATCAACATATACCTCATTCGGGTATGTTACTGGTCCATTTACTGAATGACTCAATGATTTGTTAGTTTTGACAGAGGCCTAAAACAAGAGAAGGCTCAAAGACAGGTCCAGGCTACTGTACAGGGTGCTCTGCCCTTTGGCCCATATGACTCAGCACATTTAAACTCAATATTTTCACAACTTAACTTTCCCTTATCTCAGTTCTCAAAATGCACATAGTCGTTATCAAAGTCACTGGACAAAAAGAATGTGTTAAGATGTGTTTGTTTAAGTGGAAATATGAGTAGCCTTAACCAATGATGGTCAAAATAGTTTATTTTACACACACACACACACACACACACACACACACACACACATACACTTCTAAGGTTCCTCCCAGGGTCATGCAGAGGGCTCTCTGAAAGTGAGAAGCCTTGGGTATTAATCTAGATTAGCTTTATGTACATCTACCTCTGCTTTATATTTAAGGATGAAAATAAGTTGGTCAAAACTAATGGGAGAAAAGCATTCTAAGCAATGTGTACAGGATACACAGAACTTCTTTGGAGATACTTGAGGGGAATTTACACATGGGGAAATATAAATATTTCTGTGTGAAGAAATAAGATAATTTCAGAAGATGGAAAGAGGATGTCAAATCATAATTTTCGAATAATTGAAAATAAAACTCTAATCATTAAATATCTCTATTATCTATCATTAATCTATCATATCTCCAGGACTGTGATAAGATTTCAAAGTTAAGTATAGAACTGATTAATAATCTATGGAAAAATAAAAACACAATATATTCTACCTAACAAAACTAATTTGCACTTCTGAACAAAAATTAGTGGTAAGTCAGTGATTTTCCAGAAGTTTCCATTTCTTTGCAGATTCTGGACCTTAGTTAATAATGTTAATAGGGAATAGTATGCCAAATAAAATTCCATAATCTGTATCACCAGATAACCCAATAGGTGTGGTTGTTATTCAGTACTTTATTTTGTCATTGAAAGTACAGGAAATAACTCTTCTATCCTATTTTCAAATTCTAGATAGTTTTTCTTAAGAGGTGAGCTAGGGCAGGCTTCCCCTCAAGTATCTCCAAAGAAGTTCTGTGTATGTAGTTCACATTGCTTAGAATGCTTTTCTCCCATTAGTTTCAGCCAGTTTATTTCCATCCTTAAATATATAGCACATATTCTATAAAGCAGAGTTATTTGAAGTCTTCACCCCTTTTTCTCAAGGGGTGAGTTAGGCAGTCTTAAGTAGCTTGATGTTTAGACAAAGTAGTATCTTTGGATGCTCCTAAGCAAGATAAATAATAAGATTATTGATGTTTGATGTTTTTAAATCGTAAAATAACATTCTTATAGTTGGAAAAAGGAGAATTCAAAATCATCTGTACTGATAAGCACAATTGTCAAGTACTATTACATTTGGGGTAGTTTGACAGTGGGAAGTTTATGTTATTGTCATAGAACAGAATTAAATGGAACTGGTCTGAACTCTTCATCCAACTGACCAAGCTAATTATGATGCTGATAATCAAACCATTGGGTACTCTTCTCTGTACAAAATTTTCTACTTGGAAAGGATTTATGAGACACTTTCTTTTTATTGCAAAATTCATGAAGCTTCTTCTATGATTTACTGAAATCTACTGTATATGGAAAACATTTTGTAAACATTCTAACATTTTTCTGAAGATTTATGTTAGATAAATTTGATACTTTCCTGTAAGTTATATAATTCATTTTCCTTTCTTTGAAATGTAGAATAAGTAGTCCTTAGAGATATCACTATTACAGATTCATTTATAAATGCTACTTTTTAATTTTTTCAACTGTTCAACTGCCATTGTCCAATGACAATGCCCCAAATAATAAAAATATTACCATGCTTTTTTAACCAATTAAACTTTAAAGTAAGAATGATTTTAAAATTTCATAATATAATAATTCAACATTTCTATCAGTTCAAAGTTTCTAAGGAGCTGTGGCTTTTCTCTGCAGAAATAGGCTTTTACCCTGTGTGGCTCATATGGGAAGTCAAACCAGTCTTTCAAGCTGGATTTCCCTTGTTGATAATTAATCAACAGAGTATTCCCGGAATATCACTTAACTCATCTTCTGATGCCCTGCATGAATCATAGCTCCGGAAAGGAAGCGTCAGCACACTTCACTAATGGGATCAAATGACTAAAATAATGGTGCAACCCTAAGATTGCATTTAATTGAATTTAGAATCTGTTACACTCAATCTAGATTAGGGTTTTCCAAATATGGGTTCATAAGCTATCATTTGCCTTTTTTGGTCTCCTGTTTGTTTGTTTTTAACCACTGTCCACAGAGAACTGTTAATGCATACTCTTCCCTTCCTCCCTCCTACTCCAGTATTTCTGGACTTTGAAATTCAAATTTGATTTTTATAGCAATAATCTTCTAGTGATCGGCAGTGTCATGCCTGTAAGTGATTTAATCCTGGTGAGTAAAAGGAGACATAGGTAGATCTGTGTGCTAGATGATGAATTGTACAGGGTCATAGTTTGCAGCCACCAGAATTAGACCTGCCAGATGCCATTCTGGGTGAGCTGCTCTTGGAGAAAATAGCAAGATTTCTCTCTCCGGATCAAAACTAACTTATGAAATAATGACTGTAGTTATCCACTGGAATTGAGTGGCATTTATTTCAAGAGTGGTTTTGGCAATTTAAATTTGTTTCATAATCTATGAGCGATAGAAATATAAGGGAAAAAAATGCAGAAAACAGTATAACAGTTTTCAGACACCTAATTCCTGAACATGATTTCCTATGAGGTTCTACTAGGCTGATAAAACAGCCTTATTTCCTGGTGCTTGTCAACTTGTTTATTGGCACGTGACAGTTAATCAAACACTAATGGTGAAAAATAGGAGAGGCCTGTTACTTGATTTCAGTTTGTAGTAATGGCCTCAACTTCCATTTAACCAAATGTTTTATGTTTTGTAAAATAATACCATAAGTATTTCCTTCTTTCTCTCCCTTAATTTACACACACACACATTTTCTTGTTACTTCAGAATATAATCAATATATCAAAAATATATTTTTTTAATGTTTATAGCACTTTTAACCTCTACATATAATAATATTTTAAACTCTTTGGGGAGAGGGAAATAGTGGATTAGTAGACTCTTAGAAATATCCAGCTTGAAAGACGCCATCTTAATAGAATTCATTTTTGTGCTTTCCTCTTTCCTGCTACCAATGTATCTCACTAGAATGAAACTCAGTATGTTAAATGAAATTACCTGTTCTATTTCCTGAGTAAGACTGTATACAGAATTACAAACCCCATAATTGAATGTAGTAATCGCAGTATTGCTTGTTTGTAGTCCTTGTCTCAAAGTTACAAATTATGTGGAGATCTGTTAAAATGTTGTATGATATGATGTCACTGAAAAAGTATTTTTTTCATCTTATTTGAAGAACATATAGTGACTGAGGATCCCTCATTTTCATCCACCCCTTGAATAGAATTTACAAAGCAATGAACAAAAAAAGTGGAAGCAACTGCAAAGTTAACTTCCACTCATTATGTCAAGCAACAAAAGAATTTAATGTTTAAAAGGTCTTGGAATTATAAAGATTATTTTCAATAAAATGAGAATGAAAATGACTTCATTAGAAAGCCAGTCATAAAACTCTCCTAATGAGATAAAACTTAAAGATATCTGAGTTCATATTTCTCTCAGAGCATAGATAACAAAATGAGCTCTGGTGAATGTAATGCTCAGATTAATGTCATTGCTTTTAGCCTGTAAATATATTTAATTATTTTTAAATATATTAATTATATTTTTATAGTAATAGCTAAATTTATTGATAATTATTACTTTATACTTAGATCACTCTTTTTAATACCTGTGATCTCATTCAATCCTCAGTAGCAATCCTAGGTGATGTTATTAATTTTCTCTATTATGAATTTGAGGAAATTAAGGCATGGAGATATTGGTAAATTACTGAGTAACCTGCTTCCTTCTTTCCCAAATATACAAACATTAAGTTTGCTTTTTTACTTTTAATGGTATAGTACTGTGGTGTAGAATTATATAAACTCATTTCTCTCTCAGAATGCCTAATGCCTTTTTGGAATGAAGCATCTGTCAGTAGGTAGATTTGCAATACGTATATTATAAATCTAATCCTAGATACTCAAAGCAAACTAACTTCATAATGTTATCAAAATCAGGTCTTGCTCACTCTCCCTTATACCTCTGCCTTCCCCTTGCTGGTGTGCAGATTTCCTTTGATCTGCCTATCTCCTATTTGTTTATTATGACCTGCTCCAATGGTCATCTTGGTAAGAAGCATCTTCTTAAGATGGTCCTCTAAACTCAGGTGATTATTTTAATTCTTTTGCTACTGTTCTGTCATGCACACATATTTATATTTTGTTCCCTTTCCTTAACATAGAAAAATGAGGAATGCTCTGTGATTTCAGACTTCAGAAGATTGTTTATCCCAAGCCCAGTTGCCTGTGATACTTTGTCTACTTCTGTATGGTTGCCTGTCTTCTCTCAGTTTAAATGTCTGTGACTAGTTACTCTCTTGGGGTCCAACATCCAGGGTTCTAAATTCACATTTCTACCAGGGCACAAAATTGTATTTAGGATTGGAAATCTGTCTATCATTTACTTTGAATCCTTTGTAGTTCCAAAAATGATGTTTTTTTGGTGACTTTTAAAAACCAATTTTGACTTTAAACAATAATATTTTGCTGTCTTCTGAGGAATATATTAAGTATAGTATTAGTCACTCAGTCGTGTTTGACTTTTTCCAACCCCATGGACTGTAGCCCACCAGGCTCCTCTGTCCATGGGATTCTCTAGGCAAAAACACTGGAGTAGGTTGCCATTTCCTCTTCCAGGGGACCTTCCCAACTGTACATAAAGGAAATTTCATTAATGTGCATTAGAGGATACCTCTGGTTGTTAAAAGAATATAAAATTTCTATTCTTACAGCCTTAGTAGCTCTTCAGATGTTTTTGAAAATTATGCTGACAGGTGATTAGTCAAACTGAGAAGCAACTGCTCGAAGTATTTAATCTAAATGATAAGTGATTGCTTTGTTTTGAATATATTTCAACTAAATACTTGAGTAATTTTCTGAGATGTGTACTATTACTTATAGTAACACAATGTCTCAACTCACGTTTTTATATATAAATATATAAATAACAAATTTCCTTGACATTAAAGAAGTCACAAATTTTTCTATTTGCCCCTAATATATGCTCCATTAAATTTCAAAGTGTTAGTAGCAAGAAATATGCTACAGCTTGACAATATTCCTACTATTTTAAACCTAGTTGTTTTACAAAAAATATATTAATATGTAAGATATACTTAATGACTTTGGAACCATGTGTTGACAGCAGGACAAAGGTAAATTTGCATAGTCTTAAAGGGAGAAAAGCTATTGTTTTAAAGTTTTTTTTGAAGAAAACACTGGGAATTCTATGGAGTCAACAAATGGGATTCTAAATTTTATGAAATAGTATTATGTAGTTGTTTTCAGGAATGAGCATGTGTGTTCTTCTTGGTTATAAGATTTTCTCCACGAATTCAAAGATATTCATGATCCCCAAGTCACTATGAACCACAGCAACAAAAATTGCATTAAAAAAAATAATTTTATTAATTCCAGAACCATGGTGAACTAGTGACTGAATCAATCTACAAAATAATGTCCTACTAATGTGAACTGTCCATAGTGAGGATTTTCCTTTAGGAAGTATGAGTTGAAGTCTGGAATATAAACTATATACTAGCTCTGAAATAACTCCAGAAAGAATGAAGAGAGAGAACCAAAGCAAAAATAACACCCAGTTGTAGATGTGACTGGTGATGGAAGTAAAGTCCAATCTTGTAAAGAGCAACATTGCATAGGAACCTGGAATACTAGGTCCATGAATCAAGGCAAATTGGAAGTGGGTAAACAGGAGACTGTAAGAGGGAACATTGACATTTTCGGAATCAGCAAACTAAGATGGACTGGAATGGGTGAATTTAACTCAGATGACCATTATATCTACTACTGTGGGCAAGAATCCCTTAGAAGAAATGGAGAAGCCATCATAGTAAAAAAAAAAATAGTCCAAAATTCAGTACTTGGATACAATCTCATAAACAACAGAATAACCTCTGTTCGTTTCCAAGGCAAACCATTCACTATCACAGTAATCGAAGTCTATGCCCCAACCAGGAATGCTGAAGAATTTAAAGTTGAACAGTTCTATGAAGACCTACAAGACCTTCTAGAACTAACACCCCCCAAAAGATGTCTTTTTCATTATAGGGGACTGGAATGCAAAAGTAGGAAGTCAAGAAATACCGGGAGAAACAGGCAAATTTGGCCTTGGAGTACAGAATGGAGCAGGGCAAAGACTAATAGACTTTTCCCAAGAGAACGACCTGATCATAGCAAACACCCACTTCCGAAATCACAAGAGAAGACTCTACACATGGGCATCACCAGATGGTTAATAGCGAAATCAGATTGGTTATATTCTTGGCAGCCAAAGATAGAGAAGCTCTATACAGTCAGCAAAAACAAGACCAGGAGCTGACTATGGCACAGACCATGAACTCCTTATGGCAATTTCAGACTTAAATTGAAGAAAGTGGGGAAAACCACTAGACCATTCAGGTATGATCTAAATCAAATCCCTTATGATTGATTATACAGTGGAAGTGACCAATAGATTCAAGGGATTAGATCTGATAGAGTGCCTGAAGAATTGTGGACAGAGGTTTGTGACATTGTAAAGGAAGCAAGGATCAAGACCAACCCCAAGGAAAAGAAATGCTAAAAGGCAAAATGCTTATCTGAGGAGGCCTTACAAATAGCTGTGAAAAGAAGAGAAGCAAGAGGCAAAGGAGAAAAGGAAAGATATACCTATTTGCATGCAGAGTTCTAAAGAACAGCAAGGAGAGATAGGTAAGCCTTTCTCAGTGATCAATGGAAAGAAATAGAGGAAAATAATAAAATGGGAAAGTCTAGAGAACTCTTCAACAAAATTAGAGATACCAAGGGAACATTTCTTGCAAAGATGGGCACAATACAGGACAGAAATGGTATGGACCTAACAGAAGCAGAAGATATTAAGAAGAGGTGGCAAGAATACACAGAAGAACTATACAAAAAGATCTTCATGAACCAGATAATCACAATGGTGGGATCAACAACCTAGAACCAGACATCCTGGAATAAGAAGTCAAGTGGGACTTAGGAAGCATCACTATGAACACAGCTAGTGGAGGTGATGGAGTTCCAGTTTAGCTATTTCAAATCCTAAAAGATGATGCTGTGAAAGTGCTACACTCAATATGCCAGCAAATTTGGAAAACTCAGCAGTGGCCACAGGACTGGAAAATGTCAGTTTTCCTTCCAATACCAAAGAAAGACAATGCTGAAGAATGCTCAAAGAACTGCACAATTGCATTCATCTCACACGCTAGCAAAGTAATGCTCAAAATTCTCCAAGCCAGGCTTCAACAGTATGTGAACTGTGAACTTCCACATATTCAATGTGGTTTTAGAAAAGGCAGAGGAACCAGAGATCACACTGCCAACATCCACTGGATCATTGAAAAAGCAAGAGTTCCAAAATCATCAACTTCTGCTTTATTGACTATGCCAAAACCTCTGACTGTGTGGACCACAACAAACTCTGGAAAATTTTTAAAGATGGGAATATCAGACCACCTGACTTGCCTTCTGAGAAATCTGTATACAGGTCAGGAAGCAACAGTTAGAACTGGATATGAACAACAGACTGGTTCCAAATAGGAAAGGGAGTACGTCAAGGCTATATATTGTCACCCTGCTTATTTAACTTATATGCAGAGTACATCATGAGAAATGCTGGGCTGGATGAAGCACAATCTGGAATCAAGATTGCCAGGAGAATTATCAATAACCTCAGATTTGCAGATGACACCACCCTTATGACAGAAAGGAAAGAGGAACTAAAGAGCCTCTGATGAAAGTGAAAGAGGAGAGTGAAAAAGTTGGCTTAAAACTCAATATTCAGAAAACCAAGGTCATGGCATCTGGCTCCATCTCTCCATGTCACATAGATGGGGAAGCAATGGAAACAGTGAGCTACTTTATTTTTGGGGGCTCCAAAATCACTGCAGATGGTGACTGCAGCTTTGAAATTAAAAGACACCTGCTCCTTGGGGAAAAAAGTTATGACCAACTTAGGCAGCATATTAAAAAGCAGAGACATTACTTTGCTAACAAAGGTCTGTCTAGTCAAAGCTATGGTTTCTCCAGTAGTCATGTGTGGTTGTGAGAGTTGGACTATAAAGAAAGCTGAGTGCCGAAGAACTGATGCTTTCAACCTGTGGTATAGGAGAAGACTCTTGAGAGTCCCTTGGACTGCAAGGAGAGCCAACCAGTGCATCCTAAAGGAAATCAGTCCTGAATATTCATTGAAAGGACTGATGCTGAAGCTGAAACTCCAATCCTTTGGCCACCTGATGCGAAGAGCTGACTCATTAGAAATGAACCTGATGCTGGGAAATATTGAAGGTTGGAGGAGAAGGTGACAGCAGAGGATGAGATGGTTGGATGCCATCACCGAATTCAATGGACTTGAGTTTAAGTAAACTCCAGGAGCTGGTGATGGACAGGGAGGCCTGTTGTGCTACAGTCCGTGGGGTTGCAAGAAGTTGGACACGATGAGTGACTGAACTGAACTGAACTGAATAACTCTAAAATTATTTCATAGCTTTATTGGTACAAAGCAGAGATGGTGTTTATATGGCAGATAGAACATTATAAAGTTCATTAATTCAATCATTTGAAGATACATACTGCAATTAGTAACTTACTCTAAGTCATTTCTCATGGAGCCAAATTTTTATTTTGTCTTGAGGTTTTATTTTTCTGGATGTGTCAGTCTTTGCCTTGAATAGGTATCTTATCAGTTCAGTTCAGTTCAATCGCTCAGTTGTGTCTCTTTGTGACACCATGAATTGCAGCACGCCAGGCCTCCCTGTCCATCACAAACTCCCGGAGTCTACCCAAACCCATGCCCATCGAGTCGGTGATGCCATCCAGCCAGCTCATCCTCTGTCGTCCCCTTCTCCTCCTGCCCCCAATCCCTCCCGGCCTCGGTTTTTTCCAGTGAGTCAACTCTTTGCATGAGGTGGCCAAATTATTGGAGTTTCAGCTTCAGCATCAGTCCTTCCAATGAATACCCAGGACTGATCTCCTTTAGGATGGACTGGTTGGATCTCCTTGCAGTCCAAGGGACTCTCAAGAGTCTTATCCAATACCCCAGTTCAAAAGCATCAATTCTTCGGTGCTCAGCTTTCTTCACAGTCCAACTCTCACATTCATACATGACCACTGGAAAAACCATAGCCTTGACCAGATGGACCTTTGTTGGCAAAGTAATGTCTCTGCTTTTTAATATGCTGTCTAGGTTAGTCATAACTTTCCTTCCAAGGAGTAAGCGTCTTTTAATTTCATGGCTGCAGTCACCATCTGCAGTGATTTTGGAGCCCAAAAAAATAAAGTCTGACACTGTTTCCACTGTCTCCCCATGTATTTCCCATGAGGTGATGGGACCAGATGCCATGATCTTACTTTTCTGAATGTTGAGCTTTAAGCCAACTTTTTCACTCTCCTCTTTCACTTTCATCAAGAGGCGTTTTAGTTCCTCCTCACTTTCTGCCATAATGGCGATGTCGTCTGCATATCTGAGGTTATTGATATTTCTCCCAGCAATCTTGATTCCAGCTTGTGCTTCTTCCAGCCCAGTGTTTCTCATGATGTACTCTGCATATAAGTTAAATAAGCAGGGTGACAATATACAGCCTTGACGTACTCCTTTTCTCCTTTCTGGAACCAGTCTGTTCCATGTCCAGTTCTCACTGTTGCTTCCTGACCTGCATACAGGTTTCTCAAGAGGCAGGTCAGGTGGTCTGGTATTCCCATCTCTTTCAGAATTTTCCACAGTTTATTGTGATCCACACAGTTGAAGTCTTTGGTGTAGTCAATAAAGGAGAAATATATGTTTTTCTGGAACCTCTTACTTTTTTGATGAGTCAGTGGATGTTGGCAATTTGATCTCTGGTTCCTCTGCCTTTTCTAAAACCAGCTTGAATATCTTATAGCCTTACTCTAATCATGTTACTTTGTTTCACTTTTATACTACAAAATAACACAAAATTTATTTTATCTAGTTTTAGTTTATATTATAACCATGTGGAGTTTTTCATACTAAAACCACCAAGTTTATGTTCCAAATTATCTATTTCATGTGCTCTTCTGTAATTTCTGTAATTTGTCAATATATTAAACCACTACCCCAACTCACCAGTTCTTAAGGGGCTCATCTAATAATACCAGTTGTGATGTTAAGTGTAGAGAAGCATTATCCTTTATGACTTGTCTGGGTAGAGAAGAGAGTGTGAAATATGGAAAAAATTCCTTCAGAAGAATTTTCCTTAGCCACGTGGTGTTAAATATTTCTCTGTGCACTTCCATTTTCACATCTGTAAATAACATTTCAAAATATTATTGAAAGGATTAAATGTAAAAATTTATATGAGCCAACTTCACAAACTATACAGTGCTTGCTCAAATGCTAAAATTTTTTCATACATTTAAGCTTATCTTACCTCATGAGATTCTGAGTCCTTCAAAGGGTGAGTTGTTTCTGGTTTGGGGGCTATTTTTGATGACTTCACCTTAGAGGAAACAGCTTGCCTAAGGCTCGACATGTAGGCCTGCTGCTTTGCAAGCTCCCTTTGCTCATTTTTGGCAGGTTGTGCTGATTTATTGAGCTATTTGATTTATCTAATGTACCGTGCCTTTGACTGTGTTTGCTCTATAGCAGTCACTCAAAATGCAAACAAACACATCATATGCTCTTTAATTACTCCCATCCCCCTTATTATCAATCACTGGCAATATCAATGGAACAGCTGTGATCCACGCCATATAATTAAGGTCAGCAAACTTGGGTTTGCAGAAGTGAATAAGAGCAATTCTGCCTAAATTCCATAACTTAATGTTTTAATGCTAAAACTGGTTCTCAGGAAAATGATATTCAGAATAAGTCTTGCTCACAGTAAAAATGGAATGGAGAAAAGATATGATAATTGGGCAAAAGAAAGGAAAGAAGGGTAGGAGTAAAAGAAAAAAAAGAGGAAGGAAAGAAGAGTAGGAAAAATTGTTGAAAGCAATGAGGAAAGAAAATATAATGATTATAATATATTTTTTTAATACTACTCATCCTGACTTAGAGAAGAATGTAATAATATTTAGCACGCACACACAGACACACACACACACACATACTTGTAAAACTCCCAATAGGCCAGTCTTTGATACCAACTTAGAATCTTACTCTATATTCTTCACCTATTTTGTTGCTGATTCATTATTTATTCCGTTTTTTTTTCTTTCTGTTAATCTTAACCATTTTTAACTTTGGTAATTCTGTGTACATCTACTTTAGGTAATACTGCAAATATGATCAATCGCTCCAATTTCCCATTGGTCTACTTTTGCAGAAAGCTTTCTGTCATCTTAATCCTTTTCTATACTCACAGAAAATACCCATTTTGAAGGGAGGCACTAATTGGAGAATGTATAACAGTGTTCCATTAGGTATTTTATCAGTGCTATATAATTTCAAGTCTGTCCCAGTTTTTCATAGATTTGTGGATGAAAAGAATACTTATATATATATATACACACACACACACACATGAATGTATACAGGCATACCTTGGAGATATTTTGAGTTCAGCTTCAGATCACCACAATGAAAATAAGTTTGAAGTAATGCCAAGTCACATAAATTTTGTTTTCCCAGCACATACAAAAGTAATGTTTCTATTATACTGTTGTCTATTCAGTGTGAAATAGCATTCTGTCTTTTTAAAAAAGCTGTATACCTGTCTTAATTTATAAATACTTTATTGCTAAAATATGCTAACCATCATTTGAGCCTTCAGTGAGTCATAGTAATAACATCAAATATCACTGATCACAGATCAGCATAACAAATATAACAATAATGAAAAAGTTTGAACTGTTGTGAACATCGACAAAACGTGATACAAAGACATGAAATGTGCAAATGCTGTTGGAAAAATGGCACTAATAGACTTACTCCATGCATGGTTGCTACAAATCTTCAATTTGTAATTAAAAATGCGGAATCTTTGAAGCTCAGTAAAGCAAAGCATAACTGTGTATATTTGAAAAATTCAAACTGTCGCATATGCTCAATAACTTAGGACAGAATATCATTTTTATGCTATCGGGAGAACAGTAGAACTTCTTAGCCTGTATGTAACCCTAACGCTGCTGGATAAATACATACTTGGTAGTAGTGGCAATTGCCTCACTGAGATTTGTTGAGCTGTGTTTCTAAGGGGGAACTTGTGAAAATCAGCATTTGACTAAGCTTTCTATTTGTCCAAAGGGTCTGAATGCCTTCAAATTATATTTCCTTTCATTTGATTAGTCACTTCAGCTTATTGTAAGACATGGGTAATCTTCTGAGACAGAACTTTTCAAGTTTTAATGTTTATTCAGTTATAATATTTGACAATAAGAGGTATTTAATCAATTCCTGTTGACTTAGCAAAATAAGTTTTCCATTCATTTATTGACAACTCTCTAAGAAAGAATATGATAATCACTGTGTCAAAAGGATTTCAAATAGTCAAAATAACTGCATAAATATAGAAACCAGTATTATTGATATATTATATGGACCAATGCTTGTATGTTTCTCATCTAAATATCATAACAACTTCTGTGGTAAGAATTATTAACTCAGTTTTTAATCTATAAATAAAATTCAATGCAGAAAAGTTAAGTTACCTAATTATGTTGAGTCACTCTGTGATAACTATCTGCTCTCTGTGACGGATAGCATTGCCACAGAGGTGTCTTGAGTGAAGGACTACATTTCTTCCCGTATACCATGTCGTCCTTTTAGGGCAAATATCCTATTAGGAAGAGAGTATGCAAATAGAGAAAAAAAATGTGCAATTTGTAAAAGTCTGAGAACTGTTTTCTTTTTTTTTTTCCAAGTGAAGCTCTATAACTTCCAACATTGATTGCTAAGTAGTTTGAATGATTTTGGTGATCGGCAATGCATTGTTCTGTGTCCATTTTTTAAAATCAACAGATAACCCTAAAAGCAGTGAAAAATAGGAAGCGCATCTCAGAAGGGCACAAAGTAAGTTTGAAAGGGCAAGTTTGATTTTCTATTTTTACAGCTCTTCTCTTCTTTAAGAAGATACATTTTGTGAGGTTTTTTTTTTTTTTTTTTTTTTAAATTCTGGAACATACCTCTGATTTTTGATTTTGAAGGTATTCAGAGGGGACCAGTTCTTCAAGTGAAAATTGTCACTTTGAGAATATGGATGATTTATCAGGTGCAGATTTTTTATTTCTTGCAGAATGTATGATGAGGTGAGATTCTTTCCTAACATCTTACAGATTAGTATCAAAAGCCTGAACAATACCATTGAAATCAAGGACATTCCTCAGAAAAGCAATCAATTATTATGGAATAGATAATGTGTTTTCTTGCAAAGCAAGAGAATAACTACCATTTGGGTGTTATTAATCTTCCCTGAAATCATTTTAACATTCCAATGTGCTGTTAAACTCTTTTATTTTTTTCTTTCTTCTTTTTTTAAGGAAATACAAAAATGTGTACTGATTTATTGTGAAATTACAGGCAGCTGTATAGCTCAATCAAGGAAATTAAATTAATTATTTTCCAATAAGGCAGGCTATTGTTTGCTCCATGTAGTATAAATATGTCTTAAAGTTGTCCTTTTATATGGTAAAAAGGAGTTAGACTGGTTAAAAGGAAATGCTTCTGTTTAAGTAGCCAAAGTCAGATATGTCTATATTTATGTAAATATGTGTGTATTTCTTTTCTAAATATATATATACATATTTAGAAGTACACAATTTTAAAGAAACTATTTTAAAGAAATCCATATTAAACAAAAAGAATGCCATTTTCTTCAGTGCTATTTAATTTTGTCATTCCCTCATCGTCGTAGGAAGGGGGGGGCCCTCCAGGGCCCCAAGAGTGGGCTCTTATCTAACACTCAGAAAAGAATTGTCCGAGGAGACACATACTGACAAAGCAAGAGACTTTATCGGAAAAGGGCACCCAGGTGGACAGCAGCAGGGGTAAGAGAACCCAGGAGAACTGTTCTGCCGTGTGGCTCACAGTCTTGGGTTTTATGGTGATGGGGTTAGTTTCCAGGTTGTCTTTGGCCAATCATTCTGACTCCAAGTCCTTCCTGGTGGCGCACGCATCACTCAGCCAAGATGGATGCTACCCAGAGGAATTCTGGGAGGTGGACAGACATGTGGTGTCTCCTTTTGACCTTTTCTGATCTCTTCTGGTTGGTGGTGGCTTATTACTTCCATGTTCCTTACCAAGACCTGCTGTTGTGAGACAACATATGCAAATGGATCCTAGGGAGTCTGGTCAGGGTGAGCAGTTTCAGTCAGTGTGCTTCCCCTAACATCATGATAATTTTAATTTAGTGGGAGATATTCTTTAGAGAATAATTCATGAGTGTATGAGTGTACCGTTGCTGCTATAAATCACTTTAGTTGTAATAATGCTAGCTTTCATGTGCACTTTTAAATTATATTTATTTAGGGGTATTATCTGTAAATTGATCTAAAATAATATTCATCTTACACACTTAATACAATGGCATTCATGTACTTTTTACTAAGTTAAAATCTTATCTTCCAAATTATGTTTTCCTTCTGGTTGTACTAAAGTATATTTGTAGTTAACAAAAGATCACAAATTGCCACCATTCACATTTGATGGTAACACTTATTTTTTATTCATGTAGCACTGTCTTGCACAGAGTATACTGTTTTATTTGAAACTTCTTTAAATTTTGAGTGCTTGATTTCATTTTAATTTATCAGCACATTAAGGATAGTGGTATATTATGCATATTTATTACTTTCTTGTAGCCTATTCTCTGATGAAAGTGGGAACTCTGTTTTCAAGAGTACAGTAACTAAAAAGTTATTATTTCAAAATATAGTTTCAAAACATTCATTTCCTTAGCATTTTTAAGCATTATTTTGTACTCTAGGTATAAAAAATTGGTGAAAATGTATTCCTTGACCTAAAAGACTTCAGAATCACAGAGAACGTATCCCTACAAAAGTTATAATGAAGCATGATAAGTGTTATAAGTGTACAACGTTTCCAACTCCGTATATGGAATGAAGTTTTGAACTCTGTGATAGTCAAAGAGTCTAGGTAATGCCGAAGATGAGAGATGGAGACTGTTAAAATATGCCCTGCAAGGCGGGGCAGGAATTCAGAGAGGGGCTGTGATGAGGCTTATATGACATAAGTCTGTAAATCCATCATCAAATGCAGTGTCCTGTAAGGGGTAATGATGGGTGTTTATTGAATAGGAAAAGGAGAGTCAGTAGAATTATAATGACTTAAACCTAAACAACCCATGGCTAACTAAAGAATGCCAAGCAGCAATCAACTGTTTTGAAAGTGTTTAAGAACTTACCTGAAGCTAATGAAGCTCTTGATATATCACATAGATGACTTACCTGCTAACATCCTAGTGCTTAATTTTTTACTTTAGTCTGAGACATTAATAAGTTGAGACATCTCAGCATGGATGTATTTCCCTTGAAACAGTGATCAAACGAACAAACCAAATTGGTTACAAAATTATGTTATATACCTTAAAAAATATTACTATTTATCGCTAGTCTGTTTCTAAGCTTAGTCCACTGTAACATCTTAATCAGCTTGGTTAATAGAATATGTCTATCATATGGAAAATTTTATTGAGAAGATATGTGTATAAAATCGGCACTCAGTCCAGATATGGTGTAACAGTAATAACTGAATTACATCTACCCAATTTTGTATACCACTGTTGAGGTGAAAAATATTGCAATGGAATTACATAAAGTGATATTAAAGAAAATAAACCCTTTTTTATGGAAAGAGTTAGAACTGCTCAACAGGTAGATCATGATGTCCATGGTGTTAACTCTCAGGAAGCTCACTAGTTTAAAGTGAGTGTCTAGTGTGAAAGGTATTTTAAAAAATGAAATTTGTAAATTTACAATTAGGATAAATAATAAGAAACAGTTCAGGATGAACTGAAGGCATGTGTTAGGTAATGCTGTGATGTTAGGGAAGGGAAGGAACTCAGCTGAAATCAAAGAATAAGTATGTTGGTCAGGTAAAGAGAGGAGGAAGAATATGGGGGAAATGAATAAAGCCTAAAACACTCTGGGCCAGGTTATAAAGGAGATGAGAGTATTCAAGAGTCAAAACTTAAGAAAGGAGAAAAAGATGAAGAGCAGTATACATTCAATGTAGTGAACATAGGGTCAATGCAAGGCAAGTTGATTGCAAGAGATAGGTAGGCCCAAAATCAGCATCTTAAGCCCTTTGGACATATTCAATCATTTAATAAGTGTCTACTGGGCTTCCCTTGTGATTCAGCTGGTAAATATACCTCCTGCAATGTGGGAGACCTGGGTCAGATCCCTGGGTTGGGAAGATCCCCTGGAAAAGGGAAAGGCTACCCACTCCAGCATTCTGGCTTGGAGAATTCCATGGATCGCATAGACCATGAGGTTGCAAAGAGTCGGACATGACTGAGCGACTTTCACTTTCACTGAGTGGCTACCATACACTAGAGATTTTTCAAGATGTTAGAAATATAGAACAAAAAAATGTTGCCAGTATTAAGGATTTAATGTTGTAAAAGAGATGGAGGCGAAAGAAGATGAAAATAACTTGTAATGTATCTGGGCCATGGGTATAGAACAGGGACGTGGTGGGTGAAGTTGGGAGTATGGTTTTAATATAGGATGGCTAAGGAACACTTCTATGATAAGGAGACATTGGAAAGATGAAAAGGAAGTAGTTCAGTTCAGTTCAGTCGCTCAGTCATGTCCGACTCTTTGCAACCCCATGAACTGCAGCACGCCAGGCCTCCCTGTCCATCACCAACTCCCAGAGTCCACCCAAACCCATGTCCATTGTGTCGGTGATGCCATCCAACCATCTCATCCTGTCATCCTCTTCTCCTCCTGCCCTCAATCTTTCCCAGCATCAGGGACTTTTCAAATGTGTCAGCTCTTCACATCAGGTGGCCAAAGTATTGGAGTTTCAGCTTCAGCATCAGTCCTTCCAATGAACACCCAGGACCGATCTCCTTTAGATGGATTGGCTGGATCTCCTTGCAGTCCAAGGGACTCTCAAGAGTCTTCTCCAACACCACAGTTCAAAAGCATAATTCTTTGGTGCTCAGCTTTCTTTATAGTCCAACTCTCACATCCATACATGACTACTGGAAAAACCATAGCCTTAACTAGACGGATTATGTTGGCAAAGTAACGTCTCTGTTTTTTAATATGCTGTCTAGGTTGGTCATAACTTTCCTTCCAAGGAGTAAGTGTCTTTTAATTTCATGGCTGCAGTCACCATCTGCAGTGATTTTGGGGCCCAAGAAATACAATCAGCCAAGGGAAGTAAGCATGGGGCATTTTAGAGGCGAGAACTCCAAGCAAAGGGAACCACAAGTACAGAGACCCTTAGGTGCAAACACATATGGTATATTCTAGAACCAGTAAATTTAGATAAGATTATTGAGAAGATTTAAGATAAATTGGAGCAGGGAAATGTACTAGAGCATGATGATGATCCAGGGTGATGTTTTTTTGTGCTAGTTGTTATGTTTTGTTCTTGTTTAGGATGAATAATAGGAAAGGGGGAAATATGGAGATTCAGGAGAAATATTGGCTGGAGAAAAGAGAAGATTTTACAAGCTGAGGATCAGTGTCTGTCTGGGCTTAAAAAAGCACATGGAGGAAAGTCAGAATATTGTATACGGAAAGATCAGAGAGGATGATAGACATTGTGTTTGAAGCACAGCGGAAGTTTTTTTTGCATGTTTGTTTAATTGTGTCTCTTTTCAGTGATAAGGGAAGGGAGGCATCAGCTAAGGATAAGGAGAACATGGAGGATTTGAGTGTTTGAGGAGAGAAAAAAAAGGTATAAAATAGTTGTCATAAAAGAGGGAAAGAGATTATGGAAATGCAGAAAACGTAGTAAAGTTTAATGGGCTGGAAGTTAAGGTAAGGTTTGTCATTATAGTTGTATGTTTCAGTTCAGTTCAGTTCAGTCACTCAGTTGTGTCCAACTCTTTGCGACCCCATGAATTGCAGCACGCCAGACCTCCCTGTCCATCACCAACTCCCGGAGTCTACCCAAACCCATGCCCATCGAGTCGGTGATGCCATCCAGCCAGCTCATCCTCTGTCATCCCCTTCTCCTCCTGCCCCCAATCCCTCCCAGCATCAGGGTCCAATGAGTCAACTCTTCACATGAGGTGGCCAAAGTACTGGAGTTTCAGCTTCAACATCAGTCCTTCCAATGAACACCCAGGACTGATCTCCTTTAGGATGGACTGGTTGGATCTCCTTGCAGTCCAAGGGACTCTCAAGAGTCTTCTCCAACACCACAGTTCAAAAGCATCAATTCTTCGGTGCTCAGCTTTCTTCACAGTCCAACTCTCACATTCATACATGACCACTGGAAAAACCATAGCCTTGACCAGATGGACCTTTGTTGGCAAAGTAATGTCTCTGCTTTTTAATATGCTGTCTAGGTTAGTCATAACTTTCCTTCCAAGGAGTAAGCGTCTTTTAATTTCATGGCTGCAGTCACCATCTGCAGTGATTTTGGAGCCCAAAAAAATAAAGTCTGACACTGTTTCCACTGTCTCCCCATGTATTTCCCATGAGGTGATGGGACCAGAGGCCTTGATCTTACTTTTCTGAATGTTGAGCTTTAAGCCAACTTTTTCACTCTCCTCTTTCACTTTCATCAAGAGGCTTTTTAGTTCCTCCTCACTTTCTGCCATAATGGTGATGTCGTCTGCATATCTGAGGTTATTGATATTTCTCCTGGCAATCTTGATTCCAGCTTGTGCTTCTTCCAGCCCAGTGTTTCTCATGATGTACTCTGCATATAAGTTAAATAAGCAGGGTGACAATATACAGCCTTGACATACTCCTTTTCCTATTTGGAACAAGTCTGTTGTTCCATGTCCAGTTCTCACTGTTGCTTCCTGACCTGCATACACGTTTCTCAAGAGGCAGGTCAGGTGGTCTGGTGTTCCCATCTCCTTCAGAATTTTCCACAGTTTATTGTGATCCACACAGTCAAAGGCTTTGGCGTAGTCAATAATGCAGAAATAGATGTTTTTCTGGAATTCTCTTGCTTTTTTGATGAGTCAGTGGATATTGGCAATTTGATCTCTTGTTCCTCTGCCTTTTCTAAAACCAGCTTGAACATCTGGAAGTTCACGGTTCACGTATTGCTGAAGCCTGTCTTGGAGAATTTTGAGCATTACTTTACTAGCATGTGAGATGAGTGCAATTGTGCAGTAGTTTGAGCATTCTTTGGGATTGCCTTTCTTAGGGATTGGAATGAATTTTTTACGTTTAGCTTCCCTGATAGCTCATTTGGTAAAGAATCCCCCTCCAATGTAGGAGACCCTGGTTCAATTCCTGGGTCTGGAAGATCCCCTGGAGAAGGTATAGGCTACACACTTCTGTATTCTTGGGCTTCCCCTGTGGCTCTGCTGGTAAAGAATCCGTCTACAATGCAGGAGACCTGGGTTCGATCCCTGGGTTGGGAAGAGCCCCTGGAGAAGGGAAAGGGTATCCACTCCAGTATTCTGACCTAGATTGTTCATGGACTGTATAGTCCATGGGCTCACAAAAAGTTGGACATGACCAAGTGACTTTCACTTCACTCACCATTGTTACATTGATAGAGAGTTGGGTTGGTTAGGGTTAGATTTGTTTGTTGTTGAGTGGGCTGATTCTGAGAGAGAGAAGAGCGTGATTCTAGTATTGTCTTATGAATCACAAGGATAACCTAGATAAGAATCTAGGTAAGAATAGAAATGAGCTGTTAGAGATGAGAGCGTTGGAAACAATGTAGAGTTACCCCCAACTATCTAAAAGAGCTTTTCAAAGCAGTTGTTCCAAAGCAGGACTTCTTAAACATCTCGTAGCAGGTCAGATAGGTTATAATGCTTGTAATAAGTAACTGATCTGGGAGTTCTAACTGTTCATGCCTAACCAGGCCTCCTAGAGGGCTAGAAAGATCAACATAGCCATGCGTTTATATTTTTATTCATTGCTGATTACTGTACCATCCATTTTAAAAGCTGTTCTATGAAAGAAGGTCATAGTAGACAAAGAATGGTCATTTAAACTGAGGTTACGGCGGAGTCAGGCCTTCATTTTTAGGGTAAAACCTTGTTATTGATGGATTTTTAACCAAAGGAGTTCAAAATAGATTTGGCTTTAGGGTAGAAAATGAATTTTCATGGGACAAAGGTATCATGGAGAGGTTATTCAAATAGATAGGAAATTATTGCAGCTTTTATTAAGTTGAGAGAATTGGAAGACTTGTGAGAAGTAATTGGATTCTTAATCTAGCCATGGGATAATATTAATTAATGTTAATAATTGACAGGATATAAAATTAAAAAGAGATGAAGTACACAGAATTGATACCTCAAATTTCTGCTCTTATTATCTACATGGGTGCAGAGCTAACACCTGACTGAAAATATGGAAGTGAGGTTTTTTGGGGAAAAAAATCAATGTAATTTGGGACAAAGAGAAATATTGAACATATGGTAAAGATGATGGGTTGAGGGAAAAGATCAAGGATGGAGATATACATTTGAGAATAATGTGTATAAATTGCATATAAAATGAATGCCTATATGCCTCACAAAGTCATCAGTTATGCATGCAGATTTGTTCATTTACATGAGTATATTTCTTGTAAATTAAACTAAATACAACATATATGTTAAAAAAACATTTAAAAATAGAAAGTAAGCAACCCTGGATTCTCTAAAAGATGCTCATCAGGCAGGTGACTTAAAAATGATGGTTTCTATTTGCCTAGTAGAGTTACTATCAAAAGTAGGAGATGCAAAAAATAGTGAGTGTTTGAAATTACTTAGATTTAAATATATTTTCCATATTTAAATAATATGTCATTTCATTTTCCTAATCTCTACAAGTAGGTTATTCACTGAATTTAATTAAATTTAAATGAATTACACTGGGTATCATGGCATATAGTTTTTCTTCTTTTAGTTTTTATTTTCCCCTTAGCTTGTACATTTCTGAACATATGAGAGTCCTGTTTCCTCCTTTGTATGCAATGAACTGATTGCCAACTATAATTTAGAAGCTTTTAATGAGACAACCTGAATGAATTCAGAGCTCCACACACACAAACAATACAGATTGTCACTCAGGAGATGTTTTAGGTGTATATTGCACCCACAGAATCCAAATATGCTGGATCTGCAAAATAAAAAGGTAGGGAAGGGAACAGCCACTCTTAGGTTTTATTTTTATCTTGCATGTAGGATATTGAATATGAATTTTCTTGCTTCTTGGATACTGTTTCTCCTTACTTGTTGAGGCCCATATTGTCTTTAGATTCAACCAAAGTTAAAGCAGGAACAATTATCCTGCTTGTTCCCCCTCTCTGCCACGAATCCACCTTACGGTGGAGATATCATAATTTATTTGGTCAGTCTCATTCAGGCACTTCACATTTTTTCTTTTTTTTTTAGTTGTAAAGAATGTCATAATTTAAGTCTGTGTACTGAGTTGGACAAAAAGTTTTTTTGAGTTTTTCCAGCTCTTATGGAAAAGTCCAAATGAACTTTTAGGTCAACCCAGTATTTGCCTAATTGTGCACTTTGGCCATGCCTCATAAATGTTAATATGAGGTATTCTTATTGACTTTGTGATATAAATATTATAAATAATTGTAGTTTTTATTTTATGGTAGTTTAAATGGATCCTTTAATAATATTTGAAAATTTGGATTTTACCCAATTATTATCTTAATAAACTGAGCCTAAACAAACAACTTAAGCATTAGTTTTATGTATTTGTTTCATGATAATTGTTTTCCACCAGATTTATTTGTCTTAGTGTGAATATATGCTTTTACTGGCTTTTAAAACAGGTAAAGGATTATACTAATTAATATACTCACTGTTGCTGCTAATGTATATACGTGTATGTGCATATCTATGAGGGAGATATTGGCACTTGAGTAATAACCATCATTGATTTACATCACAGATAAATGATAACCCAAATCCTTCACCATACCTACTTTTCTAGCATCATCTTGGGAAAGTTTTCCTAATTCACTAAATGCTGAACAAACTTCAGAGCCTTCTTCATTCATGGTGTTTCTTCCACCTGGAATGTTCTCCTTTGCTGCTTATCTCCTCAATCGTGCTTATTCTTCAGTTCCCTGCCTAAATTGAATCTCAGACAGTAGGAACCTGATTTGCTCTTTAAGGTGGCCGTTCCTCCAAATCCTTTACTTTCTTCCAGCCCCTTCTACTGTGCTTATCACACTTCATAATATTTAAAATATATCTGTTAGGACTTGCTTATTCTCTGTTCCATTCCCTAGGTTCACAGTTACCTTGAGACTTCGAGATCTTGCCCTTTTCATTCATCATTGTGCATTCAGTTCTGGGTATGGTGTCTAGAAATTAATAGGTTTAGCTGAATATTTGCTGAATTGTTGGGCAAATGAATAATGAAGAAATGAATGACTGGAGGTAGGAGACTCTTGTTTTCCTTTTCAGTGAATGACTAAAGGAAACTAAATACATGTAACTAATAATACAATACTTCAAAATTCGTTGTAGTTACATGCTTTATTATTTTTAGGGTTAGTCAATGCATTATCTAATTAAGAAACATCCAAATTTAAACAAGTCATCACTAGCTCAATGATAGAGTAGTATTTTTTCAATTCGTCTTATCATTGTCTTATTTATTGGCATTGAACCAGATAAAATCAGGAGACTATATTTCACCATTAGAAAACCTACCACACAATGAAAATATTTAATCAATTTAATAAACATTTCTCAAATGATATGTAAGAGAAATGATTATTTTCATAGCAATATTGAATTTTCCAAGTAATTGCAATTGCAGTAAAAAATTAATTGCTAATGAACAGTGTTTGAGATCTAAGTAATGCACAAATATTTCTTTGACAGAAGATCTTTTTATGTTAACTGCTATTAACTCTATCCTGAAACAAATAGGATTTTAAACTATTTTAATTCATTTTTTTGCCCTGAAATTTTGCTGGCCCGTTACTATTATCATATAGTGCTATTTAAAGGGTACAATTTTGTGATTATAACTTATAAAAGACAGCTTTATTTGAGTAGTAGGAATGATTTTTTTTTATTTGTATAGCCAGTTCATCCCTGCATGTCACCTTGACAGTCACACTGAAGCCCTAAAGAATTTGGCTGCTCTTGAGTTCATAATTCTCAGATATTACTGGTGTTTCTTCTCTTCTTCCTGCTTTCTCTTCTGTTCTGCCTTACATTTAAAAGAGACACTACCATGAGTTTGAACAAAATGGTGTTTCTATCCTTAAATAGCCAATGGTTACCTTCAAGTGACCTTCAGAGGTGTCCTGTTTACCACCCTCTTTGTGGGTGTTCAGATTTCCGTTCAACTTTACAGGAGACACACGTCCACTTTTAATGACAAGGTCCCGGTGGTTCTGATGAATGTCTGTCCCCTAGTCCTGATTGACACCAGCAGGCTGTGGAGGATGACAAATTGTCAGACAACAGATCAATCTGCTTTCTCCATTAAGTAATGAGGAATGAAATGGCGGAGGCTTGGGGTGGGGGTGCTTTCTGCGATTACCTGGAGGCCTACTAAAGATGTTTGTAAATCAAGCATGTCAGCAGTATGCATATGCTTATTATACATGCAGTAGTGTGCATGTTTGAGTGATGAGGATCGAATACTCAACAGATACCTTCAACAATAAAACCACAAATAAAAATGATGAGAAGAAAAGTATTGAACTAGCTGTGAATGTAAAACTTAGTATCCCCTGGGGATGGTAAGAATACGCTGAGTAAAGAGATGGAAAGTATTAATAAAACCACCAGAATAATAGCCATTTGAAGAATAGTAAACTGTATTAATTATTAGCTATTACCATTTTTGCAAGTGTCTTTTGATTGACAATGGGGATTCATGGGAATAGCTTGAATTATGAAGCATTTGTCATGGAGTATACTTCATAAAAACTGTGCCTGGTAATTATCATGGAATATGTATTTTATCCAATTTTGTCAACTCAAAATTCCAAATAAAATAGGTAGTTTTCAGGGAAATGATAGATATTTTCTATTTTCCTAGACTCAGCAAGCTAGAATTTATATGCCATTTTTGGTTACACGGTGTGCTTATAAAACAGTAAAGAATAAAAGTTTGAGAGTTAGAATGGAACTATGCTAACACTATGGTTATTAGGTAACCTTAGAACCTGCCTTCCAGGGTGGGTATATCGTATCTTTTTGCTTGTTCTCTTGGTTTCACAGTAGACACAGCATAGTGGGTTTAACCAGAAAGAGAAATTTCTTAGAAAGATGAAAGGAACATTTCTAACCATCTAAGGAACAGGATGCAATTACTCCACAGAGACAGATTTTAGCCTGGGCCTAGGAAAATTAATGCATCAATCTCTCTCTCATTTGCATTATTCCTTCTTAAAATCCCTTCTGTTCTATTCATACAGACTATATATATATATGTATATACATATATATATATATGATCTGTATAAAGACCAGATAGGTGTTTTCAATATTTTCAGTGTTTCACCTTAAAAAATAATCTTCTCTCTTTAAATATCCAGCCCCATAAAAGGAACTACTAAATCTATGTTGCAAATTTCCAAACCAAACTTTGGTTAACAACTTAAGTCAGGTGCATATCTCAGTTAAATTCAGTCGCTCAGTCGTGTCTGACTCTTTGTGACCCCATGAATCGCAGAACACCAGGCCTCCCTGTCCATCACCAACTTACGGAGTCTACCCAAACTCATGTCCATCGAGTTAGTGACGTCATCGAGCCATCTCATCCTCTGTCATCTCCTTCTCCTCCTGCTCCCAATCCCCCCCAGCATCAGGGTCTTTTCCAATGAGTCAACTCTTCACATCAGGTGACCAAAGTATTGGAGTTTCAGCTTCAGCATCAGTCCTTCCAATGAACACCCAGGACTGATCTCCTTCAGGACGGACTGGCTGGATCTCCTTGCAGTCCAAGGGACTCTCAAGAGTCTTCTCCAACACCACAGTTCAAAAGCATCAATTCTTTTGTGCTCAACTTTCTTTATAGTCCAACTCTCACATCCATATATGACCACTGGAAAAACCACAGCCTTGACTAGACGAACCTTTGTTGGCAAAGTAATGTCTCTGCTTTTAATTTTTTTTATTTTTTTTATTTTTTTTTTTTGTCTCTGCTTTTTAATATGCTGTCTAGGTTGGTCATAACTTTCCTTCCAAGGAGTAAGCGTCTTTTAATTTCATGCTGCAGTCACCATCTGCAGTGATAATTGTGCAAGTAATAATTGTATACAGAACCTTATTTCTCATAGAATTTTAGTTCAAGATCGTCAGTGCCACTGGGAAAAATGATAACCCCTACAACAAATCCAAACATATTTGAGATTGCAATAAAATTTTAATTACCAGAAAATTTAAGGCCAACATACTTATTTTAATTGTACACTTTTAAGGACATACCTTATTAATTGCAGTGAGAGAAACTCAGTTTTAAAGTTAGTTAGTTCTTAAAGGATTATAGATGCCACTGGTGTTTAGAAATGATTTGAGTTAGTCTATACTAAATGGCAACAAAAATTTAAAAAACAAAGCAGCAATGAGAATACACATTATGAGGGACCAAGGGTATTGAATTACTTGCAGAATTTGCTCCCGAAAAAGCTTTACAAAGTATAGGTAGAAAACTATGTACTGAAACAAGTTTCTGGCTTTTAAATTGCATAATTTCAATTTCAATATATTAAGTTCATTTGAAATGAAAGTCTCAACAAAATGCTACCATCAAATATATGTGGTATTTTTATCATGTTTCCTGATTTCTTTTTGTTTTTTTCAATATAAGCCTCTTGAAATTGCAAGTTTATGCTAGAGATCATTTAGTATAAATTTTCTATGCTCCATGTAAATGTTTCCTGCTGTACTTCTGTCACTCCACTCAGACATCTCCACGACCTGAACCAACTGTCAGAGTTCCCAGATATTCTATTTATTTGCCATATAAGGCCACCCCCAAAAACTGAACCAAGGATAGCTTATACTACATGTAATCAGAGTTCTTCTGTCTTTGTTAGAGAAACTAGTATAATAGAATATTAAACACTAAGTTTAGAATGTAACAAAAATAATAGTATATGTCAAAAAGAGGGGAAAATCTTGTAAAATTTGCAAAAAAAGGATGCACTAAAAACTTATCACATGGCTACCATCTCTTACACCAAGGATTTTGAAATTGTACTTGTGAAGACTCAAGAGAATCTAAGATGATTGGAAAAACATAGCCTTGCATTATAAAAAAAAAAAAGATTAGTTGGTGAAGATATTGTAAAAGGTAACTCTTGTTCACTGTTGGTGGGAATGTAAATTGGCACAGCCACTATGGAAAACAGTGCAGAATTTCCTCAAAAATTAAAAATAGACTACTAGAGGATCCAGCTATTCCACTTCTGGGTACATAGCCAAAGGAATTCAAAGAGTCTTCTCCATCACCACAATTCAAAAGTATCAGTCCTTTAGCGCTCCTCCTTCTTTATTGTCCAACTGTCACATCCTTACATGACTACTGGAAAAACCATAGCTTTGACTATATGGACAGTTATTGGCAAAGTGATGTCTCTGCTTTTTAAAACACTGCCTACGTTTGTCATAGCTTTTCTCCCAAGGAGCTGTTTTTGAGTGGGAACATTTAGCGATCTGTTATCTAAGCAATATTCAAATATATAATACAGTGTTACTAGGTATAATTATCCTCCTGTGCATGAGATTCCCTGAACTTGTTAATTTTATAAATCCTTTAACAAATATTCCCCCATTTTCCTCTTTGTGATCCTATGGATTATGTAACTCCATGGGGTAGTGTCTGACTCTTTGCTGGACTGCCAGGCTCCTCTGTCCATGGGAAGAAGATTAGAGTGGGTGGCTATTTCCTACTCCAGGGGATCTTCCCAGCCCAGAGATTGAACCTTGTCTCTTATGTCTCCTGCATTGGCAGGCAGTTTCTTACCAGCGCTACCTGGGAAGACCCTTCCACACCCCAGGCCCTGATAATCACCACTTTACTCTCTTGTTTCTCTCAATTTAGCTATTTTAGATTCACATATAAGTGATGAACAGTATTTGTCCTTCTCTGTCAGACTTATTTCACTTAGCATAATGCTCTCAAGTTTCATACAAATTGTTGTAGATGGCAAGATTTCCTTCTTTCTCATGGGTGAATAATATCCCTTTGTGTGTGAGTGTGTGTGTATGCATACATATATATATGTGTGTGTGTGTATATATATATATATATATATATGTTTAGACTTCCCTGGTGGCTCAGACAGTAAAGAATCTGCCTGCAATGTGGGAGACCTGGGTTCAATCCCTGGGTTGGCAAGCTCCCCTGGAGGAAGGCAAGGCAACCCACTCCAGGATTATTGCCTGGAGAATTCTATGAACAGAGGAGCCTGGAGAGCTAGCAGAGTCAGACATGACCCCATGGGGTCTCAAAGAGTTGGATATTACTGAGTGACTAAGTGTGTGTGTGTGTGTATATATATTTATATATATATATATCACACCATCTTCATCCATTCATCTGTTGATGAGCACTTAAGTTGTTTCATATCTTGACAGTGAACACGGGGGTGCAGTAATCTCTTTAAGATCTGAAGTCAAGGAAATATTTACCAATAACCAGATACGGGCCACATGTCTGAGAGAATTCACATGAAGCCCTAGAGAATCAGCAGCTCAGGATAAACTGAGGGGTGATGGAAACTCTAAAGGGTCTGAATGAATAAGCAAAAATCAGGACTGAGGAAGAGGGCCAGCCATAAGAAAATCCATCACTTTTGACATAGGAAGTACAGTTAGAGTTTTTCAACACCCCCACAGCACACATACAACACACATACACCTTAAAAGAGAGAAAAGGAGTCAGCTTTACATCAGCCAGATCTAGAATGCAGAAGATCAGTAGAAAGCAGTGAACAGTTAGGTGGAAATAGCCTAGCTCTTTTTATCTTTTACCACCCAGGCTCTTTCCATCATCTAATCTGATGAGTGGGGCATACTATAATTAAGAAAGTAGAAGCCTGTCTTCAGGAGAGGTCTCAAGCAGCTGCTGGCCTCACTAGGGCAATGGGAATTAGCTATAACTTACAGTTGTATTGAAAATTTTGGCTATTTCATTAGACTGGGCATTTAATTACTGAATTTAAGAAGACAGAGGGACTATAAGGCATTCTATTACTTAAAACTAATCAGAGACATAATGGCTCTGACAAAGTTTTCATCCAGGAGTGTGGAGAAGCTCTGTCTGAATAACATTTAAATGAACAAAGTAAGTTTACTTTTGTCTTAGTCATCATGAATTATATTAGACACCAAAATATCCCATTTGGTGATAACATTTAATGCAATATATGTGAAACTTGTGGTATTCACTTATTCAACAGTTATGTGCTCTGAATACTGTGTGATGGTTACATTCCTAAGTATTGAGGATAAAACATGAATTTAACAGAAATAATCCTTCCTGGACTGTTAACAGAACTTTCAGTACAATGATAGAGAAAAATAAATAGACTTATTGCTTGATAGCAGAGGTACAGTGCTCTGGGTGTGCTCCAAGAGCTATGGGGATACATAGCAGTATAATTCAGTTTGGACTTGAGTAATGAGAAAAGGGATCCCAGACTAAGATGTATCCAGATAGAGGTTTGAAGGCCACATAGACAGTAGCCTAACGGGCAGACTGAGAAAGAATTTTCAGGTAGAAGAACTAGTTCTGATACTGAGAGAGAACATGGGTCATGCAAGGACTTAGAAATTTATTGGGTGTATGAATCCTACTTTAAAAATAGAAGTATAGCATTATTCTGGAGAGAATTTCAAAAAATCGGACTGGAAAGAGAAAATCCAGATGACAAAAAGTAATATAAAAGGTGCTAGCCAAGTGTGACTTCATTTTAAGGGCAATCAGCAGTCACTGAAAGATTTTCAATAGTAAATATATTTGCATATGGAAAGAAGAATTTTCTGAAAATATCAGTGGGCATTTTTGGCACCAGCTGGTGTTAACGGAGTTATTTTAGATGGGCAAACAATGTTGTGCCCACATATATTAATAATTTAAATACACATACTGAAACCCTACTGTCAGGAAAATTACAGATATTTTATTTAATCCTGTTTTGCCATGATGAAATGTATTAACCATTTTTGTTACCTTTACCTTAGAGGTAAGAATACTGAATTACAGAGTGGTAAATGTGTTGTTCATGAATGCACACCTAGAAAGTGGTAGAGCAGGAAATAAAGCTCAAAATTTTAACTCCAAAATCTAGACCATTCTGTTACCTACTGCCATAACTCTAGACAATGTGAGGAGAAGCTGAAGCATTTGACTAATGATTAACTAAAGCTTAATCATTTAACTGATTCAAGTTTCACATTCAAGTGAACTCATGTCAGTTTTACTAACCCAAGATCACTTGCTTTTAGCACCCAAAAATTCTTGCACTATTTTCAGTTTTATGGACATGAACTTGTAACTACAGTCTGCTTTTCCTCCTCAGTTGTAAAATTATTCCCATTTACCCTCTATAATGTCCATGTATTTGTATGGTTACAAATCAGCAAATTCTCTTCTCTCTAACAATATATATTCAGGCAGTCTTCAAGGCCTTTCTCACACAGTTCTAGTTCTGGGACCCACAGGTTTTATTGGATTACTCCAACAGTAACATTATACTGTAGGCCTGTACATTAGAATGATGTATCATAGTAATTCGAATGCAGTTATTCTAGTATGATTTAGATTGTAATCCTAAAGCATTATCTAGATATAACACTAAAGCAATCTCTGAGGAAATTTTGTTCATTCCAGTCAGGGAAAGGCAAGTCCTATTTCTATTTCATGCATGAATTATTAAATATGTACTTAAAGGGGTAGCAGCCCTTTTAATTTGGCAAAGCACATGGTTTTAATTGGTAAAATTGACAAATGACCTAAAGTTTGCAGCATCTAGACCCAAGGGAAACAAAAGAAAAGGAAGCAAAGAATGCATACTTGGCTTGGAACTGAGCTGTCTTTCTGTGAGTAGGAAAAAAAAAAATTCTAGCAATTGTTTGACAGAGCTACCAATTAGTGTCCAACTCCATAGAAGAGATCATAAAGTTGAAGGAATTTCTGCACAATTAAAGGATGTAAACATAGGGACTTTTAGAAAACACAGCTCAACGAAAATAATGTGTCAGGCCCTTATAAGTGACTGAACATGCTATTAAAGCAGATGAAAAACCTAGTGGAGCAGCACTTGCTTGCATTAAGATGGAAACACCTACGGTCCTCAGATTTTAGTACTTACCATTTCATCTTGGTGACATTTAGTTTAACCATATTTTAGTAGAATACAAGGCATAGGGCAGCCTTACTGTTCCATACTCTGGTGCTTCTGAGATTATCCCCTTATCCTCGAAGCTCTCTAACTCTATATTTTTCAGAACAAAAGATGCAACAGAAGAGAAGTAGTATGTCAACAGAGTACAGATAAACAATTTAGAACATCCAGACCCCCAAAGACACAGAAATTATATGGTGGTTTTACTTTTGCAGTACAGATCCAGGTAAAAGACCTATGTCTGTAGAGTCACAGTCTTTGCAAAGTCTGAGTCACTTTCAGGATAAATTGCAAGGTGTTTTTTCCTTATTTTCATTTATTTATTTTTTTAATACCAGTTCAGAAAAGATTAAAGAAAAACACTACAGACATCCCTATAAAGAAAGAAAGTCACTCAGTCGTGTCCGACTCTGCAACCCCATGGACTGTAGCCTACCAGGCTCCTCTGTCCATGGGATTTTCCAGGCATGAGTGTTGGAGTGGGTTGCCATTTCCCTGTCCAGGGGATCTTCCTGACAGAGGGATCGAACCCAGGTCTCCCGCATTGTAGGCAGATGCTTTACTGTCTGAGCCACCAGCGAAGTCAGATAGAATTTTTACCTCTTTGCTTTGTCTCTTCGTGTACAGGGGAGGCACACACACATCTGCACGTGCATACACAACTATAGTTTTGCTGCTGAACAATTTGAAAAGAAATTGCAGCTATAAGTATATTTTAAATCCTTCAGCATGCATATCCTAAGGAAAAGGACTTTCTCCTATATAATTAATTATGGGCAGGACACATATTTCTAACAACTAAGAAAATTAGCAAGTATGTAATATCTAATATCAACAGAATACTCAAGTTTTCTCAATCGTCTTTGATTTACTTTCCAAATGAGAATCCAATCAAGGTCCACATATTTCATTTTTAAATAATAAATTTTATTTTTCAGAGCAGCCTTGGGTTTGTAGCAAAACTGAACAGAACATACAGGACAGTTCCAACATATGTATTTTTAAAAATAATTTTATTTATTTTTGGCTGTGCTGGGTCTTTGTTGCTGTTTGGGCTTTTCTCTAGTTGCAGAGAGCAGTGGCTACCCTCTAGTTGTGGTGTGCGGGCTCCTCGCTGTAGTGGCTTCCCTTGAGGAGCGCAGGCTCCAGGCACATAGGCTTCAGGAACCACAGCATGTGGGCTCTGGTTGTGGCTCCTGGGCTCGAGAGCACAGGCTCGATATTGCGGCAAAAAAGCTTAGTTGCTCCCTGGCATGTGAGATCTTCCTGGAATCCACGGCTCAAACCCATTTTCTCTTCATTGGCAGTCCTCTACATTTACCATTGAGCTACCAGGGAAACCTTCCAACATATAATTAAAAAAAAAAAAATTCCCTTAACCCATGTTTATCTAAAACATACTCCTTGCTTTTTAAAATTCCATTGCCTTTTGAAGAAACCAAGGTTTTATAGAAGGCCTCATAGTCTGGGTTTGTCTAATTTCTAGTGGTATCATGAAATATGTAACCCTATTCACCATATTTTCTGTAAACAGAAATAAATAGCTCTAAGGGCTTATTTTCAAGTTAGAATTTTTTCACAACACTACCTTATTCATAGGAGACCCTTTATAATTGTATCACATGAGGAGGCATAGATGTCAGCTTCTCACAATATTAGTGATGATAAGTTGGATAACTTGTTTAAAGTGATAACCTGTAGGTTCTTTAGTTGAAAAGTCTGGTTTTCCCCTGTGTGATTTATGAATAATCTCTGGGGTAATACCTTGTCACTGTGGGAATATCTTCTCCCTCAAGAACTTTTAAATCCAGTGGTTTTCCGTGCATTGATGAAGCGTGACTGAAATGATCACAAGGATTTGAAATTGATAATTTAATAGTTCTGTCATTCATTTTACATTTATTAACTGGCATTACTCTGTAAAGAGCCTTTTCTGATCAGCACACTGTGATTTTTAAATATAAATTATTTGATTGTACCTTGGGGAAAAGTGTTGAAGGATTACTTGCAGGTATGAACATTAGGGTAGGATGAACTGGAGCGCTGGTAGGAGCAGGTGGATATTTACCTTTTCTTTATAAAATTTTGTATTGTTTTACAATTAATTGGGCACACATAAATATTGTAATTAAAAATTAAAAGACGTTGAAAATTGATCATTCCAATTTCAAGTGCCATTTAATTACTGAGTTTGGGAATAAAAATCTATAGTTTTGAGCATTTAATGTGTGCTGGCCAACCTGTAATTTAACAACTATCCTTGCAAGTAGAAATCACCATTTTGCAGAGGAGAAAGTAGATAAGAAAATGTATACAGTTAAACATATTGTCAAATACTTAATTACTGAGTAAGTTTCAGAGTCAAATTAGAACCTAAATACTTCTCTCTTCAAGAAAGCTTTGCTTTCTGTATTTTTCCTTATTAGCTCTCTTCCATGGAACCATAAACTTCACATCAAACTTTTCAATGCATAGAACTGAGATGAACTTAGAATCTTTTGAAGGAAAATGGATTTGATTAGCTTGTTAGAATGTACTGAGAACTTGATTTTATTCAGTTATGGTTAAGGCGATAGATCAGGAGACTATTGCTACTCACAGTTTCTAAGAGAAAGAGGCATGCCAACCACTCTGGGCCATATGGAGAAGCACCAGAATTTGTCATGTATCAAATGAACTGGCATGAGCCGGGGGCTTTTTTGTGATTTTCATAGGAAGAAATAGGCCAAGCAAAGTAGGAAAGCTGAGCTGGTTTAGGATTGGATAGCTGAATAATTTCAGGGATCTCTGGACTGTATGGCTTCCCAGGTGGCTCAGTGATAAAGATTCTGCCGCCCAGTGCAGGAGATGCAGGTTTGATCCCTGGGTTGGAAGGATCCCCTGGGAAAGGCAATGGCAACCAGTATCCTTACTTGGGAAATCTCATGGACAGAGAAGCCTGGCGGGCTACAGTTCATGGGTTCTCCGAAGAGTCGGACACAACTTAGTGACTAAGCAATAACTAGACTGTATGCGGGGTTGCTAGTGGCCTGGTACCCGGCCCTGAGGTGATTTAAGGCAGGAGAATAGAACACACAGCACATAGTGTCCTGGGATTGCAGGATTCTGATCAAAGGAGATAGACCAGGGATATTCACTTGGGATTGATTAGTTTGTGTTTAAAAGGTATGTTTACTGGCAGATTGGTTGCTTTTTCTGCCAATTAGCTCTCCCTGAAAGGGTCAATCACCCTCTGAGTCTGCACAGTCCTAAAATGGCAAGACATAATAAAATATATCAAATTTAAAATGATATTAGTACAATTAGCAGTAGGCATGTTGAAAAGTTAAGAAACTATGATGAATAGGTTAGAATTCCATGTAAGGTTATTCAAAATTGTGAGATTCTACACTTGTTAACACATAACCAAAAGTAATGCAAACTTATTAAAGAGAATGTATCAATTAACAAATGTTAATTTCATATCAGATGATATGTCTGTTAAGCACTGGATTTTATTTTTAATCAATGCAGAAACACAAGATACATATGTTCAGTTCAGTTCAGTAGCTCAGTTGTGTCTGACTTTTTGCAACCCCATGGACTGCAGCACGCCAGACCTCCCTGTCCATCACCAACTCCCAGAGCTTACTCAAACTGATGTCCATAGAATTGGTAATGCCATCCAACCATCTCATCCTCTGTTGTCACCTTCACCCCCTGCCTTCAATCTTTCCTGACATCAGGGTCTTTTCCAAAGAGTCAGTTCTTCACATCAGGTGGCCAAAGAATTGGAGTTTCAGCTTCAGCATCAGTCCTTCCAATGAATATTCAGGACTGATTTCCTTTAGGATGGACTGATTGGATCTCCTTACAGTCCAAGGGACTCTCAAAAGTCTCCAACACCACAGTTCAAAAGCATTAATTCTTTGGCACTCAGCTTTCTTTACAGTCGAACTCTCACATCCATACATGATTACTGGAAAAATCATAGCTTTGACTAGATGGACCTTTGTTGGCAAAATAATGTCTCTGCTTTTTAATATGCTGTCTAGTTTGATTATACCTTTTCATCCATATGTACATAATAAGATAATATACATATAGAAGTATATTATGAAGATCTTGCCAGTAATATTACTATAATTTTACTTTTAGAGAAACCTAAATATTACTTGGGCTTCCCAAGTGGCTCAGTGGGGTGAAGAATCTGCCTGCAATGTAGTATAAGCAGGTTCAATCCCTAGATCAGGAAGATTCCCTGAGAAGGAAATGGCGGCCCACTCTAGTATGCTTCCCTGGTGGCTCAGTGGTAAAGAATCTGCCTTCCAATACAGGAGACATGGGTTTGATCCCTGGGTCGGAAAGATCCCCTGGAGAAAGAAATGGCAACCCACTCCAGGATTTCTTGCCTGGAAAATCCCATGGACAGAGGAGTCTGGCAGTCTCCTCCATGGGGTCATAAAGAGTCATTCATGACTTAGTGACTAAGCAACAGCAACAAAAATATCACTTGAATCGATCCATCAGCAATTTTTGGAGTTTAATTTATTGTACTGGATATTAACATATGGCTTCTTGATGTCCCTATACTTTCTTTGAAGAGGTTAATGTTTGTAAGTACTTTACCTATAGTTTGTATGCTATGTGAACAGTTAGTATTGTTTACCATATTGTCGTGATAAGATGTACCATTTGCTCCAAAACAAAGTAAAATATATTTATTACACGTTCACTCCCATGTTATTAGTTTTAGTAGGAGTCCTGGTATTGGCATAGAGTGAGAGTTCTACATTTATCAGATGTCAGTGGCAAAGATGTAAGATTTACAAGATGGTAGCTGGCTTCCATCTGGGTAGCACTGGAGCACCTGCCAGTGCGTATGATCAAGCAGAGGACTCAGGCAGCGAGTGCTGAAAAGCAGCAGTCTGACTCTCATTCTGTTGGATAAACAGAATATTTTTGGCTCCACCAACATATCAGTGCAACTAAAATAAATTCATAGCAATCAAATCAGCTTCTAAAAAAAGTTACAACTTTATTTTTAACAGCCAGCATATTAATATGGAAATGGCAAATGATAAGAAATCACTTTTCTAGAATTTAAATGCTGCTGTTAACTGCATCTATGGTAAGCTTCAGAAACCTTCTGCTCTGAGTAACCATTTCTATAGAAAGGTGTACCCAAGTTATTCATTTCTTTGTGCTTTAGTCTGAAGCTCTGCAAAATGGAGCAAATAACACCCAAATCAGTTTTAATATAAGAATTAAGATTTTGCAATGTGTTTCAATAGAAGATGCACTGATCATTGGTTAACTTCATTCATTGGCCCCCCAAAAGGACTGCATATTATAAAATCATGGAGAAAAAGATATTCTATAAAGCTTACATGTACATAGGTCAATTCATGTAAACAATGTCTACTTGTATTTCTTTCATATATATATTCCTTTTAGACTTCTTTAGCTGTTAATATTAATTTTTACTTATTTTAGTCCCAGTTATTTTACTTTCAAGTATTTTTACCAACCTGTCCTTTTTGCCTATCTCATAATAAACTAATTTTACAATGATGCAAAAAGTAAGAAAATATGTTTTAGACTTTATCTTTCTATACAATGTGCATTTTATTATGAAGACTTAAAATATGCAAAAAAAAAGCAGAGTAGGACAGGGATTCTTATATAACCTATAAACCTATATACTAAGGTTTTTCCATATTTAATTGATAGGTGTGTTTTACCTTCTTATTAATTTTTTTCTTTGTGACGTATTAAAACACAAACCCCCTATACCATGCCAGTTTTAGTTTGAATCTTTAAAATCATGGATGTTCTCTTGAATAATCACAAAGACATTGTCACATCTAAGAACATTAATGTTAGTCTTTGCTTTCTTTCTCTAGTTTTAAACAAATGGCCTTCAGAGTAAAAGTGAACTTTTACTATTATGAACTCTATTCTACAATTACTCTGAATCATATTGCAGGTTCAGAATATTACTTTACACTCATCTAAGTGAAAATAATAATTTGTAGCCCTAGAAATTCGCTTTCAGTCATGTCTGACTCTTGTGACCCCATGGACTATCGCTCCCCAGGCTCCTCTGTCCATGGGATTTCCCAGGCAAGAATACTGGAGTGGGTTGCCATTTCCTTCTCCAGGGGATCTTCCAGACCCAGAGATCGAAGCCACGTCTCTTGCATCTCTTGCATTGGCAGGCAGATTCTTTTACCACTGTGCTATTTGGGAAGCCCATAACCCTGAAAGTATATACTAAATATTCATGGTAGAGCCAAGCACTAGTTTATAGAACACAAGATTTAAAGATTCAAGTGCCACCTTTAAAACCATATGCATAGTCTCCAATGCATCATAAAATATTAGAATGTACAAATTATTTTAATGATAATTTAGGGTGTAATGATGTAAATTCAATTCAGAGATAAATATTTAGGTCAAGCTTATCCTCACTTCATTATAGATCTGACCAATTGGAAAAAAAAAAAGATCAATTAATAGCATTTCTACTTAACACTCCTAGAAGGGATTCTGATTTCTGAAAGCATTATTTTTGGCCCCTTAATTATTAATATTGTAATTGTGTGAGTACCTTTATTAGACTATGTAAAATTATCATTATAAGAACACACAGGCAAAATCTGTATAAAGCTAGCATTTCTAATGTTTCTGTAACAGGTGGGATCATGTCAAGAAAGCCCAAGTTATCCTGTGTTTTCCGTTTATGAAGTGTTTCAATCAAGGAAATGAAAGAAATATACAAGTGTTTGTGGTTTAGTAAGAACAAAGGACAGGGAAGCCTGTCCTTCCAATGATTTCAGCCTTCAGAGCAATGCATGGCTCTCAAGAATGTGCCCCTCAGCAGCTGAAACCAGGAGAACATCTAGGAATCTTTCAGAAACTCATATGGAAGCTATTTGAATACTATAAACCACCGCTAAGAAATAAATAGGCTGGGGAAACCATTAAATGGCATATGAACAAATATTAGCAGATTATGTAATTCAGAGTAATACTCAGAAAATCTAAGGTGGCAAATAAGAATGACTTCCAGGACTTTCTACCCAAGTTGTCTACGGTGTGATGTGTGAAGTCGTCTACCTGGTATCTGCCTTTCAGGGGTGCAGGCATACTGCTTTGTTCCCTCAGTTGACTCCATCTTCTTCCAGACACCCACTTTTCTAACTGGGGAACTGCTCAGAAAAGCAAGCGGTGTCCTCTCTCTCTCACTTCCTCCTACTTCTTCAGTCTCAAAGTAATTTCTTCCTACAGTTTTTTGTTACTCATAAAAATTATTTCTACCAAAATAATTTCAGTAACTGTAAGATTGTATAAAGAAAAAAAAATGTTTCTAGCCATTTCTTCTTGGTGCTCTGAAAATAACTGTATTAATTATTTGAACATCTAAGAGTTAAACACTTTTTGAAAAGTATTTGGCTACCCTCTTTGAATGGGGTCACTAGGAGGAGAGGAGGGAAACACATGCGATATAATACCTTTGTAAATTCTTCTACCATGTCCACTGGAGTGGAAATGATGAGACTGGGAGTTTGTATTAAGGGATGGCATAGAAATGATGAAAATAAAGGGGGAAGAGATGATCATTACTTTTCTATAATGTGTATGTAGAAAAGCTACAACACTCTGTGGTCTTATGTGTGAGAGGGATTCTGAATGCTTCAGACCCAAGGCACAGATTCTGGCTGGGTTCCATAGTTTCACCAGATGCCCTTCATGGGAACTGGTGATTCTCAAATCCTTGATCTTGTTTCAGATTCTGCAGGCACAGAGACAAGGCACTTCTTAAATAATGCAACTAGTGCAATCTCCTAGATAAATGGCAAATTAATCAGTCTCTAAATCCTTGTTTTTTGAAGACTTGTGCATTTTTAAAGAAGACAGAGTAATTGTTTAGTGACTTGGTACCATTGATTTTCATTATGGATGGTGTTGGCCGGGTCTCTGTCAGGTCATCAGGGAGAGATAGCCTTTGCATAGCTAAATGAAATGGGAAAAGAGGCACTTCTTATTTCATACTCAGGAAAAGAAACTCAAAGTCATAAAGAAGTTTTGCATGACCTTCCTTTAAGAACAACTTTTGCCCACCGCATGGTTTTTAGGGAATGACAAGAATCTCTCAGCACAGATAGTAACAGGATGTCTCAGCTTCAGTGGTGCAAAAAAAATTCCCCACCTGGGACAATTTTAAAGAAAGATGAGTCTGGAACAATATGAACAGGATGATTTAAAATATTCTATTGAAACCCATAGTGAATTTCGTGTCTATGGTTGAACATGTTTAGAATAGAACAATCAAATCGAATGAACACTACTTGCTTCAGCTGATGCAGAGAGCTGAAGTTTTGTGTTTTCAGAAGTTCCACTTAAGTTAGGTTTTCTGTGGTCTGATGAAGGTTTAACCATACATTTCATCTACCAAGGCAGAATTCGTTAAAATGCCTCTTAGTCCCAAGATAGCTATTCTTTTCTGGATGGAATTCTCACACATTTGACTTGAACATAAAATTGGTTTCAATTTCTACCCAAATTTCTCTCATCCTTCTCCATTTTGCTGAAAGGTTGGTTAAACTTTGTTCACTGTTGATTCAGTTTTTTGTTTTTTTTAATGTAACCAGCCTTATTTACTTATTCCCCAACCCAGATTTATTTAGTTTATATAAGACTTGAGCTTCAGAGTTTCTGTAAATGAAGTGTTTCCAGAGACTTCAATCTTTTTGAAATGAAATCTATAATTTCTGTGCTTCACAATGGCACTTCTGCTGCCTTTTTTTTTTTTTTTACAAGAAATCACACAGTTGTCATATTGTGACAACTCATTGAATTACTCCAGAGGAAACTGTAGTTCTTAAAGGATTTTCAACTTGATTTTTTTTAGATATATGCCACAGCAATTCCCTTTTTTAATGATAACTAAATGATTTGAGTCAGTGAGCTGTTACACAGTTTAGTAGAAAGAGAGGAGTTGTGCCTGGCTGGAATGAGGTATTTGTGAGATTTAGCCCTTCTAATCTATGTGATAATTTTCTTCTGAATATAGTGATCAATAGCTATTAAATAAATATATAAATTAAAAACATATTAAAAACACTCCTGGATAATTGCAAACAAATCTTATTAGATGAGATGTTATGATACAATATTTCAGAAAATGTCATGGTAATTTTAGTCTATAAAGGTTTTTGATTCACTAAGTATGCCTTATATAGAGTTTAATCAAGGCCTCTTTAGAAGACAGTTGATGGTACTTAATACTTTTTTTGTTGTCCACATGATAAAAACAGTCCCAAGATATCAAATAATGATTTTCATTTTCATCAGGTCAGTGAAGAAGGGTTTTAATATTCCCTTGGATATCCATTTGAATGTTGTTCTCCAGAGAGAAAAGTAAACATTGTGATTCCAATCTAAAATGTCTAATCCTCAGAATATTCTAAGAAGTGTTAAGTTTTCATGACAGGAGATCACTTTTTTTTTCATTGATCAATTACCATTCCAGGGTACCTCTCAGTTATGAGACCTTAGGCAAACACTTTCAGAGAGCAGGAAAGGTAGAGTCTAATTTCATTTGCTTTCAAATTATTTGTGCATTCATATTTTGCCCTTATGTTTAATATTATGACCCTTTTTATCTCTTAGTTGCAAATTTTTGTCCTGCATAGTATGAAAAATAATTCATCAGGAGTATTCCCAGAAGTTCATATAATAGTTTTGATATATAAAAAGCTTTGTGACACCATTCCTGCCTTATTTATTCTTGATAATAGACTGCAAAATAAGGTATTATTTAAGAGACAGAGAAATAAAGGGAGAGAGGGAGAGAAGAAGGAAAATGGAGGGAAGGAGAAAAAGGAAAAATAATAGAACAACTGGAAATTTGACAGACTTCACATAGTATTTCCATTGTTTATCAATATGCAAGCATAATTGTATGATTAATTAATAAATTAAAAATTAATTGTCAACCTTAAAACCACATTGATAATTATGCAGTGTTTTGCTATGTGGATTACTATCTCCAATGTTCCTTTGAGTTTGAAATTTATCAATATGGATTTCTTACACAATTAATAGGCAAGATGCAACAGAGGGTTCACTCTAGTTATTGATGAATATGTCATATTTTATTGGGAATACATGAAAGAGAATATGTATTGAACATATTAATATTTCTCATCACTTGCACAGTAAATGGTTCTCTTTTTTTTGAAAACATATCTGTATAGAAAACAATCGTATAAATTAAATATTGGTAATTGGTGATGTAAATTATTTATTGGTAATATACTGGTGAAAAATTTAGAATATGTATGTAATACATGCCATGTATATTCTCTCTATATAATTCTATGTATATATTCTATATATGTAATTCCATATATATTACATACTTATATATTTATAATTAGAGGTCTTGATTATATGGGGAAAATAGTGTTGGGTGGGGTACCTCAGAAGTTTCGTATGAAGCAGAAACCAAATGTGTGTGCACTTGTGTATTTCTGTATTTAAGAGAAAATTTACACATTTTCAAAATTCAGGATGCATACTGAGGCCTAGACGTTAGGAGTGAGAGCAGGCGGTAAGCATACTTAAAGTGTCAAAGAAGGTATCAGAGGAGAGGAGGAATCCCAATGGTGAAGTTTGGAAGATGAATTCAAGAGCATGACATATGATAGTAATTGCCTGGTTAAATTTTGGATGTTAGTAGTTTTTGTAAGTTCTTGTGACCTCAAGGCAAAAGTAGACAGAGTAGACAGATTTTTCAGGGCCAGAGGATGATTGGAGTGATATGGATTGGAGAATAAGAAAAAAAAATTTTTTTTGGATATTTTGAAGTCAAGTAAACTGTCTTAAAAACCCTAATAAATAGCACGTATAGTTTACTGGAGAAAATCTTATCAAATGACTGGAGATGGCCCCTACTTGTCTTTAGATAAGTCTAATCTTTCTCATAACATTCCAGTTATACATGCTACTCTGTTTGTAGACTATATGCTCTTTGAGAATAATCTTCATTAATCATCTGATTCATTTACAAGTGAGTTGTCATGGTTTATTAATACGATGAACATTTGAGTTAGAAAAAAATTTGGATTTCAACTTCCTAACATGTCATTTATTAGTTGTTTGAATGTAGGCAAATTAGTTGAACTCTCTGAACATCATAGTCCTTAGATTACTTTGCAGAATTGTTGTGAGTATTAGGGAGAATGTCAATAAAAGGAGTTGAATTGTATTCCATCCATATGGTTTAATAGCTGGTAGATATATTGGACACCCACAGTGTCTGACTCATGTAGATACTCGGTTTATCCTTCTCTAAGTACACTTGATTCACTGAATGGCTTCGTTTGGCTTCACTCAATAGTAGAGACAGAGGCAGAGAAGTAGTGGTAACCTGTTCCTCTCCTCGTGGGACTTCACTATCCTCAACATCTGCAACAAGCAAGTTCCTGCGCATTTGGAGAAGGTCAGTGCAGAAATGCAAACAACAGGCTCTGGGAGAACCTGTCAGCATACGTGGAACTGTCTAGTACTGTTGTGCTGAAATCACAGCAGCTTTAGTGGGATATGGTACATAGCACAAAGAAGGGTCTCTACAACAAAGAAATCATGACAGGTGTGCTTAGAATTTCAAAAGCATAAATATTAGAAGAGGGGAGGTGGTTTTCTGCTTTATATCTGTATTCTGCATACCTAGCATAGTTCCTGGCACGTATTAGATATTTTAAAAGAGTTTCTGATTTAAAATACATTAATCTGTTAACAGTGTCCTACAGAACTGCCAAGTGCATGCTTATATTTTATGGTAAAGGGCAGTGTACCATTCTTCTTAATTAGCTCAGCATATTGACTGACAGTGTTGCTGAAGTAATCCTCATAACTCTTTTGGTTTTTAATTACTATCGTAATATCATTTTGAATTGCCTAAATGTAATATTCTTGGTCAGTAATCAATGATAAAAGCCCACAGTATTATAGAGCATATAAAACATCTTTTGTGACTATATAAATGCTATTTTATAGTAGAGTTCTAATGGATTTATTTTCATAAGAACTTGCAAATACAAAAAGGTCATTTAACAGAAAGGAAAACAATTATGAAAATTCTCTCTTGACAGCAAAAGTTATTTGTATCACTTGTAAGGTGATACCCTTTTACTTAGATATGCCCTAATAAAAGAAGCCCTCTCCAAAAGTGTATACATAGGATGCTGTTATTTTAACTATTACCTGGTTTATGTAATTTTCATTTGTTATTGTTTCTATCATCTTTTCAGAGAAAAATATTAAAACGTCATAGTATTCTACTGTGAATTAATGTGGTTTCTCTTATAAACAGCTTTGTGTTTTGGTTTCTATGAGCTTTCACAAGGAATGTCTAAGCCCAGCAGTTCTGTACAGTACAACTATCTTTTTTAACAAACAAATTTCCTAAAAGGGAATCATGGTCATTCTTGCACACTAGATCTTCCCATTATGAGAAGAGAAGGTGCAACCACCTGTCATCTTACAGGAGAAAAGGGAGTTGTTAGAATATATGCCAAATGTATTGTCTTTTAAATAGCAGAGTAGAAGTATGGTGTTTGGAGAAACAGTGTCAGCAGTATAGGACAGCATTACCTCTTGCAAAAACACATACAATCTCAAAAGCAAGAGACTGGAGAGGTGATAATCTGTCTGATCCTCAGAACTCTCTGTGTTAGAGTTTCGTTGTGTGACTGAGTATTATTTTTTTTTTCTTTTGTTTATTTAAGAATCAAGTTACCAGATAAATCACTAAACTAGGAATGAATTTGAAATTAAGATCACTGAAGTTTTTTTCATGCCAATAAATCCCTCACTGCAACCCCTAATAATAAGCATGTCTAGTTCATAAAATACACTGACTAAAACGTGCTGAAAAAATTCAAACAAGTACACTTAGAATAATAAATATTGATGATACTAAGCTTCCTCATTATCTGTTTATTTTAATATAATTGACAACTGCTTTATCTTTTTTTTCAAATTTATCTTAATACAGAAAAAAAATGCAGATATAAACACATTTTTATATGATAAATTAGTGTCTGAGACATTTGAATGCTGCTTTGTAAACAAACACAGCTTTGAAATAACCATTGTGGAGTGATTAATTCAAAAGGTTAATGACCTCATAGAAGATGCAGTTTTATGCTTGAAATTATAACGGATGCCACATAACATACCACTCAAACAACCTTCCTGTTTCTCTCATTAGGCTACGGGGATTACAGACACATTCTTGTGGTTCAGTTGCATCCCGTTAGGCCCATTAACAGGAATGTCTGTTAGCTCATACTCCATACTCAGGTATGGAGCTGCAGTTTCTAAGCACAGGATGTCTTTTCACTGGGAAAAGACGTGTCTTAAAGTCAGTAGAGATTTTTAAAAGTCAAGAGAAGCTTTACAGAGTGTCCAGGAGCAGCGTCTCAAGGGAGAAACTGAAGGGGATGGGGACCAAAGGGAGAAACTGTAGGTTTCTGTAGGAGAAGCTATAGGAGAAAAACTAGGATGGGGCCCAAGTTGTGTAGGATTGGAGGCACAGGCTGTCTCCAACACACTGGTAACTCCTGCTCTGTTACTCCATCTGGCCTCAGGACCTTTCAGTTTGCTTTCCATTTTAAATTTCTTGGCTCAAATGCCCTTTTTCCTCCTTCACCTCTATTTCCCAGCGGAAGATTGAAATAAATAGAGGTGAGCATGTCTAGAAAACATTGCAGAGTTTGTATTAGTATTTTAGCAGGAAGAGCTTTTCTGCAAGACTGCAATAGAAAGAACTACAGTCTATATTCTTCTGAAGCTGCCTTCAGACTCCTTCCAGCTCTGACCTAATAAGAGAAGCCCTCTCTAAAAGTCCCTTCCCTAACTATCCAGGGATCCTCCTTTGGCTCCTTTCCAATTATTCTTCCAATTAGCCTTTTGATTCTTTGTCCTTGTTATTCAGTCACCAAGTAGTGTCTGACTCTTTGTGACCCCATGGACTGCAGCCCACCAGGCTTCCCTGTCCCTCATCATCTCCTGGAGTTTGTCTCGGTGATGCCATCCAACCATCTAATCCTCTGTCACCCTCTTTTTCTGCCTCATCTTTTCCAGCATTAGGGTCTTTTCCAATGAGTCAGCTGTTCGCATCAGGTGGCCAAAGTATTGGAGCTTCAGCTTCAGCATCAGTCCTTCCAAAGAGTATGCAGGGTTGACTTCCTTTAGGATTTACTGTTTTAATCTCCTTGCTTTCCAATTTTTTATTTTGACTTTCCAAATTTTGATACTACCTATACTGAATGCTGTCTCTACCTGTCCTTTAAGGCTCTTATAATATAGTTTGGACTTGCCCAAACATGACTCACAATTTAACAGTAGGTGAAACTAATACTTATTGAGGCTGAACGTTCTTATATTGGAGCTGTGTCCTTGTTCTGAGAACATTGTTGTGCAAAACCTTTAAAAATTATTTAAAGGTTTTGTTTTTTTTTAGTTGTGTGTATGAAATTTGTAGTGATCAGCTTCAGTGAGAAAAGTTGTTTCTCTCTACCTTTTTTTTTTTTTACAACTCTTAAAATGACCTCACCTTCATTTGTTTCTCAGCTTTGCCTTGGCAAACTCTTGTCATCATATTTATTTAAATAGTTACATACTTTTGCTTAGTTCACGAGGAGTTCCTCAAATTTGAGGAGCCTATATTCCCAACGTCTAACTCAGTGAATGACAGATACTGATTATTCAATAATGTTTGCTTACAGTAATGAAATAAGAAGGCAAGGATATCATTGTACCTTTTCAGATAATTTTTTATTTTGCTTGTATAAAATTTTTTCTTGAGGCTTTCTGAATAAGCATTTCATTAGTCATGCTGGAGTCTTTGTGTCACAGGTAGGAAGAAGCCTACAATTTAATTTTAACTGATTATTTTCTAACATTTATCTAGTGATCCAAATGCTTCACGTGTTTTGGGGACCTAGAATATTGAATTTTTTCATTTCTTTGAAATGTCTTTTTTTTTCTTGTTTCGTCCTTTTTTTAAATTGGTGTTGACTTACTTGTATTTTTCTTTCTTTATCCATTTCTTCTTGGTTTGTATTTGTGTTTTTGATTTAGTTACAAATTTATTTTTATGTTATTTTTTACTTGAGATATACCTGACAAATACAATTATGAGATATTTACAGTGTTGTTGTTCAATAGCTAAGTTGTGTCTGATTCTACAACCCCACTGACTACAGCATGCCAGGCTTCACTGTCCTTCACCGTCTCCTGGAGTTTACTCAGACTCATGTCCATTGAGTCAATGATACCATCTCATCCTCTGTTGCCCACTTCTCCTCCTCCTCTCAATCTTTCCCAGCATCAGAGTCTTTTCTAATGAGTTGGCTCTTCACATCAGGTGGCCAGAGTACTGGAGCTTCAGCTTCAGCATCAGTCCTTCCAGTGAACATTCTGAGTTGATTTCCTTTAGGATTCACTGGTTTGACCTTGTTGCTGTCCACGGGATTCTCAAGAGTCCTCCAGCACCACAGTTCAAAAGCATCAATACTTTGGCACTCAGCCTTCTTTATAGTCCGACTCTCACATCCATTCATGACCACTGGACAAACCATGGCTTTATAGTGTACGTTGTGACAGTTTGATATATGTGTGCACTGTGAAAGGATGCCCACCACTGAATTAATTAACACACCCTTCACTTTACATATTTGCTTTTTTGTGTGTGAGAACATTTAAGTTCTATTATCTTAGCAAATTTCAATTATACATTGAAATATAGTGTTGTCAGATATAGATAATGCAGAAGGGTTTCTAATTCTTTGTAACAGTGTCTGGGAACATTCCTAGCATTCAGATCCCAAAGTCCCAGGTATATGTGTACTATGTACTATGTGTAACTCGCTTGCATGATGAAAAATATCTCACTCCCTTAAAATGTCAAAAGCATCCCCACTGAAAATTTCTACAGGATCTTAAGATAGAAATCAACATTTATTGAATATCTATATTGTGCACATCCTTGTGTTTGAACTGTGAGACAGAGAAGGACTTGGGGAGATGTATAGATGTTTAAAGTGCTATTTCTCTTTCTGTGGGAGTTTAAAATCCAATTAGGAGATTACAGAGAACTTGAAAGCTAGAAATATGAAAGTGCTTATGTTCAGATTGTTTGTCATTATTTACCAATGCCTAGCTCACTCCACATTCTAAACTCGCCTTTCCAATGAATCAGTATAAGTGACATGTGATAAGGGTATGTAGCAAGGAGCACATGTTTCAAGGGACATCAGGTGGACCACTAAGATCATAGAGGTTTTATTCATCTTGTGGAATAATTCAACATTTTGTATTGCTCTGCTGATTACAAACAAGAATACTCTCAGGGATGTTAGGTACTACGTGGCTGACATTGGGCAATATGCGAATAGGGGATAAGTCTGGCATAACTTCCTGAATTATTAATTTTACTGGAAAGCTATTTTATACAATTTTATATTAGAATAAACATATACATTGTTACCAATTGCATTAGAGAATTTATATGAGTTGTAAACATAAAGCAGGTGATTCTGAAGATGTTTAATTCTTCTAACAGACTAGTTTAAGTTATATTCTTAGCCTCAGGGTGTGGAAGGACTGATATTGAAGCTGAAACTCCAATACTTTGGCCACCTGATGCGAAGAGCTGACTCATTTGAAAAGACCCTGATGCTGGGAAAGATTGAGGGCAGGAGGAGGAGGGGACAACAGAGGATGAGATGGTTGGATGGCATCACCGACTCAATGGACATGGGTTTGGGTGGGCTCCAGGAGTTGGTGATGGACAGGGAAGCCTGGCGTGCTGCAGTTCATGGGGTCACAAAGAGTCGGACATGACTGAGAGACTGAACTCAACTGAACTGAACAGGATGTATATGTTTGTTTGTCTCTATTATAAGGGACATGTAGTGGAAAATTGTAAGAACACTGGAGTCAATCGATAGTCTTCTAATCAAGCAATTCATTGCTGAAAAATGTCTACATCCAAGACCAGAAGAACAGTACAGTTCAGTTTAGTTCAGTTCAGTCACTCAGTCATGTCCGACTCTTTGTGACCCCATGGACTGCAGCATGCCAGGCCTCCCTGTCCATCACCAGCTCCTGGAGTTTATGCCAACTCATGTCCATTGAGTTGAAGAACAGTACAGTGAGTGGCAATGAACCCTTTTAATATTTGTCACCACAATCCTGAACTCTCTTCCATTATGTAGAATTGTTATGCTCACCAAGGAAGTGCTGATAAATGGATTAGGAAAAAAATGAGATTGAATTACCTGTCTGAAATTTCTAGGTCCTCCCTGATGAATCAGGGAACTTTCAAACAGACAATCTCAGTTCCCAAAATAAGTTTTCCGAAGGACATAAGCTTTCTTTTCGATACAGAAACAAACTTTTGAAGATAGCTGTAGTACTGACAGCCATGAGCATGAAAGTACTGAAATCATAAATAGCTCAAGAAATAAAGGAACATTGCAAGATTCCTGGAGAAATTGATGAGACAATGTAGGTTGCCCACTACCTGTATATTGCTTAGGCGATCCAGGTAAGAAACTATAGATGAATTGTAAATGAATACTCAGTAGCTGCTGATAGAAAAATGATGAATAAAACTGACAATTAGATAGCACTGATGAATAAAGCACCAAACTCAATTGTCTATTAAGGTTTATTTTTCATAAATGCTACCATAATTTGATTAAAGAGACAGAGAAGGTATTGAGGATTTGAAGGAGTATTCTTTCAGTTTTTGCTTACCATGAATAAGCATATGTATTACTATTAATATGAATTTGCCTCTTTTGTTATATCTAGAATGAAAATAACACCTTCATCCCAAGGTTTTCGTGAGAAATAAAGGAGTAAATACCAGCATAATATGCTGATAAAGTAAACACACAATAAGCAAGAACTTTTATATAAGCAAGGATGGTCTTCAACCATTTCTCTTTATTATTCTCTAGGAAAGAACACAGTCTGCCTGTTTCTGTTGCTAGTTCTGATAACAGATTAACAAGATTTCACTGTTCTAGAATTCTATATTTTTTCCTACCCTGAACGTCAAACAATTATAATTTTATTTATCATGATTATTTAAATTACAATCTTTGCAAGGTGGAGTGATGCATCAAATTGTTTAGTTCAATCTTTTTATTTTCTCTGTGTACCCACGAACACTTTGCAAATTTGAATGCATTTGCAAAATGTGTCATTTAACAGATATTTTTCACTGACCTGTTATGGTTTGGGTGCTGTAGTTGTCACTGGGAAGGTAACATCAATTCAGGAATAAGGCACACAAAAACTAAAAGAGTACTTTTAAATACTGTAGCAACTGTAAGAAATAAGTACAATATGTATGGGAACAAAACACAGAAGTACTTAGTTTATATGTCTGAGTGGGATGGGAAGGGGGCAATTTGTAGAGAAGGTTTCTTGGAAACACTGCTTCTTAAGAGTAAAGAGGATTTAGGACAGAGGAAAGGAAACCACTTATTCTTGGGCTAGTCTGCCTCTGCTGAAGGTATTTTACACTTTTCATTATTGCTCAATTCAGATGTTTCTTTCTCATTATCTGCTCTCACTCATACCAACAAATAGGTTATCTGCTTTACAATGAGGCTTAGGTATAACTCCTGCTATCCCAGTTAAATGCTATCAAATTGACTTAGGAAGTGAAGCAAACTATTCACTGTCATCAATCACCTGGAACAGAAATAGCCCTCCCTACCCTACCCAAATCTGAAAAAGGGAATTTAAAACTGAAAGACTCAGATGGGAAGTAGAATTAAAAAAGAAAAAAAAAAAGTTTTGGCTTTTTTGAGCACTGTCTACAATGAATACTTTTTTGAGGCATGGTGTGGTGAGTTTCTTCTAAACCCTTTTTCTCTATTTGGAGGGTTTAACACCTCATGAGTTTTTCCGGATGGCAGAGCCTGCTTACTATTATAAACATTAAAAATGACAAGCATGTGTCTGCTTATCTTTGCAACCAAGGCCTGGGCGTATGATCTAGACATTGCCCATCAGATACAGTATCCCAAAGTTCACATCAGATGGTAAACTCAAAGGAACGGTTTCTCTGGAGAACCTATCCTGACAGCAGAGGGCAGCAGTAGTGGCAAGTGCCATCTCCTTTGGTCATGTCTGTGAAGATGAAAAGAGTGACGTTTAGCGTTCGGGAGCAGAGGCTGAGGTTACCACGGATGTTGCCATGACTACCACATAGACGTCCCTGGATTTTCACATGTCTCACGTTTTACTCAGCAACCTTTCCAGGAATCCTGTATACTTCCTAAAATCCTTTCAATGTACTTTATTCTTAAGGACAAGAGTAGTTTATGTTGCTTGAAAATAAGGACCAGAAATGATTTAAAATAAAGGAGGGGAACTTGGAAGGTCACTGTAACTCGGTATTTTCCACATATGACTATGCCAGGTATGGAAAGAAGCTGCCCTGACAAGGTCTTGCAGACTTGTGTGGCTATTTGTGACTGCCACATACATCTTTTGGACTTTATAAACTGTCTCTTTTTAGACTTGTTCTGTGAGTTTCATCAATGTTATTAATATTAGCTTTTAGTAGATTTCTTTAAAGCTTCTATTCTACCATATCTGTCCTAAAGAGGACCCAAGGATAATTTATAAATATATTTGATCAATTAAATGTTTGCTTCTACCACTGTTCGTAATGGGAGCAATGGGAATTAGAACAAGATTTTCCTTATATGTGGTCATGTCATCAGAAGGGCTTCCCTGGTGGCTCAGATGGTAAAGAATCTTCCTGCAGTGCAGGAGACCCGGGTTTGGTCCCTGGATTGGGAAGATCCCTGGCAAAGGGAATGACAACTCACTCTAGTATTCTTGACTGGAGAATTCCATGGACAGAGGAGCCTGGCAGGCTATAGTCCATGGGGTTGCAAAGAGTTGGACATGACTGAGCAACTATTTATGTCATCAGAAAACAGAGACAATTTTAGCTCAATATAATATAAAAGGTCATATAAGACAAACCCACAACTCACATTATAGTCATTGGTAAGACTGAAAGCTTTTCTTCTAAATTCAAGCACAAGAAAAGTGTTTCCACTCACTAATCCTATTCAAAATAGTACCAGAAGTCCTAGCCAGAGCAATTAAATAGGCAAAAAATTTAAAAAAAAAAGATGAAGAAGAAGAAAGAAAGAAAAGACATCCAATTAAAAAGTTAGAATTGCATTTCTGAAGCCAAAAACAACTATTCTCAATTCCAGTGTGCACAAATAAGTCCTAATTACATTTTTTTCCTAATTACATTTTAAGTAATTTCTTTGGCATATTCTCAGTGAGATAGAATAAAGTCTAAGTGGATATTATTTTTATAATTTTCCTTGCATAACATTAGTGAATTAATATCTTAAACTTTAATGAATACTGTTTTAGTCCCTTTGACTGCTATAACAAAATACCAAGACGACAGAAATTCATTGGTCACAGTTCCAGAGGCCGGGAAGTCCAAGACCAAGGCAATAGCATGGTCTCTTAGTGGGGCCGTCTTCCTGGTTCACACCAGACACCTCGTCGCTGTGCCCGCACATGATAGTGCCTGTGCGCTAAGTAGCTCCGGTCGTGTCTGACTCTGCAACACTGTCAACTGCAACCTGCCAGGCTCCTCTGTCCGTGGGGCTTTCCAGGCAAGAATGCTGGAGTGGGCTGGCCCAAGGATAGAACTGCAGGTGGTTTCTTTAGCCCCACCTGGGAGGTCCAGGGGGCTTCAGATCTCTCTGGAAGCTCTTTGTTAAAAATCTCACACATGACAGTTCCATCCTCATGCCTCAAGCACCTTCCAAAGGCCCCACCTATTAGTACTATCACATTGGTCATTTGGATTTCAGCATATGAATTCAGGGGTGGGAGGACATAAGTATTCAGACTAATAATTTTAAATACTGTAGCATATACTAATGATATATGACAAATACTGATCATATCTCACACTAAAAATAAAATTATGATCATACCAAATAACCCATGAAAAGTGAGAGAAGGAATAATTGGTTGAAGGCATTCTCATATGCCCCTTCTATGAATTTACTCTACACAGAAAATATAGTGAAGGGGATTTTCACCATCTGAGAATATTCTAATCTAGCTCCTTAGTTAATTTATTGATTCTTTCACATAAAGTTATATAATAATCAAGGGTTTTATTTTAATGGTGGGAATTTAGACAAAGATAGAAATAATTGAACAATGAAGGGTAAGAGGTGAAAGGTACAGTAGCAGAAATATGTATTTTTAAAATCAGAAACACCATTTGTAAAACTCTGGTAACATATAGGGTAAGTAAAAAGTCTTGACTTTCTGATAAAATGAACTCTGTGACCTTCTAATATTGAAGAACTGACTGGAACCAGTGAGATGGTAACTGAGAAAAATGTCACAATACACATGGACTATTACAGTGATTTTCTTAAGAGGGTACTAAAATATTAGGATTGAGTGATTTAAACAGATCTCAAAGGAATATTAACCTCTCAGTGTGAATAGGCCTTTCTTCATACACTTAGAGATATTGATCTCTGTGATAAATAAAATAATAACCCATAAGACAGTTCTCTATTTGACCTGCAAGAAGACATATCAGTATGGCCCTCAGGTAAATGATGTTAAAAAAAGAAAAAACTTTATTCCTAGTTTCACCTTACTACAAGTTACTGATGTATATTCAGACAGTGTAAGAAAAAGATAGTAGGTAGTTTAAGCTATGACTCTTAATAGTCTAAGACAATGACAGTTCATACAGTGGTTTGCTAAAAAGGTTTTTTTAAACCTCATCCTTTGATTTAGGTGCTACCTAAATAGAAAGCAATGTAAAAGCAGTTCTCTAGTCTCTAAGATTAATGGCTTGTTGAATAGCTACTATAAGAAATGGTAACTTGGAAAGAAAGAAAGCAGATGGCCAGCCTCTTCATCAGGGCAGTGTCTCAACATTTGTAGGTCTGGCAGAGTGATGGCATAATCTGTGATTTAAAACAAAAATTGAATTAGTTATAAACTTCTAAAAGTCAGTGGTTTTTTATGTATTAAAAATGGTAATGTCTAATATCTTTCAAAAAATTGGACAGTATGATAAGACTTAGCTGTTTTTGCTACCAGACATCATATGCAATTCTTGCTATACTTTTTATTGTCTTCTGAACACTGACGTATTTTGGTCAGCTCCCATTTATCACTGTATTCATGCTGCTTTTCTTTATAGTAAACGTAGATGAAAATAAAACATATCTTGAACCTATGCCCCTATTAAGTGTGAGGAAATTAAGAATAGACGTAGAAGCCTATAATTTACACTGGCTCTAGTAGTTGATACTGTGACTTTTGTAAAAACTCATTATTGTGTGTGTGTGTGTGTGTGATGGATACATATGCACATCTATCTATATTTATATTACTATTTGTATCAAGCCTTTCAGTGTAGTCACTTCAATGACTTGAACTGTTTTTGTTTTTTTTTCATTTTGTTGCTTCAATGGCTGTTATAAATCAGACACTGGAATAAAATTTAGTGAATAAATACTTAATACTTAAAATATAATGAAATTAGATCAGGAGGTAATTATCTAAAGGGAAATCTTACCAAAATTTCAATAAAACGTTTTCTACTGACTTTAGGACTTGTTTCAATTAGACATTAAATATTTCTCCTTGGCATAGTACATAGTACATTAATGCATTTAATATTTTTACTTTCTCTGCCATAGATTCTGTCACCAACCTATTTTATGGCAAACCATTTCTTTAAAAGAAAGGAAAATGCTCTCCAGCAACCTGAACGGTGTGGAGCTAGACAGAGATGAAACGTGGTGATGAATAACGATTTAGCCGATGATCCCAGGGACGGCATAGAAGGAGGTCACTAGGAGACACAGAGTCAATTTAGAAAATCGGAGTCCAGAAAGGAAGAAAAAATATTGGAAAATAGGATTTACAGTTGTTTTCCAAGAGGCAAGGTCCTAGGAACAGTTTTAAGGTCTAATTCTGCTTTTTTTCTTTTGGTCCAGGATGACTTGTAACTGTGCCACATGTATGAATACAGAATCTTAAAGGCATTACTCTAATCTGCACCTAATCTAGGAAATTAACTGTAGATGAATTTAAGTCATATTTTCTAGTGATATACTTTGATTAGACTTGTACGGAATTCTTGTTTCTTTGACTGAAATAATATAAAACATCAATTTTTATTATTAGAGTGGAAGATACTCCAATTTAATCAGGCACACAATTAGTAAGTTTTTACATGATAAAGGTCTGCAAATAATTAGTATTACCAAGGTTATTATTAAATAAAAGGTAAATATTTATTATATTAATAATAATTTTTCATGTTTCTCTACATATTTGTGAAATATATTATTGTAAAATATATTTTATTATTTATTTTTATTTAATGATGCTAAACATTAATTTCAGAAAAAGATATTATTTGGATGAACTCATGTTTAGGAGAAGAAAAACGGCTCAACCTAGGGCATAGCGATACGCACATTACTTTTCAAGATTTTCAGTAAGAAATGAGCTTGTTTTAAAATACAAGGTAAGGACAGAGAATTTTGTGTCGCTTGTGATTCCTTTACTGTGGCTCTCATTCACATGTGTTATGGTGCCTTCACTTGATTAATGTCCTCCTTTTATAGAACTGATAGAGACCTCAAACAGACACTGAAAAATACAAACAAAAACATTCAATGAAACAAAGCAACACATTTAGAAATGCCACAAATAGAATTTCCACAAAACGGAGCATACAAATAAATAACCTGTACATTCATATATAAGGCTTCTTAAATTATATATTTATTACAGTTAATTATGGAAAATTCTATATTTATCTTACAACTTGATACAAAATGGTAGCTTAAGAGTCAGAAGGTCTAGTTAGTGACGGACGTGTCATTTGTGGAGAACTGTGGGAAGGTTACCTTGTATTTGTGAGCCTCCAGAGAGCAGGTATTAAGTTAAATCCTTTCAACAAGCTTGTGGTGAGGGACTTGTGATCTGGGGTCATAAACGTATACAGTGGTTTCTTTGGTTATGTGAGTTCTTTGCATGTACTGTCTGTTTAGGAGTGAAATTCCCCTGAGGATAGAGACTTAAAGTTTCTTATAATGCACCTTAAAAAGGTTAATATCCTTTTGAAAAATAAATAATTTTGAAAAAAGATTATTTTTAATCCGTAGTTTCAAACTGTGATGCTAAAACATTTCTGTCTTTTTTTTTTTTTTTGAGGGCTAAACTGATATCTACTATCAGTTTCTGTGATTTGCTTCCTTCAGAGAGCAGCCTGACATAGATAATTGTATAATTCTTCATTTTTTATGCTTGTATGTCACCTGAAAAATTAAGGAGACTGTAGCATGTTCATGGGGGTTCTCTTCATGTCCACAAGGCCAAGAGGCAATACTTCTCTTGTCCTCAATTAATAAGAATTGAATTGGATTGTACTTCTCAATACATCTGTACCAGTCTGTTCAGTTCAGTCTCTCAGTCATGTCCAACTCTTTGCGACCCCATGGACTGAAGCATGCCAGGCTTCCCTGTCCATCACCAACTTCTGAAGCTTACTCAAACTCATATCCATTTGAATCAGTGATACCATCCTACCATCTCATCCTCCCTTGACCCCTTTTCTCCTCTTAGGTTCAATCTTTCCCACCATCAGGGTCTTTTCCAATGAGTCAGTTGTTTGCCCCAGGTGGCCAAAGGATTGGAGTTCAGCTTCAGCATCAGTTCTACCAATGAATACTCAGGACAGATTTCCTTTAGGATTGACTGGTTGGATCTCCTTGCAGTCCAAGGGACTCTCAAGAGTCTTCTCCTACACCACAGTTCAAAAGCATCAATTCTTTGGCACTCAGTTTCTTTATAGTCCAAATCTCACATCCATACATGACTACTGCAAAAACCATAGCTTTGACTAGACAGACCTTTGATGGCAAAGTAATGTCTCTGCTTTTTAATATGCTGTCTATGTTGGTCATAACTTTTCTTCTAAGGAGCAAGTGTCTTTTAATATCATGGCTGCAGTAACCATATGCGGTGATTCTGGAGACTCCAAAAAATAAATTCTGTCACTGTTTCCATTGTTTTCTCATCTATTTGCCATGAAGTGATGGGACCAGATGCCATGATCTTTGTTTTCTGAATGTTGAATTGTAAGCCAGGCTCTTTAGTTTCTCTTTGCTTTCTGCCATAAGGGTGGTGTCATCTGCATATCTGAGGTTATTGATATTTCTCCCAATCAAGCACAAGCTTGATTCCAGCTCGTGCTTCATCCAGCCTGGCATTTCGCATGATATACTCTACATATAAGTTAAATAAGCAGTGTGACAATATACAGCCGTGACATACTCCTTTCCCGATTTGGAAATAGTCTGTTGTTCCATGTCTGGTTCTAACTGTACCAGTGCACCAATACTGCATGAGTATAAAATACATATGTTTTAGGGCTATAAATATACATGTGTGTCTATAGCAACAGATCTATAACCATATGTGTAACTGTGTGACCCCAGGAACTGCAGCATGTCAGGTTCCCTGTCCTTCAGTGTCTCCCAGAGTTGGCTCAGATTCATGTCCACTGAGTCAGTGACGCCATCCAACCATCTCATCCTGTGTTGCCTCCTTCTCCTCTTGCCCTCATTCTTTCTCAGCATCAGGGTCTTTTCCAAAGAGTTGGCTCATCGTATCAGTTGAACAGATTACTGTACCTTCAGCTTCAGCATCAGTTCTTCCAATGAGTATTCAGAGTTGATTTTTCCTTTACAATTGACTGGTTTGATATCCTTGCTGTTCTAGGGACTCTCAAGAGTCTATATGTATTATACCTAATTATAAATAATATACATTTTAGGGATCCAGACATTGGTGAAGAAAACAGCATAAATGTATGTTGAAGTATGTCATATGATGCATTTAAATATATACAATTTTTATATAGGTATTGTATGTAAATTATATATATGTAAATATTTAAAATAATTATATATCATAATTATTTAGGGATGTGTAGGTTAATAATGAATCGCCCTGGAAGGTTTAGCTGTTTACTGAACATAAAAGATTATTAAATACACCAAAGATAAAATCTTCCAATTTCTAAATGTTTGATTTACTTGAAAATATACCTTTAGTAGAAAATACCTTCAAATCTTGGACATAATTTCTTCATCTGTTAAAATTATAATATCATACTTGTCCAAGAGTTGCTGAAATGATTAAATTAGAATATCTATGTATAATACAAGGCAAATTGTTTGAGGAAAAGCTATAATAATAAAACAGTAAAGCTGTGTTGACGAATATGGAAAATGATTTATTTGTTGTGTTTAGAATGACTCATCCTCTAACTATTTGAAATCATTGTTTTCAATTAGTTTACTGAAGTAAAATACTTGAAATTTTTGTTTTAAGTTAACTGTTAAATTTTAAAAAAACACTAAAAATATAACCTAAATTTTATTCAGTTGTCTTTTTTCCCCTGAATTAATCAGTTATTTGATGAATGTTTAAAGCATCTAGTCATAATTCCATTGGCTTATTTGTTCAGTTTCTGCTGAAAAGTAATCAAGAAATTTTTATTTCACATTTGTTCCTAGATGGGTATACCCTGCAATTAAGCTGCCTTAAAATCTGTAATATAATAGATGTTTTGTTAGAATATTAATGTATTTTACAAATGCAGTGTATTTTGATGTTGTTAAAATGTTACATTAGCCATTGTATCTAATTACAAAAAGATTTGGCTCTTGTGAAATGTATACATCTTGTAGAGTATGATTAAAGGCTGTTATTTTTGGGGGTGTAATTTGGGGAGCAATTTTCTATAAAACTGCTTAAACTGTTACTTTATAAATTTGAAATCATTTGGCACAATATTCATTTAACCAAATTACTGTTCTAAGAGCAATTTCACCTTCTAAATGGTTTTCAAAGAGTTAGCTACTATGTGGCTCTCATTAACTTCTAGCATTTATGGCTCGAGCGATGGTTGTCCTTCTCTGCACAGGTCATATAGTTTACTTAACAATTCTTGGTACTGGCCTTTATATATAGCTCCAAAAGTTGCTAACATTGATTGAACTTCATTTATAGACAGTTTCTTCAAGGAGAAGAACCAATTTTCAAGGTTAAGATTCAAGTCTTCTTTTAACCAGCCAGTAAAGTAAAATGGATAATTCATTTATTCTTCCATTAAAATTATTAAGAGCCTACTATTTATAAGATAGTAGCAGGTGAATCAAATTCAAGGACACAAAGTTTAAGACTTTATCTTTAAGCAAAGCAGATTAGGGGAGAGTTTCTTGCAAGATGGCAAGATTGGAAAAAAGCTTTAGGAATGCTTGAGTTATAGAAATTAACCAAATGTTATAGAGGAAATGGCTTTAAAACTATGTTTGTAAACGAAACTAGAGGGTTGAGAAACTTGGGGATTTGTTTAGCATTGACAATTTGAAATTTGCATGGTGCTCAAAAAATGAGAAGGAAAGACATGTAATATGTCAATAGGGGCAGAGTACAACTGGTGTTATAAAAAAAAAAAAAAGAAGAGGCTACAGATATTCTTCAGCAAATAGTGGCTTAACATAGAGTATGAGTAGCAGAAGAACATGGATAGAGGCTAGTTTTAGGGAACCATACTTTGGTATGTATAGAGCAATTTGGAATAGAGAAAAATAGAAATGTGAGGAGACTGAAATAGGAAGATGGCACTAAGAATAGGAAAAGTATTTTCAAGAGACCCTGAAGAATTGATAAAATTTAGACTCAGAAATTAGAAGTGAACGAAAAGGAGAGTCAAATTTGATTTGATTTTGACAAATTTGATTTGTAGGGTTTCTGGTCTTACTAATAGAGAGTGATATCATAGAAATAAAGAGTTGTTAGGAGAAGCATCTCACATCTTGAATATTTTGAATGTGATACCTGGGCACATATCCTACTACGAGACTGAGGAGAGGAAAAGTGAAGCTTTTGAGAACTATCAGGGTTGAAAGCAAACTCGTGTGAGTGATTCTAATAGAGGAGGTGACATGGAATCATGAGGTTGCTTGAATTCTTTGAGGGTTCTTGGAGAAACAAAATCAGTCCAGTAATAATTTCTGGGAAAACATAACATGTGTTTAGATGCAAAAATGCAACAGAAAATAAGAAAAATGAAGACAGAGAATTAGGACAGTGGAGAGAGAGCATCTTTCCTCAAAAGTAAAATGAAGAAGGAAGAGCACTGGTTTTGAGAAGCCACCAAAGTTAAAAGAAAGGGCCAGAATGCACCATCTCCTTGCATTCATAAACAAAAAGACTAATTGTTGAGCAGGGAGAGCCCAGTCCCATTAAGAATCTTGTGGCCTTTTACTCTCTTCCTAGGAAAATATAAACTATACAAAAAAATGTATATTTCAGATGACTGATGAATCTTTAAAGTTTATCCAGAGCCTCTAACTTAAGGAAACGTTGGGGGAAAACATCTCTTGATAACAATTTCAACAAGTTTCGAAGCATAAGTTAAGCTTATATAATGGGTTATGGTTTTGTTTAGTTGCTAAGTGGTATCTAACTTTTTGCAAACCCATGGACTGTAGCCCCACCCCCGCCCCAGACTTTTCTGTCCATGCGATTCCCTAGGCAAGAACCACTGCATTGCATTGCTGTTTTCTTCTTCAGGGAATCTTCCCATACCAGGGATTGAATTAATGTCTCCTGCATTGGCAGGTGGCTTCTTTACTATCGAGCTGCCAGAGAAGCCCCATGATTCCTTATAGACCTTTCTTTTCAGATTCTATATCATTTGCAATAACTTACTTTGTTTTCAACTTTCTCCTTATTTATTATTAGTTTGAAGATTTACTACAAGGATAGAAATGTGTATGAATGGAATGCCCAGTGGTTCTGGTTTACAGCCCTCAGTTCGGTTAAGTCACTCAGTCATGTCAGACTCTTTGTGACCCCATGGACTAAAGCATGCCAGCTGTCCTGTCCATCACCAACTCCTGAAGCTTGCTCAAACTCATGTCCATTTGAATCGGTGATGCCATCCTACCATCTCATCCTCCCTTGACCCTTTCTCCTCCTGCATCGATCTTTCCCAGCATCAGAATCTTTGCCAGTGAGTCAGTTCTTCGCATCAGGTGGCCAAAGTATTGGAGTTTCAGCTTCAGCCTTAGTCCTTCCAATGAATATTCAGGACTGATTTCCTTTAGGATGGATTGGCTGGATCTCCTTGCAGTCCAAGGGACTCTCAAGAGTCTTCTCCAACACCACAGTTCAAAAGTATTAATTCTTTGGCACTCAGCTTTCGTTATAGTACAACTCTCACATCCATACCTGACTACTGGAAAAACCAAAGCTTTGCCTAGACAGACCTTTGTTAGCAAAGTGATGTCTCTGCCTTTTAGTGTGCTTTCTAGGTTGGTCATAACTTTTCTTCTAAGAAGCAAGTGTCTTTTAATTTCATGGCTGCAGTCACCATCTGCAGTGATTTTGGAGTCCCCCCAAATAAAGACTGTCACTGTTTCCATTGTTTCCCCATCTATTTGCCATGAAGTGATGGAACTGGATGCCATGATCTTAGTTTTCTGAATGTTGGGTTGTAAATCAGCTTTTTCACTTTCATCAGGAGGCTCTTTAGTTCTTCACTTTCTGCCATAAGGGTGGTATCATCTACCTATCTGAGGTTATTGATATTTGTCCAAGTCAAGCACAAGGTTGATTCCAGCTCCTGCCTCATCCAGCCTGGCATTTCACATAATGTACTCTGCATATAAATAAATAAGTAGGGTGACAATATACAAGGTAGAACTCCTCCTTTCCTGATTTGGAACCAGTCTCTTGTTCTGTGCTCAGTTCTAACTGTTGCTTCTTGACCTGCATGCAGATTTCTCAGGAACAGGTAAGGTGGTCTGGTTTTCCCATCTCTTTAAGAATTTTCCACAGTTTGCTGTGATCCACAGAGTCAAAGTCTTTGGCATAGTCAATAAAGCAGAAATAGATGTTTTTCTGGAACTCACTTGCTTTTTTGATGATCCAAAGGCTGTTGGCAATTTGATCTCTGCCTTATCTAAATCCAGAAAGGTTCCTCTGGATTTTCTAAATCCAATTAAACACCTGGAACTTCACTGTTCATGTGCTATTGAAGCCTGGCTTGGAGAATGTTGAGCATTATTTTGTTAGTGTGTGAGATGAGATGCTTCCTAAGGCCCACTTGATTTCATATTCCAGGATGCCTGGCTCTAGGTCAGTGATCACACCATTATGATTATCTGAGTCGTGAAGATCTTTTCTGTATAGTTTTTCTGTATTCTTGCCAACTCTTCTTAATATCTTCTGCTTCTGTTAGGTCCATACCATGTCTGTCCTTTATTGTGCCCATCTTTGCATGAAATATTCCCTTGGTATCTCTAATTTTCTTGAAGAGATTTCTAGTCTTTCCCATTCTATTGCTTTCCTCTATTTCTTTGCATTGATCACTGAGGAAGGCTTTCTTATCTCTCCTGGCTATTCTTTGGAACTCTGCATTCAGATGGGTATATCTTTTCTTTTCTCTTCGCCTTTAGTTTCTCTTCTTTTCTCAGCTATTTGTAAGGCCTCAGACAACCATTTTGCCTTTTTGCTCTTCTTTTTCTTGGGGATGGTCTTGATCACTGCTTCCTATACAATGTCCCAAACCTCCATCCATACTTCTTCAGGCACTCTATCAGATCTAATCCCTTGAATTTATTTGTCACTTCCACTGTATAATCATAAGGGATTCGATTTAGGTCACACCTGAATGGTCTAGTGGTTTTCCCTACTTTCTTCAATTTATGTCTGAATTTGGCAATAAGGAGTTCATGCTCTGAGCCACAGTCAGCTCCCAGTGTTATTTTTGCTGACTGTATAGAACTGTAAAAAAAGATCTTCACGGCCCAGATAATCACAATGGTGTGAACACTCACCTAGAGCCAGATATCCGGGAATGTGAAGTCAAGTGGGCCTTAGAAAGCATCACTACAAACAAAGCTAGTGGAGGTGATGGAATTCCAGTTGAGCTATTTCAAATCCTGAAAGATGATGCTGTGAAAATGCTGCATGCAATATGACAGCAAATTTGGAAAACTCAGCAGTGGCCACAGGACTGGAAAAGGTCCGTTTTCATTACAGTCCCTAAGAAAGGCAATGCCAAAGAATGCTCTAACTACCGCACAATTGCACTCATCTCACACGCTAGTAAAGTAATGCTCAAAATTCTCCAAGCCAGTCTTTAGCAATACATGAACCCTGAATTCCAGATGTTCAAGCTGGTTTTAGAAAAGGCAGAGGAACCAGAGATCAAATTGCCAATATCCGCTGGATCATTGAAAAAGCAAGAGAGTTCCAGAAAAGCATCTATTTCTGCTTTATTGACTACGCCAAAGCCTTTGACTGTGTGGATCACAATAAACTGTGGAAAATTCTGAAGGAGATGGGAACACCAGACCACCTGACCTGCCTCTTGAGAAACCTGTGTGCAGGTCAGGAAGCAACAGTTAGAACTGGACCTGGAACAACAGACTGGTTCCTAATAGGAACAGGAGTACACCAAGGCTATATATTGTCACCCTGCTTATTTAACTTATATGCAGAGTACATCATGAGAAACGCTGGGCTGGAAGAAGCACAAGCTGAAATCAAGATTGCTGGAGAAATATCAATAACCTCAGATATGCAGATGACATCACCATTATGGCAGAAAGTGAAGAAGAACTAAAAAGCCTCTTGATGAAAGTGAAAGAGGAGAGTGAAAAAGTTGGCTTAAAGCTTAACATTCAGAAAACTAAGATCATGGCATCTGGTCGCATCACCTCATGGGAAATAGATGGGGAGACAGTGGAAACAGTGTCAGACTTTATTTTTTTGGGCTCCAAAATCACTGTAGATGGTGACTGCAGCCATGAAATTAAAAGACACTTACTCCTTGGAAGGAAAGTTATGATCAACCTAGATAGCATATTAAAAAGCAGAGACATTACTTTGCCAACAAAGGTCCATCTGGTCAAGACTATTGTTTTTCCAGTGGTCATGTATGGATGTGAGAGTTGGACTGTGAAGAAAGCTGAGCGCCGAAAAATTGATGCTTTTGAACTATGATGTTGGAAAAGACTCTTGAGAGTCCCTTGGCCTGCAAGCAGAGCCAACCAGTCGATCCTGAAGGAGATCAGTCCTGGGTGTTGATTGGAAGGACTGATGCTGAAGCTGAAACTCCAATACTTTGGCCACTTCATGTGAAGAGTTGACTCATTGGAAAAGACCCTGATGCTGGGAGGGATTCGGGGCAGGAGGAGAAGGGGACGATAGAGGATGAGATGGCTGGATGGCATCACCGACTCAATGGGCATGAATTTGTGTAAACTCCAGGAGTTGTGTTAGATAGGGAGGCCTAGCGTGCTGCGATTCATGGGGTCACAAAGAGTCAGACACAACTGAGTGATTGAACTGATATTTGGCTGCAAAAAATATAATTAATCTGATATTGGTATTGACCATCTGGTGATGGCCTAATCTCAGGAAAATTTCATTCCTTAACCAATCACTGCATGGTTAAAATAGATAGAAGGAATTAAGAACACTCTTAATGGAACACTCTTAAATGGAAACTGCAGGAAAAACTGTATATATAGTCCTCAAAGCTGTTGAGGTTTGTACCTTTGACAACATTTAAAAATTGACTCTGTGTGCTTTTTTTGTTTGTTTTTTTGTTTTTCCTTTCCTGCTCAGTATTATCCTCTTTTAAGTAAAGCTTTTGAACTATCATCTTTAACAATTCCTCTGCCTCAGGGCAATTTCCAAAGAGTAAAACCTTGTACGAAATATTTAGCACAACCGAATGATTTATTAAGGAAGTGCTTCTAAATGAAATCTGTAATGGAGTGAGAAAAGCAGGCAAGAAGGGGAAGAGGCCTTGAAACGATTTCAGGAAAAGTGCCAGACTGAGCTTGTTTCATTGGGGAACTCTGGACTATACATTAAACCTCAAAGTTCCTCCCAACTGGAGGCAGGGGGCAGAACTGCTAATAGTGCTTCATCTGCATAGTCACTAGTGTAGAAAGGCTTGGGGAGGGAGGGTAATCTCCAAGGCATTTAGAGATACCATTCAATGCAGGCAAAGCATTTGCAGCATTCCTTGTGCATTGCTGATGATATTGTTGAAAGGTTGGTATTATTATCCAAAGGATATTGTGCCTGGTGATATTCTTTGTTCTGAAATAAAGTTTGATATTAATACAGTCACTGTAGCTTTGTTTACCTGAGTGTAAACCAGATAGAAGCTCAGTTGGTAAAGAATCCGCCTGCAATGCGGGAGACCCTGGTTTGATTCCTGGGTCAGGAAGATTCCCTGGAGAAGGGATAGGCTACCCACTCCTCTAGTGTAACCTGGAGAATTCCATGGACTCTATAGTCCACGGGTTTGTAAAGAGTCGGACATGACTGAGTGCCTTTCACTTTCACTTTTCAACCCAGATGGACATTTTTTATCCTTTTACAATTAACCTGCATATATATTTTTTTATCTTAAATGGATTTCTTGAGAGTGGCATATAGTTAGGCCTTGTGTTCTTTATTCAAACTGGCAATCTCTCTTTTTAATTGGGGCATTTGAACTGATTGCTTTATGTATGATTATTGAGATGATTAGGTTTACATATATTACCTTGCTAAATCTTATATCTTATATCATCTGTTCCCTATTCCCTTTTCTACTCTTACTACCCCCCTTTTTTTAAATTTTTAATGATTCTGTTTTATCTCCTTTGTTAATTTCATAACTATAATTCTTTGTATTAGTATTTTTGTGCTTACTGTAGAATTTAGTCTAGATCTTTAATTCATCACCATCTAATTTTAAATGACATTATAGTAATTCATTGTAAGGTGAATTTTTTAACTTTTGAGGTGATTGATGAATGCAATCACCTGAATATTTATTTCTATGTTTGAGGTTTGCTTAGGGATGCAGGTTAGTTATTCGGGAACAGTGTGATCATTTTAGGGTTCTAATTTTTAAAATTTTGTGAAGTGGGGTTGGAGCAGTATCTGTCAAGGCTTGGACTGCAAGGAGATAAAACCAGTCAATCCTAAAGGAAATTAATCCTTGATATTTATTGGAAGGACTGATGCTGAAGCTCTAATACTTTGGTTACCTGATGTGGAGAGTTGACTCATTAGAAAAGACCCTGATCCTGGGAAAGATTGAGGGCAGGAAGAAAAGGGGATGACAGAGGACAGAGGATGAGATGGTTGGAAGGCATCACCGACTCAATGGACATGAGTTTGAGCAAACTATGGGAGATGGTGAAAAACAGGGAAGTTTGGCTTGCTTCAGTCCATGGGGTAAAGAGTCGGACACAACTGAGTGACAGGACAACAACAAACTCTAGAGGCAAAGTTCATTTTTGGAATATTTTTACAATGTAATGTTTACATTTACAATGTAATTACAATGTAATAATTTTACAATGTTTATACAATGTAATGATTCAATTTAATATTTCTATACATTTCAAAATAGTCATCACAAGTCTAGTTACAAATTGTCACCACACTAAGATACTACATAACTATTGACTGTTCTTCACACTGTACATTTCATACTCATGACTCATTTATATAGCAACTGGGCATTTGTATATCTTAATATCCCTCATCTATTTCTCTCCTCCAGCACACTCTCCTGCTGGCAACCACCTGTTCATTTTCTGTATCTATGACTGTTTCTATTTGGTTATGTCCATTTGTTTTGGTTTTTTTTTTTTTTTTCAGAATCGACATATAAGTGAAATCATACAATGTTTGTCTTTCTCTGTCTGAGATATTTCATTTGGCTTAATATCCTCTAACTTCATCCTTGATAACACAAATGACAATATTTTGTTGTTTTTATGGTTGAGTAATATTCTATTATATATATGTATATTTTATATATATTTTTTCTTTATTCACTCATCTATTGATGGGCACTTAGGTTGCTTTTTATCATGGCTATAATAAGTAATGCCATAATGAACATAGGGGTGCATGTATCTTTTCAAAATGTATCATTGTCTTTTGCTAAATACTCAGGAGTGAAATTGATGAGTTTATGGTAGTTCAAGCAGACAAACAAATGTATAGAAAAGGAGATAAGATCTCTGTTTACCAGAGATGGAGGGATGAGGGGGATTGAATGAAGGAAGTAGAAAGGTACAAATTTCTAGTTATAAGATAAAAATTAGTAGGGATTTAATATACAACATGATAAATATAATTGCCACTGTTCTGTTTTTTTATGAAAGAGATTAAGAGTAAATCCTGAGTTCTCATCACAAGGAAATATATTTTTTTCTGTTTTTAAATTTTGCATTATGGGCAGATTCTTTATACCATCTGAGCCTCTGGAGAAGACCATTATTTCATGATGTATAGGAGTAAAATCATTATGCTGTAAACCTTATATCATGCTATATGTCAATTATATCTCAATAAAACTTGAAGCAAACAAAAGCAAAAAATATTACCTGACATGTACTTTATAGCATGTATATTCAATCTTGATAAATGTTTCACATGCATTTGAACAGTGATTAGATTTTACAGCTGTTGGCTATAGTAAATGGCAGGTTAGGAGAGATGGTAGACAATAATATTCACTTTTTAAATATTCTTATTTATTTATTTGATGGGTTTGATCACCTTACAGTCCAAGGGACTATCAAGAGTCTTCTCCATTTGTGTTTTATTTGGAGTTTATAGTCCATTTACATTTAATATAATTATTGATATCATTAGTTTTATGTCTGCATCTTCTATATTCATTTTCTATTTGTCCTACCTGTTCTTTTTTCTTCTGTTTTTCACCTACCTGGTTCTTTATATATTTTTATTATTAGGCTTGATTTAACGCTTTAGTATTACATTGTATTTTCTTTATTATCTGTATTGTTAGTGATATTATATTGGATTATATAAAATATTATAGTTGAATTATTTTATCTATGTTTCTTTTAGGTTACTAGCTCTACCAATCAGGCAGCTCAGATAGAAACCTCTTGTTCTTGGACTTTAGTTTTAACTCACCTCTGATCAGGGTACCAGGTCTATTTTTACATTGCCAAATCTTTTATATCCAGCATCTCTTCTTTAAAAGTATTCAGTATGACTGCCATTGTTCAGGATCATATCACCTTTTACGTAATGAAGTATAATAGCCTAACTAGTTTGTCTTGTTAGTTGCTAATTCCCAGTCTATCAATTTCAGATTAATTTTGAGATTCACGGTCTCATATAATGAAATGGGAGATCAAGTGACCTGTGAGATCAAAGTACTTTAAAGATAAGGTTTTATATGGATATGTTTGTCCTGTGGATTTGTTCTATAATGGAGAAGCTACTGTGAGAAAAGAAGAATGGACAGAAAGAAAAATAAACTGGGGGAAAAGAAAGCGAATATTGAGGACTATTTTCAGTGAATGTAGGTATTATGTGTAAGGATTACGTATAAAAACAGCACTGGTGATGGAAACCAAAGGCTGATGAGTGGCTAGAGGATCTCTTAACTCTTTGAGGAAAAGAGGATGCTCCCTGGAGAAAATCATCTTCAGTATACATCCTTTCTTTGTGTCCTTAATCTATTCAATTCCATGGTTATTTGCAGATACTGAGGGCTCTAAATGGTTTAGTGGAAAGATAACTAAATGACTAAAGATGGGTGAATAAGTGAGGCACTTTCGTTTATGTTTCATTTCACTGGGACTAAGGTCTGACATTTCCACCCTAGTGTGGCAAAGAAAATTAAGGTTTTCAAAGGAAAGCATTTCTGGAATGTTGAGAAATGTAGTCATTGCCATCAAGTGAAGAATATCAAAAATGCAAAAATTCCAGATTGGTAGAAGGAAATATTGAAATGGCTAAAGGTATCTTGAATGACATGACATTTACACAGTCGCTATGTAAATGTAAATGGTATGTTATAGGATTCAAATAAGTTGGATTTGTATTTTCAAAATGTTTTCTTTCAAAAATATTGTGTGTCTGTTATGCTAATTGTAGAAATTAAAAGGTGATACTAGCAAATCTATTTTAATCTGAATGAATGTCTGACAATCTTAAAGTTCCAAATTAAATTCAAATATTTTCATGTTCCCTCAACATTGCAATGTTCTTATGATCTGATAGTATTCTAAAGCTTTGGATATGTTATGACATGTTATTCATACAAAATTAATTATTGAAAAAAATTGAAAGACTTATCAACTGGTTACTTAATAAGCAATATCATCTGGGATTTCTGTTTAAAACAGAAGTGGACTTTTTTCTTAATTTATCTGTATATATGTAAAAGAAAAAAGAATTCCATGGACAGAGAAGCCTGGCAGGCTACAGTCCATGGGGTCGCCAAGAGTTGAACATGACTGAGAAACTAACAGAGAAAAGGAAAAAAAGTGAAATTCTGTCAGTTGTGTCCAACTCTTTGTGACACCATGGACTGAACTGAATTCTCCAGGCCAGAATACTGTAGTGGGCAGCCATTCCCTTCTCCAGGGATCTTCCTAACCCTGGGTTTGAACTCAGGTCTTCCCAACCCAGGCATCAAACCCAGGTCTCCCACATTTCAGGTGGATTCTTTACCAGCAGAGCCATGAGGGAAGCCCAAGAATTCTGGAGTGGATAGCCTATCCCTTATGCAATGGACCTTCGCCACCCAGGAATTGAACCTGGGTCTCTTGCATTGCAGGCAGATTCTTTACTAGCTGAGCTACCAGGGAAGCCCCTTTTGGTAAGGTGTTTTTTGTTTTTTTTTAAATGTTTCTTTCCCTGACTGTACCCTCTGTGAAAGTATAGTAATTGCCAACTGATTGCTACCTTGCTTTCAACAATACCCTGGTTTATAACTGCTTCACAGACTGATCCAATCAAATTCAAGTTTTTTTAAACCAATAAATCCTGAGGTAGATATGTGATCTTTTTTCTAAATCCAGGAGGGCCCTTTTCAACCTTCTCTTTCCCCTTTTCTGTCTGGCAAATTAGCTGATTCACAATTTAGCTACTGAGTCTTATCAGTTTCCTCCCAATTGCCCTTTCACTCAATCTCCACTTCTTTCGAGAGCGACCTTAGGCTCATAACTACTTAAGCAAAGAAAAAACCCCGTCTCACTTTACTAGGCTTATACATTAAGTTGGACTTCCCAGGGGGCATTAGTGGTTTTTAAAAAAAAAAAAAAACCTGCTTGCCAGTGCAGGAGGTATAAGAGACACAGGTTCAATCCCTGGGTCAGGAAGATCCCTTGGAAGAGGAAATGGCAACCCACTCCAGTATTCTTGCCTGGAGAATCCCATGCACAGAGCAGCCTGGTGGGCTACAGTCCATAACGTCAAAAAGAGTCAGACATGATTGAAGCGTCTTAGCACAGCATGAGCAGTAACATTTTACTCAATGAGCTTTAAAATCTTTTTTCTCAATGCTTTTGTCATGTATTACTTTCTCTTGTGGAATAGCCATCCCATCAAGATGCCCCCAAGAACACGTCATCTGTGTAAACTTCACCTGGTTCTCTCGCTTGGGTGAAAACTTTCTGGGCCATGTGAGGCCATACATTCATCATTCCTTTAAATTCCTTTCGTATTTATTATATATCACTCTGCATTGTTATTTCCCTTTGTGTCCATATTGTTAACTGCAACCCAAAGAGATTGGGAGTTATTTTCTGGGGTGTTCTATGTTTTGAAGACTTTGTTAAAAAAAAAATTATGTACTTTATAGTATATTTATTTGTTCCAATCACCAGTTGACTAACCATTGCTATTTTTCTATTAATATCTTCTTTTGAAATCTACATCCCTTTGACTACTCTAACCCATTAACATTTATTTGTTTTTCTTCTCTAATTTCAAAGCATTTTCCCTTACATTGATCAACATAGACTATTGTGTTTCTAATGTAAATTTACATATCTGCCTCTATATTTTTAAAGGCAAGTATCCTGTCTATGATTTATTTTACAATCATTCTACATTCACTGAGAGTTTTCTCTGATGCCAGTTATCATCCTTTTCCCTAACAGATACCAGGGATTGAGAGAATCTTAAAACGGTTAGTACATGTGTTGTAATAAATAGCTGAATGTATGAAAAATATTTTATTCAGAACACATATTTACTGATATTGTTCCTGTTCAATAAATATTTTATTATTTTCTTGGATTAATAATAAGTATAGAAGATTCAAGTATATTTGCAACTTTAGGCACCATTTATCTGACCAGTTACAGTAGTATGAATTTATGAAGAATAGACTCAGCTACTGAGTACCTACATTTCAGTTAACTTCTTTGGAATTATTTGTAATATTTAGTTTTCACTTTCGCAGTATATAAAATCAGGCATTTGATTAATTGAAAGCTGTTGTCTTTTGCACTAAACAAATCGTGTTTTTCAAATGAGACTGAGTGAGAAAATTAAATACATTTTTTCCATGAGATTTATACTTTTATGTGCAAGTCAGAACTGGCCTGCATAGCGGGTGAAATAATGCTACATAGTTCAGGCTCCTAGGCCCCCATGTTTCATAAGTGTCTATAATATATCTCAAAAACATTGTACACACTGTTTGACAGAATCCAGAATCCAATAACTCAGCCTGGGAAAAGTAGTTTCCCTTTTTTGAAGGGCTTGTCTGTTTTGGTGAAATCATATAATTACTGGATGAATAAGACATCTGAAATAAAGGCACAGACATCCTTCCTTTTTTCCTGACCTTGCTTCTTAACTTATCAGAGTCACCTAGTTGGCCAGCCAGCATGCTCTTTCTTTGCCAAATTTATTTTTTTAATCATTAGATGTGACAAAAAATTGCCATTAGTACTAGAATACTTAGGCAGCAATAATGGTTTGCCACTTTGAAAGGAAATGTCTCTAGAGCTTTGTCTGTGGGAGATCAGAGTCCTGTCAAAACATTCTATTCCGTCGGATTAATCTCTTAAATATGTTAGAATACTTCCATTTATAGAATTCTCTTGTGACTTATAAGCAGTGATATTCAGGTACTGACAAATGGATTGATAAAATCTTTCTGTGGCTTAACGATAGAAATAGAACAAGACAAGCTAGGCTTTTTTTTTTTTTTTGGCACTAGTTATGCAGGAATACATTGGTCTTAAGGAGTCAAACCATTTCTCCTTTGAATTTATATGATTCTGTGATTTGCCCTTCCATTCTGTGATGCTGAATGAATTTTTAAAATATTAAGCAGTGATTTTTTTTCTGAAATAGGAATTTTTAAACAAATATTGTATGAGATTGTGTGTATCTTATGCCTAGGACATTAGCATCTGGAGACACATACTGTTATATATTATATGAAAATCACCTAGCAAAGGACATTTTTTTTTTAATACATCTAACCTTGTATATGGGCTCCCCTGATAGCTCCTTTGGTAAAGAATCCACCTGCAATGCAGGAGACCTTGTTCAATTATGATGAAAGACTATTTTTCATTTTAGGGAACTTGACCAGGATATCTGTTCTCACTACTTACAGTCAATAATGTCTTGGATGTTCCAGCTATTTTAATAAGGCAATATAACAATATAGAGAATATAAAATAATTAATAAATATGTTTTTATTTTCAAATACCAAGGTCATTTATGCAGAAGAGCCTAAGGAATCTCAAAAAAGCTATTATAACTGGTAAAGGAATTTAGTAAGTAATAATGAAGATATAGAGAAACTAGAGCCCTCATACAATGAAAATGAAAGTGTAAAATGAATAAGTCCCTTAGGAAAACAATTTAGTAGTTTATTAAAATGTTAAACATATACTTAACATAAAATCCCCAAATTCCAGAACTAGGTAGTGACCACTTAGGACATATGAAAACATATGTATATATAAAGACTTTCTGCAAATAATTATAATGGTTTAATTGTAATAACTCCCAAATGGAAACTATCTAAATATATATCAACTGGTGAATGAGTAAGCTAGATCCACATAATGAAATACTAAATAGAAATAAAAACTATTGATATATGTATGTATAATATATAATGTATATACATGATATATAATGTATTTATATATAAATATACATATATGAGAGTCCAGGAGTCTCCAGCGGAGGTGTGAGTTGGTGGTGGCCCGCTGCAGGCTGGGGGCACTGAGTGTAGCAGTGTGTGCATGGGACCTTTTGAAGGAGGTCACAGTTATCTTCATTACCTCGACCATAGTTTGGCCTCAAGTCAAATAACAAGGAGAGAACACAGCCCCGCCCATTAACAGAAAATTGGATTAAAGATTTACTGAGCAGGGCCCTGTCCATCAGAACAAGACCCAGTTCCCCCTCAGTCAGTCTCTCCCATCAGAAAACTTCCATAAGCCTCTTATCCTTCTCATCAAAGGGCAGACAGACTGAAAACCACAATCCCAGAAGACTAACCAATCTGATCACATGGACCCCAGCCTTGTCTAACTCAATGAAACTATGAGCCATGTCATGTAGGGCCACCCATACAGATGGGTCATGGTGGAGAGTTCTGACAACACGTGGTCCACTGGAGAAGGGAATGACAAACCACTTCAATATTCTTGCCTTGACAACCCCGTGAATAGTATGAAAAGGCAAAAAAATAGGACACTGAAAGATGAACTTCCCAGGTTGGTAGGTGCCCAATGTGCTACTGGAGATCAGTGGAGAAATAACTCCAGAAAGACTAAAGAGATGGAGCCAAAGCAAAAACAACACCCAGTTGTGGATGTGACTAGTTGATGGAAGTCAAGTCTGAGGCTGTAAGAGTGATATTGCATAGGAACCTGGAATGTTAGGTCCATGAATCAAAGCAAATTGGAAGTGGTCAAATAGGAGATGGCAAGAGTGAACATCAATATTTTAGGAATCTGCAAACTAAAATGGACTGGAATGGGTGAATTTAACTCAGATGACCATTATATCTACTACTGTGGGCAAGAATCCCTTAGAAGGAATGGAGTAGCCATCATGTCAGCAAATCAGTCTGAATTGCAGTTCAGTTCAGTTCAGTTGCTCAGTCGTGTCTGACTCTCCAACCCCCTGAACCGCAGCACGCCAGGCCTCCCTGTCCATCACCAACTCCCAGAGTCCACCCAAACCCATGTCCATTGTGTCGGTGATGCCATTCAACCATTTCATCTTCTGTTATTCCCTTTCTCCTCCTGCTCTCAATCTTTCCCAGCATCAAGGTCTTTTCAAATGAGTCAGCTCTTCGCATCAGGTGGCCAAAGTATTGAAGTTTCAGCTTCAACATCAGTCCCTCCAATGAACACACAGGACTGATCTAGAGGATGGACTGGTTGGATCTCCTTGCAGTCCAAGGGACTCTCAAGCATCTTCTCCAACACCACACAATTCAAAAGCATCAATTCTTCAGCGCTCAGCTTTCTTTATAGTCCAACTCTCACATCCACACATGACTACTGGAGAAACCATAGCCTTAACTAGACAGACCTTTGTTCGCAAAGTAATGTCTCTGATTTTTCATGTGCTGTCTAGATTGGTCATAACTTTCCTTCCAAGGAGTAAGTGTCTTTTAATTTCAGGGCTGCGATCACTATCCACATGATTTTGGAGCCCAGAAAAATAAAGTCAGCCTTGGATGCAATCTCAAAAATGACAGAATGATCTCTGTTCATTTCAAAGGCAAACCATTCAATATCACAGTAATCCAAGTCTGTGCCCCAACCAGGAAGTTGAAGAAGCTGAAATTGAATGGTTCTATGAATACCTACAAGACCTTCTAGAACTAACACCCCCAAAAGATGTCCTTTTCATTATAGGGAACTGGAATGCAAAAGTAGGAAGTCAAGAAATACCTGGAGAAACAGGCAAATTTGGCCTTGGAGTACAGAATGAAGCAGGGCAAAGACTAATAGAGTTTTGTCAAGAGAAAGCAATGGTCATAGCAAACACCTTATTGTGACCACACAAGAGAAGACATATAGGACATCACAGAATGGTCAATACTGAAATCAGATTGACTATATTCTTTGCAGTCAAAGATGGAGAAGCTCTATAAGGTCAGCAAAAACAAGACCAGGAGCTGACTGTGACTCATATCAATAACTGCTTATTATCAAATTCAGACTTAAATTGAAGAAAGTGGGAAAACCACTAGACCATTCAGCCATGACCTAAATATAATCCCTAATGATTATACAGTGACAAATTGGAAGTGACAAATAGATTCCAGGGATTAGATCTGATAGACAGAGTGCCTGAAGAACTATGGATGGAGGTTTGGGACATTGTACAAGAGGCAGTGATCAAGACAATCCCCATGAAAAAGCAATGCAAAAAGGCTAAATGGATGTCTGAGGAGCCTTTACAAATAGCTGTGAAAAGAAGAGAAGTGAAAGGGAAATGAGAAAAGGTAAAATATACACATTTGAATGCAGAGTTCCAGAGAATAGCAAGGAGAGATAAGAAAGCCTGCCTCAGTGATCAATGCAAAGAAATAGAGGAAAACAACAGAATGGGAAAGACTAGAGATCTCTTCAAGAAAATTAGAGATACCAAGGGAACATTTCATGCAAAGATGGGCACATAAAGGACAGACATGGTATGGACCTAACAGAAGCAGAAGATATTAACAGGAGGTGGCAAGAATACACAGAAGAACTATACAGAAAAGATCTTCATGACCCAGACTATCATGATGGTGTGATCACTCACCTAGAGCCAGATACTCTGGAATGCAAAATCAAGTGGGCCTTAGGAAGCATCAGTATGAACAAAGCTAGTGGGAGTAATGGAATTCTAACTGAGCTATTTCAAATCCTAAAAGATGATGCTGTTAAAGTACTGCACTCAATATGAAAGCAAAATTGGAAAACTCAGTGGTGGCCACAGGACTGAAAAAGGTCAGTTTTCGTTCCAATCCCAAAGAAAGGCAATGCCAAAAAATGTTCAAACTACTGCACAATTGCACTCATCTCACATGCTAGCAAAGTAATGCTCAAAATTCTTCAAGCCAGGCTTTAACAGTAAGTGTACTGTGAACTTCCATATGTTCAACTGGATTTAGAAAAGGCAGAGGAACCAGAGATCAAATTGCCAGCATCCACTGGATTATCAAGAAGGCAGGAATGTTCGAGAAAAACATCTATTTCTGCTTTATTGACTGTGCCAAAGCCTTTGACTGTGTGGATCTCATCAAACCGGAAAATTCTTAAATAGATGGGAATACCAGACCACCAGACCTGCCTCCTGAGAAATCTGTATACATGTCAAGATGCAACAGTTAGATATGGACATGGAACAAAAGACTGTTTCCAAACTGGGAAAGGAGTAGGTCAAGGCTGTATATTGTCACCCTGCTTATTTAATTCTATGCAGAGTAAATCATGAGAAATGCTGGACTGGATGAAGCACAAGCTGGAATCAAGACTGCTGGAAGAAATATCAATAACCTCAGACATGCAGATGATACCACCCTTATAGCAGAATGAGAAGAATAACTAAAAAGCTTCTTGATGAAATTGAAAGAGGAGAGTGAAAAATTTGGCTTAAAGCTCAACATTCAGAAAACTAAGATCATGGCATCCAGTCCCATCACTTCATGGCAAATAGATGGGGAAACAGTGGAAACAGTGACAGACTTTATTTTTGGGACCTCCAAAAATCACTGCAGATGGTGATTGCAGTCATGAACATAAAAGATGCTTGCTCCATGGAAGAAAAGTTATGGCCAACCTTGACAGCATATTAAAAAACAGAGAGATTACTTTGCTAACACAGGTCTCTCTAGTCAAAGCTATAGTTTTTCCAGTGGTCATGTATGGATGTGAGAGTAGGATTATAAAGAAACTGAGTACCTAAGAACTGATGCTTTTGAACTGTGGTGTTGGAGAAGACTCTTGAGAGTCCCTTGTACTGCAAGAAGATCCAACCAGTCCATCCTAAAGGAAATCAGTCCTGAATATTCATTGGAAGGTCTGATGCTGAAGCTGAAACTCCAATCCTTTGGCCACCTCATGTGAAGAACTGAGTCATTTGAAAAGACGCTAATGCTGGGAAAGATTGAAGATGGGAGGAGAAGGGGACGACACAGGATGAGATGGTTGGATTGCATCACGGACTCTATGGACATGAGTCTGAGTATACTCTGGGAGTTGGTGTTGGACAGGGAAACCTGGAGTGCTATTTTCCATGGGGTTGAAAAGAGTCAGATATGACTCAGTGACTGAACTGAACTGAAATTATATATGAATAGTTAAAATTTAATACTTATTATATGATATACTTGTGAATATATCATATATATTACAACCTGGAAGAAATATGATCCACTTATATAAAATTTATAAAGTGACACATTATGTATAGAGAAAGGAAATCAGTAATTTCCTGGGGCTGGGCTGGAAGGTGATATCAGTTGGGTATGAGAAACTTTTGTGGGGGCTGGCAAGAATTCAAATATAGGTGATGGTAGTGATTTAACAGCTCCAGAAACATTAAAATTTGACAAATAACACTTGAAATATATGCTTATAACTGGTGAACATTAAAAATATATATAAATTATTACTCAATATAGCATTTAAATAAACCTATACCAAAGTAAAACATCTATTTTTGCTTTATTGACTATGCCAAAGCCTTTGACTGTGTGGATCACAATACACTGTGGAAAAGTCTGAAACAGATGGGAGTACCAGACCATTTGACCTGCCTCTTGAGAAACCTGTATGCAGGTCAGGAAGCAACAGTTAGAACTGGACATGGAACAACACACTGGTTCCAGAAAGGAGAAAAGGAGTATGTCAAGGCTGTATATTGTCACCCTGCTTATTTAACTTATATGCAGAGCACACCATGAGAAACACTGGGCTGGATGAAGCACAAGTTAGAATCAAGATTGCTGGGAGAAATATCAGTAACCTCAGATATAGAGATGACATCACACTTACAGCAGAAAGTGAAGAAGAACTAAAGAGCCTCTTGATGAAAGTGAAAGAGGAGAGGGAAAAAGGTGGCTTAAAGCTCAACATTCAGAAAACTAATATCATAGCATCTGGTCTCATCACTTCATGGGAAATAGATGGGGAAACAGTGGAAACAGTGACTGACTTTATTTTGGGGGGCTCCAAAATCACTGCAGATGGTGATTGCAGCCATGAAATTAAAAGACACTTACTCCTTGGAAGGAAAGTTATGACCAACCTAAATATCATATTAAAAAGCAGAGACATTACTTTGCCAGCAAAGGTCCATCTATTCAAGGCTATGGTTTTTCCAGTAGTCATGTATGGGTGTGAGAATTGGACTACAAAGAAAGCTGAGCACCGAAGAATTGATGCTTTTGAATTGTGGTGTTGGAGAAAACTCTTGCGAGTCCCTTGGACTGCAAGGAGATCCAAGCAGTCCATCCTAAAGGAGATCAGTCCTTGGTGTCCACTGGTAGGACTGATGTTGAAGCTGAAACTCCAATACTTTGGCCACCTGATGCAAAGAGCTGACTCATTTGAAAAGACCTTGATGCTGGGAAAGATTGGGGGCAGGAGGAGAAGGGGATGACAGAGGATGAGATGGCTGGATGGCATCACCGACTCAATGGAACATGAATTTGGGTGAAGTCCAGGAGTTGGTGATGGACAGGGAGACCTGGCGTGCTGCGTTCTTGGGGTCACAAAGAGTTGGACATGACTGGAGTGACTCAACTGAAGTGAGCTGATACCAAAGTATAACACCATGAAATTTCAGGGGCCAAAGAAAATTTTTCCAAGAAGAGTTAGAATTTCACTTCACAAGGTAAGTCAAATAAATAACTTGAAATCTGGCTTTTAGAATTTTTATTATAAACTTGATGATGAAAGAAAATCATGGAGACAGACACTGCAGAAAAGCTTTTTGAACTTACCAATGTTACTTAACAATATCTTTAATTATATTATTAGAAATGCAACTCTGAAAGCATATTTATAATGCACTTTTCTCAGGAAGTTTCTTAAAGATGTTTTCCAGTTAAAGTGAAATAAATAGAAACACAATGAGTTTACTATTTTACATATACTGCAACTCAACTCTAGATATAAAGAAAAGAGTTTGGCCTTGATTACAACAATAATCAGCAAATAGATGTCAAGAAGAATGTCTTTTAAGAAAAGGCCAATGAATTCCAAACATAGAATGACTAGTAATAGTTTAAAACTGTAAAAAATATAACTTAAGGTCCATCAACAAGTGAATGGAAATATTGTAGTATGTTCATATATTGGTATGTGTGCTCAGTAGCATCTGACTCTTGTGATCCCATGGACTATAGCCCTCCAGGCTTCTCTGTCCATGGAATTTTCCCTGGAGTGGGTTGTCATTTCCTATTCCAGGAGATCTTTCTAACCCAGGGATGATCGAATCCCTCTCTCTTGTGTCTTCTGTATTGAGAATGGATTCTTTAACATTAGCATCACCTGGGAATAACAAAGGAATTACTGTTTTTTTGCAACAACATGGATGAATCTGAATAATTATGCTGAGAAAAAGAAGGAGGTAAAGTGCCAGGTTTATATATTTCATAAAGTTTTCAAAAGTGCAGATTAGCCTATATAGGAAGAAAGCTGGTTTCTTGGAGATAGAAGTGAAAAAAGGTATAGTTTACAAAGTGGCATGATGAAACTTTTGGAATGTAGTGGAAAGATCCGTGGTAACACTTGCACAGATTTATACAGATGTCAAAATAGAAGCAATTGTGCACTTTAAACAAGTGAAATTTAAACATTTCAATTATAGCTCAAAGAAATTGTAAAAACAAATAAAAAAAGTCATATTTGAGTTGAGAATACACTTGACTACCTTTTCTCTCCTCCAACATGTCCCTGATTACAAAACCCCACTTAGTTATTCAAGATAGCAAAGCAGTGGTCCTATTGGGCAACATGGAAAGATAAATGGACCAGTGTGTCTTCTATTCTGCAGGTATGGAAATATATTTTGTAAATAACTTTTTTTTAAATAGGAAAAAAAATAAAACCTTTGTGGTATACTAAGCACATTGTAAATGTATTAATTCTTCATCTCTTGTAACCACTTGAGGATGATTTTTGAGGGATTTGTTTTTAAACTCTGTAAAACTTTTTTTTTTTTTTTTGGCTTGAATTTGAGGTTAAACTTTTAGTAATAAATCAGAGAATAAGTGCATACAAATATTTTATGTCACCTGATGTTTCAGTTATTTACTGCCCTGTAACAAATTGCCGTAAATTTCCTTGTGTAAATAATAATAATTGCTTTACTCAAAAATTTCATCTTGGACACGAGTCGTTTCATTTGGAAGCAAATCATGTCATTTCACAAGGTGTCACTTAGGCCAGCTCAACTACTGCAGACTGAAATCACATGAAGACTCTCGCTTACATTTTTGTGGTTGATGCTGGGAGTCCGCTCGGATCCCAGCTGAAGTCATCGGTCAGAACATCCACATATGGCAGCTCTGTATCCTCATAGACTGCTAGCTGGTTTCCTAGAGCTATCGTTCTGCAACACCAGGTGGACGCTGCTCATTAGTCATCTCGTGCTGTGTAAATACCTCCAAACTTAGTGGAATGAAGCTACCTCGCAGTATCTTTGGATCAGGAATCTGAACATATTTTAACTGTGTTAAACAGTGCTGCGTGAGGGTGTTTCACAGGTTATAACTCAGGTGTTAACTTGGGTTTTAGCCTCCCTAAGTATGGAGAAATTAGCCAAGGTGGTATGTTCAGGCACTCCCGCCCACGTTTTGTGAATAATGACTATGTAACAGCTGAGCGCGCTTGTAGCACTGCGCATGCGCGTCACGAGGTTCTCGCTTGGTCACGGCCTTTTGTACCGTAGGCGCATGCGCACCACCTGAAAAGCAGCGGCCTTACTGCTGCGTCAGGGCTGTGTCTGTTCAGTCGTCCGGCCCAGGAGAGACTATAGCGTGTCTGCCGCGTCAGCCAGCATAGAGGCTGTGCTTGGCTGCCGTGCCAGCCGGGAGAGAATAAAGGTGTCTGCAGTTCCTACATCTCCTCGAGTCTCCTTCCAGACTCTTGGCTCGTGCCTTGCCTAGCCTGGGTTCAGCGGGCCGTGTGGACAGCAAGACAGTTGGCCTTGGCGTCAGGAACAGGATCAGCCATAAACGAAGGTTTGATTGGACACATTTCATTCTAAACTTGCTCACTAGGTTGTTGGCAGAATGGTCTCTAATAGGCTGTTGGACTGAAGGCCGTACTTTCCCACTGACTGTTGCCCGAGAGTCATCCTCAGTTCTTGAGCATGTGAGTGTCTGCAACATGGTAACGTGCTCAGTCAATGCGTGCCTGTGAGCAGGCAGCAGAGAGAAAGTCCAGTGAAAGAGAAGTCAGTCTTCATTCCCATTATCTCTCATGACCATTAGGAATTCCCTTCTGAAAATAAATATGATTATCAGTATCCTAAATATGAAAAAGAAGAGGACGTTAGGAAATATTTGAGGATAACATAGAAGACCTTTTTTTTTTCTTTTTAAAATATATCTATTATTTTTCAGATTCTTTTCCATTATAGGCTATTATAAGATATTGAATAACATTTTATATATGGTAGTATGTATCTGTTAATACCAAATTTCAAATTTATCCCTCCCCCACCTGTTCCATTTAGTAACCATTAGTTTGTTTTCTATGTCTGTGAATCTATTTCTGTTTTGTAAACAAGTTCATTAGTGTGATATTTTTAGATTCCACATATAAATGATACCATATGATATTCACTTTCACACATTGGAGAAGGAAATGGCAACCCACTCCAGCGTTCTTGCCTTGAGAATCCCAGGGATGGGGGAGCCTGGTGGGCTGCCATCTATGGGGTTGCACAGGGTCAGACATGACTGAAGTGACTTAGCAGCAGCAGCATATGATATTCATCTTTGTCTGACTTACTTCACTTACTGTGAAAATCTCCAGGTCTATCTATGTTACTGCAAATGGCAGTATTTCATTCTTTTCTATGACTTAGTAATATTCCATGTGAATAATATCATATTTTCTTCATTCATATGTTGATGGACATTTAGGTTGCTTTCATATCTTGACTGTTATAAGTAGCACTATTGTAAACATTGGAGTGCATGTATCTTCTTAAATTAGTTTGCATCTTTTCCAGACACATACTCAGAAGTGGGATTGCTGGATCATATGGCAACTCTGTTTTTTAAGGAAACTCCCTACTGTTCTCCATAGTGGTACCAATTTACATTCTGACCAACAGTATAGGAGGGTTCCCTTTTCTCTGCACCTTCTCCAGCATTTATTGTAGACTTTTTAATCATGGCCATTCTGACCAATGTGAGGTGATTCCACATTTTTGTTCTGATTTACATTTTTCTTATAGTTAGAGGCATTGAGCAATTTCTTATGTACCTCTTGGCCATCTATATGTCTTTTTTGGAGAAATGTCTATTTAGATGTTCTGCCTATTTTTGATTGGTTTGTTTGTTCTTTTGTTATTGATCTGTATGAGCTGTCTGTCTATTTTGGAAATTAAGCCCCTATTGGTCACATCATTCGCAAACATTTTCACCGATTCTGTAGATTGTCTTTTGTTTTGTTTATCATTTCCTTTTTTATACAAAAGCTTGTAAGTTTGATTATGTCCTGTTTGTTTATTTGTGTTTTTATTTCTTTTGCCTTAGGAGACTGAAACTGTGAAACTATTGCTGTGATTTCTATCAGAGAATGTTTTGCCTGTGTCCTCTTATAAGACTTTTATGGCGTCATGTCTTATACTTAACTCTTTAATGCATTTTTATTTTATTTCTATATATGGTGTGCGGGCGTGTTCTAACTTCATTGATTTACATGTGGCTGTCCAACTTTCCCAACACCTCTTGCTGAAGAGATTGTCTTTTCTCCTTTGTGCATTCTTGTATTCTTTGTAAAAGATTAATTGCCCATTAATCTTGTGTGAACATATTTCTTGGCTCTCTGTTCTGTTCCATTGATCCATATCTTTTTTGTGTGTGTAACAATACCATGTTGTTCTCCTTCTATAGCTTTGTAGTATTATCTGCAGTCTGGAAGTGTTATGCCTCCAGATTTGGCTTTTTTTTCTCTGAGGATTTCTTTGTCAATTTGGGGTCTTCTGTGGTTCCATATGCATTTTAGAATTATTTGTTTGAGTTTTGTGAAAAATGTCATGGGTAAATTGATAGAGATTGCATTAAACCTGTAGTTTGCTTTGGATAGTATCGCCATTTTGACGATGTTAATTCTTCCAATCCAAGAACGTGGGTTATCTTTCCATTTCTTTGAATAACTTTCAACTTCCTTTGTTAATATTTTATAGTTTTCAGCATATGTCTTTCACCTCCTTGGGCAGGTTTATTTCAAAATATTTTATTATTTTTTTAATACAATTTTAAGATTTTTTTTAACTTTCTCTTTTTGATATTTTATTATTTAGTGTAAAGAAATGCAACCAATTTATATTTGTTAGTCTTGTATCCAGCTACCTTGCTGAATTTATCAATTCCAGGAGCTTTTGTCTGGAGACTTTAGGATTTTCTGTATATAGTATTATGTCATCTGCATGAAGTTTTACCTCTTTCCTTTCCTTTCAATTTTGATACCTTTTATTTCTTTTTCTTTAAAAAAAAATTAGAGTATAGTTGCTTTACAATATTGTCTTATTTTCTTCTGTATAGCAAAGTGAATCAGTTATACATATAGCCCCTCATTTTGCATTTCCTTTCCACTTACATCACCAAAGAGCAGTGAGTAGAGTTCCCTGTGCTCTACAATAGGTTCTCATTAGTTGTCTTATCTTATACATAGTAGTATATATATGTCGATCCTAATTTCCCCATTCATCCTACCTCCCCCTCTCTGTCCCCCTTGGTGTCCACATGTTTGTTCTCTATGTCTGTACCTCTGTTTCTGCTTTGAAAATAGGTTCATTGCTACCATTTTTCTAGATTCCATATATATATATATATATATATATATATGTTAATATGCAATATTTGTTTTTCTCTTTCTGACTTAACTTCACTCTATGTGAGTCTCTCAGTCCATGTGTATCTCTGCAAATGGCACAGTTTTGTTCCTTTTTATGGCTGAGTAATATTTCATTGCATACATGTGCCATATCTTCTTTATATGTTCCTCTGTTGATGATCATTCTTATCTGATTGCTGTGGTTAGGACTTCCAATACTATGTTGATTAGAAGTGTTGAGGGTGGATATTCTTGTCTTGTTCCAGACTTTAGTGGGAAGGCTTTCAGCTGTTTATGGTTGAGTATTACATTATCTCTAAATTTGTCATAAATAGCTTATATTATGATAAGGTATGTTCCCTCTGTACCTTCTTTGGTAAGAGTTTTTACTAGAATAGATGTTGGATTTTATCAAATGCTTTTTCTGCATCTATTGAGATGATCATGAGTTTCTTTGTCTTTTCTGTTGTTGGTGTTGTATATTACATTGATTTGCACATGTTGGGCCATCCTTAAAACCCTGGGATGAATACAGCTTGCTTATGGTATATGATCCTTTTTATGTATTGTTAGATCTGGTTTGCTAATATTTTGTTAAGGATTTTTGCATCTATATTCATCAAATATATTAGCCTGTAGTTTTATTTTTTGGTAGTCTCTCTGTCTGGTTTTAGTATCAGGTTGCTAGTGGTTTCATAGATTAATTTTGGGAGTTTTCCCTGTGGAAACTCTTTTAATTTGCCAGGTCTAAGGTAAAAAAATGACTGATACACTTCCTGTCCTTGAAGACATAATAATCTCACACTTCGTAATGAGGAACTCTGATACTATAATTTTTTTAAAGAGAGAGCAACAAAATAAAATGGAGGAGAAGGAGTAAGATAGAAAAACAAAAGTGTAGAAAGATGGAAAAATGTGGAGAGGAGAATTAGCTCTTGAGAGAGTCTTGTCCCGCATGATTATCTGTGACATGGTCAATGCAGCAGGTGTTATAGATCCATACAAAACTCATCAATTGTGCTCTTAGCATTCTTTTTTCCCCCCAAAAAATCATGGATTGAGATTAACATTCCAGTTTTATGAACTGAGTCCAGAAGCATGAAACACTTTCGTGAATACTAGCTGTAAAGAAAGCTGTGCTCCACTGAGGTTTAATATTGCCTCCCTACACATACTAGTTCTCAAATCACCTAACACACACACGCATACATTAACCCAGAATTTGTACTACTAAATCTTTACCTCGGAGAGATAAAAATTTATGTTCATACAAAAAATATGTATATTTATAGGTATTTCATTCATAATTGCCTCAAATTGGAAATAATGAAAATTTGCTTCAACTGGTGCGTGAACAAACTATAGTAAATTCTTACAATAGAAAAATCATTTGGCGATAAAAAGGAGCAAACTGCAATAATTGCATGAACTCAAATGTCGTATTCCAAGGGAAAAGGACCAGATTCAAATAGCTACATGCTGTCTATCTTGTCTGACTGTACAGTTTGTAGGACCCAAGGCAAAATGGAAATATGGAGCCTATTGTTGACAAATGAAGACTTTCAGTACAATGACAGTCGAGCAGTAAATCAAGCACAGGGCCTTCTAAGCATGGGCCCCGTACAACTGCCTCAGTCAGAACCCCTTGAATCTGGCACTGACTATTTCATTTCATTATTATGGCATTCTCAGAAAGTACATTTCCAGGGAAAGAAAAAAGATCAGTTGCTGTCAGGGACTAGAGTGAAAGGGAGGAATTCACTACAAAGGACCTAAAGGAATTCATGAGGATGATCAGACTGCCCTCTTATCTTGTTAAGCATGGTGGCTACAATATTATATATGTATGTCAAAATTTATAGAACTGGCCACTAAAAAGGGAAAATTTTTTCTGTGTAAATGATATGAATCTGACTTTTAAAAACCTGCATATATGAAAAGAGTGTATGTTAACACTTTATTGAAGAAGGGCTACAAATAATTCCAGAGAAATATGCTCATGCTTATGAACATCGTACAACTCAAAGAAACAAAATATAATGGAAAGAGCAGGGATAATGACCTGGGTTGAATATCATCTTGACTTCTTACTAGCGGGATAAAATAACTTCTGTCATTTAACCTCTTTGAGTCACATTTCATTATCTCTAAAATCGGATGTCAATAAGGATCGTCAAACTTATAGGATCCTTATAAGGGTCAAATAAAATAATGCATGTAAAAATATTTTTCAAAACTGTGACACTGAAGCATTTTCAGACCAGCAGTGGTAATAAAACACAAACTTAATACCGTCTTTTTCCTACAGATTTATTCTGTCATTCACAGTGCATACCACTCATTCAGAAAAGACAGTCAATCACAAATTCACCTTAGCAGCGTCCTATAGAGATATAATTTAATATATAACACATTTGAAACCTGGAGAGACTTACTTGTTTTCATAGTCAAAGGGATATAGTTTTTGGGAAGAATCAATTTTCTACCTGGATAACTGTATTTCTCGAAGTAGGGAGTATTTTCCTCCATAAGGCTAAAATGAATGTACAAAGCAATATCATTCTTCTCTTTCATTTTTGTTTCATTGTCTACTTTTGACAGTTTTGGAATCTTCAAATAGTATGAGTAGTATAACTAAACAGTGTGCTAAGTCCCTTCGGTCATGTCCTAGTCTGTGACCCCATGGACTGTAGGCTGCTAGGCTCCTCTGTCCATGGGGTTCTCCAGGCATGAGTACTGGAGTGGATTGCCATTTCCTTTTCCAGGGGATCTTCCTGACCCAGGGATTGAACCAGCAATTCTTAAATATTCTGCATTAGCAGGCAGGGTCTTTACCACTAGGTAAAGACTAAACAATAATTGATTATAAATGTATACCAGGATTAAATACTTAAAATTTGCACAGCTGATACAATTCTTGGGATACTTCTCAAGAAATGTAACTGGATTAATAACAAATAACAAATGTTATTAATAACATAATAACAAATGTAAATACTTCAAATACGCAGCTTAATAATTGTTGCATGGCAAATTTTATAACTAGACATATGACTTAATATACTTTTAACTTGGAAAAGGATAGAGTTCTGAGTTGCTTTTATGTCCCCTTTGTGCCTTATAAGAATGTAATTTCCAATATAGCACCTTATCACACTACAACATAAGTGGTTTATTTAGTACATATTGGTAACTGTCTGGTGTATGAACTGATCAATGCAGGGTATGAGCCTTATTTATTTCTGTTTTCCAGCCATACATAATACCTTTCCTAAAACATTGTATTTGTATAATGATTTTTGCTTTCACAGTAAGGAGAACCTAGTATAATGACATTCGTAGAGTGGCAAATTGGATAGGGTGCTGACTAGTGTCAGAATACTGTTATAATTCTGTTTTCTTATTAGATATGCAACATTGGTTATGAGACTTAACCTTTGTTGAGTCCCTGTTTTCTGAACAATTCAGTGCCAAGAAAAATACTTGACTTGTAGCAATCTCTGAGTAAATATCAACTACTTTCCCTAACACATCATGATGGACTATTTCACAGAAGTGATAAAATGGTCAAGTATAATATGGATGTGAAATGTAAAAGTACTTTTTTTTTTTTTTACGTAAAGCTCAATTCCAAGATGGAAAGAGAGAAAGACTATTAGCCTCATGAGAAAAAAGACCTTGACCACTAGCACAACTTCTGTTACTAACCAGCTAAATTACCTTGGATAAGTTTTATACTATCTCTGGGTTTTTACTATAAAATAAAGTGTTCTAAATTTAGTTATAATGTCTGAAATATTTGCTCCAATTAAAAAAGCTAAATATACATTTTATATAATGCTATTTGCCTTTAATTGAAAATATATAACTGGACACTTAATTAGAAAATTCAAGATTAGTGAAATATAAAGTGCTTCAGAGATTCCATTTTCAAACATATTCAGATTTTGCTATAGTATACCAACAAATGATTTTGTGGTATTAAAACATTTTAATTCTTTTAGCATATGATAAAGTAACACAGATTTTGTTATGTTTTAGTTTTAGTTTAAAAAAAAAATGCGTGGTAGTGAAAGAGAAATATACCAAGAAAACTTTTTTGCATTGTTGCATATGGATTTTTATTTTTTTGTTATTGTTGGTGATATTGACAGTTTGTTCGTACGTTTGTTTTTTTCATTCTTAAACTTCTGTTGATGTTACAGAATTGGTATTTTTGTCTCAACTATATTATAGAATTCATTAAAGCTGGATCATGAGTTATATATATTTTTCAAATCCCCACACCAGCTAGATAGTGTCTTACACTTAGTAGTTGCTTAATAGATGTGCAGAGGTTTACTGATTCAACTCTGTCAGTGCAATTAATCATTTTTTTAAATATTGATCCATGATTGGGTTCAGATAAAGGACAAGCTAGACAACAAACTCCTTAAATTTCACTGCAGAATTTAAAAACAAACTGCTTCAAATTATTTGAGATTATAATGAGCTATAATCAATTACAGTTATTCATTGTTGGACATCTAGGTCTATTATACAGTCCAGTGTAAGTGTAATTGTCTTATTATAATGATACAAAGAGAACTTCATAGAGATAAGACTAATGCATCTTCCCTAGACAATTACAGTCTTTTGTCCATTAGCCAGAATGAAGTAAGCTCTGTTTCCATCAGTCACAGCTTCTGACTCTGAAAGAGTGAGGGGGAAGGGGAGAACAAGATCTGATGCTCATGAGTCATTCCATTTGTCCCTTCTTTGGCTGGGCTCCAGTACCTAGGAGAAGAAAAAACTCATTGTGAATTGTGTCCTTTGTACTTCGTAATCAATTACACTTTACTGATAATAATGTCTTGCTTTTGCCTGAGACTTAGTGACCAATTACCTTCTATAAGTGATCTCTTTGCCACATGGAAGCCCTCATTTTGGGTACCTTAATTAACTTTCTAAGGACTTATAATCTGACTTAATCAGTTGATGTGATTCTTTAAAATTGCACAGTCAGTATCATCTCATTTCATTAATTTGGCTTAATTATTACACTTGCTACTTAGAAATTTTAGATTTATGTTAACCGAGGGACTTCTTAGATTCTTTTCACTATCATTTTAGTTTGTTCATATAATCTTAAATAAAACTTAAATTTGCCCAATGTTAATAAAATTTTCAAACTTCCAATGTCATTAGCATCTAGAGTAGTTATTAAAACTAAGTTGATTTCAGAAAATGCCTTCTACTCGTTTGTAAATTGTATTGAGTAACTGATTTTTTATAATAACCATGAATTAAAACATTGCACAGTGAAATGCGTAAGAGTACTCTTTTAAGAACAGGCCGTTCGCACTTTGGAGTATCAGGGCAAAGGCTTTGCTGGCTCATAGTAATACAAATGTCCACATTGCAGTTCAAGACATGACCTTTATTATGCATAAGTATTTTTTTCTTTGTGAGAAATAACTTTGCACATAAAATTTTATGTGATTTTCAGGCTTTTTTTTGACTACAATAAATCTTTTACTGAATACCCTTTATACTAGGATGGTGAACATAAGTGAGTAAGTCAGAAAATAGTTTGACTTAGCAAATCTGTAAAGTTATTACTTGATAAGGAGGAATTTATGTATTTTGTAATCTAGCCTGAATAAGAGAGTGTGATTTGTTCCATCTAAATGATTTGTTTAATAAAATCTACATTCTCAGGATGTATTCTGATTTTAAAATATTGCCACTTTTTTTTCTAATCTTTGGGATGTAACCTAGGGAAAGAACATGGACTTGTGTTTTAGGTGGTTATTTAAATGCTGCCTCCAATTTCTGGACTTGATAAGTAATTGAGTCTTTCTGAGCTTCAATATAGAATAGAAGAATACAGAATATAAACTCCACAGCATTATTGCCAGAAGAGTGATGGCATATGTAATATGCCTAGCACAGTACCATGTGTATATATAGTTGATACCCAATAAATGTCACTTCCTTTAGCTGTGGTTTCTTGTCTGTGTCCTTTCATTGTTCATCGCTCAATCATGTTCACCTCTTTGTGACCCCATGGACAGCAGTACACCAGGCTCCCCTGTTCTTCACTATCTCCCAGAGTTTGCTCAAACTCATGGCCATTTGGTTGGTGATGCCATCCAACCATCTCATCCTCTGTCGCCCTCTTCTCCTCCTGCCTTCAACCTTTCCCAGCATCAGGGTCTTTTCCAACAAGTCGAACTGTGGTGCTGGAGAGGACTCTTGAGAGTCCCTTGGACAGCGTGGAGATCAAACCAGTCTATGTCCTAGTTTTACTTATCTATTCACATAATAACAGTTGTTTAAGTTTTGCAAATTATTACAAATTACTTTTGTGTCAGTTGGCTGAAAAAAGTAGGAGTTAACCATCCTTATTATTTCTGGAATGAGTCTAATCATTTTAGCTATAAAAATAAAAAGAAATGGTTATAATTCTTAGCTGTTATAATTCGCTGTTATAATTCTTAGCTGAAAGTATGTTAGACACTTTGAGATGTTCAAGCATCTGTAATCTGGATCTATTAGAAAGATTTTGGTCTTTCTCTCACTTTCCTGTGACCTTCACTGTACACTTAAAGAATCAGAGTCATTACCAGTTGTAGAAAAATATTAAAAGGGCAAAAACAGTCCTAGATCTGGAAGCCTTCATCCTTCTGACTATTGATAATAGAATCCCAAATTACCTGGCAATAGGAAGTTGATTTTCTCAATAAGCAAATCAAGCATGTGAGAAGTTTAATGGGTTATCTCTTAGATTTAATATTTGAAGAAAGGAGAGGAAGAGAAGAGATGGAAGAGAAGGGAGCAGGCCAGGAAAAGGGAGAAGTTGAATAACAACTTATTTCAATGGGAATATCAGATAACTCCACAGGAGTTCTAGCTGTTCCATGGGCTGAGGTGACTGGTTCTTTGTATGCATGTAATGCTCAGTCATTGGATGCAAAAATATTTGATATGGGATGTAATCTAGAACAAGGGAGCACTCCTAAATTGCATCAGTAGCCCAAGGGGGATGGGGAACTGGAAACTTCGTGAACTGTCTTATGGTAACACTGCCGGCAGCTCGGAAATAAATCCTTGACAATTGAAGGGGGATCAGTGTGGCACACCTTGTTGGCTTTTGAGACTTTTAACTTGTGTGATGATTTAAGCATTCTCAATCCTTCAATATATGGACATAACAACCTTCAATCGTTTCTTCTACTTGTCTTTGCTGGCTCATCAATTGAGAATTACCAGACTCCCATGAGTCCTGATTTACTGTCTGCTCAGAGTTTAGGTCTGTTTCATCTCCCAAGAGATAATTGAGTTCTTCATTTTGTGAGAGATGCTAAGTTAGGTTTTGCCCAAAATATCTCAGTAATGCAACCACTCATGCTTCAATAAAATAATAAAGTAGATTATGCTTCTCTGTCCTCATATCTGTCTGCTAAATGTACGTGTGTATGTGTGTGTGGAGAAAGAAAAATTGAAGATAATTTTTCACCAGGTTGTGTGTATCAGTATGAGTGGATAACAATTCCAGGTGGTAGATGCAGATATGGTTGTTTTATTCAGTATGACAGATAGTTCAAATCTAGTATATATATTAGTTCCTAGAGAAGGAGAGCATTTTCCTTTTCCACAGCAGGATAGAAATTGAAATTTTTATCCTTGGTGACAGTTGCTCCTTTGACTCATAGTCATAGGTGTGAATAATAATTATCGATGTTTTATCATCCCTCCTGGAATTTTGGCCATTTGCAAGTACCTATTTGTTTTCTTTTTCTGTACTCTTTAAACCACAAGAATGGACTCAAAAATAAAACCCCAATCGAAAATGGATGAAATAATGAATTTCCTCATGCATGTGTGATCTGTAAGAACCCTATCTGTGGAAAGGGCTAGCAGGTCTCATTAAGGGTGTACACTAGGGAAGATGAGGAAAAAGCAAATAAATGGTAATGTAACTGGATAACAGAGGTCTCTAGTACCTTTCTCATTTGCCTTCAGTTTTCAAGCACTAGGGGAATACTGTTTTCCTTCTAATTGGCCTGAGAACAAATAAGATTCTTTCATTATAGAACAATTTTTTTCTCATTATGTAACAAGTTTTTTTTTCCCATTATATAATTAGTTTCCATTATAGAATATGTTCATTTGAATTTTTGTACAAGTCAAAATTTTCTCACATAAATTGCATTTCTGGGGGGAACTGTTCAACTGAACATTTCATGGATAGTATCCTTTCTCCTTGTAACATCACAACACTGAAATTTGATTGTTTCTCATCCTTATCCTGTATTTTTCTAATAGGTACTATACTGTGAAAATAATGAGAAAACAGAGTGTCTAAGCATAACAAGTGGGGGAATACTATATCCAACAAGGATGCTGTCTTGTGAGGCTTTTTTAGTTCAGAAAAATACAGTGGTCCCTGCAGTGTGGTTTGATATTTGAGGTCCTTTGTGTTTCTTTATCTCATGGTATCTTTCAGATTCAAGTTGGATAGGCCATTTGGATCTTTCATAGAAAATATGGCAAGATCATAGAATTTTTCTTTAAAAGTGCCTGATTAACTGTCTTAATCTTGACAAATCATGGAAATAACATTGCATTGTGCCATGTGACAAATCTATTTTATTCTAGAATATTAAAGAAAACTTACTAACTACAAGGAAAATTGTTCAGCTTATGAATGAAACTTCATTCTACATCTTGTGATTGGAGTTTTTTTCCCTTCTTTTTGGCAATTACATTACTGTGCCAGAAATATTTTGTTTTCTGTTCTGTTGGTATCTTCTGATACTCTTCATTTTCTTTTTATGGCTTTTTAATTATTTCATTAATTTCACCTATCAGCATGAAGGATAATGCTCATTCAGAGAATGACATTTTTCCATTTGGCAAATGATTGCTATAGAGGGTATTGTGGGTTTGATGCAGAATTTGATAAAATATCCTATTTAAACATTCAAATTTGAGATTCACATAGTCTTTATATATGAGACCATTTCCTAGTAAGTATCATTTAGGCGGTTTTAACTTAACAATATTTTATAGCATCCAGAATTAACAATGAAGAAAATAATGAGGAAGTCTGGGATAGGAGAGAGTGGTGAGTGTTAAGCTGAAACACAAAGTAGAAATAACTCAATTTATAGCTCTGTGTCGAAATCATGCTTACAAGTCACCACAGGGAGAAATAGAACATGTGCTGCAGATGCATGTGATAACTGATGGAACACTGAATTTATTGTCTGTTTGGAGAGGAGTCACAAATAAAAATCCAAATATGTTATGCCTGGCAGAGAGGGTGACATCTACAAGTCAATTCAGCGAAACAAAGGACCCTGAAACTCTCCCATTTTTGAATTATCAGGTCAGCTTAATTCCATGGAGACTTGTCATTTCTGTGAGAAATAAAACCCAGCTGATGTTATTGCTAGACACAATCAATTCACTGCATACCATGAAGGCAAAGAACCATATTCTCCAGGGAAGAGATTAGTGGTTTTCTTCTTTTGGAGGAAAAAAAAAAAAATCTGAAAATGACTTTTTTGAGCAGAAAGAAAATGCAAGGGCCTCCCAGGAAAAATAATAGGTTGAACTTGGTAAAGGGGGATGGGATTTACAAGACCCAAGGAAAATTCCTGTAGTCACATTTAGGAAGAACTTGGGTCAAAAGTGGATGGACAGATGGAGCTATTACCCCTATGTCCCCTTAAAAAGGAAAGTAAAACAAATACTAATGTGTGACCATTCTTTTCTTAGTTTTTGTAAATAATTAACCAGTTCACAAATAATAGACAAGACTATATGTTATGGATATAACCTCCCTGGGTTGGGAAGATCCCCTGGAGAAGGGCATGTCAACCCACTCCAGTATTCTAGCCTGGAGAATCATAACTAAACCACGTGAAAGGTATCCTAATTCTTCTTTAGGTACCAGAAACTTCTCCAGAGGATGTAAATAATAGAAAAGAAAACCAACCTGGAAATTACAAGTTCTGAATTTTAAAGCACCTAGAGCCTCTTTAGAGCCTCTTTTTTTTTTTTTTTTTTGGTTAGTCTGTTAAAAGTTTTTCAATTTTGTTTTCCTTTTCAAAGAATCAGCTTAGTTTTGTCAGTCTTTTCTGTTATCCTCTTGTCTGTTTCATTTCTGCCTACTCTAATCTTTATTTTTCTTAACTTCTGCTTACTTTGGGGTTAGTTTGTTCTTGTTTTTCTAGTTCCTTCGGGTGTAAAGTTAGGAGTTTTTTAATGCAAGATTTTTTTTTTCCTTGCTGTGTGTGATTATCATTATAAGCATTCTTGTTAGGACTACTTTTGCTGTTTTAGTATTTTGTGTCTTTTTTTTTTCATTTCTGTCAAGATTTATTTTTATCCCTTTTGATTTCTTCTTTGATTCCTTGATTGTACAGGAATATATTTTAAATTCTCATGTATTTATCGATTTTCCAGCCTTCCTCTATTTATTGGTTTCTAGTATCATACCAATGTGATCAGAAAAAGTAATTGATATAATTGCTAACTTATTGAAGATTCTGAGACTTGTCCTGTGGCCTAACATGTGTATCCTAGAAAATGTTCTATGTGTACTTGAGAAGAATAGGTATTCTATTGCTGTTGGGCATAATATTCTATATATATCTCTAAGGTACATTTGGTCTCTAGTGTTTAGATCCACTGTTTTCTTATTGATTCTCATCTAGGTTATTTATTCAGTGTTGAGAATGGATATTAAAGTCCTCAACTATTTTTGTATTGCTGTTTTTTTCCCTTAAAGTTCTATTAGAATTTGATTTTTATATTTAAGTTCTCTGCTACTGGGTGATAGATAATTAGACTTGTTATATCTTCCTGATGGTTTGACTCTTTTGTCATTATATAATGACCTTCTTTCACTCTTTTGTTCATATTTAGTTTAGCCTATTTTGTTTAAGTATAGCTGTTTTACTATCTTTTGATTATCATTTACAAGAAATATTTTTCATTCTTTCACTTCTACTTTCATTCATTCTTTCATTCTTTCACAGTCTACCTGTGTACTTAAATCTAAAATAATCCTCTTGTAGACAGTATATAATTGGATCTTATTTTTTTTGTTTGCTTTTACATGCATTCAACTGCATTATGTCTTTTGATTGAATAATTTAGTCCATTTACATTTAAAGTAATCACTTACAGATAAGAATTTCATGCTGCCATTTAGTTCATTGTTTTCTGATTGTTTCATAAATCCTTTGTTCCATGCTTAGTATCTTGCTGCCTTCCTTCCTGATTTGATATCTTTTGGGAGTAGTATGCTTTGACCTCTTTATGATAATCTTGCATGCAGCTATGATAGGTTTTTGCCTTTGTTACCATGAGGTTTACATAAAATATCTTATATTTATAATGTCCTATTTTAAACTGATGGCAATTAACTTTCATTTTCATCAAGTAAAACCTACCTTCATCCTCAAGTTAATGTTCTTATAAGCATGAAAACACAATCACTGCTACAGACTCTGAAACACTGTCCCAAGTCCTCAAGAATTTAACTTTACAACACTATGCCTGTAATCAACAACAGTGTGTTGTAGACTTAAAAATGTAATAAAGTATACCCCAGGTTAAGTGTTTTTATCACAATAAAATACTTTTTAAAAATTTTAAAAAAAGAAGCATGATTCCCCCTAAACCCCCTCTCCGAAAATAAAGTACAATAGAGATGACCAGATTATTCACAAGAGTGTCAGGCATGGAAAGCCAAGAACGATTCTGTTTTCTAGGAAGAGACAGTCTGCTGTCATGTTATTTGCTGTACAACAGGTTAATGGTCTATGAATCAGCTCATTAAGGAGTTCTGTTTAATGCTCTTGTTAAATCCAATATCAGTTTCACCCCTCAGCCTCAGGCCTTTTATTTTATTTTATTTTTTTGACTTTTACATTTCACTTGGAAACCTATCTTCAGAGACATGTATAGTGTAATGAGTAATGCCAGTGGAAGCAGGATCATCTCACAAAGTCACTGTTATAATGATAATATTTCCTGAAACTCTTAGGGACTCTTTAGTTTAGCCCTGGTCAAGAAACCTCTGTCAATATTTAATCTGTATTGACTGTTGGCTCAATTACAATGCATAAATGCTAATTATAGCCATCTTCCCCAGTAGAATGATTACTTCTTATGACAAAACTCTATTGATACTTTTGTCCTGACCATGCAAAGTTTCAAAAACGCTGGGATTTGTACACTGATGTACTGTATTAGCCTTCTCATACAATACACAAAGCATTAAGTTATAACAGTTTTACCCTTGTGAAACAGTTAACAGGTCCCATCACAATGTCATTTTACCACGTTTGCCCTTACTCTATGGAGCATCATTCTGTAAATGTGAAAAAAAAAAAAAAAGCATTTTTTTATTGTTGTTTAAAATCCATATGAAATGTGACCTTGCAAAATACTATGTTCCTTGGAAACATTGTTTTAGCAACAGTAAACTGAATGAACAGTTTCTGCTCTTGGAGTACTAAACACTTTGTCTATTGAAAAACCACCTAAATGTACAGGGAAAATTTTTCCTATTATAAATTTAATAACTTGATAATATTACAAGTTTTAAGATAGCAGAATGAGACAGTGATTCTTTTCCTTTCAGAAATCATCAAAAGTTATAATAAAAAGAAAAGTGCATACTATATTGAGATAAAATTATGAAGTGATAGTATATGAAGTAGGGGAGGTAAATGTTCTGAGGTCAAATGGAGATAATAGAAGATGCCTGAATCTGCAGATTTGGGGCAAAACCAGCTCCAGTACTTTGGCCACCTGATACGAAGAGCCGACTCATTGGAAAAGACCCTGATGCTGGGAAAGATTGAGGGTAGGAGCACAAGAGGGTGACAGAGGATAAAATGGTTGGATGGCATCATTGACTCATGGACATGAGTTTGCGCAAACTCCGCGAGACAGTGAAGGACAGGGAAGCCCGGCATGCTGCAGTCCATGGAGTCGCAAAGAGTTGGACATGACTGAGTGACTGAGCAACAATAACAGTGTTTGCCTCTGCAAGTGAGAAGGGTATCCTGCAGGAGAAACTGTAAATTACTTGTTTGAAAATGCAGACAAAATTTACATAGTTTGATGCTGAAAGATTCTTGGTGCACTATTGCACCAAAGAGAAGTGTTGGAGCTTCAGCTGAATGAGAAATCAAATAATTGAGTGGAAGATTGACTCTAGACAACTAGCATCCCAGAAAATGCTAATCTCTATAGGCTGCAGAAAGATAAAAGCTAAAATAAATCCCACTTGCACATGCCAACAAGATACGCAATATAGTACAAGCATACCTAAAAACCTACGTAAAAACATATTTTCATAGTTTTTCAGCATCAAGAAAAAGGAACAATTAAAACAAAAGCCATACTGGGATGCTTGGTAGGAAAAAAAGAGACACTACTAAACAAATAAAATTCCTTCCAAGCATATTAATATTACAACCCAAATAATTTAATCAGCCAAAGAACACTGAGGGCACGTGCAACAAGTCTGGGAAAATACAGAAAGAGATAAAATATGAACTATCAGAGTTCAGAAAAAGTAGTAGATGGTAAAATAAAGCTGTTCTAAAATTTTAAGTCACACTGAGTGTTAGTCACTCAGTTGTATCTGACTCTTTGCAACGTTACGGACTGTAATCTGCCAGGCCCTTCTGTCCATGGAATTCTCCAGGCAAGAATACTTGAGTTGGTAGCCATTCTCTTCTCCAGGAGATCTTCTGGCCTCAGGGATCAAACCCAGGTCTCCTGTACTGCAGGCAGATTCTTTACCATCTGAGCTGCCACGCCACGTGTAAGTCACACTGGGAACAGTATACGGGAAACTCTGCGGTATAGTTGTTCTCCGGTTTGTTGGGTCACCCTCTCAGGGGTACGGAATTTGATCATATTGTGAGTCCACCCTTCCTACCCATCTTGTTGTGGTTCCTTCTTTATGTCTCTAGTTGTAGAAGATCTTTTCTGGTAGATTCCAGTCTTTTTCATCAATAGTTGTTCTGCAGATAGTTTTGATTTTGTTGTGCTCATGAGAAGAGGTGGAGAAGGAAATGGCAACCCACTCCAATACTCTTGCCTGGAGAATCCCATGGGCAGAGGAGCCTGGTAGGCTGCGGTCCACGGGGTCGCCAGAGTCGGACACGACTTAGCATCTACACCACCACCACCACCATGAGAGGAGCTAAGCTGAGGGTGTTTGTACTCCATTATCTTGGCTACTCTCCTGACTTTAGTTGGCATTTTCCTGGCTGCTAATGAAGTAGATGATCTTTTTACATGTTTATTGACCATCATGTTTTTTTCTGTGAATTTCTTAATGTACTTCCTGGTCTATCTTTGCTTTGGTTGTCTTATCTTTCCTGTCTTTATTTGAAATCATATATAGATTTAAAATTATGTTTTATGAATATCTTTTCTCAGCCTATGGGTTTGCCTTCCACTTTCTTATGTTATTTTTCATTGACAGAAATTATTTCAATTTAGTTTGATTGCTCAGTCTTTTTCTTTATATAGTCTGTGCTGTGTATGCCTCTTACAAAGCCTTTCCTACTCTGAAAGTACACTATCTTCAATACTTTAATTAAAAAATTACTTTGAAGTAATTTTAGATACATAGGAAATTGCAAACGTAGGACAGAGGGCTCTCTTCTACCCTTCATGCTGTTTTCCTAGCAGATCACATCTTGTATACTTTGTACACAGCAACAGCAGGAAATTAACATTGGAGCACTGTGTGTGAAAATGTTATCATCTTACCACAAGTGTAGCTTCGTGTTACCACCACCATAATCAAGACACAGAAATATCCTTCACCACAAAAATTTCTCTTACGATACGCATTCATAGTCACACCCTTGCCTCCCACTTACCATTCTTAACTCCAGGAAACCGCTAATTTGTTCTCCATATGTATAATATGTATATTGAGAATGTTATATAAATGGAATCATATAGTAGATGACCTCTTTAAATTATTTTTTTCAGTCAGCATAAATGCATCTGTGCTGCTTCATTTATCAACAGTTTGCCCTTTTTATTGCTGATAAGTAGTTTTTATTACTTATTTTTATTAAAATATATTATTTTTATTCCATGCTATGGGTGTGGTAGTATATTTAATTGTCATCAATTGTAGGTCACTTTGGTTGTTTCCATTTTTTAGCAATTACAAATAAAATATGAACAACCATGTAGAGATTTTTGTGTGGATATAAGTGGCATTTATCTCTCAGATGCCAAGGGGAATGATTCTTGAATTTTATAATGAATGTATGTTTATATATATATATATTTAATTAAAATGTTTTCAAGAGCAACTGTAGCACTTTAAATTCCCACCAACAGTTTATCAGAGATTCAGTTTCACACTGTACTTGTTAGGATTTGGTATTTTAATATTTATTTTTAGTTCTCCTGATAGATACCCTAGTCTTAGTTTACATTTTACTGATGGCTAGTGATTTGAATATCTTTTCATGTATTCATTTGTCATCTTTATATTTACCTTAATAATAGTGTGTATATTTATGTCTTTTCATTATGTAGATTATCTGTTTATATATATATATATATACTTATATGGCATATAGTGACATATAATTATATATTTAATAAATAAATGTATGTTTTAAATACATATAAAATTGAGATTTGAGAGTGCTTTGTATTTTCTTGATGCAACTCTTTTGTCATATATGTGATTTACAAATATTTCCTGTTAAACTGTAGCTGGTCTTTCCACCCTTTTCTTGAAGTCTTTAACAGAGCAACTGATCATTTTCATAATGTTTAATTTGCTGTTTTCTTGTATTTCCATGCTATTGGTTCAGTGTTTCATAAGTTTTCATTGAGCCCTAGATTACAAAAATTTCTCCTACATTTTGTTTTATGTTTCTATTTAGTTTATGATCTATTTTAAGTTAATTTTTATATATAGAAGATACAAGGTTTACATGTTGTTATTTTTATATGATTTTTCCAAGTGCTCAATAGCATTTATTGAAGAGGCTATTCTTCCTCCAATGAATTGCTTTTTCACTCTTTTAAAAATCACTTGACTGTGCTTCTTTGAGTCATCTCTGGGTTATGTTGATTGAGTATATTTTCCTGTGTTAGTAGCACAGCATGGTCTTGGTTATTGTAGCTATCTAGAAAGACAATATTTAGTGTAGTGATTCTTTCAATTTTATTATTTCTTTTTCTAAAGATTATTTTTTAGCTCTTCCATGCCCTTGCTTGTACATTTTAGAATTAGCATGTCTGTCTACAAAAAACTTATGGGTGTTTTGATAGGAATTACATTAAGTTTTTGCATCAATTTGAAGAGACTGGCATCTTTATACTGTTGATTATCCCAATCCATGAATATTTTTTTTAAACAATTTTCTACAAAATTTTCTACTTAGTTGCCTGCTTCATGTGTAATAGTCCATTAATTCTCTGGTTATGCACAGCAAAAATCTGCACACCTGATTTTTTTTTTTCATTTATTATGGGAATCTATATCCTGTTTCTTTGCTTAATTTGTGTACCTCTGCATCCACACCATAAGCTTTTAATTCTCAGCTTTTTCTTAAACTTTTGTATCTGGAAGAGTAAATAACTTATCTTAGTTTTCTACAAAATAATCTTTACTATTCTTGGACATTTGATCCTCCTATAAATTTTAGAATTAATGTCTTGATTTCTATGAAATAAAAGACTAAAACTGAATTAAATTTATAGGTTAATTTGGGAGAATATCAGCATATTTATGACAAAGAGACTACCTAACCTTAGGCATGGTATATTTCTTTGATTATTGAGTCTTATTTAATGTCTCTCAATAAAGTTTTATTATTTTCATTAAGGTCTTTCACGTAGTTTGTTAGATTTATGGCTGGATATTTAAAATTCAGTTACTATTATAAATGTCATTATTTAAAATTAAATTTCCTAACTCTGAATTTGGTATGTAAAAATCTACTTCATTTTCAGATATCGATCTTACATCCAGTACTATTTAGAAATTCTCTTTAATTCTATTAGATAATTGAGGAAGAAACAAGAGTAACAGGAAGTGGGAGATGGTTGGGGTATGCAGTGTTGAACAAGGAGTAAAATCTTAAACTATATTTTTCTTCTACTTTTCTGTAATCATAGACAATACAGTCTGATTATGGTTTCCCTTTTGTTTTGGCCACTCAAAACACCAAAACCAAATTTGTCTACCTCTCACAAATGTGTGGATTGAATTCATTTTGTGTTTTCCTTTTATCTGTTATCTTCATTCCATTTCTACCATTACTTTTTACTTAACCCCAGTTTTATATACAATAACTAATAATTGCTAAGATTTTTTCACATATTTCAAGAAACTAAGCAAGCTGTCAAAGATCACACCAGCCAGTAAGTGGCAGAGTCAGTAATAGAATCCAGAGGATTTGGTTTCGAGACTTGTGTTCAGTTATTTAACTGCTATTAAGTACCATGGCATAGTTTTCGATATGACAGTGCAATATGTTTATCATTAATACTGTCATCAGTGGGGAGATACAACATATGTTTCCAAGTAAAGATGTGGCAGGCTTAGTGTCTTCCTGGTTGATTGTGCCACGAATGAACATGGTGGTCATCAACATGTACCAGAGTGAGAAATTTAGAAAATATCAAGTAATTCAAGCAATTCTTGATTCTGAATAGGCAGCTTCCATTAAGATGAAACAGTGAAGCCTCATTTATGTGATAGTTCTATGGCAGAATCAGTAATACTAAGAAATTAATTACATGTGAGGAATGAGAGATATGTAAGGGGTGAATGTGATTATTAGGTTTTGTGACATGAATGATCAGGTACATGATGAAAAAAGAGAGAATGCAGACTTTTGTGGATAATCAGAGATCAGTTATGAATAGGTTAAGCTGGGATGTGTGCAAAGTTCAAAGTAGGAATATACAGTGCAGAGTTAGAAACATGGGTAAAAGCTGGAAATTGGGGAGGCTTAAATATATATATTCCAGTTATTCAGCATGTAGGTAGCAGTTATAATCATGGGCTCAGATCCATTTCTTTTGTAAGAAATGTAGAAAGAGAAAACAAGTACAAGGACAGGCCAGAGTAAGTCCCAGCATCTTTGATGATTTTTTTGGCTGTGCTGCCTTTTCACTGCTGCTCGTGAGCTTTCTCTAGTTGCAGCGTGGGCTTATTGCAGTGACTTCTCTTGCTGCAGAGCCTAGGCTCTAGGGCATGCGGACTCCGGTAGTTGTGGTTCACAGGCTCCAGAGTGGGGACCCATGGCACACGGGCTTAATTGATCTGCAGCATGTGGAATCTTCCAAATGAGGGCTCAAATCAGTTTCCGCTACATTACAAGGCAAATTCTTAACCATTGGACCCACCAGGGAAGCCCCATTTCAAAGATTTTTTCAGTGATTTTCTAAACATCAGTGTCTTGGCTTTGTCAGTTTCCTGTGCTATGTATTATACAAGTTTCTCCTCTCCCAGTTTATCATCTATGAATAATGACATTGGGATAACAGTTCACTTTCACTAAGCACTTACTTGGGCCAGACTCTGGCCTGTAAAGAATTTCTCATGCACTGTGTCATTTAAACTTCCTAACAAGCTATTACTACAGTGGATATCAGTTTGTAAATGAGGAAACAATAATTTACCCAAGGTTACACAGCTTATTAGCGGAGAAACTGGGATTTGATATTCCACACTTACCCCCTGTGTCATGCTTTCTGTCTAGCAGGAAGAATATTTTGATAAGATACTGATCTAATAAGGACTGTGTGTCTGTTAGTCATTCAGTCGTGCCTGACTCTTTGCAACCGCATGGACTGTAGCCTGCCAGGCTCCACTGTCCACGGTATTTTCCAGGCAGGAATACTAGAGTGGATTACCATTCCCTCCTCCAGGGGATCTTCCTGACCCAGGTATTGAACCCAGGTCTCCTGCACTGCAGGAGGATTCTTGACTTTGCTGAGGGTTAAATGTGATAAGGCATGTAAAGTATTTAGCTTCGTTCCAGGTGTTTATTTCAAATAAAAATTTGAGTTATTAATGTTATAGTTTTGCTGTGTTATTTCTTTTGATTTCTGTGGATACTGACTGGTTAATTCTTATTATTCCTATATCACTGAAATTATAATTTAAAAATTGCACATTTAACAAAAGGCATCATTTTTATGTCTATATTATATATGCACATATACAAATGTATTGCATCCATGTATTTTGTTCCCCATATTTTCTACCTTTTTAATGAGAGCTCAATTTTCCATCTGTTCACTGTCATATTAAATTTAAAGAGAGACAATTTGCCTGTGTACTGCTTCTTTCACTGTATCTTCATTTGACCTGAAAATCTATTATCAAAAGCTGTACAAATTGAATCATTAGACTGACTTTAATAGCATATTTTAGTTCAATTGCAGTATCTCCATTGCCTCTGAAAGCAGTTGAATTGAAAAGAAATCATGCCTTCATACTTTATGAACATGGAGTTTCTTGTCAAGCCAACATATTATCAACTTACTTCAAAGAGTGAAACCAGACTACCAGAACAGATTCATTTCTATCTTGAAGCCTCACTTCAGCAGTTTGGCTAGAGTTCTGATTTCCAAATGCTCCATCAGAATGACCTCCAGTAGAGGTTATTCTGTTTCTTCTAGTGAGTGGCTGTTCAGTGACAATGACTAAGAAATAACTTTCAGCAGTTGTCATCTTAAATACTGCAACAATGGGTATGTCCTTTGCCACTTTGTAAGTACAGAGCAATGTTTATATACCTAATGTTAATTCATGTTACTGTTTTCTGATGAAAATGCTGAATTAGCCAGTTTTGTAAATTGTAAATATCCCGACTTTATCTTTTAACATCTATTTGACCTTGGATGGGGTCCTTAACTCTCTAAGCTTTAGCTGTGTCTTCAATAAAATAGGGATAGTAAATTGTACCTTCAACTTACAAGAATTATCTAAGTCAACCTTAACTCTCTAATACTTGATATATGCCAAGTCCTCCTTCATCTCTGCTTAAATCCCTCAACATTTCAACATTCCTCTGAGTTTATCTATTGTTTAAGATGATAGTTCTGATGACTTGGAAATTCCTTATCTGTGAGAGAGTTTCATTGAGATGCAGTCCTCTGTCTTCTACAAGAAGTCTTTGGACTCCTCAATCCACTTCACTGAGTGCTTTGCAGTTTACTGAAATATTTGCTCTTGCAGTTGCTGAAGTTTCCCTCAAAATAATGTAAAGACATCAATATAAAATTGATAAACTAAGTATAAAACTGGAAAATGCACTGTAACACTACGTAAATTGTCAATGACAGTTTACCTAGAAAGACAGTGAGCTCAAGACAGAGAAAAATTAAAAAAAAAAAAGAAATAATAAAATTAAAAAAACTATGTATAAAAGTGACATAAACTTGACCATTTATCTTAAAATTGACAGGGATCGTCTACATGTTAACAGCGTATAACATAATTCTTAATTTGGGATATAAAACGCTAAGCTCTAAACGCAAGGCCTGAATTTCCTCAGTTCACTATGAGTTGGTTTTCAATAACTTTCTCCAGGTTATATCCATCTTCAAATGATGATATGAAAAATTACTCCTTCAAATAATACTTGCAAGCTATTTGTGGCAACTTCCTTGAAGTCTGTTATTTACATTTTCTAAGCATCTTTTTTTCTTTTTACCTAACATCCAGATTATCATTTTTTCACTCCCCTCATTAGCAGGACACTAAATACATAGTATCTCTGTCTAGAGTTTAGGGTGAATTGTTAGGTCCTTGTAGGTTGGGGTGAATTTTTCTATTATTTATTTCTGTTTCAGAGCTTATAGCCCTTAAAAAAAAAAAACAACAACTAAAGTTCATGGTGTTCCTGCTTTGTTCTTAAGAGATACATAGAACTACCATTTTATTTGTAGAAACAAGATGCCTTAGAGGGCTTAGGTTTAATAGAAATTCTATGAATGTTCTTCTAAATATTCTACCCTGATTTAGTTTTAAACATTTTCTACTGCAATAATCACCTATTTCCTCCCTGCCCTTAAATTGAAGAAAGTAGGGAAAACCACTAGACCATTCAGGTATGACCTAAATCAAATCCCTTATGACTATACAGTGGAAGTGATAAATAGGTTTAAGGGACTAGATCTGATAGACAGCCTGATGAACTATGGACGGAGGTTGGTGACATTGTACAGGAGACAGGGATCAAGACCATCCCCATGGAAAAGAAATGCGAAAAAGCAAAATGGTTGTCTGAGGAGGCCTTACAAATAGCTGTGGGAAGAAGAGAAGCGAAAAGCAAAGGAGAAAAGGAAAGATATTCCCGTTTGAGTGCAGAGTTCCAAAGAATAGCCAGGAGAGATAAGAAAGCCTTCCTCAGTGATCAATGCAAAGAAATAGAGGAAAACAACAGAATGGGAAAGACTAGAGATCTCTTCAAGAAAATTAGAGATACCAAGGGAACATTGCATGCAAAGATAGGTTTGATTAAGGACAGGAATGTTATGGACCTAACAGAAGCAGAAGATATTAAGAAGAGGTGGCAAGAATACACAGAAGAACTGTACAAAAAAGATCTTCACGACCCAGATAATCACAATGGTGTGATCACTCACCTAGAGCCCGACATCCTGGAATGTGAAGTCAAGTGGGCCTTAGAAAGCATCACTACGAACAAAGTTAGTGGAGGTGATGGAATTCCAGTTGAGCTATTTCAAATCCTGAAAGATGATGCTGTGAAAATGCTGCATGCAATATGACAGCAAATTTGGAAAACTCAGCAGTGGCCACAGGACTGGAAAAGGTCCGTTTTCATTCCAATCCCAAAGAAAGGCAATGCCAAAGAAGGCTCAAACTACCACACAATTGCACTCATCTCACATGCTAGTAAAGTAATGCTCAAAATTCTCTAAGCCAGTCTTCAGCAGTATGTGAACAGAGAACTTCCAGATGTTCAAGCTGGTTTTAGAAAAGGCAGAGGAACCAGAAATCAAATTGCCAACATCCGCTGGATCATCGAAAAAGCAAGAGAGTTCCAGAAAAACAAATAAAACTGCTTTTTTTATTGACTACGCCAAAGCCTTCGACTGTGTGGATCACAATAAACTGTGGAAAATTCTGAAAGAGACGGGCATACCAGATCACCTGACCTGCCTCTTGGGAAACCTATATGCAGGTCAGGAATCAACAGTTAGAACTGGACATGGAACAACAGACTGGTTCCAAATAGGAAAAGGAGTATGTCAAGGCTCTATATTGTCACCCTGCTTATTTAACTTATATGCAGAGTACATCATGAGAAACACTGGGCTGGAAAAAGCACAAGCTGGAATCAAGATTACCAGGAGAAATATCAATAACCTCAGATATGCAGATGACACCACCCTTATGGCAGAAAGTGAAGAGAAACTAAAAAGCCTCTTGATGAAAGTGAAAGAGGAGAGTGAAAAAGTTGGCTTAAAGCTCACCATTCAGGAAACTAAGATCATGGCATCTGGTCCCATCACTGTATGGGAAATAGATGGGGAAACAGTGGAAGAAGTGTCAGACTTTATTTTTTGGGCTCCAGAATCACTGCAGATGGTGATTGTAGCCATGAAATTAAAAGATGCTTACTCCTTGGAAGGAAAGTTATGACCAAACTAGATAGCATATTAAAAAGCAGAGATGTTACTTTGGCAACAAAGGTCCATCTAGTCAAGGCTATGGTTTTTCCAGTGGTCATGTTTGCATGTGAGAGTTGGACTGTGAAGAAAGCTGAGTGCTGAGAAATTGATGCTTTTGAACTGTGGTTTTGGAAAAGACTCTTGAGAGTCCCTTGGACTGCAAGGAGGCCATGCAACCAGGCCATCCTAAAGGAGATCAGTCCTGGGTGTTCTTTGGAAGGACTGATGCTGAAGCTGAAACTCCAGTACTTTGGCCAGCTCATGTGAAGAGTTGACTTGTTGGAAAAGACCCTGATGCTGGGAGGGATTGGGGTCAGGAGGAGAAGGGGACAACAAAGGATGAGATGGCTGGATGGCATCACCTACTCGATGGACATGAGTTTGAGTAAACTCTGGGAGTTGGTGATGGACAGGAAGGCCTGGCATACTGTGATTCATGGGGTCTCAAGGAGTTGGACATGACTGAGCGACTGAACTGAACCCCAATAACACCATCATCATCAATCTTTTTCTAAATTTTGTCTCCAGATTCTCTACTGTTTTTACTGAAGATATTTCTGACATCAAGTGTGTGAGCTTTATTCCCACACCAAGGAATTCTCCAGCTCTCTGGAAACCAACTTTCTGTCCTAAAATATAATTGAGTTTTGACACTAGCTTCTGTAGTTGTGCAGACCGTATAGGTTAAGGGCTCATTCCCACAAGATGCCACAACTTCACATGCCAATCACAATGCTTAGGTTGCCACCTATTTCTGATTCAGTTGGCTTTAAACGGGGAATTTTATGATTCCCTCCTCAGGTTCAATGTCTTAGTAAAATGACTCTCAGAAACTAGGAAAACACTCTCCTTACTATTACTGGTTTATTATAAATGATAAAACTCAAGAACAGTCAAAGGGAACAGATACCTAGACCAAGGTCCAGAAAGTTCCCAAACATAGTAGCTCTGTCCCCATAAAGTCGAGGTATACTAGCCTCCCAGCAAGTGAATGGGTTCGCTAAACCAGACGTTCTCTGGACCCTGTTGTTTAGGGTTTTTTATGGAAGTTTCAGGACACAGACATGATTGATGAAATCATTAGTCATTGGTCATTGAACTAAATCTCCAGTCCCTCTCCCCTCTCCAGAGGTCCAGGTATGAGACTGAAGTTCCAACATGCTAATGACATGGTTCATCCCTCTAGCAACCAGCCCCCATCCAGAAGGAATCTATAGGTCCATTAAAAATCATCCCTTATCCTATCACTTGTAACACTTGAGAAATTCAAGGGATTTAGGACTCTGTGTTAAGAACTGGGAACAATGAACAAATATATATATATATATATTTCTTATTGCCTGAAAAGTTAGTTGTGGGCTTTTCTTGGTACTCTGACAGAGTATTAAGCCCTTGAGTGTGTCCGTCATTTGCATTAGATCTGGTCTGTCTTAGCAAAGCACCGTTTGTACCTCCTCACCTGGTCTTGTTATACTGCATGCACACTAGGTCTTCTGTTTCTGTGCTGCTCCATGCCACTATACTCTCTTTACTTTTCATTGTCTTCTTAAAAAGTCAGGTATATATTTTAAAACAGTTTTAGGTTTACAGAAAAAGTAAGCATAAAGTACAGAGTTTCCCATATACTTCCTCACCCATTGACATACAGTGTCTCCTATTATTAATATATACATACACATGTGTTACAATTAATAAGTCAGTATTACTGACTAAAATCCATAGTTAACATTAGAGCTCACATGTCATATCATGTAGGTTCTGACACATGTATAATATCTGTCTACTGTTATAGTGTCAAATTATCTTGTAGAATATTTCAGTTACTCTAAAATTCTCCCATGCACCATCACTTCCTTCTTCCCTCTTGCCCTTCTGAACTCTTGGCAACCACTGATCTTTTATACTGTAGCCTTTGCAGATTGGTTTTGTCATCAATGATTTTCTTTTACTTTTTACTTTCTTTTACTTTTTACTATATGCATTTAAGACTTCTCTATGTCTTTGGAGTATTAACAGTGTATTTCTTTTTGGTACTGAATAATATTCCATTGTCTAGATGTACCACAGTTTATTTATCCATTTGCCTATTGAAGGGCATCTTGTTTGCTTCCAAGTTTCAGCAACTGTGAATAAAACTGCTGTAAACATTCATGTGCAGGTTTTTGTGTGGACATACATTGTCACCTTCTTTGGATAAACCACAAGGAGTTGCTGAGTCACAAGGAGTTGCTGAATCATGTGCTGAAATGTGTTATGTTTTATAAGAAACTGCCAAACTGTCTTTCAAAGTGGCTGTACCATTTTTAATTTCCACCAGCAATGAATGGGAGTTTCTGGTTTTTCATATCCTCACCAGTATTTGACATTCTAAGTATTCTGGATTTTGGACGTTCTAATAGGTGAACTAATCACCATATATAAACTGTGTGAAGAAGGTGACATCCTTAATGCCATCATCAGTAAAGATACTTTTTCTTGGTCTTTTGATCTCTTAGGTGAGTTGCCGCTAATAATGATCTATGCAAATTTGACCTTTTTTACACATCATTATAGATTATAGGTCTTATTATAATAAGACCTTATAGATAAAATAGTGCCGTGTTAAACATTTATGCCCCAGTGCTCTGAATTTCACACCAGCAATGCTCTCTCTAAATCCCGTACTGTAAGAGATTTGATTTATGATCTTCTATACAGGAAAAAAAAATATCCAGAGAATATTGTAATCTAATTTTGCTACCAACACAATACAAATGTTTATATATGATTACTATTTAATAATGGCTTCCTTGGTGGCTCAGATGGTAAAGAATCTGCCTGCAATGCGAGATACCCAGTTTGATCTCTGGGTCCAGAAGATCCTCTAGAGAAGGAAATGGCTACCCACTCCAGTATTCTTGACTGGTGAATTCCATAGACAGAGGAGCCTAATAAATTACTTTTAATCAATGTGGATGTGTGTAGAAATTATTAAGAGTATTCTGTAAACAGATCTTAATCTGAGTTCTGAGTATGCTTCTTATATGTTCTTATCTTGAAAATGACTCAATACCTTTGTGTTCATTGAACTCATTCATAAAATGTGTGGATTAAATGAATTAGTGAATACAAACATAATTACAGCCTCATGTTGTGTCCATTGAATGTTAATGTTGAACATTATTGCTATTCTCACACCATATCTTTAATTATGCTAATTGCTGATGTATATTGCGGGTATACTACATAATCACAGTCTAAACCAGGCTACTACCATCTTACAGACTGGTGGTGGCCGACCAGGAGGTATCAGTGGGAGATCTTAGTGGTAGTCAACCTGGAAATCAGAGATGTTGGGGAATCTCTTTGGGAACTATCTGGAGCTCATCTCTATGATGTCAAATTACGACTGCTGAGGGGAAATGTTGCTCACACAATAAAAGTTTTTTCTTTTGCTTTGGCAGTTTCTAATGAAAATCTATGCAAGATGAGCAGCTAACACCTTTTCTCTTTGTTTATAAATTTAATCAAAGTCCCTGTTTTTCGCATTTGTAGAGTCAAATTAATTGTGATCTAAATTATTCCACATGAATTTTTACCATATAAGGTAATATCTGAAATGCAAGAAGTCACACCCATTTGAAAAACATATATATAAATCAACAGTCTTGTACATATTCCATGATGTCTTCTTTCCCTCTGGACACTAGAGTAATATCTATTGTTTCATCACAATAAATTTCATTTTAATAGAATGGCAGGAGGGGATTCTACAAATGCCTGCACAGGAAAATTATATAGTCTCTTCTGAATTGAACGCAATCTTAAAAGACAGTAATATGCATAGATTTAATTCTGAACTCTGCCTACTTCTGCAACTAATGTTATTTTTGTAGATTCAGTTCAGTCACTCAGTCATGTCCTATTCTTTGCGACCCCATGGACTGCAGCATGACAGGCTTCCCTGTCCATCACCAACTCCCGAAACTTACTCAAACTCATGTCCATTGAGTCAGTGATGCCATCCAACCATCTCGTCCTCTGTTGTCCCCTTCTCCTCCTGCCTTCAATCTTTCCCAGCATCAGGGTCTTTTCAGATGAGTCAGTTCTTTGCATCAGGTGGAGTTTCAGCTTCAGCATCAGTCCTTCCAATGAATATTCAGGACTGATTTCCTTTAGGATGGACTGGTTTGATCTTCGTGCAAATGAAAGGACTCTCAAGAATTTTCTCCAACACCACAGTTCAAAAGCATCAATTCTTCGGCACTCAGCTTTCTTTATGGTCCAACTCTCGCATCCATATGTGACTACTGGAAAAACCATAGCTTTGACTGTACTACCGACCTTTGTTGGCAAAGTAATGTCTTTGCTTTTTAATATGCTGTCTAGGTTTGTCATGGCTTTTCTTCCAAGAAGAAAGACACTTTTCTTCCAGCGTCTTTTAATTTCATGGCTGCAGTCACCATCTGCAGTGATTTTAAAGCCCAAGAAAATAAAGTCTGTCACTGTTTCCATTGTTTCCCCATCTATTGCCATGAAGTGATGGGACCAGATGCCATGATCTTACTTTTGAATATTCAATTTTAAGCCAGCTTTTTAACTCTCCTCTTTTACTTTCATCAAGATGCTCTTTAGTTCCTCTTTGCTTTCTGCCATCAGGGTGGTGTCATCTGCATGTCTGAGGTTATTGATATTTTTGTAGATATGTGCATTTATATAATAATGCAAATGTTGACCTTTAAAAATATACAATTATCATAATTAAATTATTAATTAAATAATTATTTGTATGCTTAGTTTTCATTTAATAAGATATCATGTGAAAGTGAAACTGTTAGTTGCTCGGTCATGTCCAAATCTCCTTGGACTGTAGCCCTCAGGCTCTTCGCTCCATGCAATTCTCCAGGCAAGAATACTGGAATGGGTAACCATTCCTTTATCCAGGAGATCTTCCTGACTCAGAGATCTAACCTGGGTTTCCTGCATTTCAGGCAGATTCTTTACCATCTGAGCCACCAGGAAACCCAAGATATCATGTACCTGCATATTTATGTTTATTCTCAATTTTTATTCTAATAAGATTTATAGCCATTTATTTAAGTTCTAAAAATAAAATCATCTGTCCTTTAAAAAGTTGATGCTTTTCATTTATATCTATAATTGGAAACACTTGGCATTCTAAAAGAGTAAAAATTCCAACAAATGTAGATTCTTCCTTTTATCTTGATTTTTATTCTAACTTTGTTGGTTTCTCTTCTAGTAATATTGGCGAAAGTGCTATCTTTTATTTTGAACACATAACTTTAGAGCAGAGCTTCCAAACTTTGTTCTGTAGAGCATTATTTTTTGCAGAATTTTAATAGATTTTACAAGTGTTCTATTTTCCCTGGGGTGGAATTAAGTCTGATGGGTTAGATGTTCTCCTATTTATTTTTGCTTTATTGCCCTTGCTTGAGGAGACAGGTCCAAAATATGTATAGCTAATACCAGTGTCAAAGAGTTTACTGTCTTTGTTTGCTTCTAGGATTTTTATGGTTTTTACATCTTACATTTAAGTCTTTAATCCAATTTCAGTACTTTTTTTGGTCTGTTGTCTAGTTTTATTCATTTTCATGTTGCTGTCCAGTTTTTCCAACACCACTTTTTAAAACTTTTTTCAAACACTTGTATTGTTTCCAATTTTTAGCAGTTATGAATAATTCTACTGTAAACATTAGGGCAGAGTATTTATGTAAACCTAAGTCCTCAATTTTCTTGGGCAAAATAGAGTTTCTCATTACTATAAGTGAAGGTTTAACTTTAGAATAAACTTCCATAATGACTGTAGCATTTTGTATTCTCACCACAATATGTGACATATCTCATTGTTCTACATGCTCACCAGGACTGGATATTTCACTTAAAATGTTTTTACAAGTAAAAGTCTCTCAATTAAGAGAGGTAATATGAATTCAAATTTGCTGTGAATGAAATATATAATGTTATAGGGTACAAGGTAATGAATCAGTAATTAGCAAATTGTGAAGAATTTTCTTCCTGCCATCTGAATCTATCTTTCATGACCTTGATTTATATCTTGACATATCAACTTGATGATAGCACTCTGGTCAAATAATATACTTTGTGGTTTTAAATGGCCTTTTCCTAATGACTGATCACATTGATGACCTTTTAATGTGTTTGTCATTCATATACCATCTTTGGGTTAAGTGTCTGTTCAAATCTTTTACCCAGTTCTTAATTGGGTCATTTATTTTCTTATTCTTGATCAGTTAACCTTTTAGTATAATCTTGATTTCTCTGGATTAGCTATACTTATGGCCCTGCTGTTTGGCTCTTCATGTCTCATTTTAGACTGTTGTTCAGCAAATAGATTGACTTAACCATTACTAAAGAAATGATTATAGTGAAATGGCCACCATTCATTTATTATTGGTAATTGTAGAATTCTTAGAAGGCTATATCAGAAAAAGAAAAGACTTCAATCTCACCTTACTTAATGGAGCAAACTCAACTAATGAGGACTTAAGGCAATTGCTTTAACTAACCATTTTACAGATGCTTGAGAAGCCAATGTAAGTATTGGGAAATGTATTCATATATATGCATATATATGTACATTTAAATATATAAACCCCTCAGGCCCTCAAAAATAATTTACTCCCTATTTTAAAAATAATTCTAGCAATTTGTGTTTTCAGTTCTTAAATCGTCGACAAGAAATTTGAATTGAGGTAGAGACTGCTAAAGGCCCATTCACTGCTTGTTATGAAGAAAGATTACTGATACTCTTTAAGGGAGATGAATAAGATTATAGATACAAGAGGTTTTTTTTCCTTTAAGCAAGCAGTTTGGGGTGAGCCCACTTAGAAATTTATATGTAATACATTCAGTACTTTTGTGCTGCAGCCAGATAATACTTTTGCAAATGGTAAATGTTAAACATTGAAAGTAGTATTAGGCTTAGCAGTCTCTGTTTAATAGAGTGTGTGTAAATCATCCGAGATAATCTTCTCTAAAATATGGAAATTGTTTCATAACTGTTTGTGGTGATAAAAAGTTAACTAAGTTAGAGTTCACATTTCTGGAAGCTACAGTCCCTCATATTTTACAAATAATTGTCTGACAGGGCTTCCCTGGTAGCTCAGTGATAAAGAACCTGCCTGCCAATGCAGGAGATGGGGGTTTGATCCCTGGATCAGGAAGATCCCCTGGAGTAAGGAATGGCAACCCACTCCAGTATTCTTTCTTTGGATATCCCATGGACAGAGGAGCCTGGTGGGCTACAGTTCATGGGGTCCCAAAAAAGTCAGACACAACTTAGCAGCTAAGCAGCTAATTGTCTGACAAGGTCATATAAGCCTAATTGTTTGTGTCATAACATTTAAGAAAAAGACTCTCTGCTACATTGGAATAACTTTCCTGTTACTGTAAGCTACTGATGCTAAAAACAATTAGGATATTAACTTTAAAGTAGCAGAGATATGTTAGAACAAGAAACATTATTATGGTAGAAAATAATACATGCTTATGCATATGTAGAGATTTAAAGAACTGCATTTTTAAAATGGCCAAGATATCCTTTCTGCACATCTCCACTTTTGTACATTATTTTCTGCTTATTTGGATGTCTTGGAAATATCCTGTGCCTCTGTTCTGATGCATTTCTGTCTCACCTCCTAGTTTCAGGATATCCAGGGAATTCTTTACTGTTGGTTTCAACTTATTCCCACTCATTCTTAGTATGTTGGTAAAATCCAAACTCTTTCCTTTTATGTAATGGATCAGTTTTACCTTTTTCTTCTATATTTTTTTCAGTTTCAAGTTGTGATTTCCATTACGGTTATGACGTATTATTTAATTTCCCAGCTCCTTCAAAGAGCTAGACAGTTTGAAGAAAGAACTTGGGATTTTGATTTAGGAATAGAATTCCAAATAAGTCACAATGCTTCCTCTCTTTCATAATAAGTAAATATTGCAGATAATTGCATATATCTTATTTCTTATAAATAATCTTTCCAACTTTAACTTCAGTGAATTCTCTAAGAGTGACAGAAATAGAAGTGACTCATGAATCACCATGCTGCTGCTGCTAAGTTGCGTCAGTCGTGTCCAACTCTGTGCGACCCCATAGACAGCAGCCCACCAGGCTCCTCTGTCCCTGGGATTCTCCAGGCAAGAACACTGGAGTGGGTTGCCCTTTCCGTCTCCAATGCATGCATGCCTGCTAAGTCACTTCAGTTGTGTCCGACTCTGTGCAACCCCATGGACAGCAGCCCACCAGGCTCCTCTGTCCTTGGGATTCTCCAGGCAAGAACACTGGAGTGGGTTGCCATTTCCTTCTCCAGAGAATCACCATACATCTGAATAAAAATGACCTCCTGGTTAATAGAGGTCATTTGAATTCATTGTACTTTTAACATGAATGCAATATTCATCTTTTCATTGGCAGGTAATTAATCAATATGTATCAAATTATGAAGAATTTCATCCCTGCCAACTACTTCTGACTTGTTTGACCCTGATCTATGTCTTTGTTGTACTAACTTAATTCAAATAATTTGCGTGTCTTGGGTTAAATATGTTACTTCAATGGAAATATTCAAATAAGCAATACGAATTTTAGAGTTAAATATATTCATTCCCAAACCTGAATTCAGCCCTACTTGTCTGGGTAATTGTTGGCACTTTATGGCAAAACACTTAGCTGTGATCAATTGTAGCTTTCTCAGGAAAATCCCAGAGCTCATCTCTAGGAAGAACATGTGGTTAAAGCAAAGGGGATGAAGGGATGAAAGATGTTAAAAAATTGCTTAGCTGAGTCTGACATTTTACCTTTTAAATATTAATTATACTGTGGGCTGCTTCCTATTTACATACCTAAGTGTTTGCTTGGGACATAAATGGTACTAAATTGTCTTGAGAAAGCCATAGAGCAGCTTTGTTAGATAAAATTTCTTGCAGCTGGTAATTTTTGGCAATTAATATTATGAATGCTAATGCAATGGGGAGAAGGGAAGGCACTTCCAGGATGCCACTTATCTCTATAAAACGAAAGAAAATGTCAGAAGTGGTGAGCCTGCTGAGAGTATTACTTCTGGGAAGGAAATAGATGGCAAATGTTAAAATTATCATATTTATGGACAGGCTAGAATTTTAAGACTGGGATACCTGATAAATAGTTTAGTAAACAGAGTTTATTGTAAATATTTTAAATGTTTGTTTTGGATTATTTAGTATTAACAATAAAGGTGTTTTTTTTTAAGTTATACTGAATATATACTGAATATATTACTGGCCCAAAATAACAACTGAAAGTTTCCTCACAGAAATTAGGTCATTTGATTATGTCAGTAATTGGTGAGGAATTAGGGGCAATTCATTTGATGCTATAGGGTTAATTAGAGATAAACATTAAAATAGTATATATATTAGACACAGATGAGCTTGATAGATAAAAATGTAAAACTCTAAAGTTATGAGAAACAAAGTATCAGCAAATCTACTGGAATCTACTACTTAGATGTTAGAAGTGTCATCATGTATTTCAAAGTATTTACATTCTCTTACACTTTCCAAGAGAATGTAAAAAGTAGCTGTTTTATCACAGCTCATTAGGCAATATGATTTAAACCAGACTAACTCTTCACTGGAAAGAATGTTGGAGGAGATCAGTAAAAAGCATTATTAGCATATGAGTTGTTTACAATTCAGAAATGAAAATAAATTATATCATTTTGTACATTTTAATTTATGATTTGAAGAACTCTGCATTTCAGCTTATACTAATTACTCTATGGTTTCAGATTGCCAGGTAAATTAATTTCACAAAGACTTAGGAAATACATAGTGTAAAATATCTTGGATTATATTTTTGAGCCAGATGTAGGCTTAAATTATAGTGACTATGAGAAAATAGCATTTTGATTAGTAAGGGGAAGAGTATTTTATGTTAAAACATAGCAATAGGAATAAATATATTTTATGTAGCCTTTTTTCTATGCTCATGAAGGATGTTACTAATGTTAATGCTACTAAAATAAGAATTTCTAATTTTGTATGACAGTCTAAATCTTCAGTTTCAATTATTCTGCCCCATAATGCCCACAAGTACATTCACAAGGGGTATGTCATGTATACTAATTTTTGTCTGTTAAATATAGTCACTGTTTAAAGAAAACATAAGAAAAGTAATATGTTAAGAAAATATCCTTCCTCTTTTTAATTTAGTTCATCAAGTCTTTATTAAACATCTGCTTTTTATCTTCCGATCTGCAAGGAAAAGGAAATAAATAATATTGTTCTGTGTTAGAAAACCTACTTAATTTTTTAGGAACAAATTTATAAATGTGAAAAAATTGAAATGTAAATGAGTGGGCACTGAAAAGGATATATACTAAGACAGTCTCCTTTAAAGAGTTGATTTGAATAGTATATAAGAACAAAGTATCAGGATTATTTCTAGTTAGATAGGCCTAAACATTAATATTGCAAGGTTGATGGTATACTGTAGTTTAGAATTCTTCATTGAATGCTTGAATTTCTTTCTGAAGGGGAAAAAAATGATTTCTTATGAAATATTCAGTAATACCATTTAATCTTTTTACATAAAAATGTTTATTGTGAGGGTATTTATCATAGTACACAATTTTAAAATAACCCTGGGTAAATGGCTAAAATATATAATAGAATACCATGTGTTATTAGCCCATATTATGGTATGGGCTTCCATACCAAAATACCAAAGACTAGGTGACCTAAATAATAGAACTTTTTCTCTCACCATTTTGGAGTTTGAGAATTCCCATTATGTATGTGGTTGCCAGCTAATTTGGTTCCTGGTGAGGGCTGTCTTCCTGGATTGTGTCCTCATGTGAGGAGAAGGGGTAGAGGAACAGTGAGTCACTTAGTATGTTTTTCTAAATTGAAGATTAAATAAAATCCCAATCAAAATTTTAGTAAACATTTAGAAGTCAGATTCTAGGTGGTTTCTAAAATTCATATGAAAGGGAAATGTCAAGAATAGCCCAACACTTTGGAAAAGAAGAAATTTGGAGTATATGACTTTGATTTCAAGACTTATTATAAAAAAACATGTTAATCAACATGTAAAAGCATCGCCATAAATAAAAAAATGCAGTAGAAAATAAAGTTTAGAAATAAACATAGAAATAAGTTATTGACCTTCAGCGAAGGTACAAAACCAATTCAGGTGAAAAGTGATAAATTTTTAAATCAATATTGCTGCATCAATTGGATATTCATATTAAAATGAAAAAACTTCTAAAAATTAAATCAAAATGAATCATATGTTAGTTTATTAAAAACCAACAACAACAACAAAAAAAAACCTAAAAGCTGTTAAAAGAATTATAAAAGGAAACAGGAAAAATAGTATTTTTGAATTCGAGCAAACATTTCTTACATACAACACCGAAAAGTAACCAGTAAAAGAATGAAAAAATTAAACTTAATTAAAATGAGTAACTCCTCTGAAAAAGCTATTAAAAAAAATAAGACTAGAAAAACATATTAACAAATATTTCTAGTAGAGGATTTTCATTGAGGATATGTGAAGAAACATCAAACCTTAGTAATAAGATAATAAATCATATGAATGGAAATTTCCAAAAAAGTTGGTTAGCAATTAACACATGAAAAACCGCTCAATGTGATGTTATTAAGAAAATGCACATTAAAATCATGAGATACACTGCACACCTATTTTATCACTAAAAGTAGAAAGTCTGACCCTTCCCAGTGTTGGTAAGGATCTAAGGGAACTCAAACCCTGGTTCTGATTTTTATGGTGAGGATGTAAATACTTTATGAAAAATTGTGTTTTAATAATAATAATACCAACTACTCTGTGAAGTTGGTGGGGAACATTTGGGGAAGGGAGTGGGAAGAAGGGAGAGAGAGAAATAAGAGCACACGTGCATACACTTGCATGCTCTGGTGTCTTTAAAAAATCATTGGGGACAGTTGATTTATTTATTTATTTATTTATTTATTTTCCATTTATTTTTATTAGTTGGAGGCTAATTACTTTACAATATTGTAGTGGTTTTTGCCATACATTGACATGAATCAGCCATGGATTTACATGTATTCCCCATCCTGACCCCCCCTCCCACCTCCCTCCCCACCCCATCCCTCTGGGTCTTCCCAGTGCACCAGCCCTGAGCACTTGTCTCATGCATCCAACCTGGGCTGGTGATCTGTTTCACCGTAGATAATATACATGTTTCAATGCTGTTCTCTCGAAACATCCCACCCTCGCCTTCTCCCACAGAGTCCAAAAGGACAGTTGATTTAGAATTTGTGTTAGTTTCAGGTGTACAACTCTGGTCTCTTCCTATAAGCACACTAATCTCACCATAAAGCGCCTACCTTCATGACCTCAACTAAATCTAATTACTTCCCAAAGACCCAATCTTCAAATACTGTCACTTTGGGGTTAGAGCTTCAACATCGGAAAATAGGGGGAACACAGTCCATAGTGACATGGAAAATTTTCTAAATATAATATTTGTCGCATATTTGCATGGCAAAGTATTAATTTAACATGCTAAATGATAAAGCACATTGCAAAATACCCAAATATAATGTCTATAAAAGGATAGATACAATAGAAAACATCAGCAAGAAAACTTCAAAGCTATTTCCATGAGAAAAGAATCTCAAAGATTTAAAAAAATGATTTCTAAGTACTTTCTGGTAGTATCCAACTTATCTGCAATATATTATATAACATTGGGAATTATAGAAATAAATGCATTACTAGAGGGGTATCAATGTGACATTCTTTAATGAGTAATGCATATTTCAGAGTATTAAACTCATAGATTTGACATAATATTAAGAGGAAAATAATTGATAATTTCTTATGATGCGATGAGAGATCAGAAATTCTCTAGGCTGCTGGATGAAAGTAGAGAAGAAAATGAAAGCAGAATTCTGCATGGGAAAAACATGTATGGTTTTGAAGTGCTTTGTTATTATCAAATAAAAAAGATCCTCAATGAAAAAATTACTCCATATTAAGATATATTAAGGGGAAAAATTAGTGTTGACCAGAATTATGAGAATAAGTCTTATAAAGCAGTAAATACTTGAAAACTTCTGATGAAACTAGAAGGTTTTAGGAAAACTGTGGATCTCAAACAAAGTGACATATTAGAATCACTTAAGAAATTTTCAAAAATCCTTGTACACAGAGATCTTAATTTGCATCTGATGAGTCCAAGGATGGATATTTTAAAATGACTCCTGAGTAATCAAAATATGCAGCCAGGATCGAGAACCACTGTTGGCTAAACATTCAACCCATATATTGGGACTAATCACCATACAGTCTGAATGGATGAGAACTGTTATTTGACATAATAAACATTCAGGATGCCATCAGGGTTGTTGAGTAGGTCTAATAAAAATTGTATTCTAACCTTAGTTGGTAACTGAAGAATTTGAATAAAATGTAACCAATTTTTGTGAAATTTTGCATTATTAATTTAGAAATAAAATGAGGAGGAGATAAAAGACATAAGCTATATTCTGTTTTATAAAAAAAAGTTACACTCAGAGCGAGTTGACAATGTATGTTATTGTCACCTGATTAAATGAGTTGCATATTAGAAGTGTCAGGAGTAGGCAACATGAATAACCATGTAATTGAAATATTTCAGAATATTTTAAATTATTTTTTAAATAAGAGAAGCAAAAGGCAAAGAAGAAAAGGAAAGATATACCCATCTGAATGCAGAGTTCCAAAAAGAGCAAGGAGAGATAAGAAAGCTTTCCTCAGTGACCAATGCAAAGAAATAGAGGAAAATGATAGAATGGGAAAGACTAGAGATCTCTTCAAAAACATTAGCGATACCAAGGGAACTTTTCATGCAAAGATGAGCACAATAAAGGACAGAAATGGTATAGACCTAACAGAAGCAGAAGAGGTGGCAAGAATTCACAGAAGAACTGTACAAAAAAAATCTTCATGACCCAGATCACATGTGATCACACAATGGTATGATCACTCACCTAGAGCCAGATATCCTGGAATGCGAAGTTAACTGGGCATCAGGAAGCATCATTGTGAGCAAAGCTAGTTGATGTGATGGAATTCCAGTTGAGCTATTTCAAATTCTAAAAGATGATGCTGTGAAAAGCTACACTCAATATGCCAGCAAACTTGGAAAACTCAGCAGTGGCCACAGGACTGGAAAAGGTCAGTTTTCATTCCAATCCCAAAGAAAGACAAAGCCAAAGAATGTTCAAACTACCGCACAATTGCACTCATCTCACACACTAGCAAAGTAATGCTCAAAATTCTCCAAGCCAGACTTCAACAGTATGTGAACTGTGAACTTCCAGATGTTCAAGCTGGATTTAGAAAAGGCAAAGGAACCAGAGATCAAATTGCCAACATCCGTTGGATCATAGAAAAAGCAAGAGAATTCCAGAAATATACTATTTTTGTTTTATTGATTACACCAAAGCCTTTGATTGTGTAGATCACAACAAACTGTGGAAAATTCTTCAAAAGTGGGAATACCAGACCACCTGACCTGCCTTCTGAGAAATCTGTATGCACATCAAGAAGCAACAGTTAGAACTGGACATGGAACAACAAACTGGTTTCAAATTGGGAAAGGAGTACGTCCAAGCTGTATATTGTCACCTTGCTTATTTAACGTATATACAGAGTACATCATGAGAAATGCTGGGCAGGAAGAAGCACAAGCTGAAATCAAGATTTCTGGGAGAAATATCAATAACCTCAGATACGCATATGACACCACCCTTATGGCAGTAGGTGAAGAGGAACTAAAGAGCCTCTTGATGAAAGTGAAAGAGGAAAGTGAAAAATTTGGCTTAAAACTCAACATTCAGGAAACTAAGATCATGGCATCTGGTTCCATCACTTCATGGCAAATAGATAGGGAAATAGTGGAAACAGTGAGAGACTTTATTTTATTGGGCTCCAAAATCACTGCAATTGATGACTGCAGCCATGAAATTAAAAGACATATGTTCCTTGGAAGAAAAGCTATGGCCAACCTAGACAGCATATTAAAAAGCAGAGACATTGCTTTGCTGACAAAGGTCCATCTATTCAAAGCTATGGTTTTGCCAGTCATCATGTATGAATGTGAGAGGTGGACTATAAAGAAAGCTGAATGGCACAGAATTGATGCTTTTGAACGGTTGTGTTGGAGAAGACTCTTGAGAGCCTCTTGGACAGCAGGGAGATCCAACCAGTCAATCTTAAAGGAAATCAGTCCTTAATATTAATTGAAAGGACTGATGCTGCAGCTGAAACTGCAATCCTTTGGCCGCCTAATGGGAAGAACTGACTCATTGGAAAACACCCTGATACTGGGAAATATTGAAGGCAGGAGAAGAAGGGGATGACAGAGGATGAGATGGTTAGATGGCATCACCAACTTGATGGACATGAGTTTGAGCAAACTTTGGGAGTTGGTGATGGACTTGGAAGCCTGATGTACAGTCTGTGGGGTCACAAAGAGTCAAATATGACTGAGTAACTGAACTGAACTGACTGATTTATTTTTAATTGAAGGATAATTGCATTATAGCATTTTATTTTTTCTCTCAAACATCAACATCAATTAGTTATAGGTATACTTTTTTTTAAAAAATTTGATGAAAAAAAAAAAAATTTGATGAAGAGTTATATTACATGAACTTTGTTGTTCATTCACTAAGTGTTAGACTGCTGCACACCAGGATTCCCTGTCTTGCACTCTCTCCCTGAATGTGCTCAAACTCATGTCAGTTGAGTCTCTGATGTCATCCAACCATCTCATCCTCTGTTGTCCCCTTCTCCTCCTGCCTTCAATTTTTCCCAGCATTAGGATCTTTTCCAATGAGTTGGTTTTTCACATTAGATGGCCAAAGTATTGGAGCTTCAACTTCAGCATCAGTCCTTCCAATGAATATTCCGAATTGATTTCCTTTAGGCTTGACTGATTTAATCTCCTTACAGTCCAAGGGACTCTGAAGAGTCTTCTGCAAGACAGTTTGGAAGCCTTTAGCACTCAGCCTTCTTTAGGGTCCAACTCTCACATCTGTACTTGGCTACTGGAAAAAAGCCATAGATTTGACTGAACAGACCTTTGTCAGCAAAGTGATGTCTCTGCTTTTTAATACACTGTCTAGGTTTATCATTGCTTTTCTTCCAAGGAGCGGGCATCTTTTAATTTCATGGCTGCAGTCAATGTCTGCATTGATTTTGGAGCCCAGGAAAATAAAGTCTCTTACTGTTTCCATTGTTTCCCCATCTATTTTACATGAAGTGATGGGACCAGATGCCATAATCTTCCTTTTTTGAATGTTGACTTTTAAGCCAGCTTTTTCACTCTTCTCTTTCACCTTCATCAAGAGACTCTTTAGTTCCTCTTCACTTTCTGCCATTAGGGTGGCGTCATCTGCATATCTGAGGTTATTGATATTTCTCCCAGCAATCTTGTTTCCAGCTTGAGGTTCATCCAGCCCAGCATTTTGCATGATGTACTCTGCATAGAAGTTAAATAAGCAGGGTGACAATAAACAGCCTTGACATACTCCTTTCTCAATTTTGAACCAGTCTGTTGTTCCTTGTATGATTCTCACTGTTGCTTCTTGACCTGTATACAGGTTTCTCAGGAAGCAGGTAAGGTGGTCTGGTATTCACATCTCTTTAAGAATTTTCCAGTTTATTGTGATCCAGTTTAGTGCTATCCACACTAGCATAGTTAATGAACAAGAATTTTTACATACCTTTAAACTCTAAGATTGAAAGGACAGAGGAAAATGATGGGAAAATAGACTTGAGAGCAAAGTTAAGACTCATTATTGGTAGTTTTTTTCCCCTCCTTTACCTTTTGTAAATGTCTACTGCATAATGTACTTATATTTAATATGTTCCAGTAAGGACTTTTTGTATTTACAGATCATCATGTGACCATAGGGCAAATAGCCTTTGAGGGGATAATCATGAACTCATGAACTCAAGTTTGAAAAATGATGACTTTGAACTATTGTTTTGTATTCATAGTTGACTAATTTGAATACAATTTGAGAATTGATAGTAGGGAAAGAAAGTTTTGGGTAAAGATGCTATGGAGGCAGTATACGTAGTAAACTTTGAACTCAAAAGAGCCCAGAACAGGAAGGTGTATGGGCAGAATAGTTGGGATCTTCAGATAATTGATGGAAGTCTATTTGCTAAGGATCACTGAAAAGTCTTGATTTAATGGAGCATCAAGAAGATGGCAATATGCTTTCCATGATTCTGTTCCCCCAAATCTGTTCTATAAGCAAACAAGCAAGGAGCAGTAAAATGACATGAATTAATTGCAAGAGTATAAATCACTTGGTAAAATGACTGTGAGAAGCAATTACTGGATTGAAGAGCCTGTTAAAGATTTGGCTCCAGGATCTTGCTGTACACAGAGACCTACTAGGTCTCCGATTAATGTTTGAGAAGAGAACTTTTAATTCCACCAGCATAACATAGACTCTCAGTTCAGTTCAGTTCGGTCGCTCAGTCGTGTCCGACTCTTTGCGACCCCATGAATCCCAGCACGCCAGGCCTCCCTGTCCATCACAGAGTCCTACAGTTTACTAAAACTCATACCCATCGAGTCGGTGATGCCATCCAGCCATCTCATCCTCTGTCGTCCCCTTCTCCTCCTGCCCCGAATCCCTCCCAGCATCAGGGTCTTTTCCAATGAGTCACCACTTCGCATCAGGTGGCCAAAGTATTGGAGTTTCAGCTTCAGCATCAGTCCTTCCAATGAACACCCAGGACTTATCTCCTTTAGGATGGGCTGGTTGGATCTCCTTGCAGTCCAAGGGACTCTCAAGAGTCTTCTCCAACACCACAGTTCAAAAGCATCAATTTTTCAGCGCTCAGCTTTCTTCACAGTCCAACTCTCACATCCATACATGACCACTGGAAAAACCATAGCCTTGACCAGATGGACCTTTGTTGGCAAAGTAATGTCTCTGCTTTTTAATATGCTATCTAGGTTGGTCATAACTTTCCTTCCAAGGAGTAAGTGTCTTTTAATTTCATGGCTGCAATCACCATCTGCAGTGATTTTGGAGCCCCAAAAAATAAAGTCTGACACTGTTTCCACTGTCTCCCCATCTATTTGCCATGAAGTGATGGGACCAGATGCCATGATCTTAGTTTTCTGAATGTTGAGCTTTAAGCCAACTTTTTCACTCTCCTCTTTCACTTTCATCAAGAGGCTTTTTAGTTCCTCCTCACTTTCTGCCATAAGGGTGGTGTCATCTGCATATCTGAGGTTATTGATATTTCTCCCGGCAGTTTTAATTCTAGCCTGTGCTTCTTCCAGCCCAGGGTTTCTCATGATGTACTCTGCATATAAGTTAAATAAGCAGGGTGACAATATAGAGCCTTGACATACTCCTTTTCCTATTTGGAACTAGTCTGTTGTTCCATGTCCAGTTCTAACTGTTGCTTCCTGACCTGCATACACGTTTCTCAAGAGGCAGGTCAGGTGATCTGGTATGCCCATTTCCTTCAGAATTTTCCACAGTTTATTGTGATCCACACAGTCAAAGGCTTTGGCGTAGTCAATAAAGCAGAAATAGATGTTTTTCTGGAACTCTCTTGCTTTTTCGATGATCCAGCAGATGTTGGCAATTTGATTTCTGGTTCCTCTGCCTTTTCTAAAACCAGCTTGAACATCTGGAAGTTCTCTGTTCACATATTGCTGAAGCCTGGCTTGGAGAATTTTGAGTATTACTTTACTAGCATGTGAGATGAGTGCAATTGTGTGGTAGTTTGAGCATTCTTTGGCATTGCCTTTCTTTGGGATTGGAATGAAAACTGACCTTTTCCAGTCCTGTGGCCACTGCTGAGTTTTCCAAATTTGCTGTCATATTGCATGCAGCACTTTCATAGCATCATCTTTCAGGATTTGAAATAGCTCAACTGGAATTCCATCACCTCCACTAACTTTGTTCGTAGTGATGCTTCCTAAGGCCCATTTGACTTCACATTCCAGGATGTCTGGCTCTAGGTGAGTGATCACACCATTGTGATTATCTGGGTCGTGAAGATCTTTTTTGTACAGTTCTTCTGTGTATTCTTGCCACCTCTTCTTAATATCTTCTGCTTCTGTTAGGTCCATACCATTTCTGTCCTTTATCGAATGCATCTTTGCATGCAATGTTCCCTTGGTATCTCTAATTTTCTTGAAGAGATCTCTAGTCTTTGCCATTCAGTTGTTTTCCTCTATTTCTTTGCATTGATCGCTGAGGAAGGCTTTCTTATCTCTCCTGGCTATTCTTTGGAACTCTGCATTCAAATGGGAATATCTTTCCTTTTCTCCTTTGCTTTTTGTTTCTCTTCATTTCACAACTATTTGTAAGGCCTCCTCAGACTACCATTTTGCCTTTTTGCATTTCTTGCATGGACTCTAGGTCTTGATAATTGTTTATCTCCTAATGTGTAATATATCCTAGCCTTCCATGTGACTTAGCAGGTAAAGAATCTGCCTACAATGCAGGAGATGCATTTTCGTTCCCCCAATCAGGAAGGTCCTTTGGAGCAGGGCATGACAATCCACTCCATTGTCCTTGCCTGGAGTATCCCGTGAACAGAGGAGTCTAGAGGGCTACAGTCCATAGGGTCGCAAAAAGTCAGACATGACCAAAGTGACTAAGTAAACCTTTCATATAAATGAGACCTCGACGATTTCAGAAAGAGTTAAGTTAAAACTTACCCACCTTTCCAGGGGAAGGCAAGAAAGTTTTCCAGTCTCGAATAGGTTCTAGATAAACTAATTAAATTTTCCCAAAGAAGTGTTCACCTTAATCTAACCCTCAGTATGATTCACAGAAAAATTCATATTGACTGAATGGCCTATAACACTTCAAACAGAGAATTTAGTTTAAAGGAGCCCTGAATAATGCCCTCAGGTGGATGGGTACATGGCAGAAGCAAACAGAATCCACACAGAAAGGAAAGACAAAGTTTGAATAAAACTTCTTTTAAAGAGGCTGTATACAAAAGGCACAGTTAAATGTTATAAAGCTGCAAAAGTTTGACAGTAAAAAAAAATGAAAAATAGTATATTGGAAATAATTAGGCAAAAGAGAATTATCATTATTAAGTTCATGCTCAGTCATGTCTGATTCTTTCTGACCTCATGGGCTGCAGCCTGCCAGGCTCTTCTGTCCATGGGATTTCCCAGGCAAGAATACTAGAGTGGGTTGCCATTTCCTTCTCTAGGGAATCTATCCTGACTTAGGGTTTAAACCCGTGTCTCCTGTGTCACCTGCATTGGAGGTGGATTCTTTACCAGCTGAGCCATCAGGGGATTGAAGAAAGAGGGTCATTATATAATTATACATGTTTTCATTCACCAGGAGCAGACAAATTTTAAACTTGTGTGCATCTAATAACACACCCAGAAAATTAAGCAGAATTTGACAGAACTGCAGAGCAGGAGATTAATCTACCACCCTATTTAGAGATACTATATACATATTTTAATAATTGATAAGTCAAGTAGACAAAAATCAGTTACAAAATATAGAAAACCTAATAATAATCACTTGGAGAATTCTATGCTGTATTTTATTTATGCAAATAAAATAAATAATGTATTGTGAGGTTAACATTTCATTTAACCATTCTAAATATAGTCTTCATATTATTCCTACAATTGGAAAAAAAATTCTAAGACTGTCTCTGGAAAAAGTACTCAACCGAATATCCCAGGAACATAGTTGGGCATTTGATGGGTTGGAAAAATTAGGCTTTTGCTAAATTAGAGTATTTGTCCTCGAATCCTCACCCTTGGTCCCAGAACAGAACCATAATAGATTAAATGAATATTATGAAAAGTTTTCAGGTTTAGTCAAAAATTCATTTTGAAAGCTTTGAAATAAAATTGAACAGAATCCTGACAGCTTTTGTTCTACATCTGTCACGGGTGCTTCAGAGTATTACAGGATACAGAAATTTGATGGTCCATTAAAATAGCTCAAATACTTCTTTCCATTTCTTCTTAACTGAATGGGGTTGGGTTTCCCTGCCCTCAAAATTAATCTTTCTTTTTTATTTTCACATATGCTGATCTATTATTTTGTGTCTGTGGATTTTATTTAACTTTTTTTCTATGTGACTTTGAGTACTTGAAAGTGTATATTCAGTTTCTATTTTTTTTTTTTTTAAGTAAGAGATTTCTTCATTTTTGGTTAACCAGACCAAAATTAAGAACCTCCCAGTTTTTAATAAACCTCTGTTTTCTTTTCTGTTCTTTTTGGGATCCCAGGAACTTTTTATACCTCCTCTATGACTCTTAGCAGATGATCCTTTGTGATGTATTATTAAATGTTTGACTTCCAATTCTACACTTCCATTTCCTTTAGAATACAAAATGTGCCTTGTCTGTCTTTAATACTTAGATTCTCATATAGTTCTGTGTATATTAAATAGTCAAAGAATGCTTATTGAATGGATGACTATATGAATGTATGCATAAAAGCCTAGCTAGCTAGAATATAATGCCTCTTAGCTTAGTGAATGCAATCTTTTAGTTGTGGATACCTTTCTTTCTATACTGCACTGGCTGACTTCTCAGAGCCCAAGGTAGTGCTAAAGTTGAGACCTGAGTTCAATCTGAATTTTTGGCAAATGCACTGGTGAACTTTAATTAAGAAAATCCTTTCTTGGACATTAAAATAGGATAAAATGGCTAAAAAGAACTGGTACAGTCATTTTTAGAGTTACAAAAGCAGTGTAAATAGCGTCCAAGATCTTCCAAAGGAAGAAATAGACAAAATTAGATATATTTTAAAAACTAAATAATCTTTCTAAATTCTTTCATGGTGTAGTTCATCATAACTGAAGAAATTTCTACCTAAAGATATTTCCTTCTGAAAATTTTTATTCTTGTATATTTATTAAATGTACAGATTTATTAATCTGTATTTATTAAATACAGATTATTAAATCAATTTATTAAATCAATCTTTGTTTTGTGTTTTTATCCTAATTATGCCTCTTCTAAAAGGAGATTTCTTCACATGATGAGCTGTAGCAATAGCAGCATTTTGAAGCAGCTCAGGATACCTTTTTCTCTAAACAGCCAGTCTTTAGCTGAAGACAGTACACACACACACATACCCCACACCTGTTACTGAGTTTTACTCTAAAATTTTAAAATGTGAAAAGTGGGTCACTAGTTGTTTGCAACCCCACAGACTGGGCTCCTCTGTCTGTGGGATTCTCAATGCATGAAGACTGGAGTTTGTTGCCATTTCCTTCTCCAGGGGATCTTCCCAACCCATGGATTGAACCTGGGTCTCCTGCATTGCAGGTGGGTTCTTTACCATCTGAGCCACCAGGGAAGCCCTAAAGTTTCAAAGGGGCCTATTTTCCTTTGGTAAAAGTTCATAATATTGCTTGGAAGTGTCCAAATATGCTAGATAATTTCATTAGTAGTTTTACACATAAATTAATATATTTGCTTTACATATTTACATACAGACATTTTTAAACACACATACACTGATACCACACACTATGTCTACTTAGCTTGAGTGAGTGTCCCAGAGGAAGAAAGAACAAGTAATAGCCTGTATTATGTATATTAACATGAGTGACTCTCAGATGTTTGAAAATGTGTGTGTGTGTTTGCATTCTCAGTTGTGTCGGACTCCTTATGACACCATGGACTGTGGCCCGCCAGGCTCCTCTGTGCATAGAATTTTCCAGGAAAGAATACTGGTTGACATTTAGTCCTCCACAGGATCTTTCCAACCCAGGGATCAAACCCATGTCTTTTACATCTCCTACATTGGCAGGCAGATTCTTTACCTAGGAAAGAATCACTAGTGCCACCTAGGAAGCAGTTTGGAAGCATACCTATGTGCATGCTAAGTTGCTTTAGTCATGTCTGACTCTTTGCAACCCCATGGACTGTAGCTCACCAGTCCAGAATCCCATGGACAGAGGAGATTCTGTCCATGGGATTCTCCAGGCAGGAATACTTGAGTGGGTTGCCATTCCCCTCAGTTTACCATAAATAATCTTAGCAACTTTAGAGAACATGTTTTCTTAGCTTGGGTTTCCTAGATACAGAGCCTGAGTTGTTGATTCTCGTACAAGTGATTGATGAGGGAAGGCTCACAGTTGAAACCTGTAAGGGGACAAAGGAAGCAAGATAAGGAAAGAAGCTAGGCAAAGTTATGGGTTCAGCTAAAGTTCATAAGAAGCTCTGCAAGATAAAGTACCACCATAAAATTGTCATACCTTGAGGCAAGTGGCCAACTTTTTGTACTTTTAACTCAATTAGCCATTGACTTTTACTGCCCTTGTGAGAGGGTATAACTTCCGAGCCATTTCTTGGTAAGTGACTCCTCTAGGTCCTGAGTCATTGTCAGAAAGGGGAAACTATGAACCATCAGCAGACAGCACTCTCAAAAGTTAGGGGTTAGGTGCACTGTCCCAACAAGGGGTGGTGCAGAGCACCAGCGGCATCTAACACACCTACCCATTCTCAGTTTTCACCTGTGTATATGGGGAGCAGTCCTTGGAAGGGAAAATGTGAATGTTAATCAGAAAGGTGCCAGAGTAACCGTCAAAATTGTATCCTTTTTTATGTGTGTCATATTTCAAAGTTATCTGACAATTATCCAGCTAGGAAATGGGACCCAGGATACACTCATTTGATACTTTTTTTTGCCATGAAAAGTGATGTGCTCATGATAAAACAGATCTGGACTCCTTGAAGTCCCCTTCCGCTCAAAGCCTTGATCCTGAATTGGAGATATATAGTCCTAGAGCTATAACACTAGATCTTCAAGGGAATAGACCTGCCAGTTTTCAAAGGAATGAGAATTACACATGAGAGAGAATTCCCATATTTTCTTATATCTTCTCCAGACACTAAACATATTTAAGAAGTATCACAACATTCAACTTAATGTGACTATAGAATCAAAAAACTTAAATTGAGATAAACTTTATAAAGTTCCCCTCACTAAAGTTGCACCATTCCCATACTGAAAGCAAAGTCCACCAGAGATTAGACAGCCGTTTTTGTTTTTTAAATATGACCCCTTCCATTGAATTCTTTCAAAGACTGTCTCATATTTCTACTGGCTCATCCACATGGTACTTTGTGTCTTTTGCTGTTTTGTTAATTTTGATTATGAGTTCATTTCTTCTTAGAACTTTTTTTTTCTGTAGAATTTAATAAATTTTATGCAATTTAAAAAATGTAAATGTAATATATTTTCTGCTTACAGTTACTACAAAATATTTGTTATTTTTATATTCAGTAATTATGATTTTCTTTAACTTTCATTTTGTTCTTGAAAGTTTTTAGAGCATTTTTATAATTTTTGAATTTGTGTTTTTTTAAATTATATTTCTTTATATATACTTATGCTTTAATAATTGATATAGTTGATAATCCCAGATCCAAGTTTGTTTGGATTTAATTCTATATTTTTTTCTTGCTGGCTTTCATTAGTGGTAACTTCCCACATCTGTTTATAAGCTTTCTGGTTGTATTTATTTTATTATAGTATGTGGATATTCTGAGGGGCCTTAGATCAAGATATTTTCCTAGGAAAAATTCTTTCCTATATTTATATATATATATATATTTCCTATATATATATATATATATATATATATATATACACACACACAATTTGTTTATTTTTAATTGGAGGATAATTGCTTTATAATATTGTTAATTTATGCCATACATCAACATGAATCAGTCATAGGTATACATATGTTCTCTCCTTCTTGAACCAGTTGTTTCTACAAGGTGCACTTCCAACTCAAGACCATTTTAGATCAATTTCTTACACTGTGGTTTCAATAACCACAGAGATTACATAAAATTTAAACTTGAAATATATGTGATGGCAGAGTTGTAATTACATGTGTTCATGTGAACTTTTTTCATGAAGGGGTGATAAAATGGAGGAATGAAAGAGGCATTTTTACTAGTCAGAGGTGAGGTCAGATCAACAGGATTGTTTGTAACCTCCCATTGCTGTAAGGTATATTGGGTTTCTTTTGTCCAACCCATTTATCAAGAAGAAAATTTTTTCAAAAGTTTCGGCTTAAATAGTTACAATTGTAACCATAGATCAATCCAATACACATTAGATTCTTTTTTTTTTTCTTAAACTAGTTTTCTATGGCTGCTATAACAAATTACTGCAAACCTGGTGGCTTAACACAACAGAAATTCATCATCTTACATTTCTGGAGGTCAGAAATCAAAAATAGGTCTCACTGAGCTCAAATCAAAGTGTTAGCAGGACTGCATTTATTTATGAAGGATCTAGAGTAATAATTTGCTTTTTTGTTCCTTTGCTTTCTTCTATTTTCCTGCTTCTACAGGTCCTTACATGCCATGGCTCATGGCCCTCTTTCATCTTTAAACTAGGAATGCAGTTTGAGTGCTCACATTACATCATGTCCAATCACTCCAATCTTGCTTCATTATCACATCTTCTCTAACATGGGTTCACCTGCCTCTGCCATCATCATATAAGGACCATATACTTTTATTGGACCTACCTAGATAATCTAGAATATGATCCTCTCTTAAGTTTAGCTGATTCATAAATTTCATCTCATAAATTTCATTTGTAACTTTAATCTTCCTTTACCACATGACCTAAAATACTCATTGGTTCAAGGGATTAGGACAAGAACATCTTGGTTGAGGGGGAGCATTATTCTTCCCATCATAATATTTATATGTAAAGGAACTAATTTTGTGTAAAATTATATGTGGCCAGTTTATATTTTCTATGTCTAAATAATTAGTGATTTTTTAATATCATAAAAAATATAATTTGAATCTGCTCCATCCTAGTGACTTTGTTTTCCTTGAAGTATATTATATACATAAACAAATAATGACCCCCAAATCAAATATAAAGTTTTTTCTAGTGTTGATCACTTTGATACCTAACTATGCCAGTGTACGAGTGGGATAATATACATCTTGAGCAAATCATTGTATACATTTTAAAATTTATACATTGCATACACTGAAACTTAAAATTTCGTATGTATTGTTAGTAAATCAGACACTAGTAGCTGATTTAATCTGCTGTAAAACTGTACATCTTTTTTTTTTTTTTAGTAAATCAGTATGAATTGTAAATGTAAATTGTGAATGTTATGTAATCATAGATTCTTTTCAGAGTTTTGTCCCGAAGCAAGATTCCTTGCTTCAGAAGTGGAAAGGGTATCTGGACTCCAGGATATAAGCACTTCTGTCTTACTCTACTGCTAGCGTCCACAATTTAGTCATCATAAATGTTTGTCTGCAGTGATCCTCTACCCATCTCCCATGATTACCTCCCAAATCTTATTTTCAGTGCATACAGTTGAATGATCCTTTAAAATAGCCTGAACAATCCTACAGAACAGTCAGGTTCCAACCATTCCTGTGTTTCAAACCATGCAAAGGATCCATATTTCAGAAGGAGACAAGCCAGAGTGTTTAAACTGTTATAGTATACGTTCCCCACATCTCTGACTGTGTCTCCCGCGATAATCCACTCCGTAGTCCCTGGCTTTATTGTAATCTTCAGACCTCAGGCTCTCCCGTTATCCTCCTCTCTTAAGAAGGCGTTCTCGATGACGGGGCTGTGCTTCCTTATTATAACTGTTTGATCAACTCAACATCTTTCAGATCTCTGCCCCACTGTCCCCGTGTCAGTCAGGTTTTTCTGAGCTTTCTGTTTAAAATTGCAACCCCATTCCATTTCTTTAAACCTAATTCCCTTCACTCTTTTGTATTATGTTTCTATAACATTTATTTTTTCCAACTGGTCTATGTTTAATGCTTACCAGTCCTGCATGAAGAATACAAACAGAGACTTCAGTTCAGTTCAGTTCAGTTGCTCAGCCGTGTCCGACTTTTTGTGACCACATGAATCGCAGCACTACAGGCCTCCCTGTCCATCACAAACTCCCGGAGCTTATTCAAACTCATGCCCATCGAGTGGGTGATGCCATCCAGCCATCTCATCCTCTGTCGTCCCCTCCTCCTCCTGCCCCCAGTCCCTCCCAGCATCAGGGCCTTTTCCAATGAGTCAACTCTTCGCATCAGGTGGCCAAAGTATTGAAGTTTCAGCTTCAGCATCAGTCCTTCCAATGAACACCCAGGACTGATCTCCTTTAGGATGGACTGGTTGGATCTCCTTGCAGTCCAAGGGACCCTCAAGAGTTTTCTCCAACACCACAGTTCAGAAGCATCAATTTTTTGGCGCTCAGCTTTCTTCACAGTCCAACTCTCACATCCATACATGACCACTGGAAAAACCATAGCCTTGACCAGATGGACCTTTGTTGGCAAAGTAATGTCTCTGTTTTTTAATATGCTATCTAGGTTGGTCATAACTTTCCTTCCAAGGAGTAAGCATCTTAATTTCATGGCTACAATCACCATCTGCAGTGATTTTGGAGCCCCAAAAATAAAGTCTGACACTGTTTCCACTGTTTCCCCATCTATTTCCCATAAAGGGATGGGACCAGATGCCATGATCTTAGTTTTCTGAATGTTGAGCTTTAAGCCAACTTTTTCACTCCCCTCTTTCACTTTCATCAAGAGGCTTTTTAGTTCCTCCTCACTTTCTGCCATAAGGGTGTTGTCATCTGCATATCTGAGGTTATTGATATTTCTCCTGGCAATCTTGATTCCAGCTTGTGCTTCTTCCAGCCCAGTGTTTCTCATGATGTACTCTGCATATAAGTTAAATAAGCAGGGTGACAATATACAGCCTTGATGTATTTTTCCTATTTGGAACCAGTCTGTTGGTCCATGTCCAGTTCTAACTGTTGATTCCTGACCTGCATATAGGTTTGTCAGGAGGCAGGTCAGGTGGTCTTGTATGCCCATTTCCTTCAGAATTTTCCACAGTTTATTGTGATCCACACAGTCAAAGGCTTTGGCGTAGTCAATAAAGCAGAAATGTTTTTCTGAAACTCTCCTGCTTTTTCAATGATCCAGCGGATGTTGGCAATTTGATCTCTGGTTCCTCTGCCTTTTCTAAAACCAGCTTGAACATCTGGAAGTTCTCAGTTAACATATTGCTGAAGCCTGTCTTGGAGAATTTTGAGCATTTCTTTACTAGCGTGTGAGATGAGTGCAATTGTGTGGTAGTTTAAGCATTCTTTGGCATAGCCTTTTTTTGCGATTGGAATGAAAACTGACCTTTTCCAGTCCTGTGGCCACTGCTGAGTTTTCCAAATTTGCTGTCATATTGCATGCAGCACTTTCACAGCATCATCTTTTAGGATTTGAAATAGGTCAACTGGAATTCCATTACCTCCACTAGCTTTGTTCGTAGTGATGCTTTCTAAGGCCCACTTGACTTCCTACTGTTAATATAAATATTTTGAGTGTTTTAAATCAAGGTAAAAATGATTAAAGAAAATGCATTTTATTCCCCCACCTTGATAAGTTTAAGCATTTGTGAAGTCTGGTTTTGCATTTAAAGTAGGAGACTACTCACTGGTCCAGCTCCTAGCTCAAATTTTGAACCCTGTATTGTCCTTGTTCAGGCCCCATTCCTCACCACGAGAACACCTATGTTCTTCCTAGACAATAAGTCAAAGCTTTGAGTTATACTTGCAGTACACAGGGGCCCATGGCTCCTTGGTTTCCAGGTACACACACAGGGAGGACTTTCTGGGCATGGGACAGGATTCTTTTGAGCTGGCGATTATAGGCTCTGAGTACAAGAATCCTGATGGGTGAGGGGATTGCCTGGCTTCCTGGTGAGCCAGGCCCTTAGACCTGTAAACTGCTTGCCCCATAGGAGGCTGTTTCCTGAGACTTGCTAGAATGGAGGTTTCTAATAGCACCCACTGTTTTGAGGAGTCTAAGGGTGGCAGTGTTCTCTAACCTAATTTGCTCAGTTACTGTCTACATCTCCCCTTGTGGAATGTGCAGTTGATTTATGTCAGCATCTTTTAATCTATTTTGTCACTGATTTATCTCTAGTGTCTCAGATAATGCTCATCACACTGTACATGTTCAACAAGTATCTACTGAGTGATGAGCAAAGTGTTTGACTCTGAAAAGGCCCTCAACATAAGTTAGTTTCCTTTCTGCTTTTCTCCATGAGCTTCTGGCTTCCATCAAGGTCCACTTCTAAGTATTGAGAATAGGCTAAAAGTATTTGTTTTATTCTGCAGGTAATTGATGCTCTATTATTTCATTCTGAGATAGGAAAAAAATGTACCATTGTAAATATTCATAACTGATTGTTGAAAGAAAGTTTTTGATCAGAAGTTTCTACCAATTTCCAAGTTTTCTAAAAGGAAGGCAGAGGTATACAGAAATGCTGAAGAAAGATCAACAGATACAAACTAAGATTTGACAGCATGGGTTATGGCATGTTATGCGTCCAGAGTGCACAATTTAAAGAAACCTCCAGCAGTTAGGGTTGGCAAGTACCGACTCTATACTCTCACAGCTCTGAGAGCAAGCTCTCCTTTCAGTTTCGTTCCCTGGGCACTTTACTAGCCACACTCTTGTCCTGGCCCATGTGGTTTATCCACGTGTACCTGCATGCCCTTGCAAATTATAGAAATGGCACATCCTTTTTTCAGGTTGTATTCAGTCTCTTAATAATATCAACATCTCTATTGATTATAATTGTGCACCTGTAGCATTTCCAATTCAACTTATTTTTCTTCACCTGTAAAATGTGCATAATAAATCAACCTGACCAGGGATATTTGAATTATTTAAGTTAGGTAAAACTATTACACGCTTAATATATGCTGTTTCCTTATCTTGTGTTTATTTTTATTTTTTGAACTAGAACTTTAGAATATTGTATTTTGACAAATTAGAGTAAATCTGGAACCATTTATCTATCATTACAGAATTAACTTTATTTATATTAAATAATTAAATGCTAATCCTCCCAAAGCAAAGTAACTGTTTTATTATAAAATTAAAGTATTATATGTGTATGAAATTATTCTTTTTATCTAAAATTATTATATTTTCTAGAAAATTTACTTTATTTTCCCAGTGGTCATATTTGAATGTATAGATAGTGAAAGTTTTATCTAAAAGGGTGATTTACTACAAAGAGAAACAAATAGACTCAATATAAAGTCAGCCTGAGTAACTTTTATAAATGAGAATTGCCAAAATACTTATACCTGCTCATAAAAATATGCACTTAATGTGGGAACATGGGAGTAAAGGTTTGAGGTTAATTTTTTATTCTTATATTTTCCTTGTAAGACAAACATCTTTAACTTTAAAGATAAAGATAAAGATAAACATCTTTAACCCCCTCTTTTGATAGCATTTGCTTATGTTAGCTCTGTCTCAATCTGAGTGGTAAATCCTTTTTATTTTAAGCATTTTGCTAAATTATTACTAGTAATTATATGCTTTAATCATGAATGAATCAAGCATTTTATTGTTGGATTTGCCAGAATAGAACACAAAACACCAGAAATTCCCTTGAATAGCCTGAGCAACTAGTACCTATTGAGAGACAAAGGAAATATAATTAGAAACATACCCTTATGAAAGTGTATTATTATTATTACTGGTTTAAATGATTCAGTGATTTACCAAGAATGATCTTTTTCACAAAAAGACACTCATAATAACATTAATTATGGAAACCAGCTGTACTTTTAATACTAAAGTATTTCAAAGGAAGGAAAGAAGAGTCAGTATCTTCCTCTGCTTTCTCTGTCTACTGAAAGACAGTTTTAAGAATCACTTGTTGTGCAAGTAGAGGTGTTTTGTAGCAAGTTGTGGGAAAAGCTGGCTAACTAGCTCCCAGAGAGACTGCCGTGTTATAGATATGACAATTACAAGGTCATTTTCAGTTTGGAGGTGAATCTCATGTCCACATCATTTCCATGATGCTGGAACACTCAATATGTGAGGGCAATGTAAGAACCAGTGTTTCTTGTCATCTTAATTTAGCAACAAGTGAAAGGTATACAAAGCTAATAACCATAGAGAGGTAATTTATCAAGCATATTTACTATTATCATTAATATGTGCACAGGTTATGGCTGGGACAAAATTCATAAACACTTCAATTTACTTTTAATTTCCTAAGATGATCCCTAGTTAATGTTGCCAACAAACAGTTCCTTAGCAGGTTCTTAGTTAACCTTATGAACCCTTGTATGAGCCTAACTGCTGATTAACTTTTAGTAAGTACTTGTATGCTAATATGGCTAGTTATATGTAACTACTTATATACACTGTGATAAAGGGTTATATGTATTATGCAGCACAGTTTCATTTTCTAAACAATTATGTCTTCAGTTCAGTCTCTCAGTCGTGTCTGACTCTTTGCCACCCCATGGACTGCAGCATGCCAGGCTTCCCAGTGCATCACCAACTCCCGGAGCTTGCTCAAACTCGCCATTATCCATCGAGTCGGTGATGCCATCCAACCATCTCATCCTCTGTCGTCCCCTTCTTCTGCCTTCAGTCTTTCCCAGCATCAATGTCTTTACCAGTGAGTCAGTTCTTCACATCAGGTGGCCAAAGTATTGGAGCTTCAGTTGCAGCATCAGTCCTTCCAATAAATATTCAGGACTGATTTCTTTTAGGATCGACTGGTTTGATCTCCTTGCAGTCCAATGGATTCTAGTCTTATTATCCTTATTTTATAAGTATGTACTTTTTCATGTTCAAGTTAAAGTTCATCTAAGGGCGCACAAGTTAATGAGAGACAAAGTCAGAATTATAACTCATCTGCTCAACAATAGAAAGGTGTGCTAAATTGCTTCATACTTATCTCAATTGCTCTGTCACCTACCCCAATTTGACTATTTAAGAAAACTTTGTAAGATTCAGATCCTGAAACCTGGGTCTGTATATCCTTCATATCTCTGACCATTTGATACCTATGTAGGACTCATCCTGATCAGATAGAAAAGTTTTAAGGGCTTTAGACTGCCTCTTTGAATTTCGGCATCAAAGCTTTCCTTTTTTTGTACTCTAGATCTGACTGTTCACTTGATCTCTACCTGTAGGAGGTTGCCCTATTTTTAATCATGACCTTATACTCCAGTTTTTCTTTCTGGATTCTAATCTTGGTATCTCTCCCACCCTTGGTACTAAGATACTAAGAAGTGTCCTTATTCTTTCTCTCTCCCACCCTTGGTACTAAGATACAAAGAAGTGTCCTTATTCTTTGACACCAAAGGGCTTGAATCTTGCTTCTGAACTCTGGTCCCTAGGATGGAGGGACTTCCCAAGTGGCTCAGTAAAAGAAACCTCCTGCCATGAAGGAGCCACAGGAGATGTGGGTTTGATCCGTGGGCCGGGAAGTTCCCTTGGAGGAGGGCATGGCAACCCATTCCAGTATTCTTGCCTAGAGAATCTCATGGACAAAGGAGTCTGGCGGGGTACAGTCGATGGGGTCACAGTGGGACATGACTAAGCATGCATTCACACATTGGGTGGAACCAGAAATTTTTCCTGATGGATTTTTTTAGATGCTTTTCACCTGCTTTACTTACTCTTGTGCCATCCATTTCTTTGTTGAGAACTTCCTTTCTTGCTGCTACTTAGAGAGTCTTAGAGAGTACTACCTGCTTCTAGCAAATGCCCTTTAGCTTCCTTAACTTTAGCAGCCTCTTCTTCCAAGTCTAATTCTTTCTTGGCCCACTTTTCCTCTGCTCCATTCCACTGTTTTTAATGAGACAATGTCATCACTTTTCTTTAAATAAATAAATACAACAAAGCAGGGAAAGCTGATTTTTTTTCAGATTTTTAACATGTGTTGGTTGACTATCATTTTTTTTTTTTGTTTGCCATTTTTGTTTTTCAATTTTCACAGTATGCTCACTAGTTATTAGCCAGGTCATAACCCAGTTTGTATAAATTGTGTTAAAAATATAGCAGTCAAGTTTGTATATAAGTAGACTGTGCAGATTATGCATGCTTTTAGCCTAGCCCGCTATTGTGTGGTAATTTATTAGAAGACCAACAATTCACTCACCAACACTGATGCAATTAAGACACATTAAATTAGGAAATGGTAATAGTAAGAAAGGCCAAACCTAAATGAAACAGTTCAAGTCCTTGTAAAGTATATATGTGTATATGCATGTAGTAATAAGATGACATTTGTCTATTACCTATTAAATGTCAGAGCAAGTATTTTTTTAAGTGTCATTATCCTTTGAGATTGTCATTATATCACAATGGGCTTTGGAACATACACAGTAACTATTTTACATAAGGAACTAGTATAAGTAGAGTCATATTTTGCTGCTATAGTACCAAAATGTTCTTATTAATCATGAATGCAGTCTTAAGCAGGATGCTTTTGTCTTTTTATGTAAAGAAAATCTCTGTGTATCTGTCCCAGCTAGTAAGGCTAGTCTCAACCCTTTGGAATGAGAAGCTTAATATAAGTAGAACCTACCATAGGTATTCATTTATTTTAAAAATTACTTATTGAGCCTCTATGATGTTCCATTCACGGGGGATAGAGTGAAGACAAATATCACTGCTCTCTTAACATTTTTGCTAGTGGAATAGTTAAAAAAGGACCGAGACAACCTGTGTTAGAACAAGTTCTTCTATTAATGACTGTGTGACCATGATAGAACACCTGTTTTGCCTCAGTAAAAACACAGAGGCAAAAACAAACTTGAACCTTTTGCCTCTCTGTTTCGGTTCTACTTTTTTCAAATCCTTAGCTTTATTCTGCCGCATTGCCTATTGGCTTTATTCACCTGGCAGTGAAGATGGTCATATAGCAAGCTTAAGACTCAACATAATTTATGATTAGATGAGCCTATTTGTTATATAAGTGCAGAAATTCTAGGGAAGAGAATTTTGGGCCCAGCTCAAGTTAAATGCCCATCTTTGGACTGGTAAACACAACCAGGGGTAGGTACATGCAAGAATATGTGATTTTTTTTTTTTGTTATGGCTATATGAATGACAGTGAAGGAGGGTGGTTCTAGGAGATTGAGATGACTCATAGATAGTCTGAAGAGATATCCACTATAAAGAATAATGGGATCAAATATTGGGTTGACCAAAAAGGTCATCAAGGTTTTTCTTTAAGACGTTATGGAAAAACTCTAATGACCTTTTTGGCCAAACTGATATAAATATTGGAGAAGGAAATGGCAACCCACTCCAGTATTCTTGCCTAGAGAATCCCATGGACAGAGGAGCCTGGCAGGCAGCAGTCCATGGGGTCACAAGAGTAGGACACGACTTAGCGACTAAACCACCAATATAAATATAAGCATGATTTATTGTCTTGCTCATCATTCTAACTATATGAGGAGGAAATGTGATTTAAAATTATACAATGGAAATGAACTCATGTGAGTTTATGTGTGTGTGTATTTTTTTGTATGCACTTGTTGAAGAAGGACAAGAATTGCATTTTAGAGTAAAGACTAAGAGTGGGTATAATTCTTTGTATTGTAACCTACCATAGCTTGCGGAGTATTATGAGAACCAGTGGAGCAGTTGTCTGTTTTCATGCACTGGGTGTGATCAACTTCTGGTATTTCTCACATTCTAATTTAGAGGCAGCCTAGAAATAGGATAGTGGATATAATAGTAACTTCAGTTTCTGTTGGGGAAAAAATATTACTAATATAGACATATTTTAAAGGTCATGCACTTTAGGTATCAGCCCTGGTAGTTTTCTATGGCCTCATTCTCCAAAATATGTGTTTATTCTTGAAGGTAAAATCAATCAAATCTTTATGAAGTACTTTTATTGTATCCCAATAAAGAATATTACTGTCCTGACTTCTATTATTGGTTATTATAATCAGTTTATCACAGACATTCAGTTCTACCATCAGAAAATAGTTACTGTTTTCCTCTCATATTTGCCTAAAAGCTGTTTATAAGTTATGAAACAAGCTGAACTTCAGCTAAGATCAGTTGCAGTTCTTATGGAAGTGCTATAAAAGATACTCTTAGAAGTCAATGCTTGAAATAATAGAGTTTTCAAGATCCTGATTTCAATTCTTTCAGATAAATGCCTGAAAGTGAGATTGCTGGATCGTGTGGTAGTTCCATTTTAAATGTCTATCAACAGATACATGGATAAAAAATATGGTGTATAGATAGATAGATAGATAGATAACATACACATGCATAGAATAGAATATTTTTAATTTTAAAAGAGAAGAAAATGCTTTCATATGTGACAACATTTATAAGACATTATGTTAACTGAGATAAGCCACTACAGGAGCACAGTTCTACTGTTATGAGTTATCTAAAGAAAACAAACTCATAGAAGCAGAAAGTAGAATGGCGGTTGCCAGGAAGCAGTGAAGAAGGAAATGCAGTATTGCTATTGAGTGAATATAAACTTTTAGTTATGCAAGACAAATAAGTTTTAGAATCTACTAAACAACATCGTGTGTTTAGTTCACAATATTTTACACTTAAAAATTCCAAAGGCTTGCTCTCATGGTGTGTATGTCTTACTATAATAAAAATGCAAAAGAAAAAAAATAAAAATGAATTGTAACTCAAAAAAGTCTTGGCACAGGGTTCTGAACAGACATTGCTCAGACAACTTTCAACAATACCAGAGGTCTAGAATAGGCTTTCCAGAATGTGTTTTAGATCAGAATCAGATAAACTTCTTGAAAGCAAACTACTGACCTGAGATCCAGAGGAAAGAGAATTATTTACACAGATTTGAATAGATGGATTAAGGAAATTTGATTGTGGTTATTAACTTGAAATTGTTGATGATGTTTTTAATGTTTTCTTTTCTGATGGACGCATGAGTAAGCTCTTTCTTTTCCCTCTTAAATCACTGCTTTGAATAAATTCAGTAAGAATATTGAGAGCATTAGAGCAGCTGATTGTGCAACCAAGTCCAAATCTCTTGTGCCATGATTGAGAATAAATTCTGTTTCACTTAAGCATTATCAGCCATCATTTGAGAACAAGGGTATAACTTTATATGGAGCCAGTGTCTCCATACTCTTAATTGGATTCTTGAATAATGGCTGAATTTGACTTGCCAAGAGAAATTTCTGGCTGCCTGGAGGACCAATATATGTCCTAGAAATGCAGAGGTATTTGGCCATTGAGAGATGAGAATTTGGAGAAATCCAATGGAGAAATAATTTACCTTTCCTCTAAAGGTACATTGTATTGAGATGTGGTCCCATATGATTCCTCTAAAGATGACAAATAGTTTGAACAATCAGTTGTATTTGTTATAAATTTATGGCCATCTCAGTAATGAAGTAATAAATTCACTTGTATTTATTTCTAGTGAATACATATAAACATATATTTAAAAATATATTGTTTAAACCCAAATAATGAAAGAAGGTCAAATATTTGAAGTGGATATAGTTAAAACAAAAAAAAAATGGGGCTTCCCTGGTGGCTCAGGTGGTAAAGAATCTGCCTGCAATGCAGGGGACCCAGGTTCAATCCCCGGGTCAGAAAGATCCCTGAGAACGGAATGGCAACCCACTCCAGTATTCTTGCCTGGAGAATCCCATGGACGGAGGAGCCTGACAGGCTACAGTCCATGAGGTCACAGAGTCAGACACAACTGAGTGACTAACACAATTACTATTACTATGGTTAAAAAAATAAAACTTCAGATTTATATGCAAACTTGTCTTCCTTCGTCTTTTTTATTTTAAGGCAATTGATTTATATAGTAATGATGTATTTTAAAATAATTTTTGGCTTTAATGAAGCATTTCCCGAAATGGATATTCTAGAGACTCCTTCCTCTAAAAATTGTAAAATAGAATGGCATCATGGAATAAAGTGGAGTAAGGAAATAGAACAGCTCCATTTTTAGTCTGGCAGACTGCAATGAAAATCACTTAAGAAATCAAACAACAATCTCAAGCTTAATCAGCTGTTTCTAAATACAAGGGACAATTTCACAGAAATATATCCTTCTGGAATTGGCTAGACACTACATTATTCTTCAGAACTTCAGTATTCCCTTGAGCAATATATAGGAAAGCCTTTAAATTGAAGAAACACTTTGGGAAACATTCACAGGGAAAGGGGAGCAATCCAATCAAGTTAACAGGAAGTTTTTTAGAGTGTGTGGTATTGGAAGATGGGCTCTCTTTTGACATTAAGCGGCTGAGAAAAGGGACCTCAGTTTAGGAACTGAAGGATCAACTCATGACTCAAAGTATCGTCCCTTACAAAGAGTGAACCTCTGATTTTATACTTTGAATCCTAAAAATTTATTTTAAGCAGAAAACTTTATCTCCTTCCATATCCAAAAAAACATTTTTAACTTGTCACACTATATTAAGGCAATGTATTTGGTATCAGCAGAGCCTGGAGCTATAGTCATGGAGGAAATCAGACGATGGCGGACCTTTCATAGACCTTGTCCATGTCAGCATGGGTAGATCTGAAGCTCGAGCATCATTCTATCAAGCACATGTCCTCTAGGAGATAAAGCAATTTCAGCATCACACTTTATGGTGGCAGGAGCAGCAAGTGTTAAGCCAGGCTGGAGCCCCAAACACAAGGAACAGTGTGAGCTCAAAGAAACCTCTCCTAAGCAGATATCTCAAAAATTTGATAAGATCCAATTTTCTGCATATCCTGCTAAGTCAGAGGAAATAGACCTTCAAGACAAGGAAAAGAAGTTTGTTTCTGTATCACATTGAGATGTATTTACTTTTAAATATGAAACTTTTCTAGCCAAAAAAGAGAGGAATCTAGGCATATAAATATTGAATTTGGCATTTTCACTAACTTTTATGTAGGAAACATAAATGTTTATGACCTCTATTTGTAACCTTAGCATTAAAAAGCCACCATGAATGGGGAAACCATTACCAAAAGACAATCCATTTTGTGCTACAATTCCTTAAGCTATATTTAAAAACCTAAGTCTATTTGTTTTTTTGCTACCTGTCCTACTGTAATCATCTAATTTTACAAGCAATTAAATCCACACAATGTCTGACCCACTTGACCTCTTGATTATATTTAGATTATACGACATGTTATTAATATGGGGTCTTTTCATATCTGCACACCCCTGCAACTCCTTAGCACAATTATTTGCTTGAGTGTCCTCATAAGTAACCATGATTACATGCCCATGCCCTCTAACTAAGTTTTTTCCCAAACTCCCCTAAGGGTAAAAATTATCTGAAATACTTATTCAACAAATTCCCAAGCTTCATCTCACACTAACAAGCATAACATATCTTTGATCCCATGATAGATCCATGAAAACATATGTATTTAATAAAAATTCCAAACTCTGAGGAGAGAGTGTGCCTCCACTCCAGTCCCTGTGTGTTGATCCTCTTACATGGTTGCAGTAGTCTGTGAATGTTATCGATTTTTATTTCCCTCTCTCCTCCATTGTTTATACTGTGCACTACATAATCGGAATTTTCTTTTTATAGTTGAAGAGTTGATAAAAGCACTTACAATTTTAGATGTTTTGTTGCTGTATAATTACCAAGATATTAAAAGAAACATTTTTATATTTTGTGATAAATTGTGTTAAAATCCTCCAAAATCTGGTCCCAAGTTGCCTTTATTTCCTCTTCCACCAAGTTCCTGTGTGCATCACATTTCTGCCACTTTAGACCTTGCATTAGTTCCAGATTATGGTTTGCCCTCTTTGTATTTTTGCTATGGCTTTTGCCTCTGATTGGATTGTCTTCTCCACAGATCCCCTCCACTGACATACTACTTCACATCTCTCCCTAAATTCATCTTCTCAATAATCGTCTACCCCAGTCTCCCATTTCTTTAGTCAGTGCAAATAATTCGGAGTCTATCTATCTATCATCTTTCAATCTACCAGTCATGTTTTCTATCCCCTCCATAAGATTATAGTAACCTTGGAGGTAAGGAGATTATATTTCTTTGTTATACTTTTCCCTCAGCATGAGGACAATGCTACACATAACAAGAGATTCATAATTAAGATACATAATTGAATGGATGGATGAAAGGAAACACTCTAAGGATAACTTTCGTCTTTCACCGGTCCAGCTTATTGGGATGTCGTCTCTGAAATAATTAAACACGTGTTCTCCCTTCCCTTTACTCCTTCTCTCCTAGTCTCTTGACCACTACCTTCTACCTCTCTCTCCTTAAGTTTTCCTCACTTCCTGCCTGCAATTTTTAATACCTTTGCATCAGCTTAATTGCTTACTAAATTAAGTCCTTTTACAAGATTGTCAGCACAATTCATTTACATGGAAAGAGAAGCTTCAGGGCTGACATACTTTTTGAGAGGCCATAGTGCATACTGGATGGTATGAAGGGGAAATTTGATTTGGTGGCTTTTGAGGTTTCTTCAGTGGCAGGATGCTTTCAGTTAACATTGTGGCCCTGCCCTCAAGAATGCGTTGCTTCTGGGTTCTCTGCACATTCGGCTGCCTCATTCTCTCAGCACTCCAGAAATTCTGGAGCTGCCCTCGGGTTATTTGTAATGTACGAATTTGTATTTTTCAAATGATGAACTGTATTTAAATTCTTTTTAAACAAAGTTGACTTGAAGACAGCTAAATTCTTTGAAATTTCAAGTTGATTTTGCTGAGCGCCTTTCAGATTTTTAGTAGCCAACGGGCAGGGGAAGCCAAGAAAGATTGTTTGAAAAGATACGGAAACTTTAAAGATGCCCTGCTTCCCCTGAAGTGCTGTCAGCTACTATACAAATAGAAAGAAGCTGTTCAGACAGGGGAGCTCTCTGTCTAATGCCATTCTAAGGCAAGAACTGAGTAGGGAATTGTGGCTACAAGAGGGGAATTGCGTGATTACTCTTTTTAAAAGTATAATAGCTTGTAAGTTCCTAGGCAAGCAGCGATACATTATTAATATTGGTGCTCAGCACTGTAGTTGGCCAATTGGGATTCCTTATTCTGACTTCCCTCAAGAGAAAAGTTTATATAGCAGGTGGATCAATGTCATGATAGGTCAAGACACCCATTTCAGATTTTACCTAAAGGCCAAAACTTTAGACGACTCTGTCAAATTTCCTCTATCTCTAGACTAATCCCCTGATACATATTTTCTTAAGGAAATAGATGATAGTGAAGAACTAGAGTCAAAGATGATGATGATGGTGATGTTGCTTCAGCCTTGAAGAAACATTTTAAAATATTAATACTAATGCAAGTGACACGAGAGCCTGAGAAACATGTTTCAATATCTGAGTCAGATTCAGCTTAATCTTATTTTACTCTCTTAAAAAGGAGTTAATGAAACTGAGAATTAAGAATCTAATATTTTTTAGTTGAATTACCATGGGAAACTTTAGTCTATCTAAAATCCTATGTAGTGAGAAAGGATTGAAGAAGTACAGTTGGACTGACATGAGCATTTTCCTCTCTACTCTCCTGTTAAGTTTAACTTTACATTAATAATTTTGTGTCTCAAGCATGAAAATTAATCTGCATGACCGCTTCCATATTGGATTTAGGTGATATAAGCTAGATCATTTTGTCTATTAAATAATCACATGATCTAATTGACTCTAATCACAAATTCCAATTTTTTCCCACTGGAAAAAATTAGTACAATTCCTAGAGATTCAATAGAAAGCGAGTGAGTGAAAATTTCTGTTAATTAAAGTGCATGCTTCTTTGAATGTAGATTAAGCATCATCAGAGAATTCTAGAGGTGAAGTCTGAGAAAGGAAGTGCATCTATTCATAGTTGCCCTTTAGGGCTTAATGAAGTTTTCTTGCCATTTTCCTCACAGCTTGATAGAAGTGGACTAATGGTAAAGAGATCTGTGGTCCCGCTCTGCAGCCTCCAGGCTAAATAAAGCTAATGAAGTAGAAAAATGATATTGATAAAACTATCCTGCATTTTATAAGTATGCCCATCAGATGGAAACTGTTCAGGGTTTGTGTTTAAGCTGACCTGACCTCAATCATCTTTTCTTGACTTCCAGGTAGTAAATTGGTGATTTGTTATTTAGACTCAATAAGCTTAAAAATAATCCCATTCTAAGTCCCTTACAATGCTTCAATGCCGTGTACAAAGACAGAACCAACAGTACATATTTGTTTTTAATCTTAGATGGTAAAAGGGTTATATAGAGGTTTCAAGACTGTGAAAAAGTCTTAGAAATAACTATTTTATATGATATTTTCATTATTTTAAATGCTTTGACTCCTGTTTCTTCAGATACAACAGCAAACTAAAAAAAGGTCTTTTGCAAAATTTTTGCATTGGTATATTAAGATGAAAATTTTATCCCAATTCCATAGGATTCATGAACTAAATGGAATCTTCTTGGCAGCAGAGGCTTTATTTTATTTTCCACTATATCCCCAAGAGTTTAGAGAATTTCTTAACATATGGTAGGTACACAAAAATAACCTAATAGATTTCAAGAACTATTCGAGAACTATTACTGCACTGCCCACTTGTTGATTTCTTAATTTTGCCACTATCTGTTGAGAGAATGCTTTATTTTACTCTTACATTTTATTTTAAAACCCAGTGTTATTTTACAAACCAGAAAAGGGTCTTTAATTTGGGATAGAATCAAATTATGGGAAAAGGGAGTAGGTTATGGTAAATCATTTTCAAGGGCAATTTGACATACTTGCCTTTAAGTTTCAATGGAGAATTTATTGAACAACTCACAAAAATGCCTGAGTTACCTTGTAACTCACCCAGAGAACTATAAGACTTCATCACTTAAATGTTCACATTTCTGTCTAGTGATATGCCAAATAGGACTACAAAAAATAACTGTGCAAAGTGAACCTAGTATTTATATCAAAAATATTGGGTAGGAATATCTGAAAAGTGGTGAAATCCTTTCAGAGAATTGTATTGAATATCTAACTATAAGGTTGGTTATAAGAAGGCGAGGCTTATAAACATATTAGCTTCAAGAAATTACAAAGGGATGTCAGATGTGGCAATGCACTTTTGTTATAATTTACCCAGAGTATTTAAAGTTTCCCTAACTCACTATTAACAGTAATTCAGATTTTTCTTCTTAGGCATTTAAGAGGGAGGGACAAAAATATGTCATGTTAAATAAGAATCAGTAAAAACATTTGAATTTGTAAATTATTAGGTGACAGTTTTCATCAGAAACTTCTTTTCTTTTCAGTAAAAATAAGATGCTTCTCTTGCTGTTGGATTTTTTAATTGACTTTTGAGAAGAAACAAGTACAGTTCATTTAAAATAATGTTAGAGATTTTGAGGGGCTTCCGTGATGGCTCAGTGGCAATTTGTCTGCTAATACAGGAGACATGCATTTGATCCCTGGTCTGGGAAGATCACTTGGAGAAGCAGATGACAACCCATTCCAACCTTCTTACCTGGAAAATCCTGGCTAGAAGAGCCTGGTGTGTTGTAGTCTATGAGGCACAAAGAGTCAGACATGACTTAGCAACTGAACAACAACAACAGATGTTTTTCAGAGACATCTTTGTTAAGGCTTAGCTCATCTACCCTGAGGTATCAGGGTTGATCTGAAGTTTTCAAATTAGTTCTGTTGTAACACTTTATGTTGTAATCACTGGCTTCTTTGTTTAGGGAACTTCTCTTAATATATTAATTCACTAAGACATTGGACTTGAAATCTTACTTGTGGCAGGAACTCAACAAGACAGAAAAGCTTTTGTTTCAATAGGTATTAAAAAAAAAATTTTTTTTTGAGCTGTGAGACTTAGCATTGGCATGTTGGAAGGGAGTAGATATGCACATGGTAGCGTGTAGAATATTTCCATTGTTGTATGTTTAGAATTTTTGATGTTAAATCTGTCAAATGGACTGGAACTGAAAGTGTGTTGTTTTTGCTGATGAGTGTCAGGGTGGTCAGTAATAATGAGGACACTATTTACTTAGCTTCTACTGTGTATCCCAAATGCTGTATGTGCTAAGATTACTATTTTACAGATGAGGGACATAAAACTCAAGGTAATTGATATTTGCTCAAGCTCTCGAAGTTACAACGTGAATGATCTCAAATCACAAGCATGATCTGCCTTAGTCCATAGCTTATTATTCTAGCGTGTATTAATGGCACACTAATGTGAAAGTGCTGAGGAAGAAAACTATTTACATTGTCACTGGAAATAAGATAAAAATTGTGAATGAAAAATTGTCATCATTCCTTCTCCAAACTGCATTTCTTACTAATGTGAATGAAATGTATGAGAATGTTCCACAGTGATAGCAGTAGAGATTTTTCAGTAATTCATTATTTCAGTGATTCATCAGACAGTCTATTTCTTCACCTTTTTTTGTGTTTAAAGAAATGAGCTACATTTTCCTCACATTATGTCTATGTAAATTTCTTCTTTTCCTTTTTGGCTGGTTTTGTGTATATATTTTCATGCCAGTTTTTAACTATTTGATAAAAACAGATTTCTGGCATTTTAATGTTCTCTAAACCTTAAACTCTTTCAATTAAGGGGTTAATAAAGTAGTATATCAAAGTTTCATTTTCTCCTCATCCTAGCCTACAGTTATTATAGTCATATTTTAATTTTAACCACTCTGATGAGTGAGTAGCACTATCTCATTATGGTTTTAATGTGCATTTCCCTGATAAATAATAATGTTAATTATCTTTTCATGTGTTCATTTGCCATGAGTATATGTTTTTAACTGTCTGTTCAAACTGTTCAATTTTAAGTCAATTGATTTCCTTCTCTTAATTAAGTTTTAAGAATCATTTGTTCTTAATCATATTTCTCCAGCTGGCTCAGACAGTAAAGAATCCACCTGCAAGGCCAGAGACCCAGGTTCCACCCCTTGGTTGGGAAGATCCTCTGGAGAAGGGAATAGAAACTCACTTCGGTATTCTTGCCTGGAGAATTCCATGGACAGAGGAGCCTGGTGAAGTCGCAGAGTTGGATACAACTGAGTGACTAACACACAAACACACACACACATATTTTCTTTCTGCATATGTAAAACATTGTTCCACTGTCTTCTAGTATTTGTAGTTTCAGAAGAGAAAGTGAAATTGAAGTCTCTCAGTCATGTCCAACTCTTTGCGACCCCATGGACTGTAGCCTGCCAGGCTCCTCTGTCCATGAAGAGAAGCCCATTGTAATTTAAAATAAATGTTGCCCTGTATGTCATATGCTTCTTAAGATTTATTCTTCATTGACTTCTTAAGATTTATTCTTTGCCTTTCATTTTAACCAATTTTCCTATGATATACCTGTACATTGTTCTCTGAATTTATCAGAGCATGGGGTTCTCCATGATTCCTGAAGTTTTAAATTTACAAGTTTCATTAATTATGAGAAGTTTGGGGCCATTAGTTTTTTAAGCAGTTTTTTCTACTTATCCTAACTTTCCTTTCCTCAACAAACTCTTGTGACCAGCATGTCAGACATCTGATGCTATCCTATAGGCCAGTGAGGTTCTCTTCATTTTGTGAAAATTTTTACATCTCTGTCCAGTTGGATAATTTCTGTTGATCTGTCTTAAAGTTCACTGACTCTTCTGTCATCTATATTTTTCTACTTAGCCAGTGAGTGAATCTTTTACTTAATATATTACATTAAATATTCTTGTATCTTTTTTAATTGTTATTTTGGTCCTTCTTATGATTTTTATTATTCTGATTTTATATTTTAATTTACTTATCTTTCTTTGCTTCACTGAGCTGAGTTCTAGTAGCTACTTTTTAGTCATTGTCTGATAAAATCATCATGGGGTTACTATGTATGAAGTCTCTTTTCTCTTGAAAATGGGTCACATTTTCTTTGATCCTCTTAAGTTTAGTGATTTTTGCTCTATCCTATGCGATGTGAATATTAATGTTGTATACTCTCATGACTCAACTACTGCATTCTTCTTACATGTGTTGGTTTTTGTTTGGTTTTGATTCAACTCAAACTTAGCCTTGGCCAAGCCTGTAGTGGAAGGTATCCTCAGGAAGGTCTCCTCGGTTTAGTCCTTTAAGGCTTCACTGTAAACTGCTTTCACTTTTAGCTTGCGCTGGTGTGCTTCAGGATTTAACCTAAAATCTGGCCTTAATTTATGTAAAAGTTAGGATTCCTCTTCTGATGCCCATCTTTTCTGGAGTTCCTCACTCATATTGTAGTGTCTCTGGTTGCTGTGAAATTCCTTTTTCTGGTTTTAGAAAGACTACTGCTAAGTCACTTCCATTGTGTCCGACTCTGTGCGACCCCACCCCTGGGATGCTCTAGGCAAGAACACTGGAATGGGCTGCCATTTCCTTCTCCAATGCATAAAAGTGAAAAGCGAAAGTGAAGTCACTCAGTCATGTCTGACTCTTCGCGACCCCATGGACTGCAGCCCACCAGGCTCCTCCGTCCATGGGATTTTCCAGGCAAGAGGACTGGAGTGGGTGCCGTTGCCCTCTCCGTCTAGAAAGACAGTGGGGTGCAATTACTGTGGGAGTTTCAGTCTCCCTGAGCCGCCACCACTTAAGCTGCTATCACCTTCGGGTTTAGCCTCAAATAGTGGAGAAGACAATACTGCAGATTTCTTCCAACCAATTCTGACTCTCCTCCAAAAGCAGTCTGATTTTTAAAGATTTTTTTGTTATGTTTAGTTTTATTTTGTCCATACTTTGTAACTATCACTTATAGAGGCAGAGGTGTATTACAAGCTAATTCTCTAATCTTTTTTTTTGTTGTTGTTTATTTTTGTCATATGTTTTAAAGCTCTTGTTCATCATTTTCCTTTCGCTTTTATGAATCTCTGTATTGTGGAGGCATCTAAGTGTATGGTTTGCTCTAATTCCCTTAACATACTTAGAGTGTTGGCTTCCCTGGTAGCTCAGTTGGTAAAGAATCTGCCTGCAGTGCAAGAGACCCAGGTTTGATCAATGGGTTGGGAAGATCCCCCAGAGAAGGAAATGTCAAACTACCCCAGTATCTTTGCCTGGAAAATCGCATGGACAGAGGAGCCTGATGGTCTGCAGCCCATGGGGTTGCAAAGAGTCAGGCACGACTAAGCAACTAAACACACACACAGCTTCCCTGGTGGCTCAGACCGTAAAGAATCTGCACGTAATATGGGAAACCCAGGTTTGATCTGTGGGTCAGGAAGATGCCCTGGAGAAGGGAATGGCTGCCCACTCCAGTATTCTTGCTTGGAGAATTCCATGGACAGAGCAGTCTGGCAGACTACAGTCCATGGGGTTGCAAAGAGTCAGACACAACTAAGCGACTAACACTTTCACTTTCACTTAATGGAGTAGAGTAATGTCTAAAATTTGGAATATTTGGAAATAGATAAATTTTTAATTTACACTTATCTGAATAAGCACTTGAGCAATTAAACACAAACAAGGCCTTCAAAATTGAGGCAAATACATATATGTCCAATCTAAAGAAGATAATCGTCCAGTTCATGTCAAACATGAGGAGACAAGATAAATAAACCTTATTCAGAATACAATGATAGTATTATGTTTTCTATAGCGCCTGCACCGATTTACATTCCCACCAACAGTCTAGAAATGTTCCCTTTTCTCCACACCTTCTATAGCATTTATTATTGGTAGACATTTCGATGATAACCATTCTGACTAGTGTGAGGTGATACCTCATTATAGTTTTGATTTGTAATACTCTAATAGCAGGATTGAGCATTTTTTCATGTGTTTGTTTGGCCATCTGTATGTCTTTTTTTAGAGAAATGCCTCTTTTGAACGTGTGCCCATTATTTGTTTGTTTTTGGCTGTGCTGGGTCTTCATTGCTTTGTGCAGGCTCTCTCTAGTTGAGATGAGCAGGAGCCACCCTTTATTGTAGTGCATGGGCTTCTCAATGCAGTGACTTCTCTTGTTGTGGAGGACAGGCTCTAGGTGTGCGGACCTCAGTAGTTATGGCACACAGGTTCAGTAGTTGCAGCTTGTGGGCCCTAGGGAACGTGGGTTTCAATAGTTATGGCATGTGGGCTCTAGAGCAGGGGCTCAGCTGTTTTGGTTCACAGTCTTTCAATGGTGTGTGGAATCTTCCCAGACCAGGGATTGAACCCGTGTCCCCTGAATTGGCAGGCAGATTCCTATCTACTGTGACACCAGGGAATCCAGACTTATGCCCATTTTTTGATTGAGTTGTTTATATATTTTAATATTGAGGTGTATGAGTTGTTTGTATATTTTGGAAATTAGCTCCTTGTTTTTCCCATAGGTTGCAAATATTTTCTTCCATTCTGTAAGTTGTCTTTTCATTTTATTGATATTTTCCTTTGCTATGCAAAACCTTGTAAGTTTGATTAGCTCCCATTTGTTTACTTTTGTTTTTATTTCTTTCACCCTGGAAGACAGATCTAGGAAAATATTGCTAAAATTTATGTCAAAAATGTTTTTTAATTAATTTATTTGTTTTAATTGGAGGATAATTACTTTACAATATTGTAGTGTTTTTTGCCAAACATCAACATGAATCAGCCACGGGCACACATGTGTTCCCCATTCAGAACCCCCCTCCCACCTCCCTCCCCATCCCATCCCCCAGGGTCATCCCAGTGCACCAGCCCTGAGCACCCTGTCTCATGCATTGAACCTGGACTGGCGATCTGTTTCACATATGATAATATACACATTTCACCGCTACCCTCTCAAATCATCCCACTCTCACCTTCTCCCACAGAGTCCAAAAGTCTGTTCTTTACATCTATGTCTCTTTTGCTATCTTGTATATAGGCTCATTGTTACCATCTTTCTAATTCCATATATATGCGTTAGTATACTGTTTTGGTATTTTTCTTTCTGGCTTACTTCACTCTGTATAATAGGCTCCAGTTTCATCCACCTCTTTAGAACTGATTTAAACGTATTCTTTTTAATAGCTGCATAATATTCCATTGTGTATATGTACCACAGCTTTCTTATCCATTTGTCTGCCAGTGGACATCTAGGTTGCTTCCATGTCCTGGCTATTGTATATAGTGCTGTGATGAACATTGAGGTACACGTGTCTCTTTCAATTCTGGTTTCCTCGGTGTGTATGCCCAGCAGTCGGACTGCTGGGTTGTATGTAAGTTCTATATTTCCAGTTTTTTAAGGAATCTCCACACTGTTCTCCAGCGTGGCTATACTAGTTTGCATTCCTACCAACAGTGTAAGATGGTTCCTTTTTCTCCACACCCTCTCCAGCATTTATTGTTTGTAGACTTTTTGATAGCAGCCATTCTGACTGGCATGAGATGGTACGTCATTGTGGTTTTGATTTGCATTTCTCTGATAATGAGTGATGTTGAACGTCTTTTCATGTGTTTATTAGCCATCTGTATGCCTGCTTTGGAGAAATGTCTGTCTGGTTCTTTGGCCCATTTTTTGATTGGGTTGTTTATTTTTCTGAAATTGAGCTGCAGGAGCTGCTCGTATATTTTTGAGATTAATTCTTTGTCTGTTGCTTCACTTGCTATTATTTTCTCCAATTCTGAAGGCTGTCTTTTCACCTTGCTTATAGTTTCCTTCGTTGTGCAAAAGCTTTTAAGTTTAATTAGGTCCAATTTGTTTATTTTTGCTTTATTTCCATTATTCTGGGAGGTGGATCATAGAGGATCCTGCTGTGATTTATGTCAGAGTGTTTTGCCTATGTTTTCCTCTAAAAGTTTTATAGTTTCTGTTTTCTCATTGTTAGTGTATAGGAATGCAAGGGATTTCTGTGTGTTAATTTTATATCCTGCAACTTTACTATATTCATTGATTAGCTCTAGTAATTTTCTGGTGTAGTCTTTAGGTTTTCTATGTAGAGGATCATGTCATCTGCAAACAGAGTTTTACTTCTTCTTTTCCTATCTGGATTCCTTTTACTTCTTTTTCTGCTCCGATTGCTGTGGCCAAAACTTCCAACACTATGTTGAATAGTAGTGGTGAGAGTGGGCACCCTTGTCTTGTTCCTGATTTCAGGGGAAATGCTTTCAATTTTTCACCATGTATTGCTATGAATCTTCCCCTTAGCACTGTTTTAACTGAGTCCTGTAGGTTTGGGGTTGTTGTGTTTTCATTTTCATTCATTTCAATGCATATTTTGATTTCTTTTTTTATTTCTTCTGTGATTTGTTGGTTATTCAGAAGTGTGTTGTTTAGCCTCCATATGTTTGTGTTTTAAATAGTTTTTTTTTTTCTTCCTGTAGTTGACATCTAATCTTACTGCACTGTGATCAGAAAAGATGCTTGGAATGATTCAGTTTTTTTGAATTTACCAGGGCTAGATTTATGACTCAGGATGTGATCTGTCCTGGGGAAGGTTCTGTGTGCACTTGAGAGAAAGGTGAAAAAATTCATTGTTTTAGGGTGAAATGTACTATAGATATCAATTGGGTCTAACTGGTCCATTGTATCATTTAAAGTTTGTGTTTCCTTGCTAATTTTCTGTTTAGTTGATCTATCCATAGGTGTGAGTGGAGTATTAAAATCTCCCACTATTATTGTGTTACTGTTAATTTCCCCTTTCATGCTTGTTAGCGTTTGCCTTACATATTGTGGTGCTCCTATGTTGGGTGCATATATATTTATAGTTGTTATATCTTCTTCTTGGATTGACCTTTTGATCATTATATAGTGTCCTTCTTTGTCTCTTTTCACGGCCTTTATTTCAAAGTCTATTTTGTCTGATAAGAGTATTGCTACTCCTGCTTTCTTTTGATCTCCATTTGTGTAAAATATCTTTTTCCAGCCCTTCACTTTCAGTCAGTATGTATCCCTTGTTTTAAGGTGGGTTTCTTGTAGACAGCACATATAGGGGTCTTGTTTTTGTTTTCATTCAGCTGGTCTTTGTCTTTTGGTTGGGGCATTCAACCTATTTCCATTTAAGGTATTTATTGATAAGTATGATCCTGTTGCCATTTACTTTGTTGTTTTGCGTTCGAGTTTATAAACCTCTTCTGTGTTTCCTGTCTAGAGAAGATCCTTTAGCATTTGTTGGAGAGCTGGCTTGATGGTGCTGAATTCTCTCAGCTTTTGCTTGTCTGTAAAGCTTTTGATTTCTCCTTCATATTTGAATGAGAATCTTGCTGGGTACAATAATCTGGGTTGTCAATTTTTCTCTTTCATTACTTTATGTATGTCCTGCCATTTCCTTATGGCCTTAAGAATTTCTTTTGAAAGATCAGCTGTTATTCTTATGAGAATCCCCTTGTATGTTATTTGTTGATTTTCCCTTGCTGCTTTTAATATTTGTGTTCTTTGTATTTGATCTTTGTTAATTTGATTGATATGTGGGTGTTTTTCCTTGGGTTTATCCTTTTTGGGACTCTCTGGGTTTCTTGGACTTGGGTGGCTATTTCCTTCCCCATTTTAGGGATGTTTTCAACCATTATTTCCTCAAGTATTTTCTCATGGCTGCTTTTCTTGTCTTCTTCTTCTGGGTCTCTATGATTCGAATGTTGGAGCATTTGACAATGTTGCAGAGGTCTCTGAGGTTGTCCTCATTTCCTTTAATTCTTTTTTTTAAATTTTTTCCTCTCTGCTTCATTTATTTCCACCATTCTATCTTCTGCTTCACTTATCCTATCTTCTGCCTCAGTTATTCTACTGTTGGTTCCCTCCAGAATGTTTTTGACTTCAGTTATTGCATTATTCATTATTGATTGACTCTTTTTTTTTTCTTCTAGGTCCTTGTTAAACATTTCTTGCATCTTTTCAATCCTTGTCTCCAGACTATTTATCTGTAACTCCACTTTGTTTTCAAGATTTTGGATCATTTTTACTATCATTATTCTGAATTCTTTTTCAGGTAGAGTCCCTATCTTTTCCTCTTTTGTTTGGTTTGGTGGGCATTTATCATATTCCTTTACCTGCTGAATATTTCTCTGCCTTTTCATCTTGTTTAGATTGCTGAGTTTGGGGTGGCCTTTCTGTATGCTGCAAGTTTGTGGTTCCTCTTTATTGTGTAGGTTCCTCCCTGTGGGTGGGGTTGGGCAAGTGACTTGTCAAGGTTTCCTGGTTAGGGAAGCTTGTGTCGGTGTTCTGGTGGGTGGAGCTGGATCTCTTCTCTCTGGAGGGCAATGAAGTGTCCAGTAGTGAGTTTTGAGGTGTCTGTGGGTTTTTTGTGACTTTGGGCAGCCTATATTAATGTTCCTGCATTGCTGGAGAATTAGCATGGTATGTCTTGCTCTGGAACTTGTTGGCTCTTGGGTGGAACTTGGTTTCAGGGTAGGTATGGAGGCTTTTGGATGGTCTGTTATTGCTTAATGTTCCCTGTAGTCAGGAGTTTTCTGGTGCTCTCAAGTTTTGGATTTAAACCTCCTGCCTCTGGTTTTCAGTCTTACAGTAGTCTCAAGACTTCTCCATCCATACCACACCAATGATAAAACATCTAGGTTAATGGAGAAAAGATTCTCCACAGTAAGGGACACCCAGAGAGGTTCGTAGAGTTACATGGAGAAGAGAAGAGGGAGGAGGGAGATAGGGATGAGCTGGGGGAGAAAAAGGAGAGTCAAAAGGGGGAGAGGGCAATCAAGCCAGTAATCACACTCCTAAGTAAATATGGATACTGAAGATTGGATTCTTAAAGGTACAAAATTGATAACAAATACCAAAAAAGCAAAGATTAAAAATCTAGAGTAGAGGTTAGATTCTCAAAAATACAATATTAAAAAATTAAAACAAAACTACAAAAATTATTTTAAAATATATATTAAATTTGCTTTAAAAATAGGGTCTTTTGTTTTGCAAGGTAATATTAGGTTATAAAAATGAAAATTAAAGGAGTAATAAAGGACTTAAAATTTTTTTTAAATGATAATAGTAAAATACAACTAGGAATTTCTCTGGAGCTGTTGCCGGCAATGTGGGATCAGTTCAATTTCAGACAGTTCCTTGTTCCAGCTTATACTTCTTCTTGAGGTCTATAGGAACCTTCCAATGTTGGTGCTAACTACAGCATTTTATTTTATTTTTCCTTTATTTATTTATTTATTTTTTCAGTGGGTTTCGTCATACATTGATATAAATCAGCCATAGATTTACACGTATTCCCCATCCCGATCCCCCCTCCCACCTCCCTCTCCACCCGATTCCTCTGGGTCTTCCCAGTGCACCAGGCCCGAGCACTTGTCTCATGCATCCCACCTGGGCTGGTGATCTGTTTCACCATAGATAGTATACATGCTGTTCTTTTGAAACATCCCACCCTCACCTTCTCCCACAGAGTTCAAAAGTCTGTTCTGTACATCTGTGTCTCTTTTCCTGTTTTGCATATAGGGTTATCATTACCATCTTTCTAAATTCCATATATATGTGTTAGTATGCTGTAATGTTCTTTATCTTTCTGGCTTACTTCACTCTGTATAATGGGCTCCAGTTTCATCCATCTCATTAGAACTGGTTCAAATGAATTCTTTTTAACAGCTGAGTAATATTCCATGGTGTATATGTACCACAGCTTCCTTATCCATTCATCTGCTGATGGGCATCTAGGTTGCTTCCATGTCCTGGCTATTATAAACAGTGCTGCGATGAACATTGGGGTGCACGTGTCTCTTTCAGATCTGGTTTCCTCAGTGTGTATGCCCAGAAGTTGGATTGTTGGGTCATATGGCAGTTCTATTTCCAGTTTTTTAAGAAATCTCCACACTGTTCTCCATAGCGGCTGTACTAGTTTGCATTCCCACCAACAGTGTAAGAGGGTTCCCTTTTCTCCACACCCTCTCCAGCATTTATTGCTTGTAGACTTTTGGATAGCAGCCATCCTGACTGGCGAGTAATGGTACCTCATTGTGGTTTTGATTTGCATTTCTCTAATAATGAGTGATGTTGAGCATCTTTTCATGTGTTTGTTAGCCATCTGTATGTCTTCTTTGGAGAAATGTCTGTTTAGTTCTTTGGCCCATTTTTTGATTGGGTCATTTATTTTTCTGAAATTGAGCTTCAAGAGTTGCTTGTATATTTTTGAGATTAATCCTTTGTCTGTTGCTTCGTTTGCTATTATTTTCTCCCATTCTGAGGGCTGTCTTTTCACCTTGCTTGTAGTTTCCTTTGTTGTGCAAAAGCTTTTAAGTTTCATTAGGTCCCATTTGTTTAGTTTTGCTTTTATTTCCAATATTCTGGGAGGTGGGTCATAGAGGATCTTGCTGTGATTTATGTCGGAGAGTGTTTTGCCTATGTTCTCCTCTAGGAGTTTTATAGTTTCTGGTCTTACATTTAGATCTTTAATCCATTTTGAGTTTATTTTTGTGTATGGTGTTAGAAAGTGTTCTAGTTTCATTGTTTTACAAGTGGTTGACCAGCTTTCCCAGCACCACTTGTTAAAGAGGTTGTCTTTTTTCCATTGTATATCCTTGTCTCCTTTGTCAAAGATAAGGTGTCCATAGGTTTGTGGATTTATCTCTGGGCTTTCAATTCTGTTCCATTGATCTATAGTTCTGTCTTTGTGCCAGTACCATACTGTCTTGATGACTGTGGCTTTGTAGTAGACTCTGAAGTCAGGCAGGTTGATTCCTCCAGTTCCATTCTTCTTTCTCAAGATTACTTTGGCTATTCGAGGTTTTTTGCATTTCCATACAAATTGTGAAATTCTTTGGTCTAGTTCTGTGAAAAATACCGTTGGTAGCTTGATAGGGATTGCATTGAATCTATAGATTGCTTTGGGTAGAATAGCCATTTTGACAATGTTGATTCTTCCAATCCATGAGCATGGTATGTTTCTCCATCTGTTTGTGTCCTCTTTGATTTCTTTCATCAGTGTTTTATAGTTTTCTATGTATAGGTTTTTTGTTTCTTTAGGTAGATATACTCCTAAGTATCGTATTCTTTTTGTTGCAATGGTGAATGGTATTGTTTCCTTAATTTCTCTTTCTGTTTTTTCATTGTTAGTATATAGGAATGCAAGGGATTTCTGTGTGTTAATTTTATATCCTGCAACTTTACTATATTCATTGATTAGCTCTAGTAATTTTCTGGAAGAGTCTTTAGGGTTTTCTATGTAGAGGATCATGTCATCTGTAAACAGCGAGAATTTCACTTCTTCTTTTCCTATCTGGATTCCTTTTACTTCTTTTTCTGCTCTGATTGCTGTGGCCAAAACTTCCAACACTATGTTGAATAGTAGTGGTGAGAGTGGGCACCCTTGTCTTGTTCCTGATTTCAGGGGAAATGCTTTCAGTTTTTCACCATTGAGGGTGATGCTTGCTGTGGGTTTGTCATATATAGCTTTTATTATGTTGAGGCATGTTCCTTCTATTCCTGCTTTCTGCAGAGTTTTAATCATAAATGGGTGTTGAATTTTGTCAAAGGCTTTCTCTGCATCTATTGAGATAATCATATGGTTTTTATCTTTCAATTTGTTAATGTGGTGTATTACATTGATTGATTTGCGGATATTAAAGAATCCTTGCATTCCTGGGATAAAGCCCACTTGGTCGTGGTGTATGATTTTTTTAATATGTTGTTGGATTCTGTTTGCTAGAATTTTGTTAAGGAGTTTTGCATCTATGTTCATCAGTGATATTGGCCTGTAGTTTTCTTTTTTTGTGGCATCTTTGTCTGGTTTTGGAATTAGGGTGATGGTGGCCTCATAGAATGAGTTTGGAAGTTTACCTTCCTCTGCAATTTTCTGGAAGAGTTTGAGTAAGATAGGTGTTAGCTCTTCTCTAAATTTTTGGTAGAATTCAGCTGTGAAGCCATCTGGTCCTGGGCTTTTGTTTGCTGGAAGATTTTTGATTACAGTTTCGATTTTCTTGCTTGTGATGGGTCTGTTAAGATCTTCTATTTCTTCCTGGTTCAGTTTTGGAAGGTTATACTTTTCTAAGAATTTGTCCATTTCATCCAAGTTGTCCATTTTATTGGCATAGAGCTGCTGGTAGTAGTCTCTTATGATCCTTTGTATTTCAGTGTTGTCTGTTGTGATCTCTCCATTTTCATTTCTAATTTTGTTAATTTGGTTCTTCTCTCTTTGTTTCTTAATGAGTCTTGCTAATGGTTTGTCAATTTTGTTTATTTTTTCAAAAAACCAGCTTTTAGCTTTGTTGATTTTTGCTATGATCTCTTTAGTTTCTTTTGCATTTATTTCTGCCGTGATTTTTAAGATTTCTTTCCTTCTGCTAACCCTGGGGTTCTTCATTTCTTCCTTCTCTAATTGCTTTAGGTGTAGAGTTAGGTTATTTATTTGGTTTTTTTCTTGTTTCTTGATGTAAGCCTGTAATGCTATGAACCTTCCCCTTAGCACTGCTTTTACAGTGTCCCATAGGTTTTGGGTTGTTGTGTTTTCATTTTCATTCATTTCTATACATATTTTGATTTCTTTTTTGATTTCTTCTATGATTTGTTGGTTATTCAGAAGCGTGTTATTTAGCCTCCATATGTTTGAATTTTTAACAATTTTTTTCCTGTAATTGAGATCTAATCTTACTGCACTGTGGTCAGAAAAGATGACTGGAATGATTTCAATTTTTTTGAATTTTCCAAGACCAGATTTATGGCCCAGGATGTGATCTATTCTGGAGAAGGTTCCGTGTGCACTTGAGAGAAAGGTGAAGTTGATTGTTTTGGGGTGAAATGTCCTATAGATATCAATTAGGTCTAGCTGGTCCATTGTGTCATTCAAGGTTTGTGTTTCCTTGTTAATTTGCTGTTTAGTTGATCTATCCATAGTTGTGAGTGGGGTATTAAAGTCTCCCACCATTATTGTGTTACTATTAATTTCCTCTTTCATAGTCGTTAGTGTTTGCCGTACATATTGTGGTGCTCCTATGTTGGGTGCATATATATTTATAAGTGTTATATCTTCTTCTTGGATTAATCCTTTGCCATTATGTAGTGTCCTTCTTTGTCTCTTTTCGCATCCTTTATTTGAAAGTCTATTTTATCTGATATGAGTATTGCGACTCCTGCTTTCTTTTGGTCTCCGTTTGCGTGAAATATTTTTTTCCAACCCTTCACTTTTAGTCTGTATGTGTCTCTTGCTTTGAGGTGGGTCTCTTGTAGACAGCATATATAGGGGTCTTGTTTTTGTATCCATTCAGCCAATCTTTGTCTTTTGGTTGGGGCATTCAACCCATTTACATTTAAGGTAATTATTGATAGGTGTGGTCCCGTTGCCATTTACTTTGTTGTTTTGGGTTCACGTTTATACAACCTTTCTGTGTTTCCTGTCTAGAGAAGATCCTTTAGCATTTGTTGAAGAGCTGGTTTGGTGGTGCTGAATTCTCTCAGCTTTTGCTTATCTGTAAAGCTTTTGAATTCTTCATATCTGAATGAGATCCTTGCTGGGTACAGTAATATAGGTTGTAGGTTATTCTCTTTCATTACTTTCAGTATGTCCTGCCATTCCCTTCTGGCCTGGAGGGTTTCTATTGATAGATCAGCTGTTATCCTTATGGGAATCCATTTGTGTGTTATTTGTTGTTTCTCCCTTGCTGCTTTTAGTATTTGTTCTTTGTGTTTGATCTTTGTTAATTTGATTAATATGTGTCTTGGGGTGTTTCGCCTTAGGTTTATCCTGTTTGGGACTCTCTGGGCTTCTTGGACTTGGGTGGCTATTTCCTTCCCCATTTTAGGGAAGTTTTCAGCTATTATCTCCTCGAGTATTTTCTCATGGCCTTTCTTTTTGTCTTCTTCTTCTGGGACTCCTATGATTCGAATGTTGGGGCGTTTCACATTGTCCCAGAGGTCCCTGAGATTGTCCTCATTTCTTTTGATCCTTTTTTCTTTTTTCCTCTCTGCTTCATTTATTTCCACCTTTTTATCTTCTACCTCACTTATCCTATCTTCTGCCTCCGTTATTCTACTCTTGGTTCCTTCCAGAGTGTTTTTGATCTCATTCATTGCATTATTCACTTTTAATTGACTCTTTTTTATTTCTTCTAGGTCTTTATTAAACATTTCTTGCATCTTTTCAATGTTTGTCTCCAGGCTATTTATCTGTAACTCCATTTTGTTTTCAAGATTTTGGGTCATTTTTATTATCATTATTCTAAATTCTTTTTCAGGTAGATTCCCTATCTCCTCCTCTTTTGTTTGACTTGGTGGGCATTTTTCATGTTCCTTTACCTGTTGGGTATTTCTGTGCCTTTTCATCTTGTTTAGCTTGCTGTGTCTGGAGTGGGCTTTCTGTATTCTGGAGGTCTGTGGTTCCTTTTTGTTGTGGAGTATTTACCCAGTGGGTGGGGTTAGATGATTGGCTTGTCAAGGTTTCCTGGTTAGGGAAGTTTGCGCCAGTGTTCTGGTGCGTGGAACTTGATTTCTTCTCTTTGGAGAGCAATGGAGTGCCCAGTAATGAGTTTTGAGATGGGTCTATGTGTTAGGTGTGACCTTGGGCAGCCTGTATGTTGATGTTTAGGGCTGTGTTCCTGCGTTGCTGGAGAATTTGCGAGGTATGTCTTGCTCTAAAACTTATTGGCTCTTGGGTGGTGGTTGGTTTCAGTGTAGGTATGGAGGCTTTTGGACGGTCACTTATTACTTAAAGTTCCATGTAGTCAGGAGTTTTCTGGTGTTCTCAGGTTTTGGGCTTAAGTCTCCTGCCTCTGGATTTCAGTTTTCTTCTTCCTGTAGTCTCAGGACTTCTCCAACTATACAGCACTGATAATAAAACTTCTAGGTTAATGGCGAAAAGATTCTCCCCCATTAGGGACACTCAGAGAGGTTCACCAGAGTTACATGAAGAAGAGGAGAGGGAGGAGGGAGATAGAGATGAGCAGGAGGAGAAAAAGGGGGACTCAAGAGGAGAGAGACAGATCTACGCAATTGTCTGTTCCCAGAGTGTTCTCCATAGCCGAGACACCTACCAAGATTCACAGAATTGGATTGGGAAGAGAAGGTGAAAGGAGGAAATAGAGGTGTTCTGAGGTAGAAAACAGAGAGTCAAGATTGGGAGAGAATAATCAACACACTCCTGAATAAAAATGGGAACTGAATATTGGATTCTTAAATGTTCACAATTTATATCATATACTGAAAAACAAAAATTAAAAATCTAGAGTAGAGGTTAGACTCTTAAAAGTACTATATTAAAAATAAAAACCAAAACACACACAAAAAATTTTAGAAATATATATGAAGTTCAGTTTAAAAATAGGGCTTCTTTTTTTTTTTCCCCCCTTCTTTTTTTGGTAAGGTTATAGTGTATTGAAAATTAAAATTAAGGAGTAGTAGAGGAGTACTAGAGGACTTTAAAAGAAATAAGAGAAAAAGAAAAATAGAAAATAGAAGAGAAAAAGGAAAAAAAAAGAAAAAAAAGAAAAAAAAATTTTCCCTAATTAAAAAAATCGTAAAAATCTATGAAAATGGAAGTTAAGGAGTAATGGGGTAGTAATAGGGAATTTTAAAGGAAAATAAAAGAGAAAAAATAAAAGAGAAAAAATAAAAAAGAAAAAATTAAAAAAAAAAGAAAAAAATTTTATTTTCCCTTTTTCTTACTTAAAAAAAAAAATAAATAAAAATATATCTAGGAATTTCTCTGGAGCTGTTGCGGTCAGTGTGGGTTCGGCTCAGTTTCAGATAGCTCCTCGTTCCAGCTTACACTTCTCGATATGTACAGGCCCCTTCCGATGTAGTCGGTGTTTTCTACAGGGATTTTAATCTGTTGCACCGGTCCCTTCTGAAGCGGTTCCCTTTGTTTATTTGGCTTCTCTTTGCCGGTCTCTTCAGAGCCTCATTTCCGCCCTGACACAGGCGGGCGGAGGTGGACTCTTACTCAGGTAGCTAGTTCCGTCGCTCTGTGGGGAGGGGCTTGCGCTGCAGGGAGAGGCTGGCGCTGCGGGGAGGGGCTGGCGCTGCTTTCTCCGTCTGCGCTGCTCAGGCTCCCGGCTGCTCCATATGGAGCGCGCCCCGCACTGCGCTAGGTTCCAGCCCTCGGGTGTTCCACAAAAGCGCGGAAGGAAAAGCTGCGCCTGCTCTCTGTGCCTTCCCTGTCAGAGCGGTCCAGGCAGCCAGGGGCTTGACAGGCGCGCTATCCCCGGGTGCGGCGCGCCTACTCCCTTCCACGGTCCCAGTCTCAGTTTCCGCCAGTGCCAGTCGGGTGCGTGCGCCTTCTGCCCTCCGCGTCCCCAGCCCCAGTCCCTGCCCGCGCAAGTCGGGTGCCTGCGCCCTGTGTCTCGCCGTGACCTGCTCCCGCCTCCAGCGGGTCTGGGCCGGTCCGCAGCCTGCGAGCTCTTCTCTGGACTTTCTCGGTCCCTTTGTTCTGCGAACGGCCGGCAGTGTGTTCGGGCCGGTTAATTTTCTCTCTCTGTTTTGCTCTCCCACAGTTCAAGTTGGCAGCTCACAAAAGCTCCCTCCGATTGTCCTCAGGGCACTCAGGCCCGGACCCTACCCCAAGCAATGCCGCCTGCTCCTCTCCGTGCCTCCCTCACTTGGTGGTGGTGGATGCGGGTGTCTGGGGTACTTTTCTGCTGAGAGTTGCTTTTAGGCACTTAATCTGTGGGTTTTATTTATTGTTTCCCTCCCAGTCAGGTTGCCCTCCTAGATTCAAACACTTCCCCCAGGCCCGCCAGTGCGAGGGTTTCCCGGTGTCTGGAAACGTCCTCTAAAGACTCCCTTCCCGGGACGGATCTCCATCCTTAGCTCTTTTGTCTCACTTTTTATCTTTTATATTTTGTCCTACTTCCTTTCGAAGACAATGGGCTGCTTTTCTGGGCGTCTGATGACCTCAGCTAGCGATCAGAAGTTGTTTTATGAAGTTTGCTCTGCGTTCAGTTATTCTTTTGATGAATTTGTAGGAGAGAAAGTGGTCTCCCCGTCCTACTCCTCTGCCATCTTGGCTCCTCCCCTAACTACAGCATTTTAATCTGTTGCACCTGTCACTCCCAAAGGGTTCCCTCTGTTTATTTTGGCTTCTTCTGTTTGCAAGTCTCTTCAGTGTCTAATTTCCACCCTGACCCAAGGGGGCGAAGATGGACACTCATTTAGCCTCACTTGTTCAGTTGTGCTGTGGGGAGGGGGGAACACTGCAGACAAATATCACTGGCGTGTGTGGGGAGCGCTCGCAGTGTCTGGGCCACATTGGGTTTGCCCGCGTTCATGGCGTGTGTGCTTTCCCAGTCTACACTGCTCAGGCTCCAAGTTTCTCTGCAGGGGAACTGTCTAAAGTGGGCCCTGGGTTGCGTGCACATCTCAGGTCTAAGCTGCTCAGGTTCAGGTTCTCGGGTACCCCACAAAGGCGCAGACTCGATTGGGCCTGCGTTTTGTGCCCTTCCCAGGTTCGAGCAGCTTGGCGAGTGCACTCTCTTATAGGTGGGGCAGTGCATCTTATCACCTCCCCTGTCCCAGCTGCTCGAATTTCTGGATGCACAGCGGGAGTGCTGTCTCAGATGTGCCGTGTGTCTCCTCTGAGAAGCTGATCTCTGGCTGTGACCCTCCTGGCAGATGTCAACCGTCCAGCATCCCAGCAAGAGTTGGTTAGCAACTGGGGGCCTGCTCACAGTTTGGTGGAGGATGCCATCTCTGGGGCCAAGATTGCCCCTTGCCTTCCTACTCTGGCTGTCACCTGTGTGCCTTGCTGCCTCCAGCAGGGAATGGGCCATTCTGCAGCCGGCTAACTCTCCTCTGGTATTTGCTCTGTCCTTTGTTCTGTGTGTGGGCCCAGCAGTGCCTTAGATTAGAGCTTTTCGCGGGAAAGTTCTCTCTTTCTCTCTCTCTTTTTTTCCTCCTCTCTGGGTAGCCCACAGTTTGGGTTGCTATCTCATGTTAGCTCCCTCAGGTTGTCCTCAGGGCATTCAGGCCTGGTCCATACCCAAAGCAATGCAGCCTGCACCTCCCTGTTCAGCCCCCGCTTGCTGGTGGCGGATGTGAGCATCTGAGCTACTTCTCCACTGGGAGTTGCAGTTAGGCGCGTAATCTGTGGGTTTTATTTATTTCTTTTTTCCTCCCGGTTATGTTGCCCTCTGAGATTCTAAAACTCCCCACAGACCCACTGGTGAGAGGGTTTCCTGGTGTTTGGAAACTTCTTCTCTCTCATGACTGCCTCCCCGGGACGGATCTCCATCCTTAAAACTCTTTTGTCTCTCTCTTTATCTTTTATATTTTGTCCTACCTCCTTTTGAAGACAATGGGCTGCCTTTCTGGGTGCCTGGTGTCCTCCGCCAGTGTTCAGAAGTTGTTTTGTGGAATTTTCTCAGTGTTCAAATGATCTTTTGATGAATTTGTGAGGAGAAAGTGGTCTCCCCGTCTGTTCCTCTGCCATCTTAGGACCACCCCCGGGTAAAAAATATTTTGCCTATGTTTTCTTCTAGGAGTATTATGGTGCTATGCTTTATTTTTAAACCATTTTGAATTTATTTTTGTATGTGATGTGAGGAAGTGTTCTAATTTCATTGATTTACATGCAGCTATCCAACTTTCCCAACACTGGCTGCTGAAGAGACTGTATTTTCTCCATTGTACCTCTCACCCATTTTGTTGAAGATTAATTTACCATAGATGTGTGGATTTATTTGAGTTCTCGATTTTGTTCCGTTGATTAATGTCTGTTTTTGTGCCAGTGTCATGCTGTTTTGGTTACTGTAGCTTTATAGTATTGTCAGAAATCTGGGAAGGTTATGCCTCCAGCTTTGGGTTTTGTTTTCCCCCCTGAGGATCACTTTGGTAATTCTGGGTCTTTTGTGATTCCTTATAAACTTTAGGATTATCTGACTCAATGGACATGGGTTTGGGTGGACTCCAGCAGTTGGTGATGGACAGGGAGGGCTCGCATGCTGCGGTTCATGGGGTCGCAACAAGTCGGACACAACTGAGTGACTGAACTGAACAGAACTAGTTCTGTTAAAAATATCATGGATAATTTAGTAAGGATTGCACTAAATCTGTAGAGCTTTGGATAGTATGGCCATCTTAGCAATATTAATGCTTCTACTACAAAAGCATGAAGTATAGTTCCATTTCTTTGAATTTTCTTCAGTTTCTTTGTCATTGTTTATATTTCTTAGTATATAGGTCTTTATCAGGGCACAGTGACTTTACAAAATGACTTTGGGGAAATGTTCCTCTTTTTCATTCTTCTGGAAGCGTTTGAGAACGAAATTCTACCAATTCTTTGTTTCATAGGATTCCCCAGTAAAGCCGTCCTGTCCTGGATATTTGTTTGCAGTATTTTTTTTTTTTTAATTATAGATTCTCTTTCATTTACAGTGATCAGTCCATTCAAATTATCTGTTTCTTATTGACTCAATTTATGCAGACTGTGTTTCTAGACACTTGTCCATTTCTTCTAGGCTGTGTAATTTTTTGGCATATAGGTCATAGTATTTTCTTATGAATTTTTTTGTATTCCTGCAGTGTTAGTTGCTTATTTTGTTTATTTGGGTCCTCTCTTTTTTGTGTGTGAACCTAGCTAGAGGTTTGTTGATTTTGTTTATCCCTTCAAGTAACCAGCTCATAGATTCATTGATCTTTTATTGTATTTTTTATCTCTATGCTTTTATTTCCTCTTTTGTCTTTATTATTTCTTTCCTTCTGCTAACTTTAAATTTTGAATGCTCTTCTTTTCTAATTATTTTAGGTGGTAAGTTAGATTGTTTATTTGAGATTTTTCTTATATCTTGAGTGTAACCTGTATTACTGTGAACTGCCCTCTTAGAATTGCTTTTTCTGCATCTCATTGAAAATGTAAGGTTGTATTTTCATTGTTATTTGTCTTGAGATATTTTCTGGTTTCCTCTTTGAGTTCACTGTTGAAATAATTTCTATCGTCTTAAATTTGCTGAGGCTTATTTTCTATGTTAATATATGGTCTGTCCTGGAGAATGTCCCATGTGTGCTTGGAAAGAACTTGTATCTGTATTCTTTTAGGTTTAGTGTCCTACAGTTATCAATCAAGTCCAACTGTTCTGCTGTGTCATTTAGGATCTCTGTTGCCTTATTGATTTTAGTCTGGAAGATATTTCCATTGATGTCAGTGGGTTTTTTGGTCTGTTGTTCTTAATATATTCCTGTCAATTCCTTCCTTTATGTCTGTTAGTATTTGTTTTATGTCTTTAGTTGCATCTATATTAGGTTCAATTCAGTTCAGTTCAGTTCAGTCACTCAGTCGTGTCCGACCCTTTGCGACCCCATGAATCGGAGCATGCCAGGCCTCCCTGTCCATCACCAACTCCCGGAGTTTACTCAAACTCATGTCCATTGAGTCGGTGATGACATCCAGCCATCTCATCCTCTGTCATCTGCTTCTCCTCCTGCCCCCAATCCCTCCCAGCATCAGGGTCTTTTCCAACGAGTCAACTCTTCACACGAGGTAGCCAAAGTATTGGAGTATCAGCCTCAGCATCAATCCTTCCAGTGAACACCCAGGACTGATTTCCTTTGGATGGACTGGTTGGATCTCCTTGCAGTCCAAGGGACTCTCAAGAGTCTTCTCCAACACCACAGTTCAAAAGCATCAATTTTTCAGCGCTCAGCTTTCTTCAGTCCAACTCTCACATTCATACATGACCATTGGAAAAACGATAGCCTTGACTAGATGGACCTTTGTTGGCAAAGTAATGTCTCTGCTTTTTAATATGCTATCTAGGTTGCTCATAACTTTCCTTCCAAGGAGTAAGTGTCTTTTAATTTCATGGCTTCAGTCACCATCTGCAGTGATTCTACATTGGGTACATACATGTTAATGAGTGTAATATCCTCATCATGTATTTATCCCTTTATCATTATATAGTGTCCTTCTTTCTCTTTTATTATGGACTTTATCTTAAAGTTTATTTTGTCCGATATGTGTTGTTACCCTGGCTTTCTTGTCATTTCAGTTTGTATGAAATACCTTTTTCCAATCCCTCACTTTAAATATTTATTTATCTTTCACCCTAAAGTGAGTCTCTTGCAGGCAAAATTTTGTAGGTTCTTGTTTGTTTTTTTCCCCCAATCTAATCCACCCCTCTCTATCTTTTAGTTGGAGCTTTTAGTCCATTGACATTTAAAATAATTTTTGATAAGTATGTATTTGTTGCAATTTTAAACCTTTTCCAGTTGATTTTAGAATTCTTCTTTGTTATTCTCTTCTTTTTTATTTTTCCTTCTGTGGTTTAATAGTTTTCTTTTGTATTTTAGTTTAATTCCTCAGTTTCTTTCTTTTTGATTATAGTGAATCTGTTGTGTGTTTTTAGTTTGTAGTTACCCTGGTTTTCAGTATTAACCCATAACTATATCTACTTGCTTTAGATCGATAGTCATGTAAGTTCAAATGCATTCTAAATGATAACATTTAGATATTTAGATAACATCTAGATAATAGTTGGAGGTTCCCTTGCAGTCTAGCAGTTAAGACTCAGCACTGTCACTGCTGTGACCTGGTTCAGTCCCTGGTCAGGGAACTTCCTGCAAGCCATGCAGCAGAGCCAGAAAGGAAAAAAAAAAAAAAAAAGCAAACTAAATTTTATGCATTTTTTTACTACCCTCCTCCATAGTTTGTGATTTTCATGTCCTATTTTACCTCTTCATGCTTATCTTTTTTCTCTTCATTGTAACTAGCATCACTTTTAAAAGACTTTTGTTATGTTTTAATCTGTGTGCTAGCTGATTACTTAAATAATGATCTTCAATCATTTTATATATTTGCTTTTCCTCTTGTGTCATCCTCTTTCCTTTTCTATTTAGAAATGATTTTTCAATATTTTTTCTTCAGGATAGGTTTAGTATGCTGTATTCTTTTAGCTTTTGCTTATCTGAGAAATTTTTAGTTTCTCCTTCTGTTCTAATGATAATCTTTCTGGGTAGAGTACCCTAGGTTTCAGGTTATTCCCTTTCAGAACTTTGTGAATGAACGTAGAGCCTATTAAATAGACTGAAGTAAGTCAGAAAGAGAAAAACAAATAACTTACATTAATGCATATATATATATGTATATATATATATATGGAATCTGGAAAAATGGTATTCATGAACCTGTTTGCACAGAGAAGGAATGGAGATGCAGATGGAGATAATGGGCTTGTGAATATATCATGACATGTCCTTCTGGCCTGTAAAGTTTCCGTAAAGACATCAACTGATTGCCTAATGAACGTTCCCTTGTAACTGATTTTTTGTGTTTTTTTTCTTACTGCCTTTAGAATCCTCTCTTTGTCTTTAATTTTTGCCGTTTTAATTATGTTATGTCTTGGAATGTGTCTATGTAGTTTCACCTTATTTAGGACCCACTGTACTTTCTGTACCTGGATATCTTTTTCCTTCTTTAGTTTGGAAATGTTCAGCCATAATTTCTTTAAATATAGTTTTGATCCCCTTTCTCTTTCATCTTCTGGAATCTCTATTATGTATAGGGTGACAAACTTTATAGTATCCCATAGATCTTGTATGTTGATTTTATTTTTCCTTGATTTGTCTTTCTGTCTGCTGTTCTGATTAGGTAATTTAGATTATTCTGTCTTCCAGATTACTTATTCATTCCTTTGCATATTTAGTCTGCTATTTATTGCCTTTAGCTCAGTTTTTATCCCCACAGTTGAATTGTCTAATTTGACTGATTCCTATTCATAGTTTCTAGCTCCTTGTTTTAGTGATCTGCATTTCTATCAGTATTCTCCTTTAATTCCTTTCAGTTTAGTTCAGTCACTCAGTTGTGTCTGACTCTTTGTGACCCCATGGACTGCAGCATGCTAGGCCTCCCTGTCCGTCACCAACTCCCAGAATTTACTCAAACTCATGTCCATTGAGTTGGTGATGCCATCCAACCATCTCATCCTCTGTCGTCCCTTTCTCCTCCTGCCCTCAATCTTTCCCAGCATCAGGGTCTTTTCCTTTAGCATTTTCATTACCACCTTTTTGAACTAAGGATCTGCTAGACAGACAAGAGAGGTCTGTTTAATTGTTTTTTCAAGGAATTTCTCTTATTCTTTGAATTGGGAATATTTCCTCTGCTTTTTCATTTTACTTAAATTTTTCTGACTCTGTGAATTAGGAGAAACAGTTATCTACTGTGATTTTGAAGGACTGCTTTTATGTGGGAGCCTTCCTGCATAGATTGTCCAGCGTTTTTGGTGTGAGGGCTGTTTTTGATATGGATTCCTGCCACATCTTCTTCAGAGTGTGCTGGACATTGTCCTCTTGATGAGGGATGTATTTGGTATTGCCATTACCAAAGCCTGCACTGGATGTTGGGTGAAGCCTTCTCTTTATTCTGTGGCTGTCAGCTCTGTTGAAGGGCAATGTCTGCTCCCTAGTTGTTGAAATAGAAGACCCTGGATCTCATTCTATGTTGCAGTGAATGTAGACAGGACTTGAGTGCTCCACTGAGAAAAGAGCTGCTGCTGCTGCTAAGTCGCTTCAGTCGTGTCCGACTGTATGACCCCACAGACGGCAGCCCACCAGGCTCCTCTGTCCCTGGGATTCTCCAGGCAAGAACACTAGAGTGGGTTGACATTTCCTTCTCCAATGCATGAAAGTGAAAAGTGAAAGTGAAGTCGCTCAGTCGTGCCCGACTCTTAGTGACCCCATGGACTGCAGCCTACCAGGCTCCTCCGTCCATGGGATTTTCCAGGCAAGAGTACTGGAGTGGGGTGCCATTGCCTTCTCCATAAGAAAAGAGCAGCCGTGTGCTATTCCCCAGAGACTGTCTCCTGGGGCCCTGCAGTTTCATGACACCACGGGACACTCGTGTACACTCCAAAAAAGTCTGCTGCTGCCAGAAGAGCTGGTCCTGGACCTGCCTCTCACTGAGGGAGTGCTGATAACTGGCTCAGATGTTGGCTCTGCCCCTGGCATGTGCAAGCTAACCATGGAGCCCCAGGCCACACTTCAGTTCCTTCCGCTTCCTCTGTGCAGCTAAACTGAGTCCTCTCCTTGGGTCTATCCACTAGAGCCTGAGTTTCAGTACCTAGGCACTGCATGTACTAGCAGGCATTTGTTTTGAGTCAAGACATGTGATGACGTGACAACTGTCAGTGCTGGTCTCTGTCCGCCCTGTCTGTTAGCAAGCCAGCACTGTGCACGCTCTTCTCAGGCAGAGTCCAGTTCACTCAAGCTGTCTCTCCTAGTGCACCTCCTAGCCAGTGGTTTCCTAGGGCCACCAAATCTTTCATCTCTCTCACAGCTCCCTCTGAAGAGCATGAGTCCTCCTGTCCTGATTTCTTTTTTCATTTGTTGTCTTCTCTTTTTATCCTACTAGGTTATATGAGGCTCTTTCTTGCAGCTTTGGTTGTATAAGAAATCTCCCAACAGCCTTCACTTTTTTTTTTTTTTAATGTGAATTATTCCACATGTAGATACATTTTTGATGTGTTTGTGGGGGGAGGTGAACACATTTTTGTACTCTGCCATCTTGATCTCCACTTGTTTTTGTTTTTAATGATTTCAAAAATTGTAGTTGTGTTATAAATACAAATTTATTATTTTTATGTGCCAGGCAGTACCTAAGATTTCCACAAGTATCAATTATTTTAATCCTCACCATAACTCTGAGTTAGGTGCATCTAATCTCTGCAATTATAGTTGAAGATGCTGATTTACAGAGATGTTAAGTATCTTGCTTGAAATCACAGCTAATACACTGAAACCACATATTCTTGCCCCAGTGTTGGTGTTTTTAACCACTGCTAAATCATCTGTAAGACAATTTGTTATAAATTAATGCAGTTGCTAACACTAGTCTGTTCATCAAGACCAATGTTGGCTGTGTCCCTTTGCCTTACAGCATATTTAGTGTTACCCCTTTTTTTAAAAATTATAGACAAGACTGGCCTGTTAGATGCTAATATTTCTCCACTTTCTATGAAACTTCCCTTGCTTGTTAGAACAGTTTCCTCAAAGTAACCTTGAGTAGCTTCTTGGATGGGCTAGTCTTGTTATTCTCTCCTGTGGCAGAACTTTGAATGTCCACTGAATAGCCATGTATTTTCCCACATTCCTCCACCTTCTTCTGATCAAGCAGGGCCACTGGACTAGTTCTGACAAGAGAATTTTGCGAGACAGTGATACGTACCTCTTCTTGGCAGTATAAACATCCCAGGCAATTCTCTAGCTTTTGCCTTGCCCTGCTTTCCCTCAACTTTCTTTTCTCTTCCTTTCCTTTCTGATTAAATTTCTGATTTTTGGAAGAACAATGAGAAAACTGCTTGTTGTCAGTACATAGTATTAATAAGCTTTTGCAAACACATTTATTGGGTTATCTAATTACTAAGTAAATGATGATTTTGCATTGTATCATTTATAACCTGAAATAGATTTAAATTAACAATTTAGTGAATTGGTCAACCAAAATGATTGAGACTCTACTTGATACCAAGCACTCTTGCTTAGTACCGAACTTATAAAATAGTGTGTGACTCATAGGACTTCATGATATACACACACACACACATACATATATACACATATCATCTATATATGTATACATATATATGATATAAAAATAATGTATTAAGCACTGTAAGAGGAGCATAAAGTATAGTGGAAGGGTAGAGGAAAGAATTTGGAAAGGAGTGGGTACAACTGAAACGCTATGTTGTACATCTGAAGCTCTCACAACACTGCTAGTCAACTATATTCTAATATAAAGTAATATGTGAAATAATTTTTCAAAAAAGGACAATTGGCTGTTCATAACTGGCTCAATAAATGAATTAATATTTGAAATATACTGAATTTTCTAAAATCTTGATTTTAGTTTATCTTTTTATTTGTCTCAATTATAAAAAGTGGGCTTTTTATGGATTTTTTAAAAATAAATGGTGCACGTTTAAGCAGTTGTTTCACACTGCTATTTTTAAGAGAGAGTGCTGGTGAATAGAATTAGATGAATAGAATTTTTAAAGTATATGCTATTATTTGGCGTTTTTTTTTTTACTTGCGTTCCTTCTCCATTTTTTTTTCTCCAGTGTAGACCATACTTTGGTTCCCCCTAAGAAGTGGACCCTTACAAAGAAATTTTGACATACATGATCTGCTTTTAAGATTTGAGGTAAGAAAGCATTTATTCTACTTTTTATTTTATATCTGAGGAAAATCAAAACAAGAGAAACTCAGTGAATTATCTCGGGCATTGCAAGTGATCCTCCTCTGCATCACTCTACTAAGAGAAAGTACAACTATATTAGCTATAGATACAAGATGTAACTCAGGTGTGAAAGCAAGGCACGAGCTTGAACCATGAAGGGCTATGGAATAAATAACAGAAGATAGTGTAAATATAATCTAATGTAAATGAAATAGATGAGAACTATGTTTGTTTCATCTGACTGATTTAAAACTCACAAGCTGGGGGAACAAAAATGGCAAATTTTTCTAGGTTTACATTCTGCGAGTCTAACATGAACCTTTGTATCTTTTATGATGATAGTTCTGAAATTATATATTTACTTACTTTTCTCTCTCTGTTAGCCCTTCCTTCAAAACCATCCAGTTGAGTTGCTGATGTAAAAGTCTGGGTACATTTTAATGTAATAAAAAATGTAATACAAAGCCCACAAAGCCAGTAAATACCCTCTTTGTCTCTGATGCATGTCAGGAAATTGAAGTAAATAGATTTAAAACTCTAACATTACAGACTATGAGATTAGAAAGCCATTAGCAGTCATAAGCCCATTAGAACTCTGGGCACCCAAAGACTGTTACAGAGAAATTTCTTGACCAGATTAAAAAAATATATCGATATCATCCTTCTTTCATTATTCAATGAAAGGTTTTATTGGATGGCTTGTTGTTAGTATTCTGTTCCTTTCTGTAATGGATGCTTTTAAACAGAAAAAGTTTCATGAGTGTCCTCTTTAAAGGAAAAAAATAAAAATAAAAGAACAGCAAAAGTGACTGCTTATTTCTTTGACACTGTAAGTGAGATGATGTCATTTAACAGTCTGAGTAGAGGAAAAAACTTGACTATTTTCAGTTTCTGTCTGTTTTCTTAGTCTTTTCTTTTGCCTCCCTGTTATTTGTCTATATTCTTCACCAAACAGAGACCTGTGGTAACTGGATCAATGAACATCTTCTCGAGTCTCCTAAAAGTAGTACTGTGTACTCCAGAAGATGATAGGGAAGAGAGAGTGTGCATTCTTATTGCTTCCTCTCAGAGTTTTCATTCAAAATATGGTTTCAAATTGAAATGAAATAACTTTAAGCCTACTATTTAAGTACGGGATCAGAATGGGCAATGATGGGGAAAAGGAGATTAAGGAAAAAAACAAAACAAAACTGGTCAATAGGTGTGATCATCTAAGGCACTCACTGATGGACTGAGATAATGAGTAAACTGCAATGTTTTAAAACAGTAAAGATGGTAATGATAACCCTATATGCAAAACAGAAAAAGAGACACAGATGTACAGAACAGACTTTTGGACTCTGTGGGAGAAGGCGAGGGTGGGATGCTTCGAGAGAACAGCATTGAAACATGTATATTATCTATAGTGAAACAGATCACCAGCCCAGGTTGGATGCATGAGACAAGTGCTTGGGCCTAGTGCCCTGGGAAGACTCAGAGGGATTGGGTAGAGAGGGAGGTGGGAGGGGGGATGGGGATGGGGAATACATGTAAATGTATGGCTAATTCATGTCAATGTATGACAAAACCCACTACAATATTGTAAAGTAATTAGCCTCCAACTAATAAAAATAAATGAAAAAAAAATTTTTTTTAATAAATAAATAAAACTGTAATTCATTCTTATTTGTGAAGGTTACCATTTGACATACTTACTAGAATTCCAAATCTTTCTCTAAAAGAGGAGTACATGAATTTTACTATACTGAATTAAGCAAAACCTTTACAAATGAGTGCTTCCATTGTATAGTGTACTAGTTTGCCACTCCCATCCCTACAGTCCTGAGGGGAAAAAAAAAGATGACTGGACTACAGTTAACACTGAAGGGAAATCATGCTATAAGATGACTGATAATTATTGCACTTGGCACAATTCTCTTTATTGATACTTCACTTATATCACTGCAGTTTCCAGTTCTTTCCCATCATTTTATTTTATTAATTTTTCAGTTTGCTCCATTTATAGTTATTTCTCCATCATTTAAAATCTCCATCATTTTCACTCTGGATTACAAGCATTGCCATATTAAATACAAAGGCTAGGAAATATTAATAATTACAGAAGCGACCTTGCAATTCCACAAGAAGCTTTACTTTTATTACATTAAAAAGGCACTGACTGAAAACTGAAACTCTATTCTTCCTTTCAACAACCCGAGTCAAAATTATTGTTTAATAATTCATATCAGAACTCAGTCAACGTATTTCTTTGATCAGTACACAACTATATACTGGTAACACAATAGGATTTTAAAAAATCTGACTACAAAAAAAAAAAAAAATCTGACTACTTTATTACATACCTAGTTGTAGTTTGATTATTTATTAAGCTGACTGATTGTTGGATGAAGCTAGTAGATGCCATTTTGTATAAATGTGAATGCATTAAATATACAGTTTAAGAATTTGACTTGAAATTTTCAGGGGAAAAAAAAATTGTTGCCTATTGTCTTATAGTCAGGACAGCACTCTTAGAGGTGATCTAATCAAAATGCTTTTTGGATATCTTCCAAGTAGAGGATGGCTGGGGATGATGTTCCAGTCTTCAGTTAGCAACTAATGAGCTATCTAAGTGCTTTTATCTACTCCTGGCTTAATATGAGGCCCAGAAACTATAGAACCAGCAATTGGTAGTACAGGGGCCTGAGCTTCTTGGCTTTATCATACTATACAGCCAATCCATTACAAATGTGCTAGCCACACACATGGGGTGTTAATTGGAGCTTGGCACCCCCTGGAGCATGACAAATTAATTCTCCACCAGTTAGAAATAAACAAACCCTCAAAGGGCTTTTATTAACTACTATGAATTTGGGACTTTTTAACCCTTTTTGAACTACTCCATTTATTTAATACAAGTTTAAATGAAATTAAATCCCAAAAATCTACCTTTATTCTGAAGACGCAGAAATGCGCTAAAGTATAATTGTGGTTAATATGTGAATTGTCAGATGTGCTTTATTGATTGTATGGTTTGATTTCTTTCCTTATTAATTGAAAAGTCATTTCACAGTTGTTTTCTTTCTTTAAATGTGCTATAGGGTAGTCTCACTGTAATGCAATACTGCATAATGATTAAGAGAGTATCTAAAAAGGCAAGCAAATTTAAAAAGGACTCAGATTTTACAAGTATGAAAACTGTCTCTACTAATTATTTTATTTGTAGCCTTGAGAGGCATCTATTCACTTTGTCCACACATGTAGAATGAGAAATCATAGTATTTTAGAATTGTTGTGAAAATTAAATGTGAATAGCACACATATTGCTGAATATAAAGTCTTTGTATATGGATCATAGCAATTCAAATGTGCAAATCATGGATTATATTTGGAAAAAATTCACACGTCTTTCCCCAGAATATTGCACTAGGGGATCATGTATTTTTAAATATCCTTTCAACATCTGGCAAGACTGAAAAACTTCGTTTTAGTCAGGTTAACCCATTATCAAAGTTTGCATACATGCCTTTGCATACATGCCAGAATATATTACTTCTCTGTACAAGACTCTTTCCAAAAGCCTTTCATCCCAACCAGTGTTAAAGCCATATATTTTTAATAGCCTATGAGTATTTATATTCTCTATAGTTCTCTGTCTACCATTTTTTCTACTCCTGCTATACTGGCCTACTTCTTGATAGTCTAACCTTCAAGGGGAAATAAGCTCCTACCTAAGGATTTAAATTTTTTTGTTCTTCTGATTTCTACATGATTCACTTCTGTATTTCCTTAAGGTTTTTGCTCAAATGTCACCTTCTCATAGAACTTTACTGGCCTCCTTATATAAAAAAGAAAGTCCTTCGTCTTGGATCATCCATCCTTTAAGCCATTTTTTATTAGCCTTATCAGAATACAATTTCTGTAAAAGCACGGACTTTTTTTTTTTTCCTTTACTGCCTACAGCAGTTCCTGATACATAGAAAGAACTTGAAATAGCTTGACTAACAATTACAAAATCCAAAGTAGCAGTGAATTAAACAGAACAGTAACCTGTTTTGCTCTCACAGAAGTCCCCCATACATATCCAGATATGGTAGGACATTCCTATGTCAGACTATGGGTTTCTTGTTTTCAGAGTCTTAAGCTTCAGGATAGATGCTTTAACTCTAATCTGGCTCTCCACCTGCCATGTCTGTATTCTAGTTGGCAGAAAGGAGGAAAGAGAAGGCCATACCTCTTTCATTTTAAGAGCATTTTGAAAAAGTTGCAAGTACCACTTCTAATATATATCATTGGCCATTAGTCATATAACCAAACTTGATTACAAGAGATGTTGTAAAATAAAGTGTTTGGGGCAGTCAGACATACAGCTGAAATTCCATAGTTCTGTTATTATAGGAGATGGGAAGAATAGATATTGATGGAAAGCTAGTGGACTCTGGGACATTTCTAAGTGAATATTTGTAGGAACACTATATTAGAAAGGACTAATTTTTAAATTTTATTTTGATTTCATAAATTGAAAAACCCGTTAATTCTAAACCAAAATATCATTACTTATAAGGAGTTATGATTTTGTTATTGTTCAGTCACTAAGTCATGTCCAACTCTTTGTGACCCCATGGACTGAAGCACACCAGGCTCCCCTGTCCTTCATTATCTCCCAGAATTTGCTCAGATTCATGTCCATTGAATTGGTGATGCCATCCAACCATCTCATCCTCTACCATCCACTTTTCCTTTTGCCTTCAATCTTTCCGAGCATCAGGAATTTTTCCAGTGAGTCAGTTCTTTGCATCAGCTGGCCAAAGTATTGGAGCTTCATTTTCATCATGAAACAGTTATGATAACAGTGAAATGTTGTTTTACATTCGTAACAAACCATTGCAAGAATGAATGCAAGTATTCGTTGAAATATTTCATTTTGATATTGGAGAAAAATGCTGTCTACAAAGTCTAAACACATGAGTTGAACTCTTAGTTTTCATGTAGACTCAGAGAATAATGTTCCCTAACTGTCTTTCATTCTTCTGTTTGATCCATGCAATAAAGAATAGTGGTTGATTAGCTCAATCAGGTTACCTAGAGTTCAATAAATCCTATTCTGTTCCATTATATTCTATATCTTGAAGTTACCAAAGTCTGCTTTTAAACAAACAACAACAACAAAACTACTTAAAAACAATCTTACTTTCTTTAAAAAAAAAAAAAAAAAAAGCTTCAGTGAATTTCCCTTGTCAATTGCATTTTCTGCCTCTGAGCCTTCTCTGAGCTATTTCCCTGATCTGTGAGGCAAGGGATTCTGCCTGCCAGCTTCCTGAGCAGATCTAGGGGAAAATTAACACATCCACAACTGAGCTCAAGCATTGCTGACATCTGGTTTACTCATTTTCACAGCACACTTGCACTGCACCCTATTGCCTTCTTCTTATGCACTGTTTTATCATGTGGCTCATTTCAAGAAAATGCATTTAACTTTTAGGTACTACTCTGTGGTATGAAGTGTGGCAAATAGGAAATAAAATAACCTTGAAAGAGCATTTCCACCTATATGCAGCTATAATAATCACTGAGTCTCAAACTTCAGTGCTTATGATATGCTCTGTTTGGTAAAAGCTTTTGAAGCCAGGGTCAATGTTAATACCTAAAGAAACCAATCTCACTTTTGAAGAGAAAACAACAAAATATCAACAACAAATCATCTCTTTACATGGACTGGAATTTATTGCTTCCCAAAAAGATAATTAGCAGTCACTTTTACAGTAATTTATTTAATGGTGCTTTTTTGTTTTAATAGTAAGAAAATGAAACCAAAGTTAAAGGCTTTGGGTTTAATTTCGAATTCTACCTTTGAAAAGTATTCTGTGTGTTTTCTGTGCTCTATTTTATTTCAATTGCTCCATTTACATATAATGTAAAATTGAGAGACCTCTTTAATGTAGATCCCATTTAATTTAGAATATATGATAAAGCAAATTGTACTAAAGACTGCTTTGATTCTATGGATACAGGTGTTGCTAAGAAAATGTATATTGTAAACAAGATTTTTATTTTAGCATAACATCTACAGTGAAAGACATAATGAATGAATTATTAGTGCTTCATCACTAATAGCAAATTGACAGAAAGGTCTGCCAAAAATAGCTTAATCTGAATTGTTCCAAATAGTATTATTGAAAACATACTTAAAAATGTCTCTCAGTTCAAACTCTAATAATTGTGATTTGTTCTTCTGTTCAGTCATTAACAGTGTATTCTTGAATTTTTTTTTAAGATACATTCTTTTTTAAATGTTTTAAATAAAAAACATTTATTCTTGGTTTGTATCTGAATTTCAACTCATATAACATTGTTATGCTGTTTTATAAATGAAGCACAGGGGAAAGAAGGAAAATATAATTATTATAGTATACATTTATAAGAAATTGATTAATTTGTAAGACCAAGAGATTATTTAAATACCTGTGAGATATTTAACAATATTATCAACTGTCAATTGTTGCTTTGAAAATCATAATAAATATGTTCTCACAACAGTAATCTTTAGATAGAAATGTGTAGGCATAGATGGGTTGAGAGTGGGTGTTAAATTCAACCATATTCCCTATGTAGTCATTAGGAAAGTCTTTAAAATGTAACTTAAATTTTATTACAAATCCTACATTTTAATTGTAAATTTAGTTATGCAGTTAATAAAACTACATTTGTAAGAGGAAATCTTTCTTTTTTTTAATTAATAAAGTGTTAGAATATCTAAATTTAAATTATATTGAATAACAACTCTAAAGGAATAATAGTATTTGAAAAGTAAGGCTAGTACATGAAGTCAAATTATCTAATAAATAAAATTTTTTCTATATCATTTTGCCATCCTGAGTCCCAATGATATGTACATTTGTATCCATGAAAGATGTCATGTTTTGTCTGCTGAAGAGACCACCAGAAAAACCTTTTGATCAAAAAGTTAAGTTTATTAGATCTACGCCCTTAAGGAAGAACCCACATTGCTTCCTATGTGGCTCTGATAGTAAGGAATCTGCTTGTAATGTAAGAGACCCAAGTTGGATTCCTGTGTTGAGAAGACCCCCTGGAGAAGGGGATGGATACACACTCTAGTATTCTTGCCTGGAAAATTCCAGGGACAGGGCAGCCTAGCGGGCTACAGTTCATGGGATCGCATCAGATTACTTTTTTTTTTTTCCACTTAAGGAAGAACCCATCTTGAGTCTTAATAGTGCCTTAGAGGAAGGCATCAGAGGAAAACATGTATAGAGTTTTAGGGCCTAGAGTTGATTATTTTAAGGTAGATCTTGCAAGGACGGGTACTAGTTAGGGTTGGTCAACATTTTTGACATGCTAGCTTAGGATTGGCCAGCACAGCAAATCAAGGATCTTGAAGCATGTCATGATGAACAAGCTCTTAGTCTTGAAAAGTACAAAAGTTCTTTTTAATTGGCTGTTTTAATTGGTTCACAGTCCTATTTTGCAGGGGCCAGTATTTCCTGGAGCAAGCAGCTCAGTTATTTTCACTTATCCTCAATATTGTCTAACATATGAAACTATATCTGTTACTACTGTTATTTAACATAGGAGCAGGTAATTTTCTCAGTTCAAAGTACCTGTTTTGTATGAACACAAACAAAAATTATTAATTAATACTAGATACTGTTCACACCTTGGTGTATCCCTAAATGCAGCCATTATTATCTAAAACCTATTTAGATATACTTTTCTTCTTTGTGCTATCTCTTTCCTTCTTTGTCAGTTCACAACACAAGGGCTTCCTCATTTATAACACTCCTATTATCAAAACTGATTCAACCTAAAAATAAATGAAATTTTAATTTTGAAAATTAATTATCATGAAAAGTATAAAATTATAACAGTGATACTTTATATAGATTATGTTATTTGTCATATCCTGTCCTCCTATTATTATTGCCATTTAACATGTACTGATACTAAGGCAGATGTAAGTTAAGTAGCTTGGAGATAGAATATGTGTTAATTTCTTTAACCTCTATGGTTAAAGAAAATTTTCTAGGTAAAATAAATATAATCAATAATGAATAAATTAAAGAGACAGATATTAAAAGTTTTAAGTAGACACATTGGTATTTCTATGCCAAACAAAAGTCTAAAGGTTTTCTTCTAAAGAAATGGAATTATTTGGAATACCTAAAATATTTAAGTATGTGGAAGAATAAGAGATTTGGTTGGGATGTGAGCTTTCCAAATCCTGGATTCAGTTAACCCAGATTTTTGGACAAATATATCCCTCTTACATTCTATTGTACATATAGCATGCAGCTTTTCTTATACCCTACAAAACATTTTGGATCCCTAATTAGAAGTAGCTTTGGATCCCTAATCTAGGCTATGACTTTCTTCTTCATGCATGTATATATACCACTCCTTAAGTTGCTTCTCATGTTATCAAATGTATTAACAGCTTTCATGGGTTATCTATGTTCTGCATTGCTCTATCTCCAATATTCTTGCAGTTGTTATTTCTGGGGGCTTATATCTAGTAATTCTGCTATATGATCGTACTTTTTGAACAAGTCTGGCTCCTGAGGAATATGAATTAAAAGATGGAGTGATTGGTCTTGCTGCTTCTTTATCCTTTAGTGCCATCCTGTCTAAATCATCACGTTTCATGTATCTGACTTAAAATAGTTTGTGTTTTTGCTAGGAGGAAAAATCATTGGAAAATATAAGATGAGCTCAGTGGATAGAGCTTGCCAACAGAGTGTTCTGGAGAAGGGTAATACTATGGAGTTGGAAATTTCACTTGTTAGATATTTCGTTATCCTGGGCCTTTAAGGACTAATACTTCTGCATGTGTTCTTAAGTCTCCCCCACCAGAATAAACTTGTTGTCTCTAAATTTGCTTATAGCAATTAGAGGGCAAAGAATTGAGAATACTTTGCTATAAACATTAATATAAACTTCCACTTTCAAATGGAAGTAGGAAAAACTCCCTAGCAAAACTATTGATAAAACTGGTAAAAATTACTTTAAAAAAAGCATTTACTCTCTGGGGAAATTGTCCTAAGGGTACACAGGTAATGAAGAAACATTTATCCAGAATTGAAATGAGAAGTAGATAATTCAACAATAGTTGGATAATTCAGTGTTCTACTTTCCCAAATGGACAGAATTGCTAAGCAAAAGATCAGCAAGGACATAGCTGATTTAAATGACAGCATAAAGCAATTAGATTCAATAGATATCCATAGAACATCCCATTTAACAACAATGGAATAAATATTCTTCTCAAGAGCACATGGAATACCATCTATGAAAGACAATATATGAGGCCATGAAACATGATTCAATAAATGTAAGAGGCTGAAATCATAGAAAGTATGTTTTCTAATAACAATAAAATTAAATTAGAAATCCAAACCCACAAAGAAATTTGGGGAATTAATGCATATGTAGGCATTAAATATCACTTTCCTAAACAACAAATGGGATAAGGAAGAAATCACAAGGGAAATTAGAAAATACTTTGTTGTAATTAAAAATGAAGACATTAATATATATGAGATGCAGTTAAAGCTGAAAAACATTAGTTCACTTTGGTGAAATAGACAAATCCCAAGAAGGTCAAAAAGTACTGAAAGTCACTTGAAGAAATAGAAAATCTGAATAACCTATACTAGTGAAGAGATTTAAAAAACAAAATACCCCTAAAATGCCCATAGTCAAATGGCTTTACTGGTTAACTCTGCCACATATTTAAAAAGTGATTAATATCATTTTCTCACAAATTATTCCAAAATATAGAAGAGGAAGGAGTACTTCCCAACTCATTACATTAAGCCTATATTTCCTTGTATGGAAGACATTCTGGCAGTTTATTTATTTATTTTTTTTTTGGCAGTTGTTTAAAAGGTAAAAATATAGAAACAGCATCTGACCTAGCAGCTCTACTAGATAAACCCCAAAGAAATGAAAACATGCATCCACACGTAAACATATACAGAAATATTCTTAGCAGTTTTACTCAAAGAGCCAAAAAATGGAAACAACACAGATGTCCATGAACTGATAGATGGATTAATAAAGAATGGCATAGCCATTAAAGGGAATATGATTTAGTAATTAAATAAAGGAATAAAGAACTGTTGTTGTTTTAGTTGCTAAATTATGGCCAACTCTTTTGGGACCCCATGGATTATAGCCTGTCTGGCTCCTCTGTCCATGGGATTCTCTAGGCAAGAATACTGGAGTGGGTTGCCATTTCCTACTCCAGGGGATCTTCCTGACCCAGGATTGAACCTGCATCTCCTGATTATACTAGAATTTATGGTGGTAATAACTGCACAACTCTGTGAATATATTAAAAAACATTAAGGGATTTCTCTGGTGGTCCAGCAGTTCAGACTCTGCACTTCCACCACAGGGGGTGCGGGTTTGATCCCTGGTCAGGGAATTAAGATCCTACATGCTGTGTGGTGTAGCCAAAAGATAAAAAATTGAATAGTACACCTTAAATAGGGAATCATATATGTGTATGTGAATTAGATAAAGCTATTATAAAAGTAATGCCTATTTCACTCATTTCTGTGATTTATTTAAAAACATGCCATGCTAAGTCACTTCAGTCGTGTCCAGCTCTTTGCAAGTCTGTGGACTGTAGCCCTCCAGGCTCCTCTGTCCGTGGGATTCTCCAGGCAAGAATACTGGAGTGGGTTCCCGTGCCCTCCTCCAGGGGATCTTCCCTACCCTGGGATCGAACCCCAGTCTCTTATGCCTCCTTCATTGGCAAGTAGATTCTTTACCACTCGTGCCACTAAGCAGGGATCTGTATTTACATATACTTAGTAATAAGTTTATGTGTGGGAGCAGAAGTTAACAATGCACACTGTGTACATCTTCATATGATATTTGGGATCTGAAAGAATTGTTCACCTTCATATAAATGAACACTAAATTTCCTGAGTAAGAGTTATTCATTCCAGCTTATACAATCAGTTCCTGCTAAGTGAACATGTTCACCCTTCAGGAGACTTCTGATGGTTAGCAACGAAAATCCCAACTATTGAGTTTTTATCATTATGACTAACAAACCCATGGGGAAGACAATAAAAAATAAGAGCAAAATTCCATGATATTTTAAAATTTCCTTATGAAGATATTAATTTTGAATAAAACATGAACATTTTGGTCCCCTGGTTTTTAAACAAATGGTTGCTTAATTGAAAATGTGTCCTAAAGCACTATAGTGATCATCTCACTTCCATAATATTATTGCTTCAAGCATATGCATTTTGATACATATTCTGGCATTTCACAATATGTACATACTACATAATCAAATGGCATAAAATATTCAGATAAAGCATAAGACATCCAAACAATGTCTTGAAAAATAAAGTTATGACAAGTGTGTTATTAGGAGATTATATAATATATATATATATGTAAGAAAAAGCTGAATTTGTTTACATTATTAGTATTTTACAGGATTTATGCTTTTTTCCCCTCAGGAATATTATATGTATGTATTTTTCTTTTTGTTTACTGCAGCTGAGTTGATAATTGTTTTTCCAAATGTCACAGCTGCAAGAACATACTTCAAAAATGTTATAACCACAGGTATTAAATTCACCTCCTACTTCTTGGGAGTTTATATTTTTTAGCCTATAATTATAGAATCTGGTCTTTTAGCCTTCTTTTCACTTTTTGAGTTAGTAGCGGGCATCAACGGTAGCTCATCTAATTTCGACAACCTTGAATGTATTTGAATATCTAAGGAAACATTGTGATCTTTGCTCAGAATCTTCTCCGAGATTGTCTTCTTTTCTAGCTTGTGTGTGTGTGTGTGTGTGTGTGTGTTTCCTAAAGCAAGGAAGCTGAAGTCAGAAATAATGTGCAGTGAAAGAAAATAAATCTGAGCTTCTTGATACAAGAGGAAAAAAACTGCTTCTTTTGTGTAAATTCACTTTTTCCAATTTTTTTTGTTTTAATTTTTATTGAAGTAGAGTTGATTTACAGTGTTGTACTGGTTTCAGGTATATGTAGATGTTTTATTTTTAATCTGGCAAATTACTAGGAGGATGATAATACACACAGTAGTTGCAGTGTTCTGATTTGGTCCCACCCAAAACAATTGTGGGTTCCCTGGTGGCTAAGATGGTAAAGAATCTGCCTGAAATGGAGAAGACCCAGACTCAGTCCCTGGGTTGGGAAGATTCCCTGGAGAAGGAAATGGCCATCCACTCCAGTAATTTTGCCTGAGAAATCCCATTGACAGAGGAGCTTGACGGGCTACAGTCCACGGGGTTACAAGGAGTCGGACATGACTGAGTGACTAACAAGCACACAAAACAACTGTATATTTTATCTTCCAAGAAGGTTGAACTGTAATGATTAGCAGTAAGGCCTAAAAGGACTAGAGTAATCGAGTTCCAGTGAACTCTTCAAGGCTCCTTTCTTACTGAGGATGGTGTTAAAATTAAATAGGAGAAGGACCACAGGAAAGCAGGCAAGAATAAGTCCAAATAGAAGTGGGGGAGGGGAACAAAAGAGAAAATCTCAGAAAGCATGTACCATAGTTTTTAGCACTACCCTTACGTAGCAGAAGGGGGAGCTCTGGGAAGTTAAAAACACTCCTAGTCAATCCCCTTTTTTCCGGGTTTGGGAAAATTAAATTCAAATAGGAATGTACAACAGAAAAGTATCATGGTTAAATTTCATAGAAAATTATTTGAAGAAAAAAGAATGTAGAGTCTTAGACTGAAGTACTGAAGTACAAAGTAAAAACAAGAACAAAATTTAAATATAAAGTAACAAAGGAAGTGATAAAAAGATTGCAGAGAAGGTGATAAGTACTGAAGATCAATAAAGAGGATTAGGCATACAGATACTAGAGTTTCTAAAGGACCTAAGAAAAGCATCAGAGAAAATTATGAAAGTGTGTATTTCAAGGAAACTTTCCTTTAAATAAATGTTTAAACTTTACCTTAAAAGACAAACTGTGAACCTGAGAATATTGGCTATGATGACCAACAAGACTTAGTATAGTAAAATTATTGTCCTTAAGACGAGGAAAAAATTGAGAATGTGACTTGAAAGGGAAATAAAACTAGATCATCACCTGACTTTTCAGTAACTATTTTTATACAAAATAATTGAGTACAATACTCAACTTATTCAAGAAAAGAACATAAGAACCATGGATTTTATATCCAGGAAAATTGACCTCCATATATAAAGGACTTTGTAAAGGATACTGTAAAACTAATATCAAGTGACAAAATCTCAGAGAATATGGTTCTTATAAGACCCTCCTAAATATTTTACTTAAGAATAAGCTTCAAGAAAACAAAATGGCTAGAGAGGCACATAGTAGAGAAGAGATTAGCGTTAAATGGGTGATTCTTAAACTAAATGAGAACTAAAAGGGGAGAAAATAGCACACAGTTCCCATCTGTCATGATGATTTAGTTAGAGGACAATGACTGAAAATGAGGAGGATGAGGATAGCATATATCAACTATCAATAAAAAAATAATAATTGGTGATATAAAAGTATTATTAACATTGTTAGTCTAAAACTGTTGTATATGAGAAGACACTGAAGATATGTAATTATAGTTCATCTGAGTTCCATCATCCCTATTGTTCTAGAAAACTAGAATTCTCATTGTGAAACTAAGGAGATTCAGATGTAATATAGAAAAGGTTAAGTAGAAAACCCTGAATACCACATATGTAATAGGAATATCATTATAAAACATGAAGTACTTTACCTTTATATATTTATACATAACTTATATACACATGTGTGTTTATATATGTATGTGTATGTAAATGCACACACACACACAAGATTTCAGCTAGTATACATATTCCTAATAAATATCCTTAGCTCTGTCCTTCAAAAACATGATAGAAACAATGACCAGCTCAGCAGTAGTTTGCTTCCCAAGTCCTAATAATGATCCTGATTTATTATTCCCCATTTGAAGAAAATAGGGTCTTGTAGAGAAACAAATGATCCTTGTTCTGGGGCAGAAAATATACGAGATGAGCCTGGGACATCTTGACATACTAGTTGTCAAGAAAGTTTTCCAAGAAAATAAAAGGGCCTAGGAACCCTCTCCCTCTTGGGGGCGGGGCGGGGGAAAGGCATTACTGAACACAAATATTAGAAACTGAGTATTTTAGCCATGTATTGGGTTAAAAGATACAGTAAATGAAGTAAGAGGGCTTCCCTGGTGGTTCAGTGGTAAAGAACTCTCCTGCCAATGCAGGAGATGCAAGTTGAACCCCTGGGTAGGGAAGATCTCATGGAGAAGGAAATGGCAACCCATTCTAATATTCTTGCCTGGGAACTCCCATGGACAGAGGAGTTTGGTGGGCTGCAGTCCATGGGGCTGCAAAAGAATCAGACACTACTTGGCGACTAAGCCACAACAAGTAAGAGCTTGAATTGAGACAAAACTTCGACAGTATGTCCTTGTTGGTAATTTCTTTGAAATTCAACCTCTGTGATAAAAAGCTGGCTGATCTCCCAAAATATGAAAGATTTGCTTCGTGGGCCAACTCTTAAAAATAATGCTTAAATATTTAAGAGATAGTGTCATAGCTTGTTCACTGTATGCTCTATAAACACAAATTGATTTTTATACCATCTCCAACTGATTAAATCATTCTGAAAAGGTCAGTGTTTTAGTTAATTTTGAATTTGGGTTATGTATCAAAGAAGTTGTTTTTCCCTAGTACAAGTCATAAAAAATTGATACCTTGTAAGAGGGATTTAAGAAAAATTTTCCAATGAAGTATGAATAAAATAACAGATAAATGTTTGTATTTTAAAGGATTCTACTAAAAAACTGTGACTTCCCTGCTGAATACCTATCATATCCAAATTGTAGTGAATAATTGATATCAATAACAAAATAGCTTTAGTCATAAAGGAAAACATATACATTTTATTATATGTCTATATTATGGGACATCAGTAAGCCATATCCCATTTGTTACCTTGACTAGCTCTCAATACAATGTAAAATTTTAAACGAACACAACTGTGACTCCTGCATCTCACATACCAACTCATCCAGCTGCTGAAACACGGAGATTCTTGTTATTTTAGTTTTGTAAATAGAGTCAAAAAATATTTTGTTAAATTGCTACATGCTTACTATCTTAGATCTAACCTTTAATTGACCCATTAAAGAAAAAAAAATTGTTGTAGCATTACTATGAATCAGGCTTTAATTAAAATAGTTCTGAACTTGTGAATACTTTAGCTAATTAATATATAAATATTAATTTTTAAGTATTAGAATAATTTAGAAGGAAGCACAAGTCTAGCTTATTACTGATTGCATCATCAATTCCCGATTACTCTAGAAATATCATCTCCCATCTTCTTGGCTATGTCACTGCTCCACAGATTTGATGTCTCTTGTAGCAACCTTTGCTTGGAGAACTCCATGGACAGAGGGGCTTAAGAGGTTACAGTCCATGGAGTCACAAATAGTTGGACACGACTGAGCAGTGAACACTTTTAGCAACCTTACCAGTAACTACTTCAACACTTGCTTATTTGTAACTACATATGTCTGGTTTACTTTGTATGCACAGAAGTCCCTTAAAATGTTCACACTTAACCCTTCTCCTGTTCTGCAGTTTAAAAGAGAAAATATTCTATAAAAATGGTGTCATATAAGTCAGCAATTAGAGAAGTAGGTCAACTTGCTAACACTGTCTTCAAGTAATAGTTTTATTTATTTTGAAGAAAGAAGTGGTCCATTATTTGTCTTGAAGCATAGCTTAAAGATATTTGCCATACGCATTTAAATGTAAACACAAGACACATCAAAAAGTTAAAATATGTTATCTTAAACCAAACCTACCATAATATAACATCTTCTGAATTATGTATTTGATTTTGAAAATATAGTCTCATTTACTTAATACAAATCCCTCTGTGTTTTCTCCTTTGAACACAGGGAATGATGACAAGAAATACTTCGTATCTGAAGTGGTTTCATTTCTTGTAAGCCAAAACTGGTCATATTCATCTACAGCTGTGGATTAGAAACAGAACTTGGATTTAAGGAGATAAAAATGACAGATTCATGAGATTAGAACTCCTAAAGTGATATCCAATAAGTAACAGTCTGGACCAGAAAGGGAAAATACCCTACTAATGCAGGTAACACTCATCAACTTGTCTGTATGTTGAATTTGGGTAGAGAGGTATTTCTCCTGAAAAATCTTAGTCTAAACCAGATCTTCCACTATATTATCAAATTTTTATGATCTGTAGTGTTAAAACCAACAGAAGAAAATTATATTAAAATTACTTCCAGGTCAGTTTTATATGTATAACATTTAGTTCTTATTTTAACTTGGTTCTCTGTCTGCCATGGAACAAATCATATACATGACCAGAAGATGATTTAAATTTTATTTTTACACTCTGAGATGAATCAGGATGTTGAGATTTTTGGTTTGGCTTTATTTGTGTGTATAAATGTTGTTGTTCAGTTGCTAAATTGCGTCCAACTCTTTGTGACCTCATGGACTATAGCACACCAGGCTTCTCTGTCCTTCACTATCTACCTGAGTTTGCTCAAACTCGTGTCCATTGAATCGGTAATGCCTTCCAACCATCTCATGCTCTGATGCCCCCTTCTCATCCTGCTGTCAATCTTTCATAGCATCAGGGTTTTTTCCAATGAATTGGCTCTTCAAATCAGGTGGCTGAAGAATTGGAGCTTCAGTATCAGTCCTTCCAATGAATATTCAGGTTTGATTTCCTTTAGGATTGACTGGTTTGATCTCTTTGCATTCCAGGGGATTCTCAAGGGTCTTTTCCACCACCACAATTTGAAAGCATCCGTTCTTTGGCTTTCAGCTTGCCTTAAGGTCCAACTCTCACATCCGTACATGACTACTGGAAAAGGAATGCATCTGCTTTTTAATACACTGTTTAGGTTTGTCATAACTTTTCTTCCAAGGAGTAAGACTTTTACATTTTGTGGCTGTAGTCACCATCCTTAGTGATTTTGGAACCCAAGAAAATAAAATCAGTTACTGTTTCCATTTATTCCTCACCTATTTGCCCTGAAGTGACGGGACCAGATGCCATGATCTTAGTTTTTTGAATGTTGAGTTTTAAACCAGCTTTTTCACTCTCCTCTTTCACCTTCATCAGGAGACTCTTTAGTTCTTTTTCACTTTCTGCCATTAAAGTGGTATCATCTGGATATCAGAGGTTGTTAATATTTCTCCTGGCAATCTTGATTTCAGCTTGTGATTCATCCAGCCCTGCATTTTCCATGATGTACTCTGTGTATAAGTCATATAAGCGGGGTTACTATATACATCCTTGGCATACTCCTTTCCCAATTTTGAACCAGTCCACTGTTTCATGTAAGTTTCTAATTGTTGATTCTTGATCTGCATACAGATTTCTGAGGAGGCAGGTGAAGTGGTCTGGTATTCCCATCTCTAAGAATTTTCCAGTTTTTGTGATCCACACAGTCAAAGTGTAGTCAATGAAGCAGAAGTAGGTGTTTTCCTGGAATTCCCTTGCTTTTTCTATTGCCCAGTGGATGCTGACAATTTGATCTCTGGTTCCTCTGCTTTTTTAAATTCAACTTGTACTTTTGGAATTTCTCAGTTCACATACTGTTGAAGCCTAGCTTGAAGGATTTTGAGCATTATTGTGCTAACATGTGAAATGAATGCAATTGTGTTGTAGTTTGAACATTCTTTGGCATGGTCTTTCTTTGGGGTTGGAAAGAAAACTGCACTTTTCTAGTCCTGTGGTCATTGTCGAGTTTTCCACATTTGCTGACATATCGAGTGCAGCACTTTAACAGCATCATCTTTTAGGATTTGAGATAACTCAGCTGGCTTTTCATCACCTCCACTAGCTTTTTTCATAGTAATGCTTCCTAAGGTCCACTTGACTCAAGAATGTCTGACTTTAGATGAATGACCACAGCATTGTGGTTATCCAGGTCATTAAGACCTTTTTTATATAGTCTTCTGTGTATTCTTGCCGTCTCTTCTTAATATCTTCTGCTTCTGTTAGGTCCTTGCTGTTCCTGTTCTTTATTGTGCCTATCTTTGCATGAAATTTTCCCTTGGTATCTCAAATTTTCTTGAAGAGATCTCTCATCTTTTCCATTCTATTGTTTTCCTCTGTTTCTTTGCTTTGACCACTTAAGAAGGCCTTCTTATTTCTCCTTGCTATTCTCTGCATTCAGTTGGGTATATCTTTCCTTTTCTCCTTTGCTTTTCCCTTCTCTTCTTTTCACAGCTGTTTGTAAGGCCTCCTCAGACAGCCATTTTTTCTTCTCATATTTCTTTTTCTCAGGATGGTTTTGGTCACCAAAACCAACCATAGTTGGGATATTACGAACCTCCATCCATAGTTCTTCAGGCCCTCTATCAGACCTAACCCCTTGAATGTATTCATTACCTCCACTGTGTACTCAGAAGGGATTTGATTAGGTCATAGTTGAATGGTCTAGTGGTTTCCTATACTTTTTTCAATTTAAGCCTGAATTTTATGTATGTGTGTATGTATGTATTTTGTTGTTGTTATTATTGTTTTGTTGTGTTTGTTTGGTTATTTAAAAATTTTAAATATTTTTTTATCAATATGGTATTTTAAATGTAATTCAGTGAAAATGGTGGGCTGTCATATGAGAATTAAAATTTTAGCCAGTTGTTTTTTCTGAAATTTGGCTACTTTGCATTATGATGTTTGGCAAAGAAAAGAAAAACAATCTCTTTCAGAAATCATAAATTTCTATAATTTGATTTCTTTATCATGAGTGTAGCTCTAATTACCCAGAATTTCAGGCTGGAGGCCACTTCTGGGTGATTGACTCAGAGGCCTTGGTGATAGTAATGTAGCTATTGTACATATTTTTAAAATTTATATCTAAATATTTTTCTCTTTAGTGGTAATAAAAATGGTATTTTATATTTAATTTCAAATTTCCATTGTTTACTGTTAGAATATAGGAAAGCAATTGACTTTTGCATATTTAGCTTGCATCTGGTAACTGTGTTATAATCACTTATTAGTTCTGGTATAATTTTGTTGATTCTTTGTGTACAATTATATCATCTGCAAACATAGACTGTTTTACTTCCTCCTTCCCAATATGGGCTTTTTCTTTTCTTTCTTTTGGTTTTTCTGTATTAGCTATGACTTCCAATATACTGTTGAGTAGGATTGATAAAAACAGATGTCCTTGCCTTGTCCCTGATGTTAACAGAAAACCATCTAGTTCCTAACATTAGTTATGAGGTTAGCTGTGAATTTTTTGTGGATGTTCTTTATCAAGTCAGTGAAGTTCCCCTTTATTCCTAGCTTGCTGAGTTTTTTTTTTTAATCATGAATGGGTAATGAATTTTGTTATATTTTTTGCATATGTTGATATGATATTATTTTTCTTCACTAAACTGTTGTGATGATTGTATCAGTTGATTGTCAAATATCAAACGAGCATTGCACACCTGAGGTAAATCCCATTTGGTTATGTTATATAACTATTTATACATTTTTAAATTCAGTATTTGCTAATATATCATTGAGGATCTTTACTTCTATGTTTGTGAGAATTATTGGTCTGTAGTTTCCTTGTCTTGAAACATCTTTGGTTTTTATATTAGGTTGATGCTGGCCTCATAGGATGAGTTAGGATGTATTCACCCTATTTTCTAGGGGTCATCATTGAGAATTGGTGTAATTTCCTCATTAGCTGTTTGGCAGAATTCACCAGTGAAAACATCTGTGCTAGTATTTTGTTATGTGAGGTTATTAATTATTGATACAATTTCTTTAGTAAATATATGACTATTAGGATTACGTGTTTTTCCTTGTGTAAGGTTTGATAGGTTCTGTCTTTCAAGGAATTTATATAAGTCATCTAAGCTTTCAAATATGCGGGCATAGCCTTGTTCATAATATTTATTTATTATCCTTTAATGTTGAAGGGACTAGAAGTGATCTCTTTCATTTCCTATATTAGCAATTTGTATCTTTTCTTTTTTTCTTGGCAAGAAGTTTATCAATTTTACTGAGTTTTCATAAAAAAACAGTTTTTGGTTTTGTTGATTTTCTTTATTGATTTCTTGTTTCGAATTTCCTTGATTTCTGATCTATTTTTTTTAGTTATTTCCTTCTGCTTGGTTTCCATTTTATGCAAGCTCATTTTACAATTTCTCTCAATATTTCTTTACTATTTTTTTTCCATTCTGAAATACATTTCTAATACATTTACTGATATTTGGTTTGGAACTTACATCAGCATTTAAACATGCTATTTCATTGTTCATTTCATAAACATTTCATAAGCATCATAAACATTCATTTCAATAAACATTGCTATTTCACAGTTCATTACAGCTTAATTTCAGATGAGATGTCACTGTCATTGATTTTTTAATTTTTGAAAGTTAGATGTCTTTACCAGCTTTCAGACTTTTCTTGTTTTTGCTTTCTGTAGTTTGACTTATATGAGCCCAGGTACGTTTGGAAAAGGAAGTGACAACCCACTCCAGTTTGCTTGCCTGGAGAATCCTTTGGACAGAGGAGCCTAGTGAACTATAGTCCATGGGGTCACACTGAGTTAGACACGACTGACTAACACTTTACTTTTATGCTTCTATGTTCTCCTCTTAGGTATTTTCAACTTGTGAACTGGTAATTTTTTTTTTTCAGTTTTGGAGTATTCTCAGGCATCATCTTAAATATTTATTCAATTATACATTCATAAGAACTCTCCAGTGTTTTTCATTTATTTATTGTGCAATTTTCTTCAATTTCCATTTTTCCTCTATTGTTTTGCTTGACAATTTTTATTGCTTTTCTTCCATCAATCCTGTCTTATGCTAATTCTATGTGATATTCTAATAAAACAGTGTCACAATTTTCATTCACATGGCAAACTTGATCTTAGCCAGATATTCAAGGCAAGTAAAATTATAAAGTTTAGGAAAAAACATATGAAGTTGTCACTCTGGCAAAAATATGATTGTTTATATAGAAAATCGAATGACTCTATGGGTATACTTTTCTAATTGACAGTGAGTGTATCAAATTTATTGAAGACCAGATCATTGTAGAAAACAAACATAAGATTTTAAATGATGTCATTTATTACTGCATTAGAAAACATCAAATGCCTATGAGTAAATGTAACAAAATATGTGCAAAATTTCTACACTTCTGTAAAAGATAAATATGAATTTTTAAAAATCTAAGTAAATTTCTTGAATTAGAAAATGTTTTAAGATTTGAAAACACTATTTTAGGACTATTTTATAAATTCAGTGGAATCATATTCAAATCATATAAAAGTTTTACACTTATGTAAATCCAAAATTTCATTCTAAATTGATAGTTAAAAGTCCTGAATAGTCAAGGAAAACTCAAAAAAAGAAATGCAAACTTGGATAAACTAAAGATTTAGATATTAAAAAGCCATTAAAAATATTGTATATTATGGTATTTGGTTTAAGAAGAGACAAAAAACAATGAAACATACATTAGCATTCTTTTGATTAGTGACTACAGCAAGAAAAGAGGAAAATTAAATGGTTTGAATTCAACTGAGCATTCACATTTTTAAGAAAGGAATCATAGCCCTTGATTAATATCATATGTGAGTCAATTACAGATATAGTATAGATTAAAAAAAAGAAAAGTAAAACAATAAAGCTTTTTGATGAAGCATATTTATTATCTTGGAACAGGCTGTTTCTTCAGCAGAATACAATGTGACATGATAGTTGATAAATTAAACTCCATTAAGATTAAGTCCTGGTATTAATTAAAGTGTACCATTTAGAAGGCTAAATTTCAGCCAAATAGTGTGAGAAAAATGTATGCAATGCATAAATCTAGCAAAGACCTGTACCTAGATAATATGTAATGGTCACAACAAAATACTAAGAAAAAGGCAAATAGGCCAATAAATAATGGGTAAAAGGCTTGTTCAGACTTTTCAAATGAGGATTTGCCAGTTGTCAATATGCATAGTAAGAGATGTTCAAGTGCGTATTCATCAGAAGAATGAAAGTTAGATACAACTACATAGCCAGAAGAATGGGTAAAATAAAAATGACACACAATACCAACGTTTATTGAAGATGTAGATCAATGGAAATTTCTATGCACTTCTGTTGGGAATGTAAATTGGTAAAATTACTTTGGAAAATTGTGCTGCAATACCTACTAACATAGAACATACATTTACTGAGCCAGTTACCATAAAGTAATTTCTCTTTACTCCAGAAATGCATGCACATGCACATGTATAAGGATGGTCCCGGAAGCATTATTTATAATAACCAAACACTGGAAAAAATAAAAACATTCACAACAGTAGAATGCACAAATAAATCGTTGTATATTAAAGAACATTGAACAAACTTTACAACATATAGCAAAATGGATGAAATTCTAAACATAATTTGAATAAATAAAGCTAGTGATAAAAGAATATATATGATTCCATTTACATACAGTTTTTAAAAATAGGGAAAACAAAATATAATATTTCAAAATACCTACCAGTTGGTAAAACTATACAAAAAAAGTAAGAAAGCATTTATTTTCCATTACCATCAAAATAGTGGTTGTATCCTGCTGGGAGGAAAGAAATTATTAATTGCAGAGTCATGCAAGGATCACCTGAAATGCTGGCAATATTTTACCTTTTGACCTGGTAGGCATTATGCAAGAATTCCTTCAGAATAATTTATTGAACAGTACATACTTTTTTTGTGCACATTATTTATCCATAAACATTTCATAGTAAGTTTAAAATGCTTTTTAAAAACTAAAATTATGTGTGATTCATTAAAAGATATTTCAGATTGAGTGAGCATTCTGATTCTTAAAGGTAGATTGACAGTTGTGGTGAAAATAACACGTTGTGTCATGCTAAATAGACTAAGTTAGTTTTTGTTTTGAAAAATTAATTTCTAAAATAGATCAGTGAAGGAGATATTAACAAAGAAAATAGTTAAATTTGAATGAGAACCACAAAATCTAAGTGACAGTCATAATAGATAACTGTGTTTAAAATTAGAGTGAAAGACATCATTTCTAAAAAAGATACCTCAGATCCATAGATGGTATGCTCTTCTTTACTCTCATTTGCTCATTATGTTTCTCAGTAACTTTAAGTTTCAAATATATCTTATATAGTGTCACAATCTGCCTAATTATTATTTATTTAAATACAGTTTAATCTTCTTTCAAAGTTTTCTAATTAAAAGAAAGTTTTTATTTTCTCTTACTATGATGTTCAAAGGTCTGTAATATTTGAGAACCTGATGACAGTCAAACATTTAAGCCTATATTTTCTTTTTTGGGGGAGGGAGGGCCCTATTGTGAAGCAAGGAATTAATCCATTCTTTTTTTTAATGTAACAATTTTGATACATGTCCCCTTAAGAGATCACAGCTTTAGCTAAAAGGAACATATTCACCCATAACTTCATAAATCAACCAGAAAAGCCCTGAAATGTTTACCACTATATTTCACATATATCATATCCTCTAACTAAAATGCTCAGGATTAAGACAGTCCAGGGAACACTGCACTGTCTTTTGATTTCTAAAATAATCCTGTCTTCTAACAGAGTCTTTCTGTGGTCTACTTTGTTGATAGGTTAAAAAGCTCAATGTGAATTAAAAATTCTGTGCTTGAATACTCTTTTTGACAAATTTAAATAGATTTCTTTATTGAAGGATTTTTCATCCTCTTCTATTTGAGGGCTTCTCTGGTGGCTCAGAGGTTAAAGTGTCTACCTGCAATGCGGGAGATCTGGGTTCGATACCTGGGTCGGGAAGATCCCCTGGAGAAGGAAACGGCAACCCACTCCAGTATTCTTGGAAATGGCAACTCACTCCAGTATTCTTGCCTGGGGAATCCCATGGACGGAGGAGCCTGGTGGGCTACAGTCCTCGGGTCGCGAAGAGTCGGACACGACTGAGCGACTTCACTTTCACTTTCTTTCATTTTCTATTTGATAGTATATATGTTGACTTTTGAAGAAAAAAAAAATTCAAGTATATTTGACCATAGAGTTTTTTGAGTAAGTTTTTATTGGCCAGTATTGGCAGCTTGTGCCTTGGTAACATTGAACTTAATTTCAGATAACAATAGCAGCAATCATTTCTACTATATAATGTGTGTTAGTCACTTGGTTGTGTCTAACTCTTTGTGACCCCATGGACTATAGCCTGCCAGGCTCCTCTGTCCAAGGAATTTCCCGGGCAATAATACTGGAGTGAGTTGCTATTTCCTGTTCCATATTATATAATAGGTGTTATGAAATAAAGACTATTTTATCTGTTACTTTTGGTGGCTTTCTTGATTTACTTCTTTTTTAATGCAATCATGTATATGTTACAAAGATCATGGCTTATCTGTTAGTATACTTATCAAATGTATTATCTTATCTTGGTAACTGAGAAATAATGCATGAAAGAAATGAATCATTAGAGTTTGGACTTAGCGTGGCTGTCATAAAGGATAAATATTTTATAGTAGTTAAGATATCTTTCACCATAACTGTACCAACTAGGCATACTTTTATATCTGTTGGTCACAGGAATCAATGGTTGCTTGGAAAATGATATCATACCTGTAAGCTTCCCAAGGGTGCTAATGTGCTTAAGATTAAAAGAGATAAACTAAATTTACATAGATATCTCTTAGGCAGCCAGCTATGTGTCTGAAAACACATATTCTAAATCTTTATTCTGAGCCAAAGGCATGGAACCACATCCAGTGATGTTTCCATATATTTACTACATTTTTTTTTTTACATTTGCACTTTTTAAGAATTGATACTTTAAAGGAAGAGAGGACTTTCTGCAAGATTGCTTTGTTCCAGTGGAAGTGTTCATTTGGTTTATAAGTGGGTACATGTCAATTAGGCATCAATTGACAGTTTAGAGAGTATTGAGATTTATTATGAGAGATGCAGTGTAATCAATTTTAAATTATAGGACACTAATATAATTAGATTTTTAGCACATAAAAATTGTAAGGAATATTTAGGCACTTAATTGGAATTTTAAAAGCCCATGATAGCAAGTTAATAATTGTAACAACTAATAGAGTATCTAAATAAATGTCACTATTTTTATTAATTGATATTTAATTTGCTGTAGCCTGCCTTGGTAAATGTTAATTAAATGCCAGAAAATTCCTTATAATTTTAACATATTAATAATCTTATAATTATGTCTTTATTGCTTACATAATTATGTTAATTACACAGCTACTAGATTTACTGTACCCTTTATAGAATGCTTAGGACTATTCATTTTTCTCCACAGGTCAATAAACTCGATTGCTTGGTAACCACTGTAGGTCATAGAACATCAAAACTATTTGTGAATTAATATACATTTCGATACAACACTGTGAACTTTACACATTAAATCAAGAGAAGTGAAATAATGGAAACCTGTCATTAGTCCTTTTATGAATGTATTATCTTTTACTTTAGAAAATATGTATCGATATGGGAGAAAACATGAAAATTGTCTTTCACAAACTTTTCTAAAATGGTATTTAATAAGAGTATTTTCTTTCAACATGCTTTCATATGTATAGTCTGACTTTATATATACAGTATATAAATTATATATATTTTATGTATAGAATAACATAAAATTCAACTATCCTCATTTTACTAATAAAAAAACTGATTTAGAGATTACATTATTTTCCTGATATAATTCCACATTATTGTTGCTTACATACTCACTGAGCTTTGTCACTCTTTAGCCCCTTATATATTCAGCCCTAACTTCCTACCAACTCTAAGTTTCCAATCTAGACACTTTGTTCCAACACTTTTTACCTCTATCTCTGGTAAATAATTAGACATTTCAAAAAGTCTGTTTCTATCAGCTTTTCACCACTGAAAAGCTGGTGTTGAATAAGTCAAGCCTGGTGTTGAATAGGTCATGACTTACTCATCTGTAAATTCCTAGTTGAGACTCTATCACAGAATATAATCCAAAAGTATATCGAATTCAAAACTTGTGTAAGTTTTGTTTAAGTTAGGTCCGTTACTTCTTTCTCCTGGCAGTTCTCATAGAGCATCATCTCTCCTCAATGCTCAGATTTTTTTTTTTTTTGTTTAACCCCTCCATTTCTGTTCTTGATCATCTCTATTTGCATCTTGTTTTTATAGCCAACCACAGATTTCATAAAATGGTCAAGTAAAAAGCTTATACCATTAATTAATTAATACAATTTGCATGTTAGATCACTGAAATGAAACCTCACTATTATTTATTTTATATTTATAGAAATATTTGTAATATAATAATAGACACATTTGGATTGCATTTTTAAATTAGTTGCTTATTCTAAAATAGGTAACTATAACTCAACACCATGGAAACATTAATATGTAGTATTAGTCTTTTCCAACATATTGCATCATGATGTAATAGGAAAAAAATAGTTGGGTATTATGACATCTACAGTGCAAATTGTGCACTGGAAAATGTGGTAAATGGATGAGTAAGCTTTTGTGGCCTTTTCTAATTCTAAGTTAAAAATTAAAATATTTGTTCTTCTATTGTATACAATATATTGAGTAGATTGTTAAATAAGCAACAACCATTTCTTCCATATTTTCATTCTTGATTTTATAAAAATGGTGTTTTATTCATGTTTGGATAAATTTTATCAGAGTCATTCTTGCATCACATGAAAAAATCTTTGTATTATTATGATGAAAGAGACCACATTTTATAGTAATCAGTGCAGTGTCTTCTACTCTACCTGGCATCTGTTTTTCTTCTCAATTTGATGTCATACTACTTATTCTATATATTTTCACAGTTCTCTTCAGTATGTAATTCGAGTTCTTATTTCATACTAACTACATAACTTGCAGATCTACAGCTTTGACAAAAAGATCCTATCTGCTAATCTCTGAATATTCAGATGGTTCTCATTTTTAAAGAACCAACAAAGTCTTCTATTTTATCATCTTTATGACACATTATCAAAAACGTGGGCCTGCAGTGATCTCCTTCAGTATTAACATCCCTCAGTAAATACTGTTTGTTTAATTGATTGCTCCTTTATACATACTTGTCTTGTGCATTTTTAATTTTCCCAGACTGCATCATTGGCCCCTTCAGGTTAATGACCAGGACCCTTGTTTCTGTTTTATCTCTACAAGTCCCCAGCATTGTATTATGCACATAACAGGCAACAGGCATTGTTCAATTTAACTCTTGTTTGAATAGTGGACCAGTGCAGCACTTTTTATTCTGTGTTCTTCAATGAAAGACCATTAATTACCTAGAAGTTTGTTGAAATATGGATTTCCCTGGTTTTCCTGGACCCGACAATCATGTAGTGAGGGGCAGTACTTTTTAAAAGGAAGCACGCTAAATCTTGTACATGATATCAACTAGGGGCATATAGAACTACAGACTGAGTTTGGATCTAGATTTCTAATAAATAAGGATTGCTTCTCATTTTATTGTTGCTGATGCTTATCTTATTGTGGCTTATTTTTGTTGCTTACTATTGTTGCTGATGAGCAACAACATGAAGAGGACCCTTCAATTCATCATATATTTTTAGAATCTTTAGTCTAGCTAACAATGTATTTTTAGAGTAGGTGTAGGTACCTCCATTTCCATACATGCATTCTCCATGGATAACATTTATAATATCACAAAAAGAAAATATGTAACACCAATGAACATAGACAGCACGTTAAAAAGCAGAGGCATTACCTTGCCAACAAAAGTCCGTCTAGTCAAGGCTATGGTTTTTCCAGTGGTCATGTATGGATGTGAGAGTTGGACTATAAAGAAAGCTGAGCACCAAAGAACTGATGCTTTTGAACTATAGTGTTGGAGAAGACTCTTGAGAGTTCCTTGAACTGCAAGGAGATCCAACCAGTCCATCCTAAAGGAGATTAGTCCTGAGTGTTCATTGGAAGGACTGATGTTGAAGCTGAAACTCCAATACTTTGGCCCCCTGATATGAAGAGCTGACTCATTTGCAAAGACCCTGATGCTGGGAAAGATTGAAGGCAGGAGGAGAAGGGGATGACAGAGGATGAAATGGTTGGATGGCATCACTGACTCAATGGACATGAGTTTTGGTAAACTCCGGGAGTTGGTGATGGACAGGGAGGCCTGGTGTGCTGCAGTCCTTGGGGTCGCAAAGAGTCAGACACGACTGAGCAACTGAACTGAACTGAATGAAAAATCTTTTGAATATCTCATAGTTCATGTATTTTGAAATACAGTCTGTATAGTGAAAGAAACACTGTCCATGTTGAACAGCAAATTCATTTAAAATAATTAAATTAGATCTACTTCAAAAAAGACATTAAAGAAAATTCAGTGTACATCACTTTGTTCTTGTTTTTCTGACTTTCTAAATAGAGAAAGAAATTTATATAAAATATAATTGAAAGGAAAAATGGAATTATCCTGTTTGTCTTTATTTTGCTTTCCTGTGGCTAAGAGTCACAGATCATTCTGTGAATTTTATCAAGGAAAAAATTGTGTCTTAATCAACTACCTAGGTAAAGCTCCATTTTAGAGAAAAAATTAAATTTCATGAGAAACCAATTTCTCCAAAGCTTTTCAGCTTAATCATTACCTTCAATTTAATTCAAGCATCAATCCAGAGTTTCATGAGCATTCTTTACAGAGGAAGTTGGTCTGTAAACGTCAGTTTTTTATCTCTGGGTATATATAGATAATGTGTTTTCCAGATATGTGTTTAATTTTAAATTTATATTTGTGCCATTTTGAAATCCATTGGTCTCCTCATCTTGGTACAGAACTCCCGTGGTGGTGGTGGTGGTTTAGTTGCCAAGTCATGTTCCGCTCTTGAGACCCCATTGACTGTAGCCTGCCAGGCTCCTCTGTCAATGGGATTCTCTAGGCAAGAATACTGAAGTGGGTTGCCATTTCCTTCTCCAAAAGTTGCCATAGGACTGGACATTTATACATTGTAAATGAACAGTTGCAGAGTGTACTGGTTTCCAAGGCTCACATTAGTATAATGCTAATCCATGTATATTTGCAAATTGTTATGATCATTGCTCAGAAATGGCATCAGTTGCAGCTGCAGCATTCTGAAAATATTTCAGACTTGTGATAGCTGGAACAACAACACAGAAATTATAATCATCTGACATCCATCACCACTGCTTTCACTTGATTACACCAGTCGACAAATTCTGTGCAGGAAGACAGTGAAATAAGGAACAGTACAAGCCTTATCTACTAAAGAAATTGTCATCCTTTTTTCAGATTATTACTATTCCATGTTTCTACCAATTTCCTTCTTCCAATTCAAACAGTATCTAATACATAAACAGAATAAGAACTATGATTTTTCAAAATGTCCATTGAAGTGCTGCTTCTTAAGAGCTAAGTCAACAAAGAGCTTCTAAGAAAATAAGAATCTGCCTGCAGTGCAGGAGGCCTGGGTTCAGTTCCTGGCTGGGGAAGATCCCCTGGAGAAGGAAATGGCAATCCACTCCAGTATTCTTGCCTGGAGAATTCCATGCAGAGGAGCCCGTCAAGCTATACTCCATGGAGTTGCAAGAGTTGGGTAGGATTTAGCCACCAAACCACCCAGACCCAGGTAATATGAAGTTGTTAAAAATATTAGTCTGAATAAGATTTTATTTTTAGTGTAAACATATTTATCTGCTTCCTTTTCTTCTTTCTTCCCCCCGCTTTGTTTTCTGTTTTCTTCTTACTGAAAGACTAAGCATTGCCAATGTACAGGGTAGACAGATAGGATTTCTTTTTCAATGCTTCTGTTTTTATCTTGTATCTTCTAATCTATATACTGTGGCCCAACAGTTCTCTGCTGAAGGCTATTCTGGTATCTGATGTCTATGAAGTCACTACAGAAATTCAACCTATCATTTTTGTAAGTCTGAGTGTAACCTTAGTTTACTATTTTTCTTTAATGTATCAGACAAGCTAAGCAACTTCATAAAATCCAACATGAGGCAAAGTGCTTTTACTTAACGTATGCTAATAAGTGCTATGGAATGAACTAATGAAATAATATTTATATCAGATGACCTGTTATGAAATATACTGTGTCTTTTCAAATTAAGATCCAGTTAGACCAAAAAAAAAAAAAAAATCCTAGTATTATAAAAACTTTTGTTGGCTGACCTTTGCTTGTCTATTATCCTGCTTGCAAACTCTATCTTTTCATCAATTGCCACACCATGTATTATGTCTGAATAGCCTTAGGTTAAGTATAATATTTTATTATTTGTGCACAATGTTCTTTCTGGGATAATTCTTTCACTAATAATTTATTTCAAATGATACTTTCTCCAAAAATCTGCTTAAAACATACAACTCAGGTCTTTTTTAGTAAAGTTAGAGTTGGACAACCATTGCTATATCTAATATAGAACATTTTCATCACTCCAGTTATAATTCTCTTAATTTCTTTGTATAAATTTGTGTTACCATCTTGCAGCATACTTTTATTCCCACTCGCCTACTTTTGTATGGCTATTGTATATTTGTATTAATTGATATGATATAAAATACATATGTGTGTGTATATGTATATATACCTCCAATAACAATTATATACATATTGTTATATTAAATTTTTAATTAGAGAAGGGAGAAGAAATATGTAATTACACTTTTATAACTACCTGCATTTTTTTTTTTAAACTAGTGCTCTTTGTTTTTTCATGTGACTTGAATTTATGTCTGCTCTCACTTACTTTGAACCTGGAGAGTTTTCTTTGATTATTTCATTGATATAATAGCAATTTGTTTTTGTTTTACATTTAGAACTTTGGATAACTTGTTCGCAACTCTCTGGTCTCCACTGTTTCTGATAAGAAGTCTGATGATTCTTACTTGATTTTCCTCATATGAGTTATTTCTCTCTCGAGTTGTTCATGAGTTGTTTTTCTGCTTTTAAAAAATTTTATCTTTGGCTTTCAGCATTTGACTGTGATGTATCTGCATGCAGATATCTTTGTAATTATCTTACTTGAAGTTCATTATATTTTTGGACGTATAGATTAATATTTTTCATCAAATTTAGAATATTTTAAACCATTACCTCTTCATATATTTTTTCTGCCCTTTTTTCTCTCTCTTCTCCCTTTAGCGTTATGCATATATTGATGCTGTTAATGAAAGTGTTAGTCACTCTAGATCATTGGGATAGACTCCATGGACTTCAGCCCACCAGGCTCCTCTTTCCATGGTATTCTCAAGGAAATAATACTGGAGTGGTTTGCCGTTACTCTCTCCAGGGGATCTTCCTGACCCAGAGATCAAACTGGTGTCTCCTGCATTGCATGCAGATTATTTACCATTTAAGCTGATGCTTCACATTTTTTTCTGAGGCTTTATTTATATCACTTTATTTTTATCTCTTCTTCAGATTGATAATTTCTATACTCTTTATTCAAGTTTGCTAAATCTTTTTTTTTCCTGCTCATATCTACTATTGAGCATCTAGTGATTTTTCATTTGATTTACTCTAGAATTTCCATGCAGTTCTTTATTATAATCTTTATTTTACTATTGATAGTCACTGTTTGTTTAGATATTGTCCTCATGATTTCCTTTCCTTCTTTATACACAGTTTGCTTTGGTTCTTGGAATAGATTAATCTTAGCTGCTTGGAAATCTGTTGACTTTGATAAGTTGAAAATCTGGTTCCCACAGAAAGTTTCTATTGTAGGTTTTATTTTGTTTTGTTTGTATGTGGTATGTGTTCCAGAACTTTACATGTCTTATAATTTTTCAGTTGTAAATTATATCTCAAGATAATGTCAAATCTATAGAGACTGATTCCCACCTGCAAACATCTGTGGGGAGCTGCTATTGTTGTTTGATTGGTCATTTTTTTCTTTAATGACTTTATTGACCTGAAACATGATGGTTCTTTACCCACAGTTAGATTTCTACTCTTGTATATGTGAGTAGTTTGTAAGGTATTTTACAGTTAGTTTTTAGCAAACGTTCACTCAGAAATAGTTGCTTGGATGTACCCATTCTGATTATTTCTAAGAGGGCATACCCTTGAGCATACACACACTCTTCCAGATGGTGTGCATGTTATTTGATTTTTAAACAAATAAAATTCCTAGTAGTTGTACCATGGTTAGAGTAGCCTAATATTCAGCCAACATTGATCAGAGGTTGTAGTTAAGCCCCCTGTGCTACTTGTTTTCTGTTAATAGATAAGTGTGAGATACAGGGATTGTTTCCAAGATTGCTTCCTGTTCTAAGATTGGGTGCAGCCTAGTGAATGTGCATTGTCTTCATGATTCCCAGGGTTGAATGTAATCTCACGTGGTCTCTTTTACCTTTCCCTATCACTGTCTTATATTTCTGATTGCTCTTCTGTTTTGCCTGCCTCTGTCAGTATTATGGAGATACCAGACGTCTTAATTGCTTTCTCCCAGGCTCTTCATTGCCTGGCAATGAAGGGACTATCAGTCCTGTTGTCAGTGCTCACCCGAAAGAGTATATCTGCAACATGGAGTTGAAGAAGACAAGATAAACTAGTGCCTTTGTCTTTTGTTGTGAAATCACAGCCCTAGACTAGGAGCTGGAGAGGGAAGGAGCTTCCTTTTTGCCACAACCACCCAGGATTTCCACATGCAGATCTGGGGAGAAACATAGGAGTAGTCTGTGGTTCAAGTTCCACAACCTCGTTTTCTTACAAAGATTTAGAAGATTTCAGTGAGTGAATGTTTCTCTATTTGCTATATATCATTTATATAGTTTCTGGAGATTAAAAAAAATTTTTTTGTTGTAATTATTTATAGTTAAATATTTGTTGTTGTTGTTAGAGACAGTGCCATCAAGTTCCTCATTTCACCATTCTAGAAGTAAAAATAGGGTTTATTACAACAATGTGGGTTTTGGTTGGTAATAACTTTATTAACATATCTATCATATAAAAGATTAATTTGTAAAAAATCATATAATTAGATAATCATTTACAAAAATGTAGTAGTAAACATGGCCACTTGCTAAAAATTCACATAATTTTCATAGTTATTTTTGGCTTTGCAAAAACACAAATAAATAGGTTATAAAGTTAACTCATTGATTGACCTGCCACCCATGTTAGTTTAACAAATATTTATGCTCTATTTATCTTCTTTAGTATTGTTTCCAAGACTTATTACTGAATCATCATTCCTAGAAAGGATGAAATATTCTTTTATTTTAATAAAATTTTATCAAATCATCCAGCCACATATCAAAATAATAATTAGCACAGTCAAGTTAGGGCTTATTGTAGCAAGATAAGGATTTGTCTATTAATCAATCTGTTAACATAATTCTCTACAGTAGTAGACCAAAATTTTAGGAAAGTATATGATTGTCTTCTTAGATTCTAAAAGATCAGTGATGAAACACATACTTCCTAAGTTCAGTTCAGTCGCTCAGCCGTGTCCGACTCTTTGCAACCCCATGAACCGCAGCACGACAGGCCTCCCTGTCCATCACCAACTCCCTGAGTCTGCCCAAACCCATGTCCATCGAGTTTGGTGATGCCATCCAACCATCTCATCCTCTGTCATTCCCTTCTCCTCTTGCCCTCAGTCTTTCCCAGCATTAGGGTCTTTGCAAATGAGTCAGCTCTTCGTGTCAGGTGGCCAAAGTATTGGAGTTTCAGCTTCAACATCAGTCCTTCCAATGAACACCCAGGACTGATCTCTTTTAAGATGGGCTGGTTGGATCTCCTTGCAGTCCAAGGGACTCTCAAGAGTCTTCTCCAGCACCACCGTTCAAAAGCATCAATTCTTCGGCGCTCAGCTTTCTTTATAGTCCAACTCTCACATCCATACATGACTACTGGAAAAACCATAGCCTTGACTAGATGAACCTTTGTTGACAAAGTCATGTTTCTGCTTTTTAATATGCTGTCTAGGTTGGTCATAACTTTCCTTCCAAGGACCAAGCGTCTTTTAATTTCATGGCTGCAGTTACCATCTGCAGTGATTTTGGAGCCCCCCAAAATAAAGTCAGCCAGCCACTGTTTCCACTGTTTCCCCATCTATTTGCCATGAAGTGATGGGACCAGATGTCATGATCTTAGTTTTCTGAATGTTGAGCTTTAAGCCAACTTTTTCACTCTCCTCTTTCACTTTCATCAAAAGGCTCTTTAGATCTTCACTTTCTGCCATGGGTGGTGTCATTTGCATATCTGAGGTTATTGATATTTCTCCCTGCAATGTTAAAACTTCCTCAAAAAAATAACTTGTAACCATAATTTGAATTATCTCCTTACTCACTTATTTCAACCAACACAGTATTAGCAACAAATCTAATGAGTAAACTCTGAAAATTTCTCCAATAAAGTCAAGGAAAAACATAAGAATCTCCTTTATCACCACAATCATTTAAGAGTCTTCTATAAGCATTTAAAAGAAATGAGTAAAAATTAGGGGGAAATAAAATTATTCTTATTTACATATCATATTACCATTTACCTCAAATACCCAAGAGACTTAATTAAAACTGCAAGTGATATGATAGTTCAGTAAAAAGGTGGATAACAACAGCCAATGAGGTAATAAAATTAATGAAACAAATCTATTTATACAAGCGAAAAAAAAAATACCTAGGAATCAATAAGAAATGTACACGATCTGTTGGCAAAACAGTTTTAAATCCTACTAAAGGTCACAAGAAAGTAGTGAAACAGAAAGACACGGATGTTTGGCTAAAGTAGCATGACAGGCAGAAGTGAGTGCTAAGCAGTGGGTTATTAGTTAAGCGAATAGCCAAGCAGTTGGATAACCAGATATTTTCTCACAATGACCGAGTGATTGCCTGACATCTCTACTTCATCACACTAATGGGCCACTAGAACACAGTCCTTATTTAAGCAAACAGTAAAAAACAAGCATGTCTGCCTTATGAAGGCCTGTTAGAATTTCAGAGGAGGATGTCTCCCTAGAAGCTGAGCTGTAGTTGCGGGGCTGGGTAATTCTGTTTTTAAACATCATGACTGAACTCCATAGAGATGCCCCACCACCATCACCAACCCAGCCAGGAATGTAATAGTTGCTGTATAATAACTCTTAGAAAAAAATAAAAAATACTCTAAGGCACTGGATTGTTCTCCAGTATAAGAGAGTATATATAGTCTAATCTCATAAATGAGTTCAGTGCACTCTATTTACTGATGTTTAAAAAAAAATTGACTTTGGCTTAAAAGGTTAATTAACTATATCTTTAAAAGGTATTCATCTTTCTGTATAAATAATGTCCAAAAATAGTGCCTTCATGTTTGGGTAATGTTAATAAAGCATTTTCTTTCTCTGGAGTCCAGAATAGAAATGTTTCTGTGGTTCTGCTTTTACAGAGGAAATTTATTGTATTAGGCCACAGCTGTAAATTTTCTCCCTCCAATCCTATAAATTTCTTCTAAATGTTTAATGGTTTATAACTGTAATTATTCTTGTGTGCCAACATTAAACTTTAAAAAGTTTAATTTGGAGACTATTCGGAGAAACTCATCTTTTTTACAGCCTCATAAATAGTTCTTTGATGAAATGAGCAGAGGCTCTGTGTCTGCCCGAGGTGAATACAAATGACACCACATAGACTGTCCTTATGGAGAGGAAACAAATGCATTGATGTTGAAAGTGATCAGCTGGTGCTCAGTGGCAATGGAGAGTGATATGTTCAAAGATGGGAAATGACATGGTTCTCAAGCTTTATGTCTTTTTCCTTCTCCTCCTCCTCCTTCTCCTTATTTTTCTGAAAGTTCTCAATATTCCAAACCAGTTATAAGAAGCAGAGGGTAGGGGTAGGCACCACAGAACATAACACGGATATATAGTTTGTGGCTGCTATTTAGTAAATGTGGTTCAGTGCCACTTTTGAATACTGTGTAATGGAGAGTATATAGATATATATTATATATTGCTAAGTTTATATCTTCTTTGCAGAGTTCAGTTGGTACATTCTATCATTTTAGAAACTTGAAATAAATGAGAATTTCTTTAGTTTCAATGTAGGCCATGAACATTGAGATAACATTGGAAACTCTCAAGTAAATGGAAATGTATGGAATGTTTCCAAATGTGAATTTATACACAATACTATAAGTTCAATTAAGATAGAATAACCAGTCAATTTTATTTTATTGAGTTAAAGGGAAAAAATGGAAAACTTCTTACCCACAGGTACCTAGAAAGACATAAGAATAAACTGGAAAAGTTTCAAGGTTCCATTTCATTTTTAAATTATTGTTTAAATATGTATTTAAACACAAAAATACATTTTTATTTATATAATTTCTTGAGTTGAAAAAATTCAAATTAATTCATGATATATTAACATACTGCCTTAACTGAAAAAACATTTAAGATGACAAATAAAATATATATCAAATAATTATATCATCTATATAGGCAATATACATGTGCTTGTAGCATATACATTTTTTAAAAAAAAAAGCTAATATACAATTAAAGAAAAATGTGCAAAATTGATATAAACACAAACAAAAAAATAATCTATTTTTCTTTCCAAAGTAGTCTGTTGACACTAAAGGTATAATTCAAATATGATGGTAAGAATTCTGAGTTACAGAAATCTAAGATAACTTATATGTTCTGTGTAAGAAATGTATCTTAGACATAAATACACATAAATTAAAAGATATGTATTGAAAATAGATATACTGTGGTAACACTAATAATGTAACACTACTTATGGTAACACTTTTCCTTAGAAGAAATGGAGTAGCCCTCATAGTCAAAAAAATAGTCTGAAATGCAGTTCTTGGATGCAGTCTCAAAAATGACAGAATGACCTTTGTTCATTTCCAAGGCAAACCATTCATATCACAGTATTCCAAGTCTATGCCCCAACCAGTAATGCTGAAGAAGCTGAAGTTGAATGGTTCTTTGAAGACCTACATGACCTTCTAGAACTAACACCCAAAAAAGATATCCTTTTCGTTATGGGGACTTGAATGCAAAAGTAGGAAGTCAAGAGATACTTGGAGTAATAGGAAAATTTGGCCTTGGAGTACAAAATGGGAGAGCAAAGATGAATGGAGTTTTGCCAAGAGAATGAACTGGTCATAGCAAGCACCCTCTTCCAACAACACAAGAGAAGACTACACATGGACATCACCAGATGATCAGTACCAAAATCAGAATGATTATATCCCTTGTAGCTGGAGATGGAGAAGTCTATACTGTCAGCAAAAAAAGGACCAGGAGCTAACTGGATCAGATCATGAACTCTTTATTGCCAAATATAGACTTAAATTGAAGAAAGTAGGGAAAATCATTAGACCATTGAGGGATGATCTAAATCAAATCCCTTATGATTATACAGTAGAAGTGACAAGTAGATTCAAGGGATTAGATCTGATAGAGAGAGTGCCTGAAGTATTATGGACAGAGGTTTGTGAAATTGTACAGGAGGCAGTGATCAAGACCATCCCCAAAAAAGAAAAGTAAAATGGCAAAATGGTTGTGTAAGGAGGCCTTACAAATAGCTGAGAAAAGAAAAGAAGCAAAAGGCAAAGGAGAAGAGGAGAAATATACCCATTTGAATGCAGAGTTCCAAAGTATAGCAAGGAGAGATAAGAAAGCCTTCCTCAGGGGTCAATGCAAAGAGATAGAGGGAAATAATAGAATGGGAAAGACTAGCGATTTCATCAAGAAAATTAGCAATACCATGGGAACATTTCATGCAAAGATCACAATAGAGGACAGAAATGGTATGGAACTAACAGAAGTAGAAGATACTAAGAAGAGGTAGCAAGAATACAGAGGAGAACTATACAGAAAAGATCTTCACGACCCAGAAAACCATGATGGTGTGATCACTCACCTAGAGCCAGACATCCTAGAATGCAAAATCAAATAGGCCTTAGGAAGCATCACTATGAACAAAGCTAGTGGAGGTGATGGAATTCCAGTTGAGCTATTTCAAACCCTGAAAGATGATGCTGTGAAAGTGCTGCACTTAATATGAAAGCAAATTTGGAAAACTCAGCAGTGGCCACAGGACTGGAAACGGTCAGTTTTCATTCCAATCCCAATGAAAGGCAATCCCAAAGAGTGCTCAAACTACCACACAATTGCACATCTCACATTCTAGTAAACTAATGTGCAACATTCTCCAAATCAGGCTTCAACAGTACATGAACCCTGAACTTCCAGATGTTCAGGCAGGATATAGAAAAGGCAGAAGAACCAGAGATCACATTGCCAACATTCATTGGATCATTGAAAAAGCAAGAGAGTTCCAGAAAAACATCTACTTCTGCTTTATTGACTAGGCCAAAGCCTTTGACTGTGTGGATCACAGCAAACTGTGGAAAATTTTTAAAGAGATGGAAATACCAGGCCACACCTTACCTGCCTCCTGAGAAATGTGTATGCAGGTCAAGAAGCAACCGTTAGAACTGAACATGGAACAACAGACTGGTTTCAAAATCTGGAAAGGAGTACGTCAAGGCTGTAAATTGTCACCCTGCTTATTTAACTTATATGCAGAGTACATCATGCAAAATACCAGGCTGGATGAAGCACAAGCTGGAATCAAGATTGCCAAGAGAAATACCAGTAACCTCAGATATTCAGATGGCCCCAACCTTAGCACAGAAAATGAAGACAAACTGAAGAGCTTCTTGATGAAAGTGAAAGAGGATAGTGATAGTGAAAAATCTGGCTTAAAACTCAACTTTCAGAAAACTTAGATCGTGGCATCTAGTCCCATCAGTTCAGTTCAGTTCAGTTGCTCAGTCATGTCCTACTCTTTGTGACCCCATGGACTGCAGCACGCCAGGCCTCCCTGTTCACTGCCAACTCCCGAAGATTACTCAAACTCATGTCCATTGAGTCGGTGATGCCATCTGACCATCTCATCCTCTGTTGTCCCCTTCTCCTCCTGACTTCAATTTTTCCCAGCATCTGGGTCTTTTCAATTGAGTCAGCTCTTCGCATCAGGTGGCCAAAGAATTGGAGTTTCAACTTCAGCATCAGTCCCTCCAATGAATATTCAGGACTGTTTTCCTTTAGGTTGGACTCGTTGGCTCTCCTTGCAGTCCAAGGGACTCTCAAGAGTCTTCTCCAGCACCACAGTTCAAAAGCATCAATTCTTCGGTGCTCAGCTTTCTTTATAGTCCAACTCTCACATCCATACATGATGACTTGAAAAACCATAGCTTTGACGAGAAGGACCTTTGTTGGCAAAGTAATGTCTCTGCTTTTTAATATGCTGTCTATGTTGGTCATTACTTTTCGTCCAAGGAGCAAGTGTCTTTTTATTTCATGGCTTCAGTCACCATCTGCAGTTATTTTGGAACCCTCCAAAATAAAGTCTGTCAGTGTTTCCACTGTTTCAGCATCTATTTGCCATGGAGTGATGGGACCAGATGCCATGACCTTAGTTTACTGAATGTTGAGTTTTAAGCTAACTTATTTTTTTTTTCTGGTCCCATCACTTCATGTCAAATGGAGTAACAATGGAATCAGTGAGATACTGTTTTTTTGGGCTCCAAACTCACTGCAGATGGTGACTGCAGCCATGAAATGAAAAGAGACTTGCTCCTTGGAAGAAAAGCTATGACCAACCTAGACACAATATTTAAAAAAGCAGAGATTACTTTGCCAACAAATATCCGTCTAATCAAACCTATGGTTTTTCCCGCTGATATGTATGGATATAAGAGTTGGACTATAAAGAAAGGTGAGTGCAGAAGAATTGATTATTTTGGACGGTGGTGTTGGAGAAGACTCTTGAGAGTGCTTGAACTGCGAGGAGATCCATCCAGTCAATCCTAAAAGAAATCAGTCTTGAATATGCATTGGAGGGACTGATGCTGAAGGTGAAACTTCAGTGCTTTGGCTATCTGTGATTCAAAGAACTGACTCATTGGGAAAAACCCTGATTCTTGGAAAGATTGAATGCGGGAGGAGAAGGGGACGACAGAGGATGAAATGGTTGGATGGCATCACCGACTCGATGGACATGAGTTTGAGTAAGCACCGGAATTTGGTGATGGGCGGGGAAGCCTGGCGTACTGCAGTCCATGGGGTCGCAAAGAGTCAGACTCGACTGAGCAACTGAACTGAACTGAACACTAATTAAAAAGGTTGATCTTGGCATCACACAAAGTGATTATAAGCAAGGAATATTACCCGAAATAACAAGATTATTTTATAATTGTAATAAGTTAATTATTCCAGGGGTTATAACAATTTTAAATATTTATACATATAACAGAAATTCAAAATATGTGCATCAAAATTGGTAGAATTGAAAGGAGAAAAAGCCAAATCTAGAGTTATAAGGACAGATTTTAATATTCTTCTCTTAATAGTAGGCCACATAAACAAAATCAGTAAGGATATAGAAAATTTGATCAGTACTATTACCCCACTCCAGTATTCTTGCGTGGAAAATCCCATGGATGGAGGAACCTGGTAGGCTACAGTCTGTGGGGTCACAAAGAGTTGGACACGGCTGAGCAACTTCATTCACTTCACTCATTACCAAAATTAAATTAATTGACTTTATAGATTTTCAGTCAAGCAGAATACTCACACTCTTTTCATGGATATGTGAAACTTTTACCAAAACAGATATATTCTGGAATATAAAGCATGTTTCAGTTGTTTAAAAGGATTCAAGATAAAAAGATTTATGGGGTGCTTACTGAAGCAGTATGTAGAAGAAAACAAGTAGCACAGGTCTATAACAGAAAAGAAAAAATATATAATAACCTATTTACATGTTAAGATATTCTAAAGATAAAAGAAGGTTAAATTCTGATAAGTATTAAAATAAATAATATCAGAATGGAAATACAAAATCAATGAAGTGAGAAAAGTAGAGAAAGTCACTGAAAGTGAAAGTTGTTTGAGAATATCGGTAGAAGTTCCCTAGTCGACTGACCAAAAAAAGAAGAAATGAGGAAAGATAGACATTAACAAAATCAGGAATGAGAGAGATAACATCACTCTCAGTCAGTCAGTCAGTCAGTTCAGTCACTCAGTCTCTGCAAATAATATAAGTAGAATTTAATAAATTAGAACTTCTTAGGTGGCGCTCATGATAAAGAACCTACTTACCAATGTAGGAATCTAGGAGACACAGGTTCCATTCCTGAGTCAGGAAAATCTCCTGGACTAGATAATGGCAACGCACTACAGGATCCTTGCCTGGAAAATCTCATAGACAGAGGAAACTGGCCAGCTACAGTCCATAAGGTCACAAAGAGTCAAACAGGACTGAAGCGACTTTTCACGCACACATGAACATCATCATGTCAGTGATTTTAAAAACTTAGATAGACTGGCCAATTCCTTGAAAGACACAAAATACTATAGCACACCCAAAAGAAATGGATAATATAAATCTATTTTAATAATTGAATTTGTATCTAAACACCCTTTCATTAAAAAATTAAAAAAAAAAACCTTCAAACCCAAGTGAATTTTACCAAACATTTAAGGAAAATATATTAGGAATTATATACATATATTTTCAGAGAATGGAAGAAAAGCGAATTCCCAATTAATTCTGAGGCCAATATTAGCTTGATATCACATATCAGACTACATAAGGGCAAAATTTCTAAACAAATATTTAGAAAATCTAACAATATAAAGAAGTATATAGTACTTATCAACACTTGGGATTTATCATAGGAATAAAACTTGGTTTACCATGTAAATAATAAAAATGTAATCCACCATATATGCAACTTTTTTTTTTTAAGAAAAACCATGTTATCTTCTAAATAGACATAGAAAAGGCATTTGGCAAAACCCAACATCCACTCAGATGAAAATCTCCAAGTAAGAATAGTAGGAACTTTTTCAATCTGATAAAGGGCATCTTAAAAAAAACTGCAACCAACAGCTAACAACATGTTTAATGGTGAGAGACTGAATTCCTTCTCTCTAAAATTGACAGCAAGAAAAAATATCTGCTTTTAGCATTCCTATCTATTATGGTACTAGATGTCCTACCTAGTGAAATAAGAGAAAACAAAGAAAATTTTAAAGTCGTATATATAGGAAAAAACAGAAATAACACCCCCTAATTGCAGACAACATGATTATGTAGAAAATACCAGACAATCTACAAAAAATATCATAGAACTAGTAAGTGAGTTTAGGAAGATCACAGAATAAGAGGTTAACGTACAAAAAGTCAGTTATATTTCTATTTACTAGCAATGGACAATTGGAAACAACCATTTTTCTTCTAAAACATCATTTGGTAACTCCTTTAATTAGTATACACATCACAACACGTATCTTTGAATTCTCTCTGCCATAATTGTTTTTCCCATTGTCTGATATCTTTCAGGCATAGTTGATAGAAAGAAGAGTCTTATTTAATCTCTCTGAGGGTAAGAGGCTTACTCCTTGGAAGGAAAATTGTGACCAACCTAGACAGCATATTAAAAAGCACCTTTGACAACAAAGGTCTGTCTAGTCAAGGCTATGGTTTTTCCAGTAGTCATGTATGGATGTGAGAGTTGGTTGATAAAGAAAGCTGAGCGCCAAAGAACTGATGCTTTTGAACTATAGTGTTGGAGAAGACTCTTGAGAGTCCCTTGGACTGCAAGGAGATCCAACCAGTCCATCCTAAAGGAGATCAGTCCTGGGTGTTCATTGGAAGGACTGATGTTGAAATTGAAACTCCAATACTTTGGCCACCTGATGCAAAGAGCTGACTCACTTGAAAAGGTCCTGATGCTGGGAAACATTGAGGGCAGGAGGAGAAGGAGATGACAGAGGATGAGATGGCTGGATGGTATCACTGACTCAATGGACGTTAGTTTGGGTGAACTCCAGGAGTTGGTAATGGACAGGGAGGCCTGGTGTGCTGCAGTCCATGGGGTCACAAAGAGTCAGACATGACTGAGTAACTGAATTGAACTGAGGATAAGAGCCCTATCCTTATTTGAACTTAGTTTAAAGTATCTTTCCTCATACTCCTTTGCTGGGTTCACTATCTAACCATTCATATTGGTTTAAATCAAATCAAGAATTAGAAGTCACACAGTAAGTTAAACAGGGAAAGTGAGATTTAAAAAACTGTGAAAATCTGCTAAAATAGTAACTTTAAGTATAAAGAAACTGAAATATGTACCTGAGGGATGAGAGATAGGACTTAAGAAAGGATAAACTTGGAAAAGATCAAGACTCTGTTATAGAAGCTTTATTTTTTTAATTTTTTATTTTATATCGGCGTATAGTTAACGAACAGTGTTGTGTTAGTTTCAGGTGTACAACAAAATTTTTCAGTTATAATACCCATGTATCTATTCATTTTTAAATTATTTTCCCATTTAGGTTATTACAGAGTATAGAGCAGTTTCCTATGCTATACTGTAGGTCCTTGTGTGTTATCTGTTTTAAAAATAACAGTGTGTACATCTCAGTCCAAACTCCCAATCTATCCCACCCTCTCCCTTACTCCCTGGTAACCGTAAGTTCAGTCTCTAAATCTGTGAGTCTGAGAGAGTCTGGACCACTGAGTGACTGAGCATGTGTGCCTACAATTTAAAATCTTGTATCCTTACACAGGTCAAATGGAGAAAGAGTTATCCATTCATGTGCCGCATAGCTATCTTTCCGTAAACCAATACAAACTGTTCATTTCCCAGAGATAGTTCCATGAGGACATTAAAAGAACTTTAAAAAAAAAATTACATTCATCTCTTTTCATTAGCACAACAAATTTACTGTGATCACTACATTTGTCACCTGCAATCTCAGACGACTCTTTCATTCCTTTTCCTGTGTCCTTAGATATTCCCAAACTTTATACTAATATACTAATTCCCTTTCTGTATACAACCTCATCCCCTTTCTGAATTTCTTCATGATCTTTTATCTCTTAGTTTTTAAAACAGACTTATTGAGGATTAATTGACATAAAATAGGCTATACATATTTAAAGTGTATAATTTAATAAATGACTAAAAATGGAAAACCGTGACAATCAAGATAACGAACATAATCATCAACCCCAAAGTCTGTGCAAGCTCTGGTATACTCTCATTCTTGTTCCTCCCAACATCATTGTTCATCTGCTAGCAACCACAGATAAGCTTTCTGTCTTCATAAGATGTCATTATTATCCTTTTGTTAACTCTAGAATCTTCAATGATATCACCTCTCTCATTCCTGATTTTGGCAATTTTCGTAGGTTCTCTCATCTTCACTGATCGATCTGGCTAGAGGTTTATCAGTTTAACTGATCTTCTCAAAGAACTAGGTTTTCATCTCACCAGTTTTCTTTCTCTTCTTTTTTGCTTTCTATTTTATTGATACCTGGTTGACTTTCACTTTCACTTACTTACACTGTATTGTTTTATCTGAATTTAGTTTGTCTATGTTATAAGATGAGATCACTGATTTGAGACCTTTCTTCTTTTCTAATATCCATTGATAATTTTGTTAAATTATCAATTATTAATAAAATGTTCATCATTATTTTATAACTAAAGCTACATTTCACAAATTTTATGTTACATTTTTTTTTCTTTTTTTTTTTTTTATTAGTTGGAGGCTAATTACTTCACAACATTTCAGTGGGTTTTGTCATACATTGATATGAATCAGCCATAGAGTTACATGTATTCCCCATCCCGATCCCCCCTCCCACCTCCCTCTCCACCCGATTCCTCTGGGTCTTCCCAGTGCACCAGGCCCGAGCACCTGTCTCATGCATCCCACCTGGGCTGGTGATCTGTTTCACCATAGGTAATATACATGCTGTTCTTTCGAAACATCCCACCCTCGCCTTCTCCCACAGAGTTCAAAAGTCTGTTCTGTACATCTGTGTCTCTTCTTCTGTTTTGCATATAGGGTTATCTTTATGTTACATTTTTATTTTCATTTGATTCAGTATACTCTATAATTTCACTTTTGATTTCTTCTTTGACGTATTGTTTGCGTAATATCATTTAGTTTCTGAGTTTGGGGGAATTTTCCAGAGTTCTTTCTGTTATTGGTATATTACCTATTTATTCACGTATTTACAAGCCTCTCTCATTTATTTATGATGTTATTTTCAAATTATTCCATCCCTGTTGGAACATCTTAATTTATTAATAATGACACAGCAGACCATTTAAAGATAAGTGAGAAGTCAAAATTATAGGTATTATAAATGTAAATGGAAAATTCCAAAAGTAATTTGATTAAATTCCATGATATTAATTTTAAAAGGACTTAATATAATATAAACTTATTACATTTACATAATACTCATCACAGACAATTGATCAGTAAGTATGCAAGTATTTAGTTGTTGCATATCTCAGGTCCCCCAAATAAACCATGTCTTTACATTTTCATGAATTTAATTATATTTCTTAAATACTATATTACTAATTTAGGTATTTGTTGAGGACTTACAACTGCATACTGGATATATTGCTTTATATACTCATAAATGTCTTTTAAGAAATCATTAAAGTATCTGTTTAACCTCAATAATGATCCTGTTAAATTTCAATTTAATGCCTAGTTAAGTATGTTTAGGGCAAATCACTTAGACTATGCCTATACAGATGAAATGAATTAAAGTATCAAAATAGTTATGTGAATAGTTTCAGTCAAAAGTAAATTTTAAGATCTAAATTAACCAAGGCAAATATCTTCTTTGATCATTTATTTTAGGTACCTCTATAATTTTGGATTTTGTTTTGTTTTGTTTTTTTGAAAGATTAAGTTTGTATGTCATTAAAACAAATGTGAATGTTCCTCAGGGTAGTAAACCTTTTTTTTTTTTTTTTCTGTTTCTTTTTTGCTGCAGTATTCTTCCCATAGACCAGTTGAATTAATTAGGATGTATAGAATTGATGCACAATAAATTTTTAATGAAACTACATACCCTGAATTAGAAACATTACATGATATCTGCATACCATTAATTTTCATGGAGTATGAAATTTTATAGTTTTTATTATGAGTTTTATAAAATATTATTATGCTGTAATTTTCTAAGTGTCTCTAATATAAAACCAATTCATGAGGTTTTGTGTTTGTGTAAGAAATGAAAATTAGAGCACTAAATACTTTAGACTAAAGTTGTCTAAATTATCTGGCAAAGAGAGCAGTTTTATTGATTTATTATTTGACTATCTAAAATTGTCACCATTAAAAGATAAAGTGAGGCATATTGAAAATTTTGAGTTTATTTGAGCAGAAATCAAGTTCAATAGGGCATTGGCAAACAGGAAGTAGTTATGAGTATTCCTCAGATAGGAGCCAGGATAAAAACTTATACAGATAAGGTACAGAAGCAAGGGAAGAAAATTGATTGGCTATAGCTTAAAGCTTAGTTGGCTATTTGTGATTGGTTGTCCTTAGTTTTCAATTTCTTAACCTTAAGGTGTTTATAGGCATAAGTTATTGTTTGTATATTTAGGCCTTCAAAGCATTAGAACCACTTCAGTCTAATGGGTGTCTTCTATAGTTAATAACTTATATGCTTATATTTTACTTATTATATAAGTACCACTCTTCTGGATACTGAATCTTATTTGAAGATTAAAAGTGTATAGAAATCTAACCTTTCAAGTCTTCATTTGCTAAGTTGCTTCAGTCATACCCACCTCTTTGTGACCCCATGACGCATAACTCACAGGACTCCTCTGTTCATGGGATTCTCCAGGCAAGAATACTGGAGTGGGTTGCCATGCCTTCCTCCAAGGGATCTTCCTGACCCAGGGATCAAACCTGGGTCACTCATGTCTCCTGCATTGCAGGCCTGTTCTTTACCACTGAGCCACCTGGGAAACCAGTCTAAAATGGTAATATATGTGGAAATAAAACTGTAAAGAAGTACAAATAGAATGTGATAGATACAAAAAAAAAAGGGGATAAAGATGAAAATATTTGAGTGTTCAGGGGAAAAGGCAATTATTTCCAAAAAAGCATTTTTTTTAAATAAAAAATGACATTCAATCATATTCTTAAAAAAATTGGTGAAATTTGGAAAACATGAAATATTTGAAAATCATTAAATAAAGAACTATAAATAGCCCCAAAAAGCTGAGATGTAGGATTAAAAAAAATACTTACTATGAGCCCAAGAAATAGCTCTAAGTTTGATGGAAGTGTCAGGCGAGTGTATACTCCTTGGTTCTTAGTCTCATCACAACAAAAATTTGGAGTGACAGACATTAAAGCCCCCTTGGCGGGTCACAGCTCTCGGGGTCTTGGACAGACGGTGTTATAGCTCTTAAATAAATCAGTGTTACAGCTCAGTGTTACAGCTCAATTTATTTAGATAATAGCAGGAAAATCCATCTTCAAGGCGTGAGAGAATGTCGACCCAAAGATGCAAAGAGAAGAGCACCCCATCGCGCGGGAGAGAGAGAGAGAAGAGGGCTTTGGCTCCTCTTTTTATATGTTTCTCTGTCCCTGGGCCTGTCTTATGTAAATTGGGCCAGCCAGGAGTGTTGTTTGTTTTACCTGAGGTTCTCACTCTGGCCCTTGGACCTTCCTTTGTTCTATTTTCGTGGGCTTTTCCCTTCCGTGTCTTTTAGCCACCGCCATTCTGGACTTCTTTTCCCCATTCTAACTACCTAACAGAAGTAAGCTATGTAAGGACAGTAGTTTAGGACTTGTGGTGGTGGTGTAGTTGCTAAGTCTTGTCCGACTCTTGCAAACACATGGACTGTAGCCTGCTAGCTCTTTTGTCCATGGAATTCTACAGGGGACAATACTGAATTGGGTTGCCTTTTCCTTCTCCAGAAGATCTTTCCCACCCAGGAATCAAACCCAGGTCTCCTGAATTGCAGGTAGATTCTTTACTGACTGAGCTATGAGGGAAGCCCAGTTTAGAACATAGTTGTCAGCATTGTCTGGTACAGTGAATGAATTGTATGTCCAGATAAGGAGTTCAAATATTGATGGGATTTATTAAAGTGACTATCTTGAGTACATTTTTTCAAGGAGCAAATCGCATTTGTTAACCCAAGTTTTTCATTGATTCTGTATAACTGGCATATTATTTGTTTAAATAAGCTTAGGCATAGAAAAAAAATTGAAAACCCTAAGTGTTTGTTCAGAAAATGAAACCTAAGATCAAGATAGCCCTGAGAGCATTAATCATGTGTCACATTTTAGTAATTTGTAATCTTTTAAATAACTATTGCAAAAAGACCTGTTATGTTCAATCCAGTGAGGGGAAAAATGCAATGCTCTGAATGTCTGTGTCCAATTATTTTCCTATTTCCTCTTCCTACACCATATCAGCTGCATCATTCACCTTAGGTCCTCACTGTTTTTACAATGCAGCAGCTCCTCTAGTTCTCATGAAAAGTGATCTATAATCATGCTGAAATTGATGTGTTAGTGACTTAACATGTAAATCACCACTTTAGACAAAGAGCAGGAAGGGCTAGTGTAATTCTCCATAAGAATTAAATGCTAATGCTGAACTTTTGGCAGCAATAAGGTCAGTTGGTATATTAGCTAGAACTCTGGTTTGCAAGTGGCATAGAATTCAAACCAAACCATCTTAAAGGGGAAATTACTGGTTGATGTCACTGTAATATTAAGTACAAGCTTACGTAAGAGGAAATTAGATGGGAAGTATTCCAACAATGTCTCACAGCTGTGCTTTTTTTTTTTTTAATCTTACCCTGTTTCTCCTGACTTCATAGTCTGTGAGATTTCATTTCTTTCCTGGACTCTATTAGCAGCTTTATATCTTACATACCTCGGTTTGAATTGGGTGGTAGAAGTTGGGTTTCTTTCTCAGAAGTTCCAACAATAACATTACTGTGTTTCATTCATTCTGATTAACTGAAGAATTTCCTCAGTGAACAATTAATGGAATGTTCTGATGTGCTTGGTCCAGAACACCTGCTTCATTCCCCATCTGAAGGCAGAAGTGGTTATAAGTAGGAAAAAGTGGTTACAGATAGGACATGGTTATAGGTAGAGAAAGGTAAACTTGGTGGTGTACTTACCAGAAGAGAAGCAAATGAGAGAAAGCACATGGTAAGTAAGTAACAAGCAAACCTAACTTTTAACTGACCCCCAAGTAGAATTTTTCTTTCTGGAACTCTATTACCTTTGCAATAACATGTAAATGCTGTTTTGTCAAAATGTAAAGTTGGCTTTGATTAAAATTGTATGGCTTATGAATTGTTTGTGCATTCAGTAATAGTGTCAAGTATGGGAAATTTATGTAGCAACAGGAAATATTCCTGAACTTCTCTCTCAACCAAAAAACGCTCGTATTTTGTTCAGTGTCAAACCTCAGATTTTTAGAAAGGCTATACCTGTTGTCCTACTTCGTAATTCAGGCTGAGTCACTTTTAATTTATCTTCCTCTTTAACTATTTCTCTGTAACTGCACTGTTACATGAGGCCAGGTGGCTCTTGGTACAATTTCTGGATCCAGATACTCCCTCTCATTCTCAAAATACTTCAACTTTTGCAGCAAACATAACTTCTAAAAGTAGTCATATTAAAAATCAAATTTTTGAAAGAATGTGAAAGTCTTGGTTGAATTTCTGTAAGAAAGGACTTTATTATATTTATTTTGAATATGTTTAAAAGAATCACTTCTAGTCAAAATTCTTGTACAAGGTTCTGAATCAGGTTTCCTTTCCTCTCCAGCCTCAAAACATGTGGCCTCTCATTATACAGAAAAATCCCACCACGTTATTAGTTCAAAGAGCTAGTGGCAAGAGAGTTTCACATCTTAATATGTAGAGTACAGAAGGCATGGAAAGATGAGCATCCTTCTAAAGACAGTCTAAGGATGACATTAAGACTGCCTAGTCTTCACACAATATTGGATGTTTTTGAACTGAATCTATGTTACTGTGCTGTTTTCTCTAGATTCTACTTATATTTTAGATACACTCTTTTTAGAATGTTTGGAATTAGTATGATAATTTTTTACATAAATTTGATCTTAAAGTTGATTTCCACTGGTATCATCATGTTTTTTCTTTTATGTTACTCTTCCCTCCTGAATCTGCTACTTATTTAACTATTTGTTGAAAGTCTTTTCTTGCTGGAAATCCCTCTTCTCCCTACTTTCACTGTAGTTATTATAAGGACTCAGTTGATACTTCTGTGTCTATACTCTTAATACCTTAAATAATACCTTTATGTAGGATTTTGTGACCAGGAACCTAGCACACTCTAAATATGTCCTCTATATTTTTTGTAAAGACTTCAGGGGAAGAAACAAAGTCTCTTCTTTCCTCTTTTCTGTCTCTCCCCATCCACATCCCACACCCCCGCCTGGGTGGGTTTTTGTCAGCTGGGAAGCTGGTCACAGGTTCCATGCAAAATTTTTAAATCTTAATGTAATGAGACAAAGAAAAGTAGATCACTTATACTCTGTAAAATTTGCATCCCCTTAAAATTTCACTTTGTTACACGGAGCCATATATATTTACATATGTATTTACATAGAGACATAATGTACACATTTATATTTAGCAAAAGTACTTTTATAGAAATTTGTACTTTTGTTCATCTTATCTTTTTTCTATGCAAATATAAATAATTTGGGATTTATATTAAGATCATGAAATATTATCCAAAGTTCATTACTGGCCTTAAATGTTGAAAAAGGTTGAAGTCTTAAATGTTGAAAAAACGTTAAAATTTATACAATTTTTTATTTTTTACAGAAATTTCAAAGATGTAAAACAGAATGCTATATTCTTCCACCTGAATATTGCTTTATTTTTTGCTAAGCAGCAAACATGGGAAAAATTATTTCAGTTGAAGGGAAATGGAATTTATCATTTCAAAATATATTCTTTGACATAAGTATTATTTGGGACTGACTATGTTTAAGAAGAATTTCCTTTGTGGCTCGGTGTTAAAGAATCCACCTGCAAATCCCTGGGTGGGGAAGATCCCCTGGAGAAGGAAATGGCAACTCAGTCCAATATTCCCATGAACAAAAGAGACTGGCAGGCTATAATCCATGGGGTCACCACAGAATCCACAGGACTTAGCTACTAAACAACAACAACAACAACAGATGTTTAAGAAACAAAGGACAAAGGAAAATATCTGAAAACTGAGCAGTTTAAGTTACCCTTTTGTAGAAGACATTTACATTTATAAGGATATCTCCCTCTTTGTACCAGGAAGAGGGGGGATGATGAAATCTCTGAAAACTCCTACAATAGAGAAGGTACTGACTTAAATCTTCATATAAACCACCCCTTTGTCTATTCTGCTTTTTCAGGTAACCTACCTCAACTGGCTTACTCTTCTTTCCCCCACACTTAACATCTTTATTTTGTCTTTGGCTGGAAATGATATTTAAGGGGATGGTTTGAATCATTTCAAGGAGTTTCTCAATTTTCCTGGATATCACCAATGTGTATAGGAGATATATATATATATATATATATATATAAAATTAAACTTCTGTTTCTTTTCCTTCAGTTAATCTGTCTTTTAAAGCCAAGAACTTTGAAGGGTAGTGGGAAATTTATTTTTCCTCCCCTACCAATCCAGCAAGCAAATCTCAGCTGAGGTCTCAGAGTTTGTTAGAGGAATCAGTCTCCTGTTTTCTTTTTTTAATTTTTAATTTTTTTGCTAAATGCTAAATTCCTCTATTTTTTCTTTTCCTCAGCACTGTATATCCACTAAAACATTCATTTACCTTTTCAACATGTGTACAAACTTCTGTTTCTCCTTTGTTGTGCATTTTGTGAACAGCCAGTGATTTCAGGAGAAAACTGGTAGTGTCAGGCTTATTTCTTAATGCTTCCACTTCCTTTGAGATTTAGGAAACCCAGTTCCAGGTTTCTTTAGCAACCTAGAACTTTATTTATTTATTTAACCTGACACTATGATATTGCCTAAAGTATGGATCACAATAAACTGTGGAAAATTCTGAAAGAGATGGGAATACCAGACCACCTGACCCGCCTCTTGAGAAATCTGTATGCACGTAAGGAAGCAACAGTTAGAACTGGACATGGAACAACAGACTGGTTCCAAATAGGAAAAGGAGTAGGTCAAGGCTGTATATTGTCACCCTGCTTATTTAACTTCTATACAGAGTGCATCATGAGAAACGCTGGGCTGGAGGAAGCACACGCTGGAATAAAGATTGCTGAGAAAAATATCAGTAACCTCAGATATGCAGATGACACCACCCTTATGGCAGAATGTGAAGAAGAACTAAAAAACCTCTTGATGAAAGTGAAAGAGGAGAGTGAAAAAGTTGGCTTAAAGCTCAACATTCAGAAAACTAAGATCATGGCATCTGGTCCCATCACTTCATGGAAAATAGATGGGGAAACAGTGGAAACAGTGAAAGACTATCTTTTTGGGCTCCTAAATCACTGCAGATGGTGATTGCAGCCATGAAATTAAAAGATGCTTACTCCTTGGAAGGAAAGTTATGACCAACCTAGACAGCATATTAAAAAGCAGAGACATTACTTTGCCAACAAAGATCTGTCTCATCAAGGCTATGGTTTTTCCAGTCGTTATGGATGGATGTGAGAGTTGGACTATAAAGAAGGCTGAGCACTGAAGAATTGATGCTTTTGAACTGTGGTGTTGGAGAAGACTCTTGAGAGTCCCTTGAACTGCAAGGCGATCCAACCAGTCCATCCTAAAGGAGATCAGTCCTGAGTTCATTGGATATTGAAGCTGAAACTCCAATACTTTGGCCACCTGATGTGAAGAGCTGACTCATTTGTAAAGACTCTGATGCTCGGAAAGATTGAAGGCAGGCAGAGAAGGGGACATCAGAGGATGAGATGGATGGATGGCATCACGACTCAATGGAGATGAGTTTGAGTAGACTCAGGGAGGTGGTGATGGACAGGGAGGCCTGGCGTGCTGTGGTCCATGGGGCCGCGAAGAGTTGGACACGACTGAGCAACTGAACTGAACTGAAAGCGCTGGTAGTTTTGTCCCTCTTGATACCCACCCTCTACTGGGCATCTTCTGTGGGCATTGCATGAAGCAGAAGAATTTGTAAGTACCTTAAAGGGAAAATCATCAAATGCAATTTGGATTTGGCTCAGTGATCTCTTCTTCCTAGGATTTTGCTTTCTCTAATTTGATTGTTTTTGAAACTCATTAATGTCTATAAATAGATTAATTTCTGTTTACTTTATTCAGCTTTTGCAGATCTTCTAAGTCAGAGTATCAGTCTATTTAAATCTATCCCATTATAGGCCAAAGAAGCCCTCTAACATCAGTGGTCCTCAGTATTTTGGGCACCAAGAACTGGTTTCATGGAAGACAGTTTTTTCATGGATGAAGGAGCAGGTGGGGGGGGGGCGGATAGTTCAGGGATTCAAGTGCATTACACTTATTGTGAACTTTATTTCTATTATTATTATCATCAGCTCCACCTCAGATCATCAGGCATTAGATCCAGAGGTTGGGGACCGCTTGGTCTAACTTATTCTAAAATATGTGTGTGTCTATATATCTGGTTTTTCCTATTTCTATCTGCTTAGTAAAGACATGGAGAAGGCAATGGCACCCCACTCCAGTTCTCTTGCCTGGAAAATCCCATGGATGGAGGAGCCTGGTGGGCTGTGGTCCATGGGATTGGGAAGAGTCAGACATGACTGAGCTGCTTCACTTTCACTTTTCACTTTCACGCATTGGAGAAGGAAATGGCAACCCACTCCAGTGTTCTTGCCTGGAGAATCCCAGGGACAGGGGAGCCTGGTGGGCTGGTGTCTGTGGGGTCGCACAGAGTCGGACATGACTGACGCGACTTAGCAGCAGCAGCAGCAGTAAAGACATACATAATTTAGGGAGAGAGAGAAAACAACTTTTGGATTGTATGGGTAAATAAACTGTCATCTTTGAAAACACTGGCTACTTGACAAGTAAATATGAAGGTGAAAAAAGCACAAAAGCCATAACATGGTAAACATCTTTGGTGCGTATGATATCCATCTCCTTGCCAAACCCCTCCTACTCTCTGTCAGGAGAAGCACAAAACCTCACTTCATTTATTTATTTATTTTGATTGGAGGCTAATAACTTTAAAATACTGTGGTGGTTTTTGCCATACACTGATGGGAATCAGCCTCAGGTGTACGTGTGTCCCCCATCCCGGACCTTATTCCCACCTCCCTCCCCATCCCATTCCTCTGGATTGTCCCAGTGCACTGGCTTTGACTGCCCTGTTTCATGTATCAAACTTGGACTAGTGATCTGTTTCACATATGGGAATATACATGTTTCAATGCTATTTTCTCAAATCATCCCGCCCTCACCTTCTCCCATAGAGCCCAAAAGTCTGTTCTTTACATCTGTGTCTCTTTTGCTGTCTCACATATAGGGTCATTGTTACCATCTTTCTAAATTCCATATATATGCATTAATACACTGTACTGGTGTTTCTCTTACTTAGTTCACTCTGTATAATACGCTCTAGTTTCATCCACTTCATTAGAACTGATTCAAATGCATTGTTTTTAATAGCTGAGTAACATTCCATTGTGTATATGTAACACAGCTTTCTTATCCATTCGTCTGTGGATGGACAACTAGATTGCTTCCATGTCATGGCTATTGTAAACAATGCTGCAATGAACATTGGGGTACATGTGTCTCTTTCAATTCTGGTTTGCTTGGTGTGTATGCCTAGCAGTGGGATTGCTGGGTCATATGGCAGATCTATTTTTAGTTTTTTAAGGAATCTTTATTCTGTTCTCCATAGTGGCTGTAGTAGTTTGTATCCCCACCAACAATGTAAGATGGTTCCCTTTTTCTACACCCTCTCTAGCATTTATTGTTTGTAGACTTTTTGATAGCAGCCCTTCTGACTGGCATGAGATGGTACCTTATTGTTTTGATTTGCATTTCTCTGATAATGAGTGATGTTGATCATTTTTTCATGTGTTTGTTAACCATCTGTATGTCTTCTTTGGAGAAATGTCTTCTTAGTTCTTGGCCCATTTTTTGATTGGGTTGTTTATTTTTCTGTCATTGAGCTACATGAGCTGTTTGTATATTTTTTAGATAATGCTTTGTCAGTTGCTTCATTTGCTATTATTTTCTCCCACTCTGAAGGCTGTCTGTTCACCTTGCTTATAGTTTCCTTCGTTGTACAAAAGCTTTTAAGTTTAATTAGGCCTCATTTGTTTATTTTTGCTTTTATTTCCATTACTCTGGGAGGTGGGTCATAGACAATCCTGCTGTGATTTATGTCAGAGAGTGTTTTGCCTATGTTTTCCTCTAGGAGTTTTTATAGTTTCTGGTCTTACATTTAGATCTTTAATCCATTTTGAGTTTATTTTTGTGTATGGTGTTAGAAAGTGTTCTAGTTTCATTTTTTTACAGGTAGTTGACTAGTTTTCCCAGCACCACTTGTTAAAAGAGATTGTCTTTTCACCAATGTATATTTTTGCCTCCTTTGTCAAAGATAAGGTGTCTGTAGATGCGTGTGTTTATCTCTGGACTTTCTATTTTATTCCATTGATCTATATTTCTGCCTTTGTGCCAGTACCATACTGTCTTGATGATTGTCCAGACAAAGATGTTACAGTAAAAGAAAAGTGTAGGCCAATATCACTGATGAACATAGATGCAAAAATCCTCAACAAAATTCTAGCAAATAGTTCCAGAAACATATTTAAAAGATCATACATCATGACCAAGTGGGCTTTGTCCCAGGGATGCAAGGATTCTTCAATATTCACAAACCAATCTATGTGATAGGCCACATTAACAAATTGAAGGATAAAAACCAAATGATTATCTCAATAGATTGCAGAGAAAACCTTTGAGAAAATTCAACAGCCATTTATGATAAAAACTCTTCAGAAAGCAGGCATAGAAGGAACATACCTCAACATAATTAAAACCCATATATGATAAACCCACAGCAAACATTATCCTCAATGGTGAAAAATTGAAAACTTTCCCTTAAAGTCAGGAACAAGACAAGGGTGCCCACTCTCACCACTACTATTCAACATAGTTTTGGAAGTTTTAGCCACAGTAATCAGAGAAGAAAAAGAAATGAAAGGAATCCAGATTGGAAAAGAAGTAAAACTCTCACTGTTTGCAGATGACATGATCCTCTACATAGAAAACCCTAAAGACACTACCAGAAAATTACTTCAGCTAATCAATGAATATAGTAAAGCTGCAGGATATAAAATTAATACACAGAAATCCCTTGCATTCCCATACACCACACAATGAAAAAACAGGAAGAGATATTAAAAAAATAATCCCATTCACCATTGTGATGAAAAGAATGAAATACTGAGGGATAAATCTACCTAAAGAAACAAAAGACCTGTATATAGAAAACTATAAAATGCTGATGAAAGAAGTCAAAGATGACACAAATAGATGGAGAAATTTACCATGTTCATGGATCAGAAGAATCAGTATAGTGAAAATAAGTATACACCTCAAAGCAATCTATAGATTCAGTGCAATCCCTATCAAGCTACCAATGGCATTTTTCACAGAACTATAGCAAATAATTTCACAATTTGTTATGGAAATACAAAAAACCTTGAATAGCCAAAGCAATCTTGAGAAAGAAGAATGGAACTGGAGGAAACAACCTGCATGACTTCAGACTATACTGCAAAACCCCACTTTTGATTCCTTACTGAGTATTGTAAAACAAAGAATGCTGCTCCTATCCTTTTACAGGGATTAAATGATAAGCTGCTGCAGTAGTTGACACTATACCCTGAGAGAAATTAAGGATGAAAACCAAGTGAGGCATTCTGAGCTTTGAAAAAATAGGCCCCTTAGATAGTTAGATGTATATCTCAGGAAGAATTTTAATGAACCAAGATTATTGCATCTTCCCATATATTAAAAAAAAAAAAAAAACTAAAATAATTAACCAAGATATTTGTTCCTTTCAATAGAAGTAAACATTAATTGAGGCATGTGCTTAGTTACATGTATTCCTTAACCAAAAAACATATGTGTGTGTGTTTGTGTGTGTGTGTGTGTGTGTGTGTGTGTGTGTGTATGTATGCATGCTGGCTTTTCTTCCTACTTCTTTGGAGCAGTTCTCTCAGAAGCCACTGAGAGGCTGTTTTCTGGCTATAGTCCTCAGTAAGGTCTTGAAAAAAAACTGATACAACTCTTATGTTGAATATGTTTCTTCCAGTTCACATTATCTAAGTGTTTTTGATGGTGTCTTCAACTTGAATGGGTGAAATTCCATTAGTTTCAGACATACTTGCTAACTCTATATTCCTTGCCAATGACAGTATTACAAATAATCCTGTAAAGGAATCCTAGCTATGGATATGTACTGGAAAGCCTTCTTTGTTGCCTTAGAGTAGATCCTCTTCTTTTTTTAAAAGGCATATGAAGATTAGATACTAATCTAACCCTCTTCTGAGTTTGGGGAAATTTAAAAATATGATTTCTGGAGAATTTACAAACAGAAGCCCAGGGTAAGGGAGAAACAACATGCTACAAATATCAGAATGAAAAGTTGAAAGGAACCTGCATCCATGGATTTAGTTGAGTTACTAAAGAAACTTGCTTGGGAGGATTCTATCATTGGGCATCTCAATAAAATAAGTGAGATAGTGTGGCTGTGTTGCATAATCCACTTTATTTATTTATTTTTAAATGTTTATTTATTTATTTGGCTACTCTGGGTCTTAGTTGTGGAACACTGGATCTTTAGTTGTAGCATGCAAACTCTTTGTTGTGGCATGTGGGACCTAGTTCCCTGACCAGGGATCAAAGCTGGGCCCCCAGCATTTGGAGATGGAATCTTAGTCACTGGACCACTAGAAAAGTCCCCATAATGCACTTTAAATTATGTCACTTAAAGTCAAAAGTATCCTAACTTCTTCAGGGGCATCTGGGGATATATCTTGCCATATTCATATTTGCATTTCATAAAAACTGAAAACAGCATCACAAAATGCGACTGCTATCTTCAGCTCAATTCATTATTAAGGGTGAACAATTAGTTAAGGTTGCCATTTTGTCTTTCAGCAGGCTTCTCTTTGCCCTTCATCTTGACATTTTACCCCTTTCTAGTTCTCTGGCTATTGCTTTGTTTCTAGATGCTTTGATTCGAGATCCATACCTTATGCCTTTGCTCATGCCTTTCTCATACCTGAAGCCCTCTACCCATACCCTGTGACCTCCACCTGTGACCACCACCTGTGAAAATGTGACCTTTGTTCAGTGTCCATAACAAATATTTCTTCCATAATGTTTTTTTCTCTCCCAATAAAACTGCTTTTTATTTTTCCTGATTTTTCATAACATTTCTTTTTGGGACTCTCTTGTATCCACTCATATTTTACTCAGACTTTACATTTTGTAAGGTCAAAGATGGCCTCATGTATACAGTGAGGTTCTGGAAAAGAGGACGGGTTTTCATTCATTGTTGTATTGACAGTACCTGTTACATAGTAGGTGTCTAAGACACATTTATTGAATGAATTATATTAAAATGCCAATTTAGAAATTTTCACTCAGAGACTCTCTCATTTCAGCTCCTTACCTAGAAAAATTCACATTGCGGATGTCTGTGAGAGTAGTTACCCCTTTGGATCCAATTAATGTTTAGCTTTTGCTTGCAAGAACAATTCAGTCCTGAAAGTAGTATCAGCCATAAAAATGAGGCACAAAAATTAACTCTTTTTTTTTTAAACAATTCATTCTCCCTATAGGAGGCATGCAGGTAGAAAAATAAATGAAATTAGCATTCTTATCTCCTCTCCCAGCATAGATCTTAAGGCACTCTGGATGAGTTTGCAAGATTAACGTGCCAGAATTTCACATAAGAATTGTTCACAGCTCCGTGGATGAATTTAAATGTAATTCAGAAATATCATGAAAGAATTTCCTAAAAGTGAGTGCAGACTTTGCAAGGATTAGAATGCAAAATACTACCAATTTTCAATAAGTATTTGCTGGAATTAACCTTGCTGTATACAACTATTCTATAATTCAGTATGCACTGGTTACTTTTCTATCAGATGTGGTACTTAGTTTAACTTTTTTCTCTCCACACTTGCGAATGTGTGGTCTCTTAATTTAGAGAAGACCTGGTGCTGGCACCTCCCTTCTGAATAGCTTTACTCCAGAGGGGACACATTCCATGTGCTTTGAGATCTGCAATCTTACTGCTGCTCAGCAGAAACAGATGGGATCTAAGTCTAGTGGAATCTAAAAGGAAATGAATTTGAGGAGCTGGCAAGTTATTCAGTTCAGTTCCCTCATTCTTTCCTTTAATCAAAATGGAAATAGGAATTCCTAACATGTATTGAGTTTGTACTGTGTCTCAAGTTGCTTGCTTAATACCTAGCATGCATTACCTCACTGAAGATCACAGACATAGTCATGGAAAATAAGCTATGCACCTTGCTTTTATCATTCTTGAAAATAAAGAAGAGGAAAAGATCTAGGATCACTGTCTGCCTCCAATCATCCACTGACATCCATCCTTTATTACACATCATTTTGTAACTATAAAAATGAGGGCAAATTAGTTCACAGCATACATCTTATGGCTTCCCTGGTGTCTCATTGGTAAAGAAATACTCCGCCAATGCAGGAGACGTGGGTTTGATCCCTGGTTTGGGAAAATCCCCTGGAGAAGGAAATGGCAATCCACTCCAGTATTCTTGCCTGCGAAATCCCATGGGCAGAGGAGCCTAGTGGGCTACAGCTCATGGAGTTGCAAAGAGTCAGACATAACTTCATGACTGAAAAATAACAATATACATTTTACATTTTATTTTAATTGGCGTGTTCCTAACTGATGGTATTCAGTCATGAGGACTTGAAATGTGGGTAATATTCATGAATGAAAATACTTTTCTTCTGATTTATTATATTCGATATCACCAAATCTGGACTAGATATTTTTTATTTATATTTATTTATATTATTTATATTATCTATAGGGTTAATGGACAAAATCACAAACTCACTAATCCTTCAGGAAATAAAAAATAAATAGAGAATGCAGGAAATAAGAATAAAACAATTGAAAATGTTTTCATAAATGACATAATGAGAATGCAGTGAAATAACTTAACAGTGTGATTTAGACTTTGCAATGAAATGCATAAGTGTGGGTGGCTCTGAGCTTCAGCTTCCTCATCTGTAAAATAAAAGAGATTGGATTCCGTCTTCCCTGGTATCCATTTAATTTAAAGTTATACATGGTACTAGGGAAAAAAGAAAAACTTTTTATAAAACATGAACAAAGTTGAACAACTTGGTGTTGATTTCTCCTGAATATTTGACACCAGGAAGGAAAAGCAATTTATTTTTGTTTTGTTTTGTTTTCCTTCCAGTGTAACAATGATAGTTTATACTATAATCAAAGAGAAGTTCGTACACTTGTTCTCAAAAATGTATTGAAAATATAAAATTCAGAAATATTGAGAGAGCAAGCTATTGAATGATACATAGACTTACATTGATTCCTGTTTCTTATCATTCAAGGATAATGCTGTAATAAATAACTGAAAGGAAGTTTACTAGAGTTTTTGCAAGAGTAAGAAAACAGGACCTTAAATACCAAACAAATAAATAGTCTGTTCAGTCCCTAAATCGATGAAGGTTGACGTCTTGCAGGACTCACAGCCTACACACTGAACCATTCACTTCTAGCATTGCTGCGTGACAGTGGTGTGGCTCAATGTTAGGTTTGTCTGCTTCTCTATTCACAGCCTTGGTGGAAAATTTCTACTTTCTATAGCGCCTGGCATAAAAACTTATGCACTGAAAGGAGTGGCAGGCCATTTTTCCCTTTCAGTTTGGTAAATCCTTCATTTTAAAGAGTAACATGGTATAAAATCATAATATACGATTACTTTACAAACTCAGAGCTCATAAATCTGTCATTTTCAGTTATTCAGATACTGTGGGGGGAAGAAAGAGAACAATAAGTAAAATATCTACTGAGCCACTGATACCTTGTAAAATGTATACATTAATACCCAGCCTAACAAACAAAATATTCAGACAACATTAAAAGTAATAGCACAGAAATAAATGCTGGAGGCAGACCATTTTATAACATTAATATATAAACACTTATTGAGCATTTACTACTTGGCATTTATTGTCCTAAGTGCTATATCACCACCATGAATTAGAATTATTTTGTAAATGATTACCCTGAATTATTATTTATTTCTATTTCATAGATGATGAACCTGAGGCTCAGAAAGATAATGTAACTTATCCCAAGTCACACAGCTATAAATGATGTTGCCAGAATTTAATTTCAGGCAATAATTAGTATAGAACTCAAAGCCATGACATTTTACTACTTTTCTGACATTGGAAAAGTGGATAATTTATAGCCTAAAAATAGAGATGAAATAAAGAAATAAAGAGACATTTTAAAACATCCATCAGGGAAAGACAACTAGCTGAAATATAAACAAATATTTACTACTGCATTTACTACAATTGGGTATCAATGCTTTCAGAAAATTATTTTTCTCTTAGATTTCTGTCATTTATGAGTATTGAGTGGCAAAGCAAATTTTCTTAATTTACTGACCATAGTTTTTCTCATATATAAAATTGAAATGTCTTCATTGTGGGAGATGCTGTGATAATTAAATGACTCTAAAAGGTCTAGCATAATGTCAGGCATATTTTGAACACTCCATACATGATGACTATTAGTCACTAGTTAATAACAATGTAATATAGAATGTGCTCAGATTCTAATATTGATTAAGCAGATCATATCACATTTATTTGCCTGATGCATCATACCCTATTGCCTGATGCTTATGCTTATATATATATTATTATATATAATTGGAGAAGGAAATGGCAACCCACTCCAATATTCTTGTCTGGAGAATCCCGTGGACAGAGGAGCCTGGTGGGCTACAGTCCATGGGGTCACAGGAGTTGGACACAACTTAGTGACTAAACCACCACCATATATATATAATACATCAGTAGTAATACAAGAAAAAACTGAAAGCAATACTCTTTTAGAAAAAGTTTGGAAAAGGAATCATTTTCAACCTCCAACATATTTAAGGATAAAATAAAGTGACATCCTCTATTTCAAAGATTTTAAATAAATGATTCTTAGTCTGAATCCATCAGACATAGATAGTTGGTTGTTTGAGGTCATAGTCTAAAATGCTGATGTAGTGGAAGTGCTCATATGAAACATAAATTGCCCATATCAGAGGCAAATCATTCGTACGGCACATAGCGCAGATAGTATTGGTTATTTTACAATTCCTTGGTAAAATCTGTTATAAATACTGAATTTCTCAAGAAAAAGATATTTTTTACATGTCAATGTAAAATATTTTTAACTGAAAAAAATGTCTTTTTCTTTAATCTTATAGTGTAAAGCCTATTAGTAAAGAGTTAGTAGACATACTTTTTAAAAATAAAGGATGATATTCATTGTGGCTACATTTTTATCTATTTGAGAGAAACTACTAAAATGCTGGATAAATATAGAAACTTTTATTTTAACATATGGCTAACCTCTTGAACACAAAGGACATTTTGGTGACAAGAATAAAACTAGGTAATCATTGTAGCTGGAAGTTGCTGAAAAGGTTGCCCACCCAATCTTTAGTGGATTAAGATATGAATATATTTAAAATGTGTCCAAACAACAGGGATAACATGGAACCTGATTCTATATAAAAGCAACCTGTTAATACTTACACGTGAATCCAGGGCCCAGGACTCCCTAGAGGCAACACTTGCAGTAAGAGAAATATTTGCACACATGCTCCCCCTCCCCTACCTCCCATGAAATCTGTGAAGGGAGATGTACAGATACACAGTCTTAGTCAAGGCTTGCTTTGAGAATTCTAGCCAGACTACTACACAAATAAGGGTTAAGATGACTTAGATGTTTCTTCTGGATTGATAGTGTTTCCAAGGGTCTGGCAAAGCCTACTATAGAGGAACTCACTTAAACTGGCATCTCAAAAGCTTGCCACACAGAAAGTTGCAAGGAATATGGCTCATCTTCAAAGCTCACTAAAATCATAGGAAAAATAGATCATCATGAGTCAATAAGAAAATGAATTATAAAATCAGAACTGCCAAACTCATAAATGTTAGAATATCAATAACAGAGACATTATATAAAAATTATACTTAAGATATAATTTAACATCAAGTGAAGAGGGTTGAGTTAATCAAGCTCTTCAGGTCATAGAGTCACAGCAATGTTGGTCTCTGTGAAGTCCCTTTCATTTATCCCCCTTTAACCAAATCCTTAACTCCTTTCTATATCCTTACAGGCAATGGTTGAGGTATGTGGATACATGTCCTTGATTTGGTGTATATTATTGTAAATATGTAGTGAAGTTCCAGGCTCTGATTTTGATTCACATATATGCTACTTTTGTTTAACATAATTACTCTGTGCTATTTTTTTTCATTTATTTTTATTAGTTGGAGGCTAATTACTTTACAATATTGTAGTGGGTTTTGTCATACATTGACATGAATCAGCCATGGATTTACATGTATTCCCCATACCGATCCCCCCTCCCACCTCCCTCTCTATCTGATCCCTCTGAGTCTTCCCAGTGCACCAGGCCCGAGCACTTGTCTCATGCATCCCACCTGGGCTGGTGACCTGTTTCACCATAGATAATATACATGTTTCGATGCTGTTCTCTCAAAACATCCCACCCTCGCCTTCTCCCACAGAGTCCAAAATTCTGTTCTGTACATCTGTGTCTCTTTTTCTGTTTTGCATATAGGGTTGTCATTACCATCTTTCTAAATTCCATATATATGTGTTAGTATACTGTAATGTTCTTTATCTTTCTGGCTTACTTCACTCTGTATAATGGGCTCCAGTTTCATCCGTCTCATTAGAACTGATTCAAGTGAATTCTTTTTAATGGCTGATTAATATCCCATGGTGTATATGTACCACAGCTTCCTTATCCATTCATCTGCTGATGGGCATCTAGGTTGCTTCCATGTCCTGGCTATTATAAACAGTGCTGCGATGAACATTGGGGTGCACGTGTCTCTTTCACATTTGGTTTCCTCGGCGTGTATGCCCAGAAGTGGTATTGCTGGGTCATATGGCAGTTCTGTTTCCAGTTTTTTAAGGAATCTCCACACTGTTCTCCATAGCGGCTGTACTAGTTTGCATTCCCACCAACAGTGTAAGAGGGTTCCCTTTTCTCCACACCCTCTCCAGCATTTATTGCTTGTAGGTTTTTGGATAGCAGCCATCCTGACTGGCATGTAATGGTACCTCATTGTGGTTTTGATTTGCATTTCTCTGATGATGAGTGATGTTGAGCATCTTTTCATGTGTTTGTTAGCCATCTGTATGTCTTCTTTGGAGAAATGTCTGTTTAGTTCTTTGGCCCATTTTTTGATTGGGTCATTTATTTTTCTGGAATTGAGCTTCAAGAGTTGCTTGTATATTTTTGAGATTAATCCTTTGTCTGTTGCTTCGTTTGCTATTATTTTCTCCCAATCTGAGGGCTGTCTTTTCACCTTGCTTATAGTTTCCTTTGTTGTGCAAAAGCTTTTAAGTTTCACTAGGTCCCATTTGTTTATTTTTGCTTTTATTTCCAATATTCTGGGAGGTGGGTCATAGAGGATCCTGCTGTGATTCATGTCGGAGAGTGTTTTGCCTATGTTCTCCTCTAGAAGTTTTATAGTTTCTGGTCTTACATTTAGATCTTTAATCCATTTTGAGTTTATGCAAGCATTACTCTCAATGGTGAAAAATTGAAAGCATTTCCTCTAAAATCAGGAACAAGACAAGGGTGCCCACTCTCACCACTACTATTCAACATAGTTTTGGAAGTTTTGGCCACAGCAATCAGAGCAGAAAAAGAAGTAAAAGGAATCCAGATAGGAAAAGAAGAAGTGAAACTCTCGCTGTTTGCAAATGACATGATCCTCTACATAGAAAACCCTAAAGACTCTACCAGAAAACTACTAGAGCTAATCAACAAATATAGTAAAGTTGCAGGATATAAAATTAACACACAGAAATCCCTTGCATTCCTATACACTAACAATGAGAAAACAGAAAGAGAAATTAAGGAAACAATACCATTCACCATTGCAACAAAAAGAATAAGATACTTAGGGGTATATCTACCTAAAGAAACAAAAGACCTATACATAGAAAACTATAAAACACTGATGAAAGAAATCAAAGAGGACACAAACAGATGGAGAAACATACCGTGTTCATGGATTGGAAGAATCAATATTGTCAAAATGGTGATACTACCCAAAGCAATCTATAGATTCAATGCAATCCCTATCAAGCTACCAACGGTATTTTTCACAGAACTAGAACAAAGAATTTCACAATTTGTATGGAAATGCAAAAAACCTCGAATAGCCAAAATAATCTTGAGAAAGAAGAATGGAACTGGAGGAATCAACCTGCCTGACTTCAGACTCTACTACAAAGCCACAGTCATCAAGACAATATGGTACTGGCACAAAGACAGAAATATAGATCAATGGAACAGAAAGCCCAGAGATAAATCCACAAACCTATGGACACCTTATCTTTGACAAAGGAGGCAAGGATATACAAGGAAAAAAGACAACTTCTTTAACAAGTGGTGCTGGGAAAACTGGTCAACCACTTGTAAAACAATGAAGCTAGAACACTTTCTAACACCATACACAAAAATAAACTCTGTGCTATTTTTAAAAAAATCTTTCCACATTGTATTTCCATAATGGCTTTCCATTTTGAAATTCCTATATTTCATGTAACAGTTCTCTCTGTTCACACAAACACTTCTTGATGAACATCTTACATGTTCCCTTTTAGAACTTTGTGGAAATATGTGTGTGTGTGTGCCTGTGTGTGTCTGTGTGCCCGTGTGTGCAAGGGGGAGAGAGAATGAGAATAAATTTGAATCAGGAAAGGAATGCTTGCTCCTAGGTACTTACTGAACTTAAGTAAGTAACTCTTAAGAATGTCTGTATATGTCTTTTCTCTCCTCCGACTTTAATTATTAGAAATTAAAGGTTAATTGTGTTTGAACAAAAAAGGCAGTCCCTAACTTGTTGAAAATTTAGAGTTTGTTTACACAAGACTGGGGAGACAGATTCTTGGCGGGCACAAACAGGACCTCATGCACACCAGGACCTAGGAGAAAGGAGCAGTGACTGTACAAGAGACTGACCCAGACCTGCCATGAGTGTCCAGGAAACTCCAGCAGAGGTGGTTCAGCGGTGGCCTGCGGCAGGGTTGGGGGCACTGAGTGTAGTAGTACCTGCATGGGATCTTTTGAAGGAGGTCACCGTTATCTTCATTACTTCCACCATACTTTGGCCCCAGGTAAATAACAGTGAACACAGCCCCACCCATTAACAGAAAATTGGATTAAAGATTTACTGAGCATGGCCCTACCCATCAGAACAAGACCCAATTTCCCCCTCAGTCAGTCTCTCCCATTAGGAAGCTTCCATAAGCCCTTATCCTTCTCCATCAGAGGGCAGACAGACTGAAAACCACAATCCCAGGAAACTAACCAGTCTGATCACAAGGACCACAGCCTGTCTAACGCAATGTAACTATGAGCCATGCCATGTAGGGCCACTCAAAACGGACAGGTCATATGGAGAGTTCTGACAAAATGTGGTACCCTGGAGGAGGGAATGGCAAACCACTTCAGTGTTATTGCCTTGAGAACCCTGTGAACAGTATGAGAAGGCAAAAAGATAGGGCACTGAAAGATGAACTCCACAGGTCAGTAGGGGCCCAATATACTACTGGAGATCAGAGGAGAAATAATTCCAGAAAGACTGAACAGACAGATTCAAAGCAAAAACAACAACCATTGTGGATGTGGTGATGGAAGTAAAGTCTGATGCTGTAAAGACCGATATTGCATATGAACCTGGAATGTTAGATCCATGAATGGAGGCAAATTGGAAGTGGTCAAACAGGAAGTGGAAAAAGTGAATATTGACATTTTAGGAATCAGCGAACTAAAATGGACTGAAATGGGTGAATTTAACTCAGATGACCATTATATCTACTACTGTGGGCAGGAATCCCTTAGAAGAAATGGAGTAGCCATCAGAGTCAAAAAATGAGTCCGAAATGCAGTACTTGGATGCAGTCTCAAAAACGACAGAATGAACTCTGTTTGATTCCAAGGCAAACCATTCAATATCACAGTAATCCAAGTCTATGCCCCGACCAGGAATTCTGAAGAAGTTGGACGGTTCTGTGAAGACCTATAAGACCTTCTAGAACTAACACCCAAAAAAGAAGTCCTTTTTCATTATAGGGGACCAGAATGCAAAAGTAGGAAGTCAAGAAATACCTGGAGTAACAGGCAAATTTGGCCTTGGAGTACAGAATGAAGCAGGGCAAAGGCTAATAGAGTTTTGCCAAGAGAACACACTGGTCATAGCAAACACCCTCTTCCAACCACACAAGAGAAGACTCTACACATGGACATCACCAGATGGTCAATAGTGAAATCAGATTGATTATATTCTTTGCAGCCAAAGATGGAGAAGCTCTATACAGTCAGCAATAACAAAACCAGGAGCTGACTATGGCTCAGATCAAGAACTCCCTATTGCCAAATTCAGACTTAAATTGAAGAAAGAAGGTAAAACCACTACACCATTCTGGTATGACCTAAATGAAGTCCCTTATGATTATACAGTGGAAGTGACAAACATATTTAAGGGATTAGATCTGATAGAGTACTGGAAGAATAATGGACAGAGGTTTGTGACATTGTACAGGAGGCAGTAATCAAGACCATCCCCAAGGAAAATAAGTGCAAAGAGGCAAAATGGTTGTCTGAGGAGCCCTTACAAATAGCTGTGAGAAGAAGAGAAGCTAAAGGTAAAGGAGAAAAGGAAAGATAGGCCCATTTGAATGCAGAGTTCCAAAGAATAGAAGGAGAAAATAGAAAGCCTGCCTCAATGATCAATTCATGAAATAGAGGGAAAAAATGGAATGGGAAAGACTAGAGATCTCTTCAAGAAAATTAGTGATACCAAGGGAATTTCATGCAAAAATGGGCACAATAAAGGACAGACGTGGTATGTACCTAACAGAAGCAGAAGATATTAAGAATAGGTGGCAAGAATACACAGAAGAACTGTACTAAAAAGATCTCACTACCCAGATAATCATGATGGTGTGATCACTCATCTAGAGCCAGACATCCTGGAATGCAAAGTCAAGCGGGCTTTAGGAAGCATCACTTCAAACAAAGCTAGTTGAGGTAATGGAATTACAGTTCAGCTAATTCAAATCCTAAAAGATGGCACTGTGAAAGTGTTGCACTCAGTATGCCAGCAAATTGGGAAAACTCAGCAGTGGCCACAGGACTGGAAAAGGTCCAGTAAATTAAAAAAGTAATAAAGTAATAAAAAAAAGTTTTTATTCTAATCCCAAAGAAAGGCAGTGCAAAAGAATGCTCAAACTACCATACAATTACACTCATCTCACACACTAGTAAAGTAATGCTCAACATTCTCCAAACCAGGCTTCAACAGGATATTGACCATGAACTTCCAGATTTTCAAGCTGGATTTAGAAAAGGGAGAGGAACCAGAGATCAAATTGCCAACATCTGTTGGATCATCAAAAAAGCAAGAGAGTTCCAGAAAACCATCTACTTCTGCTTTATTGACTATGCCAAAGCCTTTGACTGTGTGGATCACAACAAACTGTGGAAAATTCTTAAAGAGATGGGAACACCAGAGCACCTGACCTGCCTCATGAGAAATCTGTATACAGTTCAGGAAGCAACAGTTAGAACTGGACATGGAACAATAGACTGGTTCCAAAATCTGGAAAGGTATAAGTCAAGGCTGTATATTGTCACCCTGCTTATTCAACTTATATGCCGAGTATATCATGAGAAACACTGGGCTGGATGAAGGATGAGCTGGAATCAAGATTGCTGGGAGAAATATCAATAACCTCAAATGTGCAGATGACATCACACTTACGGCAGAAAGTGAAGAGCTAAAGAGCCTCTTGATGAAAGTGAAAGCGGAGAGTGAAAAAGTTGGCTTATATCTCAACATTCAGAAAACTAAGATGATGCCATCCGGTCCCAACACTTCATGGCAATTAGATGGGGAAACAGTGAGAGACTTTATTTTTGGGGGCTCGAAAATCACTGCAGATGGTGACTGCAGCTATGAAATTAAAAGATGCTTACTCCTTGGTAGAAAAGTTATAACCAACCTAGACAGCATATTAAAAAGCAGAGACATTACTTGGCCAACAAAGGTCCATCTAGTCTACTTTGTGGTTTTCCCAGTAGTCATGTATGGATGTGAGAATTGGTATAAAGAAGGCTGAGCACTGAAGAATTGATGCTTTTGAACTGTGGTGTTGGAGAAGACTCTTGAGAGTCCCTTGGACTGCAAGGAGATCCATACCAGTCCATACTACAGGAAATCAGTCCTGAATATTCATTGAAAGGACTAATGCTGAAGCTGAAACTCCAATACTTTGGCCACCTAATGCTAAGAACTGACTGATTTGAAAAGACCCTGCCTAATTTGGGGAAAGATTGAGGGTGAGAGAAGAAGGGGATGACAGAGAATGAGTGGTTGGATGGCATCACTGACTCAATAAGATGAGTTTGAGTAGACTCCAGAAGCTGGTGATGGACAGGGATCCTGGCATCCTGCAGTCCATGTGGTTGCAAGGGGTTGGACACGATTGAGCAACTGAACTGAACTAACTGAAGTGAAATGTCTTTAATAAATGTTGCCCAAAAGGAAATTTCATGCTATCCTTATTACAATACAGGGAATTGATTTTTGTGTTATAAGGATATAATGCTATGAGAAAGACATAGAATTTGGTTTCTGATCTGAACCTAATCTCTACATCTACCGCCTTCTGTGTGTGTAACACTGGGCTGGTGACTTAACTGACTTAGGAGTTTTGATTTTATCATCTGTAGTTATGAGAATGAATACCTATTTTATATAATTGTCATCATGATTAGTAAAAAGAATATAATTTTTTCATTTCCCTTCACATATCCCCCCTTTTTGCTTTTTTATGTTTCTCTTAGTGACTCTTCATAGTTTGAGGCATGGACTGCTTTGAGAAGTAAATGAAAGCATTCTAACAGATTTGTTTTAAAAGTCACATATATTTTAAATATCTTCCCTGGTGGCTCAGTGTTAAAGAACCCACCTGTCAGATGTAGGAGATGCAGGTTTGATCCCTGGGTCAGGAAGAAATCTGGAGAAGGAAATGGCAACCTACTCCAGTATTCTTGCCTGGAAAATCCCATGGACAAAAAAGGCTGGGGGGCTACAGTCCATGAGGTTGCAAAGAGTTGGAGACAATTTAGTGACTAAATAACAACAACAACATATATTAGATACAAAATATTGCATAAATTGTCTGGGATGATCATAGAGACTAAATATGTGTTTAGTCTCTTAAAGACCTCTTTGAAAGTGAAAGTGAAGTTGCTCAGTCGTGTCTGACTTTTTGCCACCCCATGGACTATAGCCTACCAGGCTCCTCCCTCCATGGGATTTTCCAGGCAAGAGTACTGGAGTGTGTTGCTATTTCTTTCTCCAAATACCTCTTTAGAGACCTCTAAAGACTAAATATGTTTAGAGACTAAATGTGTTTTTAAAAATGTTTTCTGAGCCTCTGGCATTTACCTCCTTCCATGGAGGACAGCCCTCAAATGTAAATTAGATTCAGAACCCTCATGATTGGGATAAAGGAACTCTTTACTGGGAACTGATGTAACTAGTCCAGAGTTAGGCTGGCAGTAGCGGCACTCCAGCCTTGCAGAATTCTTTCTGCTCCATTCCACTGTCAGGAGATAAAGAATGACAGCTTTCTGCATACCTTTTGCAAATTACAATTTGCTTTATATTGAGCATTCATTAATGGCTTTTGTTTTCTTTTCCTGAGGCACACATTTCTGTCTATGCCTTTGGTAAATGGTTTCATTTTCTGCCATTGTTTATTATTTGTACTTGTCAGATTTTTAATTGTATAATTAAGATGCTATTGGTCTTCACTAAAAATATCATCAAAGTGTTGCGACAATGTTGTACCAAATAAATCCTGAAGTCACTGAATATAAAAGGAAATTTAAAGATTCTAAGCTACAAGATATATAACATATTTCACTTATAGACATCTTAATCAGGTCTAGGAAATAACCAGTTTTGCTAATAGCCATTGGAAAGCAGACGGTTATTAGCTCTGTATCATTTAATGAAATGCCATTACATCAGTGACCAATGTTTGAAATGGGGAATTTTAGGAAAATAATATTAAGGAAAAACAAGTAGATAGTTTTTCCAGTTTCTTTCTATGAAAACAGCGATATTGAGAAATAAATAAAACCAATTTAGAACTATAAGGAGATGACAAAACTGAGGTCTAGAAAATGTGTGTCATTTGCATGAGGTTATGTATTAATTGGGTTTTCCAGTCAACCTGATGGTTTAGCTTTAGTTTTGTTGTTCTTGTTCTGATTTCTTTTCTCTGTATACTTTGGGCATGCCACTCCTTGGCTCCAGTGGTAGTATTATTAGTTTAGACACAATGTCTCCAGGATGTGGAGGTTCTGGGAATGTAGATTAAAATATTTATAGCAAATTCCATATGGCTATATATCATTTTTTTAATTGAAGTAGATTTTCTTCCAGGTGAATATTGATTTATACAAATCCAAACTGCCTAATTACAGAAACAAAAAAAGCTTCTGAATTTGTGTAGATTAACATCATAAACACGTGCTAAAACAAGTGCTCCCAGGTACTATGTAGACGGGACAATGTACAACTGTTTGATTATAAATTATTTTTATCTTTGTGATAAGTTTTTTTTTTTTCTAATTTTTTTCTTTTGGATAGGTTGTTTCCTGACTTGTCTTTTCTCCCCACACTGTTCTTAAATGAGACTTTAAAAAAATACCTTTATATTTCTTGTATTCATTGGAAGGACTGATGCTGAAGCTGAAACTCCAATGCTTTGGCCACCTGATGTGAAGAACTGACTCATTTGAAAGGACCCTGATTCTGGGAAAGATTGAAGGTGGGAGGAGAAGGGGATGACAGAGGATGAGATGGTTGGATGGCATCACTGATGGACATGAGTTTGAGCAAGCTCCGGGAGTTGGTGATGGACAGGGAAGCCTGGCGGGCTGCAGTCCATGGGGCAGAAAGAGTGGAATACAACTGAGAGACTGAACTGAATCTCTTCTTATATATCAATTGCATCGTGCATCTGGTTTGGGGCCTTTTCCCCCTTTTAATGGGAATAGCTCTGAGACAGAAAAGTAGTGGAACAAAGCATTCCCAGTTTTCCTTATGAGAAATCTACTGACTCCTGAACTGACTTCTGTTGGAATTTGTTTTTGGCTGATCTTTACATGACCTTTGAAATTCTGGCATCTGACCTGCCTCGAGCTTGGACTCTATGACTCCAAGCCTAATTCCTTCAGGGACCTTGTCTTCCCAATCTAGTATTTTCTGGACCTTTCTGTCTATCTTAACTCTCTGGAAGTCCAGATAGGATAAACTGGAAGCTATTTTCTGGGCCTCTTTGTTGGTCTTAACCCTATGAAAGATAAGATATGTAAAGCAAAATACCACAAAACTCTTTTTAGTTTTCTTGTATCCCAGTGAATGTACCAGTGCTGAGAGAGATGCTTATAGAAGGGAAATAATGAGTTAATTGGAAAACGCCAAAGACTGGGAAACTTCCGGCACTGACGTCCAAAAAAAGGGCTTCAGCCAGTGATTCAGTATTTTTAAACCATTCTAAATGAGAGATGGCTAAATTTAACAAATTAAAATTTTCAGAAACTTCCAAGAGCATGAGTCCAAAAAATAATATTTTTAATAATACATCCTTTCACACTCCGGTGCACTTCTTGGTTCTGGCTTGGGCTATTGACAGATGTGCCAACATTCTCCCAGGGGAAAAAAAAAATGCAGTCCTCACAGGGCTCCTGCCCAACTGGAAAAGGGAAATTCCAGCCATCTCTTAATAAAGCATGTGCTCCAGAGATTTGCAACTCAATTTTGTAGACCTAATGAGTTTGAAGATGATTGGAATAAACATTGAAACTTTGGTAGCAGCTTAGCCGAATTCTGGCTAATCTCTGTGTCCTTTGTGGTTTTGTCCTTCACAGACGCAAACTCCACAGGGCTACTGCTCACCAAGATCATTAGTGCCATACAAAGCCAATTGAAAACAAGTCGAGTGACAATCCTTGTTGTGCATCTTTAATTTACAAAGGGAAATTCTTGGGGCAGTTTCATTAGCTTCTAGCAAGTTTAATTGGATGAAAACATTGCTTTCATGATCTTTGATACCATGTGTTGGTACAAATTAAAGCATAGTGGCTCCTAGTCACGGAATTTTGCTCCTCAAATGCCTCCAGAGGGTTAGACTTGACAAAGGGAGGGTCCTTAACAGATTTATTACAAATCTCCCAGGGTGTAAATTGATGCTTGTGAATGTCAAGATTCAGTACCAAACAAAAGGACAAAGTTCAGATAAACACATGCATAATCAAAGATTCATGTAAAACATATAATGTGTTCAAGATAGATGATGCATGTAGGAGTTCTGCATTGCATGCAAAGGGGGCAGGTACTTTTATAAAAAGATTGGTTTTAATGTAGCATGGTATATGAATTTTGTCCATATGGTATCATAACATATTGAGAATTTTCTTACCAACTTGAATTTGTGTAATCACTGATGGCCTATTAAGCGAATTTGGTCAATAAGAAACATTGAAGCCTGATTATTCTGTGTGCAATTTATATCGATTACGCTACTGAAGTAATCTTTGGGCTTGAAAAATAAATTAATCTTCTTGAGTTAGAGAAGGTAAAGAGAGGAGGCAGTGGAATAAGATTTGATATATTTGTCTAATAAGATAATCATAGAAATAGTCATGTCCAGATTTTTCTGGTGGAGAAACACCATTATGTTGATACTTGTAAGGGGCTCAGTCTTCAGAAGGTGGGCCATCACTAACCAAAATCACAAATTCCTAAAGCAGCGCTAGGATATATGCCTGCTTCTGCAGACCAGGCTACTTAAGATTGGCATCTCTTAATGAATTCCTAAAAGAGAGCAAGGGGGAATCCTAAGGGAAGTGTCACAGTTACAATAGTGCACATTATTCACTTTTACTGGCTCCAGTTTTATCTGCCAAACATAGTAAATGTTTTTGTCACCCACTGACTCTAGTGGGTATTGACATATTCAGACCTTTTATCTTCCATTGACTAGACTTAAGTAGTTAGACTTGTGACTTCTTGTTTTGAAGATTGTCACCATAAAAATAACTCATTAGAGTCTATGAATAATTTTTGAGACATAACAAATATGTATCATGGATGTCTCCACACCCTATTCCGATGGTCATGACTAAAAGCACATGGTCCTAAGAGTGCTTCAGGTGTTTCAGGCTGCCAATACCAGCCCATCAGGATGGGTGCATGAGTAGAGAAGTTTTGGTCCTGCTCTAACTATGTCAGGAATTTTATAAAGCACTTTGGTTATATTAGGAAAACATGTCTAAACTGTCTCATAGGGAATAATCTCCTTACAAATGATTCTTAGTAATCTAATGATACTAATTCTTAGTAATTTCAGATTCTGATGGTAATATTTTCAGGCTTGTCCCTAATTCTAGTGTGTGTTCTCTATCTAGATAACAGGATATATATTTCATGATAGGTTCAAAGTTCAGTGGTCATTTTAGCAGAAAAGTTAAAAAGTTTGGAAGCATTTATTGCCATATGACTCAGGGAACTCAAACCAGCCTCTGTGACAACCTAGAGGGGTGGGATAGGATGGAAGGCAGGAGGGGGGTTTAAGAGGGAGGGGTCATATGTATACCTATGGCTGATTCATGTTGACATATGGCAGAAACCAATGCAAAATTGCAAAGCAATTATCCTTCAATTGAAAATAAATAAATTTTTAAAAGTGTGGAAGCCTTCAGATGATGTCAGGAAACATTTTAGCTTTTTTTTGGTATAAGTTATGCATACATTTAAGCTATTGCTAATAATTCATTTGCTTGAATAGTCATAAACTTTAAATATAATATGTAGCTATTGGATTTGACTCCACTTTTTAATTAGAAAAAAATGAAACCATTTTAGCATTAAAAATGGTTAATAATGTTTTAAATGGAAGATCGTGCCAGTGGTTGTAAAGAATTAATTCTAATCTCTAGAATAAAACAGTGAAGCACATTTTTGCTATTTAGAAAATGTTTCCAAAAAAAAAAAAAGCATTTGTATGCAAGCACTTGTATTCCCTTCTTATGCAAATCTCAGAAATGCTTTAATTTTCCAAAACACTTAATTGACATTATACATAGCCATGAAAGATTTATACAGAATCGTGTTTCTGTGAAAGCAAAGGTTCCTGCTGAAGAGTACAGACTTGAAAGCTGAACCAGGAAATCATAATAAGCAACTAAGTAAACGTTGAAGTCAAATGTGTGCTATGATGACGGTGGTATAATGGGATGACAGTCAATGACAGGAAACAAAAGAAGGAACACTACTTAAGTCCTGTGACACCAAGTTTATCTTTTCATTGTTCCCAAATATTCACAGTAGGTGAGGGGGTGTTTCTTCCATCTTTTCCTTCTCTTTCTTTCTTTTTTTAATATGTGTTTATTTGTCCACACCCGGTCTTAGTTGATGGCATGTGGGATCTTTCCTTGTAGCACACGGACTCTCTAGTTGTGGCACAAGGCCTTTGGAGCGCAAGGGCTCAATAGTTTTTGTGTGTGGGCTTCGTTGCCCCCTGGCATGTGGGATCTTGGTTTCCCAACCAGGGATCAAACCTGCATCCCCTGCATTGCAAGACAGATTCTTAACCACTGGACCAGGGAAGTCCCATCTTTTCCTTTTCTATATCCGCCCAATGGAAGAAATTAATTTCATCATCTCTTAGGCTCTGCTTTCAGCTGCTCCTTGTAGAATACTCCCCAGATACATGTGGACCAAAGTTAGCAATGAATGGGAAGGGCAGGCGTGGAGGGATCCGTTCATCACAGTGAGCATCCCTATGGAGTTTTCTCTGGCTACTTACTGAAACTGCTTCACTGGGCATTACTTCTCTCTCTGAACCGAATAGGAGAAAACTTATCATTTCACCCTTTGCCCCAAGGTTTTTTGTTTTTGTGTTTAACTCTTTTGAATCATAAAAGGCAAGATTTAACTCTCCATTTCACTGTAAAATTTTACTGGATTACCTAGGATCCAAGTCAGGAAGCTATTCTGATTACCACAAACTTTGTACAGTACCACTAACTTTTCTAACTTATCCTAATCTTGTGTTGTCAAATTGAGCTCAAAACTCCTGGACTCACCCCTACCCTGGACCTTGCCTTTCTATAAAAGCTTCTTCTTCATGGGTCTGGACAAACTTATTTAAAGGCCTTAATATGAATCACCTAGGCTTGTGTATCATTGGTATCTCACATTATAAGAAAGCTCGGACATGTGAAAAGTAAATAGGGATTTAATGAACATGTTTGTATGTCATTGGTCATACCAAGGATCACAGACTGAGGTGGAATGAGCAGTGAGGAAAACACAGGGCCTAGAATTGGGTTTTCTGGGTTTGAGCACTGACTCTACCTCTTACTAGCTGAATGACCCCAGGAAAGTTACTTAATCTCTCTGTGCCTCAAAACTCTTATTGGCAAAATAGCACTTAAACTTAGAAACAAAACCATAAACAAAAACAAAATCATTGGGGGAATAAAAGTATTGGTATATGTAAAACACTCCAGTGTCTGTTCAGCATTTAGTAAAGCATAGTGTACTTCTTACTTAAGAAAGAAAGGAAAATTTGATCCACTTGTCTTTTTTTTTTTTTAATACTTATTTCTTTATTTATTTATTTTTGGCTGCATCAAATCTTACTTGCAGAATGCAGAATCTTTGTGGTGTGCAGGCTTCTCTAGTTGTGGCGTATGGGCTCAGGAGTTGCAGTTCACAGGCTTAGTTGCCCTGTGACATGTGGAATCTTAGTTCCCTGACCGAGAATTGAACCTGCATCCTAACTTGGGAAGTCCCAAGTTTGTCTTATTCTTGATTTTGTAGAATATTCTTTATAACAATCATTATTGTCTCTGTGTGTTTTAAATGTCTTAGATAATAGCTTATGTTTTCATTATATTTTCAGTGGTATCTGCACACAGTTTTACATTTTAATATGAACACAAACTTCAGTATTTTTTTTAATAATTTATCTTTCTGGTATTTCATCTAATAAATATTGAGCTTATGTTGAAGTAAAATAAAGACAAAATACAACATTGTATATATAAATAATTTTGTTTATCTTAAAAATAATCATGGAAGAAGCTTAAAGTAGAAATCTGATATAAATGTTAGTAATGGTGCTTTACATTGAGTGTGTCTCCCCAAAATTCATATGTTGAAATCCCAGCCCTCAAGGGGATTGTTTCAAGGTGCAAGACCTTTGAGAGGTGATTAGGCCGTGATGGTGGAACACTTATGAGAGGGTTAGTGTCCTTATAAAAGAGACCCCAGAGAGCTCCCTGCCCTTTCTGCCATTTGGAGGTGGAGTGAGAGCCAGGAAGTGGACTCACATCAAATCTGCAGGTCCTTGATCTTAGATTCCCAGCCTCCAGAACTGTAAGAAATACGTGTTTGTTGTTTATTAGCCATCGAGAATTATGGCAGCCCAAACATACCAAAACAAGTGTTTTCTACTGTGTAATGGTATTTTCTTCCTGTGTATTCTGCTCTTTTTTTTTCTTGGTTGAACTGGGTGTTTGTTGTGGTTCACTGGCCTTCTCTAGTTGTGGCGTAGATGGGCTTCTTTCTAGTTGTGGTGCACAAGCTTCTCTTAGTTCCCCAACCAGGGATCATCCCTTGTGCCTTGCATTGGAAGGTGGATTCTTGATCATTGGACCACCTGGGAAGTCATTATGCTCTACTCCCCACAAAATTCTATTATAACTATACTGCCAAGTATTATGTAAGTAATAATAAAAGTTTAAGAGACAGTGAGTGGTCTGCAGACACAAACACATAAACACACTCACGTGGACCAAAGACAGCAATCTGTTTGTCAAGATGGAAAGCACTGAGAAAATACCATCCATGGAGAATGACTTCCTCTTCACTTGGAATCCCATGGAGAATCACAGTTACTGAAGATCCTCCACTGATTAAAATAGCACTTTCTTTTAAATCAGTACACAAAATACACCCTACAGACTTCATCCAGATTCTTCAAGTGTTTTGATAAATAATCCTCTGATGGAGTGTTTTGAAAAGAGAAACTAACTGATGAGTGAGATCAGAATGGTGACTAACCTGGAAAGAAAGAGACGATTATCAAACAGCAAGCACCCTCCACATAAATAATGTATCTCTCCATGACCCTTGCTTTGACAGCTGGTCGCTGCCTCTATCTAGCAAGCTGAGGTCTCTCCTCCTGATTAGGTCACCTCCTTTGATGATCATAATTCTTAGTGTCACTACACAAAAACAACAATAAAGCAATGATAGCAACAAAGCCTTCCGGGCATTGACGTAGCTTTCATCTCTGCACGTTGTATGGTTTCCTAAGTTGTCTTCACTTTGTAAATGTGCAAAGGCTGACTATCGGGTTTCTTTTCAAATTGGACTTTTATCTAATGAATGATACCATCAAAATCAGACAGTTGTAGAGGTTCCTGTACCGCTCTCCTGGCAAAATGCTTTCATCATTATGCTCCAACTGATCAAGTTTGAACTGTTTACTCCAGAGGGATTAGAAAGGATATAGTTTATTTTGAAGGATCCTCTGTTGGTCTAATGTGGAGTGGAGTGTGGAAATTCTCTAGTGAGTCTGGATAGGTTAAGTTGTTGTTCAGCCGCTAAGTTGTGCCTCTGTCCATGGGATTTTCCAAGAAAGAATACTGGAGTGGATTCCCGTTTCCTTCTCCAGGATAGGCAAGTAGTTCATCCACTTTATAGTCTCACCACCAACATATCCTTTGTGGGTTTTTCTCTGTATGTGTCTACATAGAGAAAGCGTCTCTCCAGTTTCTTCTTTGATGTCTATGGGATCCAAAAACTCAGACCATTTTTTTAAACAGGGAAACAGACAGTTATATAGGAAATTACAAACTTGGGGATGTTAAAAAAAAAAAAATGTTCTAGACATGCTCCTTGGTTAATAGTCCCTGACTCATTTCTGGGATGGTAACTAGATACCATATTGTTTTTATGGCTACAGAAGACCTGTTCTTCCCCAGTGTAGACTGAAGAGGCAATCCAAGGGAGAAAAATAAATGTCTATTTTTCTCATTTGGGCAGTTTGAAAATTAATCTAGTCATGTTAAGGTATTAATAGTTCACTTACCCCACTAACTCATGTTAGCCTTCTGTTACTCTTATATTATGTAAGAGTATATAGTTATATACTGAATATATACTGAAATTATATATTCAGATTGTATGGTGTATATCCAAAAGTAAAAATGAATAAGCACAAAAAGTTTTATGTATTTTTTAAATATTGATTTTCATTAATTCAGAGCATATTCACATTAAATTGAGTCTTAAAGAAACTAATGTTCAAATTACAGATGAGAAAATAAGACTGCAAAAGTTCAGTGACTTTGTACAGACCTATGACCAGAACTCTGGTTTATGGATTTCTTGTCACCAGAACTGTTAGTCTATAACTGATGGTAGTACCAGCTCTGTCACCTAAGAAGTTGGTTAAGTCATAGCAATGATTTTACCTTCTATTACCTTCATATATGAACTACAAAGTATGGAGGCCAACTAGATACTTTCTAAAGTAATTCTGGTCCAAATATTCTGTGATTACATTTCTACCCATTCTACCAAGCCTGTTTGCCCTCTTAATTTCCAGATTAATTTTAAGAGCTCCCATCCCTTAGAAGAATATTTCCTGAAAAATAATTAGGAATTCTCTTCTATTAAGGGAGAATAGTTATTATATGAGCTTTCAGATAAAAATATTCTAACTTATGCATTTATCACACATACTTCAGATACAGAAATATAATTTCTATAGTCTCCTCTTCAGAGTTGAGGAGTAAGCAGTCTTTCTGTGGAATATTAAGAATGCAATATTGATTTTTTGGCTAAGTAATTTGATCCTTTAGACACATTAATCAATGAAGTTTTCAGAGTGCATTGAGTAACAGGTAATCAGTGGTATGGTAAGCATATTCAGTCAGTGGTCAAGACTGGCAGCAAGATGGTAGGCAAAAAATGTGTCTAGAAATCTTATAGTGGTATGATATCCCTAGGATGGTTATATTACTATTGAACCAATAAAATATATTACTTAAGTGAAAAGGGCATATGGGGTTTCTACTTTGGGGAAGTATTTCTACTTTGGAGAAGATAGATTCATGTGTTAATACTTCCAAGATTTTCAGGAAAGACATTCAGGTTAAACCCAGGCAGAAACTAGTCTATTCTTGTAATTGACATTTATGACAATTACATCAAACAAACCCTTTCTGATAGGCAAGGTAAAGTAGCATACTCAGTGGCTACATCCTTTGTCTTCAAAGTATGATGCACTGATTTTATCTGAAATCTTTTAGAAATGCAGACTCTCAAGCACCACCCCAGCCCAGAACTATTAAATCAAAATCTTCTTTTAACAAGATGCTGTTGTTCACTTGCTCAGTTGTGTCTGACTGTGACCCCGTCGACGGCAGCACACCAGGCTTTCCTGTCCTTCAGAGTCTCCTGGAGTTTGCTCAAACTCATGTCCATTGAGTTGGTGACACCACCCAGTCGTCTCATCTCTGTTGCCCCCTTCTCCTCCTGCCTTCAATCTTTTCCCAGCATCTGGGTCTTTTCCAATGAGTCAGCTCTTCGCATCAGGTAGCCAAAGTACATGCATTTTAAAGTTTGTGAGGCATTTGTTTTAAACCTTTATGACTTTAACAATCTTATTCTCCCAAGTTCAGGCCAAATTAACTAATAACTAATGTCCAGTTTTTATCAATGTTGTGACTAATTTATTTAGTATGGAGGACACCTTTTTACAGAAGAGGTATTTGTCATCATCTCATTTTCTCCTGAAGGTCAGAGACCAGCAAGCAAGGTGATGTTCCAGCCAAAAGCTGCTGTTCTAACGCACCTGCCCCTGCCCCCACCCCTGTTTTCTACTCTGAGGCTTGCATTTGGAAATTTCTTTCAGGAGAGAAACAGAACTGCCAGCTTTATCATCTTTCACCTCAAACATGTCTCTATCAAATCCTAGTTTCCAGGCAAACCCTCCACCACTGAAAATTTCACGCTTTTAAAGAAATAAAAAGTGGTTACTTTCAATGAAGAGGTTAGGGAAACTTGGGGCTTTTTTGGTTATTTCATTTCTTTATTTCTTGATAAGAAAAAAGGCGTGGGTTTTTTTTTGTTTTTTAATTTCTTATAAACCTCCATGACTCAATCATAGAAGTTTTTGTTTTGTTTCCCTGGCCAAAATGCCATTTTATTTCTGAACTTAAGACAAACTCTTTCCCCTCTGTAGTGCAGACTAAGCCAAACTTGTTTTCATTGAATCTCAGAGAACCGTGATCCTTTCATACCACTCATCTGAATGTATAATACACACTCATTTGTGACATTGGTTATTACTATCTAGTCACTAGAAAGCAGCAAGTATGTCTTATTTCTGTGTTATTTCCTCTGTTTAACACAATGCCTGACCCATAGTAATAATTTAATAGTATTTGCTGATTAACAAAGGGATATAAGACTCAGAAAGTAATTGTTCAAAGTGTCACAGAAACTTAAGACGTTTCTAAATATAAACTCTGTGCTTTTTCTTTTGTACCAATAATTTTTTTCCAATCTGGCTACATCCCAAAACAATTAAATCAGAATCTCTGGATACGGAACACTTGTTTTGGTATTGTTAAGGTCCTCCAAATATTCTAATGTGAAGTGAGTCTTGAGAGCCTTGCTCTATACTTGGCTCTCTGTTTAATATAATGGCATAAAATCTTCTAGAATGATAAAGAGCAGCAATTGAGGAGGTCAAAATACACTCGTTAATTGGTAGGAAAATACAAGGAGTGAAAAGTATTCAGTCTAAAGTAATGAAATCTCAAAAAGAACTGGCTGTTTTTAACTATTTGAAAAGTTTTCTTGTATAAATGGGGTTAGATTTACCCTATATATTCTCAGAAGTCAGAACCCAGCTGTATGCATGCAAATTATAGGAAGACAGTTTAGGGCTCAGTATGAGGAAAAAGTCTCTTAGAACTTAACACTAAAAATATATTGCACTATTTTTGGAGGTGATGAGGAACACATTGAGGGAGGTATTAGGTAAAACCAGATGGTGAGTTGGCAAAGTCCAAATGCTGAATTAGGTTACTTAGAATGTGACTGCATGGGACTCTGTGATTCTGTGTCTGTCAGAATATTTATTAGTTTTATTTTGATATTATTTGGTAAAACATTAAAAATAATGATAGTGAATATTTGTTGAATGTTGTTTATGAGTCAAGCCCTATCTTAAACAATTTATATCATTATATTACCTCCATAAGCCCCACAACAACTTGGTGACACTGGTGTAATTTATAGCCCTATTTTAATGAAGAGGTAGCACAGAGAGAGATTAGTAAACTTGCACATGGTAATTAGTCATAAATTACTGAAACAGAGATTCAGACTCAAGCAGTCCAAGCTTGAAGCCTGAATGCTAGGTCACTTGGCTCCAATCATCCATACAGATTTCTGTACTTGTCAGACAATTAAATACTGTTACTTTTATAGACATAAATGATTCTCACACATAGGTTCAAGCTACCTACTTTAAGATACAAGAATAAAGCCACTAGGAAAATAAATATTAAGTTCTGGTCTTTAAAACTGAAGTATTGCATCCATGTGTTTGAAGCAGCTAAGGATGAAACTTGGTTTTGTTGGCTAAGATGTTGAAGAGATATGCTTAATTCTTCTATCAAATTATAGAAAGACAAGCCCTAGAGGAGAAAGAGGCAACCCACTCCAGTATTCTTGCCTGGGAGATCCCTTGGACAGAGGAGCCTGGTGGGCTACAGTCCATGGGGTCACAAGAGTCGGACACGACTTAACAATTATGCCACCACGACCAGGCTTAGGTGCTACTTCTCAAAACCTGAACTCAGAAGTTTCAATTAAAATGTTTTATACTCTTCTAAATAATATTTCACCCAGCTTTTAAAGACAATAAAATACTTTCTTTGTCTGGATCTTCTTAGATTTTTCTGTTATTAGATCTACACTAAACCTGCAATTGAATTAGTTTTAGTACTCAGAAGCTAGTGTGGCTTGTCTTATATGTGTCATCATCTGGTTGAACCTACTTAAAGTATAAATATGCCACTGTTTATCCTTGTAAGACTGGTAGTCTGGGACTTGTATGATCTAGTGATCACTCCAGAAACTATATCCTCTTAAGGGTAAATAAGTTAAATACCTCTGCTTCATGTAGTGGGGGAAAAAGATATCTTCTTGATTAGCTTGAACTTTTGTAGTTTATTCTTAGAACTTCAGTTTACTCATTGCTCTCAGAAGTGGAAAAAATTATGCCAATTTTGACAGACTCAATGAGAATTAAATGAAATAATTATCTAAAATACTTGGCAGAGTTCCTGGTTCTCAGCATATGTTAAGCAAGTTTTAATTGCTTTTCTTTTTCCCTTTTATATTCTTTGTTCCATCACCTTGAAAATGGGGCCAATAAAACTCCCTGAGTTAAGCCATAGTGCAGTTATGAAGATAAAAAATGAATTTATGTATATTCAAGCAATGCATACTGTAATTTACTTTCAGAGCTATCACTAATAGCCATTGTCCTTTTAATTATTTAGTTGTCTATCTATCACTGTTGAGTTGCTCTTGTATTTTGATTCTCCAAAATGTGTGTCACCATGATACGCTGTAGAAATATTTCTAAGGAGAAAAAAGATGTCATAAAGTTAGATATGTACCTAAGCTTTCACAGGGAGACAAAAACCTGTAAAGTACAAAGGAATATTGCTGTAGTAATTTCCATCTGTATCCTGTTTAGTTTTGCTCTCATCATCCTGCATAGTTTCAGCATAAAGAAACTATGGGAGAAGCAAAAGAGGCCACTCTTCCAGTCCAAGGAAGTCTCTCTCTCTCTTCTCACCTATTCAGTCTTACTTGGAATTGAGTTCCCTGCCACCATCATCTGTTGTTGTTGTTGTTGAGTTGCTAAATTGTGTCCGACTCTTTGCAACCTCGTGAATGGCAGCACACCAGGCTTTCCTGTCCTTCACTATCTCCTGGAGTTTGCTCAGACTCATCTCCACTGAGTCAGTGATGCCAACCAATCATCTCATCCTCTGTCGCCTGCTTCTCCTCTTTCCCTCAGTCTTCTCCAGCATCAGGGTCTTTTCCAATGAGTCAGCTCCTCATAGCAGGTGGCCAAAGTATTAGAGCTTCAGCATCAGTCCTTCCAAGAATATTCAGAGTTTATTTCCTTTAGGGCTGACTGGTTTGATCTCCTTGCAGTACAAGGGACTCTCAAGAGTCTTCTCCAGCACCACAGTTCAAAAGCATTGATTCTTTGGTGCTCAGCGTTCTTATGGTCCAACTCTTACATCCATATATGGCTGCTGGAAAAATCATAGCTTTGACTATACAGACTTTTGTCAGCAAAGTGATATCTCTACTTTTTATATGCTGAACTTTTCTTCCAGAGAGCAAATGTCTTTAATTCCATGGCTGCAGTCACCACAGTGATTCTGGAGCCATTGTCTATAGCCATTGTCAAATATTTCTACTAGCATCAGGAAGATTGATGCATTTCTCTTCTTATTCAAGCTTATTCAGGCCATGCTCTTTCAAATGTTTTTACTCATAAATATCTGCTTCATTTCCATGCATACATTATTTTGTTTCAGATTGAAACTTTTAGTACAGTGATGAACAGCTTGTGTTTGTGTTTTCTTTGCTAGAAAATGCATACACAGAAAGGATAAAAGTTTGCTGTAATGTTAGGCCAATAACTCTATAGAAAACTCTTCAGAATAAAAGCAGTGTAGGTATTTTCCCCCAAACAAATCATGTTTGCAGTCAACTGATAGTAACAAAGAGACAGAATAACCATGTCTGATAAAGCATGTTTATTATTATGAACTTTTCAATACATAGGGCAAAGAACAAGCTGTGATGAATTATGTTTTACTTAGTACATTTTCAAAATTGTTAATAAAAGGAACTTTGGCTTCAAATGAAAGGCATAGTATTAGTTATTTTGTGTATACATCATCAAGAGAGAATGACTACAAATAGGTTTTACCTCAGTCCTTGATACTAGCAGAAATAATGGACTTAAATTTTCTGGGGAGTGGGAGTCAATTCTCATGTAACCAAGTTAAAGAAACTACGTAAAGCATCATCATAAATATGAAGAGTAGTTTTGTGAATATATCCTTCTGTATATGATTTTTCAAACTTTTTTTTATTCAGTCAGTTCACATGTGCAGCTTATAAAACCAATGGTATCTTTCATTTACCCCAAAGGAGAAAATAGCTACATATTTTCTGGCAGATGGGATCAAGCTGCCTTGGTTTTAAATATAGGGAGAATGGAGTCATGGAGTCTTGTCCTTCATGTTTGGAAAGTACATTGTGGAAATGTGAAAGTTCTGATGAATGTCACATTTTATATTTTTCAACTATCCAGACTCCCATATTGAGGGCTCGTTTACACACAGATTGATTTGTTTAAACCAGAGGAACTGGCTTTCTCACCAAAAGTCATTCAAAATTATCAGGGCTTTTAAACCTTAGCCAAGGTGAGTTCCACAATATCCACAGTTTAAAAGGGAAGAAGGATTTCTTCACAAATAGCAGGAATATTTAGAAATTCATGTCAGTCATCCAGAATCATCCTGGTAAATATCTTTTATAAACAGAATGCACATTGATGGTGACATTCCAGCTTCCTACAGCTATTTCAGAGGTAGTGTCTTTACATCTGTTACAGCACTTGAAATTGATCTGTGCTTTTCTTCTTTTTTCTTTTTTTGGTTTTGGTTTGGTGGCATTTTGAAGAGGACAGGGCATCTTTGGTTAGGTAGAACCGAATTCAAGATTTACTACTCTTTGTGACTTTGGACAAGCTTCTTAGATGTTCTGAATCTCAGCGTTCTTATTTATAAAACCAATGGAATAAAATCAGTCTTGCACTACTAGAGGTAAGCAGGTCAGCTTGTACCACTTGGCAAGTGCTGCGTTATCATTATCTGAGTCAATGAAATAAAGATTAACACTTAATTACCAGGAATATATGAAGATGTACAATTCTGAGGCATAAGAAATGGCTAATGAAATGTCTATGAATTTTTCAAATAAAAAATGTTTTCCAGATCTCCACAATATCCATTGATGAATTGGATTATTGCAATAAAATTTAGACCATATATTTGCATAAAGAGAAGTGTTTATTAAGTTGGACTCATAAACTGTATCCATTAAGAATTTCAAAAACTTCTCTATTTAAGCTTCTCTAAAACTGTGATTCCCTGTTCCACTTTTTTTCCTCCCTTCAGGAAACCCTTATATCAAGCAAGTAAAAGACAATTTATCCAGAATCATTCTAGCATGTCACAGTTCTATTTAGCATTGAGCTGAACAAAATGGCAACTCACAAAAAACAACCCTGTTTTTTGGTCAGGATTTTCAGTCCACAGTTCAAATGAAACTTCAGCATTTTCCTTAATGCCCAAAGTAATTTGGCAAACAGAATTTGAGAAAAGAACATTTTTGCTACTGCTATGCAAGGCCCATATGCTCCATAAATATTATTTAGCATCTCCATGCTGCATTCTGTGTGCACGGTGCTTTATAATCATCGCTACAGCTATTAGCATAAAAATGCTTTTCTCCAGGCTTTTTTTCCCATGCTTTGGCTTTCAAATTTTAACTTTATTCATAGTTCAAAAACTTTGCAAACAGATAAGATGCAGCACAGAATATGTTAGACAACTTCGATCCCAGTACTCATCTTCACTTTGTAGCAGGAAACAAATGTTAAGCAAGCATATGGCCAAGACTGGAGCGCAGATGATATTATGCCACGAGACATAAGAATGGGAATATTTATTAATTTCATTAGTTATAATTTATGTTCCTCTTACGAAATTTAAAGCTGATCACAGAAGTAAGCTTGTTGTCCTGTGTATATATATGTATTATACATATATATGTATATATATATATAAACATAGTATATTTACACATATACACATACATAGTCTTCTTATAGTTCCTTTTTACTTTTATATTGATTGTGTTTTTTATATAAAACGTTAATAGATGTATATTACAGAAATGGTCAAAGACAAGGATAAGCTTAGTTTGGAGAAATGTATATATAGGGTCTTTTGTAGTTTATAAATGTGGGATAAACATTTGTTGGGAAACAAAGCAAAAAAAGGGACCCAGTCTGCCACAAAAGCCATAGCTCCCATTGGCAAAAAAACTAATCTAATTGCCCAGCACAGAATTTCCTGGTTTTGAAATTTGAAGGAAGCTTTTTCAATGAATTATCTAAAAGATAAACCATGAGTAGAAAGTAGAAAATAAGTTTTTAATAGATTTTGACCATCAACAGTACACACAGAATAGACAGCTATTAATGAGTGGGTTGCTTTTTCTAATACTGGTGTCTTCACACAGATTAAAAAAAAAATTACCTATCTTTGAGTCAAATCTTCCTCTATAGAATGTTATTACCATATTGCAAACCAGCATTTTTATTAATAGAGGCATGTTTATTTCATTTAATAGACATAATTCTAAAGATTTGAGAATCAAATTTTGGTAAAAGAGATTCTATATTTTAAATAATAAGGTGTTTTTATTTAAAATCTCACAATTGTATCCTTTGGTATACAGAAATTCTTGATTTCAAAGAAGTCTGAAGAAAGGGAAAAGAAAACCAACTCATTTTTTTTTAAAGGCAAAATTGTTGCCTCATCAAAAGTGATAACCAAATAGCTCATTAACCTGCCAACATGTGCTTAATATCATCAGTTGTTTGGAAATATAAATTAAGACAACTGCCAGATATACTACACATCTACCATAATAAATAAAATGAACTGAAAAGCATACATGTATTTATAAGATAAATATATACAAGGATATTAATAGCATTTATCATGCTAGCTTCAAAGTAGAGACCATCCAAATGTCCATCCCCAGTATCATGGGTAAATGCATTCTGGTATGTTCATTCAATGAAATTGATATGGCAGTAACATTTCACAAACTCCAGCTACACAAAACAATATCAATGACTCTCACAAATGTGGTATTATTAATAAAAAGTCAGACTTGGGACTTTCTTGGCAGTCTAGTGGTTAAGATTCTGTGCTTCCAAAGCAGAGACCATGGGCTCAATCCTTGGTCAGGGAACTAAGACCCCACATTCTGCATGGTTCCCCGCACATCCTCCAAAAAAGTACAGTTAAAATGTCAGACTTAAAAAAGGACATACTATAGGATTCTATTTATATAATGTTAAAGAAACAGGCATCGCTAGTCTATGGAGAGGGAAGAGAACTGTGCATACCTTTAACTGATGATTGGGGAATTCTTACATGAGGGAGGCTTCCTGTGTTTTGGTAATGTCGACTCATAGGTGTGTTCATTATAAAGCATCAGTTAGCTGTACAGATCTTATCAGTCTATTTTTTCTGAAATTTAACATGGGGTCTTAAAAATCTCAAAAATAAAGGGACTTCCTACGTAGAATGGGCTTCCCTGATGGCTCAGACGGTAAAGAATCTGCCAGCAATACAGGAAACCCAGGTTTGATCCCTGGGTCAGGAAGATCCCCTGGAGAAGGGAATGGCTACCCACTCCAGTATTCTTGCCTGGAGAGTTCCATGTACAGAGGAGCCTGCTGGGTCCACGGGGTCACAAAAAGTCAGACACAGCTGAGTGACTAACACTACAACTGCCACACAGAATAAATCACAAGTTTGTTAATAAAGCAAAATAAAATATAATGAATAGAGCCATAAGCGTGTATGCATCTTTGCTGTATAATGCAATTTCTCAGAGCTATTCTGATGACTGTCCTTTGTGTCCACCTTTCTTATGGCACTTAATGCCACTGCATTGTATTTGTTTACATCTTTGTCATTTTGGGTTAGCCTGGAAATTTTTCTTGGGAAAGGAAAAAGGTAATACAAATACATGAAATTGTTAGATTTCTGTGCTGTACTCTTTAGAAAGAGGCGATATTGTAGCAAGTCCTGTCATTCCTGTGGCCTGTGCTAGAATCTCTCTACCAAACCCCAAGTTCTTGGGGCCAAGCCATCATCACTGAACCTACACATGCCAATAAATTGTAATCCACATTTCTACCCTCAACCCTAGCCCTCTCCTACTACCAAGTTTGGGGAAGGTGATGACCTGAAAGCCAGTCAGACTATCTCTGTTGAAATTTTGTTCAGGAGATTTAGGACTAGAGATCAGTTGACCTTTTTTTTTTTTCCTTACTGAAAATGAGAAAAAAGATTCCTCAGCTAAACAACCTTTTTCTGACAAATGCGTAGTAGAGCAGAAAGGCCAGTAAACACATAGAATCAAGAATGAAACAGAGAGATGAGATGAGACCATGTTACCTGAAAGCTGGACGAAATTAGCTTCCTTTGTTCATAACTTTATTTTTCACCTTCTAGCCATATGTGAAGACAACCACACTTCCCTTCTCTAAGCAATAGCTGCATCATTTTATTTTATTTTACTTTATTTATTTGCATCATTTTAACATGAAGCCACTTCTCCATGCTTCTGTTACAGGTAAAAACCAAGCAAAGAGACCCTGAACCCTTACTTTATGATCTATATACACTGTTTCAGTTACTTTACCAGAGCTTGGAAATTTGTTCCATATGTATACATTTATTTTTTTTAATGTATACCTTGTTGATTTTGTTCATCTGAATTTAAATAAAGTATCATCATAATTTATCATCTCTCTTAGGTTAACCATGGGCTTCCCTGGTGGCTCAGACGGTAAAGCATCTGCCTACAGTGCCTGGAGACCTGGGTTCAATCCCTGAGTCGGGAAGATCCCCTGGAGAAGGAAGTGGCACCCCACTCCAGTATTCTTGCCTGGAAAATCCCATGGACAGAGGAGCCTGGTAGGCTACATTCCATGGAGTCGCAAAGAGTTGGACACGACTGAGCAACTTCACTTTCTTTCACTTTCTTTAGGTTAACCATAGAACAAAATCTAGTTTACTACAAGGCGAGTTTGTTGAAAGCAAGGAAATCTTAGTCTAAGTCTCATGCTCAATATTTAGTGGGGCTTGACAGAAAGAGAACTTCCAATAAATATAGACTAGAAAAATGAATTGTATTGCATGAATAAAGTCTGCCTAACTGGGGAAACCAGAGAAATCCTCTGTGAGGCATGGTGGTGGCAGTGGCTGTAAAGGGGGAGAGGTTAGGGTGAAACCATGGGTATTTGGTGAGTTTCAGTTTCAGTTCAGTCGCTCAGTCGTGTCCAACTCTTTGTGACCCCGTGAACCACAGTTCGCCAGGCCTCCCTGTCCATCACCAACTGCCGGAATCTACCCAAACCCATTTCCATTGAGTCGGTGATGCCGTTCAACCATCTCATCCTCTGTCGTCCCATTATCCTGCCCTCAATCTTTCCTAGCATCAGGGTCTTTTCCAATGAGTCAGCTCTTCGCATCAGGTGGCCAAAGTATTGGAGTTTCAGCTTCAGCATCAGCATCAGTCCTTCCAATGAACACTCAGGACTGATCTCCTTTAGAATGGACTGGTTGGATTTCCTTGCAGTCCAAGGGACTCTCAAGAGTCTTCTCCAACACCACAGTTCAAATGCATCAATTCTTTGGCGCTCAGTTTTCTTGATAGTCCAACTCTCACATCCATACATGACAACTAGAAAAACCATAGCCTTGACTAGATGGACCTTTGTTGACAAAGTCATGTCTCTGCTTTTTAATATGCTGTCTAGCTGGTCATAGCTTTCCAAGGAGTAAGAGTCTTTTCATTTCATGGCTGCAGTCACCACCTGCACTGGTTTTAGAGCCATAAAGTCAGCCACTGTTTCCACTGTTTACCCATCTACTTGCAATGAAGTGATGGGACTGGCTGCCATGATCTTAGTTTTCTGAATATTGAGCTTTAAGCCAACTTTTTCACTCTCCTCTTTCACTTTCATCAAGAGGCTCTTTAGTTTTCCTCACATTCTGCCATAAGGATTGGTGTCATCTGACTATCTGAGGTTATTTATTTTTCTCCTGGCAACCTTGATTCCAGCTTGTGCTCCCTTCAGCCCAGCATTTCTCATGATGTACTCTGCATATAAATTAAATAATCAGGGTGACAATATACAGCCTTGACCTACTCCTTTTCCTGTTTGGAACCAGTCTGTTGTTCCATGTTCCATGGAACATTGACATTTCAGATCTAACTGTTACTTCCTGACCTGCATACAGGTTTCTCAACTGGCAGGTCAGGTGGTCTGGCATTCCCATCTCTTTCAGAATTTTCCACAGTTTATTGTGATCCACATAAGCTTTGGCATAGTCAATACAGCAGAAATAGATGTTTTTCTGGAACTCTCTTGCCTTTTTGATGATCCAGCAAATGTTGGCAATTTGATCTCTGGTTCCTCTGCCTTTTCTTTTCTTTTTTTTAATTAAAAAAAAAAAATTTTTTCCGTTTATTTTTGTTCGTTGGAGGCTAATTACTTTACAGTATTGTAATGGCTTTTGCCATACAGTGACACATCCTCTGCCTTTTCTAAAACCAGCTTGAACATCTGGAAGTTCACAGTTCACGTATTGCTGAAGCCTGGCTTGGAGAATTTTGAGCATTACTTTACTAGCATGTGAGATGAGTGCCATTGTGCAGTGGTTTGAGCATTCTTTGGCATTGCCTTTCTTTGGGATTGGGGACTGGAATGCAAAAGTAGGAAGTCAAGAAACACCTGGAATAACAGGCAAATTTGGCCTTGGAGTACAGAATGAAGCAAGGCAAAGGCTAATAGAGTTCTGCCAAGAGAACACACTGGTCATAGCAAATACCCTCTTCGAACAACACAAGAGAAGACTCCACACATGGACATCACCAGATGGTCAACACCAAAATGAGATTGATTATATTCTTTGCCACCAAAGATGGAGAAGCTCTATACAATCAGCAAAAACAAGACTGGAGCTGACTGTGGCTCAGATCATGAACTCCTTGTTGCCAAATTCAGGCTTAAACTGAAGAAAGTAAGGAAAACCACTAGACCATTCAGGAATGACCTATATCAAATCCCTTATGACTATACAGTGGAAGTGAAAAATAGATTGAAGGGACTAGATCTGATAGACAGAGAGCCTGATGAACTATGGGCAGAGGTTCGTGACATTGTACAGGAGACAGGGATCAAGGCCATCCCCATGGAAAAGAAATGCAAAAAGGCAAAATGGCTGCCTGAGGAGGCCTTACAAATAGCTGTGAAAAGAAGAGAAGTGAAAGCAAAGGAGAAAAGGAAAGATACTCCCATTTGAATGCAGAGTTCCAAAGAATAGCCAGGAGAGATAAGAGAGCCGTCCTCAGCGATCAATGCAAGGAAATAGAGGAAAACAACAGAATGGGAAAGACCAGCAAAGATGGGCTCGATACAGGACAAAAATGGTATGGACCTAACATAAGCAGAAGATACTAAGAAGAGGTGGCAAGAATACACAGAAGAATTGTACAAAAAATCTTCACAACCTAGATAATCATGATGGTGTGATCACTCACCTAGAACCAGACATCCTGGAATGTGAAGGCAAGTGGGCCTTAGAAAGCATCACTACGAACAAAGCTAGTGGAGGTGATGGAATTCCAGTTGAGCTATCTCAAATCCTGAAAGATGATGCTGTGAAAGTGCTGCACTCAATATGCCAGCAAATTTGGAAAACTCAGCAGTGGCCACAGGACTGGAAAAGGTCAGTTTCCATTCTAATCCCAAAGAAAGGCAGTGCCAAAGAATGCTCAAATTACCACACAATTGCACTCATCTCAGATGCTAGTAAAGTAATTCTCAAAATTTTCCAAGCCAGGCTTCAGCAGTATGTGAACCGGGAACTTCCAGACTTTCAAGCTGGTTTTAAAAAAGGCAGAGGAACTGGAGATCAAATTGCCAACATCCGCTGAATCATCAAAAAGGCAAAAGAGTTGCAGAAAAACCTCTATTTCTGCTTTATTGACTATGCCAAAACCTTTGACTGTGTGGATCACAATAAACTGTGGAAAATTCTGAAAGAGATGGGCATACCAGACCACCTAACCTGCCTCTTGAGAAACCTATATGCAGGTCAGGAAGCAAGAGTTAGAACTGGACATGGAACAACAGACTGGTTCCAAATAGGAAAAGAAGTACATCAAGGCTGTATATTGTCACCCTGCTTGTTTAACTTATATGCAGAGTACATCATGAGAAACACTGGGCTGGAAGAAGCACAAGCTGGAATCAAGACTGCAGGGAGAAATATCAATAACCTTAGATATGCAGATGACACCACCCTTATGGCAGAAAGTGAAGAGGAACTAAAGGGCCTCTTGATGAAAGTGAAAGAGGAGAGTGAAAAAGTTGGCTTAAAACTCAGTATTCAGAAAACTAAGACCATGGCATCTGGTCCCATCACTTCGTGGGAAATAGATGGGGAGACAGTGGAAACAGTGTCAGACTTTATTTTTTTGAGGAGGAATAGAGGGAAACAATAGAATGGGAAAGACTAGAGATATCTTCAAGAAAATTAGAGATACCAAGGGAGCATTTCATGCAAATATGGGCTCAATAAAGGACAGAAATGGTATTTGGTGAAGTGTGAGGGAAATCTTTAACAGAATTGAGGTGGACCTAGCCTTTATAATTTTCTTCTCCCAAGAAACTGGCTCCATAGCTCCAAAAATATCATCAATTTTTAAAGTTTATTTGCTGTCCAAATAGTGACCAACATCTTTTTTTCTTCCTTTTTTTTTAATATTCATATAATCAAATAACAAAATATAGCCATTAAAAGAGGCTTTTTGGACGTTTACATTTGAAAAGCAAATTTCCTCCCTTATTTCTGCTTATGCTCCAGAATGCCTAATTTGAAGGCTCATGATTTGCTGAGGCAATGCAGCAGCCTGAGCTGTGCTTAGCAGCTGCATGTTTATGTCTGATCCACAGACAGGAAGATGTGTCCATAAAACATGAGAATGTGATTATCAAAGCTTTGAAATGAGCAGTAGTGTGTAAGCAGGCATAAGGCTGATTATGCCAGACCCACTGTGGGCCCTGGATGACAAAAACAGTGTAAAACACACAATTTCAATTTTAATTTCCAAAAGCCTTAATTGATTTAAAACTGATACACAACCATGATTTACTATTTATTTCACTTCTGTTTAGTTAGTCTTTCACTTAAACCCCATGGTTTCCTAAAGATATAGAGGGCCTGTACCAAAAATGTTAACTAAGTCATACATTCTTACATGGCTGTTTTTATTCACACTCTTTGTTGTCGGGCTCTCCCCATGGCTCAGTTGATAAAGAATATACCCGCAATGCAGGCGACCTGGGTTCAGTCCCTGAGTTGGGAAGATCCCCTGGAGAAGGGAAAGGTTATCCACTCCAGTATTGGCCTGGAGAATTCTGGAGAATCATCCATTCTGGCCTGGAGAATTCTATGGACTCTATAGCACATGGGGTTGCAAAGAGTCGGACACGACTGTGTGACTTTCGTTTTGTTGTTGTTATTGTTTATTGCAAGGGAAAAATTTGGATGAATTTAAGAGATAGGGAGATAAGATAATGAAATGGAATGAGGCATAGTTCTGAACTGCAGGTTCCAAAACACCCTGATATATCACAATCATTCCTGAGGTAGGGGTAATGACTTTGTACAGATAGGGGTCAACTTAATAAAAAATTTTATGATTTCCTTTTTAAAACACATTATATATTTTGAAGTTATATTTTCAGGATGTTTTTCCAATTGTATGTTCAAGTCTTCTTTGAGACAAGCTGAAGTTGTGGTTAGATCACCAGGTAAAGGTAGGGTGAGGGGAGTACCGTATTGTAGGAAAAGTCAACTTCAGCCTTCAATTATCTGACAAGAGAGAAGAAGCTATAATTATTGGAATGAAAGGTTTCAGGATTTCATTACTGACATTCTTTATGTCTAAACACATCCTTAAAGTCCACTGCAGATGCCTTTTATTTTTTCTCAAAATATTATTGACTAACTGAAATCAACATGGTGTCCAGTGTTTTGGGGAATGTAGGTTTTTGCCATGACCAGGTTATGGACAAATCACATATGATATTGTTATAATCAAATATTGGGATAAAACTGCTTCTTGAACGTCTTTAGACAAAGTAAGGACTTCGTCATCTGAAGGCACTGCCCCTTGAGGATGGGGACCAGGGCTGATGTGACTAGAGCAAAGGTTTATGCTGCCTTTTCCCAATGACCTGCAAGGCTTGTTCCACCAGAGTGGAATGTATGGCAAAAATGATATGGATATAACACTGTGAAATTCTCATCATGGTTATTTTTGCTTTATATCTCCTGAATATTTGAAAGTGTTTTCCCTAGCATTCGGGGCCCAAATTATTCAGTTTAGTTCAGTTCATTTCAGTCGCTCAGTAGTGTCCGACTCTTTGCGACCCCATGAATCGCAGCACACCAGGCCTCCCTGTCCATCACAAACTCCCGGAGCATACTCAAACTCATGCCCATCGAGTGGGTGATGCCATCCAGCCATCTCATCCTCTGTCGTCCCCTTCTCCTTCTGCCCCCAGTCCCTCCCAACATCAGGGTCTTTTCCAGTGAGTCAGTTCTTCGCATCAGGTGGCCAAAGTATTGGAGTTTCAGCTTCAGCATCAGTCTGTCCAATGAACACCCAGGACTGATCTCCTTTAGGATGGACTGGTTGGATCTCCTTGCAGTCCAAGGGACTCTCAAGCATCTTCTCCAACACCACAGTTCAAAAGCATCAATTTTTCGGTGCTCAGCTTTCTTCACAGTCCAACTCTCACATCCATACATGACCACTGGAAAAACCATAGCCTTGACCAGACGGACCTTTGTAGGCAAAGTCATGTCTCTGCTTTTTAATATGCTATCTATTAGCATATTGGTCATATGCTAATTAGGAAAGTTAGGTCATAACTTTCCTTCCAAGGAGTAAGCGTCTTTTAATTTCCTGGCTGCAGTCACCATCCGCAGTGATTTTGGAGCCCAAAAAAATAAAGTTTGACACTGTTTCCACTGTCTCCCCATCTATTTCCCATGAGGTAATGGGACCGGATGCCATGATCTTAGTTTTCTGAATGTTGAGTTTCAAGCCAACTTTTTCACTCTCCTCTTTCACTTTCATCAAGAGGCCGTTTAGTTCCTCTTCACTTTCTGCCATAAGGGTGGTGTCATCTGCATATCTGAGGTTATTGATATTTCTCCCAGCAATCTTGATTCCAGCTTGTGCTTCTTCCAGCCCAGCGTTTCTCATGATGTGCTCTGCATATAAGTTAAATAAGCAAGGTGACAATATACAGCCTTGACGTACTCCTTTTCCTATTTGGAACTATTCTGTTCTAACATGTCCAGTTCTAACTGTTGCTTCCTGACCTGCATACACGTTTCTCAAGAGGCAGGTCAGGTGGTTTGGTATGCCCATCTCTTTCAGAATTTGCCACAGTTTATTGTGATCCACACAGTCGAAGGCTTTGGCATAGTCAATAAAGCAGAAATAGATGCTTTTCTGGAACTCTCTTGCTTTTTTGATGATCCAGCAGATATTGGCAATTTGATCTCTGGTTCCTCTGCCTTTTCTAAAACCAGCTTGAACATCTGGAAGTTCTTGGTTCATGTATTGCTGAAGCCTGGCTTGGAGAATTTTGATCATTACTAGTGTGTGAGATGAGTGCAATTGTGTGGTAGTTTGAGCATTCTTTGGGATTGCCTTTCTTAGGAATTGGAATAAAAACTGACCTTTTCCAGTCCTGTGGCCACTGCTATGTTTTCCAAATTCGCTGGCATATTGAGTACAGCACTTTAACAGCATCATCTTTCAGGATTTGAAATAGCTCACCTGGAATTCCATCACATCCACTAGCTTTGTTCGTAGTGATGCTTTCTAAGGCCCACTTGACTTCACATTCCAGGATGTCTGGCTCTAGGTGAGTGATCACACCATTGTGATTATCTGGGTCATGAAGATCTTTTTTGTACAGTACTTCTTTGTATTCTTACCACCTCTTCTTAATATCTTCTGCTTCTGTTAGGTCCATACCATTTCTGTCCTTTATCGAACACATCTTTGCCTGAAATGTTCCCTTGATATCTCTAATTTTCTTGAAGAGATCTCTAGTCTTTCCCATTCTATTGTTTTCCTCTATTTCTTTGCATTGATCGCTGAGGAAGACTTTCTTATCTCTCCTGGCTATTCTTTGGAACTCTGCATTCAAATGGGAATATCTTTCCTTTTCTCCTTTGCTTTTCGCTTCTCTTCATTTCATAACTATTTGTCAGGCCTCCTCAGAAAACCATTTTGCCTTTTTGCATTCCTTTTCCGTGGGGATGGTCTTGATCCCTGTCTCCTGTACAACGTCACGAACCTCCGTCCATAGTTCATCAGGCTGTCTGTCTATCAGATGTAGTCCCGTAAATCTGTTTCTCACTTCCACTGTATAGTCATAAGGGATTTGATTTAGGTCATTCCTGAATGATCTAGTGGTTTTCCCCACTTTCTTCAGTTTAAGTCTGAATTTGGCAATAAGGAGTTCATGATCTGAGCCACAGTCAGCTCCTGGTCCTGTTTTTGCTGACTGTATAGAGCTTCTCCATCTTTGGCTGCAAAGAATATAATCAATCTGAGTTCAGTGTTGACCATCTGGTGATGTCCATGTGTAGAGTCTTGTCTTGTGTTGGAAGAGGGTGTTTCCTATGGCCAGTGTGTTCTCTTGGCAAAACTCTATTAGCCTTTGCCCCACTTCATTCTGTACTCCAAGGCCAAATTTACCTGTTACTCCAGGTGTTTCTTGACTTCCTACTTTTGCATTCCAGTCCCCTAAAATGAAAAGGACATCTTTTTTGGGTGTTCATTCTAAAAGATCTTGTAGGTCTTCATAGAACCCTTCAACTTCAGCTTCTTCAGCATTACTGGTTGGGACATAGGCTTGGATTACCGTGATATTGAATGGTTTGCCTTGGAAACGAACAGAGATCATTCTGTCATTTTTGAGATTGCATCCAAGTACTGCATTTCGGACTGTTTTGTGACTATGATGGCTACTCCATTTCTTCAAAGGGATCCCTGCCCTCAGTAGTAGATATAATGGTCATCTGAGTTAAATTCACCCATTCCAGTCCATTTTAGCTCACTGATGCCTAGAATGTCGACATTCACTCTTGCCATCTCCTGTTTGACCACTTCCAATTTGCCTTGATTCATGGACCTAACATTCCAGGTTCCTATGCAATATTGCTCTTTATAGCATCGGACCTTGCTTCTGTCACCAGTCCCATCCACAACTGGGTATTGTTTTTGCTTTGGCTCCATCCCTTCATTCTTTCTGGAGTTATTTCTCCACTGATCTCCAGTAGCATATTGGCCACCTACCGACCTGGGGAGTTCCTCTTTCAATATCCTATCATTTTGCCTTCTCATACTGTTCATGGGGTTCTCAAGGCAAGAATACTGAAGTGGTTTGCCATTCCCTTCTCCAGTGGACCACATTCTGTCATAGCTCTCCACCATGACCCATCTGTTTTGGGTGGCCCCTCATGGCATGGCTTAGTTTCATTGAGTTAGACACAACTGTGGTCCTGTGATCAGATTGGCTAGTTTTCTGTGATTATGGTTTTAGTGTGTCTGCCCGCTGATGCCCTCTCAGAACACCTACTGTCTTACTTGGGCTTCTCTTACCTCGGACGTGGGGTATCTCTTCACGGCTGCTCCAGCAAAACGCAGCTGCTGCTCCTTAACCTTGGCGGAGGGGCATTTGAATTAGCTATAGTGATGTAGATGAAGCTAGAGTCTGCAAGAGCAATGGGGTTGTCAATGAACCACGTTCTTGGATTCACAGTGAGCCAAACACTGAAATGCCGAGGTTTGCACCAGAGAAAGGGTTTGTCCCTGAGACCGCCAAAAGAGGAGATGGCAGAACAGACCTCAAATGTGCCTTGATTAATACTTTATTCTAAAAAAGAGACATAAGTTCATTATGTAGATGCTGTGACCCACAACCCGGGTACAGAACCGGATGAAAGAGCATTGTTATCACTGCTGTTGCGGTTTGTTTTTTTTTCTTTGCTATATCTCAGTGCAAGAGACAATTTATGTTAGAAGTCAATGTTTAATGTTTAGAACTATAAGTTACATTTTCTAATGCTCATAGTTCATGAGGCCAATACAAAAGAATATTTTCTATCTAAAGTTTACTGAAATTTTAGAAGCTGGGATGGTTAGAAAAGACTTTAAACAAAGATATTGCTCTTGGTGGCTTAGCAATAAAGAGTCCACCCATAATGCAGGAGACGTGGGTTCAATCCCTGGGTTTGGAAGATCTCCTGGAGAAAGAAACTGCAATCCACTCCAGTATTCTTGCCTGGGAAATTCCATGGGCAGAGGAGCCTGGTGGCAGTCCATGGGGTCACAAAGAGTCAGATATGACTTAGCAGCTAAACAACAAAAACAAGTTGCTCAGAAGACATCAAGTTCTTTAGCTAGATGTGGTGAGTTTTAAGTCAACTCACATTTCTATATTCAATATATAGAAATATATATATAGAATATATATAGAACTATATAGAATATATAGTTCAATATATGGTAATTGTACAATTTTAAAGTTCTGTTTTTGAATAGAGGATGCAGTGGTTTGTTCTTGGGAGTAATGATTTTATAATCAAATAGATTTAGGTTTTCATCTTTTTCTATTTACTACATGGTTCAGGAATCCTCATAATATTCCAGTATTTTGGTCAAAATGATGATATTATGTCTGATTCATAGTTTATGATAATAAATAAACTATATGTTTAAAATCTCCAGTGTATAGTAAGTAACCCATAAATGTTTGTTTATATTTTCCTCATAATTATAAAGATAAAACTTACATAAGCTCACATAGATACATGAATGTCTGTGCTAATGTTAGGTAATAAGAGTAAGAAAATATTAATAGATGTTTATTACAGTGAGAAAAACAGTTAATGGGGATTTCTGTTTTGATCATCATCATAACCTTAGGAGATAAGTGCTATTTTTATCCTCTGTTTACAAAAGAAAAAATAGAGAAAAAATATTTCATAACTTGTCCAAGAGCACATAGTGATGGAGGGAGTGTTTAGTGTTGGCAATTTGACTCTTCAACATGTAACCTTATATACACATCATATCTAGAAATATATTAGGTTGGTGCAAAATTAATTGCAGTTTTACACTGTTGAACTTTGCTGTTTCATATTGGAATATTGGAATACATTCTTAAATAAATGTGGTTATGTCAACATCATTTTAATGCAAATTATTGCCTTTTTTTTTTTTGCTAATGACCTGCCACTGTTTATTTTATGTCTATTTTTGGCTTGGGAAATGATGTTAGGCAAAAGCAATTTGAGTGTTTTTCTTATTTGAATTCAAAATCAGTCATAAAGCGATGGAGATAACTCATAACATCAGTGCATTTGGCCCAGGGACTGCTAGTAAACGTACAGTACAGTGGTGGTTCAAGGAATTTTGCAAAGCAGATGAGAGCCTTGAAGACGAGGAGCATAGTGGCTGGCCATCGGAAGGTGGCAACAAACAGCCGAGAGGACCACTGAAGCTGATCTTCTGACAACTATGCAAGAAGCTGCCACCGAACTCAGTGGTAACCATTCTCTGGTCATTCAGCATTTGCAGCAAATTGGAAAGGTGAGAGAGCTGAGTACATGGGTGCCTCATGAGCTGACCTCAAATCAAAAAAAAAATCATTGTTTTGAAGTGTCATCTCTTATTCTATGCAACAACAATGAACCATTTCTCAGTCAAAATACTGATCAGATTGTGACATGCTATGAAAAGTGTACTGTATATGACAACCAGTGACTAGCTCAGTGGTTGTACTGAGAAGAAGCACCAAAGCACTTCTCAAAACCAAACTTGCACCAAGAAATTGTCATGGTCAGTGTTTGGTGGTCTGCTGCTGGTCTGACCTGCTACAGCTTTCTGAATTCTGGCAAAACCATTACATCTCAGAAGTATGCTCAGCAAATTGAGATACACCGAAAACCGCAGTGTGTACAGCTGGCATTGGTCAACAGAAAGGGCCCAGTTCTTCTCCACAACAATGCCTGGCCACACTTTGCATAATCAGTGCTTCAAAAGTTCAAAAAATTGGGCAGTGAAGTTGTATCTCATCCACCATATTCACCTGACCTCTTGACAACCACTTCAAGCATCTCAACAACTTTTTGCAGGGAAAACACTTCCACAATCAGCAGGAGGCAGAAAATGCTTTCCAAGGGTTTGTCAAATCCTGAAGCGTGGATTTTTTATGCTACAGGAATAAACAAACATTTCTTGTTGGCAAAAATGTGTTGATTTGTAATGGTTCCTATTTTGATGAATAACGGTATGCTTGAACCTAGTTATAATGTTTTAAAATTCACAGTCTGAAACTGCAGTTACTTTTGTACCAACCTAATAATAATCTGGCTGTAGAAAAATAAAAATAGAATTTTTAAAGTGCCTCAAAGATATGGAAAGAGAATTAGGATGGATATAGAACTTCATACTTCTAAGTACCTACTTTAATATCCCACTTTGCAATTATTACTAAACCCATTCAGAGAACTGTTCATTCATTTTCTGGTTTAGATGTTAGAATTTCCATCTTCTTATAATTGCCTTTCTTCTGTTAAGCTTCCCTATCTGATTGAACATTAAGACTGTACTTTAATTTTTTAAATATTCTTGAAGTTTACTTTTTAACACATTTTTAAGACAAAATTCATATGCTATATAATTCATGCATTTAGAGTACACAATTTCATTTTTTAAGTAAATTCAGAGCTGTGCAACTATCACAATTCAAGTTTGCATGCTAAATTGCCACAGTTGTGTCCAACGCTGTGTAGGCCTATGGATTGTAGCCTGCCACCTCCTCCATCCATGGTATTCTCTAGGCAAAATACTGGAGTGGGTTGCCATGCCCCCTTCTCCAGGAGATCTTCCTGACCCAGGGATCGAACTCATGTCCCTTACGTCTCCTGCATTGGTAGGCAGGTTCTTTACCACTAGTACCGTGTGGGAAGCCCACAATTCAAGTTTAGAACATAGCAAACTCTGTAAAAGAAACTCCATATCAATCATTCCTCATTTCCCAATACCACCCTGCCGACAAGTACTAATCTACCTTCTCTTTCTATGGATTTGCCTTTTCTGGATACTTAATATAAATGGAATCATAGAACATGTGATCCTATGTGACTGCCTTTCTTCACTAAGTATAACACTTTTAAGTTTCATCCACTTTGTAGTAAGAATCAATACTGCATTCCTTTTTAGTGCCAAGTAATATCCCATTGTATGCATGTTTTACATTTCATTTATCTATTTGTCAGTTAATAGACATTTTCTTTCTACTTTTTGGTTTTTATGAATAATGCTGCCAAGCACATTTATGAGCACATTTTTGTATCTATCTATATATATATTTTAAATTTTTCTTGCATGTATGCCTAGGAGTGGAATTGCTACTGTAACAAATTACCACAAATATATTGGCTTAAATTAATGCAAATGTATGACGTTACAGTTCTAGGCATCATGGGGTTCACTGGGAAAAATTCAAGGTGTTAGCTGGACTCTCTTCTTTCTAGAGACTCTAGGTGAAAATCTATCATTTTTGCCTCTACCAGATTTTGGAGGCCATCTGCATTATTTTTCTTTTTGTACTTCTCTTGACTGTGCTCTAATCCTGCTAATAATTCATTGTGGAGACTCTTGTTTCTCTTATCTCCCTATAAAGACTTTTGTTTGGGCCAATCATTCTTTTAGCAGATAATCACTTTTCACTTGTCTAGACTGGATCTTCTACTTTATTAAAGCCATTTCTGGGAAGTCAAAAGAATTTTCAGGGCTGTGGAATTTAGAGATGCTAACCATCCATATCTTGGCTCCTCTTTGGTACTTCAGATTTGACGTTAGGCTTCGTTTGGACAGATCCAGACTGAACCTTGTCCTACGATATGGTCTTCTTTCCGAAGGCTTGGCTTCACTGATGGCCCAGGCAAACCCCTGCAGCTCTCTGCAGGCGTGTAAGTGCCCGCACTCTGACTGGGCTGGGTCTTCCGTGTCGCCCTCTGTCGCTTGCCATTTCATATCCCTGTTCTGTCTTCAGCTGTATCGCCTGCTTTCTGGAAAGCTTTGTGTAATCTCATCCTGCATGTGTGTAGCCATTTCAGAGTTCAGTAACAGACCCTGACGCCTCCCCACGTACACCCCTTACCTGCTTTGTTTGGCACCTTCAAGCCACTTCCAAATTCTGGACTCTTTCCTAGCTCAGTATAATGCTGGGCTCTGCTGAGATTCCAACTCTCTGTGTCATAGTTGGAAAATCACCCCCAATAGAGAATAAAAATGATTATAGAGCTCACTCAAAGTTTCTTTCCTCTCAGGAATCATACTGTTCTATTGCCTCTTGTCCAATGTCAAAAAACTTTTTTGACTCATATATTTTCCCCCTTTAATTAATATTATAATGTGATGCAACTACTTCCTTGTTACTCTTTACTTTAAAATTTTAGTGACTATTCTTGTGTGTGTATCTGATTCCCAATAGACTTTTAAATCATTTCCTCAAGCTCCAAAGTGTATTTAAATTTTGTCTTTGAAGTTGCATTGAATTTATAGATTTAGGAGAACTAATGTATTTATATTGTTGACTTCTCTGAACTGAGAAAAATATTATGTTGTTCCCTTTTTATTTTCACTTATGTACCTCAGCAGTGTTTAATACCCTCTTTATATATGTTATAAACTTTTCTTCTTTACTTCATTTCAAGGATTTCACTAATTTTTGCTTGTGTAAAAAATTAATATGATCATTTTGAATTATAATAACTTACTGCCATTTATCATTTAAAATATTTTATATAACTTTACAACCACCTATTATAATATTTTAAAAAATTTTTACATGTCTTTATAATTTCCTAGCTACTTGTCTTAAATTTTCAAATAAATAGTCAAATCTTCTGCTACTTATGATAATGTTATATTCTACTTTCTACCACCCCTTTCTTAGATAAAATATACTTTGCTTTTAAGATATTACTAAGACATAGATGTTTGATTTTTATCTAGTATCATACCAGCATTACACCTATGATCATGTGTTACTCATGTTGAATATTAATTTGATGTATTCAATTAACAGATGTCCCAAAACTGTGACATAATTTTACAATTTTTTTTAAAGAAAACCTGCTTTTCATTTCAGTGTAGATGTTGATGCAACTGCTCTTTTATTAACTTCTTTTTTCTATAGCTAATAATCTTTAATTTTGCTTATGTAGAAAGGTTCATCTCTAAAGTATTCTTTGCCCAGGATTTTTGAAAAATTCCAGAGTACATTAATCATTAGTACTTTGTAATTATAATTAGTATTTTCCTCCTCATATTTTTCTTCTTATTGGTAGTAACTAGTCAAGATAATTCTGTTTTCTTTGTGTTTGTTACCCTTCCTTAAATGGAAGTCCATTCTTTGTATTTGCTCGAGAATTTCCTGTTTACTCTCTTTGCTCTCATTTGCAAACTTTGCAACATTTTCTTTAGGACTTAGTTAAAAGACTGAAATTTGACTGTTCAATATATCTCTTGCTTGAAGGGCAAGGAAAGAGAAAAAATAAACTGGAGTACACAAGTTTCAATTTAGATATGTTATCTAAAGATTAACACTTTTCTGCAAAACACAACAGATGCTTTGTCTCCCTCAGTGTTTGATTTTTTTTTTTTTTTTGGATTGGAAATAAATACAGAGGCTTGACTTAAACACATATCACATGCATCTTTTATTTGGTTGTTTGTGTGTATTTAAGTCTGCTGTTTATCTCTGAAAACTTAAGTTAAATGTGTACTTCTCATACCTGTCTGCTTTAAGAAGCCTCTAAATTCTTATTTGATAGCCAGTTGTGCAGATACCTATTGGTTGGGGAGGAGACATGGAAGAGAAACAAGAAGATAGGTGTGCCCCTCAGGGGCAAGGGAGGAAGGAAGGTGACATAACGTTATCTACTAGTCAGAGTTCTGTGTATACTGGATGGAAATTATTTAATAAATCTAATACTGTGTGGTGATAAAGGTTGTGAAAATTAATTTAAAAACCTGGTCCTGTGTGTTAATTCATCTCTGTTTCCCTCCTTCCTGAAATCAATAGAAATCTCAGGGATCTCTGGTTCTTTTCAGTGTATGATAATATATGCTTTTCTATCAAAAAAATAAACAAAATCATCTAATGTAAATTCTCTGTTCTAAAATGGTTGTTGGTGTTCAGTCACTAAGTTGTGTCCGACTCTTTGCAACCTCATGAATACCACAATTCAAAAGCATCGATTCTTTGATGCTCAGCCTTCTTTATGGTCCAACTTTCATATCTGTACATGACAACTGGAAAAACCATAGCTTTGACTGTACAGACGTTGGTAGTGAAATGATGTGTCTGCTTATTAATAATATGCTGTCTAGATTTGATTTGATGAATTGATGCCTTTGAACTGTGGTGATGGAGAAGACTCTTTAGTCCCTTGGACAGCAAGGCGATCAAACCAGTCAATCTTGAAGGAAATGAACCCTGAATACTCATTGGAAAGACTGATACTGAAGCTGTAACTCCAATATTTGGGTCACCTGATGCAAACTGCCGACTCATTGGAAAAGTCCCTGATGCTTGGAAAGATTGAGGGCAAAAGGAGAAGAGGGTGTCAGAGGAATAGATGGCTAGATGGCATCATTGATGCAATGACATGAACTTGGGCCAACTCTGTGAGACACCGAGGGACAGGGAAGACTAGCATGGTGCAGTCTATGGGGTAATGAGTCAGACACGACTAGGTGACTGAACAACAGCAGCTAGGTTTGTTATTGCTTTCCTTCCAAGGAGCAAGTGTCTTTTATTTTGATGACTGCAGTTACCATCCACAGTGATTTTGGACCCCAAGGAAAGAAAATCTGTCCCTGTTTCACCTTTTTCCCCTTCTATATGCCATGAGGTGATAAGACTGGATGCCATGATCTTAATTTTTTGAATGTTGAGTTTTAAGACAGCTTTTTCACTCTCCTCTTTCACCCTCATCAAGAGACTCTTTAGTTTCTCTTCCCTTTCTGCCCTTAGAGTAGTTATCATCTGCATGTCAGAGGTTATTAATATTTCTCCCGGCAATTTTGATTCCAGGTTGTGATTCATCCAGCCCATTTGTCATAGTGTATTCTGCATAAAAGTTAAATAGACAGTGTGACAACATACAGCACTGTCATACTCATTTCCCAGTTTTGAACCAGTCTGTTGTTCCATGTCCAGTTCTAGCAGTTGCTTCCTGACTGGCATACAGGCTTCTCAGGAGATAGGTAAGGTGGTCTGGTAATCCCATCACTTTAAGAATTTTCCACAGATTGTCATGATCCACATAGTCGAAAGCTTTAGAGCAGTGAATGAAGCAGAAGTAGATTTTTTTCTGGAATTTCCTTGCTTTTTGTATAACCCAACAAATGTTGGCAATTTAATCTCTAGTTCCTCTGCCTTTTCTACACCCAACTTTTATATCTGGAAGCTTTCAGTTCACATACTGCTGAGGCCTAGCTTGAAGAATTTTGAATATAACCTTACTAGCATATAGATGAGTACAATTGTGTGGTAGTCTGAATATTCTTTGGCATTGCCCTTCTTTGGGATTGGAATTAAAACTGACCTTTTCCAGTCCTGTGCCCACTGCTGAGTTTTCCAAATTTGTTGTCATACTTGGTGCAGCATTTTAACAGCATCATCTTTTATTTTTGAAATAGCTCCACTGGAATTCCATCACCTCCATTAGCTTTGTTTGTAGTGATGATTACTAAGGCCCACTTGACTTCAGACTCTAGCATGTCTGGCTCTAGGTAAGTGATCACACCATCATGGTTATCTGGTTCATTAAGATCTTTTTTGTATAGTTCTTCTGTGTATTCTTGCCACCTCTTCTTGATATCTTCTTCTGTTAGGTCCTTATTGTTCCTGTCCTTTATTGTGCCTATCTCTGCAAGAAATGTTCCCTTGGTATCTCCAATTTTCTTGATGAGAACTCTAATCTTTCCCATTCTCTTGTTATCCTCTTTTTTTTTTTTTTTTTTTTTTGCATTGTTCACTTAAGAAGGCCTTCTCATCACTCCTTGTTATTCTCTGGAACTCTGCATTCAGTTGGATGTGTCTTTTTTTCCTTTGTGTTTCACTTCTCTTCTTTCCTTAGCTATTTCCTTAGCTATTTTACAACCACTTTTCCTTCTCACATTTCTTTTTCTTTGGAATGGTTTTGGTTACCATCTCCTGATGAGTGTTATGAACCTCTGTCCATAGTTTTTCAGGCACTCTGTCTGCCAGATCTGATTCACTGAATGTGTTCCTCATCTGCATTGTATAACAATAAGGAATTTGGTTTAGGTCATACCTGAACCACCTGGTGGTTTTCCCTGCTTTCTGCAATTTAAGCCCTAATTTTGCAATAAGAAGCTCATGATCTGAGCAGCAGTCAGCTCTAGGTCTTGTTGCTGACTGTTTTGAGCTTCTCCATCTTTGGTTCTAAAGAGCATAGTAATCTGATTTCAGTATTGACCTTCTGGTGATGTCCATATGTAGAGTGGTCTCTTTGTGTTGGGAGAGCATGTTTGCTATGACCAGTGTGTCATCTTGACCAGTGTGTTCCTAAAATAAAATGGAGTTTTATTATTTTCTCATATTACTAGACACTACTTTTTCTTTTTGTGTTTGTTTGCTTATGCATAACACCTTACTTTTGGGACTTATTTTATATTATTGTCTCTAAAAGCCTTTGCTCTTTCTGATACATTCCTAGCAATAACCATGTTATATTGAAAATATAATAGATGAAGAACTTAATATGGCCACAATTGGAGCTTGAGGGATCTACACAACCCAGGGAAAACATAAACAAAAGAAGAGGAATAGGTAACTGGAGTGTAAAAAAAGAAATTGAAAACTCCAGAAATTTGTAAGAGCATTCACTGGCAAATATCTCAGATTGGTATTTAAAATTGAAATATTTATTGAGCTTTTTTGAGGCAAGAAATTGTACCAAAGATTCATTTTATAATTTTTTATGAAAGCAGTTTCATAATACATTGGTAGGGTGTTTGATTGATGCAGGGTTAACTGAACCAAGCCTTTTCTAGTGGTCCAGATTTATTTTGATGCCAACTAACAGTGTGGAAACAGTGGCTGACTTTATTTTTCTGGGCTCCAAAATCACTGTGGATGGTGATTGCAGCCATGAAATTAAAAGACGCTTGCTCCTTGGAAGGAAAGTTATGACCAACCTAGACAACATATTAAAAAGCAGAGACATTACTTTGCCAACAAAGGTCTGTCTAGTCAAGGCTATGGTTTCTCCCGTGGTCATGTATGGATGTGAGAGTTGGACTGTGAAGAAAGCTGAGTGCTGAAGAATTGATGCTTTTGAACTGTGGTGTTGGAGAAGACTCTTGCGAGTCCCTTGGTCTGCAAGGAGATCCAGCCAGTCCATCCTAAAGGAGATGGGTCCTGGGTGTTCATTGGAGGGATTGATGTTGAAGCTGAAACTCCAATACTTTGGCCATCTGATGCAAAGAGCTGACTCATTTGAAAAGACTCATTTGATGCTGGGAAAGACTGAGGGCAGGAGGAGAAGGGGACGACAGAGGATGAGATGGCTGGATGGCATCACCGACTCAATGGGCATGGGTTTGGGTGGACTCTGGGAGTTGGTGATGGACAGGGAGGCCTGGCGTGCTGCGGTTCATGGGGTCGCAAAGAGTTGGACACAACTGAGTGACTGAACTGAACTAAACTGAACAGTGTAACTAAGCCAAAAATAAGCTAAAAGAATATACCTCCAACCATCCACTCATCTAATAATCAGTTGTTTATTGAGCAGCTCTTAAATGGCATGCATGTATGAAGTTTATGTATATTGAAAATAAATAAGCATTGTTAATATCTTCTAAAAGCTTATAGTCTAGGGAGCAACAATGCAATATAAACATACAAATAAATGCATATTATAAGTTATGATGAATATTCTGAAAGAAGGAACTTGTTTAGGGTTACAGTGGAAGAAAGACATCATTCAAGGTGAAACTGTATTATCATAGTTGTGCTCTGTTGATTGAACAAAAAGGACAGGTGCCCATCACCAAAAAGAGTAAAAAGAAACTTTACAACAGTATGTTAAAATGTTTGGTTGCACCTGGTCACAGTAGTTTTCTGCTTCAAAACAGCATTTTATTTCACAGTTTCTTTATAGTATAGTTTCTTTAATGTTGATGGAATTCAAGATATTGTAGCACTTTCAAGTACTAGTGTAATATATTCTTTATGACTTTAAAGCTCGTTAGAAATTAAAGAGCTCCATAAGTAACCCACATGTGTGGCAGGCAAAAGGAGCTCCTCACCCCGTCCAGTCATTTAGGTTACAGAAGGTCCTTGTAACACGGGTTGAAAAGGGGATCAATGAATGCTCCATGTTTTAAGTGACAAGTGCAAGAGTATATATTATTCCTGTTCGTCATTGCGACAATGACAGAAGAACCGTGTTAAGCTTATGGATAACTTTTCTTCAACAGATATTTGGCAGGAGTTCACAAGTGATATTCCTTGCTACTTGGTGAAAAAGAAAATGATGAGGCTACTTTCCCAATTAGTATCTTCAGCTGATTTTCTGTGGCAGAAGAAAATGCAGACTGATTATTCAGCCCCCAGATGAGTGTGTCCTGAACTTGCTCATTCCATAAGTGAGTGTTAGACACATAGCTGCCTTCTATAAACGCCATAGGAATAAATGAGGGTAAAAAAGGAGAAAATAAGAGGAACATAGGACAGGAAACAACAAGCATTTGGAGTACTTCAGGCATTATTTTCTCTTTCCAGTTTGGTTGACATATAATTAACATTAACATTATGTAAGTTTAAGGTGTACAACACAATGGCTTCATGATATATGTCAATATTGTGAAATTATTTTCACAATAGAAACATTTAAGATTTACTTCTTTATTCTCTCTCAAATACATAATATCGTTAACTGTATTCACAGGGCTTCCCAGGTGGCAGAGTGGTAGAGAATCCAGCTGCCAATGTAGGAGATGCAGGAGACACAGGTTCGATTCCTGGATTGGGAAGATCCCCTGGAGTAGGAAATGACACCCCACTCCAGCATTCTTGCCTGGCAAACTCCATGGACAGAGGAGCCTGGTGGGCTATAGTCCATGGGGTCTCAAAGAGTCGGACATAACTGAGCAACTGAGCAAGGACACCATGGTGTACATTACACCCCAGAGAGTATTTATGTTACACCTGAAAGTTTGTCCCTTCTGCCCACCGTTGCCCATTTCACTCCCACACCCCCACCTCTGACAAGCCCCAAACTGTTCTCTGTTTCTATGAGTTTGTCTTCTTTAGAATCTACATATAACATAGAAGTTAAAACATACGGTATTTGACTTTCTCTGTCTGACATTATTATTAATTTGAAGTAACAAATACGTGATTGTGGCACAGGGGCAGGGAAAGAAGGGAGACAGTTACGTCATTAGTTAGCAAGCTCTGAAATAAGCCAGCCTGAACTTGTGTTATGTTAATAGTACTGGAAACAAAAATAGGACGTATTGCAAAAGATGCATAGACATTTTAAAACAGACATGCTGGAAAAGGTGAACAGAAATATGTAATCAAAATGAAAGTAGATATATCTGTATGACGCGTTGACAGTCTTCCAAGGAATCTCTATTTCTCTCCCTCTCTTCTGAGTAAGAAGCATATTGATAAAATATTCATGTAAGATAAAGAGTATGTCTTTATTAGTATTATTCTTTTTCTGAACAGGACTGTAGGTGTGGCAGGGACACCCATGGAAGCATAGCATGACTAGATGTCTTAGTGAGGTTTATGAGTCTGAAAGTCTAATTCATTTTGGCATTTGACAGTCTGCTGGCAGTTTACACTTGGTAAGTGCACCTGGCTCCATCAGTCTATTTTCACAAGCTACCTATCTGCCACATTGTGAGGCACTTTTCCTCCACTTCCACACAAGCTTTCTTTTTTATATTGTTTTCCTCATGGAGATTTAAAGAGACTGCATGGTGAAAGGCCACATAATCAGTCTTTGTGATGACACCATGCCCATTTTCTAAATATCAAAATAGTAAGAAAAATGCATACTGGTTTGGAAACTGTGATTTAAGTTACAATCCAGGACTGAATGGACATTGAACTTCAGGCACCTGTTAGCAATTTGTGGTTCTGTTTGTTTGTTATTGTTCATAATTTAGAATGTAGTCTTCCACAATACAAGTAATGAAGCACAATGTGAAGAATAAAAATGATGCAAAGATAAATGGAGAAAATTACTTGTAATCCCTAGAAGGACTGCAATCCCTCTTAGTATTAACCCTCCCAAGAAGGTCTGTGAAAGTGGACTTGTCAGTCCTGAGATCTGTAATATAACAGACTGTGACTCACAGGGAGAATCCTGGTGTCCTTGTGATGATATTGCCAGCAGAGTTACACGTAGCCGGGCTTCCCTCATGGCTCGCGTGGTAAAGAATCTGGCTGCCATGCAGGAGACCCAGGTTTGATCCCTGGGTTGGAAAGATCCCCTGGAGGAGGGAATGGCTACCCACTCCTGTATTCTTGCCTGGAGAATCCAATGAACAGAGGAGTCTGGCAGTCCATGAAGTCACAAATAGTAGAGCACTACTAGGTGACCAACACTTTCGCTGACTCCAAATGTAGGCTAGACTGTGAAGAATGGTATGACACCATGAAAGAAAAGGTTCAGAGAAGAAAGGCAAAGAATCAGAAAGCTCTTAGGTCCTTACGTAAGATATTTTATCTCCTGACAACATAGCCTGAAAATGCACCAGGATATTTTTGTGCAGTAGAGGGCCACTTGACTATTCGGGGAATGTTGAGTAAAACAGGCATCATAACAGGCAATGTGTCTTGCGTCACATAGGGTTGAGAGGTATTACTGTTCAGTTACCCAGTGGAAAGAGCAAAGGTAGGTTTTACCTCAGAATTTACCTCACACAGAATTAGCCTGGCTTGAACATAACTTCTCAGCCTTAGTAAGTCAAATAATAAGTCTCCTCTGAAAACTTTTTAAATGCCTGGCCTAGCATATAACTGTAAAAGTAGGGTTGGAAAATTTCATATCACTAACAAGAAGAATTCCTAAAGTCCTTTTTTTCGGTAGAAATTTTTTCAGCAGAAGTTAAGGTTGTTAGTAGAAAATTTGTAAGGGTAATGCATTGATATTTTCAGTCTCCTTAATGAAATCAAGAAACATGAAAATTAAAAGATGTTTGTGGGTTAAAGTAGATGTTTAACCATGCCATTGTGTAAAGAAAAAGTTGCAGTTCTCTTGATCAGAAGTTAATATTGGAGAAGTATTTCCTCATCCAATTGTCCAGATAACATTTATCTGCTAACATTTACCTGGTAATTGTAAGTGATTACCACATATCAACTAAATGCCAGGCGTGAAAAGAGTTATTTCATAAGAGAATTTTTAAAAAGACCGAAGCACACCCTATATTAGTCCCATCAGAAATTACAAGGATTAGAAATACTTTACTCTGAGAAGAGAACAGAAAGATAGAGATTTTACTGTTTTAACAACTGAATTATCAGTCCACAGTTAAGTATTAAAAATAAAACTGACACTGACTCTATCAATAAATAATTCATTACTGCCGAGAGAAATTTTATTAAAATTGAAATTGAGGATTATCAAAAGAACAACGATAAAGACTATGTATCAAGAAGTGTTTTATTGTGAAGATTAAAAGCCATGCTCAGAGAAGAGATAATTTAGTTTGTTTCAACACAAAAAAAAGGAATAGAAACAAAAAAACACTCTTGTTTGAAAAATAAAAGTCTGAGAATTACTTCAAGCAGGCAAGACAAACTATACAAACTGCCAGCCAATTTTTATTAAAAATAAGGAAGGAGATTAAAGGAAAAATTAAGAATTCAAGCACAAATCACGACACATCCATTATTTGAATGTGAAGGATGGCAAGGAGATTGCAGACTTTCTAGACTCCACTTATTAAGATAATATTAGATATATGCACTTGAAAAGCCTATATCCAAAAGGGAATTTAGCATATACTTTAAGGATTCCGATAGATTATTTTGTGATATGATAGAAAAAGTCAGAAATTTTGTCCTTTTTTGTTTTTTTCACATATCCATTTTTTTCAAGAAATCCTTGATGACTCATACAGACTACAAAATGTCGTTTCCATATACTGAACCTATAAACCATGCTGAGATGACAGTTATTTACATCACATATTTTATGCTTCAGTTCAGTCTCTTTGTCATGTCCGACCGACTCTTTGCGACCCCGTGGACTGCAGCACACCAGGCTTTCCTGTCCATTACCAACTCCCAGAGCTTACTCAAACTCATGTCCATAGAGTCGGTGATGCCACCCAACCATCTCATCCTCTGTCATCCCCTTCTCCTCTGCCGTCAATCTTTCCCAGCATCAGGGTCTTTTCCAATGAGTCAGTTCTTCACATCAGGTGACCAAAGTATTGGAGTTTCAGCTTCAGCATCAGTCCTTCCAATGAATATTCAGGGCTGATTTCCTTTAGAATTAACTGGTTTGGTCTCCTTGCAGTCCAAGGGACTCTCAAGAGTTTTCTCCGGTACCACAGTTCAAAAGCATCAATTCTTCGCCACTCAGCCTTGTTTATATTTTATATTTATATTTTATGATAGAGAATGGAAGATGGAATTAAGGAGTATAGAAGAGAAAAGAACAAAGGACCACAGAGAAAATTTAAATGAGAGAGCGAATTTAAAATTCTCTGTAGCAGGGGACATTGGCGTGTCTTTTCATTGAGTTCGATCCGGGTGAGAGAGCTCTTTAAAATTGTTTTACTTAATGTTACAGTGACCTGGATCTAAGAAACTCACAGTCAGAGGCCCCTTGGTCCCCAAGTGACCTCTGTTTCATATTCAGTTTCTAATCCAAGCAGCAGCCCTTCCCATGAGCTTTATAAATTGTTGTTTAATATCTGGTTAAACTAACCGAGTAGTCATCTACTTATGACAAGATTGGAAATTTTTTTTTTTTTTTTTGACAATGGTGTATTGACTTTAATAGTAGTTAGAGCCAGGCAAGATTGGAAAATTTTAGTTACTTACCATTTTAGAAAGTTAGACCTTATTTTGATTACAAATATATCTTCATGTAGCTTTTCTTACAGGGTTTTATCTTGAGCTACAGAAATCTAATTACTTTCACATGAATGGTTTAAAATACTTGAAATTACATTTGTCCTCCTTTTTAAATTAAATACCCTTGGTTATTTTCTATAATTTCTTCAGTGGCATATAAATTTATCCTGTATAACATTGAATTGCTATATACCAAGGACATCACATTTTGAATTAGATACATCATTTGTATAAAATAAAGATGAAAGTATAAAAAACTTTAAAATTGGTATTCTATTTCCCCTTTCAGCTATGAGGAACTAGTTTTGTTGGATCAATCATTATTTTAAAAACACATTAGAAATTAAATTCTCTCTCTTTCTCTCTAGATAGAGAGATAGACATACACAATAAGTATCTCTGTAACCTCTGAAATCTTGAGTGAAAGGAAAGAAATGGTTCATGAAGCCTAAAATGAATCTTTCAAACAGTTCAATGTCATATGTTTGTACAGATGATTTACTTTTCATCTAACTTGTTGTCAGAATCAGAAGTATATGCTTTCTTTATTAGTAATACACAATTCAGATACTAGGTTTTATGATAATTTCTGTATAGAATATATAATGTTCAATAATAAATGTCCAGGCATACAAGAAAATTTTACCAGGAGAAAAACAAGAGAAGAAACCCATAGGCAATTCAGACTATGGTGTTACTCAAGGCAAAATTTTAAATAATTGTGATTGATACGTTAAATGTTAAGAATTAGTTTTGCTGAGAACTGGAAACTGCTAAGAGATATGTCATATGGATATTGTATAAAATAAAATATGAGAGCTAAAATTTAAAAGCAAATGAATGGGTTTAATAGCGAAGTTACATGGAGTTAAAAAGGCGAGGGTGGGATGTTCAGAGAGAACAGCATTGAAACAAGTATACTATCAAGGGTGAAACAGATCACCAGCCCAGGTTGGATGCATGAGACAAGTGCTCAGGGCTGGTGCACTGGGATGACCCAGAGGGATGGGGGCGGGGAGGGAGGTGGGAGGAGGGATCAGGATGGGGAACACATGTAAATCCATGGCTGATTCATGTCAATGTATGGCAAAAACCACTACAATATTGTAAAGTAATTAGCCTCCAACTAATAAAAATAAATGGAAAAAAATAAATAAAAAATAAAGAAAAATTTTTAAAAAAGGAAAATTAGTTAACTGGAAGATAGATTAGTAGAAAATGTTCAAATGGAAGCATAAAAAGTCAAAAGGGAAAAATAGAGAAACAAGTGTGTTCTATAGAGCATAGTGACAAGTTTACCTAATGTATAATTTGTGATCAAGTTTTAAGAGAAAGGAATGGAGCAGATAAAGTACTTAAAGGGATAATAACTGGTATTTTGTAAAATTGATTGGAAATATGAAACACAGATTAAAAATGCTATAGTGCTTCTGCTTCTGATTATGACTAAGAGAAACTAGATATATTCCCACATGCTAAATGGCTTTTAAAAAGAAAAAAAAAAATACACAAAACACACATTTGCCAGTCATTGAACCATGAGCAACAGAAGACAATGATTCTTGAAGGAAGAAAATGAATAAAATGAGGCCTCTGACGGCCAAGCTTGTAGCCTAGCTAGAATTTCCAGGGTGCAATGTGGGAGGGCACCTGGACAGAGATTAGCAGTGTTCTTAAGTTGAGCAGTAGAGTTCATCCATTGTTTATTTATTTATTTGGCTGTGTCAGGGCTTGGCTGCTGCTTGTGGGATCTTCATTCCATCATGTGGGATCTTTTGTTGGGGTACCAGGGACTCTTTAGTTGGGGTGCATGAGCTCCAAAACACAAGACCTTCGCCAGTTGCAGTGCACAGGCTTAGTTGCTCTGAGGCATGTGGGATCTTAGTTCCCTGGCCAAGGATGGAACTCTCATTCCTTCCATTTCAAGAATTCTTAACCACTAAACCAGCAGGGAAGTCCCAAGAGTTCCTAATTTGAAGCAGACAAGAAAGGTAGAACTTGGGAGGCAAAGTGCTGGAGAAATACTGTGCATCACCTTAAGAAATCAAAACTACAGCTATATATCTTCCCCCAGAAAATCAAAACACACACACACACACACACACACACACACACACACACACACAACAAAGCAATAGTACTATATGACAGGATCAGATGGCTATGCCGGCAAAGTGAATAAAAAATCTAAAAAGGAAATAATACCGAATCTATGTAAGTTTTTTTAGAAAACAGAAAATGAAGAAATACTTCTCAACTCATTCTTGTCAACATGCATTACCCTGTGGTATAGTCAAAGAACACTAACAGAGGAGAAAACCAGAGATTCATGAATTAAGCTATGCAGATCATCAGAATGGACCAAATGGAATCTAAAAATATATTTAAAAAGTATAGTAGATTGTGACTAGGTGAGATTTATCCCCAAATTCAAGATTATCTTAAAATGTTAAAGTTTATTTTTTAAGATGAGGCTAAGTTGCTGACAGAAATAATTTTTTATATTGGATATGAGTGTTAGTTGCTCAGTTGTGTCTGACTCTTGTGATCCCATATGCTGTAGCCTGCCAGGCTCCTCTGTCCATGGAATTATCCAGGCAAGAATACTGGAGTGGGTTGCCATTCCCTTTTTCAGGGAATCCTCCTATCCCAAGGATTGAACTTGGGTCTCCTGCATTACTGGCAGATTCTTGACTGTCTGAGGCAGTATCATTAGGTATATTAGATATGAAGTTGTCATCCTATTCACTGCCCCTTTTAATGTCTTTGTTCATGGTTGTTCAGTTGCCTAGTCATGTCTGACTCTTTGTACCCCATGGACTGTAGCATGCCAAGCCTTCCTGTCCCTCGCCATCTCCCTAAGTATTCCCAAGTCCATGTCCATTGCATTGGTGATGCAATCCATCCATTTCATCATCTGACACCCTCTTCTCCTTCTACCTTCAGTCTTTCCCAGCATCAGGGACTTTTACAATGAGTCGGCTCTTTGCATCAGATGACCAAGGTACTGGAGCTTCAGTTTCAGCATTGGTCCTTTTAATGAGTATTCAGGGTTCATTTCCTTCAAGATTGACTGGTTTGATCTCCTTGCTGTCCAAAGAACTCTCAAGAGTCTTCTCATTCACCACAGTTTCAATCACAAACCATGTGGATCACAACAAACTGTGGAAAATTCTTAAACAGATTGGAATACTAGACCACCTGATCTGCCTCTCGAGAAATTTGTATGAATGTCAAGAAGCAACAGTTAGAACTGGACATGGAAAAACAGACTGGTTCCAAATTGGGAAAGGGGTATGTCAAGGCTGTATATTGTCACCCTGCTTAAATTATATGCAGAGTAATCATGAGAAATGCTGGACTGGATGAAGCACAAGCTGGAATCAAGATTGCCAGGAGAAATATAAATAACCTGAGATATGCAGATGACACCACCCTTATGGCAGAAAGGGAAGAAGAACTATAAAGCCTCTTGATGAAAGGGAAAGAGGAGAGTGAAAAAGTTAACTTAAAACTCAACATTCAGAAAACTAAGATCATGGTGTCCAGTCCCATCACTTCATGGCAAATAGATGGGGAAACAGTGAGAGACTTTATTTTCTTGGGCTCCAAAATCACTGCAGATGGTAACTGCAGCTATGAAATTAAAAGATGCTTATTCCTTGGAAGAAAAGTTATGACCAATCTAGACAGCATATTAAAAAGCAGAGAGACATTACTTTGCAAACAAAGGTCCATCTAGTCAAAGCTATGGTTTTTCCAGTAGTCTTGTATGGATATGAGAGTTGGGCTATAAAGAAAGCTGAGCACTGAACAATTGATGCTTTTGAACTGTGGTGTTGGAGAAGACTCTTGAGAGTCTCTTGGACTGCAAGGAGATCCAACCAGTCCATCCTAAATGAAATCAGTCCTGAATATTCATTGGAAAGACTGATGCTGAAGCTGAAACTCCAATACTTTGGCCACCTGATGTGAAGAACTTGCTGATTGGAAAAGACCCTGATGCTGGGAAAGATTGAAGGTAGGAGGTGAAGGGGATGACAGAGGGTGGGATGGTTGGATGGCATCACCGACTCTATGGACATCAGTTTGAGTAAGCTCTGGGAGTTGGTGATGGACAGGGAGGCCTGCGTGCTGTAGTCCATGAGGTCACAAAGATTCGGATGCAACTGAGCGACTGAACTGAACCAAACTGAACAGTTTGAAGGCATCAGTTCTTTGGTGTTCTGCCTTCGTACAGTCCAGCTCTCACAACTGTACATGACCATTGGGAAGACCATGGCCTTGACTATACAGACCTTTTTTGGCAGAGTAGTGTCTCTGCTTTTCAGCACACTGCCTAGATTTGTCATGGTTTTCTTGCCAAGAAGCAATAGTATTCTGATTTCATGGTGCAGTCACCATCGCGGTGATTTGAGAGCCCAAGAGGAGGAAGTCTGTCAGTACTCTCCTTTTTCCCTTCCCTTTGCCATGCAATAATGGGGCTGGATGCTATGATGTTAGTTTTTTTAATACTTTCTTTTAATTCGGCTCTTTTACTCTCCTCCTTCAAGTTCATCAAGAGGATCTTCAGTTCCTATTTGCTTTCTGCCATTAGAGTATTATCATCTGTTTATCTTTCTCAAGTTTTATCATGCCTTTTGCTTATCTGGGTTTCTACCCATTATCCTTTCCCTTCCCTGAAAAAATTCTCCTACTAGTTCTTGTAGTGCAAACCTTTTGAAATTAATTTGAAAATTATGTTAATTTTTTTCTGTCTAGAATGGCATTTTTTTGGCCTTCATATTTTTTAGGATTCTATCTAAGGTTGATGGGTTTATTTCAACCTCATACAGATACTATTTCTTTTACTTCTAGCCTTCATTGTTTTGGTGACAAGCTAGTTACTTTTTTGTCTTAATACCACTTTTCCCTTGCATATAATCTTTTTTTCCCCCTCTGGTTATTATTATTATTATTATTATTTTATTGGAGTATAGTTGATTTCCAATGCTGTGAGAGTTTCAGGTGTTCATCAAAGTGAATAAGTTATGCATATATCCACTTTTTTTTAGAATCTTTCCCCATATAAACCATTAAAGAGTATTGGGTAGAGTTTTCTGTGCTGTATGGTAGGTCCTGATTGTAAAACTGTATATCTGTTTTATATATATAGTAGTGTGTCTATATCAATCCTAATCTCCCAATTTGTCCCTCCCCACCCTTTACCTCTGGAAAACATAAATTTGTTTTCTACATCTGTAACTCTTTTTCTGTTTTGTAGATGATTTCATTTGTATCCTTTTTATTTCATATATAAGGGGTATCATACGCTATTTAGTTTCCTGAGGAACCTTCATATTGTTTTCCACAATGGCTGCATCAGCTCACATCTCACATTCCCACCAACAGTGTAGGAAGATTCCCTTTTCTGCACACCCTTTCCAATCTTTGTTATTTGTAGACTTTTTAATGATGGTCATTCTGATTCATGTGAGGTGATTCCTGATTGTAGTTTTGAATTGCACTTCTCTAATTAGTAATGTTGGGCATCTTTTCATGTGCCTATTGGCCATCTGTATTTCTTCTTTGAAATAGTGTCTATTGAGAAGTTCCTTTGTGGTTATCGCTATGTTATACATTTGTATGTGTGTTAGTCACTCAGTCATATCCGACCCTTTGTGACCCTGTGGAGTGCAGCCCAGCAGACTCCTCTGTCCATGGGATTCTCCAGGCAAGAATACTGGAGTGGGTTGCCGCTCCCTTCTCCAATACATTTGTATAACACATACAATATTATTACATCAATTATTTCATTAACTTAGTGGTAAAATTACTTATTTATATTAAATTTTAACAGTTCAGGAATGGGTGTTATAATATCTAGGGTGACCCTTAAGAGAATAGAAGGAGATGCATACTTAGTAAGCTGATAAAAGGGTAAATAGAAAACTGAAAAAATTTTAATTACTTATAAATGAAGAAAAGAAAGGAGTAAAAAAGTATAAAAATGGTGGAGCAAAGAGAAAATAGTAATGTAGCAAATTTAAATTGCAGTATATCATTAAGTACTCGAGTAAAGTAACAACAATCAGATTCGATTAAGCACAAAAACTTGATATAGTCCTACAAAGAATTCCTACTTTAAATACTATTTTAAAAGTTTTTATATTTAAGGGTTTCAATTTACAACCTTTGAGCAAAATAAATATTTCTTGAGCATTCACTTTAGATCAGACTCACAGATTCATACCATGTAAGGATAAAAAGACATGTTATTTGTTCCTAAGACCTCATTTTCTCCCGATAAAAAAGATATAATTTCAAAATATCAGAAAAGAACTAATGAAACCTATTTTTAATTATATCAACAAATCAAATGGAGACTTTTTTTCAATTCTGTTTGCATTTAAACTCTTTTGGGGGGTTCATATATATATATATGCCTCAAAATATATTGCTGTGATTCTATTTTTGAGCACGGCAGGTAAGCATATTTATGCAGAATTAGCATGAATGGACCAGTGTGAAGCATCTGTTCGGTGCAGCGTGGCTTTCCTCCAGGGTTAAAATGTCAACAGAGCATAGCAACTTCTTCAGAAAAGGGAAAAGTGAACTTTCATTGTTTCTAGGCAGACATAAATATCATAGGTAGTATCATAGCAGACAGATTAATGGACTTAGGAAAGAGTGGAGAAAATGGAGCCCTTTTATCATTTGATCAGTCTTGTATATTCTTTCCTAATTTTCTGGTTGTGCCAAAACATGCTTTTTTTTCTTTTTTTTTTAAGATTGAAGAATCAATCAAGTTATTCATTGTGAGCACTGTACATTAAAGACTGTGACATTATCATTTGACAGTCTACAGTAGAAGATGCTGAAGTGCTTATGGTCTACGTACATGGTTCCATGTTTAAGAAACAATATGCTTTGTTAGACAGTTTTCATATGCATTTATATTTCATATAAATTCATACCTAAGTAATGATATGCAACTAAATATGTATATTCATGTCTCAATACATATACATCATATCCAAACATATATGTATGGATATGGATACATATGGCATTCCTGATGGCTCCAATGGTAAAGAATCGGCCTCAATGAAGGAGACTCAGGTTTGATCCCTGGCTCAGGAGATCCCCTGGAGGAGGGCAGGTAAACTCACTGCAGTATTACTGCCTGGAGAATTCCATGGACAGAGGAGTGTGGCAAGCTACATGGGGTCGCGAAGAGTCAGACATTAGTAAGCGACTAACACTTTGAATTCTTTCCACTTTCATGGGTACATATATAAATAAATATATAAATGTTAAAATATATATTCACTCAGTTCAGTTCAGTCTCTCAGTTGTGTCCAACTCTTTGCAACCCCATGGACTGCAGCACGCCAGGATTCCCTGTCCATCACCAACTCCCAGAGCTTACTCAAACTCATGTCCACTGAGTCAGTGATGCCATGCAACCATCTCATCCTCTGTCATCCCCTGCTCCTCCCACCTTCAATCTTTCCCAGCATCAAGGTCTTTTCTAGTGGGTCAGTTCTCTGCATAGGGTAGCCAAAGTATTTGAGTTTCAGCTTCAGCATCAATCCTTCCAATGAATATTCAGGACTGATTTCCTTTAGGATGGACTGGTTGGATCTCCTTGCAGTCCAAGAGACTCTCAAGAGTCTTCTCCCACACCACAGTTCAAGGCATCAATTCTTCGGCTCTCAGTTGAGAGTCCAACTGTCACATCCATCCATGATGACTGGAAAATCCATAACTTTGACCAGACATTAATTATGACTGTATAAATATACAAATGCATATGCATACACAATTCTTATCAAACTAGTTTTTTTGACAATACAAAACTCTCTCCTAAATATCATTAGGAATTTGTATTGCCATTCATAATAAATGACTATTGCTCTTTGATTTTATTTATGAGCAACAAAAGTCTTGGATATGACCCATCTTTAAATTAATTTAGCTTTTATCAAAGTCAAAATGAGCTTCAGTTGACTCCATTTTTTAACCTATCTTCTTAAATGTACCTTGTTCAGTCCTCCATTTTCAGTTCAAGTATGGAGTCTTTTCTTTTCTGAAATAAAAATTTGTCTTCTGAAAGAATATACTTTAACAAGTCTCAAGGAATAGGACATGTATGCTTCTAGAAACTTAAAAACAAAATGATTAGTCATTGAAACTTGGATTTAATAGCCAGGAAAATTATAATCATTTTAGATTTTTGAGAGGACTAACAGGAGGAAAAGTTATCTTTACTCTTGCCAAAAGAGAATTTTTGTTTGTTTGCAACAATATACAGAATTTATTTTGCTCTTAGTTTCTTACCAAAGAACCTTGTTATCTTCACCTGTTTGTCTTCACTGGTAATTACACCTTATTTAAATTTTGTGAACATTTGTTCAGTGTAGGATAAGAAATACATCTCTTCTTTTATATTTGAACATGATTGAAAGCCTGAAAATTACACATTTTAAGCTATGACTTGGGCTGTAAGCTTCTTAAAACCTTAAAGTGACTAAAATCAAGCTGCTTAAATTTTATCATGGAGAGAAAAAATAATTTTATCATGTTATTAGTAAATAAATCAGAAGGTTGTAGGTTAAACACAGACAACAATGTTTTTAATGCCAAGATTAATTGGGAGGTAATTGCAGTCCAGCTTATTTAAACTTTACCATATTTTATAATGTTTTGAGATAGTAACCAAACATGAAGTGCTTTTTTTGTGATTTACCTAACTGGAGATAATGAGAAATCAACTTTAGTGTGAGCCAACAGAACTAATATCATTTTATTTTCATTATCCCCATTTCTGTCACATAGTAATGTTATATTAGAGATTAGTGTAAATCAACATAACTTTGCATTTATGGATTTTTTAGAAAGAAAAAGAAGAAAATAATCTTTAAAGGAAGAAAAGTGTTTGTGGAGGTGACATACCAAAAAAAAGTGTTATTATTTTAGGTAAGAAATCAATTATTTCTTCCTTCTTGTATTTTTTCCTTCTTTCTTTCCTTTCTTTCTTTTTTATTTTTTATCCTTCTTCCTTCATTATTTCTTAAAATATTCATCCTGATGCTTTGGCACAATGTGGAACATATGACCTCTATTACTTAATAACTTCTCCTTATCCTTACAAGTCAATCTATGTTTTCTCCTCTTTCTGTTTTCAATAGAAAGTAAGATAGTGTTAAAAGTTACTGGTCCTAGGATAAATATTATTATTCAGCAAACTTCGAGGAAAAGGTTATATGTTTTGCTATATAGAATTAGCAATATTACCTTTAATTTCCCCCTCAAAAACAGTATGCCAGTATATTTCCTTCCCCACTCAGAAATAGCATCTGTTCAAAACTTATGTAAAACAGGAAGCTGCACATGAGAGCTGGGTATTAAAAGAGTTTTGAGAGTCACATAAAGGCAAGAGCTTAGCAGAATAGGGAAAGGACTTAAAGAAGAGCAGAGAGAGATGAATCCTCTGCCAGAATAAGAAAAACACATAAAAAGCAGACTCTGATTTTGATTCTGAAACTCAAATGTGTCTTCCCTGGCATAGAACCAGAGAGGAATGAAGCAAGCTGCACTTTCTGTTTGTCACAAGTCTCAAAATATGCCTCCAAAAAAACAGATTTTTGGCACAGTGAGACCCCAAACATCCAAATGAATGGCTGACTTTTTCTCTTTTTACATGAACTGAGTAATGGCATCCCATTCTCTATGTATGTGAAGCAGCCTATTCATGTGCGTCATGTTTCAATCCCCAGGATTATCAATCCCCTATCTTTTTTGATTATACACCAATAGTTTCGAATGTTTGTTGATATGGGGTGTGTGTGTGTGTGTCCAGTGTCTTGGCCTGAGAAATCACATGATGAAATATGTAACATCTTACATTGTCAAATTGGGAACTTGTGTCAGAGAATGATGGGAGACCTACCAACAGAACATACTTTGAAGGAGTTTCTGTTAGACAACTCTGAAACCATTTGAACATAAGAACTGATTATAAAAGCCCTTATAACTTTCTGAATAAAATGGAAATCTATAAGGGAAGAATGAAAGTAAAACTTTTCTTACAATGGAATGTCCTTTAACATAAAAACATTGACAGATTTAGAGAATCATCACTTGAAAACCATAAAGGTGTCATTTATTCAGACAAAACTAATAAATGCATGTTAAAATCATTTGATAACAGATTATTACAGAAAGGACAATTTTATAGTTGTAAAACCAAGGCAAATACCACTTCAAGTGACCAAAGTTAAGACCATCAGCAATGGGATAAATTTATACTGTTACATGCTGACATGAAATACTAAGAATAATCAATATGACTCATGAACAAGAGGGGATATTAGATAAATCTAAATTGAGGTACATTTCACAAAATAATCACTGTGAGATCTTAAAAACATTGTGAGGTCATGAAAGGCAAAAGAGGGACAATTTGCTCCAAATTAAAAATGATTAAAAATTCATGACATCTAAACATCATACTTAATCTTGGCCAGACACTTTTTTTTTTTGCTTTGAAATACATTATTAAATTTTGATAAATTTAAATAATAAATATACTTTCCTCAGCTCTTGACTTCCTTACCTCTAGTCTTGATGTAGACATGAGTTACTCAAGTGAAGCACAAAATATATCATCCACCTTTTCAAACTATCAGTGACAAGTTACTAACGTAAAATTCAAACTTCTTACTACAATCATGGTGACTTATTATTCCAAACTGGGATACTTTTGAGAGTGAATACACGTTTTAAACATTCACCCCTAAATAATAGGCATGCTGCTGCTTCAGTTGTGTCCGACACTGTGCGACCCCATAGATGGCAGCCCACCAGGCTCCTCTGTTCATGGAATTTTCCAGGCAAGAGTACTGGAGTGGGGTGCCATTGCCTTCTCCAAATAACAGGCATAAAATTGGGTATATGATCACCTTAATTACAAAATCTCATGTAGCCCCCATTAATTCTCTGGTCTTCTCCTACTGTGTCTCCTGAACTACACTGTTGCAGTTACTTTGGCATTTATGATCCTATGAACAAGTTAATAAGTCCTCTACCACAGAGTCTTTGCCAATATCACTTAGCCCTGCCTGGAAGGCTCTTGCCACAGATTTCCTCACAGTGAACTCTTTTATTTCCTTGAAGTCTGTGCAGCAAAGTCACTTTCTCAGTGATGCCTTCTCTGGCTGTCTTACATAAAATTTCAATATTCCATCTTTAAAATTTCATATCTCTCTTTTCTGCCTTATTTTAGGCATTTACTTATAATTTATCAATATATTATAGAATATGTACTTTAATGATTTATCTTGATTGCTATCTGAATTCCATATGAGAACATAAGTTTAAAAAGGGCAAGTATTTTTGTTTGTTGGATACAGTATATATCCATATCTCTTACAATAATGCCTAGTACTTGATAGGCAATCAATAAATATTCCTTGAAAGAACTAAAGACTGTGTTTTATCATTGCAGTGAAAAATACTAAATTTACTGAATGTTTAAGAAAAATAAAGTCATGAATTATTTGAAGAGTCAACCTAGATCTTTACTATAATACATATGTTTATTCATGGCAATAAAAAGAAATTGAGCATTTGTTATATTAAAGTAATAACATATATTTATATCAGAGTCATAATAATAAAATATAAATAGTTCTGAGCAGCATATAGTTATTCTTCATCCTCAGATTGGGTTGAATTGGGTTGAATTGGGTGTTATTTTATTGTTTTGCTTGCATCCCACTGATTAATTGTTAGGTAGAATATTATTTTTTCATGTTTTTTGGGAACATTTTTTTCCTTTTCAGAATTGTGTCTTTTAAGTCCTTTTTATTTGGTTTTTAATAATTTATTTACTTTCTATAAAATCATAAGCTTATTCATTGTGGTTTCTATTAAATACAACATTTTATATTATTTTGCCATAAAGAATATGCAACAGCATCTTATAAAGTTTAGGGACTAGAAACATGTTTAAAGGATTCATATGTAAGCTTACTTTCCTAAATGTGGATTTGAAGTCAGCAACCTGGGTTTAAATTCCAGAACTGTACTGTATTCTTGTATGATTATTAGACCAGTGCATAAAATCTTCAAGCTTCAGGACCTCTTTCCATGGTTATTATAAAGTGGAGTGAAATAATGAATTCTAAGCACTTAGTGTTACATTGTTTTTTATTAACTATATAGTAAGTTTTATCCTTTTAAGGTACTCTCCTATTATTAGGTTTTATTTTTATTGGTTATCATCTTTGTTGAATAATTTCCATATACATACATATTTGCAATGATAGAGTATATTTAATTTTATATCATGTGTTTTGCTTAATAGCATATCATCAATAAGCTTAATGCAACAACATAATATGCATAATTTTAATTTTAATGAAATGCATATTATTCCATCTAGTGATGGTATCATAACTTATTCAAATATTAGACTAGTATTAGGCAGTTAATTAAAGTGCTTTTCAAGTTACAAATCAGGGTGTAGTGAGAGGCATAATCATAAACTCATGATAGGTGTACAAATATGATCATAAAGCCTTTTAGGAAAGCAAGTTTGGAATGATACCCAAACTTTAAACATATTCATTCTCATTGACTCAGCAATTCCATTTCTGGGACTCTGTCCTAAAGAAATTATCAGAAATGAAGACAAAGATTTATGCACAAAGATTTTTACCATGTCGTTATTTATGGCAGCAAACAGTTGGAAGCAACCCAAATGTCCTGCAATGAATGATTACCCATTTCTTAGTGCAGCCATAAGAATAAAGAATAAGCAGCTCTTTTAAAATATACTTGGAAGAGTTTTAAAATAGGGAAAATGCTCAATATAAAACAACAGATTTTATATGTATAAACTTTTAACATGTACATAAGCAGGAAAATGTTTGCAGTGTTATCTCTGAGTAGAGAAATCATAGGTGATTTAAAGATTTTTATCAATTTACCATATCTTCTACAATGAGTAGGCATTACTTTAAAGCTAATTTTTTAAAGAAAGTAAAGCTACTGTTAAATTACTGATAGTGACATCTATGTTGAGGTGAGGAATTCTGAAGGATTTGGCATGCTGTGTGTTATAGTTCAATACTGATGTCCTGACACCTTTGTTGGCGAGCATGATAATGTATCCCAAAGGCAATGTCAAACCTTAGCCAACCATTTTCAGCTTTTCTCTGCTCTGTGGACAGTCTCCACATTGCAGTGCTCTAAAAGGAGAATAAAGTTGAAGTCTTAGTAGCAGCAGGTTCATCTACAATCCAATTACTTGGAAAGTAAATGTACCATATCTAGTTAGTGATACTGTTTAATATTTAATCCTGTGACATGAAAGCATGAACGTTAGAGTTCTATAGTAAACCCTAGAAGCATGAAAATAAAGCATAAAGGTAGCAGGTCTTAATATTTCTACAGAAGAGCAAAACTCCATATAAAAAAATTACCCTGCACATGTGCTGTTACAGCAGGAGACATGAAAACTCATTCAGTTCTCATTTTTTCCTTCTGTCCAAAATAATTAAAACTATACTAGGTCTGTCACAATCTTTGCAACTGTCTTCTCAAATTTTGTAATGACTTACAGCCCATTTAAAAATGAGCATTATTTAATAAGTTCACATAGTTTTGAATTTGAACTTTTAAAAATAAGTTTCCAATAAAAATATAGTAGGAAGATGATTTAGACTCATTATCATAGGAATCATTATTTCCTATTTCTCCTGACTCCTCTTAGCTAGAGAAACCGAGACCTCCAAAATGCAAGCTCACTCTCATCAAGACTTAAACCAGTTCTCATCTAGGAAGCAGAATGTAGGAAACCTTATCCTTACCAATGGTAGAATGTGGAACCATCCGTTTTATTCTTATTATAATATTTGGGTATAGAGGGTGAATCTACCAATGAATAGCAAGTACACTCAATTGCAGAGTAGTTTACAGAAATGCCACATTTGCTTATTTGCCATAATTAGATCCAAGCTGCTGCATACAGTATTATTCTAATATGTATACATAGAACAACTAAAGAACTCTTAAAATAGTGGTTTGAAGTACTCTTAACTTGAAATATTAATGTAAATAAATTGTATTTTATTTTGTTATTTATTTACGTTTGTTTCACTGTAAACATCCAAAATACACTAATTTTAGGCAAACTGAATGTTTCCTAAACATGAAGAAAATTGGATTTAGACCTAATGCCTATAGGAAAGTATCTTTGTGACTCCTGTTTCTACCCTGGAGTTTATCTGTGCTAAGATATTATAGTAAGGGATAACAAAAAGGTAAGAGAGTTTGAATATTGCTTAACCATTTATTAACTGTAAAAGGCTATTAATGTTAGTCGCTCAGTCATGTCTGACTCTTGGCGACCCCATGGACTATGGTCCACCAGGCTCCTCTGTCCATGGGATGCTCCAGGCAAAATACTAGAGTGGGTTGCCATTCCCCTTCTCTAGATCTTCCTGACCCAGTGATCGAGCCTGGGTCTCCTGCATTGAAGGCAGATTCTTTACCATCTTAAATGTTTGTAACACACAAAATTATTATGCCCAAATACTGTGATACACTAAATTTGAGGAAGGTGTTAAGCCAGGGTCATAAATATCTCTGACTCTTTCACCTCCACCATTAATTTAGTCATTACAGGAAGATTTAGTGTCAGAAAGTTTGCATTGCATCCTAAATTTGTGTTCTTCACAGAAATTCTGTGTGAAGATGGTGTCAGTAATAAGTGTACCTCTTAAAATATTATAGGTAAATTATAAATGTTAACGAAAAAGTAAAATTGAAAAGGCCACATTGTGCAACTTTCACTGTTCTCAGAACCAAAGTTACTTGACTCTTCAATAGAAGCAGAGTTGAAATCTGGGATCTGTGATGGAATGCACATACATGCAAGTTGCCTAGACCATGAAATCCATGATTTGCTAGAACTTTATCCATTTCTGCAAAAAGCATAAGTTCCTTTCCACAACTTGTCTCTTTTGCCATTAGAATCTCCGCCTACCTTTGTGACTGATACAGAATCAGTACCACCCATTGCTATTTCACCCACACACCTTAAGAACGAAAAACACATTTTCCTCACAACCCTTCCTCTGGGCCCACATCTCTGCTCTTAAGGAATGAGGGGAAATCCTTGACAGACTCCTGGACATTTCTGCTCCCTTTGCAATTTCTTTTCCCAACTTCCCACTTCTCAATTACTTGCTCATTGATTCAGGGAACTCCAGCAGCATTTCATCTAGTAAACTGTCCTTGATATTACTGGTCTAAATTAAAGTCTTCTTTGTGCCTTCTGGTACATCCCTTGAAAATTTCAACTCTTGAACTTAGCATGTTATTAAGTGAAAATAAATTAAGATTTAGTGCCTAGCCAAGAATAGGGGCTCAATGATTGTGCATTGAATAAATAAATAAAAAGGAGTCAAGCATGTAAATCCATGGCTGATTCATGTCAATGTATGACAAAAACCACTACAATATTGTAAAGTAATTAGCCTCCAACTAATAAAAATAAATGGGAAAAAAAGAGAAAACATAAAAAAAAAAAGTCAAGGCTAATATAAGAGCTGAGTGTACTACCACCTTTTCTCATGGCTGAAATCTTATCGATAACATACAGCTTTCTCAGGATGTTCCCTGAAACTTAGTTAATACAAAAGGCCACTAAACCAGAGTTTTGCTACACAAATGAACACACAGTCATTCTAATATTTAGGTTTTACATTATTTGAAATTTCTGAAATTTCTAGTCTGCTTTTATTTTTTTGAACTTTAAAGACCAGATTTATCTGGAGATAACAAAAAACCCCAAAACCCAAAGGATGGGATTTTACATCTCAAGACATCTCCCAGGTAATAAGTCTATAGATTACAAGTCATTTTCATAGAAGATATTTTTGTACAAATTTTACATGTAATGAGGAGCGGGTCATAAATCCCTGTTTGTTTTAACGGGGTGGCAGAGTAGAGGAATGGGGAGGGGGGAAGCTTTTTTGTATACATCTATTTGGAAGGAGTAGACATGAAGAGGGCAAACCCTACCTTTTCAACATCTATAGCAAATGGTTTAAAAAAATACCCTCTCAACCTTGGGTATCTCTAAAAGCCACTTCCTAGCTACTAGCCACTCCAAGCCAATTATTTAAAGTTACTTCACTTGGTATGTCCTTTATGTCCACTGGGTAAATGATTCATTATGCTCACTGCTGCAGCACTCATAAACCAACACCCTGCAAGGTTGGACAGGGTCTAACCTAGGACTGATGGGAAAAAAGCTTGCAAATAAAAGAGACCAAGGTGTCTCTTCTCTGTAGGTACCAATACTGCCCATAAGGACACCATCTGTTGAGCTGATAGTACCAAGGTGCACATAAAAGCAGGCAAGTAAAGCTATTGTGTTGCAAGAGAAGCAAGAACATTGTTAAATTGTTCCCCATTATCATTCATTCTCAAAAGGAATGCTAAAAAAATAAAAAGAACCGACCCCCCACCCCACCTGGCAACATTGGTCTAGGCCACATTATAAACCCAAACATTTGTGTGGGATTTCAGTGCAGAGATGGAAACTTTTTTAAAAAGCACACCCCTCAACACCAATCAAGGTTGTAAGAAAGGTTTCCAATTTAATTTCTCTTCACCCCAATGTGGGTGAGTGGCCACACTCACCACCTAAGACTGGTAATTCTAAAGTTTCCTGAGGTGCAAAAGGGGTCAAAGCAGCAGAAGCAGGAATGGCTGGAGGGAAGGAGTGAGACTCAAGACATGCAGGAGCCAGGAAAGGGTAAAACCAGGACACACAAAGATTTGGGAATTCCCACGAACCCTAAGTGCTTCCTGCTCCAGGAAGTAAACCATTCATGTGTTTACTGGAGGTCATATACCATTTTCTCTGATGCAAGATAATTCACCAAACCCCCAACCTTCTTTTCAAACCACGATTTCCCCATTTATTTTGGTCACCAAACAGTCCTATTCTTCAGTGGCCTGTAGACTCACTCCCACCTACCCCCCTGGGGGGTACAAATGAAGGAACTCCCTGTAGGCTGGCCCCAGTAACTCAGAACTAAATGAGAGGAGGGGCTGGCAGCCTCCTGGAGACTGAAACATCAGAGACTAAACCTACCTTGCTGAGGATGGAGAATTTATTCAGGTAATATTTGAGAATTCATGTATGCCACAACAGGATAGTAAGAATTAAAGGTAGGAACCTCACTCTTCCTTATACCTGTCTACTGTCCAACTAGATTCCAGACACTGCATCACTGCCACTGCATTTTGCTAAACGGAGGCCCATAGGCATGAATCACACAGGCAATGCACGTGCCATAAAAACACACCACAACTTTTCCATTAAGAGCTGTACATATCTTTCTCTGGCTACACTGGTGATTCTCCTGTTAGTTCAATACTTTAAAGGCTGCAGCAGCATGCAAAAGAATTTCATTTTGTGTTTTTTTTTTTTTTAATGTTAAGAAAGGTCTCCAGGAGATGGTGAGTTTTATTTTGTCTTGTCTGGATAGAGGTTTGATTTGCTCTCAAATGTTCCAGGGTGGAGAGAGACTAGGAGAAAGCACAGAATGCAGAGGTCTATTCGGTGTAACCTCCCTCACTTTCATCTTCACAATCGATGGCAAGAGCAGCATATTTGCTTGCAGAACTGAACTTTGAGGCTGGATTTTCTTCAGCTTTCTTTGGCTCAGGTGCAGAGCTGGAGTCATGATCCTTTTTGCCATCTTTCCTGTCTGACTCCTTCCAGTGGTCTTTGTTCGCTCCATCTCCCAGACCACGGCTGGAGTTCCCACTTTGGCCTTTGGGGGCACTCACCCCATCTACTTTATTTTCATCTTTCCTTGCCCATCGCTCCTCAGGTGGTTGAGCTGGAACTACTTTCCCTCCACCACTTGGAGGGGACTGCTGTTCTGTGTCTGAGCTCTGAGATCGAGCAGGAGGGTTGGAACTTCGCTTCCCCCAAGCATGCTCCTTTGGTGGAGGGGCTGGCATTACCTTAGCGGCTGTTCAGGTCCAGGAGGCTTAGAAGTTGGAGACTGACAGTCTTCCTCTTTATTGGGGGTTTCATTTTCTAGAGACTTCTCACTCTCTCTTCTTCGTGCATCCTGGTCTGACTTACTTCTGCCAGATGTGGGTGAGGTCCCAGTCTGTGATGACTCACTTCCTGTCCTCGATCGTTCCCGTTCCTGAGTTTCTTCACTTCGCCAACTTGGGTGTCTCTCCCGAGGCCGTCGCTCTAGTTTTGGCTCATCCAGCTGACGCTGCAGTTTCTCTTGTTCCTTCTGTAGCCGCTCTTCTACTTCTCGCTCTCTAGCAGCTGTGTCAACAGGCTTTGCCCCTCCAAAGATAGAGGCTGGGAGGTGCTAGCGGAGGAATCATCTTCCTTAGGAGTACTCCGAGGCTTTGGGTTCAGTTTGGGTCTTTGGGGGCGGGGGGGGATCTCTATCATCCCGCCTGTAATCATCCTGAGAGTAATCATCTCTGGAGCTCCAGGACCGGTCATCTCGTCTGTCGTATCTGTATTCCTAGTGGTCCCCGCCTCCCCCGTAGTCGTCATCCCTACAGTACCTGCTACCGAACGCTCTTCTGCCACTGCCTATCCTGGAATCATAGCCTCTGTCATAGTCTCTGCCACCTCGGTCATCATAGCGATCTCGGCCCCCGTATCAATCCATGTCCCAGCGTGGGCCATCACGGTAACTGTCCCGATACCCATCACGGTATCAGTCTGAATCGTAACGATCTTGATACTTGTCTCCAAAGCTATCATCACCCCTTCTAGGCGGGTAGTCATCAAAGCTGTCTGCAGCAGGACGGGCCCTCTGTATCTGTTTTGTCAGAATCACAATTTCTATCTCGGCCAAAAGAACGATCATCCCTGTCTTTATCCTGTCCTTGATCAGCAACGTCCACTCGAATTCTCCTATTACCTAGAGACTCTTCGTTGAGGCTCAGGGCGCTGAGCAAGGAATCCAGGTCCTCAAACTTAGCCTAACCAAAACCTTTTAACCTCTCAGGATTGCTGGGTCCATGCAGTAAATGCACTGCACTGATATTTAATCCTCTGTAAAGAATTCCTTAATGGATTCTTCTGTCACATCATAGGGCAGCTTCCCTAGAAAAGCAGAGTAGGGTGGAGATTTGGGAAGACGGCTCTGGTCGATATTGGGTTCCCGAGCAGCCCGTGGAGCAGTGGGCAGGATGGAACGGTCAATTGGAGGTGCCCGATACACATCATCATTATTACTATGCCAAGGGATTGAAACATCCCCTTCCAGATCGTCTGTTTCATCAGCCCAGCTGACTGGTGTGGGGACATAGGTGCTGCCTCCACCAGTCCCTCCATCCTCAGCCAGAAAGTCTGTTAGGGAGATAGTCTTCCCCTTCTTATTCTTCTTTTTCGCTGAGGCCGCCATGTTGGGAGAGGGAGAGAGAAAGCAAAAGCTCTAGTCGGCTTTTTAAAAAAAGCTGGGTAAAAGAATTAGAATGGCAGTCAACACTTTCCCCACCCCCCACAAAATCTTAAGGAGCAACACAGTTACAAAGTTCATTTTATAAAATTCAGTGACTGAAAAGTTCTAAGAACAGGGACAAAATCCTCTTTTATTCTTAGTTCAAAGAATATTCTTATACCAATGGGAAGTATATGAATATTTTGAAGCTAAGAATAAAGGTATATTGTACTTTGTACATATAACATGCATGTGTATCTCAGACTTGAAATTTAACGTATTTATGATGTTACTGCAGATATTTAGCTATTGAATAAGTTAGGTAGGCAAGGTTCAGTTTTTATTACTTAATCACAGAAATAATCTAAAGAAAAATGTTTTAACATTTCATTAATTCATGTAATTTATGATGTATTAAAACAATTATATCTTCAACTGTATAAAGTTGTCCATTTCATGAACCAAGGTCAGAGGGTTCAAACAGAGACCGAACCTGAGGGTCAATTCTCTCCTATAATACTGCACTAAATACCTTTTGTTGACTGTGTATCTGACATTTGCTATCCCATTCTATGAATTGCTTAACTTCATTGAACCTCAGTTATTCATCAATAAAATGAGAACAGTTCAGTTCAGTTCACTTGCTCAGTCATGTCTGACTCATTGCGACCCCATGGACTGCAGCACAGCAGGCCTCCCTGTCCATCACCAACTCCAGGAGCTTGCTCAAACTCATGTCCATCGAGTCGGTGATGCCATCCAACCATCTCAATCTCTGTTGTCTCCTTCTCCTCCTGCCTCCAATCTTTCCCAGCATTGGGGTCTTTTCCAATGAGTCAGTTCTTTGCATTGAGAGGCCAATGTATTGGAGCTTCAACTTCAGCATCAGTCCTTCCAATGAATATTCAGGACTGATTTCCTATAGGATTGACTGGTTTGATCTCCTTGCAGTCCAAGGGACTCCTGAGTCCTTTCCAACACCACAGTTCAAAAGAATCAAAAAAAGATCAGAACAATAAAAATATATCTCAGCATTGGTTAGGTTAAAATGAGAAAATATGTCTGGCACATGAGAGAAGTCAAATAATCTTTCTTCAGGTTATCGTGTAAATATGTTGGAATTGGCTAGGGGAAGAAAGTTAGCCTTCAGCAAATTTGTCTGGTTCATCACCCTGCTCTCTACAAAATTTGGAAAAATTATGAATGAACATCCTTGTCTGCATAGAATTGTGTAATTCTGCTCTTTAATGTTCATAGTGTCCCATCAGCTTTATTTAGGCATCTGCACTATTTTTAGCTCAAAACTAAATTTAAGCAAACGTTACAGAGTGGACAGTTGAATCATGTATCTAGATTGGGTCAGCAGTCTATAGCCCACAAGTCAAATCCAGCCTGCTCCCTATTTTGTAAATAAAGTTTTATTGTAACACAGCAGGCTCATTGTCTGTGGCTGCTTTTATACATCAGTGGCAGTTGAATTGTTGCAAACAGATCATCTGGCTAAATATCTTATATTTAGTTCTTTAAAGAAAATGTTTGCTGAGCCCTCATTTACAGAATTGAGGAAAACAAAGCTATAGTACAATTAAGAACGGCTTTATTTTATTGAAGGGGAAAATTTTGAATAGAGTTATGATTTGGAATATATATGCAGGAAACCCAAGAATCATTCAGTTTCTTTTCCATTTTCTCAATGAAGTACAGTTGATTTACAGTGTTGTATTACTTGTTGATATACAACAAAGTGATTCAGTTATACACATATATACACTTTTAAATATTCTTTTCCATTATGGTTTAATCACAGAAATTGAATATAGTTCTCTGTGCTACACTTGGGACCTTATTGTTTACCCATTCTGTATATAAAAGCTTATATCTGCTAACCCCAATCTCTCCCTCCATCCTTCCCCCAGTCCTCTTGACCTGGAAACCAACAGTCTGTTTTCTATGTCTGTGATTCTATTTCTGTTTCAGAGGTAGATTCATTTGTGTTATCTTTGAGATTCTACACATAAGTGATATCATATGGTATTTGTCTTTTGCTTCCTGATTTAATTCACATATTATTATAATCTCTAGTTTCACCCATGTTGTTGTCAATGGCATTATTTTTTATGGCTGAGTAGTACCCCACTGTAAAATTATACCATGTGTTTTTTGTCCAAACATCAGTTGATGGACATTTAGGTTGTTTCTGTGGCTTGGTTATTGTGAATAGTGTTGCTATAAGCATAAGAGTGCATGTATCTTTTTGAATTATAGATTTGTCTCAACATGTGCCCAGGAGTGAGATCCCTGGATTGTATAGTAATTCTATTTTTATTTTTCTAAGGAACCTCTATGCTGTTTTCCACAGTGGCTGCCTCAACTTATATTCCTACCAACAATGTCAATACCCTTTCTAGCCTTTGTTATCTGTGGACGTTTTAACGATGGCCTTTCTGACTGGTGTGAGGTGGTACCTCATTGTGGTTTTGATTTGCATTTTTCTAATAATTATTGATGTGGAGCATATTTTCATGCATCTTTCTGTATTTCTTCTTTGGAGAAATGTCTATTTCTTCTGCCCATTTTTTTGGATAGGGCTTTTTGTGTTGTTGTTGAGTTGTATGAGCTGTTTGTATATTTTGAAAATCAAGTCATTGTCTGTCACATCATTTGCAACCATTCTATAGATTGTCTTTTTGTTTTGTTCATGGTTTCTTTTCCTTGTAAGTTTGATTGGGTCACATTTTTTTAATTTATTTGCTTTTATTTCCATTGCCTTGGGAGACTGACCTTAGAAAACAATGGTAAAAATTTATGTCAGAGAATGTTTTGCCTATGTTCTCTACTAGGAGTTTTATGATGTCATGTCTTATGTTTAAGTCTTTAAGGCATGTTGAGTTTATTTTCATATATGGTGAGAGGGTATATTCTAACTTCATTGATTTACATGTTCCTGTCCAACTTTCCCAACACCACCTGCTGAAGAGGACATTGTCTTGCCATTATATAACCTTGCCTCCATTGTGGAAGATTAATTGACCATAGGTGTGTTGGTTTATTTCTGGACTCTATTCTGCTCGATCAATTCACATGTATGTGTTTGTGCCAGTACCATGCTGTTTTGATTACTGTAGCTTTGTAGTACTGTCTGAAGTCTGGGAGGGTTATGCCTCCTGCTTTGTTCTTTTTCTTCAGTGTTGTTTTGGCAATTCTGTGTCTCTTATGGTTCCATATGAATTTTAGGATTATTTATTCTAATTCTGTGAAAAACATCATAGGTAATTTGATAGGGATCACATTAAATCTGTATATTGCTTTGGGTAGAATGGCTATTTTAATAATATTAATTTTTCCAATCCAAGAGAATAGATGTATTTCCATTTATTTGAATCATCTTCAATATCCTTTATTAATGTTTCATAGTTCTCAGTGTATAAGTCTTTCACCTCCTTCATCAGGTTTATTCCTAAGTATCTTATTTTGGGCATTGTAATTTTAAAAGTTTAAAATTTAAAAAAGAAATTCCCTTTCTGATATTTCATTGTTGGTATAAAGAAAGTGAAAGTGTTAGTCGCTCAGTCATGTCTGACTCTTTGCAACCCCATTGAGCATAGCCCACCAAGCTCCTCTGTCCATGGAATTCTCCAGGCAAGAGCACTGGAGTGGGTAGCCATTACCTTCTCCAGGGGATCTTCCTGACCCAGGGACAAAACCTGGGTCTCCTGCGTTGCAGGCAGATTCTTTACCATTGAGCCACCAGTTAGTATAAAGAAATGCAACAAATTTCTGTAATCTTGTATCCTGCTACCTTGCTGAGAATTCAGTTTCTTGAAGCAAATTTTGAGACTGACTGTAGATTTCCACAGCAGTAAAATGTGACAGTTTCCTTGTGGATTACTCAGAGTACACATGATTGATTCAGTTTAAAGGATTTCATCTTTTGGGCAGTTAAAATTATTCAATGTGATCAAACTTGGTTGAAAAGCAGTATCTCCTCCACATGTTATTATAACCATATGATTTTCAAAAATCAATAAACTGGACAATAATAGTAACTTATGGGTAAGAGTTCTAACACTGATGTTATAGGTTTGCAGTCAAACTAGTAGCTTATCATAAGACAGTCTTATTTAAGGGAATATTATTTAGTTCCCTATTTGCAATATAGATAGATAAATAGATAAAGTAACATATCACTACTTTTCATGCCTTGATTCCTCTTTCATTAGCTATACAAGGACTGGAACTGAAAAACTGAGCAATTATTACTATCTAGTTTTAATATCTTTCATATTTAAGGCTCTCAGAAAATGTTTTATGATGGCAATACATCAAATTTATTGTAGTTGTCCTATATGGCTAACTCAGGGTAGATTGTCTAATCCTGTCTATGGAAAAATCTCAAAGAGTATATACATCCCGAAATGCAATACAAAAGAGAACAAGAGAAAAAGAAAAATCCTATGTAATCCATCTGACAGAGGAATAGCAAATGTTAATATTTTTCTCTGAACAAGGTTAATATTCTCTGTGTTTGTATATCTTTTTCTCTTGTCATCTATTGTACAAACCACTCTAACTCTGTTTTTTTTTTCAGCTACACCACTATATTGTACAAACCACTCTATCTCTGCTTTTTTTTTTCAGCTAGATACTATATTGTCTATCAATACACTTAGACAACACTATTTTTAGTATTCCAACATAGAAGTTTGTTATACTTTATTTTTGAAACTTCCCATTACTAGTGCATAAATTCTGTGGTGTTTTTTATTATTTGCAGGTATAAATAAAGCTCTGGTATCTACCAGATGCTTTTTTCAACCACTTCTCTAACCTCTTTTGACAAATTCCTGAAGTAGCAATACTAGTTCAAAGTGTATTTATTTATTCATTTGCTAACTTACATGTGGTTTATAGGATAATTACCACTCAACTTTTCTCTGTTTGAATATTATAAATGTATCAAAAAATCTGTTATTATAACACCAAAAGACTGTGCAGACATATTATTCTCATTTATAATTCAGAAATCCAGACATCTAGAGTTCACACAAAAATATGCTAGAAAATGTTTGCTTTGTCTATACTGGGTCCTGAAAATATATATCCCAACACATAGAACCTCTTTAGTGGCATAAAAGTGGAGAGTATATACTATTATTCCACATTTATATCCTTGTGTATATGAGAGTAGTAATAGCAATATGCAAATACTTGCATTATGTCTAATATAATGGGAGCTGATCTACTACAGGAATTGATATCATCAGAGAAATTGATTATCATGACTTCCTAAAGGTTATTACATGGAAAAAGGAATGAAATAAATCAAAATTATTACTCTACAAAGAATGAATATTTTTAGCTTGATTTGACTGAAATAGTCTTATGTTTCCTTTAAGGTATTTTTCCAAAGATTTATGGCATTCTAAAATACTTTCAGTACATTTTTAAAGCAAAAATAGTGCTGATTTTGCACAAGAAGCAAATGAAATTTCTTAATTTCATTTAAAATAAGCTATCATATTGCCTATTTAGTAAAGTAGCCAAGATCCTTACTGCTTTACATACAAAATAGAGGCTGTTGAGTATTCTATAAATTAGATAATGAAATTGTCTATTGTATGAAGCAAGCTATCTTTTCCTTAATCAGACTGCCTTACCTTACATATTTATAGATATTTTATAAAAATCTAGGTTGATATTCCTTCAAAATTATATAAACAAAAGGGAAAATTTTATTTTTACTGACTAAGCATTGAAAAATCAAAGAGCAAAAACCAAGCCATTTCCTTCATCAGGGGATCTTCCCAGCCCAGGGATTGAACCTGCATCTCTTGTGTCTCCTGCATTGCAGGCAGATTCTATACCTGCTAAGCCATTGAGAAATCCCAGTTATTGATCTAACCATCTTCAATATAGAAAATGTGATCCTGAAATGTTACAAATTAGCATTATTTATCCACATAAAAATTATCACCTATACTAAAAACTGGTAAACTATTTGTGTCATCTGAAAAATTATGGTGCTACCCCTTTCTGGCCGTATTCCCACCTATCTTCTTTCTCCTACATCTCACTTGTTGCCATAGTCTATTCTTGAGGTGCATTACCATGATAGAACAAGTGGTCAGACTATAGCATGTGTCTAGTGGAACCAGTAAGATTTTACAGAGGACATAAAGTCCAGGATGGTTAAGAATTTGCTTTGGGGCCAAAAGGGGTCCAAACTCAGAGTGATCAGTAGACCTGGCTGGCCTCTCTGAAAGACAGGTACAATAATGGAAATAAAGCAATGTATCTTTATTCCTCCAATAATCTTTATTTTGTTATTGCATGTATCTTACACACCTAACCCCATACCCTAAAAAGTAACTTCTGTGTTCCATAAATGAATGCTCATTTTGTTTCATATTTTTCCCAGAGATTTATGCAGTGGAAAATGTATCCATTTTTGAAGATACTTGTGTTTAAACCTGCTTAGAAGCTGGAGATGGAGTAGAGTTATATATTACATAGACTTCATGGCCTGAATTGCAGTAATTTTCTTAAAATTTATATAAGTTATATACATATAAAAGAATAGTTTGTCAGTTTTAAGACTCAAAGACCAAAATCTTCAGTAATTTATGTCCATCAACTCATTTAAACCCATAACAACTGATGAAATAAGTACTTCTTTTAAAAACAGCGTATTTGTAATGAGACAGTGAGTCAGAGTATTAAGTCACAATGCAAATCCATGCTGTCTCACTTCTAAATACTGAATATGCACCTAAAATAACAATAATTAACCTTTATTGAGTTCTGTCTATGCCTAAGAGATTTTGATATACATTAAATGGATTGACTTATTTAATCTTTAAAATAAACTTTAGAGGTAGGTATTAATACTAAAAGTATCACATCTAGTGCAACATATCTATGAAATAACAAAAGATGGAAGAAAACCCAGGCAGTCTTTCTTTATTGTGCAGCCTGGAAAAATGGATTATTTATTATAACTTTGAATTAGAGCAAGGACTGCCTGCTCATTTTTCTCTCCCAAATTATCTTGGTTATTGTAACATTTTTATTCCTACATGGAAATTTGAAAATCACTTGAAATATATATTTTAAGCCTTTAAACACCACTCTTTAGCAACTATAAATTCATTTTTTATTCAGTTCACATTAAGATTTTATAATCAGAAATATTACAGGAATAAAATATTAGTAACCAAGATATTCACTGTGCATCTTTTATATTAAAAGCAATAGCAGTAAAAAGATACCTGTGTAACAGCTTTGGAAATCATTAACAGAAGCATGATCTCGGTATTGGCAAAAGATTGTAATTAAAATTGTCTTATGTTAATTTGAACTGTATATGTTTATCAAATTTTACCACTTTTGACCTACAAAAGGGCTTTGCCTATGTTTCAGCTTAACACTGTGAATGATTATGTAAGCCGTAGAAGATACCCATAGATTTAGATGCAGAACTTGCAACTCTATCCAAAACTGAGATTAATTATGCATTATTATATCTAAACAAATTTCTCTACCAATTGGTTAAACTTCAATATGTATAGCTACAAATTTTTAGCCAATGGATGGTCTGAAATTTACTGAATGTGTATTGCTTGAAATACAGAATATATAACCATCAGCAACTTATAATATATAACAGGAATCACAAATTGTATTCATGAGAACTTCACAAACAGTGAAGAGTCAGTTTTTTTTAATTAACTAATTTTTTTAATTGAAGGATAATTGCTTTACAGATTTTTTTTTTTTCTGTCAAACCTCAACATGAATCAGCCATAGGTATACATATATCCCCTCTTCAAGAGTCAGTTTTAATAAAGGTGTTCAGGGGTAGAATTTATGTAAGAATTTGCAAGCCCAGCAATGAATTGATCCCACAGACCTCTTAAAGGTATACTGTATAACTTAGTAAATATTTCTTTTTGGCAATGAACCGAAAAGGCAGAGGTTATTAAGAAGAGTAACAGGCCACGATATTTATGTTTCACATAGCTTCCATAATTATCCAACACATGACATATATTTCTTTTAATTAAAGCATGGTAGAACGCAGGAATTTGGTAATCTGTCTCATAATGCTCATAAGCTTAGTAGTAATAAACTTTGCTAAATACTAAGTTTGAGAAAATGCTGTGCAGGCAGATGGTGACTATGAGCCTCGAGTCTCTCCCAGAGCTGCAAACAGTACCATCTGCTGCTCTGCTGGTTTCTTTTTTGTTCATTGGTGTCAAATTTAATGGGGGATCACACTTTACATTTTAATTTTACACCCTGGCCACAATGGTGGGAGCTCTTGTCTCCCACAATATAGAATTATTCCAGTAAATAAGGAATTTTTTTCTTCCTTAAAAACAAAAGCCAAAAAGCAAACAATCAAACAAAAAAACAGAGACTTCCACTTTCCTATTCATGATGGAGCAATAAGAAATGGATTAAACCCTTCTGTTTGAAACTAACACATCACATCAGGTATATCAACAACACTTTTCCAGACATTGGACAAGAGTTTCCAGGTCAAAGCATGTAGAAGAAAAGCCTAGGTGAAGCTCAGCAGACTTCCTGAGTTAAGGATCGAGACCTAGAGGTCTGAGAAAACAAAGAAAGTGGAAATCATAGGGGAAATTATTAGAGAGGAGAGATCAACTCAGAGCAGTAACTCTGGATGTCTGCAAAGATATTGACTCTGTATTTAGCAGAGTACTGATAGCAAACCTGAGAGAGGAAACACTGGAAAATTGAGAAAGACCCATCAGAAAAGATAGAAGGTAACAAGGCCTATACTTACATTGGGCTAAGAATAATGTCTGTCCATTCCCACAAATAAGGCTGGAATACTATGTTATTCACATTACTTTGGGTAGGTTATGCAGGAGTATGTTATATGTAGTTACTAAAAGTAAGACCTAAAGTGTCTTAGGTCTAGATGAAAGCTCAATAACATTAATAATTTTTTTAAATACATAACTCAAATAGGTAAAGTTCATAATGTTTTGTCATTACAAACAAAAATGAGCAGAAATGCAAAGAAACAGGAAAAAAGGAGACAGTACAGTCAATTGAAACTGGCACAGATATTAAAATTAACAGATAAGAACATTAAATCAGTTATTAAACCAACTCTCATATGTTGAAAAATTAAGTAGAGCAAGATTTTCAAAGAACAAATCTTTTCCCCATAGCAACTTCAAAACTGCAAACTTGACAAAATTAATCATTAGACACTCTGTAAATCAAGCAAAGTGTACAACATTATGAGAAGTATTTGTGTTTGTAAACCTGCCAAACTTAAATTAAGAGCAGTGAAAATCTGTTACTTTCTTGTTTTAATCTGCACCCAAGTTTTCCCCATTATGACAAAATAGAGAATTACCACATGGGACAGGTCATAAAGACTAGCATCTTCTACACACAGTTTTAAGGAACTCACTGAATTTAGAGCTTTGGATAATATTAATGATCAGTGGCATTGTCAATGGATCAGTAGAAATTATGTAAGCTGATATGCATATCAAAATGGAAAAATATTTAAAATTATCAGAGACTCAGAAGTTTGTACAAAACCAAGTACACCACCGTATGTGTAGTTGGAATCAAGAAGGATAGGAGCAAAAATATTAGGAACAAATATTAAAGAGATAATGAGTAAAAATTTCTCAGAGGAAAGGAGGGAGGTAGAGAGAGGGAGTGAAAGAGACAGACGGAGGAAAGGAAAGGTAGGATAAGCACAGAGCTCTTCTTATGGATATATCATAAGTAAAGAGTTGAAAGCAAAGGGCATAGAAAATAAATTGAAATCCTTAAGAGAATAACTAAACTATCATGTTCAAATGACCCACAATAAGATTAGCATCTGACTTTTCATCAGAAACAAGGAGGCCAGAAATGAATGAAATGACAAATTGAAACTAGTGTATGAGAAACAAAAAAATCAACCAAGAATTCTGTATCTAGCCAAACTATCCTTCAAAAGAAGAGAAATAAAGATATTCCCAAAATAAAAATAGAGTGAGGCAGTTCATTGCTGGCTGACCCATTTTACAAGAATTAGTAAAGAAACTCCTTCAGACTGACACCAGATGTCAGAATAGTTATTCAGATCTTCAGGAAAAAAATAAAAATGATTGTATGCACTATATATGTCATCTTAATATAAAAGACTCAATAGACATATGTATTTTTCATTTAGTCTGTTGACTTCTTTGACACAAGGTTGCACAAAGCAATATTGTAACACTGTGTTGTTTGAATTCTAATGACAATAGTAGCATAAAGGATGTCTCAGGAAGTTGAGCTGAACTTGAGCAAATTAGCTATATTTTACCCAAAATAAATAATTATTAATCTGTAGTTGTTTGTGATAAGATATATCTTATAGTGTTATATCTAAAAAAATAAAATCATAGTAAACATAAAATTAACAAATTGATATGAAAAAAACACACTAAGATAGACTTTTAGTAGAAACAAAAAGGTGCATTTTATAATGATAAAGGGGTCAGTACCTCAAATACATAGGACAGTTACAAATGCATGTTCACCTAAATCACAACCCCAAAATACAGGAAGTAAAAATGATAAAAAAGAAAAGAGGAAGATATAATTTAACAACTAAAATTGGAAATTTCAATGTCCTGTCTTCAATAATTAATTTTTCTCTGTCTAGAAAATCTAGACAGAGATTTAATAGATATATAGAATATTTGAAAAATATTTGTATCAATAACTTCACATAATTGATTTATATAACATTTCACTGAAGAGTACAGTAAACATTATTCTTCCAAATATGTATGAAACATATACTAGGCCATAAAACAAGATAAATTAAGATTGAAGTTATACAAAGTAAATTCTCAACCTGCAATAAAATTATATTAGACTAGAAATTAGCAAAAGAAAGAAGTATTTAAAACTTTCCAAATATTTGGAAATTTGAACAGCATACTTCTAAGTAATCTATGATTCAAATAAGATAATGCAAGATAATTTAGACAATATCCTGATTAAAAAATAACATCAAAATTTATAGGAAGTGGCTAAAGCAGTGATTAGAAGAAAATATGTAACTTAAAATGCCTTTACCATAAATGAACAAATTTGTCAGATAAATAACCTCTTGTATGTTAATAAATTTTTAAAAATAAGAATAAATTAAACTCAGGCAGAGAGAAGAAAAGAAATATAGGCAACATCAAGGAAATATAAAACAGAAAATTAGAGAAAATCAATAAAACCAAAAGTGGATTCTTTTAAATATCAATAAAGCTGACAAATATTTATCTAGACTAAGAATGAAGCAGATAAGACACAAATTATCAAAATCAAGAATGAAAGATAACACACTACAACAGACCCTATAATTTAAGGGATTATTATAAATAGTTTTGGGCATTATATTGGACAGCTTATTGAAATAGGCAAATTCCTAGAATCACACCAGTATCAAAACTTATTCTAGAAGAAAAAACATTAAAATAGACCTAAAATAAGTAGAGACATTGAATTACTAATTAAAAATATTCCCACACAAGTGGTACAGCACAGATGACTTATTGGTGAATTCTATCAAATATATAAAAAACAGCATCAAATCTTTAGCAAACTCTATCAGGTTATAGAGACCAGAATTATACTGATTTGAAAGCCAAAGACATTGCAAAAAAAGAAAACTATAGACCAATAGCCGTATGAACATAAACACAAAACACGAAAATATTAGAGCTGACAGCTAGCAATATTTAAAATGGGTTAGATGCCACAACCAAATAAAATTCATGCCAGAAATGTGAGGTGGGATTAACATTAGAAAATTAACATAACACACACTATTAGTAGAATAAAAGACAAAAAATACTAATTTCAATTGATAAAATTAATGATATTCAGTTAATATCAGATTGCAAATGCATTTGACAAAACTCAATCCTCATTCAAAATAAAACCTCTCAACAAAAGTAAAAAGGAAATTTCATTTACCTTATAAAGGGAATCTAGGAAAAACCCACATCTAACATCATAATTAAGCATAAAAGCCTGAATTTCTTCTAAGGTCAGGAACAGGCAAGGATGTCTATTTGCACTACTTCTACTGAACACTATACTGAAAATTCTAGCTACTTCAACAACAACAAAGAAAAAGTTAAAAGGTACTAAAGATATCCATGGTGAAAAGGGAGGGGAAGAAAATCTCTTTGTCAGTCAGTTGAATTGCTCAGTCGTGTTCGACTCTTTGCGACCCCATGAATCGCAGCACGCCAGGCCTCCCTGTCCATCACCAACTCCCGGAGTTTACTCAAACGCATGCCCATCGAGTCGGTGATGCCATCCAGCTATCTCATCCTCTGTTGTCCCCTTCTCCTCCTGCTCCCAATCCCTCCCAGCATCAAGGTCTTTTCCAATGAGTCAACTCTTCGCATGAGGTGGCCAAAGTACTGGAGTTTGAGCTTCAGCATCAGTCCTTCCAATGAACACCCAGGACTGATCTCCTTTAGGATGGACTGGTTGGATCTCCTTGCTGTCCAAGGGACTCTCAAGAGTCTTCTCCAACACCACAGTTCAAAAGCATCAATTCTTCGATGCTCAGCTTTCTTCACAGTCCAACTCTCACATCCATACATGACCACTGGAAAAACCATAGCCTTGACCTCTTTAATTGTAGGTGACAGCAAATTATGAAAAATATACACATAATAAATTCTAAGCAAATTCTATATAGACCATTCTAAGAAATGTACATATAACAAAACTGCTATAACTAATACAACACTTTAGGAAGCCCTTAGAACACAAAATCAAGGTACAAAAATCAATTAATTTATGCTAAATATAAAACACCTAAAGGAGAAATGAAGAAAACAATTTGATTTATAATAACATCAATATATAAAGTACTTATGAACAAATTTAACCAAAAATAGTGCAAGATTTGTGTATGGAAAAATACACTGAGGGAAATTAAAGATGTAAATGAATGGAAAGGCATTTCATGTTCAAAAGATAGAAGAAGCAATATTGTCAGGAAACCAATTTATTCAAAATTGACTACAAATTCAATGCAATTGTTATCAGAAACCTGAGAATTATTATGGAGTTCAACAAGCTGATTCTTAAATGTGTTGGAAATTCAACAGACTGATAATAGCCAAAACAATTTTGAAAAAACACAGTAAAGTTGGAGGACTTATACTACATGATTTCAAAATTCACTATAAAGCCACAGTAATCAATGCACTGTGTTATTTGTACAAATATATGCATATAAGTCAGTGGAACAGAATTGAAAATGTTCAGTGGAACATTCTGACCTTCTGGAAGCAGAATGCACTTCTGTGGAATTACACTTCCAATATGTGCAGTTTATTATGTTAGCTTTACCTCAGTAAAGTTGTCAAATAAAGCCCAGCTACAGTGACATACTATACAGTCAAATATTAATACTTCAAAAAGTGATATATGTTTATTTTATTCATAGCATTTTTATTTGCTGCGTGTGTATTCTTGGACTTCCCATGTGGTGTAGTCATAAATAATCTGGCTGTCAGTGCAGGAGACACAAGAGATGTGGGTTCAATATCTGGATTGGGAAGACCCATAGAGTAGGAAATGACAACTCGCTCCAGTATTCTTGCCTGGAAAATTCCAGGGACAGAGGAGCCTGGCGGGCTATAGTCCATGGGGTAGTATATACATACTAATTAGGGATCAATTTTGTTTTTCAGGTAGAATTGAGAAGCATCTTACTTTAGGGCCTAATCCAACAACCCTAGAAATGTAAAAAGTCTTTAGCTGTCTGTGACTGGAAGCATGAAAGAAAAGAAAATTGACTTTCCTTCCTTGTTAACTTTTTACCTTTTTTTGGTAAAGTCGAAGGAAGGGAAGTGAAGTGAAGTGAAGACGCTCAGTCATGTCCAACTCTTGGTGACCCCACGGACTGTAGCCCACCAGGCTCCTCCATCCATGGAATTTTCTAGGCAAGAGTACTGGAGTGGGTTGCCATTTTCTTCTCCAGGGGATCTTCCCAACCCAAGGATCGAACCTGGGTCTCTGGCTTTGCAGATAGACACTTTATCCTCTGAGCCACCAGGATCGAAGGAAGACCTGATATTAAATGTGTAGTTTTAGGAATGAGACAATATGAGAATATGTTTATTTGAACTGAGAGATTTTATGAAAGTCATCTTCATGTACTGTGAAATTTGGTATGAAATAAAAGATGAAAGTATTTATTTAAACACTGTTCTAAGTAATTAAAAATCTGTGTTCCTTGAAACTCTAATGACGATCTACTTTTAAGTAAAAACACGTCACTAAACTGTTTCCTCATGCATAAAATGAGGAATTTGGTCAGATATAGCAAAAAATATTGTCTGTTTGTAAAAAGCTACATTTCTAGAAAGTATGCTGCATTTGTATTCCTCTTGTTAATAAATTTCTTTAAGATGAGCAAGGTTTTATTTTTCATTTTTATTGAATTATTTCCCTAGACTTAGTTTAAGCAATTTGTTTTATATATTAGACATATTTTTTGATGAATGAAGAATCAGGGTGAAAAAGTTGTCAACAAACCACTTTGTTTAAATAAAAATACAAAAACCATTTAAGAACATGAGATACCAGTCTAACGGAACTTTACCATGTTAATTGTAAAGGAAAAAAAAAAAAAAACAAGACATATCACTGTCTGAACAAAATCACTTTGTTTTAAAAATAAGTAACTCTCAAAATGGTTAGTTTTGTTATTTTAATTATCTTAATTATGAAACGATATACAAAAGTCTGATTTTGATGTATTAATGGAGTTTTGATGTTTTCATTTGCTAAATTGTCTGACTCTTCGAGACCCCATGGACTGCACACACCAGACCTCCCTGTCCTTCCCTGTCTCCCGCAGTTTGCTCAAAGTCACGTCCCTTGAGTCGGTTATACTATCCAACCATCTCATCCTCTATTGCCCCCTTCTCGTCTTGCCCTCAATCTTTCCTAGCATCAGGATATTTTGTAATGAGTAGGTTCTTTGCATCAGGTGGTCAAAGTATTGGAGCTTGAGCTTCAGCATCAATCCTTTCAATGAATATTCAGGGTTGATTTCCTTTAGGATTGACTGGTTTGATCTTGCAGTCCAAGGGACTCTCAAGAGTCTTCTCCAGCACCACGATCTGAATGTATCAGTTCCTTGGTGCTCAGTCTTCTTTATGGTCCAACTCTTACATCTGTACATGACTACTGAAAAAACCATAACTTTGACTATACAGACATTTTTCAACAAAATGGTATCTCTGCCTTTTAATACACTGTCCTGGTCTGTCATAGCTTTTCTTTCAAGGAGCAAGTGTCTTTTAACTTCATGGCTACAGTGACAGTCCACAGTGATTTTGGAGCCCAAGAAAAATATGTCACTGTTTCCACTTTTTTCTCTTTCTATTTGCCATGAAATGATGGGACCAGATGCCATGATCTTAGTTTATTGAATGTTGAATTTTAAGCCAGCATTTTCACTCCTCTTTCACTTTTAATTCCAGTTTTGTGATTCATCCAGCTTGGCATTTTGTATGATGTACCCTGCACAGAAATTAAATAAGCAGGGTGACAATATATAACCTTGATGTATTCCTTTCCCGATTTGGGACCAGTCCCTTGTGTTGTTCTATGTCCAGTTCTAACTGTTGCTTCTTGTCCTGCATATAGGTTTCTCAGGAGACAGGTAAGGTGGTCTAGAACTCCCATCTCTTTAAGAATTTTCCACAGTTTGTTGTGATCGACACAATCAAAGGCTTTAGTGTGGTCAATGAAACAGATTTTTTTTGGAATTCCCTTGCTTTTTCCATGATCCAGTGGATGTTGGCAATTTGATCTCTGGTTCCTCTGCCTTTTCTAAATCCAGCTTGAATGTCTAGAAGTTCTCAGTTCACATACTTTTGAAGTCTAACTTAAAAGATTTTGAGCATTACCTTGCTAGCATGTGAAATGAGTGCAGTTGTGTGGTAGTTTAAAATGTTTTTATCATTGCCCTTCTTTGGGATTGAAATGAAAACTGACTTCTTTCAGTCCTGTGGCCACTGCTGAGTTTTCCAAATATGTTGGCATATTAAATATAGCACATTAACAGCATCATCCTTTAATTCCATCACCTCCACTAGTTCATAATATGCTTCCAAAGGCCCACTTGACTTCACATTCTAGGATGTCTGACTATACTTTAGTGGCTGGGTCATTAAGACTATATTGGGTAGTTCTTCTGTGTATTCTTGCCACCTCTTCTTAATCTCTTCTGCTTCTGTTAGATCCTTGCCATTTCTGTCCTTTATTGTGCTCATTTTGCATGAGATGTTCTCTTGGTATCTCCAGTTTCCTTGAAGGTTTTATTATTTATATTTGCTTTAATCCAGTTTTTCTAAGGACACCTATAATATATTGATTAAATCTTTTTGTTAACAATTGAATCACCGTGTTTTCTAATACCATGACAAAGTTAACTTTAAGCAGAATGTCCTTCTGTGGAATTTTACCCTCAACATAAACTTAACTGGGATCCAATAAATTTCATTAGATGTGCAGGGTAATAAAATCATGTTTCTCTCTCTCATTTGAAGTATTGTGACAGTAAACTAGACCAGTTTGATGAATGAGGTGGTTGAAGTCCATATAATCTTCCCATGAGTGTATACTAAATGTTGTTTCCAGTAGCGTTCAAAATATCTAGAATGTCACAAAATAGAATTGCAAATTTTTATTTTGTTGCATTGTTAAATACATTTTCTCTGTCATGTTGCTTGATGTCCAGTATATCTAAATAAGAGAAGCAATGTTTTCTCAAGATTTTGTAGTCAAGCACTTCCATTTTGGTGGACTATTTTTAAACACTATCATGCATATGTTTCTGAGATGTTACCATTTTGAACTTTCACAGTATACTGTTATTCTTATACAGTGTAAAATTTTTTCACCACAACAAGAGCAAACATGTTTAATTGATGTAAAATATCAAGTAGAATTCAGTCACATTTTTTCCTAAAATTATTTTCACAGTAGATATTTTATACAGGATATTTTAAAAGTAAAGAAGATAAACTCTAGTAGGTCACTTCTTGCCGCCATTTCAAATAAAATAAGATCATGATATTTGAAGGGAACTATGACATTAGAGGGTCTTATTTTATTTTACATTTAATTGAGCATGGAGAAAAAATTTACTGTGTTGAAACAAATACTTTATTACACGTTTGACTTTTTTTTATTGTTCAGCTGCCTTACATAAAAAAGATATTATTCTTTTATGATATCTGGGGCATTGTATAGCCAAATGTTAGTCTTGCCAATGTGATGTGTTGTCCTCATAAATCTTCCAACTGCTTAGTATATTTCAATTTCATTTGTCATTATTAGCTTCCTTTATATTTGGGAATATTAATTTAGGTAAAAACTTGAAGTTAACACCTCATAAATAATGATTTGATGCTGTATCTCTTACCCAATGGAGACAGACAACTTTTACATGTTTGCCCACTCTTAAGAAATCCTCTGTGTTTCATAATTGTTACTCATTCTCAAAATCTGGGGTTCTCTACCAAGTTTGCTATACCTGTCCCAAATGACTAGAGACCAGAAGTATGAAAAAGGAAAGGACAGCTGAACCAATCAGACACTCCCTGAAAGAAATTTGAAACTGGATTTGAAAGGACAGATACAGGTCATGTAACTTTAGAGTAGAGAACCAGTTGTAATAAGACAGTAAATAAGATAACCTGTCTGTTGTACAAAAAATGAATCAGATGTGAAAGAGACATGTAGCATCTGACAGAAGACTTAGCTTAGTTCCCAGCATGTTTGTTTTTCTTTTTTTTTTTTTTTGCCTCAACCATTCTGTGTCTTGACACTACTCTTTCTACTTGATTTTTTAACCTGAGACTTATCATTATAAGGAAATTATTATGAGGTCTTAAGCTAGTATTAAAGAAAGATAAAAATAAGAAAGAAATGTACTGCTTTCTATTTACCATGCACTGTTCTAAAACCTTATTCATATTAACTCATTTAAGTGTTGCAGCTCCTGGAGTTAGGTATTATTACTATCCTCATTTATAGATAATGAGGATACCGAGGCACATTGTCATTTAGTCACTAAGTCATGTCCAAATCTTTTGCAACCCCATAGATTGTAGCCGACCAGGCTCCTCTCTCCATAGGATTTCCCAGGAGAAAATACTGGAGGGGGTTGCCATTTCCTTCTCCAGGGGGTTTTCCCAAACTCCTGGTGAGCAGGTGGATTCTCTGCCACCTGGGGGCTTCCCCTCATAACTTATGCCTCTTTTATATAAGGCAGTTGAACGAAAAAAATATGGAAAGTATAATAAATAATTTATTTAAACACATTAAAACTTTTGTCCATGCTCTATTAAACATAGACTCCTATACTTGCAGCTAGAAAGTCTAAAATAGGTTTCCTGATACTAAATAAATAAAACCAAGCAAAATAAAACAAACCAAACAAGTAGACAAAACAGGAACAATCTTAAATAAGGAACCTGGCAAGAGAGTTACATGAAGCAGAGAAGACTCGAGAATCCCTTGGACTACAAGGCCATCAAAATAGTGAAACCTAAGGGAAATCAACCCTGAATACTCTGAAGCCCCAATACTTTGGCCACTTGATGTGAAGAGCCCACACATGAGAAAAGACCCTGATGATGGGAAAGGCTGAAGGCAAAAGGAGGAGGAGGCTACAGAGGATGAGGTGGTTAGATAGCATCCTTGACTCAAAGGACATGAATTTGAGCAAAATCCAGGAGTTAGTGAAGGACAGAGGAGCCTGGTGTACTACATTCAATGGGGTTTAAGAGTTGGACATGACTTAGTGACTGAATAACAATGGCACTTTTTCCATACAAAGACCAGAAACAAAGACTCTCCCTTGGTAAATTATCACTTTAAGCCATTAATTCTCAAAGGAGATGGGTGATATTGTCCCCAGTGGAAAGACAATCGGTTCCTGGGGTGAAAAAATTTTTTTATGTATATAGGCATATGTATATTGTTTTCATGGTATCAAAATTACATGTGAAAGGCAATTAGAAAAAGCTATCCTAAAAAGCTATGTAAGGGGGCAATAATGAAAAGAAAAAAAAAAGATTAAGAAACATTGCTTTAAATTAATTGGTTTTTCCTATGTATATGGAACTCAACTTCCTCCATGATACAAACTATACATTTTTTAAATTAGAATGTCCTAAGAATTTGTACTTCTAGGATTTGGAATAAGCTTTTATCTATACTTCTCAAGTTCAGAAACATTATTCAAGTTGTTTTCTGAATTAAAGAGCTGCAAAAAATATTTATGTTTTCTGTCATTAAAAAGCATTTCAAAAATAACACTCTTTTTGAGCTCTCATTTGACCAAAAATAGCTTTCCTTTTAACTGATGAAACTTGTCGCTGGCTCATTCTTCCATGGAAACAGCTGCTAGTTGTATGTTTGAACATATTTGCTTAAGAAATACAAAATTATTAACATTCTAATCCTCTAACCTTTTAAGGCGAGCCAGCTGTGATTATTCACAGCTAGACCAGAGCGTTTGGTTTCAGCTTTGTAGAAATTTCTTCCCTTTATTTCTCATAGACTATTACCTGAACAATTTGATTTTCTGAGTAGGAACTATGCCATATGTAAATCAGCCTCAACTATTAGCCCCAAGAACTAGGGAAAATATTAAAAAATGTATTAATCTGGTTTTGCCAACAGTAAACATTGTTTGTTGCATTTTCATCTTATTAAAAACTTATAGCACTTACTATGTACTATAATACTGTTTTAAACACATTAAAATATTAATTAGCTTAATCTTCATGAAGTAGGTACAATCATTACCCTTGCTATTTTTGTAATTTAAGAAATAGAGCCAAAGAGTGGTTAAGCAAATTGCCAAGGGCCACACACATCTGGTAAGCTCCAATGCCACATTCAAATAGAGGCCATCTGGCTCCAAACCCTGTGCTAATTATCATTAAACTCCAATATTCCACACACCTAATTAATTATCTTTCTTACTCTTTCTTATTTATCTTCACAGAAACCCAAAGAGGTAGCATGGTTATTACTTCCATGTTGATGGATGGAGAACATGAAGAAGATGGATTTTGAGTACTTGGCCCTAAATCTCAATATTGTTAAGAGGTAAGCATCAGATTTGAATCTAGATCTTTTTTGACTCCAGAACCCCTATGCTGCACTCTGACAGGACCTCACACCAATTGCTTCTCAACATATCAAGGTAATATGTATCATTTATGGAAAATCACCACAGACTTGTTTATATATCACTCTAATAGTTTGGCATAAATCAATCCGTTAGTCACAGACTAAAAGTTTGTTTCTCACCTGTAATAGCATTTTTTGCCCAAGAGAATAATTTCTGTATCAAGTTGGTTGACACTCTGGCCACAGAGTTCCTTTTTTATTTACAAGAATTGAAAATATCTGTCTCTTTATAGTTTTGAATTATTACTGAAGTAGCCTTTTAATTTGACCTTGTAGATTCCAATACAAATGGTAATCACTCACATCTTTGCCAGGTTCTAAGTATAATGGATCCTATCCCAGCATGTTTACCTTGTTCTGAGTTCAGATATGAAGAAGTCTGCCATCTACAAATGTAAGTACTATCTTATTACCAAGGAAAGTGATTTATTTCAGTTCAAAGTGATAAATATTCATATAGTAGTATCATAAGTTATGCCATACCATGCTTTATATTGTATTAAAACCTCACATTGCAATCCAATTATGTTGGCAAGACAGATATTTTACTACCATTTTATAGATGTTGAAATGCTCCAATGACGTCTAATAAAGGTAAAGTTAGAGTTGGGACTTGTTTGCCATTGTGTAGATTCTATTAAGTGTATATTTGGTGGAAGAATGAAGACAAGGATGCTGCTTCCCATTGAAAAGGTTGGTTATTGTTTTTCTGTAATCCAGTATGGACCCAAATAACATTGATATCTATAATACAACAACTGGGTAAAACATTTAAAAACTGAAAAGTGAATAGGTATGTTGTTTTGTGAACAATTTAATACATTCCAAATAGTTAATATGCACTATCTGTATCTCTTCTACCTTCTCCCTGACCCACCCTTCCCAATATTTATTTCCCAGGTTTGTGGTCACTTGAATATCTATTTATATGGGCTGTGCCTCCACATACACACACGAGAGCTTGAGGAAGTTTTACCCCCTCTCACGTGCTATCATTTGATGCATTCAGGCTCACGTTACAGAGAAACACTGTGTGATGCAGATATCACTATTCACTTTCTAACACTGAGAAAGTAGTTGTCATAGAGAAATAAAACTATCAGATATTCCACAGAAGCGGGAGTATTTGACTTTAGTTATATCATTGAATTAATTATAAAGTCTTATCTCTAACTTATTCTTGTTCTTTTTATCCTCATAGAATGTTAGAATGAAGTATCTATGCATTCAACATAGTAAATGCCTTCTCCTGTGGAAAGCCTTTAAGGTCCATCTGAGGCCCAAGAGAATAGCAAAAAGATAGCTTCTTGGGTCTGGATCCAATCTTAGATTTAAGGCAGGGTTAGAAAATGATTTTAATTTTATATTGTCACCTGTAATCATTTAAAACTGTCTTTTGGAGTGCTCTGTTGCCATTCCTAGTTCATTAAGAAATAATATTATTTGTGAATACTAAACTATTTCATAGTTTTGTATGAGAAAATATATAACCGTTGTTCCAAAAAATACCAGCTATACCTTAAAGGAATGAGTTTCAGGTGGATTGAGAATTCCACATGTCTCTCCATTTAGCTCACTTGGATAATACAGATACCAACAATGGGACACATACATTGAATGTGTATTTGAGTGGCAGATCCATTTTTTTCTAGAAATAATTATCTAATTTAATGTACCTAATGATTCTTAGGTACCTTGAGTTATGCCCTTAGAATTTCTGATTATTTAACAGGGAACCATTGTGATCTAATGAGAAAAAAACAAGAAAAACTTAATGTTTCCCTAGGGAACATAAGAATGATAGTGAGCGGTTGAATTGACTACCAAAAAAAAAAAAATTAAAAAAAAAAAAAATTTGTTCATAAAAACCATGCTAAATACATTTCTTCTTAGGATGGATAATTACTTCAGAGTAAAAAAAAATAGAGTTAAATTCAAATATTTATATGCATATTTATTTAACTAAAATAAATTATATTTTAATTTTATTGCTTTGATTAATAATCAAGTGAACATTCATTAACTTTATATGCAACCCAAGAATGAGAATATCATTTATAACTTGGATCACAATTCTATTCTCCTGTGCTATCTGTTTTCCCTTTAGAGGGAATAAGTATATTATATTCTGTGTTTTTACTTCATTTTCTTCTTGTTCTTGCTTTTGTTTTAATTTTAGCTTGCATATATGAAGCATGAACAATATATTATGTGATATTTCCTGTTTGAGGACTTTACAGGAATTATATCAAATTGTATAGTTTTCTGGCAATTCAGTTTTCTCTCAATATTATGTTTCAAAGTTTTCTTTCTCTTGTGGTATATACCTGGAATTCAGTCATTTTCATCCTTATGCAGTAGTCTGTTGTGACACATCACAATTTATTAAACCATTCCTTTGTAGATAGCTATTAGAATGTCTTTAGTTTTATTTTGTTTTTTAATATACAGTGCTGCTATACATATTTTTGTCTTCATCTTGTTGTATGTATGCAAAAATGTTGGATCAAAGGATATGTGAATAGTTATTATTATAATGTAATAATAAAATTTTCTCCCATCCAAGTACTACCCAGGCCTGACCCTGCTTAACTTCTGATATCAAATGAGATCGGGTGCATTCAGGGTGGTATGGTGGTAGACAAAATTTTCTAAAGAAGTTATATAGTTCATACCCAATCTGTATATTATCACAGATGTATATTCTTTTAATTTTTGGTATTTTCAAACTTCTTAATTATGGAATTTAGTAAATTTTTTTAGTAATAATTTAGTAAATTTAGTAAATTATTATTACTAATGTACTAAATTACTATTATTATTTACTAAAATAATTTAGTAAATTATTTCCACACATTTTTTTCTTGAAGGATAGTTTTATTAGATACACAATTCTAGGTTGATATTTACTTTTGACAACACCTTGGTAATATTTTTCATTTTCTTTTGGTATCATTTGTTGATGCAAAAAAAAATATGCTGTCTTTCTAATTGTTGCTCCTTTATAAATGGCCTGTGTTTTCTCTATATCCATTTTTAAGGTTCTTTTACTTTGTTCTGAAGCTTCAATATAATGAATTTGGACTTGACTACTTTTTTATTTGTGCCATTTATGATACAGATTCATGTATTTCATGAATTTATATTACTATTTCTGTCAGGACTAGGAAATTTGTAGCTATTTTTTCTCAATTCATGTTTTAAATTTTCTTCCACTACAACGGCAAATGTGTACTGTACATTTTCCTTCTGTCCCCTATATCTCTTGATTATTTCCTAATTGTCATTTCCTTTTCAGGGAATTACTTAAGTCTGGGTGATTTCTTCTGATACATTTTCCAGCTTTCTTATTCTTTCTTCAGTTGTTTACTATCTGCAGATTAATATGTACATTGGCTTTTTTCCCCAGGGATTTTATTTTACATCTAAAAAAATCTTTGTTTATAATTTGTTTTCAGATCTTTCTGTTTCAACTCTGATGCCCCTTTGTTGCAATTTTTCTAGTTGCATTTATTCTTTAAATATTTCTTACATAGTTTTTTATATTATATGTTTGTAATCTCAAAATTTGTAGTCCTTCAAGGTCAAAATCAGTTATTTGCTTTTCATGCTTGTTTTCCAGTGTCTTTATTGTCCCTTGGCTGTGAACTCATTGCTTGACCCTAATTTCTGTGAATATAAAAGGGATTAAATTAAGGAAAATTTATTCCAGAGAGGATTTAACTTTACCAATACCCAATGGTCCATTACTGAACTGAAAGCACTTTAGGCCCCTGGAAAATTAATGAATCAGTGTTGGGTCCCAGAGTCAACTTTTGTATTTTTCAGCTGATTCAAGACTTAGTACCTAATCCACTTCAGCTAGTAGCATTTTCCTCTAAGAAAAAATTAGTCTTATTGGCAGCCAATCCACTGCTAGCAAAAGCTTTCTTGAAAATGAAAGTTTGTTCCTGAACCACGAAAGATGACAGTATTCTTGGCCTCTGGAGAAGAATTCAATCCGGGGCCAGAAACAAGGTTTGATCACTCAGACCTTTTGTGTAGTAAAGTTTTATTAAAGTATAAAAGAGATAGAGAAAGCTTCTGACGTAGACATCAGAAGGGGGCAGAAAGAGTGCCTCCTGGCTAGTCTTTAGCCAGATGGCATATAGCTACTAGCAATCTGCTGATTAGAGAAAGGAATCAAAACTCAGAGAATGGCAACAGGCCCCTCAGCCACAATATGCATTTTGAGATAACATTGGCACAAGGTGAGTTGTCCCAGGACATAAAATGATTGATATGAATCTTGAAGAAAGGCAGGTTTCCAAGAAAATTCAAGTCTCATTAACCTAGCTTAAGAGAACATTTGCATGAGTAAAACATACTGGTTTGTCAAGTCTGTTCTGAGTCTTAGGGGGAACCTACTTGAAGACAGAGTCTAGGGTAAATACATAGTTCACTAACATAGCTTAAGATAAACATTTCCATAAGAAAAATACATTGGTTAGTTCAAGGTTTGAGAAAAGTTAAGTTCAGGTAGAGTCAGGTGTCTTCATGGCAACACAGAATTTTAAGAGAAACCTCTTTTTAAATTTGTATAGAGAAGGGGAAAAATTCTTAACACTTGTAGTTTGTTTCCTCCTGCCACTTAAGAGAGAGATAAAAAATGTCTGACACTTGCAGCCTATTTCCTCTGTTTGGAGACCTCTGGCCTTCCTCCCTGTTGCCCTCTCAGGGGAAGTAAGATGGGGAAGGGATTGTAGTTGGAGAACTATTTTTTACCATTTAAGAGAGTGTGGTGCTCCATTGTGATGGTCTATCTATGGTACTCTCAGTGAGCACCTTTTTAATCAAAAGGTTGGAAAATCAGTTTAAAATAATGTCATCACTAATGTCACTACAAACTTAAAATCTATATTTGAGGCATGGAAGTTGAATCATTAACCCTTTTACAAAAGATATGTCTTTCTGATGAGTTTATGGCTTATAAAAAACTGACATATATTGCTGTCTATGGAAAAAATTATTTCTAAAAACAATTATTTAATCTTCCACCTTTTCCCATCCCACTGGCTGTTTGTAGAGGGAATTGATTAAAAAGATATAAATATTTGAGAATGAAGTTGAATAGATAAAGGTGGACCAAATAGGATGTCTTGAAGGCTAATGAGATTTAAAATTATGCAAATAAAACCTTGGTTGAATTTGCATGACAATTTCAACTTGATGACGTATACACACTGTAAGTTCAATATTTAAGAAAAACAATAAAATTACCAATCAATTCTACTAGATTTGATAAGATTCCCCAAAGGCATGCTGGGATGTGAGAGGTTAAAACTGACTAAATTGGTGAGCTAATATTATTTTTAGCTTTATCTATTTGCCTTCAGTAGTTCTTAAATTTCCCTTCCTACATTTTTCCAACTAAGGAGTTAGGGAAAAAATAAAATAACGTAGTGTCAGTGTTCATTCTGTTCAGGGAGGTAGAACCATTAGCAGTTATCAGATAGTTATTAAATGTATAAACAAACTAGTTATAAGTTGGTCTTACAGAGATGGGAAGAAGACCTCGGGGCCCAGGCAGTGAATCTGACAGGCCAAACGGACCTGCAAAGGGGAAGGTGGTGGAGAAGTCTGAGGATCTGCAGCAAAGCATCTTGTCCTGGACCTTGGCCCTTTACTGGTCAGCAGGGTCAGGAGTTTGAAAACCCTTGAAACAGAGAGGAAAGCAAGTGACAAGTAGAATCTGTCAGCCCTCCTGTGTCTGTGTTTCACCATAATCAAGCACTGGCTCCTATAGAGAGCAGTGAGTGTGGCTTCACCCTGCCTCCCTGTCCTCACAAGTGTACCTTGTCTACCCACGTTCCCCGGTGGCCCAGATGGCAAAGAATCTGCCTGCAATGCAGGAGACCTGGGGGTCTTCCCTGGATTGGGAAGATCCTCTGAAGAAGAGAATATTTCCAATATTCTTCCCTGGAAAATTCCATCGACGAAGAAACCTGGTGAGCTACAGTCCCTGGGGTCACAAAGAGTCTGACATAATTGGGTGACTAACATTTTCACTTTTTTTTTTTTTAAACCCGCATTAACCCAAAGCATTACAGAGTAGGAGATTCTAGGAGATGTAATTCCAATTAAACAAAACTGATTAAAGAAAATTCTATGACAATCACTTTCAATTGAAATGAGTAGTTCTAGACATTTCTCACTTACCAAAGAATAACAGTAATAAAATTATAAGATATTAAATTTCATTGGAAGGTATATTTTCCTTATTAAAAGTTAAAATATTTTCCTTATTAAACATATACAGATAACTTTACATATATTAAAGATATATATGTTTAACTTTATATATATATTACATATAAGTTTAAATATACACACACATATATATACATATACACATACATCTAACAGAAAAATTAACTGTACAAAATGTTATAGGCCTGGGTATAGCAGAATCATGAATTATTTAATATTGATATGAATTTTTCTATTCACCAGATGATTTTCCATTTTTTGCACATAGCACAAGACCTTTCTTGATAGATTTATAAAGTCTTATTATTAAAAAATATGCTTCTCTGAGGAAAACTAGTATGTTCCATTAAATGTAAAAATTTTAGAAATCTGATAGAAGGCTTCAATTTAATGTTCTATCAAAAGGCAGTAAGGAATTTCCCAGAAAAGATATATAATGTAAACATGTATTCATTCATATTTTCTGAGTTTTTTTCCTTTCATTCTAATAGGAGAAATGATTTAATTTATGTTGTCTTAGGCTCTTGAAAATATGTGCAGATTTTGTGGCACTATAATCTGATATTTAAAACATTATACTAAATTAATTAGTATTTAAACAAGTAAGAGAGATAAAGAAATTTGTATTTAAATTAAAATAAATATGCTTGCATTTAAATAAGTAAAGATCTGTTCCTCTACATTTTTGATATGTTATCCAAAATATAATATTTAAAAGAATTTATTTAATCAACAAACATGTGACTCCCCTTATGTTATTTCTTCAATACATGCTTTAGTAGCTCTGCATCTCCCTTGGGATAGTACACAGAATCTTTAGTATAGGCTTCATATGTTTTGTAAAGTGGCTAAGCTATAGTTTCAGACTTATCCTCACACTTTCTCATAGGCACACTCTCTCCAGTATCCTAAAATATTTGTGTTTCTCAGAATGACTCACACATTTCCTTGTCTGCCAGGCTTACCACTATGCTTTAATAATTAATTCCCATATGCTCTGAAAATTCTGTAAGTGGCAATGTCAACTAGCAGTTTAAACAAAGGACTTTGAAGGGCAACCCACCCCAGTAATTTTGCCTGAAGAATTTCATGCACAGAGGAGACTGGCAACCTATGGTCCATGGGATCACAAAGAGGTAGACAGCATCTAGTAAATAGTGAATTTTATGTAGCATTATTTTTATCATTATACTTTTTTTTCTTCTATTTTTTAATTGAAGTATCATGGTTATGTTGGTCATGAAGATCTTTTTTGTATAGTTCTGTGTATTCTTTCCACCTCTTCATATCTTCTGCTTCTGTTAGGTCCATACCATTTCTGTCCTTTATTGTGCCCATCTTTGCATGAAATGTTGCCTTGGTGTCTCTAATTTTCTTGAAGGGATCTCTAGTCTTTCCTATTCTATTGTTTTCCTCTATTTCTTTGCATTGATTACTGAGGACGGCTTTCTTTTTTTTTTTTTTTTCTTTTGAGGACAGCTTTCTTATCTCTTTGCTATTCTTTGGAACTCTGCATTCAGGTAACCATGATACTTCAGTTAAAAATAATTGCAAATAAAAAATAATATAACATTGTTTTGTGATATTATATAAGTTGTGCTATGTGCTTAGCCACTCAGTTGTGTCTAACTCTTTGTGACCCAATGAACTGTAGTCTGTTAGGCTTCTCTATCCTTGGGAATTCTCCAGGCAAGAATACTGGAGTGGGTTGTCATGCCCTCCTCCAGGGGATCTTCCCAACCCAGGGACTGAACACAGGTCTCCCACTTTGCAGGCAGATTCTTTTACCATCTGAGCCACCAGGGAAGCCCATTATATAAGCTACAGGTGTACAATACAGTGATTCCCAATTTCCAAAGTTTATGCTCCATTTATAGCTATTATATAATGCATAATAGAATGTATCCTTGTATGTTATAGAATGTTTTAGAATGTATCGTTGTAGCCTACTGTATATATAATAGTCTGTTCTTCTTAATCCTCTACCAGGATATTCCCCCCTTTCCCCTCTTTTCTCTTCCCTGGTTAATACTGGCTACTTCTCTGTTTCCATAAGTGCTTCTATTTTGTTATATTCACTAGATTGTTATAATTTTTAGATTCCACATGTTAGTGACATCATACAGTATTTGTGTTTCTCTCTCTGACTTATTCCACTTAGTACAGTGCCCTTCAGGTCTTTCCATGTTGCTGCAAATAGCAAAATTTTATTTTTTATGACTGAGTATAATTCCAGTGTGTGTGTATATGTGTGTGCATGTGTGTGTGTGTACACATCTTTATGCATCCATCTGTTGATAGACATATAAGTTTCCATATCTTGGCAATTATAAATAATGCTGCTCTGAACTTTGGGGTGCATGTATTTTTTTCTAATTGGTGTTTTTACTTTTTCAAACACATACCCAGAGATGAAATTGTTGGGTCATATAGTAGCTCTATTTTTAGTTTTTTGAGAAACCCCCATACTGTTTTCTATAGTGGTTGCAGCAGTTTACATTCCCACCAACAGTATAGGAGGGTTACCTCTTCTCCACATCCTCACCAACATTTATTATTTGCGTTCATTTTGAGGATAGACATTCTAACAGGGGTGAGGTGATATCTCATTATGGTCTTGACTTGCATTTCCCTGATGATTAGCAATGTTGATCATCTTTTCATGTTCCTATTGGCCATCTGTGTGCCATTTTTGGAAAAGATCTATTCAGGTCTTCTGACTTTATTGAGTGGTGGCTTTATTTTTATATTGAATTGTATGAGCTGTTTATATATGTCAGTCATATTATTTGCAAACGTTTTCTCCCATCCATTAGGTAATCTTTTTGTTTCATCAATGGTTTCCTTGGCTGTGCAGAAGTTTGTAAGTTTAACTAGGTCTCATTTACTCATTTGTTGCCCTGAGAGAATTGACCTAAAAATATTTGGTATGATTTATATCAGATAATGTTTTGTCTATGATCTCTTCTAGGAGTTTTATGGTGTCATGTCTTATGCTCAAGTCTTTAAGCCATCTTGAGTTTATTTTTGTTTATGAAGAGAGGGTATATTCTAACTTCATTGATTTTCACGTGGCTGTCCAAATTTCCCAACACCACATGCTGAAGAGACTGCCTTTTTCTCATTGTATATTCTTGCCTCCTTAGGCAAGAACTTAGGTGTTTGGTATGGGTTTATTTCCAGGCTCTCTATTCTGTTCCATTGATCCATATGTCTGTTTTTGTGCCAGTACCAAACTGTTTTGATTACTGTAGCCTTATAGTATACTCTAAAGTCAGGGAGTGTGATTCCTTTAGCTCCATTCATCTTTCTCAAGACTGTTTTGGCTACTCAGAGTCTTTTTTGTTTCCATGCACTTTTTTTTTTTTTTCCCCATGCACTTTTTTAAATTATTTTTCTAATTCTGTGAAAAAAATGCATTGGTATTTTGATAGAGATTGCATTGATGCTCTAGATTGCCTTTGATAGTACGACCATTTTAACAATATCACTTCCTCAATCCATGAGCATGGTATATCTGTTTGTTTCAGTTTCTCTCATCATTGTCTTACAGTTGTCTGAGTAAAGAACTTTCACATCCTTTGAAAGGTTTATTCCTAGGTTTTTTATTCTTTTTGATGTGGTGGTCAATGGGATTGTTTTCCTAATTTCCCTCTCTAACCTTAGGTTGTTAGTGTATAGAAATGCAGCAGGTTTTTGTATATTAATTTTGTGTCCTGCAACTTTACCTAATTTATTGAAGAATTTTAGTAGTTTTCTGGTGGCGTCTTTAGGATTTTCTATGTGTAGTATTCTGTCATCTGCAAACAGTGACAGTTTTACTTCTTCTCTTCCACTTTTATTTCTTTTATTTCTTTTTCTTCTCTGATTTCTTTGGCTAGGACTTCATATACTATGTTCAATAAGAATGGTGAGAGTGGGCATCCTTGTCTTGTTCCTGATCCTAAAGGAAATACTTTTAGCTTTTCACCATTGAGTGTGATGTTAGCTATGGGTTTGGCACATATGGCCTTTATTATACTGAGGTATAGTTTCCTCTCTGCCTACTTTCTGGAGAGTTTTTATGAACAATTGATCTTAAATTGTGTCAAAATCTTCTGTGTCTATTGAAATGATCACATCATAGACAAATGATACCTTTGCCTAGTTTTCATATCAAGGTGATGGTGGCTTCATAGAATGAGTTTAGAAGTTTCCCTTGCTCTGCAATTTTTTGGAATAGTTTGAGAAGGATAGGTGTTAACTCATCTCTTAATGTTTGGTAGAATTCCATCTTGTCTTGAACTTTTGTTTCTTGAGAGTGTTTTAATTACTGATTCTATTTCACTACTGGTAATTGGTTTGTTTATATTTTCTATTTTTCCTGGTTCACTCTTGGGAGACTATACCTATTTAAGAATCTGTTTGTTTTTCCTAGGTTGTTCATTTTATTGGCATATGATGAACAGGAGATTTAGCAATAAGTAAAATGGGAAAAGTTCTTCTCTTCTGCCCTTGTGAAACTTGAATTCTAACAGTGGAGTTATGCAACAAATAATGAAGTAATACATATTTCTACTAATTCTTTATATTTCTTACTTAGAGTTACTTTTAAATATCCCTATTAATGTAAATGGAGAATATGACAGGGTAGGGAAAATTTTATTCCTTTTCCTCAATACTTTCCATAATACCTGGCCCAAGGTAACCATTCAATAAGTAGTTTCTGAATAAACTCATTAATAAATGAATGATAGCTACAGAATCATAGAATTTCTCCCACATTTTTAATATATAATTTCTGACTCATTCTCATGTGTATATTGGGTGATGTCTCAACTGTGTACAAAATATATTTATTTTATATATTTACATATTCAGGATTTGAAAGGTTTACAAATGCTCTATATAGTTGTTGTTCAGTCACCTAGTCATGTCCCCCTCTTTGCAATCCAATGGACTGCAGCAACCAGGCCTCCCTGTCCCTCACTATCTCCTGGAGTTTGCCCAAATTAATGTTCATTGCATCAGTGATGGTGTCCAACTATCTTATCCTCTGATGCCCTCTTCTCCTTCTTCTCTTGATCTTTCCCAGCATCAGGGACTTTTCCAGTGAGTCGTCTGTTTGCATCAAATGACCAAAATACTAGACCTCAGCTTCAGCATCAGTTCTTCCAGGGAACATTCAGGGTTGATCTCCCTTAAGATTGACTGGTTTGATCTCCTTGCTGTCCAAGGGACTTTCAGAAGTCTTCTCCAGCACCACACTTTGAAGGCATCAATTCTTTGGTGCTCTGCCTTCTTTATGGTCCAGCTCTCACAAATGTACATGACTACTGGGAAAACCATGGCCTTGACTATACAGACTGCTGTCGGTAGAGTAATGTCTCTGCTTTTCAACACACTGTCTAGGTTTGTTATTACCTTCCTGCCAAGAAGAAATTATCTTCTGATTTCACAGCTGCAGTCACCATCCACAGTGATTTTGGATCCCAAGAAGAGGAAATCTGTCACGACTTCCACATTTTCCCCTTCTATTTGCCATGAAGTAATGGGGCTGGATGCCATGATCTTAGGTTTTTTTTTTTTTTTTAATATTTGGTCTTAAGCTGGATTTTTCATTCTCCTCCTTCACCCTCATCAAGAGACCCTTTAGTTCCTCTTTGCTTTCTGCCATTAGAGTGGTATCATCAGCATATCTGAGGTTGTTGGTGTTCTCCTGCCTAACTTAATTCTGGTTTGTAACTCATCCAGCCTGGCATTTCTCATGATGTGCTCAGCATATAGATTAAACAAACAGGGTGACAGCAGACAGCCCTTTCATACTCCTTTTTTGATCTTGAACCAATCAGTTTTTCTATATAGGGTTCTAACTGTTGCTTCTTGACCCGCATACAGGTTTCTCAGGAGACAGGTAAGATGGTCTGGTAATATCATCTAAGAACTCGCCACAGTTTGTCATGATCCACACCATCAAAGACTTTAGCATAGTTGATGAAATATAGATGTTTTTCTGAAATTCCCTTGCTTTCTCTATAATCCAGTGAATGCTGGCAATTTTATCTCTAATTCCTCTTTCTTTTCTAAACCCAGCTTGGACATCTGGAAGTTCTTGATTTGCATAATGCTGAAGCCTAGCATGCAAGATTTTAAACATGACCTTACTAGCATGGAAGATGAGTGCAGTTGTCCGATAATATGAACATTCTTTGGTACTACCCTTCTTGTGAATTGGGATGAGGATTGACCTTTTTCCAGTCCTGTGGCCACTGCTGGATCTTCCAGATTAGCTGACATAATGAATGCACAACCTTGATGGCATCCTCATTTAGCGATTTGAATAGTTCTGATGGAATTTCATCGCATCCACTAGCTTTGTTAACAGCAGTGCTTCTTAAGGCCCATTTGACTTCACACTCCAGAATGTCTGGCTCTGGGTGACTATCCACACCATCATAGTAATCAGGTTCATTAATGGAATGGGGAGGGAGGCAGGAGGGGGGATTGGGATGGGGAACACATGTAAGTCCATGGCTGATTCATGTCAGTGTATGGCAAAAACCACTACAATATTGTAAAGTAATTAGCCTCCAACTAATTAAAAAAAAAGATCTTTTTTATACACTTCTTCCATGTATTCTTTCCTTCTCTTCTTGATCTCTTCAGCATCTACTAGGTCTTTACCAATTTTATCCTTTTTTGGGCAGAATGCTCCCTTGATATTTCTATTTTCCTGAAGAGATCTCTAGTCTTTCCCCTTTTATTGTTTTCTTCTATTATTAAACACTGTTCACTGAAGAAGACTTTCTTGTCTCTCCTAGCTATTCTTTGAAACTCTGTGTTTAATTGGATATACCTTTCCCTCTCTCCCTTGCTTTCCACCTCTCTTCATTCTTCCACTGTTTGTAAAGTCTCCTCAGATAACCACTTTGCCTTCTTGCTTTTCTTTTTAGTTAGGATGGTTTTGTTTGCTGCCTCCTGTATAATACTATGGACCTCTGTCCATAGTTCTTCAGGTACACTCTTAACTAGATCTAGTCCCTTGAGTCTATTCATTACCTCTGCTGAAAATTCATACAGAATTTAAGTCATACCTGGGTAGCCTAGTGTTTTTCCCAGTTTTCTTCAGTTTAAGCCTGAATTTTGTTATGAGAAGCTGAAGATTCAAGCCGCAGTCAGCTCCAAGTCTTGTTTTTGCTGATTGTCTTCTCCATCTTCAGCTACAAAGAATGTAATCAATTTGATTTCAGTGTTGACCATTTGGTGATGTCCATGTGTAAAGTCATGTCTTATGTTGTTTAGAAAGGGTATTTGCTATGACTAGTGCATTCTTTTGGCAGAATTCAGTTAGCTTTTGCCTTGCTTCATTTTGTTTTCCAAGGCCAATCTTGCCTGTTACTCCAGGCATATCCTGACTTTCTACTTTTGCATTCCAATCCCCAATGATGAATAGAATATCTTTTCTTTTTTTCTTTCTTTTGGTGTTAATCTTAGGAGGTCTTCTAGGGCTTCATAGAACTCATCAACTTCAGCTTCTTCAACATTGGTGGTAGGGGTATAGGCTTGGATTACTGTGATGTTGAACGGCTTGCCTTGGAAACAAACTGAGATCATTCTGCCATTTTTTAGTTTGTACCTAAGTGCTGTATTTCAGATTCTTTTGATGATTATGAGGGCTACTCCATTTCTTCAATGGGATTCTTGCCCACAGTAGTAGATACAGTGGTCATATGAATTAAATTTGCCCATTCCCATCCATTTTAATTCTCTGATTCCTAGGATGTCAGTGTTTGTTCTTACCATCTTGCTTGATCCTGCTTGACCACATCCAATTTGCCTTGATTCATGGGCCTGACATTCCAGGTTCCTATACAGCACTATTCTTTGCAGCAACGGATTTTACTTTTGTCACCAGCCGCATCCACAACTGAGCATCGTATCTGCTTTGGCCCAGCCACTTCATTCATTCTGGGGCTACTGATAATTCATCCAGTCTTCACTAGTAGTATATTGGACATCTTCAGACCTGAGGGGACTCATCTTTTGGTATCAGATAGCCACTTTGCCTTTTATACAGTTCATGCCTGTATACAGTTTTATACAGATAACCACTTTTTGGCCTTTTATACAGTTCATGAAGTTCTCATGGCAAGTACGATGGGGTGACTTGTTATTCCTTTCTCCAGTGGATCACATTTTGTCAGAACTCTCTGCTATGACCTGTCCATCCACCTTGGGTGACCCTGTACTGCATAGTCCATAGCTTCATTGAGTAACACAAACCCCTTCACCATGACAAGGCAGTGATCCATGAAGGGGACAAATGCTGTATTCTTAAGTGTAAATTTTCAACAAAAACATCAGTAATATTAAAATGGATATGTCTGAGTGTCTAAATCTATGTATTATATATTTCCAAGTCTGTGTGTGGGAGCACATAATTCCAGAAAAATATAAATATCTATGAAATAAAAATGAGTATTTCTGACTGATCATACAGGTGGGAAAAACTAAGGGTTGAAATATACACAGAAAAATTGGTACATGGTTGCCATCAGTTCTAAGTGTTATCTTTTATCCTATACAAATGTGATTTCCCCCTCACTTTATAGTTTAGAAAAATAGTTCACCATTTAAGGCTCTAATCCTTGCTTTATTAGAGGGGAATCACAAAATAAATGTACTCATATTAAGAGATTATTATCCTACATTATAAAAGAAAAAAGCAAGGTTAGTAGAGAGTCTATTATATGCAAATGAGTGGTTGTACTCATGCAGTTATAATACCACAATGAATTTATAAGCATTTGTAGCATGTTCTTGTCAAGATGAGCTTCTGTTTATCTACCTCTCTTATCAACATTCAGTTTGCATTTTGTTCCAGATTGTTTTCTTTTTCTATTTATTCAAGTAAATCTATAGAAGTTAATTCTTTCCTACTTGCAGTAGGAATGTGAATCTTAGTAAACTAGATCTAAACAGCTTATTAGGAAGATAAGGTATGCCAGATATCCTTCTTCCTTTTCTATCCATCTACCACCAGATTGACCTATTTACATGAGTATATTTATTCCCTCACCTCTGGCTCCTCTTTCAGTTCAGCAAGCAGGGAACAACAAAAAGTGTTCTAAGTGAGGGAGGAGAGTGATGCATTGGGATTTTTTTTCCTCCTGGGCAGGTCTGGCTTCATGGGTATGACACCTGTGCAGGTCACACATGGTCCCCCACTCTAAAGGACTGGTCATTGATTCAAGCAGTAACTCAAGGTGAAAAAAGGATACAATATGTTTTTAAGCAAATGTAAGAAATTCCGAATGTCTGAAATGGTTGTTCTCACTAAGTATGTTCTGGTAGGCTGTTGTGTCTCCAGTTTTTTTCCACTGAAAAGTAGAATGAAGCTTATCAGAATAACAGTTATAAATCTGCCTGACATCACCATACACACACAGACACACATAGCTAACAAGGACAGACTTTGCCTCTAGAGATCTGTATGGCTCAGTGGGGCATCTCATTGCTAGAAGATGACAAGAGTGACTTGTGTCCTAATAGTGAAAGTTTGTGTAAAGTATTTGAGATACTATACTGCATTAGAGATTGAACTATAATCACTGGCGCTGTTTAATGTTGATTTGAGTTTGTTTTATACCTTTGAATGTGCTACCCAGAGGCCTTGATTTTTGTGCCATGTATCAAAAGAAGTAATCAACCTCTGGTCTACAGTGTATTCAATTATGACTGAAAATAACTGAAATTTATTCCTCAATGTTGGACTCCAGCCAAGATCTAAAGAGTTTTCCTGACTATACAAAGTAGCTTGGAGTTCACCCTGTTGGCATAGAGAAGACACAGAAAAGTTTTAAGCAAAGGAGAGCAATGAATCATTTTATGTTGTGGGAAAAATAGCTCTGATATATGAAAAATAAAATACTAACTCAGCAGACTTGGAATTTCAGATCTGTGACATTTTCCATGCCAAATAATGGTATAATAATGTTCGAATTTGTCATCTAACCTAAAAAGGAAAGAAAGAAAGGGAGAGAAGGGAGGAGGGGAAGGAATAAAGAAAGAAGGAATAAATGCATTAACTTGTATATTAGTTCATGTGAACACAGTGTTTTAGAAAGACAAGTCTTGGAGAAGGGTATATTTTACAGTATTTGAAATTTCTCCCTTTCATTCACAATTCAATGTATTTCTCCATATATAAATATATATTTATTTATAAATATACATATATATTCAAAAATATCCTGGAAAGTGTTTCTAAATAAATATTATCAGGAACAAGATCCTAAATCCAATAAAGTTCTTCACATCCTAGTTCATCTTCAGTTTTCCCAGACATGCCATTTTTAGTTCATATTTATCATTTTTGAAATCCTTTTCTTCAACGAACATATCTCAGAATGACAGCTTTTCCCTTCCAGTAGTTCAGCTTTAACCTCGGGGTTATTTATTTGACAAAATACCCCAGAAACTGGTGTTGTTCCATTGATTCCTGGTGGATTGATAAAGTTGTCATCCTTCCTATCTATGTCCAGTAAATGGATTCTTATCATAATTGTCACAGGACATTTGAGCCAGAGCAACTCTAAGGAAGTAGAGCAGGTCTCACTTTAGTTTGTGTGCTTGGGGTGGTTTTGAAAATTAGATTTTATGTTAGTTTCTATAAATTTCAGAATATAACAATTAAAAAAATATTGATAAAAATAATTTACTCTTGCTATGATTTCCTAACTTCTGTCTCACTTCTTCTGAGAAGTATTTCCTTTTCCCATAAAAATAATAGTAGATAAAGAGATGCCCTCTGTAAATAATGTCTGCTTGTATACAGGTTATGTCTATATCTTAGAGGAATTTTTATGCATATGATGTGTTAAGAAAAAATGTGAAACAAAAGAAATAGAATGCATTTATTAATACCCTTTTTTTGGACAGAATTAAAGGCATAGATTTTGACAATAGGGAAAAATGTCTTTGTTGGGAAAAATTTATCCGTCAAAAAGCTTAATTTATTAAGGCACGCTCTGGTTTTCTCTACTGATATTATCACGATTTAGAGTCTGGAGACTTTATTCATAATACAGATGATTATATATCACTTACTTTTCTTAAAGGCTACCACTTTACAAAATAGAAACAAAGGATGAGAAATCTCTAAAAAGGACTGTTTTTTGTTTATATATCCTTTTTAGACAATATTTTTGAGCGTTTAAGCAGAGAACACATGCTATAATAAATTATTCTTGCTTCCCAGAAATATATCCTTAATAGTTTCATCTTTTTTGAAAGAGTGTATTAGACTTCTAATAAATAGAGCATCACCTTTCTTTTTCAAAATGTGATCAGTTTTGATTACCTGATCCCATTTGTAAAGTAGAAAAGGGGAAATAAGGAATCTATTTGTAAAGAAGGAAAGGCCTTCTGAGTAGCAGTCGGGGCAACCAAATTCTTCTCAGCTATGTTCTCCCTTGCAGAACTTTAATAAAGTAAAGAACTGATTTATTTGGCTCTTTGGGAGACAAATAATTAAGACTATTTTAACTATTGTATCCTGGAGCTTATATATATTTAGAGTTTCAAGCAGTGAACATGTATTGCCCTTTTTTGTTCATCAGTTTTACATATTATCCATTGACTTTCTAAGATTACAAATGACAACTGTTACACTGTTGTCCTCTCTGCATTTCATCCGGTATTCCAGATATCATTATTTAATCTTTGTTTCAACGTATATTTCATGTTTGGGCTTCTCAGGTGACTCAGTGGTAAAGAATCTGCCTGCCAAGAAGAGGATGCAGTTCAATTCCTGGGTTGAATTTCAATTCCTGGTTCAATTTCTTCAACCCTAGAGAAGAAAATGGCAACCCACTCCAGTATTCTTTCCTGGAAAATTCCATGGGCAGAGGAGCCTGGTGGGCTGCAGTCCATGGGGTTGCAAAAGAGTCAGATATGACTGAACACACAAATAATCCATGTTTACATTTTTATGTCTTCCTAAATATTATTCACAATGGAACAGTGGTGTATTATATTTATTTCTCTCTTGGTATTTTCTGTTACACTAGAAGTTAAAAATTGCCTTTCTTTCTTTCATTGAATTTTCCCTTTGCATGCGTGTGTGCTAAGTCGCTTCAGTTGTGTCTGACTCTTTGCAACCCTATGGACTGTAGCCCTTCAGGCTCCTCTGTCCATGGGATTCTCCAGGCAGAGATACTGGAGTGGGTTGCCATTTTCTTCTCCAGGGAATCTTCATGACCTAGGGATCCAAACAGCATCTCTTACATCTCTGGCATTGGCAGGTGGATTCTTTACCACTAGCGCCGCCTGGGAAGCCCTATTTTCCTTTTACCTATTATTAAAGAAGATTTTAAAGAAGATTTAAATAGGTAATCTTCTTAAAGTAAACTGTCTAATATCATTTCAGTGCAGCTTTGCAGAAAAAAAAAATCACATCTGCTAATCAGTTTGTTTTTTCTTCTTCAGATATAGCCCTTTCCATCTCAGAGGGCTTTTCATCTCAGCCCTTTTCATCTATTCACTTTGTCTCAGGATTGGAGATCCTGTTTCCTTAAATTTAGGATTTTTTCTTTGTTGATTTTCTTGTTTGTTTTGGAAGAAAGTAGTCAATGGTAGTTTTTCAGGTTTAAAGTATGGCACAGTCAGGCAATAAACCTCTACTTCCATGTTTATTGAATTACATGGACATGATCTAGACTGGTGTCCTTTCTGCCTGAGGTACAACTTTCACATTCCTGGGAATGATCTAGACCATCAAACTGAAGATCCCCTTTACTTCTCTCCTTTATTGGCTATTTTAAAATTAGAGAATATAGGTTTCTGAGCAAAGAGAAGTTTTGGGAACAAAGAGGGACTTTTATGACATTAAAGGGGTCAATTAATTAAGAAGATCCTTAATGTTTCCTAATAGACATTTCAAAATATAGAAAGTCAAACTTACAGAAATAAAAAAAGAAATTAACAAGCTCTTAATTACAGTCAGATTTTAATATAAGAGATTTCAATACTCCTCTAGCAATGGCAAACAGCAAAATACACACACACACACACACACACCACTTAGAAAACAAGTTTGATGTTTCTTTAAAAATTAAGCACACATCTGTCATTGGGTCCAGTCATTCTTCAGAATGAATTCCTGATGGCTTAGTCAGTAAAGAATCCACCCCCAACACAGGAGATATAAGAGACCCAGGTTTGATCCCTGGGTTGGGAAGATCCCTTGGAGAAGGAAAGGGCAACCCACTCCAGTATTCTTGCCTGGAAAATTCCATGGACAGAGGAGCCTGGAGAGCTTATAGTCCATGGGGTTGCAAGAGCCAGACAAGACTGAGCAACTAAACCACCACCAAACCACCACATTCTTCTTTTACACCGAAGTGATGTCCACCTAAAATAAATGTCCCTACCAACTTTATTTGTAAAAGTCAAAGCAGGAAACAGCCCACATGTCCATCAATATGGAAATGGAGAAGCAATTTATGGCTTTTACATATAATGAAATAAGGTCATCAATAAAAACTAATAAAGACATAACCCTATGGGATGACCATAGAGCTGAAGTGCCTTTTTTTCATATCATATCAAGGGTACATGCTTTCAACCCTTATCACTTCTTATGGTGGCCTTTGTCACCTAAATGAGATAGTGCTTGACAGGGTTCTTCACTGTAATATTACTCTCTTTTTCTGTTTTTCAAACATTCTCTGGAAAGAAGTTGGTATGCACAGGCCGTATTTATGGAGGGACAATTAAGCTTCACCTCCTCTAGGGCAAGTGTCAACATAAGTTCTTTGGTACGTCTACACAAGTTCTTGTGGTCCATAGGGTCACAAAGAGTCAGATGTGACTGAAGTGACTTGCTTTTTTATTTAATCTTAGAATATTTTCTTTTTTTTTGTGGTGTTTAACAGAATATTGCTATGATATATTCAAATCTATAATTTTTCTATTTGATTTATATATGTCCTATTGGTTCTTTGTTCCCTTTTTAATCTTTTATTCTGCCTCTTTTGTATTGAGTACTTTTGAAGGTTTTATTTCACTCCCTTCATAGGTTTCATGGGTATACCTTATTTTCTTAGTGTTTTTATGATTATAGAATACATAAGTAATTTATCTCATTTGACTTTCTAATAATATCACAGAATTTTACATAGGGAATAAGCACTTTACAACTATTTACTCTCACTTCTCCTCTCCTAGCCAGTGTGGTTTTGTTGACATGCAAGTTATTGATTCAGTTTTGAAATTATCTGTGATAAAAATTAAGGGATTTTTCCTGCCAACACATATATTAAAATGGATCTTGAGAGAAATGGGCTTTGAGAAGAAAAAACCATGAGACAGAGAGGTATGGAATAGAAAATAAGTAAGTATATATATTAGAAAATTGTTATTATTTTGCCTTAAAATGTCAGTTTTCTTTAAAATGATATTTGAAATACACATATTGGCATTCTCTCCCCGTTTATCTTTACCAACACTTTATTTCTTTGTTGAGGTCTCTATCAGGTGTCATTTTTTCTTCTTTAACATTTCTTGGCATACTACTACCCTACTATCAATAATTTTTTAGCAATTTTATTTCTAAAATAATCAGCATTTTGCTTTTGTTTTTAAAAGATATTTTGCCTGAAACTGCAATTCTAAGTTGATAGTGTTTTGTTTTGTTTTGTTTTAATTCCAGAGCTTCAGTGTTGTTTCTGGCTTACCTTCCAGGTTCTGTTGTTTCAAACAAGAAATCAGATGTCATCTTTATCTCTGTTCCTCTGTGTAGTGTTTGTTTTACTGTGAATTCCTCTTAAGATTTTATCTCTGTTTTTAACCAACTTGATTATGACATTCCTTGATAGAGTTCTCATCACGTTTCTTCTATTTGGGGTTGGTTGAGCTACTTCAATCTCTAAATTTATTATTTCCAACAGATTTGGAAATTGTAGTTACTTTTCCTTTCAGTATTTTTTCCTGTTCCTGTCCTCTATGAGATTGACAATTATATCTTATTATTTCTTGAAACTCTGATGATTTTTTAGTTTTTTCTTTTCTTTTTTGTTTTAGACTGCATTTATTGTTATGTTCTCAGTTTCACTAATTTGTTTCAGTGTTTCTTCTGCTGTTTATTCTATCATTGAGTTTTTTTATCTCCATTATAATTTTTATTGCTATCTTTTAAATATCTGTCATGTCTTTCCTTAGACTCATACCTTCCTTTAACTTAACAAAATATGGAGTATTTATTATAACTATTTTAATTGTTATTTTTTTTACAACTCTTTTAACATCCTCATCTAAGTATCATCTGTGTCGATTCTCCATTGGTTTTGACCAGTTGCTTTTCCTCCTTTCATCAGTTATATTTTTGAGCTTCTGGTATTTTTTATTAGATGCTAGATATAATGCAGTTGATCTGTTGGTCTCTGTTCATCTTCCTATTACTATAACTCTTAATGAGCTTTCTTCTGGGACGCAGTTAATTGTAAACAGCACTATTTTTTTTAAGACTTGTTTGAAATTATTGGTAGGTGGTACCAGAGCAAGCTCTAGTCAAGGGCTACTCTGAGCCTGCACTGAGGAGCGTACTTCCAAGTACTCTTCCCAGTAGCCCATGTATTAGAGAATACTCCAGCAGCTGGAGAAGGGAGTTATATCCAGTCCTGTGTAGGTTTCTTATCCTGCTTGCTTTGTTCCAGTTCTGTTATTCCTTTTCAAACTGCAAATAGTTGTCTCACAGACATGCACTTATCTGTATTTAGATGCTGGCTTAAGAGGGATTCTCTGAAGATTTCCAAGCCATCACTCTAAGCTGCCTACTTTCTTCAAGTACACTGCACTGGGAACTCATTCTCGCCACTTTGGTCTTCTCAAATCCTCAACTCTGTCTTCTTAATTTAGGAGGCCCAGCAAGTTCTATGCTTTCTCTCATTTCAGTATTACCTGGAAACTCTGTGATGATTATAAACTGAGGCAAATGTTGGGCTCTTTGGGTTTGTTTCCCCCATCTTAGTGGTTGCTGCCCCTCACTACTTGATACTCAATGTCTGAATAATCATTGTTTACAGACTGTCTGACGTTTATTTAAGAAGGTAATGGAAAATCTGATCTCCTTTGTTCCAACTTGTCTAGATGCAATAGTCCTCATTCTTTTGTTTTGATAATATGAGAAATTAACCTATTGCATCAAGCTAGTAAAATTTTGAAATATCCTTATTATATCAGCTAACATTAATGGAACTTAAACATAATACCTAATCTATGTGTAACAGAGTTCTTTGAATGTGTCTTGGCATATATAAACTATCATTAGAGCTCAATGAACTCTAATTCAGCAGCTGTGCCTTAAATAATTTGTACATTTTTGAAACATTTGTTTAGAACATTTGCTTCAATGTTTCTTTTCTCTCTCCAGTGAAACTAACATCTCTTAAAGGAAAAAGTTGAAACACTCTAATTTCCTGTATCCAAACAGACTTAATTTCTGATCCCCAGAACTCTGTTCTCTTAGTTATAAACATTATCAAATCAAGATGATTCCATAATAAAATAAAATCAAAGTTGCAATTAAAAGTCCAAATTAACTATTTGGTTGACAGAACAAGAATAAAGGAGTTTTTAAAGGGACAAAGGTTATACAATAATATATTATAATACAATTATATATATATGGGCTTCCCTGGTGGCTCAGATGATAAAGAATTTATATATATTAATAATATATTATATTACATTTATTGTATAATATTATATATTACATTTAATTATAAAATGTAATAGTATGTTATTAATAGTTACAGTGGAAAGTCAAGGATAAATCATATCTAAATACTGTTAGCTTTCCTGGATGGGAAGCTGTGAGGAAATGCTATGTATATTTTTATGCCAGGGTGTACCTGCTGAATTTTGGAGACTGTTTTTCTTTATTACTAATATAAAGTGTGCTGTGTGCTCGTTGCCTCAATTGTGTTTGACTCTTTGCAACCCTACGGCTTGTAAAGCAAATACAAGTGTAGGGACTGGATTTTTACTGTGACCATGTATTTGGTGAAATTTGAGAGGAAAACATGAAGTCAGCACACTTACTTCATGCTTGTTTCCCCTATATCCACTTTTGAAAAGCTAGTCGTTGGTCATGTAATAGTTCAAGGGGCATCAGAGGTAGTTTCCAGTCGAAAACTATTGATTTTGAAAAGTTAAAAGGAAAAGAAAACAGAAATGAGGATAATTGAAGGTACTAAGCCAGCCAGAACAACAGATGGTTATGAGGAAACAGACGTAAAAGACTTGCTTCCTCATCTGATTTTCACCCAAGACTTTAGAACAAGATAACTGGGTTATATTCCAAGACTCATGCTAAAAATAGGGCCTGCATGAGAATTTCCATTACTGGTATATTGCTAGAGAAACTAGCTTTTTCAGCACTGGGGAAAGAAGAGACTCCATGTTTCCTCAGGGCCTATATAGCAGGATTGCTTTTCTCTGCACTCTGTTGAGCAGCCAACATGATTCCAGTGAATTCTGGACTTAGTCCCTGAAAGAGTGCCAAGTATGTTAAATAAGTTTCACATTGGGAGCATCTCAGATTGAATGATCATAGCATCATTAGATTTAAAATGCTCATGAGGCCAAGTTCTAAAGGAAACAACACAAAATTATCAGACTTTTTAAAATGCCAAGTGTGAGGACGAATTGATTTAAAGACTGCTTATCAAAAGCCTGGTGTATGTAGGATTCATCACAGAAGAAAACAAAATAGAAAAAAAAAAACTTATCAAGCAATGAACAGGAAAAGAAGAAAGAGTACGATTTAATGTATTCTATTAAAATCTGTCTGCACTAAAACACAAAGAAAGGTCCAATGAGGTTTTAGGGACCAAAATAAAAATTAAAGAGAGTTGTTGAAATCTACAAAGAATAACAAGGAAGTTAGGTAAGCAGGTGTCTCATTGAAGTGAAAAAGATTAGCTAATATCCACCAGTTAAGAACTTAAAAGTGTGGCTTAAATTCTCCCTGTATTACTTCCTTTCTGATTGGGTTTTAGGGAAATCTGTTTAGGTGGATAAAGTCTGATCAAGGTCAGCCCAGGTGGTGGTGGCCCACATGCTGCAACTTAAAAATGGTTGGATTAACCTCATTTCCTACAACCCCAAAAAGGACACATCTCAGGAGATTCAGTTGTAAGCCTCTTTTTAAAAATGTTAACATAACTTCGAGCGTGAACTTTTTAATTCCAGCTCTCTTCATTCGTAATTAAGATGAATAGATTCATATTTAGATAGTTTTTCCTCTTTGCTCAGGGAAATCAGTTTTCTAAAGTAAAGGCAAAGGTGTTTTGATGAAGTCGAACTATAAATTAATCAACAATTTTTAAGTATACCAAGGAGCCAGAGAGAATAAATTTTCTCAGGGAAAAAGCAATGGAGGCTGTTAGCCAAACAGACTATAAATACACAAAAAAATAAAACTTGAAAAGCAAAAATATGCAGCCACAGCATCCTAGGTCCCTGAGTGATTCAAGGAAGACATGTGAAAATAGGTGGTTGGAGAGGGGTTTATTGGAAGAAAGGAGTTCAGGAAAGAATGTAAGAAAAATAATAATTCTTTACCTCACTTTCTCCTAGAAAAGCCATTTTCTGTTTATTTCTGTACATGAAAAGATATGGGGGGGGGTGATATGGAGACTCAGAGCTTTGCCATTCAAATGCAGTCTGAGAACTAGCAGCATGGATATCACTTGAGAGGTTGATAGAAACAGAGAATTCATGCCATGCTCTAGACCTGCCAAGTACTAAAATCAGTAAGATCCCTTAGTAACTGGTGGGCATATTTAATTTAGAGAAGCACTGATTTCAAACCTTGACTCTGCTGTCAGAAAAACTTGGGTTTGAGTTCCTGTTCTACAAATTGTTATGTAACCTTGGATAAAGTATTTAACTTCTAATAATTTATCTCTCCAAGAAAAATGGAGATAATAATGACATTGAACTAATGAATGTATTGGTTGAAATGAAATAGCATCATAAAATTACCACAATGCCTGGTATATCAAAAACCTCTACATACACTGGAGAGCAGGACAACTGTCTTGGATTAAAAGATTAGAACAAAGTTAGAAAATATGTAAGAGATAAAATTAACTCTTTCCTTTGTTGTGTTTCATTTACTGATCCTGTATTTGGTGTGGGCATGAACTCCTAAGTAGGCTTTGTGCTATATTTGTGCTATATATTCCAGCTCTGGCTATAAAACAAGAGTGATTCATTTAAACAAAGTAATATCTGTCTATTCTGTCATACAAGTGGGATCAGCTTTTCAGTATAACTAAATAACTGGGCAGATATTGGTCATTAAAATAACAGGGAAAAAAAGGTAACAATAAAGAGAGCTGATGCTGTCAACAGCCTTGCTTAAATGAAAAACTCAGTGGAAAGTTAAGGTAGAATGTAATGACATGGCTGTTGGAGATGCTGTCTAAAAGCAATAAAGTGTGTTGCTATTCTAAATCTCTGACTTACCTATAATATTATGTCTCAAATACTTCATTCTTTGCATTGACAAATTCTATAGCATAATTTTGGTACTTCCTTTGTAAGTATAGAGGGAAATTGTTTCATTGGTCCATAGCTATAAAATCATTCTGATTTCTGTAGGTTCCAGCCAAAATTCCAGTTGCTACTGTATTTGGGCCAGTCCTTACTGGTCAGAAAGCTTTAAAAGGTAGCATATACCTGCACTTAATATATCCATGCCCAAAGAACCATCTTCATGATAATCCCCTTTTACTGACTCTGATGCTTGGAGAGTTGCAATACAGAGAGATAATAGGTGATATTTCTCTGACTTAAAGGAGATGAAACCATGGTGATGATCAGCTTGTTAACAGATATTATAGTAACATATAACTAAAGCTCTTGGGCCTCCATTTCCTTCATTTGGAAAATGAAGGTTGATGATTTCACCTGAGAGAATTATTATGGGTCTAAAATCAACTAAATGTTAAACTACCTGTCAAGTGCTTATCAAGGAAGGAGTCCAATAGGTATTAGTTTTCCTCCACTCTCAGCGAAGCATATTGTTTCATATCAGTTCAGTTCAGTCGCTCAGTCATGTCCAACTCTTGGTGACCCGACCCCATGGACTGCAGCAGGCCAGGCTTACCTGTCGTCACTAACTCCTGGAGCTTGCTCAAACTCATGTCCATAGAGTCGGTGATGCCATCCAACCATCTCATCCTCTGCCGTCCCCTTCTCCTCCTTCCTTCAATCTTGCCCAGCATCAGGGTCTTTTCCCATGAGTCAGCTCTTAGCATCAGGTGGCCATCAGGAAGCTTCAGCTTCAGCATCAGTCCTTCCAAATGAATATTCAGGATTGATTCCCTTTAGAAATGACTGATTTGATCTCCTTCCTGTCCAAGGGACTCTCAAGAGTATTCTCCAACCCCACAGTTCAAAAGCATCAATTCTTCAGCACTCAGCCTTCTTTATGTTTCAACTCTCACATCCATACATGACTACTAGAAAAACCATAGCTTTGACTGAAGGAACTTTGTTGGCAAAGTAATGTCTCTGTTTTTTAATATGCTGTCTAGATTTGTCATAGCTTTTCTTCCAAGGAGCAAGCACCTTTTAATTTCCTGGCTGCAGTCACCATTTGCAGTGATTTTGGAGCCCCCCAAAATAAAGACTGTCACTGTTTCCGTTATTTCCCCATCTATTTGCCATGAAGTGACGGGCCTGGATGCTAGGATCTTAGTTTTTTGAATGTTGAGTTTTAAGCTAACTTTTTCACTCTCCTCTTTCACTTTCATCAAGAGGCATTTTAGTTACTCTTTGCTTTCTGCCATAGAGGTGGTCTGGTGTCTTCTGCATATCTGAGATTATTGATATTTCTCCTGGAAATCTGTTTCATATACATATGCTATATAATATACATTGTATTTTGAGCTGGAAATATTGAACAAAACATACTTTACAGTGCATGTTTTGTGACCTACCATGTAAGATGAGTAGCACTTTAACCCATCTGTTTCTGTTTTAATTCCTAAATACCTCCCGCCTCCCATTTTATACCATCTCATAAATGAACAGTGATGACCAAAAGCTTTCTGGTACAATTTGTAAACTGAGTTAACTAATTAATTTGCTAATCTTAAACTTAATTTCCAAAACAGTCTCTCAGATATCTCCTGTCCATGGATGATAATGCGAATCATTGACAGAACTACTAACTTCTTTCTGCCTATTCTAGCTATACAGGGTTTTCAGCTATCTTCAAAAATTAGAGTACTTAAGAGCGAATAGAAAATTCAGGGAGACTTATTTCACACAAAGATGGTGAACATATCGAATAAATTGCTAACTTAGACCAGCGGAGCAGATAATATAATTTAGTTTAGCATTACAGAATTTATTTCTAAAGGAAGGTGAAGATGGCAGTAAGGAAGTAGAGAGAATTAATGCCAGTTGGCTTGGAGAATGTCAGATAAACCCAGATGAAGATTCTTTAATGCTCACATGGCCTTCCCCCGCCTCTTGTCTTGGTATTCTTTATGTCCTTAGGACCTTTTAATTTTGTGGAAATGAATATAACTGTGACTAGCTTAGCAAAAATTGCTGCTGTATACCATAATGCATGCTATAAACCATGCCGGGATCTTAAAGTGCATAATCGGGCTGCAGATGGCACTGTTAATTTCTATTACAGACTCTAAAACCATGAGGGAGTTAGTGCTTGCCTCACTGCCTCACTGTTCTACAAGAATGATTTTTGATAGTTTTCCTTACTGCACAGCTTTCCTGCAAAGTGTTTGTCTTTTAGAAAGGCCAAAAGGAACTTAATGTTTTTTTTTAAAAACCTATGCAAAACTGCCAACCTGCTCTGAGCCCTGCCTCCTGCAGTCCCCAGTTTGCTAGTCACCTTTAAGAAGGGACAGGTATCTGCTCACTCAGAATGAAACAGCCTTCTTCTGGGCTTTGAGAATTTATGAAAAGACCAGCTATCTGCTTTATACCAAATGTAGAGCATAATATTAGTTTTTAGCCACGAAGCTTCTTTTGAGGATGGCGAAGTTAAATAAGAAGGTAAATATTAGAATATATGTATATATATATTATACATGTATATATATATAATATATATATATGTAGAATATATGTATATATATATTATACATGTGTATATATATATATATATATGTAGAATATATATATATGCAGACACATAAAAACAAATTTTTCATGTTCTGACATATGGTTCTGTATCCTTTAATGGTGTAATACTTGAAATTATGTACATTATCTGGTTTCACCCAATAGGTTACACATTTGTAAATTCTGTTTTTATTTCTGGGTTTCTGTGGTTTTGAAACCTCCAAATGCTTGCCAAATCCAAGAAACCAACCTTCTAGCTTACCTCTAAGATGAATCACTGGCAGCACATATGCTTTGTATCAGTAAACCTCACTTAGGTTCTTAGAGATATCACATAATAAGTTTATAATATACAGTCCTCCTAACCTTTTTATCTTTGTCTATCTAAAATATCTAATTATAAGATAAAGTGAATTAAAGAATAAATGTATAGTGCTAACCATAAGGCAAGGCATGCAGTAAATCCACAGCAATTTTGACTGTCTGCTTTTGCATGTTTCTTTCATAAGAAAGTCACTACTATCACTCCAAAAAGTTTTAGGCAACCTACAATTCTCCCATACCAGTCAATATCTTAAGATTGGTGGTGGTGGTTTAGTCGCTAAGTTGTGTCCGACTCTTGCGATCCCATGGACTATAGCCCACCAAGCTCCTCTGCACATGGGATTCTCCAGGCAAGAATACTGGAGTGGGTTGCCATTTCCTTCTCCAGGGTTTTTAAGATTGAATATCCTTGTATTGTAGGCTCAATAGAACTAAAGCATCTTTTTTTTTTTTTTTAGAACTAAAGGATCTTGAGTATGACTTCATTAATTACCAACATCATATCACTATTTAAGTACTTCAGTCTTTGTGATTAATCTTTTACAATGTGTGATTAGATGATACACGTTAAGAGTATGAGTGCAACTTTTTTCTTGTTTTTTTTGAGTGCAACTTTTTAAATTATTTTGTTTTCCCATAAAACAATATTGTATAGATTTATAATATGCCTCTTTTTTCTCAGTTTTTCATGCTTAAGTTAAATGGTTATATTAAGAAGCCATTGCTCTTGCTTCTTTCTTGACACACAGGTTCCTTATAACAATTTCCATTGAACAGCTCATCTTGATGTACAGTAAACAGTATAATATATTTAAAAGTTAGTAACCCCCATTGATAATCTAATCCATCTCCTCATTTATCTATTGGCTAATGAGTTGTTAGTTTTGTTTTTTTTTTTTTTTTGGTTTGTGTGTTTTTTGAAGACATATTCATTCAACAGATTCATCCATTATATTTGTTTTGTGTAACAGCTATCTTGTTCTTTTTTTATATCTTCAACATCCAGTACAGTTTTGGCATATAATATTAGCTTCATGAATTTGGTTGGGTAGGAGAGAAGTTCAAGCCGTATGGGACATACGTATACCTAGGGCTGATTCTTATTAATATATGGCAGAAGCCAATACCGTATTGTGGAGTAATAATCCTTAAATTAAAAATAAATTAATTAAAAAAAAAGAGAAGCTGTCCTTGCCCTTGAAGATGTTACATTCTAGAAAGAGAGAGAAGCATAAAAAAAAAATCACAACTTAAAATGACAAATAATCCAGCCAAAGCAAGGTATTTCTGAAAGATTTATGGAGATACAATTTACATACCATAAAATTCACCTGTCTAAAGTGTGCAGTTCAGAAATTTTAAATATTTACAGAATTGTACCAGCATAACTGTAATCTAATTTTACAGTATTATTTTGTCACTTTCCATTGACCACTTCACCCTGCCTTGTCTTAGGCAACTACTGATTTTCTTTCTGTTTCTACATATGCTCCTTTTCTATATATTTCATATAAATAGAATAATAAAATATGTGGTCTTTTGTGGCTGACTTTTATCATGTCACATAGTGTTTTCAAGGTTCATTTATGTTGCAGTATCTATCATCACTTCATACTTTTTACTGTTTGATATATACCCATTAAAAGGATATACCAAATATTTGACACAGCAATTTTGAATTTCCTAAATCTACATGTATACTCACCAGCATATGTACATTTGATAGTGTATTTGCACTGTTTTTCTCTTAAATGCCCAGCAAAGTCTCTTTCTTAAAGTTCTTGATGTGCCAAACTTATCAAGGATTTAAAAGATTGATAATACCCACCGCTATTGGGATGCATACTTTTTGGAGGCAACTTGACAGTATGAACCACATTATTAACTGTTCTTAATCTTTTGATATACCTTAAAGAAATTATTTGAAATGTATAAAAAATATGTACAAAATTATTTTTGATAGTGATGTTTGGAAGGGTTTAATATTACAAGCCAAATTCTCTACAAAATCAGATTGCTTACAAAAATACAAACACATAGTCATATCATTGATACACCTCACTGATAAAAATGACAATGTAAATCCCTATTTTTGGCCTGGAAAGATTGAGATATTTTAATGTAAAAAAGAAGCATACAGATAATGTTCATGGTAAAGTCATGTTAAGGACACACATATATATATGGATTGATATCTTTAGCTAGTTAGGTAATCAACTTATCTGTGTTCTTATGTATAAATGGAAGGTTAATGAGCATATGTGGGGTTGGGGTGGTTATTGGTGGAGGGGAGTGGCATTAACCAATAGCTTAGTTTATGAGAGACAGACAAGGTGAAAGATAGAACACTGGGCCTGTAGAGGTGAAGTCAGGGTGTTGTAACTTAGGCACACACTCCTTGCCCTTCCCACACACATACATAGAGCTGTAAGCCCATCAGAGAGTATGTAGACCTTGATGAAAGGACAGAAGAGGAGGAAAAATAAATATGTGAATTACTGCAGTTTTTGAGCTTGTAGTTGACTAGTATAATAAAAGCTAGGAAGCAAGTGACAAGGATGATTAGGTCCTAATGCAGGGCATGGCTGGAATGTTGGCTCCAGAATGCTGACAGACAGCTAACACATCATCGTGAGCCTCTGCGCATTTGTGGTGCTGGTGTGAACAAACGCAGAGTAGCTCACTGGTGTGTGAGGCGACTTGTGCTCATACCCAGTCACGTCTGACTCTTTGTGACCCCATGGCCTATAGCCCACCAGGCTCCCCTGTCCATGGAATTCTCCAGGCAAGAATACTGGTGTGGGAGCCATTCCCTTCTCCTGGTGATCTTCCCAACCCAGGGCTCAGACCCAGGTCTCCTGCACTGCAAGCAGATTCTTTACCCTCTGAGCCACCAGGGAAGCCTTCTCAGTAGGAGGCTCAGGAAGCAAAAGGGGGCAGCCCCGCCTCAGTCACCCAGGATTGCAGACCAGTGTAAGCTCCTCCCGGGCTGGGGGTTTCCAGTAACAGACCTTCCTGATAAAAGTCCACACGGGGCTGGTCAGGTACATCTGGCCACTGGCTCAGAATGAAAATTGGTCTTGCTGACAAGGCAAACATCACCTCTAACGGGGATAATTTGCAGATCTGAAAATCACATCTTCCTCAAGTTTGAGTCTGGCAGTTATCAGATCAGAAGGTAAGTAATGAAGGAAGCTGAAGAGAACTCCTAGGAAATGGGCTTAGTGACAGGTGTCTCTGATCTGGTGGAGCAAAACTTTGTTTCTGGATAAGAGTTTAGGGTATGCAAAACCAAGAAAGCTGAAGAGCGTCAGTTACTAAGATTCTGAATGTGAAAGAGATGTTCAAGGAGTTATATTTTAAGAATTTACTATGTGTTAGGCAAAATTCTAATTCCTTGTGTGTATCTCTACATGTAATCCTTATACCACTCTACAAAGTGGGTATTAGCATGATTCCCAGTTTACAAATAATGACCAAGTATGGCGAAGTAAGGTGATTTGTCCTAGGTCACATAAACAGAGGCAGGGATAAGATTCAAAGTGAGGTTCTTCACTGAACTTTATTTAACAGCAAGATGAGAAGACTAGTACTTAGTTTATGTTTTAAACTGCGTTGTTATTGTTCGGTCGCTAAGTCATGTCCAACTCTTTGTGACTTCGTGGAATGTAGCCCACCAGACTCCTCTGTGCTCTAGCTCCACTATCTCCTGGCGTTTACTCAGATTCAGGTCCATGGAGTTAGTGATGCTATGTAACCAGCCCATCCTCTGCTGCTCCTTTCTACTTTCGCCTTAAATTGAATAGCACTTTTAAAATGCTTTCAACTTACCTATAGTAAGCAAACCTATCATTTATTGGTCATAATTTTTCCTTGATTGTGTCAATATTTTTAAGAATATTTAAGGAAATTTAGTATGAATGTATTTCAGAGTGCACACACTATTTCCACTTAAAAATTGTTGTTATTATTTAGTTGCTCAGTTGTGTCGTCTCTTTGCAACTCCTTAGAATTAAGCTCACCAGGACTCCCTGTCCTTTACTATCGTGTAGAGTTTGCTCAAACTAATGTCCATTGAGTCATTGATACCATCCAATCATCCCATCCTCTGTCACCCCCTTCTCCTCATTCCCTCTGTCTTTTCCAGTATCAGGCTCCTTTCCAATGAGTTGGCTTTTTGCATCAGGTGGCCAAAGTATTGGAGCTTCAGGCAGATTATTTTAGAAATATACTCTTAAAACAGGGAGAATATAGTGGCTGGAGCCCTATGAATTAACCAATGTTCCAAATAATTGTTTCAGTTTGCTATTTATAGTGTACCCGTATCCTGACCATCAGTGTGTCTAGACTGGATTTTACCAGAACCACAGCCCAGTCCTATCTTCTTCCAAGATTGAGTGTAGAATAAAGAGGGAGAGTGTTCTCTCTTGTAGTATGCCTTTAAGCCATTACAGTCCACTCATAGTCCAAGAAAAGACTAAGGTTCCTATTTCATCTTCTGAAGCGTGTGTGTGTGTGTTGGTTGCTCAGTCATGTCCAACTCTTGGAGACCCCACAGACTGTAGCCAGCCAGGTTTCTCTGTCCATTGAATTCTCCAGGCAAGAATACTGGAGCACATTGCCATTCCCTTCTCCAGAGGATTCCCAACCCGTGGATCAAACCCTGGTCTCCTGCATTGCAGGCAGATTCTTTACCCTTTGAGCTACAGGGAAGTCTGATTCCTACAAACTTCGCCTTTCAACTCATCACTTCACTCAGGAGCATCCCATGCTTTGTGTGTTGGCTTGTCATTTTCTTTCTTTTTTTCTTTTTTTCATTTATTTTTATTAGTAGGAGGTTAATTACTTAACAATATTGTAGTGGTTTTTGCCATACATTGACATGAATCAGCCATGGATTTACATGTGTTCCCCATCCCGATCCCCCCTCCCACCTCCCTCCCCTGGCTTGTCATTTTCAAGGTCTACTTGGGATTTAGTTAGTTGGTTTAATTCTTTCTAAGTCCTACCCTATGCCACCTTGCCAGAAGCTTCTCCCATATGCAGACCAATCCTTCTATCGTAATGTGTATGTGTGCTAAGTCGCTTCAGTCATGTCCAGCTCTTTGCGACCCCATGGACTGTAGCCCACCAGGCTCCTCTGTCCATGGGATTCTCCAGGCAGGAATACTGAAGTGAGTTGCTATGCCCTTCTCTAGGGGGTCTTCCTGACCCAGGGATCAAACTCGCATCTCTTACATTGCATCTCTTACATCTTGTGTATTAGCAGGTGAGTTCTTTACCCTAAGTGCCACCTGGGAAGCCCCTTCTATCATAATACCTGCAATATAATTTCTGCACATGGAATTTCCCAATATCCCTAAATACTCTATGTTTTCCTTCCTCCTTTCCTTCATTCTATTCTTCCCTCCCTCCTTCCCTTTTCCATTTTCCTTCTCTCTTTCATTAACATGTAACTTTCTATCTTACAGTTGCCAGTTCTTCTAAGAATTTTACCCTACTTCTCTGCCTAGAACACTTACATACATCTTGGTATTTCAGTTGATCTCTGAAGCTGATTTCAATCTCTCCAATGTTTCCATTTCTAAATAATAAATACATTATATATTTTTGGTTTGTACTATATCCATTACATGAATTTCCCTTGCTCTTAATCTATGGAAAGTGAGATTTCATATCTTATGCATTTTCATATTTAATATACTAGCTAGAAAAGTATGTGATAAATAGTAACTACTCAATTTCCTTCCTAATGAATAAATCAGTGTCACTGCATCATGAGGAATTATGATTATTGGCATTATTCAGAATACTAGCCCAGACATATCTTTTTTTATATCCGAATAACATGAATCTGTATTCTCAATTATATTGGCTTAAATATTCATATCACATAACTTCAGAGAAGGACTCATACTTGTAATGCACAGAATGTATTCAAAGAGTGCATTGATATATGTTTAAGGATACACAAAAATGAGAATGTGACCTGAAAAACCAAAACAGAATAACCCCTACCAACTGTCCATTATGCAAGATATTATGAATGAGAACTCTAGAGGAGCCACATATTTCCCACATAAATGATAAAGTCTTATGGTTGACTTTGATCCCAAATGAGATATGTAAAGTTGGCTATTGAAAATGATAACTTTTAATTTCACAATTATACGTGTATCAATTATGTTATAAAAGTCATATGGTCCCTTTGTACACATAACACTTGAAGAGTAATTTTTATTTTTCTGAGTGTTTTTCATAGATGGTTCTTAAATAAGATAGTCTTTCTGAGGAAAATAAACAGAAATCAATCACCATCCTAATCAGGATAATAACAAGTACAAAATTCATGCTGGCTAGAGCTTTTAACAGTACCCTTAAGTCTGTGGGTTGCTGAAATATTTGTTTCTGACAGGAATGGAAGCATATTTAATCACTACACTCAATAATTTATTAGGGCCATATGATCTTCACCATTATGCATGTGGAAAAAGCAAAGGGCACTGGCAAAATTCATAACTAGCTTAGGCATCTGACTCCTTGCAAATAGCAACTAGAGTAGCTATAAATGTAAGCATGGAGCATGAATTTTGGAAAGGAACATTAAAAAAAAAATCACTGGGAAGATCAAAGACTGTTAGGAGCTGGTATTGGTGGCACTGTGGTTGTAAGACTTTTAGAGAGTGTCACAGCCTGCTCACATTGCCATAACAAAATTTCACCGACTGGACAGGTTAAACAACAGACATATATTTCTCCCAAGTCCAGAGGCTGGGGAGTCCAATATCAAGGTGCCAGTCAACTCAGCTCCTAGCGAGAGTGTCTTCCTAGCTTCAAGATAGCTGCCGTTGGGGCTGTATATTCACATGACCACCTTGGCAGAGAGAGAAAGAGAGAAAGAGTTCATGCTTTCTGGAGTCTTTCTTATAAGGAAACTGATCAAATCAGATCTAGGCCCTACCTTTATGATTTTATTGTTTATTCTTCAGTCACTAAGCTGTGTCTGACTCTTTGTGACCCCACAGACTGAAGCATGCCAGGACTCCCTGATCTTCACTATCTCCCAAGTTTGCTCAAAATCATGTCCACTGAGTTGGTGATGCCATCCAACCATCTCATCTTCTGTCATCCCCTTCTTCTCCAGCCCTCAGTCTTTCCCAGCATCAGGGTCTTTTCCAAGGAGTTGACACTTTGCATCAGGTGGCCGAAATATTGGAGCTTCAGCTTCAGCATCAGTTCTTCCAATGAATAATCAGGGTTGATTTCCTTTAGGATTGACTGGCTTGATCTCCTTGCTGTCTAAGGGACTCTCAAGAGTCTTCTCTAGCACCACAGTTCAAAAGCATCACTTCTTTGGTTCTCAGCCTTCTTTATGACCTTATTTAACCTTGATTACTTTGGGAAAGGCCCTAACTTTAAATATGGGCTACAGCATTTGAATTTTTTGCAATTGGGAGATATAAACATTCAATCCAAAACAGGGAAGAACTTCTAAATTATTTTCTTGTATCTCCCCTTATTGGCTTGGAAAAATTGAAGTCTGTCTCTTTGCAGGAAAAACAGGTAGACATTTAAATAAACTGAATTAATTGTGAATTCAGTTACTTCAAGAATAGGTGACACTGTTTACTTTATCATATCAGGAGGCATAAAATGATTTGGTTTCCCTGGTTTTAGTGGTGTTAAGATTGATCAGTGCTATGGATGTTGTTGGCCTGATCAATCCATTATTAATTCTTCATCAACCAACTATTAGATCATTGTTTTAGCAGCTATTGATAAGTGTTGCCCACATGCATTATTTCTTCAGCAGGATGAAAAGAAAGTGAGAGAGGGAGATGAAATTAGTTTTCATCCACACCTGAAATATACCAATGCCTGGTTACACCTCAGCAGTTAAGATCCTTCCAGCCTCTGTCTTACCCCTTTGCTCAAGCCCACTGCTTTCCAGCCACAAGCAGCCCATAGACAACATATTGAATATAGAGGAAAGTTGGAGCAATAAAGTGGAGAAATGGTTAAAACATAAAAGACAGTCACACATTCCTCCTCTTCCACAGTCTGAATCATTTTGTGATTAAGAAACTTTAAATTGAATGAGAAACTGAAGGTTTGATATAACACTGGATTGGCATTTTAAAAACCTAAAAAATGAGATTGATCCTTGATGAGTGAAAATGATCAGAAAGATATGGAGTGTGTCAGGAAGCAGGAAAAGAAAAGCAGAGATTAAAAGAGTAATGCTTTTGTTTTTCTCATACCCGACAGAGTCCAGTTTGTTAAATAAACAAGTTACATTAATATGAATTTACCAAACAGTTTCCCATATACTGATTGGCCTTCATGATTTTTTAAAATTTTTTTCCATTTATTTTTATTAGTTGGAGGCTAATTACTTTACAATATTGTAGCAGTTTTTGCCATACATTGACATGAATTAAAGAAAGATTAAAGGAGTTCTTAAAATGCCATCCTCAAAATCCTTATTGAATTTCATCAGCTCTTTTATAAACCAGGAATTAGCTAATTTCAGAAAGCAGAAATCTGCAAAACATATTGTGGATGTCACAGATTACTGAATTAAAACAATTCTCTTGTTTGGGCATGCCACAGTATTTTTCTTAATTAAAATATACTCTACATAATTATGTCACAAAGTTATTTTTGGTAGAGATTACTAAGCATTTACTTACTTACACATTTACTTATTTCCTTGTGTAGATATTATTACATTGAAGCAAGCCTGGAAGGAATGTCAAGGAGGTGAGCGGATGGTTGTGAGGGGCTCACAAGGATGAAAGTGGGCAGGTGTGGGAGGCAGAATCATTTAGAGCAGAGAGAGCTGGAGGAAGGGAAGGGGTCACTACCAATGAGGCAAACTTGGCAACTTAACGTGGAGCAAAGGATCAGAATTGTGAAGCCAAGCAGAATGAGGTCATAATTACTTAAAGCTGGAAACAGTGACTGAAACATGCATATGTATTTTAAAGTCCGTATTTTAGAGTAGAATCAAATTGTGTATATTGCATTTTTAACCAAAATTGACTTTTTAGGTGAGTCCCAAACCCAGGTACTTGTGAATATGACCTTAATTAGTAGATGCAATCAATTTAAAGATGGCACAGTGGAAAAGAATCCGTCTGCCAATGCAGGAGACAAGACGCAAGAAACATGGATTTGATCCCTGGTCAGGAAGAGTCCCTGGAGTAGCAAATGGCAACCTGCTCCAGTATTCTTTCCTGGGAAATCCCATGGACAGAGGAGAGTGTCAGATTACAGTCCATGGGGTTGCAAAGAATCAGACATGACTCAGCGACTGAGCACACACAGTCAATTTAAGATGCCACACCCATCCAAGGAGAGCCCTGCAATGTACAGAACTATGAGAGACATTTTTATTGTCTTAAGTACCCAGTTTGTGATACTTTACTATGGCAGTCCTAGAAAACTAAAACAGTTATATATTATTATCAATTGATAAATAACTAGAAGTGGTCTTTGAGTAGAAATGGAACCAGAAAAAAAAATATATACATATCTATCGCAACTTCTAAGCTAATAATTTTAAAACACATTTCACTAAGTTAACATTTATATACATTCAGTGAAATATACGTGATTTCTTCTTTAAAATATTGAAATTAACACTGATAAAAGCCTAGTAATATGCTCTCATAAGAACATATTTTGTATTTCTTAGATTATTCCAGCATTTACAGTGATATACTTTTTTGATAAATATTTACTGACTATAAATATGCTTTCAGGCACTGCTCTAGACACTGTATATACAACAGTTTTAAAAATATAGAAAAATATCTTTCCTGGTGGGGCTTCAATATGATGAAAGCAGAAAGATAATAAAATAAATAAATAAAATATGTAATATGTCAATGGTGATAAGAGTAATGGAGAAAATTTAAGAGAGACAAAGATTTCCAAAAGTGAGGCTTAATTTTTCAACTTAAGTTTTACAAGCAGATACATGTGAACAAAGACTTGAAGGACAAGAGGGAGAGGACCGTGCAGGAATCTGGGTGAAGCACTCGGACACACGTTTGAGTGAGAGATTATACCACATGTGTGACTAGTGGCCTGGGCCGCATTTCAGCTAGACAAGGGAGCTAAATTAGTTCGTATTAGTTAAAGGATACACATATCAATGATATACTTTTGAAATCAGTAAAAAATAAAGAGCCTTTTCTCTGAGGAAGATATTGCAGGCACTATTTTAACATGGCCAAATGTGAGTCAGAATTGTTGGGCGACACCATGTACAGAAAATAAAAAGGCAAAGACACAGTAAACCTATCTTAAATTTGATCAATCCACGAGTTTCTCAGTTGCTGAGCAAATAAATTCATTTTCTGTTACTATTGTGTAGCCCAATTTGAGTTGGATTTGAGTCTCTTGCAGTTAAGATAAAAATACTTTAACTGATCCATTGAATAATTCTGACTCTTGTACATGCAAATCATACAGTTACCCTGAATCCTGTTTATATGATCATTTCACCTTCTTCTGCCCTTGTGCATTAAAGAATTACATATCCTAAAAAGGCGTAAAAGATTTTTATAGAGAATGTATAACAATTCATATCTACAAAAAGTTACATGAGAATAATATGACACTCAATGCATTACCATATGTTTTGGTCTTTAGCAATATTCAGGCTTTAGTTTTAAATTAACCAAGTATTGCTTCCAACATCCCCTGTGAATACAAGATATTGAAAAAAGAAAAAAGTACACAATAATGGCTTTCTTTGAGACATATTTATTAGTTAAATTACTTAGTCTATATATACTCTTTCCACTGTACCACCCAAGAAAAGTAAAAAATCTTTGAGCATCTACCTTAAAGTCCGTTTGTTCCTTGAGCCAATTCTGCCATTTAAATTCCTTCTGCTTGCTTCATTTTTCTTTCATACTATGATCTTTTTTCCTGTCATGTTGCTATTTGTTGTTCATAAATTCCAAGGCATAACCAGTGCATGCAAATCACAATGTTTTTATGAGAAGAGGGGTTTAGTGCCAGTACAAAGATTTATGACACCATATATTTTTTTACTTGCTATTAGTCACATAGGCATTTTAATGTTGAGATTAATTTTTAATAACTCTTCTATTTGCATCCCTGGACTTATTGATTTGAAATGTCGTGGTGGTGATCATATCTTTTCATACTCAAAGGAACTTTAAATAAGCCTTTCCCATAAGACTACACATTTCATATAGTCATATTCACTGAGCTGAAAAATGCTTTGTTGTTTGAAATGATCAGAGTGGACATATTATGTGAATGATCAAAATTCTACTTAATTTTGAAGAGGCTGTGTAATATCATTTGACAATAGGAAGAAAGAAACTCATTTTATCTTTTTTTGGTACTTAAAATCACAAGCAACATAAATGCAAAAGACTATAGCTTAGTAAGACCCAGTTTATTTAAGAATGTGGAGACATCGTGGTGTACCTTCTCTCATTATAATCACTTGAACAAAAATTAAGTCTTATTTTTTAAAGTTACTATCATAATATGGGTCAATAAAACAATTAAGATCCTTCTAGTAGTATATTCTTAACTTTATTTCTCAGTGTAATATGACATGCAAAACTTGTATTTAAATGGAGAAATAAATAAATAAAAATGAAGCAATTAGAAACCAGCGTACACACACACACACACACACACACACAAATTGTCATGAAAGCTTTTTAAAAAGTTTAAAAATATCTGAATGTCTAAATATCTAACAGCTGAGAGTGATTAATGGTGCATTCATGAAATGACATATTATGCAGTTATTTCAGTATATGCTACAGGATAACATTAGTGACAAAAAATTACATTTTAAGTTAAAGTATCATGGATACTTTAAAGGAGGAATGTATATACATATGTGCAGAAAACACTATTGTAATCCATGATAGTATGCTATAGTATGTTAGTAATTGTTATCACTTGGTGGTGTGATTGCAAATGCTTTTATGTCATTATAATTTATTCATACTTTCCATATTAATATTGGATAAATTACCTTAAAACATATATACTCATAGGCAACTTGAGGGATATACAGTAAGAAGAACTAATAAATCCTTACATTTAAGGAGCATGAAAAGAAGGATGATCTATGACGCTGCACAGAAATGGAATAAACTCCCTTTAGAGGTATCTTCTTTCTGTAGTACTAGGTTTGGGTTTTTTTCTTCTGTTTTAAATTAATTTATTTATTTTAATTGGAGGCTAATTACTTTACAATATAGCAGTGGTTTTTGCCATACATTGACATGAATTAGCCATGGGTGTACACGTGTTCCCCATCCTGACCCTCCCTCCCACCTCCCTCCCCACCCCATCCCTCAGGGTCATCCCAGTGCACCAGCCCTGAGCACCCTGTTCATGCATTGAACCTGGACTGGTGATCTATTTCACATATGGTAATATACATGTTTCAATGCTATTCTCTCAAATCACCCACCCTCGCCTTCTCCCAGAGTCCCAAAGTCTGTTCTTTACATCAGTGTCTCTTTTGCTGTCTTGCATATAGGGTCATTGTTGCCATCTTTCTAATTTCCCTCTGTATGTGTTAATTTTTTATTTTGTATTGGAGCATAGTTGATTAACAATGTTGTGACAGTTTTAGATGCACAGCAAAGTGATTTAGTTACACGTATACATGTATTGGGGCTTCCCTGGTGCCTCAGATGGTAAAGCGTCTGCCTGCAATGCAGGAGACCCAGCCTGGGTCAGGAAGATCCCCTGGAGAAGGAAATGGCAACCCACTCCAGTACTCTTGCCTGGAGAATTCCATGGACGGAGAAGCCTGGTGGGCTACAGGCCATGGGGTTGCAAAGAGTCGGACACGACTGAGCGGCTTCGTTTCACTTATACATGTATTATTTCCCAACTTCTTTTCCTATTTAGGTTGTTATGTAATACTGAGCAGAGCTCCCTGTGCTATCCAATAGATCCTTGTTAGTTATCCATTTTATATATAGCAGTCTGTACATCTCAATCCCAAACTCCCTAACTACCCATCCTCTACCCTTCCCTCCAGGAGCCATAAGTTTGTTCCCAAAGTCTGTGAATCTGTTTCTAACCTAGTCATTAAGTGCAAGATCATTAAAACTCATTTTTATGACATGTCATGTTAAATAATTCAAACAGTTTTCAAAAACTGAGCAACCTAGCTGTTATTAAAAAAAGTATATTTCCCTGTGCTTTTCAATAGTCCTACTTTTTTAAGAAAACAAATATACTTGATATTTTTATTAAAGTGAGATAGTGAGATAGAATTGATTTAAACCCTGTTTCATTGTGTCAATAAATAATATTCATTAACTGATAAATAATGAAGATATATAAAGGTCAATATATGTCAGAAAAAAATCATTTCCCCCTAAATTGCCTTTTTATATTTACTGTTTATGTATCAAAACATGTAATATATTTATATTTTTGATTCATTGGCTATGCTTTGTAAATGGAATAGTAATTTAAGTTACAAGAATTTTATTTTAATAGTATCTCAGGAATTTTAAAAAATGACTGTGCATATTAATGTTTCAAAGAAGTAGGAAAAATGATGGATATTGTGACAGAGCCTTTAATGGATTTTATCAATGGAGTCAGTGTTTCTAGCATACCTGTGGGGAGAAAATTCTGGGCTAAGACTGGAAACTTTGTCCGGCTTTTGTAAAACTTCTCTCCAGAGCATTTCATTCTTTGACAATAAGCAAGCCTGTCACCAAAGTTACAGTAAATCTGAATCGAGAACGACTAAGAGCCTCCCTAAATCAACGTATCAGTGCATATGTGTTGAGATGAGAGTGAGGTAATCTTTAATCTTGGCAATGTGTGGCTTCATGATATGTGAGGGGTTATGTTCTTTTTTTGAAAAATGATAAAAAGAATGGCAAAAATGATAAAAAGGAAGAGGAGGGACTGTTCTTATGCCAGTTATCAGACAAATCAAATTTAGAAAAAAACAATATGAAAGGTGAAGATTTGAAAACTGATTCCCTAAATATTCACTTGGCAATATTTCCATGGTATAATACCCCAGTGTGAAGACTTGCTCACAAGGTTAAGAACACCCAGGGTTGTTTGTACCTGAAATTTATGTTAAGAGAAACTGATTAGCAGTCATACTTTAGGTCAGTGTTTTTCAAACTGTGGATCTTTATTATGTCATTAAATTGCTTTGGTAAATCTCATGTAAATATATTTTAATTATGATAATTTAAAATAGAAAATATCAAAATACAGAGTTTTTCATAGAATAAGCATTATTTTGGGAAATTTGATTTTATATATGTGTATATGTACACATGCACATATACATAGATATATAGATACATGTAGTAGATTATATTGTGAAATATATTTCTTACTGTGTATAATATTCAAAGACTATAAATGCAAAGACTGGTTCCTTAGGCAGTAAAATATAGATTAATATTCAGTTTTCATCATATGGCTGTGAAATTCCTCTCAGAATACTTTTCTTATTTTTTTTTTCTCTCTCTCTCTATCTGCCAAGTGCCAAAACCTGAAATTTAAACGAACTGACCTTAGTGCTAATATACAGAACAGGTTATGAGAATCTCATTTTGCAAGAACCGATTTACCTAGTTGATGCTTTAAGAATGATCTTAGTGGCAAGAAAAATGGATTGAGAAAATCAAATGAGGTGCCTGAGACAGGTCAAAATTTTACAAAGAGCCCAGTAAGTTGAAGCAAACCTTGTAACGCTAGGTCACTTGGTTTAGTGTTGCATGCTATTTAAACAACTCTTTCGTATACATATGTTTGCAGGACTTTTCAGTGATGATGACTGACAATAACTAATTTTCCTGCCTCTGTTTTCCAATTGTGATACTCATATAAACCAAAAAGAATTGTAAAAATTTAAATATACTGGAAACTGGTGAAAACTGGAGAATCCCAGAAGCAGTTCTCACTATCCAAAGAAAGAAAGAAAGGTGAGGACTGAAGGATGAGAAAGACAAGTAACAGGCTGCCCATTACAGATAAATTCTATCAGAATTATACCACATTATTGCCTCCTGTAATCCCAGTATAACCATCAGAATTGCTTGCCCCTACCCATAGCAATGGGCTTCCCCAATGGCTCAGATGGTAAAGAATCTGCCTGCAATGAAGGAGGCCGGGGTTTGATGCCTGGGTCAGGAAGATCCCTCGGAGAAGGAAATGGTAACCCACTCCAGTATTCTTGCCTGAGAAATCCCATGGACAGAGGAGCCTGGCAGTTTACAGTCCATGGGGTCCCACACAGTGGGACACGACTGAGCGTGCATGCACAACCACACCCAAGGCAATACCCATAGATACGTACACATATATCTCAAATCAATAGATCTCAAAGTACAGTTTTCTCAATACTATCAAGTGTATCTACTAGTAAAATTTTAAAAAGAATTTTAATGTAGTGTGGGGAATACCAAAGGAAAGTAGATATCCTGCTGTTGGTTAACCCATAGCCATCAATGAATCAGTCCTCTCTTTTCTCAGCATAGAGCATGGGGACCAAACAATTAATGAGTATATGAACATAAATATGAAGAGATGCAATGCATGAACATAGGGGTGAATGTATCCTTCTGAATTACAGTTTTTGGTTTGGTTTTTTCCCTGAATATATGCCCAGGAGTGGGATTGCTGGATCATATGGTGATTCTGTTTTCAGTTTTCAGAGGATCCTCCATAGTGTTTTCCATAGTAGGTGTACCAACTTACATTCCATCAACAGAGTAGGAGGATTCCCTTTTCTCCACATCCTCTCTAGCATTTGCTATTTGTAGACTTTTTAATGATGGCCATTCAGACTAGTCGTACCTCATTGTAGCTTTGATTTGCATTTCTCTAATGATAAGCAATGTTGATCATCTTTTCATGTGCCCCGTAGCCATCTGTATTTCTTCTTAGGAGAAATGTGTATTTAGGTATTCAACCCGTTTTTCACTTTGTTTGGCTGAGTTGTATGAACTGTTTATATGCTTTGGAAATTAACCCCTGTTGGTCACATCATTTGCAATTATTTTCTCCCATCCTGTATGTTGTCTTTTCATTGTGTTTACGGTTTCCTTTGCTGTGCAAAAACTTGTAAGTTTGATTAGATCTCATGTACTTTTTTTTGTTTTTATTTCTAGTGTCTTGGAACACTGACCCAAGAGAACACTGGTACTATTTATGTCAGAGAATGTTTTGCCTATGATCTCTTGTAGGAATTTTATGGTATTATGGCTCATGTTTAAGTCTTTAAGCCATGTTGAGTTTATTTTTGCATATGTTAAGAGAGTATGTTCTAGCTTTACTGATGAACATGTAGCCATACAACTTTCCCAACACCACTTGATGAAGAGACGGTCTTTTGCTCATTGTATATTCTTGTCTCCTTTGTTGAAGATTAATTGACCCTAGGCGTGTGGGTTATTTCTAGGGTCTCTATTCTGTTCTATTGATCCATATGTCTGTTTTTGTGCCAATACCAAGCTATTTTTATTAGTATAGCTTTGCAGTATTGTCTGAAGTCTGTGAGGGTCATACCTCCTGCTTTGTTCTTTTTTCCTCAGGATTGTTTGGGCAATCCTGGGTCTTTTATGATTCCATATATATTTTAGGTTTATTGTTTCTAGTTCTGTGAAAATGGCATGAGTAATTTGATGCAGAACACATTAAACCTGTAGATTGCTTGGATAGTATGGCCATTTTAATAATATTAATTATTCCAATCCAAGAACATAGGATATCTCTCCATTTGTTGGAATCATCTTTAATTTCTTTTATTAATGTTTTACAGTTCTTTCACGTCCTTGGTCAGGTTTAGTCCTAAATATTTTATTTGGCAGTTATGAATTTAAAAGATACTGTTTTTATACATTCCCTTTCTGTTATTTCTGAACATACCTATGAAAACAGAAACAGTCTAATGGACGTAGACAGCAGAGTTGTTGTTGAGAAGGGGGAGAATGTTGGGTGAGAGAGAAAGTGGGAGATTGAGGTTAGCCTATGTAAGCTTTTGCATATACATATATAGGTAATTGTTGTTAGTTTATATTAGTTTATAATTGTTGTTATACATATATAGAATTGTTAGTTGTTGTTAGTCCATTATATACATATAATATATAAGGTCCTACTGTACAGCACAGAGAAATATATTCAGTATCTTATGAGAAACCATAATAAAAATAATTTTTAAAGGAATATACACATATATACATAAACCTGAATCACTTTTCTGTACAGCAGAAATTAATACAACACTATAAATCAACTATACCTCAATGTTAAAAGATAAAGTGAAAAAAAGAAAGGGAAAGAAATACATTCTTAACAGTAGAATATGGGTAGGAGAATATGGGAATAATGTAATAATGGGCTTCCAGAATAGAGACCATGAATAGGTATATTAAAAGGGTGATCAAGAATATCTATCTTGAGTTCATAAATAGCCTATCTTATTTAGGAAAGAAACAGTCATGATAAAAAAAATCTTAGTTATTTGCACGCTTCTTCCAATCAAGAATTAGGTTGTCAAGAGAGATTCAATGAGAATGTTTGTAAAGGCCTGCAAGTTTTTCCTAAATGTCTTCACAAGGCCCATAAAAATAAAAAAAATAATGTGTTACATAACATTCTTATTTGTAAAAAGTCATTTTGTCTTCAGAAAACCTGAGTAAACTAAATATATTTGTTTGACATCTTTAGACAGTATAATTGCAGTTCAAATTTGTTAACATTTATATTTCATGAACATTGGTTTTTCTATCTTTGCTAAAGATAAATATGAACTAGTTATATACAATAATTTGCCTATGAGTCAATGTCAAAAGACAGTACTATTTTATATAGCTAAGTGGATTATTAATATATACATAAACAACAACCATCTTTCAGTGTCAGTGGTCTTATTTTAAGTACAATGATACTTATTGTGTTTTTAATATAGTGTATAGACTATACTTTGCAAATTTGTGTAGTTTTTTAAAATTTTGTAATTTACTTTGATTTTGTTCCCCTGTATTTTGGATGAATCACAATAATTACAGTTCTCCTTGATAGTATTAAAATAAAACAGTCTTAATATGTATGAAAATCACATACATTTTTATGCATTGTTTCTGGGCATATTTCCAATAACTTACAGCTTTATTAAAAGTTATTAATTTCAGAATGTTCCCATGTATTTACTTCCCTGGTGGCTCAGATGGTAAAGAATCCACTTGCAATGCAGGAGACCCAGGTTTGATCCCTGGGTCGGGAAGATCCCCTGCAGAAGGGAATGGCAACCCACTCCAGTATTCTTGCCTGGAGAATTCCATGGACAGAGGAGCTTGGTGGGATACAGCCCATGGGGTCACAAACAATAGGATACAACTGAGTGACTAACTTACACCTTCACTTTTTTCTTTTTCCCATGTATTTATATCCTGTATTTAACTCCTATCACATGCAGTGTACATATATATGTGTGTGTGTGTGTGTATACACATGCAATATATATATATGCACACACACACACATATTCTGTTCATTTATATGACATAAGGCTACTAGTTGCAAACAACTAGCTAACCCTTGCAAAACTAGTATTTATATTAGTAAAAAACTATCAAAATAAAATTGATCTTTGTATTTCACAAGAGAAAATACATGTCACAGTTTTGATTTAAAATATATGTGAAACACCCAAAAAACATACATGTGCAGCATGGAACATGAACTGTGCAGACAGTGGTAGGGATCAGAAGTAAGGAATGAATAAAATCACAGCAGACATTAAAAGGGTCCATCTCTGTGTGAATGTCAGCAGCATGGATATCTAATGCACTGGATGTACTGGGGATGTGGTCTAAATACACATTTTCTATGGAATTTAGTATTGAATGTAGCCTTATGTACAATAAGATCAAGGATGCTTTCTTCATCTCATTCTGCCTTTTAAAGTCACCAAATATAGGAGAATAAGAATTTAATAGATATGGAAATATCAGTTGGAGAGAATTTTAACCTTTTCAAAAATAGATATGCACACCAATATTCAACACCTTCAATAAAAAAAAAATCCTATTTTCAGCTCTAATAAACCCCCATTAAATCACAGTAATCATGTGCTAGAGAACAGGTGTTTTAAATCACTAAATTTGGAAGTGGAGTGAAGTTGCAGGAGCATGTTGGAAGCTTTTCATTGGCTGAGTGTGACTGCAGTTTCCATGGCAATTCCACATTTACCCTGGTTCCCAAATCTTCTTCTCACTCTTTCAAAATGCAGTGGAAAATACTATTTAGTATGAGGAGAACAAATTGGGTCAAATTATCATCATTTATTTAGCTAGAAACAGGAATAGGAATAAAGAGAACCATGTGTGGACCCTCCTTTACAATTTGCTCACATTTTATTTCATCTATATTCATTTATGCATAATGTCTACACCCTCTGCTGTTAATCAACATATGTTACAAAAGAAAAATATCCATAGGGCAACAGCTTGTTACAATAATCATCATTTATGGAGAGAAAATGCCAGTCATATAAAACACACTTGGTGTTTGTGCCTAGAGTCTTATATATTTGTTGTTCAGTCACTCAGTCGTGTCCGACTCTTTGCAAGCCCAAGGACTGAAGCTCGGGCTTCCCTGTCCTTCACCATCTGCTAGAGCCTGCTCAAATTCATGTCCATTGAGTTGGTGATGCCATCCCAACATCTTTTCCTCTGTCATACTCTTCTCCTCCTGCTTTCAATCTTACCCAGCATCGGGGACTTTTCCAATGAGTCAGCTCTTCCCGTCAGGTGGCCAAATTATTAGAGCTTCAGCTTCAGCATCAGTCTGTCCAATGAATATTCAGGACTGATTTCCTTCAGGATGGATTGGTTTGATTTCCTTGCAGTCTAAGGGATTCTCAAGAGTCTTCTCCAACACCACAGTTCAAAAGCATCAATTCTTTGGCACTTAGCCTTCTTTGTGGTCCAACTCTCACATCCATACATGATTACTGGAAAAACCATAGTCTTGACTAGACAGATTTTTGTCATCAAAGTAATGTCTCTGCTTTTAAATATACTGTCTAGTTTGGTCATATCTTTTCTTGCAAGGAGCAAGTGTCTTAATTTCTTGGCTGAAGTCACCATCTGCAGTGATTTTGGAGATTAAGAAAATAAAGTCTTTCACTGTTTCCGTTATTTCCCCATCTATTTGCCATGGAATGATGGGACCAGCTGCCATAATCTTAGTTTTTTGAATGTTGAGTTTTAAGCCAGCTTTTTCACTCTCCTCTTTCACTTTCCTCAAGAGGCTCTATAGTTCCTCTTCACTTTCTGCCATAAGGGTGGTGTTCAATATATCTGAGGTTATTGATATTTCTCCTGGCAATCTTGATCCAGCTTGTGATTCATCCAGCCCAGCATTTTGCATGATGCACTCTGCATTTAAGTTAACTAAGCAGGGTGACTGTATACAGCCTTGACATACTCCTTTCCCAATTTGGAACAGAGTCGGACACAACTGAAGTGACTTAGCAGCAGCAGCAGCAGTCCTTTGTTCCATGTTCGGTTCTAACTGTTGCTTCTTGACCTCCATACAGATTTCTCAGGAGGCAGATCAGGTGGTCTGGTATTCCCATCTCTTGAAGAATTTTCTAGTTTGTTGTGATCCACACAATCCAAGGCTTTGGCGTAGTCAACAAAGCAGAAGTAGATGTTTTCCTGGAAATCTCTTGCTTTTTCTGCCAATGGATGTTGGCAATTTGATCTCTGGTTACTCTGCCTTTTCTAGATTGAACATCTGGAAGTTCTTGGTTCATGTACTATTGAAGCCTCACTTGGAGAATTTTGACCATTACTTTGCTAGCATGTGAGATGAGTGCAATTGTGTGGTAGTTTGAACATTCTTGGCATTGCCTATTAAATACTGTTTTAGAAAAGGCAGTGAGAATTATCAAGGTAGAAAATTATTTCATAGGGTTCCTCTATCTGGGACTTTTCCTGTGTATCTTTCATCATTGTGGCTGACACCACTTGTTTCTGTTTTCAGCAATAAATACCTAGTTCTTTAGAGAGGCTGAATGTACATTCTCTGTCTTGGGAAGTGGGGTCTAGGAGCATAGAAACTCCAAAGTTTTTTGTTTTCTTTTTAATTGAAGGATAGTTGTTTTACAGTATTGTGTTGGTTTCTATCGAACATCAACATGTATCAGCCATAGGTTTACTTATGTCCCCACCCATTTGAACATCCCTCCCACCTACTTCCCCATCCTAAGAACTCCGAAGTTTTGATAGTCAGTATCTCACGCCATCTTAGAACTTTGTGGAGGTGGATCTAAAGGTAGTGATAAAGTGAACTGTTAGCTTATCTTACTTCAGCCAAATAGTTTCCCCATAAAGTCTAATATCAACACTGTGATCTCTGAAACTAAAATGCAAGACATAGAGCAGCAAACTTACATTCCATTTCCTAATAGAGTTATAATCCTGAACCTCTATCTCTTCTAACCTTTCTTATTCAGAGCCAACAACCATATTTAACCATTTCACATCCTTTCTCTTTTTTCCCTGGGCCATGTCCTTCTCTTGGTATTTTCCAGAACTAGAAGCTGGAGAAGGGAATGGCAACCAATTCCAGTATTCTTGGCTGGAAAACTCCATGTACAGAGGAACCTAGTGGGCTACAGTCCGTGGGGTCGGCAAAGAGTCAGACATGACTGAGCAGATATGCACGTGTGCGTGCACCCGTGTGTGTGTATGCATGTGCACCCCCCCCACACACACACATGATTAATGCACATAGCCTTCTCACAGCAGCTAATTTGAGGGCTCATAGAGAAATATTGGTAGCACAATGGCTGGAGGAGAGCCTGGGTGGGATTCTTCTATCCCTTCAACTCTCCACAAATACAGACAGACTCACACCTTACTGAGAAATTGTCCTTGTAAGAATATCAAGGTTCCATGAACATATAGAGATCCCTGAAGGACTCGCTCATCATTCTGCATGTGTAGCTGCATGGGAGATTCCAAGTAAAGCAATATTGCAAATGTGATTTATTATAATGCATTATATGTCTGAGATTTTACGGCACTTCAATATATACTTCAATTATGTTGTTTAGGTCTCTGTACTGAAGTTATTTTATTGCATATATCTTTTCTACCTTATTTTCTATAAAGTCCAGGAAGGCAAGACATTAGTTTATGTTTTGTTTGTTTTAATTTTCATTCTGTGTGTCTGGATCCATTCAACAAACATTGATTTAGCAAGTTCTATAGGACAAACAGGTTTCCCTGGTGGCTCAGATGGTAAAGAATCTCCCTGCAATATGGGAGATCTTGGTTCGATCCTTGGGTTGGGAAGATCCCCTGGAGAAAGGAATGGCTACCCACTTCAGTATTCTTGCCTGGAGAATTCCATGAACAGAGGAGCCTGGCAGGTTACAGTTCATGGGGTGACAAAGAGTCAGACACAACTGAGTGACTACTACTATAGAACAAACACTTAGCGAAAAGATAAATAAAATATGATCCCTTCTCTCTAGAATCTCAAACTGGTGAGCCATTTGGACACTTTCTATGTACCAGAGGAGTCACTGTTTCTCAATTAAACATTTACTTTAAGGAGGAAAAGTTGTATCCCATTTTACATCATAGAAACTAAGAATCAAAGAGAATTCCAATCAAGTGGTTTCCAGAAGAAATCTTAGGTAAGGATGGGATGCTTATAAAGAGAAATCTAAAAATCCATCTATTATACAGAAAAGGAGAGTGTGATTCAGAAAGGTTAAAAAGCAGATCAAAAAAGAAAAGTCTAGAGAAAAATATCAGGGGAAAAAATGAGCCAAATGAGTTATCTGAAGTTCTTGCTTTATTTCACATGCTGTGTGCTAAGCCGCTTCTGTTGTGTCTAAGTCTTTGCAACCCTATGGACTGTAGGCTGTGGACCCCAGGCTCCTCTGTCCATGGGATTCTCCAAGCAAGAATATTGGATAGGGTTGCCATGGTCTCCTCCTTCCCCACTCTGGGATCGAATCCATGTCTCTTATACCCCCTGGATTGGCAGGTGGGTTCTTTACCACTAGCGCCGCCTGGGAAGCCCATTTCACACGCTACCAAGATGGTAACTTGGCAGATATAAAGCTTTTCTGAGAAACACGCTGGTAATTAAGCAAGAATCTTTGCATATAGGTCTATTTAACCCAGATCCATGTCAAAGTTGTGAAATGAAACAGGAGATATTTCTCAAAAATCTTTGTCTTTAGGTAGTGTTTTCCCACCATGTAAATAGGTTGCCAAAGGGACATCTCCTTTTATTTCCTGTGTAAATAACTGACAAGTATTTGAGTGAAGAATTCTACTTATTTTACAACTTAGTAATGAAACAAGAAATTATAAATGCTATTTATTCCATTTCCACTATTATTACCCAGTGATGGTGCCATACCAAAAATGTATATATATTTTTCTATTATTCTGTATTTATTCCTTTTTTAATTGGAGGATAATTGCTTTAAAATTATGTGTTGATTTCTGCTGTGCCACAATGTGAATAGCCATAAATATACAATTATCCCGTCCTTCTGGAACCTCCTCTCACCCAGCCCCTCAGCTCACCCCGTAGGTGAGCACACAGCACCAGGCCACGCTCCCATGTTGTATAGCAGTTTCCCACTAGCTAGCTATTTCACACGTAGTAAAGTATATATTTCAGTGCTACTGTCTCTCAATCCGTTCCACCCTCTCCTCCCCTCACTGTGTCCACAAGTCTCTTCTCTGTGTCTGGGTCTCTATTCTGCCCTGCAGATAGGTTCATCAGTATCATTTTTCTAGATTCCATATATGAGTTAATATATAATATTTTTCTCTCTCTGCCTTACTTCACTCTGTATAATAGGCTTTAGGTTCGTCCACCTCAGTTCACCTGACTCAAACTCATTCCTTTTTATGACTGAGTAATATTCCATTGTCAACTCTTCCCATGTGGGAGTTTGTGATGGACAGGGAGGCCTGGCATGCTGCGATTCATGGGGTCGCAAAGAGTCAGACACGACTGAACGACTGAACTGAACTGAATATTCCGTTGTATATATGTACCATAACGTCTTTATCCACTCATCAAAAATATATATCTTCAAGCCTTGATATTTAGAACTCTTTGTGCTGTCCAGAGATCTAAGGTTGAAGATCAATTAAATTTCTCTTTTTTGAAAAGTCACTATTAATGCCACTGATTCATCCTAATTTATGAGGGACAGTATGAGATCTTATTATGTCTGAGCTAGTATCTCTTAAAGAGTAAGAATAATATTTTCATATATTTATATTTATTAGTTTTATAGAACTAAGAAGTTTTAGATTCTTTACAACTTCCCCCTTTTTTCATTCATCTTTCTTTCTGTCACTTCCCCCATAATTGCTCCCATTTATTAATATGCACTGTGTTGAAATCCACTTCCAAGGTGGCTCAGTGGTAAAGAATTTGCCTGCCAATGCAGGAGCTACAGCTGATGTGAGTTCAACCTCTGCGTCGGGAAGCTCCCCTGGAGGAGGACATGGCAACTCTCTCCAGTATTCTTGCTGGGATAATCCCATGAACAGAGGAGCCTGGTGGACTACAGTCCATGGAGTTGCAAAGAGTTGGACACGACTGAAGAGCCTGAGAACAGACACCCATGTTGAAAGCAGCAAACCAAGGGTACAACATTTACCTCCTCCCATCCTGCTTGTGTGCAGTTGGTAAAGTTTCTCTTCCCGTTATCAGGGAGGCACCACAATGAAGGGAAAAGAGCAGGGTCTGAATTTAACTCACTTGAGTCCAAGTCTAATTTTGGCTTCTTCTGTCTGTAAGACTTTATGCAGATTATTTAAACACATGAGCCTCAAATATTCTTTAGAATCTTCCAAAGTGTATAGCATCACTATTCTCTAAATGTTTTGTGAGAAATTTATGAGACTTCCTGACCTACTGTCAGATCATGTGGTGGTTAAATGAATACCTCCCTCCTTTTCCTTAGACCTCACTCCTGGGCCAATGTATCAGCTTATTAAAGAGCCACTGAATAGGGACTCATGCCCTCTGCTATTTAGAGAAACAAAGGATATTCTGAACCACTAGGGGTGCAGGACTTGGGCATTCAGCTTTTACCTAGCCCAAGCTCTTTAAAGTATGAAGTTGACCCTGATCTTGTATGTGAGACACTGTTTTAAAGCATCAGAGAATTTGGCTCTCAGTATTTATCCACTGAATCTAAAATTACAACCACTAGATTCTGTAGAAAGGGGATTTACTAGCTCTCTGACTTTAGGGAAGAAACATAGTCAATCTGTATAGTTTTCTAATGAGTAAAATGAGATATTAGGTGATATCAAGCAGGCCGTGATGGAAACCCATGGTACTGCTGCTCCCTCCAGAGTCTCTAATAGAAACATTTGATCCATTACAAAGCTCCTTCCTTCTGGACAGGGCCTCAAAATTCTGTTTAACACAACTTTTTTCTTGGGGATGTAATTTGATTGTTATTTGTTATTGCTTGGGTTATATATTTCCTTATCTGCCTTCCAGTTTTTAATTGCACATTCTATGATTATTATTAAAATGAGACCCATTTGTTATCCTATGTTAGAGTTACATCCTCAAGAGTCAAATGAGTGCTTATGTCTCTTTGTTGCAGCCTACTGTGCTTTTTCATTCTTTTGTTTGCTGTCTGAATATAAAGATTATTAGCAATAAAGCAGTCAAAATTTGGGGAATGGTTGCCAAAAACCATCATTAGTTTTATAACCAATGATCTATAGTCCTTCTTCTGGCAGCTAATTAGACATTCCAATCCATGCTTATGAAAATAATAAAACCATGTCTTATAAAGAGGAAAAATGCTTGTTTTCTTTTCCTATAGGATGATATTCAAGTAAGTGAAACAGTGATATCAAATCACTGTGATACAAGTTTTAACAAGGGTAAGGACTGCTTAGAATTCATCTTTAATATGTGTCCTCTATAGTTTCTCTCTCATTTAAGCTATCTTTCTATTGAACTTCCTTAAGTTTTAAGCTTAGGATCAGAATCATCAGAAGGGGTCAATGTTGGGGTCCCAAGTTTAGTCCTGGCTTGTTTCTATCCACTGTACAGTTCCATGCATTTTGACAACTGTCACGTGGCCACCATGGCAGTATCAAAAAAATACACTGCCTTAAATTTTTCACACTTCAGCCCTTACCCTTGCCAGCCTCTGGGCAGAATTGCTCTTTCTATTGCCTCTATAGTTTCACCTTTTCCAGAATGTCAAATATTTGGATTCATGTAGTGTACAGCCTTTACAGACTATCCTTTTTAACTTACCAATTTGCATTTCAGGTTCTTCTATATCTTTTCATGACTTGGTATTATCATTTCTTTTGATCAGAAACAGGTCCCATTGCGTGGATATACCATCGTGTTGATGCATTCATCTATTGAAAGGCTTCTTGGTTGTTTCAGTATAAACAATCATGATTAAGTCATATAGAAATTTGTGATCAGTATTTTGTGTACATATGACTTTCCAAATAAATTTGATAAATACCTAAGAATACAACTGCTGAATCATATGATAGGGTTATATCTGGTTTTGTTAAGAAACTGGCAAATTGTCTTCCAAAGTGGCTGTACCATTTTGCATTTCCACCAGCAATAAATGAAAAATCTTGCTGTTCTACCTTCTTGTCAACATTTGTATTAATAGGCTTTAGATTTTAGCCATCCTAATAGTTAGGTGTGTAGTAGTATCTCATTTTGTCTCAGTTTTCAACTCTTAAAAATAAATGATGCTGAGCATCTTTTCATGACATTTTTTACATTCTGTATATCTTTCTTTACTGAAATGTTTATTCATATCTTACACTCTTTTTTTTAAGTTGGGTTGTTTCCTTATCATTAAATTTTCAAAGTTCTTTGTATATTGGTTACAAATTCTGTATCAACTAGACCATAGCAAGTATTTTTCCCAGTCTGTGTCTTGTTCTTTCATCCTTTGAACAGTGCCTTTGCAGAAGGTTTTGATTTTAACCAAGTCCAACTTATAATTTTTTCTTTCATGGACTCTGTTTCATGTTGTATCTGACAATGAATCACCTAACTGAAGGTTACCTAGAGCCACAGGTATCCTGTGATATTTTCTAAAAGTTGTTTAGTTTTTGAAAAAGAAAAAAATAAATTCATGATATATTTCTAGTTAACTTTTGAGAAAAGTGTAAAACCTTTGCCTTGATTCTTTTATTTTAGTCACATTACTTTTTTTCTTGGCTAGATAGACTGTTATTAATTTTATATATCTTTTCAAAGAACTTGAATTTTATTTATGGACTTTCTGCAGTTTTCCTATTTTCAAGTTTTTTTATTTCTTTCCTAAATTGTATAGTTTCTGTTTGCTTCAGGCTTCATTTTTCTCTTTCTCTCTTGTGGTCTAAGATAGGAGTTTAAGTTATTGGTTTTAGATCTTTCATCATTACTAATAAATGCTTTTAATGCTATAAATTCCCTTTAATAACTATTTTTGCTGCACTCTACAACTTTTGATGTGCTGTATTTCCATTTTCATTTAATTCAATTAAAAGCTATCTTTTGGGACCTCTTTGACTCATGTTTTATTTAGAAGTCTGTTGTTTAATTTCAAAATGTTTGGGGATTTTTCACTGTCTTTCTGGTTTTGATTTCTAGTTTAATTCCATTGTGACTTGAAAAAATACTTTGTATGATTTCTGTTTTTAAATTTATTAAATTGGGGGGGGCTTGGAATATGGTTTGTTTTGTAGGAAATGCCATGTGAACTTGAGAGGAATGTACACTCTATTCTTTTTTGATTGAATACATTATAAATATTTATTACATTAAGCTGATTAATAGTGAATTTTTGGTCAAGTGTATCCTTTCATATATTCTACCTGCTGGACCTTTCAACTACTGAAATAGGGTTGTGAAAGTATCCAACCATAGTAGCAGATTTCTTGTTGCATCCCATCAGTTCTTGTCTCTTGTATTTCAGGATTCCATTATTAGGTATATGCGTGTTAAGATTGTTATGTCTTAAAAAAAAAATAAAGATTGTTATGTCTTTTTGGAGAATTGAGCCCTTCATTATTATGTATACCCCTCTTTATTTCTGATAATTTCCCTTGTTCTAAAGTATGCTGTGCTTGGAATTAATACAGCTTCCTTTAAATTACTTTAGTTACTTATTAGGATGGTATGTCTTTTTCCATCCTTTCAATTGTTATCTAAATGTGTCTTTAATGTTTTTTCAGTCAGATAAACTTTGCATTTAATTGGTGTATTCACATTTAAAGTGATGATTTATATACCTGGATTAATGGTTACTATTTTGTGACTGTTCTCTAATCATTGCAGTTGCTCTTGGTGTATTTTTATATTTTCTTCTCTATTTCTGCCTTCTCTGATTTTAGTTGGGAATTTTATATAATTCCATTTTCTCTTCTGTTTTAGCATAATAATTATGTTGTTGTTGTTGTTCAGTCACTCAGTTGTGTCTGACTCTTGGCGACCCAATGGACTGTAGCACGCTAGGCTTCCCTGTCCATCACCAACTCCCGGAGCTTGCTCAAACTCATGTCCATCGAGTCGATGACGCCATTCACCATCTCATCCTCTGTCTTCCTCTTTGCCTCCTGCCTTCAATCTTTCCCAGCATCAGTTGTATTTTCCAAAGAGTCAGCTCTTTACATAAGGTGACCAAAGTATTGGAGCTTCAGCTTCAGCATCAGTCTGTCCAAAAAATATTCAGGACTGATTTCCTTTAAGATGGACTGGTTGGATCTCCTTGCACTCCAAGGGATCTCACCAGTCTTCTCCAACACCACAGTTCAGAAGCATCAATTCTTTGGTGCTCAGCCTTCTCTATGGTCCAACTCTCACATCCGTACATGACTACTGGAAAAATCATAGCTTTGAGTAAATGGACCTTTGTTGGCAAAGTAAGGTCTTTGCTTTTTAATATGCTGCCTAAGTTTGTCATAACTTTTCTTCCAAGGAGCAAACATCTTTTAATTTCATGGCTGCAGTCACCATCTGCAGTGATATTAGAGATCAAGAAAATAAAGTCTGTCTCTGTTTCTGTTGTTTCCCCATCTATTTGCCATGAAGTGATGGGACCAGATGCCATGATATTAGTTTTTTGAATGTTGAGTTTTAAGTCAGCTTTTTCACTCTCCTCTTTCACATTCATCAAGAAGCTCTTTAGTTCTTCTTTGCTCTCTGCCATAAGGGTGGTGTCATCTGCATATCTGAGGTAATTGATATTTTCCCAGCAATCTTTTTTCCAGCTTGTGCTTCATCCAGTCTGGCGTTTCTCATGATGTACTCTGCATATAATTTAAATAAGCAAGGATGATATACACCCTTGATGTACTCCTTTCCCAATTTGGAACCTGTCCGTTGTTTCATGTCTGGTTCTAACTGTTGCTTCTTGTCCGGCATACAGGTTTCTCAGGAGGCAGGTAAGGTGGTCTGGTATTCCCATTTCCTGAAGAATTGTCCATAGTTTGTTGTTATCCACACAGTCGAAGGCTTTAGCGTAGTCAGTGAAGCAGAAGTAGATGTTTTTCTGGAATTCTCTTGCTTTTCCTATGATCCAACAGATGTTGGCCATTTGATCTGTTTTTCTAAATCCTACTTGAACATCTGGAAGTTCTTGGTTCACATACTGCTGAAGCCTGGTATGGAGAATTTTGAGCATTACTTTTCCAGCATATGAAATGAGTGCAATTGTGCAGTAGTTTGAACATTCTTTGGCAGTGCCTTTCTTTGGGATCAGAATGAAAACTGACCTTTTCCAGTCCTGTGGCCTCTGAGTTTTCCAAATTTGCCGGCATATTGAGTGATGCACTTTCACAGCATCATCTTTTAGGTTTTGAAATAGCTCAGCTGGAATTTCATCACATCCACTAGCTTTGTTTGTATTGATGCTTCCTAAGGCCCACTTCACACTCCAGGATATCTGGCTCTAGGGGAGTGATCACACCATCGTGGTTGTCTGGGTCATGAAGGTCTTTTTTGTATAGTTCTTCTGGGTATTCTTGCCACCTTGTCTTAATATAATTATACTTCTTAAAAAATTTAGTGGTATCCTAACATTTGTTATATATTTTAAATGAATATGAGGATACTTTAAAATATTACATTATTTCACAGATATCCAGATATTTGTAAAAGGGTATTATTCCCAATTCCTCCCTTACTCACCTGACAATGTTGCTGTCATTTACTTCATATACTGAAATCTCACAATACATTTTGCTGTTATTACTCTGTAAAAAATACTTCGAAAATTCTCTTAAATTAAGAATAAGAAAACTAAAATATTTTATTTTTACCTTCATTTTATTCCTTCTCTGATATTCTTCCTTCTTTTATGTAGATATACATTTCTACATCGTTTTCATTCTTCCTGAAGAATTTCTGTTAACATGCTTGCAGATCATATACATTGATGATGAATTTCCTCAATTTTTGTCTGAAAAAGTCTTTATTTTTCTTTCACTTTTGAAAGTTTTTTTCTCTGTAGAATTTGAGTGTTTTGGCTTTTGCTTTTTCTTATCAAACTTTAAATATTTCAGACCAGTTTCTTCTTGCTTTGTGTGGTTTTTTCCTCCATTTCTCGGTAGGTAATGTGTTTTATTCCTCTGGCTTCATTCAAGATTTTCTCTTTGGTTTTCTGTAGTTTGAGTAGGATATGCCTTAGTTCAGTTTTTTTTTTTGGTCTTTATTCTGTTTGGGTTTTATTTATTTATTTAAAAAAGACATGATGTATGGGGTAATAGAAACTGAGATAAATAGACCTTCAGTGTAAAGTCTGTGTTTATCTGTCTGGGTGTTAGGCTCTGTTTCATATCTTGTGTAGCTGCAGGTGATACAGGCTCCCTCTAGTGTCTTTGTCCGTGTCTCCTGTTGCCTGTGGGCTGTCATAAGACCACCCTCATAAGTAGAGTCTGTTACTTGCAACTCCTTCATCTGCAAATCCCCTGCTATTATACTAGAGCTCTCATGATTTGGTAGTAAGGTTGAGGGAGGGGAAGCATAATTTAATTTTGTAATTCAAATCTTATCTTTTCGTGGGCCGACATCCTTCACTAATGTTTCTTAGCTTTATCCTTTGCCACCGTAGATGTAACAGGAAGGGCAAAGGGGTGGAATACGGGTAACTGCCCTTCCCTTAGGTTGGGTAAGTTTATGGTAAAGTTTTCTCTTGGAGGGAGTCCTTTGTTTTTGATAACTCTCTGGCCATACTGCAAATGGTTACTTTTTTCTTACCCTGTCAGAAATGAAAGTGAATTTCCCTTGACTCTTCACTGTGAGAACCCGGTATAGTTCTTTGACTTAAAACTCATGAAAGTGTGGGATTTCCTCTAAGACTGAACTTCAGGAAATGTAACATTCTCAAGCTAATCTGTACACAGACTCCAGCAACTAGTGAAAATTACTGTATAGGTGTTTCTACCAGTTAATGTCTTCAGAAGCTTCTGCTTCAAATAAACTGATCCTGGCTCTATTTCTATGTACTTGACTATCTTTCTAGATTTCTCATTGGGTTTGCCTTGTGATACCAATTTGCTGAAAGATGCAAAAAAAATAATTGATTTTCAGTTCAAATCTTTTCTTGTTTTAAGGGTGGAAGTGGTGATTTTTAAGCTTTTTATATCTCATATTTGAAACCAGAAATCTATTCGAATTCATTTTTGATAGAAAGTCTAATATTCTAATAACTAGTTCTCTACTTTCTGGACTAATGTCCATCATTAGAAGTTTGGGTACAGTATGTACATCATGAACTGTTATGCAGTTTTTATAAAAAAAATTAGGAATTAGGATATTTCTAATTACTATACAGGATAAAGAGAGATTTCCAGAGTATATTGTTTTGTGAAAAATAGTGTCCAGAAAATTATGTAATAAGTGACCATTTGGGAAAATCAGGGGAAATATTTCATGTTTGCTTATATAAGAGTAAATAATCTTGAGAAATCTATGAAAATATCACAAGTAGTTACTTATAGGACACAAAGGTAAGGTGATGAGAAAGAATGAACAGAGGAACATACGGAAATTATCATCATATACCATTGTAAGCAATATCCTTATTTTTGGATGCTATGATTATATTTCTCTCTCTCTCTCTCTCTCTCTCATACACACACACACACACACACACACACACACACACATAACACTCCCTTAGGTGTTACTTTTGGTTTTATTTTCATTTATAAACTTTGGGAAAGTTAGCACTGGTTTATATAGTTAATGATAATAAGGAAAATATCCTATAAATATAAGGCTTTTCATATTCCTCATCATCTTTCACCTGTGATATGTTATGCCTCATACTACATGGTCAGACCTCAATTAGAGACTCAAAGTTTACTTGTCTTGAGGCAAGTCTTTAGAATATTTTAAGAATGTGGGTATATTGTTAGTTTTATTGTAGATGGATCTACAATGTATGTAGATGGATCTACAGTGACTCTCCTGCAAGTTAATATGTTGGATGCTACCTCATACATCAGAGTTCCTTTGTTTTGTTTTCCAAATAGAATTTTTCTGGCCAGGATATAGGATTGGAAACCCCATATTTGCCATAACACTTTGTATACATTTTATTCTAAGTGTATCCTCAGTTAACAGTGCAAAGAGTCATCTCTTCTTCCAGACCTCAAAACAAATGAACTTTTAACAAGTTATCAAAATGATTTGAAGAGTCCCTAGTCTATCTTAACTTTTTTCACCCTTAAGGTTCTCAGTTCAGTCATGAGTGAATTTGGTTTTGAATCTCTCAAGTCAAAGATAAAAAGGAGAAGGAAAAAGTTCATGTTTAAAATGGTCCACAAGGGTCACTGTGAGAATATTTTTTAAGGAGAAAGTTTCCTAAAATTGTGGAAACAGTTTTGGATAAGAAAAAGTTAGTGACACAATACAAGTTCTTCCTTCATTAAATCCCCTGCAATCCCAGATTGCCACATTGCTTGACAGTGCCTATTTACAACTTAAAGTGGGAATGACAAGTAATTTTTTTCTCATGTGTCAAATTATGTTCATTATAAGTACTACTACTAGCAACCCTGAGGAAGATGCTGATATAACATCTTGATCTGAAAATACATACTTAAAGTGATTCATCAGAGTATCTGTAATAGGTTCAAGGAGGGGAGTGGTGGAACAGAAGCAAGACATCTACCAACTCCAGGGGGTTTGAAACTCAGGTAGTCCAACTTTATCAACTATTTATAAATATTAGCAACATTTGCTAAATATAGACAATTAACATAAGAGCATAAAAAGCAACATTCATTGAGCACTTAACTATGTTGTAGGCATTCTGCTGAGGACTTCACAAGCATTAACTCATCTAATGATTACCATAACCCTAGGAAATATTGTCCCCATCTAGCTCATCCACAGTGGCTACTTTTTTTTTCTCTCTTTAATATACCAGAACCAGAAATCCTTTGCATTCAAAACCATTTCTTAGAGGAAAGAAGTGACTATAATAGTGAGAATCCTGCTTCAGACATAATTGATCTTGAAATATATATATGAAAATAACTAACCTAGGCTTCATAAGTTTACCAAGTTTGTTGTATATTTTAGAAGTATTTGAAATATCCAACCTACTTTCTGGTGGTTTAAGGAATGCTTATGATTTTTATACATTATGAGGAAAAATGGCTGTCTGATGAGGCCTCACAAACAGTTGAGAAAATAAGAGACATGGAAGGTGAAGGAGCAAAGGAGAGACGGAGCCGTCTGAACGCAGAGTTCCAGAGATGAGCAGGAGAGATAAGGAAGCCTTCCTCAGTGATCAGTGCAAAGAAGTAGAGGAAACAATACAATGGGAAGGACTAGAGATCTCTTCAAGAATATTAGAGACACCAAGGCGCCATTTCATACAAAGATGGGCTCAATAAAGGACAAAAATTGTATGGACCTAACAGAAGCAGAAGATATTAAGAAGAGGTGGCAAGAATACACAGAAGAACTGTACAAAAAAGATCTTCACGACCCAGATGATCACGATGGTGGAATCACTCACACTCACCTAGAGCCAGACATCCTGGAATGCGAAGTCAAGTGGGCCTTAAGAAACAGCACTAAGAACAAAGCTAGAGGAGGTGATGGAATTCCAATTGAGCTATTAAGATGATCCTGTGAAAGTGCAGTACTCAATATGCCAGCAAATTTGAAAAATTCAGCAGTGGCCACAGGACCAGAAAAGGTCAGTTTTCATCCCAATCCCAAAGAAAGGCAATGCCAAAGAATGCACAAACTACCGCACAACTGCACTCATCTCACATAGTAGCAAAGTAATGCTCAAAATTCTCCAGGCCAGGCTTCAACAGTACATGAACTGTGAAATTCCAGATGTTCAAGATTTAGAAAAGGCAGAGGAACCAGAAATCAAATTGCCAACATCCATTGGATCACTGAAAAAGCAAAAGAGTTCCAGAAAAATACCTATTTTTGCTTTATTGATTATGCCAAAGCCTTTGACTGTGTGGATCACAACAAACTGTGGAAAATTCTTAAAGAGATGGGAATAGCAGATCACCTGACCTGCCTCCTGAGGAATCTATATGCAGGTCAAGAAGCAACAGTTAGAACTGGACATGGAACAGCAGATTGGTTCCAAAATTAGGAAAGGAGTACCTCAAGGCTGTATATTGTCACCCTGCTTATTTAACTTATATGCAGAGTACATCATGAGAAACACTGGGCTGGATGAAGCACAAGCTGGATCAAAATTGCTGGGAGAAATATCAATAACCTCAGATACGCAGATGACACCACCATTATGGCAGAGAGCAAAGAAGAACTAAAGAGCTTCTTGATGAATGTGAAACAGGAGAGTGAAAAAATTTGCTTAAAACTCAACATTCAGAAAACTAAGATCATGGCCTCTGCTCCCACCACTTCATGGCAAATAGATGGGAAAACATTGGAAACAGTGAGAGACTATTTTTTGGGCTCCAAAATCACCGCAGATGGTGACTGCAGCCATGAAATTAAGACACTTGCTCCTTGGAAGAAAAATTATGACCAACCTACATAGCATATTAAAAAGCAGAGACATTACTTTACCAACAAAGGTCCATGTAGTCAAAACTATGGTTTTTCCAGTAGTCATGTATGGATGTGAGAGTTGGACTATAAAGAAAGCTGAGTGCTGAATAACTGATGCTTTTGGATTGTGGTGTTGGAGAAGACTCTTGAGAATCCCTTGGACAGCAAGGAGATCCAACCAGTCCATCCTAAAGTAAATTAGTCCTGAATATTCATTGGAAGGACTGATGCTGAAGCTGAAACTCCAACACTTTGACCACATGATGTGAAGAAGCAACTCATTAGAAAAGACCCTGATGTTGGGAAAGATTGAAGGTGGGCAGAGACGGGGACAACAGAGGATGAGGTGGTTGGGTGGTATCACCGACACTATGGATTGAGTTTGAATAGGCTCCAGGAGTTGGTGATGGACAGCAAATCCTGGTGTGTTGCAGTCCATAGGGTGGCAAAGAGTCAGACATGACTGAGCGACTGTACTGAAGCATACAATATTTTCTAAGTAAAAGTTAAATATTTCCACTACAATATTGGTTTAAATGAGTGGCATGATGACAAAGTCAACAGACTAAATAAATAGAAGCACAGAAGAAAAGGGAAGCTAAAAGCAAAATATGCAAGAAAACTATCTCAAAATTTGCAATATAATATGCATATTTCCCCTTATTTGTTTAAGAGAATTCCCACTATAGCCTTTATTCCATTAAAAAGGGTAAGTATTATGACATAGGACAGGTGGTATGTTTACATCTTTGATCATACTATAAACTTAATTTTCATTGCAGAAGAAACTATTGGAAATGTAATGAAAACATAATGAAGTCAACATTTGCTTACCAAGTGGGATTTTGCCTCACAGTTAATTGGATGTCATTGTGAAATGCTGACAGAGAACAGAATGGAGGGAGAGACTTAAAAAGAAAATGATTTTATCTAAGCATTTGTATTTTCAAAAGTAGCTTTTACTATCTGGATATTTGCAACCTCATAGATAAAATACATAGCTAGGTGAGGTTTTTGCTTTTCATCCAGATTCCCCTGTATCCTCTCCAGGGCTTAGACAGAAATGGACATTCAATAGGTACTTGATAAATACTCAATGATTAATATTTGCTATCCTGTAGCAAAAATCACAGGCACTGTCTGAAACTTAATCAATTGGAGATTCGATATAAAAATGTCAGCCAGCTTTTTTCATTTATTATACGTCTTTGTAAAAAGTGGGGCTTTCTTGAATTTTTAGTTTTATCTAGATATAATTCATATACATACTGTTTGCCACTTAGAAGTTACAATTTAGTGTTTTCTTATTCTATTCACAACAGTCATTATTACAATCAAAATTACAGACATTTTAGTTCCCTCAAAAGAAATCCAGTACATGCTAGCAGTTAACACTGATTTCTCCCCATGCCTACCTCTGCCACGCTTAACCAACCACTAGTCTACTTCCTGTCTGCAATCATTTGCCTATTTTTGATATCTCATATGAATGGAATCACAAAATGTGTGACTTTTGTGATTCCCATATTTCATTAACATAATATTATTAGTCTTCACCCATGTTTTAACATGTATTATCTATGTGTATTGCCAAATAGTATTTCACCTATGCCAGGTTTTATTTATCCATTCATCAGTTGATAGGCATTTCTGGATTATTGTAAATAATGTTGCTGTGAAAACTGACTACACAATTTTGTGTGGATATTTGTTGTCATTTCTCTTGGATATTTACTTAGGAGTACAGTTGCTGGGCCATACAATGACTCTGTTCTTAGCCTCTTGAGGAACTATTAGACTGTTTTCCAAAGTGGCTATACCATTTAGAAATCTCACCAGGAGAATGCTGCTGCAGAGTCATGTTCGAATCTGCACAGCCCCATAGACGGCAGCCCACCAGGCTCCTCTGTCCCTGGGATTCTCCAGGCAAGAACACTGGAGTGGATTGCCATGTCCTTCTCCAATGCATGCATGCATGCTACATCGCTTCAGTCGTGTCCAACTCTGTGCGACCCCATGGACAGCAGCCCACCAGGCTCCCCTGTCCACCGAATTCTCTAGGCAAGAGTACTAGAGTGGGCTGCCATTTCTGTCTCCACACCAGGAGTATATGAGGGTTCTAATACTTCCAGTATTATAGGCCTCCTGTGCCTGGAGTAAAGAGCTTTCCCTGTAAGTGGAGGCAGAGTAGGGGAAGAGAGAGACAGTCCATCAGGCATGCTCTGCTTGTCTGAAATTAGAGCTTCTATCAGATGGAGTTGGTAGAGGATAAGAAAGGCCAGCAGCCTGCTCTTTGCAGGGTGAAACCATAGGCCCAGGCTGGAAGCTGGGGAGGAAAGGAACCCCTATATTCTTAGCAGTACACATTGAAAGTAGAACTCTTGTGGAAAAAAGAGGTGAAGGGAGAGTGGCCCAAATGCCACAGACTCCCTATTCTTACCAAGATTAAGTAAATTTTCTTGAATAAATGATTCTCCATTCTCTATGTATCTTAGGACAATTCCAAAGACTTAGAATGGTTGTTTTCTCTGTATATAATTTTCACCAATTAAATTGTTGATTAACAATGTTGTGTTAGTTTCAGGTGTACAACAAAGTGACTCAGTTATATATACAAGTATCCTTTTACAAATTCTTCTCCCTTTTAAGTTATTCCAGAATATTGAGCAGAGTTTCCTGTGCAATGCAGTAGGTCCTTGTTGGTTCCCTGTTTTAAATGCAACAGTATGTATGTATCAACCCCAAACTCCCAATCTATCCTTCCCCTCAGGCTTTCCCTCCTGGTAACCATAAGTTCATTTTCTATGAGTCTGTTTCTGTTTTGTGCATTTCATTTTTTTTTAGACTCCACATATAAGCGATATCAAATGTATTTTTCTTTCTCTGTCTTAGTCCACTTAGTATGATAATCTCCAGGTTCATCCACGTTGCTGAAGATGGCATTATTCCATTTTTAAAGTGGCTGCTTAATATTCTACTGTATATTTGTACCACATCTTCTTTATTCATTCGTCAGTGAACATTTAGATTGTTTCCATATCTTGGCTGTTGGAAATAGTGCTGTGAGGAACACTGGAGTGTATGTATCCCTTTGAACCTGTTTTTCTCTGGATATGTGCCCAGAAGTGGGATTGCTGGATCATATGGTAGCTCAATCTTTAGTTTCTTGAGGGACTCCCCTTACTGTTCTCCTTAGTAGCTATGCCAATTTACATTCCCAACAACCGTAGGGGAGGGTTCCATTTTTTCCATATCCTGACCAGTATTTATTGTTTGCAGACTTGGATGATAACCATTCTAATTGGAGTGAGGTGATGCCTCACTGTAGTTTTGATTTGCATTTCTCTAATAATTAGCGATGTTGAGCATCTTTTCCTGTGCCTCTTGGCCTCTGTATGTCTTTTTGGAGAAATGTCTGTTTAGGACTTCTGCCATTTTTTTTTTTGATTGGGTTGTTTGTTTTCCTGATATTGAGCTACATGAGCTGTTGCAAATTTTGGAGGTTAATCCCTTGTGGGTCACATTATTTACAAATATTTTGTCCCATTCTCTGTGTGGTCTTTTCATTTTGTTTATGATTTCCTTTGCTGTGCAAAAGATTTTAAGTTTAATTAGGTCCCATTTCTTTATTTTTGTTTTTGTTTCCATTACTCTAGGAGATTGACTGAAAAAGATCTTGCTGTGATTTGTGTCAAAGGGTCTTACGCCCGTGTTTTACTCTAACAGTTTTTATAGTATCTTGTCTTACATTTAGGTCTTTAATCCATTTTGAGGTTATCTTTGTGTTTGGTGTTAAAGAATGATCTCATTTCTTTTTCTTTTTTTTTTTACATATAGCTGTCGAGTTTTCCCAGGACAACTATTTAAAGAGACTGTCTAATCCATTATATAGTTGACTCTTTTATCATAAACTAATTGACCATTGATGCATGGATTTATTTCTGAGTTTCTATGCTATTCCATTAATCTATACTTCTGATTTTGTGCTAGTACCATACTGTTTTGATGACTGTCCTTGTAGTGTATTCTGAAGACAGAAAAACCTGATTCCTCCAGCTCTTTTTTTTTTTCCTCCTCAAGAGGGCTTTGGCTATTCATGGTCTTTTTTTGTCTCCATACAAATCTTAGGAATTTTTTGTTCTAATTCTGTGAAAAATGCCATTAGTAATTTATGGGGATTGCATTGAATCTGTAGATTGCTCTGGATAGTACATTTTGGCAATATTGATTCTTCCAATCTGAGAACACAGTGTATCTTTCCTTTGTGTCATCTTTGATTTATTTCATCAGCATTTTACATTTTTTGGAGTATTGACCTCTTTGTTGTTTTTCTTCAATTGCCCAATTAAGTCTGACTCTATGCAGTCCCATGGACTGCAGCACATCAGGCTTCCCTGTCCCTCACTATCTCCCAAAGTTTACCCAAGTTCATGTACATTGCATCAGCGATGCCATCCAGCCATGTCATCCTCTGATCTTCTTCTGCCCTCAAATTTCCCAATATCAGGGATTTTATCCAATGAGTCAGCTGTTTGCATCAGGTGACCAAAATACGGGAGCTTAAGCCTCAGAATCAGGCCTTCCAATGAGTATTCAGGGTTTATTTCCCTTAAGACTGACTGGTTTGATCTCCGTTATGTCCAAGGGACTCTCAGGAGTCTTCTCCAACACCACAATTCAAAGGCATTGATTCTTCGACGCCCTGCCTTCTTTATGGTCCAGCTCTCACGACCACTGGGAAGACCATAGCCTTGGTTATAAAGACCTTTGTCAGCAGAGTAGTGTATCTGCTTTTCAACACACTGTCTAGTTTTATATAGCTTTCCTGCCAAGAAGCAATGCTTTCTGATTTCGTGGCTACAGTCACCATCGGCAGTGATTTTGGAGCCCAAGAAGAGGAAATCTGTCACTACTTTAACCTTTTTCCCTTCTATTTTCCATGAAGTAATAGCGCCAGATGCCATGATCTTAGTTTTTAAATATTTAGTTTTAAGCTAGTTCTTTCACTCTCTTCCTTCACTCTCATTAAGAAGATCTTTAGTGCCTCTTTGCTTGCTGCCATTAGGGTGCTATCATCCACATATCTGAGGTTGTTTGTGTTTCCCCTGCCTATCTTGATTCCAGCTTATAAATTCATCCAGCCTATCTCATGATGTGTGCAGCATATAGGTTAAATAAACAGGGTGACAGCAGACAGCCCAGTTGTACTCTTTTTCAATCTTGAATCAATCAGTTTTTCCATACAGGGTTCTCACTGTTGCTTCTTGACCCGCATACAGGTTTCTCAGGAGACAGATAAGATGCTCTCATATCTCCATCTCTTTAAGAGGTTTACACAGTTTGTTATGACCCACACAGTCAAAGGCTTTAGCATAGTCGATAAAACAGAGGTAGATGTTTTTCTGGAATTTGTTGCTTCCTCTGTGATCCAGCAAATGTTGGCCATTTGAACTCTGGTTCCTCTGCTTTTCTAATCCCACCTTGAACATCTGGAATTTCTTGGTTTGCATAATACTGAAGCCCAGCATGCAAGATTTTAAGCATGACCTTTCTAGCATGGGAGAAGAGTGCAATTGTCCGATGGTTTGAACATTCTTTAGTGCTACCCTTCTTGGGAATTGGGATGAGGACTGACCTTTTCCAGTCTTGTGGCTACTGCTTGGTCTTCCAGATTTGCTGAGCATATTGAATGTTAACATTTTAATAGCATCATCCTTTAGGGTTTTGAATAGTTCCACTGGAATTCCATTGCATCCACTATCTCTATTAACAGCAGTGCTTCCTAAGGCCCACTTGACTTCACACTCCAGAATGTCTAGCTCTGGGTGACTGACCACATCATTGTAATTATCCGATTCATTAAGATCTTTTTTTGTACAGTTCTTCCATGTATTCTTTCCATCTCTTCTTGATCTCTCCAGCATCTCCTAGGCCTCTGCCATTTTTATCCTTTTTTGTGCCCATCTTTGGGCAAAATGTTCCTTTGATATTTCCAATTTTCCTGAAAAGATCTCTACTCTTACACCCCTTCTGTTGTTTTCCTCTATTTTTATATGCTGTTCATTGAAGAAGGCCTTCAATAAAAATGAAGTGTCGTATCTAATACTAAACCTACCTAAAGTGTTGTTGTTATTCAGTCATGTCCGACTCTTTGTGACCCCATAGGCTGCAGCACATCAGGCTTCCCTGACCTTCCCCATCTTTCGGAGCTTGCTCAACTCATGTCCATTGAGTCAATGATGCCATCCAACCATCTCATCCTCTGTCATCCCCTTCTCCTCCTGCCTTCAATCTTTCTCAGCATCAGGGTCTTTACTAATGAGTCGCTTCTTCACATCAGGTGGCCGAAGTATTGGAGTTTCAGCTTCAGCATCAGTCCTTCCAATGAATATTCAGGATTGATTTCCTTTAGGATTGACTGGTTTGATTTTTAAGGGACTGTTTGCATTCCAAAGGACTCTCAAGAGTCTTCCCCAAAACCACAGTTCAAAGCACCAATTCTTTGATGCTCAGCCTTCTTTATGGTACAACTCTCATATTCATACATGACTACTGAAAAAAAAAAATCTTTGACTACACGGACATTTGTCAGCAGAGTAATGTCTCTGCTTTTTAATATGCTGTCTAGGTTGATCATAGCTTTTCTTCTAAGGAGCAAACATCTTTTAATTTTATGACTGCAGTGACCATCTGAAATAATTTTGGAGCCCAAGAAAATAAAAGTCTGTCACTGTTTCTGTAGTGTCTCCATCTATTTGCCATGAAGTCATGGGACAGGATGCCATGATCTTAGTTTTTTAAATGTTGAATTTTAAGACAGCTTTTTCACTCTCCTCTTTCCCTTTCATCTATAGTTCTTCTTCACTTTCTGCCATAAAGGTGGTGTCATCTGCATATCTGAGGTTATTGATATTTCTCCCTGCAGTCTTGATTCCAGCTTGTGTTTCATCCAGTTTGGCATTTCTCATGATGCACTATGCATATAAGTTAAATAAGCAGGGTGACAGTACACAGCCTTGATGTACTCCTTTCCCAATTTGGAACCAGTCCATTGTTCCATATCTGGTTCTAGCTGTTGCTTCTTGACCTGCATATAGATTTCTCAGGAGGCAGGTAAGGTGGTCTGGTATTCCTATCTCTTGAAGAATATTTCACAGCTTGTTGTGATCCACACAGTCAAAGGCTTTAACATAGTCAATGAAGCAGAAGTAGATGTTTTCCTGGAATTGTCTTGCTTTTTCTGTGATCCATGGATATTGGCAATTTGGTCTCTGGTTCCTCTGACTTTTCTAAATCCAGCTTGAACATCTGGAAGTTCTTGGTTCACATACTGTTGAAGTTTAGCTTGAAGAATTTTGAGCATTACTTTGCTAGCGTATGCAATGAGCACAGTTGTGTGGTAGTTTGAACATTCTTTGGCATTGCCTTTCTTTGGGATTGGAATGAAAACGGACCTTTTCCAGTCCTGTGGCCACTGCTGAGTTTTCCAAATTTGCTGGCATATTGAGTGCAGCACTTTCACAGCATCATCTTTGAGGATCTGAAATAGCTCAGCTGGAATTCCATCACCTCCACTAGCTTTCTTCATAGTGATGCTTCTTAAGGCCCACTTGACGTTGTACTCCAGGATGTCTGGCTCTAGGTGAGTGATCACACCATCATGGTTATCTAGGTCAGTAAAATCTCTTTTGTAAAGTTCTTCTGTCTATTCTTGCCACCTCTTCTTAATATCTTCTGCTTCTGTTAGGTCCACACTGTTTCTGTCCTTTATTGTGCCCATCCTTGCATGAGATGTTCCCTTGGTATCTCTCATTTACTTGAAGAGATCTCTAGTCTTTCCCATTCTATTGTTTTCCTCTGTTTCTTTACATTGATCACTTAGGAAGGCGTTCTTTTCTCTTCTTACTATTCTTTGGAACTCTGCATTCAGATGGGTATAGCTTTCCTTTTAATCTTTGCCTTTCACTTCTTTTCTCAGCTATGTGTAAGATCTCCTCAGACAACTATTTTGCCTTTTTGCATTTCTTTTTCTTGGGGATGGTCTTGATCATTGCCTCCTGTACAATGTTACAAACCTTGTCCATAGTTCCTCAGGCACTCTATCAGATCTAATCCCTTGAATCTATTTGTCACTTCCACTGTTTAATCGTAAGGGATTTGATTTAGGTCATACCTGAATGACCTAGTGGTTTTCCCTACTTTCTTTCAGTTTAAGTCTGAATTTTGCAATAAGGAGTTCATGATCTGAGCCACAGTCAGCTCCTGGTCTTGTTTTTGCTGACTGTATACAACTTCTTCATCTTCGCTCTAGGAGACAGGAAGAATAAAAGAAAAGCAGGCCCCAGCAAGGGCCACAAAAGATATTTATAATTATTGATAAACTGGATGCTATAAGGCATGAGACTCTTGGAACAAGTCCAGAGGGAACAGTTCATAGTCTTGAAAACGAGATATGATCCTGGGGTCGGAAAATCGACCCCAGACTGTTTCTCAACTGGCATCTCAGAGTCATGTTTTACGTATCTGGTGGAAAATCTATAGATAAGAATATTAGTCTTAGTTACTGATTTGTTATTGATTACTGTTTCTTAGTAATCAATGTTTCTTACTGTTTCTTACTCAGTGGTTAATGATCACTTTGTTGTTTGGCCCTGGAGGCCACATGAGTTATAGTTTAACTCCCTGCACATTCTTTCCTTCATGACTGAAAGTATAACAAAGCTGGCTTGGGTTCAGTTTTGGCACCTTCACCTTGGAGCGGTGTTGGTACCTGGATCTTTGCTTTTCACTGAATTCTTGTGTCTTCATTCTCATTCTCCCACCATATTGCGCTTTTAGAAACCCTGTTTGTCGAGCCAGTCCTGACAGTCACCTCAAAGGATATAAACGATCTGATTTCCTTACTGATCATCTGATGAGGTCCATGTGTAGAGTCATCTCTTGTATTGCTGAAAGAGGGTGTTTGCTATGACCAGTATGTTATCTTGGCAAAACTCTGTCAGCCTTTGCCCTGCATCATTTTGTACTCCAAGGCCAAACTTGCCTGTTACTCAAGATATCTCTTGAATTTCTGCTTTTGCATCCCAGTCCCCTACGATGAAAAGGACATCTTTTTTGGTGTTAGTTCTAGAAGGTCTTATAGGTCTTCATAGAACTGTTCAGCTTCCACTTTTTTGGCATTAGTGTTTCAGGCATAGACTTGAATTACTCTGATACTGAATGATTTTCCTTGGAAATGAACAGAGATCATTTTGTCATTTTTGAGACTGCTCCCAAGTATTGCATTTCAGACTCTTTTGTTGATCATGATGGCTACTCCATTTCTTCTAAGGGATTGTTGCCCACAGTAGTAGATATAATGGGCATCTGAATTCACTTTGCCCATTCCAGTACCTTTTGGTTCACTGATTCCTAAAATGTCAATGTTTACTCTTGTCATCTCCTGTTTGACCATTTCCAATTTACCATGATTCATGGACCTAACATTCCAGGTTCCTATGCAACACTGTTCTTTATAGCATCGGAGTTTACTTTCACCACCAGTCACATCCACAGCTGGTGTTGTTTCCACTTTGGCTTAGCCTCTTCATTGCCTCTGGAACTATTTCTTTGCTCTTGTCCAGTAACTACTGGGCAGCTACCAACCTGGGAAGTTCATCTTTCAGTGTCATCTTTTTGTCTTTTCATACTGTTTATGGGTTTCTCAACTCGTAAACAAGATCGCTGAAGTAGTTCCCCATTCCCTTCTCCAGTGGACCATGTTTTGTCAGAACTTATCCACCATGACCCCTCCATCTTGGGTGGCCCTACACGTTAATGGCTCATAGTTTCGTTGAGTTAGACAAGGTTGTAATCCATGTGATCAGTTTGGTTAGTTTTCTGTGGTTGTGATTTTCACTCTGTCTGCCCTCTGATAGATGTGGGTAAGATGCTTGTGGAAGTTTCCTGATTGGAGGGCATGGTTTTGGGGAAACTAGGTCTTGCTCTGATAGGTGGGGCCATGCTCATAAATCTTTAATCCAATTTTCTGCTGATGGCTGTGTTCCCTCCCTGTTGTTTGGCCTGAGGCCAAACTATGGTGGGGGTAAGTGTAATCTCCTTCAGAAGGGCTTGTGCCAGCATGCCCTGTGGCTCCCAGGACTGTTGTACTCGGTGCCCCTGAAGGTGGACCCATTCCTCTGCCGGAGACTCCTGGGCACTCACAGGCAACTTTGGTTCAGTCTCTTGTGGGGTCACTGCTCCTTTCTCCTGGGTCTGGTGTGCACAAGGTTTTGTTTTTGCCCTCCAGGAGTCTGTTTTCCCCAGTCCCGTGGAAGTTCTGTAATCAAATCCCACTGGCCTCCAAAGTCAAAGTCCCTGGGGTTTCTCAGTCTCTTTGCAGGGTCCCTAGATTGGGAAATTTGTGTGGGCCCTAGAACTTCTGCAACAGTGCGAGATCTTCTTTGTTATAATTGTTCTCCAGTTTGTGGGTCATTTGCTCGTATGGTGGGGCTAATGTTGACCTCCTCCAAGAGGACTTAATGCCACACACCGCGCCTCCCAGATCGGCTGCAGCCAGAGCCTCTGTCTCTGTGGCAGGCCACTGCTGACCCATGCCACTGCAGGAGACATGCAAACACTCAAAGGCAGGTCTGGCTCAGTCTCGTGGGGGTCACTGCTCCTTTCCCTAGGTCCTGGTGTGCACAAGGGTTTCATGTGAGCCCTCTGAGCATCTCTGGTGGGTATGGCATTTGATTCTAAACGGGATGTCGCCCCTTCTACCATCTTGTTGGGGCTTCTCCTTTGCCCTTGGACACGGGGTATCTTTTTTTGGTAGGATCCAACTTTCTCCTGTCAATGGCTGTTTAGCAGCTAATTGAAATTTCAGTGATCTCACAGGAGAAGATGAGCACACGTTATACTCTGCCATCTTAAATTCTAAAGTATTAGTATTAGCCCTTCTTGTCTCTCCTTGCTATTCTTTGGAACTCTGCATTTACTTGCATGTACCTTTCCCTTTCTCCCTTGCTTTTCACTTCTCTTCTTTCTTTGGCTGTTTGTAAAGGCTTCTCAGATAATCACATTGCCTTTTTGCTTTTCTTTTTCTTTGGGATGGTATTGTTTGCTGCCTTCTGTACAGTATTACAGACCTCTGTCCATAGTTCTTCAGGCACACTGTTTACTAGATCTAATCCCTGAAATCTATTTGTCACCTCCACTGCAGATTTGTGGGTTTATTCCTGTGTATATTTTATTATTTTTGATGTGATGGTAAATGGGATATTTTCTGTAATTTTTATTTCTGAACTTTCATTTTTAGTGTATAAAAATGCAACAGATTTCTGTTTATTAATTTTGTATCCTGCAACTTTACCAAATTCATTGATGAGCTCTAGTAGTTTTCTGGCAGCATCTTTAGGATTTTCTACATATGTATCATGTCATCTGCAAACAGTGACAGTTTTACTTCTTCTTTCCCAAGTTGGTTTCATTTTATTTCCTTTTCTTCTCAGATTGCCAAGGCTAGGACTTCCAAACTATGTTGTGAAACTGGACATCCTTGTCTTCCTAATTTTAGAAGAAATGCTTTCAGCTTTTGTCCATTGAGTATGATATTAGCTTTAGCTTTGTCATGTATGGACTTTATTATGTTGAGGTATGTTTCCTTTATGCCCACTTTCTAAAGAATTTTTATCATAAATAGATGTTGAATTTTGTCAAACACTTTCTCTGCATTTATTGAGATTATCAGGTTTTATTCTTGAATTTGATGATGTGATTTATCCCATTGATTGATTACTTGATCATCATATATGATCAAAAATTTAATGTATTATTGCATTGGGTTTGTTGAGGGCTTTGCATCTATCATTGGTGATATTGGCCTATACTTTTCTTTTTTTTTTTGCTGATAACTTTGGTTTCAGGATCAGGGTAATGGTGGCCTCATAGGATGAGCTTGGGGGCATTCCTTCCTCTGTAATTTTTTTTGGAATGGTTTCAGAAGGATAGGTGTTAGTGCTTCTTTAAATGTTTGATAGAATTCACCTGTGAAGCTATCCTGTCCTGGACTTTTGTTTGATGGGAGTTTTCAAATCCTAGTTTCAATTTCAGTACTTGTGAATGGTCTGTTCATATTTTACATTTCTTCCTGGGTCATTCTTGGGATTTTGTCCCTTTCTAAGAATTTGTCCATTTCTTCTATGTTGTCCATTTTATTAGCAAATAGTTGCTTGTAATGTCTTATGATCCTTTATATTTCTATGGTGTCCATCGTAACTTCTCCTTTTTCATTTCCAATTGTATTGACTTAAGGTCTCTGCCCCCTCTTCTTGATGAGTCTGGCTAAAGGCTTATCGATTTTATTTAACTTTTCAAAGAACCAGCTTTTAGTTTCATTGATCTTTTCTGTTGTTTTCATTGTCTCTATTTATTTCTTCTCTGATCTTTATGGTTTCTTTTCTTCTGCTAACTTTTGGTTTTATTATTCTTTCTCTACTTTCTTTAGGAGAATGATTAGGTGGTTTGAGATTTGTCTTTTTTCCTGAGGTAAGATTGTATTGCTATAAACTTCTCTCTTACAACTGCTTTTGCTGCATGTCATAGGTTTTGGATCATTTTGCTTTCATTTGTCTCTAGGAATTTGTATCTACCTTCCAAGAGTGGAATTTCCATTTTTCCCAGTCTTGTGAAATTCCTGTGATAGCAAAACTGGATGTTCTATGGATTCCTCATCTCATTGCCAGCTCTCCAGGCTGGAGAATTTGACATGGGGCTTAGAACTTTCATTCCTGTGGGAAAACTTCTGTGATATAATTACTTTACAGTTTGCAGGTCACACACCTGGCAGGTATGGAGTTTGATTTTATCATAATTGTGCCCCTCCTACCATCTCATTGTGGCTTCTTTTTTGACTTTCTCTCTGGATATAGGGTATCTTTTTTGATAGGTTCCAGAGGGTTTTGTTGTTGTTGTTGATGACTGTTGAGCAGTTATGGTAAGTCCCCTACATACTAATGAATTCTGTTCTGAGAGTGTCTTCATAAGTCCAACTAAGTTAACCTAGTTACCCAACTAATGGAATCAGCTGTAACAGGTTTATAATACTTACACACCAACACAAATAACAAACACAAAAAATAATTTCAGTCTTACAGTATAGTATCTGCTTTTACACTTGCTTCCAGATATCCCAGGCTTGAAATAAAGCTACTGTTCTGCTGTACTTTACACAGTGCTACACAATAAAGTATACAAAGCACAGCCACTGTAGAGGGTGCGTGCATGTGACAATATGCACCAGACACGTGGACTGACTAATGTGATTGGATGTATGAACTCACATTCACATTTTCAAAAGTTCACAACTTGAAGGTTCATATGCAGGAGACTTACTATAGTTGTGATTTTGGTGTTTTTTGAAAAAACAGGTGAGCTCATGTCTTTCTACTCCATGATCTTGTCTCCTCTGTCTAAAGTGTACACTTCTAAATAAGTCATAGGGCAAATAATTCACACAAGAAAAATATGTTTAACTGATTGCAGCTAAATTAATACTTAGTAAGAAATTTATAGTTTTAAACTTTGATACATGAAAAAATGAAAGATCTAAGTTTCCACTATACAACTCCAAAAATGGAGCAAAGAAACCCAGATGGTCAAAGAAAGTATAAAGAACAGAAATCAACAATATAGAAAAAAAAAATCATAGCCAAAATAATTATATTACCATATACATACAAAGATATTGTGAAAAAAGAAAATCACAGAACAAAATTCCTCAGGCATATCAATGCAAAATTCCGTAACAATATATTAGCAATGAAGACATTAAGATCACATAATAAAGGAAGATTTGAATACCAATAATATATGTATCTAAGGAATAGATGGTGATTTAAAATAACCCTGTTGTCCTCTTTTCTGATGGATTCTTATCTGTCGTAGAAAGGTCAATGTGATTCCAAAAGCTATTAAGAGAGTGATTATGAAAAATGAAATATTGAATGTATTCTTAATTGGAAGTATTAAATGTGGGAAACTGGGGACTAGAAAATCTGAGATTCTAGAGTAAAACCTAGAGGAGGTTCAGGGAAATGGTGATAGGGTTTGTTCTAAGGTCATGATTTAATAAATATTCTGCTAGATTTCCTTCTAGTGGATCTGGCCTTACTTACCTGAATTCAGTCATTCAGTAAACTAATTCTGAAGCTTTCTGATGAACAGGATATGTTTCAACCTGAGCACACATACTAGCATGAAGAAAGCATTTATAGAGATACATAGTAAACAGAAGAACATCACTGATATTTGTTGGAATTTCCCCACATTATGACTTTCAGAAACCTGAACATAATGAAAGAACGTAACTTAAAGTGGATGTTTGAAAGTGCAGATCTTCCTCCGCTTATGATGGGTTACAATAAACCCATTCTAAACTGAAATTGTAAGAATTTGGAATGCATTTAATAAACCTAGTGCAGGAAACACTGTAGCTTAGCCTAGCCTACTTTAAACATGCTCAGAACACTTACATTATCCTAAGTGGGGGTAAGACAATCTGATACGAAGCCTATTTTATCACAGCATTAAATACATTGTGGGCATCTATTGAAAGTTGAAGAACAGGATGGTTGTGTTGGTAGAGAATGATTCAAAGTGTGTTAGTAGTTCACCTCTGTAATCCTGTGGCTGCCACTGCCTAGCACTACAATGAGCATCGTATCAGATTAATCTGGGAAAAAATCAACATTCCAAATCTGAAATTTGGTTTCTACAAAGTGAATGTCACTTTCACACTAAAGTTGAAACATCATTAAGTCAAACCATCATTAGTCAGGGGTCCTCTGTACTGGTGAAACTTATCTGAAAAGAAGAAAGGAGTAAATGAATAGCTGTAGGGAGTTTAGAATTGGACATTAAGTACAACTAATGCAGAATTTCTTTAAAATTTCAGGTTTTGTTTAAGAGAATTTTATTTCAGTATATAAAGAGTAACATTTCAATTTTATTTACTAGTTAAATTGTTTAAGGCCTTGTTCCTCAGTCATGTCCAATTCTTTGTGACCCCATGAACGGCAGCCTGCCAGACTCCTCTGTCCATGGAATTCTCCAGGCAAGAATACTGGAGTGGGTAGCCATTCCCTTCTCCAGGGGATCTTCCTGACCGAGGGATCGAACCTGGGTCTCCTGCATTGCAGGCAGATTCTTTACCCTCTGAGCCACCAGGGAAGCCCTCCACCAAATCTTCAGGTAAAGTGCAACTTCAGGATTGTGTACCATTTTATCTTATAGCATTAGATAAGTCCCGTTCCTCCACCACATGCTTCCCGGGGTGTTTATACAATGAGAAACATATGAAGCAAGTCCTGATATTTTAGGAAAGCAGAATAAAAGGAGAATATTAAAATTAGGGCTATGCAATGGTATAACAAACTGCTATGAAAGTAAAGACCATGCGTTCTAGTTCTTTCTCATCCACAGTGTTAGACACAGGAGTTCTCAATATGAAAAACTGGTTACTTTTTTCTTTTTTAACCAGTTTTTCTCCCAATGCTTTGTCTCAGTAGCTCATTGATATTTTGTGTAAAGTTCACATTCAAGTTAAACCTTCCCTTCAGTACAACCTTTTAATTTAGTGAGTGTAGAAAACACTTACATATTTTTGTTTAACAAAAGTCTTGAAACAGCAGGTTCCTATTTGGAAATGAACACTCTACATCATGTACCTATGACGTGAAATATATCTATTTTAAGGAAGAGAACACTGAAACAATGTTTTTCTGTACTTTTAACTTTTTTATTATCCTGAAATGTATAGTTCTTAGAGTAAATTATTGTGAAAATAGAGATTTTCCATAAAACTCCACTGTAATTTATTCATATTTACAATTATAATAAATCTTTTCAAACTCAGCTGTAATAATCTGATTGAGGCAAAAAAGAATTGCAGAAGAATGGCATCTGCAGTGTTGCCACAATTTTATTGCAACATGTAAAAGCAAAGTAATTATACAGTAAAAATAAACTTAAAGAATTATGAGCCAGGTTTACAGATTAAGGCATTAATTCTTTCGATATATGAGCAGTCAGTAGTTGTTTTAGTTATCTATGGCAATTCCTCAACTGCACAGTAAGAGTTGTAAGGCTTTGGTTACTAGGGATTTACTAAGGCCCAAACATTTACACTTCATTTAAGCCTGTCCAGTGGAAAGGAAGGTGGGGCTAATGATCTCATACCCAATATCAGGGCCTTAGTACCTTGTTAATAAACTATTTGCAATGGCCAGAAGGCTTGAGGTTATCACTTACGAAAAGTTTGTTTCAACCTCAGTTTGTTCTCCGAAGTCCTCACTGGAATGTTGTGGTTATCTTTTTCCTAGAGTTTATCCCTCTTTTTTGCAATTTTCTTCTTAGAAACCTGACTCCTCTACCAGCCTCGTTCAAATCTGCTGTATTCTTTTTTGTGTTATTACCATAGTGCCATGGGTTTCCGTGTGGCTCAGATGGTAAGGGATCTGCCTTCAATGCGGGACACCTGGCTTCAGTCCCTGGGTTGGGAAGATCCCCTGGAGAAGGGAATGACTACCCACTCCAGTATTCTGGCCTGGAGAATTCCATGGACAGAAGAGCCTGGCAGACCACAGTCCATGGGACCGCAAAGAGTCAGACACAACAGAGAGACTTTCACTCACCATAGTGCCAGCCATTAGGAAATGTGGTCCATAAGGATGGAGCAAACATTATCTGAGTGTCACAAGCATGTATTTATTCTAGATATATCACCAAGGAAATTTTGGTATTTGTGTGTGATGTTTTTAGACAACTTGGGTCAGTTTACCTAGCCAGGGACCATATCTCCTTTTTTTTTTCTAGTGCTTCCTTCTATCTTTCAGCCCCATTCCCCACCCCAGACCCCACTAAAGGAATAAACCCCTTGGTAGAAAATAGTCAACGGGCTTCCCTGGTGGCTCAGATGGTGAAGAATCTGTCTGCAATGTGGGAGACCTGGGTTCAATCCCTGGTTGGGAAGATCCCCTGGAGGAGGGCATGGCAACCCACTCCAGTATTCTTGCCTGGAGAATCCCATGGAGATAGGAGTCTGGTGGGCTACTCTCCATGGGATCACAAAGAGTCAGACATGACCGAGTGACTAAGCACAGCACAGCAGAGCAAGAAAAGAAAAAAAAGGCAACAGAAGAGAAATGCAGGGATTATTTTCCCAGATCTTTAAGACTGATTTTAGTCTGTATATTAGAGTTCTCCAGAAAAAAACAGAACCAATTTCTCATCTATCTATCAACAGAGAGAGGTTTATTATAAAACATTGGCTCACATGATAATAGAGGCTGAGAAATGCTATGGGATGCAGTCTGCAAGCTGGAGACCCAGGAGAGCTGGTGGTATAATTCCTGTCCAAGTGTGAAGACCTGAAAAGCAGGAGAGATGATAGTATAAATTTTAGTTCAAGGTTAAGAGGAGATAAAATGAGTTGTCCCATCTCAATTTGGCAGGCCAGAATGGGACACATATTTCTTTCTTCTACTTTTTTTCTACTTGGGTCCTCAACAGATTAGGGCCTGAGTAGAAAAAGTGGGCAGTAAGACTGCCCACTTACAACAGGGAGGGCAGTCTACTTTACTGTATACACCAATTCAAATGCTGGTAGCATCCAAAAATGGCCTCACAGACACCCTTATAAATAATGCTTAATCTGGGCACTCTGTGACCCAGTATGTTCACATATTAATAAACCAGCACAGTCCCACATTGAGATCATATGTATTCCTAACCCTGGGTTCAATGAAGCACTTCTTCTTTTTAATGATTTGCCTATTTGGATTAATCAAAATGGTTTTATTACAAGTAATAAAGTATTTTATCTAATGTATCATAACATAACTTTTAGCTTGAAGTGTCAGTGATTAAGAAGCTGTATTTTTCAAACCAAATGGTTTTCCCCCATTTATCTATATTGCCAGAAGATCATATAGTAAGTGGATTTATCATGGACACTGCTATAGCACAGTTAAATCTCAGTTACATCTCATTCTGCTAAAATGAGAGGTTGGGATTGTCTGTTTAGTATCTTCCTTAATCTTTTTGTCATTTATATAAAAATCAACTTATTTGTTTACATAGCCAAAGTTAACTTCAAGCCATGAGACAGCACTCTTTAGGAACTTTAAAAAAAATGGTCTTCCTATAGAGACAAGTTGGTATCTAAGCACTGAGCTTGTTTCATCAATTACATGATGTCCCAAACCACATCTTAGAAGCTCTTTTTACTGCTGACATCTGTGATTTGAGCGAGTGGCCAGTAAGAAGCAAGTGGTGATAGACGTTTTGGAAGGAAACAGGCTTTCACATATAGATCCCAACCCTCAGTAACTCCTATACTTGCCCTGATACTCGCACTCAGGATATTTCTTTACAAGTAAATTTCTGTCCATTCTGGTGTTTTTGCAAGCTTTGTGCTGACCTTTGCAGTGTGGCAAGAGGAAAGATGTGTGTCCCTGCTCTCCTATGATCATTCTGTCATAAACAGCATGACATAATCAAAGAAAAGAGTGAATTGACAATAGAGAGAAGGAATATTGGATCTGTGTTTTTTTCATGTTTTCACAAATTATTCATGCAAAATTCTTAAAGTTTTAGTTACCTTAGATGCATTGAGTACACTCAACTCATGTTATAAGTGAGGAAACTTACTTGATCTGTTGTGAGGACCACAGATCAACCAAAGATTAAAAGTTAGTTAAAATCTACCAGTGAATAGGTTGTGGAGGTTCTGATTTCCTGTTTAGTAATCTTCCTTCCTCACTGAGGTTATTACAGGTATACCAATTAGACAAACATTGAATTTATTTATTAATGGGGAAAAAAAAATACTTGTGGTGGATGGAAAGTATTCTTCTAAAACCATGTATAGGTGACTGGGTCATTTAAAATAGCATAACCTGACCCAAGACATCTAGTTGCAGGCGCAACTAACACACTGCCTTCACTCTGACACTAACCAACTATTTATGCACCCATTCAAAACAATAACAACACTGCAACTAATACTAAATAATACGACTAACACCCTCAATATTTTTTATCAGTGTGAATAACCTTGCAAGGGACATAAGATTTTCTTTTCTAACACTTCTCAGATAATTCCTCTAAACATTCAAAGCATCAGTCTGACTAAAAGCATAGAGCATTCCAAGGTGTTTCCAAGCTCAACATACTTACAATATTCAATTACTATCTTGTTTTGTTCTATGAAGACCTACAAGACCTTCTACAGCTAACACCCAAAAAAAAGATGTCCTTTTCATTAAGGGGACTGAAATGCAAAAGTAGGAAGTCAAGAAATACCTTGAATAACAGGGAAATTTGGCCTTAGAATACAGAACGAAGCAGGGCAAAGGCTAGCAGAGTTTTGCCAAGAGAATGCACTGGTCATAGCAAACACCCTCATCCAACAACACAAGAGAAGACTACACATGGACATCACCAGATGGTCAATACCGAAATCAGATTGATTATATTCTTTGCAGCCAAAGATGGAGAAGCTCTATACAGTCAGCAAAAACAAGACTGGGAGCTGACTGTGGCTCAGATCAAGACCTCCTTATTGCCAAATTCAGACTTATATTGAAGAAAGTAGGGAAAACCACTAGACCATGCAGGTATGACCTAAATCAAACCCCTTATGATTATTCAGTGGAAGTGAGAAATAGACTCAAGGCATTAGATCTGATAGAGTGCCTGAAGAACTATGAATGGAGGTTCATGACTTTGTACAGGATGCAGGGATCAAGACCATCCCCAAGGAAAAGAAATGCAAAAAGGCAAAATGGTTGTCTGAGGAGGCCTTACAAATAGCTGTGAAAAGAAGAGAAGCAAAAGGCAAAGGGGAAAAGGAAAGATATAATCATTTCATAATGAGAGTTTCAAAGAAGAGCGAGGAAATATAAGAAAGCCTTCCTCAGTGAACAGTGCAAAGAAATAGAGGAAAACAATAGAATCGGAAACACTAGCAATCTCTTCAAGAAAATTAGAGATACCAAAGGAACATTTCATGCAAAGATGGGCACAATAAAGGACAAAAATGATATGGACCTAACAGAAGCAGAAGATATTAAGAAGAAGTGGCAAGAATGCACAGAAGCACTATACAAAAAAGATATTCATGACCCAATAATCACAATGATGTGATCACTCACCAAGAGCCAGACATCCTGAAATGCAAAGTCAGGTGGGCCTTAGGAAGCATCACTACGAACAGAGCTAGTGGAGGTGATAAAATTCCACTTGAACTATTTCAAATCCAAAAGATGATGCTGTGAAAGTGCTACACTCAATAAGCCAGTAAATTTGGAGAACTCAGCAGTGGCCACAGGACTGGAAAAGGTCGGTTTTCATCCCAATCCCAAAGAAAGGCAATGCCAAAAAAATGCACAAACTACTGCACAATTGCACTCATCTCACATGCTAGTAAAGTAATGCTCAAAATTCTCCAAGCCAGGCTTCAACAGTGTGTCAGCCATGAACTTCCAGATGTTCAAGCTGGTTTTAGAAAAGGCAGAGGAACCAGAGATCAAATTGCCAGCATCCATTGCATCATCAAAAAAGTAAGCATTCCAGAAAAACATCCATTTCCGCTTTATTGACTATGACAAAGCCTTTGACTGTATGGATCACAACAAACTGTGGAAAATTGTCAAAGAGATGGGAATACCAGACCACCTGACCTACCTCTTGAGAAATCTGTATGCAGGTCAGGAAGCAACAGTTAGACCTGGACATGGACCAACAGACTGGTTCCAAATCAGGAAAGGAGTACATCAAGGCTGTATATTGTCACCCTGCTTATTTAACTTATATGCAGAGTTCAGCATGAGAAACACTGGGCTGGATGAAGCACAAACTGGAGTCAAGACTGCAGGGAGAAATATCAATAACCTCAGATATGCAGTGATACAACCGTTATGACAGAAAGCGAAGAAGAGATAAAAAGCTGCTTGATGAAAGAGAAAGAGGAGAGTGAAAAAGGTGGCTTAAAACTCAACATTCAGAAAAACTAAGATCATGGCATCTGATCCCATCACTTCTTGGCAAAGAGATGGGGAAACAGTGGAAACAGAGACAGACTTTATTTTCTTGGGTTCCAAAATCACTGCAGATCGTGACTGCAGCCATGAAATTAAAAGACGCTTGGTCCTTGGAAGAAAGGCTATGACCACCCTAGACAGCATATTAAAAAGCAGAGACATTACTTTGCCAACAAAGGTCCATGTAGTCAAATTATGGCTTTTTCAGTAGTCATGTATGGATGTGAGAGTTGGACTATTAAAGAAAGCTGAGCACTTAAGAATTGATGCTTTTGAACTGTGGTGTTGGAGAAGACAATTAAGAGTCCCTTGGACTGCAAGGAAATCCAGCCAGTCCATCCTAAAGGAAATCAGTCCTGAATATTCACTGGAAGGACTGATGCAAAAGCTGAAACTCCAATACTTTGTCCACCTGATGCAAATAACTGACTCGTTGGGAAAGATTGAGGGCAGGAGGAGAAGAGCACGACAGAGGATGAGATGGTTGGATGGCATCACCAACTCAATGGACATGAGTTTGAGTAGGTTCCAGGAATTAGTAATGGACAGGGAAGCCTGGTGTGCTGCAGTCCAAGTGGTCGCAGAGAGTCAGACACAACTGAATGAATGAACTGAACTGAACTGATCTTGTTTGGCACTATCTTTGCCTCAAGTGTCAAGTAAGGAGATTTGTATCTGCACATATGAGACATGAAGAATATGTAAAGTGTCCCTATTGAAGGATGTTGTTTGTAGTGACTATACAAAGTATAATAAAAGAGTCTGGGTGTGGGTGTGGCTGAAGTTTCCTGGGCCTTCTGCTTCGGCCACTATTCTACCACTCTTTTTAATCCATGTCTGTGTGGTGATGGAATATCATTATTTGCAATATAAGCACATATAAGTCTTCTGGAACTCAACCTATTTAGAAACAGGAAGTTGATGTGTGGATAGTTCAAGATCTGAGAGGCAGATGGTCCACACCAGTTTCTGGCTCTGCTACCTGATTTAGCCAATGAACTTGGGCAGTAAAACTTTAAAGCTTAATTAAACTCTATGTAAAATTCACAGTTGTGAAAATCAAATTAAATTGCCATGAAGACACTTTATAAAAAGTAAAAATTACTTAATAAATGTAAGGTATAGGCCCCAGGAAACAACTCATATCAAGATGAGTAAATGTTTACTTACTCTTACAATTTAAAAAGATCAAGAAGTTATTTCTTTTACGTTCGATTTAATAAGACAAAATGCTAAGAGGAAAAAAAAATTGGAAAGCGCTTAATAACAGACTGTGATTAATCACTTTAATAAATGGGTTGATGTTGGCTATGCTACCGATCAACAAACCAATTGCAGTAATTCCATTATACAATAAAGACATTCCATCCAAATTTTCTCAGCCAGTGGTTGGCTTACATTCAAATACGGACATTTCTGCTTGTGTTTTTAAAATACATTGTGTCTTGTGGCAGTAAAGGGAAAGAAGACATCCTTAATTTAATTATTACAGTGATTTTCTAATGGATCTTAGGTACAGAATTTTTATCCAGGGGAAACCTTAGTAGGAAGCCCTAAGCAGTATGATCATTTCGGTTGTTTTCGGAGGGCTTCCCACAAACCCCACCCAAGTTTCTTCCTGTCCTCTTTGCTCTAGAACACTTGGGGAATAGCCACAAGATGTTCCTAGGAGCACAGTATGAAAAAAAATTTTTAATTGTAAACAAAGCACTTTGAAGGATTTGAAATATAGTTTAATCATGATGCAGTCTCACAATAATGCCAAATGTTACCTTTGGCTCCATGAGATCTTGGGTATTTATCTGTTGTTTGACTAGCTCTGTAGGTTCATGTAAGTAAGCAATATAAATTATATTTTCTTTTCTCACACTCTCATTGATTTAAAAATCCTGACCTCAGTGATATTGGATACTTTTTAATAATACCGGCTACTCCTTACAGTACATGTAGGAACTGACTGGATATTGCGCTTATTAGTTTTTTGGTATAGCTTCCAGTAACAATCAGTTTTCATTCACTTTGATAATTTCCCTAATGAAAATGCTGTACATTTTACAAAGAAGATATATTCTCCCCATTCATACAAACAAAACACTCTTGATTTGAAATATACTCTGGATAGAATTGTAGAGCAAAAATTTATATTTGAGCATATGTTTCAGAAACATTTTGACATTATAGCTATTTAAACCTGGGAAACATTCCTAGCACTCTGGTTTGATCCAACAAAATCGAAATCATGAGAATAAAGGGTGAACTCCTATTTCCACAGACCTTCATGCTCAACAGGACAAAAAAGAGTGAGAACTTTAAGTGAATTAAAACTACTTCATTCGAGAATTACAAAGGTGCCCATAAAACTTTTCTTTGTCAATTGATTCTGAATAGAGTCTGCTCTCGGCAGAATATGAAGGGAACCCTCTTTCCTCAGGTGGTAGGACTTCCTTCTGAATCCAGGTTTTTTAGGAAACCTTTGTGATCCCTATTCCCAGGAATTCAGCAAACAGAGATAGAAGAGAGAAAATCAGCAAGTGTTGTCATACAAGTTTCCTTATTTTTCCATATCCATCTTAGCTTATTGGAACCTCTTAATTGATGAATGAGGACTTTATCAAGCCTGGCAGGAGTCATTATGTCTCTGATTTTCCTTGAAATGTATCTGTCGTGCAGCTCAAAATTGAATAGCCAGTTTGGGGCTTAAGCAGAGACATGGCACTGACTTAAGATGCTCTGAAGGGGATGAATGATTAATGCAGTTTATAGACAGGCTAGCGCTTCTTCTGTCTCATGTGCCTTTTGTATGTAATCTCCAGTGGTTCAGGTTCAGATGGATCTAATGAAAAAGGACTAGATGTTTTCCACCTTCCCTTCAGAGCATGCCATACAATTTATCCACTGACAAAATGTGCTAATGAAATGTCACCTTGGACAGCTTGCTAAAGGATTGATGGGCTGAAAGTTTTGCACTTTATTTAACTTTTGCAGGAAAAATGAATAAGTCCTCCAAACTCTGTATGATATAGAGATCCATTATGGCTTTCTAACTCAGGAAGTAGCTATACCACTGACGGGATGGAGGATAGAGAAAGATGCTGATGGGGTAAAGTTTATAAATAAGCAGATTGAGGATGTGTGGCTTTATTATACCTCCATTCTAAATTATTGTCAAGTTACATGATTTTATGAAGGCATTTCCTTCTATATACTTTATACAATTGTTTTCAATCTATTAGTCTATCAAAGGGAAATAAAATCATCAACCTCTGTAACCAATTATTCTATTTCTTCATCTGTTCTTTGTTCCTTCATTACCAGAATCCCAACTATAAAACCTATCCTGAGAATGGTTTTAAGCCTTTTAATTTATTCCACTCATAAAAACTTCATAATCTGTGAGCAATGGCCACTGAAGATCATTAAAGGGAATTGAAAATGGCAGATAAAAAAAAATCAGGATATGGAAGGAGATAAAACTGTACATAATCAGAGAGTCTGTTGATAGCGGTAAAAGGGTGAAATATACAAAATGGACTAGCACTGAAATAAAACCAAAGAAGTAAGTGAAAAATAAGCAAAGATATTGGAATGCAGATAATAACTGAGTTATAAGCTATGTACATCTACAGTGACCAAACAAATAAAAATAACCACACAGTGACTCAATACTCACACACACAGAGAAGTTTAAAAATATATAGATCTACAGAAGGTAAGTCAATGCTTACTTTATCTAGAGTGGTGAATGGAAGAGTAAAGAAGGACATTTTCTCACTCCTTAGTCCAAAGCAAAATTTTGGTAGAATCTACCTCTGGTGGTTCAGATGGTAAAGAATCTGCCTGCAATGCAGAAGACCTGGGTTCAGTCCCTCAGTCAGGAAGATCCCTTGGAGAAGGGAATGGCTACTCACTCCAGTATTCTTGCCTGGAGAATTCCATGGACAGAGGAGCCTGGCAGGCTGCAGTCCATGGATTAGTAAAGAGTCAGACATGACTGAGCAACTAACATGCAAGGGAAGAAAACTATCTGTTATCTAGTTTTTAATTTCCATAATTGTTAAAATGAGGATGAGAGTATTATCAGGATAACACTAGCTGCTATAATAATTAAGTCTCTAAATTTCAGAGGCTTAATAAAGTAGAAATTGATTTTTCACATAGTGTCAAACTCAAAACAGTGGGAAGTGAACCTTATCCTCTGCTAAGATTGAGATATCTCCATTTTTGTCATCTTGGGGCTTCTCTATTTTTAATATATAGCTCTTTTAAGATTGTTTAATATAGAACTTGCAAGAAAAAGTGACAGAAGTGTCAGCATATGAGAGGTTTATGAGGCTAACCTAGTAGAGATCCACTGCTCAGTAGGCTATATGACTGAGGCTAACTACAAGAGAGATCGGAAAATGTAGGCTAGGTGAATGTATAGAAAGAGGAGGAAATGAGACAGGTAATCTGGTATAGTTGCTTTCACTTCTATTGGAAAAATCAAATAATATAATGCTTATAATAAGCTCAATATCTCATATGCATTTCTTTTTTATTTTACTCATCCCTTTAATATTAAATGCCTAATAAGCATAAACCTTTGTTATTACTATTTGGTTCTACTTAGGATAGCTATTTCTGTAACCATTGGGGGGAGGAAAGCATAGTGAAAAGACAATAGACTTAATAAAACTGAAAACCAATAGATTATGCCCTTTGGAATATAAAATCATTGAAAAGGAAGGAGTTCAAAACTCACTGATCTTTACAGTCATTTCGGAACTGAAAATATGTTTGTCTTTGATTTGTTAATAATTTTCTGCCATATTTAATTCCCTCAGCACATATTCTGTGTATTGTATCTCAGCGTGATTTAATTTTTTTTATTATGTACTTACCTGGATGACAACCATGACATAAAAGTTGCTCAAAGGTATATTAAATATTTACGCTTGTTTCATTTTTAAATCCTAAATTATAATCTGTTTTAAATGCATTCATGTCACAGTCTAGTTCCCAAGTTTTTTGAAGCATACCAAAATAAAACATGAAAAAAATTACCACTTTGGTGATTAGAAATTCGAAGACTATGACTCATTTTGTTTATTGTCTTATGTTTTATGTGCTAGGTATTTCCAGCTTTTGAAACTCATGTTTCTATGATGTAAAAAATGAGGGCTGTCACTGTGGCCTATACAAACGTTACCTTCCTTATAATAGTGGTGTGATCAGTACATGGATATTGACTCAACTACTGATGTTTATGTATGTTTTTGTGATTTTATATACTTGTAAGAATTATGATTACTCTTAATTAAATATAAGTGGATATAAAGTTTACTGAAAACATAACAAAATTTGGAGTTAGGAAGACTTAAGTTTGAATCTTGGGCTTCCCTGCTGGCTTAGACAGTAAAGAGTCCTCAATGTGGGAGACCTGGGTTTGATCCCTAGGTCGGGAAGATCCCCTGGAGGAGGGCATGGCAACCCACTCCAGTGTTCTTGCCTAGAGAATCCCCATGGACAGAGGAGCCTGGCGGGCTACAGTCCATGGGGTCGCAAAGAGTCAGACGCGACCGAGTGACCAAGCACAGCACAAGTCTGAATCTTACATCTACTTTAAGAAATGCTGAAATTAATTGAAACTCAGAGTCTAAGTGTATACATTTACCTGAAAACTAGGGAAAATAATATGAACTCTGCATGATATAGAGGGCTTCCCTGGGGGCTCCAATGGTAAAGAATCTGCCTGCAGTGTGGGAGACCTGTGATTGATTTCTGGGTCAGAAAGATCCGCTGGAGAAGGGAATGGCAACCCACCCCAGTATTCTTGCCTGGAGAATTCCATGGATGGAGGAGATCGGTGGGCTACAGTCTATGGGGTTGCAAAGAGCGAGACACAACTGAGCAACTAAGACTTTCACTTTCTTTCTGCACTATACAAGACGGTCATGCATTTTACAGGAGAAAACAAATTTTAATGGGTTTAGAATGTTTTCTGCCACAAAGTTGATTCTCAATAAATATTTCAGGAAAGTGTCAAAGTTAAATTCCATAATATCAAAAATCCGTGAATATAGTATATATAATAATTTTGACACTAATTTATGTATATTATAGGGCTGAGTAAATGAATATTGTATGTTATCACTTACATGTGGAATCTAGAAAAGCTGAATTCATAGACACAGAGAGTAGAATGGTTGGTGGTTACCAGGGCTGGGGGTTGTGGGAATGAGCAGACCTGAACCAAATGGTACAGACGTGCTGTTAGAAGATAAGTAAGCTCTGGAGATCTATGCACAGCACTATGATTATAGTTAACGATGCTGTAATGAATACTTCAAAGTTGCTAAGAAGTTAGATCTTAAATATTCTCATCACAAAAAGAATTAACTGTGGTACATAATGGAGGTATTAGCTAGCCCCGGAGTGTTAACCATATTGCAATCTATAAATGTATCAGATAAATGTATCAAATGTCCACCTTAAACATACACAATGCTGTATGTACATTTTTTTAATTTGTTGTTTTAGTCCCGATCCCAAGGACTGTAGCCTGCCAGACTCCTCTGTCCATGGGGCTTCCCAGGCAAGAATGCTGGTGTGGGTTGCCATTTCCTTCTCCAGGGGATCGCTCCCACTCAGCGATCAAACCCGTGTCTTTAGCATTGCAGGGGGATTCTTTATCAAACACTCAAGAACAATTTTGCCTTGTGCTTTATCTAATTGTTTCATTTAAATCTATAATTATCTTACGAAGAAGCTAATGAACCAGTTAAGATAAGCAGTTCATATATAGTGGGGCTTTCTAAAAAGCTGAGAGGGCCAGAAGGAGACAAAAGAGAGATATTAAATACAGAATAACAAACACCTAGCAGGTTAAAGTTATTTTAGGAATTTCCAGCTAGTTTTCATCCACACTATGTGGTTAGGAAAAGAAACAGAAGTGCGTCTAAACAAACAGGATTTGTTTGAACCTCCCTGGATTGTGATCATGGACATGCTGAACTTGGCAAATAATGAGTGGTATGAAATAGTAAAACAATTATTTTTGAAGAAGTCTGTAGAAGGTTGCTGGAAATGGGCTTCGCTGATGGTTCAGCAGTAAAGAAGCCACTCTCAAGGAGACAGGGGTTTGATCAGGAAGATCCACTGGAGAAGGGAATGGCTACCCACTGCAGTATTCTTGCCTGGAGAATTCCATGGACAGGGGGCCCTGTGGGCTGCAGTCCAGGGGGGCTGCAGAGTCAGACACAGCTGAGCAACTAAGCACATATGCTGGCGAGGAGAGTGTGTAGGTGGTTGCAGTTTCACCAACTTATCCAGATAAACCTCTGTAGCTTTCACTGCAGAGTGTTGGTAAAGGAAAATAGAGCCCGTTTCTTAGGTCAGTTTCCCTGGGAAGAGTAAAAATTAGGCAAAGGGATTAATTGAACTGAGATGCATTTGCAACAAATTCCTAAGGCAGTCTAGTTGGGATGACCCCCAAATGGAGCATGGGGACAGGGCCTTTGTTCCTCAGTGGAGACCAGCCACTGACTACAGCCTTCCCCCCAGGAATGGGTACAGGATATTACAGCCTGATATTTTCTACAGAGGGTAGATTTCCTACTGTAAAAAAGCGAAAAAATAATTCTTAACCCAAATGAAATTTTCAGACATTTACCACAAAATATTTAAGAGTAAGAAGGAGAACTGTTAAGTTATATAAAGGACTTGAGAAAATGGTAAGAAGTAACTAAAGTTAACATTATTTAAGAAGAATCAGATGAAATATATGAAATACATATGAAAAATATAATAGAAATAAGCCCTTCATGGATCACAGCCTTGTCTTGGTGAAGAGGCTTGCATAACTCAATGAAGCTATGAGCCAAGCCATGCAGGGCCACTCAGGATGGACAGATCATAGTGGAGAATGCTGAGAAAATGTGTTCCACTGGAGGAGAAATAACAACTTACTCCAGTATCAATTGCCGCAAGAACCCCATTAATAGTACAAAAAGGCAAAAATACATGACACCAGAAAATGAGCCCCCCACAGTTGGAAGATGTCCAATATGCTATTGGGGAAGAGCAGAAGGCAATTACTAATATCTCCAGAAAGAACAAAGCAGTGGGCCAAAGCAGAAACAGCACTCAATTGAGGATGTGTCTGGTGGTAAAAGTGAGGTCTGATGTTGTAAAGAACAGTACTGCATAGAAACCTGGACTGTTGGGTCCTGAATCAAGGTAAATTGGATGTGGTCAAACAGGACATGGCAAGAGTGAACACTGACATCTTAGCAATCAGTGAAATAAAATGGAAGGGAATGGGTGAATTTAATTCAGGTGGTCATTATATCTACTACACTGAATCCCTTAGAAGAAATGGATAGCCCTCATAGTCAACTAGAGTCTGAAATGCAGTACTTGGGTGCAATCTCAAAAATGACAGAATGATCTCAGTTTTATTCCAAAGCAAACCATTCAACATCACAGTAATCCAAGTCTAGGCCACAACCACTAATGCTGAGGAAGATGAGGTTGCCTGGTTCTGTGATGACCTACAAGACCTTCTAGAACCAACACCAAAAAATGATGTCCTTTTTATCATAAGTGACTGGAATGCAAAAGTAGAAAATCAAGATACCTGGAGTAACAGGCAGGTTTGGCCTTGGATTACAAAATGAAGCAGGGTAGAGGCTAACAGAGTTTTGCCAAGAGAATGCACTGGCCATAGCAAACACCCTCTTCCAGCAACACAAGAGATGACTCTACACATGGACATCACCAGATGGTCAATACCAAAATCAGACTGATTGTATTCTTTGCAGCTGAAGATGGAGGAGCTCTATATAGTCAGTAAAAACAAGACCTGGAGCTGCCTGTGGCTCAAATCATCGGCTCCTTATTACAAATTTCAGGCTTATATGGAAGAAAGTAGGGAAATATATTGAGATAATGGAAATAAAATAGGTCCCCTTGTTGTCAGATATTTGTAATAATATGTTGGACTGAATATCTCATAATGAACTAAAAAATATGTGGACTTGTAATTTCTTGCATTTGTTGTCCCTGTCTTTACTGATAACTGGTTAAATTAAATATTAAATTATAAATGTTCTATATCTATGTATAATTATAAAATATCCCAAGTTTGAGATAAATATAAATGGATTAATTATTTCCTTGAAGCTCTTTTCAGTTGCAACAAAAATGCAACCACACAAGTTACTCTGGATATGAAATTTCCAAGAAGACAAAGATTTGTTGTGCTCCAGCTTCAGGAAGGAAACAAGTTGAGCTGGAAAAGAGGGACTCAAAGACTTGAGATGATCATAGAGAGAAGAATAGAAGACAGGTTATGAAGGATTTTGTTAATCAGACAAAAGATCTTGGATTTCATTCAGTAGGGTGATGGAGCTGCTCAAACTGGTTTGTGAGAATTGATCACTAAATTTTCATGAATATTGTGAGCTTTTTTTTTAAACATCATCCATATCAAAAATTAAATTAGTTATTTAAATTTATAACTAAATGAATTGTTTTGGAAACAAAGCTTACCACTTCCTAAATTATTTTGCTATAGTTTCCTATTATCACAGTAGACATTTGAAAACTATGTTATCTACATGCCGAGCATGCAATGCAATGAAATGCTAATACCCATCTCTTTCTAACTCCATATTCTCTGACATCACTCATGATGCTAGCTTGAAATTGGTGGGAGTTTTGAAACAAACAAAATCATTACGCTAATCCATACAAAATATAGTTGTTGGGTTTTTGTTTTTTGTTTTTTTTAGCTCCTGAGATTTGGTTGCTTAACATTCATCACCAAATAATCTAATTCTAATTGAAATACGAAAATATAGATTTTTAAAATAGCTAATTGAAATAAGAAAATAAATTTAGCAAGACAGCGGCATAATTAAACTTTATTTTGTCTGCTTATTTATTTATTTATTTATTTTGGCTTTAAGATAAGCAGAGAGAAGCCTTGAGAGAAGCAATGGAGAAAGTTGGAGGGGTTTTATTATAGTATGCTCATCTCAATGAGGCAAAGAGAATGAATTAAAAATAGGATAAATATTGTCAGACTTGAGGACAAGAGAAGGATCCAGGATGACTAATATTCTGGCTTGAACCATGTGTGTCTGATGGTGCAATTTACAATGACCATTAAACTAGAGGAAGAAGGAGTAACAGAGAGCCAGTGACAGGAGTGGAGGAAGAAATAGTGCAGTTTCGAACACGCTAGATCTGAGGTACATTTTAAATATCCTACTTATATAGCCTGGAGGATCATGCCAGGGAGTTAAAGGAACATCAGAAGCATTGAGAGCCTTGAGACTGCGTGAGATCACCAGGACAGAGGGTGACGAAAAGAGTAAAAGTCCCAGATCACTGTCTTTATGACACTGACATCTCACGTTTTTGCTTTTCACTTGATGTTGACAGAATATCTTAAAGCTTTCCTTCTTTTCTGTCCTCCATGGACAAAACACACCACAGCCTAAATGTTTTGGTCTCTGTTTTACTTTGATGAGCTTTAGCCATATAGCTTTAGCCATATCCTAGCTAACTCTCTTCCTTTCAGTCCTAGCTTATTCTAAAACTCCTCGTCTTGCACGCATTTTCCCTAATGAGGGGCGCATAGCTGAAAAGAGGTGACTCAGTGATCCACTGACAGAATCTACTGACAAATTATGTAGAGACAAGAAGATGAGATTAAACAGCAAACCACCTTGATGATAATCATTATTATTCTTTTGTTTCTTCTTTAGAGAACAACCTTGTCAAGTTTCCATAATCATTGTCACCTGTAATTGACTCCCTTGATTCCAATTGTTCTCTCAGCAAGTATCCTAGCCTTTACTGGTTCCTTGAAGAATACATGCATAAAAGCTCGAGAATTAGGCAAACTTTCCTTGCACTAAGACTTGAACATCCCTGCCAGAAGTCAGTCTGACATACACTACAGACTTCAATTGTACTGAGAACATATTGTAAAATATATATTACTAGTTCAGTATTCTTACATCTGCAAATCTTGAGATATACATTTTAAATTTTTTATCACAGATACAAATGTCCAGATGTTAATTTTGAAAATAGATCCAAAGCATCATACTTATACCAGAGTCCTCTGTGAAAGATCAAGTAGTGTAAGCAGCTTGATCATCAGCTGATGAAATATGCCATTAGAAGCAAAATAGAAATTAATTGCTTGGAAATGTGAACATCTGGAAAGATCTACGTATCCTACATACAACCGACCTCTGGTTTTGAATGCTGAGTTCTTAGTAAAATTCTAAGTCTGTACAATACTATAGATCTTCAGTAATCAAAGCAATGTGGTACTGGCACCAAAAACAAACAAACAAACCAAAAAAAAAAAAAAAAAAAAAAAAAACCAGACATAGGGATCAATGGAACAGAATAAAGAGCCCATAAATAAGCCCACACACCTATGGTCAATTAACCTTCACTAAGGAGCTAAGAATACACAATGGGAAAAATCTCTTCAGTAAATGTGCTGGGAAGGTTGAACAGCTACATGTAAATCAGTGAAATTAGAACACACCCTCACACTATGCACAAAAATGTACTCAAAATGGCTGAAAGACATAAACATGACACCATAAAACTCCTAGGAAAGATCATAAGCAAAATATCCTCTGACATAAATCATACCAATGTTTCCTTAGGTCTGTCTCCCAAGGCAATGGAAATAAAAACTAAAATAAATTAATAAGACATCATAAAACTTCCAAGCTTTTGCATGGAAAATGAAAGCATAAACAAAACAAAAAGACAAGACAGCCTACAGAGTGGGAGAAATATTTGCAAACAATGTGACCAAGAAGCGCTTAATGTTCAAAATATACAAACAGCTCAGTGAACTCAACAACAACAATAAAAAAAAAAAATCCTATCCAAAAATGGGCAGAAGACCTAAACTGAGATTTCTCCAAAGAAGAAACACAGATGGTCAAGAGGCACATAAAAAGATGATCAGCATCACTAATTATTAGAGAAATGCAAATCAAAGTTACAGTGAGGTACCACCCTACACCGGTCAGAATGGCCATCATTGAAAACTCTAAAATAAGAGGCTGGAGAGGATGCGGAGAAAAGGGAAGCCTCCTACACTGTTGGTGGGAATATAAGTTGGTGCAGCCACGATAGAAAAAGTATGGAGGTTCTTCAGAAAACTAAAAATAGAATTACCAAATGATCTAGCAATCCCACTCCTGGGTATGTATCCAGACAAAACTCCAATTCAAAGAGATACATGCGCCCCTATGTTCATAGGAGCAATACTCACAGTTGCCAAGACATGGAAACAAACTTAATGTCCATCAGCATAAGAGTGGATAAAGATGATGTGGTGTATATACAGAATGGAATGTTACTCAACCATAGAAAAGAAATAATGCCATTTCCAGCAACATGGATACAACTAGAGATTATCATACTAAGTGAAGCAAGTCAGAATGAGAAAGACAAAACCCATAAGATATCACTTATATGTGAAATCTAAAATATGATATAGCTATAAGACAGAAACAGACTCACTGACATAGAAAACAGAATTGTGGTTGCCATGGGGGAGAGAACTGGGGGAGGGATAGACTAAGAGTTTGGGGTTAGTAGAGGCAAACTATTACTTATAGAATGAATAAACAACAAGGTCCTACTATATATAGCACAGGGAACTATATTTACTTCCTGAGATAAGCCGAAATGGAAAAGAATATTTAATAAAAATTTTATGTATGTACAACTGAATCACTTTGCTGCATAGCAGAAATTAACACAACATTGTAAATCACCTGTATTTCAGTAAAAAAATAAAATTCTAAGTCTGTAAAATAACGTCCTTGTAAACTAATAGGTAAATCTTAAATCAGTTTTGCAAGCCATATATGCCTATATGGAATTTTTTTTTTTTTTTACAGTTTTAGCCAAGAAACAGAGCTGAGCCCAATTCTCACAAATGCACCTACTATTTACCATATATATATTCACTTTAACAATTGCTGGTTTATATGCTAGCATTCCTTTCACTGTGCTTGACCTGTGACAATCTTCTGCATTTTACTAAGACTATATGTGCTTGCTCTGATAGCTGTTCTTTTCCTTGGAAAGTTATACTTCATTAGAAAATTTCCTGTGTTTATTAATTTCTATTTCTTTGTCTTTTCTTTAACTTTCGGATGCTCTGTATCCAAAAATAGGTAGCACAACTTTAATGTCTATCTTTGGAAAGCACCACTTAAATCTCAAAAATAATCTTAATTGATTAACTGGGGAAAAAGAAAAGATATCCCAAATACTCAAAACTTTAAATGGCATGTCTTGAGTTTTCAATGAATTTTGATGTAAAAACTAAAATGAGCTGAATTTTGTTGCATAATGAATTTTTTCCCAAGCTTTTGAATTCCCATCACTGGAAAGTAAAGACTTGGTAAGCATCTGCCAAAAGAACATTGGAGGATATTTCTTCACTGATTGGAAGGAGTCTACTTTTTTATCTCTATTTATCAGTGTACAGATAAGGAGAAACTTGACCAGTTCACTTCGCCATGGAAGGGAAAGAGAAAGGAAACCTCATCCTATGAGATGTGGCGTGCTTAATGGAGATGAGCAGCAAAATTTGCTCTTCTTGCAGCAAACATGAAGAAGGAGCATAACACAGTCTAACATGATTTATAAGTTCCACAATTCCATGGACTAATCCACCAGATTAAAATAAATTATATATAATTCATTATATAATTTAAACTATATTTTAAACATAAGTATATAGGTATATAATATTACATATATATGTATGATATATGCACACATATATACATATATGATATATACACACACATATATATGCATTCCTGACTCATGACACTGGGAGAAATTTTTCCCAAGGGTCTTTAATCAGAGACAGATGGTGATGGTTTAGTTGCTAAGTCATATCCAGCTCATGTGATCCCGTGGACTGTAACCTGCCAGGCTCCTCTATCCATGGGATTTCTCAGGCAAGAATACTGGAGTATTTCCTTCTCCAGGGGATCTTCCTGACCCAGGGATCAAACCCAAATCTCCTGCATTGTAGGTGGCTTCTTTACTGACTGAGTCACCATAAATTCCATAATTTCATGGACTAACCCACCAGATAAAAATTAATTATATTATATGTTATAACTATATACTTATATAAAGTACATATTTTATATTTGTGTATGTATATATATACATATATATATATATTCCTGACCCAAGACACTGAGTGCAATTTTTCACAAGGGTCTTTAATCAGAGACAGAAGTATATAATATAATTCAAAATGTCTTCATAGCAAGTATCAAAACTAATTCCAAGTGTTGTTCCCAAAGCAATATGAAATCTAACAAGGTAAAGTACTAAGACATTTTCATATTTTGTTAAGAAAAGATTTGAGTATCAAGTGTTGAAATTTCCAGATCTTATGTAATATTTTAGACAAAAGAAGACCAAAAATGTTTAACTACACTCAGTCTGAATTTTATTCTGCATGTATGTTATCACTCAGTCACGTCTAACTCTTTGCTACCTCATGGGCTGTAACCTGCCAGGCTCCTCTGTCCATGGGATTCTCCAGGCAAGAATATTGGAGTGGGTAGCCATTCCCTTCTCTAGGGAATCTTCCTGACCCAGGGGTTGAACCCAGGTCTCCCACATTGAAGGCCAATTCTTTACCATCTGAGCTACCAGGGAAGCCCATTATTCTGTATATTTTAGTCTAAGTATAAAAAAATCTTTTAGTGTGGAGATAAAGAAAATTTCTGTATATTTTGCTCATTTCCCTTAATTTTCTCCATTGTTGCCATATCTGCAATTTATAAAATTAAACAAAACACTTTTCATCATATTTGTGCTTGTCTACCTGTGCTTTGGATATGCAAGAGAATGTAGCAATGAGATTACTGCATGGAGAATCCAATTCAGTCTTTAAAATATTTGAAACAATTTAGAGAGTAAACAGGAAGAGTCGATGTCAGTAGCATCATGTTTCAGCATTGCTCAGAATAGAGAAAAGCTGAGACTTCTGCCGAGTCACCAGTCACAACAGAGAAGAAAGCACTGAACCTGAGTTAGTACTAGCTTTAGAATTCTATTTAATATTCACTAAGGGTATTCCAAAAATGTCAGGTCCTGCTCTTTAAACTTTTATTGTGCATCTGTGCATTTTCTGCCCTTTTAAAGCCCTGATTCACTAACTTTTTAAGCCAGTGGTGAAAATATTTCTAGCTTCCACTGAGATATATTGGGGGGAAATGGCATTTAATTTAATAATAATTAGTTGGAGAATGTTTCACGTTTAGAATAAAAAGGAAATTCTAGGAACTTTTCTAAAGGGGTAGGCACAATATATGCTAAAATAGCTAATGATCTGCATAAAATAAACTCTGAGGGGAAAAGATAATCTAAATGTTGTAACTTCATCATTCAAAAATTCTTGTTAAAAAAAAAAGTTGCTTCCTGACTCTTCAGTGCATACGAAAGTATATGATGTGTGATTAAGTTGTTGTTTTGTCACTAAGTTTTATCCGACTCTTTTGAGACCCCATGGACTGTAGCCCACCAGGCTCCTCTGTCCATGGGATTTCCCAGGCAAGAATACTGGAATTGGTTGCCATTCCCTTCTCCAGAGGATCTCAGGGATTAAACCTGCATCTCTTTTGCATTCGCAGGCAGATTCTTTACCACTGAGCCACCAGGGAAGCCAAATTAATAACTAAATAAAAAACACTGTGATACATATTGCATTACCTTTTTACTTTATGTAAGTTTGTTTGACTCAAGTTTTTCAATTATCTTATGAAAGTGGATTCATTCACTCACTAGGCATTTATCACTAGCAATACAATTAGGTATACAGATCAGATACATTATGCTTTATTCAAAGAAATGGTTGTTTTCATGAAAGACCAGACATGTAGATAGTAATCACAACTTTATAGTATGAAAGAAGGATAAATGGTGTCACATGAGAACGGAGAAAGAAAGCCTAACCGAGTCATCTGAGAGGATGTAAATATGGACTTGCTCTAAATAAGTGCCTAACTAGAAGAAACTACATTGGCAAAGACTGTCAACATGGCAGGCACTTCATCTTGATTACAGCCTTGACATCTTACCTTCTATTTTAAATAAAATTTGACCATGGTGTGCTTTCCTCCTTGGACTGCACATCTGTTTAGCCCCTTAAAGACTCATCTTGACTGAATTACAATGTAGTATTTTCTTTTAAAATTTTTTTTTATTTTAAAATTAAAAATGAGATTCATTTTTTATGAACTAGCAATCTTAATTCCATTTGCAACCTACTTATTCCTTGCTATGTAATATATTCACAGACTCTGAGGATTAATATATGGGCATCTTGAGGCGGGGGGGGCAATATTCTGCCCACCACAATGCCTGCTAAAATTAAATACTGACTAAAGGTACATGATCATCTAGTTCTCTAGAAAGCTCAGAATGAGATGTGAGCTATGCTAACATCTTCACCACAGGTTAATTCATCACATATACTTCCAAAATGTCCACTCGGTGCTGGTGGCTCCGCTGGTAAAGAATCCGCCTGCAGTGCAGGAGACCTGGGCTCAGTCCCTGGGGTGGGAAGGTCCCCTGGAGAGGAGAATGGCAACCCACTCCAGTGTTCTTACCTGGAAAATTCCATGGACAGAGGTCCTGGCAGGCTACAGTCTATCTAGTTGCAAAGAGGATTAACACTTTTACACAGTGCCTGACACTGTTTTAGGTAAAACTTTTCTTGGGGAAATACATGGGAAGAAGGAAGATTCCTTGGAAAAAGCAGGACCTGGATATTCCTGGAAACCTTGTTATTTAGCCACTGAACAAATATCATTGAGATACTATTTTGTACTAGATATGATTCTGGATATTGGGTGCAAATTGGTAAAAAAACAACAGGCTGGCCCCCTACTTTTGCAAAAATTACAGTCTAATCCAGCAAATATCAAACAAGTGAATAAAAAAATTGTAAAATCATAAATTAACTAATAAAGCACAGGTTTCAAAAACAGCAAAGGATCCTACATTAAAATGTAAAAAATATCTCAGAGAATTGACCTCTAAGCCAGGGTATGTAAAATGACCTAACGCCATCTAAAAAGTCTCTTGAGTGTGCTCCCATGAATATCTGCATCACAAACACCGAGTATGTGTTCCTGCTTAAAATTAATATCCTTTGACCTCTTTATAGGCTTAATAAAATCAGATTATCTGGTACTAGGACCAAGGAATCTATATTTTAACAACTCTGTCAACTGATCCTTCTGAACATTGAAGTTCATAAATCTAGCACAATACTTAATGTTAGGAGGGTCAATTTTTATAGTTTTTTGCTGTAATGCAAACAACAGTATTTCTGTCATAGAAGAGTCATATTTAAGGATCAGAATATTTACCCATACAGTTGAAAACTATTGTCTCCAGGAAGAAGGTTTTTGGATAAAAAGAAGAAACCCCTTTGAAGCGTCAGCAAGAGTATTAGGGTTCTCCAGAGAAAAAGAACTGGTAGGAGGGGTGGGTGGGGTGGGGAGGCGTGTAGATTTAGCATAGCTTTTGACTCACAGGGCTACAAAGAAAGAGAAGTGCCGGGGTCCACTGTCTACAGGCTAGAGAACCAGAACAGTTGGTGGAATAACTCAGTCTAAGTCTGAAGACCTGAGACGCAGAAGACCTTCAGGGGCAGGACAAGATGGACGATATTCCAGCTCAAGGGAAAAGAGAGAGGATTCACCCTTCCTTCCTGAAGTTTTTCTATTCAGGCCCTCGACAGACTGATGCTGCCACCCACAACAGTGAGAGCAGATCTACTTTATTCACCCTACTGAATCAAACGCCATTCTTCTGGAAATATCCTCACAGACATACCTAGAAATAAAGTATCTTCTGGGCATCCCTTAGCCCAGTCAAGCTGACATAACATTAGCCACCACAGGAATGGCACATGTAAATTGAAGACGGTTAAATGATGCTTTGACTTTTCTGTGATCCATGGTAAAACTTGGGGAGTTGTGCTATTTTAGGTCAAGTGTAAGCGGCCTGTGAGATTATTAACTTCTCTATTCAACTAAAATAAACATCACTATTGAGTTTTGCAGACCCAAGTAAGCCTCTCAAGCAATGGTTATGCCATTATATGATAAGTGATGATATTAAACATGTTAAAGTAATTTCATAGTGATTTATTTGATTTCTTAGGCCTTTTGGTTTTGTGTGCTCCACTTATTTAAATCTCTCCCTTCAGTGATAATAAATGTCCAAAGAAGACATACAGATGGCTAACAAACACATGAAAAGATGCTCAACATCACTCATTATTAGAGAAATGCAAATCAAAACCACAATAAGGTATCATTACACGCCAGTCAGGATGGCTGCTATCCAAAAGTCTACAAGCAATAAATGCTGGAGAGGGTGTGGAGAAAAGGGAACCCTCTTACACTGTTGGTGGGAATGCAAACTAGTACAGCCGCTATGGAAAACAGTGTGGAGATTTCTTAAAAAACTGGAAATAGAACTGCCATATGACCCAGCAATCCCACTTCTGGGCATACACACTGAGGAAACCAGATCTGAAAGAGACACGTGCACCCCAATGTTCATCGCTGCACTGTTTATAATAGCCAGGACATGGAAGCAACCTAGATGCCCATCAGCAGATGAATGGATAAGGAAGCTGTGGTACATATACACCATGGAATATTACTCAGCCGTTAAAAAGAATTCATTTGAATCAGTCCTAATGAGATGGATGAAACTGGAGCCCATTATACAGAGTGAAGTAAGCCAGAAAGATAAAGAACATTACAGCATACTAACACATATATATGGAATTTAGAAAGATGGTAACGATAACCCTATATGCAAAACAGAAAAAGAGACACAGAAATACAGAACAGACTTTTGAACTCTGTGGGAGAATGTGAGGGTGGGATATTTCAAAAGAACAGCATGTATACTATCTATGGTGAAATAGATCACCAGCCCAGGTGGGATGCATGAGACAAGTGCTCGGGCCTGGTGCACTGGGAAGACCCAGAGGAATCGGGTGGAGAGGGAGGTGGGAGGGGGGATCGGGATGGGGAATATGTGTAAATCTATGGCTGATTCATATCAATGTATGACAAAACCCACTGAAATGTTGTGAAGTAATTAGCCTCCAACTAATAAAAATAAATAAATAAATAAAAAGTTATTCTTATTTAGTTAAAAAAAAAAACCAAGGTAGTAGAAACATTGAAAACCAGAAACTATATTAGAAATAACAGGAAGATTTATCAGTATAAGCATAAGCACATACATAATTGTTAAAGATCTACTTTTGTCCAATTAATAATTGCTCTCCATGTCAATTGGGCTTCCTGGTGGCTCAGACAGTAAAGAGTCTGCCTGCAATGCAGGAGACCCAAGTTTGATCCCTGGGTTGGGAAGATACCCTGGAGAAGGAAATGGCATCCCACTCCAGTATTCTTGCCTGGAAAATCCCATGGACAGAGTAGCCTGGGGGCTACAGTCCATGGAGTTACAAAGAGTCGGACACAACTGAGTGACTTCATTTCCATGTCAACAAAGGTCCGTCCAGTCAAAGCTATGGTTTATCCAGTAGTTATGTATAGATGTGAGATTTGGACTATAAAGAAAGCTGAGCACCAAAGAATCGATGCTTTTGAACTGTGGTGTTGGAGAAGACTCTTGAGAGTCCCTTGGACTACAGGGAGATCCCACCAGTGAATTCTAAAGGAAATCAGTCCTGAATATTCATTGGAAGGACTGATGCTGAGGCTGAAACTCCAATACTTTGGCCACCTGATGCGAAGAACTGACTCCTTGGAAAAGACCCTGATGCTGGGAAAGATTGAAGGCAGGAGAAGAAGTGGACAACAGAGGATGAGATGGTTGGGTGGCATCACTGATTCGATAGACATGGGTTTGAGTAGGCTCTGGGTGATGGACAGGGAAGCCTGTCATGCTGTAGTACATTCAGTCCCAAAGAGTCGGACATGACTGAATGACTGAACTGACTGACTTCCATGTCAAGCTAATATTACAAAATAATTTGGGGGAAAAGAGCACCTATAGGCAAAATCCATTTAGTAAACAGAATCAGAATGGTCTTCCTATGAGAAATTCCTTAGTTCTATGATTTATAACCAAACTAAACTGAAATTTAAATACAAACTTAAATGAATAATAATAATAATAAAGAAACTGTCAGAAGGAGAGGAAGGATGTCAACACTGGCACAACATCTTAATTCAGGTAAGCTATAGCACAGCGGCCAAATCTGACCAACCACCTATTTTTATACAGACATGCTGCTTCACTGGAGAAGCCCTGATACTGGGAAGGATTGAATGAAAAAGGAGCTGTGGGCGGCAGAGGATGAGATGGTTAGACAGCATCACCAGCTCAATGGATATGAATCTGAGCAAACTCTGGGAGACAGTAGATGACAGAGGAGGAGTCTGGAGTGCTACAGCCCGTGGGGTCACAGTCAGTCAGACACACCTCAGCGACTGAACAACAGCAACAGCAAAAATATGGAGTCAGAAGTGGTTTTTACATTTTTAAATGGTTGGAAAAATATATTTAAAAAAACCTTCATGATGTGAAAAATAGATAAAATTTAAATTTCAGTGTTCATAAAGCTGAATTGGAACACAGCAGAGCTCATTCATCTATGTATGGTCCATGGTTTCAAGGCTGTTAGCACAGCAGAATTGAGAAGCTGTGATAGAGACCTTCTATCCCACAAAGCAGGACATATATACTGACTGGGTCTTCACAACACAAATTCGTCTATTCCCTTCTTAATTCGTTACCTGTTTGAATATTAATGCATATATGTTTCTATCATGTTACCATGTAAAATTATGGTAACATTTAATAAAAATGTTAATGCATATATGTTTATAGCCTGAGGCCTTCCCTGGCGGCTCAGAGGGTAAAGAGTCTGTCTGCAGTGTGGGAGACCTAGGTTCAGTCCCTGGTTGGGAAAACCCCCTGGAGAAGAAAATGGCAACCCACTCCAGTATTCTTGCCTAAGGAACACCAAGGATAGAGGAGCCCAGCGGGCTATAGTCTATAGGGTCACGAAGAGTCGGACATGGCTGAGCAACTTCACTTTTCTTTCTTGTATCATGTTAGTTAAGTTTTAGTAAAATATTTAATAAAATATTACATATATAAAATATGCATGGCACATGGCAGAAACATGAGTGTGTGTGTATATATATACACACACATATATGCATGTATATATACGTATACATATATATATATTTTACCCCTTACTATTAAGATTGTCATGTACTGTGCATGTCACATGCATATCTCATTTAGTTCTCCCATGCAGTGTATGCAATATTTGAGTTATTTCACTTAACTCTTGACATAGTCAGGCAAGGATGTGCTAGAGTTAAACCCATTTAACAAATGCAAATATTGGAGTTTACATAGACTACCTGATTTCCAGAGTCAACAGCTGGAACTCAAGCCCCATTTAGCATAACTCCAAAATTTCATACTCTTATTCACTGTTACTACTGGGTTGGCCAAAAAGTTTGTTCAAACTTTCGCATATATGAGAGTGCAGAAAAATCTGAACAAACTTTTTGGCCAACCCAATATTTATATTCAGTTACATATTTATACAAATAAAAATTTATACACACTTAAACACTAACTAACACATCAAAGGCTAAAGCACTTTTATAACACATTTGTTTTAATTTCAATTTAAGTACATCTTTTGCTGTTTCAAGAAAATCTTTCTTCAGAACTGTAATAAGTAACACATCAAATGTTGCTAGACAGAGCCTGCTAATGCAGACAAAGGCAGTTTCATAGAGGGCCAATATATTTTTATCTTTTTCTCCTGGAATATTTTCTATCTAAGTGGAGTGAGTAGGCACATAGACTATCCCTCATTTTATAAACCTTCAGTGAATACTCCTGAAAACACCGGTGAGTTAGGGGATGCAAACTGAAGGAGGAAGGGAAGTGGGAGTAGAAAGCAGAGGAAAACTGGCCATCTGCTTACCAATCTGAAATCACTCCAGTTTTTCTCCCGTTCAATTTGCAGATTTACTTTGAATGATTATATTGTACACAGTGGGGATTCATAACCCTCCTAATTCTGTGAATCGGGGATTAATTACTGGTGGGACTATTTGTCCAGACTGTCCTGAGGACTTCCTTGGTGGCTCAGTGGTAAAGAATCCGCCTGCCGGAGCAGGGGACATGGTCCAGGAAGATCCCGCATGTCTCAGAACTAAGGCCATGCATCCCAACTGCTCAGCCCACATAGCCTAGCGCCTGCGCTCCGCAAAAAGAGAAGCCACTGCAGTGTGAAACCTCTGCACCACAATCAAGAGTAGCCCCCGCTCACTTCAAGGAGAGAAAGCCCAGGCACAGCAACGAAGACCCAGCGCAACCGAAACTAAATAAATCAATTTAAAAAAAGGGGGGGGCTGTCCTAACATTTGGACCCACAGAAGGCTCTTCCCCAGCCATTCTTTTAAATATGTTCCTGGGGGTAAAAAGTCTCCATCTGGATCTTGGGTTGTAAATGATTCAATAGAATTAGAATACTTGAAGAGATTTTAGTAAAATTTTAACCTATAAAATTATACAGCATTTGAGACTAAAACAGTTTGTGACACTTTACTAAAGTGAATTTTATTTTGAAAGGGAAAAGGGAGACATAAGTTAAAGAAAAAAATAATGTCACATGTATAAATCTAAGATGTAAAGTCTCCATTTTTTCCATGATAAATGACATTTAACTTGGTACAAAAAAGCTAAAATTTAAGAAATTTCCACATATCCCAGTGACTTCATTAGATGTTTCACATATGCTATTTTGTATAATTCCTATAGCAGCCCAGTGAAACATACATTTTTTCTCTCAATTAAAAATTGATCTAAAAAAAAAAAGATGAAGCAAACATAGCTGTTGTAGATTAAGTCCTTGCTCATGATCATTATTCATTTCCTTTTCCCTTTATCCATCCTGGAGGGCTACAGTCCAAGGGGTCGTAAAGAGTCGGATATGAGTGAGTGTGTGGCACTTAGATACTGGATAGTGTTCTTCCTTTCCCCTTGACTTAGGTTTGTCCATGAAACTTGCTTTGGCAAACGGAATACCGTATTAGTGAACTGATGACACAGGAGCCTTAAAATATGCTTCAGTTTTGGCTTTCTCTCTTGTGCTTGTTCCCTTGTCATGAGAAGTTTTCCCTGGCATTAAGAATATTAAGGGTATTAAGAATACCCTTCAGCTGAGCCCATGAGCTGATCCAGGCTGACCCAAAGACCGTGGGCAAGAAAGATGCTTAATGTTGTGCGCCACTTTATGTAAGACTTTTATGTAGGAAAATATGACTGTGAAAAATTGGTTATGGGTTGAAGCTATAAGACAGAACAAAACACACATATGGGAAAAGCTAAAGCAAAATATGTGCAACTTTAGGTAGAATTGCATGGGTAGCCACAAAGAGACTCTACAGAAAGCGGGAAGAACAATCCGTGTGATAGTGATGTAAAAGAGAGAAAACAGTTTTGAGGTGAAATGTTGAATGTATGAGTCAACTGTTTAAACTACTACAAGAAAGTGATGAGCTCATTGAGGAACAAAACAAAATTAAAAACTGGCCAGTTAGCTAGCAAAACTTAGAGAGCTCAGAGATTGCATGGCTGGAAAAGGAACTGTCTGTCTTCAGATCAATGGTGTATCCTAACAAAGATGGCCTTCATCTTCAGCTTGACTAAACTTTATAGAGGTTTATTCCTGATTCTAGGCCTCTTGCCTCCATTTCCGTAGGGCTTTTACTTTAAAAAACTTTCTACTGTAAATTCTTTCTCAGCCCTTTTGAAATGTAAATATTCTCCCAGTCTCTTGCCAGTTTTACAGTCCAGAAAGGTTTTTCTTATGGAATCTTAAAAAAAAAAAAAAGTACAAATGAACTTATTTACAAAAGAAACAGAGTCACAGATTTGATAACAAGCTTACCATTACCAGAGAAAAGAGTGGGAAGACAGAAATTTGGAGATTGGGATTAACATATACACACTACTGTAAATAAAATAGATAACTATAAGTAATAAGGACCTACTGTATCACACAGGGAACTCTAGTCAATACTCTGTAATGACCTATATGGGAAAAGAATCTAAAAAAGAGTAGATATATGTATATGTGTAACTGATGCCGTTTTCTGTATGCCTGAAACTAACACTACATTGTAAATCAACCATGCTCCAATAAAAATTTTAAAAGAAATGTTTTTAAGATCTGTAGCCATCTCTTTGAAATACAGTCATCAAGGAAGATAGTGTTCCTACCTCTCCAGTTCCTGTGGAAAGGTAGGGGCCTAGATTCTTCAATAGGCATCAGTAAGCAAACACAGATGGCCTAATCATAGAGAAAAATATTTGCAAACTCAAATGTGAACAGCTCAATGTGATGACAGATCCCACTGACTAATCTCCTTCCCTAATGTCCTTCAGTACTTTTCCACTAGATCACTCACCTCAGCGCTTAAAAATACATTCACCTTGAGTTCAATCTCTTTCCTCTGTTGCAATAATCTTAACTAAGTCTTTCTTGTCTAACTTTGTCCAGTGTAATTTTTCTTTGACAGTCCATTGAACAATAGGCTCAGATAAAGGACAATTACTCTAAGTGTTACAGTAAGACATGACCTCAGAGCAAAGACCAAATCAAGCCTGTGGCTGTGACATCCTCTGCTGAAATCTCTAAAAGGAGTAAGATATATCTAATGGATCTTCTAAGCCAAATAAGGCTCCTAGAAAACTTAGGGTCATAAGCACATAGAATCCTGATGTAAACAAACTACTAGTAACTAAGGAGAGAGAAGTATTTTATAAAATAATTTTAGAAGTAACATTGAGCACATGGAGTTGACCAGAATCAAATACATAGAAATTCAGAATGTTTTAAGAAAGCTGTACTGGCAAAAGTGCCTCCTGCCTACACTATGAGATTTTTGAGATATTAAAAGACATTCACCAGGAAGCTCACCAAGAAATCTGCTTAATGCTCTTTTCAAGGGCATCAAGGAGAGTGACGCCAAGCAGAAATTCCCAGAGAGTGGAGTCAAGAGCTATAAACAATTGACTGAACCAAACTGAAGCTTAGTCAGAGAACATTTCCTATCCCCAGGGTACAAGATTCTGGCAATATTTGCTCATTATGATCTCAGAATTGTTGTAGACTCATAACTATTTGCCGCCTCTTCTTTCCATTTTGAGTTAGGAGTTATCCTGTCCTTGTTCCACCATCATATGTTGGGTGCATGGGCTAGAAGCAGTGCAGACTATCTAACTTTCCAGATGCTGTTGTTCCTGGACCTGGTTGAGCCTGATGCCATGCAAAAAATTGGCCTAAGGGGATATTTTGGAGACAAACTGAGTTCTTGTTTCCACATGGGGAAATGAAGTGAATAAATATTGTGACCAAAAAGAATCTCAAGTTGTAGCCACAATACAGACATCCATCCCATTCTAATCTCCTGACTGTGGGAAGGGTGAATGTGATGCTGGATTGTATGCAGATGCCTATAAAATGACTGGTGGTCTGCTTGGAATAGGTTAATGACCTTCTCCCTCCCAGTCAGAGGAGCTCAGGGGTATTGAAGTAGTTTGAGTTTTGTATATGTATTTCTTAACAGCATCTAAAGGGGCTTCCCCGGTGGCTCAGACACTAAGGAATCTGCCTATAATGCAGGAGGCCTGGATTCAATCCCTGGGTCAAGAAGATCCCCTGGAGAAGGGAATGGCTACCCACTCCAGTATTCTTGCCTGGAGAATTCCATGGATAGAGGAGCCTGGCAAGCTATATAGTCCATGGTGTCGCAAAGAGTCAGACACGACTGAGTGACTGACAATTCACTTCAAACTTTAAAAATTTAAGCTTTTACTCAATAAGTAACAAAATCCTCAAAGAGATAAAGTATATATTTACATGCTAATTGTTAATGATTTAAAATGTTATCCTACTTCCATGACAACATATTTTAATTAAGTTCTGATTGCATACCAATTGGTAAATCTAAGTTGAGTAGAGTCTCCTTGGAAATGTACATTTAAATTTACACAGTGTTTTAAATAGATTTATTATCTCCCTACCTGTTTGAAATAAATTGTGTAAAAATCAGATTTTAATATTGTAGATATTATCATCACTCCTGGTTAATATCTGTAAGGAAAAGAGTACTGAATTTGGAATGAGAGGTGCTACTTACCACCTTTGTGGCCTGAAACATGTATTTAACTTCCCTGAACATCGGTATCATTTTCTATTACACGGGGCTGATAGTAAATGTATTGTAGAGTTAGTGTGAAATTAATTGCTATAGTATATGTCGTTTCTATTGAACAGTAAACTCTCAGAAATTTAATTTCACACCTGCCCCCCTATGAACACCCACACACAGTCTTTCCTCAGTGCATAAGAAATTGTTTATCTGACATGAAATACAAAGTTGGAATTTTTAAATCAATCTGTGGGCTTGGGACTCAAAATACTTAACTCCATTCACTCTTAATTTTCAGCCTGTCCCTTTCACAGTGCTGGTCAGTCATATCAGAACTAGATGTTCTACGTTATGGCTACTTTTCTTCTATACCAAGGTGGCTTAGAAGATCAAGATGTTAGAAAATCAAATTAATTTAATAAAACAGTAAGTTATTTGAAAATAAAGAGACTGTGTGGGTGTGCGTTGCATCCTTTGGGAGCAAAGTTTTTATTTTTAATTGGAGGATAGGTGCTTTACAATGTTGTGTTGGTTTCTGCCATACAAGAGTGTGAATCAGTCATAAACATGTATCCCCTCCCACTTGAACCTCCTCCCACCTCCCCTTCCCACCCCTCTAGGCAGTCACAGAGCAGCAGGCTGAGCTCCTTGTGTGATACAGAGATGTCCCACTAGCTGTCTGTTTTACGTATGGTGATGTACATAATTCAGGGCTATCTCTCAATTCACCCCACCTTCTCCAATTTCCTGCCGTGTCCATAAGTCTGTTCTTCATGTCTATGTCTCTATTCCTGCCCTGGAAATAGGTTCATCGGTACCATTTTTTCTAGATTCCATGTATCTGCATTAATATATGATATTTGCTTTCTCTTTCTGCCTTACTTCTGTGTAACAAGCTTTCGGTTTGTCTACCTTTAGATTTAGGAGAATGTAAGTCGCTGAGCAAAGAGGCGTGAGCTGATCTGAACCTTGTCAAAATCTTGTCTACTGGTTATATCTTCAGATCACTCCCTTGTGTTTTATGGCAGCAAGTTGCCACATTAGGCCGGAGATGGTGTGAGGAGAGTAGATACAAGGCTTAGTTCATGCAGTGATGCCTGTAAAAGGACTAGTGGTCTGTCCGAAATGGTTGATGATCCTGAGGTGACATCTCTTCGGTTGGAAGGACTCAGGGAACTTGACTCGTTCTACTTTTTCATCCTCTATCCTGTGAGGGACCTGCTTTGCTGCCCTGCCTTCTCAATCTGTTGCTCTCTACATCTGGACCTATCTCGCTGGAGAATGGGGTTAGATAGATTTAGATCAACACCCAGCACCACTATCCTTATGATCTTGTATAGATTTCCTAAAATCTTAGAAATCTCCTTCCTTAGCTATTAAATATATTTTTAAAAATCCAGCTCATGAAATCCACACCTCTTCTCCAATAAAATGTAATAACATGTGTCTGTAATGTAGTATAACCAATCTTTAGTAGTCACTCAATAGAAAATAGCTAATATTAGCATTTTAGCTACATCTCTTTAGAAAAAAAGCTGCATATAAACCTGAGGCAAACATTATGTTGAAGGTCCATGTGAAAATTTTATTAGACGTCCTTTGGAATTAAGAAATAGAAGAGAATTAGTAATTGACAAATTTCACATCTGGTTCTACTATGAAAATAGAACAGATTAATTTCTGAGTCAAGGAAACAGACAAGGGGATCACTTCTACTGAGAGTGTGGTCTTCAGTATTAATTATTTGGATGACAAAGTGAGTTTCCATTCATCAGTCTCTTTTAAAATCCTAACATAATTTGTTTGACGTTGTTTTAAAAGCATTTGTTTCTGGTGACAGTCTAGCTAGAGATAGATAGGATGTCTTTATAAAAGATATTCTGAGAGCAAATATATCAGAACTAATCTTTTGAGTTAGAACTGCAAAAAGATACACGGGTAGTTACCTTAACCATTGCATTTTAAATGGTCCAGAAATGTCTGTTAAGTAGAAATTGTAGTAAATGTGTATAAGAGAAGAAACATAAAGACTTGAACTTTGCCAAGAGAACTTACTGAGGATACTGGAGAAAACAAAGGAAGACCTATTCTGAGCTTACCAAAAAGTTGTCATAAATACACATTTTTGTACACATACACACAAAATACACATTTTGGTTCCAAGGAATTGAAGTACTGCTGGTGATACATTATAAAAAGAGAATGAAATTTTAAACAAAGATTTTTTTTTTAAAATCCCTAATTATTTCCAATAGAACATTTGAGTCTAGATGATTAATGAATGTGAATTTAGAGATTGAAATTTGTCATTTGATATGGAAAACTGAAAGGGAGGACAAAAGATTATTATTTTTCTAACAACCAGTGTTCTGTGTTCATATAGACTGCTAAAGAAACTAATCAGCAGGTTTGAAGTTTATTCAAAGGCCCAACATCAGAAGGAGAGTTTTAAAATGTCGTACACTGGAAGTAGAAACAAGGAAATAAACACACTTAAATCCCCAAAGTCAGCAAGAGGTAGTTGTAAGCACCCCTCAATGTAACCAAGGTGGGTTATTTATAGGAATACTCCTTACAATATGTTAACTATATAAATGAGAGTAAAATATGGGTGGAGAAATGTGATGAGCAGACTTTACCACCCCAGCCGCTGTGTTCTTGTCCTTGTATCATTCCTCTATTACCATCCCTTTGATTGTGAAGGATTTGCTTATGATTTGCTTCCATCAATAGAATATGACAAAAGTGATGTCAATGGCCTGATTAAGTCATGCTCTATCTATCTATCTATCTATCTATCTATCTATAAGATTTCATATATGTGTGTGTATATAAGATTTTTATCTTGCTACCCAACTGCTTTCCTTACCAACCTTGAAGAATCATCAAGCTTATACAGGTTGTGTGGTCACAGGGACATAAATTCTACCAGCAATACGAGTAATCTTGGAAGTTCATCTTCCAAAGTTCATCCCCATCAGTCCTCCCCATGGCATTCCAGTCCTTGCTGATGTATTATTGCAGTTTTTCAGAAGGCCCAACTAAGCAATGTACCTAAGCTGTGCCGAGGTACCTCACCCAGAGGATCTTTGAGATAGTAAATGCATATTGTTTTAGGTCACCAAGTCTGTGATGATTTGTTACATAACATAGAAAACTAATATAAGGAAATCTATCAATTTTCACAGAATGCCAGAGAAGATAGAGGGGTTTCTTTGGAATATTTTTTGGTTTAAAGATAGCTAATCCCTTTTAGGGGACTTCCCTGGTAGCTCAGACAGTAAAGCATCTGCCTATAACGCGGGAGACCAGGATTCAATCCCTGGGTTGGGAAGATCTTCTGGAGAAGGAAATGGCAACCCACTCCAGTATTCTTGCCTGGAGAATCCCATGGACAGTGCAACCTGGTAGGCCACAGTCCATGGGGTTACAAAGAGTTGAACACAACTGAACGACTTCACTTTCACTTTGGGCTTCCCCGGTGGCTCAGAGGTTAAAGCGTCTGCCTCCAATGCAGGAGACCCAGGCTCAATCCCTGGGTCAGGAAGATCCCCTGGAGAAGGAACTGGTAACCCACTCCAGTACTCTTGCCTGGAGAGTCCCATGGACGGAGGAGCCTGGTAGGCTACAGTCCACAGGGTTGCAAAGAGTTGGACATGACTGAGCGACTTCACGTCACTTCATTTCACCTCAATCCTTTTTAAGGTGCCTTAGTAGTTCTGGGCTACATATTATACTGAGAGGGCTCATTGAACACCAAGTAACTATATGCCAGGGCAGAGAAGCCTGGTGTGCTGCAGTTCATGGGGTCACAAAGAGTAGGACTTGACTTAGAGACTAAACAACAGCAGTTGTTATGAAGTTATGCTCAAGGTCCAAGTTCAAAATAATGAAGGATGAAAGGGGAAAACCTATCAGATTGATTATCCAAAAACTTCACAACAAATTATAATTCAAAGCAAATTATAAGTAACAAAGATAATTACACCACCTTACAGAGGTCATGTGGATGTGGTCAGGTGGCTAAACGTGGATGTGAGGGTACTGCACAAGGTAAGCTCCTTACAGTAAACTTACTAAGTTTGCATTTTCCAGACAGCAATTGCCTTCTGGATATTTAAGGTTTCAATGCAAGAAGCATGCGTGACATGACCTGTTAATATTATAAGAAGTCTTGACTTTTGTGTAGTTTATTTTGGCTGTAATAAAGTCTGCAACTTACATTTTGTATGCAATAAAGGCATAGGCTCTATTTCTTTAAGGAGTTTTAACATCTGTCTTTACTACCGAATCAAAGTATTTGAGTGAAAATGTGTGATTTGTGGGTGCTCAATGTGGAGATAGGGTAAGGGATACAGTGGCATCATGGGCTATGTTGAATAAGAGATGCATTCTTTGGTTTACTGGGTGACCACTGCTCACCAGAAATTAAATTAAGCTCATATAGTCATAACTTTTCAGAGCCAGAAATATAGAACCATAGAGAAGTAAACCCATGAAGGCTCATTCTTTTAGTCATATTGTCCCCTACAAGACTCCTAAACAGTGTATGTATGTACCAAGCACAGTACAAATTAATACTGAACATATCCCTTTCCTTCTACCTTTCCTTTTCCTCTTAACTTTTCTTTTCCATTATGAGGTGTGCTTAGCTATTCAGCAAACAATTATAGATGACAAACTATTGTACTAGTTATGTCATGAATAGCTAAAGAATATGTTGGCAGGGACATGAATAATGCTCGGAATTTTTCACTCAATCTTTAAGTGCAGTATTACTATTAATTCATTCTAGAATTATACAGACATTAGCAAGGTACATAATTATGGTAGTAATTTTCTTTAATGTTATAATGTCATATAAATGTTAGGATTGCTTTTCCAGAAGAGGGAAGATAAAAGTTTCCATTATTCTGAACTTAATCATCTGTGAATGAGTTACCACAATTGCCTTCCCCAAAGTCTAGCTATGGAATTGAGCTAGAAAACACATGTTCTACATAGCAGCAAAAGTTGCTACCTAAAGTCATTTGGCTTCAAAATATCCTTCTTGTAAATAAGAGGAATTATCCAGGAGATTTGCAGCATATTCTTGATAAAGACAGTAAAAATGACAGTGAAGTCCACTCAGTCATGTCCGACTCTCTGTGACCCCATGAACTGCAGCCCACCAGGCACCTCTGTCCATGGGATTCTCCAGGCAAGAATACTGAAGTTGGCTACCATTTCCTTCTCCTGATGAATACAGGAGAGGAGCTAAATCTAGAGATTTTGCTGTATATTATAAACATGCAAATGGAAAGTCAATGATTTACTATTTTAAATGAATCCAAATGAAGGAGGGGTGTTTTATTTGGTAAGTAATCATGGCCTTAAGTTCAAATTCCCATATGTCAAGTTTTATTAAATAGAGCACCTCTGTATGAGATATAAATGGAAAAACTGAGAAGAGTTTGTTTAATGTAGTGAAGATTTAGTGAATGAATGATTCATTTGTATATTGCATATTAACCATCATTTACCTAGAATCTGTTTTGTTCTGAATAGATTAGATCTTACTTTTGTAACAAATAACCACCATAACTGACTTCAAACAGACCAAAAATAAAAGGTTTACCTCCTATACTATACTAGTTATCAGTTCATGTCAGTTCAGTTCAGTCACTTAATCATGCCCGACTCTTTGTGACCCCATGGACTGCAGCACACCAGGCCTCCCTGTCCATCACCAACTCCTGGAGTTCACTCAAACTCATGTGCACTGAGTCAGTGATGCCATCCAACCATCACATCCTCTGTCGTCCCCTTCTCCTCCTGCCTTCAATCTTTCCCAGCATCAGGGTCTTTTCAAATGAGTCAGTTCTTCACATCAGGTGGCCAAAGTATTGGAGTTTCAGCTTCAACATTAGTCCTTCCAATGAATATTCAGGACTGATTTCCTTTAGGATGAACTGGTTGGATCTCCTTGCTGTCCAAGGGACTCTCAAGAGTCTTCTCCAACGCCACAGTTCAAAAACATCAATGCTTTGGCACTCAGTTTTTTATAGTCCAACTCTCACATCCATACATGACTACTGGAAAAACCATAGCCTTGACAAAGAATGGACCTTTGTTGGCAAAATAATGTGTCTACTTTTTAATATGCTGTCTAGGTTGTAGTATACTATGCTAGTTACATGTTGGTGACATAATACCTAGGTCCCCTGTTCATTATCATGTTGCCTTCTTTCTGGGACCCAGCCCATTGAAGCGTTCACTAGCCACATCGTGCCAGACAATACGGTAGAATGGAAAAAAATATATGTTGAGTCCTGCACTGTTTCTTAAAACTTCTACTCAGAAATGACACATGTAACCATGACTAACCTTTCATTGGCCAAAGCACTGCCCATAATTTTGAGTCTGAAGTGCAGTATGAGAAATGCAATAAACCAAATTTCCTATTCCTATATTTAAGCATGATTTCCTGTCCCTAACTAAACACAGAAAATGAGCAAAAATCACTGTTACTTGTTCCAGAGAACACTTGTATGCATGTTAATCAAATAACTTGTTGATCAAAACTAACAGCCCATTGTCAAGAATGGCTTCCAGACTTTCAGTTTGTTATGGGCACCATACAAAGCCATTATATTATAAATGTTTCCTGATCTCAACTAATTCCCATTTTGCAAGATGCAACTTAAAACCACCTAGCTCAGACCCCAAAACACCATAAAAATACTCCACTGTCTTCCCCCATCTCACACAATATTAAAAGTCTTTCAGAAGTGTTTTCTTTTACTGCAGCTGGTTAAAGAAACTTGTCTTGCTAAATCACTAAGTTTTTATATTGGCCTTTTAGAGGAGTAATTATTTGACACAGGCCTACTCCACACCTGGAAGGAGACAGGAAACCAAATATCACTGAACTGCACTAATGGTAATCATAGTATTTATATGTCAGGTGTTGCCATAGGCATTTGAAATACAGGTCTGAATAAGTTCCAAGCCTTGGCATATGATAAGTTGTTTCACATTTGTTAAATGAATGACTGGAATATAGAAAAGAAGGCAAGCATATAATACTTTATGAAGAAAATGATAGTCATAGAATTAGCAAGATAAATAATTACAATATATGCAGACTCACTGCCATGCAACCCCATGTTTTGTCTGGGGTTCATTTTTTTTCTAATTCACTTGTTTCCCCAGCATGAGAAAGACAGAGAATACCCCACAGAGAAGCTCACAGTTTCTCCTCAATATGGTTTGAAAGAAATCACTTCATAAGAATTGAAGAACTTCAGAAAGAAAACCTTGTCTACAAGAGAATAACATATTTGACTGTTTCTCAAATTTCATTCTTTTTCCATATCTTCAAAGCATTAAGACAGAATGTTTTTACTTCCTAACACATAACATGTTGCATAGAGGTACAATAAAGACTTTTAATGAGGGAGTGAAGGTCAACCCCATTCATTCTTGTGGCATGTATTGTGGTTACACTACATAAAAAACCATGTGCTGGTATTAGAGACCCGAAGAGAAATACAATATAGTCACCTGAAGCTTCTTTATCAAAAGGAGCACAGTCTGATTCAGGGGAGAAACCACCACGTGGTTTCTAGACGCTGAAGACTAGCTGGACCTTCTTTTAACCCTAAGAGGCTAGGCACATTTCCTAAAGAAATAATTGTATGACAGGCAACATGATACAGTGGAAAGAGTTCCAAACTTAGAATCTGTTTCCAATGCCGGCTCTCACTTTTGATTCCCTATGCGAATTTTGGCAAGTCTTTCTGTGCCCCAATCTTGGTTTCCTAGCCTACAAAATGGGAGATGATATATTTACATTTTAAATGTGTTATGAGCAAGCAAATATGTAATACTTGGAGAATAACTTAGCACCCTCTGCATTTAAACCTAGAAGAGTATTTCTGTGTTTCTCTCTCTTATTTCTCTTCATCTTTTGTCTGTGGTCCTTCAGCATCCTGTGGCATTTTATATCCTGCAGTGAGTTGAAATTCTCTCCTGCTTTGTCAGTATACTTCCCTTTGCAGCTTACCTGAGGACAAAGCTATTTTATTAATTTCTACATCCCACACTTATTACAGAGCATGATGTATAGGAGATGATCAGTAAATGTTTGCAAAATGAAAGAATATATATATATGTGTGTGTGTATATATATATATAAAATAAGTAAATGAGTGAGTAAATGAGCTGTAGAATTAATTACTGTAAACAAAATTTTTGATGAATCATTAAAGTGGGTCACTGGCTCCTCTTACCAGTGCAGCATTTTAAAGAACAAAGATGCAACTAATGTGCAGCAAAGGATGAAAATCAACCCTTTAAAGCAACTTCCCCAAACTCCTCAATGATATGAATTACTTGGGTATTTATTAAATATACAGCTTTCCAGATCTTTGCCTTAATGATGATAATTTTCCAGTCTGGAATATTACTAAGCAATTTGTATTTCTAACTGGCACTCCTAGGTAATATATAACACTGAGAAAATTTGGTAAATACTGATATAGAAGGTAAAGTATAATAATAGTTACAACAAAACATAGAGTGACTGCTAGGTTAAATTATTCCTCTTCATTAATTTATAGATATCGACTCATTTAATCTTCACAACAACCCTATCATGAAGTTATTATTATTACCTGTGTTTTATAGATGAGTAAAACTGGGGTACAGAGAAGTTAAAGAACTTACCCAGGTTAAAGAACTGTATATGGAATAGCTGGGATTTGAAAACTGGCAACCTGACTTTTGAGTCTGTACTCAATTTTTCTTGATTACTTCCTCCCCAACATTGAAAACAGGGCATAGTGGTACACAACTTAAAATGATCATTTTTGCTACTTCTGAGATCAAGTGATGCTCACAGAGATCCAGTCAGAGAATTTCCACGGTGCACACCACTTTATAATTTGCGGGAGAGCACCATGTAGTTACTGAACAAACTCTTTGGAAAACTACTGTGTTAGATTCCCACTGCTGCTGTAACAAATTACTACAAACTCAGTGGCTCAAAAGCACGTAAATGTATTATCTTACATTTCTGGAGATCATAATTCCAGAATGAACCTTTTTACAGAGCTACAATTAAGGTGCTGGAACAGCTGATTCTTTCTGGAGACTGCAGAAGAAAATCCACTCCTCACCTCTTCCAGTCTCTAGAGGCTGCCGGCAAGCTTTGGCTTGTGGCTGCAGCACTTTCATCTCTGCTTCCACTGTCATAATGTTCTCTCCTGCTTTGTTCTTCTTTCTTCTCTCTTGTAAGAGACCTCATATAACATTGCTTCAACCTTGACAATCAGGATAAACTCACCATTTCAAGATACTTAACTTAAATCATCTCTGCTAACTCCCTTTTGCCACACAAATTCACATATTCACAGGTTCTGGCACTCGGAACCTTTGGTGGCCTTCTGTTATCCTGGAAACACCAAGAGTAACATTACAACAGTTTCTTAGTCCAGATGTCACCATGTCTCCAGCTGTATTCTATGTGTCAACCAAAGAATGGGGATTGGGTGAGACATGTTTTAATACCTTGACTAGAAGTCTTTGTGACTCCATGGACTATAGTCTGCCAGTTTCCTCTGTCCATGGACTTCTCCAGGCAAGAATACTGGAGTGGGTTGCCATTTCCTACTCCAGGGGATCTTCCCCACCCAGGGATTGAACCCATATCTCCTGAATTGGCAGGCAGATCCTTTACCACTGTGCCACCTGGGAAGCACTTGGAGGGGATAAAAATAGAGGTTTTGATCTGATTAAGAAAGTGAAAGTTGCTCAGTCATGTCTGACTCTTTGCAACCTCCCTGCCACCCCAACCCATGGACTATACAGTGTCAGGGAATGTTTGACGGGAGGATTTCTACATGCTGTCTCTCATGAGTCCTTTGTCCCTCTTCAAGCGGAACAGCACGCTGCTCCCAGGGACTGAGGTCATTGTGTGAGGCAAGCATGAGTCTCCTTTAGTAAACATTCTCCTTAGGACAAAACAGCTTAATCTCCTTCCCCTTTCTTGAGATATGGATTGTCTCCTGACCTTGTGACTAACATTACCCCTTGTTCCCTTGGTAACGGTTGCTGTACATTTGGTTTTCTGATCTCTATCATTCCCGAAAGAAGTTTCTTGTACTGCAGCCTATATATACTCATAGAAAAATCATTAAAGCACCTTTGCTCCATCAGAGCTTAGGTCCCCGGCTCTTTTTTATCTCTCTCTCTCTCTCTCTTTTTCTGACTGACTCTCTGGAGCGTGGAGACCCGTCGTGCTCACTTTTCTGCCCGGGCTTCTAAGACCCCCTCGAGAGGGTGCCTGGTGCCTTCGTGAGCGATGCAAGTCCTGTGTCAAGGACTTTATTGGTCCTCTGCATAAACTAAGGGATATCAGCCTCTTTCTCTCTTTCACTTTCTTATCGTCGACTCTGTACCACAAGGTTCCGGTCCATTAAAGGACCCCAACAAATGGCGCCCGAACAGTACATGGAATTCTCCAGGTCAGAATACTGGAGTGGGTAGCCATTCCCTTCTCCAGGGGATCTTCCCAACCCAGGGATCAAATCCAGGTCTCCCACATTTCAGGCAGATTCTTTACCAGCTGAGCCACAAGGGAAGCCGAAACCATCCTTTAAATAACTATGAAGACATTATACCCAACTAATCTCAGTCAGCAATACATTTTCTTTTTTACAGTTCTTACAGTTTCATGATCCCGAGGTAAAAACTATCCACTGGGAACTCGATGCTATCCTGGAAGCCTAAAACCAACTAATTTTCACATTCCATAAGAGCTTACTGGACAAACTAATAGAAAATCACCCAAAATGTGAAGTAAAAAAATATGTAGCAAGATAAATCAGGCCTGATTGAAAGATTCTACCTGTCTAAGACAGAAGTGTTTTTGTGTAACACAGAAAATTCTGTAAAGGACTGTCCTATATCTTAATGATAAATGCTCCTCTCCTGTTGAAAATCCTGCAGCAAGCTTTAGAAAACCGAATCACAGACAGCATAGGGAGCTGCTGAAGCTCACAAAGAACTAAAATCTGTAATAATTTGCATGTCTCTATCACATAATAGGAAATAAGATGTTGACTGAAACGGTTTCATTTCAAATAATCTCTGTGATATTGATCAAATTGTGAGCATGCCAAATAAAAACATGTTTCCTTATTAATTCTTAAATTGCTTCTCTCGTTTGGCAAATTTAAGTTAATACATTGACAAGAAGAAAAATGCTACTTGGAGTAGAAACAACTATGAATCTGTTAACAAATGTGAGATACTAAGTAGTAGTCATTGTTGAACTAATATGAACTAGCAAAGCTTAGAAACATTTTATTGAGTTAAGAAGAAAGTCTTGAGTTTTCTGATCACAATTCTCCACTGAGATTATTTCCAGAATAAGCATCATCTTCTGTTTTGGATCTTGCAGTGCAGTATAGGACAGCACTGAGCATCCTCTGAATGACATGTGAGCAGTGAAATTAAGTTGTTTGCAAAGTTGCCTTTGGGATCAAGGCAAATGAATTGATCTGAAACTAATGGAAGTTTGGCTTAGGTCCTGGAACATTACCCTGAATGGCTTGGAGGTGTCTCTTGAAGCAAATGACTTAAGTATTTTGTGCGTGAATCTCTCCATTTGTATGACAGATATTATATATCTGCTGTGTCTTTACCTAAAATCCAAGAGCATCTTAGAAACTTGTAAGATTTCTTTTTGTTTTTGAGGAATTCCAAAAGAAAAGTTATAGAAATGTAGGAGATAAGTATGAAAATAAAATAATAAAAATATAGGAAATAAGTATAATCTTTTCATGCCATATTCTATATAAATTTAAAAAATATTCCTACCCTTAGGTTGTTATCACTCACCTAGAGCCAGACATCCTGGAATGTGAAGGCAAGTGGGCCTTAGAAATCATCACTACAAACAAAGCTAGTGGAGGTGATGGAATTCCAGTTGAGCTATTTCAAATCCTGAAAGATGATCCTGTGAAAGTGCTGCACTCAATATGCCAGCAAATTTGGAAAACTCAGCAGTGGCCACAGGACTGGAAAAGGTCAGTTTTCATTCCAGTCCCTAAGAAAGGCAATCCCAAAGAATGCTCAAACTACCCCACAGTTGCACTCATCTCACACGCTAATAAAGTAATGCTCAAAATTCTCCAAGCCAGGCTTCAACAATACGTGAACTGTGAACTTCCAGATGTTCAAGCTGGTTTTAGAAAAGGGAGAGGAACCAGATCAAATTGCCAACATCCGCTGGATCATCAGAAAAGCAAGAGAGTTCCAGAAAAATATCTATTTCTGCTTTAGTGACTATGCCAAAGCCTTTAACTGTGTGGATCACAATAAACTGTGGAAAATTCTGAAAGAGATGGGAATACCAGACCACCTGACCTGCCTCTTTACAAACCTGTATGCAGGTCAGGAAGCAACAGTTAGAACAGGACATGGAACAACAGACTGGTTCCAAATAGGAAAAGGAGTACGTCAAGGCTATATATTGTCACCCTGCTTATTTAACTCCTATGCAGAGTAGATCATGAGAAATGCTGGGCTGGAAGAAGCACAAGCTGGAGTCAAGATTGCCAGGAGAAATATCAATAACAGATATGCAGTTGACATCACCCTTATGGCAGAAAGTGAAGAGGAACTAAACGGCCTCTTGATGAAAGTGAAAGAGGAGAGTGAAAAAGTTGGCTTAAAGCTTAATATTCAGAAATCTAAGATCATGGCATCTGGTCCCATCACTTCATGGGAAAGAGATGGGGAAACAGTGTCAGACTTTATTTTTTGGGCTCCAAAATCACTGCAGATGGTGATTGCAGCCATGAAATTAAAAGACACTTACTCCTTGGAAGGAAAGTTATGACCAACCTAGACAGCATATTAAAAAGCAGAGACATTACTTTGCCAACAAAGGTTCATCTAGTCAAGGCTATGGTTTTTCCAGTGGTCATGTTTGCATGTGAGAGTTGGACTGTGAAGAAAGCTGAGTGCCAAAAAATTGATGCTTTTGAGCTGTGGTGTTGGAGAAGACTCTTGAGAGTCCCTTGGACTGCAAGGAGATCCAACCAGTCCATCCTAAAGGAGATCAGTCCTGGGTGTTCATTGGAAGGACTGATGCTGAAGCTGAAACTCAAATACTTTGGCCACCTCATGCAAAGAGTTGACTCATTGGAAAAGACCCTAATGCTGGGAGGGATTGGGGGCAGGAGGAGAAGGGGATGACAGAGGATGAGATGGCTGGATGGCATTACCGACTCAATGGGCATGAGTTTGAGTAAACTCTGGGAGTTGGTGATGGACAGGGAGGCCTGGCATGCTGCGATTCATGGGGTCGCAAAGAGTTAGACACGACTGAGCGACTGAACTGTACTGAAATGAACCTTTATGTTGACTAATATCATTCTGAGGAATTTATCTTAAGGAATTATCCAAAAAACAAAACATCCTATGGTCAAAGAACAAAGATGTTCTTTTGAGTATTATATATAATAAGAAATGTGCTCAGTCACTCAGTTGTGTCCGACTCTTTGAGATCCCACGGGCTGTAGTCTGCCAGTTTCCTCTGTCCATGGATTTTCCAGGCAAGAATACTGGAATGGGTTGACGTTTCCTTTTCCAGAGATGTAATAAGAAATATCTAAAAGCAATCAGATCTTCCCAACTGTTAGTATTTGATTATATATAATAAATAATAGAAATGTGTTTAGTTGATGAATACTTTCATTAAAAGAAATGATAATGAAGTCTTTGTGGCACCATTAAAAATTACATAGTATTACATGGAATTTCTTACTAATATTCAAGTATGTTTTTCATATGGATGAAAACTGGATATGAGATAGACACACTTTAAAATGAATGCTGTGTTTGGGTAAAGGTCTGAATGACATGTGTTTATCTATTTTCACATTTATTAAACATCCTCTAATGTTATATAGGATTTAAAATGTTTTAAAATATTTAACTTAGGATTTTAAAAGGAAAGACCTATGAGGGAACACTCAATTTTTTGCTCTTGCCATCCTGTTTTTCATTTTTTGCATTCTCTAGACTTAGCCAACACTACTATCATCACTGGAAGCTCTCTCTCAAATTCACAGGACTCTTTAAAGGTTTATCATTCACAGTGTTCTCATGGTTCACTGTGAGCACTCTAGAGGGGCCCTCAGGATCTGTCTAGCTGATCCTCTCCTGGCTGCCCTTAGGTCATCCACACCAGTGGCTGTAAAATGCCAACAAGAAAATTAATGGAGCATCCACATATACCCTGATTCCTTCCTTAGGGAGCCTGCCTCTGGGGAGCAACTGAAAGGGCAGGAAAAATGTTCAGAAATCTCATGAGAACAGAAAGATGTGAAGACAGCTGGTGGATCTGGCAAATCTACATCCCCACAGAAACCTGTCATTCAGAAATAATGTGACCTGATTCTCTATGAATATGTATTTTATTAGACTGAAAGTGGAAGAAGCCTCTCTCTGAACACAGATATTTTAAAAACAGTGAACCAGATGTTGTGCTCAAAACTATGTATGCATGGTGTCATTTAATTCTCACAACAACCCAAGAGAGAGAAAACATAATCCCATCTTACTAGTAAGGAGGATGGGGCCCTGAAAGAGTTAGTGACTTTCCTGGTGGCACCCAAGCTTACTAGAAAGTGCTGCAACCTTCTACAGTTTCATTTAGTCTCTGAAGACAGTGTAACTAGGATTACATAGACAATATAGCAAAACAAACCAAAAGAAACACCTTTTCCTCCATACCAGGAGATCCATAGTCATGTCATTGGATCCTTGGTCCAAGGCCTTCATATTATCTGCTCCTATTGATTAATTAGTTAGCCTTTAAGAATAAAAGCTTTTCTAATCAACCTAGCAGATGTTGACATCCCATTTTGTTTTTCAGACCCCTGAAGTTAACACTCCTGAGGTGAAGAAAAGCATATCATGTATATGACCTCATCTTTGGATATCTTATTGTGGATACCATGTCTTAGAACATGTGCGAATGATAAATGTTTATAATGATAAGTTTAGCCTGTGACTTCATGACCCATAATGGATGTTTGTTTTCCACTTGCCTTCTTAAAAACACATGCAGCTAATTTTTATTTCAATTTCTGGATACTCCTGTTGTTTTAACATCTTTTGCTATCTAGTCCAGATTACTCTGATGAGGTAAGAGAGTTTAGGTAGATTACATACATGATGAAACAGTAAGGGCAACAAGAATTCTCGAGGCTAACATATACCAGGCATGGTTCTGGACTCGTTACATATTTATTTTAGTCTTTACAACTGGCCTTCACGATAGATACTGGTATTCCCATTTGTGCTTTCTGAGAAGACAAAGGTTCAGTAATTTGCCCAATAAGAGCACACTGCTAGTGAATTGTTTGAGCCAAGATTCTGACACATATTTTCTAAAGTCTTTTTCAAATACACCAGTATTCCTTATATTCCTCAGAAAATCTCAAGCACAATGATACTGCCAGGGTCTTACTTCCCTTGCTGGCCTTGAAATGGTACATGGGTTAGTTGTAATCAACAGAAACTGACTCTGATTGATTTACTTTAAAGGGTGTTAGATAACTGGAGGGATCACTAGCAAGACTGCAGACTGAGACATGGAAAAACAACAGGAAGGAGAACAGCTCCTAAAACCATAGCCACAATTGTCCTACAGAACTAGCCTAACCCACTCGCGTATTCTTGTCCACTGTCAGAGGAGTCTGGCCAGCTATAGTCCATGGAGTTGCAAAGAGTCAGACACATCTTAGCGACTAAAACAACAAACAAAAGATACCATTGCTGCCACCATTAACCACCTGGTGACCCAGCTTGGACCTCCACCACCACCCCTGGCACTAGCTGCTCAACACTAGACACTGCCTTTGCCCACAGCCCCTGCTGCCCTGGAAATTTGAGCTGTTGCCTCTTCCACTGCAGCCTTCTATCCACATGGGTTCTTCGACGCCTCTGTTCTTGCCTGACATTTCTTGGTTCAAAGTTAAAAGTGCTGTCAGAAGTATCTGATTAGTTGAGCCCATGTTTCATTCCTATAATTTAGTCACACAGGGTACAACAAAATGAAGTACCTGATATTCTCAGATTCTTTCATGATAGACAGGCTATTGCAGTTGTTGTTCAGTTGCTAAGTCATGTCTGACTCTTTGCGACCCCATGAACTGCAGCACGCCAGGCTGCTCTGTCCTTCACTATCCCCCTGAGTTTGCTCAAACTCAGGTCTATGTAGTCAGTGATGCCATCCAACCATTGCCTTTCACCAAAATTTAAAAAATGCTACCCTCCCATTTGCATTAAGAGAGGACAGCTCTCCTGCATTCCCACTGTCCCTGATAAATGTCAACTATACACCCGAGTTTCTGTTTCTTATCCTTTTACCTTCAGAATTTAACAGTTTCCTGTTAAAATATAAAGAAGGATCACCTAAAGAGGACTCAGTGGACGTGAGTTTGAGCAAACTCCGGGAGATGAAGGACAGGGAAGCCTGGCGTGCTGCAGTCCATGGGGTCCCAAAGAGTCAGACACAACTGAGCAACTGAACCAACACAAAAGAGGACAAACATTTCTATCAACCAGCCAGGCCTTTAGAGCCTTCAAGTAAAAATCAAAGTTCTAAAAAGATGAGATATAAAAAGATCACACTGATTTAGGTTCAACGGTAAGAAGAGAGTACAGGAGAAGAAAAACTAATAGAGAAAGGCAAAACTAGTTTGTTTTTATTGTTGTCATTGTTTTACAGACATGGGAGGTGATTCTAGGAAGTGACTGAGAGGGAAGAGGCACTATGGCTAGAAATTACTTAAACAACACATGGGCATGCATTCATTCATTCTTTGATCCAACAAATATTGTTCAGTGTCTAAACTGCCAGCCACATCACTAAGTACTAGGAATACAAAAAAATGTGTAAAATCTGCTCACTTATTTTTTCCCACATTGCTTGCTTTCTTCCTGTGGAGGGTGCTCAGTAGCTCACAGATATAAGGGGCTAATTCTCAGGAACTCAAACATGATCATTTTCTTCTAAAACATCTACCTGGCATGAAATGAAACTAGATGGCACTAATTCAGTCTGTATTTAATATTCTGAAATCATAATTTGAACCATGAATTCTGTTCCTTTCAAGCGATTGCTGTCTGGGGATCCTCGCAGCAACCTGGAGTTTGGGAGAGCTCAGCTCCTTTCCTGGCTTGGTTCAGTGACCCTGAGCAAATGAGTTAAGCATCTCTGGGACTTGGTTTCTTCATCTCTAAAAGACAGATAAAAATACCAGCCACCTGTTGTGAAGATCAGGGAACTAATATGTCTCAGAAGCTTTCAAATCTCTGGCTCTAAGCCTTTTGCTGTCTATGCCTAAGAACAAAGACAAGTCCTCACCGCTTTCACCCAAATGCTGCATTCAAAGGGATGAAAAAATATATATATACACAATATTTGAGCGCTACAAGACTTGAAGGTTATTTTGTATTAGTTTGAATTTCAAACTGTTTTTCTCTGTTGTACTCTTGGCACTGCCATTTTTTAAGTACAGCACTTCATTTGCATAGTAATTACAAAGTTTCACAAATAGCATTAATGTCTGAAAGAAAGAGGTACACTCCATTTAAATTACTGACAGTATTGCATGACACATTTTTAACCGCATTTAAAAAAAAAAAAAAAAGAAAAGAAAGCTATTCCATTCTAATGTGCTGTACAGATTCCCAGAGCTCAGCAATATTTGTGCTTTAAGAAGGTAAAATCTTTTCCTGTGCTCTTTAGTGACTTCTAAAACCCTATTCATAAATACTGATTAGGCACTATTTCACCGTAGGACACAGTGCTGTTGGCACAGCTCCCTACTCAGAGCCAAATTGGAAATGTTAGTATAGTAAATTAGGCCAGCTATCCTAGTTGTACTGCACAGGAAAGATCACCTTTAATAAATAGATGCTAATGTAGCACTTGGGTCACTTATGGCTGTAAATGTAAATCCTTGGTCTTGATTCCAGGAAGTTAAAAAAAAAAAAGGAAAGGAAAAGAAAAAGACATTCCAGGAATGTGTGCTATTTTAATGAAAAAAGAATTAAAAAGAGCAATCTGAAAGTACAATCATTTTTTTTTTGGAATAATTGTAAATTTGAACACATATATGCTGCTTAATAGTAGTATAAGTGAAGAAAGAAAGAGGCGGTCTCTAATTCTTCCCAGTTATGTCTCTATAGTATTTGTTTTCCTTTGTTTTTATCTAGCTCTGTTCCTGTGTGCATTCTATACTATGTATTTTAAACTAGTTTTCCTTTCTCTCCAATTGTTTGTCCATATTTACTCTGAACAAACTTCATTCCTCTAGAAATAAAGCATCCTTGATGAATGATTCCTGACTTAACCATCCTAAGCACTCCACTCACATGCTTTTAGTATCAAATTAACACACACAAAGAAGAGAAGTGAAAAGCAAAGGAGGAAAGGAAAGATATAGCCATTTGAATGCAGAGTTTCAAAAAATAGCAAGGAGAGATAAGAAAGCCTTCCTCAGTGATCAGTGCAAAGAAATAGAGGAAAACAATAGAATCAGAAACACTAGCGATCTCTTCAAGAAAATTAGAGATACCAAGGGAACATTTCATGCAAAGATGGGCACAATAAAGGACAAAAATAGTATGGACCTAACAGAAGCAGAAATATTAAGAAGAGGTGGCAAAAATACACAGACAAACTATACAAAAAAGATCTTCACGACCCAGATAATCACAATGGTGTGATCACTCACCTAGAGCCAAACATCCTGGAGTGTGAAGTCAAGTGGGCCTTAGGAAGCATCACTACAAACAAAGCTAGTGGATGTGATGGGATTCCCATTGAGTTATTTCAAATCCTGAAAGATGATGCTGTGAAAGTGCTGCACTCAATATGCCAGCAAATTTGGAAAACTCAGAAGTGGCAACAGGACGGGGAAAAGGTCAGTTTTCATTCCAATCCCAAAGAAAGGCAATGCCAAAGAAGGCTCGAACTACCACACAATTGCACTCATCTCACACGCTAGTAAGTTAATGCTCAAAATTCTCCAAGCCAGGCTTCAACAATACGTGAGCTGTGAACTTCCAGATGTTCAAGCTGGTTTTAGAAAAGGCAGAGGAACCGGAAATCAAATGGCCAACGTCCACTGGATCATCAGAAAAGCAAGAGAGTTCCAGAAAAACATCTACTTCTGCTTTACTGACTATGCCAAAGCCTTTAACTGTGTGGATCACAACAAAGTGTGGAAAATTCTGAAAGAGACGGAAATACCAGACCACCTGACCTGCCTCTTGAGAAATCTGTATGCAGGTCAGGAAGCAACAGTTAGAACTGGACATGGAACAACAGACTGGTTCCAAATAGGAAAAGGAGTATGTCAAGGCTGTATATTGTCATTCTGCTTATTTAATTTATATGCAGAGTACATCATGAGAAATGCTGGGCTGGAGGAAGCACAAGCTGGAATCAAGATTGCTGGGAGAAATATCAGGAGGAATTTGAAATTCTGTATGAAAGTCAATATCTAGAAGAAATCTTTATTTTTATATTATACTACTTTTAAAAAAAGAATGTAAGCCACAGAACATACACCCTTTGAAATATAATAGTACAATTTGAGTATCTGAACTCATTTGTCCTTCAGCCCTGGAAATTGTTCTAGAAAATACATTCTTATTTACTTAAGAGCTCCCTGTTACTTTATTCTTGATCTTTGTGCCATTTGCTGACACACAAGCATAGGTTACCATTCGCTCTAACAAGTTTTATTTTATTTTAGAGAGGAACAATGTTAATAAAATGCCTTGAAGTTTGAACTCTCTACTTTCACACTTTCATGGTAATTATCCATCCAGGAAGACACCTCAAGAAAGAAGCATCTTTCTGAAATCAATACAAAAGGAAAAACAAACAGTTGTATAATAGCATTTCTTCCAGTCCTCTCTGTCAACAGAAATGCTTAAATCATAAGTGTCAATTAGTTTTAGAGGGATTATGGTATCACCCTTATAAATAGAAGCCAAAATCATATAAATAGCTGTCTGCACAAGCTTGTTGGCCTTCCCAGTTTCCATCTTTCCCAAAGAGACCTCATCCTGAAAACATGAAATATCCCAAGAAAGAAACTTTGAAAAATACAAAAATATGATCCAAATCAAAATGGTTAAAGACTAGAAGGGCATTAATAAATCTGAGAAATAATAAGACCAATTGTTGATCTCATTAGATTACCTCACTGAGAACGCTATCCTGCCACTATTACTACTAATGCTGCAAATTATTATTGTTATTATTGCATTGTTGCTGCTGCCACTATTGTTTTTATTAGGTTTCAGAGCTAATTCCTTTTAACCTAAAAAATCAGGGTTGGAAGATAGTCACTGGGAAAACAGATGAAGAATTATTTTTCATTAATCATTTTAAATACATGAACTCATTTAATTTTATATCTAACTTGAAGTAGAAATTACTCTCACTTCATAGATGAGGAACCAAGATCTTAAATGACAATGCCACATTCACAGAACTAGAATAAGAAGAAGTAAGTATTTGAACTCAGGAATAGTTGACTTCAAAATTTTGTCATGTTTCCCCCATATCGTAATTCTTCTCATGTGAACCTCAAATTCACTGAACAAAGTGGATTTTATTTTCTATATTGCCTCAATTTTCAACGTCTTGTTTAATGTGCAATGACAATTTTTATTATACATTTACACTAGTTATATTCTACTGTCAGATCAGGGTTCACAGGTCATAGGTCGCTTGCCTATAATACAAGTCTATTGTGTACTGCATTAAATTTTGACTGATGAATCTATCCATTCATTCACTGACTCAATTATATTCAAATAGGTTTCCCAGGTGGCACTAGTGGTAAAGAATCCACCTGCCAATGCAGGAGACATAGACACCCAGGATTCGAACCCTGGGTCGAGAAGATCCTCTGGAGGAGGGCTTGGCATGGCAACCTACTCCAGTATTTTTGCCTAGAGAATCTCATGGACAGGAAGACTGAGGGCCTACAGTCCATAGGGTTGCAAAGTCTAAGAGTGAAGTGACTTAGCATGCAAGCAAGTACTGTAATATTGTCAAGTACTGAGGGTATGTAAAAATGAATGAATCACAATACTTCCCCTCAAGGAGTCCACAGTACCATGGGAAAAATACAAGCAAAACAAATAATGGAAATATCTGAACATAGAAATGGTGTGGATAAAGAGATAGAGGAGAAATGAGAATGAAAAAGAGCCAAGTATGACTTTCAGGAAGATTTTGCAAATGGGACAACGTCTGAGCTGGAATAGAAAGCATGGGATTTTAAAGTGGAGGGCATGGGAAACAGATGTGCACAACCAGTTATGCAGTTGGACTGTCTGAGTTCAAGCGTGTTTCTGCCCCTCTGTGGCTGAAAGACCATAAGATATCTGCTCAGCTTCCATCAGTCTCAGTTTCATTATCTCTAAAATGAAAAACATAATGGTTCCTACCACATAGGGCTACTGTGCAAAGTAAATTAAATAATTCATGTAAAAGTATTTTTCAGACTACCTAGCCCAGAAAGAACACTCATTAAATATTAGCTAATATTACTTTGCGATACACTGTAGCTATGCTTTCATTATTTAATAAGCACACTGTCTCGTATGGTAAATGGAAATTCTGGTTAAATATTCTAGTTAATAGTTATGTTTCATTTGTGAACATACAATTTTCTAAAAATTAAAATATTGAAGATGACTTTGGCTTCAGAGAAGATTGAGTAAATCTTTTCCTTGTCCCTAAATCCAAGTGCAACTAAAAACTTTGGATTACATAAAATAAACATAAGAATACTGAAAGAGAAAAGAAAGCAACCAGCTAGAGACTCTAGGACCCAAGAGACTACACAAGAGTAAGTTTTCCTTTAGTTTGCTTTTCGCTTTATATATCCTAGACTTCGAGCTGGAGAAGCCAGAAAACTGGAAACGCCAATGGGTAGAGACAAAGTCCCAGAAGGGGGCTGCTCTCTCTGAGACTTGGAAGGGGGCAGCCTAGTGAGATGGAAAGCATTTCAGAGACTAATTGCTTTTATCCAGTCAAATATCACAGAAAAAAATGATGCCTCCTCCACCTGTGTCAGGAAAGGCCAAGTGAGGATCTTGGACTTTCAACCTTCAAAAAGCCCTAATCACTATCCTTCTGAGGTGCATCTGCCCCTCACAGCCCTCATCCACCACCCCTGACATTTGTATGAGAGAAGGACAAGTGAAAGCCTGGAACATCTAGCCCCACTAGGCAGGAATGATGCCTCCAGTCCTGCAATGTCAGTGTAGACCCATGATGAGATTGGACTTCCATCCCTAGCCAGCAGTAACGAGGCCCTCCTCTTACTCCCCATTGGGGTGTTATTGGCTGAGGTCCAATGAAACATCAGGATTTTGATCACTGCCCGGTGATAATGAAACCACCTTCCTCCCACAGCCCATTCCTCTATTGGCAGCAGATGCCAAGCAGAGACAGTGAGGCAGCATTCCTACACTTCCTAGAAATGGAGATATTGATGGTGCCTAGTTGAGTGGGAACTGGAACTTCCACCCTTTACCCAGCAGTAACACAAAGCTCCTACCTCGAGTGTCAGCTGAGACCTGGTAGGGGGTCCGTACTGCAACCCCCACCTCCTTCTCTTGCTAGAGCAGTGTCAGAGGAATCCAGCTAAAATGGAAGGTTTAAATAAGATTCAGAGTCTTATAAAACCCAGAATATCCAGATTCAATTTAAAAATGTACTCATCAAAAAGATCTCAAAATGAATGAAAAAGATGTCAACACTCAGATGACAGAGGTATTAGAATCTCTGACAATGATTTTTAAATAAGCATTATAAAAATACATCAAGAAACAATACACTTGAAGCAAATGAAGAAATAGAAAGTATTAGTATAGAATTAGAAAATCATAGTGAAGAAGTAGAATATATGAAAAAGAATCAGATGGAGATTTTAGTGAAAAATACACTAATCAGAACGAAAGCTCAATGGATGGGCTTGGCAGCAGATTATAGAGGACAGAGGGAAGAGACAGTAGACTTGAACATAGAACAACAGAAAGTACTCAAAGTAAACAGCAGGGAGAAAAATGAGCAAAATATCAGGGATATGTGAGACTATTAAGAAAAAAAAAAAAGTATGACATTCAAATCATTGGAATCTCAGAAGGAGAGGGGAAAGAGTCCAGTGCTGAAAAAATCACTGAACAAAACAATGGATTTGATAAAATTATAAACCTATAGCTGAACAAATACCAAGCAGGCTACACACGTGTGTGCTGTCATGTCTGACCCTTTGTGACCCCATGGACAAGTGCCCACTAGGCTTCTCTGTCATGGGATTTTCTAGGCAAGAATACTGGAGTGGGTTGCCATTTCCTCCTGCAGGGAATCTTCCCAACCCAGGGGTTCAAACCTGCGTCTCCTGTGCCTCCTGCATTGGTAGGCAGGTTCTTTACCACTGAGCTACCTGGGAAGCCCCCAAGCACACAAAACCCAAAGAAATCTACAGCAAAACACATGAAATTTAAAATAGAAATCTAAACCATGTTCAGGAAAGCACAAAGAGTAAAACAGAGAAATAAGAGAGAGAAAGAGAACAAAGGGGAAAACAATAAAATCAAAATAGGCCGAAGTACTAACATCAATAATTATATGGGGATGATCTAAACACATAATTAAAGGACAAAGACAGCCAGAGTATGAAAAAACATGAATTATCTACTAGAAACTTACTGAACATGAAATAAAATAGTTAAGTTGGAAGTAAAAGGATTGGAAAAGATATACAAACAGTAACCAAAAAAAAAAAAGTAGTGTCTATATTAATATCAAGTAAAATTGACTTCATATCAAAGCAAATTACCAGAGACACAGAGAAACAGTATATATTGATGAATCAATCCATTAAGAAGACATGCCAATTTAAGTGCTTGTATACCAAATGACAGAGTTGCAAATTATTTGATGCAGGAACTGGTAGAACTGAAAGGAGAAATACATAGACCTAAAATTAAAGTTGGAAAGCTCAACATCTCTCTTTAAACAATAGAGAGAACCAGACAGAAATCGGCAAGGATCTAGAAGAAATCAGCAATGCCATCAATCACTAATGTCCAATCAACTATAACACTCCACCCAACAACAGCAGAATAAATATTTTTTTAAAGGGTCTATGAACATATACCAAAATAACATCATGTCCCAAGCCATAAAATAAACCGAAACAAATTTAAAAAACTGAAATCATACAAAATTTATTCTCTGATTACAGTGGACTCAAACTAAAAAGCAGTAACAGATAACAGGAAAATCTCCAAACCCCTGGAAACTAACAACTAATCTGTAAATAATTCATAGGTCACAGAGAAAATCTCAGGGGAAACACAAAATACATTTGGATTGAATGAAAATAAAAATATGCTATATCAAAATCTGTGGGAGAGTGTGAAAGCAGTGCTGAAAGGTACATTTGTAGCACTAGGTATACATTAGAGTAGAGAAAATGTTTCTCATCAGTAATCCAAGTTTTTAACCTCAAGATTCTGGAAAATTAAGAGCAAAATAAATCCATATCAACTGGAACGGAATAGTAAAGAAGCAGTTGATGAACACAAAAAAAATTTTTAAAAAAAGAAAATCAGTGAAACAAAGAGTTAGTTCTTTGAAAGGATCCATAAAGTTGACATACCAGCAAGAGTGAAAGAAAAGAGAAAACAGAAGTCTGTCATATCAGGAAGGAAATAAGAGATATTGCTATAGACCCTGCAGACATCTAAAGGATCAATGCATAATATTATGGAAAATTCTATATAAATTTGAAGAGTCAGTTGAATTGAGCCCATTCCTTGAAGAACATATTAGCACAACTCCCCAGCATGAAACAGATCATTTTAATAGCTCTATAATTATTAATTAAATTAAATTCATAACTTAAGTACTCCCCAAAAGGAAATATACAGGCTCAAATGATTACAGTAGAGAATTCTAAATATTTTAAAAAGAATTAATATCAATACTACAGTATCTTTCAGAAAATAGAAGAGGGGCCACTTCCAATTTCATTTTATGAAGCTAGTAATGTAGTAATATATTCCTGTATACAATATAATATATATTATAGTTAATTATATAATTATAATTATAGCTAGTAATATAATCCGGATATCAAAAGCAACAAAACACAGCATAAAAAAGAAAACTATAGACCAATATCTTTCTTCAATATAGATGCAAATATTCTTAACAAATACCAACAAATAAAAAAGTGGGATTTATCCCCACCAAGTGGGATTTTTTTCCAAGCGTGAAAGTCTACTTCAGTATTTGAAAATCAATCAGTAAAATCTATCACTCTCAGTTCAGGCTGCTGTAAGAAAAATACCAGAGGCTAGGTGGCTTAGACAACAAGCACTTATTTCTCAGAGTTTTGGAGGCTAGAAGTCTGAAATCAGGGTGCCAGTGTGGTAAAGTTCTGATGAGAGCCCCCTTCTAGGCTGCAGACCCACATCTCTCCTTGTATCCTCACATGGCAGAAAGAGAGGGCCAAACAGCTTTCTGGGGGGTCTCTTTTATAAGGGAACTAATCTCATAGAGGAGGGCTCCACCCATATGACCTGATTATTTCCCAGAGGCTCCACCCCCTATCACAACAGAGGTTAGGATTTCTCCATATGAATTTGGAGGAGACATAAATATTCAAGACATTTCACCACCATATTAACAAACTAAATTGGAAAAATCATGATCACACAAATCAAAGTAGAAGACGCATTTGAGAAAATAACATACATTCATGATAGAAACTCAGAAAAGTAGGATTAGAGAACTTTCTAAACTGATAAAGTATGTCTACAAAGCACCTCCTGCTAACATTGTTGTTAATGGTGGAAGACTCATAAACTGTCCTTATTTATGATTGTCTTTGTAGAACATACCAAGGAATCTACAAAATAAACCTAAAATGAAAAGGTGATTAAAGCTACATCACAGGATAAAAGATAAACATACAGAATTAACTGCAGTCCTGTGAACTACTACAAAATATGTGGGCATCACAATTAAAATATAGTACTATCTATAATCCTTCAATAAGATATGAAATATTTAGGCATAAATCTAGCAAAGTTTCTACAGGATTTATATGATAAAAGCTACAATGTACTGTTAAAAGAAATCATAGAAGATCTAAATAAATGGAGAGACATTTCACGTTTGTGTACTGGAAGACTCAACAAAGATGTCAGTTCTTCCCAAATTGATATATAATTTTAAAATGATTCATATAAAAACACAAGCAAGATTTTTGTGGATTTACAGAACATTTTTCAAAAATTTATATGGAAATGCAAAGGAACTAAAACAGTTAAAACTATTTGGGGGGTAAAATGAGGAATAAAGTAGGAGAAATTCATTTATCTGACTTTAAGACATATATATAGTGATAGTAGCAAGATTGTGTGGTGTTGGCAGAGGGATGCACAAATAGATCGAAGGTACGGAATAGAGAATCCAGGACTGGTCCTGGACACATATGCCCAACTCATGTTTGTCAAAAAGGAGAGTAGCCTTATGAAAACTGAGGCCAAATTTCACTGGACACCCATAAGCCCCAAACTGTCTGAACCTAAATATCATACATTTTACAAAAGTAAATTAACTCAAAATGGATTTTGGATTTAAATGTGAAATAGAAAACTATAAAATGTTTAGAAAAACTCTATCGGAAAAAAATCTTTAAGATCTAGAGCTAGTAAAAAGTTATCAGACTTGATACCAAATAGCACAGTCCAAGAAATGAAACAGTGATAAATTGGACTTTATCAAATTAACTTTGTTATGTAAAACACCCTGTTAAGAGAATGAAAGACAAACCAAAGACCAAGAGAAAATATTTGCAAACCACATATACAGCAAAGAACTAGTATCTACAATATATAAAGCACTCTCCAAACTCAACATTTAAAAAATCAATTTAGAAAAATAAGCTAAAGATACGAACAGTGACTGAAGTGAGTACACAGATGCCAAATAAACACATAAGGAGATGTTAAACATCATTTGCTAGAAGGAAAATTAAAACCATGAGATATCATTACATACCTATCATAATGACTACATTTAAAAAGTGTGAGAGAACAATTGCTAGTGATGACATAAAGACACAGAATCACTCATTCGTTGCTATTGCTGGTAGGAATGTAAGTAGTATAGCCACCCTGGAGAATTATCTGGCAATTTCTTCCCCTTTTTTAAAGATATGTGATGCTGGTAGAGAAAATAGAAGGCAAGTCCAGTAACAGTTTAAATCATACATCTTGGAATAAAATATCTAAGTGCTAGATACTTATGCTAACATCTTCATATGCACTATTTCATTTAACACTAACAGTGTCAGGAAGAGGAGGGTATTATTAGTATCCCTATTCTAAAAATGTACCTTTTTTTACAAATAAGAAAGCTGAAGCTCAAAGAAGTTAACTTACTAAACCAAGGTCACACAGTTTGCAAGTGACAGGGCTGGAAGCTTGCTTTGAAAATTGTGTCAATTCAAGACTCTATCCACCCAGTTGAGTCAGTTCATTATAGCAGGCGATTACTTTAACAACACCAAACAAAAAACAACAACAACAAAAAAAAAAAAACTAAATGAAGTTACTCTATAATTCAGCAGTTTCACTCTTGGACATTTACTTCAGGGAAATAGAAGTTTGTGTTCACACAAAAATCTTTACATGAAGCTTTAAAACACCTTTATTCTAAATAGCTAAAAACCATAAGTAATCTGATTATTCTGCAGATGACGTTTTTGGGTCAACAGAAAGAAAAAAACCCAAAAAACTATTAACACACACAAGCTGGGTGAATCTTAATGGAATTAGGCTGAGTGAAAAGTCCAGTCCTAAAAGGTTACATTGGAGAAGGCAATGGCACCCCACTCCAGTATTCTCACCTGGAAAATCCCATGGATGGAGGAGCCTGGTAGGCTGCAGTCCACGGGGTCACTAAGAGTTGGTCACGACTGAGCAATTTCACTTTCACTTTTCACTTTCATGCATTGGAGAAGGTAATGGCACCCACTCCAGTGTTCTTGCCTGGAGAATCCCAGGGACGGGGGAGCCTGGTGGGCTGCTGTCTATGGGGTCGCACAGAGTCAGACATGACTGAAGTGAATTTGCAGCAGCAGCAAAAGGTTACATATTGCAAGATCCCATTTTAAAAATATTCTTAAAATGGCCAAATTATAAAAATGGAGAACAGATTAGGATGACTAGGCATTTAGGAGGGAATGAGGGAAGTAGACTGAGGGTGGCTATAAAAGAACATCATGGGAGATCCCTGTGGTGCTGGAAATTTTTTCTGTCTTGACTGTAGCAATGTCAGTGTACTCACTGTGATATGGTATGATACTTTGACAAGATTCTGTCTTTAGTGGAAACCAGATAAAGGGTAAATGAGATCTCTGTATATTATTTCTTAACAACTACATGTGTATCTACAGTTATCTCAAAATAAAGTTTAATGTAAAAATATATATAGAATCCTGTGAAGTGGATTGGGCTACCCTGGGGGCTCAGATGGTAAAGAATCCACCTGCAATGCAGGAGACGTGGGTTCAATCCCTGGGTTGGGAAGACCCCTTGGAGAAGGGAATGGCTACCCACTCCAGTATTCTGGCCTGGAGAATTTCATGGACAGAGGAGCTTGGCAGGTTACAGTCCATGGGGTCACAAAGAGTCGGACACGACTGAGAGACTTTCACACACACACACATGAAGTGGATTAACTTTGTCTTCATGATTCTCATTTTCTTGATGCTTTTCTCCCATTTTATTTATTTGTTGTTGTTGTTGTTTTGTTTTTTGGTTTTTTTCATTTCAAAAAATAAACTTTGTTTTTTAGAGCAGTTTTACGCTCACAGGAAAACTGAGTGGGAAGTTCAGAGCATACCCAAGTGCCCCTTGCTCCCACATATGCATGCTTTTCTCCCATTTTAATTTTTGCCTTCTTGCCCCATACATCTCCCTGTTTTTCTTAGACAGATGTTTCTGACCACTTGTGGTACTCTACAGGGTTGTTTTTTTTTTTTTTTCCAGTCTTAACTACTATCCAGATTTTCAACCCATGCTCTGTCTTGCTGCATCTACAGTCAACCAGCTACATTCCTCTTCTAAGTTCACTGATCACATGACCAGAGACGTGGCCCTTTGTCCTGCCACTTCTGGACTCCAATGAAATGGTCCACTGCTTGATGCCACCCTGAAATGTGGAGGAGTTGCTTCTCATAGGCAGCAGGGCCGAATAGGAGAGTCCCAGGCATATGAAGATTTTTAGTCCTCCTAGGAGACTGCTCAAATCTACATGTGGTTTATAAAACAGTGGCTGTTGGCAGGATATTTTCTTGTTTTGTTTACTCTCCTCCCCTGCCCCATTTTCTTACCTTCTTTATTCTTGCTGCATTGAGGCTGAACACTGCTGCTGCTGCTAAGTCTCTTCAGTCGTGTCTGACTCTGCGCGACTCTATAGTCGGCAGCCCACCGACTATGTCGGTGGACAGGCTCCACTGTCCCTGGGATTCTCCAGGCAAGAATACTGGAGTGGGTTGCCATTTCCTTCTCCAACGCATGAATGCATGCTAAGTCACTTCAGTCATATCCGCCTCCGTGGGACCCCATGGACAGCAGCCCACCGGGCTCCTCTGTCCACAGAATTCTCTGGGCAAGAATACTGGAGTGGGTTACCATTGCCTTCTCCATAGATTGAACACTACTCCCTTAAAAAAAAAAAAAAGTATAGGCAGTTAACTTCTACCTGCCTTTGTTTTTTAGAAGAACAATTTTTATAGTTCCCACTCCTATATACCAAGTATCTTCTTTGAATTTTTTGACTAAAGCAGTCAGGCAATGATTTAAATGTGTTTAATTCTTTGGACTTTATTCTTGCCATTCTTTATGCCAACAATCAGCTAATTTGGAAACAGCATAGCATAGTGGTTTAAAGAACAATTTTTGAAGTCAGACAAGCACTTCTTGCCGTGACATTTACATTTGTTTGCATTTTTAAAAAACTATTCAAAATGTAGAAGCATCTGTTTCATGAATAAATTGTTGAAAATAATATCAATAGCAAATAATTTTTGTGAGGATGAAATAAATGATATAACGATAACCCTATATGCAAAACAGAAAAAGAGACACAGAAATACAGAACAGACTTTTGAACTTTGTGGGAGAATGTGAGGGTGGGATATTTCAAAAGAACAGCATGTATACTATCTATGGTGAAACAGATCACCAGCCCAGGTGGGATGCATGAGACAAGTGCTCCGGCCTGGTGCACTGGGAAGACCCAGAGGAATCGGGTGGAGAGGGAGGTGGGAGGGGGGATCGGGATTGGGAATACATGTAAATCCATGGCTGATTCATATCAATGTATGACAAAACCCACTGGAAAAAAAAAAAAAAAACAAGTCAAAAAAAAAAACAAAACTATAGTCCACCTAGAGGGATGGGATGGGGGAGGGGGAAGCTTCAGAGGCTTGGGATATATGTAGACATGTCTGATATATGTTGTACAGCCGAACTTAACATTGTAAAGCAATTATACTCCAATAAAAAAAATACTTTAAAAAAAAAATAAAAAAAAAAAAAAAAGAAGTACTGAACAGACCAACTAACCTGTAATAAATATTATTGAATGCTCCAATCTTTGTTACCATCTTCTCATCAGAGATTCTAACCAATCAACAGTGGTTTGACTTCATTATTTGGGGTACTCTTGCTTCTCCAAACAATTTCCCCTATGTATACTTTTTTGTATATATATTTTTTAATGTTAGGGCCCCTTCTCAAATCACCATGTTGGCAGCAGACTGCAAAGGAGCAGTACTTGAGTGCCTGATAACCAAGTGTTTATACTGCTAATGATGAAAACACAGGCCAGTGACTTCACCTCTATTAACTTTACTCTTCCTGTGTGTAAGAGAGAATAATGGAATATTATGTGGATTAATTAAGACAAGACTGACCTAATAAATAACCATAAGGATCGTAACATTCTAACAAACCCTTTCATTTTTTTTTTTTTTTAATTTGTATCTTGTCAGAAGGGGATAGATCTGTACAGGTAAAATTTAAACATATGAATTTAGTTTAGTACTTCAATAACTGATAATCATGGATTTATAGCTTAGAAATACATGTTTATGGTATTTTTTAAATTACACAGTGCTACAGTGAGGTACTAGTATTTTTATATATTATTACACAGATACATGCAAAAGAGGGCTTCCCTGGTGGCTTAGATGGTAAAGAATCTGCCTGCAATGTGGGCGACCTGGGTTCAGTCCCTGCCTTGGGAAAATCCCCTGGAGAAAGGAATGTCTACCACTCCAATATTCTTGCCTGGGAAGGCCCATGGACAGAGGAACCTAGCAAGCTATATATAGTCCATGGTGTCCCAAAGAGTCAGACATGACTTAGACTTTCACTTTCAAGCAAAAGAAATCAGGATATATGATGCTTTATGTTTTTATGTATTTCCACCACAGCAGTTTTCAAAATTCATTGTCATAATCTTTTACTAATGAATAATGATATTGTACAAAAGAATATCATTGTCTAAAACAAATTACATGACCTCTTTGATGGGTTGGAAGAAAGAAGCAAAATAAATAGAGGCATAGCTACTGACTGTAGCAAGGATTGCCCTTAGTGTAAAAAAGTGATAAAGGTAGAGGAAAAAGCTGAATAAACTTAATAAAACAAACAAAAAAGATAAATAAAAAGAAATCACTTAAAGAAGCATTCTCTGTTGTTCCTCACCAGAGTGAAATGTGATATTAACCATAACTACCAATAATACAGCTTTATTCAAGTACATTAGCCACAGAGGAGTGTAATAAATTTAGTACTAACTTGTTCTTCATATTGAGTTACTTACTAATGTTAGTGGCATGGAATTATCGTGATCAAATGAACACATTTATGTGCACGTGTGTAATTTAAGTGAGACATTAAATCACAAAAATATAAACAACAGTGTGTGCTATTTGTCAGAAATGTCCTAGGAAAATTGTCAACCAGGATTTTATTACTGCTTTGATAAAAAAGTGTGCTCTGCTAGAGTAGGCAGCTGCCTCCCTCCAGAACTTCATGGCGAGGCCTTGCCCTGACCCTGTGCTGAGATACCAGAAACCATCACCTCATTTCCGGTGCGCCACTGCCGGCTGTGCTTCTGGCAAAGAGACTTAATTTTTTCATTAGCTAGTCTAATTAAAATTCTCTTTGCCTTTTTATTTTTCACATCTGGACTTTATTTAAAAGTTAAATAAATAACTGGGAAGAAATATTCATAATACACCTATCTCAGTTCAGTTCAGTTCAGTCGCTCAGTCGTGTCCAACTCTTTGCGACCCCGTGAACCACAGCACGCCAGGCCTCCCTGTCCATCACCAACTCCGGGAGTTTACTCAAACTCATGTCCATCGAGTCAGTGATGCCATCCAGCCATCTCATCCTCTGTCATCCCCTTCTCCTCCTGCCCCCAATCCCTCCCAGCATCAGGGTCTTTTCCAATGAGTCAACTCTTCACATGAGGTGGCCAAAGTATTGGAGTTTCAGCTTCAGCATCAGTCCTTCCAGTGAACACGCAGGACTGATCTCCTTTAGGATGGACTGGTTGGATCTTCTTGCAGTCCAAGGGACTCTCAAGAGTCTTCTCCAACACCACAGTTCAAAAGCGTCAATTTTTTGGCGCTCAGCTTTCTTCACAGTCCAACTCTCACATCCATACATGACCACTGGAAAAACCATAGGCTTGAGTAGATGGACCTTTGTTGGCAAAGTAATGTCTCTGCTTTTTAGTATGCTGTCTACGTTAGTCATAACTTTCCTTCCAAGGAGTAAGCGTCCATATTTAGGCTGTGTCTATAACCATGAGTAAATTTGACCTTCTACACAAGGTTAACAGTCTAAAAACTGATGCAAAATGTTAGTAAGGAGCACAATTACTATAATTAAAGAAATTTGTTCATTTGGAGTAGTACTGATGAATAAAAGTATAATATGAACCATGTAATTCAAAATTTTCTAGTAGTCATATTTCAAAAATTTTTTTAAAAGTGTATTTTAGAGTTTTAGAACATCTCAATGAAAACTAGTCTCATTTTAAAAGCTTAACTGCCTCATGTGCCTAATGACTACCATAATGAAAAGTACAGACCTCTGGCTAGAATATAGATATAGTATAAGCTTAAGTGGCAAAGAATTCTGAGAAAGACTGTGGGATAGTTCTGAATAACTGCAGACAAACACAACCTAAACCAATAATTTTTAAAATGTCTGAAACAATGATCATTCAAAATTTCAGTATTCCAGAGGCAGAGACTGAGTAAGAAGTATGTGGATGGAAAGAAGGTTATAGTATAGGAGATTACTTGCCTTAAGTTTTAAAGTTAATGATTTATCAAGATGACAGAGAAAGAGGCAATCAGGCTGAGCTGTGGGAAATAATTCATGTCATTGAATTTGCAACTCAATGATATCAGGGTTAAAATTAGCACTGAATTGAATTAAATTTTCCTGGTTATCTCTCATACACCATACATATGGGAATATAAAGATAAATGAGGAAGACAAAATTCTTGTTCTTGAAGGACTCACAATAGAGTGGATAAAGAATATGATCTATTTGAAAAGAATAATTTAAAACAAACAAACAAAAAAGCAAAATCCAGCTAAGTCCAGAAAAATTTAATTCATAAAATTGATAGTTTTCAAAATGAGTAAGATGACAGTAGGAAAATTTTATTTTCCTATTTTTTCAGGATTAAAAAAATATGTCTGTACTGAGACAAAAACATTTTATTTGTGGACATCTGTTTTAATAAATAACACGATATGTAGCAAAGATACATCCAAATGTTCTTATCATATATAGACTTATTTTTAAATTCACATATTTGTAAGATGATTTGCTTTATAAATTATGCAGAAACATGTTTATCCACAATTAATATAGCAGCAATGACTAGTCATATTTTTAAAGAAGCACCCCCAAAATATCAAAATTGTAAAATAGTGGTTACTACACTGGATTTCTTTTTTTTTTTTTTTTTTTGCCCAAGCATCAGTAAGATGAGATTGCTTCATTTTTAATTTTTTTTAATGAAGGATGATTGCTTTACAAAATTTTCTTTTCTTTCAAACTTCAACATGAATCAGCCCTAAGTATATACATATATCCCCTCCCTTTTGAACCTCCCTCCCATCTCCCTCCCCATCCCACCCCTCTAGGTTGATACAGAGCCCCTGTTTGAGTTTCCTGAGCCAGACAGCAAATTCCCATTAGCTATCTATCTTACTTATGGTAATGTAAGTTTCCATGTTACTCTTTCCAAACATCTACCCTCTCTTCCCCTCTCCCCATGTCCATAAGTCTATTCTCTGTGTCTGTTTCTCCATTGCTGCCCTGGAAATAAATTCTTCAGAACCATTTTTCTCGATTTCGTATATGTGCGTTAGAATATGATATTTATCTATCTCTTTCTGACTCACTTCATTCTGTATAATAGGTTCTAGGTTCATCCATCATTGAAGTTCTAAGTCAATAGACACTGAATCCAATACTTTATAAATGACACTGGGGCTAACGATAAGTTTTTAAAAGCCCTTCTCAGGGCTCTTTGAAAGCAAAAGGGTGACAATCACATTGCAGGAGAAATTCATATCATTCCTGGTAAGGTAAAAATGGTTAAAATAATTGTCGAAAACAGTATGGCAACAAATTAAAGTGCATTTTTATTAGTAAATAGTGTTTGAATAGGTAGAGCATCACTGTTGTTGACTTTGTTATCAACATAACAACAAAGAAACTACTTGACTAGAAACAGTTCTAAATGTTGCTTGTATCAGTCAGGCTTCAACCAGAGAATCAGAAAACTGTATCAGTTGCAAATATATATATATGAAGTGAAGTGAAAGTGGCTCAGTTGTGTCTGACTCTTTGCCACCCCATGGCCTATACAGTCCATAGAATTCTCCAGGCCAGAATACTGGAGTGGGTAGCCATTCCCTTCTCCAGGGCATCTTCCCAACCCAGGGATCATACCCAGGTCTCCTGCATTGCAGGCGGCTTCTTTACCAGCTGAGCCACAAGGGAAGCCCATATATATACATATGTATACACATACATACACACAGTGCTTGTGCCCAGCCGTTAAGTCCTGTCCAACTCTTTGCGACCCCATCGACTGGAGCTCGCCAGGTTCCTTTGTCCATGGGATTCTCCAGTCGAGAATACTAGAGTAGGTTGTTTAGGTTGTTGTGCCCGCCACCAGGGGATCTTCCCTGACCCAGGGATCGAACCCACATCTCTTATGTCTCTTGCACTGGCAGGTGGGTTCTTTACCAGTAGTGCCACCTGGAAAGCCCCATGTATATATTCAAATATATTATATATATATATATACACATATATGTATATATATATACATACACACACATACACACACATATACACATAGTAAACAAACTCTTGCACTACACAGAACTGCCTTCTATATTCTGCATACTCTGGTCATCTTTATGTGAGAGTACCTGCAAGGAGGTTCTTTTCCCCCTCTTCTGGGAACTTGCACAATGGCTGATTCAAATGCTTCACCATTCTGCATATGTCCACAAATGACTGCAAAACCCCCACTGGTATTGATTTGGAGGTTATCAATAAATTTTAGCAAGTAGGCAAATTCACAAAGTTTTAGGGTGAACTTTATACATGTTCAGTAAACCTAAGTCAATAAAATATACTTTGAAAGATGTAACACACACAAATGTCAAAATTTATCATAGATATCAGATTGTGCATAAATGGTAACTATTTTATCCTTCATTTTCTAAAATGGAAACACACTAGTTTCAAACTAATGTTTTAATAAATAATGAATTCTGTGTTCTTTGGTGAAGAAAATAACTTAAATGTCATTACAGGCATCTAACTTTTTAAGGTTTTTTAAAATATAAATAAAAATTGGTATTGAACTATCCATTTTAGAGTATTCTGATTTAATCACATCATGTTGATAATAAAAAATTGTTAACTTCATGCTACACACAAGGAGCTCAAAAAGTAAATGAAGAAAGATACTGTAAATATTTCAATGAATATTTACTTTTGGTGTATAGATTTCTTTATACTTCCTGATATGTTGTTTCAATGGTTTATTTTATGTTTGTGTGAATGTGTGTGTCTATGTGTATGTGTCTATGTGTATATTTTCTGCCAACAAAGAAAGGCGGCATTTAGAAGGGAAAGAGGAAAATGAGTAAGAAAAGAAGCAAAAATTCCACAAGTGGCATTTCACTAAAACATTTAATTTTTATTCTAATGTTCTAAGCAATGTATGGAAATGACTGCTTTTTGAAAAAGCAATTTCCTTTTTGGCCGGATGAAAGCAAAAATTCCTATATGTTCTAATGTATTTCAAAGGACAGAACAGCCTTGGCGTTGGCGTGGTTCTCTCAAGCAGTTGGATCAATTGACTACATAATGAGTCCTTGGCTGTCCCTAACCAAAACTTTGCTGGACAGGTTCATTTACAATCCTCAAACAGAATGACCTTCCATCTGGCTTAATGGCCCCTGGATTGTTGCAAATGCGACCTGACATTTCCTTATGGGTGAGTTATTAAATTATATCACAGAGCACAATAACATAATTTGGTTTCAGAGCCTAAGTGAAAGTGATAGTCCAGCAGATTAAGATGTAAAATTCCTTTGCAAAATTAAGTTATTTATAATCTGATGCATACCCCCTTGTTTTATCTGCCATATAATGTAATTACTTTCCACAGTACAGTAGCTGCAAATACTGACAATGCTGACAGAACAGAAACAGTATTTGAAAAGCAGAAGAGAACTTCAGCAAGCAGGTAACTGACTTTTATAGCTATTCTTTTTAAAGTGAAACCACTTGCAATTTTTGCTTTTTTTTTTTCCCTAATGGAATTGATCCATTAAGCAGTGCTTCTCTCTTTTACTTAATAGTATTAGACATACTTAACTCTATGAGCTACAATTCCTTAATATAGCCTGAAATACCTGCTTTGAGATGACTAATACCAATATATTTAAATTTGGGGTTTTCATATATTTAGCTATTTCTAGCAGCTATGATTGGGTGAAAAGTAAAGCAGTCTCTCATCCGTTACTCTATCAGACACTTGAATTATTACCTCTAATTCTCTAATAGTCTGGATTAATTTCAAAGACCAGTAAAGCTCAAAGAATAACTTACTTTTATACTTATTCATAGATGATAAAAATTTCCCTTCGATATTTTTTTTGCCAATAGAAAAAGAAAGATTTGAAGGTAAGATTTGCCTGTTGGTACAACTAGAATTTCCATTCTAACAAAGAGATTCTTCTGGTACATTTTACAGTCAAGAACTCCATTCTGCATGGTGTCCAATCTATTTCCTAGAATTCCCTAACTTTTCAAAGCACTTTCCTTTATTCTGTTCACTCAAGGGTGCTGTTTATTTGCCATCAGCCAAGCTTTAGTTGAACATTCATTCAGCAACTTCTTTTGAGGGCTTACTAGTCAGTCACTCTGCTGGGTTTCATAAAAACGAAGATACCAGTGGAAACCACAGTAATTTAGGTAAAATGTGACTAAATACGAGACTTACAAGATCTACTAGACACACATATATATTCCAAGTGCCTAAAACACATCTGAAACCTATTAGGAACCCAAACATTGTGGATAGTGCTCACTGAGTGCTTCACGTGTCTGTTCATCTAAAGATGCCCTTGCCAGATACTGTAATTTCTCCTTGTTCCACATGAGGAAAATGAATAGGTTTAATCATTTTTGCTAGTTCATGGAACTAATAATGGTCAACCATGTCTTGAAGCCAGAGAGAGTGGTTCCAAAGCCTATTCTTTGAGCAGTGACTCTGTTGTTTGTCCCTGCCCTTACTTAGGAAGTTCAGTCACATGTGGGAGCTTATCCACAATAAAGGCATCTGGAATTAACCTACTTGGTGAGCTTTATACATTTATGCAGCACTTTTGGTACTCTGCCCTCATCATTCAGATCCATGATATAAATTACACTATATTATATAGTGTTATATATATATGTGTGTGTGTGTGTGTGTGTGTATATATATATATATATATATATATATATATGATAATTTAAACTTTTTAATAAAACCAGTTTGGGTCAATGAGAGCTAGCAACTTCACTTGAAGGAATATCATTCCCACATCACTGGTTTTATCAACAGTTGATTTGTCTCACATTCTGTCATCCATGTTACATCACTTAGAGCTTTAAATCCAAGATTGAAGCTAATTTCCTGCATTAAACCTTCCCTCATTTAACAGTATTTACCAGTTCATGCGTCTCTTAATCTAATTGGGCCGTGTCTATATAAATCTGAATAATCTTATGCCAGGATGAAAGTATCAAACTGATGTAAAGTCACAGAAATGCTATCAAGTGAATATTTCTTTCTAAGTTATTGAAGAACACCATTTCTATTGATTACTTATCTTTTTTTTTTTCTTCAAAAAACTATAAGTCTCTCACCCTTATATGCTGTTATTTTATTTTTGAGGGGACAGGAATTTGAACTCAATTACCCGAAACTCTTAGATGTTATCACATACCCTCAATAAGTGCAAAAAAGCAGGCCTTCTCTATACTGTTAAAATTTTCACATGGTTCCTTCCCGAGAGTTAGAAGAACCCATGGGGTGCTCAATAATTGGCATAGTCATAATGTCATTTAAAGTTTGACAGTTGTTTTCCATACTAAAACTAGTATCTTCTTTGTAATTATTTAAGAATACTACAAGGCAAGTGCTATAACCTATATTTTGCAGTTTAAGAAACTGTCAGAAATTTCAAAAAAATTGTGACTGGGGTCAGCTATTTAGTGGAGTGTATGAATTTCCACTTTGCCTCCCTTTTAAGATGAAGGATTTAGCCAAGAGTACAAAGCATCATCCCTCAGTCACAGTGTACTAAGTCCTCTACTATTTCCCAATCCTACCATAAATCCGAATATCACATCTGCTCAAGCCAAATGACAGTGTCCAACTCCAGGCTTCTTTTCCTGCCCCAGGGACTGTTCGTTTGTCTCTCCTCTTATTGAGGGTCACTGCTCCCACCCCTCCTTCCTTTGTATACCTCCACAGATTGAAGTCCTCCTAGCCCTGAAGGATCAAGTTCAAATACTGACTATTCTTTGATATCTTGTTTTACCAACTGAAGGTGAGTTTTCCATGTGTTACAGACTCACGACCACAGTTTGCCCCTAACAGAAGTGACCTCAAACTGCTTCATGGTATAGTTTTCCCTTTTGTCAATTTTGTTTGCCTACAAAGTTCTAAGTCTCTCCAAGTTTAGGAGATATATATATGCCCTGCCCCTCTCACCATATACTTACCCTCACATAAATGCATACACAAGGGGGGAAAACTGGCTCTCCAGAAAGAAAAACAAGAAAGTCAGTAATGTGCTGTGCTCGCCTATTTTAGTGATGTAAATACTCCTCTGTGCGCAATGTCAAGCTGCCAGTGGTTTAACAACCAGCTCACAAAATGTCTTAATGTTGGAAAATTGACTCTTGATAGCTTTAGGAGCTGGCTCATATACACACATTTACACTTACTAGCATAGTTCCATGTACACAGTCAATAATTAGTGCTAAGCAATAAAAGAAGCCAGCAAGAAGGAGTGGAGTATAGAAAGATAGGAAGGCAGAAAACTGAGTGAAAATCTCAGTGTTTCAGATTTCCTATAATGCGAATAAAGCAGAACCAGCATAATATTATAGTCTTGTTTCCCATTATTCTTGATGAAGGGTTTCCTTGTTTTTCTCAGGGTCTCTCTCTCTCTCTCGTACACACACCATTCTTTGCCAGCTATTTTTCCTCTTTCCTCAGACCCTCCCATCCAATAGCTAAAAATTATCACAGTGGGAGGAGAAAACCCAGGGTAGTGGACTTTGAGAAAGAGAGCATTCACATCCTCCACAATTCACACAGCCCATTCCACAGTGTTTTCATTAATTCATGCTGGGAAGCGGAAGTCTTAAGGTGTTCCAGCATTTTACATCTCCAGGAGACCACCCGCCTTGTTGCTCTCCACTGGTGGCTACTCTGACCTGGATGTCTCTGCAGCTAATGGTCCTTCAGAGAATTCTTGAAACGGAATTACTAAAATCTCATGTGGCTTTGTGTAAGTTCTTGACATTGGGCAGAGAGAGGTTACTCAGGAACACAGTATTCAATTCCATTTGGACCAGCCTGATAGCTGGAAGGCAGGTGTAACATTTGTTTAGTCTTTCAGTTACTTTATATCACACCCATGATGAAAATGCCCCAGGAATAAACCAAGAATTAACACATTAATTATAAATAAAGCATTATAGAACAACAGCAATTAACAGTTCAAACTAGTTTTTTAGTGCTATTAATCATGCCGAGCCACTAATAAAAAAGTAACAGGAATGAGAGGAGACAGTATAACCAATAAATTATCTGTCTGTCTGTCTGGATGTCTTCTATCTCTCTACCTACAATCTTAGTTATATTACCTCAGGGTTGTCTTTTTAAATCCCAATTCTGCAACTTTCTACCTCTGAAACACTATGCAATTAATTTAAATTCTCCAATTTTCTATATTCTCTACAAGGATGATCTCTAATGTACAATAGCAGTGTTGCTAACTTCTGTCTCTATCTTTGTTTCAGTTCCCATTTCCTCTGACTTGTAATAAAAATGGCATACTTTGAAAATCACATATAATTATCTACTTCCGTTTAGACAGAAATAGCCTAAACCTGCAGCCTAAGATAGTTAGGCTAGGTAAGTGGGTGAATTTTACAACAGCAAACATTTAAAAATAAAGTAAGGATTACTCTCTTCATAGAAGCGAACATAGAGAATTATCAAATCTCTCTAGAATTCTTAGAAATAATTCTCTATATATTATTTATTTATTGGTTCCCTTCTACAGCCATTCTAAATATCATTTTTTGTTCTACCCTTCTCCGAGGCTTTTTACAAAGTTATCTCCTCCACAATTAGATAATATCAGCTCCTCAGAGTAACCGGTTCTTATCAGTTTCCTAGTGTTGGTGTTGAGGTTCATATTATTTTGTCTGTTAATGCTCACAACAGTGTGCTATTATACTATTTCTTGTTTCTCCTTTTTATTCTTTTTGGTAGCTATTGCACACTAGAATATTAACCTCTGCCTGGGCAATTTAAGTCTGTAATGATCACCTTTATATCCCCAGAAATTATTATCATTCCTGGTGATAATAACTGCTAGTTGACTGAATGGATGAAGGAGAGAATCTAATAAATGATCATTTTTGATAGAAACAGAAAGTTCATTGTTCTTATGGAAGTAAAGAGTATATCATGTTGTGTATAGATCATACTGATACACCCAAAGCAAATTAATGTACCAAGTAAGAAAGGTCCCAACTCTCCTGTGTCTCTCAAAATTTCAAATATTCAAGCAAATATAATTTCTAGATCATTGCCTCAAGTTCATTCTACATATAATTTAGAGAAATTCACCATGCTTTATTAAGGTTCCACAATTACTATTTCCTTGAGAGGTATATAAGGGTGTTTTTATGAACCTAATATAATGTACAATGCCTATACATTTCTTCAGACCTCAAATGATAGTAAAAATAATTCATTTGATTTAGGTAAAATTTTTGAAAAATTAATTATACACATTAAGTCAACTTGTATTTCACTTAAATCTAGTGTTCTTTTCCTTGACATTAAATAGCTTCCCTGCTTCGAGAGTAGGGAAGGATTAAACAAACAAAACAAAAACTTTCCACTTTCACATTTTCAAATGAAAAGATCTCTCAGTCACTTGTAACACATCTTAATTGCTTCATTATATTTTTATAGAGCACCTGAATTGCTTGGAAGCAGCTTAATTAAAATGGTGCTTGTTTTATAGTTAACGGAAATGCAAAAAACACATATCCTGCAGCACAATCAATCATACTTTTTCTTTGCTGCAGTCTTAAAGACAGTGTAGACTGGGCAGATTAATAAGGCACTGAAACATTTCAGCACCATCAGAATTTAGATGTGTGCATCTTTTTGGACCTCAGCTTCTCATAAACCTTAATGTGCTCTTTCCTTGAATCTACTACATCATTTAATGAATCGCGGACCATATTATATTTTGTGGTCTGACTGTATATTCACCAATTCTGTATGTTATGAAAGAAAAGGACTTTTCAATAAAGCAGCGGTTGCCGTTAGGCATAATTTTACATTGCATTTGTAGTTAGTTTCCCTATTATTTTCAGTAGAAGTAATTAGGAAACTAAAAGACACTTTTGAATCCTGATTCACTGGCAGGCATGTTGTGTGGTCTCAATTATATCATTTAATTTATCTATGCTTATTTCCCTTTTCTAAATAAAATGGACTTCTTCCCTGGAGATACATAAAATAAGCTTTTTTGCGTGATTGTGATTTATGACTCTTAGAAGGAGAAAGGATAGAGTGTAGAACTTGAGAAAGTCTGTATAGGAAAAAAGATGCTTGCACTACCAGAAGGCAATCTGCATGGCAATTGCTAGAAATTTCTGGAATGAGTCACCATAGGACTCTTGTAACAGTGCTGGTCTGACCTGCCACTGATATTTTTCTTTCTTACAATCACAAACACATTAGAATTTCCAAGCTCTTAAAGGTCTATGCCAGAATCTGCTTTGTTTCTCCCCTGGGAGTGAAAAGTTGGGGGATTTTTTTAGAAATTCTTCTTATTTTGAATTTTGTTCCAAACTTATAACATAGAATTCAGTCATTCACTGGATACTCATTCAATCAGTCAGTTCAGTCTCTCAGTAATGTCTAACTTTTTGCAACCCCATGAACTGCAGCATGCCAGGCCTCCCTGTCCGTCACCAGCTCTTGGAGCTTAATCAAACTCATGTCCATCGAGTCGGTGATGCCATCCAACCAGCTCATCCTCTGTCGTCGCCTTCTCCTCTCACTGTCAATCTTTCCCAGCATCAGGGTCATTTCCAGTGATTCAGTTCTTTGCATCAGGTGGCTGAAGTATTAGAGTTTCAGCTTCAGCATTAGTCCTTCCAACAAATATTCAGGACTGATTTTCTTTAGGATGAACTGGTTGGATCCCCTTGCAGTCCAAGGGACTCTCAAGAGTCTTCTCCAACACCACAGTTCAAAAGCATCAATTCTTCGGTGATCAGCTTTCTTTATACTCCAACTCTCACATCCATACATGACCACTGGAAAAATCATAGATTTGACTAGATGGACCTTTGTTGGCAAAGTAATGTCTATGCTTTTTAATATGCTGTCTAGGTTGGTCATAAATTTTCTTCCAAAGAGCAAGTGTCTTTGAATTTCATGACTGCAGTCACCATCTTCAGTGATTTTGGAGCCCTTCCCCCCAAAACATGTCTGACACTGTTTCCATTGTTTCACCATCTGTTTGTCATGAAGTGATGGGACCAGATGCCATGATCTTAGTTTTCTGAATACTGAGTTTTAAGCCAACTTTTTCACTCTCCTCTTTCACTTTCATCAAGAGACTTTTTAGTTCTTTGCTTTCTTCCATAAGGGTCGTGTCATCTGCATATCTAAGTTATTGATATTTCTCCCAGCAATCTTGATCCCAGCTTGTGCTTCATCCAGCCCAGCATTTCAAATGATGTACTCTGCATATAAATAAGTTAAATAAACAGGGTGACAATATACAGCCTTGATGTACTCCTTTCCTGATTTGGAGCCAGTCTGCTGTTCCATGTCCAGTTCTATTGCTTCTTGACCGGCGTACAGATTTCTCAGGAGGCAGGTCAGGTGGTTTGGTATGCCCATCTCTTTCAGAATTTTCTGCAGTCTGTTGTGATCCACACAGTATAAGTTTTTGGCATAGTCAATAAAGCAGAAATAGATGTTTTTCTGGAACTCTCTTGCTTTTCTGATAATCCAGCCGATGTTGGCAATTTGATCTCTGGTTCCTCTCCCTTTTCTAAAACCAGCTTGAACATCTGGAAGTTCATGGTTCATGTACTGTTGAAGCCTGGGTGGAGAATTTTGAGCATTACTTTACTAGCGTGTGAGATGAGTGCAATTGTGTGGTAGTTTGAACATTCTTCGGCATTGCCTTTCTTTGGGATTGGAATGGAAACTGACCTTTTCCAGTCTGTGGCCACTGCTAAGTTTTCCAAATTTGCTGGCATATTGAGTGAAGCACTTTCACAGCATCATCTTTTAGGATTTGAAACTGTTCAACTGGAATTCCATCACATCCACTAGCTTTGTTTGTAGTGATGCTTCCTAAGGCCCACTTGACTTCGCATGCCAGGATGTCTGGCTCTGGGTGAGTGATCACACCATTGTGATTATCTGGGTCATGAAGATCTTTTTTGTATAGTTCTTCTGTGTATTCTTGCCACCTCTTCTTAATATCCTCTGCTTCTGTTAGGTCTAAACCATTTCTGTCCTTTATTGTGCTAGTAGCTCAGTTGGTAAAGAATCTGCCTGTGATACAGGGACTGTGGTTCAATTCCTGGGTCAGGAAGATCTGCTGGAGAAAGGATAGGCTACCCACTCTAGTATTTTTGGACTTCCCTAGTGGCTAAGTATGTAAAGATTCCACCTACAATGAGGGAGACCTGGGTTCTATCCCTGGGTTGGGAAGATCCCCTGGAGAAGGGAAAGACTACCCACTTCAGTATTCTGGCCTGGAGAATTCCATGGACTATATAGTCCATGGTGTCACAATGAGTCAGATATAACTGAGCGAGTCATTCAATATCTGCTTACTAAACATGTACTATGTTTCTGGCACAGTTGATGTCAGATTTTATTGTTTTTGACATCAGGGACTAATTATAAAATATAGATATAAAATACAGGATTATAGATAATGTGATTCCTCAGAGAAAGTAAGAACCTTTGAACATTAAAATATGTATATTTTCAAGGGAAAATTCATAAACAAAATTCTTGACTATGTAGTATTGTGTTACATTTTATGCTACAAATACAGTGATCAGCTCTGATTTACTAAAAATACCACTGCACAAGCAGGTTCATAGAGTTATATAAATGTCAGATCCAGATTAGTAATAACAAACTTTTCCTGTAATTAATGTTGAACTTTAAAATACAGTACTTAAAACTGATAGTACCCATCCCCTCCCCTAAACACACACACACACACACACACACACACACACACACACACACAAGAATTTAGTTAACATAAAATAGAATGAAAAGAAATAGAATAAGCTTAAGATACAAAGACACATGTTCCCTTGACCAGAATAATCCACCCTAATGGAAAAACTACCTCTAATTAGATTATTAACCATTCTGGTTTGCTGGGTTGAGTGGTAGCTGCCAAAAATATATTCTCCCATCCCTGGAACTTGCAAATGTGACCTCATTTCAAAAAGTTTTTGCAGATGTAATTAAGTTAAAGAACTCTAGATGAGATGATGAATTATCTGGGTGAACTCTAAATTAAATAACAAAGTGTGCTTATAAGAGATACACAGAGCAGAAACTCACAGGGAGAAAGAAGAGAAGGCCATGTGGAGAAGGAAGAACAGGGGTTGGAGTGATGCAGTCAGAAGCCAAGGAATGTCTGGAGCTCCCTGAGGCTGGAAAAATCAAAGAAGAATCTCCTCTAGAGGATGTGGCATTGCAGGTATCCCGACTCTAGACGTCTGTCCTCCAGAACTCTATGAGAATAAAGTTATCTTCTCTCCAAACTACCAAGTACGTGATAACTTGTTATGACAGTCCTAGGGAGCCAATACATGTGACAAACATTTTGTCTTTTCACTACACAGCGAAGTGAGCCTGTATGAACTAATCATACTGTAAATTGATTGGTGTGACTATGAATTTGCCTAGAAAATTTTAGGAGCATGCCAAGAAATCTCAACCTCATACATGATGGGATCATTTTCTTCAGTTTATTTGATTTTTAATTTCCTTGATTTTATAATATATGAGCCTCAGTGTCCTCCAGCTAAAGTGAAAATTAAAATGTTAGTTGCTCAGTTGTGCAGAGTTTGACTCTCTGCGATCCCATGGACAGTAGCCTACCAGTTTCCTCTGTCCATGGGATTTACCAGGCAAGAATACTGGAGTGGATTGCCATTTCCTTCTCCAGGAGATCTTCGCAACCCAGGGATCTAACCCGTGTCTCCTGCCTTGCAGACAGTTTCTCTACCACCGAGCCGTTGGAAAACCTGTCTTATCACATGTATTTTGTTTTTCTGTTAAATTTTTTGAGAGTACTAAGCATAATGCCTAAAATTTCTTCATTTTTCCATAGCAAAACTTTTTACTCAAAGATATATTCTTTGTCTGGCTTTTGCATTTCTGTGGTCACCACCTTATTTTATATTTCAGAATCATTTACTAATTTCCACTAATGTTTTATTCTGTTCATTGTCTTTGAATAAGGGGCAAAAAGCTATCTATGCTTCCTATTTGGCTCTAAACAGCTTGTGTGAATTTTTCATGGGTCCCTCATTTTACTTCCAAAAACCATAGTCAACTTTCTAAATATATCATACAGTACCATCATTCAATCTTCTCAATAACCATATAACCTGAGTACTGCAAGTGTTATTATTTTCCATTTTTATTAGATAAGGAAACTATATACACAGCATCAAGAGATTTATCTAAAGGTTCACACCTTGAGACTACATCAAAGGTAGGACTGGACCTCAGGCAGTTTGTCATAATCCATGCTTTTTGGTGTTTTTGGACACACCGTCATTTCCTTGGAAGACCTCATAATGGAGGTACATTACCAATTACATTCTTTAGAAGTCTAGTGAAGAGGGAAATAAAGTGGTGAACAATCCCAGCAGAAAAACCTGTTCCTTCTGTGTTGCAGAATTCCTATAGTCCTATCTGGTAACAACTTCTTGGATATCAAAACCCATCTCCCATAACCTCCTAGGCACACCATTTACATAACGGCTACCTTTGTCTTAACTTTCCCATTCCAGAACCAGGCCTAGTTTGCTTTTCATAACCAAAATGTTCAGCAGGACAATTTTCTAAAAAAGAGGAAAATATCTATCTTTCCTCTTCCAACCCCAGTTGTTCCATGAAGATAGAAGTCTTTCTCACCCAATAATCAAAGATTGCAGTCCCAACTGCAGCCGCCAAGAATGTGAGGAGTGACTGTACGAGCTTTTATAGTCACTTTTTCTTCTATTTCTACATTACAATATTCATTTCTACGAGAGTCTGCAGCAGGGGTAGTGAGATGCGTATGTTATCTCACATCCTGGTTTTTCAACAGCCTGCCTTTTTGACCTACATTTCACCAGTGCTGGCGGCTCATCTTTGAAATCTGACACAGCAAGATATCTGTTGCTTTGAAGTTCATCAACAAAACTTTATCACTTAGCCTCTCGTTTTCCAAACCTAAGGGATCATTTAGCTCTCATAGATGTCTATAAACTTGAATGAATATTTGCATAACTAGTTATGTAAATACCAATTTCTCAATATTTACAAGCATTCTTAGAGGGGGAGCTTCTGGCTCTTACTGATGTTTATACTCTCTCTACCCTGCTTTGCTTCATGAATAGATAGATGAAGAAATAAAACTTAAAGTGATCTTGTCATTTTGGCCTCATTTGCTCAAGAAGCTTTGTGCTTGAAATGCTTTCCCTCTCAATAACCTTCTTGAATAACTGCCCATCTTTCGAGGTTAATACAAAGGCTTTCTTCATTATCAGTAATTTCCTAACTTGACTGAAAATAAGAGTTACAATGTTACATCGTGCAAAAAAAGAAAAAAAAATCTCAAGTCCTCTAATCAGAACACCCAAAGGCAGGTATTTTTAATAAACACTGCAGATGAGTCATGATCAAGCCCTTTTGGGAAACGTTGAATCGCATGAAATCTATAAATGCCAGTGAGAAACATTCTCTCCAATAGTTTATACCTTCTTCAGAATACATTTAACATTCTACTTTAAAATATACTTTTATATGTATAGTCTAGCTCTCCTATAAACTGCTCCCCATTCAATGTTAGAAACTTGTTTGACTCAAATTTTGAATTCGCTGTAGGTAAGCATAGTGCTTTGTAAATAATAAATATCTGTTAAGTTGAATCATTGCATGGACTCTCTGCAAAGTCATCTCTCCAAACTCAAACAGAAGAAAGAGCTACAGTTTTCTTAAAAGATAAATTTTAAATGTGTAGGGTAAATTAATTTCTGTCCTTTATCAAGCCCATCTTTGCATGAAATGTTCCCTTGGTATCTCTAATTTTCTTGAAGAGATCTCTAGTCTTTCCCACTCTGTTGTTTTCCTCTATTTCTTTGCATTGATTGCTGATGAAGGCTTTTTTATCTCTCCTTGCTATTCTTTGGAACTCTGCATTCAGATAGGAATATCTTTCCTTTTCTCCTTTGCTTTTTGCTTCTCTTCTTTTCACAACTATTTGTAAGGCCTCCTCAGACAGCCATTTTGCTTTTTTGCATTTCTTTTCCATGGGGATGGCCTTAATCCCTGTCTCCTGTACAATGTCACGAACCTCTGTCCATAGTTCATCAGGCTCTCTGTCTATCAGATCTAGTCGCTTAAATCTATTTCTCACTTCCAGTGTATCGTCATAAGGGATTTGATTTAGGTCATACCTGAATGGTCTAGTGGTGTTCCCTACTTTCTTCAGAAATGGTATGGACCTAACAGAAGCAGAAGATATAAAGAAGAGATGGCAAGAATACACAGAAGAACTGTACAAAAAAGATCTTTATGACCCAGATAATCACGATGGTGTGATCCCTCACCTAGAGCCAGACATTCTGGAATATGAAGTCAAGTGGGCCTTAGAAAGCATCATTCTGAACACAGCTAATAGAGGTGATGGAATTCCACTTAAGCCATTTCAAATCCTAAAAGATGATGCTGTGAAATTGCTACACTCAATACGCCAGCAAATTTGGAAAACTCAGCAGTGGCCACAGGACTGGAAAAGGTCAGTTTTCATTCCAATCCCTAAGAAAGGCAATGGCAAAGAATGCTCAAACTACCTCACAATTGCACTCATCTCACATGATAGCAATGTAATGCTAAAAATTCTCCAAGCCAGGCTTCAGCAATACATGAACCGTGAACTTCCAGATGTTCAAGATGGTTTTAGAAAAGGCAGAGGAACCAGAGATCAAATTGCCAACATCCACTGGATCATCAAAAAAGCAAGAGAGTTCCAGAAACATCTATTTCTGCTTTGTTGACTATGCCAAAGCTTTTGACTGTGTGGATCACAATAAACTGTGGAAAATTCTGAAAGAGATGGGAATACCAGACAATCTGACCTGTCTCTTGAGAAACCTGTATGCAGGTCAGGAAGCCACAGTTAGAACTGGACATGGACCAACAGACTGTTTCCAAATAGGAAAAGGAGTACGTCAAGGCTGCATATTGTCACCCTGCTTATTTAACTTATATGCAGAGTACATCATGAGAAATGCTGGGCTGGAAAAAGTACAAACTGGAATCAAGATTGCCGGGCGAAATATCAATAACCTCAGATATGCAGACGACACCACTCTTAGGGCAGAAAGTGAAGAGGAACTAAAAAGCCTCTTGATGAAAGTGAAAGAGGAGAGTGAAAAAGTTGGCTTAAAGCTCAACATTCAGAAAACTAAGATCATGGCATCTGGTCCCATCACTTCATGGGAAATAGATGGGGAAACAGTGGAAACAGTGTCAGACTTTAGTTTTTAGGACTCCAAAATCACTACAGATGGTAACTGCAGCCATGAAATTAAAAGACGCTTAGTCCTTGGAAGGAAAGTTACAACCAACCTAGAAGCATATTTAAAAGCAGAGACATTACTTTGCCAACAAAGGTCCGTATAGTCAAGGCTGTGGTTTTTCCAGTGATTGATGCTTTTGAACTGTGGTGTTGGAGAAGACTCTTGAGAGGCCCTTGGACTGCAAGAAGATCCAACCAGTCCATCCTAAAGGAGATCAGTCCTGGGTGTTCATTGGAAGGACTGATATTGAAGCTGAAACTCCAATACTTTGGCCACTTTATGCGAAGAGTTGACCTATTGGAAAAGACCCTGATGCTGGGAAGGATTGGGGGCAGGAGGAGAAGGGGACTACAGAGGATGAGATCGCTGGATGGCATCACCAACTCAATGGACATGGGTTTGGGTATACCCCGGGAGTTGGTGATGGACAGGGAGGCCTGGCGTGCTGCAGTTCATGGGGTCACAAAGAGTTAGACACGACTGAGCGACTGAACTGAACTGAACTGAACTGAGGGTAACTCATATTTTAATTATTTCTAGTATATAAAAACAACATAATGCTTAATATAAATTTATTCCCAATGAAATTTTGTTTTAAACATTTTAAAGCCTGATATACTAAGTAAACTTTTCTAGTGTTAAATCACTATTGACAAGTGTTTCTTGATTTTTGATAGTAGTCAAAGGGAACCCAATTATAAATTTACCTCTTCTAATATATTAAATAACAGATTCCTCTGAATAGATTTTTAGAAAAACCTAAAATGAATGAATGATCAAAGAGACTGAAATACAAGCACAAGTTGAGTTTTAAAAAAAAAAAGGATCTTCTAAGGCACAGAACTTGACACATAGCAAATGAAACATACTGTTGACTAAATGCAAAACGTAACGCATCGGTCAGGATGCCCAGACAACCAGAACCATAGCCACACCCCGGAAGTGCAAAGGAATGAGATCTTCACACAAGCACTCTTCTCAACAATTTTCCTGAACATTAGGAGTCTATTTTGACAATTCAGAAAAGAAAACAAAGAGAAACTTGTGACATGTATATTCACATTTCAGACTGCACGTAGGGATTCCTGTGATGATAAGTTCATATTATTAAAATGACAAGAGTGATTCATGTCATTGAAATCATACTTTTTAAAGTTTTTTTTTTTTTTAATTTTAATTTTAGGTTTTGAACTTCATTGCTGTGTCTTTGTCTTTATGTAAACGTCAAGCATACAGAAAACCAGTTTAGCATAGCAGTTAAAACCCTAAATTCTGGGGACCTTCCACAAGTCACCTAGTCTGTTTACCCCTTGGTTTTCCCTCTGTAAAAAAAGATAATATTAATGCCTAAATCATAGGGTCATTATGAGTTAAGTGGGTTAAATGAATTACAGTGCTTACTTCTGCAGAGGACTCAATAAGTGATGCCAATTGGTAGTAGCAGCTATAGGAAAATAAAAAGTCATATGTCAAGATGACTTAAGTACATGTAACAGAAAGCCTTAACTATCTAACTTAAACAGCTTAACTGTGCCCCAAAGATGCTTTTCCTAACCATAGGAACCTGTGAATATGGCAAAGGGAATAAATATTGCAGATGGAATCATTACAGTTGCTAATCAGCTGTCCCTGAGATGAAGAGATAGTCTGGAGTATCCAGGTAGGCTCATTTTTAACACAAGCACCCTGTTAAGTGAAAGAATGAATCAGGGGAGTCACAGTTAAACAAGAGTGAAAACAGCACTAGAAGTTAGAATGATGTGATTGCTGACTTTGAAGATGAAAAACAGCCACCAGTCAGAAAATATGGTCACCCTCCAGACACTGGAAAAAGTAAATAGATTCTGCCCTAGAAATTTGAGAAAGCAATGGGGCCTTGCCAACTGCTTGATTTTAGTCACTGAGACTGATTTTGGACGTATGAGCTCCAAAATTGTAGGATAATAAACTTTGTTATATTAAGCCATTAAATGTGTGATCATTTGTTCCAACCACCACAGGAAACTCTTCAGTTAGATCATTTCAGTCATTCAGTCGTGTTCCACTCTTTTCATCCCCAGGGACTGCAGTACGCCAGGCCTCCCTGTCCATCACAAACTCCTGGAGTTTACTCAAACTCATGTGCATTGAGTTGGTGATGCAATCCAACCATCTCGTCCTCTGTCGTCCCCTTCTCCTCCCACCTTCAATCTTTCCCAGCATAAGGTCTTTTCCAGTGACTCAGTTCTATGGATCAGGTGGCCACAGTATTGGAGTTTCAGCATCAGTCCTTCCAATGAATATTCAGGACTGATTTCCTTTAGGATGGACTGGATGGATCTCCTTGCAGTCCAAGGGACTCCCAAGAGTCTTCTCAATACCACACTTCAAAAGCATCAATTCTTTGGTGCTCAGCTTTCTTTATAGTCCAACTCTCACATTCATACATGACTACTGGAAAAACAATTGCTTTGACTAGATGAATATTTGTTGGCAAAGTGATGCCTCTGCTTCTTAATAAGCTATCTAGGTTGGTCATAAATTTTCTTGCAAGGAGCAAGTGTCTTTTAATTTCATGGCTGCAGTCACCGTCTGCAGTGATTTTGGAGCCCCCAAAATAAAGTCTCTCACTGTTTCCACTGTTTTCCCATCTATTTCCCATGAAGTGATGGGACCAGATGCCATGATCTTAGTTTTCTGAATGTTGAGTTTTAAGCCAATTTTTTCACTCTGCTCTTTCACTTTCATCAAGGTGCTCTTTAGGTCTTCTTCGCTTTCTGCCATAAGGGTCATATCATCTGCATATCTGAGGTTATTGATATTTCTCCCTGCAATCTTGATCCCAGCTTGTGCTTCATCCAGCCCAGCATTTCAAATGATGTACTCTGCATATAAGTTAAATAAACAGGGTGACAATATACAGCCTTCATGTACTCCTTTCCTGATTTGGAGCCAGTCTGTTGTTCCATGACCAGTTCTAACTATTGCTTCTTGACCTGCATACAGATTTCTCAGGAAGCAGGTCAGGTGGTCTGGTATTCCCATCTCTTGAAGAATTTTCCAGTTTATTGTGATCCACACAGTCAAAGGTTTTGGCATAGTAAATGAAGCAGAAATAGATGTTTTTCCGGAACTCTCTTGCTTTCTCAATGATCCAATGGATGTTGACAATTTGATCTCTGGATCCTCTCCCTTTTCCAAATCCAGCTTGAACATCTGGAAGTTCACGGTTCACGTACTGTTGAAGCCTGGCTTGGAGAATTTTGAGCATTACTCCACTAGCGTATGAGATGAGTGCAATTGTGTGGTAGTTTGAGCATTCTTTGGCATTGCCTTTCTTTGGGATTGGAATGGAAACTGACTTTTTCCAGTCCTGTGGCCACTGCTGAGTTTTCCAAATTTGCTGGCATATTGAGTGTAGCAATTTCACAGCATCATCTTTCAGGATTTGAAATGGCTTAACTGGAATTCCATCACCTCCACTAGCTTTGTTCGTAGTGATTCTTCCTTAGGCCCACTTTACTTTATATTCCAGGATGTCTGGCTCTCGGTGAGTGATCACAGCACTGTGATTATCTGGGTCATGAAGATCTTTTTTATATAGTTCTTCTGGGCATTCTTACCACTTCTTCTTAATATCTTCTGCTTCTGTTAAGTCCATAGCATTTCTGTCCTTCATTGAGCCCGTCTTTGCATGAAAAGTTCCCTTGGTATCTCTAATTTTCTTGAAGAGATCGCTAGTCTTTACCATTCTATTGTTTTCCTCTATTTCTTTGCATTGATTACTGAGGAAGGCTTTCTTATCTCTCCTTGCTATTCTTTGGAACTCTGCATTCAGATGGGTATATCTTTCCTTTTCTCCTTTGCCTTTTGCTTGTCTTCTTTTCATAGCTGTTTGTAAGGCCTTCTAAGACAACCATTTTGCCTTTTTGCATTTCTTTTTCTTGGTGATGGTCTTGATCAATGCGTCCTGTACAATGTCACGGACCTCCACCCATAGTTCTTCCGGCACTCTGCCTATCAGATCTAATCCCTTGAATCTATTTCTCACTTCCACTGTATAGTCATAAGGGATTTGATTTAGGTCATACCTGAATAGTCTAGTGGTTTTCCATACTTTCTTCAATTTAAGTCTGAATTTGGTAATAAGGATCCACAGTGATCTGAGCCACATTCAGCTCCCGGTCTTGTTTTTGCTGACTGTATAGAAATTCTCCTTTTGGCTGCAAAGAATATAATCAATCTGGTTTTGGTATTGACCATCTGGTGATTTCCATGTGTAGAGTCTTCTCATGTGTTGTTGGAAGAGGGTGTTTACTATGACCAGTGCGTTCTCTTGGTAAAACTTTGCTAGCCTTTGCCTTGCTTCATTCTGTATTCCAAGACCAAATTTACCTGTTACTCCAGGTATTTCTTGAATTCCTACTTTTGCATTCCAGTATCCTGTAATGAAAAGGACATCTTCTTTGGGTGTTAGTTCTGGAAGTTCTTGTAGGTCTTCATAGAACTGTTCAACTTCAGCTTCTTCAGCATTACTGGTCAGGCATAGACTTGGATTACTGTGATACTGAATGGTTTGCCTTGGAAACGAACAGAGATCATTCTGTCGTTTTTGAGATTGCATCCAAGTACTGCATTTTGGACTCTTTTGTTGACTATGAGGGCTACTCCATTTCTTCTAAGGGATTCTTGCCCACAGTATTAGATATAATGGTCATTTGAGTTAAATTCACACATTCTTATATCACTCAATACAAGATTCCATAATAATGAGTATCCATTGCAGCTCACATCATCATCAGGAACTGAAATTTCTTCCATCTTTTGGTTGGCTATTATCAGTGTATAACTAGCACCTCTGACCAATATAAAATGCCTTTGCCAGCTTCCAACTCCCTGACAACTTTGCAGACCTACACAGTGCCGATCTAAGGGCAAATAGATTATGTGTCTCCCTTTTATTTCTCTGTGCGGCTTGTCAGTCTATTTTTGGTATCTTTGTTATACAGGTTTTATATTGTAATTTTTTAAATATACCAATCTTTCTCCCTGTGATTTGTACTTTATCTTGACCTTATTTGCAAATTTCTACCACAGAGATAATTTCTCCAAAAGGTATAAATTTTCTTCCTTGGGTCGTACTTTGAAATCAGCTTGAATTTAACTCACGTAAGGTGTGAGGAATAGATCTAATTTTTCATAGATATCTGAGTTTTTTAATGTTACTTATTACAAAGCAACTCCCTTCCTCAATGACGTGCCATATGCAACCTTTGACTTAAAGTTCTGTTTATCATGTATATAGATTTGGGGGCTCTCAAATGTGCTGCCAGATCAAATAGTTTATTCTTGCATATGCTACATTTTCATTGCTATCACTTTGAAAAAATTATTTATATATGGTAAGGCAGTTTCTTTTTCCATCTTCTTTTTAAGAATTTCAACACAATTCCTTACAAATGCATTTGAGAATTAATTTGTCAAGTTTTATGAAACATCCTATTGGAAGTTATAGAGTTACACTGTGCTTACAGATTAATTTAGAAAGATTTGTTATCTTTCTGATTTTTTTTAAACTAGAAACATCATGTTTCTCTTACATATTCAGATTAAATTTTACTTTGTATTATTCAAAAATGTTTATAATTATTTCCATAATTTTGCTCTCTATCTTGACACATGCATTTCTAAGTACCGTATGATTTTTGTTGCATGCATTTTTACATTTTTGAAGCAATTTAAGTTCTCTTTTTAATTTTTATTGGTTATTGCAAGATTATGAAGACACTTCTTATATTTATATCTAGTGAAATTGACTTCTCATAACTGAAAACAAATTTCATATAGTCTATGTAAATAATGACAAACTTAGTTATCTTTCATCTAAGAAATGAAAGATATTTCTTATTGATTCTTATGTCTCTTACTACTGTTTTTAGACTTACACTATTTAGTGTGATTTTTCAGTGAAAATATTAAGGATAATAGTAGGAAAACTTATCTTGGTAATAATTATAAGGGAAATTCTATAATATCCCTACTAAGTATGACATTTCTCTCTCTCTCTCTTTTTTTTCTGGTTATCTATTTTCAGTTTAAGGAGGTTTATATTTCAAGATTTTTATGCTCTTGTTTGTGGTTTCAAATCATGCTTGACCAAGATAAATCATTTTCTACTATATTTTTACTTGAAACTCATTTGGAACAACTTTATCTGTGGGAATCTCATCAGAAAGTTCTTGTATTTGTTTTTTCCAGGTAACCCAGCTAGATACCACTTTTATATTAATTTCCCAGGTCAAAAAGTTAATCTAAATGCAATTGTCAAACTCATATGAGGGCATGCCTGGTGTAAGAATTCTCAAGGAAACAAAATTTTCTTTGATTTTTCACCCAGAGCTTAAGCTGAAGTTTAGAAAGTTCTCTATAGTCTTCATTTGCAGGACATATTTTATCTTGTCTATTCTTTACTTTAAGAGTCCCAGATTTATTTATACACCTCATTCTAACTCCTTAACTTTGTAGACCTAATGCTTTTACCCCTGTCCTTTTTTTGGCTAAAGTTCAAAACTATAGGTTATTGAGACTGATACATATACCTGAGGAAGTGCAAAGTACATTATTATTACAATATGATTTCTATTTTCTCTTCCTTCTGTGCATTTTCCCTAATTTCCTATGTATTTTAATTTTTTTACTGCATTTTAAAAGCATATTCAGTGTTTTGAAAAAGGCAATTTGGGGGACTTCCCTAATGGCCCAGTGGTTAAGATGTTGCTTTTCGATGCCAGGGGTGCAGATCTTAGCTTTCTTGGTTGGGGAGCTAAAATCCCACAGGCCTCATGGCCAAAAACAAAACAAAAACACGTAAAACAGGAGCAATATGATAACAAGCTCAATAAAGTCTTTTTTGGTCCACATCAGGAAAAAAAAAAAGGCAAATTTTCAACTTATCTAGTTCAACATACTTCATAAATGAAAGCCTTATCTCTATCACTTGTTGCTAAGCTTAATAGTTTTATATTTATTTAATTATTGATTAATTAATAAAAAGCAAGTTTATTCCTCTTGATGAAATAAATCATTCATTACTTGATAGATCTACATGTTCCTGTGTTGTTTTGTCCAAAGAGATACTGGGGCCAAATAACTCAGGTGTCTTCTAAAAGAACATATGTAGTTCAGCATCTAATTATATAGAACTTCAAATTTCAGGGAAAGAAGATGCCAGAGATCAATTCAGCTTCTTTAAAGAACACATATGTGACATCTTTAGTTATGTAACCGTGAAGTCACTAATTGGACTTCCCTGGTGGCTCAGATGGTATAGAATCTGCCTGCAATGTAGGAACCTGAGTTTGATTTGTAAGTTGGGAAGATCCCCTGGAGAGAGAAATGGCTACCCTGTCCAGTATTCTTGCCTGGAGGATTCCATGGACAGAAGAACCTGGCGGACTGCAGTCCATGGGATCACAGAACTGGACATGACTGACTGACTAACACTTTCACTTTTCAAGGCCAGTAATTACCCTGGGGTCAGGGCACAACAAAATCTTTTCTGTGTATTAAAGAAGGTTATCCTTCCCAATATCAAATATTTTTCTGATCAGCCCACTGGGAGATAAAAAGAGTATTTGTAAAACCTGAGTATAACTCTAAAGTAATGGTGTTATTCTCTCTTAAAAGTACTACCCCAGCGCCTTTGTGGGAATCTGGACAGTAATGGAATCATCTCAGCAGTCAACAAATACAGTCTTACTGTATGTGTTTTTAAGAGGGGCATTTGTGTGGCAGAATCAAAGTAACTATAGTACAAAATGCAGTTTCTATTTTTGAACTGTTATTAGAATTAATGTGTTTTCTCTTTTTCTCTTCAAAAATGAGGCATCTGAAAGCAAGAATACCTCTGTAATGCTTAAGTCTGTAGGATTCTAGAACAATATTTGGTGAAAAAAATGGAACCAAGAGAGACATTTAAGAGACCATTGAGTGTTTAAACAACTGATTCAAATTTCAAAATGAGATGAGACCTCATTTATATGTCAAGCAGTGAAGTGGGACATACTGGTTAAAATGTATCATCTCATGAATAACTCAGAAAAGAAAGAAAAGAATTCTTTTCAATGTATATCAGGAAAAAATGAGTATAATAGCAATGAATGAAATAGGAACAACTACAGACTCATATTTGAATAGCACTTTTTGAATGATGAAAATTCTCAGACTCTCCTAATTTAACTCTCAAAGGTTTTGTGTATTGTGTTGAAAAAGTACCATTTCATTCAATTCTTAGATACATCTTACCCACGGGCACATGTTGGTAGATTTCTATCAAATAACTCTACTTAAGCCTAGTAATAAGTACTGGAAAAAGTCACTTTGCAGTGGTCCAAAATTGAATAGGGGAGCAGTCATTTCTAATCCATCACAAAAGGACATTGGAAAATATCTCCTGTAAAGTTAGCAAAACTGAGAGTGTAAAGGAGAAATGAGTAAAGAAAAAATAATAAAGCAGGTAACCACTATAGATAAAACTTTTAGCACTATATGTAATTTTGTTGAATAACTAAGTTCCTATGGAAATCTTCCAATGAGTATTTAACTGACAGTTCTTCTGAAGTATGACCTAGCATTATTGCATGTCTAGTAAATACCCTACAGATTATTTAAAATAAAGATATAATATTTCTTAACCAAATTCTAATTGCTGTGTCCATAGTATGTTAGGCTTGTATGTACTTAATATTATACTTATTTTTTTTAATTTAACATCTCTACAGGTGATATATTATTCAACAATATATGTAAATCAAATTATATCATTCAAATTTAAGGCCCTTAGTAGTATTTTACATCCTTAAACTCTAACAGATTGATATTTCTATATTGAAATTATTTTCATCTCAAATTTCTGTATTCCAGACATATTTTGCCAAATATATGTTGTCTTATTCAGTACAAGACTCTTCATGACTGTTAGGCTTGAGGGCAACTTTGTGAATACAAACTGACCCTCTACTTTCTGTTAATTATTTCTGTACTAAATTTTATTTATCTATTAGTGTTATTCTTTTTAAGTTTGCCTATGTTAATCTCTTTTAGTTTTCCTATTTATTTTGTTTTTTATGTGCAAATCTTGTGACTAGAGTCAGCTTTAATAGCAAATTAATAAAATGTCAATTTCAGGAACCTTCAAAAGCTGTGTGACAGATTGTATTTATAACGGTACACTCATTTTCTTAAAGTAAGCCACAAACTTTTATAAGCATTAGGTCCATCAAACCTGAATTTTACTGCTTGCAAGCAACACATAGCCGGATTTTTAAAACCCAATCCGAAATTCTTTATTTTAACAGGGTATTTAACATGTTCATTGTAGTTGAGATTTTGTCTTATTCTGGTCATATTCTTTTATAATATTTACTGTATCCTTTTAATATGGCCTCATCCTTTCCTTGAAACTTTTTTCTTACTTTCTGTTTGTTTAGTTGCTAAATCATGTCAGACTCTTTTGCCACCCCGTGGATTGTAGCCCACCAGGCTCCTCTGTCCGTGGGATATCCCAGGCAAGAATACTGGAGTGGCTTGCCATTTCCTTCTCCAACTTTCTGCTTTATCCATTTTTAAATCAGTTGTCTTCTTATTATCATATGGTCAGAGTTCCTTATATATTGTGCATACAAATTCTATGTTAGTTCCATGTTTGCAAATACTTTCATCCAATCTGTGTCTTGACTTTTTATTTGCTTAATTATGTCTTATGAAGAACAAACATCTTTAATCTTGATGAAATGAAATTCAACAAACTTTTCTTTTATGATTTATGGTTTTTGTCTTATTTTGAAAAAATCTTTGCCTAACCCAATCACAAAGATTTTCTCTAGTTTTCTTCAAAAAGTCTTATAGCTTTAGTTCTTATTGGGGTCAATAATCCATTTCATGTCAATTTTTATATATATTATGAGACAAAGGTCAAGACTCATTTATTTTTGCAGACTTCAGCATGTAAAAAGGCCTCACAATACAGGAATCGAGTAGGAGCAGACTCCAGAGGGATACTGCCTTAGTCATAGAGCTAAAAGAGTGCTAAGAAGTCCATTTTAAACCTACTCTTAACAACAACAAAAACATTTTAAAACAAACCTCAAAGTGATCAAACTGATTCTAAGTAACTGTCAAGTAGGAAAACTAACTGTTCTGCGCCACCTGTAAGCTTTGGAAATTCTTTGTCATCTTGTCCTGGCCTCAAGTACCTCCTCGTTATAGATGCAAAAATTAATAGTCAAGCAAAGGCTGGAGGAGACACCTCTGGATCTCAAGAACTGAAGATACACTTTCTCCCTGGGAAAGTGCCTCTTCTCTGTGATTCTGCTTTGCAAATTCTAGCCTCCTGGACACCTCATACTCTGAGATGTCTCTTCAATCAAGAGACCTCTGGAATCTGTTTCCTTACCCTACAGATGCCTGAAAACTGCCTCCAGGTAGTAAACTGAAGTAGAGTTCATCTTGCTTATATCCAATTACTTAGAGATACACTTCCTGCTCAGTCTGTACAATATCTGAAAACTGATAGTTCTTAAAGGTTGTCTGGTTTTCTTTTTCATAAAGTATGTGTGTATTGGCCGGAGGAGGGGTTAGTAAATCTGCTCCTGGTTGTTCCAAAATGGCCAGAGCCCAAATATGTCTTGAGCAATGTACAAGGATGACCATTGTTCAGAGAAAAACTCATTGAAATGTTTATATTTTAAATGCATCAGTGATCAGGAAATATATCTCTCTTTAAAGAGCCTTACTTTTTACTCACACTTCAGAAAAGTCTTGCCATTCCTTCTAGTTGTTTCCAAATGATTCCTTTATTGACTTGGTTAACTTTCAACTTGGAAAGCTTGAGATGCCTGATGTAAGAGGTAAATTCACAATTAAAATTCATTACAAGTTTGTGAATGTCACTGTACCTGGCATGTAAGCAGTTGTTGAATGAAGAAGAAGGATAATTAGAAAGTAGAAGTAGTGAGATAATTCAGAAAGAAAAGAAGTTAGAATGCCTTACAGTAAATAAGATAATTTGGGGGATAAGCTTCAAAATAATGGAAAAAAGGGAATTTAAAGTAGTTGCCGTCCTACTGATTCTCATTCTAGATCCTTTTCTTTACACCACCCAATTTTTTTCTTAATAAGTCTTTTAATGGGCCATTCATAGTAAGTTTTTTTTAGAATGATTATAATTTTATATTGTCCAAGAAAAACAGTTCTTGCCTGACACAACTGAAATGTTTCAATACAATCAAAGAAATTCAAACTAGGAATAAGTAAAGACCATAATAATAAAAACATCTAAAATATCATCTGTTCTAGCTTAAGTATTTAGGGAACATATTTTTTGGCATGAAGGTATGTATGGAAACTTAGGAAGATTACAATAAGCATCATATATATAAAAAACTATAGTATGAGACTATAACAAACAAACAAACAAACAAACAAATTAGGTAGAGACATGGATGGACCTAGAGACTATCATACAGAGTGAAGTAAATCATAAAGAGAAAAACAAATGTCCTATATTAATCTTATATGTGGAATCTGAAAAAACTGTTATAGATGATATTATTTACAATGCAGAAGCAGAGACACAGACATAGGAAACAAACATACTGACACCAAGGGGAAATGCGTGGGGTAGAATGAATTGGGAGACTGGGACTGACATATATACGCTATTGGTACTTTGTATAAAATAATGAATGAGACTGCTGTATGGCACAGGGATCTCTATCCAATGCTTCGCAGTGACCTAAATGTGTTAGAAGAGGAGGCATTACTCTGCTGACAAAGGTCCGTATAGTCACAGCTATGGTCTTCCCAGTGGTCATGTACAGTTGTGAGAGCTGGATCATAAAGAAGGTCAAGTGCCAAAGAGTTGATGCCTTTGAACCATGGTGCTGGAGAAGACTCCTGAGAGTCCCTTGAACAGCAAAGAGATCAAAACAGTCAATCTTAAGGGAAATCAACTGCGAATACTCATTGGAAGGACTGATGCTGAAGCTCCATGTTTTGGTCACCTGATACGAACAGCCAACTCATTAGAAAAGTCCCTGATGCTGGGAAAGATTAAGGGCAGAAGGAAAAGAGGGCATCAGAGGATGAGATGACTACATGCCATCACTGATGCAATGGACGTGAGTTTGAGCAAACTCCGGAAGATAGTGAAGGGCAGGGAAGCCTGGCATATATACTGCAGTCCATGGGATCTCAAAGAGTCGGATACAACGGGGTGACTGAACAGTAGCAACAACAAATGGGAAGGAAATCCAAAAAAAGGGGGATGCATGTATATCTAGAGAGGATGCACTTTGCAGTAGAGTAGAAACTAGCACAACATTGTAAAGCAACTATAATCCAATGAAAAGAAAAGAAAACAATACCAATAGTGATGAATGCAAACTAAATCATCCCTCAGCAGTTAAGAACCCATTTGGTCTATCTGAGGGAGCCATTCATAGGGAGCCAACTTTTTAAAATCATACTCTGAGAATTCATGTGTATTTTGAAAAAATCTCTTTGAAATCTAACAGAATTTCCTCCACATATTCAAGTTTGTTTAAGACTAATAGAGATAATGTGTTGACAAAGGTCCATATTGTCATGCCTATGGTCTTCATGAGGACAGTACAATTAATATGATTTCTTATTTACTTAGACATTTTGTTCCAGCTTGATTGATTTAAATGTTTCAAATACTGAAAGTATGAATGAAGTTGACTGCTAAGGAACAGGCTTCCAAAACCACAATATATTCTCCAAAACCACAATATGCCATCTCATCCTCTGATGCCGCCTTCTCCTCCTGCCCTTAATCTTTCCCAGCATCAGGGACTTTTCTGAGTTGGCTGTTCCCATCAGGTGACCAAAATACTGGAGCTTCAGCTTCAGCATCAGTCCTTCCAATGAGTATTCACAGTTGATTTCCCTTAAGATTGACTATTTTAATCTCCTTGCTGTCCAAAGGACTCTCAGGAGTCGTCTCCAGCACCACAGATCAAAGGCATCAATTCTTTGGTGCTCTGCCTTCTTTATTGGTCCAGCTCTCGCAACTGTACGTGGCCACTGGGAAGAGCATAGCCATGACTATACTGACCTTTGTCGGCAGAGTAATGTCTCTGCTTTTCAACACATTTAGGTCACCACAAAGTATTGGATAGAGAGCATACATTGAGCCAAGATGACACATGGCTCATGAAAATATCTTGTTGATTGTAGCCACATGCAAATCACCCTATGTGGTGATTTTTTTCCTCTCATTTTTAAGAGAAACACTGGATCAAATTGCCAACATCTGCTGAATCATAGAAAAAGCAAGGGAATTTAAAAAAATCTACTTCCCTGATAATACTAAAGCCTTTGACTGTGTGGATCACAACAAACTGGAAAATTCTTAAAGATATTGGGATACCAGACCACCTGACCTGTCCCCTGACAAATCTGTATGCAGGTCAAGAAGCAACAGTTAAAACGACGTGGGACAACAGACTGGTTCAAAATTGGGAAAGGAGAACATCAAGGTTGTATACTGTCACCCTGCTTACTTATCTTATATGCAGAATACATCATGAGAAATGCTGGGCTGGATGAATCATAAGCTGGAATCAAGATTGCCAGGAGAACTATCAACAACCTCACATATGCAGATGACGCCACCCTTATGGCAGGAAACGAAGAGCCATCGAGTCTCTTGATGAAGGTGAAAGAGGAGATGATAAAAGCTGGCTTAAAAATTAAGCATTCAAAAAACTAAGATTATGGCATCTGGTCCCATCACTTCATGGCAAATAGATGGGGAAACAATGGAAACAGTGACATATTTTATTTCCTTGGGTTCCAAAACCACTGTGGATGATGACTGCAGTCATAAAATTAAAAGACACTTGCTCTTTGGAAGAAAAGCTATGACAAATCTAGACATTATATTAAAAACCAGACATCACTTTGCCAACAATGGTCTCTCTAGTCAAAGCTATGGCTTTTCCAGTAATTATGTATGGATGTGAGTGTTGGACCATAAAGAAGGCTAAGTGACAAAGAATTGATGCTTTTTGCTTCTAAAGGAAGCCAACCCTCAATATTCATTGCAAGGACTGATGGTGAAATTGAAATTCCACTACTCTGGCCACCTGATGTGAAGAGCTGACTCATTGGAAAAGAACCTGATACTAGGAAAGACTGAGGACAGGAGAAGCAGGTAACAGAGAATGAAATGGTTGGATGGCATCACAGACTCAATGGACATGAGTTTGAGCAAACTCCAGGAGGTAGTGAAGGACAGGGAAGCCGGGCGTACTGCAGTCCGTGAGGTCACAAAGAGTCAGACACGACATGATGACTGAACAATAACAACTTGTACTTGTGTATGTGTGTATGTATGTGTTATGCAATATTTTACAAGACTACTGACATGATAATGATAAAATAAATTTAAAAATAACACGTGTGTTAAATACACTGTTTTCTCTTTTAGACCATAGAAAAAGACAATAAGCAGGCATAGGGCTACGCCTCTTATAGTAATATGTCTAGGGGCTATGTCTCTCATAGTGAGTTCTTCATATTTTCTCACTCACTTTAGTCATCTGGATTGGTGACACATGTAACCAGAGATATATATTGATTCTATTTGTTGTAACTTTGTTTTCCTTTATGTATGTAAGGTCAACTGGGCCATAGCAACATCTAACAAGTGTAGTCCAGTTGTATATACATTCATACCAGGCCTCCTTTCTTTCTTTTTTTTTTTGTTTGCATTTTATTTTTTAATTAATTAGTTAATTAATTTTACTTTACAACATTGTATTGGTTTTGCCATACACTGACTTGAATCCGCCATGGGTGTACATGTGCTCCCCATCCTGAACCCCCCTCCCACCTCCCTCCCCATCCCAGTGCACCAGCCCCGAGCACCCTGTCTCATGCATCGAACCTGGACTGGCGATTCATTTCACATATGATAATTTACATGTTTCAATGCCATTCTCCCATATCATCCCGCCCTTGCCCTCTCCCACAGAGTCCAAAAGATTGTTCAATACATCTGTGTCTCTTTTGCTGTACCCCAATGTTCATCGCAGCACTGTTTACAATAGCCAGGACATGGAAGCAACCTAGATGCCTATCAGCAGATGAATGGATAAGGAAGCTGTGGTACATATACACCATGGAATATTACTCAGCCATTAAAAAGAATACATTTGAATCAGTTCTAATGAGGTGGATGAAACCAGGCCTCCTTTCAACTAGAAATTGAGATAATTTACAAAGATATATGTGTACAATATTAAAAAATATATAATTAAACAGGGACTTCCCTGGTGGTTCAGTGTTTTAAGAATCTGCCTACAAATTCAGTATACATAGGTTTGATCCCTAGTCTAGGAAGATTCCACATGTCATGGAGCAACTAAGTCCATGTGTCACATGGGCTACTGAGCCTGCGTTCTAGATCTATGAGCCACAACAAGAGAAGCCACCCCAACAAAAAGCCCACACACCACAGCTAGAGAGTAGCCCCCACTTGCTGCAACTCAAGAAAGCCTGCACAGCAATAAAGAACAGCAGAGCCAAAAATAAAAAAAATAATTAATAACAGGTAAGTAGACGAACATGGAGAAATAAATATCAAATGAAAACAATATAAACTCATAAGGAAAAGTACCAGATTAACCACATGTCACATGTTTCCCATACACTTTGAAAATTATCAGAGTAAATAGACTAAACAAGCATGACTTAGTAAAATATATTTTTCTTATAACTATTCAGTTTAGTTCAATTCAGTTGCTCAGTTGTTTCTCTTTATGACCCCATGGACTGCAGCACGCCAGGCCTCCCTGTCCATCACCAACTCCCAGAGCTTACTCAGAACTCATGGACATCTCATGAGTGATGCCATCCAACCATCTCATCCTCTATTGTCCCCTTCTCCTCCCGCTCTCAATCTTTCCCAGCATCAGGGTCTTTTCCAATGACTCGGTTCTTCGCATCAGGTGGCCAAATTATTGGAGTTTCAGCTTCAGATTCAGTCCTTCCAGTGAATATTCTGGACTGATTTCCTTTAGGATGGACTGGTTGCATCTCCTTGCTGCCCTAGAGACTTTCAAGAGTCTTTCCCAACACCACAGTTCAAAAGCATCAATTTTTCGGTGCTCAGCTTTCTTTATAGTCCAACTCTCACATCCATACATGGCTACTGGAAAAACCATAACTTTGACTAGATGGACCTTTGTTGGCAAAGTAATGTCTCTGCTTTTTAATATGCTTTCTAGGTTGAACATAGCTTTTCTTTCAAGGAGCAACCATCTTTTAATTTCATGGCTGCAATCACCATTTGCAGCAATTTTGGAGCCCCCAAAAATAAAGTCTCTCACTGTTTCCATTGTTTCCCCACCTATTTGTCATGAAGTGATGGGACCAGATGCCATGATCTTAGTTTTCTGAATGTTGAGATTTACACCAACTTTTTCACTCTCCTCTTTCATTTTCATCAAGGTGCTCTTTAGTTCTTCACTTTCTGCCATAAGGGTGGTGTCATCTGCATATCTGAGATTACTGATATTTCTCCTGGCAATCTTTACCCCAGCTTGTGCTTCATCCAGCCCCGCATTTCTCAGGATGTACTCTGCATATAAGTTAAATAAACATGGTGACAACATACAGCCTTGATGTACTCCTTTTCTGATTTGGAACCCGTTTGTTGTTCCAAGTCCAGTTCTAACTGTTGCTTCTTGACCTGCATACAGATTTCTCATGAGGCAGGTCAGGTGGTCTGGTATTTCCATCTCTTTAAGAATTTTCCACAGTTTATTGTGATCCACACAGTCAAAGGATTTGACATAGTCAGTAAAACAAAACTAGATTTTTTTTCTGGAATTCTCTTGCTTTTTCAATGATCCAGCTGATGTTGGCAATTTGATCTCTGGTTCCTCTGCCTTTTCTAAATCCAGCTTGACTATATGGATGTTCATGGTTCTCGTACTGGTTGAAGCCTGGCTTGGAGAAGTTTGAGCATTACTTTACTAACTTGTGAGATGAATGCAATTGTGCAGTAGTTTGGACATTCTTTGGCACTGCCTTTCTTTGGGATTGGAATGAAAGCTGACCTTTTCCACTCCTGTGGTCATTAGTTTTATACAATTCATATAAAAATTTCCTACTGAAACTCTTCATGGCATAAAAACCCTTTTATGTCATAGTGTCCACCCTCTTTTTAAGGAACATCTTTACTATTCTTTCATGTGCAGTATGGTATTGGTACCCAGAATGTCTCTTGATTTCCCTCCATGTCATGTTCTTTCATTTCTATCTCTGTTTCTTTGTTTAGAAAGCCCATCTCAAACTCTTCTCTTTTTTTTTTTTTTTTTTTGGTGATGTTCCATACAACATTTAAAATCAACCTTAGTGTTCACTCCCTCTGAAGACTTTCCTCAGACCACAGAACAGATGACTGTGATCCACCCTATCTCCTGTAGACCACAATCAGAATTTTAAGCAAATCTCTAAGATAGTTCCTCTCAAAACCCTTGTAATAATTTTTGGATGTTTATTAGCTTCAACAGATTGAGATACAGAGAATATATCTGGTTAAGTTCTACAATCTCAACTAGGAGTACCTTATAAATGACTATTCTATGAGTAATAGATATAGAGTAAATTGTGGGATCCTTTATATTAGCTTAATGATGGAGCTCACAGTAGAAGTACATGAGAATCAATGAGGAGAAAAGTCAGATACGAGAGAGACAGACTCATGTGAGGACTGATTGCCACAACACCTCAAAGTAAATCATGATTTTAGAAAAATAACCTTATAAAAATCTTTCCTTAATCTGAGTTAATCTCATAATTAGTAGATTCATTTAAAAAATCCATAGGAATATGGTAACATTTTTGGAAATGCTTAGTATTACCAGTCTAATCCATATAGATTTCAGCTAATTTGAGTTATATTTTTAAAGGAAGTCACTTCCCTTAGTTTGCACATTGAAGGCATTTTTATTTTATTACATGTGGCCTTTCTTTGTGGCTGTGACAAACTAACACAGTCCAATTTTCTTCCAATTATATAGTACAGAGAATTTCTCCTAGGAGCTGCTTTTGAAGATTAAAGCATATAAATAATTTTATTAATGCAATTTTATTTTATTATATAACAGCGAAATTCAGCAAACCTAAATGCTTCATGAATATCAGCATTATCTGAATAAAATTTAATTTACCAATGGTACAATGTGAAAATGCCCTGGTTAGCTGCTGCAAAATGAGTATGAATGAGTATCCTAACAGTTACTGCTTGCTATGAATCATCAAAGTTTCACCAGAAATTGAAAAAACTAGAAATACTGGGCTCAGTAGCACCCTTCAATTGTGTCCATTTTGTGTTTTACAAACTGGTTATCTGAAACTTTATTTAGCCTTACTACAACTCTGTAACCTAAATAAATTGCCACTTTATTTTGCATAAGTGAGGGAAAGAGACTCAGAGATTTGAAAGTAACTTTCCAGGGCCATCAGACAGAGAAGGGCAGAGCTGGGTCTAGAACTTAGATTACGTGACTCTTGGCTCAGTACTGTTTCTCCTCTTGAATAATTCTATTTCAGCCTCGGAATGGTTTATTAGAAGCTGTGCTGTCAGGTTGAGAACTGTGAAATAAAAGGGAGTACAAAAGACATAGAGGGAGCTAGAAGAAAGTTAAAAAAAAATCAGAAGATTTGTATTCATACATTGATTCTTGCAAGAAATCCTGGACATCTATTTTGAGCCTTTCACTCTTATAGAAAATTTAGCATTTAACATATGTATTATTTAAAATATCTCATTTTCAACAAAAACTATGACACATACAAAGAAGTAGGAAAGTCTGGCCCATGGACAGGGGGAAAAGAAATAGACCATAAAAACTTCCTGAGGTGGGCCTGACATTAGATCTACTAACAAAGAATTTAAATCAACTTTTGTAAATATATTCAAAGAACAAAAGAAATAATATCTATATCAATAAAAGGAAACATGAGACTGATATCTCACTAGATAGAGATTGTCAGTAAAGAGACACTCTATTTCAGAAAATAAGCAATGGGAAACTATGGCATTAAAAAGTATAACTATTGAAAATTCACTAGATAGGCTCAAAAGCAAATTTGAGCTGGCAGAAGAATCAGAGAACCTGAAGATAAGTTAATTGATATTATATAGCCTGAGGAACAGAAAGAAAAAAGGAGAAGAAAAGAACAGAACCTCAAGGACCTATGGGACACCATTAAGCAATCAGATATGCTTATAATAGAGTAAAGAAGGGTGGCAGAGAATAGAAGTGGGAGGCAACAAAGAATATTTAAAGTAAAAGAAAAATATTAAAAAAGCTCAACAAACTGTGAAATGAAAAACTTAGAAATATATACCCAGATACTGCAAAATAAAGCTTGAAAAGACAAAGACAATCTTCAAAGCAGCAAAAGAGAGGACTCAACAAATGCTGTGAGCCACAATAAGATTAACAGCTGATGTATCATCAGAAGCCATGGGACTAGAAGGCAGTGGTATTACATATTCAAAGTACTATCAATCAATAATTTTATATTCAGCCAAACCACACTTCAAAAATTAAGACAAAATCAAGACACACTCAAATAAACAAAGATTAAGTGAATCTGTCTTTAGCAGACCTGCCCTACATGAAATACTAAAATAAGTAAGTCCTGGGCTGCTATGAAAGACCACTAGACAATAATCTGACCCTCCAAAGAAATAAAGAACATAGTGTAGATAATATAGAGTTATATATCAGTTCAGTTCAGTCACTCAGTCATGTCCGACTCTTTGCGACCCCATGAATCACAGCACGCCAGGCCTCCCTGTCCATCACAAACTCCTGGAGTTTACTCAAACTCATGTCCATCGAGTCAGTGATGCCATCCAGTCATCTCATTCTGTTGTCCCCTTCTCCTCCTGCCCCTAATCCCTCCCAGCATCAGGGTCCTTTCCAATGAGTCAACTCTTCGCATGAGGTGGCCAAAGTACTGGAGTTTCAGCATCAGCATCAGTTCTTCTAATGAACACCCAGGACTGATCTCCTTCAGGATGGACTGGTTGCATCTCCTTGCAGTCCAAGGGACTCTCAAGAGTCTTCTCCAACACCACAGTTCAAAAGCATCAATTTTTCGGTGCTCAGCTTTCTTCACAGTCCAACTCTCACATCCATACATGACCACTGGAAAAACCACAGCCTTGACTAGATGTACCTTTGTTGTCAAAGTAATGTCTCTGCTTTTTAATATGCTGTCTAGGTTGGTCATAAATTTCCTTCCAAGGAATAAGTGTCTTATAATTTCATGGCTGCAGTCACCATCTGCAGTGATTTTGGACCCCAGGAAAATAGTCTGACACTGTTTCCACTGTTTCCCCATCTATTTCCCATGAAGTGATGGGACCAGATGCCATGATCTTAGTTTTCTGAATGTTGAGTTTCAAGCCAACTTTTTCACTCTCCTCTTTCACTTTCATCAACAGGCTCTTTAGTTCCTCTTCACTTTCTGCCAGAAGGGTGGTGCTGTCTGCATATCTGAGGTTATTGATATTTCACCCAGCAGTCTTGATTCCAGCTTGTGCTTCTTCTAGCCCAGCATTTCTCATGATGTACTCTGCATATAAGTTAAATAAGCAGGGTGACAATATACAGCCTTGACGTACTCCTTTTCCTATTTGGAACCAGTCTGTTGTTCCATGACCAGTTCTAACTGTTGCTCCCTGACCTGCATACAGGTTTCTCAAGAGACAGGTCAGATAGGTCTGGTATTCCCATCTCTTGAAGAATTTTCCACAGTTTATTGTGATCCACACAGTCAGAGGCTTTGGCATAGTCAATAAAGCAGAAATAGATGTTTTTCTGGAACTCTCTTGGTTTCTCAATGATCCAGCGGGTGTTGGCAAATTGATCTCTGGTTCCTCTGCCTTTCCTAAAACCAGCTTGAACATCTGGAAGTTCATGGTTCACGAATTGCTGAAGCCTGGCTTGGAGAATTTTGAGTATTACTTTACTAGCCTGTGAGAGGAGTGCAATTGTGTGGTAGTTTGAACATTCTTTGCCGTTGCCTTTCTTAGGGATTGGAATGAAAACTGACCTTTTCTAGTCCTGTGGCCACTGCTTAGTTTTCCAAATTTGCTGGCATATTGAGTGTAGCACTTTCACAGCATCATCTTTTAGGATTTGAAATGGCTCAACTGGAATTTCATCACCTCCACTAGCTTTGTTCTTAGTGATGCTTTCTAAGGCCCACTTGCCTTCACATTCCAGGATGTCTGGCTCTAGGTGAGTGTCACACCATCGTGATTATCTGGGCCGTGAAGATCTTTTTTGTACAGTTCTGTGTACTCTTGCCACCTCTTCTTAATATCTTTTGCTTCTATTAGGTCCATAGCATTTCTGTCCTTTATCGAACCTATCTTTGCATGAATGTTCCCTTGGTATCTCTAACTTTCATGAAGTGATCTCTAGTCTTTCCCTTTCTGTTGTTTTCCTCTATTTCTTTGTGTTGTTCACTGAGGAAGGCTTTCTTATCTATCCTTGCTATTCTTTGGAACTCTGCATTCAAATGGGAATATCTTTCCTTTTCTCCTTTGCCTTTTGCTTCTCTTCTTTTCACAGCTATTTGTAAGGCCTCCTCAGACAACCATTTTGCCTTTTTGCATTTCTTTTCCATGGGGATGATCTTGATCCCTGTCTCCTGTACAATGTCACAAACCTCTGTCCATAGTTCGTCAGGCTCTCTGTCTATCAGATCTAGTCCCTTAAATCTATTTCTCACTTCCAGTGTATCGTCATAAGGGATTTGATTTAGGTCATACCTGAATGGTCTAGTGGGTTTCCCTTCTTTCTTCAACTTAAGTCTAAATTTGGCAATAAGGAGTTCATGATCTGAGCCACAGTCAGCTCCTGGTCTTGTTTTTGCTGACTGTATACAGTTTCTACATCTTTGGATGCAAATAATATAATCAATCTGATTTTGGTGTTGGCCATCTGGTGATGTCCATGTGTAGAGTCTTCTCTTGTGTTATACATAGGTAAATATAAAGCACATTATCTAAGTGTTTTTTGTTTGTAATGCTTTCTTTTCCTGTGATTTTTATTTTTAATACCAACTTCAGGAGCAATAATTATAAAACATTGCTGATTGGCTTATGTACAAAAATGTAATTCATATGATAATAATAGTTCACAGGATTAAGAAAGAGAGTTACATAGGATGGAAAGAAGGTACATAACATACAACATAAATGGTAAAAATTTCCCCAGAGTAAAAGCTATAGTCCAATTTAAATTTGCTTTAGTATACTAGGCAGCAGTGATTCAAAATTAATATTTACAATTATGGAGTAATAAAGGTTGGCTCAAAAATATTTTTTTTTCCTATGTGTAGAACTGTACTTATTTGCTCTCTTTGACTCAGGCAGTTATGTCTCTTACTTTGAACAAGTGTCCAACTGTGACAAAAATGACATGATTCAGCCCAAGGCTATAATATTATAAACCAGAGTGTGGTTTGTCCTCTTTTTTGCCTTCACATTAACGGAAGCATGTGTAGAAACTGAGTCTTCATCAGTGTTGTGTCTCTGGGTGGCCATGATATTCAGAGACCTTAGGTCATACACATTAGATCTATGCTGGTGGAAAGAGACTTAGTGGAAAGAGACTTTCATTGTATTTATCCATTGAATTTGGAGGGCACTTTGTTATTGCCACATGACTAGCCTATTATGACAAACAGTACAAGCAGAATTCATTGCAAAGCCTTTCTCTAGGATTAGTCACTCCATGATTATACCTGTGTTTGACAAAAGATTCAGATATTAATAATTTGATAAAAATAATTTTAATTATTCTACTTGATCTTTAATAGGTGGCCCATATGACATCCAAATTCATTATCAAATTTGTTATTCTTTCCAAGAATCTTTTACTCTAACAGGACAATCTTTTTCTGCTATCTCCTAAAGCAAGGCCATGGTTTTTCCAGTGGTCATGTATGGATGTGAAAGTTGGACTATAAAGAAAGCTGAGTGCTGAAGAATTGATGTTTTTGAATTGTGGTGTTTGAGAAGACTCTTTTGAGAGTCCCTTGGATTGCAAGGAAATTCAACCAGTCCATCCATCCTAAAGGAGATCAGTTCTGAGTGTTCATTGGAAGGACTGATGTTGAAGCTGAAACTCCAATACTGGCCACCAGAGGCAGAGAGCTGACTCATTTGAAAAGACCCTGATGCTGGGAAAGATTGGGGGCAGGAGGAGAAGGGGACGACAGAGGATGAGATGGTTGGATGGCATCACCAACTCAATGGACATGGGTTTGGGTGGACTCCGGGAGTTGGTGATGGACAGGGAGGCCTGGCGTGCTGCGGTTCATGGGGTCACAAAGAGTCGGATGTGACTGAGTGACTGAACTGAAAGTAAGTATGTGTGTTCCTGCCTCCACACTTTTGTTTTCCTCTTTTAATTATCATACTCAGATTATCTTTTAAAACCCTATAACATCTTTGATGACTGATTCAAGTCATATTTCACCCATCAGAATTTTATTCTTCTCCTCCACATAGATAATAAGGTGTCAAGTACCAACACATGCAAAACTCTGGTACTTGCTTTTCATGGGTTATGCTATTTAGACTTTACAATAAGGCTATCATGAGGAATTTAGGCTGGGGAAGCGTCATATCCAAGCCACGTACCTGAAACATCACTAACCCCTATTTATAGAACAGTATTCTTTAAAATTACAGTTCTATATTTTTAACTATTTCTATTCTGAGCTCCTATGATACTCAGCTCACCAAAGAACCTAGTCATTCATTTCCCCTTAATGCCATCATGTTCTTTAGCTCCATCCTCTACATAAATTGTAAATTTTCATGCTGACTTGGTATCTCATCCAAATATTTCAGTTTAGATTTTAGAATTCAAGAATTTGAAATAAAAACAAATAAGGTACATATTGTTCTTAAAGTAATAAAGTCTGATATGGAATCTTAAAATTTAAAACACTAGTTTTAACTGAGTAAAAATATTTCAGTGACGAGGATAAGAAAAGAATGTTAAAATATATGAGTTACAGACCATTTATCTGTAGAAGTAAAAAAATACAGAGACATCAATGATGACATTTTCATGTTTCATTCCAGTTTTGCAGATACATGTATAGCTGCTAAGCTTGTGGTTTATTGGGGTTTCTAGAAGGAAAAAAAAAAGGTTAACTAATGCATTTCAAACATCTATGTGGAAGAAGGCAGCTAGATAGCTATGGTTCCTGAATATTTTTAGAGTTATCAAAGGCATTAATGTTCTAGCCCATAAGAAGTGCTGTGAAATCAGTCATTCTTTCTGAAGTTTATATAATTAACAGCAGAATCAAAATTTAAACCCCATTGTGTATCCTTCCAAAATCTATGTTCTTCCTCTTATACCACCAGGTTTTAAATTGTTCACAAGAGAGAATTACAACCCCCATCAGGCTGATTGTGTTTAAATATAATTCCTTTATGCCACTGAGGCTTCTGCTGTTTCACTGTGCTGGGGTATGTTGCACAGATAACAATCTGGTTTCCCTTGGCGCTATTTTGCCAAAGATAAAACCATTCACATTGCCTGAGGCAGAAGGCCTTTTCAGAGGAACATGCAAAATGGTAAGAACATGAAGCTGCAGAATTTTACTATGAGCATGCGCATGCTAAGTTGCTTCAGATCTGTCCGACTCTGTGGACTATAGCTCACTAGGCTTCTCTGTCTTAATTTGCAAAATAAGCTCAAAAATCTCTCATTCCTGAATCTAAACTGTCAATCATATCAAAGTTCACCCTTTACTTTATACATATTAGACCAAAAAAGTGACTTTTTAAATTATATGTTTTCCTCCTCAGCCACCTTCTGCACTGTTTTCAAGGCATAGTTATATCTTCTTAGCTGCTTCTCAAAGATTTGGCAGCTCTAAATACCACTGAGGCAATATCATGATGAATGCTCTGGAAGATTCTTTTCTGTCATCTTTCAAATTATCAGCCAAGTCCTCATTTCAAAAAATGCGCCACTGACAATGATGCAAAAGGGATCCTACCACAACATGATTTCTGGATCCCCAGTGGGGTTATCATTTGAATATGGAAAAATGTTGAACATTGAGAAGTGGTTTCTTAACTTGATGGAAACTATATGGAAGTCAGGAAAAGAGAATGCAATGCAGGAGACCCAGGTTCAATCCTTAGGTCAGGAAGAATCCCTGTAGGAGGAAATGGCAGCCCATTCCAGTATTCTTGCCTGGAGAATACCACGGACCGAAGCCTGGTGGGCTACAGTCCATGCGGTTGCATAGAGTTGGACATGACTGAGTGACTAACACTTTCACTTGTCAAAAGAGAATGAATACTGAAATAAATACACACTATCATTCTTTGGTAAGGTCCCTTCAGATTAGACGGAGAAGGCAATGGCAACCCACTCCAGTACTCTTGCCTGGAGAATCCCAGGGATGGGGGAGCCTGGCGGGCTGCCGTCTGTGGGGTCGCACAGTTGAACACAACTGAAGCGACTTAGCAGCAGCAACAGCTTCAAATTAGAATCATAGTCAGTGTTAATTTTGATATCACAGATTCTGTGGCACTGATTAAGTTTCATGGCTGTGTAATTATTTTTGAAGCTTTCCTAGAATGTTGAATTTCTATAGTAAAAAGATTAAGAACTCTGATCAACTTCCTACGGTGTTACAAGCTACCCTAAGGCAATGACCCCTGCTTCTACTAAGGAATGTACCCAAGGACATTCCCAAGGATAAGACAAGGAATATGACCCAAATCAGAATTCTTTCTTAAGAGTGTGTATCACTGATACTCAATCCAAAATTAGGTAAACACCCTTTTCCTTTGGATATATGCTAAAAGTCAGATGCTAAATGTTAATGGTAAAACTGTGTTGATCATCTTCAGTAATGCAGATATAAAATCTGAGCACTTTAAGCAAAAAAGATTTTGAAACTTGGGTTGAATAATAATTACCTCACACACTGTACCATAATTTCTTATTTTGATCTAATGTAGGAAATTGGAATTTCCTCCTTTCTCTCAGCTTCTACTTCATTCACTTTCCTTCTTCATTCCTCTTTGTCTCTCTTCTTTCCTTCCTTTCCTCTATCATTACATTTTTTTCTGTTATTCAGATTAGGGGAGAGTTAAAATTTCTAATGGTTCTAAATCCTACCTAAATTTGGTCTGTTGGCATCAAAACTGAGTTTGTTTGTTTGTTTGTTTTTTTTAATAAAATGGTTAAGCAGAATTACTTTAGGAAATTAGATTTGCCTCTTAAGCATTATTAGTACAATAAAAACAAGGTATTTTTTATAGAGAAATCAGAATATTTTGGTGCATGTCTTCAACTCATTAAGATTTCTATTTTGGAAAATATTTACTACACTAAGTTACAGCTATATTAAATATGGTGAATGAATATCTCCTAAGGGGACAAACTAAATTAAACTGGGAAGAAACCAAATCTAATTGTATTACATCTTTATAATCAAGCAGCAAGAATCCTTAGTCTCTCTCTCTCTTTTTTAATGGTAACATTTACACTTTATCATTCTGACTGATACTCTGTTTTTCTAAAAGGAAATCGTAAATAAAACATTGAAAACTAAAGTACTGTGTTTAAAAAAATTACTAATTACTTATAATCATTTATTAATACTTTGCATGATTTTCTTGATAATTCAGTCCCTTATGTTTCAACAAACATTTATTCAACAAATATTCATTAAGTAGCTAGCTATTGTGAACACAGAGAATATCATGTGACCCCTGTTTTCAGGTCGTCCATCTACTTAGGCAGATTTCTAAACTAAAGAAATAAGTAGACAGAGTAATAGACAAATGGATCGATAATGGATAGTAAAGCTGTATAGAAAGCACTTTTCAAAGATAAAGCTGGTGAATTTTTCTTTTTCCCTGCGGAAAATCCAGAAAAATATAATTAGGGAACATTGAGTTTTTTTTTTAATTTAGTAAAGAATGAGAAGACCAGTCTAAGCAAATACTAGCTAATACTTATTGAGCATCCAATATACATTTACATATGCAGTAAAACTGAGGAGTAGAGAGGCAGGTAACACAACAAGGTCACACAGCTGGTGAGTGGCAGACTTAGAACGAGAACTCAGGTGATTTGACTTCAGAATCTACATACATTCTAGATAGCACGGCAAATGAATGGGAACATGAAATCTAATAGGTCGCTTGGGTCATAAAATCTGAGATATTTGGGAGCTGATGGTGATGAGACTAGATGTTATTTAGGGTTTATTATGAAAGCCCTAAAGTGTTTCACCAAGGAATTTAGATTTAATCCCTTAGAAAGTATCCAAATCGTCTAAGCAGAGAAATCATAAGCTCTGAGGAGAGTGGTTGTTTAACAAAAATAACAACAACCTCAAATTTAGAATTTAAAAATAAAAGACACTAGGCACTTATTTAAGGGACAGCACAGCATAGATTCACAGCAGGCTCCCCTGGTGCCTCAGACGGTAAAAGTGTCTGCCTGCAGTGCGGGAGACCCGGGTTCGATCCCTGGGTCGGGAAGATGCCCTGGAGCAGTACTCTTGCCTGGAAAATTCCATGGACGGGGGAGCCTGATGGGCTACAGTCCGTGGGGTCACAAAGAGTCAGACAGGACTGAGCGATTTCACTTACAGAGTCACTGCAGAAAGGAAGTGTGGGTGCACATCAGTCCGAATCTGGAATGAGCACAGACTGTCATTGTTAACTCACTGTGACTTCTCCGGTAGCTCAGATGGTAAAGAATCTGCCTGCAATGCAGGAGATCCAGGTTCAATCCCTGGGTGGAGAAGATCCCCTGGAGAAAGGAATGGCAACCCACTCCAGTATTCTTGTCTGAGAAATTCCAAGGACAGAGGAGCCTGGTGGGCTGCAGCCCATGGGGTTGCAGAGAGTCAGACGTGACTGAATGACTGACACTTCAGTTTTAGGGTGTCTGTGTGGGAAGGAGGGCCTGGAGTGCTGTAGTCTGCCGTCCTGCTGATACTGAGCACCTCACTTTTTAAGCCACCATCAGTTTCAATGTAATATTTACCTAAACACTTCAATATTACCTAGGATGAAGTCTATATCTCAAAATTCTTTAAGGGCTCCTCCTGCCTTTTGGATATAAACTACTCAAGGACAGATGATGGGGCTGTTCATGATCTAGCCTCCACATAGAATTCCAGGTTCATGTCTTTCCTCAACTTGAACTCTGCAATATAGTCAGGATGGAATTTTTAACCAACATACTGTTTGGAGTTTCTCAAAGTTCTGGAGAAACCAGGATCAAAGTGCCAGCTATCAGTTTCCAGTGAGGACCCTCTTCTTGGGTTGCAGATAGCCATCTTCTCACTACCTCTTTGTATGGTGTGTCTTTAGTGTGTGCGCATGGAGAGAGAGAGAGAGAGATACCCTTCTTTCTTAGTAAGGCCACTAATCCTATCATGAGGGCCCCACTCTCAGGACCTCATCTTACCCAAGTTCCATCCCAGAGGCCACATCTTCAAATACCATCACATTGGGAGCAAAAGTTTCAATATATAAACTTTAGGTAGGGAGTCACAAACCAATCCATAACACACCTCTGTCCCAATTCTACTTTTCCTTTGCCTAACTAACCTCCTCTCAGTTTTTTTCCCCCAATATATCATTGCCACCAATTCCTAATATTTCCTCTGAAACTCTAATTAAATTTAATTTAGATCTCTTAGTTTTACTGTCTATACCTCATCATCTGTCATATTTCATCTCTTTGTCTCTTCTCACTTCATTCAATAACTTCTTCAGATCTCTATACCAGTTTATTTTCTCATGTGATAACTTGTCCATAAATTTTCAGTTTGTAATGATTTTTTCTATTTTTAAAATTTTCTTTTCACATTTTATCTATGTTTTTAAAGGTCTTTGATTCATTGTTTATATATTTTTTAAACTGTCCTTTTCTGTCTTCTTAAATATTTTACATATTGTCTATGCCCTTGGACTTTAGGAAATATCAGTTTATATGTGTCTGATTATTTTCCCTTACAGTAACTTATTTTGTTATTTTAACTTTAGATTTTGAGCTAATATTTGTCTCATCTCAAGCAGAGAAAATGCTGAGGGTCTTTGTTGATGGTGAGTTCCTCTAGTGAGGATTTGCACTGGCTCATACCAAGTGTCCAAGGAGTTCCTATCAGGATATATTTAGTTAATTTTATTGACTTTAGGTTCTCTGAGATGCCTTTATAATGTAAATTTAAGCCCAAAACATTGTTGGTAAAGAGACTGAGTTACAAACTCTCTCAAGTTATTATTATTATTATTATTTTATTTTTCCTATCCAGTGCCGTGGCTAAAAAAGTTATGATCATGTTTCTGTGTTGGAGTAGATTTTTTCCTGATTAACATTTCTCTCCTAAGATTCAAAGCTAAATATGAGAATCTGATCTGTACCTTTTATCTTGTACCTGCTTAAGACATTGTCACCTTTCATAGTGGTGAAAAATGAGTTAGTCAGTCACTCAGTTGTGTCCAACTCTTTGCGACTCCATGGGCTCCAGCCTGCCAGGTTCCTCTGTCCATGGAATTCTCCAGGCAAGAATGCTGGAGTGAGTTTCCATTTCCTCCTCCAAGGGACCTTCCTGACCCAGAGATTGAGCCCCAGTCACCTGTATTAGGCAGATTCTTTACCGTCTGAGCCGTCAGGAAAGTAGCTTTTATTTTATTTTATTTTTTTTTTTTTGCTCTTCTGTTTTTATTTTATTTTATTTTTTTTATTATTATTATTATTTTTTCCAGTGGGTTTTGTCATACATTGATATGAATCAGCCATGGATTTACATGTATTCCCAATCCCGATCCCCCCTCCCACCTCCCTCTCCACCCGATTCCTCTGGGTCTTCCCAGTGCACCAGGCCCAAGCACTTGTCTCATGCATCCCACCTGGGCTGGTGATCTGTTTCACCATAGATAGTATACATGCTGTTCTTTTGAAACATCCCACCCTCAACTTCTCCCACAGAGTTCAAAAGTCTGTTCTGTATTTCTGTGTCTCTTTTTCTGTTTTGCATATAGGGTTATCGTTACCATCTTTCTAAATTCCATATATATGTGTTAGTATGCTGTAATGTTCTTTATCTTTCTGGCTTACTTCACTCTGTATAAGGGGCTCCAGCTTCATCCATCTCATTAGGACTGGTTCAAATGAATTCTTTTTAATGGCTGAGTAATATTCCATGGTGTATATGTACCACAGCTTCCTTATCCATTCATCTGCTGATGGGCATCTAGGTTGCTTCCATGTCCTGGCTATTATAAACAGTGCTGCGATGAACATTGGGGTGCATGTGTCTCTTTCAGATCTGGTTTCCTCAGTGTGTATGCCCAGAAGTGGGATTGCTGGGTCATATGGCAGTTCTATTTCCAGTTTTTTAAGAAATCTCCACACTGTTTTCCATAGCGGCTGTACTAGTTTGCATTCCCACCAACAGTGTAAGAGGGTTCCCTTTTCTCCACACCCTCTCCAGCATTTATTGCTTATAGACTTTTGGATAGCAGCCATCCTGACTGGCGAGTAATGGTACCTCATTGTGGTTTTGATTTGCATTTCTCTAATAATGAGTGATGTTGAGCATCTTTTCATGTGTTTGTTAGCCATCTGTATGTCTTCTTTGGAGAAATGTCTGTTTAGTTCTTTGGCCCATTTTTTGATTGGGTCATTTATTTTTCTGGAATTGAGCTTCAGGAGTTGCTTGTATATTTTTGAGATTAATCCTTTGTCTGTTTCTTCATTTGCTATTATTTTCTCCCAATCTGAGGGCTGTCTTTTCACCTTGCTTATAGTTTCCTTTGTAGTGCAAAAGCTTTTAAGTTTAATTAGGTCCCATTTGTTTATTTTTGCTTTTATTTCCAATATTCTGGGAGGTGGGTCATAGAGGATCTTGCTGTGATTTATGTCGGAGAGTGTTTTGCCTATGTTCTCCTCTAGGAGTTTTATAGTTTCTGGTCTTACATTTAGATCTTTAATCCATTTTGAGTTTATTTTTGTGTATGGTGTTAGAAAGTGTTCTAGTTTCATTCTTTTACAAGTGGTTGACCAGTTTTCCCAGCACCACTTGTTAAAGAGGTTGTCTTTTTTCCATTGTATATCCTTGCCTCCTTTGTCAAAGATAAGGTGTCCATAGGTTCGTGGATTTATCTCTGGGCTTTCTATTCTGTTCCATTGATCTATATTTCTGTCTTTGTGCCAGTACCATACTGTCTTGATGACTGTGGCTTTGTAGTAGAGTCTGAAGTCAGGCAGGTTGATTCCTCCAGTTCCATTCTTCTTTCTCAAGATTATTTTGGCTATTCGAGGTTTTTTGTATTTCCATACAAATTGTGAAATTCTTTGGTCTAGTTCTGTGAAAAATACCGTTGGTAGCTTGATAGGGATTGCATTGAATCTATAGACTGCTTTGGGTAGAATAGCCATTTTGACAATATTGATTCTTCCAATCCATGAACACGGTATGTTTCTCCATCTGTTTGTGTCCTCTTTGATTTCTTTCATCAGTGTTTTATAGTTTTCTATGTATAGGTCCTTTGTTTCTTTAGGTAGATATACTCCTAAGTATTTTATTCTTTTTGTTGCAATGGTGAATGGTATTGTTTCCTTAATTTCTCTTTCTGTTTTTTCATTGTTAGTATATAGGAATGCAAGGGATTTCTGTGTGTTAATTTTATATCCTGCAACTTTACTATATTCATTGATTAGCTCTAGTAATTTTCTGGTAGAGTCTTTAGGGTTTTCTATATAGAGGATCATGTCATCTGCAAACAGCGAGAGTTTTACTTCTTCTTTTCCTATCTGGATTCCTTTTACTTCTTTTTCTGCTGATTGCTGTGGCCAGAACTTCCAACACTATGTTGAATAGTGGTGGTGAGAGTGGGCACCCTTGTCTTGTTCCTGATTTCAGGGGAAATGCCTTCAATTTTTCACCATTGAGGGTGATGCTTGCTGTGGGTTTGTCATATATAGCTTTTATTATGTTGAGGTATGTTCCTTCTATTCCTGCTTTTTGGAGAGTTTTAATCATAAATGAGTGTTGAATTTTGTCAAAGGCTTTCTCTGCATCTATTGAGATAATCATATGGTTTTTATCTTTCAATTTGTTAATGTGGTGTATTACATTGATTGATTTGCGGATATTAAAGAATCCTTGCATTCCTGGGATAAAGCCCACTAGGTCATGGTGTATGATTTTTTTAATATGTTGTTGGATTCTGTTTGCTAGAATTTTGTTAAGGATTTTTGCATCTATGTTCATCAGTGATATTGGCCTGTAGTTTTCTTTTTTTGTGGCATCTTTGTCTGGTTTTGGAATTAGGGTGATGGTGGCCTCATAGAATGAGTTTGGAAGCTTACCTTCATCTGCAATTTTCTGGAAGAGTTTGAGTAAGATAGGTGTTAGCTCCTCTCTAAATTTTTGGTAGAATTCAGCTGTGAAGCCATCTGGTCCTGGGCTTTTGTTTGCTGGAAGATTTTTGATGACAGTTTCGATTTCCTTGCTTGTGATGGGTCTGTTAAGATCTTCTATTTCTTCCTGGTTCAGTTTTGGAAGGTTATACTTTTCTAAGAATTTGTCCATTTCATCCAAGTTGTCCATTTTATTAGCATAGAGCTGCTGGTAGTAGTCTCTTATGATCCTTTGTATTTCAGTGTTGTCTGTTGTGATCTCTCCATTTTCATTTCTAATTTTGTTAATTTGGTTTTTCTCTCTTTGTTTCTTAATGAGTCTTGCTAATGGTTTGTCAATTTTGTTTATTTTTTCAAAAAACCAGCTTTTAGCTTTGTTGATTTTTGCTATGGTCTCTTTAGTTTCTTTTGCATTTATTTCTGCCCTGATTTTTAAGATTTCTTTCCTTCTGCTAACTCTGGGGTTCTTCATTTCTTCCTTCTCTAATTGCTTTAGGTGTAGAGTTAGATTATTTATTTGGTTTTTTTCTTGTTTCTTGATGTAAGCCTGTAATGCTATGAACCTTCCCCTTAGCACTGCTTTTACAGTGTCCCATAGGTTTTGGGTTGTTGTGTTTTCATTTTCATTCATTTCTATACATATTTTGATTTCTTTTTTGATTTCTTCTATGATTTGTTGGTTATTCAGAAGCGTGTTATTTAACCTCCATATGTTTGAAGTTTTAACAATTTTTTTTCCTGTAATTGAGATCTAATCTTACTGCACTGTGGTCAGAAAAGATGACTGGAATGATTTCAATTTTTTTGAATTTTCCAAGACCAGATTTATGGCCCAGGATGTGATCTATTCTGGAGAAGGTTCCGTGTGCACTTGAGAAAAAGGTGAAGTTGATTGTTTTGGGGTGAAATGTCCTATAGATATCAATTAGGTCTAGCTGGTCCATTGTGTCATTTAAGGTTTGTGTTTCCTTGTTAATTTTCTGTTTAGTTGATCTATCCATAGTTGTGAGTGGGGTATTAAAGTCTCCCACTATTATTGTGTTACTATTAATTTCCTCGTTCATACTCGTTAGGGTTTGCCGTACATATTGCGGTGCTCCTATGTTGGGTGCATATATATTTATAATTGTTATATCTTCTTCTTGGATTGATCCTTTGATCATTATGTAGTGTCCTTCTTTGTCTCTTTTCACATCCTTTATTTGAAAGTCTATTTTATCTGATATGAGTATTGCGACTCCTGCTTTCTTTTGGTCTCCGTTTGCATGAAATATTTTTTTCCAGCCCTTCACTTTTAGTCTGTATGTGTCTCTTGTTTTGAGGTGGGTCTCTTGTAGACAGCATATATAGGGGTCTTGTTTTTGTATCCATTCAGCCAATCTTTGTCTTTTGGTTGGGGCATTCAACCCATTTACATTTAGGGTAATTATTGATAGGTGTGGTCCCGTTGCCATTTACTTTGTTGTTTTGGGTTCACGTTTATACAACCTTTCTGTATTTCCTGTCTAGAGAAGATCCTTTAGCATTGGTTGAAGAGCTGGTTTGGTGGTGCTGAATTCTCTCAGCTTTTGCTTATCTGTAAAGCTTTTGAATTCTCCTTCATATCTGAATGAGATCCTTGCTGGATACAGTAATCTAGGTTGTAGGTTATTCTCTTTCATTACTTTCAGTACGTCCTGCCATTCCCTTCTGGCCTGGAGGGTTTCTATTGATAGATCAGCTGTTATCCTTATGGGAATCCCTTTGTGTGTTATTTGTTGTTTCTCCCTTGCTGCTTTTAATATTTGTTCTTTGTGTTTGATCTTTGTTAATTTGATTAATATGTGTCTTGGGGTGTTTCGCCTTGGGTTTATCCTGTTTGGGACTCTCTGGGTTTCTTGGATTTGGGTGGCTATTTCCTTCCCCATTTTAGGGAAGTTTTCAGCTATTATCTCCTCGAGTATTTTCTCATGGCCTTTCTTTTTGTCTTCTTCTTCTGGAACTCCTATGATTCGAATGTTGGGGCGTTTCACAGTGTCCCAGAGGTCCCTGAGGTTGTCCTCATTTCTTTTGATCCTTTTTTCTTTTTTCCTCTCTGCTTCATTTATTTCCACCATTTTATTTTCTACCTCACTTATCCTATCTTCTGCCTCCGTTATTCTACTCTTGGTTCCCTCCAAAGTGTTTTTGATCTCATTCATTGCATTATTCATTTTTAATTGACTCTTTTTTATTTCTTCTAGGTCTTTATTAAACAGTTCTTGAATCTTTTCAAGAAAAGTAGCTTTTAAAATGATGAGATGGATAAAACTGGAGCCCATTATACAGAGTGAAGTAAGCCAGAAAGATAAAGAATATTACAGCATACTAACACATATATATGGAATTTAGAAAGATGGTAACGATAACCCTATATGCAAAACAGAAAAAGAGACACAGAAATACAGAACAGACTTTTGAACTCTGTGGGAGAAGGTGAGGGTGGGATGTTTCGAAAGAACAGCATGTATATTATCTATGGTGAAACAGACCACAAGCCCAGGTGGGATGCATGAGACAAGTGCTTGGGCCTGGTGCACTGGGAAGACCCAGAGGAATCGGGTGGAGAGGGAGGTGGGAGGGGGGATCAGGATGGGGAATACGTGTAAATCTATGGCTGATCCATATCAATGTATGACAAAACCCACTGAAAAAATAAATAAATAAATAAAGGAAAAAATAAATAAATAAATAAAATGATTCTTGGCTTCCTGCTGGGTCAACTACCAATTAGCACACGGTGCTTGCCATCTACCTTCCTCTCTACAAGGATTAAATCATGTGCAGATGCTGCTGACTTTCAACACCCCCAGGAGGAGTTCAGGGTGGAGAGCGGGAATAAGGCACTCTGGGGAAACTGGTAAGACAGCTCTTCAGATAGTGAGATATTCTTAGTCGCTGATTTTATGAGCCCAATTCTTATATCACCTCATATCTAGAAAAGCACTAAATTCCTTCATGGTGATGACTGTTTCTCATGACTAGCAGATGTTTCATGAGACCAGCAGAAACTTTCTACCAAAAAAAAAAGGGAAAGAAAGAAAGAAAAAGTAATGCTTGTATTCTCCCTTTACCAAAATCACATATATACTGTCCTTCCCCACTGCCTCTTTGAAGCAATTTATCAGAGCTATCTGAGATGCTGTCTTCTGAGCTACAGTCCTCATTTTGCCCCCAAATAAAACTTAGCACACAATTCTCTCACATTTTTTTTTAAGTTGACAGCTGTCAGCAAATAACATCAGAGAGCCCAGAACTCCCTCCTATTTACTATTCAAATTTTATTTCTTAATTTATGCCCCCAATAATTCCTTCTGTGTGTGTACCTTCTCTTACATTTTAATATAACCAGCCCCTCTTCACTCCAGTCCTGTTATGCTTAATTATTGTTTACATTAAACTTACAAATCCCACTTCTGATTGGACTCAGACTGATTCACCATCTAATACTTTCTCATAAGATATTTTTGTCTCAATCTACTCATAACTTTGTATTGTAAGTTCATTTTGATGCCTGTCTTCCCCATACTATGCTAGCTACTTCATAGAAAGTGCCTAATAAAAATATATTGAGTGAAAGACAGACTGAAAGCAGTACCCAATATTTGACTGCATTATGTACAACTGAAAGTTTTAATTCTCTAAAATACCCAGGTTCATATATATATACACACACACACATATATATGATGTGTGTGTATGTGTGTATTCTTCTCTTCATATATAAGTGGGTGTTTTCCCTATGTTTTAAAAAGTTTAATCCAAATTAACCAAAGGTATAAAAGATAAAAATAAGAGTAAAAATTCTGAATACAAAGGTATAGAAATTGAACACATATATTCTGTCAATGGAACTAGTCTTACTAACATATTCAAATTAGGACATTACAAGAACATCCAAGTGGATAAAAAAATAACTATACTTATACAACATCTTGCTTCTCACCAAAACAAAATTTTAATATTGAGATATTTCATAAAAATCCTCTTTGTAAAGAAAGTAGTATAATATAGTTGTGTTATACCTAACTGCATCTAAATAACTTCTGATTCAGCTCTGTGGCAAAGAAAAATGGCAATAGTAACAGAGGGAGGAAAGAAAATTTAATAAGATCATCTGTAGGAGGATGATATTTAGAAGAACAATTGCTGTATTTTTTCCTTAGTTTCCTGTGCCCATGTTCTTCTTAAAAAAAAAAAAAACACAAAAAAACAAAACCACCATCAGTACCTTAAGGGGACAGAACAGAACACAAAGAAAAATGGACTATATTTTTTAAAACATTTTTTTCAGGCATAAAATAACAGATTTGGAATAATATGTGATTATTCAAATCAGTATTCCTCATTAACACTATTATACTTCCAACCTGCAAAACTAGATGGAACTTTCCTGTACTGGCAAATGGGGGAAAAGAGAGTTATACAATCTATCCCTCTGTATTTGTGGATGTGAAACCCATGGACACAGAGAGCAGACTGTACTACATCATTTTATAAGGGGCTGAGCATCTTCAGATTTTGGTATCCTTAGGAATGAGCAGGAACTAACCTCCTGCAGAAACTAGAGAGACAACTCTTCAGGAAAAGACGTAAGCTTAGAGTCTGGTGGGTCTCTGATAAGAGTCTATGCCATGTTCTTATCCTACCAAATACAAAAAGATAGGAATGTGAGAAAACTCATAACCCAAGTTGAGATAGTCAGCATAGATATGACAGAAATTTGTAATACAGAATGAGCTAATTAGAGTCAACTTTAAGTTCAAATCAAGAGTACAATCTTCAAAAATTCTTTAAAATGTGCTTAATTAAGTATGGTCAAGGAAATGATATTAAAGGCAAGAAAATCTGCCATTGAAACCTGAAACACCAGTATCTTGTAACTAAGTCTGGAGAAAGAGGCATATATCAAAAAGAAGGGTGGGTGTCATTATTGGCATACAGAATCTACTGGGATCAAAAACATATAAAACCAACTAGCTTTCTTGAGAAACTTGTACTAGTCAAAGAGCTCAAGGGGATTAAACAGGATTGTGATTGTTCAAGACAAAGTAAGTTTTACCCAGATTCCCATTTCTATAGGAAGGCAACAGCTCTCTCCATATAAATTCATTCCAACAAAGATAATATACAGAAAAGGTCAGGCAGGAGGTAGAACCAGGAGAAAAGAGATGGATCAACTGAAAAACAACTATGGGGGAGCATTGCTGGAGCTTCATTACTATATAACATTACCAACAAGACTTTAGAAGGATTATGGACAAATGGCTACTGTATGCCTCCTACTTTACTCTTTCTTAATGGAAGCATTTATAGCAATTATCTTATCCTCACCCTACTACTTTTTTTTTTTTGAGATGAAAGTCAAATAACCTAACATCTATTTCATATTAATTATTTAAAATCTTAAATTTTGAGTCTTTCTCAAAACTTCTTAGTTCAGGAATAAATATATTATATGTTGGAGAAGACTCTTGAGAGTCCCATGGACTGCAAGGAGAGCCAACCAGTCCATCCTAAAGGAAGTCAGTCCTGGGTGTTCATTGGAAGGACTGATGTCGAAGCTGAAACTCCAATATTTTGGCCACCTGATACGAAGAGCTGACTCATTTGAAAAGACCCTGATGTTGGGAAAGATTGAAGGCAGGAGGAGAAGGGGATGGCAGAGGATGAGATGGTTTGATGGCATTGCCGACTCAATGGATATGAGTTTGGGTAAACTCCGGGAATTGGTGACAGACAGGGAGGCCTGGCGTGCTGCAGTTCATGGGGTCACAAAGAGTCGGACACGACTGAGCGACTGAACTGAACTCAACTGAATGCTTTAAAGGGAGGAAAACAAAAATTAAAAAAATAAAATAAAGAGAGGAAAATGACACTTGTAACCAAAGGTTAATCTATGACTATTTGTATTATTATTTCCAGTTATTTGTTACTTAATTGTAATAGGATTATGTATCTCTCTCTGATATCATGTTGCTTTTATTGGCTGTCTGTAACAGGAATATTACTATTTTTTCCCTGTCCCATTGTCATAAGTTTCAGTCATGTGACTTGCTTTGACCAGTGAAATAGAAGAGGTGACAAAACGTATTCTAATTAGAAACTTTAAGATCCATCTTGTGATCCTTCTAGCCATCCTGCATTTCACTCCATGTCTCCTAAAAGAGCATGTCCAGATTCAGCTGGATCCTAGAATACAAAAAGACTCCCTGAAAGATGGCTAACTGAATAAAATTGGCATCGCTTTCAATCCAGAGTATGAAAAACTATTAGAGAGTCTATTATCTTATACACTAGCAAATTAGAGAAATCTAACAATTTTAATCCCAAGCATACATAGTGCTTTTTATCCCTGATATAGTTCTTAATCTATGAATCTTTATTGAACTTTAAATACTATCAGATTACAAGTTTCATGGGGGACCATAAGTGTTCAGTAGTATTTCTTGTATCTTCCTGAATGGTACATGACAGTGGATCCAGATCAATAAATGTCTGCTAAGGCTTCTGTGAAGTGCTTAAGAGTTCAGGACAAAACTGATATCGAGTGCACAATCTTAGAGTTAATGATCTCCTATTTAACACTCAGAGGAAGAGTAAAGTAACAGAATGGGACTAATTTCCTAAAAGGATTGAGGAAAAGTAATCAAGGATAGTATTATAGGAGGCAACAAAACCATTTTTAAAGTAAATTGCAAATTGTTAAGATGGGTTCTAAGTAAGAAAAGTCAATAGACATTGGTAACATGCTGAGATTCTGTATGAATGACATTGAGTCAGTAAGAATTTTGTGAATAAAGCCTGCTGATTTAGGTCAACACTGAGAAATTACTGGGAAAAAAAAAACAATAAAGATGATAATCTTCAAAATCTTTGTTCTTCCACTGCATGAGAACTGATCATCATAGTTGCCCACTTATGAGGAAGAAAGGAACTCAAAGATTAGCACTTGAATTTTCATCACACCTTTCTAAAACTGGTAATAAGAAATGTGTAATGTTTAGTCATCATAGAAACTGACTTATATATGCATGACAATTTCCCCAAAGTTGATAATTTAGTAAAAAGTGGCTATTACCAAAACATGTGAAGTAGTTATCTTTTTTAAAAAATGGAAATTTATTTTTGAAACACTGTGTATTGAGCAACAATGCATTTTAACCTAAATTTTCTAATTCATATTCTTCATACACTAACATAATATTTGCTAAGAAAACAAACAAAAAACAGGTGTTTAGATAAAAGAAATTGGGAGAGTATTGAATATGTTGATAATTTATCTTTTTTTTTTTTTTAATGCTATCTTTCTTCCTATTAGACCATGAACCCTGTCAGGCCAGGTGTATTATTCCTTTTTTATTTTTATTTTTTTTCATGTCACAATATAGCACTATGCCTAGAACAGAGGGGGTTATATGTAGTACATACAAACATATAATATATGTGTATATACATATAGCAAATGCTGCATGACTGAATTGATGAACTTAAGACTAAATAAAGCTCAATAATCTTGCCTTGATCACCCTCCTGTAAGTAACATACACATACTAACCCAAGGAAGCTGCTTCTGCATTCTCTAAAGAGAGAGAGATGCTGTTGTTATTGAAGCATTGGACTTTAGAGTAGTGAGTATATTTTGAGGTATTGCCCTAATATATTTTGCTTCTATGAATAATTTTTTATGGGAGTTTGACTAGTATAATTATTACCAGTCTTGAAATTCATATAGTAGAAAAGTGGGAGGAGTATAATTTAGCTCTTATGAAGTATTTATTAAAAATTACTGTACCAGGAACATAATACTAATGGGCCATGGCAGCTTGAATAATTCAATAGCATGACACCTTTTTTTAAGATATCACAAAAGTGGATTCTAATATCCTATTTGTTGTTTATTTCCAAGCTAATACATTTATTGTCTCCAAAGAAGAGAGAAACATCTGTGGAAGTTGGAAATTTTTTTACTTACAAAAAAGATATATTGCTCTGTCTTTCATAAAGTCCATAAAGGTTCATATGTTGAAATACTTTTATAAAGCAGGTTATAGACAGAAGCAGAATGAATATTATAATGGTAGGTAACAGATATCAGATATTGCAAGGCAGAACCGGAAAACATTTCTATGAAACTCTGATATACTGTACAGTGCCTGCTAGTGTCTAAGCCTGAGCTAGTATTTTCCTTTTAATGGATCTAGTAAGTATTACCTGTCCAATCTATTTCAAGTTAGAAATAGTTTTGCTAAAGAGAGATACTGTATAACAATGGAAAAACCAGGATTGGAATAAAGACTTGGAGGTAGGAAGAAGGAACGGAACTAAAATTTGTTCAATAATTGGCCACATGTCAAGCACCATGACAAATGTTATCTAATTCAACTTAATTCCTCCCAATAACCTAGAGACAAATGTAGTTTTAGTTCACCTTAAAAAATAGGAAACAAGTTTGGACAGATGATGGAAACTACTAGACATTACATAGCCACCTGGTTTCTATGCCAATAAATGCATGCCTGTCTTATGCCAGGTTCCAAACTCTTCCTGCTTCTGCAGCTAATGAGCTCCATGAACTTCTGTGAGTTACATTCCCAAGGTCTATACTCTGGTTTTCTCTTCTGTCATATTTAGATAATACTATTTATTGTTATATTCTACTGTTGTAATGGTATTATGTATTTAGCTAATGGCTACTGACCTGGGATTTCCCAGGTACCTCAATGGTAAAGAATCCATTGGCCAATGCAGGAGCCACAGGAGATACAGGTTCAACCCCTGGGTGGGGAAGATCCCTTGGAGGAGGAAATGGCAACCCACTCAAGTATTCTTGCCAGGTTATTCCCATGGACAGAGGAGCCTGGCGGGCTACAGTCCACGGGGTCGCAGAGTCGGACATGACAGAGCACACACACCCATGATGACAACTGACCCGGGAGCTTTTAAGAATTGTTTTGATAAATCTGAGATAAAGTATTTTTATCCAAGAGAAGCACTATGCAATGTAAGTTATTTATAACTTTCAGTGAATTTACTCACAGTGGAAAGAGAGCTACCCTACTAATACTCTTGGCTTCTCGCTGTCTCCTCATCTCTCATCTGGCACATGTGAAAACACAATCTGACTTGGCCATCATCTGCAGTAACGCTAAAATGTGATTCTCAATCGTTCCAGAATGTAAGAAGGATATTAACAATAATATCCAATTATTGTTCTCTAGTACAATGTATTTTCCTGAGTTTGGGCTTATTATAATAGGTGATTAATGTGATAGTAAGTACACTAAGTGTCAAAAAAATGTAAAAGTTCAGTAGGCAACATCTTGTATACATGAAATCTCAAAGAAAGCTTGCCATGTAAAAATACACCCTTGCCCATAAATACATTTTGAAGTTCTTACTAATCTCAGAATAAAATAACAAGTATCATTGCTTTACTGTGGACTCACTGATACTAAGACAGGATATTTACTTATCTGGGGAGTTATTTTTCTTTTGGATACTTCAAAAATATTTCCTATTTCTTTTGGTTAAGTTGAAATAAAGGAAATGTCCTAATTACTGTTGCTTTCTTAGAGCTCTGATAAGTACTTAGTGGTTCAGGTTGATGTGACTGGGCTGTCTGCACTCATTTTCCTCTGTTTTATTGTGATTGTAAGAAATATTTGTTTTTTTTGTCCATGATTTCTGACACAGAGAGCCTAACTCTTGGCATTTCCTAAGTGCTGAGAGCAATCAAAGTATTAACAGCTTCTGTTATGTTCATAAGGTGAATTTCAGAAAGCCCAGAAGGATGGGGGAAACAAACAAGTGATCAGAAGACTGGAACTTTCAGTACCCGCCCCCCCACCGACCTCTAGGTATGGGTGAGGAGCTAGAGGTTGGATCAGCGGCCAATGGCCAGTTATTTAATCAACCAGGCCTATGTAATGAAGTCTCTATAAAAACCCGAAAGGACTTTGTTCAGAGAGCTTCTGGATTGGTGAACATTTAGAGATGTGGGGAGAATGGCCCAAGAGAAGACAAATGGAAGCTCTGCGCCCCTTCCCACACCCCTGACCCATGCATTTCTTCCAACAGGCTCGTCCTGAATCATACTCCTTTGTAATAACCAGTGATCCAGCAAGGATACTGTTTCTCTGAGTCCTGTGAGCTGCTCTGGCAAATTAATTGAATCCAATGAGAGGGTACTGAAAACCTCTGATTTTTAGCTGGGGATCATAAGCATAGGTGATAACCTGGACTTCTGCCCAGAGGAAGGAGGAGGGCAGTCTTGTAGGTCTGGGCCCTTAACCTATGTCATCTGATGCTATCTCTGGGTAGACAGTGGCAGAATTGAGTTGAACTGTAGGACATCCAGCAGGTGGTCAGAACCTTGTTGCGGGTAGTAAGGGGGAACCTCCCCTGCATTGGAACTGGTACCAGAACCCCTTTTTAGGTATATATCCTGAAGTGAGTCTCATGCATACATGTAATAAGTACCTAGTCCTGTCATAGCCAAATGCTCTGGGAAACACTCACTCAGAAGGACAGCGTGGATAGTGGAGTGCAGTTTATTACACCAACGGGTCCAAGGCAGAGTTTCCTCTTTAGCCAGGGACCCCGACTGACTTCTGTGAAAACCTTATATACCTTAAGTGTACGTGCTCAAGCCCCAACCCCCAGATTCCTTAAACCTAGCCTGGGAAGTGTTAAGGGGAGATACAGTCAGGTTACAGCCGTGATTCATAACCCGGAGGGTCAGCGGGTTATACCCTGTGCCTGCACCAATGGGTGCTGTCAAGATCACAAAGGGGATTGACTACTGCTGCTGCCGCCGCCGCTGCTAAGTCGCTTCAGTCGTGTCCAACTCCGTGTGACGCCATAGACGGCAGCTGCCCAGGCTCCTCCGTCCCTGGGATTCTCCAGGCAAGAACACTGGAGTGGGTTGCCATTTCCTTCTCCAGTGCATGAAAGTGAAAAGTGAAAGTGAAGTCGCTCAGTCGTGTCTGACTCTTCGTGACCCCATGGGCTGCAGCCCACCAGGCTCCTCCCTCCATGGGATTTTCCAGGCAAGAGTACTGGAGAGGGGTGCCATCGCCTTCTCCAGTGATTGACTACATAGGGGATTATTACATTCTTTCTGGCAATGGGAAATTTTGGTATGGAATTTGGTGTTTATCAGTCCGGGAGGCCTGTTCTGCCTTAGGTATGCTATCTCCATGGCTACCAGGCACATGGTCCAAAGTTCACTGAAAATGCAAGCAGGTGTATAGTCCAAAGTTCACTGGGAATGTAAGATGGAGTTTCCTTCTTTTTCAAGATGGAGTCAGCTTGGCCTGTTCCTTTCCTCCTTCAGTCCCAGAGAAATTAGTCACAGCCTCTTTCAAGATTCTCTTGATATTACTATTTCTGATGATGCATGAGTTTGAAGGCCCAGGATAGGTGCTACTTAAATACCATTCATAGAGTCATAGAATTTTAGATTCTTAGGGAATTATAAACATCATCTTGTCTATTAATGTGTCAAAGTTTAATGTTTCTCATACTCCCTGTGGGATTTCCCCTTTATCCTTGATCATCTTTACCACTGTACACAAATATTTTTTGATAAATTATCTATTTTAAATGAATGAATAAATATATATACATAATTAAAATAACTATATCAAAGATATAATAAAATGTTAATTCACTTAAGATAAATCAACATTAAAATAAATTATATATGCATATAAAATTAAACCAGTTTACATGTATGTATATACACCTATATACATATAAAGACAAACTCTGTAAGTCATCTTTTTTGTAGCAGTAGGATATTCATACTTCAAACAGTAATCTTCTTGAAAACCACTCAGTGATTTTCTTGAAAACCTCTCATCCTGTCCTCCATATAGGACACCTCTGAGAACAAATAGGAGCAAATACCTGTATCACTATAGGATTTATTTATTGATCATAGGTCTATGAGGCTAAATAGAGGAGGTTAAATATTTCTTCCAGGTAATATCTTTTAAATATAGATTTAAATGGAGTCTTAGAAAATTACAAGATTGTTTAAAACAAATTCATTTGTGGGTAGGCTATGAAAAGGTATACTCAAATAAACATAAAAGCATTGTCTCTAGCCAGGGGTTAAAGATCAAGCTGATTGGTGACAGAACTGGTCACACAGTGGCATAACTTTTGGAGTGAGTAACTAAAGTTTGATACCACACTCAGTGAGAAAGCCGTGATAACTTTTATAGCACTGTAAAAAGAGTACGTTTTTTGCAACATGCTACTCATGAGCTAGTCTCATAAACAACAAAAATGTTTAATATCTCAGATCTTTTTCTTTCCTCCCTATTTCAGTCCCAATTCCAAAATATCTTTTTTTAAATTATGATTATTATTATTTTTTAAGAAATGACACTTACAGAACAATGGTTCCTGGCCAGTTCAGTTCATTCCAGATGGACAGATTTTTCAGTACATTCACTTCACACTGTGACTTTTTTCTTCCTAAGCTTGCAATGATGATGGCTACTGAAGAGCCTGTGAATAAGCCCGCAATGAGATGAGGGTCTAGGATGAGAAAATCTATAGACCCTTACCTCTATAGATACAGTCTTGACAGCCCTCTCTTGCAACACTTTCCTGCATGTTCAGTATCCTTCAAAATCCTTCATCCTCTAAGCCTATCAAATGTATGAATACACATACATACTCATTAAGTTGACTATAGATATAAAAATACAATTTCATAAATTTCATAAAAAGATCAATTTTCTTGGAATCTTTACTCATAAAGAATCAACATCAAAAGGCCTCTATATTACCTAATGTTGGTGACAGATGCTTAGCAAAGGTTTCATATGTCTCCACTTATCCTTGTTTATTATAAGTCTCTCATTCAGATTCCATAGTTGTATTCTTATTTAAACACAAACGCACAGGCACGCACATAACAATGCAGCATAATGGCAATGAATGCTTGCCCAGTGTACGTGAACCACACAACTGTCATGGTTGCTTGGCAACCACTGACAGGTACTGTAACTGGAGAGCAAGGGATACAAAGCAATGAGTGAAAGACTTAGCATCTGCTCTGATTTCAGACGGAAGGGAACTGTCTTAAAAGCAAAAATGTCTCCTTTGGGTTATGAAAGACAAACAGAAGGGGAAAAAAAAGTTTATTTGCCTATTTTTTTTAATTAAGCTAAATCAACAGGTGTATTATCATAGGATAGTAAGTTGTTTCATGAAAAAATAGCTGATTATTGGTCAATAGAAAAGATGGATGTACCTAACAAATTAGCTGTTGAGTATACTCTCACTGTGGTAAGGTGAACTACTGATACTGCTTTGCACGTATATCTATTTTCCCTCTTATTCCCAGATCAAAGAAAATCTTATGAGAGTTGAATTTTTAGCATGGATCTTTTAAATGAGCTTTTAAATGGGCTTCCCCGGTGGTGGCTCAGTGGTAAGGAATCTGCCTGCAGTGCAGGATTCCCAGGAGACACAGGTTCCATCCCTGGGTTGGAAGGATCTCCTGGAGGAGGGCATGGCAGCCCACCCCGGTATTCTTGCCTGGAGAATCCCATGGACAGAGGTGTCTGCAGGCTACAGTTCATAGGGTCGCAAAGAGTCGGACGTGACTGAAGCAGCTTTGCACACCGCACACACACACCCTGGTGGCTCAGTTGGTAAAGAATCTGCCTGCAATTCGGGAGACCTGGGTTCGATCCCTGGATTGGAAAGATTCCCTGGAGAAGGGGAAGGCTACCCACTCCAGTATTCTGGCCTGGAGAAATCCATGGACTGTATGGTCCATGGGGTCGCAAAGAGCTGGACATGACTGAGCGACTTTCACTTTTAAATGTCTGTCAAAGGAAAAACTTGCTTCTTTAAAACACTGCATTTTTCTGTCTGCAGTGTCTATCATATAGTTGGCTACTATTTTAAGTATGGGCTTCCCTTGTAGCTCAGATAACAAATAATCTGCCTGTAATGAAGGTGATCCGGCTTTGGTCCCTGGGTTGGGAAGATCCCCTAGAGAAGGGAATGGCAACCCACTCCAGTATTCTTGCCTAGAGAATTCCATAGACAGACCATGGGGTTGCAAATAGTCAGACACAACAACTGGGTAACTAACATACACACAAATATGGTAAGCCTAGATTCTAAAGGAAATGAGCACAGATTCAGGCATTACTCTTGGTAAAACTTCTTAGTTTTGTCTTCCCTGAATAACAAAATTTCACATCTTACTGATGTGGCTATTTTCCATAATATGCATTGATATCTCTGCTTATACTTTTCATACTTTTTAATTTCAGAATATGTGTTTCCTCTCAAATAGTCACCTTGTGTTCTTCAGGTAAGATGAGTCAAATATATCTTACTCAGACCTCTATAGAAAAATAATTTTGTTTCTTTCAAACATGCTACTGTCAAATGTTGGCTTTCCTGGTAGCTCAGCTGGTAAAGAATCTGCCTGCAATGCAGGAGACCTGGGTTCGATCCGTGAGTGGGGGTTTTGAGACAGGGATATTTGTAGACAGGATGATCTCTGAGGAGCTGATGGGTAAGTATCAATAGAAACCTGAAATAAGTAAAGGAGAGAGTTGTGAGCATTCCAGAGAGAAGCAGCAGCCAGGCATTGAGGTCCTAGTCCAGGGACCAACCTTGAGAGGTGGAACAGCAGCATAAGCCACTGTGGCTGGAGTAAGCGTGTACGGGGAAAGAGGGAATGTGAAGCAGAAGCGTGAGGTGTAGGGGCAGGTGGTGGGCCATAGAGCTGGGAAGTGGAAGTGGGAGGCTCCTGTGTCCATAGGACTGAATCTTGTAGGTGGGGCTCACCAGCGCCCAGAGGTTTTGGCCTCACCATGGGCAGCTGAACTGCAAGCTTGACTTTTGGCAGCCTGCCTTAGCGCTTGCCCTGCCACTCAAGTTTACTCAGCTTCCCTGCACATCATCTCAGTTAATCTTGAAAATCAGTGCTCTAGCATTTAACTTTTTTAGAAGCAGATGAAAAGTGTGTTTGATGATGATGCAGTTTTTAACAGCTTGGATTCACATACCAGTGGCTTTTAACATAGAATTATGCATGCTTCCCTGGTGGCTCAGATGGTGAACAGTCTGCTTGCAATGCGGGAGACTCGGGTTCGATCCCTGGGTCAGAAAATTCTCTTGGAGGAGGAATTGGCAGCCCACTCCAGTTTTCTTGCCTGGGAAATCCCATGGACAGAGGAGCCTGGTGGACTATAGCCCATGTGGTCACAAGGAGTCAGACACAACTGAGCGACTTAACACCACACCGATGAATGTTACCAGAGATTTGAAACATGATATCTGAGTAAATTTCATACCTAACATCTTCAAACTGAACATATATATATATGTATATGTATATATATATAAATTAAAATGCTTATACATTTGACATTTTTAGTCCCACTATTGATATTTTAAATTACCATCATCATAATTCTTTCAGTTGTAGGAAATACCATAAGTTACTTTTTAAAAAACGATTAGGTAAAACAGATGAAAAAACCGATGAAAGAGCAAACTCTACATGTGCTTCCCTGAATCTAAGAGAAGTGTAGATTAAACTGATGGAGAGAGATAGTAATCTTTTCCTTATTCTCTAATTTCTATTGGCTCTCCCATGATAAGTTAGAGAAAACATGATTCTAAAAGATGCTTTCATTTAACAAATATTAAGTGTTTCCTACCTCTTAGTACTAACTTCCTTTTCTAAATAAGAAGGCAGGGCCATAGATAGGTTAAATATTTTGACCATGAGAAAATGCTGGCCAATGATAGTGCACAAACAAAATGAAGTCTCTCAATCTGAAACCTAAACACAATCTCTGAATTCATTGCCTCTTGGGATCCTTTAGCTCACCTGAGTGTTCAATTAAAGGGATCACAATATCTCTCTGGTATTAACCAGAGACTTGACCATAAGATGGGCTTTCCTGGTGGCTCAGACGGTAAAGAATCTGCCTGCAATATAGGAGACACTAGTTTGATCCCTGGGTTGGGAAGATCCCCTGGAGAAGGGAATGGCTACCCACTCCAGTACTCTTGCCTGGAGAATCCCATGGACAGAAGATCCTGGCAGGCTACAGTCCATGGGGTTGCAAAGATTCAGACACAACTGCAACTAATACTTCTTTTTTTTAACCATCATATACTATAGGAAACTAAAATTACCAATTCCATCATTCATGGGACATTTCTGGGAATTAATCTGCATTTATAACCCACATTTGTGAGTTCACCTGCAATGTAATGAGTTGACCTTACCTCTTCAAACTTTCCACTTTTGCTGCTTTCTTTCTTTCTTTTTTCTTTTTTTTTTCATTTCTACGTTCCATTGGAAAGACTTGTCTTTACCATTTGCAATTGGACAACTTAACCTAGAAGAGGTTGATCCCTTAGTCATCCAATCACTATTCAGATTTTCTTGAGCATCTCACAAAAAAAGCTATTTACGCAGGTGTAAATTTTAGAAACTTCAGTCCTTTTAAAAATGTTGAACTTCTCAGTAGTCCACTTTTTAAAAAACTTTATAGACTATACCAAATCATTAACATTGTTATGGAAGGATAGGAGGGGTTACTTTAAGAAATCAAGTTTACAGTAGCCCCCTCTCCTTATCTTCAGGGGATACTTTCCAAGACCCCCAAGATGCTTGAAATCTTGGATAGTACCAAACTCTATATATACTATTTCTTTTTCCTATGCATATGCACTTGTGATAAAGTTTAATTTATAAATCAGGCACAGTAATAAACTAACAACAATAATAAAATAGAACAATTAAAACAATAGAATGTATTAAAAGTTATGTAAATGTCATCTATCTCTCACTCTCTTAAAATATATTATACAAATTTAATGCCTTTTCCATCTTCTCTAAGCACTTACCACACACAGTGGCCATAAGTATTGTAGTTTGAGGTGCAACAGCAAACTGGCAATTTTTTTCCTTCTTTACAATTTCTTGGGTAGAAGATTTATTATTGTAGATCTTAGCAACTTCAGCATTTGACTTCTTTATTAAGTCAGTATCTTTCACCTTTTCACTAAAAGGAAGCACTTAATGCCTTCTCTTTGGCGTATCAAATTGCCAGCATCACTACTCTTGTCCTTTGGGGCCATTATTAAGTAAAATAAGGATGACTTGAACATAAGCATTGTGATACCATGGCCGCTAATCTGATAACCTAGAGACTAAGTGACTAACGAGAAGGATGCATTGGACAAAGGGATGGTTCATGTCCCTGGCTGGATGCAGCAGGACAGTGCAAGATTGTATCACTGCTATTCAAAATGATCTGCAATTAAAAATGTATGAATTATTTCTTTCTAGAACTTTCCATTAATATTTTCAGACCACACTTCACCATGGGTAACTGAAACTTTGGAAAACAAGGCCGTGGCTAAGTGCTATCGGTTTACTGTATCTGATGTAGGTGGCTGAAAGTTCCTCAAGGGGAACTGAAGTTCTCAGTCCAAAGTTTTCCCATTACACATTTATGTTATCAGACTTAAAGAGAGGAAACTGTTCCCAGAACAGTGTGAAAAACGAATAGTTCCATTTAACATTAAGAATTTTACCTTTTGGCTTTTGACCATAAACAGAATTCCGTGTAATTTCCTGGAGAATGCTAGTTAAAAGAAAATCCTCTACCTGTAAAATTGTGATGGAAGCTACTTGAAATAAAGGCAGAGAAATTAATAGAGATGATTAGTTTCTTCTTACATGAATCAGCAATGATTGGTGTTTTTTTTTTTCTTTTTTCCCCAAAAAAGTAAAGCAAGAATTTATGTACACAAAAATACACTCTCAAAGGGAGACCAGATAAGCAAGTAAGTAGTTGCCCTGAGTTTTCTTAGCAAGGTGGTTATGTAGGACGTACAGATGAAGGGGTTGAATATTCATTCAGGAATGCAGGGTTGAGGGTTGTATTCCCTGATTTTCATCCCAGCTTCACCTTTGATTGCTGTTTATTGATATACAATATTAAAATCAAGAGAAATCAATTTATGTTTAGATCATAGGCAATGATATATATGATATCTTTAAGTGAATAAAAATTAAGGAATTCATATTTTCAACTGCAAAACTCAATCTAGATCTTGTCATAAAATTTGATATGTATTTGATTGCATAATCAGAAAAAAAAGAATATCTTGATATGTCTATAAATGTGGCTTAAGAAAAGAAATATAGCATTGATATAGGAGTTGGAATAGTTTTTTCATTGATTCTCAAGTAAAGTAAGAGCTATATACAATTGAAAGTAAAATATTGAGAGGTGACAGAAAATCATCCATAATTTAAATAAAAAATTGAAATTCTATTACAATGAAAACAAATATTAGTTATATTAATATATTACTGCTCCCTTATGTAAGTGGTGCTTGAGTAGTTTCCTTCAAATACTCAGTAACAAGACTATAACAGTAAGGACTGATGTTCTCACGAAAGTTTTGCCTGTAATAGGAATGCATTTCACAAATCAATCTTCTGGATAATGGTCAGCATGGATGTTAGGAGTTATCTATACTTCACATATTAGAATTCCTTTGGAGAACCAATTCACATGAAGGCCACAGTACATTAATGCCTAGTGTGCATGCTTAGTTGCTCGGTTGTGTCTGACTCTTTGTGACCCCATGGCCTGTAGCCCACCAGGCTCCTCTGTCGATGGAATTCTCCAGGCAAGAATACTGGAGTGGGTATCCATTCCCTTCTCCAGGGGATCTTCCCAACCCAGGGATCAAACTAGTGTCTCCTGTATTGCAGGCAGATTCTTTCCCATGTGAGCCACCAGGGAAGCCCGAACGATGCCTATCAGCCTAAGAAATAGTTCAAACTTTTGGTTATCCATTGGCTGGCCTTGGCTGTCGTTTCCTTATCTGAAGGCCTGAATCTCTCTACCTTCTAAATAGCCTCTTGATGACTGGGAACTCACTATCTATATATAGAGACCACCCACATCACCAGTATTTGCTAGCTAAGACCTCTGATTCCCCTGATTAATTTCTTGCAATTGATCTCCACTTACACTGGTCAGTTCACCTGTAGAAACATGCTGCTTCTACACCTTAAACTGTAACTTCTGCCATGATGTAGAAACTTCTGGACTATATAAGCACGATACCTCTCCCACTTAGTAGAACTACTCCATGGGTCAGATCTACTCCATTGTTTTCTCTTTTTTTTTTTTTTCCTAGTTAAGAATCCTTTATTTCTTTCATTACTTACATTGTTGTGTATCAGACAAAATTTATAACTGGTCTATGAGTTCAGAGTCTTGGAATGTCTTTATACATCTCTATTAATGCCAGTGTATTAAAATTGTCATTAAGTTCTACTTGTCATTAAGTGTACTAGGCACTTTTCATACACACACACTTTCTTAAACCTTACAACTATTTGAGATTAGTGCAAATATTCATTTTTATCAAATGAGGACACCAAAGCACAGAGTTATAGACATTCTATAAGCCAGCATAGTAAGAAATTGATGGTCAAGATTTAAATATAGGTGTTTGGACTTCTGAGTCTAAGTTCATATGCACTATATTTCAATTGCTTTTCAAAGTAACTTTTTAACAGGGTTACTAATCTAGTAATTCAGAGAATGTGATAGTGTAGTCTACCTAGAATTCAATATAGCATTTGATGAGATATGTCATGGAAATATTTTTCATCTCTTTTTGAAATGGAGAAGTATGTGCTGAATACTTATTTAATCAAGTAGATTTGTACCTGGTTTTAGGATTAAAGGATCAATGCTAAGCTGGAGGGAAATGTGTTGTTATGCCATAAAATTCATTTCAATCTCAACAGTTAAGCATATTTATTAATGACTTATGTTTACATATGCAAAACACAATGATCAGACTTACAGATGAGATGAAACTGGAAGAAAGAGTAAATGCTTTGAATTTCTGAACCAAAAATATCCTGATAGACTGCAGCAAAGGGCTGAATATTAAAAGATAACATTAAACCAGGGGAAAAAAAAAGCTAAGATTTTGTACTTTCCTTAGATGTTCAAGGCAGCTAAGCATAAGTTTACATATTGGAGGTGTGGACAAGTAAGCAGCATCCACGGAAATGGTTTAGAGACATTACATCAACAAATCAGGCCCATGTGAATCACCAATTTGCTATGTGAAAGAGAAAGTCGCTCAGTCATGTCTGACTCTTTGTGACCTCACGGACTGTAGCCTGCCAGGCTCCTATATCCATGGAATTCTCCAAGCCAGAATACTGAAATGGGTAGCTGTTCTCTTCTCCAGGGTATTGTCCCAACCCAGGGATCAAATGCAGATCTCCCACATTGCAGGTGAATTCTTTACCATCTGAGCCATCAGATAATCTGAGTGTAAGTGTCATGGAGAAAATAGGACAGTGCCTACAATGAAAGAAAGACTAGTGCCACACTGCTCAGTTCTCGTCAAACCACAGATTTGCTTTTTTTTTTTTTTTTTACTATTTATCAATAACTGCACTTGAATGATAGTGTGAATACCATGGGCATATTTTTTGGGGGGAACCAAAGTTTGGTAAAGGATGTCATATAACATGAGAGTGCCTGAAGAAGGTATAGATGCTTGCATGATAAAGAAATGGAAATCTGTTTGAACTTAAATATTAAAAAGACTTTTTTGAAAAAAGTAATTTTACAAATATTCTAGTCTCCCAAGAGTTATCTTGGGGAGAAAAGTATGTAAGCAAAACTATAAGACAAGTTTATGAACATAAAGAAGTATCTTGAAATATTCAGAGCTAAGAAACACCTTATGAATACCCAAGCATAAGACTGAAAATTATCTTGCTCTATAGTTGTAGAGGGATTTTAAGGGTAAACTGTGGTGTTGAATTTTATGTTAATGAAGATTCCCTTCAAACTATGAAAAGTTACGGTTATTTCCCTTGCCACTCTTTAGTTTGTCTATTTCTAAAAATTGAGGTCAGAAAGGAAGGTTTCTCCTTGGAAGAAAAGCTATGAAAAACTTAGATAGCATATAACAAAGCAGAGACATCACTTTGCCCACAAAAGTCTGCAGAGTCAAACCTATAGTTTTTCCAGTAGTCATGTATGGATATGAGAGTTAGACCATAAAGAAGGCTGAGCACTAAAGAACTGATGCTTTCAGTGGTGCTGGAGAAGACTCTTGAGAGTCCCTTGGACAGCAACAAGATCAAACTGTTCAATCCTAAAAGAAATCAACTCTGAATATTCATTGGAAGGACTAATGCTGAAGCTGAAGCTCCAATACTTTGGCCATCTGATGAGAAGAGTCAACTCATTGGAAAAGACCCTGATGATGGGAAGGATTGAGGGCAGGAAGAGAAGGGGATGACAGAGGATGAAATGGTTAGATGGCATCTTTGACTCAATGGACATGATTCTGAGCAAACTCAGGGAGATAGTGAAGGGTAGGAAAGCTTGGCCTCCTGTAGTTCATGGGGTCACAAAGAGGTGGACACTACTGAGCGACTGAACAACAGGGAAGGTGCTAGAGAAAAAAGATGGCTGTTAGTAAGTCTACAGAAACTCAACAGCGTGAACATCACAGGCCTTTGAAGCAGACCTGGCCTCCTTGGGGAATAGCAGCCTCTGCCTGCATGAAACTTTTATATTCTAGCCCGTCTTCTGTTCTCTGCCTCCCATACACTTAAGTCTTAGTTCAATTTTTAAAGATTTTTTTTTTTAATGTAGCTCTTTAACTTCTATGACAGAAATAGGGACTCCACTATTCCCCTGTACATCATTACATTCCTTGACAAATATTGTCCCTATGCTAGAAAAACGTTTAAAGTAGCGTAGGGGGGATTGATCACTTCAGTGGTTCACATTGACTCTTTTAATATGACTCCAAGGTAACTTTTTTTCTTTATCTTTAAATGCAGGGTCTTCTCAGTTGCTGGAGCAGAGTGCTGCATGCTTACACTAATAATATCTTAGAGTAGATCTTCACTGACTTCCACTGTTCTGTCTTTCAAAGAATCTTATCTCCTTTCTCTGAAAATTGGCTAAAAGATAGAGGTAAATGAAGAAAGGGCATTACCATCACTTAAGGGCCTACCTAAAGGTCTAAACAATGAGTCCCTCTTTCCCATTTACTATTGCATTTGGTCCTTATACCAATTTGGGAGAGTAGGTGTGGCTAGCTAAATTTCACAGATAAGGAAATGGAGAGAGGTTCAGCTATGAAGAGGGGCTGACTCCAAGGCACAGAGTACAGACTGGTGTTAGAAAGAGTTGGCTTCCATAATTGCACCCTCTTATTTTCTCCCCACTGAGGAGGGTGGAAATACACAGACAAGAAATGAGTGAGCTCTAACAGTTCTAGTCCTTAATTGCACAAATCTACTCCCTGTAAAGATGTGCCATTTATAGGCACAAGAATACAAACAACCCCAAAACAATTAGCATTAGGCTGCAGGGATTCTGGGAAAGTAGCACCATAGGAAGAAAAATGAAGTCTTCAGGCTTTTTTCGGCACTCCATGTTAAGAACTGTGAAAATACGAGTTTTCAAAACTTCTGAAATAGTTGCATAAATTTTGATATCAATTTTATCATAATTTATATTTTCCTGAAAAGAAGAAATCTAGTGAAACCACAGAAAACATAAATGCCAGGTTTTTAAACTTTGGCCACTAAAACCTTAGAACAGAATCTTATCTACTTATGACATTTTCTACTTTTTGTAGACTCCAGGTTGAAAAGAAATCAGAGTCTAACTAAATTTAATGCTTCATATATGAGCCTGAGAAAAATAAAACAAAAGATATATTGTTTTAATGATGCTATTTGGTTGGTGCAAAAGTAATTGCGGTTTTGAATTGTTGAACTTTGCTATTAGAATACATTCTTAAATATATGTGGTTACATTATACATCATTTTAATATGCATTTCTCACTTTATGTTTTTCTGCTAATGACTTAGTACTTGCTATTTATCTTTATTTTACACTAGGGAAATGATGTTAGATAAAAAGCAAATTCGAGCGATTTTCTTATTCAAGTTCAAAGTGGGTCATAAAGCAGCAGAGACAACTTGCAACATCAACACATTCCACCCAGGAACTGCTAACAAACTTACAGTTCAGTGGTGATTCAAGAACTTTTGCAAGAGGTTAGACTTTTGAAGATGAGCGTGCAGTGGCCGGCCACAAGTTGACAATGACCAATTGAGAGCAATCATCCAAGTTGATCTCTTGTAACTGCACAAGAAACTGCTGAAGAACTCAATGTCAGCCATCCTATGGTCATTCAGCATTTGAAGCAAATAAGAAAGGTGAAAAAGCTGGATAAATGGGTGCCTCATGAATTGACTGCAAATCAAAAAAATTGTCATTTTGAAGTTTCGTCTTTTATTTTTATTGAGCTTCCCTGGTGGCTCAGATGGTAAAGAATCTGCATGCAATGAAGGAGTCATGCAGTCAATCCCTGGGTCAGGAAGATGCCTGGAGGAGGGACTAGCAACCTACCCCAGTATTCTTGCCTGGAGAAGCCCATGGACCGAGGAGCCTGGTGGGCTACAGTCCATGCGGTCGCAAAGAGTCAGACAGACTGAGAAATTAACACTTCTCTTAATCTAGGCAACAACAAAAAATCATTTCCTGATAACCTAATTGTGACATAGGACGAAAAGTGGATTTTATATGACAACAGTCGACAACCAGCTTAGTGGTTGGACCAAAGAGAAGCTCCAAAGCACTTCCCAAAGCCAAACTTGCACCAAAGAAAAGGTCATGGTCACCATTTGGTGGTCTACTGCCTGTCTGATCCACTGCAGCTTTCTGAATCCCAGCAAAATCATTACATCTGAGAAGTATGCTCAGCAAATTGATGAGCTGCACCAAAAACTGTAACACCTGCAGCTACATTGGTCAACATAGTGGGCCCAATTCTTTTCCACAACACCTAACCACACTTCACACAACCAACACTTCAAATCAAAAGTTGAACAAACTGGGCCACAAAGTTTTGCCTCATCTGCCATTTTCACCTGACTCTTGCCAACCAACTACCACTTAAGCATCTCAACAACTTTGTGGAAGCAGGGAAAACGCTTCCACAGCCAGCAGGAGGCAGAAAATGATTTCCAAGAGTTCATTGAATCCCTAGGCACAGATTTCTACACTACGGGGATAAACAAACTTATTTCTCATTGGCAAAAATGTATTGATTATTGGTTTTTATTTTGATTAATAAAGATGTATTTGAGCCTAGTTATAATGATTCAAAATTCAGTCCTAAACTGCAATTACATTTGCACCAACCTAATACATCTACATGAAAATGATAAAGAATTTTGAAATGGAAAAGATTTCCCACTTTGAAGCTCAGGTTTCTGTTTTATTTCTTTGGAAATAAAAATACCTACTTAAAGGACAGCGGTAATATGTCCAATGTTGCATAAAATCCCTTTGAACTTGATTTTCTTGTTGAAGAAGCATATATTTCTTTGCTGCTCTAAGTTCCTTTTGAATAAGTCACAGCTTTATCAGACAAAAGGACAACCACCAGACAAGTTCTATATTCTGCACAAGGCATAGCTTCATAGTCTATATATGTGCAAAAATACTGCCTATAATTGTAGAGTTTCTGAGTAAAAGAGAGGTCAACCACGGCCACCCACTATGGCCACTGACCACACGTTGGGCAATTAACTGAGATCCTGTGCTCTTGCATGGAACAAGGGAGCTGGACTAGCTTTTTTGCAGACATTTATCAGGCCTGACATCTTATGTGAACTCATCTTTTCTCTGACAATACTTTTGGTGCAACTATTCAGGATATACAACACCAGAAAACTCCCAAAACATAACCAAATGCCATCCTTTCTTTCCATTGTGTGAAACAGAATATGATACACTTTCCTTAGGTTACAAAGGTACTTTAATTTTATTTTATGCAATAGAACTTACAGCAACCCTTTCACATAAAAAGAACATAGTGAATATTTATTGAACAAATGAGTGAATGAATTCATAATAGTTAATTTGGGACCATGAATTCCTATCAACATTTCAACTACCAAACTACTGTTTGCTAAACTCACACTTATATTCTTATCAATACTAACATTTTTAAAATGATACCCCTCTAACAACAATGTTTTATGAAACTTCCCTTGAATCAGTATAATTTAGATGAACAAAGTTTCAATGAGTGCCATTATATGCCTCTGCCTGGTTCTAGATGTGGGAACAAAGGAATTGGGAAGAAATGGTATCTGCCCTCAAAAATTTCACAATCAAGTCAGATGGGCAGGAGAAGGTCACTGATAACCAAGGCCTCAACAAAGAGGGAGAATACCTGGCACGTGTTCAGTGCAAGATGAATATGCACCCATTTTAAAGATTCAGAAAACTTTTTAAGAGAGAGCATTAAAGACAGGTCTTAGGAACAGGCAGAGTTTTGACAAAGTACAGGTGGAAAGAAGTTTCTAATTTTTTCCTATTCTAACTTGAAAGGTGCTTGATCTACCCTGGACTTAGTCCATAAATTCCTTTACATGATTACAAACAACAGGGACCTGAATGACTTTTGTGATCTTTAGACTTGATTAAGTCACTTCATGAACTTCATAGTATCCAACCCACATGTCAGGCAGAGCAGACACTATCACACTCATTTTGGAGATAATCCGGTTTCTGAGATTTCCAAAGTCACAGAAATAACAGATGATTTAATGGAGAAAAACACCTTTTATCTTGGGAAACCAAAACTGTTAATGCTGCTATACTCCTAGGTTAAATCAGTTGTAGAAAATGGTCACTCAAAGCAAGGCAAGCTTTCCATGGGAATAAAGTATGCCCTAAGTGATATGATTTAACCAAAAATTTCTTAATTATCATCAACCACACTGTAATGTTGTGGGTGATAATAGCACAGACATATGATTAGGAACTAGATCATATTGAAGGTGTATAGAAAGGAGGTGGGGGGGTTACTGGAATGTTTAGTGAGAATTCGCCAGAAGAGTAACACAGTGTACGTCAGGTTCTACAAGTATATGTCAACCCACTGAAAGGGCATCACAGGCAGAGTACTGATGCAAAATATTATTAGACACCTAGGGTAGGCAAATTTGTATTTAAATGAAGAGCTCTGTAGTGCTTTCTCCAATAGAAAGCCTGTTCCTAGGTGGGATGGGACGGTTTCCTGGGTTTCTGGACTAAAATCTATCTGTTCTGGGAAGACTGAAAATTTACAAGAAAGAGGGGCACGGTACGGGGAAGCATAGTTGAAAGGAAAGGAAGGCCAAGTAGCAGAGTTTAAATGTCTGGCTCACTCTCCCCATGTATCCTTAGCTTTAATCGACTACAGTATCTTCAGACTCAGTGCTGACTTTGTTCAAACCTAGGAGGCAGTTAAGGGAAAAAAACCGAAGACTTATTTTCTCTTTAGCCTGCACAATCAAATTTATCTAAATTAGCAATGAATTCAAGAGAATTTATGTAAAATTACTAGAGTTTGAGAGAGCACTCACCATACTTCTCAAAAGTACACACGTTGCATTTGAAATACTCAGATGTGTGACTTTCTAATATCATTGATATTGTTGATACCCAGTATGATTCTAACCATTAAGTCCAAGTATTCTCAGGAAAAATCTCAGCCCCCCACTCCCCATATATGACTTTCTCACTTGTCTTTCCTTACAGAAACTATGTTTTGACTTTTTGAAGCCATCATAAGCCTGTGTTTCTTTTCTGTCTGGAAAATAACAGACAGTGTGACCCTGGCTGTCATCTTGTTTTTCAATTGCTGATCTGATTCCACCTAATAAGTAGCAACCAATGGTGACTATCGCAATTCAGATTAAAAGGAGGAGAGGGGCATGATGCGCAGACAAAGCTCAGACGTGGGTTTGTTGATATTTGTAGCAGGAGGTTAATTAGCATTAACAGAAGTATCAGCAGTCGCTTGGACTCACTCATAAGGTACCGGCTGCTCTCAGCAGTAAAGTACAGAGGAAAACAAGTCAAAATAGTTTTCTTTTTTCCTCTTACAGAAAAACCATTTACAAAAACAAACATAAAGTAATTGGATTCTTTTTTGTTTGCTTTCTGTTTCTCCTTTCCAGCTAAGTGTTTGATTTAGCTGCTTCTTTTGCTCCTTCTAAGTCCTACATAGTTTGAGTAATAATAGCATTACTTGTACTTTCTTTTTCATCCCCTTCCTTCCTGCCCACTTCCCCATCCTTTGGTGGTTATTTTCCTTCTCTTTAAGTAACAATTTTACGTTACTTTTATTTTATTTTCAGTGAATGATGAGTGTATATTTATGGGTGGTTTATACCTTTGGGGTTATATAAATAAATGCAGGGCACACATTTATCCCTCTGATCACTAAACCCATCTAAAACTCTTGAAGGCCCTACGTTTCCCTTTTCTATGCAATGATCAGAATTAACTGTTATATCCAATGTTTCAGCCTTAAACAAAGCCCAGAAAAGGGATTTATTTGACATTATATTACTTTTTCATTTGCTCTCCAATAAAAAAGAAACAGTTTTTATTTTTTTTAATGACATTTTCTTATATTTGTATGCAGGAGAGCTTAAGGTCGTTTGAAAAGCCATTCCAGGTATTCCAAACATAAATGACCACTGTTCAGTAACTGTAGAATTATTTAATATACACATGTCAATCTATTATTAGTCATTCTTTGATGTTTTATAGAAAGTTTACTATTTTAATGTATTGAGAAATATTAATAATGAAGGATTAATAAATAATAACCATAATGTGAATTAAAATATTTCCTGCTTTGCAAGACTGATGTTAAGAATTTTGATGAGAACCTTTAAGATTAATTTCTTTGGTCTTTTCTTCTATAGAAGGAGCTGGAAATGGATTCAAAAGAAAATTAAGGAAATATATATATGTACATATATATATTTATATTTAAAAATTCTGACCACAAAACAAAGACAGCTTAAAATTCTTTGAGGAAAATTTACTCAGTGATGATAAGAGATATGAGATTGGGTGTGCTGCCATTGTTTTGTACAAAAACATAAAAAGAAGTTAACCGTAACATCATTTCAACTTAAGACTTGCCAAATCAGATGGAACATATCTACCTATATCCAAATATACCTATCTAGACAGACAGACAGACAGATAAATATAAAGACATGACTGTAGATTATTTTATAAATGGTACCATGTATGAATCATAGACAAGTGTTTCTCATCAAGTATCATGGTTCACTGGATAGACAAGATGGATTAGACAAATACCTCAATTTACCCAACCCTATCATATAGTAGAGTTACTTGCTCTTTGGAAGAAAAGCTATGACAAACCTAGAAAGCATATTAAAAAGCAGAGACATTATTTTGCCGACAAAGGTCTGTATAGTCAAAGCTATGATTTTTCCAGTAGTCATATATGGATGTGAGAGTTGGACCATAAAGAAGGCTGAGCACTAAAAAATTGATGCTTTTGAACTGTGGTATTGGCAACTACTCTTGAGAGTCCTTTGGACTGCAAGGAGATAAAACCAGTCAATTCTAGAGGAAATCAGCTTTGAATGTTCATTGGAGGGACTGATGCCAAGGCTGAAGCTCCAATACTTTGGCCACCTGATGTGAAGAGCCAATTCATTGAAAAAGACCCTGATCCTGGGAGAGACTGAAGGCAGGAGGAGAAGGGGACGGCAGAGGATGAAAGATATGGTTGAATGGCATCATTGACTTAAGGGCATGAATTTGAGCAAGCTCAAGGAGATGGTGAAGGACAGGAAAGCCTGGTGTGCTGCAGCCTATGGGGTTGCAAACAGTCAGACATGACTGAGTGACTGTACAACGAATTATATAGTAGAGGAGACTGAGGTCCACAAGTGCTGGGTGAAAACCCAAACAGTAGTTATTTGGTGACTGGACTGTGGATAAACTCTAAGTCCCTGGCCCTTCATTCAGCAGCCTTTCCTTAAATCTACAGTGCCATTTCTTGGCAATCAGAGTAAAGAAAGCTCCAGTCTTGATTATCTTCTACTCTTTCTCTATAAAAATGCACCATAGGAATACAATATGTAACTCATGGGCTGAGGAATTGGACATGTGTTAAAAGTGAGGAGATTTTAAGATTCTATTGTGCTCAAATTTAATTTCAAAAGAGTACCCATAACTTGAATCCTCATGATTGAGGAAGAACAATGAAGGAAGGAGAATTCTTATTTATAAATATATTCTGTTCTTTTAGTGAGGGGATGTCTGCTATAGTTTCTTCAGTTTGATGACAGCTAATTAGCCAAATCATTAGGACAAAAGGAGAGTGGATGTGGATGTAGGGATAAGAGGTACATGTCTACATTTTATTTGTCTTGTCAGTGGGCTAGTTTTGTGTGCTCAGTCCCTCGGTTGTGTCTGACTCTCTGTGACCCCATGGATTGCAGCCCGCCAGACTTCTCTGTCCATGGAATTTTTCATGCAAGAATACTGGAGTAGGTTTCCATTTCCTATTCCAGGGGATCTTCCTGATGCAGGGATTGAACTCACATCTCTTGCATCTCCTGCATTGGTGGGTGGATTCTTCACCACTGCACCACCTGGGAAGCCCTTGTCAGTGGAGACCCGGCAACATTTGGATGTTTGGGATACTTTCTTGCTATCTTTAGTGATATGAGTAGACTTTGGCAAGTGGTCATCCTAAAAGAGAATTTAGACTGCTCAGTAATTGAACACTGAATTATCACAGGAAGGAAGAGGATATTCTAGGCTGATAAAGTCAAAATGCAGGTGGGCACATGTGTGTGCAAGACGGAAAGAAACAAAGGCATCAGCCTAGGTAACAAATGCAGGAGTTTAGAAAAGTCTTTCTAGAAGTAAAGAATCAGACTTTCTGGAGTCTGTTGATTTTTCAGCGATAACTTTAAAAATTAACATTTTTAAGCACTTTCTTGCCAATTTTTGCCAGTATCCTAAGATTTTACATAAGCCATCTCAATTAAATTCTTATAACAAATTGTAATTAGAATAGTATCTATGACCATTTTCCAGAGGATAAAGAATAAGCTATGGCAAAATTATTTCCCCAAGGTCACTTAACTAAAAAGTGACTGACAGAGGCTGGATTTGAACTCAGGAATTTCTAGATCAAGAACTCAAAGTTCTCAGACATTACGATACAGTGTCTCCAGTGACCATTTACCCCATATCCAAGACCAAAAGTTATATGATTTATAGGTAATTTGGGCTGGCACAAAGAACTGAGAGCCTGCTGAAAGACAATAAAGCAGGAAAGCAAATGAAATTCTCCTATAGCTCTACTATTTAAATATACATTATGGAGAATAACTTAACTTAAAAAAAAAAAAGACAAGTATCTTTCTCAAATTTCCTTAAATGCCTAGCAAGCTGATGCTAAGATATGTGCCATTTCCCCATTCTTTAAGTATATTCTTTCTCATCATAATGCCATCCTCCAAATAGTTAGCACATGGTAAATGAGGGGAAAAATCTATATGAAAAAATGTGGCAAGAATATTGAAGTAGTGATGAAGAACAGATGGATGTTTTGTAAGTAAAACAGTTTTAAACTAAATGAGGGTTCACAAGAGGTTTGCAAGAACCAGTTAATAGCCTATTTGAATAGTGAGACACATATGTAAAAGTCTACCAAGTTCAGATGTTATTTGTGAGTCACCAGCAGAAGGACAGAATATTTTTGCACAATGGCCAAATTTAAGTACCTATTTTTAATCCTCATGTCACAACACTTGTTAGATATGCTGCTGCTGCTGCTGCTAAGTCACATCAGTCTTGTCTGACTCTGTGCAACCCAATAGATGGCAGCCCACCAGGCTCCCCTGACCCTGGGATTCTCCAGGCAAGAACACTGGAATGGGTTGCCATTTCCTTCTCCAATGCATGAAAGTGAAAAGTGAAAGTGAAGTCTTTCAGTTGTGTCCTACTCTTCGCAACCCCATGGACTGCAGTCTACCAGGCTCCTCCGACCATAGAATTTTCGAGGCAAGAGTACTGGAGTGGGTTGCCATTGCCTTTTCCTCTTGTTAGATATAATTCACCCTTATTCCCTAGCCCAGGGTTCTGACTGACAGTAACTTTTCTACTAGATGAGCAAGCACCCACCAATGTCACAACACAGGGTTTATGGTAACCTATCATCTTTGACTTTGGGTCACTGTGGGTTCTCACAATCACTATTCACCTCCAGTCAAAGACACTGGGGCCAGCAGGTCCAGATGGAGAAACTGGACTGAGGAAAAGTGAACCTCTCCTAACATAGGAAGATCTTAGGTATGTTTTGTGTAGAGAACCAGAAAGTACATGAATGAAACTGCTGCTGAACAACAAAATTAGAAAGAGCATGTGGATCCAGGTTCAGTTTTTTTGGATTGTTTGCTTGCTTGGTTGAATTTTTAAAATACTGTGACTCCAGTCACTAGCAAAATGTGGCCTGGTGAATATAAAGATGCCAACATTATTTTCTTCAATATTTCCCTCATAGAAAGGAACAACTTTGAGCAAATACTATCTCCTTTCGGTGGACAGAGATCAAAATGGAGAATCTAGTGCAGCTCTCTCCATTTCAAAAGAATCATTACTGTAAATGGCAGTCCTTAATTCTATTTGCTCCCTATTAAGATGTGGAGTGAAAATAACTTATTGATGGCTCCTCAGAAAGAAGGACGTCTAGATTTGGAAGCATCTAGGTTACCAAAAATAATATCTAATTACTGAATAGTTACCTTGTGTTAGGTATTATATTAAGAGTTCCATGTATAGTATTTCATTTAATCTTCATAGTGTTACATTAGAAAGTATTATTTTGTCCATGTGACAGACACAAAAACTAAGGTGCAGAGATGCAGAAGAATTCACTCTATCAAAACAAGAAGTAAATGGACTGCAAACTGAATCTAGGCAGTCATGAAATTCCATTGAAGAGAAAGGCTTATGATAAAAGATACAATTCACTTTATGAATTTAATATGCCATTGATATTAATATTTAATATGACACTGTTAAGAAGAATAAAGTAGCATTTGGGATCTGTAATCAAATATAACTGTATGTCAAACTTGAATATCTGATTTCAAAATACTGTCCCTTCGGCCTTGCAGCATTTGTAGGAGGTGCTAATTGAGGAGGTAATGAGCTCTTTTCTCTTTTCTATTACAGTGAAGCCTCTTATGCATGCGTACATGTAGATATACTCATCTCTGGGACAGGAGGGCACATGGGAAGAAGTTGGGGAAGGCAGAGGCATTAGGAACGCATAGTATGTCATAACCATGCTCTTTTGTAATGGTGTGTCACTGGCTTTTTCTTCCCTGGTAAGAATCAGAGACTGAGTTTGGAGCATTCATCTTGCTGGTAGAGAGGGGAGATGTAAATGCCAGGAAGAAGGAGTTAAAGAGTAGTATTTTTCTCCTCTGATAAAGGTCCACATAAATGGAAATGTAGCCAGGAACCTTTTTATTCTGTCTCCTAAATTTTAATCTCAAAATAGTATTTCTTCATATATTTGTCCTCTGTTTCATTAATTTCCTTTGGCAGGCTTGTTTTTTGTCTTACTTCAGGGTGTTCAGATCCCTGGGTTGGGAAGATGCCTTGGGCAAAAGAAGGGCTACACACTCCAGTATTCTTGCCTGGAGATTCCATGGACAGAGGAACCTGATGGGCTACAGTCCAAGGGGTCGCAAAAGAGTCAGACATGACTGAGAGATTAACACTTTCACTTCCACAGGATGTTCAACTGCAAATTATTTTTGTATCCAGAGTTTGGTTTGCAGTACTTCAGGTAGTAATTTCTTAAGTTTTAACAAAGATCATTTCCTAGAATTTTCTTTCAAAGAAGAGTATTAGTAAAAATATCTCTGGAATCTAAATATTCCCTACAAAGGGAAGATAGTAAATTTACTCAGCCAATGATGGTTGTTGACTGCCTTGTATATTTTCAACAATATCCAAGGAATTGTAAATTTTCAGAAGTAATGGGTTTTATCCCATTTCTACAGGACTGTCTTTCATTCTCTTATTCCTCTATTTGTCCATCAAAATAAAGTTAAGAGTCTGTACACATTGCTGCAAAGATTATGAGGGTTTGATGAATGTTCATTCATCCATTCTGCAAGCATATGCTTTCAATTATGTATTAGGCATATGTTAAGTCCAAGATATTCAATCTTGAGTAGGACATGGTGTAGGAATGGTAGCAGAAAATCAGTTGACTTATGCGGACATGAAATGGAAGTGATTTACTGAGTAGCTGTGACTTGAATTTGAATCTTTGGCCTACCATGTTTTACAGCAAACTAACCAAACTTATCACTTGAATCACAGCCTTGTCTAACTCAATAAAACTATGAGCCATGACAAGTAGGGCCACCCAAGATGGATGGGTCATGGTGGAGAGTTCTGACAAAACTTGGTCCACTGGAGAAGGGAATGGCAAACCTCTTCAGTATTCTTGCCTTGAGAACTCCATGAATGATATGAAAAGTCAAAAAAGACATGACACTGAAATATGACCTTCCCAGGTCAGTAGGTACCCAATATGCTACTGGAGAAGAGTAGAGAAATAGCTTCAGAAAGAATGAAGAGGCTGAGCCAAAGCGAAAACATCACCCACTTATGGATATGACTGGTGATGGAAGTAAAGTTCGATACTGTAAAGAACAATATTGCATAGGAACCCAGAATGTTAGGTCCATGAATCAAAGTAAATTGGAAGTGGTCAAACAGGAGATGGCAACAGTGAACATTGACATTTTAAGAATCAGTGAACTAAAATGGACCAGAATGGGCAAATTTAATTCAGATGACCATTATATCTACTACTGTGGCCAAGAATCCCTTAGAAGAAATGGAGTAATCCTCATAGTCAACAAAAGAGTCCGAAATGCAGTTCTTGGGTGCAATCTCAAAAACGACAGAATGATCTCTGTTTGTTTCCAAGGCAAACCATTAAATATCACAGTAATCCAAATATATGCCCCAATCAGTAATGCTGAAGAAGCTGAAGTTGAATGGTTCTGTGAAGACCTACAAGACCTTCTAGAAATAACACCAAAAAAGATGTCCTTTTCATCATAGGGGGCTGGAATGCAAAAATAGGAAGTCAAGATACCTGGAGTAACTGGCAAGCTTGATCTTGGAGTACAAAATGAAGCAGGGCAAAGGCTAACAGAATTTTGCCAAGAGAATCCACTGGTCATAGCAAAAACCCTCTTCTAACCACACAAGAGATGACTCTACACATTAATTTCTACATATGGATATCACCAGATGGTCAACACTGAAATCAGATTGATTATATTCTTTTCATCAGAGGATGGGGAAGTTCTATACAGTCACCAAAACAAGACCAGGAGCTGACTGTCTCAGATCATGAACTTCTTTTTGCAAAATTCAGACTTAAGTAGGGAAAACCAATATACCATTCAGCTATGACTTAAATCGAATCCCTTATGTTTATACAGACAGTGGAAGTGACAAATAGATTCAAGGGATTAGATCTGATAGAGTACCTGAAGAACTACAGAAGGAGGTTAATAACACTGTACAAGATGCAGTGATCAAAATCATCCCCAAGAAGAAGAAATACAAAAAGGCAAAATGGCTGTCTGAGGAGGCCTTACAAATAGCTGAGAAAAGAAGAGAGGTGAAAGGCAAAGGACAAAAGGAAAACTATACCCATCTGCATGCAGAGTTCCAAAGAATAGCAAGGCGAGATAAGAAGACTTCCTAATAATGAGTGATGTTGAGCATCTTTTCGTGTGTTTGTTAGCCATCTGTATGTCTTCTTTGGAGAAATACTATCTATGGTGAAACAGATCACCAGCCCAGGTGGGATGCATGAGACAAGTGCTCCGGCCTGGTGCACTGGGAAGACCCAGAGGAATCGGGTGGAGAGGGAGGTGGGAGGGGGGATCGGGATTGGGAATACATGTAAATCCATGGCTGATTCATATCAATGTATGACAAAACCCACTGGAAAAAAAAAATAATAATAAAAAATAAATAAATAAATAAATAAATAAAAGAAGACTTCCTAAGTGATCAATGCAAAGAAATAGAGGAAAACAATAGAATGGGAAAGACTAGAGATCTCTTCAAGAATATCATAGATACCAAGGGAACATTTAATGCAAATATGGGCACAGTAAAGGACATGAACAGTATGGACCTAACAGAAGCAGAAGATATTAAGAAAAGGTGGCAAGAATACACAGTACTATACAAAAAAGATTTTCATGTCCCAAATAATAATGATCGTGTGATCAACGAGTCACAGACATTCTGGAGTTCAAAGTCAAGCGGGCCTTATGAAGCATCACTATGAACAAAGCTAGTGGAGTTGATGGAATTCCAGCTGAGCTATTTCAAGTCCTAAGAGATGATGCTATTAAAGCGTTGCACTGAATATGCCATCAAACTTGGAAAACTCAGCAGTGGCCACAGGACTGGAAAAGGTCAGTTTTCATTCCAATCCCAAAGAAAGGTAATGCCAAGGAATGTTCAAACTACCTCATAATTGCACTTATGTCACAAGCTAGCAAAGTAATGCTCAAAATTCGTCAAGCTAGGCTTCAACATTACGTGAACTGAGAGCATTCAGAATTTGAAGCTGGATTTAGAAAAGGCAGGGGAATCAGAGATCAAATTGCCAACATCCATTGGACAGAAAAAGCAAAAAATTCAAGAAAAATATCCACTTCTGCTTCATTGGCTACGCTAAAGCCTTTGATTGTGTGGATCACAACAAACTGTGAAAAATTCTTCAAGAGATGGGAATGCCAGACCACCTGACCTGCTTCCTGAGAAATCTGTATGCAACTCAAGAAACAACAGTTAGAACTGGATATGGAAAAATGGACTGGTTCCAAATTGGGAAAGGAGTAGGTCAAGGTTGTATATCATCAATTTGCTTATTTAACTTATACGTAGAATACAACATATGAAATGCCAAACTGGATGAAGCACAAGCTGGAATCAAGATTGCTGGGAGAAATATCAATAACCTCACATATGCAGATGACACTACCCTAATGACTGAAAGCAAAGAGTAACTAAAGACCCTCTTGATGAAAGTGAAAGAGAAAAGTGAAAAGGCTGGCTTAAAACTCAGCATTCAAAACACAAAAATCATGGCATCTGGTCCCATCAGTTCAGTTTGGTTCAGTCACTCAGTTGTGTCCGACTCTTTGTGACTCCATGGACTGCAGCATGCTGGTCCCATCACTTCATGGCAAATAAATGGGGAAACAATGGAAACAGTGACAGACTTTATTTTCTTGGGCTCCAAAATCACTGCATATGGTGACTGCACCCATGAAATTAAAAGATGCTTGCTCCTTGGTAGGAAAGTTATGACCAACCTAGACAGCATATTAAAAAGCAGAGACATTACTTTGTTGATAAATTTCCATCTAGTCAAAGCTATGGTTTTTTCAGCAGTAATGTATATGTATGACAAAAACCACTACAATATTGTAAGGTAATTAGCCTTCAACTAATAAAAATAAATGAAAAAAAAAAAAAAAAAGCAGTAATGTATGGGTGTGAGAGTTGGACCATAAAGAAAGCCGAGTACTGAAGCATTGATGCTTTTAAAATCAGTTGAAGACTCTTGAGAGTCCCTTGGACAGCAAGGAGATCAAACCAGTCAATCCTAAAGGAAATCAGTCCTGAATACTCACTGGGAGGAGTGATGCTGAAGCTGAAGGTCCAATACTTTGGCTACCTAATTTGAAGAACTGACTCACTGGAAAAGACCCTAATGCTGGGAAAGCCTGGAGACAGGAGAAGAGGACAACAGATAATGATATGGTTGGATGGCATCACCAACTTGATGGACATGAGTTTGAGCAAGCTCCGGGAGTTGGTGATGGACAGGGAAGCCTGGTGTGCTGCAATCCATGGGGTCACTAAGAGTCAGACATGACTGAGCGACTGAACTGAACTGAACCATGTATTATATGTATGACCTTAAATATGGCATAATTTTTTTAAGCTCCAGCCCACACACACACAGGTAGAATGAGTCATTAATTCATCTTTCACAGGATTTTTATGACAGTTTAATGAAACATATATAAAGTATCTACCACCTGGCAACTTTTAGTAAATATCAGTTCTTTCTTCATTTTAACTCAGCCACACATACAAGTTTACAGAAATAAAGTTAATTCAGAAAGGTCACGAGTTTTTTAGGTAGAAGGAGACTAAAAACTTTGGGGAAATAAGTTCTCTGTTGAAATAATCTCAGTTATGAGTCTAAGAGAAGGTCTCTTAGGAAGTTCTTGCTTTCTTTCTCAGACTCAACTCTTTAATCTATACTCATCAGGGCACGTAGGACCAGAAAATATCACACTGAACCTCTGATAATTTTGGCTTATTTTTCCACAGAGCACAACCCAAATGTGTTTTCCTCAGCATCTTTTGATTTCTCATTAAACTAATAAATTTCTCTTTTGAAGCTGGGTTAATAATTCTATTTATTATGACATAGCTATATGCCAAAGACTCTATCTTTGGTCTTCACAACAACACTGTGAACTAGGTATGTAATTATTTTTACCTTATACAAGCAAAACATGAGACTCATAAAGGAGGAATGATTTGCCCAAACTCACATGTCTACTATGAAGGACTGAATTAAGTTTTTTTTCTGGCTGTAGTGGTTATACTGCTCTGAAATTGCAAGAAAAAATAATTATTCCACTTTTTAAAGCAATTTCACCAAGAAATAGAGGACAGAGGCCCTTGCTTCTTTACTTCAAAGGCTCTTGAAATGATGTCACTTGGTGATACTCCTAAATTGGTTTATCCTATGGGAACAATTAAGCAATAATCACTTATAAATGGCTTCAGGGAAATGCTGAAGATGGACTCTGTTAGTTTACAACTCCTAAACAAAATAATTGCAAATATGGCTATGGTTAGAACAGCTTTGTGTTTCTGTGGAATACAAGAGAATAATGGAATAAATTAGGGCACATTTGTCTATATAAGAGCATAATAGACATTTGATACAAAACTGCTATTCAGGGCAAGATTACACTGTTTTTGTCCTGATAGGAAGATAATGATACCTAAAAATAAGAAGCCATATAAAGCAGTAGTTTCTAAAATGGTTTGTTTTAATAAATTTTAGTAAAAATGAATGGATTATTTTGTTATCATCTGAACAGAGGATTTGTTCTTGCTTCTTTGTGGAAACTAAATGACAGTTTCAAGAAAATGTAAAGTAGTGGTATTAAATATGAAATTATATAGGTTGAATTAAGTGTGTGGGATATACTGATGTCCTGATAGAAAGATAATGATACCTAAAAATAAGAAGCCATGTAAAGCAGTAGTTTCTAAAATGGTTTGTTTTAATAAATTTTAGTAAAAATGAATGGATTATTTTGCTATCATCTGAACAGAGAATTTGTTCTTGCTTCTTTATGGAAACTAAATTACAGTTTCAAGAAAATATAAAGTAGTGGTATTAAATATGAAATTATATAGGTCGAATTAAGTGTGTGGGATAAACTGATGTAAAACTCGTAGCAAAGGAACTTTATAAATCCTGACATTCAAGGACTGTAAACAAGTAGGAGATGTTGCATCCAGCTTTTAAACAGTTTAAACCAGGATTCTCCTGGTGCCTACAAATGTAAACAAAAATGCAAGTCACAAATGAACCAAGGAGTTGCACTTTGGGCCATGATCAGACTAGCACTTCTGCCATAAAAAAAAAAAAAAAAAAACAGAAACCAAAAAAATCCACTCCTGCCCCCCAAAAAAAGCCCTAGGAAACTGGATAAAATATATGAAAAATATATCCATATATTGGACAAAACACCATACAGGATTGTTATTCATAAGAGGACAAGACAAAGGAGATGATTCCTATGATCATGCAGGCTTTCTGTCTGGAGGCATCTACCAGATTTTAACACACAGGAGAGAGAACCAAAGCAAAACAGTTTCACTAAGCAAGAGAGACAGATATCGAAGGTGAGGGAATCAGAGACATCTAGAATTTGCTGGGCATAGTATTATACAGAAGGAAACTATAAAGACTAAAAGCTTGTGTTCCATTGAGTACTTACCTGAATACTAAACTGTGCATGTGTAGAGAGAGATACTGCAGGTCTGATTTCAAATAATTTTGAACTTCCTGGTAAAAGTTATTTTTAAATGACATATTCTTAAAATTTATTCATCAGATGCTCCAATTGCAAAATAAAATGTCATTTAAAAAAGAGAATACATTGAGAAACTAAGGAAAAATAATGAAAAGAGATGAAGCAAAAGGAAATGTACTGCCCAGGGAGTGTCAAAATGAGAGCAGATTTTCAAAAGTATACTTGACCATTTTGCTAAGTATAGAACTGATTGAATATATGTAACTGCACACTCAAGAAATGCTAGGTTTTATGAACCCAGAGCAAAATGGTCCAGAGCTAAGTTATTCTAATGTACTTTGAAGCCAGTATTTCAGTACAGAATTGAGTTTTTTGTCATGTTATATGCCTTAGCAACTTTCCAGATTTAATGCATTAAATTGCCTTTTATTTTTTCCCTGTCAGTTATTGCCTTCTGTAGCAACTTCCACCTAGGCTCTCTGTTTTTTTTATTTTTATTTTTTCCGTATTGCAGAGTTTAGCTAAGACCAGACTCCAGGCTTCAGTCCCACCAGCTGTGGGTAGAGTATAGCATGAGTCTTTCTGGCATCTAATGTGTCTGCACAAAATCCCGGACATCCTTGATGTCAGGTTCCCTGTCTAGCTATCCAGTTTCCACCTGCAATCAGAGTCCTGTGCGGAGCCTCCACCCATTTTTCTAGGCCACTGACTCCTTAAGAGGTTCTTGATTATTTCCAGGGAGCTAGATTCTATGTCCTCTCTCTCATGGATGAAACTCTACTCCACAATGGGAACAATTTCTGAACGGGTTGATATTCCCCTATGATGATACCCCAAGTGATACATTATAATCTTAAACAACTTTAAAAAGACATCTACATACATTACAAGCCTCCTAGAAACCAGTCAGAGTCCAAAGCAAGCTCGACTTTGTTGAGAAAGAGAGATGGAACAAGAGGAAGAAGTCATGTATGTTTGAATAATAATGAATTATTCTATGACTCAGTGTACCATAAATGTAGTATTCTAATATTTTTATCAAAAGGCTTATTGTCAAGATAGATGAAAATTCTAACATATATCAGCTTTCAGACTGACCATCTCTTATGTAATAAAAGAACTCAGAGGCTTCTTTGGATTAGAAATATAAAAAGGGACATGGTCTGTAAACCACTGGTTTGCCTTATTATTTCTGCTACATGAAACCCGTGTGCCAATGGTTTCTACCAATAATCATAGATGATTACTGTGGGCAAGACACAGAGATGTCCTCACAAGATACTCTCAACCCATCATAATTCTGACTTTAGAGGTTCTCCTTGAGTTTCTAAGCCTGAGGAGCTAAAGGCATACTTCCAGGAACATTTACACAGCCATTCCACAGTGGAAGTCCTAGGTTACTAAGTGTGAGCAGAATAAAGAACTACTACAGCTGTTTTCATAGGAAACTAGAATTTTGCAGAATTCCATCATACCCCCTGAAGTCCATTTATATTTTTCTTTCACATGGAGCACCTACCTCCATCCCCATTTCTTGAACAATTCAACTTTGTCAGTTCAATAGGCCCACAGTTTCCCCCCAAAAGGCCTTTTTCAAATCTCACTTGAAACTACTGGAGGCTCAAACTTTAAATAGGAAGGCCTCTTCTCTTTAAAATACTCTTTTCACTACTCAGTGATGAAACAAGAGTAGCAACAATAGCATCAAAAATGGTATAAGGCCCCACATCTATTGTAAAATTACGGATAATTTACAATAGCAGATAGTTTACATATCCTGCTATTATAAAATGATGGATGATTTTTGTTGAAATTTACTGTATTCATGGTATTCATCACTATCTGTGGTTCTTCTTTCTTTATTAGATTATGTATTTTTGCTGGAATCTTAGGCTATATTCTCTTTACCATTCTGTTCATGATTCTGTCCTCAATACCAAGAAAGCTTCCCATGTATAGGAATATTCAATACATATTTATTCTATTCAACTCACTTGCACTTGCACTCATTCTCTTTTGTAAAAATAATAACAATAATAATAAACAGAAACCTCAATTAAATAGAGTTGGGTGAATAAAAGAAGGAGTTCTCACATCCTATAATGAGAAGCAGAGCCTAACAAGAAGAAGAAAGACACCTCTTTTTACCTGGAAAGAGCAAGCCTATGAAAAGTCATGAATTCCATTGATCTATATTTCTGTCTTTGTGCCAGTACCATACTGTCTTGATGACTGTGGCTTTGTAGTAGAGCCTAAAGTCAGGCAGGTTGATTCCTCCTGTTCCATTCTTCTTTCTCAAGATTGCTTTGGCTATTCAAAGTTTTTTGTATTTCCATACAAATTGTGAAATTATTTGTTCTAGTTCTGTGAAGAATACCATTGGTAGCTTGATAGGGATTGCATTGAATCTATAGATTGCTTTGGGTAGTATAGTCATTTTGACAATATTGATTCTTCCAAGCCATGACCACGGTATATTTCTCCATCTGTTTGTGTCCCCTTTGATTTCTTTCATCAGTGTTTTATAGTTTTCTATGTATAGGTCTTTTGTTTCTTTAGGTAGATATACCCCTAAGTATTTTATTCTTTTTGTTGCAATGGTGAATGGTATTGTTTCCTTAATTTCTCTTTCTGTTTTCTCATTGTTAGTGTATAGGAATGCAAGAGATTTCTGTGTGTTAATTTTATATCCTGCAACTTTACTATATTCATTGATTAGCTCTAGTAATTTTCTGGTAGAATCTTTAGGGTTTTCTATGTAGAGGATCATGTCATCTGCAAACAGTGAGAGTTTCACTTCTTCGTCCAGAGATAAATCCATGTACCTATGGACATCTTATCTTCAACAAAGGAGGCAAGGATATACAATGGAAAAAAGATAACCTCTTTAACAAGTGGTGCTGGGAAAACTGGTCAACCACTTGTAAAAAATGAAACTAGAACACTTTCTAACACCATACACAAAAATAAACTCAAAATGGATTAAAGATCTAAATGTAAGACCAGAAACTATAAAACTCCTAGAGGAGAACATAGGCAAAACACTCTCTGACATAAATCACAGCAGGATCCTCTATGACCCACCTCCAAGAATATTGAAAATAAAAGCAAAAATAAACAAATGGGACCTAATTAAACTTAAAAGCTTTTGCACTACAAAGGAAACTATAAGCAAGGTGAAAAGACAGCCTTCAGAATGGGAGAAAATAATAGCAAATGAAGAAACAGACAAAGGATTAATCTCAAAAATATACAAGCAACTCCTGAAGCTCAATTCCAGAAAAATAAATGACCCAATCAAAAAATGGGCCAAAGAACTAAACAGACATTTCTCCAAAGAAGACATACAGATGGCTAACAAACACATGAAAAGATGCTCAACATCACTCATTATTAGAGAAATGCAAATCAAAACCACAATGAGGTACCATTACACGCCAGTCAGGATGGCTGCTATCCAAAAGTCTACAAGCAATAAATGCTGGAGAGGGTGTGGAGAAAAGGGAACCCTCTTACACTGTTGGTGGGAATGCAAACTAGTACAGCCGCTATGGAGAACAGTGTGGAGTTTTCTTAAAAAACTGGAAATACAACTGCCATATGACCCAGCAATCCCACTTCTGGGCATACACACCGAGGAAACCAGATGTGAAAGAGACACGTGCACCCCAGTGTTCATCGCAGCACTGTTTATAATAGCCAGGACATGGAAGCAACGTAGATGCCCATCAGCAGACGAATGGATAAGAAAGCTGTGGTACATATACACCATGGAATATTACTCAGCCATTAAAAAGAATACATTTGAATCAGTTCTAATGAGATGGATGAAACTGGAGCCCATTATACAGAGTGAGGTAAGCCAGAAAGATAAGGACCAATACAGTATACTAACACATATATATGGAATTTAGAAAGATGGTAACGATAACCCTATATGCAAGACAAAAAGAGACACAGATGTACAGAACAGACTTTTGGACTCTGTGGGAGAAGGCGAGGGTGGGATGTTTCAAGAGAACAGCATCGAAACATGTATGTTATCAAGGGTGAAACAGATCACCAGCCTAGGTTGGATGCATGAGACAAGTGCTTGGGGCTGGTGCACTGGGAAGACCCAGAGGGATGGGGTGGGGAGGGAGGTGGGAGGGGGGATCGGGATGGGAAATACATGTAAATCCATGGCTGATTCATGTCAATGTATGGCAAAAACCACTACAATATTGTAAAGTAATTAGCTTCCATCTAATAAAAATAAATGAAAAAAAAAAAAGAAAAGTCATTAACTCTTTTGTTTATTGCAGCCCTCCCAACTTTTCTTCTCTATAAAAGCATTTGTTTTCCCTTGACATGTGGACACTTGCTTGTGGCTTGCCATGATTGCAGACCCCAAACTGCAATTCTCTGCTGATCCCAAATAAACCCATCTTTGCTGGAAAAATACCTGGGAGTCTAATTATTTCAGGTCAATACTTTCTATTCCCCTTCCAAACTGCTCCTGAATATTTTTTTCCTACTCCTGCATCAAACAATATACATAAAAATCTCATACTGACTGTAGTCCATTGAGTTTTCCTGGTGAAAAGTGAAAGTTGCTCAGTAGTGTCTCACACTTTGCAACCCCATGGACTGTAGCCTGCCAATCTCTGTCCATGGAATTCTCCAGGCAAGAATACTAGAGTGGGTAGGCATTCCCTTCTCCAGGGGATCATCTCAGCCCAGGATTCGAACATGGGTCTTCTGCACTGCAGCTAGATTCTTTACTGCCTGAGTCACCATTCTGTCTCCTCAATCCAGTCATTGATTACGTAAATTACAAAGGTGTTGCATATGCGCAAACATAATTCTTCTGTGTGTTATTCATTGTTCAGCCAAATTACTTGACTTTTTATAATACTTTGATAAATGTTACTCAATTTAAACTGTCAACAAATGAAATTATATCTTTCTACTTTTCTTCTCTATTATCCTAAATTCTCACATTTGATTTTTCACCATTCAGTTATTTACTTAGTCATTTTTGAGTTCTACCCACTGTAAAAAATGTAGTCCTTTTTTTTCCCATTAATGTTGCTTTTCCCATAAAAGAGCAGAGGATGTTAAATAGCACACTTTCGTTTTAATGTACAGAAGGGATATACATTATGGGAACCAAAGACTGACCCCACTGTAATAGCACAATTCCATAACAGGTTAAACAAACAAACATAAAACACAATATTAGGAGATATGCAACCTGGTCCTAGTCTTAGCTTTGCCACTTTTGGCAGTTTTAGGTAATTTATAATATGACTAGTTTCATGTAGTTTTCAAACATTTTAAACAGTGAAATCAATCTAAAAAATCTTTCAATAAAATGCACTAAATAGGTAATACAATTGAAATGAAGAGGGAGATCTGGGGCCTGTAGGCCTACAAAGTCGTATGTCCACCAACTCTTTCTGCAAGGCCCACCTTTCTCTCTCTCTCTCTTTTTTTTTGTTTTTCCATTTATCTTTATTAGTTGGAGGCTAATTACTTTACAATATTGTAGTGTTTTTTGCCATACATTGACATGAATCAGCCATGGATTTACATGTGTTCCCCATCCCAATCCCCCCTCCCACCTCCCTCCCCATCCCAGTCCTGAGCACTTGTCTCATGCACCCAACCTGGGCTGGTGATCTGTTTCACACTTGATAACATACATGTTTTGATGCTGTTCTCTCAGATCATCCCACCCTCACCTTCTCCCATAGAGTCCAAAAGTCTGTTCTATACATCTGTGTCTCTTTTTGTCTTGCATATAGGGTTATCGTTACCATCTTTCTAAATTCCATATATATGCATTAGTATACTGTATTGGTCCTTATCTTTCTGGCTTACTTCACTCTGTATAGTGGGCTCCAGTTTCATCCATCTCATTAGAACTGGTTCAAATGTATTCTTTTTAATGGCTGAGTAATATTCCATGGTGTATATGTACCACAGCTTTCTTATCCATTCGTCTGCTGATGGGCATCTACGTTGCTTCCATGTCCTGGGCATACACACTGAGGAAACCAGAACTGAAAGAGACACGTGTACCCCAATGTTCACCACCTTTCTCTTAAAGCAGGCTCCAAAGCAACTCCATGGAACACAGTTTAAATGAAAGGCTCTTCAAAGTTTCTTCTATCTAACATTTTAGGATAAACTGCAACAACTATTAATACATGTATCACAGAGACTTATTTTTATTAGCTATTTGCTTTAACTTTTTAAAATCTATTTTTTATTTGCTTTACTTGTAAAGGTGTAGTGCAATTACAATTCATTAGGAGATGGGAAGCTATTGTTTTTTTCCTCTAATCAATTATATGACCAGTTTTTGTTCAGTCGCTAAGTTATGTCCAACTCTTTGTGAGGCCATGGTCCTCCACTCTCTCCCAGAGTTTGCTCAAATTCATGTCCATTGAGTCAGTGATGCTATCTAACCATCTAATCCTTTGATGCCCCCTTCTCCTTTTGCCTATGACCAGAAGAGATGTCAATTCATTGCCTCAAGTCCAGGGGGACATTTTGACTGTTAGCTAGAATCCCTTACCTTTGAACTGCCCTGGCATAAAATGAGCCCAGGTTCTAATGCTTTATTTTGTGTATGCAAATATTTTAGAGACAATTCAAAGGCAAAATCAGTTCTCATCATTTCTCTTTCCTGGGGTTAGGGCAAAGAAGAGAGAATAAGGGTGAATGTTCATTCCTGCACATTAGTGGCAACTGAAATAAAATTGAAGATCCCTTTGAAATGTAGAAAGTGTTCAGTCTCTAAACCATCTGCAGCAAATTTTGAGCAAACACTCCTGCATCCCTGGAAATGGTTTTATGCCACAAACTAGGAATTTCTCCAATGTCACAATTATGTGATTCAAAACAGGTAATTTTCACCCCAATCTCAAGTTTTCATTCCAGGTCTTAGTTAATGCTGTCTTGATGGTTGCTGTTTGATGAATCAGCTTTCCAGTTAACTAGAGGTGCAGGGCCATCATCTAATGAAAACACTCTGTATTTTATAGCTCCCTGGGCTGCAGTTCTGCATATTAAAATGGAATTTCAATCTCACTGTTAGAAATAAAATCAAAACTAGCATCTGTGGTTTGAACAGAACTGAGAAAAATGCTGCTCATTTAATTTTAACAATATTTTTCATGCTAGACAGTATAAAAAAGAGGGCCTGGATATAATTTTAGAATGCCTATAAATTAGAAATAAATTGGTAGAAATCAACACAATAGTTCAGTGCAGGGGTTAGTTCATTATATCTACAAATGTAAATGCTAAAAGTTTTCTCTTCTCATTAGAAGTTTGCCAAAATGTTCACAAATTACGGTTTCCTACTGTTCTTCATTCACACTGGTAACAGATCATTTTCTATTCCTCCTGTTGCAAATATTAAGCCTCTCTGGTCACTCTCTGGAAGTCTGTTATCTCTCTAGGAATGATTGCACATTCAGTCAGGAAGAGGAATTCAAGAGGAAGATGAGTGAGAAATCAGTTAGTTGCTATAAAGATCAACAAGGAATGCCAGCAAAGTCATAAGTGTTTGCAAGTAGAAAGACCCTTTTCTCTATTCTTGGGCAAGTGGGAGGGGTGTAGGACTGTGCAGTTAAGTGTCTTGCAAAAAAAAAAAAAAAAGAATATTTTGAATGTAGGAATTATTAGTATCTTTTTTACAGACAGGGAAGTCTAGGCTCAGAAAAGTTAATTTGCTTATCGATGGTCAAACTATGACCTTTTCTCACTTTTAAGGCCTAGGAGCTTTGTACATGATAGCTGCCATACTAAAATATTCCACCATAATTAATTAAAGACCTCTGCATATAATAAAGAAAAAGGAAAGTTTTTCTAACATGTTTTGAAGAAAGAAAATATAACTAGACATTTCAGGAATGCTCATAGCTTTATCAATATTCCACATAAACTTGATTTGCCTTGTTAAACACAGTCAATGCAATAATTTCCTAGAGTACTTACAAAAATGTTTAGACAGCAATTTGAACTGAAGCATGAGTTCAGCTTGTTGCAGAGTGATATAATAAGACATGATCTCTAATCCCTATATGCTTAGAGTCAAGTTGAAAAAAATAAGTATGTGGGTAATACAAAATCATTTAATGTTAAAAAATGTGGGTCAGCTTTTAAGTACAGAAGAAAGCGATTCATTGGGTATGTGCCTTCACAGGATTCAAGCTGTGTTTTAAAGCAAGAATAAGATTTATGTATGTGAGTGTGGGAATAGGGTTAGATTTTTACATAACAAGATGATATTGAGATGATGAACCTGGTACAATTCCATCACTTCCAATCTTCAATTCTGAAATCCAAAAAGTTGTGAAAATGGAAAGTTTTTATAACTTATTTATTGGTAAAACTGATGTAAGGGTTTTAATAAACTTTGTGGATTCCACTTGGTGTGAATCTTCATATATTTTGCTGCAGAAATATTAATGTTGTGCTGTTTTTGTTGAAAGATGTTGCTCATATCCAGTGGGGCTTGTTATATAATATACAGATATGCCTCCATTAATAATCTTTCTTAGGTCTAAAATATTCAAATTCTTTTATACATTTGACACCATTTTTCTGGGTAAGGGCTTATGAACTTTTAATTGTATTGGGAGGAAGAGAAGGAACTAGGACTGAGGCATTGAGGAGCCAAAGGGGATGCTGTACAATGAAGCAGATGACGCACAGCCTTAAAGACGGGCTGATGATAAAAATTGATGCAGGGACTTCCCTGGTGGTCCAGTGGCTAAGACTCTGAGCTTCCAATGCAAGGGACCCGAGTTCGATCCCAGGTCAGTGAACTAGGTCCCGCATGCCACAGCTAAAGATTCTGAATGCTGCAACTACAAAGACCCTGTATGCCGCAACTAAGGCCAGGCACAGCCAAATAAATATCAAAAAAAAAAGAGAAAGAACTGATGCAGTAAGTACTAGGTAAGTGTTAACTGATTCTTCAGGATGAATACAATGTGGTAAGGTCATGGATAAGCTATTTAACTTCCCAGTTCCTTAGTCCCTTATAAATGAAACAAAGATAGTGACAATACCTACATTATTAGGCTGTTGCGAACATCGATTGTTTTAATACACTCCTACCACCTAGAAGAGTTCCTGACATATATTAAGAGTTTTGATAAATAGTACCTTTGACTGTCATTGTCATTGTAGGACTGGCAACACTAAGATAATTAAGGATAGAAGCAAATGACAAGGTTGACCCTAAAGTTTATTTTCTGAGAGACTAGAGAAAGATAGCCTTGTTACACAAGAAATATAAACACTTTTATGGCTTCATTTGTTCACCTCAGAGCCTGAGGGTAGATGCTCAGATTTTTAAAAAGGAACAGAAAAGCACCATGAAAATCACTGCCTACTAAATCAAATGCAGGGGAAATAATAAAGAATGTATTAATGGAATTATACAAACCTCTAGCAGATGTTGGTTTCATGATATCCACATGGATATGGAATGGGCAAGTTTTAACCAGATGGAAAGTTTGCAACATAGTTTTGTCTTTATTTTTCCATAAAATGATAAAATAATGGGATGACAAAAAGGCAGTGCCTTAATTCTGTAATTCAAATATGGTCAATTCTGTTGAAAATAACCAAGAAGGCACAAGAATATGTATGTATGTGTGTATATATCCATATCTCTATTTATCTCTATATTATCTATATCTATGTGTAGGTGTGTGTGTTAGTTGCTCAGTCATGCCCGACTCTTTGAGACCACATGGACTGTAACCCACCAGGCTCCTCTGTCCACAGAATTCTCCAGGCAAGAATACTGGTGAAAGTGAAAGCTGCTGAGTCATTTCTGACTCTTTGTGACCCCATGGACTATACAGCCCATGGAATTCTCCAGGCCAGAAAACTGGAGTGGGTAGCCTTTCCTTTCTCCAGGGGATCTTCCCAACCCAGGGATCGAACCCAGGTTTCCTGCATTGCAGGCAAATTCTTTACAAGCTGAGCCACAAGGGAAGCCCAAGAACACTACAGTGGGTAGCCTATCCCTTCTCCAGGGGAACTTCCTGACACAGGGATTGAACCCGGGTCTCCTGCACTGCAGGCAGATATTTTACCATCTGAGCCACCAGGGAAGCCCTATCGATATCTATTATCTGTGTCTATATCTATATCCTGGATCATCATAGAGTGAAACTCCCGGGAGAGTAGGCAACTGTCCAGGAGTAGAGAATAGAGAACTGTTATAGTAGAAAGTTGAATACCTTATTTTAGAGACCCTGCATTCAACTTTAGAATTCATCTTCTTTAAAATACCCATGACACGTAATGTCCATAATCACTAGGTGAGCTAGATTTATCTTACTTGGATGCTATCAAGGACTGAACCCACGCTTCCTGCAATGGTGGGCAGATTCTTTAACCCTGAGCCACCACGGAAGCATTGAGCATACTTGGAGGGCCATTATTTGGTCTGTAACATACATCTTCACTTATATTAACTCCCTACAACTACATGAATAGGAAATTTACTTGGAGAAATTTACAATGGAATTAAATATGATCTTTGAAACCAGTGTTATGGTCTTTGAACCATAACAGGAATTTTGTGATTTATTTTTATCTACCAAAGGGGAAAAATATCTTCCAAAGTATTGAGTGACAGAGAAGCACTAAATTAATAAAGCAGGGTTGCTTAATGCACAGCATTTCTCTGTACATAAAATAACAAATTTCCCTCCAACAAATTCTTGTTAGTGGAAAGGATATATTAAAAGAATAGCATTTCATATAACAAGGTTATCTATTACTTAGATTGCTTATGCACTCTTCTTTTTTCTATACAAACACAGTATATTATTTTCATGTTCAGCTGTATTAGCCACAGTTCCCAATGCACTTGTTTATCTGATGCAGGGTTAATGTGGTATCAAGAAATTTTACGAAATTAGAATTTCTACGAAATTAGAATTTCTGGCTATTGAACAAGAGTTACAGCAACACCAAAGTCTTTATACTAGATGTGATACAAAAAGAAGGAATAAAAATTAAAAACTAATATAAACTAGGGGAGAATATTCTGATAATGACCATCTTACATGCATTTCATATTGTGCAGATTATGAAGAGGGCCAGGATGTCAGAAAACTGTATCTTTAATTGGTCTTTATAATCATCTTTCTAACCTCTGAAAGATATTAGCTAATAAAGGAGAACATGGCTTGCATTATTTAGGGCCTGAATAATTAGGAAGTCAGTCCCCATATCAGAGCTGATATGCTTTATAATTATAAAAATCTAGGGTACCGTATTAACTGCATCTTTGCTATCTGAAACATGGACACTGAGGTGGTCGGCAGAGATATGCAATGGCTTCTCAGGTCTGAACTGTTCATTTTTATTGTAAGGCAAACTTGTTTTTCTTTCATTTAAATTTAAATAACGATCTCTACCAACTGGTTGAGCAACATTAATGTCTTCAATTTCCTTTGGAATAAAAGAAACTAGTTTACTTACCATAGACCACATCTAATTCATAGTCTCTCTTCTAGTCAATAGCAGCATTTGCTATTACATGCTCTGAAATGGAAAAGTGCTGAACACAGGAAAAAATAAATTAAAAGGAAATTAAATACTCTCTAACAGATGGACCAATTAGTTATAAACTTCAATGAGGTAAAAAATGTGATCTGTTTTCAGGAGTTTGTGCGTATTATTTGTCAGTGTGTATGCGTGCATGTGCATGTCTATAGTAACTCAGGAAACTTCCAGGCCTCCCAAAGATGTCGGCATTGAATGGACAGCAGGCTGAGGGTGGAGTGAAAGGTTGTAACTACACAGAGACACATAGATGATAACATAACCCCATGTTTAAGTGGAGACAGGAAGAGGTGTATCTACACTTGGATTGTACGGACAAGTTTTCAGTGATTCTTTACATTCCAGTTCAGTGCACCTCAAGAAACTGCTTCCTATTATGTGAACAACGCCTAACTGAGCCCTTGGATATGTTCAGCTATATAAGATATAGCCTTTGCATATAACTCATACACACTCTCAATACACATACACACATACATAATGCACACACATATAGAACAGTCATGTTATGAAATTTAGGAAATGCTGGGGAGACTTTAAAAGGACAATACTCCAGACACATTTTCTTAAAAATAAGTGTTATCCAAATGGAGAAATTGTTAGGATAATTAGAATACATTAAAAAACATAATACGTTTGGAGTTTGTTTTCATTCTAACAAATCAACTGTGAGAAGATATTAAGACAATCCAAAAAAAGTAAACACAAGCTCAGTATTAAAGGATAATGAAAAGAAACATTATGATATAATTTTTTTAAAGGAAAATAATTAATTTGAGTTGCCAATGAAAAAGTGAAAGTGTTAGTTGCTCAGCTGTGTCTGATTCTCTGTAACCCCATATGGACTGTAGCCCGCCAGGTCCTCTGTCCATGGGATTCTCCAGGCAAATACTGGAGTGGTTTGCCATTCCCTTCTCCAGGGAATTCTCCCAACCCAGGGATTGGACCCAGTCTCCTGCATTGCCAGCAGATACTTTACTGTCTGAGCCCCCAGGGAAGCCCAGAATTCCCCATTAAAATGAACAATGATCCAAGTCAAAGTATTGGATGATGTTACAAATACCAACATGAACTTTGTTGTCAATGAAGATAGAGTACGCCTGCACCCCTCCCCTACAAAAATGTCCTCCAATCCCTTTGGCTTTAGATTATTTGGCCTTTTCTTTGCATTTGAACGTCAGAGAGGTGACATAACGTGTTGATAGAGAATGTGGGCTTTGGAGTCAGAGGGCAATTGCTACCGGTGTTCGCTTCCTACTTATCAGATGGCTAACTTGGCCCAAGTTACTCAAGAAACCTCTAGAGGTCTCATTCTCATCATCTGTAAATCAGTTTATCCCTTGTGGGACTGTGGAGAGGATTTAATTAGAGGGTGTCACACAAGGCAAACAGCTTAGAAGAAACAAATTAGGAGGAACGTCTTGACAGAACTATCTTTGAATTTTGAGCAAATGTTAAAGTAGCACTGATTTCTCATTATATGTACTTTCAACTCTCTGTCATGTGATGTGTAGAGGAGGCTGAAGTTAGGATGAAGGTACTGTGGGAAAACACCTAGGTCAGACTATCTATTTTGAAAGCCAGGAACATCAAAAGTCTCACTCCCCAGGGTTCTCAGCATCAAGACATCAAAAAAATGTACTCTGTTTCTATAAGTTGAACTGATGTCTTTCAAATTATCTCAGTGACTCAGAGAGTCCTGTCTATTGAGAAAAAGAAAAAGTGATTTTAATACTGTGAACTGGGAAAGAATATAAATATCATCAGAAAGATGCATATTAGCAGCTTACAGAGATTCAAAAGAACAAGAAGTAATTTTCAGCTTGTGAGAACAGTGAAGCCTACATAGGAGAAGTGGCCTTTGAAAGGAGCTTCTAGAAAGCCTGAAGAAAAAGGGGGCTGTGTCAAATGTAGGGAGAAGCAGAAACAAAGGCACACAGAACCATTGTGAATGATAATTACCTTCTGTATTTCCATAAATATTGCGGTAGTAAATCATGAAAACATCACTGAGTTTTTTTTTTTTTTTGTAAATTTGACTTGGAAATCTTATGAATATTTATTCTTAAATTATATTTTGAGACATAAGTGATGCCTAATAAATCACACATTTTAAATTGTGCAGTGTACTAAGTTTGGCACAGGTGTACCACTGTGAAATGAACATCACGCACAAGAGAGTAAATGTGCCCATCACTCCTAACAGTTTCCTCATGACTCTCTTGTAATTTCTGTCCCTGGACACTCAGCCCCCTAAGCCCGAGTAACTACTGACATATTTTCTGACACTGTTAATTAGTTTTCATTTTCTAGAAATTTGTAAAAATGGAATTATACAGAATGCACTCCTTTATATCTGTTTCTTCCACTCAGCATAACTGTCTTTTGAGATTCATCCATGCTGTTGCTTATATCAAGAGTTCAGTTCAAGCTTCCCTGGTGGCTCAGTGGTCAAGAATCTGCCTGCCAATGCAGGAGACGCAGGTTTGATCTCTGGGTCAGGAAGATCCCTTGGAGAAGGAACTGGCAACCCACTCTAGTATTCTTGCTTGGGAAATCCCATGGAGGAGCTTGATGGGCTACACAGTCCGTGGGGTCACAAAAGAGTTGGACATAACTTAGTGACTAAACAAGTATTTCATTATATGAAAACTCCACGGTTTATCCATTTGTCTGCTGATGTTCATTCATATTGTTTCCATTTTTTACCATTTCACATAAACTTGCTACGAACATCTATGTATACATTTTGATGGACATATACTTTTCCTTTGGGTAAAAACTTAGTGAAATGGCTGGATCATATGGTAGGTTGTGTAGCTGACCTTTTTTAAAATTTCAATTTTTTTTCTGCCGAACTGACTGTATATTTTGATATTTCTATCAACAGTGCATGGGAATTTTGTTTCAAATTCTAACATTTGGTATTGTCAATCTTTTAAATTTTATCCATTCTAAAAAAAATGTGTATTGATGTTGCCTTGTGCTTTTAATATGATTTTTCTAATAACTGGTACAGAACATGTTTCATGTGCCTTTTTCCCAAAAGTATACATTTGGGGGGAAATGTCTTACATTTTGCTAAATTTTTAACAAGATATTTGGTCATTAATGAATTTTTAAATGTTCATGATCTGTACCTTTCTATTTCATATTTATTTTGTAAATCATATGGTTACTATAAGTTCTTATGTTCATAAAGTTAAGTAGAGGCAAGAAAAACATAAAAAGACACAAATAGATCTTCTAGAGATAAACATCACAATATCTGCTGTAAAAAATATCTTGGAAGGGATTAATGAGATTAAACATTTCAAAGAAATGAATTCTACATTGTAAAGTACAAGTAGCTCAGTCATATCTGACTCTGAGACCCCATGGACTGTAGTCTGCCAGGTTCTTCTGTCCATGGAATTCTCCAGGCAAGAGTATTGGAGTGGGCTGCCATTCCCTTCTCCCAGAGATCTTCCCAACCCAGGGATCAAACCTGAGTCTCTCACATCAGAGGGAGATTCTTTACCATCTGAGTCACCAGGAAAGCCCTCTACATGGAAACTAAAAGGCATATATGGTTGGAAATATTATTCAAATCCCTCTAAAAGATATTTGATTGTCTAAACAAAAATTTTTACTGTTTTTGGTGCTTAATATTTTGTATTCTTTCCTATAAATCTGCTTCAGGGTTTTTCTGGAATTCAGTTAAATTACTTGGAAAGATATGATCCTTTGAGTCTTGTTTTTTAAAACTTGTTAGACATCACCAAAAATAGTTAGTCCTCACTGCTTAGGCAAGACCCCTTTGAATACTTCACCAATGCCCAGTGAAATTTTTCAAATTTGAGTCTTAGGAACAAACACTACTTTAGCATTGTGTGACCTCTGGACAATATTCCACTTAATTATTTTGCAAGGTTCACTACCAGGGCTTCCCGGGTGGCCCAGCAGTAAAGGATCTGCCTGGTACGCAGGAGACACAGGTTCCACCCCAAGGTCGGGAAGATTCCCCTGGAGGAGGGCATGGCACACACTTCAGTATTCTTGCCTGGAGAATCCCATGCACAGAGGAGCCTGGGGGATTATGGTCTATAAGGCTGCAAAGGGTCTGACATGACTGAAGTGACTAACCACGCATGCATGTATGTGTGTGTGTGTGTGTGTGTGTTTATTATACTTTCTTTACATCCATGAACTAGTAGTATTCTGCAAATACTTGACAGTGCACGCACAACTCAGTCACCTCAGTCGTGTCCAACTCTTGATTCTCTATTTGCTCAGCTTTCATTTCCGCAGTCTTCTGTCCTCCCAACCCCAGCCACCTTGGTCTTCCTCAGCGCTCAGCTCCACCTCAACTCAGGAAGAACTTCAAGCTTCACCTGAGTTCCCCCGCCTTCTGCAGCCTCAGGGAAATACTCTCTAGGCCCTAACCTGGTGCAATTATTGAACTCATTTTGCAGGTTTTACATAGTTAGGGCCCCCTGCTTTTCACTGGGCTTCCCTGGTAGCTCAGCTGGTAAAGAATCCACCTGCAATGCAGGAGACCTGGATTCGATCCTTGGGTTGGAAATATCTCTTGGAGAAGGGAACGGCTACCAACGCCAGTATTCTAGCTTGGAGAATTTCACAGTCCATGGGGTCACAACGAGTTGGACACGACTTTCACACTGCTTTTCATTGTCTAATGGCCATGGCCAGTTTCTTAAAAATCACTGTTTCTCATATTTTATCTGTTTGGTTTCAGGAGGGAAAGCGTATCCAGCCCCTGTTACTCCATCTTAGTCTGAAGTGCAAGTGTGGAACATTCTAACAGAAAGACCTTACACTTTCCTAAATACCTATTATGCTGAAATACCTATTTATGTTAGGGAAGACAATTCCAGACTTCTTTTGCCAGCTACTTATCGATAGCAGGTTTCTTTTCTTATAACCTGGAGCCAGACATTTGAAAATGTCAGAAGCACTGGGGTAACTTGAAAGGCAATGGCTTTCAGATTCTTCAGCCTAGAAAAATGGAACACCAACTATATAATCTGAGTCTTCATAATGAAAATCAGTCTAGTTTGGGTATTGGAAAAAATAATTCTATAAACCTATTTAATCCTGACTGCCTAAGGTATATTTTCTACATTAAAAAGATATCCTCGGGTTCTGAGAATGTCAAAATATGGTGTATATTTTTTTCTTCCCTTCCATTGCTTTTGCCCAAGGACCTTCTTCCCGCATTGTGTGCATTAGTCCACTGTGAAGCAACCAAAACAGCTTTACCTATTCAGTACTGTAGGCATTTCACACATGTACTTTCTTTCGTCAAAAATATGGGCCTTGGAACTCAGCCTTGCTGTCTGGTTAGAGCGCCATGTATTGAAGCCAGTCAAATCTTGGACCTTGAGTGTATCTCTATGAAATTCATTTTGTTCATTAGTCAGATGGGATAATAACCACTCCTGTTTGTTTTGAAACTGGGTAAACGTCATTTGTCATCTACAGAATTCTAGCTGAGATTCTCAACATTATTCTTATTTATGATATTAGAATTTTAAGTATCCAGGACTACACCCTTTCATGATAAATACTTTTAACATTGTCCTTGATGATGAATTTTAAAATAATCAGAAAGGCTAACTGAATTGCCATCTTCCATGTTCAAGTAATTATCTCCAGGAGCAAGCTCCAGGAGTTGGTGATGGACAGAGAAGCCTGGTGTGCTGCAGTCCATGAGGTCACAAAGAGTCAGGCATGACTGAGTGACTGAACCGAACTGACTGATGTCCTTTGTTCTTCCATCAACATCTAGTTGAAGTATTTCAGCTAGAGTTGCTAGAACTTATCTGTTTCATCAAGAGCAGTACCAAGTATGTTTTTTTTCCCCCTACAGAGTAAGAAAGTTTAAGTTTCATTTAAGAATAAAGACCAAAAACCAAAGCAAAGTATCAGCAGTAATAGTTCCCATTATCATGAATGAAAATATTTGGCTTTTAGTAAGGAACAGATTAGAATATGATGACAAAAAAAAAGTGGTAATGAACAGCAATTATTTTTTTCCCTAAATTAACCAAAGTCAGAAAAAAAATTGCATGCTAGCTATGTTGTCAGAAATGAGAAGAATAATTAATCAAGCAAATCACAAGAAATAAAAACTATCTTTAAAAAAAAAAAAAGTATGAGTCAAATTTCCCACCTAGCAAGAAAACAAGCTTTTTGGGGGGTCGATTGCTGTGCTTTCCGAAGTATATGATTTTTTGCACCCAAAACAAAGAAGACACGTGAGTTATCACTTAATACCTTGTCTGATTTTTATCAAATTCATTTAACAAAATCATGTCATTCATGTTGAAGTACATTAACTTTGCATGCATCTGTAGTGAGGCCTGTTGAAGAAAAAAAGGGGATTTTGCTACCAGTGACTGGAGAAAATGGCACCAAGGCTGGAAAAGCCCATGAAAATGACTTGCACATGGCATTCATTTCTTACTTCATCAGCACCATAAACCTTTGCATATATATCCACTGCAAATGTAGCATATATTACATTTGTATAGTAAGTGTTAAATTTTTTGAACTTGCCTAGGGGCAGTAATCAGCATATTCAACTTTTTCACAGAGGGAAAAATATATTATGACTTCCACATGAATACATAGAAAGTAATGTATTTTGAGTTATCAAAGAAACTTTAGAATTCAAACTATTTACAAATGGGAATTGACTGTATTCTGATCTTATGGTAGCTTAAGAGGGAACACAAAGGAGCAATATTTTATCTCCCTACTTTATCAATAGACATATCCATTTGGGGAAAAATGATTTTAAGTTAGAGAAATAGAAGGCAATACTAAAAATTTAGAATAATAATGTATTTTAGGAGATCCTGTTCATTTGCTGAATTCAGATTTCAAAACCATTTGGCTTTTTGCTGTTGTTTGTGTTATAACAAACAAATGAAAAAGATAAATATGATTATTTACAAAACTGGTTATGTCCATAGGATTTCTAAGTAATAAAAAGTAGCATAATTCTGAAAAAATTTCTCAGTAATGATTTCATATGATTTTTTTTTCTTCTAGCACTCTCTCCAACAATTTCAGTAAAAAATGCAATCATTAACAACTATTGAGTATTTGTTACAAGCCACATCTACTGTTAAATAGTATACCTTTACTATCTTACCTAATTTTCCTACAAAGAATTGTTACTAAAGTATACTTTACAGGCAAGGGAACAGGCAAGGGTCAAGCAATTTTCTCAACATCACACAGTAACTAGGAGAAGCAGGCAGAATTCAAAACTAAGACTAAGACTAGCAGACTGGAAGATGCATTTAACCAGATATCTCTTCTGTGGATCCTATAAAGGGACAAAATAAGTTGTTCTAATAATGAGTAACATTTATTGAGCATTTACTGTTAGGCTAGACAATCTTCATTTCACTTTACATGTGATAGCCCATTTAGGTGTCCTAACAATCTATGAGTGAATAGCATTACCAATCTGATTAAAAAGAAAATTGCAACAAAGTACAGAGGTGGCTCAGATGGGAAAGAATCTGTCTATGATGCAGGAGACCTGGGTTCGATGCCTGCGTTGGTACGATCCCCTGGAGGAGGGACTGGTTACAGTCCACAGGGTCGTAAAGAGTCAGACACAATTGAGCAATTAACACTTTCATTTTTCACAGAGATTTTAACTCTCTTACTTGCTAAAGATCACATAGCTTATAAGTGCAGCATTAGGGCTCAAATCTTGGACTTAGAGTTCTCATATAATATTAATTTTTATATCTAAGCTTTGGACACTAGGGTAGTAAGAAGCTTCAGGACATATTCACTGTCAAGAATTTAGAGATTTACTATAACAGAGAGCTGTGGTTTAAATGAGGAGATTTTGACTCAGTGAAAACCACGTAAAAGGCTTTTGCAGTTATCCAAGCATGAGGCTGTGGATAACTATTTTCTTTATAGTGGAAAGTGAAAGAAAAGTAGTATTTATATTACAAATTAAAGAACAATCACAATTTATGAGCCCAGTTTGAGAAGCCAGTGAAAGTGACCACACGTTTCTGAGTTATGCTGCTGGCACAGGCATATGGTAACAGGCAAGTTTTTGAGAAAATAATGCACTGGTAATTAATATCTATGTTCATCAACTTATTTTGTTTCTATATCATCACTTAAGTTGATTTGAAGCTTGTGCAATATTTACTGTCCATATAAAGAACATGGGGGAGGATGGTGGATGCAATGACTTGGGAGATTGTGACTGATGTTGATACACTAACATATGTAAAACAGATAGCTAGTGGGGATCTGCAGGATAGTGGAGGGCGCTCAGCTCGGGGCCCTTTGGTGACCTAGAAAGGTAAGATGGGGAGATGGGGTGGGAGGGAGATTCAAGAGGGAGAGGATGTGTGTAGACATGTAGCTGATTCCCTTCGTTGTACTGCAAAAACTGACAAAACATTATGAAGCAATTATACCCCAATTAAAAAAACAAAAAGAGTAAAGGAAGGCATTAGCAAGGAATGACTCTTAGAAACTAGTTTTTGTTCCATATCTTAAGATTCACTAAACATGACACTAGCTAAATCACTAAATATTCCTGAACATTGCCATGTAATATGCAATCTGAACTTATAAAAGGGCTATAATGATCACAACATCTCATATATGGGGTGTGGCTTTGTAACAGGCAGAGGAACAAAAAAAGATGATCATTATTTCTATGTCTAAATCCCTACTCTTAGATTGTACACACCCGTTGCACCATCTGTAAATAATATTCTTGATGTTGGCATGGGTTCATATCTCAGCTCTACCACTTAACCTCATGTTCTGGGATCTTGAACAAATTTCTCAAATTCTGTGCCCACTATGTAAATGAAATACATAGTAGTATACAACTCAAAAGATTGTATCAAACATTTGTGATACAATCAGTGCATGTAAAGTGCTTATAATTGTACCTGAAATACATACTGGATCAATAACAGTCATTATTACTGTTAATACTAACATCATTATTATTTTTTTGTTGTTCAGCCATCTAATGCTATTCTTATGGGTTATCATGGTCATTTGGATTTCACTAACTTAATATGTACACAGATAAATATAACAATTTTCACAGGTATTGAAATATTTAAAGATATGTATAATGATTTCCTAAATGTAATACTTCATCACATAATCAATATTTGTGTGTTTTTAATTATGCAAATAGAAAAAAGTTGATACAATGCCTTCAACGTGTATCCAAAATGTGCTGTACTTATTTTTTGCTGAACAACAATAATTATTTAATATCCAGTTGTTTAAAGTGTTCTTCTTACTATATAATAAGTGAAGACTGGTTCTGGCATGTCACAGTTTGATTTAAAGGCACAATGACCTTTTGTATTTTTTCTTTATTTTCAATCAGTGTGTTAAAATAATCCAATGGGGAAGGCATTTTCCTTGACAGATATTTTTCATAGAAAAAAAAAAATGCTGAGATTACAAAATGTTTTCAAATGTTACCATGTGAGTATCATTTCAGTGCATATGCTTCTGTGTAATGGCATTTGCCATCTGGCATTCTTGCAAGTCTTCTTTCTTTACACATTGAACATCTTTTTGCCTATCTTTCTCGGTTTGTGTCTATTCATAATTAGTCTCTGGGTTCACCTAATAGGCTTCTCCTGCATGTTCTCAGCCAAGGAAACACATACTCAGGAGTGCAGGGTCATAGGCTGGGAACAAAGGATTCGCATTCCACTCTCTGTGTTAGAGAGCACTGATGTGATTCTCAGGAGCCAAGCTTCTTAGCAACGAAACGAAGGATTTACAGCCCTCCAGCTTTCTCAGCTACCAAAGCTCTTGAAGGCTTTCAAGAGCTGACCTTCTTAGCAAAGGGCTGGATTCTTTTAATGCACTCACTTTCAAAATGTGGCATACCTATTTTCCAGTGTAACATGGATGCTATTAAAAGGGAGTTTACATGGATACGAATGTCAGTGGGAATGAAATAGGATTGTCCTCTTCTCAGACTCATTGTTGCTCCAAATATTCCCCAAACCAAGATCATGTCACTCCTTTTATTCACATTTTTTATGGCTAGCTTATTTGTCGAGCACTGTCAATAGTAATTAATGCCTTTTTAAGTGTGTAGGTTCAAACAAGATATTTATGAGAGATGGTGTAAAATTGCATGGAGAAGAGGTCAGTTAATTACTAAGACTTTATTGAGTTTGAGTTTTGTTATAGCTCTTTTATATATGACTCTAGAGAATATACATTAATAAGAGACACCATCCATTTCTTTGAAGTAATATAGAATTTGTCAAATGCTCCTTAAATAATGTGAATTTGAAGTTGCAACACGACACTACCAAGTCCCCCTTCCCCTTCTTTTTGTATTTTGAGTGATTTAATTCTAAGTGTATACAGTGCCCTGATAATTACCCATTTAAGGAATATTATGGTTAAAGAATATCAAATTCTCTTTACCAAGACACAGTTACATGTCCAGTGTGACCAAACAGATTCATTTTTTGAATACTGAAATGTGGAAGGTAATATTCTTGTCATTGGAATTCTACAATGAAGAGGTATTAACTTCCTCTGAAGATCTCACAAAGGAGTCATACCATCACCTCTTCATAGAGTTGTAAGACCTACCAGTAAGTGTCCCCAGACTTGAGAAGACAGTTACATACTATCTGAGAATTTGTCATAAATCTATGGTTCAGGAAGTTCTCATATGGGAAGGAGGAGGAGAAATCCCTGAAATGAGGATAGAATTATGAAAATAAGCTATTGGGTAACTTTTCAATTGAGAAATGGTTCCTCATCTTGGACAAATTTTCCAAATTCAGGTCAGCAGCATCAATTATTTAATAACCCTTCAATAATTGAGGGGGGAAAGTCAGCATCATCTTAAAAGGTAATGCTGACCAAGTTGATCAAAAATTCAGCTGAATCCACTGAGTTTCAAGGAAATTTAATGTAGTTTATTGGCTATTGTTCCTATTACATTGGCTTTTGGTCAAATAAATATAGGATAAACCATATTTCTCATGATACCATGTTTTTTAAGTTTCTTATAATAATAAGCTGAAATCGTTAATTTGTGTAAAACTTTAAATCAATTTGTAAAGTGAGAAAATTTCACTTTTTTAATCTTCCAATAATCTTCTGGTCTCTTTTTTAGTTAAATGTGTGTCAAATCACTTTATTTCATTTGGCACTTAAGAAAAAATCAAGGAATTAAAACATCATTAGTTTTCCTGTAACTACTGATGGCCCCATATTAAAACGTATGTCCCTAAAAATATGCATCTAACTTCTAACAAGTAACCTAGTTCAATGTAATCTTATTAATTTGTTAATTACTATCTGTCAGTTTAACCACAAACACCAGTAATTTCCATAGAAAATTTATATATGATATTTTTGTTTTGTTTTGCTTTCTACCTTGGCATTGAAAAAGCTAAAAATTCAAGTTCATGTTAAAGAAGGCTTATTGTTATACCTATAATCAAAAATTCAATGTTAACCTTCAAATTATAACTTCAAAACAATGGGCAGATTGAGAGAAAAACATTACTTTTCTTAAAGTGAAGACAAAAGGATAACATGATTTCCAAATGGCCTTTGAAAAATAGTAGTCATTCTTCACACAAAAAATGTAACTAAATAACACTATTTAAATTTCAAATCATTTCCCTTCAAACTACAGAAAACCACCAACAAATATTTATTGCTATCAGAAAGATCCACAAACTTAAAAACTTTTGCAAAGCAAAGGAAATCATAAACAAAATGAAAAGACAGTCTAGTGTCTGGGAGAAAATATCTGCAAACCAGGCAACAGACATGGAGTTAATTTCCAAAGTATGCAAAGAGCTCATACAACTCAATAGCCAAAACACAAATAACCCAATGAAAAAATTAGCAGAAGACCTAAACAGACATTTCTCCAAAAAAGACATAGAGATGGCTAAAAAGCACATGAAAAGATGCTCAACAGTGTTACTTAAGAGACACAAGCCAAAACTACAGCAAAGTATCATCTGAACAGCAGTCAGCACAGTGATCATCAAATAGTCTACAAATAATAAATGCTGCAGAGGGTGTGGGGAAAAGGAACATTCCTACACTGTCGGTAGGAATGTAAATTGGTGCAGCCACTGTGGAAAATAGTATGGAGGTACTTTAAAAAACTAAAAATAGTTTTAAATTTGATCCAGTCATATGATCAAACTGACCCAGCAAATCTACTTGTCTGCATAAACCTAGAGAAGGCAAGAAATCTAATTTGAAAAGATACACGTACACCCAAGTTCATAGCAGCGCTATTTACAACAACCAAGTCATGGAGACAACTTAAGGGTCTAATGACAGATGAATGGATAAAGAATATATATATATATGCATATATATACACACACACATATATACACACACACATATATATATATAAATACATAATATATATGTATATATGTTGTTGATGATGTCTCATCACTAAATCGTATTCAACTCTTTGCAACCCCATGGACTGTAGCCCACCAGGACAGCCCCATCCATCCATGGGATTTCCCAAGCAAGAATACTGGAGTGGGTTGCCATTTCCTCCTCCAGGGGATCTTTCTGACCCAGAAATTGAATCCACAACTCTTGCATTGGGGTCTTCCCAGGTGGCGCTGGTGGTAAAGAAACCACCTGCCAATGCAGGAGATATAAGAGATGTGGGTTCTATCCCTGGATTGAGAAGATCCCCTAGAAGAGGGCATGGCAACCCATTCCAGCATTCTTGCCTGGGGAATCCCCACAGACAGAGGAGCCCGGTGGGCTACCTTCTGTAAGGTCACAAAGAGTTAGACATGACAGAAGGGACTTAGCACAAATGTACTTTTGTATTGGCAGGTGGATTCTTTACTACTGAGCCTCCAGAGAAGCCTGTGTATGTATGTATGTATATATATCATAGAAGAGAATGAAATATTGTCATTTGCAATAACATGGATGGACCTAGAGAATATCATACTAAGTAGAGTAAGTTAGACAAAGAAATACAAATATATAGGATATAACTTATATGTGTAACTTAAAAATAATACCAATGAATTTACTGATAAAACAGAAATAGACTCATAGACAAAGAAAACAAATTTATGGTTACCAAAGGGGAAAGAGGGGAGAGGGATAAATTAGAAGTATAGAATTTATGGATACAAATTACCATAAGTAAAATATAGAAACAACAAGGATTTATTGCATAGGTAAATAGAGAACTAAATTCAATATATTGTAATAACCTATAATGGGAAAGAATATTGTGTGTGTATATATATATACACACACACATGAATCACTTTACTGTATATCTGAAGCTAACACAATATTGTGAATCAACTAGACTTCTATTACCAACAACAACAAAAAAATCCACAGCTTTTAAAACTTTACTTAATTGTTCATCAGAAACCTACATTAAATTGGACCCTGAAATTGAGGGGCAGTTAGCTTCAGATTATAACCTTTATTTACTCATTAAATTTTTGATAAGATGTCAGTTTTCAAATACTTTCAAAAGAAATATTTAACATATGCTTTCTTCACTATTGCTATTTTTGCCTTCTTCAGAAAAGAGATGAGGAAAGATTAATTATGCCCTTAAATATCTACCTACATTTCAGCCAAAAACTTTAAAGGGTAGGGAAAGTGGAGAAAACTTTCACAGAAATTCATAAACCCTTCAAGTGCCACAGATAGGTTTTAGGTAGCATGAGCAATTTATTAGATTTATTGCTTGCACTTGCTCACATAAAGGAAGTTATAAGGTATTCCACAAAAGAAGATAAAATTGAAGGTTGTTGGTAGAAACTGTTATTGTTGTAAACTATACAAACGAGGGATGTGACCTAGGAATAAAAAAAGAAGTTATTTTATCTTTTCTGTCACCTGGAGACATCTCTCCTTTGAGTCATCTTTGAGTCTTTTTCATTGTTTTATTTTTCATCCTTGTTGTAGAAGCACTCTTACTGTTTAGTAAGCAGAATTAGGGTAGCTGAAGTTTATAGAGTCAATGGCTGACAAACAATAAGGTCAATGTCTGTCCCATCCTGGAAAAATTGAGGTTAGAACAGGTGAAATTATCATTCTGTTTTGTTTTTATGGCTCTAATAGAATACCAGAGAGTCCCTGACCTCTGCTGCCAGTCATGTCTTACTCTAGCAGCAACGACTAACCTTTGACACTCAATTAAAACAGGAAATAAGACAAAGAATGGGTCAATATGCATGTTTGGCCAATGCAAGCCTTCAAAATAAGTTCCAAAGGGCTTTCGAAGGAGCCATAACCCCTATTCACTTGCCACACTGACATTAAAGTTATGGTCAGTAAAGTAAAAGAAAATAGAAACAAAAATATAAGCTATATCATTTATTTTCTTTCTGACCCTAAGACCTGTGTATTAAGGTATCTCACAACAGAACAATTCACATTACACTTTGTGATTACTGAGGGTGAGGTTGTTGCTGCTAACTGGCTGGACAGGACAGGATAGATGCTAAAGGCACAGAAGGTTGCTGACTTGAATAGTCAGATCATTTTACTTTAATGTGAACTTATTTTGTAAATAGAAGAGAAACAGAGAGTACTTTCTTCATATGGAATAACAGCAGCTTTTTTTTTTTTTTTTTTTGAGAGAGAAGTTAAATACATCAGAGCTAGTAATAGGTTTTGGTGATCACTCAGAGAGGCTTTCACACTAGGGAAAACAAGTGTGCCGTAATTCTGACATGTCCTGCAAAGCGACAATTTGTTGATGGGTATAAGTTCTTCACATATACTCCAAGATACCAGCTCATGTTTTATCAGGAAACAATGAGAAAAGTGCAGGAGAAAAGACATAAGAGGCAAAAAGCAACAGCAGGAGCACCATGGTCCTGGGATTGGTTAGGTCTACATGCCAATTCTGTGCTTCCTTAGTGGCTAAGAAGGCTCACTGCCTTCAGTGTGGGTGACCCAGGTTCGATCCCTGGTTTGGGAAGATCCCCTCAAGAAAGGAATGACTACCCACTCCAATATTCTTGCCTGGAGAATCCCACGGACATCATTTTCTAGGAAGCAGGAATAATACTATATACTTCTTGATACTGTATTTCTTTTTGTCCTATTATTGCTTTTGACTAAATGAGATGGTTCTCATTTAATTATTCAGTGACTAGCATAAAACAGGCATAAATATTTCTTGTGACGTGTCAGTTGCTCAGTCGTGTCCAGCTCTTTGAGACCCCATGGACTGTAGCCTGCTAGGCTTCTCTATCCATGTAATTCTCTAGGCAAGAATACTGGAGTGGGAAGCCACTCCCTCATCAGGGGATCTTCCCCACCCAGCGACTGAACCTGGTTCTCCCACATTGTAGGCAGATCTTTTCCATTTGAGCCACTAAAGGAGCCCCTCATTAATTCATTTTATATATATATATATATTTCTCTATTGAACCAAAATGATTTGATCTATTGTGGCTCAGTGGTAAAGAATCTGCCTGCCACTGCAGGAGACGCAAGAGATGAAAGTTCGATCCCTGGGTCGGAAGGTCCCCCCGGAGAAGGAAATGGCACCCCACTCCAGTATTCTTTCCTGGGAAATCCCATGGACGGAGGAGCCTGGAGGGCTACAGGCTATGGGGTTGCAAAGAGTAGGACGCTACTTAGCAATGACAAAACAACAATGTAATACTAACTGTTAGAACTCCAGAAACACAGTACCAAGGTGTACTATTTCACGTAAAGTAGTCATATATTTATTTTCAAGTAAAATAGTTTAGACAGGCATTCGTATGCTTACAAAACACACACAGATACACACCAACCCACATACATGCATGCCAGGAAAGATCTGGGAAGATATATATAAAATGTCAATAGTAGCAACCTGTGGTGGTAGGAATACGATATATGTTTCTTATATTTGGGCTTCCCTGATGGATTAGAGGTAAAGAATCTGTCTACCAATGCGGGAGACCTGGGTTTGATCCCTGGGTCAGGAAGATCCCCTGGAGAAAGAAATGGCAACTCACTCCAGTATTCTTGCCTGGGAAATCCCACGAGCAGAGGAGCCTGGAGGGTTACAGCCCATGGGGCTGCAAAGAGTTGGACACAACTTAGCAAACTAAACAACAACAATTGTACATTTATTGCTTTTATAATAACAATATTAAAGGACATTTTAATATTTGCAAATCATCTACTTAGTTTAAAAATTATATATTTGATTATTGATAATCCTTCTTAGATAGGCTTTTTACTTAAAAATATTAGCAATATTATCTTAGCATCATCTCTTATTTCTAGCATTCATAGATTCAAAATTTCTGAATGTGTATATTAATCGATGGCAAATGTGATTTTCTACATGCCAGCTGATACTATCTCATCTCATTTTAAAGGAAAACATTCGTGTGTTACTGATTTAATATGATGGAGGTGATATTGAACTCTGCTAGTATTTTACTTAGGCATCAGGTTTTGTTGTGTGGGAAATTAAGATTGGTCTTTAATTTTCTTTATGGTATAAGATTATGACATTTATTATAAGTACTTCACTTGTTTTTATGAAGAACTTGGATGCTTTCTCTTATTATATATGCTTTCAAACATTTTCAGTAACATTGTGATTATTTACATTTGTAGATTTGTAGAATTATGTTGGTTATTTGATAACATAATCCCTGATTATGTGGGGGTAAGTTTCCATAAATTCTATTTTCTAGAAAAAAAATCACAGAACTTATTGCACAGTTTTATAAAGTATTTAAAGTTTTTGCCATTTGGAGGCTATATCCTTCTTGTCACTCATTGTTTTGTTTCTGTGTATTCTCCTTTGCTTTCTTGAATAGATTATTCCTAGTTACCCTATTTTATTTTCTCTAGTAAAAAATAAATATAATAGGATACTTTATACTATTAGTTCTACTGCTTTCTAGATTAAATTCTGATTTTATTTATTTATTTTTAATGATTTGACCTACACACATAATGAAATAATTGCCATGATAAGTTTAGTGAGCATCCTTCATCTCAATAGATATAAAATAAAAACATAATTTTTCACCTTGATGAGAACTCAGGATTTACTCCCTTATTTACTTTTATCTTAAAATTATTAATTATCTCCTTTTTAGGGAACCAACTTCATCATAGACCTGTAAGATTTACTTTTATTGCTTACATTGTTTAGGTCTTCTATATTCTTGCTGTTTTGACTATTTAATCTATCTTTGGCAAAGATAGTATATTAAAATATTCAATTATGTTTCTGTTTCAGCTTATTTACTTCAGATTTCTGATACATTTTGCTTTATGACAGCTTATGCTTTGTTATTTGATGGATAAATATTTATAACTGTCATATCATCATTATAAGCTGTAGCCTTTAAAATTATAAACTGTCTTTTGTTGGTTTAATATTTCTATGGCTGAATTTTCTACTTTGTCTCTTACCAGTATTGTATCCTCCTTTTCACATATCTACTATGTCTACAACCTTCAAACTTTTTTTTTTTTTTTTTTGTCATACATTGATATGAATCAGCCATAGATTTACACGTATTCCCCATCCCGTTCCCCGCTCCCACCTCCCTCTCCACCCGATTCCTCTGGGTCTTCCCAGTGCACCAGGCCCGAGCACTTGTCTCATGCATCCCACCTGGGCTGGTGATCTGTTTCACCATAAATAGTATACATGCTGTTCTTTTGAAATATCCCACCCTCACATTCTCCCACAGAGTTCAAAAGTCTGTTCTGTATTTCTGTGTCTCTTTTTCCGTTTTGCATATAGGGTTATCGTTACCATCTTTCTAAATTCCATATATATGTGTTAGTATGCTGTAATGTTCTTTATCTTTCTGGCTTACTTCACTCTGTATAAGGGGCTCCAGTTTCATCCATCTCATTAGAACTGGTTCAAATGAATTCTTTTTAACGGCTGAGTAATATTCCATGGTGTATATGTACCACAGCTTCCTTATCCATTCGTCTGCTGATGGACATCTAGGTTGCTTCCATGTCCTGGCTATTATAAACAGTGCTGCGATGAACATGGGGGTACACCTGTCTTTTTCAGATCTGGTTTCCTTGGTGTGTATGCCCAGAAGTGGGATTGCTGGGTCATATGGCAGTTCTATTTCCAGTTTTTTAAGAAATCTCCACACTGTTTTCCATAGCGGCTGTACTAGTTTGCATTCCCACCAACAGTGTAAGAGGGTTCCCTTTTCTCCACACCCTCTCCAGCATTTATTGCTTGTAGACTTTTGGATAGCAGCCATCTTGACTGGCGTGTAATGGTACCTCATTGTGGTTTTGATTTGCATTTCTCACCTTCAAACTTTTTAATTACTTTGTTTACTATGCCCCTTGTACACATCAGATAATTGAATTTTTCTTTGTGAGTAATCTGAAGATATTTTCTTGTTCTGCTGAACAATTTAATCTCATTTAAATTGCTTTACATGACAAATTTTTGTTCATTATTGTCATGTTATTTTAGGTTGTGCCGTTTTAGATATCTTTCACTATGTAGACAATTTTCTTATTTTCCTTTTACTATTATGATATATAGGATATTATATCAATGTGTCCTCTTAATAACCTTTATATTAATACCAAAATAAGATACTCTGAGCTTATTTTTTTAGACAGTATCTTTCAGTTCCCTAAACTGATAATAAAATTAGAATATATCCTTTCCTCACCATCCTCCTTTCTATACTTTCTCTGACTCAACTATCTGATAAAATGGCATCATCTTTTAGGGTACTTTGCTACTATAGTATTACTTAGGAAATTTTGAATTACTGTATTTTTGGCTTGCAACTGACAGTATTCTTTCTTCTTTTTTATAGTTTCAATAATTTTAACAGTAAATACTTTGGTATGTATGAATCTCCTTGTACCAGAGATAAATTCTCCTTGGTATAGAGCACATCTTTTCAAAATGAAGATTCCAATCTTCTTTTAAGGACATATCCTGAATTATAATTTTAAATACTTGCTCCATTCCACTGTTTTGCTCTTCTCTCAGAGCTCCAAATATATGATTGTTGACCATGTTTGCTTTGAAGATTGGTGTATATTCAATATTTATCACTTGGTCCTATGGCCCCTTTATATTTTCTTTTATTTCAGTTTTATTTTCTTACCTCTATGCATTTCATCTGTTCTGTACCTTACTGTATTGTCAATTTTTTTTTCTTTTAGCTCTTTGTAACGTAGTCATTATTTCAGAAGTAATCTTATGTTTTACATCTACTTTTGTTCCCAACGGACATCCAGTGGATGAGTAAGACAAATTTTCTGGTCTCTCAACTCTTCTGATGCTTCAGTGACTGGTAATTCTTTTTGTACATGGTATTAATTCTTCAATATACTGTACTTTCTATGCATTTTTTTCTTTCTACCTCTGTTGTCCTTAGATCAATCCAGAACCTTTCTACCAAAGAAATTGGAGCACCTGACCTGCAATATTTGCTACTCAGAAATGAAAAAAAAATGGAACTGCATATTAAAAGCTATAAATATCATAAAGGAAATTTAAGAAAATACTTTATTATTGATAACATAGGTGACACGATTGCCTCTGTAAATAATATTTATGGAAATGTTATTAGAACATAATCTTCATATTTTTAAAATAACTTGGAAGATAAATTTAAGAAAATTAAAAGGAATTTTTTTAAAAAGGAGAGAAAAAGTGAGACACAGGGACTAAATTCAGAATATTTGTAGTTAATAATAATTTTAGAAGAAAAGCAAAGAGACACCAGAAGGGGAGGAAAATATACAAAAATATCTCAAGTTCTCTTGGGATTAAGAAAGGCTTAATTCAGGCTGAAAATATTTTCCAAGCACTATTTGCTATAAATGAACAAAACAAGAACACCTCATAAGTTTAAGGCATAGTCTTATAAAACTTCAGTGTTTCAAGAGGGAGGAAAAGTCTTTAAAAATTTTTAGGTAGGATCAAGTAAAGGATGCTGGAACAGTTAGTTATACTAGAATAAGAGTCAGATTGGTATTAGACTGTGTACTCAAAAACAATGGAGCTATATTTTCACAATTATAAAGGAAATGTGATTTTGAACCTAGAATCCCTTACCAAGAAAAACTAATAACAAGAATGAGAGTAAATATAATTTCAAACATAAAACACATATAGATCAACCTTTCATGACCACTTTCAAAGGAGGAAATATTAATGTACTTCATAAAAGGAAAAGAAACCCAAAGAGGAAAATATAGATTCAAAGAAATAATCTATTTAACTAAGGAAAACAACACAAGTAACAAGGAGGAAATGTTAATGTACTTCATGAAAGGAAAAGAAACCCAAAGAGGAAGATATAGATTCAAAGAAATAATCTATTTAATTAAGGAAAACAATACAAGTAAATTCCAAGTTGTCAGCTCTACAAAATTCTTAGAATACAACTGGACTATATTGAAAAGTTAAGTCAAAGGCTCTTATGAAGACTAACTTGAAAAGGGTCACAGATTTTGTTCTAAACAAATTGTCTATTTAAGAATCTCTATGATATTAGTAATTGAAGGATAACATGTTACTTTATTCAAGGAGAAAATGGTAAGGAAATGAGAAACTTCAGGGGATAAAAGTATATAAATTAGTTAAATATGAACTATAGTAATATAAACCATGGGTTTTGAGACAATAATATGTTATAAGTGATGATAATTTACTTGACTTGATGTTTGAAACCTTCTCATTTGAGAGGCATGGACATAGCAAAATGAAATCACATTTTCTTTTCTATATGACATAGCTCAACAGGTTATAAGAAGGATATTTTCAGATATAATCCCAGTATAATTATCAAAATTTTTAAATTAGCTCTCTTATAATACTATCATCATTCTATAGGGTCTATCCAGACTTTACTGTCACATTAGTGTTCTTCATAACAAAATAAAATCCTAAATTGTGGGTTGTATTTAGCTTTCACATCTTTGACAATAACTACAAGTTAGTTTTAGTGATCACTTTGGTTCATTTTGTACTTTGCTCCTTGGGTCCACTTCTGCTGGTGCGTGAGCATCACACATATCCAGTTATGTTTGCTATTTGTATTCCATCTATGACTCCTGTACCTTAGAAGTCATTAGAGAACTTTTAGAGTAGCCAACAAGTTTCTTTAAGTACCACCGATTTTCTCAGAGGAGTAAGTCAGAATTAATTGTTTTTAAAATTGCCTTTGCTTTTAAGTCATCATCTATTGCAGAATTTCATGCCATAGAATTGTGCTTATTTGTTTCAATATGTTTAAAACTGTCTTCTCAAAATCTAAGATGCATATCTGACTACACTCTGCAGGCTATTCTTTCAGTGCCATGTAGACTATAAGATGACATAATTTCTTCATCCTAAATTCCCCGTTGTCTCTCTTTAGCAATCAATTCTGCCCTGCCCAAAAGAATTAGATTCATTCTAAATGTTTGATGAGTTTTTCCCTTTCACCTCTGTGAGACTGACTTTTTAAAAGTCAAGTTAAGAATCTTTCTTTTTTGTATTTGAATGAGACTTTCAGTAAATGTCCAGATGGTTGAAGCCTCAAATAACTATTATAATTTGCATCTTAGCCAATGTGAGCTACATGCACAAAAAGTGGTTTCTACTCCCTCCATACAGCAGATTACTCTAATCTTTCATAATGGCATCACTTCTGTTTCATCCTCTATGCTTGTTTGAATGTTCATGGATTTCTGTGACCGTATATATTGTTTTGAGTTTGAGATTTTCTCTGTCTTCTGATATAACAGATGTTTCTTTTGAATAGGGCATAATTTTCCATTAGGATATTCTTATCTTATCCCACCAAGTTTTGGAGAATACTAAAAGAAGTCATTTGCTATTTTATTCTATAACTTCAGATTTGCACTACTTGTCATTCATTCTTTACATTTCAGGAGTCTACAGTTTCCCCAGCTTAGTGCTAGGTAGGTTAAAGCGTCTGCCTGAAATGCAGGAGACCCAGGTTCGATTCCTGGGTAGGGAAGATCCCCTGGAGAATGAAATGGCAACCCACTCCAGTATTCTTGCCTGGAGAATCCCATGGATGGAGGAGCCTGGTGGGCTACAGTCCACAGGGTCACAAAGAGTTGGACACGACAAAGCAACTTTACTTTCACTTTTACTTTCATTGTGAAAAAGTGGTGTCAGGGTCAAATAATTTGGGAAACATCATCTACCATAACTTCCTAGCAACTCCCAAGCTGAATAACAAGTGAACAGCCTGGAAAAATACTACATTTAAAACAACAAAAAGCTAAAAACTTGCTTAATTTTGTATATCTTAAATGTTAAGCATGCACCATTCAAGATACAGACAAATTGCAAATACAGGATTGTTCTCCCCTTTAAATTTTATGCAATGAATTTAACCTTATCCTGGTCCTAAGTGAAAACTTCAGCATGTCCACAAGCAAGCCCTGTCTGTTAACTACTATTAAGTGATTATTAGAATAACCCTGAGGAGGCCTTACAAACAGCTGTGAAAAGAAGAAAAGAGAAAAGCAAATGAGAAAAGGAAAGATATTCCCATTTGAATGCAGAGTTCCAAAGAATAGCCAGGAGAGATAAGAAAGCCTTCCTCAGCGATCAGTGTGCAAAGAAATAGAGGAAAACAACAGAATGGGAAAGACTAGAGATCTCTTCAAGAAAATTAGAGATACCAAGGGAATATTTCATGCAAAGATGGGCTCAATAAAGGACAGAAATGGTATGGACCTAACAGAAGCAGAAGATATTACGAAGAGGTGGCAAGAATACACAGAAGAACTGTACAAAAAAGATCTTCATGACCCAGATAATCACGATGGTGTGAGCACTCACCTAGAGCCAGACATCCTGGAATATGAAGTCAAGTGGGCCTTAGGAAACATCACTACAAACAAAGCTAGTGGAGGTGATGGAATTCCAGTTGAGCCATTTCAAATCCTGAAAGATGATGCTGTGAAAGTGCTACACTCAATATGCCAGAAAATTTGGAAAACTCAGCAGTGGCCACAGGACTGGAAAAGGTCAGTTTTCATTCCAATCCCAAAGAAAGGCAATCCCAAAGAATGCTCAAACTACCATACAGTTGCTCTCATCTCACACACTAGTAAAGTAATGCTCAAAATTCTCCAAGCCCGGCTTCAGCAATACGTGAAACTTGAACTTCCAGATGTTCAAACTGCTTTTAGAAAAGTCAGAGGAACCAGAGATCAAATGGCCAACATCCGCTGGATCATCGAAAAAGCAAGAGAGTTCCAGAATAACATCTATTTCTGCTTTATTGACTATGCCAAAGCTTTGACTGTATGGATCACAATAAACTGTGGAAAATTCTTCAAGAAATGGGAATACTAGACCACCTGACCTGCCTCTTGAGAAACCTGTATGCAGGTCAGGAAGCAACAGTTAGAACTGGACATGGAACAACAGACTGGTTCCAAATAGGAAAAGGAGTACGTCAACGCTGTATATTGTCACCCTGCTTATTTAACTTATATGCAGAGTACATCATGAGAAAAGCTGGACTAGAAAAATTACAAGCTGGAATCAAGGTTGCTGGGAGAAAATCAATAACCTCAGATATGCAGATGACACCACCCTTATGGCAGAAAGTGAAGAGGAACTAAAGAGCCTGTTGATGAAAGTGAAAGAGGAGAGTGAAAAAGTTGGCTTATAGCTCAACATTCAGGAAACTAAGACCATGGCATCTGGTCCCATCACTTCATGGGAAATAGATGGGGAAACAGTGGAAACAGTGGCTGACTTTATTTTGGGGGGCTCCAAAATCACTGCAGGTAGTTATTGCAGCCATGAAATTAAAAGATGCTTACTCCTTAGAAGGAAAGTTATGACCAACCTAGACAGCATATTAAAAAGCAGAGACATTACCTTGCCAACAAAGGTCCATCTAGTCAAGGCTGTGGTTTTCCAGTAGTCATGTATGGATGTGAGAGTTGGACTATAAAGAAAGCTGAGTGCCGAAGAATTGATGCTTTTGAACTGTGGTGTTGGAGAAGACTCTTGAGAGTCCCTTGGACTGCAAGGAGATCCAACCAGTCCATCCTAAAGGAGATCAGTCCTGGGTGTTCATTGGAAGGACTGATGTTGAAGCTGAAACTCCAAAACTTAGGCCATCTCATGTGAAGAGTTGACTCATTAGAAAAGACCCTGATGCTGGTAAGCATTGGGGGCAAGAGGAGAAGGGGACGACAGAGGATGAGATGGTTGGATGACATCACCGACTCAATGGACATGAGTTTGAGTAAACTCCAGGAGTTGGTGATGGAGAGGGAGGCTTGGCGGGTTGCGGTTCACGGGGTCGCAAAGAGTAGGACACGACTGAGCGACTGAACTCAACTGGACTGAAAGTTGTGCTCTTCTCCATCGCTCAGTCATGTCAGACTTTAAAGTCGTATAGTCTCTAGCCTATCAGGTTCCTCTGCCCATGGAATTAACCAGGCAAGAATAATGGAGTGGGTTGTTATTCCCTTCTCTAGAGGATCTTTCCAACGCAGGGACTGAAACTGCATCTCTTGCATCTCCTGCACTGGCAGGCAGATTTTTTACCACTAGTGCCACCTGGGAAGTCCAGCCCTAAAGTCACTTTCAGTTAAAAACAAAATATCAATATATAACCAGATTGTCTGTTCCAAGATGAATCCAAACAAAGAGCTTAATTTAACATATATCTTCTTCCTAACACCAGACCAAGGCTGTTTCAGACTGAAAGGGAAGATTATTTCCATCAATTTACAATTCTCCTACCTCTCCTTTCCACGAGGTTCAGACTCCTCCAGGGATTTAGGGGTGGATGGAAGAGTGATAAGGGCTTGAGGAAGGACTTAATCAAAGGCCAGTTCCTGTTCCTTAAGACTGGCAGAAGTTTATAGCTCTTGATCTCATGAGCATTTTTTGTTGGTGGTGGTGGTGGCAATCTTTGCTAAAAGTTTATCAGACCCACTAAATTCCAGGTGCTCACTTGGGACATTTCCTTTTGTTTCTAGATATCCCATAATCACATCCATCTTCACTGCTGGGCTCCTTCTGCCCAGTCAAGTGGCTCTACTAGCCTGGACTCAAGACTACTCCACCCTGACCCTCTCTCCTACATGGTCACATCTGTCTACACGAAACTCTCAGGCACTCCCTGCCCCGATAAACTCTGATTGTACAAGTCAATCCCCACACAGCCTCCTCTACCTATCACCACAGGCCACTTTCATCTTCTCACAGGAGTCAGGATCCAATCTTCAGAGTCCCTAGACTTCAAGGAGCACATTTTAAGCTCTCTGAGAGTTTCATAAGAGCCTCATCACTGGATTTGCCATAAGAAGCTGGCACAGCCCACCACTCCCTCTTGGTGAGCATAGGACAGGTAGAGGCACCGTACTGCCCAACAATCTGATGGCTCAGATGGTAAAAAGAATCTGCCTACAATGTGGGAGACCCAGGTTCCACCCCTGGGTCAGGAAGATCCCCTGGAGAAGGGAATGGCAACCCATTCCAGCATTCTTGCCTGATGAATCCCATGGACAGAGGAGCCTGGCGGGCTACAGTCCATGGGGTCACAAAGAGTCGGACACAACTGAGCAACTAGCGCTTTCACTTTTAATAGGAAGTGAAACGACCTATGTTCTTTGTGAACAACTGAGTGTTGAAAAGAGGGTGTTTTTCAGGGGAAGTACAGCCCCCTCTGGAATTGTGCAACATGGAGCCTGTAGACACAGCAAACAGCTACTGTCAAAGTTACACATTCAAAGTCCTCCCTCTTTACTAGTTTATATTCTCTTGTTGTGTCAGAGAGTTCAAAGGTCACTGAACTTGCTTGTGGATGTTTCCTTTGTAAATTCTGCATGTGGAAATCTGTCTCCCTCATCTTTTAGCATCTGACATCTGGCATGTTTGCACCTTACCTAAATAATAAGGAAACAAAGAAGCAGTTTTAATATCCTGTTACTCAAATATTTTCTAAAATTATTTGTTTACAGAAGATATTTTCCCCACAGAACACTGATTAATATTTCATGGAACAATGATGATCTATGTACCAGAGTGTGGGTGACATGAATCTGTAGTCATCTGAGGTCAAATGTAATAACCAAGATAACTATAATTTTTATTTGCCCAAGACACCTTTCCATCCTCTTCTTTTGATTCCGTGGGAGAATTTCACCCTCTTTCCCTGTCTCAGTGGACTTTTATCAGAAAATAAGAATGGGCAAATAAACAAAGCAAAACACAAACCAAGCCCACATAAATATTCTGGGTAGAATGAAAATGTTTTCCTGCATTTCTTAAGAGGAAAGAATATTAATCTGGGGGTAAGAAATGAAGAGAATATATCTGGAGTCAAAGTCAAGAAAGGAAATTTCTGAGCTCCTGGAAATAGTTGAGTCTCATTAGACAATTATACCACCAAACCTGCTAGTTACATGAGAAAATACATCCCTTTCTCCTTTTTTCCTGTAAGATAATTTGGAATAATTCTCTATCACTTATTGCTATTTTTTTCTTACCTGAACACTCTAAATATACTAGAAGCCCCTTCTCAGTTGTTTTTCTTAAGAAAATAGTTACCTCTTGTATGTGTATAGGCATATCACAGGTCAATATTAGCAGGCTTATCATTTTCTGTCACTCAGCCTCCTATTTCCTATGATTCTTAATATAAAACCAGAGACCCTCCCAGATAATCCTAGTAAGCTAATATAATGCCACATTTGACCCTAATATATCTTACTCTTAACTGGATGTAATAATGAAATATCAAGGTAATATTAAGTCACTTGGAAAAACTCAAGAGCATAATTTTTATTTTGTGGTTTATATCAATTTCTGAGTGTAACTACACTAATGCTAATGACTTTTGGACCTGAAGTTCATATTTGGAAATGATCAAGCACATTCGGTTCTAGAGGAATTATGCACAGGTAATGGTTCCCACTGGGCCCTTCCTTTTTATGTGTTGATAGATTTGGCATGATTTGCTATTATCCACTATTATTCGTAGTGAATGATTTACATGCTCACTAAAATTAGAATATATATTTTAAATATGGGAGAATATGGACAGTTCACTTTAGAAACCTACTTGACATTAAAGGCGTTCTTGTGTTGAGACACAATACAAGCAACCAAGGGAAATCAGGATGAAAATAGCATAAATTTAAATGAATTTATGGACTTATACTTTATAAAATCCTACCACTATGAAAGATTATCATAGTTTACCTTACTCAAGTGTATATACTCTTGAGAAATATACACATTAGTAATAAATTGGTGGTGTGTGTGTGCGTGCACACACATGCAAGAAATATGTAACTTCTTTAAGAATTAAATGTATATTGTCAGATGCAGTGTTATGTAAGAAAAGGTAAGCATATAGGATTATATTTCCTTTCCTCAAAATTCAGCCTCAACTCATCAAGCAATAACTATGATCAAGCTAAGTTGACACGTAGTCAACTTAATCAAAAGAGAAAACAGAAAAAGGACAAAAGAGATACAGAAAGAAAATAATATAGTAAAGCTAAGCAAAGGATAGCAGCCCTTAGAATTGTATTGAATAAAATCTTTGTCAGGTAGATACTCACAGAGAAGCAACATCTCTCTCCAGCAAAACATGTTAACAAGTCTTTCTCATTATACTTTTACAATCTTTGAGTCAGTCTGTTCAAAATTATTTTAAATGGATAGAAACCTGCTCAGTTGCATTTCATAGTTGTGAATGGTCGCACTAGTTGTGTAGAGAGAATAGGTGGTTATTAACATCAACACAGGAACATGAAGCATACAGTAAATTGAAAATTGAAAAATATATTTTCATTCTAATTTATGGGTTCTTTCCAAAGACTGAATTCAGTTCATTCTGAGGGGCTTAAATTGATCTCTCTCTTTCTTGGCAGAACAACAAATGATAGAGGGAAAAGAAAGTAGATGGAGTTTTCCTGAGAGAATTTGACTACACAGTTATGAGTGATGGAAAAGTCAAGTCTATCTCAAAGACTCATGCTTCCAGAGAACCCCAGAGCTAAGAAAATATGTATTCACCAAATACCACTCCCTTAGTTTACAAATAGGAAAATGAAGATCAGAAAGTTGAAGTGATTTGCTCAATGTCATACAGGGAGATACTAACAGATCTATAACTGAAATTTAGTTGTTATGTTTTTTCTATAAAATTGTGAACTTGTATTGTCTGTCAATTACTGGCATCAAAAATCCTACCGTTCAATCTTCTCTGAAGTGCTAAACTCAGAATCTAAGGCTCGCAATGAAGCACATAAGAACATTTAATCCCATCTAATCAGGGTGCATCATGTGAAAGATCCACTTTCACTTTCCGAACAAAATTCTCAAATATGATAATCAGAATAAAGCTATTCCTAAAAATGAATTTGCTTTTGAAAAGTCTAATATCTTGCATAAACTTCGTAAAGGCACACTTAAAATGAATTTTTTTGCATGCAATAATTTCATAGAAAGAAAATGCATTAGATGTCATTTTTAAAACTGGAAGCAACCATCAAACTGGTAAAAAACCATTACAGAGGAATTTGCCTCATATCCACACTTAGCTTATGTTTATTCAACTACACACAACCATAAAATAGAGTGTGAACAATTTAACTAAGTTAAGCTATATGAAATCAATATTTTTTATAGTTTAAAAAATGTCACATATCAGCAACTTTATATCACTGAGCCCACTTGCTTCTGAATGATCATGAAATGCAAGATAGTAATCCTGATCTTATTTCTTGCATGAGTATTTTGCTAAGCTAAATGTGACTCATATTAAATTACTTCCCTATTTTTTTATCATAGAAGTCTTAAACACGATCCACTGGCCTTGTATTTACATAAATTCATGAGCACTGTGCTTTTTGAGAAAGAGCAATTTAACAGCATTATTAAAGTTAATTTGAGGAATGCACATTTATCACATTTAAATTTATAACTTTAAAATGTAAATCTGAATAAGATATAAATTCATTTATCTCTGGGTGTTTTAAAGTAAAAAGATTTACTTTGATGATCAAACATTCATATCCTTTACAATCTTTTACAGCAAATATGGCATTTATTTTATTATATGCAAGATATCAAAGACTACTACCTGAGAAATTACCTAGTCTACCCTCTGTATTATTTCAAGGATTCTAGAGGATACTCTAGGGTTCTTATGGTAGTTTTCAGCCTTCCCTGGTGGCTCCCACGGTAAAGAATCTGCCTGGAATGCAGGAGACCTGAGTTCATTCACCGAGTTGGGAAGATCCCCCGGAGAAGGGCATGGCTACCCATTGTAGTATTCTTGCCTGGAGAATCCCATGGACAGAGGAATCTGGTGGACTACAGCCCATGGAGTCACAAAAAGAAACCAACACTTTCACTTTTCACAGTGGTATCTCTATCAGATGACATATCGTGAATTTTTTTATTTTTATTTATTTTTAATTAATTTATTTTACTCTACAATATTGTATTGGTTTTGTCATACATTGACTTGAATCCACCATGAGTGTACATGTATTCCCCATCCTGAACGCCCCTCCCACCTCCCTCCCCATCCCATCCCTCTGGGCCATCCCAGTGAGTTTTAACCTGCTGCCCTTTCTACTACTTGTCACTGCAGCTTACCTTCACCTCCAAGAAATGGATTCTTTATTCTTCAGGGTTTGCTTTTATATTATATGAAGACTATCTTTCAGCCTAAGAAGTGCCTGTCAATAGCTATGCACACTTTTTACTCTTCTGTACCTCAGATGTGGGAGCAAGAGAACCTAAATTAAGAACCTGTAGTGGTGAGCACAGAGGACCTTGAGAAATCAAGCCAGATTATTTCCACAGTCATTTACTACTCTTGGTTTACAGGACTTTGATATCATGATTGGTTCTTTGTCCTAAGCGCTGGCTTCACTTGCCAGAAGAAACAGGACAAAGAATCTAACAACAGCTGAAGTCAGGAGGGCTGAAAGAAGACTGATGGATTGAGTGTCAAAACTTCCTGGTGGGTATCTTTCCCAGGATTTCACAGAATAAGTGATTTGCAAGCAGAGCGACCTGATTTTGAAATCCGAGCAGTTTCACCTTCCACTCTGGATCTTGACTGCTCAAAATTAAATCACAATAAAGATTAATGCAATGCGTTAAGCTGTCCCTGAGCTATCGGAATCAGATAAGAGGTGTGTGGCATTGTGGGGAGATCACATAAGACTGTGATAATTCAAACGCACAATTTGTCAAATGGCTCCTTCTGTTGGCACAGAGTTGAAGCATTTTCATGAGCTTGAGCTTAAGATCTGAGCAAGGGCAAGAAATAACAATTTTGCTTTGTGGATGAACAAAGATAAATGTGTTCTGAATTATGAAGAGGAAAAACGAAGTGTGATTAAGCTTAGATATTTCCAAAGTATTTTTCTTAAGAAATAAAGCTAACACAAACATTTCAACTGTACCTAAACCTCTTCCCAATATATCGCAGCCTCAGTCTCTGTAAGGGGAACAACAGCACTTTGCATTTATATAGCACCGTTTGTCCAAACACTCAGTAATGTTATGAATAGAAATAGTTTAATTTATCCTTACAATGTATCTCTTACATGAATAAAGGGCTATTTTTCTTGCTTTTATTTTTTGTTTAAGGCTAGCATAAGTCAAGTTCAGAACTATAAAGTCATGCAGATCATGTAGCTGTAATAATTGAAAAGAGTGGCCCTATTTCATCATTGGATTTCTATCAAAGCCAAGGACTGCTAATTTTTTTGGCTGAAACTATCATAATAGAAGTTTAAAAATACTCTCCCTACCTGCAGGGCTGCCACTTGCTAACGTGCAGCTTTTCTTACCAAGTCACTATGTGTATCTTGTAATACTCTTTTGGTTTGAAGAAATGCAAATCTGTATCAGCAACTAATTATATTGAATTTTCAGTGTGGTTAAGACAAGATTTTGAACCAAAATGAATGATGATCCCCAAGTTGGAAAAGGCACACTTAGTTATTAACTCATAAACCAAACATAAAAGCCACTTTGTATGAACAGTGGGTTCTCCAATAAGAATCAAGTATAGAGAAAACATTTAATAATTAAACGTTTCTATAAATATATATTATAATAGCCAGAAATGTTGTGAACTAGATTGGAGGTTCCCAAACTCTGGGCCTCAGACCCATACCTTCTGTCAGATTAGCAGTGGCATTAGATTAGAAATAAAGAGTACAATAAATGTAATGTGCTTGAATCATTCTGAAACCATCTTCCCCCACCTAGGACTGTGGAAAAATTACCCTCTATGAAACTACTCCCTGGAGCCAGAAAGGTTGGGGGCCGCTGAGCTAGATGAAACTTGAATATCTCCACAAGTGCAAAATGGCTCAGGACTATCCCCAGAATAGCTGATGGGAGGAAATGGCAAAGGAATTCAGGAAATAGATTAGGAGCAGCAGGGTTTTGATCAGGGACTCAAAAGTACTTGGGCTAGGTGACAGAACTTTGGACAGTGAATATTTTTCAAACAGATTTTTCTCCCTAATAATTGAACTCTCAATGGCATCAGAAGTAACAAGCTTCCCCTACAAAGGGAAACTCTTCTGAAAGTTTTTCTCTTTTCAGAAACAGTGATTAATTGGATGTGGTCTAGACCTCTTGTGTATATAGCACACATTCTCTGACTTGGGAGTCTGTGTTCACGCTATCCAAGCATGTCTTAATTTTCTTCGTCTTTCTCTTCTATGATATTTATTTTTGGTTTCCACATTTTCTAATATAAGGGGAAAATCCTCAGTAGAAACCTGAAAAATATTCTTTTGTATAAATGAAAAAAGATAGCCCAACTTCAAGGCCTTACATAACACTGATAATGATCTACATTTAAATATATATATATAAATATATATATAAATATATATATATATATATATATATGCATATGCTTTGAGTGTATTTCAGAAGTCTGAAGCATGGAGAGAAGAGAAATACCCCAATCATAAAAAAAATTGCTACCATTAAGTATCATGGCTGCCTATGTTCAAGTGTCCTAGCAAGTATAAAAGGACTGGTGGTAAATAGCACTTATGGATCTCCAACAACATGGATGAAAGTGAATTAAAAGAATACCACTGAGTGTGTAGGAGTGTATGTGTGTGTCTATATGTAGTGCCATTATGTTTCGCCCTTGAGTTTTGAGTCCATTTCAAATAATGTTAGGATGTGAACAGACTAAGAAAGTTCTGCTACATCAGCATCTATCCTGAAGAGAGTGATTCACAATCTGAAACTGTAATTCTTTAAAATATGTCATTATCCAAAGTCTTAGTTTGTACAAGCAATTAGGCAGTTAAGTAAAAGCAATGTGGTCACCTACCTGTTCATGGGTAGTGCCAAGAGACACAAATTAGAAATGAAAGGTCAGTACAGCATATATTATAAACTAAGACAGATTTTAATTAACAGTTTTAATTTATTCAAATACTCATTTACTCAATAGCTAGAAATATTTACTGAATATCCACTATGTGAGCTATTTCCTAGGTACCCAGAACACATCAGTAAATAGAAATCTGCTTTCATGGAGCTTCTATAGAAAAGAAAATTTAAAAGTCAATAAATCTATACAGTAACTTAGAAAGGAAATGCTGCTAATGAGAAAATAAAGCAGGGAATGAGGACTAGATACCCAGATGGGGTAGCATGCATGCTTAGGTATTCAGTGATGTTCAGCTCTTTGAGACCCTATGGATTATAGCTCAACAGGCTCCTCTGTTCATGGGGTTCTTCATGTAAGAATACTGGAGTGGGTTGCCACTCCCTTCTCCAGGGGATCTTCCTGACACAGAGATCAAACATATGTTTCCTGTATCTCCTGCATTGGCAGGTGGATTCTTTACCACTGAGCTATCTGAGAACTTAGAAAGGGTAAATTTGATGATGGGCATCAGAGAAGAGACTAAACAGAGTGATATTCTTTAGTAGGCAAGAAAAGATGAGTCTAGTACACAGCTAAGCAAATAAGCCTTAAGTAGGGGTGTGGGGTGGGTTCATCTATAGGAACAGTAGGGGAGAGAGAACACACGAACATAGATTCAGACAGGGAATTTGAGGTAGAAGCTTATAGGATTTCTCTCATTACTTTCAATTTTCTTAGTGAACTGGGAGTTCAGTCACCGCCTAAATTTACGTGGAAACCTAAGAGAGGAGAGATGTTTGGAATTGTCTCAAATTACAATGAGATAGTGAATGAAGTAAGTAATTGTATGGTGGTGGAAGTGCTAAACATTCATTTGAAGTTACTAGCTATTAATTTCAGATTAAAACAATCAATTTGGTTCTAAATCTTTCTCCAGTCATAGTCAATTTCATGAATCAAAATGTATGGGGTAGGCAGCTGTGTTTTTCCAGGACTGGGGTTTTGTCAAGTGTTTTTTCAATAAAGTGAGAGGGAGGCAGAGAAGAATGCGTCTAAGATAGAATGGTTTTAGCAATGGTAGATAAATTCAAGTTGGGTGAGAAGAGCTGAGAGGACATGAAGAAGAAGACAGGCGGTATGAAGGTATCAGAATCACTGGACTTTGGGACCCCAGGACCAAAGTGTTCAAGAAAATCCTAGAGGATTTTACACTTGAGGTTGCAGAAAGGTTCAGCAACTCGTAATGACAGAGTCTAGGTGTATACCTGAGGTAAGTGCAGAAGAAGTTTCCCTGTAGGCGGGGAACTGAGAAGCTAGGGCACAGGAAGGATCTTATTTGTGAATTAGACAATCATCAATAACTAAGGCAAGAGTAATTTTGGCAATTGAGGCAGGAGTTAAAAATCTTCAGAGTGAGACGATCACTTTGGAGTAGAGGGGTGAGTGATCCAACAAAGAGGGATTCACAGGTGGTGTTACCTGATGTGATGACTTGAGAGTCGCACTGTAGTGCTTTAGAAGAGAAAGGAAACGCGGTCTCGAAGCAGCAGGAGTGAATTAGGAGACCTAACCCAGCTCTAGGCCACACGGTAAGGAGGAGTCTGGGAGAGGAAAATACTTCACTACATAACAAAATGACAACGTGTTCTTAGGGGAGCCAGGTTATTACCAGCAATAAAGTGAAAAGAAAACTCTTTCTGAGATTAAATTAATATATAGAGGATTTTGCTGATGATGAAAAGTGCACTATTTAGAAAATTGTAGACTTGCATTTCATTTTCATATTGGTACCTTCTTGTTCCATTTTTGGTATTTATGTTTTTGCTTTGGTATACAGTTAATTTTGTTCAGGAAAAATTGCCTTTTTTTTTTTTTTCACATCTTCCACAGGCATTGCCCAGAAAAATGTTTCCTTATAAGCTTAAAGCTATCTAACAATTTTTTTCAAATCCAATTGTCTATCATTTTGATAGAAAAATGAAACCCCTAATACACTGAAAAGGTTTTAAAGACACTTTCCAATGAAATACTAATGGCAAACATTACAGACAATAGAGAAGAGAACCAAAAAATGATTCTGGAAGTGTCCATTCAGATAAGATGAGGCAAGAAGACGAGGAAATGGAATTCTTTGTATTTTTTTTCTTTAGTTTTCCTTACCCTCTCTATTTTGTTCCTTGAGTTTGTCTCTTGTTCTTTGTATTTCCCCCTACTTTTCCATTTAATTTCTGTCTTTCTTTCCTCAACCTCTCAATCTTTGTTCCCCATTGTTTCTATTTTTTTCTCCTTTTCCAAAATTCTTTCAAATAGAAAGTAGTTCAGCACTATGTTATTCTCCACCATCTTCCTTATTTTACCCTTCCTATCAGCTTTGCAGGACATTTGTCATCTCTGCTGCTGCTGCTGCTGCTAAGTCACTTCATCTCATCTGAGATTCCAGCAATGCACATTCATTTGTACTTACGGAAAAGTATTGTTCACTGCCCCTAGCATTTGTTGGCAAAGGTCTCTCATTAATAATTCTGACTCTACTTGGTACCAACAAGTTGGTAAACAGTGTGCAGTGACATTTCAGATATATTTATGAATCTATAGCAATTGCAGAAATGAAAACAGTTCTCCTGTATCCATTTTATTTTTTTCTTAAGTTAGAACCAAACTGAAACTGATGATGAGTCACTGAAAAGTTTGTGTTTTTTTATTTTTATTTTCTCTTAGTGAGTAAAAATATTAATACCAATCAAGCAAATATATTTTAGAAAAGTCTTTGGAATATTTTAAGTATCTTATTGTTCTCACTTTTCAAAAATATTAACTTTTTTGAAAAGATGAATAAAATCACAAATATTAAAATATCTCATAATTACTCAAAAATATGTCCTGCAATAAATCTGACATGATACAGGCAGAGATGGTATTTTTGAGATCCTGGTGGTTAATTACCAGTCCTCATGAGACTGATTGTGTCATTATGAAATCTGATATGTCACCTGCTAGTTACATATTTTTGGATAAAGTATTAACGTCTCTTTTTCTAACATAAAGATAAGGGCAACAGTACTCTCCTCATAAACTTGTTGGGAGGATTAAATAGTACCCACAAAGCACTGAAAACTGTGTCTGACTAATAAACAATAATGACTCAATAAAAGTTTGCCATTAATGTTGCATAATACTTTCATGTGTTTAATGTTCATAGATGACCAATAAAAGGAGAGATTTCAGAGTATTATCTACGATATTTCTCCCCCTCTCTTTTTTTAATGGAGAAGCTTCGATAAAGATAAACTGATAAATGATCAGTTAATTAAGTGAAAGCTACGTGAATTTGTATGACTTGTCAGGTTATGATAGGCACTTAAAAGCAAAGGATGAATGAACCAAATAAAATAAAATGAAATGTCTTCTATCTCTAAAAGGACCATTTATTTGTATTTGTATTAACACTTAGAAATGCTTTCTCTTGTTCAGTCAAAATATAGAAAGTATGCTATGTGCTTTTTATTACAAACAGACACACTTCTATTTTTAAGTATGCTAAAATATTAAAAATATATTATATTATCTAATTTTCAAATTTTGTAAATAAACATTATAACACCAAAATTTAAACTATGGGTCAATTAAAATTATAATTATTTTATAAATTTAAACTTACAACTATATATGAATAATAGCTTGATCAATGTATTGAAGAGTGACTTTTAAAATGACATTCCTTTTCTTTTTGTTACATATTATATAAAACATGTGTTTTGTCACTTTCATGGTTATGTTTTCAAAACAAAAACCAAGATACACTATCTGATAAATCTAATTATACTTTTACACTGAATTGAAATAAAGACTATAGAGAAAGATCAGGATATATAACTTGATTCCAATCTTCCCTCTTGACAAAGTATCTGAGTCCAATTTTTGTTGATAAACCCCAGGATATATATATATAAATGACAGGCAGGTATAATAAGCAAATAATATTTCTCAGAACCTACAGAATTTTATTTAGCACTTTTTTTCCCCTCTATAATAAGTCCTGCTTAATACTTAATGAACTCAACTCCAAATAAGGTCTTCTATGCAATTGTCATCTTCCTACTTGGCCAATTATGGATTGTCAAAGTACAAAGATTTTACAACTAGCAAATTAATTTTAACTTAATTAACTTTAGTAACTACCTAATCCTTAAAAAAAATAGCAATTTGATTACAGATTAGAGTAGAAAACTGAGATTCTTGGGATTAGATCATTTGTCCATGATTGTAAGGGCTGAATTTCAACCCCAGAATCTTCTTAGTTATCAAACATTCTGGTCTACTACTGTTCCAGCTTGGTTATGAACTGTTTGACTATAAAATGAACAGAGATGGAAAAATAAGATAACTGGGTCTCACACATTCTTTTTCTGAGGATTATCTGATTACATTAGGAAAGAATAGACCTTAGCTTCTTAAAGTACTAGTTAATTCTATCATTAAACATATATATATTTTTTTTTTCATAAGAAATGCTGTGTCACTGGGCCCTAATGATGACTTTTACTCTTAACTCATTCCACTTTATAGCCAGAATAATCCATTGATTTTAATGAGTTTATAAAAAATGTAAAGATTACAAAATATCATCAACGGTCAGTCACCACTATTTCTGATCTCATCCCCCAATCTCTCTCTCCCTCTTTCCTTTCCCTCCCTCACTCTATTCATCCCCTTCCCTCTCTCTATTCACTAGAAACCCTGTATCACCTTATACTCTCAAGGGTGATGATACTCCCCACTTTAGAGATGAAATCCTTACTTTATTATCCTTTTCAAACTAACCCTTTCGCATTAGCTCTTTAGATTTTTACAATTCTTTACTCACAAATTTATCTTTTCCAGACTATTTAGGGAGGAGAAAAGACAGTTGAAAGTTGAAATTAGAGCATGCATACACACATTGACATACATTTGCCCTGCTACAATATTTGATAGTTTCTTCCTAGGAGGTGATTTTGTAAAATCTTCAATTTAATTATCTGTCCCTTCTCACATTTGTAAGTTGGTTAAGTCAAGAAGGTCAGGGGAAAAAGAAAGGAGAAAATAAAATGTGGGTGTTTTGCCAAATAATAATAATCTCATAGTTTCAAAATTTCTGCTCTTGTGGACTTACGTTTGTAGCTGTCTTTGAAGAAGTGACTCAGAAAAAACTAAAGGAGAAAACTGATGAATTAATAATACATGATAAAGAATAATCATGCAAGTAGCAAGGCAAAAACTAAACGAAGGACTGATGGACAACAGTTAAATTGTTTATCATAACAATCATAATAACCACACTACAAAATTTAAAAACTCTGATTTTGAGGAGAGATTTATTCTTTTATAAATGGCTCTTTAATTGCCCATAATTGTAACTACTTTCATAACTTGGAGTAGAGAGTGTGACTTTCCACAACAGAATGTCTCATATTTTTACCAGCTTTCCGCATTTGAAAGAATATTAAAAATTACATTTTCCTTATAATAGTTAATTTGACTGTCCATGACACAAACTAAAGCTATAATCATAAATAAAAGTAAAGAAGGCAATGAATGTGATGTAAAGATTTGGGACATTTCAGTTAAGAGTTGCCACTTACTGTTTAAAGTGTATTACACTTCGTCATACTTCATTCTTTCTCCCTAGTTCTAATTTGTTCCTAAAATAAAGAATGTAGATACCTTAACTTTAGTAAGATCCACTGAATTTAATGTTTCAGTAAAAATAATAAAAATTTAAATCCTTACTGATAATAATGAGCTATCCTTGAGTCAAAATCCTGGAAGAAATCAGTAGAAGAGTATATGGTCATAAAAAGAACAAGACAGCTATCTGTGACATAATGAAGGCAAACTGAAAGCAACTAGAGTCATCGTCTTTCTAGTCGTTCAAAAATAATCTTGTTCTTGTTTGGACTCCTTCCATGAAATAAGGAAAAGTCGACATTCTATAGAAAAGTGATAATATCTCACAGAGATAACAATAAGGAGGAAATGGGAGGATATGTGCTATCACCAAAAAGAATGAGGAAATCTATGTGTATACACATGGAGCAATTTCTAACTTATACTGTTAAATGGAGCAAAGCTAGATGCAGACAGATATGCTACTGACTGCAAATAAAGGGAAATGAAGATGTACACATAGGCATCTGTGAATTCTAATATTATTTCTGAAAGAGTTTACAAGTTATTTCCTTCTGGAGAACAGTGTTAGACAATTGCATGAATAGCAGGAAGACATAGTCTGCGTTGTAGATGATCTTGCTGTTGTTTATTCACTAAGTTGTGTCCAACTCTTTGCGACACCATGGACTGCAGCTCCTCTTGTCCTTCATTCTCTCCCAGAGTTTGCTCAACTTCATGTTCATTGAGTCAGTGATGCTATCTAACCATCTCATCCTCTGCTACCCTCCTTGCCTTTTGCCTTCAACCTTGTATACACTTCTTTATTTTTTAAAAAAAATTATTAAGTGTATGTATTTACTACTGAAAACTAAAAGTTTACAATGAAGATGATTGTCAGTATTTAGAAAAGGTCTGGCACTCATCATTATTGAGGCTCAATGCTAATGATATAGCCTATCTAGGTTTGGGACAGATCTAAGAGTTTTGCAAACTCTCTGAAAGCATCCTTAATTTGTTGTAAGCACATAAATGTATATATATTTGCACATAAATATATATATAATGTTATATAAAGCACATAAAATATATACAATGTTAGTGCTTATTTTATGTGTAAGCACATAAAAATATATATGTTAGTGCTGAATATATATATTTAAAAATACAAGCACTAACATTCCTATGTAAAATATAACTTGAATGAGAAATTGCTGTGATGATGTATTAAGCTATAGATCATCAGAGCCAACAGTCACTCTGATGATGTATTGGTGCAATAAATCTCCAGATATGACCACTGAAAAAGTATTACTCAAAAGAGAATGGTCTTCAAGTTAAAAACTGATTCAACATAAAATTCAAAGAGAAAACTATAGAGAAACAATTTATCTGTTGCCAAGAAGTGATATGCAAGCAAAGATGTCTTCTCGGGGCACTTCTGTTTTGAGCATTACAACTTTAGCAGGCTCAGGGGAAATCAAAACAATGTGCCCATTCTTCCAGCAACCAAAATTAATCCTGGAGATACGTGGTTAAAAGCAAAACACTCAGGGCATCCCCAGAGGAAAGAAGGCTCTCTGAGTACCAAAGATTTAAAGGGGGCATAGGAGGGTGGAAAATAGAGGCATAGGAGGAATTTCAGAAGGTGATCCATATATAATATAAGTGAAAATTTGCTCTGAAGGCTGAAGAGCTCAAAAACTGCAATGGAATACATAGTCCAAGTCCAGAACACGGCAGAGAACAGGTGAGCACAAAGTGGCCGTCACAGGTCAAGTTCAGAGGCAGTTTAGGGAATTCTTCCTGGATTAGAAACTGACAGAGAGGAGGCAATTTTATAGGTTGATTCAGAACTTTTCTATTTATTATTCACACGACCTTGGAAATTTTGAAATAATCTTTTGCCATTCAAATTAGAAAGAAATTTAGGCTAGAGATGGAAATCGCTCACTTGCATCCATTTCAAATCACTAAAGAAGGTGTCTGAACAAATTTGTCTGTGGTTGTTTTCTTTCTTCGCTTGAGAGTCTTTAAGCAAATACAGGATGTGATCTTTTAGTTGCTATTCATTTACTGCTAATCCAAATTTAGGGAGGTACAGACATTATGAGGATTAATTTTGCAATATACACCAAGAGCCTTTAAAATCAGCAATTCTGCTTCCAGGAATTCTACTTCTAAAAAATATATGCTGAAGAAATAATGAGAGAGGTGTCTGAAAACATGTACTAGAATGCTAAGATTTTCATTCTTCCTCCCTCCCTTACATGTGTATATAGCTTTTTTAAAATGTAACATATGCGCGCTGTAAAAATGTTCAGAATATTTACAAATGTATAAAGTAGTAATACTAAAGCCCTTTCTCCTTCCATTAAAAAAAAGAGATGTGATCTTTTAGTTGTCACTGTGTGTGTAAGTAATGGGAACATCTCCCAATTAATTCATTAATTCAGTGGGCATGTATTTATAGACTACCTACCCCTGAATCAGGTAGTGTGGACCTTTAGGATACAAAAGTAGTAAACAAAGAAACATAGTAACTCTTTGCCTTTATCATGTTTTGTCCCCTTTTCATCCCTTGTCTAACAGCATCCTCTTAATATTTCATGTGCCTCATATAATCATCATGGCCACTCCATCCCAAGACATGATCACTCTCTTCTGAATTTCACTAAATTTCACAAATGGATGAAACATCTTAATCTAGTTCAACATTTTCAATTTAGATGAGCCTATTGTGGCCTATTACTGATCAAGTGATTTAAATGCTCAGGTTGTATATATCAAGTTGTATAAACATGACTTGAACCAGGTCTTCTAACATTTTTCAAGATTTTTCACCCTCATTTGGCACACGACCTACACTGTTGTTTTTGTATGTAAAATGTCTTTGTATGTAAAATTTATGATTTTCACCACTGAAGAGAACTTTTGAGTCTAAGGACTTAGTCTAATCTACCTATGTATTCTCTCTCCAAACCTAGGACACCTCACTGTCTTCCTGATACAGAAACGTGACTGCAAATATTACTCTTTCTAACTTTTCTCGATCACTAAGTTCTGAGATAAGAGCCATTTCAAGTAGTGCTCTGCAAGTGACTCAATCATGTCACTTTTAAAAAATAGATTGTGATTCTCTTCTGATGTCACATTCTAAAAAGGAATTCCATCTAAATATGAAATTGCGGCAAAAACATTTTCAGCAAAGGCAGTGAATTCCAGGGAAGGAACTAGTAGATTGACTCCTAAGCTGCTTAGATCTTTCAGATTTATTTCTTTTTTTAAAACATTTTGTTGGATTATTGTTGATTTACAATGTTGTGTTTAATTTCCACTGAACAGCAAAATGACTCAGTTATATATTGAGTTGGCCAAAAAGTTCATTTGGGTTTTTCTGTAAGATAGTATGGAAAAACCCAAATGAACTTTTTTCAACCATATATATACATGTATATGTATATATATGTATATGCATATATATGTGTGTGTGTGTCTGTATTTATATATATAATATATATTCTTTCTCAAGTTCTTTTCCACTATGGTTTTTCACCAGATATTGAATATATGTCCCTACACTATATAGTAGGACTTGTTGTTTATCCATCCTATATATAATATACATACATAATAGTTGGCATCTGCTAATCCTGAACACCCTGTCCTTCCCTCTCCCACTCCCTCCCCTTTGGCAACCGCAGGTCTATTCTCTATATCAGATTGATTTCTTTTGATCTAGGTGGGGCAGGGGAGAGAGGAAGGTCTTAGATATGGTTTAACAAAGATACTGAGTAGAAAGTCCCTGAAAATGTGAATGCTGAATCTGACTGTAATATTTGAGATAGGAAAGAAAGACAGTTCAATGACAACAGATAGGAAGCCTTTAGTTGTAGGATGCTATTCTTTTTTTTTTTTTTTCCCAAGGATTAAAGTGAAGAACTCCTGTCATCAGCTCTGGCTAATGAAATTGAGGATATTGCCACAAATTCCTATAAACTTAATACAAATATTAATTACTTTTGCACATAAGAAACACTCTACACTCCTCCCCCTTTTTCAGGTTTCATTTGAAAATCCAATTATACAGAAATGCAGTTTTAATTATAATATTGATTTTACTTCTTTGCTAGGAGTGGGACTAATTCAATTAGTTCTAATTATGTGCATAGAGTGGTCTGACTAATCTTGCAAGATGTTGGCCCACTCACTAATTTCATACCACTTTTCTTCACATCCAAATCCGAGAGGAAAATTAAGGCTCTGAAAAGGCTGAAATTGTGCAGACCTTTAATAAAGGAACATGAGAAAGGAGATACAATAGTCTGTTAAAGAATTTGACAATTTGACAGTGTTTTTTTAAGATGCAAAATTGTGCAAATCAGATTTTATTTAGCCTTTGCAATTAGAAACAGCAGCAGGATTTAAAGAACTTTCATGAGAATCAAGAGGAAGACTAATAAAACAGTAATAAAGAAATATTCAGTGGTAACAATCACTTTCCTATTAAAAATGTTAAGGTAGGATCAAATAATAGATTTAATCATTTAAATAAAAATCAGCAGGATGTTTTGTAGAAATAAGAGGTGTTATGATCGTTATAAAATGTCCATGACTATTAAACAGGTGGAGAAGACTTTATTCAAAGCTATTTTAGTAGAGCAAAGAGATCTTTTTACTCAACTGAAACCATGAGCAGAATGGGGAGATGTTTAGGTCACCTGTGTTTTTCAGCTGGCTTTACTCAAAGGAAAAGTAAACTTTATGTCTTCATGACAGGAGGCAGTTTTATAACTTGAAGCAAGGTGCTCACTAAAGTTAGGCTCTTCCACTCCCACAGAGTTCAAGAGATAGAAGCCTTGATGACTACATCAAAGGGTTGTCTCCCAGGCCATTGAAATAAGTAGTCCTAGGTATAAAAGTCACAATTTGTTGCTGTTTAGTCATTCAGTTGTGTCCAATTATTTTCTACCCTAGGGACTGTAGCCTACCAACCTCATATGTCCATGAGATTTCCCAGGCAAGAACACTGGAGTGGGTTGCCATTTCCTTTTCCAGGGCATCTTCCCAACCCAGGAAACCTCCTGCATTGCAGGCAGATTCTTTACTTCTGAGTCACTAAGGAAGCTCACTTACTAGCTAAAAGACTTCATAAAAGTAGTCATTTTCTTTCTGTGATTTTATTGTCTCATCTATGAAACTAAATACTTAGAAAGGCCTGACCTTGGTGATAGCTTCAAGTCTCTTCCAGATTGTGTATTATAGAAGTCTATGTGTGGTCTTTACAGAAATATTTATAATTCTGATCATCTCTTTTACTGCTCTTTTCAACTGAAAAATATGTACCCTAATATCTTGGAAGAAATTTTGAGTGATTAACTCCTTCTCTAAAGGAGAGACAAGAAAGTCTTCTTAAATGAACAACCCAGAGAAATAGAGGAAAACAACAGATTGGGAAAGACTAGAGATCTCTTCAAGAAAATTGGAGATATCAAGGGAACATTTCATGCAAGGAAGGGCATGATAAAGGACAGAAAAGGTAAGGACTTAACAGAAGAGAAGAGATTAAGAAGAGGTGGCAAGAATACACAGAGTTCCAAAGTCTACACTCAGTTGTGTCTAGGCTCCTCTGTCCATGGAATTTCCCAGGCAAGAATTCTAGGTTGCCATTTCCTACTCCAGCAGATCTTCCTGGCCCAGGTATCAAACCTGTGTCTCCTGCATTAACACATAGATTCTTTACCACTAGTGCCACCAAAGTCCAAAATACACAGCAAACTATACAAAAAAGAAAAGGTCTTAATGACCTGGATAATCACAATGGTGTGGTCACTCACCTATGAACAAAGCTGGTGGAGGTGATGAAATTTCAGATAACGTACTTAAATCCTAGAAGATAATGCTGTTAAAGAACCTCACTCAATGTGTCAGCAAATTTGGAAAATTCAGCAGTGGTCACAGGCCTGGAAAAGGTCAGTTTTCATTCCAATTCCAAAGGTGGGCAGTGTCAAAGGATGTCCAAACTACCATACAATTGCACTCATTTCACATGCTAGCAAGGTAATGCTCAAAATCCTCAAGCTAGGCTTCAGCCGTATGTGAACTGACAACTTCCAGCAATGTGTGAATTAAGAACTTGCCTTTCCTAGAATAGGCAGAGGAACCAGAGATTAAATTGCCAACAATCATTGAGAAAACACGATAGAGAAAGCAACATAGAGAAAGCAAGAGAATTCCAGAAAAATAAACATCGACTTCTGCTTACCTGACTATGCTAAAGCTTTGGAAAATTCTTAAAGAGATGGGAATACTAGACTACCTTACCTGTCTCCAGAGAAACATGCATGCAGGTCAAGAAGCAACAGTTAGAACTGGAAATGAAACAATGGACTGGTTCTAAATTGGGAAAGGAGTATGCCAAGGATGTATATTGTTACCCTGCTTATTTAACTTCTATGCAGAACACATCATGTAAAATGCTGGTCTGGATGAATCACAAGCTGGAATCAAGATCGCCAGGAGAAATATCAACAGCCTCAGATATGCAGATGATAACACTTTAATGGCAGAAGGTGCAGAGGAACTAAAGAGCCTAGATGAAGATGAAAGAGGAGAGTGAAAAAGTTGGCTTGAAACTCAACATTCAAAAAACTAAGATTATGTCATCTGGTCCCATCACTTAATAGAAGGGGAAAAAGTAGAAGCAATGACAAATTTTACTTTCTTGAGTTCCAAAATCACTGCTGATGGTGACTGCAGCCATGAAATTAAAAGACACTTGCTCCTTGGAAGAAAAGATATGACAAACCTAGACAGTATATTAAAAAGAAGAGACATCACTTTGCCAACAAAGGTCCATACAGTCATAGCTGTGGTTTTTCCAGTAGTCATGTATGGATGTGAGAGATGGACCATAAAGAAGGCTGAGCACCAACAAATTGATGCTTTTGAATTACAGTGCTGGAGAAGACTCCTGAGAATCCCTTGGACTGCAAGAAGATCAAACTAATCAATCCTAAAGGAAATCAACCCTGAATATTCATCAGAAGGACTGATACTGAAGCTGAAGTTCCAATACTTTGACCACTTGAAGTGAAGAGCTGACTCACTGGAAAAAACTCTGATGCTGGAAAAGATCAAGGGCAGAAAGAGAAGGGGGTGACAGAGAACAAGATGATTGGACATCATCACAAACTCAATGAGCATGAGTTTGAGCAAACTCTGGGAGATAGTGAAGGACAGGGAAGCCCAATGCCCTGCAATCCATGGGGTCAAAAGAGTTGGACGTGACTTAGTGAATGAACAACAACTACAGTCAAATGGCAAGTAAAATAAGCACTAGGGGAAATAATGTTTCTGTAACACACTCCTTTTTCCCTAACAGACATACAAGAAAAGAAAAAGACAAAACTTCAGGTTATTTCCTTTTAAGCCTCAGATATCTTCTGCAAACATATTGTTGCCTGACCTCTTCATCAATTAAAATAGTTTCAGAGTATCAGATCAATCAAAAAACTTTCTGTATTCTCTTAATGGAGCTTCCCAGGTGGCTCAGTGTGGTAAAGAATCTGCTTGCCAACACAGAAGACGAGGGTTCAATTCCTGGGTAGGGAAGATACCCTAGAGGAGGAAATGACAACTCACTCCATTATTCTTGCTTGGAAAATCCCATAGACAGAGCAGCCTGGTGGGCTACAGTCCAGGGCGTCACAAAAGAGTCAGACAGGACTTAGGGACTAAACAACAACAATTCTCTCAATGGTTGTATAAGATCATGACTCTGAACTGCAGTCTTTTATTTTCTGTATATTCCAGATATACATAAAACTTACAGAATTTTATCTATTTGGAACAATGTCCACTTATCACTGAGATCTTTAGCGTTGACTTCGATCCCAAAGTAACCGTTGTTTCTCATACATCTTTTCAGTACAATCATTATAAACCCTTACATTAAAAAAATTTTTTTTTAATTTAAACAAAATCTAGAACTTTTTATTTTGTATTGGGATGTGGTGGTGGTGGTGGTGGTGACCGACTCTTGTGACCCCCTGGACTGTAGCCCGCCAGGCTCCTCTGTCCATGTGATTCTCCAGGCATGAATACTGGAGTGGTTTGCCATTTCCTTCTCCATGTATTGCAATATAGTGCATTTAAACCCTCACATTTGATGCCACGGATAGGCCCCCATTATTAGAGTAACCAAATACATTAAAGTATTTAGAGAAAGGCTCCCATCAGGTCTCTATATAGTCACTTAGAGTCAATCGCTCTCCCTATGTTGGTGACAGAAAAACTAACTAAAAATATTAACCCTCCCAGGAAAGAAGGAACCTTAATATAGATAAGCAACATTTCTTTAGAAAGCCTATGAATTCCAGTTTTAGAATAAGGCTTTTTGTAGATCTGAAATTTTATTACACTGGTACCTACTTATGCTAAGGAATTAAGTTTATAATTAAAGAAAAACACATAAATAGGAAAAAATTAGCTTCAATGCCAGAAAGGTCTACTTATTACAAAAAAACATAATGATGTCAGTGATGATTACCAGCTCTATTCTAAGCACTTTACCTGTATTAATTCATTTAATCTTCCTTTTCATCATTTTACATAAATGAAAACAATGCAAAGGAAGATTAAGTAACTTACCCAATATCACAAAACTAGTAAATAGCAAAGCAAATAGTTGTTCAAAGGTCAGAGCTCCTACACACTAAGCCTTCTTCACACTGCCACATCAGCTTTCAGGAAAGACTCACCAGTTTTTAATTCTAACAGCCATGTAGCAAATATCGCGTTTTATTCTCAACTAAAGTGGTGTAATTACTTAATAAAATATTTATAAATATTTTCTCAATTTAATTAGTAAAAAGCAGTCTTTAATTGTTATTTGAATTTGGATTGGTTAATACTGAGTTTGAGCACTAACAAGCAACTCTCTGTTTAATTATTTTCAATTACAAGTTGCCTGTGTCTTTGACCATTTTTTTTTTTCCTATTGAGGTAATATATTATATATGCAGGGCTGGTGGCTGTATACAGCCTGGTAGCTCAGACAGTAAAGAATCTGCCTGCAGTGTGGGAGGCCTGGATTTGATCCCTGGGTTGGGACGATCCCCTGGAGAAGGGAATGGGTACCCACTCCAGCATTCCACCTGGAGAGTTCCATGGACAGAGGAGCCTGGCAGGTCACAGCCCATGGGATTGCAAAGAGTCGGATAAGACTGAGTGACTTTCACACATTATATATATACATGCAATATATATAACATATAGAACTGTAGCTATGTATATAATATACATAAAGTATACATGGGATGACTTGTTTATAGTGTGTATTTTTTTTCTTTAGAGTTTGCATTTTTATATTGTTAAAAGCCTTGAAATTGTCTTTATGATTACTCACTTAATACTTTACTCTTAAAAAAGGCTTCATTGTCCTAAAATCAGATAAACATTTTCTTCTATCTTCTGAGATATTTACGTTTTATCATCTTCACATTTGAAGCTTCAATACATGTGGAATATACTAAGGTCAGGTAATGTAAATCTCTCTCTCTCTCTCTCTCTTCACCTAACCAACCAATTGTCAGATAGCTATTAAACTTTTCATGTTTTCATTAAATTGAAATAAGATTTTCATACATAGTAGATTTTTTTCTAACTTTTAAAGAAACTTTTCTTGACTGATATATCTATTCCTGCACATTTCCTTTCATACAGTTAAATTACTGGACATTCATAATTAGCTTTAACTATTTCTATTAGTATTATTTTTCCAAAATATATTTGTCTCTTTTAGACTATGTATACTTTCTAAATAATAGACTAATACATTAGACTAAACACTAAATTATGTTCAGATTCATAAAAAATGAAAGAAATAAGAAAAATCCTATTGATTAGAATTGAATTTAACTTAAAATTAATTTATGAAGAATTGACATGATGACATAATTTTAGATCCCAAATATGGCATTTATTTCCATTTAGTCAAGCTCTTCATATTGGTCCTGCACATTTCTTACAAATTTAATTTGTCAGAATAAAATATTCTAACTGGTCATGATAAACATATATAATATGTATGCATATAGATTAGCTATTTTTATTTTCGCTATACACCAATACCCTTGCTAAACCTTATATTAATTTTTTATTAATGTTATTGTATTATACTCATTATAAAGCCATTTTCTTATTTAATAATAACAGCTCAATGTTCAACTTTTATCTTATTCTTGATTTTATGAAAACTTGTCTAGAATATCACCTTTATATGTTAGAGTTTGTTGGAGACTTATAAGCATATTGCTGTTTTTCTTATCTATTATCTTATGTTTTAGGTTCACTAGCCTAAGGAGGGCATCTGAGATTTCCTTCACCCCTTATCTTGCCCTGAAGAGATTTTTTTTTTTTCTGGAGAGTCCCCAGAAGTGTGAGTTTCTCCCTTTGCCTGCATGTACGCTAAGTCTCTTCCATCATGTCCAACTCTTTGTGACCCTGTGGATGGTAGCCGGCTAGGCTGCTCTGTCCGTGGGATTCTCCAGGCAGGAATACTGGAGTGGGCTGCCCTGCCCTCCTCCAGGGGATCTTCCCAACCCAGGGATCAAACCCACTGTCTTTTGTGCCAGCTGAATTGGCAGGCGGGTTCTTTACCACTGGCTCCACCGGGGAAGCCCAAGTGTCTTCCCTTTCAGAGTAACTCTGAAACATCAATCTGCGAGACATGACTCTGATGAAATGTCTGGGTTCGTCTTTCTTCACTGCCAATTTAGCAACTGCATAAGCATCACTGCCCTTTGTAGTATTGAATATATAAGAAGTTTTAGATTTAAATAGAGGAAGAGGATAAGGGACAGGAAAAATAGCTCTTTGGGCCTTAGGAAGGGTATTAGTAAGGAAAGTAGCATCTGAGATAAGAATCCAAAGTTATAGTGATTGAACAGCAATTTCCTACCTTCGTTTTTTTTTTGGATAACCATACTTTTTCTTCTCAATAGCTCATTCTCATCTTAAAGAATGGAAGTTCCCACTGAGGGATGGAAAATCACTGTCCCCTGAAGATTTGTGTTTCCCTGAGCAATTCAGCAACTCCATGGGAAATGTATGGATGCAAAGCAAACATTGTTGATTTCTTTGCTAAAACCAAATAATATATATATATATAATTTTCATCTAAATATAATTCTGCATCAACATTTCTCTTAAAGATGAATTAACTTCTTTATTTTTTTAATGTTTCTCTCATCCTTTAGCCTGTAATTCCATGTTTTTCTATCTCACACCAAATATGTACAATTCTTCTTTAGCAGTGCTTCTCCAAGATTATTATCAATGATATTGTGGTATAAGTCTGTGAGACTGGACTTTCTTACTGTCATTTTTCAAAGTGCTGCTGACTGTGCTATCTAAGGAACGGTAACTCACAAATTACTTTTGTGACTGAAGATAGAAAAAAAAATGTTGTCGATTTCTTGAATTAATTAAGAGATAACATTGATATAGGAATGGGCTAGTGCCACAAATAATTATCACTTGAAATTACACAGTCAAAAAGGCCAATTAAGGAACCAAATATAGCTAATGAGAAAATTTAATTGATAATTTTTCAAGGTCCTGCATTTTTTTTCCCCCTACAGTTCAGCAAAAATCACAACAGAAAAAAACAACAACAAAAAGCAACAGAGGCTCAGCTGATTTTAAATGTTCAAGTTCCTTCTGGATGTCAGTTGAAATTTGTTTTTAGCTATTTGAATCCACTTCTTTTTCTACAACATTAATACATAGTTTATTGTTAACAAATAATTATAATAATCTTTCCTAATTAAGCATAGTTTTCTCTACTTTGTAAGAATCCTAAAATTCAGAGTAGAAGAGGAGCTTCTATACTTTAAATCTCCTGGTTAAAAAGCAAATTCCAATTTACCATGAAGGCTTTATCCGTCACATTATTTTTCGTAGTATTGTAGATTATATCTTCTGACTGACCTTCCTGAAGAAAATATCTAAAAGTCCTGGTGAAAATATAAAAATGATCTTTTGAAAATTAATTGCTAAGCAGACAATATAGGAAGGAATCTTTATAGCCCCAATCAAAATGAGACAAGGAAACAAGGGTGATAAGAGAATTATTCAAGCTGGCTTTCATCTTGAGGATATTTCCAATGTCCTCTAACTCAGTCTATTTTCAAAGCTCCATGGAGCATGACTAGTAGAAAACCTTGAGTTTATTCAATACAGAGTGAATAATAGGAGATACAAGCATAAAATCCCACTGAGGAAACTGAAAACAATCCTGCTCTTCCAAAGCAGGCGACTGTAGAAGCAGCAGCAATGCAAGAAGGAAAAGAAAGAGAGAAAAGAGAAGGAGGAGGAAAAACTGCACCTCTCAAAAAACCTGTTTTTAGAATTCACACATCACATCAAGGCCTTATAAGGATTTGCAACCTGAATTTACGTTTGTTGCGTAAACTAATTTAAAATGAAAGTATTCAAAAGAAGTCCTAGACTGAAACTGTCCCCAGGGATCCGGCAGGAGAAAATACAGGTCTTTTTGAGGGATCCACAGCACTTAACCATACCTCAAATACAAGGGTTCATGGAATCAATCTTATAAATGCAGAAGAAAACAAGTCACCATGAGTCAAACAGGCAGAAACAACTGAAAATCAAGTCAGTTCCACAAAGACTTCAGGTATTGGAATTACCAGGTTCAGAATTTTTTAAAAAGAAGTTTCATTTATTTTAAAGAGCCAAAAATGGAAAATAAAAGTAGGATAATGGAGAAACAGAGCATAAAAATATTCACTCAGATTTGAAAAATGTCTATATATGACTTCTGGATATTAAAAACATTACAAATAAAATGATAAACAGTTTGATATTGAACAACATATCATAAAAAATATAGAAGAGAAGTTAATACCTTGGAAGACAGATCTGGAATATTAAGAATGCTGCACAGTGAAAGAAAATATGTCAGATATGAAAGTTATACTACCTCAAAAGTAACGACTGTCAGCTAACTTCAAAATCAGAAGATAGTACTATTGCTAATGCTGTTAATGTTATTAAATATAGTTTACATTTAATGTTATTAAAGATAGTCTATCTGTTAGGACAACTGTCAACCCAGAATACCACACAGAGTAAAAATATCTTTCTAAGTGATTTTTCAGAAAAACAAAAACTGATTGTTGCCATATTTTCTCATGAGAAGGATTTCTAAGAGATTTAATTCCATTAGAAGGAAATGAAACACAGAATGGAGGCCTGAGATGCAAAAATGAATGAAAGCTAAGATAATATTTTATATAAATCTAAACAAATATTGACTATATTACACAATGATAAAAAGTCCATCTCTTTTTAAAAATGAATTAAATCTTCAAGAAAATAGCAACAAAGTGGGTGGGAGTGGTTGAATTTAAAGTGATTAAAGACATTTTATTCTTAAGGAGGGCAAAGATATTCATTAACATTTGAATTATATTAAGGAACTATAATGAAATTTCTAAGTTATCAGTAGAAAATCATGCACACAATCTTCTGACATGTAAGAGTAAATTATGGTATAATAAATGATAACCAATCCAAAAGAAGCTAAGGGCAAGAAAAAGAAAACTACAAAATTAGATGGTGCAGTAAAATTCAAATATATTAGTTATTAGCATGCATGAATGAAATACATTTTCTAATTACAAAATACATCAGGCAAACAGAACTTTAAAAATCCAAGTATATATTCCTTATAAAAGTGATCTATAAAATATAAAGATGCTTTAATTTACTAGGAAGATAAAATAATGTGAAGTACATACATACTTAAAAATATGGACTCAAAATACAAATGGAAAAGTGGCTTCATTACAAAGAGAAAATTAGATGATCATAATAATGAAGGATTTAACACCTCCCTAACAATTGAAAGATCAGGTTGACTAAAAATCAGTAAGTATAGTATTTGAACAATATAATTAACAACTGCTCACATATATGGGCAATTCTTAGACTACTAACTGAAAAAAATATGATTATTATTCAAATTAGTGAGGAAAATAAGTTGCCAAAGTAACAAATGTAATAGAATGATTCTTTAAAGTTATATAATTCTTAGTTTTTAAAAGTTTTATTAAAGTATGAATAGCTCCTATTTTATTCCTCCCTAATGAACTCTCACTGAATGCCCAACTCAAAAGTCATTTTTGTATTGAAGGTACTCATTCCAGCTGCCTTTGAATTCAGCACTTTCTTCAGTTTTGTCATTGTCCATATTGTTGGTTAATAACACATTTGTCTCCTAGTCTAAGTCTGAGCTCTTCATAAGATGGAAAGGAAATTGCCAGCTTTGAGCTTGAGGCAGGATTATCTTTTGGGCCACCAGGGATATAGAGAGGTTATTTCCCACACCATTAAGGATCATTCAGTTTCCTTGGGAATCCCCCTAATAAGTCATTCCTTATGTGATTCCAGGACTTAAGTCTATTAAAGAGAAATACCCCATAAGTCTTTCTCTTATTGAGGATATTAATGGTCACCAGTGCCCCCTGGCAAAGTCTTTTGTTAATTCTGTAACCAAACCACCTTGATTCCCAGGGAACATGTCAGAATCCTTGTCCCCCTTCATTCTGCTCTATCCCACTAAGGGACACCATCATCCTTTTGATTCTTTATAAATGAACTATAAAGTCTTTTTAATTTTATGTTTTTAAAAATATATCTCAGCTTGTTTATTTCTCCACTCCTAGTAATGCCTGTCATAATTTACTTTCAGTACTGCTAAAGACCCTGATGCTGGGAAAGACTGACGGCAGGAGGAGAAGGGGACAACAGAGGATGAGATGGTTAGATGGCATCACTGACTCAATGGACATGAGTTTGAGTAAACTCCGGGAGTTGGTGATGGACAGGGAGGCCTGGTGTGCTGCAGTCCATGGGGTCTCAAAGAGTCGGACACGACTGAGCGACTGAACTGAACTGAACTGAAACCTCTCAACTTCCACTGTGTCTCTCTATCAACTATTTGCTATTATACAATCTCCTGAAGAGACTTGAAAAAATATATATGAATCAGATTAACCCTTGCCTAAAATCTTGAATTGTGTCTTCTCATACTTGGAATAAAATCCAACCCCCTTCTTTTAACCTGGCTTGGCCTTTAATACCTCCGCCCTCACCTGGTAGTTTTCTCCTTGTTAATTTCAAATCAGCAGTAGGGGTCTTTTCCTTGTCCTGTCCCACAGAACTCACACTCCCACATTATGACCGTTGTTTTATCTTTCGTGCCTTTCCCCTGACTCTTTACAAAACTGCTTCTTATCTTTCATGGTCTTTGTTTAAACATCATCTCCACAGAAACCTTATCTGAAACCTCTCATCTAACTGCGTTTTCCACCCAATGATTCTATCAGGACTTTAAAAAATTTTCTTTAGAACTAATAATCTACTTTTATTTATTTAAAAACACGTTTCAAAGTGTATCTTCCTCATCAGACTGGAAGCGCCAAGGAACTTAGCAGATCACATTAGCTGGGGCACACACAGCACACATAAATGCCAAATTTTAAAAAATGCCAAATAAAATATTTTTAATCAAGTAATTAACAAATTGGTAACTCAAATGTCTGACCATGTAAAAGTCCTGAACAAATGATAGCATGCATATTTTGCATATCTATCAGTTACAGAGTGATATATACATAGCACTAAGCATTGGATGGGCTATGGTGAGCAAAGTAAAACATGCATTTGGTGAACACAAGAAAGAGCTATGGTAGAGATGGCTATGCATTCACCAAATCTCCTTTCATTCATTTCCTGGCAGTTAGCTACAGTGTACTTTTCAGTCTCCCATATAATCAGAACTCTTATGAGACTGAGTTCTGGAAAACTGGATACATATAGAGGTGAAATATGCCATTCCAGGCCTAGCCCATAAAATTCTCCAACACAAATCTTCCCCTGTCTCTCTTTATGCCTGGGTAATCAAGATAACTCAGAATCTAAATTTAAAAAGGCTTCGTTCCTGATGATAGCATAGAATGGTTTCTCCCACACCTCTCTCCCTACCTTGGACTATGATGTGAGTGAGAAGTAAACTTTCATTATATTAAGCCACTGAAATGTGTGATTGCTTTTAGACCAGCTGACCTACCTTTATTTATATACCCTCACAAAATTATAATCTAGTAGGGTTACAATGCTGTGTGACAATGTCTTGCAGTGTTTTGCCCTTTTGTTAGTTTTAGAATAGTTCCTGTATTAGAACTTATAAACTGAAGTCATAGTCTTACAATAGAAATGAAATGCCATTTTCTAAAATGAAGCTAAACTTCAGATGAAAAAGGAAACCACAGAAATGTAGGATCACAGAGGAGGGTACTAGAGACTTAAAAAAAAGCAAAACTTGTTAAAACAGTCCTTTTCAGGCTCTCTTTTTATGAAATTGTAATAATCTACTTTCTGTCCAAACCTGCTTCTTTATGCTGCAACTTGTCACTTCTTTCTCTGTCTTTTCCAATTCATTCAGACATTTAAAAGCTGAAAGTATACCTGATTTGCCATTTCTAGGAACAAATTGGTACCTGTGCTAATTGCAGGAGGTACAATATCAGGATAATGGCAATCATCTTATTTTGGGTTATAAGGTTACTGGCACTCTGGGCTCTAAAACAAGTCTTTTCATTACCATGTAATAACTTTTAAGTGGGTTTTTGAATTTTATTTTCAAGTATGAATTGGTGCCCCTCTTAAGTCTAAGAATTGGAATGTCAAGAGTGACAGCAGTTATTTTGTTGGTTGTTCATTTCATACTCCTTTTCACTTTCACTACCTGAATATTCTCATTATCTGATTATTTCACCTGTTGTTCATTTGGCACAGTACAAAACTCCTGTCCCTTAATTGTTTTTGCAGGCTGGCCTTTGTACAGGAAATGTGTACTGTAGAGCTGATATTTTTAAAGTTTAATGAGAAAATGGAACCTCCATAGCATGAAAATGAATTATATATTTTTAGTGACTTCAGGATAATTATGAAATTGGAGCAACTGCTATACTTGCAAGCCTTGGAATTTTACCTTTCAGTAATGTTTGAAGTTTATGTCTTTCCCTAAAATGTTTTAAGATATTTTGTCCAATATTGTATACTTATTGATGTTTTGAATCCAAGAAAACCAACAGTATTATTTATTGTATTTTTCTATATATTTTGTGGTATCATTTATGCCAACTGTTTTCGCTTATCACATGGGACAGTTTTTGATGTGGATTTATATATCTGCTGATGTTCCATTTCACAAAATTCTCAGACAAAATTTTGTAGTGACACTAAGGAAGTTCAATTCTGTTTTTAAATATACAAATCTTAAAGGACAAAAGTATTACTCCTCCTTATATTTATCTTAATGTATAATATCACTTTACTCTTGAAACTTGTTCATTTCCATTAAGAATAGTTTTCAGAAGAAAATGTCTCAAAGGTAAATTATTTTATGCTAAAAATAAGAATTGTGTCAGAATACAAAACTTATTGAATTAGGAAACGGATGACTTACTGTGATGTACAGCATGATAATTAGAGTTAATAATACTGTATGGTATACTTGAAAGTTGCTAAGAGCAGATTTTAAAAGTTCTTATTCCAAGAAAAACATTGCAACTTGTATAAATACAGATGTTAACCAAATTCAAAATATATACAAATACCAAATTATTATGTTGTACACCTGAAACTAATGTTACCTATTAAACCTCAATTATAAAAATATTTTTTAAAGACACAATCTGTTGTAACACAGCTATTGAAAATATTTCATGAATGCCAAGACCCAGGGACATACAATAGGCTCTTATTCTCCCTTCATTTTAAACTGGTTCCTTTTATGCCCCATTTCAAGAGAATATCCTAAATAGGTCCTCAGAGGATATCTTCAGCTCGTGTGGTTTAAGAATCTCTTGCAAACATGCTTCCCTTGACCCATTAATTCTTTCTTTGCCCAAAATGCTTTGCTCCTAAATTTCCACCTATATCACTGAATCTATCTTTTCAGATCTTTGGACTCCAGAGAGTTTTCAAGAGATAATGTAAATTCTCACATTAACAGTATTAATTTTGAAAATAAGAACTACAAAATCTGGATTGAAGAAAATAATTTTCACTATGGCGTTGTAAAGAGTGGTTAAAAGAACCATTTTGCAGATGAGGGAATAAAAATAGGAAGGATAAATAGCTCGCCTAATGGTCACCTGTTTAGGAACCAGAACTTGAATACACGATGTAATCAATTTTTTCTAATCTTTAAAAGTTTGGTTATTTGAAATTTTGCCTTATATTTTTAATACATTGTTTTGTGATCTATATATAGTATTATACCTAATTTGAAAACTGTTTTTATTCCTTAAGTGTGTGTATGTTGTTGACTAGTAAGACAAATATTTATTTTTGTTAGGTTATCATTTTTATGCTACTTTTTAGCCAAGGATCCTAGCTAGGAACCTTTGGGAAATTACTATTATTACTATTGTGTTTAGATCCAGAGAGTCTCAGTTTTCTTTTTTGCTTTTTGGTTTGTTTTTTTTTTTAAATTCACCAGGATGGGTCCTACAAAAGCAAGCCCCTACTGCCTGCTCCTGCAGATATATTGGGTGGGGCATTTCTGAACATAATTCTGCAAACTGAGATATTAATGGCTCTGTTATGTTAAAGGAAGGCAACTTTGGGGACTGGCACTTAAAAACTGATGATAGATATCTAAAACATACTTTCTCTGGAATGTTGATCAAAGGTCTGTCTGGTCAAGGCTATGGTTTTTCCAGTGGTCATGTATGGATGTGAGAGTTGGACTGTGAAGAAAGCTGAGCACTGAAAATTGATGCTTTTGAACTATGGTGTTGGAGAAGACTCTTGAGAGTTCCTTGGACTGCAAGGAGATCCAACCAGTCCATCCTGAAGAAGATAAGTCCTGTGTGTTCATTGGAAGGACTGATGCTGAAGCTGAAACTCCAGTACTTCGGCCACCTCATGCAAAGAGTTGACTCATTGGAAAAGACCCTGATGCTGGGAGGGATTGGGGGCAGGAGGAGAAGGGGATGACAGAGGATGAGATGGCTGGATGGCATCACCGACTCGATAGACATGAGTTTGAGTAGACTCCTGGAGTTGGTGATGGATAGGAGGCCTGGCGTGCTGCAATTCATGGGGTCGCAAAGAGTCGGACACGACTGAGCGACTGAACTGAACTGAACTGAACGTACTGCAACTAGGGATGTTTATGATAGAAGAGGGAATCTTGGGGGGCTGTAAACTGTTGCCACTGCCTTGGCTGGATCAAAGAGAATATCCTGATTTCTGTACTACTGAGTACTGAGTGAGAACTTATCTCATTCTTAGTGGTGTCTAGAGGCAGAATTTTTGAGTTCATCTAAGAGTTTTGCTGTTTCAGGTCTAACATTGAAGTCCATAATCCATTTCAAGTAAATTCTTGTGAGTGGTAAAAGAAAGGGGTATGATTTCATTCTTTTCAATGGGTATATCCAGTTTCCCCAACACAAGTTATTGTAGTGACTGTCTTTTCTCCATTGAGTATTCTCGGCTCCTTTGTCAAATATTAGTTGAGAGTATAACTTTTTCTGGGCTCTCAATTTTGTTCCATTGGTCTATGTGTCTATTCTTACTGTCAGTACCATACACTTTGGCTTACTATAACTTTTTTGAATCTAGGAAGTGTAGTGCCTCCAGCTTTGTTCTTTCTCAAGATTATTTTGGCTATTAAGAGTCTTTTGAGATTTCATATGAATTTTAGGATTTTTTTTCTGGTTCTGCAAAACATACCACTAGAATTTTTATAGAGAATGTGTTAACTCTACAGATAGCTCAGGATATAATGGGTATCCTAACAAAATTAACTCTTCCAATCCGTGAATATGGGATATTTTCTCATTGTTATGGGTCTTTTTCAATTTCTTTCAATGTCTTAGAGTTTTTTGGTGTGTGGATATTTCACTCTCTTGGTTAATTTTATTCCTAAGTATTTTGTTTTGCTTTGTTTTAATAGTATTGCTTTCTTTGTTTTTCAGATAGTTCAGTGTAGTGTATAGAAATTCAACTGATTTAAAAAAAAAAAAAAAAGAAATTAAACTGATTTTTGTATGCTGATTTTGTATCATGAAACTACAGAGTTTCTTTATTATATCTAACAGTTTTAGAGTGAAATATTTAGAATTTTCTATATACAATATCATGTCACTAGTACTAAAGACAATTATACTTCTTCCTTTCTGATTTGGATGACCTTTATTTCCTTTTTTCTTGCCTAGTTACTCTCGTTAGGAAGTCTATTACTGGATTGAATAGGAGTGGTGAGAGTTGATATACTTGTCTTATTCCTGACCTTAAAGGGAAAGCTTCCAACTGTTCACCATTATGATGTTAGATATGAGTCTATCATATGTTTTTTATTATATTGAGATAGGTGTCCTTAACATTTGTCTTGGCAATGATGTTTTTGGATATGACACTAAAAGCACAAGCAACAAAAGTAACAATCAACATTTGGGCACACATCAAATGTTCTGCACTGCAAAAGAAACAGTCAACAAAATAAAAAGGCAACCTACTGAATGGGAGAAAATAAATTGCAAACCAAATCTCTAATGAGGGGTTAATATTCAAAATGCATAAAAATTTATAAAACTCAGTATCAAACAAACAAACTGATTAGAAAATTGGTAGAGGAATTAAATAGACATTTCCCCAAAGAAAACTTACAAATCTCTGTTCCCTGTGCCTTAAGACTATATTCTGAAGAGTGTGAGTTAAAATGGATGAGTTCTCCTTGGGTGGTCCCTTCAGGGTGTTTTGGGAGCAGGAGTAAGGAATGGCTAACCTCCCTATTTACATAAACTAATAAGCAAGTTAATGTAATTTCTCTGAGACTCAGTTTCTTTAAAATGGCTATTCTAACTTATTTCCCAGACTTCCCTGGTGGCTCAGTGGTAAAGAATGCTCCTGCTGATGCAGGAGGGGTTTGATCCCTGGGTGGGAAGATCCCCTGGAGAAGGAAATGGCAACTCACTCCAATATTCTTGCCTGGGAAATCCCATGGACAGTGGTGCCTGGTGGGCTAAGGTTCTTAGGGTCGCGCATGAGTGAGACATGACTTAGCAACCAAACAACTACCACCACCTAATATACATAATACGTTTCTCAAAATCCTCATCAATGGCTGCCTACTAAGAAGAGTGTAACATCTCAAATCTTGAGCCTAGCATTTAACTCTGTTCACAGTTTGACCCAAACTTATTTTTTTCATCTTTTACTTTTCCTATAAAACATACTCTCTTGCAGATTTTGAAATTCTCCTCCAAGAAATCTTTTTTTTTTTTCTGAGGAAATAAATAGGTAAACAAAGTCTCCTTGATAAAAATTTCTCAAGATTTAGAGTTATCCCTCTCCTCCTGGCACAAAGAGAGATACATTTACAAATGGAGATTTCCTTTATACCAGTAGTCCCCAATTTGTGGTTTGACATATAATTTTTAACTGTATTATTGTATGAAAGTGATAAGTATCAGTAGAAATCATACTTTGAATTTTGATCTTTTCATGGGCCAGCCATTTTCAGTAAGATACTCTCTAGTGGTGTGGAGCAGCAGCAGAAAGCCAAAGCTGCCAGTCAGCCACAAGACTGTAAGCATAAACAACCATAAACTAAAAAGCATTCTGTACTCATAGAGCCATTCTGTTTTTCACTTTTACTAGTTACAGTGTGCTCAATAAATTACATGATATATTCAACACTTTATTATGTAAAATAGGCATAAAGATGGTTTTGCCCAATGGTAGGACAGTGTAGATCTTCTGTGCAGGTTTAAGGTAGGCTAGGCTATGATGTTCCCTAGGTTAGGTATATTAAATGCATTTTCAACTTGCAATATTTTCATCTTAAAACAGGTTTATTAGGACAATTAAACCCATCATAAGTCAAAGAAGATCTATAATTGTAAATGTCTCTTATAAAAGGGTAAATCCCACAGCTTTCAGAGGTTCACCTGTGCCAGCTGTTTCTTAAAAAAATAATCAGTCTGAAATCAGTATGCCAAAGAGGCAAATTTTGGGGAGATATATTTCACTCCTCTTCAAGACCCACCTCAGTCTAATGGCCTTCTTGTTTAATTAAGTCAATACCTGAAAAGTCTAACTTTGATTATTAAATAAGCCAATATGTTTATTGCCCCCCCCTTTCTTTTTTCTGCTTATGTAACCAGGCAGGGTTAATGTTGACTCCATACTGGATCTGGTTTTTGTGACTTTAATCCTTGTTTTTTGTAGGTTTTGTTACTATAACATACAAAATGGCCTGCCTCAGGGAACCCTGCTCCCCTCTCCTAAAGTGATTTTTGTTTAGCTCACAGGAAGATAACCTGACCCTGCCCACCTGTGAAAGACTGTGACATTCCTAAGTTCCTTGTGTGGAGAAGGGAACCATTTGCTACTTGCTGGTGTGGCTCAGAAACTTACATTTGGGGGCAGTCGGTGAGGGGATCGCAGATAGCTGTGGCATCCTTCTTTATTGATATAGTAGGAGATATTCCATCTGTGAAATGGCTGTAAGGAAGTGAAACTAGCACATCCCCCTACATGAGGCTTGCCATTCTAGGAGATATTTGCAAGAAGTAAGTGGTCTTTATACTTTGTTTCCTCACCCCACCCCCATATCTGATCCATAAAAGAACATGACATCCAGACAATAGATAAGATGGTTATTTTGAGACATTAGTCTACCCATCTTCTCCGTCAGCTGGCTCTCCAAATAAAGTCATATTCCTTGCCTCCACACCTTGACTTTCAGATGTATTGGCCTATCTTACGGTGAGCAAAGCAAGCTTGGACTCGGTAACAACTTACTTCCTTCTTATAGGCAGTTGGCATCTCTTTTGCGATATGTGCCATATACAAACTAGAAGTTTACTAAGAATACAATACAAGTCCAAATAAGGAGTTGTGGCAATAGCATCAAAGATGGTTAGGGCAAAGATTTGAGTTGGGCCACAAAAGCATAGTAAGATTTAAGCTAAAATCACTAAATATTATTAATATGTGATCCAATAGACATTTAAATCTACCCTCAAACTTTTCAGTTTTTGTAAACTTGGTTTAAATAAGCTGACATACTTTGTCTCTGTATTGTAGCATTTAGGATTATATTCAATCTGGCACAGGAAAAAAAGCAACTTTTTTCATTGACTTTTAATGTAGTTTTAATTTTATATTTGACATCTGATTCCAGGAGTAATTATCATACCATTTGGAGAAATATTTATGTTTACCATGGTGTTTTCAACAGAATGCCTCCTTAAAAAAAAAAAAATCCAAAAGTTAGCCAATCAAGAAGACAAATGGTCTGCAGCTGTTTTTTTAACTCCTATTAACACTCTAGCCTTACCCAACTCCTTCATTTATCCTTCTGTTTTCAAAGGAGCTCTTAATTACTTCCATTCCCATTTCAGTTGTAAATGCTTCTTTATTGCCATTCTTTCATTAGAATAAATCCTCCAACCTATTCAAGGACCTGACACTTCACCACTGATTTACAAATGATCCAATCTTATTATCAGATGTTTGCCCTGGCTTTGGAGTATCTGTATTGCCATTGCTGATAACTGTTGATGAAAGACCCTCTTTCTTTCTCCCCATTTCTTGGAAAACACAAAGGTATATTTTCAACATTTTATTTCAGGAAGGCTGAAATTTAAAAGAACTAGGGAAATAGCAAATCATGTAATTGTTTTGAAGAGAGTTATTATTTCACACTGTTGGCTAAGCAGACTATGGTTGCAGTGGGGATAATTGTGGCTTATAAAAGATTTGTCTGAAGTTTTCCATTAGAAATTCTTTCTTCATAGATTTCAAGCTACTTCTGAATTTATTATCATAGGACCAAACCATAACACCACTGAACAGTATCCTAAAAGCAAAATTAAACAACACACAAGAAACCACATTATATAAGTATGGTGGTTGACTTTAGTATTTTTTTTCGTGTTCAGAAAACTACACTTTAAAGTACTTTTACCATAAAGATTATATATGAACTATGTATTCATAAACTATATATATAATTACTATATATATACATAATTATATATATATAATTACTACATATATATATATATATATGGCCTCCCAGGTGGCCCAGTGGTAAAGAATCCACCTGCCAATGCAGGAGATGTGGGTTTGATCCCTGGCTTGGGAAGATCTCCTGCAGAAGGAAATGGCAACCCACTCCAGTATTCTTGCCTTAAAAATCCCATGGATAGAGCAGCCTGGTGGGCTACAGTCCATGGGGTCGTAAAGAGTTGGAAGTGACAACACACACCAGCACCACCCACTTCTTATTTATTATACTACAGTCACACGAGCCAGTTCTGGGCCCAATGAGCTCTTCTCCACAGGAGATTTGCCACTGTTTTTCTAGCTGTCTTATCTTCCCCAAAGTCTTTCCATTGTTAGCTCCTGTGCTTCAGGTCTTCACTTAAAAGTATCATCTTACAGAATATTTCTCTGACTACCCTCCCTCAATTAGAGCCTTCCTATCATTATCTGTGGATTACTTGCATATCTCCACAATCTTCCCTAAAATGATAATTCCATGATTTCAAGAGCTCTTTCTTATTTTTATTATACCCCCAGCACTCTTATATATAATAGGTATATATAGTATATAATAGCACCTTATATATAACAGGTAACCAATCTGTATCTGGCAAAAAGATGAATTAATAGATGCATAAATTATGAATGGAAAGAGTTCACCTTATTCCTCTCAACACTGGTTTTTGACTCTCGTTCCAAATTTACATATCTTACAGATGCAAAAGCTATGTTGAAGAAAGAGATGAGGAAGATATATAAAGAGAATGTCCCACAAAGCAGAAAAAAAGTCATTTCCAAATACCTCACCCGCTAGTTATGACATTGCAACTAGAGAAAACTCCTATGCAAATTCAGTCATGCAAGCCCCATTTAGCTCAGGAAAATGTGTAGAAATTGATTGAGTGAGCAGCTGGTGATATTGTAGTCAGGCTCTCTGGAAGTTAATTGGGAAGCGTTGTGAAAAATCCTGACATCGTACATGTAGCTATACTGACTTCCATTGTGCCCTAGACACTCATCACACACAGTTGCTCTCCACTATTACAAAATAACGGGATGCCTCTGCATCTCTGATGACTCTCATCAGTAGCCTGCTAAGAAAATTGAGTAGGAGGGAGTGATGAGCTGAAGTTTGAACTTTTTTAATTGGAATGAAAAAGCCCCTAATCTTGTGAGTTTTCATTCCATGAAATATTTTTATTCTGCAAACTATTTCTTTTCAGGTCTCTTTTTATATTTCTTATGGAAAATCTAGAATTGAAATTAAATGACTTTCTTTTCCTGGTGTTTTATTTACATACCTGTATCAGTTACTGATGATTGTGAAACAAAACATACCAAATCTTGGGCTTAAAATACCGTGTGTGTGTGTGCGTGCACGCACACGCGTGCATGCTCATTCATGTCCAACTCTTTGTGACCCCATGGGCTGTAGCCTGCTAGGATCCTCTGTCCATGGGATTTTCCAGGCAAGAATATTGGAGTAGGTTGCCATTGTCCATTCCAGGGGATCTTCCCAACCCAGGGATTCAATCCTTATTTCATGTGTCTCCTGCATTGGCAGGGTTTTTTTTTTTTACCACTAGTATCACCTGAGAAGCCCCAAAACACCACATGGCTGAATATTATTTCTTACAAGTCTGCAGTTCAACTCGACAGTGCTGCTGTTCCAGAGTGGGCTTGTTCATGTGTCCTCGAGGAGCTGGTAGACTGGCTGGTGGCCTAGACCTCATCTGGAGGAACGTGGCCATTCTCCATGTGTTCCTCGCATCATTTACGTCTATTATATTCCAGGCATTGTGCTCTGTACTGAGGATACAAAGGGCAATCAAACTTTGTGATCTTAAAGAATACAGGGTGTAAAAGAAGAATAAGGATATATATACAAATGCAGCATTTAAATGCTAAGAGCGCTATGAGAGAAATTTGTGGTTCACAGATAGGACACCAGAGAAAAAAATATTCAATCCTGAGTAGAACGAGGAGGAAGAATCAGGATAGACTTTGGGATAGATGCCTCTTGAATCAAATCCTAAAATATGAGAAACATTCTGTTAGGTCTCTAAGCTAGGACTCCAGGCAGGAAGGGTAGCTGAGGAAAAGCACAGATGTATGAGACATGCAATGATTCATCAGCCTTCAGGACTGTGCAGTGTGAACAGAACAGAACAAGATAAAACTGAAGTAGGAGATAGTGGCTGTGGGAGCTGTATATGACAGAGTGAGTTTGAATTTTGCCTTAGACACTAAAATGGTAATAATAATACATTACCTCCAACATTTATTATGTTTTTCCCACATAATAGGTGCTCTTGTAAATCTTTTGCGTGCCTTTTCTCATCTAGAGCTCCTTATACCTCTATGAAATAGGTATATGACATACCTCTACAATATCTATTTTAAAATGTGGTTATTAAGGAAGGTTATTTAGGAAAGAGTTTCTAAATAAACTTATATAATCCTTCAATCCTGCAGATCAAATCCTTCAAATACAAAAAATAAAATCTTGCCCTATTTCATCTCTTACACCACTAATTCCCAGTCAATAAAATATATACAAATCTCATTTTCTATTACTGAGAGAGAGCATAATATTAAGTAAAATTGAAAGTTCCATAAATGATGAACTCCCAAGTTAAGCTGCTTACCATGCTTCACAGCATAAAACAGGGTAGTGAACTAGTAATAAGCATACAAGAGATATTTACTGAATTTAAATAAACCATTCATGATGATGAGAGGATGTGAAATGTTTACAGGCTACTTAATTTTGGGAATACAGTGTTTTGTATATTCACCATAATGCTAAATGATTCCAGGGGAACAATAAAAGACTTTTGACAAACTCAGTATGCTTCTTTAGCACCTTGATTAACTGTTGCATTTGTATTAACATCTTATTGAGGCATTTTCTGTCATTCAATGAATCCTATTTACAATTGAGTTTTAAACTATTTATGTATTTCTTTCCTATGAAGAACAGTTATGGATTTTACTTTCTAATAGCTTGAGTTATGCATCTTATGTATGTTTTCCTTTTCATTCTGCCTTCCTGAAAACTTAGAGACAAACATATTTTATATGAGGTTAAAAAAAATTTAAATGCCAGTCATGTCTCTCAGCCTAACATAAAAGCAAATAAGGAAATCTCCAAGCATATCATTCAAAGTGATGTCAACGTCCCAAGACTCTATACAATCAATAATGCATCACTTATCTGTGAAATGACTTTGTGTTGTTCAAAATATTATTTTTTGATATTTTCTTATTTAAAACATTTGTGATGAATCAAATTAGAAAATAAAGATCATTAGTGACAGTTACCTAATAACCCATTAGATAGAGATGATTTCTAATAATATGGTAAAACATATATATTTTTAGTCTTTTTTTAACATACAATTTCATTTAAACAAAAATAAAATCATATGAAATAATGTTTTCTATATACCCTACAAAACACCATGAATACCTTTCTATGGTATTTAATATTTTTCTACACTATAAATTAAGACTATATTAATTATACATTGTAATTTACATCACAAATACACTATTTGTGATGTAATAAAGAGTGATAACTGACTCTTACATTGTTTATATATTTCATTATTACAAACAATGCTATAACAAGCAATCTTTTGTAAAGATCTTTCTGTACACCCCTCAGTTGTTAGAATAAATACCATGAAGCAGAATTATCAGGTCAAAAGGTACATACATTTTCAATGGTGTGTGTAGACTATCATGCATTCATGAAAGCTAATCAAAACATACAATACCCCAAGAATATGAAAGTGTTCATTTCCTATACTTTCTCAAACATGGAACATTGTGATATATTATTTTCTTTACTATTTGATTGCTAATGTGTGCTTCTATAATTGTTAATGGAGTTGAGATTAGCTTTGTACATCAGAATTATCATGCTTTGGGCAAAGCATATTACTTCAAAGAAAATAAGTCTTTAGAGGTTAGGACCCTTACCTGGGTCATATTTTTAATTACTGGAATTAGATACTACAAATGGCAGTTTTTAGTTCATTATTGTAGTAGGGAAAGTAACCTTTTCCAAAGGAAAAAATACTTCCAATCAAAAGAGAAAAGTTGGTTAGTCAACTTATAGGTAATAACTACATACTACTTGTATCCATTCTCCAAGCCCTCCGTTGTGAAGATCCTGACAAAGAGTATTCCAGTGAATCTCTTGCATGTTTTCCATCTGAAGATGAGGGGAAAACAACCACTTGTTTGTACATGGTTTTCTGTTGTGTTTGGTTTAGACCTTTGTTTAATTAAAATCAATTAGACAGCTCATCCTGCTGAGTGCTAGAGATGTAACAGCAGAGTTTCACAGGAATTTGGGAATGAAGGCATTTCCTTTACTCATCCACCCAGAAGTGAAGATGAGATTCAGGGACCAAGACTGTTTGATCCAGAATAATGTGTTCAGTTTTAATGGACAAATAGACTTCATCCAAACAAAATCCATGAATGTGTCTATCAGGTCTGTCATAAAACCACCAGCGGTTGGCAAAGATAAACTAGGCAGGAGAATTGGCATGACAGTATGGGTTCTACAAACCTGGATAGCTACAGATAATGTAGTAGCTAGGTTTCGTTTATAAAGTTATATAGAATCTAAGCTATATTATCCATTTTATATTTTCAAAACTTTAAGTCATTATTAACATAAATTTACTGCTAAGTGAACCATAGCGAATCCACTTCCACTCAATTGGATATTTCCCTAGTTGATTTAAGTTACTAAGAATCAAAAATAAAACTGAAATTTAATACAAAGAATTGTTCTCACAGGCTATACTACATAATTAATCAGTAAAAGAGCCAGAGAGCACCCTTGTATAAAGCACATTATCTCATGAGCATCATCAATCTTAAAGTAATTGAATCACACACGATCTTTTTTTTTTTTTGGAATCACACATAATCTTTATCCTAAAAATCCTAACCAGCTTACAGCTATGTTCATATGAATTCCCCATGTTTGCTCACACATGACCCAGAAGATAGATGCTCTGCTAAACTCCAGGAATCAAGAATATAGATGTCAAAAAAAAAAAAAAAAGAATATAGATGTCCATTATACAAGTCTTGGTCTAAAGGTTACAAGTTCAACTCCAATACAGATTAATAATGATGCATTATCATTATACTTTGAAGGTCACTGGAAAGAAGTCAACAATTTGATGCTAGCTTCCAGGAAAAAAATGATATAGAGGTCTTCTCTTCATCAGTAAAAATTGGCCTAATTCACATAGGAAAAAGCTTTCATACAAATAGAAACCAAAGCCTTAGAGAGATCAAACTAGACACACGAGTAGGAAAAAAAGCACAAAAAACAGTGTTTAAGCTCTCACCATCTACTTACATGAGGAAGAATGGTTTAATGGTTTAATTGATCTGTTATCAATATGCAACCTTAGATGAAATACACTTAGTTTGTGCTACATATGCTGTTTATTAATAACCATCTAATATTTCAAAGTTATTAATTTCAAACAATAAAAAATACAATATACCATTACATGTGTCTCTTTGCAAATAATCCATTTGAAAACTGCATCTATTCAGTCATCTACAGAGAATAAATCATGCTAGGAGATTCAGATTCTTTAGAATTCATCCAGAGATCATAACTAGATAACAGTTGAAAAAGTCTGATTTCAAATTTGAAATGAGGCAAACAACATAATTGAGAACAACCCAACTAGAGTGAAAGAATTTATAATGATCTATCAAACTACAACTTACATGCCTTTATAATTTATAGCAATATATTTGGTGCAAATTAGTTCTTCTTTATTTGTTAACCCCTCCCTACTAAGAATTAGTAAAATACTAGCAAATGGCAAATCATTTCTAAGAGTTCCCCACTTAACCTCACATGAATCAGTCTTTTTTTTTTTTCTGTCCATAGTAATAGTGCTTGAAGCATACTGAATTTAGAAGCTTTTGAAATTCTGTTGGCATTTACTTAGAATCACTTTCAAATATGAGAGTCATTTTTCCTTAAAAATTCTTGATATTGTTCTGATCTTATTACTCTTTAATCATACTCGACTTGTCTGCAGCCTTATATTATTAATTTAATCCATTAATATATTTCAGCAACTATTATGTATCAGTGTGCTAGGGACCAAGAATACAAAGTCAAAAAGATGTTAGCCCTTTCTTTAAGAACCTTAATCTGTGGTGAGAGAGAGAAAGTGTGTGTGTGTGTGTGTGTGTGTGTGTGTGTGTGTGCAGACATGTGTGTATGAAGTGTTATGTGATGGCATATCTAAGGTCATTGAAAAATCATATTTTGCTGTTCCTTGGAACACAATTTGAGTGCTTCTTGAATATTTATCTCCCATAGAGCCGTCCGTTCAAGCCTCAAATAGACACCTTTTTACTTAAATCAAGCCTCCATTTCTGAAATTTTGGTTAATATAGCAGAGACAAAGGAAGGAATGACTCTGCTTAAGAAGTGGGGGAATGAAAACAAGTGAAGCAAAACGACACTTTCCCTCAGATTTGAAGGATAAAAATGAGTATGGTGGACAATGGGGATAAGAAAAAAGTTTCCCCAGACACAAGGAATGACACCTTCTGAGTCTCTCCTACACACACCCTGTAATAAGCCCTAGTTTTCTCGTGAAATATTAACAGTGGGAAACATGAACGTGTATGCTTTTCACAGGCCCCACTTCTTAGTAGTTTCTCAAGGATGTTCTCAAAGCCATATTCTCCTAAGGACCTGTCTGAGAGTTCATATTCTTAGACCCACACTGGTCATCTGAGTTACTATTTAGCTTTGCTGACCCCTCTGATTCCACAAAGCAGACATCACATTACTCCTCGGATTCATGGCCAATGGTGCCTCACCTTGACCATCACACCACACACAAGCACTAAGACATAATTATCCTTACCAACTTTTCTTAGCCAACTATTCTTCTGGTCTCAGTATTCACCCCTCTTTAAGTGGTTGTTTAATTGTATTCAATGACTTTTTTGAAAAGGTGAGCATCTATTTAGAAAACTGAAAAAAAGGAAGGCCACCCCCCATTGCAAAGGTAAGAGTTCTATCTTTATGCTCTTTTATTATGTCCTTTGGGCTTCCCAGGTGACTCAATGGTAAAGAATATGCCTGAAAATCAGAGACACAGGAGACAGGGGTTTGATCCCAGATTGGGAAGATACCCTGGTGGGCTATAGTCCATGGGGTCCCAAAGAGTTGGACACAGCTGAGCACACATGCACATTACATTATGTCCTCTGTATATAACCTTTTGGCTTCTCTTACATTTGAAGCAAATTTAGAAGAAAGTGATTAAATACTTTTTAGTGATATTAAAATTCAAAATGCTGCTCTTATTCTTGCAGCAAAAATCTATTTAAATTTTTTATCTTGTTCATGTTCCACTGTATGGTCCTTGTATATCATTGACTTGAATGGAAGACATGAAGGAAAATCAGTTTTAATGTGTACTATCCCTAAAGGTTGAAAACTTACTACCTAAAATTGGAAATTATATATATATGTGTGTGTATGTGTGTGTATGCATGCACATATATAATATTATATATATATATATGTATCTCACAAACTAAACTTATAAAATGAAACTGAAAGTGAAAGTCACTCAGTCATGTCTGACTTTGCGACCCCATGAACTATACAGTCCATGGAATTCTCCAGGCCAAAATACTGCAGTGAGTAGCCTTTCCTTTCTCCAGGGCTCTTCCCAAACCAGGGATTGAACTCAGGTCTCCCACATTGCAGGCGGATTCTTTACCAGCTGAGCCACAAGGGAAACCCAAAAACTGATATAATATCACTTTTTAAGATGCTGCATGTAATACTGATAGTATTGTGAGTGTGAGAGCTTTACATTTTTAAGAAAATAAAGGGTTACTAAGTGAGGAAGACAAGTGACTTTTAATACTCACATTCTTTATAATACTATTTTTAGAGGTGAATTTTGACCATTATGGTTTCTGATTTATTTTGATATTTCAGCAATGTGTGTGTTCAGTTGCTCAGTTGTTTCCAACTCTCTGCGACCCCATGGACAGTAGCCCTCCAGGCTCTGCTGTCCGTGGGATTCTCCAGGCAAGAATACTGGCTATTGTTCAGTCACTAAATCATGTCTGACTCTCTGAGAACCCATGGACTGAAGTGGGTGGCCATTTCCTTCTCCAGGGGATCTTCCTAACCCAGGGATTGAACCCGCATATCCTGCATCTCCTGCATTGGAAGGTGGATTCTTTACCACTAGTGTCACCTGGGAAGCCTATATATTCAACAATTTATTTCATTTAATTCATTCATTATTTTTACTTAAAAAAAAAATTCTCACAGACACAACTCTCAATCATTGGTACCTCTTATAATGATTTTAGTACCACTGAATTGATATGCTCTTTCATTTGGAGAGTTATTCCTCTTAATTCTGTACTGATTTTTCAAAGCTCATCTTTAAGTATCTTTGAAAAATATGGGTTTGAGATTTTAACTATGTTCAAAGGCCAGTTCATTATCTTTGGTATCAAGTAAATACTCATTAAAATCTGGAGTCAATATTTAAAAATATTAAAACAATTTAAAATATTAAAACAATTTGCACATAACTCCCATTCTCTTCCAATACACAATGCAAGATTGAATGAGACTATGTTAATATGTGGCTGAGCTGTACTAAAATTCTTTTTACATTAACACAAGTAGTCTTTTAAGAAGTTAGGAAGTCAATTCCCCCAGCTCCCTGGTATATTACTTCTTAACACTTGCTATTAATTTTAATGAAAATGATTGAAAGTAATATTCACTAAATGTTTTGGAAATTTTCCAATCTATGTTAATACTTAATTGAAATGTGCCTAAGGCACTTAATATATATTAGCCTTACAATGATGGTTGTTTGGTTTTACATAGGATAAGAAAAATTGTAAATAACAGCAATGCCTTTGGGCAGAGAGGCTGGAAACTACAAACCTAAGGTTAATGAAAATGACCTTTCTGCACAAATGTTACTGTCAGAGGTAAAAATAATGAGTTATTTGTTAGCTATGAAAAATAAACAAGAAATAAAAGGTGTTTGCATATCCCACTCATATTTAGCAATGTCTTGACCTTTTTACTTTTTATTCTATAGGATACATTTATTTTGTATCAAATGTTGTTCTAAGTTGCAGTATTCCCCTTTTATCTAATTTCTAGTTTTGAGTTTTTTCTCTATCAAAATATTGGATTGGCCAAAAAAGTTTGTTCAGGGTTTTCTGTAAGAACTTAGGGACAACCCCAAACTATTTTAACCAAGCCAATACGTATCTTGTCAATAACATGGTAAAAAGTTTCTTTTAGGTACTTATATAATACAAGTTCATTCATTTGATTCAATTAAAAACATTTCTGAGGCTTTTCTTACAAGATGTTATAAAAATGAATTGGGATGAATTTTGAATTACACTTAAATGATAGAGAATTAAGAGAAACAGCAGGATATGTAAATATAGAAGATTCTTTTGAATCTTTTCAATAGCTATTCAATTTACTATTGCATTTCATGTGTAAGATATTGTCCTGCTCTAAGATTAATTTTTTAAAAAATGGTCTGTGCCCACAATAATCTACAGAAGAATTGGATAAATATAACTTATGCACAGAAGCAATTAGAATCAACAAAAGCATTTAAAAATAGAAAGAAAAAAAAAACTAAGTAATTTAGAGACAAATTTGGTTCCTGACTCTTCCTTTAAGGCTATGAAAACAATTGTTTACTCTCCTTAATCTTAATAAATCATCAAAAATAGTATTAGTGAAATTGAAGTGCAAGAATCTGACATCCTGAGTTAATTATCAAAAGCAGTTTTCTACCCAAAAGCTAAAAGCCACCACCAAACTCTCCTGTTACTATTGTAGACATGTACTGCTTACTAAGTTTAATGGAAGCATTAAGAATTTTCCTCCGAAAGTTACTAAACATACATTTAATTAGAAATGTTTGAGTTCACTTGAGAAATCAGAGTTCTTGTTAGCAAATCTTTTGTGCAAAGAGAAACTGTTGTTACAACAGAATATAAAATCATGTACAAAGCACTTGAGAAAGTATGTACAAAGATACATGAAATTAAAAATGCACACATATGCTCTAGACTTCTCTTTTCTGAAATAATCACACAGGACAGGGATGGAGGTATACAAATAAGTAAAAAGATATTTGCAGACAGGAACCTTAATGGTCAACAGAGACCAAGAGTAGGAGTGGCAATATTTGCACACAGCTATCATTGCTCCTAGCCCAGTCACAAGCATTTATTCCAAAAATACATCTAGATGCTCCCAAAACAGACACATTTTAGGTTGATCGCCTTTAAATTCTCTTTCTTCTCATGCTTCTGTCTCTTAGGAACTCTCCTCTAGTGTGTCTACCACCACTCTGATTCCTCTTTCTGTTTTTTCTACTTGCTTGCCTTGCTGCTCCTCTCAGCCCTTCAGTGTACACCATCGCTAAGGCTCTGGAGTCCTTTTCTTACACTTTGTCAACTATCTATAATTCATTATGCCCAGTCTTAAATCTTTAAATATCATCTCTCCTCACATGACTCAAATCCTATATTTTCAGCTCTGAGTCTTCTCCCAAACTTTAAATCTAAACATTTACCTTCTTCCTTTCCAGAGCCCCTTGCTGTATATTCTTGTTCTAGCATCTTAGGCAAACTTGTCCCAAAACCCACAAGAGTTCTGTACTCTCTGCTGTCTCTTCCCAAGACTAAACATTGCTGGATCTCCCTCCTCCATCCCATCACTCTTCCTTAGAGGCTCAGGGCCAATGCCTCTTTTTAAATGCCTGATTTCACCTTCTAAGCAGAAGTAAAGCCCCTATTCACTCAAACTCCCACAAGAATGCATTATGGTTGTCTTCTACTGAGACATTATGGTTGTTTTCCTTTTGATTTTTAAATTTTTATTCATCACACCCACACCCTGGTCTTTTAGGGTTAAGAACTCTGAATCAACTTGATTTCTTTATCTTCCTTATCTTCACAGTTAGTTAGGCTGAAAAGGAGCAGCTTTTTCTCTGGCTTCAAAGTTCTGGTTTGATAACTTATTCTACAATTTCAGATCCCTCTTCTCAAGCAGAAGCTCCCTCTTCTTTCCTCTAAACACCACCATACAAGGTGCTTTTTGCTATTTGTGTTCAAATGTTTTATTCTATAATATCAATAACCTCAGATATGCAGATGACACCACACTTATGGCAGAAAGCAAAGAAGAACTAAAGAGACTTTTGATGAAAGTGAAAGAGGAGTCTGAAAAAGTTGGCTTAAAACTCAACATTCAGAAAACTAAGATCATGGAATCTGGTCCCATCACTTCATGGGAAATAGATGGGGAAATAATGGAAACAGTGACAGAATTTTGGGGGGCTCCAAAATCACTGTAGACGGTGACTACAGCCATGAAACTAAAAGACGCTTACTTCTTGGAAGGAAGGTTATGACCAATCTAGACAGCATATTAAGAACAGACATTACTTTGCCAACAAAGGTCCATCTAGTCAAAGCTATGGTTTTTCCAGTAGTCATGTATGGATGTGAGAGTTGGACTGTAAAGAAAGCTGAGCACCGAAGAACTGATGCTTCTGAACTGTGGTGTTGGAGAAGATTCTTGAGAGTCCCTTGGACTGCAAGGAGATCCAACCAGCCCATCCTAAAGGAAATCAGTCCTGAATATTCATTGGAAGGACTGATGTTGAAGCTAAAACTCCAATACTTTGGCCACCTGATGTGAAGAACTGACTCATTGGAAAAGACCCTGACACTGGGAAAGATTAAAGGTGGGAGGAGAAGGGGACGACAGAGGACGAGATGGTTGGATGGCATCACCAATATGATGGACATGAGTTTGAGTAAGGTCTGGGAGTTGGTGATGGACAGGGAAGCCTGGTGTGCTGTAGTCCATGCGTTCGCAAAGAGTTGGACACGACTGAGCAACTGAACTGAACTGAATTGATTTTATCCTTAATTGTTATTATACTGGAGATAACAATGGCATATAATTATTATACTGTGAATAACTTCTTCATAGTGATATCTTTATTTTATAAGTAGTATCTATAACAGCAACACCAAAGAGTAATTTATAAATTTCTGTATTTGCTAGTAAGTTGTTCCTCTCATTATTATACTGTACCTATTATACCAGACTACTTAACACACAAACCTCTTAACCAGAGGTTTCACACCTCTTCACCAAGAGGTGCTCATTTCTACTTCACCTCAAATTCTATAGCCTTGATTTTCATCATCTTTTTCATATTACCATTATCATTACCATCATCACCATCATATTCATCATTATTCTTACAGTGTTTTATATTTATTTGTTCATAGATTTTCATTTTCAAATGATTTTCATATGCTTATTTGTCCAAAAGGACAGCAGAACATTTTAAAATCATTTTACTAATTTTCCAGGATAAGGAATAACCTGAAAACACTTGGAGATAAATAATAATAAAAATGCTCCCTGAACTTAAGAAGTTTAAACTTCACAGCAAGTACATAACAAACAATATGTACTTGAGAGCCTTCAACTAGGGTCTGGGGACTAAGTCTTGAATTTGAGTAATTCTTTACTCCCTGAAATATATAAGATTTTTTTCTTTCTAAAATTTCCTTCTTTAACAAGTAAATGGAGCTGAAGGTATGCTAATGCAGAAGTAATAATATGAGGAAAGTCTGTAAGCCTCCTTATAGGCTTTTTTTTTTCTTTCTTTTTTTGGTCTCAAGTACCCGCACTGAGCCTCTGTTAGCAAAAGATTCCTTACCCAACTCTATCATACTTCAGGAACGCCAGTGCTTTCTGAGATGTACAGGAATAAAAGAGAACAAAAGTTCAATTCTCAAGAGAAAAGTCTATGAATAGGTGGAAATATTAACTACTTAGTAGGCAATGCTACTAAACAAGCAATTAACACGATTTGAAAGATTATTTTATTTCTCTAGATTTAAGGGTATATTTTAGAGTTGCTATATTAAAGATTTATCTCACTGGCCTACAAGGATTTCAGGCCTCTAATTTTCCTTTCTCCTGTGGGATACTGTGTATTCAAAGCCTCAAACCTACTTTTAGCTTTTATTTCATCACAATAAATGTCAACAGCCAGTTTTTCACCCTATGCAACCATAAGGTCTAGGCAGAAAATAACAAAATGCAACTCAAAAAATTAACCTGGATTTACCATTGTAATAAATAAAAAGGAGACAAGGGAAGGAGAAGATAACACAAAAGAATAAGGAAAGAAGGGTTCTTGCTTATCTGCTATGAACAAGACACCATGTTAGTTAAACATATCTCTTTCAATCATTATAATTTAGAAAGATAAGTGTTATTATTTTCTGTTTATATCCAAGGAAACGATAAATCAAAAATCTTAAAATGGTCGAGCTGAGATTCAAATTGAAGTTCGGTTTTTAATCTTTAAACCATGCTGGAGTCAAATAAACCAAATTTTAAGGAAAACAAAATGATAGATAATTGATAATTTTTTAAAAATTTACATAATACAAAATATAGAGAAATTCTGGATTTTTTTAACCTTTTGGCAAAGTTTGGGTTGGCTAAGCATGCAAAATGGGAGGTATAATTTGATTACCAACTATAGGTTTTCCAAAAAAGAGGTATGAAACTATTTCTCAGTAAAAGGATGTTCACTGAGTATACAAAATCTATATATAGCAACAGATGTTTGGAGACCAGTAGTCAGTCATGCAATTTTATTTAAAATGAGATGCCTAAAATGTCCTGAAACAGGATGAATTGAGAAATGTAAATGTCAGTTAAATATCCTATCAGAAATTGCAGTCATTACAGCCCTGGGGAGGATACAAACTATTGATACCCCAAAGTTTCATTATGTGCTTATCAATTAAAAGGAACTTTTATTATGGTTATTCTTGCTCCAAATTTATGTTAAACATATAAAGACTCCTTCACCAGTTGGTGAAAGTCACAATTGATCTATGCATTTCAGCATTCAGGCCTTATCAAATATATTCTCCAAACCAATGAGTTAGCAAAAACATACTCTGAAATCTTGAAGATGAACAAGATGAGACTCCCAGATCTTTTAGGAACTCCTGCTACAATCTATTTTGGCTCAGCATCTGTGAAAATGGTAATTTTTATCATAACATGAATATAATATTAATTATTCCATGATGTGAACTCTAAATTCTATTTCTACCAAGTCAGTGAATTTTAAATCACTGTTTGAAAGATAAAAAGTGGCTTTTGTTTATACATGAAACAATGACCATCATGTCTGCTTACTAAATCAAATCATCTCAAGCTAGAAGGTCAGGAGGTCCTGACAAAGTTGAAGTCAGAAATCTTTAAGTTAAAAATACATATACTGAAATCAGATACCTAATACTTTGCTTTTGACCCTGAAAAGTTAAATGAATAAGGTCAGAAGGAATTAAAAAAAAAATAGTCGTGGCAAATCATGGTGTAATTTTAAATATGTCTTGCACAGAAGCTGAGTCCTTAGATTCTGAAATGCTATTCCTTACAGTTTATTTTAGAACTTACTTAATTAATATTCATAAGTATCTCTCACTGTCCTTTGTTGCTGAAATTAATACAATTCTAAAACTGGAACTCTTGTGTTTTGTTAAGAGCTTAAATCTATGCTATTTTACCTTACGCAAAATCAGCTGGAGAACTGAGGATAATTATCCAAATAAATCAACCAAAAACAAAGTTTTGCAGCACTTGTACGTAATGAATAATGAAAAAGATGAAATTTTACAGGTGAAACTTTGAGCTTTTACTTTAGAGGTCTGAATCTTGGCATGGTTCTTTGACTTGCAGAGTACTACACTATAGTAGGCAGAATAATGTCGCCTCCCAGTCTGACCCCCCAGGATAGGCTCATTTTATACTTCGGAAACTATCAACATTTTATGTTACATGGAAAGGGGAAATTTATGTTACATGGAAAGGTTGCTGTTGAAATTAAAGTTACTAATAAAATTACCTTAAAATAAGGAAACCAGCTTGAATAATAGATAAGGAGATTATCCTAGCCCAATGTAATCATCAGGCTTCCTTGGTGACTCAGACAGTAAAGAATATGCCCGCAATATGGGAGATCTGGGTTCGATCCCTGGGCGGGGAAGATCCTCTGGAGAAGGGAACGACCCTGCAGAATCCCATGGACAGAGGGGCCTAGTGGGCTACAGTCCATGGGGTCACAGAGTCAGACACAACTGAATGACTAACACTTTTAATGTAATCACAAGTGTCCTTAAAAGGAAAATGAAAAAGGGAAGCAGGAGAATCAGTATCAGAGTGATAAAATGTGACAAAGATTCCACTGACCATTGAAAGTATATTTTTAAAAGATAAAATGATAAATCCAAACTTGAAAATGACAGGTATCCCTGACCATGAGTCGGGAGGATGGGACAGTAAAGGACCATCTGGTTGATGAACTGTTTCTTTTATCTCCATTCTTAAATTGGATGATGAATTTATAGGTTTAAATTAATATTATGGTTCCTATCTTGCATACTGAATTTGGAAAATTCAGCAGTGGCCACAGAACTGGAAAAGTTTTCATTCCAATCCCAAAGAAAGGCAATGCCAAAGAATGTTCACACTACCACATAATTACATTCATTTCACATGCTAGAAAAGTAATGCTCAAAATTTTCTAAGCTAGGCTTCAACAGGATGTTAACTGAGAACTTCCAGATGTTCAAACTGGATTTAGAAAAAGCAGAGGAACCAGAGATCAAATTACCAGCATCTGTTGGATCATAGAAAAAGCAAGAGAGTTCCAGAAAAACATCTACTTCTGCTTCACTGACTATACTAAAGCCTTTGACTGTGTGGATCACAACAAACTGTGGAAAATTCTTAAAGAGATGAGAATATCAGACCACCTGACCTGCCTCCTGAGAAACATGTATGCAGGTCAAGAAGCAACAGTTAGAACCAGACATGGAACAACAGACTGGTTTCAAATTGGGAAAGGAGTACATCAAGGCTGTATATTGTCACTCAGCTTATTTAATTTATGTGCTGAGTACATCATGCAAAATACCAGGCTGGATGAAGCACAAACTGGAATCAAGATTGCTGGGAGAAATATCAATAACCTCAGATATGCAGATGACACCACCCTTATGGCAGAAAGCAAAGAGAAATTGAAGAGCCTCTTGATGAAGGTGAAAAAGAAGAATGAAAAAAACAGCTTAAAACTCAATGTTAAAAAAACTAATATCATGGCATCTGGTCCCATCACTTCATGGCAAATAGATGGGGAAACAATAGAAACAGTGACAGACTTCATTATGTTGGGCTCCAAAATCACTGCAGATGGTGACTGCAGCCATGAAATTAAAAGATGCTTGCTCCTTGGAAGAAAAGCTATGACCAACCTAGATACTGTATTAAAAAGCAGAGGCTATATGTTGCCAACAAGGGTCTTATAGTCAAATCTATTGTTTTTCCAGTAGTCATGTATAGATGTGAGAGTTGGACCATAATGAAAGCTGAGTAACAAAGAATTGATGCTTCTTAACTGCGGTGTTGGAGAAGACTCTTGAGAGTCCCTTAGACTACAAAGAGATTAAACTAGTCAATCCTAAAGGTAAACAGTCCTCAATATTCACTGGAAGGGCTGATGCTGAAGCTCCAATACTTTGGCCACCTGATGCGAAAAACAGACTCATTAGAAAAGACTCTGACACTGGGAAGGATTGAAGACAGGAGGAGAAGGGGACAACAGAGGATGAGATGGTTGGATGGCATCACTGACTCAATGGACATGAGTCTGAGCAAGCTCTGGGAGATGGTGAAGGAAAGGAAGTCTGGCGTGCTGCAGTCTATGGGGTCTCAAAGAGTCAGACATGATTGAGCAACTGAACAATAACAAATCTTCCATACACAGAATATTAAATATTTATACATTTGAGGCATCAAATATTAGGAGATAAAATGCAAACTACATCTATCTACAAAAATGTACATATTGATAATCAAAAATGAAAAAATTTAATATCTGGGAACCTCCCCCTCTCTAAAGAAATGCCTACATAGGTTGCTTCCCACATATTTTTTTGCCATTAGTATCACTGCACACACATATTTTAGTAGTTTGCATGCATGTTTAAATATTCACATTCTCCATTTATCTTACAACAACTGTGGTGATTCTCTTATTTTCCCTATTTTACACATGAAAAAATTTAGAAGATAATTTACTCAAGGACATTCAACTCAGTGGAGATGGCAGACCAGTAATTCAGGACTGCCTGATTCCAAAGCCCAAGATTTATCATGCTGTACCTAGATGTTGTCACTGATTTTTAGGAGTCAACTGGCTTACTGGTCTCTAAACTGAACATTTTATAAATGTATTATAGAAACACTTTTTAAGAAAGTCCATGACAATAAAAGTCAGTAAAGTTAGGGATTGTTCCACATCTATAAATACTTCATCTAATTAATAAAGAATGGATTTGTAATACTAATTAACCCAGTCAGACAACAATAGGAGCCATTGCCAAAAGATAATAAAATTAAAGTTTCTATGTTTCTAAGTAGTATTTTTGCTTATCCTTGCATCCGCTGATCTTTAAAGATCCATCAGTGTCCTCAAGACAAGAACTCCCATACGACCACAAGTTTCAACAGGTGGGGAAAAACCACCCCTAGTACATAGGTTATAGCTCAGCCTAAAACTGTCACATAAAAATGGTACTACCCTAAAAATAAATTGCAGTGATATCTGATAATCACAATTAAAGTATTAATCTTCATGTTGTCTTTTGATATCAGATTTTCTGTAGCTCTGAAGAAATAGATGAATTTATCTGGCCTTCTCTAATCGTGACATGTTTGTGTATCTTTTAGGGTGATGAAAAAACAAAACCTATGTTCATTTCTGTATAAATATTATTGCAGGAAAATAGATGTTAACTCCATTTATTTTAAACCTCAGCCTGCCTTTGTATGAATAATCTCTTGGCTCTGATCCAAATTTTCTCTAAGTACTGGTGACTCAAAAAATAAAGAAAATGTGAGTGAAGTGGCGTGTATTAGAGCCTCTGTAACTCACTCATAAACCCCACAGTGTAAGAACTGACATAGAATTATCAGACACCTGGGTTGCAGATAATTTCCCAGTCATTTAGAATCATGTAGATGGCAGTGGGTTGGCTTGGAAATAAAATGTAGTATGCAACCTTGAAAACAGGTTTAGATGGCATCTCTATTAGAGTCAACTGCTTTATTCTTTTTTTTTTTACTTTATTCTTTTGGTAATAAGACAACGCCTTCCTTCCACTGCAGCTGATGACCTTCCTTCACACTTTGTTAAGAAAATAGAAAAAGAAGAAAGTAATGCCTTTAGAGTCCCTCCAATAAATCTGCTGCTACACCAATATCTCTTCATCTACTATCTGCTTTCACTCTTATGACAAAGAATGAAGTGTCCCTGCTCTCTTTGAAGGCCAGCCTTTTCATATAGTCTCAGACTCCTATCCTCCTGTCCCTATCTCCTCTTTTGGAGGACACTGCTATTCATCTGCTCCAGGCCTATCGATCTTTCCCTTTCCATTGTATCATTTCTAAGTGTGTGCTCAGTCACTCAGTTGTGTCTGACTCTTTTCAACCTCATGGATTGTAACTCCACAGGGGCTCCTCTGTCCATGGAATTTTTTCAGGCAAGAGTACTAGTGTGGGTTGCTATTTCCTTCTCCAGTGTATCTTCCTATAATTGAAAATAATAAATATACAAGTTTCTCTTAAGCGTGTATTGGCTCACTGTCATTTCATTTTGTTGTTATCACTGTTCTTTTAAATAGAAAAGTCTTGAAAACCTGTTAATAATTGTACATCTACCAGTCACTTGGTCACCTTCCAATGTTTTTTAACCTGCACCACTGAAACCACTCTGGTCAATGTCAACCGCGCCCTTGGTGTTGACACATCTCCTGGATGCGTTTGTGTTCTCTCGTTACTCTGCCCAGTCAGGGTATTTGGCACATTTGGTAATCCCCAATCCCTGTCATAGGCCCTTTGGCATCCACGAAGTCTCATGCTCTTGAATTTTGTTCTATCCCACAAGCTACTCCTTCTAAGTTTTCTTTTCTGGCTTCAGCATCTTTAGGTGATATCCAAACATTTAGGAGTTCAGGGCCCCTTATTTTTCTCTCTATATTTACTCCCATGAGATTTCTTCGACTCTCTATGTACTGATGCCCAGATGTACACATTCATCCCTGATCAAGTCCCTGAGATTTAAATTCTTATATCCAAGTAATTATAATATATCTTTGTGTCTATTTCCAAAAAAGCATTACCCTGATTTCTCTCTGGGCCCTCAGATAGTCAGACTGATAATTTATAACTAAAATGATATTCTATATTTCTAGTGCTCAGAGTCAATGGCTTAACATTACATTTAGAGCAAAATGCATTTCTTTTTTCTGAGTTTACAAGGAAGTTCTGGGTCTCACTACGTCTCCTACTTCTCATTTCTACTACATTCTCCTTAATTCCCTCTATTCACTTCAATTTTCTCTTTCAGACTTGACTAAAACTAGTATGTAATTAATTAAAAGAAAATTTTTTATATGTGACACATTTCAATAGATTTTTCAAGGTTCCTTTAAAAAGCTAAAATAAAAAAAAATAAAAAAAAACAAAAAAAAAAAACTAAAATATTTTTCTCCATTTGCACTGCACAACTTTTTAATTGACCTCAAGCTGTGTTTTGAGTAAATAAACCCTTTTACATTTTTTGATCCCTCATAGTATGGCTGAAAATTTTTACTACTGGGTTTTCAAATACTCTATGGAACTTGATGGAGAGGACTCTTACCACTGCTATTCATGTTATTGCTATTTCAGAAAAATGATGCATGTGTATAATTGAGGTCACATAAGAAGAGTCATCAGTGGGATAAGGAGATACAGGGGCAATAGATTTTTAAGGGGTCTGATTTTCCTCACTTCCCAGTGAGTTTGCTGCCTTTTTATCTTATTTTTCCATTATTCAGAAAGCTTTAGAGGCTACCCTATAAAAAATTCTGTTTCTAATAACGGATGATTACAAATGATTGTTAGTTTACCAGAAGGCCAAGAAGACAATAGCTATGTCTGCCTTTTTCTTTTGTAACGAAACTTGATCTAAGTTTGTGCTTGACTAATCAAGTACAGTAAACGGTTTACTTTAGAATGATATGTATTCTTCCTCTATCTTGTTTTGTTTCTATTTGATTTCATTTGTAACTGCTGTGTTTACATATATTTTGTGAGAAACTTGAGCAAAATCTTTTCACAAGTAAATGGGATATAAACATTTTTGATACATGAAATAAACTGCAGGAAAGTGTTGAGCTACTTACTGGCAGCTCTCTTATAATGGAGATCATAGTTTTAGTGGATGAGAAATTGAATATAGATATGAGCTATGTGATATAAAAATCATTATCTAGAAACAGATAAAGATGTTGTCATGGAGAAATATATAATCACACTATTCTATACTTATGAGACAATACTGTCAAAAGAAACATAAGTTAAGCTACATGAGTGCTTTTAAATTTTCTTGAAGCCATATTAAGAAAGTAAAATAAACAGATAAAATAATTTTATTAACATATTTTATTTAGCCTAATATATCAAATGTTATAATTCTAACATGGAATTAATATAAAATTATTAATGTAATATTTTGAGATTTTCTGACTAAGCATGTTAAATCCAGTGTGTATTTCATATTTATTCATGCATCTCAAGTCAGACTACTCAATTACTCAACAGCCACCTCTGGCTATGAGCTACCGATTGGTCAGTGTATTAGACTCTATCTGAAAGTGAATACCAATTAAGACACACCTTGGAAGGACTGATGCTGAAGCTGAAACTCCAATACTTTGGCCACCTCATGCAAAGAGCTGACTCACTGGAAAAGCCCCTGATGCTGGGAGGGATTGGGGGCAGGAGGAGAAGGGGACGACAGAGGATGAGATGGTTGGATAGCATCACCGACTCGATGGGCATGAGTTTGAGTAAACTCCGGGAGTTGGTGATGGACAGGGAGGCCTGGCATGCTGCGATTCCTGGGGTTGCAAAGAGTTGGACACGACTGAGCAACTGAACTGAACTGACTGAAGAAGCTATCATAGGAAAATGAAAGTGTTAGTCACTCAGTCATGTCCTACTCTCTGCAACTTCACAGACTGTAGACTGCCAGGCTCCTCTGTCCACGGAATTATCCAGGCAAAGATACTGGAGCGGGTAGCCATTCTTTTCTCCAGGGCATCTTCTCAAGCAAGGGATCAAACCCAGGTCTCCTGCACTGTAGGTGAACTCTTTACCCTCTGAGCCACCAAGGAAGCCCACAGGAAGTTTCTATAAATAAACAAGAGAAGAGATACATTCACTTCTCCTGAACTTTGCTTTATTGATTCCATAAAGAATAGCAAGGAGAGATAAGAAAGTCTTCCTCAGTGACCAATGCAAAGAAAGACCAGAGATCTCTTCAAGAAAATTAGATACAAAGCTAACATTTCATGCAAAGATGGGCACAATAAAGGACAGAAATGGTATGGACCTAACAGAAGCAGAAGATATTACCAAGAGGTGGCAAGAATACATAGAAGAACTATACAAAAAAGATCTTCATGACCCAGAAAAATACAATGATGTGATCACTCACCTAGAGCCAGATGTTCTGGAATGCAAAGTTAAGTGGGCCTTAGGAAGCATCACTACAAAGCTAGTGGAGGTGATGGAATTCCAGTTGAGATATTTCACATCCTAAAAGATGGTGCTGTAAAAGTGCTGCATTCAATATGCCAGCAAATTTGGAAAACTCAGCAGTGGCCACAGGACTGGAAAAGGTTAGTTTTCATTCCAATCCCAAAGAATGCTCAGACTACCACACAATTGCACTCATGTCACACACTAGCAAAGTAATGCTCAACATTCTCCAAGCCAGGCTTCAACAGTACATGAACCGTGAACTTCCAGATGTTCAAGCTGGATTTAGAAAAGGCAGAGCAACCAGAGATCAAATTGCCAACATTTGCTGGATCATCAAAAAAGCAAGAGAGTTCCAGAAAAATATCTACTTTTGCTTTATTGACTATGTCAAAGCCTTTGACTGTGTGGATCACCATAAACTGTGGAAAATTCTGAAAGAGATGGGAATACCAGACCACCTGATTTGCCTCCTGAAAAATCTGTATGCGGGTCAGGAGGCCACAGTTAGAACTGGACATGGATCAACTGACTGGTTTCAAATTGGGAAAGGAGCACGTCAAGGCTGTATCTTGTCACCCTGCTTATTTAACTTATATGCAGAGTTCATCATGTGAAATGCCGGGCAGGATGAAGCACAAGCTGGAATCAAGATTGCTGGGAGAAATATCAATAACCTCAGATATGCAGATGACACCACTCTTATGGCAGAAAGTGAAGAAGAACTAAAGAGGCTCTTGATGAAAGTGAAAGAGGAGAGAGAAAAAGTTGGCTTAAAACAACCTTCAGAAAACTAAGATCATGGCATCTGGTCCCATCACTTCATGGGAAATAGATGGGAAAACAACGGAAACAGTGGCAGACTTTATATTTTTGGGCTCCAAAATCGCTGCAGGTGACTGCAGCCATGAAATTAAAAGATGCTTGCTCCTTGGAAGAAAAGCTATGACCAACCTAGAGAGCATATTAAAAACAAAGACAATACTTTGCCAACAAAGGACCATCTAGTCAAAGCTGTGGTTTTTCTAGTAGTCATGTATGGATGTGAGAGTTGAACTATAAAGAAAGCTGAGCACCAAAGAATTGATGCTTTTGAACTGTGGTGTTGGAGAACACTCTTGAGTGTCCTTTGGACTGCAAGGAGATCCAACGAGTACATCCTAAAGGAAATCATTCCTGAATATTCGTTGGAAGGACTGACAGTGAAGCTGAAACTCCAATACTTTGGCCACCTGATGTGAAGAACCAACTCACTTGAAAAGACCCTGATTCTGGGAAAGATTGAAGGTGGAAGAAGGGGATCACAGAGAATGAGATGGCAGGATGGCATCACCAACACAATGGACATGAGTTTGAGTAGGCTCTAGAAATTGGTGATGGACAGGGTAGCCTGGCATGCCTCAGTCCGTGGGGTCACAGAGTTAGACATGACTGAGCAACTGAACTGAACTGAACTAACATAGCATTTAAAATAGTTCTTTTCAAATAAACATGATTTTGTTTTACCTCCTGCTGCAGCAACTTCAAAATGCTGCAAGCAAAAAACTACTAATTACAAATTCCCACCTAAGAACCCCTGCCTACAAGATGATAATTAGTCCTATTTTTGAAGGACCACAAATTATTGCCATACAATTAGATACATCTCTAGGAAAACTTATCTCTTGTCTTTCAAAATACATTTTTGCAGAAAGAGAAAAGTAATCTCTTTGCATTAATTTTGGGAATCACTTTTTTCAAAAGTAAAAAAATAATTATTTGTTACCTATAATATTCTAGGTATTTTTTAGTGATAAATGGTGAATAAGATAGTATGGTTGCCTTTATGAATTCACAATAAAATGATGTACCTTTATGTGATATGACATTTTAAGATGCATATCCACTTCAGTGAAACTTCTAAGAGCAAGATCTTCTTTTTAAAGTGTTTAATGTATTAAATATTTAATGTACACAACTTGAGGGGTTTGGAGATAACTGTACATCTGTGATGACAAACCTAGGCAATGTTTTGTAAAGCAGAGACATTACTCTGTCAAGAAAGGTCCAAATAGTCAATGGTCTTCCCAGTGGTTGCATGTTGTAGCCCGCGCAGCAGGTGGGGCTTGAAAGTGGTTGTTGCATCAAAAGTGGTTGATGCACAGTTTGGGAAAAAGAAACTAGAGACAGAGTTAAAGTTTTAAAGATGGGACCGGGGGACTCAAGACCTCTTGGATCAAGAGCCCTGTTCCTCGGAGCCACATAACTTTTATTTATTGTCTTGGCAAGCAGAAAGTATCTGTTGTGCTATGATGAAGTCAGCCTCCTGTGTCCCCAGTCACGTCTCCCATTTTACTGAATAAACTATCTTTGTTGTTTTCTTGTACAAGGGCTATCACCTAGCTGGAGGTCATAGACCCACATATGCCTTAGGAAAACATCTCAGTGTGTGCACAAGCAGTGTTCTGAACTTGCACTGACCTGGCGTTCCAAGGTCCACACTATGTTTTTCCTTAGCTTAGCAGGGTATGCCGATCCCAGCTAATCAACCCGATCTACTTTTCTTTGGGTTATGCTGTATTGCTATGTTTTGCTTTAATTCTTTTCCCATGGTAATTTTCTCATGGCTTAGCCAGAGCAACAGGCGGCTGACTATTAACCCCTACAGTTACATATGGTTATGAAAGCTGAACCCTAAAGAAGGCAGAACACCAAAGAATTGTTGCTTTCAAACTGTGGTGCTGGAGAAGACTCCTGAATGTCCCTTGGACAGCAAGGAGATCAAACCAGTCAATCTTAAGGAAATCAACCCTGAATACTCATTGGAAGGACTGATGCTGAAGTTCCAGTATTTTGGTCACCTGATGTGAACAGCTGACTTATTAGAAAAATCCTTGATGCTGGGAAAGATTGAGGGCAGAAAGAAAACAGGGTGTCAGAGGCTGGATGGCATCACTGATGCAATTGACATGAACTTGGACAAACAGGTGATGGTGAGGGATAGGGACGCAGTCTATGATGCAGTCTATGGGGTCACAAAAAGTCAGACACGACTAGGCAATTGAACAACAACAATATACATCTGTGAACTAGCATCACAAGCTATGCCATAAACATAGCCCTCATTTCCACAAGTTTCCTACTGACATCTTTATATTTTGTGTAATAAGAACAGTTAACATAAGATCTATTCTCTTAGCAAAATTTTAAATGCGTGATATAATGCCATTAACTATAGGGAGTGTTCTGTTCAGTAAGATCTCTAGGACTTACTTCTCCTGTATAACTGAAACTTTGTACCCTTTGACTAATAGCTCCCTATTTCCCCCTCCTCCAAGCCTCTGGCAAAGAGCATTCCACTCACTGCTGTTGTGAGTTTGACTCTTAGACTCCTCATATAAATGAAAATATGTAGTATTTGTACTTCTGTGTTTTGCTTCACTTAGGATGCTATTCTAATGTTGCAATGAATAAGTTCACATATGTCTTTGACATCATGATTACAATTCCTTTGGATATATGTCCAAAGTGGGTGGGAGTCCTGAGTCATATGGTAGTACTATATTTAATTTTTTGAAGACTTCCATACTATTTCTCATAGTGGTTGCACCAATTTGCATTCTACCAATAATATGCAAGGGTTTCCTATTCTCTACATCTTCATCAACACCTATCTTAAAAAAAAAAAAGTAATAGCTATCCTAGGTATGAGGTGATAGCTCATTGTGGTTTTGATTTTCATTTCTCTGAGGAATAGCGATATTGCACATCTTTTCATGTATCTATTGGTCACTTGTACATCTTGTTTAGAGAAATGTCTATTCAAGTTCTTTGTCCACTTTTTATTCAGATAATTTTCTTCCTTAGTTTCTCCCTCCTTCCTTCCTTCTATCCCCTCTCTTTCTCCCTCTCTTTCCCTTCTCTTCTTCCTTCCTGCTTGCTATTGAATTATACATAGAATTTCCTTAAGTATTTTGCATATTAAGCCCTTTATCAGATACATGGTTTGCAAATATCTTCCCCCATCCCAGAGGCTGCTTTTTCATTTCGTTGATGGATTCCTTTGTAATGCAGAAGCTTTTATACCAGATGTAATCTTACTCATCTATTTTTGCTTTTTGTATCATAGCCAAGAAATCACTGCCAAGACCAATGTTAAGAAACTTTCTTTCTATATTTTCTTCCAGGAGCTTCTAAGGTTTCAATCTTACATTTAAGTCTTTAAAACCACTTTGAGTTACTTTTTGTATTGGTGTTAAGAGTTCAGTTTCATTCTTCCACACATGACTATCCAGTTTTCATGACACCATTTACCACAGAGACTATCTTTTCCACATTGTGTGGAATATTCACTTTTAAATTGTATCTAAAATTAAATGAATTGATGAGAAGTTATACACATAAGGAGAATTAAAATGGAAAGAAAGCTTTGTGCATGAGAAGTAGAAGGCTCAGTAATGGTTGACTGAAAACCATCTGCCTCACTCAGTGTAAACTTTTTACATCTTGTTGTCCCAATTTATATATCAAAAATTGAAAAAAAAATGGTAAATGAAAACTGGCAAATTATTTTGGATTGAGAAATGATACTTGTTATTTATTTCCCTTCAATTCTTTGTAAGCTTTCCAGAGTAGTGACTGAGGTCAGTACCTGTCACAGAGCAGGGATTCAACATACATTGCAAAAGTGAATGATTGTTAGTTTCATCAATACAAGAATGGATTATTTCTAAATTTCTCATCTTGTATACATGTTTGAGATTTGATCTTTAGAATGCTAAAATACAAATTAGTAGGTGGATGACACTGTGTCTTTCCCTATTTAAGACAGCAGGGAAAACATATCAATGCTCAAAAATGATGTGTCACTGGTTCTGTACTCTATCGAAATCCATCTAGACCAACAAAGCAAATAATCCTCATCATGAAGGATTTTCAAGTGGCACAAAAATGCTAATAAAATAGTTCATATAGACATTTCTTGAGAGAAGCAGTAAGATGTACAGTGTTGGTGGAGTTAGAAGTAACTAAATTTAGGTTTCTTTGATGAATATTGAGTACATACATTAAAACACTATATCTCCAAGTTTATAACATGTAACACTCAGGGTATTATCTTAATCTCTTATGACAAATGTTTTAGATTAATTGCCTTGATCATTTTGAGACAGAACCAGTTATTTTTAAGCAATACGAGAAAGCTCATTTTTTGTATCATTTAAAAATTGATTTTAATAAAAGTTATCTTAAATATCACTGCTGTTAGCTTTAGCAAATCTTTTTCATTTGTATCAGGTTTTAGATTTTCAATGCACTTTCATGTAAACTCATCTCTTTTGATTTTTCTCAACAATTCTGAATTGATATTACTATGCTATAAGTAGAGATACTGAATTCAATTGACTTTTCTGACTTCAGGTTAAAGAAAGGAAATCTTGAGAGACTGCCATAAAAATCCAGTCTTCCCCTCTTGTATAAGTGCATCTCATTCTTTGACTTTATCAACATCCTCCTCTGATCCACATGCTAGAGACACAGAGATAGTTTGCCATCTATACACAAAGGACCCAAGAACTCTTTCTCATCAACGTCACAATCCTGGTGTTAAGCCTGATAAAGAGAGGGCACTGTTTTCCTTACATTTCTTATGAATGATATATTTCTCTCTTAACACTAGTTCTGATTGCCAAGTCTCCACTTGTCTCTTACACCCAACACACACTGCCAAGACTCCAAAATTATGAAATTTTAAAATCCTCACATGCATGATTAACTAATTCTGCTTATCCTAGTAGAATTAATTCAACATATACAACATATAGAAAGATATTAGAATTCAGTTTCCAGTAAGACTGTTTAGTGAAATTCAACTTTAGAAATAAAAAGTTCTCTTGTGCATCTTTAGGTTATTTTTCAGAGTTGTCTCCTGTATGTTTTTTTTTTTCCCTCCCAAAGTCCATTATGATTTCTTACACTTGTGGTGTGTTTCTTAATAGTCACCTGGGCTCTCAGAATCACTCAGCCATCCTTTTATCTCCCAACTGACTACCTTTGAAATACCTTTAATCGATGTTTGAAACTCTTCTCTACTTTTAGAACAGCTAACTTAATTCAACAAATGATTTTACTGTTTTATGGAAAATATATGACCTCACTCAATCTAGTTGTCTCCAATCTCATTCTTTCCCTGTATGATGATACATGTCCTTTTCTCGCTAGCTCCTCTTTAAGAATTGTATCTATTCCTTTACCAGACTGTTCTAACCCTCTGTGCATTTGAATTCATCCATTTCTGAGAATGTGTTACTTCAATCATATCACCTTCCATTGCCCTATGCATCTCATATTCTTTTATTCACATCTCTCTTGAAATGTAGTCAAATCCATTCTATACGTCATATAAATAATACTACCCTTAGCAAATTTTCCAACTCTGTTCTTCTCTTTAACAAGATACTTATTTAAAAACATTTAATACACAATTCCTTATAGCTGTCCAACAGTTTATAACGTAACAGTTTGCCCCCAAAACCTAATGAATTAAAACAACCATTAATTGTTGATCATAGGTTTACTTGGTGGTGGTTTTGCTGATCTTGGCCTGGCTGGGTTGACCTATACAGGGAATATCTATGTGATTAGCTGACTAGTTGTTTGGAACCTGGCCCATTGAAGATAGTTGGTTGGCTGCTGGCTCGGGTAACAGGAATGATCAGTTATTAGCAACAGAGTCTTCACCATAACTAAAGGCAGATCCATTAAGGTTAAAAGACAATGTAGGTTTTAAGTTTACAATGATAGAATCAAAAATAAGGTAAGGATACTTGGAAAAATGAAAGGCCAAGGAAGACTTTTATCAGTTCCATGTATGAAATATCAGGTAGATTGCTGTTCAACTTCTCTAAGAATTCATTTAGAGTAGAATGCCTACCACTCAGACAAGAATGTTTACGCACCAACAAACTCACTAGTGTCCTTTCTCAAATTTTCTCTAAAGTTTGACAGGTATTTGAGAAATTGGATTTAATAAATTAATGTGAATAATGCCAACACTATACTCATAAGCATTAATAGATTCTGAATATGAATTTTTAAATAAGCAAAATCCCCTATTTATTACCCACAATATAGTTTAATTCTGATCTTTAAGAGATGCTAATGTTAGCATGAAATTTGAGCAGAATAACCTCATAAAGTCAGATGTAGATATTATCTAAATGTTTTCATTGGTTCTTATTTCCATTGCATAAATATATTTACATACTGTCTGTATCAGATACATAAAATACATATCAGGAAAGCAAGTTTATAGTAGAAAAGCTAGAATTTATAATTGATCACTTAATCACTGAACAGAAATATTAATAAATTTTATCATTCACTCATGAAGATTTTATGACAAATTCTCAGTGAAAATCTGTTCCTCTAATCAAAACAGAAAAGGCTATTTTGGCACTGAAGATAAAAATCATTCTGCTAATAATTATTTAGAATATTAATGATTTAATGAATAATTTGGTATTAGTTTAATCATGGTAACACTCGTAAATTGACACATTTATGTCTAAGGCTATTTAAATAACAAAAGATATTTTCAACTATTTTTCAAATATCCATAATGTTGAAGAAGTTTAGCAAAGATACCTTGATCTGTGATCTACAAAATACTTTACTTTGATTTACATCCTAATTTTTATAGATAAAAACATAAAGATAGCATATATTTGTGAGTAGTACACACAATAAAAATTTCTGGTTAAAAAAATACCAGTGCTCTTCACTGAATTTGCTTGTTAATACGACATATTTTTGTTGCTTGTTTCTATAAATAATAAGCTATCTTTTCATCGCACAACAAATCTGAAGTTATGAAAGTAAAGTGTCATTGTAACAAGAGAGATAATCTGCAGTTTTAGGTTATTTTAAATCAAACTAGAACCTAGATAAAACTTTTCTAAAATCAACTTTATCCATTTCTTAAACCAGTACTTATTTTGATAAAATAAAACATCTTTTATAAACTACATGATGCCTTATCAGTTAACAGAGGGGAAATTCCAAAGTTGAAATACATACTAGCCTTAATTCAAGTTATGGGGCATTTGGGTTTCAGAATTTTTAAGACCTTTCAGGAATTATGCTCAAAAAACTTCCTCATTAGTGTGTGTACCTCAGTATTTTACAAAAATTTTTTTTACCATATTTACATTGTGCATTATTTTAATACAAAAGGTGTTTAAAACTAGGTAAACTGAATATTTTGCTTAGTTCTTGAATTGGCAATTGACACAACTGGGAATTATTTCTAATTTTTTATATTATTTCCTTATTATAAAACCTTTAACTCCCATTTGCTTAAAAGGAGAGAAAAAATGTCAGTGCATTTGAAATCTACATATCTACTAAAACCCATAAATTCACATGGGAGCAAAATACAGAAGGAAAGTATAAGTAAAACATTTACTTTGAACTTGCACCTTTTAGATTTTAAATTGACACAGCCCTTATTCTGAAGCAGGCATTCTGCATATAGCATCTCAATAAAATTTTTATAACATTTTGAGGTAGTTATAAAAATTTTAATGGTGACAAATTTTTAATGGGGGAAAAACTAAGGCTTAGAGAGATTAACTAATTTACACCCAAAGTAGGAATAGGGACAATCTGCTTTTTGCCTATTCTTCAACTCTTAGTGTCTCCTAAAAATGTTTTAATTCTTTCCCTATTAGAAAAATAGAACTACTTTTCACATACCTACTTATTCTCACCAAGTTTCTTCTAATATTTCTTGGTCATAGAGGAAGATCTTAATGTTCACAACTATCAACTATCTTTAAGTGAAATGTACAAAGTGTCTTCAATACCCAGGATTAGAAAAATCTCGAAACTATTTTCCTCCGCAACTTGTTTCATAAAATAGGCTATGAAACTTCTGGAGTATGCCACAAATAAAACAAAAACTCTAATTTATTATTTTTTTCTAACTGTAACAAAACTCTTTTTTTTTCTTCTTAAACTGAAGTGTTTTCCACCACTTAAACACTCTTTTATACGTATGATTTCTACCAGGTACAATGTCACCCTATTCATTAATAGGCAAAAGTGTTACTCACTGACAAAGTACAATCAACTGATCTTAGAATATTTGTTAAGACTAATCTCATTTTTTTGGAATTGAAATTACAATTGAGACTTATGTTGTTTTGGGGCTTTTGATGCACATATAATTCATAATTTCTTAAAAATTTTTAAACATTAGCGTATTAGGCAAAATAGCTGTGTGCTACATTCTGTCAAGTCTAAAACGTGCGCAAATTACAAAATAATGTTTAGATTATCTAATTTTTTTGATTATTTTAAAAGATCATTGTTACATAAAGTGAAAAGAGAATGATAGCTTACAAAGGATAATCAAGTTCAGATATTAAGGAAACGCGTAAACACTTAACACACTTTAAATAACAGTCGTGGGATAGCTTTAGGTTAGTTTCCGTGCACCAAATTTATTTATCAGTTCGAAGGATTACTTATAGGAAGATAGTTTAACATTTCCCAGAGCAGGTGGATGATGGGGGAGTGGGATTAACAAATCAGTATATATTAGATGTATAAGGACTAGAACCAGGGCAGACATGAATTTCTAAATTATAAACATCACCTTGTGCATTAACGGGTGATTCTTCACAGGATACCAAAGTAACACCGACTTATAAAAAACAAACCAAACACTTAAAATGCTGGCCACATGAGAGAGACTAGCTGGAGGCTTTAGGAGATGATGAAAAACAAACCCAGCCAAATCAAAATGTACTATCATCCCTGGAAGAACCGAAACAGAGGGAAAAATACCACAGGTCCTCACCACACCCAGAAAAGTTCAGGCATTAGGAAGGGTCGACTGCCACCTATTTCACGCTGTTTTAAAGCCCGCCCCTCCGGTGCTAGGTCTCTCTCCACCGAAGCTAGCACTCGCCAGAGACAGGCGCTCTGTACACTGCGGGACCCACGCAGCCCCACGCCCTCCCCGACCTCTGCCGGCAGAAAGCTCGCCCCCGGAAGTGTCAGGGCCAGGCCGAGGCGGGAGCGCGCGGCTCGGGCGTGCGCCAGGTGGGGGCAGCACTGAGCGGAGGAGGAGCCTGCGCGAGGCCCCGCCTCTCCAGGCTGCGGCCTCGGCTACGGCCAGGGCTCGGAGGGCTCTGGCTCTGGGACTCGGAGGCCTGAGTCAGGGCTGCCCAGAGAGGGCTCCTCCTTGTCCCCACGCGGTCGCGGCCCCCTCTGTTCGAGGTGCAGCTGCAGCAAGGCCCGGCGGTACATGGCTTCCAGCTTCTCAAGCCGGGCTCTAAGGGCCCTGGGGCTCCCCGGCTCGTCCTCGGGGCCGCCGCCCCTCGCCCTCCGGTTCGTGCTGGCCTCCTCCGGGACCGGGGTCGCCCTCGCCGAGTCCGCGGACGCCCCGTCGCTGCCCTCGCCAGGGAACCGCAAGGCCTGACGAAAGAGGCTGCGGTTCTCGCGCTTCAGCCGCCGGTTCTCGAGCCGCAGCCGGGCGTTCTCCTCGCGCAGCCTCGCGTTCTGCCGGTCCCGCTCGTCCCGCGCGCAGATGGCCTCCAGATGGCTCGCCGCCAAGTCAGCGAACCGCTCCTCCAGCTGCTGTCGGGCGCCGCCCGCACGGCCTCGCCAGCCCACGCCGCCGCCGCTGCCGCCACCCCCACGAACGCGGCCTGGGCGGCCTTGCCCGCGGCTGTCCCCGCCGCCTTCCCCGCCGCCACAGCTCCCGCGCCTGGTGGCGCCACCACGCATGCGCCACATCGGTCCCGTCCCAGCCGCGCTGCCGGCGCCGTGGGCCGAGGGGCCGAGCTCTCCGGCGCCAGCGAGTTCGGGGCCCGGCGGGGCGGCCAGGGCAGCTGCGGAGGAGGAAAGGAGGTGGCGGGCGGCGGCTGCTGGCTTGAGGCCAGAGGAGGCCGGGAGTTTGCCCGGTCTGAGGCGTGTCTAGTCTTCTCGGGTGGAGCTGCCCCCTGGGCCTGGGATCTCCAGGCCAGCTCACACACAATGCCCCCGGGGAGCGCTCTGCTGCTCGGCCCTTTTCGGCTGCGCGGGAGGGGAAAAGTGGATCCCAGGCTCCGCCGGGGCGCCTAGAGAGGCCCGGGGCACTGAAGGAACCCGCCTGCCTCACCCGGTCCCCAGCGCAGCCACCAGATACCTTGCCTTTTACAGGGCAATCTCAAAGCAAATAATAATACAGTGAGAAGTTATGGGATAGCTTTATGGGGCAGGTTGAAAAGCTTAACGGGTTCATTTAGAACACAGCGGTTTAACCCACCTCTAAGCTTAATAAAACATTAAGCTTAGAGGCAACAGAAGAGCTGAGCACCTGTCACTTGAGGCCTCCCTCAAGTAGGAACGGTTAGCTCTCAGAAGAATGCAGGCAATTCCCAGTTTGTGAACAGCCAGCGTTCCACTCGACAAACTGTTTGCAGTTCTATAGAAACGAGGTTGTAATTAGTAGATCTGCTCACACCAAAACCTATGAAATTCAAAATGTGTCCAACTCATTCAAGAAAATTGAAATACTCAGTAAATTTCAAATGGTCTGGGTGGATACAACTCATTGAATGGATGGCATTCTTTGTATCTAAGGGAATCAACTTACACAGTAACTGGACAAATGCAAAGTAAATTAAGGATAAGATAAGAATGCCAGAATCTCATGGGAGAGACTGGTGGTAGCAAGATTCTACACTTTTAACAAGGTCCCAGGTAACTCTGAGGTTAACTGAAGTCTTCAAGCTACAAGTAAATGAACTAGAAAAGCATTTGAGAAACCTAGTTCACAGTTGGGGTTTTCACTGAGAAATACAAATACAAATAAAGTAACTAGGGGGAAAGAGAGGATTATACAACTTTTATCCTAAAACACCACAAACACAATCTCTCGATCGTCATTTCATAAAATAAAAATGTAGGAAAGAATAACTGAAGAATTTTCAGAAATAGAAATTAAATTTTACGAAAGAAAGGCGATATCATACTTAATTTCCATTGAAAATAGATGATGAACACTTTGTTGCAGACATACAGCAACTACTCTATGGATTATTGAACTATATAACTATATATATATATATATATATATATATATCCCCCCCCCCCCATAGAGTGTATAGAGAGTGCAGGGGAAAATGCTGGTGTGTAAGGAAAGATGATTAGTTCTCAATTTTAGACAGGAGCCCTAGGGACCCATAAGGTAAGTAGATAGATATGCCACAGGAGTTAGAGAAAAATTCTGCATAAGAAAGATTCAGTCACCCCTTGGATGTTATTAATTGAGATCTGGTGTCTTTTGTTGGCTTCACTTTCCTCATCCTTGCATTAGTAAATCTACTAGTATTCTCATTTTACATCTCAGATTAAAGCTGCCTTGTATCCTTTGTAAAAATATCTCCTAAAGTTTTGTTCTTAATCACTGTAAATGAACTGTACTGAGTTTTCTAAAGAATACTGACACCAGTTACATGAGAAGGCCTCTATGTCCTACTCTCTACCCCTGTTCTAACCCCAAAGTACTTTCTTTTGCCCTTCATAAGTTATTGAAGTAATATAAAATATTATGAAAATCAGGTAAAACTGCTCAGGCAGGAATTGTCTGTTTTATGTAGTTTACAGTAACTGATCTAGTTATATGTATATCCTCCCCAAAGAGAGACTCCATTAAAATTCTACAACTCTGGTCAGTCACATGGCATATATAACCATTTTTATTTTACTAAAAGAAAGGAAGGAAGGGAAGAAGAAAAGGGGGGGAAAAAAGAGAGAAAATTGATTCAGCAAAAATTATCACTCATAATCATGAAGGTTATCTGTGCATAGCAATGAACATTCACCTAGGGTTAATAGAGATTTCACCCATCCTCCCAAACAGGAGGTAGGGACAATCGATATAATTTCTAAGTTGAAAGAGAATCTGGAATAGAATTACTAAAATGATCACTGCCCAAATTATTCCTGTATTTAAATATATTTAAATTTACTTAGCATATGTCAAGAACTGTATACCTGAAGATGAGCATTACATCATTTCTAAATATAGTAGCACAAAAGTTAGTAAAAATGGTTCTGCCAACTATTATTTATTAGTAGCCTACATATGAAAATAGTACTGCATAAATAATATAAGACATACACAAAAATGAAAAATCTTAGAGAAAACAATTTTGGGAATGATAAAGTTTAAGAGAAATTATCCTTAAAAGAAGAGAATATTGTAAAACATAAAAGCTCTCAATTAGAAAACATATATAAATATCTGTATCTGTGCTTTCTTTTAAAAAGGGGAGCTTGTAAACAGTAAAGTTACTTGCTTACTAAACAGAAAAATGCTCAAAGGACACAGATTTCTCTTTCCTGACCTTGTCATTATTGTCCTGTTAAGCTACTCTTAAGAAAGTGATAAGAATTCTTCTAAGATAAATGTGACAGTTTTATAAATAAAAACTTCAATCGACTATTTGCACTATGTGTTTAGGAAACTAACTCCAAAGATTATTCTTTGATTAAGGTTATAAAATTTGGAGTAAAAGAGCAGAAAAAAATGCAAGTAAGTAATTTAGAGTACTAGATTTTGCTATTTCCCTGAAACACCAACTTCATAGTTTTTTGTTAAGGAGATTTTTTTTTTTTTTTTTGGTTCTCCCTCTATACCTTCAATGCCCATTCTCTAATTATTTGAAAACTTATATTTCATTTTACGTAAGAGAAAAAAAGAGATGAATAGATGAGGTTATAGTCACTGTGCTTCTTAACATAATGCCATAAATCAGCATTTTTGTAAATACCGAGCTGAGAAAAGCTGTGTTAGCAAATTGGAGTGACACTGCTTTTTTGCCTCCCACTTTAGTATTTGTCAAAGCCAAATTTGAATGACAGCCAAGTTCTTTGTCCCTTTTCTCTCATCCCCCAAACAAGCTCCCCCCTACCCCCACCATATACACTGCTGCTGCTGCTGCTAAGTCACTTCAGTCGTGTCTGACTCTGTGCGACCCCATCCCGGGGACTCTCCAGGCAAGAACGCTGGAGTGGGGTGCCATTGCCTTCCCCGCCATATACACTAGCTGGTATATATTTCTAGGTGTTAGCTTGAGAAAGAGGTCCCGTGTCCCTAGCTGATTTCTGTGTCCCTGGCTGTGTCCCTAGCTGATAAAAGTTTCTTTTGTTGTCAGACATATTTGACACTCATTTTAAAAAACACATTTCTTATAAAATTAATCTTATATTAAGGTAATATATGGCACATTCACATTGGGAAAAGTCATCCCATATCAAATATCTCTGTGTTGCCTCTATCGTTAAGACATCCCATAACAGCTCACCCAATGATCTTTGGTTAACAACTTTGACCGAGGTCAGTTGTATACAGTGTCAAACTCCTTACTCTGGCAGTTACAGTTGACCATAATCTGGATGCCCTTGGCATTTCTGTGCTTTACCTTTCACTTCTCCTCTGATGCTCTAGTCCCTCTACTGCCAAGAGTCACTGAGATCTTTTGCCCTGGAGTTTGAATGTAATGGACTGTCTGTGAGCTGAATTATGTCCCCTTAAAAATTTGTATGTTGAAGCCCTAATTGCTAATGTGATGGTATTTGGAGATGGGGCTTGTGGGAGGTAATCAGGTTTCAGTTCATTTCAGTTCAGTCACTCAGTCATTTCCAACTGTTTGTGACCCCACAAACTGCCGCACACCAGGCCTCCCTGTTCATCACCAACTCCCAGAGTTTACTCAAACTCATGTCCACTGAGTCGGTGATGCCATCCAACCATCTCGTCCTCTGTTGTCACCTTCTCCTCTCACCTACAATCTTTCCCAAAATCAGGATCTTTTCAAATGAGTCAGTTCTTAGCATCAGTCATTGGCCAAACTACTGGAGTTTCAGCTTCAGCATCAGTCCTTCCAGTAAATATTCAGGACTGATTTCCTTTAGTATGGACTGGTGGAATTCCTTGCTGTCTAAGGTGCTCTCAAGAATCTCTTCCAAAACCACAGTTCAAAAGCATCAATTCTTCAGTGCTCAGCTTTCTTTATAGTCCAACTCTCACATTCATACATATGGAAAACCATAGCTTTGACTAGATGGACCTTTGATGGCAAGTAATGTCTCTGCTTTTTAGTATGCTGTCTAGGTTGGTCATGACTTTTCTACCAAGGAGCAAGAATCTTTTAATTTCATGGCTGAAATTTAATTTCAGTCACCATCTGCAGTGATTTTGGAGCCCAAAAAAATAAAGTTTGTCACTGTTTCCAATGTTTCCCCATCTATTGGCCATGAAGTGATGGCATCAGGTGCCATGATCTTAGTTTTCTGAATGTTGAGTTTTAAGCCAACTTTTTCACTCTCCTCTTTCACTTTCATCAAGAGGCTCTTTAGTTCCTCTTCACTTTCTGCCATAAGGGTGGTGTCATATGCATATCTGAGGTTATTGATATTTCTCCTGGCAATCTTGATTCCAGTTTGTGCTTCATCCAGTCCAGCATTTCTCATGATGTACTCTGCATATAAGTTAAATAAGCAGGGTGACAATATACAGCCTTGGTGTACTCCTTTCCTGAATTGGAACCAGTCTATGGTTCCATGTCTAGTTCTAACTTCTTGACCTGCATACAGATTTCTCAGGAGGTAGGTCAGGTGGTCTGTGTATTCCCATCTCTTTAAGAATTTTCCACAGTTTTTGGTGATCTACACAGTCAAGAGAAGTGTGAAAAAGTTGGCTTAAAACTCAACATTCAGAAAACTAAGATCATGACATCTGGTCCTATCACTTCATGGCAAATAGATGGGGAAACCATAGAAATAGTGACAGACTTTATTTTGGGGGCTCCAAAATCAGTGCAGATGGTGACGGCAGCCATGAAATTAAAAGACGCCTGCTCCTTGAAAGAAAAGTTATGACAAACCTAGACAGCATATTAAAATACAGAGACATTACTTTGCCAACAACGGTCCATCTAGTCAAAGCTATGGTTTTTCCAGTAGTCATGTATGGATGTGAGAGTTGGACTATAAAGAAAGCTGAGCACCGAAGAATTGATGCTTTGAACTGTGGTATTGGAGAAGACTTTTGAGAGTCCCTTGGACTGCAAGGAGATACAAATCAGTCCATCCTAAAAGAGATCAGTCCTGAATACTCATTCGAAGGACTGATGCTGAAGCTGAAGCTGCAATACTTTGGCCACTTGATATGAAGAACTGACTCATTAGAAAAGACCCTGATGCTGGGAAAGATTGAAGGTGAGAGGAGAAGGGGATGACAGAGGATGAGATTATTGGGTGGCATCACCGACTTAATGGACATGAGTTTGAGTAAACTCAAGGAGTTGGTGATAGACAGGGAGGCCTGGTCTGCTGTAGTCCGTGGGGTTGCAAAGAGTCAGACACCTGAGCAACTGAACTGAACACAAAGGCTTTGGTGTAGTCAATAAAGCAGAAGTAGACATTTTTCTAGAACTCCTGCTTTTTCGATGATCCAACGGATGTTGGAAATTTGATCTCTGCTTCCTCTGCCTTTTCTAAATCCAGCTTGAATATCTGGAAGTTCATGGTTCACAAAATGTTGAAGCCTGGCCTGAAGAATTTTGAGCATCATTTTGGTAGGGTGTGAGTTGAGTGCAATTGTGTGGTAGCTTGACCATTCTATGGCATTGCCTTTCTTTGGGAATCAGGTTTAGAGGAGGTCATGAGGGTGAAGCTCTCTCCTGATGTAACTAGTGCCCATTAAGAAAAGACATCAGAAAGCTTTCTTCTCCACCTCTCTGTCTGCCTTGTGAGTAGACAGCTGAAAGTTGGCCATCTGCAAGCCAAGAAGAGTGCCCTCACTGGGGAGCTGAGTCAACCAGCACCTTGATCTTGGCCTTCCCAGCCTCTGAACTGTGAAAAATATATTCCTGTTGTTTGTACAGCACCTTTTGTTTTTTTGCCTTACTTATCTGGATTGTAAAGAATCGAAGGCAAAGTTTATACCCTACCATTTCATACAATTGTCTTAGACCCTCTGAAATCAAGGTGCTTTTCTCTCTTGTAGACATTGATAACATAATGTAATACCTGTTCCAATCATTTGATGCTGAGGTCCTTTCCTGTGTTAGTATTTCTTGTACAAGTTAGATCTGTAAATAAGATGTGAGTTCCTGGATCTGCTTATATTGTATAAGTGTGTGTGTGATACAAATATTTCTAGAATGACTAGGATATTGAAAATGTTTATTCCTCATTCTCTTATATAATCTTGAAGACTTTACCAAGTAAAACTGTAATTATTTAATATTCAATAAAGTCAACCTATTGAAGAAGGAAATGGCAACCCACTCCAGTATTCTGGCCTGGAGAATCTCATGGACAAAGGAGCCTAGCAGGCCACAGCCCATGGGATCACAAGCGTCGGACACGACTTAGGAACTCAACCACCAAAGTCAACCTATATACCCAGTAGCTGACCTAATTGCAAGTCACCAAAAAAGGGTTTTAGCATGCTGAAAAATTTCAGACTGAATTGGGAAGGAGGTTGGCACTGCCTTGTCAATGACAAGCCTTGTTAAAGGCTTATCTTAGCACATTAATATATAAAAGGTTTATCTTGAATGTATGTTTTTGAATATGAAATAAATAAGAGGTAAAAGTTCTGGAGTAAGACATACCCGGATCGTATCATCAATACCACAACCCTTCTACCCCAGTTATATGGCCTTGGGCAGTCTTCTTAAAGCCACTTTCTTAATTTATACAATGGGAATAAAATAGTGTTTACTTTATGGGGTTCTTTTTTTTTTTTTTTATATATTTATTTATTTGGCTGTACCAGTTCTCAGTTGTGGCATGTGGAATCTAGTTCCCTGACCAGGGATCGAGCCCAGACCCCCTGCACTAGGAGCTCGGAGTTTTAGCCACTGGACCACAAGGCAAGTCCCATATCTGCCTGCATTTTGGCAGATTTTTCTCAACCCAGTTTGCCAGCTTATAGCTTCCTTCCTTGCAGTGATTACCACTGACTCCAACATGAAGTGAAGTGAAGTCGCTCAGTCGTGTCCGACTCTTTCCGACCCCATGGACTGTAGCCTACCAGGATCCTCGGTCCATGGGGTTTTTCCAGGCAAGAATACTGGAGTGGGTTGCCATTTCCTTCTCCAGGGCTTTATGGGGTTCTTGTATGGAACTCTTAAAAATCTTAAAACAAAGTCAGCCAGCAAAGATTACATATTAACTCTTGATATTATTATTATTTTGTTCTTTTTATAAGATGGCATTTAGAAAATGAGTTCTTATGAAAAGCCAGTGCTATTTAAACTCCCCATGTGAGTTATTTGCTTCAGGAGCTGACCTAAATATAATATGCAGCTCCTTTGCAGATATGATTCTTATTTTTTATAGTTTTCATTAAATGTTTGGGTTTGAAAATCCAAAAATATGGATGGATTTTTGGATTTTCAGCATCATGTGCTGAAAAACTTGGTTAATCACATTCTGAGCTTGGTGTTTGCTAATATTCTCTCTAAAACCCTAGATGAACACGGTTTATTTTCTGGGAGCAGATTTATTAGGGCTATGAAGAGCATGTATTGATGCTTGGTAGCATGAATATCTCTTTATTGGAATAATTACTAGAGAGTTAGGAATTGAGAATATTGATTACATTTATTTAGTCATTTGATATGGACAAAAATATTAAAAACCATCAAACATTAGCACTGCCCTTTGACAGCATCACTTAATTCTAGCTACAGGGAAAACTGTGACATAAACAAAAGCAGCATGACTTATTTGTCTTAATTAGGATGCTTTCTACATGAGAGAGAGACTCTCCTTCCTTTAAATATTATAAAAGCACTAGCCAGGCTAATACAAGAGGCCAAGAGCATTACAGATTAAGCAGAAAGTAACATAGCAAGAGCAAAAGGTGTGCCCACAGGATCCTTGACCAAAAGTCCAAGACTTTTTAAGGTAGGAAATATTTTTGTTAGTTCTAAATTAGTGTTTGCATCCTACATGCTTGCAGATAAGTATTGTTCCTTAAAGAGACTGGACCTGTGAACCAGCCATAAGCAGCTATTTAAATTTCAGTTTAAATGAATTTAAAGTTAAAATTTAAAAATTAGTTCCTACATTACACGAGCTCCATTTTGGGTTCTCTGCAGTCCCATGTGGCTTAGCGTCTGTCGTGATGGACTGAGCAGGTAATAGAGCATTTCCATTATCACAGAGAGGTCTATTGGACTGCACTGGGACAATTAGTATACCTCACTTATTACTCTAATTGCTGGTCTCAATTTTCAGAAAGCTGTGGTGAAACTGATAATGGGAAAGAAAATGCAATAGATCACTCTGCATATTTCTAGCATTTTCTCTGTGTTTGATTTCATGTGAATGAAACAGTTTTCCTTTGTTTTGTTTTAAATCAACCTTGAACATTTAGGGCTGTCTTATTCTTAAGCATGTGTTGCCAAAGATAGTTGTTCTGTCTCAATTTGAGTTTTCCTGTTACATACACATCATTGAAGGTAGTAATAAAAGTTTAGGAATAATTTCTAATTAGAACTACTAAGTTATTTATAAGCTATTTTCAGAAGGGTGCAAAAAAAAAAAAGTATTTTAATTTTTCTCTTACCACTGTCCCTCAAACCCATTCTGTCACCCTTCCTTCCCTTCCTTTTTATAGTAGCTTGAGAATAACCATTACTGTACCATTACTTCTGAATGTTAATGGACAGTCTTCATTTTCATATATATTAAAAGTCCATTTCAATATAATTCAAAATGTCAAATGCTCAGTCAATTCCTTGTTTCTCATCTCCTCAGAGCACTGTTGCTACCCTTCCCCTCAGATTGAAACCAACCAGCCTTAATGGCAAAGGAGGGTAAAATGGATGTTTATTCTCTTCCTTGCTTCATCTTCTCACCCTCCTCTAACAACTACCTCTAGTTCCTTCAGGGTCAGGAACAAGGGTAAGGTGAAAGTGGAATTAGAAAATAAGGAAAAGAAAAAAATCACAGGTGTCTGGTTCCGCCATTTTCTGGATTCGGGTCCTCGGGTGTTAGATGACCTGACAACCCCTTGCATCGAAGCCTGTTTTCTCACAGGGCACCTTAGTGGTTTCTTTAATTTTTTTTTTTTTCCAATTGGAGGATAATTGCTATATGCTGTGATGGTTTCTGCCATACAACTACATGAATCAGCCATAAGTATATGTATATCCCCTCCCTCTAGAGCCTCCCCCCTGCATCCCCGTCCTACCCATCTAGGTTGAAACAGAGCATGAGGCTGAGCTCCCTGTGCTCCCAGCAACTTCCCACCAGTGAACTATTTTAAACATGGTAGTGTATAAATTCTAATGCTGCTCACTGTTTGCCCCACACTCTCCTTCCTTTGCTCAGGACATGGAAGCAACCTAGATGTCCATTGACAGATAAGTGGATAAAGAAGCAAGTCCTACCATGTTTCAATAAGTAATGGAAATACTTATTCCATTTAACACTAAATGGAATAAGTATTATTCCTACAATGGAATAATATTTAGCCATAAAAAGGAACAAATTTGAGTCAGTTGAAATGAGGGAGACAAACCTAGAGCCTATTATACAGAGTGAAGTAAGTTAGAAAGAGAAAAACAAATACTGTATATGAAGACATATATTTGGAATCTAGAAAGATGGTACTGAGAACCTATTTATAGGCAGGAATAGAGATGCACATGTAGATTGCGGGCCATGTGGAGTTTTTTGACCACCACACACTGATCCTCTGACACAGCCCATTCCCCCTTCTTAACTTCTAATGACTCTCTCCTCAACCTTTCCTCTGGTGGGAAACTCTCCACAGACTCTTTCTGTGAGGTTGCCTTCCTTCCCACAGGTAATCCCTTTGGAGAGGCTGTCTGGTGAAGACTAAAGCCAGTTACATTCCTTCTTTCCCACCTCAGTCCAGATTCAGAAAGTGCAGGTCACTCCCACTGCAGCCTTCTCATTTTTGCTATCACCAAAATCATCCTCAGTTAACCTTTAAGATTTATTCAGGGAACAACGTCCCACAAACATCATAGTGTGTGAAGGCCACTTTCCCCACAATCCACCTCGGCATGTGCCGAGGATATTAGTTTCTGTAGCTGAGAGTGTCCTGCTTCAGGCTAAATGTCAGTTTCCGTTCTCTGGACTGCTCACGTGACCTGGCTGTGTTTCTTCTGAGGTACTGGTACTTAGACTACGTAGGGAGCAGAAAACACTCTCTGTTAGACTCTTCCAAGAAATTCACATCCTCAGTCTTCTCACTGATCATGCTGCCCTCTTATACCTAGGTCAGTGAACCAGTTTCCCAGTTCAAACCCCTTGGTGAAGGTTCTGGATATGGTTTGGACTCTCTTAGTAGGCACCTATGATCAATGTGTAGTTTTAACACTTTAGCTGAGATGAGAGCAAGTCCTACCATATTTCGAAAAAAGAAAACATGTCTCATTGAAGGCTGTACATTCATCCAATCAAGTAGTATTTAATAAATTCAACAATGAATCAGTATTTTAAAAACTTAAAATGAATAAAGTGCCTAGCACATTGTAGGAACTTGAACAAGTAATGCCATTACAGTTGTAAACTCTAAAACTGCAAACTCTGAGAATATGCTGGATTCCTATATCCTTCCTTTTTTTTCATGTTTTCACTAAATATTTCATTTAATCCAATGACCTTATTTTTTTTCTATGCTATGTAGCATTTTGCAAATTTATGTCTCAATCCAAAAATTCTACTCTTAAGTTCTAGTTTCATACATTGAATCTCACCTGACATGTCTTCTTGACTATCTCACAGGTGTTTTAAACAATATTTTCAAAATGAAACTTAATACACTGCCCTGCTTTCCTAACCTGTTTTGATTTCAGACTTCCCCTTCTCAACAATTAGTATCATCATCCATTTGGTGGTATAAACCAGTTATCATCTTTGATTCCTTACCATTCCCACCCTCTTGGGATCCATTTTCAGTTGCTCATCTCTTCCTCTTAAAAAAGAAAAAAAAAAAAAAAAAACTTGATTTTTCTCAGCATCTCCTCTGACTTCAGATTAGTCCAAAGTTCTATCACCTATTATGTGGCCTATGCAGCAACTACTTTGCTGGTCTCAATATTTACTCTCTCAAATTCATTCTGCACAGAGTGATCAGTGTGACTTTTTGCAAACATAAATATAAGAATGCTGCTTCTCTGCATAAAACCTTCCAGTTGCTGCCCATTATAATGCCAATAAAATGTAAAACCTGTATCATAGTCTACAAATTCCTGAATAATCTCTGGCTCCTGGTTACTTCTTAAGACTCATCTGTTTTTATTACCTACTTGTCTGTTACACCCTGGCCATGTTGGCTTCTTTTGATTCTTAGAGCTTGTCAAATTGTTTCCTGTTTTGGAGATTTTGAACATCCATTTCTATCTAATTGGAATGTATTTTTCCTCTACTCTTGTGACTTGCCTTTAAAAAAATCATTTACATCTCAAGTTAAATATTCTTTCCATCAGTTTTCCTAGATAACAACCATCTTTGCTATCACTTCACCTTCACCTTATTCACTTGCTTCAGAATACTGAAAAAGAGCTATATTTTATTAATTTTTCCATTAACCTGTAAGTTCAATTTTAATACAATATTTTATTCATCTATTCTGCCAGTCTGTAAGAAACAAAGAAATAGAGCCCACATCGTATTTGTTTATCCCTTTATACTATCTAGTTTAATATAGGCATACAATAAACATTTGTTGAATAAATGAATGAATACAGAGGTGACCTATAGCTCCTTTTCAGCTGTTAATTTATAACAAAAATCTTGATTGTTAAATATAAAGTTAATATTAATTTTTACTAAACCTAAATTTTCAAATATTAGGAAAATAATAGAACTTTGGAGTTCAAATGTTGATTTAAAAAAAAGTGGCTACATTTGATTATATATGCAGGAAATATCCAGATATAGGGAGAAATTCACCAAGAAGAAACAGCAATCCACCTAATCAGTAGATTTTAGGTTAGAATAAAACAAGACTGGGAGAAAATACCATAGTGCTGACTAAGCAATTTAAGGAATGCTTGAGTTTAAGGAACTGATTTTACACAGTGTTTTTAGAGTTTAAAAGCATTGCAGTCTTAAGCAAATGAACAAACAAAAAACCAAAAAACAAAACAAAGAAAAATGACCATATCTCCATTTCTAACCATATATTATTAGATTCTCCCCATGATGAAACCTGAGACAGTAGTTAAAGGGAACTTTGACCAACAGACAATTGATGAGGAAGGACCTAGGATATATTAAAACAACAACAACAAAAACACCAAGGAATTAGCATAGGCAAAAAAATGTGGCCAGTGCAGGTGGGATTAATTACGTAAGCATCCCTGAGGAGGCAGAGCAGATGCAATCACCAAGTCATCACTTTATAGGTAAATGAACACCATATCAAAGAGCTCACCAGTAATTATTTATAGACTGAGAGAAAAGTATTTGTACGAGATTGTGAAGAAGCAATGTATAAGAAGTGGGAGAAGACTGTGTTCCTCAAAAGAGAGCAATGGAATGGAAAGAGGGTACCTGAAAACCGTGCATCTGAAATGGTAGCCACACAGAGAAGAAAGAAAATTAGAGGCTGGTCCTCTAATTTTTTAGAGGCTGGCCCTCTAAATTTCTCTTGAGTGTATTTTGGCTAGAATATAGATTCTGATTTCCTAGGCTATTGTTCAGAAGTTTATATAGTTGAAGTACAATACACCCATTGTAAAACATATGAATAGATAGTTGATGATAAAATGGATGAGCAACAGACTGGAAATAATATGAGAATGTGTGTGCATGTGTGTGTGTGTGTGTGTGCGCGTGTGTGTGTGCACGTGCTAAGTTCAGCCCTTTGTGACCTCATGACAGTGGTGGTGGTGGTTTAGTTACTAAGTCATCTCTAACTCTTGCGACTCCATGGGCTGTACCCCAGCAGGCTCCTCAGTCCATGGGATTTCCCAGGCAAGAATACTGGAGCAGGTTGCCATTTCCTTTTCCAGGAAATCTTCCCGACCCAGGGATTGAACCTGGGTCTCCCTCATTGGCAGGTGGATTCTTTACCCATGAGCTACTAGGGAGGTCCATGACAATAAGGGATGGCAAAGTAGTGACACAGGGCTAGTTCCCCCTCGCCTATGTAGGTGTCACCAATCACATTCTTCATCCTTGCTAAGGTTGGATTTGGACTCAGATTTTAAAACTTTCTTAACACAGTGCTCCCCTACTAAAGTGTGGAAGAACTAATTTCAATTTCCTCCACAAACAATTGAGAAAGCAAAGAGTAGAGATTAGTCCTCATCTTTCAAGGACCACACTCTTCAGATCCCCTAAATTGTTTGAGTGTTATTACTCAGTATTTTAGCTGTACCTAAGTGAAAGAGATAGCAATCTCTCTCTGCTTACACTACAAATTCTAACCTCAGATATATCATCACATATACTCCTCCAGATCCATAATCTCATGAACTACCTCATGACCCACAGGAGACTTTAAGCTTTGGCTCTGTTACTGCTTTTCAACAGATGAAATGTTACATATGTATGAAACATAAAGGCAATGATATATGCATTCTTCTTTATACAATCAAATATAATTATTCCCATATACTTTTATCTTTTTGCAGCATGTGGTAATAATAGAGACATGTTTGTTTGTTCTAGGTAATTTGAGCTACTTATAACAAGTACAGGGTAAATTATTGGTCATTTACTTCCTTTTATTTACTTGCTACTGAGAGATAAACCACCATTTGGCAAGCTCCACAGTATAACATGAATGATGATCCAATGAGTGGGGTGAGATGTAAGCATTCCAATCACCAGTTCTACTCTCAAAGCAAGCTCTGAAACCTTTTGTTTGAAAGGCTAGAAATCATACTCTTCCATTATTCCAGATATCAACAAACAACAAACAAAAGCCAAATCTTTTCTAAAATCCTTTTTAACGTCTCAGATCAGGACTGTCAGCAGAGCCTATTGTAGGTAAGAGATTTAAAGGTTTCAGGGGAGAGTCTAGGAGAAGGAACACTGTCTGCTTTAACAGTACTGACTTAAAAAAAAAATTTTTTTTTTCAGGCACCTCACAAGCAAGAGGCATCTGTCTAGGGATAAGACAAAGGGGTGTCAAAACAGAGCTATCCATCAGAATATGACTGAAGGAAAAAGACTATTCACATTTAGAAAAATATAATAATTGAAGTCCATAGAATGAAGGCTAGGACAGATATTATACTTGCTAACAGGGATAACGGCACTCAATGGGGAGTAGCTGAGAGCGCAAATGTGCTTCACATTCCATTCCCAGGGACTGTGCTGTCTGATTTGTTTGTTTGCTTATTTTTAAATTTAATTTACTTTGTGACAGTTTGGTGGTTATCATTTCAGTCTGTTATTTTCTGTTTCAATGTACAGGTAGTGCTGCTGCCCAAGAAAGTGAAAGGCACGCTGTTCATGGCTCTAGCAGGGCCGAGCTTCCTTGTGGCAGCCATTCTGGGCTTCCTGGCCAGGGCTGGGGCAGGGCTGGGAGCCACCCAGCAGTCTGTCCTCTTCCTGGTCAGAAGGCATTGAGCTCTGCTCAAGGGGACTCTTAACACTGTTAGCAAATAGAACTTTCATTTTTTGTTCCCAATATTGCTTTGCATTTCAGGGAAACAGACAGTAGGTTTGCTGCCTGAAAGACTGTAAACTACTACCCTCAATTCTTCTTGCCAAAGGAAACTTCAGCCCCCTCAACCCATTGACAGTTTTCTTTAAAATTAAAGGACAGGGAAGTGAGTTTTGTGTGTGATTGTGTGTGTGTGTGTGTGTATGTAGCTCAGATGTGTCTGACTCTGTGCAATCCCATGGACTGTAGCCCACCAGGCTCCTCTGTCCATGGCATTCTCCAGGCAGGAATACTGAAGTGCGTAGCCGTTCCCTTCTCCATGAGATCTTCCTGACCCAGGGGCTGAACCTGGGTCTCCTGCATGCAGGCTGGTTCTTTACCGTATGAGCAACCAGGGAAGCCCAGGGAAATGAGTTAAGTGAGAGAGTGTGAGTTCTGGCAGATGAAGGCAAGATTAGAGAAATTACAGGGATAGTAAGATTTCTTGTTCTTATTTCCCACTTAGATGCTTCATCTCATATCTCAGAGAAGTTGTCATGGTTTTCCTATCTTTTTCTTTTTTTTTTTAACATAATGAAAGGTTTAATAACATCTTTAGAATCATAATCCTTATTATGGTTTCAGAATATTCTTCATGTGGGACCTAACGGCAAACGAAAAATGTCAAATAAATATTTAATAATTCCCAATAAATTCTATGTTCAGGGTTCATCCAGGTATGAACCCTTCAGAGATCCTTATATATTCAAAGTAAGTGGGAAATTAGTTCTCTTTCTCTTTCCTTTATCCTCTGTTACTTCCTCACTGTAGTTTTACCATTTCTTATTCCAATGCCCAGCTGCAATTCAAACATATGTGTATCAAACTGAGACTTCTAATTTAAAATTTTTGTTACCTCTAGATAAAAAACTTACACACCACTTTCGGTAGTTAAGTACATAAAAAGAGAAACATATTTTAGAGCAACTGAAGGGACACTAAACATACAGAGGATTTTTTTCCTTAAGAATAAAAAAATATAGTTGAGTTTTATCACTATGTATTCAGAGAAAATTCTTACATGCATTGGAAGTCTTCAGATTTACTCCCAGCATAATCAGTATGACCTCTATGGGACTTCTGCTAGTTTCAAATAAGACAATTGTGAAAATCCCAGCAGCTTCTGATAGCATTAATTTATGAAAATGTCACTCTCTGACCTTGGCAAGTTGCAATTCAATTTTTCAATGAACATCTAGTTCTTAGAACTTCAAAGTCCATGTTGTCACTGGAGGCCCAACATCTTGCTTCTTTGCCCTGCGTTCTGGACCTGACACAGGTCTGTATGCTTTGGGATCAGGGAAAAGACACAGCAAGGAAACCAAATCTTTTTTCATCTAAATATAGTCCTCAAAGGCATAAACACTTATAAATTCTGAATTCAAATGCTCTGGTCAATTATTTTTAAAATATCACAACTTATTAAAAGAAAATTAGTGAATCTAGTCGAAATCCTCAGACTTTCCCTGTATCAATGAAAATATGCTGGTTTTGTCTTGAACAGAACCCAGGGTCTGTGTCTTCAAGATGTTCACAGCAAATAGTGGACACGGACATTTCTGTCTACCTATGAGGTGGGTAGTAAACAGCATTGAGTATGATTTTGAACACAGTTAACTTTGCCTTATAACACTGTGTTTCATTTAGATTCTGGTGCCAAGAATCAGTGCTATTAAATCTTCCTACCTGGGTACTTGGAGGCTGACCACTGTGTGAAGTGAGTACTTAGAAATGGGATGTAAGTCAGAGTTCACCGAGTTAGTGCTCATGTTTCACTGGTGTCTGAGCTATATTCTTTTTCTCATGTTTTCATGCCCGGTATTCACAGGTCTAACGATATCTAACCATTATTTATAATATAGCAGTAAATAATGCACATTATATAGTATAGTATGACCACAGTGAGGAATTCATCTTATATAAGATCTCATGTGTTTATAGATATAAACAAATGTGTCTATAGACATGAATAGATAACTGAAAAAGAATGTTCTAAAATAATACTTAACTCACTGTATGTGTTTGATTTTTGTTGTTGTTGTTGTTTAGCTTAATTCAGAGAAATATTTTTGGCTCCTATACACTGACATACTGCAACCCAGAGCTTTAAAAAACTGTACTAGACATCTAAGAAGCCATATTATATTACTAGTGGTAAACATGGCTTTTAAATCGAAAACATATAATGTGTTTTAATATAAAGTGATATTGTTAAAAATTATATTTCTTTTGCTGTCAGTTTCCTTTGACTGTAAGAATATTTTAATACATATATTTGGGGTTTAAGACTTAATTTTAACTGAGCTGGTTTTTTCCTTTTGATTAGCTATTTCAATGGAAACTTTTAAGGAGATTCAAAAGGAGAAAGCTAGAAAAATCTCTTAGATTATTTCCACAAAAATATGGTTAAGTGGCCAGTACTTGAAGATATCAGAAAATAAGAAAAATGCCTGCTTATTAATTTCATGGTATCTTTAGCAAATCACTTGTAATGTGCTATCTTCTTAAATGTTGCCTGAAGTTACAAGACTTTATTAACTTAATGTATATGCAAAATTTCCTACACATTCCATACATGGAAGTGCTGATGGTAGGACATTTTTATAGATGGGTCTCAAAATAATCAGTTTATAGAAAAGGAAGCTAAGGATCAATAAGATTAAGTATTTTGATCACAAGCTGATTAGCAGAGAAATGGGCCTGGAATTCTCATTTGCTCTTTCATGGTTTGTATTTCCACCACAGCAGCTTTTCCCAGTCTTTCCTGATCTTAAGAACTGTTTAGCGTACTTACTTAAAAATGAAAATTTAAAAACAAAAATTTCCAAACACTGTTCCAGAAGACTGTGAGTCAGTAAATCTAGGATGAGCCTTAGGAGTTCTCATTTTTCACAAGCATCCTGAGTGATTCTTACACTCAGGCAAATTTGAAAATCATTGCCTTTGATTATTTTAATGACTATATTATTTGCTTCTGCTACAATATGGATGATTTGTTGCTGAAAATAAAAGTGACAATTTCAGTCAAAGTACAAGTCTCTCGCTACTCCCATATATATGTGGGAAAAAAAAATCCTTAACGTTTTGAATAACTTTTGCCCATTTAGAAACTAATTAGATATACTGGGAAACCCCATGGACAGAGGAACATGGTGGGCCACAGCTCATGGGATCTCAGAGTTTGGACATGACTTAGCGACTAAATAGCAACAACAAAGATGTCCTTATCATACATTTGAGATTTGAATTTAGTGTAAAAACAAAATGTCTACTTCCCCTATGTTAAAAAGAGTCTTGCTTTCCAGAATACTTAGCCTGGTCTCACAGACCGTGAGGACCCCCACACAGCCTTTTCTTATCACTCCTTGACATCTTTTCATTTGATAACTCGCACAATGTTGCCACTTCAGCCCCAAGTCTACTAGGTCACACAGCAAACTCTGCAATCATCTATAGCTGCTATACATCTGAAAGTTGACCCTTTCCTTTTCCCCATCTTTCCAGATGCCATTGACTTTTGCCATACAGCTTAGTCACTGAAAACTCCAATTTCTTAACTCCCATTGTTTTGTTTCCTATCTGAACTTCTCTGCACTATACTCTAGCTATAGAAAAGAAAAGCTCCTGATGCTGGGAAATATTGAAGGCAGGAAGAGAAGGGGATGACAGAGGATGAAATGGTTGGATGGTATCACCGACTCAATGGACATGAGTTTGAGCAAGCTTTGGGCGATGGGGAAGGACAGGGAAACCTGACGTGCTGCAGTCCAGGGGTTCGCAGAGTCAGACACGACTGAGCGACTGAACAACAAATACTCTAGCTACACTGGCCCCTTCGCAGATCCCTGGACCTGACAAGCTCCTTTCTCCATCTAGAGCATTCTTCTGTTAGCTTTCATATAGTCTTCACTGCAGATTTCAGGAGGAATTTTTCATGACCTCCTACCTACGGGAGTTGACCGCATCCTCCACTCATTGTCTTCTTGGCATCCTACTGCTCCCCCTCACAGCTCTAACAACCTGTACCTAGACCCACCCTCCCTTTATTTTAATTGTTCTATTTCTGACATGTAAGATAATGTCTAGGTTTTACTAGTTAGTTAATATGTTAACATAGACATTTTCACACTAACCTGTTACTACTCTCATATTGTTTGTCTTAGAAAACAAGGAGCATTTAGAAAGAAGATGGACTATCTCAGAAACTATTTGCTAGAACAAGCAATCTGATCTCAAAAAATGAGAAAAAAGACAAATGAATACCCTGTTTATCAACCAGGAAGAGCTAATCTTAAGATAGCTCAGGATGTTTAACCTCTGTAATTTATTTTAAAATACTATATTTATTTTAGTTGCTATTCCATTAGATGTTCAAATCATTTTCACCTATCTCAAACATATTGTACAGTGACTCATCAGACATCTGTGGCAAGTAAATATACACAGTGTATTTTTAGAGTAGCAAATATGTGTGTATGCAAAATTAAACCTGATCTGGAAAAAAAGTTAATTCTTCAGCTCTGACCACTATTGTCCTATTTTCATCCTTAGAACCTAAGTTTCCATTGTACAATTTTCAGATCACTTCCCACCTTTAAATGCCAGAGTTAATAGGAAATTGTTCTTCTTTTTTTTTTCTATATACTATTTTGCTAGAGGAGCCCTTCTGAAATGAATGTTGAATGCTGTTAAGCCCTATTTATGGCTTTAATAGCTTTGCATTAATGAAAAAATCAGATACCTTTTATAGACCCACCTCAGGGGTTCATCGAGGAGATGTTCTATTGATGTGAAAGAGAGTCAAATTGATTTCTGCCAAAGATGAGAAAGTAGTAAAAAGGCTCAAACTGCATAGGGATAATGAAATGGCTTATTTTATCACAAATATTCACTGCACAAGTTTTCTTCTTATTTCTTCTAATGGCTGTCCCCTGCTTTTCATATAGCTCAAATCCTGATGTCTAAACTGTTATGTGTATCAACAGAAAGAGGGAATGAACAGAATCTCAGAACATTTTAGTGAGAAGAGAGTTAAACTCAGAGATATTATTCCTGCATTTTGATTTGTATTTGCAGGGTTATATAGATAACCAGAAAGTTTACTTTTTATGAGTTAGACTATCTGGAGCAATTAATCAAGATCTTAATCACTACATCTGGAAAAGTAAAGTTAGATGTGGAGACTAAGAACTTTCTAGCACAGAACTGTATGTTTTTCCCCTCTTCCTTTTAAAGTATCAGGAATTCCCAAGCTGTTGACATTTGCTAAATCTGGTGACGAATAGTCTTCAAAAATAGGTTATGTTTCATTTATTTTCCAAATATTTTCCATTTCAGTAGGTTTCCATGAAGTGAAAACACTTACCATAATGGATGAATTTCATCAGGAAACTGCTTTAACAGTGTTCTAAATGAACAGAGTAAAAAGTACTGCAAAAATACAGTAAAAAGAAGTTAGCCTCTTTTCAAAGAAATGTGCTAGAATTTAAAGTCCAGCCTTATTCTGCAAATTGGGCAGCATCCCAGGTATTTTGCTAACAGTGAATGAGTGCAGCAGAGAAGTCAGAAACAAAAGATAAATCTGGAGTGGATTCAGCTGGATTAGACCCAGCTAGCCTAGGTCTGGTTACAAAAGCAAGACCACCATGGCCAGTGGAGTTTTCAATGAAACTGACACATAGGCCAGGAGTTATGCTGTTGCCTAGGTAGAACCAATATTGATAAAAGGTGCCTGGGGGCAAGACAGAGAATGGAAGAATCAGAAACTAATGACTCAGGTTCGAACATGAGATCACAAGATGAAACCAAAACCAGCTTGAGCAAGAAGAAACAGGCAGGAAGAGAATGATAAGCACCAGGCAGAGCATGTACATGAAATTAAGTTAGAGACACGTGTGTTTTCTGATTCATCAAGACAGGAAGGAGAGAAAAACTCAGGCAGCAAGTCATGGGGCATTGTATTTTGATTTGAATATGAGCTGTCATCACAAAGAATACAATTAGTCATTCTCATTAGTTTGTATGTACAGACTCTCAAATGTGTTAGGTGCTCCATAGCAGCTGCAAAAATGAAGATCTCTATTACTGGCATGGAATAATTTTCCAGATTGATTTTTAAGTGCAAAAGGCAAAGTACAAAAGAATATAGCATATAGCCTTTCTTAAAGAAAGAGGTAAGACAATATCAGTATATCTGCTCATTGGTACAAACAGTAATTCAGGTAATAAAATTAAGAAACACATGAGATGGGGTGAGGGGATGAGAATGGGAGTGAATTAGAAAAGAAAGAAAGGAAGAGAAACTTCTGAGTATCATTGTATGTATAGTTTTGTATATTAGAGTCATAGCAATATTTCATAAACTGAACCAATAAATAATTTAAATACAAACTGGATACAGGGGAAGGACTGAAAATGAAATACAAAAATAACAAATGAACCTAATCCATCAAAGAAAGGCATTACGAACAAGGAAGGGGAAGGCTAGAATCAACTCTGTGATTTTAAATGAAAGTGGAACTACCAATTGGAACTGATGGATTTTATTAGAAATAATGTGAATTGATAAAAAATAGATGTAGATGTGCATATACATGGGTTACTGCATGTACAAATATTTTCTATATTCACTGAGATAATGTAATAGCAATGACATCCCAGGGGCAAGAGGGACACTCTATGCCTAGATCTTGGTTTCTATAAGCAATTATCCAAAAGAAGCAAAGGCACTTGAAAAATGACTGATTCTAGGACTAGGAAATTACCGGGCAAGTACAAGATGAGCTTTGAACATCTTATAGTTCTGAAAAGTAAGAAAGTGTTAAAAAAAAAAAAAAAAGATGAAGGTCATAGAAGCCAGCTTAAATTGTTCCCAATAGATAATGCTGAGATAATTTAAGGAGAAAAAAAACCTAAAACTAAATAGTAATAACTATTGAATAATAGCATATCAAATAAAATAAATCACCATGAGACTATATTATATAAAAAGATGTATAAACAAATAAATGGGGTAAAAGGGGTATCTATTTCTTGTACTGGGATTACAATTGCTGAATGCAGGAGGTGGTAATGGTGATTGGTGATGGACAGGGAAGCCTGGCGTGCTGTAGTCCATGGGGTCACAAAGAGTTGGACATGACTGAGCGACTGAACTGAAGCTAAACTTAAGCTGAAGCTGAAGGAGAAATGATAGAAGTTTGCCATTTGGTGAACATTTTAGTCATAGGTACCGTAGGCAGGAGTCATCAATTGATGCTAAAATGATTGAGTGAAAGTATAATGAGAAACACAATATTTGGAAAGTATCTCTCCACAACATATTTACTACTTTCAAAAGAAAAATTAGAAATTTTGCAATGGAGAAACCTGGCAAAAATCTCTAACTGACATCATCAGAAATAAGACATAGCCTCAATTCCTCAACATTTTCTTCAACTCTGTAGCCATTTATCTGAAAACTTAAAAAGCATCACTTCCTATGTTAAAAACATAAAAACACCACTTCCATTAGGAGTGATTTTCCTCCTTTTGAATTTTTAGGCACAGCATTCCATAGAATGTGTCCTGTGAAACTAAATAATGTTATGGACTTGCTTATAGTTTCAGTCTGACAATAAAGAAATGCTCTGGTTTAACGTCTTCTGTGTTTGTTGGTAGACTCTCGTCTAGAAGCTGTGATTTAGACAGTTTTGACCAAATGACAGTCCTTCTCTGTTTAGTGAAAGAGATAATCTGATCACTGAATGGACCTTGACTACTATTAGGGTGACAGATGTTACCAACTGTTTTTCTTGTTTCACTCCTATCACAACTTCAATGGCTAAGTAAGAGAACTTAACCCCTACCTGTACAGAGTTTGGGGACATCTTCTAGGATACTCCTCACCATAGCCATAAGCCAAATGTTTTTCCCCCAAATTATTCTGCAGAGTGCCAGTTTTAAGGGATGTTAAATGGTGTTCACTAAAGGGAGAGGGGAGGAAATTTGAAAATATACCCGTACTAACAGATAAAAGGTATTTGACTGTTACTGTAAAAATAAACCAAACCCAATTTAAATTGCTCTCTCTACCAGTGAGTTCCTACTTTAGATACATAAATTAAGATGTAATTCCTGAAGATTATATCTGACCACATTAAACAAAAAATTGGTTACATTTAGGAAAAACTGAGTTAAGTTGTATCTTTAACACAGGAATTGTCAAAGTTTGACTTGTCTTCAAATTAAATTATGTATTTTTAAGAGGGAAACAACAGTGTGCAGCTTTTCCACAAACTTTTTTGACCTCATTACCCCATCATCTGCCCTTTTTCCCGGAATATTTTAAGAACTAGCATTTTGTGCAACACTTTCAGGACATAGTATTTTAAGGCACCATAAATTAATCACAAAGTCATCTTCAATTCTAAGAAGTATCAAGAGAAGAATAAAGTCTTTGTGCTTAGAGTTGTGCTAGGAAATTAAAGTGTACACTTACATATCGATAAAGAATCAAATAATAAAACAATACTAAAACGCCCAGTGGTTCAGATGGTCATTTCCACAGTGAATATCACATAGGCTAGGATCAACAGAGGCAGCAAAGGAGCAGAGACTGGAGCTGAGCTGTGATGGGTGAGTAGGCTTTGCACAGGTAGCATGCAGAACCGCACAGAGTGCTCCACACAGTAGGTGTTTATTAAGTGCTTGTTAATTAACCAACTAGCCTGACCTGTACGACCCTCAGAGGAAGCATGGGCTAGCTCAGACTGGAGAGCAGGCACTAGTAAACTTTCCATGTGCGGTGACGCAGGGAATGTGCCTTTGCAGGAAAATCATTAGGGCCCTCTTAGAAGAGATTGCACACTTTCTCTAGCAACCTGAAGTGAGAACCAGTCAGGCTGTTATGCTTGTCCTAGAACTCTGCCTTCAGAGATGAAAACTTGGCTGAGATGTTGAGGGCCTGAGGGTACAATATATCATCCCCATCCGTCTCAAAGAGCATATATGAATATCTTCCTCCTGAGGAAGAATGAGTCCATGAAGTTATGACTGTGTCACCACCGCCTGCATTCACTTTCCACCCAGTCAAAACTACTGGCTAAGCAAGATCACAGAAGCAAGGCCCTATGACAGGTATTGTAATACTTATATCAACTTACCTGGAATAAAGGGAGACAATATAAACTTGGTTAAAGTCTTCTTAAGCGTATGATCCATATCTTACCCATCTCTGTATTACATTACCACACAATAAATACACTGTGTATTCAGTAAGTAACTATCTTTACCTAGATAGAACATGGTTTAAAGATAGCAATGTCTAATGCCTAATCACATAATCATGCCATGTATTCATATTTAGATTAGTTTTCTTTTTCTTAAAGAATATCACCTTTTTGATAAAATATGAAAGTACTCTGCATTAAAATTCAGTATTGCATCAAGTTGCCACCATACTTATGAGAAGACCCAATTTGATTCACAAATGACTTGGAATTTCCTTGAAGATATTTTGATACATGCCTTAGGATGTCAGATTTCACAATAACCTTTTATTTTTAAATGCAGTGTCGTGAAAAGATAAAAATCTCCACATATTAAGTGGTATTGATACAAACACAAATTGATAAAAGTGTCAAGTTGTTTTCTTTACTCTTGAATTCTTAACTCAGGTACCTACATACAGATATAAATTCCTAAATATTATATCTGATTGCATTCAACAAAGGGCAGGTAATCTATAGAATGATTTCCTTTGACCCTTTCTAAAACTGCATGCATTTATTGAAGATTCTCTGTAATTCTTGATGATGTATCTAGTATTGTCAATTACAAGATATTATTGAATATTTATGAATCAATTACTTTGTATATGCCCTTTCGCAAATCTTAGGTCCTTCATTATCAATAAACAAATCTGTCAAGATAAGGACTTTTCATTAAAAGTGAGAATTGAGTGGTATAAATTACTTACTCATTAGTTGTCCAGATCCTTCTATGAGAACAGGGATCTTTGTTTGTCTTGTTTGACACTGAATTCCATCTCCTAGGGTACAAGTAAAATAAATACCACTTCAATGTACAAATGAATGAACAAATAATAAGAAGTAAGTTGCACCAAGGAAACATCTATATATTTAAAAAATGGAAGGAGGTAAAATGTAACTGAGCAGGACCCTACAGAGCTGTCCTGGGTCAGGTATCTCCCATATCCTCTGTTATAGCTCCTCTCTGCAATATCTAGATGATAGTCTCTGATGCACAAGTCCTGACTCATTTTATAGATACTAAAGTGTTAGTCACTCAGTCATGTCCGACTTTGCGACCCTGTGGAATGTAACCCACCAGGCTCCTCCGTCCATTGGATCTTCTAGGCAAGAATTCTAGAGTGGGTCACCACACTCTCCCCTTGGGGATCTTCCTGACCTAGGGATCAAACCTGCATCTTCTGTATTACAGGAGGATTCTTTACTGTCTGAGCCATCAAATGGAAGAAGTTATTATAACTACTTGATGATCATGAGCCCCCAGACTTATTGGCGCCTAAGGATTGAAAATATTAACCACTCTGTTACCTCAACATTAACCAGTCAGAGGACTGTGACTCTCCTCTCTCACTTGGCTTTTATTTATTTATTTTTTTTTTCTCCTTTATTTATTTATTTATTTATTTTTTTCAGTGGGTTTTGTCATACATTGACATGAATCAGCCATAGATTTACACATATTCCCCATCCCGATCCCCGCTCCCACCTCCCTCTCCACCCGATTCCTCTGGGTCTTCCCAGTGCACCAGGCCCGAGCACTTGTCTCATGCATCCCACCTGGGCTGGGGATCTGTTTCACCATAGATAATATACATGCTGTTCTCTTGAAACATCCCACCCTCGCCTTCTTCCACAGAGTTCAAAAGTCTGTTGTGTACTTCTATGTCTCTTTTTCTGTTTTGCATATAGGGTTGTCATTACCATCTTTCTAAATTCCATCTATATGTGTTAGTATGCTGTAATGTTCTTTATCTTTCTGGCTTGCTTCACTCTGTATAATGGGCTCCAGTTTCATCCATCTCATTAGAACTGATTCAAATGAATTCTTTTTAACGGCTGAGTAATATTCCATGGTGTATATGTACCACAGCTTCCTTATCCATTCATCTGCTGATGGGCATCTAGGTTGCTTCCATATCCTGGCTATTATAAACAGTGCTGCGATGAACATTGGGGTGCACATGTCTCTTTCAGATCTGGTTTCTTCGGTGTGTATGCCCAGAAGTGGGATTGCTGGGTCATATGGCAGTTATATTTCCAGTTTTTTAACAAATCTCCACACTGTTTTCCATAGTGGCTGTACTAGTTTGCATTCCCACCAACAGTGTAAGAGGGTTCCCTTTTCTCCACACCCTCTCCAGCATTTATTGCTTGTAGACTTTTGGATAGCAGCCATCCTGACTGGCGAGTAATGGTACCTCATTGTGGTTTTGATTTGCATTTCTCTAATAATGAGTGATGTTGAGCATCTTTTCATGTGTTTGTTAGCCATCTGTATGTCTTCTTTGGAGAAATGTCTGTTTAGTTCTTTGGCCCATTTTTTGATTGAGTCATTTATTTTTCTGGAATTGAGCTGCAGGAGTTGCTTGTATATTTTTGAGATTAATCCTTTGTCTGTTTATTCATTTGCTATTATTTTCTCCCAATCTGAGGGCTGTCTTTTCACCTTACTTATAGTTTCCTTTGTAGTGCAAAAGCTTTTAAGTTTCATTAGGTCCCATTTGTTTAGTTTTGCTTTTATTTCCAATATTCTGGGAGGTGGGTCATAGAGGATCTTGCTGTGATTTATGTCGGAGAGTGTTTTGCCTATGTTCTCCTCTAGGAGTTTTATAGTTTCTGGTCTTACATTTAGATCTTTAATCCATTTTGAGTTTATTTTTGTGTATGGTGTTAGAAAGTGTTCTAGTTTCATTCTTTTACAAGTGGTTGACCAGCTTTCCCAGCACCACTTGTTAAAGAGGTTGTCTTTTTTCCATTGTATATCCTTGCCTCCTTTGTCAAAGATAAGGTATCCATAGGTTCGTGGATTTATCTCTGGGCTTTCTATTCTGTTCCATTGATCTATATTTCTGTCTTTGTGCCAGTACCATACTGTCTTGATGACTGTGGCTTTGTAGTAGAGTCTGAAGTCAGGCAGGTTGATTCCTCCAGTTCCATTCTTCTTTCTCAAGATTACTTTGGCTATTCGAGGTTTTTTGTATTTCCATACAAATTGTGAAATTCTTTGGTCTAGTTCTGTGAAAAATACCGTTGGTAGCTATAGATTGCTTTAGGTAGTATCACCATTTTGACAATATTGATTCTTCCAATCCATGAACACGGTATGTTTCTCCATCTGTTTGTGTCCTCTTTGATTTCTTTCATCAGTGTTTTATAGTTTTCTATGTATAGGTCTTTTGTTTCTTTAGGTAGATATACTCCTAAGTATTTCATTCTTTTTGTTGCAATGGTGAATGGTATTGTTTCCTTAATTTCTCTTTCTGTTTTTTCATTGTTAGTATATAGGAATGCAAGGGATTTCTGTGTGTTAATTTTATATCCTGCAACTTTACTATATTCATTGATTAGCTCTAGTAATTTTCTGGAAGAGTCTTTAGGGTTTTCTATGTAGAGGATCATGTCATCTGCAAACAGTGAGAGTTTCACTTCTTCTTTCCCTATCTGGATTCCTTTTACTTCTTTTTCTGCTCTGATTGCTGTGGCCAACACTTCCAACACTATGTTGAATAGTAGTGGTGAGAGTGGGCATCCTTGTCTTGTTCCTGATTTCAGGGGAAATGCTTTCAATTTTTCACCATTGAGGGTGATGCTTGCTGTGGGTTTGTCATATATAGCTTTTATTATGTTGAGGTATGTTCCTTCTATTCCTGCTTTCTGGAGAGTTTTAATCATGAATGGGTGTTGAATTTTGTCAAAGGCTTTCTCTGCATCTATTGAGATAATCATATGGTTTTTATCTTTCAATTTGTTAATGTGGTGTATTACATTGATTGATTTGTGGATATTAAAGAATCCTTGCATTCCTGGGATAAAGCCCACTTGGTCATGGTGTATGATTTTTTTAATATGTTGTTGGATTCTGTTTGCTAGAATTTTGTTAAGGATTTTTGCATCTATGTTCATCAGTGATATTGGCCTGTAGTTTTCTTTTTGTGTGGCATCTTTGGTTTTGGAATTAGGGTGATGGTGGCCTCATAGAATGAGTTTGGAAGTTTACCTTCCTCTGCAATTTCCTGGAAGAGTTTGAGTAAGATAGGTGTTAGCTCTTCTCTAAATTTTTGGTAGAATTCAGCTGTGAAGCCATCTGGTCCTGGGCTTTTGTTTGCTGGAAGATTTTTGATTACAGTTTCGATTTCCTTGCTTGTGATGGGTCTGTTAAGATCTTCTATTTCTTCCTGGTTCAGTTTTGGAAAGTTATACTTTTCTAAGAATTTGTCCATTTCATCCAAGTTGTCCATTTTATTGGCATAGAGCTGCTGGTAGTAGTCTCTTATGATCCTTTGTATTTCAGTGTTGTCTGTTGTGATCTCTCCATTTTCATTTCTAATTTTGTTAATTTGGTTCTTCTCTCTTTGTTTCTTAATGAGTCTTGCTAATGGTTTGTCAATTTTGTTTATTTTTTCAAAAAACCAGCTTTCAGCTTTGTTGATTTTTGCTATGGTCTCTTTAGTTTCTTTTGTATTTACTTCTGCCCTAATTTTTAAGATTTCTTTCCTTCTGCTAACTCTGGGGTTCTTCATTTCTTCCTTCTCTAATTGCTTTAGGTGTAGAGTTAGGTTATTTATTTGGCTTTTTTTCTTGTTTCTTGATGTGAGCCTGTAATGCTATGAACCTTCCCCTTAGCACTGCTTTTACAGTGTCCCACAGGTTTTGGGTTGTTGTCACACCTAACACATAGACCCATCTCAAAACTCATTACTGGGCACTCCATTGCTCTCCAAAGAGAAGAAATCAAGTTCCACGCACCAGTACACTGACGCAAACTTCCCTAACCAGGAAACCCTGAGAAGCCAATCATCTCACCCCACCCACTGGGTAAAACCTCCACAATAAAAAGGAACCACAGACCTCCAGAATACAGAAAGCCCACTCCAGACACAGCAAGCTAAACAAGATGAAAAGGCACAGAAATACCCAACAGGTAAAGGAACATGAAAAATGCCCACCAAGTCAAACAAAAGAGGAGGAGATAGGGAATCTACCTGAAAAAGAATTTAGAATAATGATAATAAAAATGATCCAAAATCTTGAAAACAAAATGGAGTTACAGATAAATAGCCTGGAGACAAAGATTGAAAAGATGCAAGAAATGTTTAATAAAGACCTAGAAGAAATAAACAAGAGTCAATTAAAAATGAATAATGCAATGAATGAGATCAAAAACCCTCTGGAGGGAACCAAGAGTAGAATAACGGAGACAGAAGATAGGATAAGTGAGGTAGAAGATAAAATGGTGGAAATAAATGAAGCAGAGAGGAAAAAAGAAAAAAGGATCAAAAGAAATGAGGACAACCTCAGGGACCTCTGGGACACTGTGAAAGGCCCCAACATTAGAATCATAGGAGTCCCAGAAGAAGAAGACAAAAAGAAAGGCCATGAGAAAATACTCGAGGAGATAATAGCTGAAAACTTCCCTAAAATGGGGAAGGAAATAGCCACCCAAGTCCAAGAAACCCAGAGAGTCCCAAACAGGATAAACCCAAGGCGAAACACCCCAAAACACATATTAATTAAATTAACAAAGATCAAACACAAAGAACAAATACTAAAAGCAGCAAGGGAGAAACAACAAATAACACACAAAGGGATTCCCATAAGGATAACAGCTGATCTATCAATAGAAACCCTCCAGGCCAGAAGGGAATGGCAGGACATACTGAAAGTAATGAAAGAGAATAACCTACAACCTAGATTACTGTATCCAGCAAGGATCTCATTCAGATATGAAGGAGAATTCAAAAGCTTTACAGATAAGCAAAAGCTGAGAGAATTCAGCACCACCAAACCAGCTCTTCAACAAATGCTAAAGGATCTTCTCTAGACAGGAAACACAGAAAGGTTGTATAAACGTGAACCCAAAACAACAAAGTAAATGGCAATGGGACCACACCTATCAACAATTACCTTAAATGTAAATGGGTTGAATGCCCCAACCAAAAGACAAAGATTGGCTGAGTGGATACAAAATCAAGACCCCTATATATGCTGTCTACAAGAGACCCACCTCAAAACAAGAGACACATACAGACTAAAAGTGAAGGGCTGGAAAAAAATATTTCATGCAAACGGAGACCAAAAGAAAGCAGGAGTCGCAATACTCGTATCAGGTAAAATAGACTTTCAAATAAAGGATGTGAAAAGAGACAAAGAAGGACACTACATAATGATCAAAGGATTAATGCAAGAAGAAGATATAACAATTATAAATATATATGCACCCAACATAGGAGCACCACAATATGTACGGCAAACACTAACGAGTATGAAAGAGGAAATTAATAGTAACACAATAATAGTGGGAGACTTTAATACCCCACTCTAAACTATGGATAGATCAACTAAACAGAAAATTAACAAGGAAACACAAACCTTGAATGACACAATGGACCAGCTAGACCTAATTGATATCTATAGGACATTTCACCCCAAAACAATCAACTTCACCTTTTTCTCAAGTGCACACGGAACCTTCTCCAGAATAGATCACATCCTGGGCCATAAATCTGGTCTTGGAAAATTCAAAAAAATTGAAATCATTCCAGTCATCTTTTCTGACCACAGTGCAGTAAGATTAGATCTCAATTACAGGAAAAAAATTGTTAAAAATTCAAACATATGGAGGCTAAATAACACGCTTCTGAATAACCAACAAATCATAGAAGAAATCAAAAAAGAAATCAAAATATGCATAGAAATGAATGAAAATGAAAACACAACAACCCAAAACCTTTGGGATACTGTAAAAGCAGTGCTAAGGGGAAGGTTCATAGCATTACAGGCTCACATCAAGAAACAAGAAAAAAGCCAAATAAATAACCTAACTCTACACCTAAAGCAATTAGAGAAGGAAGAAATGAAGAACCCCAGGGTTAGCAGAAGGAAAGAAATCTTAAAAATCAGGGCAGAAATAAATGCAAAAGAAACTAAAGAGACCATAGCAAAAATCAACAAAGCTGAAAGCTGGTTTTTTGAAAAAATAAACAAAATTGACAAACCATTAGCAAGACTCATTAAGAAACAAAGAGAGAAAAACCAAATTAACAAAATTAGAAATGAAAATGGAGAGATCACAACAGACAACACTGAAATACAAAGGATCATAAGAGACTACTACCAGCAGCTCTATGCCAATAAAATGGACAACTTGGATGAAATGGACAAATTCTTAGAAAAGTATAACCTTCGAAAACTGAACCAGGAAGAAATAGAAGATCTTAACAGACCCATCACAAGCAAGGAAATCGAAACTGTCATCAAAAATCTTCCAGCAAACAAAAGCCCAGGGCCAGATGGCTTCACAGCTGAATTCTACCAAAAATTTAGAGAAGAGCTAACACCTATCTTACTCAAACTCTTCCAGAAAATTGCAGAGGAAGGTAAACTTCCAAACTCATTCTATGAGGCCACACATAAAGAAAACTACAGGCCAATATCACTGATGAACATAGATGCAAAAATCCTTAACAAAATTCCAGCAAACAGAATCCAACAACATATTAAAAAAATCATACACCATGACCAAGTGGGCTTTATCCCAGGAATGCAAGGATTCTTTAATATCCACAAATCAATCAATGTAATACACCACATTAACAAATTGAAAGATAAAAACCATATGATTATCTCAATAGATGCAGAGAAAGCCTTTGACAAAATTCAACACCCATTCATGATTAAAACTCTCCAGAAAGCAGGAATAGAAGGAACATACCTCAACATAATAAAAGCTATATATGACAAACCCACAGCAAGCATCACCCTCAATGGTGAAAAATTGAAAGCATTTCCCCTGAAATCAGGAACAAGACAAGGATGCCCACTCTCACCACTACTATTCAACATAGTGTTGGAAGTGTTGGCCACAGCAATCAGAGCAGAAAAAGAAGTAAAAGGAATCCAGATAGGGAAAGAAGAAGTGAAACTCTCACTGTTTGCAGATGACATGATCCTCTACATAGAAAACCCTAAAGACTCTTCCAGAAAATTACTAGAGCTAATCAATGAATATAGTAAAGTTGCAGGATATAAAATTAACACACAGAAATCCCTTGCATTCCTATATACTAACAATGAAAAAACAGAAAGAGAAATTAAGGAAACAATACCATTCACCATTGCAACAAAAAGAATGAAATACTTAGGAGTATATCTACCTAAAGAAACAAAAGACCTATACATAGAAAACTATAAAACACTGATGAAAGAAATCAAAGAGGACACAAACAGATGGAGAAACATACCGTGTTCATGGATTGGAAGAATCAATATTGTCAAAATGGTGATACTACCTAAAGCAATCTATAGATTCAATGCAATCCCTATCAAGCTACCAACGATATTTTTCACAGAAGTAGACCAAAGAATTTCACAATTTGCATGGAAATACAAAAAACCTCGAATAGCCAAAGTAATCTTGAGAAAGAAGAATGGAACTGGAGGAATCAACCTGCCTGACTTCAGACTCTACTACAAAGCCACAGTCATCAAGACAGTATGGTACTGGCACAAAGACAGAAATATAGATCAATGGAACAGAATAGAAAGCCCAGAGATAAATCCACGAACCTATGGATACCTTATCTTTGACAAAGGAGGCAAGGATATACAATGGAAAAAAGACAACCTCTTTAACAAGTGGTGCTGGGAAAGCTGGTCAACCACTTGTAAAAGAATGAAACTAGAACACTTTCTAACACCATACACAAAAATAAACTCAAAATGGATTAAAGATCTAAATGTAAGACCAGAAACTATAAAACTCCTAGAGGAGAACATAGGCAAAACACTCTCTGACATAAATCACAGCAAGATCCTCTATGACCCACCTCCCAGAATATTGGAAATAAAAGCAAAACTAAACAAATGGGACCTAATGAAACTTAAAAGCTTTTGCACAACAAAGGAAACTATAAGTAAGGTGAAAAGACAGCCCTCAGATTGGGAGAAAATAATAGCAAATGAATAAACAGACAAAGGATTAATCTTCAAAAATATACAAGCAACTCCTGCAGCTCAATTCCAGAAAAATAAATGACTCAATCAAAAAATGGGCCAAAGAACTAAACAGACATTTCTCCAAAGAAGACATACAGATGGCTAACAAACACATGAAAAGATGCTCAACATCACTCATTATCAGAGAAATGCAAATCAAAACCACAATGAGGTACCATTACACACCAGTCAGGATGGCTGCTATCCAAAAGTCTACAAGCAATAAATGCTGGAGAGGGTGTGGAGAAAAGGGAACCCTCTTACACTGTTGGTGGGAATGCAAACTAGTACAGCCACTATGGAGAACAGTGTAGAGATTCCTTAAAAAACTGGAAATAGAACTGCCATATGACCCAGCAATCCCACTTCTGGGCATACACACTGAGGAAACCAGATCTGAAAGAGACACGTGCACCCCAATGTTCATCGCAGCACTGTTTATAATAGCCAGGACATGGAAGCAACCTAGATGCCCATCAGCAGATGAATGGATAAGGAAGCTGTGGTACATATACACCATGGAATATTACTCAGCCGTTAAAAAGAATTCATTTGAACCAGTTCTAATGAGATGGATGAAACTGGAGCCCATTATACAGAGTGAAGTAAGCCAGAAAGATAAAGAACGTTACAGCATACTAACACATATAGATGGAATTTAGAAAGATGGTAACGACAACCCTATATGCAAAACAGAAAAAGAGACACAGAAATACAGAACAGACTTTTGAACTCTGTGGGAGAAGATGAGGGTGGGATGTTGCGAAAGAACAGCATGTATATTATCTATGGTGAAACAGATCCCCAGCCCAGGTGGGATGCATGAGACAAGTGCTCGGGCCTGGTGCACTGGGAAGACCCAGAGGAGTCGGGTGGAGAGGGGGGTGGGAGGGGGGATCGGGATGGGGAATATGTGTAAATCTATTGCTGGTTCGTGTCAATGTATGACAAAACCCACTGAAAAAATAAATAAATAAATAAATTTAAAAAAAAAAGTGACCATAGAGTAAAAAAAAAAAAAAAAAAAAGAACAATTATAAATATATATGCACCCAACATAGGAGCACCACAATATGTACGGCAAACACTAACGAGTATGAAAGAGGAAATTAATAGTAACACAATAATAGTGGGAGACTTTAATACCCCACTCACAACTATGGATAGATCAACTAAACAGAAAATTAACAAGGAAACACAAACCTTAAATGACACAATGGACCACTAGACCTAATTGATATCTATAGGACATTTCACCCCAAAACAATCAACTTCACCTTTTTCTCAAGTGCACACGGAACCTTCTCCAGAATAGATCACATCCTGGGCCATAAATCTGGTCTTGGAAAATTCAAAAAAATTGAAATCATTCCAGTCATCTTTTCTGACCACAGTGCAGTAAGATTAGATCTCAATTACAGGAAAAAAATTGTTAAAAATTCAAACATATGGAGGTTAAATAACACGCTTCTGAATAACCAACAAATCACAGAAGAAATCAAAAAAGAAATCAAAATATGTATAGAAATGAATGAAAATGAAAACACAACAACTCACCTGGCTTTTAAAAATGCTTTGCTGAAACCCTTTTGGGAGTCTGGGAATTTTTGGAGTTTGAGCCACCCCTCCTCTTCCATGGCCCTGCAATAAACCTTTCTCTGTGCCGAACTCTGACATTTGAGTGTGTTTCACTTCATTGTGCATTGAACACATGAATTTACATTCAATAATAGAAACTATAAATTTACATTCACTAATAGAATCTATAAATGGAAGGGTACCTGAGATTTTCAATAGTTCTTAATTAGGTTCCTTAACCACCCCTGGTAGACATGGGAAAAATTAGAGGAGAGTTTTTAGAATCTCCTCAATGTTCTCCTGTGCCCAAATAGGTTTCACTTCCAGAAGACCCCAGGTGGCACTAGTGGTAAAGAACCCACTTGCTGATGCAGGAGACTTAAGAGATGCACAGCTTTGATCCCACATTCAGAAAGATCCCCTGGAGGAGGGCATGGCAACCCATTCCAGTATTCTTGCCTGGAGAATCCCATGGACAGAGGAGTCTCTGTCTCTGAGTCCATAGGGTCTCAAAGAGTTGGACATGACTGAGGCAACTTAGCATGAATACAAGCCAGAAGACCCACATTTAGTCTGGATCTTTGAAAGCTATAAGGAGAAGCTGTTCATACTATGTGGGCCAGGACTGAGAGCTCCCTGCCATTTTAATTCTGCCAATCTGCAAAGCATTTGTCTAGCACAGTACAACAATGGATTCTTTCCAGATGCTGCTAGCCCAAGGACAAGAGAACTCTATCTACAAGTGTCCGCTGTTTGACTCCAGTCTTTGAAGTTGTCTTGGAAACTGCATCTTAAAACCGTATGCAAGCTCCAAGTCTCCCACTTTTACTACTTTTTTGCTCAGAGCCCAAACTACCACTACCCAATCAAGTTCTCACCTTATTTGTGTTTAATACTTTCAACTTAGCCTTCACTAAGATCTTTAACCTATACTCTATATCCTTAGCCCACACAAGAGCCCAACTGATTCTGACTTAGGAAGGAAGCAGAGACATTGGAATCCAGAGAGCAGCATCCACTCTCTCAATCACAGCCCCTTCCTTTTCAGGAGGAACCCCCCACTGCAAAAGCTACAGAATACTCTGGAAGGCTTCCTAGGCCCTGGGACTCTGCCAGTCCAAAAAGTAAAAATAAAGTGAGAAGAAAAACAGGACATTAGAATCTAGACATCAAAATTGTACTTTTTTGAGTTAAGCACACATTCTCCAGATAGTTTGTTTAAATCTAAACAGCACAAGGAATCTTGAAGATGCAAAAAAAAAAAAAAATTACAAACATAATTTTTAATGTTTTTTATGTTAAAAAATAACAAATATACAAAAAATTATATCTTTATTTGACAGAAACTCAATCACATAGATTCCCTTCGAGGAAGAAAGCAACTAACATGTGAATAGATAACTGGGCATCCAGGAAATAAGAGACCCTAGAAGAGAAATGAAAAAGACAGAGAGAGAGAGAGAAGGACTCCAAAACCTAACTTTCCTCATCATACATTTTTTTCCCTTGAGTTTATATATGTGCAGAATTTGAATGCAACTGAAGCCTTTAGAAGATCCTAGCATATCTTTTAAGCCCCAATTCTATTCCAAGCAAAGGTTACTGACTTAAAAGTACACTATTTAATTTTATTTGGAGCAGAGGAAGACAGACCTTTAATGGTTCTATTTGTGATGATAATCTGGAAAAAAGAAACAATATTTTGCCATATTTGTATTTGTTATTAAGTCTAACTAAAGCCTATGAGTGAAATAATATAGAACCTCTTTTTCATATATTTTTCTGCCTCCTGAATATATAAAACTCCACTTCACTAAAGACAGCAAATTCATCTTTATGACATAAAATGTGACTTCTCATAACTGCAAAAGAAAATAGTATACACATCATTTAAAAATAAAATGAGAAAATCTTTATATGAGCAATAAATATAATAAACATGCTTAAATGTAAATGTAAAACACAAACCTCAGACAATGAGTCTACATGAACACTCTGATATTTAGACATCTGTCAGACAGTCTTCTGTTTTGACAGCTAAATGAATGTTATATATAGAGGGACTCTCTTTGGAAGATAGACTTCCGTGCCTGGTTTCTTTTACTCTGAATACAACAGTAAGACATTTCAATGTGTGGGAAGCATCTATGGTACAGAGAGTTGGAAAACATTCAGGCTTGAAGAACCAAAACAGTAAATTACTTGCAAAATCCAATATGCTCATCCATAATGATTTCTTCTCTATTTAAAACACATTTTCAAATCCTAGGACAACTCAACCTGTACAGTTAACAAAATGCCTTTTGCTTCTGACCATCTTATAAATGAGCTTAAGAAGAAGGAATACATAATCTAAATGTTAACACTTTTTAGTTCTAGGAGTTATCTTTCCCACCCCACCCCACCCCCCACTCCCAGGGCTCAGACATGAGACAAAAATCAACTGCAATCATCATATATTTATAGCATCTGTAGTCTTTCCTCTTTTTTTGTTGTTCCTGCTTTGTATAAAACTGTAACGGCAGAAACCATCAATTCAAAATTCTGCCTGAAAGAAATGATCCCTTCCCCCAAAAAATAAAAAATAAATTATTCCCCAAATCTTGACTTCAATTTGATTAATATTCTTAGCATAAGTTTCACTATATCCAGCTGGAAATTATCTTTGAGATATGTGGATATAACTAATGTGTGTGATATTTTAATTTGAGAAAACAAAAGGACAATGTTGTTGATGATTCATCACTTACGGCAAAACTTTGCCAATTTATTCCTTTTATAATTTTTAGGAGACCAGGGCTGTAAACAAGTGTATCTTCTTCTCCCATACTCTGCTCATATCCTCCTTTCGAGGAGAGTATGTTTGAATTATTCTACCCAGAGAGAAGTGTACTTAATATATCTGCTTTCACTTTTGGTTATGTCTTGTGACTTAATTAATGGCATGAATATTTTTGAGTAGTGTAGAATAAGAATTCAGAAGAAAGGAGAAACAACAAAAGTGAGGAACTTGAGAAATTTTAACACTTTGGCAATATTAGTTTTGCTAGCATTGTGCCAGAAAGCATTCTAATACACTGGACATTAGAGCTCTTAAAGAGAGCATGGAGAAAAACTCATAATGAAATCTGGAATATGTTTTAGTTTTGGAATTTTACTGATTTATAAACATAATGGACATTGCAAATATCACACTGATTTTTTTTTCAAATCTGACCAAATAAAGTGAACCATTAAGAAATGTGGGTAGAATAAAAGACCATACTTTAAGAAAACTAATTATATCCTGTCTCAAAACAAACAAACAAACAAAAAGAAACCAAAACGGTGCATTCACAATAAGCTCTTTTCAACACACTTAACTTAGAAAACAAAATCTTACAGCCCTCAATGTTCTAATTGGAGTAAGCTCTTTAAAGAGAACTATATATAATCTTTCATGACCTATACATTTTTAAATGATTATAAACAAGAATGAGAAAAAAAAGCTCTTGAAATATATGAAAATGCAAATGATCTCCTAGATTATAGTACTAAACATAGTTACTTTCTTTCCATCTAAGTCATACTTTTCACTCTTTTCACAAATGCATTTAAAACTTCTACACTTACTTCATTTAGATAGTTCTTTAAATGATGCAGCCAATCTAAGGACATCCAAGAATACAAAGCACTGTAATGAAGATTTGACACAATGAAACAAAAAAGTAGAAAAAATGGCCTAAAGTCTCAAGTAGATACTTTACAAAAGAAGATATAAAAAAGGCTAAGGATCGAATAAAAAGGTGGTAAATTTCATTGGTAATCACTGAAATGCCAATTGTAGCATTTTGGTATTGCTGTAAATAAACCTTTCAGAATGTCTAAAATGAAAGAGACAGATATCACCAAGTTTCAGCCAAGATATGCGTAAATGAGTACAACATTTTGGGAAGCTTTTTGGCAGTATCTTCTAAAGCTGAACAACAACACTCTATGACCCAGCAATTATCACTCTAGATGTATAACGATCAGAACTTCATTCTACATACAAAAACATTAAAAAAAAAAATTCAAAGCAGCGCTGTTAGTAAATGTCTCAACTGGAATCTGCCAAAACACCTGTCAGTCATAGAACGAGTATATCAAATTGCGGCATATTCATATGAGGAAAGGGCATGCAACAGTGAAAATGAAGGGACTACAATATACAACAAGGTAAGTGAATTTCACAGATGACATTCAGCTAAAGAGGTCAGACATAGGAGTGTCTATTGTATGAATCTATTTATATAAAGTTTATAAAACCAAGTAAGCCTAATCTGTGATTTTGCAAGTCAAAAAGTAGTTAACCCTGTCAGGGATAGTGATAGGAGGAGGCACAAGAGGTTTTCTGGTGTGCTGCTCTGGTATTTTTTATCTGAGTACTAGTAATAAGAGTGTGTGCACCTGAAAATTTACGCATACACTTATGATTTGGGAAGAAGGAACGCTATCTTCAATAAAAACTTTAACTTGAAAAGTAATTATTATAAGTGCCCAGATGAGGACTTATGCCTGGAAGGGATCTAGTAATGTGTTTAAACTGAATATATACTATACCCATGGGTATGTATTTGGAAAAAAACTTAATTTTAATCTTTTAGCTTTATTTCACTCTCTTTCAGCTTTGACTTCTTTTTATTCCTTTCAAGTGACTAGAGTTGTTGAGGACATTTTGAGGATCCAGCTAAAAGGATGTTGAGTTGCATCCATTAATTCATTCTGCATTTGATAATACGATAGATTATGTAGTTTGTAACCACTTCCAGAGAGGTTACATTATCACTTGCTGTCCTTGTAGAGGAATGACTTCTGGGAATTCTCTGAGGGCCCTTTGGTGTGTGAGAGCAAGTATGACTACCAGAGATCATACAGCTAAAACAAAGTGTCCACAACCCTCAGTACTGGAAATATTAGGTAAGTAGAGAAGAAATACTTTTCAAATGCAGAGACCAAAAACTATTCTATAAAAATCCTTCCAATAAATACATATGTAAAATGTAAGTGGAAGATTTATTTATTTTGGGTGTTTCATTAAAATGGAGGCTGACTCCTGTCAGAAATATACTTTCCAAGGCAGAATATATAATTATAAAGGCATAATTTTTATGGCAATCAGACAAAGTAGAATTGTTCAATACCTGTGTTTGCAGGGAATAAGCTTACAGCAGTATTAAAAAATAAGTGGTCAGTTTCAAGTAAGGCAGTACATAAACATGGTTTCAATTGTTTCTAAAATTCTCTGACTAATGACATAGGCAAATAAGGTGAAAAATTTCTAAAATGCTCATAAATTTTGTTGACTACGCACATAATGAAAAGCATGATGTACTTGGGTTTCAATTAAAATTAAAGAGGGCAACAATTTAAATTTGAAGTCTTTAACTGGTAATTGGCGTGGTCCTTAATGATATGATTTGGAATTAGAAATCCCAGTCGCTGAAGGTCATGGCCCAGCAGTCTAAGCGCTATAGTTGCAGAGAAGCCAAATTCTGTGTAGGCATCTTCACTCACCTGCTGTATTGTTTTTGGTGACTATTTACAATGATTACCTCCATGGCATCACGTCCATTCCCTGCCCCCCATGTGAAGAGAAGTGTAAAGAGCTTCACATGCTCCAGGGCATGAGCTCCAGATTCTGAAAAGACAGCCACTTCTTAGATTTATCTGTTAGGAATGACATCAGTCCATATTCTGTGTACAGACCCCTCATTACCAGGTTCCTCCAGAAAAAAAGAAAGATTGCTTCTTGTTAAAATTTTTCTTTTACAGCTTAAGTAGCTTTTACACCTTCCCCAGCAGTGACCATCCCTCCTTGCAAGAATACAAATAATATAAAACCACATTACAGCACTGTTTTGTTTACATTCAAAAGTTCTATTTAAACAAACATTTGTCTATATCAATGTCTGTGTGTGTGTATGTCTGGGTAAGTCACTTAGTCATGTTGGACTCTTTGCGACCCCATGGACTATACGGTCCATGGACTTTTCCAGGCCAGAGTACAAGAGTTGGCCTTTCCCTTCTTCAGGGGATCTTCCCAACCCAGGGATTGAACCCAGGTCTCCCGTATTACAGGTGGATTCTTTACCAGCTAAGCCACCACAGAAACTCAACATATCTATGTCTGGGAACACTAATGGTTTCCGTCCTCCCTCCTTTTCTCTCATTGCACATAGGAGGAAAAAAATAAAGGGGAACAGTTTTTGAGTACTCTTATCACATGTAATATATTTAATCCTTACAATAATCTCTGAAAATATGCATCGTTATAGGTCAGGACCTGAAGGACAGTGGTTTAAGAAGTAAACATTATTTTACAGTTCTAAATTTAGAACCTAAAGTCATTGTCTTTTCTCTACTTGAGGGAGAAGTAACACAGGGCAGACAGACTCTCCAGCATTGAGAAAAATAAGAGGAAGCTATCTGCCTTCCCTCCACTGGTTCACTCACCGTAGGCTGAGGTTAGAGGGAGCTCTATAATTTAAAGAAAAGGAAAGCACTAGAGTCTTCCCAGTGGTGCCAGCCAGCAAGATGGTCCAAGGGCCCCATCTCCTGCTATTCACAGAGACAGTAATGGTATTTTACTTGCAAGATTATGTTATAAAAGACAGTGTAAAGAGTGCTGCAATGAACCTTGGGGTACACTGTTTACAATAGCTAGGACATGGAAGCAACCTAGATGTCCATCGGCAGATGAATGGATAAGAAAGCTGTGGTACATATACACAATGGAATATTTCTCAGCTATGAAAAAGAATGCATTTGAATCAGTTCTAATGAGGTGGATGAAACTGGAGCCTATTATACAGAGGGAAGTAAGTCAGAAAGAAAAACCCCAATACAGTATATTAACACATATATATGGAATTTAGAAAGATGGTAACGGTGACCCTATATGTGAGACAGCAAAAGAGACACAGACGTAAAGAGCAGACTTTTGGACTCTTTGGGAGAAGGGGAGGGTGGGATGATCAGAGAGAATAGCACTGAAACATGTATATTACCACGTGGGAAATAGATCGCCAGTCCAGGTTCGATGCATGAGACAGGGTGCTCAGGATGGGGGACACATGTACACCCATGGCTGATTCATGTCAATGTATGGCAAAAACCACGACAATATTGTAAAGTAATTAGCCTCCAACTAAAATAAGTAAACTAATTTACACACACACACAAAAAGACAGTGTACTTCCATCTAGGCAGTCCTCCTCTCTCCTGGGTCTTGCACTCCGGGGAAACAGAAACGTCATGTTGTGAGAGGCAGGGTGGTAGAAAAGCCAGAAGGTGAGAAACGCAAGCCTCCTGCTGACAGCCGAAGGTGGGAGCACTGAAGTGAGTCCTCCACCCAGCCAAGGCTCCACAGGGCTGCAGCCCTAGCTGGTAGCTTGATTGCAATTTTTATTCAGGCAATGCGGTATCTGCCACTGTGGACAGTTTTTTTTTTTTTTTTTTCCCCCTAGTCACAGAAGAATTTCCTTTTCCTTAGGGAGGAGGTTAAAATTCCTGAAATCTGCTCACACTGAACTGACAGCTATTCTTTTTTTTTTTTTTTTTTTTACAAGAAGCTGAAGATAATTGATATGTGAAATGATGTATTTGGAGATAAGTATATACGTGTGAAACCATCATTACCATCAGCGTCATAAATGTATCCATTACCTCTAAATGTTCCCTCGGGCCCTCTTTGGTTTTTGTTTGTTTGTTTTGTTTTTCCCCTTTGTGATAAGATCACTGAACATAAGATATACTCTTTTAGCAAAATTTTAATTATATAATATGGTATTATTAACCATAGGCCTTATTTATACATTGGACATCCAGAACTTAAAGATCTTGTAAACACTGCACCCCTTTGACCAGCACCTCCTTGTTCCCACCTCTCACCTAGGTCCTGGCAACTACCATTCTACTCTCTGCTTCTCTGTGTTTGACTATTTTAGATTGCACATATAAATGAGATGATGCAGTATCTGTGTTTCTGAGTCTTGACATTATTTCAATTAGCATAATGTCCTTCAGGTTCATCCATGTTGCTGTAAACGACAAGATCTCTTTCTTTTTTAAGGCTCAGTAGTATTCTGTTGCGGAGAAGGCAAGGGCACCCCACTCCAGTGCTCTCGCCTGGAAAACCCCATGGATGGGGTAGTCTGGCAGGCTGCGGTCCACGGGGTCACGAAGAGTCAGACACGACTGAGCGACTGCACTTTCACTTTTCCTTTCATGCATCAGAGAAGGAAATGGCAACCCACTCCAATGTTCTTGCCTGGAGAATCCCAGGGACGGGGAAGCCTGGTGGGCTGCCGTCTATGGGGTTGCCCAGAGTCGGACACGACTGAGGTGACTTAGCAGCAGCAGCAGTATTCTGTTGTGTGTATGCATATATATATATATGAAAATATGCATGCTAGGTCACTCCAGACACATTCATTGTGTCTGACTCAGTATGACCCTATGGACTGTAGCCCACCAGACTCCTCTGTCCATGGGATTCTCCAGACAAGAATACTGGAGTGGGTTGCCATGCCTTCCTCCAGGGCATATACATATATATATATACACACACACACACACACACACACACACACACACACATATATATGTATATATATACATATATGTATATTCCCCACATTTTCTTTATCCATTCAGCTGTCAATAGACAACTAGTATGCTTCCCAATCTTGCCTATTGTGAATAATGTTGCAATGAAGATGGGAGTTCAGATATCTCTTCAAGTTCACAATTTCAATTCCTTGGGATATATATCATGAAGTTGGATTGCTGGATCAAATGGTGCATGTGCGTGCTCAGTCATGCTTGACTCTTTGTGACCCCCAAGGCCCAGCTCCTCTGTCCATGGAATTTTCCAGGCAAGATTACTGGAGTGGGTTGCCATTTCCTATTCCAGGATCAAATGGTAATTGTACTTTTAATTTTTTGAGGAAACTTCATACTGGGTTCCATAGTGTCTACATCAATTGATGTAAATTAATTTTAATTAATTTAAAGTTAATTGTTATTCATGTAAATTAACAGTGTAAAGGGTTCCCTTTTCTTCACATCCTCACCAATAAAAAGGCAACTGATAGAATGGGAGAAAATACTTGCAGACCATCTGTCTGATAAACAGTTCATGGCTTAGTATTTAAAAAATGCAAGGGAGTCTTATAATTCAATAGCAAAATCCACAAATAATCTGATTGAAAAATGGGCAAAGGACTTGAACAGACATTTCAACAAGAAGTCATACATATGGCCAACTGTTACATGAAAACATGCTCAACATCACTATTTATCAGTATAATGCAAATCAAAACCATGATGAGCTGTCACCTCACACCAGCTATAATGGCTATTATAAAGCAACATATTTTAAATGTTTGTGTATATGTATGCGTATGTGACAAGACTTGGTGGTAGAACAGGAAAGGACATATAGGAATTGATAATAGGCACCAGCATTCAGCTAGTCTAGGGAGAAAACATACAGTACTCCTAGAGTAGCAGTCCCCAGTATCTTTGGCACCAGGCACTGGTTTCACGGAAGACAATTTTTCCACTGACTGGGGAGGTGGTGGTGGTTTGGGGATGATTCAACTGCATTATGTTTATTGTGCATTTTATTTATATTACATCAGTTCCACCTCAGATCATCAGGCATTAGATTCTGGAGGTTGGGGACTCCTCTCTTAGAGGATAACATGGCCCTAAAGAAGTTGAAGACAGACAGACATAAATGGTATGCATGTGGCAGGCTTGGGAGTGGGATGAGAGCGGAGGTGATCTGGAGAACATGTAAGTTTGTCTGGGCAGTTGTCATGAAGAAAGAGGATGAAAAAAACAGCCCACAAATTCATTTTCTCTTTCCAAACTACACAGCTATCAGAAAGTTGAGATCTTATAGAACACTTCTCCAAGAGATGACTGGGGTCAAAGGCAGGGCTGGGAAGGCAAAGGGGGATTCTGTATGTTTTACAAATAAAACTTAGTTATGATTTTTACACAACTTTCTTTCGTTTATGCTGATTGTGACATATGGGGGCTTCACAGGTGGGCTCAGTGGTAAAGAATCCCCTTGCAAAGCAGGAGACATGGGTTTGATCCCTGGGTTGGGAAGATCTCATGGAGAAGGAAATGGCAACCCGTTCCGGTATTCTTGCCTGGGAAATCCCATGGACAGAGGAGGCTGGCAGACTACAGTCCATGGGGTCACGAAAGAGTCAAATATGACTTAGCAACTAAAGAACAACGATTGAGTCATATGAGATATGTAGGCGGTTTCAAATGACTCATTCTCCATGGCAGCTTCTTTCCACGCCTCGGTGATAACAGTTTCAACTGTCCTTTCATGAACCTTAAGTTCTACTTGGTTCTTTTAGGCCTCCCTGGGATTCTCATTCTTCTGAGCTATCACTTCTCATGGGTAGTTCCATCCATCTCCTCTGAAATGGCCTTCAGCTCCTTTACCTTGATTTCTGAGCAAACAGACGAAACTGAGAACCTTTCATACAAGGTATATGCACTTCGCAGACTTTACTAAAGGTAATGTCGATGGGATTTTTTTTTTTTTTTTTTGCTGCAGCAACATAAATTACACAAACTGAAACATGAGATTTCCTTGCTTTTGCAGTGGTATATTCCAACTCATTTCAGTTCCACTGTTTCTAACTTTATATTTCTATTGCTTAGCCCAACGTCTCATCACTGCCCCTCAGCAATCCCAGACTCATTCACTCCACAATTCAGTTACCTGAACTGAGCTCCAGGCTGAAACTTAACTACAGATCTATTTTTTTAACTTTTTAAAACCCAGAAGCTGATTAATGGGTTCTGTTGAACAGCAGTTCTCTGGCTTTAGACCTCACACATCTCCTTCCCACGGGGATAACCTGTACCATCCCCTCCGCCCACACTTCAAGAGCCCAAGCGGCAAGACTTCCTTTTTTTTTTTTTCTGATTCATACAGGTGAGTGAGTGGGGTTATTATTTGGTGACTTAAATATTTTTCACTCTCAGACTTGATATTTGATTAGACTGTTTGGAAGAAACTCTCAGAAGTGCACCGAACCCACACACTGCAGGGCTGATTCCCTCCAGTTCATTCACTCCTTTTTTTTTTTCTCCCCCCAGACAATCCTGAATTATACACAGTGTTTTTCCTAGACATGATCTCATCTGAGGCTCCCAGTAACCCTATGATTTTGACAGGACAGGTAGTGTATCAGTCAGGATTGTATCAGGGGCTAGAGAACAAGAGAGAATTTAATGTGAAGGCTTAACTAGTAGTTAACGTTCAGTTAACTATTGCAAAGTGGTCAACAAAGAACTCTTCAGTGTCATAAAAGTAACTACTTTATAAAGTCCTTAGGACAGAGGCAACAAAGAGAATAGGTGGCAAGTGCTACAATTCACCTGATGGAAGAGCCGACCCACTGGGAAAGACCCCGATGCTGGGAAAGATTGAAGGCAGGAGAAGGGGATGACCGAGGATGAGATGGTTGCATGGCATCAATGGACATGAGTTTGAGGAAACTCGGGGAGATAGTAAAGGGCAGGGAAGTCTGGCGTCCTGCAGTCTGCAGTCTGTGGGGTCGCAAAGGGTAGGGAAGGACTGAGAAACTGAACAACAACTCCAATTCAAGAGTTTGAAGGAGGGGTCCTGAGGAGCCCAAGTTCAGGAGACGGTGCAGCTCTGGTCATGCGGGCATCTCTGAGCTGGAGGAGCGATCTTTTGGGGCCAGGAGCCAGACCTCAGAGGTGGAAGCTCGGGCTGGTGCTGATGTTTGGAGCAGGGAGAGGCAGTGTGAAGCCGGTTTTGCGAGCTCTGGGAAATCAGCAAACAGAATTCAGGATTCAATGGCTGCTGCGAGAAGGAATCGCTGCTGATGGAAGAAGTTGCTGATCAAGTCCCCCGCCAGTGTGACTCAGAACTGCCCGCGGGTGGGAGGAAGCCGGGTCCTCTCTTCTTCCTCCAGGCGCGTGATCGCCCCCTAGCGTTCGCTACTGCCAGAGCCCAGCGTGAGTCAGCAAAGCAGATCCCAGCCCAGGACACAAAGAGGAGGGTGTGGAGGTTAAGGCGGAGAACTTAACAAGTGGAACAGATCATTTTCCTGACCTAACTTTGCAAAATAAAACAAGGAAACAAAAGAAGGAAAATAAGGCTTAAGAGAATATGGCCAGTGTAAAATATCTTGCTAAGTTAATAAAGCATCAGTGATAGCATTGAGATTTGCATTCATATATCTTGATTATAGGGCTTCGCTGGTAGCTTAGCTGGTAAAGAATCTGCCTGCAATGCAGGAGACCCGGGTTTGATCCCTGGGCCTGGAAGATACCCCGGAGAAGGGATAGGCTACCCAATCCAGTTTTCTTGAGCTTGCCTGGTGGCTCAGTAGTAAAGAATCCACCTACAATGCAGGAGATCTGGGTTCAATCCCTGGGCTGGGAAGAAGCCCTGGAGGAAGGCATGGCAACCCACTTCAGTATTCCTGCCCGGAGAATTTCATGGACAGAGAAAGCTGGCAGGTTACAGTCCACAGGGTGACAAAGAGTTGGACATGACTGAACAACTTTCACACTTTATCTTGATTATAAATGTCATGCTCTTTTCACTATACCACATTTCTTGAAGCCTAAACAAGTGAAATAACCTAGAATCATGCACCACTTCACTGACAAAAACCTGAAAAAAAAAAAAAAACTACTTATTTTGAAATATCCAATTTATCACTTTTTCTGTACATCAGACTAGCTCAAAAATGTCTCCTAGAGAAGAGGAGAGATCATGTTTAGGAGAAAGGAGTAGTCCGGGTTTGGAAGAGAGGAGAATTTCAAATTCACAGCTTTTAGGGAGAAAGAGCTAAGCTAGCAGGGGAATCCCCAAACTGAGAGAATCATTCATTTATGAGCTGATTCATTCAACAAACAGTTATTGCATGTCTGCCTCATTCCAGACACTATTTTAGATGATGGTGGCTCAGATTTGAATAAAAGTTCTTCCTTTCATGCAGTTAACAATGTAATAAGGAAGCAAGATAGTAAGTATGCATAGGGCTTCCCTGATAGCTCAGTGGGTAAAGAATCTGACTACACTGCAGGAGACACAGGAAATGCTGGTCCAATCCCTGGATCCAGAAAATCCCTGGAAGAAGGAAATGGCTACCCATTCCAGTATTCTTGCCTAAAATATTCTATGGACAGAGGAGCCTGGTGGGCTACAAGTCCATGGAACTACAAAGAGTCTGAGTGAATGACTAAGCACACTCATGTGGATGGCATAGATAGTAGGCTAGAGAGTTCAGAAAAATAAAGCAAGGGGCAAAGATAAGGATCACAGAAGTGGAGGCATTTCTCTGCAGGGTGGCTAGAAAAGTCCTCATGGAAGACTGTGTCAGAAGAGAGAGAATGTAAAAAAAAAAAGGGGTGTAGCAGAAGAAGCAGGAACAGGCAGTAGAGGAATAACAGAGGAGCTGTTCATGTAGAGCCTTGTTTGAAGAAATTCACTTCAACGGATCATATTATAGTTCCTGAGTATCTGCCACCTCTCCCTGGAGGATAATTTTACTTTCTTCCTCCTTAATATCATATGTGGCAGTATGACTTGCTCTGATCAGTGCTGTGAGCACACATGGTCTGTGTCCCTTCAGACAGAAGCTTTAATACCTAGCACATGGTTCACCATATTCTCATTTCCCCTTTTCTGGATCCATAGCTCTATCAGCCGGTTCTCAGAGGAGAGGTGATTTGGAACTGAACTTCAGCAAACCTGAAATGGACATGGAAGTAAAGCATGAACTCAACAAAAGCCACCCAAGATATCAGGTTGTTACTGCAAAACAAATGGACTGTTTTTTGTTTTTGCCTCCATTTTTGAAAAATATTTTCACTAGGGAGAGAATTCTGAGTTGACAGTCTTTCAATGTTTTAAAGATGTTGCTGTTATTTGCATTGTTTCTAGTGAGAAATCTGCTATAATCCTCTGTACATAATGTGTTGTTTTTTTTTTTTTTAATTTTTTTATTAGTTGGAGGCTAATTACTTCACAACATTTCAGTGGGTTTTGTCATACATTGATTTTGAACGATGAATATGCTTCTTCTAGTTATAATGATTAGTAGATCATCTTAGCTTTTTGTTTTGTTTAGTTTTCCTTAAGAATAGCACTAAAGGGGTAAAAAAGAGTATTCTGCCTTGTACTTGGTGGTGTTCTAGAGGGTCCATCCTCTGAGAGAACCCTATTCAGATGGATAGTGGTGCTTTCAGTCAAAAAGGGAAAGGTTCAAGACACAACACTGGTCACTCTTTCATACAGATTACCAGTGAAAGAAACATTCAGAATTCCATTTGGAAGTCCTTCTATCTAAAGAAATTGGTTGCTTTCAACTTATTCTTATAAGAAGTTATGTGATATAGTACCTTGTTCTAACAAAGAATACAAGAAAGAAGACAGGGAAGAGAAGAAAGTTTGCATCTCTCGTCTTTATGCTGCATTCATTCCCACCCAGCTTTTCACCTCACAGGGAGCCCTCAGTCTTTGATATCTGTCCACTCAGCCTCCCAACTTCATCCTTATGTCCTTACAAATATACCATCTATTGTTTTCTGTCCTAGCATCCTAGTTCCAAACACCTTAATTCTCCTGATGGAAAAAAATGGAGGTGAAGAAAAAGGTAAGTTAGAATATGAAAATGGCGAGGGTGGGATGTTCTGAGAGAATAGCATTGAAACAAGTATACTATCAAGTGTGAAGCAGATCACCAGCCCAGGTTGGATGCATGAGACAAGTGCTCAGGGCTGGTGCACTGGGAAGACCCAGAGGGATGGGGTGGAGAGGGAGGCGGGAGGGGGGATCGGGATGGGGAACACATGTAAATCCATGGCTGATTCATGTCAATGTATGGCAAAAACCACTACAATATTGTAAAGTAATTAGCCTCCAACTAATAAAAATAAATGAAAAAAAAGAATATGAAAATGTCCTAAGGATGACATGATATCAAATATCATGGTGAACCAACTAAAATTTAGTGATATAATAAAATAAGAGAAACACAAGAAATACAGTGAAAATCACCATTGGCCTTATATACTTCTATCAATATTATGAAGAGATTACCTAAGACTGTTTTTATAGCACTTCTGTTAATTACATAAGGCATTCTTTAAGAATAGGAACCTGACTCCTTCAGTCTTGTATCCTCCAAACCTAACTAATTTTACCCAACAGTAGATAAACACAGGAAAAAAAAAAAAATGTCTGTTGCCTTAAAATTAAAAACAAAAGAAAAACCAAATAGATCCCTACAGAAATGGATCTTCTGTTTGAAAATGTATTAAAATTTAATTTGCTTTTTATATTAATACCTCTCTCCCTCTCTTTTCCACCTAGCAAATGAATTTATATCAGAGACATCTAGAAATTTGCATATACGTACATAAATATGGCTATATATCATATACGGCCATATAAATATGGAAACATATACATGAATAATTTTAAGTATTTTAATGTTTTATTTCCTATTATATTTGATGAAGGCATCAGTTAACAACAACAACAAACACACACAAAAAACCACAACACTTTTTTGTTGTTGTTTTTCCTACGATGCAAGGAAAGCCTATTGTAAGAGTGAATTGATTGCTGGAGTAGACATCTCAATTTCTGTATTCTTTGATTTTCCTGTCATTTAATTCTGAAAGCCAATATCCTCCTAACCCCATAAACTTTATTTTTATTTACTGAATTTCTGTAAATGCATCTGGGGAAGGGTTTGGAGAGAAAAATAATGTGTCTAGAATGTTATTACTAATATATACAGGAGCTGTCATGTTAAGAATGGCTACAATGTTGTTAATATGACTTTAGCAGAATACACATAGCCTCTAAATGGTGACATAAATTACATCCAGTGTTCATATTGCTGCTTGATGCTATTACCTAAGACAATATAAATTTTATACTCGAAGTAAGTTGGCTACAGTCTTCAATAAAGATTCAGCTCTCTCACACTGCATCTCCTAGAGCAAAACTAATTAGGACATTACACTAGCGACAGATAGAATCCTCACAATGTTATGTAATCTTCTGGGAGTCAGTTCTATTTTGTCCCGTTAGCTTTTTCCTACGCAAAAGAACATCCCAGATTTGTTACTCTTTGACACTTTTACAGATGAAACATGAACAGCATTACAAATATGAGTGCACATCTTTTCAATAATTTTGGTTTCATAGCCCCTTATTGAATAATGAATTTAAGAGCTGGCAAAAACCACAGGAAGAGACAGGGAAATTTAAATATATTAGTTATGTTATTTATTCCTGTGGAATAACTTTGACAGGTAAAGCATTTGGAAAGTCATTGGCCTTAAATATGTAAGGGGAATGTATGGATATTTTCACAGTGTCCCTGTATTACCACAATAAATTACTAGAGTTTATTTTCCATTTCTTTCAGCTAATAGTTTGGAAAAGAGATTAAACAATTTTTTAAATATTATCAATACAACTGAATTCTTAGCATCATTATTGAGTCAAACATTTCATTTGTCTTCACTGAGTTTTTGTTGTTATTGTTATAATTTTCTTTTCTCTTCTCTACTGTCTTCTAACAAGGGCATGCAACACATCTTTTCCTTTACTAAAACCCAACTTAAGACTCCGCTAGTCAGAGTTATATTTAATACTGGACCTATATACTTGAGACTCATTGTTCCAAGAAAAAAATGATTTTTAAGATATGAATAATTTGGTTAATTTCTATCCTTTAGCACATGAAAGCCTAAAATAAAATCTGCTTCCTCCAGATTTGCTCTGTTGATTAGCAGCCTATATCTGACCTGTGACTCTTCCTCTTCCTCTCTCAATTCTACTGAATATGGTTGAGGGATTAAAATCTTTTCAGAGGTTTTTGATAGCCTAGACATTCTGCATAAATGAGCTCACTGGGTTTGATATAAATACAAAGGCCTTCCATTTACAGTAACTTATTTGTTTTCTCTGTGTGTTTAAGACCATTACTCATCTTTCTGTAATTGATCAAACTATTTATTTTTAAAAATCTAAGTTAAAATTGCAATATATGTTGCAATGGAATACATCCTGAAAAGGGAATATCAAAAGAATAAAGCTCATCATTGTAACATATAACACTGCTTTCCAATTTTCTGTGAAATATAAATTTTACTTTCAATTTTGAAATATAACAGATTGTATCTTTTAAATTACTACAGTAAATGTGGAGAGAAGGAGCTGCATTTGAATTTTTACTAAATGTCTCCAAAACCAATTAAAAGGAGTGAGGCTTTTATGTGGGTAAGTCTTGAAGAATGTGGATAAAATATGTGAGAATTTTCTCACTGTATTTTGAAAATACTTGAGCTCAAGTTGAGGAACTATGCTTTACTATTTGATGAAGGTTACTTTAAGGCAAAATAAAACATAAATATTCATTATTATTTATTCTATAATCATTTCAAAGCTTTGCTGTCTGATTATATACATTTCTTCAATTTCTGCAGCCCACTTATAAATTCATCTGCAATAATCCCCATCTACCTCTTCCGTTCTGGTTTCAGTTCAATCCAGTCACTCAGTAGTGTCAGACTCTCTGTGACCCCATGAACCGCAGCACGCCAGGCCTCCCTGTCCATCACCAACTCCCGGAGTTGACCCAAACTCATGTCCATCGAGTCAGTGATGCCATCCTACCATCTCATCCTCTGTCGTCCCCTTCTCCTCCTGCCCTCAATCTTTCCCAGCATCAGGGTCTTTTCAAAAGAGTCAGTTCTTCTCATCAGGTGGCCAAAGTATTGGAGTTTCAGCTTCAGCATCAGTCCTTCCAATGAATACCCAGGACTGATTTCCTGTAGTAAGGACTGGTTGGATCTCCTTGCAGTCCAAGGGACTCTCAAGAGTCTTCTCAAACACCACAGTTCAAAAGCATCAATTCTTCAGTGCTCAGCTTTCTTTATAGTTCAACTCTCACATCCATACATGACCACTGGAAAAACCATAGCCTTGACTAGATGGACCTTTGTTGACAAAGTTATGTCTCTGCTTTCTAATATGCTGTCTAGGTTGGTCATAACTTTCCTTCCAAGGAGTAAGCGTTTTTTAATTTTATGGCTGCAATCACCATCTGCAGTGATTTTGGAGCCCATAAAAATAAAGTCAGCCACTGTTTCCACTGTTTCCCCATCTATTTGCCATGAAGTGATGGGTCCAGATGCCATGATCTTAGTTTCTGAATGTTGAGTTTTAAGTCAACTTTTTCATGGATGATATTCCTCTTGTATTCAGTTAATATTTCAACCTGTGCCCTGCATCTTATCCCCTCTTCCTCTTGGGCCTTGTTTTATCAACTTTTCCTCTACTCTTCTGCATCTTTAACCTCTCTTGTTCCTTATTCTTGGTCCTCATTATATACACTAGCTCAAATCTGAAACTGGATTCTGATTCTAGTTCCCCACTGAAATTAATCAAGAAAAATTTTCAGTAAGTTCCCAAAGGCCAAATATTATGCCTATATTTCAAATCCTATCTTTCTGGGCCTTGCTCTGCCATTGGACCCTGGTGATGACTTTTCCTTGAAAGTTTTTCATTTGTTTTTATGATGCATCTTCCTGGTTTTCTCCTTCCTAAAATGACCATTCTTTTAATCTCTTTCCTATTTTTTCCACCTTAACCTTTATCTGTCAGTTCCCTTGAGTGTCCTCTGCTCTCACTCCATACAAACTTCTGAAGACCTTACCCTCACTTATTCTCTCGTCTGATTATGATAGAAATCCCATGCACACACCTGCTCAGGCCTCTCTCATAAGCTCCAAATCATAATCTTAAAATGCCTCTTGTACCTGCCAAAGCACTTCAGTCTCAGTTCCCCTTTTTCCTCCAAAGCTGCTTTTCCACTTCTTTGTATCAGTTATTTATACCACTATCTACTCAGTTCCCCAGGTTAATAATGTCAAAGCATTCTAGATTCATCATTTTTCCTCATATATCTCTACTCAATTATAGATGTCTATTGATTCTACCATCTGTCTCTCAAATCTGCTTTCTCCTCTCCAGTCCCACTTCCATTGTCTACATGGGGCCATTATTATTTTGGGAGATGATAACTACAAGGACATCAGCCTTTATCCACTTCTTTCCCTAAATCTATCTTCACTCTTCCATTGGAATGAATTTTTTAAATGCCATTATTGTGCTTAAAATCCACCAGTTGTCTCAATTGTAAATTGAGATTATAAATTATAATGTTAAATTGTAAATTACTCAATTCAGGGTAAATTTTGATCCTCCAATCAGTTGGACCAGCTTATTTCTGTACCCTGTCTGCTTTTTAGCTTTTTCTCCTGCTGTGGAGATGATGCTGCAAAGGTAAGCATTATTTCAAGCTTCAGATGAGAAAATAAAGGCTCAGAGGCATTGGTAACGTATTCAGAATCACACAACTGGGAGCTTCTCCTCCCACTCTCCTAAGAAGACACAGTCATCCTCTGCATCAGCCACACAACTGATTGGCAAGCCTTTAAAGGTGTGCTGCTCTCATTTTCGGAGATGGGAATAAGCCTTCCTCTTATTGGAACATTTACCCTCACACGTTCCCTTCACTGCTTCAAGAGGCAACTCCAGAGTCACCCCTCCTCTGAATTATTTTCCAGTGTCCCAGTGATGACATCATACATATTCCTTCTGCTTCTTCTTCCTACTTCTGTAACATTTAAGCATCCCCTAGTTTGGGTACTGATCCTGTTTTTTAACCATGATCCCCAGGTTATGGGCTCCCACACTAAACTGTAACTCAGACACTGCATGTGCCTCATCCCTGTGTCTTTGTGTACAGTGCCTGGAATTGGACAGGGCCTCAGTTCTAACTTTTCTATTTTCATAGAGAGAAATCTCTGATTTTTCTTATTTGTAAATGAAGGTGGGCTTGCAAGATGACTTGGATCCTTTCTGTGACACTGTAGTTACTACTTCTGTGTATTTGTATAACTTTTGTATATATTATTGGAATGTGCAACTATTCTAAGGCCTGTAATATGGTGTACTTGGATTATATTTTATTTCTTTTGGACAAAAAGGTATCAATTAATTTTACTGCTGTGCTGTATATGCATGGGTTTGCATAGCTGAGTTTAAATATGGTAACGTCGACAGATAAGGCAGGCGGGTAGAATATATACAAAAAGAGAACTGCAACTGAAAGGTATGTATATTGGGCTGTCAATCTGATATTTAAACAAGTTTATGGGTTTAGTCAGTTAAATAAAACTGTAGGCCAGTTTGATGGAAGAAAAATGTGAAGAACATTTCAAGTTAGTAATTTCACTAAATGTATTTATTCTTCACTAAATTACTTGTTTAACCAAATTAATCAAAATTATCTATAATCTCAAAACTCATGGAATTATGTATATAAACTACTACTTTATATAGTAGTTGAGAGCATTAAAAGACACAAAAATATTTATTTTTAAAGGAATAAATCTAGAGATAATCATACAGATTCCCTTATAGGCTATCATATTCAGATACCCCAGATCTTAAAATAGGCAGGGTAGAAATGAAAACTATTTATTGGACTTGAGATCCCTAGTTATTGTCATGTGTAGCATATTCAAAGACAAGTTTCTAAAGATCAAATTTGATAGCCACTCTGTTTATAGGTTTTGCCCAGTTGGGGTAGTAGATTTTTTATTCTGATGAAAAAGTGATGTCCACTTTCCAGGTATAAATATATAGCAATAGGAGATTGACTCAAAAGCATATACAGTTTGAAGCCATAATATATAATTGGAAAATATAGTGTTTACTCATTAATTTATGTAGGCATTTTACTACACATAAACAGGGTTTATGGGGAATTACATAGCTATGTAAATGCTGCATGGTAAAATGCATCTGTAATAAGTAAGAAAAATGGAGCCAAGACCAATTAAGTATAAAAAGTCAACAAAGAGGCAGGAAAGTGTTGAAAACTCAAAATCTAGGCAACAGGCCCTGAATACTTGCTCAAAGAAGACAATTAAATTTTTCTAAGTTCTCTAGAGCTGCAGAAGAAAATAAAATCAGTAATATAGGTCATAGCATCTATAGTATAGAAGCAAGTTGATTGTTTAGAGAAGAAGAATTATTCCTATAAACACTGAAATACATTTATCTACAGGTTTTCCTAGAAAGGACACTGTATAATGAAAAAAAAAAAAAAACAGTCAACAACGCAGAGTTAAGTACAATGCTGAAAGCTATGAAACTGCTTTTGATATGTTTTTCAATATAGCTTGATATTTTATGCCAAAGTTAAAAGTCACTTGTTTAGAGAGATCAATTTGTATGGTCTCTGTGTAATATCATTCCATGTATAACTCCACAAAAGGATGTTTCACAGAGAAAAGTACAAGATAAAATTCACTCAAAGTCATGAAAATAAAGAAAATTAGAGTAAGACAGGTAGGGATGGGAGATCTATGATGGCATGTCTAAACTAAAGGGATTTCAATGCTATGAAAGAGAAATAAACTGTGTAAACACAACAAAGCAAGTCTAGAGATTAAAAAAAAAACAGCTTTGTTCAGTAGTTTGCCAATTCTCTTTCTGAGAATTAAAATGAATAAATAGCTTATATATACCACAAAAATGCTGCATAAATATTGCTTACTTCAACCAATCTTATGAAAGTTACTGAAAATTAGTAATGTCAAGATTATACCTCCTGGAAGGTACTTGAAGTCTAGTTATTTAACATTATCAGTAAAACAGATCCTTATATATCATCAAATAGATTAACTGGGGTGAAAGTAATATTCACCTGAAACACTGAACAGAAAAAAGAAGCATATACCTGAATAGGGGAGAATTCTTATAGAAGTGTTGAAACTTCCCTTATGATCTGATTTTGGACATTTTAGACACAATCACAAATACATCTTAAAATGAAAATAATAATGTAGCCATGATAGAAATTAAGAAAAAGAATCTGTGATGAATCAGAAATTTGATGATTCTCAAAAAAGAGAGGATTGTCGACCACTGGCCACCACCAAACTTGTGGAGGATTCTGATGAAGGTCTTGAGTTCTTCATTGATTCTAGGAGTCTCAAAGCTGTAAAATCTTCCCTACTTCCTGGAAATACACAGTATTTCTCAGTGAGCTGACATATATTATGAGGTATTGTTTCTTTCTCCTCATGATTTTATCCATAATTATGATACTTTGAACCAGGACAAATTTCTTTCCTGACCCCCTTCCCAAAATGAGGAAACACATGACTATTTAACCTCTAAAGCGTGCCAGTGTTCAATGAGGAAGAGTTATCAGAAACTTTTTGGGGTAATTCAGACTTGAACCTGTTACTGATTAGTCATCAGAAATGAGAAATTAACAGACTGGCTATGAACTAACTTTTGAACAACAGGTGGAGAAAATTCTAGATGCCTTAATGCAACAAAAAGGGACTCGCTATTTTTAAGGCAGAAGCTCACTAAAACAAACATCTGATCCAGAAACTAAAAGAAATGGATGATGTCAGGAAGACATTCCTTACAAAGTTTTCTGCCCCTGCAATTGTCTTATGCCTCTATAATGGGTATATAGAAGCCAATATTTAAGTGAAATTCTATCCTAAAATTAAAGAAAAAAATGTTAGAGGAATCTGGATAAAAATTACATAAAGATAATCCAGGCTTCCCAGGAGGGAACCTGCTGCTGCTGCTGCTGCTGCTGCTAAATCACTTCAGTCGTGTCCGACTCTCTGCGACCCCATAGACAGCAGCCCACCAGGCTCCCCCGTCCCTGGGATTCTCCAGGCAAGAACACTGGAGTGGGTTGCCATTTCCTTCTCCAATGCATGAAAGTGAAAAGGGAAAGTGAAGTTGCTCAGCCGTGTCCGACTCTTAGCGACCCCATGGACCTCAGCCCACCAGGCTCCTCCGTCCATGGGATTTTCCAGGCAAGAGTACTGGAGTGGGTTGCCATTGCCTCCTCCAGAGGAGGGAACCTAGTAATGCCCAAAGATCTCAAGTAGAAACACGCAACAATCTAGATGAGATCTCCCCAAGTCACAAGGACACACTGTCTTTGGCACACTTCTCACCTGCCCAAAAACATAACACTGACAAACTTTTAAAGGGAGGGCATGGACATGGCTGAATCCTCAGCCTATTTGAGTAACTCTAAACGGATTTTATGTACTTATCTCCTACAGAAGAATATGAACATGTTATGGTTGATGTATATATCTGTGTTAAGTGTGGAATAAATCCTTGCCTTTTTGTAGAGCTATAGAAGTGGCTAAAAATGGATGCAAGTTCATGTATTCTACTTAGGAAGTTCCAATCTATTTTTCTATTAATAGAATTGCTCATTTTACTAGAAATGTCATTAAAGAGCTCTGCAAGGCATTACAGTTTGCTCAAAAACTCTGCTGTGCACACAACCTGATCTTTAGGCAAAGAAGAAAGGACAAATCAGACTCCCAAATTAGCCAAACATTGAAAAAGACATAAACTTCCCTCAGTTTATTCCTTATAACTTTGTAATAATAAGAGAGCTTATTTTGGAGGTTCACCAGTTCTGCTTTTATATGTAGGTCATTGTGAATGTGCATATGCTCAGTCATGTCTGATTCTTTGTGTCCTCATGGACTATAGCCTGCCAGGTTCCTCTGCCCCTGGAATATTCCTGTAAGAATACTACTCCAGGGGATCTTCCAGACTCAGGGACTGAACCTGCCTCTCCTGAATTGGTAGGCGCATTTTTTATCATTAGTGCCACGTGGGAAGCCCAGTAAGTCACTAGTCAAAGTGTTAGTTGCTCAGTCATGTCTAACTCTTTGCAACCCCATGGATTGCAACCCGCCAGGCTCTTCTATCCATGGGATTTCTTAGGCCATAATACTTGAGTGGGTTGCCATTCCCTTCTCCAGGGGATCTTCCTGCCCCAGGGATCAAACCCCAGTTTCCTGTATTGCAGGCAGATTTTTTTTTTCTTTACCACCTGAGATTTTCTTTACCGCCTGAGTCACCAGGAAAGCCCAGTAAGTCGTTAGCACATTAGTAGAATTATATATCTAGGACTATCATCTTTAATCCTAGATTTTTTGTATTTTGGCAAGAAAATATGACTAAATAATGTAAAGCAGTGGTTCCCCACCCACTTTTTGGCACCAGGGACCAGTTTCGAGGAAGACAATTTTTCCATGGACGGGGGGTGGGGTGGGAGGTGGGATGGTTTAGGGATGATTTAAGCACATTACATTTACTGTGTACTTTATTTCTATTATTATTATATCAGCTCCACCTTAGATGATCCGCAGTAGATCCTGGAGGCTGGGGACCCCTAATGTAGATGACATATGGAATACAGACAATACTATCATCAAAAGTTATAGAAGGCCATTTCCCAACCTCCTTGCAAAAAATTTTTGTATGACTTAAAACCTAGAAACTTGGTCTACTTGAAGAGCTGAGAGAAAAACAGTTATATTGAAAAGGACCTTATCTGGTACTGTGTATATTAACAACTAGCAAACAAGTGAATGTTCACGGGGTTGATTTGTGTATACAACTGCAGAAAGTCACATGACTCACATCTCTTTATTCTTTGCTAACATCTGCCCTCACTTGCCTTGACACTCATCTCCAGAAAGCAATTGATTCAGAGTCACACGGCTACTGAGGCTCTATTTCTACACATTTCTGAAACTAATCGATAAGTAGTACAGCAACGAAAAGCAAAGTAATAAATGTGAACTCACTTCTCATAAAACACGATTTCAGAATTACCTATGTTGTGTTCTGTCATGTAGCACTAAGACAGCAGAACTCAGCTTTCTCATATTATAGTGGCTTTTTTATCTGAAGAAGGAAATTTTCTCAGTGGTAAAAAGTAAAATCCACATGCTATCTTTGGAGCATTTATCCAATAACTTTGGAAACTACATTTGTTGAAAATGTTATAGCTACTGTAACAGCTATATAGTAGGTATCTTAATTCTTTCATTAGTATTGCTAAAGCTTTCATAAATCTTATCAAAACAAGTTAAAACAAAGAAGGAAGAATGAACAAAGACAAAAAGGAAGGAAAGGTATAAAAAGAAAAAAAGAAAGAAAACTACATTTCTATTCTCTTCCTCAGAAACTTGGATGGAAATCAATACAAAAGGATATGTGAAAACCAAAAAGCATGGTAGATAAAACATTTAGTCCAATGATATTCTGATGTATCTAAAGGTCATCTGAGGATATTAGCGCTACCCCACAAGATAACATTCCAATTGGTTTGGCCAGGGGTAGCGGATGGCGGAAGTTTATAAAAGTGGTTCCTCTGGTTTTGCTGCAAGAGAACTTGGCTTTGGGAAATCTGTCCATCCTATCAGTTTGTCAGGGGGAAAGGTTCAGATCAAATCAGGACATTTTCTTTTTGTCCCATTCTATTCTTTTACCCTACTGTTGGTGCAAAGATTTTTGTTTTAAACTGTGTTCATATTTTTAATCACAGTTAATTTTACGTTTTGTAACTTTTCTTAAACTACACTCATTGAATACTTTTATTCTTTGAGTTGACAAAGGTAAGGATCTCTGTATTATTCATTAAGAAAAAAAATGCTTCAGGGTAATCCATGTCTCTGTATCTCTCTCTACATAAACCTGAAACTTTGGAGTTTATTTTTCTTCTGGATATCTGTTCCCTGTGAGATTAATGTTCTCCAGTGAATTACAGAGTAGTTCCAAATAGGAAAAGGAGTACGTCAAGGCTGTATATTGTTACCCTGCTTATTTAACTTATATACAGAGTACATCATGAGAAATGCTGGGCTAGAGGAAGCACAAGCTGGAATCAAGATTGCTGGGAGAAGTATTTATAACCTTAGATATGCAGATGACACCACCCTCATGGCAGAAAATGAAGAAGAATGAAAAAGCCTCTTGATGAAAGTGAAAGAGGAGAGTGAAAAAGTTGACTTAAAGCTCAACATTCAGAAAACTAAGATCATGGCATCTGGTCCCATCAGTTCATGGCAAATAGATGGGGAAACAGTGGCTGACTTTATTTTTCTGGGCTCCCAAATCACTGTAGATGGTGACTGCAGTCATGAAATTAAAAGACACTTACTCCTTGGAAAGAAAGTTATGACCAACCTAGACAGCATATTAAAAAGCAGAGACATTACTTTGCCAACAAAGGTCCCTCTAGTCAAGGCTATGGTTTTTCCAGTGGTCATGTATGGATGTGAGAGTTGGACTATAAAGAAAGCTGAGCACTGAAGAATTGATGCTTTTGAACTATGATATTGGAGAAGACTCTTGAGAGTCCCTTGGACTGCAAGGAGATGCAACCAGTCCATCCTAAGGGAGATCAGTCCTGGGTGTTCATTGGAAGGACTGATGCTGAAGCTGAAACTCCAATACTTTGGCCACCTGATGCGAAGAGCTGACTCATTTGAAAAGACCCTGATGCTGCCAAAGATTGAGGGTAGGAGGAGAAGGGGACTACAGAGGATGAGATGGCTGAATGGCATCACCGACTTGATGGACATAGGTTTGAGTCAACTCCGGGAGTTGGTGATGGACAGGCAGGCCTGGCGTGCTGTGGTTCATGGGGTTGCAAAGAGTGGGACACGATGGAGCGACTGAACTGAACTGAACTGAGTGAATTAGAGTGATAGAAGGACGGTTTAATTTTTTTTTTTCCAGCAGAGAAAGTCGCTTCCTTCCTAGAAACACCATGTAACTTCCTCTAATAATTTATTTAACATCCCTGAAAACAGCAGGTAATGGTCATTACCCACTTCTGGTTCATATTGTACAAGTTACATTTAGTCCTAGTAATCTGCATGTTGCGTGAGGGAAAGGAACCTCAGCGCTTGTCTTTGCCTACTTGGAGGGATTTTGTTTGTTTCTTGGTTTTTATCACTCTCAGAGGAAGTGTAGAGCCAGATGCAGAGGAAAGGAATGAATTACATTGACTCTCCTTTATAAGAGACAACTGAGTTTCTTTATGTTCCCTCTGTATGGCTCTGCCACCTGTTTATATTTTTCTAGTTCTCTTTAACTTAAGGAAATAAGGGACAATACTGATCATCCATACCATTAAAAACAAGTATTTTCAATTTTTCATTCTCCTCTACATGTCTACATGTAATGTATAATGGGTCATAACATTATACCATTTAGCAAGTAGATAAGATACAAGAGAGTGACCCACTTGGCTATTAATTTGCTCTAACAATTAAAGGAGAAAAATGCAACTCAAGCTACTAAGATGTAGTTTGAAAGGCAAAATGATGACATGTGTACCGAGGGCATATTTCAGTCTCCTGAATCAGTTCTGAAGAGCCCAAATTCCCCTAGGGATCTTTGTTCTGAGAGCTCCAAGTTTGTTTAAGTTATTCTGTTCAGCACAAGTTATAACCCCCCTTTTTGGGACTGAATAGAAGAGGCCTGAACCTCTTCTATTGAACAAGACTGTTAGCAGGTAGAATTAAAAGTAGCCGATCCAATGAGCAGAGCCACTGTCTGGGGTTTGTCCACACATGGTGACCTGCATACAACTTGGACCAAAGAGCTCAGCAAAGTTAAGCTCTCCATTCCTCCTACCAGAGACCAGGAAATATGAGCTCTATCTTGATGAATACATTTCAGAGATGTTTCCTAGATCCTTGAAGAACATATTCCGGGGCTGTAAAAATGGCAAGAAGCTTTTTAAAAATGTACATCTACAGGGCAGAGCAAGAATTCACAATTTCAGATTTTCTAAAGTAAAGCCTCTAAGGAAAGGAAGATCAGGGTTTTGAGCCTGGAAGAAGCCTGTTTAGTCAACCTGAGGGAAACATTCGGGCCATCTTGGCCACCTAGTAGTGAAATTCTGTTTCCAATGAAAGAAATTATTAAAAAAAAGAAGAAGAAGAAGAAAGAAAACCTTAAATATAGCGTCAATCAGTGTTTAAATCCAAAAGCATATTCATGATATCTTTAGATGGTCTCCTCAAGAAAAGTCATCTCAGGTCTTTGATTATTCACAATAGTAAGACCCCCCCAAAGATCCCAGTAATAGGAATCTGGAACTACTCATTCTATTTTTTTAGGAGCAAGGGAAATGTCAGCAGTTGACAAGCTAATATTGGGGCTTTCTTTGCTGAAAGAAATGTCCAGACTATGCCCTGAGGCCAGTTGTTTAAAATGTCTACACCAGGACCTTAAACAGGAAAAACAAAGTTCTGGAATATGAGCCTCCAGCATAATAAGGTCTGTAGTCATCAAGGAAAGAAATGTATTTACTTTTTGAGACACTCTACTACTATTTCAGAAAACTGTAAGAATCACACTTTAGAATAATTGCTAAGAACTGAGACAGAAAATACGTTTCAAGAAATTAAAATTGAATCCAAGCATTTTTCTTAATTAGGGTTTCACCATATAGTTCTAAAATAAAACTCATAACTGTGGTGAGTATCTGTCAAATGAAGGAATGACTTTTGGGTTCTATTTTACATTATCTGCACCTCTTCACACATGTTTTCACTTCCTCTAGGAAGTCTATTTTATTACATGTGGAGTTTAGTGAGGACTGTCAGTAAACTAGACCCTCACTAGAGATCCTGCTGAGATAATAACACAAATTAAGAAGGTGAAGAAGGCTTGGTTACACTAGAACAGAGAAGTAAAGGAACTATGATCTTGCACATGGTCAAGTATTTTGCAATCTTTTGCTCTAGTAAGTGCTATTTTGGAAGGACTGAATTCTCCATTCTTGAATTAAGCTTTAGGCATTTTTTTAATATTAGGGAAATTATAATTCTTCCTATCCAGAATTAAGCTATTTTACATAAGGAAAAATTTGTGGATCTTAAAATAGAATGCTTTAGCTTTCTTTAGAAGCTTTCTGTGGTCATCTTGTCCGTTACCCTAAATTCACACATGGCTGATCTTATTCTGTTGAGCAATATTTTTTTTTCACAGTCTCCAGAAACCCTTTCTGATGGGAGGGACTGGCCATGGGGAAAACTGGGTCTTGCTCTGGTGGGGAAGGCTGAAAACTTCTAGAGCCAAGAACTTCCAGATATTCAAGCTGGATTTAGAAAAGGCAGAGGAACCAGAAATCAAATTGCCGATATCTGTTGGACCATAGAAAAAGAAAAAGAATTCAAGAAAAACATCTACTTTTGCTCATTGCCTATGCTAAAGTCTCTGACTGTGTGGATCACAACAAACTGTGGAGAATTCTTCAAGAGATGGGAATACAAGACCACCTTACTTGCTTCCTGCAAAACCTGTATGCAGGTCAAGAAGCATCAGTTAGAACCAGACATGAAACAACAGACTGGTTCCAAACTGGAAAAGGAATACATCAAGGCTGTATATCGTCACCCTGCTTATTTAACTTATATGCAGAGTACATCATGCAAAATGCTGGACTGGATGAAGTATAAGTTGGAATCAAGATTGCCGGAAGAAATATCAATATCTTCAGATATGCAGATAACACCATGCTTATGTCAGAAAGTGAAGAGGAGCTAAAGAGCCTCTTGATGAAGGTAAAAGAGAGTGAAAAAGCTGGCTTAAAACTCCACATTCAAAAAACTAAGGTCATGGCATCTAGTCCCATCACTTCATGGCAAATAGATGGGGAAACAACGGAAACAGTGAGAGACTTTATTCACTTGGGATCCAAAATCACTGCAGATGGTGACTGCAGCCATGAAATTAAAAGATCCTTGCTGCTTAGAAGAAAAGCTATGACAAACCTAGGCAATGTATTAAAAAGCAGAAACATTACTTTGCCTACAAAGTTCCATATAGTCAAAACTATGATTTTTCCAGTAGTCATGTATGGATGTGATAGTTAGACCATAAAGAAAGCTGAGGGCTGAACAATGGATGTTTTCTCATTGTGGTGTTGGAGAAGACTCTTGAGAGTCCCTTGGACTGCAAGGAGATAAAATCAGTCCATCCTAAAGAAAATCAGTCCTGAATATTCATTGGAAAGACTGATGCTGAAGCTCCAATACTTTGGCCACCTGATGCAAAGAGTCAACTCATTAGAAAAGACCCTGATGCTGAGAAATATTGAAGGCAGGAGGAGAAGGGGACAAAAGAGGATGAGATGGCTGAATGGCACCACCAACTCAATGGATATGAGTCTGAGAGAGCTCTGGGATTTGGTGAAGGACAGGGAAACCTGGTGTGCTGCACTCCACAGGGTCACAAAGTATCGGACATGACTGAATAACTGAAAAACAACAACTCTAGAAACCCTACTTTTAGCTAAGTAAGAAGATTTGCAATCAAATTTGGAATTTATATGTATTCATTAAATATGCTTAGGCAAGCTTAACCTCCCAAGCTTCAGTTTTCTTAGATGTTAAAAGGACAATGATAATAAATATTTACAAAGTTGTGGGGCTGTAAGTAAGATAATTTATGTGAAATTGCCATTTCAGTTGTGAAGCACAATCCCAGTGTTAAAATATTAATATTGCAACTTATTTACTTATTATAAAGCTGCTTTCTTCAAGGTTACATATTTTGCCACTAAACCTTGATGCAGGATGAGATTTTTCTATCTCAATTATTTTCTAGCCATGAAAGACACTTTTTTTGGAAGGCTATTCCAATGCCAATTCTCCATTGGGAAATGAAAATACCTAGAACTGGGATATAAATATTCTAGGCTCTAGGATTTACTTGTGTGTTCATGCATGCTCGTCATTTCCAATTCTTTGCGACCCCATGGACTGTAGCCCTCCAGGCTGTCCATGGAATTTTTCAGGCAAGAATACTGGAGTGGTTTGTCATTTCCTATTCCAGGAATAGGAATAGGATTCACTTACCTTTCATTAATTTGCTTTATATTAAATATTTGGAAGTCTTTCTGTTATTTCCTGAATGTTTCCCTTTCTTGGGAACTGCTATACTGAGATTACAAGTACTTCCATACCTAACTTTTTCCACTCTCAGATATGTGTGTGTGTGTGTGCAGAGTAGGTATGGTCGGACAGGGGAGGGGTGGGGAACAATTACTGTAAAGATAGTATATTGAAAGTGTGATATTGGAAGGGAAAATGGAGAATTAAAGGATAATTTTAGTCACTAAACTGACTGTCAAAAATTCAGCCTTTCAATAAATTGGCAAGATATGATGAATAAAATATGACTGTTTATGACATAGACACACAATACTTTTCAAAGGCTTATAAGAACCTATACTCTCTTCACTCTAATGATAAGTGGATGACATAAAAATGCTAAAGGAGGGCTTTTTTTAAATTGACTTTTGGTTACTTAACTATTGCTTCATTTATTCCATTTTGACTTTTAGATTCTATCTCTCATAATATTTTATTTTTAAAGAGAAGCTTAACTGAAATCACAGTCTTTTATACTATTTAGCAGGGATCATTTAATGACAAATTTCATTTTACAAATAAACAAGGTGATTACATACCCTGGTTTGTCTAACACAATCCAGGTTTAGGCTTGTTATAGTGTTGTAATTATTGTTAGCACCCTTGTTCACTCTCAAGCCTGTCTTGGTTTGGATGATAAATTACAGTCACCGTGCAGGCATGGAAAATCAAAGATTAAAAGTCAAGGGACTTGCTCAAATCTGAATAATTATTTAACTCTGCCTTTAGGGCCAGAAATTGGACCTGCCGACTCTTTTCCCGAGTTTTTAGTCACTGTACCCAAGGTTCCTACCACTTTTTCTTCTTAGTCATTGCAATTCATGAATGATTTTTAAACACAGGCAGAAAGGCTAAATCTCATCATAAGAAGTAGATAAATTCTCCTACAATGCTCAACCATCTCTACCTAAAAGGAACTAAAATGTTTTCAATTTACCTTCTTCTACATTAGTGTATATTATTATTTTATACAGGGGATTTTTAGAATGACATGCTGACAACACCAAAAATTGCTTTTTTTCTTAAATATAAGTGAATGCTCTTCAGTCACTAAGGACCCAGGGCATTGTCATTTGTTGCATCATACAGAAATCCATCAGTTATCAAAGAAATGGGCTCTTCCAGTGACTCAGGAATATGCCAGATGCAAAATATTTGCTGCCTGCTCCTTAGCCCTGGGAAGGAGATGACTGTGCTTGTTACTAGGTAATCATGTGCTACAGAAAAGAAAAGATCTGATACTGAATGCATGTCCTACCTTTTAGTTGGAAGGGCTTGAACTTGAAGATTGCCTCCGATCATGGACCCCCTTGGACATGGGGCCCAAGTGTGGATAAAACTCTGTTGTTTCTCTATTATTAATAATTTGCTCTGCATCAGGCTTGGGCAGTCTGTCAGGCATCTGCTCTGTTCAGGCCTTGCCTGATGATGTGGGAGGATCACAGAGTCTAATATGACACAATGGCTATGTAAATTTCATCTGAGTTCCTTGTACATTTGCCTGAGGGATCCTGGATGGGGGCACATTTCAAAAATGATAAAGGTTATAGCACCCTGTGAAGGATTTATGCCATGCAGTCTACTGGTCATGATTTAGTTTTGTAGCAGACATTCCATTTTAAATTTAGGAATTAATCATTTAGCAAAGCTGGTTTTATTGGGTACCATAGAATATGGAAGAAAGAAGGGATGAGATTTCTATACATCACTGCTTTTGTCAGTGAAAATAATAAATTCTTGTATATTTTCTTTGATATAGTTCTGGTAAAAGAGATATTAAACAAACATCGATCAAAATTTTCTTTTGCTCTAATATGGCCCCAAAGATTTATGGTCAAATAATGCTGCCAGTTTATAATCCAGTACTGCAAAATTCTAATTCTAGAAATCAAATGTAAAATTCTTAGATTAAATACTCTCATTGTAAGTAGAATATTCTAATTCTGATGAGGTCCCACTGAAACACATACACACAGGAACTGTTATCTCCAAACCAATATGGAAAGACAGTTCTGGAATGTAACATTTATTTTCACCTAACAAACATGAATAAAGCACTGAAAGAAACCTTCACGATGTCACCATTCATTAAAGTTATTCCTTCATCCTCTAAATATGCAGATCTCTTCCTGCACACATTAGAATTATCAGGACTACTTTTATATAATACCAGTACCTGAAACCACCTCCTTCCTTTTGAAGCAGGTAGTTATTTCTGTAGTTAGGAGAAAGCATCATCAAAGTCTATATTTGAAAGATACAGGTGCAAGCCAATTTAAAGCTAAAATACCCACAGGAAAGTAAGGCTGAAACAATGTTAAAAACATGCTTTCTACAGCCTTAGGTATGAAATTATTAGATAGAGGGTCTGTCTAGACTTATCACATTAATACAAGTTATTTGAATGCAATAAGTAAGTAAAGTCATAAGTATTGGAAATTGCTGAATGATGTTCAAATCTGTATTTCTGGGAAGAGTATGAAGCCATTCTAAGGAAGAACAATGTGGTTTCCATAAAAAATGTTCTGCTATTCAAATCCACCTAAACAGTGACCAAGCATCTCAGTCTGTCTGAAACTAAAGAATCTGGGGAAAGTAGGATTGTTCACTGCAAAAACTAGAGAACTCTCGGGCAATCCAAGAAGAAGTGGGCACCTTGTAAACTGCTCGCAACTCTAGGGAAAGGGAGACAGATATTGTCAAACACCACCAACAAATCCTCCCAAGAAAGCAATAACTTAAAGGATCAGCTCGATTGATAGTTTTGATTACAGCTCAGTAAGTTCACACTTGGAATAGAAAACTGTAACCCACTCCAGTATTCTTGCCTGGAAAATTTCATGAACAGAGAAGCCTGGCAAGCTACAGTTCATGGGCTCGCAAAGAGTCAGACATGACTAAGCACACAAGTTCCCACTATTTCAAATATTCCTTGCCCACCTTCGCCTACCCTCTTTTTTCTGTAATGCACTCTTTGATTCTGACATGGTTTTGTTTTGGTTTTTTCCTTTGTCTGTTGTCTACATTCTAATAACAGAGTTGTTTCTGTGAACAGATTTTGAAATAGGTTCCAATATATTTTATTGTCTACCCTCATTTATCTTTGTCTAGTTCTATTCAGATTGTTCTTCTTCCATTTCATATTGGGGCTATTCTTTTTACAAGTGGATTCATTTTCCACTTTATGTTTTCTGTTTAGTTTTTCAATACGGATGTGTCTTTTTCCAATATAAAATACTTCAGACATATCAAAAAATGTAAAATGTAATATGAAAAGACTCATTTACCACAGCCTAGGGTAAATAAAAATTAAAATGAAGTTGAACCCTCTTACCTCAATTGTTTATTCTCCCTTCCCTCCAGAGCAAATGATTATACTGAATTTAATGTTCATTTTCCCCAAACAACCCATCCATAAACAACAGATTATATTGTTTGGTATGATTTTAACATTTTTATAAATGAAATCTTACAGTATGTACTCTAGGGGAGGAGAAATAATTTACCTCTATCTTTCTAGGTTCTTGGCTGAAACCACCTTCCCCTGTGCCCAGCACATAAGAACACAGATTAAGAGAAGAAAAATTGAAAGTATAACATATATACCTCCTGTGTACACAAGTAGCACCCAGAAAAACTGAGTAACTCCTCAAAATGGACCAAACTATTACCATAAATACCTTCAGCTAATAGCCTTCAACTAATGACAAAAAAAGAAAATGGAGGGAGGGTGGTGAGAAGGGGAGGCCAGTTACCAGAGTCCTGAGGATCTCAGGAAATATTCCAAAGCAGTAGAGGACACACATATTTAAACTTCTGTTTCTTTCCCTTGTTAAAGAGAAAAACCACAGGCTCCAAAAGGCATAACTTATGCTAGAGACCATGACACCTCAACTAGATACATAACCTAACTGCAGTCTCAACCCTCACCAGAAATGTAATCTTAATCAAACAGTTTGAAATTTTCTTGCCAGCACCAATGAGGTTATCTGTAACAGGGGCCCTCTTCATTCACTCCCCCACTCCCCAGATGAAGAAGTAACCTAAGTAATAAACCCATGCCATTCCCTTTTCCTCCAAAAAGATGTCATAGCCCCCAATAACCCTTTCTTTTCTTTTGCTAAATGACTTTCTTGCCCCATCCTCCTTTCGATAAAAGACTTACATTTTGTATAACTCCTTTGGAGCATATTCTAGTTGCAAGAAGGCATGCTACCCAAGTCATGAATTGCTGAATAAACATTAGATCTTCAAATGTACTTGGTTGATTTTTTTTTTAAAGCAATCATTTACTTTATGTTTTTGTGTAGGTCTTTTCTAGACTCTTGCTCAAATGCCCTTGTACATCCTAAGTCTAGTCGAACAATACTCTTCCCAACATCTTATGAAAATTTATAGTAAAAGTGAAACCCCCCTCATTCCTATCACTTAAACTAGTCTGACAATATTTCGGCCTTCATTTTTCATTGATTATGTAGCTACACATTTCACCAAGCCACAATTTCTCTCAGGTGATCCCCAAGGAATCCTGTATGTAAAATTTTCAGGTTCTACTCAAAAAGACACCAATTTTTCCGCCAGTTCTCTGACTAAAGAAAACAGAAGCCTATACTCTACTTTCTCTCTTTCAAGGCTTCCTTTGATCTCCCAGTTAGGTTTTTCCTCTCCTCTCTTTTTTTAAGTCTCCTTTGGAATAAACTATGTAGGAGAAGAAAGTTATATTTTCCCCATGTATGTGAGGATGCACCTGCTCAACTAACAATGGAGAAGCTAATAAAGGCATCACACTGTACCATTTTATATAACAGTACACTACAATATACTATACCTAAACTAACTTCAATTTCAACCTTCACCAGAAATGTAATCTTAATCAAATAGTTTGGAATTTTGATACAACTTACATTAGACAACTAATCCCTTAAATATATAACTAAGTTTGTTTCATATAAATTTATAGCAATTGCCAATAATATACAGGCTTCCTACATATGTTTCTAGCCAATAAATACTAGTGAAACATGGTCCAAATACATTGTTTAAAGTCACATTAATATCAATTCAGTCTACATGTTGAACTATTTGTCAAATGATTTTGGGAAGTTATTCTCTTACTGAAAGTTCTCAGCTGGATTTCAACTATTCTCTCTCCGTTTCTAAAAGGATTTGTGTAGAAAAGTTTCTATTTTTCTGTTGTTGTTTAATTTTCTCTCAAAAGTTTGCTGAATGAGGCAAGGATTATATTGAATATTGTGCAGTGTTTGTAACTTTTGCTGAATGATAAATATTAATTATTATTAAAAACTTCAATAAAAATTAAGACTCTTAGTCCCTAGCACTTGTGCACAGCAATCTACCAAGTTAATACAAATTTAATTTATAATAATTACCTCTTTAATACATAAATTATATGGTATAGTATAAGTGATAATAGTACATATTATAAAATAAGCTGACATCGTAACAAAAAAACATTCTAACACATGGCTATTAGACTGAAGGAAAATGGTATTGTGAAGCCATTACACTTACAACTTGCTTAGGAAATGAAACATAATGCATTAATGTCTCTGAATAATTTGTAAGTAAATGAATAAAAAAAATTACATAAATGACCAACCATAGGTATTTATGTTATTGGGGGTAGGCGAGGTGGTGGTAAAGAGGGGAGGAGTTGGAATAAAGCCTTGCATTAATAAATGCTTACATGTATACTAAGACATCTTACAACATTTAACCAGCAGAGGACTAATGCAATTACTCTGTATTTATTATTTTGCTGATTTGTTTGCTAATAAAATGTTATTGCCCAATGACAATGTTGAATTAACTACATGATGCTGCTCTTGAAGATGAGCCAGATTAAATGATAGAACCCGATCGCTGAAAAATTACTTCATAGATGAACTAGTCACTCTGTCTCCCAGTGGCAAAATCCCTTTTAAAACACTGCATAAAGGGGTTTCATGTTCTTTCTGTCTGTGGCAAATCCTCTATCCAAGCTCCAAATCTGTTCTCCTCATTATCAGAATCTTCAGTTTGACAGGATTGCAAAGATATCTAAATAAATTTTTAACATCTCAGCCACATCTCTAGTTAAGACTGATCATCTGATAAAGCTCTAGTAAAATAAGTAAGCAGATATATCCTAGACACCCTTGCAAAAGCATTTTCTCTCCTGACAAGAGGTGCAAAAGTCTCTTTTTACATATTTTCTTCTATCTGGAATACTGATGCAAAGGAAGAAACCACAGCAGACATCTTGTTGCCTTGAGGGAAAATCAAAAGACTTGCAAACATTGACCCCTGGCTAAACCACTGGTTGGCTAAATCACAGCCAACCACTGCATCACTGACTGAAGACAGGAAGCTTGGAGTCCCACAAGCCCCTGCTCATAGGGCACATTGATTTGGAAACTCACTCTTTGCTAGGCTCATGCACATGCATTTTTTTTTAATAGTTCACTTAATCATTTTAACAATCTGATAAGGAAGCATGGAAACGTTAAATATCTTTCTCTGTTTCTATAGTTGTTCAGTAGCAAAGGTGGGATTAGAATATAGATAATCTGATGAGAGAATATATACCCCATAAATTCTCACCTCTCACTCACTCACTACCCCATCCAGTTCTTTAGCAAATCCTAATGGCCCTGTCTCAGAACCTGTCAAGTGAGCCTACTTTATTCCCTTCCCTTTAGCATCAGTACAATGTGTCTCTCCAGCCTCTACTGAAGGGGACCCTAACACACCACATCTGTACTATCTTCAAACCACAAAGATGATTTTCCAAACATACAAATCAAATCCCCTCTCTTTCTTCAAGCCTTCAATGATTGTAATTAACCAGCCAGAATCACCTTGTAAATCAAGAAAAATTCTGTTAGACCAGCCTGCCTGACAAATACCAGGCCACAACTCTGACCTCTTTAGTAATTAATAAAACTTTTAATTATATGCCTTAAAAAATAGGATGACAGTCATCCCTATAAGATAAGATGGAATCAGCCACACAAAACCAAGAAACGAAAGTACAATGGCAAGATCCTGTTGATAGGATGGTTTTATCTGACCCATGTGGTACTTTTAAAGAGAAATTAAGGTCTGAAGGTCTAGAAACAGGGTCTCTGTATTCCTTCAGGCTGTATTCCTGTATTCTTTCTAGTTGGCTAGAAGTGACTAGAACTGCCCACTTAACAATTCACCTTAGTCCCTGCAATGTCCTTCAGTTTTTAAACTTAGCCTCATCTGCTCATTTATAGTATGAGCTGGAATCGTGGAGATTTGAGTGTGGGACCCTAGAGCATTGATATTCCAACCTTGACACTGTTGCAGCTGCAAACTTAGCAGCAGCTTAGTACTGTCATTTTGGCTTAGTAACTGCATGTTTATCTCTGTGGGGGACATAGAAGTGTCTAACAGGTCCATAATTGATAATCCAGATAAGGAGGACTGATGCGTCAAGTATGGCAGAAAGAAACTATGAATTCAGAGAGACCATTCACAAGCTACACAAATGAAAACATTAATAACAGCCATGTCACATGACTGTTGTAAGGATGAAACAATAAAATAACATGAAAGCTTCTAACAGTCTGCCTGGTATCTATTTGGGTACTTAACTAGACTGAGGTTTCTTATTATGTGATAGGTGTAGAAAAAGTTACAGAATCTCTTTGAGAATCTACTGAAAACATGAACATTCAATCCAAGGGAAATAAATGTTTGTTTATTCAAACATTTTTTTCAAATGATTTTAGGATCTTAAGCCACTTAGAGGACACTGCAGTAGATCTTAGGATGACACTTGATGAAGAAAATTAAAAATAGCGGTTCTTAGTGCATATGGATTTAAAATAGAAAAGCATGTCATGAAACAGTAAAAAAGTCTAAAAACAGATCTGTATCTATAAAACATAAATTAAAAAAATAAAATAATCATGTAGCATTTGATTGCTGTAAGAGAAATGCATTTATCCCACAAGCAAAAGTAAGGGTGTTTGTACAGTGTTTACTATAGTGTTCTCAAACATATTCAAAAAATTATAATAGTTTGATTTTCAGGTACATAACCCTTGTAAAGACATAACCAGGCAAGAAAACTTGAGTGGGTTGCCATTTCCTTCTCCAAAAAAGACATAACCAGCTCTCACAGAAACAATTCTGTAATTAATCTCATCAATATTTTTCTTAAGAATCATATTTGCTGTTATTCCACTGTTATACAAAACCACAGTTTCGTCCAAATATCATCATGAAGTCATTTTTCAATATATCAGAGTATGAGTAGGTTGCCACTTCCTACTCGAGGGGATCTTCCCAACCCAGGGATCAAACTAGCATCTCTTGTGTCTCCTGCACCGGCAGTCTGATTCTTCACCACTAGTGCCACCTGGGAAGCCCATATATAAACAAAAGATATCATAATTAGGCTATTAATGAATCTCATGCAACAAATTATATAAATAAAAACACTGGCTTTGCAATTAAGATATAAAACATCTAAAATGATGTTCTGAAACAAAGATGTGAGTTTATACATTCATCAAGTTGTGGAAATCTATTAACAGGTCGCAACTAGATTTGAGTTTGCTGATGCTGAATGGATATCACTATCAATTAAGTCCATTGCAGATCGCAGACACATCTCTCTCTATTCAAACAAAATGACTCATAAGAGTGAAGAGGTTCTGAATGAGCCTCCCCAAAATGTATCACGTTGGCACAGTATTTTAAGCTGAGGGCAACTGCTAAGGCAGAACTACCTGAGGCATCCTATTATGTTAGCCCTTGCGCTGCGCACAGTCGCTCAATCGTGTCTGGCTCTGTGACCCCGTGGACTGTAGCTCACCAGACTCCTCTGTCCATGGGGATTCTCCAGACAAGATTACTGGAGTGGGTTGCCATGCCTTCCTCCAAGGGACCTTCCCAACCCAGGGATCAAACCCAGGTCTCCCACATTGCAGGCAGATTCTTTACCAGCTGAGCTACCAGGGAAGCCCCATGTTAGCTTTAATTCAACCCTTATTCATCCCACCCATTCAACCTACAGGTCTTTGTTTTCCTTCTGTTTCTGGCTTAATTGTACTCTGAAAACAACTGCTCTCTAGCTAAGATCATACTATACACCTGATGCTCACCCCTCCAAGACAACACTCCCTAACACCCTTTTCCTTTGGGAGCATCCTTCATTCCAGAAAGAATGTCACCTGAAGTGAAGTGAAGTGAAGTGAAGTGAAGTCACTCAGTCATGTCCGACTCTTTGCAACCCCATGGGCTGTAGCCTAACAGGCTCCTCCATCCATGGGATTTTCCAGGCAAGGATACTGGAGTGGGTTGCCATTTCCTTCTCCAGTGTCACCTGAGGATGACCTCAAAGACCACTGGAACCTGTTCTGGAATCACCTCACACCAGCCCTGATGATCTCAAGGCCCCCAGGGAGAGAAGAATACAAAACCACATCCTTATCTCCTGCCCTATTTTCCACCTCAAAAGGATTAGACTTCTTCCTTATCTCCTGCCCTATTTTCCACCTTAAAAGGATTAGACTTCTTCCGGCTTCCCAGGAAGGGGGTCAGAGTCTTGAGAGCATTAGCTGGCTGTGGCACTCTTTCAGTTCAGTTCAGTCACTCAGTCATGTCCGACTCTTTGCGACCCCATGGACTGCACCATGCCAGGCTTCCTTGTCCTTCACCAAATCCCAGAGTTTACTCAAACTCATGTCCATTGAGTCTGTGATGCCATCCAACTATCTCATCCTCTGTCGTCCCCTTCTCCTCCCATCTTCAATCTTTCCCAGCATCAGGGTCTTTTCAAATGAGTCAGTTCTTCACATCAGGTGGCCAAAGGATTGGAGTTTCAGCTTTAGCATCATTCCTTCCAATGAATATTTAGGCCTGATTTCTTTTAGGATGGACTGGTTGGATCTCTTTGCAGCCCAAGGGATTCTCAAGAGTCTTCTCCAGCACCACAGTTCAAAAGCATCAGTTCTTCGGCACTCAGCTTTCTTTGTAGTCCAACTCTTACATCCATACTTGACTATTGGAAAAACCATAGCTTTTACTAGACAGCACTTGGCAATGTCTCTGCCTTCCAATATGCTGTCTAGGTTGGACAAAACTTTTCTTCCAAGAAGGAAGCGTCTTTTAATTTCATGACTGCAGTCACCATATGCAGTAATTTTGGAGCCACCCAAAATAAAGTCTGCCATTGTATCCACTGTTTCCCCATCTATTTGCCATGAACTGATGGGACCAGATGCCATGATCTTAGTTTTCTGAATGTTGAGCTTTAAGCCAACTTTTTCACTCTCCTCTTTCACTTTCATCAAGAGGCTCTTTAGTTCTTCTCTGCTTTCTGCCATAATAGTGGTGTCATTTGCATATCTGAGGTTATTGGTATTTCTCCCGGCAATCTTGATTCCAGCTTGTGCTTCATCCAGTGCAGCATTTCTCATGATGTACTCTGCATATAAGTTAAATAAGCAGGATGATAATATACAGCCTTGACATACTCCTTTTCCTATTTGGAACCAGTCTGTTATTGCATGTCCAGTTCTAACTGTGGCTTCTTGACCTGTATACAGATTTCTCAGGAGGTCTGGTATTCCATCTCTTGAAGAATTTTCCAGTTTGTTGTGATCCACACAGTCAAAGGCTTTGGTGTAGTCAATAAAGCGGAAGTAGATGATTTTCTGGAACTCTCTTGCTTTTTCAATGATCCAACAGATGTTGGTAAATTGATGTCTGGTTCCTCTGCCTTTTCTAAATCCAGCTTCAACATCTGGAAGTTCACAATTCAAGTACGGTTGAAGCCTGGCTTGGAGAATTTTGAGCATTACTTTACTAGCGTGTGAGATGAGTACAAACTGTGTCGTAGTTAGCATTCTTTGGCATTACCTTTCTTTGGGATTGGAATGAAAGCTGACCTTTTCCAGTCTTGTGGCCACTGCTGAGTTTTCCCAATTTGCTGGCATATTGAGTGCAGCACTTTCACAGCATCACCTTTTAAGATTTGAAATAGCTCAAGTGGAATTCCATCACCTCCACTAGCTTTGTTTGTAGTGGCACTCTTTACCTGGTAAAGTAATAGAACTACACCTTTCTACTCCTCCAAAACTCTGTTGCCATATTTCCATTGGCATTGGTGAACAAAGACCAGTTTTTGGCAACACAAACCAGATTCAGCAGACCCAAAACAAACTTTTACCTCTCCCTTCAATACCTGCAAGAATTTAGATAGGCGGTGTGGCCCAGAAAGGGCATTATTGCCCAGAGATAACTTTTTATTTTAATAACCTACGTTGTGGCAGGACAAACATGTAATTACTATATGTCTGCTCTTCTTATCATCCTGTGAAGCACCCTCTTCCCCTTTCAAGGCCCAGAACCCTATCCCATTCTTTGGTTCAAAACAGCATTAAAGTCTCAACTGCCTGACTTGTTCTCGGGTCTCATTGTCCTTGTGGAGTCCTGGTAGGTAGGTAGGTAATTATATTTATTGTTCTCTTGTTAATCTGTCTTATGTCAATTTAATTATTAGACCAGCCAGAGAACCTAGAAAAGTGAAAGTCACTCAGACATGTCTGACTATTTGCAACCCCATGGACTATATAGTCCATGGAATTCTCCAGGCCAGAATACTGGAGCGGGTAGCTGTTCCCTTCTCCAGGGGAATCTTCCCAACCCAGGGATCGAACCGATGTCTCCCACATTGCAGGCCGATTCTTTACCAGCTGAGCCACAAGAGAAGGGCAGAGTAAAAATGTGTCTTCCTCAACAAGAGCAATAAAAATACCATCAGGAAGGGGATATTTATACAGGAGGATAAGAGGAAAACAGAATTAACACTTACAGAGTCCCTGTTATATATAGGACTCTGTATTAGTCCAACTTCATAATATCCTTGTGAAATAGTTATTATTATGCCTATTTTAAAGATAAGAAACTAAGGTTGCACAGGTAGTCAACAGCTATACACTTAGAATAAAATGAACCAAGGGAATGAGGGTAGTAATCAGATGTTAGTGACGAAAGTGCCATGATATTATTATTGACTGATTTTAAAAGGTACCATCAGCTCATATAGGGACAGCAGTTTAGAATTCTTGGCAGTCTAGTTATGTAATTATATGGCCACTGATTGTAAGCCTGGCCAGAGTTGTAAGAGTGAATGGATAAGACTGATCACAAAAATGTAAATACCTGAGCAATTCACCACAGCATGTTTTTCGAGCAGCTTCATAATACTCTTTAGAAGCCAAACATAAACTGATACCTGTGTATCCAACTCTAATCATAATATTTCGGGAAGAAAAAATAAATCCCTAGTTATTTGATTTCTAGAATTTAAAAAAAAAACATATTGCACTATAAAACTGCCTTTAAAATCTCAGAAAGAAAAATATTCATTGGGAGCCAAATCAGATAAGCAGTCTAGTTTTATGATCAAGTTGCTTTGCCAACTTGCTAAATCTTAACGCATTTGCCAACTTGAGTCCACTTATTTTTTCCCTCCTCTGCTACTCTTCCCCTCTGCCACTTTGTCCTTCTCTCTTTTGTGTCTGATTATCATAAAATGAACATACCACACAGCTTTGCTATTTCTTAAAAATGTAAATGGAGAAAATAAAGTCTTCACTGGATGTCAGACTCAGGCTGCTTTCCACCATTTACAAAATACTGGGTTCATTTTCTTATGAAGACTTGGAAACTGAGGGAGTTAGATGGCATAATGAAATGTCCTAGCAGGCTATTCCTTCATGGAAGGCCACCGACAAACTTTATGGCCTTGGATCCAGAAATAAACACCATTCGGTGCCTGTTTGCATAGGCAGGCTATGAAGTGCAATGATTTGTGTTTCCCCAAGAGATTCCTTAAACTACAGTGCCTTGTGTTTGCAGCAGCTTGGCAGGAGTTGCGTGTGTGTGTGTGTGTGTGTGTGTATATATAATCTTACAGTTTATTGGCCAATAAAGTGTGTGCAGGGCACAATACCTCCCAGTAGTATGAAAGAGAAGAGGTGGGACTGTAGGGCTTCGTAGAGCCCCTGGTAGATATAAAGCATGTAAAGCATATTGAACACCAATCTATTAATAAACTTCATTGAGGCAACTTTCTTCATGGATGAGGCTGTTTACCCCATTCTGTCTACTCTGTGCTCTGGAACTCTGGCCAAAATAGTTTAGACAGTTATCTCTAATAGTTCTGAAGTATGCTGTGCTTAGTCGCTCAGTCATGTCTGCCTCTGCAACGCTATGGACTGTAGTCAGTCAGGTCCCTCTAACCATGGGATTTTCCCAGCAAGAGTACTAGAGTGGGTTGCCATTCCCTTCTCCAGGGGATCTTCACAACCCAGGGATCAAGCCCGCGTCTCTAGAGTCTCCTGCATTGGCAGGTGGATCCTTTATGACTGAGCCACCTAGGAAGCCCAGTGGTTCTAAAGAGGGTTCTTTAAAAAGAATCTTCCAAAGATAACAAAAAGTACTTCATAACAATGATTTAATTGCTATTCTGAAATAAGCCTACAACTATTCTACCAAGGATTTCCCATAGTGAGGAGACATATTTTTAGGAAAACATATTTATAAAAATTATATTCAATAGGATAACTGTCCCCTAAAAATTGGTAAAATCCATTGTCAGTTAAATATGGCTCTTATTTTCTAGCATTTTCTATCCTTCTTCATCCTCTTGTGGATGCCCTGTGCTATTTATATAGTTCATTATTTAGTGGAAATAAATAGTTTGTAGCTATAGCCCTTATTGTTGTGTTTGTTTGCATGATTGCTCAAAGTTTACTTAATGTTGTAAATAAAATACACTTAAATTAAAAATAAATTTAAACCAATACTATATTTTTGTATACATTACAAAAATAAAATGTTCTCAATAAATTTGCATAAAAATATTTTCCTATTTCCTTTGAAGAATGCTGGATGCCTACTTTGCATATTATCCAAAAGATTATTTTCCTTTTTTTTTTTTTTTCATTTCTTTCCAATCCTGTGCCTTGCTACCTTTCATCTTCCTGAATACCCTGTTCTCTGACCTCTGAATGCCTTCAGTGTCATCTAATGAACTGTAGGATAGTCAGGAGAATTGAAAATTCTCTCATAGAAGGAAGGTATTTTTCAGCGGGGTCCAGGCAGATGATAAATCTCCCACATTGGACAGAAATACATGCCATGGGGTACCATGACCACCTCCTCATTTACTCCTCCATCATCCAACACTGATCTGGAGGGGATTCTAACTTAAACTTTGGCCATGCATACCTGGAGCCAAAGTTCACAGACACATAGTACCTTACATCACATAGGAATTGAATTACGATGCCAGGTTTAAATATGAAGATGTTTACAAAGCTACAATTTTAAAATGTTGTACTTTCATTGAGTAGCTATTATATACCATGCACTGTACTAGGTGCTGGGATGCAAAGATAAGATCTGAGAATCAAAGGAATCACTTTCTAATGGCAAGATATATACTTGTATATCTATACATCTATATCTATCTACAGAGTGTATTGCCAAGGGCTAAAATATAGACACATAAATTGAGTGGCTTTAGAATTTGAAATCATACGGTATCAACAGATACACAACAGAATGTACTTCTTAGAACAAAACGTTTCTAAAAAGAGATAAATGACTAAGAAATAAGATAAAAGAAGCCATTTGTGAGTATGTAGTGAGGAAGAGATTAAAACTAAAAAAATTGGATAAATGAATACACCTGAATCTCTACCTACTATTAGTTCTTAAATGAAAATATTAAATCAAGAAAAATGAAGAAAATCACAGAGGACACAGATTCTCTGACCAGCAAAAAGCTTAAGTATATTTAAGTTTGTAAAACAACCAAAAATTTGGTATGGAAGTTTGATGACAGAAATTCAAAATTTTAATTTAGGTAATAAGAAACAGAAGAAATCATTGATATTTCCATTTTTAGGTAGATAGTCCAATTTTATGAACACTTTGGTGGGATATGCACTTACTAGCATTTATTGAGCAAGTTTTATGTATCAATGCTAACACAAAGAAAATACTGGTGTTTTTAAAATAAGTGCTGTATGCTTTTTTCTTAATAGAATCAATATCCTTCATGATCACTTATGGGAATTTCTCCCATTGTTCAGCTGTAATTATGTGACCATTTTTATATGGACTACACACAGTGAAGGCTATATCTCAGCATTCTTTTGGTCACCTGTGTCTCACTTTGTTTTTCTAAAACAAATGGAAGCAGTGATAGATTTTATCTCTTTGGCTCCAAAATCACTGTTGACATTGACTGCAGTCAGGAAATTAAAAGATGACTATTCCTTGGAAGGAAAGCTATAGCAAATCTAGATAGCATATCAAAAAGCAGAGACATTGCTTTACTGACAAAGGTCCATATAGTCAAAACTATGGTTTTTCCAGTAGTCATGTATGGGTGTAAAATTTGGACCATAAAGAAGGCTGAGTGGCAAAGAATTGATGCTTTTGAACTGTGGTGCTGGAGAAAACTCTTGAGAGTCCCTTGGACAGCAAGGAGATCAAACCAGTCAATCTTAGAGGAAATCAACCCTGAATATTCACTGGAAGGACTGATGCTGAAGCTGAAGCTCCAATACTTTGGCTACCTGATGCGAAGAGCCAACTCACTGGAAAAGACCCTGATGCTGGGAAAGATTAAAGGTGAAAGAAGAAGGGGGCAGAAGAGGATGAGATGGTTCACCAGCATCACTGACTCAAAGGACATGAACTTGGGCAGACTCCTAGAGATAGTGGAGGACAGAGGAGCCTGGCTTCTTTCAGGTCACGGGGTTGCAGAGTCAGACGTGAGTTAGCCACTGAACAACAGCAGCAATCTCACTTTGTATAACATTCACGTTCTCCCATGCAAACTCTGTATTTTCCCCTTGTCTCATCCTACAACTAACATTAAAAATCCCTGCAAAATCTTTGTATCTGTAACACATTTATTTTCTTTGCTTCCCTGCCCTCTGCCACCCCCTGATTCATTCAGCGGCTTCCCCAAGTCCATCATTGATTCAGCAGGCCACACTGTGCAGCTGATTCTTAGACTGGCTCTGGAAATCTCAACTGATGGTTTTGGGCTTCCTTTAAATGTGCTTTTCTGTCATGTGTAGCACTTAAATAGCATCTCATGTGAGGAAATCATACATAGTTTATTTAAAAGCCCCTCAGCTCCCTTGCGGCAACAACTGAGCACAGGCTGCTAAATTGTTGAGTGCCTCTGTTGTTTGCTAAAAATCATAACATCAAATACAGCATCAGGCATACTGAGGAGCACCCCAAAAGCAATTTATGCTGATGAACCCCAGCTATTAACATAGGCAGCGCTGGCTCTGTCTGCCTTGCTGAAAGCTAGATTGGGCTAGGAATATAGGCATCAGAGAAGAGAGGGAGCTCTCAAATCTCTAAAGGCTTGACTGGGGTATAATTATAGCAGGTATGCATGTATAAATCATGTTTAACATTTTCACAGTACAATCATATTTGTGCTTTTCAAGAGCCTAAAGAAATGAATTAAAGAGAGCTACTAGGGATCAAGATAGCCCCCGGGATTACAATTCCCCATTAAAGCTAAACAAAACAATGACACTGATGAAAGTAAGTTTTTGGACTTGTTGGGATTACGGTATTGAAAGTCGGATGATTTTACTAAAATAACAACTCAAAGAATAAACTCCCAGAAAAACTCTGCACAGGTGGCTGTTACTAAGGAAGTGAAAAAATAAGCAGAATTTTATACTTCCCCCTACTTTGACTCTTTCAATGAAAGATGAAGGTCGAAACTGCACATCCGTCTTTGGGATACAATGGGAAGGACTGACACTATAGAGATGCTGACAATCAGAGAGATCCATCAGTACCAATCGCTCGAAGTCAATATCTAACATTATCTAACAATCAGATATCCCCACAGCTGAAGTCAGAAGTGCTGCAGGTCTAAGAGAAGAGGCATGACCACATGTTCAGCAGGTGAAGGGGCACCAGGGTTTGAGGTCATAGTGCTCAAATCAATAGCAATCAATTTTAAAACAAACGAGAAGCTAGTCATGTCTGACACAGATGTCATATGTTGTATAATTGAATTTCTGATGTCACAGCAGAAACCTCTACCTATATACTTTTATAAAACATTTAAGATTTTGAGTTGTGGAAGAAAATCACTATTGGAAGTGGGGAAGAGGTATGCCAGGAGGGCCATGGATTCAAACTGGTGTAAGGAAGAGGAAATGGTCACAGCGATATTAAATAGACATAGTTTTCAGGAAACTGAATGGAGTTCTGTAGCTAGAGTCCACTTGAAAAATCTTTTTATCCAGATACACTGTAAAATCCATAATCCAGGAATATTTAATTCTTACACTTAAAAAATGATAGTAATGAAACTTGAACTTTCTAAATTGTCTCCTGAGAAAGAAAACAACACATTTCTAACCATGGTCTTTGACCAACTGTGCTGATGAAAAATGACTAAGATTTAAATCCCAAGTTTCCTTCCTCTCTAAGTGCTAACAGATTTTCAGCCACAAATTCAGGACAAATCCTAATGTTGACATGCAGGATTACAAAACTTTGTTGAGGCAAGAGCTAGAATAATGGTGTGTCTCATACTGGTTTTCCTTTATGTCATAAAAGAAACGTCAAAGTTTGTAGTCACTTTTCTCCTATTTTCTTTTTTTTCCTTCTTTTCTTCCCCTCCCTCCATTCCTTTCTTCCTTTCTTGTCCTAAGAACAATATTTTGCAAAAGGTCATTAAGATATTTTTGAAGTTGAATTACCATTATTCACAAAGACGGTGCATCCTTCTCTTCTCCTAAATCTGACTGATATATTTCAACAGTAATAAACTTTAGAAGGAAAGTAAAATCAATCATTTGTTTCCCTCTTTGACAAATGTCTGGAAAAAAACGAACACCACCCATTCCAAACTACAGCTTCAAGTTTCTCCGTAGCATTCCTTTGGTAGAATGTGAGACATTCCAAGGAACATGCATAAAATCTATCCAATGTGTCTTTACTGCACACCCATTTCTATTTGATTATAGGATCTATAGAAGGCATGGCAATCACTTTGTAGGGCCCAAAGGACAGAACATAGAGCCAGAGTGATTTATTCTCTTGCCTTGAAATTTGACAGAATTTTCCTTGCTAGCTTTTGGACTTGCTTGGAACCTGTGACCATTTTCTCACTGGTCCTTTTAAAATGGAAATGTCTACTCTACGCTTGTTCCACCACTGTATTCTGGAAGTACATAATTTGTCTGGTTCCATGGGTTCACAGGTGGAAAGGAATTTTGCCTCATGAAGAATCATATTTTTTTTTCTCATTTATTTTTATTAGTTGGAGGCTAATTACTTTACAATATTGTAGTGTTTTTTGCCATACACTGACATGAATCAGCCATGGATTTACATGTCCTCCGAATCATGAACCCCCCTCCCACCTCCCTCCCCATCCCATCCCTCTGGGTCATCCCAGTGTACCAGCTCTGAGCACTTGCCTCATGCATCCAACCGGGACTGGCAATCTGTTTCACACTTAATATATATGTTTCAATGCTATTCTCTCATATCATCCCACCCTCACCTTCTCCCATAGAGTCCAAAAGTCTGTTCTATACATCTGTATCTCTTTTTCTGTCTTGCATATAGGGTTATTGTTACCATCTTTCTAAATTTCACATATATGTGCTAGTATACTGTATTGGTGTTTATTTTTCTGGCTTACTTCACCCTGTATAATGGGCTCCAGTTTCATCCATCTCATTAAAACTGGTTCAAATGTATTCTTTTTTAATGGCTGAGTAATATTCCATTGTGTATATGTACCATAGCTTTCTTTACATCTCACCCATACCTGGATTTTGATGGTATTTAGATAAGACTCTGATCTTAAAACTGTTGCTCAAATGGGTTAAGACTTTTGGAGCTGTGAGTATGGAAATGGATGTATATTGCAGATGAGAAGAACATGAATTTTGTAACTTCAGAAGGCAGAGTGTTTTTAACTGAATTTATCCCTTCCAATTCATATGTTGAAGCTCTAACCACCCAGTGTGACTATAACTGGAGACAGAGCCTTTAAAGAGGTAATGAAGATTGAGTGAGATTATAAGGGTGAAGCCCTAAACTATTATGACCGATGTCCTTATCAGTAAAGGGCTGTGCTGCACACACAAGAAGAAAAGGCCATGTGAGGGCGTAGTATGAAGGCAGTCATCTGCAAGCCAAGAAGGGCCTCAAGAGAAACCAAACATGCCAACACATTGATCTTGGATTTCCACCCTCCAGAAACCTGAGGAAATAAATTTCTGTTGTATAAGCCAGTCAGTCTGCGGTGTTTTGTTAAGGCAGCCCTAGAAGACCAATAAATCCTGAAAGGTGGAGAAAAGAAGGTACTCTCAATAGGAACCTTGGGACTCAAGGAACCACATGGAAAAATTGGTAACCCAGAAATATCAATGGATAATGATACAACAAGTCTCAGTAAAAGCCTATCCTCTCTAGCCGAAGGTAACAGGAAGGTGATGTCTGGGCCACTTTCTAAAGATAGAAAACTTTAGACAATAACTGTTTTTCTCCTGCCCATGACATGGAAAACACTGGCTCTACTGACATCCCCACTGGCAAAGGCTGGAAAACAATGTCCACCTGCACAAAGTTTCTTTTTCTTTTTTTAATTTATTTTTAATTGGAGGATAATTGCTTTTTAACATTGTATTGATTTCTGCCATACATCAACATGAATCAGTCATAGGTATACATATGTCCCTTTCCTCTTGAATCTCATTCCCACCTCCCACCCTATCCCACCCCTCTAGGTGGGGGTTGAGCTCCCTGCATCAACTGAGTTGAGGTCCCTGCATCATATGGCAAATTCCCACTGGCTATCTATTTCACATACAGTAATGTATATGTGTCCATGCCACTGTTTCAATGTGTCCCACTCTCTCTTCCCTTGCTGTGTCCATAAGTGTGTCCTCTATGTCTGTGTATCCGCTGCTGCCCTGCAAGTAGATTCATCAGCACCATCTTTCTAGAGTCCATATATAAGTGTCAGCATATGATATTTGTTCTCCTCTTTCTGATTTACTTCACTCTGTATAATAGGCTCTAGGTTCAACCACCTCATCCACCTTCAAATTTTAATAAGACTGAGTGGGGTGATAAGATCTTCATCCCAAGCTCTAAAAAGGTTTATCTACTCACCTCCCTCTGTTGTTGATGTGATGTCAAAGGAAGCCAAGTGGACAGTTAAGACACTTAACACCACCCAGTGGTAAAAAAAAAAACAAAAAACAAAAAAAACATACACTGATGGAACCAGTGGATGCCGTGTGGACCTACTACCATTTTCAGCCAAAGGGGTCTCAGCAGAGGTCCAAGAGGGAGCCAGAACTCCTACTCCTGCCTCATCAGCTATCAACACTGGTCTAGTGTGGAACAAAAATTTCTACCAGTACCTTACAGTAAGCAGTGTTTCCATTTCCTCTATCAGATTAGTGTCACAGCCAATCACATAAAACTAAAGGGTTAAATAACATCCAAAATGTCATAATATAAAATAAAAAAATATTATAAAATATCACTCATAACAATTATACAAAATTATTTCATAACTTTCATAATGATTCAATAATAAAAATTACTTATCACTGGAAAATGTCAATAAAATATAAAAGACAACAAATAAATGCCAACACTAAGAATAAAGAAATTCTAGAACTCTCTGACAAATATTTTAAAGAGGTTGTCATAAAAGTATTTCAAAGATCAATTACAAAAACGGTTGAAAAAATGAAAGAAAAAAATAAAATGACTCAGCAAAGAAAAACCAAATGAAAATTTTGGTACTGAAAATATAACTGAAATAAACAATGGAAGGGCCCAGGAGCAAAACAAAGGACCCAGAGGAAATAGTGAATTTAGAGAGAGAACAATAAAAATTATCCAGTCTGAACAACAGAGTAAAAATAGACTGGAAAAAAAAATGAAAAAGTCTTTAAGAAAGAGCTGGTCTTAAAAACTACTTGGCTGAAAATTTTCAAATCTAGCAAGAGGTGTAAATTTACAGAAATCATGGTCAGAAGGAAGAGACATGGTATTTTTCAAGGGCCACATGAAAAGAACTGCCAATCCAAATTTTTATATGCAGTGAAAATGTCCTTCAAGAAAAAAGGGGTAAAGTAAATATCATTAAAAAAAAAAACACACCTAAACTGAAAGAGTATGTCATCAAACAGCCTGCTTTAATGGAATGGGCAAAGGAAATTATCTAAACAGAAGGGAAATGAGAAAGGATTCTCACAGTATTATCAATAAAGAACCATAAAATAGTAAAAACATGAGCAAATATAAGACATTTTACTCTTCCCCTTGATTTTTCGAAATTATATGTGACAGTTGTGCAAAAATTTTAACATTGTCTGAAGTAGTTGTAAATGAATACAGTAGATATATTTTAAATAATTATTAAGAGGATAAAGGAATTTAAAGGGAGGTACACTTCTGAGCTTCACTTGAACTGGTAAAATACTGACACCCACAAACTGTGATAAATCAGGTCTATAATACCAAAAAAAACAACAATAAAAAGTATATAAAGAGATAAGCTCAAAAACATTGTACATAAATCACAACAGAATTCTAAAAACTGTTCATGTAACCCACAGGAAGATAGGAAAGAGATAAAAGATAAATAAAAAAGAGAAGAACCAAGAAATAAAAAATAAAATGGAAGATAAACTCTAACATATCAGTAATTAAATTAAATGCAAATGGCCTAAACACATCACTTAAAAGTCTGGTATTAGCAAGTGGATTAACAAAGTCAACCCAAGCTCAAGAATCTCATTTCACATATAACATTACAGGTAGGTTAAAAGTAAAAGGATGGAAAAAGAGATATACTACAAATATGCATGAAAATACAAAAAAATAAATTTGAAAGATAATAAAAATCAATGAAACAAAAAACTTGGTTTTTGGAAAGAGTAATAATTTTAACAAATGCAACTAAACTAACAAAGAAAAGAGAGTAGGCATAAACCACCAATACCAAGAATAAAACAAGGATTATCTCTAGATATTTCGGATGTCAGAAGGATAAGAAAATACTATGAGCAACACCAAAGCAGTTACACAGATATTAAGCAAGTACATGAAAATGTTTCCAATATCATTAGCCATTAAGAAAATGCAAATTAGAACCACAATGAAATATCACTGTACACACATGAGAATAGTCAAAATAAAACATAGTCCTAACAACATATGCTGCAGAGGATGCAGAGAAACTGGATCTTTCATTCAGGGAGCATGTGAGAACCAGTTTATTAATTTTAATATACTTTTAAGAATGGTTTTAATAGTCTTTGCCACTTCCCTATTACCCAGATATTGCACCTCTGAAAATTTATCCCAGGAAAATGAAAATTTATGTTCACCTTAAAACCGGTACATGAAACTAGCAGCTCTACAGTAAACAACCCGGATTCCCTTCTGTAGATGACCCATGCATACCAAGGAAGACTATTCAGCAATCAAAAGTAATTAAGTCACTTTTTTGAAGATTTGGTTTATAGCAGGTACTCAGCAAATAGCATTTTTGCCTAGTAACTATAACTTAATGTTTTGATGGGAAATAGTGCCTGGAAAATCCCATGGACGAAGGAGCCTGGTAGGCTGCAGTCCATGGGGTCGCTAGGAGTGGGACACGACTGAGCGGCTTCACTTTCACTTTTCACTTCCATGCACTGGAGAAGGAAATGGCAGCCCACTCCAGTGTTCTTGCCTGGAGAATCCCAGGGACGGGGGAGCCTGGTGGGCTGCCGTCTCTGGGGTCGCACAGAGTCAGACATGACTGAAGCAACTTAGCAGCAGCAGCAGCAGTGGGTGAAAGATAGTGATCACACTGGCGTGCTTGTGACTACAAACTGGTGTACAAAGATTACAAGGAGCTAGAGCTAACACACCTGTGAAGAATAACTGATAAACAAAGTGGGTGGCTATAGATGAGTGTGTGTGAATGCCCTCCTGGCAGAGCAGGGACCAGGGCATAGTCACAAGGCACTCTTGTAAATCAGCTGGATGTGAACTCTGTTAAAGTCAGGACTGAGTACTCCATCTGTTGTGAGAACAGACATGGGGGATTATGGGAGCTGCACAGAGCAGGGCCCAGAAGCTGATGGAACCTAGGAAGTAGCTACACCTTCTATCCCCTTCCTTCATGCTTTCAAAACTCCTATAGGAAAACGAAGAGGAATGCAGAGCTGGAAGTTGGATCTGAGAATCAGTTAATCAAATACAAATTTGACAAAGAAATCACTGGATTGGACTGAATTTGCTTAATATCTCTAACAAAAAAAGGTAAAGGGTTTGTTTTGCTTTGTTTTTCAATTTTCAGGAGTTTCAATTTTTTCCAGCCTAAGTTTTGTAAACTGTCCTAACAGTGTTCCCTTGGCTGCTCAAATTTGATACTGGTTGCTGGTTTTCTTTGGACACTAAGGAACAAGGAATTAATTTTAAGTACTATGTCATCCTGCAGGCTCAGTTGTGTGGTGAGAAGAGTAACATTGTAGTGGGAGCTAAATGTCATCAGTGAAGCAAAATGATAATCTGTTTGGTTCCCCTCAGTTCAGTTCAGTTCAGTTGCTCAGTCATGTCTGACTCTTTGGAACCCCATGAATCACAGCACACCAGGCCTCCCTGTCCATCACCAACTCCCGGAGTCCACTCAAACTCATGTCCATCAAGTCAGTGATGCCATCCAGCCATCTCATCCTCTGTCATCCCCTTCTCCTCCTGTCCCCAATCCATCCCAGCATCAGGGTCTTTTCAAATGAGTCAATTCTTCGCATGAGGTGGCCAAAGTACTGGAGTTTCAGCTTCAGCATCAGTACGTACAATGAACACCCAGGACTGATCTCCTTTAGGATGGACTGGTTGGATCTCCTCGCAGTCCAAGGGACTCTCAAGAGTCTTCTCCAACACCACAGTTCAAAAGCATCAATTTTTCGGTGCTCAGCATTCTTCACAGTCCAACTCTCACATCCATACATGACCACTGGAAAAACCATAGCCTTGACTAGACGGACCTTTGTTGGCAAAGTAATGTCTCTGTTTTTTAATATGCTTTCTAGGTTGGTTATAACTTTCCTTCCAAGGAGTAAGCGTCTTTTAATTTCATGGCTGCAGTCACCATCTAGAGCTCTCTAAATAGCTCTTAACATATGCCTAAGGTTCATATCATCTGAATAGGCTGGGTGGTACTTTCTACATGCTTCCTTTTGATTTTACTCCTCAAGATGCATAATTGCTGGTACAGTAACATATCCTATGACTAGTTTATTCTCAATCATAAATTCCTTTTGTGTTCTCCTTACAAATAATTAGTTGAGACTTCTTTCAGAATTACTCTCACTGAGAGTACAATGGTTATTAGTCATATAGCATGTATGTTATTATTATTATTTCTGGTAAAATTCATACTGCCTCACTAAATTAGATTATTAGATCAAAATACATTTGAAATGTTGGCTTCTCCATTGTGGCATACTTTTTCCTGGTATATTTCTGTACAGCACATCTGGCTTGGTTACTATTTTCGATTATATGTCAAAAAAGCTTGGGCATATTTCCTTATGTTTCAGGTAGGTGTGTTTTTTTTTCTGTGATCAAAATCATACAATAGTAAACAACTTTATAGTCAATTTATAAATTTATTCACTTGTAATTGACAAGTAGTAGTGTTTGCTCATAAAAACTGTATGCATTTTGAAGCATTTGTCTATCATTAAGAAAAGCAAATTTGGACTGTCTACATCACATAATGCTAAACATATGTCAATTATTTTGCACTTAATACATGCAGGTAAGTTATAAGAAGCATTACTCTTTCATACTGTCAGTTTTAAAAGGTATTTTGTCTTTTATTGGATATTTTTCATTAAATAAATGTAGATGGTTTAAAAATCAAACAATACTGAAAGGTTTATAATAAAGCCACCTCTATTTCAACTTCTAAGTTCTGCTCTCTAAAGGTAATCCTTCTTAATTGCTTTGTCTAGTTCTTTAAGTATTTGTCTCAAATTCTAAATGAAGTACTTACACTCTAATTGACTTAAAAATTTTCTATATTATAAATTGATTTTAATTATAGACAAGATTTACCTATTTTTACCTTTCTGATATAGTTATGTGAGATTTTTAGTTTAAAAAATTAGCATTCATTATGAGCTATATGTATTGTTTGTACTATAAAGCCAAATATTCATGTGTATATATAAATACCTTTCTTATATTTTTTCTGGTAATTTTTAGTAATTGTCTGTGGGGATGTGCATGTGTGTGTATAAATATTCATGTTTGTTTTTTATCTGCTAGGCTTTAATAAATGGCTCTCTATTGTTAAATTTTTCCCAATTGCTTTATCAGAAATTATTGTTTAGTCACTAAATCATGTCTGACTCCTTCACGAATCCATGGACTTTAGCCTGCTAGGCTCTTCTGTCCATGGGATTTCCCAGGCAAGAATACTGGAGCGGGTTGCCATTATCTTCTTCAGGGAATCTTTATGACCCAGGGATTGAACCCACATCTCCTGCATTGCACGTGGGTTCTTTTACCACTATGCCATCAAAGAAGCTTACCAGAAATACTTTCCAAATATTCTCTAATAATAGAGACTCTCATTTTTTATGGAAACCTTTCTGGAGCTCTCTCTCCACCTACTCCATCTCAGCTTGATAGTTCTCAAAGTTGGCTGTTCATCTGACATCTGGATTTTCATTTATTTGGCTCCCACCTTAGATCTATTTTTTTATTGAATCTAATATTTTGGTTTAAAGTCTCATTTCACTGAATATCCTTCACTAATTTTCTAAGGAAAAAGTATGTATATGAACTATTCTCTGAGTGCCTGCAGGCCTGAGAAATGTATATTTAATCCCACAAATGACTGATATTTTGGTTATGTATAAGATTCTAGCATAGATTTTCCCCAAGGATTAAAGGGCATTTCACCGTGGTCTTCTAGCTTTCAGCACGGCTGGCTAACTCCATCCTGCTTCCCAATGCTGTTAAGTGAAATGGTGATGGCAGCCATGGTTTATTTTAATCTAGAATGTTATCAGATTGTCTCAATTTGTGGTGTTCTGAAATGTCAAGATATGTCTTTGTGCGAGTCTACTTTTATCTACTATCCTGGGCATTGGAGAGGCATTTTCAATATAGTATTTCATGCACTTCGATTATCTAAATTTTCTTATACTACTTCTCTCAATTTTCTCAGTCCTCTATGAAGACATTATTGGTGTGACTGCAGAAGGTAAATACAAATAATACAACCACATGACAGGCCTTTAAGCTTTATTTAGTTCAGAAGGAGAATACATTCCTTTTGCTTGCATTTCATTAGTCCAATTGAATCACATGAACAAGGTTTTTGTCAGTGGATAGAATAAATTATCCTCCAAGGGTCTCATGGGGAATACTTGAGCAAAAATGCAATCTACTACACTTGGCGTCTGTTCGTACTTAAAGTGCCTGTTAGGCCGCTGGTAGGTGAGCGTCACTGTTTAGTGATCGGCTGGGGTGGGGAAGGGCCACCTATTTAACAAGGGGACACCCGCAGTTTAACATGTAGTGTTTTGTTCACTTGTGGTTATCCAGTCTCTTCAGAGAAGAATCGATAGACTTCTGCTTGGGAGAATTCGGCCTAACTATAGCCATTCTATGAACAAAGAGGGCTAGGAATGCAGACTTTCAGTGAAATCACTTTTAGTCACATAACTTGTCTGTGTTTCTTAGTCCACTTGCATCTACAATTGCCAGTTCTGTTCTATTAAGTTTCTCCAGAGTATAAACCTGTGGCCCCTGCCTAGTAGTATTCATTTGGCCAGGTGGGACTATGGCATGATCATACACAGACTTGCAAAAATTTCACTGATTTCAGCCTTAGACTCATTCCTCTCACTAATTTAGGAATTGATATCTCCAAGCCCTAAACTTTCTACAAGCCCAGGGCCAAGAAGTGACTCACTTCATCTAGTTTTCTCCTAGCCATGCGTCTGCATCTTGGTTTCAGGCATTCAGCCAGCTGAGTTCATTATTGCTCTTCCACTGGTTTTTCCATTTATCTGCCTCTGTCCCATAATCTTTGTCCTTGTGAGTTTACATCATTATATATTTCTTAGTATCATTTTAGTAGCTATTTGGGAGAAAGCAAAAATAAGCACATGTAACTGGAAGTCAAAGTGTAAAGGCTTAAAGAGTGTACAGCAGAGTGAGTAATGTTGAAGAATTTGAAACACTCCAGAAGAGTTAATAAAGCATTACAATAATGTTCCACTCAACCCTCACACTTATATGAATGAGAATGGTGACAAAGATCAAGAAGGGAAAAAATGGATACAAATTGGGGGGAAAAGAGCAAAATTCCTTAAGATAATGAAATGGACATAATGGTGGAGAATAACCAACAGGCTATAATTAATACAGAGGATGAGAAATTTGATTAAATAAGCAAAATAATATCTTAATAATCTTAATGAGCTCTTATAAGTTTGTCTTTTTATATAAGATAAAGCTACTTAAAACAGATTCTGTAATATGATGTAGACCTGCAGGTAGAAAACATGTTTTGTTCATTTTTTTTTTTTTACTTCCACTGCCTAGCAGAGTGCCTGGAACATAATTCAATTGCTATTGCTCAAAGGCCTTACTGTCTTCTTGATTTAATATAATTGAGGGTCATAATACCAATTTAGTAATTTTAATTCCAAAAATTTGTGAAATAGGAGTCTGGCATCTGCAGAGTTATTCAGACTGTTTATTAAAACACAACACAGACTATATTTGGGAAAGGACCCCATGCCCAGGGAAATATGGTGATGTTTACATGAGTCTTTTCACGTGCCAAACATTGTATATTGCTTCTGAAATTGCTCAAAAACTATGCTCTGTTTGATAATTGTGGCCAGAATTTGAGGTAGCATCACATATCTCGCATAAAGGAAGGACGGAGGTTTTATAAAACCATGAACAAAACTAAAGGAATTCAGACTGATTTATATTATTATGGACACAGGAATCCATTAAAAAATATATATTGAGTACCTATGTTCCATTACCTACATGTTGTAGGTAGACAGCATGGACAAAATAGGAAGAAAGCCTTTCCCTAATAAATGTATGTAGTAGTGGTGGTAGAAACACACACACACAAAATCAATAAAATGCAGAGCGTACTGGATTTTCATAGAAGTTATGGAGAAAAATGATTCAGGGAAAGTACTGATAAAAGTGCTCCTGAAAAGGCATTTTGAAAAAAACCTGAACTTGTTCATGGTGGGGGAAGAGTATTCCCAACAGAACAAACAGAAACTACACAAGTCACGTGGTGCTCCATTTTTTTTTTTTTAAGGAACTGAAAGACGACTAGTTCAACAAAAACAGACTGTGGGTAGGGATGAGAAGTAGAAGATAAATAAGATGGATGACAGACGGATAGATAATATAAGAAACTGAGAGGCCATTAAAAGAACTTTGACTTTGACTTTGAGTGAGATGGAAACCAATGAGGATTTTGAGTAGCAAAGAAAAACCTCAAGAACTCCTTTTACCCGAGTTTACTTCAACTTCTAATAGGAATTAGATAGGTTTGTAAATCTTCATGGAATAAATTGATATAAGTATCCAGCCACAGCTGCTACTGTGCCTGTTTGAAGTTGAGCTTTTACTGCTGCTGCTGCTGCTAAGTCGCTTCAGTCGTGTCCGACTCTGTGCGACCCCATAGACGGAAGCCCATCAGGCTCCCCCGTCCCTGGGATTCTCCAGGCAAGAGCACTGGACTGCGTTGGCATTTCCTTCTCCAATGCATGAAAGTGAAAAGTGAAAGTGAAGTCGCTCAGTCATGTCCGACTCTTAGCGACCCCATGGACTGCAGCCACCAGACTCTCTCGTCTCTGGGATTTTCCAGGCAAGAGTACTGGAGTGGGTTGCCATTTCCTTCTCCATGAGCTTCTACTACTGTCAATAAATTTGTTTGCTGTGAAAGATGAATTGCATTAATGGTGTCATATCTTCAACCCTGCTCATATCTGAGCCCTTAGTCACGGAAACTATCAGGGCTTCCCACTCTATCTTGGGTCTCCTCCTGGCCACTGGGAGTTATAGTGTAATATATATATATTATATATATAGTGTATATAGTAATGCATGCAGGGCCTTAATATACTTGCCCGATTGCAGTTTGTTGCTCTTGCCCTCAGTCAGGGCCATAAAAACATACCTTGTGTAGCCCATAAGAGAATAAATAACATGTGGAATAGAGCTTATTTGCCTGTTTCTCTAGAAGAAGCCATCCTAGATCAGCCAACAGGCAACTCATCTCCAGACGTGTATAAATCCAGTCAAAGCCAAAAAACCTGTGTATGTGACCCATGGCCAAACACAGGTTCATGAGCCCATACGTATGGGATCACTTGGGTCAATCCCAGATCTGCTGAAGGATACAGATTTATTGACTAAACAAATGCCCCTGAGAGTTTTGGTTGTTTGTTGTAGAGCATACATGGTAAGGATATCATGCATATGTCAAAAACTTTAATTAAAAGAAGGAAAATGTACATAACCAAAATAAAATAAGAGGGTATAATAAAAGACTTTAAAACAAAACTTAAAATTTGAAAAGGAGATAATGTACAGATATATAGGAATAGTGTATAATCTGTTTTTAAATAGGAGAAAAATAGTTTCTCAATTATTTTATCAACAAGAATAACCAAAAAGCACAAAGTATAACAAAATCCAGAAAACTACAGAAAGTGAAAGTGTTAGTTGCTCAGTTGTGTCTGACTCTTTGTGATCCTATAGACTGTAGCCTGCCAGGTTCCTCTCTCCATGAAATTTTCCAGGCAAGAATACTGGAGTGGGTTGCCACTCCCTTCTCCAGGGGCTATTTCTGACCCAGGGATCAATCCCTAGTCTCCTGCATTGCAGGCAGATTCTTTACCATCTAAGCCACTAGGGAAGCCCTACAGAGTAAAACTACAGACTAATATTTATATATGTTGATCCAAATTTCTAAAAATAACAAAGCTCTTATCCAATACAGTAAAAATAATTTATTAAAGCTTTAAAAAATCTATTAATGTAACACATAAAATTAAAAGGTCAAATAAGAAATAACTATGTCATCATTTTTTTTCAAAGATGCCAAAATGCATATAATAAAATGCAAATATATTTTTGTTTAATAAATCCTTTACAAAAAAGATGAATATAAATATGGATTTCCCAAACATAATGAAGGATATTGATTTTAAGCCCAAAACTCAATGCTATAACTTGTGGCTTTCCCATTAAGTCAAGACCAGAATGAAGTAAATATCTGTGATAGAATTCTAAAATGACCTCCAAGTTTTTCCTGCCCCCTGGTATACACATCATTGAGTGAAGGCAGAACCTATGTCTAAAATGGAGTATCACTCTAATGACTGGATTATTAATCAATTGACCTTAGATTATTAAAGAGAGATTATCCTGGTGTGACTGGTCAGTAAAACTTCTGACCTACTGGCATAAAAAATGTCTGCTGTGTTAAGTCACTATTTTTGAGAAATGTGTTATGCAGAAGTAGAAAACTAAAATAGATTTCATAATATCACTATTGTGATATAATAAAAATAGTATATTAAGAGAAACTCTGTGATAATCAAGTGAAAATTATTTGAATATGAATTTATTTATAGATATGGAAAATAATGTTAGAAAAAAGACTCAATTCTTGGTAGCAATAAATTTTAGAAACAAAAATAAGCCAAATTAAAAATACACTGTGGGTCTAGATTTTAACAAATGTGTGAGAAACTTCTTAATCCAGCACCCTCTATGCTTTCTATAATCCCTTCATTTCCATTTGATTAGGAAAGCCTCCCTAAAGTTTATAAATTGAACTCAATCTTGACATGCTCCAAGTGCTCCATGTACCCTTCTTACTAGTTATGGTGTTAAAAATGGTATCTTTATATGATTTGCTCTTTCATTATTATCTATTTCCTCCAATAAAGGACATAATCTTTCTTTTTGATCATTGTTTTTCTCCAGTGTGTCTGTGAGTTTAGCCTGCAAAAATTATGTGATGAATGTTTATAAATGATAAGATATCAATCATTCCTAAATTAGTTTATAAGTTCAAAAGAGTATCAGTCATTAAAGAGTACAGGTGACCTTCAACAGACACACTTCATCATTTAGGGAAAAAAAATCAACAGAAGATGAAGGTAAAGATAGACTATTCAAATGTATGTGTATGCAAATGTGTGCATTTCTGCATTGTCTTATTACCAACTTAATTTCCAAATTATCTCACATTATTTAATTGGTGACTACATAAAGACAATGTAGCAAAAAATAAATTGTGATCAAATTTGATTAACTTCTAAATAGAGATAAGGAAATATAGAAATAATCCAGTCAAATCTAAAGTAGACTATCAGATATAGGGTAATAATGCTTTTAATGACACACATAGGAAAAAAATCATGCCTAGGACATTTTATTAAGGAAAATGTCCTTTGTAAGGGTGGAGAGATTAGTGGTACCACTTCCAATACCTATGGAGGGGACTACATAAACAGTAGAGCTAATGAACCAGAAAATTTCTTAAAAACATGGGAAAAGACAAGAAACAGTGTATGGTGTAAGTACACACAGTATGGTATCTTCTCATAAAAGAGAGAGAAGGTTAGGGCCAAATGAAGCAGAGAACAAAGGAAATGAAAACAAAAATATCAGGGAGAAAATATGAGAAAAATACAGGAGATAAACAGATTAAACATGAGAAGGAGGAGAAAGGAAATCTCTAAAGGTGAGGAAAAGGTAAAATACCCATTACATGAGGAACATAAATTTGTCATAGACGGGAGGAAAAGATCAGAGGAAAAGAAGATAAGTATAAATATACTGACAATAGAGAAGTGATTATCAAGAAGGAAAGGAAGTAACTTACTTAGAAAGTAGCATGGATAGTTAGAAGAAAAGTATTGTGTAGGAATTAGAGGGAAATACACGAGAGACAGAGGCTGAGAGAAGGAGAAACACTGAGGGTGAGAAGGCCAGAGGAGAACGAGTCGTTACGGGAGAGAAAGAAAGTGAGAAGAAAAATGAAAGTGGATGAATATGAAACACAGGAGGGAATGTAGGAATATAAACGAAGTTGATATTTCCAAGCAATTATATGGGAGCAAATCAACATTTTCGTGACTCTCTTCCTACTAGAGGTAACAGGTGTTTATGTGGTCAAAAAACTCAAGGACGTAACCCCTCAAAATGATCACAACCCTGTTACAATTCCTTTTACATATAGGTACACAGCAGCGCTAATCCTCACTATATTTAGTCATTGACCTCATTTATGTACAGTAGACTAATAAATAAAAGGAAGGAATGGCAAAATCAATTGTGTGTGTGTTTCTGTATGTGCATGTGTGTGTGTGCGTGTGTGTGTGTGTGTACATGGCTGTCTCTCCACACACCTTCCTTTCTAGATCTGTTAGGGGAACTCACTGTGGATTCCATGTAACAGCGTGAGGAATTGATACTTAATAAGGGAGAGTGTTTTGAAATACAAGGTTCTTCGGGATTGCTAAATAGCTGCAACCTCAGGGAACAAGAGCACACCTGCTCTGGTCCGACCTACAGATGAAAAATGAGAAGAGTGTTGCCTTTTCCTCCTCCATCTTTCTAGAGAGGAGGAAAACCTTTCAGAAGTTAGTGGGGACCTCAGTGTCTGGTGCTAAGTCCAAGCCCCATTCAAAATTCAGCATTCTCTCCAGGTGGAGCCTAGGAGCCTTCCTGAATCAACATTTCATTTTTTATCAGTGATAGGCAAACTCCATTTGGAGGGATGTCTGTAGGAGTTTTTAGATGGTTTTATGTCCCCTGTGCCTGGTTTTTACAGGAAGGTCACAGATATTCCATACTGCTCCGGACTTCTGAATAAAAAAGACAATTCTGAGTATTGTTTCAACATGCACAGAAGTCCATATTCACTGCGCTTATTGCCTTTGTCTTTCTTATGCAATCCTTCTACTTTCCAATCCATTTTCACTGACTTTTTAATTTGGTCTTTAGTAATATGCAGCGATCTCATCAGAAAATACATTTAGCACAATGGCTAAATTGCTGGGTTAGAATTTCATTTTCTTTGGCATTTTAAGATAGTCTAAGTAAACTGGCTTTGGGGATGATAGAACTCTTTTATCAGCATACAGCTCACCATTCTGTGTTAAATTATTTCTTGAAATAGTTAGTTGGTGAGAATAATATTGAGAAGAGAAACATTTAAATGTGTTTGACTAAGCTAAGAGCTCTAGCATACATTTTAAATTAGTATGTTTAGTATTATCACCCTTAATTCAGTCCCATCACAAATATACCATGTGATGGTACATTTTTCAAATAAATAGGGACCAGAGAGTGGAATTAGCTGACACCAACTGAATAGCTATTTTATGGATTTTTTTTTTTCTGTTTAAATGAACTCCTAAGAATAAATGTAGAAGACTCTTGGGAAATGGACTGCCATGATTCAGAAATCTATATTAACACATCTTAGAGACAAATTCTTGGTCTAAAACTCCACCCCCATCCCCAGGTGGATAAGTGTGAAATATCAGAGGCAGAAGGGCAGGCAGCAGGGCATGATGATGACATATACCCAAGGACAGGTTCCACTTCATGACAGCCCTTCCTTTATAGTCTGCTTCTGAAAGAAGAACAGTCCCTGGAGCCAATTTCAGCATCGAAGTTTAGTGCTCAGCACTACACACGCTTCTTTAAAACGTGTGATCTTTTTCTAGCATCTCTAAGATCGCCTAGATGTCTGACCTCACTGTTGTGATCTCTTGATATTCTTTTACAGAAAATTGATGTTGACTTATAACCCACCCTTTCTTTATTTTTTTTTTTTGTCTTCCTATTGGCAAAGTTACACAATATGGAAGTCAATACCAATAATGAAATATAATTATGAGTATATTACAGAATATTACAGAAAATAGGAGGACTAAAGCTAGTATATGAAAAGCAGCACCACTCCAAAATGGTAAAATTCCCTCCACTGCTTTATTACACAAAAATAAAGCATGTGGCAGGATATGCTATTTCTGTCTGTGGCATCTCAAAGAGTATGATTTAGCTCATCTACACATATTCAGCCCATTCAAAGTTTTATTTTATATAAATTAAAGTGAAGTCACTCAGTCGTGTCCAACTCTTTGTGACCCCATGGATGGTAGCCTACCAGGCTCCGCCGTCCATGGGATTTTCCAGGCAAGAATACTGGAGTGGGCTGCCATTTCCTTCTCCAGAGGATCTTCCCAACTGAGGGATCGAACCTGGGTCTCCTGCATTGCAGACAGACGCTTTACCGTCTGAGCCACCAGAGAAACCCTTATTTTATACATACACACAAATAATCTGGAGGAGGAAATGGCAACCCACTCCAGTTTTCCTGCCTGGAAAATTCCACGGACAGAGGAGCCTGGCTGTCTATAGTCCCTGGAGTCGCAGAGTCGGACACAGCTGAACGACTGAGCACATGCACACATAATACAAATGCAAACAAATCCCTCAGTTGGACATACTGTCATACAGATATGTAATTTCAAAGGTGAAGCAGCTGTTCCCCTAGGAACTAGCTCAGTTTTCATCCCACTGCATATCTCTTCAGTGGAATTACTGGGATCTATTCATGCAAGAAAAATCCACTAAAGATGGGTGGTGGATGCCATTTGGTCCCCATTAGAGTAAACTGCTTTTGCCTCAAGTCAAAGAACTGAGAAAAAGAGGAAACAACCTGATATGTCATATTTAGAAGCTGAAGCACATTTATTGTGACATCCGATTCGGACACGACTGAGCAACTGAACTGAACTGAGCTGATGATAGTAATGTGCCTTGGTACCATATTATTTGGTGTGTCATTCTTAGATCTTATGTTGCCATAACAACAGAATATGTGTGTGTGTTTAGTAGAAAGACAAACCATTTTTTCCCCAGTCAATTTTTTTCTTTGATCTAAAGAACTTGCTTCTTTTCTTTGAAGTTGTTCACAATAGGGCATGATAGAAGGAGCACAGGTAATAATTACAGAAACTTCAACAGAAGAAAAAAATACATGTTTTAAATGAAAGCTTTAAAAACCCTTGCCTTATGTCTCAGGACTGTACAAGATGACTGAAGTGATTTCTGCCTGTATCTATCATAATGCCCTTTTCCCCTTATCAGAGCCCAGCCAAAGATACAAAGGTTATGCCTTTCTTGATTAATCTATGTGACAGGGGCAAATTGCCTGTTTTCTTTGGTTTCTATTTTTTCCTAAAGAGTGCCAGAGGCAGAAAACTACTATGCTTCACTAGTGACTCATAAGAAAACTTAATAGAAGGTCTCTAATGCCCACTGGCTCTCCAGTAGCTGATTGATGCAGTCCCAGACTAAGGAGCCTACCTTCATGGAATCAAGCATGTCAGAGCCATAGGAGGGAGTGTGAGGGAAGGGTCCCTTGTACTCTGCCCTATTTTCCTCTTAGTGGCTTTATCAGTATTTAAGAAGACAATATTTTGATATTGTTACCTGTGAAGTGACTATATTTGTGTATATTTGTTCTTTATCTTGCTGGCTTAAAAATATAGTTAACAGAGTCAGATGTCCCTGTGGAATTCTTTTCACAGACTATAACACAGTTTCAATAACAAATAATTCATGATTATTTTGTGAAGCTTATATTAAATAATTCATGCAAATATTTAAGAGTGCCTAAGAAAGCTTTAAGAGTCAGTCAGTGATGCAGTGTGTGGTGCATGCTGTCGAATCCTACTCTTTCTAATCCCATGGACTGTAGCCCACCAGGCTCGTCTGTCCATGCAGTTTTCTAGGCAAGAATACTGAGTGGGTTGCCATTTCTTCCTCCAGGGGATCTTCCCAAGACAGGGACTGAACCCACATCTCTTGCATCTCCTGCACTGGCAAGTGGATTCTTTATCACTTGCACCACCAGGGATCCCATAATCAGTGAATTCAATAATTATATGCAGATATGTGAAAACCTTTTCATACTGTTCATGGGTTTCTGATGCTGGGAAAGATTGAGGGCAGGAGAAGGTGAGATGGATGGATAGCATCACTGACTCAATGGACATGAGTTTGAGCAAACTCTGAGAGACGGTGAATGACAGGGAAGCCTAGCATGCTGCAGTCCATGGGGTCATGACTACAGTCCAAAGAGTCGGACATGACTTAGCGACTAAACAATAACAAATGTGAAAACCTCCGAAAAGAGTCCCTTGGGCTACTGCTGAGCTGATGACCTAAGCTCTTAATCCTTGGAAGTCATCATTCTTTATTTCAATGTTGTGCAGAAGAGTTCATCAAGTTTGTTTTTGGAAACTCTCTTGCTAACTATCACCTATCAATTAGACCAACACAACTCACTATTGAGAAGCATTATACAGTAATGACAACCCACTCCAGTGTTCTTGCCTGGAGAATCCCAGGGACGGCAGGGCCTGGTGAGCTGCTGTCTATGGGGTTGCACAGAGTCAGACACGACTGAAGCGACTTAGCAGCAGCATATAGTACTTTTCAGCATTTAACATGGTGATGCTGGATTGAGAGTAGTTATAAAATCATTCTTTTATATACTTTACAACTTAAAAAGAAACTTCATGCATATTTCCAGGGTTAAGTATGTATGAAAGTGAAAGTGAAAGTCACTCAGTCATGTCCAACTCTGCATACAGTCCATGGAATTCTCCAGGCCAGAATACTGGAATGGATAGCCTTTCCCTTCTCCAGGGGATCTTCCCAACCCAGGGATTAAACCCAGGTTTCCTGCATTGCAGATGGATTCTTTATCAGCTGAGCCTCAAGGGAAGCCCAAGTATAACCACTTAATATTTGATATGACTATCTTATCACAATGGTTCTCAAATTTAACTGTGCTTAATATCACTTTATAGGTTCACAGGCAACCCAGCCCTGGTGTTCTGATTCAGTAGGAAATGGTGGGACCCACAAACCTACATTTTGAAAATTACTGTCTGATACACAATCAAGTGTGGAAATTACAGTTCTATAGCAGTTCCTGTATTTAATCTTAATATGACTTTGTAGTGAAAAGACATTTTTCATTTTTTAGTTTTTTTAGTTTTTCTCTAACCTTTTAGTTTTTCTCTCTTCTGATATATTTGTGTACATGTAAGAAAGAGACAGTATGGACCTTCACATGATAAAATATAGGAAGTACTGTATTTCCTTTTACAACAGTTGGAAGATAATGCCAGAAAAATTGTTAATTGGAGAGAAAAAGATTCTATGATGTTTTACAGACTTCTCATCACCTCATGCAAAAACCACTGAATTTAATTTTTTGAAAAAATTTTTTCTCTTGGATCTTATCAAAGCATCTTAAATACTGTGCTCTATTTGAATTTATCTCAGCAAAAATCAAGGTTTATATTCCATCATTGTAGCCTACTTTTGTATTTCCATGATCGACTTAGTCATCACTATAATGTTAAGTAATTAATGAGATATGAAGAGTGAAACTATTATGAAGGCTTAAATCATTTAAAGTCTATTTAGTATTATTACATCTCTGACAGAGGAAAATAAAATCCATGATGAAAATGAGAATTACAACCTCATTTAAACTAATTTCACTATGGTTTTTAAACATCTTTTAGATCAACTCATTAGCCCTGCCTCGTGACTGTCAGTCTCAGAACACAGGTGATTTGAAATAGCTTTCCGGTTCCTGCAGAACTCCTCGTGTGTATCTGAGAGGACAATGGAATGTATGGAATTGTTTCTCATGCATATAATGTGGTCCTCTGTATTAAATTTGGCTAGCTGACTCCATGTTTTCTAGGACTCCAGGAGTATCCCTCCTTTCAAAACAAGTTCCCAGGGACTCTTTCTTTTTTCCAAATGATTAACTGAGCAAATCCTACCTAAACAGGAAGAAGGAGCAACTAACAGCAGTGCCATGAGAGGAACCAGACATCATTGAGACATGTGAGCATATTCTACCCAGCTTGTTTAATAGGAAATTGTTCAGACATCTGCTTGAAAAAGCTGTTTCCCTGGTTACAAAAGTAAAACTTTATGTGACAATCATTTTGATATCCCCCACCCCAAGATATTTGCATTTTTTATCCACTCTAACATGTTTCAGTATGCATGCAAACATGTCCTCTATTCCTCTCTGAATTGATCCAGTTAAAACTCTGTTGTTGTTGTTGTTTTTTTTCATATTTTATGAACCGTGAACTTCCAGATGTTCAAGCTGGTTTTAGAAAAGGCAGAGGAACCAGAGATCAAATTGTCAACATCTGCTGGATCATTGAAAAAGCAAGAGAGTTCCAAAAAAACATCTATTTCTGCTTTATTGACTATGTCAAAGCTTTTGACTGTGTGGATCACAATAAACTGTGGAAAAATCTGAAAGAGATGAGAATACTAGACTACCTGACCTGCCTCTTGAGAAACCTGTATGCAGGTCAGAAAGCGGAAGCAACAGTTAGAACTGGACAAGGAACAACAGACTGGTTCCAAACAGGAAAAGGAGTACTTCAAGGCTGTATATTGTCACCCTGCTTATTTAATTTATATGCAGAGTACATCATGAGAAATGCTGGGCTGGAGGAAGCACAAGCTGGAATCAAGATTGTTGGGAGAAATATCAATAACCTCAGATATGCAGATGACACCACCCTTATGGCAGAAAGTGAAGAGGAACTAAAGAGCCTCTTGATGAAAGTGAAAGAGGAGAGTGAAAAAGTTGGCTTAAAGCTCAACATTCAGAAAACTAAGATCATGGCATCTGGTCCCATCACGTCATGGCAAATAAATGGGGAAACAGTGGCTGACTTTATTTTGGGGGGGCTCCAAAATCACTGCAGATGGTGACTGCAGCCCTGGAATTAAAAGATGCTTACTCCTTGGAAGGAAAGTTATGACCAACCTAGACAGCACATTAAAAAGCAGAGACATTACTTTGCCAACAAAGGTCCATCTAATCAAGGCTATGGTTTTTCCAGTGGTCATGTATGGATGTGAGAGTTGGACCATGAAGAAAGCTGAGCACTGAAGAATTGATGCTTTTGAACTGTGGTGTTTGAGAAGACTCTTGAGAGTCCCTTGGACTGCAAGGAGATCCAACCAGTCCATCCTAAAGGAGATCAGTCCTGGGTGTTCACTGGAGGGATTGATGTTGAAGCTGAAACTCCAATACTGTGGCCACCTGATGCAGAAAACTGACTCATTTGAAAAGACCCTGATGCTGGGAAAGATTGAGGGCAGGAGGAGAAGGGGATGAGATGGTTGGGTGGCATCGCCGACACAATGGACATGGGTTTGGGTGGACTCTAGGAGTTGGTGATGGACAGGGAGGCCTGGCGTGCTGTGGTTCATGGACTCGCAAAGAGTTGGACATGACTGAGCAACTGAACTGAACTGAACTCTTAATTTAAAGAGATCACAAACTTCATGTAAGAATAAATATGCCACAGTGATGCTCCATTTTATCACAATAACTACCAGACTGAGAGGGGCTTCCCTGGTGGCTCAGATGGTAAAATGTCTTCTTGCAATGCAGGAGACCCAGGTTCGAACACTGGATCTGGAAGATCACCTGGAGAAGGAAATGGCAACCCATTCCAGTACTCTTGCCTAGAAAATTTCATGGATAGAGGAACCTGGTAGGCTATAGTCCATGGGGTCACAAAGAGTTAGACACAACTGAACAACTTCACTTTCTTTCTTTACCAGACTGAGAAACTGAGAGTACAAAAATAATATAAATAGGGAGTCAGGATGACTTAGATTGTACTCTTGTCAATCTGAAGTGATATATTGAGCCAGTTTTTATATCACTCTCAGCCTCTATTCCCTCACAGGAAAATCAGAATAAAAATGCCTACCCTCTGCTTTAGGACATTACTATGAATTAAAAAAAAAAAAAAAAAAAAAGGTAACTAATGTGAAGATGCTTTGAAACTGTGAAGTATAAGAAAAATGGTGGTTTTAAAATAAGTAATCTTTAGACCGATTTTAGATTTCAGTTTTATAGAATGGAAGAGTGAACAAGCTATTATGCACAACAGATCTATACCAAAAAGCAGTATCAAAATTTACATATGTCTTCTATGAAATGGTGACTAACTCCAAACAGTTAGGAATGCGGTGAGAATTAATGAGATAATGTTTATCTTTGAACTGTCTCTCCCTCCAGCTTCCACTGCCTAAAACTCATTCTCTTCCAAATCTATCCAACTCAAAGCTTTAAAAAGTTTTACACATAAATGCTTGACAAAAACAAATAAACAACACATAAACATCTCTTCTTAGACTTAGGAACAGGATTGTTCTATCATAAAACTGACCCAAGGGAGTGGATACAATTATACCTCATCTCCCCCACTGCAACACATCTCATTGTGATTCTTTCCTAAGTCTTTAGCTGTGAAAAACCTTTCCTGCTAGTCTTCAGGACATGTGTACAGAGAGTTGCTCTGTAAGCAGCTATAATTTTGTATGTCTATGGAGGAAGTGAGTTCAGGGCCCTTCTACTCTATCATCTTGGCCACATCTTTCTGATTTAATTAACTTTATATTCACAACATGAGACAATTGTTAGACAGTACTCAATAAATTCTCGTAGAATTAAACTAGATAGCTCAATACTGGGCATCCAAGTGATGCTGAGTGTAGAAAAAATTCTATTCTAATTATCACATATTAAAATTCAACACTTTCTCCATTGTTTAGAAATAATAAAATAGACCCTCTCTCACATTGGTATTATTATATTGAGTATTATTAATATAATGAGAGATATTTATTTAGAGAAAGTGATTTTCTGTAATAAACTAAATAGTACAATAAAATTCCATTTAAAAAAAAAATCCTGCTAAAGGCTTGAAAAGCTCAACACTTATTTTCCTTAAGATATTTGTACTGTATCTGTATCTTATGGAAATATTGTTAGTGTTATTTCAGTTCCAAACCACCTGTAGTTTTACTCAAGTGATTAATACTTCTCTTTACACACTAGTCATATAATCTACTGTGTGTGTTTACACACAAATGGAACTGCAGCTTGAATGGATGGTATAAATAAACTTTAATGCTTCCCAGAAATTCATAGCTGTACAATAGCAAGAAAGATTAAAAGAGCAAAGTTTTTCCCTCTGCCAGCCTTTACTTTTTTGTTCTCCAAAATTGAAAAAATAATTAAATGATCTCACTCTGCAGGTACAAGTGGTATTCAGAACAGCTTGCCCAATAGTCCTCAGTCTCTTATTGAATTTCTGAAAGTGTATGTGATGCACTATGAAAGCATTACCTTTTACCGTCCCCATTTTCTTGGTTCTAGCTTTTTATTTCCCTCAAACGTATATAGGAGAGATATCAGGGACTGAAGGAGGTAATGCTCAGGACTGGTAACCGAGATGGGAATCTCTGCCTATGATCCTAAGAAATTCTATTTTCCCCTAGATAAACATTAATAGTGCAAGACACAGTGACAGTCACAGATCCAGGGATGGACGATCCTTCTGAGGACAATAGAGAGAGAATTTGTGCAAGTTTTCTGAGTGAGAAACCTTCCAGATGACATCCCTGAAAGTTAAGTTTTTTCCTGCTCAAGCACAGAGCTTCCTCAAGAGGAAGATAACACTCACTTTCATCAGAGAGACAGAGTTTTCAACAGTGCTACTGTGGAAATGGAAAACAAAACTAGTGCAATGAATTTCTCTCTTTTTTTTTTTCTTTTCCTTTTACATAATACAGTTGGTACACAAGCCCAATGCTCTGCAGGGGGACAAAAAATCTTTTGCCACAGAAAACAACATGTGTAGTATGTCTGAGGACCCCACCAATTAGGGACAGTAACACAGAACTCAAAAGAAAAGCTAACACAGGCTGGAGTATGAAACCAACTTGAAAGAATCAAGGAGAATGCAGAAGTGACCCAATTCATTCCCTACTCTTCTTACTGATTGATACTTATCTCTGAAAAGGAAGTCAATATTCATAGTTGAATACAGTAAGTAGATGATTGCGTACATATTTAAGTTCATCAGTGACTGTATTTGTTTACCCATTTTGAAATTGAGTTGTTTCTCACCCATTTACTTGATTGGAAAGTTAAAATTAAAAACAAATAAAAAAAACTCAATTACTCCAATGTACATCTACAATAAACATCCCTATAACTCCATACAATTTGAATACTATTCAATAGTGGTCCAGTGGCTAAGATGCCATGCTTCCTATCTTCCTATGCAGGGGGGCCCAGGTTCAATCCCTAGTCAAGAAACTAGATCCCACGTGCCACAACTAAGTGTTTGCATGCTGCAACTAAAGATCCTGCATGTTATAACTAAGACCTGGTGTAGCCAAATAAAGAAACAAATATATATGTGCTTATTTATATGTGTGCATATATATTTTAAAAAAGAATAAACTATAGTTACACTGAACAAAAAGTTTCAGTAAAAGAATAAACACATGTATCTACTATATTAATTCATTTATACCAAGTACTACACCAAGGCAAACTAATCTATGATGATAAAATAGTAGAAAAGGATAATTGTTATCATTGGAGGTAGGTGACTAAAGGACACTATGGATGGGGTGACTCTACATGCTGGTGATATCATTTACTGAACTAGATGCTAGTTATAAGGGTCTTCCCAGGTGGCTCTAGTAGAAAAGAACCCATTCGCCAATGAAGGAGACATAAGAGATGTGGGTTAGATCCCTGGGTCGGGGAGATCACCTGGAGGAGGGCATGGAAATCCACTCCTGAATTCTTGTCTGAAGAACCCCATGGACAGAGGATCCTGGAGGGTTACAGTCCATAGGGTCGCAAAGAGTTAAACACGACTGAAGCGACTTAGCACACACGCATGCTAGTTACAAGAATGTAATCACTTTGGGAAGTTTTATCCACCTATACAACTTCTTCATTTTTTTAGTTATATATGTCACTCATTTGGGGGGAAGAGTTTAAAACAAACACACATACTGACCATGAATGTCATATGTAGAAGAAATACATGACAATAACTCTCTTGTCAACAACTCTCACGCTTGACATTCCAGCCAGCACACTCCACACTTCAGCGAACAATTTGCCATCTACACATATCCTCATGCTTCATATTTGATGTGATGGCTCATGTACTCCCCCCAGCTGGGTCATCTACCTTCACCCAGACCAGAAGAAACCGTACTCAATCCACAAAGCCCATTGTGAGTGACCAATTGGTCTCTCTAAACCACAGGGTTCTGTACCTGAACAACTCGAAGCAGCTCAAAAGAACTTCTCGTTTGTTTTCAATGTTGCTGCCTATCACAGTTTATGTGCTTGTTGCTAACCTTCCTTTAAAACTTTAAGCTTTCTTGAATCAGAGGCTGTGCTTTCCCCATCTTTGTGTTTCCTCCCTGAAGTACTCGGCATAGTGCCTGGCCTATTAGAAGTGCTATATCTTGTAAATGTTTATAGAATTAAATTGTTACTCATAGCCATTTAACTATAATATCTTCATATTCCACACCACCTTCTAGGTCATCTTTGCAGTTTCTTGAAAGGTAATGAATGATCTTTTCATCTACAGTCAAGGAGAAGATTACTTTGAGTACTTCATCACAATGTAACTGATAACAGCAAACTTTGATTGTTTAATATTTCAATCTGTAAGGATCTATCTAAAAGAAGAAAAAAAGCATTCCTTTCTTATGGGAGCAGATGTTTCAGGGAGACTAAAATGACATTTTATACTTTTCTCTCATTTTTACCCCCTTGATTGCTATTTTTCTTTTTTAAAGCTGGAAATAAAAAAAATTAGGAGCTAGAAAGTGAAACCAAGGTCTATTCTCTGTGTTATTCCACAAACCTGGGGAGGTTGTAACACATTTTGAGGTCAGAAGGAGCTCTTTCTGCATTGATTAACAAAGTAACACGTACTATTCATTTCTGCTGGACTTCCCAGGTGGCTCAGATGGTAAAGAATCTGCTGCAAATGCAGGAGACCTGGGTTTGATCCCCAAGTGGGGAAGATCCCCTAGAGAAGCAAATGGCAACCCACTCCAGTATTCTTGCTTGGAGAATTCCATGGACAGAAGAGCCTGCTACAGTTATGGGGTTGCAAAGAGCCAGACACGACAGAGTCACTGATACCTTGGGCTTCCCAAGTGGCACTAGTGGTAAAGAACACAAGTAAGAGATGCGGGTTCGATCCCTAAGTCAGGAAGGTCCTCTGGAGGAGGGCATGGCAACCCACTCCAGTATTCCTGCCTAGAGAATCGCATGGACAGAGGAGTCTGCTGGGCTATAGTCCACAGGGTCACAAAGAGTCAGACACAGCTGATGCAACTTCGCAAGCGTGCACTGCATGGCTAGAGACCAGCTCTGTCTCTTAGTTGAGGGGATTATCAACATGTTTATTTTTATTTCGGGGGTGGGGGGGGTGTTATTCTCTGCATCTGCCTTTTGTACCTCCACAGTCACTTCAGTCATGTAGATAGTTTTTTACATAACCTTCCCACCCGCCTCTTTTTGGCACATGATGCTGCCCAAGAGAACAGTGAACCAGTCGTGAACAGATCCTGAGGCGAATCTTCCAGATTGTAGCACTTTAAGCTCTGATTGCTTTCTTCCTAGCTATGAGGGTCTTTTTTCCCCAACACTGAAATACCATTATTCTCTTGATACAGACTTTGCTTACTGCTTGTGACCCCTCTGTTGCCTAGGGCTTTGAGAAATGTGTCTCCTTTAAATAATCCAAGAAAAAGAAAAGATTATCCAAGAGAGAGCACAGTTGCCAATAAAGTCTCTCTCCTAGCTTGAAGCTGCACTAATTAGACATGCTTCTCTGTGGTTACAAATCTTCATCTGCCATGTTGGCTACAGAAAAAATGCCATTTCTCCATTTCACTCTCACAGATATGCATTACAGAGAGCTCCATGAAAAATCACATTTATTGATATTTAAGATTGAGCCTTAGTAACTGTGAAAAACAATGGACCGATCATCTTTCAGAAGAGCTTTCTAATGTAATATAAGAAACCTAACAAGAGGAAAAAAGAGGGTCAGGGAAACAGGATTTCATTATAGCAACAGATAAATATTTTTCATTAAACATTAAAAACAACATCTGTTACTCCCTTTAATAGTGTGAAGATTTCACTTTATTAAGTTTGGAGTGGTTAATGACTTTAAAAGTAATTTGCAATTTAAACATGTCTCTGTCTAGTGGCTAATTCATGGCTAAGTCTTCAGTGTTAACTCTCATTTTTATTAGTTTTATTAACGGTCTCTCTCAAGCAAAAGTCACAAAGTGGTATATCATTCTTTCAACTAGGGATAATAAGAAATAAATCTGTATCCTGGAGATTTTGATTGCTTTCTTCCGTGTTTCCCTTTCTTACAATTTCCTTCTTTCCTCCAAGAAAAGGATATTTTTTGGAACAAAACAACAATTAATTAGGAAAAGAAGGAATCTCTCCATCTTTCCTGATTATTCTCCAAACTGCCAACTGATGATAGTCATTACATTTCTTGCCATGATGACTTTATTGAGAGGTCAAAAAGTCTTTCTAAGTTGTTTAACAAATCTACATCAAGGAAGAAAATTTCAGCCCCAGAGTGAGTAGAGTTTGGAATTAACTTGGTTGCAATAGACCTAATACATGGGTGAGATTACAAGGATTCAGAGGCCACTGGAGCCATAATGTTTGCCTATATTGCCTTAGCTATCATACTGGGCATCAGCTTCAGGTTTTGCTGCCCACTGGAGCTAACATGATTAGGTCATGTTCTTGGCAATGTCCAGCCCCCAAAATGCTGGAAATCTTCTTTCGTATCTTCAACCTGTAGATACATAAAGTCAGTACGAGAGAGACACCAACCAAATCAACTCTATGGTCATGATGGTTCTCGGGACCATATGGTACCAATGATAACCCCCCTTGGTAGTCTCTCTCTTTCTAGCTTCATCTAGTCCTAATGTCTTCCCTTAGGTGCTGATCTATGCCATAAAGTCACAGTAGGTTTGAAGTCTGCTTAAAGTATATTGGTAATTTGTAATTATTATTCACATATGTTAAAGTTATAACATCTCAGTGTGGAGAAAAGGGAACCCTCCTACACTGTTGGTGGTACAGCCAGTATGCAAAACAATATGGAGATTACTTAAAAACCTAAAAATAGAATTACCATATGATCCAACAATCCCACTCCTATGTCTGGATCCAGAAAAGATGAAAATCCTACTTCAAAAAGATCACTTATGGTTGTGGGGGGATAGGGGGAAGGATGTGGGGAAGCGATAGTTAGGGAGTTTTGAGATGGACATGTACACACTGCTGTATTAATGTTTAAAATGGATAACCAACAAAGACATACTGTGTAGCACATGGAACTCTGCTAAACGTTATAATATGTGGCAACCTGGATGGGAGGGAAGTTTGGGGGAGAATGGATCCATGTATATGGACGGCTGAGTCTCTTCACTGTTTACCTGAAACCATCACAACATTTTTCATCAGCTATACTCTGATACAAAATAAAAAGTTTTTAAAAATGATACATGCACCCCAATGTTCATAGTAGTACTATATACAGCAATCAAGACATGGGAACCACTCAAAGGTCCATCAACAACTGAGTAGTTTAAGATGACACACTGTACACACACATATACACAATGGAATATTCCTCAGCCATAAGAAAGAATGAAATATTTCCATTTGCAGCAGTTTAGGTGGACCTAGAGAATACCATACTAAGTAAGTCAAAACAAATATTGCATGATATCATTTACATGTGGAAGCTAAAACATAATACAAATAAATCTAAATATGAAGCAGAAACAGAGTTACAGAAATAGAAAACAAACAAGTTTACCAAAGGTGAAAGAGAGGACAAGAGGGTAAATTAGAAACATGGGATTAACAGATACAAACTACATACATAAAAATAGATAAGGAAAGAGGGTTTACTGTATAGCACAGGGAACTATATTCAATATCTTATAGTAACCTCTAATGGAAAATAATCTGAAAAATATAGAACGGGATCACTTTGCTGTATTTGTGTTGTATTAGTAGTTCAGTAATGTCTGACTCTTTGCGACCCCATGGACTGTAGGTTTCCAGGCTCCTTAGTCCATGGAATTTTCCATGCAAGAATACTGAAGTAGGTACCCATTCCCTTCTCCAGGTGATCTTCCTGATCCAGGGATTGAACCCATGTCTCCTGCATTGCAAGCAGATTCTTTACTGTCTGAGCCACCAGAAAAGCCCCACATTGCTACATGTCTGCTACTAACAGTATTATAAGTCAATTATGCTCAATTTAAAAAATTATATCCTCTCTTTGTCTCTTGATCCATTTGTCCAAACACTAAATTTTCTTTTGAATTTAAGGAAAACTTGATGCCACACTTAAAAAAGAGTAGAAGGAAGGACAGGAGGAGGAAAAGGAGGAATAGGAGGAAAAGAAGGAAAAAGATTGCATTTTTTTTTAATGAGACATTGCATAATTGCATCTTTTGGCATCATTGCTAAAAAAAATAGCTGAAAAATAGCTGAATAAGTGGATGTGTTCAAACAGAACTTAGTGCTCACATTTTTAACAACAGTATATATTTTAGTTCCCCTCAATACAGCTATAGGATGTTCAAATGAGGAGATTACTAAATTTTTCTACTGATGAAGTTCTATAGATAGCAGAAACACTCTAAAACAACCATCGCATTTCTCTGACACCTCAAATTCTGTTTGTTATAGAACAATAAATATTGTAATAAATATAACATATAGATGCTAGTATCATAAACATAAAAAAATTGAGTAAATTCTACATTGCAGTAAAAAATTGCATTCATCCCATTAAGTACAAGCACACCTTTGCACACTCCTAGTCTAGACAAAGCAGAGACATTACTTTGCCAACAAAGATCCGTCTAGTCAAAAGCTATGGTTTTTCCAGTAGTTACGTATGGATGTGAGAGTTGGACTATAAAGAAAGTTGAGCACAGAAGAATTGATGTTTTTGAACTCTGGTGTTGGAGAAGACTTGAGAGTCTCTTGAATTGCAAGGAGATCCAACCAGTCCATCCTAAAGGAAATCAGTCCTGAATATTCATTGGAAGGACTGATGCTGAAGCTGAAACTCCAATACTTTGTCCACAGGTGCGAAGGACTGACTCATTTGAAAAGACCCTGATGCTGGGAAAGATTGAAGGCAGGAGGAGAAAGGGACGGCAGAGGATGAGATGGTTGGAGGGACTCAATGGACATGAGTTTGAGTGAACTCCAGGAGTTGGTGAGGGACAGAGAGGCCTGGCGTACTGCAGTTCATGGGGTCGCAAAGAGTCGGACACGACTGAGCAACTGAACTGAACTGAACTGAGTAGGGGTCTAGGTTCTGAAGAGTAATGTCTGCTGCTATACTTTTGCAAGTTAGGATTTGTCTCCATATTATGCAAAAGTATATTTCCATATATGAAATAGATGCATTTACTTAAACAATATAAATGAGGTTACTTATAAAACAGCTTTATTAAAGCATATCTGAAGATTAATGAGCTGCATATATTCAGAGTGTACAATGTGATATATTTTAACATATGTTCACACCTGTTAAACTATCATCAGAATCAAAATAAACTCATCACTCCCAGGTCTTCTCATGCACATTTGTGAGCACTTTCTCCTGCTAGTATCTGCCATACTCCCATTCCCATGAAACCACTGATCTGTTTTCTGCCATTATGGATTAGAACTGCATTTTTTCGAGTTTTATACAAATTAAATCATACAATATGCACTTCTTTGTGTCTGACTTTCACACAGCATGACTGCTTCAAGACTGACCTAGGCTGTAGCATGTATCAATAGTTCTTTACTTTTTATTCTGTGTATCATTCCATTCTGTGGATATGACAGAGTTTGTTGCTGAGAGATATGATGTGATGAGAATCTGTGTTGTCTATAGCTTTATGACTATTACAAATAAAGCTTCCAGAACATATCAAATCTTGTTATAAAATACACTTTCAATTATCTTGGGCTGATACTTAGGAATGGGATGGTTGGATCAAATAGTAGTACAAATTTAACTGTTTAAGGAGTGAAAATATTTTTCAAAATGTTAGGATCATTTAAGATTCCCAACAGTGTATGAAGGGTTCAGTTCCTCTATACCCTTGAAATTAAATTATAACTAATTTAACTATAAAGAGTCTAAGTTCTCTTCTGGAAGCTCTGGGGACAAAATTCTCTTCCCAAATTATTCTTTTTGTTGGTAGAATTGGTGGTTTTAGGATGGAGTTCTTGTTTACTTGCTGTCTGTCAGCTAGGGAATGCTTTTAGCTCCTAGAGGCTACCTGTATTCTATGTCACATGGCCTCTTCCATCTTCAAGCCAGCAGTGGTGTACTGAATTTTTCCTGTGCTTCAGATCTTTTTCTTCTTTCTGGACAAAGTTTCTTTTGAGGTCTTCATATGATTAGTCAGACCCACCTGAATAATCACCCCATTTTAAGGTTAATTGTGCCATATACTCAAGAGAGTGAAATCTACAGGATCATTTCCCTGGGTGAATACACCAGGGCTTGGGAAATCTTGGAGACTGTGTTAAAAGTCTCCCTATCAATTTACCCATATACATTTTCTGTTCTCCTTCATTCATTTGGGGAATGTCAATACATATATATTAGGTCTCTGAAATTGTCCTATAGCTCACTCATGTTCTGCTCATTTTTTAGTCTATTTTCTGTGTTTCATTTTCAGTTATTTTTACTGCCATGTAACCAAGTTAACTATCCTATGCTTCTACCATGGGTAACCTTCTGTTAATTCTACCCAGTGTATTCCACACACACTGTAATTCATTTCTAGAAGTTTTAAATATCTTTTTATTTCTTTCTACTTTTACAAATATATGGAATACAATTATAAATACTGCCTTAAAGTGTCATCTACTAATTCTAACACATGTAATAGTTCAGAGTCAGTTTTGACTAATTATTTTCATGATTGAAACTTGTGTTTTCCTGCTGCTTTGTAAGCCTGGTCATTTCTAATTGGTTACCGAAGAAATTTTTCTTCATTGGGCCTGGATATTTTTATATCTCTATGAATATTCTTAAGCTTTTTTTTCTGGTACACAGTTACGTTACCTATAAAATACATGATCCTTTGGGACTTGCTTTTAGGATCTGTCAGAAATTCAGAGCAATGCTGTCTAGAATCAGAGGGGTGGTAGAAATCACGTGTTTAATTTTGGATATGTTAAGTTTAAGGTGTTTATTAGTCAAGTGAGGAAATAAATTATGTACATCTGGAGTTCAGGGAAGAGATTAGTGAGGGGATATACATTATTTATCTTGATAATGCAACCAAGCAATTTAACACACATACACAACTATGTGTTATTCAACTGAAGAAGACCAATCAATAGACCTAACAGAAGGACAATATTCTTTGCCTTTTTCCTTTCTTTATGTTGTCGTGGTTCAATGAGTCTCAAACTGTGATATCCAAATGAGCTTACATGGCCTAGGAATTTGTTAACAATATAGGTTTGTGGCCCCACCTCAGACCTACTGAATCGGCAGCCCCAGGGGTAAAGCCAGCTATCTCTTTTAACAAGTTCTGTAGGTGAATTTTATAAGTTCGAGTTTAAGAGCAGGTGGTCTAGTCTGTAAGTCCTAGAGAGTACTTCAGTACCTTACTGTCAGCTTAGCCGCTAGGTCTCAAAAAAATGAATGGAAGTTTCTAGATGGACAACAGAGGGGAAAAAAACATTTCAGAGAAGAGAAACATGAGAAAAGGAATTCGATCTAAATAACATTCAAGTGAGTTCTTTACCATATAATGTGTTTGGGCTATTTATATTATCTTTACTACTCAGAAAAGTCACTCTGAGCATTACCAAATGCCACTTTCTAACCAGGAAACTCACGTGAAAACTGTTTTCCTCCTATAATTTTTACCTTAGGTAGATAGAAAAAGCCAAATACCATGCTATGAAATCTCACATCCCAGAAATGTTTTATAACATTGAAATGTATAAATTCAAGTAGCTGTTATTCATAATTAATCATAATTAATTTGAGACTAGGGACCTATCAGAAATTCAGTGTTCTAGATAGTTTTATTGCTTTAGCATTTCCTACAAGAGTGTAGGGCAATCCCTGATACATAATATGTATTGAATACATTGTTCTCATCATTTAGTCACTAATTCATGTCTGACTCTTTTGCAGTCTCATGGATTATAGGCTGCCAGGCTCCTCTGTCCATAAGATTTCCTAGGCAAGAATACTAGAGTTGGTTTTCATTTCCTTTTCCAGAGGATATTCCCAACCCAGGGATTGAACCTATATCTCCTGCATTGGCAGGCCGAGTCTTTACCATTGAGCAACCTGGAAACCCCAATTCAATACATACTAGCAGATATAACTTATTTCAGAAGCACTTCCCACCCTCTCCCTTGGTACATTCTGAAGCATATCACAGAGGCACTGTGTGATTCACAGCTAGTGCTCTGAGTAATCGCTTTTTTAGGTATGTGTATTTGCACACCATCAAAAGTAGCGCGTGATTAACTGCATTGTTTACAGCCCTAATAAAGTGTTATTTTGGAGTAAATATGGCCTGCCTATAAAGGTATTATTAAACCCTGTGTTTTCTTCCTCCAAAAAGATGAAAGATAAAGATTATGTGTCCACATTCCCCTTAGATGGTCTGGATTAGACACACATAAGAAGGGCATAATGTTGAGACAACGTCTGGATGGCCAGAAACATTAAATCGGCTGTCAGGTAAAGGGATACAAGTTCAGGATTGGAAATGGAATATGAAGCCAGAGGTCTGAAGACAAAGGAAGGAAATAGAGGAAACCAGGACCAACCTGGGATAGTTGGATTCATTGAACTGCCTGGATCTCTCCCCTGTCTGCGCACAACTCCTTCTCAATGACTGTTTTTCACTAAATGCTTTGCTTACGATCTGGTGCACATGTTCTTCTACTTCTGTTTAATTCAGGTTTGAAATAATTGGTTTTTGTTTTTTAAAAATTTTAATTGGAGTATAATTGTTTTACATGCTATGTTAGTTCCTGCTATACTACTCGTGATCAGCTATGTGTGCGTGGATGCCTAGTCCCTGCGGTCGTGTCTGATCTCTGCAGTTCTACGGACTCTGGGCTCCTCTGTCTGTGGAATTCGCCAGGCAAGAATACTGAAGTGGGTTGCCATGCCCTCCTCTAGGGGATCTTGTGGACACTGGGATTGAACCAACATCTCCTGCATTGCAGGTGGATTCTTTACCCACTGGGCTATCTGGAAAGCCCAAATCAAGGAGATCATATATATATATGATCTCCCCTCCCTCTTGAGCCTGCCTCCCACTCCCCCATCTCACTCCTTTAGGTCATCACTGAACACTGAGCTGAGCTCCCTTTGTTATATAGTAGCTTCTCACTAGCTATTTATTTTACACATGATAGTATATGTATGTCAATGCTATACTCTCAATTCATCACACCCTCTGAAATAATTCTTTAAGAAGAATTTCATACTGCATTGCAAATTAGCAATCCTGAAATGGACTAAACTTCCCTTCCTTACTTTCCTATTTCTTCTATCAGAAGCATACTTATTCTACTTACAACTGGGATCAAAATTTCAGAATTACAGTCATCAATTCTCTGTCCATTAACCACTCCTCACTTTCCCAATCCATTAAAAAAATGGTGAATATGTTATACTTAAAAGTTTAATACAATACACTGAAGACTGTATGAAACTTAGGCATGCACAGTTATGGTATCCAGGCACTGCAGCTGAGCTCTCCCATGGTCAAGCTAACGGAGCGGTGACCACCCACCATTAAAGTTGTTTATGCACAAATAGCCTTTTCCATAAAATGCTGTATAGAAATCTGACATTTCAATTCATTTATTTTCCAAATATTTCAGTAGATTCAATGCTCTATTGTAGAGAAACACTGGAAAGTGAAAGTGAAAGTCACTCAGTCATGTCTGACTCTCTGAGACCCCATGGACTGTCCATGGAATTCTCTAGGCCAGAATATTGGAGTGGGTAGCCTTTCCCTTCTCCAGGGGATCTTCCCAACCCAGGGATCAAACCCAGGTCTTCTGCATTGCAGGCAGATTCCTTACCAGTTGAGCCACAAGGTTGCAAATATCCTTATGGGCTGTCTCTGTAAAGAAGGGTACAGGGTGAATGTTATATGTCTGGGCACCATAATGCTTAGTGCAACTTCTTGTTCAGCTGATTTCTGAAACACATGGATCCCTTCATAATCAACAATACGACACTAATTAGGTACTAATTTCAGAACAAACTATGAATGAGCTATGACCCAGAATTTTCTAATGCCTGGAGCATCTAATACTTAGGAAAAGTAGCCTCATGGATATGTTAATATTTTATTTCTCTAGTTCAATAAACTCTACTTTGACATTGAGGGAATCTGACATAATATGCCATTGTAATAATATTGCAGCTATGAAATTAAAAGATGCTTACTTCTTGGAAGGAAAGTTATGACCAACCTAGAAAGCATATTAAAAAGCAGAGACATTACTTTGTCAACAAAGGTCCATCTAGTCAAGGCTATGGTTTTTCCAGTGGTCATGTATGGATGTGAGAGTTGGACTGTGATGAAAGCTGAGCACTGAAGAATTGATGCTTTTGAACTGTGGTGTTGGAGAAGACTCTTGAGAGTCCCTTGGACTGCAAGAAGATCCAACCAGTCCACCCTAAAAGAGATCAGTCCTGGGTGTTCATTGGAAGGACTGATGCTGAAGCTGAAACTTCAATACTTTGGCCACCTCATGCAAAGAGTTGACTCATTGGAAAAGACCCTGATGCTAGGAGGAATTGGGGGCAGGAGGAGAAGGGGACGACAGAGGATGAGATGGCTGGATGGCATCACTGACTTGATGGACATGGGTTTGAGTAAACTCCAGGAGTTGGTGATGGACAGGGAGGCCTGGTGTACTGCGATTCATTGGGTCGCAAAGAGTCGGACACGACTGAGTGACTGAACTGAACTGAACTGAATAATATTTTAACTGTTCTCAAAAATGCCTTTGTTCATGTGAACAATTGGCAGGTGGAGTATTTACCACTGAGCCAGCTGTTGGGTCAGAAGATTCTCCTGAAGAAGGAAATGGCAATCCACTCCAGTATTCTGGCCTGGGAAATCCCATGGACAGAGAAGCCTGACAGGTTACAATCCATGGGGTTGCAAAAAGTCAGACATGACCTAGCAACTAAAGAAGAACAAAATGAGAACTATTGACCCAAGATATAGCATATACTCTACTGAGTGATTTGGAACATCAGATGAAAAAGAGACACACATGATTTAACATTAAATGTGTACTGAAACTCTTAGGCTTAACAGTAAAAATGTCCATATGTGGAATATTAACATACTAATATCTTTACCACTACTGGGGTAAAACACAGTATTCCTTATTATTATTGCTATCTTACATATTTATCTATTCAATAAATATTTATTGATTACCTTCCATGTGCCACAGAAATATAGTAAAAACTGGGGCAGACTTAGCCTCTACTTTAAGGAGAAATGCAGCTAAGTCACAGAAATGTGGCGATTAAGGACGGAGCCATACTAAAACCTCATGACCATTAAAACAAATGTAAAATAATTGGATTTAGGCAATGAAACTCAAGGGAAAGAAAGCAAAATTTATTACACTTGAAAACTTAATCTGAACTGCTTCCTTAGTGTATAAGAAGTTACTTTTATTTAGATTGCAATTTACCTCAGCTTCTTGCTGTTAATATTTCTCATAAAAAAAAAAAAAAAGGATTCATAACAATCCTTAAATGTTTTTAGTTGTGGGAAGGTTACTCCTAATTTTTTTTTTTTTTGACTAATTCTATTTGGCTAAACTGTCATGAAATGCAGAACACATGTCACATAAGTTATCTCATTAAGTCATTATCTTTTGTAATGATTTATTGTCCAATTTTATATTAAGTTTTGCATGGTATCTGATCAAAGATAATTTTTGAAACACGGAAAGAATGGCCAACTTAATTAAAAATAAGCAAACAAATGGAAAATATATCTTACACGTTAGTTGGAAAGCCTCAATTTCATATTAAATGTAGTTATTTCTTATGGGCACATACAGAGTTCTCAAAGTTATCACAAACTCTTTAAGAGCAATCACTATCCCTTATGTATGCTTTTTTGTGTTCCATCTGTGAAAAACTGTTAGGACCATTATCAATTTTCCACTTTTTATTTGATAACAAGATCATACTTATTTCCAGCTTAATTGACATAAATATACATAAAACATTCTGCAAATTTAAAATGTATGAGTTGATTTGATACATATATACTTCCAAATGATTACTACCATAGAGTTAGCTAACACCTCCATCACATAAGTAATTACCATTTGTTTTTTATGATGAGATTATTAAAGGTCTCTCTTAACAACGTTGAAGTATATAAAACAGTATAATTAGCTATAATCATGATGCTGTACACTAAATCCTCAGAACTTTCTCATCTCATAACTGGAAGTTCGTACCGTTTGACTAACATCTCCCCATTTCCTCCATTCTTTATCCCCTGGTAACCACTACTTTACTCTGTTTCACTGAGTTTGGTTTTTTAAGATTCCACATATAAGTGACATCCAACAGCATTTGTCTGTCTCTGACATTATTCACTTAGCATAATGCTCTCCAAATTCAGCCACGTGGTAGCAAAATGGCAGGATTTCCTTCTTTCTGATGACTGAATGATATTCCATTTTGTTTATATACCAAAGTTTCTTCATTAGCTCATCCATTGACAGTACTTAGGCAGTTTTCATATGTTGGCTACTCTGAATAATACTGCAATGAACATCAGAATATAGATAACTCTTTGAGATTCTGTTATCATTTCCTTTGAATATATGCTCAGAAGTGGAACTGCTGCTTCATATAGTTGTTCTATTTTTAATTTTGTGAGGAGCCTCCACACTGTTTTGCATAGTAGCTGTACCAGTTTATATTCCCACCAACAGTAGAAAATGGCTCCCGTCTCTCCACATCCTTGCCCATCAACATTTTTTATCCTCTGTCTTTTTGATAACAGCTATTCTGCTGGTGTGAGGCATTATCTCACTGTGGTTTTGACCTGTGTTTCCTTCATGATTAGTGATGTTGAGCACCTTTCCATGTACTTGTTGGCCATTTGTGTGTCTTCTCTGGAAAAGTGTTTTCTCAGATCCTCTGTCCATTTTTAAATTCATTTTTATTTATTTTTTGCTGTTAAGTTGTATGAATCATTTATATAATTTAGATATAACCTCACCAGGTATGTGGTTTGCAAATATTTTCTCCCATTCTATAGGTTTCTTTTTCATTTTGTAGATTTTTCTTTTATAGTTTCAGTCTGTTGTTTCTTTGTAGGAGATTTTTAGCTTGGTATAGTCCCATTTATCAGGCTTCCCTGATATCTCAGTTGGTAAAGAATCTGCCTGCAATGCAGTTCAATTCCCGGGTCAGGAAGATCCACTGGAGAAGGGATAGGCTACCCACTCCAGTATTCTTGGGCTTCCCTTGTGGCTCAGCTGGTAAAGAATCCTCCTGCAATGAGGGAGACCTGGGTTCAATCCCTGGGTTGGAAAGATCCCATGGAAAAGGGAGACTACCCACTCCAATATTCTGGCCTGGAGAATTCCCTGGACTGTCTAGTCCATGGGGTCACAACGATGTTGCATATGAGGATCACTATTTTTTGAAGAGCAGTGCGTCCGGCCCAGGGCAGTATATCCTGTGGCCCTGTTCTCATTCTTCACTTTCAAAGTCTTAGCTGGGGTTAGACATGTGATCAATCACAGCAAAGGAAAGAGCATGCAGTAAGAGTTTCTGAGAAAACTTTGTCTTTCTTATAAAAATCTTACAGAATTCCCTTCTCTTACTTTTCTCAATCAAGGAGTTGGGTTGAAGATATAAGATATTGGGTTGGACAAAAAGCTTATTCAGGTTTTCTCATATCATCTTATGAAAAACTTGAACAAATATTTTGGCCAATCCAATATTTTGTGACTGTACAAAAGGTATTGTACAAATGAATGGAATCCAGCAAAATGCTGGAGGAAATTTAGCAATTCTGGGTGTGATGGTATTGCTCAGAAATGGCAACAACACTAGTAATATCTTCCTCTGGTCTTATTATGAGAGAAAAACTTCTATTCTTTTGTTGTTTAGTCACTCAGTCATGACTGACTCTCTTGCAGGACTGCAACCCCCACCAGGCTCCTCTGTTCATGAGGTTTTTTTTTTTTTTTTTTTTTTTTTTAATTTTTTTATTGGTTGGAGGCTAATTACTTCACAACATTTCAGTGGGTTTTGTCATACATTGATATGAATCAGCCATAGATTTACACTTATTCCCCATCCCGATCCCCCCTCCCATCTCCCTCTCCACCCGATTCCTCTGGGTCTTCCCAGTGCACCAGGCCAGAGCACTTGTCTCATGCATCCCACCTGGGCTGGTGATCTGTTTCACCATAGATAGTATACATGCTGTTCTTTTGAAACATCCCACCCTCACCTTCTCCCACAGAGTTCAAAAGTCTGTTCTGTATTTCTGTGTCTCTTTTTCCGTTTTGCATATAGGGTTATCGTTACCATCTTTCTAAATTCCATATATATGTGTTAGTATGCTGTAATGTTCTTTATCTTTCTGGCTTACTTCACTCTGTATAAGGGGCTCCAGTTTCATCCATCTCATTAGGACTGGTTCAAATGAATTCTTTTTGACGGCTGAGTAAAATTCCATGGTGTATATGTACCACAGCTTCCTTATCCATTCATCTGCTGATGGGCATCTAGGTTGCTTCCATGTCCTGGCTATTATAAACAGTGCTGCGATGAACATTGGGGTGCATGTGTCTCTTTCAGATCTGGTTTCCTCAGTGTGTATGCCCAGAAGTGGTATTGCTGGGTCATATGGCAGTTCTATTTCCAGTTTTTTAAGGAATCTCCACACTGTTTTCCATAGTGGCTGTACTAGTTTGCATTCCCACCAACAGTGTAAGAGGGTCCCCTTTTCTCCACACCCTCTCCAGCATTTATTGCTTGTAGACTTTTGGATAGCAGCCATCCTGACTGGTGTGTAATGGTACCTCATTGTGGTTTTGATTTGCATTTCTCTAATAATGAGTGATGTTGAGCACCATTTCATGTGTTTGTTAGCCATCTGTATGTCTTCTTTGGAGAAATGTCTGTTTAGTTCTTTGGCCCATTTTTTGATTGGGTCATTTATTTTTCTGGAATTGAGCTGCAGGAGTTGCTTGTATATTTCTGAGATTAATCCTTTGTCTGTTTCTTCATTTGCTATTATTTTCTCCCAATCTGACGGCTGTCTTTTCACCTTACTTATAGTTTCTTTTGTAGTGCAAAAGCTTTTAAGTTTCATTAGATCCCATTTGTTTAGTTTTGCTTTTATTTCCAATATTCTGGGAGGTGGGTCATAGAGGATCTTGCTGTGATTTATGTCGGAGAGTGTTTTGCCTATGTTCTCCTCTAGGAGTTTTATAGTTTCTGGTCTTACATTTAGATCTTTAATCCATTTTGAGTTTATTTTTGTGTATGGTGTTAGAAAGTGTTCTAGTTTCATTCTTTTGCAAGTGGTTGACCAGTTTTCCCAGCACCACTTGTTAAAGAGGTTGTCTTTTTTCCATTGTATATCCTTGCCTCCTTTGTCAAAGATAAGGTATCCATAGGTTCGTGGATTTATCTCTGGGCTTTCTATTCTGTTCCATTGGTCTATATTTCTGTCTTTGTGCCAGTACCACACTGTCTTGATGACTGTGGCTTTGTAGTAGAGTCTGAAGTCAGGCAGGTTGATTCCTCCAGTTCCATTCTTCTTTTTCAAGATTACTTTGGCTATTCGAGGTTTTTTGTATTTCCATACAAATTGTGAAATTCTTTGGTCTAGTTCTGTGAAAAATACCGTTGGTAGCTTGATAGGGATTGCATTGAATCTATAGATTGCTTTGGGTAGAATAGCCATTTTGACAATATTGATTCTTCCAATCCATGAACACGGTATGTTTCTCCATCTGTTTGTGTCCTCTTTGATTTCTTTCATCAGTGTTTTATAGTTTTCTATGTATAGGTCTTTTGTTTCTTTAGGTAGATATACTCCTAAGTATTTTATTCTTTTTGTTGCAATGGTGAATGGTATTGTTTCCTTAATTTCTCTTTCTGTTTTTTCATTGTTAGTATATAGGAATGCAAGGGATTTCTGTGTGTTGATTTTATATCCTGCAACTTTACTATATTCATTGATTAGTTCTAGTAATTTTCTGGTAGAGTCTTTAGGGTTTTCTATATAGAGGATCATGTCATCTGCAAAGAGTGAGAGTTTCACTTCTTCTTTTCCTATCTGGATTCCTTTTACTTCTTTTTCTGCTCTGATTGCTGTGGCCAAAACTTCCAACACTATGTTGAACAGTAGTGGTGAGAGTGGGCACCCTTGTCTTGTTCCTGATTTCAGGGGAAATGCTTTCAATTTTTCACCATTGAGGGTGATGCTTGCTGTGGGTTTGTCATATATAGCTTTTATTATGTTGAGGTATGTTCCTTCTATTCCTGCTTTTTGGAGAGTTTTAATCATGAGGTTTTTCAGGCAAGAATACTGGTGTGTGTTTCCTAGGACACTATTAATTGAGATTTTAGTTTATGGCAGCTGAATATGCTCTTAACTCATATATTGCTATAAGTTTTTATTAGTTGTATTCAACAATTTTTCAAATTGTTCTTTAACAACAGTGTCATGTATGACACCTACCCTCCCACTTGAGTGATCTAACTTAAGGGTTCACTAATTTTTGCCTGAGTTAGTCAATAGACCTTTAATAAATGTTTGCTAAATGAAAATGAATTAGATTTTTGTAATATCCATTTATGTTTTCTTGCTACATCAATTCTCTTCTCCTTCCAATAATCTTGAGGTCAATGGATTTATTTTACTGGAGCATAATTTTGATCATGACTTTCTTCTGCTCATAAATGCTAAATGGCTCCCCAGTGTCTTCAGATATCCAAATTCCTTACTCTGTTATTTGAAATCATTCAAAACTCTAACCCTAATATTCCTTTCCAACCGAATTTCACATTATTGATTATAATCCAAATAAATAACACTGCTGTCAACTCTTCTTACATATCTAACCAGTTTTGGGGACAAGATATTATTTCTCCTGCTAGAATGACCTACCACTCCTCATTTTGACTGTTAATCATCTGCTTTTCAGTTCCACCTTGCATTTTATCTCCTCTCAAAAGTCTTTATTCAGTCCCCAATTCCATCTAACCGCACTGAGGTAGAACCAATCTTCTATTCTCAACTATAACAGATATGTATTTGTAATTTTCTAATAGCTTACATATCTTGCTGAGTAGTATAGGGTTCTATGTATAGGTCTTATTTATTTTATTTTATAGAAGGAATTTTTGTCCTTCTCTCTTTCTCAGTCTCTTCAATATTATATCATCAAGATGATTTTTAAAAGCTTTGAATGCAATTGACATGTTAATTTCAGTATACAATGTAATGATTCAATATTTGAACATATTGTGAAATGATAACCATAGTAAGTCTAATTATTTTTGCTGGAGATCTTCTGTAGATATATTTTATCATATTTTTAAAATTACTATTTATGGCTTGATAAAAGTCTTTAACATGAATAGGGAGTAATTATCTTCTGACCATGAAGGAGTATAGAAGTTGTGTTCCCAGAGTAAACAACTTAAAAACTGGTCACATTAATGAAACAACCGTTTTTAGACATTGAGACAAGTAGTGTAGGGCTTCAATTCCTGAGAAAAAGGAATCGAATAAAGTCCCTATGAGTTTCTAGCTTTTCTCTTTAAAACATTTCCAGACTGCAGTGCAAACAAAAGAAACTCAAGGAGAATATTGCCATCTTATTGAAGAGCCTGATATCAAAGTTTGGCTAGGCTGAAGCAGCTGGGATATGTAAGGTGTGTCATCAGGGATGACATACCAAAAGCTCCTGGGATCTGAACAAGATTTCTGTAGTACCCCGTAGTCTACTGTTGATACTAAACTGTGAATCAAAAGTAAAACTTATCTTTGACAAAGGAGGCAAGGATATACAATAGAAAAAAGACAACCTCTTTAACAAGTGGTGCTGGGAAAACTGGTCAACCACTTGTAAAAGAATGAAACTAGAACACTTTCTAACACCATACACAAAAATAAACTCAAAATGGATTAAAGATCTAAATGTAAGACCAGAAACTATAAAACTCCTAGAGGAGAACATAGGCAAAACACTCTCCGACATAAATCACAGCAAGATCCTCTATGACCCACCTCCCAGAATATTGGAAATAAAAGCAAAACTAAACAAATGGGACCTAATGAAACTTAAAAGCTTTTGCACTACAAAAGAAACTATAAGCAAGGTGAAAAGACAGCCCTCAGATTGGGAGAAAATAATAGCAAATGAAGAAACAGACAAAGGATTAATCTCAGAAATATACAAGCAACTCCTGCAGCTCAATTCCAGAAAAATAAATGACCCAATCAAAAAATGGGCCAAAGAACTAAACAGACATTTCTCCAAAGAAGACATACAGATGGCTAACAAACACATGAAAAGATGCTCAACATCACTCATTATTAGAGAAATGCAAATCAAAACCACAATGAGGTACCATTACACGCCAGTCAGGATGGCTGCTATCCAAAAGTCTACAAGCAATAAATGCTGGAGAGGCTGTGGAGAAAAGGGAACCCTCTTACACTGTTGGTGGGAATGCAAACTAGTACAGCCACTATGGAAAACAGTGTGGAGATTTCTTAAAAAACTGGAAATAGAACTGCCATATGACCCAGCAATCCCACTTCTGGGCATACACACTGAGGAAACCAGATCTGAAAGAGACACGTGCACCCCAATGTTCATAGCAGCACTGTTTATAATAGCCAGGACATGGAAGCAACCTAGATGCCCATCAGCAGATGAATGGATAAGGAAGCTGTGGTACATATACACCATGGAATATTACTCAGCCGTTAAAAAGAATTCATTTGAACCAGTCCTAATGAGATGGATGAAGCTGGAGCCCATTATACAGAGTGAAGTAAGCCAGAAAGATAAAGAACATTACAGCATACTAACACATATATATGGAATTTAGAAAGGTGATAATGATAACCCTATATGCAAAACAGAAAAAGAGACACAGAAATACAGAACAGACTTTTGAACTTTGTGGGAGAATGTGAGGGTGGGATATTTCAAAAGAACAGCATGTATACTATCTATGGTGAAACAGATCACCAGCCCAGGTGGGATGCATGAGACAAGTGCTCCGGCCTGGTGCACTGGGAAGACCCAGAGGAATCGGGTGGAGAGGGAGGTGGGAGGGGGGATCGGGATTGGGAATACATGTAAATCCATGGCTGATTCATATCAATGTATGACAAAACCCACTGGAAAAAAAAAATAATAAATAAAATAAAAAAAAAAAAAAGAAAAAAAAAAAAGTAAAACTGAATTATTTGTGGGTATGCTTCTGTATTAGTCTATTCAAGTTGCTATAACAAAATGCCACAGACTGGATAGTTGCAACAACAAAAATGTATTTCTCATTTTTCTGGAAGCTAGGCAGTCTAAGATCAAGGTGCCCATTGACTAGATTCCTGATGTGTGCTCTCTCCCCAAATTATAGATGGCTCCTTCTTAGAGCCCTCAGACGGCTCAGAGAGAGCAAGCTCTCCAGTATCTATTTCTATAAGAACACAACCCTGTGGGATCAAGGGTCCACCTTCACGGCAATTAACCTTTATTAGCTCCTTTGGCCCTATGTCCAAATACAGTCACAAAATTGGGAGTCAGGGTTTTAACATATGAATTTGGGGGAACACAATTCAGCCCACAATAGTTTCTATTGTCCATTTCTCTCCACTTTCATGTGATGTGTCTGGTGATTTTTGCCTAAATTCCAGAAGTTATATACATATATATATACACACACACGTGTGTGTGTATATATATATATATATATAATAATACATACATGGCTTCCCTGCTGACTCAGATGGTAAATATATGACTTTTTATTATAAATACATTTACATATATATATATATAATTTTTTACATTTACACTACATGATATTATATATTATATATATATATATATAAGATATATTATACTGTATATTAATTCCATCATGTACAATCTGATTCCAAGTTTGGTTTTCAGCATTCATTAGGCTGACACGCCTTTAGTTTTCCCTACTCTTAGGATATAGCTGGAACATCAGGGGTTCCAACTGAGAGCCTGAAGTGTTTATTAGGGCTCCCTCCTTGGCAGAAGCTGAACTCCAATGACTGTGTCCTCAGCTACCTGAGCATTTTGAAACCCTCACTTTCCTTTGTAGAGGCTTTTTGTGTTTACTTCTTAGCCTCTTATTATGACCATCTTAAGAATTTCATAAATGGCTCACAGTAAATGTCTGCCAGTGTCACGTTCACTTTTCCCCATCTCTGCACTCTCTTGTCCCCCCCAGTCTTGTTTGGCTATCCCAGACAAAAATTATTCACCAGCCCCATGTGATTGACAAAACCCCATCTGCTTATCTACACTGGTTCTGGTCCTTTGCCTGTTTCTCAGACTCCCAACATCCCAGGACCACAACTGGCAGGTACCCTGAGGAGAAAGTGTTTTCTGTCCCCCTCTGAGGATTTCTTCCCTATTGCCTCCTCATCTGACCTTTCTAGTCAGATTTTTAAAATCTGTATCCAATTTTTCCAATTATTTTAACAGAGGTACTGGTTTGCCATGAGTTGCTCCCTCAAAATAATTTACAATGTGAGGCTTTCTAATGTAAATGCTCTATGAAAAGGGAAGTCAGGGGCCTAGAGTAAAAAGAAGCTCATTTAAAGTTTAATCAAGTTGAGGGGTGCTGCTTTGTTGGATCAGATGGTAAAACATCTGCCTGCAATGCAGGAGACCAGGGTTTGATCCCTGGGTCAGGAAAATCTCTGTAGAAGTTCCCTGTAGAAGGAAGATCCTTATAGAATACCCACTCCAGTATTTTTGCCTGGAGAATTCCATGGACACACCATGGGGTCACAAACAGTTGGACACAACTGAATGGCTAACATACCAGTCACAACCTGGCTCAAAACCTATGTGATATTAAGCAGAACCTCTTTAAATCTCTCTTTTTTTCTCCCCTCAGCCAATACTGAGGGAAATAAAAACAACATAACAACATCTCTGTGGTAGTCATATTTTCATACCCACTTTATGGAAAAAGAAACACTTACTCAGATAAGGCAAGTTCCTTGACTTTGTCCATGTAACTAGGAAGTGGCTGATGTCTATCATCAAGATTTAAGAGCCCATTTTCCTAACCACTATGTCAGAGATGAAATAGATCTCTTCATCACATAATTCCCCACTTTTACACCATTTTTTTTTGTTTGTTTATCTTGTATGGCCTTCATCCAAATCAACATGTTGGGAAGTGCAACAAAACTAACCTACGTTTCAAAAATTTTATACATGGTAATAGCAATCTTTAACCCCAAACATCACCACAATTCAATGATAGAGACTACTAAAAGAAACTATGCCATTGTCCCTCTGTATCCTAAGTTTCATATCTGCAGATTCAACCAACTGCAGATTTTCTTTTCTTTTTTTAATTAATTTATTTTTTATTGAAGGATAATTGCTTTACAGAATTTTATTGTTTTCTGTCAAACCTCAACGTGAATTAGCCATAGGTATACATATATCCCCTCCCTCTTGAACATCCCTCCCACCTCCCTCCCATCCCACCTCTAGAGGTTGACACAGAGCCCCTGTTTGAGCTTCCTGAGCCTAACAGCAAATTCCCGTTGGCTATCTATTTTACATATGGTAGTGTAAGCTTCCATGTCACTCTTTCCATACATCTCACCCTCTCCTCCCCTCCGGCCCTGTCCATAAGTCTATTCTCCATGTCTGTTCATCCATTGCTGCCCTGTAAATAAATTCTTCAGTACCATTTTTCTAGATTCCATATATATGCACTAGACCAACTGCAGATTTTCAACTGCGGAACTTTAGTCTGAAAGTGGTTGAATCCAAAGGTGGTGCTATTAGTAAAAAACCCACCTGTGAATACAGGATACATAAGAGACTCAGGTTTGATCCCTGGGTTGGGAAGATTCCCCTGGAGGAAGGCATGGCAATCCACTCCAGTATTCTTGCCTGGAGAATACCAGGGAGAGAGGAGCCTGGTGAGCTACAGCCCATGGGGTCAGAAAGAGTCAGACACGACTGAAGTGACAGCATGCACAGGATGGGAAATCCGCGGATATGGAGGGCCAACTGTATTCATGGTGCTATGCCATTTATGTAAAGGACTTGAGTATCTGCAGATTTTGGAACCAAATCCCTCAGAGACACCAAGGGATGATAGTAAATCTTTTGTATATATTCTATATGATTCCAAAGAAAATTAAGGAGATTGGTATTTTTCTATTACCTGTGCCATCAGAGCAATAGATAATGAGCAAAAGCCAGACCCTTCCTATCACACTAACAAAAACAATAACTATACATTTTGATGGATAACTATGTGTCAACCTCCATACTAAGAGATATGCATTTTTTTCTCACTTAGCTTAATTAACAACAGTTTGTGAAGTAGTTACATTCTTCATTTTAGATATTAGAAAAATGAGTGTTAGAGAGGCTAAGTAACTTGCACAAGGAGATTCACTCTAATGATATTTACAAACCATTAAAACTTGAATCTGAGATTGAGTTTTCTATTTGCTGATCCCAGTGTCTGTGCTCAATGTCTTTCCTCATGTGCTGTGGTTCTGGGCCATATGTCAGCTCCTTCCATTCTTCTCCTCCCTTCCTTCCTCCCATCCTCTTCTCCTCCCTCCCCCTCTTCCTTCCTTCAATGCCTTCCTTCCATCTTTGCTCAACAACCTTTCTTTCTTTCAACTATCTCACAAACTTAAATAGATCAGCATTTAGGGTAACACATTTTCACACTGGAGCAATTTGAAGACTGTGAGATAGGTGACTTCCTAAATGGAACAATTTCCCTTAGGTACTAATAGTAATTAAAAAAGAAAAAAATGTAAGACATTTTTTAATTGAGGAAAAATTAAAGAAATGTTTCTGTTGTTATAGACATACATTAATATTCAATTACAATTAAAAGGCAGCAGATTTCATAGTATGGTTCATTGATCTGTGATGGGGGATATCAATGATCAAAAGCATTCTTCATATTGTACTTTTACACCTTCAAAAAATGCTTAGTGTTTCAGTGTTTTTCAATCCTGCCTCAAAAATTTACCAGAGCAGTTTATAAAAAGGAAAATTTTAAATATCCAAGCCCTACCCAACACCTGCCCTAGAATTATCAGATGTATATGAGTTGGGTTTTAAAAATATAAAATCCCCATGATTAAATTTGAAATACAGCCTAATATTAAGAATTCCTGCCCAGTTTTTTTTTTTTTTTGATGAACATTTTAATGCGTTGACCAGTTGAGCTTACAAACTGTGAGAAAGTATTCACTTTACTTCTGTGTTATGTAAATAACCATATTAATGTTTATGGATATTCAGCGAATATCCTCAGTTCTCTCATCTGGGGATGTGATGGGCTTGTACTTCTCAGCTCCCTTGTGGCTGGGAGGATCCATGTGCCTAATGAAACTGCACTTCTGGGCCTGAACATATCATTGCCCGGTGAGTTCAGTATCTGCTACTGAAAAAATGGTGGATGGACCAGGAGCAGCAGTAGTATCGTCGGAGCTCTTCTTAGACCACATCTATTCTCAGACCCTGCCTAGATGCACTGAATTAAAACTGGCATTTTCACAAGATCCCCAGGTGAACTCATTCAGATCAAAGTTTGAAAAACATTGCTCTCGAGTTCAAGCTTCCCTGGACTGAGGCCAGCAAAGTTGGAGATGCTGGCTGGAGTACCCGTGGTAGAAATGGTGACCCATTTGCCAGCCTGGAACACTGATGACTCTGATGGGCAGAGCTCCCGGCCAACTGGGGAGAAACATGTAGCAGGAGCTAAACTTTTGTCTTTTAAGATGTTTGTGTGGCTGGACTTGGCAGGATAACATGTCTCATACTGACTAGATAGCTTTAGGATACATTTCTTTTCTTGAACTCCTTCTCTCTGCACTGTTATAAAATACACAGTGTCAAATTAAAATCAAAACATCTGTGAATAATTTCAATTAGAATACAAATTTGGGGCTTCCTTGGCGGCTCAGTGGTAAAGAATCTGCTTGCTAATGTAGGAGACATGGGTTCAATTTTTGATCTGGGAATATCCTACATGCCACGGAGCAACTAAGTCCCTGCACAAATGCTGAACCCGCGTTCTAGAGTTCTCGAGCTGCAACTATTGAGCCCATGTGCCACAACTACTGAAACCCTAGAACCTAACACACTCCTAAAGCCCGTGCTCCACAATAAGAGAAGCCACCACAATGAGAAGCCCATGTACCGCAACTGGAGAGTAACCTGTACTTGCCACACCTAGAGAAAACCCATGCAGCAATGAAGACTCGGGGCAACCAAAAACTAATATATACATAAGATTATAAAATACACAGTGTCAAATTAAAATCAAAACATTTACGAGTATTTTCAACTAGCACACACTTCTTTTTTTTTTTAAAGCACCAGAATCAAAGAGTCACATTGACAGGAAAATAAAGTCAAGACCAGCCAGAGACAAGACAGGACAAGGCAGGTATACAAGCCACACTAGAGGCGCACTGGGTAGATTTTGGTTTCATTCAGATCTTTGAGGAAACAGCTCTGAGTGGAGCCTGTAGTGAACAGAGAAGAATGGCTGCCTCTGTTTCAAAATTTGAAACTCGCTGGTATTAAAATCAAAACCAAATGCACAGATGGGGAGTGGGGTGAGGAAGATTATCACCACTTGCCATATGGGCGGCTCTGTTTACTGAGCAAGGGAAAAAACAGGTGGGTCAAAAAGCAAGCAGGAAATAAGAGAGAGAAGAAGGGAGTAGGAATAGTGACAAAGGTTTCAGGCTTACCACAGCTTGTTCTTTTATTTCAAACCTAGAAAATAGCTCTGGGCACGCTTGCCTTGATGAGCTGGAAAAGTTCCACACGTCCAGCGACCCCGACACAGGCCACATCGGGAATGAATGCATCTTTCTGACAAAGGGCTAATCTCGTGCAAACACATTGCAGAGTGTTTTCGGGTCCTCTAATGACCCCCAGACTCTCGCTTGCACCATACTGTTAATGGAGGGGATATTTGGGCTAAATATTGTACAGATTAAACTGGGGGATTATTTCCCTTGCATGTTAAAAACATCATTCTGCCCTGTAGCCAGAGCATTCTTGACTGGGAAATACAAAGTGTAACTGAATTTTCCTTTGCTTCAGTAGTGCAGGCTTGAGAAAATCTAGAGGGGCTGTTGAACTTTCTTCCTTAAAACAAGCCTGAATTTTTCTTTCTAGGACACCATGAGATACCAGTGGTTTCAGAATGGAAATGCAACGACTACAGACCAGATGCTGAGTTTCCTCAATCATTCAGGTATGCATTTATTTTTAAAAACATGTGCATGCTCTCTATTTGCCAAACACTGTGTGGAAGCTGGAAATACAGTGGGAATCAAGAGACACAAAGTCTGGTCCTTCTGCAGATTCTAGTAGAGCACTATGTCCTCTGGATAAATGGAGACCAAACATGTCCACTGGGAACGCTGACCAACATCCGGATATTCAGGTAACTGCCATGAACCCACCTTGCTTGGTACCATGGCATCATTTTATGGCACACTAATCCCACCTTATATGGCATGTGAAGGTCTTTTTCACTTTTGTCCATTGATTCAGTCATTTACTTAGCATTTTCCTACCATAAAACTCAGCCTTCTGACAGGCTACTTTTGAACTAAGGAGTCTATGACACAGAGTACTTCCCAAGTCAAGTTCTATGCTAATGGGAGGGATTAGTGTATTGATCAAGAATTAAAGTGAGTGGGTCATAGTCATACAGTTTATGAACAAAAGCAAGATAAAATGGTTACGGACTGGGGTAGAGTGAGCTAAGCTGGTCAAATTCCTGTTGGAAATTAATGCTGCAAACATTGAATGTTGTCATGTCACATGATTCTTGCATATAGTTTTACTTGCTCCACCAATCCTGAATATTGTTATTATTCTCTATTGTTATTATTACAGTGCTTGCTTTAATGCAACCTAGATGCTGAGGCAGCCTAACTTGTATGTCACAAGAGCCACATTCCCCAGGAATGCACACTTTGATTTTGTCAGTACCATCATTCACACACTCTTCTGGGTAACTCTGACCTTTCATCTTCTCCAAGGCTCTGTTCCTGCTGAGCTAAAATAGGGCAGTATGCCTTCTTTCCTGCTTCTAGGTGAAAATGCACACATGGGTTACAAATGGAAACCTATTTATGACGGAGAAAATTGGAGGGTGAAAATAGAGTGCTTATCAACTTGTCACAATATGAGGATGCTAGAAGGTAAAGTGTCATTTTCATGCTACCTTCAGAGGAAGGAAGCTGATTTTCCTTTCAACAAATGTCACGGAAAACTTTTAGACTGTCACATACGGCGTGTATTTCCAGAACCTGGTCCAACTTAGCAACCATAAGAGCTTTGTGAACACAGCCATCCAGAAGATGTGGTTTTGAGGGGAGGAGGTGGGGCATCACCAGTGACAGAACAGTGAGACATGAATGTGGAACCAGAAGACAAGAAAGCAAGTACACTAAGAAAACATTCATGAAACTGGTGATGTTGAGTTTACCCATGAACACTGGTACTGACTGGAAATACATCTGACTGTCTTCATGCCTGTATACTCTTACATGAAGACCTATACATATTATATACATTCTGTCTTAGGTTAAATTTCTCCAGAAACTGACCCTACAAAGAGGACTGAGCAAGATTTTCTGGGTAGTGATCCTAGGAATTACCAGTGGGGGAGCAGGAACAGAAGAAAACCTAGATAAGGTATGTAAGTGGGTTGGTTACTGCTCCAGGCCACTGGGAGTCCACGTCTGGGACAACCCAGGGAGAGGTGCAGAACCCACCACAGTGTAATCCCACAAGAGGGGCAAAGAAACTGGGATGTGCATCCATTCGTTTCCATTCATCATGGCTGAAGGCTGATCTCAAGGATATTAATGCATAGCCCCTCCATCGTCTGTCCCTACAAGCTGAGGGCATTCCTGCAATCAGGACACCCTTCAGGAAGTGTCTGAGTGTTTTTAGGAAGCAGTAGTCAGTGTCTATGGGATGATGAGTGGGGAGGCACATGGGCAAGAAGCTGACAGTATCTGTTAGCCACACCACTGTCCTCAGACTCTATGATGTTGACTCTGATTTTCCTTACTTGAGTCTGATCCTTCCTATTCCTACTCTACCAAATATGACCTACGGAGGGACACCTCAGGCTCCTGTATTGAAGAGAAAGGCATTTCCCTCACGCCGCCATCTTCCATCCAAGTCTCTAGAGTAGCACTGTTCAGGAGAAATGTAATGTGAGTCGCAAATGCAAGTCACATAAGTAATGTTATGTTTTCCAATTAAAAAACACATGAAATGAATTTTACATTTTGTTTTTACTCTATGTAACTAAAATATTATTTCAACATGTAATTAATACAGAACTAGTAATGGGATATTTTGCTTTCTCTCAGGTAAAGTCTTTAAAAAAGATGCATATTTTACATTTCCAGCAGTCAACAGTTATATGTGGCTAGCAGTTACCATATTGGACAGGACAGATCTGGATCTTCTCCACCCTCCATCTTCAACAAGGAGTGCTTAGCACTGTCTTACTACATTAAAAGTGAGATGAGTAAATCTACAAGGGCATAAACAGCTCACACTCCTAGAATATTAAGTGGGAGGTGTGCTACCAATGTCTATAATAGTTTGTCATTGGTTTACAGAGTAAATATATAATAATACTAAAGGCCATATATACTTGTCCCTTACCCCACTCTCTTAAAGGAAAAAAAAAGAAAAAAAAGATTTGTTGCATTGTAAAGATTTACCCACAGCTCTAGGAATGGAGTCTGGGGGAACCTTCCACTGACTGTAATTAAGTTTCTATATCTAGCAAATTGGGGAGGGAAAATATGTGTGGTTTCCCCATGATCCACCTCCATCATTTGTGTGGTATTCTTCTACAGTGTATCAAGGTTGGTCTGTGTGACCAACAGAATAAAGTATAAGTGATGGTATACCACTTCTGAGATCAGGCTATAAAAGAGACTTTGCTATCTCTCTCATTGTTTCCTCTAGGGGGAAGCTGGCTGCCATGGTAAAGAACAGCCCTGTGGAGAGACCTATTTTGTGAGGAGAAACTGACTCTTGTCAACAGCCTGATGAGTAACCTTAGAAGTGGATCTTCCCATGCTGGTCAATCTTAGAGACCGCAAGTCCAGCTGACAGCTTAACGGCAACCTCACGGGAGCCCTGAGGCAGAACCCCCCAGCTTATGGATCCCCCAGGTTTCTGATCCTCAGACACTATGTGAGATAACCAATGTCAGCTGTTTGACTGTTAAGATTTTGGATAATTTGCTGCACAGCAAGAAATAACTTACACAACATCCAATAAAATAATTTAAATTATAGATAAATGGGAGTACATTTCTGTGTTTACAAACAGATTTGTGTTTGTCACAGTCATACTGAAAAGAGTGAGCCTGAGAAAAGAGGATAAAAACCAGACCATGATAGACAATGAAGCAGGCAATCACGGCCCACTACAGTATTTCTGACTGAAAATTCCATGGACAGAATTGCCCACGGGGTTCCCAAAGAGTCAGACATGACTGAGCACAGACACACACAAAAAAGAACAGAAAGTTAAGAACATTAGGACAAGGAAAATGAGAGTCCAGACCTTCCTCAGAGAAAAGATATCAAGCTTGTTTTCATTGTTTGTTAGTCAAATGTAAAAGCATGGGGTCAAAATCAATTTATTAAGGTGAGGTACTAGGTGTTGAAGTCATCCAAGTCTTATCCAAATCATCAAAAATTAAATGAAACAAAAAAGAGGAAAAAAGGGAAAAAATCTTATTCACAGTGTTTAAGATGAATCCAAATTCTGAGATTATATATCAGAGAGAACTGAAAATATACTTATGCCCCCAATCTGGAATTTCACCTGGAATTAAAGATGGTTTTGGTTCTCCCTGGAGCCAATGTTCCAGAAATGTTAACTGAGTTTCTAAAGAAGCCATGCCTTTGGGCATAGCATACAGAATGCTTTATGCGAGCTTCATTAATCTTGTTAAATAACATGTCTTTGCCATTCATTGATTAGACATACAAATCATTCATCCCCACAAGGAATTGCAAAAGAATCTGAAGTCACTCAAAACCCAGGCTTGTGCTGCCTGTGGTTGTCAAGGTAACAAACATCTTACAATTCCAAGCAAACAAACCTCTGCAGACTATTTTGAAGCCACCATAGGTATTAGCCAGTCTTCCACCTCCCACTTCATATAACAATTTCCAGAGGCATTCTCAGGAGAGCCAATCAAGATATTAAGTTTACCCACAGACAACCAGACTGCCAAAACCCTGCAGCAAGTCAGGAGAAGTAAACAGGGTTTTCTTTGTCTTCCATCAACCTTTAGATGCCAGATTCTTCAGAGGCAAACAGAAGCCCCCTCTGCTGTTAATGCTTGTTACAGCAGCTGTGTTCAGGGCACTGCCTGAAGGAGAGGTATCAGGAACCCAAGGATGCAAATTCTACTTGCTTTTTTATATTGAGCACAATGATGATTATAGGTGTTATTTCTTAACTGTTTACAATGGGATCAGGCCCTTTTAAACATTATCTCATGTTTCAAATATTATCTTAGGCAAAAGAGGTTTCATCATGCTCAGTTTAAAGATGAGAAACTTTTTCTCTAGATTCCATATATATGCATTAATATAGTACTGATGAACCTATTTACAGAGAAGAAATGGAGACATAGACACAGAGAATGGATTTGTGGACACAGTGGGGGAAGGTGAGGATGGGACAAATTGAGAAAGTAACATTGGTATATATATACTATCATGTAAAATAGATAGCTAGTGGGAAGCTGCTCTATAACACAGGATGCCTAGCATGCTGCTCTGTGATGAAATAGAGGGGTGGAATGCAGAGGGGAGGGAAGCGCATGAGGGAGGGGATATAATTATGACTGATTTGTTGGATCATATAGAAAACAAAGGAATTCCAGAAAAAAAGCATATATTTCTGTTTATTTGACTATGCAAAAGCCTTTGATTGTGTGTTTCACAGCAAACTATAGAAAATTCTTGAAGAGATGGGAAGACCAGACCACCTTATCTGTCTCCTGAGAAACCTGTATGCAGGTCAAGAAGTAACAGTTAGAACTGGACATGGAATAATTGATGGGTTCAAAATTGGCAAAGAAATATGACAAGGCTATATATTTTCACCCTGCTTATTAAACTTATATGTAGAGTACATCATGCAAAATGCTTGGCTGGATGAAACACAAGCTAGAATCAAGATTGCCAGGAGAAATATCAACCTCAGATATGCAGATGATACCACCTTAATGGAAGAAAGCGAAGAGGAACTAAATAGCCTCTTGATGAGGGTTAAAGAAGAGAGTGAAAAAGCTGGCTTAAAACTCAACATTCAAAAAATTAATATCATGACATCCAATCCCATCACTTCATAGCAAATAGATGGGGAAACAATGGAAACAGTGACAGATTTTATTTTCCTGGGCTCCAAAATCACTGGGGATGGTAACTGTAGCCATGAAATGAAAAGACACTTGCTCTTTGGAAAGAAAGCTATGACAAACCTAGACAATGTATTAAAAAGTAGAGACATCACTTTGCTGACAAAGGTCCTTATAGTCAAAGCTATGGTTTTTCCAGTAGTCATATACAGATGTGAGATTTGGATCATAAAGAAGGCTGAGCGCCAAATAATTGATGCTTTTGAATTGTGGTTCTGGAGAAGACTCTTGAGAGTCCCATGGACAGCAGGGAGATCAAACCAGTCAATCCTAAAGGAAATCTACCCTGAATATTCATTGGAAGGACTAATGGTGAAGCTCCAATACTTTGGACACCAGATGTGAAGAGCCAACTCATTGGAAAAGACCCAGATGCTGGGAAAGGTTGAAAGAAAAAGAAGAGGGCAGCAGAGGGTAAGATGGGTAGGTAACATCACTGACTCAATGGACAAGAATTTGAGCAAACTCCGGGAGTTAGTGAAGGACAGGGGAGTCTGGCATGTTGCAGTCCACGTGGTCACAAAGAGTTGGACACGACTGAGCAACTGAACAGCAACCATGACTAATTTGCACTGATGTACAATAGAGATTACAACAATATGGTAAAACAATTATCACCCAATGAAATAAATAAATAAAATTGGCTGAGTGGAAAAAAGAAAAGATGAGAGACTTGAGGTTCAGTGTGTGGTTGAATTCTCACCAAGGACATATAACTATTATGTGACAGGACCTTGGTACGTGCCAGACACTACCTGACTTCACCAGTAATGGTCCTATACACTGTGATTTTTCTCACAATCACCTTACCACTTCCTGCCCAGGAATCAAGTCTCTGTCTTCCTGTTTCCTTCATAAAATGCCATTTATTATGAAACGTTTTCTCCCCATCTCTACAATGATGATACTAAAAATATTTAAAACCTGGTATGGGTTTGCATAAGATCTATGCCATTTTTATAGATTCCATACGTATGCATTAATATACAATATTTGTTTTTCTCTTTCATTCTGCATGACTCTCTACACAACATTGTTAAGCAATTAAACTCCAATCAAATTATTTTTAAAAAAATGGTATGGCTTGGGAGTTGACTAGTCAGCACATATGCCTCATAGGGTTAGTGCAGAGAAGAGTCCCACAAGTCCCTGAAATGACAGAGGCTGGCCCTTTAGTTGCTGTGTTCTCAAAACTGAGGGGTTCCTAGAGGGAAGTAGGGTTCTCATGGTCTTGTGACAGCTCCTATTTACCAACTGTTATATAGGTCTTTAAAAAATTTAATAGGTAGCATGGTTAGAGTGGTGTAGACCAGCTGAGTGTCAGTATTGAAAAACTCAACAGATTAATAATAGCAGGAAGATAAAACTTTGACCTTATGAACAACTGTTTTGCTCTAGCATTTCCACCAGAAAATATGTAGAAGTTTATACATTGTGTAAAAATACATATTTAGTCTCTCACATAGAGACTAGTGGGACCTTCCCTAGTGGCTCAGAAACTGAAAGAAAAGAATTTTTTTTCAATGGTAAAGAATCTGCCTGCCAACGGAGGAGACACAGGAGACACGGGTTTGATCCCTGGATCAGGACAATTCCCTGGAGGAAGGAATGGAAACCCACTCCAGTATTCTTGCCTGGAGAATCCCATGGACAGAGGAGTCTACAGGCTACAGTCCGTGGGGTCACAAGAGTTGGACATGGTTTAGCGACTAAACTACAACAACAAATACAGACTTGTATTAGCAATACCAGTCTTCCTCAGCAACTCAGACGGTACAGAATCTACTTGCAATTAGGGAGACCTAGGTTCAATCCTTGGGTCAGGAAGATCCTCTGGAAAAAGGAATGGAAACCCACTCCAGTATTCTTCCCTGGAGAACTCCATGAACAGAGGAGCCTGGTGGGCTACAGTTCATGGGGTTGCAAAGAGTTGGACATGACTGAGTGACTAACTTGCACACACACATTAGCAATACTAGGAATATGATGTAGTTGCAAAGACAGTTTGTGGTTTTAATTACATAGCCCTAGAGAACCTCAGTTCTCTCAGAGCTGAAAAAAATCTGCATTGAATAATGACTACTACAAATTTATAAATAAGCTAATGTTCTTTGTCAGTTTCTTTCCTTATATTTTGGAAAATAATATAAATTGTTCATGGAAGAAAATTTAGAAAACGAACAGAATTTGGTCTCTTAAAATGAGTTTATACTTTAGGTATGTTAGTATACTGCTTAACTGGTTCAAAAAATATCTGGTCATTGTTGTCATGATATTCCCTAGTGTGCAAAGAGTAGCATGATATTTCATTTGAGATAGCTGGCAATCATAGGAGAAGAAGGAGAAGAGGGGACAAATATTCCAGAGGACTACAGAGAAATGCACTGAGGAAAGTTTCTGAAGCTAACTCAGTCTCAGACAAATGAGCACCATTCACAAGGAATATGAGGAAACTGGGTGGGTGTATTTCCTTAAACAACACATTTTAAAAGTTCATTAGTACTATCCTCAAAAAATTTTTATTATATCTACTTTTAGAAATATCCTCAAAAACAGCAGTCCCCAACCTTTGTGTCACCAGGGGCCAATTTTGTGGAAGACAATCTTTCTACAGACCTGGGGTGGAGGGGGGATGCTTTAGAGATGATTCAAGCTCATTATATTTATTGTGTACTTCATTTCTAACCTAATGCTACCACTGATCTGATAGGAGGTACTGGTCTGTGGCCTGAAGGTTGGGGACCCGTGCTCAAAATATACCTGATTACTTAGCTATGAAACTATAAACAAAACTATAAACAGGTAAATTAACTATGAATTATCTTTAAATAAAATAACGAAAATGCTATTTGTCCTTCAGAGATTCCTATGTAGTAAAATATTAAATGCCCAGCAGTAAATATTTCTCTTATAGGACCTTGCAGGTAAATGGCCATTTCAGACTAAGGGAATAAAACTGAGGATTATTTCTTCTGGGTCCTACTGCTCCAATTTAACTCAAAAAAAGACACTGAGCTATAACAGCTAATTATATGTTAAGAATTCTGCTAATTATTATTTTTTGGGGGTTAAGTCATTATTAATTTTAACCTTTGAACTTTTGTATCTTTTCTGTAGAGTGAAGTTAATATTGTCCCTGCTGCTATTCCTGTCATCAGATTCAAAGGATTTGGGGTTGCCATGATTTTAACAGAGAACATTATCTTGGACACTGTTTACCTAAGGCCTAACAGGTGGTTGAAGACAATGAAAGTCAGTAGTTGTTGGCAGTTACACTGAACTATTATTGCTTTTCCATGTCCTCTTTTCCAGGCAACTTTGCAGTTCCTCTTACAAAAATACAAACTGGGCCTTGTAACCCTGGAGCTCAGCCAAAGAACTGCTTTGCTCAGAGGAACTCGGGCATAAGTGGCAGTGCTGGTTCCAAACCTAGGCATTGACAGGCCTTGTCTGTTTCCAGTTTGCTTCTTGATCTACCATCAGTGAGCTTCCCTGGTGGTTGAGATAGTAAAGAACCTGTGTGCAATGCAGGAGACCCAGGTTAGATTGCTGGGTTGGGAAGATCCCCCTGGAGAAGGGAATGGTTACTCACTCCAGTATTCTTGCCTGGAGAATCCCACTGACAGAAGAGCCTGGTAGGCAACAGTCCATGGAGTTGCAAAGAGTTGGACATGACTGAGCAACTAATACACACGCACGCACACACACACACACACTCCCATCACTGTCATGAAAGCAGATTCTCTGGATGGTTGCTCTCCCTCCATCTCGGGCCCCAGCCTAAACAGGCTGGGAGCAGAACCCCTGCAAAACTGTGCAGCCAGATGCAGGCTGGAGGAGCCACTCCAGCTCACTTAGACATGAGAGAAAGGAATGCTTAGTGGTAAATGACCTGGAAGCATTTGCAGTTGCTTGTTACATGATAAAATTTGTCAGTAGTTGACTGACACGCTGAAGTGGACTTAAGGTAATAGAGTCTTGCCAGTGTTGCTCTCTGCTCAAATCATGAAAATGTAAAACTTCTTAAGAGGCCAGAACAGCATCAGTAAAGATAACCTTTGATTGAGTATAAATGAAACTGAAGTGAAAGCTTTAGTCATTCAGTTGTGTCCAACTCTTTGTGACTCCATGGACTGTAGCCCGCCAGGCTCCTCTGTCCATGGAATTCTTCAGGTCAGAATACTGGAGTGGGTAGCCATTCCCTTCTCCAGAGGATCTTTCCAACCCAGGGATCAAACCCGGATCTCCTGCATTGTAGGCGGACTCTACTGCCTAAGCCACCAGGAAAGCATAAAGAAAGAGAATTAAAACAGCAATTTAAAAATTCTTTAATTAGTTTTAATCTAGACTTAAAACTAAGTTAACCAAACATGTCATACTTCATCTGTATTGTATTTTCTGTATTGTCACTTTTTTTAAGGTAATATAAATACTATTACATTATTTTCAAAAGACATGTCCAGATTTAGAGAGAGAGGGCCATTAGAATCCAGTAATTACAGAGGACTTCCTAGCTTAAATATTCTTAAGTTTGATCTAATTAAAGGAAAATGTCATCTTCTTGGGAGAGTCCATTAGTAGGGATTATGGTTTTCATTCTGAAAACTGGAGTTTGAACACACTCCAGGAGTTGGTGATGGACAGGGAAGCCAGCCTGGCGTGCTGCAGTCCATGAGGTCGCAGAGTCGGACATGACTGAGTGACTGAACTGAACTGATTAGTAGGGAACAAGTAAGTAGAAGCTTCTGTCTCTAAATATTAAATGGATACAGTTTATTACAAATAATGTGGTGAGGATGCACATAATTTAAACACACTCTGCTTGTGAGAACTGTGCAAACTTCTTTGGGTCTAAAGATGTCAAAGAGTCCTTTCACAATGTATCTTGGACTACACAAACTGTAGCTTTATGTATTACACGCAGACGCAGACATGGCTCACTCTTGTCTAAGAGAAAATGGAAATAACACAACCTGCCAAAAAATGCTTTGTATCTCCGTAAAAGTTTCTAAAGAAGAAAAATAGCAGAGCTCTCAAATTTCTTTACTGTAGAAAGAGGTTAATGCAATTCCAGACAGAGGTCAATGCATTGATCAGTGCAGCTTCAAACAAGGAGGCAGGTCTTTTCAGTGTTTACAATACATCTTGAAATTATCAAAACACTGTGTTACTTTTTTTTTTCCATCAAACAAAAATTTTCTATTTTAAAAACCTTCTGAAAAAAAAAAACAAAAAACCTTCTGAAAAACAGCAACTGTTAAATAATTCCATGTGTAACCCCAGATATATTTATATTAAGTGTACCTGAGAACTTTCCTTCTATAAATATCATATAAACCACTTCCATTTTACAGATACTATGCAAAATGAAGGCTTATGAATAAAAAAATCAGTTGGAATTAAAATGAAATAGAAATTGAACACTATATGGACTACTTCTTAGACAGTCTACCTTTTAGAAGGCCACTATTCTGTTTTCTCAGCACATAGGGAACGAATGAACAAGCCTTATCATTATTTCACATTATTGACTGATATCCTTGAACCAAATACCAATGTCTTTCTTTTTTGAGAAGATGCTTTGTTTTCACCCTCCCTTACTGTTTCTGCTTCAATAAAAACTTATTCATTCACTTATTTATTCAACAAATATTTACTGAACACCTACTGTTCCCTGCGCTGTGCTAAATCGCTTCAGTCCTGTCTGACTCTGTGCGACCCCATGGACCATAGCCCACCAGGCTCCTCTGTCCAAGGGATTCTCCAGGCAAGGATGCTGGAGTGGATTGCCATTTCCCACTCCAGGGAATCTTCCCGACCGAGGGATAGAACCCTCATCTCATGCAGGCAGGTTCTTCACCACTAGCACCACCTGGGAAGCCCTAGACAATGGATATGAAGCAGTTCACAAAAAGACATGAATGACCTTGGCTCCTTCGGTTTACAGTCTAATAGAGGAGACAGATACATGCTAAGAACACAGATAGGGAGATAAAGTAATTAACACTGTGAAGGCAAAGACACTAGGTGCTCCAAAAAAGAAAAAGAAAACTATATTCAGATTGAGTGGTCAATCTAGGAAGAACTGACACTGAAGCTGAGGCCTTAAGAATGCAAAAGGACTGACCTTTGAATGACTGTCTCCAGGTAGTAGAGAAGGTTCCTGAAAAGGCTGTGAAGTGAGGAGAAATTGAGTCTACCTCCTGAAATTTTGGAGGGATATCCTCTGTACCTTCATTTTACTTTTAGGTCATGGTACTTAATACTTTTATTCTCTCTTAATGTATATGTTCTGTTTCCAAAGCTGCTTGAGGGCAGAGAACCAGTTCAGAGTCATTTTTATCACCCATGATAAATTATCATGCATTCTAGGGTCACAAATTTAAATGCCTCCAGGGTTTGAACTGGAGGAAAGCTGATGAGGAATATTCATTTTATTCTTAATCCAGAGGAGGGATTTTTTTTTTTTTCCTCCTGCACTGAATCAGTCCGGCTTTAGCAAGAAAAACGTCGTTCTATGTATCCTGAGTATATACCATTACTTTGAAACTGACACTCGTGGTCTTCCCCAGTCACCTATCTCCTATTCGCTCTGGTGCTTTTCCACTTCTGTCTTCTAAATCTCACTGGTGCCTCTTATTAACAGACAAGAATCTGTGCGTGTATAAAGAAACGGATTCTGGGAAGTGTAGTTCACGGGATCTCTTCTGCACGCAGTTTGGTCTGTGCAACATCCATATTGACCCTTTAAGATACAATTAAACTTTCAAATAACAACAAAAACAATACCTTTCCTTTATCTAGCATGATGGAACTATTCCTTAATCAAATGATGACTTGCCCTTCCTCTTCCGATAAGGTTGAGATGTACATTCCACTATGTTCCTATATTCATATTTGGCTATAATTATTTTTCTAGCACAGTCAAGATCTCCCTTTGTTATCTTGTAACTTAATATTAAATTTATAAAATTAATCAGTTAACATTATTAACACAGCTTATAATAAATAACATGGAAAGGGAAAATTGTTGATATATAAAAAAATACATAATGAAATAAGAAAAATATTACTAATAACTACCATGTTCATTTCTGCAAGTAGAAATATTGCCATAATTCCTGTTTCTGCTGCCCACTCCATGTTTCCGTTGTCCTGAGTTTGCACCTCTGCTGATTACTATTTATGGTGACCTAAACTGTCATTCATGAAACATCTGGGATTCTGCCTATAACTGATGATAGCCTTTCATTAAATGCTACTGTTGGAGAGGAAGTACTATGACATGCTCTAAGAAACCTCCTAACTTCCAGACTATTTCCTCCATGGCCTGTTGGGTCAGTCATTTAAGTCAGTAATGATACTCTGCATCCTGATAGATACACCACTGTTACTAGATCCCCTAAACAAGCAAACTCAAAGTTGTAGGGACGGAAAGCAAAAATTTGTACTGAGATTTTTGTGGCAATAAAAAGAGAAGCTACCTCCCTTTTCATCCTTTGTTCTCAAATGACGTGTTTTTTCCCTCCTCCATATGGGAGAAATGGAGCCATATATGGAACTGAGCAGGACCCTATGGGGCTACTGGGTACAGAAGTCTTTCTGTGTCCCCTGATTCTTGTTTTTAAGGAACAGATTCCAGCCTCTATGACCTTCCTGAGTTTCAAAGGACAGTTTTAAACAGTTGCTAATCAGGGAGGAGAGGGGATGCAGAGACAAGGGAGAAGCAGTCAAGAAACAATAGTCCATCCTTGGGGCAGAATCCTGGTTCCCTTCAAGGGATACAGGGAACAATATCTTTGAGCTCCTTCTAGAACTCCCAACAAATGGAAGATGTTAGCATTGTTCTTTCCAGAGAGGACCACCTGAGGCCAGATTAAAGGAACCAGAAAAACTCCTCAGAAGACTAATTAAGACCAGATTAAAGGAGTGCAGGCCCTGCACGAATCTTATCAGCAAGCCTGTCCTTGAACCATTGCTATAAAACTCATCAGATCCTGCAGGTTGGGACACACAGTGTTTGAGGGCATAACTCCACTGTGTCCCCCTTCGCAGAGCAAACAATAAAGCTACTCTTTACTACTTTACCCAAAACTCTGCCTGTGAGATTCAATTTGGCACCAGTACGTAGAGGCTGAGTTTTTGGCACCATGTATTAGAGAATCAAAGAACACACCTCATTTGCAGCACAATACTTCAGCTCTTCATGTTGTTACTCAAGAATTGCCACAAATGAGACTTCCTGACACCATTTCACTGTTTTCACCAGGCTACTGGTTAAGGTCTGATAGAGTTAGTGAGTGAATTCCAGGGATGTCAATGGCCTCCCTCCCTTATTTTGCTGTAAAATGTGTACTCATTTAACAGCAAATTGTTGTTTGGAACAGTTTGATCTTAAACAATGCGAAGCGATTTGAACAGAGAAAGAAACTCTATACCTGGAAGAAGAATCTATTCCAGTGAGGACAAATTGCTGCCATTTTTATGATTGCAGAGATCCAACTAACTATCTTGTCCCCACATGGCTGGTTCTATCCTGCTCTGAGAAATGATACTGTAGCAGAGGCCCAGCATGGGTTTCTGAGATTAGAGATGCAATTGTGATGGCAGCTCAAAAATCCCTACCTAAGGGTAACCTATGTCTACTGATCCTGTGGATAAACTTCCACCCCTATTACTACAGTCAATCACATTGTCTATAAATCCACTGAAAATACACAGAGCCTGTTATTTTTTCATCTATTGAAAATCTCCTTGGGATGGGATGTCTTTCAGTGAATATTCTTATAGGATACAGATATCTCCATTCATTGCCATTTTGAAAGATCTACTGACCTAAGTCTTCATCAGTTTTCCAATAGTGTTTCTACCAAATGCTTATCACTGCCCACAAATTGATTTAGATCTCTGTCTCTAGCCATCTCTTCTTTCATGTAAGTGAACAACAGATGCATGGCACAAAACTCTGCCCATCTGACGGAACTCCCTCCGGTTCTGCTCTTCAACACCACCACTGAAAGAAGCTTTAGTAACACAATCATACACTTTAGGATTACATCAGCATATCATGCACAATCATCTAGATAGGAGGCCACTTTTCCCCTTTTACATTCAGCAAGTGATAGGGAGTTACTCAAGAGGCAATAAAGTATGAGTTGAGGGAGAGATGCTAATGGAGCAGGAACATATGTCATGGAAGCCTGAGCCACATGTACATGATGTTTACTTATGTCTTCATTTCCCACTTGAGTCAAATCTCACGTATGTCACCTACACTTGATGGCTGAAATTGAAGTCGCTCAGTCATGTCCGACTCTTTGTGACCCCATGGACTGTAGCCTACCACACTCCTCCATCCATGGGATTTTCCAGGCAAGAGTACTGGAGTGGATTGCCATTTCCTTCTCCAGGAGATCTTCCCGACTCAGGGATCGAACCTGGATCTCCTGCATTGTAGACAGACGCTTTTACCGTTTGAACCACCACCATCTGAAGTCACACTTGATGACTGAATGATGCTTTACATGCCCTGTGTTATGACCCAGGTCCATCCACTACATTATGAGCAGCTTGGATTGAATGCATCCCGTTGTCAAGAATTCAGTTCATTCAAGGGTTTGGTAGCAGCCGGGAAGTAATTCTCAAAAGGATAATATTTATATGTTTAAGACAGCAGGACTTTGCTCCAAAACTTTAGGGTGCTGCCCTGTGCTGTAATTTTATTATTATTTATCAAATGCACCATACAGTTTCCATAAACTAGTTCAGACACTATCAGATCTATTATATGATATCTTAATGTGAGATTTTAACAGCAACCTGGACAGCTTGCAAAGTCTCATTTTATTTCGAGACCTACTTAGACCTGACCTTAGTTAAAACCAACAAATCACTTTATTCACACAAGTGTCCCTTAATTTACAAGGCTCAGTCATTCATTCAGACACATTTGAGGAGTTCACAGCATTCAAGGAACTTAAATATTAATATAGTGCACCATATTATCCCAAGTAAACAAAAAACTATTCTTATAAACTTGTTGGGATAAAAAACTTATATAATCATATAAACTTGTTGAACATGTTATTTAATTCTCAGAATTCTACTTGACTCTGATAAATGCCCTGATATTTTAAATAAGAGGACAGATAAGGCTATGAATCCAATTTACATTGTAACCCAGCCAATTACATGATCAAACAAGATATAATTTTCAAAAGCCTCAACCTTCCTAGATACATAAAATAAAGTGTATTTTAGGACTAGTTCTCTGATTGTGTCACTATCTGAGGGCTAAATTTAAGCTTTATAGGACAGTCAGAAGAAGGCACTCCACTTCATAATTCCATCCTAATATTCTATTGAAAAGCAGAGAAATTACTCTGCCAACAAAGGTCTGTACAGTCAAGGCTATGGTCTTCCCAGTGGTCATGTGCAGTTGTGAACTGGACCATAAAGAAGGCAGAAAGCCAAAGAATTTATGCCTTCGACCTGTGGTGCTGGAGAAGACATCTGAATGTCCCTTGGACAACAAGGAGATCAAACCAGTCAATCTTAAGGGAGATCAACCCTGAATATTCACTGGAAGGACTGATGCTGAAGCTGAAACCAGTATTTGCACAGTATGATGCACACAGATGACTCATTGGAAAAGTCCCTGATGCTTGGAAAGATAGAGGGCAGAAGGAGAAGAAAGAGTCTGAAGATGAGATGAGATGGCATCACCCATGCAATGAACATGAACTTGGACAAACTCCAGAAGATAGTGAGGGACAGGGAGGCCTGGTGTGCTGCAGTCCACCGGGTTGCAAAGAGTCAGACACAACTGGGCAACTGAACAACATTCTATTGTAAAAAGAAAAAACTGGTCTTCCTCAGTCTTCCCTATCATAAGTACTTAATCCCAGCAGCTACAAGTGATAAGTAATTGGTTTTGCTACTGCATGCCATTGACTACCAGAACTTAAATTTTCCAATAGCAGAGCAATAGTGTCAATGACAACCTTCCAATCATTGAACCAAACCCAAATGCTTATATTTGATGTTCTTATTCTCTCACTCACCAATTACTATGCATAATTTACTGTGTTCCAAGTACTGCCCAGGTCCCTAGCAAAGTGAATAGAGAGGTAACCTGATCCATTGGCCAGGCGGATTGACCTCTAGCAGTTTTCTTGTTTCCTTGGGATGCTCTGGACTAGACCCAAAGCCATGTGTTAAGAACAATTTCAACCTGGTAGAATGTGGAGCCATCATTATGAGAACAGTAAGAACGAAAGATGGAAACGTGAATACTCTCAGAGATCCTTCTTTCCTCCCTACTAGGCAACCAACGCTGAGATGAGCACAGTAACATCATAAAGCACTGGAACAAAACCTGGCTGACAGTAGGTAGACACAAGTATGAATTCAATTCCATTTTATCCTGTTCCCCAGTTGTATATATCAGCAGAAAACTAGGATCCATATGCAAAAAGTAGGCTGTGGGTCTGCTTTACTGAAACGGCTGCCTTCTCTAAATCAGGAAACGATCTCCAGGGCAGGAAATAACTGTAGACGAGTCCTCAAATCCTGTTTGTAAGGACTCGATGACTCTTTAGCGCTCTTTCAGTCAGCAGCTTAACTTTGGGTGTCACTCTTGCTTTAAAACTCTCTCTCTAGCTTTCCTTTTTAATAAATAGGACCACAACTCAATTTGTATTTAATAAAAGGTAAGTAAATACTTATATTATTTCAGCATGTAGACTACTTTAAGGGAAAGCTGCATAACTTTTGAGACATGCACACAAGTATGCCAATCACTTTCAGGCTAGTAAGAAATCATTTTCAAATGATTTGGCTTCAGGTGTCAATATTCTAATGACTCAAAAAAGTTAAAGAATTGTCTGAAATGTTGAACATATATACTGAGGACCTTGGTTTGAACTGTATCTATGACACTTTAATAAATAGAAAATCAAAACTATGAGAGTAATAATAATAATAATAATAATGTGTTCTACAAACAGCTAATGTTATTATCCCCAACACTAGTGTTTTCACATTAGCAGCTTATTTACTTTAAAGATATTTTATACATATGCTCATTGGGAACAATATTGAGAAAATTTCAAAAGTACCATGAATTTAATAAAACTGTGACTTGCATTAAATATTACATTTATTTTAAACAGTATTCACATTATTTGGTAATTTAACCCTACTCAAAGTGCAAATCTATGTGGCAATTTAGCTACTATCATTAATTTTTTATGAATTAGCTGTGACTATCTACTTTGCTCAGGAAGGCTCTTCTACATCTAATTAGTGCTAATAGCAAATGCCTTAAAAATGTTCAAATTGAAACAAAAAATATGACAGCAGTTATTCTTATCAGGGAAATGTGCAGACTCTAAGTCATCTTATTAAAGGAGATAATACAGCAAACAGTTGAAAGACGCCAAGGAATCACTTAATTTTTGTGTGTGATTTTTTTTTTTTCATTCTGTATACCTGGGCAAATCAGAACCTTCAAAATTCCCATAAGCTTCTGAACAGTGAAATAATCTGGGAATTTTTAACCCTGAATTAAAAAGAAAGGAAAAACAGAAGCCAAGGAGGGAGGGAGGGAGGGAGGAGGAAAAAAGACACAGCTAACACACACGTACACACACACAGATACACGCACACAAGTGATCTTCTCTTGGGCCCTTAGAAGAGGTTGGTTCATTCACTTATATTTTGAGAAAATATGTTAAGGGGGTGCCTACTGTGTTTCAGTTAAAGTGCCAAACACTGGGAATGATTCAATGTAAAGACACTATTCCTGATCTCCAGGAGCTCACAGTTAATAGGGAGGCAGACCCAAATAAAGCGTGGTAATTGCCAAGACTGCTGCATAGAGGGGTACAGTAGCCCAAGGGGGAAGTGCAAGTTGTCGGCCTATGGAATTTAGAGATGCCTTTATGGAGTAGGGGACATATGAACTCTCCTTGCAGGAGGAGTAAGAGTTTGTTAAGTCAAGGAAGGAAAAAAAAAAAAGGCACTGCCCATAGATGAGCAGGCAAAACCACAGACACAGCATGCTGAGTTCAAGAAACTATAAGATGCTTGCTATGATGTGAGCCCAGGCTCCATTTAAACAATGCTCAGTTTCTAATTATTGCCACCTGAAGGGTAGACTATTTAGTTCCTGAAAGCATAGTGCTCCTGAGCCATGATAAGTTTACACTGAGCTCAACTGAAATGAAATCCGGATAGCCATCAAGGGGGAAAACAGAGTTACAGCTCTATTAGTGGTAGAATGGGTCCAGTGAAAGTTGACCTAGGCCCAGATCTCAGTGAGAGGCCCAACATTCTGGCAACAGGAGGAAATACACATAGATAGAGTGACTAGCAGGCAACACGTCACATCCACTCAGACAGTGCAAAACTGGATCTGGTTCGTGGGCAAGACAGCAGGAGCAGGGTCTGGGCAGACTGTGGAACAGGACTACATCGTTAGGGGTCTGGAGTGCTGGTCTATGTCTTCATAGCTGTTTAAAAGGACACAGTCAAGGTAAGGTTGAACTACACAAAATTGCCAATATGTGACCTTTTTGACCTGAAACAGAGCAATTTAATATAGTTTAGTCTAATATTTGCAAAGTGCTCACCTAGAATCAGTCTCCTGAAGACTCTAAAGACATTACCAAATTTAATTTAAAATTTACAGGCTAAATCTCAGACCTACAGGGAGGAAACCAGAGATCTGAGGGTCTAGGTGAATACCCCAAGAGAGAAAGCTACTAATAAATTATAACCTCTCTGGTTCCAAAGCTGGAGAATTTTGCAAGAGTCTTAATCTGTACATTGAGCAATTAAGCAGAAAATCGCCACTCTGAAATGTTGTTGCTTAGCCGCTAAGTCATGTCTGACTCTTTGCTACCCCATGGATTGTACAGTCCACCAGGCTCCTCTGTCCACGGAGTTTCTCAGGCAAGAATACTGGAGTGGGTTGCCAGCTTCTTCTCCAGGGGATCTTCCTGACCCAGGGATGAGCCTGCCTCTCCTGCACTGGCAGGTACATTCTTTACCTCGGAGCCACCCGGAAGCCCACTAGGAAATTAGATGGCAAATAGAAGATGGCTTGCATCAGGAGAGCTAGTAAATGGAGACCCAAACCCAAAGTCCACAGGATTTGCATCCTAATTATTTTCTGTTTCTGTCCTGTACAATCTGCTTATCTAGACCCGTCTGCCCTCACCAGCCTCTATTTCATTTCCTCTCCTTCCCCACCACTGTCTTCTTTTTGCAATCATGAAGCAATAGGTACATACAGGTTGATGTAGCACAGGTAAGACTATGTAGTAATGAGCTACATTTTGTAGAATCACATTCAAGATATGGAAGAACATTCTGGCTCTATGAAGTGAAAAATAAAAATTTACAGTAAGGTAAGAGTTGTTAATCAAACATCTGTCATCTATCTGGAAAATGTCTAAAATGGTAATCTAACAGTCATCTCTGAGGAGAACAGATACTTCTGCTTTTCTGATTATTTCCTAGGTTTTCTACTGCTTTTGTAATAAAGTAAAAACATACTGTTATTTTCAAATCTTCTAATTTTATATCCCTGTTTCTGGAAGCAACATCTTAGAAATATAGTGCATTCAAAAGGAGGCACTTTCAATAATTTTTTGTATACAGTGTTCCTTGTTTAAGAGGACTGTGCTCCCTTATTATATTTTAATTCTTTAAAAACAACAAGTTTTTCTTGACTGCCTAAAAAGTCTCTTCCAGTACCTTTTTTAAAAACTACTGTAAAAATTTTCTTCTTTCCTCTCTTGTCCCTCTCCCACCCACTGAAATAATTCTTCTTTTTATCTTTCATTTGAATCCCTGGTCCTTTCTGAAAGGAAGAGACTAGATACGGTTTATAAATCCAGTTAGCACAATGATTTCTTGAGTAGGACTATTAGCCCTGCCCTTTCAGGTGTCACTATCTTTTTTTTTTTTTTTTAACAAGCTATCGATCTCGCCCGAGAAAGTGGAGATAGAGATCAAAACGCAGCTAAGAAAATGAAGAAAGCAAGAGAAAGTAAACTGGGAAGAAAAGCAGGCCTAGGACAGTACTAAAATGGAAAGGAAGATGAAATTCGTAGAATAATAGACTGTGAGGGACCTTGAGAGGTCACAGCATCTTGGAATGTCTTTGAGGTAGACAAATATTCCACACTAGTCACGCCTGCAATGTCTTGGTTCAGGTATTGTTACTGTAATGCCCTCGTCTATCCTTGACCTCCTCCTGAAAGATTTTTACTTGCCATAACTCATCAATAATTGATAATATAAGCTGGTGAATTTGGTGGTTTTTATTCACCGAAGAGAAAAATCCCCTTTGTTCCTTTAAGGAAGAAAAGACAGAACACAGGGGACATCTGATTATTTGGCCCCCATGTCAACCCTTGAGAAGTTTCCCTCCATAGGTCTGCTCTCATCTGACCCTGCAGAGTCAGGTTGATGAATCAGGCTGCTAAGTTCTACTGCAATCCCCGCCTTCACAGCAGACAATTCTCCTTCAGCAACAGCACGGGAGGATTAGTGCCCAGATCCTCTGATCCCTAGTCCGGTGTACTGTTCACACATCATCTCTGGGCTAATCCTGAGATCTTGCTGCACCTCACTTCTCAACTGAATGAAATAGTATGTGCAGCCCATGAGGTGTACTGCCTGCCAATCCTCACTAGAAAAACTACTTTCTTTTCTCAATAAAGAAAGACTCTGATCTTATCTATGAAGCATTACTCTTTCATAGGCATTTCACAATAAACATTATAATAAAGATTTTAGTTATTTTAAGATATTCTACAAGCAAAAACCCTATAAAACATACTACAGTTTTAAATTTAGGAGGAGACACAAGGGACGAGAATTTGATCTCTGTGTTGGGAAGATCCCTTGCAGGTGGAAAAGGCAACCCACTCCAGTATTCTTACCTTGAAAATTCCCTGGACAGAAGAGCCTGGTGGGCTATAGCCCACGGGGTCACAAAGAGTCGGACATGACTGAGCACATACACACAAATATTTCCTATTGTAGGAGAAATCTCACAAAATCTCATTAGGAAAGGGTAAAGTCTCTCATATTATCTCCAAACATTGTTTTGCTACATTTTAATATTATAACCTTATGATTTCATTGAGATCAGTGTGCTTTTAAGAACACAGACCACACGGTCATTTATCTATTATGCCTATATCATCTGCACCTCATTTTGAAAAAAGCATGTACGGCAACTAAATAGTTAAAGTAATCATCTAATTCAGGTAAACATTACAGAATAGAAATGGCTTTGAAAACTAAAAAAGTCCTTGTATTCTTTGCATGTTAGCCTTTAAATATGAAATGAAAGCGTTATCCCTGTTGAGTATGTTATAGCATCTGGAGAAATTCATCAAGTAGTGTTCAAGTCACTATTAACTTCAACATAATACATATTAACCAGCTTTAAAATTCCACACAACACACTATACAGGATAATTCAAGGGAAATGCATGAATTTACAGCTGTATTTATAACTTGGGGCTCTTTAATATCTTATAAATAGTAAGTATAAAGTTCTTAAATCCCTCAACAGAAATACAACCTTATAATGGTACACTTGTCATGCATTATCCTTCATGCAATTCTCATCATCATCTCATTAGGATGGTTTCCATTCATATCAATCATATACTTTTATAATTAATTTATTGTATCAGGAAAAAAGTTCTTATCCCATTATATTTATAACTCACAAGCTATTAGGAAAATGGATGTGGAAGAGGGGAGTCCACGTATATTTATTCCACCTATCTTCAGAGACTTTGGAATTTTGCTAAGTTTTTTTTTAAATATTTCTAACATGTGAAAACATCCAAGAGTATTTCCCCAGGCCCTTCCTTTTAAATTGGTCACTTACTCCCTGGCACAGAATAACAGTCACGTTCTCCTAGTGAGGTTTTGTGATATTTCTCCTACAAAGGGAAGTATTTGTGTATATGTGCTCAGTCACTCAGTCATGTCTAACTCTTTGCAACCCTGTGGACTGTAGCCCACAAGGTTCTTCTGTCCATGGCATTTTTGAGGCAAAAATACTGGGGTGGGTTGCCATTTCCTCCTCCAGGGGATCTTTCCAACACAAGGATCAAACTCTCGTCCCTAGAGAGTTCTCCTGCATTGGCAGGCAGATTCTTTACCACTGTACCACCTGGTGCAATATGAAATAAAGTGATATGGAAAAAAAACAACTCCATTTCATACACAGAGCTATATAGCTTAAGTGACATTCTCAAGGGAGCCATGTCGTATAAATTACAGGTTTATTTACTGTAAGTAAGTCTTTAATCATGAATATCCTGCTAAGGGCATTCTGCATATAACAGTCCTTCCTTAAAGCATTTATTTACCCAGAAGTCCAGTCAATGAGATTAGACCCACTCACATCCTTTCCTTTCTCAGGGTGTCTCTCTGGTAAAGAGTGGATTGATAGCAGGGTACCTACTACAATACCTTCCTCCCACAGGGTATTTAGTAATGTATAAGTCCCTTTTTTTTCCCCCTCCTGTTTTTGCTATCTTTCTCTCTTTCCCAGAGAAATGTTATTCAAAACGTGCCAGCCATATTTATGCCAGGCAGTCTCGTTTACAAGTCATTTGGAACCAATGTCCTTTGTTCTTGTGAGAATTATCTGAATGGTCTATGCAACAGTGAAACTAAAATGCAAGTAGATAACAATGTTCTGAGTAATAGATATGAGGAAACTTATTTGGCTTTTTTTTTTGGGGGGGGGTTTCTTTTTTAAGGGCATTGGGATAAGTTAGTCAAGATGCATTAATTATCTTGAAGAAGAAGGGGGAAAGGCCCATCTGTTCTCTCGTAGAAAGAATATTTCTGGTGAAATGAGATAATATCTAATGAAAACTGGTACCTTCAAGAAGGTACTCATCATGAGAACAGTAAGGACATATATTTTTATTTCACTAGGGGGTTAAACTGAGACTTTTTTTTCTGACTGAAGAACTTTAGCACCACAGGAACACTCTGGGTGTGACTATGCACATGGAAATAAAAGATTTATAAGATCCCACTCTAATAGCGGCAAGAGACGGCAGTAGCTATACTAACACTGAGAAAGGTCTCTTCTTGCTCCTTCTCTAGGTCTTCAATAGCAACGTGCCCTCACAGTGTCTTCAGGAAAAAAGCAACAACATCAAATTGTGCCAACAATTTAGCAGCAGTGGCAGCAACTGCAGATTTCCTCTCTTTGAGCTATTAGCAAAGGACTGTCCCTTGAATGGGTTAGGCTGTGACAAGCTCCTAATCAGACTGATGGGAGGATCCCTGCATTCAGAAGATGTACCCAAGTCCTAGAACAAGTCAAATGGAGGAACACTGATTTGGCTTTGAGTATGGCCTGGCTGTGGAAAACCAGCAATCATGGCAGAAAGGGCAGCGCCTGCCACACCACCAGTGGATCAGATGTGTCTGCTCATGTTCCAGCCTGTGGCTGCCTTAAGCTTCAGCCGCAGCACCTCATCTGGTAGCCTACCATCGGCTCTCAGACAGCAGCGGTGGCATCTTCATTGTACAGCCTTGAGGCTGACAACAACTAGACAAGCATTAAGTCCAGGTTGATTCTGACAAACAAAAGACAAAAAAAGAAGAAAAGAAGGAAGGAAGAGACGGAAAGAAAAAAAGAGACAGCTATTTTGGAATAATGATGGGAGAAGGAATTATGGAATAGAACAAAAAGATTTCCCTATACTGGCAAAATTGTGATGAAGAAACATGATTTTAACCTTCTTATCACATACAGGAGTCCAGGTTTTGAAAATGTGAACGATGCCCTTCAACTTATCAGACTAACTTCAATATATCAGACTAACTCCAGATTGAAGAACTATAGAATCTAGATGCACAAAGAAAACACCAAGTATTCTAAATTACAAGAATAAGGATTCATTTATTTTGATTTGGCCAAAATTTACTATCTGCCTATCTCAACCTCTGCTGTTATTGTTCAGTCACCCGGTCATGTCCGACTCTCTGTGACCCCATGGACTTCAGCAAACCAGGCCTGAAGTGTGCCCAAGTTCATGTCCTTTGCATTGGTCTTGCCATCCTGCCATCTCTTCCTCTGATGCCCTCTTCTCCTTCTGCCCTCAATCTTTCCCAGCATCAGGGACTTTTCCAATGAGTCAGCTGTTCACATCAGGTGACCAAAATACTAGAGTTTTAGCTCCAGCCTCAATCCTTCCAATGAGCATTCAGGCTTGATTTCTCTTAAGATTGACTGGAAGAGAGAATGGCAAACCAACCCAGTATACCGGCCGTAGAAATCTCATGTACTGTATAAAAAGAACCTTTGCTGTAGCTTAAGTTAATTAAGAAGAGGGAGTCCTGACTCCCAGCCAGATGACTTATCATGTTGAAACAGAGGAGATGTTCAGTGAATTGTATTCCACAACTGTACTCATTCAACTCTCATTAAGATAAAGTTTCAAAGAACTGCTTGGTCTACTAAGGTTTTCTTGTACTTGCATTGCGCTTGGTGTTTGTCAGTCTGGATATATTATGATTTTACAAACTTAACCACATTTATATCCATATTTACATTGCTATCAATCAACTCATATGCATTTTAAAATGTTTAGCTTTTATATTATGCTTACTATATTGTTAACAAAATATCGACTATACTGACTGATAAAGGGGACACATGTTGATCCTGCTATATTCCCAACACTCCTATTTCAGCTTGTGATTACCAATTGTTATGGCAAAAGGATGACTGAGCAGCTTTCACAGCATGAATCTCATGCCAGTTTTTTACTTCTTCCTCTTCCCCTTCTCTCTAGAAACACAAACTTTCTCATCAATATTCTTACTATTATAAATATCAATCTACAAAAATTAATATTTAAACAGAATGTGATAAGGTATGCAGACAAGTAAAAACACATTAACATTCTTCCCCACTCTAAGGAAATAATTACCTTAAAGCTTAAAAATTTAAATGCTTAGCTTTTCACCTCTAGACTTGACTTCATTACCTTTGGTTAACTTTGGTTAACTAGGTAACTGTGGAGAGAAAAAAAAAATAAAACTTGCTAGTGTGCAATATTCTTGTGATGGTCCTTCAGATCTCTGAAATTCATAAAAACTGAGACATTAAAAAGAGAATTGTTAGCTCTAGCTCCAATCTGAGCTTGCTGGAAAATATCTAGAGGTGGTATTAATTATGGATGCCACAAAGACTCTAGAACAGAAGTCATCAAAAAACTTTAATTCCTACTTTTCAAGTTTGTTTCTGGCACCATATTTAAATTAAATTTTTAAAAACATCCCAATGATAACATATCTAGAAATGCTACATAAAATATAACAAATATCCTTCCAAATGCATAACTGAACTAACTAGAAAGTAAGGAGAGTCTCCAGAGGGTAGAATTCAAAAGAGAGATAGGAATCAGAATGGCAGGCTGATGCTGGTGCCAAGGATGCCCTAAGGGAGCTTGTCAATGTCAGTAACCAAGAAGTTCAGGTTTTAATGGTTGTGCCCAGAACAGCAGAAATGACCTTGAGCCCAAGCAAGGTGATGTGTGAGAACAGCGTTTACATCAAAAGGGCAGGAATGGAGTGGTACTGTTCCCCCATTCAAAGCGAGACTAGAAAAGACCCATGAGAAAAAGGAGTAGTTGACAAGAAAGTTTGTCTATCTTAGCCTCTAGTCTGCTAGGAAAAGTTAAGGTCTACCCTGAGAATTTAACATTTCAGAAATTCCCGACTTATGCATGCTAAATTTCTTTACTCATGTCTGACTCTTTTGTGATCACATGGACTGTAGCCCACCAGGCTCCTCTATCCATGGGATTCATCAGGCAAGAATACTGGAGTGGGTTGCCATTTCCTCCTCCAGAGGACATTCCTGACTCAGGGATGGAACCTCAGTCTCTTGTGTCTCCTGCTTTGGCAGGTGGGTTCTTTACCACTAGCACCATCTGGCAGATTTGGCTTTTTTTATGGAAAGTGAACATTAAAAAGTAGCACATGTTAGTCTTTAGTTGGTAGTTTCTTGGGGCAACTGGCAGAAACTAAATTCTTTCTGGAATGCCCATCTTCATTTCAGGCCTTGTGAGGGTTCCCATTAGATCTTCAGCATATATGAACTCACAATACCATAAAACCGAAACACACAAGAGGAAAGAAGCCACCCCAAGAGGATGAGCAGAAAAATGAAGAGCACAGTTAGATCTCAAAGAAATGCAGATAATATAATCACCAGGAAAAAAAAAAAAAACAATGTCTATGTATATTTAAATGTTTGGGTTAGTATAAGTTATCAAAATTTGCCAGAAGAATAAAATATTAAAAATGACAACCAGGCTCATATGAGAAAAATTAACCAGATGTTCTAGGCATAAAAATATAAAAAACACAATTAAAACAGAATATGCATATTAGATGGAACTAAGAGATAAATACTGAATTGTAATATAGATAGTAGAAATTCACAAACTATCTCAGAGGTTTGTGAGGGAACAAAGGGATGCAAAATATGAAAGACACATAAAGGCAGATAAATCTAATTTGAGTTAAAGAAGAATGGAAAGCCTAGGGGGAGAAAAGATACCAGCTGATAACTTTCTATAACTGATGAAACATGAATATGCAGACTCAGCTAGAAGAACGAATTTTAAATGGGGCAAATGCATGTAGACATATCAGATTAAAGTGGCCAATCATCAAAAAGAAAGAGATATTAAAAGTCACCAAAAGATAAAAGACCACCTGTAAAATGACACCTTACCACACACACACACACAAAAGGGGTTTCTGTAATCTATATAAATGTTGATCAAAGTACGCTTTTCTGAGGTGAGCTTGAGAAAATCACAGTTGCTTTACTCCCAAGAGGAGTCTCTTGATAGATGAATAACAAAATTCTTAAAGTCACCATAGATTAAATGTTTCTGTTTTGTATACTCCTGTGGGATCCTCATAAGTATGTACCTGAGGTTTCCACGTCCTAGGCCTCTTCATTTGATCTTCCACATGATAAAGCGATAACACACCCTGTTTATGGATGAAAAGCCATGCCTAGGTGCCTACCCATACATCAGAGCCATTCTCTCTTGAATTGCCTTTGATGTAGGTGCCAGTGAAGTCAGCTCATTTGCAGCCATCTAAATGCTATGATGTAAGTTTAAAGGACAGCTATGGTCTTCCTCATGGGTAACCATCTGTGTATCAGCAACTTCTATCATTTTTGCTTCCTCTATTTCTCCACCAGAGGACTGAAACCCCATTCCTCCCCACATTAAGCCACCTCAGGAGGTACTCCTAAAGAATGTGTTTTATTGGCTATTTTGTGAACAATTCTCAAATGGAATGGTAGGTCTGAATTAGATAATATCACATAAAACACCCAGCAGGTGCAGTGGTAAAGAATCTGCCTGCCATAGCAGGAGACGCAAGAGATGTAGGTTTGATCACTGTGTCTGGATGATCCCCTGGAGGAGGAAATGGCAACTCACTCCAGTATTCTTGCCTGGAGAGTCCCTTGGACAGAAGCTTCGTGGCCTACAGTCCATGGGGTATCAAAGAGTCAGACATGACTATTCAACTGAGATAAACACAAGAAAATAAAACACCTAGTCAGCATCAGTTCAGCTGTGTCCAACTCTTTGTGACCCCATGGACTGCAGCACACCAGGCCTCCCTGTCCATCACCAACTCCCGGAGTTTACTCAAACTCATGTCCATTGAGTCGGTGATGCCATCCAACCATCTCATCCTCTGTCATCCCCTTCTCCTCCCGCCTTCAATCTTTCCCAGTATCAGGGTCTTTTCAAATGAGTCAGCTCTTCACATCAGGTGGCCAAAGTGTTGGAGTTTCAGCTTCAACATCAGTCCTTCCAATGAATATTCAGGACTAATTTCTTTAGGATGGACTGGTTGGATCTCCTTGCAGTCCAAGGGACTCTCAGGAGTCTTCTCCAACACCACAGTACAGACCCAGAAATGTCCTTGGCACTCATTTGTCTCCTTCCATGATGAAAGTGGCAGAATAGAGTCTCCTATAATTTTGTAATATTATGTATCATCTCTGAACTTCAGTTTTGCCACTTACAAAATGGGTATAATACCTGTCCTACGGGAGACAGCTCCCCTGGTTGAAACTTCCACTGCTCTCAAAATAAGCATTGAATTCCCTAGTCTTGAATCAAGAACCTTGATTTTTCTTTTTTCTCTCTGATGTCCTCTTTGTATACATCTAGCATCAGTCCCCTACTCCCATTCTTCATCTGGTCAAGCTAAAATATTTGTTTTTCCAAAATAAGCAACATTCTCTCAGCATACACAGTTCCTTTTGCCTAAAATATTTCTCTCTTTAATCCATCACACACCGACTTCCTATCCATATTCCTGTTCTCAATTTATGTCACTATTTCCTGTATGCCTCTCCTAACCCCCATCCATCTTTAGATTAAACACCTCTCCTGTGTACTAACTTTAAAACCCTGTGCAAACTCATAATTAACATTTTTGCAGGTTTGCAATATTGAGTTTGTCTGTATCTCCTGATAGACTTTAAAATTCTACAGGGCAGGAATTATAGTTATGCTATTGTTATAACAAAATAGCTACAGCACTGATTTTGGCAAATTGCAATAATTTATTGACATCTGTTGAATAAGTAGGTTTGTGATGACTTTTATCAATGATGATTATAACTGAAGATCAATAGCTAATGATAATAGACTACCTTAAAATAACAATTACTCTGAATCAGGTGTGTTTTAAAGATACCCCATGCACCCTTTCTGTTAGGTAGTTAGTATTATTATTATTTCCATTTTATGAATGATATAGGAATGATATAGCACTGAGGCACAGAGTGGTAAAGGCACAGGACATATGTGAGTTAGTGGTGAAGGCAAGATTTGAACTTGGGTCTACCTATCTACAGAATCTAAATTTTACAGTGCCTGCATTGTATCCAATAAATACTGGCCCCCTTTCGGTGGCCTTTCTTCTTCACCACTCCTTTCTCTTTCTTAACTCCCTTTTCTCTTAGGCAGTCCAAAGATCTCATATTTGAATAATCAAGTACAAAGCAATCCTATCAATTTCCACACACAAAAAAAGCGTTTTTTATGCGGATGAACAATGTGATAGCTGACTAATCAACCCGATGTTGGTCAGTGGAGCAAACTCCCTGATGTCTGGCTGAAGCCCTGCCATTTATTTTGCATGGCTAAAGGAAATTTGGATAGTATATTTTGTTGTGAATCCCACAACAGGTAACACAGTAAAAGCTAAGATCTATAGAAGACTGAGTGGGAAGACCACCTGTGGAATTCTATAAAGTCTTTGAGCCAAACCCTTGTGACATGATAGAGAATCACTATGGAATTCCAACCTCCTGATTACTTTGAGGATGGCACACACTGTTACTCGTGCCCATGGACCCAGGCAGAGTTTTCCTGGAACCTCAGCAAGGATTAGGAAGCTCTGGAAGCCCAGTAATTGCTCTACACAGTGGACCACACCACCTCATTATCCTCTGAAGCTTATTGAAGTTACATATGCAACAGGAGCTGCTTGCAGGATGAATCAAATAAACTTGTCCTTGGAGAGATCATACATATGTATTAACCAAGACTTTAAAAAAGACTTTGATAGCAGCAAACTACCAGATTGAATTGTAGATGAATTCGTGAGTAGAAAGAATTTAATCTTTTTTATCATCACTCACAAGGCAAGATTAAAACTAGAGAGAAGGTAAGTAATCTTAGCAATTAATTACTTCGTCTTTACTAAAATATTTTCTTCATTTAATACACGTTTATGTCTCATGATAATGCAGTGTTTTAAAAGCTTGTACAAAAGGTGTTGTATGCAAAAAAGAAAAAGCTATTACTTAATAAACATGACTGTTCATAAAAGAGCAACAAAGTACAACTAAATAAAAACCTTGCATCTAAATTACAAATGAAAAGAATCTGAGCAACAAATTTAAGGTGGAAAGAATAGGAAAAGAAAATGAATGTGAGCTCCTTGAGAGTAGGGAAACTATTTTCTTCACTATATCTATTCTAAGTTCAGCAAGGCATATAGTAGATGCTCAATATACGCTGACTGGATCGAATTGCTTATTGAACAGAACTGGAGATCACAGAAGGAAAAGGGGTGGGGGGGGGCTACCCTCAAAAGGCACTGTTAGTCCTCTATATGAGTGCTCCAAAATTAGAGAGCATGGGCCAATCATGCCTACCACTTCTTTTGTAAATAAAGTTTTATTGGAACATACTGGAACACAGTCATGCATGTTTACGTGTGAGCTGCAGCGGCTTTCACACTACCCTGTGGCCCAGTCTACAATATTTCTTTCTGGTCCTTTACTCTCTGTTTGTTATAAGAAAATGCATACTATTTGGTCCTTTATAGGACCAATCCCTGCCCTGTAGGTTAACTGTGAAATGAAGAGAATTGTCATGATCTTCCACTATAAATCTTCCCAGCATCATCAGTTTCAGTTTGGTTTATATTAGAAAACTTATGTGACCTTAAAAAATACCAATGGGCTAATGGAACAAGATACAGATGGAAAAAATAGTCAAAAGCATACAACAGTCATATTAAAAAATTCTGGATTCATACAGTTCTGAGTATGAGATTTGTGAGTAGTGACATCTGGGGCTCAGCTTCTAAAAATCCATTTTCTTTTTTAGAAAATAGGGATGAAAATGCTCATTTCATAGCATTGTCAGGAGGCTAAAATGAAATAACATATTTGGAGCGCCTGGTTGGTAATGTGTTCAATAAATATGTTTTATGGTTTCATAAGACCAACTAGTTAGTTAAACTTCACTTTCTGGCCTCTCTCCAATGGTATTAAAGTAGTAGGAACTGACTAGCTGTTTCAAAGTCTCCATCTAAAAGTAAAGATGAATGTTTCCATGTTGGCTCCTAATCTCCTGCAGTCCTCAAAAATAACAGTAATAACAATAACAACCTAATAAATCTATCAAACAGGAGTCCAGGTGCTTTGTTACAAAGGCCCTTGGATTGGAAGTTGGGAAATTAACTTGGTTCCAATGTCAAAATATCAAGTATCAAAAGGAATTGGAAGGCAGGCTTTCTCTATAAAAACATGGGAAAAATAACTGAAATTAAAATGGTGCAGTATTGCAATAAGAATAGATAAATGGTTTAACAGAAGAGAAGCAGTAAGTGTGTGTGTGTGTGTGTGTGTGTGTGTGTGTTCAGATCAATAAGAAAAACTGGGCATACAATAAAGGGACTACTGACAACTGACTAACCCCTTGGAGAAAAAATAAAGTTAAATACCAAACTCATTATGTACGTAAAACTAAATTCCATGTGGATTAAAGAGTTACTATTTTAATAATAAAATAACAAAAATCATTAGAATAAAATACAAGGTGTATTTATATGTGAATATGCAGGACCTTCCAAAGGAAATACAACCCTCCAGAACAATAAAAGAAAAAGGTAACATATCTGTTTGAATGAAAACTGAATCCTTACATGCAACTACAAAAATTCTGAGTAAAATTAAAGGATAAGTTATGTAACAGAAGAAATTTTTTGGAATATGTACAAATCACAAAAGTTCAAGGTCAAGAATATATTGGAAAAGGTGGGACTCAAATCAAGATGGTGAAGTAAAAGGACATCACACTCACCCTCATGAAGACATCAAAAATACATTTACAGGTGGAATAATTCTCACTGAAAACTGACTGGAGACTAGCAGAAAAACTCCAGTGTAACCAAGGCTGTAAGAAAGATCCACATGGAATCAGACAGGAAGGACAGAACATGATCAGGTTGGAATCTGTGTCCTGGGATGGGACTAGAAGGAAAAGGGACATTACATGGGTGGAAACCCTCCCTGAGGAGTGAGGAAAGGGAGACACGTATTGTGTGCCCTAGCTCTGGGTTCTGACAAATGGAAGATGAGTCCCCTTAAGTGGGTTGAAAGGCCAGTGGGACTAAGAGAATGACTGCGGGAAGCCTGGACTCCTGACATGAATAGTGCACAAATGCTTGTGTTCACCCAAAGCAGAGTGGAGAGGGTGGATTTAAGTTATACGGGTGGCTAACAGGCTTTCTACAAGCATCCCAGCGCACCCCCGAGTCTGAGCCGAGCGAACATTCCAGCACTGCTTGCCTTACATGGGGAAAGCACCTTGGCCATGAAATGCTAAGGCAAATGAAACCCTCAGCAGCATCTGAGCAAGGAGTGGTTGGCCCCAGGTGGCACATTGCACAGATGGCATATCAGGGACAGTCCAGCCCTCAGAGGGTTGCCAGACCCCCACAGCCTATGCCCCGACTTTTGGCAAATATCCATACCAACCCCTCTCGCTCTAGCACTGTTCTCCTCTGGGGCAAGTGTGATGGTGCTGCGAGAGCCGGGAATTGAGCCTGCTAAGACCCAACCCTCAGGGCTTAACCCAACAGCTTAAGAAATGACCCCACCCCTGAGACGGCAGTGATGACCACTGAGGAGAGGGGAAGGCCCAGCTCATACACGGCTCTGGCCCTAACCGCTCCTGCTACCAAGACAGAGCTGCCAGAACACCCTGAAGTAAGATGTGACTTGTGCTCATGTCAAGTTTAGCTCTCCCACCAAAGCCACTGGGAACATGCAGACTATACAGGGATGTTCCCATAGAAGGATACCCCTTCAAGGCTGCAACAGGTAACTGTTTAGGCTAATTTACAGAGACAGAAAGTTAAGCCAAACAGGAATATCGAGAAATTTGTCTCAGTTAACCCAAGGGAAAGTACGTAAAAACAAATAAAACAGAAATAAACAATTTACCAGAAAAATAATTCAAACAATTGGTAATAAGAATGTTAACTGAAATTACATAAAAGAATAGATGAATACAGTGAGAATTTTAACAAGAAACTGGAAAATATAAAAAAGAGCCAGTCAGAACTGAAATATACAATGGCTAAAATGGAAAACACGCTAGAAATAATGAACAGTAGGGTAGGTGATACAGAACACATAAGTTATCTAGAAGATAGAATAATGGAAATTACCCCATCAGAATAGCAAAAAGACAAATTTTTAAATGAGAACATTTTAAGATATCTTTGGGATAATATCAGACTTACCAGCATTCACTTCATAGGTTACAAAAGTAGGAGAGAGAGAAGGAGGTTGAAAACATATGAAATGATAATAAAAGTTCTCAATCCTAAAAAAGGAAACAGATATCCAGGAAAATAACCACAGAGGGTCTCAAGCAACATGAACTCAAATAGATACACACTAAGACAGACTACAATTAAAATGGATAAAAGTAAAGAGAAAATCCCATTTGCAGCAAGAGAAAAGCAAAAGATCATATTCAAGGGAATCCCTATAAGTCTATCAGCTGATCTTTCTGCAGAAACTTTACAGACCAGAGGAGAATAGCATGATATATATAAAATTAACAACAACAACAAGGACCAACAACAACAACAAAAGAAACCTGTTCTGTAGGACATATTACCCAGCAAGATTATCATTTAGAAGTAGAGGAGAGATAAAGAGCATCTCAGACAAGCAAGAACTAAGAGTTTATTGATACTAGGCTGATCCTAATATAAATGTTAAAGGATCTTCTTTAAATGGAAAACACTAACAAGAAGTAAATGTCTATAGGAAAGAAAAAATCAAAATAGTAGAGGTGAATATATAGCAAATGCTGACAATCAACCATTTGAATGTCCCACACAAACATTAAAAGACAAAAAATTGTAAAATCAAAAAAATAAATAAAGGATAATCATGAAGATATGAAATATGACATCCAAAATGTGAAGTGTGGGGGAAGAGAGTAAAAAAAAATGTAGATCTTTTAGAAAGTGTTTGAATCTAAAGTAATACTTCTATAAAACAAATATATGTCAACATACATAAATCCTATGATAAACACAAATAAAAAACCTATAACAAATACACAAAAATGAGAATATAAGCATACTGCTAAAGAAAATAACCCAACCATAAGAAAAGAAATATACCTATCAATAATTAATTTAATTATCAATGAATTAAATGCTCCAATCAAAAGACAGAGTTTTGCCAAGAGAACATACTTGTCATGGCAAACACCCTCTTCCAACAATACGAAAGACAGCTCTACACATGGATATCAACAGATGGTCAGATTGATTATATTATTTGTAGCCGAAGATAGAGAAGCTCTATACAGTCAGCAAAAACAAGACCAGGAGCTGACTCTGGCTCAGATCGTGAACTTATTGCAAAATTCAGACTTAAATTGAAGTTAAAAAAAAAAAAATTGAAGAAAGTATGGAAAACCGCTAGACCATTTGGGTATGACCTAAATCAAATCTTTTACAATTATACAGTGGAAGTGACCAACAGATTCAAGGGATTAGACCAAATGGTCAGAGTGCCTAAAGAACTATGGACAGAAGTTCATAACATTGTATAGGAGGTGGTGATCAAAACCATTCCAAAGAAAAAGAAATGCAAAAGGGCAAAATGGTTGTCAGAGGAGGCCTCAACAAATAGCAAGAAAAGAAGAAAAGTGAAAGCAAAGGAGGAAAAGAAAGATATACCCATCTGAAAGCAGAGTTCCAAAGAATAGCAAGGAGAGATAAGAAAGCCTTCTTAAGTAAACAATTCAAAGAAATAGAGGAAAACAATAAAATGGGAAAGACTGACTAGAGATTTCTTCAAGAAAATAAGAAATATTAAGGGAACATTTCATGCAAAGATAGGCACAATAAAGGACAGAAATAGTACAGACCTAATAGAAGGAAAAGATATTAAGAAGAGGTGGCAAGAATACACAGAACACCTATACAAAAAAGTCTGAATGACCCAGGTAACCACGATGGTGTGATCACTCAGCTAGAGCCAAACATCCTGGAGTGGGAAGTCAAGTGGGCCTTAAGAAGCATCACTACAAACAAAGCTGGTGGAGGTGATGGAATTCCAGCTGAGCTATTTCAAATCCTGAAAGATGATGTTGTGAAAGTGCTGTACTCAATATGCCAGCAAATTTGAAAATTCAGCAGTGGCCACAGAACTGGAAAAGATCACTTTTAATTCCAATCCCTAACAAGGGCAATGCCAAAGAATGTTCAAACTACTGCACAATTGCTCTCATTTCACATGCTAGCAAGGTAATGCTCAAACTTCTCCAAGCTAGGCTTCAAAAATATGTGAACCTAGAACTTCCAGATGTAAAATCTGGATTTAGAAAAGGCAGAGGAACCAGAGATCAAATTGCCAACATTCACTAGATCACACAAAAAGCAAGAGAATTTCAGAAAAACATTCTCCTCTTGCCTCATTGACTATGCTAAAGCCTTTGACTGTGTGGATATCAACAAACTGTGGAAAATTATTTAAAAGATGGGACTACCAGACTATGTTACCTGCTTCCTGAGAAACCTGTATGCAGGTCAAAAAGCAACAGTTAGAAAGAGACATGGTAAAATACACTGGTACAAAATAGGGAAAGGAGTACGACAAGGCTGTATATTGTCACCCTGATTATTTAACTTATATGCAGAGCCAGTTCAGTCACTCAGTCATGTCCAACTCTTTGCAACCCCATGGACTTCAGCACACCAGGCTTCCCTGTCCATCACCAACTCCCAGAGCTTGCTCAAACTCATGTCCATGGCGTCGGTGATGCCACTGTCTACTACAAACTGGCACTTACCAAGAGCATTACCAGTGACTGAACAACAAGGGCATTTGCCATCTGCCTCTGTGGAGATTGAACCCCATGATGCCATGGCTGTTGACCTTCAACAACCCCTGAGGGAATTCAGGGTGGAGTGAGGCACTCTGTGCTCCAGGGAATCTGGTGGGACAAGTCTATAGATAGTTGGATGTTTCTAGGAACAGACTTTATGATCTCAATCCTTGCATCTCCTCATATCTAGAGAAGCACTAAATCCCTTCATGGTGACTTCAGATCCTAAAGACTAACAAAAAAACTTGTAAAATGAGTGCTTCATGGTATTGAACTCCCCCTTCAGCAAAGTCCAAGTCACCCTCGGACTTCCCTGGTAGCTCAGACGGTAAAGTGTCTGCCTACAATGCGGGGGACCCCGGTTCAATCCCTGAGTTGGGAAGATCTCCTGGAGAAGGAAATGGCAACCCACTCCAGTATTCTTGGCTGGAAAAATCCCATGAATGGAGTAACCTGGTAGGCGACAGTCCATGGGATCCAAGAGTCAGACGTGACTTTACTTTCACTTTTGGAGAAGAAAATAGCAACCCACTTCAGTATTCTTGCCTGAAGAGTCCCATGGACAGAGGAGCCTGGTGGGCACAGTCCATGGAATCGCAAGAGTCAGCCACGACTTGGTGACTAAACCACCAAACCTTATATATTGACTTTCTCCCACTGCTGCTTTGGAGCAGTCTCTCAGAGCTGAGATGCTGCCTCCCAGGCTGCAGTCCTCATTTTGCCCCAAATAAAACTTAACTCACAGCTCTCAAGTTGTATATCATTTTTTTAGTCGGTAGTTATGGTGACTGGCAACCCACTCCAGTACCCTTGCCTGGAAAATCCCATGGGAGGAGCCTGGTAGGCTACAGTCCATGGGGTCGCAAAGAGTTGGACACGACTGAGCGACTTTAGTTCAATACTTCATGGTGACTGATGAAGCGACCCAGAGTGGACTTCCTTTGGCTGGACTCCACGAGGAACCAGAGCTTTGGTACCAGCAGTGACCCCTTGCGTCCAATCTCCCATATTGGTTGAGATTCTGAGTTTTATTTGGCAGTGAAGCAGGTTACCTGCCCCCTTCCCAGTAGGAAAGATACTGGGAAATTCTGTTGAAAGACACCAAGAAATTCCCACCCAGGCAAAAGATCCTGGTTAGGGGGCTGGCTTAAAGATGCCAGGGGAATTACCCACCCAGTGGAAAGGTACTGGGTATGGGGGGCTCGATTGGGGAAAAAAATCGAGGAATACTGGGGGCTTGGTTGAAAGATGCTGAGGTCGCTCCATTGTAGAGGACTGAATGGTCTTGGCTGAGTGGTTGAGAGGCTTATCTGGACACTTTTCCTCAAGCTGACTGACATTATAGAATTTGTCAGGATAAAAGTGAGGAAAATACATAAGAGCTTTGCTCTGAAGAAAAGGGACTAGACTCCTCCCGGCCGGTTTCGGTTTTCTCAGGTGACTGAGAAGTTTGTGGGAGTGGTGGAGACCCACTTATTAATTAAAATACTTGCTCATCCATGGGTTGCATATAAGAATTGGCCGTTCAGCAACCTGAGCAGCCACGGTGGTCTTAGATTGCTGGAGGCAGAATCCGAGACATGTAAGACGAGCTGAAGTGACCCTGAGGTGACTCCTGGAGGAGTTAAGCTCACAAGCAGCACAGGGACCCACTACACAAGTTCACTAGCGACTTTTATCCCTGAAAAATTCAGCTTAAAATAGGGAAAAGAATCTCTCAAGAACAGAAACAAATGGGTTTCAGAAAGCCAGCCTCTGACTAACACTAGCCAGATTCATGCATAATACATACGGAGCTCAAGTACCTAGTTAATTGGATAACTTATACTAAAAGAGATCTCAACCTAAAATGACCAAATTGGGGTTCTTTCAATATTCAAAATTGATATTTTTGCACACACAATTAGAAAAGGCTGGCCATGCTTACTTTGGCTGATATGTAGATGCTTCTAAAACAGGAAATGACAGAGTAACTTCTTCACAGGAAACCAACAAGAAATTGCTTGAAACTATATAAAAACTTAAAAAGGGTGCTAGAATTGGCTTTGCTATGTCACAGGTCTAGTAGAACTGGAAAGTCACGTTTGGCATTTATGTCATTTGGCTTTTGATTTCTGGGCATCAATTTACCATCTTTGGGGGGCACTCTTGCCACTTGACTTTTGATTTCTGTGCATCTCTTTGCCTTTTGTTTCATTTGGAGTGTGACTCCTGTTTGGTGACATTCTGGTTCAGTTTAGTTTTGTTGGTTTGGTTTGAGAGCACAGACATCTGGTACAAACTGCTAATATAGGAATTGCTCACTCTAAGGTTCCACACTCTACCTGGGAACCCCTTGGGGGGGGGGGGATTTTTTTTTTTGGACTGGTCAATCTATAGCTATGATCCTATGACAAGACAAATGGCCTAAAAAAATTAGATCTTTATTGACAAAGGATAGAAAAATGGACTGAAGTTCCCTTATGTCCAGGACTTCCTCCTGTAATCAACAGCCAGGAGCTGATCAAACTAAGACCCTTACTTCCCCAGACTAGCTGGGGTCAATCTTTGCTGGAACCAATCTGCCCTTGTTATCAGGACCAAGTTGAGCACTATCTGGTCTACATTTGGGCTATTAAAACTACCGTCACAGAAAAATACTGATTTTTGACAATGGGGTTACAATATTCTTTAGACTCCAGAGAAAGCTTAAAGAAAAAAATTATCTCTTTAAGAATTCTTGCCCTGAGGAAATAACTCCTCCTATACCTTTAGACCATAGCTCTCTGGATCATTTATCTAGACCATCTCTAATTCCTGAAACCAAAAGAAAAAAAAAACAAAAACAAAAAACAGAGAACAAAGCCTTTTAAAATCTTATTCCAAACATTTTTTACAACTAGTATTCATAACTAAGTTTGGAAAACAAAGCTATAGAATCTCTTGTGTCTATTTGGATATTTGTATGTCTCAGTGTGTGTCTTTTTTTTTTTTTCTGGATAATATTGCTGATTGCTGAGATCAGTTTGTAAATGAGCTCTAATCTAATTGGCCTTTAAAAAAAAAGTAAGCACTTACAATCAAATAATTCTAAATACAAGAGAAATTAACCTAAATGAATTTCAGGTTCACATGAACTGGAAAATATTCAGTATTAAATGCCTGATATTAATGTTTGTTTATTGATCTAACTAATACAGGCATGTCTAAGAGTAATTAACATTAAGTGGAATATTTTCATTGTACTTAGGTTCAATATAAGTTAAATATTATTATATCTGTTACAAGTTTGTCAGCAAGGGAATTACCTCGAGTGAAGAAACTTCTAAAAAATGTAAATGAGATATGAGCCTTTAGGTAAACTCTATCAAGAAAAATTATGCTTTAGGAATGTCTGTCTAAAATAGTCTCTCTGGATTGGGGTAACTTGAATTTCTAAGGGTTGTGCTAAACTAAGTGTATGAAGTCTATTGAATAGCTAGGTCATTTCCAAATAAAATAAAATTTTGAAACAATTATTACTGAATACCAATTTCCTCTTACAGAGAAACTAAAGAGATTTGGGACTAAAAATGAATATTTGGTGCCATCCTAAAATGTTCTAAGAAAGCAAAGGTTTTAGAAATTATCACTGGTATTTATGCTTATCAATCTAATGCTAATATAAAATTCAGTTATTGGTTGCTTAAGGAAAGTGGGAAGTGTGTTTTCAGTAAAGAAGGTACGAGGAATGGAACTGCATTTTGTGAAGGAAAAAGGAAGTAAGCCTGACGTCAGGTGGCTTTTTAGGATACAAGAACAAAACAAGGTACAGGAAAGTGGTAAGAAGGTTTGTGGAAAGTGAACCATGAGAAAAGAGTTTTGTGCATGGTTTAAAATAAGTTTAAAATAAATTTAATTAGGTTTACCTTTTAAATAAAGTAAGCTGGTACAACACTTGAATTTAGCTTTTCTGTTAAGATGACACCTTTTCTTCAGATATTGAACTGCCTTTGATAATAGATTTAAGTTTCTTTATCTCTTAAATGATCTTTTCTAAAATCCTTGGTTGTTACTTTGGCTAAGTGAATAGCTATTATTTCACAATGACCTATAATCCTATCTGAGCGTTCTAAACCTTTTTGATAATTGTTGATAAAACTTCCTAAATCATTCTAATGAAGAACTTGATTTCTGGCTAACTTTGTGATACTTCAGAGGGCCTCTGAAACACCCCAAAGAAGGGTATTACACTAATTAGGTTCATTTTGTATACAGAATTTTGTATACAGAATTACATGAGGAGTATTGTCAAATGTGTAATAAGTTTCAGGTTATATTGTATGGTAAATGTTACTAATATAGATATCCTAGAAACTGTATGGAGTTCCTAAAATTCTGATATGTTTGAGTAAAATGTTATCAGGCATAATTCTAGTTTTCTATTATTTCAAAATAATCTAATATCTCAAAATATTGTCATAACACAAACCAAGTTTTGCAAAACCACTTCCTCTTCAAGAAGATTTATAGAAAGGACTTTTGGATAAATACTAGTTTCTGAACTGGGTAAGGATTCTAATGGAAAATCTGATGACTTCACAAAGGTTAACAAAAGGACTGAATAAACTGGTGAATATGCTTATAACATTTATGGTTTCTATCTGAAAAATTACTGATTTAAATCTGTGTTTTCCAGCTTTAAGGAAAAAGAGAAAAAAAAAAAAAACCTTCCCCTCAAACTAATTATTACAGTAATTTGGTAAAATTATATTTTATAAACAAATTGAAACATTTATCTTTTCTATCTGAACCCAGTATGTGTCTTTTTTTTTTTGGATAATATTGCTGATTGCTGAGATCAGAGGTTGACTTTTGATTTCTGTGCATCAGAAATCAAAGGTTGGAAGCTCTTAGTTTCCAGTAACTATCATATAAGTTAGGAAGGTTATCTCACTAACAGGTACAGAAATCTCATGGAATTTTGGAGACCTTGAAAAGGGAGGAATTCACTTAGATCTGTTAGGCAAAATCTGTGATAAACCATTGGCATGACTTTCCTAGGACTAACGGTTTTATTTTAAAAGTTCAGTCTGAGACTTTATAAAAGTTTCAGCAAAGCAAAAAGGTCTATGATCAATTATGATTATATAAATTATCAGGGCAAGACTTTTGAGACCAGACCTATATCACAAACAAGTCTTAATTTGGTTATATTCGGTAAAAATGACCGTGCTTTTAGGGAGAAAAAGTTGTTTCAATACATGTTAAATCACAGTTTGTTAATGGAGGTCTGTATCTACTAAGACTCATTTCCTGGATAGTTCTTTGCTGTTAGGGTATATTAAAGTAAAATTTAATTGAATTATTAAAGGACACTTTAGGGTTGTTTCCGAAGCTTCTCTCAGTAATCTGTCTTTGGATGAAGATCAGATGCCTCACGCAAGACCTGCAATCAAGACTGGGAGAAGACACACTTTAAGGAACTGTCTCCAACCTGGATGGAAAGACCTTTCTGTCAGGTACTCTTAACTAGCTCATGGCCAGGGAAATTAACTTGGGTTAACTCCCACTTCCAAAGGCCCCTAAGCTAGACTGGTCTATAGAGAGGCCTGCTGACCTCAAACTCACCTTAAAACAATGCTCAAACAGAGGTAACTACACTACACTAGGATGGGGAGAAGACAACATCAGAAGTAGACAGCTTGTCCAAGATGCTGATGTGACTGGTATGATCATTTATAATGTTTTCTTCATTCCTTGGACCTGTGCCTACCAATCAAATGTTTTCTCTCATGGACATGACTCTATGCTAGTTTACAACTCAATCCAATTGGTGAGTTGTGGCCACTTACCTGTGTCTAGTACTTCTGCATTACCTTGATGGATTGGGTAGGGCTCGATGGATTGGATCTCTAAGGCTCTGATTGGATATCCCCTAAGAAATTTATTTAGATGAGAGTTCAGTCCTGTTCTATCTATTCATTAGATTTCTAGATGGGATCCTCTCACCTGGCCAATTAATAATACCTGCTCTGATGCTGGCCATAGATTTAAGTTTTCTCTTAGTGTCATTCAAACTCAGTCAGAGTGACAAGTTAAGTCTCAATAAAAAATTAGCCTCTCATCTATTAAAAGGAAAATACCCACAATTATGGAGAGGATCTACATGGTTAACACCAGGCTACTACGGTCATTTAAGTTTAAAAGCTCCTCTATTTTGGGAATGGTTAAATCATACTAAAAATAATCAACCTGCTAATTATGAGACAAGGCTGGGTGCTTTGTGAACTATGCTTATTATTATCCTTAGAGAGAGTGATTGGTATGGAACTCAGTGGATTTGTGGCGCTAATTTATGGCCTTGATATCTACAGGGGTGGATATGAAGGTGTAGCCTGAGATTCCCATGAATTTAACATCATACACATTATCAAATTAGAGGTAACCCTAACCAATCTACCATTGGTATGACCCCAGTGGGTCAAAGATCTGTATTCTACTGGCATGACCATTTAGCAGCTTTGTGTGTGTGTGTGCGTGTGTGTGTGCGCGCGCTAATGTATGTGTGCCTTCATCGGGGTTGGAGGATGTATTTGGCCATATTGGAGCCTTAACAACTTTCATAAGCTTTAAATGATAGTAAATGGGCTATTAGCCTATTGAATTCTGAGATCTCTATGATAAGAAAAGCAGTGCCTCATAACTTCAAGGCCCTTGACACCTTACAGCATCTCAGGGAGATATCTGTGCTATAATTCAAAGTGAATCCTATATTTTCACACCTGATAAATCCTTCAATGTAACACATTTGATGAACCACATGAGAAATCAGATTTCTGCTTTAAGTGACCCATTCCCTAGTCTTGATCACCTTTTTTAAAAAACTGGTTTGGTGTGGGAGGCTCATGGCTAAAATATTTACTTTTAATCCCACTAATGTTATTAACTATACCATTTGTATTTGCTTGTTTCACAAGATTATTATTTCTTGTATTACCAAGTGTATGACTGAGGTGCCAACAAAAATGATAATTAGACAGGAAGCAGTTGGTCAAATGTATAGCTCAATATATGATCAATGATTGTAATAGTGTAACTCTAGATATGGGAAGATGCAATGAAAGGGAATACTTTCCTGGACCATAACTAGAAGACATGTGTCCAGAGATCTTTGACTATTAAGACCTAGTCCAGTAATAGCACACTGAGTGGCCTATCGACAAAAAACTTCTTCAGAACTGGGAATGAGCTTTCCCAGCAACGTGGGACAAAATGGTCATGAGGTGCCACCCAAAGTATGGTCAGATTTATGACCACAGTGGGGCTGTGTCAGCCACAAACTGGCACTTACCAAGAGCATTGCCAGTGACTGAACAAAGGCATTTCCCATCTGCCTCTGTGGAGACTGAACCCCATGATGCCATGGCTGTTGACCTTCAACAACCCCTGAGGGATTTCAGGGTGGAGTGAGGCCCTCTGTGCTCCAGGGAATCTGGTGGAACAGGTCTTTAGATAGTTGGATGTTTCTAGGAACAGACTTTATGATCTCAATCCTTGCATCTCCTCATATCTAGAGAAGCACTAAATCCCTTCATGGTGACTTCAGATCCTCAGGACTAACAAAAAAACCTTTTGTAAAATGAGCACTTCACGGTATTGAACTCCCCCTTCACCAAAACCTTATATATTCACTTTCTCCCACTGCCGCTTTGGAGCAGTCTCTCAGAGCTATCTGAGATGCTGCCTCCTGGGCTGCAGTCCTCATTTTGCCCCAAATAAAACTTAACTCATAACTTTCAAGTTGTACATCCTTTTTAGTTGACACCATCAAACCATCTCATCCTCTGTCATTCCCTTCTCTCATGGGAAATGCTGGGATGGATAAAGCACAAGCTGGAATCAAGACTGCTGGGAGAAATATCAATAACCTCAGTTATGCAGATGACACCACCCTAATGGTAGGAAGCAAAGAGAAACTAAAGAGCCTCTTGATGAAGGTGAAAGAGGAGAGTGAAAAAGCTGGCTTAAAAGTCAATATTCGGAAAACTAAGATCATGGCATCTGGTCCCATCACTTCATGGAAAATAGATGGGAAAAAAAAATGGAAACAGTGACAGACCATGTTTTATTGGACTCCAAAATCACTGTGGATGGTGAATGCAGCCATGAAATGACAAGTTGTTTGCTTCTTGGAAGAAAAGCTATGACAAATCTAGACCACGTATTAAAAAGCAGAGATATCACTTTGCCAAAACAGGTCTGTATAGTCAAAGCTATGGTTTTTTCCAGTAGTCATATACAGACGTGAGAGTTGAACCATAACGAAGGCTGAGTACTGAAGAATTGATACTTTCAAACTATGGTGCTAGAGAAGACTCTTGAGAGTTCCTTGGACTGCAAGGAGATCAAACCAGTAAATCCTAAAGGAAATCAACCCTGAATATTTATCAGGCCTGAAGCTGAAGCTAAAGCTGTAATACTTTGGCCACCTGATGTGAAAAGCCAACTTATTGGAAAAGACCCTGATGCTGAGAAAGATTGAAGGCAGGAGAAGAGGGTGACAGAGGATGAGATGGTTGGATGCCATCAACGACTCAATGGACATGAGTTTGAGCAAACTCCAGGAGATAGTAAGGACAGGGAAGCCTGGCTTGCTGCAGTTCATGGGGTCACAAAGACTTGAACATGACTGAGCAACTAAATCAAAAGACACAGGGTGGCTGATTGGGTAATAAAATAAAACACATTTACATGCTTATTATGAGACTCACATAAGAACTAAAGACACACACAGACTGAAAGAGAGGGGATGGAAAAAGATATTTCATGCAAACATAAATGATAAGAAAGGAGGGGGCATTAGTACTCATATCTGTCAAAATACATTTTAAAACTAAAAATAGACAAAGAAAGGCATTATATAATGATAAAGGAACTAATACAAGAATAGGATATTATAGTCATTAACTTAGATGCATCAAATATAGGCACACATAAATATATACAGAAGACAATATACAATACAACAAAAATAGGGATGTCAGCACCTCACTTATATCAGTGAACAGATCATCCATATAGAACATAAATAAGGCAATGGTGACCTTAAATTACACAACAGATGAGTAGGACTTAATGGATATGGACATCCCATCCCAAATGAACAAATTTCACATTCTTTTCAACTGCACATGGAACGTTTTCCAGAAGAGATCATATACTTGACACAAAAACAAGTCTCAAGAAATTTAGATGAATAGAAATTTTATCAGGCATTCTTTCTGACCATAATGGTATAAAATTAGAAATCAATTACAGGAAGAAAAATGGGAAAAGAACAAATACATGGAGACATAACAAAATATTACTAAAAAAAAAGTCAATAAAGAAATCAAAGATGAAATCAGAAAATACCTGAAGAAAGACAAGACAAATGTAAATATAAAACACAGCCTTCCAAAATACATGAGATACAGCAAAAGCAGTTCTACAAAATAAGTATATAGCTTTACAGTCATATGTCAAGAAAGGAAAAAATCTCAAATGAACAATCTAACTTTCTATCTAATGAAGTAGAAAAACAAAAACAAAGCCAAAAGTCCGCAGAAAGAAGGAAACAATAAAGATCAGGAATATATAAAATACAGACAAAAAATGCAATAGAAATTATTAATGAAACCAAGAACTTGTTCTTTGAAAAGATAAACAAAATTGGTAACCCTTAAGCCAGGCTTACCAATAAGTAAACAGAGAGGCCTCAAATAAAACAAGAAATGAAAGAGGAAAAATAACAACTGATTGCACAGAGTTACAAAAAATGATAAGATAAAACTATGAAGAGTTACAAGCCAATACACAGGACAACCTAGAAGAAATGGATACATTTCTAGAAGCATATAAACTTCCAAGGCTGAATCAAGAAAAGTAGACAATCTAAAAAATGAATCACTAGGAGTGAAAGAAAAATTTTAATGAAAAAAAAGACTCTCAGCAAACAAAAGTTCAGAACCAGATGATTTCACAGGTGAATTCCACCAAGCATATAAAGAGGTACAGTGATTAATTTAAAAAAATTGCAGAGGAAGAAACACTCACAAATTCATTCCATCAGGCTACTATTACCCTGATACCAAAACCAGACAAAGACACTACAAAAAAAAAAATCAGAGGACAATATTTCTGATGACTATACATGCAACAATCCTTAACAAATACTAGCAAACTGAATCCAACACTATATATATAAAAGATTATGCATCATGGTTAAGTGAGATTTATTCTAGGGATGCAAAGATAGTGCAGTTTGCAAATTAATCAAAGCGATACACCATATTAACATAAGGAAGAATAAAATCATGTGATAATCACAATAGACTCAGAAAAAGTATTTGACAAAATTTAATATCCATTCATGATTGAAACTCTCATTAAAGCTGGTATAGTGGGAATAAAACCCAATATAATTAAAGTAATTTATGATAAACCCATAGCTAACATCATACTCAAACCTGAAAAGCTGAAATATTTTACTCTAAAATTAGGAAAAAGACATGGATACTCACTTACCTTTTTTATTTAACATGGTATTTGAAGTCCTAGTCACACAACATAAAACAAATACACATGAAAGAAATATAAAAGGCCTCCAAATTGGACAGGAAGAGGTAAAGCTGTTGCTATTTAAAGATGATATGATACTATATACAGAAAACTTTAAGGTCTTCACCATAAAACAAAGAATTCAACATAAGTTGAATAAATGAATTAAACAAAGGTACATAATACCTAGAAATCTGTTGTTTTTCTATACACTAATAAAGAATTATTAGAGAAACTATTTTAAAGTTCCATTTACAACCACATCAGAAATAATACTAGAAAGAAACTTAACCAAGGAGGTGAAAGACCTATACTGTGAAATCATATCAAAAATGGAAAGCTATACCTTGTTCTTAGATTGGAAGAATTAATATTGTTGTACTGTCCATATTACTTAGGGCAATCTATAGATTTAATACAATCCCTATCAAAGAACCTATGACATTTTCCATAGAACTAGAATAAATTATCCTAAAACTTAATGTGGAGCCACAAAAGACCTTGAATTGCCAAAACTATCTTGAGGAAAAAGAACAAAGTTAGAGGCATCATCTTCCAAGTCTTCACACTATACTACAAAGCTGCAATAATCAAAACCATGCGGTACTGACACATAAACAGATACACAGATGATTTCAACAGGAAACAAAGCCCAGAAGTAAACCCATGCACTATGTTAAACTAAAATATGACAAAGAAGGCAGGAACATACAATGGAGAAAGACAGTATTTTCAAGAACTGGAACTGGGAAAATAAGATAGCTACATTTAAAGGTAAAAGAGTAGAACATTACATGCATCCCAGACAACAGTATACTCAAAATGTATTAAAGGCCTAAATGTAAGACTTGAAGCCATAAACCTCCTAGAAGAGATCATAGGCAGAAAATTCTTTGACATAAACTGTAACAACATTTTTTGAATATGTCTTCTAAAGCAAAGGAAACAAAAGTAAAAATAAATAAATGTGACCTAATTAAACTTAAAAGCTTTTTGCACAGCAAAGGAAAGGATAAACAAAATGAAAAGACAACCTATGGAGAGGGAGAAAATATTTGCAAATTATGTAACCATTAGGGGTTAATATATAAAATATATAAACAGCTCATGCAATTCAATATAAAAAAAACTCAATTAAAAATGGACAGAAGATTTAAATAGACACTTTTCTGAAGAAGATATACAGATGGCCATCAAGCACACAAAAAATGCTCAACCTCACTTATCATCAGAGAAGTATAAATCAAAACCATCTTGAGATACCATGTCACATCTGTTAAAATGGTTCTCATCAAAATTCAGATTGGTAGTTTGGGTTTGACATGTATACATTTTTATATTTAAAATAGATAATCAACAGGGACCTATTATATAGCACAGGGAATGCAGCTCAATATTTTGTAGTAACCTAAAAGGGAAAATAATATGAAAATGATTAGATACATTTATATCTATAACTGAATCACTTTGCTGTATACCTGAAACTAATGCAATATTGTTAAGCAATTATGTTCCAATATAAAATAAAGTTAAAAATAATTAAGCTAACTGCAAAAAAGGTCAATAAAGGAACCCAAGTGCCCATCAACAGAGGAATGAATAATGGAGATATGATATACATATACACAAAAGAATACTACTCAGCCACAAAGAAAAATGAAATTCTCCCATTGCCATAATGTTGGCTGAATTAGAGTATATTATGCTTAGCAAAATAAGTCAAAGACAAATATGATGTCACTTAAATGTGGAATATAAAATATATATTATATAAATATATAATATTATAAATATTTAAGTTATATATTAATGTATATCATATGTATTACATATTATATACATATATAAATATATAAAATATATAAAACAAATAAAGGAATATATAACAAAACAGAAAGAGACTCACAGATACAGAGAACAAATTACTGGTTACCAGATGGGAGGGGCAAGATAAGGGTATGGGATTAAGAGGCATAACCTATTATGTATAAATAAAAAACCAAAAATATACAAAACAGGTAAAAACAACTATTTTTATAACTTTAATTGGAATATAACCTATAAAAATATTGAAACTGTATGTTGTATATCTGAAACTAATATAATATTGTAAATCAATATCGAAAGCTGAGCACCGAAGAATTGATGCTTTTGAACTGTGGTGTTGGAGAAGACTCTTGAGAGTCCCTTGGACTGCAAGGAGATCCAACCAGTCCATCCTAAAGGAGATCAGTCCTGGCTGTTCACTGGAAGGACTGATGCTGAAGCCGAAACTCCAATACTTTGGCCACCTGATGCGAAGAGCTGACTCATTGGAAAAGACCCTGATGCTGGGAGGGATTGGGGAGCAGGAGGAGAAGGGACAGCCAGAGGATGAGATGGCTGGATGGCATCACTGACTCGATGGACATGAGTTTGAGTGAACTCCGGGAGTTGGTGATGGACAGGGAGGCCTGGCATGCTGCGATTCATGGGGTCACAGAGTCGGACACGACTGAGCTACCCAACTGAACTGAATAATTCAATATGAAAATAAATTTTAAAAATTAAATATTTAATGGAAAAAAGAGAATATATTGAAAAACTGCAATAGAACAATAATATGTAAATAAAACAATGAAAATGGCTAAAATATTAGCAAGCAGTACTTAAAAGGAAGATTACAATAACTCACACAGATAAAACAGTGCTCCTTTATCAGGAGCAGAAAATTAGAAATCTTTAAAAATAGCATTTTTTTCATGTATTATCATGTTTAGAATTCCTTAAGTTTGAGATATTCAGTGTGGTTTAGAATACAGAAAAATGCACATCTTCTAAGCACTAATACAAAAGAATACTTTCAAATTGACTAGTATGTACCAGAAAATGTTTTGAGTGTGTATACACACACACACACATATAGACATATATAGAAATAAGTGTGCATATATAGACATATATCAGCTAAAATAAGTATAAATACATATCTATACAGCTACCTAACCATCTATCTATATATAAACCATCATCTGATCTTTAGTAATCACTTTGGAAGTACTGTTGGTGTACACATCTATAGAATACAAACAGTTATATTCTTAACAACCTTATAAGACAAGTACTCATTTTAGCCTCTGTTTCCAAGTGATAAAATATAGTCACAGAAAGGTTAAATAACTTGCCACAGTCATACGACTACCAAACAGTCCTTTACATTCCTACCAACAACGTGTAAAGTGTTCATATTTCTCTACAACCTTACTAACACCTACCTTTTGCTTTTTTGTTAATAGCCATCCTGACAGTTATGAGGTCACTGTAGTTTTGATTTGTATTTCCCCGATGATTAGTGTTTTGAGGACCTTTTCATATAACTGTTGGCCATTTGTGAGTCTTCTTTGGATAAATGTCTAATTGTGTCATTAGACCTTTTAAAAATCAGGTTGCCTTGGGAGTTTTTGTTTTTCGTTTTTTGCAACTGAATTGTAGAATTACCTTATATATTTTGGATATTTACAACCTATCAGATATATAATTGGCAGATATTTCTTCCCATCCCTTAGGTGGTATTTTATCCTGCTCATTATATTTCCTGAGCAAAAGCTTTTGAATTTGATGCAGTCTCTCTTGTCTACTTTTTGTTTTTGCTTTTGGCTTCCTATCAATGAGATCACTGTCAGACCAATATCATGATTATTTCCCCCTGTTATTTTCTGCTAGATTGTTACAGTTTTAGATCTTATGCTGAAGTATTCATTCAATTTTGAGTGGACTTTTGTGTATGATATAAGATAGGAATACAATTTCATTCTTTGGCCTGTGGATGTGCGATTTATCAGCACTGTTTCTTGCAAAGACTATGACTTTCCCATTGTGTATTCTTGGTGCCCTTATTAAGATAAGCTGACTATATATTCATGAGTATTTCTGGGCTGTATATTCTATTCCCCTGATCTATTGGTCTAAGTTTAGGCTAGTTTTATACTATTTTAATTACTGTAGCTTTGCAATGTATTTTGAAATCAGGAAGTATAACATTTCCAGCTTTATTCATTTTTCTCAAGATCACTTTGGCTCTTCTGTCTTTTTGGTTCCACATGAATTTTAAGGTTGTTTTTTCTATTTCTATAAAATACGCCATTGAGATTCCTTGCCGCTTCTGCTGCTAAGTCTCCTCAGTCATGTCTGACTCTGTGTGACCCCATAGATGGCAGCCCACCAGGCTCCTCTGTCCCTGGGATTCTCCTGGCAAGAACACAAGATTCCTTAAAAGATGCCATTTTGATGGGAGTAGCATTGAATCTGTAAATCACTTTTGTTGAGTATATGCATACAATTGAAGATCAATCAATCTTAAAAGAAAAGGAAGTTGTATCATTTGCAACAACATGGGTGTATCTGGAAAACGTTATGCTAAAAGTGAAATAAATCACAGAAGGAGAGATACTGCTTGGCTCCTCTTGTATCAGGCATCTAAAAGTCAAACTTACAGAAGCAAACAAGAGAATGGTGGTGGGTGGGGGAGGGAGGATACAGAGAGTTGTTCACTGGGTGTAAAGTTACAGTTAGACAAGATGAGTAAGTTCTAAAGTGCCAATAGTTAAAATATAGTTGTGTGTATTAAGAATTTTCTAAAGTTTGAAAGTTTGTTGTGATCCACACAGTCAAAGGCTTTGGCATAGTCAATAAAGCAGAAGTAGATGTTTTTCTGAAACTCTCTCGCATTTTCGATGATCCAGCAGATGTTGGCAATTTGATCTCTGGTTCCTCTGCCTTTTCTAAAATCAGCTTGAACATCTGGAAGTTCACGGTTCACGTCCTGTTGAAGCCTGGCTTGGAGAATTTTGAGCATTACTTTAATAGCGTGTGAGATGAGTGCAATTGTGTGGTAGTCTGAGCATTCTTTGGCATTGCCTTTCTTTGGGATGAAAACTGACCTTTTCCAGTCCTGTGGCCACCGGTGAGTTTTCCAAATTTGCTGGCATATTGAGGGCAGCACTTTCACAGCATCATCTTTTAGGATTTGAAATAGCTCAGCTGGAATTCCATCACCTCCAATGGAAATAGTGGCAGACTTTATCTTTTTGGGCTCCAAAATCACTGCAGATGGTGACTACAGCCATAAAATTAAATGACATTTGATCCTTGGGAGAAAAGCTATGACCAACCTAGATAGCATATTAAAAAGCAGAGACATTCCTTTGCCAACAAAGGTCCATCTAGTCAAAGCTATGGTTTTTCCAGTAGTCATGTATGGATGTGAGAGTTGGACTATAAAGAGAGCTGAGCACCGAAGAATTGATGCTTTTGAACTGTGGTGTTGGAAAAGACTCTTGAGAGTCCCTTGGACTGCAAGAGGATCCAACCAATCTATCCAAAGGAAGTCAGTCCTGAATATTCATTGGAAGGATTGATGCTGAAGCTGAACATACTTTGGCCACCTGATGTGAAGAACTGACTCACTAGAAAAGACCCTGATGCTGGGAGAGGTTGAAGGCAGGAGGAGAAGGGGCTGACAGAGGATGAGATGGTTGTATATGTGAGCATATATCAAGTATATGAAAAATAATTAGGAAATAAAACATGAAATTAATAATTGTAGATACCTCTGGAGGCATCGTATGAGTGGAAAGAAACTCACATTTTCAATATGTGTTTATCTTAATTCTATTACAAATAAAATATTTTCATAAATAAATTATGATACTTAAAAAGTATAAAGACATTCATGCTATTTATTTCATGGATCTCTTTCTTTAGGAATGAGCCAGACAATTCAGTGGAGTTTTCTCTTGCTTACACAGGCTAGTTGAATATTTTAGAGAATATAAAGCTATATACATTCACAAAGGTCTAATGTTGGATTTCGAGATTTAGTTCAGGGAGAAAACACTCACTGGCATTCTAATTCAGATTCCTCATATAATACATTTAGCAATTTAAGTAATTCCTACAAAGTAGTTGAAGACTGAAGTATCTTTACCAAAAATGTGCTTTACCTATTTAAACTGAATTAAATCCCACCATTTTTCTTTTTTTTTTTTCCCTGAACTGGTCAGAGTAATGCCTGAATTGCCTTTACGGGACTTTGATTAGCTCCCATTTGCTTTTGATTTCTGTCTGCAAGAAGTGTGATATTTCCTTCTGTTTATACTCTGAGTCTTATTCCACAGCCTGCTAGAACAGAAAGAAATGTTAATCACTTCTCCCCAGGCCCAAAATAGAACAGCTAACCTACAGGATCTGATCTTTACCTCTAAACAACAAATTAATTCTCTCAGATCTTTTCTCCCAAGACACATACCTTAACATTGCGCCTCGCTGAACTGCGTGGTTTTACAAAAACATCACTGAACTCCTAGACCCAGAAGGAGTTGCGGGAGCAAGGAAGTAACTATTTACCTCTGTCCTCAAAGCACTCCTCCTTGATCTGCTTCTGAGCTTGTGTTCTGATGCACATTTTTCATTTTCTTAAAGATAAAAACAGCAAAACTTCCTCTCAACTCTTCTTCCACTGACACTCCAGAGTTTATTTTGCTTGGTATAAAATATATTGCACGGAGAGCTGTGCTCCTCAATTAAGCTCATCTTGAAGGTCTTTCAAAACCACCCCTTGGGTCAGGTGAGCAAAGAATCTTGAGCCAGTGCTCTTTGAACTAGCATCTCAACTCTGACAGAGAACATCCACAACAACACTGCTTGTGAAGTCAAATAAATAAATGTATGTCAGTTTCCCCAACTTGAGAAGGGAGCAGAACAAGATCAAGGAAGGAGAGGAGAGGCGCTGGAGGCAGGTTGCCTGGCTTTGAATCCTGGTTCCCACCTTTCCTACCTTTTTGATTGTAGAGAGGTACTGCAAGATTCTGCTTTCTCTACTGTAAAATGAAGATTAAAAAAGAGATATGGATAGACCTGCTGCTGCTGCTAAGTCGCTTCAGTCGTGTCCGACTCTGTGCGACCCCATAGACGGCAGCCCACGAGGCTCCCCCGTCCCTGGGATTCTCCAGGCAAAAACACTGGAGTGGGTTGCCATTTCCTTCTCCAATGCATGAAAGTGAAAAGTGAAAGTGAAGTCGCTCAGTCCTGTTTGACTCCTAGCGACCCCATGGACTGCAGCCCACCAGGCTCCTCCATCCATGGGATTTTCCAGGCAAGAGTACTGGAGTGGGGTGCCATTGCCTTCTCCAATGGACCTAGAGACTGTCACGTGGAGTGAAGTAAGTCAGAAAAAGAAATATGATATTTTAACACATACATGTGGAATCTAGAAAACTAGGATAGGTGATCTATTTATAAAACAGAAATAGACACAGATGTAGAGAACAAATGCATGGCCACCGGGGGGGTGGGTGGGGAAGGGCAGTTGGGTGGATTTGGAGACTGATATTGACATATATACACTATTGATATTTTGTATAAAATAGATAACTAATGAGAACCAACGAGTATAGTTTAAAGGACGCTACTCAGTGCTCTGTGGTGACCTAAATGGGAAAGAATCCAAAAAAAGAAAGGATATATGTATAGCTGATTCATGTTGCTGCATAGTAGAAACTAACACAGTATTGTAAACTATGGCTTCCCAGGTGGTACTAGTAGTAAAGAATCCACCTGTCAATGCAGACGATGTCTTGTAAGAGGCGTGGGTTCAATCCCTGGGTCGAGAAGATCCCCTGGAAGACAGCCTGGCAACCCACTCTAGTATTCTTGCCTGGAGGATCCCATGGACAGAGGAGCCTGTGATGAACACTCAGTCATGTCTGACTCTTTGTGACCCCATAGACTGTAGCCCTCTAGGCTCCTCTGTCCATGGGATCCAGGCAAGAATACTGGAGTAGATTTCAAGGCTCTCCTCCAGAGAATCTTCCCGACCCAGGGATGGAAGCTGGGTCTCCTGCATTGCCAGCAGATTCCTTACCCTCTGAGCCACTAGGGAAGCCCAATGCAACTATACTCCAATAAAAATTTTTAAAAGGGAAGGGGGAGCACCTACTTCACAGCCTTGTTGTAAATATCATATGAGATGATCTACGTGAAGCTTTCAGAAGCATGCGTGCCTGATTCTTGATGACACACACTCAAGATTGTTATCCTGGTATTAGCATTTAAGTCCTGTGGGCAAAAGTTTTTAAAACAGGACTGTTATGGGCTGAGTTATGCTCCCTCAAATTTAATATGCTTAAGTTCCAACCCCCACTACCTCAAAATGTAACCTGATTGGTAGACAAGGTCTTTAGAGAGGTTATTAAGGTTAAACAAGGTCACAGGGTAAGGCTCTAATCCAATAGGACTAGTGTCCTCACAGGAACAGAAAGAGAAGAGGTCATGTCCGGGCATAGGGAGAAGGTGGCTGCCTGCCAGACAAGGAGAGAAGCTCCAGGAGAAAACAAACCTGTTCACACTATGATCTTGGGCCTCAAGCCTCCAGAACTGTGAGAAAATGAATGTTATTTAAGCCATCCAGTCTGGTATTGTGTTAGTATATAGTATAGTGTTAGTTGCTCAGTTGTGTCCAACTCTTTGTGACCCCATGAACTGTACCCCACCAGACTCCTCTGTCCAAGGAATTCACCAGGCAAGAATATTGGAGTGACTTGCCATGCCCTTTTCCATGGGACCTTTCCCTGCAGGGATCGAACCCTGGTCTCCTCCATTGCAGGCAGATTCTTTACCCCCTGAGTGTTGTGGCAGCCTCGGAAAACTGAAACAAAGACACGCGTGCCGGGTGATTTCTCGCCTTCTTAGACTTGTGCTCCGTGCCAAAACACAGTCTCTCTTTTCCAGTTCTAACCATCTCATGGAGAAAGTGACCAAAAAATGGCATTATGTGCTGGTAGAGGCAGAGAAGAATAAATAGCTTTAGGTATTTTGGCCTTTTAAGAAAAAAGTAACAACTAAGCAAGAGAAATCCAAGGCTCAGACACTGAATCATGGAAAAAAAAACAAAAACAAAAACATGATTTAATGTTATGCTGGAATTGGCTTTATTTCACAAATTGTAGTCTTAGAATTTAAAGACCACAATAACTTTTATCAATGTATTTGTAACTTGACCATCCTATTTATCATCCCTTTTGTATCAAGGTATATAGAAAGTTTTAGTAAGATAGAAAATTCTAGCTTAAAATAATTTCCCCTTGTTATTTAAAAAATACTCTATTGGTGTACAACAATGTGAATAACATTAATGTCACTGAACTGTACACCTAAAAGTGGTTAAATGGTAAATTTTGTTATGTACATTTTACCACAATAAAAATTACTTTATTTTATTCTAATATCTAGTAATGTTTTGAGACATCTGATTCCAATCATTGTTTTCTTTTAGTAGATAACTTTTTTCTTTTTCTTTTTTTAAATCTCTGGGGCAGGACTTTTCTCTGTGAAAACATTTGGAGTTCTTTATTTTTTATATTCTTGAATTTTATTATAATGTGTCTGGTTGTGGCTTACTCTGTTAGGTAATTCAATATGTTCCTTCAAAATGAAGTCTTCTATCTTTAACTCTGCAAAATTTATCACTATTACTTCAAATATTTCTTGGCACTTTTACATATATCTTTCATATTTCATAGCTCCCCAATACATATTCCAGTTTATCTTTTCTTGTTATATTTAAAAAATTCTTCAACCTTATCTTCTAGCTCACTAATTCACTATTTAGCTGAATCCATTATTTTATTGTTCTTGGTCGTGTCCCTTATTTCAACTATTATATTTTCTTATCTACTACTTCTACTTGCTTTTTCACAGTTTCTCATGCTTTCGCAGTCCAGTTGTCTTCCCCATTTCTGTAAAAATACTTATCTTCCTTAGCACAAGTTATTGTTAATTCTGTCACAATTGGTACATATTGCCCAGCTCATCGTCTCTCTTATGAAGATATTGTTCCTTTCCAGATGTGCAGTTATTGCAGCTTATAAGCTCATGTTCTCTGTGAAGTTTAGCTCCCCTGTCCAGTAGTATATGTTAGGGAAACGCCATGTCCCCTGCATTTTTCAGTCCCCTTGGGTCTAAGCAGAGGAGAAGGGAAAAGCCTCAGGTATCACAAATAATGCACCACAGAGCAACTGCTGACCACAGGCTCTGTGGCCACAGCTCCTGGCAACTTACCCGGTCAGTATTTACTCTAAAACTCTTTGGAAGAAGCAGTGTTAGGAGCAGAAAGACTAGGTTATAATCCATAAGCCATGATGGGCTTACAAGAGGAGAAGGGTAGAGGAGATCTATCTGATCAGTAAGTCCTATTTTCATTATAGCTTCAGGTCAGCAGTACATATACACTGATGCTACACTAGGCCAACTGCAGATGGTACTGTTGTATTCTACTCTGATGGGGAAGGCAATTGTCCCAATTCCATAAGGGGAGAAGGAAACAACAAAATTTTAAACATTTTCTTCCAACCTGTTCTCACTATTGCCCCAGTGGCTTCCATCCCAGGACGTACCTAAATAGCCCTTCCCAATACATGCCAACTCAAGATGGTCATCTGTCACCCTACAGCTTTCTATTTTGAAGTTGGTTCCTGAAATATATGTTTTCCTATAACACTTCTATAGTTTTTTCAGGTTAATTTACATGCGGGAGTGATGATAGCAACCCTAGCTTGTTCTTTCTCTGAGCAGAAATCAAAATTTGTGTATTCCAACTCCACACTTAAATAATTACATAAACCTAAAATATGCATTTGTTCATACTTAGCATAAAAGTACCTCAGGATTCAAATGTGTTTATGCCTATGCATACATATATTATACAAATGGCCTGCTTAATTCACTGCATATTTGCTAGTATCTCATCCTTTCAATATAAATATTTTGACTAACCAGGGAGTACTTCTAGGTTTTTCATTCCAAAAGCAAGAAAATTAAATCCCAAAGCAATAATAAACAATTACATCTAAATAGAATAGTACAGATTCACAGAGAAATCAATAACAGTGTTCAAGAATCATAGCTCTCCCTCCCTATAAAAATGATAAGAAAGTGGCTATTTGCATATTTCAAGGAAATGAAGGGAGACTGTAATGAGTAAAAACAGGATGAGATAAAGAAGGAACTCATAGGGGCTTTAAATTAGAAAGCAAAAGTGTAAGCCTATGCAAATTCCAGCAATTTAAAGACATTCCAGAGGTCACTCTTTATTGACCAGATAAATTTAACCTAAAGAATCAAACACTTCACACTGTGTATGGGGTCTATGAATATAAGAGGTATTAATCACAATCTAATTCTTTAAGAAGCTTTACAGATGAATCAAGCAAACTATATAATGCAAACTTTTAATATTTCCAAAGTTATTCAATTCAGCTTATAAATGAAACTCTTGATGATCTTATCAACCTTGCAGAAGGTTGGTTATTTTTAATTTATTTTCTCTTCATTAACCTTAGAGGAAAACTTACACGTGGTAAACAAAACATTTCCTTATCCTTTTAAACCTGTACCTCAAACGTCATGTTGTTTTGTCTTGTGCGCCAACCATTGCAAACCTCTATCCTGAGAATAGAAAACTAAAACTATCCACTTTCCTCCTCAGTTACAATGATAGATTAGTTAAAATTGAAAAACCTCATCTTGCTCCTTTTTCTCAGCCAAAAAGGGGAAAAGGAAAATTAATCACAAGCTCTAGACAATTTGTTATTACATTCATGAGACAAATTTATAAAAAGGTCCTTCCAAAATTACGAGTAGAACTATCTATGGTGGCCATAACAATTACCACAAACTGGGTGGCTTAAAACAACAGAACTGTATTCTCTTACAGTTCTGGTGACTAGAAATCAAAGTGTTGGCTGGGCCAGGCTCACTCCTAAGGCTCCGAAGGAGGGTTTTGTTTTTGCCTTCTCTCCCAACAGCTGGAGGCTCCTGGTGCTCTCTGGCCCACAGCAGCACAACTCCAATCTCTGCCTCAGTCTTTACATGACCTTCCTGTTTCGGCACCTCTTTTTGTCCTCTTTTCTTCTCTTAAGGACACCATCCATTGAATCGGGACCCACCCTCATCTAGTATGACCTCGTTTCAACTACTTGCATCTACAAATACCCCATTTCCAAAAAGGTCACAGGTACCAGAGTTGAGGACTTAAGCATCTCTCTCTTTTTGCTTAAACAGGACATTTACCATCTCATACAACAGTAAGTTGGTAAATGGGGCCAACTTCAGAGCTGTTTGACTCACTAGCTCAGAAATATCAACACGGAGCTATGCTGTGCTCATTATCTATGATCTATCATTAATATATCATTTCATCTTCAGACTAGTTCTCCTCATGACCCTAGCTGGCTGCCCATAGAGAATGGAAAACTCTATCTTGCTTTCATATTAGAGGAGAGAGAGAAGGACAGGCTAAAGAATGAATGGAGAAGGCAACAGAGCTGGCTCTCTCAAACATGAAATATAAAGTCTGGACCAACTTAGGCCACTTGTCCACACCCTGATGAATATAAGAGTCACCGAGTGAGTGCCAAGCACTTATATGATTAACCAAAACTCCCATCCAGAATCGGGAAGGAGGGAAGCATCTGTTGAGTCACAACAGCTGCACATGAGAGTAACAGATGAACAGAATCAGAATTTCTTTAGGAAGGAGAAAGATGGCGTTGGATGCTGAGTAGCCAATTGACAAGAGTGCCCTACAAAACCATAATATTTTATGACATTTCTCTATCCTTATGAAGTCCCTAGTAGTTCCAGTAATTTTTGTAGTATCTTTGCCAAACACGTATTTTGCAAGGATACAATTAAGTCTACTAATACTATGACATAATTTAGCTTACTCTACCAACAAGAGAACTAAACTAGAATCATGTAAGTTACTTTTTTCTGCAATCCATTCTATTGCCCAACTACTTCTATCATCAAGCCACACAAATCTAATATTCTACAACCTTAATTTGGCCCCAATGTATCTCATCTTATCAATTCTCATTATTGTTCTCTTAATTCAAATCTTCATCATTTTGGGGGCAATGGTAATATTTCTCAAATAGTCTCTTTCTCCAGCCTCTTTTCCAAGTCTCAAATATCCTCCATAGTGCAGACAAGTTAACCTGTCTAAAACATAATCATAACTCTGCTTCTTAATACTCTCCTAAGGATTCCAAATTTCTACAGGAGAAAGTCTAAAGTCCTTAGAAAAACATGTGAAGAAGTCCGTCAATTCCCCCTTGCTATCCCTTTAGTCTTAGCTTAAACCTGCACTCTAAAGTCTTAATGTGTTCCTCTCCATTCCAAACTATGCTGGTTTAATATACTTCTATTTTCCTTTTGCACGTACATTTCCAAGTTTGTTTTAGCAACTTTCTTTTCTCTCCCTTAATTCCAAATCCCAACCTTTCTCTGACTAACCTGGATAAAGAAAAATACTTGAATAATTTTCACTCTCTACCAAGTTCAATGTCAGTAACTGACCTGGACCAGTGCTTCTCAAACTTCAGTAGGTCTGACTCAGGTTGTCTGGGTCACCTAACAGCAGATTCTTCTAGTTGATGGGTTACATGTAAACAGTGAGGATGTTAATAAAAGATTCAGATTTTGGCATAATAAAACTTGGCTTTTCCTGCTATGACCTTTGACTCCTGTGTTGCTGAGGTCCTGGGCTCCCACTTAGTCACATTCCAAATCCCTCTCCATTCATGTCTGCCTTTAAATTGTGACAGAAAATTATTGTCTGTCTCCTCCTCAAGTCTAAACTGCAAAATGAATCACAAAAGGAAACAGACCACATTCAAACTATGAAGTATCAGCAAGAGTTCTAGAATTTCTAGAGTAGTCATCTGGTTTAAGGAGATGGATCACTGGAGGACAGTGTTGAAGATTCTTTTTTTCAATATTAATTCAGACAAAAAAGAAACACTGTGTTTCCCTATTAAAGAACAAGTAGGGAACTGCTGAGGGTCTGGAAAAACTCTCATCTCATCTCAGACTGGATTTGCTGCCACCACTGTGAAATATGAGATTAAATAAAAAATAGTATATTTCCAGATAAGTCTTTAAGCTAGCCTTCTTCATTTTTAAACTTGCATCTGCAAAGTGTTCTACCAGTAAAGAGCTATCTAAATAGATGACCAGTGCAAGTTTGATGCATGAAGTAGGACACCCAAAGCTGGTGCTCTGGGGCAACATAGAGGGACAGGGTGGGGAGGGAGATGGAAGGAGGGTTCAGGATGAGCGGGAAACACATGTATGCCTATGGCCAATTTATGTTGATGTATGGTAAAAACCATCACAATTTTGGAAAGTAATTATCCTCCCATTAAAATAAATAAAATTAATTTAAAATTAAAAAAAAAATCCACACTGATTAGAAAAGGCCTCTTCACAGTAAGCTGGGAAAGATATGACCTCCTTGGCCACATATGGTTCAAAGGTAAATAAATCTGGGGTCAGTAATCAAAGTATGCATACAGAGCTTACATGTTTTCTATAAAAATGGTATGTTTGGGGTAGAAAATATACTTGATGTCGGCAACCTATCCATTGATTTGAAAAAGGTGAAAGTGTTAGTGGGAAAAAACCCCAAAAAACATGAGTCTTGAAAGATAAGTGAGAGGTAGAGCTGCCAGAATCGGCAGCCAGCAAATAGAAAAATTTATCTATGTGTATATGTATGTGGTGTGTAAAACAGTTAACTTCAGGGAAAAACAAAATGTTTAAAACATATAATCATAATATACCACATAACTCCTCTGTGTATAAGATTTCCTTAGTTAAAATAAGATAAACACTGAATACTGATTGGGCCAAAAATGGTTTGGATACTGTAGGTAAGGAGAAATGCTTAAATATGTATTAACACACAAAAAAAGATCTAAATGCTAATCCTTTATAATAGAAAACAAAAAGAAAATAATGGCTAAAATTAAAAACCAAGAAATTTTATGTTATTATGGTATTTAATAATACAATTAGAAATAAGAGGGAGGGGGAATAAAAAATGAAAGGGCTTGCTTTTGAAAATGGGATTTGTGGTGATTTTTATTAGATTTGTACTATTACTTCCCTTTTATAATCTATGTATATTATATGTTTCTTTGATAAAATGAAAATCACATTTAAATATAACTAGATACAACTGATTTTAGAACTTTTTTCAGGATGTTTGAAAGAATAAAATCTGTATAAACCTTTCTCATATTGATTTTTCTTTTCATATTGGTTTTGCAGCATAATTTTTGTTTTGGCAATATCTTCTTTAACTTTAGAGAACCATAGATTTCAGACATTAGCATTCAATCTGATGATCAGGACTGGATTTCAGAAGAACATATTCTAAAAATAGATGAGATGGTTCTTTGTTTCATTCCTAGGAGGAAAATGTGATTTTATATCACAAGAAACTCATCCTAAATATTTTCCTAAAAGGTAACAGTGCCTTTAAAAGTCATATGAATCCTAAGCATTTATTTTTCAACAATATGGCTTCCAAATGTATAATCCTATCCTGAATTCAGTGGTTGCTTCAATAAGAGTAAAGAAAATCATCATATTCCTAGCAAGTTGGAGGCTTAATCAGCAACAACAAGAAGTGTTATGATCCTTCTTTGTTCTACCAGTCTCATTTAAACAACTAATAGTTGGGTCAGGTGTATGGAAACGTGAAGGGAAGGACAATTAACTTGTATTTATATAGATGATAGGTAGGTAGGTAGATGGAGACAGGTAGAGAAAGCAAGGAGAAAAGAGAGAAGGAGAGATTTAAAAAAACAAAACAAAATAAAACTCATTTCTAGGGTGCTTCGACTTTGTAAGTCTTGCCCAAGGTTACTTACTGGAAATTCAGGTACTTGAGACAGTATCAAATCTTTCTCCAGAGTCTACATTTCTAGTTGCCAAAAACCAAGACAGGACAACTGGAAATCTCTCACAAGTCTGGGATCCTACATCTGGGTCCTGCTCCTATGGTTGCTAAATACAGCAGAGATCTTTGCAGACTTGTTATTCACAGGACTCTAGACGCCAACATTCATTTTCCCTAAGTAATACCTAACCTATATCTCTGAATTTTTAAGGTACTTAAGGTAGAAATCTAAACCCTTTCTGGATCCTTAAGTATCTTTGTTTCACTGTCTTTATTGTGGGATTAGCTTGCAGCTGTCTTCCAAAAGGAGCATGATTGAAGTGGTATGGTAAAAGAAACTTTCCAAATGATCAGGGTGGGGAGAGACACAGAAAAGGTGAAAATTTTCTGCAAACATCATAAAGACTCTTTGAAAATCCTTAACTATTAACTAAAGAATGAGATTAGACTCATGTCAAACTTCAAAGCTCCTTCTTTAACCATCTATTTCAAAAGGCTTTTCTCTGGAAATAAAATAGTTTCCTTTTTCTTCACAGCACAATGAGAAATATATTTCTGTTCATTTGCACCCTTTTTTTCTTTAGTATAAAATTCTTTGAGTTTATATGAGAGGACGAGTTCTTCTCCTGACCTTTCTTGTCAATGATTTTTCAAGGTAATAAACAAAAATACATACAAACATTTTTTCCAATTTGTGATGAGCAGTCAATAAACAGAAAATGCTAATCATACTAATTTCTTCTCACTGGCAAAGTGATGCATAAATAATCTATTAACATGCAGGGCCAACAGGGTTAAGCTGTTTAAACACTGTCATTGATTTCTTCCCTTCCCCCCATGCTCACTTCTTCTGATTCATCTGGTACTGTGTAACCTTTCTTTTCCATTATATTGTAAAACTTTGCTCCCTTGAGCATCCCTGTAAGGCTCTGCTCTTAAGACATTAATTAAAGGGAGGTGAAGTATTTGACTAATCAGCAGAGAAGTCTGTAGGACTCCAGTGTTGAATGACAAATGTCAATATCTGCTTTAGGTTTGTTGGATCAACCAGACAATATGGAGAAACTGATTCATCATCATGTCACCAATTCCCATAGCATCCCAGAAGCCTGCCAATTAAAAAAAGTTGTAATCACAATACATCACTCAGTGGTGATTGGAGCAACATGATAAATAGGGACCTTTTTCTTTCTCTCTGTTGAGTATTTGATGTCTTTTTTTGGGAATTTATTCCATTTTTCAGGTTGATGCAGAACTCAGATCCAAAATGAAAAAGCGATCACCTTGACATATATACACATTCCACTGATCTTTTTCCTGAAGCATAAATTAACATTTTGTTGAATAGGTATAAATTTCTGTAGACTTTTAAAAAAATGACAGAAATGGTTAAGATAGTAACTTCTATTACTAAAAGTTGGCCCACTTAATGGCTTTTTTTTCTCTTCAAAGATGAAATTTGCAATTTTTCTTTGGTGACTGCTCACTAAAATTGAAAAGTGATACAACATATAAATTCCTTAATATCTCTTTCCTTAACAGGGCAAGAGTATGTTACATAAACTTCTCCAGCCACATTTCCTGCCTCATTCCTACTCATACCTTCTCCAGTTATCCTAACCTATAAGCAGCTCTCTAAGTGTGCAGAATAGGGCACTGGGTATGTTTTCCCCTCTATCTGGAAGGCCCTTCTGACCCTTGATCCACGTGGTCAACCTTTACAAGTTCTTTCAGACTTGAATCAAATACCATCTCAACTGGACACATTCTGATACTCAAAGCCTGAGTTAAAGACTCTTCTGGGTTTCTTCTCTGATTTTGCGTAGCACTTGGTTCATGCCTTTGTTGTTGTTGTTTAGTCACTAGGTCATACCTGACTCTTTTCTGTCCCTATGGACTGTAGACTGCCAGGCTCCATGGGATTCTCCAGGCAAGAATATTGGAGTGGGTTGCTATTTCCTTCTCCAGTGGTTCTCCCCGACCTAGGGATCCAAGCCACATCTCCTGCTTGACTGGAGGATTCGGATTCTTTACCCACTAAGACACAAGGGAAGACTGGTTCATGCCATTATGCAAATCTAAATCCTCTCATTGTAATAAGAGTTTTTCTTATCTGTTTTCCATGTAAAGTGGTGAGCTCCTTGAAGACAGGGACCAACTCACTGTCACCATATTCCAATTATGAGCATAATGACTGGTATCCAGTAAGTGCTCAGATCTGTTACTGCATTAACTTGCGCTTCAAATGACCATGCTCAAATCTCTCAGCAGTTACTCTTTGTCTTAAAATCAAGCCCAGCTCCTTTCCCTGGACGACAAAGTCGTAGGCAGGCAAGCTGGTCTCTGACCTTATTTCGATGTTCTTGATGAGCCAACTTTCCCATTTTACTTGTTAGATTTTACTTGCTCCCCAAATTACTCCTTATGGAGGGTCATGTCAATGCTTGAAATATTCTTTATCACTCTTCCCCTGGTCAACTCATCTCTTAATCTTCACCTTAAAAGCCACTACTCTAGTAGACTTTTCTGTGATACTCCTCCCCCAAACCAAGCTATATCCCCAGTTGCATAATTCCACAACATCCTTAATAACTTTTATCATATGTATCACTGGTATAGAAATGCAGTCCTTTCTCAACTGTAAGATTCAAGAGAAAGGGGGCTATGTTTCTTTTGTTGCTGTTGATCTTTGTATCTGTGATATGAGGGGACATACTCAGCAAATATTTGCAGGTGACTGAAATACATAAATCTTGAATATATAAACAGATTTCCAGAGTGCAAACCAGAATAAAGGCTAGAAACCTGCTGCAGCACTATTTTACAATGTGAGCTTTTGTAGCAAATTCTATCAAACTCTCTTCTAAAAAAGGCAGCATTCTTTACATTCCTTTTGCAGTGAACCAATCAATAGACTTAAATGGAGAGTCCCTTAACTTTGAAAAGCCAGGGGCCTCAGGTTTTACAACTCAGGCAATTGGCCTGGCAAGGCTCCAGAAACCTGAGGCTCTCATCAAATTAGACTGAAAATGCATATAATTGTTTCTCCTTAATGCCCCCAGCCCCAATAATTGCTTGCATCTGTAATTTCCTTGACAGATGTTAGTGCCACACTCCTTTCCTCTCCAGCCAGGTGAGAAGTAAATACAGTCACTTCAGGAATTCTGACATGCTCTAGAGGCAAAATGACTGGCACTTAGGGACCAAAGGCTGCCTGTTTTCACGTTCCATGGCCTCCACCTCAATTCTAACACCCACTGGTCTCTGTCTCCCTAAGTAGGAGACACAACAGAAGAGAAGGCAGTGGAAACCAGTGGTACTTGCTAAAATGTCTGAAAGGCCCAAGAAGATAAGTTGTGACTTGTCTGTGTCATATCCTTACCAGCCACCTGTGGAGACTGCTTACTGACTTCTCTCTTTGCTTCCTCCGTTAATGTTCAAAGACTTTCTGTGGCTGTGTGGTGAGCAGGTGGTGCTAGCTTTGGAAAGGAATCATGGAGGGCTGGAGTCTCAAATGCAGTCATGTAAAACACTGATGATATTTTGGCTTAAAAATACTGCATCCCCTGTGACAGAGCCTGCTGAAATCAGTGGAATTTATGAACTTATTTATTTATTTACCTTCTGTCTGAACAAGAATCTTATTATGGAATTAAAATTCAACAGACAGAAACCCAAGTTAAGAGCTGCTCTCTAGGTATTGTTTTTAATCTTTTATCTGATTCACGCTGATGAACAAGACAGCATTAAAGCTCCTCCAGTCATTTTCTCAAACATTGCAAAGCAACAACAAGGACTGAGATTGCTTTTAAAGTGAATCCTCACTAAAATATTCACAGACCAAACAAAGGAAAATAAGCAAACAGAAGGCCAGGAAATTTTTTAAAAATTCACATTCTGAACTGCCAGAGTTGGTCTGTGTGCTAAAAAGGATATCAGATTCAAAATGAGTTATTTGATGTAAATGTCTCTTCAGTGCTCTTTTAAGAACTTCTTAGAGCTGATCTAAATCTCTGAGGAACCGAGAAAAATTTGCCATCACTATAAATTCATGAACCATATTTATAGGTTTTATTTAACTATGAAACATTTAAAAAATTTCATTGCTATTGCATACAAGTAATCTCTACAGAAAACTGGCAATGTAACAAAGATAGCTTACTATGTTTTTAAAAATACAAAGATATAACAGTGTTCTTAAGAGGATATTTATGCATTTTAAGAGAACTTGCAGATGTACAAATTGGTTTTGGAAAAGGCACAGGAACCAGAGATCAAATTGCCATAAACTGTTGTATCATAGAGAAAGCGAGAGAATGCCAGAAAAACCATTTCTGCTTCACTGACTATGCTAAAGCCTTTGACTTTGTGGATCACAACAAACTGTGGAAAATTCTTCAAGAGATGGGATTACCAGATAACTTTACCTGCCTCCTGAGAAACCTACATGCAGGTTAAGAAAAGAGTTAGAACTGAACATGGAACAATGGACTGGTTCAAAATTGGGAAAGGAGTTTGTCAAGGCCATATATTATAACCCTGCTTATTTAACTTATATGCAGAGTACATCATGCAAAATGACGGGCTAGATGAAGCACAGGCTGGAATCAAGTCTGCTAGGAGAAATATCAATAATCTCAGATATGCAGATGACACCGCCCTTATGGCAGAAAGCAAAGAGGAACTATAGAGCCTCTTGATGAAGGTGAAAGAAGAGAGTGAAAAAGCTAGCTTAAAATCAACATTCAAAAAACAAAGATCATGGCATCCAGTTCCATCACTTCATGGCAAATTGATGGGGAAACAGTGACAGACTTTGTCTTCTTGGGCTCCAAAATCACTGCAGATGGTGACTGCAGCCATGAAATTAAAGACTCTTGCTCCTTGGAAGAAAAGCTATGACAAACCTAGACAGCATATTAAAAAGCAGGGACATCACTTTGCCAACAAAGGTCCATATAGTCAAAGCTATGGTTTCTCCATTAATTGTGTATGGATGTGAGAGTTGGACTATAAAGAAGGCTGAGTGCCGAAGAATTGATGCTTTCAAACTGTGCTCTTGGACTCTTGAGAGTCTCATGGACAGCAAGGAGATCCAACCAGTCCATCCTAAAGGAAATCAAGCCTGAATATTCATTGGCAGGACTGATGCTGAAGCACCAATCCTTTGGCCACCTGATGTGAAGAATCAATCGACTCATTGGAAAAGACCCAGATGCTGGGAAAGATTGAAGGCAGGAGAAAAAGGGGATGACAGAGGATGAGATGGTCGTACGGCATCACTGACTCAATGGACATGAGTTTGGGCAGGATCCGGGAGACGGTGAAGCACAGGGAGTATGCTACATTCCACGGGGCTGCAAAGAGTCAGACACAACTGAGTGACCGAACAACAATAACAAATGCATTCTGAAAATTAAGGATATTTATGAGACTCTTCTGTTTCCTCAACCATCATCTACTTAATTTTGGTATATTCTCACCATTAGTTGATCATTCTATATTCGAGATAGAAATGATTTGATCCCTAAAAGCCATTAAAGGTTTTCTAGTTTACTCTTCTAACCTCAACAAATTTTACACCATTCATGTGTGGCTATGGCTACAGGCTACCAACATTACTACTTGACTTCCAGTTCAATCATTTATCATATCACTTACTTGGTATCATGGAGGAAAAACACCAAGTTCACTGATACTGTATCACATATAGCTATATCATCCTGTGGTGAATGAGTTAATTCAAATTCCCAGAAGCAGTCTAGAAATATACACCCTAAGAGATTATGACTCCTTTTTATGGCACTTGTTTTTACATGTGATTGCTTTACTTAGTTATTCACGAACTTTTGGCAGCTCTTTCACAGGAAGCAAACCATACTGAGAAATTCTAGTGATTTTATTACTTATTAATAAATAAAATTCATAATTTTAGTTAAGGGATGGCTAAAAGTTAGTGTCCAGTCTATTAGCATTTGCTTCACTCCCTAAATTGCTCTTATATTTTTTCTAGTTTAACTAAAATGTGACAGTATCTTTACCAAGCACTATACTTCATATTAAGTGTGAATTCCTTTGAAATGCAGGTTTGCTATATTGCCTTTTACTTTCTTTTAATAACCTGAAGCAGTGGCCTTCTATTTTTTCACAGGCGAAGATAAACTCATATGAATGGAGTGGCTGCAGTCTGCCAGACCCTGTTCTGGGCACCTGACCTATGTCATCTCCCATTAGTCTTAACAACAAATTGATGAAGCTGGCATCACAAATCCCTACAAATTTTCTAATTCTTACAAGGTTGAGTCTGGTGTTTTGCCAAAAGCCGAGAAAAAGGCAATGCAATATATGGAATGATTACTATTTTTTAAAAAGAAGACATTTACCCAAATCATGTTAATATCTGCCCTTTGTTTTTGGAGTAGAGTTCTCATAAATGACCTAGCAACTGTTAGAGTTTAAAATTGTCTATGAGTCAAAGGAGATCTGTTGTATTCTTCAAAATACATGTGGTCTGACATTTTCTGTCAAGTTTCAGGATGGTGAGAATGAAAATGTCCTAGTTATAAACTGCTAAAAAAAAAATGTTCTATAATGGAAATGGCAGTTCAGCTAAAAATACATATTGACCAGGCTACGTCCTGCTATGGTATCACTGGTACAAAGCCTGCAGCTGACTGGGGTATTTTGAAGCATTCTAATTCTCTTTCTCAGAGATTTTTCCCCTCATTCATTGGATTAGTAAGGTAAGGCTGTGTTTTAGAAGTTCTGAAGTGAGATACAGATCTTATACCAACTTTCGAAAAATGTGTGCAATTTAACCCAGTAATATATTTTTATTGTCTTCTGGAAGCCAGACACTATTATATTTCCCTGCATTAGCATCTATGTTAAATAAGAATTACTTGTTTTTGGATTTTATGAGAAGGAGGGAGCATTTTTGAATAGACTCTGTTGTCTTCTGTGTAGACACATGGCTGGTAGGCTATAAACTAATTACCATGGACAGTAGGTATTAAGAGTGGTTTGTCACAGAAGCTGATAAGACACTATAGTCATAGAAACAGCACCAAAGGATCCCTGTCCTCTGCTTGAAAGTGATAATACTAATACCAGTTTATTAACATTTATAATCTAATACGGTCTGCTAATTTTCTCTTGGGGATATACTTGTAACAAAACTGTTGCTTATTATACATGTATTCAAAAACAGACTCAGTGAATGTTTGAAAAGCTAAGTTTTAGGATTTTCAGTTCTAGTCTGTATTTTCAGATGTGATTGGTTCTGGGGGAAGAAATTTAAGCATGTAAAACTGTCACATTTTCAAATCGACTGTTTTCAAACCTTTAATTAAATCATTATGTTCTTTATAGTGTTCGGAGCACAAACTCCTGCAAAAATAGTAGGACTGCTTGTCAACTGAGCAAGATTATGAATAGCTTCACCAGCTAGAGAAAAACGTGCTAAATAGAGTGGTAAGGAGGATCCCTCTCTCTTTTAACTACAAGAACAACTAAACATCAGTGAGCATGATACAGAAGAAAGATCAAAGTTTTATTTTTTTTCCATTTATTTTTATTAGTTGGAGGCTAATTATTTCACAATATTGTAGTGGTTTTAGAGTGAAAGGACAAAGGGTCTGAAACCTGGCTTTGACAGTTATTCACTGAATCACTTTCCCAGTGGTTCAGATGGTAAAAAATCCGCCTGCAATGCAGGAGACCAGGGTTTGATCCCTGGGTCAGGAAGGTCTCCTGGAGAAGGGAATGGCAACCCACTCCAGTATTCTTGCCTGGAGAATTCCATGAACAAAGGAGCCTGGCAGGCTGCATCTCATGGGGTCGCAAAGAGTCGGACACGACTGAGCAGCTAACGCTTTCACTGAATCACAGCAGCTGATTTCTTTGAGTACCAGTTTCTTCATTGTAAAATAAAGGCAATTAGACCTAATTCAAATTTATGTGCATCCATTTTATAATAAATACTCAAAAAAGTAGTGTCTTTTCCCTCCTATCTAAGACTTTAAAATCTCTTTCACTAAAAATAACATGTAAAAAAAAAGTAAACAACTAATATGCCAACTTCAATTCCATGTGAAGGAAAGTTACACGGCTCAAAATAGCCTGGAGTTAAACTCCCCTCTGGGCCCTCCCCACCATTCTATGCAAAACAAAGAACTCTCTCATACACACCGAGGAAACCAGAACTGAAAGAGACATGTGTACCCCAATGTTCATCGCAGCACTGTTTATAATAGCCAGGACATGGAAGCAACCTAGATGTCCATCAGCTGACAAACGGATAAGAAAGCTGTGGTACATATACACCATGGAATATTACTCAGCCATTAAAAATGATACATTTGAATCAGTTCTAATGAGGTGGATGAAACTGGAGCCCATTATACAGAGTGAAGTAAGCCAGAAAGAAAAACACTAATACAGTATACTAACGCATATATATGGAATTTAGAAAGATGATAATGATAACCCTATGTGCAAGACAGAAAAAGAGACACAGATGTATAGAACAGACTTTTGGACTCTGTGGGAGAAGGCGAGGGGGGGATGATCTGAAAGAATAGCATTGAAATATGTATATTATGAATTGTGAAACAGATCGCCAGTCCAGGTTCGATGCATGAGACAAGTGCTCAGGGCTGGTGCACTGGGATGACCCAGAGGGATGAGATGGGGAGGGAGGTGGGAGGGGGGTTCAGGATGGGGAACACATGTAAATCCATGGCTGATTCATATCAATGTATGGCAAAAACCACTACAATATTGTAAAGTAATTAGCCTCCAACTAATATAAATAAATGAAAAATTAAAAAAATAATAAAATAAAAAAAGAAAAGATTTGATGAATCTGGAAAAAAAAAAAAAAAACTCTCTCACCAGAAGGAAAAAAAAAAAAGCAGACATTAAGGTTGATTATGCCCAGCTCCCAGCGGGTCCCAGCGTTTAAGGGATAACTACTCCGAACAACCTTGGAGAAGAACAGGCTCCCTTAAGACAGTAGCTTTGCACATATATGCCTATATAACTTACTCTGTTCTTGGGTTAGTGCAGCAGCCCCCTAATCTGACTGCTGCCCCTTCTTGCCTCATTAAAGGTGATCAGTTCCTGTAAAGTGCAGGTCTCATTCTTTTTCTGAACCTCGCCTTCTCTAACTCCCTTACCCTACAGCATGCATATTTAAAACTGTCCATTTTTCCCATTTTTTTCCCCTATAGTTTCAGTACTTGATGGGTAGCCTGACAGTATATGAAATTCTTGTCTCATACTTCCATTGCTTGATTTTTTAAAAACATTGCTGAACTACTGTTTTGCTTTGTATCTTGCAACTGAGAAATCTGATGGTAATGTATTCTTTACTTAGTGATGAACATGGTATTTTGACTTTAATCTTCAAAGTCTAATTGCTTAACTAAGATATGTCTCGGAGATGCTGCTTTTACATCAGCTTTTTCTCATGTATGATATTTTGTCAGTTTCAATATAAATAGATTCCATTCTTAATTCTAGCAATTCTACTCTTAATTCTAATGGAATTAAGATTCCACTCTTAATTCTTGGAATTTGTTTTATATGCATTCTATTTTTACTCTCCTTCATTTCTAGAGGACCAAAAATTTACACTGTTGCTTTCTCCTCTTTCCATACCACCAAGATTTAAGAGATATCACCTCCTTTCAAGTTGTTCTTAGACAACACACACTCAAGAACTTAGTAGCAAAGTATTATGATGACTGCAGTGTATTTTCAATGTTTCAGAAAAAATAAAATTTATACACAGACAAATATATACATGAATTATTAGAAAAAATCTTATGAGGAAAAATATCTTAAATTGCTGAATATTTGTGAAAGGTGTATGGATATTCATTGTGGTATTTGTTTATCTTTTTCACAGATTTGAATTTTTTCAAAATAAAAATATGGGGGGGGGGTAAAAATAAGCCTCACTTAGAAATTTACCTGACTCTAATAGTTCTATGACAGTGTAATTTAAAACTTCATACTGAAGGAATTCAGGAATTTATATAAAGCTTTATTTTATAAAGAGAAAAATGTAGCCCAGGGAATTTTCATGACTTGCTCAACATTACAGAGCTTATCAGTTTCAAAGATAAGAACCAAACACTCCTTTTCTGAATCCCAAGTTTAGTGTTTTATAGGTTGTTGTTTTTTTTTTTCCATTTCCCTGGACTACGTGTTAGCAATTTTTTTTTCTTTTCTTTATAATGTTTGAGAGTAATGGTTTAAGTCTTACTGATCACATATGGAGTATTTACATTTTTTTTTTATCCTAAAAAATGGAAAGTCATTCTTAACTTGAGGCCATTCCAAAACAGGCTATGAGGAAAATACTGGCCTTGGGCAGGGGATATAGTTTGGGACCCCAGTCCTATATTACTGATTATTTCAAGTCCAGTGAATCAGCTTTCATCATGAAGCATAAGTAAATCAAAAAAAGTAAGAAAACTATACACTGCAATTAACTACTTATGTCCAGATTACCTGTGGCCTAGTTAGGGCTGCTACATTTAGCAAATAAAAACACAGGATAAGAATTCCAGTCTAGATAAAATGGGGTAGGCCTATTGATCTTTCCTCTTCCACTCTAGGAATGACTATGAACCCTGTAAATTGTGCAAGAGACAATCAGAAAAGAACAATGAAAGGTGATAAGGTGAAGCCAAACTAGTTTTGACTCCAGGTCTAAAAGAACAACACAGCAGCAGAGTGTCTTGTCACCCAACCCAATAGAAGGTGAACAAGAACAGTGCTTCCTGGACTCCAACAGAACAACAGAAAGCAGCCCAGTTCTGTGGGAAGAAAAGGAACCCCTCTGAAATCAGCTTCCTGACACCACTGATGCGGGGGATGAACTGGCAGCCCAACCAACAAGAAACCATGAGAGCCTGGAATATACCACCTCCTTCAAGAAATCTGAGGCTGGCAGGTAGCATCATCAAGAGGGACTCGGCCACAAGGAGCAGGTGGCCCCAGAAGCCACAGGTCATTACTTGCCTGCGACTCCCCTCTCCTACAATTTGATCTTCCATGAGCCCTTCCTGGGGAAACATCTTCCATCACCCCAAGCAGCAACAATAGGGACCAGTAAGAGCCCCAGCAACAGCAAAGCAGACCAAAATAATAATGCAAGTTCTCTACAATTAAACCCTCATTGGAATCACAAAAAAACTAGGCTAGGACCTGCTTGCTAAAACTAAACAATGTAAATAAAACAGCTTAAATAAAAAACTTAAATACACCTCAGAGTCTCCAAACATAATGAACAAATGTCCAGGATACAATAGAAAACCACCTAAATTATCTGTGATACAAAAGTACCAAAAAAAAAAAAACCACAACTTGCATGAAAAAAAGCCAGTTAACTGATGCCAACACTGAGATGGAGCAGATGTTTTAATTATTTGACAAGAATTTTAAAGCAGCTTTCCCAGAAATGATTCAGCAACCAATTACATATTCTGATATAGATGTGAAAACAGAAAATCCTCAGTGTTAAAAAAAAAAAAAAAGGAGAAGTTGGACTTCCATAGTGATTCAGTGGTAAAGAATACCTGCCTGCCAATGCAAGAGACATTGGTTCAATTCCTGGTCTGGGAAGATCCCACATGTCATGCCGTGGGGCAACTAAGCCCATGCACCACAACTATTGAGACTGTGCTCTACAGCCAGGGAGCCCCAACTACTGAGCCCACAGGCTGAAACTACTGACACCCGAACAGTCTAGAGCCTGTGCTCCACAACAAGAGAAGCCACTACAATGAGACGCCTGCACATCACAAGGAAGAATAGCCCCAACTCACCACAACTACAGAAAAGTCTACGCAGCAACAAAGACCCAGCACAACCCGCCCCCCAAAAGTCATACAAACAGAACCAAATGGCTATTACAGAACTAAAATATACACCAATAGAAATAAAAATTTGTTGGATACTCAATGAGAGTAGAAATGAAAGAGGATACATGGGTGAACTGGAGAACAGATGAAGAGAATCAAACAATCTAAATAGGCTAAAAAATTTAAAGACAAAAAAATAAACAGAACCTTGGAGATTTGTATGAGACTAACAAAGGATCCAACGTTCATATCATCAGAATCTCAGAAGAGAAAGAGAGGGGACTAAAAGAATATTCAAAGAATTAATGACTAAAAGCATCCCAAATTTTATGGAAAGCACAAAACTACCAAATCAAGAAGATGGTCAAACTCCAAACAAAATAAGCCCAAAGAAATCTATACCAAGACACCTTATAATTAAACTTTAGGAAACTAAAGACAAGAAAACATACTGAAATGTGATGCCATTTATTGAGGTAGGGAATGCGGGGAAAAGTAGGCAGGTAATCAGTGTAATATTTTCACCTTTAGGTCTAAATGCCACGTGAGTTAGTTTAAAATAATTTGCGTATGACTTAAACAGAATACTTTTTAAAGCCAAAGAGGATCTCAGTCTCCAATACTTATCCATCATGGATCATTCCTACAAAATAAGGAAAGAATCCCCTGCCTACCATGGACACGGCAATAAAAAGTATCTGTATGAAATCAAAGCTTCAGTTTATGTGGCAATTAAGATTATCTACCAAGTGTGCACATACAATTTCTCTTTCTTAGCAGGAGTTTTTGCCACTCTATAAATCTGGTCCTAAACATTTCAAATCATTTGGGTTTGCTGGCTATTTTTCTGATGAGACAAATTTAGAGTGTCTTAACTGTGCAGTGAATCTTTAAGGGCTTTTGTGTAGTGAAGAGGCAAACCTTCACTCTCCTTATGACACAACATCGCTAGCTGAGTTTGCTAGTTCTTTAACCTGTTTGTAAGAATGCAGCATCTTTTCTTGATTTTATAGTTATCATTAAATAGTAGGCTTATTCTACATTCAGAAAATGTAAGATAAATAAAATTTAAAATAAAGATATATCTTTTTAAGAACTGATGCTCTCCCAAGACTAATGATAGTTAATGCCAATAGCTAAAAACCTCCACTATTACTAATTCCATCAATATCACTATCAAATTCCTTTCCTATGAGTTTCCCATTTCCTTTGAGGAACTATGCAGCCTAAGGACAAAGGATGCATATAAATGAGGTCTTTAGAGTTGGTTGAAAATAGAAATAGTCTATTTAAAATGGAGTTTCCCCCCAAGTCCATTACTATGTAACTGGTCAAACTGATAAAACATTAAGACATAAAATCAGTCCAAGATTGCCTTTTTTCCTATGTAAAGATTCTATCATCTGGTTTCATCTAGCCATATCCAAAGTTCTAAATATGTTTCAAGTAAAAATTAAACATCCCATTTCTTTTCCATAGATGGTAACTGGCCTTTGTTGGAGATCTATGTCAACCTAATTAACATATCATCTGGTAGAGTGAACAATATTTTCCATGAAGGAAAGAAAAAGCTATGGAAGTAACATTTTGAGGGAGTCAGGCACTGTGTTAGGCACTGTCTGTTTTACACTTCAAAGTAGCCTTTGAGCTAGGAATTATCCCCTTTGGCTTTTATATATCTATGAACAAGACCCATACATTACCACTCAACAAATATTGTTGAACACCCACTTTCTGTCAGGCACTGAGCAAGTATTTTCAACACACTGTTAGTATACCTTGATACACCTAACAGAAATACACTCTAATTTTAAATTATAATTACTGTCTATACTAAAGAAGGTAGATCATTAAATGAACAATTACTGTAAGTTTCTATGTTAAAGAAGTACATATGCTCTGACAGCTTCAAATAAAAGTACCTACCTCAGCTTTTCATTGCTGCTCTATTTGTGCAAGTAAAGGGGCAGGAAAGAGGGGCATAAGATTTCAGAAGAGGTCCCACAAAGTTCTGACAGTGAGTAAAGCTCAGTTCTGAAGAATATGTATGAATTAGCTCTGCACAGAGGCAGGCAGGCAGGGAATGTTTGAGACAGAGGATCTGATTGACAATGAGAGAAAGCTGGCACATTCAAAAGCTAAAATGACATCCAAAGGATGGAGAGGAAAGTGGGTGTGGACAAGCTACACAAGGCCTATCACAAGAGCCTTATAAGCATTTCCCATTATAAGCATCTCCTATAACCCAAACCAACATGAAGCTATCAAGCGATTTTGAGGAGAAATGACCAGAAGTGACTTGTATTTTTCTTTGGAAGGGTACATTACAATAAAATTATATTGCACAATGCCAGAACTGTGTCCATCCCTCATACTCCCATCTTCAAATATTCTATATGATATTATAGAGAAGGATTGAAGAATCTTTTTCTTCTGGCTCACTTTAATATCTTTTTAAAATGGATCCCTAACTACCATAGGTAGTTATACATAATTCTTTCAAATTGACTCTGACTTCGTAAATATTCAAAAACAATAAAAATGTGAAGTGATATAATGTTTTCTCTAATTAAGAAAACAGAAAAAATGTTGCTACAATTAACTGTATCCTAAAAGTAGGAGGAAATATTTAAAAATTTTGTTTAAAAATTTTTAACTTCCTTAATTTAAGGGAGAAGTTAATAACATATTTCTAATTACTTATGGAAATGTTATATCATTATACAACAGTTATATATAATGTGTATATATAATAATATTGTAAGTATGCAAAACACTTTAAGTACAAATGGGCATTTTCCTATTTAGACACGACTTTTTGCTATTCTTTAAAGCTCTACATTTAACAACCATTGAACTAAAGACAGAATTTAGGTTTAAAGTAAACCTAAACTTATCCAGATGGCTCACTGGTAAAGGATCCACCTGCCAAGCAGGAGATGTGGCTTCAGTCCCTGGGTCAGGAGGATCCCCGGGAAAAGAAAATGCCAACCCACTCCAGTATTCTTGCCTGGGAAATCCCATGGACAGAGGGGCCTGGTGGGCTACAGCCCATGGGGTCACAAAAGAATTGGACAGAACTTAGAAACTAACTAACAAAACTTATCAAAGGTATCATTATACAGTATAATCACAACAATTTTAATAAGAATGTTAACTATGTAATGAAAACATGAATCCTGGTAAGTCAACTCTACAAAGAATTAACTGATTTGGGGGAAAAAAATCAGTATCTTGAATAGTTTTGGGCACTCCTGCCTTTTCTTCTCTTTTGATAGACATCTAGAATTTGCTCAAAAGTGTAAACTATTAGAGTAAAATATTATTTCTATATTTTTTTTTTCCAGTAAAACATGACCCACCTTTATTATAAAGAAAACTTGCTAATACAGTTTTCCTCCTCTCTGGTCTTTGTCTGTACAACTGTTTTACAAATCAAACTCAGTTTTAATATAGAAGAAGAAACTGAGTGAAGATTTTCCATAATAGCACCGCCATTGCCATTAGGTGACGCAATTTGATTCCAATGGATAAGGAATTTTCAAAACCTCCTGTTTTTGACAATCAATTTGGCTGAAATCAGCTTTTATTCTACCCTGTTTTTCTTGCTAAATTAGGATTTCTATAACTATTAACCGAACTGCTCCCCTGATAATTATTTCACCTCTGTAATTAAACAGAGGATGTGGCTTGGCAAAATGCCAGATCTTAATCTGCCCTCCAAAAATAACATCAACTTCCAAATTATCACCAGAGAGGCTGAGCCCATCCTGATGAGTTCCTCTTAGAATATGCCTCTCAACCACTTTGTTTCCAATGTGGAACTTTAAGAGAAAATCTAAAAAAAAAAAAAAAAAATTATCAGAGTCTCCTGGCCTTCTGATTCAGAATTAAGCCAGAAAACTCTAATCTCTCTTGGCTACTGATACCAAATTAGACTTACCATTTAGTGATACCAAGTATTAGGTTAATGGAGGACCTTAGTCAACTCATTGGCACAAATGAGGAGAAGATATTCAGGTTATTTAAAGACATAATTTTATTTATTAATCCAACATATCATGTAAAACTTTTGGTACCTGGCAGAAAAACAAAACTGAAAAAAAAGTGATTAGCATCAGTCAAAGTTTGTATTTAATTTACTTATAATTTACACCAAACTTCAAAATGAGCTGTAAGTAGCTCTTAGCCAATCTCCAACTACTGCCAGTGGAATGTAACTGTCCAATAGAATGTGGAAACCAGGATTGTCCTCACTGTTCTCAGTTTAAATGCATGAGCCTAGCTTGGTGCCTAGAAAACAGGAAGTGCACAATGAATACTGCTAGATGAATGAATATTCTAACAGCCCTTATGAAAGTGCTCTATAAAGGCTTCCTTGTCAATCTCCTCTCCATCCCATTCAGACAAAGCATAAAGGAAAAGGTAAAATTATTTCATGAAATAAAATGTTCTCATTGCTTTTAACACCACCAATTTTAGTTATAGAATAGGCTGTTAAAAATATTTTTTTCAAAAAAATATGCAGTTCTTAAGATGGATAAAGCAATTTCATTTTGTCTTGAGTAGTTCAGTGCCTTTCCCTGATAGACTTATTATCACATTATAAATAATTTAGACTAAAGTTATATATTTTGAGCCATTAATAACCTTGAATTGGAGAGATCAGGAAAATTTAAATAATTTATAACAACGTTTGAAGAAGACTTTTCTAGTTTTCAGAATACCCACAATTAGATGTTTCCAGTACATTCCAAGAGGCAGTTATGTAGTGGCTACAAGCATGGGTTCTAGAATCAGACTGTGGAAGCTGCAATCTCAGCTACACCATTTACTGGAAAATTAACTCTTTCAAAGCATCAGTTTCTGCCTATGACACTGGTACATGATACCAGAAGTATATGCATGCTGTGTGCCTGCTAAGTAGCTTCAGCATGCCTGACTCTTCGCAATCCTACTGACCATGGCTGGCCAGGCTCCTCTGTCCACAGGATTCTCCAGCAAGAATACTGGAATTGGTTGCCATGCCCTCCCTCCAGGGGATCTTCCCAACCCAGGGATTGAACCCATGTATCTTAGGTCTCCTGCATTGACAGGTGGGTTCTTTACCACCAGGGCCACCTGGGAAGCCCAAAAGTATGTAAGATATATATATTATATTTCCGGCATAAAAAAGTTGGTGAGCCACTGCTAAATGAAAAAAAAATGGCACATCACAGTACATATAATATTCTTTCTTCTTTTTTAGAATTATATCTTTCCTACTTTATTTTTTTTTTCATTTATGTTTATTAGTTGGAGGCTAATTACTTTACAATATTGTAGTGGGTTTTGTCATACATTGACATGAATCAGCCATGAATTTACATGTATTCCCCATCCCGATCCCCCCTCCCACCTCCCTCTCTACCCAATCCCTCTGAGTCTTCCCAGTGCACCAGGCCCGAGCACTTGTCTCATGCATCCAACCTGGGCTGGTGATCTGTTTCACTATAGATAATATACATGTTTCAATGCTGTTCTCTCGAAACATCCCACCCTCGCCTTCTCCCACAGAGTCCAAAAGTCTGTTCTGTACATCTGTGTCTCTTTTTCTGTTTTGCATATAGGGTTATCATTACCATCTTTCTAAATTCCAAATCACTTATCATCAGAGAAATGCAAATCAAAACCACAGTGAGGTACCATTACACACCAGTCAGGATGGCTGCTATCCAAAAGTCTACAAGCAATAAATGCTGGAGAGGCTGTGGAGAAAAGGGAACCCTCTTACACTGTTGGTGGGAATGCAAACTAGTACAGCCGCTATGAACAGTGTGGAGATTTCTTAAAAAACTGGAATTAGAGCTGCCATATGACCCAGCAATCCCACTTCTGGGCATACACACCGAGGAAACCAGATCTGAAAGAGATACGTGCACCCCAATGTTCATCACAGCACTGTTTATAATAGCCAGGACATGGAAGCAACCTAGATGCCCATCAGCAGACGAATGGATAAGGAAGCTGTGGTACATATACACCATGGAATATTACTCAGCCATTAAAAAGAATTCATTTGAATCAGTTCTAATGAGATGGATGAAACTGGAGCCTATTATACAGAGTGAAGTAAGCCAGAAAGATAAAGAACATTACAGCAGAACATATAATATTCTTTTGCAAAATGATAGCTATGCTAAAAAGAAAGGACTTTTATGTAAGAATGTTAATTCTAATTATATCTGGGAAATCAAAGAGCAGAATTAGAGAGATAATTTCACTTCATATTTCTTGCACTTGCTTTATTTAAAAAAAAACTATACATTTCTAGTAAAACAAAAATGTAAGATTTGTTTTAGATGACGTTTTTGAGGACTAAATGAGAAAATGTTGACAAGCTTTAAACTGGTACATCATCTAGAAACAAATATTACATATTATAATTTGTTCTTGATTTGCATTTTTGTTTTATTGTTATTCCATGTTTTCATAATCACATGAACTTAAAAAGTGTCATGTAACTACAATATATACAATTAACCTAGTATAAAGCTGTAATACTTCCTATAATCTGAAGTTGTCAGAACTTCTGATTGTACCTATAGGGAACAAAGTGACAGGCTAATAAAGAATATATGATGTGGAATGACTCAGGTGCATGAGGATATATTTGTGTCTCACAAAACCACCATGTCCCCCTGCCATATTTGGATCCACCTGAGCATATTAGAACAGGTTAAGATGGGTCTAATTTCTTCTATAGGTGTGAAGAACTCAAAACTACAAAAAAAAAAAAAAATAAAATTAACAAGCAGAAAATGCTGCGTATCAAAATAAAGTGGGATTTTCTCAAGTTTAAAAAGAAAAATATTTTTATTTATAGAAGATATTTTATACCAGCAGTTTAACTGCAAAATAAATACTACTACTTAGCAAGTATTATCACCTCTTTTCACACCACTGCTTCCAGAAGGGACTCAATGGTAACCTTGGGGCTTGAATGTGTATATGCTAGTACAGTGGAATCCTTCAAGAAACCAAGATATCTGGTATAGAAGATCATCCTTTACTTCTTTGTCTTTCCTTTACCTCTCCCTAGTTATCTATGTATTCATTTATTTTGCTACTAGTAGTATATAAGAAAGTGTTACTTGGTTATTAAGAAAGGTATCCTTTGGTATATGTATTGCTACACTCCTTTTTATAGAAAAAGCTGTTATCTTGTACAGCTTATCAGAAATGCTGACACTCATGCTTCCCCAAGTCTCATCTGAATTGTCAATGCTATTATAATTTTAATGCACATACACTGGGATGTGTGTAGCTAATACAAATGTATGTCTTTGGCATAAATAATATTCATCATTGAATTTTCTTCTATGATGTTTTTATGACCAGCAACCCTTCCACTAGGCAGATCATTGCAAATTGTGATTTTCAATGAATCATCTGGTAATAAAGTGTGTGCTCCGCAAATTGAACCCTCTTCCATGCGACATGAACAGCTTCAACATAAATTATCCATAACAGGTTTATTTGTCATGAACTGCAGCCAAAATACCCTGATGGTTAAGTTACCTTCTGCATCTTAAACTCCCCATCAAAAATGTTTCTATGGTTTTTGAGTTAAAGTTTTGCCTTCAACAACTATTCTTCTCTGGTATCAGTTATAAGTCCTACTGAAATGGAATCGTTAGGGAGGACTGGTAATCACCAATGCCAAGTTTCTCAATGGTGGCTTATTTGGTAGTCTGTAACCATACATGAAGAAAATATGAAGATCAAAAGGGATATATAAAATAATGAAACTGTAAGTCACTCAGCTGTGTACTGACTCTTTGCAACCACCATGGAATTCTCTAGGACAGAATACTGGAGTGGGTGGCCTTTCCCTTCTCCAGGAGATCTTCCCAACCCAGGGATCAAACCCAAGTCTCCCACACTGTAGGCGGATTCTTTACCAGCTGAGCCACAAGGGAAGCCCAAGAATACTGGAGTGGGTAGCTTATCCCTTCTCCAATGGATCTTTCTGACCCACGAATCGAACTGGGGTCTCCTGCATTGCTCTTTACCAACTGAGCTACCAGGGAAGTCCTGTGTTAACTTTTTACATAGATTAATTCATTTAATGCTTATGACATCTCTAGGAGATAGGTTTTATTACTACCCCATTTCACAATTTCACAGTAAGATGGCCAACATCACACAGTCAATAAGTGATGGAGCCCATAGAAAACCTCGGACTCCCAAGTTCCGTGCTTTTAATCATGGAAGTGAAAGTGTTAGTCATTCAATCATGTCTGTCTCTTTGCAACCCCACAGACTATAGCCCACCAGGCTCATCTGTCCATGGAATTCTCCAGGGAAGAATCTTGGAGTGGGTAACTGTACCCATCTCCAGGAGAATCTTTCCAACCCAGGAATTGAACCTGGGTCCCTCACGTTACAGGCCAATTCTTTACCATCTGAGCCATCAGGGAAGCCTGCTTTTAACCATACTGTTTTTCAACTCTACTTACAAGTTTTACATATAAGTTTGTGCTAGGGATTCTATATGAATTGGGAGTACAGATTTAGGATTGATGAATTCTGACTCTGGTGATCTAGGAAGGCTTCACAAAAAAGATAGCAAGAACATTTCAGGCAGATACATTAGATATTTTATAAAGGCAAAGGAATTATAGGAGCTCAGGAACTCTTTGGGGAATGTCTGAGTGTTGTCTGTAAGAAATTTGCTAATTTCTTACAGCTGTTAAGAAGGCAGGCACTGATATTTTATCTGTTTTCTATATAAAATATGTATTGGTGATGTACCTGAGACCTTAAGATTAGTGAAAGCTAGAGCTAGTTTTAGAAATAGGTAGTCTGACTCCAAAAAAAAAATGTGTCTTCCTCTACATCATGGATTGCAAATCCAAACATTCTCAGAGTTCAAAAAATGGTGGAATAAGCAGGCTGCATTTGAGACAATCAGGGATGCTGGGTCCTGCATAAAACTACAGAGTATGGGCCTATCCAAAACACTTAAATGTTCAATCTCAGAATAAACTATGTAAGATCAAAAACAGTATGTGTGAACCAAATCCAGTCCCTTAAATTTTATATTATAGCATTTGCATTCTATGATTTTTCTTTAGTTTTAAATGACTGAATTAATTAATATCTGCAGCTATCTATTAATGAGCTATCAAGCCATGAAAAAACACAGAGGAAACTTACATGCATATTACTAAGTGAAAGAAGTCAATGTGAAAAGGCTGAATACGGTATAATTCAAGCTATAGGATTTCCTGGAAAAGGTAAATTTATGAAGACATTAAACAGATCATTGGCTACTACAGGCTGGATGAAGGGTGTACAATTTAAATCAAGAGAAACATTTTTTGGATTAAAAAGGGTTATGTATACTGACTGGTATTAAAGAATGGTAATTAGACTGTCCTTCTAAAGCATAATATCTTCTAAAGTATAATATATCCCCAAAATATTATCTTTATTTTAAAAAAATATATACATACAGAGGAACATAAGGCTATATAGGAGTACCTGAGATTATAACCTAGATTAGCAACTTGATAGATGTCATTCATTTATTCATTCATTCCACACGTTTCCAAGCATCATGCTAAAATGATCACAAAAATAGACTCTGCTTTTATGCAGTTTGCAGTCTAATGGTACAGGAAAGAGAAAATGGAAATTGACTATGAAGCTATTTTGAGTCAAATAATGGAGGTTTCATGCTAAAGAGTTTTGAACTGAAAACAGCATAAGTAACTTGAGTAACCTAGATGTCTGTGAAGACAAACAATATCCTCATAACCAAGAGTCCCCAATCCACCCCCAACCCCGCGCCACACACACACAAACGCCTGAACTCAAATGAAACTCGTCCTGGAAGTAGAACAGATACCCAGTCCCTAAAGGAAGTTTCAGTCAGCAGGGCCTGGCTGGTAACCAACAGGGAATCCCAGCTGCCTGGCCCACAGCAATCCACATTGGGCAGCAATCCACTCTTGCGAGAGCAAATGCTCTAGACCATCTGTGAATTTAGAAAGATGAGGCAAAAACAGCATCAGCTCAGCCAAAAGTGAGAGCATCCAAAAATGAAAGTGCAACCAATCTGTGCAAAAGAACACTGCATTAGGGATCCAGCTTTTTAGTTCCAGGCTGACCCGCAGGTCAGTTCAGTTTAAATAAAAACAAACATTTGTTGGGCCACACCATGGGCCAGGGGCCATAAGAGGGACTGAAAGAACAGAGATGATCAGGAGGAGTCCGTGCCCTCTGGGAGTACAGTCTAGTGGCAGAGACAGACACGTACACAGAGTGTGCTCAGAGTGCCCTGCAAAAGGGACAGCTATATCCAACCGGAGAGCTCTAGCAAGTTTTTCCAAAGCAGGCTCTCTTACAGGTATTTGTAGATACAGATAACGTGAGGATTGTCACTTTGTAGATTCGTATTCTGTACATCAGGGGTGGGACCCAAGAGTGCACATTTCTAACAAGTTCCCATGTAAGTAGTGGATGCAAGTCTGAGGACTACATCCCGAATGTCCACGTGAGAGGAGACCACCATGCCTGCCCTTTGACTTCATGATTAGTTGCACCAAGAAGCTCGGAACTGGTGCTTTCCTGAGCAAACGCTGAGCAAAGGCAAGCATACGTGAACCATCCAATGATCTGTGGGAATGTGGAAAACAGATTCCTCTTATGGGAACAGGCATGAGGCTGAAAGAGTCTAAACAGGTAGGTAGGAACCAGTCCTGAGCAAGAACTTGAGTTTTATTCTAGAGGTGGGTGAGTGATTCATATGCTTTGAATACTTAAAATCACCTTGAGAGCTTCTTTAAGAGCCAGATTCCTGGACTTTGCCCCCACTATATTCAGATTCTAAAGCCTTTGGTAGGGGAAATCTACATTTTTTTAAACAATGCCCTCCTCAGGCAATCATGAAGCAGGTGATTAGCAATCTACCCCTTGGGAAAAAAGACACAGATGGTGCAGGAGTGAGGCGTTGTATCCTGAGAAATGAGGTTTCTTTTTGGAAAGTCCTTGTGGAGCCATTGGTTTAAAGTGGAAAAGTCTGGAAATATGGATAGTAGTTAGGAGCCGTTAAAATAGCACAATTGAGTGATGAGGTGAAATAGACCATTCAGAGCAGGGGACAAACTTGACACACACTTAGAGATGGAAATGTCAGGACTTTCCAGCTCATTAATTGCAAGGAGTAAGGGGGTTAGAGGAACCCATGCGACTCCCAGCTTTCCAGTCTGGGTGACTGGTAAGATGGTGAAGCCAACAAGTGAAAGAGAGGAAAAAAGAAAAAAACAACTGGGGGTGCTGATGATATATTTCAGTTTGCAGTAGCTAGTTTTTAGGCTTCAGGGGGCCAACCCAGAGAAAATGGGCAGCAAGAGGCAGGATGTCAGGAGAGAAATGGGGCTGGGGATGTAATGCAGAAGAAGAAGGAAAAAGATCCCCCAGTCACCTGCTTCTTGCATCCTTCACCATGTGAGGCTAATTTCTACAATAACAGCCGTAGGCTTTAATGCTCTTAGTATTACACGATAGACCATTTGGAAAGGAAACTATCCTTTGATTATCAACCACAAATAGCCAATAGGAAATGAAAATAAAAGTTTTAATAGAAACTGCTGAAGGAAGACCTCTGGGGATCTGTGGACAAAAGAGATGCTACCCTGCAAAGGAGTGTCCACTTGAGACATTGTCTTCTCATCCAAAGGTCAGGCTGTTGTGAATGAGTACAGACTCCTAGCCAGTGCCTGACTCATCTTAAAAATAATCTTATTGCAAAACTGAAGGTTGGAGAAGAGATGTCAAGGTATGCAGCCTAGTGATTCTCTGGTGGAAATGAACTGACATAAGCTCTGTATCAGTACACGCATTGATTTAATTAAGCTAATGTAGAGTAACTAATTCAAACACCACCCACTGCCATCAATCAATCATCATTTTGGGTTGAGCAGATAACACTATCAATAATGAGTTTCATTTTTCTCAAAGTGAAATCCGTAATTTTTTAAAATATTAGTAGGAAAGCACAGGTTGTGCATGGTATAATCCAATTTCTGGTGCCTAAAGAACTGAACTATTTTTACTTTTACTTTGTTTAGATGTAGACAATTCATAGACTCTTCCACTGTGATCTGGGAAAAAATGTAAAGATATGACAGGAGATTAATTTTTCATTTGCTTTCTTTAGTCTTTTCTACATCCAAAGTTGAAGCCCCCTCAGACTCCCTGTGTAACGCTGGGGGAGCCGTTACACAAAGCTATTCCCATATGGCCGATGGTATGCTGATATAAAAAACAATGTTTAATAACACAAGAATATACATACATAGGATTTGATTTTCAGTTTAAAAAACCAAAACTACAAAAAAAGAAATATATGCATTATACTAAAAAGATAATAAATTTTGGACAGAATATTAGAATGATATCAAAGATCATTTCTTGGTGATAGGGTTATAGGATTTGGGAAAGTTTTTTCTTTGTTCTACAGTCAATTTTATAATCACAGAATTGAGAAGATCACAAACAAACCAGCTCTTTTTTTATTGATTTCCTTGTGATTCTGTTCTGGGATAATTCTCTGAAGGCTTAAGACACTGGAAGGTTCAAGGGGTGATCAACAGAGAAGGGGTCACAGCAAACAGCCAGACACGAGCCCTGGGTCACCGTGAGAGGCAAGAAGCGCCATGGCAGAGCAAGCAGCCCAGGTTGCTGTCAACCGCCTCCTCGCTGAGCGCGCCAAATGCCTCCTCATAACCTTCAGAAAATAACTGCTGAAGGACTTCAGGTCACTCTGATGGCTCAAGCCTGCCTTTTTGTTATTATATTTATAGGGTAGAAATCAACACCACATAAAACATCTCTGTTGAAGCTATTTTTCAAGAAGCACAGTGTATCAGGTTATATTCCACCCGAAGAAAAAAACAGTTTACATTTAAGATATAACATCTGTCAGAAGGGCTATTATCAAAAAGACAGGAGTTAACAAGTGCTGGTCAGGATACGGAGAAAAGGGAATCCTTCTGTACTGTTAGTAGGAATGTTAATTGGTGCAGTCACTATAGAAAACAGTGTGGAAATTCCTCAAGCATTTTAAAATAGAACTACCAGATGATCCAACAACTCCACTTCTGCATATATATCCAAAGTAAATTAAATTGCCAAGAAATGTTCATAGTAATATTGTTTACAATAGTCAAAACATAGGAACAACCTAAGTGTCCATCAGCTGATGGATGGATAAAGAAAATGTGGTGTATCTATAATAGGATATTATTCAGACATCAAAAAAATAAAGAAACCCTGCCATTTGCAAGAACATGGATGGAACTGAAGGGTGTTTTTTAAGTGAAATAAATCTGACAGAGAAAGACAAATCCAGTATGATCTTACTTATGTGAAATCTAAAAAAGAACCCTTAAGTCACAGGAAGAGAGAACAGATTGGTGGTTACAGAGGAAGGGTTTAGGGGATGGGGGAAATAGGGGAAAGTGGTCAGAAGGCAAAAACTTGCAGTTATAAGATGATCAAGTCCTGTGTATGTAATGTACAATGTGGTGACTATAACTAAAAACATTGTATGGTATACTTTTAAGTTGCTAAGAGAGTGAATTTTAAAACTTCTCACCACACACACACACACACACACACACACACACACACACACACAATGCTCCCTATGTGAGGTGGTGGTTGTATGGATGTGTTGACTTATCTTGTTGTGGTAATCATTTCATAATATATACATATATCAAATCATCACATGGTATACTTAATTATATAATATTACTTGCTAATTATATCTTCATAAAGCTGGAAAAAGGATTAACATCTAAACCCTTTCTAGATATTGATACTTCAAACCTTTCCATCGCTCACAGACAAATTTTTTCTCCTCTTTATATCAAAACATGCCACTTTCAAGAAAAATGTGCAGATTAAATATTGATGATGATGTGCTTAAAGTATTTTTTCCATTGTACAAAATGATATTCTGCTTAGGAATTCATGAAACAGTGATCCTTATAAGAATTTCAGAACCAAGCTATTCTGTGTTCAAGAGCAATTCTTTTTGGTATAGTTCTTGACAATTTTATTTGCATACCATATTCACGAAGCTTAATTACATTAGAATAATTGTAGTATTGGGCTTTAAAATATATAATGTTTAACTCTGTCCCATTTAGATTTTCAGGGTTCTTTGTGTAGCATTTGAAAAACTTTCAATGACAAAAATAAAAATAATAAGAACAGAGCCCTTTTCTAAGAGTTTGAACTATAACATTGCAAGGAAACACAGTTAACATTTGACCACAACCACCTCTTTCAGAAGGCAACTCAAATAATACTTCAAAACTTCCTAAAAGTCCAGTGAAATAAACCAGGATTCCTGCTGTCTTCTCTCCTTCTCCACCTTCATCAAGCAATATAAATTTATGCCTGAATATTAGAACATCTGTTTTATGTAGAGAGAAGGAGAAAGGTGAAAGGAAGTTCACAAGAGAAAAAAGGAACATTAAAAAAGAAAATTATTTAGAATATAGAAGAATAGAAAAAGCTAAAATGTGAAATTCATGAATATTTCTGCATGAAAAAAATTGAATTAATAAAAACAGGTAGACTTAGTTTTCTATCTACTATTTTTATGCATATAAATTTGTACCTAATTTGTAAGTATCTAGGCTAATCTTCCATACTTAAAACATTTGCAAAAACATGGTTTTAAAAATTATTTCTTAAAATGTATGACAAATAATGAGACATGAGCTTGTATGCATTAGAAGTTAGTCAATTTTAAAGCCACAAAGAATTCAGAAATAAACTCATCCTAGAGAATAGAGCATGTTTATTAAGGGACAGTAGGGGACACAGTGGTAAAGAATGTGCCTGCCCATGCAGGAGACGCAAGTTCAATCCCTGGGTCCAGAAAATCCCCTGGAGTAGGAAATGGCAACCGATTCCAGTATTCTTGCCTGGAAAATTCCATGGACAGAGGAGCCTGGAAGGTTATAATCAATGGGGTTGCAGAAAGTCGGACATGACTGAGCAGAGAGCACACATGTGTTGTCAGAAATACCCTGCTAGTTACCATGCATGTGACCTCTTGGGCCTCAGTGCAGTGTGGGTGTCTTATCACGAAGAAATGACCAGACGAGACACCCTGCATCACACCCTCAGTTACCCTGGTGGATTTGCATGGCACTCTAGTCCACATGTAACTGTTGCCATGGACCAGGTCATCAGTTGGTTAATGAAGTGTCAGCATGTCTCAACGAATAGGCTGAGCATATCTCTAAAGGATTCAAGGTAGTAATCTTCAGATGTAGAGACATGTAGGCAACCGTTTCTGATAATAATGGCTATCAGTGAGCAGTAGGCTCTGGCCACTGGATTGAGTTTCAGCTTTTACACTAGAGAAAGGTGCTCAAGACCTAATGGGCTTCATCTGAATGATGAAGCAATGGGACATATGGGGGTGTAATTTTAGGTAGGTCCCAGTAATCAGAATTAATATCATGAATGGGGATGGGATGGAAATCAGGGCTAGAGGGAGTGACATATTTCTTCAGTCAGATTTTATCCTGGGAATTGAGGGATGACTCAGTGTGAAGGGAAAGGCAGGAGACTGGGTCTCCTGTGAGTTTAATCCCAACAGAAACAGACCTTGCTGCCTAAAGATTTTCAAATTTAGAAAAATAATTATTTACTCAGTAGTTTGTAAATAGAGGCATTCTTAGAGATAATATCAATCATACCTTCAAGATACAGATGTTTGAAACCGAGAACAAAGATGACCAAGAGCCTATCCAAACTTGTACGCCATAGAATAATAACAACTGAAATGAGCTCCTACAATGTGTAATCTAAAACATTAGAACAAATAGCCATTTATACTCATCCTCTGAGGAAGGAGCTAGAATTATCTCCCTTTTGCAGATGATATAGCTGAATTATGGAAAGGTTACAAGGCTATTCTAATGATATAAGATTTTTAGGTAGCAGAAACAGGAAAGGAAAATTTAATTTACAGCAGATGAGGATGAGAACCCCAAGATGGACCTACATAATTTTCCTATTACACCTGCTCTAAACATGCAAATTCATTTCCTAGTCCCCTTTCACTGAAATCTAAAAAGAGCCCTCCAGTCCCAGCCTGCTTCTTGACTCCTGAGCACCATATTCTTCTCTTCCGTGGAAAAAGGAACAGTGAGTGTGAACTGGGCTTTGATTCTGCGGCCAGAATCTGTGGCCACTGTTCTAAGCATTTTACATCCTGAGGCAGAACCAGTGATGTTTATCAAACATTCCTTTTCTCTCCTCATTTTGGAGGCTCTTTCTGTTAGCCAGAGAGGCATGAAGAGGCACAGGTGTCGCGGCTCAGCTCTGCCAGGGAAAAGCCTGGGACAGTCCCCCCACCTTTCTCTTTCCCTTTCTTTGGTCCAGATGGCCGAGGGACAGGATTCAAGCAGGCTGGATGGCTGAGCAGCTGCGTGTTCACTGCCTGGAAGGCCTCCCCCATTCCATAAGTGACTTCGTATAAAGAGAAATAAATCTTTGTTGCACTAAGACACACAGATTTTAAGTTGTTTCTCAGAGTACAGCAACACCTCCTGTAACACATGTGTAACTCACCCTCATCTTCCCAATCATCTCAGAACTGCCGGATGAGGAAAGGGAGGCCCGGAGACATGGCCGGTCACAGAGACAGGGCACGGGAATGCCAGATGCAAAGAAGGGCAGGCCCACTCTGGAGACTGCGTTCTTACCTACCGCCTGCCTGCTGATGTTTACAGTCACAAGCACAGTACATGCTAAGGTGCAGTATTAAAGGGACTCAGTCCATTTTTTTCTATTGGAATATTTTTTTTCAGTTTTTATTTTTTTAATTGGAGAATAATTGCTTTACAATGTTGTGTTAGTTTCTGTACAACATCGTGAATAAGCTATATGCATACATACATCGATTCTCTCTTGTGCCTCCCTCCCTCCCCACCAATCCCAACCCTCCAGGTCATCACAGAGCACCAAGCTGAGTCCCTTGGGCTACAGCTGCTTCTCAGTCCATTTTCAGTCATACTTGGCTTTTACACTCCAATATGACAAATTATTGCTAAAACGCAATGCCACTGAGCCATAAACGAGACCCTGCTTTGCTCCATCTTCTGTCAACAGTTTCTATCATGGCACACTTGGAAAAAAGAATGAGTAAAATGGTACAGAAATACTGGCATCATAATTAGAAAGATCCTAACTTTAGTATGCTGCAGATAACAAACAAAACACATAGCTCAACTGAATGATGAGAGTAAGAGAAAACAATTTCAATTTTTATGAAAATATTCTATAGAATAAAACAGACTGGTAAAAGTAAACCAGAGGAAGGACTGGCTTCATTTTTAGAAAGTTATTAATAGTAAATAATGATCTCAAGGGGAGATAAATTTACTTTTTAATGAGAGGAGGATTTATTTTATGATGATTAAATGGTAAGCAATAGAAAAATGTATCTAGGGAAAGAAAGAGGGCAAATGTGGAGAGGGAGAGATTAGTTGTTTTCTGCCAAATAGTCTATAATGAGGATGATTAGAGGAGACCATAATTGATTACTAATATCTCTCAGACTGGACATCAGAGGAATTAGAGAATTATTCTTTGGCATTAAAATAGAGGATGATAAATACCATATGCAACTATAATTGTGGAATAAAACAAAAGATGAGAAAGAGGAAGTTTAACAGTCATTTCTTGCTTTTTTGTACTAAGGATGCTATGAGGGCACTGTACACAGCTTTAAGAAATGTATTAGAACAAAAAATAATATTAATCATCACTAATGATTATAGGGTACTTTCCATGTTTAAGATGTATGAGATGTTCTACGGAATTAACTCACTTGATCCTCAAATCCATGTGTTATTTTTATTGTTATCTCATTTTTTCAAAAGAAGAAAACTGATACACAGAAACTTTAACATCTTGCCTAAAATCATAAATACAGAAAGAAGTAGAGACAGGATTTAAACCAAGGGGCTAGCTCCACAGCCTGTGCTATTAACCACTTTGCTTGCTACTTCTCCCTCGAATCACTACCTGATGGGCAGGTGGTAATGAGGCCCTGGTCCTATAATCATGGACAGAGCATGAGGCTTGAAACAAAAAAAGTAGCATGTCATTCCCATCCACTTCCACCACTTACCAAGGTTGAGACCAGGGAAAGTGTTCTTTTCCTACTAAGACATACATGATCTACAGTCTATTGTTCAGGGTTGTTGTCATAACCAAATATGCAAAGGAAAAACATAGAATGTGCTTTACAAACTGTTAACTCCATTATCGGAGGAGGCAATGGCACCCCACTCCAGTACTCTTGCCTGGAAAATCCCATGGACGGAGGAGCCTGGTAGGCTGCAGTCCATGAGGTCGCTAATAGTTGGACATGACTGAATGACTTCACTTTCACTTTTCACTTTCATGTGCTGGAAAAGGAAATGGCAACCCACTCCAGTGTTCTTGCCTGGAGGACCCCAGGGACAGGGGAGCCAGGTGGGCTGCTGTCTATGGGGTTGCACAGAGTCAGACATGACTGAAGTGACTTAGCAGCAGCAACTCCATTATACATATGAGAAATTAAACCCAGGTCATAGCATAGTACCTAGATGAGTATTCAAAGCACTCCATCTCATTTCCTGGGAGAATCAGCATATTGGCTTTACAAAGTACTATAGGGTGTCTCTGGTAGCTCAGCTGGTAAAAAACTCCACCTGTAATGCAGAAGGCCTGGGTTTGATCCCTGGTTGGGAAGGTCCTCTGGAGAAGGGCGTGGCAACCCATTCTAGTATTCTTGCATGGAGAATCCCCATCAACAGAGGATCCTGGTGGGCTACAGTCCATGGGGTCACAAAGAGTTTGACATGACTGAGTGACTAAGCACAGCACAGCATAGACTGGATGATTTAAACAACAGATATGTATTTTCTCACAGTTCTGGAGGTTAAAAGTCTGAGACCAAGGTACCAGCATAGTAAAGATCTGGTGAGAATTCTTTTACTGGCTAGAAGATAGCTGCTTTCTGCATTGTGTTCAAACATTACAGAAAGAGACAGAAGAGGAAAAAGCCCTCTGTTGGCTCTTTTTATAAGGGCACTAATCCCATCAGGAGGACCCCACCCTCATGACCTCATCTCCCAGAGGTCTCATCTCCTCTCACCATCGCAGGCATTAGGGCTTCAACATATGAATTTGAGGGAACTCAGTTCAATAAATGGGCCATCCTGGTGACTCAGTGGTAAAGAATCCACCCGTCACAGTGCAATGTTGACAGGTTTGGTCCTTGGGTTGGGACGATCCCTTGAAGAAACAAATGGTAACCCAGTCCAATATTCTTGCCTGGGAAATCCCACGGACAGGAGAGCCTGGTGGTCTACAGTCTGTGGGGTCACAAAAGAGCTGACCACAACTTAGCAACTAAACAACAACAACAGTTCAGTAATTAGCACTGGGTTAAAAAAAAATCATAAAAAAAAATAAATAAATAAAAAAAAATCATGTCGAACTCTTTGCGACCCCATGGGCTGTAGCCTACCAGGCTCCCCCCATCCATGGGATTTTTCTGGCAAGAGTACTGGAGTGGGTTGCCATTACTCTTGCCCGAAAAATCCCATGGATGGAGGAGCTTGGTGCAGGCTACTATCCATGAGGTCACAAAGAGTCAGACACGACTGAGAGACTTCCCTTTCCCTTTAAAAAAAAAAAAAAAGTGTTTATGTTGGATAGGGAATCTGGAATACTGGAGAAAGGAAAACCTTCCAAAAACAGTACCAAATGTTTGGTGAATCCATGATGTCACACAATAAAAATATATGATGGATCAAGTGGCATACGTGTTCAAAATAATTGTTAAATGCTTTGAAAAAGACGGCAGAATTCTTCACTGGAGAAATGTTAGAAAAACAAGCTAAATGTTATGACATACACCACTCTAGTGGGTAAGAGCAGATTGCTAAGCTCATCGGATCTAGGCCTTGATCTTGATTTTACCATTCTTTGTGAACAAGTCACTTTAACTTTCCTAAATATGAGATTCCTCTTTTTTGCTGTTTAGTTTGCCTGCCCAGCAACCTATCATTGTTCTTAGGTCTTGGATATATACTATGCTAGTATACATTCTTCATTTCCAGAGTTAGCCTTTGTCCTGAATCTCTGCTACTTTGACCTCATAATGCTGAACTTCAAACAACCATATATCCAATTTCTGTCTCAATGTCTGCCCCCAGAAGACTTCTAGGAATCTCTAAACATATCCAACAGTGACTTCTTGGTACCTAGTCTCACCCCACTTACTCTTCATGAAGAATTCCAGCAATTTGGTTTTCCCAGTTAGTAAAAACTTTTGAATAAATATTTGACTCTTCTCTCATATTCCATATCCTGACAGCTGTGCCTTCAGAATCGATCTAGAATTCAACCACTTATTTTTGCCACTTCCATCTTCATTCAACTATTGGCATCTTGCACATGGATTGCAGCTGAACATCCTCCTTATGGTTCCTCTGGTTTCTACCCCTGCTTGACTACAGTGTATTTCACATGACAGAAAAAGAAAAATGTTAAATGCCTCTGTTAATGCAAGTGGATCAATTTACTACAGCTTATTTTATCAACACTTCTCTCTACATATGGACAAATAAATCGAACAATTGAGTTAAGGCCTATTTGTGACTCTTTCTAAGAATGCTTACTGAATAGTATAGAATTATCTGATTATGCTCTGGAATTAAATAGTGAACAAAATACAAAAGGCAAAACTAATGTGTATACACACACTAATACACGCTTCTATACAGCTGAAACTCAAACAACTCAAGGGTTAGAGGCACAATCTGGCACAATTGAAAATTCAAATATAACTTTACAGTCAAGCCTCTGCATCTGTAAATGCAACCAAATGCAAATTGTGTATTTCTGTAGTACACATTACAGAAAAATTTACATATAGAGGGACCCATACTGTTCAAACCCATGTTTTTCAAGGGTCAATTATATATATGTGTATACATCTACACATACACACACATGAATTACACATAAACTTATATACATATATATGTGTGCATGTATATAAATATCAACAACCTCAAATATGTACATGATACCACCCTAATGGCAGAAAGTGAAAAGGAACCAAAGAGCCTCTTGATGAGGGTGAAAGGGGAGAGTGAAAAAATTGTCTTCAATCTCAGCATTAAAAAAACTAACATCACAGCATCCAGTTCCAACATTTCATGGCAAACAGAAGGTGAAAAAAGGGAAGCAATGACAGATTTTATTTTTGGGGGCTTCAAAATCACTGCAGACAGTGACTGCAGACAAGAAATTGAAAGATGCTTGCTCCTTGAAAGGAAGGCTGTGACAAATCTAGACAGCATATTAAAAAGCAGAGACATCACTTTGCTGGCAAAGGTCCATATAGTCAAAGTTATGGTTTTTCCAGTAGTCATGTACGGATGTGAGAGCTGGACCTTAAAGAAGGCTGAGTGTTGATGACTGGTGCCTCGCCAGCACAATTCGATACTTTCAAATTGTGGTGCTGGAGAAGACTCTTGAGAGTCCCTTAGACTGCAAGGAGATCAAACCAGTTAATCCTAAAGGAAATCAACACTGAATATTCATTGGAAGAACTGATGCTGAAGCATCAATACTGAAGCTCTAATACTTTGGCCACCTGATGCAAAGAGCCAGGGACTCATTGGAAAAGACCATGATTCTGGGAAAGGTTGAAGGCAAAATAAGAAGAGCGCAGCAGAGGATGAGATAGTCAGATAGCATCACCAACACAATGGACGTGAATCTGAGCAAACACCAGGAGATAGTGGAGGACAGAGAAGCCTGACATGCTGCAGTCCAAGGGGTCGCAGAGTGGGACACAACTTAGAGACTGAACAATAAACAATAAATATGTGTATGTGTATAAATATATATATACACATATATTTATATATACGTATACAGACAACACCAATAAATTATGAAGGAGCTTGACAAATTAGGAAAAGGAAGCTCTAAAGCATCTAATCAACTAAAAGATGAAAAATTGGCATACCCAGTTCCATACTGCTGTGTTAAAGTCATGTGCAAAGGGCCTGTAAACTCCTGCTTTGGTCAGAAGCTCTCAGGCATGATATGCTGAGGGAGAAGAGTAAAACTGCATTCTGTGAACTGAGGTTGAGAGTTGTCAGCCAAACACACGAACTTTTCATTACAGACCCAGGACCAGGCAGAACAGTCAGACTCCTAAAGGCAGTTCCCAACTGACAAACAGGTGATGCTCCAGTGGTTCATTTGAAAACTGATTGTGTGGAACTCACAGCATTTGCTCCCAAAAATGTGTTATAAATGGTGGTAGGATGGGTCCCTTGGCCAACACATGAAAGCTTATTCAGCCTGTAGTGAAGTCGAAACTCAGAACATATGCTGCAGAAAAATAATTCTCTTGCAACTAGTAATGAAACAAATAACATTTTGATTTTTTTTTTTTTTGGCCACGTGACATGTGGGACCTTAATTTCCCAACCAGTGAATGAACCCATGACGCCAGCACTGGAAGTGTGGAGTCATAACCACTCGACTGCCCTGGAAGTCCCCATTATTGTATGATATAATCACAAAGATGTTTAAAAATGATTGAGGCTTACTGATAAACTTCAGGTTCCCAACAAACATATCTCTGCATATATAATATTTGATCGAACATATTTTTTCTTCCCTGTCTTCTTTTTTTTTGGCTGTTATTTGCTACAAAAGCATTTATTTAGCAGAAAAATTGATGTGGGATTTCAATTGCCTTTACATTTTCTTGAACTCTTCTGGTATATGCCCCTCTTGCTGTGATTAAAGGTGCCCCAAACTCAGGCTTTTGTGGGATTCCCAGAGTCTAACCACAGCAGAACATGAAGCCATTAGGACTGTGCAGTTATTTTAGATGCGCTGAGTACAGCACTAAAATACCTTTGGATAATCTAATGTTTAAAAATTAATGCCTTGAAACTTCACTATTAATATACTTTTATCAGTGCTTAAGGTAGCCGAGAATGTGATCTGCTGTTTACTTGGAGAGACTGGGGACGGGCCTGCCACAGGATCATCAGTATCAGTGCGGTTTCTGCAGCCAATCTGCCTAAGCGCTGATGGGTTTTCTTCCACTAACTCTTAACCTTCATGTGCCTCAACCTTTTTACCTGTAAAAGGAGGTTGATGTGAGGCTTACACAAGTGGATCCATGTAAGAAACGTGTACAACTGACTGGCGTATTGTGAGCACTCAATAAATACTAGCTATTATCATACTTATTAAGCAAGTATTTTGATGAACAGTTCCCATATCTGTCAGAAATTAGATTTTAGTCTCAAAGATATTGGAATATATTTAATGTTACACTATGCCAAGCATATAGTGATTTTTCTTCTGTGTTTTAGAAGGCATCTTGAGTATAAGAGCATTTCAAAGTCATTTTCACTGACTACCAGATGTCAATTCTTATTACATTTCTGAGGAATGCCTATTGTAGTATCAAAAAACTTGTGAAAAGTTTACATTTCAAGTGTTTTAAATTTGAAAAAAAAAAAAAATCCACGCTGTTGAGATGTTCCGTGTCTCACTTAAGATCATGTTCTCAGAACAGCCTTGTTTAGCCACCCGCCCTGTCCGCTTAGGAGTTCTTCCTACGCGCTTTCACAGTCCTGGTGCCCCAGCGCTGGTCACACCGTCTCTTTCCTCGTTCGTCTCTCTAGGTCTACATGTGTGTGCGTGCTCAGGTATGGCTGACTCTTGGCAACTCCATGGACAGTAGCCTGGCAGGCTCCTCTGTCCATGGGATTCTTCAGGCAAGAATACTGGAGTGGGTTGCCACTCCCTTCTCCAGCGGATCTTCCCAACTCAGGGATTGAACCTGGGTCTCTTACGTCTCCTGCATTTGCAGGTGGTGAGATCTGTACAGACAAACACAAATTGGATAATCCTACTTGTGGTGCACTCAGCCTCAAGTTCAACATTTCGAAACATATGTCTCCCCTACTCCAACCTCCTGATTCTCCATATTTCTCATTTTATGTATTCCCTAGTGAAAGGTAACATTTGCTCCCAAATCTATCACATTAGGCATTTTGCTAACACTTTTCACACCACACACCCAGTGAATCATCTAACCTGGTATTTCTTCCTTACTGTCTCTTTGATGTTTTACTTCACTCCAGTCAACACTCTCTACTTTGTTACACTGACAGCTACTAAGATGGACATCACCTACCCTGGGTTGCTAAGGCCTTGCCCTCTGCTGCCTAATGTGTTTTCCTCATAGCCACTAATCTTTCCGAAAAACAAATATGATGATGCTTTAACAAATTCCAACAATGGCTCCCCACTATCACAGACTAAAATTCAAGCCAGTTAACTTAAGATACAAGGTTATATGTCAGTCATTCCCTTATTTTACATCCAACCTTATTTTAGCTCTCATCTATGAAACGGGATTGTAGTGATTATCACGTGAGTCACTTGCCCATCCATGATTGCTAGCTATTATAATTTACCTCACAGAAGAGCTACCCTTCTGCCAGGATGAATTACACACAGTCTGGTTCCCCACACCTCTGCAGTCTAGCATATATTAATATGCAATGTTCTTCCATCTTCAATTTAGTGCTCACAGTTATTTTATTTATCCTGCTAGAAATAGTCTTGCTTTCTTAGTATTCTTTGTTAGTATGTAAGCTCAAATGAATAAGACCATGCTTGCCCCCTTAACTAATTTTATGTAACATGAAGCACAATGGCACACACACACACACCAAGGTGCCCATTAACTATGTGTTGATTAGATTGATTAAATAATGTTATCCATGGCAGATAACAATGAAAGTTATATAAAGGGTTATTCATACATTCATTTGACAAAAGAATAGATATAACACAGTTAGTGGCAAAACTAATATGAGAGCCCTGGACTTAGTTTTTCACTCCTTATTCATTTGTTCATTTATTATAAGTGCATTACATGCTAGATATTTTCTATTTTCACAATCAATTTAGGGAGATAGACAATAAAAAACAATTGCAGGTTGGTTCAGTTAAGCAGAGTGAGGTAAGGATAAAGGTACCACAAGGACATATGAAACAGCCCTGTCTATTTGATGGAGTCAAGAAAGGCTTCTTGGAGAAACTGGTGCTTGAACTGGGTCATAAAGGACACACAACAGCCAGTTCAGCAGGCAAAGAATAAGAGAGCATAGGATAAGAGGCAAAGGAAAATGCATGAGTTATTTCATACCACAGCATAGATAATACGGGGGCAGGAGAGTCAACAGAAAATTAAAAATAAAAGCAAAGTCAAGTGTATTGATGGCCTCTTTAGGGGTCATCATTGCTTTCTTCTTCATGAATTGTGACTGGCACATAAAATAACAACTATTGCTTTCTTAGAGGTATTGGAGAACATCTCTTTTTAGCTAATCTCTTTGTAACTGCTGCTGCTGCTGCTAAGTCGCTTCAGTCGTATCTAACTCTGTGTGACTCCATAGACGGCAGCCCACCAGGCTCCTCTGTCCCTGGGATTCTCCAGGCAAGAACACTGGAGTGGGTTGCCATTTCCTTCTCCAGTGCATGCATGCCTGCCAAGTCATTTCAGGCGTGTCCGACTCTGTGCGACCCCCATAGACGGCAGCCCACTAGGCTCCTCTGTCCACAGGATACTCTAGGCAAGAATACTGGAGTGGGTTGCCATTTCCTTCTCCGCTCTTTGTAACTTACACATGCCTAATCCTTTCTCTGATTGGCAAGAAGGAATGATTCTGGGATCGGCTGGCTCATACTCCCTTTTGGGGCAGGATTAATGTGTTGAGTGATTCAACCTACCTCTTGCTCAAGCTTTAGCACACTGAGTGACTGTTTTCTGCTTTCCTATCTTGGGGTGACAGGTAAGGACCCAGAGTTTGGCTGGGAACAAGGTTTCTCAGCTCAGTAACTGCATGATTCAGGGAGTAAGATGGCAATTCTGATCATAAATAGAAGCTGTTTCCTTCAAAACAGATTTTTCTGGGGATGGGGGTGGGAGAAGCTTATATTTAGAATCTGAATTTTATGCCTGTGTCGTGGTTGGCTCAGAACCCACAGGGAACAGTCTGAGTCATTCTGAAAAGGTCTTCAACAGCTTTATTGGTATTATCAAGTGAGTTTAGACCTTTCACAGGTGGGCAGCAATTGTAGGGGAGTTCTATAGGCAATTCTGTCTACAATTTACAGTAAAAAAAAAAGCTCTATAGGCAAGTTATTGACACATCAAACTCTTTCCAGGGAAAATCATATAAACTTTAAAACAACTGTATAGAATTGCCTGAACTTCATATGGATCACTGGAGGGCAAATGGAGCTATAAAGAAGGGTAAAATTACACTTTGAATTTACCTACAGTAAAAATGTCTCAAAGTACACTTGGGAAGTTGGGTATACGGCATTATGAGCACAATTTCGCTAGAAGGAACAGGATAAGACCAGCTAATTCCTCTGATGGGACCCTGAAATTCTTTTATTATATTCTACACAAGGATTTATTGTAAAAGGACTTGAAAGATATAAAGATAACTTGGTTATGATTTTGTCCCATCAGAAAATAAAAAATGAGAACCTACTCATAGGGCATCTTGGTTTGGGTGAAAGGCATTGCATGGTCTCTTAATAGTATTAGTATTATTAATGGAATATGCACTTGAAGAGACATTTTTCTAGTGAAAGAGATTTACAAGTCTTACAGTCAGCTAGGAAAAGGATGTAAGTGTGCATTTTAAAGATCATAATTGAAAAAGAAAATATGCTATACTCCTTTAGAGAAATAAAAGGATTACACTGTTAAATCTTCTATGAGTTCAATACATATACATAGTTCAATCTGGAGGAACTCCTGTGGGGATTTAATTAACGATATTTTGTGGCTCCAATTAGAATGAGATTCTTAACCTTTCTAATGTGCTGACCTACCTTTATAAGGAAGAAAAATTATACCACAGGCACACCAAGTAATTAAATTTACATTAATGCTACCAAGAACTGTGAGCAACTTTTCTTATTGGGAAATACTCCAAAAGGTCAGTAGGTCTGATAAACTTTCCATTCTTAAACATAGTAAACAACTTCTTGACATGACAAATATATCCAAAAGGCCTCATTCTAGTAATACCAACATCCAATATCACCCTCAAGGGATAGGCCATTACTATGCTTCAAGTAATACAGGAACAAGGCATTTATCATAAGCTCCAATAAAGAAATTCCAATTATAGTGCCCACTTAACTCATACCTGATGGAAAACTCTCAGAAGGGACTAAAGGGCTCTATTTATAAAAATCTGATGATCTACTCTTCAACAAATCGGTACAAATTACCTATTAAGTATATCACGTCTCGGTTGAAGAACAAATGTTTTACAAAATGAAATAAACTGGACACAAAAGGACAAAGGTGGTATGATTTCACTTATACCAGCTATCTGAAATACTCAAACTTGTAGAGACAGCAAGTAGAATACTGGTTACCAGAGGTGTGGAAGAGGGTGGAAAGGGAGTTTTTTGATGGGTGCAGAGTTCTGGTTTGGAAAGATGACAGCGTTCTAGAGACAGCTAGTGATGATGGTTGTACAACATTGTGAATGTACTTATTGACACTAAATTGTGCATACAAAATTGTTTAAAACGGTAAATTTTATATTATATGTATTCTACCACAGTTAAAAAAAAATGAAACCTTTTACTGTATCCCTAATTTGGAAGTTGGGATATTTTCTCCAGCCGTCTGAATGTCACTTTCTAAAGGCTCTATCCCACTCAACCACTGAAACCAGAACACAGTGACCATCATAGAGCTTGTCTTATTTAAACCCTACTCTAGATTCATCACATTCATTTTTCAGTGTTTCCTAAATTAGTATTAATTTCCTTGAAAAAAAAATTATTGAGTTCTACTATGTGCCGGGCATTGCTTTAGCTTCTGTATGCAATAGTAAACCAAACAGTTAAAAAAAATTACTTTCCTTATGGACATAACAATCTCCATCTCTAGCAACATGTTAATATTTATTCAAATACAGTCAATATGAGTGTTATAAGACAAAATCTCAGTCAAGTAACAGTAGATCAGCAGGGCACATGCTACTAAGTAACCTATTCTTACAATCTTTTTTGAATTTACTAAACCAACTAAAATTCTTGATCAGCTTAAGAAAGATACTGAAATTAACTTATGTGTGTCAAATAATTTCAAAGGGCCTCTTAAACCTTGATGTACTAATCATAATGAATCATTTTGTTAGTTGTTTCTTATTCCATCTATTTATCCTAGAAGTCAAAAATAATGGATCAAACATAAGTCTCATCAAACCCAAATTGTTGGCACTGGCCAAAAACACTAAAGCAATATAAATCTTTGAAAATTAAAACTTATTCTTTTCCTTTATTATGTGAATTTAAGAAAGGGACATATCAAAATAAGTAAATAAGAGGACTTTTGAAAATCAAAGAGATGTGGAAAATAATCCATGGGAGTGTGCCCTGGGAATATGGCATTTGCATTCTTCAGATGTTCCAGGACAAAGTAAGTTGTCAGAATATTATGAGAGACCACACACAGAATTCTGACTTAGAAAATCCTCTTAGCATGCCTCTAAAATAAAGGTAAAGGGATCAAATGTTTATCCTTTAATAAAAGAAGACTACAGGTAAAAATTTATATTTTTGAAATGCAAACAGAAAGAATTCAAAGAATAAAAAAATGGCTAAAAATGTAAAAATGGGATAGTACAGAATTTGAGACCAATTTTTTTTAAGATTCAAAGTATAGAAGAAGCAAGAACTACCTTAAGTGAAATTCAAAATTAATATTAAAATTATATTAATATACATTGATGTTAAAATAGGATATTGATATTAAATTGATATTAAATAGGAGCTCTAGAGAGACAACATGTGGGAGAAGCCCCTGAAGCCAAAATATCTTTTCCTCCAGATTTCCTTCAATATATACACTCCCTGTTGTTGTTTAGTCGCTAACTCGTGTCTGACTCTCTGCAACCCCATGGACTGCAGCACGCCAGGCTCCCTGTCCTTCACCATTTCCTGGAGCTTGCTCAAATTCATAATTGAGTCAGTGATGCCATCTAACCATCTTGTCCTCTGTCGCCCCCTTCTCCTCCTGCCTTCAATCTTTCCTAGCATCAAGGTCTTTTCTAAGGGTCTATACAATTCATAGCCTTGAGTTATTTGCAGGGCTGTTTCAGGAAGAATGGGACTCATGGAAGCATGACCTGTCATGATCAATGTATCCTTTGTGATCAGTTGACTGTTTCCCTTCAGTTACTAACTCATTCCCACGGGGGAGTTAACCTTTCCCAAGTTTTAAAATAGTGTTCATATATATGAATGTTTCATATGTGTAAAATATATATGAATATATGTGTGTGTATGAGTGTTGTCTGTGAGAGAGAGAGAGAGATTAGGATAGGCTGAACTTGAATTTTCTTCCTTCTTCTCTTGTATCATTACTCCATTCTCTATACCCACCCAGGTAAGCCATATCAACAACATAAGATGCCTTTTTTCCCATTTTTATCCATACTTACATAATCCTATAGAGATATACATAGAAATATTTTAATCAGCTTTTTGTCATTGTTTCAAAAAATAGGATCATTATATATACATAGTTAAACCTTGCATACATCTCTTCCAGTAATCTCCCAGGACTCAAACTCATTCTTTCTAAGGGCTATGTGTGTTAACATTTAGAAATAATCTGCCTAGGAGACTGTGATATATGTAGCTGGGTTTGAAAAACACAATTATGGAAACATTCCCTGATTTAGGGGCATTTTCTATTAATGGCCATTAAGAAACAATTCTACAATAAGTATCCTTGTAATGGCTTTACTAACTGGCATTTTATTTCTATGGGATAAATTCCCAACAGTGAATTTGATCAATCAAAGGGTTTATGTTTTTTGTTTTTTTTTTTAAGTAGGTGCTGCTAGATTGCCTTCTGAAGAGGCATTCACATTTCTTCTATCAATGCCTTCACATTTCTTCCATCAATGTGGGAAAACAACCGTATCCATCTGAGTAGACTCGACAGTGCTATGGTGACTGACAATTCTGAGATTTCTGGGGGTAATACAAAAATGTTCACTTTCACTTATGCAAAATCATGTATAAGTCCAGGCGATTCTCCAAGCCAACTGCCCTTATGAAGTAACTCAGACTTCTTTGAATTTGGGGCTATCAACTCAACAGTCATCTTGAAGCCTCAATCATGTGAAGTCTCATCCACAATTATGATGGCAAGTGAGAAGGGAGACAAGCTAACTGCAAGGACAAGTAAGGGCTTGGACAGAGAATTCACACATGTCCATATTGCCCAGTGATTAGTCAGAACTAGTGAAACTGCCACATCTGAACTCCAAAGGGGTGGGGGGCGGTGCAATCCTGTGTGCCCAGCAAGAAAGACCAGATACCAGTGTACACTAGGTGTTTCTATTACATCTCCTTTCACTCCATATCCTCTCTAGAATAGGTACTTTATTTATTTATTTATTTTTTATTAGTTGGAGGCTAATTACTTCACAACATTTCAGTGGGTTTTGTCATACATTGATATGAATCAGCCATAGATTTACACGTATTCCCCATCCCGATCCCCCCTCCCACCTCCCTCTCCACCCGATTCCTCTGGGTCTTCCCAGTGCACCAACCCGAGCACTTGTCTCATGCATCCCACCTGGGCTGGTGATCTGTTTCACCATAGATAGTATACATGATGTTCTTCTGAAACATCCCACCCTCACCTTCTCCCACAGTGTTCAAAAGTTACTTTAATCTTTCAAATTGTTGCCTCACTGAGGGGTTTAAATGGTAACCTTGATAACTTAATTAGCATTTCCCTAACCAATATGGCTTTGAACATTTTTCATATGCTAATTGACATTTTCAATTTGTTTTATGAATTGTCTATTCATATCTTTGCTTATTTTCTGGCATTAACCTCCCTTTGCAGCTTTTTCATTTTTTCTGTCATAAAAACCTATAGTTACCCAAACAGATTTCTTAATTGTCTGTAAATATGTCAAGGGTTGTAACATCGCTGTGCTTCTGCTTACACTGTCAATCTTCCATAGACTTCCCTTCACTTCTCTCTCTTTCACGTTGACCCAAGTCCCTTTCACTATTAAGGGGCTTCCCTGGTGGTTCAGCAATAAAGACTCCACCGGCAATACAGGAGACGTGGTTTGATCTCTGGGTCAGGAAGATCCCCTGGAGGAGGAAATGGCAACCCACTCCAGTACCCTTGCCTAGAGAATCCATGGACATGGTACAATCCATGGGGTTGCAAAAAGTCAGGCACTACCGAAGCAACTTAACACGTACACAGTTTCACTATTAAAGGGCGAACTAGAGGCCCACATCCTCTCTTAACATTCCTGGGCTCACAAGCCTTTCTTCCCATGAATTTTCTGTATCATCCTCTTGATGCTTAGTCTATACAACTCTCACTTGCTATTTATTATTTCATAAATATTCTGGTTTTTTTTCCATTTATTTTTATTAGCTGGAGGCTAATGACTTTACAACATTGTAGTGGTTTTTGTCATACATTGACATCAATCAGCCATAGATTTACATGTATTCCCCATCCCAATCCCCTCTCCCACCTCCCTCTCCACCCGATTCCTTTGGGTCTTCCCAGTGCACCAGGCCCGAGCACTTGTCTCATGCATCCCATCTGGGCCGGTGGTCTGTTTCACCATAGATAATATACATGCTGTTCTCTTGAAACATCCCACCCTCGCCTTCTTCCACAGAGTCCAATAGTCTGTTCTGTACATTTGTGTCTCTTTTTCTGTTTTGCATATAGGGTTATCATTACCATCTTTCTAAATTCCATATATATGTGTTAGTATACTGTATTGGTCTTTATCTTTCTGGCTTACTTCACTCTGTATAATGGGCTCCAGTTTCATCCATCTCATTAGAACTGATTCAAATGAATTCTTTTTAACGGCTGAGTAATATTCCATTGTGTATATGTACCATGGCTTCCTTATCCATTCATCTGCTGATGGGCATCTAGGTTGCTTCCATGTCCTGGCTATTATAAACAGTGCTGCGATGAACATTGGGGTGCACGTGTCTCTTTCAGATCTGGTTTCCTCGGTGTGTATGCCCAGAAGTGGGATTGCTGGGTCATATGGCAGTTCTATTTCCAGTTTTTTAAGGAATCTCCACACTGTTCTCCATAGCGGCTGTACTAGTTTGCATTCCCACCAACAGTGTAAGAGGGTTCCCTTTTCTCCACACCCTCTCCAGCATTTATTGCTTGTAGACTTTTGGATAGCAGCCATCCTGACTGGTGTGTAATGGTACCTCACTGTGGTTTTGATTTGCATTTCTCTGATAATGAGTGATGTTGAGCATCTTTTCATGTGTTTGTTAGCCATCTGTATGTCTTCTTTGGAGATAAATATTCTGATTCCCTAGGAGAACTGAAATTTCCTGTTTTTCCCTGTAAACAACCGTGCAAAGTGAATTTCTGCTCTGTTTTGCTGGAGAAATGACAGGTCAAACTAAAAATTGAAAAGCAAAAGTGAAGGTGTTAGTGGCTCAGTTGTGTCTGATGCTTTGAAATTCCATGGACCAGAGGCCAGCAGGCTACTCTGTCCATGGAATTCTCCAGGCAAGAATACTGGAGTAGGTAGCCATTCCCTTCTCCAGGAGATCTTCCCAACCCAGGGACAGAACCCATGTCTCCTGCATTGCGGGCAGATTCTATTTTTTTTTTTCATTTATTTTTATTAGTTGGAGGCTAATTACTTTACAATACTGTAGTGGTTTTTGCCATACATTGACATGAATCAGCCATGGATTTACATGTGTTCCCCATCCTGAACCCCACTCCCACCTCCCTCCCCATCCCATCCCTCTGGATCTTCCCAGTGCACCAGCCCTGAGCACTTGTTTCATGCATCGAACCTGGACTGGCGATCTGTTTCACACTTGATAATGTACATGTTTCGATGCGGGCAGATTCTTTACTGTTTGAGCCACCATGGAAGCCCATGGCTGATTCATGTTGATGTTTGACAGAAAACAACAAAATTTTGTAAAGTAATTATCCTTCAATTAAAAAATAAATTAATTAAAGCATAAAAAGATTAAAGATAATACAGCCTAAAAGAGGAGACAATGAAGGGTCCCTGGGACCTGCTGAATTGTTTTCTTAGCAGGTTGTGTTGCTGTCTGTAGTGTCTGGAGCATGAGAATCATTGCAATTCTCATTGGATCAAATACTTCTTAGATATCTGCTACTCAAGTGTGCCATACTGAATGGGCAACATGAGAGTGCTTGATGCTGAAGTGGACCATTGGTGCTTTCAGACAACTATGGGTCCTCTTATTGACATGTAATACTTTCCATGGAACTCATGTAGATTAAAATATCAATATATCATCCAAGGTACTTTAGTTTCTCCAAAGAAGCAACTGCAATACTGAAAAGCTAAAGAGCAACATACGATATACATAGAATTAATTTTCAATCAATTTACTTGTCAAGTGCCAATGAAAATCATGAGTAACTCACTTCAGAGATGAGAATAATCAGGAAGATAAGCTATTAAGTTGCTGCCCTGTGTATTAAACACTAAAAATACCATTCGAGACAGCTCGTTTATGTGTTACAATACTTCACTCAGTAAGAGGAGTGGGGATATGCTGAACAACAATGAAATCTTTTAAGTCTAAGTCCTCCAAACAACTTGATTAGTTTTCCTTCTTTGATAATAATTATTCTTCTGGCTTAATAGTTGCTCTTCATATTCTTAAATATTCTAAGTATCCTTGAACCAGGTCAGGGGTAATGCAGGATAGAAAGCTCATGTCTGAAGCTAAAATAAAGATACATTTTGGGTGAAACAATGGTTTTTATTTGGATATAATGTCAATTTTGGATTATTCCATTTATGTGCTAGTAGATGCTAATTGCAACTAAATCTGAATACATGATGCATGTTAAAAGTAAAACGGCAGCTTCAAATCCAGTTGCAAACATTAATCTCTGATGCAACATTGGATTTTTCTATATACATAAATATGAAACCAAAATGGAAAGAATGGTTTGCTCATCCACAGTAATCAATAATCTACCTTAGCTTGTATTTCCGTGTTCTTGGTGACCATGCAAATTTGCAATATCAATTATCACGAGTTCCTTTTTAGGAAGTCACTGCATTTTGGCATGTAAAAAACTGGAATAAGTATATTGCTCCGTGACCAATAACATATTTGAACCAAAGCTGTTATACATGTTTTGGTTCTTACAGGACTGTTACATATATGGTAAATGGTGATTTGCTATTCCACTTTAACATAGCCTTTACTTTTTTACATTTTTGGTGTTATATTACATTTAGAGTAAATTCTTATGTACTCTAAAATGTGATCTGCCTGAAAAAAGGATCACGCTAAATCTGCTAAGATGAATTAAATTGAGATAGAAACTCTGTCAGGTTTTAGGCTGTCACTAGATGGACATTGACCGTTCCAGTAAATTTTCACAACTGCTTTAAATGTGACACTTGGACTACATAATTGTTTGTTTTGAATGCATTTGACATATTTGTAGACTTCCCTGTGGCTCAGATGGTAAAGAATCTACCTGCAATGCAGGAGACCTGGGTTTAATCCCTGGGTTGGGAAGATCCTCTGGAGAAGGGAATGGCAATCCACTTCAATATTTTTGCCTGGAGAATCCCATGGACAGAGGAGTCTGGTGAGCTGCAGTCTGTGGGGTCGCAGAGTCAGATACAACTGAGTGACTACCACTACTCTCACCTATTCCTACTGGCTGTAGAGTTCACTCAAAAATATCAACATTTTTGAGTATAAAGTTTCATGTATTAGAATCTTAAAGAAAGAAACAGCAAACTTTGTTTTGGCCTTTTTCTTAGTAGTTCTTCAAACTTTCTATGAATAGAGTCATTCAAGGAGAAATTTCAAACTACAGATTCATGGGGCCTGCATGAAATCTTCTAAGTCAGACTCTCCAGAGTACAGTCTGAAAATTCACATTTAATAATAACCTGCTCAGGAGACTGTGATGTACAGCTGGTTCGGGAATCACAAGATGTGACCTTAACTCTCTTACTATTACAAATATATTCTTTACATAGCCAAATAAAAATATTAAAGAAATCAAAATGTGTTCAACTCATATCTACTGCATTAAAATTGATATTTTAAAAATAATTTTTCATACTTGTTTTGTTTTCCTACCATTGCAGAGTTTATTCATTTAGAAATTTCTAGCTCTCCACTTCATTTTGCTGCCCAAGGCTCACCGTAAAAATCTCTGTTCCAATTCCAGTGGGGCATGCTCCATGGATCAGGGAGAGTTGTCAGACAATAAGAGGGAGAGGTACAGGTTGGAAGAAAAGTAAGGAAGGTAAAAGATCTTGAGTAATCTTTGAGTAAAAGGACATTGCTATATCTTTTCTCTGAACTTTTCTCATTAAGATTTTAGAAAAAGGTAGCAGATAAAAAATTTTAATTGCTCCAGAGAAGATAAGGCTAGTTGTATTAATAGAATCAAACTTTCTTGAGCTGGAATGAGTTTAGGGGAAATTTAGTTCAATGTAAAATCCACCAGCCTTGTACCCAGTAAGTGGTTCTTGAAGCCAGGCTCCGCACCATGAGCACTCCAGATGCTGACTGGCTGGGCAGAGATTCTGAGAGGCAGCTCAGAGTCGAGCGGGGAAGAAACTGTATTTAGATTTAAGGCAAACCTGAATTCTTATGTGTAATATATGCCACGTAATAATAAAATATTCTCAGTTACTTAAACTAGGTGGCTTGGGCTACTATCTCCTCTTTATATACAACCTTCTCATACCGTTTTTCCTGTCTTCTTTCTCTGTTGAGATTGCTATTAATATTCCTTTAACCTGTTATGTTCTTAATTTGAATATAGTAACATTAATAAAAGTTTTAGAGTTATAAAGGAAAAACAAGAATAAGCATGATCAAAAAAAGAAAAAGAAAACATAAAAGGGAAAAAGCAAACAATAACTTTAAAAACTAATAGACATCAAGTAAAATACGTAAGTAAAATAAATTTTATCAATCTATACAATACATGAAAGAACTGACTTTTCTCATTAAAAGAAAGAGATCATCAGGCAAACAGGTCAAATATGAAAGAAAACTCAATTATCTTACTTAAAATTATACATTTAAAAGAAATGTGAAATGCTGAATAGAAAGGCTAAAAGGAAGGAGACAGACACATGCAAACCAAAAAACAATTAAGAGAAAAAAAAATCAGAAGTGATTTTTTTTTTATCAAAAGGTAGAATTTTTCGTTAAAAGTACTAGATGGAATAAAAAGACTATAAGAAAGAAAAGGCATAAGTGATAAGGAAAGTATGTCAGGCTACAAATTCATATGTACCTAGCAAAACATCCAAATGCACAAAATAAAATTATCAGATTTATAAGGAGAATTTGGTAAAAATTTAAGTTGAAGTATGATATTTTCAGTATACTTCTCTAATAGTAGCACAGAACAGTAGGCAAAAAATAAATGAAATTGAAATAATGTCAGTACATTTGACATCACAGATATATATCACTATAAGCGCTATACTGTTTATGGATTTGAAAAAAAGTAGTAAGCAAAAGTGAAAGTCACTCAGTAACTGGACAGAATAGTAGAAAAAAATAAAATTTAATAATATCATACATTTGCTATCACAGATATATCACTCAGCACTGTACAGTCTATAGATTGAGATAAATTTACTGATGTGTCAACGATTTTAGGATCATATAGAGTAGTTTCACCACCCTAAAAAGCCCGTGTGCCTACCTAGTCATCCTTCCCTTCCCCAGCCCATGAAAACCACTCATCTTTTAACAGTCTTCATAGTTTTGCCTTTTTCATAATGTTATATAGTTGGAATCATGCAATATGTAGCCTTTTCAGATCAACTTGTTTCACTTCCTAAAATGCATTTAACATTTCCTGTGTCTTTTCATGACTTGATGGCTTGTTTCTTTTTGCTACTGAATAATATTGCATTGTATGGATATACCAGTTTTTTTTTTTTTTATCCATTCATTAACTGAAGGACAGCTTGATTGCTTCCAAGCTCTGTAAATTGTGAACAGCGCTGCTATAAACATCCACATTCAGGTTTTTGTAGACATAAGTTTTCAACTCCTTTGGGTAAATACCAAGATGTAGGATTTCTGGATCACCTTCCACCTGATGCAAAGAGCTAACTTTCCCTGATGCTGGGAAAGATTGAGGGCAGAAGGAGAAAGGGGCAACACAGGATGAGTTATTTGGATGGCATCATCGACTCAATGGACATGAGTCTGAGCAAACTCCAGGAGATAGTGAAGAACAGGGAAGCCTGGCATGCTGCAGCCCATGGGGTAGCAAAGAGTTGGATATGACACGACTGAGAGAATGAGCAACAAATAGTGAGAGTATGTTTAATTTTGTAGGATTGAAATCAAGATGTTAGAGAGAGATGTGCACTCCCATGTTCACTGCGGCATTACTTACAAAAGCCAAGAGAGGAAAACAAAAGTCAATCACCCAAAGCATGGATAAGGAAAATGTGGTGTATGCATACAATGGGATGTTATTCAGTCATAAAAAAAGAAATCCTGCCATATGCTTTAACATGAAAGAAACTTGAGGATACTATGCTAAGTAAAATAAACCAGTCACAGAAGGCCAAATACTGCACAACTCTACTTATATGAGGCATCCAAAGTAGTCAAATTCATAAGATTAAGAAGTAGAATTGGGCTTCCCTGGCAGCTTAGCTGGTAAAGAATTCCCTGCAATGCAGGAGATCCCAGTTCAATTCCTGGGTCAGGAAGATCCACTGGAGAAGGGATAGGCTACCCACTCCAGTATTCTTGGGCTTCCCTTGTGTCTCAGATGGTAAAGAATCTGACTGCAATGCAGGAGACCTGCGTTCCATCCCTGGGTTGGAAAGATCCCCTGGAGAAGGGAAAGGCTACCCACTCCAATATTCTGGCCTGGACAACTTCATGGACCAAAGAGTCCATGGGCTCGCAAAGTGTCGGACACAACTGAGTGACTTTTATTTTCAAGAAGTAGAATGGTGGTTGCCAGGTGCTGAGTAGGGGAGAGATGGTGAGCTGCTGCTTACAGGGTATAGAGTTTCAGTCATAAGATGGAGACGTTCTAGAGATCTGCTGTACATCGTGCTTATACTTAACAATATACGATACACTTACATTTGTTTTAGTGTTTAGATACCATGTTATGTGATTTTTTTTTACCACAATAAAAAACAAATCTACCCTCATGCGATGAATAAAAAACACTCTTAGAAATATCTTTTATACATGTGAATTTAAATTTTGTAATAATATAGCATGATACGCTGAATACAGTCATTAAAATAATACTGTCCAGATTCATAATCACAGGTGGCAGTCCTGGAAACAGCATTCATTCATGGGAGAAGAAAGTTTCAAAAATAAAGACACTTAAGTATTTATGGTAAGAAATAGGAAAAGAACAAAATACAGGAAACAAAGAAATGAGAAAACAGAATGGATGTTGGTCCAGGCAAACTGTCTTTAGTTTTACAGTCCTGGAGGATCCAGCAAAGGGCTCTAAAGAAGGCACTAACAAAAGGAAAGAGGTGTTTTCATACAAGTAGTCTGAAAACAATACACAAAATAACAAAGTGAGAGAAATGTGGGACAGGGCAGCAATTAAAATATTTTGCACAAGCCTAATTGGCAAACATGTTGCACCTGGACTACAGCCATGCAGCCAAGAACACAAAGTTAAAAAAAAAAAAAAAAAAAAAGACCAACCAGATAGTTTCAGAGAGACAGCAGCGAACAATGGCTAAAAGGATGTAGAAAATGAGAAGAAAAAAAGGTAAAGAAAAGGATGATTCTGAAAAGTCAATTTAAAGCAAAGCACTGCATGTTCACTTACTGAAAAAAATGTGGATGACTAAGTTTTGATTTATTTTGACAAAAATAATGGCTAAATTTAGCAAGTAGCATTGATAAGGGTAGCTGGGAGAGATTTTAGCACTGATTTTCACATTCTACTCCTTGAAAATGCAACTTCAATTTTAATCTAAGTATGTCATCTGTTGGGTGTATAAATCCAATGTTAAAGATATTTTTCTTACTTACCCCCTATCAAAAGCTTCTCTGTAAGCCACAGACGTAGAAACAAGAGGGCCACCTCTGGGCTAATTTCAAATAATGTCAGAACACAAAGTAGAAATGCTCAGCAAGCTGTTTAAGATGCCAATATGAACCTTGGAGGGCTGGAGGTTGAGTAAATATTCTTGGCAGAGGACAGAGACTTGCTATCTTCTGTATGATCTCAGCCAATTCTCTTTATCCTTCCTAGACCTTGGAACTCTCATCTGTAGAATGTCCAACTCCTGTTGTATTAAGAAAGCCTCTAACATGTGAAGTCTGGCAGCATTTCACATACAGAGCATCTGAAATTAAGGAGATACCATGTGGTGTTTATATAAATCTTGTTCTAATATCCATGCAATAAGTTCCCAGATGGGAAATGCTATCTTAAGAATAAATATAGCCTTGTACAATTTTTACCACCCTTTACAATGGCACATTTACCCCATAGTCATATATCAGATACTGAATTTGGTACTTTACTTACAGTGTATAATTCTTAGAGCATTATGGAAAAGTGATTATTAATTACTCTCATTTCACCAATGAGGAAATTGAGGCTCAGGTTTAATATGTTGCCATAGATCATTCAACTGATAAGAAACAGAGTCAGAATACCCAAGTCTATTGACTATAGCCTATGCCTATTATTTTTCACTGAATTATGTCTTATTTACAGCATTCAAATATTATTTAGGAAACAGAGTTGAACATGACATGTTGCTGCCACTGGAAACAATAGTCTGAACATTAAAGCATTTTCTACTCAGTTATTACAAACACGTATTTAAGTGCCATCTATTTATATCTTAGCTACTTATGATGTAAAACATTTTAAAATGCACCAGCATTTCTACAGCTTCTTCCACAGAGTACATAAGTCAAAATATGATTATTTCTCGGTGATTCAGTCTTATTGTCAAGGTGCATTATTAAACTGCATGAGTGTTTTGTTTTATATACCTTGATAATGCTTTATACTTTCTGGGCTTGCATTAAGTAAATCGGACTTCTTCCTCTATGGATGGCTGTCATTTTTTCTCTTTCATACTAGTATGCTCCATTGTTTCTAATCTGTTGCTTTATTTTGGCTCAAACTATGAGAACTTGATGAGTATTTAAGAATGATTTTAATCTCCCATGAAATAAGCCATTTGGACTCAGCTGCACATCATTGCTACTCAGAGGACCTTTTCATGTGTCTGAGATCACAGTTGAATGACTCAAATAAGTTTAAAGCAACTTGTATCACAACAAGATAAAAAAGAAAGAAAAAGAAATACACGACTAGACTGTTAAAGGGCTAAGGCTTTTACAGTTTTGATATATTACTAAATTATCCAGATTATAGTATCCAAGAAGATGTAATAAATTAGAGCCTTATCTGTCTGAAATAAGTATTCAACAGGGTCAAATTTAATGTGAGTTGGTGACTCAACAGTAAAGAATCCACCTGCAATGCAGGAGACTCAGGTTCAATCCTTGGGTCGGGAAGAACACCTGGAGAAGGGGATGGCAACCCACTCCAGTATTCTTGCCTGGAGAATCCCATGGATAAAGAAGCCTGGCGGGCTATAGTCCACAGGGTCACAAAGAGTCAGACATGACTAAAGGGACTTAGCAAGCATATACTATGAGTCTGTAGTATGTGCATTTGAAAAGAAAAAGGGATCAATGTACTGGATAATACCACAACCAGCCAGAAGGGAAAAGCAGGAGCCATGTTGAAAAGTATATCCAGTGTAACTTTACCTCTTAAAAACCCAAGCTCCAGACAATAAAGATCAGAAACATTATTTTGACTGATACGGATCCACAGAAGAAAACAAGAAAGTATTCTTGAGGCTTAGGTCCAAACATTTGGGAAACCTAGATCGGAATAGTGTGGATATGCATTTTGCTTTTTACGAGAGTCCCTGGTTTGACTCAAAGTCCTACCTAGTGATACGAAATAAAAATCATCTCATACAGTACCAAAAAAAAGTTAGAAGGACATGAGTAACAGGCACTCTCTTCAAGGAGGCAAAGATGGTTTGGGGGCAGTAAAACAGGAAGGTTAATTAGCAATCAAGATAGAAGCCCTGCCTTTTTGACTGAGTAGATCATTAAGGTAAGAACAAGGCAAGAATGCGGTTGAGAATCTGATAGGTAGAGTGGACATCAAATCTAAGGCCACAAAACAGATTCTAGTCTCCTCTCCCAGTGAGAGTGGATCTTTCTAGGTTAGCCTGGATTCGGCAACTGGGTAGGGATAAATCTCTGCTTTAACAGTATAGGTGTTTGCAAATGCTGATAAGTCAGAATAGTTCACTTAAAATCAGATCACTTTAATTCCTTCAGTGCTTGAAATGCTTCACCATTTTAATGTTACTTTCAGAATTAAGTCCACCCTCCTTAAAAGACTCCCCAAGCCTCATCCTTATCTGTTTCTCTAGCCTTAGCCTGTACCACTTTTTACATCACCTTCCACATTGACGAACTTCCAAATGTTTTTTTAAACCCCACGTTTTCCTGCCTCCAGGCTTGCACATATGCTATTCGCTCAGCCTGGAGGACCCTTAGCATTTCTCTTCCCTTGGATATTTTGGTTTAAATAATATATTCCCCCTTAATCCCCGAAGACCAGGATGTTTCATTGCTATGTGTTCTTAGAACATTCTGCACGCCTGCCTGTGGTCTTTGCACAGTGCATTGTTAGCCTGTTTTTCCGTATTACTGGCTGAACTGTAAACTGCAAGTGAGTAGAAACTTTATGCTGCCAACAATTTTATCTTCCAAGCTGAGTATAGGTCCTGGCACCTAGTAAGCTCTTAATAAATATTTATTATTTAATTAATATTAATAATGGGATGGCTAGATGGATGAGCAGGTGGAAGGGAAAGCGGATGCAACGGATAAACAATGCAGACATTTCAGGAGTCATTAGAGTTGTCAGAAAAGCAAACTCCTCTTATTATTGTATTAAGAATAAACTGGATTTTTTCTCAAATCCTAAGACGACTCTAAAAAAACATGGATGATAATTTTTTCCTTTATGTTTTTCCACTGTGTATAGTATATAGCAATCTGTGAATACTAAGAACAATCTATTTACAGGGTAGAACAATTTTAACATCAATAAGAACTCTATTGTCTTTTGTTGTTCAAAAAGGATGTCACATTTCAATATAATTGCTTAGCATTTTCAAGTGAGCTATTTATAATCAATGGGGCAACTTAAAGTAAATGTATTTGAAATGGCTGTTGCTATGTTATAACTGAACATCACTTTAAAATACATCATAAATCATTTGCAAAGCATTTATACATGGCGTTAATGTTGTCTCGATATAGCATATTTCTAAATATGTTCATTCTTTAGAACAGTTCTTCAAAGTTAAAAAAAAAAAAAAAACCTTAAAATAAGATCATTGTCAAAGCTGTGGAGTATAAATAAGAGTTTCTGTCTTGCCCCACTGAACAATCCCTGAGCTCTCCTAAAGACTTCCATATAGAAACATAACTAGGCAAAACTTCCCTTTAAGCCTAGGGCATGCTACTGGTTATTCCGAAAGCCACAAGAAGATAATAACCCTCTATACACATAGAGCAAAATTATGGGTGGCAATATGACCTCAATATTACAGCGACATGTAAAACATGGGATTTTAAGTACTTCAGGCCTTGGAACACAGTTCTTAGGAGTGTCTTCCCCAAGCAGCTTCCTTCTTTCTTTACATCTCTGTCCTGAAATATTCAGAATAAACTGAAAGGGTTAGTTATTTCAATTAGGCACAGTGCTCTTAAGCCAAGATGAAAGTAATAAAGTGATGGAAAAAGATGATAGGAACATAACATTGATTAGTGAATCATGGTGGCAGATCTATGTTACATGGTTTATAGTTAATTGGGAATTACTACCTTATTTTGAGAGATGAAGAAACCACAATGCAGAAAGTCTGAGAAATTGTCTAAGGTCACAACATTTAAAATTTGCAGAGTTTGGACTCAAAATCAGGTTTGAAGATACAGCATGACAGAGTAATAGATGATTATCTAACCATAAGCAACCATCAACTTGTAATACAACGTGTATTACAAAACATGTAACATGACAGTCTTCAGTCATTGGACCCTAAGAGCACAAGACTATTATCCTTGAGAGATGAGAAATAGACAGTGAGTGCTACATTCCCATTGACTTTGGGGCACTTTCTAAATAACATCACAGGGAATTAGAGGACAAATAGAACAGCAATCTCACTAAGAAAAGGAAATCAAAATAACAACATGAAGGTGCTGAGGTGGCTTAAAGTTACATGTCCGGGTCCCAGAGAGAAAAGAGCTGAGAAGTAAAAACAAACAAACAAAAAAAACCTACATAGGAGTTACTTGAGTCATCTTTGGCCAAAGACTAAGCTATGAAAGTTGAAAACAAGACTCTGTGAGGCTTTGCAGAGAACAGCTACTGGAGACCACAAACTAAAATAAAATATTGAAGGATATGTAGTACTGGGAAGCATTAGAATTAGAACCAGTCAGAAATGCTGAAAACCCAAGGCATTTAGTTAAAATCCCAGAAAGGCTACAGTATAAGCATAGGTTTTCTGTAGCCCTTGACAAACTTCGTTAAATGAGCCCCCAACAAATTCTAAAAATCTCCACAAAGCATGAGTTCTAACCACGAAAAAATTAACTGCTCTGCATAACAAGGCTCAATATTCTTTAAAGAAAATCTACACTTAAAACAATGTATCATCCATAATACATAATATATAATTAAAAAAATGTTGCCAAGAAGCAGAAGAAATGTGACTCATAGCCAGGAGAAATAAATAGTTAAGAGAAACAGATCAAGAGGGGACACAGATGCTGAATTTAGGATGAAAGGATTATAAAGTTACTACTATAAATATGTTAAAGATACTAAAAGAATTTACAAATATGATCAGCAAACAGAGGATTTCAACAGAGAAAAATTATTAAGAAGAACTAAATGTAATTCTAAATGTAAAGCTACAATATCCTATACTGAATGGGTTAAACAGCAGACTAAAGGAACACAATAAACTTGAAGACAGGTTAATGGCAATAAAAACACACAGAAGAGGGAAAAATTAAACAGACAAGCAACAACAAAGTGTTCACGCTCAACTACTAGTGAAGACATCAAGTGGTCTAACAAGAAGTAGAAAAAAGATTGGTCCAGCAAAAATAAAAAGATGTTGAAAAATGAATCATTAAAAACATTTCAAATTTAATGAAAACATACCAACCCACAAATCCAAGAAAGTTACCAAATATGAAGCAGGATAAACACAAATAAAATCACATCTAGGATTATTCTGATCAAATTGCTAAAAATCAAAGCCAAAGTTAAGGGGAAAAAACAATCTTAAAAGTATCCACACAAAAGGTCACACTTTACACATAGGGGAACAAATATAATATTATTACTCACTTCTTACCAGAAATAATGTAAATTAAAAGACAAAAGAATAAAGACATTACAGTACTAGAAAAAAAAATCACCTAGAATTCTATATCCTACAAAAGTGTCCTTCAAGGATAAAGGCAAAACCAAAACATTTCTAGAGAAACAGGATCTATTTATTTTCAGATAAACAGCTGGGGGAATCTATCACCAGCAGACCTGAATCATAAGAAACGTCAAAGAAAATGCTTTAGCCCAAAGGCAAATGATACCAGATGAAAACTTACAACTACACAAAGCAAGTAACAGTTCCAAGGTAAACATATGAGTAATTTAAAAGGTTTCACCTTTCGTAACGAGTTTATAACATAACTAACAATAAACACATATATGTCTCACTCCTGCCTGCTCATGTTTATGGCAGGATCTACCTGTGTCCACTGGAGGCTATGGAGGCTCCACCCTGAGCGGTTGGCTACAGAAGTAAAGACAAAGATGATTTATTATGGCAACAGATAACAGAACACTGTAGAACATAAAAGCAGACCCATAGGGTAGCCGACTCATTGGAAAAGACCCTGATGCTGGGAAAGATTTAGGGCATGAGGAGAAGGGGATGACAGAGGGTGAGATGGTTGGATGGCATCATCAACTCAATGGACGTGAGTATGAGCAAACTCCAGGAGATAGTGAAGGACAGGGAAGCCTGGCGTGCTGCAGACTATGGGGGTACAAAGAGTCAAACACAACTGAGAGACTTAATAAGAAGAGTAAAGAAGTAGGTGGTTGAGGTCTCTCTGCCCTGGATGCTGGGATTTATACAATCAAAAACCAGAGGCAGAGCTATCTTGATGAAAGATAAAAGGCAACCATGAACATTTATGTTATTGCCCTGCTCTGGCCAGAGCAATGGTTTGGTGGATATATTCAGTACCTCAACAGTGGATCCATAGTAACAACTACACAACAGAAGAAATGGTATATTCAAGAAACACAGATATTTGAAACCATCTTTATCCACGTCAGGAGAAAGAAGCAACTGACTTACATAACTGTATCCAAATGATTAGTGTGGCTATCACATTCACCAGCCTCTCCTATTACACAAAGTCATGCTTCTGGTTTAAACAACAACAGGCTGTGAAAAAGCATGCTGGACACAGCTGGGTCATCTAGAGGAGACGTACAAGCCTACTAAGATCTTAGGCCTGATCTGGCAACTTCTCTTGAATTTTATAAAAACTTCTATTTATGATCATAAGAAACAGCTTGTCAGTTGCCACTCATCAAACATTTTATTTACAGCTGTGTCCCACTTCAGAAGCATGGGAAAGACTATTTGAGAACTTGGAAAAACTTATCTCTGAGACCACGAGTGGAGGGTGATGGGTGTATTGAGGCCACCTCATCTGTGAACTGAATAGACATAGCCAAGTGTGTGCCAGTGGTAAGCCTCTATAGCAACTTGGAAATGCATTAATTATGATAACAAAACAGTAGCAATGTGTGGGGGTACCCACCTATAAGTTGCTCAGTTCAGTTCAGTTCAGTCACTCAGTCGTGTCCAACTCTTTGCGACCCCATGAATCGCAGCATGCCAGGCCTCCCTGTCCATCACCAACTCCTGGAGTTTACTCAAACCCATGTCCATCGAGTCAGTGATGCCATCCAGCCATCTCATCCTCTGTCATCCCCTTCTCCTCCTGCCCCCAGTCCTTCCCAGCATCAGGATAAGCTGCTAGTAGCTGTCAAAATGTAATGTGTGCATATCCCTTGAACCCATTCTTCTAGGAATCTTTCTATAGAAATATTAGTGCAAGTATGCAGAACATAAGTGTGTATGAATTGTTGTTTAGTCACTAAGTTATGTCCAACTCTTTGCTACCCAATGGACTACAGCATGCCAGGCTTCCCTGTCCTTCACTATCTCCTGGAACTTGCTCAAACTCATGTCCAATGAGTGGATGATGCCATCCAACCATCTTATCCTCTGTCACCCCCTTCTCCTCTTGCATACTTAACTCTAATAATATTTTGGCACTGAAGCTGTTCACACACAACAGAAATTACCATCTGACAAGGGTACTATAGTGAGATTCCTGAATCAAATGGGAGATTACACTTGATAGTTTCAAAGTGTCTCCCAATCATAATCATAAACTCTTAATTTTCTCAGCAGTAGGAAGAGTGGGGAGGAGCAATAAAGGTAGCAACAGTGGGGAAATCCACAATCCCAGAAGCAAGTACTGTGAGCATGGAAGCAAGTCTGTAGACCCAGGACAGACACACTCAAGAGCAATGGCAAGAATAAGTAGAGAACACAGGTATTAAAAAGCAGAGACATCACTTTGCCAACTAAGGTCTGTATAATCAAAAATTATGGTTTTTCCAGTAGTCGTGTATGGATGTGAGAGTTGAACCACACAGAAGGCTGAGCGCTGAAGAATTAATCCTTTTGAACTATGGTGCTGGAGAAGACTCTCTCAAGAGTCCCTTGGACTGCAAGGAGATCAAACCAGTCAATCCAAAAGGAAATCAACCCCGAATATTCATTGGAAGGACTGATGCTGAAGCTGAAGCTCCAATACTTTGGCCACATGATGCAAAGAGCTGACTCACTGGAAAAGAAAAGACCCTGATGATGGGAAAGATTGATGTCAGGAGGAGAAGGGGACGACAGAGGATGCGATGGCCGGATGGCATCACTGACTCAAAAGGACATGATTCTGAGCAGGATCTGGGAGATGGTGAAGGACAGGGGAGCCTGTTGAGCTGCAGTCCTTGGGTCACAAAGAGTCGTACATGACTTAGTGACTGAACAAAAACAAGCTAGTGGAAGTGCAGGAGGAAACACAGCCGCGATGACCCCGGTGCGTGCTGTAACTGAGTCATCAGAGGCTGCTAACACATTCACGGTGGGCACTGCAAGCATATCCTTGGTGAGTGCTTCCAGCATGCTGGTGAAGTTGTCAGTCTTTTCCCAAAGGGAAGCGTAAGTGTGATTACAAAGGGAGAGATCACTGTGTAGAGCATGTTGCAGGAACAGTTAAAGGTTCTATAGTACGATCCCTTGTCTCAAACTTTCAGAATGAAGACTACATGATTTAATGGCATGGGAGTCAGAAAGACTCCTGGCTCAATGCTGAAGCCTGTAAAAAGGGGAGAAAAGAAAAGAAAGACAGAATTCACAGCAGAAGGAGTTCTCTATACTACAGGAGGGGTCAAAGTCACTACAAGACACAGGAGGACAAGTTGCATCCTGCAGCTGGTCCTTAGCTAGCCATGGAACTACTGGAGATGACACGGAGGAAAAAGGCATTGCATCCCAGGGCCACCAGACACAGCTCTTCTCCTTACAAAAGCACCAGCTGGAGACCTACAAATTGTTTCACAAGTTAGGGAACAACTAATCCACAACTAGTTCAGGTTCTTCAAGTGAGTAACCTGGTGGGACAAGATCTCTCTTGAGAAAATTTTCAGTCAACCTTACAACAAAATCATTAATTCAAACTCATGATAGAGAGCTGTGTGTTGTGTCTCAGACTGTTGGGGGAGCAACATAGAGGTAATTATGAGGACAAGAGACATGAAAGGCTGAATTCCTTGGTAATAACACATCCTAGAGCAAGGAGTCAGTAACCTTTGAAGCCTGTTAAATAGAAAATAAAGCAGGAAGCTGTAATGATGACTGAGATTCAGACATGTATTCCAAGAGAACTAGTTCCAGCTTTCCTTACACAGCTTAAATTTCGTAAAAATGAAATGTTCACTTCTGTTTGAATTTTTATATACCACAGTCTAGGAGTAAGTTCACAGTAGATTTTGTGATTTTTAACTCTGCTATAGCCTGAGACACCCTCCTCTAACTGCAGCCCCTGTCTCACACTCATGCCCAGCAGAGATATCATTAGTGATTTATCTTATTTTCTTTCTGGCTTTTGTTCTCCAAAGATATGGCTTTCAAAAAGTCACAGATTTCAGGGTGGAAAGAAAAATCTCTTCCATTTCCTCTTCTTCCTGAAGTTCTCTGAATACAGATATTTATCTCTATCCATAGACCAAGGAGGGGCTTCCTAGGTGATTCAGTGGTAAAGAATCCATCTGCCAATGCAGGAGACACAGGAGATGTGGATTCAATCCCTGGGTCAGGAAGATCTCCTGGAGGTGAAATGGAAAACCACTCCAGCATTCTTGCCTGGAAAATCTCATAGACAGAGGTGCCTGGCAGGCTACAGTCCATGGAGTCACAAAGAAGTGGACATGACTGAACAACTGAGCATGTACATAGATCAAAGAAGGGAAAGACTCATGTCCTAAGAGGATATTCAGAGGAAGAATGGGGAATGGCAGTTGTTCAGCAGTTTCTCCTGACAATTCGAGTAGGCTAATCTATTCTTTAGACCTAACAATCGCACCCTTAATATATAATTTGAATAAGTCTTAAATATGTTATAGGGGACAAAAAATATTTACAACAAAATCATCTGTAATAACAAAACACTATGTTGCTGCTGCTGCTAAGTCACTTCAGTCATGTCCGACTCTGTGCGACCCCATAGACGGCAGCCCACCCGACTCCCCTGTCCCTGGGATTCTCCAGGCAAGAACACTGGTGTGGGTTGCCATTTCCTTCTCCAATGCATGAAAGTGAAAAGTGAAAGTGAAGTTGCTCAATTGTGTCCAACTTACAGTGATCCCATGGACTGCAGCCTACCAGGCTCCTCTGTCCATGGGATTTTCCAGGCAAGAGTACTGGAGTGGGTTGCCATTGCCTTCTCCGAACAAAACACTATAAACAACCCCAATTTCCATGAACAGAAACATGAATACATTTGGGTGTGTATATACAGTGGAAAACTATAAAACAGTGAAAATTAATAGCAGATATGAAAATACAAATGAATTGATATGACATAGTGTTGAGTTTAAAAAAGAAAATCACAAAACATGTGAGATAAAATTATATTTATAGAACAGTTCAAGAATAAGACCAATGTATTTTTGAGTACATATTTATTAAAACTACAGAAAAAAAAGGATAAAAAAATATAAAACTCAATTAGTGGTTATCTCTTGAATGAAAAGAAGGAGAAGGAGATGTGATAAAGTAGATATATACAGGGCTTCAAACACATGGGGACTTGTTCTATTTTTTAAGCAAGGTGATATGTACATGGAAGTTTATGTTTGTATTATTTCACATTTTCACATCTCTGAAATAAGCATGGTCTTAACACAGTAGCCAGACAGATGGCAGCCAGGATGTAGTTGTCATTACCTTAGACATTCTTCAGCCAATTTCTTTTACTTCTGTTTTCTTCTCTTGTTTTCACAAGAGTGATGCATGTCAAAAAAATCTATTTATAATACCTATTTTAATAAATGCAAAATCAAAATTCTAAGTGACAAAAATGACTAAAGCAAAAGTAATAAAAATGTTTTGTACAGTTTAATACATTTGTGGAAATAAAATGTATGATAATAGCAGCAGATAATGTGATGGGTAAAGATGATATATATATATATATATATATATATATCATGTGACTTTTACACTGTACTTGAAGTAGCATCATACTAATTCAAAGTTGATGAAAATTAGTTAATAAAGCATGATACAGACCCCCAAGAGGCAGGCAATATGGTAGACAGAAAAATCGAAGCTTCTCTCTCCCCATATCTCATCTCCACTTACATCAGTACTACAACTATATACAGAGCAACCTTATGGTAAATGGACTGAAGATGAGTAAAATAAATCTTCAACCAAGGCTATATATATATATATATAAATGCATGGGACATGGACTCTGGTAGAAGGGAAGGAGAAGACATCTAGTTGAGGTCCACATCCCTAGAAGGTGGCCCAGAAAAGAAGGGCATATCACAGGGACAGGGATCCTCCCTGGGGAATGTGAGGGATTTGAGCCATGTATAGACACCCCAGCCCAGGTGTATGACACCAGGAAGACAAGACTCCTTAGCAGACTTGAAAACCAGTGGAGGTTACCAGAGGGCTATGAGAAACTGAGACTCTGCTAATGAAGGGCATAAGCAAAGACTTGCTTGCTCCTAGTACCAGCACAGAAGCAATAGACAGAAGACAGCCTCCTGCTCTGGATGGCCTGCCAGGACCACCCAGTGTGCACTCAGCTTGCACCAGGCTCCTGCCACAGCCTCTCCTGCTCTGGCACTGCTCCCCACTAAGGTGAAGGTTGCCACGAGAAATGCCTACGTGCTGTCATGCATTCTGCATGGAAGGAGCGATCACAGAGACCACAGCCTTGGAGTGGGTAGCCATTTCCTTTTCCAGGGAATCTTCCCAACCGAGGGATTGAACCCGGGTCTCCTAAATTGCAGGCAGACTCTTTACCATCTGAGCCACCAGGGAAGCCCACAAATATGCACACAGTTGGGGAAAAACATGGACACAATAAACAGCTCAAAAAATAGTAACAGAAATAGTATTACTATTTATGAATAGTAAAACATAAAGAGAGCTTAAGGGACCTCTGGGAGAAAATCAAGCATACTAATATTCACGTTATAGGGGTTACAGAAGGAGAAGAGAGAAACTCACAGAAAAGGTATTTGCTACAATTACAACTAATACTTTCCTAACCTGATAAAGGAAACAGATCTCCAGGTCCAGAAAGAACAGAGTCCCAAATAAAGTGAACCCAAAGAGAACAACACAAAGACATATCATAATTAAAATGGCAAAAATTACAGAGATAATTTTAAAAGTGGCAAGAGTCACATACAAGGGAACGCTCATAAGAATATCAACTGATTTTTCGACAGAAACTTTCGAGGCCAGAGGAGAGTGGGATGATACACATCAAAGTGCTAAAAGAAAAAGAACCTACAATCTAGGATACCCTACTCGGCAAGATTACTACTGAGAGAGAGGAAGATTTTCCCAGACAAGCCACCATGAAACCAACCTTGTAAGAGAAGTTAAAGGGTCTTCTTCAAGTGAAGAGTAAAAGGATGTAACGTGAAATAAGAAAATAATCTGATTTCGGTGTTGGCCATCGGGTGATGTCCATGTGTAGAGTCTTCTCTTATGTTTTGGAAGAGAGTGTTTGCTATGGCCAGTGTGTTCTCCTGGCCAAACTCTATCAGCCTTTGCCCTGCTTCATTCTGTACTCCAAGGCCAAGTTTACCTGTTACTCCAGGTATTTCTTGACTTTCTACTTTTGCATTCCAGTCCGCCATAATGAAAAGGACATCTTTTTTTGGGTGTTAGTTCTAGAAGGTCTTGTAGGTCTTCATAGAACCGTTCAACTTCAGCTTCTTCAGCATTACTGATTGGGCATAGATTTGGATTACTGTGATACTGAATGGTTTGCCTTGGAAACAAACATATCATTCTGTCGTTTTTGAGATTGTATCCAAGTACTGAATTTCAGACTCTTTTGTTGACAGTGAGAGCTACTTCATTTCTTCTAAGGGATTCTCGCCCACAGTAGTAAATATAAGGGTCATCTGAGTTAAATTCACCAATTCCAGTCCATTTTAGTACGCTGATTCCTAAAATGTTGTCGTTCATTCTTGCCATCTCCTATTTGATCAATTCCAATTTGCCTTGATTCATGGACCTAACATTTCAGATTCCTATGCAATATTGCTCTTTATAGCATCAGACTTTACTTCCACAACTTCCACATCCACAACTGGGTGTTGTTTTTGCTTTGGCTCTCTCTCTTCATTCTTTCTGGAGTTATTTCTCCACTGATCTCCAGTAGTATATTGGGCACCTACTGACCTAGGGAGTTCATCTTTCAGTGTCCTATTTTTTTGGCCTTTTCATACTGTTCATACTGTTGAAATCAGATTGATTATATTCTTTGCAGCCAAAGATGGAGAAGCTCTATACAGTCAGCAAAAACAAGACCAGGAGCTGACTGTGACTCAAATCATGAACTCTCTATTGCCAAATTCAGACTTAAATTGAAGAAAGTAGGGAGAGCCACTAGACCATTCAGGTATGACTTAAATCAAATCCCTTACGATTATACAGTGGAAGTGACATATGGTTTCAAGGGATTAGATCTCATAGACAGACTGCCTGAAGAACTACGGATGGAGGTTCATGACATCTTACAGGAGGCAGTGATCAACACCATTCCCAAGAAAAATAAATGCAAAAAGGCAAAATGGTTGTCTGAGGAGGCCTTACAATACCTATGAAAAGAAGAGAAGTGAAAGGCAAAGGATAAAAGGAAAGATATACCCATTTGAATGCAGAGTTCCAAAGAACAGCAAGGAGAGATAAGAAAGCCTTCCTTGGTGATCAGTGCAAAGAAATAGAGGAAAAAATAGAATGGGAAAGATAGAGATCTCTTCAAGAAAATTAGAGATACCAAAGGAATATTTCATGCAAAGATGGGCACAATAAAAGGACAGAAATGGTATGGACCTAAGAGAAGCAGAAGATATTAAGAAGAGATGGCAAGAATACACAGAAGAATTATACAAAAAAGATCTTCATGACCCAGATAATCACTCACCTAGAGTCAGACATCTTGCAATGCGAAGTCAAGTGGGCATTAGGAATCATTATTATGAACAAAGCTAGTGGAGGTGATGGAATTCCAGTTGAGCTATTTCAAACCCTGAAAGATGATGCTGTGAAAGTGCTGCATTCAATATGTCAGCAAATTTGGAAAACTCAGCAACGGCCACAGGACTGGAAAAGGTCAGTTTTCATTCTAATCCCAAAGAAAGGCAATGCCAAAGAATGCTCAAACTACCGCACAATCGCACTCATCTCATGCACTAGTAAAGTAATACTCAAAATTCTCCAAGCCAGGCTTAAACAGTACGTGAATCATGAACTTCCAGATGCTCAAGCTGGTTTTAGAAAAGGCAGAGGAGCCAGAGATCAGATTTCTGACATCTGGTCGATCATCGAAAAAGCAAGAGAGTTCCAGAAAAACATCTACTTCTGGTTTATTGATCATGCCAAAACCTTTGTGTGAATCACAACAAACTTTGGGAAATTCTTCAAGAGATGGGAATACCAGACCATCTGACCTGCCTCCTGAGAAATCTGTATGCAGGTCAGGAGGCAAGAGATAGAAATTGACATGGAACAACAGACTGGTTCCAAATAGGAAAAGGAGTATGTCAAGGCTGTATATTGTCACCCTGCTTATTTAACTTATATGCAGAGTACATCATGAGAAACGCAGGGCTGGATGAAGCACAAACTGGAATCAAGATTGCTGGGAGACATATCAATAACCTCAGATATGCAGATGACACCACCCTCACGGCAGAAAGTAAAGAAGAACTAAAGAGCCTCTTGATGAAAGTGAAAGAAGAGAGTGAAAAAGTTGGCTTAAAGCTCAACATTCAGAAAACTAAGATCGTAGCATCTGGTCCCATCACTTCATGGCAAATAGATGGGGAAACAGTGGAAACAGTGTCAGACTTTGTTTTGGGGGGGCTCCAAAATCACTGCAGATGGTGACTGCAGCCATGAAATTAAAAAACGCTTACTCCTTGGAAGGAAAGTTATGACCAACCTAGAAAGCATATTAAAAAGCAGAGACATTACTTTGCCAACAAAGGTCCGTCTGGTCAAGGCTATGGTTTTTCCAATGGTCATGTATGCATGTGACAGTTGGACTGTGAAGAAAACTGAGCGCTGAAAAATTGATGCTTTTGAACTATGGTGTTGGAGAAGACTCTTGAGAGTCCCTTGGACTGCAAGGAGATCCAACCAGTCCACCCTAAAGGAGATCAGTCCTGGTGTTCATTGGAAGGACTGATGCTGTAGCTGAAACTCCAATAGTTTGGCCACCTGATGCAAAGAGCTGACTCATTTGAAAAGTCCCTGATGCTGGGAGGGATTGGGGGCAGGAGGAGAAGGGGACGACAGAGGATGAGATGGCTGGATGGCATCACCAACTCAATGGACATGATTTTGGGTCAACTCCAGGAGTTGGTGATGGACAGGGAGGCCTGGAACGCTGCAGTCCATGAGGTTGCAAAGAGTTGGACACGACTGAGCGACTGAACTGAACATAAAATAAGAAAATATAGGAACAAAAAGAATACCACAGGCAAAGAAAATGCATACCAAATGCAGCAGATCCACAACCTAAATAAGAGTGAAGGTTAAAAGACAAAAATTATAAAATCAAGTCTAACTATAACAAACAGTTAAGGGATAGGTATGAAAATATGACACCAAATGTTGACCGACAGTAAAAAAAAATGCAGCTGTTGCTGTTGTTGTTTACTATAAAAATGTGTTTGAAATTAAATGACTACCAGTTTAAAAACAAATAGATAGCTTTGGTCAACATATATGCCCCATGGTAACCATCAATCAAAAACCTATGATTGATAGTGAAGAGAAAGGAACCCAAATATAGCACTAAAGAAAATCATCAAACCACAGAGAAGAGATTAAAAGAAGAAATGAATAGAGAACCACTACAAAAACAACCAGGAAACAAGTAACAATATGGCAATAAGTACATATCTATGAGTAATCACTTTCAATATCAATGGAGTAAATGTGTTTTCAAAAGACACAGAGTAGCTGACTGGATAAAAAATGACCCATCTATATGCTGCCTACAAAAGATTCACTTCAGAGCTAAAGACAGAAAATGAAGGAATGGAAACAGATATTTTATATAAATAGAAATTTAAAAAGCTAGTGTAGCAATGCTACATAGTAGCATCACACATAGTAGAATTTAAAACAAGACCACAGTAAAGGACAAAGAAGGGCATTATATAATGATAAAGTAACCAATATCCAACAAATTGGATCTAACATTTGTAAACATATACGCACCTAATCTAGAAGAACCTAAATATTAATAAACCAAATATTGATAATAAACCAAATATTAATAGGCATAAATAAACTAAATATTAATATGTATAAAGGAAGAAGTTTAGAGCAATATAATATACCAGGAGACTTTACCACACCCCTTACATCAATGGAAAGATCAGGCAGATTGAAAATAAACAAGGAAACAATGACCTTAAATGACACATTAGACTAAATGGGCTTAATAGATAACTCGAGGACATTCCATCCCCAAACAGCACAATACACATTTTTTTCAAGTGCACATGGAAGGTTCTCCAAGATAAACCTCATGATAGGCCAAAAACCACATCTCAGTACATATAAGAAAGCTGAAATTATATCAAGCATTCTTTCCAGACACAACAGTTTGAACCTGAATATCAATTATAGGAAGAAAGATGGAAAGAACACAAGCACATGGAAACTAACAACCAAACCAATAGGTCAACAAAGATATCAAAGAAGAAATAAGAAAATACCTTGAGACAAGGGATTATTTTCAACTTTCCAACATCCATGAGATGGATCAAAAGTTTTTTCCCTCAGTTTTAAGAGGGAAGTTTATAGCAATACAAGCCTATCTCAAAAAAAAAAAAAAAAAAAAAAAAAAAAAAACAAAAACACCTCAAGTAAATAATCTAATTTAAAAATCTAAAGAAATTAGGGAATGAAGAATGAACAAAGCTCAAAGTCACCAGAAGGAAGAAATAATAAAGATCAGAATGAAAATAAGGAAAGAAGAGAGAAGACCCCCCCAAAAAAACAAACATCAATAACAACAAAAGAAATTTCACAGAAATACAATCATAATAGAAGACTTCAAATAGTTATACACCAACCAGTTGGATAACCTATAAGAAACGGGTAAATTCCTAGAAATATACAATCTTCCAAAGCTGAATCAGATAGAAATAGATAATCTGAACAAAAAGTTATTAGTATAGAAATTGAATCAGTAATCAAAAATCTCTTAACAAATGAAAGTCCAGGGCTGGCCTCACAGAGGAAATCTACCAAACATTTAAAGAAGAGTTGATACCTGTCGCTATCAAATTATTTAAAAAAGCTGAAAAGGAAGAGATAGTTTCAAACTCATTTTATAAGGCAAGCATTACCCTCATACCAAAACCAGATAATGACACCACAAAAAAAAGAGGAAAATTAAAACATATCAAAAGCCATTGTGATAAACCCACAAATAATATTGTACTTAATGGTGAAAAAGCTGGACATTTCTCCTCTAAGATTAAGAACATGACAAGGATGTCCACCTTCACCATTTCCATTTAAACATAGCATTGACAATCCTACTCACAGCAATCAGACCAGAATAAGAAATAAAGACATCCAGATTTGAAAGGAAGAAGTAAGTGTCACAACTTGCAGATGACCATAAAGACTCCACCATAAAACTATTAGAATAAATGAATTCATTGAAGCTGCAGAATACAAGACTAATATATAGAAACCTGTTGTCTTTCTATACACTAATGATAAACTTTCAGAAAGAGAAATAAATAGTCCCATTTACCACAGAGGTGAACGATCTATACTATGAAAACTATGTAACATTGATAAAGGAAATTGAAGATAATACAAATAAGGTACCCTGTGTTCGTGGATTGAAAAATAACTGGTTTTGTTAAATGCCTACACTACTCAAAGGAATCTACAGATTCAATGCAATTCTCATCCAAATACCCAAGATATTTTCCCCAGAATTAGAACAAATAATCCTTGTGTGTGTGTGTGTGTGTGTCTGTTAGTTGCTCAGTCATCTCCAACTCTTTGTGACCCCATGGACTGTAGCCCACCAGGCTCCTCTGTCCATGTATTTCTCCAGGCAAGAATACAAGTTGTAGGTATCATGCCCCCCAACTAGACTATACAACTAAGCTACAGTAACCAAGCAGTATGGTACTGGCAGAAAAGCAGATATATAGATCAACAGAACAGAATAGAGAACCAAAAACAAATCTACACACATATGGTCAAATAATCTATGGCAAAGAAGACACGAATCAACAGTGGGCAAAAGACAGTATCTTTAAAAAATGAAATTAAAATATTTCCTCACACCATATACAAAAATAAACTCAGAGTGTATTAAAGATATAACGCCTGAAACTATAGAATTCCTGGACAGAAGCATGGACAATGATTTCTTTGACACAGAACTTGGCAATATTTTTTGAATCTCCCTCCTCAGGCAAGGGAAACTGATGCAAAAATATACAAATGGAACTACAACAAACTAAAAAGCTTTTGCACAGTGAAAGAAACCATAAACAAAATGAAAAGGAAACCTACAAAGTGGGAGAAGATATTTTTCAAAGACATTTCTGATAAGGGGTTAATAGCCAAAATATACAAATTCATGTAACTAAACATAAAAAAAAACCACAATTACAAAATATGCAGAGGGTGTGAATAGTTATTTTTCCAAAGAAGACACATAGATCAACAACAGGCATATGAAAAGATGCTGCTTCACCAGGGACATGTAAATCAAAGCCACAATGAGATATTATATTATACCTATCAGAATGGCTACCAGCCAAAAGATAAAAATTAATTAGTGTTGGCAAGGAAGTGGAGAAAAGGAAATCCAAGAATACTGATGGTGGGAATGTAAATTGGTACAACTACTATGAAAAACAATATGATGTTTCCAAAACAATTAAAAATAGAGCTACCATACAATCCAGCAATTCTTCTTCTGTGTATATACCTGTAGAAAACAAAAATACTATTCAAAAATATATATAGACCTCAATGTTTACAGTAACATTATTTACAATACTCAAGATATGTAAGTAACCTGAGTGTCCATCAACAGTTTAATAGAAAAAATAACACACACACAATGGAATATTACTGAGTCATTAAAAATAGACATGGAGTTCCCTAGTGGTCCAGTGGCTGGAAATCTGCTAGACAGTGTGGGGCACACAGGCCCGATCCTTGGTCTGGCAGGATCCTAACATGCTGCAGGGCAACTAAGCCCATACACCACAACTACTGAGCCTGTGGTCTAGAGCCTATGCCCAGCAACAAAAGAAGTCAACACAATGAGAAACGCAAGGACTGCAATGAAGAGCAGCCCCTCCTTGCTGCAACTAGAGAAAGCCTGTATGCAGCAAAGATGACCCAGGGGAGCCAAAACTACATAAATACATAAATACAATTTTAAAAATAGCCCTAACATGCTGCCATTTGCAACAACATGGATGGACCTGGAGGATATTATGACCAGTGATATAAGTCAGATAAAGAAATACAAATACCATATGTATTCACTTATATGTGGAATCTAAAAATAGAATGAATGAATGTAACAAAATAGAATCAGACTCAAAGAGGAGAAACTAGTGTTTCTCTACCAGCAGGGAGAGGGATTATGGAAGGGCAATACAAGGAACGGGGACTGAGAGGTACACACTGTTAGATATAAAATAGACAGATGTAACGTATAGAGATTAAAGTCAAAGTTCCATATGGAGGATAATCTATAAAACCATCAGGTCACAGATGAAACAATACAATATTGTAAGTTGATTATACTTTAAAAAGAAAACAAACCCAAACCTAAACCATGTTGGTTAAAACAACCACATTTTTACCCAAAAATGGCAATGGAAGAAATACAACTGAATAAAAATGCTTAATAAAGATCAGGTGGAAAGGGACAATAACAGAAAAATTAAAAGAAAACAAATGGCAAAATTATAAAGCTAATATTAACCGTATCAAGTATTATATTGAAATTAAATGGATTTAACAATCCCATTACTTAATCAGACTGGATAAAAATATAAGACCACCTTTATGGTACCTAGGAGAAATATCCTAAATGTAAATACACAGAAAAAGTAAAAAGATGAGAAAACATAAATCACAAAAGAGCTTAAGTATAGAAAGCTGAAGTGCCTATATTAATACCAGACCTCCCTCAAAATCACAAAATACTAGAGTTGACACAAAGTATAAGAGAAAATATAAATATCTTAATATTGGTAAAGACATGCAATTGGATACTATAAAAATTTCCATGAAGACACTGCTGATACAGTTAAATTCCCTGTTGGTTCTCTCAAAATTCTTAAGAATAACGTCAGTGTTACACAAACTCAGAGAATAGGGAAAAAAGAGAAAACACTTTTCAATATTACCCTGATACAAAAACTTGACAAAAATATCACCTTCCAAAACACAACCAAATCTATCCTTATGATTCATGCACAAAAATACAGCTGAAATCTTTCAAAGTAGGCAGCTATTTCAATTATAAACTTAATTAACAGCAACATTCTCTGTTCATACACCAGCACACACGAAAACCCTGGGATATTCTCTCAAGCATATTAACCTAATCTTCATAAATAAAATTTCTACCAACTCTTATTAGTATATTAACTATTAGGCCAGTGAAGACAGAACAGATGCTCTAGTATACTTTCCTCCAGTGGGAGTATCAGTCAAGTTCTGGATATGATCATATAAGGTTATAAAAATACATTGGCTATTGATTGTGGAAGGCAAGGGTAGATAATGGGACTGGAGCATTGGAGTCTGCATGCTGTGCCTGCCTGCATGTATGTGTTAGTGTGAATGTCTGAAAACAAGATTAACAAATACATTTGCTGAAGCAATTTATAAAAACACAGAAAACTAGGAGGATCAGAAGTAACCTTGACCAATTCTGTCTTAAAAAGAATTTATTCACTAATAAAATAGTAACTGTTTACCTTAGATAAAAGTACAGAATGGAACAAAGAAAAAAGATTGAAATACCTGTAATCTCACCATCAAGAAAAAAATTGATTAATATTTTCTAATTCCCCTACAGTCTTTTAAACACATAAGTACATTTTATTTAACCAATCCAAATTCCCAAACACGGGATATTTACAGTGTTTTTCATAATAATAAAAATGATTATGAAATATCTTTATGTATAGAATATTGGTTAATATCTTTGATCATTTACTTAGGTCAAACTTATAGAAGAATTTACAAAGTTGAAGGTTACAAACTCTTTAAAGTTCTTGATACATACTGCCAAATTTCAAAACAACTTAACCGAATTTGAGTCCATTAGAAGGCCAAGGATTTGTAGCTCTCATATTCATACCCTGACTGATGAAAAAGATTTTATTTTTTAGTCTTTGATTATCTGATGAGTGAAAATGTTATAACAGTGCATGAACTGTAACATTATACAGTGTTATAAAACAAAAGGTGAACATGAGCCCACATAGGGTAAGGTTTTTAACAGTTGATCTATTCAAAGGCCACACGGTTGTTATTAAGAGGCACACAAGGTAAACAGAAAAATCCAAGGGAAGCAGACTTTGCTGGAAAACATATTAATAGTATTATACACAGAAGATTCCAGTCCTCCTGATCCTCCCTTCATCACTACATAAATTAACATGGTCATATATGTTTACAGGACAAAAGTAGTACAACTAAGTAAACATGGCATTATTCAGTTCAGTTCAGTTCAGTCGCTCAGTTGTGTCCGACTCTTTGTGACCCCATGGACTGCAGCACGCCAGGCCTCCCTGTCCATCACCAACTACTGGAGTTTACTCAAACTCATGTCCATCAAGTCAGTGATGCCATCCTACCATCTCATCCTCTGTCATCCCCATCTCCTCCCATCTTCAATCTTTCCCATCATCAGGGTCTTTCCAATGAGTCAGTTCTTTGCATCAGGTGGCCAAACTATTGGAGTTTCAGCTTCAGCATCAGTTCTTCCAATGAACACTCAGGACTGATCTCCTTTAGGATGGACCGGTTGGATCTCCTTGCAGTCCAAAGGACTCTCAAGAGTCTTCTCCAACACCACAGTTCAAAAGCATTAGTTCTTTGGCACTCAGCTTTCTTCACTGTCCAACTCTCACATCCATACATGACTATTGGAAAAACCATAGCCTTGACTAGACAGACCTTTGTTGGCAAAGTAATGTCTCTGCTTTTTATTTTTTTTTTTTTATGTCTCTGCTTTTTAATATGCTATCTAAGTTGGTCATAACTTTTCTTCCAAGGAGTAAGTATCTTTTAATTTCATGGCTGCAGTCACCATCTGCAGTGATTTTGGAGCCCCCTCAAAAAAGTCAGCCACTGTTTCCCCATCTATTGCCATGAAGTGATGGGACCGGATGCCATGATGTTAGTTTTCTGAATGTTGAGCTTTAAGCCAACTTTTTCACTCTCCTCTTTCACCTTCGTCAAGAGGCTCTTTAGTTTTTCTCCACTTTCTGCCATAAGGGTGGTGTCATCTGCATATCTGAGGTTACTGATATTTCTCCCAGCAATCTTGATTCCAGCTTGTGCTTCTTCCAGCCCAGCATTTCTCATGATGTACTCTGCATATAAGTTAAATAAGCAGAGTGACAATATACAGCCTTGACGTACTCCTTTTCCTATTTGGAACCAGTCTGTTGTTCCATGTCCAGTTCTAACTGTTGCTTCCTGACCTGCATACAGGTTAGTCAAGAAGCAGGTCAGGTGGTCTGTTATTCCCACCTCTTTATGAATTTTCCGCAGTTTATTGTGATCCACACATCAAAGGCTTTGGCATAGTCAAGAAAGCAGAAATAGATGTTTTTCTGGAACTCTCTTGTTTTTTCGATGATCCAGCGGATGTTGGCAATTTGATCTCTGGTTCCTCCGCCTTTCCTAAAACCAGCTTGAACATCTGGCTGTTCATGGTTCACATATTGCTGAAGCCTGGCTTGGAGAATTTTGAGCATTACTTTACTAGTGTGTGAGATGAGTGCAACTGTGCAGGAGTTTGAGCATTCTTTCACATTGCCTTTCTTTGCGACTGTAATGAAGATGGACCTTTTCCAGTCCTGTGGACACTGCTGAGTTTTCCAAATTTGCTGATAAATTGAGTCTCAGCATTCATTTCAAGGGCTTGCTTAAATTATTTCCTAATAATACATTAGATGTTAAAGTGGATGATCTATGTTTGTAGTCCCTCAGTCACGTCTGACTCCTTGTGACCGCATGGACTGTAGCTCACAAGGTTCCTTTGTCCATGGGATTTTCCACGCAAAATACTGGAGTGGGTTGACAAGCCCTCATTCAGGGGATCTTCCAAACCCAGGGATTAAACCCAGGCCTCCCTCATTGCAGATAGTTCCTTTACCATCTGAGCCACCAGGGCAGGTAGTGTTTTATTTAGCTATAGCATCATGACAAACATTTTCCTAAGCAGGATGATGAAAGTCAGCTTGATTCAGTGGGATAATGTCAGAATTTGGAGACTGACCTGAATAAAAATCCTCTATTTATACTGTGTGAAATTTGGTACATACTCTATATCTCTTCTAGTTAATGTGTAATGTAGGAAAAATAAAATCTATGTCACAGTAAGATCAGGTCTATACCCCAACTGGTCAAGCTTAAGCCTCCTATAAGGGAGGGGGTGTGTGTGTGTGCATGCTCAGTTGTATTCCATTCCTTGGAATGCCATGGACTATAGGGCACCAGGCTCGTCTATCTAAGGGATTCTCCAGGCAATAAACTGGAGAGGGTTGCCATGCCCTCCTCCAGGGGATCTTCCTGTCCCAGGAATCTAACCTAAACCTCTTTTAGCTCCTGCATGGGCAGGGGAGCTGCCCTACCTGGGAAACCCATCAGGGAGGAGAAACCAGTTACTTCTTCTCTGGATGTTATAGAGATGCCTCCTTCTTCCTCAGAGGCAGGAAAGAAGTAAATTCATCAAAGCCCAAGGTTTCACACCGTTTCAAGTTATAAAATTGAGAAAATAGGTTAGAATATAGCATTTCTTTCTCATGACCATCTGTAAAATGGACAAAATTCTCTGCTTAGATTCTCCTGAGAAAAATATTCACTGGACTTGAGCATCTTTCCAATAGAAAAATGTTATACAGAAGAAAAGTTTTTATTGGATTCTATTTTTGGAAGAGATTATTTCCAAATCTAAACCCAATCTGTGGCATAATTCACGGTAAATCTAACCCCACACTCAATGCTAATAGAAAATACTTTTCTAGAACAAGGGCTAAACTTAAATCTCTCCTACTAAAGCCACACTTTTTTTTTTTTCCAATTTTCAGGAATACATGAAACTCTGTATTTTAAACTTTGCTTTTCTATTCTTTGAGCTGTCTAAAAAGAGCAATCATAAAGATACTTTGAGGACAAGAAAATTGTAGGTTTAAAATATATAGGTTGAATTTACTATTAAAACTAATTATATGTAGTCTCCGCACATTCTTATAGGTCACTTCTATTTTAAAGGCAATTTTCCTGTTGTAAAGTAATTGTCTAGGTCTGTTCTCTTCCTCCAGAGGAATTCACCTGGATACTGATAACTGATAATGCACACAAGCAACCGGAGACAGAGAAGTTATTCTCCTAGTACTTAGGTATTCACATGTATGAAACACAGTTGTTTCATAGGTCAAGACACTCAAAACAATCAAAAGTGCTGTATTTATTTTCGAAAGGATGTCAGAATAAGGAAATAATATTAGCATGGAGAATATTTTCCCCCAAATATCTTGAGACAATTTTTTTAATCTATTTTTTTTTTATTTTAGGAGAGATAAAGAACTAGGTCTTGCTTCCCTTGAAAAATGTATACTTTCTGCATATGTATTTTAATGATTAAGAATCTACTGTTAGAAAAAAAATCCTGAATTTGGATTTCCACATTACCAGCTGTAGAATCATGGGAAAAACAATCTTTCTGCCTTAGTTTCCTCATATGTAATAATTTTTATAGGTAATAATTTTATCAACTTTATATAGTTGAGATTTGATGTGTGATTATGAATAAAATACTTAGTATCATGTATGATACAGAGTAGGCACTATAAAAATTAATAAATGATAAAGGTAAAGGACCACAACAATGTCTAACTCAATGAAACTGAGTCATGCCCTGTAGGGCCATCCAAAATGGATGTGTCATGGTGGAGAGCTCTGACAAAACATGGTCCACTGGAGAAGGGAATAGCAAACCACTTCAGTATTCTTGCCTTGAGAAGCCCATGAACAGTATGAAAATGCAAAAATATAGGACAATGAAAGATGAACTCCCCTGGTCAGTAGGTGCCCAATATGCTACTGGAAATCAGTAAAGAAATAACTCCAGAAAGAATGAAGAGATGGAGCCAAAGCAACACCACCACCCAGTTGTGGATGTGACTGGTGATGGAAGTAAAGTCCCATGCTGTAAAGAGCAAAATTGCATAGGAACCTGGAATGTTAGGCCCATGAATTAAGGTAAATTGGAAGTGGTCAAACAGGAGATGGCAAGAGTGAACATCGACATTTTAGGAATCAGTGAACTAAAATGGACTGGAATGGGTGAATTTAACTCAGATGACCATTATATCTACTACTGTGGGCAGGAATCCCTTAGAAGAAATGGAGTAGCCATCACAGTCAACAAAAGAGTTCAAAATGCAGTGCTTGGATGCACTCTCAAAAATGACAGAATGATTCCTGTTCATTTCCAAGGCAAATCATTCAACATCACAGTAATCCATGTCTATGGCCAACCAGTAATGTTGAAGAAGCTGAAGTTGAATGATTCTATGAAGACCTACCAGACCTTCTAGAACTAATACCCAAAAAATATGTCCTTTCTATGAAAGTCATAGTCTTTGAATGATAGTACATTTACATCCCAGTTCCTGAATGCATAAAAAGTATAGAAGGAAAAAATAAATTATTATAAAACAGATCTGTCCATGATCAAGACTGACCATCATGAAGACTATCATACTGGAGTGTTCAGATTAACAACAAATATGGTCATGATCTTTCAACTGAAATAAAACATTCTTCCAACGTTTTCAGGAGAAGAATATTTTCATTTAAAAATTTCCATAGAGAAAATGTTTAAAGTATATCATTTACCTGAATATGTAACTCACCCAGAACAAAATTTTAGAAAAACTGACCTATCTGAGGATGATACTACAGGACGAGCTTTTAAAGAAGGATTTTAATCAGTCTAATCATCAAATTGTAAACAAGATTAAAGATTATAATCTTCAAGAGATTTAAGAATGTTCTTAGTATAAATAGAAGAAAACAGTTTATTTAACAAACATACTCTTTTGTAGTTAACACAGGCCATGTGATTTTTTTTTCAAATTATGTCAAAGAGGGAAGTAAAATTGAGCTATGACCATTCTTTTTTGCACATGTACTCACACACATACAAATATGAATACCATATGCTATTCATGTCATCACTTTGTGAAAGTTGATATATTCTTTCATACCCCACTTTTCCATAATGCCTCCTGGGAAGATACTACTTGATGAAAAATTAAGTTGAATCACTTTCTTTTTACAGAGTACAGAGATGAGAGTGACAATAAACCCACTGTACATCTCTGGCTTGCATAAGTTGCTCTTAAACTGTCACTTTAATTATTCTTGAATTGCAAGCTTGCCTCCAGGCAAACTTCAAAGAGATTTTAAATAATCCATTGTATAACATATTATTATGGACAGTGGGAAAATATTGAAAATAAAAGACGAACACAGAGTTTAAACAAATACATGAAACACATTTATTTAGGATAAGTAAACTTTTAAAAATAGACCTTAACATATTTCTGTGTAGACTAGGTGCTTGAAATTTGGAGGTAAGTGGTTCTCCCAGTGCTTTCCTGATTCTTCGTCATAGGAAGGAGGGTGAGTCTATTTTGCTAGAGACTTCGAAGACACTGTGAGTTTTAAGTAATTGTCTTAGAACCTGGAATACTATTCTAAATAAACAAACTAGACCTAGACTCATAGAGATATCCTTTAGGGGAATTTAAAAGGAAAGCTCCAACTGTATTTGTATAGTCAGTCGCTTAGTCATGTCCAGCTCTTTGCCTCCTCATGGACTCTAGCCCACCAGGATCATTGTCCATGGAATATTCCAGAAAAGAATACTGGAGTGGGTTGCCATTTCCTACCCTAGGGGATCTTCCCAACCCAGGGATCAAACTATTTCTTGCATCTCCTGCATTGGAGGGTAGATTGTTTACCATTAGTGCCACCTCTGTATGTTATAATTTTTATTCTGCTCAAAATCAGCACTCCTATCATATCCACTCTTTATTGAATCTCTAAAATTATTTATGAATGAATGGACTGCTTTTAAATAATTTTCGCATTCAATGCTCATAGCAATGATACAAAAAAGCATTACTGGTCACATTTCGTAGTTTGGGGAGATTAGGCAACAACCCAAGTTACTCAATTTATTGTTGAGGTTTTGGTTTTTTAACCCATTTCTATCTCCCAAACCCTGGCTTTCACCACATGAGGCAGTAGGTATAGCAATGTTCTTTTTTCTTCTGGGAAGAACAAGGGAGAGTGGAAAGAAATGAATATTTACCCAGCATTTTTTTTTTTTTTTATATAGCCAATACGATCAAACCAGTCAATCCTAAAGGAAATCAGTCCTGAATATTCATTAGAAGGACTGATGCTGAAGCTCTAACACTTTGGCCACCGGATGCAAAGAGCCAACTCATTAGAAAGAACTTAGATTCTGGGAAAGATTTAAGGCAGGAGAAGGGGACAATAGAGGACAAAATGGTTGGATGGCATCACCAACTCAATGGACATGAGTTTGATCTAGGTAGGTCTAGGATGAGCCTGGCCAGATGAGCCTGGCGTGCTGAGGTCCATGGGGTCGCAGAGATCAGACAAGACTGAGAGACTGAACAACAAGTATGTACTAGTTAGCGTTTTACTTACTCTGGATCTTTCACATCACACTGTTTCAAAGAAAGTAATGTATGTGGAATCCCTACATATATATCTGCAAACTTGGAAATATATCTTCTGGTTCTCTGGATATTACCTATTTAATCTAGCCCTCCACCTTGATATTCTTAAAGTCATTTGAATCCCAAATTAACTCTTCTTCCTAGCCTCTGCCCATGGAAATTTCCTGAGGCAGCCTTTCTTCTCTTCATATTTCATAGCTCTGGCCATATTCTACTCCACACAATGCAACCTCTTCTTCAATTGTCGAAGTTTAAATCAGTTCAGTTCAGTTCATTTGCTCAGTCATGTCTATTTGCGAACCCATGAATCGCAGCACACCAGGCCTCCCTGTCCATCACCAACTACCAGAGTTTACTCAAACTCACGTCCATTGAGTTGGTGATGCCATTCTACCATCTCATCCTCTGTCGTCCCCTTCTCCTCCTGCCCCCAATCCCTCCCAGCATCAGGGACTTTTCCAATGAGTCAACTCTTTGCATGAGGTGGCCAAAGTACTAGAGTTTCAGCTTCAGCATCAGTCCTTCCAATGAATACCCAGGACTGATCTCCTTTAGGATGGACTTGTAGGATCTCCTTGCAGTCCAAGGGACTCTCAAGAGTATTCTCCAACACCACAGTTTAAAAGCATCAATTCTTCGGTGCTCAGCTTTCTTCACAGTCCAACTCTCACATCCATACATGACCACTGGAAAAACCATAGCCTTGACTAGACAGACCTTTGTTGACAAAGTAATGTCTCTGCTTTTTAATATGCTATCTAGGTTGGTCATAACTTTCCTTCCAAGGAGTAAGCGTCTTTTAATTTCATGGCTGCAGTCACCATCTGCAGTGATTTTGGAGCCCAAAAAAATAAAGTCTGACACTGTTTCCACTGTTTCCCCACCTGTTTGCCATGAAGTGATGGGACCAGATGCCATGATCTTAGTTTTCTGAATGTTGAGCTTTAAGCCAATGTTTTTATTCTCCTCTTTCACTTTCATCAAGAGGTTCTTTAGTTCATCTTCACTTTCTGCCATAAGGGTGGTGTCATCTGCATATCTAAGGTTATTGATATTTCTCCCAGCAATCTTGATTCCCGCTTGTGCTTCTTCCAGCCCAGCATTTCTCATGATGTACTCTGCATATAAGTTAAATAAGCAGGGTGACAATATACAGCCTTGACGTACTCCTTTTCCTATTTGGAACCAGTCTGTTGGTCCATGTCCAGCTCTGTTGCTTCCTTACCTGCATACAGGTTTCTCAAGAGGTGGGTCAGGTGGTCCGGTATTCCCATCTCTTTATGAATTTTCCACAGTTTATTGTGATCCACACAGTCAAAGTCATTGGCATAGTCAATAAAGCAGAAATAGATGTTTTTCTGGAACTCTCTTGCTTTTTCGATGATCCAGCGGATGTTGGCAATTTGATCTCTGATTCCTCTGCCTTTTCTAAAGCCAGCTTGAACATCTGGAAGTTCATGGTTCACATACTGTTGCAGCCTGGCTTGGAGAATTTTGAGCATTACTTCACTAGCATGTGAGATGAGTGCAATTGTGCGGTTGTTTGAGTATTCTTTGGCATTGCCTTTCTTTGCAATTGGAATGAAAACAGACCTTTTCCAGTCCTGTGGCCACTGCTGAGTTTTCCAAATTTGCTAGCATGTTGAGTGCAGCACTTTCACAGCATCGTCTTTCAGGATTTGAAATAGCTCAACTGGAATTCCATCACCTCCACTAAAAAGTTTAAATACTTTAGCTCAAATAACAATAGGTTGTTTTTATTTGACAAAAGCATTTTCTTAATAGGAGTTGGACTATTTAAATCAATGTATAATAAAACAGGCAGAATGTCCTTTAGGCCAGGAGTCCCCAACCTCCCCCAACCAAGGCTACACAGCAGGAGGTGAGAAGTAGGAAAGAAACAAGCAAAACTTCATCTCTATTTATAGTCAGTCCCCATTGTTCTGCCATCACCCCCAGATAGGAAAGTCTAACTGGAGGAAAACAAGTTCAGGGCTCCCACTGATACTGCATTATGGTGAGTTGTATAATTATTTAATTATATATCAATAATAATAATATAATAATGCAATAATAATAATACAAATAAAGTGTATAATAGATATAATGTGCTTGAATCATCCCAAAACCACCCCCATCTCTGGTCCATGGAAAAATTGTCTTCCATGAAACCTATCTCTGGTGCCAAAAAGTTGGGGACAACTGCTTTAAGCCTCCAGAAAGAATAATTCTAGAACATTCTGGTAGACGATATAGGCTGAGTCACTAAATATTCTATCTTCTTTATCCCTCATCTCTCTATACAATGCAGGCTGGAATATCTAAAAACAATTAACAAAAACAAACTTATTTTTCCAGGTTTTCATCCAGGTGACTTATTTCTGGCCAATGAGTTTAAAGCCATATTGGGCCAATCTTCTATCACTATCTTATTTTTATGCTGTTTTTCCCCCCAGTTTGTACTTAGTGTGATAGATAGAGCTACAGTAGTAAGGTTGAGACCATTAGGTAGTGAATGTGGGAGAAAGGTCAAGTTTAATGTGAAGGTACGGTCTTTGACATCTGTGAGTTGCTAAAGAATGTGAAGAAACATGTACCTTCGTATTTTTTGGATGTAATAAAATGCACTTGGATTTTCTGGCCTTGATGAAGAATGCTTTCTTAATTTTATACTAAAGAAAGGTCATCACCAAAAATAAATAAAAATATAAATGCACAGCAAACTGACAACCCTATGGCTCAAAAGACAAATGTCATTAGCTCACATTGAAAGTGAAAGTGTTAGTCATTCAGTCAAGTCCCATTCTTTGCCACCCCATCAGGCTCCTCTGTCCATGGAATTCTCCAGACAAGAACACTGGAGTGGGCAGCCATTCTCTTCTCCAGGGGAGCTTCCTGACCAGGGATAGAACCCAGGTCTCTGGCATTGCAGGCAGATTCTTTACCATCTGAGCCACCAGGGAAGCCCAACTGACTGTGTTCAGAAGATCGAATTTACTTGGGTCAGTTGAGAAGCAGGTCTTTCCATACAATAGAGATATGTCAGTATTTTATCTGGGTACTTAGGTCAGATGCGGACCCCTAATATTCCTGCCTCTAATTCTGAGTTCTTCCTCACGCAATCCCCCCACTCATGTTTTAACCCCCCACTAACTTATACGTGACATTGGGTATTGTCTGAATAGGAAATCAAAGTATTATACTCCCTTAGACAGAAAGATATCTAGATTAGAGACAAATATACATCCTGACCAGTATATCACAGGATTAGCCAGGGTTACTAATGCCACCAAATTTATATAACAATGCAAATCTCAGTGGCCTAAGACAAGAAAGGTTTATTTCTTGCTCATTTCAGAACTGAGCAGCTCATATATATATCCTTCCCCACCGTCTCGAGTCTCCCTGCCACCACCTCACCCAGCCCTCTAGGTCATCACAGCACCGTGACGAGCTCCCTGTGCGTGCAGCAGCTTCCCACCAGCTAACTATTTCACGCACGGTAGTGCATATATGTCAGCAGAACTCTCCACACATATGGCTGATGCGTGAAGTTGTAGAGCAGAAACTAACACATCGCAAAGCCATTCTACCCCAATTAATAAAAATAAAAAGCAATGAAAAAGAAGAAAGTATTGTGACTTCTTTCTAAGCAATGACTGAAGGGTTCCTTCTGCAATTACTCTGTGGCTCTGCCAGATGCAAGGCCTTCTCTACAATCATCCTCTGGGTCCATTGGCCTAGTTGGTGTGTTAAGACCTTACGGCAGAAAGTGAAGAAGAACTAAAGAGCCTCTTGATGAAAGTGAAAGAGGAGAGTGGAAAAGTTGGCTTAAAGCTCAACATTCAGAAAACTAAGATCATGGCATCTGGTCCCATCACTTCATGGCAAATAGATGGGGAAACAGTGGAAACAGTGGCTGACTTTATTTTTTTGGGCTCCAAAATCACTGCAGATGGTGACTGCAGCCATGAAATTAAAAGACGCTTACTCCTTGGAAAGAAAGTTATGACCAACCTAAACAGCATATTAAAAAGCAGAGACATTACTTTGTCAACAAAGGTCTATCTAGTCAAGGCCATGGTTTTTCCAGTGGTCATGTATGGATGTGAGAGTTGGACTATAAAGAGAGCTGAGCACAGAAGAATTATGCTTTTGAACTGTGGTGTTAGGGAAGACTATTGAGAGTTCCTTGGACTGCAAGGAGATCCAACCAGTGCATCCTAGGGGAAGTCGATCCTGGGTGTTCATTGGAAGGACTGATGTTGAAGCTGAAACTCCAGTATTTTGGCCACCTGATGTGAACAGCTCTCATTTGAAAAGACCCTGATGTTGGGAAAGATTTAATTCAGGAGGAGAACGGGACGACAGAGAATGAGATGGTTGGATGGCATCACCGACTTAATGGACATGAGTCTGGGAAAGCTCCAGGAGTTGGTGATGGACAGGGAGGCCTGGTGTGCTGCAGTTCATGGGGCCACAAAGAGTCGGACACGACAGAGCAACTGAAGTGAACTGATGGACAGTTGCACATGACATTATATGAACAAATCATGGGAATAATATACATTGCTTACCTCCAGATAATACTGATCAGAAACCAAGCACATAAGACCAAAATTAATAAAAGGGAATCCTGGCAAATAGCCTTCCTGTGTTCCCAGAGAGAGAAGACAAGACAATTAAGCAGATGAATAACCTCTGCCACAATCTGTCTCATGTGGATTAAATTAGAATGATTCTGTCCTTGGAGATTCTTTTTCTTGAACGAACCAATAAAGTCTAGTTTCCAACTATGCATGAATGAATACAAGACTTGGCATATGGAGATTCAACTGAGAAACCCTGCCTGCCATCATTCAGCATGGAACTAAAACCAAGATGCTACAAATGTCAGACACTGAAGCCTCCGATCTCTGATTCCAAAATTCATGTTCTCATGGGATCAACTGAATTTCAAATTTTTATTTTATTTTTTTATGAAAATGAATTGTCCTAAATTTTGGCCATTCTGTTTTCAAGAAAATAGAGACAATAAGAGATTAACAAAGTATCTCTTTGGCAACCTGTTGCAAATTAAGTCTGACACAAGGAAAATAAGGGACAATTTTAGCCTGATGGGGAACATAAAGGTGATTTATCTTTTAGCAAACATATCAGATGGCTCACAAACACAACATGTTAATTGGTTGCCTAAAAATAACAGCACTACAACAATCTCAGCATTTTTTATGTGCCATAATCTGTGCTGTTCTTTATTTACTTTTTGATAAATCTCCTTATGACATAAAAAGTGTTTATCCTCCCCTTTTATATAAAGATAAGCTAAAAGCCCAACAGCCAAAGAAACACAATAAATTGTCTATAATTAGCTGAATGACCAAATGTACAAAGTCACAATCCACTGAAGTGAACTCAAGTTTATCTCAAAGCAACGATTATATTTATACTTTATCAACTACAAGGAATAGAAATGAGGTTGAAGAAAATATTCTGAAGTCATATTCATCAGTAAGTCAATTAAAGAATGGGTTATTTCCTGATTTTTAAGTTGCATTTATTACTATAAACTAGGCAATAGAGAATATTCATTAAAAATTTTATTGTTAATATTTATTGAGCCCTTAGCATGTACCAGGGACTATGTCAAATACATATATGCATTTTAAAAGTGCATTGGTCAGCTATCACTGCAATGTGGTTACATACTAAACAGCACTAAAACTCACTGACTTACAGCAAGAAGTATTTACCTTTGACTTCCAGGTTTGCGAGTTGTCAGCCACTCAGCAGGCATAAGCGGTATTTTATGTTCCAGGCTCAAGGCTGAAGATGGGGTTTAGGTCTGCTCTATATAACTCTAATTTTACTTGGACCAAATGCTACCTGGACCATGGTTTTTCTTAAGGTGAATAGCAGGAATACAAGAGTAAGTGACAAAGCATCTAGTCCACGAAAATTTTTGCCCAGAAGAGACCATGGTCTCTTCTGCTCACATCCCAATGTGTGGGGCACAGGGAGGGCACTGTGAATCTGCAAAAATAATTCAACCTATAGAAAAAGTAATCCTGGGAGGAGCCAAGATGGCGGAGGAGTAGGACGGGGAGACCACTTTCTCTCCTACAAATTCATCAAAAGAATAACTGAATGCAGAGCAAACCTCACAAAACAACTTCTGATCGCTAGCTGAGGTCATCAGACGCCCAGAAAAGCAGACCATTGTCTTCGAAACGAGGTAGGACAAAATATAAAAGATAAAAAGTGAGACAAAAGAGCTAAGGACGGAGACCCGTCCCGGGAAGGGAGTCTTAGGCGGCCTTGCTTGGGCTAGGGTCCGGGCCTGAGTGCCCTGAGGACAATCGGAGGGAGCTTCTGTGAGGTGCCAACTTGAACTGTGGGAGACCAAAAGAGAGAAAATTAACCGGCCGGAACACACTGCCGGCCGTTCGCAGAACAAAGGGACGGAGAAAGTCCCAAGAAGAGGTCGCAGGCTGCGGACCCGCCCAGCCCCGCCGGAGGCAGGAGGCAGGGGGGAGGGGAAGGTCGCGGCGAGACACAGGGCGCAGGCACCCGACCGGCGCGGGGCGGGGACTGGGGCTGGGGACGCGGAGGGCGGAAGGCGCAGGCACCCGACTGGCGCCAGCGGAAACTGAGACTGGGTCCGCGGAAGGGAGTGAGTCCGCCACACCTGGGGATAGTGCGCCCATCAAGCCCCTCGCTGCCTGGACCGCTCTGACGGGGAAGGCACAGAGAGCAGGCGCAGCTTTTCCTTCCGCGCTTTTGTGTAACACCCGAGGGCTGGAACCTAGCGCAGCGCGGGGCGCGCTCCATATAGAACAGCCGGGAGCCTGAGCAGCGCAAACGGAGAAGGCAGCGTCAGCCCCTCCCGGCAGCGCCAGCCCGCCCCCACAGGGCCAGCCCCTCCCCGCAGCGTCAGCCCCGCCCCGCAGCGCCAGCCCCTCCCAGCAGCGCAACGGAACTAGCTAACTGAATAAGAGTCCACCTCCGCCCGCCTGTGTCAGGGCGGAAATGAGGCTCTGAAGAGACCGGCAAACAGAAGCCAAATAAACAAAGGGAACCGCTTCAGAAGGGACTGGTGCAACAGATTAAAATCCCTGTAGAAAACACCGACTTCACGGAAGGGCCCTGTAGATATCGTGAAGTGTAAGCTGGAACGAGGAGCTATCTGAAACTGAGCCGAACCCACACTGACCGCAACAGCTCCAGAGAAACTCCTAGATATATTTTTACTTTTTTTTTTCTAAGGAAAAAAAAAAAAAAAATTTTTTTCTTTTTATATTTTTTCTTTTTTATTTTTTCTCTTTTATTTTCCTTTAAAATTCCCTATTACTCCCCCATTACTCCTTAACTTTCATTTTCATAGATTTTTACGATTTTTTTAATTAGGGGGAAAAAAATTTTTTTTTTTTTCTTCTTTCTTTCTTTTTTTTTTTGTTTTTTGTTTTTTTTTCTCTTTTTTTTCTTTTTCTTCTTTTTTCTTCTTTTTTTTCCTTTCCGTTTTCTCTTTTATTTTCTATTTTTCTTTTTCTCTTATTTCTTTTAAAGTCCTGTAGAACTCCTCTACTACTCTTCATTTTCATTTTCACTACACTATAACCTTACCAAAAAAAAAAAAAAAAAAAGAGAAGCCCTATCTTTAAACCGAAGATTATTCTCTCCCAATCTTGACTCTCTGTTTTCTACCTCAGAACACCTCTATTTCCTCCTTTCCCCTTCTCTTCCCAATCCAATTCTGTGAATCCTTGTAGGTGTCTGAGATACGGAGAACACTCTGGGAACAGACATCTGCGTAGATCTGTCTCTCTCCTCTTGAGTCCCCCTTTTTCTCCTCCTGCTCATCTCTATCTCCCTCCTCCCTTTTCTCCTGTTCATGTAACTCTGTGAAACTCTCTGGGTGTCCCTAACAGGGGAGAATCTTTTCGCCATTAACCTAGAAGTTTTATTATCAGTGCTGTATAGTTGGAGAAGTCCTGAGACTACAGGAAGAATAAAACTGAAATCCAGAGGCAGGAAACTTAAGCCCAAAACCTGAGAACACCAGAAAACTCCTGACTACATGGAACTTTAAGTAATAAGTGACCGTCCAAAAGCCTCCATACCTACACTGAAACCAACCACCACCCAAGAGACAGTAAGTTTTAGAGCAAGACATACCACGCAAATTCTCCAGCAACACAGGAACATAGCCCCGAATGTCAACATACAGGCTGCCCAAGGTGACACCTAACACATAGACCCATCTCAAAACTCATTACTGGGCACTCCGTTGCTCTCCAAAAAGAAGAAATCAAGTTCCACGCACCAGTACACTGACGCAAGCTTCCCTAACCGGGAAACCTTGACAAGCCAATCGTCTAACCCCACCCACTGGGTAAATCCTCCACAATAAAAAGGAACCACAGACCTCCAGAATACAGAAAGTCCACTCCAGACACAGCAATCTAAACAAGATGAAAAGGCAAAGAAATACCCAACAGGTAAAGGAACATGAAAAATGCCCACCAAGTCAAACAAAAGAGGAGGAGATAGGGAATCTACCTGAAAAAGAATTTAGAATAATGATAATAAAAATGACCCAAAATCTTGAAAACAAAATGGAGTTACAGATAAATAGCCTGGAGACAAAGATTGAAAAGATACAAGAATTGTTTAATAAAGACCTAGAAGAAATAAAAAAGAGTCAATTAAAAATGAACAATGCAATGAATGAGATCAAAAACACTTTGGAGGGAACCAAGAGTAGAATAACGGAGGCAGAAGATAGGATAAGTGAGGTAGAAGATAAAATGGTGGAAATAAATGAAGCAGAGAGGAAAAAAGAAAAAAGGATCAAAAGAAATGAGGACAACCTCAGGGACCTCTGGGACACTGTGAAACGCCCCAACATTCGAATCATAGGAGTTCCAGAAGAAGAAGACAAAAAGAAAGGCCATGAGAAAATACTCGAGGAGATAATAGCTGAAAACTTCCCTAAAATGGGGAAGGAAATAGCCACTCAAGTCCAAGAAACCCAGAGAGTCCCAAACAGGATAAACCCAAGGCGAAACACCCCAAGACACATATTAATCAAACTAACAAAGATCAAACACAAAGAACAAATATTAAAAGCAGCAAGGGAAAAACAACAAATAACACACAAAGGGATTCCCATAAGGATAACAGCTGACCTATCAATAGAAACCCTCCAGGCCAGAAGGGAATGGCAGGACGTCCTGAAAGTAATGAAAGAGAATAACCTACAACCTAGATTACTGTATCCAGCAAGGATCTCATTCAGATATGAAGGAGAACTCAAAAGCTTTACAGATAAGCAAAAGCTGAGAGAATTCAGCACCACCAAACCAGCTCTTCAACAAATGCTAAAGGATCTTCTCTAGACAGGAAATGCAGAAAGGTTGTATAAACGTGAACCCAAAACAACAAAGTAAATGGCAACGGGACCACACCTATCAATAATTACCTTAAATGTAAATGGGTTGAATGCCCCAACCAAAAGACAAAGATTGGCTGAATGGATACAAAAACAAGACCCCCATATATGCTGTCTACAAGAGACCCACCTCAAAACAAGAGACACATACAGACTAAAAGTGAAGGGCTGGAAAAAAATATTTCAGGCAAATGGAGACCAAAAGAAAGCAGGAGTCGCAATACTCATATCAGATAAAATAGACTTTCAAATAAAAGCTGTGAAAAGAGACAAAGAAGGACACTACATAATGATCAAAGGATCAATCCAAGAAGAAGATATAACAATTATAAATATATATGCACCCAACATAGGAGCACCACAATATGTACGGCAAACACTAACGAGTATGAAAGAGGAAATTAATAGTAACACAATAATAGTGGGAGACTTTAATACCCCACTCACAACTATGGATAGATCAACTAAACAGAAAATTAACAAGGAAACACAAACTTTAAATGGCACAATGGACCAGCTAGACCTAATTGATATCTATAGGACATTTCACCCCAAAACAATCAACTTCACCTTTTTCTCAAGTGCACACGGAACCTTCTCCAGAATAGATCACATCCTGGGCCATAAATCTAGTCTTGGAAAATTCAAAAAAATTGAAATCATTCCAGTCATCTTTTCTGACCACAGTGCAATAAGATTAGATCTCAATTACAGGAAAAAAATTGTTAAAAATTCAAACACCTGGAGGCTAAATAACACGCTTCTGAATAACCAACAAATCATAGAAGAAATCAAAAAAGAAATCAAAATATGTATAGAAATGAATGAAAATGAAAACACAACAACCCAAAACCTATGGGACACTGTAAAAGCAGTGCTAAGGGGAAGGTTCATAGCATTACAGGCTTACATCAAGACACAAGAAAAAAGCCAAATAAATAACCTAACTCTACACCTAAAGCAATTAGAGAAGGAAGAAATGAAGAACCCCAGGGTTAGCAGAAGGAAAGAAATCTTAAAAATTAAGGCAGAAATAAATGCAATAGAAACTAAAGAGACCATAGCAAAAATCAACAAAGCTAAAAGCTGGTTTTTTGAAAAAATAAACAAAATTGACAAACCATTAGCAAGACTCATTAAGAAACAAAGAGAGAAGAACCAAATTAACAAAATTAGAAATGAAAATGGAGAGATCACAACAGACAACACTGAAATACAAAGGATCATAAGAGACTACTACCAGCAGCTCTATGCCAATAAAATGGACAACTTGGATGAAATGGACAAATTCTTAGAAAAGTATAACTTTCCAAAACTGAACCAGGAAGAAATAGAAGATCTTAACAGACCCATCACAAGCAAGGAAATCGAAACTGTAATCAAAAATCTTCCAGCAAACAAAAGCCCAGGACCAGATGGCTTCACAGCTGAATTCTACCAAAAATTTAGAGAAGAGCTAACACCTACCTTACTCAAACTCTTCCAGAAAATTGCAGAAGAAGGTAAACTTCCAAACTCATTCTATGAGGCCACCATCACCCTAATTCCAAAACCTGACAAAGATGCCACAAAAAAAGAAAACTACAGGCCAATATCACTGATGAACATAGATGCAAAAATCCTTAACAAAATTCTAGCAAACAGAATCCAACAACATATTAAAAAAATCATACACCACGACCAAGTGGGCTTTATCCCAGGAATGCAAGGATTCTTCAATATCTGCAAATCAATCAATGTAATACACCACATTAACAAATTGAAAGATAAAAACCATATGATTATCTCAATAGATGCAGAGAAAGCCTTTGACAAAATTCAACACTCATTTATGATTAAAACTCTCCAAAAAGCAGGAATAGAAGGAACATACCTCAACATAATAAAAGCTATATATGACAAACCCACAGCAAGCATCACCCTCAATGGTGAAAAATTGAAAGCATTTCCCCTGAAATCAGGAACAAGACAAGGGTGCCCACTCTCACCACTACTGTTCAACATAGTGTTGGAAGTTTTGGCCACAGCAATCAGAGCAGAAAAAGAAGTAAAAGGAATCCAGATAGGAAAAGAAGAAGTGAAACTCTCACTGTTTGCAGATGACATGATCCTCTATATAGAAAACCCTAAAGACTCTACCAGAAAATTACTAGAACTAATCAACGAATATAGTAAAGTTGCAGGATATAAAATTAACACACAGAAATCCCTTGCATTCCTATATACTAACAATGAAAAAACAGAAAGAGAAATTAAGGAAACAATACCATTCACCATTGCAACAAAAAGAATAAAATACTTAGGAGTATATCTACCTAAAGAAACAAAAGACCTATACATAGAAAACTATAAAACACTGATGAAAGAAATCAAAGACGACACAAACAGATGGAGAAACATACCGTGTTCATGGATTGGAAGAATCAATATTGTCAAAATGGCTATTCTACCCAAAGCAATCTATAGATTCAATGCAATCCCTATCAAGCTACCAACGGTATTTTTCACAGAACTAGACCAAAGAATTTCACAATTTGTATGGAAATACAAAAAACCTCGAATAGCCAAAGTAATCTTGAAAAAGAAGAATGGAACTGGAGGAATCAACCTGCCTGACTTCAGACTCTACTACAAAGCCACAGTCATCAAGACAGTGTGGTACTGGCACAAAGACAGAAATATAGACCAATGGAACAGAATAGAAAGCCCAGAGATAAATCCACGAACCTATGGACACCTTATCTTTGACAAAGGAGGCAAGGATATACAATGGAAAAAAGACAACCTCTTTGACAAGTGGTGCTGGGAAAACTGGTCAACCACTTGCAAAAGAATGAAACTAGAACACTTTCTAACACCATACACAAAAATAAACTCAAAATGGATTAAAGATCTAAATGTAAGACCAGAAACTATAAAACTCCTAGAGGAGAACATAGGCAAAACACTCTCCGACATAAATCACAGCAAGATCCTCTATGACCCACCTCCCAGAATATTGGAAATAAAAGCAAAACTAAACAAATGGGATCTAATGAAACTTAAAAGCTTTTGCACTACAAAAGAAACTATAAGTAAGGTGAAAAGACAGCCGTCAGATTGGGAGAAAATAATAGCAAATGAAGAAACAGACAAAGGATTAATCTCAAAAATATACAAGCAACTCCTGAAGCTCAATTCCAGAAAAATAAATGACCCAATCAAAAAATGGGCCAGAGAACTAAACAGACATTTCTCCAAAGAAGACATACAGATGGCTAACAAACACATGAAAAGATGCTCAACATCACTCATTATTAGAGAAATGCAAATCAAAACCACAATGAGGTACCATTACACACCAGTCAGGATGGCTGCTATCCAAAAGTCTACAAGCAATAAATGCTGGAGAGGGTGTGGAGAAAAGGGAACCCTCTTACACTGTTGGTGGGAATGCAAATTAGTACAGCCACTATGGAAAACAGTGTGGAGATTCCTTAAAAAACTGGAAATAGAACTGCCATATGACCCAGCAATACCACTTCTGGGCATACACACTGAGGAAACCAGATCTGAAAGAGACACATGCACCCCAGTGTTCATCGCAGCACTGTTTATAATAGCCAGGACATGGAAGCAACCTAGATGCCCATCAGCAGATGAATGGATAAGGAAGCTGTGGTACATATACACCATGGAATTTTACTCAGCCGTCAAAAAGAATTCATTTGAACCAGTCCTAATGAGATGGATGAAACTGGAGCCCCTTATACAGAGTGAAGTAAGCCAGAAAGATAAAGAACATTACAGCATACTAACACATATATATGGAATTTAGAAAGATGGTAACGATAACCCTATATGCAAAACAGAAAAAGAGACACAGAAATACAGAACAGACTTTTGAACTCTGTGGGAGAAGGTGAGGGTGGGATGTTTCAAAAGAACAGCATGTATACTATCTATGGTGAAACAGATCACCAGCCCAGGTGGGATGCATGAGACAAGTGCTTGGGCCTGGTGCACTGGGAAGACCCAGAGGAATCGGGTGGAGAGGGAGATGGGAGGGGGGATCGGGATGGGGAATAAGTGTAAATCTATGGCTGATTCATATCAATGTATGACAAAACCCACTGAAATGTTGTGAAGTAATTAGCCTCCAACTAATAAAAAAAAGTCAAAAAAAAAAAAAAAGAAAAAGTAATCCTGAAATCCTGATAACAACCCTTTTAGGAAGATACCCAGTTAAATGAGTGCTTCTCTTGTGGCTCAGCTGGTAAGGAATCTGCGTGCAATGAGGGAGACCTGAGTTCGATCCCAGGGTTGGGAAGATCCCTTGGAGAAGGGAAAGGCTACCCATACTAGTATTCTGGCCTGGAGAATTTCATGGACTACAGTCCATGGGGTCACAAAGAGTTCAGACATGACTGAGTGACTTTCACTTTCACCTTTTTTCACTTTGTTTAAATGAGTAACTTTTTGAAAGTCAGAGTTAGGAAGTACCAGAGTCATATTTTAAACTCAGGTTCACACAACTCCAGCCTAAGATCTAAGCTACAATACTGTCAAGTTGATAGCATTCTTGACTCAAGAATATATACCAGTTCATATTCAGTTTTAGGTCACTGGTTCACAAAATACTGTCAGGCTATATCAGTTACCATATATATATATAGTAGAAGGAAATGGCAACCCACTCCAGTGTTCTTGCCTGGAGAATCCCAGGGACAGAGGAGCCTGGTGGGCTGCCGTCTAGGGTCTAACAGAGTCGGACACGATTGAAGTGATTTCGCAGCAGCGGCAGCAGCACATACACACATACATACACACACATTATATACATATATATATATATACACACATGTTATATATATATATACACATACATACATACATATATATATACATACATACACACACACACATATATATATATATACACACACACAGTTTGTCTAAGAATTATTTGACCAACCAGGTATGTCAAAAAGCAGAAGTCTATCAAATATCTGTCTTGTTAAAACACTCTAAAATTCTTCATTTCAAATGAACTGAATCCTTTGAGTCTCCATGAACAAAGTGGTAACTTAAAGAATTTAATTTGACAAAACCTTTGTTGTAGGTATTTTTTAAAATGTATTTCCTTTTATAAAATTGTATAGATTTTTTAGATTTTCCATGGATCATGAAAATTTAGAACTTAATTTTAATTTGCAAAAAACCCTAAACATTACTCATTTGTCCCCTTTGAGAGGCTTTGTTTTCAGATAACAATAATTCTTTTCCAAATTGTTTTAAGAGAAAACTACAGAAGCACACGTTCATTTGCATATAGGTTAAATTGTCCTCTGGATGAGATAGTCATTTTACTTTCTCTGAGATGACTTTTTTTAAACAAAAATAAATGTAAATTTCTGTTTCCTCATTCAATTAATGAAAATTTTGTAGATATCTTTGTCTCTTAGATTGGAGAAGACTTCAAAGGCCTTTAGTAGCCAGCATGTGAAGCAGTAGGATCACATCCAGCAATTAGAATCATCAGAAATCACCTTTATCAGGACTTTGAACTTTCTTCAAAGGAAAGAGGTTCTTGCTGGGTTCTCACTTCTTTTTTTAAAAAGTATTTCTATTTGATACATTTCTGTTCAACTTCAAATATTCAATCATAGAATTATACAAGGATATTATAAAGGAATATTTTGGCATCTTTTTGAGAGAATTATTACTTAGGGTAACAAAGAACTACCACATGAATTATTATAATTAGTAGTAGTTTAATTATGATTGCATCCCGTATTGCTATGCTTTCAAATCATTGAGATTAAAGTTAGAAAATAAGGTATCTCATATTCTAAAGCATTACAGTATCATAGGACCTAGTGCAGTATGACTTAAAAGAAGAAAATATGCAAAATATTATTGAAATAGAGAGAACAGAATTTATGAGGATTCACCCAGGACATCAGAGAGGAAAGTAGCAATAAAATTCAAGAAGAGACCTAGGTAAGACCCAGACTTAGAATACAGAGATTAAATCTAAAACAAGACAAACTAGATTTCACATGATTTCCTAGATCTAGGATCTGAGAAATCCCATTTTCTCTACACTTTGGAAAGCATGAGGACAAATGTTGAAAATATAACCTGCTTTTACGTAGTAGGCTAAAGGAATAAAATTTCCAGGTAATTTAATATTTCAAAGAAATTTTCCAGAAAGGTCAGATGTCTAGGCTTGAGAGTAGCAACTTAAGATATACTAGTTTTTAATTCCAATGTGAATGAACCTGTTTTCTGGATGAGTGATTTACTGAGATAATGTCATACATGGCTTTCAAATATCACAAATTTAGGACTTAAAGGTAAAAAGGGAATGTGGACAAAAATTGAGTTTAAAATATAGACGGCTTCCCTGGTGGCTCAGTGGTAAAGAACCCTTCTGACAATCCAGGCAGGAGACCCAGGTTTGATCTCTGATCTGGGAAGACCCCACGTGCCCTGGAGCACCGGAGCTCCCGCGCCACAACTACCGAGCCTGCACTCAGAGCCCCAAAGAGCAACTTACCCAGCCCGCAGGCTGCAACTGCCGAGGCCGGCATGCCTGAGAACCCCTGCTCCACAGCAAGAGAAGCGCCAAAATGAGAAGCTGCACGCGCCACAACCAGAGAAAAGACCACACAGCAACAATGCCCCAGCACGGCCAAATATAAAACTATAGAATTATCTTTTCAAATAGAGATTTACTGAAGGAAAAGACTATGCTTTTCTTAATATAATGATAATGTAATTTATAACAGAAATGCTAGTTTTCAAACAGTTTCCGATGATGTGCTCTATTACTAAAAAAATTATTAGCACTCCAATCTATGTTTAGACACATAGATGCATGCATACATGCATGTGCACACAACTGATTATGATTATGCTTATACACACATACATGTATACACACACACACACACACACACATTTCTGCATTAATATGGAGTTGACACTTCAAGGCATACTCCAAAGTAGAAATTCAGAAATGACAGCGTATAAACAGAAACATTTTTCTCTCATATCTTAGTAGCTTTTTTGTACTGTGCCATAAATACACTCCATTTTAGAGGTCAGATCGACACAAATGAAACTTTTTTTAAATGTTTTTTTTTTTTTAATGTGGACCATTTTCAAAGTCTTTACTGAATCTGTTAACAATATTGCATCTATTGTTTATGTTTTGTTTTATTGGCCACAAGGCATGTGGGATCTTAGATGCCCGACCAGGAATTGAACCTGCACCCCCTGCACTGGAAGGCAATAATAAATTGCCTTCTTAATAAATGTAACTTCTATAAGCATACTTATTATCACTCTTAACCACTGAACCACTAGGGAAGTCCCAAAACAAATGTAGCTTCTATATGCATACTTCTAAAATAGTACAAGTTGGTATGCACAATCAAAATATATGAGGAAGAATAAATTTGTTTCCAACATGTATCTTTTTGATTTAATAAACTGAGGTCATGTAGTTGCATGCAGTAATAGATCAAAGTAGAGCTTATTTTAATTGAATATTCATCAAAGAAAATACCCCATCAATTCCCATTTGTGACACTTTGAAAATATGGTATTTAATTTCCTTTAGTAAAAAAATCACAATATTATTTTATTGGAAATACGGCAGAGATCATTTTAAAGGCAAAGTTATATATAGAACAATAAATAAATTAAAAATGAACTTCCAAATTGCATTACCCAGAAAAAATAATGTCTGATAGCATGTTTCTGAGTATTACTGGAGTTAAAAAAATGAATGATGTCATAGATCGCCTGTGGCATGAAGTGGAGGCAATAGGAGTGCTTCATTATGCATACAGTCAATAAGAGAGTATACTGACTGTAGACACTCTGGAAATATTAAGAAAATTAAAGTTTGTTTTTTATTATCACTCTATGCCAGCAATTCTAAACAATAACTGTGATTAGAACACTCCTCCCATCAGAATAGATTTCTCCCAATGATACTCCACCTTGGAACACTAATGGAATAGATAGCTAGCTGATAAATATATTCATAAAGTTGAATTTTATAACAAAATTAATTTACTCTATTTTAACTTAAGTAAATTCACATAGAACTGAAGAAAGAGGCAGACAGGGAAATATAGCTTTACTACATCAGATATTACCATCCAAAATATAATTCTAACAAGAAGAAAGGTTATATTAAATGTTAAGATATAGGAATCATTATTTTAATCATTAGGGGATTTAGGAAGGAGAAAAACAGGATACTACTGGCCTTAGATAGTTAAGGTGCATATCAGTGGAATGATTTCAGTAAGACCATACTTTTGCATCTTCCCATACACAGAAAAGCACTAAATTCATTAAGCTGAGATGTTTGAATTTTTGTTGGTTAATCACTCAATTGTGTCCAACTCTGCAACCCACAGACTGTAGCCTGCCAGGCTCCTCTGTCCATGGAATTCTCCAGGCAAGAATACTGGAGTGGGGATCTTCTCCAGGGGATCTTCCCGACCCAGGGATCTAACCCAGGTCTCCTGCATTGGAAGGTGGATTCTTTGCCACTGAACCACAAAGAAAGCTTCTGGTTTTCCTTAATTAACAGTAAGGGCATGGCAACCCACTCCATAATTCTTGTCTGGAGAATCCCATGGACAGAGGACCAGCCAGGCTCCAGTCCATGGGTTCATGGTGTCATAAAGAGTTAGACCCCACTGAGCAACACATACACACACACAATCTTTTGATGTTCTGATTATCTGGGTTTTTTGCTTGTTTTGTTTTTTTTCCAAAAACTACTATTTATCCTGGCTCCTTCCTTTCCTCTTCAAAACAGTCCCTCAGAGCTATCTGAGAGACAGTCTCTTAGACATAAATCTTTAGGAGTAAAACATTATGCTCAACTTTTAGGTTGTGCAATTTTTTTAGTTGACACCAGAATTCACAGATTTTGTTTACTGGTAACTTAACATTTGGCATATTAAAACTATACCTTTAGATCCCAGCCTCACAGCTGCTTCTGTGCCCACTCAGCCAACACTGTCCTTGAATTCCTCTCCTTTCACCATCTACATCATGAGGAGGGGGCCAAGATGAAGTCAGGAGGGGGAAAAGCAAGACTGCAAAAGTATTCACAGGAGTGCTACCTTTTAACACAAGAGGTCATTGGCATTTGTTAACTGATGCTTATAGAAGTTAGGTTCCTACCACCCAAGAGAAAATGGTAGTCAGGGGTCCTAGGATGGTTCCCAGATTCTTGAGAAAGACATCGCTGGGTTATAGAGTATTATATTCTATCTTAAATGAGCAGAGAAAGAATTTACAATTTCAAGTTTTCTAAAGAAAAGCTCTAAGAAAAGGGAGATCAGGGACTACGGTCAGGAAAAGTCTAAATTTCAGACAAGCTGAGGGGCAAGTCAAGGTGACTTTTGCCAGTATTCAAAGGGCTAAGTTCCTAAGATAGTTTGTAAAAGAGACATAGTCCTGAACCTGAATAGAATTTGTATCCTGTTGCTGTGTGGAAGTTGTATAAATCTAAATTATGTTGACTTGGTTGATAGTGCTTATCAGGTCTACCATATCCTTTTACTTTTCTGTCTATTCATTCTATTAATTTTTGAGAGTTTGATGTTGAAACTCCAACTAAAACTCTTAATTAATCCACTTAACACAATTAAAATATAATTGTAATACATAGTGGAACTATATGTAACTTTGTTCTGTATTTTCCAGGTCTCCTGTAAATGTGTTATCATACTTTCATAATTTAAAAAATAAAAATGAATAAAAAAAGAGAGATAGCCCCTTGCAGATGGGATAGAAAAATGAGAGTCAGATGTATCTTTAGAGGCGGGAGAGTCTAAAGTGACTGATCATGAATGAGAGAAAAGGTAGAACTATGAGAAAGAGCAAAAGAACCACACTGATCAGAGTAAGTGGAGGCAGATAGGTTGACAGCTGACATGAAGGTAGAATGTAGATTAACTATCTAGAAATCCTCTCAGTGATGTCGAATTCTAATAAGCAGACCCAGATAGATAAATGAGTGTAGATAGCCAGCTTGAGAAACCAAGGACTCTGAGGGGCTGTGGTAAATTTCAGAGTATCTGCTCTGACGTATTACCAATGCAGGGTCTCAGGCCCCACCCAGAATAAATGAATCAGGAGTCGCGTTTTAACAAGATTTCAAAAGGATATAAGGACACATTAAAGTTTGAGAAGCATGGTTTAAATCACACCTCTGCAAATACCTTTTTCTCACCATTTCCTTGCATTGGTTTTGATCATTTACAATACTTCACCTACACAGCAGCTCTTCAAAGGGAAGGACTTTTTTTCCCTCTCTAAATATTTGCTTTGACAACAGATTTTCTGAGTGAATGAAAGCATTGCCCTATGTGTGACCTATGTAAAATTATTCTTGCACATTGGCCCTTATGTTGCTCAGGATTAATCACATTCATTTATTTATAAAGGTGAGAATTTCAAATATAACCCTGAATCACATTCTGGAATACATTTTGGTATGCAGAAGGAAAAGATGAACACATAATCATTACATATTCTTTAAAACAAAGGGAGGAAGGAGCAACAGAAAATATATTAATGTAATTTTATGGCTGAGAATTTTGAAACAAGCATCATGAAATGCAAAACTATGGTCCTCAAAGGAATCATAACTTGGCTGTAAGGCAAATATATATTAAAGCATAAATATAAGAGTCTATATAGTAATAGAAAATACTACAACGAGATGTGCCAAGAGACTAAATTATAATTGACATGGGAATCATAGATTTGGAATCTCTTACTGCTTAGAATTTAAATTTTTCTGAAGCACTGAAATAAGACCAAGACATCCAGGTACCACAGGATGTGTGATCAAAAATATGAGGAGGTCACATCAACAACAAACACCTTATGATATTTATTTTATATCATCTAGACAACTTAACTAAAATAATCAATTACAAACAAATTCAAATAAGGAAGCCTGCAAGTTTTATATAATGCATAAAAATCAATCACTATAACTATACATAGAATTATAGGGAGTCTAAGTACACACGACATACAAACTCATTAATTTTGACTCATTAACTTCGAATTTATGGTAATGTGGATGAGGACTCACAGCCTCTTAGGTTGCTGGCAGTGGAAGAATTCTTAGAGAACATCAAGGCTGAATGCTTGCCCACTGTACTGGGGTTTGCCTGTGTGTTGATTAAGACAGTTTTAAGATTTCTCTGGACTTGACTCAACTTTAGACAGCTTTCTCCCTGACTGAAGTCCCCTGATCTGTATCTTAAAGCTTTTGTCTTAGAAAACTTGCAATTGTAAATTCTTACTTTGTCCCTTAGAGATGTAAATCATCTTCAGCCTGGGAATTGTTGTACAAAAGGAACTGCAAGCCACCCCTTTGAAACAGATAGTGACTATAGGGCCCCTCACAGACTCTGTGGGTAGGGAGGAGCCTAATATCAATGAACTGCAATGAGCACCAATTAGCAAACACTCGTGGCCTGACCACATTGACCAGCTTCCCCCCAGAACTTTGCCACTAGTTTGCCCAGGGATGAACACTTCTCTTCTCCCACCTTTCTTTTTCAGGAGAGTTGAGTTGAATTTCTCTTCCCCATTGCAATAGTCTTGACTCTTATAGAAATAGTCATAAATAAAGTCTTTATTGTCTACTGAATTCCATCTGATATAATTTTTCTGACGGCGCGCACACGTGTGTGTGTGTGTGTGTGTGTGTGTGTGTGTGTGTGTGTGTGTGTGTGTGTGTGTGTGTGTGTGTGTGTGTGTGTGTGTGTGTGTGTGTAGAGGGTCTCCCAGGGGACCTAAAGGTCAAGCCTACCCCATCCACATGTATTCTGTCTTTAATCTGTTTTATATGTTGATTTTTTCCCTAAAACTGTATTTTTAAAAAGTCACTATAGTTTTAGAAACATTTAGAAACACTTTAGGAAAACTATTTCATTTTTCAAGTGAGATAACAGAAGTCTCAAGGAAAGTTATTCACCAGATAGCCCAAGACCCCACTGTGAGGGACAAGCAGCCTTAGAGCCCTGAAAGGCAGCTCCAGTGCTCTCTAGATGTTATTTTTGTATCATTAAAGAAGACAATGTCAACTGGGCAATATAAGAGAAACATGAAGGGATGATTAACCTACTCTAAAGGACAAATAATCTTCAAGTGCCTTAGGAACAATCATTTGCATGCCACCAATTCATATGCAAATTAGTAATAATCTTTATTCAGGGCCTTTGTTTGGGAACATTTATTAGCCATTAGTCGTGTTACTTTATTTACTTGAATGCATATTTTCCTAAATGCTGCATAACTATGTAGAGGATTATAAATTCAGCATCGAAAAATGTACGACAAAGTCATAAATAGAAGCCAGGAGCACCAGTACAAATAGTGACTTGATCCAGTTAACTTATATTAACATGAATAATTCTTTAGTTAGAAGGTGACTTAGGGCATTAAATCACAGTTATGAATTTGGCTGAGATGCTTAGCTTTGCAAAGTCTCCCTTCCTCGTTAGTATAGGTAATAATCCCTAACTTTCTACTGCTTTAATCATGATATAGAAAACACATTTTAGGTGCTTAGCTTAGCTTAGCGTCTCAGTCCTTTCTGACTCTTTGGAACCTCGTGGACTCCACTCTGTCAGGTTCCTCTGTCCACGGGACTCCCCAGGCAAGAATACTGGAGTGGGTTGCCATTTCTTATTCCAGGGGATCTTCCCAACCCAGGGATCGAACCCACATCTCCTGTGTCTCCTGCATTGCAGATGGGTTCTTTACAACTAGAGCCACCTACAGTGCTAAATAAACTCTTAGTGGTGTTAACATCCAATACGGTGTTGTGAGTATTCAACACCAAAATCAAGCATCGTCTTCACTCTTCAGTTTCTCCAGTCATTATAACATTTACTAAGAAAATGTCCCTAAAAGGAACAACTATTTGATTCTAGTTCCGGCCAGTGGGACTGTGGAAATCCACAACTTAAATGTGTAAGCTTTGGTTCATAATAGAGTGTTGAGTTTAATTAAGTCAAAAATTCCAATTAGTAACATCCAATTTTTTTATTTTCAGATGTTATTAATAGTACTGACTTGAGGCAAATGGTAATAACAAAGCAACTGGGTGGTCAATTACACGCGGCCTATAATTCTTGATCCTCTTCAATGATGTCTCTTTATTAGACTCTGCTGCTGCTGCTGCTGCTAAGTCGCTTCATTCGTGTCTGACTGTGCGACCCCACAGACAGCAGCCCTCAAGGCTCCTCCGTCCCTGGGATTCTCCAGGCAAGAACACTGGAGTGGGTTGTCATTTCCTTCTCCAATGCATGCATGCATGCAAAGTCACTTCAGTCGTGTCTGACTCTTTGTGACCCCACAGACAGCAGTCCACCAGGCTCCTCTGTCCACAGGGTTCTCTAGGCAAGAATACTGGAGTAGGTTGCCATTTCCTTCTCCTTACTAGACTCTATGAAGCTATTTTATGAAAATGAAAAGCAAAAACAACAACAAAATTATAGTATTATTAAGGGGAAAATGCAGCAAATAAAATAATGCTGCCAGTGTATTCTCACATAAGAGGTCATTTCCTTCTCCAATTCTTGTGTCTCCAGAAGTTAAATCAAATTAATGACTTAGGGAAGAGAGAAAATGATCAGTTGAGGGACACACTTCTGCTAAAATTTGACCTGGAAGTCCTTAATAAAATGACCTGGACTACCTTCATATTTATTGTGTTTAAACATTTATTTTCCTTAGGAGTGGGAGGGGGGCTGACAATTAAATTAGGGAGAAGTACCGCCATGCTGATGGAGAGAAGTTCAATACCAAAGATTTATCTACTTAGACAAATGAAATCAGAGTCAGTACATCTATCCAAAATGTTCTGATCTCTGCAGAAATACAAAAAGTTCTGGGAAAATGCAGTTTTACTTCAGTCAAATTAGATGCAGTTGTCTAGAGGCTCCTAATCATTAGGGGTAGGCTTTATCAAATCAGTTCCAGGGATTTCATAAGACTGAAGAATAGAATTACCACATAAAATACAGGTTTCCTAATTAAGACTATATTTTAGATAAACAACAAACAATTTTTGGCATGTCTCAAATATATATATATATATATACATAAATTGTGTCTATTGATTTCCATCAACTAAATAACCAACAATAGCTTCTAGATATTATTTTTCATCCTTAACTATGTTTGACCTAAGGGACAAATTGACTTTCATTTGGGGTATTCATATTTTCAATCAATTCATTCTAAAGTAGTCATTTAAAGGCTATAGCCAGAGAGAAAGAGAGACATGTGATTAAAAAATTTAAAATATGACATACCTATACTTTGCTGCATTTACTCAATGGGCAACAATCAGGTTAAATATTTTTTGATATTTTTAATTCAGCTAAAATTTGAATCTCCTGAATTACTTGCTTTTTATTTGTTCAGATTGATATCAGTTTATTCTGGCTTATAAACTTCCATTCCTCGGGCTACTCAAAAATGAAAAGCGGACCTTCCTTGGTAGCTCAGTGGTAAAGATTCCACCTGCCAGAGCAGGAGACATGAGTTCCGTCCGTGGCATGGGATGATCCCACATGCCCCAGAGTACGTAGGCCTAGGCCCCATAACTACTGAGCCAGTGCTCTACAGCCTGAAAGTCACAGCTACTGAACCCATGAACTGCAGCCACTGAAGCTTGCGTGACCTAGAGCCCACGCCCTGTAACAAGGGAAGCCACTGGAATGAGAAGCCTACACACCGCAACTAGAGAGCAGCCCTTGTTCACTGCAACAAGAGAAAAGCCTGAGCAGCAATGAATGCAAAATAAATAATTTTTTCAAATGAAAAATTATTTCTATTCCCTCAGATAATATCATATGGGCCAAAAAGTTCATTTGGATTTTTCAGTAACATTGTAAGGGCCAACCCAATATTTGTATCCATTATCACTTTAACTATACAGATGTAATTCATGTTACCCTTTGAAGACCCAAAGCATAGAATCTAAATTTCATAAAATGATTAAACTTTGTATTTTGGTCATTCAAATACTTTTCAAGAAATTTTTAAAAGAACATGTGATACTTTGGCAAAGTAAAAACTGCTGAAATAATTGTTGTTATACAACTATCCACACAAATTTGATATGTTATCTATTTTTGATAAATTGACTGTTGTTTAAATTTGCTAATTGCTTTTTTAAGATAATAGAGCATATTCTATGAGATTAATGAACAACATGTTTACTATGTATCCAAATAAGATAGTTAATACTTCAAGTATTAATTAGAATGTGTGAATTATGAACCAAATAAGAAGGCAAAATAATAATCTTTACTTCTTCCTGGATCTCCAGAGTTCCATTTAGAAACTTTTTTCCATACCTGAAAAATATTATTTAATATTAAACATGCTGGTGACAAAGTATGTCAGATGGATTTAGGTAAACATACATTTATTTCAGTTCTATTTCTAACGTTTATTTTAATGAATATACATTCATGCTTAGGATTTATTCTCTCTCAACACATTGGAGCTACACTCTCACTAGAGTTCATTACTTCTTTTGAGAAGTCCACTGTAATCTAAGTTTTGCTTCTTCCAAAAGTCACATAGTTTTTTTCATTGACTACTTATATAAGATATTTGGTATTCTTTATTTTATTGTGATACTACAGACATGAATTATTTATTTATTTGTTTTTATACTCCCAGGGGTTCACTGGACAGAAGTCTTTCACTAGATTAGGGAAATTCTTATTCGCAACCCAGTATTGCTTCTTTCCCAGTTTTTCTTTCCTCTCCTTTTGAGACTCTATCTTGGATCTTCCCTCCTTTATGTTCTATGCTCCTACATTCTCTGTGTTTTTCATCTCTCTCTGTTTCATTCATTTTTTTTTTCTAGTTGATTCTGTCTTCAGAAGTTAAACCAAGACACTGAATTCTATTTTTATATAAAATAAAATATACTTTACTTGTATTTTTCAGTTATTTTTTAAATTTCTGTTTTTTGTTAATTTGCTAGATCACTTTTAATATTTTAGTCCATGCTATAAGTTTGAATCTTGTCATTTATCTCCTAGAATGTGAAAATTACAGTTATACTCTGTGTCTGATAATTCTAATATCTGGAGTCATAGTAGATTTCTTTACATTTTCTCTTATTTCAGGTAGTTCTTAATCGTGAGGTCTTGTCTACTCACATTCTGGTTGTCTTTATTATTATATTTTTGGATACCATATGTGAAAAATTATTTATATAAACAATTTGAGAACAAAGATGACATTACAATCCTCTAGAAATGATGACATATGATTTTACAAGGTACCTAGATCACAATAATTTCTAGATCATCTCAATCCAATTTCATAATTGAAATTTTTCTGACCACTGGTAAGCTGGTCTGAAGTCTACGCAAGACTCAGTTTACTTCTGTTTCATTCTTCCTATGAGAGTCCAAATAAAACTGCGGTAATTTACCATGCCACCACACTTAAGGCCTTCCACTCTGTACTGGGGTCCTTTAAACTCAAAATATCAACTGACCTGAAATCTCTAACAGGACCAGAGCAAAAAGAATCTCTTAAAGGGGTTAAAAAAATTGACTGATATCTTCTGGGTCTAAATTTGGCAATCATTACTATATTCTTATTTATTATTATTATTTATCTAGTATTGCTTATATGATTTATTTGATATTTTAATTACTAGCCTATGTCCCAACCAGTAACACTGAAAAAGCTGAAGTTGAACGGTTCTATGAAAACCTACAAGACCTTTTAGAACTAACACCCAAAAAAGATGTCCTTTTCATTATAGGGGACTGGAATGCAAAAGCAGGTAGTCAGGAAACACCTGGAGTGACAGGCAGATTTGGCCTTGGAGGACAGAATGAAGCAGGGTAAAGGCTAATAGAGTTTTGCCAAGAGAACGCACTGGTCACAGCAAACACCCTCTTCCAAAACACAAGAGAAGACTCTACACGTGGACATCACCAGATGGTCAACACTGAAATCAGATTAATAATATTCTTTGCAGCCAAAGATGGAGAAGCTTTAAACAGTCAGCAAAAACAAGACCAGGAGCTGAATGTGGCTCAGATCAAGACCTCCTTATTGCCAAATTCAGACTTAAATGAAGAAAGTAGGAAAAACCACTAGACCATTCAGGTATGACCTAAATCAAATCCCTTATGATTATACAGCAGAAGTAAGAAATAGATTTAAGGGACTAGATCTGATAGACAGAATGCCTGATGAACCATGGACAGAGGATCGTGACATTGTACAGGAGACAGGGATTAAGACCATCCCCATGGAAAAGAAATGCAAAAAAGCAAAATGGCTGTCTGAGGAGGCCTTACAAATAGCTGTGAAAAGAAAAGACGCGAAAAGCAAAGGAGAAAAGGAAAGATACTCCCATCTGAATGCAGAGTTCCAAAGAGTAGCAAGGAGAGATAAAAAATCCTTCATTGATCAATGCAGAGAAATAGAGGAAAACAACAGAATGGGAAAGACTAGAGATCTCTTCAAGTAAATTAGAGATACCAAGGAACATTTCACGCAAAGATGGGTTTGATAAAGGACAGAAATGGTATGGACCAAACAGAAGCAGAAGATATCAAGAAGAGGTGGCAAGAATACACAGAAGCACTGTACAAAAAGGATCTTCCTGACCCAGATAATCACGATGGTGTCAGCACTCGCCTAGAGTCAGACATCCTGGAATGTGAAGTCAAGTGGGTCTTAGGAAGCATCACTACGAACAAAGCTTGCGGAGGTGATGGAATTCCTGTTGAGCTATTTCAAATCCTGAAAGACGATGCTGTGAAAGTGCTGCCCTCAATATGTCAGCAAATTTGGAAAACTCAGCACTGGACACAGGACTGGAAAAGGTCTGTTTTCATTCCAATCCTAAAGAAAGGCAATGCCGAAGAATGCGTGAACTACCACACAATTGCACTCATCTCACATGCTAGTAAAGTAATGCTCAAAATTCTCCAGGCCAGGCTTCAGCAATATGTGAACCGTGAACTTCCAGATGTTCAAGCTAGTTTTAGAAAAGGCAGAGGAATCAGAGATCAAATTGCCAACATCTGGTGGATCATCAAAAAAGCAAGAGAATTCCAGAAAAACATCGATTTCTGCTTTATTGACAATGCCAAAGCCTTTGACTGTGTGGATCAACACAAACTGTGGAAAATTCATAAAGAGATGGGAATACCAGACCTGTCTGACCTGTCTCTTGAGAAACCTGTATGCAGGTCAGGAAGCAACAGTTCGAACTGGACATGGAACAACAGACTGGTTCCAAGTAGGAAAAGGAGTACCTCAAGGCTGTATATTGTCACCCTACTTATTTAACTTATATGCAGAGTACATCATGAGAAGTACTGGGCTGGAAGAAGCACAATCTGGAATCAAGATTGCCGGGAGAAATATCAATAACCTCAGATATGCAGATGACACCACCCTTATGGCAGAAAGTAAAGAGGAAATAAAAAGCCTCTTGATGAAACTGAAGGAGGAGAGTGAAAAAGTTGGCTTAAAGGTAAACTTTCAGAAGACTAAGATCATGGCATTGGGTCCCATCATTTAATGGTAAATAGATGAGAAAACAATGGAAACAGTGTCAGACTTTATTTTTTGGGCTCCAAAATCACTCAGATGGTGATTGCAGCCATGAAATTAAAAGATGCTTACTCCTTGGAAGGAAAGTTATGACCAACCTAGACAGCATATTAAAAAGCAGAGACATTACTTTGTCAACAAAGGTCCATCTAGTCAAGGCTATGGCTGTAGTCATGTATGAATGTGAGAGTTGGACTGTGAAGAAAGCTGAGTGTCTAAGAATTGATGCTTTTAAACTGTCGTGTTGGAGAAGACTCTTGAGAGTCCCTTGGACTGCAAGGAGATCCAACCAGTCCATCCTAAAGGAGATCATTCCTGGGTGTTCATTGGAAGGATTGATGCTGAAGCTGAAACGCCAATACATTGGCCACCTCATGTGAAGAGTTGACTCATTGGAAAAGTCCCTGATTCTGGAAGAGATTGAAGTCATGAGGAGAAGGGGATGACAGAGGATGAGATGGCTGGATGGCATCACCAACTCAATGGACATGGGTTTGGGTGGACTCCGGGAGTTGGTGATGGACAGGGAGGCCTGGTGTGCTGTGATTCATGGGGTCACAAAGAGTCAGACGGCTGAGCGACTGAACTGAACTGAATTATTATGTTCTCACTATTTAAAATTTACTTTAGCTGCAAGTTTTGTCCAAATTATTTAATTTGGTATTATCAGAGGCAATATCAAATCCTTAACTATTGAAAGTTAATTCTTAAAATGTACTTTACCTACAAAAGACACAATCTATTTCATTACATTGTGAAAGGATGCCTTACTCTAAATCCAATACATCCAGCTCTCAATGACCCTGTTCTATAAATGAATAATATTCAGTTCAGTTCAGTTCAGTTCACTCAGTCGTGTCTGAGTCTTTGTGACTCCATGAACCATAGCATGCCAGGCCTCCCTGTCCATCACCAACTCCTGGAGTTTATTCAAACATCTCCATCGAGTCAGTGATGCCATCAAACCATCTCATCCTCTGTTGTCCCCTTCTCTGCCTGCCCTCAGTCTTTCCCAGCAGCAGGGTCTTTTCCAATGAGTCAGCTCGTCGCATCAGGTGGCCAAAGTATTGGAGTTTCAGTTTCAACATCAGTCCTTCCAATGAACACCCAGGACTGATCTCCTTTAGGATGGACTGGTTGGATCTCCTTGCAGTCCAAGGGACTCTCAAGAGTCTTTTCCAACACCACAGTTCAAAAGCATCAATTCTCTGGGGCTCAGCTTTCTTTATAGTCCAACTCTCACATCCATCCATGACCACTGGAAAAACCACAGTCTTGACTAGATGGACCTTTGTTGGTAAAGTAATGTCTCTGCTTTTTAATATGCTATCTAGGTTGGTCATAACTTTATTTCCAAGGAGTAAGCATCTTTTAATTTCATGGCTGCAATCACAGTCTGCAGTGATTTTGGAGCCCCAAAAAATAAAGTCTGACACTGTTTCCACTGTTTCCCCACCTGTTTGCCATGAAGTGATGGGACCGGATGCCATGGTTTAGTTTAATGAATATTGAGTTTTAAGCCAACTTTTCCACTCTCCTCTTTCACTTTCATCAAGAGGCTCTTTAGTTCATCTTCACTCTCTGCCATAAGGGTGGTGTCATCTGCATATCTGAGGTTATTGATATTCCTCCCAGCAATCTTGATTCCAGCTTGAGTTTCTTCCAGCCCAGTATTTCTCATGATGTACTCCGCACATAAGTTAAATAAGCAGGGTGACCATGTACAGCCTTGACGTACTCCTTTTCCTATTTGGAACCAGTCTGTTGTTCCATGTCCAGTTCTAACTGTTGCTTCCTGACATGCATACAGGTTTCTCAAGAGGCAGGTCAGACAGGTCTGGTATTCCCATCTCTTTATGAATTTTCCACAGTTTATTGTGATCCACACAGTCAAAGGCTTTGGCATAGTCAATAAAGCAGAAATCCATGTTTTTCTGGAACTCTCTTGCTTTTTCGATGATCCAGCGGATGTTGGCAATTTGATCTCTGATTCCTCTGCCTTTTCTAAAACTAGCTTGAACATCTGGAAGTTCACAGTTCACATATTGCTGAAGCCTGGCCTGGAGAATTTTGAGCATTACTTTACTCGCGTGTGAGATGAGTGCAATTGTGTGGTAGTTCACACATTCTTCGGCATTGCCTTTGGGATTGTAATGAAAACGGACCTTTTCCAGTCCTGTGTCCAGTGCTGAGTTTTCCAAATTTGCTGACATATTGAGGGCAGCACTTTCACAGCATCGTCTTTCAGGATTTGAAATAGCTCAACAGGAATTCCATCACCTCCGCAAGCTTTGTTCGTAGTGATGCTTCCTAAGACCCACTTGACTTCACATTCCAGGATGTCTTATTAGGACTTATTTTCTTAATCTTCAATCACACAGTAGAAAATAAAGAGCTGGTAAGATAACCAAAAAGCCAAAAAGCAAAGTCTAATTCACTTGACATCAACCAGATAAGGCAACAGACCCATATTGGAGAGAATTAAGTTGCTTTGTTGACTTAACAGCTCACTTTGCAAAACAAGTTCAGTGTTTTCATTCAATCTATCTTATTTGATTTATATCCAAAACACCAATACCACAAATCAAACTGAAAGAGGAGACAACCTCAAGAGCTGATTATGACTTCCAAAATAGAAAGAGAAGATTATTTGTATACGAACATAACCGGAAAAAGGACGGAAAAAAAAAAAAGAAAAAGAAATGCTGGACAAAAATGTGACTTTCCAGTATCTTTGTGGCGTGGGAATAATTATTAATGGTCAAAAATTAAGTTTTTATGAAAAATAGTGATTAGCTGGAAATTAGAAAGTATTGTGTTCCAGCTTGCCTCCTACTTTTATGAATGAATTCTACCTGTAAGTCCATGTCTCAATGGCCTCATCTGTAAAGTAAGCAATTTGGACAACACTCTTTCCAAAATCAATTTCACCTCTCAGTTTTCATAATGTATATTTCAAGTTACACTATTTTTTTTACATTGTTAGCAATCCCTTGAGTGAAAATCACAAATATATGTACAAACACAAGAACAAAGAAAAAATTAAATGCTTCTCATTCACAAAAAATACCTCTCATGAAATGAACAAAGGCAGAAAAAACAGAACTCCACTAGATTAAAAAAAAAAAAAAGTACTTCTAAAATAGGTCAAATTCAATCCACATTCTTAATGAAAACTATTGTTAGCACATGCTTGCAAAAATATTCATTACAGTTCAAATCTAATTTCTGTTCTCCAAGCAGCTATAATAGAATCAGTGAATATTTCCATAATATCTTTTACATTCATGTCAGTGAGATAACAGTTTCATACTCAAAGATTTCTAATTGATTTGACCATAAAATAAGCCTTTTGTACAAAGAAGGGCAAAAAATAAAAGATAAGAAAGATGGCAATTTAACTTTCAGATGTATCCTGCATACTGATATATTGGGGCCATTAAAATGCAGAACACAAAAAATAAAAAGGCTAAGGCAATAAAATCATGAAACTGACCAAAGAGTCGTTTAGCTACAATAACTACACAAGGACACAGGTATTTCTTTCTGTAACTTTTTGAAAACAGAGAGTCCATTTCAGAGAAAAAACATCAGATGTTTATATAAGAGTTACTTCGCAAATAGAATTATTAAAAGGATTATTCAATAGCAAGTAACCTACAGAAGTTTCATTAGTAAGTCTTAAAAATATCCCTGGCTAGAGAGTATGCAAGAATGTGTGTGTGTGTGTGTGTGTGTGTGTGTGTGTGTGTGTGTGTAGTTCTTGCCTTTTGATTTTAAGATTGAATCTGAGCATTTGGATAATATTTATTCCCATATTCACATTTCTTAATCCCATTTCCCTCATTTGTAAAATGTTGACTATAACATCTATCTAATGGGATTATTATGCACACTAAAAGTTATAAAATAAATTCAAACATATTTAAATTGGGTAGGAACATACTAATGTAAGCTATTACTACTTTCTCCTTGGTAAGCATTTAAGAAATTGGAAGCTGTTGTCTTCAGAGTAATCTGCCAAGGGTTTGAAAAAAATACAAACATCAGGAGGGAAGCCACACATGGCATCCTTGAGCTATAATGTTTTAGTTAATGGCAACCCACTCCAGTATTCTTGCCTGGAGAACCCCATGGACAGAGGAGCCTGGTAGGCTACAGTCCATGGGGTCGCAAAGAGTCGGACACGACTGAGCGATTTCACTTCACTTTCACTTTTGAAAAAAATCAAACCCATATCTATAGAAGTATCTTGCTATTCATCTATCACTCCACATCAAGGAAGTGAATACAGCATCTTTCAAATTGTTCCATACACTTTTTATCACTCCTTTTCAGTTTCCTTTTCTCATTGCTTTTACTTTTTCCTATCTGCATTTTCTATATAATGCTCTCCCTCAGAGTTTTCTGCTTTGCCATCTACCACTTATAATCTTCATCATCTTAAAGTCTTCATCTAATTGTGGTTTCAACCTTTGTCACAAAGTTGATAAATTCCCAAATGAGTATTCACCAAATGATAAGTCTCACCCTTCTGATTTAATTATTTCAGAGGGGGCATCTCCATCTGGACAATCTCCTTCAACCACTTCAAAAAAGAGTACACTCAAATAAACCACACTCTCTCTTTCTGAGAAATACACTTTGTATCTCAAATATCCTAGCTCTCTGCCAGTGGAACCTCAAATTTACAGTTAGCCTTTCTTTTTTTTTTTATTTATTCTTTTTCTATTTATTTTTATTAGTTGGAGGCTAATTACTTTGCAATATTGTAGTGGTTTTTGCCATACATTGACATGAATCAGCCATGGATTTACATGTGTTCCCCATCCCGATCTCCCCTCCCGTCTCCCTCCCCACCCCATCCCTTTGGGTCTTCCCAGTGCACCAGCCCTGAGCACTTGTCTCATGCATCCAACCTGGGCTGGTGATCTGTTTCACTCTTGATAATATACACGTTTCGATGCTGTTCTCTCGAAACATCCCATCCTCGCCTTCTCCCACAGAGTCCAAAACTCATTATCAGAGAAATGCAAATCAAAACCACAATGAGATACTATTACACGCCAGTCAGGATGGCTGCTATCCAAAAGTCTACAAGCAATAAATGCTGGAGAGGCTGTGGAGAAAAGGGAACCCTCTTACACTGTTGGTGGGAATGCAAACTAGTACAGCCGCTATGGAGAACAGTGTGGAGATTTCTTAAAAAACTGGAAATAGAACTGCCATATGACCCAGCAATCCCACTCCTGGGCATACATACTGAGGAAACCAGATCTGAAAGAGACACATGTACCCCAATGTTCATCTCAGCACCGTTTATAATAACCAGGACATGGAAGCAACCTAGATGCCCATCAGCAGACGAATGGATAAGGAAGCTGTGGTACATATACACCATGGAATATTACTCAGCCATTAAAAAGAATTCATTTGAATCAGTTGTAATGAGATGGATGAAACTGGAGCCCATTATACAGAGTGAAGTAAGCCAGAAAGATAAACACCAATACAGTATACTAATGCATATATATGGAATTTAGAAAGATGGTAACAATAACCCTATATGTAAGACAGAAAAAGAGACACAGATGTACAGTGAGCCTTTCCATACACCTTTTATTTCATCTTGAGCTTTCATTTTTCCTCCATGTTTTAAGTCTCATCTGTCTGCAAGTTTTTCTGGATGTGCCTCTGAAATGTCCACAGAACTGAATCTTTACTCTATCCTAATTATAACCAAACTAGCCCAGTATTCCAAGGTTTCCTGGGTATTTTCAAAAGCCAATCAGATAATAACTCAAAACAGGGTGCAAACTAATAACATTCTTTAAAATGCTACACATACACTCTTCTATATTTAAAATGGATAACCAACAAGAACCTGCTCCATAGATATGGAACTCTGTTCAATGTTATGTGGTAGCTTGGATGGGAGAATGGATACATGTATATGTATGACTGAGTCCCTTCACTGTCCACCTGCATACAAAGTAAAAAGTTTAAAAATAAATAAAGTGTAAAAAGCAACCCCAAAACTCTACTGCTGATCACAGAAGTGAGAAAATAAAAGAGCATAAGAAAGAAGAGCTTAGTCAGAATGATGCTTACTGATGTGGAAACAGAAGAAAGGAAAAAGAGATGAGGGTGAGTAGGTAAAGACTTGGTGAGCAGACAGACATGCAAAGAGAATCACTGACTTTCAGACTCAGACTTGACCCAGCGCTGCCATGGGGGGAAATATGAGTTTCTTATGTCACTCAGTTGCGGGTTTTAATCTGTTGCTGGCAATTCCTATGCTTAGATAACAAATGTAATACAGAAAACACCACCATATGTGATTCCCAAATGCTAGTCCTCCGAAATATGCTTCCCTCCCTCCATCTTTAATGTTCTGTGCTCTGTTCTTCAGAGCCTGCTGACTTAAAAAAATGCTTTTATCAGATGTTACTTTTGCTCAGATATATACAATGATTTCCTATTATAATTTTAGACATGATGAATTTCTCTGCTGACTTTCGAGGCCTTCTATTATCTGACTTCAAACTTTTTATCTAATATTTTCTTCTAGTTCTCTTGACAAAGTAGCTTTGCACCAGAGTCAAGTTCCCTTATTACCCTATAACTACATCGAGCTCCTTGCAGTGCCAACAGTATAATGTTTGTCTTTTCTCCCCATGGATTCCTCTATTTTAGATCAGTATCTACAAACATTCTTCAAGGTACAGCAAGAGTTCTACTTACTCCATGAAACTATATTCACCTAGACTATTCCCCCACTGAAACTTCTCCATAGTACTTAGTAGTAAAAGGTGAATAGATAATCTGATTAGTTAAAAGTAGAAAAATTACTTAGAGAAGCTGCTCTACATGGAATCAAATAGACACTGTGATTGATTGTTTTCCTTAGTTTGGTGATATTTCTACTACATTAACTAAAACAACTAGTAAATGGAATGTCCTAGAGTCACAGTGATATCTTGTTTTTGGTTTATCCTATTCTGACAACATTTGAAAGGTTCATTAAGCCAAAATTAGTTTCCAGCACGATCCGTAATGGCACAACTCCTTATGCGCCATATCAGTGGCATATTCTTGCCGCATGTGCTGAGATAAAAATAGCAATGTCAGACACAACAACTGTCAGATTTGATGCCTGGGGCATCGTTTTTTGATAGAGACAGCTGTGGATGCTAAATTGAGGCTTCCTATGTGCTCTGTTCTCCCACCTCTTTTAAGAAAGCTGTCTATCGATAGGCTTTATATTTTTGTGTTTTGCATCTGTATTCGGATGCTGAGAAAAACAAATAATGTACTAAATCCATGGTGTGGAGAGAGGGGAAGGAAAAACACCTGTCCAATGTAGAACTTTCAGTTACATTAGAAGAGAAGGTTCTCTGCTCTTATTGACAAGGACGTTCTTTTGGACCTGCTCAGACCATTGTTATGTTCCATATAAAAGCTGTTTCTGCAAATAAAAGGATCCTGTGGATTCCACTTCAAAGGTCTCACGATTTGAAGACCTCATACCCGTTTGCATTCCTTGCTCATCAGTGTACAGAAGGGGTCCACACACTTTTTCTATAAAGGGCTATGTAAACACTTTGGGCTTTGTAAACCATATCGTCTCTGTCACAATTGCAAACCCTGTCAAGGTGGTGAAAGCAGGTATAGACGACACGTGAATGACTGGGAGAGACTTTGTTCAAAAAAAACCATGATCAGTAACGAAGAGTTTTGAATTGTATGTAATTTTTACATGTCACAAAGTATTCTTCTTTTGATATGTTCCAAACATTTAAAAGGGCTTCCCTGGGAGCTCAGATGGTTAAGAATCTGCTTGAAATGCAGGAAACCCAGGTTCAAATCCCTGGGTCAGGAAGATACCCTGGAGAAGGGGACAGCAATCCATTCCAGTATTCTTGCCTGGAGAATTCCATGGACAGAGGACCTCGTCGGGCTACAGTCAATGGAGTATTGAAAGAAGGCAGTGAGTGGGTTTGGTACTCAGGCCATAGTCTGAGAACACCGGGTCTGCACAAGTAGTCCTCTGTCTCACTTTCAAAAACAGGTGTCCCTTTGGAGGCAGACTATCATCTCCAAATACTGAGATACCTGAGCCTAAGACTTATCCATTTTCTTTACCTGCAAACTGAGAGCTCTAAAAGAGAGGCACCTAGTCCCTATTTTTCAAAGGCCAGAAAAAGGCATCAGATTCCAAAATAAAAGTACCCAACTACCTTTTTAAGTCAAATTCAATCATAATCTAGCTTATCTGGTGGCTCAGATAGTAAAGCGTCTGTCTGCAATGTGGGAGACCCAGGTTTGATCCCTGGGTTGGGAAGATCCCCTGGAGAAGGAAATGGCAGCCCACTCCAGTACTCTTGCCTGGAAAATTCCATGGACAGAGGAGCCTAGTAGTCTAAAGTCCATGGGGTCCCAGAGAGTCAGACATGACTGAGTGACTTCACATGTATTTGATACATGTATCAAATTTTAACCTTAGCTTGTCTACATATCATAGGTTAAAAAAGACTGGGTAATCATGAGCCGTAGTTTCTGTACTTTAAAGAATCTCTATTTTTTGTTCTACCATAAACAAAAGTGGAAAATGTAGTACAGTTCTGGAATTTCAGTGTGATTAAATGCTAAGCCTCAGTTGCATCAGCCAGACTTAGATGTGATACAATCCAGCACCATACTGAGTCCTATTCTGAAGACTGCCGTTGCTACTTAGTCAAGGGAAGTGAGTCTTTAACACAGGGGTCACTTATAAATATGTACCAATAACACTATGTTCTAAGATGGTTTGTCAGCTGCTCAGCAGTGCTCACTACACAAGACTTGACCCCTCATCAAATTCCTGAAGGGGATGATCATAGGGAAGGTGCGTTGTGGTAGGGGTGCTGTGGTTAGGAGAGAGTGGGTCTGCACAATTGTCTTCAGGTGTCAGGCAGCCAGGAGGGCTGGCGTGTTTCTCCGACTTTATTTTCACCCTCTGCTTTTTGTGGAGGTATTCTTTTCTTTTTTTCTGTTTATTTTATTTCATGGTGTGTCAGTAAAGAGTGATACAATCAAGCTGTCTCTTTTAAGTGGTTTAAACCATAGCCTGAGTCCCAGAAGTATATAACTATATGAACAGGTTAACCTGGGCAGGTTAACACAGCAGTGGCGGGGCAGAGTTTACCAGATCCACACTGCTTCTGAGTAGTTTACCAAAACTGCCATGTAGTGGAACAGTATCATTATTTTTAAGCTGGAGTTTATGTACTACAGATGAGAAGTCTTGAGTTTCTCAGGGAATAGGTGAAGCTACAGAATAATATACCTATCTTCCTGGCTTAGATTATATTCAAAGTCTAGTGAAAACTACCATCTGTATATTTAGATAAGTATAAATAAATTATAATGAAAAAAAGTATAAATAAATTATAGGGCAGAATTCAAATTCACAGAGATTTTGATAATTAAGTGAACACTCCCCTCCCCAAATAAAAGTGTCTTACAAATGGTCAATTCATCTACCTCTTTATTAGACCAAGAAAATATCATGATTCTGCAATGCCACTAGTTATTTTGGTAAGAAAGTTTAGAAAGCATTGTTATAAGCTCCAGACACCTTCCTGATGGACAGGGCACTGAAATGTTTCTATGACTAATCAACACTTAGAGAAAGAAGGAAAAGTAAAATACATCTTCTGGTTCTCTTTTCATTCAAACATTCCAAATGTTAGTAGATTTAAACAGACTCATCTACTGAAAGTGCACACTATTTTTTATCTCAGGTATTATCATTTAATATGGTCTAGGAGTCTGTAAAGTTGAATTCTCCTTCCAAGTCTAATTTGTTACATGACATAAGTTACTTCTCTTCACTGTTCTCTGAGTTTTGGGAAAGGGGCCTCTACTTTCTTTCACTACATCGCAAGGTTTTAACAAAATTTTTGAAATAATACAAAAGTAAATTTAAAAGCAGAGACAATGAACAAATATTTAGGCTAGAAGAAAAAATATTTTTCCTAGATTATTGTTCAGTTGCTAAGTCATGTCCAACTCTTTGCGACCCCACGGACTGCAGCACACCAGGCCTCCCTCTCCTTCACTATCGCCTAGAGTTTGCTCAAACTCATTTTCATTGTGTAGGTGATGCCGTTCAACCATCTCAACCTGTCGCCCCCTTTTCCTCCTGCCCTCAATTTTTCCCAGCATTAGAGTCTTTTCCAATGAGTTGGCTCTTCACATCACATGGCCACAGTACTGAGGATTCAGCTTCAGCATCAGTCCTTCCAGTGAATATTCAGGACTGATTTCCCTTAAGATTGACTGCTTTGATCTCTGTGCTGTCCAAGGAGCTCTCAAAAGTCTTCTCCAGCACCACAGTTCAAAAGCATGAATTCTTCAATGAGATACATAAAATCAAAAAAAAGTGAGGCTATAAGAAAAACGAATGTTATGTTTTCTGAACCAGCTCTTCCTGAAATGCCATTTCTTAAGGAATTGAGTGAATCACTCTTTTAAAAGATTATATGAATAAATTTGAAATGCTTCACTTTGTTAGGATGAAAGTGTTTTCAATTATTGAAATTATTTGAAAATGCAAAAATTGCACTGGCTTCTACCCTATTAAATCTGTGTTTTTCTCCTATTTTTTTTCTTTTTGTTGTTGTTTTGTTTTGTTGAACAACAGTGCAGAATGACAGATTTTTTGGGGGGGGGAGAAAGAGAACTAGGAAAATATGATAACAGTCACAACTGGCTCCCTAGATTTATTTCCAGTTGATTTTACATCTGGTCCAACTATGTTGTTTGTTGATATTCTGTTGGCAACAGACATGAGCCGTATGTCTCTTTTGCTTTTATTAACATTTCCATAGCTCAACAAGAGAATTTGGTGGAAATTGAACTGACTGATCTTTGCATTACATCTCAAAGTTGGCATCTTTCCATCCCATATTCAAAAGGTCATCCAATCTGGTCAGTTTGGGGTATTTGTAAATATCTCTAGATTTCCTCCTCTCTAGTTACCAGGATCATCATGAAATTCTCCCTGATTACAGTAAAAGCCTTCTAATTTCTTTCTTGAGTGGGCATTTCAATCCACACATTTTGCTGGCACTATACTTAAGATTTTCAAATTAAAACCTGATCCTGTGCCTGGATAACTTCTTCAGTATGTCACTTACCTATAAAATAAACCCCTACTGTATTAGTGAGGCATGGAATACTTGCAATATTGGCTATCAATCTACTTCAAGCTCCCATCTCTTGCCATTTACTTACAAATCTCAGCAATTTTGACCTTATCATTCTTCAAACATTCCAAACCTTGTCATAACTGTGGCTCTTCACACGCACCTTTTACTCTGCCTGCCTGTCACTCATTCTTCTGAACCCAGCTCTACGTCAACTCCTCTATGAAGTCTTACACTCCTGGCTCTAACAACAAAACAAACCCCTCTGATGATACAGTGAATTAATATTCCCCTAGGAATGGCTCACAACTCGGAATGATTTTTATAATGACATACTTAGCAAGAGGGAAAAATAGCATAAATACCACTCTGGAAACAAACACAAATATAACTTCTCCAAATGGTATTTTAATATTCCAATAGCTTATTTGTTTCAATCACTTAATTCAGATTAGATGGATAATTTCTGATAATCCTTTTCTTCCCTCTCATACGTAGGCCTTTAAGAATATCAAAGTTCTCTTGGTATATTAATTAAGTTTTTCTACATGACTGAAGTGTTGAGAGTACTGTGCAACTACAGATTTAAGAAAAAGAAAACTGAGCTTTTGTGATTTATCCAATGCTACACAGGAACTCTGGCAGGCTACAGTCCAAAGGGTCACAAAGAGCTGGACATGATTAAGTGACTAAGCATACACGCATGCACCCAGGAACTCCATCAGGCAGAAGGGAAAAAAGCATCTCAGATCTTCCAAAGTCTCATAATGGGGAAAAAGCATTCATAAAACTGGTGTCCAATCTAACTGTGATGACTCCTACAAATGTTATTTTCCAAGGTTGGTAGATACTGCAGCCACTTTTCCAAACATTTTCTAAAAATAGAGGACAGAATGAGTAATGTTAGGGCTGGAGCCAGCAAAACAAACATGCTGGTAACAGCAGTGAGGGTTTCTGCACCCCGGCTCCAGTCTTTTGAGGTGCAAGACCCTAGTCCTGACTGCATTGCATTGCTTTTATGTGCCTCCTACAAATGTAGCAGTCATCTCAGTATGTTATTCCATTAATCCCCTCAGATAATTATTTAATGGAATTTTGCCATGTTGGCTTAATTACCTCCTTTTCTGCCTCCTGGGGATTTTGTAAATATGGGATGGTTTTGGAATGAAAAATGAATTGTTGTTTCCAAATAGCATGCAAAAAATTATGATCCAGAATTTTCACAAAGGTTTGAAAATAACATATGCTATCAAAATTTCTACTTGTAGATTTGTTTTGACTCCTGTCACATGTCTGGAGGAGATGCAACACTCTTTTCTAGGTCAAATCCCACATATATCACTAAAATGTTTGGTTTTCTGGGTTATTTTGATGTCAGCCCCGGAGATGTCATAGCTTTCTAAAGGTAAGAAGAGCAAAGTCTTTCTTTTTCTCTATAATGCCAACTTGGTATTTCTGAGCAAGTCTCATCTTTCTGTCTTGCTGAGAAAGACAGTTATTTCTGCTTCTTATCAATATTTATCTTTCTAGCAGTTCTATGATCCCCATCTCTACTTGGGAGCCATGCCTCGCATCCTGAAATGTCAGTTATCAATATAATTCCTTTCTATTTTAGTTTTTCATACATTGGCTGTTGACTGCAGCCACAAAATAAAAAGACACTTGCTCCTTGGAAGAAAAGCTATGACAAACCTAGAGAGCATATTAAAAAGCAGAGACATCACTTTGCTGACAAAGATCAATACAGTCAAAGATATGGTTTTTCCCATAGTCATGTTCAGATATAAGAGTTGGATCAAAGAGAAGGCTTAGTTAAGAAGAAATGATGCTTTCAAATTGTAGTGCTGGAGAAGACTCTTGAGGATCCCTTGGACAGCAAGGAGATCAAACCAGTCAATCCTAAAGAAATCAACACTGAATATTCACTGAAAGGAATGATGCTGAAACTACAATACTGTGGCCACATAATGCAAACTCACTGGAAAAGGCCCTGATGCTAGGAAAGATTGAGGGCAAGAGGATAAGGGGGCAATAGAGGATGAGATGGTTGGAAGGCATCATCGACTCAATGGACATGAGTTTAAGGGAACTCCAGGAGATGGTCAAGGACAGGGAAGCCTGGCTTGCTGCAGTTCATGGGGTCTCAAAGAGTTGGACACGATTTAGTGACTGAAAAACAACAATTATATTGGCTTATTGCTCCAACTACATTTAAAACACTTTGAATAAATGGCCCTTGAAGTATCCATCCTCAAACTCCCAAAATAGGTCTAGCACAGTGTCTTCAAGAGTAAATACTCAAAGTATGTCTGCTAAGTTTAAAAATAAAAGAATAAATGGAAAACACACACACACACAATGGGAACGGAATGGTGCCCAAACTTTTGTTTTTTAACAAAACTGGTAATAATGGGAAATGTTCATATTTTATCTTCTTATTGTAATATTGGCCAGCCTCAAGTCATCACAGGCAAACCTTATAAATACATAGAGTTGGTTTTCATTTGGGTGGAGCAGATCTGCCCACCTGTCAAAGCGAGAGAACTTCTATGACAGAGCTGAGATCAGGTTTGCCTGCCCATCTTTGAGTTCCCACATTCCTGGCCATCAGCCAGGGCTTGCCCATCACTAGGGAAGCCACCACTCCATGTACTCAGATTGTGTGTATCACCTGTCATCTTCAATGCACTAAATGACATTCCAGTGACTGGGAAGAGCTAATGATCCTCCAAAAAGAGAACAGCTCCCTCCCATCTGATTGTTAGGATCAGCCCCCTTATGTTTTAACTGAAAATTTTGGTCCTTTCTCCATTTTCTCTCTGAAATGAAAATACTGGGCCAGCTAAGTACAATTTAAACACTTTTACATTTGTTTTAAAACAATATTTAATCAATTCCCAAACAGGTTTTTTTTTTTTTTTTCCTTTACTCTCTCCACTGATTCTCTTATTTCAGGATATCTCCAATTGGGAACATTTGTAACACCAAAATCCAAATGTAGTAAGATACTGATAACTTTAAGGGTTTAACTATAAAGTTGTCTTAAATGTTGAAATGCCTTTCACATTTGAAAATGATAAACATATATCATTTATATTAAGAATAATAATTAGGCAACAGAGAATTTAGGAAATTGTCCCTGTCACTAAACTGAGTTCAAATGGGAAAGAAAAATAAGTTATTGAGTGAGTGGTGAAGTGTGGAATATCAAAAAGATGCAGATCAGAGTTCATAGTGTTTTCAGAAAATTCCCTATAAAAATACACACAAGCATTTAAAGACAGGAGTCTCTGCGTTGGTCAGATCAAGCATCTGGGGAAGCCAAATAGAACAGGGAAAACATTGACATAACTAAATGTGATTAAAGATGTACAAGCTTATTAACCCAATGATTCTTAGTAGGTAACTCATTCATTCATTCACCAATCCTTCTATCTTTCTCTCCTTTTATACTTTCTCTCCTTTTATATCATCCACTCATCTGTCTATACATCTATATCCATGATTTAAGTTCAGTGGCTAGTACAAGGTCCTCAAGTAATTTCTTATTGATTATATGAAAAAAGTAATGAATTATAATTATAATTTAATTTTATATAATTATATAAAATATAATTTTAATTTTATGTTTATTAGAATAATATTTTAACCTAGACATGAAATTTATCATTTTAACCTCAAAGTACACAAAACTATGGCTTTCAGTAGATTTACAATGTTGTGCAGCCATCGCCACTACCTAATTACAAAATATTTTCATCATCCTAAAAATCATCTTGTATTCATTAGACACTAACTCTCCATCTCCCTTTTTCCCCAGTCCCTGAAAACCACTAATCTACATTATGCTAAGTAAAATAAGCCAGACACAAAAGCTCATTACTTAGCATAATGTTTGCAAGCTCCACCCATGTTGCACCATGAATCCATATTTCATCCCTTTTTAAGGCTGAACTCAATCACCCTATATGGATATCCCATGATTTGTTTATGCATTTTTCAGTTGATGGACATTTGAACTGTTTCCACTTTTTACTATTACGAATAATGTTACTGTGAACATTCACATACAATCTTTTGTTTGAACACTTACTTTCAGTTCTTTGGGATATTTACCTAGGAGTGGGACTGCAGGTTCACCCGATAACTTTATGCTCAACTTTGTGAGGAGTCATCAAACTGTTTTTTTAGAGCAAATGCGTTAGCAGTGTATGAGGATTCCAATTTTTCCCTGCCATCACTCACATTTTTCATTCCATTTTTAAGTTATAGCCATCCTAAAAGGGTGTGAATTGATATTTCATAGTTTTGATTTGCATTTCTCTAATAAGTAATGACATTAAGCATCTTTTCATTATTTCTTGGCAATTTGCACATGTTCTTTGCAGAAATGCAAATTTTAAGTTTTCTGCCCATTTAAAAATTGAGTTATTGAGTTTTAGATCTTTATATGTTCTGGATATTAAACACTTATCAGAAATATGGCCTGCAAATATTTTCCCCCATTCTTCAGGTTATCTTTTCACTTTCTTGATAGTGTTCTTTGATGTATAATATTCTTACTTTTGATGAAATCAAATTTATTTCTGTTGTTGCTTGCAATTTTGATGTCATGCTAAGAATACACTGCCAAATCCAAGGTCATCAAGATTTACTCCTATGTATACTTCTAAGATTTTTATAGTTTTAGCTCTTAGTTTAGGCATTTGATCCATTTTTAATTTTTGTGCACAGTGAGGTTTGGGTCGAAGCTAATTCTTTTGCATGCGGTTGTCCAAGCACCATTCAGTAAAAGGACAATTCTTTCTACACTGAACAATTTTCATATTCTTGATGAAAACCAGTTGACCAGAGATGTATAGGTTTATTTTTGGACTCTCAACTGTATTCTATTGATTGATACGCCTATCCTATACCACTACCAACTGTTTTGATTAGTGTAGTTTGGCAGTAAGTTTTGGAATTGGAAAGTCTCATGCCTCCAACTTTGCTTTTGCTTTGAAGATTATTTTGACTACTCTGATTCTTCCGAAGTTCCACATAACTTTTCAGATCAGCTTTTTCATTTCTGAAGGAGAAGTCTCTTAGAATTTTGGCAAGGATTACATTAAATCTGTATATCAATTTAGGGAGCTTGTCATTTTAATAGTATTAATTTTTCCAATCCAGGATCGATGGATATCTTTCTATTTATTTAGTTCTTTAATTTCTTTCAGCAGTGATTGGTACTCCTCAGTGTACAAGCTTTATACTCTTTTGCTTAAATTTATTATTCAATTAATATTTATCAAACTTACCAGATGCTGTCGGTATAGTGATGAAGATACAATTAAAAGCCAAACCCTAACTCCCTTTTATTTATTTGTCTTAATAGGTCCATTTGGACTGGGACAGAAGCTTTTATTTAGGACTGACAATACACGTCCAAATCTTTACATTTTATTGCTTGGACATCTATCAGTAGCCATTAGTGCTGCTTCAAAATTCAGCCTGACTATATTTTCTATTCTTGCTTCTCCTCTATGTATGATCCTAGGCTTGAAAAAAGAAATATTCCAATGGCATCAAGTATTATTAGTTTAATGGAATAATATCAATAAGTGGTTTGAACATGCTCAAATAATCATTTTTCATTCACTTGCACACTAAATGATTGTTTTATCCAATGACATTTTTGACCTTGTAAGTGTTGGACATTATTAAAGGCACCAGTGATGGAAAAGCAAAAAATACATTGTTCCCGTCCTCAAAGAACTGAATAAATTTGGGTAACAAGTATAAACAATACAATATAGGAGTATAAAGAGGTAAGTTCTAGTATAATGATTCTTGTGAAGTGTTAGGTTGGAATAAAGTAATAGAATAAAAGAAGGATTTTCCAGTTTTAATGACTGAAAAAGGCATTTGCGTGTGAGAAGACATTGTAAGCAGCTAGTACAGAATATACAAAGCAGTGAAGTGTAATGCAGGAAGTTATATTTTGAGAATTCTTTGTGATCGTATCTAAAGGAGGAGTTGAGTATGAATCGCCAGGGAAAGAGTGCCAAGAGATGAGCTTTAAAAGATACCCAGGTATTACGCCAAGGACAACATTCTACCAATCAGCGGTTTCCATACAGATTTTAGTCACATACTTCTTTGTATTCAAAACATGAGCAGAGCAAATTATAAACAAATAAAATGAATAAGAGAGGGAAGACTGAAAGGCCTCCTCAGTCACCTCACAACTCTTAATTAGTCAACATTCATAAAAGAGTTTTGAAAACCACTGTTGTTCACATGAGAAACTGTACAATATTCTACAAATATTTGGAATCAAAGGAAAATAATTTAATTCTTACTGGTTATAAAGAAAGTCAGCTTATTAGCCTAGGAATGGTTTCAGGTTTGTAAATGGACTAGGAAATATACCCACTGATTTTACTCATGCTCCTCTATGATTCATCCTCCATATAACTGCCAGTCATTTCCTTGAAAATCAGGTAACCAGTCTTTGGTTGAAATTCTTGCAACTGCATCTAAATAAGATCCAGACTCCTTTCTGTAGTCTGAACTCCCTGCTTGTCTCTCCCTCTTCATTCTCCTACCATCGTCCCTCATAGTCAACCTGAAAATGAAAGCGTTAGTCACTCAGCTGTGTCCGACTCTGTGTGACCCCATGGACTGCAGCCCACCAGGCTCCTCTGCCCATGGAATTCTCCAGGCAAGAATACTGGAGTGGGAAGCCATTCCCTTTTTCAGGAGACCGTCCCAACCCAGGGACTGAACCCCATTCTCCCGCATTGCAGGCAGATTCTTTACTGTCTGAGCCATGAAGGAACCTGACCACCCAACCTGACCTAGCCACAATGTCTTTCTTCTCTTCTTCAAACACAATGCTTGATTTAGCCTTTTTTCTCTGCTCTCTTTTGGCCTGAGATGCTTTGCTTCTAGCTCTTCATATAGCAGGACCCTTTATCATCAGGATTTATTTGAAATTCCTCCCATTCCTAGAGGCCTCCTCTGTCTACATCAACTAAGAGAGATTTCTCTTGTCACTATAGGACAGCTCACCCTCCTTTATTTTTCTTTCTTGCATTTAGCACAATTTCAATCATCACGTATATTTATTATTTCTCATGTTTCTATCTCATCCCAGAAAATAAACACCATTAGAAGGGCTTGTCTGCCTTGTCCATGCCCAGGTTCTCAGAAAAAGGCAAAGAACATATCATTCCCTCATTGCATATTTGTTAATAAATGAAGTGAAAATGAATTAAACAAAAGGTAGCTCCACCAACAAAATGTAGGGTATATATCAGTGGGTGTAGGTCAACTAGCCCAGAGCAATTCTAATACAGCCTATAAGCTTCTTAGTTGGCCACTCATCATCTGAAAGGATAGCTTCTGTGAATCTGGTGTATGACTCATCACTTCCACCCTTCCTTTTTCATTTTTACCTTTCCTAATTCATCTTTCCAGTCACCTATGCCCCTGCCCCTTGTTTTTGAACAAAGAGTTTTTATTCAAAAGCAACCCCAAAGGAGTACAAAACAGGGGGTAAGAACAAGGCAGCTTTGGTGAATTGACTATAACCAGCAAGCCATCACCAGAACCATACGAGTTATGCCAATTTGAATGACAGATGTGAAAAAGCATCTTACAACACTAATAAAATGCTTACTTAGAGTCACATGCATCACTGGCAACAATATGTAAGATATTACATAGATTCTGGGCTAACCTCACACTTAAGATTCAGATTTTACCAAAAGAATATGATTTTAAAAATCACTTCTCACAGTCAACAGACCTTCAGAAAACTCTCTTAAGGAACTTTTGATGACTTAAAGAAAACGGATGAACTAAAAAGCACTCTGACTTCAGGGTAGAAGAAAATTAAATTGGTTTCCACTAAGTTGACCACAATCAAGAAATTCAAACTTAACTGCAAAAAGTGAGAGAAACACTTGAAGACTAGTAATACGGTTTCAGGGAGAAGAAGACAAATTTAGCCAAAGTTTTTGAACTCTCTAGTGAGAAGGGAGGTCATAGATAGGAAGACCAAGAAGTAGTCTGCAATAACCCACACAGGCAATGATTAAACCTGGGATGAGAACAAGAATTATTGATTGTCTAAAGGGGGACTGGGTGGGGGCAGTTAATTTCCCTTGCTTCTTCTTTACTTCACACAAATAAATCATTGCTTTCAACCTATACATCTGAAGAAAACACATCATGAAAAAAAGAACTATTGGTGGTTTAAAAAACAGGTATAAAAAGTTAAATGCTGCTAGAACTGGATCTGTAAAGATAGCTGTATAAACTTAAATTATTAATTGCTAGGGCCAACACTGATTCCCATAGTGCCAGATCCTGCTGAGATTTTGAAAACCAATATGTTTTTGTCTTGAAGGGTGTTTGAAAGAAACTGGTTAACCTAAAAGGCCTTGAGATGTTAGGGGAATTACAGAAGAGAGACTCTGTAAATCAATACAATTTCTTCAGCAAATACTGTATCAAAAAGAAGGACATTGAATTCAACATTGTCAGCAATGGAGATAAAATCATTTATATCCAAGGAAGTGTAAACAGCCTCAGATTAAATAGTTGGCAGCACAGGAGGAAATTGAAAGAGGCTCTCATCATACTGCACCCACACAATCTTTGATTCAGTCGGAGGCCCATTTACAAAGACAGACCATTGGTTTGAAGAATGACCACCCCCTCCAAAGTCTGCTTTTAAGACTTAATAGAAAGCGCTCTGCGCTTTCCTTCCAGAAAAATGAAGATGCTTCACATTTTCAAACAGTGATTCCAGCCAGTAAATGGATTAAAGTGATCTCTCCCATTTCACAGATAGAGCACAAGAGTGCTGACAAAGCTGAAGTACTTTAAATGATATATGCACTTATTACACTACAATTTGAATTTTTACTATCATCTTAAGAGTCTATAATTGTTCCAGAATTGAAAACATGATTCCCACAGCAAAAAAAAGAAAAAATAATTAGTGCTAAATTAAAATACTGAAGTATTTGAAACATTAATGCTGCCTGCTACAAATCCTCTCCTCTCTCTGTTGTTGTTTAGTCACTAATTCATATCCAACTCTTTTGCCACCCCATGGTCTGTAGCCCTCTAGGCGCCACTATCCAGGGAATTTCCCAGGCAAGAATACCAGAGTGGTTTCCATCTCCTTCTCCAGGGGATCTCCCTGACCCAGGAACTGAACCTGTGTCTCCTGCATTACAGGCAGATTCCTTACTGCTGAGCCACTAGGGAAGTCCTACTAGTTGACCTCACTTTATATTTAAAACCAGGAAACAGTATCTTATAATCTATCTTCATTCAAATATTTAATTATTGCATATTCCATGTTTTTATTAACCCCTCCAGCTCCCACAGAGTCAACACAGCAAGACAAAAAGTGTAGAGTTTTTCCTCTTCCCAAGGATTCCTCTATTCCCATGTAAAGTCAAATGAAATAATGTCCCAAGGAGATGCCGGGAATACAGTATGTGAATCAAAATGAGAAGGAAATTGGAGTCTTAAAGAGAATGAAGAACTAATCCATTAATTACTAGCACTTATTGACCATCAACTGTGACATATCCACTATAAGGCATTACAGAAAACGTTGAACAATTACAGAAAAGGTTCATACCTTTAGAAACAATATGGAACCTACAAAATAATCTTACCTAAAACACCAGAGAACCCTATTTGATTATAACATCTTTGAAAATTCTTGAAGTCACAAATGTATAAGTATTCTTTGCTAACACCTCACCCTGTTTGGTTTGAATTACACTCGAGATAGTTATTAAGCTAAATAAGGTAGTTTTTGTAACCATCCCACCCCCAAACATCACAGTATTTTGCCAGTAGTTTTTGGCGACAAGTTATATTAGGAAGCATAATTAATAATATGCAAATTCAATGGTCAGTATATTAAATTGGTATTTCTTCACTAAATATCCTGTACTTTCTTCTCCCAATAGCTAATGGTTTTCCATTGAATTCCATTGATGCTTTTCTATTGAGTTTATCCACAAGTCAAAGACTTCTATCTAGTTAGAGCAAACAAATCTTCAAGAGTTGAAGCCTATCAGCTCTTCTGGTATGTCAGGATTCTCAGAAAAGGCTAACTTCTCAAACACCTTCATATTTCATTGTGATCCCCAGATGATAAACAGCAGCCCTTTAATTTCACTGAAAAGGAGCTTCCTTTCCAATTTCTATTGGAAACAACCTACCAAAATGCTGTCACTTCAGCTACTAGAGGAAACTTTCCCCCCCATGTAAGAGGTAATGCAAGCTAAGAGGAATGTGATCTATCTTCCATTCACACCAGAACTGGGGCATGTTTATCGTCAAACCAGTCCATAGCTCTTTTCCTTCCTCTGGCTCTCCTCATAATTTCCAGGATCTTCCACTGACTTTTGGCTCTTAACTTTTTAAAGTCAAAATTGGTGAACCTTCTTTAGCTCCTCCAGAGAATATGGGTAAAATTAAGAAACATTCAAAATAATTTCTACCCAAGATTAGAAACTTGACTACATTTCCAACTTTCAAAGGAACAAAAGCAATCATCGATTCAGAGTTCACATTAAAAAAAAAAAAAAAAAAAAAAATCAGACACTAAAACAAACTTGTTTGCTCAGTTTTAATCCCTATATAAATACAACATATTCCAGACATTTCAGGATCTTACTTTAGGGGTTTGCCCATTTGTTGTTGTTGTTTTTTTTTTTTCTAATTTTAAACTCACTAGATCTTTGATACTAATAGTCACTGAGGTCCAGCTGCAAAAATGTAAATGTAAATCCCACCCCTCCCCCGCAAAGAGGATAATATCAATGATAAAGGAGCAGCTCCTGATATTGCGAAAATATTTTAGGCTATTTATCCTTTATAAGCCTGATGCTATGGTGGGCAAATATGGACATTACATTACAGACAGGGAAATCAAGCCCATGAGTATTAAGCACGTTGCCCCAGATCTAACATTAAATCATGAGAAGAGCGAAGCTTCAATGTAAGACTGATGCCTTAGCATAAGAGAATAGCATTGAAACATGTACATTACCACATGTAAAACAGATGACCAGTGCAAGCCTGATGCATGAAATAGGGCACCCAAAGTCAGTGTTCAGGAACAATACAGAAGGACGGGGGGGAAAGAGAGATCGGGGGAGGTTCAGGATGGGGGGGAACACATGTATACCTGTGGTCAATTCATGTTGATGTATGGCAAAACCCATCACAATATTGTAATCATTCTCCAATTAAAATAAATTAATAAAAAAAAGGATTAAAAAAAACACTAGTTCTTCAGGAGACTGAGACAACTGATCACATTTGATGAATCTTAGAATTTCAACAAGGAGAAGAAAAAGCAGGAATTATTGAATAGGTCCAAATAAAAACATACTGTGATGTTTTGGCAATCTTACAATAGATTTATGGTAAATTGACTAGCACTGAAATCAATCCCTATCTTCTATAAAGCATTAAAAAATAACATACTTGTTCAGGTGAATGATACACCTAAGTGATATATGTCTGATATATACAAATCAACACTTGTGGGAGAAAATGGTAGCCATTTCCCATGATGCTTACATGAAAAGATTAAAATTCATTCTTTTCATAATGATTATGTATGTCACATCTTGAAATACAGTTTCATGGTCTGTTTAACAGCTTCTGTAATGTTTCAGATAAAAAACTAGAAAGAAAGAAAGAAAAAAAAAAACTAGAAAGAAATCTAACACATATTGAGTGCTTCTGTGCTTTCAGGTACTACTTGAGGTTTAGTACTCGTGATCTCATTTAATTTCCATACAACTTCTGTAATGTAACTAGTAACTTCCTTTCACTCATGCAGAATCTTTGGTCTAAAATTATTGAATGTTGTATCAAGGGTCACCCAGGTAACAGTGAAGGAGTTAGAATTTTCAGTCAAATATCTCATTTTTAAAGTGTCAAGCTCGTTGTATTACATCTGCGTTTTGGTAATTATAGTGTTATTGTCCACTGTCTCCATCCTTCCTCAGGGCATAAATTTAATACTCTTTAGACATGTTTCTCTTGTTGAACTGGGCCATGGCCCAGAGAATACTTTAATAAGTTACTACTAGACTGGATCTGATAAATTAGATAAAAACTGTCATTTCCACACTAAGCTTTACATGCTAGATCATACATACACATACACAAACACACATACACACACACTGCAAACTTTAAAAGAAGTCTACAAGGTCCTCCATCCTGCATAGAATTAGAACAATGTTCAAACATTATAGATGCATGTTCTGAAATTCAAAGACTTGGCTAAGCCCCACTTCTAAACAGATGGTACATTTCCTATTACTTCTCATATAATTATTTTTCCAAATGCTGATCAGTAACAAGTCCGCCCTCTTCTATCTTTTTCCAATGCCACCGGTTTCAACTCCTATTTGGAGCTCTTCTTACCTCCTGTTTTAAGCCCCCTAGTTGCTCTAAGGCACAACGATATCTTCTACCTCTCAATTCCTTAGCACAGAATATTCATATTGGATTATCCACCACTCATACATTGTCTTATAGAGTTACCTACTATTTTTTGTTACTGTTTTCTTTCCAACTTTTTGTACTGCAAACAGCAGTACTTGTCTTAGTGGTGGTGAGAGTTTGTGGCCTCTATGTTGAAATCAAGTACCCAAAGTCATCCAAAACAAATACTCAAACTAAATTAAAAGGTTGTGATTACTATGCAAATCTGGTGTCGAGACAAAACCCCTAACCTCCTCCCTAAACAAATATTTCCAACCAGAATGCTGCCTCTTCTAAGCCACTTTCTAATTTCTTCTTTTAATTGAAGGATAAATGCTTTACAATGTTGTGTTGGTGTCTACCCTACAGCAATGTGAATCAGCCATAATCCAAGCCACTCCTATGTAGATATTTTGAAGTCACTGCTGACTTCAAGATTGCTGGGGGAAATATCAATAACCTCAGATATGCAGATGACACCACCCTTATGGCAGAAAGCGGAGAAGAACTAAAGAGCCTCTTGATGAAAGTGAAAGAGGAGAGTGAAAGAGTTGGCTTAAAACTCAACATTCAGAAAACTAAGATCATGGCATCTGGTCCCATCACTTCATGGAGAACAGATGGGGAAACAATGAAAACAGTGACAGACTTCACTTTTGGGGGCTCCAAAATCACTGCAGATGGTGACTGCAGCCATGAAATTAAAAGATGCTTGCTCCTTGGAAGGAAAGTTATGACCAACCTAGACAGCATATTAAAAATCAGAGACATTACTTTGCCAACAAAGGGCTGTCTACTCAGAGTTGGACATGACTGAGTGACTGAACTAAAGTGAACTGACTGACTTCAAACTCATTTCTCTTTCTCTGTTTCTCATGATGCTTGATAGGCTAAATAGGAGTTCAGAATTACCTGAAATCTTCAACTAAATAAAAACCCTTCCCACTTCTCAGGCAAAGTGATGTGTATTTGTAAACACATGATTTGCAAGCAATACTGACTTTTCCAATCAGGAAAACAAGTCTGAAGCAGTTTAAGTTTTCAGCTTGAGTACAAGGAAGGGTTTGACATCATTATGTAATAACCTGGTACAATCCTAAAACTGCTTTCCTTTTTCCCCTCTTGCTGCCTTATCCAGGTTTTCACTCAGGACACACACAGACTATGTTGGTCTCCTAAGCTGTGTCCCACTCTTGCGATACTGGAGCAGCTTGCCATTTCCTTCTTCACTGAGACTATGCTAGGCCCATAATAATCTTCATCTTTTTACTGTTACGCTATTTTAATATGGAGAGTCGCTTGGTGTCCTAGGTCATCTTCTTTGACACTTGCTTGCCTTTCCTTTCTCGGAACATATAAGCATACTAATATTGGCTAAAATGTGCTTTGTTGTGTGATTAAAACTATGAAAGAACTCTCTACTCTGTTCAGGTACATTTTAGATGCCAATTATAATTAAATTGATCTGTATTTGTTGTTCATTTACTCGTCTTGTACCTTTAATTCTGACTCATGGCAAAAACCATTTTCTTGCATTTTTACTTATATCTACTTGTTTCTCAAACACCATGAGACCTATTTTTATATTTTATCCTTCTTCCCTCTGAATCCCTGTGTCAGACATCTGAGCAGTTAGACAGCTTAAGAGCATCTTTTCTTGGTTGATATTTGCTTTGACATCAATGGGAACTCACATGTGTAAATGAAAACTCTTCTATGGAAAGAATCTTCTTTAGGACCCATCTGGGTCAGCCAGATAAGTCTGAGAACAGTTTTATGTTGCTCAAGAAAATTCAACTATTTATCACTGTGAGGTACTCTGAGCGGATTCATATAGGAATGCATCAGATATATTTAAAAACATTTCATACCATCATATGAAAATGTATCTTCCAGTTCACAGCTCTTCATATAGTAATTCCTCATATGAATCTTCAAAAAATTACATCATTACAGAAATTTTGACCAACATTTTTATGGGGACATATTACCTTGGTAAATTTTAGGTAAATTAACTAAAGCATATTTACAAGATTAGATCATTTGATCAAGATGGTAAAGGGCAGAATCAGGATTAAAGTTTTACATGTTCTGTTTATAAACAATACCAAGGATTGATAATATGCAAATGATTTTTAAAAGACTATAAAATTAACTCATTTTGAAAGTCCATTAAATTAAACCAGTATTTTTTGCTTATATAAAATGAAATGATTAATTCACTTATTCATTTATGTATGCCATAATGCTGGCACTTATTCAACAAGAATTTATTAATTACCTAGTGTATGCCAGAACTGCTACATACAGCAGCAGATGTAGAGACGAATAAGACAAGCTTTGTGCAATATGTAGCAAAGCAGTGTCCTGCTTAAAATGCAGGGTGTTGAGTCACACTTGGTTTTTCGTTTTTGTTTTTTTAATATCCAGAGTCAAACTAGACATTGGTCTATGTTTCTGCACCTTCTATTTTCATATTAGTTATATAACATATCTAATGTTCTATACAAGGACAAATATTCATCCAAAAAGATAATAGAAAAATGAATGTTTTTCTTTCCTGAGGTAAATTTTAACTTCCTAAAGAGTTGCAAAAATAGTTCAAAGATTATATGAAGTGTTCAGAAGAGGTAAATTCAAGAGACAGAAAGTAGATAAGTAGTTGCTTAGGTCTAGAGATGGGAGGTTATGGGGGAGAAAAGAGTAACAGATGAGTGTGTTAAATGCTCAGTCATGTTTGACTTTGAGATCCCATGGCCTGTAGTCTATAGCCAGGCTTCTCTGTCCATGGAATTCTCCAGGCAAGAACACCGGTGTGGGTAGCCACGAGTAGCAGGTTTCTTTTAGGGTATTTCCAATGATAGTACACTTGTTCTTCAGGGCTGACATTTATACCTATATTTCCATCTTTATGCTCATATTTTTATATCTACACAGGTGACCCTTAAACAAGATGGATTCAACAAATGCATGCTAGAGTACTACACAACCCAAGGATGGGAAACTGCAGATACTATAGGACCCAATAAGGGCCCACTATAAAGTTACGCTGTGGATTTTTGACTTCATGGGGGTTGACACCCCTAACCCCCATGCATTATTCAATACCAGTGTTACTTTCTTTCCATAATTGTGTCAATATCATCTGTCGTTTTTAGAGTTTAGGTTGGAAAGGGGATGCCATGTTGATCCTATCCCGCCACTAATGCACATTTGACTTTTAAATTCAAATAGTTCCTCTCCAGTAACAGCAAGTCAAAAATGTGATTTGTCCCTACTGACCCCAGTCAGTTAAAACATTTCACAGAGCAGGATGCCTCCCTTCAAGTCCGCACCTCCATTTTTAGAAGGAGTTCATGGCATGCATACAATCTGTCCATGAGCACTTCTACAGAATGTCCTGAAGCCCCTGCCACCCCTAACACTCTCCCCTTACCCAGATACATTTGCTCAAGAAACCATCTCATTATAAAACTGCATGCCTAAGGAAATGCCAGTCTGTTGGATGTCCTTCTTAGTACCATACACAATTCACTCAAGAAAAGCCAGGAAACAGGCAATTCATTTATATGCTCATTTTAGATTTTGAAATTCATAAAACTGATCATACTATCCACTGCACCATTTTCCTTATAGATATGTTGAATAAACGACAGCAAATAAGAGGCAGTGATAGTGTAAAATGTCCAGCTTTCCAAATCAATTCAGTTTTATTGGCACAAAATTGCAAATACTTAAGATTTCAAATTATGGATATTGCCAAGTTTGACAAGATTTATGCGTGATATACAAACTGATGGTAAGCCTGTAATTTCAGATTATTAGCAAGTTTAGAGGAGGATAAGGACATGCTCTTTTTAAGTGTCTCTGACTGTTCCAATTGTATTATAATTATTAATCCCTAACCTACATAGTGTACCAGGTTTGATTCACAATGACCAAAAAGGGTGTTTCTCATCTTAGCTACCATAAAACATTACTGTGTAGTAAGGAATTGTTTTCATTGCTAATATCTCAATATCAGAACCCATCAAAATTATTATGAAATATTTTCTTTCACTAGAATATTTTAACATTTGGGTATTTAAAGTGCTAAGCTATTGGGAAAAAAATTATATATCCAGAATGATTCATGCATGGAGGGCTCTTGTTAGACAAGATGTTTCTGTAATTATTTTTGTGAAGTATAATCATTGATGAAAGTGAAAGGAGAGTGAAAAAGTTGGCTTAAAGCTCAACATGCAGAAAACTAAGATCATGGCATCCAGTCCCATCACTTCATGGCAGATAGATGGGGAAACGGTGGAAACAGTGGCTGACTTTATTTTTCTGGGCTCCAAAATCACTGCAGATGGTGATTGCAGCCATGAAATTAAAAGACGCTTACTCCTTGGAAGGAAAGTTATGACAAACAGAGACAGCATATTAAAAAGCAGAGATATTACTTTGCCAACAAAGGTCCATCGAATCAAGGCTATGGGTTTTCCAGTGGTCATATATGTATGTGAGAGTTGGACTATAAAGAAAGCTGAGCCCCAGAGAATTGATGCTTTTGAACTGTGGTGTTGGAGAAGACTCTTGAGAGTCCCTTGGACTGCAAGGAGATCCAACCAGTCCATCCTAAAGGAGATCAGTCCTGGGTGTTCATTGGAAGGACTGATGCTGAAGCTGAAACTCCAATACTTTGGCCACCTGATGCAAAGAGCTGACTCATTGGAAAAGACCCTGATTCTGGGAAAGACTGAGGGCAGGAGGAGAAGGGAATGACAGAGGATGAGATGGTTGGATGGCATCACCAACTCAATGGACATGAGTTTGGGTGGACTCGGGGAGTTGGTGATGGACAGGGAGGCCTGGCGTGCTGCGGTTCATGGGGTCGCAAGGAGTCAGACACAACTGAGCGACTGAACTGATATTGATAATCATTTCAAAGATTAAACAGGTTCAAGGACTTTTTTTCCTCAACAGACCATCTTATGAAGAACTTGCATAATATTTTTATATAAGGAATAGACCATTAAATAAGGTCATTGACCAAGGATCAAAACTCAGCTTATGCAAGCAATACATGTAAGAGATGTATTCACAGCACTAAACCAATAGGTAGAGCCATTCAAACTAATTAAGTCAAAAAGAGACAAAAATAACTAAAATTTAGTCAAAATAGACAATGTTGTTCCTCCACCCATTAAAACATTCATTGTTTACTAGAATCAAAGCAGCTTCTGGTTTGTCAGTTCTTAAATATGTTAATATGTGCCCAAAATGCTATAGGCTATATGACAGTAGAAAGTAACAAAGGTGGGCAAAAGGGAGAGAGGTTAATTCAACATTATAGGAAGCATTAAAAATGCTTTATAGAATATGCACTAACCTGGATTTTGGAAAGGAGATAGTGTCGTGAGGCACACATAGAAGGAAAATTTCTGACAGACCTTTAATATGTGCTTAATAAATATTTCAGAGAACCTTTGAATGAATGGGTGAATGAATGGGTGTACCTATGATAGGACAGAATTGTGTCAACAAAGTCAAAGATAGAGAAAACACTCTGAAACATTAATAAGCTGTCAGTCAGTCAGTATGACAGGAGCACAGATTACACTGTAGGACATGGTGAAAACTAAAGACTGTGATACAGGCAGGGTTAGATGATAAAACCCCCACTTCTAAACTAAAATTTTTAGCAGTAAAGGCGGTGGGAATAATTTAGATCTTAACAGAAGACTATCACTGTCATATATATATATATATATATATGTATATATATATTTGAGATTACAATGGTAGCAATGAGTAAGGAAGAAACAAATGAAATCAATTTGAAATGTCATTCATGCTATCAAATTGATAGTGTTTTCTTTAATAAGTGTAAATACCCAGTATTAGCATAGCTGACAACTATCTAGATTGAAGAAAGTAGTAAAATTTTGGGAAAACTCCCATGTAAATGTGAAAAAGATTGTTTAATTCTCTACAGTCATACAAAGCAACCATGATGTGACAGTAGATAAGGTGAAGTATTGACTTGATATGAGGGTTAAGACTGGAAAAGTAGAGGGTAAAGTGGATCAATATATTGACAATACCAAATCAAAAACAGCACTAGACAAATTTAAACAGACAAGGAACACTTTCTTCAAGACTATTGCAATAACGGGGGGAGAAAGACCAGAGCTCAGTCTTAATCCACTCAACTCCTCTGAGGGAAGTGGAAACCCTTAGACCACCTTTGCTTGCTAATCAGCTGTAGCCGAAGAACAAGGGGGATGTTGTTGTTCAGTCACTAAGTTGTGTCCAACTCTTTGTGACCCCATGGACGGCAGCACGCCAGGCCTTTCTGTCCCTCACAATCTCCCTCACTATGCCCAAGTTCATGTCCATTGAATCGGTGATACTATCCAAAGGAAAAGGAGACTTCCTCATATTTTCATGACAGGAGGCAGATTTACATCTCGGAGCAAAGTACCCACTGAAATGAAGGTATACTCTCCCACAGACTGGGTAATAGGGGCAACCACATTCCTTGAAGATTAATTATCACAGGAATGGCTCTCAAGTCGCAGAGAAACACATTACCAAGTAGCACAACAGGCAAAAAGCATTTTAAAAGCTTTCAATCTCAAAGGAGCACTAAGAGAATTTACAATTTTAAGTTTTCTTATGTAAATATTCTAGAAAAAGGAAAGTCAGAGACCTAGACTCAAGGAGCAAGCTTTAGTCAAAATGGGAGGAATATTAAGGACCTCTTGGTCAATGGGAAGACAGTGACTTCTGTTACACACAGAGTCAAATCTAAGTGGTAGATTGAAAGGTAATAAAAATGTTAAGACATGGGGCGTTTTCATGAGTTTAAGAACAAAATATAGGACATGACAGACAGAAAGGTGAATGTACAGGAGATGGCAGTAAATATTAATATGCTTCTATATTTCACTTTAACATTTTGGAATGCATTTTGACATGCGTCATGAAAGTGGGTTTCTGATAATGATGGATGGGTGGAGATATTAAAAGTAAAATTGAGGCTAGGGTGATCTATTGTAACACTAATGAGATTTTTTGGGGGGAGGGGGTATTCTCTGTGTTAAACATATTGCATGTAACAAGCCCTAATCCCACACTTTGGAAAAAGCTATCAGAAGATTTTTGTCACATTTGAACACATTCTTGCAATGCTTCATTTACTGCTTGAAACCTGGTGTAAACTAAATGTTATGGAGTGTCATGATTCTGGAGTATTTGCAACTGTGTAAATGTGTTTTGGTTGTTTTCTTTTTACTTTGTATTTTTGTTTCCATTCTCATAGACAGACTATTAGGGTTTCTAACCCCTTCCAGGTGCCTTTCTCAGCAATAGGAATTGCTTGCTTTAATCTAAGAAATAAAATACTCAGGCTTGTTGAATTTTACACACTAGATATAATTAATACTTACTTTTGCTGGGAGATTGAATGGGAGTAGGGGAGGCAGCAGAGTTATGTTTTACTGCAAATACTTCTGTATTATTGGAATTATTATAAGTCTATAATTCCTTTTAACTTTAGAAAGCCTGTTTGAAAAAATACATGCAGATTAATTACTTTATTATTTTTTTTTAGATTTTTTTTAGATTAATTACTTTAAATGAGCATCTGAGGGACTTTCTTCTGACAAAAATCAGTGAATGGTAATGTATAAGCTTTGTGGCTTCTTCTTCAGACTGCCCCAACATCTTCTTAGTGTCCTTTCAATTTATCAGTGCCCTCGACATATGTGAGGTCACCAAGTTTTTGAATTTTGAACTCTGGCATTATTATATGCACACATTTTCTAATTTCAAAAGGCAAAAACAGTGACAAAAAATCTGGGATCCAATAATTTCCATTATTTAGCACTGAAGAGGTTAAAAATCCCATTGAAGCAGATTTCAGTGTTTTAGTGTTCTTTGCACTTGAAAAATGCTTTCTCTTGTCATCACTAGGGAGTACTCTGCTCTTCTCATATTATGCAGAACAAAATCTCAGTCAGAGTAGGGGAAAACATCAATTATTAATTAGACATAAATTATTCCTAATCTACACACAACGCCTAATCCCTGGTTCACAGAAATGCTAATTGTGCTTCAAAAACAATATGTTAACAAGTCATTTGTCTGCAAAAGACAGGAGCCCAAGTTCAATATAAAATATAGAACAAATACTTCAAGCTCATTTCAAGGAATATGATGATGGAAGGTTATCCAGAACTGCAAGGAAATGGAAAACCATGCAAACAAAATACAAGGTGAACTTGCCTTTTGGTGCATAGAAAACAAACACTGTGTCATCCACTGTAACTATTTTTCAATTCTTCAAGAAAGTTAAGAATTAACTGGGAAATTGTACTAATATATTCTTTACTATGAATAGTAAAAACAGTAATATATAACAAAGGAAGTGATGATGGCTTTAGGAGGCTGATTTTTTGTTACCCTAGTAGGAACACTCAAAACAACACCCTAAATTAATCACAAAAGCAGTAGGTTTTACCATCATAAATAACTGTCCTGTGATATAACAGCGTCCTAGGTAGAAAGTAAAGCACAAAGTCATCTGGCCCAAACCATTCAATGTGTGTCCTTTCCTATTCAAGTTAACTTCAATAGGCTGTGAAGTGTCAGAAGTGACTAGATGCTCTTCAAGATTTATGAATTCCTCCCTCTGTCCAGCTTCATAATCCTCCATATATTCAGCATCAAGGTAACTGATCCAGGAAAGGTTCTACTACTATCCATTCCTAGAAAGATGAGCGTTTTTCCTGATCTACAACATTTCAAATCTCAGGTCTCAAAATTCCCAGTTAGTTGAGATGTATAATTGTAATACTACTAAAGGAAAGGAGGGCAACTTCTGTATTTTAGATTCATTCATTTTAACAGTGGCTTTAAGGATATGTGTACAATGTAATGCACTGTTTTCTCAAGCATATTCTCTAAGAGCTGATCCTAATGAGATTATCTTTTTTAAAAAGACTGGTCAATAAATTTGACCAATGATTAATCTGTAGGAATGGAGGATGCTCCTTTTTCTTAATTTCTCTTATCCTTCCCTGTTCCTCCAAAGATGATGATTTATTGTTCTGACTGAACAGATTTCAGAACACTTCTTTGAATCTATTTGATTACTGGGTTGGGTAAACGACGCTTCAAAGGGTGCACCTGTGGCCCTGTGCACTTTAACACCTATTTCGGTATAGCTGAGCCAGTTCACCAACCTGGGTCCTTTCTTTTGACCTAAGGGTTTTGCTTATCTTTCTCTTCCCGTGTGTCCTTTTGTAAGAAATAGCAACTTGAAGTGGTCCATTTTCAAGGCAAAGCTGAAGCCTGGATGCTTTAGATCAAGTCGGCATTGGGGGAGGGAGATCAGACTGGATCCTAGAGAGATAGAAATTCACCCATTGCCTGTGCCCTGGCTCTAAACTTGCCTAAAGAGCTGGGGACCTGACGCAAAGCTCATGCCCATGGAGAGTGCCTACGCAAACAAGATGTTGGGGGAAGGGATAAACTATCAAGAAAGCCTTTGTTGAAAAATGTGGGTGTAAGTTGGGAAGGGAGAAAGAAGGATACCCAATAAGGAAATAATGAAACTTAGGTGACCTCAGGGAAGACTGTACACCCCCCTCAGTACTCAGCCAATGAAGAACTGGGGGAGGGACCTGCGTGTTAGGGAATAAATCGCTTTTTTGTAACTGCTCTGGGGATGCCTGCCCACCAGGCACCCAATCTTGCAAGATCAGCATTAAAAGTCTCACGTTTGCGGTGCTCCGTGTCTCCAAGCTCATCTCGTGGTTTGGGGCTGGCAAGTGTGCGTTTCACGCTTTTTCTTCCAGCACTTCCTGCCAGGCTGCTTGGTGAGTTAGGCTGTCTCAGACCATTGACCTGTCTCTGGCTTTTCTCCTTTTCTTTCTTGTATATGTTCCCTTCAAGGAATGTGCTGGGAAATGTGTCAGTATTCACTCAGAGGAAGTCCACCATATTCTGTCATTTATTTCCTATTTTCATTGAAATGGATGGTAATGGACTTGCAGCCTGGCTCAGCTGGCCATATTGGTCTTAGAATGAAGAGAATCAGACTGATAAGTTTGTGTAAACAAACAGCAATCATTTATTCTCATGTATCTTACTAGTATACTTAAGAGACTTCATTGTATTGTCAGGCACGCATACATTAAGATGTTGCTTTGAGTTCCTATTTATTATTATTATTGCTTATCCTACATACAGTTTCCTCTAGGGATCTCACAGAAAGAAAATGTGATTATTACAAGATCAAGTTAGAACACTCTTGTGTCTCCTGGCCATAAACTCCTAATGCTATCAAAACCAACCATTATTTCTAATATACACTCTTTCTTGCTCAGAAAGTCCCAAAGTACTTGCCTATATTAAGATACCTGAGAAGTTTTAAGGAAAATAAAATTCTTTAACTATGTAAGTTGTGTTCTGAAAGTCACTTAACTGCAAGATTTTTAAAAGATATCTCCTATACTGTTATGGATCTCTCATAAATGTGATATCCCAGAGATATTTGGGAACATCTGCTCTAGAATGATGTTGATAATATAAACCATTGTCTATGTACTTTAAGGAAATATCAATATCAATTTGACCCAAACTGTCTGTAAAACCACCTAATTTTCCATCTCACTCTATGCATCAATTTCCCTTAGATCAGTCATATTAGAAACAAAAGTTTCACAACCAAAATATTACTCAAAAAATTGATTTCCTTAATGATATATTTCACATTTAACCTTTGTATAGATGTGTCCTAGGAATCTTCCTTAAGAATAATTAGAACTTGAGGAAATCTTTAAAGATTATTTATTTACCTTTGATTTCTTGTTAAATATCTAATCTTAAACCACAGGAAAAATATATAAAAAATTAATAACCTAAATGCCTCCACATTAGCTCATGTCTAGAATACCCTCACAAATTCCCAAAGAAATTTATGTTTGGAGTATTATTATCACATAATACTCTTTTTATCTCTCTTATTATCCCTGAGTCTTTCTGAAAATCAGAACAAGTTATCTGTAAAAGAAATTGTCTAAATTGCTATTAACCAAGAGGAATAATATATGAATACCATAAATTGGTAATTCATATAGAAATTCAAGTATCCCTGTGCTGCCAAAAATCCCAAATTGGGTGGCATTCTTCTCACTTGTTTTTCTCTAAGATACATATCTAGATGAGTCATGTCATATCAGTGAAATTCTAATGTTATTTTAGATATACACAAAAATAACACAGAATTGACCATAGTATTCTTCCTACTTTTCTGAGAAGATTATGAAAGTAATGTATTTAGTATTGAATTAGTTTATTTTTAAAATATATTGTGGGTCTTTTAGACATAGAGGAACCAAATAAATTAGATGGCTTTTTTAATGTAAAGAAAAATTTGCTTGTATAACTTTCATTAGCAATACTGAATAAAAATTAAGGGAAAACATCATGTCTACCAGCCAACAGTGTGCATAAAGCCAAGTTAACTCCTTCTCTGGCCAATTGCCTATACCTTTTCTTGATGAATAGAACATAAATGAACGTTCCTTAATATCAGGTTGAACTAGGATCTGTCTAAAGAAAGTTGAGTCCCTAATTATGGTGTACCTGTTTGAGTAAACGCAGGAACTCAAAAACACAGGCATGACATCTTTGTTCCAATTTCTGTGCAAGTTGTTCCAAACATAAAAACAAGAAGACGGCAGAAAATCATTCTGGAATATGTTGATTCTGAGTTGTTTGGTTAAGTATAAGTTTGTTTTCTCAGAAACCAGAATCTAAGTGGATTCCTCTGTAAAGACAGACCATATCCAGGTACTTCTAGAAGAGACTAGGTATAAATCTGGTGAACAGAATTCATAGTGGAAACTCCAAACTTTAAACCAGAGTTAGTAATATAAGAATCTACTGGCCTCTTAATGCAAGTTTATAATCCCACTTCAAATTAGCAGATTTTAGAGACACAGCCTTGAGCCACTGATTCCTCAAATATATTTTCAAAAGAACACAGTTTTTTGTACCAAACAACTTTCATAAAATACAATCTGTCATCTAAGAGTGAACGTTAAATTGCTACAAAACCGAATGGCTAGAATATATCAAAATTAATTGACAGATCAATGTCTCACATGTAAAATAAACATAAGCAAACACTTCATGTACGAGTAAATAACAGACCTAAATCTAGGCTCTCTGTTCTCCCATCATATGCCCAGTATTGCTAGTATGAATACATGAGATATGTTGACTATCTGTTAGGCACAAGGTCAGGTATTTTCCCAGTTTTCTGGCAAAAACTTTTACCATTGTTCATGACACTTTTTTCCTAAAGATAAAAATTGTCTATGTTAAATGTAGTTGTCTTCCTCTGGTCCCTGTGACCAATAAGATACTCACAAAGCATGACTGTAATAAGGCCCCTATTCCAGATGTGTTGGTTCCTACTTTGTCTTGGACATGAAAATTGTCACACCTCCCTCTGTTGCTTTGCTCTATGCTCATTTTTGAATCACTTTTCTCACACTTTCCATCAAATGTTCCCAGGCTTCCCTATTCCAAATTCTCTCAAGGACTGATGACACTGATCATTCTGGAGCTTTATCTAGCCCTTGCAATAGTCTCAGCTGAGTCACAAACTAACTTTTTACAATAGTCTTGAAGAATTTCTACTCCTTAAAAGAGACAATTTGTATCTTCTTAAATATCCACCATGGAGCTTTGCACTTAGTAGAAGCCAAATAAATTTAATCTACTATGTCTGTGATTTGATAATCTTCAGTTCAGTTCAGTCACTCAGTTATGTACAACTCTTTGTGATTGCATGGAGTACAGCACGTCAGGCTTCTGTGTCCATCACCAATTCCCGGAGCTTCCTCAAACTCATGTCCATCGAGTCAATGATGCCATCCAACCATCTCATCCTCTGTCATCCCCTTCTCCTCCTCCCTACAATCTTTCCCAGAATCAGGGTCTTTTCCAATGAGTCAGTTCTTCACATCAGGTGGCCAAAGTATTGGAGTTTCAGATTCAGCATCAGTCCTTCCAATGAACACCCAGGACTGATTTCCTTTAGGATTGACTGCTTTGATCTCCTTGCAGTCCAAGGGACTGTCAAGAGTCTTCTTCAACACCACAATTCAAAAGCATCAAATCTTTGGCACTCAATTTTCTTTATGGTCCAATTCGCACATCCATACAGGACTCCTGGAAAAACTATAGCTTTGACTAGATGGACCTTTATCGGCAAAGTGATGTGTCTTCCTTTTAAAACTCTCCAAAAAGCAGGAATAGAAGGAACATACCTCAACATAATAAAAGCTATATATGACAAACCCACAGCAAGCATCACCCTCAATGGTGAAAAATTGAAAGCATTTCCCCTGAAATCAGGAACAAGACAAGGGTGCCCACTCTCACCACTACTGTTCAACATAGTGTTGGAAGTTTTGGCCACAACAATCAGAGCAGAAAAAGAAGTAAAAGGAATCCAGATAGGAAAAGAAGAAGTGAAACTCTCACTGTTTGCAGATGACATGATCCTCTATATAGAAAACCCTAAAGACTCTACCAGAAAATTACTAGAACTAATCAACGAATATAGTAAAGTTGCAGGATATAAAATTAATACACAGAAATCCCTTGCATTCCTATATACTAACAATGAAAAAACAGAAAGAGAAATTAAGGAAACAATACCATTCACCATTGCAACAAAAAGAATAAAATACTTAGGAGTATATCTACCTAAAGAAACAAAAGACCTATACATAGAAAACTATAAAACACTGATGAAAGAAATCAAAGAGGACACAAACAGATGGAGAAACATACCGTGTTCATGGATTGGAAGAATCAATATTGTCAAAATGGCTATTCTACCCAAAGCAATCTATAGATTCAATGCAATCCCTATCAAGCTACCAACGGTATTTTTCACAGAACTAGACCAAAGAATTTCACAATTTGTATGGAAATACAAAAAACCTCGAATAGCCAAAGTAATCTTGAAAAAGAAGAATGGAACTGGAGGAATCAACCTGCCTGACTTCAGACTCTACTACAAAGCCACAGTCATCAAGACAGTGTGGTACTGGCACAAAGACAGAAATATAGACCAATGGAACAGAATAGAAAGCCCAGAGATAAATCCACGGACCTATGGACACCTTATCTTTGACAAAGGAGGCAAGGATATACAATGGAAAAAAGACAACCTCTTTAACAAGTGGTGCTGGGAAAACTGGTCAACCACTTGCAAAAGAATGAAACTAGAACACTTTCTAACACCATACACAAAAATAAACTCAAAATGGATTAAAGATCTAAATGTAAGACCAGAAACTATAAAACTCCTAGAGGAGAACATAGGCAAAACACTCTCCGACATAAATCACAGCAAGATCCTCTATGACCCACCTCCCAGAATATTGGAAATAAAAGCAAAACTAAACAAATGGGATCTAATGAAACTTAAAAGCTTTTGCACTACAAAAGAAACTATAAGTAAGGTGAAAAGACAGCCGTCAGATTGGGAGAAAATAATAGCAAATGAAGAAACAGACAAAGGATTAATCTCAAAAATATACAAGCAACTCCTGCAGCTCAATTCCAGAAAAATAAATGACCCAATCAAAAAATGGGCCAGAGAACTAAACAGACATTTCTCCAAAGAAGACATACAGATGGCTAACAAACACATGAAAAGGTGCTCAACATCACTCATTATTAGAGAAATGCAAATCAAAACCACAATGAGGTACCATTACACGCCAGTCAGGATGGCTGCTATCCAAAAGTCTACAAGCAATAAATGCTGGAGAGGGTGTGGAGAAAAGGCAACCCTCTTACACTGTTGGTGGGAATGCAAACTAGTACAGCCGCTATGGAAAACAGTGTGGAGATTCCTTAAAAAACTGGAAATAGAACTGCCATATGACCCAGCAATACCACTTCTGGGCATACACACTGAGGAAACCAGATCTGAAAGAGACACGTGCACCCCAATGTTCATCGCAGCACTGTTTATAATAGCCAGGACATGGAAGCAACCTAGATGCCCATCAACAGATGAATGGATAAGGAAGCTGTGGTACATATACACCATGGAATTTTACTCAGCTGTCAAAAAGAATTCATTTGAACCAGTCCTAATGAGATGGATGAAACTGGAGCCCCTTATACAGAGTGAAGTAAGCCAGAAAGATAAAGAACATTACAGCATACCAACACATATATATGGAATTTAGAAAGATGGTAACGATAACCCTATATGCAAAACAGAAAAAGAGACACAGAAATACAGAACAGACTTTTGAACTCTGTGGGAGAAGGTGAGGGTGGGATGTTTCAAAAGAACAGCATGTATACTATCTATGGTGAAACAGATCACCAGCCCAGGTGGGATGCATGAGACAAGTGCTTGGGCCTGGTGCACTGGGAAGACCCAGAGGAATCGGGTGGAGAGGGAGATGGGAGGGGGGATCGGGATTGGGAATAAGTGTAAATCTATGGCTGATTCATATCAATGTATGACAAAACCCACTGAAATGTTGTGAAGTAATTAGCCTCCAACTAATAAAAAAATTAAAAAAAAAGAAAGTACATGTTACACCTATTGATTTGAGATTATATATCTAAAATAAAACTATTGCCTCTAAATAAAAAAATAAATAAATAAAATAAAATGCTGTCTAAGTTGGTCATAGCTTTTCTTCCAAGGAGCAAGTGTCTTTTATTTTCATGGCTGCAGTCACCATCTGCAGTGATTTTGAAGCCCAAAAAAACAGAATCTGTCACTGTTTACATTGTTTCCCCATCTATTTGTTATGAAGTAATGGGACTATACACCATGATCTTAGTTTTTGGAATGTTGAGTTTTAAGTCAGTTTATTCACTCTCCTCTTTCACTTTCATCAAGAGATTCTTTAACTCCTCCTCACTTCTTCTATAAGGGTGGTGTAATCTGCATATCTGAGGTTATTGATATTTCTCCCAGCAATCTTGATGCGAAGAGCTGACTCATTTGAAAAGACCCTGATGCTGGGAAAGATTGAAGGCAGGAGGAGAAGGGGATGACAGAGAATGAGATGGCTGGATGGCATCATCGACTCAATGGACATGGGTTTGGGTGGACTCTGGGAGTTGGTGATGGACAGGGAGGCCTGGCATGCTGCAGTTCATGGGGTCACAAAGAGTTGGACATGACTGAGTGACTGAACTGAGCTGAATCTTAATTCCAGCTTGTGCTTCATCCAGTCTGGCATTTCGCATGACGTACTCTACATATAAGTTAAAAAAGCAGGGTAACAATATACAGCCTTGATGTACTCCTGTCTCAATTTGGAACCAGTCTGTTGTTCCACATCCGGTTCTATCTGTTGCTTCTTGACCTGCAGACAGATATCTCAAAAGACTGGTCAGGTGGTCTGGTATTCCCATCTCTTTAAGAACTTTCCACAGTTTGTTGTGATCTACACAGTCAAAGGCTTTGGCACAGTCAATAAAGCAGATGTTTTTCTGGAATTCTCTTGCTTTTTCGATGATCCAACAAATGTTGGCAATTTGATCTCTGGTTTCTCTGCCTTTTCTAAAACCAGCTTAAACATCTGGAAGTTCACAGTTTACGTACTGTTGAAGCCTGGCTTGGAGAATTTTCAGCATTACTTTGCTAGCATGTGAAATGAGTGCAAATGGGCAGTAGTTTGAACTTCCTTTGGGATGGCCCTTCTTTGGGATTGGAATGAAAACTGACCTTTTCCAGTCCTGTGGCCACTGCTAAGTTTTCCATATTTGCTGGCATATTGAGTGCAGCACTTTCACAGCATCATCTTTCAGGATTTGAAATAGCTCAGCTGGAACTCCATCACCTCCACTAGCTTTGTTCACAGTGATGCTTCCTAAGGCCCACTTGACTTCACATTCCAGGATATCTGACTCTAGGTGAGTGAGCACACCATCATGGTTTTCTGGGTCATAAAGATCTTTCTTGTATGGTTCTTCTGTGTATTTTTGCCACCTCTTTTTAATATCTTCTGCTTCTGTTAGGGCCATACCATTTCAGTTCTTTATTGGGCCCATCTTTGCATGAGAAGTTCCCTTGGTATCTCTCATTTTCTTGAAGAGACCTCTAGTCTTTCCCATTCTATTGTTTTCCTCTATTTGTTTGCACTGATCACTGAGGAAATCGTTCTTATCTCTCCTTGCTATTCTTTGGAACTCTGCATTCAAATGGGTATATCTTTCCTTTCCTCCTTTGCCTTTCACTTATCTTTTTTTTTTTTTTCCTCCGCTGTTTGTAAGGCGTCCTCAGACAACCACTTTGCTTTTTTGCACCTTTTTTTCTTGGGGATGGTCTCGATCAGTGTCTCCTGTACAATGTCACGAACCTCCGTCCATAGTTCTTCAGGCACTGTGTCTGTCAGATCTAATCCCTTGAATCTATTTGTCACTTACACTATATAATCATAAGGGATTTGATTTAGGTCATATCTGAATGGTCTGGTGGTTTTCCCTACTTTCTTCAAGTTAAGTCTGAATTTGGTCATAAGGAGATCATAATTTGAGCCACAGTCAGCTCCCGGTCTTGTTTTTGCTGATTGTATAGAGCTTCTCCATCTTTGGCTGCAAAGATATATAATCAGTCTGATTCTGTCACTGACCATCTGGTGATGTCCATGTGTAGATTTTTTCTCTTGTGTTGTTGGAATACCAGTGCGTTCTCTTGGCAAAACTCTATTAGCCTTTGCCCTGCTTGATTCTGTACTCCAAAGCCAAATTTGCCAGTTACTCCAGGTATCTCTTGACTTCCTATTTTTGCATTCCTGCCCCCTATGATGAAAAGGACATCATTTTTGGGTGTTAGTTCTAGAAGGTCTTGTAGGTCTTCATAGAACCATTCAGTTTCAGGCTCTTCAGCATTACTGGTTGGGGCATAGACTTGGATTACTGTGATACTGAATGGTTGCCTTGGAATGAACAGAGATCATTCTATCCTTTTTGTGATTTCATCCAAGTACTGCATTTCAGACTCCTTTGTTGACTATGAGGGCTACTCCAATTTCTTTTAAGGGATTCTTGCCCACAGTAGTAGATACAATGGTCATCTGAATTAAAATCGCCCATTCCAGTCCATTTAATCTCACTGATTCCTAAAATGTCAATGTTCACTCTTGCCATCTCCTGTTTGACTGCCAAATGGCCTCGATTCATGGACCTAACATTCCAGGTTCCTGTGCAATACTGCTTTTTACAGCATCACACTTTACTTCCATCACCAGTTACATCCACAACTGGGTATTTTGATGGTTTTTTTTTTTTTTTTTTTTTTGCTTTGGCTCTGTCTTTTCAGTATTTCTCCACTCTTCTCCATTAGCATATGGGGCACTTACCAACCTGGGGAGTTCATCTTTCAGTATCCTGTCTTGTTGCCTTTTCACACTGTTCATGGAGTTCTCAAGGCAAGATTACTGAAGTGGTTTGCCATTCCCTTCTCCAGTGGACCACGTTTTGTCAGAGCTCTCCACCATGACCCACCCGTCTTGGGTGGCCCTACTATGCATGGCTCATAGTTTCATTGAGTTGGACAAGGCTATGGTCCATGTGATCAGTTTGATTAGTTTTCTGTGATTTCAGTTTTCATTCTGTCTGTCCTCTGATGGATAAGGATAAGAAGCTTATGGAAGTTTCCTGATGGAAGAGACTGACTGTGGGGGAAACTAGTTCTTGTTCTGATGGGTGGGGCCATGCTCAGTAAATCTTTAACCCAACTTAAGTTTTAGATCCTAAGCACAAATGTTCTTAAAACTCCATGTTGGGGCACAATTATCTTTATTATACCATATCAGAATTCCCTTATTAAATGTTTGCACTCTGCTTTTTAGCAAGAATGAATATTCCCAATATTCAAGTTTCCATGCCTATAAATTCATCTTGAAACCAAATGGAATTCCCAACCTCGAGTTCAAAGGAAAAGGCCTGACAGCTATGTCACTAAGCAATCCAGCAGACTCCTTTCCTCCTCTGCTCTGTACAATTTCCCCAGTGCAATTGCTAGTACAGTAATGAATGCAGAAATGTGAAGAATGCAATACTGCACATGATTGATTGCATGGCAGACAGAGAAACCTACAGAAAATCCCAAGCTGGGAACTTATTTTATATCATTTCCTGTTGCTGCTCAGTCATGAATGCTGCTGTGATTCATTTCAACACTTTGAAATCTCTTGGTATTTGTAACATGTTCGGAACCAGATATAAATCGATTGTTCGGACTTACCTATTTTTTTTTCCAATTGAATTTTTTTAACTAACATTTAGCAACACATTTAATATTGCTTATATAAATCTGTTATTTCTGCTCATGAAGAAAAAAGATAATTTTACCTCAAGAGGATTTAGTTACTTAGGAGAGTATTGTGTGGTTTCTGTAATCACTTTTTCTTATGTGTTACAGAGAAGGCCTCAGTGGAAATGGAAGATAACCATATATGTTTTTGGAATTGAATTATCCCAGCATATTTCTTAAATGAATATATAGGTACTAAAATATATAATGTAGTTAAGAAGTACAAGTTTTGATCAGCACCAGGGATGAGCTATAAAACAGGATGGAGCTAACTGGGATTTTAGGAAGTGTTTCTGGATATATAAACTTATATGTATTTTTAGCAGCCTTCTTACCTAAAGAAGAGATTAATATTCAACATAAAGTAGTCAAGAGCAAACAAAAAATGTTATTCAAGCCTAACAAAATTTTACCATAGTTCACTAAATGAGAAAACAACATATGAACTTCTGTTTCCTAACCAAAGGACTAAGCAGTTAGTGATTTCGGTTTTGGCTAATTGTCCCACATGAAATAAATGGGTTGCCTGCTCTACATGTGTTCCAAACACACAAGTGTTAATAAGCAGTTTAGGATTCAACAGCCAACTTGGAGAAATCAGGCCTCTTTGATATTTTTGCTATCCAGAATTTTAAAAGACAGCTTGCAATCTTGCCTAAGTGTTTCCTCTAGGTAGCAGCCTGTTAATGCAAGAACAGATTGCTTATTCCACTGGTAGCTGGTTGGAATCAAGCAATTTGTAAAAGGATTTCTATATAGATTAACTTTTTTCAAGCATGAATTCTTTAGGTGAAGAATGAGGACAATCTGGCTCCTAAAGCCTTGGAACAAGCATTCTATATTATCCTAACTTCAGTCATTAAATATTTTTAGTGTGACATTTAATTATTCCCCTTTGACAGCTACATGTGTGTTTGCCTAATTAGATGCATCATGAACCTAGGACATGTTTAGTTATTGTTATAACTTACCAAGAGAAAATCCGCCTCAAAATCTATACAGGTTCAAAATAAAGCTAGTAATGACCTGATCAACCCTTTGGAAAGTACAGTAGTAGTCCTTTAAATTTCTTAGTCAAAATTAAGTGACAGTATTAGTCTTTCAGTTGTGTCTGACTCTTTGCGACCCCATGGACTATATCTCTGTCCATGGAATTTCTCAGGCAAGAATACTGGAGTGGGTTGCCATTCCCTTCTCCAGGGAATCTTCCCGACCCAGGAATCAAACCTAGGTCCCCTGCATTGAAGGCAGATTCTTTACTGCCTGAGCTACCAGGAAAGCCCAACCAAAAGAAGTGATTCACAAATATCAAGTTCCAGTAAATGTAGACTCTACTGATGGCAAAAACTCTGCAAATCGGCATATACTTTAAATAAGAACAGAGCCAAAGGCATTCATCTTGATTTGAATCCTCCTTTTTTCCTTTACTGCATATATATTCAGGGCAAGTTATTTCAACTCTCAGTTATCTAATCTATAAAATAGAAAAGCTGATATCTACTATGTGAGCTCTAAATGAGATAATTTGTAAATTACATGATTTTTACTGAATACTAAGAAATCAGTAAACGGAGTATCATTTGTTTAAACACAAAAGTCCTAAACCCACAACTTTACAGGGTCACTCTCACCTTTAAATGGTTAGAACCATATAATGTTTGCTCTGAGGCAAAGTCTCAGTGCCACACTTTTCTCCCAGGATTACAGAGTGCGGGAAGACCTGATTTATGATCTCCTGTCATTTCTCACCCTGTTCTGCTGAAAACTTAATTTTAATTATCTTTCTTAGCTTGTCTCAATTTCTGAGAATTTTTCTCTCAACCCATTTTATGCCATATTGAAGAACTCTTTCTCCATGTGTTTTCCCTAAGTGATCATCTCCTAGCACACAAGGCTGTTTCTCTGTAGTATCTTCACTGCATATTTGTGGGTAATTAAAAATAATTATAGCATAAAGCAAAATGCAACTTTAAAACAGATGCCAGATATAACTGTTCCCAAAACTGTATCACTTAATCACAAAAATAGGGAATTTCTCATTTGTTTTGTGACTTCAGTATGAGCTGGACTGCTATAATATTGGGGGTGGTGGGGCTCTCTTTCTCCAGACACTTCCTTCTTCTCTTTTCCATATTTTCCAAATCTATTTCTTCTCAACTTCCATAAGGCAATCCTCAGATTCCTGACCTTCAGTGAAGAAAAGGCTTTTCTTTTGATTCATCCCTATGGACAAATCAAATATCAATGTACTCTCTATTTCCCTTCTTTTGCAGTTAGATGGAGACCATGTAGATGCAAAGGGATAGAATATAGACTAAAGCTTTCAATGTACCATGTTTTATAGATTTGACATCAGAGTCATGCAAATTGTATATCTTTATAAAACAAAATAAGTATTTGAAAGTATACTCTAATTCATCTATCGGCGCTAACATTTTTTGTTGGAATCTTCAGCATTCTCCATATACAGTATCAAATTATCTGCAAATAGTGGCAATTTAACTTTTCCTTTACAATTTTGATTCCTTTTTTTTTTTTTTTTGTCTGATTGTTATGGCTAAGACTTCCAGTACAGTGATGAGTAAAGGTGGTGAGAGTAGACAAATTTGTCTTATTCCTGATCCCAAGAGGAAAAGCTTTCAGCTTTTCACCATTGAGTATGATGCTAAGCGATGAGTTTGCCATACTTCCCTGTGGCTCAGCTGCTATAGAATCCACCTGCAATGTGTGAGACCTGGGTTCGATCCCTGGGTTAGCAAGATCCCCTGGAGAAGGGAACGGCTACCCACTCCAGTATTCTGGCCTGGAGAATTCTATGGACTGTATAGTCCATGGGGTCACAAAGAGTCAGACATGACTGAGCAAGTTTCAGTTGCCATTCATGGTCTTTATTATGTTGTGGTACATTCCCTCTAAGCCCACTATGTTGAGTTTATATCATAACCAGATGTTGGATTTTGTCAAATATTCTTTGTGTATCTATTGAGATGATAATATGATTTTTCATCCTTTGTCTTGCTGATGTGATGTAGCTCTTTGATGGGTTTGTAAATATCGAATTATCCTTATACCCTTGAGACAAATCTCATTTGATCTTGGTGTATGATCCTTTCAATGTATTGTTGAATTTGGTTTGCGAGTACTGAATTTTTTGTTGAGAATTTTTGCATCTATGTTCATCAGAGACAATGCCCTTTAGTTCTCTTTTTTCATAGTATCTTTGGTTTAAATACTAATGTAAAACCTGCCTCGTACAAAAAACAATGGAAATGATCATTCCTTTTCAATTTCTTGCAATAGTTTGGCTAGGATAGGTATTAACTCTTTAATGTTTGGTAGAATTCACCTGTGAAAGTGTCTGCTCCTGGACTTTGCCTGTTGGAACAATTCTGATAACCAATTATCAGGAAATTCAAATCAAAACCATAATATCACCTCACTCCGATCAGAATGACTATCATCAAAAAGGAAAATAAAGGAATAACAAGTGTTGATGAGGATAAGGAAAAAGGGAGCCCTTGTGCACTGTTGGTGGGAATCTGAATTAATGGAGACACTATGGGAAACTGTATGGAAATACCTCAAAAAATTAAAAATAGAGCTACCATATCACCTAGCAATTTGATTTCTGTGTAGTTTTCCAAAGGAAACAAAAACCTTAATTCTAAAAGATACAGGCACTCCTATGTCCACTGCAGTGCTATCACAATAGCCAAGATATGGAAGCAACATTAAGTGCCCACGTATAGGTGAATGGATAAAGATGTGGTATACATACTTAATAGAACATTAGCCATAAAAAGAATGACATATTGCCACTGGTGACAATATGACTGGATCGAGAGGGCATTACGCTAAGTGAAAAAAATAAATCAGGCAGAGAAAGACAAATACTTCATATTTTTACATGCATGTGGAATCTAAAAAAGAGAGCAAGAAACACATTCACAGATACAGACAGCAATCTAGTAATTGTCAGAGGGGAGAGTGGGTTGGGGAATAATTGAAATAGGCAAGGGGATTAAAAGTATAAAATTCCAGTCATTAAATAAGTCATGGGGTGGAAAGTATAGCATAGGTCAACAATATTGCAATACTTTGTATGATAAAAGATAGTTACTTGACATCACGATGATTTTGTACTGTACATAAATGTCAAACTAATATGCTGTACTCCCAGACCCAATAATATTTTATGTCAAACATACTTCAATATAAAATAAAAATTAAAAAGTAAATCCTAAAAGTTAACGTGAAACAAAAAGGCTGTATTATGTCCTCACTTGCAGAAACTATACCAGTGTAGTTAAAAGAGAATGATCTGTGGCTATAGTTAATAACACTGTATTCTATTTTTGAAAGTTGCTAAGGGAAAAGTGCTCATCAGAAGAAAAAAGCTTGTAACTGTATGTGGTGATGGATGTTAACTACACATACTGTGATGATCAGTTCAGTTCAGTTCAGTCATTCATTCCCATCTGACTCTTTGCGACCCCATGGACTGCACCACGCCAGGCCTCCCTGTCCATCACCAACTCCCGGTGTTTACTCAAACTCATGTCTATTGAGCCAGTGATGCTACCCAATCATCTCATCCACTGTCATCCCCTTCTCCTCCCGCCTTCAATCTTTCCCAGCATCAGGGTCTTTTCCAAGGAGTCAGTTCTTTGCATCAGGTGGCCAAAGTATTGGAGTTTCAGCTTCAACATCAATCCTTTCAATGAATATTCAGGACTGATTTCCTTTAGGATGTACTGGTTGGATCATCTTGCAGTCCAAGGGACTCTCAAGAGTCTTCTCCAACACCACAGTTCAAAAGCATCAATTCTTTGGTGCTCAGCTTTCTTTATAGTCCAACTTTCATATCCATACATGACCACTGGAAAAACCATAGCCCTGACCAGATGGACCTATGTTGGCTAAGTAATATCTCTGCTTTTTAATATGCTATCTAGGTTGGTCATAGCTTTTCTTCCAAGGAGTAAGTGCCTTTTAATTTTATGGCTTCAGTCACCATCTGCAGTGATTTTGGAGCTCAAAAATATAAAGTCTGTCACTGTTCCCACTGTTTCCCCATCTATTTGCCATGAAGTGATGAGACCAGATGCCATGATCTTAGTTTTCTGAATGTTGAGCTTTAAGCCAACTTTTTCACTCTCTTTCATTTTCATCAAGAGGCTCTTTAGTTCTTCTTCACTTTCTGCCATAAGGGTGGTGTCATCTGCATATCTGAGGTTATTGATATTTCTCCCGGCAATCTTGATTCCAGCTTGGGCTTCCTCCAGCCCAGCGTTTCTCATGATGTACTCTGCATATAAGTTAAATAAGCAGGGTAACAATATACAGCCTTGACGTACTCCTTTTCCTGTTTGGAACCAGTCTGTTGTTCCATGTGAAGTTCCAGCTGTTGCTTCCTGACCTGCATACAGATTTCTCAGGAGGCAGGTCAGGTGGTCTGGTATTCCCATCTCTTTATGAACTTTCCACAGTTTGTGTTGATCCACACAGTCAAAGGTTTTGGCATAGTCAATAAAGCAGAAATAGATGTTTTTCTGGAACTCTCTTATTTTTTCAATAATCCAATGGATGTTGGTAATTTGATCTCTGGTTCCTTTGCCTTTTCTAAAACCAGCTTGAACATCTGGTAGTTCACAGTTCACATAATGTTGAAGCCTGGCTTGGAGAATTTTGTGCATTACTTTACTAGTGTGTGAGATGAGTGCAATTGTGTGGTCATTTGAGCATTCTTTGGCATTGCCGTTTTTGGGGCTTGGAATGAAAACTGACCTTTTCCAGTCCTGTGGCCACTGCTGAGTTTTCCAGATATGCTGACATATTGAGTGCAGCACTTTCACAGCTGTGATGATCGTTTCATATTATATTCATATATTGAATCACTACATGGGAAGCCTACAACTAACAGAATGTTATATGTCAGTTACATCTCAATAAAAAGACAATAATATGTCTGCTTAATATATTTTTTATAATAAAAAACCTAGAGGTATATTTTAAAAATTAAGCAATGCAGGAAAAAAATTTGGAAGCTAATTTTTGAACATGATGATGATACTGTTATTCTCAATTTGCTGTATGTAGATTTTGATATAAGGACAATGGAAAATTATGTTGTTGAGAACTAGGATTATGGACATAGGAAAGAGGCGGTACACATATAAAATGTATGAATAAAGTAAAAATCTTATACTCTTGAATTTATATAAGACTGATTACTATGAACTCATGGATTATTTTGTGTTAACAAAAATTCTAATTTCCTAGACAGAACACAATGATTTTTCCACTTCTGATGTTTATACTTTTGTATAATACCCTCCCCAAGAAGCAGTGAGATCTGTGTTGTTTCTCAGTAAGAGAATATGCCCAAGGTTGCTGGATACACTGTCTTGATTAGAGTATTTTATTTGGCAAATGTGATAGGGTTACTCCTGTGACTATATCATACTCCATCTTAACAGACTGGGAGATTCTTCTTATCAGTGTGATGAAGTGAGTGGCCATGATGGAAAAGTTCTTAATGTAAGAAACGGACACTTTCTATAACATAAAAGCAGCTTCCAGTAAATCGTCAACAAAAACTTGGGGCTTTCAGTCATACACTTGCAAAAGATGGATTCCAAGACACACATGTACTCTGGGCTTGGAGGTATATTGTCCACTTGAGTCTCCAGATGACAATACAGGTGAGTTACTACTTTCCCTGCAATCTTGGGAGAACCCAAGCAAAGCACAAGGCCAAGTCCTGCTCAGAAACCAGGCCTTGGAAACTATGAAATAAGAAATTTGTTTTAAGCTAAGTCTGTCATAACTTATTATGTAGAAATAAAAAAAGTATACACATCACTTATTTTTTAAAAAAACTTACAAACAATGCCTAACTCAGAAGTAACAAACACTCTAACATCCAGTTCAGACTCAATTTTTTCCTGAATACGCTAACACTTCTTAGAGAAATAACCGATGATACATTTAGAATAAGCAATTATGAGTAGAGCTCACATTCAATAGAGATCTCAGAAGATTCACATCTTAGTCTAGGTCTACATAAAAGAAAATGTAAATGCGAGAAATGGAGAGAAATGGTACCCTAAGAACCAAAACGAAAAGAGGTGAAATGAAAAATTCAATATATGGGCTTAATGGCAGATCATACATTTCAGAATAAAAGATACATGAACTTTAAGACATACAACAGAATCCATCCAAATGAAGCAGAGAGAAATAAAAGACTGAAAAAAGTAAATAGAGACTTATTTTCACATGTGAGCTAATATCAAATTGTTTAATATATATGTAATTTTAATCTCCCAAATAGATACAGAAACAAGTTTTTGAGAAATAATTGATAAGAATTTTTCCATGTTTGATGAAAATAACAAACCAACAAATGCGAGAAGTCCATAAAACATTAAAAAGGATGAACACAAAGAAAAAAATATCAAGACATGGAATACTAACAAACAAATAACTCAAAACCAGTGAAAAAGAGAAGCTCTGAAGAGTACAGAAATAAAGAAGAAAAAAGAAAGACTGGCAATTTTTTGTATCCATTCAAAGTAATTAAAGGAATAGAAACTGTATGTATGAAATGTGTATTGTTTAAATCTGCTAGGATTGTGATAATCACGATGAAAACATCTCATTATTAGGAAAAAATGTACAATGAACAATGCAGTAGCAATGAGCACCTTGGCCCCCAGACTTTAGATTTTTAATTTTTCACTAAAACAAACTAATATTCCTTAGAAAAACTACTGATTAAAACTTGGGACAGATAAACTTATATATGTATGACTATAACTATTTTACTTAGTCTAAACTTACTTTAAAGATAATTGACAGTTTCAATGAAAAATACAAGCAACGCATCATTTTTGAGTTATATGTGATACTAAAATGTGTAATAAAAGCACAAAAAGGAGAAATGGAGACAGTGGAGAATTTTAAAGACCTTATACATCAAGTTGTATTCTATTATTTGAAAGTGGACTATAACAAATTAAATCCTAAAGCAACAGTTGAAAAGAATAAAATAAGTAGAATTATTTTAAATATATTACACAAAGCTAAAAAAGAAAAAAAAACAAAGGATAGGAAAAATAGAATATACAATAATGGGTAACAAATTAAAATTCAATCGTATCAATAACTACATTAAATGTAAATGTTTTAAATACTTCAATTAAGTAGCAAAAAGTGTCAAACTGAACATAAACAGGACTCAATTATAAATTCTCTACAAGACAACCACTATAATCTGAAGACAGTTTGCAGAAAATGAAAAAATGAGAAAAGATACATCACACAAAAATAAAAGGTTAAAAAAGTGGATTGGCTATATAAATATGAGGTAAAATATATATCAGAAAAAGAATAAAAGATAAATGTATCAGTGCCTCAAGAGGACATAGCAATTAAAAATAGATGTACATAGAATAAATTAGAAGTAAGTTATACAAACAATTTATGGAAAAAACCTTGAATATTTAGAAGTTAAACTACAAGCTTCTAAATAACATATGGGTTAAAGGAAAAAAAAAATCAAAGAAATTTTAAAAAATTTTGAAAAAAATTAAAATTCAATATAGCAAACTTTATAGGATGCAACAAAAGTTGTGCTTAGAAGGAAATTTACAGTCTTAAAAACTTACATTTGGCAAAAAATATTTAAATCAGTTATCAAACTTTTACCATAGGAAGCTAGAAATAAGAGAAAATTAAGCTAAAATAAATTTTAAACAAAATATTAAAAGCAAAAAAGGAAATCAAATAGAACATAATAACATCATAACAGAAAGCAGATTGGTGTTATACAGACTCAATGCAGCTCTTTCATTTTGCCTTCAAGCCTCTTTTGTCATAATTTAACCTCTTCTTATTAAATTTTGCTTTACCATCAATAAAAATTACAAGACAAAAATTGCATCCCACTTCCAATGTTTCCAAATCAATATCGACATTGGCAACAAGTCAGCTATAGGCTCTGAGAAACACTGAAATTTATTCATATATTTAGAATACCCCATTCCCTTCCAATCTGTCCTAATGTAATTGTACAATTCTCCCAGCTGTTTCAGACCTTTTCTTTTTTTGGCTCCCGTACCATTCTTGGGATAGACAAGCACAAAGTCAGAGCAATGACAATTGGAACTCCATGACTATTCCATTGAAAGTCAATTGAATTTCAATTTCCTTCAATGGAGAAAGCCAGGAGGAACCAATTATTGTTGCTTTAACATTATGCAATTTTACCTCAGGCACCACTTAGGATCCAAATGAAAACATTTCAATTCCTGCTTATTACCTTCTTCCTGATAAAACACTACTTTTCCCTGGCTCCTGAAAATGGTGCTATATCAAGGGAAACCTCTATTAAATACATTTTACCATCTTGGCCATATTAACAACTATTAAAAGAAAAAAGATACACAGGGACCGACAAGCCACAGATAATGCGGTGTGCTGTTTATTCCGCCAGCCGTTTTATGTGGTGATGCTCTTCTTTCCACTTGTGACAACTTACTTGAGAATAAAGTCAGTACAGATTCACTTTCTGTCTGGGACATCAATTCCCAATCTGGAAGAATTCTCATCTCCATGCTGAGTTAGCGTGCATCTGCCGCAACCACAGGATTTCAGGGAGGCGATTGGCAGGACTCACACATTTCCACTGTGAAACTTGGCTTTGGGAGGGAGGGAGTGCAAACACTGCTCCCCAAGCAGTCATTGGGGCCACAAACTGTGAACACCAGGGCCAGCTAACAAGCTGTGAAAATTTCAGCCACCTGAGGAGCTGTGAAAGGCAAGAGTTGGTGCTGGCTGCGGGACCGGAGCTGCAGCAGTATCCAGAGGAGATGCAAACATCCTAGGCCCTTATGTCAGCCAAAAAGAAAAAAATCCATGCACTTCTGAATTGAGTAACAAAGTCAGCAGGAATGGAATAACTTAAGACATGAAAATAAACTCAATCATGTTCAAAAACTGACTCTACACATGTAGGATATTAGCTACCCTAAGCCATTAGGTTATAGGTCTCATGTTGTTCAGTTGCTAAGTCGTGTCTGACTCTTCTCTAGGTCTCTTGTATCCCCCTCAAGAAAATATATAAGGAGAATAAAAAGAAACATAAGCATCACACATGTCCAGGGCCTAAGAATTGAGTCAGTTTCTCAGCCAGACTCTTGATTCTGCAGCTCAGCATGTGAAAAAAAAACTATTAAAAAAAAAAAAAAAAAAACAACTCTGGGGTAGCCCAGGCTGCAAGAAAATTTTCTGCCTTTTTCCCAGTCCTCTCTCGTGTTAGAGCAGCAACCAGGAGTTTTTATGGGTCATTACTTCTCCTTATGTTCTGCAAAATAGACTGCATTCTGCCCGGGACACATCTGGCATGCTATCTTTCCCCACTAAGCCCTCTGAATACTCTTGTTTCTCTTGTCCCAATTGGATATGAAATTGTCACGCCAATACAACTTCATCACTACATCGCTTTTCATGCTAGTGTGAGCCTCATCACAGCTTTTATGAATTTAAAGGGCGATATCAATTATCCTTTCAAAGCTGCTTCACATCACTGGAGAAGCTTTGAAAATTAGATTTAAGTTCCTGTTGTCAACTTATCTTGGGGTTGTGTTAGGTCACGGAAGCTGGTTTTTAGCCAAGGTATGAAGAGGAGCAGAACAACTTTGAACTTTGTTCTTTGGATGGGCACTGCTCAAAAGACCAAGGGCATGTCTTAGATTAATATTCCAGAATGTGTCTCTCAAGATTTCTTCAATTACTTTTGTCATCCATAATAAATATTAGCTGTTAAAGTACTCGGGAAGTCAGAATCTTACAAAAATGCTTTTGGAAATTTCGAAAGGCTTTCAACACAGGGTAGGGAAAAAGTGGAAATTTTGTCCTTGTGATTTTTTTTTTCTCCCTTAGGTTCTGAAGGAGATTATCAAAATTAAGAATTACATGCTGAATTCAGACTAGATTCTTAATAAAGGATACATTTCTACAAAGAGTAAAGCCATGACCTTTATGAAAATACAAAATAAGCATATGCCAAAGATTTTATTAATATTTAACTCAGTTAATGAGGAAACAGTAGGATGTTACAACGAATTCAAAAGAGGATTCAAAGAACAACACACATATAGGCAATCAGAAATGCTAAGTGAATTTGCAAAGAGATGATGAAAAACCAGATAACTGCACTTCCCTGAATACAATTAATATGCACTGCTGTGGACAAGAATCATCTACATCAGTATTAATTTTCTACAACTCAGAGTTGGAAAATGAAAGGCAGAGACAACCTGAAAAGGTACCCTAGATAATGCCTAGTTTTCTACTAAAGACAGTGTCTTTTCGTTCTGCTATTTTGCATAATTTTCCCTGTCGTTCAAAACAAAAGGCTGAAAAGAAGTAAAGAAGACCTGCCCACATTTCACTTAGAACTGCTGCTTAAGATAAGCCAGAACTGGCCTTGCACATATCTATATTTAACATTATTCTGTTGTTTATTTTGTACAACTTCCAAATATCAATCTGTTAAGAAAGTTATACACAGACGTGTATCACATGGCAAATTAATTTCCCAGGATGGCTGCAACAAGCTGCCATAAACAAGGTGACTTAAGCAAAGACTTACTATCTCACAGTTCTAGAGACTAGAAATCTGAAATCAAGGTGTCAGCAGGGTTGATTTCTCCTTGGCTGTCTGAGGTCCCTCTCCTAGTTTCTGAAGATTGCCTTTAATCCTCATCCTTTCTTAGTTGTCTTACAGAAACATCCCTTCAGTCTCTACCTGTATTGTCACATGATGCTTTCCCTGTGTGTCTGTTTTGTCCACATTTCTCTCTTCTTTTAAAAGCACCAGTCATACTGGATGTAGGGCCCACACTTATCTTTTATGACTTTGTCTTAACTTGTTTACATCTACAAAGACTCTCCAAGTAAGGTCATATTCACAGGTTCTAAGAAGACATGAGCTTTTGAGGGACAGTATTCAACCCAGCATATCAGGAGATATCAACTGTAGGGCATGTAGAGAGAGCGGCATTTCTTGCCAAGAGATTGCCAAGGAACCCGGAAAGGCAGACCGTTTTAAAAGGCAACAGGCTTAAACCAAAACACTCCAATTAAAAAGCAATTATTGTTTCTAACCAGGTTTGGATTATCTCCAAAAAGCAAACCAAGCAAGTAAGTGTGATACCAGACTTTTGGGCCAAAGTTCCAAAGGCAGCCATCCACTCATTCTTCAGGGTTCAGGAGAACCAGCTCCTAATTCTAGCTTTGCAACTAATGAGCCATGTAAACTTGGGCATGTCCTCTAATTGAGCCTCACTTCCCTCTTTTGTCAAATGAGGGAAATAGACCAGAATATTTTTAAGTCATCTTCCACCTCTAATGGGCTGTGATTTATGATCTCTATGTTATAAATGCAAAATGCCCAACCTAGTTATTAGGACATGAGTTAGACTATCTTTTAAAATTGTTCAAACCTATTTATACATACCTATGCTTTCTAAAGTTAGAACACAATCTTTGGAATCTTTTTTCATTGACTGTAATAGGATACAAATTTGGGTCTCCTGTTATCCCTTAAAAAAGGGATATGCCCCTGTTTCCATATTTCTTCCATATGACCTTGTGCCCTTGGCCACAAGGATGAGACTTTCACTTTCAAAATCCCAGGAGACATCACCATAACAGTTTTGCTTGGCTGTAAAGGCAGCCCTTTGCATAGATGACAGTTATAGTCCCTCTGCTGGAAACAGTGTTCGATGCAGGGGTCCTGCAGGACTGGCTGGATCAGAATGGACACTGGACCAGGCTGGAACAAACAGGACTCTTCCTTGAAAATTTAGAAGTGAGGATTAGATAGGACTCATCAGAGTCCCATGGACAGCAGGAAGATCAAACCAGTCAATCCTAAAGGAAATCAACCCTGAATATTCATTGCAAGGACTGAAACTGAAGCTCCAAAACTTTGGCCACCGAATGCGAAAAGCCAACTCATTGAAAAAGACTCTGATGCTGGGAAAGACTGAAGGCAAAAGAAGAGGGTGGTAGAAGATGAGACGGTTAGATGGCATCATTGACTCAATGGACACGAATCTGAGCAAGCTCCAGGAGACAGTGAAGGACAGGGAAGCCTGGTGTGCTGCAGTACATGGGGTTCCTAAGATTTGGATACAACTTATGGACTGAACAACAAAAAGATCACGCTATGCTCTTTGTGTAAACTGAGAAATACAAACTGGGAAACTTCCAATTGCGTACATAAGCAATGCTGGTCAAGAGAGAGCAAAATGAGAAAGCAGAGAGAGTAAAAGTTTCGTTTTTTTTTGGTTTGTTTTTTATGTGCAGAGAGAGCAAGAGATAATACTATCTGAGATCTGATGGCTTTTACTTCTTGTGAGAACTGGAAGCATCCTTGGCCCAGGACTCTCTTTCTTAAGCCGCTTTGAAGTGGTTTTACTATTTGCAATTTAAATAAACTTGGCTGAGAAATTGTTGATTTAATGCATTACTGATTAAGAAATTTCCCTTATTGTGTTAAATTCTGTGACAATGTCCTTTCTAAAGAGAATATATATGGGATTTCCAGGTGACTTAGTGGCAAAGAACCCGCCTGCCAATGCAGAAGAGGTGAGAGATGTGAGTTCGATCCCTGGATTGGGACGATACCCTGGAAAAGGAAATGGCACCCCAGTCCAGTATCCTTGCCTAGGAAAATCCTATGGACAGAGGAGTCTGGCGGGCTGAAGTCCAAGGGGTTGCAAAGAGTTGGACATGACTGAGCATGCATGCATATACATACACACATACCCAAACACACACACACATATATATGAACTTAATTATCCACACAATAGATCAATATTGATTTATCAGAGGTTAACAAATTTAATAATGACCAAAACAATTATGCCACAATAAGCACAATTCTGTTAGGTAACAGAACTTATTTAAAATGAATGTGAATATGTTCTAGATAGTTCCCATTGCCTGTAACTTCACTTTGTTGAAGGATTATTAACATCTTTTGTGTAAACTTGTGTATGCCTAAATTGCAATATGCAGACCACAATCTGGAATCTCTTCTGCATTATATCCCTGAAACAGAAACATGAAGGGTCTGCAGGACCTATGTTCCACGAAAGGATAATTTCCACCTGCCATCCCAAGACCAATGGCAGACATAAGAGACACACAAGAAAGGCTACTTCTCATAGGTCCCTAGGAACAAACAAAAGGATCCATGAAGATCTCCTCCCATGATATCTTGGGAAAGAATAACAAGAGAGTCCAAAGTATATCAGGGAGTCAAATAGTGAAGTCAGTCTAAGAAAATTTAATTGGTTAGAATTCTGCTCTTGACCATGCATTATGGAGACGATTTCATGTGGAGTTGTTACCAGGGGGCTCAGGTATTTGCCTAATTCTCTTCTCCCCAAGATGAGCCCTGAACAGAACTCAATGCTCATACCCATGTTTTCTCCATGGGTAAGACAAAGTCAAGGGATTAGGGAAGCGCTACATGCACGTCTGTCTCAGTTTCTTAGGTAGTCACTTCCCTAGGTGCTTCTTGACATGATCAATGAGACAAAATATTAGATAAGCATTTCTTTTATTTTTTAATTGAAGGCTAATTGCTTTATAGAATTTTGTTGTTTTCTGTCAAACCTCAACATGAATCAGCCATAGGTATACATATATCCCCTCCCTCTTGAACGTCTCTCCCATCTCCCTCCCCATCCCACCCCTAGAGGTTGATACAGAGCCCCTGTTTGAGTTTCCTGAGCCATTCAGCAAATTCCTGTTGGAGATCTATTTTATATATGGTAATGTAAGCTTCCATGTTACTCTCTCCCTACATCTCATCCTCTCCTTCCCTCTAGATAAGCATTTCTGAACCTATGTCTTACTCTCTTTCCACAAAGCCTGTCTCAAGCTCAAATATATGTGTGTGTGTGTGTGTGTGTGTGTGTGTGTATATATATATATTCCCCCCCCCAGGGTGAAACTTCAGGTACTCTACTTTAAAAAACATATTTGTGTGGGAAGTGTTCTGTAAACTTGAGAATATTAAATACATGTAAAAAGTGTTGTAATTTGGGACTGCAAGAATTGAATGTGTAGAGGACAGAAATACAGAGGATCTTGTACAACCAAGGGGAAACAAAGTTTTAAGTACTAGTTAATATCACAAATAAATGTAATTTTGTAAGAGTTTTTAAGTTTCAATTTACACAAATACAGACCCATGTTTATTACACATTCATATAACAAGAGAAGTTAACATCTAGTTAGTACATACTACATATCAGATATTGTTAGACACTTTATAGATATTATTTCTTCAAATCTCTCACTAAAATAATAAGTCTTCTTTCAAACACTATATTATAAGCATCAAGATAATATAACTTACCTATGGTTTTCCAAAACCAGACAGTGAACTTGGAATACTCCTAAACTACTCTATATCCACATTACCTGTAAATGTGGTATTTTGCTTTTCTGTCTATAATGATTATAAATCCATGACACTGCCTAAAATTTACCCACTTACACACTCATTACAAACCCATTCCTGATTCAGACTGCACCACATTGAAAGGAATCTGGCTCACAGGATTACATGCTCTTCCTAAAACTTCCTCAAACATGAAAAGTGAAACAAAAACAAAGCTAGTCCAGAGACAGTTCACCCTCTGAAACTCTCAAGAGCCTTCCCCTGCTCTTCCCGCTCACCCTCCCTTGCCTGGGTCCTGTGGCCTTCTCTCTCTTCTGGGCCAGCTTATTTAGTGTTTTATAACCTGCTCCCCACACGTCACCTCTCTGTGCCGTGAAAACACCCCTGGGCTTGAAGTTCTTTTTCTGCTCTGATTGCTTTCTGGAGAGTAGTTGCCTTCATTGCTTTTATGGTTGTCCTTTGTTGGAGAGAAAATAAGGTAAAGAGAACAGGGCAGAGGAAAAAGGAAAAAACATGACAAAAAATTCTATACTGTGGTGTGTTCAGGAGGAATATTTCTGGCAGTGTCAATACCAAGTGACCTTGCACTTGAACTGAACACAATTACAAGTGGAACATTTTTATTATTTTTAATAGCTGTTTCAAGAACATTTTATCCTTTACAGAAGGTTTACTTTTTGGAGGTAGAAATGAAAGAACATGGATAAGGATGATATTTAACAACATAGATGAACCTGAAAGGCATTATGCTACTTATGAAATAAGTCAGTCACAGAGGGCAAACACTGCAAAATTCCATTTATATGAGGTATCTAATACAGGCAAACTTAACAGAAGCAGAAAATAGAATGGTGGTGCCCAGGGAACTGGAGATGGGAGTTGTTGTTCATTGGGTATGAGGCTACAGCCATACAAGGTAAGTTCTGAAGATATACAATACACCACGGTGCTCATAGGTAACAATACATGGTATGTGCGCCTGTTTATAGTTTTAATTGTCTTTCTTTCTAGATTATTTCTGTGCTGAAGAAACACCACTAGTGATCCATGATTGGCATGCTTCGAGAATCAAGGTTTCTGGCTCACTTGTCAAAGGAAATGACATAAGTGGCCTATATTTGTTCAGAGGGTAAGTCTTCGTGTTAAGTGACCCTCCACAAAAATAAGAAACAATGGACATAAGGGAACTTTTGGAGATGATGGGTATGGTTTACTACCTGCGTTGCCATTGTGGTACCACAAGTGTATGTATATGTCAAACTCATCAAATTGTATCCATTAGACATGTACCATTTGTGCTAATATGGATGAGATCATTAAATGGAAAAAAAAAGATTTGATTCAAAATTAAATAAAGATTATGTGAACCTGCCTGCCAATGCAGGAAACACAGGAGATGCAGGTTTGATCCCTGAGTGGGGAAGATCCTCTGGAGAAGGAAATGACAACCCACTCCAGTATTTCTTGTCTGAAAAATTGCATGGACAGAGGAGCCTGATGGGCTATAGTCCATGGGGTTGCAAAGAGTCGGACATAACTGAGCATAAACACACACACACACCAGGATAGAAGAAAGCTACACACACATAATTTTAACCACTACATTTGTGAAACACAACCTATGAGTGGGCAGGGTTATTTCTAGCTCACCTCACTAATGGACACTGCTGCATCCTCATCTCTAAAGTGGAAGAATAATGATGATTCCTACTACATAGGGATGATGCCAAATGTGGGAACAATACAGCTGACCTTGAACAACACTGGGATTAGGGGCATCAAACCCTGCTCAATCAAAAATCTGCATATAATTTTACAGTCAGCCTTCCATATCGTCAGTTCCTCTGTGTATCTGTGGTTCCACATGCAAGGATTCCACCAACCGCAGATCAGATAGTCTGTATTGGTTTTTAAAAATCTACATATAAGTGAATCTTCATAGTTCCAACTCACCTTCTTCAAGGGTCAACTATATCAATGAGGATAATTAATAACTTGATGTTCTTAGTCGTGTCCAACTCTTTGACACCACGTGGACTGTAGCCCACCAGGCTCCTCTGTCATGGGGATTCTCCAGGCGAAAATACTAACATGGGTTGTCCTCCCCTCCTCCAGGGGATCTTCCCAACCCAGGGATCGAACCCAGGTCTCCCTCTTTGCAGGTGGATTCTTTACCGTCTGAGTCACCAGGGAAGCCCAAGAATACTGGAGCGGGTAGCAGCCTATCCCTTCTCCAGAGGACCTTCCTGACTCAAGAATTGAACTGGGATCTCCTGCATTGCAGGCAGAGTCTAATAACTTTATAATAATGAGTATAATGGTAATTCACTAACCAACTTTTGTAGCATTACTGTATGCCCAATACAGAGCTCAATATATATATATTTATTTGATGTGTCCAATTACCTGTGAGGTAGGAATTATACATATTAACTCTTTATCAGCATACCTGACCTATAATGAGGTTTCAGTAAGAATAACTATAACAATAATTATTACCTTAAAGGTTTTGTCAGAGTTACTCAATGTTATAATAAAGCTTGTCTTGTTGGAAGCATTTTTGCCACAGGTAGAAATTATAGACAGTGGATACAGATGTATTTTAGACCTGCAGTTAAAATATATTGTTTTCACTCAGAGTGGAAGCCCAAGATAATAAGGAAAAGGATTAAGAAAGAGAGGGGAAGGGTAGGGACCCAATCTGCTGATGGGAGAAATGAAGAGTCAGGTCTGTAACTGGCACAACTACTGATTTATAAGGACAAACATTTAGAAAGGGATCAGAGATGGGGACTTTCTGGGTGACGTTCTCAGTCAGTTTTTCCACCTGCCCCAGCATAACTATTCCTGTTGAGTCATCACCCCTGCCCCCAAGGAAGACTGGATCAAGATATCAGAGTAAGAGAACCGAGACCAGCTCCTTTACCTCATTGATCACCACCTAAATAATCCTACAAAGACAAGATCAGATGTTTCTGCATAACCAGGTTCTGAGTGATTTCAGAGACACTTCTGTACTGTCCCAAGTGAGAGAAAAATCTATTTGCTGATGCTTGAGATTGCTTTCAAATGCAAAAGTGGGGCAGCCTATAGTCCAAAATTAAAGAGAAGAGGATGAAAAAGGAAAATGCCTGTCTGGAGGGTAAAATTTTTAGTAAGTTTCAGATAAAATGTAATCAATAAAGTGTAAATGAGTAGTGTTAGTCATTTTCCAACTTTGATGGAGGAGTAGGGAGGGAGGGGGGCAGGAAGATCTTAGAGTAGCAGGTATCTGCAGATAACACAGGTGAGAAGCCCTTTAAAGGAATGACCATGTTCACATGAGTTGGACCTGGGTGGTTCTAACTAGGCTAGCACCTGCAGAGGTCACACACCGGGCTCTCTTGAACTTGTCTGGAAAAGCCAGCAGGACAGCCCTAAGAGAACTACTTGATGCTTCTTTGAGTGTTTCGTTTTAAGATATAAATACCTTCTCTGAAGAAATATTAATTGAATTGTAGCTGCAGTTTGAACTTGGACAGGTGAATCTCAATTTATTTTTGGACTCAGTGTTGAAGAATAACTAAGAGTTTAATATCAACTATGCTGTAGTAATCCAGGAAGATATAACCGAGCGAGAAACAAACTTTTTCACCCTCACAACAAATGTTTAAGGAATAAAAGGATCAGGAGGAAAGATGAGTCAGAAGAGATCATTTGGGATACTTTGACACAAGAGAAGATCTTAATTTAGGAAGGGAAAAAAGTAAAGAGATATTCAGATTTTTTTTTTTTTTTCAGTATCAGAGAAGGAAGAACCAAACATTCCCAGAGAGTTTATCAAAATTCCCTTCAGGTAAAACATTCCTACTGATATAGGGTTTCCAACTAGTCTCTCTAATAGTCCTTTCTAAGCTGTTTCATATTCATGCAATGTGGGCTGGGATGTTTGCCATAGAACATGCCCCTTTATTGTAACAGGTTTTACTACCCAGAACATTTGCTAACAACCTTGACATTTTTATTTTCACCATGACGACAGGGGAGTATAATAAATTCCCCCCAAAAGGTCGCAGAATTGAGAATTAGATAGCAAAGAGAAGAATGAAAAGTGGGAGGTATTGTTGATGAACTGGTGTATCAGGCAAGGAGAAAGTGTTTGCAAAGGAAGAGGACAGAAAGAAGAAGGCATATTGGGAACGGCTGTTCGGCTCTCATAGCAGAGCAAACGGTTTCTGAGGGCAATTTTTACCACTAACACAGCCCAGTGGAGCTAAATTCTCCCTCCATCCTCCTTAAAGTCCACCTAAATAGGAGAAGAACTGAACTGCTATCTATAATCACAGAGTCTGGGTGGAGAATGGGTGAAATGGAAACAGCCCTCCCAGGCATCACAAGATGGCTTGTCTTCTGATATTTTTTCCATTTTAGGGCTTTGTAACCACTAGAAGGAACATCAAGCAAGATGCTGAAGTGAGAGTAGTTGATGGTGGGTAAAAGAAATAGCATTACTGACCATCAGATGGGCCTGAAAATTCACTTTTATTTATTTCAAAATCTATATCACTATGTATGATGTGTATGCAAACTCTTACTATAAAATAAGTGTAAAACTATTACACGCTGCATTTTCCTTTAATTAGGAGAGCAAGCAAATAATAAACTCAACACAGAGGCATACTCAAAGGCAATCATATTTTCGCTTTTCCCCAGATGAACCGGTTTATCACTTAACTTATACACTACATTCCCTGAGTAGCCTCTCTGGATATCACAAGAGTATTCACAATGAAAGTGTAGTGAAGAGACTTGGGAGAGGAGTGAGACATTCCCAAGTTGTAAGCTTGTGAAATTAGTCAGCTCTCAGACTTGGGTACCCAAGCCCTCTGCCATGGATGATGAATGGCCCACTGAGGACCTCCACCTCCTTACCGGGGATATAGTTGTGAGGAGGAGCAGAGGTAATGTCTTTTGTATAATGAGTCCACTGAGAAAGGGAAGTGTGTAACTGCTGAACCTACGGCAGGGAGTAGACTGTTTGTACGTCTGAAACAGAAAGAAAACAATTTCCACCGGGGCATATAAGGCTCTTTGGGAAGCAAAAAAGAGACTCGAAACTCAGGAGCAACTTAAACACCTCCGGCGAGGGTGGCAGTTCCAGCATGCAGCTTGTCAAGTTAATTTATGGCTGTGTATAATTGCGTGGTTGCTTTTTCTCCAGAAAGATGAAAGAGCCAAGCCAAGAGAGATGGGTATCTCACTGTTTCTAATATAGAGATAAAGATCTTATTTTTAGTGCGAAGTGAAAAAGAATGTGGGGATGCTGGGCAAAGATTAGGCTTTTGCAGTGTTGAAAAGTTTCCAAAAAAAAAGCAAAAGGAATGCAGAAATGTTTCAGAAAATCAGGAGCCTAATTACTCAAACTTTTAAAAGTTTAACTCTTGAACTTCCCCAAAGTAGGAGGCATTCCTTCTGTTACATTACTTTAAGTTAGGCTGAGATAGTTCTTGAAACTACAATTAGGAGCTTGTCATTTAAATTCCAGATTTGTGAAAGCTTTGTTTTTATTATCCCTTTTAGAATGTGACTTGCTCCTACATTATAATAAACAGTGGAAATAACAGCCATGATTAATCAAAGCAGTTGATTATACAGTATTAGATTGATTTCAAATTAAATCTTACTTCAGTGTCCATCAGAGAGGAAATACTTTTGGTTAAATAAAAACTGTGCAGGAATGGGAATCTGAGTTGTAATATCGAAAGGAAAAGTTGATTATACCAATCTCCCAGGCCCAGTTCTTCTCCAGAAAAAGCTGCTACTAACAAAGCTGCAAAGGGGGCCTCAGTGTTTAAGGCATGCGTAGGTGCTAAGTTGCTTTAGTCGTGTCTGACTCTGTGATCCAATGGACTGCAGCCCACCAGCGTCCTCTGTCCATGGGATTCTCCAGGCAAGAATACTGGAGTGGGTTGCCATGCCCTCCTCCAGGGGATCTTCCTGACCCTGGGATCAAACCTTCATCTCTCACGTCTCCTGCATTGGCAGGCAGGTTCTCTATCACTAACCCCACGTGGGAAGCCCAGGGTTTAGGCCACTGCTGGACAAATCATGACAGGCGTTGCTTCAGCCATAGTACCTTGGTTGATATAAAACAAAATTAGTTCTCTGCACTAAGAAAGCCAGGACTTTAATGGCCACAAAAGTCAGTTGCCTGAGAGAATTCCTCAAATGAGATTCTTTATAAATGTGTAAAGCCTTGCTCAAGGACCAAACAAGGTTGTGGGTATTTTTAAAATGACAATGACACTAATGGAGTCATTGAAATTTCCCTGGTGCTTATAGGGAACTCATTTTCCTACAACATGCTGCCTCTCGGGTTTCTCAGCAACAGTCTAAAACTCCACCCACATCAAAATGAACTGTCAGATTAGGCTAGATGTGAGGTAGGAGCTTGTTCTCAATGCTAGGGATCTCAGTTATTTGGGTAACCCCTTATTTTACAAATGTTTAAACAGAGGCAATAAAAGATGGTCCCAGGCTCATCTAGTCAAAGGGCATAGCTAAAACTAGAATCAAGGCTAACATTTGATTTTGGTTGAAAATGAAGTTTCTTAACAAAATTGTTTAGTTTGTCTCACATGAGGCATAGGGAAAGTGAAGATGATGAGAAAGGAAAGAACATTTATGTTTGGAATGTACTCTTCTGAATCAAAGAGCTACCTAAACTCACATACTCATCATTAGGTACTGGTCCATACCTTTTTTTTTTTTTTCCATATGTTGCTAATCTTTGATTACTTTAATAGATGAAGCAATTGAACTAATTTTTTAAAAAGACTCCTACTACTAACAAGTAATTTTTTTTTAGGATTCAGTATGTTTAATTCCATTTCTGAGTAGAAGCTAAGACTGTTTTTGGACTGGAAGCATTAAAATATTCTTGCTAATCCTTCAGATGATTCCCTGAGACCTGATAAACTTCACTGAGGTTTTTTTTTTTTTCTCTTTGATTCATGTATTGCATAAAGATACTCAACAGAGGAAACACTATGGTTCAAGTAATGCTTTGGTCCAACCCTTCTTCTCTAGTATAATACTATCCCTAATAATTCCCATCCTAAAGGAAAATGCACACTCCACAGTTGCACCCCACCTTCTGATAATGATGAGTGACTTGAAAGGGATGTATAGTGAGTGCCAATTCTTCCTTTCTGTCCACAGGCCCTGTGATATCTTTTTAAAAAATAGAAGCTGCCTTAAGAACTTTTGTTTAATACTAAATTTAGTTTACTGGGATAGGAAGAAAGGTAGAATAAGGTGTCTTTAAAGCTAAAGGAATAAGCATGAGTTAATCACTTAAGCTGGGCTGTGGGGTGGTATCTTGAAGAGGCCAAGGCACTTTGTCTTTAGCTTAACAGAGAGCACTCTATCACTGTAATTTTCTATAGCCCCTAGGGTGCTAGGATTAGAGGGTAAGACTTTACTCCCCGACTTGAACTAGATCATGGCAAAGGCAGCTGTTAGACTCCCAACTTGCTCAAGTAGCTTATCACAATCTAGGAACATCTTCCAGATCTTCACTAAACCATATTTCCTATTACACAGAGACCTCTTGTATTAATTATTCCTCTAATCACTTGGGAATCATCTAGACAGTGATAAATTTATTACACAAGGATTCAAAAGAATTTTTCTTATCTGGAATACACCAAGTACACACATTTTTCTTTTCTAGCATTTTCCTATCACATGAGTAAGAAGGGAATAAATATAATTACACCATTACTATCACAGTATAAATTCCCTATCTGGTCTCTGCAATGATTAAGTAAAATAAAACTTAAATATTTAAGACATTCCAAACTCCTATGATTTAGATTTTTTTTTTTTTTTTACAAACCTTGAGTAAATTAATTAAGGGGCCAAAATAATTGTTTTGACTGATTTCCTATAGATAGCTAAGCAGACCATACTGTTTTGGACTCACTTTCTAGTGAAATCAATTTTAAGCACTAGACTCTGATATTCATTCATTTATTCATTCTTTTAACAATTTCAAAAAATACGTAACTTGTATGGCATGGACAAGTTACACTTAGATACACTTGAACAACCCATAATTCAATTAGTACAAAATTTGGTTTGCTGGGTTAAAAACTAAAGGAACTCAAAAATACAAGAATATCAATCATAGAGAACAGGCAGTGTTAAAACAGTTTACAAGGCAGGACTGAGAGAGATGAGATTCGGGAAAGTACTCCACCCAAATAGAACAACTGGAGCGAAAGCAGAAGGTGCGTGTTAGAATATGATGGAAGACGAGATTAGGCTGTGGTCCATATATGCAATGGAATATTACTCAACCATAAAATTACACAACCAGGTGATTTATAGAGATATGGGTGGACCTAGACTGTGTCATACAGAGTGAAGTCAGTCAGAAACAGAAAAGCAAATATCATGTATGAACATATATATGTGATATATATCTAGAAAAATGGCTCAGATGAACGTATTAGCAGGGCAGGAATGAGAGAGAGACACAGAGAACGTGGAGAACAGGCTTGTAGACACAGGGGTGGGCAGGAGGGGTGGGATGGCTTGGGAGATGAGAAATGGCATCTATACACTGCATTCTATGTCGCTTCAGTCATGTCCAATTCTTTGTGAGGCCAAGGACCACAACCCACCAGGATCCTTTGTCCAAGGGATTTTCCAGTCAAAAATTCTGGAGTGGGTTGCCATGCCCTCCTCCAGGGGATCTTACTGACCCAGGGATAGAATTCACATCTCTTATGTGTCTCCTGCATTGGCAAGAAAGTTTGTTACCACTAGCGCCACCTAGAAAGCCCAATATATACACTATCATGTATAAGACAGACAGCTTGTGTAGCGGAGGGAGCTGAGCTCAGAGCTCTGCGGTAACCTGGAGGGCTGGGGCCGGGGAGGGAGGCCCACAGGGCAGAGGACACATGTACACGTATAGCTGATTCACTTCACTATGCAGCAGAAATTAACACAACATTGAAAAGCAATCATATCCCAAGAAAAATAAATAAATATAAGGGTTTCCCTGGTGGCTCAGTGATAAGCAATTCACCTGGAATGCAGGAGACTTGGGTTCAATTCCTGGATTGAGAAGATCCCTAGAGAAGTAAATGGCAACCCACTCCAGTATTCCTGTCTGGGACACCCCATGGACAGAGGAGCCTGGCGGGCTATGGTCCATGAGGTCGCAAATAGTTGGATACAACTTAGGGACTAAACAACGACAGAAAAGGGGCATATCATGCTGCATCTCTGACATGTTAAGAAACTTGGACTTAATCCTATAGATAAAGATGAATGCTTGAGAATACATAGACGAAGGAGAGAACTGTATTTTATAAAACTAGTATTGGGTTTTAGCAATAGCGACATAGGCTCAGTGAAAAGGATATTTGGAGGTGGATATAAATGGAAGCTGAACATAGATTTAGAAAACTACTGTCATAATCCAGATGAGGAATGTTGGAAACTTGAATTAAGGCAACTCAAGAACTGTCTGAGAGTTAATGTGGTAAAACAAATTTGGTAGACATTGCTGAGACAGGGACTGCAGAACCTCACAATTAATTAAACCCAATGAGTGAAAAAAAAAGAAGAGAAAATTAGATGACTAACATTTTGTTCCGGGGCGACTAGCACAATTAGGGTATCATTCACTGAAACAAGGCGAGTCCTAAGAAATTTTTAACTGTGTAGGAAACAGTGGTGAGGATAAGGCAGATAGATGGACGCACAGGTTGAATAAACTGATTCAGATTAAGTAATAGACAATTTTGCATCTTTCTAGGGTGGTTTAAGCTTTCATGAAAATATTTCCCTTTTCCCCAGACAATAATGCCATATCACTAATCCAGACTAAAATATGAAAGAAGAATTTTTCAATTTCTACTTCCAAATTATCACACATCAAAACTGATGATTTACTTTTATGTTTTCATAATACAAACTAAAATTTTTAAAAATTGAATATTCAGAGAATATCCCTTAACAGATGGATGGACATGTTATGCCACTATGTAGAATCGAATGTATTTTAAAAATCTAGTGCTTTTATCTCTAATAAGTTTTATGTATCTCTGTTGAGAAAAACAGGTTTGGAATTGGCTGTAAATGATCATTGTTAGGCACCAACTGTTTGCCAGTATTTTTCACTCCTTCTACTACCACTATGTGATTAAAGAACAAACAAACAAAAAAATCAGTAACTTCCTCCAAGGTCACAAGCCAGTAAGTAACAGATACAATACACAAAACCAGATTGGCCTGTCTCAAAAGACAAACTCCATAACGCTAATGAATTGGGGACGTATTTTTGGTTCTACTATATATACAAAAAGTGAAAGTGTTAGTTGCTCAATTGTTTCTGACTCTTTTTTCATGTCGCTTTGGGACCCCATGGACTTTAGCCCATCTGGCTCCTCTGTCCATAGAATTCTCCAGGCAAGAATACTGAACTAGGTTGTCATTCCCTTTTGGCAAGGATCAAACTCAAGTCTCCGACATTGCAGGCAGACTCTTTAATGTCTGAGCCACCAGGTTCCACTATATACATCTGTCAATGGGGTAACATTTTTTTGTATGTTTCCTCTATGAATTCCAATTCTCTCATCTACAAAAGGATGGAGTCATTTTTAAAGACAAAAAAAAATGATATCTGAGAAAAAACTTTGAAAGTGCTATAAAACAGCATCTGGGATTCCCAGGTGGTGAAGTGGTAAAGAATCTGCCTCCCAGTGCAGGAGACTCAGGAGATGTGAGTTTGACCACTGGGTTAGGAAGATCTCCTGGAGAAAGGAATGGAAAACAACTCCAGTATTCTTGCCTGGAGAATTCCATGCCCAGAGGAGCCTGGTGGGCTACAGTCCATGGGGTCCCAAAGCGACATGAATGAGCATTAGCACACATGCATAAAATAGCATCTAATATAGAAAATATGTTGCATTATATGTATTAATGGTAAAAAATAAACTTTATTCTATCTCTTAAGAGGAATCCATGAAATATGGATTAGTTTTCAAAAAATGTGTCTAGAAGTAATTCCTTAATCAAAGTGTCACTGTTCTGTACTATTACAATCTGATAACTGGTCTAGGATTAAAAGGAAAGACAACAGTATAACAGATACATGTAGTGTAAACCACACATGCAAATCATATATGTTATTTTAGAATTTCTAATAGCTGCATTAAAAAAGTAAAAATAAATAAGTGAAATTAATTTAACTATATATTTTGTTTCAAAATTTCATACTATCACTTTATGTAATCAAATGAATGCTTTTATGTGGTCAATATAAAATGTATTAATGAGATACTGACAGCATTTTTTCCACTGGAAGTCTTAAAAGTCATGTGTATATTTTATAATTCCACCACATCTCAGCTCACACTAGCCATATTTCAACTACTCAGTGATCGCTTGTGGCTAGTGGCTGTCATACTGAACATTGCAGCTCCATGATATTGACAATGGTCTATGAAGTACTCTGTCACAAGAATTAAGCTCAAAAAGAATGCTCTGTGCTCATAAACAAGGCCACTCAGCTACCGCTTTGGGCGTTTGCACAATAAAAAAGAAAAGAGTGGGACATAGGCAGAAAGGTTAACAGCAGTCAAGAGACACAAAGGAAGTAGGTAGGGAGGTGAGATTATGAATAAGCAGAAGCCATCTAGTAAACAGACAGATACAAAGAAGCCATCAGTGACTAGTAACAACAGGAGCAGAGCACCGAATCTAAACAAAGAAGTTGAATCGAGGTAACAGAAGGCTACTCAGAACATCAGTTGGCCAGTGAAGATGCAATACAGTCTAAAATACCATTTCAGTTATCCATTAGGCCTGGCAACATAGTTTATGAAAAACGTCCTATCTCCCTTCATCACCCTGTTTCCTTTCAATATACTTCCATCACCTTCTGTGTGTATTATGTCAAATAGAAAGCAACTTTATTTTGCTTTCTACTATGTCTTCACATTTATTTATAGAGTATTCTTTCTCTGGCCTGAAAAAAAATTCAGCTAGCTCCCTGACTTCCTTAGTCATTCTACAGTCTTTCAGGTTGAAAATTTACCCACGCTTCTGTTATTGAAATGTTCAGTTTCATGTAATAATCGAAACTGCAAATTTCTTCTTCCTGCTCTATGTAGGAAGCACACAGCCAGGAAAACTCGAACCATATCAAACCCTTATTCCCAGCTTTCCTAACCACAGCTTTGTTTTGCTTTGTATCTCTAGGGTAAAAGCAGAGTATAAAGAGAGATGAGAAGAAGGGCAGGAAATTTTTACCAGATGCTTGTGATGATCAAGTATTGACATCTCTGGGAGTCAGGTATTTAAAATTGCTTCTTCCTTTGTTACCACCTTTGTGGGTCCTTCAGAACGGTATTTGTTCCTCTCACCCAGAGCTGAGGGTTTTCCTTTAGTTGATGGGTTCCCTTGACATGGGTAAATATAGTTGGGTGCATTAAAATACTTAGATAGCCCTGTGACATCCTGTTAGTTACTTCTAACTACTTTCTGCTGAGATGGGTTTAACACACTGGGATCATTGGTATTAACCCACATTATTAAATCTGCCCCATATTGTAAATGACTTTATAATGGAAGTAGAATATTGCAAATCTCTTGACTGAAGGTTCATTGGGCATCACTAAGGTTTGCATTTACTCTCTTTTCCCATGGTTGACTAACCTCTTCTAATTGACTCTATAATTATGCATGTTAATGTAATAAATCTGTGCATTAGTCAGGGTTCTTCAGAGAACCAGCAAAGATACAGATATATAGAGATATATATAATCAGTCTGCCATCTGCAAACTGGAGATCCAGGAAAGCTGGGGGGGTGGTGTAATTCAGTCTGAGTTCAAAGGTTTGAGAACCAGAGGAGCCAATGGAGCGATCCGAGTTAAAGCACCAGAGATGAGATGGCTCAGTTCAAGCAGTGAGGCAGGAAAACAGGGCAAATTCTTCCTTCCTCAGCCTTTTGGTCTATTCAGACTTTCAATGAGTTAGATGATGATCACTCACTTTGGAGAGGGCAGCCTACTTTACTGAGTCCAGCAATTCAGATGCGAGTCTCCACCAGAAACACTGTCACAGACACACCCACAAGTCATATCTAATCTGGGCACCCCCTAGTGAGTCAAGGTGACCCATAAAACTTACCACCAGAGCCTGAGCCCCTTTATCCATTGTTATTACTAATTGCATGATGTTTCTCTCTCCCAACACATGTTGATTTTTAGAGATTAAGTCTTAAAGGGTAATTTTATACACACACACACACACACACACACACACACACACACACTTTATACGGGCTTCTCTGGTGGCTCAGACGGTAAAGAATCTGCCTGTAATGCAGGAGACCTGGGTTTGATCCCTGGGTTGGGAAGACCCCTGGAGGAGGGCATGGCAACCCATTTCAGTATTCTTGCCTGGAGAATCCTCATGGACAGAGGAGCCTGGCGGGCTACAGTCCATGGGGTTGCTAAGAGTCGGACACAACTGAGTGACTAAGCACAGCACATATATATATGTATTTATATTCTAGTTTCTGAAGAAAGCTTTGATGTATCAAATACATACTAAAAACACTAAGCTTTAGCTTTGAGAGATTTTAAGCACATTCCATGACAATATGCTTGTTGTTTTCAGTTCTTTGCTCTTTTGTTCTGCATATTAAGAACCTGATGCTCAGAGACACAATTTTAAAAATGTTTTAATAAGCAAATCATGAATATTTAAACTCCTATTGAGAAGATTTGCTTGTTATGTTCCTTCCTTCTTGAGTCTACCCTAAAATATGCCATACTTTCAAGGTCTGAGGCTCACTGCTCACCTGGGACTGAATGGCCAATTCAATCTCTCCTTGAGCTATCATCAAGAGAACAGGGAAATAAATATTACTGCTTGGATGAAAAGAGGTTTTCTTTAAAATAAATAAAATGTCAAGCAACAAAAGTTACAAAACAGAGTTTGCAGATTAACTCACAATGGGAGCACTGTGAGTATATATTTCTTTTGGTGTCAAGGAGGTTTTTCTAAGCATATTTCAATAATTGAGTTCTGTCTCTGCAATCACTAATTGTCACATTTGTAAAAGGCTAGAACTATTTCAGAAATGAACAACAGGCTTCAAAGGCCTCCTCTCTGAACAGGCCTTAAGTGCCTGGTTGGAAGCTAACTGGGTCGCACTTCAACCTGAAGAAATCCAATTGCACCTTACAGAGGACACAGAGTCCGTATGTGCTTGCAAACTTGAGTGCAGAAATCAAGATAATTGATCTGATAATTCAGATAAAATGCATTCCTGTCAGATGAAGCTAGATAATTTAAGCATGAATAACATTTTAGTATTGAATTTTTGGAATAATTGAGTGTCATGAGTTTCCATTTAAATTTTAAGGAATAATATTGTAAAAGAACCCTTACTAATATGAAGTGACTTACACTCTTTGAATTAAAATTGAATTGGAATTTAAAGGCAGTGTTTAGTCTAACAAATGCATTATTATTGCAAAATGTCATTCATGATTTAATTTAACACTAAGTAGCAATTAACCACAAATAATAGCTAACATTTAGTGAGGAATTACTACTGCGTGCCAAGCACTGTGCTAATAGCCTTGTGTGTATTCTTGCATATGCATAAATCACCATAATGGAAACGTTACCATGCTATTCCTGCCAGTCTCAGAAAGGTCCGCATAGAAGGCAGAGCTCGGTGCTCACCCTTCATAATGGGCCCCTAATGGAGCCCATGGGTCACTAGTAAAATGGCATCTTGGAATCTTTCTGGAATTAAGAAATGATTTATTTTCCTTGGTATACAGATGAAAAAATATAATTTATTTGAAGATGCTTTAATTAGAAAGACTAAAAATACTATGATTGAGTTTTTCTTCTCTAATCTGCAGACTGATAGGCTTTGTTTGCATCTCAGATATATTCTACATGGTCTCTACTCAGTACTTTTGCTCTTGTGAGTCCTACAAGCATTTTTAATTGGGGCTTTTAAATCTTTTTCTTGCTCCATTGGTGAGGTATATTTTCTGAACACAGTGAAAGCAATAGCATGTAGCTTTTGTAGCCTTTGAGGTGACTGCCATCCCCCTCTCCCCATGCATAATAAAGAAATTAGAGCATATTGGAACCTTTAAATTCACAAAAAGTTAAATAAAATTTTATAATCTCCCTTGCTGATACCCTGATTGATACCACATTTTGAGTAATACATCATTAAAGAAATCACCCTCTAATGCATGATTGTAATATTACGATGGGAGAGTTGTTACTTAGAGGCAGTACTTAAATAGACTGTTGGCCCCAAGAGCCTTAAAAAAAAAGTGAACTTCTTCTTTCCAGGGTTGCTGGAAAAGATCTACAAAAGGCCCCAGGAGTTGAGACGAAAGTTACTGACTTTAAGGGACACTTTCCCATTAATTTAGTAAGCCTGAGGCATTAGATACAAGGTCTTGATTTGTCAAATTGCATCGTTATTATCTTGCAAAACATTGCAACAAATTTAGTTCAATTTAAAGAGTTAAGAAGTACTTTTGAGTAGAAAGAAAAGGTTTGAAGGTTAAATTAATCATACACATACACACACACTGAATTTAAATTTGACCAACCCCTTTTCTACCACCAGTGTGAAGATCCACAAATTAGTTTAGACTGTTTAAGTGAAAAGGATTGTTGCATAATATATGAGAAAACTTTTGAAGTTACTAAGTGAACTCAGTGTAAAAGAATAAGCTAACACTCTAACACAGAGAAGCAAGCTACCACAAACTGTTTTTCTTTGAATAAAAACACTCTTTGACAATACAGTCTATGATTTTATTGACTTTCCACCTTCCCCTTTGCTCATATAAAGAAAGGAAAATATTTTAATTATTTTTTTTTTCCCCAAGTTATTTCTACCTGAACGTGGGTACCTCTGCCAAGGAAAGCAAAATTCAGACCTGAGGGAATTTACTTCAGTCTAAGAGTGTCTCTGTCCATAGACAACGAATCACGAGGCGTATCTTCATTATCAAATTCAAATTTCTGCAGAAAGAGAAGTCATAACTATTCATCATTTAAAAATGCTCTTATACAAAGAACATATACGAAGGTAGCCTGTTTTGAAAGAATCAGGCTCCTCAGAAGGAGAATCATTTGAAATATGCATCCTAGTAGCTTAAATGTGTCACTGGGAGTAATGAACTTGTATCCCAGAGCAACTGTAAAAGTCAGCGAACTCAATTCTCTTGCCTTAAAACCCTTATCAAAAATAAGTTGATACATTCCTTTTAACAACCGTGTGAGCTTTTGCTATTTACTCTCTACTGTTGAGAAAAGGTGAAGACAGAATTGTTGAGCTGCCTCAGCTGAAGTGAAATGGCAAAACAGGAAAGAGCAGGACAAACTAAGGTTACCACCAAATCCTTAATTTGTTTTCTGGTCATTCTTCCAGGAGAGCTCAAAATCATATTATTCTTTGCCATTAAGATATCCGTCTAATCTTTAGACTATGCAGTCTTAAGCAAAGGTACCAGATAGGGTGTGAAAGAGACAAAGATAATAGATAATTGTCTGCCTGAATTGACTTTTATTTGGTTCTAAAGACTTCAGTGGGATTACAAACCATGCCAAAGACAACGCTTCTTCACATGCAATGGAATGGGAGGCAATTTGATTTCCAGATTAGGATCAGTTAGGATTGTTCAGCCTTGGCAGACAGAACAAAGATTTTCAATGTAATACATACAAACTACCCAACTTTTACTGCTTCCTTTGTTAATAACTTTAACACCATTAAGACAAAGATAAATGACATGCCTTTGAAAGAAACAGTGCAACTAAAAAAAAGTGAAAAGGGAGAAAGAAAAGAAAAAAGAAGTAGAGTAGGGAAACAAATAAAGAACTGAGAACAGTTCTAGGCGGTTGACTGCATGTGCAGAGAGATGGAGAGGCCTCTCATTCCACATTTTGACATTGTTTTACCGAGTTGACTATGTAATTTACGAACCTTCCCTGTCCTTCCATATGCCTTTTCGGTTAAGATTTTGATACTATACATCTGTAACTCCATTAAAAGAGGAAAGAGGAAATAAAACTACACATGTAGTATTCCTTTGAAGGAAGAAGAGTGGTGGGGAAAAGGAAAGAGGGAGGGAAGGAAGGAGAAGCGGGGAGGGAAGGAAGGGGAAGGGGGAGGGAAGGAAGGGGAAGGGGGAGGGAAGGAAGGAGGGTAGGGTTAAAAGGTGCTGGAATAAATGCTGGAAGGTGCTGGAATAAATTAATTGAGGGTCTAAAATTCATTTCATAATCTAATAAACATTTTCCAAGTCTTATTTTAAATTTTCAAAAAACCTCATATTAATTTCCAATATTAGCTCATGAGAAAGTTAGTCTCCCTGTCCCTCCTCTTCCCCTCGTCTTCTCCCTCTTTTTTTAACTGAAATATAGTCAGCTGACAATATTATATTAGTTTTAGTATATAAAATAGGGATTCAATATTTTTATGTTTATACTTTATTTAAAATTATTACAAAATAATGGCTACATTTCCTTGTAGTGTACAATATAACCCTGCCACTTATTTATTAATATTGTATACATAGTAGTTTGTGTCTCTTAATCCCATACCCCTCCCTCCCCTTGCCTTTCCCCACTAGGAACCACTAGTTTGTTCTCTAAATCTGTGTCTCTCACTCTCTTTTCTGTCTCTCATTTCTCTATTTTTGTTGAGGAACAAAAGGTCAGAAAGTTCACATAACATCCAATTACTTCATAGCTTCAGAGTAGTTGAAATCAAGTTTATATCATCATGCTTTTCTTTCTGCACCACTTAATATTAAGCTTGTTTTTAGTAGGCATGAAAAGTGGACTGTTAATAATAGTCTATTAACCAAGGCAGGTTATTATATTTTCACTTTTAAATATCTAACATGATCATCGCATCAACACTCTACCATGACCTAATTCAAATGCTGGACTGGAAAGGCCAGTATAATATCAGGGTTACATGGCCCACGATGCAGATTGCAAATAAGATCTGAGATTTCACTCATCATTTAATAATACAGTTTTGTGGAGATGGCTGAACTTAGGTTAATAAATAACACTAACTCTCTGAAGACAAAGTGTTCATAAGCATCTGTCATTACCCTTGTTAACAAGAGCTACAAGTCACCTAGTTAAAGCAGATATCTAACTCAATGCTTGACACAGAGTAGTCCCCAACAAAATGCTCAATGCATTAAAAAAATTAATAACTATAGTTCAAAAAAGACTGATTAAGTGGAGCGTTCTGACTTCGGCTGCAATCTAGCCAAATGCACGCTTTCAAAGATGTCAAAATGTCCTTCTTAACACATTTACTAATATTGAAATAAGAGATCCAGAAGAAAACTATGTTAAGAACACTAACTTTTCTGGAAACAGTGAAATATAAAAAATACTTCCAACTCCCCTATTTTTTATTTACTGTGATGTGTATTGTCACGTTGAAATACATGTTCACAGGTAGTCTTGTGGAAACACTACTTTTTCTGCTAAACTAGCCAATACTTGAAAATATGGAAGCCTGCGGGTAAAACAAAGATTGTTACAGAAGGAATCAGTTGAGATGGCAACCATTCATTGTTATGAATCGTTATGTCCTTAATCAAGCTACTGTACCTACCTGTGGCCTTAAAATTTCCAGGAAAGTTAAGTGTTTGTACTAAATGACACAATTTTCCATCAGTTTTCTTCTCTCTTAGAGTATATGGTTGAAAGAGAGACTAATGTTATCTGTGATTACCTTCTCCTTTATTAACTGATCCCCTCAATACTGTCCGAGGGAAACTAATACTATGTTCCTTAGGTCCTTTGCAGATGGGGATGAGGAATTAAATCTGAGGTAGTTTCAATGGAAGGATTTCCAGAAATAATCATTTTGAACATCTGGACTCTCTCTTAATTCTTGCCTGGAATATGACTATAATAGTTAGAGACCCAAAAGCCAATCATAATCTTGAGAATAGGAACCACAAGCTAAGAAATGACTGGAGAACCCTGGATTCGTAATGGCTTCCTGATATTACCATACCTGTGCTAAACTGATGTGAAGTTTTTAATATTCCTATTTATTAACTTTATCTTAAATGTGTAACATGAGGTGCTATGGATCATCAGACTGGTTTCTTATTAATTACTCTGGAGTAGTTAGGTCTGTCACTCCACCTCTACCTACCCAGGCCTTAATCCTGGAGTGACCTGGTGAAAGCCAGGTCAAACCGTCCAATGTTGGTAGTTGAATACTTCATAGAGGAGGAACAGACAATAGATTTTCTCCATTTATATTCAGAAAAGAGATAGCCATTACTCCTCCAGAAAGGGGAGGAGAAAAATTACACCGATAGGCTAATGATCTCTCTGAAAAAGGATGGCCACCTTTTTAGAAGGTAAATGCATCTTTCCAGGAACCAGAGAAACCACTGTGGATCTCTGGTGACTTTTAAGAGAGAACGATGTCTTCAGTTCTGAGCTTCATCTCTTCATCTTCATCTCATTTCCATTTTAAAATGGAAATGCCTAAGAAGGTATTGCTTCCAGTCTTCCTAACACATCAGGTCTTAACTTAGAGACCTAGTCCAGGCTGGTTCCTTCAGATCAGAGCAATTAACTAGACAAATGGTTATAAATCAAATCTTCATGGTAATAAAGAACAAAATATTCCTAGGGAAAGTGAAAGCAAGCATTTCCTGCTTTCGTATTACATCAATACCTGTGACTGGGGAGGCTAGGGCTTTTTACAAGAAGGTTAGCTGTTCTGTCGTGTCCAACTCTTTGAGACCCCACAGACGGTAGCCCACTTGGCTCCTCAGTCCATGGAATTTTCCAGGCAAGAATAGTGGAGTGGGTTGCCATTCCCTTCTCCAGGGGATCTTCCCTATCTAGGGATGGAAACCCGGGTCTCCTGCATTGCAGGCAGATGCTTTTCAAGAGTACTAAATACTAAAGAAAACTTTTATTTCTCCACAACAGGCTACATTTAGATGCCTACAAAGGAGAATAGACCCCTATGTGTTTAAACCACTGTAATCACATTTTTATTACTGGTATCAAATCAAAACTCCTAGTTGACTTAACAGTTGACTTAAAAAATATCAAGAATTTATTGAATCTCTAGCTTTCAGCTCAAAGGACCAATGACCGTTCTAGTGCTAGAAACACACCAAACAGTGAATACAGGATTGAAGAATGAATGAAGAACTGAACCAGTAGAAGCCACCCAAAACAATCCTTATGACACAGTGAGCAGCTGACAGAGCATGGGACTCCATATAACTATTGCCTGAATGCATATTTCCGTTTTTACTGTCCTACTTACATTTCCCTTGCAGTTATGGTTTTATCTCTATCGTAATCCTACATGCATGCATTTTTCTTTAGAAACATTCAATGTTTCTACCCCAATATTCACCTGACCAATTCAACAGTCCATTAAAATGTAACTTTTTCAGGAACAAGTTGCAAAGGTATTCCTGACTTAAGTTATTTTACTATTCACTACTTTAACACTCTATTTAATTTGTGGCAGAATTTATCACATTAAAATCGCCTGTATCACAGGTAGTTTGAAAGCTCAGTGAGAACCAGGGACATGTTCATATTACAAATGACTGAATTCCAAGAATCTAGCTCAGTGCCTGACTTGTCTATGTATTTAAGAAAGAAAGAAATCTGTCTCTGTCTCTCTCTCAACATGTTAATCATAAATTCCTAACAATTGTCAGCAAATAGTCAGCCATAACTTTGGAGGTGTTTTTCAGAGTGCATTATTTGATGGCCAGGAATCACTGTCCTATAGTTGTCTACCCTGCAGTGTGTCAGTAGACAAAATTACACTCTGCAAATGAGACAGGAGCAGATGATACAGCCCTAGGCTTGAGAACTGATTTCTTGCTTCAAATATGTTTCCTGATTGAAGATTGCACACCTAGGAGGTGAGATGAGAGAGCTATTTTATAAAAGTGTCCAGCAGATGTACTGCAGTAATTCCCACTGTATTCATCACTTACTGAATTGCTCACACACCAGAGGTATAATCCAATGTAAATGATCTCATCACCCATCAGTATGAGGGCTCACAAATCCAACTTGGCCTGAAGCTAAAATTTGACATTTCAAGGTTCTCAAATCCACAGTAAGCAAGCAGTATATTGATGACTTCCAAACATCTCTTCAGAAACAGCCCCAGCTTTTGAGAAATGCAGGTGTTTGGGATCTAGAAATAGAAGTGGCCAGCTGCCCTTGAGGTACTTGGGGCACAGTTCCATATCTCCTACCCCTGATTTGGCCCCGAGAAGGGAACATTTTGTGCGAAAGATAATGAAATTGACACTATTTGCATTCTGCTCATACATGTACTAAAGAATGAAATTTAAAAGGCTCATTTTAAAGCCTCCCTTCTTGCAGTTTCACTGGCATATCTGTATGTGGGAAGACATAAGGCATTCTCATGCTGTGAAATCAGACCACCACAAAGATTCACCAGAGAGATTGTCAGGGGCCTTGAGAGTCCATCTATGCATGAACCCACTCCGATAATGGGTTACTGAATTTGCGGTAAGTCCACTAAACTTTCTCAGTCTGTATTTCTCTTCTTGACAGTAGAGAACCAGAATAAATTGTTGTAAATCTCCCTTCCATGTTTAACATCTTCTGATGACAGAACTCTGAACAAGATTTAGAGTATCTTCATTTAGAATTCATCATCCTCCCTATTCAGTTCAGTTGCTCAGTCATGTCTGACTCCTTGTGACCCCCATGGACTGCAGCATGCCAGGCTTCCCTGTCGATCACCAACTCCCGGAGCTTACTCAGACTCATGTCCAGCAAGTCGATGATGCCATCCAACCATCTCATCCTCTGATGTCCCCTTCTCCTCCTGCCTTCAATCATTCCCAGCATTAGGGTCTTTTCAAATAAGTCAGTTCTTCACATGAGGTGGCCAAAGTATTGGAGTTTCAGCTTCAACATCAGTCCTTCCAATGAATATTCAGGACTGATTTCCTTTAGGATGGACTGGTTTGATCTTGCAGTCCACGGGGCTCTCAAAAGTCTTTTCCAACACCACAGTTCAAAGCATCAATTCTTTGGCGCTCAGCTTTCTTTATGGTTCAGCTCTCACATCCATACGTGACTCCTGGAAAAACCATAGCTTTGACTAGACAGACCTTGGTAGGCAAAGTGATGTCTCTGCTTTTTAATATGCTGTCTAGGTTAGTTATAGCTTTTCTTCCAAGGAGCAAACATCTTTTAATTTCATGGCTGCAGTCACCATCTGCAGTGATTTTGGAGCCAAGAAAATAAAACTGTCACTGTTTCCATTGTTTTCCCATCTATTTGCCATGAAATGATGGAACCGGATGCCATGATCTTAGTTTTCTGAAAGTTGAGTTTTAAGCCAGCTTTTCTCACTTTCCTCTTTCACTTTCATCAAGAGGCTCTTCAGTTCCTCTGCTTCTTCCATAATGGTGGTGTCATCTGCATATCTGAGGTTATTAATATTTCTCCCGGTAATCTTGATTCCAGCTTGTGCTTCATCCAGTCCAACATTTTGCATGATGTTCTCTGCATATAAGTTAAATAAGCAGGGTGACAATATATAGCCTTGACATACTCCTTTCCCAATTTTGAACCAGTCCATTGTTCCACTTCTGGTTATAACTGTGGCTTCTTGACCTGCATACAGATTGCTCAGAAGGCAGCTAAGGTGGTCTGGTATTCCCATCCCTTTAAGAATGTTTCAGGGGACTTCTCTGGCAGTCTAGTGGTTAAGACTCTGTGTTTTCACTGAAAAAAATGTTCCACAGTTTGTTGTGATCCACGCAGTCAAAGGCTTTGTTATAGTCAATAAAGCAGAAGTAGATGTTTTTCTGGAACTCTCTTGCTTTTTCAATGATTCAAAAGATGTTGGCAATTTGATCTCTGGTTCCTCTCCCTTTTCTAAATCCAGCTGGAACATCTAGAAGTTCTCGGTTCACGTACTGTCGAAGACTCGCTTGGAGAAGTTTGAGGTGTCATTGACAAAACTTGGGTTTGTCATATATCCCTACAATCTAGTTCTTGCTCTGCCACAATACTTCCAAGCTGTGTCATCTTGGCCAAAACAGTTATTCTTCTCTTCTGGGCTTTTTTTTTTTTAACTGTTAAGTGGAGTTTGTTACCATAATAGGCATGGAACACTGTGCTGTGCAAACATAACTGGTAGGTGTTCTCATATATGCTAGAAGGGACTAATTGCAATCCTGTTGAGGACCAAAGAGAAAACATGCTAAACTTGAATCAAGTAATAGATTTCCTTATAGGAACCATACTCTGCTTTCTCCTTGTTAGAACTTGGAAAATTATAATGAGGTGAAGCATGGATATAGTACTTTGTGTTTGTTATCAAATACTTTTCTCTGTTTTATATGATAAATGGAAAAAAGTATAGATGGTTATTTCTAGAAACATACCTAATTTCAAGGGCATGGGGCTGACAATTTTACTTTTCCAAATGTTTACTAACATCGGAATTCCTTTTAATGGGTAAATTCAATAGTCAGATAATTTTACAAGGAATAGAGACTATTCTGGAGGAGCTAGTTCACTGAGAAATTCAAATAAAGGTATAAATGATTATGTTCAGTTTTCTTGCAAAGAATAAGTTTATATAAGAAAAAGAGAAGCATCTACACAGGGTCCCTATAAAGGGAGTGATGCAAGTTCACAATTAGAGACATTACTGAAGATTTAAATTGGAACAGAAAAAGAGTGTCTTACTAATTGGCTGAAAATAGTTCAGTCCATTAATAACCAAGGATGCACTGAGGTTTCTAAAACTATTGCTCATTTTCTACTTAAACCTGAAACTATTCTTGTGAAGTGTCTAGGAGCCAGCAATAATTATCCCCATTTTTGAATAAAAGAACACAGTGTCTGAGAGGTGAGGCAGTTTAAGTATATAATCAAATCAGTAACACTTAAGAACAAACCATGAGAGCGATGAGTGGAGAATGCCTTTTTCTCTGCGTGTAGATACTAGTAAACAAGCAAACTGGCTGGCGTACGGTAGACAGAAAGTTGGATGTGAAACCATAGCACTTAAATAAAGTGTCTTCCAACTCATGAAGACCAAAATTTGGGCAGGTTACTTATATCATCTATACTCTCTATGAGTTGGGAATAACACCACTCACTTTCTAGCATTGTGGAAATGAATAAATGAGAATACATATGTTTGATATTGTGGAGTAGTGATAAGGAAATCATGGTTCCTCCTCTTCTTGCCAACTCTTCCTGCAATGAGCAGTGTTCATCTGAAGTGATCAAGACCAGGAAGTCAATACAGGGCTCAATCTTAGCAGATGACACTGCCCAAGGATTTATGAGATTAACGTCCATAAATGTATATGGCTAATTTAGCTTCTAATCAGGATCTGGTGTACTCAACGTATGGAGTCTCTCTGTTAAAATAAGATGTCTATACCAAGTATCTTTTCTCACTATATAAGAACATTTGGGAAAGTCTAAGGAATTAAAACTGAATTGGAGTTTAAAGACAGTGTTTAGTCTAACAAATGCATTATTTGTTAGAAAGTTTAAGGACTAACCTGAATAAATTCCAAGTCAACTGTCCCGACTCTTCCATTTTACAGAAAAAGACAATTATCTTTAGGCCCAGACATACACAAATTAATAATAAATTACCAAGAAGGTTAAGATTGAATTGTCTATCATTTTACTCTAAGATCAGAGCCCTATCATGTGTCACTTGACATTTTGAAAGTCAAATACATTCCTCCAAGTATAGGAGAAGATAGACTTGAACTTCCCTTGGCCACCCAAAAAATAAATGTTCACCATAGGCTGCCTGAGCCAATAATATCGCACCTTGGTAAAAAGCTAAACTGTCAAGATGTCTGAAATATAGAATCTACAGTTCCATCCTCTACAGAATAAAATACATCATGGAATTGTGTCAAGATGCCAACAGAAAGTCTAGCATAAACGCCAAATAATGTAAGTCTTTCGCACAGACCTCTCCACATGGTTCAGTCTAGCTCATCAGAATTCTGCTTGTGGCTTGAGGTCAAAAGCTTTCATATTCATTTGTGTTGATATCTCTCTTATGTTCATATCTCTCCTTCAGGGCCCATGTAGAAATGGGTCAATATCAAGAATCAGGTAATCCTTGATCCTAGGGTTAATACCAACTTAAAGTCCTAAACAGAACCAGCACATACAAAAATCCCCCAGTGAGATGTAAAGCACAATCTAAAATTTCACTCCTAAACCCACACCTTCCCTTAAGATTTCTCAGTTCTCTTTAAAAGGAAGAAAGTGATACATTTTAATTCCCTTTAACATTTTCTACTGAGTGAAGTGCAATTCCACTACCATCTGGGAGGATATTCTCAGTTATAACAGAATCAAAGAGAGAATGTTGTGAAACCATGTACACTGTTAATAAACAAAATTACTAAATCTAATGATCTAACTTCAGAAGATTTTTCCAATAATGATAGGATGTTTTGCAAGATTAATCAAAGTGATTCTTTTGCTGGAAGTTTCTGCCCCTCTTTGTCTGCCTGCATTCAATCCATGCCACTTGGGAGAAGGATGGTTAAACAGAAGAGCACAGAGGGAAAAGGTAAATTCTTAGCCATTAAGGTTCAAAATATGCTTTGGAAATACCTGAGACAAATTTTTGAGGGAACAAAATGTTAAAGTTGTTAGAAACTTGACTTTGTTTAACAAAATCCTAACAGTTCAAGATATAATGCCTATACCAAACAATAGACATAGAAGAATAAGTGATCCATTTAATATTTTTTCATAAACCCATTATAAATGAAACTGGAATTGAGATACAGCCAAAGGCAAGAGAATTAGAACTTCATATTTGCCCCAAGAAAGGGACGTATACCAAGTCTTTCTAATAACTTCTTCCTCAGACTAATTTCCAGGATTAGATATGTAATAAGATTCATAAATGAGCTTTAGGATCAAAAAATACAAGAACTTGTACACCTCAAGCTGGGAAAATTCTTGGGACTTGTGGAGTTGATAAATGTCTTTTGCCAGCATGGCATAAGGACCTATATGAGTGTCCTAGGGCTGCTGGAATACCACCTACAGATTTAATAACTTAAAAGAAATCTACTACCTCACATGTTTGAGGGGCTAGAAATCCTAAATCAAGGTGTTAGCAGGGCTGTTTTCTCTGAGACTCGGAGTAGAATCTTTCATTTCCTCTTCCTAGTGTCTGATGGTGGGCAGCAATCTTTGATGTGCCCTGACTTTGTAGATACATCATTGCAACCCCTACATCTGTAGTGACATGCCTATTGCCTCCTTGTGTGTGTCTGTTTTCACATTATCTTCTTATAAAGACATCAGTAAGACTGAATTAGGCCCCACTCTAATGAACTCAACTTAATTAGATTTATTTAATTTATATATTTATAAATTTATATATTTATTATATAGATTCTATTTCTAAATAAGATCACATTCATAAGAGAGTTTGGGACTTCAACACTTCTTTTGTAGGGGTACAAAATTTAACCCATAAAAGGCCATCCATCTGCCAAGCAGGAGATGTGGGTTTGATCCCTGGGTCAGGAAGATACCCTGGAGAAGGAAATGGCAACCCACTCGAGTATTCTTGCATGGGAAAACCCATGGACAGAGGAGTCTGGTGGGCTACAGTCCATGGAGTCACAAAGAGTTACACATGCTTTAGTGAGTAAACAACAACAATATGTTTATATGAAAGTCCCTAGACAATCACAGAGAGCTTTTAGTAGCCTGGAGGGGGAACTTGAAACCAATCAATTATTTACATACCCTCCAAGAGTGATATGTAAGTGGTGAGAGAAAGTGCTAGAACTTTGGGGGACTCATCATCAGGATAAAGCACCTGTGACGGCCTTTTATGTGCCCAGACATCATTAGAGAAACATGAATTTCTCAGCAGAAGGAAAAGTAGAGATAATAAGGCACATGATTAGATGGAGTGATATAAATTTAAGAGGATATCTAGATGAATAGGTGACTGATAATTGCAGTCATCTACTCTTCTCCCATTGATGCCTTGACTTTAGTTGAGACCTTTTGAAAATACATCTCAGATGTACCCCAAAGATAAATTGGAAAGGAAAAAAACCTGAATTGACTGAGAAGCACTGAATCGAATGAATGAATTTACCTCAGATGGACTAAGATTAAATATTTTCACACTGGAAGAAATGAGAGATGCAAGAAAAAACAACAACTGTCATGTCTTCAAGGAAACAAAGCACTAGATTATTTTGTGGCAACCTTCATTTGTGATTTGAGATTTATATGTGTTACCTGTATAATGAAGATAGAAAAAACTCTCTGGGATGCATTGGGCAAGAATATATCAATAGAGAAACTGTCTTTCGCTGGACATGCTGCCAATGTAAAAATAAAAACATATTAGAAACACTGAAAGCCGGAGAACTGTAATTTCACAGGAATCCTGTGGACTCTAAAGTGTGTATCACAGAGGTAAAAACCATAATCAAGCCTGGTTGCCTTTACTCTGGCAGTACCTATCATTTTTATTTCAGCAAGGAAATATCGTTTGCCCTACATTGATCAGGATACAGTTTCTTTTTTTTTTTTTCCAGCCCAAACAATCTTTAATACTCTACCAGTTGAAGTAGAAATCAAGACTTGTCAAATTTTACAAATGTTTTTATATATACAAATATTTTCAGATATACATATACATACATGAGGACTTCTATCTTATGGATGCTGACACTCTTATTTCGATCTCCTCTGCCTTCTGGTTTTTCTTTTTCTTTTTCATTTATTTTTATTAGTTGGAGGCTAATTACTTTGCAATATTGTAGTGGTTTTTGCCATACACTGACATGAATCAGCCATGGGTTTACATGTGTTCCCCATCCTGAACCCCCCACCCTTCTAAGGTAGGTTCATTGCTCACACATAGCTCACACTCCCTGAAATTGTGAACATGATATAAGAGATTTAAAACTAAAAGGTAACATGTTTGTAAGTGGATTTACCTGAAACATGAAGTAGATAAAACTACAATAGATTTTTTTGATATGAAGATGAGAAAGTAAGAGAGAGAGGTTTACATATAATAAATTTATGTGAGAGTCTCGGTCCTTACTAGCTGATTGATTTAGGGCAACTGACTTAATATTCATAAATCTTGGTGTCCTAAGGTGCCAAATGGCCATAAGAATAGTATTGATACTAACTTCATACAGTCTAGAGCTTTAAATGATGTAACACATATATAGCACTCAGCACAGTGACAGACACATAGTAGGCATCTAATAAGTATTTATTTTTATACATTGCTTTTGCTTATCCAAATTGTGTTGTCTTTCAAACGACAACTGAAATAAGAGAGCTGTGTTTCTGTCTCAGTTTTAGAATTGTCTAATTATGTAATTTTAGATTTCGATTTCTCAACTGAGCTTCCAGTCTTTCATGTGTAACATGACTCCATTGGTTACTGGATGGTCTATAATGCCATGTCCAGGTCTGATATTATACAGTTATAGGGATAAACAAGTTGCCTTAGAACCATACCATTTCCTAGCTCTACAAGACTTTAACAATTATTTCATAGCTAACCAAACCTAAGAACAGGTAAGGAAATAAGGTACTGATCAGCCAAGTGACCCACAAAGAATTCCCTACTGTTCATTCACATTCTCTGCAATCCTTAATTCACTGGCTTTGATACCTACTTCTAAACATGGAGTATTACCCTTATTTGTTATCAAAAGCAAAATTGGAGTTTCAAACTAATCATTTAGTTACAACTTCTAGTTCTGCCAGGATGTCACAGTTTTCCTTGTCAGCTCAAATTCAGCAATTAATGGGTGCCAATGTCAGTGTTCTTCATTTCCTTTTTAGCTATATGGAGTGCAAGACTCCCAGTCAATCTGTACTCTGAAGTCATCGTCTTCTTATACATACTGACTTTTCTAGTCCTACTGAGTCAAAATGGCTGTTATCACACTGCTGTTGTCTGTCCATGTCTATCTTCTTCTAAGTCTCAGCAACACGAAGCCAGGGCCCATGATTTGCTTGTGCTTATGCCACATACTTGGTTTAATGCCTCAAGAATAGTTATTAATAACTATTTAGAGTATCTCTTAATAAATGAATGAGCCAGTTAATTTTATTAGGTTGACTCATATGAAATTGAGTTTTTGTAGCTAAAAAAAAAAAAAAGGACAAATATAAAAAGTTCAACCTAAGAGCAAATGCCAATTATAGACCTAATTTCTCCCTCTTCATTCAATTGGGTCAGATTTCAATATTGATGAAAGTATTCAATTTTTAGCTTTTCTTTTTTCTTCTACTTAAGCTCTTTCTTATTTCTACTTGAATCCTATTCTAGGACTATGCTGTAATTAAGTTTTGTTCTTTTATTCAGTGAATTAGTCATTTGAAAAAAATATTCACTGAGCATATTTGAAACAGGGACTGTGTTAGGCTCTAGGGATAAAATTTTGAACACAACCAAATGTGGTTCATGTTCTAAAGTAGTCTCTAACCTACTTAGATACAGACATCAGTAAAACAATCACAATTATATAGAGAGCTGTACACTGAAAGAAAGGAATATTGTGTTATGAGAATGCATAATAATAGAATCAGTCCTACAAAGGAGAGGGTCAATTATGGCTTCCCTGAGAAAGTGCCTCTAAAGTTGAAAATGTAAGGATAAATTGGATTAATCAGACAATACACACTGCAATAATACTTCCGTTTATAAAAACTGAGCAACTAGATACTATTTCAAGTTTAGCTCCATATAATCAATTTTTGACAGTGAACAGTATAAAGTAATGGGAAAGAAAACATGTGGGCAAGTGAGAGAAAGTCAACATGACTGGATTAACTCTGATAAAAAATATACACAGAGACCAGAATATCTGGGGTCTTCAGAGCCATACTTAATCTTAAAAGTGATGAAAAGGTATTAAAAGTTTTATAGCCAGTGCAAGTCTTACATATTTTTGCATTTTCCATTATATCACTCTGGATGCAATATACTTGATAGCTGGGGTAAGAAATGTGAAAATACAGTTAAGTGGACTACTGTAATAGTTACTGTGAAAGATGAAGTAACATTAGCTACAATAGTGGTAATGGAGATTGCTGGACGGTAGCGGTGGTGACAGACTTGAGAAGCATTTAGGTTCCGCATATAATAATGGATTAACTTTGGATATTAAGGAAAGAAAGAAGTCAGAAGTGATTGGAAAATGTTATTTGGAAAATATAAAATCAATTTTGGACATGAGAAATTTGAGTTTCATTTCAGACATCGAAATGTAAATGTTGAATATACAGCCGGATGACCACATCAGGAACTGAGAGTTGAGGTCTGACATAGAATTAGATATATAGATGCATGTTTGGGTAGAGATCATTATGAAGTACATGACAGGTGAATAAGCCTAAAGAACACTAAATTTTCAGAGGATAGAGTGGTAAATTATGTCAAAATTTGCAGCAAGATTAAGTAAGATAAGGATTATAAAAGTTATTGAATATGGTTAATTTAGGTCATGTGTCAGCATAAAGAGAGCTATTTTGAGTTACGCAATCGAGGAGACTGAGTTATGGATTAAGTTGTTGCTTAGTTGCTAAGTCACATTCAACTCTTGGTGACCCCAAGGCTTGCAGTGCATCAGGATTTCCTGTCCTTCACCATCTCCTGGAGTTTGCCCAAACTCAGTCCATCGACTTGGTGATGCATGGATGAAGTAAATCAGGAGAAAAGAGAGATTTTAAGTAAAGATGATTCACTGAAGAAATTTCATTGGGAAACAGAGAATAGGGGGGAAATGGGTGAAATCTGAAGAAATGCATGAACAGAAGAAACTTCTTTTTTTGATAGAATAAATCTTGTTTAAAAATAGGGAGATCAATAGAGCTTAAGTTCAGAATTGTATTTAACAATCCAATTGAAAAGGAAAAAGAGGATAGGGATCAGATAATAACATAAGATTTTTGAAAACTCAATAAAGAATATGGTTGGAAGGACAAGTTATGTGATTTAAGAAAAACTTATATAGCAAGATGAAAATAATAATATATACATAATAAAACACTGACTAGTATAATAATAATGATAAGATGATCATGATGATCATGATTTCTGTTTAGTGATTACTATGTTCCAGTCACTATTTTAATCACTTTACATGTTAGATGGGGGTACTAGTAGACTGTAGGCTTGATAGCAAAACATTGAAAGCATTTCCTTCTGATGGTTTTATCTTCTTTATACAGTAAGAAGTAAGGTCACATACTAATAGCAATGGCATATTGGGCTTGATGGGAAGAAGAGGTTGCCAGAAATCTAAGAAAAATGACAAACTTTAAAACAGTCATAAAAATGAGAACAAGTTGAAAACAGAAATACAGTGTAACTGTGAGGCAATGTTTTGGACCTGAAGCTAGTGATCATGAATTTATAGCGATATCAATCTGCTTTGTGGTGTCACTTTCTCTAATATGGCTCAGTAGCTCAGATTAAATTAATCATCAATCAACCAACCATTGATGCCTTTAGCACATAGGGTAAAATCAGATGCTCTGAGGAAAGCAAATATCAGTAAGCTTATACTTTGACTTTTACTTAGCCAAAATAATTAAAACCCCGTGTTTTGGAGGTCTGGTTCCAAATACAGTGTAACTAGCTTTAGACTAATCTATTAACAGACAGCAATTATAAGCTCTAAAAATATATTAAAACATACACAACTCTTTAAAAATACTGGGGAACAGCAGAATCACATTCTTCTGAAGTGCACATAAACATTCTCCAGAATAGATCACATATTAAGCTACAAAAGAAGTATCAATAAATCTAAGAGGACTGAAATCACATCAAGTATGTTTTTGACCACAATTGTATGCAACTAAAAATTACAAGAAAGAAACTGGAAAAAATACAAATACATGGAGATTAAACATGATAGTCAACAACCAAAGGGTCAATAATAAAATAAAAAAAGAAATTTAAAAATACATCAAAACAAATAATCATTAAAATAAAACATTCCAAATCTACAGAATGCAGCAAAAGCAGCTTTAAGAAGAAAGTTATTAGCAAAACAGGCCCTTCTCAATAAACAAAGTCCCAAATAATCAACTTAACTTTCTGCATAAAGGAACTAAAAAAACAAATTAAGCCCTAAGTTAGGAGAAAGAAGGAAATAATAAAAATCACAGTGGAAGTAAGTAAAACAGAATAAAGTAATAGAAAAGATCAAAAATTCAATATATTTTTATTTGAAAAAATAAAGCTAACAAACGTTTAAACAGACTCACCAAGAAAAAAAGGGAATGGGCTTAAATAATTAATATCAGAAATGAAAGAAGTTAGAATTAACACCATGGAAATACAAAAGATCCTAAGAGATGACTATGAACAATCATGTACCAACAAACTGGAAACCTAGAAGAAATGGATACATTCCTAAAAATATACAATCTTATAAGACTGAATCATGAAGTATTAGAAAATCAGAACAGACCCATCATTTGGAAAGAGACTAAATCAGTAATCAAAAAACTCCTAACAAAACTCCAGGACAAAAGAGCTTCACTTATGAGTTTTACCAAACATTCAAAGATCTAATGTCTATTCATTTCAAACTCTTTCAAAAAACTGAAGAAAAAAGAATAATTACAAATTTACTTTATGAGACAAGACACCATCAAAAAAAAAAATTACAGGCCAACAATCTTGGTGAAAGTAGATGTAAAAATCTTCAATAAAATTGACAAACCAAACTCAACAATACATTAAGAGGATCACACACCACAATCAAGTGGGATTTATTCCAGGGATATCAGAATAGTTCAACAATTGCAATGTGATAAAACAACTTAAATTGAAGGATAAAAATCATATGATCATTCCAAAAGATACATAAGAAAGCATTTGATGAAATATAGTATCCATTTATAATAGAAACTCTCAACAAGGTGAGTATACAGGGAATACAACCCAACACAATAAAGACCATATATGATAAATCCATTCTGTTTCTGGGTATATGTCTAGAATAAAATGAAAGCACAACATTCAAAAGATATATACACTCCAGTGTTCATATCATCATTAAAATAACTTAAATATTGAAACAATACAAGTGTCCATCAACAGATGATTGAGTAAAGAAGATATACAATGGAGCATTACTCAGCCATCAAAAAGGATGAAATTCTTCCATTTTCAAAAACATGGACAGGCCCATAGGGCATTATCCTTAGTGAAAAAGAGAGATACAGACAAATACTCTATCACTTATATGTGGAATCTTCAAAATAAATGAATGATTATAACAAAGAGAAACAGACTCACAGTTATAGAGTACAAACTAGTGGTTACCAGTGGGAGAGGGCAGGTGGAAGGGCATGAAAAAAGAAGAAGGTTGAGAGTACAAATTACTGTGCATAAAATAAATTAGCTACAAGGATATATTGTACAGTACAGAGAATATAGCCAATGTTTTCATATACAATAACTTAAAATGGAATCACTATGTTGTATACTTGAAAACAATATAGTAAATTGACTATACTACAATTTTTAAAAAATTAAGCAAATATCTCTCTTCAAAAGTCTGTGATGGAACCTAGTATGATATTAGAGTATTTCAGCTTTTCTCCTACAGTTGAAAAAGAAGAGAAGGTCTTCGATACATATACTCTGTAGGTAGAAGACAACTTGGGTTTTACAAAAGCAGAAGACAAGAGGTCTAACATTGGTCTGATTTTACGGACAACAGGAAGCAAATCCTAGAGTGCTTTGATCAGTGACTTAATAGTTTCTTTTTACAAAGGACCACATTTGTCATAAAACAAGCACAATGCAGTACTAAAATGCAAACATTCCTCCAAAGACAACTCTGGGACTTAATTGTCTACTGACATTTAATGTATAAACGTGTGTGTGAGTGTTAGTCACTCAGTTGTGTCTGACTCTTTGCGACCCCATGGACTATAGCCTGTCAGGCTTCTCTGTCCATGAAGTTCTTCAGGCAAGATGATTGGAGTGGGTTGCCATTTCCTCCTCCAGGAGATCTTACCAACCCAAGGATCAAACCTGCGTCTCCTGCATTGCAGGCAGATTCTTTACCATCTGAGCCACCAGGGAATCCCTGCATAAATATATATCACAAGTTATTTTTAGGCTATTTGGATGGATTTCAACATGACACTTTAATCTTTCTACAGTGTACCCAGTATGTCCTCATACAGACACTGTTTTGAATGATTAGTATAAGATTCTTTCTGGAAGGCAGATTTTAGGGAGAATTTGGGAAAAGAAAAAAAAAAAACCAAAACAGAATGACACAAAAAATTTCAAAGTATTTCTAGAGTGCCTGGGTAAGATAAGTTAAGAACAACATACAAAAGAGAAACTAGAATTTCTTTCTTAACTGCCCACTTTAGCTTTTACTCCTGACCCTAATTTAAGGAGTTCTAGACTATATATCTGCAGAAGGACATGGCAACCCACTCCAGAGTTCTTGCCTGGAGAATCCCAGGGACAGGGGAGCCTGGGGGGCTGCCGTCTATGGGGTCGCACAGAGTCGGACACGACTGAAGCAACTCAGCAGCAGCAGCATGTGTATTAAAATATACAAGTTAAAATGGTATATGCCTTAGTTTGACCACCACAGTTATATGCTAAATACCTGTGCCGAAAATTCCAATACCAGTATGATTATTAAATGAAAGAAGATTTTATATACATAGAATACAGCTTGTTATAATCACTCAAACTTCACATTGCCCTCAAACCAGTGCTTTAAACTTGTCTTAATTTCTGAAATGCCCATTACCACTTCTAGCCTTCTCATTTACCTTCCATTTGGGAAGAACATTTACTCTGAGCCTTTTCTTCATATATTTCTTGGTGCTTTTGGGGAAATCAATGCTCAGTGACATTTCAATTACTATAGCACAATATTTAAAGAGGATGAAATTATGTATTACTATTATTTTATAAGTCTTACTAGAATGGCTATTAGTTTGGGGTCCTTCAATAAGTCCCATGATGTTTTATCTGTGGAAAGAATATGATTCAGTTTTAAGACTTGATTATAGCCCCATAAAACAAATTTACTTTATTTTATTATTCCTCATTGGATGACTTGTAAGCTCAGACATGCCAATTCCCCTTCTTAAATACGAACAATAAATGTGTATGTGTGTTTGACTACACACACACAAAAATAATAATTCTCCAAATTGCCTTAAAATCCTTGGAGTATTATATTTCTATTTGAAATATAAAAACTATTTGAAAAGATTGGAAATAATGTTTGAATAATTGTTTCTTAATTATGTTATCACTTAATCAAGGTATTAGCAGATTTTTTTACTTAAACTGATATTTTCTCTATTAAATGCACACTAAAAATTTTCCATATTTATCTGTTGTTACAATGGCACTGTAATCACTGTATTAATTGCATGATAGTCTAGAGAATATGTAGACATTAGGCTGATGAACCAGTTGTCAATACTTCCAAATTCCTCCCAAAGCATTTTGACATTAATGCAATTATTAATTATTTTTTGGGCCTCATTATACAGAAAAGTTCCTTCTTCATTTTTACATTCCTCAAGTAATGGCTTTCTTATTTTACAGTGGTTTCAATAATGATCAGAAACTTACTGGACACCAGTAATTAGTAACTACTCCAATCATATTAGCCCTAATTAGCCCTAAAAATCAGAAGGAAGTTGTTTTAGATGATAGTCAGCATTAATAACGATCACCATTCTAATCAGTCCTAGTAGTAAAAGTAGACAACTTGATCAACAGCAATTAATGTTTTGGCTTTTTACCCACTGCAATCATGCAGACTCATTTCAGCATAGGGCTAAAATCAATGTATTCTCTATTATTTAGATTGTCAATTATGCCTTTCATCACCTAAATGAAACCTAGCCTCTAGCCTATGCATTTACAGCAGTCCAAGCACTCCTGACTCACAATAATCTACTGGTTTGGTAAGTTTGCACATTGTGCAATATAAGGGTAAAGGTCTCATAATAATGTCACTGAATTAACTCCAAAGCTTTAGAATTTCTTCAAGTCTAAGCCTTCAACTAATCAGCTGTCACCATACATAACAACCGTGATCATTAAAATCATAATGTAACTGTGATTCTATTCCAAGTAAACTATAATCTAAATATTCTAAATTCAGTATACAGCTAACCATTGAACAATATGAGCTTTGGGGGCACTGACTCCCGAACAGCGAAAAATCCCCATATTATTTACAGTCAGCTCTCAGTATCTGTGGTTCCACATCCTCCAATTCAACCAACCACAGACTGCATAGGACTGCAGTATTTACTCTTGGAAAAAATTGACATACAAGTGAACCAACACAGTTTAAATTTCACATTGTTGAAAGGTTAACTATACTATGTTCATAAACATAGTACAGTTAAAACTCTTCTCTATTTCCTTAGTAGAAAATGAACAAAGATTTATATACAGTTAAATATTACTGTTTCATATAAAAATTTTAATATTTAATAGGAACATATATCTTATGAATTGACATCAATAAAATAAAGTCGCTGTCAGTTTTCTTCTGTGTGGTCTCTTTGATTACTTCTGCTGGAAAAGTCTTCACCCAAACAATTAACTTGGAAAACATCTTATTTGTCAAGAAACAACTCATCTACCACAGTTTTGGGGTCATGGTCTAGAAGTAATAAGCTTGCGCTGGGAAGTGCTGTAGGTGATATGCACAAGGTATTCACAGATTTGTTAAATTCCAGTCTTGCTCTTAGAAGGTCACCTCACATTGCCTGAGTTTTGATGAACTTCAACAAGCTACTTATATTTTCTATACTTCAGTATCCTCAATTTATAAGGTAAATAAAATAGCACCTATTATAGAGGTCTGATTTGGAGACCACTTAAGAATATACATAAATCATTTTAAAGAAGGGTTGATACATGATGGTGTTGTTTAGTAACTTAGTTGTGTCTGACATTTTTGTGACCCCATAGACTGTAACCCTCTAGGTTCCTCTGTCCATGGGATTTCCCAAGCAAGAACATTGGAGTGGGTTGCCATTTCCATAAGTGCTCAATAAATGTTAGATATTAATAAGCCTTCCTCAGTGATCAATGAAAAGAAATAGAAGAAAACAATAGAATGGGAAACACTAGACATTTCTTCAAGAAAATTAGAGTTGCCAAGAGAACATTTCATGCAAGGATGGGCATAATAAAGGGCAGAAATGATATGGACCTAACAGAAGCAGAAGATATTAAGAAAAGGTGACAAGAATACACAGAGGAACTATACAAAAAAGATCTTGATGACTGAGATAACCACAATGGTGTGATCACTCACCTAGAGACAGACATCCTGGAATCCAAAGTTAAGTGGGCCTTAGGAAGCATCTTTACAAACAAAGCTAGTGGATGTGATGGAATTCCAGGTGAGCTATTTCAAATCCTGAAAGATGATGCTGTGAAAGTGCTGCACTCAGTATGCCAGCAAATTTGGAAAACTCAGCAGTGGCCACGGGACTGGAAAAGGTCAGTTTTCTTTCCAATACCAAAGAAAGGCAATGGCAAAGAATGCTCAAACTACCACACAATTGCACTCATCTCACACGATAGCAAAGAAATGCTCAAAATTCTCTAAGCCAGGCTTCAATAGTACATGAACTGAAGAACTTCCAAATGTTCAAGCTGTATTCAGAAAAGAGAGAGGAACCAGAGGTCAAATTGCCAACATCTGTTGGATCATAGAAAAAGCAAGAGAGTTCCAGAAAAACATCTACCTCTGCTTTATTGACTATGCTAGTTTTTGACTGTGGATCACAACAAACTGTGGAACATTCTTAAAGAGATGGGAACACCAGACCACCTTAGCTGCCTCCTGAGAAATTTGTATGCAAGTCAACAAGCAACAGTTAGAAATGGACATGAAACAACAGACTGGTTCCAAATTGGGAAAGGAGTACGTCAAGGCTGTATATTGTCACCCTGCTTATTTAACTTATATGCAGAGTACATCATGCAAAATGCTGGGCTGAAGGAAGCACAAGCTGGAATCAAGATTGCCAGGAGAAATATCAGTAACCTCAGATATGCAAATGACACCATCCTTATGGCAGAAAGCAAAGGGGAACTGAAGGGCCTCTTGATGAAAAGGACAGTAAAAAAGCTGGCTTAAAACTCAACATTCAGAAAACTAAGATCATGGCAGCTGGTTCCATCACTTCATGGCAAATGGATGGGGAAACAATGGAAACAGTGACAGATTTTATTTTCTTGGGCTCCAAAATCACCTCAGATAATGACTGGAGCCATGAAATTAAAAGATGCTCACTCCTTGGAAGAAAAGCTATGACCAACCTAGGCAGCATATTAAAAAGCAGAGACATCACTTTGTCGACAAAGGTCCATCTAGTCAATGCTATGGTTTTTTCAGTAGTCATGTATGGATGTGAGAATTCAACCATAAGGAAAGTTGAGCACTGAAGAATTGATGCTTTTGAGCTGTGGTATTGGAGAAGACTCTTGAGAGTCCCTTGGACTGCAAGGAGATCAAACCAGTCAACCCTAAAGGAAATCAGTCCCGAATATTCATTGAAAGGACTGATGCTGAGGCTGAAACTCCAATATTTTGGCCACCCAATGCAAAGAACTGACTTATTGGAAAAGACCCTGATTCTGGGAAAGATTGAAGGCAGGAAGAGAAGGGGACAATAGAGGATGAGATGGTTGGATGGCATCACTGACTTGTTGGACATGGGTTTGAGCAAGCTCCCAGAATTGGTGATGGACAGGTAATCCTGGCATGCTGCAGTCCATGGGGTTGCAAAGAGTTGGACATGACTGAGCACTGAACTGACTGAAAATTATTGCAAAAAATTTTAAGGGAAAATATTAACTGTAAAATATAAAGATACAAAATAATTACAATGATGATTTAGATGTGAGAAAAGACTGTACTAATCAGTAAAGGTTCTATTGCTGCATATGATAATGTGAGCTACCTATAATTAGCATTAGTTAATATTAAAAGACTATTTCCCTCTTGAATACATTTCTCCAAGTATCTTCTTCAGTTCTTTTATTGAAGCACACTGGAATAGGCTAACTCACTGTTTGGCCAGCAAGTTTTGCTATTCTTGTTTCTTTAACATGTAAAATAAGTTATCACATTCATCATTGCAATAAAGAACTATGCCTGTTCCAGCACTATTCTCTTCCCTCAGCAGCTGATTAAAATGTATTTGATTTTGTCATTCACAATTTTGTCAACTGGGGCAAAGACTGTTGCAAGTAAGAAATAGTTTATTATCAAACTATGTGCATAAATGCAATAAGACATTTTCTTGAAGCTGTTTGGACTGAATGACTCACAAGGGTTCCAAGTTTACACCTATTTCTGAGGGTTACTTTATGAAGAAAAACCCAGGCAATATTTTGCAAATCTATTCCAAAGTGCATTGACTTTTTAAAAGTTAAATTATTTCCCCCACATTTTCTATTATTTTTTCAAATAGCATTTGGGGAGGGTAGTTTTTAAATACTGATAAAGCTAACACTTTTTGATCTAAACTTGTGAATTCTTTACCATAGCCTAGCGCAATGCCTGCTTTAGGCCCTGAAAGTTTTCTGTTCTGTCCCTGATATTGATCTGTGCATCCAATTAAATCTGTTTCCAGACTTTACTGAGTTGAGGTATTTAAACAGGACTGATGTTAAGTACCAAATCAGAAAAGTACTGTAAAGCTAAGGAGCCCAGTCAAATGTGTTTGAAAAATAAAGACAGATGGTGACTATTAGAGAGCTTTCTGAAGTTGAACCACACTATTTACGCTTAAATTTTCTTTGATAACTGGTTCATTTGCAGATGTACATATGCTTTGGGAGGTAAATATAAGATGCTAAATATGCTGTATATACTTGGGCTATGGATTCATACTGTTTCTAGGTCTTCTCAGTGAAAAAAGCTAGAGTGTGCATGTACCCCACACCCCCTGCCCACCAGAACACAGTTTAGATTAAACTGATACAGACTTGGAACAAAATATTTTTCTTATGCTGGATCTTATATAATTTTTCACACTGAGAATTCTCTTTTCTATGTTAAAAATACAATACAATTAAATTTTTGTGCTTATTCTTTTAGATTTATTCCATGTTGTGTGCTGAACTGTGTCTCCCAAAAGATGCTGAAGTCCTAACTTCCAGTACCTACGAATGTGACTCTTCTCTGAAAGAGATCTTTGCAGATGATTAACTTAAGAGGTCATCAGGGTGGGTGATTTAATAAATAACATTGGCCTTTGCTTTTTCTGGGCTTAGGACCCCAAACCTCGGCCTCTCCAAATTATGTCATGATGTATATCTTCAGACCAAAAGCCAAGCTCATGTGACTTAGCAATTTCAGCAGTGGAAATAAACTTGTCATTTGTATCCTTAACCATTGGTTAGCTAAATTTGTTATTCATCATATTTAGATGTTTAAAAGCAGAGTCTTATTTATTAGGAGATTCAATGGGAAAGTAGAAAGTAATAGCATCCATCACTCACATTGTCTAATCTCCCACCTCAGTTCCAAAATCAAGACATTTTTAATACTACAGGATGGCTTCCCAGGTGGCTCAGTGGTAAAGAATCAGCAGGAGATGCAAGAGATGTGGGTCCAGTCCCTCCCCTGGAGGAGGAAATGGCAACCTACTCCACTATTTTTGCCTGGAAAATTCCATGGACAGAGGAGCATGGCGGGCTAGAGTCCATGGGTTCACAAAGAGTTGGATACAGCTAAGTATGCACGCAATATGCTACAGGAGACTCCACTTGGGAAAGGATATCAGAACTTTCTCTTGGACAACATCTCGAATATTGCTTAGCCTCTCTACCTCTTGTAGCTTGATCAAGGGGATGAATTCAAGGAGTTAAGTCAATCTTCAGGGCATGAATTAAAACACAGGACATACAACCTTCAAGTCAAGCCTATGATTATTGCTCACTTGGTCCATAGTTTTTGTTATGTTTCTGTCTTCATAAAGAGGCTATGCTTACCATTGGTCCTTCTTATCCAAAGATTGTACAGAAGTCATAATTCATTTGAAATTAGTTTATTCACTTCTCAGACTAGTCTGTTATTTTTTTAAAAAAATCTGAATCTTTTTTAGTGAAGTAGAGTTTATAAGCTCTCAAGTAAAATATGGAAGCATTTACTAAAAGAAAGAGTTTATCTACTTTCTTTATTTAAAGGGAACATTCTAAGTCTCAACATATTAACTTTTTGATAATTATTTCTTTATTGACTATGGCAAAATAAAAATATTATTTAAGAAATCTATCTGTATTCTCATGTCAATGTTTTCTGTAAATTCCATTTCAAGATCTTTTAACCACTCTCCAGTAACTCCTTCAAAATTTCTAATACATTATCTTTCTTATCTGCCATGATTCTGCTAATTTTCAATGTTCTATTTGTCCTTAGCACTTTGTACATACATCTGTAAACTCTGTGATAAAGTGGTTTGACCAGACTTTTTTGCTCTCCCACTAGGCTCTTACTTCCTTTGGACACAGGCTATACCTATTCATCTTTAGCTTTCCCAAAATATGGACCTGTTGTCAGAAAAATTGGCAGAATTCAATACATTCAATACATAAGCACTTATTTGTGGACATAGTTAAATTTTGTGTGTATGTAGTCACAGTAGCACATTATCTCAATCAGGATCCATTCAGGGAAACCAAAGACTTATCAGACCTTTCAGCCGAAAGAAATTAAATTTATGGACAATTGATCCCATAGGTGTTGAAAAGTTAAGAGTCTAAAAGCAGCACTGAGTAATAATTTCAGAAAGTGGCTATCATCTACATTGCTTGGGAAACAAAAAGGAAGAAGTGAAATTGCTAAAATTTAAAAGCTCAAGGAAGAAAATGTAGAGACAATTGCTGTTTAGACCTATGAGTAGGAGGTACTACCTTTGAGAGGACATGAGCCCGAAAGAGCCTGCAGGTAATTACTTCTGCCAAAGAATTGCTGACAAGAGGAAGACAACAGTGAGAAGCTACCTCCAGCCCTTTCAGTCTCCATCTGGTGCCTCTTATTGACTGAATCTACCAGAAGTCACTTGGCAAGAAGTCTTAAGAAGTATAGTTTGCAGGGTCCCAACACCAGCATCCAAACTCAGGGTCTAGAAATGCAGGTTTGGATTTCAAGACTATAGGAAAGTAATCAGCATGCCCAATTTAGATGTAATTAAAAAAAAATTTTTTTTTAATTTCTTAAGCACCCTTCAGGTGCAAGGGAAGGATACAAAAAGGAAAAGACTTCTGAATTTTCAAATATCTATTAAGTAAGCACCAGGCACCATTTTATGTTCTAAAATATTAATCATTCAACAAATATTTGCTGGACAAATACTATTTCCAGTCACTGCAAAGAACCTTCAAGTGCAATATGAAAAGATGGGCATTATCCATTCTTTCATAGAATTTAGAGACTTGAAAGAAAAATGGGCAAATAAATGTATAATTATGATAATACACGTACCGACCTATCTCAAGTCATGTAACCACCTTGGAAGAGTCAGAAAAGGAAATGAAGGGTAAAGAAGCCATTTAATATTTCCAGGATAATAGATCCAAGTTGCACAAATAAGACCTGAATCCAGAGAGGCAAGTCTCTAGGATTCACACATTTTCTCAGGACACTACTCTTCTTACGAGGTGAGAGAAGCATTGAATGGCCTCTTGATCTGTTCTTACTGCCAAGTTTTGCAAGCTCACACAGGGAAAAAGAAGTAAATTATTTGATTTGACTTTGTTTAGCTTCCTCCAAGATGGAAAATAAATATCTTACATGGATATCCATGCCAAGGGAAAATTCAGTTTCATTAGTTTTATCAAAGTCCTAACAGTCTACATCTCTACAGCCACATTCAATTCCTCTTCTTGTACTTGTGGCTAACTAGACACTTTGCCAGTTCATCAGTGGTTTAGAAAAATCCCCTTATTTCATCCTTTAGTATGATTCCCTGAAAAAGTATGGTGCCAGAATTTCAATTACAACAAGCATTGCGAGGAGCTACCCAAATTCTCTTTTGTGCCATATCCATGAATTTGAGGGTTCTGCTTGTTTCTGTCATTTGAAAAACTCAGTTTTTCCTGGTGACTGCCTAGTAGATGTATGAACTAAGTCTCTGGGGAAAGAGAAAAGAGAGTTCATTAGGGATAAAAGGAATCTTTAGTGATTCAGACCACTATAATTACTCTAAAGAAACTGCAACACTGGAGAAGTTGACTTATCTGTCACCTGTTACGTCTTTTAGGGAAGAAAACTCTATAATGTCTTGAGACTGTGAATATTGGTACAAGTCCTTTCCACAATGTCATGTAAGTTAAATATACCCAGTTTTTCACAACAGAAAAACAACAGTCAAATGAACTAGTACAAAAGGTTTAACCATCCCTAGACTTCTCAGATGGTAAAGAACCTGCCTGCAATGCAGGAGACCTGAATTCGATCCCTGGGTTGGGAAGATCCCCTGGAGGAGGGCATGGCAACCCACTCCAGAATTCTTGCCTGGAGAATCCCCATGGACAGAGGAGCATGGCGGGCTACAGTCCATGGGGTGACAAAGAGTCAGACATGACTGAGCGACTAAGCACGCGCACACACACACACACACACACACACACACACAGAGACTTCAGTAATGAGATACAGTTTAGACATCATTTGGGATCTACCAAGTAACACTCACCACTTGAAGTGGATGATTTGCAACAGAATTTGGATTGGAAAGAGAAATTCAAGGTCAGTCATTTAACCTGCAGATCTCAAGTGGGTAAGATTACAGGATAACATTTTGGCCATTTGGGGGAAAGTCATGGAAGTATAAGCAGCCTCTTGACCTTAGGGCCAAGTTATATGTTAACCCCTAACCTTTACACTAGTTAAATTCTAAAACCCTAATGCTTCTGCATATTTTCTGAGATGTGTGTTTAGCCTTGCTTAACATGTTGATTCTTTTCTTGGATTAAGGGAAGGGAAATGATGAGTATGTGATTGAAGAATATCAAGACCCTTTCTCCACATCAGATTTGTGACTAGGCTACACAAACAAGACAACGTCAGAAAAGGGGAACAATGCAGCCAGATAGTCTGCACACAGTGGAAAACGATAAAGACTCTGAACCCTTCCCCAAATGATTTGTTTAGTTGCTCAGTCTTGGCCAACTCTTTTGTGACCCCATGGATTGTAGCCCTCTAGGTTCCTCTGTCCATGGCATTTTTCAGGCAAGAATACTGAAGTGGGCTATCATTTCCTTCTCCAGGCCCCACGTAGGGCCCAGAGATTGAAATTGCACTGGCAAGAGGATTTTTTTTCTTTTTCTTTTTTTTTTTTTTTTTTTACCACTGAGCCACCTGGGAGGCCCTATATTAAACTAGAGTGACATTAAGGAAGTTACCTAATTTCTCTGAGTCTGTCTTTCTTTCTCTTTACAACAGAAATATTTGATAAGGTTTTCAAAGATTTCTTATGACATTTATTGAGATATATGAGATGAAATCCCTAAAACAGCGGCTGGAATAGAATAGAAATTTGACAGAACAATGTGTAAAGAAGTTGTTTTAATCTCACTCTAAGGATCTGTATGCAAGTATTTTCCTTCTAATGTTCAACATAATCCAGTCTTTTAGTATACCAACTCTTCTCTTGCTTAGACAAAAAAGAGGGGAAATCATGAATAGCTTTCATTCTGACAATAATAGATGAAAAAGTATTATCAGGCAAAGAAAAAGATAAGATGAAGACTGTAGTGGAGATTTGCCATGGTAATATTTTGCACATCAATTAGTTTTGACTTGTTCCTTATTGTTTCCCTAAGGGTATATATAGTTCTTATCTGATGGATGGAGTCAAACCAAAGAAAGGGCATTTTCATGACTCACAATCACCAGAAATTATAAATGAAAGGGAAAATAAAAAACACATTTCTCATGTGATAGATCTGCTTTCCTCCTAAGAGAAGAAAATGAAACAAATTTTATTCAGTCATTTATATAATATTTTGAAGCACTACTATGTACTTTGGAAATCCAATAAAATCTAAAAATAGACTCATACTTGACTTATGAAGCTTGCAGTCCAGTAAAGACAAATAAAATAATCAAACTTAATTACACAAATATATAATTATAAATGAGTTACATATTTGAGTACATTATAAATTATAAATGAGTACATATATTTACATATATGTAAATGAGTTACCTATATATATAAATTATAATGTAGTGAGTCACAGGAAGGAAAAATATACTAAATGTTGAGAGAATACTTCCAGAAAATATAAGTCCAAGGATCAGAACAACTCACACAAAGAGAAGACAAATTGGCCAACATCTGAGAGATGGAGAGGGATTAACTAGGTCAAAAGATGGGTAGAGAAATCCTGTACTGGGGACTCAAGAAAGAACATGGGAACATTTGCAAACCACATAAGTGACAGTTGGGCTGAAACACAGAAAAAGAAGGGCACAGGGGCAAAATATCATCTAGGGAATGAAGAAAGAAGCTAGATAATTTAAAGCATATAGGTTTTGGCCAAGATTTTGTTCTTTATGTTAATTACTGAAGGACTTTACATAGGAAAGACATTAATGAAATTGCATTTTGAAACACTAATTCTGACTATCCCTAAACAATGAACTGGAGGGAGAAACAACTCGCGGCCAGGAAAATAATGCTGAGGCTCATGCAGCTGGTTCAATAAAGAGATGTAGTAGCTTAAACTAGGCAGTAAATGGATTCCAGAGCTATGAAGCAGGTTTATTTGCTTAAATTTGCTGGTGGACTAGATATGGGAGGTAAGAGATGGTGAATGACAGCTAAGCATTGATCACGGTCAGAAGAAGGGAGAGAGAAAAAGTTACCCTAAGTACGAAGTACTATGATGTACTATGATGGGTATCACGTTCTGACTTCTACATGTACTGGTTCTTCTGAGAAATCCTTACTGAGACGGAATAAAAGAAAGTACATGTAAACAGGGAGGGTGTGGCTCTGGGAGACTGCCCTTTAGTGTTTTCCACTAGGTGGAGAGGTCACATGTGTGGAAAATGTGATGCAGTGGATAATTTTATGAGTACATGGATGCTGTTTGCCATAGCCAGCCTCCAGGATTTCCCACAAAGACCCTTGTATAACACTTGTATAGTCCCTCCTGCATCCTCGTGACCAACAGAATATGGCAGAGCTGATGTGCTTATTTAACTAATATTTGTTGAACGTATAGTGTATACCAGGCACTCTTACCAGCCATTAGGAATCAATACTGAAATAGTGAGTTGGTGAAAGTAGAAGAAACAGTAATGTGTCATATTTTATCATGTGACAATTACAACGAGGGTATACAGTGCTGAGGAAAAATGTAAAATTCCGGGTGATCATTAACATGAACAATATTTGTATTATTCCAGGCTTAGCATGCTGCTCTGCACTTAGTAGGTAGTGTACATGGTACAATGGATCGATTGAACAATAGAGGCTTTTCTATATTTATAACTTAATCAAAATAGGATAAATAAAAAGGAGGGTTCTGGTCCTCATTGAACATGTGGCTCTGCATACTGTACTTCATTCACTTATTGCCAATGAAGCCATAACTATTCAGACTTTATAGATGTCTAAGACTTCACACTTACATAGAATAAATGCAAGCCAGCCTGTACCTGTCATTTCAGGATGATGACAGGACTTTAGAAGAGCAGTTATTTTGGAACTAGTTAAGTATTTGCTCTATTTGGCATTGATCATCCCTATCAAGCATTTGGTTTGTTTTCCAAGGACTATTATTTGTTGATATGACCTTTTCTAAAAAGGACAAGGATGATAATGGCAATCATCACTGAGTAGGGGAATCAATAAAGTTATATCTCTGTCACACACATATACACACAGGGCTTTTAAAATCTTACTAAAAGATTACATTAACAAATAAATCATAAATGTTCTACATAGGTAAATCTGAGCAAGCTTAACTGATTTCCTTAGATATATATTAAATCTAAAGGCTGGACTCAATTTAACCAGTGAGTTCCAGTTAACACATTTGGTGCATTGTTAGTATAAAAATTTGCTTCATAGGATAAATCATAAGGAGGACAAGAAACCTAGAGAAGCAATGACTTGCAAAATCTTAAGTGGCTGGGAAAATAATGGAAGCAAAAATTAACCTGTCCTAATTTTTAAGCAGTTAATAATGATCTACATGAAGAGGTGGAAAGAAATGCTTTAAATCACAGGACACAATAAATTAAGAGTCAGTACCAAGCAGGACAGAGCAAACATATAAAAGAAAAAAGAAAGATTTGACTTATAGGTCAAGAAATAACAAAATGAGGTAAACTTGAAAAGGTTCAAGTAATATATAAAAATTATCAAGAATACAAACCTATTCAGCTGGAGAAGGATCAATGAAAAGTTGCAAGAAAGAAAAAAAAAAGATTAGGTACCAAATGTACAGTGACTTGAATAGGAAAGATAAGGTGATATTAGCAAATAATAGGAAGGCACTGTTGGCTAACAGATGGAATAACAACTTATCATGGAATCATACATGTGAACCCTTTCTATATGCCTCACAGAAGTTACAGTCTCTAGAGGGAGTGTGCAGAATGTGAAGAAGAAACTAGGGGGAAAATTAGCCAAAACGTACTTTTTTAAAGGCATTTTAAGTTACAAAATGGCAGGATCTTGATACTGATGAGGGTCCTGAGAACATCTCAAACATTCAAAAAGCATGTAACTTTCTCATAAAATGCAGCAAAACAAGGCTTCTGCAGAGTTCATGTCTAAAGAGCAAATGCCACTCTGAGATGAAGAGAGTAGCCACATCCCCTTCTTCATTCACTAAGGACACACACCCTAAATCTAGGACCCTTGGCTCTAACTAGTGACTTGGGGAAGTAATGAATTATATATAACTATACAACAAGCACCTTTGGGGTCATACACAAATAGTTTTACTAGTGGATCTTCAAAGTCAGAGTGAAATTTTCTGGTGTGATTATTAGAAGGCAAACTTCTAGGCTAAGGGGCTATTTTAATAATCATTCAATATTATTTGGATATAAGTAGCCTTCAGTCTACACGAGAGGTTAATATCAAGTGTATCATTCTAAGGAGATACACTATATTTTGATCCAAGACAGCAAATACAATGATGGGGCACATCCAAGGGTAACAGATTAACAATTAAATTACGTGTGAGGCAAAAACAAGAATAATGTTTTGTATAATCAAAGCATTCCTGAAGGTTTCAGTGTAAATATAAGGCAAGGAAAAGGACAGAGTGATGGCCTCTTCAGTTTCTTCCTATCTCAGGATGTTTTTAATGGTAGCGATTATCCTATAAGACAGTTTAACTTGTGTTGTTTTACTCTCTTAACTGAAAAGCAAAAATGCTTCATAATGTAACATAAGAACCCATTCTTCTTTAGCTGAAGAACAAGTAATAATTATAGTTCTACAACTGAGTGGCAGGACTTCATCAATTACACAAACCAAACAGCCTGACTTCTTTTTATGATGACGACAGAGCTCACAAACAAATCAATGGAATTTTCATTGCACTGACTACACTTAAAAAAATATATGGAGTAGGCATGTTGATAAATGCCTCTATGTTTTGTGGCTCCTCCAGTGGAACTGACTCTCTTCTTAAAGAACATGAACGTGCATTCCCTACCTTGTCTCTCAATAAAAGAAATCCGCTCCAACTCTGGAACTCGGTGGAAAAGGAAGAAGCATTAACTACATTGGAGAAGATTATACCAATGCATAATCCCAGTAATTTATATGATTATATCACAATTGCAACTGAGTAAAAGATACCAAAGTACTAAAAATAAAATAAAGATAAATTGGCCCATCTCTCTTAATATAAGACTGAGAAGACTCACAGATCAACGTATATGATTTAATCGAAGAAAAGCAGTGTGTTCTTTCAACACGGCCTCACTTCACTTATATTTCTCTTTTAGAGAATGCTTTGATTCAAACCCCATCTTAGCTAGGGCTGTTTTTCTTTTACCTTACAGATAAGATACTCCATGGCAATTTCCATTAGGCTTTTTGTCCAAAGACAGTATCAACTGAAGGTGAAGTATTTCTAACTGGCACCTTCCGCCCATGGTAAGGCTAACCTGAGTGAAATCTTTCTCACTGCTCTCCGCACAAAGGCAGAGTACCAGCCAGATAGTGAGAATCAGAACAGAATGCCAAGGCATCCATGCTAACGTAAGTTATGTTGCTCATGTACTCCTGGAGTAGGAGGACATGGAAGGACATGTCCGAGTTAGCTAGGGAGAAGTGCAAATTACAAACACAAAGTGCCAAGGTCAAAGACAAAGCCTGAAGTATAAGAAAGGGAAGCTATTGGATATCTTTCCTCAACAGACTGACTTTATTATTTCACTCTATCACCCCTCAGGAATCACAGTTAGAGAGAGAGGAGCAAACTAAATTTTCTGAGTCCAGTTTGAAGACAACCTGTCAGCTCTAATACTCTCCCAGGGAACGAAGCCTGATCATAAGGTCACTAATCAGTGATCTACACTCTAGAAGTGAGTCTACATTGCTTCACTGCTTTTCCAGAGCATCTTTTAGAATTAAAAAATGATGTCTGTGCTTAACGTTGCATACCATCTTCAGTGACTTTTTTATGTTGAAATACCAGGGTGTTCTAGCTGACTCCACTTAGGATCAACGTATTTAGTGGGAATTACATGGAAAATCTGCTCTGAGATTCTTTAAGGGTCTTTAAGGAACTGAATAAAAGGAATATAGATAATATAATCAGAATCCAGTCAGTTTCACTTGCTTGTTGCAAGACTTATTTTTAAAACCACACCATTTTTCCTCCATGCTTTCTGATTCTTATTTAAAAGTATTATACAAAATAGAAAATAATTAATAAAACATGACAAGGTTAAGATACTAGTCTAGGCATGATAAAAGATCAAACAGTGGCGAAAAAAAAGAGAGTGCTATGGTCAAGCACACAAATTGATCCAGATATCAAATAACATTAAAGAATCAAACAAAGCCTTTCATCTGAATTTTTAGAATTCTGTAAAGCAGTAATTGTCCCCTATAAGAACTAAGAAGTCTCATAAAGGAGTAATTCTGAGCAGCCAACATTGCATATAAAGCTCCTGTCACCCTTAAGATTACAGATCAAAAACTAGAGGCAAAGGGATCTTTTCCACTTATTTCAGGAGACTGTGGAGTGTCATGGAAAAAGCACTCTTCTTTTGAGCTCTGAACTGTTGCTTAGTTGGTGGAGCTCAGGTAAATTCCTCTGAACATCACTTTTTTTTTTTCACCCATAATGCAGAAATTATCAGAACCACTAACAATTTTTAGACAAATATCATACGGGTGTAAGAGAATATTAAAGCATATAAAAATGCTGTAAAAGTGAAAAGCACTACACAAATATGAGTTGCTACTACTTACCCGAAGAGACAATCACATTTTCTGTGTTCTGCAGAATTCTTGATGTTGGCATTACTCTATAATATTGAGCAGTCTGGCCCCTATGACATCTTGGTTCTTCTAACCATCACCATCTTATCCTTTGACCACTTAAGGATGCTAGACCATCCATCCTTAGCCTGTCCACACAAGCAAATGCCCATCCTCATTAGCACTCTTCACAAACTAATTAGCCTTAGCAAGCCAAAATGTACCAGCAGGTGATTATGTGAGTGGCTTAAGTGTCTCCTGGAGAGTAATCTCATCTCTGCTGTCTTCTGAGAGATTGTGATTTGTGGGTGGTTGGACTCCATGGTATACAGGAAACCTAAAGTTTGAGTTGGATCCTTCTCCATTCCTCTATCACTTTGTTCCAATGAAATCTGCTCAGCTCCACAGTCACAGACTGCTCTTCTGACCCCAGTCAGCTGTCTCAAAATGATTGCCCAGAATCAGATGATATTCCACAGAGAGGTGCCAGAAAATTCAATTTCTGTGAGGAAAGAAAGCAGAATTAGAGAACCTGTTTTCAATGTCAATAGCAGCTCTAGTTTCTTGACCACCTACTATGGACCAGTCACTGTGCTTCCACACATGAGGCAGGATAATAATTTAGAGTATTATTTTAGAGGTTTCTTTTCTGATATTTTGTCCCTTTTAATGCCCACTTTGGGCTTTTCAAGTGGCTCAGTGGTAAAGAATCCACCTGCCTATGCAAGAGATGCAGTTTTGATCCCTGGGTCGGGAAGATCTGCTGGTAAAGGAAATGGCAACACACTCCAGTATTCCCACCAGGAAAGTCTCATGGACAGAGAAGCCTGACAGGCTACAGTCCATGGGGTCGCAAAAGAGTTGGACATAACTGAGCGAATAAGCAACAACAACAACAAATGCACACTTCTCCCAACTTTCTTTCAAGGGTTGATGACAGAATTTCTGTTTGCTTTCTTCAAAGGAGTTCGGGGAAGAGTGATTGTGTTCAGAATTTGCACACCTACTAAGCAAATAAAGCTGGATGCTCCCGAGAGAAACATGGGGAAAGGTATTGGTACATATAGACTAAACAACTAGCAGAGGCAGGGTACTCTCCAGACCTGTATCAGTAAAACGTTTTCTTTGTGTTGGGTAAGAAACAAAGAAAGAAAATTCTACGGATCCGGAGAGCAGAGAAAACCTACCCCCTGGGCAAAAGGGCTCGATATGAACTTCTAAAGGATATCACCAAATACTCAGCACTTAAGCTGAGCAATGAAGAGAGAATTTGAGAATCCTGTTATCTGAAGGGGTCACATATACTGTGAGGCAATGGACATTTCAGAGGCCATATGGGTTAATCTATGACCTTAGACAAGACAGCTAACATCCCCCCCAAGACCAAAGAGCCAAAATCTTACCACTGCATGATATTCTCAAAGAGTGCATATTGCTGCTCAAGGAAAGTGAGTATTTCAGGTACAAAGGATACTGAGTTTTTATCTTTGTCTCTCTCCTAGCCCAAGAGAAGAAGGGTTCAGAGTCAGAAATGACCAGTTACAGCAAATGAAGAAAACTTGTTTTTTTCCACCCCTGGATTTATGAGTCCAGATTCATTCACACTACACGTTTAATGCTTCAATTAATCCCTATGACAGCATTATGAATTACAAATTACTCCTTCCCTTGTTATAGATGAGAAAACCTAGATAAAGATATTTAAGTCACTTCTCAAGATAGCCCAGCTAGTTTATGATGGTTCTGGCTTCAGTCCTAAGTTTTTCTGACTCCAAAGCTATCTCATCTTCAATTCTATAGCATCTATACCATGAGGTTGACTAGGCTGGGTGAAATTCAGTGTTGGCAATTACACTACTGATTTTTCTCAAAGGAAATGTGAACCTGGAATGCATATCTGCCCCTTCATATTAGTACAAAGTGAAAAGAAATTCTGGGGTTTGGGGTCATAAAAGTCAACACTCCTGAACAACATACTTCATAAACATTTGTGTTTGCCTTGCATAGCTGTACTTACAATTTTAAAACACCACCTAGATTCTTCGTAGGCATTTTACATCCTAATTTTTCCACATGTGTGGGCTTGGTGGTGGTTCAGAAAGGACAAGGCTCATGAGGGATAAAGATCCATCTGCAGTCATCAAGTAATTTTCCGAAGATTAGATACTTGGCTGGTATAAAGAAAACTTTGGCAAGACCCAGAAGTAGAGAAGGCAGCTGGGAATAGTTTACGGCTGCTCGGGGGAGCACCCCGTGCATCAGAAGGAGGCTGACAACGAGGGGCTGCTCAAAGAGCTGCCAGTAGATATTGGCACTTGCATACTGAGACCAAGGGAGAAAAGAAGCTGCAAGACAGAGCGCCAGCTGGAACAGCAGGGCCCAGTGAGAGGATGGAGATGAGTGCTTGTGGAGGGTACAGAACACTCACTTCTGAAACGTGCAAAGAGCCTGATGTGTGGATACGGGGGACCGGAAACAGATGCAGGACAATAACACAATCAAGCAAAATGGACAGCCGGAATGAACGAAGAGAAAGAGGTCAGCTTCCGTGATCTTAAGAAACCTAGCCAGTTAGCATATTCCATAAAGGGAGCCTGGTCTAGTTCATTTGGTACCAGTTACATTAGATCATTGGGTAAAGAAAGGAAAGTTTAGCCACTTAGTCATGTCTGACTCTTGGTGACCCTATGGACTATTGCCCACCAGGTTCCTCTGTCCATAGAATTCTCCAGGCAAGAATACTGGAGTAGGTAGCCATTTCCTTCTCCAGGGGATCTTCTGAACCCAGGGATCAAACTCAGGTCTCCTGCATTGCAGACAGTTTCTTTCTTGTCTGAGCCACCAACCAATCCCTGGTGATTTAGCAGTAAAGAATCTGCCTGCCCATACAGGAGACAGCCTGCAATGCAGGAGACGCAGTTTTGATTCCTGGGTCAGGAAGATCCCCTAGAGAAGGAAATGGCAACCCACCCAGTACTCTTGCTTGGGGAAATCCCATGGACAGAGGAGCCTCGCGGACTACAGGCCATGGGGTTGCAAGAGTCCGACATGACTTAGTCACTAAACCACCACCAAAGAAAAGAAGGACAGGAAAACAAGATCATTATGTAAAAAAGAGAAAGACAGTACACAGATACATATTAAAGAGCAGACCAAAATGATTAAGATCTGATGCTTTTAAAATGAATGACTCAGCAACTCTATTGTAACCAATTTTCTCATATGTAATTGGATCTGATAACAAAGAAATTATGGTTTTATTATTACTATTAAAAACTAAAATTGAATTGGCACTCAATATATGCACCAAGCATGTTAAATCAATTCTCGTAAACAATAGTTCTAAAAACTGAATGAGGTACCATAGTTGAAGTTCTGTTTTAAGGTGCTAGACTCCTATTTTGTGTTGCCATTTAGTTGCTAAGTTATGTTGAACTCGTTTGCAACCCCATGGACTGTAGCCCACCAGGCCCTCTGTCCATGGGATTTCCCAGCAAGAATACTGCTGTGAGTTGCCATTTCCTTCCCCTTCTCAACCCAGGTATTGAACTTGCATCTTCTGCTTGGCAGGTGGATTTTTTTACCATTGAGCTCCTTTAGTTGCTCAATAAATTGTGGCTACCATTAATACTGACATTGTAATTATTCTTTTTACCTAGTTAGTCCCTAACCTCAAAGACATTCGTAACATATATCTATTACTAACCTAATGCCAGATAAGATTGGAATGAAGGATTTCAATTCTAATTCTAGCCTAAATTTAAGACAAATACTCCTTCTCAAGGTGATCCAAAACATTTAGACTGACTACAAGCACCTTGTATCAGGCTGGATTCATACCTGTTATATACCCCAAGTTAGGATTTCCCACTTACGTACATAGTCATCTCACTGATGTCCATATAAGATTTTCTTCCTACCATCCACTAAGTAAAAACACGTTCTTTACTATTCCAATCCTACACACATTTTTACTAAAAGGCATGTGCTCATGTGCTGTCAGAAGGTTATAGATTGTTTATAATCAGTACACTTTTCGGCATGTATAAGAAATAAAGTGTTCTCCCTTTAATTTCCGAATGTCTAGCTCCTTTTCATCATGAATTGCCACCTCCTCAGAAAAGCCTCCCCAACCAGTCAATCTAAATTAAGTTTCCCCTATCAATCCCCATCTCAAGGCCTTGGCAATTGCTCTTGAAATACTTATCAAAATTATTTCTCAAATTTTATATGCTATTCTCTTTGCCTGCTTACTTTATATTTGTGATTAGCACCAATGTAGATTCTATGAGGGCAAGGGGCCACATTCATCTTCATCAGCATTCAGAAATATTTACTTAGTTCATACAGTGCCAGGGGTTGTTTCCAGGCATTGGGACACAGCACTGACCTGATGTTCCAGCCATGAGAAACAAACGAAGGGCAAAAAAATGACAGGTGATGATGTTGTGAAGAATCTACAATAGCAGGGGCTAAACATGGCTCCTGCGTTGCAGCAATGAGAAGTTGTTGACACGGTGGAGTCTTTTTCATCAAAGGTGATTAAGGAATGGCTTCCTTGGTGGCTGAGACAGTAAAGAATCTGTCTGCAATGCAGGAGACCTGGGTTTGATCCCTTGGTTGGAAAGATCCCCTGGAGAAGGGAATGGCTACCCACTTCAGTATTCTTGCCTAGAGAATTCCAAGGACAGAGGAGCCTGGCAGGTTATACAGTCCATGGAGTTGCTAAAGAGTTGGACATGACTGATTGACTAACAATTTCACTTTTTCACCTTCCTGATAAGTGGACTCATGATGAAAAAAGGGTGAAGAACATTCCAGAGAGGAAACAGTAGGTGCAAAGACTGGGAACAGAGGATCTAGAAATCAGCAAGAGCAAGGTGGAAAAGGAGAAGAGAAGGAAGAGGTGATATTGCAAGGATATAGAGCACTACAAGGGCTTCCCTGGTGGGCTCAGACAGTAAAGAATCCACCTGCAATGCAGGAGACCTGGGTTTGATCCCTGGGTTGGGAAGATCCTCTGAAGGAGGGCATGGCAACCCACTCCAGTATTCTTGCCTGGAGAATCCCCATGGACAGAGGAGCCTGGTGGGCTGAAGTCCATGGGGTCGCCCAGCGCTAAGCACAGAACAGCACAGAGCGCTCTGAAGCCCCATTGATAAGGCTTTTCACTTTGCTCTGGCTGGGGTGGGAGCAAAATTGGAGAGTTCTGAATAGAGAATGATAGCATCTGATTTATGTTTTAAAAGAACTGCTTTTGCCTGTTGTGTGGAAAATACTCTGGCAGAGATTGGTCAAGGGTGAACAGCTAAGAGATTATTGCAGGAAAGTGAAAGATCATGAAGGCGTTAAGTGATTATGATAGAATTATACAGAGATTGCTGTAACAGTGATGGACACTGGTCAGATTCTGTATTTATTTTTTAAATAGAGATGATTAGATTTGCTGATAAAATGGGTGGGAGGAGGACAGAATGGAAGGAATCAAGGGTGACATTTTTGGCATCCACAGTTCAAAGATTAGAGTTGCACTGATCAAAACAGGAAATGCTTGGAGAGAAATTTCAAAGGCAGAAATTATGAGTTAAGTTTGAGTGGGGTGAAGTTTCAGAGGTGGGAATATCAAGTAAAGAGTTGTCTACACAATTGTGGAGTTAAGAAAAGAGTTCTGAGACTGGAGCTCTGTATTTGGAAGTTACTGGAATATAGACGGTGGTTGAAAACACTGGAATTGAGGAATTCAGTTGAGGAAAAGAAAGTAAAGTCACGAGTGCTGACTTTCAGGGAACTCTGGCATTTAGTGCTTAGGAAAATGAAGAGGGAAGAGCAAAGATGTCTGAGAGGGATTCACCTGTGGGGTAGATGAAAAGCCAGGAGAAGGTGGCATCCTGGAAACCAAGGGTCTATCGCTGCTGCTGGGTTAGTAATGTGAGGACTGAGAATGAAGCAATAAGGCCAGTGCCAGACAGCCTTGTCATGTGCAGTCTTAGGGATTAACAGGGATGAATGCTTAGATGAAGCAGTTTCAAGAAATCCTGGAAGGAAAGGAAATGGAGTATAAACAATGCTTTCAAGGGATTTTTACCCCCTCAGCCCCCCGCAAGCAAGAAGGAATTAGAAAAATGGGGCTATAGGAGATTTTGCTAGTGGGATCCTACTTTATCAAAAAAGATAGTTTTGCTTACTGAAAGTGAAGAAAACTGATGGGCAGGGGGCAATTGCAAGACTGAAGTCTGAGTAGTAGAAGAACAGACACGGGACACACTATCCAGCAGAAGGAACAGGCCATGGACAGGGGCTGGCAGGGAGGGCAGTGGGGCAGGGAGTGGTATTCTCACTGTACCAGGAGAAAGGAGGGAGTGTTTTGGGCACAGATGCATGGACATTGGTAAAACATTGGTAGATTTGGCCTGTGAGCATATAGAAAGTTTCCTCCAATTCCTTAATTGAATTCTTAGCATCATCCACAGTGCCCGGCATGTAGTAGGTGTTGAAAAAATTTACTGAATGGATCTGTATACACTATTAACTTATTCCAGAGAATTTCCTAAGAATAATGCTCTGTAGAGGAGTTCGTCTGGCTTTGAGCTTAAACCCGCACTATCAAACGGGAGAGTGTGAGAGGAAAAGAGAGAAGCTTTTCAAATAAGCTTTAAAGATTTGCTTCATAACCTCCACCCTTCCTTCTAAAACAAAGATGTGGATAGAAAGGTACGGTATGTTGTACTTTTATTATCGAAGTAATTGGATATCTGTGACTCCTCTTACCCTCTCATAATATCTGCTGGATATAACTCTTGGCTTTCTCATTTTGGCTACATTCCCAGAACTGTATGTAAAGTGTTTCCCTGAAATATTGAAAAGGAACCTACATTTTAAGTTCATCATCTCTCTTTGCTTGAAAAGTGGCTTTTTCTCTTCCTGTTGAAATTGTATTTTGTGTGGGCTTTTCTCTTCCTTGATTATTAAAGTTAAAACTTGGAAACCGCAAGGCTCATACAAGTCAACCATGTTGTGGTGGACAGTAAAGAGACAGGAAGACCAATAAGGAAGAGAAAATAAAGATGACTGGAAAGTGTTTTTAACGTGAATTAATGGGAATAGAGGAGATGCAATGACTGAGACCCTACCAGGTGCTACGCTGTCTACATATTTATATTTAGTCATCTCATACACACACACAAACACACACACACACACCTGGAAAGTGGGCATCATTCACTTGTTACCAAAAAAAAAAAAGGAACAGAAGTTTGAGATTAAAAATAAAAACAATATTTCCGCTTTTTAGGTAGATTATTATGTCCCAGACCTACTGCTAAGTACTTCGCGTGTATCATCTACTCCCATTTTAGACTAATCCTGGAAGGCATATATTTTTAGTCCATCTTCTAAGATAAGAAAACGGGAGCCTTAAGAGGTTTACTGATTTGCTGAAGCTAACACAGCTACCAGGGGCTGAATCCTGGCTGTTGGAGACATAACTTCCTGTCACACCACGTGGTTCCCCAGGGGAAGCTGAGGCACCAGGGAACTGAACAAACACATGAAGAGAAAGCAAAACATAATCACTGAATAGATTTTGATAAGCAGTATCAATGGCCCAACAGTTTTGCTGATTATACTCACTAGCTGTGTCACAATTGGTTATATCTAGCTGTATTCCTCAGAAAATGATGAGGTTTCCTTTCACTTCCAAATCCATCTCAATGCATTCTGACTGAACATTAGCAAAAATGCACAAGTATTAAAACTCAATTTAATATAAGGTCTTTTTTTGATCCCTTAACAAGCAGGCAGCTAGGTTACAATGAAACACAAAGAAAATCTTATATATCGTGTGAAATATATTTATGCATGTATAAATGTAACTTCTTCAAGAGTGATTTCTCCTCGGGCAACCTCAGTTCAGACAGTAGTTAAGAACACAGTCTTTAAAATCAGAACTGAGTTTCCAGGCTACCCTTGCCCAGGCCCTGGGTGTGAGATTGGCCCCAGTCCCTTTTCCTAAGCCCTTTTCATGGTCCCATTAGGGAGAAAAGGATGATGCTATTACCTACCTCACAGAATCACTGAGAAGAGCACTGAAATAATCCAGTTAGCACAGTGGCTAGCATGGGAAATGCGCTCAATAAATTGTTTCTGTCCCAAATGCCATTTGGAAATACAGCACAAGGCACTAATGGTCACTTTAGACCCTGCAACAAGCATGGAGATTGACCTCAAATAAAGTGCTGCTTTTTCAAAAGGTTCTAATGATTAAGTCAGATGCAGATAAATTACAGCATAGGCTGTGTGATTAAATTGCACCTCCTATTTAATTGCATCTCAGGTGCCAGGTACTTGTTACAATCCTCTCTGCTGCAAGGATAGGCTTGTGTTTTATAAGCACAACCAAGTGGAAAAGAGATGAAGTTTAAATACAGCCAAGACCTTAGTACACAGGAATGGGGTCTATTTACTCTTCCAAGACAATGTTATAAAATTATAATACACTGACAATTTTATAAAATTATTTAACAAGCTAGAGAACTTGAAAGGAAAGAACATTTAAAATTTTAAACCCACTTTGGTTTTAGTTTTCCTAACCAGTCCAGGAGAAATCTTAGCCAATTTCCTAGGTCCTATGCAATTACCACAACTATTCATTTAGGAGAGGAGTTCATGCCAATTCTTAGAAAGAAATGGTATTTTCTCTTTCCAAATATGATATCATTACTCTCCACACCTTCTGCTGAGGACAGAACCCTCAGGGAAAGATGCATCTTTATACTCTCAGAGCTTTATCTCCAAAATCATAGTACCTCCATAAATCTAAATGTTCAGTTTTTCTGTTTCTATCGAAAGTCACCTCCTCCATAAAAGTTTCCCTGATGCTTTCACCTACATGTAAACTGGTTCTACATTTTTAAAGTCATACAGGATTTTATTACTTTTGCCTGTTTCTTATCTTTATCTCTATCTCTACTACTGTCATTTTTTACTGCAAAAGATTCTAAAGAGCAAGGGCTACCTTTTCGTGCATCTGTCCTACACTGATCTTAACACAGACTCCTGGTCATGCATAAACTCTTCCCCATGCAGCATTAAGCCTCTAGTGTGTTTTAGACATGGATATCAGAATCAGTTACATTTACTAACTGCTCTCCTTTTGCCACATATCTTAAGACTCAAATCACAAATCTCTTTATCAAGGTTTAAGGGACATTATCTCACTCAATTCTCAAAACTATCCTGAATAGGTCCCAATATGACACATGTATTTTTGTAAGTTAGGAGGCTGGGACATAGAGATTGTGAGCCAGGGACCCAAGATCCCAGAACGGTAACATTTTACTTGGTTCTTCCTTCTCCAGATCCCATGCTGTTGACCACCACTGCAGGTACTCAATGAGTACCCATTCTATGAATAACCAAATAAAATTCAAGGACTAGGCTTTGTTTTGCTAGTCTCCAACTCTAAGATGAAGTATAGTATAGGCAGGTGATTATATTTTCTAACAGACCAAAAAATTCCTTACATAAAAAGACCAAACAAAGACTAAAATTTAAATATTCCTTTATCCTTTGAATAATCCAGTGATGCAAACATAATGCATTCCATGTATTATTGAGAGCTTTCAAATTTATTCTCAGTGACTTGCAAACTGCCAGTTACTTAGATTTAATGAGTTATGAAGGCATTGGCCTTGTATTTACAGTTTTAATATGAAGGAAGAATTTTGGCATGTCCTTTGGGTAGTAGGACCGGTTACTCAAGCAATTAAGCTTCACTTTCTGTTAACAATACTGTACTGTGTACCTGAAGTCTGCTACTTAAGAGTCTTAAAGTTCTCAACACAGGCAATGTGCAAAAGGGGCGGAGACTGTGTAGGGTGATGGATCTGTTAACTAGCTTGACTGTGGTAACCATTTCATATTGTATTATACATCAAGTCATCGTGTTGTACACCTTATATATGTATATATAATTTTTGTCAACTACATCACAATACACCTAGAAAAAAATAACCTTCACTTCCTGTGCTGTGCTTAGCAGCTAGTCGTGTCTGACTTTGGGACCCATGGACGGTAGCCCACCAGGCTCCTCTGTCCATGGGATTCTCCAGGCAAGAACACTGGAGTGGGTTTCCGTGCCCTCCTCCAGGGGATCTTTCCAACCCAGGGATCCAACCCAGGTCTCCCGCATTGCAGCCAGATTCTTGACCATCTGAGCCACCAAGGAAACCCCTTCATTATCTGCTCTGCTCCAAAAGAAGTGAAAGCAATGGTTTCAAACCTTCCCTAGTAATTACAAATGCTTACATTTGATCCGTATGAACTGATGCCATTGTTTTCTATGAGTATAGAACAAACATTAGACACAGATTGAAAAAAAAAACAGACAGACAGATATAAGCCTTGGGAAGAAGGTCAGTTGTGAAGAAGAGGGCATGGCTAGTCTGGTTACTAAATTCATCCAAGCCTCTCTAAGTACAATACACTCTGAATTATTTTTCCATCCAGGGTGCTCGAGTAGGAATTTAATGGGTTAATACGTGGTATCTGGAACACTGGAGTAAAGAGGGGAAAAGTCAGTATATTTTCTATACACAGTAGATGAGCTTCTCTTAAAAAACAAGATTAGTATTCTTCAAGCAAAAGCCTATGCTTTTAGTAGAAAATAAATTGAGAGTGAGGTTATTCTTGAGAGAACACAATACATATGTTAACCTCCTAATAATGGTATTTAAAGGGTTAAAATATGCACAAAAAAATTCAAAGTTTGAACCTTAGCATTCTCTAAAGACCCTTATAGCCAGACATGATCAAAGATCCTGGTAACCATAGCTGCTTGATGGGTAAAGTGGCTCTAAAATCAGACTACCTGGCGTCTAATCCATTTGCCTATTTTAAGTGATTAAAAGCTTCTAAGACATTACTAATAAAAAATAAAACTGCATAAAGAAAATAAATACCTGAAGATAGGACTAATAGAACTCATAAGGCCATATTCATGTCAAGTCAAGCAAAGGCAGTGGTTTATGGGGGAGAGTGTGTTGATGTTTTTGATTGTTTCATTTTCTTTTTAAAGCATTTGAATATATCAAAAGAAGGGGCAGTTCATAAAAATTCTCACTGCCTCATGAGTGACAAGAGGACCACCACCGGGGCATACCAGAAGGTGAGAAAACAAAAGTCCAGTCCAGAAATAACTGTCTACGAGATGTGTTTCCTAAAAGGTTCAGGGCACATCAGTTCCTTTTTAGATGCCCTATGAGAGCTCATTGTTTACACAAACGATTCTAATGTTATTTTTGGTCACGGTTTGCAAAAACCACAGTCCTGCTCAGGTTTCCAACGAAAAATGAACAATTTATGGAAAAAATACTTATTAAAAAATTAGGAATCCTAGCTCTAGGAGTGAAGGAATTGGGCAGCTCCAGAGAACACAATTTCCTTCTCTCTCACCCTCTTCTTTCTCTCCACCCCCCATCCCCAGCTTCTACCTTCTGTGTTCTTCTGTTCTTGTCATCTTCCCCTTCCTTTCACTCACTTTTCAATAATCTATGATCAATAACATTGGGTTAGACAGTCCATTTCTCACTCAACAAAGAAACAAAGATGGATGGCAGGGGAATGCATCCAAGAAGGACTTCAAATAACACAAGTGTCTTCAAGCATTCTATCCCTTGCCTGATAAGCACTCTTGTCCCTATAAATCCATCAAAAGTAGCCTCTGTGGAGCAGTTACCCATCTACCGCACATATAACTACCAACAAGCCCCATTTTTTTTTAAATGTGTCTTCCAAACAACCTGAAATCTTTAAGAATTTAATTTGTATTAAATCTTACTTACTCCCATTTATAACTTCTAATCAGAGCCTCTGACCAAATAACTAGGTTTTTGAGGTTGTTTATATGACTCAAAGCAAAGGAATTTTGGTTCTTGGTTAGCATGGTTAACGTTACCTCAGGTAAATTTCTGTTTAAGTTTTTAAATATATTGAAGAGGTTCTGTAGTACTAAAATCTACCCCAAATACGGTTTTCAAAGACTAAAGTTTCAAAAATGATAAATCCCCTAATTCATACAACAAGAGGATGCTTTTTTTAGGATAAGGACAAGTTAGTAAATGGTTCTATGCCAAGTATAAACATTGATACAGGCTCTACTGATTGCAGTTTCATCTCAAAATAAAAAGGGGAAAGGAATCACACTTGGAAAAAGCTATGAAGTTTCCTGAGATAGAATGCTGCTAGAACATTCTATAATTGATGAACATGTCTCCTGGATGTGACTGTTTATATGTGATTGGTGCAACAAAACTTGACAAGCAGGAAAAATAAGCCCTCATTTCATGAAAGATGGGTGGACATTTTCCAATCATTTTCTGAAGTTAAACTCAGGCTCTTTAAGAGCATCGGAATCTTCACTTGATTTTTTTTTTCCTGAAATATCCTTTGTGGCATCATATGTCAGAATAGCCCAAGGATTTCTCTTGAGAGCTTAATCCAGATACTGAAGGCTTTTCTAAATTTTCCACCTGGCCATAGACTCTAAAACGATTGTGAATATGCAAACAGAACAGCATTGACATTCATTCAACAAATATTGACTACACCAAACACTGTGGTAGGTGCTGGAGACATAATAAAGAACATAATGAGGGACTTCCCTGGTGTCCAATGGTTAAGAGTCTGCCTTGCAATGCTCGGGGCATGGGTTCAATCCTTGGTTGGGAAACTAACAGCCCAAGTGCCACAAAGGGACTAAAATCTATGGTTTTCAGAGACTAAAGTTTCAAAAATGATAAATCCCCTAATTCATACAACACCTGGATGCCCTTATTTTTTAGAATAAGGACAAGATAATAAATGGTTTTACGCAAAGTAAAAACACTGATACAGGCTCTACTGATTGCAGTTTCATCTCAAAATGAAAGGGGGAAAGGAATCACACTTGGAAAAAGCTATGAAGTTTCCTGAGATAGAATGTTGCCACAACTACTGCGCTTGCGCTATAAAGCCTGGGTGCTGCAATTAGAGTCTCTGAGCCACAACAAAAGACCCCATATGATGCAATGAAGATCTCGTGTGCCACAACTGAGAGCTGTTGCAGTAAATAAATAAATAAGTAATTCTTAAAAAAAAAAAAAAAGAATATAACAGTGGCAGAATTTCTGTTACATAACAGTTACAGTAAAGGTTAATGAGTCATATACCAGAGGAAAAACAGAGTGTACGGTGGTTAGTATCATCAGAAAGTTCTTCTGTCTTTCCTCCCCCGCACATGGTATCGTGTACATCCTGCCCCACTAAAGTTAGTGGTGTCTGAGTGACTTACTTTGACCAATGACATGGAGTCGAAGTGATATGAACCACTTACTGGATGAAATCTTTAGGAACCAGGATACAGTTTACCATGCCTTTGTTTTTTTCCTTCCCATAGTACTGACATTCCCAAGGGAGCTTGACCTGGAAACCTGGGTCACGCAGTGCAAACAATGCAGAACAGGTCTCCTGGCAGAGCTTTGATAAACACGTAAAATACCTAAGAAATGAACATATAATTTACCAAACCTCTGAGATCTTGGGTTTTGTTTGTTACTATACCATAACCTAAATTATCCAGATTTGTGTGGATGCCGCATGGGGCATACAGAAAGCATATCTAATCCAAGCTAGGGTGGGACAGGAAACGATTCCTTGTATATACATGAGCATGCACGATGTATTTCCTTATCACCTACTCAATTGTAAACTATGAGAACACAGTACTTTGCACAGTATATCTGCTCAGTAAATGTTGGTTTAATTTGGATGGGTCAGAAATAAAACTGTGGCTCTAGAGATTCAACCTCAGTGCTTCTCTGCCTTGCCTGTTAACCAGAACTTGGCTCTGGACAAATTCTTGACTCTGCTATACTGTATGACTGGGGAATTGGACATGTGTTTCTTAATTTCAATGGGCATCAGATCCTTCTCCAGCTAAACTGAAATGATGAATATATAAAAGTATTCATCATAACTTTGGTTCAAAATAGGTGATCAACAAAATGCTAATCTTTCTCCAAGAATCACAGTTTTTTGCTTCTCTCCATATGCCAGTGTGGATAAATTCTAAACTATATATGGAAACCAAGATATTGATTTGCTTCTACAACGCTGGAACACAAGACTGAAAAACTGAAGACATGATCAGTTTTCATAAAATTAACATACATCAAATGTCTTTCCCCTTAAAGTATCACTGACACATTATTGGTAAAATAAAATATTCTGTTTCAAATTTGACTGCAATGGTATTTTTAGAATTTCCATTGTGAATGTGACAAGTATTTTTGCCTGGAAATCTCTTAATTTGTTTTTTCTTTTATCAATAGTATCACTTCTGAGTGGTCAAAAATGCCAACTGCAGACCTAGGTCAAATATAATTCTATGCACTAGTTACAGCAGACAGTTTGAAACTAACAGGAATTTCGCATGAGTAATTTCAACAAGAAAAGGTGCCTAATAATTCAGCAGTATATTTATATTCTTAAGTGTTCCATGTGTCTTAGATACTCTTCGCTAAGTGCTGCTGCAATTCCTCCAACTCATAATAAAGCTAAACTCTGCCTGTCTCCCATGAAATGATTTATACAGAAATCTTCCATTATCCTTGCTGATAAGAATGCTCCCCACTACACGCTGTAGCATCTTCACAAAGGTATTCATCTCAACCGGGAAAAAAATCTTTTTTAATGATCATACTGCCATGATTTACAGTTGTTAGCTGAGAGAAGATTAATCCACAGAGACTTGATGAAGTCTACGCCAAAAAACTTGGGTAGGAAGTTTTTAACCAAAGCAAAACACCTTTGATGAACTCAGGCATACCCCTGCAGATAAAACAGACTGAATAAATAGACTCAATCTTTGTACACTCTTTACATCAGCCTTTCTACCAAGTGACCGAAAAGGAAAAACTTTAAAATGACAGATGGATCTCTAAATGTATGTCTGAGAGGAATTGGGAAGTTCCTGACAAAATTCGTTCAGTGAATCTAACTGAAGCCCATTTAGAAATGTGCCAATCAGCTTATGTGCTAAATATCTAAGGGAAGACTGCATTTAGGTTTTTCTCAACCCAAATCTGCAGGCTCAGCCTATTCATATATAATTTGGATGAGCACATGATTAGCAGCCATATTGCTCCGATTCATCTGATTTTTATGGAACCCTTGGGATCTGACTCAATGCAGCTGACTGGTTCCCTGCTATATTAAATTGTCCCTAACCTGATTGACTATATCATAATATTATAGACTATAGATTCTATACTTGGATTCTACATTTGGTTCCCTGTGTTCAGGAAAGTTAGCTCTTTTCTTAAAGCTTTGATTTCTAATTTCAAATCTGAGGATATGGCCATCTCTAGCAAATATCAGGAGGGTACAAAAGTGGAAATAGAGGCTATCACTAATGACACCTTAATCGTCATTTAAACAATGAGTATAGGTCATGAAGCTTTTAAGTTCTTAAACTCTTGGAAGCATTTTCCAAGTCTGCTTCTGGAGTTGGTGAGTCTGTGCATGCGTGTGTGCACAGTTTCAGGCCGTGCTTCCGTCTAGCACAGTAGCTTCATTTACAGGAGGCTTATGTGGTATAAGCTTATACCACAGGAGGCTTATGTGGACATCAGTATTTTTTCATGAGTCACCATGTGTCCCAATGCTCAACATACAGATTACAGTGTGAGCACGGGAGTAATCACAGCCTTCCAAATCCTAAGCTCTCAAACCTCCTCATTTCACAGGGCACCATTAGTTTACTTTCCCAAAGCTGATTTCAGCACTTTGGCAGATGTTTTATGAATGTTGTAAGTGGGTACAAAGTGGAGAAACATCCTAATACTGAGAGTTGTAAATATCGTTTCATGAGCCTAAGGCTTCTCCATAAACATTAGAAAAAAGTACTCTCCAAAGAGAATGGTTAGGAGTTAAAAGAGAATAAATCACCATTGTAATAATCATAAAAAAAGCAATTGCATACTGGTATTAGATAGTCTCTGGGTAACCAGGTGCTAATAATTTTATTATATTAATGAAGACAAAGTCATATTGGTCTACACATTTGAATGGTATTTGCTTCAGCATTAGAAAGGCCTGATGTCTTCCTTTTAAACTCAAGTTATTAACTTGACCCTATTATTGAGAGATTGCAATTCTTAATTTAAGGGTAATTTACAATGGTGTCTATAACTTTAGATACAAATGGGACATTAGCTAAGGAGGAGTGGAGGACATTCATGCATTTTTATGCTCTATTATGGCTAACAAACGATCAGGCCTGTGCACAGACAGCAAATATTTACACTCTGTCTTTTTCCTGATCCTTATCACATCACAAAGATCAAGACCATGAAGAGCAAGCAGAGAGATGCAAATGCAGAGGTCTAAATTGTTTTACATAATGCAAAGGTCTAAAGCATCATTATTTCCCTAATGATACAGAACTCAGTTCCTACATAAGGCTATATACTCCTAACTTTTCACTATGTAAATAGTATTTTAGTTAAAGCCTTTAGCTAAATAAAGGGGGTAATATATATTATTTAATATTCAATATATTAAATACTAAATTAATATATTATTTAATATAAATATAATATAAATTATAAATTATTTAACTGAAAGGCTTTTTAACTAAAGCCTTTCAGTTAAATAATTTATCATATGCTTAAAACAAATCTTTAAGATCTGAGTCAATTCTGTTGTTGTTCATGTCCAACTCTTCCCAACCTCAAGGACTGCAACATACCAGGCCTCCCTGTCCCTCGCTATCTCGCAGAGTTTGCCCAATTTCATGTCCATTGCATCGGTGAGCCAATTCTAACTTTTCACAAAAAAGCCAAATCAATAAAATGTTGATAAGGATGGGATTACCAATCCCATCCCATACTTTCAAGTACATAATTCCTACTTGGGATTCAGCATCTTCAAACCAAAGGACTATACGCACTACCAGGTTAGTAGAAAGTTCCAAGGAAAGGCTGTTTCCAGTCTATTTCTCACTAAGGTAAAGAACACGAAAGTACTTTCTATTCAGATGTTTGCCTTGATCCTTTTTTGGCACTAGTCATAGCAAGAGGAAAAATAGATATCACTAAACACATTAGTGATTCCCACCCTGGCTACATACTAGAATTATCCAGGATACTTAACAAACAAAACAAAACACTGATGTTTGCACCCCACAGGAGGCATCCAAGTCAAAACTCTGGTGAAACCCTGAGCTATTAAGTTCCCCGAGTAATTCTAAAGTACAATTAAGGTTGAGAATCCTAACATAGTAATTTGTTGTGGTGTGAGAAGAAAACCACTCCAGAACTGAAGCATCCTTTCTGCTAACTTGCTGCAGTATGTGATAGTCCATTACTAAAACAATTCATTGTACATCTCCTGTAGGCTATACTGTTCAATAAATACAATATCAATTAGCCAAATGGACTATTGAGTGCTTAAAATGTAGGTAGTCCAAACTGAGATACTCTCAGAGTAAAATAGACACCAGATTTCAAAGACTTTATAAGAGACAACACAAAAGTAATCATTTTAATGTTGAATACTTATTGAAATATTTTGATCATGGATGGAAAAATATACTAATAAAAACAATCTCACTTGTATTCACTTTTTATTGTGACCTTCCCTGGTGACTCAGACAATAAAGAATCTGCCTGCAATGCAGGTTTGATCCCTAGTCGGGAAGATCTCTTGGGAAAGGGAATGTCTACCGACTCCAGTATACTTGCCTGGAAAATTCCATAGAGAGAGGAGGCTGGTGAGCTATATATAGTCCACGGGGTTGCAAAGAGACAGATATGACTGAGCAATAACACTTTCACTTTTTATTGTAGTTTAAAGAAATTTATATATGTGACTCACTGTTTTATTGAAAATTGCTACACTAGGAAGATAACTTTGATGTGCTAAAAACAGTGGATTGAGAAATTTTATTGCTTTTTTTATACATCAACCTATTTAAAATCATTAGTTTCATTACTATATTGGCAGAACAATAGGCTTTGAGAATATGGGAAATGTGACAGGCGAATGTTGCTATTGAGAAGATGATTGAAAGTCCAGATTATTGAACACTTCTTTAGTATGAAAGACGGCTGCCATGTTGAGTCACAGTTGACATTGACATGGGTTAGATAAACTGCTTCCTTCACAGCTGGGGCTGGCCTTTTCCCTATTTCTCCCTCTCTCTCATTGTTAAGCAATTAACATCTTCACTTTTTCAAAATGTCAGAGTGGAACTACCATGAGTCTTGATTTTGCAGATTTTGGCTTTGGTTTCGGTTTCAACCCTGCCCATATATCTTGAGAGTCACTTCATCTCTCTGATCCCATTCTTTATCTGTAAAATAGAGATAATATGACTTCTCCCATGGTTAATCGATGTTACGTGAAATAAAATAAAACCCAATCCGGTGCCTGCTTGCATAGCAGAGTTCACTCAATGGCTGTCATTCCTTCTCCTTCTCCATATGAACAGCATCTATTTATCCTTTGTAACTCAAATTTAAAAATCACTTTTTTTAATATAAAGTCATAGCTATGCATTTCCCTTCTATTGCCTCATAGAAGAACATGTACATTTTAATTACTTGGCAGCATTTATTTTCCCCCCACTAGACTACCACAAACTTCTTGAGGTCAGAGCCTTTGCTTGTAACTCCAATGTCTAGCACAGAGAGTAGAACACAGCAGGTGCTCAATATCTGCCAGGTGAACAAAAAGATGGGGAGATGGTGTTTATGATTCAGCCCTTAGAATCTGGAACTGGAGGACAATAGGAAAAAAGGTCAATGATTCAATAAACAGAAGTGTATCAATAAGGAAAAGAATGGAGAATATAATATCTGTCTGCATATTTCTCATCTGGCCTTAGCCAACCATCCGGAAAACAGTTCATAATATGCTGCCCTCTCACTGCTGGAGGAACATACAAGAACAAATGCCCCGAGCACGCAACCGCTCCGTAGTCTTCCAGCAACAGTACCATCTGAAGACACTACTTCCACGGTCTTTAAGCTGTGCCTTCCTCTACTAAGCACTAGCTCCACTTCTAGCTACAGTTCATTTACAAGTCTTTTCCTAGGCAATGCTATCCCCTTTCCACTATTTGTGTAAGTGTTTCAACTGAAGCATTCTTTCTCTTTCTACTCCTATTCCTCTCCCCCCCACTCCAACCTGAGCCTTGGTAAATCCCATGCTCTTTAAAATACCAGCTACAGGCTGTTTCTACTGTCTTCCCTAACCAGACTAATGTCAATGATCTCTAGAAGTTCCATCCTCAAACAGCACATTGCCTGCGGTTCAAAATGGCAATTAAAAAGGTCTTCTTGATCCGTGAGTTACTTATTTCTGCCATGCCCTCTAGAATATAAAATCCCAGAGAGAAAGAAGTATGTTCTATTACCTGTGTCCTTTGTGATGCCTGGCTCAGAGCCTTGCACTTTACAGCCATTAAGAATTTTGTGGTAGGACTGAAATGAATCCCCAAGATAAAATATTTAAGCCAGTGGATAGTAGAGCTTCCTAAAGGTTTTTAATGTGTTATATCTACAGAGATCTATTCTGATTCTATTTGCACATAATTTAACTTATATGAATCTAATACATCATATTTGCTGAACCTTTCCAAACACAGAAAAATTCTAAGTTCCCTTTGGAACAAAAAGAATGTGAAATGGACTCCATGTATCTTGCAGACAGTGGCCATCACAGAACATGCCTAAGGAATCAGAGATGGTAGAACAAGTCTACTGTTACCAGGAGGAAACAGTGGACAAGAGCATACTGTACTGTCCTACAAAATAACTGTTTTAAATTACTTATTCAATATTTACTTGTTGAGGTACAAAGAAGTTAATTGTTTCCAAAAAAAAAAAAAAAGGTTGAATCTCATCATGTTTAAAATATGATAGATGTACTAAACACTCAACATTTTTAATTACTTGAAGATGTTACTTTTATCTCAGTATTTATTAATTCCTAGTTATTAATATATGTCATTAGCCAACTCTCAGAATAAAGGTAACAATAAGATTCTAAAATTCCATTCTAGATAAATAGCATTATACAATGTGTTATTCAGTTACAAAATTTCATCTCACACAATTATCAAGTGACTCATGTATCTGCTATAAATTTTTTCAACCTCTAGCAGCCAAAGGTGGAAACCTGAGTTAATTAGCAATACTTATTTTTCTGATTTATCTCAGTGATGCTTTATTGTTGCTTGTAGATTTAGGTCTAATGTTGTTGCCTGGTTGCCTCTCCAATTCAACCCTAGTCAGGGGCCAAAGATATATTCAAGACCAAAACCTTAAAGCTATTGATCTAACTGGTGATCAATATAATGATTTGATTCTGTAACAGGAAGAATTCCTATGGAGATAATTTATTCCCAGTTTTTCCACCTAATTACTAAAGAATCTTGGTATTTTATTATACTTTTCTAACATTTTAAATTCCTCAACTACAAAATAGTAGTAACAATAGTATTTACTTCTTAGGGTTGTTGTGAGGATTAAATGAGACAACTGGTTAGAACATAGATGGTAACTGATGATCAATAAACATTAGAAATTGATTGTGTCATCATGAAGAGGGAAAATAAGTGAGAAATAAAGGCCCATTTATAGAATGTGTTCTCATCTAAGAGGACATCAAAGGAAAAATTGAGCAGCGGCACCAAGTGGAAAGTTTTCCAAGTCAATCGGTTCTGGGTCTGATTCCCAGACTCACAATTTACAAATTGTATGGAATTAAACAGACTTCTTAACTTCTCTAAGCCTCTATTTCCTTATCTCTAAAAAGGAGTTAATAACAAATGACCCAGAGGTGGTGAGGATTAACGGAAATAGCATAAGTAAGGATCTGAAATGTATTAAACAGGAGAGGAAAGCATAAAGGGGTTAAATAGTGCCGCATTTGTATGTAGGCTGGGATGCAGCAGCTGTTGATGGAATATGAAAGAAGCTCTGTTGACTTGGTGATTCTTCCTCAAATAGAGATGAAAATATGAAGCCTTAATAATGCCCGACTATTTTAAAATAATCTGGCTAAGCTACGGCTGCGCTACCTTGTTATCGCTGTTTAGGCCAGCACTGTGTTTATCTGTCGAATTTTTTTAGACAGGACATCAATAAGCAGGAAGGAGACTTGGAAACGCTGATACCATGAGCAGTCTATGGGAGAAGCAGAGTGATCTGGATGGATCACCAGGAAGCTGCACAGAGGTCAACGTGGGCTGAAACCAGACTTTAAAGAGATCATGTTTCAATGCTTCACTGTGACAGAGTTTGTGAAATGCTTTTCTAAAACAAACTCTTCCCCTGCATCCCCTGGGTTTCTTTTTATGGCACCAAATGGCTTATATCTTGTCCCAGCCTTTGGATAATACCAAAGATGTGATTAGCTTTAAATCTTACTCACTTGGTCAACTCAAGATTTTGGATGCACTGAGTATCCAATAAATGTTTGTTGAATAAAGGAAATAAATTATTCAAAATAAGGTAAATATACAATTATAATGGCACAGGATATTGTCTCCGCATCTTTGGAAAACAGCGGAGACTCTACAAGAGAAATTAAAATATTCATACTCTAGGATCCTGTAATTTACTCCTGGGAAATAATTCAAGAGAAAAATAAATCTCTATCCATGATGCTGTTTTGTGCTGGGCAATATTATTTGAAAAGTGTAAATATTTAGCATAATAGACTTGTTTGAGTAGATTATGACATTTTATAAAGTGATATTATGTCTACCTAAAAGAAATAACTATAGAGACATTATTGCAATATTTTACAAAACATTTGGTAACAGTGGTAGCATTAAAAATACCCAACTATGCTATATTGATAAATAAATAAAATACATATGACCATGTATATCTACCATAAAAAATGCATATACATGAAAGGTTGTTGATTTAGAAAGGTCAAATTACAGGTATTTTTCTGACAAAAGTCTTCTTTGCTGTTGTTTTATTTTTAGCAATTAAAGAAAAGTTAAGAGGATAGCCTTGAAACTTCTCTTGTTATACAAAACCTCAGATATGCAGATCATACCACTCTAATGGCAGAAAGTGAAGAGGAACTAAAGAGCCTATTGGTGAAAGTAAAAGAGGAGAGTGAAAAACCTGGCTTAAAACTCAACATTAAAAAAACTAAGGTCATGGTATCCAGTCCCACCATCACTTCATGGCAAATAGAAAGGGGAAAAGTAGAAACAGTGACATACTTTATTTTCTTGGACTCCAAAATCACTGTGGATGATGACTGCAGCCATGAAAATAAAAGATGCTTGCTCCTTGGAAGGAAAGCTTTGACAAACTTAGACAGTGTACTAAAAAGCAAAGACATCACTTTGACAACAAAGGTCCATATAGTCAAAGAACTGACTCATGGGAAAAGACTCTGATACTGGGAAAGATTGAAAGCTAAAGGAGAAGGGGGTGACAGAGGATGAGATGGTTAGATAGCCTCATAGACTCAATGGACATGAATTTGAGCAAACCCTGGGAGATAGTGAAGGACAGGGAAGTTTGGCACCCTGCAGTCCATGGGGTCGCAAAGAGTCAGACAGGACTTTGCAACTGAACAATAACAACAATTTGTTTGAAAGAGTTTCCTACAATATATTCAAGACTGAATGATCATCTTTCAAATCTTTGACTTCTTCCAAACTCACAATGTGAAGTGTCATAGTTTTTAGATCCAAAGAAATTTGAAATCTAGAATGGGCTTCAGAGATTAATAATTTTACAAATAAACAAATGGAGGATCAAAGAGATCAAGTGATCTATCCCAAACTCAAAGATTATACTCAACTTCAAGTTAATAACGTTTCTCATACACCATAAATGAATTCCTGAATTATGCCTCTGAAACATTATAAAAATCAGTGTTATCAAGGAAAAGATTTAATTGTGCTTATGAAATTACACATACTGAGAACAAGGAAAATCTTCTCAGATAAAAGATAAAAAGTTACATAAATCTTACTCCAACTTTTACATTCATGCCAATGGACATTTTTTGGAAATAGCTGCTACTGCTGCTAAGTCGCTTCAGTCGTGTCTGACTCTGTGTGACCCCAAAGACGGGAGCCCACCAGGTTCCCCCATCCCTGGGATTCTCCAGGCAAGAACACTGGAATGGGTTGCCATTTCCTTCTCCAATGCATGACAGTGAAAAAAGTGAAGTCATTCAGTCTGTCTAACCCTTAGCGACCCCATGGCCTATAGCCTAGCAGGCTTCTCTGTCCATGGGATTTTCCAGGCAAGAGTACTGGAATGGGTTGCCATTGCCTTCTCCATTTGGAAATAGGAGTTACAACAAAAAAAGTTTTCTTCTTAATGTTTACTTAGCCAAAAATATAACATTTCTTCAAAATTTTAATCAATGATTAACAGAGCATTTGGGGGGAAGATTTCAAGCTCTAGTAAAGTCTGTTCTCAAGTCTCTCTTCACTGCTACAGGAGTTAAAATGAAAAGCTGATTTAAAAAACTGAAACATAATTTCAATAGCATCACATCTTTTTAAACCCCTGCATCTGGGAGATAAAATAAAACTAATTTCTAGGTGAGTTTTCAAGCAGTGAGCTTTGAAAGTCATCTCTCTAATATACAAATTCTTTGATTTCTAGTGGTCACTATTTGATTGAAAATAGTACATATTGTGTAATTCACAAACTAAAGACAGCTAACTCATTTCAAAAGATTACTTTGAAGACACTCATTTAAAATCATTTCTGATGTTCAAAGAAATAATAACCACATGAAACTTGAGTACATATTTCTCTATCAATAGGATAATTTGCCACAAGCAATTACACAACATACATTTAATGTAATACCGCCTTCGGAATTTTCAGACAGTTAAACTAGTTTCCCTTGTCAGTTGCAAAGGTGTAAGGTACAGGGACATTTAAGACCTATTAAACTTAATGACCTTTCCATCTTGTTAAAGAAAATTAAAGGACAACTTCCTCAATCAGATTTTTTACTTTTAAAATGTTGAAGGACTACTAAAGACAAATGATTTGCCCAAAGGATGCTGCATAAAATGACAAATCTTTGAATTCATAGAGCTGTCTCTATAAACACCATGACAACTAGTTTTCAGGTAAGTTGTATAGGTCATACAACATTATATCTGAATATTTCAACTTATTGTAAGTAAAAGTGTAGATGTGATAACCTAAATTTTAATTTTGAAATAATTTGAAAACAAAATTTTAACTATTCATTTCAAAGTTGATTTTTTTCAAATAAAATTTGCTTGACAAAAATTAAACCAGACGTTTTCTGTTTTATAATTCCCTGTACTTTCAACAATAAAATATTATATCAATATAATTTATAAAATTAAACAAAAAACATTTTCCCCATCTATGGTTCTTAAACTATGTTTCTTAATTTATTAATTCAATCATTTGTTCTTTAATTTCTAGTTGGGTTGTGATAGCTCAAGTTTTCTCAGAATGGAAATAAGCACTATTGATAGAAACTTACAAAAAGAAAAATGTGTTTAAGTTCAAACTACTGAGTACATTATTAAGCTTGTTTACTGCTGGACCTTTCTATGACTTTTAACGTGCAGACGTGCATCCCGAGTCTGTATCCTCCAGAACTGCATATAGCATTTCCTAAGAATAGTTCATCATCAGTTACTTGTTTTTATGAAGCATCTCCATAGACTACAACTTACAGGATCATCATAAATAATGGTGGAATTAAAAATCATGAAATAACTTCTCTCAGTGTTTACATTTCCTGGAAACACCAGGTAAAATATTAAAGATTACATATGTGTGTGTATGTATATACACATACATATACACACATTTACATAATACTCTACATACGCATCTATATATTTATATGTGTATATATGTGTGTGTGTGTGTACATGTATTATGCACTTTCCCAAGAGTGGCAAAAAGTTGCTAACTCTTTATCTCAATATCTACTCTATACTTCTTCCTTGCTAATGATTCCAGTTTTTAGCTAGGCAGATTGCAATCAAGAACAAAGCCTTCATTCACAGTCCCCCTTGTATTCATGCATATCACAGGCTTCCCAGGTTGCTCAGTGTTAAAGAATCCACCTGCCAATGCAGGAGCCACAGGAGACACAAGTTTGATTCCTTGGTTTGGGAAGATACTCTGGAGGAGGAAATGGCAACCTACTCCAGTATTCTTGCCTGGGAAATCCCATGAACAGAGAAGCCTGTCCAAGGGGTAGCAGAGAGTCGGACAGACCAAGCACAAATGTAGGCCTTGTACGTATCACAGAGTGATGTGATACATAAGCAGAAACATACGACAGTTCGGGGACATCTTAAAGGGTAGCCGGTACGTGCTCTTTAGCACTTGGGCATTCTTTCTTCTGTGCTGCTAAGCCCAAGTGGACTGTGTATCTGGAGCAGACTGCTGTGGCATTTCCTTCCTGCTTACCACCCTATCAACTCTAGGATGTGACCCTCATCTTCACAGCTCAGAATGATTCCTTCTCCAAGAATTTCTTTCCCTTCTGAACAGGGTATAGACATTCAACATTCACATGCCAATGCTGTAATATAGTTTCATGGACTACCCTGGATTGGTAAGATTTTCTCTCCCTGAATTTGAGGATCTGTGATAGAGAAAAAGGAGATTCTTACAGCTTAGTGTTTGGAATAGAAGCATGTTAGAAAACTGACTACCAAACAATATTCTTGAGCATCCCAGAGTTGACCTGGTTTCCTACTTCTTAAGGCTTTACTTTGCTATTCAATAAATAGCAAAGATTAATAAATAAGTCAATTGATCAATAAATTCAGTCTCTCAGTATTCTTTTTGCTGAGTAAGCCAGTCAGAATTGGCTTCTACTACTCACAAACCAAAAGAATGTAATTAGTTTTAATTAAAATACAGTGAGTCAGAAGGATAGGTACAACATACACTGTATTTAGCAAACCACTGATTAAACAAAATTTAAGAAATCAAATCAGGAAATGTAGAGGAGAAAAGTACTTGTATGGATGCAGCAGCTCAAACTGCTCTGACTCCTATTCCCAGCTTCCAGTGATCCTGCATCCACAGGTATCTAACTTAGTATTTTAAATACCTACTGGCAGGTCCTCCTGGCCCCATTTTCCCTGTCTTCCAGAGCATCCCTGCAAACTCACCACATCATAACATTATCTTCATCATTTCAGCTAGAAAACATAAATTTCTTCCTCTTGTCCATCAAACCACTTTCAAGGCTGACCTCCCTGCTGGTACTCCCATCACCTATTTGTGTGTGTGTGTGGGTGTGTGTGTGTGGGTGTGGGTGTGTGTGTGCTGACCTCCCATCACCTATTTGTGTGTGTGTGTGTGTGTGTGTAGGGAAGAAAAATAACTTTTTTACCCTTTTGAGTTTATAGCTGTGATCCCTGTAATAAAAGGAAGATTTGCAAGACAAAAACAGAAGTTTATTAGCATGTAAACCTCCCGTACATGAGAGATGCCCAGGAAAAATGACTATCTTTTCAAGATAGCTTAGAATTCAGGAATAAAAGCCATCTCAATAGGAGAAGGGGAGTGGGATGTAGGAGGTTTGATGGGATGTAGATGGGAGGTTCGATGGTTTGTGAAACTTTGTGTGTGATGTCAACTTTGAATCTATTTTCCGATAAAGCCTGGAGGAGAGCATAGCAACCCACTCCAGTATTCATGCCTGGATAATTCCACGGACAGAGGAGCCCGGTGCACTATGGTCCATAGCATCTCAAAGAGTCAGACATGACTGAAGTGACTTAGCACACACATATCCTAGTAGGGTCAATCCTGTCTAGTTTAATCTCTAAGAGAGGGGAAAAATAACTAGAGGAATTGCCCTGGACTCCAAAATTTTGAGTCTATTTCATGTTATGATTATGCCCCCCCCAAAGTAAAAATCTTTTCTGTGTTAATTCAGCCACTAATCTATCAAAATCACCATGACAGTTCTGCAGGGATTCTACCATTGCCCCAGCCTCTATCATAGCAGCTGTTTTTGAGGTTCTTTTTTCCTATTCACTGCTAACCTTCATGTCAATTTTAACCTGCTCCTAAAATAATGGGACGGGGGAGCCTGGTGGGCTGCCGTCTATGGGATCGCACAGAGTCGGACACGACTGAAGTGACTTAGCAGCAGCAGCAGCAAAATAATGATGCAACCAGGTCGGAGTCTCCTGGCCCTGGAAAAGATAGGGCTGTCTTTGGGAGTCCAAAATTTCCTGAATCCCTAACCAAGGACTGTGAAACTCAGTATGTCCTTGACTATTACTCAAATTCATTTCTATCTCCAGCCACTTTAATCTATTCCCATCCTAATAGGTGAGCTTCTCAGATGTCACTAGTGGTGAAGAACTTGGCTGCTGATGCAAGAGGTGTAGGAGACACGTAGGGTTCAATCCCTGGGTAAGGAAGAACCCCTGGAGGAGGGCATAGCAACCCACACCAGTATTAAAGACTGGAGAATTTCATGGACAGAGGAGCCTGATGGCCTACAGTCCACAGAGTCTCAAGGAGTCAGACATGACTGAAGCAACTTAGCATGCACGCATCCTAGTAGGTGCCTAATTCTACTATTTAGTTTCCACAATCAGACCACCCCTATAAATGGCAGTTTCCATCACAGCTCTTTGGAATTTCCCCAGTTCATACTGGCCTCTTCCTTTTCTGTTGTCCTATTTCACTTAGAATAATTACTTCCCAAATTATCTTTAATTATTACCCAGTTTTGTCTGTTATTTTAGCTTTCTTGACCAGACTGAACGTTACTGGTTAAAAAATCTTGACCTCACCTTCCAAGAGTGCCAGGAGACCACTAGTCAGTCAACATTTCTTGGTTGGACAATGACAAGAAGTTGATTTTGTCATCTTGGTCATTGGTATTGATTCAATGGCATGTTATGCCTGCCCTAGTAATTCACAGCCAGCACATACATTCTTCCCCTATTTGGAATACACCTCATCCCATATTTTTTGTAACAAATGCTTTTGACCTGTGGTGTTGGAGAAGACTCTTGAGAGTCCCTTGGACTGCAAGGAGATCAAACCAGTAAATCTGAAAGGAAATCAGTCCTGAATATTCATTGGAAGGACTGATGCTGAAGCTCCAATACTTTGGCCACCTGATGCAAAAAGAACTGACTCATTGGAAAAGACCCTGATGCTGGGAAAGATTGAAGGCAGGAGGAGAATTGGACAACAGAAGATGAGATGGTTGGACAGCATCACCGACTCAATGGACATGAGTTTGAGCAAGCTTCGGGAGTTGGTGATGGACAAGCAATCCTGGCATGCAGCAGTCAATGGGGTTGCAGAGTCGAACATGACTGAGCAACTGAACTGAACTGAACTGAATGCCTTAGGCTTCAGTTCTCTGATTAGATCTTACTTCCTTCAGAAAGCATTTCTTAAGCCCCAGCCCTGTCTATTACAGCATTTTCTACCATTGTAGCTGAATAGTTGGTAATTAGTTAATTACCGCTGCTCAGCAGTTCTCAGCTGTGGGAATTTTGTTCCCCCAGGATACATTTGGTGGTCACAGCAAGAGTAAATGAAAGGCTGCCATTGGCATGTAGTGGAGGGACATCAGGGATGCTGCCCAATAACCTACAACACATAGGACAACCCCTCAGAACAAAAAATCATCCAAGCCCCAAATGTCATTACAGCCAACATTCAGAAATTCTACCTAGTTTGATGGCATTAGAGTTACTCTGAATGTGTGCTTTGACTTTCACCCTCAAGCTATTGAAAATATTATGAGACTCAGCTGTTACAGAATTTTGAGATATTGAAGATGTAATCTACCACACCAAACACTGTTCCCTTTGAGAAAAGAGAAGAAAAAAATGCACTTTCTCAGGAAAAGTCATACTTCTTTATTCAATAAATTTTTAAAATTATTGTTTTTCTCTATTTCTTTGGCTGCAGAAAGATTAGAAGCAAATTTACTCCCACCTGTGACAATAATATATGATTGTATGATATTAATTTCTACTAACTTTATTGCTGGCTTTATTATTTTCCTATTTTTACTTTCTTGTATCTAAATTTCTTCAATTGCTTCTTTACCACTGTCAGGCATATACAAACCCATTTTTTTTAATAGAGCAACATTCTTACACTTAACTCCCCATCAAGCGCAAAGGAGGATAGCACATGATGTGCTTTGGATCAATATATCTTTCAGAGGAAGAAATAAGAATAATTTTATCACTATTATGCAGTCATAGAACAATAACAACTGTCTAAATATAAAGTGACCTAGGAAATGATATAATCAAGTTTCTCAGTTTAGTCTGAAGGAAAAGTTGATTCAAAGAGATAAAGTGCATTACCTAAATTTATGCACTAGCACAAAATTTGTACCAGAATATCTAGATTTCCCATTTTTCTGAAAGCTATTTGCATAAATAGACAATAATATATATTTACGCTGCCCTGATTTTCAGGTACCATAGACTGGTGGGCAGTACCAGAGATTACCATGTAGGAAGTGAATGTTTTAAACTTTGAGGTGCCTGTGATTTCTGTGGGAAGAACATCATGAAATGTGACAGCTACCACTTTAAGGTTCTGTTGCCTTAACCACCTACTTCCCTAGCAGAAAATGACAAGTTAGAATGCCAGTGATTTCAACAGCATTTTTAGAGAAACAATTGCTTTAAATTCATAGATTAGTGTCTGTTTCCAAGAGATAAGCAAATGCAAGTGCCTTTTAGAGATCCTGTTTAAGAAATCACTCTTTTTAAAGAATCTCACATATGTCTGAAATGTATCTCTCTTTAAATCTCACAGGGCATGGCTTACAATTTTAAGTAAAATGGGATTAACTATTTCACTTTTACAAAATCTCTCAAACAACTCCCTCCTTAGTTCATCTTTTCACTAACTTGCGGGACTTTACTTTTTTTGCAGCAAAACACAGTTGTTGTTTTTTTCCCCCCAGTTTTATTGTGCCATAACTGATGGGCAACATTGCATAAGTTTAAGGTATATAATTGGGAAAGAAGTACATCAAAGCTGTATATTGTCACTCTGCTTATTTAATTTATATGCAGAGTACATCATGAGAAATCCCAGGCTGGATGAATCACAAGCTGGAATCAAGATTGCCAGGAGAAATATCAACAACCTTACATATGCAGATGATACCACTTTAATGACAGAAAGTCAAGAGGAACTAAAGAGCCACTTGATGAAAGTGAAAGAGGAGAGTGAAAAAGCTGGCTTAAAGCTCAACATTCAGAAAACTAAGATCATGGCATCCAGTCCCATCACTGCAAACAAAAGGGGGAAAAGTAGAAACAGTGACACACTTCATTTTCTTGGGCTCCAAAATCACTGCTGATGTTGATTACAGCCATGAAAATAAAAGACGCTTGCTTCTTGGAAGAAAAGCTATGACAAACCTAGTCAGCCCATTAAAAAGCAGAGGCATTCCTTTGCCAACAAAGTTCTATGCAGTTGAAGCTACAGTTTTTCCAGTAATCATGTACAGATTTGAGATTTGGACCAAAAGAAGGCTGAGCGCCAAAGAATTGATGCTTTTGAACTGTGCTGTTGGAGAAGACTCTTGAGAGTCCCTTGGATAGCAAGGATATCAAACGCATCAATCCTAAAGGAAAGCATCCCTGAATATTCTTTGGAAGGACTGATGCTGCAGCTGAAGTTCCAATACTTTGGCCACCTGATGAGAAGAGCCAACTCATTGGAAAAGACCCTGACGCTGGGATATACTGAGAGCAAAAGGAGATGAGGGTGGCAGAGGATGAGACGGTTGGATGGCAGCACTGGCTCAATGAACATGAGTTTGAGCAAACGCCGGGAGACAAGGACAGGGAAACCTTGCGTGCTGCAGTCCACAGGGCGGCAAAGTTCAGACGTGACTTAGCGAATGAACAACATTTTCCATTCAGAGAATTCCAGTTTACCTTTTAACTCTTAATGGAATGAAATAATCTTGAATGAACTGACCTTCTTTCTAGCTGTGCCTTGCTAATATTTTTTCAAATGTTTGCTCTGAATGATTATCTGCTATTATTTGATATTAAAGATGTTTTAAATGGCAGTATATTCTTAGCGGTATTAGTTTTATTTAAAAAGGAGGGAACGGTTAATTCTTAATTTGCATGTCTAATGTCATCTATAAGGTATTTGAGGAAATCAGGAATACAAAGAATACAAAAGGGTTCTTTCTCCATTTCTGACACGGGACACAACATTTCAAAAATGTGCCTTGATTCTAATTGCCTAGGGAACAGAAGCACATTTATGCGTCTGTTAAAATATTTTTGGTGGGCTTTTGGTGCCTGAATCCTACTGTTAACCATTTCACTGGAAATGTGAGAAAAAATGCCTACTCAGAAGTAGTTCATAAATTTATTAATAATACATGTTAAGAGATCCCTAACAGCAACCGTCTCCACCCCTCAGCATCCAATACAAACTGCTTAAATAAAAGCTCTACTGAAGAATATGTGTTAGGTACAAGGATTCCTGTGTACTCAGACCAAAACAAAACGGCCAGGTTGCTTAACTTAAAATCTCAAACTTGAAATGAAACATGCCCTTATGGGTCTGAACTTGAGTCTGTCTTTTTAGATACAATAATCCACCCAACATTAAATGGAGTCAGAGAAGGCCAGTCTCCCAACTCATCAAGCTGGTCATTGCCCTCTCAGAGCAGATTTGAAAGGCGGAGGTCAAGGAGCGGGATAAGCAAAGGGGATGCTTGGGAAAGGGCTGCAAGTGTGAGAAAGGGAGTTAAAATATCCTTTAGATTATGAAAAGGTTAGAAGGAAATTGGCAACACCATACCTAATTATAGATCCAACCAGTCCATCCTAAAGGAGATCAGTCCTGGGTGTTCATTGGAAGGACTGATGCTGAAGCTGAAACTCCAATACTTTGGCCACCTCATGTGAAGAGTTGACTCGTTAGAAAAGACCCTGATGCTGGGAGGGATTGGGGGCAGGAGGAGAAGGGGACGACAGAGGATGAGATGGCTGGATGGCATCACCGACTCGATGGGCATGAGTTTGAGTAAACTCTGGGAGTTTGTGATGGACAGGAAGGCCTGGCGTGCTGCGATTCATGGGGTCGCAAACAGTCGGACACAACTGAGTGACTGAACTGAACTGAACTGATGTGCTCTTAAACTAATATTCAAATTGCTTTGCTGAATTTTCATCTCAGAATAGACAGTATATATAGTGAATCATATAAACTAAAACAAAATAATAAGTTGGAGACAGAACTTATAGGTTAAGAAATAGAAAATGACTCTCCTAGCATCTTAATGGCAAAGATTATTTTTAAAATTCCTACTATTAATCTTATATTAAGAAAAGTCAAATCACTTTTTCTATTAAACCCAACTGAAGTACTTATATAATTTCTCTTTTCCTGATGACTTGATTCAGGACTGTGATCGTCTGATGAAAACAGTAACTCATATTTTAAACTTATAAACAAGCATATGAAAAATATTGCAAACCTCCTTCAATCATATAAAAATAATTTTTTAAAACTAAATATGACAAACTGAAATCAGTTTAACCATGTTTTGTCTGTAAACAAAATCAAAATGTAAACTGAAGAAATTAAAACTTTCTTCTTCTAAAAATAATTGTATCTTTGGTTGCAAATGGTTACTTCCAGGAAGCCAAAATATTGATTACAAAAATCAAATACAGTTTTGAATTTGTTTACTTTTGACCATCATCCAGCTTTGTTTTACTTTCAGAAAATGAAGATATGTATAAATCATATTTTATATGCATATTTCGTCTCCCCAGTAAAACAAACCTTCAGATCATGCTGTCACTAAGAAAACTATTCTTTCAGACATAATTCCAAACACCTGTGGTATCAGATCTTACCACAGTCATTTCTTTGTATTTTTAGTGCTTATAAAAGTTCTATGAAGACCTACAAGACCTTCTAGTACTAACACCAAAAAAAGATGTCTTTTTCATCATAGGCAATTGGAATGCAAAAGTAGGAAGTCAAGAGATACCTGAAATAACAGGCAAGTTTGGCCTTGGAATATGTTGAAGCTGAAACTCCAATACTTTGGCCCCCTGATGTGAAGAGTTGACTCACTTGAAAAGACCCTGATGCTGGGAAAGATTGAGGGTAGGAGGAGAAGGGGATGACAGAGGATGAGATGGTTGGATGGCATCACCTACTCAATGGACGTGAGTTTGGGTACACTCTGGGAGTTGGTGATGGACAGGGAGGCCTGGCGTGCTGCAGTTCATGGGGTCACAAAGAGTTGGACACGACTGAGCAACTGAACTGAACTGACTTGGCCTTGGAATACAAAATGAAGCAGGGCAAAGACTAACAGATTTTTGTCAAGAGAATGCACTGGTCATATAAAACACCCTCTTCCAACAACACAAGAGACAACTCTACACATAGACATCAAGAGTTGGTCAATACTGAAACCACATTGATTATATTCTTTGCAACCAAAAATGGAGATGCTCTATAAAGTCAGCAAAAACAAGACCAGGATCTGATTCTGGCTCAGATCATGAACTCCTTACTGCAAAATTCAGACTTAAATTGAAGAAAGTAGGGAAAACCACTAGACCATCCAGGTAAGACCTAAATCAAACCACTTATGATCATCCAGTAGCAGTGACAAATAGGTCCAAGGGATTAGATCTGATACATAGAGTGCCTGAAGTCCTATGGGCAGAGGTTCATGACATCGTACAGGCAGCAGTGATCAATACCATCCCCAAGAAAAATAAATGCAAAAAGGCAAAATGGTTGTCTGAGGAGGGCTTACAAATAGCTGAGAAAAGAAGTGAAAGGCCTAGGAGAAAAGGAAAGATATATCCATCTGATTGCAGAGTTCCAAAGAATAGCAATAAGAGATAAAAAAAAAAGCCTTCCTCAGTAATCAATGCAAAGAAATAGAGGAAAAATAAAGGACAGAAATGGTATGGACCTAACAGAAGCAGAAGATATTAAGAAGAGATGGCAAGCACACACAGAAGAACCATACAAAAAAAAAAAAAAAAGATATTAATGACTTGATAACCATGATGGTGTGATCACTCACCTAGAGCCAGACATCCTGGAGTGAGAGGTCAAGTGGGGCTTAGAAAGTATCACTATGAACAAAGCCAGTGGAGGTGATGGAATCCGGCTGAGCTACTTCAAATCCCAAAAGACGATGTTGTTAAAGAGCTGCAATCAATATGCCAACAAATTTGGAAAACTCAGCAGTGGCCACAGGACTGGTAAAGGTCAGTTTTCATTCCAATCCCAAAGAAAGGCAATGCCAAAGAATGTTCAAACTACTGCATAATTGCACTCATTTCATACACGTAGCATAGTAATGCTCAACATTCTCCAAGCTAGACTTCAACAGTACATGAACCAAGAATTCCAGTTGTTCAACCTGGATTTAGAAAAGGCAGAGGAATCAGAGATAAAATAGACAACATCTGTTGGATCATCGAAAAAGCAAGAGAGTTCCAGAAAAACATCTACTTCTGCTTTACTGACTATGCTAAAGTCTTTGACTGTGGGGATCACAACAAACTGTGGAAAACTCTTAAAGGGAATACCAGATCACCTTACCTGCCTGAGAGATCTGTATACAGGTCAAGAAGCAACAGTTAGAACCAGATGGAACAACAGACTGGTTTCAAATTGGGAAAGTAGTACATCAAGGCTGTATATTGTCACCTTGCTAATTTAATTTATATACAGAGTACATCATGTGAAATGCCAGACTGGATGAAGCACAAGCTGGAATCAAGATTGTTGGGAGAAATATCAGTAACCTCAGATATGCAGATGACACCACCCTTATGGCAGAACGCAAAGAACAACTAAAGAGCCTCTTGATGAAAGTGAAAGAGGAGAGAGAAAAAACTGGCTTAAAACTCAACACTCAAAAAACGAAGATCATGGCATTCAATTCCATCACTTCATGACAAATAGAAGGGGAAACAATGGAAACAGTGATAGAGTTTATTTTCTTGTGTTCCAAAATCACTGCAGATGGTAACTGCAGCCATGAAATTAAAAGATGCTTATTCCTTGAAAGAAAACTATGACCAACCTTGACAGCATATTTAATATTTAAAAAGCAGAGACATTAGGTTTACTGACAAAGGTCCATATAGTGAAAACTATGGTTTTTCCAGTAGTCATGTAGGGATATAGAGCTGGATCATCAAGAAGGCTGAGCACCAAAGAATTGAATCTTTTGAATTGTAGTGCTGGAGAAGACTCTTGAGACTTGGACAGCAAGGAGATCAAACCAGTCAATCCTAAAGGAAATCAGTCTTGAATTTTCATTGGAAGGACTGATCCAATACTGTGGCCACCTGATGCAAAGAACTGACTCATTAGAAAAGACCCTGATGCTGGGAAAGACTGAAGGCAAGCGGAGAAGGGGACAACAGAGGATAAACTGGATGGCATCAGCAACTCAATGGACATAAATTTGAGTAAGCTCCAGGAGTAGGTGATGGACAGGGAGGCCTGGCATGATGCAGTCCATGGGGTCACAAAGAGTTGGACATGACTGAGCGATTGAACTGAACTGAACATATTTTTTTTACTTTTTGGTGGTTGAAAGAAAAGTTTTAAGGTAAAATATGAGTTCACAAAGCATATTACATTAAATGTTTTCATTTTTCTACAGTTGCTTCAGTTAAATAGAAGATGGATTATATTATCACTTCCCTTCTACATTACAGGAGTTGATGGTTGAGCTGAGTGTGCCTAAAAAAACCTAAACTTTAGTCTCAAATATTTCATTTAAAATCATAGAGAAAAATAGCTTGCCTCTAATGGCAAATAAAAGGTATTCATCTAGGGCAGTGCCACATCAGACTAGAGGAATCAATCTCACCATGAAATTCAAAGAACAATTTAAAATATTGTATAAAATAACATAATCTCTGTATATCATTTAAAATCTAAAAGTGTTAACATCTTTTTGTTTCAAATATATGTCTCAGCTGAATTTATACAGCATCAAAACACAGCAAGTAACCTCTCCTGAGTGCTCCCTGAAAGCTGACAAAATTATTTCTGGGGTAAACCCCTTTTTCTTTTTCCCATGAGAAACCTCACTTAGCAAGTTGTTATATATGTTTGAAAAAGCTATACATAGATTTTTGAAAACTCAATAAAAATTGGGAAAGTACAAAAAGCAGCACCAGACTCAAGTCAAAATTGGTCAGAAGTATTGACTACACTGAAATTTTTTTATTGAGTCATTTCCAAAGATGAGTTTTCTGTAAAAGATCATTAATCTTTAATCAATCATATCAAAAACTTTAAAGTTGAATATATTAACTATATCAAAAATACATGTGTGAAACTGCCAACTACTTTTAGATTTTGCTTTATCAGACACTATACCATTTTACTCTATTATTGATTAAAGATTAAACTAATGATTTTTTATTAAAACTCATCTTTGAAAGTGACTCAATAAAAGAAAAATTCATTTTTCTAAAAGTCAGTGATGCTGAGCATCTTTTCACATACTTTTTGGCCATGTGTATGTCTTCAGTGGAGAAATATATATTTATATTTTCCAACCACTTTTTGATTGTTTTTTTTGATACTGAACTGCATGAGTTGTTTGTATGCTTTGGAGATTAATCCCTTGTCAGCCACTTCACTGGCAAATATTTTCTCCCATTTTATGGACTGTTTTCTGGTTTATTTACAGTTTCCTTTGCTGTGCAAAAGTTTTTAAGTTTAATTAGGTCCCATTTGTTTATTTTTGTTTTTATTTTCATTACTCTACATGGTGGATTTAAAAAGATACTGCTGTGATTGATATCAGAGAAGACTGTGCCTATGTTTTCCTGTTTTATAGTATCCAGCCTTACAATTAGGTCTTTAATCCATTTTATTTTTGTGTATGCTGTTAGTGTTCTATTTTCATTCTTTTGCATGTAGCTCTCCAGTTTTCCTAGCAGTGCTTATTGAAGAGACTATCTTTTCTCCATTTATATTCTCCATGTATAGTCTTGCCTCCTTTATTATAGATTAGTTGTCCATAGATGTGTGGGGTTATCTCTGGACTTTGTATTCTGTTCCATTGATCTATATGTCTGTTTTTGTGCTAGTACCATGATGTTTTGATGACTGTAGCTTTGTAGTATAGTCTGAAATTAGGGACCCTGATTCCTCCAGCTCCATTTGTCTTTCTCAAGATTGCTTTTGTTATGCAGGGTCTTTTGTATTTCCAAACAAATTGTAAGATTTTTTGTTCTAGTTCCATGAAAAATGCCATTGGTAATTTGACAGGGATTGCATTGAATTGGTAGGTTGCTCTGGGTAGTATGGTCATTTTCACAATATAGATTGGTTTGGATAGTCTTTTTCACAACATTGATTCTTCCAAGCCAAGAACGGAGCATATCTCTCCATCTGTTTGTGTCATCTTTGATTTCTTCCATCATCATCTTATGGTGTTTTGAGTACAGGTCTTTTGTCTACTTAGCTATATTTTTCCCTAGGTATTTTATTCTTTCTGATTCAGTGGTAAATGTGATTATTTCCTTAATTTCTCTTTCTGATATTTTTCTGCTAGTGTACAGGAAAGCAAGAGATTTCTGTGCATCAGTCTTGTATCCTTTACCAAATTCATTGATGAGCTCCAGTAGTATTCTGGTAGCATCTTTAGGACTTTCTGTGTACAGTATTGTGTCATTTACAAACAATTATAGTTTTATTTCTTTTTTTCCAATCTGGATTATTTTTTGTTGTTGTTCTCTGATTGTCATGATTAAAACTCCTGAAACTATGCTGAATAAAACTGGCCAGAGTGAACAACCTTGCCTTGTTTCTGATCTTAGAGGAAATGCTTTCAGTTTTTCACTATTGAGAATTATGTTAGCTGTGGGTTCATTATATATGGCCTTTACTGGCTTCCCTCGTGACTCAGATGGTAAAGAATCTGCCTGCAATACAGGAGACCTGGGTTCGATCCCTGGGTAGGGAAGACCCCTTGGAGGAAGGCATGGCAACCCACTCCAGTATTCTTGTCTGGAGAATACCCATGGACAGAGGAAGCTGGTGGGCTACAGTCCACGGGGTTGCAGAGTATCAGACATGATGGAGCAACTAAGGACAGCACATGTTGAGGTAGGTTCTCTCTATGCCCACTTTCTGGAGAGTTTTTAATCATAATGGGTGTTGAATTTTGTCAACAGTTGGTTTTGTTTTGTTTTGTTTGCATCTATTGAAATGATCATATGTTTTTTCTCAGTTTGTTGATCTAATCACCAGATCAAAGATTGAATCTTTGCACCAGATGCAAAGATTGAAGACTCTTTGGATCCATGGGATAAAACCCACTTGATCATGGTATATGATTGTTTCAATGTGTTGCTAGATTTGGTTTGGTAGTATTTTATTGAAAGTTTATGCATCTATGTTCATCAGGGATATTGATCTATAAATTTCTTTTTTTGTGCTATCCTTGTCTAATTTTTATATCAGAGGTATGTGGCCTCATAGAATGAGCTTGGGGTTATTCCTTCCTCTGCAATTTTCTGAAGGATTTCAGAAGGATAGGTGCTATCTCTTCTCTAAGTGCTTGATAGAATTTACCTGTGTAAGCCATCTGGTCTTGGTCTTTTGTTTGAAGTCTTTAAATTGCAGTTTCAGTTTCAGTACATGTGGTTGGTCAGACTACTTCTTCGATTATTGATTTTAATTCAATTTAATCCAAACTGCAAACACAACAGAATCTCAATATACAGATCTTTCATCTAGGCAGTACTATATGTCTTCATGTCCAAGGACATTCTTATAAATTTGCCCTTGCTTTTGATTTTGGTACTACAGTGGTCTTCCATTTTTATCACCAACATTTATTCAGGCAGCATCCTTCTCGACCTTGTGGCCATTTGACAGTGTGTGACCATTTATTTATTCTCAAATTGTCTTCTCAGTTGGTATCTATTACATGCTAGTTCACTTGCTAATTCTCTGTTACTTTAACTTTTATGCCTGCTTCTACCTCTGAAGTCTAGATTTCTCCAGGGGTTTTATCTCCACTGTTCTCTTTCTCTCTGTACCCAATACTGTAAACTTGTCTTGTTTCTCCAAATATCATCTCTATTTACTGGCAACCAATTACGTAACTCTAGTTTTACTCTCTCATGAAAGAAATAGTCCAGCCTTCTTCTCCCCAAGCACCAGTTAAAAGTAGTCACCAAGTCCTGCCAAATCTATTACCTAAAGGGCCCAAGAATCTTTCTCTTCTTATATAATATCCTCTAGCTATTAATAGCTATTTCATGCCCTACTTACATCCTTACTCTCATCATAATATCCCAATGTGTCTCCCCTGTCTCCTAACCCAGAATGGCAAACTGTTTTTGTTCCCTGTGCCAACTTCAATTGACTGGGAATGGAAGCCCAGAGTGCCACCTTGAGAAAGATTCTAAGGACACATTTAGCCCCAGTAGGAAGGAGTTCTATGTTGAATTAGTGAAGTCAGTCCTGTGGCATTGCCCTAATCTATCTTCTCCATCACTGTCACAGTGGCTTTTTTTTTTAATCAAGGTGCAATGTGAGAGTGATTTTTTTAGAGTATAATTCAGATCATATCATCTCTCTGCTCTAATGTTTTCTGTTCTCAACTGCCTGACAAATAAATTGAGACTTTTGAATGCTACCATTCAAAGTTTCCCAGTGCAAACACTCCTCACTGCTTCTATTATACTCTCTCTTATGTTTAATTGCACTACTCTTTCTTATATACTGTTGTAATTCCTCTGTCTATTCTTTTATTCATACATAGTCATTGGCCCCAATTACACTCCTATATCAAAGTCCAGTTCAAACGCCATTTTCTCTATTTGCCTTTCCAGAATATTTTCAGGCACTTCTGAGAAGTCCCTCTTCAGCCTTCCCACATCCTTTAAAACTTCTTTCCCAGCACACATCTCTTTCTGCAACCATTATTCAGCATTCTGAGGAACACGGCTCTTTCATCTTCATATCCCCTTAGACTTAGGGTGCTTCAACATAATAGGGATTCAGTAACTCTTTAGTAATGGATTAAAATGAAGAATCCATAAGACCATTTTAATCCACATGTATTTATAACTTTAGCAACCTAGCATAGTTTTTCTTTATATTGTTGTTCTTGCCTTTGTATAAATAGTATAATCTTTATCAGCTGCAACAGTTAAGTTCGAGATATCACACAGTAACACAATGGTCAAAGGTATACAGAGTAATGGATTAATCTCTATGTTTTCACTTACAGTAGGTATTAGAGTATATGGTTGTTTTGATGTCAAATCCCATAGTGTGCTTTCCAGATGTCAGAATGCATTTGAATGGAAAACCAAGAACAAAACAACAAAAAAAAGCATACATGTGTGTGCACACACACACACACAGACTTCAATTTACTGCCACCACTAACCTTGCCTGAATTTTAAGCCAATTTTTTAAGTCAATTCTTCTTAACTATCTTAACGCTTGGGCTATAATTTGGTACATGAAAATTTCAATCTAACTAAAAAGGATATATATGTGGAGACTTTGGCACTGTTTCTGATATATTTCCAGGATAAGATAACAAAAATGTTCAACAATCTGGCTAATCAATGTGTGGTTGATGGATCAGCAGCAAGCCAGGGCCAAGGAGCTTGTTGAAAATGCATCATCTCATTCCCCACCACAGTCATACCGAATCCAAATCTGTACTTTAACAAGATCCCTAGGTCATTCCTATATGGATTAACATTTGAGAAGCACTACTCTGGAAAATCTTAGTTAGAAAAAAAAAAATAACAATCTAATTAAAAATGAACAGAGTGGGAACTCCCTTGTGGTCCAGTGATTAGGACTCACTGACTTACTTCCATGGGCTGGATTTAATCCCTGGTCAGGGAACTAATATCCCACAAGCCATACAGTGTGGCAAAAAAATTTTTTTTTAATGGGCAGAGGACCTGAATAGTCATTTTTCAAAGAAAACATACAGATGGCCAATAAGTACATGAAAAGATGGTTGACATCACTAAAGTTTGGGAAATGCAAATCAAAACTACAGTGAGATGTCAACTCACATCTGCTGGTATGGCTAGCATCAAAAAGAGAAGAAATAACAAGTGTCAGCAAGGATATGGAAGAAAGAGGACTGTTGTGCACTGATGGTAGGAATGTGAATTAGAACAGCCACTATGGAAAAAGCATGGTTCCTTAAAAAAAATTAAAACTAAAATTACCCAGTGATCCAGCAATTTCACTCCTGGGTATCTATCCAAAGAACTAACTAGAAAAGGTACATTCATACCCTTGTTCACTGAAGCACTATTTACAATATCCAAGATATAAGGGCTTCCCAGGTGGCTCAGTATTAAAGAGCCTGCCTGCAATGTAGGAGAAACAGGAGACACAGGTTCAATCTCTGGGTTGGGAAGATCCCCCAGAGAAGGAAATGGCAACCCACTGCAGTATTCTTGCTGGGAAGTCCCATGGACAGAGGAGCCTGGCAGGCTACAGTTCATGGGGTCACAAAGAGTCCGACATGTCTTAGTGACTAAACAACAACCACAACAAGATATGGGAACAACCTAAATGTCCATCAATAGATGAAATGATAAAGATGATGTGGTATATATGTGCAGTGGAATATCATTCAGCCATAAAGAGACAGAAATCTTTCCATTTGCAACAACACAGATGAACCTTTAGGGCATTATGTTCAGTGAAGCAGGTCAGACAGAGAAAGCAAACACTGAATTATCTCACTCACACATGGAATCTTAACAAAAGCAAAATGAAAAAACTCAAGTTCATGGCTATAATGAACAGATGGTGGTTGACAGAGGTAGCAGAGTGGAGGTGGGCGAGATGGATGAAGGATGTAAAAAGGTATCAATTTCTAATTCTAAAATAAGTCATGATGAGGTGATATCCAGCCTGGGATTATAGCTAATAATAATTTATTGCATGTTTGAAAGTCATAAGAGGGTGAATCTTAAAAGTTCTTACCACATGATAAAGTTCTGTTACTATGTGTGGTAACGAGTGACAACTAGACTTCTTGTGATGATCATTTCACGGTATCAAACCATTATATCGCACATCTGAACTAACAACGTCATATGTCAATTACACATAAATTTTGTAAAATGAGAAGAAAAATGATACTGACACATGGATCACCACCCTCAGAGATTCTGACTTAATTGGTGGGGGCTACATCCTATGCTTTGAACTTTTAATAGGCTTCACAAGTAATGCTTTATGTAGCCCAAATTAAGTAAACTTTGGTGTATACTGGGATCACCAAGGAACTTGGTAACAATATGAAGACTAAGGCTCTGCGCTCCTTTAGAATTCGGGGCTTTTGAACTCCATATCAGTTCTTCAGGTGTTTCTGATGAACACAGTAAAACTTGAGAGCAGCTAGTCTAGAGAAATCCTATTTTAGGAAGCCTGGAAGTTTCCACTGGCCAGAAAATGAATATAGATGAGATGTGTCTATGGGCCCTGTGGGGAGCAGAATTCAAGACACATCCCCTTCTCCAAAATTCTCATTATTTTGGTTATTCAATAAAACACTTAACTGGGTACTATGATGAAGGGACTTCACAGGCAGAATTAAGATTACTAATCTTCTGACCTAAAAAAAGGAGATTGTTCTGGATTATTTAGGTAAACCCAATGTAATTACATGAGCCTTTAAAAGCATAAGATCAATCAGAGAGGAGGCAGAAGAGAAAAACAGGAGAGCAGCAGCAGATAAGTAAATCAAAGAGATTCCAAGAGTGAGGACAGTTCAGTGTATATAGTGAGTTCTGAGATATAGGGACCATGGCCAAGCATAAGAGTGTGGCCTTTAGAAGCCAAGATGACCCTAAATCGACAAATAGCAATGGAAAGGAGACCACAATCCTACAACTGCTTGAAGTATTACTGAAAGTGTCAGTTGCTCAGTTGTGTCTGATTCTTTGAAACCTCATAGTCTATCCATGGAGTTCTCCAGGCAAGAATACTGCAGTGAGTTGCCATTTCCTTCTCCAAGAGATCTTCCCAATCCAGGGATCAAATCTGGGTCTCCTGCATTACAGGCAGATTTTTTTTACCATCTGAGCATAAACAACATCAATTGTTATAACATCTAAAAATTAATATTGCTGCTGCTAAGTCACTTCAGTCGTGTCCGACTCTGTGCGACCCCATAGTCAGCAGCCCACCAGGCTCCCCCGTCCCTGGGATTCTCCAGGCAAGAATACTGGAGTGGGTTGCCATTTCCTTCTCCAATGCAAGAAAGTGAAAAGTGAAAGTGAAGCCACTCAGTCGTGTCCGACTCATAGCAACCCCATGGACTGCATACTGCCAGGCTCCTCCATCCACGGGATTTTCCAGGCAAGAGTACTGGAGTGGGTTGCCATTGCCTTATCCAATTACTACTGAAGAACAGCAAAAGAGACCTCTAATAAAGAAAGTATCCCTGTCCCTAAAGCCCCACAAAATCTGAATTTAGATAAGCCTAAATTTATGCATTGCAAATATTCTAATTCCTTCCTTCAACATTTCTATAGAATGAAGATTAGAATTAAACATGGCAGATTCAACATTCCTGTTTATCTCATCTCTCTCAAAACCTCACCAAAAAATAGTAAAAATAATAATCATAATAGCCAAATTTAAACCACAAGGATAAGGAAAGAAAACAGTGAGTCTTAAAATTTTAGAAGACAGAAAGATGGAATAAGTGATACAGACAAGTGACAAGAAAAAGCTGAAATTCAAGTGACTAAGTCACAAGACAACTACATAAATTAATTCAAACCATGTAACCCATAAAAGCTCAGGAATTAGAAGCACAGGAGACTCTAATGGTGGAGGTTTACAGAAGAAAAGATTAGCCTTCCAGAATTCTTCCTAAGCCCATGAAGTTAGGAGCCTGCCCAGGTAGGATAATAGAAGGTTACTCTCTGGAGACCCTGAGCCAGCAAACACTGGGTTTGGGGATATCTGGCACAGGTGAGTGCAAGTGAAACTCTGTACACTGAATTTTAAAATTGCTTTTCTATTCTTGGCTTTCAGGAAACTGACAATTAAACCTGTCAAAAGTAGTATTTTTTCATAATTTCTTTCCAATAAAATTAACCCTTCTAGAGAAAGAAAACTTCAGGAGCTGACTTCTGGAGTCTTCCCAATGGAATAGAAAATCTCCATGTTAACTATGCAATCCTGAGGACCACCAGTCCATTAATTCTCTTCATGCAGAGAAAGAAAACTCAATTAGTTTTTTAGTGCCTCCATCTTGAGTCAGAATATACAACTAATATTCCTTAAACCTTTGAGGAATAGCTCTTACATGGAAAACAAAGACCAACAGGAACAACTAGAAGTGGGGAAAGTGGAGTTAAGTCAGAGAGAAGGAAAGCATATTAAAAACTTTCATGTATTTTATCAGAGAGATAAGACATGAAAGTATATTTGCATGTGTGCAAAATAAGAACAGGATGCTATATGAATTTGTAGAAAAACAATAAAGAATTTTAAGAAATTAAAAATATGATGGCAGAATAATTATTTTTTAACCCCATAAAGTGTTAGAAGATACAGTTGGGAAATCTCCAGAAAGATGAAAAACAAAAAGGTGAAGAGAAGAGCAATAGGAGACAAAAAAGGTAATAGATTTTGGGTAAACATGAGAATGTCTGTGCAGAAATGTCAATATCAGAGTAATTAAAGGCCTTGAAAGAAAGATCACAGAAAACGGAGATAAAGAAATAGCATGAGACTTTCTTAAAATTAAAACATATAATTTTCAGGTTGAAAAGACCCAATGAGGATAATAAAATGAATAAAAACAAAAATATAATGACATTAAGTGATATTATAATGATATGATAATCAAGATGAAAGAGATAATCAAAATTTCCAGAAAGAAGAAAGTCCCATCACAAACAAAAGACCAAATATTAAAACACTGTCTGTCTTTCAAATGCAGTACTGGAGGTCAGAAGTCAGTGAAGTATGCCATTAAAATTATATGAAAATGATCTTTAACCCAGAACTCTATCCCCACATAAAAGAGCAATCATATGTAGCAGAGTAAACTCAATATTTAACATCAAAGTATTATGTCTTAGGAAACTACTAGGGACTAAGTCACCAAATCAAGAGAGCAAACCAAAAAAGGAAAGATCTCAGCCCTGGGGGTGGTTGGGGCATGGCGGAATAAGGATTAAGACAGTCTTGAGAAGTGAAAGGCATTCCCAGGATCAGTAAATGTTCTTGGAAGATGCTGTGCAGAGGGCTTAAAAATCAGTAAAACAAGACTGGAGGATGGGGCAGAGAACTCAGAGAGAAATTGTCTACAGTTAAAAAAAAAAAAAAAAGAAAGCAAAGGACAAAGAGAGACAGCTACCCTACGAATTTGACCAAGTTTTTGAGAGTTTTCTTTATCTGCCTTATAGGTCTATTTAACTCAAAACCTTAGACATGTATGACCTTGATTTGAAATAAGCTAGTTCAGTTCAATTTTCATTGATAATGTAGCTAACATCTAAATTAATCACCCTTTCCTCAAATGAAAATCCTTCTCTTATTGATATATTTTTCAAATATCTTTAAATCAAGAAATAAATCAACATAGACTATAATAAATAACTCTCATAAACTGACTCATTAGCTTTTTAGACCCCCAAATTTCCCTCAGCAAACATAGATTCGCATATATTGAGTAGTTTTAACTTTCCCATAGTTATTCCCATTTAAATCATTCATTTAACAAAGAAAATTATTGGTAGTGTGTATTTTGAAATGGAGTTATAAAGAAAAAATCAGAATTGTGGCAGGAGAATTTTTTTTTTTCTGCAACAGTCACTTCTTGCTCAGAAAATACAGTATTATTTTGCCCTGTGTTAATAAATTCAGTAACCAAATTAGTTACAAAATAATCATTAATAAAGTTTTCTTTCTGTCAGTCATACTGATTGAAATGAGTGCACTATTTTGATCCCCATTACTGTATTTATAGATTTCTCTTCACCTGGAAGTCCCTTGAGATGAGAACCACCACCCTGTCAAATTGATTTGATAAGGTTGCTATTCACCCACCTATACAGCCAAACATTAAATGAGGCTTAGTTCATTTCCTTGAGGGAGTCGTGCTAAATAAAGCAACCTAGGATAATAAGTTGTGGAGGACAGAATAAAGAATAATGGCAAAAATCAAACATATCTAATACTGCAGAGTTGCTTAAAAGTAAGACTTACTTCTCTCTCGTGGCTTCTGACGTATAATATCTATCATATTTTGTCAAGATAATGCTCCCAAGTTGCATTGTAAGATATAGAACAGCCTAAATGCCAAAAACATTTTTAGAAAGTGGCACAATGAAGAAATAATACTATTTTTCTACGGGCTCTACCATAAAATTGGATCAAGACATCTCTAAACAATTTATTTTTAAAAGCACATCCAGTTAGATAACAATGATTTCTGGTGTCACATCATCTATTTTAATCTCTGTGAACAATGCAGCTTCTTACTCACTGATCAGATCTACTCCATTGGCCCAAATCACTGAGCTAAAATAAGTGAATAGGTTTATTTCTGATACAGACACACATTCAGTTCTTTTTCATAAAAGTAGGGAAATTCAAGCTGGATGGGATGTTAGAATGCCCCAACAATTTCATTTTGTAGATGAAAAACTGAAGTTTAGAGAAAAAATGCATGATTTTTCATTCATTTTTCAGTACATGCCATTGTTTTAATCATCTGAATTTGCTTCTTTCTACATGACAATTAATAATGATAATATTACTAATCACCTACACATGTAAAACATGTGTGCATTATCAATTATCATAGCAGGGCGAGTGTTATTTTTATACATTTAGAGTCTGATTCTCAGAGAAAAGTAAACTTCCTGTTTGGGGCCATATAGCCAATAAATGGCAGGATGAGACCGTCAAAGCCTGTACAGTTGTGCTATGCAATGGGTCCCACTGAGACTGGATGTATCATCTGACCCAGACATAATTGAGAAGGGGAAAAAAAAGCCACGCCTGTCAAGTTTTTCATAACATGAGCTCAAGCTTAGTCACAGAAGCAAGTGAAACTATCATTTGCTTCAACACGCTGCTGCACTAGTTCCAGGACTGTTATTTTAAAACAGTGAACCAAAACAAATAAAAAATAAAACAGTGAACCAAATTAACAGTGAACTAACTTCCAAAACTGGAAGTTTAAAAAAAAAAAAAATCCAGGTATACCATAGCTTACAAATGTTTCTCAAAACATTAATAACTTTATCCTCTGATTGCCTGATGCGTTATGTGAAATGAAAGTCGCTCAGTCGTGTCCAGCTCTTTGCAGCCCCATGGATATATAGTCCGTGGAATTCTCCAGGCCAGAATACCGGAGTGGGCAGCCATTGCCTTCACCAAGGGATCTTCCCAAGTCAGGGATCGAACCCAGGTCTCCTGCATTGGAGGCAGATTCTTTACCAACTGAGCTACCAAGGAAGTCTGATGTATTACGGCTGGGGCTTAATTTAATGATAAAGATGTAAGTTAACACAATCATAAAAATGCTTCTATCATAACTTTATATGAAGGTGAATTTTAAATAACCTATAATTTTAATGATATAAAGAGAAGGAAGCAGTACATATAACATTCAATGTAAGTCAAGATAATATAGAATTAATTTATTACTATATAATACAGTAATGCTGTTTTCAAGGTAGACACATGGAAAGGCTATTTTCTCAAGTCTTGAAACATCAGTAGAGGACAAATGCTTGTTAGTCTCATATCTGCTTAACAGTAAATCAGGCTACAAATTTCTGTCTTATTATTTTTTAACTAGAATTATAGAAGTCAAAATATAAAAATGAAAAAGGCCTAATTCTGCTATCTTTAGGGACTTAGAGATTTCCTAATCTGTTTCGATTAGGAATAGCAGATACATTTACTTATTGGAAATCTATTAATTGCTACAACTCCATGTACTCTGCACTTTACAGTATTTGTTCTTTAAATTTTAATTATTGAAATTAATACTTAACTTCCATTGGTGAAACTTGAGTTACCAAATTATCTTAAATATTCAAAAAGGTTCTTAATCACTTTTGAGTCAGAAGCCCCTTTGGGACTCTAATGCAAGGTACTGAATCTTTACTCACAAGAATGCACTTGAACTCCTACACATACTGGGACCTATCTTTTCAAGGAGTTTATAGATACTCAATAACTGAGAACTTCTGCCCCACATCAACTTAAAACAGATAAATATTGTGAACTGAAAATTCATCTTCCTAGAGCTCTTCTCAAATTTTCTGAATTTTTAAAATACTATCTTATAGGTTAAGAATTATATCAAATTATAGAATATATTTATCAATCCTCCTGAATTTTCAGAGCCATAATAACTGGCAATAGTTCATCTTAATTATCTTTCACTTCAGCCTGGATGACAAAGGGTCATCAATGTAGATACCCCTGTTCTTTCTTTGTGTATTTGTTTATAGCCTAAAAAGACATCTACCTGAGTATCTACTGAATTACTGTAACCTTTACTTGCATATGGGCTTCGCTGGTAGCTCAGATGATAAAGAATCTGCCTGCAATGCAGGAGACATGAGTTTGATCCCTAGGTCAGGAAGATCCCCTGGAGAAGGGAATGGCTACTCACTTTAGTATTCTTACCTGGAAAATTCCATGGACAGAGGAACCTGGTAAGCTACAGTCCAAGGGGTCTCAAAGAGTCAGACACAACTGAATGACTAACCCTTATTTGCATATAAAGCTCCAATATCTAAAAGCTTCCTGAAAACAGGGACAATAGAGAAACAGACATAGAGAATAGACTTATGGACATGAGGAGAGGGGAGGAGATGGTAGGATGGGGAGGGAGATGGAAGGGAGGTTCAAAATGGAGGGGACATATGTATACCTATGGGTGATTCACGTTGAGCTTTGACAGAAAACAGCAAAATTCTGTAAAGCAACTAGCCTGAGATTAAAAAAATAAATTAAAAAGAAAAAAAATACTTTTAAACATTCTGGGGAAAATGTCAGAAGATATTGCTGAAATTTGCACAATTTTCAGCAAGAATCATCAAATCAGATTGAAGACTTTCTAATTTAGAAGAAAATAGAGCAGAAGTGATAAAAGAAAAAACTATATGAAGCTTTAAGGAGAATTAAAATATGAATTATTGACTTGGGAATGGACCCAAGTGAAACAGCATACATAAACGTGAAGTTTCCTAGAAAAGCAATCAGCTAATTCATAAAAAAAAAAAAGAAAGAAAGAAAGAAATGCAAAGAGAAAAAATGGTTGTCTGAGGAGGCCTTACAAACAGCTATGAAAAGAAAAGAAGCAAAAGGCAAAGGAGAAAAAGAAAGATACAGCTATTTGAATGCAGAGTTCCAAAGACTAGCAAGGAGAGATAAGAAAGCCTTCTTTAGTGATCAATGCAAAGAAATAGAGGAAAACAATAGAATGGGGAAGATTAGAGATGTCTTTAAGAAAATTAGAGATACCAAGGGAACTTTTCATGCAAAGATGGGCTTGATAAAGGACAGAAATTGTATGGACCTAACAGAAGCAGAAGATATTAAGAAGAAGTGGCAAGAATACACAGAAGAACTATACAAAAAAGATCTTCATGACTCAGATAATCACGATGGTGTGATCACTCACCTAGAGCCAGACATCTTGGAATGCGAAGTCAGGTGGGCATGAGGAAACATCACTAAACAAAGCTAGTGGAGGTGATGGAGTTCCAGTTGAGCTGTTTCAAATCCTGAAAGATGATGCTGTGAAATTGCTGCACTCAATATGCCAGCAAATTTGGAAAACTCAGCAGTGTCCACAGGACTGGAAAAGGTCAGTTTTCATTCCAATCTCAAAGAAAGGCAATGCCAAAGAATGCTCAAACTACTGCACAATTTCACTCATCTCACGTGCTAGCAAAGTAATGCTCAACAACATTCTCCAAACCAGGCTTCAACAGTACATGAACCGTGAACTTCTAGATGTTCAAGCTGGATTTAGAAAAGGCAGAGGAACCACAGATCAAAGTGCCGACATCCATTGGATCATTGAAAAAGCAAGAGAGTTCCAGAAAAATATCTCCTTCTGCTTTATTGACTATGCCAAAGCGTTTGACTGTGTGGATCACAACAAACTGTGGAAAATTCTTTAAGAGATGGAAATACCAGACCACCTTAGCTACCTCCTGAGAAATCTGTATGCAGGTCAAGAAGCAAGTTAGAATTGGACATGGAACAATAGACTGGTTCCAAACAGGAAAAGGAGTACATCAAGGCTGTATATTGTCACCCTGCTTGTTTAACTTATATGCAGAGTACATCATGAGAAACGTTGGACTGGATGAAGCACAAGCTGGAATCAAGATTGCCAGGAGAAATACCAATAACCTCAGACATGCAGATGATACCACCCTTATGGCATAAAGTGAAGAGGAACTAAAGAGCCTCTTGATGAAAGTGAATGAAGAGAGTGAAAATGTTGGCTTAGAACTCAACATTCAGAAAACTAAGATCATGGCATCTGGTCCCATCACTTCATGGCAAATAGAAGGGGAAACAGTGGAAACAGTGAGAAACTTTTGGGGGGGGGGAACTCCAAAATCACTGCATGGTGATGATGGTGACTGAAGGAATGAATTTAAAAGACGCTTGCTCCTTGAAGAAAAGTTATGACCAACCTAGACAGCTTATTAAAAAGCGGAGACATTACTTTGCCAACAAAGGTCCATCTAGTCAAAGGTATAGTTTTTCCAGTTGTCATGTATGGATGTGAGAGTTGGACTATAAAGAAAGTTGAGTGCTGCAGAATTGATGCTTTTGACCTGTGGTGTTAGAGATGACTCTTGAGAGTCCCTTTGACTGCAATGAGATCCATCTGGTCCATCCTAAAGGAAATCAGTCCTGAATATTCATTGGAAGGACTGATGTTGAAGCTGAAACTCCAATACTTTGGCCACCTGATGTGATGAACTGACTCATTTGAAAAGACCCTGATGCTGGGAAAGATTGAAGGCAGGAGGAGAAGGGGATGACAGAGGATGAGATGGTTGGATGGCATCACCAAGTCAACGGACATGAGTTTGAGTAGACTCTAGGCCTTGGTAATGGACAGGCAGGCCTGGAGTGCTGTAGGCCATAGGGTCACAAAGAGTCGGATATGACTGAGTGACTGAACTGAACTAATTCATAAAAATGATTTGTCAGTTTTCTATTTTGTGTTCACAGTTTTAGTGGAGAGAGGGAAGAAGCCTGCTGCTCCCCAACAATGTACTGTGCTCTTCCTGGAAATAGTTTAAGCCAGAGGAAAAGCAGTATCTTGCTTAGAAGAGGAGTGAAACAGTACATAAGCCAGCCGGGAAGAAACCTTTAGTAAATAAGCCAGTATTGTTTATAATGGGAAAATAAGATTACCCCCATCCCCACCAGCAGTCATACATTGAACTAAATTGTGAGATCTTAACAATCACTTTGTTATTGTTGATTGAAGAAAAGAAGATGGGAATGGGGAGAGAAAATAAATCAATATCTTTTAAGAATATATGGATTCTTAGGTTTTTACTAAATATTAACATATTCTTATTAAATGTTCATAATGTGACATAAAGACAGACATAATTATTTCTGTATTATCAATGAAGAAATGGTAGTTAAGTAAATCGCTCCAAGATGCCCAGATATTAAGTGCCAGAGGCAAAACTCCAGTAAAAATGTCTCTGAATCCATCTTTCTCTTTCCACCTACTACACAATATTACCTATGATACAGAGGAAATGAGGAAATAAAGTAAAACAGCACATTTGTGAAAAAGATTTTGCTTAAGGTTGATGGTGATAAAGATAGAGTTCAGGGAAGGAGACAATACCTACCCTATTTGCTTCTACTACTATTTTGGATATTGGGATTCACACAGATACATGGTGAGCAAGAGGGGAGAAACAAGTTGTTTCGCACTGACAGCCAAGAGTGATCTCAACATAAAGCTAAAGAGCTGCTTGTGAAGTCCAGTGAGGAGGCCAAGATCTCCAGGAGTCAGAGAAAAGCAGACTGCTTTAGAAGTGAAAGAAAACTCTAGATGGCTTGTTTAGTTAAATAAGGTATGTGAGTCAAAGGCAATGGGGGAAGCATGCATTAGTAATATATTTCATGTGAGGTGTCTGATTTATGCCATTTATCCACGTTTAAACTATATTATGATTTCAGTGGCTGAAAATGACCTGTGGTTGTGCCTTGGATCAAAAAAAAAAAAAATGGAATTCTCTCCTTTTGTCTTACAGAAAGAAAGTAGGAAGTTCACATCTAAAGACTATTTTTCTCTCAGTATTTATATTTTCCTTACTTTCTTAATAATGCTTCTTTTTCTACCTTGTTAAATTTATTTGAGCATATTCAGAGTAGTTAAATTCATAACCCAATTTGACATCAACAAGAAGCAATATCTTATGCCCCAGTACATATTTATTCTTCCTCCCTACCTTATGCACCCTGTCCCTTCATCCACTCTTAAGTGTCATTTCCACTCAGCTACTCCCTATTGGAGACTAACAATACACAATTGAAAGCCAATAGTAAATGCTATCTTCCATGAAAAGTTCTACTGAAAAGTCCATTGATACTTTGATAATAAAAATTTAGAGAGATCAAATGAATTTACCAAGAAAGTCACCAATCTTGATGGATATGACCAGTCTTGATGGCATAAGGTCCTTAGTGTGAAGTTGTTTTAATAGTCTAAGAGGTAATAAAAAGCCAGATCCATAGGGCTTTGTAGATCCTGAAATCTACCTCAGCTATTGGAGGGTTGAACAACAGCAAGAGATGTTACGAATTAAATTTGAACATGGCAACCCACTCCAGTATTCTTGCCTGGAGAATCCCACAGACAGAGGAACCTGGTGAGCTACGGTACATAGGGTCACAAAGAGTTGGACACAACTGAAGTGAGTTAGCACACAAACACACACACACACACACACACAATCTCTATTTGCTAGGTTGATACTAAGCAGAGCAAAGTGGCCAAGAGAGGATGTAGAGACACCAGCTTATTAATGAGGCTGTTGCAGTGTTCAAGATAAAGGGTGATGGTGGCTTGGACAAAGTGTTTCTCCATGGCAGAGAACAAGGCAAAGATACTGCTGGAAGGTCTGGAGTGAAAAGTCCAGTGGAAATTGACAGTGACACTAATCCTCTGTCTGAGGCAACATGATACCAAATGCAGTGACAGAGGAATTGAGGCAGGCCCACCTCCGTGGATTGCAGCCATGAAATTAAAAGAGGCTAACTCCTTGGAAGGAAAGTTATGACCAACCCAGACAGCATATTAAAAAGCAGAGACATTACTTTGCCAACAAAGGTCTGTCTAGTCAAGGCTATGGTTTTTCCAGTAGTCATGTATAGATTTTTGAGTTGGATGGTGAAGAAAGCTGAGCACTGAAGAATTGATGCTTTTGAACTGGGGTGTTGGAGAAGACTTTTGAGAGTCCCTTGGACTGCAAGGAGATCCAACCAGTCCATCCTAAAGGAGATCAGTCCTGGGTGTTCACTGGAAGGACTGATGTTGAAGCTGAAACTCTAATACTTCGGCCACCTGATGTGAAGAGCTGACTCATTGGAAAAGACCCTGATGCTGGGAAGGATTGAGGGCAGGAGAAGAAGGGGATGACAGAGGATGAGATGGTTGGATGGCATCACCAACTCGAAAGACATGGGTTTGGGTGGACTCCAGGAGTTGGTGATGGACAGGGAGGCCTGGCGTGCTGCGGTTCACAGGGTCACAAAGAGTTGGACACGACTGAGTGACTGAACTGAACTGAACACCTCTTTGGAAACTAGTGTGGGTCCAGGGACCAGAGAAACCACTGCGGATCTCTGGTGACTTTTAAGAGAGAACGATGTCTTCCAGTTCTGGGCTTCATCTCTTCATCTTCATCTCATTTCCATTTTAAAATGGAAATGCCTAAGAAGGTATTGCTTCCAGTCTTCCTAACACATCAGGTCTTAACTTAGAGACCTAGTCCAGGCTGGTTCCTTCAGATCAGAGCAATTAACTAGACAAATGGTTATAAATCAAATCTTCATGGTAATAAAGAGCAAAATATTCTTAGGGAAAGTGAAAGCAAGCATTTCCTGCCTTCATATTACATCAATACCTGTGACTGGGGAGGCTAGGGCTTTTTACAAGAAGGTTAGCTGTTCTGTTGTGTCCGACTCTTTGAGACCCCACAGACGGTAGCCCACTTGGCTCCTCAGTCCATGGAATTTTCCAGGCAAGAATAGTGGAGTGGGTTGCCATTCCCTTCTCCAGGGGATCTTCCCTATCTAGGGATGGAAACCCGGGTCTCCTGCATTGCAGGCAGAGGCTTTTCAAGAGTACTAAATACTAAAGAAAACTTTTATTTCTCCACAACAGGCTACATTTAGATGCCTACAAAGGAGAATAGACCCCTATGTGTTTAAACCACTGTAATCACATTTTTATTACTGGTATCAAATCAAAACTCCTAGTTGACTTAACAGTTGACTTAAAAAATATCAAGAATTTATTGAATCTCTAGCTTTCAGCTCAAAGGACCAATGACCGTTCTAGTGCTAGAAACACACCAAACAGTGAATACAGGATTGAAGAATGAATGAAGAACTGAACCAGTAGAAGCCACCCAAAACAATCCTTATGACACAGTGAGCAGCTGATAGAACATGGGACTCCATATAACTATTGCCTGAATGCATATTTCCATTTTTACTGTCCTACTTACATTTCCCTTGCAGTTATGGTTTTATTTCTATCATAATCCTACATGCATGCATTTTTCTTTAGAAACATTCAGTGTTTCTACCCCAATATTCACTTGACCAATTCAACAGTCCATTAAAATGTAACTTTTTCAGGAACAAGTTGCAAAGGGATTCCTGACTTAAGTTATTTTACTATTCACTACTTTAACACTCTATTTAATTTGCGGCAGAATTTATCACATTAAAATCACCTACAGATTTATGTTTAAGAATAAGCAGGTACTGGGACTTCCCTGGTGGTCCAGTGGTTAAGATTCTGTGCTTCCAATTCAGGGAGTACAGGTACAAGCCCTGGCTAAGGAACTAGGATCACACATGTTACGCAGCCAAAAAAATAAATAAAATTAAAATAAATAACAAAAGAATAGTCTTAAAAAAAGAATAAGCAAATACTTAAATAAGTCATAAATAGTATTAGTCAAGTCACTCAGTTGTGTCCAACTCTTTGCAACCCTGGAATTCTCTAGGCCAGAATACTGGAATGGGTAGCCTTTCCCTTCTCCAGGGGATCTTCCCAACCCAGGGATCGAACCCAGGTTTCCCGCATTGTGGGCAGATTGTTTACCAGCTGAGCCACAAGGGAAGCCAAAGAATACTGGAGTGGGTAGCCTATCCCTCCTCTAGCGGATCTTCCCAGCCCAGGAATTGAACCCGGGTCTCCTGCACTGCAGGTGGATTATTTACCAACTGAGCTACTGGGGAAGCCCCTATAAATAGTATTAATTAATATTAAATATTACTACTACTAATTAGTAATGATTATTTAATTAGTTACTTTGATAATTTCAGTTAGCAGTGAGGAAAGGAACTTAATACTCTGAGTTAGTCATACCCGTATTTGAATTTCCTCTCTACCATGTACTAGTTCTATGGGCAAGCTCTCTGACTTTTCTAAGTCTCTGATCCCTCATATGTAATAGGAATAAAGTAGTTATAAAAATGTGTGAGATAATATATGTAAATAAATTTTAAAACAATACTGTAAAGGACCTAATAGTTACACAACACAGCGAGCCAGTGATGGTTTAAGCACCATTTCAGATCCTCTCTTTCAGAATCCAGTGTCTCTTTTCTTCCATTCCTCCCTTTTGAATCCTACTCATATCTGATTGCATCCATCAATGTCACCTCCTTACTGAGCCTTCAGGATTACAACAAGATTTGCTCTCTCATTCCTCTGGACCACCTTAGTACTTTTTAAGAATCATGTTTTCCTTTGATTATCCATATCATCTTCCTTGTGACATTATTTCCCTAACATCAAATAAGTGTGCATTCTGTGCTAGGCTTCATATTAGATAACTCTCTGAAAGCACTTCATTATGTGCTTCGAACATGGGAAGCCCTTGAATAAATGGAAGAATGAATAGAGTTTTGGCTGAAGATGAGAGCAGAAGTCAGGTTTGCTAACTTCTAGGCAAATGCTGCCTCCCCTCAACCCCACTCAATATCTCAGCAAACTCCCATGTCCTTACCTCTACAGAGACAGCAAATTAGCTTCTTAAAATAGGCTTAAAATACTAAATGCATGTCAGTTTGGATAACTGGACCTATTGCATTCATCAATTTTTACAGAGTAAGGCATTTCACATTAACTGAACAACTTTTAGACCACTCAGTTTATGAAACTGAATTATGCCTACATTAACTCAGTTTTATCTGTAATATCTGAAAAGACAACACAGGTATAAGTAAAATACTGATGATGCAATAAAGATGACTCTTATATCACCTTGCACAAGCCCCATTTGGCCATCTCTATTTCTGAGAATCATCCTATCTTTACTTATTCTTAATAACCCATAAGAAACTCCTTTAAAGAAACAGAATTATTAGTCATTGAGCATTTCACTAGGTACTAATACTCTATATGTATTATCTTTAGTCTTAACTTATATACTGAGATAGCCAATATATTTCACAATTTTACTAGGTGAAGAAACCAGAGAGCTTAAGTAATCTTCCTAAGATCATATACCTAGTAAATGAACTTGACACTTGAGACAGTTTCCTATGTATGATGTTTCTTTGCTGTAAACATGTATTTCCAAAGGTCTACTTTTTTAGTCCTTAGGAAATAAAGTCTACTACTCTGGAGGCAACAGCAAATTCTCATTAAAAAAAAAAAAAAATATATATATATATATATATATATACACACACACACACATACCTAGTTCCTTTCCGTTTTCTTCTGGCCCTAATAACTAGCATTAGTTGGAAGATGTTACTTTTGTATTAGGCCTTATTGAAAATAATAAGTCAAAAGAATATTATTTTATGCAAAACACTTGAATTGCATTGTTATTAAAATCCAACATGTCATATGAGGCTGATTTCCATGGGAAAAAATAAGAGAATAAGAGTACGTGTTTAAAAATAATGCATTGGAACTAAAAGGAGTATCACCAAGACTCAAAATAGAAAGATTTTAGAAATAGAATTAGAATAGAAATAGAAATAGAATTTCCTTGTAATTTTAAGGAGAAACGTGTGCATAATTCATCCATTTTAATTAATTACATAAAAGTAATTTAATGATAATTTCAAAATTTGATAACCATCACATAAAAAGACATTTTAAAAAAATTTTGTGTTTCAAAAGTATTTAAAAGAAATTTTGAGAACTTAGTGAAATATGAATGATGTCAAGTAAAAGGTGATGAATAGTAAAGTTATAGGAAACTCAAAGAGAAAATGCTACGTGTAAATAGCAGCTATCCTAGAAATTTATTCCATCCCTGGTTATTTTTTTTGTACACTTCTATAGATCATAGGAAAGTCAGAAATTAATGCAGACTAATTCCCTACATTTACTTATGACACAAATGCAGACCAGAGTTTAAGTAAATTGCTGAAGGTCATGGATTTACTTAGTATTTTAAGAAGAATTAAGGCTAGAACATTCTTAGAATAGAATCAGCCAGTGATTGTATCTGCTAATTTTGATGAATTAAAGCATAACTTAAGGGATCACTCTTTGATATTTCAAATTTAAACTCACATATAAATTTCCATTCTCTGTCCACTCACACTCGATTTCAAATTTAGAAGCATTCTCACAGTCCCCTATTTTCACTTTATTATTAATGAAGTGAAGAATTTTAATTACCTAGAGATACTTCCTAGACATTTTGTGAGAAAGAGTCACACTGAAAAAACCTGCACCAAGGACTTCTGTGCATCATGGTTCTCTGCATGCTCAGTTTTGTCCGACTCTTAACCACCCCATGGACTGTAGCCCACCGGCTCCTCTTTCATGGGATTTTCCAAGCAAGGTTACTGGAATGGGTTGCCATTTCATCCTCCAGGGGATGTTTCCAACCCAGGGATTATGATTAGGGGAGCAAATGAATTTCCTGTGTCCTTCTGTCATTCTGGAGCCATTTGATATTTTCAGTAGTTCAGTATTAAGAAATCCTGCAGCCTCTCCCAGGGCAGAAGCCAGAGCTGTGGTGCACAGTGGAGAAACAGTAAGTGAGGTGGAGAGCAGGTGTCTATAGTGTTGAGAGTGAGGTATTCAGCATTCAAAGGATGAGCACTTCTGGGGAGGCTTTGTAGCATAACAGAACTGGGAAGGAAAAACCATAGACTTTAAGAATTAGTGCTATGGGTTATGGGCTTCCTGGTGGCTCAGAAGTAAAGAATCTGCCTGCAATGAGAGAGACCTGGGTTCAACCCCTGGGTTGGGAAGATGCCCTGGAGAGGGAATGGCTACCCACTCCAGTATTCTTGCCTGGAGAATTCCATGCTATGGATTATAATTCAGATCTCCTTTCATGTGCTTTAAGAGATACAGGTGGCACTAGTGGTAAAGAACCCACCTGCCAATGCAGGAGACATAAGAGATGCAAGTTCGATCCCTAGGTCAGGAAGATCCCCTGGAGGAGGGCATGGCAACCCACTCCAATAATCTTGCCTGGAGAACCCCTTGGACAGAGGAGCCCGATGGGCTACAGTCTATAGGGTTGCAAGGAGTTGGACACGACTGAGTGACTTTCACTTCACTAGCTATATTCTTGTGATTGCCCAAAATAGAGAAGTCACCATTGTGGCAATCATGTGATATTAGTGATTAGTTCAATTCTTTAGGTCTAATGAAATAGTCCACACTGTGAGCTAACTCAGTGGATGAAACCAAGGTGATGACATCCCAAGGGAATGGTCCTTGAGGTATTATTGACGTTAGCGGAACAGGAGCAAAGTAGAAGCACTGGGGGTTGAGTTGGTGTGCAGGCGGGGAAACAACACCAGAGTACTCTTCATTCTTGGCCCAACCAACTATAGTTAGAAGCTCACTCCTTAGAAATTGACCCCCAGGCTTCAAATCTCCCCTTCCGAAGGCTTACGTTCCAGTGTAGAGTCAGAACCTGGGAGCATTTCTTCACCAGAGGAAAAGGAAAAGAAATTCTCAGTCCACCGCATTCTGGCTCACTTGAGGCCACTCTTGCTGTGAGTTCTTTGAGGTTAAATACTAATCCCAGTACCTGGGATGGCATCATCGACTTCAATGGATATGAGTTTGAGCAAATGCCGGGAGATACTGAAGGACAAGGAAGGCTGGCATACTGCAGTCAGTAGGGTCACAAAGAATCAGACACAACTGAGCGAATGAACAAGTACCTGTGTTCTAGCCTGGCAAGATGAGGCTAATATCTTGCTCTAAAACTCACCTCCAGTTCCTAGGTTATAGTTCAAAACAACTGAACCCAAACTTAATGATTCTTACTCCATATGACAGTATCTCTGAATCTTAGACTCTTCCCAACCTAACCCCTAAATTCTTTGGGGGTCCAAAGTCAAGCCACTGACCTCTGAGGTCCTATTTCCAGATAAATACTCTTTCATTGTATCTACAATCAGAGGTTATAAAGAAGTGATCCCTAAAGCCCTTGCCAATCCCAAAGTCTATTACATTTGAGTCTATCAAATGTCTGGTTCATCATTACAGTCTCTGATCTAGACCCCCCTTCGGCTGACTCAGACCAAATGATAATAAAAATGAAGAAATGTCTCTGAAATGCAAGGAAGGACTTGTGACAATCAATGGATTAACATAAGATTTGTGAATTTCTTTGAGCCATGTGAAAAAAGAATTATTGTTATGGAATTATAATTTCTTACATTTTGACATCTGAATTAAAGTACCTGAGCCCTAAGGGGTGAAATCTCATTAAGATTTATGTTATCAATAATAGAAATAGGTTTAAAAAATAATGACATGCTAATTTCTGCATAAATATCATGTACTTTCCAGTTTCCTCTGCTATAAACTTTTGCCAAGTACCAAAGGCACACTTTTACAATCAGTATAGTGCAAGAAGTGAGGAATATTAAAAAATATTAAGATCATTTTCTATATTTTGAAGATCTTTTTAGGAAATTTCTCTCTCTCCCTTCCCTTCCCCACCCCATATACAGAAAAAGAAGAATATGACTTATTTTGCAAGAAAAAGAGATGGAGTAACTACAAATGGTCCTTGCTGGTGGGGGCTAGAAAAAAATCTAAAAAAAATTAAGATCTACCAACAAATTAACAAATAATAATTTAAATGTTACTTCTCTACTTCTTTTTAATAGCTTCTATACAAGGGGTTCAAGGAAGTGGTCTCATTATCAAACTATCTTCATGGTTAGAAACTGTCCATCTGACTATGATGAAAGAGCTTTTGACAAGTCAAATAATTCAAAAGGAGACACTGGACAAGCAAGAATTTTGAATATCTAGACTGCTTTCTAGGCCCTAAAGAATGGAACAACTTTGAGGTAATATACAGTGAGTAAATCTATTCTAGAACCTTCAGGGTATTGGTTAGAGAAAGTTTTAGAATTTTAATTCTCTAGGTTCATAATCATTATCACCAACAAATCATGCTTATTTAGTACGTTATGAGATTTAGAGCAATTCTAAATACTCAAATTATTTGAGCCTCCCAAAAACTGTACGAAATATCTTCAGTGGCCCCATTTTAATATTAAAATATGAACTAAAGAGTTTCCCAGAGGTTTGATGAGTGACTGACCATGTTAGTGAGTGACAGACTTGAAAAGAGCATTCAGATCTTCTGGCTCTTAGCAGTGATAATAGTATTAAATGAAAGAGTGCATATAAGGCAACTTGTGGATTTTTTAAATACCCTTTATCAGGATGAGGACTTTCCCTCCTTTATTTCTAAATTTTGATAGGTCTTATTTATGAATGGGTGTTGAATTTCATCTAATGCTTCTTCTGGATTAAGATAATCATGACTTTTTCTCCTTTACTTTGTATGACTTATTAACTTGAGTGTACTTAAAATATTGAAACAACTTTGCAGGAAATTTCCCTGGTGGTCCAGTGGTTAAAACTCTAACTCTTCCAACACAAGTGGCACAGGTTCAGTTCCTGGTCAGGGAAGTCCCACATGCCACAGGACGTGGCCACAAATAAATTCATTAAAAGTAAATACACAACCTTGCACTCCTGGGATAATCCTTACTTGGTATGACATATTACTGTCTATATATACCTATATTTCACTTGCTCACTATACCTGTATTTCTGAGGTATATTGGCCAGTACTAATAGTTTTCTTATAATGAACATATGGACACAGAAATTACCAGACTTCAAAAAACAAAATGCAGAACGTTTCCTCTTCCTCTTTTTTCTGAAACCATTTGTCAAACAAAGACTGGTCATTTTTCTTTGCTGGGATTTTTGATAGAATTCACCAAGAAGACCATTAGGTCAGAGCTACCTACCCTGATAGCTCTAACCAAAATGGCTGCCTCTGCCCTTTTCTTTCATAGCTCCCCACTGATGTCCTTCCTCTGCTTTTGTGTGAGTGAGTAACTGTACTCATAAAATCAGTGTCTGTCCATGGGGTCGCACAGAGTCGAACACAACTGAAGCGACCTACCATGCATGCACGCATTGGAGAAGGAAATGCATTGAAGAAGGCCACCCACTGCAGTGTTCTTGCCTGGAGAATCCCAGGGACGGGGGAGCCTGGTGGGCTGCCCTCTGTGGGGTCACACAGTTGGACACGACTTAAGCAACTTAGCAGCAGCAGCAGCAGCAGACCCCCCAGACTGAACACTGAGAGCTGGGATCATGTCTATTTTGTTTATGATGCTGTCTTAGAACCTAGAATAACAACAGCTGGCAAATACAACGTATGTACTCATTGAATGGTTAAATGAATGAATGAATGAGTGTAATATAACTGTTGGATACTGTTTTCACAGCTTCCCTCTGTCCTACTAGCTATTGTTACAAGTTCCTTAATTTTCATATTTCAAAAGAGTATAAATGAACTCGACACTTTTCTCACTTAAGCTTATATTTTTGTCTTCTTACATTAATATAAAGTACAGTGTAATGAAAACAGTATGAAACAAATAAGACAAATTTGAGGGCCTTTTTCCATGTTATTCTGTATAACCCCACACTGACCATAGTATTCACAAGATATGTGGTATTGGTTTTGGCCATTAGAAATTTAATCGATTTTAGTTCCTTCATTTCAATCTAAGCCTTTCCCTAATGGCAAATATGTGAAAATGTTTGATAAGTCCCAAAATGTTACAAAAAGCGAGGGGGTTGTCAATGATAATGTTGAAATTGAGAATGTTTGCCTTGGAAGTGGGCTTCCCTGGTTGCTCAGAGGGTAAAGTGTCTGCCTGCAATGCGGGAGACCCAGCTTCGATCCCTGGGTCGGGAAGATCCCCCGGAGAAGGAAATGGCAACCCACTCCAGTATTCTTGCTTGGAGAATCCCATGGACAGAGGAGCCTGGTGGGCTACAGTCCACAGGGTCGCAAAGAGTCGGACACGACTAAGCGACTACACACTTACCTTGGAAGTATGCATTTGTGTTTCCTTTAATATTCATTCAAAATGCACATATTTGAATGTTTTATGTCTAGAAAAGATGCTGGACAAAAACATTTTCAAATTTTCTCTAGGGTGTATGGGTTTGCATTTACAGTAAGGGAGTAAAATTAACTTAAAAAGAAAAAAAAAAGAGCATACTACTTAGATTATTGTGACCATGCCATTATTGTCTCTATGTATTAACTCACTTCCCTGTATTTTATTCATAAAACTGATCAGTGCCTTGAGAAATGTCCCCACAGTATCACAATGAAGGCTCCTTTTTAATATGGAAATCAAGCCACTTTCCCTTAGAATTTGACAGTGTCTAATTCTTCTCCAGTCTAAAGACAGGAGAAGGACAAGACATACTGTTTTCTAGTCAGTCCTTCAAAGTCCTGGAATCCTGTGAGACTCCAGGAAATGAAGTAACTCAAAGCACAGAACCCCAAATAAGTTATTCAGAAATCAAGTGGCTGCTTTGACACAGTTCAAATAGGATAACAAAACCATTCGACAATGTTACCAGCAAACAGGCAGCACTGACCTTGGAGAAAAGCCTTAATGATGGCCAGAAATAATTTCAGCTGCCATCAGCAACATTATATATTCATGAAGTTATGTTTATTTGTCCTTTGCATCAAACATACTTACAAACTAACCAAGTACTTAAGTTGTCTTTGCCCTCTTTGACACTAGCATAAACAGCTACTACATATATTACACATCTTTCAACTGCACAGAAAAGAGCTATTTCATAAAATATGAAAACATGATGCTGGAACTTCTTTCTCCTCCTTCTCTCCCTACCATCAACAGCTCTACAGACTCTTCTTAGGGTTTTCAAGGTATTGGTATAAATATCTATTAACCTCAGTTAATTCTAGAGGCAAGATCCAAGGAAAATTCAGAACAATGAAAGGAGAAAGAAAGGAAAAAACTTCTCTCTACATGTTTAGCTGGAAGGAGACAAATGCTCTGCAACAAAACACACTTTATATGTTGAGCTCCCTCTTCTAATTATAAATGTGGAATCTCAAAATAAAGGAACGTAGTAAAATGACAATGTCTCCAGAGAGGCAGGCAGGCTGACTACCAAGAGGCTATAAGAGGACATTTCTTTTACTGAGTTCATCATAGTCAAAGGTCTGCCCTTCAGCTTATATAGGCTCAGTGCAGTTCAGTTGCTCAGTCATGCCCGACTCTTTGCGACCCCATGGACTGCAGTACACCAAGCCTCTCTGTCCATCACCAACTTCCAGAGTGTACTCAAATTCATGTCCATCGAGTCAGTGATGCCATCCAATTTCATCCTCTGTCGTCCCCTTCTCCTCCTGCTTTGAATCATTCTCAGCATCAGGGTCTTACCAAATGAGTCAGTTCTTTGCATCAGGTGGCCAAAGTATTGGAGTTTCAGCTTCAGCATCAGTCCTTCCAATGAACATTCAGGACTGATTTCCTTTAGGATGGACTGGATGGACCTCCCTTCCATTCAAGGGACTCTAAAGAGTCATCTCCAACACCATGAATGTGTTGGAGAAGCATCAACTCTTCAGCACTCAGCTTCTTCATACTGCAACTCTCACATCCATACATGACAATTGAAAAAACCATAGCTTTGACTAGATGGACCTTTGTTGGCAAAGTAATGTCTCTGCTTTTTAATATGCTGTCTAGGTTGGTCATAACTTTTCTTCCAAGGAGCAAGCGTCTTTTAGCTTCATGGCTGCAGCCACCATCAGCAGTGATTTTGGAACCCCCCAAAAATAAAGTCTGTCACTGTTTCTATTGTTTCACAACCCTTTTGCCATGAAGTGATGGGACCAAACGCCATGATCTTAGTTTTCTGAATATTGCATTTTAAGCCAACTTTTTCACTCTCCTCTTTCACTTTCATCAAGAGGCTCTTTAGTTCTTCTTCGCTTTCTGCCATTAAGAGTCATATCATGTGCATATCTGATGTTATTGATATTTCTCCTGGCAATCTTGATTTCAACTTGTGCTTCATCCAGCTTGACATTTTGCATGATGTACTCTGCATATAAGTTAAATAAGCAGGGTGACAATATACAGCCTTGACGTACTCCTTTCCCGATTGGAACCTGTCTGTTGTTCCGTGTCGATTTCTAACTGTTGCTTCTTGACCTGCAAGCAGATTTCTCAGGAGGCAGGCCAGGTACTCTGGTATTCCCACTTGTTTAAGAATTTTCCACAGTTTGTTGTTATCCATACAGCCAAAGGCTTTGTCATAGTCAATAAAGCAAAAGCAGATTTTATTCTGGAACTCTCTTGCTTTTTTGATGATCCAGCACTGGAACTCTCTTGCTTTTTCGATGATCCAGTGGATGTTGGCAACTTGATGTCTGGTTCCTCTAACTTTTCTAAATCCAGCTTGAACATCTGGAAGTTCATGGTTCACATACTGTTGAAGCCTGGCTTGGAGAATGTTGAGCATTACTTTGCTAGCATGTGAGATGAGTGCAACTGTGCAATACTTTGAACATTCTTTGGCATTGCCTTTCTTTGGGATTGGAATGAAAATTGACCTTTTCCAGTCCTGTGGACACTGCTGAGTTTTCCAAATTTGCTGGCATATTGAGGGCAGCACTTTCACAGCATCATCTTTTAGGATTTGAAATAGCTTAACTCGAATTCCATCACCTCCACTAGTTTTGTTTGTATTGATGCTTTCTAAGGCCCACTTGACTTCGCATTCCAGGATGGCTGGCTCTAGGTGAGTGATCACACCATCATGGTTACCTGGCTCATGAAGATCTTTTTTGTATAGTTCTGTGTATTCTTGCCATCTCTTCTTAATATCTTCTGCTTCTGTTAGGTCATACCATTTCTGTCCTTTATTGTGCCCATCTTTGCATGAAATATTCTCTTGGTATCTCTAATTTTTTTGACGAGGTCTCTAGTCTTTCCCAATCTATTGCTTTCCTCTGTTTCTTTGCACTGATCACTGAGGAAGGCTTTCTTATCTCTCCTTTCTATTCTTTGGAACTCTGCATTCAAATGGGAATATCTTTCCTTTTCTCCTTTGCCTTTCAGTTCTCCTCTTTTCTCAGCTATTTGTAAGGCCTCCTCAGACAACCATTTTGCCTTTTTCCATTTCTTTTTCTTGGGGACGATATTGATCACTGCCTCCTGAACAATGTCATGAACCTCTGTCCATCATTCTTCAGGCACTCTATCAGATCTAGACCCTTGAATCTATTTCTTACTTCCACTGTATAGTCATAAGGGATTTGATTTAGGTCTTACCTGAATGGTGTAGTGGTTTTCCTTACTTTTTTCAATTTAAGTATGAATTTGGCAATAAGGAGCTCATGATCTGAGCCACAGTCAGCTCCAAGTCTTGTTTTTGCTGACTATATAGAGGTTCTCCATCTTTGGCTGCAAAGAATATAATCAATCTGATTTTGATATGGGCTATCTGGTGATGTCCATGTGTAGAGTCTTCTCTTGTGTTGTTGCAAGAGGGTATTTGCCATGATCAGTGTGTTCTCTTGGCAAAAGTCTATTAGCCTTTGCCCTGCTTCATTTTCTACTCCAAGGCCAAATTTGTCTGTTACTGCAGGTCTCTCTTGAGTTTCTACCTTTGCATTCCAGTACTCTGTAATGAAAAGGACACCTTTTTAGGGTGTTAGTTCTAGAAGGTCTTGTAGGTCTTCATAGAACCATTCAACTTCAACTCCTTCAGCATTACTGTTCAGGGCATAGACTTGGATTACTGTGATATTGAATGGTTGGCCTGGGAAATGAACAGAGATCATTCTGTCATATATGAGATTGCATCCAAGTACTGCATTTCAAACTCTGTTGTTGACTATGATGGCTACTCCATTTATTCTAAGGGATTCTTGCCCACAGTAGTAGTTATAACGGTCATCTGAGTTAAATTCACCCATTCCAGTCCATTTTAGTTTGCTGTTTCCTAAAATATTGATGTTCACTCTTGCCATCTCCTGTTTGAACACTGCCAATTGGCCTTGATTCATGTACCTAACATTCCAGGATCCTATACAATATTGCTCTTTACAGCATTGGACTTTACTTCCATTACCAGTCACATCCACAACTGGGTGTGGTTTTTGCTTTGGTTCCATCTCTTCATTCTTTCTGGAGTTATTTCTCCACTGATCTCCAGTAGCATATTGGGCACCTAACGACTTGGGGAGTTCATCTTTTCAGTGTCCTATCTTTTTGCTTTTTCATACTGTTCATGGGGTTCTCGAGGCAAGAATACTGAACTGGTTTGCCATTCCCTTCTCCACTGGACCATGTTTTGTCAGAACTCTCCACCATAATCCATCGTCTTGGGTGGCCCTACATGGCATGGCTCATAGTTTCATTAAGACAAGGCTGTGGTCCATGCAATTAGATTGCTTAATTTTCTTGATTGTAGTTTTCAGTCTGTCTGCCCTCTGATGGAGAAGGATAAGAGGTTTATGGAAGCACCCTGATGGGAGAGACTGACTGAGGGGGAAACTGGGCGGGGCCATGCTCAGTAAATCTTTAATCCAATTTTCTGTTGATAACTGTGTTCCCTCTGTTATTTGACCTGAAGGCCAAACTATGGTGGAGTTAATAAAGATAATAGCTACCTCCTTCAAAAGGTCCCATGCACACACTGCTGCCCGCAATGCCCTCAACCCTGCAGCAGGCTACCGCTGACCCACACTTCCACCAGAGAAACTCCTGGACACTCATGGGCCAGTCTCGGCCCGTGTCTTGTGAGGTCACTGCTCCTTTCTCCTGGGTCCTGGTGTGCACAAGGTTTTATCTGTGCCCTCCACGAGTCTCTTTCCCAGTCTTGTGTAAGTTCTGGCAGCTCCATGGTGGGGTTAATGGCGACCTCCTCCAAGAGGGCTTATGCCACACGCAGGTGTACGGTACCCAGAGCCCCTGCCCCTGCGGCAGGCCACTGCTGACCCATCCCGCTGCAGAAGACACTCAGACCCAGTTCTGGCTCAGTCTCTGTGGGGTCTCTGGGTCCTGGTGTGCACAAGGTTTGTTTGAGCCCTCTGAGCATCTCTGATGGGTATGGGGTTTGATTCTAAATGTGATTTCGCCCCTCCTACCATCTTGCTGGGGCTTCTCCTTTGCACTTGGACATGGGGTATCTCCTCAAAGTCGCTCCAGAGAAACCTAATTTATCAGATCTGGAGAGAAGAGGGCCCTCCACATTAACCAAGCTTATAGAGATTGACATGTAAAACAAACCAGCACTTTATTAATCGAAATGAAAACTGCAATAATCATGTAGAATATACAAGCAGAATATTCTCTATCTCTTGAACAGATTTGCATTGGATACTAAACTATAACTGCTTCGAGAATAGGGATTCAAAGACAAGAGAGTGGCCTGGATGATTTACATAATTAATGCCTTCAGGATAAGTAACCTCATGTGTCCCTATTTGCCACCAAAAATCTGTGAGTAAATCTGTTCAAACCAGCATTTGAACAACATCTTCATTCTAGTTCTTCGAAAATCTGTCTTACTACTGTGAGTTATACTATAAAGCTTTAAGGGTAGTTTTAGTTTACTCTGTTTAGCCACAGTAGATTTTTGTTAACGCTCTCAGGACTGATTAATCTGCTAAAGGCTAACTTAAAAAGCACTGATGCCTTGAATATAGACTATATTTAACATATTCCTGGGAAAGAGAAAATTTCTATCTATAATGTGTATTGCAGAAATGTAGAAATGCTTACATCTTATTTGAGCTCATCACAGAACTCACACAGTTAAATAGTACCTTGATTTGTCCCTCCCACTCAACTCTCTTGTTAATATCCTGGAACTCTGGGACTCTATTTTATTCATATTCTATTCCAGAATTTAATCTCAATACCCAGATTGAAAATCAATTTATTCACTGGTTGTTTAAAAGAATACAAACACACACACACACACACACACACGTATATGGAACAGTATCACTTCCCTTGAAGTGAGTTCCCCTTGAAGCATGAGTAGGACTTCTTGTGGATTCTGAGAACCTGTCAAGGTATTGGGGTTAGAGTGAAAGAGGATGGGAAAAAGAAGTGGGTGTAAAACACAAACAGAAAAAAACAGGACTCCCGAAGACAATGCTTTCACTACTTGTAAATTTTTCTCAGTTCAGTTCAGTTCAGTCGCTCAGTCGTGTCTGACTCTTTGCAACCCCATGAATCGCAGCACACCAGGCCTCTCTGTCCATCACCAACTCCCAGAGTTCACTCAGACTCATGTCCATCGAGTCGGTGATGCCATCCAGATAGGTCTTAATCATAAACAGAGCATGTCAAAACAAAGACAGGCTTTACATTTTAAGGCTCCTCCTTCTAGCTATGTTCAGGGAATGTTCCTAAATTCGATTTTAGGAAAATTCTGAAGTACCCCTCCCTACTTTTTTAAGCAAATCTTCTCTTTACAAAATTTCCAGGGGACATGCTGATTCCAGGAATGATTGAGTAAAAAGGAAATAGTGAAACTGAGCAAGAGTTAAAAGGAATGGAGCATGCCAGAAACAAATGTTCTCCATAAGAGTGGAAGTAAGAATGTACTAAGATTAAACAGAAGCTTTCCCACTTTTGAAGAATACAACCATATTTCAAAGGACTTTGCTAAATCAAATAATAGAAGGCAAAAGAAAACATTTTATATTAATTATACAAAGAAACAAATGCAGACACCATAAAATGAAAAAAAAATCCAAGAACTCTGCTATAAATTCAATAACAGATAGGCATACAAATTATGAAATTGAATCTACAGAACTACTGTGGAGCAAACAATTTCATTTTACCCCATGAGATTTCTTATTTAACTTTTAAGATTTTTTTTCAAAAGAATTGTGCAACAAATTGCTTCTTGATGCAATTTAAGATACTAAGCAAGATCAATATACATACCAGTAGAACTGACATCTAAGTTGAGCTACGGATTACAGCCGATTCAAGCTCCAAGCCAGCCTATAAACATGTGACAATCTTTGTTAGTCTAATGGGCAGTCTACCCAATCTATTTCTAACTTCAGAATTGTTATGCTCTGCTTAGTAGCTCAGTCGTGTCCGACTCTTTGTGACCCCACGGACTGTAGCCCACCAGGCTCCTCTGTCTATGGAATTCTCCAGGCAAGAATACTGAAGTTGTCATGCCCCTCTCCAGGGGATTTTCCCAATCCAGGGATAGAACCCAGGTCTCCCACAGTGCAGACAGATTCTTTACCATCTGAGCCACCAGGGAAGCTAAGAATTATTATAACTCATAATAATGAAAGTCAGATCACAACTTGACTTTCAGAGCCAAAGTAATTAATGAAAAGCAATGCCACTAGTGCTGTTAACTAGAATATATTTACTCCTTAGCAAAAAGTGTTCATGGAAGTCAGACAGACCTTTGTTTGAAATGATACAAACATTTTCATGAATCCACCCTTCACAAATATCAATTCCTCAAGTAATTTTCTATAAGTTGCTCAGACTTGAACTCTGAAAAAATACTTGATTTTTTTTTGAATAACAAATACCTCCTCAGCAAGACTTCTAAAAATTTAGGATGGAAGAATTTGGGAGCTGGTTGAATCTGATTTCTTTCTGCCCAGTAGAGTGACATAATGCTTAAGGGCATAGGCCTGGGTTTGAGTCCTGGAATTACCATCTCTTAGCTGTGGATCATTGATAAAGTTATTAACTCTCTAAGCCTTAGTCTTCTCATCTGTAAAATGGTGATAACAACAGCACTTAACCCAGACAGTCATGTTGATTAAACAACATAATTCATGAGAGAGTAGCACACAATAAGCAGTCTGTAAAGGTGGAATTAGAAAATCCTAGAATATATATTTTGGTGGTCTAGCCTTTAGAGATTTTTAATATCAAATAACCAACAGAAATGAAATACTATTTATGTTTTTCCCCAAGAAGGTGATAGTTTATAGTCAATTTATATATCCAATAGTTGACAATTTATATATCTTAAAAAATTAAATATGCATTCTCATAGTTTGAGCCATCTTTCTGAACGGGACACAAAGGTCTTGGGTCTTGAAGTCCACAGTGATGTCAGCTGGAGACCACACTTATCTTTCCCCCAAAATGCTCAAAAACTGATCATCCTCTGTGTAGAGAAAAAGGATTTTCAAAAACAAGAGCTATTGTGATTGGTAAATAGCTAGTGTTTCATCAACTTTCTGTATTGCCACAACCTTCAGGCTGGTCTATGGTTCCTGTTCACTGCCACTCATCTGGCCTGAGAGAAAGGAGAATTATGACAGCCAAGTTAGCAATGTGAAAGTAAGTAAAGTAAAGTGAAGTCGTTCAGTCGTGTCCGACTCTTAGCGACCCCATGGACTGTAGCCTGCCAGGCTCCTCTGTCCATGGGGTTTTCCAGGCAAGAATACTGGAGTGGATTGCCATTTCCTTCTCCAGGGTAGCAACGCGAGTGTAGAGATAAATGCAAGCAGATACATGGAAAGAACAATTAATGGCCCCAGAGAAGCAAAATTAAAACCATATATTCAGAAAAAAGAAATATGTGCTCACTTTCTAAGAAGTCCATGTTGTTATCACTTTTTGTGAAAGGAATCAAGCAGGGGCATTTAGCTGTAAAGGCACAATGGTTAAGATATGTACTGACAGCCTTGGTTAGACTCACACATGCTATTGGCTTTGAAAGTCCATTACATTTCCATTTACACAGAAGGAAAAATGGATAGTAATGTCTCCATCTCATGGTTATTGTTACAATTTACTGAGATAATGTATGTAAAGTACAGTATAGAGCACTGTATCAGAACTGTGATAGCTATCATTACTATTATTATTTGCTACAGAAGTATCTAAGAGGCCCTTTTACTGTGCTTTCCTATCCTTCAATGCTAGAGATTAGTCTCCCACTAGATTTTCAAATTAAAAAAAAAGAAGAAAAAGTCAGCCACAGCCTAAAAGCAAAACAGTAGCCAAACATAGAAGAAAACAGTTGATCAGCAATGATTTTAAGATACTTAATTCAGTTGCCTTCCCATTGAAAAGATACTCAAAACAAGGGCAGTGCTTCCATGAACCTGAAAGCTTGGGTATATAAAATGGGCACGCAGAGACACAAATTTATATAATTTATGTAACTTATATATAAACTGGAGAGGAAGGCATAGATCTAACTCATTTTACATATTCATCTTAAAGATGAATAAATTCATGCCTAGAAAATGTCTCCCCCAAGGTTACCAGATGGTTAGTCACTAACACTGGAAGCCAAGTATCTGCCAGTCTTTCCATTAAGACCAACAGCTTTCCACGCAATTCATTCCTGGCTTTAATTATCAGCAAAGTTTCCTGTTAGGAAGAATAGATTTCTAAAGCAATTCTGGATTGCCCTTGAACACTGACAAAAAGAAACAGTTAGGACAATTTATATCAGATTTGAGGGATGCTTTAGATGATGTCATTTCCCAATTTCATTGCAGGATATTATTTCCGGGTTTTATTCTCAAGACTCAAAGCAATGAAAGAAAGTCAAGCATAAAGGGTAGTGTTTACCTGAATAATTGGAACAGCTTCTTATGAGCTGTTTTATTTATACTTTGGGTAAATATATTATTCAGGCAGTTTACTTTCATGCATTACATATTTTTATAACATTTTAAATGTATATAGTTTCATAAACCTTGTCTAATATACATTGTAGGCTGACAATAATTATTAGAAATCGAAGCATATCATGGAACACTGTAAGAAATTCAGAGAATTTCTAGCCTTTTTAATTTTACTATTGATACACCCACTGTGGAATTGACAGAATGTCATCGTCAACTCATCTGAAAGAACAATGATTTTCCTCTACTTATGTATTTACATTTGAACACAGATCTTCAGAATAAATCTGCAAAACTAGGACTGATTTATAACAAATCATTGCAAGCATTCCCAGGTTGTTATTAAGCCCACGTGATAATATCATGGGGGAAACAACCCATGGGGTCACAGACTTGGACACAGCTGAGTACACAGCCTGAGCATAAGAATAACACCATACCACGTTCTTGTTGCTGTGTAGTTGCTCTGTGATGTCTGACTCTTTGCAACCCCATGGACTGTAGCCTGTCAGGCTTCTCTGTCCATGGGATTCTCCAGGAAAGAATACTGGAGAGGGTTTGACATTTCCTTCTCCAGGGGACCTTCCAGACCCAGGGATCAAACCTATATCTCCTGCATTGGTAGGTGGATTCTTTACCACTGAATCCACTGAGCCGCCTGGGGAGTCCATACTTGACAAAAATTCATTTTCTCTTACTGTGTGCCAAGGATTGCGTTAAATAATCATTTTAGCTCAGGATTTCTCCATTTTAGCGCTTCTGACATTTGCGACTGGGGCATTATCTGTTGTAGGGAGCTGTCCTGTGCATTATAGGAGGTTTTGCAGTATCCATAGCCTCGACCTTCCAGAAGCCAGCCCTCGAACTGAAATGCTTCCAGACATTGCCACATATCTCCTGGGTGGCAAAATTACCCCTGTTGAGAACCACTGTTTTCATTAATTGAATTCTCTCAGTAATCCCATGAGGTATATATTATCGTCTCCATTTTGTAGATGAGAGAAACCAGGAGTTTAGCAATTTGCCCAAGGTCACACAGACAGAAAGTGGAAATCCAATCATTGGCAAATCGCCCATAATTTAATCACTGGATGATACAACCTCACTCAAGGACCCAGATGAACATAAAATCAAGTTCTATGTATCCACAGACATCTTCCCAGCCTCAGTGAAATGGAGAGACTCCTTCAGAAAGGGGCACATACCAGTACCCTGCAAAATTTTTATTTACATGTACAGTGTATGAGTCCCTGAGTTATGCTGCAGCCACACGGAAGGTGAACATTTTAGTGGCTCAGAGTATCAAAATTTCCTTTCTGGTTCTGGTTATTAATATATTGTCGCTGTCACGTGGCCTGAACTTTTTTCCTCCATCATCCTGGGATGTGAGTCAAGGCTGAGGACTTGCAGGGGACAGGCCAGTCTCTAGCAAGGTGATAACAAACTACTTGGAGAGGCAATGTTTCTGCTCAGAAGTGACACAGATCATGGTCAAAGCAAGCCAGGTGGTCCAGTTTAAAGACAGTGGGCAGGAAATTGTACTTTCCCTTCAGGGGTGGAGGATAGGCACTAGGGAGAGGCCAGGTGAAGAACATCCCTTAGTAGGAGAGAATAAAATTTTTGAAATATAATACAGCCTTCATACAACTACACTGAAAAGCGATAAGAGGTAATGTCATTTAGAAAAACAACTTATTCAAAATGCCCATATCTGTATGTTTTCTAGAGGTTTCCGTTGGAGAAAGCATTTCTGATGTGGCATCTAAATGCCAGAAATGGACATGTTCCATATTTTAGAATCTCAAAACAGTAAGACAGCAGAGATGTCACAAAACAAAGTGGATGCCATCTTCTGATTCTTTTTTTCACCACCTTCCTTTGAGAGACTCAACAAATTTCTTTCCTTTTCTCTGAACTCATTCCATCATCTCTTAAATAGAAGCTCTAAAAAAGCTATTCGACTTCTACCTGATTCCTAGTCTATTCTGAATAAGAAGAAGGTAATCTTCTGAAAATAGAAAGTGTAAATTGGTCATCACCAGGGCAAGATGGTGGGGGAAATGGGTGGTCAAAGGGTACAAACTTCCATTTATAAGATGAAAACTTTCTAGAGATGTAATATACATACAGCATGGTGACTACCGTCAGCACTACTGTATTGCATATTTGAAAGTTGCTAAGAGGGTAGATCTTAAAAGTTCTCACCCTACATGTAAAAAGGTAACTGTATGAAGTGGTGAATGGGTTAACTAACCTTGCTGCTGCTGCTAAGTCGCTTCAGTCGTGTCTGACTCTGTGCGACTCCATAGACGGCAGCCCACCCGGCTCCCCCATCCCTGGGATTTTCCAGGCAAGAATACTGGAGTGGGTTGCCATTTCCTTCTCCAATGAATGAAAGTGAAAAGTGAAAGTGAAGTCACTCAGTTGTACTGTGGTATAATTTCACAAGGTACAGGTATATCAAATCATCACTTTGTACACCTTAAACATAAACAATGCTATATATGTCTATTATGTCTCAGTAAAACTGGAAAAATAAAATAAGAAAAAAGAAAGGATGCTTGTGTTTGGTATTTGGTGAGAAAACATGGCATCAGTCATGGATGTCTGTGAGAGGATTCATCACAATGTATACATCACAGTGAAAGTTATTCGTTGTAATGCCTTCACACACAAATCTCCTCTCCCCTTTCCCCTCTGCCACCATTGCCTCTCACTTCCAACTCTCATCCTCACCTTCTCTGTATCATCTCTCTCTCCCTCCCTCCCTCCCTCTCTCTCAAACACACGCACACACACACAAATATACCCCCACATTCTCTCAGGAAAATTTAACATAAAAATCACAGAAGTCACTATAAAACAACATTGGTAAAAACAACGTGGCAAAAAACATTTGGTTTTTTACCAAATGTTTTAAGGATCATTTAGTGGAGCTACATAATATGTACATTTAATTGCAAGTATTCTTGGTCAGGAAGATCCCCCAGAGGAGAACATGGCAACTCACTCCAGTATTCTTGCCTGGAGAATCCCATGGACAGAGGAGCCTGGCGGGCTACAGTCCACTGGGTCGCACAGAGCCAGATACAACTGAAGAGACTTAGCGCACATGCACACATCCTTGGAAGGAAAAGAACAGGGCAGAGAAGTGGAAGGAAGGAGGGTAGGATAAAGAGAAAAGAGGCGCCTGATAGGTTACACATAGTGGCGAATCACCCTCCTCCCACTGAGACACGAAGTCCGACTTTCTTACCTCGACTTTTGAACTGGTACTAGTGATTTTCTTGAACAATATATAGAATGCAATCTCAGGGACATTCCAGGACTTCTGAGGGCAGATGACTATACCTTCTAGCCTTGCTGCATTAGCCCAGACTATTTGGAACACTTAGTACTGCGGACTGAATTATTCACCCCCTCCCCCGCAACAAATTTGTTGAAGTTCAACTGTGAAAGTGATATTATATGGAAATAGGATCTTTGTGGTTGTAATAAAGCTAAAATGAGATTGTAGTGGATTAGTGTGGGCCCTAAATGTAATGATATCCTTATATGAAAAGAGCTATCAGGAGATAAAAGGACACAAAAGGAAGACAGTCACATAAAAACAAAGGAAGAACACGGATTGACCCGGCTACAAGCCAAGGAATGTCAAGCACTGCTGACAACCACCAAACGTTACAAACAGGCAAGGAAGGATTCCTCTCTGGAGCCTTCAGCGGCAGCACCACCCCCCCATACCCCCAACACTTTGATTTTGGACTTCTAGCCTCCAAAGCTGTGAGAGAATAATTTTTTTGCTGTTTTAAGCCACTCATCCCCAAGAAACAGAAACACCTGGTCTCGGAATGCTCCCCGTGGGAACCTACCACCCATCCATATGATGAGAACCACAAGCCACATGGATATGTGGACATCCGTCCACAACCACAGCCCTAACTGAGCTTCTGGTCAACAGGCAGAATCAACCGCTAGGAAATCCCGGCTGAAGCAACAGGTTGCAGGTGGAAGAAGTCATTGTGGAAGCTGACACTCTGTGCATCTGAGATAATCTGCCTAAGCAACTCCTTCCAGGATTCCTGATCCACAAAACTGTGAGCAAAATAAAACTGTTTCTAGCTATTACGTTTCCTGGTAATTTGTTACACGGTAATAAATAAATGGAGTTGAGTCCAGTACCTAAAGGTGGGTTACAGAATAAAAACCTAAAATATATAGTCTTGGCTTTGGGCCAGGTAGCAGGCAGAAATTGGAGGGACTTTGAGGAGTCTGCTGGTGATGGCTTGAAGGACAATCAGGAAAGAAAAAAATCATATTCCAAAGAAAGGGATGTCATAATTATGAACTGGCAACATGGATGCCTGTCAGATAATGAACCCTTGGATTTGCCTGAAGAGATTTCTAGATATAAGGTGTAAATTACCAACTGCCCCAGCAAAAACTTTCTCAAATTTCTTTTTCAAATTTCTGACTAATGCAAAAATCAGCAAAATAAATAAATTTCAAGCTACAAGGTCTAGGAATAAAAAAACAGAAGAAAGAAGGTAGGAGAACAAGAAAGAAGAGTGTGATAGATTAAGATTATTCACTAATTGTGTCCAACTGTTCACAACCTCATAGACTGTAGCCCACCAGGCTCCTATGTCCATGGGATTCTCCAGGCAAGAATACTGGAGTGGGTTGCCATTCCCTTCTCCAGGAGATCTTCCCATCCCAGGGGCTAAATGTGAGTCTCCTGAATTATAGATGCATTCTTTACCATCTGAGCCAAGGAAAGAGGTGAGGAGAAGACACATTAAAGATGATGACAAATCCTTGACATTCTTCCAACAGAGAGGTGAAATTGAATTCCTGTACCCTTGAATCTGGACTAATGTTCCATATTTATTACATAATAGTGAATAACTGGAACAGAGGAAAAGAGGTAGTGAGGGAACAAAAGAAGAAAAACATTTGAAATTGTGAACCTTTTAGAATGAGAATAAAATGCCTGATATAAATCCACCTTTTAATATTGGAGCACTTCACCTACTCAATGTTATTTGAATGTTTCAAGATTATATATGTACAGTTGCATCATGGTCACTAACACAAATCAATGACTTTACGGGATGGGTGACCAAATTGGCTGTTTAATTCTGGGGGTATCTATCTAAGCTGTATTCACTCCTTCATTGTATTCTAACTGAGAAGGGCATTTTTGTTTGTAAGGTGGTATCTCCCTAAGGGATTTTGAAGAATAACCTTCTTGCCTTAGGCCTGGACTTCAGAACTTCAATTTGACCTAAGATATGTCTTTATCATATCCTTTCAAACAAAAAGGATTCACACAAGGCAGAACACTCCTGATACAAAGTTCTGAGTAAGTGTTAAATGAGGAAGATGCAAATCTAATACTACGCATTCTTTTATAGCTAAATCTCCTTCTTCCATGAAATATTTAAAATGGCTCAAAAGCAAGACAATTCACACTCTATGAAAAATAAAATATGTACGTAAGTCGAGCATCAGAGAAAATTTAAGCAAAGTAAAAGTAACAAATTATGAATAGTCAAATTAATGCTAAATAGTTAATGAACTGAATTTGATTCTGAGCATCCAGACAACTAAATGGCAAAAGGAAATAACCATTTTGTGCTTCTTAAAGAAAGTGAAAACATTTTTCAATGCAAAGGAGAAACAAAGTTATTCTGCCAGAGAATTCTGAAAAAAATATTCCTTAGAAGACTAACATCAGGACACCCTGATTTCAACAATATCTCTACAGTTAACCTCACAGAAAACCACATTTCATTTAATGTTTCTTCAACCTTTCTCAATGAATAAGAACATAATTTCAAAACTCGTCTCAGTCATAGAAACATATAAGGCCAAGAAAACCTGTCCAAAGACATACTTCTAATATTTTTTCCCTTTCTCTACTATAATAGGAACTCTTGAAGGTCAAAAAGCTTATTTTTCTTCTCAGTGCCTAGTATCACACCTATGTGGCACATGGTATCTGCAGATATACCATACTTCTGTGTTCTGAGAGCACATCTGAGGCAAGGGTCCTTATATAAAGAAGCCAAATCCATTTCCTTTCACAGTTCAGACTCAAAAGAATGACAATGTGCTTTGTTTATGCTATGTTAGAATGCATAATAATACATAAAAGCATGCAGCGATGTATGAAATTCTGGCAAACAAAAAGCTAATATTACTATGGGAGTTATCTGGATGTACTTTTCTTTCCTTTTCCACAATGCATTGCAGTGTGAAATGTTTATAGCCTATATCTCATACAGAACTAAATCAGAGTCTCACTTACTAGAAAATTGAAGGAGAACAAGTGGATTATGCTGGTTAAGCATTAAAATATCCCAAAAGGCTTGGGAAAAAATCAAGACACCAGCACCATTAAAAATAGGCATTGTTAGTAGCACAACAGCAGTATTAAATCTGAATGGTGAGATGGGAAGAGGAAATCAGTGCACGAGGTTGGTGGAGATTTACAGAGAGTTTCACAAGGCAGTTTAATGCTTAGGCAGCTGACTTTTATTGCTATCTCAAGGGCCAGATCTGACTAAAACTCTCCCTAGTCTTCACTCCACATTGTGCTAAAGTGGAATGGAGCATCGAGGCAAAGAGATTTAATGTCTTTACCATTTGGAGGGGGATAAAAAAAATAGAAAGCTACCTCTGTAGAGCCAGACTGGTAAGAAGCACATACCTCCCCAGCAAGGAGCAATTTCTATCTGGATTGGGGAGGGGGGGAGGGTACCATTCCATTTATCTTACAGTTTTATGAGCACTCTGGGTCCTAAAGAACCAAAATAGGCAGAGTAAACGGGAAAGTATTTAGAGGCTGATACTGCAGAAGAACAGGTATCTACCCATCAAACAACTTATACTTTGATGAGTACATACTCAGACCAGAGGGTAAGGGCAGATGAGACCTGAAAGGCAAAGACAGTGTACTCTCCCCCCGGAGATTAGGACTGCGTGAAGAAGAGATGCAATAACAGAATGTGCTACTTAAAAGTCTCCTAAGAGTTTATCAGGTCTGGTAGCTTTCAGACTGTCCTCCTGTAAGTCCTACCATAGGAAAGGAGGGAAGACGAGTTCAAAAGAAAAGTCTCCAGCACCTTCTCCTGCTTTAAACAGAGCAGCTCCACTTCATCTCGTGTGTGCACAGTCGTGTCTGATTCTTCGAAACCCCATGGACTATAGCCTGCCAGGCTCCTCTGTCCATGGGATTTCCCAGGCAAGAATACTGGAGTGGGTTGCCATTTCCTTCAGCAGGGAATCTTCCAGGCCCAGGAATCAAACCCAAGTCCCCTGCACTGGCAGGATTATTTACCACTGAGCCACACGGGAAGCCCCTACTTTATTTCATATATTGTATTAAAAAAAAACAAAAACAAAACAAGCAAAAAAACCCTCTCTTTATGTTAAGTCCGTCAGTAGCGAAACTTGAAGGCCTTTTAAGAAAATGATTAATCATTTGAGACAGTAATCTGTTACTTTGCTTTCCCAGCATTTATTTTTGCCTCTTTGGGTCCCTGAACTGCCAGAAGACACCACAATTCTCTCATTGTCCTTATCGAATTGGCTGCAGTAGCAAAGATATTTGGCTAATTCGCTTTATTCAACCTCTCTGGGCACAGTAACTGGTTAGAAAAAAAGTTTATGACTTAAGGCAGATCAGAGCTCAAAAGACTCAATCCAGGGCTTTTAGGAGAGCCTCCAGGTTAGAGGTAGCTTAATCCATTAGGATCACTGAGAGGATGGGGCTGAGCCTGGAGTTACTGGAAGACACCTTCTGGACAACGGTGTCCAGCTCAGGAGAAAGAGCCCCTGCGTGCTGCCTTGTACAAAGCCAGCCCTGTCCCTGGAGTTTTGGGTATACGACAAATAAACACCTGTTTTTGTCATTTTGTTTTCTCCTCTTTACAAACTAAGGGCTTCCCTGGTGACTCAGATGGTAAAGAATCTGCCTGCAATGCAGGTGACCTAGGTTCAAACTCGGGGTGAGGAAGCCCACCCTTGAGAAAGGAATGGCAACCCACTCCAGTATTCTTGCCTGGAGAATTCCATGGACACAGGAGCCTGGCAGGCTACAGTCCATGGGGTCGCAAAGAGTCAGACACGACTGAGTGACTAACACACACACAGTAAGTAGACACACCTAATGGGAACCCAGGGACCCTGACTCTCAGATTCACGCTCCTTCCACACATTCATCCTTGTGTTCAAGGTAGTATATACTCAAAGAAGGAATGATATTCTAAAAACAAAGATAGTTCTAAAAACTGAGGGAAATATCCCTCCCCCCAAAAAAAATCACATTCTGAATTTAGTAGAGGAACACATAGCAAATCTATAGCGGATCCCTTCATTGTGTTTGTGAATTCAAATTTGTATGTGCCTTGACCTGAATATCTAATTTCAACCTTGCAGAGTCTTTATGGCCCAAGACTGTGGTTCAGGGATCCTCAGAAGAGGGTCGGCCTGAGTCCTGAGCACCTTGAGAACACATTTTGGCATTTAGAAAGTATGCTTCTGCTCACCCTGAGTCATTAAATCTTTAGCCACCCCCACCCCCAAGTGGAAATACCGCAGTAGTAATTGACCATGCTGGGCTTCCCTGCTGGCTCAGTGGTAAAGAATCTGCCTGCCAGTATAGGAGATGAGGAAGACACAGGTTCAACCCCTGGGTCAGGAGTAGAAAATGGCAACTGACTCCAGTATTCTCACCAGGGAAATCCCATGGACAGAGGAGCCTGGCGGGCTACAGACCATGGGGTCGCAAACAGTCGGACACGACTTAGCAAGTAAACATTAACAATTAACCATGCCAGAGTTATATTACTTCATGAGAACTGTAGCTCAGTAAATGATCTCTCCCCCTTTGCTCTTTGTATTTTCACTTATTTTAGTGGTGGAAAGGAAATTTTACAAATCTATGTGGTGATAAAATACAGTTCATTTTGTTCTATGATTAACTAGCTGCCTAGCCTTGGGCAAGAAAGTTCAATACTGAGTCTACTTTCAAGGTGTTTAGGTGAGTGACTCCTCTCTCAAATCTCTTTAGGATCTAGCTATCTCTGAGACTGTGGACTTAATCACATCATAATCTACACAAATCTAAAACTGTGGTGAAGTCTGGCCTTCAACACTTTGATGGGGATGGAGAAGAAGCTGGATGCAGGCTGCGGAGACAGGCGTCTCAGTGTAGATTTCCCTTGTAAAAGTCTGCTTTATAAATATTTCTGTCTGTTTTTCTAAAACCCGCATGGAAATGTTTAAGGTAGACAGATTCTAATCAAAAAGCAATTCTTACAAATATTAGATCAGAAGAAAAATTTGATAGTCAAAAGAAATAAAAACTATCTCCTTAAAAATCATTGATCTGAGAAAAGTAGGTTTATGCAAACCAGTGGCCATTCCCATTCTACACATGATGCAAATTTTCCAATATTTCTACAGATCTTATAAAAGTATTTCAGGATATGAACTTTGGGATGAAAATATAACTCATCAGCAGTTACTTAGTAAAGCAAATACATGGAATAAAATATTGCTTCTTTTGATAATTCTGTCACTGCTATCATAATTCCACAGAAAAAGGAAGCACAGTGTGATGAAAAATGGTTTGAACTTCAAACACAGACCTGGCTCTAACTCAAGTCCAACTGGAAATTTACTGTAAGAGATCTTGGAGAAGTTATCTAAACTCTTAGAAACCTAGCGTATATTTCTATATATATAGTATCTTTTTAATAATACATGCGTGTGCTCAGTTACTTCAGTCATGTCTGACTTTTTGCAACCCCATGGACTGACTGTAGCCTGCCAGGTTCCTCTGTCCACGGGATTTCCCAGGCAAGATTACTGGAGTGAGTTGCCATTTCCTTCTCCAGGGGATCTTGCTGACCCAGGGATTGAACCAGTGTCTCTTATGTCTCCTGCATTGGCAGGCAGGTTCTTTACCACTAGTACCACCTGGTAGATACACTTAATACATATAATAATATATATGTGTGTGTATATATATACCCATGGACTGTAAATATATATATATATGTGTGTGTGTGTGTGTGTGTGTGTGTGGATACATATTTTTCTCCAGAGTGATTGAAGGTACTAAAAATATCAACACCTAATTAGTGAAGGAACCACTGTGTTATAAAAATATTTCAAGTATTCAAACTCTCAACCACATAGCTAACTACAGATAGAAATTCACAGCATACAAAATTCTTTTGGGGTATTCTTTAAGCTGTTTTCACAGAATGCTTTAGCCCTCACCCCAAAGTTTCAAATGTCTGGTTAGATAGAGCTTGGTTCCTTGGCTTTCTCCTAAATTGTTCCCATTTTCCCTACATTCAAGGGAAATACCCATGCTCTCTCTCATTTTCCTTGTCCGCATGGTTTCCCCCTGCCCTCTCTTCCCCCTCTGCTTCTCTTGTCACCTCTGTTTATCTTTCTGAGCCCACTTCATTTTCTTCTTTCTCAACTGGCTTATATAGAATTCCTTCTCTATCCAAAATTCTTGCTAGCTTTCTTTTCAGCTGATATGGTTTTGCATATTACCCTCTGAGTTTCAATTTCAGAAGTTTCTATGTTTCAATTTCAAAGTCAGCATTTATCTTACAATGAAATGACCAGGCAAAGGCCGAGTACAGAGTATCTTCTGGGGCCCTGTGGGAGGAAGGAAGTGTCATTGTCAATCAAGACATGGTTGGGGGAAGCAAGGGAGAAATCACTTAAGCCTTTACCTGTTTGAATGTACAGATTTCAGAAATAACTGGCACAGATGGGAACATCAGAATGGTATTAGATTATTGAGAAATAAACATTTGGGAAGAACATAACTGAGACAATGATAAAGAGAAAGGACTTTAGGAACTAAAACAAAGGACTCTCTTATCCTAGTTTTTTATCATTTTTTCTGAAGGTCCCATAAACTCCCAAGTGTAACTGGCCTGAGGCAGAAGGAGACAGTTGGAACCCTCAGCTAAAATGAGCAGAGCTCATCAGAAACTTTCTGATAAGAACATTCTTGAATACCCTCTTGAATACAATCTTAATTTAAGTCACAGCAAAAGTTTACAAATTCTCAAATTGCAATAACAAAATAGAAATACTTATTAATCTCTTATTAAGGACAGTTAAGAGGCTATTTCTTTAAAATTTGATAGTTAAAAGGGATAAAGTCAAAAGCCAAGTCAAAAAAAATCATTCTTGCTACAAATTTTTATACAATCCATTCAGAGAAAATAATATTTACTTTGCCCATTATTTATTATTAATTAGAGATCACATTAAAATTGTAGAAGCCAGCATAGTCTTTTCAATCAATGGAATAAAGAGGAATTTCTTATCTTTTTTTCCTTTCTACTTATTGGGAAGCTTTACTGATTTTTTTTTTTTTAAGTTGTATCAAATGGTGATTTTAACTTTCAGTAACTTCCTTCAGGGGTAGAGTGACTTTAGAATCAATAGTACAAAAAAAAAAAAAATAGTACAGTAAAGCTATAGTAGTTTATGCTGTAATAATAACTATAATAAGAATCTCCAAATCTCAATAAACTTCTAAAAATATGCCATTGTTCTTTCTTCATATCCATGCTGGATCAGCTGGGAGCTTTGCTCTGAGGATGATTAAACAATCACTATTTTGAACATCTCAGGATTTCCTGTTTCTGTTCAATGTACCCACTACAGAGCTGTTTTTGAAATCATGGTGTCCTCGGTGACAATTCACTGAAGAATGTCATTTTCATAATTCTATGATGAAACAATGTGTACAATGATTATACGAAAAAAAGAAAATGTGTGTATGTTTGCTAAGGTACAGAATACCTATGTAAGCATACAGCTGACTCTTGGACAATGGGTTTGAATTGCATGGGTCAGTTTATATGCAGCTTCTTTTTCCATAGTAAAAATGGCAGTACTACATGATCCATGGATGGTTGAACCCACGGACGCAGAAACATACAGAGGAATGCTGGATATGGAGGAAATGACTATGTACAGTATATAGGGCTGGCTATGAATTATAGCAGGATTTCCAACTGTGTGGAGGGTCAGTGCCTCTGAGCTCCACTGTTCAAGGGTCAACAGTAAGGATAAGAAGCTGATAAGTGTGGTTGACTATGAAGGAGAACTAGATAGCTCACAATAGGTTTAGATACAGAATTACTTTTCTGTTTATACACATCTATATATGGTTATTGTTGTACTATGTGGATGAATTTTCTGCAAAAGGTAAATAGTCATTAAAATATTTCTCTTTAAATGCCTCTTATCAAGGGTAGGTCGCAAGAATATTGAACATAGCATATGGTAAACTTGGTTAGTTCATGAAAACATAAAGCTCATGTGATTGGTCTCATTGTCATTTTGAGCCACTCCCTGAAACCACAAGTCCCAGATAACAAAATTAAGATTTCAAAAATATTATCAGATTTTCACCACACAGATCCCTCATTTCACACTACAAAATGCACAGACAAAGAGAAAGAGAATTTCACAGCATCTCGACACATGGAGAAACTCTGGAGGTCATCTGATTTAATGGCCCAAGTAACTTATATAACAGTGTATATCAACTATATTTCAATTAAATAAAAAACTGTTCTATGCTGCCTTATCATCCATTTTGGATAGAAGAAGGCAGCCATATGGATAAGATTAGTTCATGCTTCAACGAAAGCCCCTCTGTCTTACACAGTTTTTCCTTGTTAAGCTTTTGTCCAAAGTAACGATTCTAGAAAATCTTCGAAGGCCACCGATGTGAGAATCTCCTCTATAACATGCTGATAAGAAGCAATCCAACTTCTGCAGGAGAACCTTAAAACGCTAAGAATTCACCACCTCATTATGTGCTTGGATAGCTTCAACTTTTAGAAAGTCTGTCTCCCACTAAGCCCAAATCTGCCTTCCTATAACTTTGATCAATTGGTTCACATTCTTGCTTTGGGCTATTTAATTGCTGGTAGAGATTTCAGTTGCTTCCCTGAAGGCAGAAGACTTAATGTTTTGTAACTACTATTGATCTTTGGCCAGCTTTGGCCTGTAGCTGGGCAGCTAGATAATTTATTTCTCTTTGAGGTTCTCTGATACTACCTCTGAGCTCCATTTTCTGCTTTATTTCTTGATGCTTTCATTTCTTTATGTGAAGAAATTTGAACACATGATCTTTTTTTTTTTTTACTATGAGCTACACATTTTTACATAAATACCAATTAGCTGCTAATTATTAAATGTGTAGGTGAGAGGGCACAGATACATATTTATAGCTCAAATGAAAGCTTGTGGTAATTTAGATTAAATAGTATGAAAATCTTTATAACAGTAATATTAGAAAATTAAGTAATGAAACAAACTGCCAAGAAAGGTTGCATAATGACTGTCACTAGAGGTATTCAAAGAAGAAATGGCCACCTGTTGGGAAATGATGGTTTAGAGCTAATTATATCTTCTGGTTATCATCTGTGGATATTTACCTAGAATATCCTCTTCAGATTACTTTAAATTTTAGTGATTTTAAAAGGCACAATTTAAGCATATTTATATAAACACATGTCTGAATCATCCATCAATACTACTTTTAAAAAATTGCTATTAAATGCTTAGAATTTTTAGTACCCTACATAATCCTCAAGAAATAATCTGAAAAAAATGGGAGCACAAAAATGCTCACTGTAGATTTATTTATGGGAGTACATAACTTATAAACAATCTAAATGTCAAAACATAGTAAACTGGCTAATAACTTACGATACACGCATGCAAGGAAAAACTGGGTAACCAATTAAGCTGTATTCACAGTTTGTAATAAAATATATAATGTTAACTTATACTATTAAGTCGAAAACCAAGGCCTGAAGTTGCATACAAAATATGATTTCAACTATGGGGAAAACTGAATAGGAAAAAATGGTATAGCTCTGCCAACAAAGTGTCGAATATTTTAATATAGACCATTTCCTCTGCTACACTTAAGAAGGTTGGATAAAAATATATAACAAAGATAAGTAAGTTAGATGAAATGATCAGTGCTTCATAAATCTAGGACTCTAAAAATCCTCCGTGTGAGGAAGATTAAAGAGCTGTACACAGATCCATAGCAATAGGAAAGAAACTTGGTAACTGCTCTGGGCTCTAGGTGGGTAGAAGGAGGTGAAGGCATTCTCCCTCAAACCTTTGTCATGCTCATACATGGAATACAAAGGTATATAACCTTGAAAGTAGGGTCTAAGACCAAAGATACACTTGGGCCCCAGCAGAAGGGAATTCACACAAAGCCAAGTGGGTATTCAGCTATTGCCTCTGGTACACAGGACTTTGTAGACAGAAGACAAGCCCAGCTGACGTTGAGTCTACAATAAAAGGTCACCAACAACACACAAGACAAACAAATCCATACAGAAGAGTCCACGAATACAGATACAGAAACTGAACTGACACTCAAAGTATAAGAAATAATATAGCATAGACAGTAAAAGTAGTTTGAAAGCTACTAAAAGGATTAAAAGAAATCTAAAAGCCATCACGAAGCAAAACCATGCTCTTAAAAGAACATTGAGTAGATTTGTACAGGCACAAATAGGAATTTTAGGAGACATGTAAGAGGGTTAAACAAAATATTAGATGTAATTAGTGGGCTTTGGGGCAGATTTAAAGAAATCACCTAGAACGCAGCCCAGGAAGATACGATGGAAAATATATACTGAAGTTGTTAATAGGTATGAAGTGTTAAATTTAGAAGGTTCAAAATCATGTAAATGGCATCTCCAGAAAGAGAAAGGAAAATCTGGATGAGAAAATATATTAACACACTTAATGAAATAATGAACTTAAGAAACATGTGAAGTTTGAATTCCCAAGAATAACTGATAGAAAAAAATCATGCTGGGTCATATATATCATATTTTGTATACAGAACACCATAGAAGAATAAGGCAAGCAAATACTGCAAAGAAAAAAGACAAATTATCTAAAATTGAAGGACAATTGAAGACAAAGGTATCCCACATCAAATTCAGAAGACTTGAGACAGGAGACTTATGTCTTCAAGTAACTAAGAGAAAAGAAACACAAGCTTAAAAGTCTATGACCAGCTCAACTATCATTCAAGAGTGAGGGCAAAATTTTCAGGAAAAACCTATCAATGACTGATAAACACTATAAAGTATACAATGAAAAGAGGAAATTCAACCCTTAAGGAAGATGTGAGATAAAAGATTTAATAGATACACAGGAGCTGACAAATCCACACTTGCCTTGAATATAAAAATCAAGATTCACACTTTAGACATAATGAAAAAATGACAGAAAATCATGGATGGAAAATGATGAACAAGAACTTAAGGCAAAATATATTATTAAGGAAGAAATTCAATGTTTCATAATCAGTAAAGGAACCATTCACCATGATGATATAATATCCTGAACTAAGATGGACACAGAACCATACCATCGGAAGTCAAGAGAAAAACAATCAATGTAACATCATCGTAGAAGTAATAACGTCACAGGGAATCCATTCTGAGGGCCTCAGGGTCTCCTACTTGGCTCTCAGTTTCACATATAAAACCATAGGTACTAAGAAATGTATTCTATATTAAGCTGGAAGCTGTATTCGTAAAGGAAGCACTGTCATAGGTAAAGGTGAAGAATATTTCCTTTTGGCATGCTTAATTAAGTACAGAAAGAATGGAATTAATGTGTGATTCACAAATGAGGTTCCAGGAGGAATCAGTGATAAAGGCAACATAATTAGGACTCAAACTAATGGCAACACAAGATACAGTTATCATTCTGTCACAGCTCCACCCTCTCAGCCGCAAAACACCAAACAGCTGTCCCTGCAGAGGAGAGGTACCTGCCCAAGTCTCCTTTCCGTGATGGTCCCCGCCTCTGCTCTCTTGACCATTTCCTCCTCTCCGCTGGTTTGAGAACATCCAGGGAGCAACGTGGCTGCTGAAATCTTCCACCGTCCCTTCCTAGTTCCATAGGCTGCTCTATCCCTAGGCGTTATTTTGTGAGGTAAGCAAGTCCTGACTCAGCTTAACTGCCTATCTTCTCCCAATCTCCCACTTGATTAGGCTAAGCCTCATGGGAGGGAGCAGCAGCCTTCCCTCCTCATGGTAAAGGCACAATATTTACTTTATCCTGCTCTCCTTCCTCCAGAACCTACAGAACTTCTGCATCACATCTACAGTTGTATGAAACCTGCTATTCAGGATACACAGTATCTTCATTTTGGCCTTGTATATGGACATTTTGTGAATGTCACTTATTCTTGGTAAGAATGAATCTAAAGGTCAGAGGATTTTAGATACATCCATAGGATCAAGCTTGTTATACTGACACGCAAAAAGTCTGTATTCTTACTAAGTTTGTTATCTGCTAATTCTACTAGTTTCTAGGAGATAGCTGTTCTCTGTAAGACTATGGATTTGGTGGATAGGGTCAAATTTTTATAAAATGTTAAGCCCAAATTACAGAACTTTGTGCACCATTAAAAGCAGTTTTATTCTTTTTAAGCATAGAAAAATCATCCCTAAAAATTGAGTATGAACTACGCAACAAAGGAAGTCTTAACAACACTAAACAACTGTCTTACAGAATAGGTTATTTGATGATCATGTTATAAACTAAAAATTAACAACAAAAAAGGAAGGTTAACAAAAACCTTAGAAATTAAAGAGTACTTTCCAGTAGTTAATGTTTTAAAGAATTCACAATTGAGATCACAACTTATTTAAAATAAAGAAAACTCTGTGTATCTAGTAATTAAGTATTTATAGCAAAATTAACTCTCAAAAACATACACACAGTGATACTCTAATCATGAAGTGGCTTTAGGCTAAAGTTTGTATATATAGTAAAACAAATTTCTACTTCACAACAAATAAAACAATATAACCAAAATAAATTAATAGTGTGAAAAGAAAAAACAACTTTTAAATTCTTGGAGGAAAATACTGGAGAAAATCTTTATGACAATGGGATGGAGTTAGATTTCTTAGACATAAAAAGTGCATACCATAAATTAAAAATACTTATAAATATGGTTATATTATTTTTAATGTACCCAAAGAAACTATGTGCCAAGCTTAAAAATCAATAACAGACTGAGAGATAATTTTTCAAGGCATAAGATTGTCAAAATGAATTGGTTAATATGTACATTGAAATCAATACAGAAATCAAAGACTCTGTAGAAGAAAGCTGTAGGAATATGGACAGGCAATAAAAGGGGAAATAAAAATGGTCCTTATATTTATGAAGGGACACTTGACCTCACTAGTAGTCTGAGACACAAAAAATTAAAATGACATTAAGGTAACACATTACTGCAGATAGCCATAAGGAAATAAATAAAACCTGAATATACCACCTGCTGAGAGGATGTAGAGGATGAACCAGCTTCCATAACCAGACGAATTATCTACTCTATAACCACTACTGAGAACAATTTGGTATTATTAAATTTAGGCAGTGTGTGCATGTTTGCACAAATAGGCATTAAAACATTCTTTATAGTATATTAAAAAGGTAAAAGAAAACAACCTAAGCACTCATCAATAGGGGAATAGCTAAGTGACTAATAATTGTACAGTGTAACATTTTAAAACAGTTCAAATGAAAGGGCTATATTACCTAATTTAATAGATGAATATGGGAAACAATTTTGAGTGAAAAAAAAAAGATGTAGAAACATGTACAATATATTTATGTAAAATGTAAATACATGCAAATCAGAACTCTATATTGTTTGATCATGGATACATGTGTCTCTGGCAAAATTATATACACAAACCTCAAGGCAGTGGCTACATCTCCATAGAGATGGATGGCAAAGAGAGAGTTATAGTTTGTTTCAATAACAGATTGGAAAATTTGAAATTAAAAATAACACCTGAAGCAATTATGGCAAACTGTTCATGTTTAGTAAATCTGAGTTGTGAATACATAGTATTTTTGTGTGTTACGTATAGTGTTTTACACATAGAAATAATCCAGAATTTCAAGAAAAATTCCTTGGGTAACAGGATGTAGCCCAAAATAACACTAGGAGTTGTTTCTCAGTGAAGGAATTACACTTTTGTTGTATACTTCCTTCTACATCTAACTTTTCCTAATTTTTCTTCAATAAGAATATTTTTATTTTATTTAATAAAATTCATCTTACTTGTGGCTCAGCTGGTAAAGAATCTGCCTGCAATGTGGAAGACCTGGGTTCAATCCCTGGGTTGGAAAGATCCCCTGGAGAAAGGAAAGGCTACCCACTCCAGTATTCTGGTTTGGAGAGTCCCATGGTCCATGGGAATGCAAAGAGTTGGACATGACTGAGCGACTTTCACTTCACTTCACTTATTTTTTTAAAAACATATCTAGGGCTCTCCTCTGAAGATTTCTTCTTAAACTAGGCTGCTGTCACACTAAAGGTGATATGGCTAGAGAGGGTATCATTTCTTTGAAGAGTTAACAGAAGTTTACTTTGGATTCCTTTCAATACCATTAAAAGAGCTGCCTTTACTTTGTTAACTACTGACATGGATGCTAAGATTTATTATCATCCGAATCAGCGGGGCAGAATGATTTATTCTTGGCACTGAAATTTAGGTCCCCAAGGATGAAAACTTCACCAAAGAATGCAAATGATCAAATTAAGCACTCCATTTTTTCTATTTGTAAGGATGACTTGGACTATATAATTCAGGCGGGTGTGCTTTGCTAAAGTAAGATCAATGTCTCTTGCCTGGTTTTTGACTGATACTTGTTTGCCTGGAGTTTCAGGGAGGACTTTTATAAGTGTTCCTCATGATACTAGGCTCTTAAATTGATATGTTCTGATTTTTAAAACTGGTAGGATTTGTGTACTGAGTAAAACACCAAACTTCACACAGAAAATGGATTTCTGATCTGTGTGCATCCATATCTTCTCTAGCACCCAGTCATGCTTATTTGACACAATTTACACCTAAATTGGTTATATTTTAGGACTTTTTTTTGCAATAGTTATATCTAAAAATTACATTTGCTGCACAGGCATTTAATATACCACTAGATGATTATTGATTTTTTTCAAGGTCTTTCAAAACCTTGATGTTTTTGAGAGGAACTGTCACCCTCAGCATCTCTTTCCCTAGACTGAGAATATATGATTTTATCATGTGCAATGGGCTTAGGCATCAAGCAAACCCTTTAGACGGATCACATATTCTCAAGATTCTTTGAGGTTAATTAAAAATGGACACTGTAACATTATGCAAAGAGGTCTAAGCTTCCTCTCCTGGAATAGAGAAATTAACATTGAATTTTCCCAGCTTTATCAAGTGCTTTACAGAAATCATAAAAGGAGAACAATTGTTTCCAAAGAAAATAATCCTTTGAAACTTTTACTTTTCTAAAAATCCTTATCTTTTGCTCTTTCAGGGTATCACTTCATTTATAACATATGCACACACACACACGCACACACCCCCAGCCTGAATTAGATATTCTATTGACATGTTTTGGAAGGAGGGAAGATTAAGCTAAGTGTTTTGATATTCAAACCGACTGTTCCATGGTTTCTAATCATTGCAAACCTGATGTTTTAAATCATTAAGCCATTCCCTCTAGCTTACCATGGGAATATATTTCCATATAGTTTGCTGTGATATATTGAGAGAGATAAGAATTAGAATTCATTTGCCATTTAATTTTTCTCCCAAAGTGACTTAAAAAGGTCATCTAATGCCCACAATTCTTCTATTTCCAGAATATTTTTATTTCATCTATCAGAAACCCCTGTGTCAAGGTAATTTATTTGACTAGACTTCTAGGATTTCAGCATCATGGTTATATTTATTTGAATAAATCCAGAGTTCTATCTAATTCTAAGTAGCAAATTATGGGAAAACAGAAAATGGTGATATTTAATAACTTTATCATGAAGTAAGTTCCTGCATTTTTCCTTACACTGAAGTGATGTCAAAATATCACAGGTGTCCATTTTAAATTTTAATACTAATTTGCTCTTAAATATCCCAGGCTATTGAGATCCCTAGTTATTAGATTTCTCTGATCTAAAACAAATTTTCTTACATGAATGCTTAGTTTCATTTATTGAATTTTCTGATAACATTATATAATTTCTTCTCCTCCCTCTTGTGAATTCCCAACTCCCCAACCTCTGAGATAATGAAGCAATCAAAAATTTAAAAAAAAAAAAAAAAAGGACTGAAGAAACCAAAAAAAAAAGCAAAGACCTACAGGAAAACTGAGGCTCAGATACTTCAGAAGGTCAGTGTAGAGAAATTTCTAAAATAAGCAGAAGCAGGATTCCTGAGACAGGAACCCCGTCAGATTTGAGAGTCAACTATGCTTTCTGAGCCTTAGAGAACTTGTACCTGGATGGATTCCAGAGCAAATGGTAAAAGCAACATCTTATTTCCTTCATATCTCCAGAATTAACCAAGTATCTGATACAGAACCGATTCTCAAGAAATATTTGTTGAAAACCAGAAAAAATAACTAAATGAGTAAATAAATAAAAATTAAAACAGCAAGCTACTCATAACTGAAAAGTCTCTCTAAATTCTGAAACCCTCTCTACCCATCTCCTCTCTTTTTATCAGAGATCTCCTGGCTCAGGTTCTAGACAGTGGCCCAGTAATGGCTGAAGGGATAAAGCATTCCACCTCACATATAACCAAAGATGCTAAGCTCTTAGTATGTAAAAGTACTCCCAGACAAATTTGGTAAATGCTGATTCTCAGGCCTACCACTTGAGAAAGGGAATATCTCCTGCCGTATCAGTAAACAAGGATATAACAGTCATCAGCGATTGCAGCCACCATGGACAGTGACTTGGTGAGCCCTGAGGGAACTCAGAAAGGAGGAAAATACCTGCCACCTAGTAGCCATCAGACCGCAGCCACTCTCCATGGTGAGCCCTGAGGAAGCTCAGGGTGGGAAAACAGGATACTGGCCCTAGATAGCTGAGGTACATATCAAAGGAGTGATTTTAGTGAGCCCAGACACTTCCCATACATAAAAAGTGCTAAATTCCTTAACTCAGGTTATCTGGTTTTCTTTAATTAATAATAATCTTTTGATGTCTAGACTACCTGCCCTTTGTTGTAAAACTTCTATGTAACATGGCTCCTCACCTCACCTCCTCAGAGCAGTTCTCTCAGGGTCACTTGAAATTCTGTCTCCCAGGCTTGAAATCCTAAAAATTCCCACTGAATAAAATATAACTCTCAATTTTTAAGCTGTAACTATGTTTTAACTCCGCACATTCAAAGAATCTAATTCAGTGATTTAGGAGATAAGTCAATACTTTCTAATGGAAGATAAAATATCAGTTAACAATTTATTAAGAGCTTACTAGTACTATTCACGGAGAAGGCAATGGCAGCCCAGTCCAGTACTCTTGCCTGGAGAATCCCAGGGACAGGGGAGCCTGGCGGGCTGCCGTCTATGGGGTTGCACAGAGTCGGACTCAACTGCAGTGAGTCGAGTACTTAGTCAAGTACTTAGCCGAGTACTTAGCAGCAGCAGCAGTACTATTCACAGTGGTTTGCCCTAGCAAATAATCTGTACAAGCCACTAATGACCAATCATTTTTAAAACCCCCTCCCTTTGAGATGAGAAGTAGCTTTGACCTTGGCTCTGCTATGTACCTGCTCAGGAGAAAAAGACTAAAGAGTAACGTGCGAGCATGGCATCAGGTCCCTGGAGAGATGCTGGCCCTTGTCTCCATCTCATCTCTCTGTCTACTAAGAGAAAAATGAAACAAACAAAAAAAACCTAAAAACATTGTCCATTTTCCTTAAAACATAGCATGATTTTTACCACAAAAGCAAGCTTGGAAAATGAAACAATTTCATTTAACCATTCTGGGCACCAAAAATAACAGAGCTTTTCCTCCACTCATTAAGGCAAGAATCATCATCCTTTGCAAGAATTCTCAGATGGAAAATGCTGATAGGTAATTCCATCACATCAACTGTAGTCTAAAAAGAAACAGAATCTGGATTCTCATCCTACTGTTTTAAACCAGTCAATTTATATGAGTCCCCCAGGTATGTATTACACGGATATTTCCAAGGGTAAAGAAGGCATGTGTCACCTCTCAATGTGCAGGCAATTGCACATAAAATACCTCTGTGGCTTGTTGCTGAAAAGTCACACCTCTGATCCACAGATCGGCTTAATTTAACCATTTTTCAACATGTTAATACATTTCCCTATTTTAAATTCCTGCTTAGTGGAAAGTTTCCCCCATTGAGCATCTGATTTAATTTTGTCTGCTTGGATGCCCTTTAGGTAAAGGACACCATTCAATATCAGAATTAGAAGCATTCTATTCATTTCTCCCCCTGCAGCCAGGGAAAGAGAAAGAAGAGTGCAGAGAGGCAGAGATTCAAACAACTCTAGATGCAGCAATTCTCCAGCCGCTGAGCAATGAGGTTTCATACGCTGCTGGAGGACCCATTCATCTTAATCCATCTGGAAAGAGGGCTACGCGCAATATTTCACAATCTAAGTACTTTCTGACAAATCTATTAATTATGCACTCAAACAAATTATTTGCTGCCTGTGGAGGGTTGCTACTGGATTTTCTCCTGTGCCAGAATCCATGTTCTCTTTTCTGCTTTTAACTCATTGCTGTCATTGGCACAGTCATAGGAGTCCCCTCTTTTAAAACATCTGTTATTTTAACTTTGATGTAGTCACTAGGAGAGAAGCTAATCAGAGGCTGATGTAACATGATACCAAATAGCTGAAAGATATTTTCCACCTACTTCCTTACAATTTTTTGTCTTTTGTTCTCTTTCGCCAGAGTGTATGGACGACGTTTGCTCTACTTGCTCAACCGTCAGATGATCAGATGAGACCATTCATCTAAAGCTTACTGACACTTCCCATCCACGACTTCTTTTCCTTAGTTCTGAAGACAAGGCCTCCTCCACAATGCATGAATAACAACTTTCTGAAACATGCACAATGTTTAGGAAGAAGAAAAAAAACAGAGATGCAATTTATTCTAATTTGATAATTACACTCAAGTTCTAGTATATCATTTAAAAAGATCAAATTAAAAAAAATAATTTCCTAGTCTTAGAAGTACTGTGTACAATTACAAAAAATATTGAAAACAATTACAAGGACATAAAAATCACCCATAATACCACCTTTTTAAAAATGTGTGCATGCCTTTCTAGTCTTTTTATATATATTGAAGATGTATGTAGTATATATTAAAAAATACATGTATACATAATTTTATATGGATTTTAACTTACCATTTCATATATATTTTTTACATTACTCAGACCTTGATGTTTGTTGGGGAAATACAATTAAGAACAATATCTTCTCCTAACCCTCAAATCCTCTCCAACAAAGACAGAAAAGAAGACATTTGTATTATTGAATAAGCATTTAACCAAAATGTGATCTGCATTGCAAGCAATCTGCCAAGGGATTGCAAAGACAGAGAGACATCTCACCCTTTTATACAGTCGAGCAGATACAACCCATCACATACATGTTTTCAATATAAATAATAACTAGTCCTCAAATAAGATGACTTGACAGCACCATTTGTCACAAATTGTTCCTAACTTTACCTGGCAATTGAGGTGACCATCTGTTAGCTAATGGGCTTTACCAAAGGAAAAGCAAACTTCTCCTATCTTTATGGCAGGAAGCACTTTTGCAACATGGTCAAGGTACAAACATCTTATTTTTTCTTTGTATTTGTTTTTACAACATACACAAAATTTTTAAAATATTTTCATTTCCTGTCATAAAGGTAAAGAGAAATTTACCTAAGTATTCTCTACTAATTATTAAATAACCTGATTTTAAATAATTTTGCAACATACATTTTTTATTTACATTTTTTAAAATTAATTTTTATGGGAGTATAGTTGACTTCTCATGTTGTATTAGTTTCTGCTGTAGAGCAACATCAATCAGTTATACATACATATATCTGCTCTTTCTTAGATTCTATTCTCATAGAGGGTATTACAGAGTACTGAGTAGACTTTCTTGGGCTATCCAGTAGGCTCTTATTAGTTATCTGTTTTATATACAATAGGGTATATATGTCAGTCCCAATCTCCCAGTTTATCCCTCCTCACCCTCTCTCCCTTGGTAAATGTAAGTTTGTCTTCTATATCTGCGACTCTATTTTGTGTTCTAAACAGTTTCATTTGTACCTTTTTGTTTTTAGTTTCCACATATAAGTGATATCATAAGATATTTGTCTTTCTTACAAATAAGGCTTTCAATCACTTTTATTTTCAAAGAACACACGAAATATTACAGTGTTCTCTTTGGGACAAACAGAAAAATATTAAATATTGTATTCAAAAATATACGCATGCTTGGAGATACCAGTAACCAGTTACATGTACTCAACAATGCATTAAATGCTTAGAAAAGGTACTATTTAGATCCTAACCATCAAAATTCTGAGTTGAAGATGAGTTCCTTAAGAACATCCATCAACTGGCCCATTATTCAATCCATGCAAACAAGGCTCATTTTTGCCCCATCTTGTGTCTCTCAGAACTCCTCCTTCGGTAAAAAGACCAAGTACCTTCCATTTTAATGATCATTAGCTCCTCTGATAATGGGAAGAAATCATTTTTCAAATGGCAGTTGGGTGGTTTGGAAAAGTGAGTTTGCCTTCAAGAAGAAGACAGAGAAAAATATTTTAGTTTTCTATTTTGGAGATGATGCTGAGTCAAAACATCTTTAACTTTTCCAAAATAATTTTTTCCCTTTTGAGGCAAGTAGACTGATTGTCATTTTATACCTAAAGGCAATGAGGTGCTGGGGGAAGTGGGTCATACAGCAAACGAATGGGAAATCCAGTTTGAACTGATTGCCGCCAGATTTCAAAATTCCTGTTTTCTGCATTATGGTAGGATGCAGTAAACACAAGAAAGTTTCTACTCCTTGCCTTGCAAAGTATCTGTTTGTCAAATTAACTGTAATTTCATAACCACTAGCAAAAAGGAGGACACGGTGTAAAACCCAAGAACTTGCAACTGAACAAATACGTGGCAGCAGATTTTAAAAAGAATTCATACAGAATTTTGGAATCTAGATTCAATATACAAAGAAAGGAAATAAGATAAAGCCTTACTGATGTGCAAAACAGTCAGCATTATTTGTCATAATTCAATCTCAGAAAAGAAGTCCTCCAAGTCAGCATAAATTTTAATAAATTGACAATAATTTCATAAATTGCACCTCCCTAAACTCAATTTGCTTTCCAGAGTTTTGGCAATGATCGGATGTTCTCTGTAAATTAGCAAAAGAAAGGGTGAAATGCTAACATTTATAATTAACAGTTAATTTCAATATAATAGCAAAAATTGGCTTTTAATTTCTTAAAGAAAAATTTTAATGGAAATATCAAATTACATAATTTATGTTGAACAGAAGTTAGTCATAGCAGCCAGTGCTTCTTTACCTTTCTCTAAAGAAAGCCACCTTTTTTTTTTTTTGGCTAATATAATGTTCTCTTTTCAGTACCTGAAGATTGTTTGTTAATCATTAATGTTACCTCTTTGCAATAGATGGGAAAACGCACCATCAATACTTATATTACTCTTTCAAAGATTATATTCAATGGTTAAAATAGTCCTCTTTGCTCACAGTATAGAATTTCCATCAAATCCATCTAATGAGATGGATGAAATTGGAGCCCATTATACAGAGTGAAGTAGTCTACAAGAAATAAATGCTGAAGAGGGTGTGGAGAAAAGTGAACCCTCTTACACTGTTGGTGGGAATGCAAACTAGGACAGCCACTATGGAGAACAGTGTGGAAATTCCTTAAAAAACTGGAAATAGAACTGCCATATGACCCAGCAATCCCACACCTGGGCATACACACCAAGGAAACCAGATCTGAAAGAGACACGTGCACCCCAATGTTCATCGCAGCACTGTTTATAATAGCCAGGACATGGAAGCAACCTAGATGCCCATCAGCAGACGAATGGATAAGGAAGCTGTGGTACATATACACCATGGAATATTACTCAGCCATTAAAAAGAATTCATTTGAATCAGTTCTAATAAGATGGATGAAACTGGAGCCCATTATACAGAGTGAAGTAAGCCAGAAAGATAAAGACCGATACAGTATACTAATGCATATATATGGAATTTAGAAAGATGGTAATGATAACCCTATATGCAAAACAGAAAAAGAGACACAGATGTACAGAACAGACTTTTGGACTCTGTGGGAGAAGGCAAGGGTGGGATGTTTTGAGAGAACAGCATCAAAACATGTATATTATCAAGGGTGAAACAGATCACCAGCCCAGGCTGGAAGCATGAGACAAGCGCTCAGGGCTGGTGCACTGGGAAGACCCAGAGGGATGGGGGCGGGGAGGGAGGTGGGAGGGGGGATCGGGATGGGGAACACATGTAAATCCATGGCTGATTCATGTCAATGTATGGCAAAAACCACTACAATATTGTAAAGTAATCAGCCCCTCCAACTAATAAAAATAAATGAAAAAAAATTAAAAAAATAAAAGTTACAGATTGCAAAAAAATAAATAAAATAAAAATAAAAAAAAAGAATTTCCATCAAATCATGATTGAGCACAAAAATAGTTTAGTCACTGAAACAGTATCCCCTGATTTAGCTTTCTCTAAGAGATGTATCCTAACCGGTCCAGGTTTGAAACTGGAGAGGTCTAGAATGTGGAGCATGGAATTATAGATGCTTAACATCTAACTTAACCATCCTCTTAATATATCCATTTGCTCAACTTTACATATACACACACACAAAGAATAAAAGAATTAAGCCATGAATGTGAGAAAATGGTAAAATGCCATTGGTTGTCATCATGACATAGCCTCTGTCCATCCATACTTTTATCCTCAGTTTGGCCTAACAGACTAGTTTTGAGTCTCAAAGAGGAGGCTACTGTTGCTTAATTGCTAAGTCATATCCAACTCTTTGTGACACTATGGACTATAGCCCGGCATGTTCCTCTGTTCATGGGATTTCCCAGGCAAGAATACTGGAGTGGGTTATCACTTCCTTCCCCAGGGGATCTTCTCAACCCAAGGACCTGAATCGCCATCATTGCCAGGCAGATTCTTTACCACTGAGCCACCGAAAGTGAACGTTGCTCAGTCGTGTCTGACTCTTTGAGACCCCCTGGACTGTTCATGGAGTTCTCTAGGCCAGAATACTGGAGTGGGTAGCCTTTTCCAGGGGGGTCTTCCCAACCCTGGGATCGAACCCAGGTCTCCCACATTGCAGGCAGATTCTTTACCAGCTGAGCCACAAGGGAAGCCTAAGAAGACTGGAGTGGGTAGCCTATCCCTTCCCCAGGGGATCTTCCTGACCCAGAAATCGAACCAGTGTCTCGCACATTGCAGGCAAATTCTTTACCAACTGAGCTATCAGGGAAGCCCCAGGGAAGCCTCAAAGAGGAGGAAGAGAGTTCAAAAGAGAACAGGCTGAGTCAAGACAATCAGGACTGCCTTGAAGCATGAAAACCAAGTAATACATGGATTCGGGATAAGGTGGGTGTTGGGCATTGGGAGGATAGAGTGGCCCTCACATCAGGACCACGGAGAGCAGCAGAACTGAATTATGACTGCAGCGTAGAAACGCAACAGCCGCAGTGCTCACTTATTGCGAGCAAGCGGCAGGCCCAGTGCAGATCTCTCATTGGGCCCTCATGGAGACATGATTGGGGGATTGTTGATTAGCAAATGGATTTTAGAGATAAAACAAAATGAAGATAATCATGGTAATGGGATATAATTCATACCTATATCCAGTCAGACCTTGGCCATGAAATTTATATAACATGTTGTACATTTATCATCTTTAAACCAAACAGTTTCTTAAGGCTTTTGCTGTAATGATTGCCAACAATATATTTCATGTATCTGAACACTCCTCGTCATCACCCACTATGGAAAGCAGCCCAGGTGAAGAAAAAGCTGGAAACGAGACATATCTGATCCAAATGCATTGTTTAACATGCCAGTTGCAGTAGAATCTTCCAAGGGAAGTTGGGAGATTAAGGATTAACTGTTACTGAAGCACCTTCAATATACCAAGACCCTTGTCAGACACTTAGCAATACCACCTAACTCTCACATCAGCTAGAAGAAGGATTTAATGATCACTCTGCCATAGACAAACTGAGAGGAAACAGAATTCAGTTCATACTCTTGTCCTACCATTAGCCTTAGAAAACCTTCTGTGACATCATCCACAGGAGGCCATGTTTTGTCTCTTTTCTTTATGGAAGTTGTCCGAACAATACCCTAACTCTAACCATAACCCTATCTTCCCATGTCTCTCTTCCAGTCTAACTACAAGAGATGCATGCAGATAACCTTTTTGCAAAGAGCCTGCCTGCTGGCACAACACACCACTAAGAAACTGAGTAGCCAGTGGGTCTCTGTGACCCAGGGAGCTCAAACCCGGTGCTCTGTGACAATCTAGAGCAATGGGATGGGTGGGAGGTGGAAGGGAGGTTCAGGAGAGGGAGGCCATCCGTACTGTAGGAGGAAACGGCAACCCATTCCAGGGTGTTCTTGCCTGCAGAATGCCATGGGCAGAGGAACCTGGCAGGCTACAGTCCATGGGGGGGGGGGGTCGCAGAGTGGGACGCACCTGAAGCATCTTAGTCCATAGCACGCATGGCTGATTCACGTTGACATGTGGCAGAAACCAACACAATATTATAAAGCAATCATTCTCAATTAAAAAAATAAATTGAATAAAAATTAAAAAAAAAAAAAAGAAACTGAAGACCCTGATATTCTGAAAATTTCAACAACTGGAAGAGTTTGTTGTAAACAAAAGAGACCGACCCAGGCTAACTTGAGCACAAAATGTATTCTTGGCATACCTGTTAGCTTACACAATCAAAAGGAACCAGAAGAGCCAGGGGTCAAGGATGGAGAGCAAACAGGTTAACTCTGGGGAGCAGAAGCAAATGGGCCATGTGATCAGGGCTCTGCTATCAGGACAAATGAGCTGCGGACTGTTTGCATCATGAGATGTCTCCACTCAAGATTCAGGTGGAGGAAGAGAGGGAGGCCGTGCGCCCACCTGGGTGATGGGCTGAGGCCAGCAGGAGAGAAGAAGGCTCAAAAATTGTATCCATGCAAGGCTGCGTGCGCCAGGGGAAGAGACGTCCCGCCGGAGACTCAAAGTGCTGGGCTGGCGAAATAACGGATCCCACGACGGTAACGAGAGGCCTCCCAGGCCCTCACAAATGCCTTCCCTTGTCGCATCACAGAGCACTTTCTGCTTACTCACAGATTCCTCACACAGGGCCCTCTGACGCGCAGGCTGAGCCACGGAGGACTCTGTCTCCCTCACTATCACCACGCACCAGAACCCCTTCCAGCTTTGATTCATTACACACATCACTTCTATCTTAGCCACCAGAACATGATCTATATGGTAATTTATTTCACTACTTTGTACTGGCTGCCGCCCCCTCATGTCCTATATCATTTAGGCTGAGTTCTGCATCAGCAGCAGTGAACATTCAGACCCAGCCCTTGGTGGAGAAAAAAGGACTCTCCCAGCCCTCCTCACAGAGGGAGTCAGCCCAGCCACAGCAGACAGGACAGACTAGCCTCAAGCCCTCTGCCAACATCCGTGTTTTGGAGAATGCTGAGTTCTGCAAATCAGAGATGGAGAAAGTGAGCAGACAAATGTGTGTAACTGAAATCAAACAGCTACAAGCGTTGCTCTCAAAGTACACAAAAGCCCTTCTGCAGACATACTGGGTTATTGCAATTAAGCACTGTAGAGCGTCCAGAGAGAAGTCTAGAAATTTCCTGAACCAGGAGGCAGGATTTGTGATTCTGAAATAGAGATAATGGGTTGGAATCATCCACTTCATTAAGATACCCAAAGGGGTTTTCAGTTTACCATTATGACATTCAAAAACAAAAACACGGGCAAAGGCTACACTTAGAGATAAACAAAAGTCTGTGCAAGGAGGAAGAGACGAAGAGATGGCTTTGCCAACAAAAAGATGAAGTAAAGAATCTGCTGTTACCTGGTGGCCTCCAGAGCTGCATGTTTAACAGGCTCTTTACCTGTAAATCTGTCTTCAGAATAATTTGTGGGACAGGCATGCCTCCCTTTACTGTATTTACTAGGTACAGCAACTTGATAGGGAAACCTGGAGAGCTACAGAGTCAGGGAGAGAGCAACTTAAGAGACCTCAGAATCTTCCTCGTTTCCTGGCTAAGTGGTCCCCTCACTGCAGGGGGACCCATAGTTCGAAAAGTGGCCAGCAGACAGGCGTGGAGAAGTTGAGTATCTCTGTTCATGAGGTCAGAGAGTCAAGACAGCTTTTGTGCTAATTTTTTACTTATAGTTAATTTTTGTTTCCAAGGAGAGAGCAAAGAAGGGTTGCAAGAAGGGAGGGGATATAAGAGGATTAATAAACAAGAATTTTTAAGAAAGATTAACATTTGATATTAAGTTGTTTGTCTGTGAACTAAAGCTCTTCATCTGCTCACACTGGAAAGAGATCTCCTTCACATTCTGCTCCTATAGGAGTGTGTGAGTGTGTGTATTCACACACACAGAAGTGGGAGGTAGACCACCATATTCCAGATGTGTTCTAGGTGCTTGAGCCTTCTTCACCAGGAATTAAGTTGCAGATTGGCCATAGTTAGCTTTTTTGTTCTATATGCAAGAGAGTTTATTACTATTATTTTAGAACAAAAATATAAATGACCACCCAGTTTTAAATGCTAACATGTTTTTAATGTTCTCATTTCCCTAAATGAATTTTCAACTTACAAATGGATATCAGCTCTTGCTACTTACTAGCATAAAACTAGATTCTTCTTTTGGGCTTCCACACCTTCTATTAACAAATAGCCTATCTGATCTCGTGTCTCCTCATTACTAGTACTGTGACTTATCCAGGCTGATATACATCCTATGGTCCACATAAGTTTAAGACTTTCCAGAAGCTATGTCTTTGTTTATGACATTCCATACATTGGGAACAGCCTCCTCAATTCCAATTCTTATCTTCATTGTCATAGTTCATGATTCACAAATTAACTTGGCCCTGAGCCTAAAAGCTCACACTGACCTTTTAAGCTCTTACCACAATAATTTTCCTGTCCATAGGTTGCCTTTAGATGCCCTATAGCTATCCATACATTTATTGTTTTTATGTTCACAAACAGTTTACGAGCATTTCAAAGGCAACCGATCTGTCCACATCTTTGCAACTCTAAAGCCATGAACTGTGGGGGTGGGGGGGGTATTGCAGTACATACTCAGAAAGTTTTGTTGAATAATTAAGTAGACCTCTTTGAATGGCAACAGACTGTACTCAAAGCACAAGAGAGGGAGAAGAGGGAATGGAGATAATAAAAAAATGTAAAAACTGCGGCCCCACTCCCCAAGGGACTTACTTCTACCTCTGGAGAGACTAAAATCCGCATGAAAAATCACAGGAGTACACATCTGACACATAAATTCACATTTTACCTCGGGGAAATATAACCTAACCTGTGTAGTCCTCTGACCCAGTGTGTACAGGTGTCTCCGTGGCTACCGGGGAATCGTGAAGATCCAGGAACTGATGAAATCAACAGACCCAGGGAAGTGACCCCAACAGGTTTTACTGGGGTGATTCAGGATCTCATGGTTTTAGGAGAAGCCCCTATCCAGGACAGGGCAGAAGACAAGTGAGGGGGGCAACCAGAGGTGTGATACTACTGGCTATCACCCAGGAGTTTGGTCAATCCAGCTCAAAGAGATTGCTTTTTAAATATTTTATGTCTTCAGCTATACTGAAGTATAAACAGTATGCCAAAAAGTGCACATAATTAATGTACATAATTTGGACACATGTATACACTCACATTACCATCACCACTATCAAGGTAATAGATTTATCACCTCCAAAACTTTCCCTGTATGCCTCTGTTGGTTTTTATTTTGTGTGTGTGTGTGTGTGTGTGTGTGTGTGTGTGTGTGTGTAGAGCAATTAGCAATTAGTGTGTGTAGAGAGCAATTTGCTCAATCTCATGGTAAGTGCACAACATCTTATGTTAACTAGAGGAACTATGATATACAGCACATATCTGGAACTTATTATGTGTAAATATAACTTTATCCCTAAGAAGACTCCTTTTCAGGGAAGCACCTGTCACACTGCTGTGAACTGCCCTCTAGAGGCAGGAGGAGAGTAATGCTGGTCAGCCCATCAGCACAGGCATGTTGCTGCAAAGCCAGTAACACTTTCCTCTGGATACCTTCATAGGCTTGAAAATACAGAAAGTGGGTGGAGGCTCACTCTGCTTTATTTTTCTAATTCCCATAGAAAGTGCCCAGGCCTGCTTCATTTTCCATCAGCACACTTATCACCATCTGACATAATATTCATTTATTTGCTTATTTGTTATCTTATTTCTCCTGTTAGAACACGAGAAAACCTATTTAGCCTGTTTTGTTTTGCAGCTTCTAGAACGGAGCTGGCCTCTTGGCCAGTGATCATAAATAATTGTTGAATAAAGGTATTATTCCTTTATAACCATATTAAATAATTTACTAATTGTTCAAGATGCATTTCAATCCATTTACATTTCACTTTGCAGAATATGGTGCCTGTTAAATGGATAAAGCCTTAACTTCATCTGATACTCAAAGGAAAAAAATCATAGTTCCTTATCAAAATGGTTTAAATGACTAAATAACATAGTGTAGTGCCTGCAACTGAAAAGTAGTTTAGTAAATTTTGTTTATCAACTACCAGAAATAGTTGAATTCTCTCCCATCACACATGCACACATACATACTTTAAAGGTAAAATATCTCCCTATTTGTCTTCAATGATGGACAAACAGTCATAGGCATGTTTGTCTTTAAAGTATAGAAACGTAACTCTTAATATACTCAAAGCGTACTTACTAAATTAATGAATCCTGCAATAGACATTCTCTAATAGGACCAATGACACCTTGTATAGTTAATCCAATGCCTAAATCCTGAAAGGTGCTAATATGAATTGCAAATATGCTAAATTTATTAATATCATAAATAAGCAGTCTTAAAATTAAACCCCTGCTATTATCAATAATACTTCTGTTGTTTTAGAACTAAGATCATGAATACCTTTATGCTTTCAGTTTTTAACTTGCTCTTATTCATAACAGTTATGAATAATAAATTACACCTATCTCTGTTAAGAAAGACTTCAGAAAGCCCCAATTTTTGTCTGTTTTACTTCAGAAACTTGTTGCCGACTCATGTGTCTCAACTTCTCATTCTTTCCCTACCTTAAAGTTTATTTGAATTCATCTGACAACTGCCCTTCTAGTCCTTTCTATCTTCTTCTTTTGTGGATCACTGGCCAGAAAACAGTGGCTCTCAGCAAAACACACGTGAGACGCCATAGACAGATTTGAATGTAGTCAGAGGGAGCAACGTTTTATTGTTTTTTGTTTTAATCAGGTGCAAACCTTATACTTTAATGGAGTGCTAAACATATAATGGCACCCCACTCCAGTACCCTTGCCTGGAAAATCCCATGGACAGAGGAGCCTGGTAGGCTGCAGGCCATGGGGTCGCTAAGAGTCAGACACAACTGAATGACTTCCCTTTCACTTTCATGCACTGGAGAAGGAAATGGCAACCCACTCCAGTGTTCTTGCCTAGAGGATCCCAGGGACAGGGGAGCCTGGTGGGCTGCTGTCTATGGGGTCGCACAGAGTCGGACAGACTGAAGTGACTTAGCAGCAGCAGCAAACATATAACAGCCAGAGTTAGAACATGATTCTGTGAAGAGTAACTACACCAAACAGATTTTACTCCACCTTTACAACATTGGTCACACTACCCATGTTCTTTGTGGTCTTTTATACCCTTCCCCAAGGCTCATCTGACAATATTTCACTTCTGTTTCCAACTAACCAACAACACAGAAAATTTTTTAACATTATGTCCTCAGGTCTTCTCAGGCTTCCTACGTCTGCATCCCTCCCCAGAGCACCCATTTCTGCTTTCACAGCCTCTACAAACTCTCAAGTCACAGGACAGGGCAGAGAGAGGACCAAAGCCTGGCAGGACATAGACTTGGCTGGTCTCAAACTCAGGACATTCTCCACCCATTTCCAATTTGTCAAAGCATGACTCAGGTGAAATGGCTGCTTTCCAGCTTCCCGAGCCAAAGATACTAACACCTTCTTCAGTATTCCTCCACCACTCTGTGAGCACTAACATGATCCCATTCACCAAATATTTAGAAAGGACATTTTTAATGTCATCAAATTTAAACAGCGACACGTGGCCAGTGATTACTGCAGAGTGTAGCTACATTGCACAGTGTAGATTCAGAACGACACCCCTGTTTCCAGCACCACCTGAGAAACTTTTATTTTCCCAGTAACTTCAGTACCTTCTCTCCTATCTCAGTTTGTTAAAGAATTGTTTTGTTTTAGCATTCTTTTTCTCCCATAGAGATGCTATTTTCTCAAGAGGCTACTTTCTCAAGATGCTTTTTCTATTCTTTATTTGTTTTGGTCCTTTTCATATAAGATATTTCCTTCTAACCTGATCTCTGGCTCCCCCACAACATAAAAGTGTGAAAATGAACATCCAAATAGAAGTACATGCTTGTGGGTAGAGCTTGTGGATGGTGGTCTTTTGGAAGTGACAGATAATGTTGACTTGTTTATTTTTAAAGTTAGTGAATCCCCCATGTCAACTCATTCAGGTTGTTAGATGCAACAGAAAACATGTTTCAGCCTCTGGCTGGTCTGGGTATACCCAGCTAGAGGTGTCCAAAAGCTGACAAAGGACAGCAGTAGAAGAACGAAGGTCTCAACCTTTGGCATATAATTTAGTACTAATGTGGCCTGTTTTCCATAGGAAAGACTGTTCTTCACGGCTGCTTGCATTTACAGTACATAGATCCTCTGGTATTTCTTGCCAGAGGATGGAACCCCTGTGTATTCTATCTAGAGGTAGAAACACCATTGCCTGTCTGCAGGATGGGTTGGAGAAAGTTTTGGTGTTCTAAATGCTTCTTAAGCAAACTTTCAGGCATTTCTTAAGATTTATGTACCACCTGAGCCCTTCAAAGGTCGCTACACATGAACTGGGTGGTTTCTTAGACCTCCCTGCTGTCCATGTATTAGTCTGCTTTCTAGAGACTTCTAGATTAGTTACTACTCTGAAGAATCTGCCTGCCAATGCAGGGGACATGGGTTCGATCCCTGGTCCAGAGAGGTTTCACATGCCCTGGAGGCACTAAGCCCCTGTGCCGCATCTACTAAAGCCTGCACACCCTGGGGCCCGTGCTGGGCAATAAGAGGAGCCACCGAATGAGAAACCTGAGCGCCACGTCTAGAGAATGGCCCCCATCTGCTGCAGCTAGAGAAGGCCCTCAAGCAGCAACAAAGACCTAGCTCAGCCAAAAATAAAATAAATTACTTACTACTCATCCTCTCCTGTTCTGACCATCTTTTCATAAGATTGAGCTGAAGTAACTATGTGTTCAGTCTATTATTTTTAACCAGAAATATGTCAATACATCTTTTTATTCCAATGTGAGGGGTTTCAGTAGACAAAGAACCCTGCCTGCCATTTCAGTAAACAACAAATGTTGCCCATCATCAAGCCATTAGCCACAGCAGCCCACAAGGGCAGTGCACCCTGAAGGGGTGGAGAAGCACAGGGGACCAGCCGTAGATACCTGAGATGCACAAAGGATTTATCTTCATGAGTTCAGATTTTTGGATCTTCTCATACATAGAAAAGCACTAAACTCATTTACTTGAGATGCCTGGTTTTTGTGATTAGTAGTTATATTTTGATGTTCCATTATGTGGGGTTTTTCCCCCCAGGAAAAATTCCTGTACACCTGGTTCCTCTCTTACCTCTTTGGAACTGCATCTCAGAGCAGAGAGGTTGTCTCCCAGGCTATAGCTCTAAGTACGTTCCCCAGATAAAAATAAAAAACAACTTTTAGACTGTGTATTTTCTTTTTTCTAGTCAGCAGTGAGATAGAGGAATTTTATCCATCCTTTTGTTTCTAGTGTACAGTGCATCAAACAGGACAGGCACTCTAAAACATTCACTAAATGAACAGATAAATACATGAACATATAGATCAATGGAAGAAGGATGGATGGATGGGTAGATGGATGGACACAAGAAAGAACAACTTCTTCATGGCTCAAAGAGACTGTGTGAACTATCACCTATGGGAAAGAGCTCTCTTTTGACATATACTGCCTTTGGAGTTGTCTTTCTACCTCATAAAGAGGTATACCCACTTTCTAGATCATCAAATGTTTCTCTGGCTTAAATCATAGGGCACTGATATTGACTAGGCTATGAGTGAGATCATTCACCCCTTTTCTATGTTTTATCTTCCCATCAGCAGCCAGTTACCTCCCCCAGGCATCTTGTTATGAATAGCATTACAGAAAGTAAAGATCATTGCTCCTTCTCCCTGGAAACTTATGAAGCAACATTGCTACAGTAAGAGACAGTGCCTTGCAATGCAGATTTCATGGATTTTCCATGAGGTACTGTAAGGTAACAGTACACTTTTCAATGATTTCTGCTCTGCAGAAGAGTCTTGATTGCATCTAGCATACAATACCATAGCAGCGAAATTCATGAATATTTTACTCATACAGGGAAAAGGAGCCTGCCTAAATAGCTTTTATTTTGTAAGGTTTCAGATTTAGGTGTTTTCTTTTTTTTTTTTCCCTCCCCTACCAGATTCTTTTTTTCCCTTAAACTCTACATTAAACAGCTGCTTTGAAAGTTTCTCTTTCCTTTTAAGTGTTTTCACATTTCCAGGCTGTGCTCCTATGATCTAATAAAATTAAGCTATCAGGAGGAAATCATCGCTTCAGAGCTGGGGAAGCATTGTAAAGCACCAGACATCTCGCTAGAAGAGCATCTCTCGGGAGTTTGCTCCGGGAAAGAAGCAGTGGGTGGAATTGCTGAGCTCCTTGGTCTGTTAAGCTGACGCCTGCCTTCCCACACTTGTCTTCTTTACATAAGCATTTTCCTTTTAAGGCAGCCCACGGCAGCTCTGGGAGAGAAGCCGTCAGGCACAACGGTCAGATCTAAATATTCCAGGGAAGAGATAAAAATAAAGTGTTGTACCTGAATGAATGACCTTCTAACATTTCCAATCTTGAGCTGCTTGATGAAAGTGCTTTCACTTCCCACCTTACTCACCATCCCCACTTTCTGATCTCCTTGTAAATTTTAACTTTCAGGGGACAGCATATGCTTCTGATTGTTAATAGCTACAGCAAAAAGACTGGGGATTTTTTTTTTTTTTTTTTTGCATGCAGCATTTCATCCTAACTAAAAAATGGGCAGCAAGTCAATTCTCAAGTACAACTCACTGGGAATTTATGCCCCCAATGACTACTCATCTAGACAAGTGTATTTTCTTCTACTTAAATCCCTTTTACTTTTGAGACTTGGCTGACTATTGTTCCTTACTGAAGACACAGAGTAGACAAAAAGTGACTTCTGTAGACAACTGATGCTCATACTTTAGCGGAATTACTTGGGAGGCTTTATTTAAAATGCAGGTCTGTGGACCCTATTCCATATTCCCCAAATCAGAATGTTGGTGGTATTTCAAAGAATACATGAAATCTAATCTCTAGAATACAACGGGGCTTGAACAAGAAATACAAACTATTTTGGTTTGCTGATTTTAAACATCACAGACTGGCAAAGTTAGACAAATCTAAGCTTGGATAAAGTCTTCCCCACATCCTCTGTACCCTATCTTTTCTCCTTTCTACCTACTCTTTCTTTTGTCCCTCTTATTTATTCAAGGTCTACATTTAATTTTTGCTTGAAAATGCTTTTCATCTGGGATCCCTCAAATGCAGCACAGTATTGAGAATGAAGTGGGCAGTCCACCAGTGTTAACTAGTATCTGAAGACTAAGAGGCCAGAGGAGGGGCACTGTGAAAGGAGACTATTAAAAGTTCTCATTACTTTGGGGAGAACTCTAGGAAGAAGTCTTGTATTTAGGTGATATTTCAACCACATTTTTGTGTCCCCAGAAGAATGATTTATTTCTATGACTCCATGGGGTAGGTTTTCTTAGTTAAGCAGGTTCCTCTGTAGATTGACTTGAGTGAGTCACCTTTGGCAGACTCCTGGGTTCTATGTTCTCTGGCTTTCTCTGGTCACTTGTGGAGTGACAGAAGCCACATCTTCCAACAGCCACAGAAGATCAGAATGAACATTTCAAACAGCTGTCATGAGGAGAATCAATATGACCAAATAGACAAAGAGCCATGATTCTTCACAGGTGTTTCTAAGAGAAAGCACTTCCTTATTCTGAAATAACTGAGGTTATCCCCTTCCTTTTGCTTTGTATCTTTTCTCCACCTCTTTTACTTTCCTCTCTTACACAAATGCTTTGGCAGTAACAAGGTACAAAAAATAGAGATCCAGAGTTGTCACTTTTGTGTCAAATGGCTAGAAAAAAATGGTACCTGTCTCAGCATATTTCATTAGGAAATACAAAGGATAACATTTGAAAGTACAGTGTTACCAAGGCCAAGCTCGCTCTACTCAATGCAACCAAGGTGAGTCAGTGAATCCGAGACAAGGTGTTAGGCTCAGAAAGGGACTTTATTCAAGAGCCAGCTAACCAAGAAGATGGCAGACTAGTGATTCAAAATAATCATCTTGTGGGTGCCTGGTTGCCAGGTTCTTTTCTAGATCAGAAATGGGGGGAGAGGGTAAGGAAACAAAGAAAAGACTATTCAATCCTTGCAAATGTCCCCTAGAATGGCAAGCTTCAGTCAGGGGAATGTGTTAGTTTTACTTCCTTACAGTCAGTCCTACACAAGTGGGCGGCTCAGGTTATCTCCCCTGAGGCAGGCCATTGTGTATGCTTATAATAACAAAAGCAGCAAAATAAGGGTTAAAGTCACATAATCAGATCCAGTATAAATTCAAAATTAACCCTTCCCAGTTACAATAGCATAAGATCTAAAATGCAGGAGAGCTTAGAAAATAGTCATTGTACTAACCATGCACCTAGAGCATATAAAATGAGTTTTGAAGTGTTTCCAATAACAGCTTCAACAAGTTTAGGCTAATTTCCAGGAGTCCCAATTTCAAATGGAGATTGCTGACAGACAATTTCAGGACCACGCCAGAATTAAATAAATACCTTCTAAAGCCCACTACAAAAATGTTAGATGAGCATTCCATCCAAAAGACATCGAGAGTTAAGCAATACAGACAACTGAAGAGGACACACCTTCTTGGCCACTGAGAAACTACAGAGTCAATAACCCTGAATACATTTAAGCCCCTGAATACCTAACTACTTGGATGATTAAAAAAAAATAGTTGATAATCATGTATTTTTAATGCTTCTCATCAAACCAAAGGCACCTGTATTTCTCTCATTCTTCAGAAATGCCAGCTGTTAGTTATCCACAATAAATGGGATTTCACATTTTGTGACAAGCCTATTAAGGGGAAAGTACAAATGCTAGACGGAAATAGAGAATAATAAGTTATCAAGACTTTTTTCTCTCAAATATACATCATTATGTTTATTATACTCATTCTCTTGAGAATTTTGTGTTCTAAGGAGGATAGTGGCATTAACAAGAGGCTATATCAGAAAGCATTCTTTAGAAGAAATTTCAGCTGCAGAGCACCACACTCTGTAATGTATTTATTGGAATATCCATTTCCCACTATGATCAACCTTTCAACCTGGTGCCTTTCCAGAACTGTCAGACAGTTGCATGAGAAAGAAATGTAGGAGTTATTCTGCTTCAACAACTGTATTCAAGTCCTGTCAGCCTCATTTCCTATATATTTCTCAATCAAGTCAATCCACCTCACTCTATCTATATAACATACCTGTCTGAATGCATGTCATCTTTTCTCTTACCTGGTTTATAGCAATCCCATCATAACTAGTTCATCTGACCCTCTCTAGAGACTCTGAAACAAGACCTGGGTCTGATGCCTGGGTCGGGAAGATCTTCTGGAGAAGGGAAAGGCTACCCACTCCAGTATTCTGGCCTGGAGAATTCCATGGACACAGTCCATGGGATTGCAAAGAGTTGGACACTACTGACCAACTTTCACTTAAACTCACCATTGTTCTTCAGTTCAGTTCAATTGCTCAGTCATGTCCCACTCTTTGTGACCCCATGGACTGCAGCATGCCAGGCCTCCCTGTCCATTACTCATGTCCATTGTGTTAGTGATGCCATCCATCCATCTCACCCTCTGTCATACTCTTCTCCTCCTGCCTTCAATCTTTCCCAGCATCAGGGTCTTTTCCAATGAGTCAGTTCTTCACATCAGGTGGTCAAAGTAATGGAGTTTCAGCTTCAACATCAGTCCTTCCAATAATTATTCAGGACTGATTTCCTTTAGGATGGACTGGTTGGATCTCCTTGCAGTCCAAGGGACTCTCAAGAGTCTTCTCCAACACCATTATTCTTAGTGCAGCTCAAATTATCTTTTTTGATTTCAATCTGGATCATGTAATCCTTAAAAAATGTCTTATTTTCCTTAAGGAAAAGATTAAAATCCTCAGGTTAGCCAATAGGCCCTGTGAGGGCTGCCCCAGCCTCTCTCCCTACCTCTCCAACCCCTAATGGGCTTTATTTTCCTCCTACTTTTCCGTACTGATCTCAACAAGAATAGATGCTTAAAACTCTACTATACAATAGTTGCTCTCCTCCATACTATTTTTTTTTTTTGCAAAGGCAAAGAGCTAATTAAGGTACATACTTTGAAGAAACATTCAAAGTAATAAATTTGGTTCACCATATTAAGAACTAAGATTTAGGCATTCATAAACATTTGGAAACAGGTAGGATCAAATTTTCTTTCCTTCATTGCATACACATGCTCTACTCATATGGAAAGTAAAGAGGTGCCTTGTGTATTAGAATCCATATTTATCTAACTTTATATGATCACATGAGTCTACTCCAAGTAAATAAGACTTTCAAAGCACTTTGTTTCACAGAATGGTAGCAGGGCTTTTTTTTCCCCTCCAGCTTAACTTCTCAAAGTTTAGAGAAGTTTTCAATGGTTTTAGAAAAGGCAGAGGAACCAAAGATCAAATTGCCAACATTCACTGGATCATTGAAAAAGCAAGAGAGTTAAAAAAAAAAAACATCTATTTCTCCTTTATTGACTGTGCCAAAGTCTTTGACTGTGTGGATCACAATAAACTGTGGAAAATTCTGAAAGAGATAGGAATACCAGACCACCTGACCTGCCTCTTGAGAAACCTGTATGCAGGTCAAGAAGCAACAGTTAGAACTGGACATGGATCAACAGACTGGTTCCAAATAGGAAAAGGAGTACGTCAAGGCTGTATATTGTCACCCTGCTTATTTAACTTACATGCAGAGTACATCATGAGAAACGCTGGGCTGGAGGAAGCACAAGGTGGAATCAAGATTGCCGGGAGAAATATCAATAACCTCAGATATGCAGATGACACCACCCTTATGGCAGAAAGTGAAGAACTAAAGAGCCTCTTGATGAAAGTGAAAGAGGAGAGTGAAAAAGTTGGCTTAAAGCTCAACATTCAGAAAACTAAGATCATGGCATCTGGTCCCATCACTTCATGGCAAATAGATGGGAAACAGTGGTTGACTTTATTTTTGGGGGCTCCAAAATCATTCAGATGGTGATTGCAGCCATGAAATTAAAAGATGCTTACTCCTTGGAAGGAAAGTTATGACCAACCTAGACAGCATATTAAAAAGCAGAGACATTACTTTGTCAACAAAGGTCCATCTAGTCAAGGCTAAGGTTTTTCCAGTAGTCATGTATGGCTGTGAGAGTTGGACTATAAAGAAAGCTGAGTGCCGAAGAATTGATGCTTTTGAACAGTGGTGTTGGAGAAGACTCTTGAGAGTCCCTTGGACTGCAAGGAGATCCAACCAGTCCATCCTAAAGGAGATCAGTCCTGGGTGTTCATTGTAAGGACTGATGTTGAAGCTGAAACTCCAATACTTTGGCTACCTGATGCGAAGAGCTTTCTCATTTAAAAGACCCTGATGTTAGGAAAGATTGAGGGCAGGAGGAAAAGGGGATGACAGAGGATGAGATGGCTGGATGGCATCACCGACTCGATGGACCTGAGTTTGAGTAAACTTCCGGAGTTGGTGATGGACAGGGAGGCCTGGTGTGCCTGTTCATGGGGTCGCAAAGAGTCGGACACGACTGAGCGACTGAACTGAACTGAACCCTTTCAAACACTCCCTCAGTGTTGTATCTTGCTAGTGAACTTGGGTAAGCTTCTTTACTTCTGAGTCTTTTTCCTTCAGTGAAACTGGGCTAATAACACCTGAAACCCAGGTTGGTTATAGGAATTTAATGAGATTATGCAATGGCATAGAAGTGTGGCAAGTGGTTTTGTTCCCCTGTCCATTTTTTTCCCCTTCAGTTGCTTTACTAATATGATTCTGAGACAAGGAAAATGCATTGCAACTAATTCCCACTCAGAAACACAAAATATTTTTATGCTAGAAATGATAGAAAGATCATTGAGTTCAATATCCTCATTTTACAGATGAGAAATCTAGGGTCCCAAAAGTGATGCCCCAGGTCACAAAGCTAGTTAGTATGACAGTTGAGACCAAAAAGAATGTCTTCTAAATCCCACGTTAAACCATGTGATATTAAATCACACTAATTTGGGTAGATTTCTATTTTTTTTTCTGTTTGCATATTTCATTTTAAAATTAATGACTACAAACGTCTATCTAAATTTGGGCTAAATTCACTTCATAATTTTCAGAAAGTAATCCTAACTATAAATAGATTATGCCAGAGTTCAGGCTTTGAAAGAAAAAGATCTGAGCTTCATTCTTGAATCTGCTATTTATTAGCTGAATAACCTTGGGCAAGTCATTCAATTTCTCGGAGCCTCTGTAACCTCATTTGTTAAATGGGAAATGTTAACACCTATCTCAAATAATTACCATGATGATTATATATGAGATAAACTTTGAATGCAAAGAGCCAAATTAGAACAGAGTTCAGAACCTACTAAGTCCATAAAAAAGTAAACTTCTTTTCTCTCACTCACAGTCTGCAGACTCCAATCCCCCCAAAAATATAACATCATACTTTGGAGGGTTTCATGTTACAACGCCTAAGTCAAGATGTAAGGAATGATAATAGGGTCTTGGGCAGTCATGATTGCTAATAGAATTCAGAATATCAGTTTTAAGTTTGTTTTCAAAGTTAAATAGAAATGCAGGCAGCTTTAAAGTGTCTTTGAAACGAGCTGGCTTTCTTCTCCTCCTATTTCCATTGAAAAATCACATATAAATTCCCCTTTTTTGATAACGAGAGAAAAAGAGAACTATCAGCAGGAAAATTTTACCTATGATTGATGCTTCCAGTCAGCTTAAAACAGCAAGTATCTCAGATGTAAAAATTCTGACACATCACTTTCTGACAAAGCTACATTAAACAGCCAGAAGTTCAATCCATTAACTCAACTCTGTAAAATGACAAAATTAAGTCTTTGATATTAATAATCTTCAAATAGTTCTCTTCCTCCCCCAGTTCTCCAACCCGGTCTCGTTTCCCGGGTGGGATTGCATTTTACCCTGCTTTTGATTGGCAGGATGAATAGATAGTGTACAAGTTTACTTCCTGGGCATCAGATTGTGGTGTTAAATTGCACAGTCACAGGGAAGCAGAGCTGGGGGAAAAGAGGTGAGAAATGGAATTGCTTTCCTCCAAGATCCCCAGTGGGTATATAATATTTTAAACTGTATCTTGATTTTCTTCTTTCAGTTTCTCAAAATATTTTCCTCTTGTTATGCCAAGGAGCCACATTTTTTTAAAAGGCAAATGATGAATATATTTCAAGGCCTGTTTTGTGGCTGAGAAAACTGAAGCAAAGTGGTAAAGCAAATATATCTGTACCATACAACTTGTTAATAGCATTGCTACAAACCATTATTCTGATTGCCAGACCCGAAATATTCTGGTTTTGACCTAATAGGAAAATGGGTAAGCCCAAAGGGGAAAAATAACTAGTCCTCAAGTATGAATTATAGGCACTCTACGATTATTGATTTATACCAGTATGGACTCTAACCAGCCCCAATAAGTATTTTCTTAAACTCAGATGTACATCTTGAAGCCACTGAAAGTGTGTGTGTGTGTGTGTGTGTGTGTGTGTGTGTGTAAATTCAAGTTGTGTAGATAGATGGAGAGATAGATATATAATACATGTGTCTGAATATCTGTGTTTACTGGGAATTTGACTTAGAAAAGGGTAATAGTAATAATGATTATTCAAGAAGCCAAGTTTCAGAATTATTTCAATTCTAGAGCCAATAAGATTTGCTGTACTTGGTGAAGATTCAGATGTAAGGCATGAGAGAGGAGGTGACAGATTTTTCTGTCCTAAGAAACTAAGAGATGTGAGGTTCTACTTGCAGAGATAAATTAATTATAGAAGGAACAGGTATATATCAGGAGATGCATGTGAATCCACAGTCCACTTCCAGACATTTTAAGTTCATTCATTAGACATCCAGGTGGGGATATAAATAGACAATGATACATATGAGTCTAGAATTCAGAGGAAAGGTTGAGTTAGAATACACAAAGTACTTAAATTATTTATCACTGTGATATTGGATGTGATCAACCACGCAGTGAGTGAAAATAGAGAGGAAGAAAGTTGGGGCCTGTAACATTCCCTTGCTCAGAAGTCCCGAAGTTAAAGATATCAGTAAGACTTTAAAGATAAGTAAATTGAGAGGATCACTATTAGAAGTGTTAAGAGATGAAGTAAAGAAGTATTTCAAGAAAAAAAGTCATCACCTCTGCTCATTGCTGCTTATAGGAAAAGTGAGATGAGGACTAAGATTTGATCAAATTTGGCAAAGGTAATGCCATCGATGCCTTATTAAGACCATGTGGCAGAGAGCTGTCAAAGTGAATGTTTTTTGAGTGAAGAAATGATATTCTGCTAAGCCAGAGATCTGAGAAATGGGGGTGGGGGGCAACATGCAGATATAAGACCAAGAGAATTACTTTAATGAGATATTGGCACATATGTGTATTAAATGAAAATGATCCAGGAAAAAGAAAACTTGATAATATGGGGAAGAGGGAAAAAGCAGATGTCATAACCATAGAAAAGAGGATGGATTCCAATGCAAATAGAAGAATCAGCCATAAAAAGAAATATTAACACAACATTATAAAAAAGAAAGACAAATCACAGGTTCAAATTCAGATAAACTGGCATACTTGTTGTAGAAATATATAAAAGTTCTCTTGCATTTGTCTCTATTTTCTTAGTCAAACATTAAAAAAAAAAGGAAAAATAATGAGGAGGGAGGAGTTATTGGTGATTTGAAGGCATAGGAGAAGTTTTAAAGTATTTGCCTAAGAGAGGATGAAACTAGGGAAATGTAATTGGATAACAGTACAACACATATCTGCCATGAATTTAAAGTGAGACCAGTGTGGTTGTGCGACTTTTTTTTTTTTTTAAATTCAAATTATCTGTCAGTACAGCTGAGAAAAGACTGGAATTTAAATGTAGCCAGATGATGATGACAGAGGGAGAGAATGGGGGGCAGAGGAATTGAGAGTGTATGCAAGAAAAAGAGTGTAATAATGGGCCTTATGATGCTAGCCAGTGAAGAGGGAAGAGAGGCTAAGTTGTGGTCAGAGAGAGTAAAAGATGAAAACAGTCCAGTGGGTTGGAAACAGTAGAGGGATTGAAGAACTGTTGGCTATGAGGACATTAGAGGAAGTAAGAAGGCAAGTTGGGGGTTACAGTTGGAAAGTGTGTGTTTGAAATAGGGGTTTGGAAAAAATGGAGTTCGATAGCTAGAAGGGTGTGCAGGAGAACATCATTGGAGATGAGGTGCCTCAAAAACTCAGAGGACAGCTTACTGGGAGCATCTTTTCCGTGAATATTGAAATGTTCAAGATTTATGACAGAAGAAATGTCTGCAAGAGACAGTGAGCCAGTTGTCTGGAATTCTCAGGTATGAGTGGCAACAGTTAGAAGGTCTACAGGATCTACGGATGAATGGTCAAATGGTGTATCCCTCAAAGATGTAGGAAAAAATTAATGAATATGTATTCTGATGGGCATCAAACATTTAAAAATTAACCCACTGCGGTTTTTTTTTTCCCCCAATAGTGTTCAGACTACAGTTTAAACATTGACTTCTGCAGTCAAGACACAGAAAAAGCTACTTCACTGTAGGCGCCTTTCTACCAATGTGATCATACAACAAGAGTTCATTGCACTTTTATACAAAGCGGTTCTTTGAACCCTGGGTGCTTTTTTTTGAAGGTGGGCTTTCTTTGTCTGGGTGGATATATTTACCTTTAACATACACAAATTACTTATTTACACCTCCACACTCAGCTTTTATATGTTTAGGCTGAAAGAAAAGTAATCAATATCCAAGATAAACTGAGGAGGTATGAAACAAATACTAAAATGTATGGAGATAAGCAAAGAAGTTAAACTTCGAAGAAAAATGTTTCTTCAACCACAAAATGTCCTGTGCCTGGGGTGAATCCTAGGTGTGTATGTCAATGTCTCTGGGCCTTACCCTCACCCCTACATTTCATGGGGTAAAGTAGGTGCTCACAAGAGGCACTTGGACTTCAATCTCAGTTTTTGATTTGTGCCCTGGCTAACTGGAGCCCTCTCAACAGGAACTGTGACAACCCTCTTAACCTGTCCCATCCTGGAATTCTTAGAAACTAGATCTTGATCCCAAATCCTTCATTATTAGCCAGTAAGAAGTCTCAAACATGGTAGACCACAAAGATCCCTATCACCTTCTGGCTTCAGTTATCACCATCTGGAGACCTCTAAACATGTGACTCATCCCATTGGACACTTCTGGATGAGAGACAGATAAATTCTGAGATCACCCCTTTCTTCCCACAGTGTAGTCAGAACTGCTGACTATCCTTCCTGTGGCCAGATCCATAATCCAATAAGGTTTCTGATCTTGGTCTTGTGCAGAGCTCACTTTGTAAATATTCCTTCCTCCCACTCCCATTGCTTTGTCCTTGCTGAGTTCCCCAATGTGCCCATAGGCAAAGCTTGTCTAGGTCATGATACAGTAGATTATTTGATGCCCTATCTCCAGGTTTTTCTTCACTCCAGGTCTTTGGTATGCCAATCACTTCAAGACTGGTTATTTTTTTCCAACCCAAGGCAAACACCCTGTCTATCTCTGTGTCTTCTTTGTCCAACATCACAGAAATATCACATTAGAGGAAGAAGGTAAAAACAGGAGAAATAGACTAGAAACAGTAGAAATTTGAAAAGATATATCAATAAGTAGAGGGTAAATATATTTATTTTTCAAATAAGGAAGTGTGTATCAATTTATACATAGGATATGTTATCAATGTATAATATGAAAGAAAACATGTTAAATCCTATAGAGAAGCCAACAGAATATTTTTATCAGCTTCTGTAGGTACGATGATGATTGATATACTATTGGTTCCTCACAATTCATGCTTTGTTGCTTTTAAAAAGTTCAAAGTTTAAAAGAACTATTTAGAAGATGTCCTCCACCTAATGTTAAATGAAAAAAAAACAGGATATTGAGGGGGAGGAGCCAAGATGGCGGAGGAGTAGGAAGGGGAGACCACTTTCTCTCCTACAAATTCATCAAAAGAATAACTGAACACAGAGCAAACTTCGCAAAACAACTTCTGATCGCTAGCTGAGGTCATCAGGCGCCCAGAAAAGCAGCCCATTGTCTTCGAAAGGAGGTAGGACAAAATATAAAAGATTAAAAGTGAGACAAAAGAGCTAAGGACGGGAAGGGAATCTTAGGCAGCATTGCTTGGGGTAGGGTCCGGGCCTGAGTGCCCTGAGGGCAATCTGAGGGAGCTTCTGTGAGTTTCCAACTTGAACTGTGGGAGACCAAAGGAGAGAGAGTAAATTAACCGGCCCGAACACACTGCCGGCCGTTTGCAGAACAAAGAGACCGAGAAAATCCAGAGAAGAGCTCGCAGGCTGCGGACCGGCCCAGCCCCGCCGGAGGCAGGAGGCAGGGGGGAGGGGAAGGTCGCGGCGAGACACAGGGCGCAGGCACCCGACCGGCGCGGGCGGGGACTGGGGCTGGGGACGCAGAGGGCAGAAGGCGCAGGCACCCGGCTGGCGCCAGCGGAAACTGAGCCTGGGTCCGCGGAAGGGAGTGGGCGCGCCACACCTGGGGAGAGTGCGCCCACCAAGCCCCTGGCTGCCTGGACCGCTCTGACGGGGAAGGCACAGAGAGCAGGCGCAGCTTTTCCTTCCGCGCTTTTGTGGAACACCGGAGGGCTGGAACCTCGGGCAGCGCGGGCCGCGCTCCATATAGAACAGCTGGGAGCCTGAGCAGCGCAGACGGAGAAAGCAGCGTCAGCCCCTCCCGGCAGCCCCAGCCCATCCCCACGGCGCAAGCCTGTCCCCACAGCGCCGCCCTCTCCCTGCAGCGCAAGCCCCTCCCCACAGAGCGACGGAACTAGCTACCTGAATAAGAGTCCACCTCCGCCCGCCTGTGTCAGGGCGGAAATGAGGCTCTGAAGAGACCGGCAAACAGAAGCCAAATAAACAAAGGGAACCGCCTCAGAAGGGACTGGTGCAACAGATTAAAATCCCTCTAGAAAACACTGACTACACCGGAAGGGGCCTGTAGATATCGAGAAGCGTAAGCTGGAACGAGGAGCTATCTGAAACTGAGCCGAACCCACACTGACCGCAACAGCTCCAGAGAAACTCCTAGATATAATTTTACTTTTTTCTCTTTTTTTTATTTTTTCTTTCTTATTATTTTTTCTTTTTTTATTTTTTCTTTTTTATTTTTTCTCTTTTATTTTCCTTTAAAATCCCCTATTACTCCCCCATTACTCCTTAACTTTCATTTCCATAGATTTTTACGATTTTTTTAATTAGGGGAAAAAAAATTTTTTTTTTTCTTTTTTTTTCTTTTTTTTTTTTTTTTCTTTTTCTTTTTTTTCTTCTTTTTTTTTCTGTCCTTTTTCTCTTCTATTTTCTATTTTTCTTTTTCTCTTATTTCTTTTAAAGTCCTCTAGTACTCCTCTACTACTCCTTAATTTTCATTTTCAATACACTATAACCTTACCAAAAAAAAAAAAAAAGAGAAGCCCTATTTTTAAACCGAAGATTATTCTCTCCCAATCTTGACTCTCTGTTTTCTACCTCAGAACACCCCTATTTCCTCCTTTCCCCTTCTCTTCCCAATCCAATTCTGTGAATCTTTGTAGGTGACTGGGCTACGGAGAACACTCTGGGAACAGACAGCTGCGTAGATCTGTCTCTCTCCTCTTGAGTCCCCCTTTTTCTCCTCCTGCTCATCTCTATCTCCCTCCTCCCTCTCCTCTTCTTCATGTAACTCTGTGAACCTTTCTGGGTGTCACTAACGGGGGAGAATCTTTTCGCCATTAACCTAGAAGTTTTCTTATCAGTGCTGTATAGTTGGAGAAGTCCTGAGACTACAGGAAGAATAAAACTGAAATCCAGAGGCAGGAGACTTAAGCCCAAAACCTGAGAACACCAGAAAACTCCTGACTACATGGAACTTTAAGTAATAAGTGACTGTCCAAAAGCCTCCATACCTACACTGAAACCAACCACCACCCAAGAGCCAATAAGTTTTAGAGCAACACATACCATGCAAATTCTCCAGCAACGCAGGAACATAGCCCTGAACGTCAACATACAGGCTGCCCAAGGACACACCTAACACATAGACCCATCTCAAAACTCATTACTGGGCACTCCATTGCTCTCCAAAGAGAAGAAATCAAATTGCACGCACCAGTACACTGACACAAGCTTCCCTAACCAGGAAACCTTGACAAGCCAATCGTCTAACCCCACCCACTGGGTAAAACCTCCACAATAAAAAGGAACCACAGACCTCCAGAATACAGAAAGCCCACTCCAGACACAGCAAGCTAAACAAGATGAAAAGGCACAGAAATACCCAACAGGTAAAGGAACATGAAAAATGCCCACCAAGTCAAACAAAAGAGGAGGAGATAGGGAATCTACCTGAAAAAGAATTTAGAATAATGATAATAAAAATGATCCAAAATCTTGAAAACAAAATGGAGTTACAGATAAATAGCCTGGAGACAAAGATTGAAAAGATGCAAGAAATGTTTAATAAAGACCTAGAAGAAATAAAAAAGAGTCAATTAAAAATGAATAATGCAATGAATGAGATCAAAAACACTTTGGAGGGAACCAAGAGTAGACTAACGGAAGCAGAAGATAGGATAAGTGAGATAGAAGATAAAATGGTGGAAATAAATGAAGCAGAGAGGAAAAAAGAAAAAAGGATCAAAAGAAATGAGGACAACCTCAGGGACCTCTGGGACAATGTGAAACGCCCCAACATTCGAATCATAGGAGTTCCAGAAGAAGAAGACAAAAAGAAAGGCCATGAGAAAATACTCGAGGAGATAATAGCTGAAAACTTCCCTAAAATGGGGAAGGAAATAGCCACTCAAGTCCAAGAAACCCAGAGAGTCCCAAACAGGATAAACCCAAGACGAAACACCCCAAGACACATATTAATCAAATTAACAAAGATCAAACACAAAGAACAAATATTAAAAGCAACAAGGGAGAAACAACAAATAACACACAAAGGGATTCCCATAAGGATAACAGCTGATCTATCAATAGAAACCCTCCAGGCCAGAAGGGAATGGCAGGACGTACTGAAAGTAATGAAAGAGAATAACCTACAACCTAGATTACTGTATCCAGCAAGGATCTCATTCAGATATGAAGGAGAATTCAAAAGCTTTACAGATAAGCAAAAGCTGAGAGCATTCAGCACCACCAAACCAGCTCTTCAACAAATGCTAAAGGATCTTCTCTAGACAGGAAATGCAGAAAGGTTGTATAAACGTGAACCCAAAACAACAAAGTAAATGGCAACGGGACCACACCTATCAATAATTACCTTAAATGTAAATGGGTTGAATGCCCCAACCAAAAGACAAAGATTGGCTGAATGGATACAAAAACAAGACCCCTATATATGCTGTCTACAAGAGACCCACCTCAAAACAAGAGACACATACAGACTAAAAGTGAAGGGCTAGAAAAAAATATTTCATGCAAATGGAGACCAAAAGAAAGCAGGAGTCGCAATACTCATATCAGATAAAATAGACTTTCAAATAAAGGATGTGAAAAAAGACAAAGAAGGACACTACATAATGATCAAAGGATCAATCCAAGAAGAAGATATAACAATTATAAATATATATGCACCCAACATAGGAGCACCACAATATGTACGGCAAACACTAACGAGTATGAAAGAGGAAATTAATAGTAACACAATAATAGTGGGAGACTTTAATACCCCACTCACAACTATGGATAGATCAACTAAACAGAAAATTAACAAGGAAACACAAACCTTAAATGACACAATGGACCAGCTAGACCTAATTGATATCTATAGGACATTTCACCCCAAAACAATCAACTTCACCTTTTTCTCAAATGCACACGGAACCTTCTCCAGAATAGATCACATCCTGGGCCATAAATCTGGTCTTGGAAAATTCAAAAAAATTGAAATCATTCCAGTCATCTTTTCTGACCACAGTGCAATAAGATTAGATCTCAATTACAGGAAAAAAATTGTTAAAAATTCAAACATATGGAGGCTAAATAACACGCCTCTGAATAACCAACAAATCATAGAAGAAATCAAAAAAGAAATCAAAATATGTATAGAAATGAATGAAAATGAAAACACAACAACCCAAAACCTATGGGACACTGTAAAAGCAGTGCTAAGGGGAAGGTTCATAGCATTACAAGCTTACATCAAGAAACAAGAAAAAAACCAAATAAATAACCTAACTCTACACCTAAAGCAACTAGAGAAGGAAGAAATGAAGAACCCCAGGGTTAGCAGAAGGAAAGAAATCTTAAAAATTAGGGCAGAAATAAATGCAAAAGAAACTAAAGAGACCATAGCAAAAATCAACAAAGCTAAAAGCTGGTTTTTTGAACAAATAAACAAAATTGACAAGCCATTAGCAAGACTCATTAAGAAACAAAGAGAGAAGAACCAAATTAACAAAATTAGAAATGAAAATGGAGAGATCACAACAGACAACACTGAAATACAAAGGATCATAAGAGACTACTACCAGCAGCTCTATGCCAATAAAATGGACAACTTGGATGAAATGGACAAATTCTTAGAAAAGTATAACTTTCCAAAACTGAACCAGGAAGAAATAGAAGATCTTAACAGACCCATCACAAGCAAGGAAATCAAAACTGTCATCAAAAATCTTCCAGCAAACAAAAGCCCAGGACCAGATGGCTTCACAGCTGAATTCTACCAAAAATTTAGAGAAGAGCTAACACCTACCTTACTCAAACTCTTCCAGAAAATTGCAGAGGAAGGTAAGCTTCCAAACTCATTCTATGAGGCCACCATCACCATAATTCCAAAACCAGACAAAGATGCCACAAAAAAAGAAAACTACAGGCCAATATCACTGATGAACATAGATGCAAAAATCCTTAACAAAATTCTAGCAAACAGAATCCAACAACATATTAAAAAAATCATACACCATGACCAAGTGGGCTTTATCCCAGTAATGCAAGGATTCTTTAATATCCGCAAATCAATCAATGTAATACACCACATTAACAAATTGAAAGATAAAAATCATATGATTATCTCAATAGATGCAGAGAAAGCCTTTGACAAAATTCAACACTCATTTATGATTAAAACTCTCCAAAAAGCAGGAATAGAAGGAACATACCTCAACATAATAAAAGCTATATATGACAAACCCACAGCAAGCATCACCCTCAATGGTGAAAAATTGAAAGCATTTCCCCTGAAATCAGGAACAAGACAAGGGTGCCCACTCTCACCACTACTATTCAACATAGTGTTGGAAGTTTTGGCCACAGCAATCAGAGCAGAAAAAGAAGTAAAAGGAATCCAGATAGGAAAAGAAGAGGTGAAACTCTCACTGTTTGCAGATGACATGATCCTCTACATAGAAAACCCTAAAGACTCTACCAGAAAATTACTAGAACTAATCAATGAATATAGTAAAGTTGCAGGATATAAAATTAACACACAGAAATCCCTTGCATTCCTATATACTAACAATGAAAAAACAGAAAGAGAAATTAAAGAAACAATCCCATTCACCATTGCAACAAAAAGAATAAAATACTTAGGAGTATATCTACCTAAAGAAACAAAAGACCTATACATAGAAAACTATAAAACACTGATGAAAGAAATCAAAGAGGACACAAACAGATGGAGAAACATACCGTGTTCATGGATTGGAAGAATCAATATTGTCAAAATGGCTATTCTACCTAAAGCAATCTATAGATTCAATGCAATCCCTATCAAGTTACCAACGGTATTTTTCACAGAACTAGACCAAAGAATTTCACAATTTGTATGGAAATACAAAAAACCTCGAATAGCCAAAGTAATCTTGAGAAAGAAGAATGGAACTGGAGGAATCAACCTGCCTGACTTCAGACTCTACTACAAAGCCACAGTCATCAAGACAGTATGGTACTGGCACAAAGACAGAAATATAGATCAATGGAACAGAATAGAAAGCCCAGAGATAAATCCACGAACCTATGGACACCTTATCTTTGACAAAGGAGGCAAGGATATACAATGGAAAAAAGACAACCTCTTTAACAAGTGGTGCTGGGATAACTGGTCAACCACTTGTAAAAGAATGAAACTAGAACACTTTCTAACACCATACACAAAAATAAACTCAAAATGGATTAAAGATCTAAATGTAAGACCAGAAACTATAAAACTCCTAGAGGAGAACATAGGCAAAACACTCTCCGACATAAATCACAGCAAGATCCTCTATGACCCACCTCCCAGAATATTGGAAATAAAAGCAAAACTAAACAAATGGGACCTAATGAAACTTAAAAGCTTTTGCACTACAAAGGAAACTATAAGTAAGGTGAAAAGACAGCCCTCAGATTGGGAGAAAATAATAGCAAATGAAGAAACAGACAAAGGATTAATCTCAAAAATATACAAGCAACTCCTGCAGCTCAATTCCAGAAAAATAAATGACCCAATCAAAAAATGGGCCAAAGAACTAAACAGACATATCTCCAAATAAGACATACAGATGGCTAACAAACACATGAAAAGATGCTCAACATCACTCATTATTAGAGAAATGCAAATCAAAACCACAATGAGGTACCATTACTCGCCAGTCAGGATGGCTGCTATCCAAAAGTCTACAAGCAATAAATGCTGGATAGGGTGTGGAGAAAAGGGAACCCTCTTACACTGTTGGTGGGAATGCAAACTAGTATAGCCGCTATGGAAAACAGTGTGGAGATTTCTTAAAAAACTGGAAATAGAACTGCCATATGACCCAGCAATCCCACTTCTGGGCATACACACTGAGGAAACCAGACCTGAAAGAGACACATGCCCCCAATGTTCATCACAGCACTGTTTGTAATAGCCAGGACATGGAAGCAACCTAGATGCCCATCAGCAGATGAGTGGATAAGGAAGCTGTGGTACATATACACCATGGAATATTACTCAGCCATTAAAAAGAATTCATTTGAATCAGTCCTAATGAGATGGATGAAACTGGAGCCCCTTATACAGAGTGAAGTAAGCCAGAAAGATAAAGAACATTACAGCATACTAACACATATATATGGAATTTAGAAAGATGGTAACGATAACCCTATATGCAAAACGGAAAAAGAGACACAGAAATACAGAACAGACTTTTGAACTCTGTGGGAGAATGTGAGGGTGGGATATTTCAAAAGAACAGCATGTATACCATTTATGGTGAAACATATCACCAGCCCAGGTGGGATGCATGAGACAAGTGCTCGGGCCTGGTGCACTGGGAAGACCCAGAGGAATCGGGTGAAGAGGGAGGTGGGAGGGGGGATCGGGATGGGGAATACGTGTAAATCTATGGCTGATTCATATCAATATATGACAAAAATAAATAAATAAATAAATAAAAATAAAAAAAATAAAAAAAAACAGGATATTAAGTAGTGTGCAATATACTCATAACTCTGTTCCAAAATGGGTCTCTCTGCAGACAAGTCTAAGATACGCAGGAGAAATAAACTGAGCCTATCACATTCAGTTTATCTTTGAGACATATTTTATCAATCAGATAAGCCACTCCTTTTCAAAGAGATAGAATGAATAGAGGTGACACAGACATGAGAAGGGAAAACATCTTAGACTTGAGGTAGAAGATAAGAGTCAGCACCTCCATACCTCTCAGTCCTTTCCAGAGCCCAAGGATCAGGACTGTAGTCTACTCAAGACGTCAACTGAAAGAAAAAATTTGCTTTGCATGAGACAAAAACACTGATATTCTTGACTCTATAAACAGGGGATGGAAAAGCCAGAAGTGACAGGCAGGCTCACCAAGATGAACAGTGGCTAAACAGATTGGGAAGGAGGGCCAGTGAAATTCCATGGTGTAGGGTGACTACAAGATTTTTCAGAACAGTGATGAAAAATTTTAAAGTCACTTGCATTATTGAGATATTTCTCCCTTTCCAAATTTTAAATAAGGCTATTTCACATATAAATGTATGAATTTATACTTCATGTATAAATTTTTTCTGAGTAACATTTCTATGCCTATGTTTGTGTATAAGTCAAAGCAAATGTGAAATTTTCCATCAGGATGAATAGAATTAAGAGTAAAGTTTGCATGGGTAGAAACAAGAGCACAAAGACCAAAGTAGCCATGAAAATGTCCCCTTGAATTTGCAGAAGTCTTTTAAAGGGCTTTGGACCTTTATACACCATGGAAATGATGGGAGTGTGGGTGCGTTTGTCCCTCAGTCGTGTCTGACTCTGTGCGACCCCATGGACTGTAGCCCGCCAGGCTCCTCAGTCCATGGGATTCTCCGGGCAAGAATACTGAAGTGGGTTGCCATTTCCTTCTCCAGGATTGCTGGGAGCTATGTAGCCTACTTTGATCTAGATCTTGAGAGAAAGTGAAAACCCAGACCATTTATGTGTGTAAGAGCCAGAGATGAGATTGACCTAGGAATGAACTGGAGACATTACCTACTGGAATCTATATTCATATCTTATCTAGCATAATATACATAACTTGCAATATTCTATCCAGCCAAGTGATATAAAAGAATAACTTAATACCACTAAAATTTTCACTTCTAAATTCGTTGAATGTCTACAGCATGTCATTTACTACACTGGGCACTAGAAGTACAACAAGGATCCGTACCTTCACGGAGAAGCATCAGAAACAATTGATGCTCAGGCTCCCATATTAAGCAGGTAGTATGATGTGATGGAAAGCCAGCATCACTAAAATCAGAATTGAATTCATATGTCAACTCATTCCTACCTAGCTATGTTAAGTGTGACTTGTAAGTTTTAGGACTCAACTTTTTCTATTTCAAGATGAGATGGATGAATGGATGATATCTAATATTTCCTACAATTCAAATATACCATGATGTGTAGTTTATTACTGGGGGCTTTGTAATATGAGAAATCCATGTAAAATTCTTATTGTTTACTACAATCAGAATCCAAATGAATAAGTACCAAAATCATTATTGGTCCTATAAAAAAGAATGTGACTGAAGACAATGCAACACACAATCCCAAACTAAGTTTCTAAAATATGGATTTTTTTGTAAATCTCCATTGGCAACAACAACATCTGGGCTAAACTGAGAATTTGAAAAGGAAAAGGAGGAGAAGATACTAACATAGTTTAACCACCACAGTGAACCAATACCTATGACAGGTGCTTTATATATCTTTCCTTATTTAATTCTCACTGCAATGCAAGAGATGGGAACTGTTAAACACCTCTATAAAAGGATATATGCAAAATAAGGAACAAGAAGCAATTTGTACAATCTCAAAGGGCAGGAGAAGAGGTTTGAATCCAAGCTTTCTGATTTCATTCACCATGTTTCTCTCACTATATCAAACTTTTCTATGTATTAATAGAAAGGTCATCCTACATTTTCTTTGATCTTTCTTTTCTGCATATCTGTTTTCCTTCCATCTCCCACCTCTTCCCAAGATGAGGAAAGGACAAAATTGCCAAAGATATGCTATTTAAAGTAAGTGAATATCTTTACTTGAATTTACAAGTGACATACCTATGTGTCCACAATCATATTTACAAGCAGAACATTGCTCACCTCCTTGCCTAAAGAGTCATTATTCTAACTTCGATCACCATGAATTGACTTCACCAGTTTCTAAAATGTATGGACAGAGAATAAAATATATATTGTTTTCATTTGGGCTTCTTTCACTCAAATTATGTTTATGAGATCTACCCATGGTGTTAACTACTGTAGTAAATTTTCACTGCTCTGTAACATTAAATTATATGGATGTACTTCAATTCTATTACTGTTAGATATTTATGTTATTTCCAGGTTCGGGCTAAGAACATACTTTCATATGCCTTCTACTAACATGTGATTTTTTTTTCCAGTCTACCCAGGGGAATTGTTGGGTCACAGTTAACTGTTGTAGATTGAAATTTTAGCTGAAGCTCTTTACCCCTTTCTATCTCCTCTGCTATGTGACTTTGCAGTTGCTTGCATTAAAGGCAGAATATAATCCCCCAACCTTAAACTTTGGGCTTGGTATTGGAATTTGTGTTGGCCAATGAAACATGAACAGAAGTGATAGTTTGCCAGTCCCACTCCCAGGCCAAAGAAGCACTGCAGATTTTCTGCTATCACTATGAAATGAGCTCTCACTGAGTAGCTAATGTCATTTTAAACTTGGGCTCCAGAATGAAAATAGCTAGTACACATCTGATCCCAACCTACCCAAAGGGGCCAAACCCAAGAGACACGCTGCTTAAAGCAGAGTCATGCTGAGTTCAGCTTAGATCAGCTAACCCTAAGGCAGCCTGGCAACATATAGCAGGAAATATTTCTGATTGTGGTAAAACACAGAAACGTAAGATTTATCATCTTACCCATTTTTATTTATTTTTTCTAATTTCCAATTTACTAAATTGTTGGAAGTAAAGCAAACAAAACCTTAAGAAAGATATTTTCAGCTTCAAATGTAGCAACAGAGGAACAACACATAAAGCACCATGAAAAATCACAGTAACATATATCAGAAAAAATTTTTTTCTTCTTTTTTTTTTCCATTTATTTTTATTAGTTGGAGGCTAATTATTTTACAATATTGTAGTGGTTTTTGTCAAACATTGACATGAATCAGCCATGGATTTACATGTATTCCCCATCCCGATCCCCCCTCCGTATATTATCTAGGGTGAAACAGATCACCAGCCCAGGCTGGATGCATGAGACAAGTGCTCGGGCCTGGTGCATTGGGAAGACCCAGAGGAATCGGGTGGAGAGGGAGGTGGGAGGGGAGATCGGGATGGGGAAACATGTAAATCCATGGCTGATTTGTGTCAATGTATGACAAAAACCACTACAATATTGTAAAGTAATTAGCCTCCAACTAGTAAAAATAAATGAAAAAAAAAAAAAAATCTTACCCATTTGAAGTGGGCAACTCAGCAGTGTTAACGCACATTCACACTACTGTGAAACAGGCCTCCAGACCTTCTTCATCTTACAAATCTCCAAGTCTATAATCATTAGACAACAACTCTGCTTTTCTTTTTTTTTTTTTTTTCTTTTTTTTTTTTTTCTCTTATTCCGGTCTCAGTCCAACTCTGCTTTTCTTAAGTGAAATAACCCAGTGACTCACACACACACACATGCGAACACACACACACACAAGCAAGAAACTTACCTCACTATGCTAATAGGAGAATACACATGTTCCATTATGCTAGACCCTAACAAATGGTTTTTCAAAGTGGCTGTACCAATTTGTAATCCCGCCAGCACTGTATGGGAATTCTAGTGGCTCCACATGTGCAACCGTGGCTGAGAGTCAGATACATCCTCCTTTCCTCAGTGGTTGTTCTTCCACATCCTCCACCTTCCTGCTCCTGTGCAGTTAAGAGGAGAAACCTCAACCTGAAATAACGTTCTAAATCATCTTCACTTGAGACACTCTAGTGCACACACTTCAACAGCTGTACTAAACTTTTCATGATACTAATGAGGTGGAGTACCGTTCCATAAGCTAATCAATCAATTGAATTTCCTCTTTCCTGAAAGTCTTGTTCGATATTTTTGCCTGCAGAGAAATAGGGTATCACTTTTTCTTATTGATTCACAGAAAACTATTAACATTTTGAATATCAAGATTGTGTTGGTTATGTGCACTTCAAGCATTTTATCTGACTCTAAAAAGTAGGTTTGTACTCTATTCAAGTGTCTTTTGAGGAAGAAAATTCTCACTTTTTCAATAAGTATAGTATAGTAATCTATTTGCAGTCATCCATCCACATCCAGGGTCTATACATCCAGGGATTCAATGAACCTTTGATCATTTAGTATGCCTAAGACTGGAGATGGCTGAATCCAAGGATGTGGAATCCATGGGTACAAAGGACCAACTATGGGATTTGAACATTCACGGATTTTGGTATTGGTGACAGATCCTGGAACCAATTCCCTCTTAGATACTGAGTGATGACTCTACTTGACTATGGGTGAGGGGAAAAGAGAGAGTTCAAAATTCTAAAGAAAGAGTTTACATTGCTTCTTTAGAAGGTCACAATGAACATAATATTCAAATTTTCAAAAAAAAATCTTTACAGAACTAAATCAGTGTTCACAATCTGCATTGTGGTGCATTTATGACATAGCTGCCTTAAGAAACTTTTCCTACCTGAAATTTTCCCCACATGGAAAGTTATTTAGATAACATTTCTTTGACACCCTCACTTCATTCTCCTAGGATAGCTTAGTGTGGGGAAGAAAAATAACAGTGGCTCTCTGATTTTGAATTAAAAATAAACAAAAAGTGTCTGAATGTTTCATGGGTAAAAGAGACCCAGCTGCATCATAATTCCGTTTTTCTTCCTTGGTGAAAATATTGACTCCTCCTGTTCTCATAGCACAGTTTACAGTACAAGCATACCTCTGAGATATTGCAAGTTCAATCTTGGCCCATAGCAATAAAGTGAATATCGCAATAAAGCAAGCCACAGAATCTTTTTGGTTTTTCAAGTGCATATGAGTTACATTTACACTATACTATAGTCTATTAGGATCCAATTTTTTTTCCATTTATTTTTATTAGTTGGAGGCTAATTACTTTACAATATTGTAGTGGTTTTTGTCATACATTGACATGAATCAGCCATGAAGAAAACATACATACCTTAATTTATAAATACTTGACTGCTAAAAAATTGCTAATCATCACATGCTGCTGCTGCTGCATTGCTTCAGTCGTGTCCGACTCTGTGCGACCCCATATGAGCCTTCAGCAAATCATAATTTTCTTTGCAATAGTAACATCAAATTTAACTGATAATAGATCAATACAACAAATATAATAATGAAAGAGTTTGAAATATTGCAAGAATTACCAAAGTGTGACACAGAGGCACAAAGTGAGCAAATGTTGGAAAAATGGTACCAATAGACTTGCTTGATATAGAATTGCCATGAACCACCAAATTCTTTAAAAAAAAAAGTTACATCTGCAAAGTACAATAAAAAAGTGCGATAAAACAATATATGCCTGTATTTTGCATTTCCATTGAATATTAGGTAAAGATTAAAGTTCAATATTAAAAGTAGAATCAATACAGGTTTCAGGACCTTGTAGAGTGAAGATGAGGACAAGAACAGTGATAAAAAAGGGCAAGAAAGGGAGGAGGGACAGGAGGAAGCAAAATATGGAATAGAAAGAAAAACAGGCTGAAAAAAGAAAGGTGGAGAAAGGACAAGACAAAGGAAAACAACACGAGATAGTAACAAAATACACTTGGCATCTTTGAATAATACTATGAGTCTTCATTAAATGCCAATCCTTATGTGTTATTTCAAAATACAGTTGACCCTGGAACAATGGAGGAGTTAGAGGTGGCTGACACCTGTGTAGGTGACCCCCAATCCATGCACACTGGAAATTAACTTTACAGTCAGCACTCTGTACCCACAGTCTCGCATGCACAGATTCAACCAACCACAGATCCTTAGTACAGTGTTACATAATTATTAAAGAAAAATTCACATATAAGTGAACCCACAATGTTCAAAGCTATGTTGTTCAAGGGTCAACTGTACACCATCTATTTTGCAAGCATTTCATGTTATGCCCGTTTTCAGTAAGTTTTAGGCTGGCTGAATGCCTAAAATATGCTTTGGACCCATTATGAAACCTAACATAGATAGTAAAAAGAGGTTAACACTCTAGTTTCTTTCATGACAAATTTTTACTAAAACCTCTTCTAATTTAAGAAAAATTTCAGATCTACACAGTTAAAAAACACAATAAATCAATATATATCCTGTCCACTGCTATTGAACAGTGGATAAAAATTTGGTGTCTTTTATTGAGGTATCCTTTTTGGTGCTCAGTCATGTTTCAACTCTTTTGTGACCCCATGGAATGTAGCCCCCCAAGCTCCTCTGTCCATGGGACTTCTCAGGCGAGAATCCAGGAGTGGGTAGCGTTTTTCTTCTAGAGGGCATCTTCTTGACCCAGGGATCAAACCCGTGCCTCCTGTGTTGGCAGGCAGATTCTTTACCACTAGCACCACCTGGGATTACCAATAGAGCTAAAGTTCAACTCATTATCCCTTTAAACTGACTAACTTACCAGGAGACACTGGAAGTTTTGGTGCACATGACTCTCATGAAGTTTCAGTGCCTCTAGGTCTTCCTTCTTTACTACAACTTTGGTGGTGATGGTTTAGTCACTAAGTCATGTCTGACTCTTGAGACCCTATGGACGGTAGCCCACCAGGCTTCTCTGTCCATGGGATTTCCCAGGCAAGAATACTGGAGTGGGTTGCCATTTCCTTCTCCAGGGGATCTTCCCAATTCAGGAATCGAACCCAGGTCTCCTGCATTGCAGGCGGATTCTTTACCAACTGAGCTGCAAGAAAAGTCACTACAACTTTGGACAATCCAAATCCATCTAGATAACAGAGGTGGCCTCAGTAATTTGTTCATGCTGCCCTCTCCTCTTCTAATGCACCCCACCATAAGGATTCGTTTTTATAGCTTTGACCTTTAGTACCACCACCTAGTATGTCCCTGTAATTCTTCCATTATCATTAAAGTAAGGATAAATATATAAAATTTTATATTATGCCCTTTTATGATTTTTATATTTCATTCTTACTATTCGTCAGTGTATTTGGAGACTAATTTGTTTTTACATGATAACTGTATGTATCTCTACCCTGATCCTTCATGGATTTGAGGATCTTAAAGTGTTTACTAGGAGTAGGAAATGGAAACCCACTCCAATACTCTTGCCTGGAAATTCCATGGACAGAGGAGACTGGCGGTCTACAGTCCATGGAGTTGCAAAGAGTCAGACATGACTGAGTGATTAAACACGGGTTTACTATCACAGAACACTCTTTCCATTTTCTTTCTAGGTTATTTGTATACTGGCAGCACATGGCAGGCACTGTTAGATGTGTGTTGAATGAGTTAATGCACAAAGCATATTGCATAAATGAATGAATGAATCAATCCATCAAAATCTATAACAAATATTTATAAAGCCAGAATCTAAATTCAAGATTTCTCATACCAACTTCACAGTACTTTCCACTTATCCAAATTAAATATCAAAATAGACTATAGATGTCTGAATATACTATTCATATTGTTTGGTCAGAAAGGAAAAAAATGTTATACCAGATTAAGATGTCAGATTGATTCTTAGCACGTCCTCATCCTGTATTTTATATAATTTTAGGGCACAGAAAAATGCATAACTGAAATTCTACATCAGTTAATATCAAATGATTCCAGTATGTTTTTAAGATTTTGGTTTCAGGAGTGAAACAAATGGATCATGGAGAATGAATGCAGTAGATCATTACACAAGCGATCAGTCAGCATCTTTGCCTACGCATTAAGGTTACTGAGTGAACAGCTCAGATTTATAATAGCTGAGTTTCATGCCAACCTAAAAACCACAACCTAGCCTGAGTTATCATGAGACATCAAAAAGAAAGTATGGTGATAATATATCCATCCAATTGCTACATAAACGGAAATACTGTAAGAAAGTTGGCTGAACACCTTGATAACCTAATTCATAATGTCTCTAAAAAGCCATACAATGATTTAGGGGAAATAATGAATGCCAGATAAAGATATATATAATTTAAGAAATATATGTATCATACATATTTAAGTCTTGAAACTCAAGCACTGTATTAGATTTGTCTAGAACGGTCTACTAAAAGCTAAAATGATCTGATTTTTTCTGCTGTCAAGACATCTTTACACAGTTTTATTAAAGTTACTAAGTTTGAAAATTTATCTTCCTCAAGTTTTTCTAAAGAGAATTTCAGATGCAGCGATACTACACTGGCTTTCAAGACAGACAAACCAGACTTACAATGTTACCCTAAGTAAATTAATTTCTCTGAGGTTCAGTTTCCTCAGTATATGAAATTGGCATAATTACACTGCAGCAAAAGCAGGGCAGTGTGTTCACCGAAACCAGAGTCATTTTTATCTTGGGAAGACTGGCTGACTACATTTCCCAGCCTCCATCATGGTAAGTTTGGGGTATGAGACTCAACTGGTCAAATGAAACATTGGGGAAAAGTAACTAAGCCATTAATAAGCCTGGTCTTATTTCCTAAACTTCATTGAAGGAATGATGCTGAAGCTGAAACTTCAATACTTTGGCTACCTGATGCGAAGAATTGACTCCTTGATGCTGGGAAAGATTGAAGGCGGGAGGAGAAGGGGACAACAGAGGATGACATCACCGATGCAATGGACACGAATTTGAATAAACTCCGGGAGTTGGTGATGTGGACAGGGAGGCCTGGCATGCTGCAGTCCATGGGGTTGCAAAGAGTCGGACATGACTGAGCAACTGAAATGAAATGATTTCCTAAAAGATTCTTTTTAATGTTTCATATGCAGCACTAGTGAAAAAGAACCCACCTGCTAATGGAAGAGACAAAACAGATGCGGGTTGGATCCCTGGGTCAAGAAAATTCCCCTGGAGGAGGGGATGGCAACCCACTCCAGTATTCTTGCCTGGAGAAACCCATGGACAGAGGAGCCTGGCGGGCTACAGTCTAAGGGGTTGAAAAGAGTCGGACACAGCTGAAGTGCCTTAGCACAGCACACACTTCTTTCACCTGCTAATCAGTCTTCTTGCATAGACCTCAAGGTCACTGAGGGTGGTAGAATCATAAGACAGAAGAAGCCTGGACTCTGAATAATGCTAATGAATAGAACTTGCTTGTTCAGGCCTCCATATCAGGCCAACCCTCACTGACGTATACTGGACTGTGACATGAGTAAGGATATTTTACTGAGTTGAGCCACTAATATGTTGTGAACATTTATTACGGCAGTAAGCCTACTTCAACTAATGCAAAAATATACTTTAAAAATCGAGGGAGGGATAAAATAAACTAATGACTATAAGAACCTCGATGGTGGTGGTTTAGTCACTAAGTCATGTCTGACTCTCGTGAACCCAGGACTGTAGCCTGCCAGGCTCCTCGGTCCATGGGATTGATCTCCCAGCCAAGAATATTGGAATGGGTTCCTTCTCCAGGGGATATTCCCAGTCCAGGGATTGAACCCAGTCTCCTGCAGTGCAGGCAGATACTTTACCAACTGAGCTCTACCTTAAGGCAGTTTAATATAGTATCTGGGACTTACTATCAGGTTAGTTCTCTTTCCTGTGTTTAGCAGGGTGATCCAAACACATCCAGTCTCTACATTTCATATATATATATATATATGTATATTTTTTACATTCTTTAGCCTATGAATTCTGCACTCATCTCAACGCTAGTAAAGTAATGCTCAAAATTCTCCAAGCCAGGCTTCTGCAATACGTGAACCATGAACTTCCAAATGTTCAAGGTGGTTTTAGAAAAGGCAGAGGAACCAGAGCTCAAATTGCCAACATCCGTTGGATCATTGAAAAAGCAAGAGAGTTCAAAAAAAAAAATCTATTTCTGCTTTACTGACTACAGCAAAGCCTTTGACTGTGTGGATCACAATAAACTGTGGAAAATTCTGAAAGAGATGGGAATACCAGACCACCTGACGTGCCTCTTGAGAAATCTGCATGCAGGTCAGGAAGCAACAGTTAGAAGTGGACATGGAACAACAGACTGGTTCCAAACAGGAAAAGGAGTATGTCAAGGCTGTTTATTGTCATCCTGCTTATTTAACTTATATGCAGAGTACATCATGAGAAATGCTGGGCTGGAGGAAGCACAAGCTGGAATCAAGATTGCCGGGAGAAATATCAATAACCTCAGATATGCAGATGCCACCACCCTTATGGCAGAAAGTAAAGAAGAACTAAAGAGCCTCTTGATGAAAGTGAAAGAGGAGAGTGAAAAAGTTGGCTTAAAGCTCAACATTCAGAAAACTAAGATCATGGCATCTGGTCCCATCACTTCATGGCAAATAGATGGGGAAACAGTGGCTGACTTTGTTTTCTGGGCTCCAAAATCACTGCAGATGGTGATTGCAGCCATGAAATAAAAGGATGCTACTCCTTGGAAGAAAAGTTATGACCAACCTAGATAGCACATTAAAAAGCAGAGACATTACTTTGCCAACAAAGGTCTGTCTGGTCAAGGCTATGGTTTTTCCAGTGGTCATGTATGGATGTGAGAGTTGGACTGTAAAGAAAGCTAAGCACCAAAGAATTGATGCTTTTGAACTGTGGTGTTGGAGAAGACTCTTGAGAGTCCCTTGGACTGCAAGGAGATCCAACCAGTCCATCCTAAAGGAGATCAGTCTTGGGTGTTCATTGGCAGGACTGATGTTGAAGCTGAAACTCCAATACTTTGGCCACCTCATGCGAAGAGCTGACTCATCTGAAAAGACCCTGATGCTGGGAAAGATTGAAGGCAGGAGGAGAAGGGGACGGCAGAGGATGAGATGGTTGATGGCATCACCGACTCAATGGACATGAGTTTGGGTAAACTCTTGGAGCTGGTGATGGACAGGGAGGCCTGGCATGCTGCAATTCATGGGGTCACAAAGAGCTGGATACGACTGAGCAAGTGAACTGAACTGACCCTATAGATTTTTGACCCTTTTCCAATTATGTGTAAAAAAATAAATACCTTCTTCAGATAATTAACTTCACAGTGATAGTGTACAATTGTTTCTTAAAGGCTATTTCCTATTATTAAAATCACCACATTTTACCTTTTTGCCCAACTCTTTTTTACACATACAGATAATTTGAAATATGGTTCAGGGAAATAATGTGATACACAATGTCATTTGAATGTATGCCATAATATTTAAACTCTAACTTGAAATTATTTTTCTAATGTTACATTAGAACAAATCTATGACTGACAGAAAGTTTGTGTAACTGTAACAAATTACACAGGGGACAGCCAAGCAGACACTGCCCTCTTGCAAGTACAGAAAATGAGGGGGACAGCAGAATGCCTGTTGATAACTTAATTACTATTAAAATGTGTGAGGTGATTCCAAAATAAATCAGGATGCTGTGGTCTACTTTTTTTTTTTTAATTCCTCTTTAGCAAAACCCATTTTAAAATGGGGGGAAAAAAGCAGTGGTGGAGTGGAGCCATTGATCTAGGCTAAGGGAATTTATGATCTGAAACTCACTAAAATTTGTTTTGAATTACCCTGTGCACATTTCACACTTTGAAATGAGCATCTGAGGAGTTTTACACATATAGATATATTTGTTGGCTTCCTGACATTAATCCAAGTCTTTTTACCAGGTTATTTGCAAAAGCTTTATGGCTGTGACCTCTGCATTCAGAATAGAAATGTTCCCGAAAATCTGGACACAACTTTAAAAACCAAGAATCAGTGTCACTTTGCCACTGGCTCTCATTGTTTAAGTCTGCCTTTTACTGCATGCCTACTGTGAACCAATCTTGTGGAGAACTCTGCATGTGCTATTTTATACACTCCCCGTGACAAGCCTATGAGGCTGATAGCAACATCAATCACTACACTGCACAGGAGAAGGCTCAGACTTAAAAGAGGTTCAATCACTGCTCTTGACCCTAAAACCCAAGAGCTTTCTGGTCCAAGTGAGGTTGTCAATAATGAGCACAGAGATAACAGATATGTTATGGTATGCGTCCGCTGTCACTGCAAAACTGCACTTTCTCCTCTATCACTAAGAGTGTGAGTGTGTGTTTTCCTATCTGTAGATCTCTCTTCCTGCCACTCATCTCCTCCAGGCTTGGCAGTGGATAGTAGGTCCATTTACTGTGATATGTGGTAAGAAAACATTTTCCTTAGCTTCATGGAACGTTGACTATTAAATCAGAACCAACTCCAAAACTGCCTGCAGCCTTGGAGATTGTCCTAGCCTTTTTGCTCATTACCACTCAGCATCTTATTCTCACCAAGCCACTTCCAGCTGTCTGTTCCCGGTGAAGAGATGCTCTGATCCCCCCACACATTCTTATTAAGTTCCTTACCTCATCCTCCAGAGGCAATGCCTCAGGCAACGCCTGAGGCAATGATGTGAACGCCACAAGTCAAAATGTATACAATTGGTTAGAAGTTAAAAAGCAGCCCACCTAAGGCTGCACATTGAATTGGTCATAATTAAAGTGAGTGCTTTTAAGACCTAAAATTTCAAGTGTTGCCTTCACATCTTTGAGCCTCACAAGACCACAAGGGCCTCATCAGGCATTCCCTCTCTCTCAATAGATCCATACCCTGACTTCATACCCAATGGGGAAGGCTTCTCATCTGGCAACTTAACCCACCAGCTAGATTAGCTTCACTCGACCTGGTCCTCAACCCAATAAGTCTCCATTTGCTGCCAACCCATGGAGTTGTTCCAATAATTCAATTACACACTCGTGCAGGGATCAGAGGGTACCCCACCCTCCTGTTACTACAAAGAGTGTCTCCAACAGCCCTTTCTTCTCTTTTTGTATGGCTCAGCATGGCGTGCAGAGTAGTCTCCCCCCACCCAGGCCATGAGTGTGACTACCAAACTACTGTCAAATTCACCTGTCAAAGGTCAGGCATCATATATTCAGCCATCTCATACTATGGTGGAAAAAAGGTGAATTCATCAATAAGGTGAATAAGAGATGATCAAAACATTGGTTCCTGGCATTTACATGTTTCAGAAGCACATTTGGTGGGAGAAAGGCCCACAACAACTTATTATTTATGATTAGTTCATGATCAAGTACACTATAACTGCCAAAATGAGAAAAGACAATCTTAGAATAAAAACAGTCCTTTAAATTGATCAGTTAGCTTGAACAGTTAAATCCAGTCTAACAGAAAACCCAATACACTGCCTTTATTTTTCTCTTAGTGTTACACATTGGTGAAAGGTTGGAGAGAGACTAGCACGGTCTGGAGACAGACGTGTGATCAACGCTGGATCATGTGTCTAGAGTCATCCACTACGAACTGGAAATAAACTGACTCTGCTGCTACTCTTGTTTATACCTGCATAAGACATTTTCCTAACAGTTGCCAAGTTTTGGTAAAAGAAAGGACACAATGTTTGGGCTGCTGTTAGCCCCAAATCAAATGTTTAGTCAACCTGAGGATCTTCTCTAAGACCTGTGGCTACAACAACCAAATCATTGAGCATTTTACTTTTTATTGATTCTGCCTTGAACTTGGTCCACTCTGCTCATTCCACGTGGAGACTGATGTACCTGTTTAATTCATGTGAATAATTAAATATGACATTTAGAACTCAGACCAGAAGTCTTTGGCACATAATCAAACATCTCATTAGGGCCTGGGCAAGGTTACTTTAAAAGCTGCTCATGGAAATTATCTAACATGATCAACAATACAGGATTAGTTAAATGAGTATGTGTGCTCAGTCGCTCAGTTGTGTCCAAGTCTTTGAGACCCCATGGGCTATAGCCCGCCAGGCTCCTCCATCCATAGGATTTTCCAGGCAAGAATACTGGAGTGGGTTGCCATTTCCTTCTCCAAGGGATCATCCCAACCCAGGGATTGAACCCCTTTCTCCTGCATCTCCTGCATTTACAGATGAACTTTTTACCACTGAGCCACCTGAGAAGCCCATTAGTTAGTTAAATATATTTTGACAAAATTATATTCTGGAAAAGTACATAACTATCAAAAAGAATAATATATATCTATGTGTGCTACTATGAAAAGATATTCTTAAAAGGTTGCAAATTTGAGGATCAGATACACAGTATGACCACTGTGTAAGAGAAAAAGATTACATACTAATACATGTTTATATATATGCATAAAATTTTCCAAAAAATAGAAATGGTTAAAATGTCACCTCTTCAGCAATGGACAAAAATGACCAATTAAGGATTTACTTACAAACGTCAGCAGTGTAGCCAGTCAGAGGTTGATTAAACAATGTCCAATAGTTTAGATTTTAGATTCATAAAGTAGCAAAAGTGACATTTTCTTATGAAAATATAAAAGGCTAAACTAGAGTATTAGTCTCAGAGGTCCATCTAAACCCTCAATGAGCTAGAATAATAAGGAAAGGCTAGTGTATTACTAAAAAGGACTTTTTAATCTACGGTAACGTTTTAACTACTAATACCTAGAAAGCTCATATATTGGAAGTTCAATATTGGACATGAAGTCACTGCAGAGAAGAATGGCTTCATGGCACATGCACACTATGTGAATTTGTATAGCTTTAGATTAATACGGCCAACAAGACAGATTTTGCCACATCATGTAACTCTCAATTTTTGTAATTAAGTACACTGTTAGGAGAGCTTCTTTATTATTGTCCATTTAAACATTTAAGACAATATAGAACAAAAAATTTACTTTTCACTAAGTAGCTAATGTGGGCAAATATTCTAAAAATACAAATTCAGCTAAGAGCAATCCAGATTCATGATAGCAAGATCCTATCAACCAAGTAACTTGGGCACGGACGGTTTGTTATTACAGTCATCTCTAGGTCTATTGGCTTCCCTCGTGGCTCAGATGGTAAAGAGTCAGTCTGCAGCATAAGAAATCCCTGGGTAGGGAAGACACCCTTGAGAAGAAACTGGCAACCCACTCCAGTATTCGTGTCTGGCAAATCCCAAGGACAGAGGAGCCTGGTGGGCTACAGTCCATGAAATCCCAAAGAGATGGACATGACTGAGCGACTTACACTTGGTCACTGGGTATCCACTGCATGGAGGTCATGCTTGTAGCTTTTCAATTTTTAGTAAACAGTGCCTAATTCTTCTTTGGGTTACCAACTAATGCGTAACAAATTACTCAAAATTTCCTGCAGTAGAACAATACCAGTTTATCATTGAAGGAGCCTTTGGGCCTAGAAAAGAAAACAACAGTCTCAAAGGCTCTTGCTGAATCATCTAACTTCAGAGAAAACAAATCAGAACTTTAGGTCCCGCCCTGATGATCCAGGCTGGTTGTATCTATCTGGGACTTATCACCCACTGTCCAGAAACCTTCCACCCCTTACACCTGTCCAGAAGACTTAATCACCCCCTGCCCAACTACAAATGCCATCTCAACTAAAGAATACCCGAAACATCCCGCCTGTTTAACGTTTCCCTTATCACTTCCACAAACCTCCCTATAAAATATGGAGCCTCCCTGATCCCTCTCAGCACTCAGCCTGGTCATTAGGCTGACTGTCGCCCTTCCTTGCCTGAATAAAGGTAACCTACTTCTGTTGAGGTCGGCTCTCCATTTCTGCCTTGGCCCAAACTATACCTTACAATCATTTTCAGAGAGTCTATGATTCAGGCATGTGGAAAACCTACAGGAGAGATGACTTGATCCTTCTCCGTAGCATTCAGGACTAGAATCTTCTGGAACAAAGGTCAGTAAATGTCTCCCTTTAAAATGCCAGATAATAAATATTTACAGCCTTGTGGTTCACAAACAATGCCTGCTACATTTTGTCTTTTTCTACTTACAATTTATTTTAAAATAAATTTTACCTCACAGGTCTCACAAAAGCAGCCTGCAGGCTAGATTTGGTTCACAGACTGTAAGTCAGCCAAGCCCTAACCTGGAAATGTTTACACCATCGTGTTTGGCACCTAGACTGGGACAACTGAAAGGCTAGATTCAGTTGAGACTGTGAACCAGAGCATCTACACAGAATCTCTCTAGGTGGCTTGGGTTTTTCACAGCCCCATAGCTGAGTTGAGATGGAGTGTCCTGACAGCAAGCATTCCAAAAGTATGAGGAGAAACCTGTATGGTTCCTTTTCAACAAACTCCAAAGTTCACCCAGTATTACTTCACTGTATTTCAATCATAACAAGTGAGTCACAGAAATCAACCCTGTAAATTCAAAGGCAAGATAATCAGACTCCAGGTCTTATTGATCACACTGCACTGGACCATGTGAGATGGGAGATACTGTGCTGGCCATTTTTGCAAACTCAATCTGCCAGAAACCTTCCACGATTCACAAAGTATATATGCATATAGATATACACATGTCAGTACTTGAACATAAGACTATGGTAACATCTTACAGTCAGGTTTCTTATGTATATCTCTGACTGCCTGAATCCTCCCTTATGAATTCTGTTGCACACAGAACGAAATCATTGTATGGTCATAATATCCCCTTTCTGTAATGGAAACTACAACCTATACTTTAGAAGTGAACATACAGCATTACCATCTAAAACCTTCAAGACTCCCAGAAGTATCTGCTACATATTGCCACTTTGAAGATCCAAATTACAACCAGCACGTAGACTAACGGAAAATGCAGATAAACAGGTAACTGAGAATACAAGAAGAAATTTTAAAATGCAAGCAAGTTTATTGTTTGGAAAAGGCTTCCCTGGTGACTCAGTGGTGAAGAATCCATTTGCCAATGCAGGAGCCCTGGGTTCAATCTCTGGGTCAGAAAGAGCCCCGTGGAGAAAAAAAATGGCAACCCACTCCAGTATTCTTGCCTGAGAAATCTCATGGACAGAGGAGTCTGTTGGGCTAGAGTCCACCGGGTCACAAAGAGTCAGACACGAATTAGCAACTAAACAACAACAATTATCATTATCATTCTCCCATCTATAAATTTTCTACTTAATTATTTTCAGAAGAGTATCTGTGTTAAGTAGGAATCAGAAGTACCTGATAAGAAGTAAAATTTAAAAGCAAGGTTTGTCTGGGGAAGTCGTGATGTATAACTAAAAATGGTGCCCTATTATTTTTAGCTTTTCCAGCTCTTCTTTTCCACAGACCCTAGAAATGGGGACTACCCTCAAGTCAGACAAAGCCTTCTTTCATGCAGATGTACTTTACATCATGTGCAGCAATATGTGAGCCTCATTTTTTTTTATTTATAGTGAACAGGTACAGCAGAGATACTCAGTTTTTATGAGACATTTTTTTAATTTGAAACAGAGATTAAATTAAATATTTATGCCAGAGTGGCCAAAATGAAGACAAATAGCTCTAGCAAACAATTCTCTTAATAAAATTCAATCACTATGATGCAAACTGTTGTCAAAAGGGTAAAAGCAAGTTAACTTTTTAAAAAGTTTTGCTTCATGATCCATGGAATTAATAACTCATATCATGAACACTGAAAATGGAGTACATCTTTACATTTTTGTACTCCTTTGTGTTCTTGCAAGTGTTTTTTTAATTTATTTAATGTCCATCTTTCTTGCAAGGGGTCCTTTCAAAGTTAAAAATATAATTACATTTTCTCATCTAATTAAAATGTCAATCATTTATTTTGGCATATTAAGTATAATGGCTGTTACCCAAGTTTTCTTTTCATTTAGATTCTGATTATTTTGTCATGTCACTCAAAAATCTATGCTTTGCAACTTGTCCAAGATTTTTTCCCCTCATTAGCATAAAACATCTTAGAGTCCTGCTGGTAGTGCTTTATCTAGTGCATGAAATGATTTGGATAATAAACAGCTGGAAACCAAAATGTTATATACTGGCAGGGAAATAAATGAATATAAACTTTCTTCTCTACCGCCCCTTGTAATTTTGTATATTGAGTTTCAGAATTAAAAAGTTCCAGAAAAGCAAACTGGAAGATTGTCTATCAGACTCTCTTCTTCCTCTATTCCTAATTACTATTATTATTTTTACCAGTTCTGATTTTCTCTTTCTTTTCTCTATCCTCATTGCCTACTTTCTCCCTAAGATGAGGTGTTCTTTTTAAATTTATTTAATGTCCATGTTTCTTACAAGGGGTCCTTTCAAAGTTAAAAATATATTTTTTCATCTAATTAAAATGTCAATCATTTTGGCATATTAAATATAATGAATATAATCTCTCTAAATGTATAATCTCCTAAATGATATCTAAAGTCTTTGCCAGTTTTGGTATTCCTGACTTTCAAAAACTTCTCAATATAATTCAGAGGTCCCAGGATAGCAAATATGTTAGAGGAACAGGTGTACAGGGCATACTTTTGTTCTCTTTTTCTCTTTACTCATGACAGTCTTTTATCCCATTTTCTTATTTCTGCATCCTTTGTCTTCTCCATTTCCTGCCAAGCTACAGACACAGTTCTCCTTTTACATACCTCATTTTTATTTTAAAGCAACTAAAATGTTATGAAGTCATATATAGATATGTGTGTGTATATAATTATTGCATCTTTTCTTAGTTTTTGTGTTTTTTCCTGAATCATCTGTCTCACCATTTCTCTTCAGGTTATTTTCCATTCAGGGAAAGAGAGTAGAAGAGCACATGAAGGAAATATTTGTATATTTAAAGTCTTATATCTTGAAGCTCCTGTGTTTAGCGCTTCTGAAAATGACACCTTTTCTTTGGAGGAGACTACTATCAGAAGAAAAATACCAACCTACCTGCTGTGTAATTGCTGAGCTATTACAGGGATTGAAAATGAGCAGGAATGTTGACAAGTCTTCAACGACTAGCCAGGGCTAGAATTTTGACATTGAGATGAAAAAGCATAAAGCCATTACTGATCTGCAAGGAAACAAAGTGGTTTCTGATGCATGGGAAGCTCCTAACTGCTCGTGGACAACTGAACCTCAAGCATCATCACTCCTTAAGAACGGATACATGTATATGTGTGCCCGAGTTCCATCTCTGTTCACTGGAGACTGTCACAACCTTGTGAACCAGCTATATCCCAATACAAAATAAAAGTTTAACAGAAGTTTAAAAAAAAACTTTATTTTTTTTTTCAAAAAAGTTATCATCCCTAATTTCTGTAAAATATGACTGAATACGGTTTAGGCAAAAAAATAAAGCACTAGGACCATGAATAATATATTAATATTGGAAAGGTCCTCTTTACATGATCAATATAAAACTGCTAATTTACTCATTTATGTTACTTATTTACAATACTAATGATGTGGTCTAGAAAAATAAGACACAATTATATGTCAGGAAACTTATAACTGGTTCTCTTCAGAAGTCTGTGATTTGGAACCGCGTCTGTTTTGGAGAACAGCTGTAACCTGAGATGAATGCCAATGTACCAGTATGTTTTTCCTCAAAATATCTCAAGAGTGGCTGCTCCCCTTTTTAATTCAACTCTACCCTGGCATATACAAGCTTAGAGGTGAAACTCTGAGCAGATGTCTTGGCAAGCTGTACTCTGGTTTATGGACATCGTGTATAAGCCAACTGACCTCAAGAATGGTCTCCTTGCATCCCTACAGAAATATTCAAGAATTAGGGCATTCAGAGTTCAGACTGATTTGGCCAGGAGTTTGGTCACACTCAGGCACAATTTCCAAACTAGAAACCATTCAATATTAAAGAAGGCAGATACACTTTGTTCAGAATAGCCTCAGGACTCGGGGTCAATTCTGAGAGAATCTAACAGGAACTCTTTTGTCTGAACAGTTTCCAAATCAAATTCAACAGCTGTACTGTGCATGCTACAAAAGTCTGTCTCTTAAATAGGAAATCAGTTCCATCCCATGATATGGATTCAGTAACTGACAGGTATGAAATTAATTATTCCATCATATTGTCTTTTATGAAGAAAATTGAATGTTTCTTGGTTGCCTACCTTTAAAGCCTTTATTTATACAATCACCTCCTGAAAATATTCAATAAATCTCATTGGCTGTATCTTCTTATTCAAAAAGTAAGCTAACCAAGCAAAATATTTATTACAATACTTTTCAGAGACAAAGGGAGCAGTAAATATAAATATGGCCAAAGATTTAAACTAAAAAGTATTTAAAGTTATTTATGTTATTGATTACTTGAATTTCATGCAGACCTTTAAGGTCTTCAGAAATTTGCTGGGTACATAAATGCATCAATGTAAGACTATCACAAAGCAGGTGCTCAAACTTTATGCACTGAGTTTTTTTAGTCAAGAATTACAGAGGAGGAAATCAAGACATTAGAGTAATGGGATGCAGAGCTCACATCGCCTCCCCCCATGAACACAGCAAAAATACATCTAAGTGTGGAGTATTTTCACTGAAAACAAGATGAAGACTGGCAGAAAAATTCTTATACAACCAAGCCTATAAGAAATATCCTCACAGAACCCAGTAGGAATGGAAGTGAAGTAATCAGGTCGGAATCTGCACAGTTAGAAGGGGACACACAAGAGGAGGGCAGTTACACGTGCTCAGAGATCCTCCCTGGGGAGTGAGCAATTTGAAACACATACTGGGATTCCAAACTGTGAAGTCCCACACAGAAGGACGAGGGCTCTTAACTGGTTTGAAAACCAATGGGTATGACATCAAGGATGTAAGAAACTTAGACTCCACCCATGACCAGCAGGTACATGCTTGCTTACTCCTGAAGCAATGCCAAGGAAGCAGACCGAGACAGCTGGGAACTCTGAACCAGTTTCCATGAACACCCCAGTAAGTATTCCAGCCCAAGCTGGATTTCTGCTCTGGCTCCTCCTGCCCCATGGTACAGATCCAAAGAAGGGCAAAGGCTATCCCAGCCAAGAAGAATGTGTAATTATAGGTCCTGGAGACAGCTCAGACATGGCAAGCATCCAAACAGGGCATGGGCAGCCATCACTGACATTCATAAAGGCCAACATGAAGATCAAAGACTAGGCTGGTGCTCTGGACGGTGCTGGGAATCGCTCCGCATTTGCCCCAGCCGACACCAGGCATCTCTCAGGCCCTTCTTGATGCGCAGTGCAGCTGAGAAGAGTACACATTTCTAGGGGATGAGCCTGATCAGACCCAACACTCGGGGCTTCTGCTCCAGCAGTGTGGAAGCTGAGCCTACCCCTGGTAGGGTGATGGTTTAACCGCTGAGAACAGACGTGTTGGCTCACACCTGACTCTAGTTACAGCCCTTCCATCTCCAGCCCCACCAGTTACCAAGATAATAGCTGCAGGACATCATGGGGGAAGACAAGATCCATGCTTGCTTCATGTCCAGCTCCCCCACCTAAGCCACTGTAAGCATGCAGACACTATAGGAATGCTCTCTCGTAAAAACACCCCTTTCCAGATCAAGGTGGGTAAGTGTTTCAGCTGAACTTCATAGAGAAAGGGAAAGGTAAGCAAAATGAGAAGACACATGATTTTGTTTCTAATGAAGTAACAAGGAAATAAAACTGAAAAAATAGCTGATTTAACAGAGATAATTTGCCAGATAAATCATTCAAAGGATTAGTAATAAGAAGACTAACTAAACTATGGGTAATAATAGATGAAGACAACAATTTTAGTGAGGAAATACAAAATACGAAAAAGAACCAGTCTAAACTGAGGAATACAATAACTGAAGTGAAAAACAAACTAGAATGAATTAACAACAGAGTAGGTAATACAGGAAAATATGCAAGTGATGTAGAAGACGGAAAAATGGAAACTGCCCAAACAGAACTCAAAAAAGAAATTCTGAAAAATGAGAACACTTTAAAGGGAGTTCTATGAAAACAGCAAGCATATCAACATTCTCATTAGCAAGGTCCCAGAATGAGAAGAGAGAGAGTAAAGGGTTGAAAATATATTTGATGAAATTATGGCTGAAAACTTCAAATCTGATGAAGGAAAGAGATATTCAGGTACAGAAAGCACAAAGAGTCCCAAACAAGATGAATTTAAAGAGACTCACATGAAGAAATACCATAATTAAAATAGCAAAATAAAAACTCCCAGCAAAGTAATGTCGAGGACCACACAGTTTCATAGGAAAGTTTAACCAAACATATAAAAAAGAACTAGTACCCATCCTCTCAAACTATGCCAAAATATTGAAGAGGAAGGAATACTGCTGAATTCATTCTATGAGGCCAACATTATTCTGATACCAACACCATACAAAGATACCACACACACAAAAAAACAAAACTTGCAGGCTAATATCACTGATGAACACAGATGCAAATATCCTCAAGAATATATTAAACTGAATCCAACAATATATAAGTGGGCTTATACACCATGATCAAGTGGAATTTACTTCAGGGATGCAAAGATGGTTCAGTATCTACAAATCAATGTGAAACATAGCATTAACACTTGATCTAAGGCAAAAGGCCAAGAAGTGATATACCATATTAACAAAAGAATAAAAATCACATGATCATCTCAATAAATAAAGTATTTCACAAAAATCCAACATATATACATGATAAATCTCCCAAGGCTGGTAGAAAAGGAACATATGTCAACATAACAAAGTTCATTTATAACAAATCCACAGTTAACATCCTACTCAAAGGTTAAAAGCTGAAATTCTTTCCTCTAAAAACAGGAACTAGACAAGAATGCCCACCTTTTCCATGCTTATTCAACATAGTGTTAGATGTCCTAGCCACAGGAATCAGACAAGAAAATCAAAAGGAATTGAAATGGGAAAGAAAGAAGTAAAACTATAAGTGTTTGCAGAAGATGTGACACTATGCATAGAAAATCCTAATGTAGCCACCAAAAATTATTATAACTAATACACGAATTCAGCAAAGTAGCAGAATACAAAACATACCAAAATTTGTTTTTCTATACAGTAATAACTAACAGAAAGAGAAAGCAAAAAAGTGATCCCATTTAAAATTAAAGTATAAATTAAAGTATACTTAAGAATAAACTTCACTAACTTATCAAAAAGACAAGGCTGTTTATTAGTGATCAGACATAATGAAATCACTGCAAGCGCCCTCTGGAGTGTCCATCAAAACTTATGAGCTAAAACATAGCTAAGCAAAGTGGATTTCTTTGTTTACAAAGAGGTACAATACATGTGTACTATTTGTATTCACTGTACCAGAGAGACGTTAAAAATAGTTGGCCACAGCATAGCAAAAACTGGTAACCTAGTAAGTACTCTATGAATATTTTTATAGGATGAATGAATGAATGCTTTTGTGTAGACACATTTAGAGTTACTCTTTGTAGATAACCAGGATATTAGAATAAAAGCCAATGTAGTCTCTCTTAGGTATCCATTATCGCATTGCAGTAGTTTTTGTTTAAAAAAACAAACAAAAATGTTTTCAAAATTGTTCTTAATATGTAGCTTTGAGATTAGGAGTTCCATTCTGGATAATGCGAGCAATAAAACTAGAAGTTTAAATTACAGGTTTGAGTTTGGCAAATTTGGTTTCAATTTCTGGCTCTGCCACTTATTTAATATGTAATTTTCATCATGCTTTTTAATCTCTTTGTGTACATTTCATCACTAGCTGAATAGGAAAAACAATTAACTTACTGGGTCATTCTGAGTATTAAGATAGTATGTAGAAAGAAATTAACACAGTGCCTGACACACAGTAAGGTACTCTATAAGTAAGTTTAAAAACACACACACATGCACACACAAAAATCTTTAAAGTTATTGTATTGGACAGGTAAGTAGGCATGAGATACTTTAAAAAGAGAATAAAGACCTTGTGAATAAAGACCAAGTGGGCCTTAGGACAAACTACTATGAACAAAGCTAGTGGAGGTGATGGAATTCCAGCTGAGCTATTTCAAATCCTAAAAGATGATGCTGTGAAAGTGCTGCACTCAATATGCCAGCAAATTTGGAAAACTCAGCAGTGGCCGCAGGACTGGAAAAGGTTAGTTTTCATTCCAATCCCAAAGAAAGACAATGCCAAAGAATGTTCAATTCTTTGTTCAATTTATCAACAAAGAATGTTCAGTCAAAACCACACAATTACACTCATCTCACACGCCAGCAAAGTAATGCTCAAAATTCTCCAAGCCAGGCTTCAACAGTATGTAAACCAAGAATTTCCAGATGTTCAAGCTGGTTTTAGAACAGGCAGGGGAAACAGAGGTCAAACTGCCAACATCTGTTGGATCATAAAAAAAGCAAGAGAGTTCCAGAAAAACATCTACTTCTGCTTTATTGACTATGCCAAAGCCTTTGATTGAGTGGATTACAACCAACCCCAAAATTCTTAAAGCGATGGGAATACCAAACCACCTGACCTGTCTCCTGAGAAATCTGTATGCAGGTCAAGAAGCAACAGGTAGAACTGAATATGGAACAATGGACTAGTTCCAAATTGGGAAAGGAGTCACCCTGCTTATTTAAATTCTATGCAGAGCACATCATGAGAAATGCTGGGCTGGAGGAAGTACAAGCTAGAATCAAGATTGCTGGGAGAAATATCAATAACCTCAGATATGCAGATGACACCACCCTTAGGGCAGAAAGCAAAGAGGAACTGAAGAGCCTCTTGATGAAACTGAAAGAGGAGAGTGAAAAAGTTGGCTTAAGACTCAACATTCAAAAAATGAAGATCATGGCATCTGGTCCCATCACTTCATGGCAAATAGATGGGGAAACAATGGAAACAGTGACAGACTTAATTTCAGGGGGCTCCAAAGTCACTGTAGATGGTGACTGCAGCCATGAAATTAAAAGACGCTTGCTCCTTGGAAGAAAAGTTATGACCAACCTAGACAGGATATTAAATAGCAGAGACTATTACTTTGCTGGCAAAGGTCCATCTAGTCAAAGCTATGATTTTTCCAGTGGTCATGTATGGATGTGAGAGTTGGACTATAAAGAAGGCTTGAGTGCAGAAGAATTGATGCTTTTGAACTGTGGTGTTGGAGAATGGACTCTTGAAAGTCCCTTGGACTGCAAGGAAATCCAACCAGTCCATCCTAAAGGAAATCAGTCCTGAATATTCTTTGGAAGGACTGATGCTGAAGTTGAAGCTCCAATACTTTGGTCACCTGATGCAAAGAACTGCCTCACTGGAAAAGATTCTGATGCTGGGAAAGACTGAAGGCAGGAGGAAAAGCAGATGACAGAGGATGAGATGGCTGGATGGCATTACCAACTCTCTGGACGAGTTTGAGCAAGCTCTGAGAGTTGATGAAGGAAGGTGAAGAGTTGGTGAAAGGAAGCCTGGTGTGCTATAGTCCAGGGCTGGCAAGGACTTGGACATGACTGAGCAACTGAACTGAACTGAAAGACCTAAAGATCAAATAAGTTATCCTCTCAAAGTTTGAGATACTCTGTTTTACAAAGAAGTGAAGCCCTGATATTTACACTGAAGTTTATAAATTAGTATGTGAGTAATGCACATTTTTTCAAATAAAGTGTACAACATTCAGGGACCCAAAATATATACAAAAACAATTATTTTGAATTTATTTGAAATGAATAATATCAGTAACACTAAAATTAAGAACACTTTTACCTCTACAGCTTTTGCATATAACATATACAGAAAGTAGACCCAGAAAAGGACAAGCAGAGCTTTTAGTAAATTAAAATGTGTTCCAACTGGGCTATCCTTTCGATAACATGTAAAGGAATTTCAAAATCCAGTGTCAAGTTCGCTAGCGCTCAATGTATTTTCCTACTGGCCCCCTCCCCACCAATTAACTCTCCAAGTCATTTTAATCAAGGCCAAGCTAAAGTACCAGATAAAGAGACCAGAATATGAATAGCCCCTCTAGTTGTCCTCTTTTTATTCCTGTATCCACCTTCTCAACTTATGTTGCAATATCTTTATTTACTTACTTTGATTTTTCAATACTATTTGACATCATCTTTTTCTGTCCTTTTTACCTCCTGGAATCTAGGAAATCTCCTTTGGCGTGTTGCTTTTGTTTAGATTTGATGTTTTTGCTTTGTCAAAGCTCCGTTATGCCCACATTCAAAGTGTCTATCTTTTGTAGAGATTCTCTGGCCTAAACAATATAACCACAATAATATAATCACTAAAGGACAGTGTAACCCTGAGTATGGGGGATTAGAGGCAAGAGTAGGGAGTCTGGAAATCTGCAGTCAGGGAACTCAAAGACTATAGGACAGCTGATATCTCTCCAACTAAGCATCTATCACTGGAACATCAGAAAGGATGGCTTTGGTGAGCCATTTCAGACCTTCTACCACTTTAAAATGCCAGCTGATTTGAAGGACTTGTGGAGAGTTAATACTGTGAGATTTAACGCAGGCCTGTGAAGGTGAAATGCTCTTTTCTCTTTGACTACCACGGCCGTGTTTTCTAAAGGTACTTTTCCATGGTGGCAGTGACCTTGCCCATATAAGGCATAGCAACTACCTATTCAAATCAGGCAAACTACAAATCAATCCCAATGTGGGAAGGAGGCGTCAATTCAATGATTTATTGGACTGAATACTTTAGTAACAAGAGTTCCACCCATAACCCTTAGCAGACATGGAGAGTTTTTCGTTTTCGCTTTGTTTTTTCCTAGAGAACACACTCAGTTCCAAAGGAAACACAAAGCTTTTTGCACAAGAGAACATTACAAGGAGACTGCTTCCAAGAACAAATCTCAATGATGTGGTGTATTTGAGACATTATTGTAACTTGATGGTTTTTCAACTAAAATAGAGGAAAGAAGGATCTGTCCTAAATCTCTCTGTCTGGGGAGGCTCTCGTAAGAGTCAATCAACTCCAAGTGCATCTCATTTACTACCAGGGGTCAATACCTAGAGCTGTAACTCAACTATGTTGTCAAATGGCTCCCTTCTAGTGCCCACAAAGCAGGGAAAAGTAGAGTATCTTTCCAGAATTGAGTATAAAAATAAAATATCCATTTTTCTAAAGTATCTTATTAAATAATACAAGATTTCTCACCTGAGCAATAGGAATGTCCATCAGTGAATGCTGTTGACCACTTTAGAACTTAATCTCTCTTTTAATAGAATTTATATAACATTGCTCAAATGTTTACTGAGTAAAGATCAAAAGATTCAAATTAATTATGCTGTACTAAATCTGGGAATTGGGTTTAGTAATGGTCAAAATCAAGATGATCTAATAAGAATAGTTTTAAATAAACTGCCCCATGTAAATAAAAAGCTTACAAAGCTAAGAGAAAAATACTAGTTAGCCTCTCTCCACTAAAAATTAAAGTACCAGTTAAGTCAGTTCTTAGAAAGATTTATTTTAAAACTTTATATGGAAATTCTTCTATATTGTCTAAGATTTCAAATTTTACTTAGGAAGTTAAAGAAACATTTCCTATTGCTTCATTTTTCTACTAGAGATCATCAGGGAAAAAAACTTCAGCTTGCAAGGCTCAAAGAATTTAAAGGTTCATCACTGAGAAATACTAATATGAAAAATATCCATTTTCCTGCATTAGCATCTGATTTGAAGTGCAAAGATAGAAATGAACAGGTGTAGGGGTCAGGTGACGAATTTAGAGTCCAAAGCCTAAGGATGCAGGAGTTTCCCAAGTGATGCAGTGGTAAAGAATCCACCTACTAATTCAGGAGACACAAGAGATGTGGGTTTGATTCCTGGGTCAGGAAGATCCCCTGGAGAAGGAAATGACAACCCACTCCAGTATTCTTGCCTGAAAAATCCCATGGACAGAGGAGCCTGGCAGACTACAGCACATGGGGTTGCAAAGAGGCGAACACAACTGAGCAATTGAGCAGCCTAAGGATGCACAAATGGAGTACAACGGACCCTTTCTATCTCTATATATTAAACTAGAAGGTAATAAGATGTCAGTGAAAGATGTGTGAAAAATCACTAGGTGCAACCTAAGAGTGGAGGGAAAATGCTGACAGACTGGAAACAGTAAGAAAAGATGGATGGGGCACCGTGACAAGATGAGCTTGCATGGTGGGCTTTTTTAGTGTACAACTTATTTTACGGCCCTGTTAGTAATACAATTGAAATGCTATGACCTGATTATATCCTTGAGTATTCAGATTGCATTTATTTTATTAGGAGCAATAAACCAAGCACGTTTTTAAAATCCTTTTTGTTTAATTCAATAAAGAATAGAGTTGAATGCACATGGGGAGAAAATGAGAGCCTATCACTCCGGGGAACTCAGGGTTGCTATGTGGAGAATATCCGGAAGATTAAGTTACAGCATTGGTAATTTATGGCTTCCAGAACTTGAGAAGCCTATTTCATGGCTGCATTTCATCCTTGGGGTTGATGTGTGCTTTAAAAACATATTTTGCTAATTACACTCGCTCTCTATGTAATGAAGAATCCATGCATAGAAGCCCATAATGCCTTCCTGGAAGTTACCCTTTGCAATTCATTGAGTTTATGAATAAATTTATTCCTTTTCTGTCTGGTTATGGAACCAATATCTGCCCCCACCCCCATTTTTCAATACCCAACATATTAACTCCATGGTTCAAAAAGTATGAATTTAGTTTCCACTTGTAAACCAACTGCTGTATTATGCTTATAATATAGATAAATATTAAAGGTATTAAAATAGGAATAAATTAGAGCCAGGAAGTAGCTCGTTTAGCCCGATGATATTTCCAAAGCACCAGAGTCAAGAAATGTGAGATTACAGCACTAGCATTGCAAAATATAAGCACCGCATAAACAGCAATCTATTTATAACTGTTGTTTCACTGCAGTTATTCCTGTAAGGTAAGCTACTATTAGCGTCAGCCTTTCTAGTCTTCTGAATACTTAGGGCCAGGGAGAAAATAGCCATCTTATTAAAACATGATATCCAAATGCCTTCTTATTTCAAGTTGTAGACATTTGAGTACACAATAGTGTTTTGGGAACATAGAAGCCATGGGATAATATTAATACTGTGTGGAACAATGTTATTCAATAGTATAATACTTAAAATTTCTCTTTTATATTAAAACAGACATGGCCATATTCTAATGAACATGCAAAATGTATAGGAATTTTAGAGATAACACATGACTTCAAAAAATATTTAAAATAGATAACCAACAAAGATCTGCTATATATATAGTACATGGAACTCTGCTCAATGTTGTGTAACAATCTAAATGGGGAAAAGAATCTGAGAAAGAACAGACACATGCATACATAGAACAGAATCACTTTGCCAAACACATAAAGCTAACAGAAACATTGTTAATAAAACTATACTCCAACGTAAAATAAAAAAAAATTAAGTGATTGGGAAATTTCTTCTGTCAGGTCACTAAGGATGATTTATCTCCCATCCACTTTCAGACGTGTCCCAGGGCAAAATGTGGGGAAACACTGGTCTAAGGGGTTCTTGAGAAATCCAACAGGACAGGAGGTGTTTATCTTGGAACTTTCTGTCATCCAGTCACACCGACAGGAAACCATCACTTATTAGAGACCTGGTACTGTGATAGGAATCCAGGCCAAGTTTTCTCTCTGATACTCATATTCCTCAACAGAGAAACAGGGTGACCAGGTTAGGCTTCTAAGTTACCTTTCAACACCAATCTGCGGTATGCATGGGCAGAAGTAGGGAATGGAGAGTTACCAGAAGAGACACCTCTTCTATGCTGCTTAAGGTAGAGATGAAGACATTTGGTCTCAAATTGGAAGTGGAAGATGAATAGAGATGAGCTATGAACAAGAGTGCATTAGGATGAAACAGTGCTGTCTATGAGAGTGATAAAGCTTATATGCTTTATCACATTTAATTTCACAACAGTCCTAACTGTAGGTAACGTTGTGTCTGGTATGCTGAGAAAGATACTGGGAATCAGAAGCGTAACTTACAACGTCTCCTATAATGGATCCCTGGCTTAACCCTTGAGTTTCTATCTTAATCACTCCACCATACTGCATTATTACAACTCACAAATGTGGAGAAACAGGGCTTGAAGCTGCTTTGCCAATGAGAGGCTCAAGATTTTCAAGTGTATTCTACCCTCAGACAAAATAGAAATCCACTTGCTGCCATGGGTTCAGAGGTCCAGCATTCTCTCTCCACTAATTCTTTCAATGAAAAATGGAGGAAGCTTAGAAGAGAGGGAAGAAAGGAGGAAGGAAACAATCCATGATTCCTAAATTTTCTCATGAAGTGCCATTTCTTTAGATCAAATTCTGAATTCCTTAAAAAAATTAAGATGCTTGATTAGAGGCAGACTGGGTGCTGAGATATCATCAGTCATGCTCTCTTTCCTGAGAGCAAATTTTGAAAAGTAGGGCACATTTTCCACAGTGTTCTGAGGCAGGGTTCAAGTCTTAAATTAACACTCATTACCACTCCTGAGTGTGCCTGCTGCAGTGATAGGAAGCACAGGTTTGTGTCTCTGTGATCAGTGAGTCAACAGTAATCGAAGAATTAGATTCTTTAGGCTGCAAGTAACAGAAATGTCCCTGAGCTGGAACTCATAATTGGGATTTAATTGTTGTAGGAATACAGAGTATCTGGGGATATCCTTAGGAAAAATGAACCAACACCTCACGAATACAGATAACCCATCAAGTTTTCCATATGCCTCTCTGCTTTATTCATTCTACTTCATTCTTCTCCCTCAGTGAAGACCAGATTCTATTGCTTCCTGGTTTACATAAGGAAAACAACTACCGCCAACATTTCTCTAGCTTACGTACATCTCCTCCATACCAAAGTCACTAGGATGTATTTAGACAATAGAATCTCTTAGACTCAACTGCATGCCATTGGCTACTCTGGAGTCAAGATCATACTGGGAAGCCAAACTGCTGTTCTTATAATCAAGTGAGTGACAGACAGGAGGAGATAATACTAGAAATGAGGAGAACACTGACAGCTAGACACAACTCAACTGGGGTTCACACTAGATGTGTCAATATTCTCCAGTGAAATCTGGATACTTCGAGAATCTGTCTGTCTGTTTTCTTCTTTTTTCTCCTTCAGAAGACTCCAACAGCAAGATTTTATTACCCAACTGGATAGGCTGAAACACAGTTTCCCAAACCATCCCTAGAGAGTAATATTCATGTGGCAGCTGTACTGAATTTATTTATATCCTTCTTTCTACAAAGGCTTTGAGGCAGCATATGAAAAAAAAAAGAAAAAGAAATATGATTATCTTAATGTGGATATGGTTATAGAACACTGAAAGAATGTGTCTACATTTATTCTCAGTTTTGGTGCTTAACCTAATATTAAAACCCACAAATCCTTAGACTCTAATTAGGTTAGAGACTTAGGTGCCTAACTGAGGAGAAGAACATACAAACACAGCAGTTTGGGACAGCTGATACACGGATTCATCCGTCAGATAGCCAGTTCTATCTCTGCAGAATTTGCATGAAGTCAGGAGAAATCTTTCCCCTGTTCAGTGAGAATAAAAGCCCTTGTACAAAATTCAGGGAAAAAATCTGTCTGCAAAAACTTTAGTCTCATGGTTCAAAGACTATGGAATTCTATTATGAGGACACATAATAGTGCCAGAAAGTACTTGGCGCTGCTTATTTTCATTCATTCATTTATTCATTTACTCAACAAATATTTATTGAGCACACCTACTCAGGACCAAGCATCATGATGTAAACAATAGAATGGAAACAACCTCTGATCTGAGAGCACTCACACCTCACTAAAAAAGAGGCAGTGTGTCCGATGCTATGATAGATGGAAGCACAGAGAACCAAGAGAGTATGAAAAATGGGCTTGGCCAGGATGATTCAAGGAAGGCCTACTGCAGAGGAGTCTCCATCGTAGTTTAAGAGAAAGAAGCAAAGAACACAAGGAAAGAGTTTTTGACTGGAGGTATAGCAAGCTCACAGTACCAAGCCTGGTGAGAGAACCAGGCAAGAACAAGGAACTATAAACAGATCAACATGGCTAGAATATAGGGTTTGAGAGAAGACCATTAACAATCACAAGAAATGAGACTGTCTTGCCAATTCTTTTTCTTCAAAGAAAATTTTCACCCCATTAACAAATATAAAATACCCACTACTGTTCTCTATATGTGTTTTTACTGAGACATTCCACTGTGATGATGTTTACCAAAGACTTGCACATTCTACATTTCCATCTTCACCAACACTTCCATAAAACTCCAAGTCCTTACTTGCAGCTACGATCCTGGATCCCACTTTCCTGGACTCCATGTAAGTTCTTTGCTACTTGTGCCAACAGTGTTCTTATGGACTTGGTCACAGAAACTGATTTCTTTTAATGGCAACTCTCCTTGGAGTCAATTCTCCCTAGGCACCTAATGGTTTTGTCTTTAGGATACAACATAATGAATGGTGAGCAATGTGATGATGTAGGAGAACCTTCCTGAATTTCCCCACAGTATCTTATCATCCTGTTCATTCCTCCAGTGTGTGTCATAATAGTTCTCATAGCCTACCACTACTTTCTCCTCATCAAATGCTCCATCATCCTATTGCTCCTTCTAGACTCCATCCCTTCTTAATATTCTTCCTCAGTTTGAGTTTTGAATCAATACATCACTGGGGGTTTCATTTTCATGAAGTTGAAGACTCTTTAACTCATAAAACACTTCCGTTCATCCAAAAAATTCCATGACTCCAGAACATTCTGTATGTCAGTAGCCCAGATTATTCCTACAAAAATTGTTTATACCTACCCTCTTCAGGCCCCAGGTACATGTCCATCCTTCATGCATTATGCTCAGTAATGGTAGGTATTAAATACATTCACTTCCACATTTTGTTAAAGGTAATTCATCTTTTTTTAAATAATATTCTGTCAATTGGGCCCCCTAATCATTAAGATTAATGTTAAGTGCCATTTCAACACTGAATTCATATCCTTCTAGCTAAAAGGAAAGTAACTTGACATTTTCTTTAGCCAAGAAAACACATCACAAAGAACAGTAAAATTTCTATCAGAACTTTTTAAATGCAGAATATGACGGCAAGCTTCCCTCTCTTTGCTAATATGGAGACTTCAGCTAAAGTAAAAAATCCCTTGGAGAGCTATCATATGGACATTCAGGAATTCCATGGGCCTCATAATTGAGGCATATGAGATTTTACAAAGAGAGCTAAGCCATCTCTTTCCCATTTCTGGAAGGAACATATAGAATGACATCAAATCCAGAGAGATTTAGGATAAACCACTTGTATAGTAAATGTTGTTAAGTCCTCTTGTTTATGTACCTGAGTAAAAGACATAAAATCTCTATCTCTAGAGTTCTTTCGAGCCAAAAATACTGGTACCATTTATTCAGATTACAATCTACCTTCACCTTTGAGACACATTGTTCAGTTTAAATTATATTAGAACTGCATCTCTGTCTTTTGCTGGGCTTTGGGGTATTGACTAGACCTGGCGGCCATCATACTTCCACTTCCCTCTCTCACTTTCAGCTTCTTCATCATCTACCTAGTAAGAAACCCCCAGAGTACAATAGAAAGTTTTAGATGTGTCTTGTTCCTAATATATAAAATACCACCATCATCAAAAAAATATTTATCTGTTGCCCATGTGCCTTGGCGATAATGTCAGAGCTCTCCCCAACTTGATGACTGAGGCAGATTGTCTCAAAGATAGTCAAGCTCTTATTACATCAGGAAAAAAATACCTGTGGTGAAAAATATCCTTAAAATGTATAATATTGTGAGCTTAAGTTGATTCCTCTTTTTTTAAAAATTCTAGTTAATTACTGAGGGAAATGCTGTATTTTGAACTCTGAAAGTTCAAAACTACCACCTTATTTTTTCATCAGGAGTCAACTCATTTTAGCATAATCTGCAGACATGTTGCTCATTTTTCTTTTCAAGGCAAAACTTTTCAAGGCAAACATATCCTTAAGGACCATTGATAAGTGTAAAAAGTTATCTGATTCAGATGTAATGAGCTAACAATAGCTTCACTTAGTTAAATAAATATTTACCAAAAAAGAAAATGTAAACTAGACTTACACCAGACAAAAGTTAAATCACAAGGATAGGAAATAAAAAATAGAAATGAAATACCTATGAGATACCTGAGGGGGGAAAAAATGTTGAACTTTTGAAAGTGACAAAGAACACTTTCCTGTAACATATTTATGAATAAGTTGTAGCCCTTTAGTATTTTCCAAAAGGACAATGAATAAGACTTATCTGACAGAAATTTGGGAGATTGCAAAATATCTAGTGCTTATCCTATGCTCTAGAAAGGACATTTTAAGAAAAGGCATTTGCTGTTACAAATACCAAGATTCTTCAAATAATTTCTTAGAGTAAAATCTCTAAAATGCTTTCATTCAAAATATCCAAATATTAAAATGCATATGACTTGCTGTTTTTTTTCCTTAGTTTTACATGAAAATGTTCATTATATGCTAAACCAGACATTGTCCACACTAATTGCAACAACTTCATAGGATTAAGGGAAAGCAAGGAAGACAAATAACATATTTTGCCAAGTGTTTGGTGTTTCACCTACAACATTTCATTAGATCCAACAACTCAACAAGGTAGAATTTATCATTTTCATTTCACAGCTGAAAGTCTGATAACCAGAGAAGTTAAGTAAGTAGCCAAAAACCCCTTAGCCACTTAGTAGTAGAGTCTGAAGTTAAGCTCTACAGTTAAATCCATGTAACACTAAAGCTAATTTCACTGTATCATATTGACTTTAAGTTTCTTGGGATTTTGCTAAGAGTAATTACAGAAATGTGCAAAGAAAAAGTAACAATAATCACAGTCTAAAAATCTGACAAAAAATCCTGATGTTGGAGTTATACTGTGATTAAACTGTATACTTGCTTCACATATTTCATTCTACATCTAAAAGAACAAAGAAACCTTGAGTTTCTATTACTAATTTATAATGTTTTTTCCTTGGTTTTCTGGATTCTTGACATCTAGTTTAAGGTAGAAATATTTATTTATACGTGTGTGTATGTGTGTGTATATATATCTTTTGTAGTATAAAATACATATGTTAAGTACATACAAATTGTACTTCAATACAGAAAACTTCTAGGGAATATCTAACTATTTTTGTGCTACTTTTTTGTTTCATATTATTTTAGAAAGTCATCAAAAGTTATAAAGTAAACTGTCTGCATGTTACAGAGATGTCGTTGTATTAAATAATCACTGGGAGCATGTGTGCCTAGTGAGAGATCCCTTGCTTGCAGTTCTACTGCAATGAACAGGAGTACTTTTATTAGAAATAATTCCTAGGACTTCTGTACCATTTTTGCTCAGATTTTTGATCATCAGGTTAAAAACTGAAAAATCATTTTGGTCTCAAGTTTCTCTTGGCTAATCATATTGTCTTGTACTTCATTACTGAAATAACTTCAAATTACACTAAAGAATTGTAAGAAGTCCTAAATCAAAAGAAATCATCTCAAAAATGCTATAATTTTTTTTCCTCTATAGAGAATATATCAGTGACATCTAAACGACCCCCAAAGCACAAAAGATGCATAAGTAATTTTCCCAGAGTTCAATTAATCAATTTCTGACCATGGGCACTCACTACAAAAAAGCATTCAGACTAAGTTGAATTAAAAACATAGATTATCCTAAGCTAACAATTATGAGTCATCTATTAGATAACCAGAGGTATTCAATATTAGCTATAGAGTTCCAAACTGATTAAAACAAAAGCTTTCAATGAAAAGCCATGCTTGAAGGGGTAAAAACACACCTTCTACTTAATGTTATCTAGAAAAGAAAGTCAAATTCACTTCAGTAATAACTGGGTGTGGCAGTCATATCCTCTGGTGAAAAACACTAATTCCTAGGTTCTTTGCTCACCTTCTGCAGAATAAATTACAAAACCACCAACCAGTGGCACTGACCCTTACATAATATGCTTGTTATTTTGTTCATGATGTTTGACATATATATACACATATATATTTAAAGCCATCATTTGTGAAAAACCTTTGAGAGATCCTTCATCTCTGTGAGCTGTACTAGGTTATGAAATGATGCATCATCAAAGCCATCCTACATTTGACTACAAAGAACTCACCGTGGGGCCAGGCCTGAAGCACAGATTCTGCTGTGTGTGGACTGGACCTCAGCAGAACCAATATTGCCACGCACAGGCCTAGGAGTCAAGTGGCTGCCCGGCACCCACAGGCTATGCAAGTGACACTTGGGGGCTTCATGTGGGTGGCACAGGAGACGAGGCCCAGCGCCCCAGCATCGAAGCCTAGAGAACTAGTCCAGGACCACGTGGTTGAGGGCAGGAGGTGACACCCAAGGCCACCCCTGGGAGTGCTATTCCTGCGGCCACACCGCATCCCCTGGCTCTGAGTGGGTGCAAGGGTAGCAGAGCCTGGCTGCTGCCAGCTGTCTCCATCTCCCAGGCGGCCCACGGCTTCCTTGTGGAGGGCGCAGAGGACAATCAGGAGTCTGCTCTCCACTTGGCCCTCTTGATACAGGGTCTGGTGGGACTGTAGGGCCACGCCCCATGGAATCACCCCTGCAGAATCCCAGGGGACCCTCAATCAGGGACCACCAGGCTGTCTGCTCTCTGCCCACTCCTCACCCTCCATGCGGGAGCTCTCTAGAACAAGCCCATCTGTGCAGGAGCTGTTGCCCTGAGGCTGAAACAAGTGTGAAGAATAGATGGAGAAAAGACAGCAGCTGGGCAGATGGATCCAGTACCCTACTCCCAGCCTCCAGGCCATCTGGGACACCTGTGCCACCCTCAAGGAACCCTGGACACCAAGGAGCTCCATCAAGTGCTGACGTCTGTAGAGGAAATCAGGGACAGCTCTGAGCAGGACTTTGCCCCAGCTCTGCAGCGGCTTGGACACCCCAGAAGGACCCCCGCCCCATCCTCAGCCCACCTAGGCTGGCCAGGCTTTAAAGCAGAATCTCTGGGGCTATAATAAATATCTAAGTGTTTGTGAAAAGGAAATTTTAAAAGGAGGAAGAAGAGATAAAAAATAAATAAATAAAAGAAAGGGGGAGTGTGGAAGAGTAGAAGAAAGGCAACTAAATTCCAACTTAGTGTCCAAGTCAAGAACCAAACAATTATTTCTCCTCCTTTGCAGCCAACCATCCAGGTTCAGAGGCATTTCTAATACAAGACTTCACCACATTGGTTAAGAAAATGATCTGATATACAGGAATGAGAGGAAACAGACTTATCTTTTTTATTTTCTAGCTGCTTTGGTGCTTACAACCCATACTTAGTGGGTCTGCCAGACGCAGATAACCACCTATCTAACATGTCTTCTTCTGTAGTCTTTGAACTTTAGAATCAAGTTCAATGATTTTCTAGAAATGTTCAAAAACCTTAAAAATTTTACAACCTTTAGAAAAACATAAGAAGCCAATCTGAAAAGGCTACAAACTATACAGTGTCACCAAAATGACATTCTGAAAAAGGCTAAACTAAGAGGACAACAAAAAGGTCAGTGGTTGCCAGAGGTTAACGGTAGGGAGAAGCATGAATAGGTGGAACACAGGATTTGCAGCAAAGTACCCTGTGTGAGACCATAATGATGGACACATCTCATCATACATTTGTACAAACCAACACAATATGCAACTCCAAGAGTGAACTAATAAAATAATCTATGGACTTTGGGTAATTATAGTGAGTCAATGTAGGTTCATCAGTTGTTGCAGATGTTCTGTTGTGGTAGGGAATGTTCATCATAGGGGAAGCTATGCATGGGTGAAGGCAAGAGGTATAAAAGAAATCTTGTACCTTGCCTTCAATTTTGCTGTAAACCTAAAACTGCTCTTAAAAAATACAGTCAATTTACAAAAAAATTAAAATAGTAAAACACAATGGATATGGGGTCACACCTCAGATCCAACAATTATCAGCTTTTAATCTTACACCAATTTACTACCCTTTCTAAACACAAGTTTGCTATTTAGAAAGTGGTGTCAAAACAGTATGTGTTTCAATGATACATTCTTATATAGAACTAATACTATTAGGCATTAAAAAAGGCTGAGCACAAATAATTGATGCTTTCAAACTGTGGTACTGGAGAAGACTCTTGAGAGTCTCTTGGGCAGCAAGGAGATCAAGCCAGTTAAACCTAAAAGAAAGCAACTATGAATATTCATTGGAAGAGCCGATGCTGAAGCGCCAATACTTTGGCTACCTGATGTGAAGAGCTGACTCTTTGGAAAAGACCCTGATGCTGGGAAAGACTGAAGGCAGGAGGAGAAGGGGACGACAGAGGATGAGATGGTTGGATGGCGTCACTGACTCAATGGACATGAATTTGAGCAAACTCTGGGAAATAGTAGAGGACAGAGAATTCTGGCGTGCTGCAGTCAATGGGGCTGCAAAGAGTAGGACACGACTGAGTGACACACCAACTCTAAGGCCTATATAACACCTAGTCCAGTGTCTAGCAAAGAGCAGGTGCCCAGTAAGTAATGACAGCTCAGTTTAAATTTAGTTCTTTCTTAACAATACAAGTTATATGTAAGGGGGGAAGGGGCATAAAAGATAAATCCCAAATATGTATGTTCAGAAAATAAGTAAAGCTGCTTTTTAATTTTCATGTGTGTGTTTGAATATTGATTCTTCCCCTCTAAGTAGATTATTTCCATTCATAGGTAGAGCTATATTTTCAGTTATTTTGTACTTGCCCTTTAAGAAAATAATTTAGATGTTTCAATAAATTTTTAATTTTCTAAACTCTTTTCAATCTTCCTCCTCCTCTATTGTTGAGAACAGAGTTTAATCTTTCATCTATTCCACTTAACTATATTGCATGGAGGGGAGAGGATTAATCTACTTTTTTTGTACTCATGACCTTTACACTGATCACATTATTGTCTACACAGATCAAAGGTGGAGTGGGTAAAAGATGAGTTTACACAGAATATTTACCTAGGAACAATACTTATAAAAATTATTTTTTGTTTGCATAATTCAGTAAATATTATCTACAACTTTATGTTACCTCCATGGATTCATTGACAAGAAAAAATTTAAATAAAAGCACTTATAGTAAGTCAGAAATCTTGAAATTTATGTTTGTTGGTGGAAGATATCCAGGATTTAGGGGTATTTAACTATATAAAACTATCAATAGGTATAATCAAAACATACATCCACATACACATAAATATACAAATCTATCTACATATAAATATTTTATATTCTTGATATGATGTACAGTTATCAAATGTCTTTTAAACCATATTAGGGGACTTCCCTGATGGTCCAATTGTTAAGAATCCACCTGTCAATGAAGGGGATATGGGTTCGATCCCTTGTTCGGGAAGACCCAAATGCAGCAGAGCGGCTAGGCTGGTGCACAACAATTATTGAGCCCACACATCTAGAGCCCATGCTGAGCAATGAGGAGTCACCACAATGAGAAGCTGCTGCACTGAAATGAAAGGTAGCCACCCTCCTCACACCCCGCCCCACCACTACCCACCCCCCCTGCAACTAGAGAAAGCCCATGTGAGCAATGAAGACCCAATGCAGCCAAAAACAAATTTAAAAAAAAAATATATATATATATATAAGGACTTTATTCAGGCAGAACTTTAGACACTCTAGTATTATAAGGGAAATGTAGCAAAAATAGTAGTATATTACTTCCTTAGTAACATAAACAGCATTTTGTTAGACTTAAAACCTGAACATAAAGAGTAGTCCACATTAGGAACAAATCAGTCATTCACGTACAAAATTCATATCCCAAGTCCTCGTCTCAAAATCGTATGGATTTGGTTAAATAATAACCAAGGTGGACTCATCAAGATATTAACTTATTTATCCTATAGCATTATTCATTCTGAACAGCACATTCTACATCTAACACTATTAAGTATGATAGATTATGCACTCCTCATTAGAAAAGTAAAAATCATTTAATATTTCAACTATGAGATGATGTGGTACAGTCATTTAAAAATTTTCCCATAATGCCAAACTGCTTGCTTCCATTATCGAACCTAAAGAAGCCAATGGGGGGGGGGGAATATATATATATATATATATATATATATATATATATATATATATAATACCCACAAGTCATAAGAAATCACGGAAAAAGTTACTTTGAAAAAGAAAAAAATGAGCATTTCTTGTCACACAGCAAAAAGTTTTCCTCAACAAAGAATAATTAAAAACTGAAACCATGAGAAATGCTTACACTTATTTTTCTTTACTAACAACTAGATATAATGTTTGTACAGTTAGAGGGGGTAGAACAGCAAGTATTAGAGGGGATTCTAGATCCTTATCAAAATGAGTAAAGTTGGGACTTCCCTTTCTAAATAAGGGACTTTCCTTTCCATCTAAAGTGGGACAAACCACTTCTAGTGGTTAAGAATCTGCCTTGCAACGTGCGGGACATGGGTACAATCCCTGTTTGGGGAATGGGGATCCCACGTGTCGTGGGGCAACTGGGCCCTCCTGCCACAACTAGAGCACCCTGTGAGGCAACTAAGATCTGACACAAGTCAAATTAAAAAAAATAAATAAGTAAAGTATGGTCAGTGCAGATACTGAGATTTATTTAAAGGTTAATATTTAACTGTCACAGAAACATTGGTAATAAGCATGATATTCTATAGCCAAATTTATCTGAAGCCAGTTTGCCTTTTAGGCTCAGATTTTGACAGTACACCAAGTGAACGTAAAATCCTGTAGACTTGTGTTAACTAGTTTAGTTCATAAACCTAACATGTAAAGCAGAATTCTAATTTGCTAAGGCATGATGAAAAATATGAAGGTAATACAGACTAGTAAATTCTTAATCTCCATTCTCTGAGCCAAAGAGTCATTTGGTAGGTGCTTGGCCTCAGAACAGGATTTATATTAATTGAATTTTATTGGACTCAAGCTATTCCCTTGTAGAAGCTTCTCCCATTGGAATGTTAAAAATCTCTGGATAAGGATTTCTATATCCACTTCCCCAGGAGGGATGGTCTTTTTAATTTGGCCTTGATAATAGGTTAATCGCCACTGCCTATATCTCTTAACTTTTGTTTATGCCTGCCCTTAGAAAACTAAAAAAGAAAATGTGAAATATACTATTTCTTTTAGTTATTCAGTCTATTCTTACCAGCCCAAAATCTGATCTTTTTATGGCATGAGACAGATTTTTAATTTTTTTGCCCAACTAATATCCATTCAGTTCTTTCCCCCAGCAGAGCAGCCATGCAGTTTGGGTAGGAGTATGGAAGGGGGAGACAGAGATTACTCCACCCCAGTTCAGGGTCAACCCCAGAGTTTCCAAAACAATCAGGATACTCCCAAAACCTCTGCCATATTGATTGGTGCAGATTACCCATCCCAAAGGCAGTGATCAAAATGCCTCGTTCCCACCGACCTGATTTATAAAAAAGCATGTGAACAAGCTCAAACAAATGAAAAATGAAGCATGGATGTGCTAGTAACCTTTGCAAAAGATGATGTCTTATTCCACTCAGAAAACTACAAGCACATTCTCTTTCTGGAAAGTGTAATGTGAGATACTAAGGCCAGGGTGATTTTACTACCATATAGAGAACCAAGCTTGGATGACTTTGCTCATCCTGCAAAGCCAGAACCCAAAGGCAGGAATTGCTCTAATGTAACATCACTGATATGCTTAATCAAATCATATTTGATTAAAACAAATTTATGAAGACAAACTGTGGAAGATTTAAAATCTGTCCACTAAGTGTCAGATACATCTTCCTTTAAAATCTAAAATTAACTTCTTTCACTTTAACTGAACCTAGAACCTGTAACAATTAAGTGTGGCAGAGTAACAGTAACTTCCAAGACTAGGCCAGAGAGGACACTGCAGCATCTTCCTTGTTCTTGCTCTCTTTCTCTCCCTCCCTCCCTTCTTCCCTCTCTCCCATCCTCTCCCTGTTTCTTGGGGAAGACAGCTGCCATGTCAAGGGGACACCCAAAGTGGCCTATAGAATGGCCCACATGGTGTGGAACTGGGGCCTCCTGCTAAGCCCAGGAAGGAGCTGACGCCTTTGCCCAACCATGACATGAGTGAGTTACCCCGGAAGGGGGTTCTCCAAGCTTAGGCATGTATTGAAATGAAGGAAGCCCTAGCTAACATCTTGACTGCCATCTCATGAGAAATCAAGCTAGAATCACCCAGGAACGTCATTCCATAATCCCTGAACCACAGAAACCATGGGGGAAAAAAAAGCTTATTGACTCAATCTGCTAAATGTTGGCATAATTTGTTCAACATTAGAAGAAGAATATGCTATCCAACCTCTGGAATGTCTAATCTACACAGTTAATATTCCTCTTTATGTTATTACTTTGAATTCCTTTGTTATTACTTTTTTATTATTAAGTAATGAGTCCTAAATTGCTATAAGGTAATATGTATTTTTACTGTGATCTATGACATAGTAATATAATAATAGTTTAATTCTAAAAGAAAATTATTATTTCCAAATTCTTGGGCAAAAAGAGGGTAGAAAGGAAGAACTCTCTTAGTAGTAAACTAAGTACTGGAAGGAGTAGGAAGGAAGCACCATTTTCTATAATCAGGAGTCACAGGAGGAAAGCGCTCTCAGGCAAAGTAGCTAAAGGAGGTAAAGATGTCCACCATCTAAAACTGATTTTAGATCTCTCTCTACAAATCTGGTATACTGATTTCCTGCCACCTTCAGGCTATTGGTTCTAAGTCTGAAGTCTTAGATGCCTCAGCTTCCGGTCATAACTGGATTTAGGCAACAATGTTCATACCGTATTACAACAAACACTTATTGGAAAAGATGAGCCCTGATTCTGGGAAAGGTTGAGGGTGGGAAGAGAAGGAGCGACAGAGGATGAGATCCTTGAATGGCATCACCGACCCAATGGACTGAATTTTAGCAAACTCAGGGAGATAGTGAAGGGCAGGGAAGCCTGGAGTGCTGCAGTCCATGGGGTCACAAAGAGTCTGACGTGACTTGGTGACTGAATAACAACATATGAGGTGTTAGGTCCATGCAAACTCAAATCATGCCAAGAATGTTTGGCAAAGAGTTCAAGGTGCTATTATTCTGGTGACAAGAGAAAAGAGTGCCAATCCGCAAAGAAAAAAATCAAGTTAGATAAACACCAGAAAACCATGTTGGATAAGAAAGAGAAACAAGACTGAATTAATATCTAAATATGAGTAGAGACCAAGTGAACTGATGTTCAGTAACTTGAAGACTTAAAATAGGTTATGGAAAACTCAGTTATTAGGATTAATAAAAGTCAAAGTATAAGCCACTTGGAGAATAAAACAGAAAACTGCAATGCAACAAAGGAATCCAATGATTCAGACACACAGAGATAGAACTGGCTCTAAGCTAAGCCCACAGGTATGCACTGACTGGGTCAATCTGTCAAAATAAAACAGAGCAAAGATGGAGAAAAAAAGAAGCAATTACTTTAGTGACACTTACCATGAAATTATATTGACATTTGCATATTTTTATTGACTCTCCTAAAATGTATGATACATGTACAAATATGTCCACAATAGAATCTCAAATGATACTGTCAACTTTCACTTTTCCTAAGGTTTCTGTTGTTCATAGAACTCAGGTTTTCTTTCTCTGATTTAGGAAGAAAAATAATTAACATTTACTTCAATATTATATTTCATGCTATGAACTAGGGGGAAAAAAAGCACTGTTTTGTTTAATTGACTCAAAATTAATCTAGACTGAACATTACTACGGTTCTTTTAAAGGTGGGGAGATCTGGGATCAGAATTCACAATTGTAATAATGGAGTCAGAATTCAAATACATCCATGTGCCCTCTAAGATGTCATCACTTTCTTTACTTACTAACAGATAAAACTGTTTCAGAGACTAATCATAATTTTACCCAATGCCTTTTTTTAGAAAATAAAGTGCTGGCAATTATTTAGGAAGTTGAAATTAACCACTATTACACACTATTACAGTGTTTGTCTTTATGTTTTGGGGATTTGGTTATTTTGGTTTTTTCTTTTTTCTTGGCTGTGCTTGGTCTCTGTTGAGGCACACAGTCTTCTCTAGTTGTGGCCTGTGGGCTTAGCGCTCCAGGGCATGTGGGATCTTAGTTCCCCAAGCAGGGATCGAAACTGCATTGGAAGGTGGATTGTTTACCACTTTCCAAATCAGGAAAGGAGTACATCAAGGCTATATATTGTCACCCTGCTTATTTAACTTATATGCAGAGTACATCATGAGAAAGGCTGGGCTGGAGGAAGCACAAGCTGGAATCAAGACTGCCGGGAGAAATATCAATAATCTCAGATATGCAGATGACACCACCCTTATGGCAGAAAGTGAAGAACTAAAAAGCCTCATGATGAAAGTGAAAGAGGAGAGTGAAAAAGTTGGCTTAAAACTCAACATTCAGAAAACTAAGATCATGGCATCTGATCCCATCACTTATGGCAAATAGATGGGGAAACAATGGAAACAGTGACAGACTTTATTTTGGGGGCTCCAAAATCACTGCAGATGGTGACTGCAGCCATGAAATTAAAATGCACTTGCTCCTTGGAAGAAAAATTATGACCAACCTAGACAACACACTAAAAAGCAGAGACATTACTTTGCCAACAAAGGTCTGTCTAGTCAAAGCTACCGTTTTTCCAGTAGTCATGCATGGATGTGAGAGCTGGACTATAAAGAAAGCTGAAGAATTGATGCTTTTGAACTGTGGTGTTGGAGAAGACTCTTGAGAGTCCCTTGGACTGCAAGGAGATCCAACCAGTCCATCCTAAAGGAAATCAGTCCTGAATATTCGTTGGAAGGACTGATGCTGAAGCTCCAATACTTTGACCACCTGATGTGAAGAACTGACTCATTGAAAAAGATCCTGATTTGGGGAAGGGTTGAAGGGGGAGGAGAAAGGGATGACTGAGGATGAAGTGGTTGGATGGCATCACTGACTCAATGGACATGAGTTTGAGCAAGCTCTGGGAGTTGCTGATGGACAGGGAAGCCTGGAGGGCTGCAGTCCATGGGGTCACAAAGAGTAGGACATGACTGAGCGACTGGACTGAACTGAACCAGGGAAGTATTTTTATAGTGAGGCAGAATCCACAGTTTCAGTACAACCTAGGTAACTACTTCTCTTTACTTTTTTGCTTACCCATAATAGTGCTTTTACATATAGCACCTATCAATTCATATGTGGACTACTGCCATCCCTCTTCAGGTTTCTAATCCTTCACTTTATGCATGCATTGATTCAAGGAGTAATTACTGAGTATATGTTATAAAAAGGTATGCTTCTGCCTCCACCTATTATAAGACATTTGATTATGTCACCTTTGTTTAAGTAGAAATATACCAATTGCCCATACTTTAATAGTCAGGATCTATATACACATACCACAAATATGTATATATAATATATATATATGTATAATTTCTAAACTATAAGAGTTCTTGCAATAAGCCTGTATTAAAATTAAGGCTTTATAAATGAGAGTTTTACTTCTAGATTACTAAAATGACCTTGCCTGAGATTAGGACAACAATGCAATAAAAAATTCAAGTGTTAAGTAATATCTCTTTTTCTGTAACTTCAATCAATATACTGGAATCAATTTGAATGCAATTTCTAGTAATAAATTTATTTGAGACCTACATATGGCTGTATTAACCCAAAGCAAAATAATAAAAATATTTTCTATTCTTTGATGCAGATACAAAATTTATCAGTGCTAAAGGACAAATATATTTGAATAAACAGATTCATTTTCAGCATCTAACAATTTTCTTTTTCCCCTACTCTGTTTGATTTTTAATTTGTATTTTATGTCCATGATATAAAAGATGGGTTTTCTGTTGCTCCTTTTTATTAAAGGTCTGTAGTGGTGGAGCACACATTTCACATTCAGTGCAATGCATTCATAAAGAGAATTTACATATTCTAAAATTAACATAAATTTTGCTGCTATTTATGCATCCTATCTGGTCATACTCAAGATCAGGTAATGGGCTGTTTGTTTGTGTTGCAAATAGGAATAACTCAAGTTATTCATACATCTCAACTGCAAATCTATCACTTTGATATTTTTACACTTTTTATGTATTTTGTGTCTTAGCAGTATATATCAACTAGGCACATTGAGACAGAAGGTTAAATGTTTGGCTTAATGACTTAAAACTCCAGGGAAAGGGTTTTCAATAATTTTTGGTGAGGGATGCAGTATTTACTGCTACATTCTGTAGGAGCCTAATTCTTATTTCATACAGAGTAGAGCTAACCATCTCCATTTCTGCAACAATTGTTAACAAGCCTTCAAGGCTACTCCACAATTTCTCTGGTTTCCTGCTTCCTCCTCTCCCATTAAATACTGATAAAATCCTATTTGGATCTTTTGGCTAAGCAATCCCAAAGGTCAGGAAAAGCCTGGCCCATTTCTACTTTTGGAGGCCCCATTTATATTAAAGAAAAAAAAAAAGAAACAATAAAACAGAGTTATAAAAATTGTGATATACCTAAAATGCTTATATTTTATTTTTTTTTTTTTTTTTTTTTTTTTTATTATTTTTTTTTTAATTTTTTTATTAGTTGGAGGCTAATTACTTCACAACATTTCAGTGGGTTTTGTCATACATTGATATGAATCAGCCATAGATTTACACTTATTCCCCATCCCGATCCCCCCTCCCACCTCCCTCTTCACCCGACTCCTCTGGGTCTTCCCAGTGCACCAGGCCCGAGCACTTGTCTCATGCATCCCACCTGGGCTGGTGATCTGTTTCACCATAGATAGTATACATGCTGTTCTTTTGAAACATCCCACCCTCACATTCTCCCACAGAGTTCAAAAGTCTGTTCTGTATTTCTGTGTCTCTTTTTCTGTTTTGCATATAGGGTTATCATTACCATCTTTCTAAATTCCATATATATGTGTTAGTATGCTGTAATGTTCTTTATCTTTCTGGCTTACTTCACTCTGTATAATGGGCTCCAGTTTCATCCATCTCATTAGGACTGATTCAAATGAATTCTTTTTGACAGCTGAGTAATATTCCATGGTGTATATGTACCACAGCTTCCTTATCCATTCATCTGCTGATGGGCATCTAGGTTGCTTCCATGTCCTGGCTATTATAAACAGTGCTGCAATGAACATTGGGGTGCACGTGTCTCTTTCAGATCTGGTTTCCTCAGTGTGTATGCCCAGAAGTGGTATTGCTGGGTCATATGGCAGTTCTATTTCCAGTTTTTTAAGGAATCTCCACACTGTTTTCCATAGTGGCTGTACTAGTTTGCATTCCCACCAACAGTGTAAGAGGGTTCCCTTTTCTCCACACCCTCTCCAGCATTTATTGCTTGTAGTCTTTTGGATAGCAGCCATCCTGACTGGCGTGTAATGGTACCTCATTGTGGTTTTGATTTGCATTTCTCTAATAATGAGTGATGTTGAGCATCTTTTCATGTGTTTGTTAGCCATCTGTATGTCTTCTTTGGAGAAATGTCTGTTTAGTTCTTTGGCCCATTTTTTGATTGGGTCATTTATTTTTCTGGAATTGAGCTTCAGGAGTTGCTTGTATATTTTTGAGATTAATCCTTTGTCTGTTTCTTCATTTGCTATTATTTTCTCCCAATCTGACGGCTGTCTTTTCACCTTACTTATAGTTTCCTTTGTAGTGCAAAAGCTTTTAAGTTTCATTAGATCCCATTTGTTTAGTTTTGCTTTTATTTCCAATATTCTGGGAGGTGGGTCATAGAGGATCTTGCTGTGATTTATGTCAGAGAGTGTTTTGCCTATGTTCTCCTCTAGGAGTTTTATAGTTTCTGGTCTTACATTTAGATCTTTAATCCATTTTGAGTTTATTTTTGTGTATGGTGTTAGAAAGTGTTCTAGTTTCATTCTTTTACAAGTGGTTGACCAGTTTTCCCAGCACCACTTGTTAAAGAGGTTGTCTTTTTTCCATTGTATATCCTTGCCTCCTTTGTCAAAGATAAGGTGTCCATAGGTTCGTGGATTTATCTCTGGGCTTTCTATTCTGTTCCATTGATCTATATTTCTGTCTTTGTGCCAGTACCATACTGTCTTGATGACTGTGGCTTTGTAGTAGAGTCTGAAGTCAGGCAGGTTGATTCCTCCAGTTCCATTCTTCTTTCTCAAGATTACTTTGGCTATTCGAGGTTTTTTGTATTTCCATACAAATTGTGAAATTCTTTGGTCTAGTTCTGTGAAAAATACCGTTGGTAGCTTGATAGGGATTGCATTGAATCTATAGATTGCTTTGGGTAGAATAGCCATTTTGACAATATTGATTCTTCCAATCCATGAACACGGTATGTTTCTCCATCTGTTTGTGTCCTCTTTGATTTCTTTCATCAGTGTTTTATAGTTTTCTATGTATAGGTCTTTTGTTTCTTTAGGTAGATATACTCCTAAGTATTTTATTCTTTTTGTTGCAATGGTGAATGGTATTGTTTCCTTAATTTCTCTTTCTGTTTTTTCATTGTTAGTATATAGGAATGCAAGGGATTTCTGTGTGTTAATTTTATATCCTGCAACTTTACTATATTTATTGATTAGTTCTAGTAATTTTCTGGTAGAGTCTTTAGGGTTTTCTATGTAGAGGATCATGTCATCTGCAAACAGTGAGAGTTTCACTTCTTCTTTTCCTATCTGGATTCCTTTTACTTCTTTTTCTGCTCTGATTGCTGTGGCCAAAACTTCCAACACTATGTTGAACAGTAGTGGTGACAGTGGGCACCCTTGTCTTGTTCCTGATTTCAGGGGGAATGCTTTCAATTTTTCACCATTGAGGGTGATGCTTGCTGTGGGTTTGTCATATATGGCTTTTATAATGTTGAGGTATGTTCCTTCTATTCCTGCTTTTTGGAGAGTTTTAATCATAAATGAGTGTTGAATTTTGTCAAAGGCTTTCTCTGCATCTATTGAGATAATCATATGGTTTTTATCTTTCAATTTGTTAATGTGGTGTATTACGTTGATTGATTTGCGGATATTGAAGAATCCTTGCATTCCTGGGATAAAGCCCACTTGGTCATGGTGTATGATTTTTTTAATATGTTGTTGGATTCTGTTTGCTAGAATTTTGTTAAGGATTTTTGCATCTATGTTCATCAGTGATATTGGCCTGTATTTTTCTTTTTTTGTGGCATCTTTGTCTGGTTTTGGAATTAGGGTGATGGTGGCCTCATAGAATGAGTTTGGAAGTTTACCTTCTTCTGCAATTTTCTGGAAGAGTTTGAGTAAGGTAGGTGTTAGCTCTTCTCTAAATTTTTGGTAGAATTCAGCTGTGAAGCCATCTGGTCCTGGGCTTTTGTTTGCTGGAAGATTTTTTATTACACTTTCGATTTCCTTGCCTGTGATGGGTCTGTTAAGATCTTCTATTTCTTCCTGGTTCAGTTTTGGAAAGTTATACTTTTCTAAGAATTTGTCCATTTCATCCAAGTTGTCCATTTTATTGGCATAGAGCTGCTGGTAGTAGTCTCTTATGATCCTTTGTATTTCAGTGTTGTCTGTTGTGATCTCTCCATTTTCACTAAAATGCTTATATTTTAAAAGTTATTGATTTGTCTTGGGCATATACACAGATTCAATAAAATTTAATTAGGCTATCCAAGATACTTGCAGGATTTATAAATATTAATTAGTTAGAATATTTAAGACAATGGGTTCAGCAAAAAGACACAGAACTAAACTTCTACTATGGAGATGTTGGCCTCAGAGTATTTCTGGGTCTTCAGACATACATGAATTAGTAGATAATGCTACTATTCTAAATTCAAGGCCTCTCATGTTTATGAGGCCTGAATGAAATGACCCTTTTGTCCTAGCTGCATCAAATTTTAAACCAATCTTATTTTCAACAGAGCAACAGTGAAGGATCCTGTGCTGGATATACTATCCTTTTCTATTTCTTAGTTCTGACTTCCCCACTATATACAAAACATCTTGTTTTTATTACAATCCTCCTTAAATTCTTTGTCAAGAGAGCATGAGTTTATAAGTTTAAAACAGCATATAAAATTATAAAGAATAAAATACCTTAGCAGTCATTAAAAATACTCTCTACAAATTGAATTTTACTTCCTAGTCACACACAGATTCACTTAGTGACAATTAAACTTAATTACCTCAATCCTCTAACTGCAAAAGACATTACTATTATCATTACTACTATTAATATTATTATTGCTAAATTCATTGAAGGCCTCACTATGTGCCAGGCACTGTAAAATAAGGCTTTGATCTGCAGCATCTTACTTGATTTGTGTAAATATTAGTTACCTTATTTTTACAGACATAATATCAGTTATATACTTAGCGAGTCTGAAATCTAAAACAGGTTAATAATTTTAACCACAGCCTCATGGAAAATAAGAGTTGCATACCCTGGAATGAGTCACTCCTGCTACCTAATGTAGACTTGGCCTCCTCAATCTCAACTGAAATGTAAACAATAAGTTATTTGATTATTATAAATATAAATATCAGATCTAAAAATCTAGGCATAAAAATATCAAATGAAAAGAAGATAAAAATTTGGCATAAACATTAAGAACATCACTTGAGAAATAGCTCTGTTGTGACTATTACAGCCTACTCATCAGCTCATCCTTTTTCAGATCTTGCCTCATCAGTACGGACACATCGTCCTATGTTAGCTAGCCAGGGAACCAAAATTGTGGCCATCTGTCAGACTGCTTCACTGCTTCCTGCAAAGTGTTGAAGGAGGAGATCACAGGTGGCTGAGTAGGTGGACAAATCTTACATCTTTGTTATGTCAAGCAGTCTCTAAGGTATGTGATGGACCAACTACTATGGAGGAGTAGTCTTTTTTTAAAACGCTGTTTTGTGCAGATGTTCCAAAAGACATATGGGCTGGTGGGATCATAGATGGTAGGACTTATGTTACTTTTTCAAATAAGCAAAATGTTAACAAAAGAAGGAGCTTAGAGTCAGTTGGTGGACTTTAGGATTAAAAAAAAAAAAAAATTGACCACGATATACCAATGGGAGAACTCAGGAAAAGAGAAGACTTTGACTTTTACCCGGTAGCATCAGAGCATAGTCATGCCGAGTGCCCATTAGGTAGAAGAACCTTAATATGTAAATCTAGACTGGATTCATCAAGATCAACCACTATAGTTGTCAAGAAGCATTATTTTGCCTAAGTATCCATTTTCAACACATGGATACTTTCAAGAACTGCTGCTTTTATAAATACATGTATGTGTGCTAAGTCGCTTCAATCATGTCCAACTCTGTGTGACCTCATAGATGGTAGGCCACCAGGTTCCTCTGTCCCTGGGATTCTCCAGGCAAGAAAACTGGAGTGGGTGGCCATGCCCTCCTCCAGGGGATCTTCCCAATCCAGGGATTAAACCTACAGTGTCTTATGTCTCCTGCATTGGCAAGTGGGTTTTTACCACTGAGCCACCTGGTGGTCTAAATGTCCTTAATTGGAATTGTTAGTTCACTTATTCCAAGTCCTTATCCATCTCAGTATTGGGCTTCTTATCACCATCACTTACTTTAGTTCATATTACAATTATAGTAAGGATCTTTTCTTAATTTTACATCAAATGTATTAAATATTGTTTAATCTACCATTGTTGTTCAGGTGCTAAGTTGTGTTGGACTCTTTGTGACCCCATGAACTGCACGCCAGGCTTCGCTACCCTTCATTAACGCCCCGAGTTTGCTCAAACTCATGTCCATTGAGTCAGTACTGCCATCCAACCATCTTATCTTCCGTCACCCCTTCTCCTCTTGCCCTCAATCTTTCCTAATATCAGAGTCTTTTCCAATGTGTTGGCTCTTTTAATCTACTGTGGGGCTATATTAAACCAGCTATTTCAGAATTATTGATGAAATGGCCCTCAACTGGGACCAGAAAATCCGGTCCTAAGATTGCTTTTGACACATTATGGTTAGGTGACCCTGCGTGGGCTCTGAGCCTTGTTTATCACCTTTGTGAATGAGAAGACAGGAGTATGTGACAACTAAAGAGGAGGGAAGAAAAGATCTTTGTTTCAGCTCTAATTGTACATGATATAAGAAATGACTACTCTCTCCAGAAAAGTATCTCCAGGAAAAGAAAAAATAAATCCTAATGTCCATTTCATTTACGTCCCTAACTAACCTATGGTAAAGCTGTCTATTGAAGTTAGGACCACTGGGCCTATCCATTTGAGATACAGACTGAGGATACTGTGAAAAGATGCCACCTGCAACAGCCCAGCATTAATGTGAAAGTTTAGTGTTTAAATAAACAAAACAAGCTCTCTGTTTTTTATGGGTTCATAATCATCTCAATGATTTCTGAGTAAATTTTGAATTGATCATCTACCTTACAAGAGTTGAAGCACTAAACATAAAAACCTATTCAACAGAGATGTGGCATGGTGTGAAACTAAAAATACGTTTCTCCTCTCAGTAAAGGCTCCATTTTTTTTCCAACTGCAAGAATGGAATATAGCAGCCATCTCAAACTGATGAATTTGAAGCAAATACAGAGGCCTACTTAGCAGGCATGCATCCACAAGATAAGGAATGAATGATTCTAGAAATATGGCATTGTTCCCATTAAAATTTGAGGTTTATTCATTTCTATGCCTGCCACAGACATTTAACGTCTTCCTTTCTCATTGAAGGAAAAACTGAATAGCATTTATTAATGAAGTGGCCAGCAGCAAACCTGAGCTTTCCAAAACACAGTGTAGAAATTGCTATTTGAAAGTGAGCAACATGAAATTCAAACTTAATCTCACAGCTAAACATTTGGCTTATTATATGTAAGAACTTTCATAAACATGCCAGTCTTCTACCACGTTTTTAATTGACAGATTTAATTTACTTTCTGCACCTTCAGAAAGAGTCTCCTCTTTCTCTCTCATCCAGGTTCCATTAAATATTACTTGGAATATTATTTTCAAAGTTGAAAATATTTGCTGAAACAGAGAATAATTTATTAGGGAATAATTTATTTAGGGAAAAATGTTGCCTGAAAGGAAAATCACCATAAAAGACTAGGATGTAGAAGAACAAGACTGATGAGGGAATTAAATCCACAAAAAAAGAGAAGAGGTGATCTGAGTGGTAGCATTGCTCTCCACCTGTTCTCTGGTCTGAACTTTTCTGATGGAAACTTTTGTCAAAAGCCGGGCAAAGTAGACAGGGAAAAATACAGAACTGAATCTAAAGATATTAAAAGTCCAAGAAAGCATAGCTTTGTTGTCTCTAGAGTATAAAAGGCATCTCATTTAAGAGTCAAATCTCACAACACTAAAACATCGACAACAGCATCAATCTAAGAAACTAACGGGTTAGAATCAGAGGATGACCCAATGGGAAGCAATGCTAGTCTACATCCAGAAAGGAGGCTGCACGAACATCCCTGAGCATGCTGGACTCAAGAAGATTGCTTTCCTAAGCACAGGCTTGCTTAGTGAGGTGGAGGGGAAAAGTACCGGGTTGGCCAGAAAGGCCATTCAGTTTTTCCCAAATGAACTTTTTGGCCAACCCAACACATTTTTTAACATCTACTTGAAAATCAGTTTACAGTTCCTATGATGCAGGACCCTAAATTCTTCAATTTTTCATTTGTTCAAATGTCCATGTTTTTCATTTGTTCAATTTTTCAAATGTTCATTTTTCTGAACATTCTTCCCATTCGGGGAGACTCTGTGATCCAACTAAATCCTTTTCTACAATATTTAAATAACATATTATCACCTACATGCAAGTACCTAATTCATCCCATACTATAGGCATTTCTTCCTATGTGAAAAATTTCACCAAGACACCAGTTTTAGCCCAGTGCCATCTCTTACTTAAAGGCCACACTAAGATCTCCTGGGATAATAGATAACTAGTGGTATGCCACTGCTTACATTTATTCTTGTACACTCCACTGTGGCTTAAAATGAGTCCCATGAACTGAGTGATCCAGAGGTTCACTCAGGTCTCAAAGTAATTACCATACTATAATCGAAATCTACTTTCAAAGTGGATGAAAACTATGTGACAACTAAGATGGTTCATTTTATCAACCTCTAATTACCTGATATATTCACTCTTACTGGAAATGATTTTTACTCATTATTGATGAATGCACTTTCAACTTCATATACCACACACCACCCAAGACCTTGCTTGCTCTTATTTAACAGTTAAGCCTCTCACTGCCTTCTAATCTATTCTTATCCAACCTTTGGTACAAAACAATAGCTCACATTTATGGAGCACCAACCATGAATCCAGATCAATTGCCAGGGCATTATTCTTCCTCACAGAAATCCAGCAAGATCTGTTTATATGTTTCTGTAAGTTTAGGTATGAGGTAACTGCTTTACAGAGGTTCAAATAACCTATCCAAGTTCATGTAGCTATTAAGTCAGGGAATCTGTATTCAAAGTGATGTCTGGCTCAAAAACCTGTATTCTCCTTGTATTATCACACTGCTTCTTAGTTTAATTTGTCCTTCCATGAAGAGAAATTGTAATGTAAACCACTAAAAAGAGATTTAGTCTTGACCTGAGTGGGCTACTAGCTCCTCTTGCTTTCTGAAAACATTTGTTCATACCTTACTGCCTCCACATCCCGGTTCTTTTCCTCCATGTCTTGTGTCCAGCTTCCTAATTCTATGTCCTTCCTCAACTGCATGAAACATTATCACAGGCACAGAAGTACTTGTTGCCCAAACTACGCAAATCAGTTACATCAACTCGTTTTCTTCTTACATCACTACTTAAAATTGAGAACTTCAGTTAGCAGAATCCAGGGACAAATAGATGCCAGAGAATCCCATTTTATTTTTCTTTTTAACCTGTGCGGCCAAGGACAGATATGATTCTTTCAGGCTTAAAGCAAAGAAAGCCTTTGGTACATCTTTCACAATTTATAGGAAACCTAATTAAGCAGGAAATGATTTTGGTGCCTCATGTGTTCATAATGTATCATTTTGAGAATTCCTTTAGACAATCATTTCATGTGACCATAACAATGATTATAGGAGGTAGGCAAAAACAGGGTTCAACTGAGGTTGGAAGATTTTCTCAAGGTCACACAGCAAGTAATTTTTACAAAATTAATTAATATTAAAATACTTTTTTCCCACCCCAGTTGAGTAATTATTTAACTGGAAATATTCAGATATCTCCACTGAAAATAATTTTTAAAAATACTTATGTACTGAGAATTTAAAATGTTTAATGTTAAATTTTAAAAGGATAGAAAGCAGTATACAGTATGAACTTTGCCATAACAATAGGCTTTCTTAAACCCTGGGTTGGGGGAGGTAGTCACCGATGGACTTTTAGAACTCCATGAAGTTCAGGAAATTATATACAAAAATTTGCAAATTCTACATTTTGTTAAGGAAAAGTTTGATAGTTCTTATCAGTTTTCAAAGCTGTTTATGACCAAGAAATTTTTAAGAACCACAGATTTAGAGCTAAAAATGTAGTTAAAACAGAATAACTGAACCTCTAAGATGAGTTGATTGTCATATAATGTCAATTATTCACAAAATAATGGCAAAATTAACTTTTTTTTAAAGATCTTACGTGTTTTCAAAATCACATAATCTCAAAACAGTATGTTTTTTGGAATAAATGCTCCTCAGACTGTTTCAAGCCTTTCATTAATTTTCAGAATTCTGAAACAGTTGTTTTTGACACTTGTTGGTGCTCTTGTTACTTTTATGAAGTTTATTTTTTCAGAAATCCTTACTTCACTATTCCAGAGGTGCATCCCCAGCTGTGTATTGGTAGGATCTGACCTGGAACACTGCGTAAAAGCCTAAGTGCTTTGTTGAAAATGAAAGGATCTCAATCTCAGTGGCAAACAATCAAGGAAGGTGAACATTACCACTGCCTTCCCACTGCTTGAGACTTCAATACAGTTTGGGGAAAATAACAAACCAGACAAAAAAAATTAATTCTAGCAGAATGAGATAGCCATAGTGGGCTTTGATAAGCTCCCAAATAAACTTTGATAAGCTTCCCAGGGGAAGAGGTTGGAAAAGTTACATGAAGTTTAAGAGAGACTGGAAAAGTTCCCACTTACATACCTATTGCTAGCAAAATCTGAGACTCGCACAAGCAAGAAATGAAAGCTGGGGAAGACTTGTGAAGAGAACTTTGAATGTATGCCCCACCCCACACATAGAAGCCCTCAGCAACAACTGGAAAGCCATTGGCTCAAAATGTCTATGTATAATCTCTAACCAGTCATTGATTGACCTTTAAGCTATGCTAGTATAAATAATCTACCTGCAAGATGGGAGACCCAGCTTCGATCCCTGGGTCAGGCAGATCCCCTGGAGAAGGAACTGGCAACCCACTTCAGTATTCTTGCCTGGAGAATCCTATGGACAGAGAAGACTGGAGGACCATGGGGTCCCAAAGAGTCAGACATGACTGAGCAATTGCATGATGTGATATGCTGGGAAAGATAGAGGACAGGAGAAAAAGGGTGCGACAGAAGATGGATGGCATCATCGACTCAATGGACATGAGTTTGCACAAACCCCAGAAAACAGTGAAGGACAGGGAAGCCTAGCTTGCTTCAGTCAGTGGGGTCACAGAGTCAGACAAGACGCAGCCACTGAACAACAACAACAAAGCTATCCTAGGAAGGAAGCAACAGCTAAGAAGCCAGTCAAGAGTAAAAAGGATGAGCTGAGGTATCAGTAATTCTGTCCAATAAAGTCATTAAATAATTGAACAAAAAGCACCAGGGGCAACTTCCAACCCTGAGTAAGAGATCAGAATCCATCAGTGCTACAATATATCATCCAAAATATCCACATTTCAAACAAAACTTACAACAGACAGACAAGGAAGTGCCATCTACACATAGGGACTTCTCTGGTAGTCCAGTGGCTAAGATTCTGTGCCCTAAATGCACAAGGGGTGGGTTTGATCCCTGGTCAGGGAACCAGATCCCACATGCACAACTAAACGTCCCGCATGCCACAAGGAAGGTGGAAGATCCCGTGTGCTGCAATTAAGACCCAACACAGCCAAATAAATATATATTTTTTTAATGCTTAAAGAAAATCAGAGTCTATAGACACTGACTCATTGCAAAGGAATAGAACTTCTACAAAAGCATTTCTGTGAGTTATCCAGGAGTGAATATGCTGCAACAGAGTCTTAGTTGTTCGTACAGTAAGGAAAATGTCTCGGGTGCCCTATATTCTAAAGTAGTCTAACTCTTCCATTTGGGCACTGGTCCGTAGTACTTTAAATACCAGAAACACCCATCTTTCTGTATTTAACCCACTGGCTATCATTTCAACCACCCAGTCGCAGCAGCTGTCTGTTCCACTTGCAACTCTTGCTGTGATCATCTCCAGAGAGGATGGGCATAAAACTGGGATATGAAGGGCTGCCGTTGTAACCTGGCACTGGAGTTTTTGCCCTTCCCAATGCATCACACTGTAACTGATTAGGTGGAAAGGCACAAAAGAGCATTTGGGCAGAAAGAGAAATGCCTGTTATCTCGAGGAGTCCATACTTCAGTAGGTCTGGTAGATTTCCTCTGGTCCTAGTGCCTGCATTTCCTTTTCCCCTATAGTTGGCAACAGAAAAAGTTACTGCTCCACGTAGTGTCTTTTTAAAATAAAGTTAAGTAAGCAAGAAAATAGCTCCTGAAGAAAATGGTAGGAAGGGAAGAGGCATAAAACTTCAGCAATTTTAGTATGTTCCCATTATTCCTTCTATAAATCTCAGCAGTGAGACAGTGTGGTTTGAAGAAGACCCCACTAGCAGTTTATCATTTTGCTTTTGCATTTCTACTTAATAAAGTCAAATTGAGCATCCTGAGATTTAAATTCTATATGATTGTGAGTGTTTTAGGCAACTTGCCTGTGAAAGCAAAACACAGCAGCAGCATGGCTATATCCACCTACATCTATGCCTAGGGTGAACACGTTTTCCCCCAGGCTTCTGTGAGATGTGGAAGCACGGTCCTGCCACAATAGCGTTGGAGGCTGTTAAAACCCACAGGAGAACTACTCTCTGGAGATACAAAGACAGTGAAAGCCAAGGGAGTGAAGGCGGGAGAAGATGACTGTAGAGTAGCAGGACCAGAAAAGAGGTGAGGAGGGAATTCCTATGTCTTGGGAGGAGCCACACTGCAAAGATGGGAGAAAAGCTTCAATAGAGAGATCACTGGGAAATGTAAGCTGAATCTGATCATGTGGGAAATCAGTTAAGGGCAAGCTTCTCTCACTGCTGTTTAGGAAGCAGAACTGTGTCTTATTGTCAATCTATTAGACAATCTAGTGAACACAGTTTTTCTGCTCTGTATCATAAAGAAGCCAGAAATCCAGCTTAGTCTGAAGTCTACCTGGTCCCCAGGCAGGCTTCTGACTTGTATTGGAACTCTAATCTTTCATTCACAGTTCTAATACTGGAAAGCATCTGGGCATTGCATGTTCTTAAAGAACATTTTCCAGTAGGAATAGTGGATTTAGTGCTGCATTTGAAATTTAAAAGTATCAGAAGTTGCAAATCAAATAAGGATGAAGAAAGCAAAATATCAGTAAGCTTTTGTTTTCTATTAACTGTAAAATTCAACTAATCAAAATAACACACACCCAGCCTGGAATGCTCTTTCTTTAGCTTTTCCCATGATTAACTCCTTATCGTCCTTTCAGTTCAGTTCAGTCACTCAGTCGTGTCCGACTCTTTGCGACCCCATGAATCGCAGCACGCCAGGCCTCCCTGTCCATCACCAACTCCCAGAGTTTACTCAAACTCATGTCCATCGAGTCGGTGATGCCATCCAGCCATCTCATCCTCTGTCATCCCCTTCTCCTCCTGTCCCCAATCCCTCCAAGCATCAGGGTCTTTTCCAGTGAGTCAACTCTTCGCATGAGGTGGCCAAAGTACTGGAGTTTCAGCTTCAGCATCAGTCCTTCCAGTGAACACCCAGGACTGATCTCCTTTAGGATGGACTGGTCGCATCTCCTTGCAGCCCAAGGTACTCTCAAGAGGCTTCTCCAATACCACAGTTCAAAAGCATCAATTTTTCAGCCCTCAGCTTTCTTCACAGGCCAACTCTCACATCCATACATGACCACTGGAAAAACCATAGCCTTGACCAGACGGACCTTTGTTGGCAAAGTAATGTCTCTGCTTTGTAATATGCTGTCAAGGTTGGTCATAACTTTCCTTCCAAGGAGTAAGCATCTTTTAATTTTGTGGCTGCAGTCACCATGTGCAGTGATTTTGGAGCCCAAAATAATAAAAGTCTGACACTGTTTTCACTGTCTCCCCATCTATTTCCCATGAGGTGATGGGACCAGATGCCATGATCTTAGTTTTCTGAATGCTGAGCTTTAAGCCAACTTTTTCACTCTCCTCTTTCACTTTCATCAAGAGGCTCTTTAGTTCCTCCTCACTTTCTGCCATAAGGATGGTGTCATCTGCATATCTGAGGTTTTTGATATTTCTCCCAGCAATGTTGATTCCAGCTTGGGCTTCTTCCAGACCAGTATTTCTCATGATGTACTCTGCATATAAGTTAAATAAGCAGGGTGACAATATACAGCCTTGATGTACTCCTTTTCCTATTTGGAACCAGTCTGTTGTTCCATGTCCAGTTCTAACTGTTGCTTCTTGACCTGCATATAGGTTTCTCAAGAGGCAGGTCAGATGGTCTGGTATTCCTATCTCCTTCAGAATTTTCCACAATTTATTGTGATCCACTCAGTCGAAGGCTTTGGCGTAGTCAATAAAGCAGAAATAGATGTTTTTCTGGAACTCTCTTGCTTTTTCGATGATCCAGTGGATATTCGCAATTTGATCTCTGGTTCCTCTCCCTTTTCTTCAACCAGCTTGAACATCTGGAAGTTCACGGTTCACGTATTGCTGAAGCCTGGCTTTGAGAATTTTTGAACATTACTTTACTACCATGTGAGATGAGTGTAATTGTGCGGTAGTTTGAGCATTCTTTGGGATTGCCTTTCTTTAGGATTGAAATGAAAACAGACCTTTTCCAGTCCTGTGGCCATTGCTGAGTTTTCCAAATTTGCTGGCATATTGAGTGCAGCACTTTCACAGCATCATCTTTCAGGATTTGAAATAGCTCAACTGGAATTCCATCACCTCCACTAGCTTTGTTTGTAGTGATGCTACCTAAGGCCCACTTGACTTCACATTCCAGGATGTCTGGCTCTAGGTGAGTGATCACACCATTGTGATCATCTGGGTCATGAAGATCTTTTTTGTACAGTTCTTCTGTGTATTCTTGCCACCTCTTCTTAATATCTTCTGCTTCTGTTAGGTCCATACCATTTCTGTCCTTTATTGAGCCCATTTTTGCATGCAATGTTCCCTTGGTATCTCTTAATTTTCTTGAAGAGATCTCTAGTCTTTCCCATTCTGTTGTTTTCCTCTATTTCTTTGCATTGATCACTGAGGAAGGCTTTCTTATCTCTCTTGGCTATTCTTTGGAACTCTGCATTCAAATGGGAATATATTTCCTTTTCTCCTTTGCTTTTTGCTTCTCTTCTTTTCACAGCTATTTGTAAGGCCTCCTCAAGACAACCATTATCATCCTTTAGGACTCAAATATTAAGGCCACCAACTTAGAGCATCTGGCTTGGGCTTATCCTCTAAAATCTCTTTGTTTTCTTTGCAAATATAATCATTTGTTAGTTGTTTATCTGCTCCATTTAAATGGAAGCTCAATGAGAACACGGACCATGTTTATCACAGACCCTAATAACTAGACGATGCATCATAAATATTTGAAAGAATATTTTTAGATCAGGAAATGGATTATGCGGCTCTTCTACATGGGTCATATTTCTGGTGTAGTAACTCTGAGCTTCAACAAACAATATCAGATAAAATTTGCATTTTTATTATCTTTTAATATGTAAAACACATTTATTCCTTCTTTTGTAAATTGACCTGATTTTTTAAACACCTACAATTTAACAGTTGTTTTAAGATTTTAGAGCACCAAAGATAAATGTCACAGACACTGTCTGGAAGGATCCACAATAATGAACCTTCTGGTAGTTATATAGAATTGCATGCAACATCACTGGCCCTTTTATTACTCAGTGCCATTGTATGTGTGCATGTCTGCTAAGTTGCTTCAGTCATGTCCGACTCTTTGCAATCCTTTGGACTGTAAGCCCACCAGGCTCCTCTGTTCTTGGGATTCTCCAGGCAAGAATACTGGAGTGGGCTGCCATGCCCTCCTCCAGGGATCTTCCGGACCCAGGGATCGAACCAGTGTCTCTTATGTCTCCTGCCTCGGCAGGCAGGTTCTTTACCACTAGCGCCACTTGTTCATGCTGATCCCATTTTCTGGAAAGCCACTGTAGCTTTAGTATTAATAGCTTGAAACACCTTCCTCATTTTCTGCAACACACTGAATAGTGATGATACATGCTACATTTCAAATACATACACAGGGGAAACAGCAGAGGTCTTTACAACTATCATCTAGAACCTGTGGTTCTAATCACAAGTTCTAATCACAGACAGACCTGTGGTCTGTCACAGTGAAGGAGAAACAGAACGAAAATGCTGACAAGTTTGCTGAAGCAGTAAGTCTTGTTGATGCAACTATAAGCACAGGAAGTCTTGAAGATATTAGGCAAACCAAAGTTTAGATGACGAGGCTCAGAAATTAGAAGACAGTTGGAAGTAGAAGGTTAGAAATGGTTAGAAACTTCTCTTACCCTGTGAGCTTAACTGAAAGCAATTTATCACTCCAGAAGCACAGAATATCAGACAAGAGTTTCTCTCTTAAAAAGTACCTAAAGGTTTAAATCCTAAATGGTTTCTATTTTCTTAGTGAAGATAGAGCTGAGGCTAATGCTACCCCATGCTTTAACACTTTAACCATCTTGTGTCAGGACCCTCCAAAGGGCTTAATTCAATCCTGCTTTTTATAAAAAGAGCTAAGAAAAGAATAACAACTGATTTCAGTTGCAGAACAAAGGCAGAAGTCATTGACAGATGCAAATATTTATGAATTATAGTTTAGTAGAAAATAGCAAGGACAAAAATATCATTTTTTAATCAAATATCCTTAAAAGCTTTGTATATTACCAAAATGGCATACAATAGTAAAGATCATAAATATAATCTACCCCATGTGATATACTGTCTACAAGTTAATCACATTTTTAAGCACCTGTAATGTATTTTGGAAATAGAGTAGGAGTCAAAAATCTATTCTCCTGTCTTCCACTAGCTTGTTGGCAGAAAAACTTTCTACAGCTTGTTCTCAGCCCTAGAATGGGGACGATTTTCTACCTTCCTCATGGGCTATTTTAAGGATTACAATTACCTATGAGTGCTTGGAAAATGTATAAAAGAACTATGCATGAATTTCTATGCCACCTTGAACAGCCACTTTCAAATACCTGAGGGTTATTATTGTGTCCAATAATAAATCATCCATGTTGTTCATGTACTAACCTATCAGGTCAGATCCCAGTCTCTAGGTCACAATCCCGCATCAGGAAGTCAGGACTCCTGCCTCCCTCCCCTGATGCCCTTCTGCCACTAGATGTGGAGGGATCAAAACCCTCTAAACATCTGAGCTCCACTCTGAGGGCAGACACTGTCTCATTCCTCTCCTTCATTCCCTTTCTTCCATCATTTAAGTAGCAGCAAAGCCATTCCCCTGGTTACCCATCTTAGGGGAAATTCTCTCACACTTCCTATTTCTCTACCTGTAATAGAAAAGTGAAGTCGCTCAGTCGGGTCTTTGCGACCCCATGCACTGTAGCCTACCAGGATTCTCCATCCATGGGATTTTCCAGGCAATAGTACTGGAGTGGGTTGCCATTTCAAAGACTTGTTCAAATGATATTTGTCTCTTGCTGTCTTGTCAATTCCATGAGGGCAAATGAAGGTCACTTTTTCTTTTTTGTGTTTATATGTGTATTGACCAGTATTGTCAATATAGCAGAGGTGCATAAAAGTTTATTAACAAATAAACATCTGGATTTCTCTCTTCTGCAGAGCCCTCCACTACTTAGAATGAAGGCAGTGAAGCCTGAGTCTATCCTGCTTAGACACAGTGTTTTTATTGCTCCCTGACTTAATGCCCATAATAATTGCTTCCACTCTGCACCAACAAACCCCTCAAGTCCATTCTCCATCCAGCAGCCAGACTGATCTTCCTAGAGCATAAATTAGAACATGGTCTTTCCCAGATTCAATTACTCCCAACGGTTTTGCACCAGTACTTAGAATTAAATTCAAACTCCCTTTCCTGGCCTTGGAGATATGATTTCTATTAAGAAGAATGTTCCTGCACATGTCCCCAATCTCACCTGTTCCCTGTTCCCTTTTACTCACTGTACCTAACCACAGTGATCCCAGAACACACAGCTAATTTTCAGGTTAGGACATTTAACCAACCATCCTTTCAGCATGAAACGCTCTGCTTCTCAATCTTTCTTCAGCTCACTTAGCTCCACAGACACTTGCCTCTAAAAGCCTATTAGCATGAGATCCAGAGGAGCTGCCCAAGATATTCTCTATCACCTCTGTTTTGTTCTCAACAGTTCTTAAGACTATCTGGTATGTTCTGAATTATGTGTTTATCGTCTCTATTTTCTCACACTATGTAAATCCCAGGAGATAAGAAACCTTGACTGTTTCACTTCCCACAATATCCCTAGTGTCTAATACAGTACCTGGCATATAGTAGGTATTCAACGGATGATTTTTGGACAAGAAATGGAATAAATATGGGTTTTACCTCCACATTCCCAAATACTCTTTCAAAATATGTTTTAGAGTTTTATTCTGAAATATCTCTATTTTACATTTTTAAAGCAATCCCAAAGCAGCATCTATAGAAATCACAGTTTAATCATTTTAAAATCTATTCAGTCTAGCATGTGTCAGACATGCGGGTCGTGCTCAGTATTTATAGAATTCTACATAAATGAAATACACATAATCATTTATTTTATATGGTTCAAAGTTATACATTTACAATTACTCAAATGCAAACTCCAGCTTAAGAGTTCATTTTACTACTAAAGTTCATTTTTCAATGTGTTCTTTTTGGTTAAAGAGATGCATCCTCAGGTTAATTTTATAAAGGGGAAGTTGGATTCTGAGGTTAACTGTTAAGCTGAATAGATTCTTATCAGCTTCTGAACTGTGAAAAGAACCTTTTAACATTCGCATCAACTGTGACCTCAGCAATGATTTATAAAGAAACTATAGGATGCTGTTTGATTTGCATGACCTATTCTTCCCTTCTTCTTTGGGCTTATTTTTGAGTATGATCAAGAAAATGTTTAATAGTTACCTATATTTTTTTAATTAATTTATTTTTTATTGAAGGCTAATTGCTTTACAGAATTTTGCTGTTTTTCTGTCAAACCTCAACATGAATCAGCCACAGGTATACATATGTCCCCTCCCTTTTGACCCTCCCTCCCACCTCCCTCCCCACCCCACCCCTCCAGGCTGACCCAGAGCCCCTGTTTCAGTTTCCTGAGCCAGACAGCAAGTTCCCCTTGGCTGTCTATTTTACATACGGTAATGTAAGTTTCCATGTTACTCTTCCCATACATCTCACCCTCCCCCTCCCCTCTCCCTATGTCCATAAGTCTATTTTCTATGTCTGTTTCTCCATTGTTGTCCTATAAATAATTTCTTCAGTATGCTCATGGGTGTATATGTATATGTGTATATTCAGTCACATTTTCTATTGTTGTTATAAACCCCTGCCTCTACATTGGGTTTTTGTAGTTCTGTGGAGTTTTCCCTTTTTTTTTCCACTTTTTTATTTATTCTTCCCTTTTTTTTCTCTTTTTTATAATTTTAATTTTTAACTTTTTTAAACCTATTATATTTTTCCTACATTTATTTCTTTGCTTGCCTTTCCTACTGTTCTTTTCCCCTTGCAGTTAATCTTTAATGTATATAAATCTTCTTCATCTACCTCTATTTAACTTCGCATACCTATCCTTTTTGAATGAAATCAAATTTTGGAATTACTGCATAGGCACATACATACTTTTTCTCCATTGTTCTTGCTTATGATTTTGCAGTCTTATTTACTTTCAATATAAGTAAATTTTGTAACTCATCTTCTCCAGGGGAGCTTCCCAACCCAGAGATCAAACCCATGTCTCTTGCATCTCCGGCACTGGCAGGCAGGTTCTTCATCACTAGTGCCACCTGGTAAGCCCAATAATAAAGCTATTTTCTCTTAATGTAAATCCATCTTTCTCCAGTCTGCTTGATGCTCTATCAAGCCTAGATAAATGTCTGTTAAAAAGCTCCACTCAATCTTTAGAATTCACATTTTATTTTTCTAGATTTCACAGTCAAGATAAGTGTTCAAAAAAGCACACCTATGGCTAACACCCTCTGCCTAATACTTTTAAGACCTCATCACTTCATGTTAAGCCTCACTGTACAAATGGGAAGGATATTGTTAAACTTGCAAAAGAACACAAACAGATGTCCCCAAAGGACAGGAAATTTTAAGACTATGAATTACGAAAAAGATTAGCCTTGATTCAACATTTCTAACTTAGAAATGATAAGATTAATAAGCAAGATCACACTGACTCAATGGTAGGCATTTTCAAATCTTTTAAGCAGAAAACTGCGTCCAATGAGTTTGTTGAGCTAAAGAGAAAATAATTCAAAAGTCATTAACTAATACTGACACACGACCAGACCCTGGGCAATCAAAACTATTTTCTCTACAGGAAAGATTGCTAGATTCTGACACCAAAGGAACAAAAAGATTTTCTTGAAATAGTTTCGGGGTAAAAGATATGTAAAGATTCAGAATTTTAGAGCACAAATATGAAGTGGGCTGATATGAAACTAATAATTAACCTGTGTAGACCCAAGCATCAAGTACATCTATATTCATTATTGCTTCATGAACATCGAACTCTATTCCCAGCCTCTGAGGGCTGAAGTAGTGAACAAGAGGCATTCCCACAAAATGACCAGGAAGCAGGAATTATGAGTCCAATGTGATAAGCAACAACATTGAATTTCAGAGATTAAAAAATGTCCACAATTGGCGACCTGTAGGGGAAGAAAGTCCAACCAAGGGAGGGGTTATATGTATATGCGTGGCTGATTCATTTCACTGTACAGTAGAAACAAACTACTTTATAAAGCAACTATACTCCAAAAATAATTAATTTTAAAATGCCCACAGTCACACAGTCATGAAAAAAACAAACCTCTAACTCTGAGGTTTCTTTCCTTTATATAACACTTGTCAGATAAGTTGCACTGAAATATAAGGGAACACTTGGCATCCCAATTTTCCCTATTGGCTAAGACTACAGATTCTGAAGTCAGATGTGTTGCACGCTCAAATGACCACTCGTGTCTGACTCTTTGTAACCCCATGGGCCACAGACCACCAGGCTCCTCTGTCCATGGGATTCTCCAGGCAAGAAAACTGGAGGGGTTGCCATATCCTTCTTCAGAGGATCTTCCCGACCCAGAGATCGAACCTGAATCTCTCATGTCTCCTGCATTGGCAGGCATAGGGTGCAGTATTTGGAGACCAGGAGTCTGGCAGCACAAGGGTTAAATTCACACTTACTAGCTGAGCTACTTTGATCAAGTTACAGAAAATCTCTAAGCCTCGGTCATTTCTTTTTTAAATGGGGGACAATTATATTGCCTCCTTCATGGGATTATTAGAAGGCTAAAATTACTGGAATAAAGAATAGAGTACGGACTTTAATAAGTGCTCAGCATTACTTTTCTTACATATAATCATTCATCTAAAATTAATAACTATAAACAATTAGATATCAGCTTAAAGATCTTATAATAAGCTGATCTAATAAACTTTTATACATATAACCATGTAGACATTTAAAGTGTTGTATGGAATATTTTATGTAACAACCTAGCACTTAAAAATAATATGAAATATGAAGTATATTATTTTTAAATAAAAGGACTTGAGTTTAAACATTTAAGAGTGGCTTTTCCTGTTTGGTAGGATTATACACAATTATTTATTCTTGCTGTATATTTAAGAATTTATAAGTAATATGTTTTACTTATATACCCAGAAAACTTTAAAGTTATAAATGAAGAAATTAAAAGAAAGTATTTGCTTGCCTGCAATCTTTTGGTTTAACTTGCTTCACAGAGCTTTTTAGTGTCAATAGTGCAAAAGTTACCTTAATTCTAGGTCAAATCTTAAAAATAACTCATAATTTCTCAATTAGTTCAAACCAAATTCACTATACTTATAAAGACTCTCTCTGGATTCTATTTAGCACTCCATCAGTGACTCCACAGTTAAAGAAACAGGTGCAACATTAATGAGACCAAGCTAGAAAAATCTTCCATGCAGAAATAAAAGTGTTTTGACATTATGAAGTGGATTGGCTGTGTAAAATTACATAGCCGTGTAGATTTCAATTCTATTTAAAACATAGGAACACCTTCTTGTCTACTAAGTGCAACAATATGATAGAACTGGGGAGAATAACAGTTCGGTTTTGTTATTTCTGAGACAGAGAGCAAAAAATGAAGAACAAAACTTATCCCCGAACCTTAGCCAGACTTACTACATATAAAAGCTAGTTTTTCACCCCTGGAAATGCACAGCAGATTTGTAAGGACAGTTTAAACACAAATACAAAACTCATCAAACAAAGAGAATATGCACTTAATGGAAATAAAGCATGTTCTATTCAGAACAGGTCCTTATAATCTTCTGGTGTAAACAACCACACACTACAAGTCTAAATTCACTCTCACCTGTGGTCATAATAAGGCAGAAAAGAAAACAATAGCCAAAAGGATACTCAAGAGAAACGGGTCATATATAAGTAAGTAAGTAACTCAAATAATTTGGGAGATGCTTTTACAACAGATCCAAATTCCAGACCATGTGTCTGTTGCTATTTATCACACAATCCTTCCAGGAAAACCATTTAAGTATTGAGAAAAGAATAATAATAAAAGAAAACCAAACCCAGCTGATAAACATAATTCCACAAGCTGCAAAAAAATAACTGATAAATTCACATTCATTCATTTATTCATCCTAACATTTCCCCTCATCTTTAATCTCTCTTCACTGTGTTTATCAAGAGTTGATGATAGAACAGAATTTGCATTGAAATTCTAGTTCTGTCCTCTAAACAAAGAGAAAAATTCTATCCCCTCTCTCTTCCAAAACTTCTACAACTTCTTACAACGTGCCCCATACTCTTCCCCGCTCCCCCACCATGACAAAGTTAGTTGGGTAAGGGTCCATTAGAGCTGAGAGTGTCCTGAAACACACTCAGTCTGGAAGATCACTACATCAAATAGGTACTGGACTCACGAGTTCCATGTGAGAGTACAAGTGGAGGGAGGGAAATCAAGGCCCTAAACTCAGAAGCTATCCTCTGGTACAGAATTATATCAACCCATATGGTTTCTTCCTTTATTAAAAGCAACCAAATCTGATGAATGATTTTGCAAGTCCAACCAGTGTTCTCTTCAATTTCTAAAACTGCATTTTTCTCTTTCATTCACTTCACAATCAATAAAGTCAAAATTTGTGATTATTATAATTGGGAAAATATTTCAGAACACTTGGTCCAAAATTACTTTGCCTAATTCTCTCATTTTGAAGATGATAAAACTTAGATGATTAAAAAAAAAAAAAGAAACCTTGTCTACAAAACCTACATCTACAGTAAGTTGAAGGAGACCACAGATAAGATTTCTTATAGCATTAACACTATGTCTCTTGTCTCAACAATTGGATCCAAAGTTCTCTGAGCTTAGGCTGTTAGAAAAAAAGGCTTATTCAGACCACCAGGCAAGTGGAAGAATATTATTCAAAAAGCAGACACTCAGTAATTCTTGTAGAGGTTGAGCAGAACTAATGACTCTCTCCAATAGTTAAGTTGTCTCTTTGTTGTGGGATACATTCTAAATAAACAAAATTAATATAAATAAGTAAATTAAGGAATTCTAACACGAGTCTTCACAAAAGCAAAGGATTAGTAAAACTACTCAATGTCATCTTCAAGTCAGGAAAATAGTGGAAATGTTTTCTACACAGTAGGAATTGTCAGTGGTCTTTCCTCTCCATAAACACATAGATGAAGTTCTCTGAAAAAAAATAAAGTTCCACTGTGCATGTGCTAATGGGTATACACACAAACACACAGTTTTACCATAATAAGAGGTAAAAAGATTTAGATACAATCAAGAGCTACCATACGATTCAAATACAGAATGTTCTAGCCAACAGCCCTCACTACACACAAGATATTCCATCAAATGGACCTCTCTAGGAGCTACCTGGAACATCCACTGTGGTCAGACCATAATAAATGAGGATCACCAATTTCATAATATTTCCACTTTTGATTAGAGTTTGTTGATTTCTATGTGAGTGTTCAATGTTTTTCAAATAAAAGCAAAGAATAAAAGATTTCTGTAAACTCTACTTGATGAATTTGGCATGACTGAATGCCCCAGTAAGAAAAATTTATTGAGTTGTCTATTTGGAGTCATGATCACCCAGAAAGCTAAAGGATATCTAAACCAGAGTGGAAATGGATATCCACATGGACCAACACAATGATCACTGGTATTCATGAAGGAAAACACAATGATTCTGTAATAATCATTGCCTCTAAGGGGTTCCATACTCAGTCTTGAATCAGTAAACCAAGTTCCTACTGATTTTAACTTTTACCAATAAATAAAGGATATAAAAATAAAGATGAGTAGCACGCAAAATTTAGTTATGTTTGCCATCAAAATTAAATTTTGAATATATCAGTGAGAATATTCTAAAGTTTTCCTTACAATTACCTGTCCTTTAATCAACCCCCCCAAAAATCAAATATTCCTGTATAACCTAAAGTAATGCTTTTGTAGTTTTTCCCATTGAAATCACTGACTCTCTCCTAAAACTCACTGTTCTTCCTGTCAACTCATTAACCCAAATCAGAAATCAAAAGTTATCCTAGGTATTACTTTCTCAATCACATCATCCTTCACTATATCTAAATCACTAATGTTCATCAGATCTATCCATATATAAACTCTGTAGATTGCTTTCCAATCATGCCTACAGTCTCTATTACTGACTTTATTGCTCTAATCTAGGTCTTCACCTACTTTTTCCAAGATGGATTGCAGTATTTCAAGAGTCATCACTCAGTCATATTCCTGTGGTCTAGCTCTCTTTTATAAGGTTTTCCTGATTGGTTTACTCCTTCTGTAAAATCTTCTAGAAAACCCTTTACCTACAAGATAGAATCAAAACTCCTTACAGTAATCTATAAATTCCTCCATTCTTTGACCACTGCCTAAATCACTCATCTCATTCCTTGTCATAACCCTCCCCATCCCTGAAGATAATCGGTGTGAAGCTTCCTCTGTTTGCTCTCTTGCATTGTCTAGAGTGAGAAGTGATCATCCTGTCCTTTCGGAATCCATAGTGATCCATAGTTCTAGAGACACAACTACTTACAGCCCTTCATTAAGCCTGTTACAGTATGTTGCAAATGACCGATTATATGTATTCTCTAAGAGAAGAGTGGCAAACACTTTTTGCTTCTGTTGTATGCTAATTTTAATCAATGGTTAGACATTGCCTAGAATCAATATTGAGAGAGAACTGCTGAGAAGCTTACTTGACCTGCATTCAAGCTCTGTCTACTATTGGAACCAGAAGGGAGAAGAACTGTCTTTGGACCAGCTGTCTGTCATCCTTGCCCCAGACTGCGAATCCTGGAAGGTAATGAAATGTGATTTAATTTTTCATTTCAATGCCTGCCACAGTGCCCAGCACAAAAGCTTGTGAAATCACAAACATCAAGAACCACACGTCCTAATCTGTAACACCGAATATAAGAATCCATAGTCATTCTTTTCTGGTTCTTGAAAGATAAATACTTAAGTACTTGAGTATCATCTGCATTACTTGGTTAATAAGAGGATATATTACTATGTCGTTATGGGTAGAATGACAAAGGATCTAGTAAGAGTGATATCTGAGGCATTCCAAACATAACCGTTTTCCTAGTAGCTTTGTAAAATTTTCCTCAGACAATTATATGACCCTTCCCAAGCTCAATTTCCTCATCAGGAACATAGGGATAATGAAATCTGCTTTGCAAGGTTGCCATAGGGATTACAAATAAAAAGCATCATTACATAGTGGGTCCTCTGTAAATGATAACTATTAGTATGTGCTATTTTGGTTCACAGCAAATTTCCGTGGGGAGAAATACACTTTTTCAAACCCAAAGGAGATAATTTTAGTCCCTTTTAAAAGGCATTGTATTGCTCAGTTATAGTTTGTTTTATTAGTAACACAGAATCAATGAGTATCAATTCTATTTATTATATCTTTATGTTGCCACTGCCCTACCCCTGAGCTCATACTGCACAGCCGCCTCGAGGATGTTTATTATTATTACTTTTAATAATCAATGAATAATTGATAACCATTGAACACTCTGCCTTTGTGTTTCATCTATGGATTTTGAAGGGTTAAGGTGTTTAGCTCTCCTCTATCATATTTCAAATTCTAGCCTTTATTTACCACATCCCAAAGGAATTATAAAAAAGAATAGGGGTTTTGCAGAATCAGTCAATGGATTCTTTGAATCTTCTTTGAATTCATATGTTATCAAGAATGTCCTTTTCACAATGTCTCCACGGGCTGTAGCTGAACAACACACGGATATATGTGTATACACATCAAGGAGCTTAGGGGATGAAATGCTCACGAGTGCAGGCTGGAGTCAAGAACTGACAATAAGCAGAAGCACACAGCTGAATCTAGTGCAACGCCCTCCAGTCACTGACTGCCTCCTACTAGGTTCCAAATTTCAATTCTCACTTTAACTTGACCCTATAGGATGGATGTTACTGTCCTCCAATAAGGAAGTAAAAAGTTTAAAAGATTAAGTCAGAAGGGATATAGCATATTAAGGAAGAGAAGGTGGTGCCAGAAATCATGGGCTTCACAGGTGGTGCTAGTCTTAATGAACCCACCTGCCAATACAGGAGATGTAAGAGACGTGAGTTCAATCCCTGGGTCAAGAAGATCCCCTGGAGGAGGGCATGGCAACCCACTCTAGTATTCTTGCCTGGATAATCTCGTGGACAGAGGAGCCTGGTGAGCTATAGTCCATTGGGTCACAAAGAGTTGGACATGCCTGAAGTGACTTAGCACAGCGCATCACACTATAATTAACAACCACCCTCACCATCACCAACTGCTATCTTACACATGCTGAGTGCTCTAATAATCCACAGGCTCTTGAGTGACAGAGCTGAGACTGAAACCTAGATTTCTCTGGTTTCAAAGCTAATGTTCTCCCTAACAGTTTCCTCTGAAAGTAGTTAAGTTGGAACATCTCAATCCCCTCATCATTCAGAGCCTAGCCTTCTTGTCCAAAAATCTCCTATCTTGCCCCAAACGGTACCTTAGCCACTCCAGGGCTTTCTGCCACTGCAGTGGATTCATCTTTTCCATTGGGACAGAGAATGACCTACCTGCCACATTAGAGGAAATGCAACCAAACCTTTTGAAGGTGTTCTTCAGTCTATGCAAATTAGCATAATGATGCCAGACAATCTAACATAGACAGAAACTTACAATTAATGAAGCCATGGATCCAAAATTTGTATCACAATGGACAATTAACCCAAAATCATTGTCATCGTGAATCATTTCAGAACAAGGAGATGAATCATAGCTTTACAGAAGTGTTGCCCTGTCTAGTTAATGAGTGTTTGCAGTATTGTTAAAATTTTTATTAGTGTTATCATTAAGCACTTACAAAGCAATTTGCTAGTAGTCTCCTTTCCCAACCCCACTTCAACACCAAAACAAATGTTATGGCAGTTCTAATTCTGTTTTTCCAAATTTTAAAAATTAAGAGAATGTTGACCCAGAGGTGATTTGAACTGGCACAACAAATACCTCTTCTCTCTTAGAAAAGCAGTCTCCTAACAGAGATGATAAACAGGGACAAATGACATCAAAATATTGCCACATGGATGGGCAAGTTATGGGAAGAGCTTTTCTGCCCCGTTAAAGATGACCTCAAGAGCAAGAAATATATACCAGAGACTGTGACTGAGAAATTATGTACTTATGAGGTAATCAGCAGTAAGTTAAATAACTGTGCTTCTAATAGAAGCAGCTGCTTTGTGATTCAGCAGTCTGAGAATCAATGAGCCTTGTGTGGAAATGTTCCATAAACAAAACCAAAAGACTGTGTTATAAATGTAAACAATGTAATGCAATTTCCCCTAAAATATTGACCACCTTTGCTTCTAGTCCTTTCCATGGTTCTTTTGAAAAGCTGAACATCTTTATTTTTACCAAAAATTAAAAGTTTTAATTCTTCTCTTTCACTTTGGGAAAAATTTAAGTATACTTGCAGGGGAAGATTTAAAAATCTAAAGAAGAATCACATTCTATAGGTTTCCTTAAATACATGGAGGGTGTTTATGTCTCTAACAAAACAACAAGAACAACAAATTTTTTCCTATTTGATAGGTCCTCATGGTCTTAGTGGAAGGGAAAAATTTCATCACTTGATGTAAAGATTTCAGACTTGTTGGTATTAATATTTCCCTCAAACAAACCCCACTATGAAACTTGCATGCTGAGACATTCTCTTAGGGTAAAACCACACAGCAGGATTTAAAGCAAGCTAAAGATCATGTGACACTCACCGCAGTGACCCTGACACTGTCAGTCAGTCATTCCTACAGCCAAATATCTCTTCTTCCTTTACAGAAAAAGTGCAATTCCGTGTGTGTGTTTGCGTGGTGTTGGAAAGGAAGTTAGAGAATTAATCATGAAATAAAATGGAATCCATTTCTGAGTTCCTGGAATACTCACCACCCCAAAATCAAAGTCAAGGGGAAATTATACTTTGCCATCTTCAATGGTCACAGTACGGAATATGATTAGCAAACCCAAAAGGCACTACCATAATATCAATCTTACTAAGCCATCCAGAATGTCTTAGCACACTGATTACTAAGATATATTTAATGAACGATTATCTGTAGCATTGAATTTATTTATTAGGTGAGTTGTATGACAAAATTACAGTTTCAAGTGGCTATGTTTCCACTCATTGTCATCATGGATCCGGTTCACACCTGGCCAAAGATTTCAGAATACTGCAATTAGCAAAAGGCCCACAGAAATCAGTATTCCTAATATACAGGTCATCTTTAGAAAGGGCAAGGGCCTCTGAACCTCAGCTGCTTTCTGTGGGGCTCTGGGGAAAGCACAGATGGAGGCCAACATAACACATGCCTAGATGTTTAAAACTTACAAATCAAAATTAAATATTTAATTCTAACTATTCATATTAATAATTCTAGTGTGCAGTGTCTATACAGGTGCCAGCATACAGCACTGATAAAGAATTGAAATGCACATTACATCTAGACAAGTGTGGTTCAACAGAACTGCCATGATGAAAATGTCCCGTGACTGTGTCATCCGGTATACTAGCCACTAGCCATGTGTGCTGAATGAGCACCTGAAATGTGGCTAGTACAACTGAGGAACTAAATTTTAACGTTACTTAATTTTAAGAGTCTTCTGTAGCTATTGGCTTCCACATCAGGTAGCGAGGTATACACCTACGAAATGTTCCTCAGATTCCATATGCAATGGTTGCCAAAACTGTGCTAATTCATGAGAAACACATGTTAGAATTAAGAAACCAGAATACAGACACTTATATGGGAAAGTTACTTCATTATGCAAGATTTTTCATGTTCATGAAAAAAGAGGAAAAGATGACACGTAAACTGATTTGCCTTTTACCTATTAAAGTGCTTCCAATGCTCCAGTCTTTGAAACAAGCTCCATCTGCACTGTCAGCAGCAGACCAACTCACAAACATTCACTGTATTTACTCAACTACCTTCTATTTCAAAGACATAGTGCAAAAGATATGGAGAAGATTTACCCTGGCTGGTCAGGGCTGAACATGAGATGAAATGCTTGGCACTGTAGGCTTCTCTATGCTAACTGCTTATGACAGAGTTGCTTGTATATCCCTCAATAAATTTGTGTGAGAGAGAGACAGAGAGACAGAAAAACATAAAGGACCTCTGTAAAACGTGCGGGTTTGGCTGAGAACCCTTTTGTCTAAGAAGTACTACAGTGGCCTCACACTAAAAAGCAATTAGAAAATTTAGTTTAATGGTTATATACTGTATAAAATTAGCTTAAGATGATATTTTCACTTAGAAACAAATGGAAACGTGTATCTCATAGAAAGTGGCATTATTACCGAAGTAAAATCAGCAAAAGCAGCAGGAAATTACTAATTTCCATTTCCCTTTACCCCACAAATAACAACAGATCCATTATTATAGCTGGTGCTCTCATTATAAACCATTTCCTGTATGTATCTGTGTGTGAAAAAAGACTGCAAGAGCAAATAACAAAGTGTTAAGAGATACTAATAATTGGGAGGGATAAACCATCAGTCAAAAAATGTAGGAGGCCAAGAAAGTGCAAAATCAGAACCTTCCCGTAACACATGGAAATGACCTTCCACTGGGCTTCAGTCTGGGGCTGCACTCTGCTGCAATTCAGGAAGCACTAATGTATTAGTGCTTAGAGGTGGTTTCCTTGGCTTCTTTTGCTAGACATGAATAAAATAAAACCCCCATTCTGTCCTGTTATTTTCACATGCACATTTCTCACAGGATGAGGCAGAATGAAACGGATCTATTGTTGCCAGTCCCTAAAACTGTCTCAACCCAGCCCAGAACGTTCCTGACCTCCACCCAGAGAGAAGTGCAGAGAAAGAGGAAGTCAGGACTGTCTTTCGAAAAGAGAAGCTGCCAATGCAATCTTCAGTAAGAAAGTTCTGTGTAAGAAAGTTCTAGAAGAACGTTCTGTGAGGGTCACGCTGACTGGTTTCCACAGAGTGCTGGTTCCCCTAGGACATCTCATTATTCTCCTGCCAAGTAAAAATTTCCTAACAGGACTGGTAAGACTCTTCACTATATGGTCCCTGCTTGTCTCTACAAGTTCATCTATCTTCCAGACATACCATTTATTATTTCTTTTATTCAAACACACCAATCTCTCAACCCAACGCCTTCTAACTGTGATGTTCCTTTGATCTTTTAAGGAATAGGCCTTAAGCTAAGACCTTCACTTAGCTTCCTCCAAACTGGATACAGCTTCTCCTATGTGCTCTCAAAGCACATCAAATTTCTCCCACTGAAACAGCTATCACTCTCTAAGGTAGTCTCATACTGGTTTGCCTCTACCATCTACGTTGTTCTCTTCGGTTACCAAGTACCAGACAGCTTCCTATCTTCCCTAATCTTACAAGGTGGCACCCAGGATACAGATAAGAAAAGCTGACCACAGAAAAGTTAAGAAACTTGCCAAAGGTCATGTAACTCGTGAATGGCGGCACTAGAATTTAAACCCAGGCATCTGGATACAGAGCCTATGATCTTCATCACTATTCTCTGATGTCAAGTAACACAGTTTGGTTTAGTCGCTCAGTCCTGTCTGACTCTGCAACCCCATGGATTGCAGCATGCCAGGCCTCCCTGTCCATCACCAGCTCCTGGAGCTTACTCAAACTCATGTCTATCGAGTCGCTGATGCCATCCAGCCATCTCATCCTCTGCTGTCTCCTTCTACTCCCACCTTCCATCTTTGCAGAACCAGCGTCTTTTCCAATGAGTCAGTTCTTCACATCAGGTGGCCAAACTATTGGAGTTTCAGCTTCAGCATCAGTCCTTACAATGAATATTCAGGACTGATTTCCTTTAGGATGGACTAGTTGGATCTCCTTGCAGTCCAAGGGATTCTCAAGTGTCTTCTCCAACACCACAGTTCAAAAGCATCAATTTTTTGGCGCTCAGCTTTCTTTACAGTACAACTCTCGCATCCATACATGACTACTGGAAAAACCATAGCTTTGACTAGATAGAACTTTGTTGGCAAAGCAATGTCTCTGCTTTTTAATATCCTGTCTATGTTGGTCATAACTTTTCTCCCAAGGAGCAAGTGTCTTTTAATTTCATGGCTGCAGTCACCATCTGCAGTGACTTTGGAGCCCCCCAAAATAAAGTCTGTCACTGTTTCCATTGTTTCCCCATCTATGTGCCTTGAAGTGATGGGACCAGAAGCCATGATCTTAGTTTTCTGAACATTGAGTTTTAAGCCAACATTTTCACTTTCTTCTTTCATCATGAGGTTTTTTAGTTCTTCTTCACTTTCTGCCATAAGGTCTACTTTCTGTAGACCATATCTGGGGTTATTGATATTTCTCCTGGCAATCTTGATTCCAGTTTGTGCTTCATCCAGCCTGGCATTTCACATGATGTACTCTGCATAGAAGTTAAACAAGCTAGGTGACAATATACAGCCTTGAAGTACTCCTTGCCTGATTTGGAACCAGTCTGTTGTTCCATGTCAAGTTCTAACTGCTGCTTCTTGACCTGCATACAGATTTCTCAGCAGGTAGATAAGGTGCTCTGATATTCACATCTCTTTAAGAATGTTCCACAGTTTGCTGTGGTCCACACAGTCAAAGGTTTGATGAAGTCAATAAAGCAGAAGTAGATATTATTTTAGAACTCTCTTGCTTTTTCAATGATCCAATGGATGTTGGCAATTTGATCTCTGGTTCTTCTGCCTTTTCTAAATCCAGCTTGAACATCTGGAAGTTCACGGTTCAAGTACTGTTGAAGCCTGGCTTGGAGAATGTTGAGCATTACTTTGCTAGTGTGTGACATGAGTGCAATTGCACGGTAGTTTGAACATCCTTTGATATTGCCTTTCTTTGGGATTGGAATGAAAACTGACCTTTTCCTTTGCTGTGGGGAACTGACCTAATACAGTAAGTGTTCAGTAAATACTTTGAGAATAAATACATAAAGGAAGGAATAAAATCTCTAAATGAACGATATTTTGGCCTATTTCTGACAAGTTTCAAGTTCCTTTCAGCACTCCAAGTCATAAGCCTTACTCTTTTTCTGATTCAACTTCAAGAATTACAAATGACCTAATAGCTTAATTTGGGCTCATTCAATAACATTATTCTAATCCTGTGTAAGAGTTAACATACTAGCCCTGAGATTCTAAACTATACAAGGTCTGCTTATAAACATGACCCCTACCCGACATCTGAAAACTTGATTGGCTAAATTTTCCTACTCTGCTGTAAAACTTTCTTTAAACAATAAGAACATCTCACTGTGCCTAAATTATGCGAAAAATGTGGCTTATGCTGAACACTTACTGTCCTTGTGGAAATTGGTGCATGCTAATCAGAGTACCTTTGTGACTATTCCCAGAAAGCACTGGGTGCTGAGACTTTAATGAGCCTTTCTGTAGACCAAACTCACACACTGTCACAACTCATCGCTGGAGGAATTAAGCGCATCTACCGAGCCTCCGCTAGGAGAGAACTTGTGAAAGCTTGTGTCGGGTTTTCTCCAGACTCTGCCCATGAGCCATGATCCTCTGCTTATCTTGCTTTTTTATCCTTTCATTACAATATAGCTTAGCCGTGTGTGCAACTACATGCTGAGTCTTGTGTTTCTTTTTAGCAAATCACCAAACACAGAAGTGATCTTGGGAATCCCCAGTCCAAATCCCTTTGTGAGTGGGGCATGAAGCAGGAGGAAAAATAAACAATGACCAAGGCCTTCAAGAATATTTGCTGCAAAAGCATAACAAATTTCACTGAGTTTAATCAAAGCAATTCTCCCACTGGAATAAGGAAAAGTACTGATTTTATTTATTTTCTTAGTACAGATTTTAGACATAAAAATCACTATTTTGATATTATTTCAGTCAATATTAGGTATGTGACCTTGTGCAAACAACTGAACATCTCAGAGCTGTTTCCTTATCTGTAATATGGGAAAACTAATGCTTATTTCTCAGATTTCTTGGAAGTTTAGTTGGAACAACATAAGTAAATGAGCCTAGGTCTGCACTTAGCATGAATAATCACTCAATAAATATGCAATTATCAATTCTAGGACCTGAGGCATTTCTTTTCAAAGCATACCTATAAAAGGGCACAATAATTCATTTCGCCTGTTAAGATATGATGTAATCTTCTAAGTTTAATCAACCACACACACCACCAACACACACATACTGACTTGCCTTAAAAACAAATATATATAAAGCACAAATAAATACAGCTTTTTTCCTGCCAGTCCACATAATTATAGTAACCAAAATAACAATAAACAAACCTAGCTGTTTTTGTTCAGGTGCCAGCTACTTGGCTCTCACAATAAAAGACTTTTAACATTTTATTAATCATAAGACAGCACTAAATTTACTTGCCACCTGACAGTTTTAAACATGCACTCAAATGGTAAGTTAATTAAGTGACAGTGTCCACGTTACTCAGGAAGATGAAGCAATAAATGGCTTGCTGCGGCAGATTAAATGGCAGAATAAAATTGAGGGGTCTTTGATAAAACACTGAAGAGGTCACTGGCTCCCCTCTGCTGTCCTGGAAACTGGACATGAACATGAACACCTGCAGATCCAGCATCATTGATGCGATTTTTCAAGGTGTGGGGTATCCAAGTTTGAAAGGTCAAAAATGATAATTTCCAAGCAGGCTGAAATCCCTAAAGTTTGATGATCACTGACTGAAATGAAAAGTCTACAGGACTTTCTTCATCTGCCAGATGAGAGAGTTTGGACCTGATGGGTCATCTTTCAGATTAATATAGAATTTGGGACTGTAGATTCTTCAGCAAATAAAGTAGAAGCTGAACAGTGAGACTTTGTTCTGTCCACACACACCACCTCCCCACCAGCAGCTCCAGTCAGATCTCAGTTAAACAACTCTACTCAGAAGAGGAAGGAAATGAGAGAGAGAGAGATAAATATTAGACTAAATGATCTGTTTGCTTCTGTCCAATTTTAAATTGCTATGAATTAAAAGGTTGGAGATGTCCCTCTCCACTTGGCCCTGATAATTTTTAACACTACAGACCCATCATCTTTCTCAAGGAGAAAGCAATCCGTTCTCTTTTTTTAATCTGTTCTTAACACAATAATAATTAGCAGAGGAAGAAAAGAAAACTGATTAAGACAAAGACGGAGAGATAGAAACATACTGTTTCTGCCATTATGCTAGCAGTTATGGTGTACAGTATTTTATTTATTTTCTCCAACAACCCACAGCTCCTCCCTAACTTATTCTTTACAAAACTTTGCACAGTGTTCTCACTTTGATTCCAAAAGTAAGTAAACTATGAGATTAGAAAATTAAAGAAATATGCTAAAGATCACATAGCAAGTAAGGTGTAAATCAGCAATGAATTTAAGGATGCTCTGACTTGACAATCTGATTTCCTTTGAGTGGAGAGGAGGGAAGATGAGAAGGATAGGGAGAAACCTTGGAGCAGCCTTCCTTTGCTTGGAAGTACCACTGTCTACACATGTGATGTATATGTACATGTGAAATCATATTAAAAAGTTCAGAATATTAAAAATATTAGCAGTGATTACCTCTGGGGAGGGGAATGGAAAGAAGAGGCTAATAAGAGGATTTTTACATTGTCTCAGTGTGTTTAGGCTGCAATAGCAAAAGACCATAGACTGACTGATTTATAAACCACATGAATTTAATTCTCACAGTCCTGGTGGCTGCAAAGTCACCATCAAGACACCAGCAGATACAGTACCTGGTAAGGACTCACTTGCTGGTTCTCTGAAATCTACCTGACACAAGGAAGAGGGAGCTCTCTGAGTCCTTCTTTATAAGGTCACTAATCCTACATGTGAGGGCTCCACCCTCATGACCTGTTAAACTCCCAAGGGCCTTACCTCCAAACACTGTTACATAAGGGGTTAGGCTTCCATGCATAAATTTTGAGGAGACATAAACATTCAGCCTATGGCATACATTTTATTCTATATGCTGTCACGTTATTTGAATATTTTGCTTCCATAATGCAATCAGTTACTTCTATAATCTAAGGAATAAAGAGAAAATAAAATATTTTGTTTATAAGAACATACAGTCTTGTATCAGTCTGACCAGAAGATTATCAAAGAGCTTTGAAAACAAATTTCCTTAACAATAGGTTACAAGGCTGCTATTTTCACATTCAACTTTATTACTAATCTGCTTAGCTAAATCCTGCCCTAAAGTGTTCACAGTGAATGTGGATTATGGAAGGATGGAATCCCCTATTTTCATTCAGAAATATTGAGCATCTACAACTCTGCCCTTTCCATAGACTCCACCTCCATCAAGGAGGTATGAACTGTTTGGTGCTTATTAGGGCACCTATGAACATTTCTGTAATGACAGTTCTGTCAATACATCTAGGAATTATATCAAAGTATAGTCTCCTGCCTGCCACAGTACCCTCCAGAAATAAGCATTCCCTCAAAGGGAAGTCTTCCAATTCTTAATTACAGTTGGAACTCAAAAAATGAGAAGTTTCTCAACATTTAAACAATAAGGTTTAAATTTAAAAAGAGGATTATCTCACATTGCCATACTAGCAATTCTGAGTATAATATGTATATATAATGAATTATTACATTAAGCATGATATAATAATATTTTCATTCAGATGTGCTTTCCCATCTAATCTTTACAATAGCCTTGCATTGTTTTATCCATTGAAGAAAATACCATTCATTATTTTGCTAAAATCATTGATTCAGTCAATAACAAAACTGAAACTTAAATCTCATTCTTTAAGCTCAGAATTCTTTACCGTGTAACACATTAAGTTTGAGTGATTTCAGATGGAAGAGAGAAGGAATGAAAAGCCATTAAATTTTTCAAAGCCCCTGAAGTTAAAATCATGATCCATTGATAATTCCTATTATCAAGAAGCTGACCTGATAAAAATATGTAATATTCAGATTATTGTTGCTTTAACTAATTATAATACTGTGCAACTAAAATGAAAATCTGGTATTGGAAGAGGAATTTGTAAATTTTGCCTCCTAGCAAGAAATTCAACTCTGCAAATATAGTGATGGCTGTTAATTATTTTTCCCATCTTACCTCTTTTGATTATAGTACTTAGAAGTAGGTACAAATACATTTATTCATTCATTCTACATTTAGTGATAATTATTAACTATGTTTTTATAATAACTGACATACATGCTAAGGATGCCTATATTTACACTTTAAAATTCAAGAAATACAGTATCAGTTCAGAAAAATGACAGGTAAATATGAGATCAAATTTCTAAATAATGAAAGAATGCCTAAAAGAAGAAATTGTCTTCTGAGAAAAGTGCTTGAGTGTGCAGAGGATGTTTATGAACTGCTGGGCTTTCTAGTGCTTTGTAGAGTATTTCACTTTTTAGAGTATAAGCATATCTTACTCCAATAAAAAAATATGTAAAATTCTTCTCAGGCACTTCATTTTAAATTTGCGTTATTGCTACAAATGCCCTAGCTCCTTTGGAGAAGGGTGCTGGTCTGTGCGTGTGCATGCTAAGTCACTTCAGTCGTGTCCAACTCTTTGAGACCCTATGGACTGTAGCCCACCAGGCTCCCCTGTCCACGGGATTCTCCAGGAAAGGATACTGGAGTGGGTTGCCATTCTCTTCTCCAATGGATCTTCCCAACCCAGGGACTGAATCCACATCTCTTATGGCTCCTACATTGGCAGGTGGGTTCTTAACCACTAGCGCCACCTATAAAGGATTCCTTTTAGGGTCACATTTTCCTGTTCTTTGTAAACCTAGTAATTTTGGATTTTGTATTGTGGCTTATTTTAATGCAGCCATTAATAATAAAAAATTTATTTGAAAGTAGAAAATCTGAGATTAAATGGCCAAAATGCCAGGATAAGGGGTGAAAACCTGAGCAAATCAGAATATGTACTCAGCTTAACTATGGAGCAGATGAAATGTTTCTACCAATTGAGGCTCTGAAAGTCACATTCTACCTATTAATCAAACTAATCCCGCAAAGAATAGAGAATGAAAAGGGCTCATCTTTGAATCTGCTTCATTCATTCCTTCTTGCAATACATAACCCCAACCCAGCACTATACAACCAGAATTATAGTCACTTAAGCCAGTAAGATACACAACTTAATTCAAGGGAACTCTGTATCTCTGTGGAGAAGGAAATGGCAACCCACTCCAGTGGTCTTGCCTGGAGAATCCCAGGGACGGGGGAGCCTGGTGGGCTGCCATCTATGGGGCTGCACAGAGTCGGACACAACTGAAGTGACTTAGCAGCAGCAGCAGCTGTATCTCTGTTTACTCGGAAAAGAAGTTACCCAAACACACCACAGAGAGAGAACTGAAGGCCAAACTTGACCTTTTTCATGATAGGCAGCTCCACCCACTATGAGATAGGAGGTCACGGCCAGCACTACACAAGCAATCTCAACACTCTGAACAAGAGACCAGTGGCAGGTGCAGTCATCAGAAGTGCCCAGTAACAACACTGCCATGCACCAGACAGAGAACCCAAAGCCAGAGAGATGAGTGATGCACCAGTAAGACATGCCAACGGGCAGGAATGAGATCGACCTCTGCCAAAGAGGAGTCTTCAATCTGGCATGTTCACCTAAAGAACAAACACATGGAAGAAAATAGTGAAACTGTTCAAGTAGATGTGCCAGGAACAGGATACCCAGAGAACTATGCAAGTATGGATAAGCAGTCACCATAGTCTGACTGCTCTGCCAACCCAAAGCAGAACTGGAAGACAGAAAAGTCTATGGTGACAGTCAGACAAATGACAAGGAGGAAGTACCAGAGAGGTTCAAACTCAAAGTATAAATCCCTAAAGAAAGATTAGGTAAATAAAACTGGAGGAAGTAAATGTTTACTGTAAAATAAAACTAACATATTAATAAATCAGGAAACTTCCGTTGCCAATTTGTAGAATATCTCCAGGTGGAAACAATCAAAGGACTGGTGTCAATGACTGATTCTGTGGTGGCTCAATCAGTAAGGAATCCGACTACAATGCAGGAGAGCCAGGTTCAATCCCTGGGTTGGGAAGATCCCATGCAGAAGGAAATGGCTACCCATTCCAGTTTCTTGCCTTGGAAATTTCCATGGACAGAGGAGCCTAGTGGGCTATAGTCCATGGGGTCGCAGAGAGTCAGACACGATTGAGCAACTAAACCACCATCACCATGGTCATAACTGGGAAGGGAAAAGAAGTATGTGCTCAGGTACGATGATGAGGAAAGAGTTTGGGACTATTGTATTGTATGAACAAAAACAGAGTTAGCTCATCAAAATGTTTTTTCTGAAAAAAAGAAAAATTCTATTTTAGAGCATCATAGCAGGACCTAGGGAGCAGAAAAAGACTTTACCTTTTCCATTCTTTTTTTTTTATTATTTTATTTTAATATTACTTTTTCCATTCTTGTATCATGTGTTTTCACAATATCTGGTGTGAGAAATGACAAGCTTGTCTTTTGTTTTTCACAGCAATAAATAATTATGTATACCAGAGTTTAAAAGGGTGGGGGCGGGGGGGGCGGGGGCTAACATAGAGTTGCTTATGCGAAGCCCTCTGTCACCAAAAACAATCTTGTAATAACCAACCTGATTTTTGCCTAGCATAACTTGCTCTTGCTTCTTTCAGTCTATAAAAGTCTTTCATTTTGTACAGCTCCTTGGAACTCCTTTCTATCTGCTAGATTGGATGCTGCCCAATTTGAACTGATGTTTGCTCAAATAAACTCTTAAATTTAGTTTTACATGCTGCTGCTGCTGCTGCTGCTAAGTTGCTTCAGCCGCATCTGACTCTGTGCGACCCCATAGACGGCAGCCCACCAAGCTCCGCCATCCCTGGGATTCTCCAGGCAAGAACACTGGAGTGGGTTGCCATTTCTTTCTCCAATGCGTGAAAGTGAAAGGGGAAACTGAAGTTGCTCAGTTGTGTCCGACTCTTAGCGACCCCATGGACTGCAGCCCACCAGGCTCCTCCGTCCATGGGATTTTCCAGGCAAGAATACTGGAGTGGGGTGCCATTGCCTTCTCCATACTTTATATACTTTCTGAATAAAAAAACATGAGTTGTTAATAGTCATATGACGAAGATTTACAGACTTCCATCCCTGTCCTCTCACCCACTTCTTTTCTAGGATGTACATGTTTCCCATATACCAGGTGTTAAAAGATAAACTGAAGCATATTAAAAATTTTAAGTGGATATTACTGACTTTTGGGGGCACTCTGCCTCCCCTTCTGATGTCTATGTCAGAAGCTTTCTCTGTCCCTTTTTATACTTTAACAAAGCTCTGTCACACAAAAGCTCTTGAGTGATCAAGCCTGGTCCCTGGTAGAGAAGAAGCTAAATATTCTTTGGAGATCACAAATCCAACATCATTCACCATAAGCTATCATACAATTAGCCTGTTCTTGTTTTTTCCTATTCTAAATCACACTGAAATGAACATCCTTATTCTATTTTGTGAGCACCTGTCCAATAATTAGGACAAATTCCCAGAAGTGGAGTTGGCAGGTCAGATTCCATTTTAAATTTTTAAGTCTTTTGATTTGTTGCAAAGTTATATTTTAAACGTGTACAAATTTACAAATTTCCCTCAGCAGAATGTGTGTTTATTTGCATACAACCTTTCCCAAACCTTCAGTCTTGCTATAATATTCATTAATCTAATAAAAAGACAAGGTGTCTCACTTTTGGTTTAATTTGCATCCCTTGATTAATGGAAAGATCAAATATTTCTTTCTTATATTTTCAATGACTAGTGTTTTGGACTCTGTATGTGTGTTTGTGTGTGGGGGTGTGTGTGTGTGGAAAAAAAAATTTTTTAAGTGGATATCACTGACTTTTAAAAAACTCAACATTTCTCTATTAAAATGCAAAACAAGGGCTAAATGTCTGCCTGAAAATTAAATGATAATCAAACTAAAAATCACCTTAAGTTTAAGAACCAACTTAATTTAGAACAACATTCAGCAGAGGAAATTCAAAGCTGATAAACAACTTCACACCAAGCTAAAAAAAAAAAAAGAAAAATTTATATATAAACAAATATAATTAGGTATCCACAGCTCTCAGGGGTCTTTTTTATCCTTAATGATGAAGCAAAATGAATTAGGCCTTCCATTCCATGTACTGTGATACGGTATGTACTCCCTTGGAGCACCTGTAGATTGAGGTGAGGGTGATGTTCTTTGTTCTCATTACTTCCCTTTATGAATTTCTGCTTTCAATGATCTCTCAGAACTTTTCCACTGTCCCTATTTGTCTGTCTGTTTTCCTCTTTTGGACCCTTCAGAAAGTCCTTCAGTGTAACTTACACTTGGCTATGGTCCCTCCTCTGCATCCATCAAAGCATCACCACTATAAGGCAGGTGCACACAGTGAACTTGTATCAGTGCTTTTAAAGACATTATAGGGTGACTGGACCAGAGCACAGAATAGTAACCAACTTGAAAGTCAACAGCAGGTAACATGGACTATTTCTTGGACAGAGTCAACACAGGATTATGGCTTAATAGATATACTTTTTACTAAGTCCCAGTATCTTACCATGTTTTAGACCCCATTTTTAAAAACACACCCCTTCTCCTCTATACTTCATGGCCACATAAGTCTCTGTCTCCTCTTCATAAGAATGGATTCAAAGTGATGCTACGTTTTTTGGTTCAGTTCAGTCACTAAGTCATGTTCGACTCTTTGCTACCCCATGGACTGCAGCACACCAGGCTTCCTTGTCCATCACCAAATCCAGGAGCTTACTCAAATTCATGTCCATCAAGTCGGTGATGCCATCCAACAATCTCAGCCTCTGTCATCCCCTTCTCCTCCCATCTTCAATCTTTCCCAGCATCAGGGTCTTTTCTAAGGAGTCAGTTCTTCGCATCAGGTGGCCAAAGCACTGGAGTTTTAGCTTCAGCATCAGTCCTTCCGATGAATATTCAGGACTGATTTCCTTTAGGATGGGCTGGTTGGATCTCCATGCAGTCCAAGGGACGGACTCTCAAGAGTCTTCTCCAACACCACAGCTTAAAAGCATCAATTTTTTGGTGCTCAGCTTTCTTCACAGTCCAACTCTCACATCCATACATGACAACTGGAAAAACCATAGCCTTGACTAGATGGACCTTTGTTGGCAAAGTAATCTCTCTGCTTTTTAGTATGCTGTCTAGGTTGGTCATAGCTTTTCTTCCAAGAAGCAAGCGTCTTTTAATTTCATGGCTTCAGTCACCATCTGCAGTGATTTTGGAGCTCAAAAACATAAAGGCTCTCACTGTTTACATTGTTTGCCCGAAAAAATAAAGTCTGTCACTGTTTCCGTTGTTTCCCCATCTATTCGCCATGAAGTGATGAGACCAGATGCTATGATTTTAGTTTTCTGAATGTTGAGTTTTAAGTCAACTTTTTCACTCTCCTCTTTCATCAAGAGGCTTTTTAGTTGTTCACTTTCTGCCATAAGGGTGGCGGCATCTGCATATCTGAGGTTATTGATATTTCTCCCGGCAATCTTGATTCCAGTTTGTGCTTCATCCAGCCTGGCATTTTGCGTGATGTACTCTGCATATAAGTTAAATAAGCAGGGTGACAATATACAGCCTTGACGTACTCCTTTCCCAATTTGGAACCAGTCTGTTGTTCCATGTCCAGTTCTCTGTTGCTTTTTGACCTGCATAAGAATTTCTCAGCAGGCAGGTCAGGTGCTCTGGTTTTCCTGTCTCTTTAAGAATGTTCCACAGTTTGTTGTGATCCACACAGTCAAAGGCCATGATGTAGTCAATAAAGCAGTAGTAGATGTTTTTCTGGAACTCTCTTGCTTTTTCGACGATCCAATTTAATCTCTGGTTCCTCTGCCTTTTCTAAATCCAGGTTGAACATCTGGAAATTCTTGGTTCATGTACTGTTGAAGCCTGACTTGGAGAATGTTGAGCTAGCGTGTGAGATGAGTGCAACTGTGCAGTAGTTTGAACATTCTTTGGCTTTGCCTTTCTTAGAGATTAGAATGAAACCTGACCTTTTCCTGTCCTGTGGCCACTGCTGAGTTTTCCAAATTTGTTGGCATATTGAGTGTAGTACTTTATAGCATCATCTTTTAGGATTTGAAACAGTTCAACTGGAATCCCATCACTTCCATTAGCTTTGTTTATAGTGATGCTTCCTAAGGCCCACTTAACTTCACATTCCAGGATGTCTGGCTCTAGGTGAGTGATCACACCATTGTGATAATCTGGGTCATCATGATCTTTTTTGTATATTTCTTCTGTGTATTCTTGCCACCTCTTCTCAATATCTTCTGCTTCTGTTAAGTCCATATCATTTCTGTCCTTTATTATGCCCATCTTTGCATGAAATGTTCCCTTGGTATCTCTAATTTTCTTAAAGAAACCTCTAGTCTTCCCCATTCTACTGTTGTTAGTTATGGCATATGGGATCTAATTCTCTGACCAGATATTGAACCCAGGCCCCCTGCATTGGGCATGCAGTCTTAGAGCCACTGGACCACCAGGGATGTCAGAAAATGATGCTACCTTTTTTTACAAATGAAAATTGAACTTTCAAATCATTTCCTATTAATGCATAGCTCCCAGATGTATACCTTCACATATACCCACACACACACTCAGAAAATAAACTTCATAGTGTTTTAATAAAATAGCTGCCTACAACACATCCTTTAAGATTGACTGCTGAGGACCAGTCAAATCCTAAAGGAAATCAATCCTGAATATTCATTGAAGGGACTGAGGCTGAGGCTCCAATACTTTGGCCACCTGATGGAAAGAGTTGACTCATTGGAAAAGACTCTCATGCTGGGACAGACTGAAGGCATCAGGAGAAGGCGACCCCAGAGGACGAGATGGTTGGATGGCATCACCAAGTCAATGGACATGAATTTGAGGAAACTCCGGGAGGGGATGAAGAACAGGGAAGCCTGGCATGCTGTGGTCCATGGGGTCGCAAAGAGTCAGACTCAACTGAGCGACTGAACAACAAGTACACACCTCTACTCTTACTACAACTAAGATTTTTAAAGAGCCTTGAAATTCATTATTTTTCACCTTGGGCCAAACAAAATTCTCATTTAGAGTTCCCTCTGTTACCAACCAGGACTTCTATTTTAAATAATGATTAATTTCTGTTTTCTGAGAAGAGCTACTTACAGAGTTAGTTTAGAAAGCCTTTCAGCATCTGAGAAATTTTTTCTGATCACTGAGTACATAAGAGTGAGGGTAACAAGAGCTCTTAAGTTTTTCTTACTTTTTGTGCTTTGAGGAAGCCAAAGAGGTGAAGAGACAGAAAGACAGAAAACAGGATAAGGGGAAAACCGTAAGGAAAATCCCCAAACTGGGGGAAAGTTAGAGATAAGAGTTCTAATTATTGCAAGATTCCATGAATAAATACATAGAATCCTAAAGGAAGAGACTGCATTCGGATGCTACACAAACCAAGGACCATGTGTGTGCATGATTCTAGAGAGGTAAAGGGAAGCAGGCAGGGGTCATTTGCAAGGACTTTCGCCTCATTGACTTTTGCTCCCTCCAGGGTCCTTTTTGGCTGATCTGCCATCTACGCTTCAGTAGAAGAGGAGTTATTCTCACTTTCTCCCTTTTTGCCTCATGGCTCTTGGCTTTTTAGGATGGTGTTTAGTTCAGACAACAGCTGGCTACTGTCAGTTTTGTGTAGGGTTATGAAATACAGCACTTCAGTGTTTATTCCAGAGGCTTTTTGAAAACACTCGTGTTCAGTTGGCTTCCACCTCTGACTGCCTGGACCTCTGTGTTTACTCATTATGGACAAAAAAAAAGGGGGGGGGCAGGGGGAAGGAAAAGGCTCTCTGCCTTCCTACAAGAGGCTCTCTGTAACAATAGGAATACCCTTCAAAAGGCAGGCTGCCGTGTTTAGGGGAAAGAAATTCAAATAATGGAGAGGCTAACGCAATCTGCGCCCGCTCTGTCTGGTGGTCTGGAGGCTGATGAGGATGTCTGAGATCATATCGATTTCTTTCTGAAGCCTGAGTCCCTCTGGTCTGTGCTCACTTGCTCACTAGCTTTCTGCTCAAGAATTTTCAGTGGTTCTGCTACTGGCCTCCTCTTTGGTTGTTTCTTCCAGGAGGTCGAGATAATATTCCTTTAGAAGTGGTGCTTTAGAAAATCTCTTCCCTTTCCTTTAGTATGCCATTGCTTCTCTAACTATGCATGTGTGTGTGGTCAGTAGATCAGTTGTGTCCAACTCTTTGCAACCCCATGGACTGTAGCCTGCCAGGCTCCTCTGTCCATGGGGATTCTCCAGGCAAGAATACTGGAGTGGGCTCACTTCTCCAGGGGATCTTCCCAACCCAGAGACTGAACCCGCGTCTCCTGTATTGGCAGGTGGATTCTTTATCACTACGCCACTTGGGGAGCCCCTCTCTAACTATACATGAAACTTAAAAGATAGAAAAAGCTTAGGATTTTTTCCAGGCTAGTGATTTTTTTGTCTTGTTGGGCAGTGGCTCCCAGCTAGTCACATGATCTCAAGGGTAAACAGCTGATGCCTTTACAATCATTCTGTACCCAGACAACCATTCTGTTTTTCATTTTCAGTACAGTTTTCAGTCAACTACATGAGATATTCAACATTTCGTTATAATATAGGCTTTGTGTGAGATGATTTTGCCTGACTGGAGGCTAACAAGTGTTCTGAACACATTTTATACAGACTAGACTGAACTCTTATGTTCAGTAAGTTAGGTGCATTAAATGCATTTTCCACTTAGGGTATTTTCAAGTTACAAAATTCGAGGAAGATCTGTATAAATACAGAGAACTTCTAGATCCATTTGCTGAGCTTCAGTTTCTGCATTTTTTTTTTTTTTTTGCCTATATGTCCTTTTCATCCAGACATAGCAGAAAAGAAGCCATAGAAAAAAGCATACTTTTTAAGGGCAGAGAAAACATACAAAAATGTGTTGAGAAGAAGAGAAAGACTGACCACCCTACATGCATATGGTAGGTTTCCAACACAGTGAGTCAAGGTTTTCTATGATTTCAAACTGCAATAGCATTAGTACTCAAGAATTCACAGAACCAGTCCTTTAACAGAAGGGTAATAAAGATGAGAAACTGGGAATGAACTGGCGTTTGACATCAGACAGCCACAAGTTCAATTCCTAGCTCTGCTGTTTGCTGGCCAGCTGATTTAAAGAGGTCATCTTGCCTCTTTCTCTTTCCCTATAAAATAATATTCACAATGCCCACTTCTTAAAGATGTCATGAAAGCTAACTGGGATAAACTGTATAAGCCACAAAACATTCAATAAATATTCATTCTCTTACATTAATCAACTGCAATTTCATGAGGATTCCTGACCAAGAAGGTAGTTTCAGAGTTCATTATGTGGAAAAACTGAACATCTTTTAAGTGACTAACACTTAAGCTTACATACAAATTTTATTTTACAATTTACTCCAAGCTGCTTTGCTGTTAAGGAAATACTCAAAATGCACAGAAAACGTACAAAGGGAATCCCAGCACTGACAGAGCCCATCGTGGACTCTCTTATCTCCAGACAAGAAGTATCTGTAAGAGGACCAGAGGACGGGTACAGCAATGGGCAAATCTGGGTAGCATGGTAGACAGGGTGCCTAGGAATCTGTGCACTTTGCCTTTTATTTTCTCCACTTTTTCTCTGGGCATCAGGGGCCCTTGAAAGCAAAAGGGTCTCGGGTTTTTCTTTTAATAATTTTCACACAAAATGGCATCTGTAGTCAAAGTTACAGAAGAAGCAGAATTGAAAGAAAGCAATTGTTTCCTGGTGTCCTTCTGTTCTTCGCAGAGGACAGTTTTCCACACCTTGGGACTCAGGGAGAGCTCCGTTGTTCAGCAAATACACACTGCCCTCTGTTGGAAAAGCGGTGCACTTTCCACGCTGCTCACAAGGCCGACCTAAGGATTAACTGCAGCGCAGAGGTAAGTTTCCTGTCTGAAATTTACAGGGGCTCAGCCCTGCTAATCAGAACAAGAGAAAAGAGGTAGCAAACGAGTCTTACACAAAGTCTATGCTACGAAGTCTATCCCAGATACAATCCTTCGGGGAGATTTTTTTTTTTAGGCAGACAAAAGCAGAATATTTTCTTAAAACCAAAAAGCCTTTCCTTGAAAACATTTTTGTTTGCACCTTTAACCCTTACTGGGTGAGACTGCTGGAAGTGTCTGAGGTAGCTCACTCCACTGCCTCTGAGATTGAAAATGGTCACTTCCTGCTTGCAGCAGCCCAGAAATATCCTGCTCAGCAGCTGGCCTTTAAGGACTAAAAAACCTCTGATTAAAGAGAAAAAGCAAAGAACAGTAACATGTATATTAGCCACAACGTCGTCTACTGCTGCCACTCTAGGGCCTTAAATATTACAATTTCAAATCATTGTAAACTCTTGATTCTTATTACTACTCTTTAGCAAAACTAAATCCACCGTTTCAGTTCCAACTCCAACCTTTTATCAACACCAAGGGGCAAGTGGAAATACATGTTTTTAAATACAAAGAAACAAATGGAAAAACATTTAACCAAGGAGTAAAGGAACAATATTAATGCACAGATTAATGAGTGAAGGCATTTGGCATACAATGCAAGATATAAACATAATAGAATGCACACAGATATTATCCAGATACTCAAAGAAGCGGATGTAGAATCTTCAAGGGAAACACAAAAGAATCTCTCTAGGGAATGGATTTCAGCTGTGTTAAAATCCTTAGCGAGCAATCTGACTGCAGTCATAGACTCAATTTTAAAATAAACTCACAGCATGCTTTTTATTATACTGTATCTGTAATGGTAATGTGGATGTCTTCTCAGTTGGTTCAATTGCTTTGATTCCAGGAAGAGCAAGCCAGATTTCCAAAGCAGAGAACAGCCTTCAACACATAATGCAATTGTGTCCACTGACTTATAGTACCTTTTAGTTATTCCAAAGAAAATAAGTCCACATGGACGTCTTAGCGAACAACCAGAATTGAGAATTTGCATTAAACGTCATATATGTGTGTGTGCTCAGTCACTAAGTCCTGTCAGGCTCTTTGTGAGCCCGTGGACTGCAACCCAGCAGGCTCCTCTGTCCATGGGGTTTCCCAGGCAAGTATACTGGAGCAGGTTGCCATTTTCTTCTCCAGCAGATCTTCCTGACCCAGGGATGGAACCCACATCCCCTGCATTGGCAGGCAGGTTATTTACCACTGAGCCGCCAGGGAAGCCACAACACCATATACGGAATCTTATAATTCATCTTATGACCAAATCTGAACAACTTCAAAATTATGTTCCCAAACTTCAGTACTATATGCAAAGACCACAACAGAAACTCAATAGTATCTAGAGGAAAGAGGATAAATGGAGAACATTCTGGCTTCAGCCTCACTGGCTGTCAGCCAATGCTGGTTTTCAGAATTCTTAGCCTGTGAACTTGACTCCAGAAATCTCTCCTTTAGAGATTAATGTTGGTACTCTTCCATTTATAATTTTGGGGAAGAGGATCTATATGTATGCCTCCTATCACTTCTCAGAGACAGCTCCTTTGGCTAGAAAGCCTTAGAAATCTACAACTGTAGCAGTCTTACTCACCAGGTCGTATCTTCTTTTCTTTTTCTCTCCCATGGAGTTCATTAAAACCTCTTGGTTTCCAGCTTCCATAACTCCAAGTTGAATGTAGGTTCTTTCTGGTGGTACAGCACCCTTACTCCCATGCGAGCGGGCACCAGCAGCGTCTCTTTCCACCAGGGCTCTCTGCAGATCAGAAACAGGACACCTGAGGAAGAGTCCTCGTGTTTTCCGTATTAACCAATCCAGAGTTTCCTTGTGTTCTGGGTAATTAACCAACCCAGAGCCAATGCGATACCGCATATGGGCGGGACCTCTTGCCAGGTGAATCCACTTCAATATAACTGCAGTCACTTTTTCATTGTTTTTTATTTTTGCCCACACCCTGCAGGCATGCAGGATCTTAGTTCTCCAACCAGGGATAGAACCTGTGCCCCCTGCATTTGGGAGAGCAGAGTCTTAACCACTGGACCGTCAGTGAAATTCCTGCAGTCTCTCCGTTTTTATCCTTGGTCCCAAGTACAGAATGGAATTCCATGCAGCCCATCAAGATCCTGCATCTCTAGACTTCCACTGACAATTTAAATCCAAAACCAGCTTAGTGTTCAGAAGTCCCTGTGGAAGCTGGGTGCCTTACCATCTCAAAACAGCAAATATCGTTCTGTTCACTCATGGTTATCAGGCTGGAAGGTTCTCTTTTCCTCTAATAACACTTTGCCTCAGCCCCAGCTGTAGCTCCAGCCTGCAATCCTTTCATGATGAGGCTCTCAGGCCCATGCCTTTGCTCCCGTGCCTGCATGTGGAGATCAGAAACGCATGGCTTGATTGGATCCTTGCCTCCACTGTGCCTATTCAGTAAGAACTCTATGGCCCACTGTCGCCCAGCGCGGCTCTCTGGCTCGGCCAGGCCCATTCTCACAGCACTCATGTAGGCCTTCTGCACACTTTGACCACAGCCAAGTACTTTTGTAATAGGCATATAGTCAATCGCCACGGTCAGAAGACAATGTGACTGGTTTAAAGCCTCTTGCCCAGGCCACAGCAGTTAAAAGCAAACAGCCCAACTATAAAACTCCCACTGGCCTAATAGAAGCCTCCACAAACTGTCAAGGTCACAACAGCCTGGCTCACCAAAAGTCTTTCCAGGGTGTATTTTGATTCCCCTTATTTCAAGCCTTTGATTTTTAGTTTTCACCATTCTGGTCCGTGCACCCAATGCTGGAGTCTCCTAGAGGTTCCCATAAATATCACACCTCTTCCTTGCTTGGGTTCTAAACAAAGTGAGAAATAAAACCAAGGAATGATGAAGGGGGTTGGGAAGACAGCTATGACTTTTACTACTGATAAAGGCCAAGATGGAGAAAGTAGCTTTGTAGGAGTGCCTGACAGTTTTCCTTTGTTAAAATCTAGTTTAGAGAGGTTTATCCATCTGGGTGGAGTTTCCTAGGTGGCTGAGCGGTAGTGAATTCACCTACAATGTAGGAGATGCCAGTTCAATCCCTGGGTCAGAAAGATCCCCTGGAGAAGGAAATGGCAGCCCACTCCAGTATTCTTGCCTGGAGAATTTCATGGACAGGGGAGCCCAGCAGGCTACAGTCCATGGGGGTCGCAAAGAGTTATACATGACTTAGTGACTAAACAACAATCCATCTGGGTAGGGAAGGGCTGGTTTCCTCTGCCTGCAGCATAATCTGTGTTTTCTTCCCACATGTATCAATCATAGAAGTTATTCCATCTCTCTAGAGGCAGAGTGAGTAAAGGAGGACAGAAAGAGTAGAATCTGTTTAGAGAAAATCCATTCTCCTGAAAACTAGAGAAGTGGGAGAAGAAGGTGCCCTTGTAACAGTCACTACAATGTGGTCAAACTGCTGGGACGGCTGCGACTCTCCTCCCTGACGATGAAGTCTCCCAGGGCAGGGGCCCTGTTTGATTGACTCTTGGATCTTCAGTGTCTAGCACCATGCCTGGCATTTTGATACTCGTTTATGCCTCACCTTTGAAAAGCAAGCCACAAAAACAAGTGAAATTAAAGGAAAATGGGAATAAGACAATACGATAGACCTACAGAAAATAGAGCATATAAAAATGGATGACCTCCAGAATGGGATTATTCTGAGCTTCTGACACATGGCTCAAGAAGAAGACCCCTACAAAGCTTGCTACTCAGTGTGATCAACTGGTATCACCTAGAAGCTGGTAGGTTCAATCTCCTTCGGTCTCTAAAAGAAAGAGAATAGCTGAAACTATTGAGAAAACAATACTAATACTACCTTGGTGTGTTCCCACAAATATATGACATAAAATAAGAATGAGAGGTGAACAAGTGCAAAAGTGAAAGAGAAATATGGGGAAGCAGAGAGAGAGAGAGAGAGAGAGAGGAAGAGAGACTCGGCAGGAAACAGGGCTCAATCCTGAGGATTCTGTATCACGCCCTAAAGAGTTTGGGCTCCATCCAGAGGACAAGAGATGTGTTTGTTATTGCTGAGTGCAGTCAGCCACTCGGAAATTCCTCTCCCATAAATTAATGGAGCTGGATTTTGTGTTCTCTGTGCAAAACCATATAATTTATTTCTAAATCAGGATACTTTTAAAAGTGAAAGAGAGCAGTGTTAAGGTTATTCCATGACAAAAAGTAACAACCTGAACTCTCTTTAGCCAACTGGGACTTAGTGGTGCTTTCAAAGCCCCCAGTCCCTGGATGACCTGACCTCCTTTCTGTTGACCAGCCTTATCTCTCTACCACATTGCCCAGGAGCCCACATTCTACTTAGCACAGTGATGTAGTGAGAGTCAGTCTAAAGTGTTATTCAAACAATTTTCTTTCATTTCATAATTCCTTGGATGCATATTATAAGCCCATAAAATTCAACAGCCCATAAAAATAGACAGCTTGATTTTATAAAACTCTCTTTTTGCTATAACTGCTTAGTATTAACCACCCCCCCTTCACTTTCATTCCATAAAATTTGAATGTTCTTTAAAGCAAATTTAATGAATGGATTTGTTTTAAGAATTTTTGGAAACATGAAGATACCTGGGAATAACAAAATAAACAAAGGGAAATTATATCTCTATAAGTGTTATTTGCAGGTTGTTCTGTCTTGATTCATCATTAAAAATATACATATATTTTTCCTGACTTTGTTTTTATCCACTGAAGCTGGAGGCTAAGACCAGTAGCATGAACCCCTAGGATCAGACATGAGTGGGACTTTTAAAAATTAATTTAATATTGGTGATTTCAAAAATGAATTTCAAATCATAATTGAATTTTATTACATGTAAATAATAAACACATTGTAGGACTTTCTACAAATACTTTTTCAATTGGTTGTGGAAAAATTCTCCCAAAGCAGTGTCCCATGATGTAGCAACAACTAAAACGAAGATATGAACTGTGTAAAGTGTATGAATAATGCATATGAAATACAAAGTACAAAAGTATAATGTGAATGGTATATTTATAGGGACAGGCAAGAAATAACAATGGTAAGATTTTGGATAATTTTTATTTCCCTCTCTTAATTTCAGTCTGTTAATAAATTACCTAATCAGCAGAGAATTCTTTTTCTTTTGAGAAGCTGGGACTTCTCAATGTTTAATATGCTTATAAATCAACTACTGATCTTTTAAAAATGCAGAATCTGATTTATTAGTTTGGAGGGGACCTGGGACTCTGCATTTCTGAAAAGAACCCAGGTGATGCCAGTGTCACCAACTCAAGGACCCCACTTTAGGGTTAGAATGCTTGCCAATCAGATGTGGGTTCAATCCCTGAGTTAGGAAGATCCCCTGCAGTAGGAAATGGCAACCAGCTCCATTATTCTTGCCTGGGAAATTCCATGGACAGAGGAGCCTGGCAGACTACAGTCCATGGAGTTGCAGTCAGACATGAGTTAGCAGTTAAAAAACAATAACAACAACTTTAGGGTTAAGGGCATAGAACTCTAGCTCTCCAATGTGGCTGTACCTCAAAATCATTTGGAGAGTTGTTTAAAACACACATCTGTGGGTCCCACTACCAGAGGTTTCAATTTAATTAGTCTGGGCTGGGTCTGAGGATTTTTAAAACTCCTCAGGTGATACTAATGTGCTTCCAATTTTGAGAAGCGCTGACACAGAAGTTTGTGTCCCAAAAGGTCTGATCATATTTTTATACAGAAAACATAGGTTTTGTAGGTGATTTTCACATAATTTTGATGCTCTTTGCAATGCTAAGACATTAGCCTTTGTAGTACGGACCTAAAGATGTGCATGTTTCTCCCACAGTGATCAATTTTGATTTCTCCAGAAATAGGAAAGCAACATCAACATTCACAGCCGTGGGTTGAAAATGGCTCTTTTGCAGTAAAGTCTGTGAGTTACTGCATTTGATTGGATGCTGAACTCACTACGTGAAAGGACTGCGTTGTCAAAGAAGACATGTGCTTCACAGATAGGAAAAGTCCTTTCTATATTTCTTATTTAATATTGCACTTTTATTCATCTTGGAGTCAGGAGTCAGCAAATGTCATTTCTTTTACTCACTGTGCTTCTGACCTTGGGCAAGCCACTTAATCTTTCTGTGGATCATTTAGGAAATGAAACAGTCTAACAGTGCAACAGTGCTCCTCGTCAATCATGTTCTACTCTTTGTGACCTTAGGGACTGTAGCCCGCCAGGCTCCCATGGAACTTTCCAGGCAAGCATACTGGAGTGGGGTGCCATTTCCTACCCCTGGGGACCTTTCCCATTCAGGAATCAAACCTGCATCTCTTGTGTCTCCTGCATTGGCAGGCAGATTCTTTAAGGTTGTGATCAAATCGTTCCCCAAATGGTCCCCACCTCCTTTTCAAGTCTCAAGATTTAAGTTTCTCCCCTTCTTTTCTACCTCGCCTTTTCCCAGTCTCCATTATCTTTATCCATGTCCTCAACATTGTCATCCTCTCAAAATCTCTCCTGTAGAGCAGTTATTTTCAAACTTTAGTATATATCTAAAAAGCCAGTATGGCTTATTGGAATACAGGTTCTGAGCCTCATCCCCTGCATGTGCGGTACATTAAGTGTGGAGTAGGGTCTGAGAACTGACATGTCTAAGTTCCCAGGAGATAATGATAATGACGGTGTTGGTGATCCAGCCCACACTTAGCAAACTACTGCTCAAAGCACTCACAAAAGAAAATTAGAATACTTTACTAGCATGGCATGCGGGAGAAAAATGGGGACTTAACTCCACAAGCACACTGCCTAAGGAATATGAAGGAGTTGTTACATGTGTGTTTTTGGAAAACTCTGCCTGACCTACCTTGTAGATCAATGCACTTGGAGAAAAACATCATTGCTTTCCATTCCTGGCATGCGATATGGTACCAACTGCAAGAAGAGAGTACAGGATCAGCTCCTTTATGCCAAATAAAAACAGTCTGAAAAGAAGCACTATTCCCCTCCGTTTGATGAACTAACTTACGAGTCTTGAGCTGGGGAAAGCATAAACAATCAAGCTAACATACAAACAAAATCAATCCAAGAGCACTACAGGTTAACTTAAAGAACACCTTCTCAGACTAGTCATAAATTTCTTCCAGAAAATGAGAAATGATATCTAAGTTTTGATGCCTTTCTCCTTGATGTGTATTTTTCAGAACATCTGGATACCAGTTACCTGACTCTAAAGCTTTCTTAGTGAGAACATTGGGATGAAATTTTTCCTCTCTAAATTTTACCTTTTTCCATTTGGAGTAAAAAGACAAGGGAAACTACTTATTATTGTTGTTCAGTTGCCCAGTCATGTCGGACTCCTTGCAACCCCTTGGACTGCAGCATGCCACACCTCCCTGTCCTTCACCATCTCCCAAAGTTTGCCCAAGTTCACGTCCATTGCATCTGTGACGGTAAATGCATTATCTCAATTTCCTTCACGGCACCCATTATTGAGAGGAAATTTGAACTACCAATAAGTCCACCCTTCCTGTGTACAACCATTCCTTTGTGTTGACCCGCAGAACAGAAGATATTCACAAACAATGCACACAGCTGCAGACATAAAATTTACACAGATAAGTACATGAGATGAAAACACACATACATGTTCGCATACATATTATCCTTCTAAAAAATTCTTTGAGTGTTGGAAAAACGATAACCAAGTGTCTTGCTTCTACTGGCTCTAGCAGATAGAGATGATCAAGTGTCTTTTGCATATTTAAAGGCTTTCCGGGAAGACGTGGGACATATGCGGTCATACTGATGGTGCTGAGTTAGCATCAATCTGACAACTGCTGCTTGATTTGTGTAGAAACTCCTTCCATGCCATGCTTGGCATTCTCCAAACATATTTAAGATCAATATTATTAATATTCCTCATTAGGTCACTGTAATCGACAGTTTTCTTTCATAGAAAATGATTTTGAAATAGCATGAAATCCTCAAAATGGTTGAGATGAAAGAGGAATAAGGTAGTGTGGAAATGGCTTGGGTCTTTTCATTACTATTATTTTTAAAAGGAGGATATTAAAATGTTCACCCTGAAGCTTTATCAAATGTTTTGGAGATTCTTTGTACCTCTGTTCAATAGTTATAAATTTGAGGACTCCATGCCGCTTCCACCATGGGCATTTTTTCAGCAACTTTATATGAAGAAGAGGGATTTCTGAGTTCTGTTGTCATGGTAACCCTATATTCAGGTTGAAAAGCTTTATTGAATGTTTTGGGTATTTCTCCATCACAGCCTTCATTTAATAGATTTTGATGTTCAAATGTTTAAATATACTATTTCATCTCTGCTAGGGTTGTTTGGCTTTTAATATATCTATATGCATGTATACTGTTTAAATGGTTAGGTACTAGAGGAAAGAAATATACTATGATTTTTCTTTCTCTTCCTCTATCCCATTTGGTACCCAAGAATTTTCACTTGTGAAAAGCAAAGATGTACAGATAGACTCTCAGATATAGAAAACTGATGTCCTCTTATTTGGATCTCAAAACAGGACCATGATGTGTTTCTGAAAAGGCCATAATGCTTCCTGCTTTGTTTTTCATTTGCAAGGACGGAGGTGCTACAAAGGCAAGGGGCGATAGAGGTCAGAGGGGATAGACAAATGAAGTGGGAAAAATCACAGGGTATCCAAACGGTGATCCCAACCATGAGTCCTTTTGACAAAGACTATTTGTTGTCACTTCTCATTTCTAGAAACACTTTTCTAGAAAATACATGAGTCCTTTCAAGGGTGAATGAGAGTCTCAAGGTAAACAGGACTTCATTGTTAAATATGTTGGGATGACACTAGATCAGATAAAGGATTTAATATGCTTCTGTGCATTGTGATGTCTTTAGGGATCAAATAGTGGTCCTCAAATATTTTGACCAGGAACCTTGGGGAGTGGGTCACCTACAGAACACCCTCTAGGAAACACTGCTTTCTAATATATTTCTCAAAGGTTTCTTCTGTTCCCAATGTAAGCAGAAGATAAAAGATTCCTGGGTTGGTCAGTAAAGTGACATTTAAGTCACATCTTGCCCTACCACATAACTGCAGAATACAGGAAGAGGCAGGTTTACTCAAAACAAGGTCAGAGGTCACGTGAGAAAAAGGATAGACACCTTGACAACAGGCTCTCCATTTACTAGCTAATCACCTCTACACACGTACCCTCAGGAAACTGAGAGCCAAAAGCCTCCAAGGGAAACTCTGGAAAGGATAGGAGATGTGGGGTAGATCATACCCTGAAATTCTGGCCTGAGAATTATCCTTTGGAAATGAACTCATTCATTAGAGGGCAGGACACACATGAGACTGAACTTTGAAGGTATCCCTCCTGTGAATGCTGCTCTTTTCCCTGATCACTTATCTTAATCTGTCATTTAAACCTTTTATTATCCAGTACAGTAGCAACAGGAGCCTGGAGGATAATTTTCAATCAAATATAATTTTCTTTGAAAATTTTGGATAAAAAAAATACTTAGTTATTTGGGCAGATGATTACATCTTTTGGACTATGATTGACGGAAATAATATTTTTATTGGAGTGCAAAACAATTAGAAATCATTGCCTGCATCATTAACATACAGTGCTTTGGCCTTCTCATTCTGTATTGAAACACCCTAATAACAAGTCTATTATGATGATAATGAGTATTATTTAATACTTAACACATCCAACCCTACATTAGATGTGCTCTGCCCAGCAGGGTAATTTTGTAAATACAATTCCAAATAAAAAACATAAACAGAGGTGTTGATGGTTTATATCTGAGAAAACAACTAGCATTTTTATTTACATCATCATCTGTTAGTGATCAGGAGTTATTCTTCCTGATTTCATCTTCCAGCTCCCAGCCATTTTCCACACTGCTGCATGACATGCCTCAAGGAATGAGAGGGAAAGCTGCTGAAGGAAGAAGCAGAAAGGATGCTGTCTGTCTGATAGGGTCTATTTCATCTGACAACACTGTGGATTTGTTAAGGGAAGAGGGTTAAGGACAGTAACAGAACCCATTCCACAACTGAACTGTTTGTTGCTGGATGCTTCAGTGTCTAAAAATCTGCCTGAATAAATTATCAGACTCTTACCTTCAAGGGCCCAGTTTTTCCAAAGTCCATGAGTCCACTCTGAAGAGTATATCACCCAGTACCACCTTCTCCAGTCTCTTTGCCCCACTGACTGACCACAGCAAGTTGAGGACAGCAGCTGCAGGCGTTCATAGTCCTGCCCAGGCCAGATCCCCTTTCCCAGGCAGCAAACTCATCCCCCAGCAGTATCTGCCCTTCTGTGACTGGTCTCTTTCACTCCAGACACAGTTCTCCAGGTTCATCCATGTTGTCACATATGGTGGGATTTCCTTTTCTTTTTTTAAAGAGTAAATAATATGCCACTGTGTGTATATACCATATTTTCTGTATCCATTAATCTACGGATGGACATTTAGCTTGTTTTCATGTCTTGACTACTGTGAATAATGTTGCAATGAATATGGTAGTACTAATATCTCTTCAAAATCCTGATTTCAATTCTTTAGGATAAATTCCCAGATGTGGATTGTTGGACTGTATGGTAGTTACATTTTTTTGTGTGTGTTTAAACTACATTTTTATTTTTTGCACTTTAATTTCAGCACACAATCCCTGATAGCTTAGTTGGAAAAGAATCTGCTTGCAATTCAGGAGACCACAGTTAGATTTCTGGGTCTGAAAGATCCCTGGAGAAGGGATAGGCTACCCACTCCAGTATTCTTGGGCTTCCCTTGTGGCTCAGCTGGTAAAGAATCTGCCTGCATTGTGGGAGACCTGGGTTCTATCCCTGGGTTAGGAAGATCCCTTGGAGAAGGGAAAGGCTTACCGACTCCAGTATTCTGGCCTGGAGAATTCCATGGACTGTACAGTCCATAGGGTCACAAAGAGTTGGACACAACTGAGCAATTTTCACTTCACACCACAATGCATGGTATTTATTTATTTATTTATTTTTAAATTTTTTTATTAGTTGGAGGCTAATTACTTCACAACATTTCAGTGGGTTTTGTCATACATTGATATGAATCAGCCATAGATTTACACTTATTCCCCATCCCGATCCCCCCTCCCATCTCCCTCTCCACCCGATTCCTCTGGGTCTTCCCAGTGCACCAGGCCGGAGCACTTGTCTCATGCATCCCACCTGGGCTGGTGATCTGTTTCACCATAGATAGTATACATGCTGTTCTTTTGAAACATCCCACCCTCACCTTCTCCCACAGAGTTCAAAAGTCTGTTCTGTATTTCTGTGTCTCTTTTTCTGTTTTGCATATAGGGTTATCGTTACCATCTTTCTAAATTCCATATATATGTGTTAGTATGCTGTAATGTTCTTTATCTTTCTGGCTTACTTCACTCTCTATAAGGGGCTCCAGTTTCATCCATCTCATTAGGACTGGTTCAAATGAATTCTTTTTAATGGCTGAGTAATATTCCATGGTGTATATGTACCACAGCTTCCTTATCCATTCGTCTGCTGATGGGCATCTAGGTTGCTTCCATGTCCTGGCTATTATAAACAGTGTTGCGATGAACATTGGGGTGCACGTGTCTCTTTCAGATCTGGTTTCCTCAGTGTGTATGCCCAGAAGTGGTATTGCTGGGTCATATGGCAGTTCTATTTCCAGTTTTTTAAGGAATCTCCACACTGTTTTCCATAGTGGCTGTACTAGTTTGCATTCCCACCAACAGTGTAAGAGGGTTCCCTTTTCTCCACAGCCTCTCCAGCATTTATTGCTTGTAGACTTTTGGATAGCAGCCATCCTGACTGGAACCCCATATCAAATGTAGAAAGCAATAGGACTTAAGGTCCTTGTATCCACCTTAGACAGAAAGATGGAGAAATAAAACCACTAGACATCAGCAGAGGGAACCAGGGGGCCAGGACCGCAGAGGGTGCTGCCAGGGACAAGTGAGGACACTATGTCGAGGGGACAAAGTCTGCAAGGAGAATCTCCTAAACTCCTTCTTCCTTGTGATAGGCACCCTCATCCAAGAGGTGGGGTCAAGGATCTTATCAGGAACAGCAGCACTTGATTTCTACCCTAGTTTCTCATAGACATGTAAGTCCAGAATCATGGTTAGAATGGAGGCTCTGAGATAGAATTGGTGTTTGTAGCTCTTACTTATTGAGTCCTTTCTGTGGCTCTGTGGCAGGTGCATTACCTACAGAGCTCTTTTAATTCTCACACCCTTGAAGTTGTGAGACTACCAATGTTACAAAGGAGGAAACTGAGGCTTAAGTTAGTTAATCCTAGACCACAAAGGATGAAAGACAATAAGAAATAACAGGGCAGAGGAAATAAGATTCTAACCACAAGACCTTCTAGAAATTTCTATCTAAGTGAAGATTCTGAAAATCAAGCCATCTTACAATTTATTCAACTTGTGCATGATTGATTGCTTTGCATTTAGAAATATGTTCTTTCCTTTTACTATGGACTTCTTGGACTCTAATAACCATGATTCATCCTGAGAATTATTTCAGAATCATTCCCACACTTATCTGCCACTCCATATTCTCTGTCTTCCTCCATACCCAGTAAAACTCTCTTATAAGCCACATAAGCTTCCTCTTTTTTATATAAAACAGCTGTCCACCCATCAACAATCTTTACTGGGAACAGAGCAGAGTACTTGACACTCTAGCAGATTTTACAGCTACTCAAATATGAATTCAAACAATTTTATCCAGAAACATGGACTGAAATACCAAATCTATTCAAAAACAGAGGGAAAGGAAAAGAGTGTTCAACTTTTCTCTGTAGATTTTTTTCATAGAACCTAATTTATGAACTTATAATTGACTAGTGAGCATCATGCTTTAATTACGATTTTGAAAAGGCCTTAGCAGTAGACTAGCTCTGACAGCCTGTGACATGGTGTGGGCTTAAGAGAATAGGTATTTATACAGGCGGTGTCAATCACCCAGTGCATGTCATTTCAACTGCCTGTCCCAATCAGGACCAGCATCTAAGAGCAGAGCAATTAGAATGAGGAGATGAAAAGCACTGGGGACATTATGATGGAAGTCAATGGCAGAGGAACCCAAAGACATGGCACCAAATGTCACCTTCATGCAGACACTATTTTAATACTGATAAGGCAAACTACAGTCCTTTAAAATGGGGCCACATAACTCATTGAAATGGAGAAGGAAGAACTAATTTAATGAATCAAAAGGCTCACATATCTCCCAAGGAAATTAGGGATTCAACTCTAGATTCCACTGTCATACATGACAATAACCTCTAAACCAAGAATTTAACTGCTCAGTATGATATGTGTGCCACTATTTGATCTTATAAGAACCACTGGACACTGAAGATAGAAAACCACAACCCATTAGTATATTCACCAAAGTTATTAATTAGATTTATGACTATCCTTTTTTGGTCAGCATTTAGTGAAGAGAGGAATGAAGAACAGGGTCATAGATGAAAAAGCGTTATATTTAGAGTCAGAAGGTATAAATTCACACATTGATTCAATTTATTTTAGCTTTGAAAACTTAAACAAGATTCCAAACCCCAGTTCTTTTATCATAAAGTGTGACAATTACGCAGAGCTAATGTGCAATTTACTTGATGCAAGGCATGTGTAAACTATGAAAAGAAAAGTAATACAGAGAATCAACATTACTAAAAACTATTAATTATCTATTGCTATGTAACAAATTATTTTAAAATCTAGCAGCTAGAAACAGCAAACATTTCTTATCTCACACTTTCTAGGGATCAGGAATCTGGGAGTGACCTCATTGAAAGGCTCTGGCTCAGGGACCCTCAAGGAGGCTACAGTCAAGGTATTAACCAGGGTCTGCTCAAGGCTCAACTGGGGCAGGATCTGTTTGGAAACAGCTCACTCATGTGGAAGTTGGCAGAAGATCCACTTCCACACTCACTCATGTGCTATTTGCAGGCCTCAGAAGACTGTTCATATTCATTTCCATGGGCCTTCCTCCAGGGCTGCCTCACTAACATGAATAGCAATTAGGTTCTCCCAGGATGAGGTACCCAAGAGAAAGCAAGAAAGAATACCCGAGGGAAAAACACAATCTTTTTTATAATCTAATTTCAGAAGGAGCCTCCCATCATTTTGGCTGCATTCTTTTGTTAGAAGCAAGTCATTCAGTCCAGCGTACACTCAAGACAGATTACACAAGTGTGTGGATGCCAGGAAGTAGACCGTTGGGGCCATCTCAGAGGCTGTTTACTATAAAAACTATTCAGCAACTACAGAGATTTGGCTGAGCCTCACAGTCAATTCAGCCAAGGAGTAGATGAAAGCAAAAACAACTATAGCTTTTTAGGTTCTTTCCATGATTTTGACTCTACTTGAGATGCATAACTCATTCGGTTGTTTTGTCTATACATATTCACTCTGTGTTAAGCAACAAAAGTTTTTAAAGCTCACATATGGTCTTCTTTTACCAGTCTTTGAAATGTAGGCAGCTGTCTATTTATAAACTACTTTCCAAAGTCTAAGGGTTAATTATCCATTTCACAGAGTACCTATGACTAAGCTTGTCAATCTGCTGCAATGCTTTACATTTTTCTTCACTTTCTCCTTCCCTAGGCTAAACTATAATTTGCATTCAAAAAGTAAGTGGCAAAGTAGGTGGTTTAAATTCTGAGCCTCTACCTCTGTCAGTTTATCCACAGAAGCTCTCTTCACTATCCAACCTGTGATTGGCAACCAGAAAAAAATTTACACTCACCTGTTCAGGGAAGAGGCTAATTAGCTAGACTCATACCTACGGTGTCTCCTTACAAAATGCTTGGCTGAAAAGTTGAACTTTAACTGTAGTATACTATGAGTTGAGAAAATTAAAAACAATCATCTAACTCAACTTAATTTTACAAGGAGGGAAACTGAGGTACCAAGAATACAACTAAGTGCAAATGCTAGAAATGAAAACTATGACACAGGAATGAAAACAATTCACTCAGCAGACGTCAGAGAAGACTGGAGATCTTAAGAGAAGGCCTCAGTGGACATTAATACATTTCAACAGAAATTATATAAATTAAAAAGTAAAGTGAAAAAGAATGGGAAAATAAACACCACATCTGAAAGCAGGAAGGCAATATCTGATGCTCTAGACTCACGCTTAGTTATTATAGCCCCCAAAGAAGAAGAGAAAGAGAACAAAGCAGAAGAACTATCTGAAGAGATAATGGCTGAGAAGTTCCAAAATTGTCAAAAAAATCAAAACCATAGACCAAATATGTCATGAACCCCGAGCATCATAAATAAGCTACAACTAAAATCACACACAATCACGTCTTAGCTGAAATAATACAATCAAAAATAAAGAGGAAAAACTTAAAGCTAAAATGGACATAGACATACTCTGTAGAGAATGTCAACAATAACTATAAACAAGGTGAAAAGACAACCCTCGGAATGGAAGAAAATAATAGCAAATGAAACAACTGACAAAGGATTAATTTCCAAAATATACAAGCAGCTCATACAACTCAATACCAGAAAAATAAACAACCCAATCAAAAAGTGGGAAAAAGACCTAAACAGACATTCTCCAAAGAAGACATACAGATGGCTAACAAACACATGAAAAGATGCTCAATATCGCTCATTATTAGAGAAATGTAAATCAAAACTATAATGAGATATCACCTCACACCCATCAGAATAGTTAGTGATAGTTCAGTCACTTAGTCATGTCCAACTCTTTGCGACCCCATGGACTAGCAGCATGCCAGGCTTCCCTGTCCATTACTGACTCCCAGAGCTTGCTCAAACTCATGTCCATTGAGTCAGTGATGCCATCCAACCATCTCATCCTCTGGCCTCTGTCCCATCAGAATGGCCATCATCAAAAAATCTGCAAGCAATAAATGCTGGAAAGGGTGTGGAGAAAAGGAAAAATTCTTGCACTGTTGGTGAGAATGTAAGTTGATACAGCCACTATGGAAGACAGTATAGAGATTCCTTTAAAAAGTAGGAATAAAACCACCATATGACCCAGGATTCCCACTTCCAGGCATATACCCTGAGGAAACCAAAATTGAAAAAGACAGATGTATCCCAATGTTCATTACAGCACTATTTAAAAGAGCTAGAACATGGAAGCAACCTAGATGTCCATCAACAGATGAATGGATAAAGAAGTTGTGGTACATATATGCAATGGAATATTACTCAGCTATAAAAAGGAACACATTTGAGTCAGTTCTAAGAAAGTAGACGAACCTTGAGCCTATTATACACAGTGAAGTAAGTCAGAAAGAGAAAATAAGTATCATATACTAACACATATGTATGGAATCTAGAAAGATGGTACTGAAGAATTTATTTGTGGGGCAGCAATGGAGAAACAGTCATAGAGAACAGACCTGTGGACACAGGGAGAGGGAGGGAGGGGGTGACATGTATGGAGAAAGTAACATGGAAACTTACATTACCATATGTAAAATAGACAGCCAATGGGAATTTGCTGTATGTTTCAGGGAACTCAAACAGGGGCTCTATACCAACCTAGGGGGGTGGGACGGGAAGGGAAATGGGAGGGAGGTTCAAGACGGAGGGATATATGTATACCTATGGCTGATTCATGCTGAGGTTTGACAGAAAACAACAAAATTCTGTAAAGCAATTATCCATCAATTAAGGCTGATTCATGTCACTGTATGGCAAAAACCACTACAATATTGTAAAGTAATTAGCCTCCAACTAATAAAAATAAATGGAAAAAAAAAAGAATAATGGCTGATATATCACAAGCAATTGAAGCCAAAAGACAATGAAAAAACAAACTTAAAGAACAGAAAGAAAAAACCAACCAAATGTAATTCCACAGTGGCTAAAATATCTTTCAAAGTTAAGGCAAAAAATAAAGAATATTTTTCCAGAGACAAAAATGGAGATAATATATCACTAGAAGACCTGCAGTACAAAAAGTGATGAAAGAATTTATTCAGGCAGCAGGGAAAAGATGCCAGATGAAAGCCCAGATTCGCAGGAGAGAAAATAAGTCACCCCACACACCTCATGTGCATATGCTTTGATTGGGTTAAATTTTTAAAGATATATATTTTGATGTAATATCTTTCTAATGCAACCCAGATGGAAGATGTATAAACAGCTTTCCAGGCAAATGTTCACTATTTGTCTTCACGCTTTGCAACCAATATATAATTTGCAAATCTCAGCATTTTATGTTTTCCATCACAGCGTATTTCACATATCAATTCAATTCTCTACAAAGCTTGTAATTCCCCACATGCTTTCTCTGTTCCTTCCACTGACTCCTAATCAGATGCTTGACCACTGCTCCAACACTCTTCTATGTTACCCTGAAAGTGTCAGAAAGGACCAGAGGGTGCAAAGGAGGTTCACGCCAACAAACCATAAAAGGACCGATATCTCCACCAAAGGGCATACCCCTAACCTGGGAAAATAGAAATTTCATAGGGAAAATTGTCCTTCTCAGTATAGAAACCCTCGAAGTGCCTGCACTTGAAGTTGTTCAGTGGTTGCTTCAACAATGAGGTAAAAAATACGTTTTCCTATTTGTTTGCTTGTTTGTTTTTTCCTTTACAGCATCTATCTGCTGCCTTAATAAAGTCTTTGACACTCATCTGTTCCAGTTTGGCTTTCATATCACGCTTATTCTCTAGGCTAAAAAGGGTAGTAAAATAATATCAGGCCTATGGAAATAAACATGGCAATGTATTTGTGGAAAATATCTAGAATTTAGATGGATGAATTCTATAACAAGATGCTGTTGTTTTTGTATTAAAACAAATTTTGAGAAGGATTCAGAAATTTCAAGTTGGTATCATAGTTCAGTTAACACAGTTTTTAATTCCCTTTAAAAAAAAAATCTCTCTGTGCAGTCCATCATACCCAGAATTTCTTAAGGAAATCTTCTCAAAGGGGTCTAACTTACCCAGACTGAGCACAAAAAATTTATCACATTCACCAAAGTCCTAGGCAGATAGTTAAATGTCTGACAGGTTTTTAACAGGGGAATTACAAGGGAAAAAAATCAATTTTTTGAATAACTAAAATCACATGTTGTAACGGGATGTTCTGGAGAAGGGAATGGCAACCCACTCCAGTATATTCTTGCCTGGAGAATTCCATGGACAGAGCATCCTGGCAGGCTATGGTCCATGGGGTCACAGAGTCAGACACAGCTGAGCAACTAACACTTTCACTTGCACAAGGGGAAGCTAACACTTTACTGGAGAATTAATAAACAGGTAGCATGTGTAACCCTGGTTGATGTATTAAAATTCTCCAACTCTCTGCTTAATCCTTAAGGATGAGATTCACATGTTGTTTCCCACGTGTTACTATTCCAAAGTAGATGGTAGATACTCCTCTACATCATTTTTAGGCCTGATCATGAAATTTTCTTTGGCTTGGAATGTGGGCAGCCATGATGCATGCCATATACAAAGAAGCTTTAAGTGGACTTGCTTTTGTGTGTCTGTGTGGTCTCCCTAGGCCATGAGACCAATTACAATACAGTCCAGACAGAAACTACAGTCATCATTGTAGATTCAAGAATCAGAAGACATATAAAATAGACATGATCAAGACCAAATGGGATTGCAGCCAATCTGCAGACTTGGCAACAACAAAAAAAATAAATATTTACTGTTTTAAGTCACTGAAATGTAGAGACTATGAGTTACCAAGACAAAGTGATTTAATATTGTGTGTATATTTACATACATAGTTCCTCATGTAAAGTCTATTAATACTGAGAGAATTTTCATTCTCTCCCTATGAAACTAGTTCATATTTAAATATCAGGAAGCAAAGCCTCGATAGTACATTCCATAACTGAAATCTATTCTTAATGGTAACTAATTTAGGAAGTCCCCTATGCTTCTGATAAACTGTAAAATTCCAGGCAGTGCTGCTCAGGGTATCTCTCTGTGTTTTTCTAATTTTACATTCATTTTCTGCTCTGAATGTTCTATGAAGTATTTCTGAGTATTTGTGAATAAACATAATCCTGCTTTTGTATTGTGACATGAAAGCCTCTTGAAACATGTCTCACAAACTTCTTACCAAAACAGTTCATTCTTGTTTTAAAAATAAATTATTTTACTTCTTCCTGCTTAATATTACTTGAGTAGTATAACAGACTTCTCATCAAGGCACTGGGCTTCCCTAGTGGCTCAGATAGAAGAGAATCTGCCTGCAAAAAATGCAGGAGACCTGGGTTTGATGCCTGGGTAGGGAAGATCCCCTGGAGAGGGGAATGGTAACCCACTCCAGAATTCTTGCCTGGAGAATCCCATGGACAGAGGAGACTGGTGGGCTACAGCCCATAGGGTCACAAAGGGCTGGACACAACTGAGTGACTAACACTATGTCACTTAGTATCCCCTGACACTAAATTTTGAGCCAGATAGCTTCATATCTCATATTTATATCTGGAAAACAAAGTGGAAAAATACTCAACATATCAAGTGGGAATATCATTTCCTTCATGTTTTTGTTCATTTCTGTCCCTGTGACTTAGACGCATAGACACTTGCTCCATTTCACCCAGGGACACAAGACGCCTTGAAACTCCATAGTTCTCCATAAAGAGGGTTCTATACCACAGAGCCACACTCAGACCAATAATCAGTTTGCCTGAATTGATGAGAACTACACACAACCAAATATCAGATCTATGTTAGTGAAACTGTTTATAAGTACATGAATCAGGCGAGTCATCAATAATATCTATCTTTCATTTTGTCTTATATTTCTCTTTACTCCTTTGTGGTGATTTGTGGTTTTGTCAGTAAGTTGTGTCTGACTCTTTGCGACTCCATAAACTGTAGCCCACAGCTCTTCTGTCCCTGGGATTCTCCAGGCAAGACTACTGGAGTGGGTAGCCATTTCCTTCTCCAGGGGGTCTTCCTGACCCAGGGATCAAACCCGGGTCTCCTGCATTGCAGGCAGTCTCTTGGATTGCAAGCAGATTCTTTACCGACTGCGCCACCAGGAAAGCCACTCCTTTGAGGCAAAGAATATTTAGAAGCCTTTTCAAAAAGGCTGAATGTTTTAAAGAATGAGAATTTCATTCAATGTTGTCCTAAAATTTTTTAAGAAAAGAAAAATAAAAGAAAAATAATAATAAGTTTTCACCAATGGAAGATGTTTACCTAGCAGAATGACTATTTGACAAATCATGTCGTCAACCAGCCTAATTGTGAATCACCGGGTGTGTGCACTGGCACCTCAAGTATCTGGCAGAGTGGTTGCCTTTTTAAAATTCATGACATCATACTCCGGTGCTTTGAGTTTGGCTCAACATGAGAAATCTCCTTCTTTGGATGAATTAATTGGAATAGTGGCTCTATGGGAAAAATAATCCCTCCAAATCTCTTTATGAGGAAATTACTATCTCAGATATAATTTTCAATTCCCTAAAGGAAATAATAACTCTTGATAGAGAAACTAAAAGGCTTCCCCACATTTGTTAAAACTAGTTCAATAGTTGGCTTTGATATATTAAGCACTACAATGAAAGGAATTTTCGTTGTCACAGATAATCTAGGAACCAATGCACACCAAAGGATGAGTATTGAGATGGTAAATAAGGAAGTTCATAATTTTAAATGTATATTTCATTCATTTGGAAAAAAAGCTTTATTTTGAAAAATAGAAAAATAATAAAAGAGCCTTTCAACTTTATTTATCTAAGAGGTATAGTATTACGGTGCTGGGAAATTTCCCATATAGTATACATTCGTTCACTATCAACAATTATAATATTACATACCACAGAGCTCTTTCTTTGTTCCGTCCATTTGACCTACGTACATCTCTATTCACAAGGTGAAGGTTAACAATGCCACTCCCACAAGTAGAGCAGTTCAACTTACTTTTTCTACATTTTCACCACTCTTGCCTCAAATTTGTTCCAAGGTTGGGAGTAGGGGGAAGGAAATGCTTGCAATTTGTGCTCACTATATACTAAACTTATAATAAGTTATCCCATTCTTTATTACAAAAAGCACTTTCTTCTGTCTTTCAGAGGAAGTATAATTTTTCACATGAAAAGTAAATACTTCACTTCAAAATGTTGAATAAAAATCTCCTTAAAAAATACTTGCTGGTTAAATTTAGACTGCTAAACAAAGTCCAATCTAAGAATATTCTCTGGCTCTATGCCCATAGCATTTTCACTTGATTGTAAATTGGACATATTTTCATTCAGTTTAGAATCTTGCTTCTCAGTAAATTTTTTGCCCCTTAAGAGGCTCAACAGGCTCTGATTAGCATAGAGGCACCAGAGTTAACTCCCCGACTTTTGAGGACACTTGTATCATTTCTAGTCAATGATGCACCACCATCCTTGTCCTTTCTACCTAGAACATTTTCTAAGAATAAAACTGTGACTAGAAAGGATAATGTTTCTTTTTTTTTTTAATAAATCAATCTTACTGAGGTATGGTTTGCACACAGAAAAATATGTCCAGAATCAATGCTTGAGTGAATTTTGACAAAATATAAGTTTAGTTCAGTTCAGTCGCACAGTTGAGTCTGATCCTTTGCAACCCCATGTACTACAGGATGCCAGGCTACCATACGTGATGGGTACATCACCAGCTCCCGAAGTCTACTCAAATTCATGTCCATCAAGTTGGTGATGCCATCCAACCATCTCTTTCTCTGTTGCCCCCTTCTCCTCCCACCTTCAATCTTTCCTAGCATCAGGGTCTTTTCCAATGAGTCAGTTCTTTGCATCAGGTGGCCAAACTATTGGAGTTTCAGCTTCAGCATCAGCCCTTCCAATGAATATTCAGGACTGATTTCCTTTAGGATTGACTGGTTTCATCTCCTCGCAGTCCAAGGGACTCTCAAGAGTCTTCTCCAACACCACAGTGCAAAAGCATCAAATTCTTCGGTGCTCAGTTTTCTTTATGGTCCAGCTCTCACATCCATACTGTCGAGGTTGGCCCCAGCTTTTCTTCCAAGGAGCAAGCGTCTTTTAACTTGATGGCTGCAGTCACCATCTGCAGTAATTTTAGAGCCCCCCCAAATTAAGTCTGTCACTATTTCCCCATCTATTTCCCATGAAGTGATGGGACCAGATGCCATGATCTTAGTTTTCTGAATGTTGAGTTTTAAGCCAACTTTTTCACTCTCCTCTCTCACTTTCATCAAGAGGCTCTTTAGTTCCTCTTTGCTTTTTGCCATAGGGTGATGTCATCTGCATATCTGAGGTTGTTGATATTTCTCCCGGCAATCTTGATTCCAGCTTGTGCTTCATCCAGCCCAGCGTTTCTCATGATGTACTCTGCAAAGACGTTAAATAAGCAGGGTGACAATATACAGCCTTGATGTAGTCCTTTCCTCATTTGGAACCATTCTGTTACTCAGTGTCCAGTTCTAACTGTTGCTTCTTGATCTGCGCACAGATTTCTCAGGAGGCAGGTCAGGTGGTCTGCTATTCCCATCTCTTTAAGAAATGCCCATAGTTTGTTGTGATCCACACAATCAAAGGCTTTGACAAAGTATTTTGACAAAATATAGTCACAATTAAAATAAGAGAACATTTCCAGCACCCCCCCAAAAAAGTTTTCTTGTATCACTCTATGTCAACACTCTTCATACCAGTCATCTAAAACAAATGAGCTTATTTAAAAAACAGAAATAGAGTCACAGTTGTAGTAAGCAACTTCATGGTTACCAGGGGAAAGGTGAATGGGGGAGGAATAAATTTGGGAGATTTGGGTTGACATATTCATACTATCATATGCAAAGAGTTGTTCCAGACATGGAACAACAGACTGGTTCAAATCGAGTATGTCAAGGCTGTATATTGTCACCCTGCTTATTTAACTTATATGCAGAGTACATCATGTGAAATGCTGGACTGGATGAAGCACAAGCTGCAATCAAGATTGCCGGGAGAAATATCAGTAACCTCAGAAACACAGTTTATACCACCCTTATGGCAGAAAGCGAAGACGTAGAGAGACTCTTTTTTTTTTTTCCATTTATTTTTATTAGTTGGAGGCTAATTACTTTACAATATTGTAGTGGTTTTTGCCATACATTGACATGAATCAGTCATGGATTTACATGTGTTCCCCACCCCGATCCCCCCTCCCTCCTCCCTCCCCACCCATCCCTCTGGGTCTTCCCAGTGCACCAGCCCCAAGCACTTGTCTCATGCATCCAACCTGGGCTGGTGATCTGTTTCACCCTTGATAATATACATGTCTCGATGCTGTTCTCTTGAAACATCCCACCCTCGCCTTCTCCCACAGAGTCCAAAAGTCTGTTCTGTACATCTGTGTCTCTTTTTCTGTTTTGCATACTGCCATGTGACCCAGCAATCCCACTTCTGGGCATACACACTGAGGAAACCAGATCTGAAAGAGACACATGCACCCCAATGTTCATCGCAGCGCTGTTTATAATAGCCAGGACATGGAAGCAACCTAAGATGTCCATCAGCAGACGAATGGATAAGGAAGCTGTGGTACATATACACCATGGAATATTACTCAGCCATTAAAAAGAATTCATTTGAATCAGTTCTAATGAGATGGATGAAACTGGAGCCCATTATACAGAGTGAAGTAAGCCAGAAAGATAAAGACCAATACAGCATACTAACACATATATATGGAATTTAGAAAAATGGTAATGATAACCCTATATGCAAAACAGGTAAAGAGACTCTTGATGAATGTGAAAGAGGAGAGTGAAAACGTTGGCTTAAAACAACATTCAGAAAACTAAGATCACGGCATCTGGTCCCATCACTTCAAGGCAAATAGATAGGGAAACAATGGAAACAGTGGCAGTCTTTATTTTGGGGGGCTCCAAAATCACTGCAGATGGTGGTTGCAGCCATGAAATTAAAAGACACTTGCTCCTTGGAAGAAAAGCTATGACAAACCTAGACAGCATATTAAAAAGCAGAGACATTACTTGACCAACAAAGGTCTGTCAAGTCAAAGATATGGTTGTTCCAGCTATCATGTATGGATGTGAGAGTTGGACTATACAGAAAGCTGAGCGCTGAAGAATTGATGCTTTTGCACTGTGGTGGTAAAGACTCTTGAGAGTCCCTTGGACTGCAAGGAGATCCAACCAGTCAATCCTAAAGGAAATCAGTCCTGAATATTCATTGGAAGGACTGTATCTGAAGCTGAAACTCCAATACTTTGCGAAGAAGTGGCTTATTGGAAAAGACCCTGATGCTGGCAAAGATTAAAGATGGGAGGAGAAGGGGACAACAGAGGATGAGATGGTTAGATGGCATCACTGACGTGATGGACATGAGTTTGAGCAAGCTCCAGGAGTTGGTGATGGACAGGGAAGCCTGGCATGCTGCAGGAGTCACAAAGAGTCAGACACGACTGAACAACTGAACTGAACTGATGTATGTAACAGATAACTAATAAGAACCTGCTGCATAGCACAAGAACTCTATCTGGTGTTCTCCAATGATCCATACCAAAAAAGAATCTAAAAAAGAATAAATATATGTATATGTACAACTGATTCACTTGACTGTACAGAAGAAGCTAACACAGCATTGTAAATCAACTATACTCCAATAAAAAATTTATTTAAAAATTAAAAATAAAAAAAGTTATTGATCTGCCTTATGTAGACAAGGATACATACAGTATGCCCTCTGTTTACATGACTTCTTTCATTTAGCATAAAGCCTGTGAGATTCATCCATGATGTTGGATATATCAGTTGTCTATTTTTTTTTAATTGCCAAGTAGCATCACATTGTTTGGATACATAATGATTTTTCACCCTACTCATCTGTGGATGAACATTTGGGGTGTTTCTAGTTTGGGACTATCAATATGTTAGTCTGATGTGGATATATATTTTCATTTTTCTTGGATTCATATTTTGTAAAATTTATCTCTGAGTATCTTATGTTTTAATTCTATGGGAGATGGTGCTGTTTTTCTAGTTGTTCATCACCAGTATACAGAAATCCAACTAAATTTTTTATGACTGTATCTTGTGACATTTGTAAATTCACCTATTCTAGCAGCCTTTTGGTTAATTTCTTAGGACTTTCTACATAAAGAATTATATCATCTGTGACAAGGGACAGTTACTCCTTCTTTCCCCAACTATGCCTTTTTATTTTTCTTCCATTGTTGCACCAGCTAGGACTTCCATTACAATGTTTAATGAATTGTAAGAATAAAAATCCTTTTCTTATTGTCAATATCAGGGAAAGAACCTTCAATGGTTTATCATTAAGCATGATACCAGTTGTAGATTTCCATGGATGTCCTTTATTTGGTTGAGGAATTTCCCTTTTATTTCCTAGCTGGTAACTGTTGAATTTTATCAAATGCTTTTCCTATATCTATTAAGATTATTATATAAACTTGGGAAATCAATCCTGAATATTCCTTGGAAGGACTGTTGCTGAAGCTGAAGCTCCAATACTTTGGCCACCTGATGCAAAGAACTGACTTACTGTAAAAGACCCTGATGCCGGGGAAGATTGAAGGCAAAAGAAGAATTGGGTAGCAGAGGATGAGATGGTTAGATAGAATCACCAACTCAGTGGACATGAATTTGAGCAAACTCTGCAAGATAGTGGAGGACAAGGGAGCCTGGCATGCTACAGTCCATGGGGTCACAGTCAGATGACTTAGCAACTGAATAATAGCAACTGATTTTTACTGTTTTTAAAAACATTTAATACAATTGCTTCCATCGATTATCATTATGTGTGTGTATGTGCTTAGGGTGTGTGCTCAGTGGTTTCCGACTCTTTGTGACCCCATGGACTGTAGCCCGCCAGGCTCCTCTGTCCATGGGGATTCTCCAGGGAAGAATACTGGAGTGGGTTGCCATGTCCTCCTCCAGGGGATCTTCCCAATCTAGGGATCAAACCCAGGTCTCCTGCACTGCAGGCAGATTCTTTACTATCTGAGCCACCAGAGAAGCCCAATTATCATTATACATCATATTGAAGTCTTGTTGGGAAAAAGATCACTTACTCATGATGTTTTCTCCTTCTTATACATTACATGATTCAACCTGGTAATATTCTGTTAAGGATTTTTGCACCTATATCATAGCCAGGGCTGCAGCAACATTTTTGCAATTATAAAGTACAAGAGATTTTCAGAGATACTCATTTCGACATTATTAAACTTTGAAACCAAGGCCAGCAACTGTCTACCTCTGGAATGTTTTTCAAAACAAAATTAAATCCCTGTTTATATAAGCCAGAACAGTTGGGGTTCCTCTCACTAGCAGTTAAAAGCATCCCTATCTGATTTAAATGCAATGTGGGGAATGGCATATTTCACAACTACTCAAGAACATAGGGGAATTTCACTTCAACATTTTTTGCACTATTTTTTTAAACTGTATTGACTTCAGGTATATACCATGGTGATTTGATATTTTTATGTTATGAATAAACAGTAATTATAGCAGTAGTGCTTCATCAATTGTCTTATTTTATTTGAGCATAAATTTACTTCATAAAAGGGGTACTTCTATTCTTATTTTACAGAAAGTGAAACTGAAACTCATAGAAAGTAAGTCATTTGCACAATATCATCCAGTTTTTAAAGCTTAACACTAGATTTTGAACCTACTTTTTTGTAAACTGAAGTACAGTTGATTTACAATGTTGTGATAATATCTGCTGTACGGCAAAGTGATTCAGTTACACATATATGCATGTTATTTTTTAATATGCTTTTCCATCATGGTTTATCATAGGATACTGAATATACTCCTCTGTGCCATACAGTAGAATGTTGTTATTTATCCTCTCAATACATAATAGCTTACATCTGCTAACTCCAACCTCCCACTTCATTCCTCCCCCAAACCTTCCCCCTTGGCGACCTCAAATCTGTTCCTGGTGTCCATGAGTCTGTTTCTGTTTCATATATAGGTTCATCTGTGTCATATTTCAGATTCCACATTAAATGATATCATTTGGTATATGTCTTTCTCTTTTTGACTTACTTCACTTAGCATGATAATCTCTAGTTGCATCCACGTTGCTGCACATGGCAATATTTCATTACTTTTTATGGCAGAGTAGTATTTCATTGTGGAGAAGGAAATGGGAACCCACTCCAGTATTCTTGCCTAGAGAACCTGGTGGACAGAGGAGCCTGGTGGGCTGCTGTCCCAGGGGTCACACAGAGTCAGACAAGACTGAAGCGACTTAGCAGACATGCATGCGTTGGAGAAGGAAATGGCAACCCACTCCAGTGTTCTTGCCTGGAGAATCCCAGGGACGGAGGAGCCTGGTGGGCTGCCGTCTATGGGGTCGCTCAGAGTCGGACACGACTGAAGCGACTTAGCAGCAGCAGCAGCAGTATTTCATTGATCCTACTTTTATCTAACTAGAAAGTTCGTGCTCTCAACCACGGCATCTCTAAGATTAAAAGACATTTCTTGAACATTTTGCCAAATATCTTGGAATTCATACTTGGAATCCCATGGCCCACCTATTTGCACATAATATTCTAGAAAGGTATGAAATTTTGACCAATGGAAGACCTAGTACTGAACAGTGAGAACATAAGAACAGCCTGGCAGTTCCAAAGAGGAGTATTCAATGGTAGTCAAGGATGTCAAGTCGAGATTTTATTCTTTTTATGCCTCATTTATAAACAGAGAGCAAAGGGAGGCATACAAAAACTGGAAAATGAAAACTATGGTGTGGTATCTTGAGCCTTCTGGAAGAGCATTACTCACACAAAATAATTTTAAAGCTTCTATCAAGTTTCTGATAATATTCTTGCTCAGAAACAAGTATAAATATAACATCTGTTGACTTTCTGCTATACAATATTTTCAAAACTTTAAAGGACACTAAATTGCTATTGAATTCCAAGGAGGGAAAAAATAGCTCTCAAAAATAACTAGGGCTGTAGTTTTTCAGGGCAGAATCTTGTCAAGTTGAAACACTCAGACTTACTGTGATTGCATAAATACCAAAACTAGAAATAAGAATGATGAAAAAAAAAAAAAGCTTAAAGGACGAAACCAAGTTTGACTGAAACATTAGAAATACGATCAAAAAGTGACACCTGCAGACTTGGAAAGAATGTTTAACAGGAAGATATAAACCTTCACTTGCACCTCAAATTTTTCAAGAAGTCTAAATACCCTTATTGACATTTCTGAAGATGCAGTCATGTAGCAAACCTGTTTAAACTGATAAAACAGAACCCAAGGTTTTGTACACAATCAGAAAAAGAGACAAGTGCATCCTCCAATTAATTGGCAGAGCCTGCTTCAATACTGATTAGGTCTCCCGCACAGTGAGAAGTGAAGGAAATAAAAAAAAAAAATCTCCTGGTGACCAAATACTAGAAAATGAAAATGAAGTGAAGCAGGAAATTTAGAGAGATTGTTTTGTAGCTTGTAAAACTACAGTTCAGAAACATTTTTAAAGTGTATTGTCTCTAGCCAGTATTCTACACTTGAAAATAAAAAGAAATGAGCTTTAACTGTTATTTTATCATATGTGACAAAAATTTACATTTTAGAAAGTACCTTCAGAGACATTATTCTATTTGACTTTTGGAACCATCAGTGAAGTGAAAAGTATGATTACCATTGGACAGATGAGGAAACTAAAGTCAGGTAAGAAAACAAAAGTATGAAATTACTTGTTCTTCAGTTCAGCTCAGTCACTCATTTGTATCTGACTCTTTATGACCCCATGGACTGCAGCACGCCAGGCTTCTCTGTCCATCACCAACTCCCAGAGCCTACTCAAACTCATGTCCATCACGTCGGTGATGCCATCCAACCATCTCATCCTCTGTCATCCCCTTCTCCCGCCTTCAATCTTTTCCAGCATTAGGGTCTTTTCCAATGAATCAGTTCTTTGATCAGGTGGCCAAAGTATTGGAGTTTCAGCTTCAGATACAGTCCTTCCAATGAACATTCAGGACTGATATCCTTTAGGATGGACTGGTTGGATCTCCTTGCAGTCTAAGCGACTCTCAAGAGTCTTCTCCAACACCACAGTTCAAAAGCATCAATTCTTCAGGGTTCAATTTTTTTTTATAGTCCGACTCTCACATCCATACATGACTACTGAAAAAAAACATAGCTTTGACTTGACAGACCTTTCTTGGTCAAGTAATGTCTCTGCTTTTTAATACACTATCTAGGTTGGTCATAACTTTTCTTCCAAGGAGCAAGCATCTTTTAATTTCATGACTGCAGTCACCATCTGCAGTGATTCTGGAGCCCCAAATAATGAAGTCTGTCACTGATTCCATCGTTTCCCATCTATTTGCCATGAAGTGATGGGACCAGATGCCATGATCTTAGTTTTTTGAATGTTGAGTTTTAAGCCAACTTTTTCACTCTCCTCTTTCACTTTCATCAAGAGGCTCTTTAGTCCTTCACTTTCTGCCATAAGGGTCAGGTCATCTGTGTTTCTGAAGTTATTTTTCCTGGCAATCTTGATTCCACCTTGTGCTTCATCCAGCCCAGCATTTCATATGATGTACTCTACATAGAAGTTAAATAAGCAGGGTGACAATATACAGCCTTGATATACTCCTTTCCCAATTTGGAACCAGTCTGTTGTTCCATGTCCAGTTCTAACTGTTGCTTCTTGACCTGCATAGAGATTTCTCAGGAGGTAGGTAAGGTAGTCTGGTATTCCAATCTCTTTAAGCATGTGCCACAGTTTATTGTGATCCACACAATCAAAGGCTTTGGCATAGTCAATAAAGCAAAAGTAGATGTTTTTCTAGAACTCTCTTGCTTTTGTGATGATCCAACAGATGTTGGCAATTTGATCTCTGGTTCCTCTGACTTTTCTAAATCCAGCTTGAACATCTGGAAGTTCATGGTTCATGTACTGTTAAAGGCTTGGCTTGGAGAATGTTGAGCATCACTTTGCTAGCATGTGAGATGAGTGCAACTGTGTGGTAGTTTGAGCATCTTTGGTATTGCCTTTCTTTGGGATTGGAAAGAAAACTGACCTTTTCTAGTCTTGTGGCCACTGGTGAGTTTTCCAAATGTGCTGGCATATTGAGTACAGCACTTTCACAGCATCATCTTTTAAGATTTGAAATGGCTCAACTGGAATTCCATCACCTCCTCTAGCTTTGTTTGTAGTGATGCTTCCTAAGGCCCACTTGACTTCCATTCCAGGATGTCTGGCTCTAGGTGAGTGATCACACCATCGTGGTTATCTGGGTCATGAAGATCTTTCTTGTATAGTTCTTCTGTGTATTCTAGTCACCGTGTCTTAATATCTTCTGCTTCTGTTAGGTCCATACCATTTCTATCCTTTATTATGCTCATCTTTCCATGAAATGTTCTCTTGGTATCTCTAATTTTCTCGAAGAGATCTCTAGTTTTTCCCAGCCTATTGTTTTCCTCTATTTCTTTGCATTGAACACTGAGGAAGGCTTTCTTATCTCTCCTTGCTATTGTTTGGAACTCTGCATTCAAATGGGTATATCTTTCCTTTTCTCCTTTGTCTTTAGCTTCTCTTCTTTTCTCAGCTATTGGTAAGGCCTCCTCAGACAATCATTTGGCCTTTTTCTATTTCTTTTTCTTGGGGATGGTCTCAATCACTGCCTTCTGAACAATGTCATGAACCTCCATACACAGTTCTTCAGGCATTCTGTCAACCAGATCTAATCCCTTGAATCTATTTGTCACTTCCACTGTATAATCATAAGGAATTTGATTTAGGTCTTCCCTGAATGGTCTAGTGGTTTCCCTACTTTCTTCAATTTAATTCTGAATTTGGCAATAAGGAGTTCATGATCTGAGCCACAGTCAGCTCCCGGACTTGTTTTTGCTGACTATAGAGCTTTTCCATCTTTGGCTGCAAAGAATATAATCAATCTGATTTCGGTATTGACCATCTGGTGATGTCCATGTGTAGAGTTTTCTCTTGTGATTTTGGAAGAGGGTGTTTGCTATGACCAGTGCATTCTCTTGGCAAAACTCTGTTAGCCTTTGACCTGCTTCGTTTTGTACTCCAAGGCCAAATTTGCCTGTTAGTACAGATAGCTCTTGACTTCTTACTTTTACATTCCAGTCCCCTGTAATGAGGAGGACATCTTTTTTGGGTGTTAATTCTAGAAGGTTCTGTAGGTCTTCATAGAACCATTCAACTGCAGCTTCTTCTTCTTATGCTGTGACAAAGAGTCAGATATGACTGAGCAAGTGCACACACACATATGCTGTAACAATAGCCACAAAAACAAAAGGACCACCATTTACTGACTATATGTCAGATGGCAGGAATTATAGTGAGCATTTTAAATAATCTAATTTAATCCTAATTTGAATTTTACAAGACACATATTGTATAACTGGCCCCACATTATATGTGAGGAATACTGAGAATGAAACAGCTTAAATAACTTGTCCAAAATCACATAGCTCATAGGTTAAAGACTGACAATTCGAGTTTACAGCTGTTGAAATGTGAATCCTATGCATTACAAAAATGGGTCTATTATATTATTCTTGGTTGAATTAATGACTTCCTTACTTCACTATGTTAAAATTATATAACTATGCATTTTACAAATACTTTATTTATATACATTACACATGGACTTATATAAAACACGGATGATAATACTTGTACACATCTTTATTTTTTTTAAGTTTTATTTAATGTCTAACTGGGGTCAAAAGTAAATAGGTGAAGTGAATTTTTCACTTTTATCATCCAAGGCCATTTGTCATTAACTACATAAACTTCTGCAAATAAGCTTAAGCAAAGATACGCTTAAATTGTACAAGCTCTGAACTTCACACCATGGAACCAGGCTAAACAAGTTCAATTATATTCTAAAAAGTTTGATAAATAATAAACTATTTGTTGAATAAAAAGAAGTCTAAAAAAATAGTACAACTTGCTTTTGATCATTGCTGCATCACTAATAATATCAATGTATTAGTTTGATGTATTAGTTTTCAGTTTGGTTCAACATTTATGAAATATCCATGTCATACTAAACATTATGCTACAAACATTAACAAGCTATAACCTTTGTCCTTGAAGAGTGAGGGTCAAGTATATGTGATATGCATAAACGGACAATTCCAGATCATCTAGATAAATACAAAATGGAGATGTCAAGGTGCTTTAGTAGCTTGGAGGAAAGCTACAAAACAAGCAATCAACGAAAGAATGCCTTGCTGGGACAATGCTTGATGCAAACATTTAAAAGACAAGCAGAAGTGAGCCAGTAAAGATGGGAAACCAAAGCATCGTAAAGGGACACAACCCAAACACCTTTCATGTCCTTCATTCCATAACACTAAGCTTGTACATGCACCAAAGAGAGGAAACAAACCAATATCTCTGAGAAAGTCAATTCAGTTTAGAAAACAAGTTAGATTTCCAATGTGCTTATTCATTCACTTATATTCACCTTAAATTGAGCCTACTCTCTTTCTATGTTATTTATTCTGTTTTGAATACTTGAGACCTCAATATGCTCTTATTAGGCTATCATTCAATCTTTTTTTTCATTAATTATATTGAGGACAGAAAGTTATTTGTAGGCAAAAGGAGAAAAAAAAAACAGAAAAAAATGTTGTACAGGATACAAGAAAATATAAATATTTGTTGTTGTTCAGTCCCTAAGTCGTGTCTGACTCTTTGCAACACCATATACTACAACATGTCAGGCTTCCCTGTCCTTCACTATCTCCCTGAGTTTGCTCAGATTCACGTCCATGGAGTCACTGATGCTACTTAACCGTTTCATCTTCTGCCGCCCTCTTTCCCTCTTGCCTTCAATCTTTCCCAGCATCAGGACCTTTTTCAATGAGCTGGCTCTTCATATCAGGTGGCAAAAGTATTGGAGCTTCAGCTTCAGCATCAGTCTTCCAATGAATATTCACAGTTGATTTCTTTTTCTGATTGACTGGTTTGATCTTGCAGTCCAAGGAACTCTCAAGTCTTCTCCAGCACCACAATTTGAAAGCATCATTTCTTCATCATTCAGTCTTCTTTATGGTCTGACTCTCCATGCATACATGACTACTGGAAAAACCATAGCTTTGACTATATGGACCTTTGTCAGTAAAGTGATGTCTTTGCTTTTTAATATGCTGTCTCAATTTCCTGAGGCTTTCTGGTAGACACTGATAATAAACGTCTGACTCCAGGATGTCATCACGGATGAACCAAATTTTAGTACTTTATTTTGTTGACATTTTAACTTCCCAAATCATATGTAAATGAAGAGTTGCTTATCTCTGCTTAGTAAATTGGCATAAACAGGTAAATATTAAGCACCACAGAGGGAAGTTCTTTGAATTATTTAATTCCCATCTGAGAGTAGCTCACATCTAAAATCCATTGTTCTCATATAGTAACAGTACCTGTGCTCTTAGCTGTTTTTGAAAAATCTCTTGATAATTTCTTTTATTTGAAATATATGTTCTATCTTTCAAAATCTCTGTGTACGTAATATGATCAGAAAGTTGAAGCAATTTTTGCTGAATCTTAGCAATGACTCTTGATCTATCTTTTATCATTTCTGTCTGCTGAATTAGGAAACTCATAACTTGGACAGTCTTGGAATTGAGACTTGGCTTTGAGGAAGAAGGTACTTTCTAGATTTAGTGACCTTGTATTTCTAAATTGATAGGACTGTCCTGACTATACATTTACTTCCCAATTGCACCTGTAAGTAAATTAATACATGATGATTCATCCATTTTGACTTGGGATTCTGAAACAGCAGATTCCCACAATGAGGAAGAGCACAGATTCTGAAGTGGGGCTACATGGGTTCTGATTCCAGCTCCACCACTTACTATATGATCTTAGGCAAATTATTATCTTCTCTTAGCTTATGCTTTTGAATTGTGGTGCTGGAGAAGACTCTTGAGACTCTCAAGCAGATCAAACCTGTCAATCCTAAGGGAAATCAACCCTGAAAATTCATTGGAAGGACTGTTGCTGAAGCTGAAGCTCCAATACTTTGCCACCAATATGAAGAGCCAACTCATTGGAAAAGACCCTGATGCTGGAAAAGACTGAGGGCAGGAGGAGAAGGGGACAACAGACGATGAGATGGTTGGATGGCATCACCAACTCAATGGACAGGAGTTTGAGCAAACTCTGGGAGATAGTGAAGGACAGGGAGGCCTGGTGTGCTGCAGTCCATGAGATTGCAAAGAGTTGGACATGACTGAGCGACTGAACAACAAGCTGAAAAATGTATCTTTATGATGAGGTTGTTATGAAGTGCAAATGAGTAAATGTAAGGGATCCAAACAGTGGCAGACACAGAATAAGCACTATGTGCATATTTTGTATTATACATGGAAAATAAAAACCAGGTAAAAACAACACAGCCACAACAGTAGCCAAACTCAGCAGTGACTATCTGCAGCTTCGACTAGAGAAAACTAATGAGATTTGTCTTCAAGATGGGATTTGAGGTTAGGGTGCTTCAAACAATCCCATTACTCAAGAGGACAGAGAGTTATTCATAAGACCCTGCCACCAGGGGGGGGACTGAAAAATCTAGTAAAGAAAAGAATTCCAGACCCACAGTGGCTCCCCAAGTGTAATCTTTTGGGCAATTCAGACACTTCCTAAGTAGGAAAAGTAACTTTAGTAAATATGTCTTCATCAGTCACTTAGTCTTCCTCCTTCTTGTCTTTAATCTTACCAGTTTCTTGTCTTAATAACTTAATTACTTCTTTTCAAGACTTCTGTGTCCTTAACTATCCAGCTAAATTATATCCTCAGTATTCTACCCTTCCTTTCCCACTCTAATATTTGTTTAAACACTGTAAATGTTCAACATAATTTGTTGTCTGGTTTTGTACGCCAGCACAGTTCTGTTGTCAGGTGAATCAATCCTTGAGTTTCTATACCTTCTGAGATTGAGCATATAGTCGGTTTTCAAAAATCTACTTCATTAATGAAATTACAACACATTCACAGATGTTTCCATTTCAGTGAGAAACCCAAAACAGCTTACATATCACACTGATACTTACAGGAAATAATATTCCCTGACTCAAAAACAAAAATATGCATGTTTATGGCTGAGTCACTTGGCTGTCCACCTGAAGCTATCACAACATTGTTAATCAGCTATACTCCAATACAAAAATACAAATTTAATCAAAAATAAAAAATAAAAACAGTTCGACTGTCTCCAAATTTAAGAGTCAAAGAAAAAACAATCTCAGTTGACTCCCTTGATATATCTTGACCTAAAACTGCGGACGGATGGGGAAATGTAATAACACAATTTGATTATCTGGCACCATTTTGAATAAAAATATTGAAATCAAATATTGGGACTGATTTTGTTAAGTCACCCAAAGGCAAATTAATTTGATCATTTAAATCCCAACTGTGTGGTATGTCCTGAATATGACTCAAATATCATTTCCAATTGAATCATTTTTCTATTTTATGCTAACTCATCTTTGAATGTCAGCAAATAAGAGGAAAAAATGTAAAACTTTACAACGCTGAGGGTAAGAAAGAGAGTGCTGTAATAGCTGTATTATCTATTACTGATCACCCTCTGTACAGGTTTGGCATACATTCTGAAAATTCTTAACTTTTAACAACACAATGCATCCAGAAATTCATATCTGATAGGCTCTATTATGCCACATAAACTTTTTCAATGTAAATATATTATTACTAATTTTACAATTTCAGCTAAATTCCTGATTCTTATTTGTTTTCCTGATGTGTTTTTCCTCCTTAATTACCTGTTTCAGAGATGTTTGTGTATCTGTCTTTCCCTATGTTCCCTTGAGGCCTCATAATTAGAGTTTGCTGTACCAAACAGGAAACCAAGAAAATCTTGCTTGATTTCACGTTTTTGTAAAATTCTGAAACTTGGAACGGGGTTTATCAAAAGTTTTCTTGAGGTAGACAAACCTTTCAGCAAGTTTTGCGCATCTGGGATGAATTCAAAGTCAGATTGAGCCAATTAATTTTTTGGCAGGGAAAATTGTAACATATGATGGCTGCATTTGTGCTAGATGGCTTTATATAAAAATGGGTGACTTTGGATGGATCTGGCTTTGAATGTGTTGGCTCTTTCCATTTATAAGCATGAAATGGGAGTCAAGTCTTGTCGAATTCTGTCCTCTCGGATCCCTTGCAGGAAAATTTGTCTCCTATCATTTTATTTCCCAGAACATTTCTTTATTCAATACTAAACATTTTCCTCTGTTTCTGTTTATACTGAAACTTATTTTTATTTAAAAAGCATAAGCAGCATATACAAGGACAGGTCACAAAAAGGAATAAGTCCCAAACTACATGTGCCATGAAGGCAGGGATTTCTGCTCTATTTACAGCTTCTAAAACAGTCTCTACTATGTAGCTGAAAATTGAACATTTGTTGAACAAACAAATAAGAATTCATTCCTCCAAAGAAACACCATAGCAGTAGAATGAAGGTGAAAAGAGATTCCCTGCTATTTCCTCAAACTCATTAAGCGTTTTGTTACTTAATTATATTTCTTCCCTCAAATATTTGATTTACTAAATAAATCACAAGATTACCCAAAGTCTATGCCCTAGCCTTCTGTTGTTGTTGCTCAGTTGCTAAGTCATGTCTGAATCTTTGCGACCCCATGGACTGCAGCACACCAGGCTTCCCTGACCTTCACTATGTCCCAGAGTTAGCTCAAATTCGTGTCCATTGAGTCGATGACGCTGTCCAACCATCTTATTCCCTATACCCTTTTATGCTTTTGCTTAAATATAACAATAGTGGTACTTATGGGCACACAACAGCAGAAGCAGTCTTGGAGTAATTAAGTGGTTCTCATTATAGAAAATAATTACAAACACTTATAATACACTTTTTTTTTTTTTTTTGGTCTCTTTCACAATACTGAAAAAGACTAAAAAACTCATAGGTTATACATGAGGAATTTAAGTTCAGAGAGATGACATGGTTACCCAAATCATACAACTAAGAGGGGAAAAACAGGCATTGTGGCTAGGTCACTTGGTTTTAGGCAAAGTGTTATTTTCACTGTAGGAAGGGTGAAATTTTTCTTTTCATCACTTTCTTTCCTGCATACAAAATATACTTCAGAATACCTGGCTTATTTTAACCCAAAATTAGAATTGGAGGAACAAAGATCTCAGATTTACAGTATCTTTTCAGGGTTCCCATGCATGTATTTTGCAATGTCCACAGCTTAACAATAACTCTTGAAATCAACTCAAAAAAGGATACTAGGTCTTCACTGTGGGAATGGTAAATTATCATAGTTGGTCCCTGTTCCTACCAGCCTCTGTTCTGATACAGTGTCCCTAATCCATATTTAACTCATTTTGTTTTGTAAGTCCTTCACCCAAGTGTAAAGTATGTCAAAATAATGCAATTTGATGCCACTCTATTGACCAGACAGCCAATACTACTCAGTAAGCAATGGTACACTTCTATTTTGGTTCCTAGGTTAAGGCCTCAAAAACAGAACATGAGAGAAAAACAAAGCTAATCACTGGAACTGGAAAAAACTCAGAGAAATCAATTTTGCGAAATCATAAAATTAAGAATTCTCCATAGCTACCAGTATTTCCTATGTAGTCTAAAGAGTCAGGCATTACTGGACCTCACCTACCACCTCAATTTACTAGAATCTCTACATACACTCACTAAATTATTCACCATGGTTTTATAGAGCAAATACTTAGACAATGTGTTTGTTCAATCTGTGAAGCTCTGTATTTTTATTCATCAAAGTTTTAATAATCATCAAATGTGTACAATATGCATATTATCCTAGGTGCTGGGGATACAACTGAGAACAAGACTGACCCTGGCTATATGCCATAGAGCTTGGATTTTTATTTTTTCTACACCATTCTCTTTCTCCTCTCCTTCTGGGGATCATAATTTTTGGTATGTTAAAGCCACTTAATATTGTTCGCATATCTATATGGTTCTATTTATTTTACCTCAATCTTTTTTTATCTCTGTTCTTCACACTGATAATTTCTATTAATCCATCTTCAAATATAGTCTTTTTCTTGTCACCTTCAAAGAGCAATTTCTGTATATTATAGCTATTGTATGTTTAAGCTCCTTTTTTTATTTAGTTTCTATTTCTCTGCTGAGATTCTTCATCATTTTATTCATTATACATATATCTTCCTATATGTCCTTAAAAATACTTACAATAGCTGCTTTTAAATCCTTTTCAGCTAACTGCAACATCTGGGTTATTGCAAGAGCAATTTATATTTACTGCATTTTTTCTTGATTATGGGTCACATTTTTCTACTTCTTCATATGAATTGTGTTCATATACTGGATATTATGGATAATACACTATACAAACTATGCACTGTTATGCTACTATGATGAAAAAATTTTTTCTTCTAGAACCAGATAATTTGGCTGTATTTAAACTCCAAATTTCTCCCCTTGCAGAGATCACATTGTCTGGAACTTCTGCACGGTTCTCTCACCTTCCAGATGAGATGCTGTTTTTTGTTTTTTGCTGGATCCCATATGGTTTTATCCAAGCATGCCAGCCAGTTCAGCACCCAACTAAAAATTTGAGTGGATTTTATATGCAGGTTTGGGAGTTGAATTACTTTGTGTTTCTTCCTTTCAGGATTTTTTCCTAACCTTGTGGCTATTTTTTTTTAGACCCACACTGTTCTCTGAAGCCTCAAGCCAGTAAGACAGTGGCTTTCTGCCTTCAGAGCCTTTGGGAGATTTGGACATGTACTGAAAAAAAAAGACCTTCAAAATAGCAAATCTCACCTGTTAAACTTCATTTTTCAAGCATAAAGTCCTCTGCAAGTTTTTGCCCGCTTTTGGTCATTATCTGCTGCCTTTAGGTTGCCTGGTAGATAGATACATAGATAGATAGATAGATAGATAGACAGACAGATGGATAGATAAATGTTGTTGTTTAGTCGTTAAGTCACGTCCAGCTCTTTGTGACCCCATGGACTGTAGCCTGCCAGACTCCTCTGTCCATGGGATTTCCCAGGCAAGAATACTGCAGTGGGTAGCCATTTCTTTCACCAGGGGATCTTCCCAACCCAGGGATCAAACCCGGGTGTCCTGCATTGGCAGGCAGATTCTTTACTGCTGAGCTACCAGGGAAGCCCAGATATAGACAAAGACACACATATTATAGATTTTATAATTTTTATCTGTGAGAAAAAGTTTCTAACCAAATCAGTCTACCACTATGTAAAGCAGTAATCACAAAAATACACCACCAATACACTATCATCTTTTGGAAATCAAATGAGTCTTATTCAACATGGTATTCCCAGGATCAAAGATGTTTCCTGCCATGTATCAGTTAATCAATGAGGGTTTGTTGGATTGAATATTTCATTTTTATCTCTAGGTTCATAGTTATTTGTTCAAATGTGTAATAAGCCATTTATAAATAATTACATAGGCACCATTTGAGATTTTCAAGAAGAAATAAGGAAAATAACACTGTGTCTGAGTCTCAGGAGAGTTCAGGAGATGGAATTTGAGTCTCAGAAGGTAGCTAATAACTTGGGAGGCATACATTTTACAGAAGGAAATTTTCCAGGCAAAGGAGGAAAAGAGAAAAAGCTGTCTTCTATTAAGATTCTGTTACCTGTCAGAGGTAAAGAAGTTCCACAATCAGATGAGCCTTGATCTTCAGACAGCACTCTGAGTCTCCTTATTCTGTCTTTTGTGTGCTAAGTCACTTCAGTTGTGTCTGACTCTTTGCAACCCCATGGACTTAACCTCTACAGGTTCCTCTGTCCATGGGATTCTCCAGGCAAGAATACTGGACTGGGTGGCCATTTCTTCTCCAGGGATCAAACCTGAGTCTCCAACGTCTCCTGCATTGGCCGGCGGGTTCTTTACCATTAGTGCCACCTGGGAAACCATTCTGTCTATAATATGACACAATAAATGTGGAGCTGAACAAACCTTTGAAGAAAATTCCAGCTGTATCCTCAGGGTACTAATCAACAGACTCTCCTTGAAGGTCAAGTGTGTTTATGCTAAAATGATAAAGTCAGTGTTAATCCAAGTCACCTTCACTTGGAGACGGAAAACACACACACACACAAACTCAACAACTCAGACTTGCACATGATCATTTTCTCTCAATGAGTGAGTGAGTGAGTGAAGTCGCTCAGTCGTGTCCAACTCTTTGCGATCCCATGCTCTTCCATCCGTGGGATTCTTCAGGCAAGAGTACTGGAGTGGGGTGCCATTTCCGGATGGTATTTGTTTCTCATCAGTAGTAGCATAACTCTTTGCCATAAAATGCAAGAATAATCCAGTATTCTCACTAGAAAGAGGTCATTTGCCAATAATTTCCTCAAGGTGATATATGGAATAATAAAATACTGGACATTTGAGCCGTCAAGGAAGAGTTTTTGTTTTAGATAGGCTGTTAACAAAACAATCGGTTTTATCATCAGGAAAAGATTTCCTTCTATTTCTGTAGAGAAAAATAACTTCTCCCTTTCTGTTAAATATACTAATTGAAGAGATCCACAATGTACTGCTAATACAGTGGCATATCACTTGAACTTTTGACTAAGTGTCATTCTTCTAACATTATTATAGAATCCTAGCTCATCATGAGAACAGAGGTGCTAATCAAGAGGAATTACTCAGTAATTACATTTTTATTTAGAATTTTAAACATGAGCATTGCTATTTTGGGAAGCACCCCAAGCATAGTCTTTTTTTTTTTCATGTATTTATCTGAAGAGGCTCAATTAACTCTTTGTTATCTGGGCAAACATAGTTTTATTGTCCCTCTTGTCGCACTGTTGGCTGGATAGAAATGTTATAGAACACAAGTTTAATCGTCACGTGTACACACACATTCTATTGGTTCTGTTTCTCTGGAGAATGCTGACTAACAAAGGAAAATGTATTATTTACTTGTTTGTTTGTTTATTATAAGAGTTAGGTCCATGTGATTATGGAGGCTGACGAGTCCCAAGATCTGCAGTTGGTAAGGCATTCTGGAGACCTAGGAGAACTGATGGTGTCACTGTGGTCCTAGTCCAATGGCCTGAGAAACAGGAAGGCCAAAGGTACAGCTCTTGAGAGCCCTTTGGACAACAAGGAGATTAAAACAGTCAATCCTAAAGGAAACCAACTCTGAATATTCACTGAAAGGACTGATGCTGAAACGGAAGCTCCAATACTTTGACCACTGAGTTTTAGCAAACTCATCATCGACTCAATGGACACGAGTTTGAGCAAACTCTGGGACATAGTGAAGGATCAGGAAGGCTGGCACGCTGCAGTTCATTGGGTTGCAAAAGTCAGAAATGACTTAGCAACTGAACAATAACAAAGATCTAGCACCAGTCCAAAAGTCAGCAGGCTTAAGATCTAAGAGGAGCCAATGCTTCACTCCAAGTCCAAAACGGGAAAGAAGTGATATCTCACCTTGAAGACAGGTAAAAGGAATTTCTTTTTACTCACTGTAGGGTCAGCCTTTTCATTGTATTCAGTCTTTCACCTGATTGGAAGGAGCCCACTCACACTTGGAAGGGTAATCTGCTTCACTTGGTCTACTGATTCAAATGTTAATCTCATTCAGAAACACCCTCACAGAAGACATACCCAGAATAATATTTGATCAAATGTCTGGGCTCCTTGTGGTGAAAGTGATGTAGGCTAAATTATGTTAGAAATTTCTTTCCATTGTACATAGTCTCAAAAAGAGCACGAGATTCAGTTCTAACTCTAATAACCAGAAAAGGAAATAATAGTTCATAATAATACGTTTTTCTCAAGTGTAAAAATTATGCATAGTTTATGTCTGATGTACAAGACTTATGCTTCTTTGTTGCAAAGATGATACACTGTTGCTCCTTTTTGATATATATCATTCCTATCTGTCAAAGTACCAAAATTAAAACAATCCTCAAAAAGCTGCAGGGAAACATATTTTGGAGATGCACAGGTGATATTAACAAACATTATCATGAAAATGTAATAGCTCTGAACAGACGTGTTTTCAACAAAAGCTTTTTTAAACATGTCACTTTTATTGTTATATGTCGGCCGAGAAGCAATAATCATGGTCAAACTGGTTAGTTAAAAACAACTCCAAATACCAATCAAAACACCGGGGTTTGACTTCCAGTCTGAACATTTAACTAGCTATATAAGCATGGGTATGGTATGTAATTTCTCTGGTCCTCAGTTTGTGGAGCAATCAAATGATAAAAAATGGAAAGTCTACAAACTGATAGCTCCTTGAATTATAGTCTTCCCTCAAATCAGTTCAGCAAACATCTGTTGGTTGCCTATGAAGCAAAGGTTGAAACTCTGTGCTAGGCACCTGGGGGATACAAAGATTAATAATTCATAATTTCTTTACCTCAAGGGGTTCACCATCTAGAGGGAAAAAGAAAAATGAATCTACAACTACCTTTAATGCAAGAAGGACCGCGGGAAATATTTCAACCAAGTTTCCAAGCAAAAGCCATAAAATGACAGAAGCCAGAATAATTAATTTCAGTGTAGGTACTGGAAGACTGACATTTTAATGTGAGCAGGAATTCAATTTATTATATGTAACCCACTATACTAAACTTTACTTTTGTTTCAGTGCTTAGAATGAAATGAAATGTTAGTTATATAATATAACTTAAGCATAATGCTGAGCTGATCTTGATGGAAATAGAGAATGTTGTAGAAAGAATGCTACATGGCCCCAAAATGCATTTCCTTCTGCTAGTCACATGCTGGTAGTCATGTATGGATGTGAGAGTTGGACTATAAAGAAAGCTGAGCACCAAAAATTTGATGCTTTTGAACTGAAGTGTTGGAGATGACTCTTGAGAGTCCCTTGGACTGCAAGGAGATCCAACCAGTCCATCCTAAAGGAAATCAGTCCTGAGTGTTCATTGGAAGGACTGATGCTGAAACTCTAATACTTTGACCACCTGATGCAAAGAACTGACTCCCTGGAAAAGACCCTGGATGCTGGGCAAGATTGAAGGCAGGAGGAGAAGGGGATGACAGAGGGTGAGATGGTTGGATGGCATCACTAAATCTATGGTCATGAGTTTGAGTAAGCTCTGGGAGTTGGTGATGGAGAGGGAAGCCTGGAGTGCTACAGTCCATGGGGTCGCAAACAGTTGGACAAGACTGAGCGACTGAACTGAACTGGTCACACAGCCAGTCTACACTTCTTAGCTTTCTCCTTTAATAGGAATGGCTGGGAAACTTCATTAGACACCACGGAATATAGGCAAAGAGAAATCCCCCCTTTCCAGGTCCACTTTCTTTCTTCTTCTGTGAGCCAGATTCAAGGAATCCATTGGTGACTCTGGTGTAATAGGGAAGTGTGTAGCCACTCAAAGAAGAATTTCTGAGTGATTGTGTGAACAAGAGCCTTTTTCTTGGCAACACACATTAAACTGTGACATGAGCACAACGTAAACTTTAAATCACTGCAATTTTTGGACTGTTTAAACCTTTAGCCTACTTAGGCTAACACAGAAATCAGTACCTTGACATGTAATGATTTCATGATGAAAACTTAGATTATGTGGTGTTTGTTTAGTAATAGGATGGTTAAAGGAATGAAATTCATTTCAGAGGCAAGAGACACAGCAGCCTACATTATTACTGGCAAAATACTAACAGAAACTTAAACTAGGAAAATTGAAAGAATAAGAGAGCAACAGAGAGATTCATATTCATAATCAGATATTTTAACACTCTTCTCTCAGTAATTGAAAAAAATAGAAAAAAATCAGAACAATATAAAATCTCTAAACACATTCAACCAACCAGATGTAACTGAGATTTATAAAACATTGCATTCATGAGACAAGTGCTCGGGCCTGGTACACTGGGAAGACCCAGAGGAATCGGGTGGAGAGGGAGGTGGAAGGGGGGATCGGGATGGGGAATAAGTGTAAATCTATGGCTGATTCATATCAATGTATGACAAAACCCACTGAAATGTTGTGAAGTAATTAGCCTCCAACTAATAAAAAAATTAAAAAAAAAAAAAACATTGCATTCAAAAAACTAAAGAATATATATTGTTTTCAAGCAAACAAAAATGTTCCCAAGACCGTATTTGGGGCCATAGAAGGCAATGGCACCCCACTCCAGTACTCTTGCCTGGAAAATCCCATGGACGGAGGAGCCTGGTAAGAGTCGGACATGACTGAGCGACTTCACTTTCACTTTTCACTTTTATGCATTGGAGAAGGAAATGGCAACCCACTCCAGTGTTCTTGCCTGGAGAATCCCAGGGATGGGGTCGCACAGAGTCAGACACGACTGAAGTGACTTAGCAGTAGTAGTAGTAGCAAAAGTCCCCCAAAAAATTTCCAAAAATTTAAAAGCATCCAGAATACATTTTCCAATCATACTAATTCAATTATAAGCCAAAAACAATAAAATATCTAACCGTTTAGACATTAAGCAATACCTTTCTAAATTCATAGGTTAAAGAAGAAAGTATAAAGGAAATTAGAAAATATTTCGATCTGAAATGTAATGAAGATAAAATGTATCCAAATTTAGGGAATATGGCTAAAACTATTAGAGGAAAGTTTATGCCTTTAAATGCTTGTATAAGTGAGAAAAGTTAAAGATTAATCATCTAAACTTTTAACTCAAGCAGAAAAAGAAGTACCACACTGATAACAAAGAAAAAAGGAAAGAAGGTGAAAAATAAAGATAGTGTCAGGATCACACAAGTTGGTCCTCTGAAAATGATTAGTAAACCTAGTAAACCTTAAGAAAGGATAATCAAGGTAAAGGTGGAGAAAACACAAATTATCAACATGAGGAATAAAGATTAGAGATTATACACACTGAACCTACAGTCGTTAAAAGGAAAATAAGAGGATAATATGACCAACTCTATGACACTATATGGAAGAATTTAGATAAAAAGGAAGCATCTCCTTGAAAGATTAAACTTACCAAAACTGATACAAGAACAAATAAAAATTCTGAACAGTCATTATATGTGCTTTTAAAAAACACAAACTGGACTTCCCTGTTGGTTCAGTGGTAAAGAATCCACCTGCCAATGCAGGAGACGGGCTGGATGCCTGAACCGGGAAAATCCCACACGCCACAAAGCAACTAAGTCTCAGCGCCCCAACTATTGAGCCTGTGCCCTGGAGCCTGGGAGCTTCAACTCCTGAGCCCACGTGCTAAGTACTGAAGCCCTGGCGCTCTGGAGCCCACGCTCCACCAGAAGGGAAGCCACTGCAGTGAGAAGCCTGTGCACCATAACTAAGGACAGCCAGAGAAAATCCCGTGCAGCAGTGAAGACGCAGCACAGGCAAAAATAAAAAATATATAAATAATTTTAATATATAAATAAAAAACAAAGAGTTGGTCAGAAACTTGTCACAAGAGAATCTCCATGTCCAGATGGCTTTATTTGGTGAGTGCTATCAAATATTTTAAGAACTACTAACCTTACTTATGTAAGGCATAAGTACCTTTTCAGGCAATACTGAGGGGAGAAGTGTTTTTCAAATCATTTTATGAGACCAGTATAACCTCAATACCAAACCTAACAAAAACATCAAAGTAACAAAAAGAGTATAGACCACCCTCCCATATTAATACAAACATAGAAATTGTCACCAATTTCTACATTAGGAGTATGGGTCCAGCATTATAGAAAAAGGCTAATACATTATCTCCAAATGCATAAATTAGGGTTCTCCAGATAAACAAGACCAATAGTAAAATTGTGTGTGTGTGTGCGTACAGAAATATATATTTAAGATTTATTAAATATCTATTAAAAGAAACTGTTCTTAAAAATGCATTGATTTCAAGAAGAATTTATAATGAAAATTATAATATACAGAACTGAAGAAAACCCAAATCACTAAATATCTCTCTTGTCAGAAGTAACATATAATAAAAGGGAAACACATAGCATTAAATGCACACAATTAGGAAAGAAGAGAAGCTGAAAATTAATAAGCTAAGTATCCTACTCAGGTAGGTAGAAGTCAGCAGGATCCATACAAGTGAAGCACTGGAAATTTATGAACCAGTAACAACCAATTAGAAAGTGCTATATCTAAAATTACTATCCAAAATAGCAAAAAAAAAAAAAAAAGTAAAACATACACACAATCAAAAATACTACAAAAGTAAACAATTATTGAAGGACAAAAGGAAAAGGGAATTTGTCTTATCATATATCAAGTAAAACACATATTATTTAAATATACACACGGTATATTGAAATTGAAGTACCCAACGTGCCCTTTTCAGATAGCTGTCTAGTTTAGTGAGCTGAGCAATGAAAATTTAAGCTCAAATATTTTATTCCCCCTCCAAAAGTCACTCCTGAACCCCAAAATGAACTAAGTGGCCTTCTATGCTCATCTCTACATTCTACTTTCATCTCTACACTTTTGAATATCTGAGTTTATGTGTTTACTTTCTCCATCTGTCCATGAGTTCTTTAAAGGGAGAGACTGTCATTTTCATCAGCATATAAATTCAGTGTCTACCACTGTAACTCCATTATGAAAAGTATTCAGTAAGCTGTTCATACGTTGAGGATGTTATAGCTTGTAGACATTACAAATTCTGATGAAAAGAACAATAGTCTAGGAGTTAGAGTAGCTATGTTCTAGTCCCAAATCCATCATTAAAAACCTGGGTGATTTTAAGATGTTAAGTCTGGGTTTCAGCAACTTTCTTCATAATGCAGAAGTGACAGTCCTTGACTTACCAACTTCAAGTGATACTTAAATACCAAATAAAAAGACAACTGAGATCTTTTTTTTTTTTAATTTTATTTTATTTTTTAATTTATTTATTTATTTTTTCAGTGGGTTTTGTCATACATTGACATGAATCAGCAATAGATTTACACGTATTCCCCATCCTGATTCCCCCTCCCACCTCCCTCTCCACCTGATTCCTCTGGGTCTTCCCAGTGCACCAGGCCCGAGCACTTGTCTCATGCATCCCACCTGGGCTGGTGACCTGTTTCACCATAGATAGTATACATGCTGTTCTTTCAAAACATCCCACCCTCACCTTCTCTCACAGAGTTCAAAAGTCTGTTCTGTACTTCTGTGTCTCTTTTTCTGTTTTGCATATAGGGTTGTCGTTACCATCTTTCTAAATTCCATATATATGTGTTAGTATGCTGTAATGTTCTTTATCTTTCTGGCTTACTTCACTCTGTATAAGGGGCTCCAGTTTCATCCATCTCATTAGGACTGATTCAAATGAATTCTTTTTAATGGCTGAGTAATATTCCATGGTGTATATGTACCACAGCTTCCTTATCCATTCGTCTGCTGATGGGCATCTAGGTTGCTTCCATGTCCTGGCTATTATAAACAGTGCTGCGATGAACATTGGGGTGCATGTGCCTCTTTCAGATCTGGTTTCCTCGGTGTGTATGCCCAGAAGTGGGATTGCTGGGTCATATGGCAGTTCTATTTCCAGTTTTTTAAGGATTCTCCACACTGTTTTCCATAGTGGCTGTACTAGTTTGCATTCCCACCAACAGTGTAAGAGCGTTCCCTTTTCTCCACACCCTCTCCAGCATTTATTGCTTGTAGACTTTTGGATAGCAGCCATCCTGACTGGTGTGTAATGGTACCTCATTGTGGTTTTGATTTGCATTTCTCTAATAATGAGTGATGTTGAGCATCTTTTCATGTGTTTGTTAGCCATCTGTATGTCTTCTTTGGAGAAATGTCTGTTGAGTTCTTTGGCCCATTTTTTGATTGGGTCATTTATTTTTCTGGAATTGAGCTGCAGGAGTTGCTTGTATACTTTTTTTTTTTTTTTTTAATTTTTTTATTAGTTGGAGGCTAATTACTTCACAACATTTCAGTGGGTTTTGTCATACATTGATATGAATCAGCCATAGATTTACACTTATTCCCCATCCCGATCCCCTCTCCCATCTCCCTCTCCACCCGATTCCTCTGGGTCTTCCCAGTGCACCAGGCCCGAGCACTTGTCTCATGCATCCCACCTGGGCTGGTGATCTGTTTCACCATAGATAGTATACATGCTGTTCTTTTGAAACATCCCACCCTCACATTCTCCCACAGAGTTCAAAAGTCTATTCTGTATTTCTGTGTCTCTTTTTCTGTTTTGCATATAGGGTTATCGTTACCATCTTTCTAAATTCCATATATATGTGTTAGTATGCTGTAATGTTCTTTATCTTTCTGGCTTACTTCACTCTGTATAAGGGGCTCCAGTTTCATCCATCTCATTAGGACTGGTTCAAATGAATTCTTTTTGACGGCTGAGTAAAATTCCATGGTGTATATGTACCACAGCTTCCTTATCCATTCATCTGCTGATGGGCATCTAGGTTGCTTCCATGTCCTGGCTATTATAAACAGTGCTGCGATGAACATTGGGGTGCACGTGTCTCTTTCAGATCTGGTTTCCTCGGTGTGTATGCCCAGAAGTGGTATTGCTGGGTCATATGGCAGTTCTATTTCCAGTTTTTTAAGGAATCTCCACACTGTTTTCCATAGTGGCTGTACTAGTTTGCATTCCCACCAACAGTGTAAGAGGGTTCCCTTTTCTCCACACCCTCTCCAGCATTTATTGCTTGTAGACTTTTGGATAGCAGCCATCCTGACTGGCGTGTAATGGTACCTCATTGTGGTTTTGATTTGCATTTCTCTAATAATGAGTGATGTTGAGCATCTTTTCATGTGTTTGTTAGCCATCTGTATGTCTTCTTTGGAGAAATGTCTGTTGAGTTCTTTGGCCCATTTTTTGATTGGGTCATTTATTTTTCTGGAATTGAGCTGCAGGAGTTGCTTGTATACTTTTGAGATTAATCCTTTGTCTGTTTCTTCATTTGCTATTATTTTCTCCCAATCTGAGGGCTGTCTTTTCACCCTACTTATAGTTTCCTTTGTTGTGCAAAAGCTTTTAAGTTTCATTAGGTCCCATTTGTTTAGTTTTGCTTTTATTTCCAATATTCTAGGAAGGGGGTCATAGAGGATCTTGCTGTGATTTATGTCGGAGAGTGTTTTGCCTATGTTCTCCTCTAGGAGTTTTATAGTTTCTGGTCTTACATTTAGATCTTTAATCCATTTTGAGTTTATTTTTGTGTATGGTGTTAGAAAGTGTTCTAGTTTCATTCTTTTACAAGTGGTTGACCAGCTTTCCCAGCACCACTTGTTAAAGAGGTTGAAAAAGACAACTGAGATCTTATAAAACATTATCTAGATATGATAGATTATAACAATTGAACAATTTCCATTAGTTTGTAAGTTACCTGGCCCCAAATTAGGAAACATAGGCAATACTCCCAAAGTACTAGCTACACACTTTTCTCAACTGCATTTGAGAAATATATTGCATTTTCCATGGAATATTACATATATATGTATCCCAACCCACATTCTCTTACAATGTGATGTTAACATGCCTTCATGGCGAGGTTCCCTTGAACTTGGGACTTTATATCTGTATTAACCAAAAGTATGTGACAGAAATGACCTTGCATAACTTCCATAGGCCATAAAAGTCAGTATGTCTCTCAAGAGACTTGCTCTTGAAATCCAGCCTCCTTGGTCTCAGGAAGGTGAAGCCACATGTTCAGCCTACATAGCCTTTCAGTCAAAACTCAATATGAGCTTCCGGACACGTGAGCAAATGGGCCTTGAGATGATGTCAGGCCCAGCCTTCAAATATTCCATCTGAGGTAGAACACGTGGACAAAGATATCCCCATGGAGCCCTATCTGAAATCCCAACCCTCAGGAAGCAAGAGAGATAATAATTTTTTTTAAGCTATTCAGTTTTAGGGTCATTAAATATTTTGATCACTAGTATAACTTGATTTTCACAAAAGTCTCTAAACATACCCTAAGAGAAGCTTCTGCTTCCTCTCCTATGAGCGGGGGCAGTAGCTTTAGCAGGACTCACAAGGCAGAGCTGACAGGTTTCAACAGAGAAGATACCTAAGATAGGAACAGTAATTTCTAAAGAATGCTTGCCATCGGAGTTTCTGACTTGGGTGGAAATGGGGCAGAGAAGGACAAGTTAATGAGAAACTAACTTAGAAAATACCAAGCTGATAAAATACATCTTCATGCCAGCCTTCCCATGGCAACTTTTTGTTCGAACACAGGCATGAAATATTTAGAATTGCTCGAACTCCACTTGGAAGGCTTTCATCCCTGCAAAAGAGTTTGTAGCCAGAAGCTGCCTGCTGGCACTGCACGCAGGACTGCACCATTTGCTCAGTATCGGATTTACCCTTTGAATGGCTGGCACACTCCAACCCATTTCCAAAGGCTCCTTTGCCTTCATGACTGACACTTCCCAGGAAAGAGGGGTTGTAATTGCCTCTTCTTTAGGAACTGGAGGCTGTTGGAGGGTTTTTGCTTTGGAGTGCCAGAGACCTTCCACTCTGCAAGCATCACAGACTCCATGGAAGGAATATTTCAACTCAGCAGGAGAGACAAAGATGAGAGAAATAAAGAAATTTGTAGGGTTGTTGTATTTCTGTCCTGTCTCCCAGTGTTGTCATTTCATTTTTGCCCAGTTACAGCAGGGACTTCTTTAAAACCTGTCACAATAGATTTTATGACACTCTTTTTTTTTTAAATCCCCGGTATGTTCTTGTCCCACCTACATTCCCCTCAGAGAATATCAAGAATGGAAAACCAGTGGTGACACATTTTGCCCAAGCACAGTCTCTGCTGCTGAAAGAAAACCATGTATTCCTCCTTTACAAGGAAGGGAGACAGAGGATTGTGTGACATATTCAGAAATGGTCAGAGTCAAAGAGGTTTCACCCTAGGTGGCTTCCTCAGATGAGTCAAAAATGTCCCTAAGAGTCAGGAAAATTAGAGATTCTGTTTGATGAGAGTGCAGATTTTCATAGAGAAAAAGCATTTTATAGGTAAATTGGTTTAATCTTTTCCTGAGAAGGATGGACAATGTTATAGATCAAAGATTCCCATACTTTCTGTAAGAAATTTTATTATTACTTTATGATTAGTATGAGATATATATTCTGAGACTATGAGTTGTATAATTCCATTCAAAAACATACCACTTTGATATTTTTTTATAGACCAGTGTCCTATTACCATGAGATAAATATATGGTGTATATTAGGCATTTTGAAACATTGAGGCTAGGGTGTAGATAGGTTATGACTTCTATAAGTGTGAAAATTTCAAGTAAAGAGCAATCAGTCTAGAAAAGTCCTGGGAAATGTTATAAGAAACAAGATGTCAGATTCCACCCTGGACCTACCAAATAGAGTCTACATTTCAACTAGATGCCCTGATGGCATGATCATTTCCATGTTTGTTTGTTTTTTTTTAATTTTTATTGGAGTATAGTTGTTTTACAAAGTTGTGTTCATTTTGGCGGTACAGCAAAGTGAATTAACTATATGCATACATATTAATGAAGGCGGGAGGAGAAGGGGATGTCAGAGGATGAGATGGTTGGATGGCATCACTGAATCTATGGTCATGAGTTTGAGTAAGCTCCGGGAGCTGGTGATGGACAGGGAAGCCTGGCATGCTGCAGTCCACGGGGTCGCAAATTGTTGGACATGACTGAGAGATTGAACTGAACTGATACATATTAATATAGCCTCTCTCTTTTGGATTCCCCCTTAGTACACTGAGTTGAGTTCCCTGTGCTATATAGTAATGTTTGAGGGGGGTTTCTCAAAAGCAGTATAACTGGCATTTTTGTCAGATATTTCTTTGTATTGGGGAAGGGGAGGGCTATCCTGTGCATTATAAGGTGTTTATAGAAGGCCAGCATCCCTCTACCCACAACATACCAGTAGCTACCCTCTGATCCCTCCCCATTTCCATCCCTCATCTCTCTACACCCACCCACAACATACCAGTAGCTACCCTCTGATCCCTCCCCATTTCCATCCCTCATCACTCTACACCCACCCCTGTCACCTTCTTGACCACAAAAATGTATCTCCAGACAATGCCAAGTATCACCTTCAGGGGTGACAAATCAATCTCGATTGAGAGCCACTGATCTATAATGAAACAATTTTGTCCTCAGTTATATGTTGTCCATATCATTCACTGTAGTTTTAGAATGGTAATTTTATGTATTCAGTTCTTGATTATAAATGACACATCTCTCTGCATCTCTTGTACTGGCTACCGTAGCCGTTGCCAGGAGCAGTAGCCATCCTTACACTGTTCCCTCCTCTCTTACCCCAGGCACTCTTGACCTTTGAGATCATCCCCCAGCTAAACTACCTGCATAAAAGGCTTGTGTTTCAAGCTCTTCTTTCAAGTAAACCCAAGCATAGCCACTCCTATAAAATCTAGAAGAATTTAGGTACTATAGTCAATAAATGTGTCAAGTGATACATATAAAGCAAAATGTCATTCATTGTGAAGAATTCAAGTTCACTGAAGGCAGTGGTAGCATATTTCGTATCTCTGTCTCTCCATTAACCATGAAAATGACTACCATGTGAGTTTCTCAATAAATAATTATTAGCTAAATTAATATAAAAAGTTTTAACTTTATCTCATTCTCCTTAAATAATACCTTTGCTGCCACTACTGCCATTGCGACTTCAATTTTATAAGCCAGTAGTTTGGAAAGAACAATGTTTAAAGTCCTTTCTTTGAAATAAGATAGTTAATTACTTCCTTGTCATTAGATGTGAAACAGCAAGCAAAAGCATGAGGAATTTCTAAGTTGGGTACATGAAGGAAATTTTTTCTGGGTTTTCCCAAGCCACAATTTTCACCACTTTTTCTTTTCAAGAAGAGAGATTGAAGGGGAACTTATTTCTGAATTAATTTTCATCTGAATTAATTTTCTAGGTGTGATAATACAGCTGTTCCCTAGTGTTTCTGGAATTCATCTTGAGATTTTTCTTGCTGTTTTTGGCTGCCATGTCACAATTATCCTTCTGCTTTAATTATTAGAACTCTTATCATGGAAAGAAGCAAAACCTTTAATATTCGAGCTTTATGGCATTCACATGGTTAATATCTGGAAAGGAGCCCCAAGGAAAGCAGGTGCAATACCATTTGTTTAAATTTTAAAAAGATGCATTGCACATAAAATATATATAAATCATATAATAACCATAAGCCTGTGATCTTAACTTATTGAGCAACAGAAATCTGACAAATATTTTCTTACATTTTGCTTATTATAGCTCTCTCATAAGGAATTTCAGTTAACTAACAGAGATAAACATTGCAAAAAGGAGTTTCAAAATGTTATTTCTATTGTTGGTTAACTCTGTTCTTTGGGATACCGTTTTGTTACTTTACAATATTTGTTTGAGGAGAGGGTTCCTAGGAGAGGTATTTTTCATTCGTTACCTATGTTCTAGCTACCAATGTCATGTTGGTACAAGATGGTGAGGCAGCTGACAAACATTGATTCTGTTTAAAAGGATGGTTTCAGCCATTTCCCTCACTGCATTTTACCCACAGAAGCATTATGTCACAGTTGTCAAGGTTCCCCTACCTTGGCAGGAAGCCAATCACAGTGATCTGTCCAAACTGACTTTAGGCTCCAGCTCAGCGGGGCTGTATCTCAGGAAAGGTTCTTGGGAGATAGAAGGTTAAACTGATGGATCGCTGAACAACTATGTGATGGTGTTCAATAGTGTTATTAACATCCCAAGGACAAAGAGCATCCAGGAAAGCAAGAAGGCAAAACATGCCAACAGCTGAAGGTCAGGTGCAGACCGAGAAGAAGCATGAGGCCTCAGAAGGAACACCAATGTGAGTAACTGGGCAAAAAGGATCGGCACAAGAAGTGGATTCAGGTAACTCCCAACAAAAGGAGCTGTTTATATGTGCACTCAATGATGTGTGTCCATAACCCACATGGGGCTTCCCATCAAACCCAGGTCTCCTGCACTGCAGGCAGATTCTTTACTGTCTGAGCCGCCAGGTACTAGTGGTAAAAACCCGCCTGCCAATGCAGGAAATGTGAGAGATGTAGGTTTGATCCCTGGGTCATGAAGATCCCCTGGAGGAGGGCATGGCAACCCACTGAAGTATTCTTGCCTGAAGAATCTCCCCTTTGGGCCTGACAGGCGTCGCGGAGAGTAGGACACAACTGAAGTGACATAGCATGCATGTACGCAATCTAGTTATAGGTTAAGAGGGATTTCACCATTCCCTGCCCTGATTAAAATTCATAAAAATATAACAAGACCCACATATGGGGTTTTTAATAGAGACAAGTATATTCACCCCCAAAGGACTGTCATTTCTTAACATTAAAATTAGATCTCTTACTTTTTTGGTTGGTTATATTAGGGTAAGTATATTCTAATATTCTCTCCTATCTGCTATAACTAACTTGAAATTTCTGTGCTTAAGATGATATAAGTTTATTCTGTGTTCCCATCACAACTTACAGCCATTCAGGGAAAGAGAAAAGGAGTTCATGATTATGTGCCAGTCTTCACATTTCTTTTTAATTTGACTAATACACTAAATTTCAAAGTTTGGGAAACATACTTCTTTAGAAACTGTTATACGTATGAAGTTTTTCATACAACTTTAATTCTGTTCATAAATGGTGACTCAGAGGTAAAGAATCTGCCTGCAATACAAGAGACACGGTGATGCAGGTTCCATTCCTGGGTTGGGAAGATCCCCTGGAGGAGGAAACTGCAACCCACTCCAATATTCTTGCCTGGAAAATCCCATGGACAGAGGAGCCTGGTGGACTACAGTCCATGGGGTCACAAAAGAGTCAGACACAATAGAGCAACTAAACAACAAACAAAAACAATTCAACTGAATCCTATACCTTCACACAATACCTTCCAGGTCTTTCCTTCTATTTTCTTTCCAGATTATTTCTTGAACTTTCTCTATAGACAAAAGAAGTCCATGAGTCAAGGGGCAGGAAAGACTACAAAATTGTAACAAGGAGTCAATTCATTGCTTTGGATGTCTCTACCTTGAGTCTTCATTATTTGTACATGTTAATGAACTTTCCTGGATCAGGAAATAAGCATCCTGGTGGAGAATTCAATGAAAATGTGAACTCATTAAGCAACAGAGGTTTGAAGAGCAAGTAAAAAGGCAAGAATAATGAGAAAGCAGTGGGAAGACAAAGAACGTATGAGAACGGTCCTGCTTGAATCACTAGATTCTCAGCTTATGTACTTACTCCTTTCAGCTCTAACTAACACATCCAAAATAGATGCAGATTAAATGGAAGAGTCTCTCCACAATGTGCCTATTTTCTTTTCATGGAACTGGTAGCCTAAATTAAAGCCTATTGTAGTAAAGATACCTGGATCAAGGTACTAACACCGAAGTGTGAAAGTGAATGGGTCTGTGCATTAGCAGCCAACACTGCTCTCCTTCCCCTGCCATATTTTCCTGTAAATCAACTCTATACTTAATAGAAAAGAAAAGTTTATATATATATGTGTGTGTGTGTCTATGGTATTTTATAGACATGCATATATATATATATTATATATAATATATATAAAATACCATAGACACACACATAGACCATATATATATATATATACATATATATATATATGCACGTGTCCATCTCTTTGCAACCCCATGGACTATAGCCCGCCAAGCTCCTCTGTCCATGGAATTTTTCAGGCAAGAATACTGGAACGGGTGGTCATTTCCTTCTCCAGGACATCTTCCTGACCCAGGGATCGAACTTGCATCTCCTGTATTGGCAGGTGAATTCTTTACCACTGCACCACCCGGAAAGCCCTATATATATGCTTTATTATTATTATTATTATATGTATAGGGCATTATCATTGGGTGCTAAATTTTTGTATGCTCATCACAAGACATTAACATTATTGGACCACCAAATGGGGCTTGAGGGAAACTGGAAAGGTATTATCTGCATTTTAAACATAAAGGAAAAAAATCTTAGACACTTTGTTCCAATTTGAAACTATCGGCCTAACACAGCAAAGACTTAATTAAATAAGAAAATTTACAATAAGTGTTGCATTTGGATCACTTAGCTAAAAGAGGTCATGGTAACACTCTATGCTGTGTGCAGCACTGGAAGTGATGTGCCCACGTGAGGCACCAGATCTTTACTCTTATCATTTGAATGTGCTCTCACTAGCTCTCACTTTCTTTCTCATTTGGAGGTCCACTCAACTCAAATAATGAACTATAATAACACACAGAAGGCCCCATTAACTGTAACATTCATAAGGACATCAACAAGAATGAAAATGCCTAAGGTAATACTCTGGAGAGAGAACAATAGGCATGGTTACTCTTGTTAGTTTTAGAACAATAATATGAAACAAGTTATAAATTGAATATAATATAGTTTTTACATTGACTTCTGTATTAGGAACTGCTTCAGTTGTTGGAATGGAGAAACCAAAATGACACTGGCCTAAAGAAGAGAATAGCTTACTTTCTCTCACTAAAATGTAGGTAGGAGGACTTCTGTCTTGCTGCTCTGCCATCCTCAACATCTGGCTCCATCTTGTGGTCCAGCAAGGCTGCTCCAGAACCCATGATCACATACCAATTCTAGTCTGGGAGGAGAAATGAAACCCCTACCTTTTCAGATACAACAGGGAACTTGCACACAAAACTTCCAATAATAACCCACTGGCCAGACCTTAGTCACATGGTCATGTAAACCTTCCAAGAAGGCTGAGAAATGCAGTCTTTAATCAGGTTCCTCTGTGCCCAGCTAATACCCTATAACAAAGGAAGAATGGATGTTCTGCTGCAACTGAAAAAATAAAATGTGATGAAGATCCTTAGCAGGTGTTGCGAAGGGAATTGGTTTCTTGTTTGATCCAATTGTATTTCTGTTGTACCTTTGGTTTAAAGTTGGGCATTAAAATGTCATTTCCTAATATTTCATTTGATGGAAGGGTAAGAAACCCTTCCATTGTCAGCAAATACTCAAAATTCAGTCTTTAAACTGTTATCTGTGTCTTTATACAGGGTTATACAGGAATGCCCTCTACATGTATCTGCTATATTTTCTGTTTTCAGTTCTCTTGGAAATTCTGTTGCCCTTCAGGAGCAGGAAATGTTAGCAGCTTATCATAGAATGCAATATACATCTTAGATCTGACCTGAAAAGTCTCACCTCCTGCATAAAAATCACAGGGGCTTTAATACTACTATCAACTATCACTCTGAATACAGTTGTCAAATATTCCAACTCTCTAGTGTACAATAAAAGTATTATTTATAAATTATATCACAAGCTATGTTGTAGTTTAGTTGCTAAGTCGTGTCTGACTCTGCTGTGACCCCACGGACTATTGCAGCCCACCAGGCTCCTCTGTCCATGGTTTCCCAGGCAAGAATACTGGAGTGGGTCACCATTTCCTTCTTAGGGGATCTTCCTGACCCAGGGATCAAACCTATGTCTCCTACATTGAAAAGTGGATTCTTTCCCACTGAGCCACCTGAGAGGCCCATCACAAGCTATAGAAAGGTAGTAATTAGAAGAGGATGCAGGACTGGGATTTAAAGGACTAAACTCTAATTTTACTCTGCTCTGAACAATCTAAGTTGCCATAACAAGTCACTTAATTTCCCTGCAAACCAGTTCTGTCATCAAACAGAAATATATTAGATGTTCTTCCTGCCTTGTAGAGTTATTGTGAACCTAGATACATTTTACTCACTGAGCTACTTGAAAGAATACTTATCATAAAGAAGGAAAACAGCTTGCCACTGTTGTTATTGGCAACAAAAACATGGTAGGGTTTGGATACTCCATAGTCACTCATGCCAACAGGTCAGAAAACAAGTGAAGTTAAAATATGCTCAGAAGAATATTAATTCTCTGTTTTACTTTATTTTCAGAGCAGTTTTAGGTTCACAGCAAAATTGAGCGGATAATGTCTTGTATGCCATACACAGGGCTTCCCCGGTGGCTCAAACACTAAAGATTCTACCTGCAATGCAGGAAACACGGGGTTGATCCCTGGGTTGGGAAGATCCCTTAGAAAAGGGAATGGCTACCCACTCCAGTATTCTGGCTTGGAGAATTCCATGGACGGAGGAGCCTGGCAGGTTACAGTCCATTGGGTCACAAAGAGTTGGATATGACTAAGCAACTAACATTTCACTTCATACCATATACCACTTGCCCACACCTCCTCCACCTCCAGCCGTGAGATGCACAACCTCCCCTACCATCAACATTTCATAGCAGTGTGGTATGTTCATTGCAATTGATAAGCCTACATTGATACATCATTATCACCGACAGCACAAAGTTTACATTAGGGCTCATTCTTGGTGTGTACAGTCTGTGTGTTTTTAGACAAATGCATAATGACATGAATCTACCATTAGAGTATTAACCAGAATAGTTTTACTGCCCTAAAAATCCTCTGCACTCAGCCTATTCATCTCTCCTTCCCTCATAACCCCTGGCAACCATTGATCCTTTTACCGTCACCATAGGCTTGCCTTTTCAAAGCTGTTTTATAGTTGGAATTATACAATATGTAGCCTTTTCACTGGCTTCTTTCACTAAGCAACATGCATTTTTTTTCCTTCATATCTCTTCCTGCCTGGATAGCTCATTTCTTTTTAACATTGAATAATATTTCATTGAATGAATATAACACCGTTTATTCAGTTCATTTATCCAGTGAAAGACATTTGGTTGATTCCAAGTTTTGGCAGTTATGAATTAAGCTGCTATAAACATCTGGGTACAGGTGTGGTTTTTGTGGACATGTTTTCAACTCATTTGAGCAAATACCAAGGATTGAGAATATTGGATCATAGAGTAAGAATATGTTTAGTTTGGTAAGAAACTGCCGAACTGTCTTCCAAAGTGACTGTGTTGGTCTCCCATCATGTCTGACTCTTTGCGACCTCATGGTCTGCAGCACGCCAGGCTTCCCTGTCCTTCACCATCTCCCAGAGCTTGCTCAAACTCATGTCCATCAAGTCGGTGATGCCATCCCACCATCTTGCCCTCTGTCGTCCCCTTCTCCTCCTGCCTTCAATCTTTCCCAGCATCAGGGTCTTTTCCAATGAGTCAGTTTTTTGCATCAGGTGGCCAAAGTATTGGAGCTTCAGCTTTAGTATCAGTTCTTCCAATGTATATTCAGGACTGATTTCCTTTAGGATTGACTGGTTCCATCTCCTTGCAGTCCAAGGGACTCTCAAGAGTCTTCTCTAACACCACAGTTCAAAAGCATCAGTTCTTCAGCGCTCAGCCTTCTTTATAGTCCAACTCTCACATCCATACATGACTACTGGAAAAACCATAGCTTTGACTAGATGGACCTTTGTTGGTCAAGTAATGTCTCTGCTTTTTAATATGCTATCTAGGCTGGTCATAGCTTTTCTTCCAAGGAGCAAGCGTCTTCATTTCAAGGCTGCAGTCACCATCTGCGGTGATTTTGGAGCCCAAGAAAATAAAGTCTGTCAACTGTTGCCATCATTTCCTCATCAATGTGCCATAAAGAGATGGGACCAGATGCCATGACCTTAGCTTTTTGAATGTTTAATTTTAAGCCAGCTTTTTCAGTCTTCTCTTTCACCTTCATCAAAAGGCTCTCTAGTTCCTCTTTCCTTTCTGCCATAAAGGTGGTGTCGTCTGCATATCTGAGGTTATTGTTACTTCTCCCGGCAATCTTGATTTTGGCTTGTGCTTCATCCAGCCTGGCATTTAGAATGACGTACTGTGCATTTGGTATTCTCACTAGCAATGAACGAGAGTTCTTGTTGCTCCACATGTTCGCCAGTAGTTGGTGGTGTCAGTGTTTTGAATTTTGCTATTCAAATAGGTGTGTAGTGGTATCTTATTGCCATTTCAATTTGCAGTTTCCTGAGGTGTATGGTATTGAGCAGCTTCTCATGTGTTTATTTATCACCTGTATATCTCTTTTGTTGAGGTTTCTGTTTAGAGCCTTTGCCCATTTTTTAATTAGGATATTTATTTTCTTATTGTAGACCTTTAAGTGTTCTTTGCATAGTTTGGAAAACCACTCTTTACCAGATATGACTTTTCCAAATATTTTCTCCCAGTCTGTATATGTCTTATTAGTGTCTTGACAGTATCTTTTATATAACAGAAGTTTTTAATTATAATGAAGTTCAAATTTTTATTCTTTCAGATTATGCCTTTAGTGTTCTATCCAAAAAATCATCAATAAACCCAAAGTAATCTAGATTTTCACCATTATTATTTTCCAGGAGTTTTATATTATTGCATTTTACATCCAGATCTATGATCCATTTTGAGCTAATTTTTGTGAAGGGTGTAAACTCTGTCTAGACTCTTTTTGCGTGTGGATGTAACTCAGGCAAAGCCAAATGGAAGAGATGCATAGGATAAATTGTGGGGGTGGAATGTGGCATGGAGTTTTCATGCACTCTTCAATGTACACCACCCTTTTAGCACCTCAATGCATCCAATCCAGAAGTTCGTTCTACATTTTTTTTTTTACTCTTTTTAAATTGTCCATCCATCCTCACCCAATCCCAACAGAATGTAAGTTTTATGTGTTAGTCACTCAGTCATGTCCAACTCTCAGTGACCCCATACTCGCCAGGCTCCTCTGTCAGTGGAATTCTCCAGGCAAGAATACTGGAGTGGGTTGCCATTCCCTTCTCCAGGGGATCTTCCCAACCCAGGGATTGAACTCGAGTCTCTTGCATTGCAGGCAGATGTTTTACCATCTGAGCTACCAGGGAAGCCCAAGCTTTAGGAGAGTAAGGATTTTTGCCTGTTTTGTTCAGTGTTGTATCCTTGGTGTCTGTCACATATTTTAAAAACTATTTTAATTAGTTTTAAACCTATAAAAACAGCAATAGGAGATAACAGGAAGGTCAGGTTCAGCACATCAGTGCAACACTTAGAGCTATTTCTTAGACCATGATCCGGGTAGACTATCATTGGAGACAAGAGGCGGTACTACAGAAAGAAGTTAAAATATTGCTTTTAGACTGTAAACTAAGGATGAGAAAAAGAAAGCATAAAGAAGAAACCCTACTAAAAACCAGAAACATCGCACGTGTGATGTGTTTTATTATTCTCAGCAACACTATGAAGTAAATATTCTTATTTTAGTCACAGAACAACTTTGGCTAAACACATTAGGTAACTATCCAATACCCTACAGTTAGTAGGATTTCAATTCTAGTAATAGTTATTTGACTCCAGACTTGATTTATTCTGAAAGCCAAAGAAGTAGAAAAGAAAGAGAAAGGAGGTAGGAAGAGCTCCTTTCCTAGACAGATTATGGGAACTCCGTGCCTGCGGGCTGTTGATTCAGTCGTGTCTAATTCTTTTCAATGCTATGGACTGTAAACCACCCGGCTCCTCTGTCCATGGAGTTCTCCAGATAATACAGGAGTGGGATGCCATGCCCTCCTCCAGGGCATCTTGCTGACTTTGGGATTGAACCTGCTTGTCTTACATCACCTGCATTGGCGGGCAGGTTCTTTACCACTAGCGCCACCTAGGAAGTCCATAAAGGAAAAACAAAGGGAGGAGAGAAGAGGTTACTCCATTAACTTAGATAAAGAGCAAAGTACAGGGCTTCAGCAAACACAGCAATTAAGCAAAACCACAAGAAGCAGAAAAAAAAAGGACCAGGGGTATAAGAGGCAGAAAAAGAGGAAATGAGCAAAGACCAAAAGGGGGAAATTTAACCTCAAAAGGCATGAGTTTAACATCCCTGAAATAACCACACAGGACAGTAACTTCTGGACATTGAAGACCAAAGTAATGCCTTAGGAATTAAAGATTATGTTTTAGAAAAAGGAGAAGGGAAAAAATTGATATATTACTGTTACTATGTATCATTGGAAACAGAGGTAGGATTTAAACAGGTATGTGTAGATTATTTCATGAAAAGGCCTATACAACAATGCCTGTTCAAATGAGAGGGCCCATTCTCCGCCACATAAAGCTTTGGGTATTAGGTCAGTGTGGCAATGACCTTCTCCAGGTGTGGACATCACTTCTGGATCCCTGCGGTCCTTACCATTTTGTTTCTGACAGTGACTCATTGGAGAAAGAATAGACTTTGGAGTGAAATAGACCTAGTTTTAATCCTGATCTATCATTTCTTTAACTTGAGTGTTTTCAGGCAAGTCTCAGAGTCCTTAAGCTGTAAAAACACACTTCTTGCAGATTCTACTACAATTAAGTGAGATAGTGTATGCTTTTTAGTCACGTGCTCAATAAACAGTAACAACTACTATTAACAGCCTCATGTTGGAACTATTTGGTTGGTGAAAACGTAATTGGAGTTTCAGATCATGAATTTTAAATCATTATAACTAGGCTCAAACACATCTTTATGAAGCAAAATAGGAACCATTACAATCAACACATTTTTGCTAATGAGAAATAAGTTTGATTATTCCTATAGAGTAAAAATCCATGCTTTGGGATTCTACGAACTCTTGGGAAGCATTTTCTGCCTCCAACTGGTTGTGGAAGTGTTTTTGCTGCAAAAAGCTGTCAAGATGCTTGAAGAAGTGGTAGTCAGTTGGCAAGAGGTCAGGTGAATATGGTGGATGAGGCAAAATTTCATAGCCGAATTCATTCAATTTTTGAAGTGTTGGTTGTATGACGTGAGGTCAGACATTGTCGTGGAGAAGAATTGGGCCCTTTCTGCTGACCGATGGCAGCTGCAGGCATTGCAGTTTTCGATGCATCTCACCAATTTGCTGAACATAATTCTCAGATGTAATGGGTTCGCCAGAATTCAGAAAATTGTAGAAGATCAGATGGGCAGCAGACCACTAAACCATGTGTGGCCATGACCTTTTTTTTTTTTTCTTTTTTGGTGCAAGTTTGGCTTTGGGAAGAGCTTTGGAATATCTTCTTGGTCCAACCACTGAGCTGGTTGTCATATAAAATCCACATTATGTCACACAGCACAATCGGATCCAGCAATTGTTTGTTGTTGCATAGAATAAAAAAAGACAACACTTTGAAACAACAATTTTTGTTATTTTCGGTCAGCTCATGAGGCACCCATTTATCAAGCTTTTTCACCTTTCCTATTTGCTTCAAATGCTGGATGACCATAGAATGGTCGACATTGAGTTCTTCAGCAACTTCTCATGTAGTTGTGAGAGGATCAGTTTTGATGATGGTTCGCAATTTGTCGTTGTCAACTTCTGATAGTTGACCACTGTGCTCCTTATCTTCAAGGCTTTCATCTCTTTTGCAAAACATCTTGAACCATCACTGCACTGTACATTTGTCAGCAGTTCCTGGGCCAAATGCATTGCTGATGTAGTGAGTTGTCTTCACTGCTTTGTGACCCATTTTGAACTCAAATAAGAAAATTGCTTGAATTTTCTCTTTCTCTGACATCATTTCCCTTCTCTAAAGTAAATATAAAATACACAGCAAGTAATATCATTAGCAAAAAAATTAAGCAAGAAATGTGCATCAAAATGATGTACAACATAACTACATTTATTTAAGAATGTATTCCAGTATCAAATAGCAAAGTTCAACAATGCAAAACCGCGATTACTTTTGCACCAACCTAATACAAGGACTTAATTCTTCAAATGAAGAACCGGAGGGGAAAGATTGCTGTGTTTGAGGTTTGTTAAATTATGAAATGAAAGGATCACAGGAGACATGGACCTACAAATCACATGAGCCTGGTCATTCGGAATACCCAAAAGTCCCTCTGCAAAAGTGGAATAGATTCTGAATAGGTCTGACTGTTCTTAAAAAGTAAAAGTGAACGATGTATTTAAATGGAAACTTGGATGCTACTTGCCCCACCCTTGCAGGACATCAAGCCTATTCTAACAACAGTCAGAGCATACTGATTACAAAGCTTCTACTAGAAAATCCCAGCTTTCCCCTGCAGCTCTGCTTAGCTGCATGAAGGATTGCAAATATATTTTCCTAGTAACTCAAGCAGTTCACTGACATTTACAGTCTGAACTTTCTCATTTCCTCTTGGTCTTTGGGGGAGTAGAGATGTGTAGAAACATGCTGTTTGGTTTAAAATTTTGGCAGTGAGGTGACAGACACTGATCTTACTCCCCTCCTTGGATTTTTTTTCTGCTTAGTTTATTCATAGCCCTGTGAGAGCTCAGTGAATAAATAGACTAAATTCTCTCTTCTTTGCCACCCATTCTAAGAAGTACCTTGTTCTAAGGCTGGACCGTTAACTCTTTCAAGCCTCCAGGGGGTAGTCTGGGGGAACTAAGATGTTAAATTGTTGTTGTTGTTTAGTCGCTAAGTCCTGTCTTTTCCGACTCTTTGGATGTAACCTGCCAGGCTCCTCTGTCCATGGGATTTCCCAGGCAAGAATACTGGAGTAGCTTGCCATTTCCTTCTCCAGAGGATCTTCCTGACTCAGAGGTCAAACCCACATCTCCTGAGTTGGCAGATGAATTCTTTACCTATGAGCCACTGGAGAAGCCCAAGATGTCAAACAGAGGGGGGAAATGGTTGTGAAACTCCCTGCTTACTTTGAAAGGCAGTTTTCTTGTAAATATCTCTTTTAAAAGAAACCATCTTAATTTTTTTATTACCACCCCTGTAATCTCATCATGCGTTTCTGACTAAACCACAGTCTTCAGGATTTTTTGGATTTTGAATTTTACCTTATCTAACCACTGCACAGATATCTTCCAGATTGATCTTCAGAACATGGATCTGTTGTCATATATCTACTCTCTGCCCATGTAAATTGCTCCAAGTGGCCTAAAACATCTTTCAAAGATTGGTTCCAATTTATCTTTGTGTGCTCAACTTCCCCAACACTCTACACAAGTCCTCAATCATTGTCTGAATAAGCTGGTAGGAACGAAGAATGCAAGCCAAGAAGATCACTTCTTTCCCATCTCTCCACCATTAATTAATACACTGTCAACAGTTCTTTCTCTACTCTTACTGAAAATCTCAGGCAAGTCTCATAGCTTACCTAGTCATCTGTGGATAATAAAGGATCCTTTTGTTTCCTTCAATCTTAAGAACAATGGTACTTTTGTAATTAAAAGTGTCATCCACTGTGATAATCAAAACTTCCATCCAGCCCCTCCATTCAACCTATAACTTCTCTCTTCTCTTTCTAGGCCACGTGGGTTTCAGGTTCAGAACTTACATGAGGGAAGGGTAGTGTGGACCATTCTGTTCTATCTAAGGAGCCATGGCTTCTTACAACCCTGGGGTTGAGAGAGTAGGTAAGGGGTTCACAGAAGAGAACTCAATTCAGTCTTGCATGGGTGATATTGATCAGGCTCCCTTTGAAGGTGATGAAAGCACAAAGACTGGCTCTTTCCCTTGCAGGGGCTCTACAGCTTTGCAGGAGAACCCATGATGGAGTAAGGCCTTCTCTTGCTGGCTATCTAAGAACTCAACCCTCTTCCTTTGGGATTCAGACAGTTCACCCCACTGAGAATCTCTATCACAGTCTTCGGCTCCATCACACAGTCCTCTTAGGCAAGTCCTTCTTAAAATAACCCCTGGCCATCCTACCTACATACTTAGCCCACAGAAACCTCACACATATTACCCACTCACAGGCAGCACATGTCCTGCTGGCAGCCAAAGCAGCCTCTTTATGCTAGCTCTGCTCCCTCAAGCTGAAATTACAGGAGTCATACATCAGATAAGTCACGTGGCCTCCTTGAAGCACCTCTAATTTACCTGTATCTGAAAAAGATCATTACCACTTTCCTCTCTGATAGAGTCAGTGTGAGAAATGGAAAGCTCAAAGACAATTACAGTGGAGAAAACTCTCCCATGCCCAAATATTTCTTTTCTCCAAGTCTCTGATCATACCCTTTGATAACTGGTTGCTGCCAAAATAGCTTTCTTAATTTCTTTGCACTTCCTGTATATGTCCATGGCAACTCCACTTAGAATGTTGGTGACTTAGTCCCCATTGAACTGTTCCAGGTCTTTTGGTCTCAACCAAAGAGATCGCAGAGTCCTGTTTGAACATCCTGCTCTACTAGGCCACCCGCAGGTCGCTCAGCACGTTCAGTATTTTCCTTTCTTCCTTCTTTGATTATTTTGTCATCAACCTAAGTTCTTTAAACCATTCCCAAGGAGAGATCTCAAAGGGACTTTTCAGACCACATTCTCTCTCTACTCACAAATTGAGGAGACCTGTTTTTTAGAAACTCTTACACCCTTTCTATAGTATTCACACTCTCCCTCATAGTCTAGTCATTTCTAGGAGTCTATCAACTTATAAAGTTACTTTATCTTCTTTATGAATCATAAGCTTCTTGAAGGAAATAATTGTTTATTCATACTTATCTTTGTAAACCTTGCAGTTCACCAATCCATGTACTCAAAAACTTCTTTTTTTAGTTTCTGAAAAGCTCAGCTACTGTAAGACCTAACATTAGGCCCTGAACTTCACTCCTAGAGAAATGACTACAAATGTCTACACAAAGAATTGCACATAAGTGTTCAGAGAAACATCTTTCTTAATAGTCAAGACCTGAAAACAACCCAAATGCTCATCAGCTTGTGAATGGATAACCAAAGTGTAGCATACCCATGCAATGAAATGCTATTCAACAATAGAAAGAAATAAAGCACTGACATACGCTCCAACACAGATGAACCCCACAAATGTTACGTTGAGTAAGGGAAGTCAGACCCATAAAAGATGGTGCACTGTATGATTCCGTTTATATTAAATGTTCAGAAAAACTGAACCTATAGAGATATAAACTAGATTAGTTATTGTCTGGACTGGGGTGGGAATGGGGAGTAACAGTAAATGGGTGTGAGGGATCTTACGGGAGTGATAAAAATGTTACACAACCCAGTAAATTTGCTAAAAATCATTGAATTGCACACTTAAAGTGAGTGAATTTTATGATATGTAAATTATGCCTCAATAAAACTTTTCAGAAACCTGCTTGCTCAGTGGAATTCAGGTTTTTTTTTTTTTCTTTGATGTCAGCTTCTTATAGGTGTTAATACTGCTGAAGCCTTGAACAGTTCAAAATAGGAAAGAACAGGCCCTCTGGGCCTATGCCTTGTTCAGAGTCATAAACAAACATATTGCTTCCATATCAAAGCCAGGATTCTTCAAATTTCATGCGAGGTCAGACCACAGTGAGATTAAGTGCAGCTCTAATGCACTGATGGTTTTCTTGCAGTGAAAAGAGCTTATGGGCTCCCCAAGTGTCTAGCTTAATAATAAAAAGTGACTTGGGTACTGAGCATCTAAATTTCCTCATAATTTGACAATCACATCTTTGTGGGATTTTAAATTCTAAATTGTATCACTGTAGCCAAGCAATTTATAAATCAATAGGCTTCGTGAGTATAAAATGACAAATGTGGGATTAGTGTTTCCCTCTGGATATTTAAAATAAAATCATGCTTTAATGATTGTCTATATTTTAGCCAATGGTAAAGATATATATGTACATATATATATTCAGTTCAGTTCAGTCACTCAGTCATGTCCCACTCTTTGCAACCCTATAGACTGCAGCATGCCAGACTTCCCTGTCCATCACCAATTTCTGGAGCTTACTGAAACTCATGACCATCAAGTCAGTGATGCCATCCAACCATCTCATCCTCTGTCGTCCCCTTCTCCTCCCACCTTAAATCTTTCCCAGCATCAGGGTCTTTTCTAGTGAGTCAGTTCTTCGCATCAGGTAGCCAAAGTATTGGAGCTTCAGCTTCAGCATCAGTCCCTCCAATGAATATTCAGGACTGATTTCCTTTAGGATAGAGTAGTTGGATCTCCTTGCAGTCCAATGGACTCTCAATAGTCTTCTCCAACACCACAGTTCAAAAGCATCAATTCTTTGGCACTCAGCCTTCTTTATAGTCCGACTCTCACATCCATACATGACTATTGGAGAAACCATAGCTTTGACTAGACGGACCTTTGTTGGTCAAGTAATGTCTCTGCTTTTTAATATACTGTCTAGGTTGATCAGAGCTTTATTTGTATACATGGGCTTCCCAGGAGGCACTAGTGGTAAAGAACCCTCCAACCAATGCAGGAGACGTGAGAGATGCAGGCTGGTTGGATCCCTGGGTTAGGAAGACTCCCTGTAGTAGGAAATGGCAACCCACTCCAGTATTCTTTCCTAGAGAATCCCACAGATAGAGGAACCTGTCAGCTACAGTTTATAAGGTCACAGATTTGGAAACGACTGAAGTGACTTAGCATGCACACACAAAGATATGCATATATATATGTGTGTATATGTATATACAATGTAAAAGAATAGACACAATTCATTCCTTACTAGAGATCTTGAAATTCCACCCAAGACTTGGAATTTTTTAATACACATAATATTTTTAATTATTTCAATTTATATCTTAAAACAATTTTGTCTATTTCCATTGTTCAGCTATCATCTAAAGGAATCCATCTAAATGAATTTGAGTAAATTGTGATTTAGTCTTCAATGGCATCTTTTCATGAGCTCAGATTCCATGGTAGAGGTTGTACTTCAAAATTCCCAGCACTTAAATCATTTGTGTAATAATAACAACCATACAATAAAAATTATTAATATTCAAATGCATATATGCAAACAAAGAATTGACTTGTTTATTATAACAGCTACAAACATTGTTGAGTAGTAACAAGATAGTTAACATAATAATAAAATGTATCAAAATCCTCAACTATCTACAGCCTTATCACTTTATGACCAGTTATACAAAGATTGGGCTTCCCCTGGTGGCTCAGCGGTAAAGAATCTGCCTGTTGTGCAGAAGCTGTAAGAGATACGAGCTCGATCCCCGGGAAGCTCTCGATCCCTCGATAAGATGCCCTGGAGAAGAACATGGCAACACACTCCAGTATTCTTGCCTGGAGAACGTCATGGACAGACAAGTCTGGCAGGATACAGTTCATATGGCCAAAAAGAGTTGGAAAGGACTGAAAGGATTTAGCATGCATTCATACAAAGATCAGTTACTGGTAGGTTTAGGTTTAGAGGGTTTTGCACCTCTAGAAGGCATAAGGCTCAGAAGGATTTAGGCTCAGACTCAGTCAATACCAAAAATGAACAGGAATGCATGTCAAAAATATTTAGGAGGAGGTAACCTTCCTATTTAGCTATGCTAAGGACAAGGAAACAGCAGCCAACAGCCAGTCCACTCAGGCATCAACTCAGTTTGGGAATTATTTACTGTCAGATGTGTCCCTGGGAATGCACTAAGCCTGGTGACGGAATAGCCACTGTCCCCATGAGGCTTACACTGTAGTGGAGGGAACACACTGATAAACAAATAGAATCACAAGTGAAAATACTGTAAAGAAAGCAAGCCATATGCTAAGAATGATGAAGGCAAACGGCAGTAGAAGCAGTGGTGGGTACTGATTTTGCACGCTGCACACAGTGCCATGGCCGGAATCCAGGAGTGGTAATGGGGGCGCATCTGCGCAGGAGGGGCCGGGACGAGCCCCCCGGGCAAAGAAAGCCCAAGGCAGCAAGTAGCTTGGGGCGTTCGAAGGACTTAAACTACAACTCTGCTAGCCAAAATAGGAAGGGAGTGAGTGAAACAACTTAGATGGAAGAGATGGGGCAGAATGTGAAGAGTTCCAGAAGAATTTAGATCATATTCTAAGTCAAGGAATGACACATCATGACTTATATTCTGAAAACATTGTTTGGCTGAAGTTGAGGATTAATATATATTTAAAGTTAAAATTGACAGTTTTTAAATGATAAATTAGATACTGTAGATGAAAAAGAGGAAATATTAGAACCCCTTGGATCCTTTTTAACAATTTTTGTGCATGTCACACCTCTTTTTTTGTGTGTACTTCTGCTTCCAACAGCCAGTACTTCTGATTTGGGGGGAAGTATTGATCTCCAGCTATTGGTACCAACTTGACTTAGAGGCATAGAAAGCTTAGATCCTGGGAATGCACATGCTGCTGGGAGAGTATTTAACCAATGATTAAAAAGCAAAGGAGTATGAAAGCTCCAACTCTCTTCCTAGGGTCAAGACAACCCTGAGACTTAAATTACAGACCTGAGCTTCCTTGAGTGAGTCTATGGAATTTTGCCTGACATTTCCTTCTGGTTAGGTGTCTTTTCCTATCATCCTTGAATCCCCAACTTCTTTACTCCCTTCCCCTCTGAGCCCTTTCTAATAAATCATTTGCAAGGATTCTTGAGATATGCTTCTAGGACACCTAACCCAAGACAAGGAGTCAATGACTCATGGCTTTATGACTTGAGCAACTTCACAGATGAGTGGGAGGGGAAAGAGTGATCAATAGTAGTGTTTGAAACAACCAACGACTGTCATGTAAACTCTCTTGCTCCAACCTGCTTTTAACTGCCCTCCTACACCTTCAATTCCCTTGTCTCTCTCTCCTCAGTCCTATACACCTAACAAAACTCTAATCCTAGACAAATCCTGCATGCATGCATGCTCAATTGCTCAGTTCTGTCCGACTCTTTGACACCCCATGGACTGTAGCCCACCAGGCTCCTCTGTCCATGAAATGTCCCAGGCAAGAATCCCAGAGTGGGTTGCTATTTCCTCCTCCAGGGGATCTTCCCAACCCAGGGATCAAACCCACATCTTCTGTGACTTCTGCATTGGCAGGCAGATTCTTTACCACTGAGCCACCTGGGAAGCCTAGATAAATCCCACTCTGTCTATTCACAGCAGCACCTGCACAGGTCATTACAACTGAAGGAAAATATATGACTGTGCCAACAGGTTTTGGTTTATGACCACTGATTTCAAGCACATCTTTCCCAAAGTCAAGAAATGCTACCACCGTTCCATGTTCCATTATTTATCCCAAGGTCTTAGAAGACCATTTCACAGCCACTCCTCTCTTCTCAACTCTCTTAATACTTCCTTCTCCACCCACATCCTGATGACGTTTGGCTTCCTATTTCACTAAAAAGCACAGCTAGTGAGAAGAGAACTTTCTCAAGACTCTCTCAAGACCTTTGCAATTGCTATTCTTTTCTCTGACTCTTTGCTCAGCCATCTGCATATATTATTTCTCGCTTTCTTTATGTCACATACAGGAGACTTTTCCCTGATCACCCTGCAGTATCCCCTGTTATGCTTATTTATTTTGAACTACAGCACTTATCACCATTTGGTACATTATATAATTCTTTTTATATTTCCTATTTTTCTTCTCCTTCCTCTATGAGTTTTATTATTTTGTTTGTTTTTTGTTTGTTTTTTTTACTGCTCTGTCTTCAGCACCTAGAACATTGTCTGACATAAAGTGAGTTCCCAGGCATTATTCGCTGAAAAAATGAATGAATAGGAAAGATACCCAAGTCTCCAACCAAATAATCAGGTCAAATGTGCAAATATATAGCAACTGGGCATTCTTATTATTCAAGTACATTATGTGTATTTTGGCAAATATTTTGAGTTTGAGTATTTTATCATTAACTCAGCATTCTGATTAGAAAAATTATGTGTGCGTCTGTGCTAAGTTGCTTCAGTCATGTCTGGCTCTTCATGACTCTATGGACTGTAGCCCACCAGGCTCCTATGTCCATGGGATTCTCTTACTGGACTGGGTTGCCATGCCCTCCTCCAGGGCATCTTCCCAACCCAGGGATCAAACCTGCATCTCTTATGTCTCCTGCGTTGGCAGGTGGGTTCTCTATCACTAGCACCACCAATGATACTGGATATTTAAATTTCTAGAATATTTATCCAATATTTATTGAATGAAACAAGTATGTAATGAGTCATCAATTACTGAATATTGGCTCACAAAATTTGTAATAAGAAACTCCAGATTTTCTATCAACAACTCTTTAGCCAAATGCATCAGTTCAGTTCAGTTCAGTTACTCAGTCATGTCTAACTCTTCGTGACGGCATGGACTGCAGCACGCCAGTCTTCCCTGTCCATCACCAGCTCCTAGAGCTTACTCAAACTCATGTCCATCGAGTTGGTGATGCCATCCAACCATCTCATCCTCTGTCGACCCCTTCTCCTCCCACCTTCAATCTTTCCCAGCATCAGGGTCTTTTCAAATGAGTCAGTTCTTCACAGCAGGTGGCCAAAGTATCATTTTGAAAAACTGGAGACATTTTCGGACAAGGAAGATGAGTATAATCTGTTTAGTACCAAATATGACTTCTATGATTACAAAGAAACACTATTTTTCAGATCTATATAACACAACTGAGGGCACCCCATATGGCTACTTTGCTACATTTTGGTTCTCTAACATTCAGCATTAAAGAGTTCCTCACCCTTTAAACATTTATACACAGAGAGACGTGTAGGGACACACCCCTGAACCTGGTATTAATTCTGTTTGGCAGGATAACAGAGGAAAGCAAAGCTCAAATTATTAGCACAGGCACATAAAACACTTGTAGCATTTTCAGATCCCTGTGTGGAGTATCACCCTTTATTGCTTTTTTTGGAAAAGTATTCTGGAGAACAGATAAATGATTTCCCATACCAGCCTCAGCTTGCCTCAATGAATCATCAATCCAAAAACAAAAATGGGAAGAACCAGTCCATTTAAAACAGATGACCTTCTCCAGATTTGGGGCATTTACTTCACAGGTAGACCAACTGCAGCGGTATCAGGGCTTTGGCCAATAGATCCTGAAGCCAATCCACAGAAGAACTGGTGAGAACACAGCCCAGTAGTCTTTCTACACGCCAGTGTTCTTCAGTGATATTCTCCAAGTCAGAGTTTTCCATCATGAAAAATTTTCTCTTGAGAATGTGAAGTTTTATTTTAGCAGCATCTTTACAAATTATACACTTGTAATAACTACAAAAATGCTTTGTTTTCATAGCCAGAAAAATTAAACAATATCAAAGCAATTGACAGATGTCAAGCAATCAAAGAACCCTTCTCAGGATCCATGACATTTCAAGTTCGGGCAACATTACAGAACATCACTCTATCCTCTACATTTACTCATAAGGTGACCAGTACGTGTTTTTAATCATTCCATGCTATGCATTTTGTCCCTCTAACCCCAGCTTGCATTTTCCATGCACAGAGCCTTTCCTATTGCTTCTCTTTAGCAGATACACTGGGCAGGGTCTTGACATATAAGCTCACAAAAGGGTATCTTGAAGGGAACCAAAACCCAGCGGCACATCTGTAAAATCTTTGCCACTCAGCTCAATAAGCATTATATTCTTCCTACCATGTGCAAAGTACTTCCTTACATACTGCAAAATTTACGATGACCTCAACTAACAAGTTCTCTGACAGAAATGAAGGCACCTACAGCCTAGAAGGGGAAACATAAAAAGAGCTCTATTACAACACTGGCTGCAATATGTTTTGTAATTGGAATTGTAGCTCAGATGCTATAAATTGATTATCTAGTTAACATCTAAAATGTTTAGTGTGGGTTTCTTTTCCCTATTTTTGATCTCTTTTTTAAGGTTAGTTAATGATATCAGAAGCTGAAGCTCCAATACTTTGGCCATCCGATGCGAAAAGTTGAGTCACTTTAAAAGACTCTGATGCTGGGAAAGATTGAGAGAAGGAGGAGAAGGGGAGGACAGAGGATGAGATGGTTGGGTGGCATGATCAACTCAAAGGACATGAGTTTAAGCAAAATCTGGGAGATAGTGAAGGACAGGGAAGCCTGACGTGCTGCAGTCCATGGGGTAGCAGGGTCAGACACAACTGAGCAACTGAACAACAATGATATCAGATAACTATAATAGAGAAGATTTCAAATATATACATCTTAATATTCTCCATTAAGAAGTTATTTTCCCAAAGGCAACCATGTCTGGAACATATTAGGTAGACACTGAACAATGATTTGTTTAATGACTGAATATGAAACAGCATTTGGGATTATAACTCCAAACCTGGAAGTAGATTTTAACTTTAAGGAGAATTTTAACTTTATGTTAACTTTAAACTTAACTTTAAATTTAAATTAAATCTTTAAGGATAATGAATAGATAGCTTTAATCAGTTCTAGGTTCTAGGTTTCAGGGATTAACTAGAGACAGAACACAAGTTGATTACATCTCAGAGGAAAATGTGTCTGACCTTCAGTCGGTTTCGTTTGTGCAAAACACTAGAGAATTCTGGGTATTTCTTCCTAGTTTCCTGGAAATAGCTGTTATTCGAGACACCTACAAGAGCTGTCTTCCCTCTGAAATGTTGCAGGACACAGCCCAGGCTGAGCCTGCTGCTCTTCTAACAAGATCACTGCTGCTTTGTAACAAGGCTGTGTGCTCACACAGGGAAGGGAGTGAAGTGTCAGGGCAAGGCTGCAGAAATGATGTGTGTAGAACAACATGAGTTCTCGGCTAAATCTCGCTCCTTTTTGTCTCTGTGACCATTTTTTATTGATCTTCTATTTTTATTGAAGTACAGTTGATTTACAATGTTATGTGAATTACTGCTATACAGAAAAGTGATTCAGCTATCCATATATGTGAAATTCAGATACACATATATATGCATATGTATAACTGAATATATGTATATATATACACTTTTATTTATATATATATATATTCTTTTCCATCTATGGTTTACCAAGATGCAAGCTTTCATATGTAGAACAGATAAACAAGATCCTACTGTACAGCACAGAGAAATATATTCAATAAAGTTTGCTCCTTATTGTTGTTCTTACTGAAGACTCACCAAGATTAAAACAAAGCTTGAGTAATAACCAAATAGGAATTGGGAGTTCACCCTTAATGTACTCCATTAAGAAAATATAAATTTTTAACCTAAGGAGTAGGTTAGCAAGTGAGGTTAGTAATTGGGAAAAAAAATCAGTTAAAAATTCAACCCCCTCTTTGTTTTTATACTGTGTTTTCCAAATTTGTATAAGGCATTTATCACTAAACCTTTACATTTAATGAATACCATTATATAGACAAAAGTAATTTCATACATCAAGAATGCAATAATGAAGAGTTACATTTCAAATATGACTTTGAATTTACCTGAGGTAAATCCATTATTTTATCCTCCAATTACAACATAATTGACTTTTTAGCTGTGGTATAATTGATATCCACATAAAAGACTTTCCATTAACCAATTCTGGAAATAAAGCTACTGTAATACGTCTATACAGAATTTGATTTTTCTTACTTAAAGGCCTTTTCAGCTGCAAAAATGCCTTTGCTTTCAAAGCACCTCTGTTTCATGAACTGTGACAAAGTGAAAGGTTTTGACATGAACATTCTCCTGGTTAACTTTTGCCTGATACTGGCTTCAATGATTATCCTGCCGAAAAATCACACCTAATGTTTGCATTTGAGAAGTCACTTTTCCCCCCACAGATTCTAGGAGAGAGTGGGAGGAATTTGCAGCAGAGAACTGAAGGATAGAGTAGGACTCACCGAGAATACTCAGGATATTATCAGTAGAAATAGAAAATTGCTTTTGAACATTATTACAGACTTCCTACAGATTCTTGAATCATCAGGAACACAAACGAAGGCGGGGATCAATTGTGATTATGTTTCTGGTGATCATTGCCAGTTTGAAATAGGCACTTTCACATTTATTTTTAAACAATTGAGAACTGAGTTTATTTTTAAATGCTGGCAAAGGTAGCTTACAATCAACCCACAGTCTAGTCTCAATGAATCTTAATCAAGCTCTAATCTCAAGACAGAGTGGGCTTTCCAAGTCTTTTGGTGACTACTTCAAAAGTCAGTGTCCTAAAGAAAGGCAGGCATGGAGGTGAACAAAGGATCTGTATGCTACAGTGGTGGCATCTAACTTTAAAATAAGGGTAATTTCTTTAGAGCAACCACAGCAGAATGCAAAGGCTGGTGAGCTTTGAACCCATGTTACAAAGCAAGGGGAGATATCTTCCTGCCCTGGTGTGGCGTGGGTGTCACCAGGAGAGATATGCAAGCTGTTTTCTAAGTTCCCATTGAAAAGATAGATACCTGGATCTCCTATCCTAAGCAGGAGCTCAAAATGAAAAGGAAAACAACTTCAGCCTCATATTAAATTTGAGTTATGGTGCTACAGAGAAGCTGATATTTCCAGGAAGAGTTATAACTGCAGCAAAAAGGGCCATTTGCTTCCAACTTTGAAAGAATGACGGCCCACCAGGGTCTCGGTACAGCCCACCTACCTGCAGCTCTCAGCTTTTCACACAAAATAGCAGCTTCTTGCCATTCTGCTATTGGCAAAAAAAAAAAAAAAAAAAAGTGCAGTCTTGAAGAGGTTTCTTGGTGTAACATTAGCAGTTAATCAGATAATTGCTGAACCTCTTGCCAATAGCCTGCAGCCATTTGCTGTTCTGAATAATAAGTGGATTATTAATTTCTTCATCCTGGCCCTGAGCCCCAGCTCCTGCTCCCTCTGCTGCCTCCTGCCTCCCCGCTGTGTCAGCAACCCCACTCACAAGCTTATGCTTTCTATCCTTCACATAAACCAAGATGTAAATTGTTGCTTGTAGACCCCATAGGTAAATCCTTCCTGCACTTAGAATGCAGAGATTGAGGGCGCTCTTATTTTTTTCTCGAGAAAGCCTACTTTCAACTGCTCCCAGGTTATCAGAACCAGACCACAAGGGAAGAGGGCAGTGATGCTGTTCATTTCTACAAAAATCATGTTTGTTTGGCATAAAACAGTCTGATGCTTGTTGAGTCTTTGCCACAGAGAGTTGGGTTTGTCTATCGTTGAGCACCTCAATTGAACACCCAGTAATTGCAAGCATTGCCATAGATACTTGAGAAGAAGCAAGGTAAGACATAGGTTCTGTGTATTCCAGGTAATCCTGTCCTACAGAGGGCAGAGATCCCTACATAATAAGTAAATATAAACAACAATGAGAGATGCAGAAAAGAAGTTAAAAACTATGCTACAAGAAACTCTAAGAAAAGAGAACTGACACCTGCTGAGACACTCAGCAAAAACATTCTGGAGAAGAGGGTTGTATTTGAGAAGCTGGGCCTGGGCTGGGAAGAGGAGACAAGAAAGATACTCTATGGAGAGAGAAGAACTGACATAAACCCAAACCTTCGCCAGGTTCACTCATTCATTGGGTTCATTGTGTATATTAGGCACTCTGCTGGTCTCTGGAGATGCATGGATCAATAAGACACAGTCACACCCTCAGGCAGGAGACAGACAAGTAAACAAATTACTAAAAGATGATATACAATAGGGCAAAAAAATAGGTTCAAAGTGGGGAATATTTTTTTTTTACTGGAGCATGGGGAAGAAGAGACAATAAGCATGGAAAGATGAATTAGTGCCAGAGTAAAGAGCCACAAAAGCTATAGGATAATGAACTAATGACTCAGGAGCTAAATATGGAATTGGGGATTTATAAAAAGGCAGGGTAGAGTCATGAAATATTTCACAGGGAGAATCACTGGGAGGGGAGGGTGAAGGAAAAGAAAGCAAAAGCACTCTAAGTTATCTCTGAAATTTCCTCAACATAGCTTTCATAAAATTAAACTCTAAACTATGCTCTTTAAAAATATTAGGATTCAATTAAAGTTGTCCAAATTTAGCAAAAAGGGATCATGAAGATATGGACTAATTCACATATGAAAAATGATACCAGGAATCAAGCAATTAACTCACAGGCATGTAGAGCTAGAAAATAGCCTAGAAATCACTTAAACTACCTTCCTCATATTGCAGCTGAGGCTATAAACTCAAGAGAGAGTGAATGGCTTTTCCAGGGTCATACATTTAAGAAAGCTGACACTAGATCTAGAAGGGCTTTTTCTAAGTTCTGATTCAGAGCCAACTAAAGCCAGGGTTCTATTGTGCAATTTAAGTTTGCACAATGGTGGCAACCAAGACTTCTACACCAAAAATGATGCTCTGGTTTCCACGGCTGTCATCCTAACACGCTGGCATACGTCCATCTCGTCTCCTTTCCTCGAGCCCTAACCCACTTCACAAGGCTACTGGAATGCTCTTTCTGAACATTCATCTGATCACACATTTTCCTTCAGAAAGCCCTGAGTAGACCTTATTTTAGAAGCGGCTTGGCCAACACCTAACACTAGCGATTGCACCCCCTCGCAACACTCTTCTTCACTGTACCAGCACCTCCCACCTTCACGACTCCTGATCCCGCCAGTCAGTGTAACGAACATCCCAGGACATGCCTGTACGCCTTTGCTGACACTGTTCCCTCCGCTCGGATGGCCTTTCACAAATAATCAACAAATGGGTGCAATCAAGTATTAAGAGGTGCCCTGAGAAAGAGCTGTACAGAATATGGCAGGACACAAAAGAGGGAGCAATTTCTCCCATTTTGTCATGGTCAGGAAAGGTTTCATATAAAGTGGTTCCTTTGAGCAGATTCCTAACGATGAGTAGGTGTTTCACAGACAGATAAAATGGGCCTTAGTGTTTCAAGCTGCTTTTGCACTACAAATGCCACAATAGTTGTAACAGACGTTCTGTTCCTTGCAAAACCACAAACATTTACCATCTGCCCCTTAACAGAAAATGTCTGCCCATTTCTTCCTTGGCTATGAGCCCTTGGAGGTCACAGAAAAATTCTATTTTTATAGTCTTGTTCTTAGTGTGTGGAGTTGCTCAGTCATGTCCAACTCTTCGCGACCCCGGGGACGTAGCGCCCAGGCTCCTCGGCCCATGGGATTTTCCAGGCATGAATACTGGAGTGGGTTGCTATTTCCTTCTTGTTCTTAGTATTTAATTGATACTCAGAAACTGTTAGTTCAATAAATTAATGAGAAAAGGTAAATATGTTACACATTTTCTAGGAAAGAAGGCAAGGAGACAAATGAAAAAATTTAGGGGAAGGCTCTTCAATAGAGCTTATATTTTAAAAAATTATATTAGCTAGGTCAGTTTTTTGATTAATATGAAGCCATCTCAATTATCCACAACAGTTTCTTCTGCCCCTGTCTCCACATATCTGAGGTTTTGCTTCTCAGGGCTGAAATTGAATTTTTTTTTTTTTAAGATTTTTTTGACATGGACCAGTTTTTTAAAAGTCTTTATTGAGTTTGTTACGATATTGCTTCTGTTTTATGTTTTGGTTTTTTGGCCGTGAGGCATGTGGATCTTAGCTCCCTGACCAAGGATCATACCCACGCCCTCTGTATCAGAAGGCAAAGTCTTAACCATTGGACCAGGGAAGTCCTGACATTGTATGCTTATAGAAGGACTCGAGTGTGATGGTTCAGTGAAGATGAGAAAGTAAAGTTCCCAAATATGACAAACTTTCTGTATCCATTTAGACAGCCAGCAGTGAGTACGAAGAGTCTAAATCTCTTTAGGATCAAGGACTCAGGGGAAGTCACCCACATCACGGCTGACACACACAGCCAACATACCTGTTCATTTGTCAGAAAGCCCCTAATGCAGTGGTCACCACTGCATAGCCTGGAGCATGAATTTATCACAAGGAAATTGGTTCCTAAATGTAAAATTCAATACATCAAACTCCACCAGGCAGACCAGAGAGAGAGACAGAAAGTAGATTTAATATTGCATTTGGCCATCAGAGCTCCTATACATTCACCATTATTTACCCAAAGGCCTGCAGGGAAGCAGAAGTGACAAATAAAACTTTATTCCCCTGATGAATTTTTCAGGGCCACTCTTAATATTGGAGCTTTCAAGATGAGAAATGATTATATTTGACTGGTCCTCAAAGAATCTCATCACAGAACAGGCGACATCTAGGGGCAAGACACAGATGGACGGGACTTTCGAACATGGACTCCAGCCATTCAGTCACCAAAATGTATTGGAGCAGAGGTTGCAGCTAGGTGTTCCCAGAAATAAAGGAAAATGCAGAGCCTAGTCCTTGCTCTTGGGTAACCTTAGGGGAAATGGATTAAGAAGAGAGATACAGGGAAAGTTACTCAGCCTAAGAATGACGCTAAATGGAAAAGAGTGGAAGGATCCTCATTTTCAGAGCTCGGAGAGAGGGCAGAGTTATTAAGAAAATATTCCCCATGAAGGAGGCAAAGTTTAAAGGGTCTAAAATGGTGTGGCTTGGCAGAGAAGGATGCTAGAAGGCAACTGCAGACTGAGGAGCCTGGTCTGAAATCCATGGCAGGGAGTAACGAGAGATGAAAGCGATGAGATGTGGGCAGGTAATTAACTCCAGCAGGCCTTGAAACACGTGCTGAGAAGCACAGGTTTCATAATAAGAATATCTTATAGTTAGAGCAGTGTTGCTTTGCAAATCATGTTTGCGTGCATTATTTCCTGCCAGTAACCTAATTTCTGTAGATTGAAATCCTCTATTACCCTTCGTTCTCTCTGCTTCACCTCATCGTCAACACATCACCCATCTAACCTCTAAACGTATGCTGAAATGAAACTTCTTCTGGGGAAGGTTTCCTTGACTCCCAGACTAGATCTGATCTCCATTTTCCCTGCGATTATTCTCAGAATACCCTGTGAAACTCCTAAGGAAGGTAACCTAGAGATGGTATGGTTGTGCCATTCCCCAAACTTTTCAGGAACTCCGGCCCACTTGGGTCTTTCACTCCAAGACCCAAAGAAGTTACCCATATTCTCATGATCCAAGATGCAGCTATGACCAATGCTACATTCCAATCAGCAGAAACAGAGGAAGGGACAAAAACAAGGGACAAGGTGTTCCTGGGGAAGGCTGTTGGAAAGTGCCCCATGATATTTTCACATTTATCCTATTCATCAGAACTTAGTTACATGACCTCCTTCATTGAAAAAAAGGTTGGTAGCAATGGATGGACCTAGAGATTGGTCTTACTAAGTGCAGTAAGCCAGACAGAGGATGACAAATACTATGTGATATCACTTACATGCAGAATCTAAAAAAGTTTTAATGATACAAACGAATTTATACACAAAACAGAAATAGACCCACAGACATAGAAAACAAAATTATGGTTACCAAAGTGGAAAGAGAAAAGGGAGGGATAAATTAGAAGCTTGGGATTAATATATACACACTACTATATATGAAATAGATAACCAACAAGGACCTGTTGCATAGTACAGGGAACTATACTCAATATTTCATATCAGTGTATAAGGGAAAAGAAAGAATCTGAAAAAATACATATATGTGTGTACAACTAAATCACCTATTGTACACCTGCAACTAACACATTATAAATCAACTACACTTCAATTAAAAAAAAAAAAAACCCAGCATATTGACAGCTACCAATTCTGCTACTCTGGAATATAAGGGAAAAAAATATCAGAGGACAACTAGCCGTCTCTTGTTGTTGTTCAGTCACTAAGTCGTGTCCAACTCTTTGCAACCCCATGGACTGCAGCACACCAGGCTTCCCTGTCCTTCACTGTCTCCTGGAGTTTGCGCAAACTCATGACCATTGAGTCAGTGATGCCATCCAACCATCCAACCATCTCATCCTTTTTCATCCCCTTTTCCTCCTGCCCTCAATTTTTCCTAGCACCAGGGTCTTTTCCAGTGAGTCAGCTCTTCATATCAGGTGGACCAAGTACTGGAGCTTCAGCTTCAGCATCAGTCCTTCCAATGAATATTCGAGGTTGATTTCCTTTAGGATTGACTGGTTTGACCTCCTTGCGGTCCAAGGGACCCTCAAGAGTCTTCTCCAACACCACAGTTCAAAAGCATCAATTTTTCGGCACTCAGCCTTCTTTATGATCCAACTCTCACATTCATACATGACTACTGGAAAAACCATAGCTTTGACTATATGGACCTTTGTCAGCAAAGTGATGTCTCTGCTTTATAATACTCTGTCTATGTTTGTCATAGCTTTTCTTCTAAGGAGCAAGCGTCTTTTCATTTCATGGCTGCAGTCACCATCCTCAGTGATTTTGGAGCTCAAGAAAATAAAGTCTGTCACTGTTTCCACTTTTTTTCCCCATCTATTTGCCATGCAGTGATGGAACTGGATGTCATGATCTTAGTTTTTTGAATGAATTTTAAGCCAGGTTTTTCAGGTAAGGTGGCATGGTATTCCCATCTCTTTGAGAATTTTCCAAGTTTCTTCTGATCCAAACAGTCAAAGGCTTTAGCATAGCCAATGAAACAGAAGCAAATGCTTTTCTGGAATTCCCATGCTTTCTTCATGATCCAACAAATGTTGGAAATTTGATGTCTGGGTCCTCTGCCTCTTTGAAACCCATTTTGTACATCTGGAAATTCTTGGTTCACACACTGCAGAAGCCTAGCTTGAATGATTTTGAATATAACCTTGCTAGCATGTGAAATGACTGCAACTGTATAGTAGTTTGAACATTCTTTATCACTGCCCTTTTCCAGTCCTGTGACCACTGCTGAGTTTTCCAAATTTGCTGATACTGAGCAGCACTTTATTGAGTGCAGCAGTTTAAAAGCATTACATTTTACAATTTTAAACAGCTCAACTAGAATTCCATCACCTCCACTAGCTTTGTTCATTGTAATGCTTCTTAAGGCCCACTTGACTTCACACTCCATGATGTCTGCCTCTAGATAAGTGACCATACCATTGTGGTTATCCAGGTCATAAAGACCTCTTTGTATAGTTCTTCTGTGTATTCTTGCCACCACTTCTTAATATCTTCTGCTTCTGTTAGATCCTTATGGCTTGTGTCTTTATTGTGCCCTTCCTTGCATGAAATGCTCCCTTGGTATCTCCAATTTTCTTGGAGAGATTTCTAGTCTTTTCCACTCTGTTGTTTTCCTCTTTCTTTGAGGAAAAGAAATACTTACAAATACTTACAAACACTTACAAAGCCTTTCTTATCTCTCCTTGCAACTCTCTGGAACTCTGCATTCAATTGGGTATATCTTTCCCTTTCTCCTTTGCCCTTTGCTTCTCTTTTTTTCCTCAGCTATTTGGAAGGCCTCCTCAGACAACCACTTTGCCTTCTTGCATTTCTTTTTTGGGAGGGTGGTTTTAGACACAGCTTTTGAAGTGTTAGCCTATTGTGTTCCTCCTTTGCCTGAAGAACACAGTTTTCTACTGTGACAGGCTCCATATTTCTGTTTGGCATTGGTGCACAGTGAGTCAAAATTTTTCCAACAAATCTGGGGCTAGTCTGGGATCTGCTCATGGGCAGGAGGTTCTGCAGGGTCCCTTGGCTTGATTCGATGCTTGGGGGTTTCTCTCCACACCAGGCTCCTCTGGGAGAGTGGAGGTTTGGAGGATTTCTCTGAGGCTAGCAGTCTCTTACACAAGTCCAACACTTGACAGTGAAATTAACTGTTTGTAAATCTATATTTCTAGATTATTTTTTTGGTCTGTTAGCTTCACTGGATAATGCACAGTGTCAGAGCAAGAATTGAACCTAGTTTGCTCAGCAAGTTATCCTCAACACTTGGCACGCTGCCTGGTGCTAAATACAAGATACAGATAGCTGTCAAAAAAAAAAGATGCTTGAATGAATGTTGATGACAGTAGGTTTAAAATCTGCCAATTGCATAGAAAAGCAATACTGAATATTTTTTCTTCAGGTTGTGTGCGAGGTACTGGATATAAAAGGATGAATAAAATAAGGTCATCTTGTGGTGGGGAAAGAAAAGCTTTCACTTCTAGTGTTGGCCTTCAGATACCACATTGTCTCTCCAAATGATACATGATTGATCAGGCTTAGGGGGCTTCCCTGATAGCTCAGCTGGTAAAGAATCTGCCTGCAATACAGGAGACCCCGGTTTGATTCCTGGGTTGGGAAGATCTGCTGGAGAAGGGATAGGCTACCCACTCCAGTATTCTTGGGCTTTTCTCACGGCTCAGCTGGTAAAGAATCTGCCTGCAATGTGGGAGACCTGGGTTAAAGTGTGACCGTCCCAATAATTTCTAGAGAAATAATTTCAAGAGAAATTGCCATATAACAAAGGAATGCTTTCCTGAGATTGGGAAATATTAGTGAGGGTCTAGATTAGGAAGATGAGATGAACTCCTAGAATCCTTAAAGTCACACAAACAAAATCAGAGGTTCAGTTTCTCAGACGAGTCCGACTCATTGCTACCCCATGGACTGCAGCATGCCAGGCTTCCCTGTCCTTCACTATCTCCCGGAGTTTGCTCAGACTCACGTTCATTGATTTGGTGGTATCATCAAACCACCTCATCCTCTGTCACCCTCTTCAGAACACATCAAATCTGATGTCTCCCAAAGGTGAGTGAGCATGAGAATCACCTGGGGAAAATTTTAAATCACCCCTCACCCTCTGGGCCCTAAGGCCTAATGAATCGTTATCTTTAAAGATGAGACTGAGTAAGATTTTTCCAAAGATGTCCAAGTTACTCTTGTTCATAGTTATGCAATAATAGTTCACCACATCTCTCACACTTCAATTCCATACTTAAACTCACGATTTTCATTGGAAAAGACCCTGATGCTGGGAAAGACTGAAGGCAGGAGGAAAAGGGGATGACAGAGGATGAGATGGTTGGATGACATCACTGACTCAATGGACATGAGTTTCAGAAAACTCCAGAAGATGGTGAAGGACAGGGAAGCCTGGTGTGCTGCAGTCCATGGGGTCACAAAAAGTCAGACATGACTGAGAGCCTGAACAACAACAAATACTTCACAGCTTGCTTCATGGCAAGCATCCAAAATAGAGAGCCTATATGCTTCAGTTCAGTTCAGTTCAGTCGCTCAGTCGTGTCCAACTCTCTGAGACCCCATGAATCGCAGCACGCAAGGCCTCCCTGTCCATCACCAGCTCCCGGAGTTCACTCAAACTCATGCCCATCAAGTCGGTGATGCCATCCAGCCATCTCATCCTCTGTTGTCCCCTTCTCCTCCTGCCCCCAATCCCTCCAAGCATCAGGGTCCTTTCCAATGAGTCAACTCTTTGCATGAGGTGGCCAAAGTACTGGAGTTTCAGCTTCAGCATCAGTCCTTGCAATGAACACCCAGGGCCTACATGCTTAGTCGTGTCCAACTCTTCACAACCCTAGGGACTGTACCTAGCCAGGCTCCCCTATTCATGGGATTTTCCAGGCAAGAATATTAGAGTGGTTGCCATTTCCTCCTCCAGGGGAAAATGGCAAGGGAACCCACTAATTCCTCTTTCTGCAGAATCCTAGAGGAAATTCAGTGTAGCAGTGGGGCATTGTAGCTAAAATGGATGGATGCAGGCCTTGGCACTATATTCAGCTATTAGACATGAATCCTTGGGAAAACTTTATAAATTTTCCAAGATTCATTTTTTCTCATTTTCTCATCTGTAAAATGAGAATCATCAAAGTATTAGCTCAAAAGGTTTTGTTTTGTTTGTGGTAATAAAATGAAATATGTAAGCCATTAGAACAAATTATTATTTCTTCCAGTTTGTTTAGGACAATGATACCCACTATAAAATGTTTTTATAACCGTGAACAGAGAAATACTCTAAAAGATTTGCAAAACCCTCATAACTCAAGAAACTTACACAAACAATTTGAAAAATAGAAGGAATTATTATTACTCAAATGGAGAAACACACATTTGACGTGTTTTGACCCTTGTATACTTGTGGTCATTGTTGTTTAGACTCAAAGTCAAGTCTGACTCTTTGCAACCCCTTCAACTACAGCCTGCAAGGTCCTCTGTCCATGGGATTTCCCAGGTAGGAATACTGGAGTGGGTAGCCACCTCCTTTCCCAGGGGATCTTTCCAACCCAGGGATCAAACCTGCATCTCCTGCATTGCAGGTGGATTCTTTACTGCTGGGCCACCAGGGGATCCCACGTATATCTGGACTTTTCACCAAATTACAAAAACCTTTTTCTTCACTAATTTGCCCATCGAAAAGTGACAACTTCTGAAAGTTAGACAATGCAATTATTTCTTGTCACGATATTATAAGACTGCATTGGCAAACTCTGTGAATTAGAGGTCTCTATTTATAATGAATTTAGAATTTTTAGATACAGAACCAACTATTCCTGCTTCATTTTCTCAGTTTCCAGCTGTCAATCAAAGATGGGCCAGTAACAGTGACCACTTTTTTCCTTTTTTAATCCTCATGGGCCTTAGAACAAGAATGTAAGAGGACGGATTATACCTTGCAAGCTGAGGAGTATCTATTATTTTTGGTGAACAGAGCCAAAGAAAATTTTGAGACATTATTGGGGGTGCTAGTGGTAAAGAACCTGCCTGCCAATGCAGGAGACATAAGAGATATGGGTTTGATCCCTGGGTCAGGGAGATCCCCTGGAGGAGGAAATGGTACCCCATTCCATTCCTCTTGCTTGAAGAATCCCATGGACAGAGGAGCCTGGCAGGCTACAGTCTATAGGGTCTCAAAGAGTTGGACATGACTAAAGCAACTTAGCACACAAATGAAATAAAAGAACAGGGCTTCAAAATACTACCTGTCAGAAGAAAGAAAACAGCAGAGGGTATTTTCCACAACTCCCACTGCAGTGTACTGCACCAGGAAAGGGCTGAGAGAGGATATACAGGAAGATTAAATAGTATCTCGAACAGTGATATCCCCAGAGATCTTAGGCTTTTTTTTATTTTTCCAGGCCTAAAAATTGGCAGAATTTCGAGTAAATCACAAAAGCAATTGTCATAGAGCACATTCACAGCTGCTCAAACAACTATTTTAAGGCGAGGGAAGCTGGCAGGCAGAGGGAGTCAGGATAAAATGAATCAGGATGGAGAATATAAAACAGGGTGAAAAAAGGAAGGGCTGTGACTTCTAAGGTAATTCGGCCTCTGTGTTTGCATTTATAGAGAAGACGGTTGATGGGATTGTCGTAAGGTATGTTTTAACCATTTTAATGCATGACAGTGTTGCTGTGGAGGCTGGGGAAGAAAATGATAGATCAGTTTCCAAGATAGACTCCAGGTTTAACTCCCTCACAATTTCTCCAGTGGCTCAGAGTTGAAATTTTTGTACGGAGATGCCTAAATAACTAACAACTTCTAAGCCTCAAAAAAAAAAATCAGAATTTCAAAATGATGACAATGGGAGCAATTGAAAGGACTGCACAGGAACTCCTTACTGAGTGTTCATTCACAACACCGTTCTGAGACTATCATCGTAGACAGAGGAAAGTGAAGGAAGTCCCCCCATTGCTATGATGGACATCATCTGTGTCATAAACATTTGGCAAAGCAGAAGTTAGTCATTTCATCATGACACTAATTCACCTATCCAGATGGGATTACACACCATGGGATGCCGTTAGCAGCTAACTTATCTCTAAATATTACAAGCAAGATGTTTCGCTGTCTCTTGATGTTTACTAACCTTTCGTGGCTTTCATTTTTAACACAAATTCCTATTAAAATTGGTAGCTGAGTTTGGGCTTATTTTAGTTGCTTTTAAAGATAAAAACATTCTTCAAGGACATTTATATATAGTGGGCTTTACAACAAGGGAAATATATGGTTAACGGCTAACACTACAGCCCGATCAGCATTTTAATGTGTGAACCGAAGCAAGGCCAAAATAGTACATCATTCGACTGCAGTATATCTTAACTCCTTCTATAGTCATCTATCATGTTTCTTCTGAAAGTCCACCTTGGACCAGTCACTGGCAGAGATGTTGAATGAAAAAGCCCTGGTCACTCTCATCATGTCACTTAGTCTATTTAAACAAATAATTAAAATAGGAGCCTGTGTTTGTCTTAACACAAGAGTAACTATTAGTGAGAAATAGCTGACATTCAATAAACTGCACATATTTAGGGTATATCATTTTATAAGTTTTGACATATGTATACATTAATGAAAACGTCACCACACCTAAAATCCATACACATAACGCCCCAGGGTCTTCTTGTATTTTACACCTTTGTAATCTTTCCCTCCTGACCGTCCCCGCGTGCCTCCTTCCCTGGTTTCCACCGATCTGGTCTCCGTCACAAGTTCGCGTTGTCTAGAGTTCTGTGTAAATGAGGTCACACAGTATATTTTCTTACTTATGTAGCCTCTTGTGCTCAGCATTATTATTTTAAGAATTATTCATGTTGTTGTGTGTACACACTATCTATTCTTTGCATTGTTAAGTAGTACTCTATTGTCTGAATATATCACCATGTGTTCTTCTATTCGTCTATGATAGATATTTAAATTGTTTCCATTTGCAGCCATTAAAAATAAAGCTTCAGTGAAAAAGCCTGGCATTTCATTATATCTGGGTTGTAAGTGAATGCGAGGAGAAAAGAAATTCAGATGAGAGATGGTTGTACTTTGGGATAAGCCTTGCACTTAAGAGGTTTGAGGGTTTTGTTCATTAACATTCTCCTTGTTGTTGTCAGTTATAGGGATAAGCAGATCTAAAGATGGAAAGAGGGGTTAACTGATACTCTAGGAAGTCCTTCCAGGGGTCCAAATTCAGTGAAACTACTTATACACTACACAAGCTTTGGAATAAAGCTTCTGATACTTGGGGAAAATAAATGTTTGTCCTTGGAAATCTGCTGCTCTCCGAGTTCACAGCACCGGTCAGATTGGTCTGGGACCACGTCACCAGAAACCTGGGACCATGGCTCACACATAACCGCACCTTCAGCCTCCATTACAGTATCTGTCTTACAGGTTCACTCAGAAAATATTAGTGGAAGAAAGGGAAAGAGGGTGGGAAGGAAGACAGGGTCAAGGGAAAGGGTAAATAAATAATGGATAAACTGATAAAAGTTGAGACATAGGAAATGAATATATTCATCTAAAGGATTAAGTTTGGCTGAAAGCATTGATAAAATAAGACAGATGCTCTAGATATTTGTATAACACTGAAAAAAATTAACGATGATTTCTGTGTTTAGAAATAAGAGAAAAACCCCTGGGTAAGGTGGCCTCTTTGGTGGAATAAAACTTTGTTCACATTTCTATTAGCCCTTTTCTCTCTTCTCTTTGTAGTAAATAAAATACCTTAATAGAATCTCACTATGCAATGAGCTTAGAAATGTCAGCTTCTGATGTATTATATCCTCAGTTCGTAGCACAGGGCCTGTTGATATTCAACAGCAGTCCATGGTAAGCTAATTACTACAGATAACAAGGATTCAATCTTCAGTATGCTAGAAGAAGCCATTTAAAGGTCACTGATCTTCCTCTCTTTCCTTAAAGCAAGCAAGATCCTATGACAGCACTTCTCCCTACACTTCTCCCATTCCCCACGTTTGTTCATAGTGTTCTCTCTATCTGAAATTCCCTCCCAAACCTCCATACATATCTGCATTAGAAATCTCAACCATCTTATTAAAACCCACTGAGAAGCAACTTTGAAACTCTAGTATGATTGACTGACAGAAGACCTCTTCCTCTAGGTACCCACACTATTTTATTTTCTTTCTCCTCTGGTGCTTATCCCATTATACCTTATATACTATTATTAGTTGTGTATTTATCTCTTTTATTAAACTGTAATATTCTTAAGAGAAGAGATCGGTCTTACTCATCTCTATACTTTCTGTGCATGTCTATGTGCTAGTCGCACAGTTGTGTCCGATTCTTTGTGACCCCATGGACTGTAGCCTGCGAGGCTCCTCTGTCTGGGATTGTCCAGGCAAGAATACTGGAGTGGGTTGTCATGCCCTACCCCAGGGGATCTTTCCAACCTAGGGATCAAACTCAGGTCTCCCACATTGCAGGCAGATTCTTTACTGTTTGAGCTACCCAGGAATCAAAATGACTTGTAAACAGTAGCAGTTTGAGAAATACTTCCTGGATGAATAAATAGGTCAATGAATAAAAGAAGTTAAACTTTCTAATGTTTACAATACATGAATGGCTAGAAGGAACACACTTTCCCAAATATCTCGCCCATTGTTTCCACTGAAATGTGAGAAAACCCCTACTTCTAAGGGTAAACTCCCTTCAAATAGAAATGCCATTTTAACATATCAGTTTATAAGTCATGAACTCTTTGGTTGTAATGAATTTATGCAAGTAATCAACCAGTTCCTTTAGAGGATCCTGAAAGAATAAATGTGGGAAAGGATGCAAGGCAGGAGAAGTCTAGTATATCTATAAAGACAAACAATAGGAATCTCTGGCATATGTATACACATGTGTATATAAACGTAGGTCCTGAAATTAGAATTTTATGGGATGATCAGAAAAAGAGCGTGAAAGGAAAAAGGTAAAAAGAATAATGCTAAAAGTAACGCAGTTACTTTTATAATTATGTTATATATATAGGTTATATATATATGTAATGTTATGTTATATATTATGTTATATATGTTATGTTATATGTTATGTTGTGTTCTATATATAGGTTATAATTATGTCTCGCTTCAGCATGACATAAGCAAAAATCTGGACTCAACTTTATAATTTTGCATATTTGGTACAGTGGGGTATGTGCATCCCTATATTTTTATTTTGGAATAAAAAGGGATATAAATTTCTGCTTTTAGATATGATGAAGTAATTTACTCCAATGAGGACAACAAGAAAAGGCAGGTAAAGAGCAAGAATTATGATATTACACCACAAAAGGTAAAAACAAGAAAGAATAGGGAAAAGAACATCTCTAAGACCAAAACTTTTGAGATTGAAGAGACAAATTTTAAGCCTTCAGAGGTGAACTGAAGTTCTGAAGCTCTTCCTGGGTCCATTGACCAATCCTAGGCCTGGCCTAGGGGTTTGGAATCCATACTTTGCCCTGACCACAGCCCCTGCAGAAGGACCAAGAAACCCTAGCGATTTGGTGACTGCACAGGCCTTGAATGGCAAAATTGGAGACTTCAGGTGTCTCAAACACACTTCCCATCTCCCCTTTAAACTTTTGTCAAATTGTGAAGCTACACATAACTCGAGTTTAAAGAACTAAGTTGAAAATCCCTGAGAAGCAGAACAGAAATTTCTTTTTCAACATAGTTCAGGGTGTGATTAGATTAAAGTGATGGTTGTCTCCCTCCCTACTCTCCTGCCTGGCAAAAGAAAAGACAAATCAAATCTGGTGAAAAAGAGCATCATCTGGCACCTCTACAGATTTTACAGTATCCAATAAGTAATCAAAAAATTACAAGGGACATGAAAGACAGGAATACACAGTCAGTAACAAAAAGAAAGTATAAACAATGATCAGAAGCCAACCCACAGATAATCCACATAGAGAAATTAATGATTTCAAAATGGTTATGATTAATTTGTTCAAAATAGTAAAAAAAAAAAAAAAATACATAGAATAAATTAAAGGAAAAAGGATTTCAAAAGAGAATTAATTTTTTAAAATACCCAAGCAGGCACTCTAGAACTGAAAAATATAATAACTGAAATTAAGAATTCAAGGAATGTGTCTAATAGCATACTGAGAAATAGACAAGAGGTATGAACTGAAAGGTTAATAGAAAATGTGTAACTGAAGCTTAGACAGAAAAGAAAGAAAATTTCAGAAAATATAAATGATATCATATCATTGGAGTCCTAGAAGGAGAGGAGAGAGAGAACATAGAAATAAAGTTATTATATGAACAAATAATGGCCCAGAATCTTCCAAAATTGATTTTAAAAAAACTCTAACACACAAACTCAAGAAACTCAGTACAGCTTAAGTAGAATTTTTTAAAGTGCATCTAGGCACATCAGAGTCAAACTACTAAAACCCAGAACAAACAGAGAATTTTTATGACACCAGACCTTTGTTATCTTGAAAGGAATGACAATAAATCTGGCAACCAACTTCTCAAAGGAAATAGCATAATCCAAAAAATAGCAAAATCAACATCTCTACAATGCAAAAAGGAAATTACTGCCAAGTTAGAATTCTATGCCTAGCAAAATAACCTTTCAAAATTTATATTGAAACAAATACATTATCAAAGAAAAATACTGAGAGAATTCATCACTGGTAGACTTGACATACAAGGAATACTAAAAGGAGTTTTTAAGGTAGAATAAAAATGATACCAACTGGAAATATGGAAGTAAAAGCAATTAAGATGAAAAAGCTAAATATGTATGCATATATAAATTAATGTTCAATATAATATAATAGTACCAATGTTTAAAATTAAAAGATAGGTGAAATTAAAACACATTTAAAAAGTAACTCTACTGGTAGTGTCATTAAACACATTTAAAAAATAGAGGGCAAATGGAACTAGAGGGTGGTAAAAGTTGCCACTATTATCAGGGCATTGGAAAGCAATAATATACATTGGACTCTGCGTGCCTGCATGCTAGGACACTTCAGAGCTATCCCAGTCTTTGTGACCCCATGGACTGTAGCCCAAAAGGTCCTCTGTCCATGGGACTCTCCAGGCAAGAATTTTACAGTGGGTTGCCATGCCCTCCTCCAGGAGATCTTCCCCACCCAGGGATCAAACCCACGTCTCCTGAGTCTCCTGCATTGGCAGGCAGGTTCTTTACCACTAGCGCCACCCGGGAAGCCCTGCACTGGAGTGTAACAAGTCAAAAATACTTTCCGTAATCTCTAAGGTAACTACTTCAAAACTAACTGTACTGATAACGACATTAAACACAAAAGATCATATACTTAAAACTATTATCGTCATATTGGATTTAAAAAATAGCTTCCATAATAGAGGCACACTTAAATAATAGGACACAGAAAGGTTGAGAGTAAAAGTACAGAAAAAGATGTGCCATGAAAACATCAACCAAAATAAAGCTAACATAACAACACCAATGTTAAACGAGGTATATTTGAAGGCAAGAAACATTACTAGAGATTTTGAAGTAGTTTTTAAAGGATATGTGGGTCAATCATAAGAAAAATAGCAGAGTCCTAGATATGTATGCACCCAACAATAGAGTTTTAAATATTTTTTTAATTCTCGAAGTATAAAAACTAAACAAATAAATCCAAATCATATTAGCAGACCTTAAAACACTTCTCCCAACAGGTGTTAAGAGAAATAAACAAAACATCCAAAAGACAGGTGAACAGATAAACAAGTTGGGTACAACTATTCAAGGTAGTACTACTCAGCAATAAAAAAAATTAACTACTGATACACAAGGAAAAATGAATGAACAGCAAAATTAATATACTACCTGAAAGAAGGTGGGCAAAAATGAGTATATACTATATAATTTCATTTCTAGAAAATTCTAGAAAATTCAAATAATCTATAGTAAAAGAAGCAGACAGGTGACTACCTGGGAACAAGAGGAGGAAGGGAGAAAAGAAGGCAAGTAGAAAAAAGAGCTCCGGCAATGATTTCATGAATTTATAAATATATCAAAACTTATGAAATTGTACACTTTAAATATGTATACTTTACATTGTCATATGTCAATTATACCTCAATGAAATTGTTTTAAAAATCACACAATTAACACATGTACCTAAATGTCATACAGAAACAAAGAAAAGACTTTGCACACAACAACAGTAGAATTCACATCCCATTCAAGTTCCCATGGAATATTTACCATATCAACCACAAAGAAGCCTTACAGAAAGCCTCAACAATGCTCAAAGAGTTAATTACTCAATATATTCTCTGATCACAGTGAAATTAGCTAAAATAACAAAAGAAAACTATAAAACCCTAATTCCTTGAAACTTAGACAATATTTCTCTATACAATGGGTCAAAGAAGAAATAACAATAGAAATTAGAAAATATTTTGAATTGAATAATAATGAAGAAGGAAGAAATAGATCAATATTTGGGAGACTGCAGGTAAAGTACTGTTTAAAGGAAAACAGATAGCTTTAAAATCTGTATAGTTGGAAAGAAGGGAGTCTAAAACATAATCTAAGAATATATCTTATCATTGAAAAAGCAAGAGAGTTCCAGAAAAACATCTATTTCTGATTTATTGACTATGCCAAGGCTTTTGACTGTGTGGATCACAATAAACTGTGGAAAATTCTTAAAGAGATGGGCATGCCAGATCACCTAACCTGCCTCTTGAGAAACCTATATGCAGGTCAGAAAGCAACAGTTAGAACTGGACATGGAACAACAGATTGGTTCCAAATAGGAAAAGGTATATGTCAAAGCTGTATATTGTCACCCTGCTTATTTAACTTATATGCAGAGTACATCATGAGAAACGCTGGGCTGGAAGAAGCACAGGCTGGAGTCAAGACTGCCTGGAGAAATATCAATAACCTCAGATATGCAGATGACACCACCCTTATGGCAGAAAGTGAAGAGGAACTAAAAAGCCTCTTGATGAAAGTGAAAGAGGAGAGTGAAAAAGTTGGCTTAAAGCTCAACATTCAGAAAACTAAGATCATGGCATCTGGTCCCATCACTTCATGGGAAATAGATGGGGAAACAGTGGAAACAATGTCAGACTTTATTTTTCTGGGCTTCAAAATCACTGCAGATGGTGATTGCAGCCATGAAATTAAAAGACGCTTACTCGTTGGAAGGAAAGTTATGACCAACCTTGACAGCATATTAAAAAGCAGAGACATTACTTTGCCAACAAAGGTCTGTCTAGTCAAGGCTAAGGTTTTTCCAGTGGTCATGTATGGATGTGAGAGTTGGACTGTGAGGAAAGCTGAGCGCCGAAAAATTGATGCTTTTGAACTGTGGTGTTGGAGAAGACTCTTGAGAGTCCCTTGGACTGCAAGGAGATCCAACCAGTCCATCCTAAAGGAGATAAGTCCTGGCTGTTCATTGGAAGGACTGATGCTGAAGCTGAAACTCCAATACTTTGGCCACCTCATGCGAAGAGTTGACTCATTGGAAAAGACCCTGATACTGGGAGGGACTGGGGGCAGGAGGAGAAGGGGACGACAGAGGATGAGATTGCTGGATGGCATCACCGACTCAACGGACATGAGTTTGAGTAAACTCCGGAGTTGGTGATGGACAGGGAGGCCTGGCGTGCTGCGGTTCATGGGGTCGCAGAGTCAGACACGACTGAGTGACTGAACTGAACTGAAAGTACAAGAAAGAAGAGGAAGGGCAAAAGTAAATTAATAGGAAATATCAGTACAATAGAGAGAATCAACAAAATTAAAAGGTAAATATTTTAAAGATTTTTTAAAAATTGGTAAACCTTTAGCAAGACTGACTGAAAAAAGAAAAAAAATCAAACTTTTTTTCTGATTAAAAATAAAGAAAAATACACAAAATCAGAAAAAATAAAATGCCATGAAAATCAAATTGCCAAGTCTCAATATTGCATGAATACAGGCAACTGAGTTTCCCATTTTTATTTTTATTTTTTTATTTTTTATTTTTTTTTTTAGTTTCCTATTTTTAATTAAATTTATCTCTAACACAGTTAACTTTACATTTACATTATAGTTTTCTTAATATATGGTAACAATTCTCTTTTCAGATGCCTGTTTATGTCTTTGGATTTTTTTCTCAACTGAGATATTTTAAAATATGTATGAATGTCTAAAATTAAATAATTTCTAAACATAGCTATATGATGCATGTAATATACAGATAATTATTGTTTAATAGTTATAGTTATTTAAATTATAGTTTAATTTATAGTTATTTAAATTATGTAAATTTAATGTTATTATCCAATAATCTTTCTTTTAAAACTTTGCTAACACTATCCTAGAACAACAACAACAAAAAAGGCAAGAGCTATCAATAATGTCATGTGGAAACCTTGCTCAAGGTAATAAACACACTGTCCTGGGTTTCTCCGGTGGCTCAGTGGTCAAGAATCTGCCTGCAGATGCAGGAGACATGAGTTTAATCCCTGTCCAGGAACATCCCACATGCTGCAGAACAACTAAGTTCATGCACCACAACTATTGAGTTTGTGCTCCAGAGCCTGAGAACCACAGCTACTGAAGCCTGAGTACCCTGTGCTCCCGACAAGAGAAGCCACCACAATAAGTCCACGCCTCTCAACTAGAGAGTGGTCCTGGCTTGATGCAACTAGGGGAAAGCTCACACAGCCTCGAAGACCCGGCACAGCCAAAACTAGACACACAAATTAAAAATTATAAAAAGAAACAAATACATTGCTGTGAATTTCTTTAAAAATTAAAAATAAAAAGTTACATAGGGATCTGCTTATTTCCATGGTTTTACTTGCTATATAATCATAGACTAGACAGTAGCTTCCTGAGGTCATGACTACATATACCCCATATCAGAAAGTTGTTAAAACCTACATTTTCTTAGGACTTGTCCATAGCTAAAATTTTCAACTTAATATAAACGTCCAGTATGTAATGTAAACTCTCTGATAGATTATGAGAGCAGAGAAGCAAACGCTAGGCTACGTAAGAGAGGCTGTGAAAGAAAAAAAGTGAAAGTGAAAGTCCCTCAGTCAAGTCTGACTCTTTCCAACCCCATGACTATAGCCCACCAGGCTCCTCTGTCCATGGGATTCTCTAGGCAAGAACACTGGAGTGGGTAGCCTTTCCCTTCTCCAGGGGGTCTTCCCAACCCATGGATTGAACCCAGGTCTCCCACATTGCAGGTGGATTCTTTACCATCCAAGCCACCAGGAAGCCCAAGAGAGGCAGAGTATCTCCAATAAATGGCCAATGAATATAGAAAGCTTTCTGTTTACTACAACAATTTTAAGTAAATCCTTAGTCTCTTGGGTCAACGGTGTGAAGATAAAAGAGAATTCAACTCAAACTTTCACTGAAAAAATATTTTACATTCAGGCCTTATATGATATTAAAATGCACTTCATGCCTGAAACCTCTTTTATATAAACACGGATGCAAGAATGGAAGCAATTCCAGAGAAAAGCACAATAACAACCACAAGAACAGCATTATATTCTACTACTAGTTTATATGGTAGAAATTCATACCAACTGCTGTTATCTAACTAATTTTTTCTATTCACTATCCAATGATGATATTCATATCATTTTACATATATATATATGTTGCATATACACATATATGTTGCTTAGCTGCTAAACATCATACACATGTTTATATATATATATGCATATACATAGTTGTTGATACATATATCAGAGAAGGCCATGGCACTCCAGTCCAGTACTCTTGCCTGGAAAATCCCAGGGACAGAGGAGCCTGGTAGGCTGCAGTCCATGAGGTCGCGAAGAGTCGTACACGACTGAACAACTTCATGTTCACTTTTCACTTTTTCATGCATTGGAGAAGGAAATGGCAACCCACTCCAGTGTTCTTGCCTGGAGAATCCCAGGGGTGGGAGCCTGGTGGGCTGCCGTCTACGGGTCGCACAGAGTCGGACTGAAGCGACTTAGCAGCAGCAGCAGCAGACATATACATGTTATTGCTTAGTTGCTAAGTCATGTTCAACTCTGCAAACCCATGGAATGTCGCCTGCCAGGCTCATTTGTCCATGAGATTCTCCAGGCAAGAATACTGGAGTGGGTTGCCATTTCCTTCTCCAGGGAATCTTCCTGACCCAGGGATCAAACCCAGGTCTCCTGCATTGTAGGCTGATTCTTAACCACTGAGACACCTGGGAAGCCACATATATATGTGCATATATATGCATATATGCATATATGTGCATATAATTGCAATTATTTTTATGAAAATGTTTAAATGAGTCTCATTATCCTCTACTTATCTCCCTTTTTATCTACAAAATTATATAAATCAATGCTAATTTTACTGTGCACAAAGTTCACTATTTTAGATGGTGTTTTTATCAGTGATATAAAGAAGGTGCAGCACTGAAGAATTGATGCCTTCGGACTGTGGTGCTGGAGAAGACTCCTGAGAGTCCCTTAGATAGCAAGGAAATCAAACCAGTCAATCTTAAGGGAAATAAACCTTGAATACTAGCTGGAAATCAACCCTGAATACTCATTGCAAGGACTGAAGCTGAAGCTGAAACTCCAGTATTTTGGTCATCTGATGGGAATAGCTGACTCACTGGAAAATTCCCTGGTGCTGGGAAAAGATTGAGGGCAGAAGGAGAAGAGGGCGTCAGAGGATGAGATGGCTGGATGGCATCACCGATGCAATGGACATGAACTTGGGAAAACTTTGGAAGACTGTAAGGGACAGGGAGGTCTGGCTGCAAAGAGCCAGACACGACTGGGCAACTGAACAACAACATCAGTGATCCTGTGACCTCTCCTTAGAAATGTGTGGTGGAAAAGGGCAGAAAATCCCATGAAAACAGCTCCTTTGAATTTTAATTAGTAAATGCATTTTTACTTTCATAATATTAATATTACCCTCACATATTTTAGTTAAAACTTATTGCTACTTAAAAATAGTTCATAATTTTTATAATTTACCATGTTGAAAAGAGGAAAAGAATATTAGTTATAGTTCTGTTTATCTCTCTTCCATTGAACTCCTTATGAAAAAATAACCTCTATATTTATAGAATTTTTCACTTAGGAAATTCAAACTATTTAACAACTATTATATTCCCTGATAGCTCAGCTGGTAAAGAACCCACCTGCAATGCAGGAGACCCCGGTTTGATTCCTGGGTCGGGAAGACCCGCTGGAGAAGGGATAGGCTACCCACTCCAGTACTCTTGGGCTTCTCTTGTGGCTCAGCTGGTAAAGAATCTGCCTGCAGTGTGGGAGAGCTGGGTTTGATCCCTGAGTTGGGAAGATCCCCTGGAGAAGAGAAAGGCTATCCACTCCAGTATTCTGGCCTGGAGAATTCCATGGACTGTATAGTCCATGGACTCGCAAAGAGTCGGACACAACTGAGCGACTTTCACTTTCATATCAAAATTATGGCAGAGTGATAAAAATTTGATATTTAACTTGCAAACTCCCCAAATCACAAGACAATCTTGTCAATCACTCAATTTAGGATTGAAAACCTTCCATAGCCTCCTTTTCAAATTTTGAAAAGGTTTTGATAAAAGAACCCTAAATAGTGGAATTAGCACTAGAAAGGTAGCACATCACAATATACTATTAATGCATTTTCTTATTATAATCTTTTTTATGGTTTTCACACATATGCATTACTGGCTCCCTTGATACCAAATGAAGCTATTCCATCTTCTTCATTATAGCCCTTAAAATATCTGAGCGTAGCTATCACTGTCCCCTGATTGTCTCCCCATTACCAGGTTTTCCCCATAACAACTCATTTGACACAGTTTGGGTTTTCTCTCTGTTCTGCTCAATCATCGCCATTAGTCTCCATCTTTCATAAGCTGCAATTTCTACTGTAGCACTCAGTACTCCCCGCTGCCCTGATTAGCGCTGAGGAGAGCAGGACTCACGGCCCTCCCTCTGGGTACCAGGGAGACAGGAGAATGTTCATCTTCCTGGAGTTTTAATTGCATCCTTTACTGACACTGAGTTGAGTTGAGCAAATTCCATGATGTTTTTAATTTATTTTCATGAAGTCCTATCTCCTCTCTGTAATTACATCACTATATTCCTAGATATAAGTACAGGATTCTAGATTTATCCCAGATATTTATTTAACATAGATATACTTATTACTCAAGAACAACCAGCTCATGACAGAAAAAAATTTGAAAACTGCCACACTCCTTCTCCATTACATATGGTGATCACACCATTCTCTTCTTCACAGATAAAATGGAAAAACAGTAGAACACATCTAACTATTGGACACAGATCTTTCATTCCAGGAGAAAATGGAGAGAGGGAATGTGTTGTTTGCATTCTTTTTCTTCCTGCTTAATTTACCAAACAAATGTCAATTCTCTGCTTCATTTTACCTGTAGAGACACAGCTTGAACAAGAATTCTAATTTAAGGGAATGAAACTGTCAATAGAATTGTTTCTTGATCAACCACCATTCATTCAGCCATTGTAGAGCAATGGACCAGGCACTGTGTTACATCTTGCTTTGCTGTAGCTGAGAGCACACAGCCCAAGTTTTCCATCATTTATATTGAGTGTAATAATTGCTTTTGTTTGTATTCTTTTTGTCACATCTCATTTTTCAACTTTTCTAATAAAACACTGAAGAAAACCATAGAACACTACAAATGGGATCTTTTAGTTATACCATTTTATTAATAGCACTTAACTTTGGCTGTTAAACTATTAACATAATTAAAAAGCTGCAATATTGCATTAGCAGAGTAAATGCATTCCAGTGAATAATGATAAACCATTCACAATTTACTAAGAGCTCAATTTAGCCCAAATTATATTGTTAACAATATGCCTGGTTTACTCACATGAAATTTAAAAAACCATCCACAAGAATTAACATAAAACACCTTATGCCACTTATGTACACTATAACTCATAGGTGGAATGGGCAAACGAAATTAACAAAGTTAACATTTAGGCCAGTCTCTTCGGAATAGCTGTTGGTGTACCAGCCTTATAAAATACATGCCCATCTCTTTTCTTCTCTTTTCTTTTATTTCTATGTCTCCATTTGTACTCGGTTGTATTTATAGTGATGAAGTAAAATATGTCATATTGACCCTGTCTAAGGATAGATGGTGTTTTACAGACTCAATGGTGCATCCATAAAATTAACAGAGTCTGATCATATTATTATAAGTAGTTGTCTTAGAGTGGGAAAGGGCTCTAGCAAACCTTTTGCTCTCTACAGAAATCTCTCTACAGCATTTGAGAAAATAATCATAAGAAATACTATCTATGTTGTTAATAAATGCCACTTTACATCCATGAACATCCATAAGGATTTACGAGGTGGGTACTAAGAAAGAGGGCTTCCCTGGTAGCTCAGCTGGTACAGAATCTGCCCACAATGTGGAAGACCCCAGTTCAATTTCTGGGTCAGGAAAACCTGCTGGAGAAGGGATAGGCTACCCACTCCAGTATTCTTGGGCTTCCCTGGTGGCTCAGCTGGTATAGAATCTGCCTGTAATGTGGGAGACCTGGGTTCAATCCCCGGGTTGGGAGGATTCCCTGAAGAAAGGAGTGGCTACCTACTCCAGTATTCTGGCCTGGAGAGTTCCTTGGACTGTATAGTCCATGGGGTTGCAAAGAGTCAGACACGATTGAGTGACTTTCACTTTACTAAGAAAGAGAGAGGAACTTTCCCATCATCTCCCAGCTATTAAGGGGCAGACAGAGCCAGGAAGAGCATTCAGACCCTCTGATGGCAGGTTTCGTGTGTTTATCCATTACACTGGACAGCCTTTCCTTCTCTGTGGTTAGGCACAGCCTTTCAGTAACTGCTTAAGCAATTCTGAAGAAGGGATGCTCATTTTCTCTCTAGGCAACACATAGTATTTTGGATATCTTCAGTTTAAGAAGTCCTTCCTTATATTGAATCTGCGTAACTGATACACCTCTTTGTCCTGGCTTAATTCCTTGGAAGAGCACAAAATGAGCTCTATGCCTCTATCCATAAAAGACATTCATGTTTATAAAGAAGGCAGTCACATTTCCTCCAAACCTCCTTTATTTCTAAGTGAAATATTTGTAAGTTCCTTCAGCTTTTTTCATATGACATAGTCTTCAGAAAATACTGATTGCTCTTCCATCACTACAACTGTTTGCAAACAACCATTTAAGTGGGGGCATCAAAACTGAAGAGCAATATTATAGGTATGACCTGACCTTGAGATTGTCCTGGGACTCTGCCCTTCCTTGTCCTGAATGGTAGACCAGAGGACTTAGCATTTCTGACGGAATATTGATTCTTTTGAATTTTTGAAGGCAAACCAGCAGTTCCATAACACACATACTCTACTGAGAATATGACATGTATTTTACAGAATACTTCAATTAAATTAGATAGTGAAGATAAAATGTGTGGCTCAAATTACAGCACATGTACCTCAAGACAAGTGTTTAGCAGTAAGCTATTTCCATAATGCGTCAGCCTAGCTGGTTGATTAGTCTTGCTACATCAGTGATTGTCATTTTAGATCTGGGGACATGAGATGTTCAGACCAACTCTTTAATGGATGCCAACAGTCAACTATAGTATGGAAAATACCAGTCACCAAGGCATATTTCTGTCTCATCCTGACCTTGAAATCAAGAAAATTCTCTGGATGACTGAGTCATTCTTCTCAAGCTCAAGCTTGGATAATTTATTGTTTTAATCTTAATATAAATGATAAACTATGTATTTATCTTCAGTTAATATCATCTTTCAGATTAGCTGTACCCTCTGAATACTTGTTTGGTTATCCAGGACATTAGATTTTCCTCTCAGAGCAGTGTTAGCTTCAGATTTTATAAGCATGCTACCTTTATCATTTTCAAGCATGATAGAAAGGGAGGAAGAGGGACCAACCTGGCTATGCCCCTAAGGCAGCTGAACCCAGGGAAGTCGCTCCAGGGAGGAGGAGCATCAGAAGGGAAGGGAGAAAGTGCAGCAGTGCCAATGCGGGATTCAGAGATCTATCTATCGGATATCCAACACCCTACTACCCCACTATGGAGTCTATCAGCCCAGCCTATACTCTGCCTCTGGCATCTGTAAAGAAATCAGATTTCAAGTCAGAAATCTGAAGCAGCAGCCCAGAAGAATATACAAGTCTCATCAGGGCAACTTTACTGAGAGGTTTATCATGCTCTCAAAGAATGGCTCTAATAATGGCCCTGGTGAGTAACTATTTACTGTGACCCAGTCCTTTTTATGTGACTTCTTAATATTCCCAACAATCTTCTAAGGCAGATATTATTACTATGGCTATTTTACAGAAGAAGCAGCTAAGCTACTTGCCCACGATCCCATAGATGGAAAGAGCATCCTCAGGATCTATGAGCAGTCTGTCTTCAGAGTCTGTAATCGAGGACAGCCACCAGACTGCCACTGTTGCTGTCCCGTTGTTCAGTCATGACTGAGTCTTTGCAACCCCATGGACTGCCTCTCACCAGGCTTCTCTTTCTTTCATCCTCTCCCGGAAGTTGCTCAAACTCATGTCCATTGAGTCAGTGATGTTATCCAACCATCTCATCCTCTGTCGCCCTCTTCTCCTCCTGCCCTCCTTCTTTCCGAGAATCAGGGTCTTTTCCAATGAGTTGGCTCTTCCTATCAGGTGGCCAAAGTATTGGAGCTTCAGCTTCAGCATCAGTCCTTCTAATGAATATTCAGGGTTGCTTTCCTTCAGGATGGATTAATTTGATCTCCTTGCAGTCCAAGGGACTCTCAAGATTCTTCTCCAGCATTAAAATTTGAAAGCATCGATCCTTTGGCTCTCAGCCTTTTTTATGGTCCATCTCTCACATCTACACATGACTACTGGCAAAATCATAGCTTTGACTATACAGATTTTTTTAGGCAAAGTGATGTCTCTGCTTTTTAATATGCTGTCTAGGTTTGTCATAGCTTTCCTTTCAAGGAACAAGCATCTTTTAATTTCATGGCTGCAGTCACTGTCTGTTAGTCCATCTTTTAATACAAGGGGCAATTTCTAGCCTCCATACTTTTCATAACAATTACAATCACAGGTTTATTCTGATTTAATTTTTCAGTTTAATATTCTTCAACTCTGTGACCTGGAAAGCCCATTACCATCTTGAGTCTCTGAACATTTCTTCTTTATCATGTTTAATACCTTGCATTTTTCTTTACTGAATCCAACCTAGTTCATTCATCAATGAGCTAAGTACGTATCATGTTCTCAGCATTGTGCTAAGACCTTGGATAGCATTTCTAAATGGGAATGCTGTTTTGATTTGTTAACAAAGATCCTAATTATACATCCAATGGGGAGGATAACAAATCTAAAGAAAGTTGTTCTCAATGAATTATGAAATTAAACATTTGGTCTCTACTTAGAAAAGCCTAACTCACAGATATATATATATATATATATATATATATATATATATATATATATATATATACACATACACATATATATTCATATGTTTAAAGTCACTCTTTCCATATATAGAAATCAAATGGATCAAGAAAAGCTCAGGTTTCCTGTGAATAAACTATCCAGTAATTGTCTCTGAAACATTTCCTTATAATTTAAAGCACATGGCAGAGGTTCCGGAGAAGGCAATGGCACCCCACTCCAGTACTCTTGCCTGGAAAATCCCATGGACGGAGGAGCCTGGTAGGCTGAAGTCCATGGGGTCACGAAGAGTCGGACACGACTGAGCGACTTCACTTTCACTTTTCACTTTCATGCATTGGAGGAGGAAATGGCAACCCACTCCAGTGTTCTTGCCTGGAGAATCCCAGGGACGGGGGAGCCTAGTGGGCTGCCATCTATGGGGTCACACAGAGTCGGACACGAAGCGACTTAGCAGCAGCAGCAGCAGCAGGCAGAGGTTCACAAAGGGAAAGAACAAATCTAAATAAGTGAATTCTGCAATAGTTTTGTTGATTTGGTGACACGGCTCCATCCCAATCCCCTCAACCACCAAGCAAAAACAAAAAAACAAACAAACAAAAAAAAACAAGATTATACAGGAAACACTTTCAGAATTGTCTCATGCAGACCATGCCCTTCTGTCACTAGTGGTTGCTGGTTCCACTATATTTCAGGGATGTTACTGTTGAATCAAATCTTCCCTAATCACCAAAACATCTATCCTTCCGTCTCAAATGCATGAGGTTATTGGCAGCCAGAGAATCATCCAGAGCCTCACACGGCTGCCTGATGCTCCCCAGGCTCTTGTGATGCAGCTGCAAGAGAGAGAGCTGAAAGCCCAACCCAGGGCTCAGACTGCCTTGCCTGCTCTCTGCCAGCGCCAGAGCAGCCCTGGCACCCATGGGTGCTGCTGGAGAAATTCCCCAGAAACAAACAACAGCAACGAAAAAAACCCTGCTATCCCTGCCCATTTTCCATAGGGCTGAATTAATTTCAAAGTTTACAGAGATGTATGCACAGAGAGAGGGGGAGGGAGAAAGGTATTAAGGAGAGGAGTTGACCTCAGTCAACTTTTAGCTTCTCCCCCTGATGGTCATAGCCGAGCGATGAGCCATACCCTCCATGACCAACTGTGTAAATCACAATTTGAACTTGCCCTCTTTCTAGGCTGAAGGGGTGGTGTTCCTGCTCAGTGTTGAGATGGTTCCCCCATTGCCTGGGTTTGGTTGGGGTCCTCTATTCCTTCTTCTACCCCTGACTTAGCTGGAGGTCCAGCTCAGATCCCAAAGAGATAGAAAGGTCCTTCTTGAAGCATAAGCATAATTCCTCATTAACCCATTACCAGTTTTCCAATGCATATTACTGAGATAAGGCTGGTTTCTACACCTGCTCAGAAAAAATAAAAGGCAAACAATGACTGCCCCGCTTCGTCCGTGAAATTTTCATTCGTCATATAGTTTAGCCAAGATGACTTTCTACATGGAAGAGAAATCAAGTAATCACAAATGTTTATATGAGTATCTACTAAGTGCCAGACATGTAAGTAAAAGCTTTTCATGCATTGCCTTGGTCAACCCTATAATCACCCAGCGAGATAAGTGCTTTCACGAAGCTCATGTTTTCAATAAACTGAGACTCGGAGATGATAAGGATTTTCCTTAAGGTCACCCAGTTGCTAAGTGAACAGACCAGAGTTTGCACTAGACCTCAGTAATGGCAGAGCCATATAACTTGAAATAAAAATGTCCTCAATTTCCTACTTAATGGGGCAAATGCTTAGCTAATTTAAGTACAAATTGAATAGGCTTTCAAATGATAACTTTTAACATATTTTTGACTTCTACATAGCATATAAAGAAACTATATAGGGTATAAAAAGGATTGCTAGGACTACATTTTAGGATATATTTTTCCTTTGGCAATTTCTCAAACCTAACTTGCTCCAATGATATATTACACCCTGTTTATTATCTACAAAGAGCATAAATAGTTAGAAAAATGTTTTTGACCCCTACCCAAAGCAAATATGACCTTGTTTCCCAACCAGAAAGCTTTGTCTGGACTTTGAATACTGATTTGGAAACAAGTTTTTGAAAGAAGTGGCTCAAAGCAGCAGGTTTGTAGTTCATATGACATGAGATGATCAATGACCACATTAGCTGCTAATCTAAGGCATAAAACATGCATGAGGCATTAGCATGGAAATCTAACACGTTCCCACCCCAGGTGGCACTGGATTTCTAATCTGTTGTCCCATCTAATAGGAGTAAACTTAAATAGCTTATTTAGAGCTTCATTTACAATGTTGATAATTAGAGTGATTTACTCAAAAGGCAAGGGAAGTGGAGGAAGAGGAAGGGAGAAAGTCAGGTAGGGGCTGACAGGAGAAAAAGAAAACAAAAGTCAATTTAAAAGAGTTAGACTTAACACCTTAGGATAATTTCACCTCAAAAGATATCTCCCACTCTGATGGGAGGGAATCAGGGTTAGAAAAAAAGCTTGACTTCAAGAAGCTGAGTCGTGGTTGAGGACCAACAAATAAATCTTGTTATTTGTTATAGGATGTGAGGCAAGTTGCTAATCTTCCAAACAAAGGTTCCTACATCTCGAAAATGGGAATGATAAAACCCATTCAAAAAATGTATACAGTCTGACACCCAGCTCTCCATGTTTCTTTACGTATCATTGATGTGATCCAACTCCAGGCTTCAGGCGACATCCTTAAGTTTTTAAGGGCACAGAGCAAGAACCCAAATGGAAACCCATATACATAAATATTTAAAGTTTATAAAACAGTTAACAAAATTTAAATATTTTCTATCTTCTTATCTGGGCTTCCCAGGTGGCATTAGTGGTAGAGAATCCACCTGCCAATTCAGGAGACATGAGACATGGGTTCAATCCCTGGGTCGGGAAGATCCCCTGGAGGAGGAAATGGTAACCCACTCCAGTATTCTTGCCTGGAGAATCCCACGGACAGAGGAGTCTGGTGAGCTTCAGTCCATAGGGTCACACAGGGTTGGACACGACTGAATTGACTCAGCACACTCACACATGCACATACTCCTCTTACCTAAACAAAAGCACCATAATAATGACCTGGAAGGCTAGATTCAAATTCATAATCTCAGATCCCTAGAAGTTCTGTGCTGGGTCATGGCACGTGGGGAGAGCCAACTCTTCCTCCTTCACTCCCACCCTGGCTCCGTCCTACACTGCGAGGTGACTTGCATGCATGTGGACATTCCATTCCTCACATCCCAATTCCACCTCCACTCCCTGCCCTCCCAAACAGCCACCTAAGACCGTCTTTCAACCCCACTGGTGTGCCCACTAACAGCTTGGTTGTTCCTCCCTCAAGAGAAAATTCTAGGGATGAGGCCCACTTGGGCCCTGGAAGCAGGCTCAGTACTACTTAGGCTGGAAAGTTCAGGGTCCCAAATATCCAAAGATCTGTCCAGAAGTGGGGGAGGCAGGCTCCAAATGGCCATGGAGGACACATGGCACATGGAGAAAGGGGGGAAGAAGCAGCGGAGAGCTAAAGAGGAAGCTGATACACAGAGCCTGTGCAAGGGTCCCTTTCCCCTAGCTCAGTAAAACCTACTTATTCAGTAGAGTGAATTTATCTCCTCCTCAGTCCAGTTGCCATCCTGAAGGGCAGGGTGTTAATAAATTCACTGCAAGGGAGCTGGATAGTACCCTTAAAGTGGCCCCAGAGCACACAGTCCTTCTGCGATAGAAAATGTGGCCATTATTACTAACCCTGGTAATTTCACCTTCTGAATCACATCAGTCTGGATAATTAGCAGGTTCCGCCTTCTAAACAACTAGCTAGACTGGTAAATAAGCAAGAGACAGGACAAGCTAATTAACCTTCGATTTCCTTCCCAGGAATCTACAGAGAATGTTGTCTTATACATAATGTACTTTAGGGATTCTGTTTTCACAGAAAGAATTTTTCTAAGGGGTTTTTATGCCCACCCTTATTTATGATATAAAAGTGCAGTCTGCCTCACATGTCTAATCATCCTTGGCACCCTTAGTATTGCTAAAAAGTTTTCTGGGCATGGAGTGAATTTCTGCAAGCTGTATGAAGGCCATAATGCTCACTTTAGAGGGTGGTAAATAGAGGGTGCGAGGTGCTAACCACAGCCCATTAGCCCCTCATGCTGCTGCCCCAACAGAAAGGAAAGGGGCTCACCGCAGCTGCCCGGGCAGACCAAGGCTCTGTAGAGAGCCTGACACTCAGGGACAAGCGGCAGCCCCTGGTTAGGACTCATCACTCCATGAATTGGTCCTCGCCTGGTTCCCCATTCCGACTCACCCATCATTTCTCGTCAGCCTCTCAAGGGCTTTCCACCTCCAAGGTTCCCAAATCACACTGTAATTGCCCTGTGAGTTTTTTTAAAAACGGCTCCAGAGACTCTATTTAATTGGCGCCGCCTGGGCAGGGGGAGCTTTAGGAGCTCCCCAGGCGACTCTCAGGTGCAGCCACGTTTGAGCGTCAGCGCTCCACCTCGGCAGCGCCGGTCTGCTTGCTCTTTCCTGAACACACCAGCATGCTCACTCACTGTCCTTCTTCTTTTCCTTCAGCGTCCCACTCCACCTGGAAGACTTCTCATTCTATGACACTCAATCAGAAGAAGCTCTGCCAGAAACAATCAGGTCTCCCCACCTGGAGATGGCAGATCACCTCATATAATCCTTTAACAGAGCTAACAGAGACCATGTAACTTATGATCCCAACCAACACACTGTTGAATGTAAACAAGAAGACTACTAATAATTATGCTGGGTGACAGGTGTCAACTAGGGCTACCCCAGGCAAACTGGAACATCAGACCCTTCTGATTATAGCTCCTATGATATCGATCAGGAATCAGAAACTTGTCTTCTTGTCTTCCATTCTTGGTGTGAAAGTCATTAAGGCAGGGACAGTCCTTCCTCATCTCTCTAGCCTCAGAACCCAACACACATTAAATGTTGAGTCAATGTTTCTTTCAGAAGTCCTCTATTTTATACTGATTAAATGCATGGACTGTGTTACCAAAGAAAGTGAAATGTGAAAGTGAAAGTCACTCAATCATGTCCGACTCTTTGCGACTCCATGGACTACATAGTCCGTGGAATTCTCCAGGCCAGAATACTGGAGTGGGTAGCCTTTCTTTCCCTTCTCTAGGGGATCTTCCCAACCCAGGGATCGAACCCAGGTCTCCCGCATTGCAGGCGGATTCTTTACCAACTGAGCTATCAGGGAAGCCCATATTTCACCATACAGATGAGAAAATAAGACAGCAAAGAAAAGTTTATGGTCACACAGCTGGGAAATTGCAGAGCCGGTTCCCCTAGATTTGCCTGACCTTACTCCAGCTCTCAACTCTAAGTTAAAGAGTAAAGGGCTAAGTTCCTTTGAGGAGGAATTGTTTCTGATGGTGGTATCAGTGATGTTACAGTGGTTAAATCTTCTGCTCCAGTTAGTCATTCTTAAAGGTATAGATGATCTATTTGCAAACCAGAAATAGAGTCACAGACATAGAGAACAAATGTATGAACACCAAGGGGGTGAGGGGAGGTTGGGGTGAATTAACAGATTGGGATTGATATATATACACTATTGATACAATGTATAAAACATAAGATAGATAACTAATGTGAACCTACAAATAGCTCAGGGAACCCTCGTCAGTGCTCTGTGGTGACCTAAATGGAAAGGAAATCGGAAAAAGAGGGGCTAGGTAGGTACAGCTGATTCACGTTGCTATACTGTAGAAATTAATGCAACATTGTAAAGCAACTGTAATGCAATAAAAAATTTTTTAAAAGAGATGATGATCCTATTCTATTGCTATTGGGCCTCTTGGTTCTCAGGCAAAGGATTTCCATGACAACTGCCTGGGGCTTCTAAGCTGATAGCTTCCTGGGTTTATCCGCAGTCTGCTCTTTAGAGCCTAAGGGTGTGTCCCTGGGGTTGGAGTGGGGAGCACTGGGTCCCAGGTTTTGAAAACTTCCAGTTCTGTTTTCCTCCTTTGACTGCAAGGAGAACGCAGCTGTCTTCTCATATCGCTCGGTACTTCCACGCTGGCATGCTCAGATGTGGCTGACTCTTGGCGATGCCACGGACTGTATGTAGCCCTCCAGGTTTCTCTGTCCATGGAATTTTCCAGGCAAGGATACTGGAGTGGGTTGCCATTTCCTTCTCCATTTCAGGAGCTTGGTTGCCTTTTTCTACCCCTGGGTCCTTTCTCTCAGAAGGTGCCCTCCTCCACACACACACACACACACACACACACACACACACACACACACACACACTCACACACACACACACTCACACTCACACACACACACTCACACACACTCACACACACACACTCACACACACACACTCACACTCACACACACACACACACACACACACACACTTTAGGCAACTTGCTCTTCCCTTCTGCACACCAGAGCTTGGAACAGCAGAGGATGTTGGGAGAAACAGACTTGGCCAAGCGGTAGAGACAAAGATTCTCCACGATGCTGGGCAAAAATTTGCCTTACGATTTTATAACCAAGGCCATCTAAATGATTCTTCCAGAAATCAAGGATTTATTTGGAAGTTATTTGCTGGTTTTATTTCTAGATATAAAAGTGGCTAGTATTTTCTGTTCTCAGCCCTCTGGTTTAAAAAAAAAAAATAGTTTCCCTCACTTAGGCACTCTGCCACACATGGTAAATAATGAGGCTCTGCTCTAACCTAAAAAAGGCCCATCAACAGCTGTTTGGACTTCCCAAGTGGTCCTAGGAAAGAATCCGCCTGCTAATGCAAGAAACTCAAGAGATGCTGGTTCAGTCCTTGGGTTGGGAAGATCCCCTGGAGGAGGAAATGGCCAGTGCTCTTGCCTGGAAAATTCCATGGACAGAGGAGCCTGGCAGCCTGTAGTCCATGGGGTCACGAAGGGTTGGACATGACTGAGCGACTGAGCGTGTGCACACACACTCACAGACACACACACACACACCCCGGCTGTTTGTGTCCTTCAATGACTTCATATTCAGTAAAACAAAATAAAACCACACTGTCTGGGCTGTGGTAATCAGTGTCCTACTGTGCTAGCCACACATATCCAGTTCTCTCCAGTTGTGCACATCACATTACACAAACGACATTCAAAACGAGACAGAGCGTATTCAAGGGCATGGGGGCCAGCATCCCTGTCAGGAGAAGTGATTCAAGGAATCGGGCACGGGTACAGTGGAGAAGCGGAGACAGAACTAGCAGATGGCTCCCTCAGTCATGATAGGAGGATCCGCCAGGTGGCAGGGAGACTGTAGCTGAATGTGAGTAGTTTTTAGCTCGTGTACCAAGAGAGATGTCCAACAAAATAAATGGACTGCCTTAGGAGCCATGAGTGCGTCAGCAAAGTTGTTTAAACACTGACGGTTCAACTATCTGTTATGCAGGTTAGATAAAAGGTTTTCTTATTAATACAATATGGGTATAATAACATGTGGACTCGCCTCAGAAGTCAACAGTTACAGTTTCCATGGGAAATATGTTCTGAGTTTTAGTCAGTTAATGTACAACTTTAAGATGATGGCCCTCTTGAAAGTGGGAGTTTCTTATATAAAATGTTATGCTTTCCATGATTAGGGGAAAATGGGAAGAATTATAAGTCAGTGACTATATCACTGACCTTAGATGCTATATCACTGACCTAGGAAAGAAATCTAAGGTTGCATTGGTATTCAAGAGTTTTAAGGCATTATAAAACTTAAGGCTCAGAAGAGAGCATTAAGGTTTTATTTATTTCCTTCACCATGTTAGACAGCGTCTTTATTTTTTTTTAACTCTCTTGATAAATTGTATAACTGCCACGATGCCAGGTGGAGTCCGTAAGAAGTCACTTTGCAGTTGAATCAATAAGTGATGTGGCATTCACCAATTTAACCCAGAATTTGATCAAGAATCTGTGCTCGGAGTGTTGTGTGTGGCAACAGAGATAAATGCGTTGAGGCACTGCTTTCTGAAAACTGGTATTGAGCTAATACAGCTTTCACTTACCAGGGGGGAAGTCTTTTAATAATAGAAAAGTGGGAGAGCTCCAAGCACTCTGCTCCCTGCTTCTCTGACCCATTTGGTACTGGGAGTTAGAGAGGCTTGGTTTTCTAATCAGTTTTATCTCAATAATCCTGACTTCAGAAGCAGCAGTAACAGAACTAACTGGGCAGAAAAAAATTCCCTTGAGAACCATTTCAATTTGTAAACCCTTGGTAAGCAGTTTAGCACGAGGATCTTCAACCCTGGAGGAATCATATCAAGGTTTAATAAACCTAAGCCACAAAAGAGACTTTTAGATCTGCAAGATTTTATTTGAAGGCAAAAGTGAAGACAGTAGGGGGAAAAGTAGACCTCTGGTTTCTACATAGAACAAAAGCAATTGATGGTTTTATTTTTAAACTTAATCACAGCTTAAAAGAATGATAATTCACCTTAGGTTTTAGATTATTTTTTTTTCCACTTTGTGCCTGAAGACCTGAGCTCCTTACCATCTTAATCATATGCTTCTGAGTAGGTGGATTTGCACAATGGAAGAATAATTCCCTTTTTCCAGGACAGGAAAAAAAGTTAGATATGAAAATGTGAGTTTCTTTGACTCCATTACCCAATGCCTGTACTTCTCCTGATTGAAAGATCCATATTTTACATTTGCAATGTGCAAAACACAAAGGTTTCACATCAAAGTTTCTGGTGGTTTAAAATATTTCTTGAGTCTGATCACGAGGGTTTTCTCCCCCTTTGAAATTTCCACCATTTACAATCTAAGCTCCAAATATTACAACTCTGGAATGACTGCTTTTATACTCAGGTTTTAGATATGTCCTTTTCTACTTGTATATGCATTATGCATTACAAGTAATTCAGAATCCTGGTGAAGTTTCCTTCTTAAAATGATTCCCTGAGAGTAAGGTATAAATGAAGGGAGAGTGGAGGATGGGTGAGAGGGTGAGCTGGGTGATGGATAATTCCAAGGGAAAAGATTGGAGTTTTAAAAAATAAGTTGCAACTTAATTGCATTTTTTAAGATTAATTCTGTATTGTGAAACTTCTTCTTGACCATAGGCATTTTACCCAAGCCTGTGACTGTATCACTGTCTTACTTGCCACCAAGTCTGTTAGCTAGGATCCTGCATTTTATAAACAATTTATAGAAGTAACCATTTCCTTTGTGATGGTTTTTCAGATTCCAGGAGTGATTAAATTCAGGGTATTTTTTTAAGGCACATTTATATAAATGAGGCAAGTCAAAGTGACAGGAATATATAGAGAGCAGTATGAAAAACGATCCTCTGTTTTAAGCACTGCATGGTCGTTTACAAAAGAAGTTTCTCTTACGTGAGTGAATTTAATCTTACATGAGTGAATTTACAGCTGGCCTCAAAAAGGCTAGTCAGTCCTATCTAATCACTTTAACGATTTCAAAACATCTCCTACTGTCTATGTTTCAGAATAATTTCTGGTTTAAGTTGAATAGTTCTGGGACTACTCTTCAGTTCTTATGATATGCCAGCCAATATGCTAAGCACTTTTGTATGAATTATATCATTTAATCCTCATAAGAGGGTTAAATCACAAGAGGATCACTATTTAAACACATGTGGTGGGTTCTATTATTATTTTGATTTTATAGATGGAGAAGTCACTGAGGCTTGGAGAGGTTAAGTTGCTTACAATCATAGTGAAAATGTTTATTCAGCTGGTATATTAAGGAGCCAGGCTGGAAGGCCAGGCAGTATAACTTTGGGAGATGTATACTTAGTCACTCTGCTCAACTGCCTTGTGGTCAGTTATTTCATTCATAGAGCATGGGAAGGTTAAAGTATATAGTATATATCTGTATATAGTATACATACATACATATACATTTATAACTAATTTTTTTCATGATATTTACTGTCAAATTTTATGACTTCTTACGGGCATAGTTTTTCCTCTCTAGTAGTAGGCTATGTGCACTTTTTAATGAAACCAGACAGATAAATGCTGTCTAGATCTCCCTTCTGGCAAGTGTACTTTATAAGCTTAGTTCAGGGTCAACAGAAGGTATTGTGTTTTTGTCCTTTGATGCCCTCCGTGTTTCTCCAGGGGCTATGTCAGCTTGCTCCTATCAAGGGCAGAGACTAAGAGGAAGACTGCACGGCCAGCTTTTAACAAGTTAACAAACAAAAACAACTGTTGATTTTGAGGCCACTTATGAAGTTGAACTAGGATAAGACTGTACTTTGGCAGATGTTTTTGTGTTCACGTGTGCACGGGCACGTATATTTTTCACAGAGCAAACATTCTGAAGGCTTCTTGGGTTTCCAGGCACATTCAAGTAGTGTAGAGCAGGCTCTGGGGCTTACCTGGCGGCTCAGTGGTAAAGCAGCCACCTGCAACCGCAGGAGAGGCAGCTTCTATCACTGGGTCAGGAAGGTGCCCTGGAAGACGAAATGGCCATCTGCTCTGGCACTCCTGCCTGGGAAGTCCCGTGGACAGAGGAACCCGGCAGGCTACAGTCCATACGGAAGCAAGTCGGACACAACTTGGCAGCTAAACCACCAAAACATGCTATATGCCTTTGTTTCAGAAGTTCGTTAATAAATATGCATTATCTTTATTATCTGGAATTTTCTTGAACAATATAAACAACAACAACAACAATGATCATTTCCCTTTCCAGGCTTTTAAGTATTTCCTTTCAGAGGATTTTGTCTCCTTAATATGATCCCAGTTTTCCCATCCTTCATCTCTTACAATTTTGATTCTCTTTCTTTTGAATTCCTCAGTCTTTATATCTTTTAATTTAACACCTACTCCCTCCCTTTCCCATATATTTGTACTGCTCCGGAAGCCTGTTCTTCCTTTTCTCCCCCTTGGTAACTCTTCTTGATTCTTTAAGACTCAACTTGGGCAATCTCTTTTCTAGAAACCCTTCTACCATCTTGCTCCCATCAGCTTTGACCAGTCTAGTTTGAGTAAATGACCTTCTCTGGGCTCCAGAGTATATCAGACAGAGAATAGCTTCTCTGCCATAACGATTCACATGGCACTTGGGTTCTCTGTTCACAGGTTTTATTCCCTTTCAGGACATTCAGCATCTTGAGTGCACCGCTCTAGATGGTTTTCTTGTCTCCACAGTTCTGGTGTGCTGGAGAGAGGCCATTGATGGGTGTCAGTGAAAGACTGTTGAAGTGACGTTTAAAGACACAACTCTCACATCCTCTCAGTCTCTTTTCTTCAGAAGTCCTTTCTTTCCTGACCTTCTGTGGCAGGTACCAACTGCACCATTTCCTGGGGAATTAATCGTGCAGCTTTGAGACTCTCCCTTACATGTGTGTGCGTGCATGCTAAGCCGCTTCAGTTGTGTCTGACTCTGTGCGACCCTATGGACTGCAGCCCACCAGGCTGCTCTGTCCATGGGATTCTCCAGGCAAGGATACTGGAATGGGTTGCCATGCCCTCCTCCAGGGGATCTTCCTGACCCAGAGACCGAACCCGTGTCTCTTACATCTCCTGTGTTAGCAGGTGGGTTCTTTACCATTAGCACCACCACTGCTATTTAAATCCTATAGTGTTATTGAATGTTTTTTCCATGTTCTCAACTAGATTTTGAACTCCTTGGAGGTAAGGGGAAGATTTTATAATTTGGGGTGTAAGCTAAGTGCCCCTAATACTGCCTTGTACATACTACCTTCTTGATAATGTTAGTTCATGAATTGTTAAAACACTTCAAAAAGTAACAAACATGAGATCCTTCAAAAGCACATCTTTCAGGGCAATTGCCTTTTCACTCTCCATTTCCTCAAGCAGTGCGTATATTGTGTGATTAGAGAGACTTCAGACAAGTCCTTTTATTTCTCAAAGGACTCACAGGAAGCTCACAGTGCGAATAGATTTTAGTTGCTTTTTTCTTATAGAAAGATAAAACCCAGTGACCATGGATATCTTCTTCATTTTGGAGCTTTACTTTCCTTACCTGTAAGCTTGGTATAATAGATAACATACCTTCCTGCTAGGGGTTGTGATGAAGGGTAAATGGAATAATGTATGCAAAACATGTGATGGTGCCTGAAACAGAGTGACTCATCAGTGAACGTTACGATGAGCATTCACTATGGGCATGGTCATTTAGAGGAGTTCCATGGGAAAACTCTTATTCAACTGGTTTATCCGTTCTTTTTACAAATAATAAGAAAGACTCATACAGTGCTTCTGAAATTTAAGTACTATTCTCTAAACACTTGGCAAATATCAACTCATTTAACATTCATATATCAACATTCATTCCATTATTATCTCCATTTAAGAGATGAAGTCACTAAATCACAAGAAATAGTCCAGTCACACAGCTAATAATAAGTGGCAGAGCTGGAATTTGAGCCCAAAGACTCCGCCTGCAATGCAGGAGACTCCGGTTTGATTCCAGGGAGGGGAAGATCCCCTGGAGAGGGATAGGCTACCCACTCCAGTGTTCTTGGGCTTCCCTGTGGCTCAGCTGGTAAAGAGTCCACCTGCAATGCAGGAGACCTGGGTTTGATCCCTGGGTTGGGAAGGTCCCCTAGAGAAGAGAAAGGCTACACACTCCAGCATTATGGCCTGGAGAATTCTGCGGACTGTACGGTTCGCAAAGAATCAGACACAACTGGGCAACTTTCACTTTCACATTTCACTTTCTTTGGTAACACAGTCCATGCATTTAATCAGTATAAAATAGAGGACTTCTGAAAGAAACATTGACTCAACATTTAATGTGTGTTGGGTACTGAGGCTAGAGAGATGAGGAAGGACTGTCCCTGCCTTAATGACTTTCACACCAAGAATGGAAGACAAGAAGACAAGTTTCTGATTCCTGATCGATATCATAGGAGCTATAATCAGAAGGGTCTGATGTTCCAGTTTGCCTGGGGTAGCCCTAGTTGACACCTGTCACCCAGCATAATTATTAGTAGTCTTCTTGTTTACATTCAACAGTGTGTTGGTTGGGATCATAAGTTACATGGTCTCTGTTAGCTCTGTTAAAGGATTATATGAGGTGATCTGCCATCTCCAGGTGGGGAGACCTGATTGTTTCTGGCAGAGCTTCTTCTGATTGAGGGTCATAGAATGAGAACTCTTCCAGGTGGAGTGGGACGCTGAAGGAAAAGAAGAAGGACAGTGAGTGAGCATGCTGGTGTGTTCAGGAAAGAGCAAGCAGACCGGCGCTGCCGAGGTGGAGCGCTGACGCTCAACCGTGGCTGCACCTGAGAGTCGCCTGGGGAGCTCCTAAAGCTCCCCCTGCCCGGGCGGCGCCAATTAAATAGAGTCTCTGGAGCCGTTTTTAAAAAACCTCACAGGGCAATTACAGTGTGATTTGGGAACCTTGGAGGTGGAAAGCCCTTGAGAGGCTGACGAGAAATGATGGGTGAGTCGGAATGGGGAACCAGGCGAGGACCAATTCATGGAGTGATGAGTCCTAACCAGGGGCTGCCGCTTGTCCCTGAGTGTCAGTCTCTCTACAGAGCCTTGGTGTGCCCGGGCAGCTGCGGTGAGCCCCTTTCCTTTCTGTTGGGGCAGCAGCGTGAGTGGCTAACGGGCTGTGGTTAGCACCTCGCACCCTCTATTTACCACCCTCTAAAGTGAGCATTATGGCCTTCATACAGCTTGCAGAAATTCACTCCATGCCCAGAAAACCTTTTAATACTTGCACTTTCACTTTTGATGGTGAAATAATAACATCACTTATCTCTTTAAATTACTACAAAAATTTGGAGAAAATAATAGATTCACAAATTTAAAATATTCTTTAGAATCTGACAAAAAACATGCAATTTAGCTTTTGTATATCTTTTATACATTTTTATTAGGCAATATACTTGGTGATGCTAGTGGTAAAGAACCCGCCTATCAATGTAGGAGATGCAAGAGACACAGGTTCATTCCTTGAGTCAGGAAGATTCCCTGGAGGAGGAAATGGCAAACCACTCCAATATTCTTGCCTGGGAAATCCCATGGACAGAGGAGCCTAATGGCTGCAGTCCATGGGGTTGCAAAGAGTTGGAAACGACTTAACAGCAACAATATTACATATAGAGAAAAGGACACTTAAATGCACAGCTGAAATAAATTATTTTAAAGCAAAGGCTACTACTCAGATTTTTAACTCTTTTTATTTTAAATTTTTCCTTGCTTCTTTTTAGAATTTCTCATTTTTTTTAATCATCTCCAACTCTGCTAAAATTTTTAAGCTTTCCTTTTATTTCCTTGAATCTATTAAGTCAAGTTATTTTTAAATCTTTAATAGTCTCATTTTTATCAGCTTGTGTCTCAGTGTTCCAGGAAATTTTTATATCATGTAATGGACATTGTATTCCTAGAAATAATTTTAAGCCTCCAATGATGCTATCTTCTTACAGAAAGGATTTATTTTGTTGCTTAAGTCAGGCACCCTGAGGCACCAGGAATCGCCTTGCTCACCTTATAAGGATTGAGTTTCTGAACCACACATCTGACTCTAGGCTCTCCAGTCTTCCTTACTGCTCAGTGTGCAGCCCTTCAGAGTCCAAACTAAAAGCACCAAGTGGGGTTTTCTGACAGACCCTAGACTGCAACTTCTGTCCTCTTAGCCCTGCGAGTCTGTCAAGCCAGGCTTCAAAGTATGTGAACCATGAACTTCCAGATGTTCAAGCTGGATTTAAAAAGGCAGAGGAATCAGAGATTAAATTGCCAACATCCGCTGGATCATCAAAAAAGCAAGACAGTTCCAGAAAAACAACTACTTCTGCTTTATTGATTATACCAAAGCCTTTGACTGTGAGATCACAAAAAACTGTGGAAAATTATTAAAGAGATGGGCATACCAGACCACCTGACCTGCCTCTTGAGAAAGCTGTATGCAGGTCAGGAAGCAATAGTTAGAACTGGACATGGAACAACAGACTGTTTCCAAATGAGGAAAGGAGTACATCAAGGCTGTATATTGTCACCCTGCTTATTTAACTTATATGCAGAGTACATCATGAGAAACACTGGGCTGGAGGAAGCACAAGCTGGAATCAAGATTGCCGGGAGAAATATCAATAACCTCAGATATGCATATGACACCACCCTTATGGCAGAAAGCAAAGAAGAACTAAAGTGCATCTTGATGAAAGTGAAAGAGGAGAGTGAAAATGTTGGCTTAAAACTCAACATTCAGAAAACTAAGATCATGGCATCCAGTCCCATCACTTCATGGCAAATAGAGGGGGAAACAATGGAAACAGTGACAGACTTTATTTTGGGGGGCTCCCAAATCACTGCAGACGGTGATTGCAGCCATGAAATTAAAAAACACTTGCTCCTTGGGAGAAAAGTTATGACCAACCTAGACCAATTAAAAAGCAGAGACATTACTTTGCCAACAAATATCCATCTAGTCAAAGGTATGGTTTTTCCAATGGTCATGTATGGATGTGAGAGTTGGACTATAAAGAAAGCTGAGCTCCAAAAAATTCATGCTTTTGAACTGTGGTGTTGGAGAAGACTCTTGAGAGTCCCTTGGACTACAGGGAGATCCAACCAGTCCATCCTAAAGGCAATCAGTCCTGAATATTCATTGGAAGGACTGATGCTGAAGCTGAAACTCCAATACTTTGGCCACCTGATGCAAAGAATGGGCTCATTGGAAAAGACCCTGATGCTGGGAAAGATTGAAGGCAGGAGGAGAAAGGGACAACAGAGGATGAGATGGTTGGATGGTATCACCGACTCAACAGACATGAGTTTGAGTAAATTCCGGGAGCTGGCAATGGATAGGGAGGCCTGGCCTGCTGCAGTCCATGGGGTCGCAAAAAGTCGGACATGACTAAGCAACTGAACTGACTGATTTTGATCATCTCTTCAATAATCTGCAAATGTAAAGCAATGTTAATGCTGCCCTCATCTCTCTGAATATTTGTCTTCACCCAGTTCTTGGCTCCACAATCCTTCAACACATTTGTACCCTCAAGTACAGAATGTTGTCCAGTTATTCTTATTACTTTTGTTGAGAATGTTGGTTAGAATTACCTCAAATGCTATTACCAGAAGTGAAGGTTTCTCCCTTATTCATATTTTTAAATTACTCACAATAAGTTGACCCAGTTACTGAACAGAACTACTGCTTTATGTCTGCCTGTCTTACAATACTTATCAGTTGCAAACTAGTATTATAATGATTTTTTTTTAATATTTATATTTCTCTCTCTGCCTTTATTAGATTTTGAAGCTCTTCTAGGACAGAATCCATAATCATGTCTGATTCAGCTATGGATTACCTCCATATCCTGCATCTTATTCACATTAACCTTGCAGGAACTGTTAAGTGAATGAATAAACCTAGATGCTTCTTGTTTGCATAAACTGGACACTTCTGAAATAGAACCTCTAAATTATCCTAAACTATACAATGAGAAATCTCAGCAGAAACAAAAAGTAGGCTATAATCCCAAATACCAATTGTGATTTGCATTAACAAGTTCTTCCAGAACTTGTATGATAAGCAATTGCATACCTGCAGAAATAAACATGAGTATTAGGACATAAAAAATGAAAGCCTGGATACCCCAGGCTGCGGTTTCAATATTGATCTGCATATTTCATTCAGTATTAGCACATGTGACTCACACTGTGTAGCTGTCACTCTCATTAAAATTCATACACTCCCTCTGGAATTCACGTCAGCCATCTGGCCAAATACTGGCTTCTTACATTTGAAACTCAATTGCATTGAAGTCACTGAATCTCTCAATCAATTACAAAGGATCTGAGCTCTTAGAGTTTACATTGATTGGCCACCATTTTCCTAATGGAGTCATAGCCTCTGTAATTACCTATTTGACAGGAGAGGTGCCTGCTTTCTGGAGGCTATATATCCTAGCTCTTCATTTACCTAAAATGTTAGTTGGCAGCCCTCATAAGAGCATCAGCTACAAAATGTGATTAGAGTTAATGTAAGTGTAACAGGATGACGTTCTCATCTCATCTCCACTCACTGCATATGGTTGCCACATATTATCCTTTCCCATGGATTGCACTTTTAAAGTAACTTCAATGTACATTTTTATGTTATAATTCATTAAGAGCCAAAATTGATGCATTTGCAAATACCTTCCTATGTATAGTCATACTCAAAAAGTGCTATTTAATTCAAAAAGCTAACATCTCTTTTCCAAATAAAGAAAAACTTCTGACTGTCAGAACATGAAGTGTATTTAACAGGCACCAGGAAAAGAATTAAGGACCCCTTCTTAAATATACGGCAAGAATTAAAAAAAAAAAAAAGCTGTTAGATTCAGACACAATTCAGATTAAACCACAGATTATCTGCATGACATAAGTTAAATATTTTAATCTTTTGGAGCCTGTCTTTTCATTTATAACATTGAGAGATTAATACCACTTTATTTTAATAATTATTATATTGTTATAATAGTTTATATAATAGCTTCATAGAGTTGAAATAACAAAAACAGAGCTCCCTCACACCTAGAAAATTGAATATTTGTATGAGTCAGGTTTTGCTTAAATAAAGAAGCTATAACTATCTTGAAATCCCAGTGGCTTATGACAGCAAATGTTTGCCTCTTACTCAGAAATCTTCATGTTACCTGTGGCTCTGCTGAGTCAGTTTGAGCCCCCTTGTCCAGTTCAACCGCAGTTGGCTCCTACATGTAGCAGTTTGGGTCCAGATTTGCTCCATAAGTCTTTCTTTCTGGGATTCGGGATGAAAGAACATCTCCGGCATGCTCTTCTCATTGCAGATAGCGGAAGTATGAGAACGCTGGAGGAAATTTGCTCACACCTCACACACTATTACTTCCGCACACTTGTTATTGCTCATAATGAGCCACATGAGCAACCCCAAAGTCAGTGTGGCAAGGAAGTGTGTTCTGTCTACAGGGAATTCCCCCCGAGGAGGAAAAAAAGGAACAACTATGAATGAATGCTCACTACCACACGAGTCAGTTCATGGTACAGTAAGTCTGTACCATACGAACCATGTACCATACGAACCATGTACCATACGAACCCTCAAGGTACAAACTCAAAGATGGGAACATGCGTTCCACCAAAGTCAGGCATGAGAGAGCCCGCAGCTCGCCCCCCGTCTCCTATTACTGACGGTCCGTCAGCTCTACCATCTCCCACCTCCTCTCTCCGCCCCAGTCAGAAACTCTTCTTGCCGACTCACTCAGTGCCAGACCCTGTATGCCAGCTCTTGTACTGTACTACCCTACTGCACTTTTCAGGTACTGTACTATAAGATTTAAAATGTTTTCTTTATTTTTTGTGTTTTTTAATGTATTATTTGTGTGAAAAGTATTATAAACCTATTACAGCACAGCACTGCATAGCCAATTGTGCTAGTTGGGTGCCTAGGTTAACTTTGTCGGACTTACAAAGTGAACTTATGAATACTCTCGGAATGGAGTTCATTTGTATGTAGGGGGCTAACTGTGGTATCAATAATTAGCTATTGTAGGACATTGTGTTGGTTCTGTCTCTGAAAACATCCTGAGATCTGACCGAGGAAGTAATTGAGAGGATGTCACTGGATGAACTAGACACGGGCAATCTGAGGTTCCTCACCTCCTTCCCTGCCCTGGGAATATACATTCTGCCCATCATTCCATGAATGCTAAGTCGCTTCTCAGAGTCGCTGACTCTGAGACCCTATGGACCCCAGGCTCCTCGTCCATGGGATTCTCCAGGCAAGAATACTGGAGTGGGTTGTTGTGCCCTCCTCCAGGGGATCTTCGCAACCCAGGGATCAAACCTGCGTCTCTTATGTCTACCTTCATTGGCAGGTGGTTCTTTACCACTAACACCACCTGGGAAGTTCATCATTCTCTAGCCAGAGCCATCACAGGGATGCAACCTCCAGGGAATGAACCCTGTTAAGGCCTCTATAGAAACTTCTAAGATTCTGGTGGGCAGGTTCAGAGATCTACCTGTCTTGAGACTGCCCAAGACAAGCCTCATGCATAAGTTTCCTTGCTTATTAGAACCACCACCTACCAATCTGAAGTGGTCTGCCCCTTTCTTCCATTTCTCCTTGCCCTCTGGGTACAGGGGCCAGTTTCAGATTTTACCCAGGGGATGCCCAAGAGTGTGAACCAACAAGATTGCATAGCAAATTATAAAGACATTTTCCTAGTTACCTCCAAGACATCAAGCCTTCTTCAGAGAAAGCTTTTATTAGATGATTTGAGTGCCTCATCTTAAGCTACTATGGTTATTCATACAACAGGCAGTAACTGAAGAAAGCAGTGTTATACTACTTTATACTTTCCCTGCTGCTGCTAAGTCACTTCAGTTGTGTCCGACTCTGTGCGACCCCATCCCTGGGGTTCTCCAGGCAAGAACACCGGAGTGGGTTGCCATTTCCTTCTCCAATGCATAAAAGTGAAAAGTCAAAGTGAAGTCGCTCAGTCATGTCTGACTCTTCGCGACCCCATGGACTGTAGCCTACCAGGCTCCTCCGTCCATAGGATTTTCCAGGCAAGAGTACTGGAGTGGGGTGCCATTGCCTTCTCTGAGACTTTCCCTAGTACTCTTTAAAAAGTAAAATGTATACATATTTTATTTTTACATTGTACCCATAATAAAAGATGTGCGTGCATGCTAAGTCACTTCAGTCATGTCCAACTCTATGCAGCCCTATGGACTGCTAGGCTCCTCTGTCCATGGGATTCTCCAGGTAAGAATACTGGAATGGGTTGCCAAGCTATCCTCCAAGGGATCTTCCCGACCTAGGGACCGAACCTGTCTGTGTCTCTTATGTCTACCTGCCTTGGCAGGAGGGTTCTTAACCACTAGCGCCACCTAGGAAGCCTATAATAATGAATAAATATTAACAAAAACAGTATATATAGTACTTGGCTCCACTTGCTATTTGTAAACCACAACAATCCTATTAATTTTGGAGGCAAAATAATGCTTCCTAAAATATAATTAAGGCCTTTACAAATTTAGGAGTCAAAAGTCTTTGGCCATTGGCCATCCCTGCCTCTCTGCTCAGGAGCTGCCCTCCAACATTTTATAGTTTCTGGTCCAGTGTTCTGAATTGAACTTAAACTTTTATCCCTCCCCCACTTCTATTCAAACTTTTACTTCTAGTTAAAACATGGTTATCATTAGTTTTAATACCCTTCTGAAAATTAACTTTTGGCCAACTCTTCTTGTCTCTTTAAGACTAGAAGACTCTAGTGCTTTTTCTCCCCAATTTAAATTATTTGCTCTATTCAGATATCTAAGTTCTTGAGACTTTTCTCTCCCCCTGATCTTTTGGGGCACTCTGTACTGCCTAAATAGTGATATGTCTGTGACAGCTTGGTTTTCTACCATCCTATCTAACTACACCAAGAGTAAAGAATCAGGGGGCCATGTTAGAACTCTGCCTACTACATCAGTTTAAAAAAATCATTTACAGAACAGAGGTAATGTAGCAAAATGTGTGTTTTCCCCCCACAGAACTACAGAGTTATAATTTTTCAATTGGAAAGGACCTTAGTGTTTATCCAGACCAACCCCCTAACCAATGCAGGTGCTTTCCTATAGATCACAGTTCATCTGGTCTCTGCTTCAACATCTATACTGATAAGAAGACTCACTTGTTTATGAATCAGGACATTTAGATTTTAAAACTTTTTACTTAATTTTTAAAATGCTACTGAATCTTTATTTCTATAACTTATTGAGGTCTTCCTTCTAGAAAAATTTTGAATGAAAAATAATTTTTTAACATGAAAGATTTTTAAACTTAACTATCAACTGCCATTCTTTCCCCAAAGAGGGATAATCTAAGTGCACTCTACTCCAGACTAAATATTCTAGTTTTCGTATGATGTAATTTCCACATCTTTTACCATCTTGGTCACCCACCTGAATTTACTCCCTCTTATTAAAAAAAAAAAATTTTAAAAACATGGTTCTTACACCTTGACCAAGTATATTACATTAGGAATAGTAATTCAGTGTATAAATTAGAGTAGTTCATCATTAAATCTGTAAATGTAATGTATAATACGAGAAAGCTAAATAAAATAAATCACATGACTTCTTCAATAGATTCAAAAAACTTATTTGATAACTTTTGCCTTTTCAATAAATATATGAGAAATACAATAGAATAGAGCAGTAGAGGCAAAGTCTGACTCTGTGACCTCATGGATTGTAGCCCACCAGTTCCTCTGTCCATGGGATTCTCTAGGCAAGAATACTGGAGTGGGTTGCCATTCCCTTCTCCAGGGCATTTAACTTATCTTTAATTGTTAAGGAATCTCTTTGCCTAAAACAAAATCAACTCAGTGATAAAATATTATCTGCATTATCAAAATGGAACAAAGATCTAAATGTAAGACCAGAAACTATAAAACTCCTAGAGGAGAACATAGGCAAAACACTCTCCGACATAAATCACAGCAAGATCCTCTATGACCCACCTCCCAGAATATTGGAAATAAAAGCAAAAATAAACAAATGGGACCTAATGAAACTTAAAAGCTTTTGCACAACAAAGGAAACTATAAGCAAGGTGAAAAGACAGCCCTCAGATTGGGAGAAAATAATAGCAAATGAAGAAACAGACAAAGGATTAATCTCAAAAATATACAAGCAACTCCTGAAGCTCAATTCCAGAAAAATAAATGACCCAATCAAAAAATGGGCCAAAGAACTAAACAGACATTTCTCCAAAGAAGACATACAGATGCCTAACAAACACATGAAAAGATGCTCAACATCACTCATTATCAGAGAAATGCAAATCAAAACCACAATGAGGTACCATTATACGCCAGTCAGGATGGCTGCTATCCAAATGTCTACAAGCAATAACTGCTGGAGAGGGTGTGGAGAAAAGGGAATCCTCTTATACTGTTGGTGGGAATGCAAACTAGTACAGCCACCATGGAAAACAGTGTGGAGATTCCTTAAAAAACTGGAAATAGAACTGCCATATGACCCAGCAATTCCACTCCTGGGCATACACACCGAGGAAACCAGATCTGAAAGAGACACGTGCACCCCAATGTTCATCACAGCACTGTTTATAATAGCCAGGACATGGAAGCAACCTAGATGCCCATCAGCAGACGAATGGATAAGAAAGCTGTGGTACATATACACTATGGAATTTTACTCAGCCATTAAAAAGAATTCATTTGAATCAGTTCTAATGAGATGGATGAAACTGGAGCCCATTATACAGAGTGAAGTAAGCCAGAAAGAAAAACACCAATACAGTATACTAACGCATAATATGGAATTTAGAAAGATGGTAACGATAACCCTATATGCAAAACAGAAAAAGAGACACAGATGTACAGAACAGACTTTGGGACTCTGGGAGAAGGCGAGGGTGGGATGTTCTGAGAGAACAGCATTGAAACAAATATACTATCAAGGGTGAAACAGATCACCAGCCCAGGTGGGATGCATGAGACAAGTGCTCAGGGCTGGTGCACTGGGATGACCCAGAGGGATGGGATAGGGAGGGAGGTGGGAGGGGGGGATCGGGATGGGGAACACATGTAAATCCATGGCTGATTCATGTCAATGTATGGCACAAACCACTACAATATTGTAAAGTAATTAGCCTCCAACTAATAAAAATAAATGAAAAAAAAAGAAAGAAAACAAATAATAAAAATAAAAAAATATTATCTACACTATTTAGAAATTATTTTTTTATCAAACATAGAATACATATCCCACCATTTACTTCTAAAACAATTTTAAATCAAGTATAAAATAAGTATGTTATTATTCTACGGTGTTGCTTGAAGACTTCTGGGAAATTCAGTAAGGATGAAAACTAATATTATTAAGTATTGGGAAGTTAAAAAATAATTATTTTAAAATTATTATAACATATGTAAAATTATTATAAACCTTTAAAGTTTTGAGATAGTAAGAAATATATGAATGGAACATAATTACACCAAAAAATTGTCCTCAGTTCATTAGTTTAACCTGAAATTAAACAAAATTTTTTTCAAAAAGAAGAAAAGAAAAAGGAATGTATAACCCATAGTTTAGGAAACAGAGAGGTAGACAGAAACATATAGATAAGTGTGCTTATTTTAGAAAAGGAAAACTAAATGCTGCAGTCAGGTCTGTTATTTAGTCATTAAGTTCTGCCTGATACTTTGGGGACCCCATGGACTGTAGTCCACCAGGCTCCTCTGTCCATGGGATTCTCCAGGCAAGAATACTGGGGTGGGTTGCCATTTCCTCTCCAATCAGGTCTAATCTAGTTAATTTATAGAGTTAATGGAATTCATTTAAAATCTGATCAAGATTTTTGTCTATGTGTGTGAGAAATTTAGCCAAATGATTCTGAAATTTATTTTGAAAAATAAACAAGGAAAATATCACATAATACCTAAAAATAACGTCAACAGTGTGTAGGGAAAAAGGAAGGACTACCTTAGCAGGTAATAGAATGTGTTACATAGAAACAAACAAGAAAACTCCACATCACTACTACTGAAATGGATATATTCTACAGTGGATTAGAGGAGAGAAAGATTAGAATTGGCCCAAATACATATAAGAACATTCTCTACTATAATTACACTTCTAAAAATATGCAGAAAATGATTATTTTAAATATGAACTGAAATTTTGGAATAGCAATATAAAAAAGAACAAAGTAATCCATATCTTTCTCTGAAAAAATGAAGTATCTCATATGGAATAAAAAATTTAAATATAAAAAAGTCAAATCACGATAAAGTTAGCATAATCCAATGTGCTTTTTCAGATATCAGAAGAGATGATCATTTTCTTTGCATTACAACAGAAGAAATTGTGAAAGGAATAACTAAAAAGCTGCTCCCCCAAAAAATAAAAAGAAATTACACTCAAGAAGATGTTCTGGAAACACTAACCATGTAAATAAATATTGAAAACAAAACTTACATGTGAAAACAAGGTACTGTTAAGTAAATTATTTTATTTTAATATTTTTCAAAGACTATGCATGAATATCCTGGATTTCCCTGGTGGCTCAGATGGTAAAGCGTCTGCCTACAATGTGGGAGACCTGGTTTGATCCCTGGGTAGGGAAGATCCCCTGGAGAAGGAAATGGCAACCCACTCCAGTACTCTTGCCTGGAAAATCCTATGGACAGAGGAGCCTGGTAGGCTACAATCTTGGGGTCATAAAGAGTCTGACAGGACTGAGCAACTTCACTTTCACTTTCATGCATGAATTTATAAATGAAGATCATTAAGGCTAGGAAAATTTATTGGCAATGTTTATGGTAAAATTTTATAACTTTTGAACATCATATATACTCATTTTAAGTACAAGTACTACCTTATGTATGGGATTTATCTATAGGAAATTAACAAATAGTTGAATCTTCCTGAATCCTAATGTCACATTAATAAAATGGAGTTACTTCCTATCATTGTGAAGATTCCATGTGACAACATAATTAAAGAGAGTTGGCTCATAATCATTGTTGTAATTACAGAAATTATAGTATTTATCTTTCAATTTTAAGTTCCTTAAAATTATGAAACTACTACTTTCATCCTATTTTAAAAAGTTGTGACAATGATAATCATCCAAATACTATCTAAGGAGATTAATGATAGGTGACCATAAGTCCTTCACTTTGTACCTTGCCTTCTACTCACAAAGCTTCAAATTTCCCAACAATCAACCCCCAAAAAATTCAGAAATTTAGCAGTTATAGAAGTTTCTAAGTTTGGACAAAGGGTCAAAAACTTACTCCCTCTAGGGGAAGGTCTGATTTTTTCATTCACTCCCTAGTTGCTTCCTTGGAAATGAATAAAGATCATATGTGTCAGCTACATTATTGGGCGACAATAATTATGACCAAAAAAAATGAGAGATAAACTGAATCTAACCTGAGAGAAGTATAAAGTTGCAGGATATAAAATCAATACATAGAAATCTACTGCATTTCTATACTAATAACCAACTATCAGGAAGAGAAGTTGACAAAGCAGTCCCATTTCATCAAAAAGAATTAAGTAAATAAGAAAAAAATTAACCAAAGAGGTAAAAGATCTGTACTCAGAAAAATATAAGACAAAGATTAAAGAAATAAACGAAAACACAAATTAATGGAAAGATACACTGCAGATGGTGATTGCAGCCATGAAATTAAAAGATGCTTACTCCTTGGAAGGAAAGTTATGACCAACCTAGACAGCATATTAAAAAGCAGAGACATTACTTTGTCAACAAAGGTCTGTCTAGTCAAGGCTACGGTTTTTCCAGTGGTCATGTATGGATGTGAGAGTTGGACTATAAAGAAAGCTGAGCACCAAAGAATTGATGCTTTTGAACTGTGGTGTTGGAGAAGACTCTTGAGAGTCCCTTGGACTGCAAGGAGATCCAACCAGTCCACCCTAAAGGAGATCAGTCCTGGGTGTTCATTGGAAGGACTGATGCTGAAGCTGAAACTCCAATACTTTGGCCACTTGATGCAAAGAGGTGACTCACTGGAAAAGACCCTGATGCTGGGATAGATTTAGGACAGGAGGAGAAATGGATGACAGAGGATGAGATGGTTGGATGGCATCATCAACTCGATGGACATGGGTTTGGGTGGACTCCGGGAGCTGGTGATGGACAGGGAGGCCTGGCATGCTGTGGTTCATGGGGTCGCAAAGAGTCGGACATGACTGAGTGACTGAACTGAACTAAACTGAACACCATGCTCAGAGGAATCGGGTGGAGAGGGAGGTGGGAGGGGGGGATCGGGATGGGGAATACGTGTAAATCTATGGCTGATTCATATCAATGTATGACAAAAAATAAAAATAAAAAAAAATAAAATTAAAAAAAAAATGTCCATACTACCTAAAGCAAAAGCATATAGACTCGAAGCAATTTCTATCAAAATACCAATGGAATTTTTCATAGAACTAGAACAAATGATCCTAAAATTTATACAGAACCCAGAAGACTCCATAGAGCCAAAGAAATCTTAAAAAAATAAGGTGGGAGGTATCATGCTCCTTGACCTCAGACTATATGGCAAAGTTACATTAATCAAAACAGTGTGACTTTGGCACAAAATAGACCCACAAATCAACTGAACAGAATAGAGTCCAGAAATAAACATATGTTTATATGGTCAATTAATTTATAGTAAAGGAGTCAAGAACATACAGGGAGAAAATGACAGTCTCTTCAACAAATGGTAAAACCAAACAGTTACATGCCAAAGAATAAGAGGGAACCTTTGTCTTGCACCATATACAAAAATAAACTCAGAACAGATTAAAGAAGTACATGTAATACCTGAAACTATAGAACTCCTGAAAGAAAATTTAGGCACTATGCTCTGTGACATCGGCCTTAGCAATACTTTATGATTCTGTCTCCTCAGGCAAAGGCAACAAAAACAAAAACAAGCAAGTGAAACAACATCAAACTAAAAATCTTTTGCACAGTAAAGGAAACTAGCAAAAAACAAAAAGGCAACCTAGTGAATTAAAGAAGATATTTGCAAATCATATATCTAATAAGGTGTTACTATCCAAAACATAAAAAGAATACACACAACTCAATATCAAAAAAACAAACAACCCAATTCAAAAATGGACAGAGGACATGAATGGACATTTTTCCAAGGAGACATACAGATGGCCAACAGACACATGTAAAGCTGCTCAGTATAACTAATAATCAGGGAAACACAAATTAAAACCACCATGAGGTATCACCTCATCCTGATGCTTAGGCTGAAGCTCCAATACTTTGGCCACCTCATGCGAAGAGCCAATTCATTGGAAAAGACCCTGATGCTGGGAAAGATTGAAAGCAGGAGGAGAAGGGGACGACAGAGGATGAGATTGTTGGATGGTATCACCGACTCAATGGACATGAGTTTGCGCAAGCTCCAGGAGATGGTGAAGGACAAGGAAGCCTGGCATACTGTAGTCCACGGGGTCACAAAGAGTCACAAAGGACATGACTTGAGTGAGTGAACAACAACAATGACCCCTATGAAGATACTTCAAAAAACTTAAAATTGAACTACCATACAATCCAGCAATGTGACTGCTGGTTATGTATCCTAGGAAAGCAAAAACACTAACTTGGAAAGATTCTGCAACCCTATGTTCATCACATCACATAACAGTCAGGACATGGAAGCAACCCAAGTGTCCACCAATAAATGAATGAATAAGGCAGATGTGGTATATACATGCAATGGAATACTGCTTTAGCCATAAAAAAGAATGAAATCTTGCTATTTGCTACAAAATGGATGGACCTGGAGGTATTATGTTAAGTAAAATAAATCAGACAGAGAAGGACAAATACCATATGATTTCACTTATATGTGGGATCTAAAAAACAAAACAAACAATGGATATAACAAAACAGAAACTGACAGACACACAGAACAAACTGTTGGTCATCAAGGAAGTAAGGGGTGGGGAGTTGGCCAAAACAGGTGAAGGGAATTAAGAGGCACAAACTCTAACCACAAAATAAATAAGTCACAGATATGTAATGTACAGCATAGGAAACATAATAATACTGCAATAACTTTGTACAATGACAGATGGTTCCTAAACTTATCATGATGCTTATAGTATGCATAATATATATGGATGCTGAAGGACTATGTTGTACACCTGAAATTAATACAATATTGTTTGTCAACTAGTCTTCCATTTAAAAATAAAATAAATGTCTGCTTTAATCGAAGATAATTCCTGATGGGTATAGCAGTAAGAAAAAGAAAAATCACATCTATCCTTGGAATTGAGATAGAATGTTTTCTTAAGTTTTTTTCAAGTGTCAAATGTTTCTTTAAAAATAACTATGTGTTTTGAATCATATAAGAAACAGAAGGCAAAAATAAATTCATAGAGCTGGGGCATTAGGAGCAAGATTAAGAAACTTCTTGGGGGGAAATGCATGTAGAAAATGTCCAGGTACAGGTTACTGACAACTCTGATAGGCTGATGAGATACTTAGTATATCTCACTTCTAAAACCCTGAGGACATCATTTGGACTACATAGCTGAGGTCCACTACATGGCTATTGCAGTTTCGGGACATTTTGTGTCTTATGACAGCCTTCGGTAGGCTGTGCTTCAGCTTTACCTGTATTTGTATAAAAGGCCAGCATATTTGAGTTCAATTTCTCTCAAGAGTAAGCAGGACTAAGGCTCCGTGGGCGGTTGAACTAAAAACAAGTATGTGATGTCCGTTGGCACACAAATAATTAATATTAACACATCATAAACATAACAATAATTTCTACTCATATAGTTCTGTCAGCCTCTCAGCTACCCCTAGGGGAGAGAGTATTTGACCTGGAACATTGTAGAAGATAAGGTTTCAACAGTTTAATTTGCAAAGGGACAGGAACATCAGGACTAGTTTGTGTAAACAGAAAGAGCCTCAAGGGACTAGTGTGTAGTATGGGAAGGTGAATGGGAGATGAGGCTAGAATGAAAGTTGAACAAAAGGATTTCAGCAAGCAATGGAGAGTTATCAAAAGTTTTTCAGCAAAGTGATAACATAAAACCAGACTTTATTACCTACTCGTAAAGCAATGTGAATGAACAGGGAAAAAACAGGAGGAAAATGAATGCAGCTTGTTTTTCAGTAGCTGTAGAGGTTATTTCATAAAGTTTACATTAAGCATGTTGTATATTTCAAATATTTTGTTAAGACTATCAATCAAGTTTTCCTAATCCTTTTTTGGAGTCCAACTGAGACCTATGAGCTTAGAATCAAACTGAAATCTGTCTTCACCACTTACAGGCTGTATATGTGTGTGATCAGTCACTCAGTCATGTCCAACTCTTTTGAGACCCCATGGATTATATGTAGTCCACCAGGTTCCTCTGTGTATGGGATTTTTCCAGGCAAAAATACTGGAATGGGTTGCCATTTACTCCTCCAGTACAGATTATATAAACTCAAGCAAGTTATTTAATTTTTCTGGGCATTGATAAATACATCTAGATGTCAGAGGCAGTAATACCTACCTCATCAGGTTATAAAGACACAGTGAGTTAACACTTATAAAGGCCTAACAGAATGCCTGGCATTTGGTAAGTATTTGGTAAATAGTAGTTAGTGCTATTAATGGAGCTTCCCAGGTGATGCTAGTGGTAAAGAAACCACCTGCCAATGCAGGAGACATAAGAGACGTGGGTTCAATCCCGTCAGAAAGATACCCTGGAGGAGGGCATGGCAAACAATTCCAGTATTCTTGCCTGGAGAACCCCATGGACAGAGGATCCTAGCGGGCTACTGTCCATAGGGTCGCACAAAGTCCGATCCAACTGAAATGACTTAGCAGGGAGGCAGGCAGTGTTATTAATAAATGAGACAATTTCAGTTGCCCAGTGATGTCACTCTTTGTGACTGCATGGACGGTAGCCTCCACCCATGCAATTCGCTAAGCAAGAGTACTGGAGTGGGTTGCTATTCCCTTCTCCAGGGGATCTTCCTGACCCAGGGATTGAACCTGGGTCTCCCACATCGCAGGCAGGTTCTTTACCATCTGAGCAACCAGGGAAGCTCAATAAATGAGAGATAGATGTCAATCAAATTCAGTTTTAATCATTTTGGCCTAGATTTACTATTTATCATCATCTCTGCATCTTTGGAGCATGCCTCTTAAAGATCTTTTCCCGCATTAGCACAAATTCATTAACAAAAAAAAAAAACAAATTGGGCACAATTTTTCTAGCAGATATATATTTGTCTATACTATATTACTCCATCTTATCCACAAAAATATCAGAATGTCCTTTGTCAAATGCAAATTAAAAATGCAGCAGATTGTATAGCGGAGCTATATGTAACTTTATTCTACATTTTCCAAGTCTTCTGAAAATATGCTATCATATTTTCATAATTTTAAAAAACAAGTAGCAGATGGGTGCATTATTTAACATCAGAAATAAAATTAATTTCTATAGTGTGACATGTTCTAATGAACTCCCAATGATGTCTAAAGATCAGTGCTTTCTCTTTTAAATCTTCCCAAATCACGTAATACTGTGAGAATTTTAACAGAAATCAGCTAAAATCCATCACTCTGTATTTCTACTATCTGTATTTCCCAGAGCAAAGCTACATTTATAGTCTATAAATACTCTAACTCAGGAATCTGTAGTAATTGTTTCTGTGCTAAATACAGAGACACCTGTGGAAAGCTTGAAGGGATTAGGTTAACTCATCATTAAAATAGGTGTACTAAAAGAGTTCACTTCAGCAGGCCTGGAATTGGCCTTATCTGTTTTTCTGAAATACCTGCATGGTACTGACATCTGGTCAAGGCAGGAAGTGTAGTTTTTAATAGCATTGTTCTGGAGCAAATTTGGGGGTTGTCTCTACCAGCCCATTAGCCTAGTTTATTAATTAGAGCAAGATTGATGGTTTGCACGCAATTTCAGCAAAACTCCCAGAGGACTCTGCCATTGGGTCTGGTCACACAGCAAAAATGTACCAACATACCCAACTGGGGAAGAGCCTCACTCGAGAAGCCATCTTGGACTTTCTGATTCTGAGGTTTTCCACACACATACGTGACTTATTCCTGATCTGAGAGGGAAGACACATCTGATACGGCCCAGCAGAGGAAGGGCAACAGAGCTGACTTCTGGCTTCTCCAAACCCGTCTCTGTAAAGGAGCCTCTGCCTGCCCAAAACATCTTTACTGCTATTCTGACACAAGATCCTGTTGCTCCTGTGTGTCCTTTTCTGAAGATAAACTGTAGGTTCAGAAGATTATCATCTGGGGTCTTATGAATTCACCATTTGCACAATAGGCAAAATAAATTGCCCCATCATTTTTAGTTGCAAAGCTTTATATGCTTATATTTATATTTTTGAAGTAAATTACACACACTCATGGGTCATGATATATATTTATTGGAATCAAGCATATAAAAGAATAAACATAAGATAAAACTTTATATTGATTCAGCCCTCATCTGAACTACAGCCCACTGCAATGGTGAGTTTGGAAGCAAGTGATCTCACTTATACATAAGTTATTAAACTGAGAATAGTCAAGATCAGTGACCTAAAGGGAAATCCTTAAAGGAGAGTGGTCTGTGACAATACAAGAGGGTGACAAAAAATGAACACAAAATTCTCCAAAATAAGAGTGTGGCAGTTCAAGTTCTGGACCTACTATCCATACTTTTTATATGGCCTCAGGCCAAACAGTTGTGAGAATCTGACACAATCTGAGCAGAGGGCTTATATTTTGCTCGACTGCATAGGAAACACTCAGTTCCAGTTAGCAATTTCAATTCCCGTATTAGGAATTACAAACATTACTTTATTGTATTCATGGCACATCTTACTACTTGAAATCATCTTGATTTACTACATTTTTTCCCATCAGAATGCAAGCTCTTTGACAGCAGAGAACTTCTGTATCATGCTTATCAATGTATCCCTAGTGTCTGAAGCTTAATACATCATAGATGATAAAAAAAAATTTTCATTTACTAAGTGTTAACTATCCTCTAGGCATTGTTATAAGCATTTCATTAAATACATGTCACATCATATGATGCAGCTACAATCTCATATATTACAGATGAGGAATGCAAGGCACAGAGAGGTTAAGTAAATTGATCAAGGCCTCACAGGTAATAAATGGCAGAACCATTGGAGCACAGACAGCCTGTCTTCAGAATCCAGGATTTCGGAAACTCCTCAAAAGTAAACAGCTAAATATGCAGATCATCTCAGAAAATCACTTATGAATTATTGCTAGATAGTTCAGTGTTTTAATGAAGATTTTATTTTTACCTTTCATCTAAACATTTTTCGTAAAGTATTAAAAATTCAAACATAAAGGCCTAAATTCTACCAAGGCAAGCACCTCCTTTCTAAAGGAAAGCGGGTCGAGAATCCCTCCTATCTTCAGATGCATTGTAGCAGCTCCAATGTCACCTCGGAGAGGAATTTATTTGTGTCACACAAACAGAAGCAGGTGGCCCGATGCAGGTGTTGTCATGTTTGTGGAGCTCTAATGAGGATGTGAGAGTTTGCTGGGAAAGAGAATAGCAAAAATGAGGTATTTCTTTCCCTCTATCTTCCAGCTTATCTTTGGGAGAAAAGGGACACATCAAAGCACTCATGTGATGGAAACAGACAATGAACTGCTTCTTCTAAGTTAAAAATTTCCATAATTGTGAAGGCCCCTACTGGAAGTGGAGAGCAGAGGCTGGCAATGGGAAATATAAGATGTAAAGTACTAATTCTAGAGAGAGGCCCAGAACACCCCAAGAAGACTTGCACTTGTTTCTCACTCTATTGAACAGGCTTATCTTGCTCAGAGAAAATGGCATGTCTCTGTATTTTATTTTTCTAGTTCAATTCAATTTGAAATTTGAAATATAGCTATTAAAAAAAACTACAAATCATCCTTAACTACCCTACAGTATAGGTCATACTAGACCTATAATTGATTTTCTGCTTCTTCTCAAATTCTTACACCAAAAGGCAAAATCATATAGAGTTAAGGAAAGGACTAAGAATATTTGTATCACAAATAAGAGTCTCTGGAAACAAATTAAAGTGGGTTCTGCTCAATTTTGGGTGACTTTTCTTTATATACTTTTGTTATTGTTGTGTAAACATATAAGAATGAAACTATTTATCATCAACGTCTATTTATCATCAATGTCTTCGAAAGGAAAGGAGAGGAAATGCCAAGTAACTATGACTCTGTGAGTTTCTCCATGTATTACTCCAAAATAAGCATGAAAATAAAATAAACATTAAAATTAAAGACATATTTAGGCCTGCAAATTAGATATGTAGTACAATGCACAAGAAATGGAATGGAAACTCAAAATGATCAACAGGGCTGAAGCCAAGAGCCTGCTGGACTGCAGGTCTGCAAGCAGACAGAAGTAACTATACATTTAATTCCTGCACTGCTACACAGTAACAGGGAAAAACAGAATACTTTTCATTGCACAAAATGGAGATAGAATCACTAACTGAATTGCCGGCTGGTACAAGCTTACCTCCTGAAGAAGGCTAAATAAAAGTTCCAAGTGCTTCTAGAACTAAATGTGGTTGAAAACCATACACACACATGAATAAATATGAAGAATAACAGCCAAGTTGCTTTCTAGTCCAGGGGCCTGCATCTTCCTTAAGAAAGATTAAAATTCAAACCCAATAGGAGCCTGAGCCATTAATATGAGGCTAGGGGAGCTGAAAACCAGGTGGATACAAATGTCTACCTGCTAGATAGGAAACAAAATGTTTAACATAACATAACATGTAGAAAGATTGCCACAAACTAAATAATATATGAGATAAACTTAGCCCCAACAAAATGGGAATAATGGAAAACTCTCAGAAAAACTTTGACATAAAATAGGTTTAATGTCTTCAAACAAAGAATATTGTATACAAAAATTACAAAAATTGTAAGCTAAAGACAGGCCGATATTAACCAAGTTTAGAGAGATATGAAAATTAGACCATTAGAAGTCCCACTATTAACATGGATATTTTTAAAACATAATAAGGGAAAGAAATTCTAGATACTATATATGAAACAGTTTATCACTTCAAGGTAGACTGAAAAGTTTAGTACAAAAAAAAAAAAGTTTAGTACATACATTTTGAGAAATATTTACCCAAAGGTAAATATTAAAATAATAATTAAAACTGATAAGCCAAAGGAATAGATAAAATGAAACTATTTTGGATTAAATATTCAGTTAATCCAAAGAAGACAGTGAAAAAAGAACCAAAGAGAAATAAGAACCAAATAATAGGTGAGACAAAGAGAAAATAAATAATCAGTTGGTAGACTTACAGATTGACATTAAGTATAAACTGTATATTGATGAACATTTAAGTTGCCTAAATCTATTCTTCAACAGAGAAATATATAAAGAATATGTGGCATATACATACAATGGAATTATTTGCCACAACATGAATAGACATAGAGATTGTCATACTAAGTGAAGCAAGTGAGAGAAAGATAAACATCATATAATAAAGAAAAATATCATATAATGTTGCTTATATGTGGAATCTAAAAAAAATGGTACAAATGAACTTATTTACAAATCAGAAATAGTCACAGATGCAAAAAACAAAGTTCTGGTTACGAGGGTGAAAAGGAGAGGAGGGATAAACTGGGAGATTGGGATTTTGACACATTTGTCGTTGCTCTTGTTCAGCTGCTAAATCATGTCCGGCTCTTTGTGACCCCGTGGGCTGCAGCACGCCAGGCTTCCCTGTCACTCACTATCTCCTGGAGCCTGTTCAGACTCATATCCATTGAGTCAGTGATGCTTACCTTATCCTCTACCACTCCTTTCTCCTTTTGCCTTCAATCTTTCTCAACATCAGGGTCTTGACATATACACACTATTATATATAAAGCAGATAACTAATAAGCACCTACTGTATAGCACAGGGAATACTACTGGGTACTCCACAATAACCTACATGGGGAGAGTCTAAAAGAGACTGGATATATGTATATGTATAACTGATTCACTTTGTTGTACACCTGAAACTAACACAACATTGGAAATCAACTATACTCCAATAAAAATGTTTTTTTTTTTAATGTATATGGTGTACACACCTCAAGTAAGACAGGTACTGTAAGACTGAGTGGAAAAACAAGACCAAGATAGATGTCAACAAGAAGGATGCAAACAATAAGAATCTTAAAGTAATTGTACTGTGAAAGAAGCCATTCAAACTGGAGTATATAATGTATAATAACATTTAGATAAAATTCTGAAAACTACAAGTTAATCTGTAGTGAGAGTAAATCACAGTTGCCAGCGGAGAGGGCAAGGAAATCCAGGAGGGGATGATTCCAGAAGTGCACAAGGGAATTCCGGGATATTATATATGTTCACTTTATAAGGGTATCAGAGATCTATGCAAATTGTACATTATAAATAGATGCAGTTTATGTTTATGCATTTTGCCTCAATGAAATTGTTAGTCAATGAAAGAATGAATGAACTGGCAGAGCATTATTTTTGTTAGGTAAAACAAAATTAAAGGCAAATGCATTAATAGCATTAATGCAATAATCTAGAATAATATGGGGCCTTCCCAGGTGGCTCAGTGGTAATGAATCTGCCTGCCAATGCAGGAGACGCGGGAGATGTAAGTTTGATCCCTGCATCTGGAAGATCCACTGGAGAAGGAAATGGCAATCCACTCCAGTATTCTTGCCTGGAAAATCCCATGTAGCCTGGTGGGCAATATGGGGTCTCAAAAGAGTGGGCAAAACTGAGTGACTAAACAACAACATATACAACAGACAATCTTTCATAGAAACAGCAAGATGTGGGACCCAGAAACAGGCCAACCAGAGAGAAAGGAAAGAGATTCCCAGGATGATGGTGAAGAGAAGTCTGGGAGGACTGTAAAATACCAGGTGCTGTAGAGATCAAAGCAAGAGAGCCAAAGAATCTTCCTTCTCCAGGGGATCTTCCCAACCCAGGGATCGAACTCAGGTCTTCTGCATTGCAGGCAGATGCTTTAACCCTCTGAGTCACCAAGGAAGCCCAGGAATGATATTACCAAAAGAAAAAGAAATGAGAATCTAACCATGCAGCTGTGAGCAATACTCACACAATCATAATCATGAAAGTGAAAAATCAGTATTCAGTTTTGTATGATCAAAACTGTAAACAATTCAGCTGTCCAAAAAAGGGGGGGATATTGATAAATTTTGGCATATTCAGAGAATAAAATGCTATCCAGAAATCAGCAGATTAAACCAGAGATATGTGTATTGACATGGTTAAATTTCACTAACATGAAGTTGATAATGAAATATCAAGTTGAACTTTGTTCCTATTTATGGAAATACTACTTTAAACAAAAACAATGCCATTCTTTGTTTGTGTTTATATACATATCAGTTAAAAAGTAAATAATATGCTAATCCCAAACTCCCAATCTTTCTCTCCCACCCCACTCTCACTGGGAACCACAAGCCTCTTCTCTATGTCCCTGAATCCGTTTCTGGTTCATAGATGAATCACTTGGCTCTACAGCAGAAACTAACACAAGACTGTAAATCAACTACACCTCAATAAAAAGTTTTAAGTAAATGATATGGGTTGTATATTCACACAATTTATGATGGTGGTTGGACAGAATGAAAAAAGGAAGGAAAGAGGAAAGTAATATGATTTATATAACAGAACTATAGGGGAATTTAATCTATCTGTAGTTACTTATTATTTTTAATGATCTGAAATCAGTATTACTAATAATATGCTCATCTAAAGATGCTTGCTCCTGGAAAGGAAAGCTATGACAAACCTAGACAGTGTATTAAAAATCAAAGACACCACTTTGCTGAAAAAGGTCCATAAAGTCAAAGTTATGGTTTTTCCAGTAGTCATGTATGGATGTGAGAGTTGGACCCAAAGAAGGCTGAGGGCTGAAGAATTGATGCCTTTGAATTGTGGCACTAGAGAAGATCCTTGAGAGCTCCCTGGACGGCAAGGAGATCAAACCAGTCAATCCTAAGGGAAATCAACCTTGAATATTCACTGGAAGGACTGAGGCTGAAGCTGAAGCTCCAATATTTTGGCCACCTGATGCACTAAGCCAACTCATTGGGAAAGACCCTGATAACTGGGAAAATTGAAGGCAAAAGGAGAAGAGGCTGGCAGAAAATGAAATGAACTGACTCAATGGACATGAATCTGAGCAAACTCTGGGACATGGTGAAGGACAGGGGAGCCTGGTATGCAGTCATGAGATTGCAGAGAGTCGGACACAACTGAGCGATGGAACAACAGCAACAGCTTGGGTAGTGAGTACATGATGCTTGATGCAGTGTCCTTTTATGTTCTGTTATTCTCTCAATCCAAAACAAAGATTTCAAAAAGCAATTTGCCTATCCATCTCCTGGATAGCCACAGAGGCCACGTCTTTAGGAAAGAACTCAAGGGGAAATGTGGTCTATCATTTTGTGATTAAGCAGTTTCTACCAGCCTTTTCTATTTCAGAACTTTCTAAAGTCTTATAATGACAAGTGCAATAAACATCACTGTTGGCTATTAACAGATCAGCCTTCTACAGGGTATGCGTGCTAAGTCACTTCAGTCGTGTCCGACTCTTTACGACTCTATAGACTGTAACCATCAAGCTCCTCTGTCCATGGAATTCTCCAGGCAAGAGTACTGAAGTGGGTTGCCAGTACTCCTCCTTCAGGGGATCTGCCTGACCCAGGGATCAAACCTGTATCTCTTATGTCTCCTGCATTGGTAGGTGGCTGCTTTACCACTGCAGCACCACATGGGAAGCCCTTCTATATAGCTTATCCTCCCATAAGCAACACTGCTCTGCAACCATCAGACCAAGATAGTGATATTAACAACAAACCTTTCTATACATTTGCCAAGAACTTGCAAGGTCAACTTTTACTGGTTTGTTTAATGCACCAGGAGATGTTAGGTGCTTTCACATATATGGTCGCATGTGACCCTTCAGAGTCCTATAGCATAATATAGTAGAGGAAACGGATGCTTTAAAACAGGCAAATTTGAACCTGAAATTTTGTTCTGTCCTTTACAATCCATGTGACCTTGAAGTTACAAAATATCTCTAAATCAATTTTATCACGTGTAAAATGGGAAGAAATTGCTTACCTTACAAGTTAGGGTAAAGGTCAAATAAGATGACATCTGAAAACTGTCTAACATGGACCCGAGGAAGACTTCGGTGAATGTTACCACCTCCGTTTTATAGTCAAAGGGATGGAAGTTGTGAGGAGCTCAGGGACGTGACGCTGGTCACACAAAAATGATAGAATCAAAGAGGTGTGGCAGTGAAGAGCCTGTACTCTGCAGCCAGGCTGGCAGAGTTCTAATCCCAGCGGTGTGACCTCAGGCAAGTTGATTAACTCTCTGTGCCTTAGTTTCCACATATGTAAAACAAGAACAGTAAGGGACACTATTTCATATGCTTGTTATTAATATTATATAAATAAGTACTTCAAACAGTCTGGCATAGAATAAGTTCTGCATAATTTAATTAATAAGAAGCAACAAACAAGTTAACCCAATATATGGAAATTCATACTCCATGGAAGGAAGCATAGAGCTTCTCCTTATGTGGAATGACAGCTGCCATCCAGCAGGAATGATAACATGCAGACACTACGTCTTGGGGGGTGTGTGTGGGGTTTGTGTCTCTTTTTGTCAAAGTTTAGGGGGAAAGTGGTGCCTGAAAGAGAGAGAATGAAGATAAGGTAAAGTTTGTTATCAACATTGTTAATTCTTACTGTCTCATGGGTGATGCAATTTTCATCTCTGCTGTATTTGTTTTCCAAGTTGCAACTAAGCCCATCAGCAAGTTTAAAAGAGCTAGATCTTGAGATTAAACTGTGATAATAGGCTCACATGTTTGCATCAAAATATGGACAAGTCTCTGTCCCTTTGTGCCACGTCCTTTTCTCCCTCTCACCAGCAGCCATAGCACTAGCGGGCACCACTTCCCCATTATCATCTTCCTGAAGGGCATGCAGAACTCACTTAATTGCTTCACACTACAGTACACTGCTGTTCAGAACCAGTCTGTTTCTTTCCATTGGAACAGCATGGAAATAAATAAGCAATTTTCATACATTAGGAAACATAAGCATGCCAGAGTCTAATTCATACTTATGCAATTAATAACCAGAGCACTTAGATGAAACACCCTGTACCACACAAACACTGTTCCATTAGAGTGGTCATTTGGGGGTGAGATATCACCCACCGTTGTCTCATCGCTGGCCCAGTCAACAGCCCCTGTATGGAAACACATGGAACTTCCTTAGGGCAAAAAATCTCCTTCAGGTTGAAAAATGAAGGGTAAGAAATGGAGAGCCAACTTCCTTGATTTTGTAAGTGGTATTGGCTTTGTGTGAGCTATGAGCAGGCTGCATGACTCTGAGCAAATATATTTTCTGTGCCTTGTTTATTAATGGACAGAAAAGCTAGCCTGAAAATGAAATTGATTTTATTCACTTAGGATTTTATACTCCATTGCACAACCACAACCCAGCAAATTCTTCATTAAGAGAGATAATTACTTTAATGAAGATTAAATATAATTTAAAATTCACATTTATCTTTATCTACCTAGTGCAGGTCAGAATTAGCCTAAAATAGCTAGAGAAGTGGGAAGAAATAGATTTCTCCAAAAAGTTTCCATCTGTCTACGCATAGATGGGTCTGATCTGACTGCCAGCCTGCCTTTCTTCCTCTTTGTCCTCTTTCTCGCATTTCACTCATTCATGTCTCCCACATCAAGCCCAAATGAAACCTGTTTTTCAGTTCAGTTCAGTCACTCAGTCGTGTCCGACTCTTTGCGACCCCATGAATCACAGCACACCAGGCCTCCCCGTCCATCACCAACTCCCGGAGTTTACCCAAACCCATGTCCATCGAGTCGGTGATGCCATCCAACCATCTCATCCTCTGTCGTCCCCTTCTCCTCCTGCACTCAATCTTTCCCAGCATCCGGGTCTTTTCAAATGAGTCAGCTCTTTGCATCAGATGGCCAAAGTATTGTAGTTTCAGCTTCAACATCTTAATCCTACTTTTAGGATGTTTGGCAGAAGCAGCAGGATAGCAGCAATTTATACCCAGGACGCTCAATGATCTTTGAACAACTGTATCCATGATGGGCATATGGGGGAGAAAAATCAAAGAAGTAGTAGGCTGATTTTAGAAATATCCTCCCTCCTTGAGACAGAGGGTGTCTACCTATCAAAGACAGGAAGCCAAGGATATATTAAGCAGATTGGTATTACTCATAGTTTTGTGTGGTGTTATCATTATTCCTCATTAATGGCATTGATGAAGCTGAAAGAGGAGAGTGAAAAAGCTGGCATAAAACTCAACATTCAAAAAACTAAGATCATGGCATCCAGTCCCATCACTTCATTGAAAATAGATGGGGAAACAACAGAAACAGTGAGAAACTTTATCTTCTTGGGCTCCAAAATCACTGTGGATGGTGACTGCAGCCATGAAATTCCAGCTTGCTCCTTGGAAGAAAAGTCATGACCAACCTAGACAGTGAATGAAAAAGCAGAGACATCACTTTGCCAACAAAGGTCCATATAGTCAAAGCTATGTTTTTTCTAGTAGTCACGTATGGATATGAGAGTTGGACCATAAAGGAGGCTGAATGCCGAAGAATTGGTGCTTTCAAACTCTGGTGCTGGAGAAGACTCTTGAGAGTCCCTTGGACTGCAAGGAGATCAAACCAGTCAATCCTAAAGGAAATCAACTCTGAATATTCATTGGAAGGGCCGATGCTGAAGCTGAATCTCCAATACTTTGGCCACCTGATGTGAAGAGCCAACTCACTGGAAAAGATCCTAATGCTAGGAAAGATAGAAGGCAGGAGGAGAAGGGGATGTCAGAGGACAAGGTGGTTGGATGGCATCACTGACTCAATGGACATGAGTTTGGGCAAACTCCAAGAGATGGCAAAGGACAGAGAAGTCTGGCATGCTGCAGTCCATGGGGTCACAAAGAGTCAGATATGACTGAGCAATTGAACAACAAAATGGCATTTGAGCACTGTTGTGGAAAGAGCTCAGGAAACAGAAAAACAAAAGCTTGACTTCTATTTTCTCCTCTAAGTAAATTGGTGACCTTAAAAACATTTCTTAACATGTCAGAAACTGGCTCCTTGTGCCCATATTAAGTTCAGAGGTTTATAGCAGCTGGCATTGAGTGTAAATGTACATTAAATGTATACTCATAAGTGTAATATATTTCCATGCTGAATCATGAGTAGCCATCTAAAAGCTTCAAAACACCATAGCAATGGCCCAGTTATCCACAGGCCGTGGCAACACTTGATTCTGCAGAAGTGACCGGTGAGTTTTGCCTCCTTTGCTGAAGGAGGGGCAAATGGAAGCATGACCTCATCAGACCCTCTAGCACTGATAGGCACAGGACTGGGTGTTTCCACATTCAATTTTAAGGGAAGAAAACTAAGTCTGGCTTAGTGAGAAGGTATAATTCATTCCCAGAGGGAATATTTCAAATAGTAGCTCTCATTTACTGAATACCAAGGGGACGTGACATATTATAAACAGTACCTTATTTAATTAACATGACTATATAATTTATCACTTAAATCAGGACACTTTCAGAGTGAAAAGGGATGCTATACACACTTACATCAAGACAACAGGTGTCATCTTGGATAGTCAAGATGGGCAAGATAGACTTGGATAGGCAAACTGCATGGTTCCCCCCTGTTTAGTTCATGAAATTACTCGTGAATGAGATATGAAACACTCCCTGTTATACAGCAGGAAACTATGATTCAGAGAGGTTAAGGAAATGAGCCCAAGGACCTACAAACTAGTGAGTGGAAGACTCAGGGCTGAACCTCGGTGTGTAAGACACAAAAGGTTCTTTCCTCTAACCTACTTCCCTTCTTGGAACCCATTAGTCATGATATCAGCTGCCAAACAAGATCATTAATTTTGTTTTGATAGCCTGCCTTGAGTGAGTAACACATTTCAAGCTCTGGGTTATGATTTCCAAATACTATCAAGAAATAGGGAGGAAAAGGGTAAAGTGAAAGCCACATGAGGCCAGTAAAGGCATCACATGCTAGTGAATATCTGGCTCCTTCTAAGGGCTCAGGGCTGCCTGAATACTACAGGCCTGTATTAATGCTCATTCAAACGTGGAGAATGACAGTCAGTGGGGCCAGACCTCAACAAGCATCTTTCCCCATGTGCTGGTCTGTATTCTCATGCACCCAATAAACTCCCACATCTAGGTCAATTCACTGCTGATTTTCAGTGATCTGCAATCTCAAATAAATCTCCTTTACTTCTATAACCTGCTGGGAGATATTCTTTTCTCAAGAGCTTAATAGGTGTAAGAAGGTTGAGAGATGATCAACATTCAGTCTGCTCCATGATGGTTCAGTGGGTGATCTCAAAGGGGACCACACAATTTTCATCCTTTAGACCACCTGCCAATTACTGTTTGAATTTTCCTGGTCTCTTAACACAACAGGAACAGGGCCAGCTGGGCCTCTATCAAAAGCGAGGCACACTGGCAGAGACAAGAGAGTTGATATTCTGGTAAAGAAACAACAGCTCAAATCAGTCATAGATTCCAAGCATCCTTACTCACCCACTCCCTAATGAAAAACAATCTTCAGAGACCAAGTGTGTCCCTGAGCAGATATTTCAGTGACCCTGTAAAAGATCCCACTGGGGACATAAGCCAAAATTCAAGCCTGTGTTTCTGACAGTGTGTGGTCTTAATATCGAAATTACTCAAACACTCTAAGCTTCCGATTCCTCAACTATAAAAGGTTGCTTCTCCAGCTTTTCCCATACAGCCTATTAAAACACATTCCTGGTGCCTGAGCTCAGAGATTCTGATTTAGCAGGTCTGGTAAAGAGCCAGAGGACTTGCATGTCTTGTAAGTTTCCATGTCATGACTATGATCATGCCGTCCACGGAGCATACTCTGAACAGTCCTAAACTGTCCCAGTAACTTCAACTTCACAATTCGAGTAAAGATCTGAAACGATGGGAGGATGCTTAGCAGAGGTGCTGACTCCGAGCACCTCTCAATCAACACGTATTCTTTGAAAAGAAGAACAAAAGTCCAAGCGTATTAGTACGACGAAAAGTTGGGGACATTCAATCATTTCTAATATGCCAGGTACAAGACTTAATTACATTCCAATCCCCCTTGTTATAACACATTCTCCATAGTAATTAAAATGGGGTCCCAGTCTCAAATTGTGAATACACCGAAAGTCCTCCTGGTTCTCTTTAATCACAGAATACAATTTTTTGCTCACGATGTCCATGCGTTCTCCTTAGGCTCAGCTGCATCACCATTGCATGGAAACCCCATTTAAAATCATCTTGACTACTACTTAAAAAATAAAACATACATCTTCCCCCTTAGAGCAGTTTTCAGGCAATAAATGAAGTGATATTACTTTGCTGCAACCAGGAATCCCCTCTTACACCAACTGGCAATCCTCTGATCAGCTGGAGTCCTTCAGTTTGTCCTTGTCTGACTCAGCTCAGTCATCAGCGAGCTTGCCACCTCCCCCCCACCGCCTTGTCCCCCGCCCTCCCTCCCTTCCCCTCCGTTCACTTCGGTTTTCTCTCTTCATGACATTATTTAATCTCTCTGTTGCAGCTTCTTAGGATTAGCTACAGCATCTATTAATAGTTTTACTTCTGTTTACAGTTCCAAGGGGAGAAAAATGGTTCATTCCTTTGCTCCAGTCTTGAAGACAGGTCTTCTGGCTGCAGGAGGAAGATGCGCAGGCCCTGTGAATAACCTATTTCCACAATCATTCCACTGTAAAGATGTTAATGTGCCTCTGTGCAGAATGGATCCATTTAATAAGCAGAACAAGTTGGATATACACTCTTTAATTGCTTTCAGCACACCGATTATCTTTCTATGTCACCTATTGTATAATGCAAAAATGTTAACAAAAGCACTTACTGGAGACATCATTGGGAATTAAAAAACAAAGAGACATCAGTTGTCACTAAATATGCCTTTCATGCTCCCAAATGAAACGCATTCGTGCACTCAAGAAATAGGATAGGAACGTGCAGGCCTGCCATTGTCAGATGCAAACATCTTCATTAGATTTTGATCCAGCTGCTGAAAGATCTATAAAAAGAGCTATCAAAGCTGGCAACTCATTATTGGTTCTTTCAGGAAAACTTCAAAAAACCATCCCTAAACCTGCACTGATCTTTTCAGACAACCTCCCTGGTCGGACAGTTGGTTTGAAAAGAGCAGGCATTAAAAACCTCTGCCAAGCCTGCCCCTAGAAATGGTACCTCAAAGGAAGCAGTGCCTGGGACTGCTAGACAGGCCACGATCGCAGAGCCAACCTGTGTTCCCAGACACTTGAGCTGAAAAATCTCTGCCTCTCAACCCCACCCCCAAATCTCCTGTTGTGACCTAACAGCATCTCCTTAAGAGTAAATAAGTGAAAGGAGCCAAACTTGGATCTTCATAGAGCCAAACCAAAAGATTAATATGTTTGATGTCTCCTAGCATCTCATAGCAATAAATCTTCCTCTGCATATTGGCAGTCAACTCATTTCCAGTATGTCATTTTCCACAGACACTGGATTTTTTTTTTCTGGCTGTTTTAAAAAAAAGAAAGAGAGTAGTCAAAGGAGCAAGCAGGGAAGAGAAGAAGGAAAAAAAAAACAGGAGGGAGAAAAGGGAAAGAAAAGGGGAAAGAGCAAATGTCTGGATTCCAGGGATGATGTATGGAGGAGGTTACAGGAAACAAACCAGAAATGTCAAAAGTACATACAATTCTAACTGAATTCTGTTGAAACAGAAGATATACTACAAAAACCTGAATAGCATGCATATGAATCACAGTCCCTAGCATCTTGGCTTGGAGACCTCTTCAGTCAAGCTCAAGTCACAGGAAGCTTTCGACGGATACTGAACAAGTGACAGAAAACAACTGTCAGGGACGTCACTGTCTTTCACACAGGGCCCTCTCCCTGAGAGGTCTATACATCTCCTATTTATGACAAAGAGAAGTGCAAATCATGACCACTATCATTCAACCTCAGTCAACAACAAGAGCATAGCACGTGGACCACTAAATCTGCTTTAGAGTCTTAGCTCTATCTTTAACTCATGCACTATATTACCGACTTCACAGTCAAAAGTAAATTGAATGCTCAAAATATTAAAGTAACATCACATTCATTATTTGAATTAGGTACAAGTGCTCACTGCGGGGAATCAATTCATTATATTTAAATTGTTATTAAAACTATTACCCAAATCTAAATGTTCTTGAGACCCACAACATATTTTTCTCCATAGAACACCCCTGCACATGTGCTAAGTCGCTGCAGCCGTGTCTTACTCCTTGTAAACCCATGGACTGTAGCCTTCCAGGCTCCTCTGTCCATGGGATTATCCAGGCAAGCATATTGGAATGGGTTGCCATGACCTCCTCCAGGGGATCTTCCTGACCTAGGGGTCAAACCCGCATCTCTCATGTCTCCTGCCTTGGCAGACAGGTTCCTTACCACTAGCACCACCTGGGAAGCCCTTAGAATACCCCTTACTCCTTCAACTCATGACCTTTTCAGTGTTCACTTCTGCAGCACACATACTAAAATCAGAACATCATAGAGAAGACGGGCATGGCCCCAGTGCAAGACGACATGAAAATTTGTGACATGCTCCCTATTTTTCAAACTTTAAAAAATAATAAAGTTTATTAATTTTTAAAAACAAATTTTTAAGAGTGATCTTTTCTGCAGAGCTGTAGCTATCAGCTTCCCTCCTGCCAACTGTCTCAGTCAACAGAGTCACATGGATAAGAGAAACAGAAGTTGAGGTCCACGCTTCCTCCAATGAGAGTGGGAATTGAAGCTGGGAACCTACTGCAGCCACATTTTCGGTCTAGAACGTGAGTCTGTTCACAAGGCTCCTCTGTGTAACACCATTCAGCGATTTCCTATTGCCCTTCAGATAAAATCACATCCCTGCTGTGTACCTACAGGCAAGTTATTAAACCTCTCTCTGGCTCAATTTCCTCTTTTATAAAATGGTGATAATAATCGTGAGGAAAATGTAAGTGAAGCACTTAGCACAAAGCTAATCAACATTCAATATTATTATTATTGATGGTATCTCACCAGCCCTGTTTCCTCTCTGTTCTCCTGGACTCTTATCTTGCAGCCACAATCAGCAATGAGTTCCTCACTTTTCCATAATCTTTCTTGTCTTTATGTTTTGGCTTCTGATTTTTTTTTTCTGTTTCAAACACTCTCTTCCTCCTCCTGGCCTTTGGTCAGTTTCTCTTCTGTTAATATATAAACTGCCAGCTCAAATGCATATTACCAAGTTCCCCCAATTGCAATTCCTCTACTGTAAGATGCATCATACGTTACTATAATATCTTAACTGAAATGTCCATTAAGGATCCAAGATTAGATGTGCCTTGCTCATCACTGTATTTCTCAGTAGCAAGCATGGGTACTCAGGGTAGACTGGGTTATAACGCAACTGAGAAAGAAATCTTAGCAGATTATAAGGACAAAAGATTAGCCGTGTGTGTGTGTGTGTGTGTGTGTGTGTGTGTGTATGTGTGTGTGTGTGTGTGTGTGTGTGTGTGTGTGTGTGTGGTGAAGAAAAGTGCAATGTTTATGGTAAGGTGCCAAACAAGGAGTCTGGCACAGCTAGTGCTCAAAAAGCCCAAACTCCCAGATGGGTTTCAGCAAAGCCTTTTTCTTTAAGATTAGTCGTTGATCACACAGGGCTACCCTATCGTTCAGGTGATAAAGAAGCCGCATGCAATGCAGGAGACCTGGATTCGATCCCTGGGTTGGGAAGATCCCCTGGAGAAGGGAAAGGCTACCCACTCCAGTATTCTGGCCTGGAGAATTCCATGGACAGTATAGTCCATGGGGTCACAAAGAGTCAGACGTGACTGAGCAACTTTCACACTTGATCCTACTACAATAACTATAGGCTGTCTCCACAGTGTTCTCATGCCAAATCTCAGGCTGTTGGTTGCCCCAGGTCCTAAAACATTGCTTATCTTATGGTAGAAAGAAAGGAAACCTGGTAACCTTTCATTGCCTCTTGTAAAACTTCCATTCTGAAGTGGGACATATAATTTCTCTTCACATTTTATTGACTCAGGCAAGATACATGGCAAAACCTGATGTCAATCTGATGGGAAATCCTTATGCAGAAAGGTTGCTACAGAGAGGCAAACTACAATATTTAGTGACCTGTAGTAGATACAACAGTGTGTTGAAAAGCAGAGACATCACTCTGCCGACAAAGGTCCATATATTCAAGGTTACGGTCTTCCCAGGGGACACATACAGTTGTGAGAGCTGGACCGTAAAGAAGGCAGAGCACCAAAGAATTGATGCCTTCGAACTGTGGTGCTGGAGAAGACTCCTGAGAGTCCCTTGGACAGTGAGGAGATCAAATCAGCCAGTCTCAAAGGAAATCGATCCTGAATACTCATTGGAAGGACTGATGCTGAAGCTGAAGCTCCAGCATTCTGCTCACCTGATGTGAACAGCGGACTCATTGGAAAAATCTCTGATGCTGGAAAACATTGAAGGCACAAGGAGAAGAGGGTGACAGAGGATGAGATGGTTGGATGCAATCACCAATACAATGGACATGAACGTGGGCAAACTCAGGGAGATGGTGAGGGACAGGGAGGCCTGGCATGCCGCAATCCATAAGGTGCAAAAAGTTGGACATGACTGGGCAACTGAACAACACCACCTACTACAATAGATATAATAGATGGCAATGGGTGTGAATTTAATAAAATATTTCTTTGCTGCAAGTTGACAAATATAAACCCCACACCAATTAACATCTGGCCAGAAAGTTCACTGTTATTCAAAGAGATATCCATTTTGGAATTTTAAAAAATTTTATTGGAATATAGTTGATTTACAATGTTGTGTTAGTTTCAGGTACAGAGTAAAGTGATTCAGTTATATATATATATATGATGGTGGTGATGCCATCCAATATATATATATTCTTTTTCAGCTCCTTTTCTCATATAGGTTATCACAGAATATCGAGTACATTTTAGAAAGTTTTGACTTTTTTCACAAAACCATGTTTTCTGTCATAGGCATTAGTTGCATGTCTGTGTGGTTACAGTTTCACAAACCATACCAGCATGTATACCACTTGTTAGTAAAGAATAACAATTATGCTCAACAACAACAAAATCTCCATTAGTTTGCTTACTTACTCCATGCAATATGAATGTGGACATGTTAGGTTATAGCCAGTCTCACAGAAATATGTAAATTTTCTTGTATAGCAAAAAGGGAACCTTCAAAATAAATTTCTTTGATCTCTCAGCAGAGACCCAGGAAAACCAAGTGACTTACCAAGTGCAAAGAGCTAAACAGCAGCAGAGTTGGACTAAAATGTGAATCCTTTTTTTGTGAACCACCAATTTTAAAGCAAGTGCTCTCTTTAATTATAGCACAGCCTTCCCATGAGGAATGTCACCAAAAGTGAATGAGTGGAAGAGATCACCGTTTAAGAGATGAGGAAACTGAGACCCATGGAGGTGAAATGACTTTCTCAAAGTTATCCACAGAATAGTTCTGTTTTGCTTGACTGCAAGAAACCTTAAGGAAACATCAGTTCTTTCACCAACTAGGAATAGTACCTGCTCTTCACTGAGGGCTCAAAGAAATATATGTTGAATTGAATTGATCTGAAAGTGAACTGAATTGCACTGAAAGGACACAAAATTTAGAGATGCATTTTTTCCCCCATTACACAGCCTTTGTTTCCACGTCCTCTGGAATTTTAGACTTGTCAATCCATCAAGTTACACACCAGCAACTATGACTTTGTTAGTTTCTCCTCTATAATATCCTTCCTTGTTCACTGCTTCCTCTACATTTATAACTGCCATCCTCCTTTGAACATAAACAAATTAATATCTAGAAATATTGTCATCTCATGACATTTATAGAACAACATAGCATCTGGAAAGCAAAATCACCAATGATAAGGGCCTCTGAAAGACCATTAGACAAAGAACTTAATTCCCTCTGAGCTAAGAGGTCAGCTAAAAAAGTGACATAACCCAGATGCTCCTAAGCCACAGGAACAAATGCCATTAAGTTGCTGTCTCCTGACGACCGAGTGATATGTACGAGGAATCAGAATTAAATTTGGAGGGAGAATACAGATTCCGGCTTGGCTCCAGGGATGAAGGATATTAGATAAGAAAGAAACAATCGTGCTGTCAAGTCTAATTGTTTAAAACATAAAACTCTTTCCATATGTCTTGAGATGAAAAGAGTTGCACAGTATTGGGATGCTCTGAGAAACCATACAGAGAAAGAACAGTGTACACCATTTGGGTTGAAAATCTTGACTCTGCTTTCTTTTTCTTCTTATGACCCACCTGGGTACATCGGCATTTGAAAATAACTATACAAAAAGCATATTATGAAGCCTTTATGCTATATCATGGATTTGACTAAGTATGAGAAATGGATGGACTTTGTGGTCAGAGATCATTTGGTTCCAAACCTGAAAATACTCTTTCTTGTTGTTTGATCTACTTTCTCATCTGTAAACAGAGATTCTATTCTTATGGCAAAGGATGTGCTAAGGACTAAATAAGACAATAGACACAAAGTGATTACCACTTAGTAGGCAGGGCTTCCCTGGTGGCTCAGACAGTAAAAAATCAACCGTAACAGTGGGAAAGGCTGACGGCCAAAGGAGAAGAGGGCGGCAACGATGAGATGGTTAGATAGCATCACTGACTCAATGGACACGAATCTGAGCAAACTCCGGGAGATAGTGAAGGATAGGAAAGCCTGGCATGCTGCAGTCCATGGGGTCGCAGAGTCAGACACGACTTAGTGACAGAACAACAGCAACCCTTAGCAGGCCTTCTTTACGGTTTCCTTTAAACACATGCAGAGGTAGTCATCCACGGACGCTCCATAGAACTCTGTGATGAGATGAGATAAACTTGCCACTCATTAACAATTAATTGAGAGATGCCTGCCTTTCATCCCTTCAATTAATTAATATAGATTTACTTAGAACTAATAGTCAAAACTCTATAGTAGGTACTGTAAATGTTACAAAGTATTATTACACAGAATCTACAAAACTAAAGCATTTATTGAAGCCCGTATGCATCAGTTATGGCCTTAAGTAATTAAGATTATTTGGGCTTTTAAGTGTTTTTCTCTATGGGAGGTATGTGTTCAGTATAAAAAATTAATAACAAAATACTCAGACTCAAGCTAGAATAAGCGGGGTTTGTTTCATACTAGATTGTTTGGAAATTGTTTCCAACTAATTTTACGATATGGGTATATCTATATGTTTGGATCCACTTCTTGTTATTATGGCAGAAAGAGCACTGGGCTAGGTTCAAGCCCTCCCTTCCCATATCCTAATGGGTATAAGAATTGCCATTGTGCTTCTTTCTGGCATCTCTGTTTCCTCTTTGTAAAATCAGATTTCATAAATGATTTCTAAAATCTAAAATCATTGCCATATATAAAAGTTTCATGGAGATAGATACCACCATATAAACTGCCATTTCATATAATACACCAAGGCATCAATGAATGGAAGGTTCTCAGAAGGTTATCAAACTGCTGTTCACTTCAGTATATCCTGGAGCAAATCCAGAGATGGATTTGAGGGGATTTGAGGGTAATACCAGACCTCTTCTCCTTTGGCCTCTTGGGGCTACCACACAGCACAGGAGTGAGCATAGGCCAGATGGACCCACAGTTGTAGGAGGTTTAATTGACCATATGATGCCTTACCTATGGCCCCAATTAAAACCCTTAGCCCCATCTCAAGAGTAACAAGGACAGGAAAAATAAACACTTTGGTAAGATTTTATGAAGAGGCATTGCCCAATGTTACAGTATTTTTGACTGTCATCTCCCAATTCCCCCTTAACTTATCACTAAAATAACCTAAATTCCATTGAAAACAACTCGAACCATTGCTAACACCAGTACCAGGAGAGGGAGGTTAGTGAAATTTGCATCATTGGGGGTCTTTTCTTTATGACTTTCTTTCTACCACTGCAAAACCATTACATAAGCCCTACATATTTTACATTTCTAAATATTTCCAAATTCCTGGTGTGTGTATTTTAACGTCTTATGTATTATTTTTTAAGGACCAGTATCCAAATACATCAAAAATCTTTTTTTAACATAGCTCTTATAACAAAACTTGAAAAAATATATATATTATTTTCCTGTGCCATAACCACTGCAGTCTAATGCAGAAATTTGCCTTTGATAGAATGAAAAATACAGAATATAAAGAAAGAAAGATATTTTCCATCATAAAAATTTTAACTTGGAGAAGAAAAAGGGCAATTACATAAACAAGTCAATTCAGCCTCAGGGAATGTGTAACTTGCAGAACTTTCTGGTTGAAACTCAGGTGAAAAGGGAGAAGAAAGATATATAATATCTTTCTGCATAATTCATCCCAATTCTGTATGAATATTAAGCCTCTCTGTGATTAATATTAGGTTCTTGTTTTATTAACCATCACTGACCTCTTAAAAAATGATCCACCCAACACCTACTGACACAGAATATCTGAAATGTGGGGACAACTTCACATGTATTTAAAAATAGAATTTAAAACCTACACATGATTCTGTGATTCTGATACAGGCTATATTCGTGTATATCACTGGTTCCCTAGTCCTCTCAGGAGAAACACTTTTCTTGGGTATTTTCAGATGGTTTTTCTTCAGTTCCTTTAGTGATATGTCACACATTTGTAATGCAGTTAGATTCTTTTGTCGTAGATTTCTTTCCACTCAAGGATCCTCTGACCTCCTAAATGACAGTCTCAGATTTAAGAAATACATACATTAAGGCTCATTCTCTGGGCTGTAAAGTTCAATGGGCTTTTGAAAAATGTGCAAGGTCTTCTGTCCATCATTACAGTGTCATGCAGGATGGTTTCAGCCGGTTAGAATATTGCGCTCTCGCATGATGTAATTGCTTTAGCGAATGCATTGTCCTCCTCATGCCTGCTTTGCTCAATCTAATTACCATTAGTCCTAGAGCACATACCAAGTATTAACTCTGAAGTTGATTGTAACCAAACACTTGTATGGGCCTTTCTCTGGGCATATAACACTCGGATTTGTCCTTTAGGGTGTGGTGTAATGGGAAGCTGCTCTCTGGGAAACACATCAAATGAAGCACCTGAGCTTGAGATTTAAGGAAGAACTGAAACTCAGGTCACAATCATGGTGCCTAGTAAATAGCAAACAGAACAAAAATGTTAAAAAGATAGCAGCTAGGGCTCTGTTTGAAAGATTTTTTTTTCTTCAGTTTAATATATATTTCTATGCTGTTGCTTATTCTTGAGGAAATTCACAGATAAAAGATTTTAAAATATGTTCAAGAGAAATTTATGTTCATAAACTTGTAACCAATACACTTGCTTTGATGATGAAAATTATCCTCAAACCTTCTGATGGTATGTTTTCCCCAAATACAGGTCACAAATGGTAAATCAGTTGCCCTTAACATTAGATTTCCCAGATGCATTAGATCAGCAGAATTAGAGAGATTATGAAGGCCCCTCATTTTCCTTTTAAGTACAGTTACCTAACAGACTAGTCAAGGAACTCATCACCTTGCACTGGGGAGAGAGAATAGACAGAAATCAATATGAATACTTAAAGGTAACAACTTTTGGGAGAAAAACTTAGTCTCACAGCAAAGTCCTGGATCCAAACAGAGAAGAATGTATATCTCTGAGGAAAATCCTTTATCCATCACTCAGGAATCACTAGTATATGAGGTTTTGAAAATGCTGTTTCTTTTCTTTGAGTTAGGAAAAACATCTATTTTATTAAACCATGATCTCCCGGAAGTAAATTTTTCTAAATCTACATTGTCCTATGAAGGTTAATCTCTCCCACTCAACCATGTACCTTGCAAAGTTAAGCCTAGGACAGAGCATTCTTTGAAGAGAAGATAAAGGCTGGAAGTATCAAGAGAGATTATTCAACTGAGAAGAGAAAATCAGTAAATCTTTTATAACGTGAATTTTGCTTTGACAAATTCTTGAAAGAGCCATTTGTACCTCTTCATTTAGACTCTCCACTGATTAATGGAAATGAAAAAATACTTCTCTCCCTTCCCACCTATGCTGCTCTAGAGGCTCCGAAGAGAGTTAACAAAGGACAGGGAGGCTTCTAGTTCTTTGTCCACAATAACTGAGCATCTTGGGTTGGAAGAAAAGGGAATGTTGATCTCCTGGGCTTGTTTAGCTTTGCTTTTTTAATTGCTAAATGCCAGCCTGGGAATTCTGCCTAAAATGGTAATAAGTTGCATTTATACTACACCTTTCATCCAGAAAGCACATGCTTCCCTCGCTTCTGAAACACAGCCATCCTGGAGCTGAAAAGCAGTAACTGTTTTAATGTTGAACATTTATTCAGTGCCATGATTATACAAGGTAGAAGAAATTGCTTGATACAGAACCAAAATATTGCTGTAACAAAGACTGTGGGCTACGGGTTTTCAAAATATACTAGATGCAGTCTGTCTTGTGCTTCCCTCTGCAAACTGAATATTTAGAGCCCTTCTTGAACCTTGAGATTCTGAAGATGGCCACCTTTGTGCTCCCCAGGTTGGGTTCAACATAGGTTGCCAAAAAGTCAGGAAGGATGAACTGATATTAAGTCATTTCTTTTAAGAAAATCTGATATTTAGAATGTACACCAAGAAAAATGATGGTGAGAAAGAATGCTGTCATTTTCTCTCTCCTCAAGGCATTTCTATCTCTGAAAAGAGCAGCTGAGGGAAAACAGGATGGTATAGACTCAGCCAGGAACTCCAGAACTTGTCCATCATAGCTGATTCCTCTTCTGCTGGCCCAAGAGACAGACATCTGACACTGGGCTAAAAACTTCCCAGCTCAGCTTCTGAGTCTTGCTCATTGCTATTACCCCCAGGGCCCAGACAGTGCCTGGAGATAACAGACCCTCAATAAATGCTTGTTAAATAAGCGAAAGATTGGTTTTCTTGCTCTGCAAACATGTGGACCAAGGCTTGTGAATTTTCAGCTAATGCTTGAGTAGCAATCTGCTTTTACTTGAACAGCAAGAGAAGAAAAAAAATAATAATAATAATAATGATGCAGGTAATAAGAAAGTCTGAAGGACTGATTTGAGAGACACTGAAAATAATGTTCATGTACCCTCCAAATACCAAACCTCTCTCAGTTGATTGCAGTCAGTAATCAAGTTTTATTACAGCCCCCCACAGGAAAAGAACTGAAGACTTCTGAGTCATTTACATCTGCACCTACAATGAGGTTATGCTGTCCTTTCTTGAGAGCAGGTTTTGAAAATGGAGCAGAAAAAGGGAAATGGGTTACCAAATGCCATCCAGTCCAGGGGCTTAGGAGTCTTGATTTCAGGCCTTGCCCACAATGGATGAAGGAGTGAAATTTCTAAACCCCTCATTCCTTCTAGGACTCAGGTTCCTCATCTGTAAAGTGAGAGGCATGGATCAAATTGACCTTGGTGATCTCAACAAGAGCCCAGAGATCAGCCATTTTGTCTCTTATGGCCCTAGAATCCAAACGTGGAATCCAGATTAACATTATTCACCTCTCTTTTCCTTAGGTAGCCTTGGCATCACACAGGCACACACACCTCAGTAAATGAACATCTACACGTTCCCTTGTTTGAGAGCTTTGGAAAACCCCATCTGATCTAGAGAGATGACTGTGCGTGTTAGTCACTCAATTGTGTCTGACTCCTTGCAACACCGTGGACTGTAGCCCAAAAAAGCTCCTCTGGCCATGGAATTCTCCAGGCAAGAATACTGGAGTGTGCTGTCATGCCCTTCTCCAGGGGATCTTCCCGACCCAGGGATTGAATAACTAGTCTAGACTAAATGTCCTGAAATAAAGACCAGCATGTTCAGCTTTCCCTTTTTATACTTTATGTAAGTGAGTCTTAGAGAGGTTAAGTGACTAGCCAAAGTTGTCCAGCCAGCATGAGAAAAAAATCTTACTTAAACTCAAGATCCTTAAACCTCTGGGATCCTAGTTGAAGCTTCCCATGCTATTTCTCTGTGTATCTTTACAGCTGAGTACGTTTTAAAACCATTTATGGTGTTGAGTAAAGCCTTTATTTTTTTCCATTAGTAAAATGTCTCAATTTTAGTGGGGACACCAAAAGTACTACAGGGAAGATATATATATATATATATATATTTTACTTTAATGAGCAAAGAAATCCCTTCTGAAACTCATTAAAAACTGTCTACACTACCAGAACCAGAATCATCATGGATGTAAGGCATTCAAAGCCTGGAATTGTGCTCTTACCCCATAAAATACATAATTTGAGCCAATCCTGACAAATACTGGTATCACTTTATTCAAGCGTAGCTTTCAACTTCCAGAGAGTTAATAAATTGGATTCTAACAGTCTTCAGAGAATATGCAATAAGATAAAAACATCTTCCAAAAATTTACAGTATATCTTAGGACGAGTTGAAACATCAGCCACCATAGCAAACACATTGATGGGATTTTTAGAGAAGCACATTTCATCATAAACGGCTCTGTGATTCAGTATGGCATTAATAATGGAAAGAACAACCTTTAAAATAAAGTAAATGCATTTGGAACAGTTACTGAGGTGATATCTGTCTCCAAAAACCCAGTTACCAACTTGCAAGTTGATATGATATATTCCTTAGCCTATCCTGTCAGGGAAGATTTATCTTTTGTGTTAAACTTCAGGCTGAAAAATTAAAATAAAACTTGATGTCTCCATGGCAAACTGCCTTCCTCCATTTCCTTTACCTTTTTAATTTCTATTATTACCAACTTTAAGAATCGTTTCTTTGACCCCATGCAATATTTCAAAAGGTGGTTTAGATGCCAGATGACTGCCAAAACAAAGTTGTAAATAAGCTATGCCTCTGCACGTAAACATTTACATTTCAAGGCATTAATCAAAAAGGACATAAATCATGAATGCATTTTGCCTTCATACAAATGAAAGTTACAACCACGTGTCCAATGCATTTTAGTCTTATTACTTTTCTTTACAGCTACTGTCTCAAACTATTTCAGAGGCCATGAGTTCCTCTGAATTTTCTTTCTTAGTATTCAGTAAGTCTCTCTTTCTTCCTCCATGCTCCCAAGGCACTGTTCCATGAATATGTGTTGAGTAAACTGAAATGCTCAAAGATGGAAAAGAGAATCTCTTTTTTCATTTTCTCTTTCCCTTTATCCTCCCTTTTTTTTTTCATGTTTCCCCTCTTTTCTGGCCTCTCACTCCTTCCTCCCATCTCTACTCCTCTCTTCCACCTCCCTCTATCTCTCATCTTCCAGCTTCTCATTCCATGAACACCTTCTTTCCCTCTCAACATACCTAAGTGAGCAGCCAGGAAGGTCTGAAGGGAAGAAGGTGTGGAGCATCTTTGACCCTCTCATCCAAAACTAGATTAACAACACATAAAGGATCCCACAGTGATTTTAACAGAGCTCCCATAAGGGAAAAAATATTTTCCCTTATTAATATAGTTACCAACCAATAAATTCTGACTGCATTAAGATGAATCCCACATTGGCCAACAAAAGCTATACACAAAGCATAGTTGAATAGACTCGACCCTGCTTGCTTTCCACGCACCGCTCATTAGCAGGAAAAGGTGAACACCAGAAGGATCCTTTGGGCATTGTGCTGAAATAATTTTATATATGTCACTGTCAAGTTTTTAATACATCACCAAGATAAGCCACTTACCAGGCAACAGTTCCCAGATCTCATCAGAATGAAGACAGAAGCCTATAATTCTAGAAGACTACTAAAAAGACAGACTTCAATGCCATGCCATATTTTGAAAGAAGATAAAAGGCTATTTTTTTGAAAGGCTAATAAAGAAAATTTTAAAAGAAATTGATAAATCAAGAAAAATATATCCCATTTCCATCCCACTGCTAATAATATTCAAATTATAAAACTAAAGTCTATCCTTTTCATGCTCTTTCCTTAGATGCAATGATATGCTTCACCTGTCTGTCAAGCAGATGAGAAAAGAAATGTCTAACAGCCCTCCAGGTCAGCTCAGTATCTAAGAATTGAACACACCAGAAGTGTCAACTGTCTATTTTTTGTTTGTTGGCTCATTTTTCTTCCCTAAGACACGCTGCATGGGGTGGGAGGGAGGGGAGGAGGGGGGTGAAATTTCCACAAGAACTTCTCTCATGAATAGGATGTTAAAAACATCTGAACAGGGAAAAGCAAAACAGTGTTTTGATGTGGAATCTTGCAGCAGCTTGCACCAAATACACGTGGCAAATAAAAGATCCAGTGGTTTTTCTCCTATTCAACCCACTCTTTTTGAACAAAAAATATATATATATAAAAAGATCATTATCATCATCAACACTGATACTTATGAAGTGCCCTATGATGAAAACTCCCCTCTCATTTATTCTAAATTCTAATCATGACACACACATGCTCTGAGACCTGACTTCATCTGCCTCACCCATGGACCCCTTGTTCCACCACCAGCAACTTCCCAAACAGCATGGAATTTCCACAGTCAGTGCCCTTTATTGAAAAAGCCTGTTTTCACTTCCCCATTTGCCTAAAACCTACACAATCATCTACATTCAGGTCACACCTAACTTCTTTTAAGGAGTCTTTCCTGATTTTAAAATCTAAGTTACTATCACTATTCTGATTATTAAGGGCACATTTTGCTCCTAACTAAGAACTTGCTAGAGCCTCTGGTGGCTCAGCTGGTTAAGAATCTGCCTGTAATGAGGGAGATCTGGGTTCAATCCCTGGATCAGGGAGATCCCCTGGAGAAGAGAATGGTAACCCACTCCAGTATTCTTGCCTGGGAAAATTCCATGGACAGAGAAACCTGACGGGCTACAGTCCATTGGATTGCAAAGAGTCAGACATGACTGAGCAACTAACATTTTCACAAGAACTTACTATTGCATTTTCCAGCAAAGTCCTTAGGAAATGGAAGGTGGCATTAAGACTCTTCTTTAAGGAGCTTCAAACACCTTGGGGCTAGAAAATTCACCAAGGAAAACCACACAGGGCTGTACTTAATGGTACAATGCAGAGTGTAAGAAGAGTTCAGAATAAGAAAAAACAGTAAGTTTTGGACCCAGGAGTGGACAGCATGTTCAGTAAGAGTCATTTGATTTTCCAAGGGTACCTATAAGGCATCATCAAGACTGTGGTTCCTTGAGGGTCACTTAAATTTGAAAGCCTTTTCCACAAATATGATAAACTGCTACAGGAAAGCAAGTGAATAAGTACGTCTAAGTAAAAATTGAGTCTTTGACTACTTTATGCCTTCATGTGACCTCTTTGGGGAAAATAACAGAAATAACAACAAGCAAACAGCCTTACGATGAAGTTTACTGTTAAAAGTGTTTCTAAAACTAAGAGAATTCACTATGGAACTGGAAAATACCACGATGCTTTAGCGATCAATTAATTAGTCCTCAGCACCTCATCAATCCTAGTTATTCAAGATTTAACCAGGAGTAATGGGAATAAATTAGGAAGAAAAATTTAAGCTGAATATCAGGAACATTTCCTTAATCATTAAATCAATTAGACAATGGAATTTAAAATTGGATATTTAATGTGAAAGATGGAACCAGAAAAGAGAAAATACATATCAAGAATAAATGAGAAATCATACTTTTAAAAGGTTCTCCATTATCACTAGCCCATCCTTCTGTGTTTGGAAAGAATGATGCTTTGGGTTCCTATTCAGATCACTGTATGTATATTTTACATATTTTGAAAATTCAGAATATACCCTTACTAAACTAAAGAAGTTAAATTTCTCCAAGGCCAGCAGATTCTGCTTTAGAAATCTCACTACATCCCGGAAAATGTGGACATTCTTTTTGAATATCTATTGAGAAGACCAGAAAGCCAGAAACTACTCTTTGCATACTTTCTGGAATATAATCTTGTAAAAAGAGTCAAAAGACATCATGTTAAGCTATCACTATATTCCATTTCTGGACTGTATACAGTGAAGTCCAACAAAAACTTGGAAAGTGATAAAGAGGAGAAAATATACTTCCAACAACATAGGAGAAGAGACACCCTGACCAACCCTCCCAACTAAAAAGTAATTAAAATACTGACTAAAATATGCTATTAGGAATATGTTTCTAAAAATACACTGATGAGTTAGTAAGTTATGCTCGGAGGTCAAAAAACTAGGCAAATTAGGAAGTGAGGTGAAATAGAACTCTGAGCACATTTGCAGCAAGTGAACTTGAACTTTGGTTTTATACCATGAAAGGCACAGAGATAAAGGAATAATAAAAGACTGCACTTGACCTTAGTGTAAGGGCAAACCAGAAATAAACCTAGTTCAAGAGAATGCAAGAATAATTATTCATCTTAAATTTGATACTGATTGAGAGGGAGATTTCCCTCAGAGTTTATAAACATAAACTAATCCTCATGAAGTTTTGTTGCTTCACTTTACACTACCTGAGTGACATTAAAAAAATAAAAATAAAATAAATAAACAAACCAAGACCTTATTTTAAAGTGATTTCTGGGCTAACAGTGTCCTCAGGCAATGGACAGAGTCAAATGTAAATTTTCTCTGAAAGAGCATGCCCCAAATATGTTCTCAAAGAATTCCTACTGATGAAGTTTGGGCGGGGCGGGGGGGGGGGGGGTGGGGGTGGTAGGCGGAAAGGTACTTAAAGGAAAAAAAAGGACTTGGGCAAGACACCTTGAATGGATGCCAGAAGAAATGATAGTCAGCAAATTCAGACCAGCAAAATCTTCAGATACTGAAGTTATCAGAGATAAAATATGAATGTATTTGATGTGCTTTTAAAACAAGAGATTAAAAATATGAAGAGAAAAGCATATTTTTAAAAAATAGATATCCAGAAATGAAAAAGATAATCATCCCCATTAAAAATTCAATGAATAGATTTCACTTTTATGGTAGCCAGCCTCTGAAATGACCACAAACAATCCCTACTGATATTCACGCCCTTGTATGATACACTCCTATAATGCACCAGAAATGGTTTCTGTGACCAATAGAATATGGCACAAAAGATGGTATGCACTTCTGAGATTAGGGGTTTTTTGGTTTGTTTGTTTTGAGATTAGGTTTTAAAAGATGTTGTACCAGATCTGCAGCACTCAAGCCCACAGGAACACAATCCCCTGCAGGGAGGTCTCAGGAAAGAATGCTGGTCAAGGTCAGTAATAGCAGAGCTAAGGACACCTGAACTCTGAGGAGTAAGTACTCCTGTTAAGACAGATGACAAAATTTGTATCACAAAACATTGTTCTGGCCAAGCATTCATGACTATGTTTTCTGTAGGTTGTAATAGCTCATAAGGAAAATAAACCAGAGTTCATTAAAAAAAAAAAAAAAGTGCTGTGTGCTGTGTATGCTTCTCACATATCATTATCATCGCCATCCTCATGACCTCATCACACTAGCAGAAGCCAACCCACCACACAATGAGGAGGCCTCCTACCAACATCCCCATGAGGAAGCCTGGAAGGAGGTCCTCCCGTACTCTCACATGACTGCATCACTGGCCTGCAGGTTGAACACAATTTCATGAGAGACCCTGAGCCAAATCACAGAGCTAAACAGCTTCTGCACCCCTGATGCTCAGAAACTCTGAGAGATAATGACTTGCTATTTTATTCTGCCAAATCTTAGAGTAACTGTTTACATAGAAATGGATAACTAATGGATAACTTAGACATAACTGAAAACAGAAAGAGTGAGAACACAGAGAAAAAAATTCAGAATACAGACATTAAAGACAGAGATATTGAAAATTGGAAAGATAAACATTGAGGACAGATTGAGATGGTTTAATATATATCTAATTCAAATTTCAGAGGAAAAGAGAAAGAATATAGTAAAAACAAATATGGTTATAATTTTTAAAAATGGATGAAATCACCAAACCACAGACTCAGGAAGATCAACAAATCCTAAGCAGAATAAACAACAAGAAAAACATTCCTAGACATACCAAGATTTAATTGTAAGACAGCAAAGACAATAAATCTTATAAACAGATAAAGAATAGAGGCAGTTTACTATTGAAAGAGGAAGAGATGAAACCCAACAGCAATAGTGATACCAGACAACAGTAAAATTCCAAAAGAAGAAGTTCAGGCAGAGGTAAAGTGATTCCAAATGAAAATTCTGAGATTCAAGAAGGAATGATGGACAAAGGCAGAAGTAAATATGTGGCATAATCCAGACCCAGAGTATATAAAACAAAAATAGTGAAGGTTTGTGTGGCTAGGAAAAAAAAAATGCCACTAATATATGTGGCAGCAATAGCACAGAAACCTCAAGAGATGAAGAGGAAGGCCGGCGATGGAGTTAAAGTGTGGGATGGTCTTAGTATTTGGGGGAAAGGCAGAAATACTGAGTATTTAGCCTTTGAGAAGTAACCATAGTGATATTTATAAGATAGCAACTAAATGTAAAGAAATATAGCGAAAGAATATAGCACAAAAGAGTCAGACACGACTTCCTTGTAGCTCACAGTAAAGAATCCACCTGCAATGTGGGAGACCTGGGTTCAATCCCTGGTTTGGGAAGATCCTCTGGAGAAGGGAAAGGCTACCCACTCCAGTATTCGTGCCTGGAGAATCCCCATGGACAGACAAGCCTGGCAGGGTACAGTCCATGGGGTCGCAAAGACTGGACACAGCTGAGTGACTAATCACATCACATAAGCAAACAGCACTTATACCAATAGGGTGCAGAGGGCAAAAAGGAATGAGAAGAAAACTAATCAATCCTGAAGGAGTCAAGAAGAAGGAGAAAAAGAAACATAAATGAGACCATCATCAAATAAATTGCTAGAAAAAATATTCAATCAGTAATTACAATAAATGTAATACATTCAATATTCTAGTTAGCAAAGCTGTTAGGCAGATTGTCACCTGGTTGTAGCTGTTGCTGAGACATATAAACAATGTGTATGTTCCAAAAAGAATGAAAGTAAAAAGATATGAAACTAAACCAAAACAGAGTTGGCATACCCATACAAATATCAGACAAAGTAGACACTGAACAAGAGGCATTACTACAGGTAGAAAACATGTAGCCACATAGTGATAAAAGTTTCAGTTGACCAAGAAAATATAACAATTCTAAATGTGTATACATTGATAAAATAACCCTTATGTATATTAAACAGAAACTGAAAAGATTACAAATGTACACAAATCCTGCATCTGAGTGACAAATTTTAATATAAATAACCTGAGTAATTTTGTCAAGTAGACAAAAATAATTAGGAATATAGCAGTTTTGAAAAATAGAATTGTTTGATCACTGTATATATACAGAAAACTGCAAAACACATATTCTTTTCAAGCATGTACAGAAAATTTACCAAATATGAACCCATATCTGGCCAGTAAGTAAATTTTAGCAAATTTCAAATGTTGAAATCAAAGATCACATTCTCTGGTAACCCATTTAGTTAGAAATTAATAACAAAAATATTGCTAGAAAAATATAAAGTTTAGGGAATATAGGAAATACATGTATTTATAACTCCTGGGTCAAAGAAGAAATTAGTGAAATCAAATAACATTCACAACTGAATGGTAAAAAAATACTATGCACCAAAATTTATGGGGTACTAAGAAAGAAAGATAGACATTTAAATACCTATACTAAAAAAGAAGAAAGCCTAACAATGAATATCTCAAGTATCAAATCTAAGATATTAGGAGGAAAACAGAAACAAAAAAAAAATAGAAAATAATAAAGGTAGAGGTAAGAATACATGAAATAAAGACAACAAATTGAAACACTGTTAAAATACAAACCCTAAAGACTCTACCAGAAAATTACTAGAGCTAATCAACAAATATAGTAAAGTTTCAGGATATAAAATTAACACACAGAAATCCCTTGATTCCTATACACTAACAATGAGAAAACAGAAAGAGAAATTAAGGAAACAATACCATTCACCATCGCAACAAAAAGAATAAAATACTTAGGAGTATATCTACCTAAAGAAACAAAAGACCTATACATAGAAAACTATAAAACACTGATGAAAGAAATCAAAGAGGACACAAACAGATGGAGAAATATACTGTGTTCATGGATTGGAAGAATCAATATTGTCAAAATGGCTATACTACCCAAAGCAATCTATAGATTCAATGCAATCCTATCAAGCTACCAATGGTATTTTTCACAGAACTAGACCAAAGAATTTCACAATTTGTATGGAAATACAAAAAACCTCGAATAGCCAAAGTAATCTTGAGAAAGAAGAATGGAACTGGAGGAATCAACCTGCCTGACTTCAGGCTCTACTACAAAGCCACAGTCATCAAGACAGTATGGTACTGGCACAAAGACAAAAATATAGATCAATGGAACAGAATAGAAAGCCCAGAGATAAATCCACGAACCTATGGACACCTTATCTTTGACAAAGGAGGCAAGAATAAACAATGGAAAAAAAGACAACCTCTTTAACAAGTGGTGCTAGGAAAACTGGTCAACCACTTGTAAAAGAATGAAACTAGAACACTTTCTAACACCATACACAAAAATAAACTCAAAATGGATTAAAGATCTAAATGTAAGACCAGAAACTATAAAACTCCTAGAGGAGAACATAGGCAAAACACTCTCTGACATAAATCACAGCAGGATCCTCTATGACCCACCTCCCAGAATATTGGAAATAAAAGCAAAAATAAACAAATGGGACCTAATGAAACTTAAAAGCTCTTGCACAACAAAGGAAACTATAAGCAAGGTGAAAAGACAGCCCTCAGATTGGGAGAAAATAATAGCAAATGAAGAAACAGACAAAGGATTAATCTCAAAAATATACAAGCAACTCCTGCAGCTCAATTCCAGAAAAATAAATGACCCAATCAAAAAAATGGACCAAAGAACTAAACAGACATTTCTCCAAAGAAGACATACAGATGGCTAACAAACACATGAAAAGATGCTCAACATCACTCATTATCAGAGAAATGCAAATCAAAACCACAATGAGGTACCATTACACGCCAGTCAGGATGGCTGCTATCCAAATGTCTACAAGCAATAAATGCTGGAGAGGGTGTGGAGAAAAGGGAACCCTCTTACACTGTTGGTGGGAATGCAACCTAGTACAGCCACCATGGAGAACAGTGTGGAGATTTCTTAAAAAACTGGAATTAGAACTGCCATATGACCCAGCAATCCCACTTCTGGGCATACACACTGAGGAAACCAGATCTGAAAGAGACACGTGCACCCCAATGTTCATTGCAGCACTATTTATAATAGCCAGGACATGGAAGCAACCTAGATGTCCATCGGCAGATGAATGGACAAGGAAACTATGGTACATATACACAATGGAATATTACTCAGCCATTAAAAAGAATTCATTTGAATCAGTTCTAATGAGATGGATGAAACTGGAGCCCATTATACAGAGTGAAGTAAGCCAGAAAGATAAAGACCAATACAGTATACTAATGCATATATATGGAATTTAGAAAGATGGTAATGATAACCCTATATGCAAAACAGAAAAAGAGACACAGATGTACAGAACAGACTTTTGGACTCTGTGGGAGAAGGCGAGGGAGGGATGTTTCGAGAGAAGAGCATGTATATTATGTATAGTGAAACAGATCACCAGCCCAGGTGGGATGCATGAGACAAGTGCTCGGGCCTGGTGCACTGGGAAGACCCAGAGGAATCGGGTGGAGAGGGAGGTGGGAGGGGGGATCGGGATAGGGAATACATATAAATCCATGGCTGATTCATGTCAATGTATGACAAAAACCAGTACAATATTGTAAAGTAATTAACCTCCAACTAAAAATAAATGAAAAAAATAAAATACAATACAATACCCCAACTTCTGAAAATCATAGCAAAAAAGAGAAAGAATGAACAAATAAGCCACATTATTAATCAATAAATATGAAACTACTTAATGCCAATAAATATGAAAATTTGATGAGATAGAGAAATTCTGAGAAAATAAAGCATACCAACTGAATGAGAAGAGATAAGTTTAAAAAATTTTAATAGACATTAAGCAATAACTGAAACAGTACTTAAAAGTCTTACCAAAAAGAAAATACCAGCACTAAAGGATTTTCCCATGAGTTAAACATAATAATCAAGGAATTCCAATCACTTTAAAAAACTCCAAGTAGGTAAAAGAAATATTCTCTAACTCAATTTATGAAGCTAATATAACTTTGATACTAAAATCTGACAAGAACCATAGAAGACAGTAAAATTATAAATGAGTGTCATTCATGCACCTAGATAAAAAGCCACAAGTAAAATATCAACAAACTAAATCCATCAGTGCATCCCCAGTACATTTTAACCAACCTGGATTTACCTCAGAAATGTTTATGCTATTTTAACGTTAGAAAATAAATTAGTAATATAATTCACCATATTAAAGGTTTACGGTGATAAATCACTATCTCCATAGATAAAGAAAATACATTCAATATAATTCAATATCAATTCATAACTGAATTATGAATACTGACAAAATACTGACAGTTAACATCATCTTGAATGGTAAAATGTTAAAAGTTTTGCTTTGAAGACCAGAAAGATTGCCTGCTATGACCGCTTCTATTTATCACAGCATCCAAAGCCTAGACAGTATATTATGGCGAACAAAGATATAAGAATTGGAAGGGGAAACAGACTGTTATTTTCATAATGAAAACACAAAAATAAGTGAGCAAAGCAAGTTTGCTGAACTCAGGATCAGTGCACAAAAATAAATTGCATTTATTTGATCTATTAGAAGATTCAAAATGTAGTTTTAAAAAGATACCACTTTGGTAATATAAAAATATATATAGAATAAATTTTGAATAACTGTTAACAAAGGATATGCCAGATCTTCCTGAAGAACATTATAAAACTTTGTTGAAAGATAATAAAGACTAAAAATGGAGGAGTAGATTGTTTTCATTGATTTAAACATTCAATATTAAAAACGTCAATTCTCCTGAAATTAAACTATAAATCCAAAGTAGTTCTTAGAAAATGCCACTGTTCTGGTGAAAATTTCATGCTAAAATTTATATGCAAAAGTGAAGAAAAACTCCCAAAGAGCATAACGGATATCAAAACTGATACAAACTACAGAATAAAGACAGTATGGGATTAGCATATGCAGAAACAAAGTGATCAGTGGGAAAAAGCAGTTCGGAAACAGATCCACACATATTGACTTACTTGATTTTTGGTGTCGCAAAATGGAGATTACCAGAGAAGTAACAGCCTTTTCAGAGTCACTGAGACAATTAGACAACCATATGAAAAAAAAAAAACAAAACTATCTTGGCCTCACCATGTGCTCAAAAATCTGAACAGACTTAAATACAAAAGGCAAGATGGCTACACTTCTAGAAACAAAATACAGGAGAAGATTTTTTAGACTAGTGTTAGAAACAAAGTTACAAACAATGACTATAAGGCAAACTATAAGGGAAAAGTTTATAAGCTTGAATATTTTAAATCAAAAACACCTGCTCTCCAAAAGACATCATTTTAAAAAGTTAAAGGAAAAAAAGGCCAACAAATTATGAATGGAAGGAGACGTTTCCAACATAGACTTCCCTGGTGGCTCAGATGGTAAAGCATCTGCCTACAATGTGGGAGACCTGGGTTCGATCCCTATATTGGGAAGATCCCTTGGAGAAGGAAATGGCAATCCACTCCAGTGCTCTTGCCTGGAAAATCCCATGGACGGAGGAGCCTGGTAGGCTATAGTCCATGGGGTCACCAAGAGTCGGACACAACTGAGCAACTTCACATTAATACCCTAATATAGAAAGGATTCCTTAAACAAGCAAATTAAAAATTTAGGCAAAACATTAAAAACATATGTATCACAGAAAAGGAAACAAAAATGGTCAGTAAATATATTTTAATGCTTTCATATCATACAATTGTGGAAAAACAAATTAATATCAATATGAATGATAACTGATGTTCATCAGACTGGGAAAACTGATAAATCAAGGGTTTGCAAGCATCTGGGGGCAAGGAGACATTTATATGCTGCTGTTTAAAATATCAGTTGTTAAGTAACCCCTTAGCTACTAACTAGGTATTATCTAGGTGATGAAGCAAGAAGGATGCAAATTTGATGCAGCAATTCTGCTCCTGGGCATGTACCTCAGAGAAACTTTTGCACATAAACTCCAAGGGCCGTGAACAAGAATCCTTTGTGGCACTGTGTGAAATATCAAAACACTGAACACAAACCAAATGACCATCCACTCACATGAATAAATAGTCACATAGTCTACACAGTGAAAACCATTTAATTACCACCTAGGTGGTACCACCTATGAAGCTTGAGAACATGCTGTTGAGCAAAAATTGTAATAATAAAATTACTAAAATACATCTCCCATAATCAATTTGCTTTCAACTCTTTGTGACCCTATGGACTGTAGCAGGCCTTCCTCTATCCGTGGAATTCTCCAGGCAAGAATACTGGAATGGGTTGCCATTTCCTTCTGCTGGGGATTTTCCCAACCCAGGAATCAAGCCTGCATCCTCTCTCTTTAGTCTCCTGCATTGGCAGGTGGGTTCTTTACCACTAGCACCCCCTGGGAAGCCCTTTACATTAAAAAAGCAATATATTTTAAGATTATAAGTACACATATTTAAACTGTTTATTAAAGGCAAGAGAAAGTTAAAACAAAATTTGGAATAGCCAGATACATAAAGGGGGCATGAGATAAATGATACATAAGTGATAAAATAAGTGATAAGTGATAAGATAAATTAAATAAGTGATGGGAGGCACTCAGGAAACCTCAAAAGTAATTCCTTTTCTTAAACTATGTAACTGGTAAAGAGGTGTTCATTATGTGCCTACTTTTTAAATCTTACATACATTTTTAAATGTTATTGTATTAACTTAATATTTTTTAAAACCATATTAAAATGAGAAACATAATTTGTCTCTCAAAACGAGCACTCTACCTACTTTGGTGAACAAACCCACCAAAAGCTATAACAGTAAAAACTGTGAAATGATTTTTAGTTTTTTTAGAAGAGCTCAGTGAAAGCATTATGGTAATACTTGTGTTAGTGGAGAAGCTGGAGAAACAAATATTCCAGAGACTGGGAATGGTCTTCACCCTTCAGAAGTACAGGTTGGACACTGTTCATGTGCCATGACAACAGAATACAAAAATAAAGTCCCTGCTGAACATTTACATAAAGGCGTGGCTAATCAACCAGATGTTTAGCTCTATCTCAGGTGTTTCTTCAAAATGTCATCAATTATGATTTTTTTTTCAATGAAATATAAAGATAAGCTCAGGAATTGTTGACAGAGTGCTGTGGCTGGAAGCACTCTCAGAGCATGAAGACCCTCAAAGCAGAGATCTGAAGGTCAAGTGAGAGAGGGGTTCCTCATACCCCAGGAATCTATTCACCACTGTGGGGTCCCATTAAGTGGAAGAAAACACTGTTCAGTAGCGAGAGGTCAGTAGCTAGGTGCAGTCTAAAACCCAACTTCATCCTGCGGCCTGAAGAGCATGTTTCAGGTAGGTTGCTTAACTCCAGACACGAAAACGCTCTCAAATGACTTCCTGTGGTATTTTCTAGTCTTCAATTCCTCCTTTGCATTATTTGACCAATGTCAAAAAAGGACCAAAGTAATACATCTCAAAATGCAGATCTGCATGCCTTTTTTTGGAGGGGTTGCCTCACATGCCCCTCCATTTTGCTGCCCTTCCTAAAAAGTAAGCAAGGGCACTTCTGCAAGTTCATGGATGTTGGCAGTGAGACAGGTTTGTCAATACTGTGTTTACACCTGGGTAATTCTCTGCAGTTGTAATGGGTCTGAAAGCGGATGCTGACTTGAAGGTGTCTGATCAGTGAGAAATAATAAAACGATGCCTGAATTGCTAAGGTCACAGAGTCCAGAAATGACAGGGCTCTTGCCCGCACACCCCAACTTCCTGTTGGGTTTTCAGAAGAGTTCTATGACATCATAACTTCTCAAGAAGTGACACTTGGGAAGATGAATGTTTAATTTTGCTGTGTCAGCTGTTACTTGGTGGTCTTAGGTTGTTAGGGGAATCCTTTCCATGTTGAATGCTACACTTGATGGTTCTGTAGCTGAGAGGAAAATGGGACTGAAAATAGCTCATGCTCTCCTTGCAGAACCTCTGCCCTGGTGCATGATCACCTATGCCTAGATGGAGGCACAACTTTTTCCTCCCAGCAGCTTCCCTGTGCTGACCAAGTCTTCCACTTGCAGGGCTGTAACCATCCAGAAGAGGCTCCTCTCTCTAATTCACACATATGCTCCTGAAAGCCAGGTGTGGGGCTTTTCATGGTGGTTAGTGTGACGCAGTGAATAAAGCACCTGCCTGAGGGTCTTCGAAACCTTCAACTAAATCCCATGAGCCACCTGTACCATCATCTGACCTTGAGAAACTTCAGGACAGCTCTGAGCTAGAGTTTCTTCACTTTTAAAACAGGGATAATATTTTAAAACTTGCAAGACTGACATGAAGACTAAGTTAAATAGCATGTAAGTATATAATAGATGTTTAGGAAATTTAACATTCCCTTTCTTTTCAGAATCTTTCTGGCTTTGTATTACAGTAATGAACATTTGTATAGTAAGCTTACTATGTGCTGACTTTTTTTCATTCTAGCTTGGATCTTTTTTTTTAATTTTATTGAAGTATAGTTGATTTAAAATGTCTTGTTAGCTTCAGATATATGTATATATACACACACATATACCTGAAACTATAGATATACATACATATATTTCATACATATATATTATTTTAAGATTCTTTTCCTTTATAGCTTGTTACAAAATATTGAGTATAGTTTCCTGTGCTATATGGTAGGTCCTTGTTGGTTATCTACTTTATATAGAGTAGTGTGTACATGCTAATCCCAAATTCCTAATTTATCCATGCTCCCTTTTGCTCTTTCCTTTTCAGTAACCATAAATTTGTTTTCCATGTCTGTGGGTCTATTTCTGTAGATACCACAAAAAAAAAAAAACTACAGCCAATATCACTGATAAACACAGTAAAACATTCTTAACAAAATACTAGCAAACTGAATCCAACAATATATTAAAAGGATAATACACCACGATCAAATGGATTTATTCCAGGGATGCAAGAATTTTTTTTAGTATCTGCAAATCAGTCAGTGTGATATACCACATTAACAAATTGAAGAATAAAAATCTTATGATCGTGTCTATAGAAGCAGAAAAAGTTTTCAATAAAATTCAACACCCATTTATGATAAAAAGTCTCCAGAAAGTAGGCATAGAGGGAACGTACCTCAACATAATAAAGATCACATATGACAAACCCACAGCTAACATCATACTCAACAGTGAAAAAAGCTGAAAGTATTTCTGCTAAGACCAGGAATCAGACAAGTATGCCCACGCTCACCACTTTTATTCAACATAGTTTTGGAAGTCCTTGTCACGGCAATCAGAGAAGAAAAAGAAATCAAAGGAACCCAAATGGGAAAAGAAGTAAAATGGTCACTGTTTGAAGATGATGCGAAACTAGACATAGAAATGCTAAAGTTGTTGACTATTTATATACCTATCTCACCTAATGGTCCTGAAGCACATGATCAATGGAGACAAAGAGATATATGTTGATGGTTTACCTAGGATATGACCAGAGTCTGGGTCATCTGATTATAAATCTCAGGACTGTCCAATTGCTTCAGGTTGGAGTTACTAAAATTGTGATACCACAGGACGAGAAGACACAACAGGAGCTATGTTGCTATAATCATCACATGAACCTAGAAATAAAACCACTCACCATTTGCCAGAGACTTGCAGTTTGGAAGTTCTCCAGTCTCAATGGAGGGAAGATGAAACCAGATATGCCACGTCCTCCACCAACTTCACTCGGTCGCCTTGTAAAGAAAAAGAAATAAATAATGCAACCAAGGCCTCAGGGCATGACAATAATATTGTTAGAATGTCAGAGAATAGAAAATTTGTTTTCAGATCTCTTTATATATTCAAAAAGTATTTACTGAGCATTTATTATGTCTTCAAGATAATTCTAACTTTCAGGATATAGCACAGAATACAGCAGGCAAAATATCCACTCTCAAGGACCTGACATTCTAGTGGGAATAATCAACAATAGAAACAGTGACAAATAAATACACATCAGGAGGTAATAAATTCAATTAATAAAAATAAAGCAGAAAAAGGGGGAAATATAAGAGAATAGAGTGAGGGCAATGGACTGATACAGTTGACATCACTGATAAATGAGCATTGACATTGTTTCCAAAAACAAAATGTACTGCTTTGTTCCCTTCTAAAGAAAAATAGCAACAAAATAAACAAAACAAAAAACAAGCTCAGAAGTTGAGACCCTGCCTTTATTTTCATAATTCCCCTTGCCCCTTACCCTTTTCCCCTGTGAAATCTATAAGCACAGGACACAGAGGCTCCCAGAAAATGAGACTTCCTTCCCAACCTCCTCTTCATCTGAATTCTCCCTCTGGGCCAGCAAGTCCCAGCCTCTGATATAACAAGAACAAGAACGCAGCTCTCTTTGAATGTGAAAATCTTTGGGGATGTTGCAAAATTTGTCTTATACTCAACTTATCAAGAACACATTAGACATACCTTTAAGCACATCTAGAAACTTAAGCAGTAGCAATGCATAAGTAGTATGGAAATCAAGTCAGAAAAATCAATAGAAAAGGATTTAGGCACTTTAATTTGTTTTCCTGCCCCAGAAGGATAGCTTTGATGAAGCAGGACTCTCCACTGAGATTTTTGAGTATGAAGTTAGATAATACAGCAGAGATTACTGACTCAACTCAACTCACCCGTCATATAAGTGAGGATCTGGGGTCCAGAGAGTTTAGTAAGAATAGTTGCTCATACTAATGGAGGCCTATGTGCCTGGAAGTGTGCTAAGCTTTATTCCCTGTATTAATCAAAGTTCTCCAGAGAAATAAAACCATCGAAAATATGTGTGTATATGAGTATATATTTTGTGTGCATGCTGAGTTGCTCAGTAGTGTCAGACCCTTTGCAACCCCATGGACTGTAGCCCCCACCAGATTTCTCTGTCCATGGGATTTTCCTGGCAAGAATACTGGAGTGGGTTGCCATTTTCTTCTCCAGAGGAATCTTCCTGAACTGGTGAGTCCTGCATTGGCAGGTGGATTTCTTACCACTAAGCCACCTGGGAAATGTACATATAAGAGAGAGGCACAGAATAAGAGAAGAGGATTTAAGGAATTGACACATAAGGAATTAGCAAGACTGAAACCTACAGGGCAGACTGGCAAACTGGAATTCAGGTGAGTTGATGTTAAAGTTTTGAGTCTGAAATCTACATGCTGGAAAGGAAAGCAGACTTTCTATGTTGCAGTCTGAAGGCAGAATTGCTTTTGCTTCAGAAAATCCCAGTCTTTGCTTTTGAGATCCTCACCTGATTAGATGAGGCCCACTCACATTTATGAAGAGTAATTTGCTTTACTCAAAGAACATGAACCTAAAGAGTATCTTCTCAGCAACATGGAAACTAGCATTTGACCAAATGACTGGGCACCAGAGCTTTTTCAAACGGGCACATGATATTAATGATCATTTTTCTTTTATCTTATTATGAAATTAACATTATTATTGCCTACATTTTATAAAGGAGAAAATTGACGGTTCAGAGATCTCAGGGGACATGTCTAGGTTACACCACCAGGAAGCATCCATGTGGGACAGCCTAGAACAGAACCCACATTTTCAACCATCAGCTCCCTGGCTCTGGGTCTCTCAGTTAGCATAGAGGTGATTGCTGTGTCCAGCAGACTGTTAATTCTCATCTGATAAAAATCATCAGGGACACTCCTCATTAACTAACTGCTGCAAGAAGACCACACACGAAGAACCATTTGGCACCTTATCAGCCAATTGAAAAGATAGCGCTATTATAGGATTTGAGGAGAGAATGCAAGGCAGGTAAAAATGAAGCAATTTTGATAGGCTCAGGACCAAGCAGGACTATGTATAAATGATTAACCTAAGGCCTGGATTCCAGATTGGATTCAGGGTTCTATTTCCTTACATACTATAAGGTTCAAATAAATATAGAGAACTGTGTCTTTAAAAAGCACATCTGAAGTTCTGCACTTGGTTTAGAAAGCAGACCATTTCTCTGTTTCAAAATGACTCCTTGGATCTTCCAGGAGAGAATAAGATATTCTGTTCTTATGGATGATTTCTCATCATTCTTCTTTATTTTTAATTCACAAAGACAGTCTGCACAAGTCCACAATCCCAGATACCAGCTCAGTGTAGAATTGGTCAGTCACTAAGTCGTGTCCAACTCTTCGTGACCCCATGGACTGCGGCATGCCAGGGATGTCTGACTCTTTGCAACCCTAAGGACGACAGCACGCCAGGCTTCCCTGTCATTCACTATCTCCCAGAGTTTGCTCAAACTCATGTCCATCTAGTCGATACAGAATAGACAAAGCTGAATAAGACATTCTAGGATCCCAGTGAGGAGGAAATACACAACCGCCAAGTAATCACACGGCAGCATGATGAGTACAAGGACAGAGGGTGAGACAAGAACCCAGAGACATTACAGGAAAGATGGCTTTGATCGAAACAGATGAATCAGAAGAATGAATATTTCACCAAGTGAGGAACAAGAAAGACAGATTATGTCCAAACAACTACTAGGTAGTATGATACATAACAGGATGGAGAACTAAAGTTCTAAGAGCTCAGCTAACTCTATCTGACTGACTCCCTCCAAATGTATTGTACCCTTGAGGTCCCTGGACATTGCCTATTCTATTTTCTCTTCTGCAAAGTCCTCTCCATCCCCACCCCAGTCACTAATCTCCCACTGCTGGCCTAGTGACCACAGTTTACCCTTCCAGTCTCAGCTGAAATATGTCCTTGGGGAAGCCTTATTACTTTTACAAATAATGATAGCAGAAATAACAACAATAATAATCATGAAAATTTACTGACCAATTTCTACATGCCAGGCATTTACCAATGAATCTATCCACATCATCTCATTTAATAATCACAAGAATCCATGAAATAATGGTCATGCATTTTATGGAGGCCACTCAAAATTAGAGTAATTTTTCCATGTTTTGTTAGCTCAAAAGTGGCAAAACCAAAAAAAAAAAAAAGTGGCAAAACCAGGATTTGAACTCATGGAGTCTGATTCTGAAGACAACCTAGTATCTTAACCATGAAGCCTGGCTGTAGCCTTTTCTGCCTCATGCAAGTACAGTCAACCATACCCTCTTTGGGGCCAATGCTGAATCTTTATGCATCTGTGTTATAGCACTAATCTCAGGCTAGTAATCACTTTAATGGGCCCTATGACTCCATGACATTGTGAGGTCTTAAGAGTGGTGTTAACTTGTTATCTATCCCTAGTGCCAACAACTGCTACAGATACACAGTAGAAACTCAGTAAATGTTTGTGAATGGATGGATGGATGGTGGATGGATGGATGGAAGAAGAAAACATCTGTGGAAGACCCACTATGTGAAACTCTACATAGGTCACTATCAGGTATGTTGTCAGAGAATGAACTATGAAGGTTCATGTCATATGCAGGAAATAGGCATTCATGGAGGCCAGGGGAAGAACTGGGCAAAAGAGTGGGCAAGGCTGCAGCATCACTCTGCTGTTGAGAGATGGTCCAGGCAGCCACTGCCAATTCCTATGAAAAGTCCCCAAGGTAGGAGATGGTCAGGGCTCTCTGAAAATGGCTGCCTCTTCTCTGATAACTCCCTCAACACACACACACACACACACACACACACACACACACACACACACACACACACACAGAGCTTTTACACACACACACACAGGAATATCCTGGCATCTCTAGCTATCTCCAGTCTCTTACCCTCCCAAAATCTAATCCCCACCCACACATCCACATTTTTAATCCAAGTACCTGCAACCAGGCATTCCAAATCCCTGTGAAGAAACCAACAGAAACAAACAGCAAAAGAGGTTTACTGCCCCTGCAGGGTTCTCTCCCAGCACCTTTAGGCTCTGGGTTACAGTTACAGGCACGTGTCTTTCTGCTGTTCTTTTCCTGCTTTAATTTAGAGTTCAGGGTTCTGATTGCATTAACGCTCAGGGCACTTTGGAACAGCCCTTGCTCAGCAATATGCATCTGTCCCTGGCAGGGACACTGTATCCCCATATACCATGTCCTCTCCTGAGCTATCTATTGCTTCACATTTTATCCTCTGCACAAAAATTGGCCTTCAGTTCACAGACCTCATTTTGCAGCACCTGTTGCGTTAATAACTAGGAAACTCAGTTCAGACAAGGGCCATTCACCAACCGCTATCCTCATGCAGTAAATAATCAGGTAGCAAGGAGTTATCTTTGCAAATTTCATTTTCTTGATATCGAGTCCCAAGTATAGAGAATGTCTATGAAAATACATCTCATTATACATGGTAACAGAATGACATTACTTCATTGAAATAATTAGACTGTATTTATTCTATGATATAAAAAGTTAAAGTATATTTAATAAAACAAGCAGAATATGGCAATCAGCTTGAAACATGGGTGAAATTTTGCCTTTCTCTAGGCGACAAGACATTTTTTAAGGACAAGAAAAGTCTCTTCAAGTCCCAACTTGTTTCTATCTAGAGAGTGTCATGTAATAAAAAGAAAATAGCACTGAAATCAGATGCATCTGAGGTTACACCCCAGGTCTGCCATTTAGCATTAATGTGACCTTTGAGCAAATGACTCCACCTCTCTGAGCTCAGTTTCCTGACTTGTAAAATAAGGACACACTGACTATTTTTGGCTTCCCAGGTGGCCTAGTGGTAAAGAATCCACCTGCCAATACAGAAGATGCAGGAGATGTGGGTTCAATCCCTGGGTCAGGAAGATCCCTTGAAGAAGGAAATGGCAACCTGCCCCAATATTCTTGCCTGGAAAATCCCATGGACAGAGGAGTCTGGTGGGCTACAGTCCATCTGGTTGCAAAGAGTTGGACACAATTAAGCACACACACACACGCACGCACTATCCTCCAGGCTTGTGGAGGAACAAAGGTAATATGGCATTTAAAGTACCTAACGGCATTCCTGGCATAACGAGGTGCTCAATAGATGGGAATCGCTTTGCATAGGAGATGGCATGTAGGAAAGACCCCAGGGACCAAGGCATTGTTGCTCTCTTCCTCAGCTATTCTTCCTGCTGTCCTGCTCTCTACTCCTACCCTCCCCTCTCCCGACAAGCCTGGTAGCACGAGAGGCTGGCTTAGCAGTAGAACCACTACCCCCTTCCTTCTCCTATTAGTGTATCAACATTTCAACTCAGAAACAGATTTTACCACAAAAGAAGGTTCATTTTAGCACACACCTAGGTTCAGAATTTACTAACCACCTCTGGCCACTGAAGCAGTCAGTAGACACCATAGTTATATTGCAACATTTAAAATATTTTTAATATACCTTTTTGATAGTATTAAGGAATATAAGGAAACAATTTGAGCTAGTTTTTAAATCCTTTTGATGGCAAGGATTGTGTTCTTTGAAGTCCTGTTTTGTTCCCAAATTAAACTATATGGGTTATGGTATTACAAGTTTTATTTCCCCCAACTTGACTATCAGATTTTTAAGACCAGGGCTTTGGCTTTATCTTATTCTCATCTCTTAGCACCTAGCATACTGCTGCATATGCTTCAAGCCCTTTAATAACAGTTTTTCCTCTTAACTTGATTCACTTTCATATTGACCATCAAACCAAACACGACCTTAACTACCGTTTGGGTTAATCGATTTCCTATTCCCTTCTCAAACAGGTGATAGATGTATCCTTAAATAAATGAGGAGATGAAAAGGTGCTATGCCAAATGAATCCTAGTCTCTTGGCCCAGGAGTATGTTTCAACATCCTCAGAGAACTTGTAGAAAAGGCTGAATCATTGTCAGGGCACCTGAGAAACCCCACAGAGGAAAAGAGCTCCTGCAAAATTGGATACAGGCAAGTGTCATTTGGATTTATAAAAAGAGGAAGAATGCGTATTCATGAACTAGAGAGCACTGAGCTTGACATCTATTCAGGGCAAGATTCTAGAACAATTTTTTTTTTTAACAATGGCTTCTGAGCACTTAGAAAAAGAAGTGGTAAATTCAGCGTGAGCTCACTAAGAATAGTCCTGTCACACTAACCTCATTTTCTAGTGACAGAGTTACTACACTGGGAGATCAGAGAAACAGAGTAGAAATAGTGTAGCTGGATTTCAGAAAAGCTTTTGACAAGTTCTCTCATGATACCCTTAAGGGCAAGATGCAGGAGAAGAAGCCTCGATGATATTACAGTTGTACCAATGTATCCAACATTAGTATCCAAAGGGAAATAGTGATTCGTCATAAGTTCAACAAAATGTTTTAATGCAATTAACAGTTTTCATGACCTATGTCAAGGGCTAGTGATTCAAGTATACCGATAGACAACAGAGGGAATCAGACTTGGCAGCAGCAACCTTCAAATGCTCCATTTGTGTGATTTGACTTTCAGAAGTATCATATAAACCTGAGATTATGTCAGACAAATAAAGTGTCTAAAATGAGTGAGGCAATGAATACCTCTGCTCTTGTCTATGTAGACTGTATTCCTTCATACACTAAGAAAAACTCTGGGTTGTATCTTAAAAAGGGTGATCAGGATGATGAAAAGACATCAATAAAATCATATTGAGAAAGAATCCAATATTAAAAAGAGAAAACTCACAACTACCTCAATGCATTCCAAGAAGCAGAAGTCGGACAGAGCAGGAAATCCCGATGGGCCACCTGAAAAGGTGCTGAGTTTTCTATAAATGGAGCTGCTTAAGTGTGAACTGGAACACAAGTATCAAGCGAGTGATTGGAACCCATAACTTGCAATCTTAGAGTTTTGGTTTAAAAAAACACACACACACACACACACAAAGATGTTTTAATCTCCCAAAGCAAAGATTCTACAATCTGTTTGATTATTTATCCCATGATTTAACTATAAGCTACCATATTTTTTCAACTTATTTTAAATCAAGAAAACATTAAAACTATTTTAGAGGACAGAGAAAACTGAACCAATACCCACATACCTACTACCTAAGTTTATCTCACTTGAATATTTTGTCATTTGCTTCATTTTTAAGAAATAAATTATTATACATATAGTTGTGCTTTCTTCTTCCCCACCGAGACAGCATCATCTTAAAGATGGTATTCACTATGTATACTATAGCTACTATATGTTTTATTTACATGCCATGTGTACATATAATAATAATAAATAAATAAATTTGTCTTGTTGTAAGGAAAGAATATGAAGGAATCTAGTTTAGCAGAAGAGGTGGAAAACTTTCACAAAAGAGATAATGCTCAGTGTTGAATGAAGGGTATGAATTATCCAGGCTTTCCAGGAAGAGGAGAGTGTTCCAGATAGAGGAAACAGGAGTCTTGCTCTCACAGAAGCAAGAAAAGAGTAGGAAATTTTAAAAAACTGCAAATAATTTTATATATTGCTTTAAATAAGTGGTTAAGTTGGAAGTGTGAAAATGTGAAAATTGAGAAATCAACAAGGACCTGATTACAAAAGCCTTTATGGCAGAGAAGGACAGTTAAGCATATTCATAAGGAGAATAATATGATTTATATGCATGTTAGATAAATCTTGTCATAATGTGCTCAGAATGCAGTGGAGGGTAAGGACAGTGGTCTGGGAGCCAGGTTAGCAAATATTGAAAAAAGTCCAATAAAGAGATGATGTATAGGATTAAAGAATGTTCTAATTTCATTCTTTAACATGTAGCTGTCCAGTTTTCCAAGCACCACTTATTGAAGAGATTCTTCTACCCCTTCTGTATTCTTGACTCCTTTGTCATAAACTAATTGACCACAGGTGCATGGGTATTTCTGAGATTTCTATCCTGTTCTGTTGATCTATATGTCTCTCTTTGTGCCAGTACCATATGGTTTTGATAACTGTAGCTTTGTAGTATAGGCTGCCCTGGTGGCTCAGACAGCAAAGATTCTGCTGGCAATGCAGGAGATCCAGATTCAATACCTGGGTTGGGAAGATCCCCTGGAGAAGGGAATGTCTCCCCACTCCAGTATTCTTGCCTGGAGAGTCCCCTGGACAGAGAAGCCTGGTGGGCTACAGTCCATGCAGTTGCAAAGAGTCAGACACTTTCACTTTTCACTGAAGTCAGGAAGCCTGATTCCTCCAGCTTGTTTTTCTTACTCAAAATTGCTTTGGCTATTCGGGGTATTTTGTGTTTTCATAAAATTTAAAATTTTTTGCTCTAATTCTGTGGAAAATGCCATTGGTAATTTGATAGGAATTGCATTAAATCTGTAGATTGCCTTGAGTAGTCATGTTGATAATATTAATTCTTCTAATCCAAGAACACAGTGTATCTCTCCATCTGTGTCATCTCTGATTTCTTTCATCAATGTATTATAGTTTGTGGTGTACAGGTCTTTTCTCTCCTTAGGTAGGTTTATTCCTAGGTATCTTATTCTTTTTAATGCAATGGTAAATGGGATTGTTTCCTTAATTTCTCTTTCAGATCTTTCATCATTAGTATATAGAAATGCATAGCAAAGAAAACCATGAATAAAACAAACAAACAAAAAAAAACCTTACAGAATGAGAGAAAATATTTGCAAATGATGCAACTGACAGTGGATTAATCTCCAAAATATACAAACAGCTCATACAACTCAATAACAAAAAAACAACCCAATCAAAAAATAGGCTGAAGATCTAAACAGACATTTCTCCAAAGAAAACATTCAGACATCCAAAAGGCACAAGAAAACATGCTGAACATCATTATTAGAGAAATGCAAATCAAAACCACTTCACACCAGTCAGAATGACTGACATCAAAAAGCCTACAAATAATATTAATAAACGCTGGAGGGGGTGTGGAGAAAAAGGAACCCTTCTACACTGTTGGTGGGAGTGTCAGATACTACAATCACTGTGGAAAACAGTGTGGAAGCTCCTTAAAAAACTAAAAATAGAGCTACCATATTATCTTTCAATCCCACTCCTGGGTATGTATCCAGAGAAAACCATACTTCAAAAAGATACATGCACCCCAATATTCATAGCGGCACTATTTACAATGGCCAAGACATGGATGCAACTTAAGTGTCCATCAATAGGTGAACAGATAAAGAAGATGTGGTATATAAATATGCAATGGAATATTACTCAGCTATAAAAGTGAATGAAATACTGCCGTTTGTAGCACCATGGATGGATCTGGAGATTATCATATTAACTGAAGAACGCCAGACAGAGAAAGACAAATATCATATGATATCACATATACGTGGAATCTAAAAAAATGATACAAATGAACTTATTTACCAAACAGAAATAGACTTACAGACACAGAGAACAAACTTACGGTTACCAAGGGCAAAGAGGGGGAGGAGTAAATTAGGTGTTTGGGATTAGAACATATACACTGCTATATATAAAATAGATAACCAACAAGGACCTACTGTATAACATAGGGAACTATACTTGATATTTTATAATAACCTATAATGAAAAGTAATATTAAGAAGAACATATATATATATATATATACATATATATATGTATCTATAATTGAAATACTTTCTGTACATCTGAAACTATCACAGCATTGTAAATCAATGCTATTTCAACAAAATTTTTTAGAAAAGATGATGGAACTTAAATCAGAATGAAGTGAACAGATTAAGAATATCTTTTATACTGCTGTATGTGCAAAGATGTATTTGTAAGAATGATGAGAGATATTTAAAGAACTTAGTGACCCATTAGATTTGTAATTATATTTCAGGAAACAATTTGTGACATGACCCATCTGAATCATTATAATAGTATATTGAATTATTAATAACATTATTAAATAAGATAAAATAAGATAGCATAATGTTTATGAAAACATTATGAAAAACTCTTGTATTAGCATTGTACAATGGGCAACTTCTTTTGGTGGGGGGGGGGGGGGTGGGTTGGTAAGCAAGAAAAGAACTTTACCGAACTTTACCAAGAGATGGACATGGACGTTTTCTGACAAAACTGGAGTATATACTGAGTTACAGAGCAAATTCACTGAAAACAACAAAGAAAAACCTATCCTTGTAAAGGCTATTCTGTCACCCCCTAAAAAGTGTTTCAACTCTGAAACACCACACAATCGGTTAAGAAATGACGGGGCATTCTAACTACTATGGCAGGCGCTGGACTGGGCCTGGTGGGCACCGCTGGGGTCAGCAGGGCCGGGGGGCGCCCCCTGCTTCACGCAGGCTGCTGCCGGCTCCCCGTTGAAGCCCCAGAGGGAGATCATAGACCACTTCCTCCACTTTCTTCACATTGTACTTCAGGCCATCGTAGCACTTCCTCGGGGTATCGTTTTTGAGGCTGAGGAGGCAGAAGCTGGAATCCAGCTCGTTTGATGAAGGTGGAGATGTGCAGGGGCCGGGAATAGTCTCCAGCAGTCATGCTGTCCATGGACAACCTCGACAGTTCACTAGCGAGAATGAGAACTCCCGAGAGATAATCTTCCACATCCAGTGAGATCCCTTCTCCTGATCAGGCTCAATGCCAAGGATCTCGGTAACCGCTTCTCGGGTCACTATGGTTTCGGACTCCAAGTACACAACAAACGCTGCCAAGAAGACCAAGAACTGCAGCACAAACCTCCAGTGCTCGTGAAACCTGTAACACTGTTCCGCAGGAAACTTGGTCTTCAAAGACGTTGCTGCTGCTGGTGCCAAGTCGCTTCAGTCGAGTCCGACTCTGTGTGACCCCATAGACGGCAGCCACCAGGCCCCCCCATCCCTGGGATTCTCCAGGCAAGAACACTGGAGTGGGTTGCCATTGCCTTCTCCAGTGCACAAAAGTGAAAAGCGAACGTGAAGTCGCTCAGTCGTGTCTGACTCTTAGCGACCCCATGGACTGCAGTCTACCAGGCTCCTCCACCCATGGGATTTTCCAGACAAGAGTACTGGAGTGGGGTGCCATTGCCTTCTCCTCAAAGACATTAGATGTGTTGTTTTTTTTTTAATTTTTTTTTATTATTATTATTTTTTTTTTCCAGTGGGTTTTGTCATACATTGATATGAATCAGCCATGGATTTACATGTATTCCCAATCCGATCCCCCCTCCCACCTCCCTCTCCACCCGATTCCTCTGGGTCTTCCCAGTGCACCAGGCCGGAGCACTTGTCTCATGCATCCCACCTGGGCTGGTGATCTGTTTCACCATAGATAGTATACATGCTGTTCTTTTGAAATATCCCACCCTCACCTTCTCCCACAGAGTTCAAAAGTCTGTTCTGTATTTCTGTGTCTCTTTTTCTGTTTTGAATATAGGGTTATCGTTATCACCTTTCTAAATTCCATATATATGTGTTAGTATGCTGTAATGTTCTTTATCTTTCTGGCTTACTTCACTCTGTATAATGGGCTCCAGCTTCATCCATCTCATTAGAACTGGTTCAAATGAATTCTTTTTAATGGCTGAGTAATATTCCATGGTGTATATGTACTACAGCTTCCTTATCCATTCATCTGCTGATGGGCATCTAGGTTGCTTCCATGTCCTGGCTATTATAAACAGTGCTGCGATGAACATTGGGGTGCACGTGTCTCTTTCAGATCTGGTTTCCTCAGTGTGTATGCCCAGAAGTGGGATTGCTGGCTCATATGGCAGTTCTATTTCCAGTTTTTTAAGAAATCTCCACACTGTTTTCCATAGCGGCTGTACTAGTTTGCATTCCCACCAACAGTGTAAGAGGGTTCCCTTTTCTCCACACCCTCTCCAGCATTTATTGCTTGTAGACTTTTGGATAGCAGCCATCCTGACTGGCGAGTAATGGTACCTCATTGTGGTTTTGATTTGCATTTCTCTAATAATGAGTGATGTTGAGCACCTTTTCATGTGTTTGCTAGCCATCTGTATGTCTTCTTTGGAGAAATGTCTGTTTAGTTCTTTGGCCCATTTTTTGATTGGGTCATTTATTTTTCTGGAATTGAGCTGCAGGAGTTGCTTGTATATTTTTGAGATTAATCCTTTGTCTGTTTCTTCATTTGCTATTATTTTCTCCCAATCTGAGGGCTGTCTTTTCACCTTACTTATAGTTTCCTTTGTAGTGCAAAAGCTTTTAAGTTTCATTAGGTCCCATTTGTTTAGTTTTGCTTTTATTTCCAATATTCTGGGAGGTGGGTCATAGAGGATCTTGCTGTGATTTATGTCGGAGAGTGTTTTGCTTATGTTCTCCTCTAGGAGTTTTATAGTTTCTGGTCTTACATTTAGATCTTTAATCCATTTTGAGTTTATTTTTGTGTATGGTGTTAGAAAGTGTTCTAGTTTCAGTCTTTTACAAGTGGTTGACCAGTTTTCCCAGCACCACTTGTTAAAGAGGTTGTCTTTTTTCCATTGTATATCCTTGCCTCCTTTGTCAAAGATAAGGTGTCCATAGGTTCATGGATTTATAGCTAATCAATGAATATAGTAAAGTTGCAGGATATAAAATTAACACACAGAAATCCCTTGCATTCCTATATACTAACAATGAAAAAACAGAAAGAGAAATTAAGGAAACAATACCATTCACCATTGCAACAAAAAGAATAAAATACTTAGGAGTATATCTACCTAAAGAAACAAAAGACCTATACATAGAAAACTATAAAACACTGATGAAAGAAATCAAAGAGGACACAAACAGATGGAGAAACATACCGTGTTCATGGATTGGAAGAATCAATATTGTCAAAATGGCTATTCTACCCAAAGCAGTCTATAGATTCAATGCAATCCCTATCAAGCTACCAACGGTATTTTTCACAGAACTAGACCAAAGAATTTCACAATTTGTATGGAAATACAAAAAACCTCGAATAGCCAAAATAATCTTGAGAAAGAAGAATGGAACTGGAGGAATCAACCTGCCTGACTTCAGACTCTACTACAAAGCCACAGTCATCAAGACAGTATGGTACTGGCACAAAGACAGAAATATAGATCAATGGAACAGAATAGATGTGTTTTTACTGTACCAAAATGTTCTCCAGCTTTCAAACGCCTCTTTGGAATGTCCTGAAACCCAGCACCCAGATGGACCCCTTGCAGTAGAGTTAAAATCTCTCGAGCTGTTTGTTCTAAACTTTGTACAACTTCTCGGATTTCCTCTCGGATGTCCTGCAGCCAAAAAGCCCTGCAGCCCACGAAGGTCTCACTCACAGACGCGGCGCCGGCCGCACGACGGTCCGCCAGGGCTGCGAGCGTGGCCGGCAGAGGGCGCTCCGGAGACAGCCCGCGCCGGGCGTCGCAACGCCCCGCCGCCACCACCGCTGCCCACGGACAACTTTGAGTTTTGTTTTTTAAGATGCCCATTTCATTTTCAAACTGTTGTTGTTGTTCAGTTGCTAAGTTGTGTCCAACTCTTGCGACCCTCCGGATGGCAGCACGTTAGACTTCCCTGACTTTCACTAATAATTCTTTATAAAACAATTCACCAGTAGTTGTATACAGTTGGTTCTTGTACACAAGGATAAGTATATAGTCTTATCAAAAAATAAATTCCATCATTTTACTTGAGTTGGTTGGACGGCATCATCGACTCAATGGACACGAGTTTGAGCAAACTCTGCAACATTGTGAAGGACAGGCAAGCCTGGCATGCTGCTGTCCATGGGGTCACAAAGAGCTGGACACAACTGAGCAACTGAGCAACAACAAATCATTTTACTTATAATGTAAAACTATAAAAAGAGGGACACTTTTATAGTGCAACTCAGCAACTCAGAAGGAAAGCATATAATTAAAACATCAATCAATTTAGTTCAGCTCTTGTCTAGTTTATTTCATTTCTTCCATTTGCCTTCACTCCTATGGAGAAGAGGGTGTGGGGCAAGAAGATATGAATTCTACTCTTGTTGCATAGGGAAAAGAATGGATTCTCGGCTGCTTCATCATCTCCAAGAAACAGAATGGTGCTTCAGAAAATTGAGTACTAGGACACAAATGTTCTCACATTCACAAACCAAACTAGATTTCTAGGATGACTCATTCGATTAATTTGGACAATTGGGCCTATTTTGTTTTCAAAAGAATCAGGTTGTTGTTGTTAATGATGTTTTTGCATTGTGCAACTCTAATGTAATTAATTATTTGTCTTCTACCTTTAAACCATTTAACTGTGTGTGGACAGGGAAAGTATATGTAAGTAACAGTTGTTTAAAATGGAAGCTGTTGCACTTTTTCAGTACAGTTTAGAGACAAAGAGAAGAATAAGAGATCTTAGATGACTTAATTATCAAGAGGTATCAATTATGTAAATGAGCCTGATAGTAAAGAAAGCATCTTTTCCTTACAAAGTTGTTACTGACTCTGAGGCAGTGGTTATTAAACCTGAGCATGTATCAGAACCATACAGGGGGCTTATTGCAAAACAGACAAAAGACCGTCCCTAGAGTTTTTGATTTAGTACATCTGGGATGGAGCCTCAGAGTTTGTGTTTCTGACAAGCTCCCAGGTGATATGATGCTATAATTCAAGGACCACAGTTTGAAAAGCACTGCTGTAGGGAGACTTCTCTGACCCCTGACACTGGGTACGTTGGTCCTTTATGAGCCTGTCTATTTATCCCTCCCCTAGGACCATTACTCTGAAATCTGATGACTAACAAACACATCTAGCTCCTTTATCAGACCTTGAGCTACCTGAAACAAGTGCACATCTAATTTAGTAATGCATCCCCCAGGGACAGCACAGGGCCTGAATGATGGAGACTAGTAGATAGTTAATAATTAAGTGTTGAATTATACTTGATTTATCATCAAATAAATGAAAACATAAGTTTTGAGGAAGAAACAGAATGTTTGTGTATGTGTGTGTATTTGTGATTTGAAATACTCAGAACCATGATAAGGAAAATGCTGAGTATTCAGGGAAGAAAAGAATATTATAAAGGCAAGATATATCCAACCAAAGGAAAAATAAGAAATTAGACTTTGAAATTCACTTTGGCTACCATAGTGTGTCATGGGAATAAAATAATTTAGAAATATCACAGTAATAAAAGTGTATAAATGTTTTGAACTTTTTCAGACATACTCTTTGGCCCATAATACTCCATCCTGTGTAGCTAGTAAAACTGAGAATCACCCCGATTTACCTGTGGTATAGCCAAGGGCATGCCAGAGATTAAAGAGATCACCCACATCCTAAACAGAAAAAGAGAATTATAAGAAAAAAATGGAAAAGACCTAGTAGGTCACTCAGTTCTAGTCTCTGGAGTAGTGAAAGATTAAATAAAGTAACAGAAAAAAATTATGGAAATATACTCAAGAAAACTTAAGACTCTCTGATCCTCTAATTTTTAGTGCCTCGTGAAGTTCAAGGGTTTATTGTCAACTCATTGCTTAAACCCCTATTCATCAGAAGAAAAATATTCCCTATGGTCTGCATTAGAAATGGAAATAAGAAAGGCAATGTAAAAAGTTGATTTTTCTGGTATTAAATGACTCACTTTTCCCTGTGTTCATGAATTTCTGGTTTGTAACTGTACTTATCCAAAATATTAAAATGACCTTCAGGCCAACCCCTTTACTTAAGAGTAAAAGGGGAAGGGAAAATTACTAGAAGTTGACCATTACAGAAATTACTTGCGAGGCATTTTTCTTTGATAGCTGCAGTTTCACTCGTATTATCATCCTTTTCTGTTGACAAGTTTCCAAGATTTTAATCTTGGATTGGAAATGTTACCCTATCAGAAAGGACTTATATTGTCAGAAGCAGCGCTGTCGCGGAATACAGAATCATATATGAGAGCGCTTGCTGTATTGAAAAATATACCATTGCTAGGAAAGGCATTTAAATGTTTAGTCTGCCTGCTTATAAATCACTTTCAATGTGCTCAAGTTCTTAGACAACATATTGAAAGCTTTTTTATTTCTTTTATTATAGCAGTGTCATTTGCATTGCTGAACTTGGGGTTATGTTGGCAATTCCAGATAAACCCTTGCTCAGAGGGTTTATAACTGCAATTAAATTTCACCCTGGCTTGGAATTCGAAAGTAAAATTTTTGTGAGGTTTTTTTTTAACTTAAAGTATATCTGATGTTTTTAAGACATGATCAGATTGACAATTACAAAGGAAAAACAAGTGGCGTAAAGCACAGAAGACTAACAAAGGCATTAGGAGACCTGGGCGTGATTACCTAAATTCACAGATTTGCTTGGTTGTTTTAGAAGAACATAATCATGGCATTTACAGTTTTTTCTATTAACTTGATTTGGACACTATGGCTGCTTTTTTTTAAATTAATTTATTTTTAAATGTATGGACAGCTTTTCCACTCCCTCTTGGTTAAAATATTTAAAATGCATTTAGACCTCTCTTTAACCTTGGGCACACAGACTCTGCTTTCACTTTTGCTGTCTTCTTACACAAAGCTAATAATGGCATCCTGTCTTCAACCTGCAGTTGTTCTGGGGATGCAATAAGTCTCCATGAGCTCAGAGCTGTTTGAGAAAGAGAGAAGTTAGAGGATGCTGACAGGAAGCCTTTGATTTGAGGATGAAACTGAGTTAGAAATATGAGACAATGAAGCATTTCTGAGAAGGAAAATGTGAAGGAGATTTGGAATAACAAGAAAAGAAACGACTCCAACGTTTACTGGGTTTGAAACAACAATCCACAGCTTCTGGATTCAAGAGTGGAAGTAGTTCGACTCAAGGCTGGCTAAGGGAAGGGGTTCTCTGCAAGCCTTCCAGGAATTATCCTTCCATTCTCTCGGGTGGTGCTCAGTCGTGTCCGACTCTGTGACCCAGTGGTCTGTAGCCCGCCAAACTCCTCTTTCCACGGAATTTCACAGGCAAGGATACTGGAGTGGGTAGCCATTTCCTACTCCAGGGGATCTTCCCAACTCAGGGGTCAACCTTGAGTCTCCTGCATCTCCTGCACTGGCAGGCAGATTCTTTACAACTGTGCTCCCTGGGAAGCCCCCAGCTTGCTCTACCTTTGTGGGAAAAAAAAAAAAAAAAAAAACAGAAGTAAAGACACACAGGTTTACTGGCTTTGAAGTGAAATAGATCAGTAGTAATAAATCTAAATATGCCTCTGACTCTGTAGTGGAGGAAAGAAAAATGTCTGGCATAAAGGGAGATGTCTCTGCATAAAGGAGGAGGAATGTTCCTCCTCAGGACTCATTCCTCTGTGTATTGGCTCTTACAGAAATACAGCTGTAATCTGACTGGTTAAAACTGCAACTCAATGCCATGGTAACGATTTGAGGAGTAACGAGGACCTGGCTTCCCTGGTGGCTCAGTGCTAAAGAATCCACTTGCCAGTGCAGGAGATGTGGGTTTGATCCCTGGGTCAGGAAGATTCCCGTGGAGAAGGAAATGGCAACCCACTCTAGTATTCTTGCCTGCAGAATCCCATGGACAGAGGAGCCTGCCAGGCAACAGTCCATGGGGTCCCAAAAGAGTCGGATACAACTTAGCAACTAAACAACAACGAGGTCCTCCAATACTAGGCCATGTATGTGCAGGCCCGTGAAAACTACAAGGTAACCCAGGAATTCCAATGGACTTAGAGATCACTTGGGTAAATTGAGATGTTCCCAGTAACTCTCTCCAAGAGTACAGATGCCAACACTAGATGGCAGTTGTGGGAGGAGACACCATCTACCCCACTTACAGGTCTACCCCACATTCTTACACAGACCTCCACTGTGGTCTGATTTACAGGCTGAAATGATTACTGTCGATGCAGCATGCATCACTGGGAGTCTGCTGGAGAAAATCATGAGAGCCTATGTAAGGGAGTTGGGGCAGAAGTGAAAAGGAGACATAATTGGAGGCATATTTAGGGGAAAGAATTGACAGGAACTGATTTCCAACTGGATGTGGGATGAGGGTGAGGGATAAAAGAAAATAAAGGAAAACTAAGGTGTTAAAATATCAGGAAAATCAATTAATGCAAGCAGACAAAATAAGGCTACACAGGTGAAGAAAGCATGGTTCATTTCATAGTGTGAGATACCATCACTGGTGAGAACAAGGCTGGAAGAGAATGGGAGGTGACTTATACAGAGTTCACAGAAAGAGCAGGACAATGAAATGAACACAGTGTCATGACTTTACTGTGAATACACACACCCAGACTTCTGTCTTAGATAACCCCATTCCTCTACACATGCTAGGAAACTGCCTATGGACCAAATAAATTGGCTGTGCCAGAACTGAGTGGGAAGCACAATTAAAACAATTTTTAAAAGATGGGAGGACCTTTAAGTCCATAAGTCTAACTTGACTTCTGAGACCCCCAACAGCCTCTACAATGAGCTACCTTCAATGTGCCCACGTCCAGCCAAGCAAAAAAGAAGAAACATGCCATGCTGCATCTTAAAAATGGAAATTTACTCTTCAGAAGCTCCAGGAAATAACCAGTACATGAAAAAGGAGTCCCATTACTAACACAGGTGTCTAGTTTAATGACTGACTGGACAGTGCTAGCCCTACACAAAGAAGAAAAGACAGGACAAGAAGCAGAATTGGATGGAGAGAACAGTTTAGTTTGGAGCATTCTAATTACGTAACACTGCCCGTTAGGTGAGTGAAAGCGCAGATGGAAGCTCAGGAGAGTGAAGAGGTCTGAAGACAAAGTAACCTTTCTCCTGCTCACATTGAGTATTGGGACAAAGCATAAGCGTAATTTTGGTATGTTACACATTTACGAAAATCTCTGTCTCTTAACTCTGTCTTACCAAAAGCCAAAGTTGACTTCTTCTACCTGTGAGAATAAAAAGTGCAATAAGCAGCAAGGTGAAAATTCCACCCTGCCACAATAAGAAGCCAAGGATAAAAGCAGTCTGAAAAGGAACAAGGAGCTTCTGTATCTAGCAGATTCTCAGATGAGACACACCAAGGAACTCTTCTACTGAAAAGAGCAAAGAATGCTGGGCAAAATATAAATAATATATATCAAGGAGCTAGCAGACAATTAAGAAATTCTCAGGGGCCAGTGGTTAAGTGAAAAAGGAAATCCAGGTAAGCAGATACCTGAAGCCAGCTTTCACTCTGAGGGTAAGAGAAAGGGTGTATAGGCAGGTGTTGTGTTGTTATTCCATATATTCTGCACTTATTTTGTAAATATGCATTCATGTTTACACTGCTGAATGTGTCACATCAGTTACCCTGTTTCTCTGATGTGTTCTGTGCCCTGAGGAAGCTGGTCCTTAGGGACTACATCAAACCCACACCACCCCTTTAGCTTCCAACTGCGTCTGGCCATGACCACAGATAGCAGATGAGGGGAGCAGAGATATACTCTCCCAGATCTTTCCCTCCCAGGGAGCCAAGGTTGGCCATGTTCCTTTGCCAAAGGAACTCCAACACAACATAACTCCTGTTACCTACTCAACTTCGAAGAGAGTTCCTGGGTGTGGCAGTTCAGTTCAGTCACTCGGTTGTGTCCAACTCTTTGTGACCACGTGGATTGCACCATGCCAGGCTTCACTGTCCATCACCGACTCCCAAAGCCTACTCAAACTCATGTCCATTGAGTCAGTGATGCAGTCCAACCATCTCATCCTTTGTCAGCCCCTTCGCCTCCCGCCTTCAATCTTGCCAAGCATCAGGGTCTTTTCCAATGAGTTAGTTATTAGCATCAGGTGGCCAAAGTACTGGAGTTTCAGTTTCTGCATCAATCCTTCCAATGAATATTCAAGACTGATTTCCTTTAGGATGGACTGGATGGATCTCCTTGCAGTCCAAGGGACTCTCAAGAGTCTTCTCCAACACCACAGTTCAAAAGCATCAATCCTTCGGCACTCAGCTTTCTTTATAGTCCAACTCTCACATCCATACATGGCTACTGGAAAAACCATAGCTTTGACTAGATGGAACTTTGTTGGCAAAATAATGTCTCTGCCTTTTAATATACTGTCTAGGTTGATCATAGCTTTCCTTCCAAGGAGCAAGCATCTTTTAATTTCACAGCTGCAGTCACCATCTGCAGTGACTTTGGAGCCCCCAAAATAAAGTCTGTCACTGTTTCCATTGTTTCCCCTTCTATTTGCCATGAAGTGATTGGACTGGATGTCATGATCTTAGTTTTCTGAACATTGAGGTTTAAGTCAATTATTTCACTCTCTTCTTTCACTTTCAACAAGAGACTCTTTAGTTCTTCTTTGCTTTCCGCCATAAGGGTTGTGTCATCTGCATTTCTGAGGTTATTGATATTTCTCCTGGCAATCTTGATTCCAGCTTGTGCTTCTTCCAGCTGGGCATTTCACATGATGCACTCTGCATAGAAGTTAAATAAGCAGGATGACAACATACAGCCTTGACATATTCTTTTCCCGATTTGGAACCAGTGTGTTATTCCATGTCCAGTTCCAACTGTTGTTTCTTGACCTGCATACAGATTTCTCAGGAGGCAGGTCAGGTGGTCTGGTATTCCCATCTCTTTAAGAAGTTTCCACAGTTTGTTGTGATCCACACAGTCAAAGGCTTTAGCATAGTCAATAAGGCAGAAGTAGATGTTTTTCTGGAATTTCCTTGTTTTTCTGATGATCCAGTGGATGTTGGCAATTTGATCTCTGGTTCCTCTGCCTTTTCTAAATCCAGTTTGGACATCTGGAAGTTCTCGGTTCACGTACTGTTGAAGCTTGGCTAGGAGAATGTTGAGCATTACTTTGCTAGCATGTGAGATGAGAGCAGTTGGGCAGTAGTTTGAACATTCTTTGGCGTTGCCTTTCTTTGGGATTGGAATGAAAACTGACCTTTTCCAGTCCTGTGGCTACTGCTGAGTTTTCCAGATTTGCTGGCATATTGATTGCAGCCTTTTCACAGCATCATCTTTTAGGATTTGAAATAGCTCAACTGGAATTCCGTCACCTCTACTAGCTTTGTTCGTAGTGATGCTTTCTAAGGCCCACTTGACTTCGCATTCCAGGATGTCTGGCTCTAGGTGAGTGATCACACCATTATGGTTATCTGGGTCATGAAGATCTTTCTTATATGGTTCTTCCGTGTATTCTTGCCACCTCTTCTTAATATCTTCTGCTTCTATTAGAGACATACCATTTCTATCCTATATTGTGCACATCTTTGCATGAAATGTTCCCTTGGTATCTCTCATTTTCTTGAAGAGATCTCTAGTCTTTCTCATTCTATTGTTTTCCTCTATTTCTTTGCATTGATCACTGATGAAGGCTTTCTTATCTCTCCTTGCTATTCTTTGGAACTCTGCATTCAAATGGGTATATCTTTCCTTTTCTCCTTTGCCTTTTACTTCTCTTCTTTTCTCAGCTATTTGCAAGGCCTCCTCAGACAACCATTTTACCTTTTTGCATTTCTTTTTCTTGGGGATGGTCTTGATCCCTGCCTCCTGTACAATGTCACGAACCTCCATCCATAGTTCTTCAGGCACTCTGTCTATCAGATCTAATCCCTTGAATCTATTTGTCAATTCCACTGTATAATCGTAAGGGATTTAATTTAGGTCATACCTGAATGGTATGGTGGTTTTCCCTACTTTCTTCAATTTAATTTTGAATTTGGCAATAAGGAGTTCATGATCTGAGCCACAGTTAGCTCCCAGTATTTTTTGCTGACTATATAGAGCTTCTCCAACTTTGGCTGCAAAGAATACAATCAATCTAATTTCAGTATTGACCATCTAGTGCTGTCCACGTGTAGAGTCTTCTCTTCTGTTGTTGGAAGAGGGTGTTTGCTATGACCAGTGGGTTCTCTTGGCAAAACTCTCTTAGCCTTTGCCGTGCTTCATTTTGTACCCCAAAGCTGAATTTGCCTGTTACTCCAGGTATCTCTTGACTTCCTACTTTTCCATTCCAGTAATGGTTTAAGGATGTGGTAGCCCCAGGGAATGTCACCACCCTTTATTGTTATTCTCTTAACCCTGCTCACACCTTTGTAAACAGTCTCACATTAACCATCATTAGTTACCCTACTTGATTAGTTACCTACTGCAAGAGGGTAAGCCCCTTGCAGGCCCCTGATCAATGTAGCTATACAGTATTTAGAGGAGAAATTGTTTTTAGAAAGATAAAGAAGACATAGGAAACAAATGTATGAGGGAAAGATGGTGCGTACTAAGTCGCTTAGTTTTGTGTTTGACTCTTTCTGACCCTATGGACTGTAGCCCACTGGGCTCCTCTGTCCATGAGATTCTCCAGATGAGAATACTGGAGTGGGTTCCCATGGCCTTCTCCAGGAGATCCCCCCAGTCCAGGATAGAACTTACGTCTCTTGCGTCTCCTGCATTGGCAGGTGGGTTCTTTACCACTAGTGCCACCTGGGAAGCCCGTGGGGGGAAAGTGGGAGAAAGGATAAATTGAAAGATTGGGAACAACATATACAAACTACTATACGTAAAATAACTAATAAGGACCTACTATGCAGCACAGGGAACTCTACTCAATGCTCTGTCGTGGCCTACGTGAGCAAAGAATCTAAAGAGTAGATATACGTATATGTGTAACAGCAGAAACTGACATAACATTGTAAATCAACTAATGGCCAATAAAAATTAAAGAAAGAAGGAAGAGTGGTTAAAAGAGCCAAATACTATAGAGACTGTATAACTTTAAGGCTAAGAAGGAAAGAACAGACATGACAATAAATAGGCAACCAGTGACCTTTATTAGTAGAGAAAGCTTGTGCATAACAGTGGGGTCGGAAGCCGCATCTAGGGGATTAGCAACTGGGACAAAGGAGTCAATATAGGGAGATATTTCTTGGAGAAGTTCAGCATTAAAGGAAGAAATTTTCTAGTATTTTGAGAGGGTAAAGCCAGCACACACACATTTTCAGTTTAGGGTTTGATAGAGAAAGAGATCAAGCCCGAAAAGAGACTGCAAATTGAAGTGTCAAAAAGAATAACTGGTAGATGAGGGGTGCAAAAGGTCACAGGAAGAGAGAGAATCAAGATAATGAAGTAAGAACCTTTCTTTTCTGAAAAGAAGTCGGAAAAAATAAAGGTAAAAGTTTAAGATCAAAACAAACCTGGACTTGAGATGGGTGGACGTTTTAAGCATTCACTCTTGTCTGTTTTTCTTCCCTTCTACAGCAGAAGCAACAAGGTTTCCTTTGGAGGCAGGGAGGTATGAAGGGTGAGGCTGGAGGCTGGATAAAACTGGTGAATTTTGGAAGAAGCTGTGGGCATTGGAAGAGGTTTGTTTTACTTTAAGTAAATCATCTATTTTGATTCACAGTAGCTAACCCACCATCAATAGGGGTGAGCAGGGGACAGACACTCCAGTGTCCAGCAAATAAGTTTCCTCAACTTTCTGGGAGGGAATTATATGAATTTCTGTTGGCTTCTATGGCTGTGATGCTCTAAAGGTAACCCAGGCTCATGTAAATCTGACACAAGGATTACAAATATTCATCAGGCATCCCAACAAAGGAAATGCAGCAGGAGCAAAAGCGAGAGAATAAGTGAGAACAACGGGAGGGGAAAAAACCTAGCAACCAGCAAATAACATCATCCGAATTCATCCTATGCAGTCACTGGTGCTTTAACAGGGAAGCAAAGAAAAGCAGGTTTGATGAGGCTTTGTGTCTTAATAAAACATCTTTGAGGATTGAGGAAACAACGTTTCTGTGTTCCTTCATCATCAAAGGCACTGGATTAATGGAAGCGGCTCTTCTTTCTCATGTATGACAATGTATTTATCATTCCTTACTATACTCTGAGACTGGATGAGAACAGCTCCGTCCGGTTGCCCTGCCAACCCTTCTCAAGTAAGAGGAGAGTTCAGACACCACTTTGTGTTTGAATGTTATATTCCTCCTATTGAAGCTGACCTGAATAGAAAAGCTACCCACTAATGGCAGTAAATGTCAACACTGTAAACAAGTTTTAGAAATGAGAAACAGCCATGATAATCAAGCTATCTAAATGCAAGTGACGTAAGCTTCAAAAGTTGTGGCTAATAATTTCTCTAAGTAAATCTCATTTTTAATGTGCCTGTGTGAGTGTGCAAAGTCACTTCAGTCACGTCTGACTCTCTGTGACCCCATGGACTGTAACCCACCAGGCCCACCAGGCTCCTCTGTCCATAGGATTCTCCAGGCAAGAATGCTGGAATGAGTTGCCATGCTTCCCTCTAGGGGCTCTTCCTGGCCCAGGGATTGAATCCCTGTCTCTTACATCTCCTGCATTAGCAGGAGGGTTCTTTACCACTAGCATCACCTGGGAAGCCCCTTTAACGTGCCCACTGTATGCCGAATACACTGCATGAAACCTCCATCACCAAAGTGGGGAAAGGCAGAGAGTGACGTTGCAAAGCTTCAGGCCTGCATTCTCTCTGCCTGCATTCTCTCTGCCAACTAAAACAGTGGGTTTTTCACATGTTACAAATAGAATCTTCAGGTAAAAGTACATTTGAGCAAAGGACTTTACATCTGAGAATTTTGAAAATCACTGCACCAAAGGAACACACAATTGTAGGGAATCCTTCAGCAAATCCTTCCTTAAACTAAATACTTGTTTTCATTTCTTGTGCAGACATTTATTGAGCATCTTCCATGCATAAGACTATGATCTTTTCACTCTGATGGGCATAAAGAAGTTAAAAATACAGGAGAGAAGGAGGAGGGGAAAATGGAAATTAACAGATAGGAGTGCGGTTCTTGAGAAGGATGGGTGTGATCTTGAGCACAAGAAAAGGGATGAGCCTCTGCTGCATGAGGGAAGCCTCGTCCACCACAGTGAAACAAAAGACACAATGGCTTTTGTGGTGTGGGGGTGGGGAAGGTAACTAGAGAGGGGAGGGGACTCGGAAAAGATTCTTGCCTGCTGGCTATGATCTCCTTTATACATTGTTCTCCATTCATCCCACATTCATCAACTACCTACCATGTGCTCAGACATTGTGCTCAGTGATGATGGACATGGGCAGCAGTCCCTTGGAACTTGCAATTCAGCTGAAACAGTGAAACCAGTAGATTCAAGGCTACAATTCAGACAGCCAGCAAGAAAACCCATAAGGCATGGGATAGAAAATAGCCACTGTGGATACAGAGACCATGTTAACCCAGCTAACCAGAAAAATGAGGATGATGAGGTTTTCAACAGATGGAGGTGGTGTGAGCTGATAACATAGGAGTATTCTGTTTAATAACATAGTGATGATCTTTGCATATCACAGACCATCATAGCCTATGCATCTTAAAATAAGGCTCATATGTCTTTCAGATACGTTATCTCATTTAATTGTCACAATAATCTTGCAAATCATGTACTACTGTCACCATTTAACAGATGGGGGTGGAAAATCTCTAGGAAGGAAAATAACTTACTCAAAGACATTTCCTTGATCAAGGGCAAAGCCAGGATTTGAATCTAGGTCTGTCTGAGTCCAAAGTTCATGTTCCATCCTCAGCACCAGACTGCCTCTTCATTGACCTTTTTTTTCATCATTTTTTTCCTGCCTCACTTTGCCTGAATCTTTCAACTCACCTGCACTCAATTGATGAGCAATCAAAACTCTTTTAAAGAATAATTACATACTTCTAAGCAATTTTTATCACAGTAGCAAATGTGTACTGAAAGAACATATATTCTCTTTTAAACTTTGACAGGTTTCCATTTATCAAAAATAGAGATAACCAATTCAAACTGAAAAAGTCACTCTAGAGCCTCATTCCCACCAGGGCTATCATGTGGCTTCAAAAAACTTCAAGGCATCCATGCGTTACTCATCTGAGGATCTTCAGAACGTAACCCACAGCCTAATGCAAAGGAACAATCTAATTAATGCTAATTGAGATTAAATGAATGAATGATCAAATATTCCCTTTGCTTTGTGCTGAAGAATTGATGCTTTTGAACTATGGTGCTGGAGAAGACTCTTGAGAGTCCCTTGGACTGCAAGGAGATCAAACTAGGCAATCCAAAATGAAATCAACCCTGAATATTCACTGGAAGGACTGAAGCTGAAGCTGAAGCTCCAATACTTTGGCCACCTGATGCAAAGAACTGATTCATTGGAAAAGATCCTGATGCTGGGAAAGACTGAAGGCAGGAGGAAAAGGCAGCGACAGAGGATGAGATGGCTGGATGGCATCACCGACTCAATGGACACGAGTTTGAGTCAACTCTGGGAGATAGTGAAGGACAGGGAAGCCTGGCATGCTACAGTCCATGGAGTCGAAAGAGCTGAACACGACTTAGCAACTGAACTTCACTTTCAGTGAATGGGCTGATTAAATTAGGCAGAAGAAGCTGTTCTATATGGCAAACTCTCCACATGTCAAACCCATCAACCAATAATGAGACTGCACCCTGTGCTAGCATGTGCTCACTTGCTCAGTTGGGTCCAACTCTTTGTGACCCCATGGATTGTAGCCCACCAGGCTCCTCAGTCTATGGGATTTTCCCAGCAAGAATATTCGAATCTATTGTCATTTCCTCCTCCAGGGGATCTTCCTCACCCAGGGACTGAATCCAAGTCTCTTGAGTCTCCTACAGTAGCAGGCAGATTCTTCACCACTGTACCACCTGGGAAGCCCCAGTTGCCATGATGCTGGTGGTGTTTATTTGTTTCTCTGCATATTGACTTGTTTATATTTCAAGACCCACCTTTTCCGTTTCCATTCAATTGTTATTTATTTAATTCTAATGACCATCTATGAAATAAGATACATTATCCTTATTTTGCAGCTAAGGAAATAATAAAGGCTCAGAAATATTAGTAGCTTTATGATCTCCATCAATTCACTCAGTTAATAAGGGCTGGAGACTGGATTTCACTGTGGAATGTTTTTGATTCCCAGTCTGCAAAGGAGAATTTATAAAGAAGTCTTAGAAGAAAGCTATTGCAAAAACTCACTGATCTCTTCTGCCCAAGAGAAAGTTCTACACTCACAGGACCAGCCTTGCACTTGGCTTTGCCCAAGAGGCATAAAGAGAAGATTCTGTCACAGAGACAATCTCTGCAAATGAAATTGGAAGATCCAGGAAACTGGAGAAAATAAAATACCCAGATTTAATTTTCTACAAATACATCTATCATTAATCTTTTAAATGGATTTTATAAGAACTTTATTACACATAATTCTAGTTCTGAAATCTCAGATTTACAGAAGCTAAAATTTCCATAAAATATAAAATGTGAATAATTTAGATTACATCCTACTGTACAATAAATACACACTCCAGACAGGAAAAGATCTATAACCTCATTTTCTTCCTGACATCCACCGAGCAGCTTTTCCTGGCAAAAAGTTTGCTGACTTGAGCAGTTCAGCCAGAATCCTAACAAAGCGAAGGGTAGTTCTCTTCGGCTAAAATGCCTTTCTCACCAAACACAGTTTAGAGAGGTGGCTCTAGAGGAAAGGCTGCCTGGTTTTAAATTCTACTTCTGCCATTTACAATCTGTGTGATGTGACCTTGGACAATTTAGCAAACCTCTCTGTGTCTGTCCTCCTCCAGGGCTAGGAGTATTATGAGGCTTAAATGAAAATAATGCATATAAACTAATTAACTTGTTTCTAGGCACAGCGCGGGCATCCAATAAATGCCATCATCATTATGTATTACGTATGTGTGCTGTGCTGTGCTAAGCCGCTTGTCATGTCTGACTCTTTGCCACCCTGTGGACTGTAGCCCGCCAGGATCCCCTGCTCAAGGATTCTCCAGGCAAGAATACCAGAGTGGGTTGCCGTGCCCTCCTCCAGGGGATCTTTCCTACCCAGGGATCAAACCCACATCTCTTTTGCCGCCTGCATTGGCAGGGAGGACCTTTACCAATAGCACCACTTGGGAAGCCCTATGTATTACATTCATTATTCTATTTTCATGTCTGCCAAAGACTGGGTCAGATTCTTTACCTGTCCTTTCATTCTACTGAGACAATGGGAGATGAGGCTTCCTTTGAAGCAACGGTTCCATGGAGATTATCTTTAGAATCAGAGGCAGGAATTCAGAAGACCCTGGAAATCCTAATATTAATATATGTTTTTTAGTTCTCTGAACAAAAGCAGGCCCACAACAAAGTTGCCAAAAAAAAAAAAAAGACATCTGCTTTTAAAGTTGTTGGATACCCACCCCAGGTTCTTTGTACATATTATTGCAAGTTCTCTCAGTAATCCTGCAATTCAAAATAATTTAAATCTAACAACTGAGGAAGCTAAATCTCCAGGAAGCCATATTGATATGTTAGGAGCCAAAATACCAACTCAGGTCGGTCTCATGACACCATTTCGTGACTTCCACTCCACCCTCACACTGTGTAAAATCCACCTGACCCTGCTTCTGTGCCTTGACTTGCTTTTGATCCCCCTACACGTCCCCCCAGAACCTACTTCTGCACACAGTCTCATGGTCTCTGTCCTCCAGCAGGATGTGAACTTGACGAGCTTCCCCTGCATGCATCCTATGCTCCGTTGCTTCAGCCATGTCCGACTCTTGGCGACCCCATGGACTATAACCTGCCAGGTCCTTCTGTCCACGGGATCCTCCAGGCAAGAATACTAGAGTGGGTTGCCATGCCCTCCTCCAGGGGATCTGCTCAACTGAGGGATCGAACCCACGTCTCCTGCATTGCAGGCAGATTCTTTATCACTGACCCACTGAGAAAGTGCCCTTACACCTCATCTCAACTTCTCTGTCCAGTATTCTGTTCTTCATTTCATGTTCTTTCTTGATGAAAAAATAAATTCATTTTCACTAGGATATTAACAGACATTAACAACCTAATTTTAACCCTCTTGGAATAGCAAGAATAATAACTAACATGGTCTTGTACTTAAATGTGCTGTGTAGGTAGCTACATATACAAGAATGAAATTAGAACATTTCCTAACGCCATACACAAAGATAAACTCAAAATGGATTAAAAACCTAAATGTAAGACCAGAAACTATAAAACTCTTCGAGGAAAACATAGGCAGAACACTCAATGACATAAATCAAAGCAAGATCCTCTATGACCCACCTCCTAGAGTAATGGAAATAAAAACAAACAAGTGGGACCTAATAAAACTTAAAAGATTTTGCATGGCAAAGGAAACTACAAACAGGTGAAAAGACAGCCCTCAGAATGGGAGAAAATAATAGCAAAGGAAACAACTGTCAAAGAACCAATTTCCAAAATATACAAGCAGCTCATACAACTCAATACCAGAAAAACAAACAACCCAATCAAAACATAGCAAAAAGACCTAAACAGACATTTCTGTAAAGAAGACACACCAATGGCTAACAAACACATGAAAAGATGCTCGACATCACTCATTATTAGAGAAATGCAAATCAAAACTACAATGAGATACCACCTCAAACCCATCAAAATGGCCATCATCAAAAAGTCTAGAAACAATAAATGCTGGAGCAGGTACGGAGAAAAGAGAACCGACTTGCATTGATGGTGGAAATGTAAATTGATACAGCCACTATGGGAGATGGTATAGAGATTCCTTAAAAAACTAGGAATAAAACCACCATATGACCCAGCAATCCCACTCCTAGGCATATACCCTGAGGAAACCAAAATTGAAAAAGACACATATCCCAGTGTTCATTGCAGCACTATTTACAATAGCTAGAACATGGAAGCAACCTAGATGTCCATCGACAGATGAATGGATAAAGAAGCTGTGGTACATATACACAATGGAACATTGTCCTATGCTAAGTCACTTCGGTTGTGTCTGACTCTGTGCAACCCTGTGGTCTGCAGCCTGCCAGGCTCCTTTGTCCACGGGATTACCCAGGCAAGAATACTGGTGTGGATTGCCATGCCCTTCTCCAGGAAATCTTCCCAACCCAGGGACTGACATGCATCTCTTGTGTCTCCTGCATTGGCAGGCGGGTTCTTTACCACTAGCACCACCTGGGAAGCCCACAATGGAATATTACTCAGCCATAAAAAGGAATGCATTTGAGTCAGTTCTAATGAGGTAGACAAACCTAGAGCCTATTATACAGAGTGAAGTTAAGTCAGAAAGAGAAATATAAATATCATATACAGACACATATATATGGAATCAAGAAAAATGGTACTGATGAATTTATTTGCAGGGCAGCAATGGAGACACAGACATAGAAAACAGAGACGCAGGGAGACAGGAGGAGAGGGTGAGATGTATGGAGAAAGCAATATGAATAACTTACAATACCATATGTAAAATAGATAGCCAATGTGAATTTGCCATATGACCCAGGGAACTCCAACAGGGGCTCTGTGACAATCTAGTATGGTGGAATAGGGAGGGAGATGGGAGGGAGGTTTGGGAGGGAGGGGACATGGGTGTACCTATAGCTGATTCTTATTGACGTTTGACAGAAAACCACAAAATTCTGTGAAGCAATTTTTCTTCAATTAAAAATAAATGTTTTTAATGTGCTGTGTACTTAATATTTGCATATTCTCAATGCTTATTATTTGTGATCTCAATTCTCACCAAACCATTTTACAGATGATGAAACTAAGATTACTTAACTGACAGTTGCAATTCGCTATCCAGAAGTGGTCCAGGACTGCCTGACTCCAAAAGCCAAACTTAAAGAGCATTTCACCCTTAATTGTTGAGGCCCCAGTCAAAGTGTAGAGAGGGACTGGTGTTGCTTAGAAGAGGGGAAAGGAAAGAGGGATGATTTCTTGGTCCATGTTACAGTCCACACAGTCAACAGTTTGGAAAGTTTTAAAAGTTAAGGTTTTATTAAGACTAACATTCAAGTTTTCACTTAGTTATTTCCTTTCCATTCTCAAATATTAACTAAAGCATTAAGCTCCCCAAATATGCATTTTTAAGGATAAGCCCAATCCGGAAGACTGGGAGAAGAGTCAAAACCACCAAGAACCTCTGACAATTTAAAAGGCTTATCCAGTGGCTTCCAGAGGGCCATGTGTTCCTGTAATGGTGGGAAGATGTTGGAAGAATATTGAATGGTGTGTGTGTGTGTGTTCAGTTGCTCAGTTGCGTCCAAGTCTTTGAGGCCCCTTGGATTGCAGCCTGCCAGGTTCCTCTCTCCATGGAATTCTCCAGGCAAGAATACTGGAGTGGGTTGCCATTTCCTTCTCCAGGGGATCTTCCCAACCCAGGGTTCAAACCCACGTCTCCTGCATCTCCTGAATTGGCAGACGGATTCTCTACCATGTTGAATGATGGCATCACACGAAATTTATCAGATTTGTTATAATTTTTATGGTGGATTCATTACCTATATGAAGGAAATAAGAAGATAAGGCAATCTCTTGACAAAAATACACAGAAAGGGGTTCCGACCTTAAACCTACTGTGCAAATTGTGCCACTCCCCAGAGAGCATGATAATGATGATGTCTGCAGGATTATGTCAGTGAGCAAGACATGATTCTGGGGCTCTTTGAGGCAACTGGATTCAGTTGATGATCCTTAGGGGTTAATTGCACAACGTATGTTACCAACATGGGATAAACCTACAAGGATATTTCAATAGCGGATAGATTTTTGTATTACAAATTTGGATCTGAGATCATGGAACAAAAGCAACCCTGAATTAGTAAAAAGCTAAGAATCTTCTCCTCACTCTACAAGCATCTGCACCTTGAATTTAGTCTTCACTTCTTCATCTGCCACCACCTCACAGGGTGACTGAGATAATCAAAGGGGATAATGTATCTGAGGGTGCTCTGAAACACCACACGAATGTGAGGAATCATCGTCATCTTTATTACAGTAGATATTCAAGACTCTTCCCAGCTAACGACCTTCAGAAGTCAGAGAAAAATGCCTGGGGGAAAAAATACAGAGTTTTTATTAATTCATTTAGGCTTTGTGCCAATTGAATTCTAACTCTAGAACTATTTCCTGTAATTATGATTTAGTAGTGCCAGAAACAAATATAGCTATCAAGTTCAACCACTTGCCCGGAGAACAAATTAGTTCATAAAACGTAGTGGATTTTATCTCCAAATTGAAAATTTGGCCTAAGTCAGTAACAGACACTAAGTCATCTGATTTTGTTCTCGGTACGGTAAGTTTGGCTAGGTGATATTTTCAGGGGGAAGAAAAGTAGCCATTAAGAGTAAGTTAATGTAATTAGAAGAAAAATATATTCCCATGTAATGTTCAAAAAAAGGGTCCATTCATGATATTAGTATTTTGATCCATTTTTTGAAGACTATAATTCTATCTGGTCACTGGGATCAATGAAGGTGGCTGCAGCAATGAAATTAAAAGATGCTCCTTGGAAGGAAAGCTACGACAAAACTAGACAGTGTATTAAAAAAGCAGAGACATCACTTTGCCGACAAAAGTCCGAAGAGTCAAAGCTATGATTTTTCCAGTAGTCATGTAAGGATGTGAGAGTTAGACCATAAAGAAGTCTGAGCACTGAAGAACTGATGCTTTTGAATTTTGGCGCTGGAGAAGACTCTTGAGAGTCCCTTGGACAGCAAGGAGATCAAACCAGTCAATCCTAAGGGAGTGAGTGAAAGTCGCTCAGTCATGTCTGACTTTTTGCGACCTCATGGACTATACAGTCCATGGAATTCTCCAGGCCAGAATCTGGAGTGGCTAGCCTTTCCCTTCTCCAGGGGATCTTTCCAACCCAGGGATCGAAGCCAGGTCTCCCACATTGCAGGCGGATTCTTTACCAGCTGAGCCACAAGGGAAGCCTAAGGGAAATCAGCCCTAAATATTCATTGGAAGGACTGACCAAGCGCTGAGACTTTGGTCACCTGATGCAAAGACCCAACTTATGGGAAAAGACCCTGATGCTGGGAAAGATTGAAAGCAAAAGGAGAAGAGGGTGAGAGAAGGTGAGATGGTTATATAGCATCACCAACTCAGTGGACATGAATTTGAGCAAATTCCAGGAGATAGTGAAGGACAGGGAAGTCTGGCATGATGCAGTCTGTGGGGTCACAAAGGGTCAGACATGACTTAGCGACTGAACAACAACATCAATTATTCCAATAACTTTAGTAAGCAAAAGTATCACCATGTTTTATATCCATGCATTTTATTTGTTAGCCCAGGGCAGGGCCAGGGATTCTCCATTGTTAATAAGAATCTCAAGTACTTTTGATGTAGGAGGTCCCCAGAATCACTGCTGGAGATCAGAGGTATGCAAGCTCAAACTAGTCTCCTATTTAGACCAGGGCAAGGGAGGCAGCAGAAATGAGAAAAGCAAGCTCAACAGGGATTGTGGTAACAGAGGACATTTTTCCTCTTCTATGGGATGCAGTAGGTACTTGGCATAAGTCACCTTTCCCCCCAAAGAAATAAATAGAACGCAATTTCCAGGTGTTTCAGTATTTTAAGAGATGTCAAAGCTGTATTTGTGTGTGTGTAAAATATTCTGATTTTCAAATGTTTGCTAAACATTTAAAATACTATATGGATGAAACAACGCACTGGCAGGCTACACTTAATCAGTGAAAGGCTATTCTAGTACCTCTATTCTAGGCTAGAACTACTTGCAGGTTATAGAGTATGGGCCTTTGCCATGAATGAATGAATGGTATGCCAACTCTTTAAGACTATTGCCCTTACCTTGCACCTGAAGCAAAGTGCTATCCTATCTTCTGAAGAAATTAAAAATGACCATCCCATTGTTTTCAGTGGTGGGAACTGTCCCATAAAATAGCAGTACACTTGCTCATTGCGCGCACGTCCTCCCCTCAACAGTAACATTTTATTTTGTTTCTGGACTGTTGTCTACCTATCTTTCACGGTGCAGCTCATTGCATTTTTAAAAGATGTTTTTTCCAGGAGCTAATTGAGCTTTATCTATGTGAGTGGGCTAGAATCTGTCACTGACAGCCTGCAGAAGGCCATTTCTTCAATTGCTTGAAAGAACTAAAGAGTCAGACATGACAAACTGCAGCCCGGAATACCTGGCAGCCAGCCCATTAGAGCTGCTGTGGTAAGATGCAGTAATAAATTACTTAGAGAACACAGGCTCACTTTATTTCCATCATGAAACTTGCCACCCTAAAACCAAAAGAAAAGATTTTATTTTTTTTTTCTATCATGGTTTGTCAGGGCCTTTTGGAAACAGAATGCATTATTTATTTTCTACAAAGCATAATTGCTGGCAAAACCACTCTAGACTATGGAAACAGCTTTCTTTTGTTTCTTGTATGATTTCTTGAGAAACAAACCTTCGGCTTTCTTTATACCCCTTATGTTCTGCCAAGAAGCAACTGTTAACACAGTAGCAACTGTAGCAAATAAAAAATCAAACTGTGCATTTCTTTCCAATCCTGTTTTATAAACTGAATCCTATTGCCTCTGCATTCCTTCCAACCTACAAGACAATTAACTTTTTCCTAAGGGGTGAAGCAAAAGTACCCCTTTTACCAGAATGTCATCAACCACTGACTTAAAGGATTAAGAATAAACTGTAAAAGGTGTCTGCCAGTATCCTGGGGATTTGCTCTGTTTAGTTTGGATCAAATCCTTCCATAGGCAAAGCAGGCCATATAGGAGTCTCGATTTGAAATGGATGGTTTCTCCCTAGATAATTTTCTGAACTGACTGCTTTTTCTTTCCTCATCCCAGTTCTAATGCGTATTTCTGATCATATAGCATGTTACAGCCTCATAGATTTTGGTGTTCACCTTTGTGCAGTACTGGGTGTTGATATAACCTTGCCATCATTGAATCACTGTGGTCAGGAAAAGAAGATTGTCTGAACGGCCTAGGTGGAGGAGTCCTTTGAAGGACAGTGTGAAGGGGGGAAGCGGCGATGCCCCAAATGAGGAGCAGGTTGTTACTGCCAGCTGACAGTAGGTAGGATGAAAGCCAAGAAGAGTAGTCAGTTTGGTGGTGGTTTAGTCTCTCTGTCGTGTCCGACTCTTAGGACCCTGTGGACTGTAGCCCATCAGGCTCCTCTGTCCATTGGATTCTCCAGGAAAGAATACTGATGTGGGTTGCCACGTCCTCTTCCAGGGGATCTTCCCACCCCAGGGATCATACTTGCATCACTTTTGTCTCCTGCATTGGCAAGCAGGTTCTTTACCACTAGCACCACCAGGGAAGCCAATGTTCTTGAACACTGGAAGCCTCATAGGAGTAAGAGGGTGGATTCCCAAGAGATTTTCGGCACAGCGACAAATACTTATTTGGAGGTAAGATTTCTTGTAACAAGTACAAGTGCAGCCTCAGTATTATTTGACAGAACGCTGTAAATATTATCAAACTGACAGAGACAGGTGGGCTGTCAGAGGACTTGAAGCATCTTCTTTAGCTTCTCCTCACTAGTCATTCATTTGGTGTAGTCTTCCAAGAGGATCATCCTGACAGTGAAGGAAGCAGCTGTCCAGCCACCAGCTCCCAGGGACGGAAGGTGAAGAATCTGCAGGGGTTCCAGTGCTCACTCACGTACCCTGCTGACTGAGTCTCAAGGAGTCAGGCCATTCGTGTCCAAAACCCAGGACAAGGACACACTGAGGTTACCATTTAGTGAGTTCAGTCTCTGGGCTCTGAGCTGCTCTGCATTGAGACAGGAATAGAAAGAAGAAGGAAATGGGAAAACATAGCTCTGGTGCTCATTCTTTTTGACAGTCTCAAAGTTCAGAAGAAGTGCCCTTTCTCACAGGCTTACATCACATACAAGCCTCTTCCGAGGACTTTTGCTGCAGCTTTGAAAGAGAGAGATCTCATGCAGCTCAGCCTCCTCTCTAGGCAAGGTTCAGTTCAGTTCAGTTCAGTCACTCAGTCGTGTCCGACTCTTTGCGACCCCATGAATTGCAGCACGCCAGGCCTCCCTGTCCATCACCAGCTCCCAGAGTTTACTCAAACTCATGCCCGTCGAGTCAGTGATGCCATCCAGCCATCTCATCCTCTGTCGGCCCCTTCTCCTCCTGCCCCCAATCCCTCCCAGCATCAGGGTCTTTTCCAACGAGTCAACTCTTCGCATGAGGTGGCCAAAGTATTGGAGTTTCAGCTTCAGCATCAGTCCTTCCAATGAACACCCAGGACTGATCTCCTTTAGGATGGACTGGTTGCATCTCTTTGCTGTCCAAGGGACTCTCAAGAGTCTTCTCCAACACCACAGTTCAAAAGCATCAATTTTTTGGCGCTCAGCTTTCTTCACAGTCCAACTCTCACATCCATACATGACCACTAGAAAAACCATAGCCTTAACCAGATGGACCTTTGTTGGCAAAGTAATGTCTCTGCTTTTTAATATGCTATCTAGATTGCTCATAACTTTCCTTCCAAGGAGTAAGCATCTTTTAATTTCATGGCTGCAGTCACCATCTGCAGTGATTTTGAAGCCCAAAAAAAATAAAGTCTGACACTGTTTCCACTGTTTCCCCATCTATTTCCCATGGGGTGATGGGACCAGATGCCATGATCTTCGTTTTCTGAATGTTGAGCTTTAAGCCAACTTTTTCACTCTCCTCTTTCAGTTTCATCAAGAGGCTTTTTAGTTCCTCTTCACTCTCTGCCATAAGGGTGGTGTCATCTGCATATCTGAGGTTATTGATATTTCTCCCGGCAATCTTGATTCCAGCTTGTGCTTCTTCCAGCCCAGCGTTTCTCATGATGTACTCTGCATAGAAGTTAAATAAGCAGGGTGACAATATACAGCCTTGACGTACTCCTTTTCCTATTTGGAACCAGTCTGTTGTTCCATGCTCAGTTCTAACTTTTGCTTCCTGACCTGCATACAGGTTTCTCAAGAGGCAGGTCAGGTGGTCTGGTATTCCCATCTCTTTCAGAATTTTACAGTTTAAAGAATCCTTCACTCTTTGCCACCTGGCTCGCCTTTTTAGGGTCACTTAGACATTCCTCTGCTGAGAAATACCTACTTTTCTGTGCTGTGTGTCTGCAGGTAAACTGGCAGCTACAAGAATACAATCAGAACTGAGTATTCTCTTGTGTTCCTCCAGCCAGTTCACTGTGTTCATGGTGTTTCCTTTCATCCTCCATTTGCAATTTTTCCTAAACGAGTTCCTCTGCATGCTATTACTCTATCTTTCTGGTTGATTCAATCTCTTCTTCAGAAAATATTTATTTTGTACTTTTTTATTCTCATGCTTGGCAGGGAGAATAAACAATATATTATTTAATTCAACCAACATGTATATGCCAGGCACAGCTTCAATATCCTAGCAATCTCACAGCCAGATAGGGAAACCAAGCAAACCAGAAGAGATATATAACAGAGAGAGGCAAATGATGCTATCCTGAGCACCGCGCACTTGGGAAACACAGAATGGAAGTGGGACTTGAGTAGACCCAGGGACAGCCAGGGAGAGGGGTGCATCTCTTTCCCTTTGGCTGAGTCACATTCACGGGATGGCTTTTGGCAAGTATCTGTTTATGGAATGGAACACTTAACACTGGAATACCCTCAGTGGAGAGCCAGTCCTAATTCTCAAGAGATCTGATAAACTCAAACCCACCACGGTGTTCTTTTCCACCTCACGTCCACCACCCGCTTCATCTAGCAGCATCAGTACCTGTGCTGAGATCTGTTCCCCCAGGCCTCTCTCCTGGTTTACTTTCTGGCTAACAATATAAGGCTAATCCCCCAGAAAAAAATAAAATCTCTTGGGTTGTTTTTACAGAATTCGTTGAAATAACATATGAAAGATAATAACAAAATTTCCTTGCATCTGTCCCTGTGATTAGGATTAATGACTTATTCTGAGAAAAACTGAACATGAAAAGCTTGCTCCTCTTTGAGTTTCACTGTCACATGATCCCAGTCTATTACAACTATTGAAGTAGAGAATGTTGCAAGTATCTGTTGTGAATTTCTTCTGGTTTGCTTTTTTCCTAAGGACTGAGTCTTTCCTGGATGGAATTCAATGTTACCTATTCTTCTTCAATCTCCATAGGATCCAGGAGCCCTCCTGGGGAAGATGCACTTGTGAATTTAATAGTTTATAACTGTAGTGTATCCCTTGGCTGCCTTCACAACCTCAGGTCAGAGAATGACGTTCTCTGAGACTGAGTTTCCTCTTCTATAAAATATGAATTGCAGTGTTAGTCACTCAGCCATGTTTGACTCTTTGTGACCTCGTGGACTGTAGCCCACCAGGCTCCTCTGTCCGTGGAATTCTCCAGGCAAAAATACTGGAGTGAGTTGCCATTCCTTTCTCCAGTGGATCTTCCTGACCCAAGGACTGAACCCAGATCTCCTGCACTGCAGGCAGATTCTTTATCATCTCAGTCACCTGAACCTGCAGTGAGTTGAATGTGGCCCCCAAAAAGATATCCCCTCACCCTGTCTCTGGAATCTGTGAATATTACCTTATTTGGCAAAAGATGTAGCTAACTCAAGGGAAGGGAAGCTTATCCTGAATAGTTTGGGTGAGTCCTATATATCACTATGTACATCTTTATAAGAGAGAGAGAAAGAATTACGGGGATGGGAGGGAGAGTGGGGCAAACATACAGAGAAGACACAGAAGAAGAGGAGTTAATGTGACCACAGAGGCAAAGGCTCGAGTGATGTGGTCACAAGCCGAGGAACTCCTGGACCGACTAGAAGACAGAAGAGGGAGGGAATGAATTCTCCCCTATAGACTTCAGAGGGAGTGTGGCCCTATAGACACCTGAATTTCAATGGCCTCTAATTTCAATTAGAGGATATATTTGCTATTTTAAGCCATCAAGTTGGTAGCAATTTGTGACAGCAGCCATAGGAAATGGATACAAGGAGAGCAGCCACCTTGAAGGGTAAACGTGAGTCACAACAGGCCTAATTTTTTATGCTTCAAGAGATGAATAAGCAAAACATGAGTTCAATTCATCTTCCCAACTTCATCATACCTTATACTGACGATAACTACACATCCTCTTTGCCCAACTTCTTGGTTTATGCCTGTTGTCCCACTGTAATTATAGAGAGTCCCCCCGTTTCCTCCTCAAAGTGTTGGCCTATCTACACAAGAAGCATACTGGAATAATCAGCGCTAACAGTCATTGCACGTGTATCACGAGCCAGGTATCAGTCCAAGCATCTTACTTATATGTGTTCATTTATTTCTCACAAAGTCCTATGGATAAAAACACTAAATTTACCCCCATTGTACCCAAGAACACACACACAGTGGGCAGTAGAGGTGATGTTTCCAGAAAGCCAGAATTTAGACTCGTAACCACTAGGTTACGAACCACTAGGCTCGTAACCACTCTGTCATCTCATCACTTGATAATGCTCCAGAAAGAATGTACTCTCACACCTCCTAGCATTTACTAATGGTTTCTCAGAAGCAGTGCTAAGCCATTGCTATATTCCAACCAGTTATGAGAAATCCCGTATACTCTTTATTACTAACAATAAATAGTATGAGTGTTATGTTTTTGAATCATTTTCTAAATAAATTGGGGCAGAGTCAAGATGAGCCCTACTATAACACAGGCTTCCCAGCTGACACCAGTGGTAAAGAACCTGCCTGCCAATGCAGGAGATGTAAGAGACAAGGGTTCAGTCCCCAGATGAGGAAGATCCCCTGGAGGAGGGTATGGCAACCCACTCCAGTATTCTTGCCTGGAGAATCCCTTGCACAGAAGAGCTAGCAGGCTACAGTCTTTGGGGTCGCAAAGGAGTTGGAAGTGACTTAGCAACTAAACAACAACAACACAACACTCACTCTCTTGAGATCTGAGTAACACAAGAAAGAAGAGCTGCAATGACAATGGTCATATCCACGGCAGCATGTACAGGAGCACCACTGAGTCAGGTAAGTTTCAGTGGGAAAAAAGGCTGAGAAGTTTTGGCATCCTATTCCATTTTTCTGAAACATCTCCCTCCACCAATTTGCTGTCAGGTGTCTACTATTTCCCCCAGTCTCAATTCATATAACCACGAAAACATCCTCAAATGCCAGTGAAGAACAAACAGCTCCCTCTTCATTCTGTTCGTCACTGATAAATCATTTTTGCCATGTTGTATAGAGATCTAGATGCTGGTCTCTCTCCCCAACTTCTCTACAGGACCCTGTGAGCAAGGACTGTATCTTTCTCCTTTCTGTACCCCAAACACCAACCCCACTTCTTTGAATGTAACAGAAGCTTCTAGACTGTGTCTCATTGCACCATGCACATTTCTTTAGCCTAGGTGGCCACTGCATAAACACTTTGCCCATGAAATGAACAGTCGGCATTCACTTGGTGAGAACTATTGAGTACTCTGCTGCAGGTAGGGAGCTAGAAGCTGAGAATACAAAGATGAACTTCACTCTTTTCTCACGAGAGAGAGAGAGCCATCTATGATTCCTAGAGGAGGTGATACCTGTATTTAGTGTCCTGCTTTGAAAGGACCTACCAAGAGGAGGAAGAGGAAAAGGTGAGTCTAGATCTATGCCTCTCAAAGTGTGGGCTGAAAATCAGCAGCAACAGCACCACTGGGGAATTTGTTAGAAATGCAGCACGTCAAACCTCATTTGAGACCTACAAAATCAGACGCTGCAATGTGACCAAGCCCCCAGGCGCGCGATAGGCATGACAACCAGGCGCATTGTTGTTCTGTCACTAAGTCAAGGCTGACTCTTTCGTGACCCCATGGACCATAGCCCGCCAGCCTCCTCTGCCCATGGGATTTTCAAGGCAAGAATATTGGAGGGGGTTGCCGTTTCCTTCTCCGATGCCATAAGCACATTACAGCTTGACAAACATTAATGGAAGCAGTGAGGCAGCGTGGGAAAAAGCAAGAAAGGATGCTGACACGTGGCTTTTCAGTTGGGCCCCATAAGTCGTTCCACGCAGCTGGAGAAGGAGCACAAATGTGGGAGTGGGTAAAACCAAGACTGGAAAGGTAGGGACGGTCGGATCTTGAGGCGCTACCTGTCTTCCCGGGAGTGTGAATTTTGCCATGTACGTAAAGGCTGTGAGGGTTCAAGGAGAATGGTACACAGGAGAGCAACATGGTCACACATGTTGTGGAAAGATCACTTGGAGGGCTGAGGGGTCAGGGCTGGGAAGGGGGAGTCTACAGGTAAAGATTAATTCAGAAACTGTTTAAAAGGTTGAATTAACACAATTGCATTTGTGGTGGGGGGGGCATTTAAAAAAGAAGAAAAGCTTCCGTGTATAATTAAGAGAGTAGAAGTTTTTTTTATATTCATGTTCGATTATTCTTTAGATTTAAACATTTTAATTTTATAGCCTTTATTGAGATCGTTACTATGATGAGGAACTGTATTTAATTGTTGGATAACAAAAATAGAGAAGCTACAACCCCAGTCAGGAAAGTTTATGCTCTTAGAGGAGAAGGCAGACAAAAAAATCATTAGCAGACCATCTATTAGATGTGAACAGAAACTGTAGAATCACAGAGGTAGGCAAGAATTACTAAATCCTGACCAAGCCAATAAGAGAAAGCTTCACAGAGGAGGTTACATATGGGTAACTGAATAAAACACAATAAGGAAGGCAATATAACATCATGGTTCAGAGCACAAGTTCTGGAGCCAGACTGTTTAGGCTCCAATAAACCATCTACAGGTACTTGCTTAGGCTGAATAAACCATCTATACGGACCAGCCCTACACAATCTTATTGTTGCTGTTGTTCAATTGCTAAGTCATGTCTGACTCTTTTTGACCCCATGGACTGCAGCACGCCAGGCTTCCTTTTCCTTCATTGTCTCCCAGAGTTTGCTAAAATTCATGTCCATTGAGACAGTGATGCTCTCTAACCACCTCACCGTCTGTCACCCCCTTCTCCTTTTGCCTTCAATCTTTCCCAGCATCAAGGTCTTTTCCAACAAGTCAGCTTATCCCAGCAAGTGGCCAAAAATATCGAAACTTCAGCTTCGGAATCAGTCCTTCCAATGAGTATTCAGGATTGCATACTATCTTCTACAAAGTATTTAATCTTTCTTTGTTTCATCTTTAGGGTGGGGATGATAATAAACAGCCCATTTTACAAGGTTGTCCCAAAGACTACACAAGACATGTCAGGTTTGTAACACAGTGCCCAGAATCTGGTAAGCACCCAAAAAAATGATACCTTCTATGACTACAATATACAAGCTGAATATTGAATGATAAGACTGTTTTCTAGAGAGAGAAAAGCTGAGTATAATTTCTGGTACAGAGTGTCTGTGCATAGGCAGGGAAAGATGCTGGAACAAGAAATTTGGGAAATATGGCACAAAGCCTGCAATGACACTCTCAGAAGCTTCCATTTTATCTTGACGATCCTGGGTTTGGACGCAAAAGAGTAATGTGATGGTGTTCACATGTTAGGAAGCATAAAAGATGTAATAAAACAAGAAGAGAAGAGCCTGGAAACACAGTGAACTATTCAGAGTGTCCAGCAGCAAATTTGACAACAGATGATGGTCAAGTTAATGTTAGTGATAAACAGGGGTATGGCCGGAATCAAGAGTCAGCTCCAAATTTGAACTCCTAGGTTTCAGTGAGCAATTAAGTAACAGGATGGCTCTGAGTTTCTCTGTAGGATGAGAATAACAATGGTGAAACATCTCATCATGTGTCAAAGCCAGGCTTAAGCGGCAGCTACAAATAACAACAACAACAAAAACCACAAAATAGCAGAGATTAGAAACATAGAAGCTTGTTTCTGTCCCAAGCACAGTCCACAGGGAGGCAATTTTTGACTGACAGGATGCCCAACAGTGTCAGGAACCAAGGCTCCTTTGATCTGCTGATCCCATGTAAGGGCTCTCTTCCCAAAGTCACCTCATAATTCAAACTGCTACACCAGCTCTAGCTTCAACCATCATCGCCTCATTCCAGTCATTAAGAAAAAAGAAATGACTGAAAAAGGAAAAATGCTTTCAATGACATTTATTTAAAGGAGGGTCTCAGAAGCTGTCACATGACCCTTTCACTAGCACCATATTAGAAAGAATAAGCAAGGGAGGCAAATCAGTAGATTTACTTGGAGTGCCGAGCTAATAGCTAGAGATTCTACCACTATGCTCTGCTGGAAGGATACAGGAGATCCTGGGGAAAGAAGAAGCAATCTCTGCCATAACCAGACAAGGAATAGGGCAGGGAAGCAAGTTCAACTGAGGGCAAAATAAAAATTGAGATGAAGGTATCTATGGGGACAGTTAATGAAAAGTACCAAGGAGGTACTTGGTGACACGTCTCTAGAGACTAGGAGAGCAGTGTGAGGACATAGATAAGAAGCTTACATTCCTTTGTTCCTGCTTCCAGCTGTTGTGAAATAAACCTCTGAGGTACCAAAAGTAGCCGATTTATTCCATCCATAGAGGAACTTGTTGGCATGACAATAAACCCAAAGCAGAAATTATTATATTATGATGGTCAACAACACACAGTAATTCACAAGGTTTACAGGTAAGAACTTTCTCCCAGGATTGCTCCATAGCTCTGCTATTGATGCCTATGGGCTGGTCATATTTTTTCATGTTGGATTTTGGAGCTGACATTTGCTTCTTGAGTTTGAGGCTACGATCATTTGAAATCCCCTATAGCAACTTCTTTAAAACAAACTTCATATCCCAGTGCTTATGCTGTGTCAGGAACAACATTTATTTTCATGGCTCTAAAATGACAGAATTTGAGAGACAGAATTCCTGGATTTCATGATACCTGGAAAGCATGAGTATCCTCTCCCTGTCCCCACGTGCGACACCCTCAGATCAAAGGTCAGTCAATACTGTCCCCAATTTGACCTTGTATCCGTAAGGGACTCCTCATTTATTTCTGTGAACAACTCACATGGTCAAAGGCCTGAAAATCAAGTCCATATGGGATAGTTTGAGAAATCTTGAGATGGGGGAAGCTGAGCAGGATTTTACGATTCCAATATCAGAAACATGGGCAAGAAACACACTTATCTATAAAATGGAACCAAAAGGAAGAAGTTGTGAGGAAGTAGACTGAACCTAAAGGTAGACAGCCTGACATTTTAAAATAACTTAGCGAAAAAAATTTCTTTAGTAAAGTAAGAGAATAGGAGGGCATGCCTGATGTAGGAAAGACTACACGGCAACAGTAAAACACTAGAGGCATTTCCATTCAAATCAGAAACTAAACAATGATGCTTATTGTTGACACTTTGACATTATTCTGTAAATTCTAGAGACTGAAATACAACAATAAAAGAAATAAGGTGTATGATCACTGGAAAGGAAGTGACAAAAATTAATTACTTGCCGGTGGTACAATTTATAGTTTTACCCAGAAATCTCAAGCAAATCAACTGAAAAGCTATTTGCACAAATAACAGTTTAGGAGGATAGCCAAGCAGGAAAAAAAGGTAGACTATCAACAGCTTGCCTATATATCAGTAGCAATGAATTAGAATATGTAGTGGGAATGGATCCCATTAGTAATGGGATGACAAATATCAATTCCTTGTAATACACCTCACAGCTTGCCGTTCTAAGAGCAGGGGCACAGAAACAGAGTGAGCAGAATCCATCTGACTCCCAAGCTCTCATCATCGTGATGAGCGCCAGGCCTCGGCTGAGCTGGGCCCCAGGAGAAAGCCCTGGCCCCACAGCACCTCACTTAGGTATGTGGGGGAGGAGGGGCAGAGGGAAATACCAGCTGTCTTTGCAATGTGTGCTAAGTCACTTCACTTGATGTCATGCCCTCCTCCAGGCGATCTTCCCAACCCAGGGAGCAAAGCCACGTCTCTTTTTTTGTTTGTTTGTTTTTGTTTTTTTTTAATTTATTTATTTATTTATTTTTTCAGTGGGTTTTGTCATACATTGACATGAATCAGCAATAGATTTACATGTATTCCCCATCCCGATCCCCCCTCCCACCTCCCTCTCCACCCGATTCCTCTGGGTCTTCCCAGTGCACCAGGCCCGAGCACCTGTCTCATGCATCCCACCTGGGCTGGTGACCTGTTTCACCATAGATAATATACATGCTGTTCTTTCACAACATCCCACCCTCACCTTCTCCCACAGAGTTCAAAAGTCTGTTCTGTACTTCTGTGTCTCTTTTTCTGTTTTGCATATAGGGTTGTCATTACCATCTTTCTAAATTCCATATATATGTGTTAGTATGCTGTAATGTTCTTTATCTTTCTGGCTTACTTCACTCTGTATAATGGGCTCCAGTTTCATCCATCTCATTAGAACTGGTTCAAATGAATTCTTTTTAATGGCCGAGTAATATTCCATGGTGTATATGTACCACAGCTTCCTTATCCATTCATCTGCTGATGGGCATCTAGGTTGCTTCCATGTCCTGGCTATTATAAACAGTGCTGCGATGAACATTGGGGTGCATGTCTCTTAAGTCTCCTGCGTTGGCAGGCGTGTTCTTTACCACTAGCGCCACCTGGGAAGCCCTTAAGGTGAGTGAAATGTGTTTTGAGAAAGAGTCTTGCTATAAAAAGTAGAGTTGAGGCACCCTGAGTTTGGCCTAGAGATACTGAAAATCCACACTGTCTGGATCAGTCAGCGATGTTGCTGGCCTACTGTTAAGCCTGCACAGACCTCTGTTAGCTCACAGCAAAGCTACCAAACAGGGGGATGCCACTGCCTCCGAGGCTACACAGGAGACTAAACTTTCGTCCCTCCTTACAAGTAAATAGCAATGTCTCCAATAAGGAGAAGAAAAAAAAAATTATCTGAAGTATTACAGACTTTGGTAATATTTTCATTCTCTTTACTCATCCATTCACTGAGAAAATACATTTTGAGGCTCTACTCTGCTGGCCACTGTCACGAGTGCTAGATATCTAATGAAGAAGTCTGGGGGAGCTCGAGGTTCAGGGGGAAAGAGAGTTAATACACAAGTAAGCAAAGAAATAAACTTTATAATTAAAATTATGATAAACATTAGAAATCAAATAGAGAGCAGTACTAAGGAATAACCCAGACGATGGGACAGGGAGGTAGGCTATTTTAAACACTCTGATCAGGCGAAGACAATAAGAGAAGAGAACATTTATAGTGGGACTTGATGCATTAGAAAGAGTCAATCGCAAAAGAGCCAGAAAAACAGTATCTCAGGAAGAAGAAGTATCATGAGCAAGGTCCCGAGCTCAGGAACAGCTAGGGGTGTTCAAAGAACAGGGGGCAGGAAGGCCGATTTCACTAGAGATCAGTGGGCAAGAAGAACAGTGGTGTGAGACACACATGCAGACATAAATGAGTGTGGCTTTGCCATGCTCAGTGACTAAGGCGTGTCCCACCCTTTGCGAGTCCATGGACTGTAGCCCTCCAGGCACCTCTGTCTGTGGAATTTTCCAGGCAAGAATACTGGAGAGGGGTGACGTTTCCTTCTTCAGGGGGTCTTCCCAACACAAGGATCAAACTCACATCTCCTGCACTGGTAGGTGGAGTCTTTACCTCTGAACCCATGTGGCCTTGGAGACCATATTAAACAAGTTGGATTTTATTTTATGTGCAGTGGGAAGTCATTGATGTTTAATACACGGAAAAGTCAGATTATCAGGTTTATGGTTTAAAAAAATTACTTTGGCTCAGCAGGCACAATGGATCAGAGACCATTAAGGACAGTAGGATTTGAATACCAGAGAAAAATGATCATGGCCTAAAATAAAGTGCCAACAATGGAGCTAGAAAGATGAGAATAAAAGCACGTAATATCCTAGAAATAGAATCAAAAGGAATTCTTTGGGATTATATGTGCAAGGTGAAAGAGGAAAAGAAATCAAGGAAGACATCCAGCCTTCTAGACTGAACAACACAGGCTTGGTGAGGTAGCAAAGAGTAGACGAGGAAAAGTTTAGGGGAAGAAAGCCCCAGAGTTGACTTTTGAACATCATAACTTTAAGGAGGCTGTGAGATGTCTAGGAAGAGCTGTCAAGTAGGCAGTCAGCTAGAAGAGCCTGAACTCCAAGGAGAGGTTTAAGCTAAAGACACAAGTGAGGCTGTCAGCATAGCATATTTAGCCAGGAAGAGAATATAATTGCCTTGGAGAGTGGTTCTAAACTGAGTTATGCTCTTTGCCATATCTGTGTAGCAGCACATCTATGTACTTTATTTATTTAGTACTTTTTCTAGAAATCAACTGAAACATTCACTTAAACACCCACTTTAATCTCTTTCAAAGCTCTAATACCTGTAAAATCTCTTGTTTAATATGATAGTTACATTCCAGTTTAACATGCATCTAAAATTAACTTTAATTATAGAAGGAGAATGTATCATTCAGGGAATATTGACTGAAGAAGAAGAAATGTTGAGAGGAAGTACTAGAGAACCTAGGAGGTTCTCTTATACTTGAGTATTTACAGTTGGAGTCCAGGGGAAAGAAATCTGCAAAACGTGAGCAAAGATTGAGCATCCAGAGATGAGGAAGGTACACCAGAAGAGTGGAGTGTAATGTGCTATCTAGAGCCCCCTTCAGGACTGGAGGACTTACTCCTTCCACTCAGGAAACTATCATCAGCTGGAGATAACTACCTTCCCAGGGGTTACACCTCCTCCTCAGGGGGCAGACACATCTCATGAGTCATATCCAGTGGTTACCCAGAGGTTCTAAAAGCTACACCCATCAACTCAATTTGAGACAACCCTAAAGGGTTTTAGAACTCTCACAAGGTTGGCCAGAGTATTTGTGAGGCCCAATATTTTCCACTCCATCCTGTTTCCTTCCCTTCTTCACAGATAACAATTCCAAGAGCACTCCCTAATCAATTTCTTGCAGGCTGATCTCAGTCTCAGAGTCATCTCCCTGGTAAATGCATCCTTCATTTTATGATACCTCTGAAGGCAATGGAAAAGCATGCTTCAAGGAAAAATAGAAGGATATTGAAAAGTCAAGTAAGAAGTTATAACCTCATTCTTTGTGGGAAGTCTCAATAATTGCAAAGTATACATTTTTACCAAATTAAATGTAGGTATTATTTGTTGTTGTTTAGTCACTAAGTCATCTCCTACTTTTTGTGACCCCATGGAGTGCAGCACACCAGACTCCCCTGAGCTTCACTATCTCTCCGAATTTGCTCAAATTCATATCCATTGAGTTGGTGATGCTATACAACCATCTCATCCTTTGCCTTCCCCTTCTCCTTTTGCCTTCAATCTTTCTCAGCATCAGGATCTTTTCCAATGAGTCAGCTCTTTGCATCAGGTGGCCAAAATATTGGAGCTTCAACTTCAGCATCAGTCCTTCCAGTGAACACCCAGGACTGATCTCCTTTAGGATGGACTGGTTGGATCTCCTTGCAGTCCAAGGGACTCTCAAGAGTCTTCTCCAACACCACAGTTCAAAAGCATCAATTCTTTTACACTCAACCTTCTTTATGGTTCAACTCTCACATCCATACATGACTACTGAAAGACCATAGCTTTGACTAGACAGTAATGTCAGCAAGGTAATGTCTCTGTTTTTTAATATGCTGTCCAGGTTTGCCATAGCTTTTCTTCCAAGGAGCAAGCGTCTTTTAATTTCATGGCTGCAGTCACCATCTGCAGTGATTTTGAAGCCCAAGAAAAGAAAATCTGTCATTGTTTCCACTTTTTCTCCTTCTATTTGCCATGATGGGACTGGATGCCATGATCTTAAGTTTTTTTGAATGTTGAGTTTTAAGCCAGCTTTTTCACTCTTCTCTTTCAAGAGTCTCTTTAGTTCCTCTTTTTTGCTATTTAAGTGGTATCACCTGCACATCTGAGGTTGTTATTTCTCCCAGAAATATTGATTTCAGCTTGGGATTCATCCAGCCTGGCATTTTGCATGATGTACTCTGCATAGAAGTTAAATAAGCAGGGTGATAATATACAAACTTGATGTGCTTCTTTCCCGGTTTTGAACCAGTCTGTTGTTTCATGTCCAGTTCTAACTGCTGCTTCTTGACCTGCATACAGGATTCTCAGGAGACAGATAAGGTGGTCTGGTATTCTCATCTCTTTAAGAATTTTCCACAATTTGTTGTGATCCACATGGTCAAAAGCTTTAACATAGTACATGAAGCAGATGTTTTTCTGGATTCCCTTGCTTTCTTTATGATCCAATGATATTGTTTTGAAGAGGAAAAATGAATTTCAAATCCAACAGGAAGTAAAGAAGTAAGAAACATTTTTTGAAAATCTTTGAAAAGGAATAAAAGAGATCTTCATGCCTCTAGAATCTATATCAAAATGCACTGAAAAGTATAGTAAGTCATACAGAATGGGGCTGATAACAAAATAATACAGATTAAGGTAAATAAACAGAAAGCTCAAAGTGGATCCAATATACGTATAAATACATAAGGATAAGTAACAGTTATTCAGACAAATGTGTGTGAGAGTTTTCCAGCAACAGAATTTATATACGTGAGACCCCAGAAGTTTGAGAGAGGAAAAGAGTTCAACAAAAAATTTATTATACCTAGCACCAAAGTAAAGGAGGTCATGGCATGAGATAAGACAAAAGGGATAGTCATATCAAGAGCCTACTGAATCAGACCAAAGATTTTGGATTTTGTCCTACAAGTAATGGGAAACCATCTAAGGCTGTGCTGGCCAACACGTTAGCCACTAACACTGGAAGCCAAGCCTGTATTTCAAATACGGTTAGTTTGAATAGAGAGATGCTGCAAGTATAAAACACACACCAAATATTTTGAAAAATTTTTCTATAAAAAGTATGTTAGGACTTTCTCAGAGAAGGAAATGGCAACCCACTCCACTATTCTTGCCTAGAGAATCCTGTGGATGGAGGAGCCTGGGGGGGCTGTGTCCATAGGGTCACACAAAGTCAGACACGACTGAAGCGACTTAGCATGCATGCATGCAAGGACTTTCCTGGTGGTATAGTGGATAAGAATCCAGCTGACAATGCAGGGGACACAGGTTCCATCCTTGATCTGGGGAGATTCCACATGCCTCAGGCAACCCCACTTCAACTATGGAGCCTGCACTCTGGAGCCCATAAGTCACAACTGCTGAGCCTCTGTGCTGCAACTACTGAATCCTGCTCACCGAGAGCCCATGCTCCAAAACAAGAGAAACCACTGCCATGAGGAGCCTGAGCACTGCAACAAAGAGTAGCCTCTGCTCACTGCAAGTAGAGCAAGCCCAAGTGAAGCAATGAAGACCCAGGGCAACTATAAATAAATAATAAATAATTTTTAAAAATAGTTCATCAATAATTTTTGTGTTGGTTATGCTTTGAAATCATAATATTTCACTATATGGGTTAAGTATAATATATTCTTAAAACTCATTTCACCTAGTTTTTACTTTTTTTTAATTTGGGTTTCCCAGGGAGCTCAGTGGTAAAGAATCAGCCTGCCGACGCAGGAGACACAGGAGATGTGGGTTGGATCCCTGGGTCGGGAAGATCCCCTGGAGAAGCAAATGGCAACCCACTCCAGTATTCTTGCCTGGAAAATCCCATGAACAGAGGGGCCTGGCAGGCTACAATCCATGGTATCACAGAGAGTCAGACACGACTGAGCATGCAAGAGACAGTAATAATGTGGCTACTAAACATTTTTAAAATACTCACATGGCTCACAGTTATGGATCATATTATATGTCTGTGGGACAGGGTAGACATCAGAGCTTCAAGCTGAGAAGGGCAATGATTGACTTTGCTTTATTATAAGGTCTCTCTAGCTTCAGCGTGTCATCATCCAGTCTCCTCCCAGCCATCCATGCACGCTGAGTTCCTGACCAGCGCTGCTCCTTCCCATCCTCTTTCCATCCCTTTCAGCACCTCCCCCCTTCACATTATCCTCCTGGGAAAGGTCTTATGCTAGTGTAATATAGACCAGGCCATTTGCTAAGGATTTCAAGTGTGGTTGTTGCTGTTTAATTGTAGAATGTCAGACTCTATCCCTTTAGGAAAGAAAGGCAAGTATGGGGCAGCATTGAAGACAGATACACAATATAGCATGTGACATCCCCTCAAGTTGCTGAGTGCTCCCTCCCTACCCAGAAGACCATCAGGGCACAGTCATTTTCCCATGATGGACACTACCTCCCCTGACTCCAAAGGTCAACCATCCCCTACAGGCTGACCAATACCAAATCAGTTCTTCCCTCATCAGCATCTTCTCTCTCCACTTCACCACTGCTCACGGCTCCCAAGGAACTGCAGAAATGTCTTGAGGGAGGGGATCTGAGGCCTGTGTGTGGAAAGGCCCCTCTTCCTCCATTAGTTTATGGTATTTCAAGCAGTTAATTCAGGGGGTTCAAGAGTAACTTTAACCTTATCTTTACCAACTCTGGCCACAGCCTTTCATTGTAAATAAAAGCTTTGGGGGGCTTCAGGCGTGGGGGTGTTTGACACCTTCTGGCAGTGGTCATGGAGTGTCTCAGTTAACCTTCTTAGGGATATCAGATAATATTTAATCTCTCCTGGATGATTAAGTGGTTGTACAGTAAGCTCAAGTTTGGAAAAGTCAATGTATATGAAAACACAGTAACTGACGCCCTAGAAGGCATTTGATAATTGCTGTTGAATCTGAACCTGCACTGCCTTCAAGGGCCCATTGCTGTTAAAGAGCTTTGATCATAACTAATGGGCTAGGGGCTGGAGGGAAGACCGCATAGCAAAGGATCTTCAAAGTGAGGCAAGAGGCCGGGTCGGCTCTCTTCTAGTTGGGGATGGCAAATTGAAAAGCCTACCAGAATCAGGCAGGATATATAAAAGAATGAAGCCGCCAACCCTGAGAATGGAAAGCACACCTCCTGTGTTTGTGAAACCCTACAATGCAATCCTCAAGTCTTCTCAGTTTTTAAAGCAGTTGGATGCCGAGATCGGTTTTATATGAAATACTAGAGTGGGTAGCCTTTCCCTTCTCCAGGGGATCTTCCCGACCCAGGAATCAAACCAGGGTCTCCTGTATTGCAGGCAGATTCTTTACCAACTGAGCTATGAGGGGAGCCCTATATATGAAATTACTCACTTTTTAAGTTAGCAATGAATCCACTAAATACACATACACACCAACACATACATACACACACACCTCTATGCAGAAACAATGAAACTCATCTAAGGACTCCTATATAGAGCTAACCAGTCTTTTGCTTACATGGCCAGGTACTATGACTTAGCTTTGGATCAGTGATTTCTAACTTGTGGTCTTTAAATCTTTGACTGCTACTGTGTTTATGTGTTATGTTTGTTGAAAAGTGAAAGTGTAACCCACTCAGTCGTGTCTGACTCTTTGCAAACCCATGGATTATAGCCCACCAGGCTCTTCTGTCCATGGAATTCTCCAGGCAAGAATACTGCAGTGGGTAGCTTTTCCCTTCTTCAGGGGATCTTCCCAACCCACAGATCAAACCTCGGTCTCCTGCACTGTAGGCAGATTCTTTGCCCTCTGAGCCACTAACAAAGCCCTCATTGAAAAGGATTAGCCACAAAATACATTAGCATCAGTTTGATTTTTGATATCAGAACTAAAAAGGAAAGTCAAGGCTGTTAGCAAGAGCAAGAGGACTTCAAGCATAGATGATAAAAGACAGAAATAAGGACAGTGTTAGAAATATGCCTGGTAAGAAATAAGAAGTAAGTACCGGACAGATAAGGAAATTAACCTATAAATATGTTTTGCTTCAAGTCGGGTTTGGCATTTATTTTTATGTAAACAGTTATCTCTATTGAGATCAACACACTGGGGCTGGCTTATTTGCATATGACACAAACAAGGCCAAAGACTTATAAAAAAAGATGCAACTTGCCACTTTGATAGTTCATCTAAAGGGCTCTTCTGATTGAACTCCTGTGTGTGCCTTCTAGGAAAGAGAGCAGAGAGTGGCCCCAGCCTTGCACACCAAGACCTAACGTCTTCCTGAGCAGTGAAACAAGGAGGTGGCCGAGCTGAGGGCAACTGTGTGCTGTCCTGAGGAGCCCAGAGCCACGTGAACAGAGTCCAAGCCCTCTGCCTTGTTTTCCCCTTGTGCTTCGCTTAAAGGTGATCCTTTTGGTCATGAGTATTATTAGTCATTCAATATTACTCTTATTGGCTATTAATCCCAACCCTTCAGCTGGATACTTAAAATAGGTCTTAACCAACTTAACCAATTTGTGCTTGCTGTTAATTTACCTGCCTGGGAATCCGGAAGTGATCATACCAGCATAAAAGGATCCACCCACCAGGTGCCAGGATGTACTAGACACTGGATCACTAGAGATCCAAAAATAACGAGGACACTCCCTTGTCTAAAAGAGCTCACGTCCTAGTGGCAGAGCATCCATGTAAATGTGCCAACCAGAGATATTCCCATCTCCCACCTCACTCTTCCCACAGTTGCCATGTCCCTCCCATTAGAACATTCCATGACACCAAGGCTGGCATTAGTTACATGTTTGCAATTTTCAAGCCCTGAAACTAGAAAGATAGTTAATTTAGGAATGTACCTCCATACAGTGCCGCAGGAGATTGAGATTCCATAAGGGTACCAAAAAAATCCATATTTAAAATGAAAATCCCCTGAAGGGTTTCTTATGATCACTCAGGCTACAGCATCCTGATTCCTACCCCTCATTTTGCTCCCCATCCCCAAAGCCCTGACTATTTCTGCTAGTTATTGAACTACCAGCCTCGGGGCCTAAAAATCATACCCACAGACGGCCCTGACATAAAGCTCTGTTCACAAAGACTGTTCAAAGCCATGGAATGCTCTGGCTCTTTCATAATTGTAATAGATATTGAAATGAAACACATTCTATTCTCTCCACAGGGAGAGTTTTTCCTTTTTTCCCCTGCAGCTCAAAGACTCCTTACGGAACCCTGGTAGCATAATAATTTGCCTCTCTCTACAAACTCCTTTGTTTTTGTCCTATTTCAATAAAAATTATTGACACAAACTTTACAGTGAATGGCTCTGATATAACTGATTGTTCTCCTGTTGAGTAATAATACTCATAAAAAAAAATGGAAGGCACAAGAAGAATCAGAGTGGGCAGAAATTGGAATCGTAGAGGGAAACTGTTTAGCATTTATAACTTCCATAAACTTAACCTTGTATTTGTGTCAGCTACTTTATAGTTTTCCAATTTACTTTTTAATTGAGTCCTTTTTTTTTTAGCTATGTTTGGAAGATATAACTCCAAGCCGTCCTTCAAAACCACACCACTTTAGTTCAGTTCAATTGATTGTTCCTTGTATTTATTATTCTTGTGCCCAACATACATCACTTACCATTTGGCCAAGTGCAAATGCAATTTACCATGCATCAAGCCACTTACACAGCAGACCTACATTAGTTAATATTTTATTTGGAGTGATCTCTTCCATGTTTGCTGTTATCCCTGATCACAGCCACCTACCATATTATTTAAGTTATAAGGACAGAAAGAATGACCCACGTGAACTGATTTACTTGCTGACGGTACAATCTAACTATGGGATATGAGGTTATTGTTAAAGGCACATAAATGTGAGTTAATTGAACCGACCTTGGTCCCAGATGTTGCAAAAATTCTGCAGAAATGTGAAAACTGCCCTTTCTGTCTTCCTTTTCAGTGTAGCTTATTGGAACTGTCCTGGAGTTGAAAAATCTAATTCAGGCTCTGCTACCCACATAGTCTGTGACCGTAGGCTCTAGTCTCTGACTTTTCTGTCTATTGCCTGATCCTGGAACACCCAACGACTGCTTCCTAAAGAGAAGTTTCACTGTCATCTGCCAGAAAGGTGAATCAAGAGAAACTGATCAATCCACAAGGAGGCGGATTGAGTGGATTAGAAAGGGAGACATGTGGAGCCAAGAACAGGGAGTCTTTAAAATCCAGGAAAGGGCAACAAGCAACTGGAGGTAGGAGCAGGCAAACAGGAGGTGGCTCCATCCAGACACATAGGTCCTTAGCTCTCTTTAGAGAGAATAGATATCCGTGATTCTGGGTATCGTGTTTGCCATTCTCAGTGCATTCGGAAAACTGGATGAAAGTTACACAGGATGGCATTTTCATTAACTGTTTAGCTGGGTGCCGAGGATGCCTTGATGAACACAGACGACACATATCCTGCCCTCTCAGAGCTCAGAGTCAGAGACATTTTAATGTAAAGGGAAGGACTATAGAGACACAAGGTGTCAGCACTGTTGTTAGTGTTGTTGAAATGAGATCAGTCCTGACTTCTCCTGCTAGACAAGGCTAAACTATTTTGAGGTTTTTAAGTAAATGCTACTAAAATAGGTTTTACCACTGGGAAGGTAGCACCTTACAGTTTTCAGGGACTTTAATTCAAGTATTCATTCAGCTCCTAGTTTTAATTCTAACCCACTCATTCAGAACATATGACCATTCAGTCAGCTTCGCAACCTTAAATTCTACGGAAATTATAGAAATATATTGAAAACATATACAATTATCTGAAGACAGCTCTGATTTGTTTATACTGGTAAAGTCCCATTTGAGGGAGTGAGTGAAATCTCTCAATCGTGTCTGATGCTTTGTGACCCCATGGACTGTAGCCCATCAGGTGGTTCTGTCCATGGAATTCTCCAAGCAAGAATACTGGAGTGGGTTACCATGCCCTTCTCCAGGGAATCTTCCCAATCCAGGGGTCGAACCCAGGCCTCCTACATTGTAAGCAGATTCTTTACCATTTGAATGACCCAGGAAGCCCTACTTATGCTTTCTTCCTATATGCTCATAACTCTTTCCAGTTGTATCTATTTTAGAGGTTATCTGATTGTATTGATCATTCCTACTAGCTCTTGGAGAACAATTGTGTCTCAATTGTTTCTGCGTCACTGGCACCAGATGCAGTTACCAAGCACCCACCATGTGAAAGTCACTGTGGAAACCACTGGAAACAATAGAGGTAAAGAGATGAGTCTTTTTCACAGCTCATAATCCAGTGGGCAGACATATTTGCAAACAAATAATTGCAATAATGTATTAGGGGTTGCGTGCTGGTATGCTGCAGTCCATGGAGTCGCAAAGAGTTGGACACAACTTAGTGACTGAACAATTCTGGGTTGCATCATTTAGCATGGTTTAGGTGGCAAGTAACAGAAAAGTCAACTCAAACTGACTTTAATAAAAAGAAATTTCCCTGCCCTTTCCATCTTTACTTCCCTTTCCAATGGTCCTTTTTCTCTCACATTCCTTTCACTTCCCATGCTGGGGAAGAGATGCTGACATCTGAAACAGCTGGCTGAGGAGAAGGTGTGGCATGGAAGTGGCAGAGGAAATATATGACTGGAGTGCTTGGAAATGGAGTAAATAAGTTAACTGATAGAGCAAATAAGTAAATATATTGAGGACAACAGAAGTCTCTGTCTGAGAAGGTATTGTACAAACATGGAAGAGGGGAGACTAGAAAGAATCTTGAAGTATTAGACTGGGGTTTTAAGCCTCAGTGTGAACTTAGAGGATTTTTAATGTATATATTCAGATAAATTGCCTAGAAAATTTCACAGACAGAGGATCCTGGTGGGCTATAGTCCATGACATCTCAAACAGCCAGATATGACTAGGTGACTAAGTATACACTAAACACATTCGGATATATATGGAAATAGTGGCTGATGTCAATGTGTGTATATGTGTATGCACACATATACATGTATACCTTACCTAATGCTATCCTCTGAGAGTGTCTAGATGCAGGGGTCACTAGTAGCAATGATCACACTGAACACCTAGATGGTGGTTTCTAAATGACATCCTCCACTGTAGTCTGGTCATGGGGAAATATCAGGCAGACCCAAATAACAGTCAATGTAAAATGAAAGGTCTATATTCTTTAAGACTGTTAAGGATGTGGGAGACGGGAAAAGACTGAAGAACAGTTTCAAATGGGAGGAAACTGATGAGATGTAACAACTAAATGCAAACATGCTCTTGGATAGAATCTTGGACCAGAAAATAACAGGAAGCATTACTGGGACAGTTGATGTAGGCTAAAGTTGGAACTTAATAAGTGCCTCTGAGTTGCTATTTAAAGATCCAAAACAATGAGACTATTGCCTCCACTGCTTTTAGCACTTACAAAAGTCTAGTTAGTTACAAAGCTTTCATTTTTCCTCAGACATTTTGCTGCCTTCCTGGCGATGAATACTCATTAAAGAAAATTTAATTGACACATCTGATTTTAAAAAGATTCCTCAGTGAACATTATCCCCAAGGTTCACTGCTAATGACAATAAAATGAAGTTACATTTATATTAACACTCAAACTACAATGGCTTAGCACCTCTACCAACTACACTGCAACTCAAAGCACACACAGACCCACCCTTACTTCCCAGTCTGAGCTCATCTAGTTCCAGTTCTTCATCAAGCCTCCAGGCTATGATCCCAGGACACGATCTGCTGCAGCACACGGGACACACAGGAGGTTTGGGGGCTGTGTTGGTCCCGCTGTTATTGTTGTTGTTGTTTAGCCACTAAGTCGTGTCAGACTCTTTTGTGACCCCATGGACTGTAGCCTGCCAGGCTCCTCTGTCCATGGAACTTTCCAGGCAAGAATACTGGAGTGGGTTGCCATTTCCTTCTCCAGGGGATCTTCCTGACCCAGGATCAAACCCAGGTCTCCCTGTCTCCTGCACTGGCAGGCAGATTCCTTACCCCTGAGCCACCAGGGAAGCCTCTAAGGCTCAAACCCAGGTCTGGAAGAGAACTCTCCCTTGATTCTCTACAGCATCACTTAGACCGGTCTTGAATTTCTTTAAAAATATTGGAAGTTTAAGCATAAGCAGGAAATAACATTATACCTAGTAATGTATTCTTGCTGCTAGGTGTGATACTCCAGGAGCCCATGGGCCCCACACGTATGCTTGATGGTATCCCCTAAAGAATCATGCTGCTGACCTCCCAGCCTGCTTCCAGAGGCTGACTTTTCCTTATCCTCACTGCTATGTGCTCCATACATTCCAGCAACTCAGAGTCCAGGTCCAGCTGCCCAAAGAGAAACAGAATTTTCCCTCCCTCCAACCCTTGGCCTGACTTCTCAATTTGCTTTTCTGTCTCTGGATCAGTCTTTTCCTAAATAGTAGGACTTGCTGTGAGACCGAAGTCATAGACTTAACCTATGGCCCCAACAGAGTAGTTGCAAAATAATATGCTCTGAAATACTCATCAATTCCAGGTTAACGTAACTGAAATAATATGGAGGACAGTGTTAAGGACTGAATTGGATCCCCCCCCCCCACCTCAAATATTCATATGTTGAAGTCCTATGCCACAGTATCTCAGAATGTGTCTATATTTTTGAGAAAAAGCCTTAAAAAAAGGTATTTATTTTTATTTCTGGCTGCACTAGGTCTTTGTGGCTGGACATGGACTTTGATTGTGGAGCGTGGGGGCTACGCTCTAGATGCAGTGCATGGGCTTCTCATTGTGGTGGCTCCTCTTGTTGTGGAGCAGACTCTCGGGCACGTGGGCTTCAGTAGCTGCTGCTCCTGGGCTTCAGGGTGCAAGCTCAGTCATGATGCATGGGCTTCGTGGCCCCACAGCATGTGGGATCTCCCCGGACTGGGGGTCAAATTAGTGTCACCTAACTGCATCGGCAGGCGGATTCTCAACCACTGGACCACCAGGGAAGCCTGAGAGAAAGAGTCTTTAAAGAATCAATTAAGTTGAGTCATTAGGGCAGATCATCACCCAATGCCACTGATGTCCTGACAAGAAGAAATCTGTATACACACACATACACAAACACAGAGAGAGAGAGAGAGAGAGAAATGGTGGAAAGGCAAAGAAAGGAGACAGCCATCGCCAAGCCAAGAACAGATTCTTCCCTCAAGGTCTTCAGAAGGAACCAGCCCTCCTAACACCTAGATCTTAGCCTGTAGCCTCCAGAACTGTGAGAAAATACATTTCTGTTGTTTGGGCCACCCAGTCTGTGGTACTTTGTTACAGCAGTCCTCGAAAACAAATACAGATGCCAAGTTTGAATTGTGTCAAACTAAGTCCAGTTTCTTTTTGGTCTTCCTCCCATTGGTAGATAGAAGATAAAACTTTGAGTCTTCGTAGTTTCACAGTTTTTGCCAATGACAATTAAAAGAAAAATGAAATTTTCCACAAAAAATAGTTCATAGGCACAAAACATCCTAAATGTAAAACTTATGTATAGAAAAAGATCATTTTCCTAATCCTTCCCCACCTCCCTGAAAAAAATAAAAGCCAGAGGAGTCTCCAAAATAGGTTGCTGGCTCAACAACCATAAATAGCCATTTATGTTTACAGACAAAATACTCAGCTTCTCAGTGTAAAAAAAAAAATCTACCTCATGATTTTCCCCAAGTACCTTTACAAATGTATAAAACATAACAAAGGAATGATATGCTCCAAATCAGAATTCAAATCTCCACTTTTCAACAAAGAGAAAAACAGCTTAAAACTTCAAAATACCAACTATGCTCACATTTGACCCACCAGGAAAGAGCTGAAGCTGACTCATGTCACCCCTTCTTATTCCATGGTGTGTGAGTTGTATCCAGACTACTGATGAATGAAATAAATGGAATGAGATGGAAAATGAGAATATTTATTTCATTCTCTGCTAAGAGACTGCCCATGATCACAGCACAGATCTCCTGAGAACCAGCCTATTTCTCTCATTCAGCCTCATCCTTTTACCTCCTGTCTTCCCGCTTGTCTGTTTGCATCTCTTCTGTTTACTGAGTCCCCTACATCTTTCCCATCCCTTTCCTCCAACTTTATCACAGCCTTTTCCTTCCCTGTTTCTGTCTGGATGACATGCCTCTGTTTGGAGTTGGAATCTTCTGTTTCTTGGATGCAAAATGACAGAAAAGTCATCAATATCTAGAGCAGTAGTGCTCACAGTGTGGTATATGGGCCAATGGTGGCATACGAGGTCATTTTCAGGAGCCACAAATAAATTTTTAAATTTAATAGCTTTTTAAATCTAAATGTACATTAGAAAAAAATAGAACTGGCACATCAAATCTTTAAATTTTGACATAAATGAGCAGATGGAGTAAGAATTTAGATGCTTAAGAGAGTTTTCCAGGTGACCTTGAAATCAAACCACATTAGATTTTATAAACCTAAGTGCTTTCTCTGACACATTTAACCACTAAAATAGTGCAGGTCTCCTTTCATAAAGTCTCAGCACCATGCAATTCTCCTTCACAGCACTTAGCCCAATTACAACCCATTCTTTGTGTAACTGTTTGTCAAGTGGCCATCTTTACTACCAGACTCTTCACTCTGAAAATAGTCCCACGACTGCTTGCCTCCTATTGTATTCTTAACTCTCGCACATTCCCTCATATATAAGCATTCTTTGGGAGTTTGTAGAATAAATGCATGAAGAAATAAATGAACAAGTAAAGCTGACCCTAATTAGATGATAAACACATCACCATCCTAAGATTTCTGAGCAAAAGAAGGAAACCATAATCTATTAAAACATTAGAAGAACTGATGCCTTTAAACTGTGATGCTGGAGAAGACTCTTGTGAGTTCCTAGGACAGCAAAGAGATCAAATCAGTCAATCCTAAAGGAAACCAGCCCTGAATATTCATTGGAAGGACTGATGCTGAAGTTCCAATACTTTGGCCACCTGAGGCGAAGAGCTGAAAGACCCTGATGCTTGGAAAGATTGAAGGCAGAAGGAGAAGGGGACAATGGACAATGAGATGGTTGGATGGCATCACTGACTCAATGGACACGAGTTTGAGCAAACTCCAGGAGATGGTGAAGGACAGGGAAGTCTGTCATGCTGCAGTCCACAGGGTTGCAGAGATTTGGACACAACTGAGCAACTGAACAAATAATCTATGAATTAATGATATACCCATTACCTTCCTATGAAGATTTCTGAGCTAAAGAAGGAAACCATAACCTAAGAACGGGGCCCATCAAAAGATAAATGGGTCAAGTGCATAATGCATGGAAAAGAACAGTGGGCTCAGAACTTCAAGACTATAGTCTGAGCCTTAACTCTGTCAATAACTAGCTGGTTGAGTGACCTCTTTTTATCTCATTCCACCTCCTATAATCTTATTTCCTCATGTGCAGCATGAACAGATATTCTCTAAGACATGCCACTATTTGGGTGCTACGCAGTCAAGCCAAAATAGTTCAAGAAGAGCTTCCTTAAAGCTACACCTTTCTTTCCCTCTTCCTGAGTATGTGTGTTCAATGACTATTATTTAGGACTAAAACTTCCATCAAACAATGTTATTACAAGTGGAGAAGATGTCAAACATCTGGCTCACCAAAAAAAACAACAAAGTCCAATGGGTTCTGCTGGTGGTAATATAAATGGAGCAGCCACTGTGGAAAACAGTTTGACCTTTCCACAAAAAATTAAACATAGATTAATTAGCATATGACCCAGAAATTGGATCATATGACCCATATGACATTCTACTCCTAGGTATATTATCCAAAAGAATTGAAAGTTGGTATTCAAACAAAAACTTCCACATGAATGTTCAAAATAGCATTATTCACAACTGACAAATGGGAAAGCAATCCAAATGATGAATGGACAGATTAAATGTGGTTATATCCATACAATGGCATATTATCCAGTCATAAAAAGGGATAAAGTACGGGTACATGCTAACACATGGATGGATGAGCCTCAGAAACATGCTAAGTGAAAATAGCCATACACACAAGGTCACATGTTGTGTGATTCCAGTTAGATAGGATATCCAGAAGAGCTAAATCTATAGAGATAGAAAGCAGATTAGCAATCTTCTACCCATGATGGTAACCTTCTGAGCTTTAAGATATGGCCCTTGATATCATTACAGACACCAAAATCTAAAAATATTCAAATCTACTAATAATAACATCTATCATGTACTTATATGCATGAGTTTAGAAAATCTGTCCAGGGTTGAATAATTTCTGCCAAGTCGCCTCCATAAATTACAAGTGTTATGTTCTGTGAATGTGGCTAGTGTTGATATAAAATTAAACACTAAATTAAAATGGTCTAAGAAACCCCTTACTTTCTTCACAAACACAATACATAAATCATTCAAAACTCCATATTGGCCCCATATTCCTCTCTTTAGACACGCAAGGGCTGTGCATTTCAAGCTCTATAGAAGTACATGTAGTTTAAACACTCAAACTTAGAAAAGCTATGCCTCTGACTGTGAAAAGAATTTTGTTTAAAAATAGTAGTGTACTATTTTTAAGAGCTTTCTCCCATTCTCCTTTCCTCTGACATTGTCACACAGTCCCAGGAGCAGAGCTGCCATGATTTCCACATCCAAGAAACCACACTGGTGTGTGGAGACAGGCATCCAGCATTACCAGCACACCTGCCCATGACCTTCAGGACCAATATCAAAGGAAAGCTTCACACTTTATAGAAACTGAAGACAAATCCTTGTTTGAACTGCTTTCTAAATGCTCAGTCAAATGGTTCATCAGCTTGTGATGCCTTTGTAAACAGCATCTAGGTTTTGCCACATGACACCTAATGCCACAATGTGGTACTAGAAAATCAGCTCATGATACACCTGTTAAAGAATATTACCTGTATTTTACTCCAACCGTATGTCTCTTTTATCACTTCCCACTCCTTGCTTTCTTTTTTTAACAACAAAAGCAATGTAGGTTCATGTCAGAAAATTTGAAGAAAACAGAGACAAAGAAAAAAGAAATTTCACCCAGAGTCCCACAGTCTAAATGAATCACTATTAACATTTTAACCATTGATTTCTAATGTATGCCTAATGATTTAGTACAATTTTGATCTGCATTTTCCATTTTACCATCTTCCTCTGCAATTGAGGTTCGTCTTTTGGGTAATAGATCGGAATTGTTTTTATATAAGACACTAGCATTTATGCTACATGCTCAATAAAATATTTTTGGAAGAGTACAAGCCCTTTAGAGAAAAACAGCCTCTATTTTATAATCACCTCTTTGCAAGTCCCAATTTATATGTCACCTCCACTGAGAAACCTTTCTAACTCTCCAGATCAGGTTAAGCCCCCACTTATGTGCTCCCATAACATCCTTTGTTTTCCTCTCATAGCATCCATCACACTTAACCATCTGGAGCATCTCAGCTGTTTTCCCCAACTAGAGACTAGGTACTCAGAAGGATGTCACTAAGTCTGTCTGATTCTTCTCTTATTCTGCAACAGTTAAAGGGGGTGTTTTTATGGAAAAGAGATTTAGCTAATAGTTAATGGAAGGGTGGATGGATGAACCAATGAATCAATGAACCAAAGAACAAACCTTCTAGGGATGTAATCCTGGACCAAGCCTGACTGAAGAGATGACACTTGTGTGGCACTGTAATTGCATGAAGAAGAACTGAGTTTATACTGGGATGAGTTTATACCTCTTTGATCCTCCTTCTCAGATACCAGGACTCTGAGGAAAGATCTCTGTTTAGTGTGGAGACTCTGCCCAGAGAACTTACCTGCTTTAATACATGAAGCAGTGGGACTTTGGTTCTGAACAAGATGGAGTCACAGGGACTGAATTTATCTTTCCACTTGAAACAACTACAAAAAAAAAAAAATGAAGTATGATTTTCAGACATTGGGCAGGCAGCATAAGATAGTGATTCCTGAGATAAGAAAACAGGTACCGTGAGCCCTATGAATGCCCCACCTTATTCCCTCCAGAGTTTCCAGGCTACAGCTCAGGAAAGAACAACCTAAGAGGCACTGATGTTCTCCCTGAGTTTCTTCGCTTGCAACCTACAGAGTTGCCCAAGTGAAATTAAAAATTGGCTCCTGCACATGAAGAACAAGGAAAAAAACAAAGAAAGAGGCAGACCAGTTCTGACTGGTAGATGGCACTTTTAATAAGCAAAGGAACTTACATATGACACTTGTCTTGGGAGGTTGCAAGCGAATAGACATCCACACAGCTCTCCAGAATCTTAAGAGTTTACACAGAGGCTTTACATCTGCAGTCTAGATGGTCTCAACAACACAGGGCTCTCCCGAGGCTGCTCCATGAAGTGACTCCAGTTGAGGAACAGTGCATGGACCACACACTCCAAGGACAAGTCTCCAAATGCCTGGCCCAGCTGGCAGATCAAGAGGCAGTCATGTCTTCTTGATGACCTCTTCCAACAGAGTGAAGGGGATGACTCATTCATTTTGTAAAGTCATGACAGCCAGTGACCACACGGCCAAAAGCCAGAGAAGGAGAGGGGTGCAGAGAGAACTCCAGAGATCTGCAGAGGGTCCCCCCTCAAGTCTTCAGCTGAGTCCATGTAAGTGAAGAAATTACCTGAGGATATGGGAAGAGTCCCCTGGAGAAGGGAATGGCTACCCATTCCAGTATTCTTGCCTGGAGAATCCCCATGAACAGAGGAGCCTGGCGTGCTACAGTTCAGAGGGTCACAAAGAGTCAGACACGAATTAGCAACTACCACACACACACGTGTAGGAAGAATCACCTAGAGGGATCAGAGGGAACAATCCAGAGTGTTCACACAGGACTAGGGATCATTCCTGTCCTCAAGGGTCAAGGTGGAAAATCGTCATAATTCACAGGGAGTGGGTAGAATATTAAAGGATAGACAGGAAAATGGCCCTAGTCCACAGTGTGTTCTGGCCCCACCAGGCTCAACCCATTCAAGTAACTTGACTGTGTACTATAACAAAGCTCCATAGTATTTATAGGAAGACAAAGATATCCAGCACCCAACAAGGTAAAATTCACAGTAGGTAGCACCCAATAAAAGATGATTAGGCTTGTAAAGAAGCAGGAATACACGAGGAGAAAACAGCAAAGGGAGAGATAGTATCCAAGGGGGGAAACAACGTGAAATCATGACAGACCATCTAACACCACCATTAGAGAGAAAATATGGTATTAAACACTAGAGCAAACATCCAGATTTGTAAACTATCTCCACCATTCCCTAAATAAATCTAACACAAAAACTTATTTTTATAACCACTTGTTCTTCTTATGTTTATTTATGCTCTTCTAAGGATTGAAAGAATTCAGATGTGTGTACTTAGAGAATGCTTAAATAAAGGCAGCAGGAGATTTTCTATTTTGGATGATCAAGCCATCAGCGCCTCTAACACCCCTCAAGAAAACAAAAACGAACAACTCCCACTACACAGAAAGAAGAGACTGGTATTTTGAAAGAATGGCTACAGTCTAATCAGTACTTGCCTCCAAAGCTTCCGCCCATCAGTCCTGAATTTTGGACTTTTTTTTCTTTGCTAGCAGTTTTCATAACATGATTCAAAGAGGATGGATTTTTCATCAATTAAGTGACATATCATGTTGCCCTAACATGTCATAAATTTCAAGGATTTCTCAATATCTTGTCATGATGAACCCAAATTTAGCAATATTATCAGCCTGTGTCTCTACATATCAAGATACTTAATGTTTGTGCCAATAACTGAAATTTATCGTTTCTTGAATTTAATGGACTCAGGGCCATTGCTTCTTTCAGATTGTTTCAGCAGGACTAAACTTTTTGAAGTCAATAAACCATTTCCTGTCTTGAAAATAAACTTCAACCATTCTCTCTCAGGTTGTCTCTGTGGCCAAATTATTGCTCTTCACCTCTTGCAATGTGCTTTTTGGAAAAGGACTATACTTTGGATTTTACTCACTGAGGCCTAACTGAGTCTCTGAAATGGTCCGAAGTGCGATAAAAGAATTACTAAAGCTATGAGTCCAAACATAAGGCCACAATGACAAAAAATACTCTTTGGCTAAATGAAAGATACCATACAAATATGCTGTGTCTATTACTGTATCACTCTTCTGAGGGGCAGACAGTCAAAGGAAATCATGCCTTTGACACTTGTATGCTATCCAGCTCAGCTGAAAAGTCTTTACAGTCATAGACAGCACCAGTGGAACAAGGGATGCAACATATTGGAGGAGGGGATGATCAAGAAAGCTTGAAATCAAAGGGCAGATCAACAAAGGAAGGAGTAGGCCAAAAGCATGAGGAGTTATGGGAAGGAGAACTATACACAGCACAAATTATAGCATTGCTGAGAGAGAACGACGGAACACGTCAAAGTGTTAGGCAGAACTCTCTTTTGTGAATTCTCCACGGCTCTGAAAGACCCACATGGCCAATGAAGTCAAGAAGAAGGACAGGGTACATAGCTTCTGCTATGGTCCTAGCTATGCGTTAGGACCTTGAGTGACAGAGTAGTCTTGACCATCACTCTGACAACATGTGGGTTGATAATACCTAACTAGGAACACCATAACATGACCGAGGACCATTTAAAAGATGTATTTTCACAGAGGTGGGATGAAGATAGAAATAAATCCTAACATCTGATGAATCACAATGGGACCAAAGAAACCCAAATTTATGCATGTGTGTGCACACACACACAAACCCCTCAGTCCACTAAGACAGAAAGCCCTCAAGTTGAAGACCTACTGCTTGCTAAAACTTTTTTGTAAGATTTTCTAAAATCTTTTGAGGAAAAAAAGTAGCCTGAGTCAGAAGAGTTCTTATTTTGAAAATCATATGTCCCAATATGCTTCTATCTCAAGAAATGATGAAGCTAAATGACCCCTTCCTCTGACTTTAAGACACATTGGATGAAATTCAGTGGAGACAGGAGATGAAAAAAAGCAGCAAAAGTAAGAAACGAGAGATTATTTCTCACATCTTACTATGTCTCTCTCACTAAACTCTAAGCTCCAAATGGTAGAGACAATGTCTGCTCTGCTGAACACTGAATATATAGTGCCTGATACAATGTCTGATGCATAGTAGGTATTCAGCGAATACTTATCAAATAAATAAGGATGTAATGTTACATAGAACAGGAGGGCATGATAAAAACCTCAGTCCTTCAAGGTAGAAATAATACTGGAGGTTGAATTAGTTATAATTAGTTTGGCCCTGAGTAAAACAGAAATCCAAAATCCGAGTGGCTTACACAAGATAGAACTTTATTTCACGTCCACTTTTTTAGGAAAGTCTGGATGAACACAATGTTAGGGCAAGTATCCTGTTTCCACAAAGTCTGCAGGGACCACTGCCCCCGCCCCCCATCCTCTGCTATCCACTAGGTCTGGCCCTTCTCCTCGAGGTCCAATATGTTTGTTAGAGTTCCTGCCACTACATCTTCATTCCATACAGAGGCAGAAGGATAGAAGGGAGAGAAGGAACAAAAACAGCACATTACTTGAGAACCTAAACCATACTTTCAATTACACTGATTAATCAAAACTTACTCACACTTGACTACAAAGGAAGGCTAGGAAATTCAGCCTTTTAGCTGGAAAGCAGTATTCCAGTTTAAAATCTTTTATGAAGAAAAAGAGGGATAATAGACACAGGGCATTTTTCCACTATAATTTGAGTATTAATTAAGATCTTCTCCAGAAAGAAAGGAGAGAAAATAGAAATTCCTGGGTCAGGAAGATCCCCTGGAGAAAGAAATGGCAATCTACTCCAGTCTTCTTGCCTGGAAAATTCCACGGACAGAGGAGTCTGGCGGGCTACAGTCCATGGGGTTGCAAAGATTTGGAATGACTGGGCATCTGAGCATACACAAGACTCATTACTCCTTTGTTTCTTCTTTGTTTCCTCCAATATTTCTCCTTTGTTTCTTCCAGTATTTCCGAGAAGCAGATTCTCTTGAAATATACTTAAGGACTGCAAAAATAACTAACTGATTAACAGACCTCTCAGCTAATGAACGATGGAAGAAAAGGAGTAGATTTTTCACCCTTTGTTTCATTAAAAAAATAAAATAAAATCTCAGCAAGGACTGCTTGAGCTCAGGAAATCAACCATCTCCATGTTTTTGCTCCCAGTGATGTTGGGAAGTATCAGATTGGTGGGAGCTTGAACTAGACTATTCTTTGACCCTGCCAACTTCCAAATGATGCAACTTGCCTACAGCTCAAGATGTTTTTTCACTGCCTCCAGAGGGGAAAAATGATAATTCCAGCTCACAATAAGGTGGGCATATCTTGGATGCCACATTTACCACTGACCAATAATAGATCAAATCAATTATTGCAATAAAAACAAAACTGGCCCAGAAATCGTAACAGGTCCCTACTACTATTTATTTGTTTCTTTATTTGTTTTTCCACACATGATTTTAGCTGATGGTATCCAACTGAATATTTCTTAGAAAACAAAACCACTACAAAGCCTGAAAATTCTAATAAATATCTGAGAGCAATTTGAAATGTGAAGTCATGAATCAAAGAGAACTGAAAGGATTTTTCAAAAAATAAAAAATGTTGGTCAGAGATACCATCTTTGAATTTTCCTGGTGATACCTGGTGACCAGGACAGGAAGAGCAAAATTTTAAGTGAAGTTCTTCAAACTCCTCATCCTCATCCTCAATCTAGTTATAAGGAGAAAACAGACATTCTAGTGGCCAATCAAATTCCTCCCCTCAACTCCCACTATGTGTGCATGCTAAGTTACATCAGTCATGTCCAACTCTATGCCACCCTATGGACTGTAACCTGATAGATTTCTCCATCCATGGGGTTCTCCAGGCAAGAATACTGGAATGGGTTGCCATTTCCTACTCCAGGGGATCTTCCCAATCCAGGGATCGAACCCAAGTCTCTTGCATCTCCTGCCTTGGCAAGCTGGACTTTTACCACTAACACCACTCCGCTATAAAGAGACTGACAAAGCTCTCTGCTCTAGATTAAAGGTCAAAACATGATATCCTAAATACTAGGGTGTTTGGGTGGAATGACAGGAATGATGGGCTTCCTAATTTGAGAATATACACAGTCACAGGGTCAAGATGGGGAGCAGGGTCTTAAAAGATTCAGTCTTGGTAGATCCCATCCAAGGAAAGTATTCAATGTACTTAGCAAGTGGCATCGCACAGGCAACAGCCTATTAGAAATTGCACTGGCCAAAGCACTAACTCTGAGACCTAGAAGCTGTCTGATGAGCCAGGCATTAACTCTTTAGTTCCTTTTTTTCAATACAGCAAACTCTGTGCATGTTCAGTTATGTCTGATGGTTTGCAACCCATGGACTTTAGCTCCTCTGTCCATGGAATTCTCCAGGCCAGGATACTGGAGTGAGTAGCCATTCTCTTCTCCAGGGGATCTTCCCAATCCAGGGAATGAACCTGGGTCTCCTACATTGCGGGCAAATTCTTTACTGTCTGAGCCACTCTAACTTTTAATCATGTCCTTTTCTGATTATACCCTGCCTCCTCTGGATGGATAAATTAGATTGGAATATGCTCTAATGTCCTCAACCTGCACATTTAAATCAGTGTCACTTTAATTTTCACTTGTGAATGTGTGTGAATAAGATTATAAAATTATTAAGAGGGGAAAAAATGCAACAGAAAGATAGGCTTATGGGTGACACCAATCACAATGACCAAGAGATACTGTCTTGTTTAATTATTTTAAGAAAAAGCAGATTCCCTTCAATAGCCTTCTATATTTGCTATTTTCTATTACACAGTAGTTCTTCCTCTTTTTCTGCTGTTGATTTTCATTTTTAATAAAAGTCTTATTTGAAAATTTCAGAAAGGATTACAACTAAAGAAATGTAGCTTTTACTTCCTATTTTATAATTAATGAGTCTAACATTATGTCTCTGGCTTGTTCTCTCATTCCTCATATTACTCTTTCTTCCTCATCTTACATGTCTCTTTTGTCTGAATGTGTTTCCTATTAATCACTTGTTTTTTCTTACGGTAAAGTTCACATAACATAAAATTCACCATCTTAATGATTTTAAACTGTACAATTCAGTGGCATTTCCTGTATTCATGATGTGGGTGCATCTCTATCTAATTTCAAAATGTTTTGATCATTCCAAAAAAAAAAATCTTATACCCATGAAGCAGTCACTACCCATTTCCCTCTCCCTACTCCCAGACCCTATAAACCACTAACTTGCTTTCTGCCTCTATAGATTTGCCCATTCTGGACATTTCATATAAATGAAATGATACAAGAAACGGCCTTTTATGTCTGGCTTCTTTCATTAAACATAATGTGTGCAAGATGTACCCATCTATCAGTACTTTTCTGTGGCTGAATAATATTCCACTGTATGGATATACCACATTTGTTTATCCACTCTCTGGTTGCTGGACATTTGTGAAGCTGGGGCTGGGAGTCTGTGAACCAGCTTCCAGAACTCCCCACCACAATCTGTGAAACTCCATCAAAAAGAGGCACCAGAGGAAGACTGAAAATCTGGAGGGAAAAAAAGAAACTTGTTCCTGTTTCCTTTTGATTTCCTGTTCCTTCCCAGCACCATCCTACCAACAGCTTTGAACCTCAGAAGCAGTATTTTTGGTACTAGGAGAAGCTGAATTCAATTGAATCCAGTTTGCAGGCCTTTTTTTTTTTTTTAATGCTTGCAGACCAGTCCTATCAAATTTTCTGGAAGACACAGGACCACGTGTCTGTCCTCATTCCTCAAAGGTGTGGGTCCCAGCCCAAGAAAGTTCCTCCTCTAAATTTCTCATTTTTTGTAATTCCAAGATTTCCCTTCATTTCCCAACCCAAGAACTAATAGATTCTTGCTAGTGCTCCCTTCTGTGATATCTTGTTTTATTCATGTATATATGTACATATATATGTGTGGGTGTTAGTTGCTCAGTCATGTTGGACTCTGCAACCCCATGGACTGTAGCCCTCCAAGCTCCTCTGTCCATGGGATTTTCCAGGCAAGAATACTGGAGTGGGTTGCCATTTCTTCCTCCAGAAGATCTTCCCAACCCAGGGATTGAACCCAAATGTCCTATATTGCAGGCAGATTCTTTACCATCTAAGCCACAAGCGAAGCCATATATACAGCCCTATATATATTCATATATATTTATGGATTCACATATGAATTCATATACAGAGATTCACATATATATATATATGGATTCATATATATTTTTCATATTCTTTTCCATTATAGATTATTTCAAGACACTTACATAGTTCCCTGTGCTATAAGACCTTATTGTTTATTTCATGTATAGTGGTGTATATCTGTTAATCCCCAGTTGTCAACTTATCCCTCTCCTTCTTCTCCCTTTGGTAACCATAACCTTGTTTTCTAAGTCTGTAAGTCTATTTATGTTTTGTAAATAAGTTCATTTATATCACTTTTTCTGATTCCACATATAAGTGATACAATATGATATTTTTCTTTCTCTGTTAGACTTATTTCACTTTGTATGATAATCTCTAGGTCCATCAATGTTGCTGCCAATGGCTTTGTTTCATTCTTTTTTGTGAGTCAGTAATATTCCATTGTGTACATACATCACGTCTTCTTTACCCATTCTTCTGCTGATTTATTTACTTAGGTTGATTCCATGCCTTGGCTATTGTAAATAGTGTTGCAATGAACACTGGAGTGCATGTGTCTTTTAAATTAGAGTTTTCATCTTTTCTGGATATATGTCCAGGAGTGGGATTCCTGGATTACATGATTTCTGGATCAAAAACTCTAGTTTTAGTTTTTGCAGGAAACTCTGTACTGTTTTCCATAGTGTCTGTACCAATGTACATTCCCAGCAACAGTGTAGCAGGGTTCCCTTTTCTCCACACCCTCTCCAGCATTTATGATGCCCTTATCATTATTGATGATGCCATTCTCACTGGTGTGAGGGGACCCCTCGGCGTGGTTTTGATTTCATGTCTCTAATAACTGGCAATGTTGAGCACCTTTCAGGTACCTGTTGGCATCTGTGTGCATTCTTTGGAGACACTGTTTATTTCGGGAATTGGGTCTTCCTTCTCTGCTATCTTAGTGCTCCTTGTTCCCTTTTTCAATTTTCTAATACTCTCTAACAGTTGTTTACATTAAGTTCTCGCTATTAAAATAATGGGAGTGGATCTGTCTCCTGACTGGACCCTGATTGATACAGTTCCCCAGCTAATTGCCTGCTGGCCCTGTTTCTCTCGAGTAGGAACGGAAGTTCTCAGAATTGCTGCTGAGAAGCTGGTTTTCCTCAGTGGGAAGCCAGCAGCCACTGTGTATTAATACATTAAGAAATCTAATCTCATGCATTCTCCTAACCCTTGTGTGAATCAGTGTGACTAAAATCTTCAGACAAAGACATCTGAAGAAAGGCAAATTGAAAAAGACATAAAGTAGATTAGTGTTATCCTGGCATGGAGGTGGGAGCAGGGATAGACTGCAAACAGGCATATAGGGATGTTTTCGAAGTAGAATATGTTCTAACACTGGATTATGATGATGGGTCCATAAATTTACTAAAAATCATTGGACTGTACACTTCAATGGATGAATTTCAGATATAAATTAAAGCCCAATAAAGCTATTTTTATAATCAGTCTTTTAAAACTAACATAAAGGATCTTTGTGATCAAGGTCTATCATTGAGTGAGAGGGTCAGTTAGACCAGGATGCTTACTCATGAAAGACCTCAGATTTAGATTTCCACAGTTATCTTCAAATGAAATATGACATACAGTCACAGAAATGCACTGAGAAAATTCGAAGGACATGTTCATTCCCAACATTAATTATTAAAATATAACCAGTTTTTTAACTGTAGGTCTCTACATATCTGAGCTATCTTCAACACCTCGTAAATACATATTAATGGCATAGGATTTCTCTCTTTGCTATCTGAGCTTAATTCTAAGGTGTTCCAAGTCAAAGACATACGAGGGAGGCTACAAGAGTTAACACTTACTAAGCATCTACTGTGGAACATGCACAAAATTCTTTGCTTTACATCATCATTTAAGCTTTATTTTACAATAGCAATACCTATGTGATGGGCTTCCCTGGTGGCTCAGATGGTAAACAATCTGCCTTCAATGCAGGAGACCTGGATTCAATCCCTGGATCAGGAAAATCCCCTTGAGAAGGGAATGGAAACCCACTCCAGTGTTCTTGTCTGGAGAACTCCATAGACAGAGGAGCCTGATGGGCTATAGCCCATGGAGTCACAAAGAGTCAGACACGACTGAGCAACCAACACTTTTCATATTTAGGGCATTCCAACGCAAACATTTATACAGAAGAAAACCAAAGCACTTAAAAGTGAAATAACCTGCATAAAATGATATACTCAGTAAGTAGGAAATCCAAATTTTTGCACGTGAAATGACCTTCTCATGAAAACCTTGGTGCCTCTTTCAAAGAGGCATTTCTGAGGGCTAAGAGAGAACTGGGCCTTCAAATGAGCAAGAATATTAGCTAAATCAACTTAAAAAGCACGTTATTATTTAAGATTATATGAAATATGAAGTTCAAAGTCTTTAAGAAGGTCTCAAATTGTCGGTGACCCACAATGTATTTAACATAAATATTGAAGGTAGGTATCTCCCCTTAGTTTCTTTGGGTTCTTTTTTTTTAATGCTTCTTTTTTTTGTAATGCTTTATATATATATATATATTTAATTTTCACAATGTTGAGTTGGTTTCTGTCATACAACAATGAGAATCAGTCACAATTATACATATATGCCCTCCCTTTTAAGCCTCCCTCCCTTCCCCCCACCCCACCCCTCAAGAGAAAAACAAGTAGAGTGTATTAGCACATAGATACAGAATCTAGAAAAATGGTATTGATGAGCCTATTTGCAGGGAAGGAATGGAAACGCAGACGTAGATAATAAACTTGTGGACACAGCGATGGAAGGAGGGGGTGGGACAAATGGAGAAAGTAGTATCAACATATATGCATTATCATGTAGAAAATGGATAGTTGGTAAGAAGTCTTTAGGTTCTTTTTCATTCAAATGCTTGGCAAAACTTTACATCATGCTGTTTTATAGTGTTCTGTGCTGACAAGTAGTAAATTCTGAGAAAACACGTTTCTTTTATTCCAAACCTAGAAAAGCAACACTGTGCATTTTTGTCTTTGGTAGTCCCTGTGGTTATGACTATGTATTTGAAGTTGGTGCTCCCCCGGGGTTGCCTAAGCCAAGATGATCAACTTCAAAAATACATCTGAAGACAAAATGCATCTTTTCAACTGAGAAAAACAACAGAAAGTATATACAGTATATTTTAAAAACACAATTTTTAAAAAATTATTAAGGGAATTTGTCAGAGTTTGTTTTGTCTTTTTTTTTTTTTCTTTTTTTGCATTGAAATGAATGCTGCCATATTTTAAAAGAAAAACAAAATAATCTGCTTGTGGTTCAAGTCCAGCCATGACAGAATTTTAAACAGAAATTTGAATATAGATCCCTAATCCCAATATTTTACAGATATCATAAATATTTTTTAACATTTTACCACAGAAAAATGATATCATCTTAGGAGAGATAGTCCATAATTTGATTTAAAATGTTAAAATTAAATCCCCATCTTGTGGCTAAAGGCTAAAGGCCATATCCACTTGGGGCTTTGATTCTCGAAAAGGTCACTGTGACAGAATTGCCATGGCCTACAAAAATTCACATTATCCACCTTGGGTGAGGGACACCATGATGCAATAGTTGGTGAGGTTCAACTAAGGCTATTTCCACTAAAAAAATAAATAACTTTTTTAATGAAAATACTGTCAAAGGTTACCTCAGAGAAGTTGGCTAAGGAGTTGAAGAGACAGACAAAGGAATTTTTACTTCTCATATTCTATTATTCTGTGCTTAAACTTTAATGAGATTGCTAAAATTTTTTTTATCATGGGCATGCACCACTTTGTTAATGAAAGAAGTAATTACTTTTAAAAAGGATTATTTCCAAAGAAGAAACAAAAAATGACTCAGGAAGAGTCACATAATTTTTAAAGAAATTTTTCATTACAAGATGGATAATGCAACCCCAGGAGACATATGCTCCCTGGGGTAAAATTGCAATTATCAATAAAAGCAAAAGAAGAAGCAGTTTTAATGCCTAGAGGAAAAAAATACAGAGTATGTGGCCTTGGCTTTTAAGCAAATTGGTGAAATTACAAGTACCCACCACAATAAGATGAGGAGCCTGTGTCAGAGTATAAGTGAACACGCAGCTTCCATCTACAAAAAACAATCTTGCTATGGAAAATAAATAAATCAAACGAGTGGAAAAAGTGTGCTTGATGACTAAATTGATTTACACTCTGATACAAATTGGTCTCAAATAGTTCGGCCACCGAGACCTCACTCCAAGGAGCTCTGGAATCTACAAACTCCAAAAAGAAATGGAAAGAGAAAGGTTTAGATTGTGAGTCAGTTGGGGCTCAATGGAGGACACAGAAATCACTCTAGACATTTCAAGTAGAAAAGAACTTAATGTTGGAAGAAACGTTGGAAGGCTAGAAGCATAGGTGTAAAGTCAAAGAGGCACCACTTAGTTGAAGAACCTCCGCTCCAATCCAGAGATCAGGAAGCTTTCATCACTGCCACTACCACCTCTGCTTCTTAACATTCATGGAGCTGGTGATAGACAGAGGACTGCTGAGCCTGGTCAATGCAATAACCTCCAGCCCCCAGTGAGCTTGCTTGACAGCTAGAAGTGACCTCCATCTCTCTTCTGCCTCCCCAACCTCATACCAATGCACCTAAATGGAACAATCTGTCTTGCAACCTTCCCTGGCTTCAAGGAAGCCTGGCAAAAGTAATCATTAGCTTTTCAGTCCCTGAAGAATAAGAATATTTGTAGAAGAGTGTAGGAAGAGAAGGCAATAATAACTGACTATACCTAACCTGGTAAGAGATATTTTGTAAAAGTGAGTCTTCAAACACATGAAGGACATTATCACAGAAGAAAAACTAGACTTATTCTGAGTGCAGCTGAGAGCAGGCTAGAATACTTAATTTGCCCTGGTGTATCTTCCTAAATGGGCGTTCTCTGGAATCCACATCTTTGGGTTGGGACAACTTCTGCTCTGAATATGTTCATTCTGGGGCCCAGGCTGAAGGAGTAATGGCTATCCAGCAAATGATCAGCTCATAGAGATCAAGCCAAAATACACAAGCAGCTATGAGGCCTTTGCTCACAACACATCTACTAACATTCCCTTGTCAAAAGCAAGTCACATGACCAAGTTCAATACCAGTGGAAAGTACACTCCACCCACAATGGGATAACAGTGAAACACCACACAGCAGAGGGACGTACTATCACAGGGAAGTCAAGAACTGGGGCCAATGATCCAACCTACAACAATTTCCAAAGTCTTTTCTAATGCTACTGCTTTGCATTCTGTAATTCAAAGACAGAGATTCATGAAAATATGTGAATTACTTCAACTCTCCAATTACCCACTTCCTTGCCCCCAAAAGACCACAAATAATTAACCTCAAACTGATCCTTTTCTTAACCCTTTGTATCTCAAGGGAAGAGTTTTCTGTCTCTAACCGAGATCCATTTTCAATCTCTGTTCTAAATTTCAACCCCCAATCTCAGAGACTTTCATTCACCCCCATTTCCTCTTCTCCTCTCCTAAATCTTCACTCTGGCTCCTTACCCAACACCCATCAAGCATTTGGCCTATGATATTAAAAAGAAAACCTCTCTCATGGCCTTATACCTCCTCTTACACTCTGCAGCACTCTAAAATCTGGCCGAAACTACTCACACAAAGAACAAAGACATTTTCACCAAGTTTACCGTTTATTGTTGGAGGCTGTGGTGAGGCACAAGAAATAACATTCCTCTTCCTTGCCTGAGTTCCACATCAAATGAGAAAGATGAAGAAAGATGAAGCTAATGTTGAAGAAATGTGGCTTAGTTGTGAGAGCCAGAAGCACCTATTGACTTCCCATGCCCTCAACACTGCCAATGTGAGGACAGTCTGAGTCTGCAGGGCACACACACTTCACCCAAGTTTCTGGCTTAGTGTTACAGGTGAAAGAGGAAGGAGAAATGTTCAAACCCCATCCTACTTCTTGATTAGTTCTGTTAACGGAGATAAATGGACCAATAGCAACAACCTAAGGCCCGAGAAAAAGATGCAGAAATAGTTGTAAGGTGTCTGGGTAAACTGTCCTTCATGGAGACTACAGGACTGGACAGAGCCCTCTGAGAGCTACTTCACAGGTCTTTGACTTGATTGAGTTCTCTGGGATATTTACAGTATATTTCCTTCTGGAATACATATACTTCCTCTGCTCTGGAAAGCTTTTATCCCCTTAACCTCTCAGAAACCCTCATTTCTAGGTTTTTCTCTTAATACGCTGAGCCGTTCTATTTGATCTCTTTAACAGGAGTGATCATGGGGATACTTCCTGTTTTCCCATTCTGCAGTGTCCCTTGGAAATCCCATCCACTCCTGTAACTTTCACTGTCGTTCATGTGCTACAGACCCATATAACTGGGAATTTATCTGCCTACCAGACATTTCACCTCAAGGATGACCATCTACATCTCAAATACAAAAATGTCAAAGCAAATCTGTCATCTTTTCCCCAAAGCAAACTTTCTCTTCTATTGTCTCTGCCTTTGTGAGTAGTACTAACATTCACCCAGTCATCCAAGTCAAAAAATTTTAACATCCTGACTCCTCTCTCTTCTCTCCCCCTCTGCCCTCTCTACCACACTAGCAGGTCCAGTGAATTTCATTTCTAAATATCTTTCAAGTCAGCCCCCCTCCCTCAGCCTCCATTTCTACTTTCTGTTGCCTTGGTTGGAACCCTCGTATCCACTCAAATGTAATTTACTATAATAGTTCCTCAACTACTACACCCAATTTCAACTTCCTTAGAGTGGACCTATTTTGCTTGAGGTTGTTTGTTTTCTTTTCTTTTTATTTTCTTTTTTCCCAGTCTAACAATAACTACCTCTTCCTTTGTTAGCAGCATGACAATTTTGCTGAACAAATATAGGTGCCAGCATGTTTTCTTTTAAAAAATTCTTTAAAATCCGTGATGTGTGTGTGATGTATATGGCAGATCCCCAACAGCTGAAATATTTGAGTAACCAGAACTGTCTATTGTTTAATAATGGTGGTGAATAGAAAGGATACAGGATAAGTTAAGGGTGAGAGAACATTTTTAGTTCCAACTTATTTAGGCCCAATAAAGGATTTCATAATAAAAATTAAATATGTCAAACCAGATGATCAATGATTCTCTGCCTTCTTCTTCCTTGTCACTAGTAATGATTTAATATCCTCGGGGCTCAACTGTGCAGTTTCTGTGGGTTTTGTTTCAGGCAGACATGGTTCCTTTGAGTAGAACTGTATCTGTTATAATATCTAAGTTAGTGAAACCCACTCCATAAACCTGTGCTATACAAATCTGTGCTTTCATCTCTGCAACGCCCCCAAAACACTTTTCTATCAAAGTAACAGTTACCTTAGATGTGCTGAAACCCACCAAACATAAAGTACTCACTTCAGTCTGTCACACACTGCTTCCTCCACCTTATATACTAGAAGCAAGTCCTTTGGTTTGAAAGCTTTTCCAGTGTTTGAGAAAATAAATCACTTTCAAGTTCGGGGTGAATATTTTCAAAAGGATTTTACAAAGGGTTTTAATGACACCACTGTCTCTCTTCCCCCAGCCTCAGCTCAAGCCTGATTCTGAGCTCTTTAAAATCAATACCAAGCTTAGCTTTTTAGACTGTAAGAGCAGAAAGAATGTTCGTTTCCATCTCAATCCCACCTACTCACTTTACAAAGAGACAGAGACCAGGAAAGAGCAAAAGAGTTGTTCAAGGTCTTGATATGGTTGACACGACTGAGATTTATTTTCCTAATAGTCTCAGGATCTTGAACAGCAGGGGTTTCTCTGACCCGTGGACTATGGCACCTGTCTGGCCTGATGCCCTGGCCTCTGGCGCTATCTCAGTTGCCACTCATGATCACCCACAAAAGGCCAACTTTGGCCTCTTTTCCTTAAATCTGAAGAGCTCTCCTCAAGCCTTTCTCAGAGAAAGGAGCCGTTGTGGGTGGGGCTGGGGAATTTCTGCTAAGGCTGAGCAGTGAGCCACTGTTTCTGGTGATTTTATACCCCTTATCAGAAAGCACAACCTGGTGTAAATAGATGTTGCCAAAGCCAGTGGCTCAGAGAGGCAGCTGGTATCCACCTGGAAATATAAGGGACACTCTGGTTGCCTAATATAACTGGGAGGAAGAGGGGTGTCGGTGGGAGATGGAAGATGATAGCATCATAATTTTATCTTCCAAAAACACAAAAATAAAATGATTAATCCCCCCATTCCTTTTTGGCAACTCCCCCTATATACACACACTAACACACACAACAATAGCACTACCTATTCTAGCCAGCTATCATTTTGAGATTTTGCTATATTTTTACATCTATTAATCTGGGGACATGGGAAAAAGACATAGTGTGATTTCCTCTATTTGAATATTTCCACTTTTTCTAGAGTCATCATCTTTACTTTGTATCCTAAAGTATAAGGAACATACATGAAACGCTGAGATTACAAGAGTTAACTTTCTTCTTGCAGCAAACAAGAAGTGTAAGTATTCATTTTCCAATTCTTTCAGTCACCCAAGAAGACAAGCAAGGTATACAGCCCAGCTCAAAGAATCTATAAAGAAGAATGCTATACTATTACACCATGAAATGTGAAACGGGGTATACCTGGAGGTAATGATGCCCCCATCACTGGAAATAATCTAGTAGGGAGTGAACAAACAGTTGATCAAAATTTTGTTAAAAGGGGTTTAAGCATCCAGCTGAGGGTTCGAAGAGATGGCCTTTCAGTTGCCTTCTAACGCTGAACTCCTTAGGCCCAGTTGTGGTTCTGTGCTGAGAGCAGTTGGAGCATTGTTTGGAAAGTGGACGAAGGATGAAAATGGAGAAGATGTAGGACAAGCCTTCATGGAAGCTGGTGAGGTGGATTCCAAGGAGACACCAGTTCTACAAATCAAAACATCAAGGCAATAAGTCCTTGCTTTAGTCAATATTTATCTTTCAGGTTAATCTGTCTGGAGGTTGAACAAAAACAAGAGTTAAGCACTCTGGCTGTCTTCTGCATATACATAATCAATTAAGCAATGCAAGTTAGATTGGTGTCTGGCTGCATAAAAATTGACTATTGGGGCTGTTCTTTTTCAAAGAACATCCGAAAGGCAAAACGGCCTAAAGAGCTTGTAAAAAGCCATTATCTTCTTTCTGAGAATCGAGTACCATTGTAGTCAAGGCAAACAATTGTCATTGAACTCGGCAGCAGCCAATGGAGAGAGCCTCCTTGTGTCTGTGAACTGACTAGTTAACATTACTGCAAAGCATCATTGATCCTAGACAGTGCAAATGAGAACTAGGCTGAATACTTTTACTTCTCTTTCCTTTCCCATCACAAACCAATAGTTTGGGAGTAAATGGACGTCATTGTTTTGTAGGTAGATCCTCCATGTTATTTGAAAAGTATCCCTCTCACTAAACAGCTTCCTTCTTTCAAAGAGAAAATCTGGCAGGCAAAACTGGTTTCCGAATCAAGTGACAGAAGAGAATCAAGTGATCCAAGGAAGGTCATCTAATATAAGAAGGGCCAAAAATATTCATGTAGGGCAGGAACAAGAGTCATGCATTTGCAAATAGGAGGGGATATTTTATCGTTGACATTGTTCAGAATTGCTGACGCATGATGATAATCAAACAGATGAACTTTTTGTCAGCGTTCTGATAGATTATCCTTCTCATAGAGACAATTGATTGCTTCATGGCCACACTAGGCCTCCCCCCACCCATGATAAGACACCATTTGTGAGCATCTTCCAGCCCTTCTTCATCATGGTATCTCTCCAACATACCTCCTTTTAAAGGAATATTCCAGATCTGCCTGCTGGTCCTCATAGTCTCTTACTTTGCTAACTGGTAAAATGCAGAGTACATCATGAGAAACGCTGGGCTGATGAAGCACAAGCTGGAATTAAGATTGCCGGGAGAAATATCAATAACCTCAGATATGCAGATGACACCACCCCTATGGCAGAAAGTGAAGAGGAACTAAAAAGCCTCTTGATGAAAATGAAAGATGAGAGTGAAAAAGTTGGCTTAAAGCTTAACATTCAGAAAACGAAGATCATGGCATCTGGTCCCATCACCCCATGGGAAATAGATGGGGAGACAGTGGAAACAGTGTCAGAATTTATTTTTTTGGGCTCCAAAATCACTGCAGATGGTAACTGCAGCCATGAAATTAAAAGACGCTTACTCCTTGGAAGGAAAGTTATGATCAACCTAGATAGCATATTAAAAAGCAGAGACATTACTTTGCCAACAAAGGTCCATCTGGTCAAGGCTATGGTTTTTCCAGTGGTCATGTATGGATGTGAGAGTTGGACTGTGAAGAAAGCTGAGCACCGAAGAATTGATGCTTTTGAACTGTGGTGTTGGAGAAGACTCTTGAGAGTCCCTTGGACTGCAAGGAGATCCAACCAGTCCATCCTAAAGGACATCAGTCTTGGGTGTTCACTGGAAGGACTGATGCTGAAGCTGAAACTCCAGTACTTTGGCCACCTCATGTAAAGAGTTGACTTATTGGAAAAGACCCTGATGCTGGGAGGGATTGGGGGCAGGAGAAGGGGACGACAGAGGATGAGATGGCTGGATGGCATCACCGACTCGATGGGCATGGGTTTGAGTAGACTCTGGGAGTTGGTGATGGACAGGGAGGCCTGGAGTGCTGTGATTCATGGGGTTGCAAAGAGTCGGACATGACTGAGCGACTGAACTGAACTGAACTGAACTGATAATGAACAAAAAGATTTGAGAAGTGGAAGGAGCCAAAAATAAGCCAGGGGATTGTTTTTTTTTGATTGAAAAGAGATACACAGTTCAGTTCAGTTCAGTCACTCAGTTGTGTCCAACTCTTTGTGACCCCATGGACTGCAGCATGCCAGGCTTCCATGTCCATCACCAACTCTCATAGCCTACTCAAACTCATGTCAATTGAGTCAGTGATACCATCCAACATCTCATCCTCTGTTGTCCCCTTCTCCTCCTACCTTCAATCTTTCCCAGCATCAGGGTCTTTTCCAATGAGTCAGTTCTTTGCATCAGGCGACCAAAGTATTGGAGTTTCAGCTTCAGCATCAGTCCTTCCAATGAATATTAAGGACTGATTTCCTTTAGGATGGACCAGTTGGGTCTCCTTGCTGTCCAAGGGACTCTCAAGAGTCTTCTCCAACACCACAGTTCAAAAGCATCAATTCTACTGCACTCAGCTTTCTTTATAGTCCAACTCTCACATTCATACATGACTACTGGAAAAACCATAGTTTTGACTAGATGAACCTTTGTTGGCAAAGTAATGTCTCTGCTTTTTAATATGCTGTCTAGGTTGGTTATAACTTTTCTTCCAAGGAGCAAGCGTCTTTTAATTTCAAGTCTGCAGTCACCATCTGCAGTGATTTTGGAGCCCCCGCAAAATAAAGTCTCTCACTGTTTCCACTGTTTCCTCATCTATTTCCCATGAAGTGATGGGACCAGATGCCATGATCTTAGTTTTTTGAATTTTAAGTTTTAAGCCAAATTTTTCTCTCTCCTCTTTCACCTTCATCTAGAGGCTCTTTAGTTCTCCTTCATTTACTGCCATAAGGGTGGTGTCATCTGCATATCTGAGGTTATTGATATTTCTCCCGGCAATCTTGATTCCAGCTTGTGCTTCATCCAGTCCAGCATTTCTCATGATGTACTCTGCATATAAGTTAAATAAGCAGGGTGACAATATACAGTCTTGACATACTCCTTTCCTGATTTGGAACACAGGGGATACACAGGGAAGCAGAAAGAAAAGAGATACACAAGGGAACAGAAAGGAAATAGGTAATCCAAAATATTCAGCAGGTAATATTACACCCGTGCCAGCCCCTCCATGGCTATAACCGCCACAGTGGGATGAAGGATGTGTCCAGGACTCTAGAGTCAAGAATCTCTTGAGCTAAGCTTCAAGGAGGGATAGGAATTAGAATTGAGAAAAGTTTGGAGGTAACAGCACAGAAGCCATTAAGCTTACACAAGACTGGGGCAATAGCAAAGGGAAGAAAGAGATTACAAATGAACTGAGCCTTGCTTGGTCAGTCGAACCAAAGGCAGGTTATTGTCTCCCAGAACTGTAATGGTCATAACACTATCTTTATTTGTCACCTTTCACCCGGGGTGTTTAATATGGTTAAAAACTCTTAGAACAGAGGCACCTTTTTGGCTTCACTGAGTCATTCCCTATTTCATATGGAGAAAATCAGGTACAGAGGCTCAAATAACTTACTTGAGGCCACACTGCAACTATAGAGTGCAGCTGCAAACAACGCCCAGGCTTCACAAATCCTTTACACCACTGCCATCACCAAGCCCTTTCTTTCTTTCCTTCCTCTCTTAATATCAATTTTTCAAAGTCAACCAAGTCCAGTCCACAACTAGTAAGACACCACATCTTCTTGAATTACTCTCCCAGAAAGATCAAAATGTTATGAACATCCCTGACACTGGGATAAGAGTTCATGGGTTAGAATACGGCCAGAAGACAACGAACCTGGCAGAGAAACTCTGGGCATGGCATCTCTGTTCCTAACACTTCTCCTTTTCTCTTCTTGCCAAACTTCTCCAGTCAACTCATCTGCAGATCCTTTATAGCAAAACTAATGAAAATAAACTGCCTTGGGGGATGGGTCAACACATAACCCTGAAGGTATCAGGAAAAGGTATGTGATAAAGATGCCAATATATAAACACATGTGTTGACCCATACATAGACACACATACACACACAGAGAGCCTTTGCTATTTATTTTTACCCCAGTAACTGGAAAATTATCTCCTTTATGTTCTGCCCTGGGTATTCTTCATTCCTGCACAAGCCAGTTTTCAATTGCTTTGCAAACAACCTACAGAAATTTCAGGTCAAAATTTCAGTCGAAAACCTGATTGAAATTGTTGGATTTCTTGTTACTTCCAGCCCCAGAGTCAGACTATCACAGGACAAAGATAGGGGTGACAATGTTCTTTCACATCCTCGCTGCCGAGTCTTTGCTGATTTCTCTGTGTGTGACTTGCCCTCTCGCTACCAACACCGGGAGGAACTGTCCGAAGCAACTGATGTCCTCTGCAAGCAGGTTCCTCCTGTCTAACCATTAGTGATGGTCTCATGTCTGTTCCCTTTTCCTTGTTTCTATAAGGAAAGCAATGATTTTTCTCTGTGTTTCTCTGCCCTCCACCCGCTTACATCATATCTCTGCACTAGCCAGGTAACCACTACACATCTGAAAGGTGCGTTTTGACAAAGAAGTAATTCTAAACTCTCAATGTGACAAAGGAGGATAAAGTCCACATTCCTAAACAGAACAGGTACCTGGCTCTTGTTAACTCCTCCAACCAGTGCTGATCCCTGGGATGAAAGCCAAACCATACTGCTTATGTTTCTCAAGAAGCACCCTGTGCTTTCTTGTCTCTGGGTGTTCCATCACACAAGCACCAGATCTGCCTTGAGTACCATTTCCCACATCATCTGCCTGCTTATGCCCTACTCATTCCCCAAGAGCCAGCTCTGTGGCCTCCACTGTGAATGCTTTCCAAAACCACCCACAAAGTATTCATCATCCACTCTTATAACACCATACTGAAATTTTCTGTATCACTTTCCTTACTATGTCATGTACTCCCAAGTATGTTTTTTCTTGTTTTTATCATACCCAGAAACCTACTACAGCAAGACTCACATAATAGGCTTTCCTGAAATGTGAATGAATGAGTGAATGTGAGTCTATCTACCCTTTGGATCCAAATGACATTTAAAAATTACTTTAGAACTTTCTGATGAGACCTAGAAGCCGAGAGAATTGGCATCATCATTATTGAAGGCACGTAGGCTATCTGACTCCATGCAGAGAAAATTAAAATAACAAAACCAAAGATCTTACCCATTAGGAAATGTGTATAGTGCCAATGCTCTGATATTAATCTTGCTCACTCCTAATTTCTTCAGATCCCTCACATCAGAGAAGTTAAGATCTTCCTTTGCCTTATCTCTGAATAAATTAAATTTCTGATTAGAGCCAAAGGATGGTTTTTCATCAAGGAGGCTTTAAAAATGAGAAAAATTCTTGCAGGAGTCATTTCAGAACTGACTCCTCATCTGTAACAGGACAGTACGTGACTGACCTTTACATTCAATGAGAGATCCAGAGCCCAGACTTATTTTTTTCTTCTCAGGGTGCTGGGGTGAGTGTTTCTGGGAGCCTTGCCAAATGTCCCATCTCTAAAATCTAGGATAAATTTTTTTTTTAAGTATGTCATTTTCTACCATTTTAACCATTAAATTATTATTACATGTTAAGAACTGATCTTTTTGGCTCCAGGACTTAACCAGTTCCTGCATACTTTTGTAATCAGCTCATCTGGATGGATCAGGGAAGAGTGAAAAGATTCAGAAGAGATAAAAATAGCTTCACTTCTGGGATAACAGTAGTCTGAAGGTGAGTCATAGGGTTGACATATTAAGAACAGCTCTTCTCCTAGGTTCTGAGCTAAAGGGATGCTTTCCAACTATGGAACAAGAAAAGACCATAGAAAGGTATCTTCAAGGAAACAGACTTCCTAATGGTACTGTCAAACACAACTTCTTTTTGCCTCGGTTCTCAAGGGCTAGACAAAAATACCCTCCCCTGATCCTGAGGGCTTGCCAATATCCAAAGATCAAAAACAGCTTGCCTGTGGATTAGTCTGGAGTGTGGTCAAGTAGCTAAGGTCGTCAGCAAGTCTTAAAAAGTATTTTATTTATTTTGATAAAGGGCATCAAATCTTTTTTGGAATAGATCATAATAAGCAAATATTAGTCAGTGATCTCATTAACCCAATATCCATGTCATTAACACAAAGTCAAACAACAGGCTTCCACAATCAACTGAGAGTTCTGAGCAAATGGTCAATGAAATGGTGTAAGCTTAATGAAAAAGGCAAAAAGCAGCACAAGAATGGAACACAAAGATTAAAAAAGTCCTTCGTAGGCAATTAGAGGGCTTAGGTATTTGAACAGTTGTTCACACCAGTACATAAGGCAACATAGGGAAAAAAAGCACAAACAAGGGAAAAAATGACACTCAATAAAACAGGAAGAAATAAAGCAGAGAAATTTCGCATTTAAACATTAAGTGTGACTCTAACGAGTCTTCATATACTACTAGAGACCTATGGACCAAGATTTTACCAGATTCTAACAAGGGAAACCAGTGGTTTAGAAGCCATGCCTTGAGATAGGCCTAAGCAAACTAATTTTTTTTCTAAGTAACTATTTGGAAAATCTGTTTAGAGTTCATTCTTTGTGTCAGCCTATTGTTCAATTAACCTTTTTGTGTCTATAGTCCCAAGTTAAAGGATGTTATTCAGCTGTGAAAACAGAAATGTTAAAAAAAAAAAACCAACCAAATATATTTGAGCCTGGTTTTGGCACCTCAGTAGCAATAATGGAGACAAGGATTTTGGTTAACAGTTACACTAGTAAATTTCTTATGTCTGAACTCAAATCAGGGTTCCCCAACCTCAGTGCTTTCGAATTTTTGAACTGGATAATTTTTGTTATGGAGGACTTCCCTATGCATTTTAGGGTATTTAGGGTATCTCTGATCAATAGCACACATGTGCACACACACACTCAACCAAAAATGTCTTGGAGGTGGGGGGAGAGGGAAGGGGACAGTCAGAAGTGGGAGAGGGAGGCGGGCAGGAGACAAAATTGTCCCTGATTGAGGAACACTTAGACTAAATCTAAACTGAGCATTGAGTAACATGTAACGGTGATAATTACAGCTCCAAATGACGATCATGGGGCATTTCAAGTTTAAATTCTTGGGCTTATTAAACTCTTCAGATGAAATTTCCAAAACAGTCCTTGATTTTTGCAAATATCATTACATATTTGCATGCGGGCAGTTAATTAAAGTCAATTTTAAACTATCAATGTTGAACGAAAATCCCCAAATTTCCCAGCCACAAAATGAAAGTATGTGTGGATGCAAATGAGAGAAGGGCATGACTTTCATCTGTTTGTATGTTCTTTAAATATATATATATATATATATATACATTCAGAAAAAAAATTCTGTTCACTTTTTAGGGCACATTACAATCTACCCTTGTGACTATGACAAATGCCTCCTTCACTGTTGGAAACAGACAGGCAAAGGAAGAAATGGGCCAGCACTCTTGCAAGCACTTTGAATCTATGTAAAGTTGGATTTAATCATTTACTGATTCATACAGGTTTCCCACATACTTTCTAGAGCAATTTCAATAGGGAGGAAAAAAAAAAATACCAAAGCTACTGTCCTAGTGGCAGTATCATTTACAGTGATCAACTACCAGTCATATGGTTTTGATGAAAAATGCCTTGTAGAGAAGAATTCCTGCAAGAAGACAGAATACCAGTAGTTACCTTTTGACATCCAGGAAAAAGAAATTGTGATTACAGTTTCCTAAATGGCCAAGTTTGTGGAGGAAGTATCCATTCACATTCCCCCCAGGGTTACTCTACCACTACCCCTTTTCCAGTTTTTGAAGGACATCTGAGTCTAAATGATTCCCAAGTTCATTTAAGCATCACTATCCTGAGACCTAGGTGGTCACATAGGTGAGGCTGTTTGTGTCTTGCACGACATGAGGAAGTGACAATGTTTTATGATACTGAAGCCTAGGACCTCCAAGGACCCTTTAATTTGAATGTCCTTGTCTACATGACCTCTGAGGTAGCCACACATTTTTCACTGACCAACCTATAAACCCTGAATTCTTTATTCTACAACCTGAGGTTGATGGTGCACCAGAGTATTTGGAAATGGCATTTGTAATTGGTCTCCTTGGCATTTGACTGCCTTCCTTCCCAACTGCTTTTTGACTACTTGTCTTGCCCCAGTTACTCTTTGCCTTATAAGACCCTCAGGAAGAACCTTGACCATATTCTAGTCGTAGATGCTAACCTTTCTACTAACCACTGAGTGAACCTACAAATCTTTATCTTCCCTTTATGAACAATAAAAAGTCAGTAATCTGCTGTCAATAACAAACTATACAGAGGTATGTGCTCTAGATTGATTCAAAATTCTAAATATTAAATCATCTGATTTTTACTATATTTTATGGAAGATGGTATTTTCCAAAGTTGGCAGCAATACTTTTCATCCCACATGCACTTTATTTTTTAATTGGAGTATAACTGCTTTACACAGCTGTGTTAGTTTTTCTGTACAACAATGTGAATCAGCTATATGTATATATATATCCCATTTCTCTTGACTCTCGCTCCTACCCTTGACCCCCACATCCCAATACTCTAGGTCATCACGGAGCACTAAGCTGAGCCCCCTGTGCTATGTAACAGCTTCCCGCTAGCTAGCTATTTTAAACATGGTAGTGTATATATATGTCAATGCTGCTGTCTCAAATATGACCCAGCAATCCCACTACTGGGCATACACCCTGAGAAAACCACACGCTCTTTTAAAACATTGCTACTTCCTCCACCAAGGTAAAGTCTGTGCCCTCACCTCTGAAACCTGGGCAGGCCTTTGTGAGTGCCTCACCAAGAGAGTATAATGAAATAGACACTTTGTCATTTTCAAGGCTATGTCATAGCCTTTCTGCCTGTCTTTCAGGATACTCACTCTTGGGAGCACCAAGCCATGAAGAAGCCCAAACAGTCCATGGAAAGAGTCCTGTGGAGAGAAACTATGGACCCTGGTCCACAGCACTGGCAGAAGTTTCAGCTGACTACCAACACCAGCTGACCATACAGGTGATTGAGCCATCTTGAAAGTAAACACTTCACTCCCGCAGTAAACCTACGGTGATGGTTGGTAATTTAGTCACTAAGTTGTGTCTGACTCTTGCAACCCCATGGACTGCAGACTGCCAGGTTCCTCTGTCCATAGGATTTCCCAGGCAAGAATATTGGCGTGGGTTGCCATTTCCTCCTCCAGGGGATCTTCCCGACTCAGGGATTGAAACCAGGTGCATTGCAGGCAGAATCTTAACCACTGAGCCACCAGGGGAGCTCATCAGTAAACTTACGCATGTGTGTATGGCTGCTTCAGCCATGTCTAACTCTCTGTGATACTATGAACTGTAGCATGCCAGGCTCCGCTGTCCATGGAGATTCTCCAGATAAGAAAACTAGAGTGGGTTGCCATGCCCTCCTCCAGAGCATCTTTCTAACCTAGGCATCGAACCCAGGTCTTCTGCATTGCAAGTGGATTTTTTACCGCCTGGGGCCACCATAGAAGCTCCGATAAACCAATAATATAATTGACATGATATAGAGGAGGGACAAGCCTGAGAAGAGACCATTTAAGCTCTACCCAAATTGCAGATCTATGAGCAATGATTTAGTGATTTAGAGCAATGATTTAGTGACTTCAAGGAAGAGTGAAAAGTAAAGTCACTCTGTCATGTCTGACTCTTTGGGACCCCATGTACTGTAGCCCACCAGGCTCCTCTGTCCATGGAATTCTCCAGAGTGAATACTAGACTGGGTTGCCCTTTCCTACTCCAGGAGATCTTCCCTACTCAGGGATCAAACCTGGGTCTCCTGCATTGCAGACAGATTCTTTACCATCTGAGCCATTAGGGAAGCCCATTTAAGTGGCATTAGGCCACTAAATTTGGGGGTAGTTACACAGCAAAGGATAACTAATATATACCTTATTATGTCAAGAATTAGCATATATGTTTTAGACTTCAGGAATTTATCCAGAAAAAACTCTTGGACAAGTGCTTTGGTAAATATTTTAAAATAATGTTTATTATAAGCCTGTTTATTTTAGAGAAAAATGTTTAATCTAAATATCTAACAATTTAGACTGTCAATATATGGCACATTGTGTGATACTGGACCATTATTTGAAAAGATGACATTTGAAGTATATTGAGATAAAATTTTTTCAAGGATGACCATACAACAGGGGTTTTTGCTTCATTCTATTAAGAGTAACTGACATACAATATTATATTACTTTCAGGTGTACAACATAATGATTCAAGATTTGCATACAGTGTGAAATGATCACAATAAGCCTAGTCACCATCTGTCACCATATAGTTTTCTTTTTCCTTGTGATGAGAACTTTTCAAATTTACTTTCATACAACTTTCAAATTTACAATCAATATTATTGACTAGAGTCACCATGCTGTCCATTTAATTCCCATGACATTTATTTTCTAACTCAAAGTTTGTATCTCTTGATCCCCTTCACCCACTTTTGACCCCCAATAATCCTCCCCTCTGACAACTACCAACTTGTTCTCTGTATCTCTGAGTTTTGTATTTTCATTTATTTTGTTTTTTTTTTTTTTTAGATTCCACATGTAAGTAAAGTCATACAATCTTTGTCTTTCTGTTTGACTTATTTCACTTAGCATAACACTCTCAAGTTCTATCCATGTTGCTACAAATGGCAAGATTTTATTACTTTTATGGCTGAGTTGTGTTTCATTGCATACATATACCACATCTTCTTTATCTTCTTTATCTATTCATCCATTGATGGACACTTCAGTTGTTTCCACCTCTTTGCTATTGTAAATAATACTGCAATGAACAAAGGGGTGCATACATCTTTTCAAATTAGTGTCTTCACTGTTGGATGGATAGATATTTATTAATGTTATATCTTCTTATTGGATTGACAATGTTATCAATATAGTATGCTCATCTTTGTGTTTTAATAAACTCTTTGTTTTAAAGACTTTTGTCAGACTTCTCTGGTGGTCCAGTAGTTAAGAATCTGCTTGCCAATACAGGGACATGGGTTTGATCCCTAGTCCAGGAAGATTCCACATGCTGTGGGGCAACTAAGCCCACATGTCACAACTACTGAAGCCCGTGCACCCGAGAGCCTGCGCTCTGCAACAAGAGAAATCACAGCAATGAGAGGCCCATGCACCACAACTAGAGAGCAGCCTCCACTTGCCACAATTTGAAAAAGTCACCTACAGCGACGAAGACCCAGTGCAGTCAAAAATAAATAGATCATTTTAAACATAATAAAGTCTATTTTTTCCTGTTTTAAGTATAACTATCCCAGCTTTCATTTGGTTTTAATTTGCAAGAAACACCATTTCCCATTCCTTTACTGTCAGGTTGTGTGTGTCCTAACATCTGATGGGAATCTCTTACCAGCAGCATACAGATGGGCTTTGTGTTTTTATCTGTTCAGCCACTGTATGTTTTTCGGTAGAATTTAGTCTGGTTACATTTAGAAACATTGATAGGTATATACTTATCAGGGCTTCCCAGGTGGTGCTAGTGGTAAAGAACCCACCTGCCAATGCAGGAGACAAAAGAGATGTGGGATCGATCTCTGGGTGGGAAATACCCCTTGCAGGAGGAAATTGCAACCCACTGCAGTATTCTTGCCTTGACAATCCCATGGATAGAGGAGCCTAGCAGGCTACAGTCCATGAGGTTGCAGAGAGTTGGACATGACTGAAGCAATTTATCACACACACACACACCCATACTTATTACCAACCTGTTAATTGTTTTCTGGCTGTTTTGTAGTTCCTCTTTGTTCCTTTCCTCTTTTTTGCTTTTTTTTTGCTCTCTTCATTTGTAATCTGATTACATTCTATAGTGTCTGCTAGATTCCTTTCTCCTTATCTTTTGCGTACCTACTATAGGTTTTTGCTTTGGGGTTACCATGAGGCTCTGGACAGAGGAGCCTGGTAGGCTGCAGTCCATGGGGTCACTTAGAGTCAGACATGACTGAGCGACTTCACTTTCACTTTTTACTTTTATGCATTGGAGAAGCAAATGGCAACCCACTCCAGTGTTCTTGCCTGGAGAATCCCAGGGATGGGGTCGCACAGAGTCCGACACAACTGAAGTGACTTAGCAGTACCATGAGGCTCACATGTAATAGCCTTTTAACTTAATATCAAATTAAACACATTTTAACTTAATAGCAAGTTCTAACACATAAGTTTGAACACATTCTAAAACTTTCATTTTATTCCCACTGCCTCAGGTTTTATGTTTTTGATGTTCCATTTTATATCTTTTATTTTGTATATACCTTGACCAGTTATAGTTACAATTCTTTTTTGCTATTTTTGTCTTTAAACCTCCATACTAGCTTTAATGAAATTTATCTACAACCTTTAACATACATTTACCTTTATCAGTGAGATAATCATATCCATAGGTTTTCTTGTTACAAATTAGTGCCCTTTCTTTTCAGCTTAAAGTAGCCTCTTTAACATTGCCTGGAAGGCTGGTTCAGTGGTAATGAGATGCTTTAGCTTTTGCTTGTCTGAAAAGCTCTTTATCTCTCCTTCAGTTCTGAATGGTAGCCTTGAGGGAGAGAGTGCTCTTGGTTGGACTTTTTTTTTTCCTTTCAGCATTCTGAATATATCATTCACTCTCTTCTGACTTGAAAAGCTTCTGTTGAGAACTCTGCTTACATCTTATGGGAGTTCCTTTGTACATAATAAGTTGTATTTCTCTTGCTGCTTTAAGATTTTTTTTACTTCTGACAACTTAGTTTTAATTAGTCTAAGTCTCTTTGGGTTTATCTTGCTTTGAACTCTTTGAGCTTGTTGGATCTAGACATCTATTTCCTTCCCCAGGCTAGGGATGTTTCAGCCATTATTTCTTCATGTATGTTTTCTGCCTGTTTCTCTCTCTTCTCCTTCTGGGACCCCTATAATGTGAATGTTATTCCACTTCATGTGGAATAACACTTTCATAACATTCCACTTTCATGCTCCATGAAAATATCTTCACTTTTTAAGATTCTTTTTCCTTTTTCTCTGTTTGAGTTCCACTGCCTTGTCTTCCAGATCACTAATCCTTTCTTCTGCTTTATTTAGTCTGCTGTTGAATTCCTCTAGTTTTCCATTCAGTTATTGGATTCCTTAGCTTTGTGATTTTGTTTTGGACTTTCTTATATTTTCTGTCTCCTTGTTAAAATTTTCACTGTATTCATCCATTATTCTCCTGAGTTTGGTGACCATCTTTATGACCATTACTTTGAACTCTTTATCAGGTAAATTACATATATCTATCTCATCAAGGTCCTTCTGGAGTTAGCCTAGTTCTTTTGTTTGGAACACATTCCTGTCTCCCCATTTTGCATGAGCCTCTGTGTTTGTTTCTATGTATCAAGCAAAGTAGCTATCCCTCCCAGTCTTGAAGGGGTAGCCACAGACAGCAGATGAACCTTATCATTTAACTTTGCCCTAACTCTTGGTTGTCATGTGAAACTTTGTGATTCTCTAAACAGTCTGATTTATCCCTGATAGGTCCCAGTTGCTGGTGTTGTGCCAAGACCTATGAGCATTGCAGAGGGAGGTATCCTCAGTCAACAGGGAGTTTCAGGCTCATTAGAAGCTAGACCCTCAGGCAGCAGCTGTTAAGCTATGCAAATATACACTGCCCTGTGGGACCACAATTGTTAAACCCTGCTTTTCTCCCATCCAAGAAATCTGGAGGTGTCCCTTAGTGACAGCTACAAAAAATCAGAGCTCTGGTTCAGTGTGTGAGCTACTTTCTGTGAAGTACCAGTGAGCTACAGCAAAAGGCCAAGGGTGACGGCAGAGCTTGGTGTCCCTATTTGACATTCTCTGAGAGTACTTCTGTATCCTCTAAAAGTAGGATAATCATAAGTGTGTCCCTCAGGCTGAAGTCCCAGGAGGAGTACTCAGACCTTTTTCACAAGGAGACTGGGGGAATGAGTCTGCTTTCTGCAGTTCCCTGAGGATAGTAACTTTCCTAGAACTGCCCCTCCAAATTTCAGACCCATGGAGCCCAGAAATGCAAACTTCTCAACCTTCAGACCAAGGCCTTGGTACCCCTCTTTGCTGGGACTATGGTAGTGGCACAGGATGGGGCACACCCACCAAGCCAGCAGGTTAAAGGGAAAGTGCAAAAATAGTGCTTATTAGTGACAATGCTAGCAAAGTAGAGAGCAAATGCAAAATACCATAGTCACTAGTGCCTCTGTCCCCAGAGAGTCCCAGCAGATTCCTGACCCTCAAGGAGATGCTTTAAGATTTGCAAATGAGTTTCCCATATGGTCTGGGCGCCTTTCAAATTGCTGCTTTTGCACTTGGTCCTGGGTTAAGCGAGTCTGCGGTTGAGCCCTTTAAGAGTTGAATCTCTCCATTCCCTACAAACCTGTGGTTCTCCTGAACAGTAAAGCCCAATTGGTTTTCAAAGCCAGACCTTTGGCATGAGGGAGGTCATTTCTTCAATGCAAGTCCCAAGAGTTGGGGCCTGATGGAGGAGGGCCCAGAACCCTCACTCCTCAGGGCGATGCTCCCTAGTTGTGATCTCTCTTCCTGCTGTAGGTTGCCAAGTTGGGGGTCAGGTTTTTGACAAGACTGTGCCACTGCCTTTCCTGTGCAGCTCACCTCAATGTGACTGTTTTATCCTTTGTTGTGGAGGAGCTGTTCAGCTAGTGTTTAGGTCTTTTTCAGAAGGAATTGATCTTCATTAGCTGTAGAGTTGCTGTGTCCATTGAAGGAGATGAATTCAGGACTGTCCTACATCACTGTCTTGAACTGCTAGCCCCTAAACAGCAGTTTTTAAAACAGTATGCATGCAATGTTTCAATTTTTGTAATGTGTTTGTGTGTATATTTATATATTTAATATATGGGAAAAATTGTTAAGATCCATACTCCAAAATACACTTAAAGTTTACCTCTGCATGAGGGCAAAGGAGTGATTTTTTTTTTCTGCTCATTTGCATATTCTAAATTTTCTTATTAAATGCAGAATGCTGAAATAATGTTCAAAGACTTTAAGGAAAATAAAGGATTTCTCTTTATAATTTTAGTGTAAGAAAAAGGATCATATCAGGCCATTTCAGCTTATTGTTGTGTCACCAGAAAAAGGACCAAAACCAAATTTCTTTTCTTTCCAAAGTGCCAACTGGCAAGCTAGGGGCACAAATGCCAACAGACACACTTCTGTGGTTGAAAGGTTAGGGGCTGGCAGCAACAACAGCAGTAATAACCCCGGCATCTAGTGTGATTCTTAAAATCCTCTGTCATCATGGGGAGAGTGAGTCAAGCGACCGTTCCATGTGGAGGGAAAAGTTAATTCCTTATGTCTGAAAGGCAAGTTTGGACAGAGCCTTAGATGGTCAAAGAGAAGAACTTGGGTCCCCAAAGAGGACAACTTTGCCAACCCAATCTACAACATTTAAATCCGGCTCTCAGGTTTTCTCAATTATGTGCACACATTCTGCCTTGTCGAAAAGACCTTGTTTCCTTTTCTTCTGATGTCAAATAGTGCAGTGAAAACTGTGTCATGCCTTTCCCTGGATATACTAAGGGTTTGTAGTGGTAATGCACCAACACATAAGGCCTTGGAAGAGGTGTGTGTAGGTGAGGTTGGGGCTAGAGGAATGTCCTACCACCAGTCACTTGAACTTCAACCTGAAACTTCAAACTCTTCAAGGGGAAAAAAGAAAAAAAAAAACTGCATTATTTAAATGGCTGCATCATATAAATTGTTCTCATGGAAGTGGCAGCTCATTCACTTTGGAATAAAAGGAAAAAGCTGCTGCGATAATATTCCTCTATCCTCTCCCCTTCTGCTCCTCCAAGAGAGACTCCTTATTAGTTATTCGCAGTAGAATACAGAAACTTCATTTTCCTGCTCCTACATGGGTTGCAGTTTAGCTCAAACCATCTGAACTGGGGCTGCAGCCCATCCTTGGAGGCTTGGCACAAAAGATTTATAAAATTGGTCCTAAGTACCTCATATGGGTCACAAAACAATGAAAGGGGAAGCCTGAATGTTAAACAAAATGCATTACCTGTGGTAGGCTGCCTGCCTGAGTATCATAGGAGAAGGCTCAAGAAGAAGCCCTAAGAAGCTAACCCAGGTTTTTTCTCAACCATAAGTAGGAGTCCAGGGTTTCTAATCTGGAGAGGTAGGATAGGAGAAAATATCAGAGAATGGCACTTGTGAATTGCTTATTGAGTCTAAAGTAGCCTAAGTAATTACAAAGTACTGAGCAAGCAATACACAAATTTCACAAGGAAGCTTTGAGTACTCCAGACTTGGGGTTTTATTCTTGTTCTGCTACTTGCTGATATGCAATTATACGCTAAATATTTCATTCTTATCCTGAGTGATGTGTCAACTTGATTGGGACATTGAGTGTCCAGACATTTGGTCAAATATCACCCTGGGTGTGTCTATGAGAATATTTCTGAATGAGATGAACAGATCATTTGACAAATTAAAGCAGACTGCCCTCCCTAATGCCGGTGGGCCTCATCCAATCAACTGAAGATGTGAACAGAACAAAGTCTGTAAAAGCAGGAATTCCCCCTGCCAGCCTACCTTGAGCTGGGACACTTTTTTCTTGCCTTCAGACCCAAATTTATACTACTGGCTCTCAGGGCTGTGGACCAGACCAGACTATGTATATCTGTTTCACTGGAGAACTCTAATACAACCTGCTTCTTTGTCCGTAATTTGGGGGTAACGCTTATCTGGTAAGACCTCTGCAAATGAGATAAGTGAAATGTGTACCATCAGCTCTGGTGTACAGTTGGCACACAATACATATTGGCTCTCTCCCTAACTTATACTTGCCTGCGATAAGATTTGCTTGCTCCCCTTTTTAGTAAGTCAGTCCTCTAAGCTTATGCTGAGTGCACTGGGTATGTACCATAGTTCACAGACTCAGGTGTGTAATAAACATCATTTTATTTCCTTTATAGCAACTTGATTCAGACCCCAGGCACACATACCACAAGACTGAAGGCATATTCTCAGTACTGAGATTCTCTCTACTTCCAGGGGAGGGATTAAGGATATTTTGTGTTACTCAGAAAACAGGAAAAGGTAACAATCTCTAGTTATAGTTGACGTTCACACTGGCCAAGTTGTTCCTTGAGGTCCAAAGATGGCTGCTTCCTTGCCATGCACAGTTCCCTGGAATCAAGGTGGAGATGCTCTGGTACCCAGGGCTCTACCAGTCAAGTCACCTTCCCCTACCCTGCATAGCATCCCCAACCCTGACGACTCCTCAGGTGCTGCCACCCCAAAGGGCCCCCTGATACGAAACTACTCACATCCATATCGTATTTCACCTGATTTGAGAAAATTTGAGAAATGTAAAATGTATGGATCTACAATTTAGCTAAATAAAGATAAAGTACATCAGATCACTTAAAGAAGGGCAAGAGGAGTGATTTCTATTATCTCATGCTTTTGGTAAAACCAGTTCTTGGAGCCAACTACTAACAAACATTGGGAGTGGGAATAAGTCATACGCACTTTTGGAGTGTGGGAATAAGTCATACTCACTTTTAAATAGTGTTTTCTAATCATATCCTTCACAGAGCAATGCTATTGAGAATATATTTCATAGTTTTGAACTCTGTACCATTTTGAACTTTATACTATCTGTGCATCCAAAAAATCAGAGGTATGCTAATGCAGATAAATGTAGCTATGGTGAAAGCACAAAGAAGGAAACTGATAGAAACAACTTATTTTAAAACTAAATCTTTAAAATGTTGAGAAAAAAAACAAGGAGAATATAGGATCACAGATCACCAATAACGTTTCTGTATTTTAAAGGAAAACACTTGAGGAATACCAGATAGTAAAACCCACTGGTGAGCAACCTAGCAAATTCAAATCAATTTGACACCAAAGACTGGCAAACTTCAGCAAAATTTCAGATGACACAAAACTGGCCAAGATGATGGGTGACAGAATCAAAGTTCAAAACTACCTTGTCAATATGAAACAAGCTTCTAAAAGTAAAAGCACATATATAATTTTCAGTGTGGATCATAATAAACTATGGAATATTCTTCAAGAGATGGGCATACCAGACCATCTGACCCACCTCTTGAGAAACCTGTATGCAGGTCAGGAAGCAACAGTTAGAACTGGTCATGGAACAACAGACTGGTTCCAAATCAGGAAAGGAGTACGTCAAGGCTGTATATTGTCACCTGCTTAATTAACTTATATGAAGAGTACATCATGAGAAATGCTGGGCTGGAAGAAGCACAAGCTGGAATCAAGATTGCCAGCAGAAATATCAATAACCTCAGATATGCAGATGACACCACCCTTATGGCAGAAAGTGAAGAAGAACTAAAGAGCCTCTGATGAAAGTGAAAGAGCAGAGTGAAAAAGTTGGCTTAAAGCTCAACATTCAGAAAACTAAGATCATGGCATCCAGTCCCATCACTTCATGGCAAATAGATGGGGAAACAGTGGAAACAGTGGCTGACTTTATTTTTCTGGGCTCCAAAATCACTGCAGATGGTGATTGCAGCCATGAAATTAAAAGACACTTACTCCTTGGAAGGAAAGTTATGACCAACCTAGACAGCATATTGAAAAGCAGAAATATTACTTTGTCAACAAACGTCCGTCTAGTCAAGGCTATGGTTTTTCCAGTGGTCATGTATGGATGTGAGAGTTGGACTATAAAGAAAGCTGAGCGAAGAAGAATTGATGGTTTTGAACTGTGGTGTTAGAAAAGACTCTTGAGAGTCCCTTGGACAGGAAGGAGATCCAACCAGTCCATCCTAAAGGAGATCAGTCCTGAGTGTTCATTGGAAGGACTGATGCTGAAGCTGAAACTCCAATACTTTGGCCACCTGATGCAAAGAGCTGACTCACTTGAAAAGACCCTGATGCTTGGAAAGATAGAAGGCAGGAGGAGAAGGGGATGACAGAGGATGAGATGGTTGGATGGCATCACCAACTCAATGGATATGAGTTTGGGTAAACTACGGGAGTTTGTGATGGACAGGGAGGCCTGGTGTGCTGCAGTTCATGGGGTTGCAAAGAGTCGGACATGACTGAGTGACTGAAATGAAACCAAATTGGGGTTTAAAAATATTAACTGCTCCTGTACACTGTGCTATTGGCCTATTTAAACAAAAATTAAAAAGAGATTTGGATTCATAAGAATAACATGGGGGAGGAGCCAAGATGGCGGAGGAGTAGGACGGGGAGACCACTTTCTCTCCTACAAATTCATCAAAAGAATATCTGAACGCAGAGAAAACTTCACAAAACAACTTCTGATCGCTAGCTGAGGTCATCATGCGCCCAGAAAAGCAGCCCATTGTCTTTGAAAGGAGGTGGGACAAAATATAAAAGATAAAAAGTGAGACAAAAGAGCTAAGGACGGATATTCGGCCCGGGAAGGGAGTCTTTAGTGGAGGTTTCCAGACACCGGGAAACCCTCGCACTGGCGGGCCTGGGGGAAGTGTTTGAATCTAGGAGGGCAACCTGACTGGGAGGGAAACAATAAATAAAACCCACAGATTACGTGCCTAAAAGCAACTCTCAGCAGAAAAGTACCCCAGACACCCGCATCCGCCACCAGCAAGTGGGGGCGGCACAGAGAGGAGCGGGCGGCATTGCTTGGGGTAGGGTCCGGGCCTGAGTGCCCTGAGGACAATCGGAGCTTTTGTGAGTTGCCAACTTGAACTGTGGGAGAGCAAAAGAGAGAGAGAAAATTAACCGGCCCAAACACGCTGCCGGCCGTTCGCAGAACAAAGGGACCGAGAAAGTCCAGAGATGAGCTTGCAGACTGCGGACCGGCCCAGACCCGCCGGAGGTGGGAGCAGGTCGCGGCAAGACACAGGGCGCAGGCACCCGACCGGCGCGGGCGGGGACTGGGGCTGGGGATGCGGAGGGCAGAAGGCGCACGCACCCGGCTGGCGCCGGCGGAAACCGAGATTGGGATCGCGGAAGGGAGCAGGCGCGCCGCACCTGGGGAGAGTGCGCCTGTCAAGCCCCTGGCTGCCTGGACCGCTCTGACGGGGAAGGCACAATAGCGGACGCAGCCTTTTCCTCCTCGCTTTTGTGGAACACCCGAGGGCTGGAACCGCGCGCAGCGCGGGGCGCGCTCCATATGGAGCAGCCGGGAGCCTGAGCAGCGCAGACGGAGAAAGCAGCGTCAGCCCCTCCCGGCAGCGCCAGCCCGCCCCCGCAGGGCCAGCCCCTCCCCGCAGCGTCAGCCCCTCCCCGCAGGGCCAGCCCCTCCCCGCAGCGTCAGCCCCTCCCCGCAGCGCCAGCCCCTCTTTGCAGCGCGACGGAACTAGCTACCTGAATAAGAGTCCACCTCCGCCCGCCTGTGTCAGGGCGGAAATGAGGCTCTGAAGACACCGGCAAACAGAAGCCAAATAAACAAAGGGAACCACTTTAGAAGGGACCGGTGCAACAGATTAAAATCCCTGTAGAAAACACTGATTACACCGGAAGGGGCCTGTAGATATCGATAAGTGTAAGCTGGAACGAGGAGATATCTGAAACTGAGCCGAACCCACACTGACCGCAACAGCTCCAGAGAAATTCCTAGATATATTTTTACTTTTTTTTTTTTTAAGTAAGAAAAAAAAATTTTTTTTTATTTTTTCTTTTTTATTTTTTCTCTTTTATTTTCCTTTAAAATTCCCTATTACTCCCCCATTACTCCTTAACTTTCATTTTCATAGATTTTTACGATTTTTTTAATTAGGGGTATTTTTTTTTCTCCTTTTTCTCTTCTATTTTCTATTTTTCTTTTTCTCTTATTTCTTTGAAAATCCTCTAGTACTCCTCTACTACTCCTTAATTTTCATTTTCAATACACTATAACCTTACCAAAAAAAAAAAAAAGAAGAAGAAGAGAAGCCCTATTTTTAAACTGAACTTCATATGTATTTTTAAAAATTTTTTTCTGTGTGTTTTGGTTTTAATATAGTATTTTTAAGAGTCTAATCTCTACTCTGGATTTTTAATTTTTGTTTTTCAATATATGATATAAATTATGAACATTTAAGAATCCAATATTCAGTTCCCATTTTTATTCAGGAGTGTGTTGATTATTCTCTCCCAATCTTGACTCTCTTGTTTTCTACCTCAGAACACCTCTATTTCCTCCTTTCCCCTTCTCTTCCCAATCCAATTCTGTGAATCCTGGTGGGTGTCTGGGCTATGGAGAACACTCTGGGAACAGACAACTGCGTAGATCTGTCTCTCTCCTCTTGAGTCCCCCTTTTTCGCCTCCTGCTCATCACTATCTCCCTCCTCCCTCTCCTCTTCTTCATGTAACTCTGTGAACCTCTCTGGGTGTCCCTAACGGGGGAGAATCTTTTTGCCATTAACCTAGAAGTTTTATTATCAGTGCTGTATAGTTGGAGAAGTCCTGAGACTACAGGAAGAATAAAACTGAAATCCAGAGGCAGGAGACTTAAGCCCAAAATTGGAGAACACCAGAAAACTCCTGACAACATGGAACTTTAAGTAATAAGTGACCGTCCAAAAGCCTCCATACCTACACTGAAACCAACCACCGCCCAAGAGCCAATAAGTTTTAGAGCAAGACATACCACGCAAATTCTCCAGCAACGCAGGAACATAGCCCTGAACGCCAACATACAGGCTGCCCAAGGTGACACCTAACACATAGACCCATCTCAAAACTCATTACTGAGCACTCCATTGCTCTCCAGAGAGAAGAAATCAAGTTCCATGCACCAGAATACTGATGCAAACTTCCCTAACCAGGAAACCTTGACAAGCCAATCATCTAACCCCACCCACTGGGTAAAACCTCCACAATAAAAAGGAACCACAGACCTCCAGAATACAGAAAGCCCAGCCCAGACACAGCAATCTGAACAAGATGAAAAGGCAGAGAAATACCCAACAGGTAAAGGAACATGAAAAATGCCCACCAAGTCAAACAAAAGAGGAAGAGATAGGGAAGCTACCTGAAAAAGAGTTTAGAATAATGATAATAAAAATGACCCAAAATCTTGAAAACAAAATGGAGTTACAGATAAATAGCCTGGAGACAAAAATTGAAAAGATACAAGAAATGTTTAATAAAGACCTAGAAGAAATAAAAAAGAGTCAATTAAAAATGAATAATGCAATGAATGAGATCAAAAACACTTTGAAGGGAACCAAGAGTAGAATAATTGAGACAGAAGATAGGATAAGTGAGGTAGAAGATAAAATGGTGGAAATAAATGAAGCAGAGAGGAAAAAAGAAAAAAGGATCAAAAGAAATGAGGACAACGTCAGGGACCTCTGGGACAATGTGAAACGCCCCAACATTCGAATCATAGGAGTCCCAGAAGAAGAAGACAAAAAGTAAGGCCATGAGAAAATACTCGAGGAGATAATAGCTGAAAACTTCCCTAAAATGGGGAAGGAAATAGCCACCCAATTCCAAGAAACCCAGAGAGTCCCAAACAGGATAAACCCAAGGCGAAACACCCCAAGACACATAATAATCAAATTAACAAAGATCAAACACAAAGAACAAATATTAAAAGCAGCAAGGGAGAAACAACAAATAACACACAAAGGGATCCCCATAAGGATAACAGCTGATCTATCAATAGAAACCCTCCAGGCCAGAAGGGAATGGCAGGACGTACTGAAAGTAATGAAAGAAAATAACCTACAACCTAGATTACTGTATCCAGCAAGGATCTCATTCAGATATGAAGGAAAATTCAAAAGCTTTACAGACAAGCAAAAGCTGAGAGAATTCAGCACCACCAAACCAGCTCTTCAACAAATGCTAAAGGATCTTCTCTAGACAGGAAACACAGAAAGGTTGTATAAACGTGAACCCAAAACAACAAAGTAAATGGCAATGGGACCACACCTATCAATAATTACCTTAAATGTAAATGGGTTGAATGCCCCAACCAAAAGACAAAGATTGGCTGAATGGATACAAAAACAAGACCCCTATATATGCTGTCTACAAGAGACCCACCTCAAAGCAAGAGACACATACAGACTAAAAGTGAAGGGCTGGAAAAAAATATTTCATGCAAACGGAGACCAAAAGAAAGCAGGAGTCGCAATACTCATATCAGATAAAATAGACTTTCAAATAAAGGATGTGAAAAGAGACAAAGAAGGACACTACGTAATGATCAAAGGATTAATCCAAGAAGATATAACAATTATAAATATATATGCAGCCAACATAGGAGCACCACAATATGTACGGCAAATGCTAATGAGTATGAAAGAGGAAATTAATAGTAACACAATAATAGTGGGAGACTTTAATACCCCACTCACAACTATGGATAGATCAACTAAACAGAAAATTAACAAGGAAACACAAACCTTAAATGACACAATGGACCAGCTAGACCTAATTGATATCTATAGGACATTTCACCCCAAAACAATCAACTTCACCTTTTTCTCAAGTGCACACGGAACCTTCTCCAGAATAGATCACATCCTGGGCCATAAATCTGGTCTTGGAAAATTCAAAAAAATTGAAATCATTCCAGTCATCTTTTCTGACCACAGTGCAGTAAGATTAGATCTCAATTACAGGAAAAAAATTGTTTAAAATGCAAACATATGGAGGCTAAATAACACGCTTCTGAATAACCAACAAATCATAGAAGAAATCAAAAAAGAAATCAAAATATGTATAGAAATGAATGAAAATGAAAACACAACAACCCAAAACCTATGGGACACTGTAAAAGCAGTGCTAAGGGGAAGGTTCATAGCATTACAGGCTTACATCAAGAAACAAGAAAAAAACCAAATAAATAACCTAACTCTACACCTAAAGCAATTAGAGAAGGAAAAAATGAAGAACCCCAGAGTTAGCAGAAGGAAAGAAATCTTAAAAATTAGGGCAGAAAAAGCAAAAAAAAAAAAAAAAGTAAAAAAAAATAATAATAAAAAAAATTAGGGCAGAAATAAATGCAAAAGAAACTAAAGAGACCATAGCAAAAATCAACAAAGCTAAAAGCTGGTTTTTTGAAAAAATAAACAAAATTGACAAACCATTAGCAAGACTCATTAAGAAACAAAGAGAGAAGAACCAAATTAACAAAATTAGAAATGAAAATGGAGAGATCACAACAGACAACACTGAAATACAAAGGATCATAAGAGACTACTACCAGCAGCTCTATGCCAATAAAATGGACAACTTGGATGAAATGGACAAATTCTTAGAAAAGTATAACCTTCCAAAACTGAACCAGGAAGAAATAGAAGATCTTAACAGACCCATCACAAGCAAGGAAATCGAAACTGTAATCAAAAATCTTCCAGCAAACAAAAGCCCAGGACCAGATGGCTTCACAGCTGAATTCTACCAAAAATTTAGAGAAGAGCTAACACCTATCTTACTCAAACTCTCCCAGAAAATTGCAGATGAAGGTAAGCTTCCAAACTCATTCTATGAGGCCACCATCACCCTAATTCCAAAACCAGACAAAGATGCCACAAAAAAAGAAAACTACAGGCCAATATCACTGAGGAACATAGATGCAAAAATCCTTAACAAAATTCTAGCAAACAGAATCCAACAACATATTAAAAAAATCATACACCACGACCAAGTGGGCTTTATCCCAGGAATGCAAGGATTCTTTAATATCTGCAAATCAATCAAGGTAATACACCACATTAACAAATTGAAAGATAAAAACCATATGATTATCTCAATAGATGCAGAGAAAGCCTTTGACAAAATCCAACACCCATTCATGATTAAAACTCTCCAGAAAACAGGAATAGGAGGAACATACCTCAACATAATAAAAGCTATATATGACAAACCCACAGCAAGCATCACCCTCAATGGTGAAAAATTGAAAGCATTTCCCCTGAAATCAGGAACAAGACAAGGGTGCCCACTCTCACCACTACTATTCAACATAGTGTTGGAAGTTTTGGCCACAGCAATCAAAGCAGAAAAAGAAGTAAAAGGAATCCAGATAGGAAAAGAAGAAGTGAAACTCTCGCTGTTTGCAGATGACATGATCCTCTACATAGAAAACCCTAAAGACTCTACCAGAAAATTACTAGAGCTAATCAATGAATATAGTAAAGTTGCAGGATATAAAATTAACACACAAAAATCCCTTGCATTCCTATATACTAACAATGAAAAAACAGAAAGAGAAATTAAGGAAACAATACCATTCACCATTGCAACAAAAAGAATAAGATACTTAGGAGTATATCTACCTAAAGAAACAAAAGACCTATACATAGAAAACTATAAAACACTGATGAAAGAAATCAAAGAGGACACAAACAGATGGAGAAATATACCGTGTTCATGGATTGGAAGAATCAATATTGTCAAAATGGCTATACTACCCAAAGCAATCTATAGATTCAATGCAATCCCTATCAAGCTACCAACGGTATTTTTCACAGAACTAGACCAAATCATTTCACAATTTGTATGGAAATACAAAAAACCTCGAATAGCCAAAGTAATTTTGAGAAAGAAGAATGGAACTGGAGGAATCAACCTGCCTGACTTCAGACTCTACTACAAAGCCACAGTCATCAAGACAGTATGGTACTGGCACAAAGACAGAAATATAGATCAATGGAACAGAATAGAAAGCCCAGAGATAAATCCACGAACCTATGGACACCTTATCTTTGACAAAGGAGGCAAGGATATACAATGGAAAAAAGACAACCTCTTTTTGGTCAACCACTTGTAAAAGAATGAAACTAGAACACTTTCTAACACCATACACAAAAATAAACTCAAAATGGATTAAAGATCTAAATGTAAGGCCAGAAACTATAAAACTCCTAGAGGAGAACATAGGCAAAACACTCTCCAACATAAACCACAGCAAGATCCTCTATGACCCACCTCCCAGAATATTGGAAATAAAAGCAAAAATAAACAAATGGGACCTAATGAAACTTAAAAGCTTTTGCACAACAAAGGAAACTATAAGTAAGGTGAAAAGACTGCCCTCAGATTGGGAGAAAATAATAGCAAATGAAGAAACAGACAAAGGATTAATCTCAAAAATATACAAGCAACTCCTGAAGCTCAATTCCAGAAAAATAAATGACCCAATCAAAAAATGGGCCAAAGAACTAAACAGACATTTCTCCAAAGAAGACATACAGATGGCTAACAAACACATGAAAAGATGCTCAACATCACTCACTATCAGAGAAATGCAAATCAAAACCACAATGAGGTACCATTACACGCCAGTCAGGATGGCTGCTATCCAAAAGTCTACAAGCAATAAATGCTGGAGAGGGTGTGGAGAAAAGGGAACCCTCTTACACTGTTGGTGGGAATGCAAACTAGTACAGCCGCTATGGAAAACAGTGTGGAGATTCCTTAAAAAACTGGAACTAGAACTGCCATGTGACCCAGAAATACCACTTCTGGGCATACACACTGAGGAAACCAGATCTGAAAGAAACACGTGCACCCCAATGTTCATTGCAGCACTGTTTATAATAGCCAGGACATGGAAGCAACCTAGATGCCCATCAGCAGATGAATGGATAAGGAAGCTGTGGTACATATACACCATGGAATATTACTCAGCCGTTAAAAAGAATTCATTTGAATCAGTTCTAATGAGATGGATGAAACTGGAGCCCATTATACAGAGTGAAGTAAGCCAGAAAGATAAAGAACATTACAGCATACTAACACATATATATGGAATTTAGAAAGATGGTAATGACAACCCTATATGCAAAACAGAAAAAGAGACACAGAAGTACAGAACAGACTTTTGAACTCTGTGGGAGAAGGTGAGGGTGGGATGTTTTGAAAGAACAGCATGTATATTATCTATGGTGAAACAGATCACCATCCCAGGCTGGATGCATGAGACAAGTGCTCGGGCCTGGTGCACTGGGAAGACCCAGAGGAATCGGGTGGAGAGGGAGGTGGGAGGGGGGATCGGGATGGGGAATACGTGTAAATCTATGGCTGATTCATATCAATGTATGACAAAAACCACTGAAAAATAAAGAAAGAAAGAAAGGGAAAAAAAAAGAATAACTTGAAGCAATTTAATCACTTTAAACATTATTTACATTAAATATTAAATATTACCTTTAAGACATGTGGTGTACGAATCATGGGGTCACCAGTAGCAGAAATCACTAATGATACACCAGTCACATCTCACCGGAAGCGACATGTCTGGTCCTCAACACCATATTATAAGAACAGCATAAACCAGTACAGGAGGTCACTGTGGCAAGAACTGTTTCGTGGTTGACCCAAGACTGCTGCAGGTGTAAGCCAACATTTTCTTCAGTCCTTGTCTCAACCCATCCAAGAGTCAAACATCCTATGAGAAGAGGACTCACTGACTGAGCTGAGATCACTTCACTAACCCTTTGGCGGGCCAGAGTAGTGACAAGTCTCCAAAAATCTCCTCTGACTTCCGTAGTCAAAAGTGCACACATCTCAATTTATTATACTACCAAGATACCTTACATTACAGAGATTATGTCTCAAAAGGACACTGGAGAAAATGATGCTGAGTAATAAAAAGCTGATGTTAAAAATGTAATGAGAATCATTTAACAGGAGAGAAAATGAATCAACAGTTGACTTTGAGATTAGCTATTTGTCCCTCCCTACAATGAGTAGAATAACTTTGAGAAATGGTAAGACGGCCCAAACTCTGTTGTTGCATGTTCAGTCATATCTTTGACCAAAAGCCATGAGCAGGAGGGGAATCTTAAGCACCTAAGGTTCTCCCTCAAAAGAGACACTATAAGGCGGACCCACTAATAACCCCATGGGAAATAATTTATCCTAAAGGAAGAGTCAAGAGACACAAAGACAGTAGGCCAGAAACCTAGGTGAAAGGCAATTGTGAAGAAAGCACTGTACATCAAAGTTACCACGCAACTCAGCGTAGGCCCCATGGGTTCAGTCCCATATCTTAGTAGAGAAACCCACAATAATGTATTAAAAAGTAAAAGAACATTTTCTGGCTAAGATGACATTGTAAACTTACAGTCTAAGTCTCCCCTCTTCCACCATGCTTTGCTTCAAACAGGTAGCAATGACAGATGACACTTAAAAAAAAAAAAAAATCTAAAACATGCAGTCATATCTTTGCAGAGAAAAAAGCAACCTAGAACACAAAGCAGCAAGCGCGCTGAAGCTACAGATGCGCCAGGCTCTGGGCCTGAGATCTGTCGGAGGCTGACCAGAGTCTGCATGAAAGCTCCTCTCCTCCACCCATCAGAGGGGGCCTACCCTAGTTTCTCTGCCTAAAATCCACAGCTGTGGTGGGGCCTCCCTTGTCGTGAAAAGAGACTGAAGAGGTTTCCCTGAGTCATACTCTGCTGAGTTGGGCTGTGTTCTAGGGAGCAAAGATGCATGGCCAAGGCGGGCTGGGGAAGATGAGGAAGACATAGTCGCAAGTTGTGGTCTGGGCCAGCCCACCTCCTGCCTCAGGGTCTGCCGTGTGAAGAAAGGCATTAACACAGCAGGTCTGAGGCTGCCAGCTTTAGAAGGGCCTCCTTGCAAGGTAGGCCCTGGACTAGCTTCTCAGGATGTGGCACCCAAAGCATTCCCTGATACGGCAGGTGCCCTGTACCTAAACTGTTTGTACAAACAACGTGATTTATCGTTAACATCTGCTTTCCTTCTTGGAATCTGGAACTTTGGTACACGCTAAGCAGAAGATGCCTCCATAATCAGCTTCCAATAAAGTCCAGAAATCCAATTCTCTAATAGACAATCCTGGGCAGAAAATACTCTACACATAGTGTATTCTATATTTTTTGCTTCTGAAAAAAAAAAAAAAGAATGGCATGTCTCCTCAGGGGAAGGAAAGAGTGGAAGGAAGCCTGTGCATAGCTTTCTCCAGAATCTGTGTCTTTTTCCCTTAGTGATCCTGTCACACATTCTTCCACTGTAACGGACCTTAGTAATGAATCCACCTATGTGTTGAGTTCCATGATTCCTCCTAAAGTAGCCCCAGACGTGTGTGGCCTCAAGGATCCCGCAAAGCACGGGATTCACTAGAACAACTCCAACTCACTGAAAAACGGCTACAGCATTATTTGGGGAAAGAAAGAAGGGCTGAGGATACTGAAATGCTGGTGCCTGGGTGACTGTGGAGTTTCTCAGAGTACAAAAGAGCAGCTGAATCGTTACCTGCAGCTGAATTGTTCTCTGCTGTGAGAGGTAAACGTTACCTATGGAATTTGAAAATAGATGCAGGAGAAGACAACTTGCCTCCTGGGATCCCCTGGCTCCTTTTGGCCCTGCCAGCTGAAATGAAGACAAGAGAGAGGCCTGGTGAAGTCTGTGCTTCATGTGCTCTCCACCTGGTGTGAGAGAAAAGGGTTCAGTGTTCCCAAAGGTGGGCTTTGAATGAACCAGAGGTGATAAAAACAGCTGGTAAGGTGTTCATTCCTTCAGGCAAAAGGAAAAAAAAGCAGGGAGGAAGGGGGAGACACACTGGGAGCCTTTTCCACAGCTGAGCTCCAGGACCAGCCCTCACCTTTCACTCCAGCAGAGGTCTCTCTGTAGACACTTTAACCCTGCAAAGGCTGAATTTACTGCTGGGGCTTTGGGCAAAACATGCAATGATCAACAAAATTTTTTTTCAATGACTTTGTGCCCTTGTGGTTATTTCATTGACATATGATTAGAACATGTTTATAATTTTCATAGATACTAGAGAAAGATCATAATAATCAGGGGAATGTGCAAAGAAAAATTATTAGTTGTATACAACTCTCTGATGCTTTTGCCATGAGTAGGAATACTGACATTCAAACTCTGAATATTGAAAACAGCAAATCTCCATAACCAGTGACCTGTGTTACGATTTTTCCTTATTGGCACCTCTTTTTTACAAAAGGGAGACAACGTAAAAAAGAGAAAAATCTCCAGATGGAAATAAACTTTTTTTTTAAGTTTTAAAAAGCAGTTTTTAATTTGCTAACAAGCTCCTGTTGAAATCAAATGCCTGACCCTTAAAGACTGAATATTTTTCCTGCCTAAGTGCATAGTTTAGCGTGGGTCGATCTGGACCCTGGGCAAGGGAAAAAGGCCTTAGGAAAGCCTTGTTACTTGGGCTTTGAGACCGGTTGTCTGGCCCTGTGGCGTCTCGGGCTTGCAACTGCAGAAGAAAATTAGTTGTTGACATTGCTTGAATTTGAATTCAAGATCCCAATTGCCTAGATCTGACTTTACGTCTGAATCTTATATTGTCCACAATGCACTCTGGTAACCTTAGTACTAGCTGCGCTGAACAGAAATCAGATGAGATCTCTCCACTCAATGAACAGAACTCAGACTCTGGAACTGCTATAGCTTTAGAACACCTCTGAGAGGGGCTATCCACTGTAAAATCATCATGGAGGCTGTCTGGCCCGCCTGAGCCATATACAGATGCCGAAAAGGAGGGATTTGTTCTCTGATGGGACCATCTGAAATTGAGCTGATTGGCTCTATACTGTTGTTACAGAGACTAACTGCACCCATTAACTTGTGGTTCCTACCAAAAGCTACAAGCTACATGAGGCACACCACTTGAGGAAGCCATCAAGCTTCTAAAAAAGTGAAAAGAAAGTCACTCAGTCATGTCCAACTCTTGGTGACCCCATGGACTATAGAGCCCATGGAATTCTCCAGGTCAGAGTACTGGAGTGGGTTGCCTTTCCCTTCTCCAGGGGATCTTCCCAACCCAGGGATTGAACCCAGGTCTCCCACATTGCAGGCGGATTCTTTACCAGCTGAGCCACAGGGAAGCCCACCAAGCTTCTAAGACAGATCTTTATGACTAATGGGAATTACCTGGCTAAATCTAGGACTTTAGGGTGTAACTGAAGTCAATACCACAGGTTGGTCCCCGCATCTTGAGGTCCTAATGATAGTAACTTCTGTAAGATGCCTTGCATAAGGGCGAAGAGGGTAGACTGTACAGAAAAGACCTAATTTGGCAGGACTGAGGTTGGCACAGGTTTCCCCCACTATCCAAAAGTAGGCCATTTCTATAAGACCCTACATAAGCCAAATGGCATAAAGCTAAGAAGCAATTATCTTAGGACGCATCTTGCTGGCGGAAGCACAGAATAAATTGAGATGAAGCACAGATGGTCACACAGTTTAAAGCTATGGCAGCTTGATGCTGAGATTCTGTGTGTAGGTCCCAGGAACAGAGCTTGACTGGGTGCTTCACTGCTCATGGTACACTTTGCCTCCCTACTGGTTCACAGCAAAGCAAATGCTGAATGCTATTTTTGTTTTTTGCCTCTTTTTGGTAAAAGTGAAAGCCCTCTTCAGATTTCTTCTGGTTAGCAAAAACAGGTACAAATATCATTCTTTTATAAAAAGCAAAGTGGTGTCAGGCAAACTTTCAAAAAGCAAAAGATACCTGTATCTCTTGAAGAGTCTGCTTGCAAGGTAGGCCCTGAGCTGGCATCTGGTAACTTGGCACTCAAAACAGTTCCCTTACTGATAAGGAAGTCTCACTGTGCCTAGACTGTTCATACAAACAGTGTAATTTATACTGAACCCCTACTTTTCTTCTGGGAGTCTGAAATTTGGGTGCATGTTGGACAGAAGTTGACTGTATGACCAGCCTCCAAAAAACCTCGGGCATTACACCAGATTAAATGGCCACCCCCCAAAGATTCATGTCCAAGTCCTAATTCCTGGAACTTGTAAATATGATTTATTTGGAAAAAGGGTCTTTGCAGATGGAACTAAGCTAAATACCTAGGATGAAGTCATCCTCGATTTAAGGTAAGCCCAGTGGCAGCTGGTATTGTAAGAGAAGGGCAGAAAGAGATTAGAAACAAAGAGAATGAAGAAGCCCACACAAAGGTGGAGATAAGAGACTGGAGTGATATATCATCAAGCTGAGAAACACGGACATTTGCTGGTGGCCGTCAGAAGCTAGAAGAGGGCACAGGACGGCTTCTCAGAGCCCCATGAGGATCTAACCCGGCCTACACCTTGATTTCAGATTTCTGACCTTCATAACTGTGACAGCATACATTTCTGCTCTGTTAAGCCATCAAGTTGTGGTAACGGATGCCAGCCATAGGAGACAAATACGGCACCGAGTCTCTAACGGGCTTCCCTGGACAGAAATATCACAACATCTGTCTGCATTTTTTTTACTGTTAGAGAAAGAAACATGTTAGAGGTAGGTCTCTTCACAAAAGAGAGGGTACAGGGAAGCCTGTGTGGGCTTTTCTCCAGCCTTCTCCCATGTCTGTGTCCTGCACTGACCCTGTCATGGATCCTTCGGTTATAACAAACCTTATCCCTGGACGCAACTATATGCGGAGTCCCATGAGACCATTTAACAAACTGCTGAATGGGTGGCTGGGTCTTGAGGACATACAAAATAGATTGAATTTATAACATCCTCACTATCTCAATAGAACACAAGACTCTAGGTCATTAGTAAGACCTAACGGTGAGTAAGAGACCTCTGGGCTACCCAATGAGGGAAACCACAAAAATCTCTATTCAGGAGAAAGTTAGTACAGAGAAAGCTAGTAAAGAGAAAATACCAACTCAAGGGAATCCAGCAAATAAATGTCCCCAACATATGAGAAAACTAATGCTGAGAGATGTCTTGTTATCCTCTAGTAACAATACAAAACTTACAAATACAGAACAATACAAAACAGTAATTTGAGAAATTACTGGGGAAATTACTGGGGAAAAAATGACCTACAAACTAATGACAGTGGGCTGAAAGTAGACTTCTAATAGCAATAGGCTATTAACTCCCTTTCCTTCCCTACCAAATGAGAATAATGGAGCAATTACAAAATAACTTTAAAATAAGATGTTGCACTCTTATATAAAAATACATTAAATAAAATAAAGAATAAATCTGTTAAGAACAAGACATGATACAATAAAAACAGGCAAAAGTGAAACAGTGTACATATTCTAAAACTCAGAAATGCTAAATGAAATATGAAGAATTACTGGAATTTTAAAATTCAGATGAAATAAATGCCAGATGCCAGAGACAATTTAAAGAGAGAAGAGTGAACTGGAAGACACTATACAAAGGAAATTAACTGAAACTCTTCACAGTAAAATAAAGATAATAAAAATATAAGTGAGAAGATAAGACATGTAGGGTAGGTTAAAAAGATCTGACATGAATCTACATCTATTGAATGAGAGCTTAAGAAGAAAAGTACAGACAGGATGGCAGAGAAACAATATGGAAAAGTTGAAAGTCTGAGAGCTGAGAGATAAATTCACATTAACACAAACAGTAACAGTAAGTGGAGAAAACTGTAAACATCAATGAAATAAAAATGACCCATAAGCTAATGACATTTGGACTGAAAGTAGATTCCTAACCAGTATCAATAGATAGCAAAGAACATCTATAGAGAAAATAACTAACAGCCAAGAATTCTGTATTCAGGAAAACTAGTATTCAAAAAATTAAGTATTTTTATACATACAAATAAAAAGGGAACCTATACTCTCTCACTTACAGACTACTAAAGGAGTCACTTGAGAAAAAAAAAAAGTGCAGAGAGAAAGAGGAAGACAAAAAAAATGGCACACATAGAAATTACTAAAATACATCATTAAAATTAGACTACTAAAAATGGTAAATTTTTGTATAAAAATGAAAGAACACTAAAACTCTAAAGAATAACAAAGGATAAATAGGGATTATTCAATCAGTATGTAAAGTATGCCGTAGTTCTTGTATTATTAAGTAGCAAAAGAGGAACATTAAATGACTTTGTATCTTTATAGAAAAATTTATAGTTAACTGTGTGTATTAAACATTTCAGAAAAACATGCCATAAGAATATATGTAAATCCATGTAAATCCATGACTGATTCATGTCAATGTATGACAAAAACCACTACAATATTATAAAGTAATTAGCCTCCAACTAATAAAAATAAATGGGAAAAAAAATATATGCCATGTTTATAATAAAAATGCATGTTTAACACAAATAAATTCATTGTGTATTAAATGTAATATATAATTTAATGCATGTATGTAAATACTATGTATTAAATACATAAATGTATGTCTATATATAATATGCATATATAATTTAATACATACATAATAAAATCCATCACTTCAAATGCAGCAAAGAAAACCAAAAATAAAAAAGAGAAAATATTATTAAGTCCAACAAGGCAGAAAGGTAGAATAAAATAATCAATAAAAATATTTACTTAAAAGACTACATACAAGAAGACTATAATAGATACAACACTAAATATATCAGCAACATCAAAAAGAAATGAAAATAAACTCACCAATTAAAAATAGAGACCCTTGGGTGAATGAGATTAGACATGATAACAGAATAGAATTTAAGGAGGAAAATACATTGACATTTACCAAGCAAAACACTATATAATAATAAAGACTTAAGAAGACATAAAAGTATGAAATAATGTACAAAAGAGCATATTCCTAAATACATAGCACAATAAGTGACAAAATTACAAGAAAATGGCAAATCAATCATAATAGCAGGAGATTTTAATATACGTCTATGCAAGCTGAAATGACATGCAGAATTGATGTATCAAGTATAATTCTAAGAGCAATACAAAAGCTTATTCTAAGAGCAGAACACAAAACTCTACATGCAATAATTAAAAGTATGCAGTGGTAAAGAATCCACCTGCCAATGCAAGAGATGCAGGTCCAATCCCTGGGTGGGAAAGATCCCCTGGAGAAGGAAATGGCAACCAACTCCAGTATTTTTGCCTGGGAAATCCCATGGACAGAGGAGCCTGGTGGGATACAGTTCACGGGGGTCACAAAAGAATCGGACACAACTTAGTGACTAAACAACAACTAGTTCTTAAGGAAATTCTCAATAAACAAAGAATCTAACTACATTCTCTATCCACAGGACAATTTTTAAAGTTATTTCTTAAAACAACTGATACCTATGTTTGTGAATTTTAAAGCATACTTCTAAACAACTTACAGGTAAAGACTGCAATTCCCAAACATTTAAGATTAGATGATAATTAAAGTACAACATATCAAGTAGCTAGAGCTGAATTTGTAGTCAAATTAATTGTTTACAAAAGAAAAGATTAAGTTCTACTTTTTTTTTTTTTTGGTCACACTGCATGGTGTACAGGCTCTTAGTTACCCAATCAGGGATAGAACCCATGCCCCTTGTATTGGGAGTGTAGAGTACCACTGGACTGCTAGGGAAGTCCTTCAGTTAATTTAATATTCAATTCAACAAACTAAAAAAGGAATAACAAAATAAAGCCAAAGAAAGCATTCTGCGAAAATACTAATAAATTTATCACCAAGAAAAGCAGAAAACAACAACAAAAAGTATATAGGTAGCATAAATCAGCAATATTGAAACTGAAAAAAACATAAAGACAGGTGCTTTTTGAAACACCTGATAAAAATACTACAAACAACTTCCTCTCAAATTCTCTAGAAGAAAATATAAATTACAAAAATTGACTCAGGAAGAAACTGAAAAGCTGAATAATAGCATTCTAATTATTGAATCAAGAGTCAAAAATAACCCCTCTCTCAATAGGCTCAAATAGTTTTGCAGATAACTATGACCAAAGTTTTATGTTACAGATTATCACTATCCCTTTACAAGCTATTTCAGAAAATAATAAAACATAAAACATTTCCCAAACTATTTTTAGTAGGTTAAATAACCTTGGGACCAAAACCAGACAAGAATAGCACAAGTGTATACAAAGCTTACTCATGAAAACAGAAGCAAAAATCTTAAATATTAACAAATCAATGATGTTTGGGGTTGAACTGTGTCTTTGCAAAAAAATATGCTGAACTCCTAATTCCAGTATCTAAGAATGTGACCTTTCTTGGAAATAAGGCTGTTTGCAGATACAATTAGTTAAGATGAGGTCATACTGGAATAGGACGAGTCCTTAATCCAATGAAACTGGTATCCACTTAAGAACATGATGTGAAGACAGGAGGAGAAAATGCCATGTGAGGGAGACACAGACTGGAGTTAGGTAGCTACAAGCCAAGGAATGCTAAGATTTGCCAGCAACCCCAGAAGCTAAGAGAGAGCCATAAGACCAATGCTCCTCTCAGTTCAGTTCAGTTCACTCAGTCGTGTCCAACTCTTTGCGACCCCATGAACCGCAGCACGCCAGGCCTCCCTGTCCATCACCAACTCCCGGAGATTACTCAAACTCATGTCCATCGAGTCAGTGGATGGCTGGATGGCCATCTCATCCTCTGTTGTCCCCTTCTCCTCCTGTCCCCAATCCCTCCCAGCATCAGGGTCTTTTCCAATGAGTCAACTCTTCGCATCAGGTGGCCAAAGTATTGGAGTTTCAGCTTCCGCATCAGTCCTTCCAATGAACATCCAGGACTGATCTCCTTTAGGAAGGACTGGTTGGATCTCCTTGCAGTCCAAGGGACTCTCAAGAGTCTTCTCCAACACCACAGTTCAAAAGCATCAATTCTTCGGTGCTCAGCTTTCTTCACAGTCCAACTCTCACATCCATACATGACCACTGGAGCCTTCCAAAAATCATGACATTGACAACACCTATACTTCAGACTTCTAGCCTCCAAAGCTATTAAGACAATACATTTCTATTGTTTTAAGCCACAGAGCTTGTGGAACTTTGTTACTTCAACCCTAGAAAACATACAAATTGCAAAATAGAAAAGGAACTGGATCAACCTGGGTGATATGGATACAGAACTGATACAGATTATAAATTTTCTGTACTTTTGAGATTATTCATATTTAAAAAGAAATCAGCTCTCAAGATAACACATATGAATGAGAGCACAAGGCAGCAGTGTTTGGAGGAGCAAACTGAAGGATCCTATTCCTACTTGTGACAGTAACAATCCAGAAAACAGTCATCTAAGCCATGAGCCAGACTTACAATGTGTAAAATGAGAGAAGCAGATGAGGGCCTGATTCAAAGGGATTAACTGGCAGACGCATGTACATCAAGCACCCATTGCTATCATGTGCTGCAAAACAACCAACCAGAAATCACAGTGGTATAAAACAGCATTTATTTAGTTCAAGAGTCTAGTGGGTTGACTGAGTAGTTCTGCTGGTCTGGACCAGATGGCTGATTTTAGCTGTGCTCACTTAAAGCAATCTGCGTTCTAGAATCTTGAGTGAGCCCCAAGAATGGACCTCAGCTTTGATGGATTGGCTTTGTTCCATACAATCTCTAATCCTCCAAGAGACCAGCCTGAATATGTTGCACTGGCAAAGGCAAAGGAGCAAGAGAAGAAACAAAGACATTCAAGTATCTCACAATCCCCGTTGGCCAAAGCAAGACACATGGCCAACCCCAGAGCAGAGTGGGAAGAGCCTACAGTGCCACAGAGCAAAGGCCAGGGAGGTCATTAAACAAGGTCAGCAGTGGATTCAAATCCACCACCATAGCTCCCATGATACTGACATCAGTCAAGCAGAAGAGGAAAGCAGAAAAACTGAACACAGTAGTAAGCTGAAAAAATTACCAAGATCACCCAGAGAGACCCTCAAGAACTTCCTGAGTAAATCTGGAGAAACATAGTAACAAGATTCCTGCAGGAATTCCTGCCAGAGGGAAGCATCAGCAGAAGCAGAGAAATCCTGAGCTTCATTGTTGCAGTCCTACTTGTAATCTGTCTGGGTGACAGAAAACAGCAGCAACACTCTACTTCAGTTCAGTTCAGTCGCTCAGTCGTGTCAGACTCTTTACGACCCCATGAATTGCAGCATGCCAGGCCTCCCTGTCAATCACCAACTCCTGGAGTTTACTCAAACTCATGCCCATCGAGTCAGTGATGCCATCCAGCCATCTCATCCTCTGTCGTCCCCTTCTCCTCCTGCCCCCAATCCCTCCCAGCATCAGGATCTTTTCCAATGAGTCAACTCTTCGCATGAGGTGGCCAAAGTATCGGAGTTTCAGCTTCAGCCTCAGTCCTTCCAGTGAACACCCAAGACTGATCTCCTTTAGGATGGACTGGTTGGATCTCCTTGCAGTCCAAGGGACTCTCAAGAGTCTTTTCCAACACCAAGGTTCAAAAGCATCAATTCTTCGGTGCTCAGCTTTCTTCACACTCTCACATCCATACATGACCACTGGAAAAACCGTAGCCTTGACTAGACAGACCTTTGTTGGCAAAGTAATGTCTCTGCTTTCTAATATGCTATCTAGGTTGGTCATAACTTTTCTTCCAAGGAGTAAGCGAGTCCTCCAAAAAGTGGAGGCCCAAGTACCTCCCCACTTCCTGGTATGAGGTCAGAGTATTCACCAAAGTTACCCAGAAAAATTAGGCATCTGCACCAATGACCAACATTAATGCTTCCAGCCTATGGCGGATATAGAGTCAGAGAAAGTTTAAACACACTCATCTAGTTCTTTCCTTCCCCCTGTGGCTGCTTCTACAACTCTTCTGCTAGATGTTAAGAAAACACAGCTCGTGGGGCAAGTCCACCACAAGACACTCCAGTGAAAAATCTGCCTGGCAATTCGTTTTTAAAAAGAAATAAAGTAACGTCAAACTCAGAGGGCCAACAAGCCTTGTTTACACTCCCACAAGGGGATATGGATGACCATTATTATTTTAACTAATGATAATATTCAGAAATAGCTCACCCTGTCTCTTAAGAAATTCCTCTGAAAAATTTTTCCACCTAACAGGTCCCGCCCTTCTTTTACAGGAAAAGAAATCTGGCTCCTTGCTTTCAGATACATAACTTGACCTACTGGAATTCTGGTGAGAGATATAGCTGACTGGCCTTTAGAGGCAGAATAACTCAGAACAATTTTAGTTATGAAATTTCCCAGGAAAGCATAGAGATAGGAATCCTATTTGCTGCATTTGGTGTTTGGTGGGAATGGCACAGAGAAACAAAAACAATAGATACCTACTTTTATTGATAAAATAGAACTCCCATCTAAAGACTGAGACTAGCCTAGACCCCCATTCTTATACCTTTGTCCACATATAACCTAACTCTTAGAAGTGACTGACTTGTTCTGTACTATATTTATTCTATTTATTCTATACTACATGTGTGGACTTCTTAGTGAAATATATGAGATCAATCAATCTTTACTTTGTAAGTTAGACTCTCCAATGCATAAAATAAAACTCTGATTTTCCTTCCCTGTGTCTCCATTTTATACTTCCATAAAAATTGGTAAGAGTTAGTGACAACCAACAATATTTATCAAGCAACTAATAGGAGTTCTGCCCTCATTGACCAATTGAGATTAATATAACTAACGTGGTAAGTAAATCTCTATGATGCAGTTCATTTCTAGCTCCTCCATGATGGCTAATCTCTATTACATTACAGACTCTTGGAGGAGATGCAGTCACTTTGATCCATCTGATGGAATAAAAGATCCACTTTTTCATACAGGTTGACCTGCTTTGCAAACAGTATCCATAATAAAGCATATTTTGGGGGGATTAATATACACAAGGGGCTTCCCAGGTGGCTCAGTGGTAAAGAATTCACCTGCCAATGCAGAGGATGTGGGTTCTATCGCTGGGACAGGAAGATTCCCCTGGAGAAGGAAAGGACAAGGCACCCCAGTATTTCTGCCTGGAAAGTCCCAGTGGACAGAGGATCCTGACAGGCTACAATCCATGGGGTCACAGAAGAGTCGAATATGACTTACTGACTAAAACAACTGCAGCAATTTACGGAAAGCAAGCAAATCCCGTGTACAGCTTAATTGATTTTTACACATGTGCCCACATGTACAGAGCCATCCATATCAGATATAAAAATTGTTCAGCATCTCAGAAAGCATCCTGACAACCACCTCTATTAATATTCCCCAAGAGCAACTACTGTTCTGCCCTCTATCATGGTAGATTAGTTTCGCCTAATTGGATGTCTTTTATATAGCATCCATATCTCTACTTAACATATTCAATCTTTCCTCTATCTTCTTGAGCATATGGAATATGGTGATAATAATTGTTTTCATTTTTGTCTACTAATTCTATCATCTGTGCCATTTCTCAATCAGTTTCAACTGATTGATTTTTCTTCTCATTATGGGTTATATTTTCCTACTTTGCATGCCTGATAATTTTTCTTTAGATGCCTGATAATTGTGAATATATTCTTTGCAGTGGAAGATGAAGAGTCTCTATACAGTAAACAAAAATAAGACCTGGAGCTGACTGTGCCTTCGATCACAAACACCTTATTGCAAAATTTAGACATAAATTGAAGAAAGTAGGCAAAATGACTAGACCATTCAGGTATGACCTAAATCAAATCACGATTAAACTGTGGAAGTGACAAATAGAGTCAAGGGATTAGATCTGATAGAGTTCCTGAAGAATTATGGACAGAAGTTCATGACATTGTACAGAAGGCATTGATCAAGATCCTCCCTAAGGAAAAAAAATGCAAAAAGGCAAAATGGTTATCTGAGGAGGACTTACAAATAGCTGAGAAAAGAAGAGACGCTAAAGGCAAAGGAGAAAAGGAAAGATATACCCATCTGAATGCAGAGTTCCAAAGAATAGCAAGAAGAGATAAGCCTTCCTCAGTGATCAATATAAAGAAATAGAGGAAAACAATAGAATAGAAAAGACTTGAGATCTCTTCAAGAAAATTAGAGATACCAAGGAAACATCTTCTGCAAAGATGGGCTCAATAAAGGACAGAAATGGCATGGACCTAACAGAAGCAGAGGATATTAACAAGAGGTGGCAAGAATACAAAGAAGAACTATACAAGAAAGATCTTCATGACCCAGATAGCCAGATTGTGTGATCACTCACCTAGAGCCAGGCATCCTGGAGTGTGAAGTCAAGTGAACCTTAGGAAGTATCACTATGAACAAGGCTAGTGGAGGTAATGGAAGTCCAGCTGAGCTATTTCAAATCCTAAAAGATGATGCTGTGAAAGGGCTGCACTCAATACGCCAGCAAATTTGGAAAACTCAGCAGTGGCCATGGGACTGGAAAAGGTCAGTTTTCATTCCAATCCCAAAGAAAGGCAAGCCAAAGAATGCTCAAACTACCACACAATTGCACTCATCTCACACGCTAGCAAAGTAATGCTCAAAATTCTCCAAGCCAGGCTTCAATAGTATGTGAACTGAGAACTACCAGATGTTCAAGCTGGATTTAGAAAAGGCAGAGGAACCAGAGATGAGGTTGCCAAAATCCGTTGGATCATCAAAAAAGCAAGAGAGTTCCAAAAAAACATCTACTTCTGCTTTATTGACTACGCCGAAGCCTTTGACTATGTGGATCATCACAAACTGTGGAAAATTCAAGAGATGGGGGAATACCAGACTACCTTACCTGCCTCCTGAGAAATCTGCATGCAGGTGAAGAAGCAACAGTTAGAACTGGACATAGAACAACAGACTGGTTTCAAACCAGGAAAGGAGTACGTCAAGGCTGTATGTTGTCACCCTGCTTATTTAATTTCTATGCAAGAGTACATCATGCGAAATGCTGGGGTGGATGAAGCACAAGCTGGAATCAAGATTGCCGGGAGAAATATCAATAACCTGAGATATGCAGATGACACTACCCTTATGGCAGAAAGCGAAGAGGAACTAAAGAGCCTCTTGATGAAAGTGAAAGAGGAGAGTGAAAAAGTTGGCTTAAAACTCAACATTCAAAAAACTAAGATCATGGCATCTGGTCCTATCACTTCATGGCAAATAGATCGGGAAACAGTGGGAGACTTTATTTTGGGGGGCTCCAAAATCACTGCAGATGGTGACTGCAGCCATGAAATTCAAAGACTCTTGGTTCCTTGGGAAACAAAGCTGTGATCAACCTAGACAGCATATTAAATAGCAGAGATACTAATTTGCCAACAAAGGTCCATCTAGTCAAAGCTATGGTTTTTCCAGTAGTCATGTATGGATGTGAGAAATGGACTATAAAGAAAGCTGAGTGACAAATAATTGATGCTTTTGAACTGTGGTGCTGGAGAAGACTCTTGAGAGTCCCTTGGACTGCAAGAAGATGAAAGCAGTCCATTCTAAAGGAAATCAGTCCTGAACATTCATTGGAAGGACTGATACCAAAGCTGAAACTCCAATACTTCGGCCACCTGATGCAAAGAACTGACTCATTGGAAAAGACTCTGATGCTGGGAAAGATTGAATACGGGAGGTGAAGGGGACGACAGAGGATGAGATGGTTGGATGGCATCACTGACTCAATGGACATGAGTTTGAGTAAACTCGGAGTTGTTGACGGACAGGGAGGCCTGGACTGATCTGAACTGCGGGCACTCTTGGGCTTCCCTGGTGCCTCAAATGGTGAAGAATCCACCTGCAAGGCGGGAGACCTGAGTTCGATGCCTGGATCGGGAAGATCCCCTGGAGGAGGGCTAGGCAACCTACCCCAGTATTCTTGCCTAGATAATCCCCATGGACAGAGGAGCTGCAGTCTGGCAGACTGCACGGCTGCAGTCATGGACTGGCAGGCTACAGTCCATGGGGTTGCAAAGAGTCAAGACACGACTGACTAAGCACAGCACAGAGCACTGTTTAATCTAGGGCTAGTGTTTCCCAACTCTGAGTTCTGCGTTTGTACTCTACCCAATCAATGCCCTGTAAATTATGAGATTTCATATTCTTAGGTGGTGTTCACAGGAACTATTCCCACTAACCCTGGTTAGGTGGTTTTTCCCTTATGTACAAGCACTGATTAGTACTCAGCTACAGACTCAGTGGAGACTGAAAATCTATGGATTTCTCTCTCAACCCAGCCCTCTCCTTCTCATGTTCCGCCTGAGAACTCACACTACCTTGATCGCACAGATTCTCAGCTCCATGTGCTCTTCTAGAGAGACTACTTGGCTTCGCCTGCAGTTCTTGCTCCCAGAGCTGCATCTCAAGGCTTCCTGTGAGAGGCGGAGGCTCACCTCCTTTCCCACCTCTTACAGATAGATCATTGTCCTTTGCTGCTTGCTGCGTAACATCTTAAAAACCATTGTTTCCTATGTTTTGTCTGGATTTTAGCTGTTTCAGACAGGAGAGTAAATTTAGCCATTGTTATTCCATCTTAGCCAGGAATGTAAGTACTTGTTTTGTCTATTATTGAGCTTCATTTTACATGCAATCATACTGCATTCTCTTCCGTGTCCAACTTCATGACTTAGCATTATGCCTGACCCATCCATGTTGTTTGCGTGTATCAGTAGTTTCTTTTCTCTTTTTAAAATTTCATTTTGTTCTTTAGTATTTCTACCAATAATATTTTTAAATTGGTATTGAAATTGCTAGTTACGCACCCAACCCCACCCCCAACGATGGCTCAAGTGGTAAAGAGTCCACCTGCAAAGCAGAAGATGCAGGAGACGTGGATTCGATCCCTGGAATCCCCTGGAGATCCCCTGGAGAGGGAAGTGGCAACCTACTCCAGTATTCTTGTCTGGGAAAGTACATGGACAGAGGAGCCTGGCGGTTTACAGTCCATGGGGTCACAAAGAGTCAGATAAGACTGGGCATTCATTCCAGGGGTTTTTTTTAAGTATGTTTGACTAACATAGTTAGCCTTGGTGTTAAGAAATCATGGATGTGAACGAACTCTAGGTTTGACATTGAATAGCTATGTTCCCTTGAACATGTCACTTAGCTTCCCCAAAGCTGTGGGCCCAAAATTAATGATTTAGTTCAAGTGTTTTATAAAGTGCTCTAAAATATAAAGTGATTTAATTTAGAATCATAGAACACATAGAATCAATGTTTCCTAGTGTTTTCTTTACAACAAAGTGATAATTCGGTATCTACCAAAACGATTGCAATTCTCATAGAAAGCTTCACTGAGTGGGAAGTGGAAATAAGTACTTTCCAAATATACACTAGGAAACTCTTTAAGGAATACTGATTCCATGGAGTAGCTCAGATATTACTACTCAGTTATCACACATGATTAAGAGACTTAATTTTACCATGGTGATAAAATCAGGGTAAAAAAAGAGTATGCTATATTATGAATACCTTTCAAAATCAGAAGCACATTGAGTAGGTACAACAGATTGATTTTCAGTGATGATTGGGCATCAAAGGGCACCAAAAATAAAACTTATGTATTTTCCTTTTTGCATATAACTTCTCTTGTATTAATGAGGTAAGAAATTCCATTTTTAAAGAGATGTGTGTGCTATGATAATATGGTTATAATGACATTGAGCTCAGTAACGATGAATACGCTGCAGGAATCTATTCTGAAAATATAAATTCAGTTTCTCTCTTGAGTTTTTCTTTTTTCCCTTAATTTAAGTGCCTGAACATTAATTATTCCAATATCAAATCACATACTTCCATTAGTTTGAGGACAAACTACCCCCAAACAAAACAAGCGTTTTAAGAGAATTCCCAATTCACTGTATCCTATAAAAGTAAATATAGGATGTCTTAGCTTCTCTTGTCAGTGAGGACCCCTCAGAATTTTCAAAGGCATTGGTCTTCTAAAAGGAACATACTTTTGCTCGTCTCACACTGTCAGCTTTTCCAACTGGTAGCCAAGGTGGATGAACCATAGTTTTTCTTTGTTTTTTAAGAGTGATGGCTCATTTGGTCACGTGGAGTTAGACTGCTTCTGCCACTTCTTAGTTATGTGTCGCTGGGAAAGTTACTCAACCTCTGAGTTTGTTTTCCATTTGAAACAGCAGTAGCCTTATCTACTACTAACAGATAAAATTTTGTATATAAGGCCTTTTGTACCACGCCTACCACATAGAGCTCAATATTAGCTGTGCTTGTTATCATTAATCAACTTGCTTGGCACCTCCACGGTCCTCCTTTCAAGGCTGCTCCCCCAACTACTGTAGCCAAGAAGGGGATCTCACCTGTGCCCAGGTAACACCAGCTGCTCACCCTTACGTACAACACATGCTGAAAGGCTACCCAGAATGACAGTCTTCCTTTGAACAAAATATTCCTGGTTCTGAATTCTGCATTTTGCTCTGTGGTTTCTTCTGTAACCTATTTGCCCTGGTTTGTTTATTTTCTTGTGTTCTAACACTGTAGAAATTTATAAAGCGGATTCTGAAATCCAGCGACCTGAGTTTGATCAACACCTACCACTGACTATCACCCACCCATGGGACTTGGACAAGTTAGCTACTTAACTTTTCTAACCCTGTTTCCCCATCTGTAAAATGGGGATAATATAAGCACCATGTTAGGTTACCGTGAAGACTAAGATCTTGCAGACAGTGGAGACTTAGCACAAAGACGGCACTCAAGAAGCATTCATTAAATAGTATCTTCTGTTAGTTACACTAGACACCCCTATTTAATAATAATCACAGATAGAATTGGTCTATTATCTACTGCTAATGACTGAGCAAATGAAAACACACATGCACACACACACAACAGGGAAATCTTCAAGGTAGCAGAAACAGAAGTCCAGGAACCAAGATAATGTGCTCCTTGTTACAGCTCACCACTCAAAACATCCTGATCCTCTAGGTCGTATAAAGACAACCCCCTTCTACTAACGATAACTTCTGTTAGGTCGGTATGGATGCTATATTTATATACATAGATATACCTATCTATGTGTATCTAAAGATCTACATGGTGGTGGAGATGGGAAAATTGTAACAAGTCAATGAAATGAACAGAGTCTGTCCTGAACTGGTGGCTGTTCCTATAAAATGTTAACTCTGTCTAACTTAAAACTGTTAGGTCCTCTGTCTAACCTAACTCTGTTCAACTGGGGATGGTCTTAAGGCCAGCCTTTCTTTGCAGAGGTACAGAAAACATTGAAAAACTCTTCCCAACATCCAGCTTTGACATTAATAAGTGAAACCAACTCAGAAAAATTCCAGTACACCCTACTTGGGTTCTTCTGCTGAGGTCAAATCCCCAGAGGCTTCCGAGAAAGGTAGTAACTACTTTGGAATTTTAAAATTAGCTTTGTCAGAGGGTGATGAGGAAACTCCCCTGGTGTCCTCTGGTCCTGGCGCCCCATTAATCTTTGTGCTTATACACAACATAGATCCATTACTCTCTTCCAGAATAATTAGATGAGCATCATAGGTCTCAGTTTTTAAAAGAGATTCAGGGCACCCTGAAGGGTGACTGTGATGGTTCATCCTTGCGCACTGACCCTGTGTGGTTCAAGCTTTAGGGAAGCAGGGAGGACAGGGGCATCTTCTGTTCAGATTAGCTTTCCTTCCCTGTTGCCCCCGTCACTCACTCTCCTTTTATGTAAATGGGCTTGTGGGTGCGAGACAGAAAATTCAAAGCCTAGAGGGAGACATGCAGTCCCCTTGCCGTCCTGACTCTGTCAGAGACCTCGCACTTGCCAAGGGCTCTCTGCATCATCACGCAGGTACCACCCGCTGCCCCTCCACCTGTACTCAGGACTTGCTGTGCCTGGGCTGGGTGCCAGGCATGGGTCTGGGTGAACTGCCCTCTTTACCTGGCTTTGCCCTCCTACTACCTCACTATCATCCTGTCATCAAACTAGTCTTAAATTGAGCCAGACTTCTATTCTCTCCCTCTCAGCTATATTACCAAACACTACATGGAGCTAAGTGATGCGTGTCTTTCTATTTTTTTAAGATTTTTAAACTTTTATTAAAAATGTTATTTGAATATTAGATTTCTTGTTTTGCACAGACATTGGCAAGGAAATAAGACAAAGGCAGGCCGAACTGTTAAAAACACTTCCTAAAGCCAGTCCAGTGGCAAGAGATAGTAAGGGCATTTCCAAGAATTTCCTGGATATACAGGTGAAAGATGGGTGTTGTCTCATATAAAACGAGGGGACAAGATAAGATGGCCTATGGAGAATAAAAGAGGAAAACTCATTACTCAGTCATTCACCTTAATTCTGTGGTTTCTGAACATAAGTTGGCCTGTTTGGGAGAGAAACCATTTGTTTGACCATTTTGCTCCAGGCCACCCACACATTTTATCTTCCACTCAACTCCCCCTAAATGGCCAGAGACACACTTAACACTCTTGGCAATTGAAAGAAATGACAGGTTAGCTGTTTGGGGAAAAAAACTTAGAAAAATTGTCCCAAAGTTACAAAAACATTCATACCTTCTGACCCAAAAATCTAACTCAGGGAATGTACTCAAATGAAAGGAGAACTACACACAAAAGGTTTCTTTTGTAATATTTGTAACAGCATAATTAAAAGGACAAATAAACAATGGAGGAAACCAAACTATGTTCTGGTTTATGAAATCAATCAGCTATTATACAGCCTTTGGAAACAGTCATTAAGGGCCAATAATAATGCAGACAATGTTCAATGCAATATTTTCAAACAAGTTTGTATCCACACTCTGATTATAACTACTTAAGAACCACACCTACATGTGATCAAGTATCAGGAAAAACTATGGAAAATGAAAATGGAAACCTTTTCATGAGTGGACAGGAAAAATGACAGATTGCTCTTTCCAAAAGAAAGGAAGCTACTTATCTCTAAATGCAGTTACCAATGAACGATATTTAAAAGGAGCCATCGCAAGAGCTCTTCTTTGAAGGGCAAAAAAGGAGGAAGCGAAGACTTTATACTTTTGAGTTTACTCTGGAGCTCCAGAGAAGGATAAACACTCTTGAGAAAGGGCCAGCCAAAGCGTGGCTGGAACCACAGTGGTCCTCCTGAGGGCTGCTGCTTGCCTGGTTCAGTGAGAGGGGAGTTCATCTCAATGTCAACCAAGCGTCTGAGCACCAAGAACATTCCAACCAAAGAGACAAGAGCACCCAGCCTTGAGGGACTGTCCCAGGATGCACTTGGTCCCAAACATGAAAAGACATTTAAAGAAGCATCTGGATCATGAGGAGATCAAAGAAGCTGTCCAATAGGGTGGAGGAAGCACAGAAAGGCAGGGATATCTAAACTGAGTTTTCCTTTGCAAGAAAACAGTACAGAAGATCCACAATTACAGACTGCAAAGAACATAAAAGAGAGTGAAAGAGAGGCAGGGGGAGCTATGCTGTGACTGACCTTCCCAGGAGAGGATCAAATTGAGGAAGCACAGAATTCACAGCAGACTCTGCCCTAACCTCCAAGCTCATGTCCCTCACATTGCCTGGCTCTGCAGTCCATGCCTGTATACACGCTGCCATATGACTGATTCTTTTTTTTTCTTTTTTTTTTTCATTTTCATTTTTTTTTAAATTTTTTCAATTATTTTCACTAGTTGGAGGCTAATCACTTCACAACATTGCAGTTGTGTCATACATTCATGTCATACATTGATATGAATCAGCTATGGAGTTACATGTATTCCCCACCCCGATCCCCCCTCCCACCTCCCCCCCCCCCCACCCGATTCCCCTGGGTCCTCCCAGTACACCTGGCCCGAGCACCTGTCTCATGCATCCTTTAACAGAAACAAGAGCAGTGGCTTATATAGGTAGCAATCAGAGGCGCAAAGGTGGTTAGCTAGACACCTATCAACATCATTTCCTCGTGTTTAAAGAAGAAGAAACTGAGGCACAGAAAGGGAAATTGCCCGGTGCAGAAGGAAACCACTACTCACTAAAGCTGACTGGCCAGGTCTGAGGAGTCTCTGGCAGAGGACTAGAGACAATGTGATAGACTCCAGCAGCCTAGCTAGATTTCCTGATTTCACTGCCATGTTTTACTTTAGGGAGGAAACAGAAACGGGCTCATTTGCTTGTCGAGAGTTCCAAATATAAAGGCATTGTGGAGATCTCTGTCCTCTCCCTTTCCTCACGTGTCCATTGTAGCTTCACGGTACCCAGGAGCCTCCTAGGTCTTTGATTCTGGGAGGACAGCCAGAGTGCAGCAGATGGGAACAAGGGAAACCGGCAGGGGACCCGGAGAGTGGAAAAGGACTGGGCCCTCTGGATAATGGAAACCAGTGCCCAGGAGTAGAGGCAAGAAAGGACCAAGGTTCTGAATTTCAGGGAGACTCCAACTCCAGTGACCAACCTCAAGCCTTCTCTCAGGGAAATGGAACGGGTAGAGCAAGCAGGAAAAGCAGAGCTCTATCCAGAGCAGTCAGGGGACGGCCTCAGAATAGTCAGTGGGCAATTTCTCTCATTCAGCAACCCTGGACGTACCACTGCAGACGCAAAACCACCAGTGGTGAGATCAGCATGGCAAATCCCAAATTGCAATGCCTCTTATAGAAAAGGCACTCCCAAGAACAATTTTTTTTTAAATTTCAGTTCTTAGAGATCCTGAGGGTAAAAATAAGATAACGATAGCCAAGCTACTCGGTACTGACCACAGTAGGGCCAGGCTAGAAAGGAGAAGAGTCCTAGGCTTCAGAAAGCTTTTCTTTTCCTCACAGAAGTCTTGAGGTACACCTTCAACCTGTCTCTCAAGAATGGGGCTGTGCCTGTGTTGTACGCATCCGCAATAAAGAGGAGGGAAAACTTGAACAGATATGGAAAAGACTGTGGCAACTGACTTAACTTTGAAGACACCGTGGTGGTCATCATCTGATTTCTCAGCATCAATGTGCCCACCACAGATTTCTGGACCAATAATGAAAACTGAAAGCTATTAAACAAGAGGCAACCAGGGGATCACCCTGACCTGATAATGTGCCAAAGAGATCCATGGCAGGAACCCCAACTCTCTCATCCCTGGTGAGAATGATCCTCTTAGCAGAACCTGCAGACCTCTGTTCTCCAACCTAGAGCCCTTCTGGAGCATGAACCACAAGGTAAGGCAGGGCTTAGCTATGTAGGATACCAGTTTGGCATGTATCAGGACAAAGGGCACCGTCAAGGTCAAGAGCAAAGGTTAAGACGAGGAAAACAGCTCCATCCAAGACACCAGTTCCTGGGACAGTCTTAAGGAAGTGTCCCGACTATGGGCTTGAACCAAGGCAGAATAGCTGGGGGAGCTCTGAGACCGAGGGTGGCTTGTCAAAACCAGCCATTCCAGTCCCCGCAACACCCCCACCAACATCCAACAGCCAAATCAGTCATGCCAGGATTGAAATATCTCCATTCAGACCACCCACTGCCCTCACCAAAGGTGGAAAGAGTGGACCATCCCATAGAGACACAAACCCCCAATGAGGTCATCTCTTATAGAAACCACAATCACTTTCTCCATCCCCACAGTTGAGGGGCCCACTGACTTGGTGGGCGAGACAGAAAGGCACCAGGAGCAAGGAGGACTCTTCACACAGACCCACGGACCCCTTGGTGGAGCAAACAGGGGAAGTCCATCAGCAGGAGGCTCCAGTGAGGAGACGCCTCCAATGCCCAGGCCAGTGAGAACCAGTCTGCCCACCTTCAGGGCCAGCAGATTCACAACCTGGGTCTGGAATCCCAGAGACCTATGATTTCCTTTATAATCACAGAGGGTGCACCCCAAGAGCAAGCATCCCATAAATGGATCAGAACTGTCTCTGGGGACTTGGTTTCTGTCTTTGTACCTTGAGGAGACAAGATGATAACAGCAAATAGAAAAAGAGGCATCCATGGGTATCCAGGAAAGATGCAGCATCATTTTCTTCCCAGCATTCTCCCATGTCATCTCTGGTATATATCATAGTCACCACACAGAGCAGATTGTTGAACAAGTGAAAGTCACACTAAGTTGACTCTGATTTCAATGTCCCCTGCAAGATGAGAGAAACCAGATCCTAGGAGAGAGGGCAAAGACTTGGAGGGGAGTGGTGGGCACAACCTGGAGTATTTTAAAGCAGAACAGAATATAGGTTCAAAAATAACTTAGATCTAGGCACAGGAGTGGAAAAGGAAATGGCAGCCCACTCCAGTATTCTTGCCTGGAGAATCCCGTGGACAGAGAAGCCTGGTGGGCTGCTGTCCATGGGTCACACAAAGTCGGACACAACTGAAGCGACTTAGCGTGCATGCATGCATTGGAGAAGGAAATGGCAGCCCACTCCGGTATTTTTGCCTGGAGAATCCCAGGGACGGGGGAGCCTGGTGGGCTGCCATCTATGGGGTCGCACAGAGTCAGACACGACTGAAGCGACTTAGCAGCAGCAGCAGCAGCAGACACAGGAGACTTCAGGGCCCAAGAAAACCATCCAATTAATTGGACCCACCCGCAAACCCTTTTGGCTTTGAGGGCCCTAAGCAAATTCCTCTGATTTATCTTCCCACCAGGCCCAGCTCCACAGAACAGGGCATTTCTGAAGTTGGGTTCATGTTAATATCTCAGACAGCCCCTAAAGTGGAAAGAACCCACAGGAATGCTTCTTGGGTCTTAGTGTCAGGAATGACTGCACTGATCCTTAGACATGGTAATGATCACATTTCCCTCTTTCAAGTGGGAAAACTTAATACTTAGTCTCAGGAATGACTGTACTGATCCTTAGACATGGTAATGATCACATTTCCCTCTTTCAAGTGGGAAAATTTAATACTTAGAGCTAAGCTAGTGGCTCCCTTCTACCAAAAATATAATGAGGTAGTAGCAGTCCTTGGCTTTGAGTTACTATGAGCTTCCTTTTCCCTTTTGGCACAGTTCTTTACCTTTTTTTTTTTTTTTAATTTCCCATACCTCATTCTATTAGAGTATCTCACCTCTGTGTGACATTTTAAATTCTTTTTTTGAACAAGGCAATTTTTTTTAATAAGTCATTAAGCCCAATGTGCAGTGTGGAAGCACCTGGAAAATGGTGGTGGCCAGGCACCATCTTTGTTCCAGTGATGGGGGGCCCACTGTCTGCTCTGTACAAGATCCTCCTGCTTCTGTTTGCCATGGCTGAGATAACCTGCCCTATTTCCCTCACAGACTAAATCCCTCATGCTCTTAAGTCTATTTCCAACCTCCAGCAGAACGGGCTCAAAGCAAGGTGGCCACGAAGAAGGTCAGATACGTGATGGATCTTGAAGAGTTCTGGGTAGCTGAGGGGCAGTGACTGCAGAAGGACATGTGGAAGTTAGCCCAGGGTGGAAATAAAGCGTATCCCTGAGAAAGGGAAGCGGGCACGAAGATTGGGAGTCACTGTACGGTTAAGCATATGGACTCAAGGTTTATGGAAAGAGAAGTGATGGGACAAGAGCTAAGCAAGGAGAGCTGCGCCGTAGTCACATCATAAAGGCTCTGTGCCAAGAGGCTCAGACTTTCTTCTCTTCTAAGCCATAGGGAGCCAGGGAAGGACTTGAAGCAGCGAAATGCCAGAATCATATTTGCACTTAGGAAAATGACTTGGACAGGGTGTGAATGATTGACGATTTGGAGTGGGGGCTGGAATCCAAGTCATCTGGGTAAGACTTAGTAAAGGCCTAAATGAAAATGGTGGGAGGCTGAGTAAATGCCAGAGGTGTCTGTGACACAGAATTGGCAAAACTCGATAACCACAGCGAAGCAGAGGTATCGATCTGACTCTCAGAACAGATTCAGGTCACTCCAACTTCAAGAACATATTCAGAACAGGCAGTGGGTAATGTCAAGCAGAGGGTGAAGGGAGGAGGACAATGAATGCCGATGGTTCAGATGAGGCATCCAGGATACTGTTCATGAAGAATAATAATGGGACAGGATTTCAAACACTGAGAGCAGTGTAGTACATGCACTAAAACTCTGAAGAAATACCATTTTACAAAGAGAGAGGACAAGGGTAGAAGACAGATGTCAACAAGGACTGACTCCATGTGTCCGTGTTCTTTTTGCTTATCTGTATTTCCTGATCTCTCCATAACGACATTCTACTCTTATTAAAAAAGAAAACACAACTTTGAATTTTAAAAACAAAAAGAATTCATGCTCATGTTTCTCTTCAAATAGAACCTTCAGCCTTTTAAAGACAAAAAAAGAAATGTCATATATACCCCAGTCTAAAGAAACAGACTTGACACTGAGCAGTCAGCGTGGAAACCATCACCACTGTGTCTAAAGCAACGCAGAAAGGGCGCACAGGGTGAAATGAGAGCTGTGGATGGGTCTGTGGGCCGCAGGAGGGACTGCGCAGGAGGGAGGACCTAAGAGCAAGTCTGAAAGAAAGCAGTGCCCCAGAAGCCAGTGTTCTTGAAAGTTCTGATACTGTAGCTTCTACATTCTTCATGGAGGGACAGTTTCTTATTCATATTTGAACTCCATCCCACTGGCAATCTGCCATCTCCCAGCCAGAATCTACAGAGTAATGGCTCAATAAGCAGTTACAAATAAATGTGATCTTAATTCCCTCTTCGCCTCTATTATTTGGACTCCTGTGGAACACTCTCTCTGGGACATTTTCTCTTAGAATATAATTAGAAAGGGTTTGCAGAGCTCGTAAAAAGAGAAGGAACACTCCTCACTCACTTAGAACACTTATTCTCCGTGAGAGAGACCGTTTCACAAAGCTTAAGACAAACCCCATCTCATAAGTTTGCAACTGTGATGGTCAAATACTAGAGCAGCAATACCAAGGTCCAAAGAGTTTAAGAAGCCAGCATCACTTCCCTTGCCCAAGTGACCATAAACAGAGAAGGGCCATGTATCTGATTATCAATACTAACAACCCCTCAGCAACATCCCTGAAATTGATCCCCGCTGCAGCTGATGATACAGAAGGATAAAAATTTTATTCAGGTATGAAAATTACATAAATATCTCATCCACTTATGAAGGAGGCAGGAAGAGAACATGGAAAAAAAATAAAAAGATTCTTGGGCTTCTTGGATTTATCTTTTCACTTATAAAATAGACTTATTGTTGCAATGTTGATGCAATAAACATTTTAAAATGTGAAAGCGCACCAGTTGAGGGAGGGTCACTGCAACTGTGTTAAGTCTAAACTCCCGGGAGGCACAAGTGAATGGGAAGAGCATCTGAACTGTGACACACAGAATGCGGCTCAAAGGAATAGAGAGAAGATGGAGAAAAGACTTCAAAGATCTTTCTTTCCTAATTCCAGGAGGTCATTCACATGCATATTCAGCAGTGCCTCCGAACATCAAAGTCTTCTCCCTAGGACACTTTCCCATAGGTAAAAGGGAACCTCACCCCCCAATCCTGAACATGGGATATTAATTTTTTTTTTTTTTTCAGCTGAAGGAAGCCACAGAATCCTCAGGATCCACCAATGAGAACAGAGCATCTTATGGAAGCCCTGGTGAACCTCACAATGGAATGAGCTTTGAGAACCTCCCCTGCCAAATTATTCCCATGGAGACTGCTAAACTCATGTGGCAAGCAAACAATCATTCTGGTTAGAGGCAGACCATTCCCAGCTAACTGTCCGAAAGTCAAGAACACACCAGCTCTAGGGACAAGTGGACCCTCACATGAGGAGACTTCCCCGAAGCCATTCATATCACTGCCCACAGAGCTTCACCAAGATGAAGAGCCCTGGGGAAAAGGATGCTACAAGATAAGCTGAGCCACAAGCCAAAAACAGGGAGTTAAGATATCTTCAGGCCAGAGGGCTGGATCAAGCTTCCTGAGAAGACAGTGATGTAGGGAGATCTTGGCATTCGCAGTGGGGTGGACGGGGGCTGTGCCTGCCCTTTGCGGGCAGTGCAGCTCTGCCCCCCAAGCATAAACTAAGGAGCTACTTCTGCTTCCTTAAAGCCAGTCATGACCAGGAACCACCTGGGAAGCAAACACGGAGATAAATTATCACCTGAGTCCATCATCTAAGGCTTTCCTTCTTTCAAAGGATAAAATCAAGGCTCATTGTTCATAGGAAGTCAAATCCCTGAAAACTCAAACAAGGGAGTAGAGAACACAAGATGTGGCTTCTCTGTGACAGTGAAAAAATTCTGGAGGATTCTAACCAGGGGTGTGGGGTGGCATTGTGAATCTCACTGGCAGGCTCTGGCAGCTCCATGTTTCCTGATCAAAACCGAGGTTTTTATAGGGGATAATTACAAAGGACAGATGGATATGAGGCACTTGCCTTAAGAGTCCATGGGATCACTATTCTCTTGGGAGAAAGGGCTTCACTGAAGACTCTGGTCTGTGAGTGGATGCCTATGAGGATCCCAGGGTAAGTGTCAAGTGAGGGTGGGCAAGAGGAAGGATGAGACTGTGACAGATAATGGGGAATCCAAGGATACAGGGTCAGTATGCTTAGAAGGGTTCTGCAATTGACAGAGAAGGGAGAAGTCAGGGATGGGGAGGTGGTCTTGGGGCCAGAATGAAGAATACTGCAGGGCTCCTGTTGAGACCTGCTTTGGCATGAGTTGGGGTAGCCAGGCTCCCAGGCGACACTCCAGAGAGAAGAATCAAGAAAAAAAGCTCACACCTCCCCAACAAGCTCTGAAATTCTAAAGCATGGGCTGGATCACTTATTCTAAGTGAAATAATTCATGATGTCCACTGCATAAGGGGCACTCACAAAATAACAGTTTCATGGGTGCATGAAGAAATCAAATACTTCCTAGTCTCTACCTTGGAAACTTAGAGAGAGGGAGAAGGTGCCGAGGCTCTCTAGGGAATTCAGCATGTACCCAGAATCCAAACCCAGAAGAGAAGAGGAATTCATCTTTCTAACCACTATTGCTCCTTAGGTTATGGCCTCTGCAAATCCTTTCTAGCTATATTCCAGGAGGAGAAGACCCAGTCCATGTTAGGAGTTTAGGAGTTAACCAAGGCCACATGATGAAGGGTGGTGTGGTCTACAACATATCAGGTCACTCTATGAGGAGACAACCACATATTGCCTCCCTGGAAAAAGGAAAGTTCCAACCACAAACTTCCTTAAAGCCAGTGAGCCCCACAAGGAAGAGGAAGACATCGAGATAGGAGCACTTGTGAAAACACAGCTCTGGCCCTGCCAGGCTGCCTTAGACAGTGATCCCCACCCTGCAGGCTCGGCTGCCACTACGAAGTGCCCTCTTGGTTCCTAATGAGTCAGGGCTTTGCCTTCTCTGTAAACCACTCCGTGAATGGACAGATGGGATAAGCCAGAAAGAAGGACCATCAAGATCAAGACCAGGAGAGCAGGAGGCCCTGGAGTGACCAGGGTGAGCGAGTTGGGGTAGGGCAAGGCTAATACCAGGCTTCCCAAGGATAGTGTTCCAGGCTCCCAGGGCAGAGACTCCCATAGCAGAAGGCCAAAGACAGGGATAAGAGAAAGCCCCCATCTCCCCAACAAGCTCTGAAATTCTAAAGCATGGGCTGGATCACTTATCCTAAGTGAAATTATGAAACATGGTGCCCGTTGCATAAGAGGCACTCACAAAATAAGAACAGTTTCATGGGTGCATGAAGAAATCAAATACTTCCTAGTCTCTGCCTTGGAAACTTAGAGGGAGAAGGCACCGAGGCTCTCTAGGGAGGTCACCAGAATCCAAACCCAGAAGAGAAGAGGAATTCATCTTTCTGACCGCTACTGCTCCTCAGGTTATGGCCTCTGCAAATCCTTTCTAGCTATATTCCAAGAGGAGAAGACCCAGTCCATGTTAGGAGTTTAGGAGTCAGCTGAGGCCACATGATGAAGGGCTGGTGGGGTGGCCTACAACACATCAGGTCACTTTGTGAGGTGATAATCACAGACTTGCCTTCCTGCAAAGAGAAAGGCTCCCACCACAAACTTCCTTAAAGCCAGTGAACCCCACAAGGAAGAGGAAGACATCAAGATAGAAGCGCTTGTGAAAACACAGCTCTGGCCCTGCCAGGCTGCCTTAGACAGTGATCCCCACCCTGCAGGCTCGGTTGCCACTAATGGCTTTCTCCACATGGAAGGCACTTCTGGGGCCCTCTTGGTTCCTCGTGAGTCAGGGCTTGCCTGCTCTGTAATCCACTCTGTGAATAGACAGATGGGATGAGCCAGAAAGAAAGACCATCAAGATCAAGACCAGGAGAGCAGCAGGCCCTGGAGTGAGCACGGTGAGTGCTGGTCCTCTTGGTATGAGTCTCCCCAGGCTAACTCAGTGGGTGGGGGGAAGGGGATTCATTCCATCAGAGGATGGACACCACTTTCTGGCCTCCTGCTCTAGGGGCCACAGAATAAAATTGCCCCCACATCAAATAGGCAGGCCAACTGCACTAAGACTGAAATGCCTCCATATCCAGACCACAGCATCTCTCTGAAGAGGAGGTGAAGGACACGGAGCTCAGAGCACTGTGTGGAGAAGCACATTTCCTCAAGACTTCAGGCACCCCTCCACCCGCTGTTGCTGAAAGCAAGAGCTGAGGACCTCAAGGGCATCAGGGAACCCTCCACAAGGCTCTATGGGCTGTGGGTTTCCCAGGCTTTATTTAAAGTCCTAGCAGTCAGAAGCTCCACTGGAGCTTTCTTTACGTCCAGGTTAGTTATTAGTACAGATGGTCCCCCTGCCATCTTGGTGCCAACTGAGTCTCTTCCCACGTCATGAACACCAGGTACGTAGGGTTCACATATGACCCTGGACACACTCGGATCAGTCTAATAAGGAATCATTTCACAATCAGATCATACACGTGTCTCTGCAGCGCTTTTGCTATTTCTTACTTTTATTGGTACAAGAGAAATGGGGTGAGGTTATCAGCAGAAAGACAATAAGCAATGGCTAGGTTGGGTAGAGCTCAAACTCAGGGGTGTTGATGCCCTTCTTTTTAAGTTGTTCTTACTGACTTTTAGAAAATGGTCAGAAAAAAAAGGTGTCAAATGAAAGCATAAAGTCAGCTCCTTCTCCCCTTACTGATGGACACACTTTCATGTCCTCAAGTTTGGGGAATCCCACAATTATGAGAAACCCAGAGCTGGTAGATATCAACTGAAGAACAGAGTGACCAGATGAGTCTCCTGAGTTTACTTAAGATATTCTCCTGGCAAGGAGGGGAGGGAACGATAGTCTGGATTGTACACTCCCTGGAGGACAGTAGGAAGGTCAGTGTGGACATTTCCATGTCATCACTTTTTAGCACCACGACTGGTAAACACAAAACGTTGAATCTGTTATACTAAACAACTCACACTGGTCCTTGCCTTTTTTAGGAACCCAGACACTGAGACAACCAGCACCATCTCAGCTCTCCAGGGAGTACAGGATGTAGGCAGAACTCAAGGCCAGAAGGAAGGGAATTGGCTTTGCTGACCACTACTGCTCCTTGGGTTACGGCCTCTGCAAATCCTTTCTAGCTATATTCCAGGAGGAGAAGACCCAGTCCACATTAGGAGTCAGCTGAGGCCACATGATGAAGAGCAGTGCAGCCTACAAAACATCACTATGTGAGGAGACACCCACAGACTTGCCTTCCCGGAGAGAGGAAGGCTCCCACCACAAACTTCCTTAAAGCTAGTGAGCCCCACAAGGAAGAGGAAGACATCAAGATAGAAGCACTTGTGAAAACACAGCTCTGGCCCTGCCGGGCTGCCTTTAGACAGTGATCCCCACCCTGCAGGCTCGGTTGCCACTAATGGCTTTCTCCACATGGAAGGCACTTCTGGGGCCCTCTTGGTTCCTCGTGAGTCAAGGGCTTTGCCTGCTCTGTAATCCACTCTGTGAATGGACAGATGGAATGAGCCAGAAAGAAGGATCATGGAGATCAGGACCAGGAGGGCAGCAGGGTGGTGCCCCTGGAATGACCACAGGGAGTGCTGGTCCCCTCGGTGTTGAGTCTCCCCAGGGTAGCTCAGTGCGTGGGAGGAGGGGACTCCGGGGATGGACACCTGGTTTTCTGGCCTCCTGCTCCAAGGGGCCACAGAATAAAACTGCCCCCACATCAACTAGGCAGGCCAACCACACTAAGACTGAAATTCCTCCATATCGAGGCCACAATACTTCTCAGTCAGAAGAAAATGAAAAAAAACCTGTAGTCCGGATCCTGGAATGTCCTCTCCTTTTCCAAGGCCAGAGGCACCACCTCCAGTCCCAGTCCAGTGAGAAATGAAGGCGGAGAGTTGAGAGGAGAGGATTCCAGTAGGAAGAGGCTGCCACTTAGTGATGCCCCCCATGTCCTAAAGCACCTGCAACAGAGGCAGCCTCTGAGAAGAAGGTGCCAGAGGGCTCCCCTCCCTGGCTGAGACTCCTAGCTCCCTGATGGGGCTGCAATCCAACCAGCATAAAGGCTTGGCTGACTGAATTCAACCCAAAGATCTCTATGGGTACCTACTGAGAGGTGGATCTTAGCACCACGAGCATTCAACATGACTTTGGTGATATTTCTGTGCAAATTGTGAAAGGAAAAAAAAAAAAATCCCTGCTGACGATGAGCTGAAACAAAATCCCCAGATTTGTCCAAATCATAGGCTTGCATCTGGAGGAGGGGCAGGAGAGGAGCAATGAAGAGAAGGGAGAAAGCAAACAGAAAGGATAACGAGCAAGCGCCCAGCAGCTCCGTGGGTTCCTCCCGGGAGGAAGACAGGCCAGCCTGGTTCAAGCTGGTTGGAAACTCCTGTCTTTCCAGGGTTGTGTGACAGAGCCCTCAGCTAATGCTCCCAAGCAAGAATAGAAAGAGGATCAAAGGACCCCTTCAGGAAGTATGAGGAAGTGAGATTCTGGGTTTCTCTTTATATACAATGGGAAACTTCCTCTGGCACAGGAAACCAAATAGTAGTGAATGAACGAATGAATAATGCTTCTTTCCCAAACTCAAAGTCTGGTATGACTGAAGAAAAGGAAGTAGACCCCTTGTACAACAGTTAAGCAGAACAAGGGTAGAGAACACCATTTCTAAAGAAGACATGGTCTCTCATAGAAAACCCCTTCTCAGCCAGCTCTCGGGCTGAGGTCAACCAGGGAGGCTCATGTTAAGATTGGACCAAATCTCCCCAGCAATAAGGAATGCCAGGAAAAGTGTGTCATCCTAGAATAGCCCTTTCTCGGGTAATCCTCCTCCATGTGTGGTCTCCAAAACACCCACCTATATAACAGAGACTCCTGTTTCTGTGGACATGGACCAGGATGTAGACTTGACCTCAGCAACAGAAACTAAACACAACTAGAGAGGTCCCTGGAAGTGCCGGTCGTAGCAATATGTATTACCCGCCGTGGATATTTCTCAAATCCCTTTTGTACCCTGGGTATCAAAAACAGTCATTCCAATTGTATCACCCATGAAAGGAGAAACTGGAAAGCATTGTCTTAACTTTGGCCCCACATCAGAGTTTGGCCTGATTAACTACTGACAAGTTAATAAGAAGGGAAAAATTAAGAGCCAGTTCCTTAGTATGGGAGTCAAACTAGTACATAAACCCTGCTGTCTTCTTAAAACTGAAACCTGACTTGGGGTACTTATTTGTGTGCCAAAAACCCTTAGTATTTGAGAGGTCAAAAGCCTGACGGAGGGGGGAAAAAATCATGCCATCCTTCTTTCATCAAACCCCATTTCTTCTGAACATCTGTGACCTGAAAAAGAGCAGGGAAGGTCCAGAGATTCAACGTTGACTACAAGCTCAGCCCAGAACTGGCCTCTGAGATTGAGCGGTCGCCCACTTTAGACAATTTTTTTTTTCCTATTCTTGGCCCTCAAGACTACTAAAGTGTCTCCTTCCCAAGGAGCTGCTGCAACCTTACCTCCTAGGCTAGGTTGCAATCAAAGACACACTAAGAAAATACCACAGCCAAGCCCTTCTTCCCTGCCCCTTCTCGTATTTGGTAGCCGTCTTCCTCTAAGACACCAGGCTATACCACAACCAAGACAGAGGCAGAGGGACCAGCTAGCACATGGAATCCAGGCAGCCCTAATCCTGGAATCCCTTCAGTCCCAGCCTAGAAATGCAGGCTTACTACTTGTTAGTCAAGCCGGGATTGGAGGAGCTGCTGCATGCTCTATCTATAACGGGGCGCCACTTTCTCCTTTTGCCCTGTGCAAGTGTGATGGTGGAAAGGGATTTATTTCCACCATGAGAAGAACAAGAAAGCAGCTTCTAGTTCATTATTTGAGGAGGGCATGTGTCAGGGCTGGAGCTGTTTTACTCAAGGTTGAACAGCCAAATAAGAGGGTCATGGGAAGGAACTCAAGCAAGACAGGTAACCAGCACCGGGGACTCCGGGGGTGATTTCTGCATTAGGCTGTTTGTCTTCTGTTTCAAGATCTGAATGGTTAAACCCTTGCGGGCATGGAGCATATCTTATGTATCAGCTACCAGCTCCCAGTCGAGTCCTGGAAGTATTCGCATAAATGTGCTTATGTCCGGAAGGACAGACCATTGAAAGCTGCTCACCACAGGTCTGCTGCACCTAAAAGGATGCAGTCAAGCTCACGCCTGTGAACAGAAGCAGTTTTCAGTGAAAGGGCTACAGAGAGATTTCTGACTCTTGCAGCCTTGGTAGGAAATGGATTCCACTCACAAATCCAAGGGCTTGGCCTCAGAAGAAAAAAGGAGAACCAATCCATTATAGTAGTAGCACCTCCATCCGGGAAAGAGTAGGAGCAAGGGGTGCAGGTGAGGAGGCCATTCACTTGGAATAATTCTTAACCTCTGAAACAGGACATTTCCCCATTAACACCCCCAGTCTCTTCAGATTCCCAGTGAGTGATGTTCCCTGACATGTGACTGGGTGTGTTATTAGGTTCTTCCCCTGAGGGGTCAAGCTTCAGGGGCAACTGGTCCCTACTTAAAACCTATTCATGTTTGAGTGGTGGGTATACACCCCTTCCTGGACAGTGGGATGTGATGGGGAAGAGAGGAGCGGGGATGTAAGAATACAACCCACCCGAAGGAGGAGGACACAGAAGGGCACCTGAGGAAAGGAATTCCGGGCACTTGGAAGACACATTTCTTCTCAATCTCTTGGACAGCAATCGATCTGCCACACAATCAGCTTTTCTTCGTCATCATGCTTTTAGCATGTATTGGGAAACAAAAATCCGCCAGAGAGCAAAACTAATCACGGCCCTGGAAGAGACCTCTCTAATCAACACATCTCTGTAGTAAGTGAACACTGTTTATTAAACACCCTGTTCAGCCCACAAGGATCCTAATTCAGACCCCCTGGCAGGCCTCTGGTCTAAGCCTTGTGATCCCAATCCTGTTTCCTGTCACTGCCCCTTGCTCTCCTCGGATCTCCCCCACCCCCACACCTCTTTATGGGGGGATAGCTTTATCTTGCTGCTGAAGCCAAATAAGCTTCCTCGTCCCCTCCATTTCCTTTGCAAGCCAAACTCTTTCCAGCGTTAGGTCCAGCAGAGGCCTGTTCCTCTGCCCAGACCAACTCAGACTATCCAAGTCCATACTCAATCTTCCCTCCCCTTTTCCCCAAGCACCAAATTCAGCACTCATCTTGAGGAGCCTGACTCCCCGCTCTTCAAAGTCTACCCACATCAAGGAGCTAGGATTAAGACAAAAATGGGGTATCTTCAACCTTTTCTCAGCCTGCTTATGTAATGTTATGCTCTGAACCTTTTCAGACACCCTGACAGGTACTGAACCCACCGCTGCCCTTCAGCATGAGATAACGGAAAAGATGACCCTTCCCTGGATGCACTGAGATGGGTGGTACCCACGGCCCCCCTTCACCTACAGTAGACATGCTCAATGTCTGTAGTAGCACCTTCCATGTTAGACACATAGCTAAACCACAGTGGCTCTCCAACAATAACCTCACTCCACCAGGGGCCTGTGAAACCCCAGCTAGTGAATAAAGTCTCAAGGTGTACTCCAACTGGTCATGGAAATTGGCATGCTCAAAACAAAGGCTGGCTTTTGCCACTACATATTCTTCGAAACTGTTCTTCCTTTACACAAGCTTGTGTTTATCATACGGTTTTATTAAATAAGTCATTCAGTGAGTGCTGGGTGGGTTGGGGGTGGGGCGGGGGGAGATGGGCAAATGATTTTTCATCCAGCATCCCTTAGACCGCTGGTTACCAGAACTGCGCTGGCAGGAACTAGAACAAGTTAGTCCACGGTTAACTGTATTGCATTATTGGTGTCCCTCCAACAAAATAACAATAAACCATTCCAATGTCATTGACTAGGAAAAAAGTCTATTAAAGTTTCTAACCAAGAGTGTCAACCAAAGGATGATGCTGTTCAGTTGTGAGATTATTTTTGTGAAGGTCCTCCAAACCATGCCACTACATCTCTAGCCAACTTTTAAGCACTTCCCCAAACAGACCCACACTCTACCTTTGCTATAGGACACAGTTTTTAGGCTACAATTTGGCTATTTGCCTTTTTTATCCTGTAAGGCACAAGTAAGTTTGCCCTAGACGCTGCAGCTGTGGAGTTCTAAGCACTGTAGTTTTATTCCACCCCCACCCCAGACAACAGATGTAGCCATTTTTCATCTGATCTGACTTCAATAATGTTTTGCTTGGATTTTTCAAAATAAATTATTAGAGTGCTCTCAAGCTCATGCGTCAAAGAAACGACCAGATGTGTATCTAGGTTTAGCAGTGTGTTTCCGACTCGCTACGGTCTCCACGGCAGCAAAGCTGCACAGGTTCCCTGGCAAGCAGGTCAGCAGCCGCAGACCGACTGACCTCCCTCGGCAGCATGATAACCATTACTTCCAACACAGCAGCAGTGATTTTGCATCCTAGTGATCATCCTGAAAGTGTAAAGTAGATCTACTCTCAGAGGGCCTGGAAAGCAACTTTGACATAACCAGACTTGTCCCCTTTTGAAACAAAAATGAAATTTCACATCTGAGGTTATGCTATGATGTAAAGAGCAAGAACAAAGTATATACTGGACATGTGCCACTTTGTCCACCCTAAACAGCTAGTCTTTTCATGAAGAAAGGGGTTCAGTTCAGTTCAGTTCAGTTGCTCCGTCATGTTCGACTCTTTCCATGGACTGCAGCACGCCAGGCTTCCCTGTCCATCACCAACTCCCAGAGCTTGCTCAAACTCATGCCCATTGAGTCAGTGATGCCATCCAACCATCTCATCCTGTTGTCCCCTTCCCCTCCCGCCTTCAATCTTTCCCAGCATCAGCGTCTTTTCCAATGAGTCAGTTCTTTGCATCAGTTAGCCAAAGTATTGGAGTTTCAGAAAGGGGTAGGAAATCTCAAATCAAGACTTTGACTATAGCAAAGACAGCTCAAGGGAAGACCCAGTCATACCAACCCTCCCACATATTCACACAAACATGCACCTGCTACATGTGTATATTTTGTTAATACCAGCAGTAGCTGTAAACTACCCCCTAGATTTATTAAAATACACCCTTTTGCCCTAGACATAAAAGTGAAGGAATAAAATACAAATAGAGCAATTAAATCCCATCCCTTCTGCAGCTCTGTTTAAAATGCACATAAATTAGGGAAAAAATCACTTGGGAAAAGCAATCCCCAAAGGTCAGCTGCAGCGTAATATTCATATAGCTACTATTTAACACCAGTGTAAGGTTAGGGAAAATATCCAAATCTCATATTAAACTAAATCAATTCCTTTCTCTCCAACTTTAAAGGGAGTACAGTAAACAGGAACAACATTCACCTTAATACAGGAAGAGCAAGTTTTAAAAATCCTGTGCCAATCTGTTTTTGTAGACGAACAGCATATAATACCCCAGTGGAATCACCCTGCAGGTCTCTTTATCAGAAACCATACAGCACTACCTTTTAAAGTTCCTATTTTTCTGCTGATAACAAGTTTTACCAAGTCATGACGGCCATCATTTTTATTCTGACCTTGAGTTCACTAGGAGGCCAAGAATGAAGGCCAGAAAAATATCATGTGGGAAAGATGGACCATCTAAACAACATGATATATGATGGTCTCTTCATATAACTGGAGGATAAAAAGCCTGATCTTACGCCTGTCCACCCCCGTTTTCTTTCTCCCTGTTCTGTTTAGTGACATGCTTTCCAGAAAGTATTAGCAAGGGTGAGTGAGTCTTTTTTCCTCTCATCCTCACACACACACACACACACACACAAGACACAAAATATCGGCCCCTATCCAAGGCCATGTGACCTCCACAAAAATACAGCCCCACTCACAATGTTCAACTTCCAAAAACTAAAATTCCTGCCCCAATTTAGGACCACTCTTTGAGAAGACGATATCTCTTAATCCAGAGTCAAGAGCGAAATCAACTTTAAAAAAGGACAGAGAGGCTTCTGAATTAGGATGCGGTAGAGATACTAGTACTCTTGCCTGGAAAATCCCATGGACGGAGGAGCCTGGTAGGCTGCAGTCCATGGGGTCGCTAGGAGTTGGACACAACTGAGTGACTTCACGTTCGCTTTTCACTTTCATGCATTGGAGAAGGAAATGGCAGCCCACTCCAGAGTTCTTGCCTGGAGTATCCCAGAGACGGGGGAGCCTGGTGGGCTGCCGTCTATGGGGTCGCACAGAGTTGGACACAACTGAAGTGACTTAGCAGCAGCAGCAGCAGCAGAGATACTAAAAGGGAATACAGAGGGGCAACAAGAACTATGCTCTGTCTCAGAAATAAGACTCAGCCAGCAGCAGCTGGGTGGTGGGCCTAACAAGGGAGGCCAGGGGGTGGGGACCAGACCATCCATGGAAGCAAACACAATACAGGAATTCCCCAGCAGAAGGCAACAGGTAGAGACACAGCCATACAAGAGGCCTGGCAGCCATCAGTAGGTGAGGGGGCAGAACACTGCATCATGGAAGACTGGCAGCCTGGGCAAGCGTCCTGCAGCAGGCAGGGCCCGCCTGGCAGCAGGAGGACGACGCTCCTCATTGAGGACGGAGGCCCAGGGTCAAGACTCCTGTATTCCAAGAGTGCGGGGAGATCCTAGCACATCGTATGGCAATGGGGAACATGCAGGAGCCACAAGGATAAAGGGAAAAGACAGTGACCTGTTACTGGAATGTGGATACAAGGCATGGGTCATGGGAGGAGGACAATGAGCCGCCTGCCATGGGCTGAAGCTGACTTGAGATTCAACTATTAACCTTAAATTCCAAAAACTGAGTACCTCCAGGCCTAATCTTCAAAGCTGAGGGACAAGGAAGGGTGTATGAAAATAATGACTGCGTAATTAACAGCACTGTCCGCTGAAAACGCCCAGAGCATACGAATAACTAGAATCACCCCCCCCCCATTTGCCCCCATACGCCTCTTCAATCTGGATAAGCAACAAATATTTATTGAAGGTGCACTGTGTACCAGATACCATGCAGGTTGGTTATGCAAGCCTGAACAAGACCTAAACCCTACTTTCACGGTGTGGATGGCCTTGCGGGAGGGGAGCAGGGGAATTGACTCCTCTGTTCCTGCCTCTGATGTGGGCTTCCTAACGCTGGCCCCCATTATTGTTCCCATTGCTTGAGAGGTGGGACTGTTTCGGCCTGAAGATGCTTTAGGAAGGAGGGGAAGGAATCTATGCCAGACCGTAACCTTAACTCCGTGTCTTAAATAACACCTCTGAGAGGTTAAGGCAACAAACACAAAGCAAAGGCAGGCTTCCCCGAGTCTTGGTTATCACCGTCTGGGGCAGCTCCTGCCCTGCCAGGATGAGGCATGTCCTAACTGGTCTCCCAGGTAGAAGCTGGGCATGGACTGTTAAGGGACAGTTGGGGAAAAACCGGTTGCTACCTCAAGACTCAGGAGGCACAAAAGTCTGGCAAGCCTGTCCAGGACCGGGGCAAGAATGCAAGGTACACGTGCAATCATCAGTCTCATAAAGACGGCTTCAAGCCAAGAGGCAAGAAGAGCTCAAAAGGATATGAGCTTTTTAAAGAGGCAAAGCCTAGTAGAGGCTGCAGCCAAAGTCACAGCAACTGGCCTCCCTCCCCCTGTGGAATATCCTTCATCCTCAAAGTTCTAAACCAACTGCAAAAAGGCCCCTGAGCAAAGAGCCCTTCTCAGCACCGACCTGCCTCCTTTATCAATAGTTCAGCTGGAAAATGGCCATCTCTGGGCATATCAGGGGCTTGTGTGATCAGTTGGGTCCTCCAGGAGGGAGACGGAGTTTGGGGCTGAAAAACACATTTCACATATTCTGCTCCCAACTTGGCTGTTGGAATCTCAGAGAAGGACAGAGCTGAACACCAGGAGTGTCTTCAGCTGGAATCCCAGACCGGCAAAGCTACATAAGAAGGAGCATCTGGGCCAGGAGTGGGACTGGGGGAAAACCAACAACTTTCTTCCCAACCCCCTGCAGATGTCCACAAAAGAAAAGCAAGACACTATCCCAATCCACCAAAACTCTTTGTTTTCTCTGTGAGTACATGGAAGTGTAGTATAACTTAAAAGGTAATATATTTAGTGTTTCCCTGGATCTTTATTCGTAAGTTTAAAAAGTCAAGTAGCAAACCAAAATAAGATTTTGAATAAATATTTTTATTTACTAAAGTGTACTTTTCAGTACTTTGCAGTGTTTTTTTTTTGTTTTTGGTTTTGTTTTTTACCAATACCAATACTTTCTAAATGATCCCATTTAAATTGATGACCCCGATTTACAGTTCATCATTACTTTCAGGTAATGGTTCTGACTGTCTCCTGTTTTCCTGTTTGTCATCTGCCAGGGTACCTTCTGGCCAAAACATACTTTGGGCCACAGAAAGGAGTTCATTAGCCAGTAAAAACCGTTCTCTATGTAAATATGTTCAAACCCCTCCCAAGCTGTTTTATGTTTCTGACTTCCTTAACTCAGAGATGAAAATGTTCCTGAAGGTTAAAATTGTAAAAACTGAAGCTGTGTTAGGACACCAACCAGGTTCCTGTGCTGACACGCCCCAGGTTCAACTCAAAATCTGAAGTGAAGGAAGGTCACACGCCAGCAAGTCTTCTCTCTGCTCCTCCCAAACAGAAAGTGGGCTATTTCTCTGCAACATGTAGCACCTCAGTCCACGAGACCATGGGGTTTAGTTCCAGGGCATTCATAGGTTATTCCTAATTACTTACTAGGAATTACTTATTCCTAATCCCTTAATTCCTAATTAAAGGTTATTCCTAACAAAGACTGCGTGACATCTTTTCACAGGTAGGCCAATGCCCTCACAATTCACAGCACTCTTGGTTCATTTCTGCCTCAGGGCCTCTGCTATTTGCTTCCATGATATGGAATGGCCGGCACCCTGGGGTCACCCACTGACCAAATCCTATCTCGAGCTTCTAGACCTATTGAAGACCTGGCTTCTCCCCTCAAATTCTCTTGGTCTTCATCAACCAGCTGTTCCCCTCTGGCCTTCACCGCTGAAGACGCTCGAGTGTATCTCTTGCAGTAGGTACTATCCCGTGACATAACAGCAAGTACAGAAAAGAGCATGAAGCAGAGTGAGAAATGTTGAGGGGGAAGGTCTGAGAGTCCTGGCAACAGGGGCAGCACAGTGCCGCTGAGTCCATGTGGTTTAGGGAAAAACAGACCTGTGTGGACTAAACCCCCGCTCTGACATGTACTAGCTACGCAACCTTAGGCAGATTACTTTCCCTCACGGAGCCTCAGCTCCCCGTTCCAAAACTTCATGTAGTTGTTGGCAGGCAAAAAAATGTTTGAGGTGACAGCCACTTTCCTAAGCACTGGAGCTACAAAGATGAGTAAGATAAAGCCTCAATCTTGTAAAAGCTCACATTCTGGAGGTAAGTCATTTGCAAAAGCTTTAGGCTCTCAGAGGAAAATAGTTAGGAAGCATTTGAGGACAGTCAACTGGAGGAAAAATTGGAGTCTGAATTAATTGCAGGCATGTGTTAAAGGCTGGAAAAGGGTGATGGTAGGAAGAATGGAGATGGAGGAATATTTGAGAGCTATTCCAAGCAGAATAAAATGATAGGTCTCAGGTCATTTTGAACTTGAGAGGTAATAGATGAATCTTGATTCAAACTTCTAGCCTGGGGGAGAGGTATAGGCACTAATAGAATGGGGTAACTGGGAGGAAAGAGCTGTTTTGGGTAGTGGGAGAGATCAACCTCCAGAGAGATTATTCAAGTATGTGCCTCACGGACAACAAATGCCAATCTCAAAGCCCAACAGCTTCTTCTTTCACAGCACCATCAAGCCCTCTTCCTCCTTCTACCCTCTTGTTTTTATCCGTAGAAGGTTCAGGGGTGACTTGAACAATCAAGTAGCTTTGCCAGACCCCGGCAGACCATGTCCACCCATGTCTCTAACAAGAGACACACTCCCCCATGCATTTTTATTGGCCCTACTTGATATTTTAAAGTTAAAATGACTTTAGCCTAGAATAGCCCATGTTCCTCTTGACCGTTTCTCCAAGACTAAAGCACCCAACTGTTCTCTGAAGCTACCCAGGCAAAGTAAGGCAGCTTGGTCTGTTACAGTTGAAGGGTGGTGCTTCCACATTCTGAACCCAGTAACTGCCACCCAGAGCCCAGCAGAACCTGCCTTCTGTGGAACTCCCAACTCCCACCCCAGACATTGAGCATACTCACTATAAATTAAGATGACATTTCCTTAAATAGTCCCTGACTTACATACAGCAAACAAATTTGATGCATGCATTTCCTTTGAACCAGCAATTCTAGACATTCAGACTAAGGAAATCCTCAGAAGTGCACATGAGCACACGGCTACAGAGATAACTATTGAGAAATCCCTTTAGTTGGCAAAATAAAGAGTAAAAATGCAGGGACAGTTTGAATGCAAAACTGTAAGGGAGTATTTCAATATATTGCCACATATCTGCATAACGGAATATTATAAAGACATTTAAAATGTTTTAAAGGCATTTCAGTGGCATAAGAAAATATTTGAAATATATTTTAATAAGTGAAAAAAGAAAACAACTATATAATTTTGTTCTCAATTTTGTAACACACACACAAACATAGGTATAGATATATCACATACATACACAAAGAAAAAAACTTTGGAATATGTAACTATTATATCTAGGTGGATTACAGGTGATTTTTATTTTCTTCTTTGTACTGTTCTGTATTTTCCAATTACCTTTAAAATCTTTTTGTAATCAGGTCAAAAATTATCCAAATAAAGGGAAATGAGCCATAAATACTTGGAGGGGAAAAAACTGTGATGATGATAAACATGCATGGAACATTGTTTCATTCTGTCCCATAGGGGATATTTTTCTTGCTTGAACCCTAAGATTATCAGTCTTTCCATCTCTTGCCTGAGATACCTGAGAGCTTGGATTTCAGAGCTTTCTCTAAGTCTCAGAGCTTTCTCTCGATAAACCTATTCTTCCATGTCTAAGCAATGAAAGACCACAAAAACAGATATTTGGATACAATCATTTCTCTTTCCTTTATGCTCATTAAACTAACTTCTGCCAAAAGTTAATGACTGGATCCCTCAAATTCCTTATTCTTTGGTTTAATTAGGGATTACATAGCAATAGACTGGGAAAAATTCTCTTCTCATTGACCTACTTTGCTTTTGAGGTCTGGCATAGCTTCAACAATTATTTGAAAGGAAATATACATAACATATCCCAGCAAATGTAGAAAACCGTAGCCAATCCCATCATTTATACATGTCTCATTAATACCACTTGTAATAAATCCCCTAAAGTCTCTAACAAAAGCTGTATTGTCTGTAGGAGGTGAGAATAGGGAAAGGTTGTGGTAGGAGACAGTTCCCTCTCCAACAAGGATGTTGGGGTAGGGATTTATATTGATAGCAAGAGTATATGTTGGCCAAGTCTTGTTTCTTATTTAGCAAACCTACATACCACCATGTGATTCTCCCCTCTGCTACACTGCTCACACAGTCAGGGAACAACTCTCTGAAATACCTTCTGGCAGACTCATCTCTCTTTCACACCTTACATTTGTATAGCAAGTCAAGATTCACCAAAGACTTTCATGTAAAGGACCTTATGGGATTTTTAAAAGAAGTCTAGAAGGCAGAGTTACAGATGAAGAAAAACTTCAGAGAGATTAAATTGCATGTCCAGATACTCTTGCTAGGAAGGGGTGGCCCTGGGATGAACGAGTTTTCTAACTTATGATTCAGAGTTCTATCAATAACTCTAATAATTCCATAATTCTAGTTTAATATTGAGCTTTAAAACATTTTTGCTATCCATAGGCATTTAACCAGTTTTACACCATCTCTCTTTTTGTTCTTTTTTTTTCCCATTTATTTTTATTAGTTGGAGGCTAATTACTTTACAATATTGTAGCGGTTTTTGCCATACATTGACGTGAATCAGCCATGGATTTACATGTATTCCCCATCCCGATCCCCCCTCCCACCTCCCTCTCCACCCGATTCCTCTGAGTCTTCCCAGTGCACCAGGCCCGAGCACTTGTCTCATGCATCCAGCCTGGGCTGGTGATCTGTTTCACCCTAGATAATATACATGTTTCGACGCTGTTCTCTCGAAACATCCCATCCTCGCCTTCTCCCACAGAGTCCAAAAATCTGTTCTGTACATCTGTGTCTCTTTTTCTGTTTTGCATATAGGGTTATCGTTACCATCTTTCTAAATTCCATATATATGCGTTAGTATACTGTATTGGTCTTTATCTTTCTGGCTTACTTCACTCTGAATAATGATGCATGTACCTGCTGTAAGTCATCATCTCAAGCTCATTCTGATGAACACTATCCTTGGGTGATGATGATACAGAGGACGCCATGCAGGACCAGTCAGCCTGGAGACGTTCAACCCTCTAAAGCCCTCCGCGTAGGATGTCCCTCACTAACCAGAACTGTCGGTAACCAGAGGGCTTGACACTCCTGTGTCCTGACACCATGTCTCTGCTCCCAGTCCTTGGCTCTTTTTCTCAAGCCTGACTCTGGCATACCCCATAGTGGATATGGCCTCCAGAGAATTACCTGTCTTGTAAGACTGCTATTTGTTAATGTGTATTAATCTCCCCCTTCTCCACTCACTCACATTCACACAAAGACATACCCTAGACTACAACTGCCCTGAGATGCTATGTCATATTCATCTCACTGTATCACCCCAATTGCCAGCAGATGCCTGTTTTTTTGCTGCATTAAATTGATCAGTATATTTTTTAATTAATTACTTGAGTGTCTATAGAAAGTACAGCTATGCAATTATAGTTATATATTTTATGATCCAGTTTTCCCCCACCTGTGACTACTCTCATTTTTCTTGCACCACCAGCCCTTTCATTCATTTTAATAGCTTTCACCAAATGACATTCTATTTTATTTTATGGGACAGTCATCATGAGGTCTTAAGTTGTTTCAACCTAAGACTCCAAGATTTGAATTAGTCTGGGAAAAGTTTGGGAAATCACTATTAATTTATTCTGTGGTTCTCATTTAACTTTTCTAGGCAGAACATTCTCTCATTTTTAAAATATGCATTCACTTCTAAATGAGGATAAGAATTTCATTTTCTTAGGTCAACTAGCCCAATATTTTTTGCTGCTAGACTCAATTTAAAATAGAAAAATTGGATGAAGACCCAGTTGCATTATTTATCATAGCCACATGAGCTAGGTTATAAAATATGGTTTACCATGTTCTTCAAACCATGTTTTCAAGATTTTTCAAAATAGCTTGACAATATTTAATTTTGTTAGTAGAATAAATTGTCTAGATTATTTGTTTCTTGGCATGTAGATGGATCTGATAGCTAATGTGTCTTAGAAAGTGACTATTACACATATATACACACAACTATGTATAAAATAGATAATCAGTAAGTACCTACTGTATAGCACAGAGAACCATACTCAATATCTTGCAATAACCTAAAAGGGAAAAGAATCTGAAATAGAAAACTTATACATATGTGCATAACTTAATCACTTTGCTGTATGCCTGAAACTAACATAACATTATAAAATAAAATAAAAAATTTATAAAGTGAACATTACATTTAAAGTTGTGATACAGGACTGCTGCTGCTAAGTCACTTCAGTCGTGTCCAACTCTGTGCGACCCCATAGACGGCAGCCCATGAGGCTCCCCATCCCTGGGATTCTCCAGGCAAGAACACTGGAGTGGGCTGCCATTTCCTTCTCCAATGCATGAAAGTGAAAAGTGAAAGTGAAGTCGCTCAGTCGTGTCCAACTCTTAGCGACCCCATGGACTGCAGCCCACCAGGCTCCTCCGTCCATGGGATTTTCCAGGCAAGAGGTGATACAGGACTAGGGAAACATAATCTCTTTGATATAGGCCCCCACATTTTAGACCTCACCCTATACGACTGGTTGAGAAAAACTTCAAGAAAGCTAGCTAATATGTATATATCCCCCCAGCCCCACCAACACACACACTCCCACTTCTTCAGATAGAGTAAAATTCTTTTATAAAACATAGGTAAGGCATTAAATGCAAACTTTTAAATGTTTTGCCTATAATTTTCTTTAATTACTGTCTCCAAGACAAAGGGCTGCTAGGAAAATTAAAACATAAAAGCATGCTTTTTTTGCCTTGTATTTATTGAGCAAGAAAAAGAAATGGAACAGTAAGAGATACACTAATGAAAAGTTCCCTGTTTATAATAAAGATATTATTTTCAATGTGATTCTTTGTTCCTTGTGGGCCAGCCCTTTCCCTAAACACAGGAGAAGCACAGTCTACACTCCCTTAAACATTCTGGGCTTTTCACCCACAGTCCTCCATATTAGGTCTGCTTTGCCACAGCCCTTCTTTTAAAACAGCTAAATTCACTTGAGATCTGGTAAGGAAATCATGTTCTACTGAGACAATTAAGCTTACAATTTCTAAAAATAAAATGAAGAAAGAATCAATGTGTTGGTAATGGAAAAGGCGGTGATTTGGAGTATACATTTTCAAAGATTCTTGTTTGAAAGTCATGAACTCTGATTATATTCTGATTTTCACTTACAGTCTAAGTCAGAAGTTTCATATAGATGAAATAAATACTGAGTTATACAATTAAAGGCATTATATAATTAACAGCTCTTAAGAAATTATAAATATATGCTAACCTTTCCCAAAACTATGCATGTCTTCCCCTAAATCCCAGATATCAAGCCTTTCTTATGAGCAGTGCACTTTTACCTCTTTACAATTACAGCCCCCAACTCTTAAACATCCCTGTCCAGTTTTCCTCCTAGCCAGGTGACTTAAAATCCCATAACTGGTATTACATATTTGTCCCTGAGGAAAATAACCACATCACATGTTACCTCAAATTTGTATACCACCTTGGGACCTGCCTTTTTATCAGAATCTCCAAGTTTCTTTGTTCTTTGCCCAGTGACAACGTCTCCCTAGGTTCAAGATATTTTCTGACTCGGCAGAGGAACCTGCCTCCTTCCTCAGCATGCACTTGCCAGGTTCTGCTTTCATTTGTCAGTAAAACTGACTTTTGCTCAGAATTCCTTGAGAGCTCCTTGTGAAGACAGTTTACACAGAACCCAGACAAGCTCCTTTGTGTCCCTGCAGATGATGAAGTAGTACATGTGACCTGAGAACCCAAAAGCTCTGGATACAGATCACAGTCCTATTGGTACAGGCAAATGGAAGAGCTTTTCTGAAACTCGGTGTTTTCACCTGTACAATGGGACTCCGGTAAGCACATCACAGTGCTTCTTCAGGGATTCAATGAGATTGGACCTGTAAAGACATCAGTACACTATTTGGCACCTCCTAAATGAGCCCTCTTAACTCTTCTTTTTACCCTCATTAAGTTTTTTTTTTTCATTTATTTTTATTAGTTGGAGGCTAATTACAATATTGTAGTGGTTTTTGCCATACATTGACATAAATCAGCCATGGATTTACATGTGTTTTTAATTAAATGTCACTATTTCTTCTGACTGTAGACTCCAGGAGTTAAGTCACTCATGCTTCTTATAACTCTTTGGAAATTCCTTGGGATAAACTCTTTTGAGCCTTCCTAACTTCATCTCATTCACCCTATCATGCGGGTCATAAATCTATTCTAATTGCTGATTAAAACATGATCTTATTCACCTGCTGCTAGACAAACTACAAGAAACAGCAAAGAAACACAATCATGGTTTCTGGGTTTTAAATATGCTATTTTTTTCTTTTGCAAAACTTTGGTCAAGTGCAAACATTTCAAACTTGAATTCAGCACTTTTCCCAACCAAGGCAATCAGTATCTACCAATACCAATTTGGCATGCCCTTGCACAATGTGATATTCAACATAAAACTGGGTAATAAGAAGCAAGGAATCAGAAACTTCTATAAAGGAGAGGAGGGTAAAAAAAAAAATTCTAATGGAGCTCAGGACCAAAATTGAGCTGTCCAAATCTATTGTTTATATGTGGGCTTAATTTTACCAGAACTGCTTGCTCAGATTAATATAAATCCAGGCACAGGGGTGTGGGATGGAAGGAGGAGCCACTTCCACAAGAAATATGAACTGGAATTTATAGATACAGCAAGAAAAAAAGTTCAGCTCTCATCTGAACTTTCAACCCTCATCTGTCTATATGAGCAAAATTATTTCACATATGTTCTTTCTGATTCATGGTTTCTACTTTGTGACAAGTTTTCAGATGAGACCAAAAAACTAAAACCTCTCTTTTCATAGCAGAAGATAGCAAGCAATTTGCTCTTCATATTGAGCCAAGAGATGACAACTAACTCACAGATGTTTCCAAAGATGAGATACTGCTGGGTTTGCAAGTTTGCTCCTTGAACACTGGCCCTCTTAGGTTGGGTGGGATCGACATATTCAGAGATCTCACCAAAGAAATCAAGGAGAGTGCAGATTATTTCTGACATATGCTGTTTATCAGTCTACTTTAGATCTTTGAGTTCTGAGTTCAAGGAATACAAAACTGACTCAGTGAGGCAGGGCATTCAAAAAAGATGCTGAATATTACCTTCACCCCATCCTGCCCTGGGAGACCTGGGTTAGATCCCTGGATTGGGAAGATCCCCTGGAGAAGGGAATGGCGACCCACTCCAGTATTCTGGCCTACAGAATTCCATGGACTACACAGTCCATGGGGGTCTCAAAGAGTCAGACATGACTTAGCAACTTTCACTTAACATCTCACCTTTCACCTACTTTCTTTTAGAGTTCAAACAGGAAATGAAGGGGAGAGGAGAAGAAAAGCTGTGTTGTTCAGTGGCTAAGTCAGGTTCAACTCTGCCACCCCACAGACTGTAGCATGCCGGGCCTCCCTGGCCATCACCAACCCCCGGAGCTTGCTCAAACCCATGTTCATCAGGTTGGTGATGCCGTCCAACCATCCCATCCTCTGTCACTCCCTTCTCCTCCTGCCTTCAATCTTTCCCAGCATCAAGGTCTTTTTCAATGAGGCAGGTCTTTGCATCAGATGGCCACAGTATTGGAGCTTCAGCTTCAGCATCAGTCCTTCCAATGAATATTCAGGGTTAATTTCCTTCAGGATTGACAGGTTTGATCTCCCTGCTGTCCAAAGGACTCTCAAGAGTCTTCTCCAGCACCATCCAGCACCACAGTTCAAAAGCATCAATTCTTCAGTGCTCAGCCTTCTTTATGGTCCAACTCTCACATCCATACAGGACAACTGGAAAGATCACAGCTTTGAATATATGCACCTTTGTCAGTAAAGTGGGGTCTTTGTTTTTTTATACACTGTCTAGGTTTGTCATGATCATTCGCCTAGAGCCAGAAATCCTGGAATGCCAAGTCAAGTGGGCCTTAGGAAGCATCACTACAAACAAAGCTAGTGGAGGTGATGGAATTCCAGTTGAGCTATTTCAAATCCTGAAAGATGATGCTGTGAAAGTGCTGCACTCAATCTGCCAGCAAATTTGGAAAACTCAGCAGTGGCCACAGGACTGGAAAAGGTCAGTTTTCATTCCAATCCCAAAGAATGCTCAAACTACCACACAAGGGCACTCATCTCACACACTAGTAAAGTAATGCTCAAAATTCTCCAAGACAGGCTTCAGCAATACATGAACCATGAACTTCCAGATATTCAAGCTGGTTTTAGAAAAGGCAGAGGAACCAGATATCAAATTGCCAACATCCATCCGCTGGGTCATCAAAAAGGCAAGAGAGTTCCAGAAAAACATCTATTTCTGCTTTATTGACTGTACCAAAGCCTTTGACTGTGTGGATCACAACAAACTATGGAAAATTCTGAAAGAGATGGAAATACAAGACCACCTGACCTGCCTCTTGAGAAATCTGCATGCAGGTCAGGAAGCAACAGTTAGAAGTGGACATGGAACAATAGACTGGTTCCAAATAGGAAAAGGAGTACGTCAAGGCTGTATAGTGTCACCCTGCTTATTTAACTTATATGCAGAGTACATCATGAGAAACACTGGTCTGGATGAAGCACGTGCTGGAACCAAGATTGCTGGGAGAAACATCAGTAACCTCAGATATGCAGATGACACCACCCTTATAGCAGAAAGTGAAGAACTAAAGAGCCTCTTGATGAAAGTGAAAGAGAGTGAAAAAGTTGGCCTAAAGCTCAACACTCAGAAAACTAAGATCATGGCATCCAGTTCCATCACTTCATGGCAAATAGATGAGGAAACAGTGGAAACAGTGGTTGACTTTATTTTGGGGGCTCCAGAATCATTACAGATGGTGACTGCAGCCATGAAATTAAAAGACGCTTACTCCTTGGGAGGAAAGTTATGACCAACCTCGACAGCATATTAAAAAGCAGAGACATTACTTTGCCAACAAAGGTCTGTCTAGTCAACACTATGGTTTTTCCAGTAATAATGTATGGATGTGAGAGTTGGACTATAAAGAAAGCTGAGTGCCGAAGAACTGATGGTTTTGAACTGTGGTGTTGGAGAAGATTTGAGAGTCCCTTGGACTGCAAGGAGGTCCAACCAGCCCATCCTAAAGGAAATCAGTCCTGTGTTCATCGGAAAGACTGATGTTGAAGCTGAAACTCCATTACTTTGGCCACCTGATGTGAAGAGCTGACTCATTTGAAAAGACCCTGATGCTGGGAAACATTGAAGGCAGGAGGAGAAAGGGATGACAGAGGATGAGATGGTTGGATGGCATCACTGACTCAATGGACATGAGTTTGGGTAAACTCCAGGAGTTGGTGATGGACAGGGAGGCCTGGCATGCTGCAGTCCAGGGGGTCACAAAGAGTCAGACAGGACTGAGCGACTGAATTGAACTGAATTAGGTTTGTCATAGCTTTCCTTCCAAGAAGCAAGCATCTTCTAATTTCATGGCTGCATTTACCATCTGCAGTGATTTTGGAGCCCAAGAAGAGAAAATCTGTCACTGCTTCCACATTTTCCCCATCTATTTGCCATGAAGTGATGAGGCCGGATGCCACAGTCTTAGTTTTTTTAAATGTTGAGTATAAGCCATTCCATGGTGAGCTTCCTTGGGCTTGATGACATAGCCTTAGACTATAAAAGGCTGCCTCAGATATAGACAAATTTTCCTGGTCAACACCAGTTGAATTCCCAGTTGAAAGGATAAGGAGATTATTGCTTCCCAGAGTAACAATTTCCTTAGAATGCTCTAAGGAAATGTCCTCCGGGCCTGTGAGCTTCTGCTTGCTTATGATTTTGGCTATCAGTTTGGGTTCTGCTTTGTTGACTTATAGAAAACAAGTGTGTTTCTTCCCCACCATAGCTCTTTAAAGTCTTACAGTCTCCTCTTAGACTTATTTTGTTCTTTATTAAACAGGACATCTTCATTCCTTGTATCTAATCCATTCAAAAAACAACACGAGCTTGTATAACTATAAAAATGTGGCATTGATATCTTGAGTAGCACCAAGGAAATCTATCTGTAGGGGACAGACAGCCCTAATCCTTTCTTCTCTATAAATACTGGTTTCCAGAGCAGCTGAAATGTAGAGTCATTTGTAGATGTCTAACAAGTAAACAAATGCTAGAAATATTTCCACAAGAATCAACGTTCATGGCATTAAGCTTTATCCCCATTGGCAGATCTCCCAAAAGAAAACTTCCTGTCCTTATTTGACATCCACCTCTCCAGAATACGAAGATGTTAGATAAGTCAGTAGGTTGGTATCATGAATTGCTTTTCTAAGTGGGATCTACAAAGGAATTCAGTGCAGTGAGAAGGCCTATATCTATCAGAGATGAACTCAACCACAGAGCTATACACTCAGTACAACTGTTGCAAATTAATGAGTTCCTATCAAAAATGATAAATTTTATTGAGCAGCATCATAGATTCTGAAGCCAGATGTACAGTGTATTCATGAGATAACAGAAGATGAATGCTTTCTGCATATATCACCCTGAATTTGGTTCTTTGTGAAATACTGAACAATTTTTCCCTTTACTTTTGAGTTTATCAAAGCCAAAATACCTAATCCATTCTCAAGGTGAAGAAACAGATTTTGAGTTATTATTCATTGAATACTTTTTTCTTTTTTTACAAATGCCCAGGCTTTTATTTCCCTATTCCCACAGTCAAGATAGTCTGTGGCCTTACCTAAACTATAAAGGATAAAATAGAGATTTCAGATAACACCACATAGGTACTGAAAAAGAGTAGAGAGAGGGCTTGCTTCTTGAAAACAATTTGGTGTTTCATTTTCCACAAAGTTCTCATCAGATGTCATCAAATTCAACACACTGTACAGATGGGAAAAACTGACTATTGAAACAATTAACTATTGTGAGTCATTTCCTCAATCTGCTTTTGTTTTAGCCAATATGTCATATGGTGACAGACACTGTTAAATTTCACCAGCTCTACTGTCTTCTTGGAAATGGCATAATGCAATTGACACAGCTCAGCTTGATAAATCTGCCAAATGGATGGTGGGGCCTCTTTACTCCTACTTCTCAATGCCAAAATCTAAAGATATGATATAGAAACTATTCAAAATGAAGAGAATAAAGTTCATTTTACTCTCTCTGAATAGTCCCACTTGATCACCTGCTGGCTGTTAGTATCCTGATTCATTTGAGTTGACATTAAGATGAGTAGGGTAAAATTTTCATTAATTCAGTCCCCACTATCTCAGAAAAATGCTATTACGGAGCCTGAGTTTTCCTGAAGTCTGCCATTTGCTTCATCTTGGTCTGAAAGTTTACTATTTATTTTTAAATTTACTACTTTAGAGGACCCTAGTGTACCACTTCCCACTTTAGATGACTTAGATTATCAAAAACCACTTGCCCTAATCTAAATGAAATATTTTCTAATCTTGGATATGTGACTTTACTATCCCATGTGCATCCTGTCTTTTGCATGTCTAAAACATAGGGGGTGAAAAGCATGGTGTTGTCCCAGGTCATCTTATTTCAACCAATGAAAGATTCCTAGGCAGCTTCTCTTGCACAAGCTTCTAACTCACTAACCATTCCTTTATCACTCTTTCATCTGTATGGCAAAGTAGCTCACCGTCTTCTACAAGTCAGCTCTGACTGGCTCTACAGGAAGTACAGTGAGTCCTCAGAAACTCGGTAAGCCAGAAGCCAGGCCACTGCCCATTCACTAAGGCTGAAGACATGTTAGCAGGTCCGAGTCAGCTGCAGAGCCAGCTCCAAGAAGATGAGCCATTACTCAAAAGGAGTGACCAGTCAACTAACATTTGATAAGGGAGACAAAAATAGGCAATGGGGAAAGGATAGTCTCATCAATAAATGGTGTTGGGAAAGCTGAATAGCCACAAAATTAAAACACTCTTGCTCCTTGGAAGAAAAGCTATGACAAAACCTAGACAGCATATTAAAAACAGAGACATCACTTGCCAACAAAGGTCCGTATAATCAAACCTTTGACTTCTCCAGTAAGTAGTCGTGTACAGATGGTGAGAGTTGGACCATAAAGAAGATCTGAGCACCAAAGAGTTGATGCTTTTGAACTGTGGTGTTGGAGAAGGCCCTTGAGAGTCCCTTGGACTGCAAGGAAATCAGACCAGTCAATCCTAAAGGAAATCAACCCTGAATATTCATTGAAATGACTGATGCTAAAGCTGAAGCTCCAATACTTTGACCACCTGATATGAAGAGTCACGTCATTGGGAAAGACCCTGATGCTGGGAAAGACTGAGGGCAGGAGAAGAAGGGGGTGACAGAGAGTGAGATGGTTGGATGGCATCACCGATTCAATGGACATGAGTTTGAACAAACTCTACTTGGTAGACAGTAAAGGACAGGGAAGCCTGGTGTGCTGTAGTCCATGAGGTTGCAAAGAGTCAGACCTGACTTCGCAACTAAACAACAACATATAAAGAACTCATATAACTCAATAACAACAACAACAAAGAACAATTCAGTTAAAACATAGGAAGAGCTGAATAGACATTTTTCCAAAGAAGACATCCAAATGGCCCACAAGTACACAAAAAGATGTTCAACATCACTAATCATCAGAGAAATGCAAATCAAAACCACAATGAGATAAGACCTCACACCTATTAGAATGGTTATTATCAAAAAGGCAAGTGATGCCAAAGTGTTGACAAGGATGTAGAGAAAGGGGACACTTGTGTACTATTGGGGGGACGTAAATTGGTACTGCCACTGTGGAAGACAGTAGGGATGCCTCTCAAAAAATTAAAAATATAACTACCATATGATCCACTTCTGAGTATGTATCAAAAGGAAATGAAAACAGGGTACCAAAAAGACACCGGCATTTCCATGTTTATTGCAGCAGTAGTCACAACAGGGAAGATGTGGAGACAACCTAAGTTCGTTTTTGTTGTTGTTGTAAGTTCATATCGGTGGGCAAATAAAGAAAATGTGATGTATATATACAATGGAGTATTATTTGTCCATCAGAAAGAGGGAACTCCTACCATTTGTGACAACATGCATGGGCCTCAAGGGCATTATGCTAAGTGAAATATGTCAGACAGTGAAAGATACGTACTGTATAATATCACTTATGTGTGGAATCTAAAAAAACTTTAACTTGTAGAAACACAGTAGAACAGTGCATAACAGGGATGGCGGGGGGCAGGGGGCTGGAGGGGAGAAATGGGGAGATAAATGTTGTTCAGCAGGTACAAACTTGAAGTTAAACATGAATAAGTTCTGAGGCTCTAATGCACAACATTGGCACTAGAGTTAATAATACTGTGTTACATACTTGAAAGCTGGTAAGAGAGTACATCTCAAATGTTCTCACCACAAAAAAAAAAAAAAGATGCGGAATTACGTGACATAATGAAAATACTAGCTACTAGCCAAAGCTATGGCGGCAATCATATTGCAACACATAAAGGTATCAAATCAATGTTTCACACCTTAAACTTACACAGTGTTATATGTGATGTCAATCCTATCTCAGGTAAGCTGGATAAAATAGACAAAAAGAGTGACCATTCCAGAGAGGACAAAGGCAACAAACGACACAACATTAGGTAGAAGAGAGCAGATGCTATGCAGGAAGGAATCAACATCTGGGATTCTGAAAGTGAGCAGAAAGACTGTCCAAACCTGGCAAGCTGACTGGTCTCACTTCAAATTCAACCTCAAATGCACCTTGTGCTTCCGGCAGTCACACTACATTTCTCTAGTACATTTACCCTCCATCGTCACGGATGACTTTTTATACCTCACCTCTTTTAAAACCTCTCCAGCACCTCCTCTCCTGTCCATTCTGATGACCTTGCTTCTTCCTTGTTTAAAAATATTGAAGTGAGCAGAAGAAAACCTCATGGATTTCCACCTCTGCACCTACATACCTATCAACATCTACACAGATATAAGCTTAGTTTCTTTTCTGTGAACAAACTCTCCATTCACCTATCTAAAGCCAATCCCTACACTGGAGCACTAGACCTTTTGTCTTCTCAAGGGTATGGATCCTAAAATTCACCTGCCCTCTTCTATTCATCAATAGAAGAACTCTCCTCTCTACTGGGTCTTTTCCCTTCTCACACAAATATGATCTTAATTCTCCCATCTTAAGGTATATACATATACACATACCTATATATGTATATATGCCTATATATGTATATATCTATCTATCTGTATATATGGAGCAGGGAGGGAGGGAAAGAGAGACGCCAAGGAATCCTCAGAGATCACCTAGGCCGATAGTTCTCAAATCTGAGTCAACATTAGAATCCCCTGAGGAGCTTTCATAAGAATCCCAGTGTCGTGTCTCTGACTTCTCCAGAGACTCTGACTTACTTGTCTGGGGTATGACCAGGGCATCAGTATTTTGTGCATTTCCTGGGATTCTAATGCGCATCCAAAGTTGATAAGCACTGATTTAACCTGGATTTATCATTAAATGAAGTCATGAAAGTCAAGAGAGGTGAAGCAGCCCAGGCAAGTCCAGAGAATCATTACCGGTAGAGCCTAGACAAAACTCTAGCCAAGCTGGTTCCAAGTCCACTGCTCTTTTGACAATATCAGCCAATATGTGATACACACAAGTGCAATCTTTGGCAAAACTATAAATGCCACCGGAAGTAACGAACCAATCTTGCTAATTGTTCATCTCCACAGAGGATGCTGGCCTTTTAGTCTTCAGTCACAACAGGAGAGCTTAAAACTAGGATGCTGAGAAGGCGAGTGTAACAGGGAATATGAAGAAACGCCTGCCATGGTACCCACACCAGATGTTTCAGAAGTTTCGGGGATGGTGAGGGACCCAGGGGAGGGTGCCAAGGAGCAGTATGAGGTGTGGTGTGATGTGGTGTGATAAATGGACCTGTCTTTTTCCCATTACAGGAACATAGCAAGTTTGAAGAAACAAATCAGAACCTAGAATGATTAATTGTGCGGTCTACAATGAGTCCTGTTGTGTTTGTCTATGAATTCCTTTGCTCCGCAGATCAGGCGCACCAGGGGCAGAGAAACACCTGGCTATGGAAAGCCTTCCGAATTTCCTGCTGACCCAGTCCCGAAAAGGTGATGAAGGGTTTTCTTTACAGGGGAACAGTAAAGGGAATCAAAGCTGGTGAGAAAAATGATACGGTGGGATAAGAACAAACGCATCAGCCAAGCTGCTCTCATAGCTCTGGCTTTCTCGCCTCCTTTCCTGGACCTGCGTAGCATCAGTGAGAAACAAAATACTGTAAGGAAATCACAACTTCCATCTTATGTATCCCCTCCACTGATTCAGGTGACCTGGCAATCCCCTTATCACTCTCCATAAGGAAGTGTCAGCAAAGCATCGGCCATGGAAAGCAGAGCAGTTGAGCTCATAAGTTTCTGGGTCCAAACCTGTATTTTACTATCCATATAACATTGCTCAAGTGAACTAAAGATTCTGTGTTTCTCCATCTTCTCTACCTATAAAATAAGGCTAATCAGACCTTCCTTAGGATTCTTGTGATGAGTATATGAGACAAGGATGTAAAGTGCCTGAAAAAAAATCAATAAAAGGTAGCCATCATTGTTAAACAAGATGGCAAGGAAGATTTCTTGCTATTTCTCCTTATAGTGTTACAAGCATTTTAACAACACTACTTGCATACCAAGTGAATATGTCAATTATCCACAGTTGTTGCCCCTTCCTTAGAGCCGATGAAATACACTAATATTTATTTAGTTCATTTTATTGAATTGTAGAGGCAGCAAGACTTGGTAGAAAGTTTTAGATTCAAGTATCAGCTCTATTGCTTCCTAATTGTGAGTCTCGGAAAAGTTGCTTAATCTCTTTATGCCTCACTGGCTTTTTAAAAAAGGGGAAAGAAAACATTTCATTTTCAGGGTTGTTGTGAGAATTAAATAAGATAATGTAAACATCTAGTACAAAATAGGTATTTAGTAATGGATAATTGACAAGATAGCACATACAACCTTTATGATAATAAAACGGCTCTCCATATGTCATGGTCTCTGAATGTTTTCACTAATTCACCACAGCATTTCTCCAAGTTAGCTTGAATTTATGTTTTCTCATATGGTTTCAGTTCCGTTCAGTTCAGACGCTCAGTCGTATCCAACTCTTTGCAACCCCATGAACCACAGCATGCCAGGCCTCCCTGCCCATCACCAACTCCTGGAGTTTACCCAAATTCATGTCCATCTAACCATCTCATCCTCTGTCGTCCCCTTCTCCTCCTGCCTTCAATCTTTCCCAACATCAGGGTCTTTTCAAATGAGCCAGCTCTTTGTATCACGTGGCCAAAATATTGGAGTTTCAGCCAATATCAGCCCTTCCAATAAACACCCAGGACTGATTTCCTTTAGGATGGACTGGTTGGATCTCCTTGCAGTCCAAGGGACTCTCAAATGTCTTCTCCAACACCACAGTTCAAAAACATCAATTCTTCAGCATTCGGCTTTCTTTATAGTCCAACTCTCACATCCATACATGACTACTGGAAAACCCATAGCCTTGACTAGATGGACCTTTGTTGGCAAAGTAATGTCTCTGCTTTTTAATATGCTGTCTATGTTGGTCAAGAGCTTCCTTCCAAGGAGTAAGCATCTTTTAATGTCATGGCTGTGATCACCATCTGCAGTGATTTTGGAGTCCAAAAAAAAAAAAAAAAAAGTCAGCCACTGTTTCCCCATTTATTCGCCATAATTCCATGTAAAGCTAGATAACAAGCAACTATCTCAGAATGGTTTTTGCAGAGATTATTATCTAAAACAGGTTCATGGAGACATAGCTCTTTTAAAAGATATTCAGGGGAAAAAAATTTAACCTCTTTTAGTCAACCTCAAACCCTTAGAAAGTAGAAGAAGCTTTTACATTTATCTTCTCTATGGGTAAACAATTGGGTTTAGATTAGTTGAAACCAGGAGGAAAAAAAAGAAGAACACAGATTTATGTAAAACAGAGTATGTCTATGATAAATGTTTCCAAATATGCGGTAAGAAAATTGGTACATTAAATATCTCTAGCCTGTCTGGTTTCTAAAAAGCCAAGGCAGTTAAATGAGGCTGATTTATTTCCTAAAGTGGTCATTTGGATTATGTTACCAATAATGGAACATCAGTATCTCTAGAAGCAAAAGACTCAAAATACATAAGGACATTTTTATGGTCTGCCAAGCCTATTTCCAAAGTACTCTAAATCTGATACTGCCTTAGGCTGGGTTCCCTGGAAGTAGACATGGAGACAAAGATTCATGGGAAACAGTTATTAAGGAAGTGCTCCCAGAAAAAGAACTGGTAAGGGAGAGATGAGCAGGGCAGAGCAGAGAAAGACCAGCAAGGAGGGCTTTTCCCCTGGAGGGTAGCCTAGGCCTGATGCTGCCTCAGAGTGGTCCCACCTTGAAGGAAGCTGGAGCTTTCCTCTGCCTACACCCATCAGCCACTGGCCAGGGCCATCCTGGGAGATGAGACATAACCTCCCAGACACGTCCTGCTCTCTAGGGCAATCCACCAAGGAGAGTCATAGGTTCTGGCCCTTTTAAGTAAAAGCACAAAGACACTGGGGAAAAGATACCCAGAAACAAAAAAAGATAACCTTCCCTGGAACAGGGAGGGGATGAGAGAAAAAATCAGAAACAGTTAGCTTTTCTTTCAATTTTTCCAAAGCAATTTTTCCCTGTCATCAATGTTATGAACACCAAACAGGAAGGTTGGGGTATATACATTACCTCTTATAAGTAGTGTTGTATCATCTGACCTAGATAGGTAAATTAAGCAGGAAACAAGCGAGTGTGTTCAGATCAAAAATATAATTTTATTGTACACTTGGTTAATTCAACGTGTGCACACAGCTTGCTTAATATGAATGAGAGAATTGCTACTATTTAATTATGCTTGAGAGACAGCAAACATTTACAAGTATAATAGCAATTCCTTATATTAATATCCTATACACACACTTTTAAGACCACCCATATGGTTTTTGTAAATCTTTTTGCCAATGTTATTTTGCTTTGATTCCATTTGTGAAAATGTAATTTCATGCCTGTTGAAACTAAAAGTAATAAAATCAAGTGTGGATTCTCTAAGTTGCTTTAATTTCATTTTTCCAGTTACTCGTTTTTATGTTGCTTGATGATATTGTCAACCCACGACAGCCTGGAAAATTTTAACAAACTTGGTCCAGCACCACAGCTAGTTTGAGAATCACTGCTTGACCCCAGGCTACAGAGCTGAGAGGAAAAGGGGTGGAAGAGACACACCCACGTTTATAATAACGACACCACGATCAAAACAGCTCTGTCTGAAACACGGTGACACCGAGTTTGAGACAGGATATGAAGTCAGCTTCATAAATTATGAACCCTAAATCAAGACTGCACTTGTTCTGCAATGATTTGAACAAGTTTTTTCCTGAAGATTGAGACTAACAGCAAAGATACCAAAGTAGGGGCGCCATCTTGTGGCAAGAGCCAGCAACACCAGGGCCAGCCGTGCCAGCCTCCTCCTCAGCCCCCAGAGCCGGCCATGCTCCCCTCGCAGCCGGGGAGTCTTTTCCAGAACCCCAGCACTCCTCCTTTGAAACGCAGGACTCCAGAATAAGAACAAAGCCCCTGCTTGCCCCATTTTTCTTGCCAGCAGAGCTGTGTGTGGCGAGCTAGGTTTTTAGTCAGCTTCTTTAATCATGGGACATAAAGATGCCACCTGCTCAGGGTGGCTCAGACAGTAAAGCGTCTGCCTACAATGTGGGAGACCCGGGTTCTATTCCTGGGTGGGGAAGATCCTCTGGAGAAGGAAATGGCACCCCACTCCAGTACTCTTGCCTGGAAAATCCCATGGATGGAGGAGTCTGGTAGGCTATAGTCCATGGGGTTGCAAAGAGTCGGACACGACTGAGCGACTTCACACACACATCACACACACAGGCCTGGAGGGAGCCCCTCTGTGGGGCAAAACACTTTTGCCCTTGGCCTCGTGTTTTTTCCCATGTTTCACCTGTCACAGAAAGCTGAGGAAACAGGCAGAAACCTGGCGGCCAGCCCAGGATTGGCTTCACCATTTGCAACAGATAGGAGGCATGTGATCAGGGCTTTTAAGTCAAGTGCTGCCACCAACAGAAGCATTTCCAGGAAAAGATGGCTGTGAGGGATTTAGGAATGCATTTGTCACCTGCTTTCAAGCAACAGTGCACAAACCGGCTGGACCTAAAAATGGCAATCCCATTTCAATGCCTTTTCTTCAATCATCCCCTGACACTTAATTTAACATATAAAAACCATCTACATGCAGAAATATGTCCTTACAGTGAACATGCATGTCTCAACCTCTGCTGTTTGTATGTATAGGCAGTGGACATGAAGGGGAAAATATATAAAGAGAAGTGATCTCCTCTTCTTATAACTTTTTCCTGAATTTCTAATTTTTCTAGTTTTTTAGTCATAATTTAAGACCATTTAGAGAATATCCTTGTAAGATGTTGAGTTGTGAAGGACAGGAATACAGCTCAAGTACCTTGGGAATAGAGAGGAAAAAGAAAAGGAAATGAGTTGACTTACACTTGACTTCTATGTGGGCTTCAGGCATGGCTGGATCAAGGGGCTTACATAATGCCACTGGGTATCTGTCTTTCTAGCTCTCAGCTACACTCCCTTTTATAGCAGCCTTTAGTTTGAAGACAGGCTATCTCCATATGGCAGGGCTAATGACAATCTGCACTGGAAGATTCACATCTCCAACACCAGCAGCTTGACCTCAAAAAGCACAAAATAATCTCCTATGGTTACTCGAGCAGAGCAGTCTCAGGGAAAACTACCCTGACCCAATTGTGACATGTCAGCCCCCAGCACCACAACAGAACCATGCAGAGTGGAGGACAGATGGTTCAGGAAGAAAAAGATCTATAATTTGACATAGGATACTGAGCAATTTCTCATGCCTGGATTAGTCTAAGAATCATCTCATGTTAACTGCATTCTTGGCCCCAATCTCTACATCCAGGGACCAAGTTTCCTGATGGTAATACACAGATCTCCAATCTAAGCAGCAACATGACAAACAAATTTAAGACTTTGCTTAAATTCTCTGGAAAAAAGCAGGAATGAGATAAGCCAAAATGTCCCATCTATTGGTAGTACAGGGTACAATCCAAAAAAAGCTGAGTCTTTGGCTGTTTTTATTTCCTGTGGAGATAATTAACACCTTAAATGAATGAGTTAATTAATTACCCACTCTTTCCTTCATAGCCTTTGCTTTCTCTCTGTGTGTCTGCATGTGTGTGCTCAGTTGTGTCCAATTCTTTGTGACCCTGTGAACTGTAGCCCACCAGGCTCCTCTGTCCAGGGAATTTTCCAGGCAAGAATACTGAAGTGGATTGCCATTTCCTATTCCAGAGGATCTTCCCGACCCAGGGATCAAACCCATGTCTCCTGCATTTCCTGAATTGGCAGGCAGATTCTTTACCACTGTGCCACTTGGAAGCCCCTTCTGACTATTTTTATCACATCCTCCATAATCTAGCTCATATATAGCAGAGACCAAAAAAAGCAAACTTTCATATTTTATGGGGAAAATAATCTGTATAATACAATAACAATGACAAAAAGATCCCAGAATAAGTTTTCCTCTAGCCTTAGATCTGCTTTCATCTTACTGAATACCTTTAAGCAAGTAATTTAGCCTTTCTGGTTTAAAAAAAAAATGAAAAGGAAAAGACAAGAAACATCTGTGGGCAAAATTCTTTCTGTATCAGGATGTCAAAGATTTTTGCTGTTGCTGTTGTTGTTTCTATATTGTAAAAATGGCTCAAAGCTGAGTACCCCAAAATGCAAGCGTCTCACATTTTGAAGAAGGTTTCAGCTATCAGGATCAACTATCCCTCTAGGACTTTCTGTGATGCCCTGGGACAGACCCAACCACCAGCACCACCTCATTGCAGGGCTGCAGGAGGAGGTAAGCATACCCAGTGGGTAGCATGGGCTGGGGGTGAAGCATCAAGAAATGTTTCCCCAGGTTCCATCCCACCCTCACTCTTTGTTCCCTCCGAGGGTGCAGAGGAGCATATTCTTAATTTCACATGCAGGAGCCCAGGGGCTGGGGAAGGAGCATGGCAGGAGTCCTAGGTCCACCCTGACCAAGTATGTATAGCCCATTAACAGAAAGAGTTGCTACTAAACTCACAGTCCTTTGCTGTCTTGCAGTGGTGACCAGGGAAATTAGTAGGACAATGATTCCTCCCATATTAAGCCACCTACAGACACACTTGTACATGTGCGCTTGTTTACATCTATTTTTAAAAGTCTGAAAACGGGTATGACAAGTGCATCCCAAAAGGACACAGATGGCCCCCCAATGGGTTCCCTGGTGACAGCAGAGTCCCTTAAGCCCTTAAACCCCAATGATCACCATGACAACAGTATTAGACAGAACTGGGTGGGCCACCTGAGCCAGAGTCCCAGGGGACCAGGATCCCGTCCACTGGCATCCCAGCAGCTACCTGGAGGGAGTTCTACCTCCCTACCCTTCCTCTCTGGCCCTGAGCAGCGAGTGAGCCACCACAGAGACAGGCCAAGCCTCCCGGCCCTTCCCAAACAGCCAGAACCACAGCCCAGGCCCAAGCTGCGAGCAGAAGACGGGCTGGATACTGAGATCACGAACAGGGCTGGAGGCTGCAGGAGAAGAGATGGAGAGGCAGCGTGACGGAGGTGAGCGTGGCCCCCGGAGCAGCAGGCGGGACTCGAGCCCAGGCGAAGAGCGGGACCCCAGATGGAGTCAGAGCCCAGGAAAGAAATCTCTGAAGTAATCTTCATGGTGGGACCTGCATCTGGCATCTTTCTTGGCCAGTGGCAATCCTCTTTATATAGAGAGACAGTAAAGAAAGGAGACTGGTCCCTGGCCCAGCATGCCAGGGGTTAATACTAGCTAGCTGTGTGTTCTTGGGCAAGTTGCCCAGCCTCTCTGAGCCATGGGTCCTCATCTTAGAATGGAGACTATAATAGTACCTAACCCAGAGGACTGCTATGAGAATTTAATTAGTTCAAATACTTAGAACCATTACTGGCACCCAGGAAGATTACATTAGTACCAACTATTATCTCTTACCCAGAGTGCTTCCTCTCATAACTAAAAGAAAATGGTGATTTCCAGAATAGATTCCATTAACGATGACAAACTTCTCAAATAAATAGAATATAGGTAGGTCTCTGCCGCAGAAAAAACTCAAATCACTGAAGGACTGAATTACTATTTTGCTATATTACTATTTTGCTATATATGCACTTGATTAAATGGGCTTCTCTGATGGCTCAGACAGTAAAGAATCTGCCTGCAATGAAGGATACCTGGGTTCAATCCCTGAGTCAGAAAGACCCCCTGGTGAAGGAAATGGCTACTGAGTCCAGTATTCTTGCCTGGAGAATTCCATGGACAGCAAGCTATAGCCTGGCAAGCTATAGTCCATGGGGTCCCAAAGAATCAGACACAACTGAATACTAACACCAAGCATTGTATTAAATACATACCTGGTCTGACCTGTTCCAGGATAAACTAGTAAAACCTTAGTTCGGATTAGAAAATATTGTTAAATATTTTAAGATTCTGTAAGATAGAAAATAATGCACTATCTATATTATCTAGTTTCTTATCACAAAAAAGGAATGTCTTTCTCTTAGCATTTGAGCAAATGAACAGAACTGAATCCAGAGGACCACTCTTCTCTACTGTAGCACCCTCCACTCAGCAGCCAGAATCATCTTTCAAAATATGAGTTAGGTCTTTCATCTCCCTGCACACTTCAATCCAAACTCCCTCCAATCATGTGCCAGGCCTCACCCTATCTTGCCAAGACACCTCTCCAGCTTTCCCACCCTGGCCTCCCAAGCCCTAACTACACTGGCCCTATCCTTTAAGCCTGCCAAGCTCTTTCCCTCCTCAGGCTATTATACTTGTCATTCCCTTTGCCAGAACACCTTTCTCCACGGCCTACTCCTACCCCTCATTCAGGACACGATTCAGATGCCACCTCTCAGAAAACCTTGCAGGATCACCTTTTTAAAAACAGCTCCCCCATTTCTGCCATCACTGCACCCCTGACTTCATAGCACTAACCCAGCAACTCTATCATTTTGTTCCTGCCCCCCTAGCATATCAACTCCCACCAGAGTGGAACTTGGCATATCTTATCTACTGCCAAATGTCCAGTGCCCAGGAAAATACCTGGCACAGAGAAGGGAATACAGAAATCTTTATCAAAGGAAGAGAAGAAAGAATGACAAGGAGCTCACTTTCTAAGATAGCCCATTTCATCCCTCAACTGAAAACTGACCAATATTTCATTCACTGTACCCTAGTGCTCTGAGTTCTGAAGCTAACACGTGTACCATTTCACGTGTACCATTTCACATGTACCATTTCACATGTACCATTTGAAGTGATAAATATTTGTTGGATGGACAGATGGATTTTGGTCTTAGTCTGTGTATACCAGAACTCTTACACACTGTTAAGTCACTTTTAAGTAAATAAGCATTCAGAAATAAGTACAATTCTTTTCATTCTTTTGCTCTCCATCTGTCTTCTCTTTGTGTCATCGTTTGCCAAATAAAAGACACATTTCAGGTGATCAACAAATATTTTCTTGGCTAGAAGTCTCCTATCAATGTCAGTCCTTAGAAAAACATACCTTAATATTTTCTATGAATGGAAAACTGTTACCATGATGCCTTCTCCCCACAGGTCTATAATATATTTCATTTGTATCAAGTAAGCTTTCTATTTTCATCTCCCACACAGTAAAATCGCAGACCTTCTGCATGGTATCCAGTCACTGTCCTTGGCAGTTACAAAAAACAGTCCTTACTTCAGCCCCTCTCGTCTTTGTCAGATAAGATGGTCTACCCTCCTCCAAACCAGCAGCCTCCCATTCCTTAAGCGCAGTTCCCATCCTCTGGCCCCTTCCTTGTTTCAGCTGTCATTTTTCTTTGCAGCACATTGAAAATGCCAGGTCCTCATCTTCTCTAACAGGTCCCACCCCCTTCAGAGGTGGCATCAGCAACATCCAGAGTGATCAGAGCTCTGCAGCTCGGCTTCACCCATCAAAAGCCTATCTGCACATCCCAGCTCTGTGGGCTGGTTTGCAGCCATTTGGTTTTACAAGAAAACTAACCATGTAGAGTATCTGAGGTGAGATGAAAGAAAAAAGAAAAATGGCTGCAGACTTAGTCCTGAAGTCTAATCAGGAGAGGCAAGGAGCTCCCGCCAAGAGGATTCGACATTGCCCAATGACTTTCCTATGGACAAGGTTGCAAAGAGTTGGACACGGCTGAGCGACAAAACAGTGACTTTTTAGGTGGAGGACACTGCTCAAGGTTGGCACTCCTTACCCAAGAGACTCAACAGTGGCTCAGAACTCATGGTTGGTCTTGAACTGTGGCCCCTGCCCTGCACTCTCTGCACATCCTGTGGGGCACACACCCACAGGAACACACACACACACACACACACACATCTTGCTCACTTCATAGCAGCTCTCTAGCCCTGAGCCTAATATCTGGTCCATCATTGCAATGGCCAACAGCTTTCATCTAAGGACCCTGTGTTAAACATTCTACCAAAAAAAGATCTTTTTGAACCCTTCCAGCCACACTATAACTATTATTTTCTTCATTTTATAGAAGAGGATTTTTTCACAGGTTTATCTCTTCTTATCTACTTCTCTTCTTTAGTCAGCATCCATAAAGAAGCTGTTATTGACCATATTTTTTTAGCAAGGAAGCTAAGAAATGAAAAAATTGAATAACTGAATAATCAAGGCCACCATTTGGTAAGTGCTGTAGGCTGGATTCAAAACCAGGACTCTCTAACTCTGACACCCATGCTTTCTCTTTGATAAGCTGCTGCCTGCTTCCCCCAAGTAGCCTGCCATAAAAAATCTAAAACCATACAGCTTAATGATCAAGAATACATTTTAACAAAATGAGAAGTCGATGTACACAAATAGCTGGAATCAGCTGCTACAGTTGAATTTTAACTGTGAGGAGCTGCAAGCCAGCTAGAGCAAAAATCATCAATACTGGCCTGGTCCTCTGAGTGAGCCTGCATACAAAAGCTGCATTGGATTGCTAATTTTCTGTATCTGGCAGATTCAGTTTTTAGGTACCTAAGAATACATGTGCAATGCCCTGTCCTGATGAATTAGAAGGAATACATCTGAGAGTTGTCAGAGGGCTTCCCAGGTGGGGCTAGTGGTAAAGAAGCTGACTGCCAGTGCAGGCAGATGTAAGAACATGGGTTCGATCCCTGGGTTGGGAAGATCCCCTGGAGCAGGGCATGGCAACCCACTCCAGTGCTCATGCCTGGAGAATCCCATGGACAGAGGAGTTTGGTGAGCCATAGTCCATAGGGTCACAAAGAGTCAGACACGACTGAAACGACTTAGCAAGCACAAAGTTGGCAGAACTAAGATACATGTAGAATATAGGGGTGATTTACAAGAGTTTGGGTGCCACCCTTGTGCAGAGCCCAACATGTGGAATAGTGGAGACAGAAAGAGGTCATAACAGAGGGAAATGACGGGAAAAGAACAAGCATTAGCCAGGGCATTCCGCCACCTCCTCTCATCCACTCGGCAGCCCTGTAAAACAGGGGTTAACGGTCCCCATTCTACACCTGATAGCGCTAAAAGCCAAAACAGAACTAGAGGAACAGGACTTGAGACTAGGTCTGTGGCCCCATTGCCAAAGAGTGAAAAGATGGGCGTCTTGATCCAGTCCCAGCCCTTGCTAACTGTGTGACCTGGGGTAAGTCACAGAAGTTTTCTCTTGACACCTGACTCGCCATCTACCACTGGGTACAAGGACTCACCTTGTTGGTGGGAGAGCGGAAATGAAACAGTCGGAAGAAATGCTATTTGGAAAAGAATTAGAGGACTTCATAAATTTGAGCCTCGCTACTTCCGATTCAACTTGCACGGCTTAGCTCAAGTCCTTTGTACAGGGACACTCTCCCTAACCTTCTTGGCAAGTCTGAAACCCCACAGTCTACCTTATCCTGTGCATCCCTCAGTACAGTCCCAGTTTGACACTTAGGCACTTACTAGCTGACCTGCCTGCCTCTCCAGCCAGTAACTCCACCAACCTGGATTTGCCCAGCATTAATTAGCCACTATGTCCAGTGCTTAATAGGCACATAATAAACATATGTGCATTAAGTGCATTAATATATTAGCATTAAAGTAAAAGCATCCATTTATATAATCCTAAAGATACAACTGGGCTTCCCAGGTGGTGCTAATGATAAAGACCCACCTGCCAACACAGGAGAAGACACAAGAGACCTGGGTTCAATCCCTGGGTCAGGAAGATCCCCTGGAGAAAGGCATGGCAACCCCCTCCAGTATTCTTGCCTGGAGAATCCCATGGACAGAGGAGCCTGGCGGGCTACAGTCCATTTGGGCCTCAAAGAGTCACACATGACTAAAGCGACTTAGCATGCATGCACAAAGATACAATTATAATTTAGGAAATGTGTAATTTCATAGAAATTACAAAAAGAAAAATTAAGGCCCTATTTACTTCCTAGAAGTCACACTTCTAACCATGGCTACCATCCAGAATCTCGAGGTTAAAAAAGGAAAAAAACACCTTCTGTGTGGAAAATGACTGTCATAAAGTCCATACACTTGACTCCTGAGGAGAGGTGGATCCACCCTCAAGCCATCACTCTGACAGTCGGACATAAACGGAGGCAGGGGGTGACGGCGGCGGGGACGCCTGTCAGCTGGTGAAATGACAGCCGCCAGCGGCAGGAGGCGGCAGCGGGCGTGCGGGCGGGCTCCCCGGCCAAGCGGCCCAGAGGAACGGACCGCGGGGCCCCCAGCCGCTCACGCCCACCGCCCCCTCGAGTCACCCGATCACCACACAGGGCGATGGCCGACGTCCAGGGGAGGGCACCGAGCCTTCGGCGAAGGGAAGTGAGGTCTGAGACACTCAGCGTAGAACGAGGGTGGCATGGTCAGAGACGCCAGCAGGCGTGTGTCTGCTGGTGTGTGCGCGAACAGTTTCAGCTGTGAAGAAACTTCCCAGAAGTGGAGACTACACGTGTCCTCTTGTGGCTGCCGTGCAGCACTGAGGTGCTGGTGGTGCACGCTTTGCCTCAGGCATATGGGAGGGCCAATTACCTGTGTTTGCACCTCCTTTCTCTGAGGTCTTTGCACTTTTTACTGAGGCCTTACAAGTGATTCGCCAAAACAAACCTCAGAGCATCACAATATTTTCTTACATAAGTGATCTAAGTAAGGACAGAATTCAGTCCTCTCCTTGCCAGCTGGGAAAGCATGGAGCCTAATTTCAACCTACAGTGCAGTGGGCGAGGGGGTAGAGCGGAAAAGCAGCGAAGACAGGTAGGGTAAAAAAGATGAAACTACAGTCATTTGCAGGTTTAAACAGAGAAAAGCTCTTAGTTGGTACAAGGCATGGAAGTCTGAGTAAAAGCCAAGCTGAAAGAGAGGTTTGCTCTCTCGGTTCACACTCATGCATCCATTCACTTAGTCAGCTTACTTAGTCTGTGTGTGTGCTCAGTCATGTCCACCTCTTTGCGATCTCATGGACTGTAGTTCACCAGGCTCCTCTGTCCATGGAATTCTCCAGGCAAGAATACAGGAGTGGGTAGCCATTCCCTCCTCCAGGGGATCTTCCCCACCCAGGGATTGAACCTGGGCCTCCTGCATCGCAGGCAGATTCTTTACCGTCTGAGCCACCAGGGAAGCCCCACTATTAGTATCTACTATTTAGTATTATTATTATTGTATTATTATATGCACCTGCTCTGTGCTGTGTAGTAAGCTCTGATTAACAGTGAGGGCAAGGAAGAAGACAAATGATAAACAGACAAAGTTAATCATTGTAGCTTTAGATAAGGGAGAAAATAGAAAATGGTAGTGAGGGGGTTACCTTTGCCAGCCTCTCTGAAGAGTTAATATTTAAGATGAGAAGTCAACTGTTCCAAGATTAGGATGAAACTCACCACAGGTGCAAAAAAATAAATAAAAACAGTAAGTGCAAGGACCAAAGAACAGAAAGCATGGGACACGGCATGTTCTAAGAACGCTTAGCGGACTTAACATGACTGCAACTGAGTATGCCAAAAGGAGAACAGAGACCAAAAAGGCTGGAAAGTAAGCGAAGGAGAACAGAAAGGCAATCTGAAGCTAGAGACTTCATCCCCAATACAGATGTACCCCAGTTAAATCACATACCCATACCTGTAGGCACATACCTAAGAGAATGAGCTGGGCCCTGGTTCAGTCTTGCTCACTCTCTCTCTTTCTCTCTCTCCTCATTTTATATATCTATGGGTACCCATACTACAAGACTACACCCAGGAGTAATCATCATATTCACCTAAGTACCCCAAATAAATAAATAAATCATGCATTCCTAAAGGAAAATAGATGCTTATAACCAATTTGTGAATACCATATTAAATTCTGGTAAGAAGAGTTTCAGGGAAAAGAATCAACAAAAATCCAGGCCCTTCTATGTATCAAGCACTGTTCCAGACACTCAAGAGGTATGTTAAATCTTTTCATTCTCATAGCAGCTATATGAAAAAACTACTAAATATCTCCATTTCACAGGAAAAGATACTGGGCTTACTATCAGAGATGTTAAGTAACTCGCCCAAGATGACCCGATTAATGGCAGGACTTAGATTTGAACCTAGATCTCTCTGGCTCCACCATGAATTCCAGAAATGACTATCCACTCAGTTTTAAGCACTTCCCGTATGACAGATTTCATTGAATTCTATCCCATTTCCCTTTGACATTTTAAAAATAATTTTATTTATTTTTTCTTCGTTGCTGTCCAGGCTTTCCCTAGCTGCAGCAAGCAGGCTTCTCATTGCAGCGGCTTCTCTTATTGTGGAGCACGGGCTCTAGGGCGCTCGGGCTTCAGTAGCTATGGCTCACAGGCTCTAGAGCACAGGTGTAATAGTCGTGGTGTACAGATTTAGTTGCTACGAGGCATGTGAGATCTTCCCGGACCAGAGATCAAACCTGTGCCTCCTGCACTGGAAGGCAGATTCTTTACCACTGAGCCACCAGGGAAGACCCTCCTTTTGACATCTGACATTGGACCTTTCTTATGACCAGGGCCATAGCAACCAAGAGTCAAGAGATTGGCAGACCCAGTGGAAAAGGCTGACACTAAATTCATTTGCTACAAATAACAAAAGACGCCATGAAGAAGATCTGTCTGAGCTACTCTACTAGGGACTTCTTTAAGAATAAGTGTTTTACTATGAAAAGAGACGTTTAGACTCTTGAGCATCCTGCAAATAGAAAACTAATTTGCCTTATCAATTTTTGTCCACTGTGCTTGATCCTTGGGATAATCTGTGAGCCTCTGTATCAGTCTCACTTATATTGTAGTCTTTTATCATATGGATGCAAGATATATTTCTTGCTGTCAAAACTAATCAAAGCATCTAAGAAAACCAAAGCAACCTTATTTACTTCCTCAGAGATCAGAGCAAATGTCCTACTGGTATTTTTTTTTTAATATTAAGTTGAATTTTTTTGGCTGCACATCAAGGCACTTAAATTAAGAACAATATATCTTCATTTCAAATGTCGGTTGATATCCCTTAAATGTTTCCTTTAAAAAAATGAATTCAAGTATAAAGCTGACAATAATTGGCACTGTATTATTAACAATTTAAATCAAAGTTTAATGCTTTTGACATCACAAAGACATGGATCCCACATTATAATAACCTTTGGCAAATGAATAGTAAACTAAACATAAGCTTCCGAGACAGTTAATCCTGAAAGGTATGACACAGACAAGAGTAGTTAAATATAGCAATTATTAATATATGCTCTCATTCCAATACAGGGGAGGGATAGAGGTTATTTAATTTTAATAATGTCCCCAGAGGTTGACTTTGCTCGTAACATTTATAAAATATTGAAAGACAAGAAATGGTACAGATGTGAATTCAACCTTTTTTTTTTTTGCCAAGTTGCCCTTGAAAGCAGCTGCCATAAATCTTGGATGAAGCCAAATAAGGTTGATGATTTTGATCTTCAATTCATTCTTTTCTATCCTTCAAAAGGTAAATGATCCTGATGGAATTAGAGCTGAGCAGAATGGCTTTCTTCTGTGATATGCATAGCCAATGATGCGCGCTGCCATCATTAGCAACGTGGAGCCAGTTGCCTTGTGCGGCCGTGCCTGTGCACTCGGGCTTGAAGGCGCTTTTGAGAAAGACACTTAAACATCAAGCTCAGAAGCTTTCCATTTCCCCTCCCCTTCCCCCTTCCTCTGACTTCTCCCTTCTGTGTCGTCTCAGCAGAAAGCCAAAGTGTGAGCTGAATGTTTGAGAATCGAGCACAGAACTCGGCAACCCGTTCCTGGATTGGTATTTGAAAAAGTCTCAGCTGAGGATGTTTTGGGTTTTTTTTTTTTTTTTCAGTCTAACTCTGAAAAAAGCATGACCAAAGTTGTAGGAGAAATTGGATTTAAGGCAGTTCGCAGCTTCCTTTATGGAAAATACCAGGGTCTCTCCCACTGAAACATGTAAATCAGATGAATCCTCTTCCATCCCTATGGTAAAACAATGTCATTTTCCTAAGTCCCACTCAGCCATACAGAAGACATACATATCATTAGGGATGGCAATAAATGTATTTGTGTGGGTTTGCAACTCTGCTTCAGACCACAAGGCAAACCCAGTTAAAACAACCACAGAGAGAATCATCTATCTTCATAAATTCAGTTGCAAAGAGAAATTCATCATGTTTACTGTCTTTAAGAAAGGAGTGAGTCTTATAATAAAATGTTCTCTGGTCCAGATTCTTTGTATTTATAGGGACCTTTTCCTTCTGCCTTTCACAGAGCGTGGCACATTCTAACTGCAGGCTGTACCCTCATTAACATAACATAATAAATAAGTTATGTGTCTTGAAATGAAGAAAGTGCTTGGAGAGGAGGAGGAAAGGGCGACCAGTCCCCAGTAAGTGATTTCCTGGAAAAGCTTCCAGCATGAGAAACTGCAGAGCTGAGCACTTTGAACCAAAATGCAAAAAAAGACAAAGGGCCTTTGTTAAGATAGACCCCACCCTTTCCTCCTTCCACACTCTCAAATCACAGAGAATTGCTGTGGAAATTTGTTCATTCACTCAACAAACACTGAGCACTGCTATGTGCCAGGCATTACTAAAATAAGAATATAAAAATAGTGAAATGGCTCAGGAACAATGCTGTTTGTTTGTTACACTTTGAAACATTTTTGCTATTATCTGCTGCACCCTCATCCACTGGTATTAACAGGAAAACTGATCATTTTTCTAAGAGAAACATCCCAGGACTGGCTTTTAGGCTCATTGGTGTTGTTTTTCTCCCTCCTTTCCTGGGTCATAGAAAAGTGAGAGCCAATGTAATAAGCCCATCTAGGAGCCACAGAAGTCAAGGGCTGGAAGAATGTCTCTGAGCCATAGCGGTCTTTGAGCACTTTTATGGCCTGTTTGTCAGAAGATTTCTGCGGTGTCTGTTAGCTTTGTCCTTTAAATCATGTAATTCCTGCTCATGGGCTAGGAAATTCATATCACATTCATTTTATTACCCAGCTTTAAATGATTTTCTAAGAGGAGTATTTCTGAACTCAGTTTCTTTCATTTCTTTTTGGTGTCACAGATTTCAAATGGGAAAGAGACTAAATTCTGGAAATTAGTGGGACAGAGTAAGCCCTCTGAAGTCCAACTGCCTGGATTTTGAATTCTGTCTCTATCTTTTATTAGCTCTGAGGCCTTGGGGAAGTTATTTAACCTATGATAACTCACTTTTTTAACCTGTAAATTGCAGTTCCAATCCCTACCTCACAGACTTATGATGAGGATTCAAGAAGATAAAACATTTGGATGAATGCCTAGCACATATAGCTCACAAAAAGCAAAAATTGCAATTACAGACTGTTAACTTTAAATTTGGGGCCTTCCCAGGTGGTGTGAGTGGTAAAGAACTTGCCTCCCAATGCAGAAGACATAAGAAACTCAGATTCAATCCCTGGGTTGGGAAGATCCCCAGGCGGAGGGCATGCAACTCACTCCAGCGTTTCTGCCTTGAGAATCCCATGGAAAGAGGAGCCTGGCGACCTACGGCCCATAGGATCGCAAAGAGTGGACACGACGGGAGCAACTTAAGACAGCATAGCACAAATTTAAATTTAGTTCCCAACAGGAAAGAAAGCTGGACTATTTGAAACCATTGAGGAAAAAAAAAAAAAGGAATACTAGGAGCAAGGACAGATTAAGAACAAATTTGGCAAATAAATTGCATTTCACTGTATGATAGGGCTAGAAATTGGAGGATCTGAAGAACCAATGAATAATGGTACCTAGAGTGCCCTAAGTGGTTTGCTGTGGTCTCTGACAACTACAGTAACCATAATACTTTTCAGCCAAACTAGAATACTTCTGAAAACAAAAGGAGGTACTGCTTAATTAGGGCTAAACAACAACCATAAAGCAGGTAAATCCAGTCACTCCTGGAAGAAAAACCAGCCCAGATGGTCATCCTATCTAAAATACCCTTTAGATGACAAGGCAATGAGCTTGGGTGGTTAGACTGACTCATGTCTAGTTAAACAATCATACCCCAAAGGAGATGATCTGCAGAATTCCCTAGGGCTCTGCCCACCCAGCTGTCTCTTCACCACTTTTATCAATGACCTGGATAAAGATACAGACAGCATATTAATCAAGTTTACAGATAGCATGGACTGGGACAGAATAGCTAATACGAGAGATGTCAGAACTCAGGTCCGAAATGATCTTTAAGCTGGAACATTAAAGCAAAGCCAAAGCATTACATAAAGCAAAAACATTAAAACAAATCAATAAAATTGTAAAGAAAAGAATGCCAAGTCCTACTTTTAGATTCAAAACAATCTATTGCACAAATGGGATGCAGAAAAGGTTTGCAACCCTCTGTATGAATGTTTAAAAATGTCTACAGGTTTTGATTGACCGCAAGCTTAATATGAACATTTAAAAGGCTGCTAGGTTAGAGTATATTTGCCGTGACTTTTCCCAGAGAGTTGTAATAGATCTAATAGACTAAAAAAATAAATAAATAAGCAAAACTTATAGTCATAATATAAGGCAACTGTTGAAGGGATTCTTGCATGGAGGAGATGGGATCAGATGACCCCCTTGGTCTCTTTCTATATTAAATTGCTCTGAATTTTAGGACTAGGAGCTTCCCAAAAGGCATAGCCTAGCTTATGTAAGTACTTAATTGAACAATAAGTGGTTGGATTTTAAAAAGCAAATAATGGAGGGTTGAACATAAATCTATAGTCTCCCATCTTTCCTAAAGGATGTTTCTGCCATCACCGTTAGAAGTCTTCTTCATAAAAAGAAAAATGTTAGAGGGGACTTTAGCCGACTTCTGCTTAAAATGTCCCCTGAACCTGATATAATTCAATCTAAGTGTTCTTCTCAATGGAATCAAAAGTTCAATTCTCTCACAAGTTACAAACGAATGTAACTATTTCCCCTCTACAGAGAATCTCTTTTACCAAGTGAACCAACACCTGGTATTAGGAAAGCTAATGTTTCGGTTGTATTGCTTTTTAGAATTTAAAGCACTGATGACCAAACATATACACTTCCCTTGGAATATCGAGAAAGGGTCACACAGACACTTCCCCAGTGAGTCAGTTATTGTAGTTGTAAAAACCAAACCCTCTGCAGCCTACAGTAACACTGATTTAAGGCCCCATTCTCTGAGCGCACAATATAAATCCTTCCAGCCAAATGTCCACTGATCTGGAACTAGAATCCACAAGACAATCATCTTCAAAGAATCTTATAGTGAAACTAATGTAATGCAATAAATTTAAAAGACCAGCTTGCTTTTCCCTTCTTCTGCCACAGTGGGAAAAAAACAACTGCAAAAACACATGAACCGATAATATTGCAAAATGGAGCCAGATCAGTAATACATGTATTTTTAAAGTTCCATGAATTTGGATATTGAATTTCATGTTTTTTCTTCCCCAGCTGTTTTTCAAGAGTGTTATAAAATTGCACAAGTGGCTAAGACCCCCACATCCATGCTCCTATTGTGTATGGTACAATACTGATATTGAATAATATCAACTACCCATCAGAATGCAATTTCTTGGGTTTAGCTACCATTCAGCACTGTTAAACTCTGCAAATGCCTTACTGACAAATGACTGATCTGAATCCAGTTGCTTAATTTTAACTGAGCAGCAGTGCAGTCCTTTTTCTACCTAATCTTTATTCCTTCCTTTCTCTTTCTTTTCTTTTACTTTTTAAAATTCTGGCCAAAAATAAAGAAAAGTGCTTTAATCCTTTACTTACCTTTAAATAAAATGTTCAGTTATCTCAGGCAAACAATAAGTCATAAAGTAGACACAGTGATTCAGGCAGTAATCTATGGGCACATAGATCATCCTGCAAGGGTACATTAATCATCACGCTTAAAGACAGGGCAAGTGGCATGACATCTTTTCAATTGTGTCTGTTGCAACTCAGCGACATTCAAGTATTTTTAATCTGGACCATTTGCGCAAACTATTTTAATCTAGAAACATTTCAAACCACACCCTGCACAAAATAAAAGCAGCACCAGAAAAGAACTATTCCTGCATACAAAATTTTTAATAGTTAAGAAACCGATAGGAATCATTTCCAAAATGATTCAATCCTGAAAATAAAAATGGTCCATGACAAAACCCAAGGTCAGCTACCTGCAAGCAATAGGATCTTCACCAAGTTACTTAACCTTCCCAGCTCTCAATCTACTTATCCATTAAATATGAATAACTGGGTCAACCTCATGACATGCTAGTAAGGAGTACTAGTTATACATGCAAATTCCCCAGTAACACGCATCGTGTATACTAGACATTCAAAATGCGTCCCGATTATTATTGTTGCAGTTTTTATCTTAGACGCTCCCTGTGCTTTTGATATGCTTACAGGCGGTTCTGATTCAGCAACAGAGACTATAAACAAGGATAGCTGAGGACACCAGAAGCTCCTTCATATTTGCGAGGGTCACTCTAGGTAACAGCCCCTCCCCCCTCCCCCTAAAGTACTCTTGTCTTTTCACAGTGGGATCTAAGACTGAATGCCAACACCTGGTACTTGCTACAAAGTCTTCTAGTAAATAAAACGTTACTTCTCCCCCACAGAAAATTTGGGAGCCCTTGATTCACTCTATGCCAAACAGGTTGTTGGTTGCAAACATAAACATATTGGGAATCATGTAGTTCCAGGATATCAGTAGGTGACTAACCCCTTTGTATGGAGTGATCCTATAATTGTGTAGCCACAGCCTACTGTAAACATTCTATCTAGTAAAGATAATGAGATTCCTTTAAACAGTTCTTTTTATGCTGCAAAATACTTCTTCATTGCTTCCACTGTCACCTTAAATTATAGAGTTGTAGTTTTTAAAGCTAGTAAGTTCATAAATGACAGAGTTTTACTACCATTCTGGCTAGAATCCCAGGTTTGGGGACAATCCCCAATTCTTTGGTATAATCAGAAGGCTTTTGTGGCTCCTAATATGGAACCATATTTGTATCTTCTAAATCTGACTTGGAACAAGTCTAGGTGATCCAAGGCTGAAAACTGGCCAGTTATTTATTTGTTGAAGCGCAAGTCACATCATTAAAAAAATTTTTTTTTATTGAAGGATAGTTGATGTACAATTTTATACCAATCTCTGTTGTATAGCAAAGTGACTCAGGTAAGCACATATATACACATTCTTTTTCTTATATTCTTTTCCATTATGGCTTATCCTAAGAGACCAGATATAACTCCCTGTGCTATTTAGTAGGAATTTGTTGTTTATCCATTCTAAATCTAATAGTTTGCATCTACCAATCCCAAATTCCGAAGTCTGTCCCTCTCCTTCCCCCTCATACTCCTTGGCAACCACAAGTCTGAGCTCCACGTCTAAGTGTCATTCCTGTTTTGTAGATAGTTTTATTTGTGCCATATTTTAGATTCCACATACAAGTGGTATCATATGGTCTTTGTCTTTCTCTTTCTGATTTATTTCACTTAATATGATAATTTCTAGTTTTATCCATGTTGCTGCAAATGGCATCATTTCATTCATTTTTATGGCTGAGCAGAATTTCATTGTATATATGTACCACATCATCTTCTTTATCCATTCATCTGTTGATGGACATGTTTTGGCTATTGTGGATAGTACTGATGTGAACATCGGTGTTGTATGTATCTTTTTGAATTATAGTTTCGTCCAGGTATACACCCAGGAGTGGGACTGATGGATCACATGGTAATTCTGTTTTTACTTTTCTGAGGAACCTCCATTCTGTTCTCCACAGTGGCTGCACCAACTTACATTCCCACCAACAGTGTAGGAGGGTTCCCTTTTTTCCACACCCTCCCCAGCATTTGTTATTTGTAGAATTTTTGATGGTGGCCATTCTGACTGGTGTTAGGTGATACCTAATTATAGTTCTGACTTGCATTTCTCTAATAATTAGTCTTGTCGAGCATGCCCACTGATCATATGTATGCCTTCTTTCTTAACAGAAATATCTATTAAGGTCTTCTGCCCAGTTTTAACTGGGTTGTTTGGTTTTTGTTGTTGAGTGGCATGAGCTGCTTGTATATTTTGGAGATTAAGCTCTTCTCAGTTGCATCATTTGCAAATATTTTCTCCCGTTCTGTAGGTTGTTTTTTCATTTTCTTTTGTTATTGTCTTTTGTTTGTTTTTTACAGTTTCCTTTGCTGTGTAAGCCTTCTCATTTTTAAGTCTCAAAGCCTAGAAGAGGTGGAAAGCACAGCCATACCCTGACTTCGGAGGACTCTAGGGCAACAGGCACTTAGTCGTTGACTAAGAGAAGACTTTGCAGATACTGAGAACAGTCACTACTGGGAGAAGTGAGAACTGCTGGGTAGGACTAAAGAGAGCAAAGCTTGCAGTTTGGGGGTAAAAAGATGGGTGGATTCTAAAAAGAGTATCCAATAGAAAGGTGAAATGAAATACTGTTACAACATGGTTAGTACAATGCTTAACAAAGAGTAACTACTCAATAAACAACAGTGATGATGAAAGTGATGATGATACTCTGCCTAATATAGACTCTCATGCTCCAAAGGCTTCCATGTATAAAAACTACTTTTGATTTATTTCTGTGTGTCCAATATCTAGTTCAGTGGCTAGGAGACAGAAAAGGCTCAATTATCATTTGTTGAGTTGAACTGACCAGAAATGAACATAGAATTGCCACTGATAAGGAATTAAGAAAAGGGAAAGGCCAGAAAAAGAAAAAGCAGAGAGCTCATGGTTGAAATCTAGGTGTGTTAAACAAAATGGAAAAGGTAAACCTGAGGCCACAGGCGAGGAATCTTCTAGGAAAACACTGCCCACCAGGTACCTAAACATTCCCTCTGCTGAGCTCCACAGACCACACTCACCCGAAATCAACATGAAATAAATGATTGTTTCAAAACATGGGCCTCTTTGCATTTCGAAGCCTAAAATAAATTTTCCCAAGTAGGATGAGTCTTACTATTATAGCTAAGTAGAAAATTTTTAAAGGGAAGGCAGGTGGGCATTCAAGAATGTACAAAAGAGTCTGTTTCCCTGAGGCTGGCAACTGTAACTGACGAGCAAGGGAAGAAAGGGTGCCCTGCCTTAATCAATTCTGAATAACACTTCCCATTATTAACAACAATGACAATCACTTATATGTCTCTAGGGTTGACTGTGTCCCAAGCCATGTGTATATCTCAGCAACCCAATGAGGTAGATGTTATATTACCATCTTAACTTACACATACTCCTTGGAAGGAAAGTTATGACCAACCTAGACAGCATATTAAAAAGCAGAGACATTACTTTGCCAACAAAGATCCATCTAGTCAAGGCTATGGTTTTTCCAGTGGTCATGTATGGATGTGAGAGTTGGACTACAAAGAAAGCTGAGCGCCGAAGAATTAATGCTTTTGAACTGTGGTGTTGGAGAAGACTCTTGAGAGTCCCTTGGACTGCAAGGAGATCCAACCAGTCCATCCTAAAGGAGATCAGTCCTGGGTGTTCATTGGAAGGACTGATGCTGAAGCTGAAACTCCAATACTTTGGCCACCTGATGCGAAGAGCTGACTCATTTGAAAAGACCCTGATGCTGGGAAAGATTGAAGGCAGGAGGAGAAGGGGGTGACAGAAGATGGGATGGTTGGATGGCATCACTGACTCAATGGACATGAGTTTGGGTGGACTCTGGGAGTTGGTGATGGACAGGGAGGCCTGGCGTGCTGTGGTTCATGGGGTCGCAAAGAGTTGGACATGACTGAGCGACTGAACTGAACTGAACTGAATGAGGAAACTGAAGCTTAGGTTAAGTAATTTCTCACAGAACTAAGGAGAAGGAGTCATGTTTTGACTCAAGTTTGCCTAACTTGAGAGTGAATCTTAGTCATTCCCACAAACCAGCCAACTGTGATTATTCTGTAACACAATGTATTCAGAGATTCTACTATACCCTATTTTTTCCACTGTTTCATAGGCATTGCATTTGACCATAGGCTTTTAAATTGGGACTAGGGACTCCAGAAAGCAATTGTTTCAGAGAATATGTGAGTTCTCTAAAATCAAAAATGAGATGGCATGAATCTTTTGTTAAGTGCATATTTCTTGGGAGAGGAAGGTTTACTGTGACAGCAATTCTCAAGAGGGCTTGTGGCCCAAAAACACGTTAAGAATGACTGAATTAAACTATGCATTCAGTACAGGAGGCTCAGTCTCTATTATTCTGTTATGATAATGTCTCTCTGGAAATTAGTAAGGTTAGATAAACACTAAGCAGGTATGGATGATGAATCTGAATAAATATAAGTCTATTACCATTCTCCTCGTAATCTTGAATTTAAAAGGGCAGATGAGCATGAGAAAAAGAAAGAACAAAGTGGTAAGTGTTTTTCCAAGAAAAAGAGATACTATTCAAGAAAAACCAGCTCTGTTAGTTATTCTTAAAATATTGTGAATATTCTAGAGAAGAGAACGGTCTGACCAGTCCATTTCAATGCATTTTCCCATGTACGCAAAGAACTGTTTGCGTGCATACATGCTCATTCATTCAGTCACATCTGACTCTTTGTAACCCTTTGGACTGCAGACCACCAGGCTCCTGTATCCATGGGATTTTTCAGACAAGAATACTGGAGTGGGTTGCCATTTCCTACTCCACGGGATTTTCCCAGTCCAGCAGTCGAACCCACGTCTCCTCCATCTCCTACATTGCAGAAGGATTCTTTACACGCTGAGCCATCAGGAAAGCCCAGAGAGCTATTTAACTACCAAGCAAATACAAAGACAGGCAGTGCTCTGGTGCTGCACCAATAGCATCCCAGCTCTCAGCACAGAACCGAAAAGGATCCAGCTCACAACAGCTGGTAGACAGAGCAACAGACCCATCCCAGAGACCTGCCCAGGCTTTCTGCTAATGCTATGGAGCGTGGGCAGTGGAGAGCTGTGGTCGGTAAGGGCAATAATCCTTTTTAACACCTGCTTTCTCCCCAGTGAGATTCAACTACCCCACCCAATTGCCCATCTCTCTCTCTCCAAAAGTTGCCAGGTATAGGTCACTGGAGACATTTTTTTCTCCCTGGACTTTTTGTCATGTAGATGTAATACTTTTCACTGATACTTCCTTGCTGGTGCTTTTTATAATTTTCCTTTGGTAAAAGCATTTCTGCACATGCGCGCGCGCGCACACACACACGCATGCGCACACACACACACAAAACTAGCAATCACACAAATACAGACACAGACCCAAACACATGTGCACCACAGCACAGCCTGTATACCATGTTAGTGACCAGGGAATAAGTTCTGCGGCTTAAACTGCTTGTCTAATTCAGCTTCTCAATGGTACCCTGGGTCTCACTTGCTTTAACACATTTGCCTCTGCAGAAAAATTATTTTCCTTTAAGGAAATCAAGAGTTTTCTCCAGAGGCATGTAGTCAACTGTCTTTTCTTTCCTTTAAGGAAAAAAAAAAGGCTCAGCATAAGCATTTTAGTTATTATTTTATTTGGGATCAAGAGTTCTTGGGTTTTCTTCCCCATTGAAGAAATAAGATAAAGTGATATGGCCTTTCCAATCTTATACCAACCCTGAGGTCCTGAGTTCAACCTCTCTCCAAAAAGAAAAATGTCAGGGCTGAAATGCACCCAATTTCACCTAATTTTCTGTGCCTCTGTCTTGAAGAAGATGGATTGAGATGGCTCACCACACAGAATGGGCACAACTTACTTGAGGAAATAAAAAACGCAAGCCTGTGGGTTAAGAAACTGTACCATTCTGGGGCAGGTTCTAGGCCCTCTGCACAATTCTCATTTTACAGCTTACCCAGGCCAGTTGTGTAATTACACAGAGCACTCTTTCTATTGGCAAGATCCATTGATCCTTAAGTGTACACTTTCTGGCATCCAGTAAATAAGGACGGTGAGTAAGCAGTGTTTTCTGCTCCTGGAACAGTAAAGGGCTAATTAGTTGCATTTGCAGATTAATGACTTTCAACTAGAAAGGGTGAATGCAAAAGGATAAGCCACAGCCACAGTGACAGAAGGCAAATAAAAGTATTTATAAGGGCAGGAGGAGGCGTAGGGGCCAGGAAGGGCTATCGATTGCTTCCGGCCTCTGCAATGTGGACACATTCCAATGAGGGAGGGTATTCTGCCAGCTTAAGAGGTTTTTGCAAAGGCAAGGCATAAAAGGAATCAGTTGATGGATACGAGGACGGCCATGAGGAGAGACAGAGAAAAGAATTCTCTGCAGAGAGAGTAACGGGGATCAAGAAACCTCTCCCTTTCCTCACCCCAGTCAGCCTCCGCCGTCTCTTTGTCAGAGCAGCTTTCAATTTCAACTTGCTCTCCTTCTGCCCTCTCACCCTCATCTATATAAAGGTTGACTTGATAGCTTGATAGGAAACTTCCTAGCAAGTATTAAAAAATAGCATTTAAATTCTCTGTTTATTCCCATTTCCTGAAATAACATTATGCCTCTAAGTTTGTCTCATTATTTTTAATCCTATCTCCCACAGAAGTACAAAGGTACTATTTTATTCCTAGACATACTAGGTTAGTCAAAGCAGAGGTCTTTACTTCACTCATAAAGTAAAAAGAAGGTGTGAGGCTGGGGGTGGCAGCAGGATAGAGCTCACTGGTTCCCAGACTTGGGGATTTCATTAACCAGAAATATTTTAAATAAAAGTGGGGAGATGCTGTAGGATTTGAGATTTTCTATAACCCCAAGTAATCCACTGAAAACAATTTTCATTAACCATAATACCTATTATATAAAAGAAAAGGTGTTTTAAAACTAAAGAAGAAAGGACAATCTCAGAAAATGAGAAAGGTTTTTATTTTAAATGCATTTAGTTTGATGAAAAACATACTACCATCTCATGACACTTCTCATTTCTCCAAGTAGGATAAGCTTTCTGACTAGAGGCTAGTCCACTGATATTGAGCTCTCATTAAGCTATGAGCCAGGATTACCAGTCTGGGAATGTAAATATCACTTCTCTGGGCCAGCCTTTCCTGATCCAAACCCCATCTCCATGCCTGGGGTTACAATCCTTGTAAATTTTCACTGTATGTACTTTTCTTGCATTTGCACCTTAAAAAACTGTCATAAGCATATTTTTTTTTTAATAAACATTTTTATTTGCTGTTTGTTCCCTCTTTGTTGGTCCATCCTCTGCCCCCAGGGCTTACTTTTCTTACCTATAATATGCATTAGTAGATTTTTTTTTTTAAACTAGGTAAGATAAAAATCTCACTCTAGATAAAAATCTCAAACTCCACCATTTACAGTGAGGTGACCTTTGGTAAATAATTTAATCAAGCTGCTTTTCCTCCTCAAGCTGGTTTTGGGGATCAAATCAGATGACACATGTTAAAGAGCTATGTCAGCTATAAAATTCTATGTCGCTGCAATTTACCAAAAGGAACAATGGATGAACAAGAATCTTCTCTTTCTTCAAGTTATACTTCTCCATCTAAACAAATCTGTTCATTGTCTTTCACATAAGTCTTGTCAGCCTCAATTTCCAGTCCACAGGAATGATTCCATCAGGATGATTATACATGAAATAAGCTCCACTCAGCAAAGACTTTACTCCTTGCCACTTAATAAACATTCCTGAGCATTTGCAACTTGCTAAGCACTTTTATGGGGCTTCCTTGATGGCTCAGCAGTAAAGAATCTGCCTCTAATGCCAGGGGACTCAGGAGATGTAGGTTCGATTCCTGGGTTGGGAAGATCCCCTGGAGGAAGGCATGGCAACCCACTCCAGCATTCGTGCCTGGAGAACCCCAAGGACAGAGGAGCCTGATGGGCTACAGTCCATGGGGTTGCAAAGAGTCAGACACAACTGAAGCGACTGAGCACACAGGCACTTTTATACAGTATCACTCACTTTAACTTATGCCAAAGAAGATACTTCAGCTATATGTTTTTTAATTGGGGGGAAACTGCTTTACAGTGCTGGGCTGGCGTCTGTCATACAACAACACGAAACAGTCATAATTATACATATATCATCTCCTTCTTGGGCCCCTCTCCTCCTCCTCCATCCCACCCCTCCAGGTCATCACAGAGCACCAGGCTGGGCTCCCTGTGTCATATAAACTCTCATTAAAACAGAATATCATCCCATTCTTCAATCTACCCTTGATTGTCTTTCTGGTGTAGATATCTTGATCCTTCTAATCAAGTCATTTCTCCTTGTTTTATAACATTCCTTCCAGTGTTGGTATTCTTCATAAAGACTTATTTTTTTCTAAACTGATGCTGTGTATGAAAATTAAAAACTTGAAGCTCTTCAAGTCCAATTCAACAACTGTTGACTGCTATAAAAGAAAAACTGCACTGAATCAGTTAAACAGGTAAGTAACGACTTTATTTAAAAAAAAAAAAAAACTGTTACAATAGGAGAAAGACATTAAACTCAACTCCTTTAAAAACGAGGCGGGAGGGATTTTTAAAGCTGGGGTGAGTTAATGGAAGAATGCTGGAGAACTTAAGCTTGGAAGAGTGGTCAATGGGACTAGGCCATTTGTGCTTAATTGTCCTCGTAAGTGTTAGATTCCTACCCCCAGCACACCACTCAGACGCTGGGAGATAAGGGCTCTAACTTTCTTCATGACTACATTTCAAAGGGATGGTTCCCAGTTCATTAAGAAAGACATTCTAAAGATAATGATATTTTCTTTTCTTCCCCAAATACAATTATAAGCCATGTATCTGTTTGACAGTGATATAGCATTACTCCAGGGTCTTTTCTATCCTATCCAAATCCCTCTGCCCCTATGACTAATCTTCATCCTTTTGAAATGTTTGCCCACCAATATTCCATCAAATTTATGAGTAGCATACTGTTTTAAGTGTCAGCTTTCTTTGGTGTTTTTATTTCTGCTACTTGCAAATCCAGTCCATCCAGGTCTCAGAATTCCTTGAGTCCTGCCTCTCACCACAGCACTCTCTGCTGCACTTTAAATGCCCCCCATCTCCCTTTTATTACATTTAATCACATGGTAAATTTAAAAGATGAGTCCAGATAAAGAAGGCTCATTAACTTTAATGGGTCACTTTTTATATTTGGGTGAAAGGCCTTAAACCCTTGTAAATTAGGCTGGGATTTATAAACCATGACAAACGTGATGACAAATACTGATTTCCTAGTAAATTCCTTCAACACACTATATCCCCATGCATGATGAATTGGTAGTGTTCCTTTCTGTTATTATTTACACAAATGACTTTGACACTGTCTCGATACATGGGCAATATACTTAAACCCATGACAGATCTTACAGATGAAGATAGAGCCATATATTTCCTTTATTTGACTTCTACTAAAATCAAAAGGACAAAAGCACAACAAAACCTGACTATAATACATATATGCACGCAGGCACAGAGAATTAAAAACATACTTTCTACCCTGTTTAAAAAAATAAAAGCAGACCAATTTAAGACAAATTCAGTTTCCCACATAACTGCTCAAATTACCAACACTGTGTGGTTCTATTTCCCAAATTATACCCCTGTGGTAAGATTCCTCTTTAAGCAAACTATAGAGATCAATCAGCTACAGCCATCACCCCTTAATCCCGCTGTTAGACTTTTAGAATTTTCCGCCACCAGTGAGTTATTGCTTGACAAGTGTTTAAATATTATACATTATGAAGTTTAAATAAGAAATTATTTACACAGGAATATTTTTTAAAAAAGCATATTACCAATTATATAGTTTCCTGAACACTTAATCATGCAGCCAAGTGGAAAGCCCTTCAGGAAATCTGTCCTCTACCATTTCCCCATAATGAAGGGTGCCTCAAAAAATACTCATTGAATCTCCACAGCCACATTTCAAGCACCTAATCTCACTTTGCAGTGCACTCTGCCACTTTCTGTCATCCAAACAAAACGCAGGTAAATGATGGAGAAGCTGAGCTTAAACCCTCTAAATATTTACTGGTGAAGTCTACTCTTAGTAATACATGCTGTAGTGTTAGACTCAATTTCATCCTTGAGTCGCTGGCAGACAGTTTGGGCAGGCTTGCTGAGAAGTGGAGGATCTTTCCTTCTGCTTTGCCTTTGAGGAGAAGCCATCCGCTTATCTTAAGTGAATTAGTTTCAGAACTTTCCCCGCGCATCCACTGTATCAGCAAATCAGTCAGGCCTGATGAACTGATGGCCCACTTAACCCGGCTCTGTTAGCTAATGGGAGAGAAGGCCCACGAGGCTACCTCTGCGGAACTGGGGTCCCCTCCCCCTGACCAGGCCCTGAGGAATGTGAGTCCCAGTCAGGCAGCGTCCCCTCATTTCCCAAAGGGAAGTTGGTGCAATTTGCTGGACAGAAAACCAACTTGATTAAGGTGTCATTTTCTTTCACAACAGGGGTCTGAGCCTCTGTGAACAGGAGACATGCTTCTTAACCATGCCTGAGGCTGCCTTTAAAAACAGAACCATTTCCCAGGTCAGGTGGGTCAGAGGCAGAGGTCTCTGACTGCAGGTGGTGGCGGAAGCCTTCCCCCTTGCTGGGCTTTTATTGAAAGTTAGAAGGAATTTAAAGTCCCCGGGAAATGTGATTCTCATTCTTACAAAGTGAGATAAATCCATACACGCTAACATGAGAAGGTATCAAGAATATAAAATTAAAAAGAAAATCCCATCTACATTTTTAATCTGTGTACTATGTGTAGATGTAATTATGTGTGTGCATTTTTTATAATTTATATGTACAGTTTCCCTGGTGACTCATTCTGTAAAGAACTGCAATGTGGAGAGATGTGGGTTCGATCCCTGGGTTGGGAAGATCCCCTGGAGGAGGGCATGGCACCCCATTAGTATTCTTGACTAGAGAATCCCCTTGGACAGAGGAGCCTGGCGGGCTACAGGCCATGGGGTTGCAAAGAGTCAGACATGCCTGAGTGACTAAGCACAAGAGTGTGTGTGTGTGTGTGTGTGTGTCTGTCTGTCTGTCTGTCTGTCTATACAAAGAAAAACTCCAAATGGATCTGGTTTCAATTATTATCAGTGGTTACCTTGAGGCATGGGATTCAGAAAATAAAGAGAAAACCAGGAATTGGCTATGAATTTTTGCACCATTAGAATTTTTACAGCAAGCATAATGGCCATCATCATTTTTGAGCATAAATAAAGAAATAATTTGCCCCTGTTTGCTTAATAGATTATCACACTGGCCAATTTAAGCATTCGGGTTCAGTGCTAAACTGCAGATGGGAAAGGCAAAACCTAATCTCCTTCTCGGCTTACAGCCAACAGATAATCTGACCAGAGTAGTTACAGAACAGATTGTAGACCTTCACAGGAGCTGCCAGGTGGGACTTTTGAGACCTCACTCTGAATCTTTTCATGAATGTTCTGATATCTTTACAGACCCAGCTCTGCATGCTTTATGGCTAATGAATTAAATGCCTTTAGAACTTGATCTTATCCCTCTTTTATCAAAGCATGTTTTCTCAAACACATCCCATGCTTTACTTGGTATTAGCCTCTTTACAGCTTTGTGAAAAAATATTTAAATAGTATTTTGTTGAGATTTTTTAAGGTATTTATAAGAAAAGCAGGTTAAATTCCCTAGTCCCAATTCTTCTTCCAACACACAACCCCTCTAGATATCAGAAAGACCTGCCCGTTGCTTTTCTGAAAGAAGAGGAAGGCCCATCATTCCATAATTACTCTCTTGCACAGATTGGCACAATATCAGAGCTAACACAACAGAGCACATAAAAGACCAGGGTATAACATCTCTGCTGCTGTAAATTGAAATAATAAACTTTGGCAAACTCGAAGGACAGCAGATTCAATTTGATCATCCTCTCAAAGCAGACTGAGAACAACAGAGGGAAGCTGACTAAATAGGATTAGAATCTATTTTATTTGATTATTACATCATTGGATGAGGCAAGATGTAATGCAATTCCCCCAAACTGTTAATTCAGCATTCACAAAATAATGGTAGAAATCAAATTTTATATTCCACATTCAAAGTCACTGATTTTCAAGCTGAAAGAGAATTTTCTAACTTCTTTTAGCTTCAAGAACTCTTTCTTGAAGCAAACAGTAGGGCCAAAGTCCAATGTGTAAAACAGGAAAGGGAAGCTTGCTCTCTCCTATGGGAGAGCAAGGGCTGTAAATTGTGCCTACTTTTCCCACTTTCCAGACCCTCTGCAAGAGCCTTTGGAGAATTCCCAGGTCTACTACGGAGCACCATTTGGAAATTGACCAATCCAGGCCATCACCTTCATTTAAAATATGCAGATGTTAACTCTTAAGATTTCTAGCTAAAGATAAACTTAGAGAAGGGGGAAGAAAGGGAAACCACATTCAGACAAAGATGCCTATTTGGAGATCAATAGTAGATACATCTTGTAAGGGGATTAAGTGATACTTGTTAACTTTGACCATCTGTTACACGCCAAAAATAGTGCTGAGTGCTTCATGAGCAAGCATTCACACAATTGATTTTTATAGGCTCCCCATGAGGCAGATACTATTATTATGACCATTAAACAGATGAACATATTTAGGCTCAGAAAAGTTAAATGACCAGAGGTTAGGCTCACACAACTCAGAAATGGCAGAGCTAATTCAAACCCGGGCAACCCCTAAAATAGTAGGAAGGCACATTTTACTGGTTTCACCACACACAATGCACATAACTGGGCACATCTACTACTGGAACTAAAATCCTAATCAATACGTCTGTAAAGACTGCCAAGGCTACAGTCCCTGTTTTGATCAATCCAGCCAACAAAGACTACTTCTATTAAGAGTAACATCCTCAAATCCAAAGAAATGACCAAATGAGGCAGTATAGCACACATTCTGAAAGATAAGATAAAAGTCCAAGTGGGCTTGAAAACCAGAATACACATCTTCTAAGAGGCAAAAAAAAAAAAAAAAAAAGCTGGAGCATCTGGGGACAAAACCAGACCTGGATAAAGACAAGATGAAAAGAGATAGCCAAGGACCAAGTCACAAGCAATTCTGGCAGGAATCAGAGCAGACAAATTGAACGTGAGTCAGCAATGAAGTACTGTCATCAGGAATGTGAGGAAAATGATCACAGAATGCCCTGTAAGAAGTGTGATCCCCAAGGACTCCGAAATAAACCTTCCAATGTCCCATTCATCAACTCACGCCTCAGATCCAGCCTGTGTCTAGTACTGGCCATGATACTTTTTAAATAATGGAGAGAAAAGGATAAAGGCCCAAAAAGGCAGAATTGACTAGAAAGAAGAAAAAAGGTTTTTTGGAGGAAGATTAAAAGATGTTGAATTATTTAACCTACATGAGCTGGTATTAAGAGTACCATAAAGAGGGGTGTGGGGAGTTCACAACTGTATAAAACATCCCTACATAAGAATGCTGACCCCCCTCTCTGTTTACATAAAAGAAATCATTCATTGGTTCACTGAACAAGAATTTGTCAAGAACCCACCATGTTCTAGGGATACAAACATGGAAAATGTGTCTAATTTGTGCCATGGAAGGACTTCACAACACAGTGGAGAGCTAGAGAAGTAAACAAATAATTACCATTTCTGCGGGACAGATGATCATAGAGGCATACGCAGAACACAGGGACACAAAGGAGGGAGTGGTAAAAACGCTGGTGCGGTGAGGCCGGGGGCGGGGGCGGCAACTGCGCAGTCTCGAAGGAAGAGGAGGAGATTTTTCAGAATTCAAGGAAGGGAAGAACACTCCGGGCACAGGGAAGAGTATGTGCAAAGGCACAAAAATGGGAACTCATCGAGAACACTTATGGAATTTCAACTAGTGCACAGAATCTGAAGATTGGTATATAAGAGAAGGGCAGAAAATAAGCCAAAGGCATCAACTGGGGCAAGATAATAGAGATGAATTTACGTCAGCTAGTACATTGGATTGGAGAAGGCAATGGCACCCACTCCAGTACTCTTACCTGGAAAATCCCATGGATGGAGGAGCCTGGTGGGCTGCAGTCCATGGGGTCGCACACAGTCGGACATGACTGAGTGACTTCACTTTCACTTTTCACTTTCACGCATTGGAGAAGGAAATGGCAACCCACTCCAGTGTTCTTGCCTGGAGAATCCCAGGGACAGAGGAGCCTGGTGGGCTGCAGTCCAGGGGGTCGCACAGAGTCAGACACAACTGAAGTGACTTAGCAGCAGCAACAGCAGTACATTGGGTTTACATCTAGCTAGTTAAAACATCCTGTAACAAAACCAAAATACTTTGTATCAGTCAGAACAGGCTCCCTGGTTGCCATCCTCCACTCCAGATGTAACTTCCCTGCACTAGGACTTTCAGAGCTCCTTACAACTCAAGGGTAATTGTGGGAAAACATTCATGCATCTTTTTGAAGCCTTGAGAACACAACAAGAAATATAGTTAAAAATAACCAGAGTATGTGGACTGATTAGCTGAGGTCAGTGAGTCCCGAATGATCAATGGGAAAGCAAGAGGTGTGGACTTAGGAAACCCAAGTCAGCGCAAATTAGACCACTTCTTGTGCCTGCACTGATTGTTTCTCTGATGTTCCTGCGGGGATCTTTGCTCCCAGTCATCTGGAATCCTTGGTACAGAAAATAACAGAAGTTCAAAAGAAAAACATTACCTGGGGATGTTACTAGGAACATGGGAAACTTATGTTATCGAAAAAACCAGACACTTTCTGCATACCAATAGCTCAATAAAAGCAATATGGAATTGGTCAGCAGGGCTCTCGATCCTAGAGGTCTTGAGTTCCCCAGTCCCATCTTTAAAAACTTTAATTCTGTCTCTAGTTCCTTTTTTCCAAACTGCATTGACCACTTTCAATCCTTACCTGCGGCACTGGCCACAGCAGGTGGTGACTGGGACTGAGACCTCTCCTTTCCAGTTCTTAGACCAGAGTCCATTTTGATGCCATCATGGTTGTTCACAGTGTTCAATATCATCCTTGCTAACATTTTGGGAGTTTTTCCTTACGTGAAGGGGAACTGCTGAAGAGTTTCAAAGAAAGATGTCACATGATCAGAATGATAAAAAAATTTTTTGAAGGATCCTTGATTGCAAAGTTACCAGAAAAGAGTGAAGCTTCTCTCCATGGAGAGATCTAAGAAGACACACAGTTTTCTTCTTTGAAGGATAAACATTTCAATGCTGGTCATCCTGTGTATGGACAACTTGGGGGAGATGACTGAAGAGTTTGCACTTCATTTGTGAGACCATTCCATTGTCGAGCACTGTGAAAATGTGAAATATGGTTACATTTTCCTCTCACCTGTTTAAAGGAGATGAGAAGTGTGAAAGAGATGGATGGGGACTGGGCTCTTTGAGTGACAACCTCTATCTCATAACTTTGTTGTTATTGTTCAGTTGCTAAGCTGTGTCTGACTCTTTGAGACCCCATGGACTGCAGCATGCCAGGCTTCCCTGTTTTTCACTATCTCCTGGAGTTTGCTCAAACTCATGTCCACTGAGTCAGTGATGCCATCCAACCATTCCATCTTCTGTCACCCCCTTCTCCTCCTGCCTTCAATCTTTCCCAGCCTTAGGGTCTTTTCCAATGAGCCGGCTCTTTGCATCAAGTGGCCGAAGTCCTGGAGCTTCAGTTTCAGTCCTTCCAGTGAATATTCAGAACTGATTTCCTTTAGGATGGACTGGTTTGATCTTCTTGAAGTCCAAGGGACTCTCAAGAGTCTTCTCCAATACCACAGTTCAAAAGCATCAAGTCTTTAGTGCTCAGCCTTCTTTATGGTCCAACTCTCACATCCATACATGACTACTGGAAAGACCATAGCTTTGACTAGATGGACCTTTGTTGGCAGAGTAATGTCTCTGCTTTTTAATATGCTGTCTAGGTTTGTCATAGCTTTTCTTCCAAGGAGCAAGCATCTTTTAATTTCATAGCTACAGTCACCATCCACAGTGATTTTGGAGCCCAAGAAAAGAAAACCTGTCATTGCTTCCACTTTTGCTCCTTCTATTTGCCAGGAAGTGATGGAACCATGATTTTAGGTTTTTTTTAATGTTGAGTTTTAATCCAGCTTTTTCACTCTCTTCTTTCACCCTCCTCAAGAGGCTCTTTAGTTCCTCTTCACTTTCTGCCATTAGAGAAGTATCATCTGTATATCTGAGGTTGTTGACGTTTCTCCCAGCAATCTTGATTCCAGCTTGTGATTCATCCAGCCCAGCATTTCTCATGATGTACTCTGCATATAAGTTAAATAAGCACGGTGACAATATACAAGCCTTGATGTACTCCTTTCCCAATTTGGAACCAGTCTGTTGTTCCATGTCCAGTTCTAACTGTTGCTTCTGACCTGCATACAGATTTCTCAGGAGACAGGTAAGTGGTCTGGTATTCCTATTACTTTCAGAATTTTCCACAGTTTGTTGTGATCCACACAGTCAAAGGCTTTAGCATAGTCAATAAACTGGAGGCATAGGCATTGCTTTATGTTGAAATTCTCTTCACGCTGCTGTGGCAGGTGACCCCTGACAGCAAGTAATCCCAGGCCGGGGCCTCTCCTCCACGCTGTTGCCCTCTCCTTACCAGAGACGGCAGGCAGGCTGAAGCACGGGACCAACTGAACAGTCCAGGAGTCATGAGGGCAAGCAGGCAGGAGCTGCCATGGAGGAAGAGAGAACTCCGAGGTCATGCAGCAAGCCAGGTGACTGAGGAGGATCAGAATCCACGCTCAGCTTTGAATCTCACCACTCAAGATCTTTCCAAATGTACTAATGTTAGTCACTCAGTCGTTCACCTAAATCCAGTCATTTCCAAATGATATTGTAAAAAAATGTTAAAACTCAGCTTTCAAAAAAAAAACTCAGCTTTCTCTTTAAAAAAAAAAATTGTATTTCTTGGTCAATCACGTAACCCCAGTCCTGAATTTTCCCCTGCTCATTTTTCTCATTTTTAAATCACCTGCTGATCTGCTACTGTGCAAGCGTTTTCCTCCTCATTTACTGAAGCTACCACTTTTTTTTTTCTTCTTTTTTTTTTTCTCTTAATGCTCACCTAATTAACAGTCAAGCAGCTCTGCATACAAAATCTCCAGGCTTTAACATTTTCCTTCTGATTAGAAGTTTAAAGAAAGAGCTGTTGAGGTTCAAAAAAAATTTCTTCCAAGAATTTTTTCTGCTCAAACATCACACCATCCGTTCTGAACAAGGACAGTGCGAGCAGCAGCCTCTAAAATCCCCAGAGACTGGGAGACCTCTGCTCCCTAAGATGATCACTGGATGTTTCGGGAGTCGGCTCCTCTGAGGCCACACTGTGGCCAGACAAGCTTGACCACAGGTAACACACTAGAACCATTCAGAAAAAGCCTATTCAACTAATCTCTTTTTATTGTGCTATCCTCAAGAGTTTTTCAAAAGCCATGCTTTCAAACTCTTATTAACTCACTGAACAATCATTTGTTGAGCACATACAAGATGCTAGACACTGAACTAGGTGGGAGAATATCATGGTGAGCAGATGTAGTCCTTTACCTAAGGGAGTTTACCGTCTATAACAGCAGCTCCTAACCTTGGTTGCATATTGAAATCATCCAGGGAGTTCTGACAATTACCAGTGCCCAGCCAACCCCAGAGGAATAAAATCAAAACCTCCTGAGGCGAGGAATAGTTTTTAAAGGTCCCCAAGTGACTCCAAAGTGTAACCAAGGCTGAGAACTAGACATATCAGTCAAAGAATCATACAAATTAGGATTTGTATCACACAAATCATACAAATTACAGCGTGCTGCAGTCCATGGGGTCCCAAAGAGTCAGACACGACTGAGCGACTGAACTGAATCATATAAATAGATGTAAAATTATAATATTAATAAAGGCCATAAAGAATTAGTCACACTTTGAGAAGGCTTCAATGCCGCTCATTTATACATGCAGCCAAGATTGGCTGAGCCTCTGCTGCTTGTCAGAAACTACAAATGTAATAGAACTATGGGCCATAACCTGAAGACACTGGATGACACTGGTCATGCGGCCACCCTTAGCAATAATGAGTCAGACGTTAGTATAAAGAGAATACTGAGCGACAGGAGATTTCTCGTCATTCCCACCTGCTCCATCAAGGGAACCCAGGTGATTCACCCCAGGCAGGAGCCCTGACCTCGGGGCACAAGTCAAACCCAGAGCCTGTCCCTCCCAAATGCCGGCAGGAGATCTGAGCAAGGCCACGTGATGAGCCTCAGTGCTGAGGGGACTGACTGGAGTAGAGGGAAGTGGTTCAATAATCTGGACTGACAAGGGGTGTCCAGGAGGAGGAAACAGGAAACCTGATCTATTAGGTCTGTTGGCTGATTTAAAAAGGAAAATAAATTTGGTAAGGCTCTAAGCAAGATTGTCTTGGATTTGCTAACGGATATGAGTAGAATCCTTATATAATGAGCTGCTTTAAATAAACAAACAGCATTCTGGCTTTACAAAAGCTTCTGGGTACTGGAGAGGTTATTAAAATAAGAGAGGTGGTGATTTAGCCCCAACATTGCTGTCCAGACCCCCCTCCCATATTTGAATGCCTTCTTGCTCCTGCTTATTTGAAAGATGGTCCTTCAAGAGAATGCATTTTTTTTTTCTTGTTTCATTTTGTGGTGTCTTTCATTGTATCAGGCAGAACTACACCTTAAAAAGCATTTATTTGTTTGTTACATTCTTTTTTTAATCTTTAATGTCTTTACGTTGTAAACCTGACTTCACACAAGTCACTCCAGCCACCATCGAATTGTCACAAAGCCGATAACGTTCGACACCAAGGATCACGGACACATGGATATATACTTATCTTCAATGAGAAATGATTTTTTAAAATCCTTCACCATCCATTTTTAATTACAATATGATGATAGCATATTTGTTTTTTTAAAACATGTACTCACAAACACTGTAGGAAGCAAATGGGCTGAGAATCCTCCATGTTTCCTATGATCCCAAGGAGAGAGTTGCTAAGACTATATTTGATTCCAAAGGGGAAGAGAGCTTCATTTTTAATAAGTACAGAAGATTTGGATTTAATGTAAACAGCACACAAAATCCACACTGTGAACTCACCAGCTTTGTTCTGACGCCACATCCTAGGTCTGTCCCATGAGGGATTATGCTTTAAGTCTGATTTTCTGAGGAGCGGCACAAAATGGAACCCAGAAGCTCTGTAGGAACGTAGTGTTAGGAAAGACCTCCCGTTTACACAAATCCTCTCTTGTTATAAAACATAATAAATGTGGGAAAGGGGTGGGGGGGAGGGGCAGAGAAAATAAGATGAATCTGCAAGGTTATTACCCGGAGTTCATGCCCTCACATTCTATACTAAAGGTAGAACCTTTGACACAGAGCTTCCTAGGAATTAGCCAAGGGCATAAGATGATGCTTGGCTGTTTCCTCAGGCTGTTGAAGCCCTATCTGCTCTACTGAAGAGCGTGAAGAATTCTCCTGCCACATCACTTAAAATGTCTCTACCATCACAAACTCAAAGCTCAGTCTTTTCATCTTGAAACCATCCAGCCCAATGCTATCCTTTATAACCTGTATTCCACTAGACCCTGAACCAAATTAAGATTATACACATTTCATGTGGTGTAGTTAACGTTCGCCACAAACACCAAGCCAGTTTCCCAATTCTTCTGTTATAACATGGCTCTACCTGATGATTTTAAGGTTGTCACAGAAAGTATTTGTTCCCCAGGCCATCTTCTATAAAGTAATATCTAACCAACATATATGGAATTTTTTTAAACCACAAGATCTGGTTAGGATTTCAAAAAGGATTGTATCTCCAAAGTAGTAATAAATGACAATAAAGCAAATCATTTTAATAGGACAAACTAGAGCTATTAAACTAAACACAAAAAAGTCAAACTGCAAAATAGTATATGTATTATAAAAATGTTCTCAATTCTTCCTTCCTTTTATTTTTTTTCCTGATGACATGCTTTTCACACCTAAACTTAAATCTGAAGTTTTCCTTCCTTTATAGGTATTGCAACTACATTCAAAATACAAGATCAAAATTTCTAAGATCAATGTTTTTCAAAGGACCATGAGCCCACTACTCAGTCCAAGTGCCCACCACCCTTGAAAAAATAAGCCAATGAACTGAGGTTGGGTTAGTTTAGGAAATGATGCCTGAAAAAACAAACATGCCATTTCCTGTTCCCCACTGTCTTAATTATTTGCTTGCAAGAAAACAAACTAAAACAAACCAAAAACTTTTAGTGGGCTTATATAAGCAAACCACTACATGACAAATTCTGACTCAATGAAACTTTTGTAAATTCAGACTAAAATTCAGACAAAATAGTGTGCATTCAGACAGTTTTAATTTAAAGACAGAGTTGGACTTTTATAGAAGTTCAGAGACAAACATGCCAAATCTATTTATCTAAAGATATATTTGAAAAGTCTTGAAACTAAAAGAATCAAAATAAATTCAGTCAGCATTTCTCAGGCAGGAACGGTATGCATCACAGAAGTGATAACCCTCATCTCTTGGGACCACTGAGAATGCTCTCTTCTTCCAAGTAAATTCCACTTTACCAAACCCTAGGAAGGTCTTATACAACAACAGCAACCTGCCCTAAAGTGATGTTTTTCCCTGAGACATCTATTTTAGAAAGATGATATAACACTGACGGTCAGGAAGGGAAATCATTGAGTATAGATGAGGAAGCATAAAATTTTCCTTCTTAGAGTCAAGGTCTGGATATCTGAATAACTTAAGACAATAACCGACATACATTACATACCTGAGCACCCTGTTGTTTTGTGAAACAATAATTTTTAGAAGGGAAAATAAATATGCTTAGAATTTTGCACAAGAAATTTAGAGTGAGCAAAAGTCAAAAAAAAAAAAATAGTTTCTGCATGCTATGCATTTTGTCCTGCATGCTAGGTATCTTCTGCTTGCCTCCCCAGGTTATCATTCACCCTTTTCCAACCTGCTTAGTGACCTGGGAGGCTAATCCACATAGACTGCATCAGTAAGCTCTCTTCATCTCTGTTTTCCAGCTGAAGGAGGTCAATGGAAGTTAAGGTCAGGCGATCAGGGGCAGAAGGAGAGTGGAGGCTGGAGGTTGGCAGGGAAGGACATGAAATATCAATACTAATGTGAATAGGGACCAAATTAAAAAGATGGAATGAGCTGAGAAAGATGGAAACATCAAATCAGAAGGAGGAATTAAATACGATGCAGAGAGCCTAAAGCAGGCAATAAAGTAAAGGATGAGAAACCCAGGAGGTGGGCTTAGCTTCCTCAGCAAACAGAAGAACCGCTTAGCCGGTGTTGCACCATGAGTGGGGCTCTGCATGGGGATTTCCAGGCCTGAATGCCAACTGATAGTGATACTCTCAAAAGGAGCGGTTGAGGTGTCTTCATTTTCAAACCAAGGGTTTATCAGCCTCAGAAAGCTGCCTGAGATACAGCCCAACAAGCCTTGTTACAGGCCATAGTTGAAGTATTTCTCATTTCCTACTTTCAGGTACAAAGAGAGAGCCAAAATAAATGGCTCCTGAGTCCACTGCAATGCCACACTTCAAGTATTTCATTTCAATTCCATCTGTTTAAAGAAGCGATGGAGTCAGCAGGTAATTATGTCCAGAAATGTATAAATGTTTTAATATGACTGGAAATATAAATCTGCACTGTACTCCCTGATTTCTTCCAACCACCCCAAACCATTCTCATTATTCAAAAGCACTCACCAGATCCTACTTCATGAAGGAAACCATCTAGTGCCAAAGACTCTTACATATTCCCAACATACTCCCCCAAACTTGAATGATAAGCAATTGTGTTCCCCCGGATGTGCATATGAAGCCTAGCAAAGAAGAACATAAAATAACAGGAAGAACAGGCAGAAAACAAACCCAAAGCTAAAATTATCAGTGGAACTGATTAGCATATGTATAAGAGACACTTGTACAGATGTGAGATGCTTTCTTTAGAATGTAAGTTCTCAGAGCTGTGATTCTTAATCAATTTTGGAGTTGTGACATCTTATCATCATTTATTAGCCTTTTATGATCATCACCAACCTCCTCCCAAAGTATATTTTTAAATGAGAGCGAATAATTTTTATTCTCAAGCATTTGCTTTTATTTTTACTCTCCTTGAGAATCACCCTAGAGGATCATGCTGGCCCATACAGTTAGCAGTGGGTAAGAATTTAGTGAGTTCTGCCCTTTTCCTTTTTCCTTTTTTATTGTGGGTACTGTAAAATAGCCACTGCCACAGCAATGAGTGTGGACAGAAGGAAGAAAGCTGGAGTGTGAGCTATTTCTACAAGAAATCTTCAAAGTCCAGAAAGGATCAAAATCTGGATGGGAGAGTTTGAAATAGACCCAAAAGAGGAGAGGATGAACACTGACATGCCTTCTCCACATACACTTCTACACCATTCTATTTAGGCAAATGTTGTGAATCCTGAAAATCACTCTCCATGGAGGTTACTTCAGTGATTCACTTCACTGCAGACTTGATTACGCTAAACTGTTTTCATGGACCTTATTGATTATTTGGGACAACAGAGGATAAGATGGTGGGATGGCACCACTGACTCGATGGACATGAGTTTGAGCAAGCTCCGGGAGTTGGTGAAGGACAGGGAGGCCTGGCGTGCTGCAGTCCATGGGGTCGCAAAGAATCTGACATGACTGAGAGGCTGAACTGACTGATTATTTAAGTGCATGTGGCCCAATACAGAACTTTTGGTTTTGCAAGTTACTTAAAGTATGGTTTAATTTTTCCTGTAAGATTTTATTAGAAGCTCTCTGGACTGAAACGTAGGATGTGATGCTGTCTAGTTCACCTCTTTTGGGCAAGGAAGGTCATCCTAAACATGTGCCTTAGAATCTGAGCTGGAAGAGCCCTTTACTGTTGCATCCAGAAGTACAATGTGAGACTACATGCTATATACCCTGTTCTTCCTAATGACTTTCAAATGCTCATTACTCTTCATGACCCTTTTGCCAGGTGTGGAGCTACCAGATGTTCATTGCACTTACCAAACAAAAGTGCTGAGAGAAAAAATGTCGAGCCCTAGATTCTAAAATGAGCCAAAATACTTGTAGCCTGAAGGCTTCCATCTACTCTCAGCAGTGATGCTTTCTCTCAGTAGGAGGCTGATGGGTCTCCAAAGGAGCCTGGCAAAACTTTATCAGGGAAGAAAGTCCCTGTGGGATGGTGTCAGCACACAACCATGATGACACCCGACTGTAAGGTCTACCTTAGCGCTGAAGAAGGGACACAAGCTGGTGGTCAATATCGTAACTCAAAGACTGAAAAATACTTGCCTTGTGTATTACCAAAACAAGGGATCTGTTAGGCTCATTTAGGGGGAGAAAAGGCCTTTTGAATTGCCTAGTTGTTTGCACAACCAAGGGTTCCTCTGGTGGCTCAGAGAGTAAAAAATCTGCCCACAATTCAGGAGACCTGGGTTTGATCCCTGGGTAGGGAAGATCCCCTGAAGTAGGAAATGGCTACACACCGCAGTATTCTTGCCTGGAGAATTTCACGGGCAGAGGAGTCTGGCGGGCTCCAGAACATGGGGTCACAAAGAGTTGGACACAACTGAGAGGCTAATATTTTCACTTTTTCTTCACGGGCACCGAAGCTGTACGGACTAGGTTGTTGGTCATTGGCTTTGTAATTCCAGAGAGACGAAGATTAGTTTTACTTTTTATCTGCAAAGTGATATACGCAACCAACACTTCTGCTCCTCCCTTCAGGAAAAAAAAACCTTGAAATTCCTTAAAAATAAACTTTGCATTTTAGTCAGAGCAAAATGCAAAGACAGATAAATCATTATAATATCATTGCGGAGCAAGTGCTTAAATTCCATTTAAAGGAAACGCCATCACTGCCTATCACGTTTCCTGTTGAAGGCTCCATCAGTGTCGTCAGAATGATGCCACCAGAAGAAAGCACAGAGAAGGGTGGGCCAAAAAAGACAGGGAAGGAAGCTCAAAGCGGATATAATGAAAAAAGGGAATAACCTTACAGCTAAATAGTTTACTTTTCAAAGACAGTACAAGGGCAAAATGCTTTGTGCAAAGAGAAAATTAGTTTCCAAAGTGTATGCATTCTACAAAGAGCCAAGTTAATTATTCAAAGCAGAGGCCCATGAATTCCCACAATTTAGTCATTCTATTCTGACACATTCAGGCCCAGCGAGCTGCTTCTTATCACTAAGACTTTGATAATTGGCTTAGACATATCAAATAAACTTTCTGGAGAATTCAGTTGTAAGCAGGTATGACATCCTAATAGGGGTTTTATTAGGCCTTTCTCTGCACAGTAATGTATTAGCAATCACTGTGACATTTTCTGCTCTGGGGGGTTTGGGCCTTGCTCGTTTTTTACACTTGCTAGAAAATAAATTTATTCACGGTAGAGATCTAATCCAATACACTATTCTGTTTACCCTGGTGTCTAAAGGAACAGGCCTCTCAGAATTAATAAAAAGTGACATATACATCATAGAAGAAAATGCACCGTCTTCAGCCAGGCATAACTGAACAGCAAGAATCCCGTCTGATTCCACAAACTTGGGAATTTAGTCAGTACAGCTCTGCTGTCCCTTTCCCTGATCATACCTTTGCCTCTCATTCCATCTAGGGGGGAGAAAAATCATAACCAGTAGCATGTGAAAAATAAATTTCTCCCTTTAGCAACAACTGCAGTTTAAAAAAAAATCTTCCCTGAGAAGATGTCTATTGGATATTATCTAATACATTGCAATTTGTTCTTTTGCATTTAATACTCCTGTTAACACAAAAAAATTCTTTTCTGAAGTCTTGCTGCTATATATTTATGTATAGAGTAAATACGAGAGTCGAGTTATCATTCAGATGAAGCTCAACGTGGATGAAAATGGAGCATACCTACCAGCAAAGATGAACAGGGCAGAATGGATGATAACATCCAGTATCTTTCTACCTTCTTTCATCCTCTTCCTTTCTGTGAGAACATTACTAATGAAAGGCACATAAAGCCCCATCAAGTATTAGTAATTTGGCCAGAGTGAAGAACATGGTAAGATAATATTAAGGTACTTCTATCAGTCACATAAAAAGGAGCAACAACAGACTCCATCTTTGTGAAATCCCTACAATTTCATGCTAGATATTTTACCACCAACTCCCCACTTTCCACTTTAATGAAGACAACGGTAATATGGACCAATATACAAGAAATCTAAGTAATCATTGGCTTTCTTTCTCCTTCCTTATCTAAACTCTTTTTGGCCTGATATAGGTTCTAATTCAGAAACACTGGCAAGGTCTAGTATCCCCTCAAAACATCTCCTCTATCTGCAGCCTGAAGCCTGAAATTTCCTGGTTAAACCTTTAATATCATGTCTTGTTCAACTGAAGTATTTCTCTGAAGTTTGTTAAAATTTGATCAGTTATTCATGTCTTTATGCAGACTACCCAGGATACTTCCTATCCCAAGATCCTGACTCAGTAGGCTTAGACTAGGACCAAAGTAGTTATATTTCACATGAACTTTCTAGATGATTCTGATGTACAGTAAAGGTTGAGAACCACTGCCTTGGTGTGAATGAGTTATGAAGCTCTTGTGAGAATAGGCATTGAGGAAAGAAAGTGAATGGAATTTAACTGATGACTTGTTGAACATCAGGAGTCATGCCAGGTAATAAATACATGCTATTTCATTTCATTTTTACCTCCTCTATGAAAAGACTTTTATTAATCCCATTTTACAAGTGAGAAAACAATCTCAGAAAAATTTAATAAGAAGACTAGCATTAGAATCCATACATCTAATAATAGGAGCAATGATTATATAATATTCATAGTCTTTCAGAGATGAAAGAAATGGTGATGATGCCATCTTGCTGAACATATACTCTGAGTCTGGCAGCTTACTAGACATTTTTCATATATGGCCTTACTAAATTCTTGCAACTACACTTTGAGATAATCAATATTAATTTAATATTTTATATGAAGAGACTAAATCTTACAGAAGCAATATAACTCATCCAACTATACATACTTGTACTATGTAAGTAGACAAGCTAAGCTTCAAATCCAGATTCCATACTCATTCCCAAAGACACCATCGTGAGAGTCCTTAGTAACTGAGGGGTAAAAATGGTATTTGTGGTAGGCAGAATAATTTCCCTTCAAAGATGTCTATGTACCTCGTCTTTAGAACCTGTGAATATGTTAGGTTTCATGGCAAAGGAAAATTAGGATTGCAGGTGAAATATGACCCTGCAATCCCACTCCTGGGCATATTTATCTGGAGAAAAACAGGGTCTGAAAGGATACATGCACCCTAATGTTCACTGCAGCACTATTTGCATCAACAGAGGAATGGATAAAGAGGATGTGGTACATCTATACAATGGAATACTACTCAGCCATCAAAAAGAATGAAACAATGCCATTTGCAGCAACATGGTGGACCTCGAGATTGGCATACTGAGTGAAGTAAATCAGAGAAGTAGAGACATCATATGACATCCCTCATATGTGGAATCTAAAAAGATATGATACAAATGAACTTATTTATAAAACAAACAGAGAATGAACTTATGGTTTCAGGGAGAAGAATGGGGTGAAGGGATAGGGACTTTGGGATGGACAGGTAACACTGCCATATTTAAATGGGTAACGAACGAGGACCTTTTTATAGGCTCTGCTTAATGTTATGTGGCAGCCTGAGTGGGAGGGCAGTTTGGGGGAGAATGGACACATAAATGGCTGAGTCCCTTTGATGTCCACCTGAAACTATCACAACATTGTTAATTGGCTATAATCCAATACAAAATTTAAAAAAAAATTTTTTTTTAAAGATTGCAGATGGAATTAAGATGGCTTATCAATTGACCTTGAGACAGAAGATTATCCTGGGTCATCTGTGTGGGCCCAACACATCACAGAGTTCTTTAGTAGGAAAAGGAAGCAGAAGAGAGAAAACCAGAGAGATGGCAGCATGAGAAGAACTCTGCCTGATTAGGTTGGCTTTGAAGATGGCCTGGAGCCAAGGATTACAGTCTACAGAAGCAGGAAAGGAAGGAAATCCATTCTCCTCCAGAGCCTTCAGAAGGAATGCAGACCTGCCCAAACCTTGATTTCAGTCTGGTGAGACTCATTTCAGATTTCTGACTTGCAGAACTATAAGATAATATGTTTGTGATATTTTAAGCCATGAAGTTTGTGATAATTTATTATGTCAACAATAGAAAACTAACACAGAATATCTCCAAGTTAGAAAGAGAATGGAGGCTTGCTCCACAATTGTGATAAAGAGTTTGCCCTGCCAGATTTAACTGAGGGACTGATACACATATCATGGTTGACCATGATGTGTGGCAGACACCCTCAGTTACCCACTGGATAGCCATTCCCTTCCTTCTTGCTTTACAGAACCTCAGTTCAGGTTGGATCTCAGGCAGTCAGGTGCTTCAGGAGAGATGGCCACTCCTAAGGCTCAGTAGATGCCTTGATTAATCTTAGTCAATTGTGTTAGTTCTAACCCTCTTAGAGTAAATGGTTTAGAAGAACTATAATATAACCCTGGACCTGAGGAAGGAGGGAAAGTCTGAAGAGGAGCTTTTGAGAAAGTTTTCCTATTATTCAAAATGTCCATAAGAAAAGATTCCTCTTTCTAGCCTTTGGATACTGTTCTGTGCTTGAAGCTGCTGTAGAAAGCTGGCACAAATTAGCAGAAAAGCTTGAAAATGGAAGTCAACACATTGTGAGTGGAAGAGTAGAAAAATGGAAAGAATCTGATCTTTGATTATATCTTTGATCAGTGCATTAGCCAACCCTGGAGTTTGCCTAATTCTAAACTCTTTTTGTGAGATAATAAATGGTTTATTGCTTAAGTCAGTTGAGTTGGAATTCTCTATTACTTACAAAAAGAAACATCACAAAAGGTACAATGGGAAGTATATTAGTCACCAGTCTTTGTGCAACTTTTATGATGTGTGGCTTAGTCCCCTTCCCTGTCCTGGCTAACTGTGACTCCAAGCTCTTCCCAGTGGATAGGAACATTACAGCTGATCTCCTCAAAAGATGGTGCATCTTTTGATAATGTTAGGACTATTTAACTCTTGGGTTAAAGCTTCTTTTCTAAGATTTCACACCCTGGAGGATGTGTATTCATTTAGTAATTGTGGAAGTAAAACTTCATTATAGCTGATATCTTTTAGAGGTAAGACAGCCAAGGCACCAAGAACAGTCAACTCTCACCCACCTTTCTACTGGGTTCTGAGGTTACATGTGCTCAAGCATTAATGGCAATGAAACACAAAGTCATATCTCTTCGTCCATTGGTCTTGGGCACTAAACTCCAATGTGAAATTCCCTGATAAACTCCACAGGAGTCCTTTGGCTTGGGCACAGGGGCCGAAAAAGAATTTCAAAAGTTGAATCCCACTTCCAACCTTCTCACTTGGGAAGAAAAAAAGAGTTCAGTGTTCCCAGGTACAACAAGGGGGAGAAAAGAGGTGAATACTGGGTAGCCTGACCTTCTGCCAGCAAGAGGCAGCCTTGCCATCTTGCCACATAGGAGATGAGAACAGGAGAGAGTCACACCCCTGGGGATAATCTTTTAATGTAGAGAGACCCACTGGCCTAATTAGTGTCATGAAGCCTGAACAATAAGGGTAGCGACTCCTCTTTCAAAGGAAGGGACAAGCAGTGCAGAGAGCTGAGAGAAGAGGATTAAAAAGTTCCTCTTCAGAAGGCCTCAGTATCTAGTTTTTTATCATCTAAGGCTTTTGTATTATAAGGTGCTCAGCACTGTTGTTGTTGTTTAGTTGCTCAGTTGTGTCCAACTCTTTGTGACCCCATGGACGTCAGCATGCCAGGCTTCCCCGTCCTTCACAATCTCCCGGAGTTTGCTCAGGCTCATGTCCATTGGGTCGGTGATGCCATCCAACCATCTCATCCTCTGTCATCCCCTTCTCCTCCTCCCTTCAATCTTTCCCAGCATCAGGGTCTTTTCTAATCAGTCAGCTCTTCGCATAAGGTGGCCAAAGTATTGGAGCGTCAGCCTCAGGTTCAGTCTCTCCAATGAATATCCAGGGTTGATTTCCTTTAGGATTGACTGGCTTGATCTCCTGACTGTCCAAGGGACTCTCAGGAGTCTTCTCCAACACCACAGTTCAAAACCATCAGTTTCCCGGTGCTCAGTCTTCTTTATGGTCCAACTCTTACATCCTCACATGACTACTGAAAAAACCATAGCTTTGACTATACAGACCTTTGGTGGCAAAGTAAAGTTTCTGCTTTTCAATACACTGCCTAGGTTTGTCAGAGCTTTTCTTCCAAGGAGCAAGTGTCTTTTAATTTCATGGCTGCAGTCACCATCTGCAGTGATTTTGGAGCCCAAGAAAAAAAGTTTGTCACTGTTTCCCCATCTATTTTTCATGAAGTGATAGGACTGGATGCCATGATCTTTGTTTTTTGAATGTTGAGTTTTAGACCAGCTCAATATTGTACTACTCTTAAGACTTAATACAAGCTTCATTTATGACTGATTTTCACTTCACCTTGTTACTTGGGCCTTCTCTTATGAACTATTATATTTATAAGCATTTATTTCCCATGGCTCTGCTAAAAAGTGAAAAATCATAATTCCAATCAAGTCCATAAAACATGCAAAATAATAATGCAGTTTAAAAGCCTTACTAGAGCACTACCTCGTTATACACAGATGGTGTCTTTGTGGTGGTTAGCACATTCATGGAAAGAAACAACAGGTCTCATTGATTTTTTTGGAAAACTTCACTTTGGGAGATTTGGTGAGAATTTTTTGTCCTTCACAAATTCAGGGGCCCCAGAGTTCACCAGGGTGCAACGTGAGCTCTATCATAAACCACTAAAGAGGTCAAGAAAACTTTATGCTACAATAGATAACCAGGCTCCTCCCTCAGGTCTCATCAGCCATGTCTGCTGTTTTTACCAACACCTGTGAAAACTTATTTTCCATTTCTACTATTCTTTTCATTACAGTCTTTCTATAGGTGAATGACTATAATGAACAGTCACCACTTTGGCATGCAGGTTCTTCCTCAGTCTTTTTCTGACTTACCTTTGTAGAGTTAGATCATATTCCTGAAGACTCTGCTTTAGTTAAGTCTTTTTTGTCCTCACCTCTAAGCTTTTCTCGCCGTATTCTTTGTAATGCCTAGCATATTACTGCTGATTTTTCTCGGTCCCTCATTCAGCTGCCTTGTCTACTGAACTAGGAGGTCTAGGAGAACCTCACACACATACGGAAGTTGGCACTACTGTGGGCAGGGGGGCCTTGGTCTCCAGCAGGCTTCCTTATATGGTGTTCTCAGGAGTGTGACCATGACGATGAAAAACAGAAGCTATCAGGCTTCTTATGGCCTGGACTCTGGAAGTCACATGTTTTTACTCCAAGTGTACTCTACTAGTTAAAGCAAATAAGCAATGCCAACCCAGTTTCAAGGTACAGAGAAATAGACTTCTAGATGAGTGGATCAGTAAAGCCATATAACAAAGTGGAATGTACACCAGGATGGGGGGAATTATGGCCATTAAAAAATTCTTCACACATGACAAGAGAGACAGCAGCTATCAGATTGTACTGATATAGAATCCATGGCCTCCTGGACAAAGGCTCCTTAGAATGCTTCCGCCTAGAGGCAGGATGGGATCCAGGGTCCAATGTAGATGTGGACATCAAGAAGCAAGCAGATCATTACAAAGCTGCCTTACCATCACTGAGCGTGTTCTAGTGTGTGTTGAAAGGACAAAACCACATGACATGCTACTCCTGATGGAAAGGCAGGGAGATGGTTATACAGACAGCTCCACCATGCCGGCAGTAAGTAAAGGCTGAGTTCCTGAGTCTGGTCATCTGCTTTTTTACACCATCAAACTCCACTGTCAATATGCCAAGACTTGATTAGTATCCTGGAGTCTGGACCATGCTAATCAAACTCAGGCCAATCAGACCATGCTAATCAAAGGAATAGCTCTTGTGCAAGGAAGATTGCCATAATTTGCAAAGATACAGACTATTAGAGTTTGGTTGCTTGAGTTCCTACCATAAAGCAACACAAAGATTCAACGTGGATTCAAAAAAATAACTTAGCCAAAATAGGATCCTTGTCAGGGAGACGTGTCAAAATGAAAAGATGATGGGCTGGGTTCAGAGTATCCTTGCCAACTAGTAGCTCTGGGACCGCTCCCTTAGAGAAGTGTTACTCTCCCAGTTACTGTCAGTTTGTTCATCTGTAAATGAGCATAATTATGCTTACCTGGAAGAGTTGCTATGAGAATTAGAAAGCATAGTAGTGTACAATAAACATTAATTATTAAAAATCACTATAAAGTGCTGAATGCTATTGTGAGACATCGTTAAATACACACTTCACTTCAGATAACACCAAGACCTAAGTGCGGGGTCGGACGCTGAACACACCCTGTCCCTTGGACTCATGAGATACTGTTAGCACGTGTCGTGAAATACAGGCCAACATTCAGAACATTGCATGAGTGCCACCTCCTCTGTCAAACCTTCCCGAACATCTCCTATGTCTCCATCCTCACATCACTATGTATTTGTTCGTAAAGGGCTTGGAAGCAGAGGGATAAACACACTAGAAGTAAAAATCAGTCTCATGATGTCCCATGACCTGGATAGAAGGTACTCACCAAGGTGTGAGAAACAGTTCGGCTCATCTCCCAAGATCAAGATTGTATAAAACCATAATGACAGGCTTAATGACAACCACGTTGGAGGTATTTTGCCCATCTTAACACTGTGCTGTGCTTAGTCGCTTTAGTCATGTCCGACTCTTTGCAACCTATGGACTGAAGCCTGCCAGGCTCCTCTGTCCATGGGGTTCTCCAGGCAAGAATGCTGGAGTGGGTTGCCATGCCCTGCTCCAGGGATCTTCCTGACCCAGGAATCGAACTCATATCTCCAGCATCTCCTGCATTTCAGGCAGTTTCTTTACCCACTGAGCCACCGAGGAAGCCCATGAGCACACTAGGACCCCTAAACCTTGTTCCCATTAGTTCATGGTATCAGGATGTGGAGAAGCAGACCTACAGATCTGTCTCCTGACTGCCTTCGTAAGGCATGTTAACACTAACACATTGCAATTAAATGTTGAGATTAATCTCCCACCATGATTCCCAAGGAGAATCAATGCTGTGTTGAATAAAATGACAGTATAAAGCTAGAGTGAAGTGGGAAAATGCATAATTTTCTTAAAAATAGAAAAACAATAGTATTTCAACCATAGTTCCTTAATTTTCCCCCTTTTCCCAAAATAATTAATGTATTATTCCTTCTTTTATTCCCTTTCAACAGTACCTCTCACTCATGATCTTGCTGAAATAACAGACCATGCCAATCATTTTGATGATCACTTTGGCTGTTATTCTTCCCACTAGTGAGCAGAAATAATCAGTCTTTTTCAGTTTAGATTCATCCACTCAAACAGACACCTTCAACAGGAAGAAGGCATCTATATTTCCATATCTCACTTTCAGGAAAACTTCCACAATACTCAAAATATTGATCAAAAATGAGCCCTAGTCTGAGACATACTGGAAATTCCCCTGGGCAAAGGAGATTAGCTAAGATCAGGTGACCCCAAGATTCAGGTAAAACTCAGCAGCTAGCAATCCAGACCACAGAATCAAAAATGAAGGAATTTTCGCTCTTCAACATTCCTAATAGTAGATACGGTTGATCTCTGAACAAATGAGGGTTAGGGGCACTGATCCTCCACAAGCAAAAATTTGCCTATAATTTATGGTCTACTCTCTATATCTGGAACTCCTCTGCATTTCTGTATTCAACCAACAAACTTCAGATTGTGTAGTACTATTGAAAATCCATGTATAATTTATAGTCCAGCCCTCCATAACCGAGCTTCCTCTCTATCCATGGACCTATATCACAGATTCAACCAATCTCGGATGGTGCAGTAATGCAGTATTCACTGTAGAAAAAACTCTACATATAAGTAGATCTGTGCAGTTCAAGCCCATGATGTTCAAGGGTCCACTGTACTTGTCTCACTTACAAGTACTTGTCTTACTTACACTGTACTTGTTCAAGGGTCCACTGTACTATCAGGCTGCCAGGACAAAATACCACAGATTAGGTGATTCAATTATATGACTCAAATTATATTTTCTCACCTTTCTGGAAGCTGGAAGTCCAAGATCAGGGTACCACAAGTGTCAGGTTCTGGTGAGAGCTCCCTTGCGGGTGGGCAGACAATCATCTTCTTGCTGTGTCCTCACTTCACGCTGTGTAAAAATATTTAAGTAAGTAATGGACAAGTAATTCAAGGCATGAACAAAGGTGTGAAGCAGAACAGAACAGCAAACAAACAATTCTGTTAAAGTAGCATATAGGTTCTTTAAAGGAGAATGTGAAAGGTATGATTGGAAGACTAAGCTGAGATTAGATGGAAAAGAACTTGAATATCAAGTTAAGCACTTTAATTTTATCCTATAGGTAATGGTTACATAAAGAAGGTTTCTGATGAGACAAGAGCCATGGTTACTGTGACACTTTAGGGAAACTATCATGGAGAATGACTTTGCAAGGTAGAGATCAGAAGAAGGGAAATTGATTAGGACATCACTGCAGGGGTCCAGTAAAGTTACTTTGAGTTCAATCTTTACAAAGTTGTTACTATCTAAGATGAATAGGGCAGATTATTTCTCTCTTTGGCAAATGAGGGAAAGGAGCCTCTAATGTCCCAAATCTCTGCAGATTAAGAGACTAAATTGTGATCTTGGGGCTGGTAGATTGTAGAGTATGTAACTAACCTTACAGATTTCTAACTCCAAGTCCGATCTCATTATTTAAACAAACATTTTCTAAGTCAAGAATAAAATGGATAATTTCCATATGGTTCCCTTTCTCCTGGAGGGCAATCTTTATTCTTCTCCAAAAAACCCAGAAGTTTTTTAAAAAAAATAAATCTACTTGGTTTTTCAAGTATAAAAGGAAAGTTGAACTAAATTCTACATTGGTGGAAATCTACAGGAAACGTATCATAATGGTTAAGAGCATGGGTACCAGTAAGCAGCTGGGTCCAAATCCTGGCTCTGCGAAGTATGACTATGGCTCCCAAAGCCCCACTTTTCTTATCCATAAAATGTGAATGTATTAGAACATATCATGAGATAGCCATGAAAAGTCCCAGCTGCATAGCAAATATTCAGTAACCATAAACCGTGGATACTCTTTTTTTTTCTTTTTTTTTTCCCCGTGGATACTCTTAAATACATCAAATAAGAAAAAATCTCAGTTGTTTAAGCTGAAAATTTGTTGAACAGGTTCATACTGGTCTCTAGGATCAAATGTGGTCTCCCAGTTGGAAGAATAAGTCACCTGTCGCCAGGCAGAGGGAAGGAGGTTTACTTTAAACAATGAAAAGGGAAAATTCACTCCAGACATTTTTGTTTAATTTCAAACATACCATCAGAGAGGCAAAGAACATTCCATCTATCAAAAAAAAAAAAAAACAGATCATGTATTATACCTACTAGAAGGTCAAACTTGTAGTTTCAATCTTTCAATGGTATATGCATATGCTAATTTACAAAGGTAAATTCTGTCAATTAAAATGAAATGATTTTGCTTGGCAGTCAAGTGCAGGAAGACAAATATCAAATCTCAGTAGCTACACTTCCAGCTGTTTTGCAAACAGAGATAAAAGATAATCCCTGACTAAATAGCATCACTTTCCAGATAAAAACCAACTCTGAAGAACACTGCATTGAATAGGGGAAGTCAGGTTTACTCTAAAAATATCCAATCATTGGGGCCGAATAATATTTATTAGAAGAACTTGTGCACAGTGTTGAAACTGACAAGAGTGTTGCTTTTTGGCACAGCATGGTACCAGTATCAGTAATTAAGGAAAAACTTAAAGAGCATCTGCAAGGAGAATGCTTAGTCTGGCAAATCTCTCTGCAAGTAAGTTTACCATGCTTCATTATTTGTATCCAGCCAAAGACACACAGAACAATTTAAATGTCATGCGATATCACATTACTTCATAAAGCTTCAAGATTTCTAAGCTCTACCACCATTTGTGGAATTACCAGTATCATTACTAACAATTTCCCCATCCCCATCAACAACCTCACTTCTAATAGCAGCTCTATCAGAAGTGAGGCCAACTCACTACCTTCACCTCTTCAACTTTCATTACGTCTTCTCCCACCATAAGCATCATCAATTCTACCACCGATGTTGCCAGCTCTGCCACCACCATCATCATTCCCATATCTATCTCCACAACTCCTTCACCAACACTATCCCCCAACCGTCACCACCATGTCCACCATCCCCTCATTGTTACTGGTTGTAGCACACTTCTTATCACACCCAGCACTCATAGTCATTACCATAGTTCTTCATGGACCTCTAGTTTATCAAATGCTACAGACCCACGTGGTTTCCCTTTCCTCAATCCAAACTGCCAAACTGAGTGGCAATATAGAAAATTAGTCATATAGCAGTTAATCCTTTTGTATACATATGATGAGCCCAAACTCAGTTTCTGCTGAACTGCTCACAATTTAGGGTAGAGAATAGACATGCAAACAAGCAGACCATTTCTGTTTTTATTTTTTATCTAGCCACTTTACCACTGCCATTTCAATGGCATGGATTATTTTTAATATGGCCACTGCATATTGGAAACTCACCCATTTCTCATCCCATCCCACACCCTCAATTTACAACACATCCCTGAGAGTAGAATTCAGCAAGAGTGTGTTACTTGGGTATAGGATAAAACAAAATAGCTTACACATTCATTCCTAAAGGAAATCAACCATGAATGTTCATTGGAAGGACTGATGTTGAGACTGAAGCTCCAATACTTTGGCCACCTGATGCAAAGAACTGACTCACTAGAAAAGACCCTGATGCTGGAAAAGACTGAGGGCAAGAGGAGAAGGGGACAAGAGAGGATAAGATGGTTGGATGGCATCACCAACTCTATAGACATGAGTTTCAGCAAACTATGGGAGATGCTGAAGGACAGGGAAGCCTGGTGTGCTGCAGTCCATGGGGTTGCAAAGAGTTGGACATGACTTGGCAAGTGAACCCCAACAATAATTTTAATAAAAGTAGTAAGCTTACTGATAAAAGCATACTTCAATCAAAGAAGCCACATCAAAGTTACAGTGTCAAGAAATCTCTAGGATCAGAGATTACATTAAAATGCCCACTTTAAAAAAACCTTCAATTACATGTATACAGTTGACAATAACATGTGCTAAATATTATGGTACCAATAATTCATTTTGCAAGAATTATATTTTCTGATGACAAAGAACACAAACTCACGTAAAAAAATTTTTTCATGTCATTTAGAAATTCCCCAAGTTCAATTTGTTCATGTGAAAAAAGTTGATCAGCTATTTCTCAGGTGAATCCCCATACTCATACATTATAATCAAAAATACTTTCACTTAATGAATTAACAAGAAGTCAAGATGTTGCATTGTTAAAAAAAATAAAAGTATCTGATGGGAAGCAGATGGGAGACTTAAGAAAATGGGGAAAAATCTTTGGTTGATGCTAAAGAACAATTATACTGGATATCTTTCAGCTTTCTATATATGCTCAGAAGCATCCAACTCTTTGCAACCCTGTGGACTGTAGCCCGCCAGGCTCCTCTGCCCATGGGATTTTCCAGGCAAGAATACTGGAGTGGATTCCATTTCCTTCTCCAGAGGAGGGCTTCCCTGTTGGCTCAGATGATAAAGAATCCACCTGCAATGCAGGATATCCAGGTTCCATCCCTGGGTCAGGAAGATGTCCTGGAGAAGGGAATGGCAACCCACTCCAGTATTCTTGCCTGGGAAATCTTATGGACAGAGGAGTCTGGCGGGCTACAGCCCATGGGGTTGCAAAGAGTCAGACACGACTGAGCGACTAACACCTTCACACTTTCTTTTCACTTTCTCCAGGGGCTCTTCCCCAACCCAGGGATCGAACATATATCTCCTAAGTCTCCTGCATTGGCAGGTGGATTCTTCACACTGAGCCACTAGGAAAGCTGAGTGGCAACTATTTCCCGTGGTTGCTAGCATCTGCCTGCCTCAATTCTTCTAAACCGGCCCACTCATCTGAAAGTAACCACTCTGCTAAGGTTCCTGAATTCCAGCCATCTGGAATGAAATCTTAACTCCTGATAGCAGCCTGATTGAAACAGCAGTGAAGAGGAGATATGACACTTATGCTGCTCTTTTAAATACCTTGAAAAGAGGTCATCATCCAAAACTGGCAGACAGATAAAACAGCTCAGCGGTCTGCTTGAAACCAGCCTTTAGGGAGAGTCAGACAAGATATTTTTTTCCCAGATGTATCGATCTCTCCAGGCTTCCCTGGTGGCTCAGTGGTAAAAAATCCACTTGCAATGCAGGAGATGTGGATTAGATTCATGGGTCATGAAGATCTCTAGGTCATGGAAGAGGAAATGGCAATCCACCCCGGTATTCTTGCCTGGAAAATTCCATGGATAGTGGAGCCTGGTGGGCTACAGTCCAAGGAGTTGCAAAAGAGTCGGACATGACTGAGCAACTACACAACTACAAATCTCTCTCCACTTCCAGCTCCACCACCTCATCTTGAATTTATAGAAGACAGATAAAGGGAAACTTAACAATACATTCTAGTTTGTTTACCTCAAGCTGCGGGGTAGAAGGCAGAGATTCTGGGTGGGGATCTGTGAGCACACAGAATGGTATATAATTAGACTATCTTTCAGACCAATTCTCTCAAGGATCTAGACATAGCACAAAAGAGGAAGAAGACTCCATAAAATTAACAGTATCTTACATTTTATAGTACTACTGTTTCCAAAATGTTTGTTGTTCAGTCACTCAGTCATGTCCGACTCTTTGCAACCCCATGGACGGCAGCACACCAGGCTTCCCTGTCCTCCCCATCTCTCAGAGTTTGCTCAGGCTCACGTCCATTGAGTCAGTGATGCCATCCAACCAATTCATCCTCTGCCACCCCCTTCTCCTTCTGCCCTCAATTTCCCCCAGCATCAGGGACTTTTCTAATGAGTCAACTTTTCATATCAGGTGGTCAAAATATTGGAGTTTTGTATCCTTCATGTTATCTGACTTAGATATTGCCTAATTAGGAAATCAGACCCTAACAATCTGATTGGAGAAGGCAAAGCTAAGAAGATAAAGAGAACACTGAAAATAGCCACACTATAAAAAGTAAATAACATTTGGAGAGTAGGTATACTGGACTATCTCATCTAATGCAATTGTTCCAATTCTTGTTTAAAAACTGACTATAAAGCAATTTTGTTTTAATCAAAATGTATTTTTTCCATTAACTTCCATTACCAAGCCAAAGATATGTTCCCCACAGGCAATATTTTAGCCCTAAGTCTAAATAAAAATAACATTTAACAATGCAACAAACCCCTCTAAAGTCAATTATCTAAAGTAAAAGCTATAGTTTTCTGACCAAACAATAATCACACTCAAAGTAATACAGAAAAAGCAAATAAAGTCTCCAGAACAACAATACCTTAAGGACAGACCCACTTAGAGGCAAAGTCACTGACAGAGGCTTCCATGTGAGGCAGCCTATGATGTCATGATTTATAGTAAGAAATATACACCTGTTCTTTCTCCCAGTCCTGGGAGGAAGAGTTCTTAAAAACCTCGGAATTTCTGTTGGAGGAGGTCATTGAGAGGACATGACCTCCCCTTGACTTCTGAACTGGCCCCGGGCAACTGGAAGCTCATCACCCCCCTCACCCCATCCCCCGTCCATGGCATGTACATACTGCGCACCATTCCCGCGGCTGGAACTGTTTTCAAGCACGCAGCCTTTGAGAGAGCCCCATGGTGTTGAGATCGTTGGCCCAGCATATACGAATGAACAGTTAAGTCCTCTACATAAACTTTTAAGATCTCTGGTGCAGAGATTTAACCCTCTTGCAACAGTGGAAGACAAGCCTCCTTTGTAAATATCCTTGCTTATTCCAATCTCCACCTACCAGTCTGGCGAGTTCTTCTCTCCTTTGTAATAACAGTGTCCTAAGTGATAAGAGCATTAGAGGCAAAAAGGAAAATCCTTTTCATCATTCATAACAAGTCCCTTTCAACAATAACTGAGTTTACTAGTTTTTAAAGAAAAAAAAAAAAAGGTGACTTTCAGAAAGTACAATTCCAAGAAAAGCAATCAGGTGAGTGGGAGGAGGGGTGAATAAGGGGTTGGAACTTTCAGTTCCACCCTTGTACCCCTCACCCCTATGTGGGACATAGTTTGAAGGACCCTGGGGAGGTTACACTCAAAACTTTCCAACACTTGATATCTGGCATTCCATTCCTGGTTACATTCCTTTAAGTTAAATAACACTTCTTTCTCTCAGAGTCATTGTCTTCTTCCTTTTTTTGGCGGGGGTAGGGGGAGGGAGAGTTGGTGATGGTCCTACCCTGAAACACCTGGAATAGACATTCAAGGGTCAATTCAATTAACTAGCACCCAGATGAATTCAATCATACAAATAAACTGGTATCTCTAAATGTCGTCTCAAGTGGCCATAGGCAGATTAGAACTTTCTTCTGAACAGGAAAGAGGCTTTAAAAGGTTGACCTGGTATACCTTAGAAGCCGTGTAATCTTTAGACCATCTACACCAAAGATGCTTATTTAAAAACATACATACTTATCCCCACCCTAGAACTTCTGAACCCGTATCCCAGAAATTGTTCTGGAAATCTGAAACCAAACAAGCGCCCAGGGTCACATGAACACTAGAAAACCACTGTGCTCAGTCATGCAGTCGTGTCCAACTCTTTGTGTGACCTCATGGACACCAGCCCACCAGGCTCTTCTGTCCATGGGATTCTCCAGACAAGAATACTGGAGTGGGTTGCCATGTGCCTCTCCGAGGGATCTTCCCAACACAGGGATCGAACCCAGGTCTCCTGCATTGCAGGTGGATTCTTCACCAGCTGAGCTACCAGAGAAGCCCTGAAAACCACTAGTTGGTGTGAATAAGGTTATCAAACCCTTTGCCTCAGCCGAGAAAGGGGAAGGGAACTAGCCGAGCCTCACTATCCTGTCCTGCGTATATTCTGTGCCGCGAGTGCCCCAGAGTTCTTTGTTCTTTGCCATGATAGAGCCCTGCATGCAGTCGTGGTGGGACTGTAGCCCACCGGGCTCCTCTGTCCACGGGATTCCCCAGGCAGGAATACTGGAGTAGGTAGCCATTCCCTTCTCCAGGGTATCTTCCCGTCCCAGGGGTCAAACCTGTGTCTCGTGGATCTCCTGCATTGGCAGGCAGATTCTTTACTGCTGAACCACCAAAGTCCATGGCAGAGCCTTACAAGGGTGCAATCACATGTCCTCCAGCTGTAGGGGGCTTTACAGTTCAGAAAGCATGTTTTTAATCCCTTTCTTTTGAAACCTTCATAGCAGTCCTATAAGCATTATTTTTATACCAATTTTCTATGTTTAAAAAAAAATAGATTTTCAGAGAAATTAAGTATCCATCTCAAGTACACAGAACTGAGATTCAAACCGTATCTTTTGATGCTAATTCTCATGTTCTAAGTCTGGTTTGTATCACTTGAAAAGTTAAATAGCCCTTAAAAGGGGAAAAAAGAAAAAGAGGGTAAATGGGACTTAGAGCGAAATCTCAAATAATCAAAAGAGATGAGAGCACAAAACGGAATTAAAGAATTCTTATGTTGGACATTTACAATTCAAAGTAAATTGCCCGGACTCTCCACGGCACAGTCGGATTGTAATACCAAAAAACACTTGACTCTAATCAAAGGCCACCAGAACACTGGTTGTTCTCAGCCATTTGATTTTACACGAAGCTCTAAGGATCTTTTCTCTGCCTAATGCGGAATTTTATATGTTCTGCTGTGGACAAAGCACAGTAACACAGGCTCTGTTTTGGCTTAGAAAAATATAATCTTTTTAATCTAATTTTTATTAAGCAAAACTCTAAGTCTGCACAGGCCTAGGGAATAGTATAATGATCCCACATGCATCCATCTCCCAGCTTCATCAATTATCAAGATTCCACCATTCTTAGGGGGAAATATAGTCTGAAAAAAACCTTTTAAATCATATCACAATGTATAAATTCAGAATTCCCCACTGCAAATCTCAAAATATTTCCAAAATAGAGAATGAATATGTATATTAACAAATATACATATACAAATACATTTACATACACACATATATACACAGTTTTAAGGGGAATAAATTGTTTTCCTCATGGGGATGCATACAAAAGGCTTGCTTACAGCTCAAAAATGTGTATGTTTTCACAATCTGTTTGATGGCAGGCACTAATGGTCAGGAAAAATAAAATTTGGTCCTTACAGTCTGTCCTGTCTTTAAGCAAAATGTGTGCCATTTACTTGGGAGCTATATAACAGATGTGAATTTAAAAGGAAGAGACCAGTTATAAAGCACTAGGGGGAAGCTGTGCAGATGTCCCTGTTTTTAATGCGTTACTGCGCGGGGTCCAATTTATCTCACTGCAAGTGATCTAGGACTTCATGAAACAGCTCCAAATTACAGATTGCCAACACCCTTTAAAGGTCTTATGTTACAAAAAGAAAAAGCATTCTTAAACCTGGCCATTAAGGCACAGAGGGTAGTGTCCTGGATGCATTAAATCTGATAAACAAGATGGAAGGAGGGGAATGCTTGGGGAACTTCCAAGCAAGGCAATATAATACAAAGGCACATGTGGACAGGCCTCAAGCCCCTTCTGGGAAGGCAATTTCTAAGATCTCCCTGTGGAAAAGAGCATTAAATAGTTCATCACATCAGAAGCCTGAAACAGTGTCATTATCATGAGGTTGAAGTATTCTTTTTGCCTTTCCTAAAGATGCAGTTTTCAATGGGTCTGCTGCTGCTGCTAAGTCACTTCAGTCGTGTCTGACTCTGTGCGACCCTGTAGACGGCAGCCCACCAGGCTCCCCCGTCCCTGGGATTCTCCAGGCAAGAACACTGGAGTGGGCTGTCATTTCCTTCTCCAAATAGGTCCGCTAACTATTGCATATTAACTCCCAGTTTTGTGTCAAGCACTCTATTAGATCTATATATAATATGAAGATAATCTCACTTAATTTACATAACCTTTTGCAATCAGTATTGCTAATGGATTTCAGAGAAGAGGAAGCTGAGATTTGGGTACAAGGAACTTGAGATAAAAAGCGGCTGATTCAGGATCTGTGCTTGGTTCTTTCTGATTTCCGAAGTTGTTTTCTCTCACAAACAACAGGCGTCAGTGACCTTGATAATAATCCTTTTCAGGATAATCTAGCAGTATGTATCTCCTTGCTGAAGCAACTGCTTTTCTAGAAATTTAGCCTGTGGGAATAACTGACAAGTTTCCAAAGCAGTATATACAGAGATCCACTGTAGCGTTGTTTACAATAGAAAAAATTAGCAACCACTAGTGTCCACTGAGACTGAAAAAATTAATTTTGATAAATCCATATACTGTGATGGTAAATATACCTGTTTCAAAGATTCAAAACGAGTTATATATTGATATATAACTCTCTTTACTTTGAGGTGAAAAAAACAAACCATAGAAGATTTCTAGAATTATGCATGTGTATGTATGTATGTGTGAGTGTATTAGAGGTATTAGAAAGATACACAACAAACTTATCAGTGGTTTCAGTATCTCTGAATTATTTAAAATTTTGAACTATACTATCAGATAAGGATAAAATGTTTCCATTTGAAACACTAAGTCCCGACTTTTTTCCTCTCAAAAGTCAAACTCCTGGTGCAATCCTGTCAAGATTTTGACAGTGGCATCAAGGACTATTTTGTGAGAAAGGACAGGGTTGCTTTTATTGAAATGTGGCATAATTTGCCAAGCCTTCCCTGACCACTAGAGGCAGAAACATGCTCCCTCTCTGGGCTCCCAGGACATCCTAAATATATTCTTTATTATACCAGTTAGTTATCTCACTGCTGTAAACAGTTGGGTTGTAACACATAAATCTGTCACCCTCAGTTGACTCTAAGACCCTCAAAAATAGAACTACATTTCTTTTATCTGGCACATGACATATATATTTAACATGTTTGATGAATGAATAAGTAACAGAGGAAGGGGATGAGGGAGGGAAGGAAAAAGGAAGGATGTTTAACTTCAAAAATCTAATGGTGCATTCAAAGCCCACACCACGAAACCATAGTAGCCCATCACAAATTAATTCATCAAAGCCTGAGCTGAAGGTGCTGCTATAGAGAGAAAGCCCTGGGCCATGAAAAGAACATGGGCTTTGGGGTTGGACAACAAATGTAAATCCTGGATTTTCCAGTTAGAAATTTTGTGAGAAAGTCTTTATCACTGAGGCTTAGATTCACCACCTGTAAAACAGGTGCAATAATACTGACTTCATGTTTGCTATGAGGACAAAATTAGATAAAATATGCACAAGGCCAACACATAGTAGACAGTCAATGAATATTTGCTGTCCTCACTATTACAAAGCCTAAGTGAAAAGTATTTGTGCTAAGTGTGGCTCATTAGAGCACAAGAGTATACAATTAAGAATTGTTTTTAAGCTGCTGATACTCACTTCAGATTCAAGACTGATCAGTTTCTGGAACAGAGATATCCTCAAACCATCCAGCTGGTCAGATGGATCTCCTAGGTAATCTGTTTTGGGGTATCCACTAGACCACTTTGAATCTTGGTCAAGGAAGTTGAAGTCTTTGGTGACCTCTTGGTTTCATGTAATCAAAGATATTCTCTGATTTACAAAAAAAAAAAAAGAAATGAAGCTATTAAAGACTTGGATATATTGTTAGTGAGTATAGAACCTTGAATAATGCTTCTTAATGTGGGAGGGGGGTCAAATTGATAATATGTATCAATGTATTGAATATGTCTTACCCTTTGATTCAACAATTGTTCATCTGAGTTTATCCTATAAAATCACCTGCAAAAATGTGCAATTCTATAATGTGGAACACTTTGCAAGCCTGAAAAATCAGCAATGACTCAAATCCATGGGGAAATGGCTAAATAATGATATATTCCTCCAGTGGTGTATATTCCAGCTATTAGAATGAAACTGATCTATGTATACATCCATGATAAAAATCTGCCAGATGTATAAGTGAAAAAAAGCAAACTGCAGGACAATATAAGCCAAATTCTGTTAAAAACAATAATAGTAATTTTTATATACCTAGGAAAATGTATTCAGAATTTCTCTGTCAGGGTAATAGGAGCAAACTTTCACTTTCTATCTACATGAAATACTTTATCATTTATAATCACTTATAAATGAGCATGCATTATTGTGATAATTAAAGCACAAAAAGTGTTATATTTTAAAATCCAAGTTACTAATGGGAAGGAAGGTAAAATATGGGACAAAATATGACTTTGTTACAGTCTTATTCTATCCTGCTTGATGATTCTAGTCCCCAATTCAGGCTTCCCAGGTGGCTTACTGGTCAAGAATCTGCCTGCCAATGCAGGAGATGTGGGTTCCATCCCTGAGTCAGGAAGATCCCCTGGAGGAGAAAATGGCAACCCACTCCAGTACTCTTGCCTGTGAAATCCCATGGACAGAGGAGCCTGGAGGGCTACCTGGGGTCATAAAGAGTCAGACACGACTGAGCAACTAAGCATGCACACAATATACAACGCACTTTGATCATTAGCCAGAGAAATCACTGTCCCCTATAAGTCTATTAGCTAACCTGACAGGTCTGACTGATGGTAAATGGGACAGAGAATGGTTTTTTTCTCTTTTTCCAAAATGAACAAAAGCCTAATATACAACCTGGCTGTGAAATATGTAATTAGAAAAAGTATCGCCCCTTGGTTAAAGAAGTGACCTCCCATGAGCGATAATTCCTCTAGATTGAGCATTTTGTTACAATTGTCCATAGAAACTTAAAGAGGTTATTTCCTTGATCTGCCGGGCATGCATTTTCTACTATAAGCATCACACAGTGTAATGTATATACCCTACATATAGAAGATTAATAGCATTTCTCTAGTGCTTTCCCCCGAACTTCTCAATATAAGTGGAGATGATTTAATCTAAACCACTTTTGAGCATCAGCACGCAAGCACTCCTAGCTGTTCTTTCTTCTCACTTCCGTTACTGTTACACATTCTTCCTTAAAAAAAAAAAATCTGTATTCACTTAAACTAAAAAAATAAATAAATACAAAGTTTTTCCTACCTACAATTTGGTAAAGATTGAAGAAATGGACAAAATCCAGGGTTGGTGAGTACACAGTCAGACACTGTTGTGGGGGTGTAAATTAATACACTTTTTCCAGGGGATAGTTTGGCCATCCGTATCAAGATGGGAAATGTGAATCCCTCTGACCCCGACAACTCACAAAGAAGTGAAAAGATGTATGCTTATTGAAAAATGAGATATAACCTCTTCTATCATTAGCAAAGAATAGGTCTAAAAAACAGAATATTTAGACAACAGGACATTAGTTCTGAGATATTGCACAGATTAAACTATAGCATAGTATGGACTTCCCTCATGGTCCAGTGGTCAAGAATCTACCTCCCAATGCAGGGACATGGGTTTGATCTCTGGTTGGGGAACTGAGACCCCCACATGACACAGGGAAGCCAGCATGCCACAACAAAAGATCCTGCACGCTGCAACTAAGAGATCCCGCACGCTGCAACTAAGAGATCCCACACAACCAAATAAATAAAAAAATTTAAATTACATTATAGTAAATCCACTTGCCAGTGCAGGAGATACAAGAGACACAGGTTTAACCCCTGGGTTGGGAAGGTCCCCTGGAGTAGGATGTAGCAACCACTCCAGTATTCTTGCCTGGAAAACTCCATGGACAGGGGAACCTGGTGGGCTACAGCTCATGGGACTGCAAAGGGTCAGACATGACTGAGCACCTGAGCATACAGAGGATGAAACAGTGACCCCTCCAGAAAAAAATTCATGAATACCAGAAATCTCAGAATGCAACCTTATTTGGAGACAGAGTATTTACAGATACAATTAAAAGTCTCAAGTTGAGTCATCCTGGGTTTAGGGCAAGCTGTAAATCTAAGGACTGACATTCTTATAGAAAAAGGAGAAGTGCTGTAGCGTGAGGGCTTAGTTTAAAGAAATATTATGTAGATTTAAATGTATTGACATGGAAAGATATCTGTGAACACATTGTTGGACACAACAAAATAGGTGTTCAAGCTTGTTGGTATCTTATAATTTATCCCAAAGACAGATCCTTGCAAAGATTTTCACCAAAATGTTATGCCTAGTTATTTCTAGGTAGCATGATTTGAGTTGATTTCTTCTTGATGTTTTTCCTATTTGGAATTTTTTATAGTAAGTGTGATTTTTTAAATTTAGCTATTTTCAACAATAGTAATAATAATAATAACAAATATCCCCCTCAAATTACACCATAGCAAAATTTCCTTCTTTACCCTCAATGTGCCTATGATAAGTCTTGACGATTTCATTCCCATTTTAAAGAATATGGAGGGTCAGGGAGATAAACCAACATCACTAAGGATTTAGAGCTGAATTTTAAAATTAAGCCCAGGATTTACCAACACTGAAGGCGTCATTGTCAGCTGTTACCTTAGACATTTCTTTCTCACTTTAAGAGGTTTGTTTCCCACTAGTACATCACCAAGAGACTGACCTTGAGGAGTAGGACAGGCACACCTCAAGACCAGAGTTTTCTCCTCATTTATCAAGAGGGTCATGTGACACTGAAGTTGTGCTACAAGAAGGAGTAAGATTCAGGAGGAGATTCTCATCCTTCTAACCTCCCCCACTTCAGTCTCTCACACCTTTGGAAGGCAGGGGAAACACCCAAAGAGGGTTTAAAATCCAGTGGGTGAAAGAAATAACTAACATAGGGAGCAAATGCATGATACACTTGCTTCCACTCCCAGATCTACGACAGTCATCACTCATCAGGAGCATTATTTCAGACTGCGCTGAGTCACTCAGTCATGTCCGGTTGTTTATGACCCCATGGACTGTAGCCCACTAGGCTCCTCTGTCCATGGGGATTCTTCAGGCAAGAATACTGGAGGGGGTTGCCAGTCCCTTCTCCAGAGGATCTTCCCAACCCAGGGATCGGATCAAACACAGGTCTCCCACAGTACAGGCAGATCCTTTACCAACGGAGCCACCAGGGAAGCCTGAGAATGGAGACTGGATGAGAGGTGACTAGAGAGGTCACTCACCAGAGGAAACTATTCACCATCCTAGATCCTATTCTGAAACAAACCCTGACCAAAGACCAAAGGAGGAGTGTGTGGGCAAAACAGCAAAGTAAAAGTGAGCAAAACCTTGGAAAAAGAATGATAATAATTATACATTTTACTGAAAAGAGGAGAGTGAAAAAGTTGGCTTAAAGCTCAACATCCAGAAAACTAAGGTCCCATCACTTCATGGCAAATATGGGGATACAGTGGAAACAGTGGCAGACTTTATTTTTGGGGCTCCAAAATCACTGCAGATGGTGATTGCAGCCATGAAATTAAAAGACACTTACTCCTTGGAAGGAAAGTTATGACCAACCAAGACAGCATATTAAAAAGCAGAGACATTACTTTGCCAACAAAGGTCCATCTAATCAAGGCTATGGTTTTTCCAGTGGTCATGTATGGATGTGAGAGTTGCACTGTGAAGAAAGCTGAGCACCGAAAAATTGATGCTTTTGAACTGTGGTGTTGGAGAAGACTCTTGAGAGTCCCTTGGACTGCAAGGAGATCCAACCAGTCCATCCTGGAGGAGATCAGTCCTGGGTGTTCACTGGAAGGACTGATGCTGAAGCTGAAACTCCAATACTTTGGCCACCTCATGCAAAGAGTTGACTCATTGGAAAAGACTCTGATGCTAGGAGGGATTGGGGGCAGGAGGAGAAGGGGCCGACAGAGGATGAGATGGCTGGATGGCATCACCGAATCAATGGACATGAGTTTGAGTAAACTCCGGGAGTTGGTGATGGACAGGGAGGCCTGGTGTGCTGCAATTCATGGGGTCGCAAAAAGTTGGACACGACTGAGCGACTGAACAGAACTGAACTGAAGTACCTACTTCATGCCAGCTCTGGTGCTATAAAGGACGCTAAAACATTCTCTGTCCTTGAGGAGTTTACAGGAAGAGACAGAGATTATGAAGGTAGACGTTAGAAAGACCAAAACACAAGATACACAAGATTCTAGTGAGGGCTCCTTCTCCTTGGCTAGAACGACATCCATCCAAAGGTTCGCTCAGAGTTTAGACTTCCCAGAGCTACAACCCAGAGGCTGCTCCAGTCAACATACAGTCTTTGTTCTTTGCTAAAACCAGAAAACACAAGAAATTTAGGGAATCCTTCATCACAAGAAAAAATGATAAGTATACATGGTGATGGATGTTAACTAGACTTACTGGGTGATCATTTTGCAACATAAACAAATATGAAATCATTATGTTATACACCTAAAACTAATACAATGTTATATACAAATTATATCTATGTAAAAATATACTTGAAAATTAAAAAGAAATGCAGGGAATCCAAAAGTGCTAACTCTCTACTGATTATAGAAATACTCAGTGCTATCATTTGTTGAGCAAGTGTCAACCACTTTTTATATACCATCTCCACTCCTCAAAACAACTTGGCAAGGCAGATATTATTATTTTCATTTTACTCATGAGGAAAATAAAGTTCTGAGAGGTGAAGTAACATGACCAGGAAATAGCCTTTAAGGAGTGGAAATGAGATTTCAACTCAGGTCTTTCTGAGTCCACTTGCTTTACACCATGCCACACAGCCTCTGATGAGGGTAAAAATATATATAAGCTTGTAAGAAAAGATACACTCATATCTATCTATCTATCTACCTATCTAATCTGGTATATACATGGTCATGTACCCAGCAAACACCAACACCCACACAGCTATTGAGGAGAACAACTGCATTTCTACGAATTACCAGGACAAAATAGTAATGGATGCCATTAACACTGCAGATGTATAAACCGGGAAAAAAATGGCTTCTGATCATAGGAAATGCCCTATAAAGCATTTGATTCAATGGACTCAAGTCAAGAAACTTCCCATTATACACCTTTTCCAGCACTTATATAGCTACCAAGAACCTAATCGTACTATTTGAAGTTGCCAGACCCTACAGAAAGCAATCAGGCAGTGTGTGGAATCACATCAGCAGAACAGCAGCAAGAATATTTCCACTCCCTTGGTATTGCTTTTCCCTCTGCTTTCTTCAAACCTATTGTTGGGCAGAGGACTGGAAATCAAAGCTGGAATGACAGAAAGGAAACAAAGGGAATGAAACAGACTTGGCAGATTTTGGAGGATGGTGAGATGAGGGGCAAAGTCTCACTTCATCAGTTTAGAGGTCTTCAATAGAAAAAAAAAAAGTCTAAGGAAACTAAACCTTTGATTTAAAGGTATTGCAAAATGATTTTTAAATAAATTAAAATCTTTACATCAAATAAGAGCTTTCTTCACATAACAAATGCCTCAGATTAATCACCGAAAATTAAAGCACACAGTTCTTGTATTTCGGTTGTTTTTTCTTATATTGCCAAAATGTTCCAGCATTCAAGTCAAAGCCAAAGATTAAACGTCCTTATATTTTTGTTGTGATTTTACTGCCAAACGCAAACATCCAAGTGTAAGTAAGTCATTACTCTCCCGCTGTTGTGGTCCGATTAATTCTCACAATATTAGCCAGCAATTCATTTTATCCCTTGGTGTCACAAGTCCAGTTGAAGGAGATAAGTGGCTGATAAAAGATCTCTGAGAACAGTTATAAATGATTCACTTTAAAAGAATAATAAAGCAACCACTGGATAAGCGCAGCTGAGTAAACCTTCCATACATCGCACAAAACTAATTTAGTTTAAAAAACTTCAGCAAATTATAGTCAATAATCTTCACTGTCACCCTGCTGCTCACAAAACTTTTGAGAAGAAACTTAATGCTGAAATGCAAATATTTAATTAGATTTTAATGGTGAGGTTTATTTTTCCTAAATCTGGTCATCTGTCTCAATTATGTTCTCCATTTTTTACAGTTAACCAGGAATTGTCATCCCCATGGGGTTTGGGGAATGCTTTCTCTTTCCTAATTCCTGTTTATTAGCATTAGCTTTTTCCCAAGTGTAGTTCTTGTGCAAAGGGTTTCGTTTGTTCTCTTTTGGAAAAGAGAAACGTCGAGGAAAAAGAAAATACATAATGTTCTAAGCAATGCTTTTAAAGCTAACTGTCCTTCTGTCCTAATAACAGAGACTCATTAGTAGCTAAACAATTACTTGTCTTTTGCTACCTCAACACACAGGACAATTAACACGTGTTTTTATTTATTTAAAGTCTAATTAAAGCAGTTCTGTGTATACTTGGAAATTTTTTAAGCTATATGTCTTCCAAACGTATTCTGTACGTTAGATTTTTACATTAATCTGCAGAAATTAGTGGAATGTGGCTGCTCATGCCCCTTTCAACAAAACCAATACGACAATCGGCCATAAAACTCTTCAGAACTGTTACGGGGTGAAATATTGCAACTGCGTTCCTGAGTTTCTCTTCTTTTTCCCCCATCACCAAGCTATGCAGGTACCCTGCTTCAGACTCACCCTTTTACGCTGGGCTTTGTGATGCTGAGGCTACTCTGAACCGCCTTTCTGTCCTTTTTGCAGATGTTAGACTCCGCCACCAGGGGGCGCTAGGGAGCCCGGCGGTCTGGAGAAGGAAGAAGGGCCTTGCTCATCCTCTTTGCTTCCCGTCCCTCTGATTATCTTCCCAGCAGTGCTTCTTCTCCAGCACCAGCAGGTGACTGCAGTCGGCCGTGTTTGTTAATACAGCACTGGCAGAAGCAGCCTCGTCTCACAGTCTGAGACACCAGCAGCGGCAGAGGGCGCACTCCTTCAGGGTGTGGGGACGGGGCGCTGTTCCCCCGCAGCGGTCCGTCCTCCAAGCCCGTCCGCTTGATCAAGCCGCTCTCACTCCTTGGTTCCCCCGGGGGCTGGTCACTGCTTTCTCGGTTGCCACCTTTGTGATACCTTAATGTTCACTTTTTGCATCTCCAGTTAATACCTTTCATACAATTGTTAGTAATGAATTCTGCAAACTAGTTGAGTGTACTATCAGCCTCCTGAGGGAACCTGACTGATGTTGTTTAGTCAGTAAGTCACGTCCGACTCTTTTGCAACCCCTTGAACTGCAGCCTGCCAGGCACCTCTGTCCTGGGTTGCCTTTTCCTTCTCCGGGAGATCTGCCCGACCTAGGGATCAAACCCGCATCTCCTGCACTGGCAGGCGGATTCTTTAACACTGAACCATCAGGGAAGCCCTACCCTGACTGACACACCTTGTTTTTTTATTTTAAACCCGATAGACCCAGGTTGAAATCCCAGCCTTCTACTCTTACTAGCTGTGTGCCCTTGGCAAACTGCTTAAGATGTCTGATTTCCTGTTGCCTTTATACAAAAAGGGTATACTATCCTAGAGTTGTCAGGATTAATGAGATAATCCATATCAAGTGATATAAAATAATACTTTAAAAAGTTGATTCCTTTCCCTTTCACCTTCTATAGGTTCAAGTTCTCCCATTGACAACAGATAGGAGATTTGCTCTTTCCCTACAGAGAGTAAATTCATTCTTTATCCTACCTGACAACTTATATTGTGCCAATTGTAGTTCTAATCACCACTTGTTACCTTTTTCATGATGTCTTAATTCCAGGTGCAGTCATCACAATAATTCTGTCGATCCTGTCAATATCTTTTTATGTTAACCGTACTCTTTTCCATGGCTTCCTGGCAGCCTATCTTCTGTTTGAGTTATTTTGCTGATGTTCGTGACATTTCTTTTTAAGACATCCCCACATCTCTTACTGTCTCTCCATATGGTTTCTGGAGAGGTCCCCCTGCTCCCCACTTCCCCCTCCCACTCAGCCTCACCTTCACAACTGACTCCCCACATCCCTACCTTGCTTCCTGGAAATTTCATATATTGGTAAAATATTTCCACATTGTCCATGTCTTTTATAAACATAAAATTCCTCTATGTCCATTCACTTTTCCTTTGTGAAAGTTTTAGGATGTGGCTCATCATGGGCCCGTGATAAATATCCACTGAGTGAAAAAAATTAATGTAATCTCCATTTATCCCAATCATCAATCTTTTATGTTCCACCCTTTCCAAATGCCTTGGCTTTTACCTTTTGAAAGCAGCTATTTCCTCACTCTGAGCAGAGAAGAATAAACTTGGATCTTTCTTACTCTCTCCATTAAGATTATACTACAAAAACAAAATGTCCAAGACACAAAGAGATGTAAGGTATTGAAAGATATAAAGCAATGTTGTTCTGTATAATCTACGTTCACTTAAAAAACACTCTACCTTCATTTTTTTTGTTTGATCTATTCTTTAAATAAGGCACTTAGGCATAGTCTCTACATGGACAACCCAAATTGGTTATTGGTATCCAATGATAGCTTCTGTAGCTGAGTACATGGGAATATATATATAAAATATTTACAACCTAGATAGGTGGGATGGGGTGAGAGGGTGGGAAGGAGATTTAAGAGGGAGGGGGCATGTGTACACTTATGGTTGATTCACATTACTGTGTGGCTGAAACCAACCCAGCATTGTAAAGCAATTATCCTCTGATGGAAAAAAAAATTCGGTAAGTTGCACTCATTTTCTAAAAAACCTATTTATTATTTGCTTATATCTACTTTATTATCAGCAAGGTTGTAAGACAGGCAGGCACTGTTACAAATGGACCTTCTTTTCATATGAATTTTTTTTTAATTGATCAGTGTGACTCACGTATTTCTGTTTGGTTAGCTCATACTGTAAACTGTTTCACAGCTTAATATTTATACTTCAATATTGCTACTAAAATGTTACTGCATCTTTGGCTCCTAGAGTTTTACTCACAGTTTCACTTCTTAAAATAGAATCCTTATATCATGGGTTTATTGTTTGTTTTTTTCCCACAGAACTCTGTTTTTAGACCTCCAGTGTGGAATTCCTGATGAATTAGGTGTTGACCTTAATTGTTCCAAGACTTGAGTGAGACAACAGGAACCATCTGTGTGATGTCCCTCCTTCACCACCATTTTACAGGAGACTGAATCAAGACCTAGAGAGCAGGTGCAAATTGGCCAGATTCCAAAGCGGAGATAGTAGAGGCAGGAAGAAGTTTAGATCCTCTGAATCTCAAACCAGTATTCTTTCTCTTAATTTTTATCTTGTTACTTCTTTGGAAACCCCTAGACTTCTTTCAAATCTTGACTATCTAAAGGGAACCATTTCATTTTTTCTAATCTCTGTTCATTCCATTTGATGCATAATTTTTCTATTTTTCTTTCTATATCGTGATATATACATAAAAATTTGAATGTGTCCATGATTCTTTTTCAGCACCCACTGCTCTACCACTACTTACTCTCAGTTCTTAACTGAGAGGCAGCCCAAGGGAAAAGAAGAATTCAGTTCAGTTCAGTACAGTTCAGTCGCTCAGTAATGTCCAACTCTTTGTGAACCCATGGTCTGCAGCACACCAGGCTTCACTGTCCGTCACCAGCTCCTGGAGCTTGCTCAAACTCATGTCCATTGAGTCAGTGATGCCATCCAACCATCTTATCCTCTGTCATCCCCTTCTCCTCCCACCCTCAATTTTTCCCAGCATCAGAGTCTTTCCCAACGAGTCAGTTCTTCTCATCAGGTGGCCAAAGTATTGGAGTTTCAGCTTCAGCATCAGTCCTTCCAATGAATGTTCAGAACTGATTTCCTTTAGGATAGACTGGTTGGATCTCCTTGCAGTCCAAGGGACTCTCAAGAGTCTTCTCCAACACCACAGTTTAAGAGCATCAATTCTTTGGTGCTGAGCTTTCTTTATAGTCCAACTCTCACATCCATACATGACTACTGGCAAAACCATAGCTATGACTAGATGGACCTTTGTTGGCAAAGTAACATCTCTGTTTTTTTAATATGTTGTCTAGGTTGGTCATAGTTTTTCTTCCAGAGAGCAAGCATCTTTGAATTTCATGGCTGGAGTCACCATCTACAGTGATTTTGGAGCCCCCAAAAAATATGGTCTCTCACTGTTTCCATTGTTTCCCCATCTATTGGCCATGAAGTGATGGGACCAGATGCCATGATCTTAGTTTTTTGAATGTTAAGTTTTAAGCCAGATTTTTCACTATCCTCTTTCACTTTCATCAAAAGGCTCTTTAGTTCTTCTTCACTTTCTGCCATAAGGGTGGTGTCATCTGCATATCTGAGACTATTGATATTTCTCCCCGCAATCTTGATTCAAGCTTGTGCTTCATCCAGCCCAGCATTTCACATGATGTACTCTGCATATAAGTTAAATAAGCAGAGTGACAATATACAGCCTTGATGTACTCCTTTCCCAATTTCAGTTCAGTTCAGTCACTCAGTCGTGTCTGACTCTTTGCGACCCCATGAACTGCAGCATGCCAGACCTCCCTGTCCATCACCAACTCCCAGAGTCCACCCAAATCCATGTCCATTGCGTCAGTGATGCCATCTAACCATCTCATCCTCTGTAGTCCCCTTCTCCTCCTGCCCTCAATCTTTCCCAGCATCAGGGTCTTTTCCAATGAGTCAGCTGTCCGCATCAGGTGGCCAAAGTATTGGAGTTTCAGCTTCAACATCAGTCCCTCCAGTGAACACCCAGGACTGATCTCCTTTAGGATGGACTGGTTGTAGAAGTTTTATTATCAGTGCTGTATCGTTGGAGAAGTCTTGAGACTACTGGAAGAATAAAACTGAAATCCAGAGGCAGGAGACTTAAGCCCCAAACCTGAGAACACAGGAAAACTCCTGACTACACGGAACATTAAGTAATAAAAGACCATCCAAAAGCCTCCATACCTACACTGAAACCAACCACCACCCAAGAGCCAATAAGTTCCAGAGCAAGACAGCATGCAAATTCTCCAGCAATGCAGGAACATAGCCCTGAGCGTCAACATACAGGCTGCCCAAAGTCACACCTAACACATAGACCCATCTCAAAACTCTTTACTGGACACTCCATTGCTCTCCAGAGAGAAGAAATCCAGTTCCACGCACAAGAACACCGACGCAAGCTTCCCCAACCAGGAAACCTTGATAAGCCAATCGTCCAACCCCACCTACTATGTGAAACCTCCACAATAAAAAGGAACCACAGACCACCAGAATACAGAAAGCCCACTCCAGACACAGCAATCTAAACAAGATGAAAAGGCAGAGAAATACCCAACAGGTAAAGGAACATGAAAAATGCCCACCAAGTCAAACAAAAGAGGAGGAGATAGGGAATCTACCTGAAAAAGGATGGACTGGTTGGATCTCCTTGCCATCTAAGGGATTCTCAAGAGTCTTCTCCAACACCACAGTTCAAAAGCATCAATTCTTCAGCGTTCAGCTTTCTTTATAGTCCAACTCTCACATCCATACATGACTACTGGAAAAACCATAGCCTTGATTAGATGGACCTTTGTTGGCAAAGTAATGTGTCTGCTTTTTAATGTGCTGTCTTGGTTGGTCATAACTTTCCTTCCAAGTAGCAAGCGTCTTTTAATTTCATGACTGCAATCACTATCCACAGTGATTTTGGAGCCCAGAAAAATAAAGTCAGCCACTGTTTCCACTGTTACCCCATCTATTTGCCATGAAGTGATGGGACCAGATGCCATGATCTTAGTTTTAAGCCAGCTTTTTCACTCTCCTGTTTCACTTTCATCAAGAGGCTCTTTAGTTCTTCTTCACTTTCTGCCATAAGTAACCAGTCTATTGTTCCATGCCCAGTTTTAACTGTTGCTTCTTGACCTGCGTACAGATTTCTCAGAAGGCAAGTCATGTGATCTGGTATTCCCATCTCTTTAAGAATTTTCCAATCTCTTTAAGAATTCTAAAGAAGAATTAATTAGATGTTAAAGACATTTGCAAGCCAGAACTTTGAGTTTCAAGATGGTATAGTGAACTTATTTCCCTTTATGAACCAAAATTTAACATTTTTAAAATAAACATACAGTGGATGCCTATGTAATGCTTGAAAACAAGAGGGGAACTTTCAGCAGACTACAAAAGATGTAAGAAACCCCTGAAATATATAAAGCTTCTGGGAAGCTACAGAGAAATTCTGACTATCCATTACAGTATTTCATTAAATACCTCATGACTAAGCCACAGCACACTCTTCATATTGTTTGACTTTTAGCTTGGAGCTGAAAGGAGAAAGGAAACAATATTGACATATTATTTCATTTAATCCTCAAAATAATTCTATAATTTGGTGTTACTATCCCCACTTTGCAGATGAGGAAGTTGACCTCCATAGAAGTTAAGTAACCAAACTAAGACTTCATAGCTAGTCAGTAACCAAAAAGGAATAGGAACATAGGTGTTTCTGCTTCTAAAAAGCCTGAGCATTTCTGCTACCTCAAGACATCTCTTGACAATGTGGAAGGACAAGCACTGATTACACACTGGCATAGGACACGCATGGAACAAGATACTAAATTATTACTGACACTTCATTGGGCAGGTAGTTTGCTTAAGAATTCTCAAGGGAAAATTTGAGTAAGATAAAGGTGGCTTATCTCACTTATAGTAAGAAAACCTGAAGTATGCAGAAGACACGCAGTTGGTTAGGGTCCCGGAAGTCACAAACGCCATTCAAGAGTGGAAGACATCTCACCACCGGTTAATGGTCACCATCCAAAGTTTCTCTTTTAATTCCATCTTGAACCCAGACTGCGCATTTGTGAAATGACCAGAGAGGGTAGCATGGCAGGGGACGGCTCAGGGACTCAAAGAAGACCAAATCCGTGGTCATGTTCTCATTAGATCACTGTCCTAATACCTACCCTGCGTGGTCTCAGATGTCAGCTACATGTTATTCTTTTCAAGGCTTAAAGTCTTCACTGAGGGAATTATGGCACATCCTCCAGGGAAAGCAAACCAAGAGGCACAAATGCCAGGCACCCCTCCATGCATGAAAATCTTAGTGGCTTCCATAGAGGTTGGCTTCGTGGACATCCATCATTGGCCCAGAGCTCAGAGATCTCACAGATGGATCTTCAGAGTTCCTGGGAAATCTCAGTCAGCAGTGTTTTCCTTTGTTGGTTGAAGTATAGTTGATTAACAATTTTCTATTAATTTCATGCACACAACATACTGATTTGATATTTTTATAGATTATACTCCATTTAAAGTTATTATAAGCACTTCTCTGGTAGTCCAGTGGCTAAGAATCTGCCTGCCAACACATGGGACATGAGTTTGATCCCTGGTCTGGGAAGATCCCACATGCCATGGGGCAGTTAAACCCACGCACCACAACTACTGAGCCTCATAGCCTACAGCCCATGCTCTTTAACAACAGAAGCCACTGCAGTGAGAAGTCAGCACACCACAGCTGCAGAGGAGCCCCCACTTGCTGCAACTAGAGAAAGCCTGCAGGAAGCAATGAAGACCCAGTACAGCCAAAAATAAACTTTAAAAAATAAAGTTACTATAAAATATTGGCTATATTCCCAGTGCTGTATTCACAGATACAAAGAACAGCTAGTGGTGACCATCGGGGAAAGGGGAGAGGGAAAGACAAAATGGGAGACGAGGACTAAGAAGTACAAAGTACTAGATATAAAATAAAGATGCAGTCATCAATTTTTGCTCTCTGTTGTCATTCATCCCATGTGCTTGAGTTTCTACCATAGCAACAGATTCTTATTTGAAGGTGCTGTCCTCAGAGAAAGAGCTCAACAACACAGAAAATAGGAGGAAGTGAATTAATGTCTACTTACTCTCTACTTATGCCTTGGACCCAGTGTGAACTACTTTTTAACTATGTGATCTCATTCAATTGCCCAAAAACTCTATAAGGTAAGGTGAGTGTTTTGACAGTTGGTGCAACTGGAGCTTCACTGAAGTGTGGGATGAAGAAACAGGCTCAGGTTCACAAGGTTAGTAACGTTGTGAACTGGAGATTCAAACCTGGATCGATTTGACAACAAAAATCCAAGTTCTTCTTGCTAAATCACCTTCTATAAAATAGGAAAAAGGTGAAAGTTTTCTATCCAATAGTCTGTCTTATATATCCTTATTCTTTTGCTATCTTTTTTTTTTTTTTTTTTTTTTTTACTGGAGTGTAGTTTATTACACCAGCGGGCCCAAGGCAGAGTCTCCTCTATCTTCTGCCTAGAAATAATTTGATATAAAGCATCATTTTGCCTTTGGGGGGAAATGCTGTCTAAATACAGAAAATATTGCACCATTACCTAGTAAATTGTTTTTTTACATACCATAGTTTATCATCTGCAGATACTGTCAGGGCCTGATGTTTGAGTCATTATGCTTATGGGATTTAATTTTTAATGATGCAAAAATTATGCACAATATACCATCATTTCTCTCCCAAACCCAGAATCTGATAGCTAATAATTGCTCCTTACTTAGCGTGCTAACACTCCATGATATTAATTAGAATGCAACCGGAATCAGAAAAGTAACTCTGAAAATGGCCTTTATGAATTCTGTGCTCATTTTCTTCCAATAACCTCAAGATTAAAGTTGTTGGATACACGCATCAACAATTTTTTTCCCTGACAGAGTCTTCTGCAAACAAGATAGAAGGTCTGAAAAAGCTAGTTGGTGACCTTTCCACTTCATGCAAGTGCAAAGAACCTCTGTGGTTGTATTAGTTAGAGGAATACTAGCCAGTTTTATTTTCTAAGAAACCTGTAAACTGAAATGGTTTTAATACTGAAGAATTGGTCTGTTAAAAATGAATTAAAACGTGTTTTAATATTGAAGATTATTTGCCCTGTAACAAATTGCATTCTTGTCTCGCACTCACAGGCTGCCCTTCTCTCCCACATCACTGTGGACAATAGAGACAGTAGCGGCGCTAAAACCAGCCACTCAAACCTGGGTCCCAGGTCAGAAGGCCCCACTCCAGAATCTTCTCCACTTATAACCCTTCCCATGAGGTGAGGAAGATGTGTGCATGCTAAGTCACTTCAGTCATGTCCGACTCTTTGCGACCCCATGGGCTATAGCCTTGCTCCGTATTCCTCACTCCTATGTCCATGGGATTCTCCAGGCAAGAATACTGGAGTGGGTTGCCATGCCCTTCTCCAGGGGATCTTCTGACCCAGGGATCGAACCCGCATCTCTTACACCGCCTGCATTGGCAGGCAGGTAATGGCCAAGAAGATACACCCACTCAAAACCTTACCTCTGGGTTCCAGAGACCCTAAATCCCCCGCCCAAATTTCCACCAAATTGCTACTGGGCCCAGTATGCTTTCTTCCCCAGATCTGTTCTCCAAAGCATAGACTGCACTCCCAGGATATACAGCCCTAGAACTGAGAGGTGACTAGAGAGAGGGTAACAGTGGCTGCTGCTTGGACATTTAGCCTGGGATGTACCCATGAGTGCTTCTGGGGCCTCTTACGATGCAGGGAGATGTGAGCAGGGGAAGAGAAATGGGTGGGCTTCAGTTTAGGAACTAGGACCGCTCTTCCTGTGCTCACACACCAGAGTGGAGTCCAAGAAGTCTGGACATGAACCTGGTCTTCCATGTCATAATAAAAAAGGCATATTTATAAAGTTGGATTATAGAACATAGTGGTTTGATTTTAAATTTAAAATGTTTAGACATGTGATATCTAGGCTTTCATTTGTACCTGTGTCCTGAGCCTCACAAATATTTGAGAAATCCTGCCAGACCCAGAAGGGCTTCCTTGGTAGCTTAATGGTAAAGAACCAGCATGCCAATGCAGGAGACTTAAGAGGTGTGGGTTTGATCCCTGGGTCAGAAAGATCTCCTAGAGGAGGAAATGGCAACCCACTCCCATGGACAGAGGAGCCTGATGGGCTACAGTCCATGGAGTCACAAAGAGCTAAACACGACTGAAATGACCTTAGCATGCCAGACAAGAGAGAGGGATAAAAATAGAGGGGAAAATGTATTCCTTCATAGCTCATCATCACTTTTTCTGTTCATAAATCTTCAAAGAAATAACTTTCATTCCTTCAATGTCTCTATAAAATGAATCATTTCCAAAAGGTAAAGATGATTTCCTTTGCTGACTACATTTCAGTATTTGCTTAGAGCAAGTAAACGCTAACTTATGCACCCCACATCTACCATGGGGTGTGGGGAGAGGACTTGATAAAGCGCACAGAAGAGCTCCCCAAAGCTTCTTGTGTAACCACAGGTTCTATCATGTTTCATACTAGGACCAAGTGCATGGTCCTGCCAGAAATAGATTCTGAGAAAAACAGCTATAGTAACCACACTGCCTTTGTGTCACTGAAGTCCAGGTGAACATAAAAGTGAAACTACAACTCGGGAATCATGTTTCCAAGGTTTATTTTCAAGGGTGCATTTTTGAGTAATTTTAAGAGGCAACTTGAAGGTGGCAAAGTCCATGAATTTTCAAGTCAGATTTAGAGTTGAAGCTAGGCTTTGAGTCATTAGAACCATCCTCATGCAAACAACCTTTCTGAACCCCAGTTTCTTCAACCATAAAATAATATTCAGTACAACCTGGTGCTGATATGAAGCAAACATACAGGTCAAGTAAGAAAATGGGTAATTTGCCTACTGGAATCTCTGTCAGATAGAAAACGCACAACTAATGTTGGCTTTCATGTTGGTTTTCATTTTTTTCTCTTCTGAGGCTGAGTCTGATTTTACTTGGCTTCTATCCCCATCTTTGGCAAATAAATTGACTTTAATTCTTCAACCTGAAACTAATACCTGGTGCCTGAATATTTCTGGTCCTCCAACCTCTTTTGAATTTCATCACTTTTTCATGATTCCTTCTTGTGTTTCACATCCACCCTCCCAAAAAGAATGACCAAAAGGGTATGAGAATAAAGAACAGGAAAATGGTCACGCATCCTTCATTACTGCCACGTTCTAATTGCCATCAAGAGTTCTTTTACTTTTAATTTAATTGTATTTTTTTAGACCAAAAACATTTTGTATTGGGGTATAGCAGTCCTGGGTGTTCATTGGAAGGACTGATGCCGAAGCTGAAACTCCAATACTTTGGCCAGCTCATGCGAAGAGCTGACTCATTTGAAAAGACCCTGATGCTGGGAAAGATTGAGGGCAGGAGGAGAAGGGGACGACAGAGGATGAGATGGCTGGATGGCATCACCGACTCAATGGACAGGAGTTTGAGTAAACTCCGGGAGTTGGTGATGGATAGGGAGGCCTGGGGTGCTGCGATTCTTGGGGTCGCAAAGAGTCAGACACGACTGAGCTACTGAGCTGAACTGAACTGAACTGAACTGATGGCCCATTAGCAATGTTGTGGTAGTTTCAGGTTAACAGTGAAGGGACTCAGCCATACATGCTGCCAAGAGTTCCTGATGCTCATTTAGATCAGCACTGGTGTTCTCTGTCTGCAAATCTGGTATACGTGTTTGCAAATTCACACTTGGCAAGAACTCTACAAATTTTATTCTTCCAATAACTGAGATAATTTGCATTAACAATTACAACTACTAGGAGGCATCCAATTCTACAATGTGCACCATTTGCAGATCCCTATAATGGAGAATCACTTTCGCAACTGATGGAAGAGAGAAGGTGGGGGAGTTGGTCATTTACCATAATGACTTTTGCATGATAAGCAGCCAGCATTTGTGATTATTTCCAAAGGCAGTAAACAGGTTCAAAGTCTTATATTAGTGGACTTTAATTAGGAGTCAAGTTTGCATACATTTTAAATGTTAATCACTGTTCAGCAAGCCAGTGAACTGAGATAGGTCGCCCACAACCTACTCTCTCCAGAAAGAATACATCTTTTCCTTTTTTGTTGAGATGTAAAGTACTGTGGGACAAGGGCACAAAATCCTATTTCTCAAAAGAAAATGGCAAAGGACAAGCAGAGCTCAGAATGATGACTCAGAATCCTGGGACTTGAAAATCTCACTGCTCTTAGCTGAATTCTTGTAACATTCCACCCTACCCCCCAAAATGTGGAACAACACATATTGTCTATAAACTCCATTGATTTTTAAGACTTTGGAAAGCTCTGAACCTAACATGAGGCACAGAGGCAAATGCAGAAGGAGAGTTGAAAATTCCTGGCCTAAAATTAGTCTGAACTGGATCTGAGCAGTTCCTCTGAATAGGGAACTCTAAATCTGATCCATGACCCAATTTCACTTCCGGAAAAAATAAGAAAACCAAAGACGGATGCCACAAAATGGATAAAATTGCCTGTTGTTACACAATTATGTTCGTCTTATTTTTCTGGTATTAAATGTCCTTTTATAAAATCACTTCTTAGCTAATCATGTGTTGTTTGTTTGTTTTTAAACAAGCCCCTGCTTGGTAACATTTAAAAGTTGGTGAGTCTCCTAAATTTAGGAAAAACACAACTCCCATGTAGATGGATGAAATTCTCAAATCTGGGGAAAGCTGAGGCAGGAAACCACGCCATACAGGTCTGCAAATACCAACACCCTGGCTCTGACTCTGTTGTTTGTGATCTTTCTTTTCTGCCCAGCACAACGTTTAAAAGTCAATATTTCTCCATTTCCTGTCTCTCCTTTTAATGAGAAAGGACAAACTCTTGAAAACAAAAATGTACGCAAGGTTCTTGAGACAGAAATTATTTCCTCAAAGTGCTTTAATCATGCTGTTGAAAGCCACTTCCTCCAGTAGCCTAATCACATAAATCACAGTAAAAGGTTAAAGACAAAGTTCAATTGTGCCAAATTGCCTGCAATGGTTTCTCAGAAATGGATTACATTCTATTAAAAGGTAAAGTCATTCTGCTACCATTGGTATGCTTAGATGGTCTCTGGCTTGTATTATAGTAACTTCACATCCAGATCACGAGCATGGGTGTTTGGTTTGAAGGGTTCTTGTTTAATTTCTTACCAACACTTGACTTAAATCTAGACAATGGGCAGAACTTCCATGAAGTTCAAGACTTCCAAACCACCAGCACCAGGTGTCAGCAGCCAGGTTTCCTAAGAGGATAATGATAGTGATACAATCTAATTCCATTACTTCTGCCTCGATAAACTCGTAAATACTATCTAAAGCACTATCATTCCATTATTATTCAGGGTTCCCATACATTGGATTTCCCAGGTGGCCCGAGTGGTATAGAATCTACTTGCCAAGAGACGGACTGTAAGAGATGTGGGTTCGATTGCTGGGTCAGGAAGATCCCCTGGAAAAAGGGGATGGCAACCCACTCCAGTATTCTTACCTGGAGAAGTCCATAGACAGAGAAGCCTGGTGGGCTACGATCCATGGGACTGTAAAGAGTTAGACACAGCTGAGCATCTGAGCACTCCCAGACGCTAAGCATTATGAATAGAATAGTTTCTCAGAAACATGACTTATTTACTGAATAAATATAGTAAGTTAATTATGGAGTGTGTTACGGTGATTTTTGATGCAAACTTAAAGTTACCTAATTCTCCTGAGCCTGACTTTTTTTCATCTATAAAATATATGTTTGGCCTGAATAGACACTTTTCTCTCTGATCATTAAGCAATTATTTTGTGCCAAGTACCATGCATGGTACATCACAAATATCACCTCATTTAATCCCTGCAATAACTCTATGAGTTGAGTACTGTTATTAGCCCCCTACTCTCTTCCAAGTCCTTTTCCTGATCTCACTCCATTCTTCCCCAAACAAAATAGATTGAAGCTGCTTCGGGTAAATACAACTGCTCTTTCCCCAAAGCTCATCTACAGCTTCCGTGTGTTAAATGGTTTTGTTTCACTGGTTTTACTTCTATTTTTGTGTTCCTCTTTGGTTAATTGATTGGTTTACCTTTCAGTGGCGTTGCAATCTGCATCTAAGCTCCTTACAATTATAAGAGGAAAATTAGCTAGCACTTATTAAGCACCAATCAAAGGGCACATGCTTTCCAAATATTTTCTCTTACCCTAACAACAACCCATTGCCCAACTTTACAAGTAAGGCTAGTCTGAGATACTAAATAGACTGCCGAAGACTACACAGCGAGTCTCTCCCCACCCCTCACCCTCGTAAGTATAGCTGACTTATAATGATTCAAGTATACAGAAAAGTGATTCAGTTAGATATGTTTTTTCAGATATTTATTATAGGTTATTACAAGATATTGATTATAGTTCCCTGTGCTATATAATAGGTCCTTGTTGTTTATCTACTTTATAGATAGTAGTGTGTATCTGTTAATCCCAAATTCCCAATGTACTCTTCCCCTCTTCCGTCCCCTGTGTGAGCGTGCGTGCGTGCATGTATGTGTGTGTGTGTGTGTGCGCATGCTCAGTTGTGTCTGACTTTGCGACCCCATGGACTGTAACCCACTAGGCTCCTTTTGTCCATAGATTTTTTTAGGCAAGAATACTGGAGTGGGTTTTCATTTTTCCTCCTCCAGGGGATCTTCCCAACCCAGGGATCAAACCCAAGTCTCTTGCATCTCCTGCCTTGGCAGGCAGATTCTTCACCACTATCGCCACCTGGGAAGCCCTTTGTCCCCTTGAGTCATCATTAATCTGTTTTCTCTGTGTGTCTAGGTGCTCCCTTTCTCTGGACTGGTGTAGCTTTCTTTCCCACTAAGCCCTACATCTTATGACACAGCTCTTTGAGAAAACAAGTTGACGTCTGCATCCTTTCTTTCTATACAAGGATCACTCATTTCAAGAAAAGAAACCAGAAATTAGTTTACACAAATATTGAAGCTGTTCGGAACTGATAAGAAAGTTCATATTTAGAAAGGAAAGACGGCTAGTGTTTTCTTTCTCTGTTCCTTAGATGGTTTATGACCAATGAGCTGCTATTTAGCAAAAGGAAGATACCAAGGCAGCCACTATCCTGTGAGCAGCAAAACTAAGTTATCAAAATATGTTTTTGAAATCTTCTCATTTAATCTGAATTGAAAAATGAGAATTGTGTCTACAAAAACTTGCAGTTAATGACTGATGCATCACACTTGTGATTTCAAACAATGATTTCTTTTATTCTTTGTGACTTTGAGCAAAAAGCTTCTTCATCTATGTTACACTTCAAATGGTACCCAAAATTCCAGCTAATTTATTACATTTTTATTACAAAGCAGGACATGGAGTGAAAACTTTATTAATCAATTCATCTATTTGTCTAAGATTAGTTGTATAAATTCAAATCTGGATCTGTTTCGTATAGCTTAGATTTCCCACCTACACCGGACCCTACTACCAGAGTTTCCTTACCTATTATGTGTCATTATTCCTTTTATATCCCTCAATCTCCTCTGTGACTAACTAGCCATCAATTCTTCAGGCTCTGGGTATCCTTTCCACATCAGAATCTTTACTAGTTTTCCTAAGGCATATTTTGTTGTCCCCAGTTTGGAGAAAAAGCACAAAAAAGCAGAGTTTCTTTCATTTTCTCCAAGCTCTCCCACTCAACAGGCCATGAATATTCACAAGCCATATGATTCAGCAATCCTACTGCTGGTTAGGAAATGAAAGGAAATGAAGACAGAATCTGGAAGAGATTATCTGCACTCCCGCACTCACTGCAGTATTATTCACAACAGCCAAGATATGGAAACAACCTAAGTGTCCAGCAAGAGATGACACTATAAAAAAGATGTGGTGTATGTATGCAAGCGAGTAATTATACAGCCGTGAGAAAGAAGGAAAGCCTGCTATGTGAGACAACATGGATGGAACTCGAGGGCATTATGCATGAAATAAGCCAGACAGAGAAAGATGAATACACATGCTATCACTTGTATGAGGAATCTAAACAAATAGTCAAACTCATAGGAAGCAAAGTAGAAAAGTGGTAGCCAGGGGCTGGGGAGTGGGGAAAATAGGGAGAGGTTGTTAAAACTGTACAAATTTTCAGCTGTAAGGGGAATAATATTTGAGAAACTAATGGATAACATGGTGATTATAGTTAAAACACTATTGTATCATTGAAATTTGTTGAAAGTAAGACTTAAATGTACATGAGGAGATGAATGTGTTAATTAGCTAGATGGGAAGAAATCTTTCACAATGTATACCACATCACATCATATATACTTTATTTTTTTTTCTAATTAAACTGAAATTTTATTAGAAAGGTAATTTTGAGTCAAAACATTTAACCTTGAGAAGAAAGGTCGTGGTATCCTCAGTAAGCAAATTATTAGATATATATGTTGTTTATGCACTAAGTCATGTCCAACTCTCCCCAAGGACTGTAGCCTGTCAGAATCCTCTGTCCATGGGATTTCCCAAGCAAGAATACTGAAGTAGGTTGCCAGTTTTTTCTACAGGGCATCTTTCTGACCCAGGAAACAAACTCATGTCTCTTGCATAGGCAGGTGGGTTGTTTACCGCTGAAACAACAGGGAAGCCCATTAGATACATAAAGGAGACAAAAAGTAGAATCCTTGGTATCAAGGGTCAATTTCCAAAGCATATTATTTTTTATTTGGCTAAACACGATCTTATGACAAAGTCAAAAATTATGTTTTTCTCCAAAATGTTGTATGTTTTCTTCACTAGTTGTTTGATTGGAGCTGAAGTAGCAAGTCTACTTCTGTTTCATTTCAGTTCAGTCACTCAGTCATGTCTGACTCTTTGCAGCCCCATGAACTGCAGCTTGTCAGGCTTCCCTGTCCATCACCAACACCCATCAGTTCAGTTCAGTTCAGTTGCTCAGTCGTGTCCGACTCTTGGCGACCCCATGAATCACAGCACGCCAGGCCTCCCTGTCTATCACAAACTCCCAGAGTTTACTCAAATGATCGAGTCGGTGATGCCATCCAGCCATCTCATCCTCTGTCATCCCCTTCTCCTCCTGCCCCCAATCCCTCCCAGGATCAGGGTCTTTTCCAACGAGTCAACTCTTCTTTTTTTTTTTTTGTATTCCCCATCCCGATCCCCCCTCCCACCTCTCTCTCTACCTAATCCCTCTGAGTCTTCCCAGTGCACCAGGAATATCTTATAATTTTATTAGTTGATTATACCTCAAGAAAGCTGAACAAATACCTACTATATGTGAACTACCACATTAATAGTTATAAATGATGTTAAGATTTTTACAAGATAAAATGTTGCACTCAAGGAGCTTAGAATCTACCAGTCAATCCAACTAAACAAACTGGTTTCTAACTGACATAGAGTTCTCCTACAGAGAGAAAATTAAGTACATTATGCTAAAAAGTGAGTCTTCCTTTTACAAAAAGATTCACTGAACATTTCCTCATGTACAATATGAGCAGATGTGCACACAGCTTTTGGGAGAACATATTTGTTACTTTCACAACATTGGAAAAAGTTGAGTACTGTTTTTCTGTTTCCCAACAGTAAGAGTTGATATTATGACATAAATTCTTGAATGTTATTTGTTTTTAGGCAAAAAAGTGGCCTTGAAAGCAGACAAGTCATTTATTGTAAACTTTTGTTAAATAGTATCGAGAATGATATCCACTTTTCCTTTTCCCAAAGCCTCTCTCTTTTTAATAAGCTTTTGAAATATGTGTTGAAATGTGCATTTTTATAGACTATCAATTTAATGTGACCGTTTCCATATAAGCTGTAAAAACTACAAAACTGTTATCACAATCAATACAATATCAAGAAACAAAAATGAGATCTAATTATACTTTACTGTAGTCGTGTATCCCCTTAATAACTTTCATAAGTTACCAGTTACATAATTAAATGCCAGAGGTGTTATCAAAAATACATTTTAAGGTCTAATTAACTGATAATAATTATGGTTCAATGCTAAGTCTCCATGATGATTAGTGAGACATTAGCAGAGAAAGTCTGCTAGTCTGAAAATTATGAAGCTATTCCTCACCTGTTGCAACATGGATGGAGTTCTGCCTGCAAAGAAATGGCCTCAAGTTCTCAGGTTGGATTCAGAAAGAAAAAAGTGTGACTTTATATGTTTCTGGAATAAAATATCATTCATTGATCCCGGATTCTTTTTCTGATTTTTAAATCTTAATTGTGGTAAAATAATATAAAATTTACCATCTTTATTTTTAAATGTACAGTTCAGCAGTGTTGAGCATATTCACATTGTTGTGCAACCAATCTCCAGAATTCTTTCACCTGGCAAAACTGAAACTAGACTCATTAAACAAGTCTGCATTCTTGCCCACCCTCAGCCTCTAGCAAACTGTTTTACTCTATGAGTTTGACTACTCTAGGTAGTCTATAGATCCCTCATTTTAGCGAGACCATACAGTATTTGTCTTTTGTGACTAGTTTATTTCACTTGGCATAATGTCCTCGAGGTTCATCCATGTTACGTTTCAGAATTTTCTTCCTTTTCAAGGCTGAATAATACTCTATTGTATGTGTATACCACATCTTGTTCATTCATTCTTCTGTGGACAGACACTGAGTTGTTTCCACCTTTGGCTACTATGAATAATGTTGCAATGAACATGGGTGTTTAACTGGACTCTTGAGTTGATATAAAGAGACACATTTTCTGGTCCAAAAATCTGACCCTAACTTCAACCTCCAGTTGCCCCAGTTGCATTGGCAATGCATGCCCCTGTGACTGATGAACCAACCTTTTGAGATTGGTATACTTCCTCTTAGGAGGAAAGTTGGAAAAAATTCTAATATTTATTGTGTCAGTATGTGTTAGTCTCTATGAAGGGTGCTTTTACTTTCTATTCCTAATAAATCTTTGAGGTAGATATTAATCTCTCCATTTTGCACATGAGGACCCTGAGGTTAAGAGTTTAACAAATTGCCCTGATTTCAAAGCAATAACAGGAAAAACAATTTTTTCCTCTGTCCTCCTATGTAATTGTGTTGGGGCCTGCAAATTAAACTAACAGAAGCTTGATTAACAGAAGAAAAGACATATGATTTTTATTAATACTTATATGCACAGGGGTTCCCAGAAAAGAAGTGAAACTCAAAGAAGAGGTTAGTCTGTGGGGCTTGCATAACATTTTAACAAAAGAAAGGCAGTTTAGGTTTCAAGGGATATTAATGTTGGGGAAGTTACTAGGAAATATATGAGGGAACTAATGAAAAATAAGGGTTATTTTCATATAGTCTGTTTATGCACACCTGTCTCAGTGTTGACTTTCCATCTCTAATAATAAGAGGGCCCTTCTCCTCTTGGTAATAGTAAGAAGGGAAAACTTTCACAAAGGGACATTCACAAAACTTTCACAAAGACATTAACTGGCTTTTAACCATTAAGAGAGGGCAGAGAACTCTTCCTGCATCTGTTCATTCTCACAACTGCTTTCAACTCAAAATAACCCTCAAGATGGGGAATACGTGTAAATCTATGGCTGATTCATATCAATGTATGACAAAACCCACTGAAATGTTGTGAAGTAATTAGCCTCCAACTAATAAAAAAATGAAAAAATAAATAAATAAATGCCAAAGTGGTATGTTTAGGGATGGCAACTCTGATCCCCTTCAGTAATAAACAATGAAATGATGTTAAAATCCAAGTCTTTGGTGCTCTATAGCCCATGTACTTTCCCCACTACATAGATTAATTAATAGGAACAACTCTTTCCATTTGCAGTCATAGAAACAAAGTATACCACTTGAGGGGGTCATTCTCCCTGTCAGAGATTTCTTATTTTATCTGCTCTGTTATTCCCATCCACTCAGTCACCTGCTGCTATGGGTCTAGCCTTATACTAGATACCAGCAGATAAGATAAGGTTATACCTATAAGAAGCTCACAGCCTAGCTGGGAGGAAGTACGAAAGAATCTCAAGGGAGTGAGTCACCACAGAGACACGAGAGTATCAGTTAGGGACCTAACTGATCCAGGGCACGTGTCCCCCGCTGGACACTTCGCCTCTCAGTCTCTAAATGAATCTGGGTTGAAATTCCTTTAGACCCTAAATTTCTGATATGTCATTGCAGACATACATTACATTGCATTGCATACATATGTCATTGCATACATTACATTACATTACATTGCAGACATATATTACATGTGGCTGAAAGCAACTTTCTTAAGCCCTGAATGTCTTTGTGTCCTCATTTGTAAAACAGAAGGTTGAATACGTGTCTTGCAAGATCTAGAGGAAATTAAAAGCAGTACTTCCAAAATACAGTCAGGAATATACTCTTTGGTACAATAAATGGTCACTAGAATCACAATAGATCTGCAGGTAGATTTATCAAATCAACAACTTCACAGGGTAAAGGTAGTGATCTCACAATGTGCTTCAGGTGAGGTTTGGGAACTTTTGTTTCCCCTGAAAACAGAATAACCCTATTAAATATAATTTGGTTCACCATTCTTTTTCCTTTTGTGGGAATTAATGATCCCTCTTCACATGCCATGTTCTATCTTCAAGGAAAGTATCCAAAGATTTCACAGGATCCCCATGGGTAGGAGGGGTGACATAGTGGAGTTCTGTGATTCCTCAAACCCAGTTGGTCATCAGATCATCCAGAGTACTTATTAAAAATACAGATTCCTAGCCCAGCTCCCAGAAGGACTCTGATTCAGTAGGTGAATCTGTGGTAGGTAGCCTTCCAAGCACACCTGGACCTTTAACCCCTTTTACATCCACCGCATGCCAGGGTCCAGCCATACTTTCAAGAGTAGTTTTCTGAGTAATTCCACTTCTGGGTATATATCCCAAAAGAAATGAAATCAGTCACTCGAACAGGTGAACATCGATGTTCACAGCAGCATTATTCACAATAGCCAAAAGGGGGAAGCAACTCAAGTGTCGCTCAACAGAGGAATGAATGAACAAAATGTGGCCATACATACAATAGAGTATCATTCAGCCTTAATAAAGGAAGGACAGGGCTTCTCTGGTGGTCCAGGGGTTAAGAATCTGCCTGTCCAGAGAGTAACATGGAAACTTACATTACCATATGTAAAATAGATAGCCAATGGGAACTTGCAATATGACTCAGGGCACTCAAATTGGGGCTCAGTAACAACCTACAGGGGTGGGATGGGATGGGAGGTGGGAGGCAGGTTCAAGAGGGAGGGGACATATGTATACCTGTGGCTGGTTCATGGTCATGCTTGACAGAAACCAACACAGTTCTGTAAAGCAATTATCCTTCAATTAAAAAAATAAATTAATTTTAAAAAAAAGAGTCTGCTTGTCAATGCAGGGAACACAGGTTTGGTCCCTGGTCTGGGAAGACCCAACATATCGAGAGGCAACTAAGCTCCTGAGCCACAACTATGGAAGCCCTCACGCCGGGAGTCTGTGCTCCTCAGCAAGAGAAGCCGCTGCAAGGAGAAGCCCACACACAGCAACAGAGACCCACCACAGCCAAAATAAAATAAATAAGCTTTGAGGAAAAAAAGAAAGGACATTGTGATATGCATTACAACGTGGATGAAACTTGAGGACATTATGCAAAGTGAAATAAGCCAGTCACAGAAGGACAAATATTGCATAGTTACACTCAGACGAGGTATCTAGACTAGTCAAACTCACAGGAACAGAAGGTAGAAAGGTGAGGGTAGATGCCTGAGGCTGGGAGGAGGAAAAATGAAGAGTTAGCATTTAACGGGTATGCAGTTTCAGGTGGGGAAGGTGAAAGCATTCTGGAGTTGAATGGTGGTGACAAATGTCCAACAGTGTGAATGCATTTAATGCCGCAAACTGTACACCTTTTTCAAATGATGAGAAATTTTATTCATTAAAAAAATTTTTTTAATGGTGATCATTTAAAAATACTTATTGGAAAAAAAATAAAAAAATAAAAATAAAAATACTTATTGAATTTGTTACAATGTTGCTTCTGTTTTATGGGTTTTTTCTTATTTTGGCTGTGGGGCAAGTGGAATCTTAGCTCCCCAACAAGGGATTGAACCCACATCCCCTGCATTGGAAGGCAAAGTCTCAACCACTGGACTGCCAGTGAAGTCCCAAGATGGTAAATTTTATGTTCTATCTCAATTCAGTTCAGTCACTCGGTTGTGTCCTACTCTTTTCGGCTCCATGGACTGCAGCACACCAGGCGTCCCTGTCTTTCACCATTTCCGGAGCTGGCTCAAACTCATGTCCATCAAGTCAGTGATGCCATCCAACCATCTCGTCCTCTGTTGTCCCCTTCTTCTCCTGCCTTCAATCTTTCCCAGCATCAGGGTCTTTTCCAATGAGTCGGTTCTCTTTACATCATGTGGCCAAAGTATTGAAGTTTCAGCTTCAGCATCAGTCCTTCCAGTGAATATTCGGGACTGATTTCCTTTAGGATGGACTGGTTGGATCTCTTTGCAGTCCAAGTGACTCTCAAGAGTCTTCTCCAACATCACAGTTCAAGAGCATCAATTCTTCATCATTCAGCTTTGTTTACGGCTCAACTCTCACAACCATTCTATCTATTTTATTACAAAATAAATAAATAAACTAGAGTGGTGGGGGAACAAAAGGTTTCTGACTAGGGGAAGGAAGAGATTTATTCTGAGGATCCCATACACTAGGTTGCCTTCTAAGCCCTGGGGAGATGGTTACCTTTTTCAAAGAACACATGTACCTTCTAGAAAGAGAGGAACTGGACTATTTGAATGAATCAGACCTACAGTGAAAAAACTCCTCCTCCATAGCAGCCTGTGGAGTCAGAAAAGGGAGCCATCAACTCCTCCAGGGAAGGCTAGACACATTTTATTTATGTATTTATTTTTGGCCATGTTGGGTCTTCTCTGCTGCATGGACTTTTTCTCTAGTTGTGGCAAGTGGGTGTGTGCAAGCTCAGTTGTCTCCAACTCTTTGCAACCCAGTGAGGGAAGCTGAAGTCATCTCAGGAATATAGCACAGATGCTAATTCTCTTCTGAAGGTCTGACTCTGCTCTCATTCGCCTCCTGCCCAGCGCTTTCAGAACCAACACCGCATCCTCCCCTGCTCCAGCCACTACTCCATCTTCTCTGCTTCCAGGTGCTTCATCTGCGGTTCTGACATCCTAGCTTGATCTTCATGAGCACCAGTTGATTGACACTTTACAGAGGGCTGAGAAATTTTTCATCAGTCAGAGGTTAGGTCTTTTAGGAAAGTCTTCTCTTATACCTATATTCTGTGGCTCTTTTTTGTCTTACTTTGCTTTTTTATTATCATCCACTTAATCTATTGTAGAAATATATAAAAGCAGATAATAAAAAAGAAACACATCTCCTCCAGCTGTGCTAACTTTGGTCATCCTGTACATTATATCTTTTGTAATGTTGAGTAACTTGTCATGTGCCTATCAGTCGTTTGTATTTCTTCTTTCAATAAATGTCTATTCAGTTTCTTAGTTCATATGATAACTTGATTATTTGCTGTCGTGGTATATTTCTGTTGAGCATTACAGGTTTTGTAGTCATCTTATAGCTGGATGTTTATACTTTTTGATCACCTCCATCCTGCATTTCCTCCCACCAATTCTCTGCCTCTGGGTAGCACAAGCATGCATGATTTTTGTTTGCTATGAATTTATTCTGTTTTTGGATTTCACAAATAAACATGATCATACAATAAAAAAATGAAAAATAAAAATCACCTATAGAAGGTTGGATGGCATCACTGACTCAGTGGACACGAGTTGGAGCAAACGCCGAGAGATAGAGAAGGACGGGGAAGCCTGGCAGGCTGCAGTCCCTGGGGTTGCAGACAGCTGGACATGACTTAGCAACTGAACAGCAACGACAATCCCACCATCTACCTCCAGAAATACTGAGTCTGCGTTGCCAGCTTCACTCTGTTTTATTTTGGGTGATGAGGCCTCTAGATGTTTGTGAAACGAGATTCCAACATTCAGCATCTCCCATACACATGTGCAGTTCTCTGCCTCAGGTTTTCTAAAAGGCAGGATCCCTAGAGGGGCAAAAAATCAGAGTCAACTGCTATGAGGGGCCAGGGGCCTGAAAGTGAGGACAAGGCAAGAAAAAAGCCATTGCCTGCAGCCCCTGTGCTTCAAAGCCCACCGCCCTCCCCGCCTCTCATATCCGTCCCTCCAAACACAATGCCCTGAAATCCCAACCCTTTGGATTATACCCACCCTGCCAGGAATCGGGCACCATGCCATCCCAGCAGACGGGCTGGAGAATAGGTAGTCGATGTTGATTTCCTGGGACAAATGGGAGCATCAAGTGTGGATGCTGAAAACAGGATTCCTAGGTGAGAATTTATCCTTCAACGCTCAAATCAAGACAGACACAGTCAGAATTCTAGCTCAGGGACAAATTCATTCTGACCCAAGAGGAACAGCTGTCAAGTCTTGGGGAAAAAAAAACACTTCTGTTGAGAGGGGAGGGCAGCAGTGAGGCCAAGGGGCTCTCTGGTGGGGTCCCCTTGCATTCTGCAGAATCCATCTTCAAGCCAAAGCAAGCTTGCTCTGCCCAGGCGGCGTCTGGTTAAGCAGCCATTAGAATGCAGAGCTGCACTCACAGGCTCTCCAGATACATAGAGTCCATAACATTTGGGCTGCAGCCTTAACTCATTATTTGCTATGAAAGTTTATGCAGCCACAAAATTAAATGAGAAAAGCACATTAGGAAGGGTTTGAAACCTACTTAACTCATGCTTGACAACAGCAAAAAAGCACAGCGTAGCTGCCAGCTTAGCCGTTCTCCTTCCCAATTTAAATCACAGCTAGACCTTCTGGGAAGTTCGAAGCAAACAGGAGTCTCTCACACAGGCTAGGTCCGCCCCCAGTGGCCTGCGACCACACCCCGCTTCACAGAGGTAAGCCGGCCCTGTCTGTAGCAATGCCCTCTTACAGGATGTTGCTGGGGCCCACTGCACCCACTTTGCAAAAGTCTCAAGCTGCTTTCTACAGGCTCCGTGGGGTCATTTTAAACAGGCTCTGAAAACTCCCATTCAGCCACAGATTAGGCCTTTCAATAAAATCTTTTCCTGTACTAAATCCTGGGTCCGCAAATTATGGCCCCCAGGTCAAATCCAGCCTCCTATCTGTTTTTTCCTCCAATCTTTTTACTGGACTATAATTGCTTTACAATGTTGGTAGTTTCTGCTATACAACAAAGTGAATCAGCCACAGGGAGAGGATATGGATGGACCTGCCTCTCAGCCCACTCCCCAACCCCCAGCCCAGCCATCTAAGTTATCACAGAGCAATGAGCTGAGCTTCCAGTACTTTACGGCAGCTTCCCACTAGCTATCTGTTCTATACATGGTACGATATATATGTCAACCTATATAGCTACATTCTGATACACACACTCTCTGGGGTGACTTCTACTTTTCTAAAATAAATCGGAAATTTTAAAATAACAATAACAGGCAAAAGTCAAATGGAAACCCCATCCTTTATTTCTTAGAGGCATAATAAACATCAGAGGAAAGCCAGATTGTAGAGTTATCTACTAATAGTCAGATAAAGTCACTGAAGCTGAGAAAGTAATAAGGTAGCATTTATTGAGCAACTATTATTTTTTATTGAGCAACTATTATATGAAGAGTTATGACAAGCAGTATCATGGGCATTTTGAGAAGTTAGTTTCAGCAGCACAACAAAGGCTAGTATGGAAGCAGACAGATGAGCCAAGAGGTTACTATTAATATAAGCATCAGGGCAATGGTAGCAGGACCAGAAAGGAGGGGAGACACAAGTCCTCTGGTCAAACAAGAAAGTGCAAAACCTGGGAATAAGAGAAACTGGCAAAAAAAGAAATAAAAGAGACAAAGATATTTCCAGGCTGAAGGAGTCAGAGAAGGTGAGGCCTTTTATCCAAGAGTCAGTGAGGACAGAGGAGGTGAGGGCAGAAGACGGAGAGAGAACAGATGCTACTGAGAAAACCTGGACTTGTACAGTTTGAGAAGCTGCTGGAACCTTCATGTTTGACCCAGGAGGCAAGGGGATGGAAATTCAAGTGTGAATCTCATTAGCAGGGACAGAGCTAGTGATGTAGACTCAGGAGTCATCAGTATAGACGGGGAAAGAACATGGAGGATGACCTTGTTTCAAGAGTCGACGGAGGCACAGGAGCCAATTGAGCACAGTGGGGGAAGGGGCAAGAAAAGAACCAGGAAAGCCTGGTGCCGAGGAAAAAAGAGGAGGGGAGGGCCTCCAGGGGCCACAGCATTGACGAGACCAAGATCAAGTCTGACCAATACTTCTGAGACACCCCGCCCTGAAACCAGGCCAGGAGAGCAAAAGCCACACTGCAGAGCTGGAAGCCAGCAGACTGAAGAAGTGGAGTCCAGCCCGGAAGAGAGGGAGCAGGGAATTAATGGAACAGCCATTGGAGACATGAAGGTCTTAATCAGCCAACTTCGAGCTTCTTCCTCCACTGATTTCGCTGTTTTTGATTTTGACGTGCTCGAATACTTGGGTCTTATCGCCTTATTTCTGCATTCACTCTCCTTCCTGACACTTGAGTTTGCCTAATCTGGTCTCCAGGTAACTGCACCCCATAGAATTCAACTGCATTAAGGATTAAATAGGATTTTTGTGAGCAAGCCTCAGCACAACCATTTGTAATAACCACTATAAAGGAAGCTCAACTATTCAGGATGCGGTCTGCCTCAGCTTCTGTTCACAGGGGCTTAATTTATGTCTTTTCTGAGCCTCATGCCCTAGAGAAGGAAAGGGATTTCAGTTAAAAGACTTGTGTACAAGCAAAAATAGTTTTTAATTTCCTAGTAAATTAACCTATAAGTATAATCATATCTTGGATTTCTCTTTCTTTCTTTCTCACACACACACATAGTAGACATTAAAGAAAGTTACATGAGTTGTTCTGACTCTGGGATCATCATTATAAGTCTTAATAATATGGTTTTCAAAACATTTTTGTGTTGGCTCTGTAGCCTATCTTAACTGTAAAGATGATAAGCAGTTACTGCTATATTACAAATAAAACTTAACACCTGTCTCTGTCTAACCTGCTGCAGTTTATTATTATTGTTGTTGTTATAAGAAAAGGAAAAAGCAACCCTATAGGTATAACCCTTCACAGAAGAAAAATATCATGCTGGCAACTCATTATTTCAGGTTGTTATTATGTTAGATGATAGCTTCTAGGTATAAGGCATACTTCTACAATGATCACATTAAGGCAGAACCTCATTAATAATAGATGAGCTCTGATTATATCCATTCCTGATGTTAGTTTAATAACCTGTGGCATTTTTGCAACAAAAAATAATCATCTGAACCTTTTTTGCTTTTTTAAAAAAAAGTTATCCTTGCCATCTCTTGGTCCCAAGCTGTAGAAAACAGGCTGCTTTTGAATCAAGGAATAGTCCCTGATAGGAGTCTTTCTAGTGCCTTTTACTAGTAAGAATTGACATTTCAAAGAATAGTAAGAATAATAGACTGAATTTCTGGCCTTTTAGAGATCTAGGGAGAAAGGACTTGATCATTTTTCATTGTTGTGTGTCATGATTTGAGTTTTTTAACAGAACACATCAGCTTCTACATTTACACTAGACTCAAATGCCTTGTATTTCCTGCCAGTACATTTGATCCAGTACAGCTATGATCTGGAAGGCTTGAACAGATATTCTGTATAAAGTACATAGCTTGTTATTTTACATTATCAGAAATTTTATTGTTGTTTTTCCCAGTTTTTGTTCAGTTCATCACCTCTTACACATAAAAGTCCCATGTGTTGGGGTTAATAATGGCCTCTCATGAAAGATCTCCATATACAGCAAAAAGAACCTTGCAGAGATGAATAAGAATCTTGAGATGGGAGACTGTGCTGAATTATGCAATTATATCTGTAATTACAAGGGTCCTTACAGGACAACAAAGGAAGAGACTGGTGTGATGAGCTTTGAAAGTGAAGGAAGGCTTTACTTCACTTAGTATGATAATCTCTAGGTCCATCCATGTTGCTGCAAATGGCATTGCTTCATTCTTTTTTATGAAGGAGTAAAGAACCCACCTGCCAAAAAAAAAAAAAAAAAAGAACCCACCTGCCAATGCAGGAGACATAAGAGATGCGGATTTGATATCTGGGTCAGGAAGATCCCCTGGAGTGGGGCATGTCACCTACTCCAGTGTTCTTGCCTGGAGAATCCCATGGATGGAGGAGCCTGGTAGGCTACAATCTATAGGATCATAAAGAGCTAGACCAACCGAAGCAACTCAGCACACATACATGCCATATTTCATTGTATATATAGCAGACAGACAAATATCATATCACTTATAACTGGAATCTAAAAAAAAAAATGATACAAGTATAGTAGAGTCACAGACTTTGAAAACAAACTTAAGATTACCAAAGGGAAAGGTGAGGGAAGGGATGAATGAGTTTGGAATTAACATATACATTCCTCAGTGTTTCAAGCGTAAAGAATCTGCCTGCAATGCAGGAGAAATAGGAGACACAAGTTCAATCCCTGGCTCAGGAAGATCCCTGGAAACAAAGAAATGGAAACCCACATCAGTATTCTTACCTGGAAAATCCCATGCACGGAAGAGCCTGGCAAGCTACAGTCCGTAGGGTCACAAAGAGTTGGACACAACTGAGCATCTGAGTATGCATGCATATATAGAATAGATAATCACCAAGGACCTACTGTATAGCACAGGGATCTCTAGCCAGTATTCTCTAATGACCTACATGGGAAAAGGATCTGAAAAAGAATGGATTTGTAATATATGTACAACTGAATCACTTGGCTGTATACCTGAAACCAACACAACACTGTAAATCAACTATAATATAAAATAAAGATTAAATTAAAAAATAGAATAAGTAAAAAATAAAAATACTTTATTACTTTAAAAAAAAAGTGAAAGGAGGAGCCACAAAGCAAGGAATTTGGGCAGGCACCAGAAGCTGAGAAAGGCAAAGAAGCAAATTCCACCTTCACAGCCCTAAAAGAGCCAGCCCTGCCCACATCCTGATTTCAGACCCCTAAGATTCACTGCAGATTCCTGACCTCCAAAACCGCCAGAGAATAAATTTGTGTGGTTTAAGCCACTAAGTATGCAGTAATTTGTTACAGTAGCAATTGGAAACTAATACACACCACATCTGCTTTCCTTTCAAAAGAATAAGAGAGAAGGTAGATTTTAGGGAGCAGAGGAAAAGTAAACAGGGATTCAGTAGATATTATTGCAATCCATATGATCTTGAACAAAAAAGACATGTTTTTGTAAGTCATAATTTTCCTATTGAAATATAATGATTGGGAGGGGAGTTTGGGAGAGAATGGATACACGTATATATACGGCTAAGTCCCTTTGCTGTTCCTGAAACTATCACAACATTGTTTGCTAATCAGCTCTACTCTGATACAAAATAAAAAGTTTTAAAGAAAGAATACTGATTTGTGACACATGGAACTGTATTCAATATTCTGTGATAAGTCATAATGAAAAATTATATATATATATATAATATATATACACACACATATGAATCACTTTTTATACGGGAGAAAATAACATAACACTGTAAATCAAACAAACTTGAATAAAATACATTTAAAAAAAAAAGAAAATGCTTGCCTATATAGAAAATTGAAAGGTGCAAGACAAAGAAAGAAAAATAAACACCCACTTTGAACATTCTATTTTTTCCTCCCAGTCTCTTTTGTATATTTATTTTAATATACTTGAGCTTATACTACCAGAGTATTGGAAATAACCGTGGAAAACAGGTCTTTGTTGCCCGTTTTTGCAGATAAGGAAACTGAAGACCAGAGACACGAAAGTCATTTTGCCCAGTCATTCTACGCATGAAGGACAGAGCCTGGATTCCAACCCAGATCTCTCTTAACAGCAAACAAAGGTAGGAGATGGGGATAAAACTATGGAGGGTAAGGTCCATCCATTTGGATGGAGGCTAAGCTCCACTCTTACTCAAGGAAGTCCCAAGTTTCCTGGAAGTTTGAGAATGAGATGCTAATATGACTCTCCAGTAGCACCATCTCTCTTTATCCTAAACTGACTCTCGAACAGGCTAATGAGACCAGGAAGACATTAGGTAGATGTAATTGATATTGAGAGTGAGATGCATAAATTAAAATCCCGTTTCAAACCAGCATCTAAACTGCTCTATCCATAGAGCTGAAGGGAGATTTTTTAAAATTTTTGCATCTTGGAATCCTCCAGAAAAAAAGGCTTTCACATCCATGGATTCTGTTCATTGTGCTATCAATAACTACACATCTCTATTTTCTTATGTGTATTCACTTTGTCTTTTCAAAGAAAACTTAGAAAAGGAGAAAGAAAATGAAGAAAGGGAGGGAAGCCGAGGAAGGACGGGAGAGAGGGAGGAAAAGGGACAGACAAAGAAAGAAAGTCAAGCTCTTCGCAATGTGAAAAGCTGATTAACATGTTCTCACAATTTTACATTTTGGTTGCATCCATAGGCTCATTTTTAAAAATTATTATTCACTAAACATTTCTGTTTGTGTCAAACAATGGGGAATTGCTTGCATTGAACGGTTTAATGTCTCATGCAGTCAGTGATGTAGAGAAATTAGTGTAAATGAAAATAAATTGGGTATTATGCCCAGTAGGAAAGCACCCCAGCCTGTATCCCTCATCTAATTCACTGCCTGAGCCAGAGTGCAGAACTTCTAAAGCAGTGTAGTTTCCTCATTCGAAAGGTGCAAAATACAGCCTCCACTAATGGTCAATTTGAAAGATGTTTCATCTGGGGAGAGTGTCCGCACCTCAGGAAGTACTGGGGAAGCTGCTGTCCTCTATATGGGTTCTGGCTGGGACATTCATCCTGAAGGCAATTTGAAGAAAGAGACAATAGGCAATAAAGCTAAATCATTCCAGAGATATCAGAGGGCTGTCCTCTGCGCCTGGGCGGTGGAGCTGGGCTGTAGCCCAGGCTTTTCTATCAGAGTACAGTTCTCCCTCCTTCAAGGTCATTCCCCCTCCTGAAAGGGAAAGGGAAATGGAAATGGGATGGAACTGAGATGAGCTCTCTGACCCCTTTTACACAGAAAGTCTGCAGCCACCCTTATGGCAGAAAGCGAAGAAAAACTAAAGAGCCTCTTGAAGAAAAGTGAAAGAGGAGAGTGAAATAGTAGGCTTAAAACTCAACATTCAGAAAACTAGGATCATGGCATCTGGTCCCATCACTTCATGGCAAACAGATGGAAGAGCAATGGAAAGAATGAGAGATTTTATTTTGGGGGGCTCCAAAATCACTGCAGATGGCACCTGCAGCTATGAAATTAAAAGACGCTTGCTCCTTGGATGGAAAGCTGTGATCAACATAGATAGCATATTAAAAAGCAAAGACATTACTTTGCCAACAAAGGTCCGTCTAGTCAAAGCTATAGTTTTTCCAGTAGTCATTTATGAACATCAGAGTTGGACTATAAAGAAAGCTGAGCACTGAAGACTTGATACCTTTGAACTGTGGTGTTGGAGAAGACTCTTGAAAGTCCCCTGGACTGCAAGGAGATCCAACCACTCTATCCAAAGGAAATCAGTTCTGAATATTCATTGGAAGGACTGATGCTGAAGCTGAAACTCCAATACTTTGGCCACCTGATGTGAAGAACTGACTCATTGGAAAAGACCCTGATGCTGGGAAAGACTGAAGGTAGGAGGAGAAGGGAATGACAGAGGATGAGATGGTTGGATGGCATCACCGACTTGATGGACATGAGTTTGAGTAAACTCTTGGAGTTGGTGATGGACAGGGAAGCCTGGCATGCTGCAGTCCATGGGGTCACAAAGAGTGGGACATGACTGAGTGGCTGAACTGAACTGAACTGACAGAAATTTAAAGGAATGAAACAGAAACTCAATGTCAAGGAGTGCCTTCCAGGCAGACCATGCATGGTCACTAAGATCTTTTTCCAAGATGCCTGCACAGAATGATATTCACTATCTTGAAAGTGGACCATGATTCCTAGTATGATAGTGACAAAAACTAAATTTTGTCAGGATCCTCAGAATGAATCCATATTATATTAAACAAGCTAAAGAAATTACTGTATAAAACCAGAATACAAGTGTATTTTTTCATAAAGAGAAATTAGTATCAAAGGGAATACACAGAGTCTATTTAACTGTTGTCTGATTCTGCTCACAGATCTCCATGAGAAGCCATTAGAATGTACTTAAAAACAAGCAATAGGAAGAAATCCATCCCAAATCGGGTTAAACAATGAAGAGAATTTATTCACTCATATAAATCAAAAGGTCTGAGGTTGTAAGTACTCCAGGTAAGGGATCCAGCAAGGTTATCACCAAGAATTAAATGTTTTTCAATATACAGGCTCTAGTTTCGATCATATTGGCACCTTCCTAGGACTTCTTCCCATCACTCTCAGCAGCAATAAGATGATATGCATTTTTCTATTCAACTTCAGTAAAAGAATTGGCATCTTTTTGCCCAACCATCAGATAAAGGTCCTAAACTTTACTTCAATTGAAATAAATTAGCCAAGTACCTGTCCATGAACTAGTCACTATAGGTGGAAGATTGGTTTAGGCCTAGATCAGTTTTTGTCCCCAAATCAATTACTATGGCAAAGAATGTGGCTTTGTGAAAATAGGTTTACAGCCAATCTCTAGAGCTAAGAGATAGTCAATCTACACTACAATCTACACAGTGTTAACAGGATGGGCTAAATGCTTGAGAGACAGCTTCATGATACTACTGTAGAAAGACATACTGTGATCAGACAGTTGCTTTGTAAACCTGGGATCAGAAGAAATTCAGAAATACACATGCTTAATCAGTTCAGTTCAGCCATTCAGTTGTGTCTGACTCTTTGTGACCCCATGGACTGCAGCACGCCAGGCTTCCCTGTCCATCATCAACTCCCGGAGCTTGCTCAAACTCATGTCCATTGAGTCAGTGATGCCATCCAACCATCTCATCCTCTGTTCTTTTCCAAGGAGTCAGTTCTTTGTATCAGATAGCCAAAGTATTGGAGTTTCAGCTTCAGCATCAGTCCTTCCAATGAATTTTCAGAACTGATTTCCTTTAAGATTAACTGCTTGGATCTCCTTGCTGTCCAAGGGACTCTCAAGACTCTTCTCCAACACCACAGTTCAAAAGCATCAATTCTTCGGTGCTCAGCTTTCTTTATAGTCCAACTCTCATATCCATGCATGACTACTGGAAAAACTATAGCTTTGACTAGACGGACCTTTGTTAGCAAAGTAATGTCTCTGCTTTTTAATATGCTGTCTATGTTGATCACAGCTTTCCATCCAAGGAGCAAGTATCTTTTAGTTTCATGGCTGCAGTTGCCATCTGCAGTGATTTTGGAGCCCCCCAAAAATAAAGTCTCTCACTCTTTCCATTGCTTCCCTATCTACTTGCCATGAAGTGATGGGACCAGATGCCATGATCTTAGTTTTCTGAATGTTGAGTTTTAAGCCTACTATTTCACTCTCTTCTTCACTTTCAAGAGGCTCTTTAGTTTTTCTTCACTTTCTTCCATAAGGGTGGTGTCATCTGTATATCTGAGGTTATTGATATTTCTCCTGGCAATCTTGATTCCAGCTTGTGCTTCATCCAGCCTGGCATTTCTCATGATGTACTCTGCATGTAAGTTAAATAAGCAGGGTGACAATATACAACCTTGATGAACTCCTTTCCCTGTTTGGAACCAGTTTGTTGTTCCATGTCCAGTTCTAACTGTTGCTTCTTGACCTGCATACATATTTCTCAGGAGGCAGGTCAGGTGGTCTGTTTTTCCTGTCTCTTGAAGAATTTTCCACAGTTTGTTGTGATCCACACAGTCAAAGGCTTTGGTGTACTCAATAAAGCATAAGTGAATGTTTTTCTGGAACTCTCTTGCTTTTTCGATGATCCAGCAGATGTAGGCAATTTGATCTTTGGTTCCTCTGCCTGTTCTAAATCCAGCTTGACCATCTGGGAGTTCAGGGTTCACATATTGTTGAAGCCTGGCTTGGAGAATTTTGAGCATTACTTTGCTAGCGTGTGAAATGAGTAGAACTGTGTGGTAGTTTTAACATTCTTTGGCATTGCCTTTCTTTGGGATTGCTTAATAGCATTAAGATATACAGTGGGATTTATGCAATCCTAGGAATTTCCTTGCCAAAGGTTCTAGAAAGTGACTGGCTAACTTCCATGAAAGCACCTTAAGAATGAACAAGGGAAAAGGGCAAATACCATGTGATTTCACTTGTATGAGGTGCCTAGAGTTAGTCAAATTCAAAGATACACAAAGTAGAATCATGGTTTCCAGGGACTGCAAGTGTGTTGAGGGTGATGTGGAATTACTGTTTAATGGGTAAAGAATTTCAGTTTTGCATGATGAAGAGAATTCTGGAGATGGATGATGATAATAGTTGTACAGTATGAATGTACTTAATGCCCTGGAACTCAAAAATAGTAAAAATGAAAAGTTTTATGTTATGTGTATTTTACCATAATTTTTAAAAAGGAATAAAACAATTAAATAGATGAGTTATGGCCATATTTTTCAGGCCTTGGAGTTGAATTTCAGTATCTTCTCTTTTGAGTGTTATGTGCTTGTGTTTAAATCAATTTATGAAAAAAAAGTATTATTATTCTGTTGCAAAAGATCTAGGGTCAAATACCACAATGACATACAGAAGAAATTGTCAACATCTGGGCTCAAGAAGCAAGATGTAGGCAGCCCCCGAGTGTCCCACCATCACATGGCTTAAGCTGTCTCTCCTGCGTAAGTGGACACAATTGGAGACAATTTAAGCTGCACTCCCGGAGAGAGAAAACCCCGGACACCCAGCCACCTCCTACACTGACAGCTGGGAGGGGACCAAGATCACCCAGCCTTGTTGCTCTGAACACGAGGCACAACCTTCCCAGTGTGAGAAAACATTCTTTTCTCCATGTCCATCCTCTGGGAAGTTCGCAGCTCTGCATTGGCGCTAACCAGTACAACTTCTGGCTCTCTCTGCCAGGCCAGCTCATTACTGGACAACCTGAGAGAAAGTTGCTGGAGGCATCCAGAGAGAAACTGGTTTGTCTCTCCTCCTCATCTTACATCCAAGTGCTTGGAGGGAGCTTCACTGTGGTCCCCAAGTACTAACTGAAAACATTGATTGTGTTTCAAAAAAAAAAAAAAATCAGTAGGACAGAGGAAGGCATTTCATTGGTAGCTAAAGTAGCATGTCCAGGGGCTGGAAAAAGCACTGGTGGAGTTAGGGCTAGTAAAGGATGAAGGAAGGAGTGTGCATGCCTGATAAAGTTTTTAAGCCACACAGAACTGAAGCTGGGCTTTGGTTATCTTAGCCTGGGTAACGGTGTGGTGTACAGCTCTTGATTACATTTTGTTTGATTTCTGTATGCCATGTGATCCCTGTATATCTTATAATTGAACTCTAAAAACTTCACGCAGACACTCTGCCAAGTATCCAAGAGCAGCCATAGATAAGCCCTCCAAAAACTCTGTCTAACATTGATGACTAAGAGAAAAGTATTTCACTGACTTCTTAAGAATCCTCATAGAATTAAGGCTCCTTATAGAATTAATGTAATCATCTGGTGGTGGATTAGCATTTTCTAAATAAAGGAGCAAGCCCCTGCAGGGAAACAAGAAGTGAGGTAGTGATGAATTAGTGTTTCATTTAGGCTTTGCAGTGAGTGAGAAGCTTAACATACCTGGTCTTAGTGTGCCTGTGTGTTATTATTATGATATGGTAACAGTGTTTTGAGAATTATTAATTGCAGGATATTGTGGGAACCTATGTATATCAGCTCCTCTAATCCTTAAAACATTATCAGGTCAGTATCATTCCTAGTTCATAAATGAAGAAACCAAACTCAACATGTTTAGCAACTTGTCCAGAATCACATTGTTAAGAAATAGCAGATCTGTGATTCAAATTCACATTTCTCTGACCCAGAAAACTCAGTGTTAATCATCATGGTTCAGCAAGCCTATGTCTCTGTTGGATTGATGAAGTTTTGATGGGCATGCCACTCTTTGAATACTTCTCTCAAGAGATGTGAGGACAAAGCCGGATGTTGGTAAAGTGTAAATTTTATCCTTCAGGCAGAATAGATGCCCAAACTTGAAGCTGCATAACATCCACTGACCACGACAGGCTATCTCATCAGGAGAAGAAATGGAAACTATTCCTTAGTAAGAAGTGAGTTCCCGTTTCCAACCTTGACTTTTAAAGCCTCCTTCAAAGGACCATTGTTTGAATCGAATCAGCTTTAAGCAGGGATTAGCATATCTGAGTTCAAATTCAAACTCCACCACTTAATAACTGGTTAACCTGGTCAAGTTACATAATTCCCTGAGTCTTGGTTTTCTCATCTACAAAATGGATATCACAGTAATGTAAAAGTTAAGCTCCTTTCTAACATTTGCCACTTAAATAAGCATGTCTGTATGGTTTCAGTTTTTATTTCTCTAATCACTAATTTCTCTAAGAACTATATCTTCTTTGGAAAATCATCTGTCAAAAATGTTTACACACACACACACACAAAAAAAAATATTTACACATTTTTTAAAAACTTGGGTTGTTGGTCGTCTTAGCATTAATTTTTGAGAGTTTTTTTGAAAATAAATTCTGGATACATACCAAGAGTAGGTGAGAACACAGAACATCTGGAACTCTTATGCATTGCTGGTGAGAATCCAAAATGGTAGAACCACTTTGGAAAATTGCTGGGCAGTTTCCAAAAAAGTTAAATATGCACCTACAATAGGACCCAGCCTTTCCACAATGAGAGTTTAACCCAAGAGAAATGAAAATGTGTGTCCAATGATTTGTGTGTGAGTTTTCATAGCACCCTTATTGGTAACAGGTCAAAACTAAAAACAGCCCAAATGTCCATAAGGAAGTAAATAGATAAACAAACTGTGGCATAGCCATATGATGGAACATTACCAAAAAGGAAAGAAGTACTGATACCTGCTTATAATATGATAAATCTCAAAATAATTATGCTGAGTGAAAGAAATCAGACAAGAAAGAGTATGTGTTGTATGATCCTGCAGCCCTAAGGACCATAGCCCACCAGGCTCCTCTGTCCATGGGATTCTCCAGGCAAGAATATTGTAGTGGATTGCCATTTCCTTCTCCAGGGGATCTTCCTGACCTGTGTCTCTTACGTATCCTGCATTAGCAGGCATGTTCTTGACCACTAGCACCACCCAGGAAGCCCTGTATGATCCCACATATAGGATTTACATATTGCAATTCTACAAAGTGCAAATTAATCTATAGTGACAGAGGCAAATCAGTGATTGCCTTGGGACAGGTAGAAAGCCGTGGAGGGGTAGGAGGGAAGGAACACACCGGGCACAAGGAATGTCCAAGGATGATGGATGTATTCATTATTTTCCTCATTGTGATAGTTTCCTCGATAGATAAAATGTATCAATTTGTACACTCTAAATGTGTGTAGTTTACTAGTCCCTTATCCTAGGAATTGCCCCTGATACAGAGGAGGAGCCCCCTGTAGTCATGCCTGGACCACATGACCCTGCCTTCCTGGCCAGGGTTGATCCATCTGAGGGCAGGTCACTAAAGAGGAGAATTACAGACATCAGTATTCTAGAAAAAAGATCCATAATTTCCTGCTTCTTAGGTCTCTGACATTGCCTGGCTCCAACCCATCCCAAGATAGATTGTCTTCACTTCAGATTTCAGAACCTGAGTGTCCTGTCAATAAATTCCTTCTATGGTAACAGGTGTATGTTATCTTCCACCCTCAGAATAAATGAATTTGACATTTAACTCATTGCACTGATATTTCTTGGACTTCCCTGGTGGCTCAGATGGTAAAGAATCTGCCTGCAATGGAGGAGACCCAGGTTTGATTCCTTGGCCATAAAGATCCCCTGGAGAAGGGAATGGCTACCGACTCCAGAATTCTTGCCTGGAGATTTCCATGGACGGAGGAGCCTAGCAGGCTACAGTCCATGGGATCACAAAGAGTCGGACACGACTGAGTGACTAACACTTCCACTAATATTTCTTACACTTTTTATCACAAATGGCCACATCCCTATTTTAAAAACAGAGCATTCAGCTGGCTCTGTGAGTGCTTCATCCACCCCTTCATTTAACAAGCTTTGGCACAAGTGATGGCACCCCGTATGCCAGGCACTGTACCAGACATTTTCACATCTGAATCAAACCCTACAACTGCCTGTGTAGCCATCTGATGCTCGCAGTTGAGAAAGCTCAGGTCCAGAGGGGTTCATTTACTTGCTTAAAGTAGGAGTCCCTAATAGGGACTGAATCCTGCCTACTAGGATCTGAGCCCAGGCCTGACTAGCTTCAGCACCACACTTTTTCCATTATCCATGCTCTGTTCCCTGGCAGTAGTAAGACCCAACATGAGCTGAGCTCCAGGTGACTAGCCAAGCCACTGTAGCTGGTGGCTTCAGGAGCCGGGGGGGTCCCAAAATGTTTCCTGGATGCTCTCAAGGCCAACAACAGCCATCTCAGGAGTTTGTCCCTACAAGACTTAGTGTCCTAGGAAGAGATAAATTATCTGTTCTTGAGGACAAGGACAATCAGAGGATCCTTTTCCCCAATGTTGATGTCTGTTACTTTGTAATGAATCTGACTCCTCAGTGACAAAGGAGTAGCAAAATCCTAAAAATAAAAACGGTTAACCACAAGAACAGGATATGCCCAACCAATGCCACCCTTGGCCACAAATCAAAGACAATGGGGCTGTAATAGTCTTCCTGAGAACTCACTGGAACTCTGACCACTTCTGAAAAGCTGGGGATTGAAGCTGCATTTTTACATGGTTTCTGGAAATACCACTAATAATTTCAGTGGCACAGGCTTGGGTTAAAGCCAGAGACCTCATGATACTTTCTTTTCCTCAGGGAAGTAAGTGTAAGTGTAATAGTCTTCCTGAGAACTCACTGGAACTCTGACCACTTCTGAAAAGCTGGGGATTGAAGCTGCATTTTTACATGGTTTCTGGAAATACCACTAATAATTTCAGTGGCACAGGCTTGGGTTAAAGCCAGAGACCTCATGATACTTTCTTTTCCTCAGGGAAGTAAGTCTACTGGAGCAGAGGGAGATTTCATCTTTAACTTAGAGATCTCAGCTCTTGAATTTAAAAATATAATAAAAGGGGAAACTCCACAGATTTTCACTTTATATATTCTTCCTCATGATCAGCCTGCAGAAATACAAAAACTGCCTAGAGCTCAAGTGCACTGGAAATCATCACAGTGTCGTTTGTAAGAGGAAAAGCGGAAACAAGCGTTTGATCATCTGGTGATGATATAATGTTACATCCCAATTTTCTTCTATTTAAAAAAAAATTAAATAATTTGGTAATGTTAACAAACTATACCCACATAATGGGTTTCTTAGGTGGCACTAGTGGTAAAGAATCCGCATGCCAATGCAGGACACTCAGGAGACGCAGGTTTGATCCCTGGGTCGGCAAGATTCCCCTGGAGTAGGAAGTGACAACCCACTCTACTATTCTTTCCTGAAGAATCCCATGGACAGAGGAGCCTGGTGGGCTACACTCCATAGGGCCTCAAAGAGTCGGACACAACTAAGCAACTGTGCACACATTCATGTGATAAAAACTATGCACACATCAAATATATTTCAAATACTAATTTAATAATATAGAGTAATCTTCATGATTTGTTAAATGGTAAAAGTAGGGTACAAAAATAGGTATGCAATCTGATCCTAAAATGTATGTGGTATGTGTTTATGCATGTGTTTCAGGAAAAGGCTATATCAAAATATTAACAGCAGTGATATCTGAATATGGGTAAAGTACTTTCCCTCTTACTTTTATATCTTACCCATTATTAAAATACATAATGCTAAATGAAATATGGTATCTCAGCAGATTGGATCCTGGAACATAAAAGGGATACAAATGGAAAAAACATGGAATCTGAATAAAGTCTGTTGCTTACTTCATAAATAGTAAGATATCAAAAGTGGTACCAATTAAAAAAATCACATCGATGTATCTTGATTACTTGTGAGGGGTGTAGCAAGTCATTCGTCATTTTTTTTTTAAACTCCAAAATTATCATTGGTTTATCTTTTGTTCCTTAACAACTTTAGAGCAGATTCAAGATAATCCTTCTAATAGCCTTATATTCACACTCAGTCACTCCCAATATGGTTGCTTAAGCGGAGAAGAAAGATGTGCATGAACAGTTGGGGCTCTGGAAACTACACACAACTGGGTGTGTCCACATCACACGTGTCAACAGCACAGCCTGTGCGCATCTGCACACAGAGGGAGGTGAAAACCACGGATACAAAGACTTAGCGACTGCTGTGTGCTATGCTGCGCTCAATCATGTCCAACTCTTTGTGGCTGCATGGACTGTAGCCCACCAGGATCCTCTGTCCTTAGGATTATTCCGGCAAGAATACTGGAGTCGGTTGCAATCCCCTTCTCCAGGGGAATCTTCCCAACCCAGGGATAGAACCAGAGTCTCTTGAGTCTCCTGCATTGTCATGTGGGTTATTTACCATTGAGCCACATGGGAAGCCCTAGCAACAGTTATGTGTTCTGAATTCAGAGCCCAAGAATCTGTTTAAATATTTAACCAGATCTAAGATGTTGACTTGAAAGGCATATGCAACTTGACATCTGTAAGGCTATCTCTTGGGCTTGTGGTCACAATCATTTAAAACAATGCTTTCCAAACTTTATTTTTTAAATTATGAAATGCTTTTCTAAAAGCAACCTTATACTTTATTTGTACAAAAATTCTTCCTGAGTGCCTACTGTGGGCCAGGAAGCACTATACCACTGTAATTAATAAAATAGATGAGGTCCCTACACAAAAGAAATTAACTGTGGAGACAAACAAAAAGTCAGGCAAACACTAAATAAAGAATTCTAAAGGGTACAAAGTATCACGAAATAAATGAACAGGCCCAAGATGAATGGGGACCCACTTTGGTAGAAAGATCAGGGAAAGATTCTCTGAGGCAGTTACATTGAAGGTGAGACCTTAAGAATTGGAGGAAGACAGCCATATGAAGAACAGAATCACTAAATCATGTCCAACTCGTAGCAACCCCATGGTTGCTAAGCCTGCCAGACTCCTGTGTTATTGGGATTTCACAGACAGGAATACTGGAGTAGGTTGCCATTTTCTTTTCCAGGGAATCTTCCCAACCCAGGGATCAAACCCACTTCTCCTGCATCGGCAGGCAGATTCTTTACCACTAAGCCAACAGGGAAGTCCAAACAAAGAGATGGTGCATGAGAAAAATAAAGGCTGGACAACAAAAATGTGTACTTGCGCCAATTTGCCAAACCATGTGATTTCTCTCTGGTGATGCTTAACAGCTCAGATACAGGATACAGAGGACATATTTTGAATTGACACAGAATTGGGAATTGCCAGTGAGTGTCATAAAAGGTCACAGAAATGGAGGAGAAATATGCAAATCTTAACATTCTGTAAGCAATCAGACAGATTCAATATTTACCTATGCAGAATCTTTTTTTAATGCTTCTATGCCATCCTTCTCAGAGATCTGAATGTTTCTGATTCATCATAGAGACACAGAGGCACTCGGAACTGTCGAGCAGATTTCACCAAAACCTGGAGGTGTCTGGAATAAAAGTGAAAGTTCACGTCGTCAAGTTTATATCATTTCTTAGAAGACAGCCATCTTCTATAAATCAACAAACGGAGCCTAAGGCAGCACTTTCTTCACTACTTTTCTGTGATTCCGTCCTCTGACTAAAGGAATATTGCAGTCTGTGATAACTTGGCATGTCTTGCATATGATCTACCATTAACATAAATCAAGGTTTCGTGTTTGTAATTTATGTTTCAGCACTTAGAGAATACCTTGCTAGTTATTTTAAATAGATAAATCAAATCAAAATTTTGTTAATAAAATATTAGAAATGTCATAAGACCTCTGATTTATTTAAAGATGTCTAACATTTCTTGATCTTCATTTATTTCAAGTTTCAGGAAGAAAAATGGTTAGTTGGATCATCCTGCTCTTATTTTTATTCCTTCATTTAGGAGATTACATCTCAGCTCCAAAACCATTTTTAATAATAAGATATGCAATTTTTAACTGTTGATATTTTTTAAAGAATAAACATGATTAAGATTAATTCATGCTGTTTCAGATATACTCAAATAATGGATTAGTCTGTATAGCATATTTGATTCATGTCTGATAGTTAAGATTCTTTTCATTTTAGCTTCATCCATATATACAGAAATTTACTCCTTAATTTGCTTAAAAGTCAGAACTACTTATGCAATAGAAGGAAATGAATGTAGACCGATCACTGCTAGGTAATACATACAGGGAATGCCTAGGATATGGCAAATTAACACTATAAAACAGAAAGCAACTGGTGTCCATGGATTACAGAAAGATCCTTTTCAAATGTAGAGTGTCAGGAGATAAGAATTAAATATATCTTTAAAAAAGTAAAGAGAGCAGCAGAAAATTTTTGGAGGTGATGGTAGGTTTAAGGCACAGATCACAGTGATGGTTTCACAAGTATATACTCATTTCCAGACCCATCAAGTTATATACATTAAATGTGTATAGCTTCTTGTATGTCAATACCTCAATAGTGGTTTGAAAAACAAACAAAATAATTAAATAAATGGAAGACACTTAAAGGAAAAGACAAAATTCAGATAAGTGCAGAGAGGAGGAATGGAAGGGATACTTTCCTTTTCTAGCAAAGAATTAAATTCATACCAGGTCTCAAGTCAGAAACTGATTCTCCATTTTAGGTGCGGCCTTATTTATATTTTCCCTCTGGGAGCCTCAGGGGCGAAAGATTGGTCGTTGACTTTGGAAATGATTAACAACATTCTTAATTTGCTACTTGACTCATTTTTGTCCTCCCTGCACTGGTGAACATACATATTTTAGATGCTTATGAACAGTCAGGCAAAACAGCATGATGGAGTTAGCCACTGTTTTTACAGTTTTAGAGTGGCTGCAAAAGGATTCACAGTTGGCATCGTACTGGGAGAACTTAACAGTGATTTGTCTAGTATTTCCCAAATAATAATAAGTCACAATGCTGAATGCCAAAGTAACATTTAGTATAAAAATGAGAAATAATTCATAATAGAAAGGCTTAAAAAATTCAAAAGAAAAGTTCTTAAGGTCATTCCTACTCTAGTGTTGACTAAAACAAGCCCAGCGACTGGGGGAAAACTTAACTAATTTCACAACTAAGTAGCCAGGTGATTTAAGAAAAACTCAAGGGCTTCAGTTACAAGGAAAGAGAATGAAACGGTAGGATTTCTTACATTCTCCTTTAGCTATAAAGTTCTAAGGTTGATCCTTAGCCATGACACTGTTGCCTTCCACCGAGTACAGATTCTTATACATTGGTTCCTGACTTTTGAGTATGCTTAACTACTCCACTGAGTACAGACTCGTATACACTGGTTCCTGACTTTTGAGTATGCTTAACTAATTACTGGCTGCTCTTGTCCATCGCTCAGTGGTGTCTGACTCTTTGTGACCCCATGGACTGCAGAGCACTAGGCTCCTCTGTCCATGGGATTATCCAGGCAAGAGTACCGGAGTAGGTTGCATTCCCTTCTCCAGAGGATCTTCCTGACCCAGGGATCAAACCCGGATCTCCCGCATTGCAGGCAGATTCTTTATCGGCTGAGCTACCAGGGAAGCCCAATTACTGGCTAGCCTTGTAAAATATTACACCTACTAGTTTAGGTCTTGCTACTCTTAGAAATACTAGACCACAATATTGAAAGAAACTCTTTTTAAGAACTTTTTTATGTAGACCACTTCTAAAGTCTTTATTGAATTTGATACAATATTGTTTCTGTTTTGTGTTTCCGTTTTTTGGCTGTGAGGCCTGTGGGATCTTAGGTCTCCTGCATTGGAAGGTGAAGTCTTAACCACTGGACCGCCAGGGAAGTCCCTGAAAGAGATCTTTTAAATTAGTTATTTGTATAAACTACAGCCTGAAGCAACATCCTCCTTCAATTTCATTTCTATTCCTTACATCACTTATTCAAAACCAAAAGAAGTCAGGCACTGATCTTTCCTCTCATTTATGGGAGTTCAATATTCAATTGCATACACATTACTCATATTTACACAACATCCTGCATATATATTACCTATATACTTGCTGCACACACATTATAGGATTATCGAAAGAATAATATGAGTCATATGATCAAAGAACAAATGAGGCAAATAGTTCAGTTTGCCACAGTGCCAATTTAAAAACCTCTAAATATCATAATATTTAAATGAAAAAGAAAAAACTGCTTACTGTGGCCTAAGAAGTATACCTGGGGACAATTATGAAAAAACAGAAGAGTAATGATTCTCGGTAACACCTAATACAAGCCAAAACCATTTCTTAAGATACATAAAGAGGAAAAATGTTTAACACTTTAAGTCTAAACTGGGAAAAGACCAAGTTGCTGAATATAATTTTAAACAGAGGTATATAGGATGAGACAATCTAATGTTGAGTCTTTTTATTTTTTTTCTATTTTCATAGTCGCAATTTCTGACTCCTTCCAGTGAGGTCGCCAATGGTAATAAAGAAAACAAATGAGCACCCAGAAACTGAAAGAATGAGGAAAGTTAGAGCTCAAAGTTAAAATACAAAGTTGCTATTCCGTAACCTATCCTATGAGATAAAAAAAAAATTCAGATACTTGAATTTAGTCCCCAAAGAAAAGTCACCCTGTTAAATAAACTGCTTCACAATCCTCCTCTCTCTGAAGCTATTGTTATGAGCTTTTCCACCCCTGTTCCCATTAACACAAGAGCATAACCACCTCTGGCACACATGTGAAAAATGTAATAGCACCTGAACCTCGCCTTTTCCATTGCAGGTAATCCAGCAGAGAAGGCTGCAGTGGGAATGCGTGTCTTCTTGCCCAGGAATGCTGGGTTTCACCTGCGGAGTATGAGTGTGTAGAGTGTGAAGATGAAGTGGGCTGGAACAGTCAGGCAAACCGGGATGCGGAAGATCTGACTTTGCCTCGTGGCCTGAAGGGAGAGCCACATATGTGCTGCGGGTGGCTGGGACCAGGGAGGAAGGAGAACGGCTTTTCTTCTCCCAATCCTGGACATCTCTCTGCTCTGTTCGGTGGGATAGGAGGCATCCCATGGCCCTGAAGAGCTGCCGCAGAGCCCGCATCTAAACTACTATTGCGAGATAGGGATGTGCCACAACCCCCTGCTCTAGCCATGGCTTCCCCATTGTGCCCAGGGATTCAGGATAATGGAACTAGACTCGTAAGAACTTACTACTTTATGATGGCATTCAACATTCACACTCTAAAGAAAAGAAAATTTGTTTAAACTACCTAAGCCCAAGTATAGAAGCAGAAAAACAGGTGTGTGTCTCAGGCCTTGTCTAACCTGCAAAGGCATATCATTACGATGGCCATGCCCAATCTCCTGGAACTTAACCTGTGAATGGAACATTCATTGTCAAACACTGAACCATCCTTCGTCATTTCTTAATTGGGTAGGTGCATGCTCAGTTGTGTCTGACTCTTTCTGACCCCATGGACTGTAGCCCACCAGGCTCATCTGTCCATGGGATTTCCCAGGCCAGAGGACTGGAGCAGGTGGCCGTTGCCTTCTCCAGGGGATCTTCGCAACCCAGGGATCAAACTGGTGTCTCTTGCACTGTAGGCAGATTCTTCACCACTGAGCCCTCAAGGAAGCTCCCATCTCTCAATTATTCCTCTTTCAAACCCAGGTTTTTCTTGGGCTTCTAACAACTTTCAAAACTATTTCAGGTAACTCCTAGTTTTCTACCAAGGTTGAAGTGGCTAAAATGAAATTGGTTAATGTTAACACTGGGTCCAGTACCCAGAGCAGAATAAGCTAAGATTAGCAGGGATCTAGCTCCCTGCATGTGAGACAAAAGGTGGCATTTCCCTTCAACACACTGCCTGTACAAGAGGCTTCCTAACAGAACAAGATAGAAAAGACCCTCTGATCCGACAAAATGTTCTGAGAAGTATGCTGAGTCTGACCTCAAATTGAAAAGGACCTTATTTGCAAAGTAGTTTTTCTTAAAGATTGAGTCACAGTCTTATCAGGCTCTCAACATCTAAATACCAGTTTAAGCCAATATACTGCTGGCCCTCCAAATCCGCAGGCTCCCCATCTGTGGATTTGAGCAAACGCTGATGGAAAATATTTGAAAAAACTTTTTTTTCCAGATAATTCCAAGAAACAAAACTTAAACTTGCCATGGCTAGAAACTATTTATATAGTATTGACATTGTGTTAGGTATGACAAGTAATCTAGAGAAAACTTAAAGTGTATGAGAGATAAGTATGCATAGATTATATGCAAATACTATGCCTTTTTATGTAAGGGACTAGAACATTCATGGGTATCTGTGGGGAAGGCTGGAACCAATAACTTTCAGATACCAAGAGACTTCGGTGGTAGATAGAGAAACAAATTAAACGAACCATAAGATCATCTCAGCCTCAGAATGTGGGACACTCTATAGGACTTCTCACATGGTTTCTCCAATAAATTGATACCATTAAAAAATATGTATATACTACTTAGAATTAATAAAAACTTTAAAGATGCAATAACCAGTTGCAACTTGTAGACCATATTTGGCTCCTAATTTATACAAACCAAATATTAAAAGTCACTTGTGATAACCAGGGAAATTTAAACTAGACTGAGTATTAGATGACATTAGGGAAAAGTCTTTATCGGTTATAAATCTATCCTGAAGTATTTACAAGTGAAATGATAAGCTTACAAATGAAATTTTCTTTAATGTTCTCAAGAAAAAAGTGGGGGAGTAGATTAAACAAGATGGGGAAAATGTTGATTACTCTTGAAGCTAGTGATTGGTAGATGCAGGTCCCTTCTGGTCTCTTATGAATATTTCAGTTTTCATGACAAAAAAAGATTTTAAAAGCCAATGCATTATCACTGATCTAAAAAAGTACTTAAGTATCATTACAACATAATTTAATGCAGTGCAAAATGGAAATAATCTAAATGTTCTATAGGAGAAAAAAATGCTTAATCTTTGATAAACCAATCTGATGAAAATTAGACAGCCATTAAGATGACAATACAGAAGCGAGCAACAAAGAAAATGGTTATGGAATTATTAGTTTTAGAATAAGGACTACATTCACATTACAATCACAACTCTTTCACATATGTGTGAATATAAACAAAGAATAGACAAGTGTAAAAGAAAAACAAAATATCAAGTTGGTATGTCATAAAGTGATGAAATGTTTTTCTTTTCGGTGATATAATATTGTTTCTGAAACAAAAAACTGACATGAACAAAAGAACAAAAAAACTGATGTGGAGCTACATATGCTGAAATGTAACCTGATGCAGTGGAGAGAGCAGTGGCTTTGGAGTTAGACAAATATGGACAATTTAAATTATCTGAGAATCAGTTTTCTCATCTCTAAAATTGATATAAAATAATTGCCCTTTACTAAATCCCAGGTAGTGCCGGTGGTAATGAATCTGCCTGCCAGTGCAGAAGAAACAGGAGATGTAGGTTCAGTCCCTGGGTCAGGAAGATCCCCTGGAGAAGGGCGTCTCAACCCACTCCAGTATTCTTGCCTGGAGAATCCCAGGGACAGAGAAGCCTGGCAGGGGTTATAGCCCATGAGGTTGCAAAGAGGTGGACATGACTGAGCACACACACACACACACACACACCCCCCACATCTTTCCTTTAGGGATGCTACAAGGATTAGAGATGTAAGCAAGTATCTACCATAATACTTGGCATGTAGTAAACACGCTGTAAACAATACTTACTACTATTGTTTAGCAAGCATTCTGTAAATAATGCTTACTACTATTGTCATAATAAAAATATGCCAGAGTTTTTGACATTCTGGGGAGAGGTCTGTAAACAAACAGGAGAAAAGGAGGGGGCCTGAGGATGGATGGCCATGGATTTTCATGGTGGCATGGCTTTCACACAAAAAATGAAGACAGGACTTGCCTGGCAGTCCAGCAATTAACACTCTGCCCTTCCACTGCCGGGGTGCGGCTTCAATCCCTGGTTGGAGAACCAAGATCCTGCATGCCATGAGGGACGACCAAAAAATCATTAAAAAGAAATTTTTTAAATGAAGGTAGGGCAAAATTCAAGGAGGTTTTAAAATTTTATCTGAACCAGGTGGAGGTAAGGGTGAGCTGGAGAGGGGCCAAAGCTTGTCTGAGGGGCTAGTGTAATGAGGCAAAGGAGGCCACGAGAGGTAAAAAAAAGTCTACCCTACAGGAAGAACAGGAGAACCATGTAACACCACATTCAAACTACCCTGCAGCTTCCAAGCAAAACTGTGGTTCTAGAGGAAGGAGAAGGAAAGGAGGGAATGAAGAAAAAGTACCTAAAGGACCCCAAGTCTGAATAAGGTGCAAGAAATGTTTAACTGCCTCTATATGGGGCTAGAGAGATGCGACTTCTTGGTACTAACAAGCAATCCCTAACTGTGATTATGATGATAAATGACAGATTTTCAGAGCTTAAATGACCTGGAATTTTTAGAAAATTGCCTCATCCTGTCTCTCCATTTTACAAGATGAGAAAATTATATCCAGGAAAGAGAAGCCTCGGGAGACAATGGCAAGATTCTCTGGCAAAGCTACGGCTAGGATGCTGGCTTATGAACCTGAGACCAGTGCACTTGTACGCCATCATGCCAGTCCCCAGAATGGTTTGTTCCATAACCTCACCAAGTCAATCTTTTTCCCAGATTTATTAAACATACATAGCTTTCCATGTCTTCAACAAATAATAAAATACAAGCACTTATTCTCTTCATTAATATCCTACAGGTCAAAAACTTCCTACTAACTTCAGATTATTTTGTTGCATGAAACCAAAGAGAATGTATTGGATGTTCAGCAAAATTTCCATCGGCACCTACTAGGTAGCAGGCATATAGGAATGAAGGGCACAGGCCTTGTTGCCAAGGAGCTGACAATCCAGTGAAGAAGGCAAGCATGCATGCATGGAAGCATAATCCTGCAGGGACAGGTTGCGATGCTCAATGTGCTATGGAAACGAGGAAAGCGGAGGTCATTAGACTGAGAAGGGAGAGAAGGAAGAGAAAACTTCATTGCAGGTATTGCTGGAGGAGGCCCTGAGCATGAATGAATGAAGTCGAAAGGCAGGGACAAGGGACTTCCCTGATGGTCCAGTAGCTAAGACTCTGGACTCCAAGTGCAGGGGGCTTGGGTTCGATCCCTAGTTGGAGAACTAGATACCACATGCCTCAACTAAAGATCACACGTGCTACAACTAAGACCCAGAGCTGCCAAATAAATAATTTTTTTTTTAAAGGCAAGGACATAGAAGGTGGCCTAGCACAGTAGCTTAGTGAAAGGAGATAAGGACCCAAACTGTGAAAATGACCAGAAAATACAGCAAGCATACATAGGAGTCAGAGTTGGGTGGGACTTGTAGTGAGAAAAATCAGTCAGGCAAACCAGCAGCAGAGTTAGGACCAAAGTAAAAACCAACCTCTTTTTAAGTTGTAAGAAAGTATGAAAGAAAGGGAGAGAGAAGAACGTATTTCTTGTCTCTGAGTCCTAAGTATAATCAGGTGATTCAAAGGGAGTCACGGCCAGCTGAAGTATAAGAAGACTCCAAGAACAGATTTAATTCTGGTCTTGGACAGATTTCAGCAGCTGCCACCAAACCTACATCTCGGGGTGTGAGTCCTTGGGTGTGCAGATTTTGGCTTCCTGGCAAAAACTTTTTTATTATTTTTTTCTGGAATCTGGCCCCTTTTCTTCTGGCTTCCTTCCACCCTCACCTTTACTCTCCCCCTTGAGATCCATTGTGGTATTTAGAATAGAAATTCCAACTGAGAAATATTTGGTCTCTCCTCTGTGGACCTGTATGGCTCTCAATGAACAATGCTTCGAAACTATCCAGTGTTGACAACCCTCAATAGGCAGACCCTCCTTCTCCAAAAAATGACATCAATGGGCATCAAATTACAGAGACATATGATTACAAGGGAGAACTTTCAATATAGCCTATGATCCAAAGTCTACTTCAAAGAAAATTTCATGAGAGTTGCAAAATAAAATGCAGGTCACACAGGAAGGTGAAGCAAAGGTTCTTGGGGAAATGGACCACTTAGAAGCAAAAAAAAAAGCAGAAAACCAACACTGCTAAATGTGTACTTCCTTTGTGCTGGGCACCACCACGGGTACTTTACACTTATTATTTAATAACTTATTTTAAAACACACGTATTTTAGGAGGAAGGAAAGAAAAGACACATTTTCTTTTGTTTCATTCAATTTTATTCTTCCAAGTATCTCTCAATAATTTAGCACATTTTATCATTTCTACTAAAGATGAACTTGGAGATGATGAGAACAAGGAGATTTCTAGTGCTAGAATCAGAGAAAACCTATTTCTTCAAACCTATGTATGTGTATTCTTTATAAGAGTTCCCCCAGTTTTCAGATGACAGAGCATTTAAGGGTACTTACTGACATGAACATTAGTATTTCTTAAAATACATTGTGGGCAAAAGGTTTGCTAAATATTCTGCAGGTTTTGCCTTGTACTAATACATCCTTCTGTTCAAACTGAGTACATTTTCTGAAACCAGGTCCTGAGATGAGAATGAACCCAGGGAGAAGTCAAGAAAGCTTTACGAGGACTTAGCTCTCCTACCTAGCAGACTCTCTCTCGAGATTGCTCGGCAACCCTGACCACAGATTTGCATTCTTCTCTGCTGCATGCTTGTCTGGACCTATTAGACTATTAAAATATTAATAGGGTCTTGGTATCTGTCATTATTAATTTCAGAGAGTAACAAGGACATGCTGAGCCATAGTATTGATAGATTTGTAGAATATGTTAATCAGAACACTCATTACTCAGCTGTTACCATTTTTTTCAGATGGTTTTTCTCCACTAGTCGTTTTTGATATTTAACAATTTGTCATATCTAACTATCCACACTTGTTCCTTAGAAATCTATTTATATATGTATTTTTTAATGTCTTGATAGCAACAATTTATTTAACAATTGTTGTGCGCCCATCATAGAAGGAAAGAAAGTCTTCTGGAAAATACCTGGAGAATTTAGCTAAGAAATGAGTAGATTATGAAATGTGGCATAAAAATAATATGTTTCTGCTCTTGAAATGAGAAAGCTGAAGCATAAAGCTAAATGAGTTCCTAAGAATTAACAAGCATGAAGATCTAATCTTTTCTATTCAATAATTGTTGAAATGTACCAAGTTTAGATTTGGGATGTGTACTTAACAAAGGGAAACATACATATAGCACAACAACATCAAAACCCTCAGGATGGATCACTGCTCACGCCATACTTCAGACAACTATGTTACTTACTGCAGTAACCTGGCTCTCCAGGACCATGGCTCCAATGAAAGGGTGAGGGACATAGGTAGAACCAGAGAAGAATTTTCCTGGTTGCAATATCACCATCACTAGTTACAGAATACCCCTTAATGTGGCTTCAAGCAGAAATAGAAAGGTTTTCAATTCAGAGGATGAAATAGCCTCAGTTGGGCTTTGTCTCAGGTTGTCTCTATCACAGATCAGGTAGTGATATGTCTCTTCTTTGACATGGTCGTGGCTTTTCATGGTCCAGACTCATTAAATGACAAGTTAAAATAACAACAGAATGCTTTGCTTGTCCACTCGAGCCACAACTAAAATGCAAAACAAACAACAACCAACTCAAACAAACAGTTGAGGGAGGTGTTTTCCATCTTCAATATTGTACAGCTCAGGTTTAAATTGACAACCCAGGTCTCTTCTCATGACCCTGAAGCAGCTCATAGTTTTTCAGTCGTAAAATGTAAATCTCAGCCTACCTCCCCAAAGCACTGAATATTGAATTATGAGAAAGAAAACATTATATAGACTGGGATGTTCTGAAAATAGGGTGTTAAAATCAACCCATGATTCTCCAAAAACTCCTTTTTATTTTCTACTCCTGTCAACAGACATCTGAAAAATTAGTTCTTTCTCCATCCTCCACATGCAAAATATAATTGAAAACTCTTGTGTGAGTGAGGCTCCCGAATGGGTTCATTTATCATTCTGAAATCAGTGATCAGTCCATATTTCTTCAAGGGTGGAAAGTGTGATGGACAAGGCAAGAGAATGTTGACACCATAAATATCCTGAAGTTGTGGCTTTCCCATTTCATTCCTGACACGTGTACTTTCTCTTTCACCAGGGTCAAAAGTGGGTATGGCAGGAATGAATGAGTGTGGGTATGAGTGTATGTGAAAGAAAGAATGAAGAGTACTGTCATCAAGGGCCCTACTTCATTGACATTTGCTCCATCGAGGACTAAACTACTCACACCCTTCACGCCAGCCTTGTTGGCCACACAATGGCTCTCTTTGTCTCAGCCTTAGTAACTTTGCCACAGTGATACAATTGGATGATGCTACGATCTGGGATGCTGCGATCTGGGATACACCAGGTTCGTGTGGTGATGCCCTCACCCCTAATGTGCTGGTATTTGGAGATGGGGCCTTTGAGAAGTAAACAGGTTTCGATGAAGTCATGAGGGTAGGGCCTTCAGGATGGGATTGGTGTCATTATAAAAAGAGACACTGGAGAGCCACTCTTTCTCTCCCTGTAGGTGCTTAGAGATGAGGTCGAGTGAGCACACATGAAGATGGCCACGGTCTGCAAGTCAAGAAGGGAGACCTCACCAGAAGCCAACCATGCCAACACCCTTATCAGACTTACAGCCTCTGGAGTTGTAAAATAATTCCTTTCTGCGTCCATGTTATCACAGCCCAAGCTGCCTAAACCAGGTAAAGAGACAGAGACACTTTGGAAAGAGTGATTTCCATAAAAACTGGTTGTTCTAAATGCAACAATGGTTTCCTCTCCTTTGTACTCATATTTTATGAACTTTCATTGAAATAGACATCTCTTGGCCAGTGCCCAGGGCCCTCACCCTGAAGACAGCAATCAAACATATAAGAACTGAGGAGCAAGAGGCTGAATACAGCCCTTCTCAAATGATGGGGCAGCTAATGCCATTTCCTACATTCAAGGTCTAGTCAAATTACAGCAGGTATGACAAAATACAGGCTTCCCAGGTGGCGCTAGTGGTAAAGAACCCACCTACCAATGCAGGAAACATGAGACACGGGTTGAATTCTTGGGGAAGATTCCCTGAAGGAAGGCATGTCAACCCACTTCAGTATATTTGCCTGGAAAATCCCACGGACAGAGGAGCCTGGCAGTCTACAATCCATGGGGTTGCAAACAGTCAGACAGGACTGAAGTGACTTAGCATGCATGCACACATGACCAAAGGCACTTCCTGATCCTCCGACCAGAGAGCCACCCCTCGGGCTAACTGTAGGCTAAAGAGCCCTCTGCCGTCATCCCCACCCCCTAGTACATTCCCCCTTGTCTCCATGGTACCCGGTAAGCTGCAGTGAGTTAACTGAAGAAATTGCTGGCTTCTAACAAAGAGTAACTTAAGGAAAAGACTATTTTAAATAAAGGAATATATGTATATATATGTGCATATGACTGAATCCCTTTGATGTACAGCAGTAACTAACACACATTGCAAATCACCTAAGCCATGTCTGACTCTCTGCGACCCTATGAACTATAGCATTCCAGGCTCCCCTGTCCTTCACGACCTCCCTATACTTCGTTTAAAAAAAATTTTTTTTAAAGGAGAAGAAAACTGCTAAATTCTCCTATACCAACCAGGTTTGTTCAGTTTTTCAAGCTTTCTATTTGACTCCTTATGGTTCTGTTACATTAAGACTCCTCCAAGGTCAAAAGAGACCTTGGTTTACTAGGTCTAGAGCTAGGTTTACTAGCTGCCAAGGATCAAAACTGCAAAAGTTCCCAGAGACAAGTAAGTTTCTAAAAAACTAAGTTTTCACTTGCTTAAAAAAAAAAAAAAAAAGAATAAAATGTCAACACCGTGCAGGCAAGTACAGAGATGGAAATGAAAGCTCTGCCTATCACCGCAAGCTTTATTTTTTTTTTAATAAAATTGATTTGGATCAATTTGAGATAACTGCTGGGAGATGCCAGGTTTTATTTTAGCTACATCATTTGTTTTTGTTTCTGATCTGGGTTCTGAGAGGAATGCTGCCAGTGTTTTTCCAGTAGCACAATACAGTTCTAGAAGAGTTAAAGTAAGAAACCCTACCTGCTTAATCTGCCAGAAAACACAGGAGAGGAGCAATCAGCCCTGGGAAGAGGTGCTCTGAATGAGGTATGCCTGGCTGCTTTAGGCCATGCTGTCTGTCAGTCTTTCAAAATTCAAGTCATTACCAGATGCTGATCTACTATAATATTGTGATATTTTATCTGATTACACTTACCTGATTGTGCCTTATCTGCTATTTGCCTTCCCATTCTTCCATGTATATTAAATGCAGGTGCTTTTATTATTCTGAGAGCTAGAAAGTGTTGACTGCTCTGAATATAAATGGGGATATTATATCATTAACTTGCTCCAAAAGCAGGGCCATTCACTGTGTAAATCACATGCAAGGCACCTAGTGGAGACACAATAAACCATAATGTCTTGAGAAAGAAAGCAACGGAATGGATAAGGAGATAAAAATTTAAGGCATTGTTAAAGAAGGGTAATCTTCGAAATCCTATTTGATTCTTTCAAACTAGCATTTGTTGATAATACAATCTTTACATTAGAAACTTTTTTAACTTCATAAAAAAAGCTTTGGGGGGAGGCAGCATCATATGGAATGCTATCACTAATAGGATTGCATAGAAACACAATCACTAACCTTCTATGGCTTGTCTAGGTTAGAAGAGCATTTCAGAAGTACCAAGGCTAATCTTTCAGCGATGTCTACTCTGCTTTGGCAAATACAGTCTTACCCAACCCGGGTGTACTTAAACAAGATGAACAAAGGACCAAATGCTCTCAGCATTTCCAGATGTTGAAAGGTGAACAGTTTAGAATCTGGTTGTAAATTTCAAAGGAAGTAATCAGCAGCGAATTAAGGCAGAACTGTGACCACATGTGGCTGCCCAACCGTCTGGGGTTGGGGTTACATGCTCTGCTTAGTTCCCACTAGGTTGGCCTCACTGAAAGTTAATCCACAGCTATTTAAGTGGAAAGTTTCAGAAAAATCTATTTTCAGAGCAAATGTTATGTGAGAGCTTCAGTGAGCCACTGCCCTCTGTTGGATAGGATATCGGATGGCCTGTTCATTTGTCAGCGTGTCAGATTCCTCCACCAGGTAGCAGCTGGGAGCCAGGCCTTGTAAAGGAACTCGGCTGACACGCTGCCTGGAGCAGGGTGGCCGGAGGCATCACCTGACTCTCAGGGCTGAATGTGTGAGACAGGAAAGAACCCGTCGTGAGGACAGCTGGGAACAGGAGGAGTAAGCTCCTCTAGGCCGTGACATCAAGGAGGATGTGCTTTCTGCTCCCACTTTCCTCCCAAATTCCGTGTGAGCCGACAAAGCCTAGAGTGTGAGTGCTATTTCTGTCTCCCCCGACCCTCAATCTTCCCCCACACCTCCCCAGCTGCTACGTATAAACGCATGCCTGCATGCATGCTAAGTCACTTGAGTCGTGTCCAACTCTTTGTGACCCTATGGATTGTAACCCACCAGGTTCCTCTTTCCATGGGATTTTCCAGGCAATAGTACTGGAATGGGTTGTCATGCCCTCCTCCAGGGAATCTTCTCCACCCATGGATCAAACCCTGAACCTGGAGAACATCCAAGTCTCCTGCAGCTCCTGTATTGTGGGCAAATTACTGCTGAGCCACTGGGAAGCTCTTATAAATGCACAGAACAGTCTCTTTTCTCTTAACTGAACAATCATATATTGAAAACACCTCTATTATTTTTTACTTTCATACCTGATTTATTTCATTATTTAAAAAATTAGACAATAATCAAATCATTATAATAATCTTAATAAACTTTTTCAAGCCCCTCCCTAATGGACCACCTCCTTCAGCCATCATTTTTCTGATTATTATTTTTTATTGGAGTATAATTGCTTTAGAAACTAACATAACTTTGTAAAATACCTCTTTAGGTCTAGTTTGCTCTTTAATTAGAGAATCCTCTATTATTCCTAAATGATAATGCTTGAAAGCAAAGCACATATATGGATAGTCTGATCTTTTCAATGATCCCATATTTACACATGTTTTCTCTGGAAAGACATTGTAATAGGTTTCTTGTAACATGATGCTGGGGCTGAGGGTGGGCCACCCCAGAATATGCTACAATGGCATATTAATTATTTTTAATTGAAGCTGCTTCAGAAGCAGTGAACCCAAGAGGAAAATTCTGACCCTCTTCCGTCTCTCTGAAAAGCAGGAAATAAATCTCTCATGTGAAAAGTGCACTCCCAGGGACTTATCTGGCGGCCCTGTGGTTAAGAATCCACCTTCTGATGCAGGGGACATGGGTTCAATCCCTGCTCGGGGAACTAAGATGCCATGTGCCACATGGCAACTAAGCGTACGGGCCACAACTAGAGAGCCTGCATGCTGCAATGAGAATCCAGCACAGCCAAAAAAATAGTGCATTTATCCTGCATCTGAAAGTAAGACAGCCTTACAGCGGAGACAGAGAATTATAGCCAGGAAGCCTCCTGTTACTTTTTTTATTTACTACCCCAAACCCAAATTCTTTACAAATTACAGGTGCCAAATCTAAGTTTCTTTATCCTGTCAATTCCTCATTAATTGTTTCTTTGACAGCTCATACAACTCAATATCCAAAAAAAAAAACAATCAAAAAATGGGCAGAAGAACTAAATAGACATTTCTACAAAGAAGACATACAGATGGCCAACAGGCACCTGAAAGGTGCTCAACACCAGGAATTATTAGAGAAATGTGAATCAAAACCATAATGAAGCATTACCTCACACAGGTCAGAATGGCCATCATCAAAAAATCTACAAATAGTAACTGCTAGAGAGGGTGTGAAGAAAAGGGAACCCTCCTGTTCCAATGAAGAGAATGTAAATTGGAGTTGCTACGATGGAAAACAGTACAGAGGTTCCTTAAAAAATTGAAAATAGACTTGTCATATGATCCAGTGATCTAACTCCTGGGCATATGTCCAAAAAACATAAAAACACTAATTCAAAAAGATACATGCACCTCAATGCTCATAGCAGCCCTGCATACAATAACCAAGACATGGAAGCAACCTAAGTGTCCATCAATCAATGAATGGATAAAGAAGATGAGGTATATTTATAAAATGTAATGTTACTCAGCCATACAAAAGAATGAAATACTGTCATTGGCAGTAACATGGATGGACCTGGAGAATATCATACCAAGTGAAATAAATCAGACAGAAAAAGACAAATATTATACTGCATCACTTATATATGGAATATAAAAAGATAATACAAATGAATTTATTTATAAAACAGAATGGACTCACAGACATAGAAAACAAACTTAAAGTTACCAAAAAGCAAAGGGAGTGAGGAAGGATAATGAGGAGTGTGGATTAAAAGGTACACACTATTATACATAAAATAGATAAGCAACGAAGATTTACCATGTAGCACAGGGAAGTAAATGCAATATCTCATAATAACATATGCTAGAAACTAATCTGACAAAATATATGTAACTGCATCACTTTGCTGTATGCCTGAAACTAACACAGCATTATAAATCAACTATACTTCAATTTAAAAAAATATATATTGTTTCTTTGTTGTCACTTCTTAGGTCTCATGTCTATAAGACCTCCGTGGGCATGAGTTAAAATTTATTCCTCCTATGAATCTGTCTTGTGTCAATTTTATTATTAGTCCAGCCAGAAGAACTCAAGGGGCAGAAGGGCAAATTTCCCTTTCCTTGACATTGAATACGTTTCATTTATTTGTTTATATATAAAATAAAATTTAACTGGATGTTATTTTAGACAGTTTAGGAGGTCCATTCTTAAAAATTGTTAAAATTAGTGAAAAGGTGAAATAAATATCCTAAACATAAAAGCTAAAATTATAAAGCTTCTACAAGAGAGTATTGGAGAATATGTTCATGACTCATGAGTCAAGATTTCTTAGTTTACACAAAGCAATAACCATAAAAGAAGACAAAAACAGACTTCATCAAAATTAAAAACTTTTGCTCATCAAAAAACACCATTCAGAAAATGAACAGGCAATCCACAGACTTGGAGGAAACACTGGCAGAACGTATATCTGACAAAGGATTATTATCCAGGGTATACAAAGAACCATGGCACTTCAACAATAGAAGACAGACAACTAACTAAAAATGGGCAAAAGATTTGAAGAATCAAAAGTACATATGCCTGAAGGGCCAATAAGCACATGAAAGAAATGCTCAACCTCACTTGTTCTCCAAAAATGCAAATTAAAACCACAAGGAGACAAGACTACACACCCACCGGAATGGCTACAGTCAAAGAAACTGACACCAGCCATCAGTGGAAGTGGGGACGGAGCTCCTGAATCAACGCTGTCCACGGAAGGGTAACTGACACGACTGTGCTGGGAACCAGTCGGGGAGCTTCTTCTGAAACGAAGCATATATGCACCCTACAGTCAGCACTTCCACTGAGGCACTTATCCAATATAAATGAAAATTGACACATTCACAAAAAATACTTGTGACGTTTACAGTGGCTTTACTCATACTGCCAATAACTAGAAAGGTTCATAGCGCCCATCAACAGAAAACTAGATGCTTACATGGTGGTGAGCAATGAAACTAGCAACACAAAAGAACAAATGACTGACACATGAAAGAATATGGGTAACTCTCACGAATATTATGCACTGAAAGAAGTCTTGTACACCAAAGAGTATACGTCATATAATCTCATTGACATGATGCCATAAAATAAAACTAATCTACAGTGGAAAACATTCAGAACAGGGGTTACCACTGGGCCTTGGAGGAGAGATTCACTAGGAATAGGAGTGAGAGAACTTTCTGTGTTCTGTGTCTTGATAGCTTATATGTGTATATATGTTTGTCAAAATGCAATGAACATACTCTTAAGATGGTGCATTTCACTGTAGATTTTAAATGCTAATATTAATAATATGCCTCTAAAGTATTTAGGGGAAGTATACTGATGTCTTTGATTTACTTTGAAGTAATCACAAATAATAAGATGGGTTAATGCATTGATAACTATGTAATAAAGCAAGTCCAGTAATGCTAATAGTAGAATCTAGCAGCTGGGTATGAGGGTGTCCCACAGCAAAATTCTTACAATGTTGCTACTTGCTTGAAAATTTTCACATCAAAATGCTAGAAAACATGAAACAACATAAATATGAACTACAATACACACAACACTAACTTCTTATTTGGTCATTTATTAAGTTTCAAATTATAATTATAGAAAAAGGCTTATTTTTTCAAGTCCTAAAGACACAAGCTAGCAAAGTAATGCTCAAAATTCTACAAGTCAGACTTCTACAGTACGTGAACCATGAACCTACATATTTTCAAGCTGGATTTAGAAAAGGTAGAGGAACTAGAGATCAAATTACCAACATCCGTTGGATCATTGAAAAAGCAAGAGAGTTTCAGAAAAACATCTACTTCTGCTTTAATGACTACACCAAAGTTTTTGACTGTGTGCATCACAACAAACTATGAAAAATTCTTCAAGAGATGGGAATACCAGACCACCTTACCTGCCTCCTAAGAAATCTGTATGCAGGTCAAGAAGCAACAGTTAGAACTGAACATGGAACAACAGACTGGTTCCAAATCGGGAAAGAAGTACACCAAAGCTATATATTGTCACTCTGCTTATTTAACTTAAATGTAGAGTACATCATGCGAAATGCCAGGCTGGATGAAGCACAAGCTGAAATCAAGATTGCCAGGAGAAATATCAATAACCTCAGATATGCAGATGACACCACCCTTACAGCAGAAAGTGGAAAAGAACTAAAGAACCTCTTGATGAAAGTGAAAGAAGAAAGTGAAGAAATTGGCTTAAAACTCAACATTCAGAAAATTAAGATCATGGCATCCGGTCCCATCACTTCATGGCAAATTGATGGGGAACAAGGGAAACAGTGAGAGATTTTATTTTCTTGGTCTCCAAAATCACTGCAGATGGAAACTGCAGCCATGAAATTAAAAGATGCTTGCTCCTTGGAAGAAAAGCTATGACCAACCTAGATAGCATATTAAGAAGCAGAGACATTACTTTACCTACAAGTTCCATCTAGTCGAAGTTATGATTTTTCCAGTAGTTGTGTATGGGTGTGAGAGTTGGACTATAAAGAAAGCTGAGCACCGAAGAATTGATGCTTTTGAACTGTGGTGTTGGAGAAGACTCTTGAGAGTCCCTTGGACAGCAAGGAGATCCAACCAGTCCATCCTAAAGGAAATCAGTCCTGAATATTCATTGGAAGGACTGATGCTGAAGCTGAAACTTCAATACTTTGGCCACCTGATACGAAGAACTGACTCCTTGGAAAAGACCCTAACACTGGGAAAGATTGAAGGCAGAAGGGGACGACAGAAGATGAGATGGTTGGATGGCATTACTGACTCGATGAACATGAGTCTGAGCAAACTCTGGGAGTTGGTGATGGACAGGGAAGCCTGGCGTGCTGCAGTCCACGGGGTCACAAAGAGTAGGACATGATTGAACAACTGAACTGAACTGAAGACACACACAAACAAGCTTAACTTTATTAAGCTCCACAAAGCAGGGCTCTTTGCCTGTTTAACTGATTAGAAGTACCCAGTCTGGCTGGCATAAGAAAGAAAGAAAGAGAGAGTGTTAGTGGCTTAGTTGTGTCTGACTCTTTGCAACCGCATGGACTGTAGCCCACCAGGCTCCTCTGTCCATCAGATTCTCCAGGCAAGAATACTGGAGTGAGTTGCCATTTTCTCCTCCAGGGGATCTTCCCAACCCTGCATCTCCTGCATTGACAGGTGGATTCTTTTCCACTGAGCCACCTGGGAAGTCCCACATAAAATAGAGCACTGACTAAAAATAGAGATGTATCTACAGCTACCAATTGTCTGCCCTTACTATTCCCATTAAATAAAAATGCCCATTTGGCACTCTCTTCATGCGCCATCTACGATTAGTCACTTCTATGCTGTTGGAACATAGCTCAAAAATGTAAAATGCCTCTATCAATGATTAATGATGCTCTTACCCATTGCGTGCAACTACTCAAGTGAGGAGATGCTGCTTCGCCTGACATTCACAGAAGGGCACCAGTGGCATTTAGGAACAAACAGGGGTAAAGTAGTTGATGGTTCGTGGGTGCCACAATTTCCCAGGATGGTACTCCGATAATCAGACAAAACCTCCTGTCACCATCAAGGCTTTGTTTATTTTCTTGGCTTCTAGCTCCCTCATACGTTTTAATCTATTCAGATCCTTGGAGCCACAAAAACACTTGTATGGTGTGTGAAAGAGTCTCTGGTTCCAGAAGTAACTTTGTCTCTCCATAACTGGAGGTAGTTAAGATCCCTATCCTAAAATGATGTCCCATTATGATGTGCAAAAGTCCAGTTATCAGCCATTCATAGTGGAAAACCATAGGACAAAGAAAAGAATCTGGCTTTGGCATCAGAAAAATGAAACTTGGCTCTATTTTCCTGGGTTGTTTTGGACATGGCATCTAAGAAGTGGGGAGAACTATCACTCCCCACTGTTTCATGATGGAAGACAATGTATATAAAGTACTTTGCACAGTGCCTGACACACAGGTAACTCATTAACATTATTATTATCACCATTACGTTTATTGCTAGAGTTGCCATTTCCCTGGGTTTTCTCTTCATATATTACCCACACTCAGAGCAGTGACATTTGAGGTCCACACTGTCTTTGTTTGATGGGGTTTCTTTCCTCGTTGGGGCCCGGGCAGCAATGACGGCATGAATCCCTTCAGTAGGAAGGACACTTCAAAAGAGGGAGTGGGTTGGCAGAAAGGCACCTGGCCTGTTTCACAGCTGTGTCTAAGGCTATCCATCCCAAATAGTTAACATTCCCCATACAGCAATTTTGTCCTTGCCAAGTGCCATAGTGAAACAAACAAACAAAAAGTCTGTCCAAATGTAAAAAGGCAGTAAGAAGCAATGCAATGAAGCAAGCACTGTATATGAAGGTTATTTAAAATGTGACATAATTTTTTACATCTGTTTCAAACTTCTAACCACCCTTCGTGCTTATACCTGCCAAAAGCCTGAGATAACAGCTGATGGCACCTTCGGGACCACTTCCAGGCCTCTCCTGCCTTCTCGTTCCTCATTTGCAGAGATGTGTAAAGGATTACGTGGGTCCACATCTCACTTGAAAGTTCAAATCATATTCACTTGCTTTTAGATCATCCCTTTGTTCATTTATAGAGCCAGGGAATGTTTCCAGGTTCCAAACAGGGAAACAGGGGCTGTTAGGCAACATACCTATCAAACAACTACAACTTTATAGTCCCTGTAGCATAGTTACTAGAGAAACACAGCAAGACCAGGAAATGTCTTTAGCTATCAAGGTTATACTTTTATACAAGGTAATTGACACATAGATAAATAGATAATCTCTAAGAGCCTGCATAACCCAGCCTCATAAAATACACCAAAAATAAAACCACTAGGCCACACAAATATTTTATTAGCAGGTTTTCACAGCTCTGATGAGGTTTTCACTGATGACATCTATATTTTCTCATCTCAAGACATCAGAGACAAATTCAACAGTCATGGCAAATTTCCATGATAGCAAGTTAAACAGTAGAGTTTCTAGAAGCTGCACAGGGTGTCTCCCACTGAAATTACAATATACCTCCACACACCAATGCTCAGTTGCCGACCTGTTAGTCTTTGTTGGTCTGTAAAAATCCCTGGGACTCACTGAAATCCAAGGGTCTGAATTAGAAAGCCCACACAGCATTCTTATAAGTCAAGAGACGTTGAGTAGCTATTTGCTTACAGCCTAACTCATCCATCTAGAGATTGATCTCTGCCAAATTCTCCTTGATTCTGTTACTCTGTTATTTATGAGGACTGTGGCATCATGTTTCAGAAATTACCAACCAGTCAGCACTGATGGGTATGTATTTTTCTTGCTCACTCAGTGGCAAAACACATATATAATGAATTCTTACGAACTTTATCTCTTTCAGGGAAAGTCAAAATAACTGCTGACTCAATGATCTGCCACACAACATATTCCTGGATAAAAGAGAGGTCCCCCCCCCACCCGCTGCCCCATTTTTTACTGAAGTATTTCAAAACTTCAGCATTTCCAACAAGAACAGAGAAGTACCAAAGACTAGCAAAACAAGAAACTGGTCCATGACTGAGAAATTGTTTATGAATACTTTTATACCATTTTAAATTTGCTCTCAATGGAAAGACAGCAACAGATTAATTGCCCACATGTCCATTTGATAAAAAGAATTGTTTTAAACAAACTTATTTTACTTTTATGGCTGCAGATAGGAGTTATTAACCATCTGCCTTTGCATTATTTAAACATTATACAAGTAAACCTTTTTTTTTTTTTACAGCCAGAAAACAGTTGTTCATAGAATTGTACATTTATTCCCCAATAATTCTTCTTTGCCACTTTAATAAGGGCTTAAAGTTACCATCATGTCAACTCTTTTTAAAATTCATTACCTATAATACTAAGAAAAACAGATGACAATACAATTATTTTATTGCAAATAAAGAAGGCTTAAAAGAGATTGTTTTAAAAACTGTATGAGCAGTAGGGAATTCCCTGGCAGGCCAGTGATCAGGACTCCATGCTTTTACTACCAAGGTCCCAGGTTCAATCCCCGGTCAGGGAACTAAGACCCCATAAGTTGTGCAGCACACACATACACACACAAAAAAAAAACCACTAGCAGTATCAATTATCTCCTCTTGAGAAAACAGTTAAGAGGGGGAAATGACAATCTAAGTTATAACTCACACTGATAAAGGAAATGAGGGTGACCAGTTGAAAGTTGCAATAATAATCTTACATAGGCAAGGACCTATGTAAGTAACAAAATACGGCTAAACAAATTAATATTTTACCTCTCTGCTTCTACGAAACACAGAAGTGAGTAGGCCTGCAGAATCAGACACTATGTCATATGGAAAGACAATTCTTCGGTCTCAGACTTCTAGTTTCAGAATTCTGAGAAAATACATTTCTGTTGTTTAAGGTACCCAATCTGTGGTACTTTGTTCTGGCTGCTGTATAGCAAACTAATACAGAAAAGCTATTAATATCTTCATGATCCATGTAGCATGTGCTGAAATAGCATTAATAATCATTTTAATAGTTTTATTAAAATTTATTCCGGATGTTTAAAAAAAAAAAAACAGTTCTTTGCTATATAAGGCAAGGAAATAGAGGAAAATAGGGGTAAAGAGAGGTGGAGAGATAAGGCTTAAGATCTGCCTTCAGATTTATTAAGATTACAGAAACAACCTGCGGCTTCCCTGGTGGTCCAGTGGCCAAGACTACATGCTGTGGAAACCTGGCCAGGGAACTATATCCCACCTGCCACAACTAAGAGATACCACGTGCCACAACTTAAAAAGGGGAAAAAAAAAGAACCCATGTGCTTCAGCCAAGACTCAGAACATCCAAAAAAATGTATTTATATATGTATGTATACATATTTATTTAAATATCACTTTTTTAATAAAAAGGGGAAACACCCTAAGGAACAGAAATCAGAATAAACTAGCCAAAGCCAAATCTACACCGGAGACAAACTGAACGAGAGACGAGAGGGTGGCACAGAGCTCTGAGGAAGGGCAGAGGCCTCCCCAGTCCCTCCGCTGAGACTGAGCAGGAAATGCAGGGGAGGAAACTGCTGAGGCCGAGAGAAGAACCACCTTCCGCACACGAGGTGATGGTGCTCAGCATCTACACGAAGCCAAGAGCAGTGCTTGTTCACAAAAGCCAGGCTGGAAAACCTCATGACCTGCAGGGCACTTGACTAAGTACATGAGCGGGCTTTTCTGCAGCAAGGGGGACTAATTACTCCTATAATCAGCATGTTCCAGTTGGGCTTAACAAATCTTAAAAGCAAGAATGGAAAGGAACAAACTGTTTACAATAACTTAACTGTGCCCCAGGAAAAAGGCTCAAGGCCATTTACATTGAATGAAAATATCCAGCACCCAACAAGGTAAAAGTCATATTGCCTGGTATTCAACTAAAAAATTGCCAAGCCTGTACAGAAACTAGAAAATGGGACCCATCATTAGGAGAAAAATTTATCAATTGAAACTAACCAAGAACTGACACAGAAAAAGGAGATGAGTGCTTTTAAAAAGCCATTCTATTTTCTGTATGTTCAAAATAACAAGCAAAGATATGAAAAATATTTAAAAGATGGAAATTAAGCTGACTAAATTTAAAATTACAATGGAAAATATGAGAAATACATTCTATGGGATTAACAGCAGGTTAGAAACTACAGAAAAAAGATTGCTGAATCTGGAAGACAGAAAAGAGAATTTTTAAAAATGAATGGAGCAGCAGTGAGCTATGATAAAAAAAAATTTTAAGTATACCACATACATGCAAAGGAAGTCCCTCCAAAGAAAAAGAGGGAAATAAAAAAAATTATTTGAAGTAATAATGGTAATAATAAATAATAATTATTTTGAAAAATAAATAATAATTGTTCAAAGTAATAATGGTTGAAAATTTTCCAGATGTGATGAGAATAATAAACTCACAAATCCAAGAACAACAATGACTCTAAGCACACGAAACATGAAGAAAACTACACACAACCACATGGTAATCAAATTGCTCAAAATTAGTAATAAAGAAACCAGTAAAAAGCACTCAGAGAAAGACATGTTATACAGAGGGATAATAAGGACAGGAGATATCTCACTGGAAACAAGCAAATGAGACCACAATGACGCAACATCTTCCAAATACTAAATAAGACAGACAATAGCAGGTATTGAAGGGAACTGGAACCCTGATATATTGCTGGTAGGAAAGTCAAATGGTCTAGCCATTCAGAAAACTTTTGTGAATTCCTTGAAAAGTTAAACACGGAGTTACTATATGATATAGTAATTCTACTCTTAGGTATATAGCCAAGAAAACCAAAATGAAAACATTTGCCTACACAAAAACTTGTACATGAATGTTTATAGAAGCATTATTCACAATAGCCAAAAAAACTGGAAATAACCCAATAATGAACCAACTAATGAATGAATAAACAAAATGTGATATGCTAATGCAATGAGAAACTATTTAACCATAAAAAAGAAACAAGTATGGCCTCTGCTACAATATGGATGGATCTTGAAAACAAGCCAGATACTAAAAGTCACCTATTGCAAGATTCTATTGAGAAGAAATGTCCAGAATAGGCAAATTCTACATGGAAGAGTTTATTAATGTTTGCCAGGGGCTTGGAGAAGGTGGGCGTGGAGAGACTGTTAATAGGTAAAAAGTTTCTTTGGAAGGGGTGATGAAAATATTCTAGAATCACATAGTATTGATAAATGGGCTTCCCTGGGAGTTCAGTGGTGAAGAATCTACCTGCCAATATAAGAGACATGGGTTCAGTCCCTGCATTGGGAGGATCCCCTGGAGAAGGAAATGACAATCCACTCCAATATTCTTGCCTGGGAAATATCATGGACAGAGGAGCCTGGTGGGCTACAGTCCATGGGGTTACAAAAGATTTGAACACAACTCAGCAACTAAATTAAAACAACAACACGAATGCATAGCTTTGTAAAAACCTCTGAACTGTACATTTTAAAACAGTAACCTTTATGGTATGTGAATTATATATCAACAAAACCATCAAAATAAAAGAAATGATAGAAATATATTATTATAGAAGATACATAAAAGCTGAGAGATAGGGTTACATATGATATGCTGTGTACAAATACTATTCATAAAAAATGAATATGAAGAAATTTCAAAAAATAAATAAAAGGCAGAGATTGCAACATTGGATAAAAAAATTAAGACCCAACCATATGCAGCCTACAAGAATTACAATTTAAAGACAGAAGTAGATTAAAAGGTAGGATAAGATACACCATGGGCTTCCCTGGTAGCTCAGTTGGTAAAGAATCCATGTGCAATGAGGAGATACAAGGGACATGGGTTTGATCCCTGGGTTGGGAAAAACCTCTGGAGTGGGAAATGGAAACCCACTCCAGTATTCCTGACACTTTACTACTATACATTAACATTAAGCCCAATTTGTGGTGATTTGTTATGTGGCAATATAAAACTAATATGTCCTTTCTTGGTAAGTAAAAAGTACACACAGAAAATCAGTAAGAACATGGAAGATTTGAAGAACACTATTAACCAACCTGATGCAGTTGACATTTATATAACACCCCACCAGACAACAGCAGAACATGCCTTCTTTTTCAGTGATCAAGGAATACTTACCAACATAGACCCTACTTTAGGCCATATTACAAATCCCAATAAATTTAAAAGGAGACAAGTCATGCAAAATATGTGCTATGACCAAGTAGAATTAAGTTAAAAATCAGTAACAGAAAGATTTCAAAAATCTCCTAATATTAGGATCCTAAGTAACATTCGAGCTTCCCTGGTGCCTCAGCGGTAAACAATATCCCTGCAATGCAGGAGATGCCAGAGACTTGGGTTCTGTCTCTGAATAGGTAAGATCCCCTGGAGGAGGGCATGGCAACCCACTCCAGGATTCTTGCCTGGAGAATCCCTTGGACAGAGGAGCCTGGAGGGCTACAGTCCATGGGGTTGCACAGAGTCAGACACGGCTGAAGTGACTTAGCATGCACGCATGCAAAAAACATATATCTATTAATCAGTAATCCATGAGTCAAAGAAAAAAATTAAGAGGAAATGATCCTATAAAAAGATTACAAATCTCTACAAAGACTGAGCAACTAGAGTATTACAAAGTTTTAGGTACATGAACGACCAAATGTAGACTTAATTATTGCATTTAAATATTTTAACATGCAACTTCTATAGAAGATAATGAGCTTCTATCACAGGTGTAGAAACAGGATTGTTATACTATCAAGTATTTTTCCTATAGGCTGACAAAAAGAAGCTGTCTCTTAGTCTGATGGCAATGAAAGACAGAAGATAAATCACTGTTGTGCAAACCAATTTATTTAGTCACTTTAGACTGCCGTTATTTATGACTTGTCAGCACATGCTGTTAGTTCAATTAAATACAAAAATCTTAAGTTCTCTTTTTTCCCCACTCACATCTCTTTTTTAAAAAAGACACAAAATTAGAACATTAAAAAAACAGTTTAAATGTGTTTCTATTATTTTACTCAGGCATTGTTTATTAAACATCCTGCAACAAAAGAAAGACTTACTCATTGCTTTGACTAGTTAAATTTAAACATTTACAGGGTCTGGATATGGAAACATAACTTGGAAGCTCTCCTTTCAGGGTAATACAAAAACAAAAATTTAAAACAAGGCCCTCAGAGAAAGTGTACCTTGCAACAAGCACTGAATTGCCAGGAAGCTAGAGACAGCAAACTCACAGCTATTAAAAAGTTGGATTTCTTGACTTGATACATTTCAGATAGATTATATATTCATACTTGTTACATACACAGTATGCGATATTTCACTTTGACCATATCACAGAGTTCTCATCATTTAACTACAATCACTTTTTAAAAATCTTACTTATATCAAATACCAGACATATGGGGGCACATGTTGCCATGGAAAAGCATGATATTTAGAGAGTCTGCCAAGAGAGTAATATCAAGCACTGTATATTAAACATATGTACCGCCTACCCCGGCCAGGCATAAAAGCCTGTTATTCCTAATTACGTTCCTCACTGAATTTATACCTTTAAAGAAAAAAAACACAGGCCACTAGTTCTGGGGCTAATTTCAGTTTTCAGTGAAACCATGTCTCAAGCTTCAAATGACATTATGTGGCCATCCACGAAGGAATACACAAGTCCATTTTCTTTATTCTGTTGTTTCAGTGAACAGAAACTATATATATTCTGACAAACTTAAGAGAGTTTGGCTGAAACTAGGGCTCAAAGCAGATATAAGAGAACATAACAGGGTGTTTTCAAATAGTTGCCTAAAGACAATGCCTCATTTATCCAATAAATCAAGAAAAGATAGCATCACCTATTCAATGGACAGTAATTTGAGCAAACTCCAGAAGATAGTGAAGGACAGGGGAGCCTGGCTGCCCAATACATAAATATGTATTCTTTTTACACACAAACATCTGCTTTTTGCACATTTTTGCAACAAAAATTCGCCACCACCACCACATGAACTTCATTTCTTATAGACTCAGATTCATCATTAGAAACATCAGTTTTCACACCATAGTGATACTAAGGGCAAACGACACCTCCTGAGTGAGACTATTTGCCCTGTACCAAATGGTCTCCAAGGACCACATAACCAGAGCGCTTTCACTTCTTTCATCGTGAGTTGTCATTTCTCCTAGTGGACGGGCTTTCTCTGTACATCCCCAGAGCTCCCTCGCTCCCCTCCAATATTCTCTGAGCTTTAGGAATTAGCAGCCACACTTTACACACCATTCTACAATACTGACACTTTATAATTTCTCGATTATATGTACTACATCTTTTTTTTTTTTTTTTTACTGAAGTATTGTTGTTGTTGAGTTGCTAAGTTGTGTCCAACTCTTTGGCCCCATGGATTGCAGCACGCCAGGTACTCCGTCCTTCACTATCTTCTGGAGTTTGTGCAAGTTCATGGCCATTGAGTCGGTGATGCCATCTAACCATCTCATCCCCTGCTGCCCCCTTCTCCTTTTGCCTTCAATCTTTCTCAGCATCAGGGTCTTTCCCAATGAGTCAGCTCTTTGTACTAGGTGGCCAAAATACTGGAGCTTCAACTTCCGCATCAGTCCTTCAGTGAATATTCAAGACTGATTTATTTCTTGAAGTATAGTTGTTTTACAATGCTGTGAATCAGCTATATGTGTACATACGTCCCCTCCCTCTTGGACCTCCCTCTCACCCCACCCCGCATCCCACTCCTGTAGGTCATCACAGAGCACCAAGCTGAGCTCCCTGGGATCTACAGGAGCTTCCCACCAGCTGTTTCACACATGATAGTGTATATACACCAATCCCTATCTCCCAATTTATCCCATCCCCACACGGGTCCACAGGTCTGTTCTCTACAGCTGCATCTCTATTCCTGCCCTGCAAACAGGTTCATCTGTACCATTTTTCTAGATTCCACATGTATGTTCTGATATATATTTGTTTTGCTCTGACTTCATTTTGTATGATAATCTATAGGTCCATCCACACCTCTACAAGTGACCCAATTTCGTTCCTTTTAATGACTGAGTAATATTCCATTGAATATATGTATTGATACCACATCTTCTTTATCGATTCCTCTGTTAATGGACATTTAGGTTGCTTCCAGTCCTGGCTATTGTAAATAATGTTGCAATGAACATTGGGGTGCATGTTTTCTCAAATTATGATTTTCTCAGGCTACATACCCCTTAGAGGGACTGCTAGGTCATTTAGTTTTTTAAGGAATTTCCTTACTGTTCTTCCTATCAATTTACATTCCCACCAACAGTACAAGAGGGTTCTCTTTCTTAAGGATATCAACTCTGTGGCTTCGATTTATACAAATGCTCTTTTTTCTCCAGACTGCATGCCTTTTATCCTTTAACTCCTGATGCAAATAGTTCCCAACTTACGACGGTTTGACTTTGGACTTTTCAACTTTTATGATGATGTGAAAGCAATACATGCATTTAGTAGGAACCATAGTTTGAATTTTGATCTTCCAGGCTAGTGATGGGTGGGATGACACTCTTGCATGATGCTGGGCAGCAGTGGGGAGCTACAGTTCCCAGTCAGTAACACGATCATAAGGGTAAACAACCAATATCTTTACAACCATTTTGTACCCAGCCAGCCATTCTGTTTTCCACCCTCAGTACAGTATTCAGGATTACATAAGATATTCAACACTTTATAAAATAGGCTTTGTGTGAGATGGATGTTGCCCAACTGTAAGCCAGGCTAAGTGTTCCGAGCATGTTTAAGTAGGCGAGATTAAACTCTGACGTTCAGTAGGTTAGGTGTATTATTAATAAGTGAACTTTCAGCTTACAGTATATTCAGATTATAATGGGTTTATTAGGACATAACCTCATCGTAAGTCAAGGAAATTATGTACTCTTGACAATACTGAGTATCTTATGTGTATTATTAATTTGATCAATAAACAAAGATTTTGAATATTTGAGAACAAGGCAAAACACCCACTAGACTACATCTAGTCAGTGAGATTCCTCTCTGTACTTCTCTCTTTTGTTCAAGTTATCTGCAATAAAGTTCTAATGCTGCAGATGAGAAATTAGGAAACAGAGCTTTAAAAAAATAAAGCTTTGAACTTAAAAATATCCAGTGTTCATATACTTTTGATAATTTAAATTGAAAATGTGGGAAAAGACAGGAGGAAGATAATATTTAAGTGTCATGGGTACTGAAATGATTGTGGGGAATGGGCTCAAAAACTTTAATCTTTTCTTATAATGGAAAAACATTAATTCATAAGTGTAATTTTTTGAAAATCATATACAAAAAATAGACATTTGTTGCTATTTTGCATTAGATCTTTAATATCCCATCAAGTCAAAAATTGTTTCTCTGATTCTCTATGATTATAAAATTCTCGATTACCGAAAGAAAATCAGGTTTCTAGAACATACTTCTTTTTCCTTTTCAAATTTTTTGTTAATATGGCACATAGGATCTTTGTTCCCCGACTAGTGATCAAACCCACGCCTGCTGCAATGGAAGCTCAGAGTCTTAACTGCTGGACTGCCAGGGAAGTCTTTAAACAGAGTTTTGACATGAATTTTCTTTTAACATATAGGTTGAGAACACAGCAAAGGATTTAAAAAACTGTCTGAAATGATCATCAGTTAAGGAAGAAAATGTAGAGCAGGAAAATGACAAAAGAGCAAAGGAAAGAGTTAATATTAATAGTAAGGTGGAAGAAAAAAGGGAAGAGGGACAGAGAGGTATACTAAAACGTTGGTCAGGTGGAGCTGGTAGAAAACAAACCCACAAACCAAGCTAATGTGGGTAGCTGTAGCCCATGGTCTCCTAACCATCTTTTAGATCCATAAATTCTAAATATAAAGTTCCTTCTCTTACCAAAACCATTTTCTGATGATAGCAAATAAAGACAAATAATTTCAAAGTAATTCACAATAAAATGTGCTTAAGATTGACAACTCACGATATTTACGTACTTTGAGGAAAAGGTACAATTTAAAAGTTTCTGAATTCCAAATCAATGCATCTCCGAATATTTCATTTTGGAGATTAAAAAACTACCAATGAATTATTTATCCTTCACTAAAGACTAGAAGGCTTTTTATTTTTAAAAAATCAATTAACTTAATATATAAGTGGAAATACGAAAACAAAGTTCTTTCAGTTGTCACATGTTGGTAAACATGTCCCATACTGGCAGGGACTCATTTTATTTACTCAACACAGAAAACAATAAGTATTTATGTAAGACTACCTTTTATCAGAGGTTAAAATTCACACCGGTTTCTGACAAGAGTCTAAAGATTAGGTAGAAAAAATGATATGTGAAGGTATATTTAAAAGAGAATAGTGAATTGTATGAACATAATTTTTTTAAAAAAGGAATACTATTTGTCCTACACAGTTTCATAAATGTATGGCATTCATAGTTATCACCTTTGGCTCTTTCTCATGTGACAACAGCAGACGTTTGTTTAGCCAGAGTGCAGCAAAAACCTTTCTGCAGGCTTCAGAATGAATAAGAATTCCATTCATACACTTAAATGTTAATAAAAAAGAACTCTGAAACATGAAACTCAATAAAAAGTGCAGCATTTTAAACTTTAAATCTGTTTGTAAACAAGATAGACATAATAAACATTTTTTTCTCTTTTTATATATTGCATATTTGATGCAGGCATATATATGAAGAGTTATATAATTGTGAATAAGTGAAGACAATTAGATTTTAATTTGATACTTTAAGTGTTCTTGATATAGTCTCTTCTTCCAGTTTACTAATAGGAAAATTCCACAAGTAAGCTATTACCAAAACAGTTGTGTTGTAGCAATCAACCACATCAAGATATCTTTTAAACTAAAAGAAAAATTTTATATCGTAATGATAATGGATACTTTCTGAATCTCTTTTCAAGCAGAGTTATTTTGGTTTTTGAGATCATGTTATAATAGGTTGGTTGATAAACATATACAATACCACCAATTTTCCATTAATATAGTGATTTTAAATATCATACTAAAAATAGAATCTTATTTAAAAGCCTACACCAAATGTATTTAGAGGGGAAAAAAAATCAGTTGCTAAAACTTGTAGGTCTCTTTTGGACTCTGAGAAAATACGTGCCAGGCAGAGATGCTATACAGAAGAGTAAATATAAATAAATATTAATTATTCAAAGAATTAAAAAAATTATCTTTTAGAAGCGACACAGTGACTTCAATTCTCTTCCCCCCAAATTTCACATTAGAATATTGGTTCTCTTAATCTATAATGTCATATCTTTTTATTTTTATACAAATGACTTTCAATCTTAAGAGGGTAACAAAAATCTCTCAACTGACAATTACTACTATAAGAATATACCTAATAAAGCTAATTCCCTTGCTATTAAGGGGCAGTGCAAATGCGTTTTACATTCTAGCTAACAACTGCTTCTACCAAACAAGATAACAAACAAGCTGTGGTTTTAAAATAAAAAATAACTTTGTCAAAATTAACAAGATAATTTTAAGAATACTTTGAAATAAATCAGTAAAATATTTTACATATATATCAGCTCTCCTTGATATACAGTACTTTGTTATTTGTATATAATGAAGACTGCCTACATATCCTAAAACAAAAACACAGGAGTATCCTGGGAAGAAAATGGTGACAAAAGCAAAAGTTTTTGCATCTCTACATAAAACCAGGCAGAACAATGAAAAGAAAAACAAAAAACCATGGAAAACATTTAAAACAAGACTAAGCAGAGGTATGACACAACCTCAAAATATAAGCAAGTAGAACAAACCACTGACAAGTCTTAAGACCTTCATAATATCGGCACTTCAGAAGGAGAAAATAAAGGGAAGCCAGGAGATGCCCAAAATAAGGTGATGTCAGGTGAGACAACTTGAGACAGCAAGCGAAGGTGGGAGGGTTTTGCCTCTAATAACAGCAGGTGAGTTCGAGGATAATAATGTCTCAAAGGAGCAGTTAGATCCTAAGCACTTTGGAAAGGAACCAGCCAGGGCTCCCTTCTAGGAGCCTGTGTGTTCAGCCGCTTATTCGTATCAGACTCTGTGACCCTATGGACTGTAGCCCACCAGGCTCCTCTGTCCATGGGGGTTTCCAGGCACAAATATTGGAGTGGGTTACTATTTCCTCTTCCAGGGGATCTTTCCCGCCCAGGGATCAAACCCATGTATCCTGCGTCTTCTGCACTGGCAGGCAGACTTTTTTTTGTTTTTTGTTTTTTTTTTAACCGCTGAGCCACCTGGGAAGCCCCCCTTCTAGGAGAGAGGCCCACTCAAAAGAATCACTTGGTTGTAGAATCAAAAGTGATCAGGACAGAGAAAATCAACAGATGGAAAAGAGAAGCTCAGGAAAATGTGTAAGAGAGGGGAACAGATCTAGGAACTCTCTGAAAACAAGGCACCATAATTTTGAACATCATTAGAGAACAAAAAATAGACAACAGAATATGAAGATAGAAAAGCTATTCTGAACTAGGTTTCTTGTGAAAGTTCAGAAAAATAAGTCTCACTATGACAAACATATCAAGGTCAAACCTATGCTATAGTGTTACAAATACAACAGAGAGATAAAGACTAAGGAACAGAATAAACCCTCCAGACAATAACAGTACATATCAAAACTATTACCTTGTATTGTAAAATGAGATTAGTCATTAAGAAAATTATATTAATACAAGTCATAAAAGAAAATATGAATCAGAATTAGTTACGAGGGGACAGAATTCAGGGAAGAATTAAAAGGGAAAATATCACTGCAGAAATGAAAATGAAAACTGAAGAAACATAGGCGTGAATAAACAGATAATGCCTAAGAGAAATAGGTGAAAAGGGAAAATTTTTTAACTCAAAATGAGGATTAAAAAAAGGTTAGGAAATAACATATATTGAAGATAAACAAAGACACATGACAAATAACAAGAAATCCAGAAGAAAACCAAAAGCAAGGGCAAGAGAATACTACAATAATTCAAGCAAATATTTGTAAAAGTAAAAAGAATGTGAAATTACATGACAAAAGAATACACAGCATATTTGAAACTATCATCATAATAACTAACACCAACACATACTCTACCAAAAATTACTGGAGTGAAAGAAGGAAGAAAAACACATGATGATGGATATAAGCCAGCCTCAGGTATCACTGATTATAAACTGCCCTCACCCTTGTCTACTTTCTTTCACACTTTTCCACCTGTAATCAATTAACCTAAACTCACACAGCAAAAACAAAAACAAAAAAGACTTAAGAGTTGAAAAAAGCAAAGACAAGTTAAAAATGCAAGTAATATCTGCTTAAAAGGACACTGAACACCACATTTGCCACTGCTCTCTCATGAAAGTCCACCGAAATGACAAGAAAATTTTGAAAGCTGAAGCACAAATAAGTGAGTGGAGTTGACTTTGTGGATGAAGAAGGTTGCAACCTAAAGGCCTGTAGAAAACTAAGAAGCAACTTGATTCTAAGCAGAAACCCAAGTAATGCTTGGTAATGAAGATCCCAGTTTCCTCCAAAGACAGTGCAAAGAGGAAAATATGAGAGCTGGTCTCACAAATAGGCAAACATTCGTTCACCAATGCCACAGAAGACTGGCAAAGCTCAAGCATGCGATTCCACACTCAGGCGTACCAAGCAGAGCCAAGGGCACGGTGAACCTACAGAAACAGGAGCGTTCGTGAAAAGCCGAATCCCACCGATTAACGAGCCTCCTCCCTAAATAGGACTTCCAATCAGCTTTTTAGTGTCTAACTTATGAAAGCAGTTAAACATCAGCACAGGTTTAAGGAAACTTGAAAAAACATCAGATAGCAAAACAAACAAGAAAGATATTTAAATTGAAGGAACTAGAAGGCAAAATGTAGAAGAAAACTTGAAAACAACAATTAAAATTAACATCCTCAGAGAGGTAAAATGTTACATCCCCATGAAGCCATCAAGCACAAGGCCAGGACAAGGGCCAAGCAAGACCAGACAGATTTAGCCGTTAAAGAAAAACAGTTAAGTCTCTTTAGACTCAGGCAGCTTATTACTTACACAGTGAAACACAGTAGTCAAAGGTGCCAAGCCGCCACGGCCCTTGGGTAGACTAAAAGTGATAGTCGCTCAGTCGTGTCTGACTCTTTGTGACCCCGTAGACTGTACCCTACCGGGCTCCTCTGTCCATGGAATTCTCCAGGCAAGAATACTGGAGTAGGTTGCCATTTCCTTCTCCAGTGCATGAAAGTGAAAAGTGAAAGTGAAGGCGCTCAGTCGTGTCCGACTCTTCGAGACCCCATGGACCACAGCCCACCAGGCTCCTCCATCCATGGGATTTCCCAGGCAAGAGTACTGGAGTGGGATGCCATTGCCTTCTCCCTTTATAGCCTACAGCTGTGCCCTAAGTGGGGCGGGATAGTCTCAGGTCTCCAAGAAACCAGGGAGGCAGATGGGAAAACTGCCTCAAGACATCCATCCACAAAATAGAGGACTTCCCTCAAGAAAAGGCAGATAAGAAAATGTTCTTGTGATGGCTCCTCACAAGACTGTCTGACCACACTCCAGGAGGATCGCACACACAGCACTGCTCCAAGACTTAGGCCAGGAGGTTCACGCTCTGACTGCACGGCCCACCAGGATACAGGCAAGTTCACCAGGACACCAGGGTGGGGCCAGGGCTCTACAGACGCAACATACTACTACTTTTAAAAGGGAATATTCAGAGGGGGGGAAAAAATCTTTCAGATGTTAAAAATGATAGGAGAAAAAATTTACATCAATGGAAGAACTGGAAGAGAATATTGAGAAAATATATGAGAAAGCAGAAGATGGAAAAGAGACAGTGAGAAATAAGAATTTAAAAATTAGGCCTAGATAAGCCACATCTTGGGAGCTTCCTCAGTGGCGCAGTGGTGAAGAATGTGCCAGCAATACAGAAGACTTGCAGGAGACGTGGGTTCCATCCCTGGGCTGAGAAGATCCCCTGGAGGAGGGAATGGCAACTCACTCCAGTGTTCTTGCCAGGACAATCCCATGGATAGAGGAGCCTGGCAGGCTAAGGCTCATGGGGTTGCAAAGAGTTGGACGTGTCTGAAACGACTGGGCACACATCCACATCTTAACAAAAGGAGTTCTAGAAATACAGATTAGAAAAAGTTAGAGGGAAGGAGCTTATCCAAGAAGTAGTATTAAAAAATTTCCCAGAACTGAATGATATGAATTTCCCCTTTAAAGAGTCTATCAATGATCAACTTGAGAATGAAAAAAGATCCATCCTATAACACATTATCAAGAAATTTCAGAATATTGGGAATAAAGATAAGACCCCAAGAGCTGTCAAAACAAGCAGGACACACATTAAATATCAAGGTTCAAAATTACAAATGACTTCTCATTACCTCAGATGGTAAAGAATCTTCCTGTGATGCTGGAGACCTGGGTTCAATCCCTGGGTGGGGAAGATTCCCTGGAGAAGGGAATGGCTAACCACTCCAGTATTCTTGCCTGGGAATTCCCATGAACAGAGGAACCTGGTGCGCTACAGTCCATGGGATCGCAGAGTCGGACACAACTGACACTTCACTTTCTCAGTAGCTTCAGTGGAAGCTAAAAGAGGGCTTCTCTGGTGGCTCAGCAGTAAAGAATCCGCCTGCAACGTAAGAGAGGCGGGTCCTATCCCTGGGTCGGAAAGATCCCTTGGAGAAGAAAATGATAACCCACTCCAGTATTTTCGCCTGGGAAATTCTATGGACTGAGGAGCCTGGCAGGCTACAGTCCATGGGTTGAAGTTAAAGGCACCATGAAATGCTGTAAAATGAAAGGGACAATGACTTCCAGCCTAATGCCAACACTCACATAATGCTTCATTTGAGGATATGGATAGAATTGACATGCTGAGTCACACCAATGAATCAAAACAACTGATCGTTCATGCAGTTTTTCACAGGAAGCTATTGGAAGAGGTACATCACCAAACTGAAGGAAGAAACAAAAGAAGAAAGACAGGACTCAGCAAATGGGATACTCAGCATGAGAGAGGTGAAGACCAACCGATCCAGAGTAGCGTAGGACAGGGAGTCCCAGAAGGAATGTTTTTAAAGGAAAAAAAAAAGATTATATGATATGTTTGAACCTACTAACAAAGTTAAGCTCCTGGAGGGTAGTCAGGGTATAATTAAAAGCTACTATAGAGAACACTGAGCAAAAGAAGGAATAAGGTCATTATAAAAGAATTCCAAAAAGCCAAAAACAAAAACTGGAACAAAAAAGGAAATCTAATGACAGGTACCACACAACCCAGCTGTGAATAATATTTACACAGTCTAAATAGTATAAATGCTGAATGCTAATTTAACCAAAACCATCATGTATTGGGTTGGCCAAAAAGTCCGTTGGGGATTTTCCATGTTACAGAAAAAACTCAAAAGTAACTTTTTGGCCAACCCAATAACTGCACTGTATTGTGAGGATGAGAGAGGAAGGTACATTTTTAGGGAAGAGGGAGAAGGAATATAGCTTAATTTTCATATTCCAAAAGAGATCAATAAATAAAACCTAAGACTGAAATATTAAGGAATGGCAAAAAATAACTTTACTTAGAAATACAAAGATAATCTGTAAGAAGGCTAAAAGATTTGAAAGTGGTTACCTCTCAGTAGCAAGAGTTGGTACAAAAAGAATAGGGGAGTACTGTTTTTCGTTATAAGCCTTGGGAAAAAATTTTTTTGATTTAAAACTATCTACATATTATTTTGAAATACAATAAAGCAGTAGGTTAAAGATAGCAACCTAAGTTTATAAGCCAAAGTGAACAATTCTAGAGAGTATACTTACCAAGTGACCCTGACAATAAAGCCTAGGTAAAAGAAAAAAAAAAAACTTGATTATTGTTCATATCTAGCAACTATATGGGACAAAGACAGTTTAGATTGTTTCATTTTGAAAGGGGAAAGGGGAAAGAAAAGGGGAAGGGAAGCCCTAAGAAATACTTGAACTCAAAATACTTGGTGTTGTGATGTGCTAAGTCGCTTCAGTAGTGTCCAACTCTTTGTGACCCAATGGACCATAGCCTGCCAGGCTTCTCTGTCCACAGAATTCTCCAGACTGGAGTGAGTTGCCGTGCCCTCCTCCAGGGGGTCTTCCTGATCCAGGGATTGAACCTGTGTCTCCAAAGTCTCCTGCATTGGCAGGCAAGCTCTTTGCCACTAGAGCCACCTGGGAAGCAAAAATACTTGGTAAGTTTTACAAATTTTATGGTATTTTCTATTGTAATCAGGATGTTATAGCAGAAAGGAAAGGAAGGTGAAATTGCTCAGTCATGTCCGACTCGTTGTGACCCCATGGACTGTAGCCTACCAGGCTCCTCCGTCCATGGGATTTTCCATGCAAGGGTACTGGAGTGGGTTGCCATTTCCTTCTTCAGGGGAATCTTCCCGACCCAGGGATCAAACCCGGGTCTCCCACATTGCAGGCAGACGCGTTATCATCTGAGCCACCTGGGAAGCCCAGTTATAGCAGAAAGGAACCTTATATATCAGTGAATGATTCATCTCAACTGTTAATAGATACTTATCCAAAGTTACACAGCTGGCTGGGGAAGATTCAGAACCTCTGTTTTTAACTCTCATACCCTTTTCATTTTATCACAAATAAATGATAAAATAATAACTAAATATAATTTTTAAATAATTAGATATCAAGGAAACCGAATCTCAGCACTTTTTTTTATTTAAAAAGGGAGTCTACTTGAAGATAAAAATATATAAAAATATCTATTAGTTTTAAGGTAAAGCATGTTGGTCTTTTAAACAAACAGATACAACAAAAGGAAAGTATCTGTAACCAAACTCTTTTCCTACTTTTTATGACATAAAACTGATAGTTTTTAAAACCTTCAGGCTGCCATCTATATTTTGCCTAAATTGTGGGTTCACTCCTGTTTTATCGATCTTGAAATGGCATTGAAAAATGTTTTATTGCAGTTTGTATTACTGTCCAAATGATTCTTTTATTCAGATAGCTAATCATGCCCTAGGATTTAATGATTTCCTGAAAGTAGGTTTTGGCAACAAGATTTATAAGGAAAAGATATATTGCCCTATAGTTTTAAGGAATTGATGGCGTTCAACAAAAGGATTTGGGAGGCTTAGGTGATTTTTCATAATTAGTATATTACACTGGTCATTCAGGGATAGGTTTTCAGGATATATCTTGAGCACGTGGATTAGTAGGAACATCAAAAAGTGGGCCAAGGCCTACTGCAAAGGACCCATTATACCAGATACCACCAATCATTTAAGATTTAGGTAAAGTTCCTAGTCAAATATCAGTATTACCTGACTTTGGATGAAAAATTAGACTGCCATTTTTTTTCCTCTTAGTCACTAATTAAACATGAACTAATTTTCTTTTTTTACATTGGCAAAATGGAAGAATTAGGCATAAAATGAAGCAGCACTCATGTTTATTAATCAGTCTATTCCATGCTAAAATCTACACCATAACATTCCTACACCGTAACAGTTTAAGATTCTGAACAAGACTAAACACCTTAGAGGGAGTCAATAAATACCTGTGAGCTGATGATTAAATGACAGCATTAGATCAATATATGGTGTTTACCCATTACTTAGGCATTTCTAAAATAACCTTATTCCTATTCTCTAAAGCCACTCATTTGCAAAAACCTCTCATGTCTTTTAACATTTAAAAAAAAAAAAAAAGAGTTGATTTTCCAAGGTAGTAATCTAAGTAGCCTAATTTGTTCAACTCATTCTTCCTCACATACACCCACTCTAGTCAAATGTACTCTAAAGCATTCTGCAAAGTGAATAGAGCAGGCACACAATGCTTCATGAAGGTGGTGACTTTAATCAGCTACAAAGCACTCAGACCTCTTTCTTCTCCTCTATGTTTGATCACACAAATGTCATCTACTGCATTTTATAATTAGTAAGGAGCAATAAAGTTTATTCTGCACTACTTTGTTATCATTTTAACTTTTAGTGTAAGTGGAAATAGAAACTGATTTTTTTCATCTTGAAGCAGTAACTGTGAGAACTATTTAAATCATACCCAGGTTTATCAGCCTAAGAGAAGCATTTCAAATGATACAGGCCTCTGTGCTTCATTACAAAGATTCAGCAAGAAAAAAGAAATGACAGGATTATTTAAAGGCATGTTCAGGAACAACAAAAATGAATTTGTAACTGCTACTCCAGTGTTTCATATATACTATTTCCATAAGTGAAAAAGAAAGTGAAAGTCAGTCAGTTGTGTCTGACTGTTTGTGACACTATGGACTATACAATCCATGGAATTCTCTGGGCCAGAATACTGGAATGGGTAGCCTTTCCCTTCTCCAGTGGATCTTTCCAACCCAGGGATTAAACCCAGGTTTTCCACATTGCAGGCAGATTCTTTATCAGCTGCATCACAAGGGAAGTCCAAGAATACTGGAGTGGGTAGCCTATCCCTTCTCCAGCGGATCTTCCCCACCCAGGATCGAGCTGGGGTCTCCTGCATTGTAGGCAGATTACCAACTGAGCTATCAGGGAAGCCCAAGTACTATTTCCAAAAGAGATCCTCTAAAATTTATATATAATTAAGCCAGCTAAAAAGACACAATCCCTCTAAGTTCTTTCGTGTATAAGGAAAATCCTCACACAACACTTACAGAACATGCCTTATAAATATACTATATTTGTTAGCAAATACAAAAACAACAGTTTCAGATTTATATTTTACAAAAAAAAATTTATTTTAAGTTAAGAGTCTCTACCTACATTTATTTTGGTATCAAACAACTACAATTAGTGATGGGACAGAAAGCATTCATAATTGTGGCAGGATGTTAATCTATTTACAAAAACTATACAAAATTAGATTAATTATTACATCCACTTATCAAAACTTCCTGAAGTTAAATTCATTTTTGGAAATCTATCAAAAGTCCTCAGATCCAGAATGATAGTCTTAATGATTTTTAATTCATGGAATTATAGCACATAAGATTTTCAAGCAAAAACATCAGATGAAAGCCTGTACAATAAAATAGTCTCCTTCTCCTAACTGCCTGGAATGTAAATGAAAATGTGTGCCCTTTTCATTGAAGGAAAAAAACTGAACTAAGAGTTCAACAGTATCAAATACCTGTTAGAACGGCTTGCTTGCTGGAATTACAGTTGGACAATTAATTCGACGTTGTTAAAAAATGCTTTAAACTAAGTCCTTTTTTCCCCTTTTTTATAAAAAAGCTTTGCTCAGCCATTTTGGATCTCTGTCTTGTAACAAAAATGTTGTTCAGTTTTTACTAAGTCTATACCCATAAAAGGCATCTTCAAAATGGTACATATTTTAAAAGTGCATATAAACATAACCCAACTTAAATTGTTAATATACCTAGAAGCAATAATTTAATATTCTATTGCAAAATATAGGTAGCCTGAAGGCAACATGCTTGATCAATCTTTCATAAACTTTTTGGTTTGATGCCAAAATATTTCAAAATAAAGGAAAAAAATATCATGACTCTTTTTAGCTAATGGCTTTTCAGATATTAATTTGCAGATATACTAAATACTCATCTAACAAAGTATCTAGATTACCCAATGATATGTGTCATGAATTCAAAAAACAACTACATAATACAAAAGTAACAACAACAACAACATGTATTTTAGACCTAAGATGAGTTTATCTAGTAAGAGTTATATGAGAAATATCAGGTAAGACACCAAATAAACTTTAGATACAAAATGATATGGTGTGGCATTGCTCAAACACATCCAATATTTAGACACAGCTTAAATAAACTAGGCTGGCTTTTTTATATCACCAGCTTTCATCAGGGCTTTAATGGCTCTGGCCCTCATTTCAAGTTCGAGCAGCTCCAGCTGCTGCGCCGAAGGCTGAACATCTTCCGGCGGAGGAACAGTCAGGGTGGCGGCTTTGGGCTCCTTTGGGCTCGACTCTGCAAGTCCCAGAATCTCGTTCACGCTTTTCTCAATGTCTTTCTCCAGGTCATCTATCTGACCAGCTTCACTCTGGACTGTAATTTCTGGGACCTCAGGAGCAGCTGCTTCTTCATTACAGGGGCCTTCTATGTCGCTGTCATAAGCGTCTGCATTTATACTGAGTACATCGCTATCTTCCCCTTTGCCTGTAACACACACAAAAAAAGGGAAAGAATCATGTGACCTAAAGGTTCCGATCAAAATCTCCCTTCTATTTATAATGTAAGGGCTGCTTTGACCTCCCCCACCTGCCACCCTGGAGTCCCAAATTCCATAGCCCCATCCCAAACCCTTTTCCCCTGACTCCTCAACCTTTTTTTTTTTCACCTGAAGAATTTTAATTTTCTGACCAGGGATCAAATTCAGGCCCTGGCAGTAAAAGCACTGAGTCCTAACCACCGGACTGCCAGGGAATTCCCCCATCAACTTTGAAAACATCTAGTTTAATGTAAATCTTAATGTATTTTTCATCCCAGTTTAGTAGAACATGGAAGCATTGGGAAATGTATACCATCATATGGATGTCCCTGACCAACTTTCCAAGTTAAAATGTTGTACCACTTTAGACCACAGTGAAGCCTTGACATTACAAAATGTTGACACCCTTTGGACAGAATACTACTTATTACTGAAGTAAAATTCCATTCAAAAAGGAGTTTAAAGTACTCGGCCTTATAAACTATAAAAACAGAAAAATATCATCAGTAAGCTGGACACCATTCCAAAGCTTTTCATATGCTTTTTCAAACACTTTGTTCTAAATTAATAAATTAAAGGAGAATGCCTAAGGCTACTTTCTAAGATAAAATAACTTTCATCAAGAGGATTTTAATTAGTAAGTTAGTAAGCTATAATTTTTTTAATTATAAAAATTTATAAATATTTTATATAAATTATATATATAAATTTTATAAATTTAAAATTTTATAAATAATTTTATATAAATTTTATAAATTTATACATTTATATATAATATATAAATTTTATATAAAATATAAAAATTTTTATAAATAAAATTATAAAGCTATAATTTTTAAAAATGCATTTGTTATAAGACTTCTGTAACTGATGCTAAGACCGTGCATATAAACACAGATTGTAGCCCTCAACCTCTATGGTCTTGGACCATTACTTAAGTCCACAAGTTAGTTACAACTTTGAGTGCTCCTCTATACCGCCGATTTATTTATATTTTAAATTCCTGATACATCTTTTAAAAAGAAAGTAATGATCCCTCAATTGTTAGCTTTGTTAATTTTCCTGTGGTGGGGAAAACATTTACAAAACATAGACTGACAGATGGAAAATTCTGATAATATAACGTATAAAAATTCAGCTCCATGGATTTTAAAATAAATGATTTACTGACCTTAACTGATTCTCCTACATCCTAATTATTCAAAAACTACTCCCATTCCAAAGTTAAAGTAGAAAATGAACTAACAAATTATGTGTCGACAAATAGAACTTGTAAAAAAAAAGTTCCAATTTTAATCATTTAATGCCAAAGAATATTTTATATATCTTTCCAGAGCAAAAAATATTTCCAAATAGCTACAGAAAAAAATGAATAGTCTTTTGTATAAATAATGCTTTACATCTAAGTATTCTAATGTGAGACAAAACAAATTTAACAAAAAAAGTGCCACTAGGTTGTTCATAGTCTAAAAGTTAATTTTCATGCCTAACAGGCTTTACTCTAGAATTCTAAATCTCTAAGTCACTGATTTTGAGTGAAAATATGCAGCCTGTTTAAAAGATTTTAAAATATAAGCTTTTAGAAAAACGTGATTTGGTTTTTCAGACTAGAAGATGTTGCCTGATAATGAATGAAGAGCAGAATGGAATGGATGACTGGGGAGAAAGGGAGAGTCTCAAAGTTGGAATACCTAAATTCTAACCCTTACTCTGCTTTTAATCGTATGATTTTGGGAAAATCCCTTACCTTCTCAGAGGTGCTCTCCTGTAAAAATTAAGGTATATTGTCTTAGGATGTCCCAAAAGCCTAATTTTACACAGTAAGCTGTCTATACAAAAAGATATAAAATGGCAATATTTTAAACTGTTTTCCTTAACGATTATACAGTGGAAGTGACAAATAGATTCAAGGGATTAGATCTGACAGACACATTGCCTGATGAACTATGGACGGAGGTTCATTTCATTGTACAGGAGGCAGGGATCAAGACCAACCCCAAGGAAAAGAAATGCAAAAAGGCAAAATGGCTGTCTGAGGAGGCCTTACAAATAGCTGTGAATAGAACAGAAGCGAAAGGCAAAGGAGAAAAGAAAAGATATACCTATTTGAATGCATACTTCCAAAGAATAGCAAGAAGAGATAAGAAAGACTTCCTCAGTGACCAGTGCAAAGAAATAGAGGAAAACAATAGAATGGGAAAGACTAGAGATCACTTCAACAAAATTAGAGATACCAAGGGAATATTTCATGCAAAAATGGGCTCAATAAAGGACAGAAATGGTAATGGACCTAACAAAAGCAGAAGAAACTAAGAGGTGGCAAGAATACACAGAAGAACTGTACAAAAAAGATCTTCACGACCCAGATAATCACGATGGTGTGATCACTCACCTAGAGCCAGTCATCCTGGAATGTGAAGTCAAGCGGGCCTTAGGAAGCATCACAATGAACAAAGCTAGTGGAGGTGATGGAATTCCAGTTGAGCTATTTCAAAGCCTTAAAGATGATGCTGTGAAAGTGCTGCACTCAATATGCCAGCAAATTTGGAAAACTCAGCAGTGGCCACAGGACTGGAAAAGATCAGTTTTCATTCTAATCCCAAAGAAAGGCAATGCCAAAAAATGCTCAAACTAACACACAATTGTACTCATCTCACACGCTAGTAAAGTAATGCTCAACAGTCTCCAAGCCAGGTTTCAATAGTACATGAACCATGAACTTCCAGATGTTCAAGCTGGATTTAGAAAAGGCAGAGAAACTAGAGATCAAATTGCCAACATCTGTTGGATCATTGAAAAAGCAAAAGAGTTTCAGAAAAACATATACTTCTGCTTTATTGACTACACCAAAGCCTTTGACTGTGTGGACGACTACAAACTATGAAAAATTCTTCAAGAGATGGGAATATCAGACCACCTGACCTGCCTCTTGAGAAATCTGTATGCAGGTCAACTTAGACCTGCAGTTAGAACTGGTCATGGAACAACAGAGTGGTTCCAAATTGGGAAAAGAATACATCAAGGCTATATATTGTCTCCCTGCTTATTTAACTTATATGCAGAGTACATCATGAGAAATGCTGGGCTGGAGGAAGCACAAGTGGAATCAAGATTGCCAGGAGAAATATCAATAACCTCAGATATGCAGATGATACCACACTTATGGCAGAAAGCGAAAAAGAACTAAAGAGCCTCTTGATGAAAGTGAAAGAGGAGAGTGAAAGAGTTGGCTTAAAACTCAACATTCAGAAAACTAAGATCATGGCATCTGGTCCCATCACTTCATGGCAAATAGTAGGGAAACAGTGGAAACAGTGACAGACTTTATTTTGGGGAGCACCAAAATCACTGCAGATGGTGACTTCAGCCATGAAATTAAAAGATGCTTGCTCCTTGGAAGAAAAGTTATGACCAACCTAGACAGCATATTAAAAAGCAGAGACATCACTTTACCAACAAAGGTCTGTCTCGTCAAAGTATGGTTTTTCCAGTAGTCATGCATGGAATGTGAGAGTTGGATTATAAAGAAAGCTAAGCGCCAAAGAATTGATGCTTTTGAACTCTGGTGCTGGAGAAGACTCTTGAGAGTCTCTTGGACTGCAAGGAGATCCAACCAGTCCATCCTAAAGAAATCAGTCCTGAATATTCACTGATGCTGAAGCTGAAGCTCCAATACTTTGGCCACCTGATGTGAAGAACTGAATCATTTGAAAAGACCCTGATGCTGGGAAAGATTGAAGGCAGAAGGAGAAGGGGATGACAGAGGATGAGATGTCTAGATGGCATCACAGACTCAAAGGACATGAATTTGAGTAAACTCCAGGAGCTGGCGATGGACAGGGAGGCCTGATGTGCTGCAGTCCATGGGGCTGCAGTCAGACACGACTGAGCAAATGAACTGAACTGACTGGATGGACCTAGAGATTATCATACTAATGTGAAGTAAGTCAGAGAGAGAAAGATAAATATCATATGTTATCACTCATATGTGGAATCTAATTTTTTTTAAAAAGATACAAATGAACTGACCTACAAAACAGAAAAAGACTTACATACATCAAAACAAGCAGATGGTTACCTGCTTGTTTCCCAAGGGAAAACCTGGAGGGGAGAGATAATTCAGGACCTTGTAATGAACACACATACACTACCATATATAAGACAGATAACCAACAAGGACCTACTGTGTAGCAGAGGAAACTCTACCCAACATTCTGTGATAACCTAAATGAAAAAGAATCTAAAAAAGAATGAATATATGTAAACACATTCATAACTGAGCCAATTCTGCTGCACACCTGAAACTAAAACAACCATAAACCCACTACACTCCAATAAAGTTAAAGTTTTTAAAAGTAAAACAAAGTGACTTTAAAATATACACAAAGAGGGACTTCCCTGGTGGTCCAGTGGCTAAAACCCCATGTTGTCAATGCAGGGGAACTAGGTTCGATCCTGGTCAGGGAACAAGATCCTACATTCTGCAACTAAGGCCCAGCATGGTCAAATAAATAAAAACTAAGAATTGGCACACAGCCAAATAAATAAAAATACTTTTAAATATATAAAGATTAAAATACTTTAAATATATATATACAAAGAAACAAGAGACATTACAGAATTAACTACATTAATTCTGCTCCTTTATATAATCTAGTAATATGGGTGGCCCCTAAAATACTAAATACCATTTAGAGAATTTTAGAGAAAAGCAATATAATTGAAGAAATGAACCAAATAACCTAAGGGAAAGGACAAAAGAGTTTAAGAACTTGGCTAAGCAAAAGTTAGAGGAAGACAAAGAGTTAAAATATTGATATTTTTCAATGAAAAAGCAATAAAGAGTTCAAGGACTTATTAAGCATTCATCTATTATGGTTAATCCCGTAGCCAACTACTCACAAATATAAATTCTATTCCATTTTCTTCTGATCTGTGTATGTTCAACTTTTCTTTTGTTTTCCTGCTATCTTCTTTCCTACCAACTTGAATCATACCCTAGTCAAACTCTGTACTGACTCTTTGCGACCCCATGGACTATACAGTGCATGGAATTCTCTAGGCCAGGAAACTGGAGTGGGTAGCCTTACCCTTCTCCAGGGGATCTTCCCAACCCAGGGATCAAACCCAGGTCTCCCACATTGCAGGCAGATTCTTTACTAACTGAGCTATCAGGGAAGCCCTCAATGGACATGAGTTTAAGCAAACTCTGGGAGATAGTGAAGGACGGGGAAGCCTGGAGTGCTGCAGTCCATAGGGTCACAAACAGCCAGGCAGGACTCTGCAATTGAACAACAACAACAACACAAACATGGGATAAAACCATAAAGGGAAAATATTTGGCAACTAAATAGAACACCTACCACTCTTTACATATTTTACTGACAAGGAGAAAAATTATAACTATTAAAGACCCAATCACTTTAAAATTTAATGGAGTTTCAGTATTTTAAAAAGGGAACATACAACACAATACAAAAAGCTAAAATATAATACTTGTATTTTTATTATCATCTATAGCAATTTTCAATGCTTGAGAGCTACAGAGATTCCCTAAGCTTGATAAAGGAAATATTTTGTTTTAGATTTGCTTTCTGTTATAATAAGTTTTAATTACCCAATGAAAGTAAAATTAGAAGAGTTTTTAAACATTTTGAGTAATAAGAATAAAAAAGACTTTTAAGTTATGCTAGCATGTTTAAACCTTGATAGGGCCTGTAATAGTCCATGTGCAAATAATTCAACTTATCAGAATACTTTTAATGCATAAAATGAAACCGTATCTAATGTTATGAGTGACTACATGCCTGTGAAACTTTTTGATAATGAGTTATTAAATTAAGCCAAGAGACAAACCCTAGTACAGGGAATAATTAAATATCTGTCTGAATTTCTGCTAAAGATGGCAAATTGAGCACACATATCTAATTCCCTTCCCCATCAAGGATCCACTGAAGTTGACAGAAGAGCAGATACTTTAAAATAATAGCTAAAAATTGTAAATTAACTGAGGGTGAAACTAACAAACATCAGTCCTTCCTAAGGAAAGCACAAGACAGAGACTCCACAAAGGGAAAAAAAAAAATCAACAAATAAAGCTAAAAAAATGTGAGACTTCTGAGAAAGAAAATATAGACTACAGATAAAATTATAAGACAGGGCAAACTTATAAGAAAATATTAGCAAAATACAATTTTTAAGAAAACAAATGTAAAAATATATACAATGTCTGGGTATTGTTAGAAACAAGTAAAAACACAAGTAAGGATAGGAATGGATCTAGCATTTCACAGAGTATGAAATACAAAAGTTCAGTAAATATATGAAAAATACTCAACATAATTTCTAATCAGGGAAATACAAATTAAAACATTAAGATATTACTTTTTACTCATTAGTTTTAAAAAAAGGAATTTCACCTATCTGCTGAAAAAAAATAATAAACTGACAAGATGCAAAAATGATCAAGACATACTGTTAAGTCAAAAAAGTAACCTAAAGAGTTGTTAATAATGGCTTCCTTCCAGAGAGGGGAGTACAAATAGAAGAGGAAGATAAGAAAATGAGTTTCCCAGTTCCCCTCTATGAACATATATATTTCTTCAACCATTTCTAAGAATACAATCTTGTAAGAATTTTTTAAAGAAACTATAATATTAGATAACAAGATAGGGTATCATCTAGAAAGAAATTTTGCTGGAGTTTTATAAAGCCTAAGTAAGTAGTATGAAATTGACACAAAAATAAAAGCAAAGCAAAGCCATAGCCAAAGACACCACAGGAAGTTGTAATTCCCTCTCAGAGTCTTGGAAGTAAGGAAGAGATGGCTTTGGAACAAAGAGTGAGAAAATTAAACTCACTCTGAATAGCTGAGCCAAATGAAACTTTCTTATCCTCCCCTTCCTTGCCACAGGCCCAAGCACTCTACTGGGAGGCCTACCCCATGTACTTACATTAAAGAGATCTGGTAGCAAAATATAACTAAACAGTTACTGAAGAAGCCCAAACTGGCTACTAGAAAAACTAAAATAAATGAAGGACCAAGATGAACAAAGGAAGACAAAGAAAAGGTGGAGATCAAAAGATATTCTACTAGAGGAGAACGAGGGGCTGGGAAGTCTAGTCAGTATCCTTATGGAGCCTGAAGTAGATCTGCAACTATAAAACAAGTACAGGATGCAATGAAAAATGACCAGAGAAAAGAAATACTAAAATTTAACATTACAATTATCAAGAGCAAACAGTCAATGATTATTGGAAGATAACATTTTTAAAAAAATAAAACTTTCAGGGACTCCCCTGGCGGTCCAGTAGTTGGGACTTCACCTTCCAATGCAGAGGGTGTGGCTTCAATCCTGGGTCAGGGAGCTAAAATCCCACATGCTTCCTGCCCGCCCCCCCCCACCAAGTCACATAAATCAGAAGCAATATTATAACAAATTCAATACAGACTTAAAAAAACTTTCAAAATGTACAAAAGAAATAAAAATATATTTAAAATACACAATAGAAGTCAAGAAATGGGGATGACCCACAAGTCCAACAACCTAATTATTTCAACAACTACTGAGCACCTACTATGTATAAGACATTGTTTTAAACACTGAGAAAACAGCAGTGAATTTTAAAAAGTCCCTGCCTTACCATTAAGTCATTCGAAAGACATTATAAATCAACATCAGGTACTATGGAAATAATAAAGCAGCATATGCAGCTCAATATCACACACACACACTCAATCAAAAAGGCAGTGGAGCTAAATGGACATTTCTCCAAAGAAGACAAGGATGACCAAGAGGCACATGAAAAGATGTGAAAAGCACATGAAAGGCAAGAGGCACATGAAAAGTGGTGCCTCAACACCACTAAGTACTGAAGAAATGCAAATCAAAACAGCCACTATAAAGAACAGTATGGTGGCTCCTTTTAAAACTAAATATAGAACTACCATACGATCCAGCAATATATACCCTGAGAAAACCATAATTCAAAAAGACACACATACCCCAATATTCACTGCAGCAAAATTTACAACGGCTAGGACATGGAAGCAACCTAAATGTCCATAAACAGATGACTGGATAAAGAAGATGTGGTATATATATACAATGGAATATTACTCGGCCATAAAAAGGAACGAAACTGAGTCATTTGTAGAGATATGGATGGACCTAGAGCCTGTCATACAAAGGGAACTAAGGCGTAAATAGACACGTAAATGCCGTTATTAACGCGTATACGTGGAATCTAGAAAAACAGTTCAGATGAATCTACTTGCAGGGCAGGAAAAGAGACGCAGACATAGAGGATGGACATGTGGACACAGCAGATAGGGGAGGGTGGGCAAATGAGGAGACCAGAACTGACGTATGCACACTAGCACGTGTACCTAGTGAGTGCCTGCGGTATCGCACAGGGAGCTCAGTTCAGTGCTCTCTGACGGCCTAGGGGGTGGGACAGGGGTGGGAGTCGGCGTGAAAGGAAGGTCAGGAGGGACGGGATATAAGTATACTCATACCTGATTCATTTCATTGTACAGCAGAAACTACACAACATTGTAAAGCGATTAGACTCCAATTAAAAAATAAAGACAGCAGCAGAATGCTTTCATACAGTCAGCATTTTGATCTGATACAGTAACAGCTGAGCAGAAACTTAAAGCAACAGAACAAGTTGGAAAGCAAGAAGAGAGGGAATGAAGAAGGAAAATGAAGAAATAAGAGAAGAAAATTGATATGAAATGAAGAAGGCCTTCACACTCAAAGGGTCTCCCAGGAGCATAACACCTAAGACACATCCTGTGAAATATCAGAACTCAAGGGTTAAAAAAAAAAAAATCTTAAAAATTCCCAGAGGCGGAAAAGAAACAGATTTCCAAGAAAAGATAGGTTTAAGAAATCAAGCACATTCTTAACAGCCATTGTGGACAACAGACTGCAAAGGCTACAATGTGCTCACAAAAAAATGGAAGACCTATATACTGTGTGCCTGAAGGACACAACATTGCTTCTAAATATTCCTGTTAAAAAAACTGAACATGAATCTGATTCAAGACTCTATTTCTAATTATCTATTTACAGAAAAACAATGTTAAATGAAACACTGAGATGCAATCAGCAAATTCAAATGGAGAATCTAACAATCCCGATTCTTCAAGAAATAAACTACAGAGAGAAGGAGAAAAGAGGGACCACACGGATTAAAAAGAGGCTGAATATTATCCAATTGCAATGTAGAGACCTTATTTGGATACTGATTCTTACATAGTTTGTATACCTATGGCTGATTCATGTTGATGTTTGGCAGAAACCAACAAAATTCTGTAAAGCAATTATCCTTCAATTAAAAAATAAATAAATTTTAAAAAGAATAAGGATAAAATAAAGATAACTTCAAATTATTAAAAAATAAATTTAAAATAAAAAATACTATAAGACAATTAGAGAAATTTGAACGTTGGCTATCTCAAGATTAAAATTACATTATTACTGTTCTGTAACCCCTAATGAAATAATGGAAAAAGACAATACTAAATAGCTACTAAAACCATTAATGGAGCTTTCCTGGTAGCTCAGCTGGTTAAGAACCTGCCTGCTATGCGGGAGACCTGGGTTCAATCCTGGGCTGGGAAGACCCCTGGAGGAGGGCATGGCAATTCACTCCAATATTCTTGCCTGGAGAATCCCCCTGGACAGAGGAGCCTGGTGGGCTACAGTCCATGGGGTTGCAAAGAGTCGGATATGACTGAGTGAATAAGTATAGCACAAAACCATTAATGCAAGGCTGATAACACCTGACCCAACAGGTCAATCTTAATATCACAATGTCTACCAATGAACGACTAGGTTAAATTTGAACACTTTCTGAATATTATCTGATACTTAAGAAATGCTACTTTTAAGGTATTCTGATTATGTTTAAAAACTGAGCTCTTATCTTTAAGAGATACACTGTTACTAAAATATTTACAAATGAACTGAAAAGATATAGGATTTGCTTTAAAATAATATAGCAGGTAGGAAGCAGGTAGGAATATGGATGAAAAAAGATTAGACACTGCAGGTAATTACTGAAGATGCAGCTGAGTATATGGGAGTTAAAATTCCTACTTTATTTTCTATTTATGCTTGAAAATTTCTAAAAAAGGTTTTTAAGTTGATTCTTATTTAGGAACCAAACATCAGGTTTTAAAATGTATATGTACATTTTTTTTTTGAGTCGCTAAGTCGTGTGTGTGTGTGTGTGTGTGTGTGTGTGTGTGTGTGTGTGTGTGTGTGTGTGTGTGTGTGTGTGTGTGTGTGTGTGTGTGTGTGTGTGTGTGTGTGTGTACTGGAGAAGAAACTGAGAGTATTGAAATCCAATATTCCTATCAAGCAAACAGAGCTGGTTACTAGAAGGGTTGAGCTTTTTACTTTGTTTTCTCTTTTAATAAGTTTTTCTCATCTGACTTTAAGTTATTCATGTTTAGTGGTTATGCCATTTAGAACAACACATTTTACCAGCTTTCCTTCTAGAATCTTAACTCTCCAAGGCCTCTGGCATTATCAATCTGCTGGAATCTCATTAGTAAAAAAGCCGATGATATATTGGACAGCAGTGCTGTGCCTCCATGGATTTCCTTCTTTTCTTAGACTACACATAACTTTGGTTTTAAAACATTTTAAGTTATAAAGAACACATTTTTAATATAGTCTAACTGTAGAAATTCAGCTTGATAACTTTCAACATTTTTAGTGAGCTTCAGCCTATTCAAGAAGCCAAAACATTCCTTTCTGAAAAAGAAACAGAATTGTTCTCTTAATACGTAAGAATAATCTTTTCGGAGAAACTTTCAATCCTTCTCTTAGCAAAACTAACAGACTTTCAGGCAGTGTTTTAAACTACTGACTTAAGTTTAACTGCATCAATGTTAACCATGATATTCAAAATTAATCAATTATTTTCATAAAGAAGAAAATGCAAACAATTTAGTACAGAAAAACTGTCTAGTATTCTACCAAACCCTTGAACTGCCCATTGAACTTCTGGATAAGTGACTGCCTAATAGCCTGTAAACCTAACTTTTAAGAACCACAAATCCAGTCTTCAAGAAAGAAAGGATATACGTATACTTGCAGCTGATTCACACTGCTGTACAGCAAATGCCAACACAACATTGTAAAGCAATTATCCTCCAATTAAAAATAACTTAAAAAAAAATAGAACCACAAATCCAGAGATTACTCCAAGAATAAATAAGTATCCACTCAGTACTATGACATATGAGCTGTAAAGGCCACAGAAGCAGTATTTACAAAATGCCACAGGTACTGTGTGTGTGTGGCAGGATTTAAGACACAACTTTTGCCTTCATGGTGCTTGTATATGCTTAAAATATGAATATCACACTTTAAAGTGATGAATTGTGCAATATGAAGTATAACAGAAATTCAGAGTACATAAGGCAATGGTGAAAAGTAAAGGAGATCTTACAGACATGTATTATGAAGTAGGTCTTAAAGCCTAACAAGTGATAAGGACAGGGGAGGAACTCCAAGTGTGAGGGACAGGGTGGACAAAGATATAAAGTATTAGATCTAAACTCAGTACATGCTGAGTCTAACAGAATAAAATGCACATATGAGAATACAGAAAAGGGTAGTATTCAAAATTACTGCCTCTGAAGACATCACCAATCCAGGACAAAATGCACAACAGGGATGTCCTGCCGACCTTTTACAATGGATCACGTAGTGGTTATTTTGGGGTCGCACTGGGGTACAACAGGTTAATGTGAGAGTGCCTATCTTTCCTCTAGTAATCTAAAAGTAAGTAGGAAGAACATATTTTTAAATATGATTCATCATTTCTCCTACCGTTTGATTAGACAGACTTGTAATAGAATAAAAGTTTGATCTCAAAATCTAGGAAATTATGAAAACATACAAAAGGGTTAAAAAGAAGACCGAATAGCATATTTCCAAGCACTGATGCTTAAAATCAGGCAACTGTTCTCCCCCAGGATTTGTTGGAAATTACAAATATAAAAGGGCATCACACTCAAGCATTCTCTGCTAGTAACATCTCAACACTTTACAAGCTGCCTATCCAAGGAAGGTATGCTCAAACTCATCATCTATTCACAATCTGCTGTTTCTGCAGCACTGCTTTAGTCTGTTTAAATTGTTTAGTTTGTAAACAAATGGGACCTAATGAAACTTAAAAGCTTTTGCACTACAAAGGAAACTATAAGTAAGGTGAAAAGACAGCCCTCAGATTGGGAGAAAATAATAGCAAATGAAGAAACAGACAAAGGATTAATCTCAAAAATATACAAGCAACTCCTGAAGCTCAATTCCAGAAAAATAAATGACCCAATTCAAAAATGGGCCAAAGAACTAAACAGACATTTCTCCAAAGAAGACATACAGATGGCTAACAAACACATGAAAAGATGCTCAACATCACTCATTATTAGAGAAATGCAAATCAAAACCACAATGAGGTACCATTACACGCCAGTCAGGATGGCTGCTATCCAAAAGTCTACAAGCAATAAATGCTGGAGAGGGTGTGGAGAAAAGGGAACCCTCTTACACTGTTGGTGGGAATGCAAACTAGTACAGCCGCTATGGAAAACAGTGTGGAGATTTCTTAAAAAACTGGAAATAGAACTGCCATATGACCCAGCAATCCCACTTCTGGGCATACACACTGAGGAAACCAGATCTGAAAGAGACACGTGCACCCCAATGTTCATCGCAGCACTGTTTATAATAGCCAGGACATGGAAGCAACCTAGATGCCCATCAGCAGATGAATGGATAAGGAAGCTGTGGTACATATACACCATGGAATATTACTCAGCCATTAAAAAGAATTCATTTGAACCAGTCCTAATGAGATGGATGAAACTGGAGCCCCTTATACAGAGCGAAGTAAGCCAGAAAGATAAAGAACATTACAGCATACTAAAGCATATATATGGAATTTAGAAAGATGGTAACGATAACCCTATATGCAAAACAGAAAAAGAGACACAGAAATACAGAACAGACTATTGAACTCTGTGGGAGAATGTGAGGGTGGGATATTTCAAAAGAACAGCATGTATACTATCTATGGTGAAACAGATCCCCAGCCCAGGTGGGATGCATGAGACAAGTGCTCGGGCCTGGTGCACTGGGAAGACCCAGAGGAATCGGGTGGAGAGGGAGGTGGGAGGGGGAATCAGGATGGGGAATACGTGTAAATCTATGGCTGATTCATATCAATGTATGACAAAACCCACTGAAATGTTGTGAAGTAATTAGCCTCCAACTAATAAAAAATTAAAAAAAAAATTGTTTAGTTTGTTAAAGTTTAGAAAGAGATACTAAAAACTTGATTCTAATTTTAGATAATGTGAAGTTATCTTTTATATGTGCTTCCCTATGGCTCATCTGGTAAAGAATCTGCCTGCAATGCTGGGAGACCTGGATTCAATCCCTGGGCTGGGAAGATCCCCTGGAGAAGGGAACAGCTAGTGTTCTGGCCTGGAGAATTCCAAGGACTGTATAGTCCACGGGGTCTCAGAGAGTCGGACACAACTAAGCAAAATATTGATTCTAATTGTAGATAATGTAAAGGTATCTATTATATATAGTCATGTAGAAAGCAGCCAATCATTATCAGTATGGCAAAAATAGTGGTAGTGTATTTCATAAAAAAAAGAAATAGAAATCCTACCCTAAAACTAAAAACACTTTCATTAAAGAAGCATGAAAAATAACAAACCTGTCAGTTTCACCCTTATTCTTTCCATAAAGTAAGTAGTTAGAGTCTTTGGAAAAATAACTCTGGTACTGAAGGTGGATAATGTAGTAAAAAGTGCCCTGAATGTTTTCAGAATGGTTGGAGAAAAGGTATAATCTCATGGGTAAGGATAGTTAAAGAGTGTAAAAAGATGCTAAAAAATAAACTTTATCCAAACATTAATTATCCAAATGTGGAATTATCCAAAGAAATACAAGCTGCAGAAGAACCTCAATTCCCACTCTTCCCATTGCCTGAAAAAGTTTCCTGGAGGAAGCTCAGAAAAGCAGGGGAAAGTAGAGCTGAGGTTTCTGCAGAGAAGGAACTCTAAAATATGGATTCCAGCCCACATTTAAAAATTTTTAAGGGGAACAAGATGGAGGAGGAGTAGGTGGACACAGAGCACATCTCTCTCCATGGATACATCAGGAACACACCTTCAGACACAGACGTGCATGCAGAACACCAGCAGAGAACAGACAGGAGGACCTGACCAGCGGAAAAGAATATATAGAACCACACAAAACTCAGTAGGACAAAGGAACTAGGGGGAAAACAGGAGTGTTAGTAGGACTGGACTTGCCCTCCGCAGGTGGGGGAACTGAAGCAGGGGTCTGCTCCCCACATCAGGGCAATTGTCTGAGTCAGAGGAGAAACATTTAAGGCTGAGAGTGAAACAGCTGATCTGTGGCAGCTTAAACGGAATGAGAATCAGACAGTCCTTGCCGCAGCCATACATACCCCGGACAGGGATGCAGGTTCCCTGGAAGGGGCAGCAGCTGGGAGCTGGAGTTTAGAGATTGTGGAGCAACCTCAGGGCGAGGGCTGCTCTTGACTGTGGACAGACAGATAGAAGGGATGTGAGGGAGGAGATTGTGGTGGGAAATGCCAGTGGAGGAACGCCAGGCGGCCATGGAAGCAAGGCGATACTGCTGAGTCACGCGTAGGGGGTGGAGCCAGCACCACAAGTTCTCCCTCCCCACAGCATCTGCAGCTGAAGGAGAGAAAGGCTGGCCCTTGGAACACCTGAGGCACTGAACTGCAGAGTAGGACCCCACCGAGGGTGCCCCTTTAAGTGCCCGATGCGCGGATCTACAGGGCAGGACCTCAGCCAGGGGGGGTCCCTCTATGTGCCTGACACACCAAACAATAGAGAAGGACTCCGGGCAAGGGAGTCCTCTAAGTGCCTGCACGGGTGGAGCAATGGAGAAAGACTGGCCAAAGAGGCCTTCTGATGGCCAGCTACAAAAGGCTTGAAAGAAGACTCTGATGGGGCCGTAACTCCTGCGCAGGAGGCAGTCAATGTCCCCGCACACTTGGCGCTGCCAGGGTCCCCGCAAGCCAAGCCGCTGCGCCACCTTCACACTCAACTCTCATTGGGGCAGAGCTGCCACAGGCAAAAAAGTCTTGCATCTATGTGCACAGGGTCGCTTTGGTGATGTCCAACACTTTGCGACCCTGTCGACTGTGGCCTGCCAGGCTTCTCTGTCAGGGGGGTTCTCCAGATAAGAATACTGCAGCATATTGGCCAATACTGGCTGCCATACCCTTGAAGAGCACTATATTTCCTGCTGCCCGAGCCAATAACTCCCCTGAGTACCTGCTGCTGCCAGAACCCATGTGACCCAAACAGCTGCACCACCTCCACCCCTGGCCCTCACAGGAGCAAACCCAAGTCCTCCAGGGCAGCCTCAGGAGCAAACCCCAGTGGATGACCCACATGCAGAGGTGGAAATAAAACCACAATTGAAACCCAGGGGCAGGGTGTCTAAGGAAGAAGACCCAAAGCCTTCCCACCAGCTGTACAAGCTGCAGATTAAATGCACACAATCAACTAGGCAGACCCTCTGTCTATGGAATATATTAAAGGACACTGAGAGCTCCCACAAAAGAAAACGTGCTAGTTCTCATAGCTGTGGACATTGGAGGCAAGAACACAGAGGAGGAGGACCAGATTAGAATCTAAGCTGCTCCCACAGCAGGTCCAGAGATAGCATAGTGTTGGAGAGCATCCTAGGGAGGTGAGGTGGGCTAGGCCTCCCAGTAAGGGAAAAGACTCTGACAGCAGTGACTCAAGAAAAACATTTATTATTCTTATGTTTCAACTTGTTCTGTAGATTCTTCTGGAATTTTTTTTCCTTTTATTTTTTCCTCTCTATTGTAGTTATTGATTTTATTGGTACAATGAAATCTAATTATGCCTTTGATCTTTTTTTTTCCTCACATTTTTTATAGTTGTAATAAACCTCTTCCTCTATGCTTTTGCAGTTCTGTGGAGTTTTCTTTTTTTTTTTTTTTGTCTCTTCTCTGTTTTTTAATTTTACTTCTTTAAACCTACTATTTTTTCTACATTTATTCCTTTGTTTGCTTTTCCTACTGCTTTTTACCTTGCAGTTAATCTTTAATGTATATAAATCTTTATCTGTCTCTATTTAACTCTGCATATCTATTCTTTCCTCATAACATATTTCTTTTATTTTCATTGCTCTGTTCTCCAATTAGCACCTTGCTTTAGTTTTATTTTCCAGTTTGTGTTTTAGTTTTGTTCTGTTTTGTTTTTTTATTTTAATTGGAGGCTAATTACTTTACAATATTGTAGTGGTTTTTACCATACATTGACATGAATCAGCCATGGGTGTACATGTGTCCCCCATCCTGAGCACCCTGTCTCATGCATCGAACCTGGACTGGCGATCTATTTCACATATGGTAATATACATGTTTCAATGCTGTTCTCTCAAATCATCCCACCCTCACCTTCTCCCACACAGTCCAAAAGGCTGATCCTTATGTCTGTGTCTCTTTTGCTGTCTTGCATATAGGCTCATCGTTACCACCTTTCTAAATTCCATATATATGCGTCAATATACTGTACTGGTGTATTTTTCTTTCTGACTTACCTCACTCCTAATAGGCTCCAGTTTCATCCACCTCATTAGAACTGATTCAAATGCATTCTTTTTAATAGCTGAGTAATATTCCACTGTGTATATGTACCACAGCTTTCTTATCCATTTGTCTGCCCATCGACATCTACTATGCTTCCATGTACTAGCTATTGTAAACAGTGCTGCAATGAACATTGCTGCTTTTAATATTTTCTCTTTGTGTTTGACCTTCATTAATTTGATTAATATGTATCTTGGGGTGTTTCGCCTTGGGTTTATCCTGTTTGGGACTCTCTGGGTTTCTTGGACTTGGGTGGCTATTTCCTTCCCCATTTTAGGGAAGTTTTCAACTATTATATCCTCAAGTATTTTCTCATGCCCTTTCTTTTTGTCTTTTTCTGGGACTATGATTTGAATTTTGGGGTGTTTAACATTGTCCCAGAGGTCTCTGAGGTTGTTCTCGTTTAGTTATTTTTTCCTCTCTGCTTCATTTCCTTCCAATCCTTGTCTCTTCTATCTTCCACCTCACTTATCCTGTCTTGTGCCTCAGTTATTCTACTGTTGGTTCCCTTTAGAGTGCTTTTGATCTCAGGTATTGCATTATTCATTATTGATTGACTCTTTTTTTATTTCTTCTAGGTCCTTGGTAAACATTTCTTGCATCCTTTCAATCCTTGTCTCTAGTCTATCTGTAACTCCATTTTGTTTTCAAGATTTTAGATCATTCTTACTATCATTATTCTGAATTCTTTTCCAGGTAGACTCCCTATGTCCTCCTCTTTGGTTTGGTTTGGTGGGCATTTATCATGTTCCTTTACCTGTTGAATATTTCTCTGCCTTTTCATTTTGTTTAGATTGCTGTTGTTCTCACAGTTTGCTGGTGGAAGCCCATCTCTGGGGCTGAGATTGCCCCCTGCCTTTCGGCTCTGGCTGTCCCACACCTGCCTCTCTGCCTCCGGCAGGGCGAGAGGCTGGTCTGCAGCAGGCTAGCACTCCTTTGGTATTCACTCAATCCTTTGTTCCGTGAGTGGGCCAGGCTGGGCCTTAGCTACGGCTTCTCGCGGGAAAGTTCAGTTTGTTTTTTTTTCCTCTCTCTGGCTATCCCACAATTTGGGTTGCTATCTCACATTAGCTCCCTCAGGTTGTTCTTAGGCATTCAGGCCCAGTCCTTACCCTAAGCATGCAACCCGTGCCTCCCTGTCCAGCCCCTGCTTGCTGGTGGCGGACGTGAGCGTCTAGGCTACTTGTCCGCTGGGAGTTGTGATTAGGCGCGTATTCTGTGGGTTTGTGTTTTTTTTCCTCCCGGTTATGTTGCCCTCCGAGATTCCAAAACTCTCCACATACCTGCCAGTGAGAGGGTTTCCTGCTGTTTGGAAACTTCTCCCCCTTCACGACTCCCTCCCAAGGACAGGTCTCCATCCCTAATTCTTGTCTCTCCTTTAGTCTTTTATATTTTGTCCTACCTCATTTTGAAGAGAAATGGGCTGCCTTTCTGGGTGCCTTGTATCCTCCGCCAGCATTCAGAAGCTGTTTTGTGGAAGTTGCTCAGCATTCAAATGATCTTTTGATGAATTTGTGGGGGAGAAAGTGGTTTCCCCATCCTATTCCTCAGCCATCTTAGGACTACACGTTAGTTTTATTCTTAACAGGTATATATAATTTTTGGTTTCCTTTGTTTGCCAGGTGAATCTACTGTATTTTTGTTGGACTGTTCTGATTTTGCTAATGGGTGTGTGTATATATATATATATATAGTCAAGCTTTTTATTGTTGTTATAAACCTCTGCCTCTAGGTTGGGCTTTTGTAGTTCTGTGGCGTTTTCTTTTCTTTTTTTTCCTTCTTTTCTCTTTTTTATAATTTTAACTTTTAACTTTTTAATGCTATTATATTTCTTCTACATTTTTTCCATTGTTTGCCTTTCCTATTGTTCTTTTCCCCTTGCAGTTAATCTCTAATATACATAAATCTTCTTTATCTACCTCTATTTAACATTGCTTATCTACTCTTTCTTTCTTTTCTTTCCTCTCAACATATTTGTTAGTTCTGTTTTCATTGCTTTACTCTCCACTTGGCACCTTGCTTAAGTTCTGTTTTCCAGTTTGTGCTTTAGTTAGTTTCGTTCTTAACTGGTAAATATAATTTTTTATTTCCTTTGTTCACCGGGTCAATCTACTGTACTTTATTTTTGTTGGACTGTTTTGGCTTTGCTTATGGGTATATATGTATATGTGTATATTCCATTATTTTAATTATTATTTGTCTGATTTTGTAACTGCCATTTGTCTGTGGTTCATCTTTGGTTTCTCGTTTTTGGGTATTTGTTTTAATCTCACTTAATGCCATAACAAACCACTTGTACAATCTTCGTTCCTGACCAGAGATCATGCTCTGAGTCTTTGGAGTGAGAGCACTGACTCCAAGACCCTAGATTACCAGAGAACTAACCCTGCTGCTGCTGCTAAGTCGCTTCAGTCGTGTCCGACTCTGCGTGAGCCCATAGACGGCAGCCCACCAGGCTCCCCCATCCCTGGGATTCTCCGGGCAAGAATACTGGAATGGGCTGCCAGAGTATCAGATAGTGAGAATTCACACAATGGAAACCTCCTGAATACAAGACCCAACCACCCAACCACCTACTGCACCCTGTGCAGTACACCTCATCTAAACAACAAACAAAACAAAAATACAAACCCAATCATCAGCAGACAGGATTACCACCTCACTCAGCCTTGCCCATCAGAGGAAAAACAAACAAACAAACAAAAAACTCAGCACATACCCCATCCTATATGAAGATTACACAAACCACTGGACCAACCACAGCAGGATAGAAACCAAAAGGAAGAAAGAATTCAACACTGAAGTCTGGGAAAAGGAGACCTCAAACACAATTAAGTTAAAAAAATAATGAAAAGGCAGCGAAATACTACACAAATGAAGGAACAAACTAGAAACACAGAAATTCAAACTATCTGAAAAAGAATTCAGAATAATGAGAGTAAAGATGATCAAAAACCTTGAAAACAAAATAGAGAAAATGCAAGAATCAATTAACAAAGTCCTAGAAGAATTAAAGAATAAACATACAAAGACAAACAACACAATTACTGAAATTAAAAATACTCAAAGGAATCAATAGCAGAATATCTGAAGCAGAAGAATGAATCAGTGAGCTGGAAGATAAAATGGTGGAAATAACTTCTGAGGAGCAGAATAAAGTAAATGAATGAGAAGAACTGAGGATAGTCTCAGAGATCTAAAGACAATATCAAATGCACCAACATTCAAATTCTAGGGGTCCCAGAAGAAGAGAAAAAGAAAGGGTATGAGAAAACTTCTGAAGTGGTTATAGTTGAAAATTTCCCCAACATGGAAAAGGAAATAGTCGGTCAGGTCCAAGAGGCACAAAGAGCCCCATATAGAATAAACCCAAGGAAAAACACATACTAATCAAACTAACAAAGACTAAACACAAAGAAAGAATATTAAGAGCAGCAAGGGAGAAGCAACAAGTAACATACAAGGGAAACCCCGTATGTTTAACAGCTGATCTTTCAGCAGAAACTCTGCAGGCCAGAAGGGAATGGCAGCATGTATGTAAAGTACTGAAAGTAGAAAAATCTACAACCAAGATTACTATACCCAGCAAGGATCTCATTCAAAATTGATGGAGAAATATAAAGCTTTTCAGACAAGCAAAAGTTAAGAGAATTCAGTACCATCATACCAGCTTTACAACAAATGTTAAAGGAACTTAAATAGTCAAGAAATACAAGAGAAGAAAAAGATCTACAAAATCAACCCCAAACAATTAAGAAAATGGCAATAGGAACATATATATCAATAATTACTTTAAATGTGAATGGATTAAATGCTCCAACCAAAAGATACAGACTAGCTGAATGGATACAAAACCAAGACCCATATACATGCCATCTACAAGAAATGAACTTCAGACCTAAAGACACATATAGAATGAAAGTGAGAGGATGGAAAAATACATTCCACGCAAATGGGAAGCAAAAGAAAGCTGACGAAATAGACAGCTTTTGTCCTCATATCAGACAAAATAGACCTTAAAATAAAGATTACAAGAGATAAGGAAGAACACTACATAATGATCAAGGGATCAATCCAAGAGGAAGACATAACAATTGTAAATATCTATACACCCAACACAGGAGCACCTCAATACATAAAACAGAGAGAAAAAGGAGAGACTGACAGTAACACAGTAGTATAAAAAGGAGAAATTGACAGTAACACAATAGTAGGAGACTTTAATACCCCACTCACAGCAATGGACAGATCATCAAAAGAGAAAATAAGGAAACACAAGTCTTAAATGATACATTAGATGAGATGGATCTCATTCATAACTTCAGGATATTCCATCCAAATGCAGAAGAATACACCTTCTTCTCAAGTGCACATGGAACATTCTCCAGGATAGACCATATCTTCGATCACAAATCAAGCCTCAGTAAATTTAAGAAAATTTAAAACCTATCAAGCATCTTCTTCGACCACAATGCTATGAGACTAGATATCAATTACAAGAAAAAAGCCATAAGAAACACAAACACATGGAGATTAAACAATACCTTTCCAAATAAACAACAGGTTACTGAAGGAATCAAAAGGGAAATCAAAAATTTTCTAGAAACAAACGACAGTGAAAACATGACAACTCAAAACCTATGGGATGTAGCAAATGCAGTCCTAAGAGGGAAGTTTATAGCAATACAATTCTACCTCAAGAAACAAAAAAAAACATCAAATAGACAACCTAACTTTACACCTAAAAACAACTGGAAACAGAAAAACAAAAAAACAAAATTAATAGAAGGAAAGAAATCATAAAGATCTGAGCAGAAATAAATGAAAAAGAAATGAAAGAAACAATAATAAAGATTAGTAAAACTAAAAGCTGGTTCTTTCAGAAGAAAACAAAATTGACAAACCTTTAGCCAGACTCATCAAGAAAAAGAGAGAAGAATCAACTCAGCAAAATTAGAAATGAAAAAGGAGAGGTTACAACAGACAATGCAGAAATACAAAGGATTATATGAGACTATTATGAACAACTATACGGCAATAAAATGGATAACCTGAAAGAAATGGATAGATTCTTAGAAAAGTTCAATCTTCTAAGACTGAAACAAGAGGAAATAGAAATTATGAACAACCCAATTACAAGCACTGAAATTGAAGCGGTGATCAAAAATCTCCTAAAAAACAAAAGCCCAGGACCTGATGGCTTCACAGGTGAATTCTATCAAACATTTAGAGAAGAGCTAATGCCTATCATTCTTAAACTCTTTCCAAAAACTGCAGAGGAAGGAACACTTCCAAACTCTTTCTATAAGGCCACCATCACCCTGATACCAAAACCAGAGAGAGATAATACAAAAAAAGAAAACTACAGGCCAATATCACTGATGAACATAGATGTGAAAATCCTCAACAAAATTTTAGCAAACAGAATTCAGCAATATATCAAAAAGCTCATACACCATGACCAAGTTGGGTTTATTCCAGGGATGCAAGGATTCTTCAATATACGCAAATCAATCAATGTGATACACCATATTAACAAATTGAAAGATAAAAACCACATGACCATCTCAATAGATGCAGAAAAAGCCTTTAACAAAATTCAGCACCCATTCATGATTAAAATTCTTCAAAAAATGGGCATAGGAGGAATCTACCTCAACACAGCAAAGGCCGTATGTGATAAGCCTACAGCAAACATTATTCTCAATGGAGAAAAACTGAAGCATTCCCCCTAAGATCAGGAACAAGACAAGGGTGTCCACTTTCACCATTATTATTCAACATAGTTTTGGAAGTCCTAGCTACAGCAATCAGAAAAGAAAAAGAAATAAAAGGAATCCAGATCAGAAAAGAAGTAGTAAAGCTCTCACTGTTTGCAGATGACAAGATACTATACATAGAAAACCCTAAAGACAGTATCACAAAATTACTAGAGCTAATCAGTGAATTTAGCAAAGTCACAGAATACAAAATCAATACACAGAAATCACCTGCATTTCTATATACTAACAATGAAAATATCAGAAAGAAATTAAGGAATCAATCCCATTCACCATTACAACTAAAAGAATTAAATATCTAGGAATATACTTACCTAAGGAGGCAAAAGAACTGTACACAGAATATTATAAGACACTAATGAAAGAAATCAAAGATGACACAAACAGATGGAGAGATAGTCTGTGTTCCTGAGTAGGAAGAATCAATATTGTGAAAATGACTATACTACCAAACACAATCTACAGATTCAATGCAATTTCTATCAAATTACCAACAACATTTTTCACAGAACTAGAACAAAAAATTTTACAATTCATATGGAAACACAAAATACCCTGAATAGCCAAAGCAGTCTTGAGAAAGAAGAATGGAGCTGGAGGAATCAACCTTCCTGATTTCAGATTATACTGCAAAGCTATAGTTATCAAGAGAATATGATACTGGCACAAAAACAGAAATATAGACCAATGGAACAAGACAGAAAGCCCAGAAATAAACCCATGCACCTATGGGTACCTTATTGTTGACAAAGGAGGCAAGAATATACAGTGGGGCAATGACAGCCTCTTCAAAAGTGGTGCTGGGAAAACTGGACAACTACATGTGAAAGAATGAAATTAGAATACTTCCTAACAGCATACACAAAGATAAACTCGAAATGGATTAAAGACCTAAATGTAAGACCAGAAACTATAAAACTCTTAGAGGAAAACATAGGTAGAATACTCAATGACATAAATCAAAGCAAGATCCTCTAGGACCCACCTTCTAGAGTAATGGAAATAAAAACAAAAGTAAACAACTGGGACCTGATTAAACTTAAAAGCTTCTGCACAGCAAAGGAAACTATAAGCAAGATGAAAAGACAACCCTCAGAACGTGAGAAAATAATAGCAAATGAAACAACTGACAAAGGATTAATTTCCAAAATACACAAGTAGCTCATACAACTCAATACTAGAAAAACAAACAACCCAATCAAATAGTGGGGAAAAGATCTAAACAGACATTTCTGCAAAGAAGACATACAGATGGCTAACAAACACATGAAAAGATGCTCAATATTGCTCATTATTAAAGAAATGCAAATCAACACTACAATGAGATATCACCTCACACCAGTCAGAATGGCCGTCATCAAAAAGTCTACAAACAATAAATGCTGGAGATGGTGTGGAGAAAAGGAAACGCTCTTGCACTGTTGGTGAGAATGTAAATTGATACAGCCACTATGGAAGATGGTATGGAGATTTCTCAAAAGACGAGGAATAAAACCATATATGACCCATCAATCCCACTCCTAGGCATATACCCTGAGGAAACCAAAACTGAAAAAGACACATATATCCAAGTATTCACTGAAGCACTATTTACAATAGCTAGAACATGGAAACAACCTAGATGTCCATTGACAGATGGATGGATAAAGAAGTTGCGGTACCTATACACGATGGAATATTACTCAGCCATTAAAAGGAATGTATTTGAGTCAGTCCTAATGAGGTGGATGAACCTAGAACCTACTATACAGAGTGAAGTAAGTCAGAAAGAGGAAGACAAATATCATATACTAATGCATATATACAGAATCTAGAAAAATGGTACTGAAGAATTTATTCACAGGGCAGCAATGGAGAAACAAACATAGAGAGTAGACTTGTAGACATAGGAAGAGAGGAGTAGAGGGTGAGATGTATGAAAAAAGTAACATGGAAACTTATGTTACCATATGTAAAATAGATAGCCAACGGGAATTTGCTGTATGGCTCAAGAAACTCAAGCAGGCGCTCTGTATCAACCTAGAGGGGTGGGATGGGGAGGGAGATGGGAGGGAGGTTCAAAAGGGAGGGGATACATGTATACCTATGGCTGATTCATGTTGAGGTTTGACAGAAAACAAGAAAATTCTGTAAAGCAATTATCCTTCAATAAAATAATTAATTTTAAAAAATACAGGTAAACAAACAAACAACCAAAATACAGGTAAGCCAATTAAAAAAAAATGGACAAAAAAGAAAAAAAAAGAAGAACCTCTATGAGGACCACATATTTTATAAAGGGCACACGATCAATGCTTAATATAAAAGACTAATATGAATCTATACAAGTAATATAAACAAATCTAAAGGCTAAGGGAAATGAACCAAAATTTAACTCAGTTTTGTTAAGACGAGAAAGAAAAACATTCTTATAAGCAACTCACTTTTTGGGGTAGGTGGTAGAATATTAAAGGACAAATATAACTAATATTCTATTTCACTTTTAACTTCTTTTTAAGAATTTGTACACATTGGACAGGGTAGAAAAGAAGGAATTCTTTTAGCCAGCTATCCATCCACTTATTCAAAAGAGTATGAGTATCCACTATAGACAATCAGTGAAAGAATTCTAAGATATAATCCTCTACTTTACAGTATCTAAATTTAGGTACCCATAAATGTTTACTGAATTAAAAACTATTACTAATTATTGGGCAGTGTTATAACAGAAGTAAATAAAATAGGCAGTAGTGGTATCAAGGAGGTGATAATCAATTCTACAGTAAGGGCACTGAGGAAAAAAAGTGAGGTAAGCGTAAATAGGTTAAGAAAGGCCTCACCAATCTGGAGATGTCTGAGCTTAAAGAGAGCCTGGTAGCACAGGGTAAATAATCTGCCTGCAATGCAGAAGATGCGGGTTTGATCCCAGGGTCAGCAAGATTCCCTGCAGAAGAAAATGGCAACCCACTCTAGTATTCTTACCTAGGAAATCTTATGGACAGAGGAGCCTGGCGGGCTAGTCCATGAGGTCGCAATAAGAGTCAGACACAAGTTAGCAACTAGACAACAATCTTAAAGAACAAGCAGTTTAACCTAAATAAGAGCATACCATTGGTGTGAACAAGCATAAATCTCAGATCTGAACAAACTGCAAGACAGATATTAAAACTTCTAGTCATGGTGACAGATTTCCATTCGTACTGTGAGATATGCTGTGAACTAGACACATGATACACTAACATAGTTCTGTCTTTCAAAAGGTGACTTCTCTAGGACTGCAGTACAGGACGCCTGCCTTTAATTCCCAGTAAATCTCTAGATTGAGAGACTTATGAACTATGACAATGGCAGTGCTGATTAGTTTAGAAAGACCAGGTAGCATCTGATCAGGGATCTAAATGCTCTGTGGAGACTCACATGGTTCTCTTGGGGAGGAGCACACAGGTATATGGAATAGCAAAAGCAAGTCCTTGACTTAAGAGAGCTTAGAGTGGGCTTTCTATTGGAGAGGAAAACCAAGATGAAGGAAGAGAGGGAGTTAGGGGGAAGGTGACAGGTCACATCACGTGGCACTGTCCCTATCATACCATACGGTACCAGTCATCAGAAAGAAGGAAGGACTTCAGATTTCGTTCTGAGATGGAAAGATTTTGGAAGACTTTGTGAAGAAGAGTGACATGACCATTCTTACAGTTAAAGACAATCATGCAGACTGCTGTGTAGAAAAAAAGACTATAGAAACGCATAGACAGCAACAGAGGGATCAGGATACTCTAAGAATCAGCAGCAGAATAATATGGCTAAGAAGAGGTGTTTGGATTGGCTGGATTTTGAATATTCTGAAAGCAGAGCTGACAAGTTTTGCTGATGGAGAAAAAAGGACTCAAGAATGAGTTCAGGATTTTCCTAGTGGTCCAGGGTTTAGAACTCTGAGCTATTAAAAAAAAAAAAAAAAAGAACTCTGAGCTTCCACTGCAGGGGACATGGGTTCTATTCCTGGTTGGTGAAAGAAGATCCTTTAGGCCATGTGGTGCAACCACAAAAAAATATGAGTTCAACGTTTGTGTTTTATTTGTTTGCTGCTCTGCAAGCAAACAAGGGGTGGAGGGTCAGGGAAGGATCTAGAATTTATTCTGGGACATATTAATTTTTACGATGCATATTCAACATCGATTAAGTAAGCTGGATGTACAAATGTTGGGAAGAGTTCTGAATTGAAGAAATAAATTAGTAGATATCAGTACTAAAACTAGGTAAGATCACTAGCTGGGAATGCAGAAAAAAGTACGAAGACACTCAGCCTTCAGAAGTCAAAGAGGGGAGTATAAGGCCAAGGTGACTAAGAACAAAGACAGTGTCAGGGAACGAGAACTAATCAAAGGTGTCACACACGGCTGGTAGGTCAAGATGAGGACTCTGCAATGGCCAAAGAAATAGCTGCTGGCAAGGATTCACTAGAGAGTAGGACCCTGATAAAAGACAGTTAACAACTACAAGTCCCAGAAGGGATGTGGCCACTATACAAATAGAGGGGCTGGTTCCAGCAACATAAAGAGTTCAAGCACTTTAATGGGAAGAAAGGGGAATATGTAAGTTCAGGTACAAAAAGATATGAAAATTTAATTTACACATCTGTTTTCCTTGATTAGCTAAGTTCTTATGAAGCCAAGCCACACTGTATTTATCTTTCTACCCCTGGTTCCCAGCACGAAACAACAAGTTGTTTGTAGGAAGAAGGGATCAGCCTTAAAATTTGAAGAGATGCTATTCAGAGAGATATTGAATTCACTGTCCATAACCCAAAGGACACAGACGGACCAAGTGCACAGAAGTTACATAAAGGCAGACTATGATCTGACACAGTGACACTTTTATCCATTAGAGACAGCCAGGATGATACTAAGGGAATGCAGCAGAAAACATTAAAGATGATAATAATGGTAGAAATATTTTAACAGTGGCTGATATTTATGGAGCAGTTACTTTGTACAAAACATTTTATTTCTCTAAAGCACTTCACAAGTATTAGTCCATTTCATCCTTATGCCAAAGTAGCACAACAGGCATTCATTTATTATCTCCATTTCACAAATGAGGAAACTGAGGAACAGAGAATTTAAGTAACTTGCCCCAGTTTATAAAACTTACGTGGCAGAACCAAAATTCAAACCCAAGTATATTTTGAAAATCTATGCATTTAAACCTTTCGTACTACCTCTCAGATCTTAACAAAATCAGAATGACCACAAAACCTTCACAGATTAGAATGCTGGTTCAGGGAAACATATCTTCTAGGTCCCTTAACCCCACCTAAATAAATATAATATGAGGGAGACAAAGACCCAAAAAGTATTTATTAAAAGTGGATAGAAATTCAGAGAATAAAAAACAAGCCAAAGACTGTGAGAAAATATTTGCAAAACACATTTGATAAAAACTGGTATCCAAAATATATAAAGAACCCTTAAAAGTCAACTATCAAAAAACAAAGGACCACATTTTTGAATGAGCAAAAGATCTGAAGAGACAAGTTACCAAAGAAGAGATACAGATGGCAAAGAAGCACGTGAAAAGATGCTCAACATCACAGACCATTACAATGGGTACTGCAAAGTAAAACTAGACACCCATGAGAAAGGCCAAAATCCAAAACACTGGCAGGCACCAGATGCTAACAATGATGTGAAACATCAGGAACTCTCACTCATGGGAACGTGAAATGGTACAGAGCTTTGAAAGACAGTTGGGCTGTTTCTTACAAAACTAAATTTGGCATTTGCCCAGAGTTGAATACTTATGTCCACACAAAAACCTGCATACAAATGATTATGACAGCGTTAGTCACGATTGCCAAATCTGGAAGCAAGATGGCCTTCAGTAGGTGAAAGGATAAGCAAACTGCAGTACATCCATACAATGGAAGATTACTCAACAGTAAAAGAAATAAGTTATCAAATCATAAAAAGACACAGAAGAACCTCAAATGTGTATTGCTAAGTGAAAAAAGCCAATCTGCAAAAACTATGTATTATATGAGCTCAGCTGAATGACATTACAGAAAAGACAAAACTACAGAGACAGTAAAAAGGTGGGTGGTTGCCAAGAGTCTAGGGGAGAGAGAGAAAAAAGGAATGAATAGGTGAAACTATACTGTATGACACTATCATACATGATACTATCATGGTGGATACCTTATCATAAGTTACCAAAACTCATAGCAGGTATAGCACAAAGAATGGACCCTAATGTAAACTATGGACTTTAGTTAGTGATAATGTATTAATATTGCTGCACCAATTGTAACAAATTTACCACACTAATGTAAGATAATATGGGAAACTGGAAGAACTGGTAGGTAAAAGGAGCTCTGTAGTTTCTACTCAATTTTTTTGTAAATCTAAAGACATTCAAAAAATTTTTTAAGTATTATTTTTCAAAAATAAAGTTGTTATTTTTGAAATTACAACTACAAGCTTATTATGTATCAATTAACTACAAGCTTATTATTTATCAACTATATGATACAGCAACCAAAACTGCTAATTATATCATAGGCTATGGATGCTAGGTACATAAAAAGTTCAGAACCTGCTGACAAAATCTGATTTCAAGCCTAGTATTTACTATCTTCCCTTTGGGAGGAGAGCTTCTACATAAGGGGTTACTTTTTCCAGTGAACCGGATGAGAACATAATGATCGAAAAGCACAGAGGATCCAAAGGGGGTTCAAACATCTGAGGAGGTTTGGCATACGTGAACTCCAAAGTAGCTGAGAGACACACTTCCTTACAGTGTGTCTAGGATATTATCAAATGCACCACAAGATATAATGCTTAAAATGAGCAAAATTTAAAGAAACATGGAAACAAACACTTCTCTCAAAATACTGAATCCAAGTCTTCACAATTTCATTCTCGATAAAACACACACAGAGCATTACACATACAAAAACCTTGTCAGTTTACTTTAAAAAAAGAAAAGAAGTACAGAAAAGTTTCACATTTAAATTCAACAGGGGGCCTTCAAAAGGTACAGGAAGAGTATGGGCTAATTTGCCATATAAAATGTAATTTTCACCCTTTCATTTAACTAGTACTCACACAAAGAGACAAATTAAAAAGCAGGGAGGATCATGTTTGGTGTCACTGCTGGTAATAACTTGTGAAAAAGCCCAAAGGAACGAGAAAAGAGATGTAAATTCTTAAGCCACACCGATGGTTATACCACAATCTCTTTTTACTTCACCAATTGCTGAATTGGATATCATTTCCCCAGAACAAGTTTTTTCAAAAATCTTTTAAAGAAGTTAACTCGTGTTGAGAAGCCGCATTCTGTGAATACTTATTTGTTAGAGCCAGTCAAGGGGATAATCAAGGGCTAGCAGGAAGGAATTAGATGCCAACTTTGAAAACAAACCAGCACTACAAGTGTACACATGCTTTCTGCTCTCAACTCCACAACAGCCTTGTAACACTTTCCTTTCAGCCTCCCTCAGCTCTCTAAATGCCTGCCTGCAACTGTGGGCTTCAAATGTAGAGGCTCTGCAGAGTTCATTTGCCAATCCAGGGATTTCTTCACAGAAACCTTCTGGCCTATAAATGCTACTTAATTAACTGATGATCTCCATTCTCTCTTTCTTTACTGAGCAATAAAAGTCTCTGATGACACTTTCCTCATTGTCTTTGCAGTTTTTTATAACTTGTACTTATTCCTCCATGGTTGTGAAGTTCTTTTCAGCAAAAATCAACCCCTTTGTAAGAGAAAATTCATTTCTTCATTCTTTTTTATTCTAGTTCCCCTCTGTACCTACCTTCGCTTCCCCTAGAGCAGTATTACCTCAGAACAATAACAACAAAAGCAGTAAGAACAAAAATTAACTGAGTTTTTCTATTTACTTTCACCTTAAGGATTCAAATAGTCTCATACAGTTTTTTTGTGTAGTATCTTTGCTAAACAATGGAAAAATCTCATATCACATTTAATTTTTTAGAGGTAATAAATGAACACTTATGGTCACCATCAATCCTTAATAACAGTCTGAAAGAGTCATGTCTCAACTTCATTGTTTACATAAACCTATCAGTGAAAACATTTTTAAGTACCTGTCCCACTACATATATTTTTTACTTATAAATTAATACATAATTAATATGAACTATTATAATTACTACATTTAACTGAAAATTTTTAAAGGAAGAAATTTAAATTTATTAGTTTTTATGTATTTTTTCACTTTAAAATTTCTAGTATTTTCATTTTATATTCTCAGGGAGTGTGTATAATTATACTTTGTTGACCAGCAGTCTGAAAGGCTGAAAGTATCTAAATTTCATCACATGGTTTAACCACTGTGAACAATTTTTCCCTATAAAGTCTACTTTTCAAATTCTTGAAGCTCTCAACAAGGTAAATTCTTAAAGCTATCATTCACTAACTCCTGAATTAGAAGGCCAAAATATAATTGCGTGAGGCAACTACATTAATTAAAAAAAAAGTGACAAGACTTGAGTCTAATCATAATAAAAGTCTGTGTGCATTTTTTTTTGTTTGCATGTCTTTATCTAATAGATAAGAATAATTTTCACATGAGAAAGTTGATGTAAAAGATGCAGAATAAAATGCAATGTCTTATTAATTTTTATCATTTTATATACCATGTGGTTATATTACCTATAACTGTATTCAAATGAATGTATTTGGAAACCATCAAACGGCTTAAAAGACTAAAAGTCAAGCATCTTTTTCTCTGACAGAAACATGGAGAGAGAGAAAAAACTGTATATCTCATTATTCTTCCATTAAACAATTTAATAAAACAGTTATTAACATCTTCACAAGTGCCAACACTGCACTAGGCACTGGTCTTTGGAAAATCTGATAGAAAGGAACTTCAAGATTAAGGTCAAACATCCAAATGTTTAAACACTACTTGAATCTTCTCTACAGCAGCACCACCAAGTGGCCATTTGTGTGACTTGTGTGAAAACACCTTTAGCAATATGGATGTATCAGAAAGCAGAATGCATTTTCTGATACATCTGACTCTTTGACATAAACAAATTGAACCAACCATATCTAATAATAACCTTATCTCCTAGCCCTACTTTTATTCTCTATTAGAACAAACCTAATCAGTCTTCTACATAACAGCCTTTCAAATATTTTAAAGGAACTACTATAAATCTCAACTCTTCTCTTCATCCTAAATATACAATTTTAACTTAGCTATTTAATCATGTAGAGTTAAAAAAAAATTCTCGTAACAACTTCCAAGAAGGAACACAAACATAAGAGCTTAATTCTTACAGTCACAAAGGAGAATAATTTGCAAAATTACACATACTCGTTATAAACTTTAAAGCAACAATTTAAATTGCTTTAATATTACTGAATGTCTTAAATTTATCTATTCATAGATAAATATATGAGAGTTCATCAATATTAGCAAAGATTTGTTTTACATTTTTAAAATATTTTCAAGGTATTAAATAACTTTGAGGGGCAGACAGAGAACAGACTGGTGGACACAGAAGGAAAAGGCGAGGATGGGATGATTAGAGAGGGTAGCACTGAACCGCACACATTACCGTACGTGAAACAGAGCGCTAGTGGGAAGTTGCCGCGTGACATACGGAGCTCAACCTGGTGCTCTGCGACCACCTGGGGGGGCGGGTGGGAGGTTCAGGAGGGAGGGGATATATGTATACTTATGCCTGATTCATGCTGTTATATGGCAGACACCAACACAACACCGCAAAGCAGTTATCCCCCAATTTTAAAAAAGGCAAAAGAGGAAACTGTAAAGCATGTAAACTGAAAAATAAATCTTTGACAAACAGCAGTTGCATTTTTTTAACTGGAGCACAAATGACCAATTTAGAAAATTTATATAAACCATTCTTCTACCCTTTTGCTAAAAATGATTTACAACACTAATCCTAATGCTATTTTACTACAGTATCAATCAACTGGATTATATTTACATTTAAATGTTTTCTCAGTGAAGGCAGAAGTTAGTGTACAGTCTGATACTCATCTTCAGCACAGCCAGTTTCATAATGAATTTCCTATCAACAAGATAAATAATACCACTACTAGACAAAGAAATGCCAATTTCAATTTACCTAATTCATAGTTACTATTTCTCAATATTGAGTATTTCAGAAGCTGAAAAAACTGAAAAGATAATTTAAATAACTTGCCAATATCACATACTATTAATAGGGCATAATACTAAGATTTATTTTATCCTGAAAGAGCAAAGAGAAAATTCAATGCTGCTTTATATTTTGGTCTACTCAACAGTTACTTTAATACTAAGTAAGCGTCAATGAATTTTCTTAAATGGTCAAGCCATTAAATAAAATGACAATGCATTCACAAGGAGAATTATGTTCTGTTTTTATTAGCCAACTGTGAGCAAAAATAGAAGTTAGAGATAACAATAAATCAATTTTGAAAATCTGCATATTAAAAATAGACAATATTAGTTCATTTAGAAGAAATGCAATCTTTACTGAGCCTACCAGCATTTCTGTTTCCTGGGGTACCTGAACTTCTTGGGTAACTCCCAGCAAGTTACTTACTCTCTGGTTCGGATTTCAGCTTTACTAACATTCATCTGTAAGGTGTTCCACGTAACTGAATCTTCTAAATAATTTATAATATATCCCATTATGCAACAAAATTTACAATTTTAACCATTTCATAGGCCTTTGTCTAAAATTCAGTCACAGTATGCACATGAACAGTACTGCACAACGGCACTGCAGGGCTTGGATCTCCCATTTCCTCACCCCTGCTGGCTGTCACTTACTGATGACTGTGTTCCCGACGCTTCTGATGCTGCGGTGAGAACCTGAGAGTGTCTATCAAGGCTCCTGAGCATTAAAAACTGGGCTTTGTGGTATCTGGCTACTGAGTTATTTTTCTCTCCTTCTTTGCCTCCATTGCCAATTTTCAAATGACTGAAGTTACCATTTAAAAAAAAAAAAAAAAAAAAAGAGTCACAGCAAAATAGGCTGTTGGCACCAGAAAGGGAATTCTGAAGACAGCTCCAGGTGCCGGAACAAGGGAGCAGAAAAACCCCTCCCCTTAGACAGCGGCACTAGCTAATTTGTACAATGGGGTCTCCATTCCTTTCTCCCTGGGAACAAGAATCAACCTGCCCATTCTGAACTTTTCCATCCCTTATATGGCATTTTTCTCTCCACAGATAATCTAGTAACAGTCTCTACACCACCTGCTCATTAAATGCAAAAACAGAAACAAAGGCAGAAACAACATCAGTGTTGTCAAAACACACACAGGATACAAGAGTTAAATGATTATGACTACATTATATGAAAATGATGTGTGCTTAGCATGTATTTATACACGACAAACATAAATAAAACTATGAATCTGAGCTTATGCCTGTGGGGAGGCTAAAAAGAAGCAAGAATATACTGAGAAGAAGTAAGAATACAAAGATATAATTTTGTCTGGCTATTGAAGAAGTTAACACAACAGGACTTCTGAAAAGCACTGGAATTCTCAAAATCACCAGAAAAATATATACACGCCAGAATACATAAGTTAGAATTATAGAAAACTTAGATTTTGAAAAAAAAAAAAAAAGAAAACTTAGATTTTGTTCTCTCTACATGCGAACTGAAGGAATCACAAAATTAACCAACTTTTTTCCCCCTTTCTTAATTAAGTGTTGGTAACACAGGCCACAGCTTAAAAGAAGAAATTCTGCCTGAATAAACTGATGACCTATATCTCTCTACCAAGGAAATTCTTATGACTCAAAGTTTTAGAGAAACTATTCCAAGCCATCAAAGATTAGCTGCCTATGAAATAAACAACATAACCCTTTTGGCCACAACAGACTCTCATGGCTCCGAAGTAATTTTATCAGGAAAATGGAAAAATGTGAGGTAGTCTTTGAGGAACTAATAAAAATTTATTTTTATATTCAATTTTCCCTACCAGGCATGAGGAAAAAACAAACAAAAAGACATCTAATAGATTAGCCCTACTGATCTACCTGCCTTGAATAAGTAACAAATACCACTTTACTAGTGTTACAAAAGCTACCTGATTTGTAGAAAACAATATATAAGGAAGAAAGTAAACAACGACAAAACATCAAGAAAAAAAAAGAGAAAAAATAATCCTATAAAACTTTTTTCCTTCACATAAAACCCACAGTTACCCAGTCAACATATCCACAGTATCCTGCAGCTAAGAGTATATAACAGATCATTGAATTAAAACTTTTCAAAATGATACCTTGCTGGTGGCATTTGTACCCACAAGTTACTAAGGCAGAACCACTCCAACACCTGAAGGAGTCATGAAACAAAAGATGTATTCCTTACTCTTGACCTCAGACCAAATAAATTATTTTCTTTTCCTACTTATAAAATGAGGGAAAACTAGAAGACTATGTTATTATTGGTAAAATGCTTATCATTTTCAGGCAAATGTTTCAGAAAAAGTCAAGTATGTGATCCATACCTTGTTTTGATTCCAAACCTTCAGGTTGCTTGTTCTCTCTCAGGGATGAAGTAGAATCTACACAGCTGTCTTGTCTGAGGAATGAAAAGTAAATAAAAACAACTTTTTAAACAATATTCAAGGTCCTAGAATTAAGTTATACACTTGAAAAGACACAATGAATCCTTCTCAGTCCCAGGGTACAATTCAGTACACTCTGGAGACAGAAACATGTATACAAGTGTCAGAAGCAGCAGCTACAAACTACCACAATTTAAGTAGTATACCTCTTTGTAAAATCAAAGAGCAAATCTGGGAAGAATATCAAGGTAATTTTTTCTCCTTTCCAATACTCTGCAGGGTAGCTAATGTGAGAAATCCTAACTCACAGAAGAATCCAGTAATTTTTCAAGTTCAACTGTTAAATTTAATGGGCACTTTGGCATTCAAATCATTTTACAGTCATCTAATTTCATACCTCAAATGCTTTGATGTTTACAGTATGTGGGAAATACATATTTTATCTGTAATATACATGTTATCAAAGTAAATTGATTATGTTTAAGATGCCACTAAAAAGTTCTTGATCCACTATGTTCTGCAAAAGAGCTCAACTGATACTTTTTCTTAGACAGCACTGTACCATCTTTATACTGATGTTACAAATACTTTTCAGAAAGTCAAGAAATTAACTATTATGAATACTCAAAATGACTATTTTCTTTAAAATATGTGTCTATCACCTTCTGAGAATGTTTATACACACTCTAAGACTAACAAACTAAAAACATCTAGGAAAGTTACCTATTCACAAAACTTTATATTCACTTAATAATAAATTCCTCAAATAACTAAAGGATAAAGATGTGATTATTTCCTTGAGAAGTTTACAATTTTCTTTCCAGCCAACACATTAGGCTCTTTTGTTTTGGTACTGAAATTTTACTAATACAAGTACAAACTCAAATAGAGATTATAAAAATATTTTAATCTGGTGTTAATTGTGACATCTTAGAGATTTAATATTGAGATATCTCAATTTTTTAAATTTCTTTTAGTCTAATGTTGATTTTATTCTTTCACCAGAATGACTAGCAGATCCCAAAGAGGATATCAACAAGACTCCCTGGCAGTCTAGGGAAAGATTAAATGCCAATACACTACATTAAAAGCTTTGCAAAAATAAAGTTAAAATATGCCATCTCAGGCCTTATGTCAAATTAGATTTTATCTACTGGGAACCTTATTTCTAAGTATATTCCTTTAGAGAAAATGTTTGTTTGCTCTTAAAATTAAATGGCATTTATTTCTCTTCTAAACACACAAACCTAATTTTTAAAAAATGACTTGAATAAAAACATAAAGTAACATCACCATTAAAAGGACCTTAGGTATACACAAGACCTTAACAGACAGAACATGACTCATGTAAAATTACAGCTGAGAATGTATAACCTGTATAATGAGGAATCATCAGACAAAGCCAAAGTGGGAATGAGTAATATTCTATTAAAACTGGGGAGGGAAGTTAAAGTCAATGTTATAAAAAACAAAGATAGGCTGTGGAAACATTCCAGGTTAAAGGAAGCTGAAGAGCAGTGACAATTAAATGTAACAACTGATGTGAGGGCCTCAACTAAAGTGGAAGACCATTATAAAGGATATTATTGAGTCAAGAGACAAATGGAAACACTGATGGCAGATTCAACAAAACTATTTTATTGATGTTAAATTTACTAAAGCTGAATTTACTGACGTTAACAATGTATTGTGGTTATAAGAAAAAGAATATCACTATTCTTAGGAAAAATGCAGTGTAGTATTTAGAGGTAAAATGCCATGATGTATGTTACTCAGCCTTAAATGTTTCAGAAGGAAATACACAAGTATATAAACAGAGTATGTGCAATGGGATAAAATATTAATAACAGATAAATCTAGGTAAAGCATATATAAATATACTTCTTATATTATTATTCTTATTCCTGCAACATTTTAATAACTCTTTAAGTTTTTCCAAGTAAAAATTAATAAAGCAATGAAATGAATTATTTTATGAATTTTCTTAATTTTATTTTTTATTTTCTCTGTGAAAGTTCCTTGAATCACCTTCAGATAAAACTAGACCCCTCTATAAAACTATCTGCTGTCATAAATAGTTTCTTTTACTGCCCAAAGTGAACTTTTATAATGTTCCTTTTTTCTTAAGTTGGATTTGATCTGGCTGTTGAAGAAAGTCACCAAAAAAAAAAAAAAACAACTGCAGACAGTAGAGGCAGTACACCGCCTTGTGGCTGAAAAGTGAAAAGCTAGATGCTTTTACATCAGTATCATCTGAAGCTGAAAAAAATTCCAGACACAGATTTACAACTAAAACTACCATACACATTCAGAGTTCTGTAATACAATTTAAAGATTTTCACTAAAGAATATAAAAGGCAAGATAGAAACAAAATAAGAAATGTCTTAAAGTATAAGAAAATTATGTGTACATACATCTTATTTCCAGCTTTAGGAAAATAAAAAATGTCACCCCCAGATGATAAAACATACTGTCAGAGGTAGGAAAACTAGAGGAATTCCAATTTATATTTAAATGACATTTAAATATTTCAAACACTTTAAAACCATGTCAGAATTTTGTAACAACTGGAGAAGAGGTAAAGGAAGGAGGGAAGGAACACATGGTTGGCTTGAGTTTAAGAATCTCGCAATGCTTTTTGTACTCTTTTTCATAAAGAAAAAAGAAAGAGAGTTTTAATTTTCCCAATTCTCTTCTACCATCTGCACTGCTCCTTAAAGCAGCTTAATTTACAGTCTTGACCCTGAATTATAAGAAAGCCCTATGTCTATCCTTGGAATTTAAGTTCTCAAACCAACATCAGTCCACCTTTCTTTCTTTTACCTCCAATACAGTTCTGGGCAGGATTCTTTCTTGTAACTCGAATGAGTTTGTTTTTAAATCAGAGTAATACACTGGGGAGATCTGCAGGACTTATCCAAAAAGAACCACACTTGTGAATTACTAAGGTTTATGTTTCTAAAAAAAAAAAATCAATCTCTTGTCCAAAAGAAAAATACTGGGAAGAGACCTCAACAGAAGGATAAAAAGAAAGAGAACTGCATCAGAAGGATTCTTCCCGTTCTGGCAAAAATCAGCTAACAATCAGGCAAACTAGCCTAGCGATAGGTATAACCCTTGGTTCTTTCCACTATCCTAGGAGTAAAATAGAGGCTGAAGGAAGCCAGTCTACCAACTAAGGAGTTTTGTACTATTAAAAATGAGACACAGGCAGAAACTAGAGTATCCAAAACAATTTTGAAAAAAAATAACAAAGTTTAAGGATGCACACTATCATATTCAAGACTAAAAGGCTACAGTAATTAGGACAGTAATGGTGTTAGAGAAAGGATAAACATCTAGATTAATGAAACAGAAGAGAGTCCAGAAACAGATCTAACACATACATACATGGTCAATAGTTTAAAATAACATAAATGTATACCAAAGCTCTGTAGGTCAGAAGTCTGGGCGGGGTCTCACTGCACTCAAATCAAAGTCCCTACAGACTGCCTTCCTTTCTGGAGGCTCTAGGTGAGAATTCACTCCCTGCTCATTTGGGCAGTCAGTTCCCTGATATGCGAGGACCAAAGTCCCTGCTGCCTGGCTGGTTGCCAGCTTCCAGTCACAAGGTCCCCTCAGGCACATCTCTTTGACCTACTCTTCTTTCCCTTTAAATTACTCAATGGGAAGATAACTGGGATAACCTGCATAATTCAGAATAATCTCCCCATCTCAAAGTCCTTAACCTTAACCAAATCTGCAAAATCCCTTTTGTCAGTATGCAAAAGACATTCTCAGGTTCTAAAGACCAGAGAGTCATTTTGCTGCCTACTATATGGCCTCAGCTGGAGAAAGGATAACAAACTACGGTACATCCACATTGCAGAATACCAACTACTCACCAAGGAAAAGGAAGGAACTACTGATGCACACAGCAACGCAAGCAAATCTCAATTGCATTATGCCAAGTAAAAGAAGCCAGGCTCAAAAGGCTATATACTGTACTGATCCATATGACATTCTGGAAAAAGAACTAGTATAAGGACAAAAATCAGATCAGTGGTTGTCAAGGGCTGGAGACAGGAGAACGAGTGGACTACAAAGAGCCATGGGGAGAATTCTGAGTGTGATGGAAGGGGTCTTACTGTGGCTGCGGTGGTTGATAAACTTGTCCAAACCCACATAACTATATAATTTTTTTTTAATGAATTTTGTTCTAAATTACACTTTTAATATTTTTCAAATTACGGTACTGCCAAGTCTTAGAACAAGTTCACAAAAATGAAATCACATAGTGCTCAAATGTAACCCTCGAACACCATGGAATGGAGCAAAACTATTTTTCTCAAAGGGCCTTTTCCAAACAGCAAATTAATCCACACCTCTAATGTTTCCCTCAGCAAGGTCATTACTCAAGATAGCAAAATTCAACCCTTGTTTCCATTTCTGTTCCCCAAATAATGTAATTCTAAAAATCAGTTACCACACTCCAGTTTCTCTGATCCACGATTCTCTAAGAATTTGTTCTATAAATTGCCTCTCTACAATTACAAGTCTTTGTAAATAAGGCAACTCTCTAAACGGGGGGCTCTATTCCATACAAAAGTGACTAAAGGAAACAGAGGTTCTCCTCTTTCTTCTATCCCTATACTCCTGCTTTCAAGACTTTCCATTTTTAAGTTGTATGAGATCACTTTGTAAGTGCTTTATTTAAAGGGGTACAAGTAGGCTATGCAAACATTCTACTAACATTAAATTTGGAGTCCTATCCAAGTTTTAAGTCACAATATTGTCAATGATTAGTAGTATTTTCTGTGACGGTTTTCTGAAAAATTTATCCTATTATTTTGATAGCCTGCCTAAAGATCACAGCCTAATAACAATTTAAAAGGACATAAGTAGGGTACAGGTAATCAATGCTCTTTAGAATACATACTGAGTTTAACTGAGCATAATGATGGGTGTAAAGAAAACAAAGACCTGGACTATACAAATAAATAAATAAATAACTGAGCATAGCGTATTGGCAATTTAACAAATTGATCACATTTGTGGGAGAAAAAAAATCCTTCTATGCTTTAAAATAGTTTTCTCTTAAACTATTTTTGTAATAAATGAAAAAGCTAGAAACTTGTAAGTAATAAATTTTTTAAAAACACAGTAACAGTAAAAAATAATAGTTAAAAATAACAATGAGTTATTTTGCTTTCTTTAGGGTTTCATAAAAAGAATTTGGGGAAGGGAATCCCCAGTACTCATCAATGTAAAGTGGAATTTTAAGAATTGTGATTGTTACAAATTCAAAGTTAAAAATTCCAGAGCAAATACAGCAACATTTTTTCACTGCTTCTCAACAAGTACTATTTTAAGCACTTTATAATTTTTTCTGATTTAATCATCATCACAATCATATGAGTAGGTACTGATGTTACCCCTATTGTCCAAACAAAGTAATTCAGGCTCAGAAAGGTTAAGTAACTTGCCATAAGTCAGATATAGTAAGGTGTGGAGGTCTGCTGTTAAAAATGCAGGTTTAGTTTAACTCGAGAACCTTCATTTTTTACATTTATGTAGACTTTCTCCTACGTAAAGATATAGTTCTCCAAGTGGTAACACTAAAAATTGTATGTAGTCATTATCTGTATCTCAAAGTATCAAGTCAGTTTTCATTCAAAATTTGACCCCAAGCTTCACAGGAAAATACTTATTTCTACTGGTAAAACTAAGATATGCTATTAAACCAAGATGGAATTATTATGTTACAGTGGAAATTTTCAATGAAAAGACAAACAAGAGCAATAACAACTGGTAACCAATAATAAATCCCAAATGAATCAAAGATTTCAACATTTTAAGAAACCATAAAGTACCAGAAGAAAGTATGAAAAATCTATAATTTCAAAATGGAGAGGCCTTTTCTAAATATAAAACCCCAAAACTAAAAAAGCTTGATAAAATCAGACTATATAAACCTGAAATACTTATACATGTGCAAAAATAAATAAATAAATAAATAAAAGCTTATAAGCAAAGTAAAGCAACACAAGCAGAAAAAAAAAAAACAACAACAACAAACAATTGGAACCCATATCACAAACAATGGACGATTAAAAAGACCAAAACCCTCTACCCACATACACACAAAAGGTAAAAAAATGACAAAAGAACTCATAGGAAAAGGAAGTTCAAACAGCTCTGTAACATACAGAAAGACAGTCAACTTCATTCATAGCTTAATTGGTAAAGAATCTGCCTACAATGCAGGAGACCTGGGTTCGATTCCTGGGTCAGGAAGATCCCCCAGAGAAGGGATAGGCTACCCACTCCAGTATTCTTGGGCTTCCCTTGTGGCTCAGCTGGTAAAGAATCTGCCTGCAATGTGGGACACCTGGGTTCAATCCCTGGGCTGGGAAGATCCCCTGGAGAAGGGAAAGGCTACCCACTCCAGTATTCTGGCCTGGAGAATTCCATGGACTGTATAGTCCACGGGGTCACAAACAGTCGGACACAACTGAATGACTTTCACTTCACTTCTCACTTCACTTCACGAGATTATAGCTTAAAATTCCCAGTGCAGTGTTGGTGGTATAGTGGTGAGCATACCTGCCTTCCAGTAAGATACCCTTTCTTTACCTAACAGATGAACAACCATCAAAATGTCAGATAACATCATTAGCTAAAGTATATGAAAACATATACCCCACATTTGTGGGGACAGATATAGGTTAGTTTAAACTCTGTGAAAGTCAATTATGGCAGTTACCTATTAAAGTTTCAAATGCCCAAACATCTAATCCAACAATTAATTTACAGGTATTTATATAATCACTGAAAAACATGATTACTTACATACAGATATATTCATACTATATGCAGTAACAAAAGATAGTAAACACTTAAATGTCCATTGACAAACTTTTGCTATATCCAACAATGGAATAGTACACAGATGCATGTGTGTATACATATATACATGTATGTGTATATATATGTGTGTATGTATACACACACATACATACACACACACACATACAGGAAGCCTTATATGCACTAAGTAAAACAAAATGCAAGAAAAGGCATACTATTAAATGGAAAATATTTAATGGAAAAAGGTACAGAACAGTTTGCACAGTACACTACAATTTGTGTGAGAAGAAAAAATATATATACACTTATACATTTGTAAATGTACAGAATATCTCAGGGAGGATACACAAGGAACTTGTTTATTGTGGTTGCCTATAGGAAGGCACTCAGAATGGGAAATAGAAAAAAGAGTGAGACTAATTTTCACTATATACTTTTAAAAATCATACTATGTACATGTGCATGTATTTACCATTTGAATAAACAAGCTGTTAAATAACAGACACAAGACACATGGCTATGTGGGAAAATGTACTTATTCTCTGAAATTTCAAACATAAACATTTAGAATCAATTTACTTTATAGTGCTTCAAGAAAACAGATGAAACAAATATGAAAAGTGGTAATAACTGTTACATCTAGGCAATAGTTATTTGGGGGTTTCATTATACTAGTCTCTCTACTTTTCTAGATAGATGACACTTCTCATAATAAAAAAGTAAAAACAATCTAATACAGTGAAATCACTTTTTTCTAACTCAGGTGGTATCACTTTACTGGAAAAGAAAAACTTAACAAAGGGAAACACTTAAAAGTTACATATATAATTCAAGCATCTTAGGTTGACATAAAACAGGAATGAATCTTCATTCACCAATCTCTGGATAAGAATCCAAAGAAGAGCTCAGGCTCACCCTACTCACATAAGCCATTGTCTACATCTCTACTTCTGGCTTATTTAAAACAGAAAACTCCTGAGTGCAGAAAAAGATAACCCTTTATACATATATACACACACAGTGCCACCCAAACTTTTACTGCTGTTATCCCACAGCTAACAACAACTGTACTTTGAGTTTTCCCAAAGCATTCAATGTGATCAACTAATCTTTTCATACTGCTATTTCATCAGTTTTTATATGTAACCATATTATAAAATTACAGTAATTGTATTGGAAATAAATACAAGTGACTCTTGGTAAGTAAAACCTTCAAATGGTGGGAAAAGTGTACTGGCATAAAGAACAGGCATTAACAAACCAGTTTAGTGTACTGAACATCAGTGGATTTATTTTTCAAGTGAAATGGAAAAGACTATTAATACAAAGAATTAGGTAAGCGATTAAGAAAATCTTAAATTTTTTTAAAAAGTGATAAGGAAAGAGCAGAGAATAGGAAAACTACTTGTTTACATCTAATCCAGTGCTTAAGCACCAAGACGAGGCACTAAAATGACTGATGAAAAAAGAACAAATATAGTTTAAAAATTAGGTTTCTGTAACACAAAGAATACAATTTTTTTATGTGTAGACAGTTACAAAATCAGAAAATGCTTCCAAAGACCCTCAAAATTCTCTAACGGAAAACACAGTTACAACTCAAGCCTATCTAAGACCTCTGAGAAGCTCAGGCCTTCCCATTCCAAGGAATATGTATAAAGATTTCAGAGAGGTGCCCATCTGCTAAATATTTAAAAAGAACTGGATCAAGATTTGTTTCAAAGTTATCAAACTGGCAGAAGTTGAAAGGAGGAGGTTTCCAATAATATGGGAGGAAACATACTGTATGATAGGTATTCAAGGTTCATTGTACACTGAAATTTTTCATGAGTTAAATAAACAAATAAATAGTTAAATAACTGTTACAAAACAACTTCATACATTCCAGAGTGGGTCATGTGAGTTTGATGAGTCACAGATCAATTTCTGAAGGTATTATTCCTAACAAGGCTTGGTCTTGGGTTTACTTGATGCCTTTTTTGTATCCACTGATAAAAATGCTTACTTAATCATGTACTGTAGATTCATGCTGCCCATTAATTCAATGCTCCAGAGCATTGTGGGCTTCCTTGGTGCCTCAGACAATAAAGAATCTGCCTGCAATGCGGAAGACCTGGGTTCTATCTCTGGGTTGGGAAGATCCCCTGGAGAAGGGAAAGGCTACCCACTCCAGTATTCTGACCTGGAGAATTCCATGTACAGTCCATGGGGTTGCAAAGAGTCCAACACGACTGAGCAACTTTCACTTTCACTTTCAGAGCACTATAAACTTTATTCAAATACTTTATTCCATTGAAGCTTAATAATAGCAGTTTATGAAGCAACAGTCTTTTATTCCCAATGAGTTCAGTTTTATTGACACTTGTTGATAGTTCAGCATTTGGCTGAGTACTACTGCCCCTTTGAAAGTTACTTATACATACACATTCAAGGAATACAAGAGACGTGAATTGGAACAAATCGAACTCTGAGTACTCTAATGACAGTGAGCTGAACCCACAAGACAGCTATACTTCATCAAAAAGGGCATGGATGCTTTCCCCTTACCAAAAACAGAAGAAAAATAAATGTTTTTTTTATTCAACCAACAAACATTATCAGAGTTCTACCACATATCACTATCAGGTCCACAATACAAGAGTGGTCATAAACACAACTCTAGTTGTTGTTCAACTTATACGTATTATGGAAAATCTCCTACCTAAGACCTGTTTAGGAGTATATTATTTTTCCAAAAAGTTAAGAATCCAGAACTAGAATTCAGTAACTGAAGTTCAGAATATGCCCATCCTGTGCTAAGGAGCAGTGACTAGAGTTCCAGAACACTCCTGGCGAATCTACTCTGTGGTATATTTTAAGTTTGAGAAGCTGGGTTTCTAAACTTCTCTGCCTTCCAGAACTGGGATAGTATCTCAATATTGCTTATTATCCATAGAGAAATACAGCTTCATTTCCACTGACATTTCCCTCAATATCATTCACTGAAAGCATATTAATTTAAAATTCATAAAAGTATTTATGAGAACAATACTAAAACATTGCTAAGATTTCCCTAAAGTGCTTGTATTTTTATTTTTATGTGAAACCACAATCCTGGTTATTTTATTGCACTATTCAAGACTTAAATTTCATTACAAACATATTCTTTAGTGCAATCATCTCACAGTATATGCCAAGCTAATACCTGTTCTCATTTTTAGTGCTACTTGGGCTACAATAAAGCTTCTTCTTTTCCAAATGAAGATAGCACTCCACATGCAGGCATATTATCTTATTTACTTAAAACAGATGTTCTTGGTAAGCAACCTGCAACTGGTAGCATACACAACTCTTGTCACGATATCTAAGTTTTAAAATACTGCAAAATTATACATGCTAAGGTTTTACACCATCTCAATACAACATAAAATTGCTCACTTATTTACCTAAGGTGAACAAAAGTGACAATCGCAACCCTCACCTTTCTAAAAATGAAGGTATTTAGAAACTATAAATATCCTATCTTCTTAGTTACTACATTTCATTTCTATTAAAATTGTTATAAGTTAACACTAATTTCAAGTTTTAAGTAGTGCACTGTCAAAAATTTCTTATAACTACTATTTTTTTGTTACTTTTGAAAGTAAAAAAGAACTATTGTAAAAAAAGAAAGAAAGAGAACTATTGTAAACTAAGTATGACTAAGCAATCAAAATTTCAAAAAGCAACAGAAATCAAAAGAGTTTGGGGGAAAAAACATGTATTTGAAAGCTGACCTTAGAATACAACAAACATATAAAGCTGTTTGTTTTATAAACATATAAATCATATAAAACTGAAAATATAATTTTAAATTTTTTAAAATTGTGCATACAATGGAATATTACTCAGCCATTAATAAGAATACATTTGAATCCGTTCTAATGAGGTGGATGAAACTGGAGCCCACTATACAGAGTTAAGTAAGCCAGAAAGATAAACACCAATACCATATACTAATGCATATATATGGAACTTAAAAAGATGGTAACGATAACCCTATATGTAAGACAGAAAAAGAGACACAGATATATAGAACAGACTTTTGGACTCTATGGGAGAAGGAGAGGGTGGGATGATCTGAGAGAACCGCATCAAAACATGTATATTATCAAGTGTGAAACAGATCGCCAGTCCAGGTTGGATGCATGAGACAAGTGCTCAGGGCTGGTGCACTGGGAAGACCCAGAGGGATGGGATGGGGAGGGAGGCGGGAGGGGGGATCAGGATGGGGAACACATGTAAATCCATGGCTGATTCATGTCAATGTATGGCAAAAACCACTACAATATTGTAAAGTAATTAGCCTCCAACTAATAAAAATAAATGAAAAAAATAAAAAATAAAAAAAATAAAATTGTGCATAAACATCTGTGTGTACTGTATTTTCAAACTGTAATGGTTTATGAAAAAATTAATTCACATAAAGCATATTAAATACCATACACATATATACCTCATATTGAAAGGTCATTTTACAGCTTCTTAGACAATCCTAAGAATCCTTAATACTATCTCCTTTGCCATAAGCACTATAACAAAAGCACATAAGTTGCTCATTAAAAGAAAACATCAAAATTTCCATGTGCTTTTAATAATAAAGACTGCTTTATCCAGATCTATTTAAAGTTCTTTGTGTTCATCAAAACTGGGATAAAAAGGTAAAGGTATATGTCCCAGTTGATAAGACCCTGAAAAACTGACAGAACTGGTTCCAAGGCAAACCTTTGGCCTTTATGTATTTTCCCTTGAACCAGAGCTTCCTTTTCTAGACATTCTGTACATTAAACACACAGGCAAATGTAGTACTATGTGGCACAGTGAAACACACACATGCCACGCAAAAAGAAAGTACCTACACTTAGCTCTAATTTTTTGTTTTTTGTCCCCCCTGAGGAAAAGCTGATCTGATTTCTAAGCAATTCAAAAATCAAAATTTTGGTGAACTATCACCTGATTTTTAAAAGCTGGAAACCATCTGAAACTTTAAATATTTAAATTTTGAGCAAAATATCTCTATGGCTATAGGCAACAATCTGTAACTCTGGTTTTATGTCAAGTACCTTGCATTAGTTTTCTATTGCCTCTGTTACAAATTACAGAGGCAATAGTGGCTTAACACAACATACCTTACATTACCTTGTAGTTCTCAGGTCAGAAATCCCAAGTGAGTCTTGGGACACTAGAATCAAGGCATAGATAGTGCCGCATTTCTTCTGGAGGTTTCATCTCCTTGTCTTTTCCAGCTTAAGATTACCTGCATTCTTGGCTTTTCGCTCCTTTCTCCATCTTCAGAGTACATCACCCCAATCTCTGGGCTTCCATCATCCCATCTTTTTAGCTGCCTTTGACCAGTTAATTACTTTCTACCACTCACGTTGCATATGTGTGGCTTTTTGTTTTTTTCTAGTCTAACTGCATTTGCTTGAACCTTCAAGAAATGTTGAAAACGAACGGTCTTGTCTGATTCCTCATTTTAGTTCACCAAGTGGGTGGTTAAGTCTGGTCAAAGGGTCATTACTGTATCTGAATAGTTTTCTATATCTCTTTCACCTATAGCTTATATTAGAAATGACTGCTGGGTATTATCAAAGGCATTTTCAGCATCTACTTATCTGAACTTTTCTCCTTTAATTTATTGAAATGAATTACACTAAAAGACTTTCTAATTAAGTCTGCTATAAATTCCCAGAGTAAATCCTACCTGGTCAGTAGTATAATTATTCACTAATACACTGCTGGATTCTATATGCTAATGTTGTACTTACAATTTTTGCATCTATAGTCACAAGTGAGAAGGCCTATAATCCCCCCACATTTTTTTTGACACTATGTATGAGATTTGGAATATTAAAACTATGGAGAAGTCATAAAGTAAATTGAAGATCTTTTCATCTTTTTCTAGGGCTTGGACTAATTTAAATAGCACAGGTGTAACCTATTTGAAATTATAACAGATAACATTATTGAACATTTTATTAGCTATAAACACGTAACAAGTATTGAATATTTTAAGTAATGCTGTGGATTCACCTTGTCTTTTTCAACAGATCTCTTTACCTTTCTAATTTCTTGTTTGTTAATCTCTTCAGGTTTTCCACTTTAGGAAGAAGTTAATTTGGTTAATGTGTATTTTGATAGAATATCCATTTGCTAGCTTCAAATTTGTTTATACAATGCTGCATGTGGTTTCTCACTATTCTTTCAAACTCATAAAATGCATGACTCTTCCTTCCTCACTAATCTCGATTTTAATTGCTCTCCACTTATTTCCTTAATCAGATCTAAGAAGAATTCATCTTATTTTCTTGCCTTTACAAAAATCAAGTTTACAAATTTATCCTTCTATTTTCTATGTCTTTAGTTTTAACGTTTACCTCTGTTATTCTTTCTACTTCCTTTTGATTTGTTATTTTTTAAGTTCCTTTAAGATGTGAACTAAGTTCTTGGACTATTCATTAAGCTTTTATCTCTTCTATCTGTATCTTCTCTTTAAACTCAGCTTTCAGACTTTCCTGGTGGTCCATTGATTAAGAACCCACCTTGCAATGCAGGGGGCGTGGGTTCAATCCCTGATCTGAGAACTAAAATCCCACATGTCGCAGGGCAACTAAGCAGGTGTACCACAACCAGAGTGCCCCATGCACCTGGAACTACTGAGCCCACATGCTCTAGAGCCTGTGTACCACAACAAGAGAAGTCTGTGTGCCACAATTAGAGAAAGCCCATGTGACGGAACAAAGACAGCACAGCCAAAATTAAAACAAAAAAACAACAAACCCAGAAATAAACAAAAAGAAAACTCAACTTTGTAATACTAACAGTCAAACATAACACATGAATTCCACTGGATTCTGGATCAGAATCAATAAAGATGCTATAAATTTATTTTAGCAATTGGGGAAATTTTGTATGAACAATGCATTAAATGATACTACTTGAAATACTGATTATTTCTGAAGAGTGATGACTGGTCTTATTTTTAAGAAGTGCACACTGAATTGTTTAGGCATGAAATGTTATGACATCTGCAACTTAGTTTTTGATAGGTTATGAACTGAACTATTTGCTCACAAAAAATTCGTATGTGAAACCCTAACTCCAGTACCTGAGAATGTGACCATTTTAGAAATAGGGCCTTTAAAAGCTAATTTAAGTTAAAATAAGTCCAATAACCTCAGACATGCAGATACCACCAACCTTATGGCAGAAAGCGAAGAAAAACTAAAGAGCCTCTTGATGAAAGTGAAAGAGGAGAATGAAAAAGCTGGCTTAAAACTCAACATTCAAAAAATGAAGATCATGGCATCCGGTCTCATCACTTCATCACAAATAGATGTGGAAACAGTGGAAACAGTGACAGACTTTATTTTCTTGGGCTCCAAAATCACTGCAGATGGTGACTGCAGCCATGAAATTAAAAGACACTTGCTCCTTAGAAGAAATGTTATAACAAACCTAGACCGCATATTAAAAAGCAGAGACGTTACTTTGCCAACAATGGTCTGTCTAGTCAAAGCTATGGTTTTTCCAGTAGTCATGTATGCATATGAGAGTTGGACCATAAAGACAGCTGAGCGCTGAAGAACTGATGCTTCTGAACTATGGTGTTGGAGAACACTCTTGAGAGTCCCTCAGACTGCAATGAGATCAAACCAGTCAATCCTAAAGGAAATTAGTCCTGAATATTCATTGGAAGGACTGATGCTAAAGCTGAGACTCCAATACTTTGGCCACCTGATGCAAACAACTGACTCCTTAGAAAAGACCCTAAAAAAAAAAAAAAGAAAAGAAAAGACCCTGATGCTGGGAAAGACTGAAGGCAGGAGAAGGGGACGACAGAGGAAGAGATGGTTGGATGACATCACCGACTCGATGGACCTAAGTTTGAGCAAGCTCCAGGAATTGGTGATGGACAGGAGAGCCTGGCATGTTGCAGTCCACGGGGTCGCAAAGAGTCGGACACGACTGAGCGACTGAACCTAATGGACTGAAGGCCATAATGGTGGGCCCTAATCCAGCATGACTGGTGACCTTTTAAGGGGAGAATAGCACACAGAGAGAGACAACAGGGAGACACACAAGGGAAGTCAACCAAGTGAAAAGGCAGCAACAGGGTGGCCATATACAAGTCAAAGGGAGAGGCCGCAGAGAAAAGAGCCCTGTCAGTTCCCTAATCCTGGACTTTCCTCCAGAATGGTGAGGAAATAAGCTTCTGCTGTTTAACCCAGCCAGGCTATGGTACTCTGCTCTGGCAGCTCCAGCGACCTAATACAAATGGTTCCTGGTGAAAAAGAGAAATATAAGGAGAGAGAAAGCAAAACTGGCAAGATCTTACTGTTGCTGAATCTAGGCAGAAAGTATACAGATGTTCATCATATAATTCTATTCAATTTTACATAAGTTTAAAGTTCTCCAAAATATAAGTTGGAAGTTTTCCAAAATAAAAAGTTCGGGGGGAAAATTGCACCAGGAAATTTACACAAGTACACACATATACATATAAGTTTGTATTTGTCTGCTAGAGCTGTCATAACAAAATACCAAGACTGGCTGGCTTAAGCAATAAAAATGTATTTCTCACAGTTCTGCAAGGTGGAGGTTGAAGATCAAGGTATCTGCAGGTTTGGCTTCCTCTGTGGCCTCTCCCTGACTTGCAGACAGCGTCCACACGGCTCTGCTCTGTGTCTGCCCGGCCCTGGTGTCTCTCAGGGCTCTCAAATTCCCTTGTCTTATAAGGACACCAGTCAGACTGGACTGACTGAATCACCTCTTTGGGCCTCCCAGGTGGCTCAGTGGTAAAGAATTTGCCTGCCAAGCAGGAGACGCAGGTTCAGTCCTTGGGTGGGGAAGATCCCCTGGAAAAGGAAATGGAAACCCATTCCCATGTTCTTGCCTGGAGAATCCCATGGACAGAGGAGCGTGGCGAGCTGTATAGACCATGGGGTCGGAAAAGAATGAGAGATGGCTCAGGGACTAAACAACAAACAAATCACCTCTTTAAAGACCTAATCTCCAAATAAGGTTATGTTCTGAAGTGCTAAGGGTTAGGGACTTCCATATATGAATTTTGGAGGGACACAATTCAACTCATAACCAGATCGTTATCCTTGTCCTTACAGTCTTAGGTCTTTAAATAAAAAATGTTACTTCTATCATTTCTTCAATTCTTTTCTAGCTATTTGTTTCTCTTTCCGGGATTTCTAGTATGTTCAAGATAGGTCTAAAACTGTCTTCCAGGTAACCATGAGTTATACATAAGGATTTACACTTTCTCTGTGTGGTTTCTCTCTACTATTCTGTATTTATTTATTCAATTTAATTTCTTAGCACAATGATGTAGCTAACCTCCAGTCATGGCTAATCTGTTGTTTGTCTCCTAAATTTAGGAATTCAGAATTGTTTTAGTTCCTGAAACTACATTTGTGTTCTAACTCTACTTCTTTGCAAGTTATCATTACTTTGCTAAGGTTTCCTTTCCTATTGCCTATTAATCCTGTGTTCCACAGAAGCTACCTATTCAATGTATTCAGCCTTATTTTCCTCTCCCAAATTGCAGAATTCCTTGAAGGTTCTTGCCTACTCATAACTGTTCCCTCAGCATCCAAAAAGGTCAGACTACTGTTATCTGTTAGAGTAAAAAACCAGCAGGTAATAAAAAACATGAAACTTTTCAGCACCAAGTACCAAACATGTTAACTAGCAACCCTCTGCTGAAGCACTGGAATGAAGTTTATATGAGCGTGCCCGCCAGGTTCAGTTCAACTCAACAGAAATTAACAGGACTGAACTGACCTCTGAGCACAAAGCAAGCAGCAAACTGTCAAGTCAGCAATGTGGGCTAAGGCCAACATTTTCCCACATTATTTCCCTGTCCCACCTTCACTGTTTCACAGTGCAGTGTATCTCCCTATTCATAATTAAGATTCGTAACAAAATAGTAAAAAAAAATTTTTAAATAACAAACCAAGTCACATTAGTGTTGCTCAGCCATGTCTGACTCTTTGTGACCACATGGATCATGGCCCGCCAGGCTCCTCTGTTCATGGAATTCTCCCGGCAAGAATACTGAGGCACATTGCCATTTCCTACTCTAGCGGGTCATCTCCGGCACTAGGCAGGTGGATTCTTTACCACTCCACTACCATTTAATCCCAATTATCCTATTGGGGCCAAGTATTACCCATATTTTACACATGTACAAAGTGATTTTAGAGAAGGTTAAGTGTTTTAAAGCCAGGTCCAGTTACATGAATACTTAAAGTCTCTTCATAACTAACACTCCTTCTACTTCCACATTCATTTGTGTGATCTCAGGCACACAAATCTTTCTAGACCTTATCTGTCATCTGTAAAATGATAATACTAATACCACCCACCTCACAAGGCTAGTGTACAAACCCAATGAGTGAATGAAGGCAAGTACAGTGATTAGAACAGTGTCTGGCATACAATGCTCTTGATATTATTATTTATTTGGCATCCTGTAGCTTACAAATATGATTTTTTTTAAAGCCTATATACTCAAATAACTCAAAAGAATCTCAATGATCTGACACTTATCAGGTCCACAAGTGGCTACTATGACAATTTTGGGTAATATATGTGATTGCTTAACCTACTCACTGCAGCATTTAAAGGCTAACATGACCTATCTCATGGTAACATTGTAAAACTCAGTTCTTCACAATAGTCACTTTGAATCTAATCACCTTTTTTTTCATTAGAAAAGTTCAGAAGTCAAATACTGTACTTTGTTGCAATTTTTAAAAAAGAAACAAATTTCTAATCTAATTAGATATCCATTAAATGGCTTCTAACAGTAGAAAAGCAGCATTAGTGTTCAGGTGTGAACAATAAAGGACTTAACCTTGAAAACACCTCAAAAATTGGAAAAATAAACACATTTAAACAAAGGCAAAATAAAAGTAATCAAGCAAAAGTTGATGCTCTGTAAAAAGCATCAAGAAACAAGATGATTAATATAGATTATTTAAGAAACTAAAATGTAAAACTAAAAAGTGACAGGCTTAAACTAGCTAAATTAGATGAGCATACATATAAGCATTTTAAAGCTACATATTTTGAAAAAAAGTCAATAGCAAGACTGTAGAAATGTGTACATTTTATATTTTGTGGGTAAGTATAAACCATCCTATGACATTCTGAGGCAAGATGAATGTGATGACCAAAAATCTACTGATTATGAGGCAGCCAAGATACAATGATTTTTCAGTGCTTCAGTATAAGTAGCTGATGCTCTCTCTATAGTTATAATATGAAATTAAATTGTCTTTTTCCAGTGATACTTACCCAATAGCACTGTATTAGAAATGAAAATATACTCAGGTTTCAGTTTAAATATGTGCTACTGATTTATGTTACTATCTCTGGTTATGTTTTTATTTGGGCTACTGCCTACAGCCAAACTTTGCAAACAGAGATACAAGTCAGTCTTTGCTGATGACCAAAAAAAAATATTTTAGTAAAAAATCAGAACAGATGATAAAATTAGTGGGTGAAAGTTTAATAAGCCCATGGCAGAGCAGAATAGCCTAGAAAATTAGCATGTCATTTCTTAATTAGTTGGCATTCCAAAACTCAGCTATTTTTCACCATCACAATAGTCAAATTAAATGTACCTATATTAAACAAAGAACTGACTCATTGGAAAAGACCCTGATGCTGGGCAAGACTGAAGGCAAGAGAAGGGGACGACAGAGGATGAGGTGGTTGGATAGCATCACCAACTTGATGGACATGAGTTTGAGCAAGCTCCTGGAGTTGGTGATGGACAGGGAAACCTGGCATGCTGCAGTCCATAGGGTCGCAAAGAATTGGACACCACTGAGCGACTGAACTGATATCAAATGAACCAGCTTACTCTCTGATCCATGAAAAGATGCTATTATCACCAAACATTAAGAGGTATGTAGGAGAATTCAGTGAGATAAAGTCTTCTAAACTATTAACATGTTTGTTATAGTAAGTACTTAATAAACAGTGGGTATCAGTAGTAGTATATATATTCAAATTCCAAGTGAGAGATGTGATTCTGCTTCAGTGTTGGCACTGTTATAGTCCTGTTTCTGAGTAGCAGTTTAATAAAATTATCTTAATCCTCAAAGCAATTAATTCCATCCTCACAAATCAAAAAGACCAATCACTACAAGTAAAAAAATCAATCCAACATTGTTGAACCTCTTTATATAACTATAACACAGAAAAACAATCACATTCTTGAGGTAAGAAATCACCAGAGATGATAAAGCAATTCTGAAATTACAATAAATGCTTTTAACTTACTGATTAACTAAATCAGATACCATCTTAGAGCCGTCATCTGCTTCTTCTTCCATTTCAGAGTCCATACCATTGTCACCTGGTGAATGACATTAAAAAAAAAAAATGAAAACACACTTATAAGACAAAAAGTCAGAGCAACTTATCATTATACAGAAGGTTTCATCTATAAAGTGACAGATTAAGAAACCGGATAGTTGTTGAAAGATGACAGTTTTAATTATTATATTTAAAATGCCTTTTTAGGTATCTATCCTATTTATCTATTCTATAAATGCACTAAATGTATATAAATAAGAATGTGTATATATACATATATATACTTACAGACTATACACACATGTACACATCTTTTCTTAGTTACAAATTCCATTAAACCATTTTACATTTTAAAAAGACGTTATCTCGGTTAAAAAAAAAAAAAAAAAAAAAAGACGTTATCTCTAGAAATTCAAAGTCTCCATTTTTTTGTTCCTTCTCTTGTAATGCTAATAGTAAAATCCTTGTAGAGTCAAAAAAAAAAAAAAACCACCTTAAAAATCCAAAATTCTGTAGGTAATGTATCACAAAGAAGAGTCTTACTTTAGGCAGACAGACAAATGTCAGGAATTTGCAAGAAATTATTCTAACTCTGCATTTGGCTCTTATTAGAGCAGAAATGGTATTCAATGGATAATTAGAAGCAATGAGAAAGCAAAAAACTAAAAAATATCTTAAGAGAAGCCTTTGCCTTCTTAATAATTAATTTTTTATAGAATTTTGGATAACCTTTTTTATTTTTATTTTTTTTTTCACACAAACTTGAAAGTTCTTACCTATATAACTGATTTGGAAAAACCTCACATACATCAACAAGTCCATTCCAGAGATGCTATTCTAAGATATAAACTATAATTTTGTATACAGAGAAGTAAAAATATTCATTAGTTAATGACTAAGAATAAAGCTGAAGTCAAGTAAAAATACCTCATGATTTATGCTAAATACAGGATTAAATATCTATAGTAAGTTACCAGAAGGTAGAAATATGCATTCTTACCCTCAAGAATCTTCAAAATTCTTTTTTCAGACAGGAGCTCTAGCTGTTCCTGGCAAAGTCTTTTAATTTCTTCTATTGAACAGTTCTAAAGAAAATGATATTTTTAAAAATGCATTTATATAATACAGCACCAAAGTAAACTAGAAAACAACAAGCATTTAAAAAACAAAAAAAGTCTTGCTTAGCAAAGTTGTGCAGTCAAACCAATGAAAAGTCACAAAAATCTTTTTTATGGGATAAAATCTGAAGACCTTCCAGCTAACAAGCAAACATTATAATTTATAGTTTTAATTGGAATATTAAAGTAATGTTTACTATGAAAGAACAAACTAAAGAGTGAGTCAGGTGCCCAGATATTGTTAACAGCAGCCTATTTCAGTTCAGTTCAGTCGCTCAGTTGTGTCTGACTCTTTGTGACTCCATGAACCCCAGCACGCCAGCCCTCCCTGTCCATCACCAACTCCCGGAGTTCACCCAAACCCATGTCCGTTGAGTCGGTGATGCCATTCCACCATCTCATCCTCTGTCATCCCCTTCTCCTCCTGCCCTCAATCATTCCCAGCAGCAGGGTCTTTTCAAATAAGTTAGCTCTTCTTAGCAGGTGGCCAAAGTATTGGAGTTTCAGCTTCAGCATCAGTCCTTCCAGTGAATATTCAGGACTGATCTCCTTTAGGATGGACTGGTTGGATCTCCTTGCAGTCCAAGGGACTCTCAATAGTCTTCTCCTATTTATGTTAGGCTAATACCACTAAAGGCTTACATATTCAAGCCCTGGCTCCATTCATCTTAGATATATATGTTGCTGGGTTTAACTTGTCCAAGTCTTTTTTCCATATCAGTAAAATTACAACACCACATATGTTTCTGAGTAATTTTCAGAAATAAACATAGAAAAACATTTATGAATTTAATGAAATACAGGCTATTATCAACTATCATTGCACACTGTGGTCTTCCCTGGTGACTCAGTTGGCAGAGTCTGACTGCAACGTGGAAGACCCGGGGTTCAATCCCTGGATCGGGAAGATCCCCTGGAGAAGGAAATGGCAACCCACTCCAGTACTCTTGCCTGGAGAATTCCATGGAGAGAGGAGCCTGGTGGTCTACAGTGCATGGGGTCACAAAGAGTCTAACATGAGAGTGACTAACACTTTCACTTTCTTCCTTTTATTACATACTGTTACACAGCAGTATACTACTTCTTAAAGCAAAAGAAAAGAATCAGTGTATGTCTAACCTAGTTACTTAAATTGCCAATATTTAATAGAATTATTCCCAGAAGGTCAAAAAATTCCTTACCTAAATACAGTAAAGTGTCCCATTTCTTTCTGGCAAATTTTTCAATACACAAAGCCATTATGGTTCTGCAAAATCCCTTTATCTTTTTGAAGTAGCTTAGTTGAAAACATACAATTATAATTTCCATTAAGTAAAATGACTGCTACAAAGAAAGTTTTTGTATATTTCTATATAGTGGGGAACCTGCTAATGTATGTCATGAAGTACCTTTAACACATCAGGAAGCATCTTCTGTAACTTCTTCTCTCCTATGATACAGAAACATTGCCGAAGCATTTCTTTTTTGTCTGATATATAGAAACTAACTGGTTTTAATGCCACAGTCAGGTCTAATCCACCTTCTTCAAGGTCACTGTGCTCTGCCAAGAATAACTCTTTTTCCAGAGGTGGCAAAAGATATTTGGTCTCCTAAAATTAAAAGACATAAAGAACCATTAAACAATAAAAATACATCTATAAAGTCATACATCATTTAATAAAATCTTTATTAAACATCTCCAAATTCTTTGGTTGCATAAATCAGTTATTTAAAACCACAGAAAAGACTATTTAATTACTCAGTATTCTTTGACATTACTCTCCAGGCTGTAATTATCAGCAAATTGATAAAAAGTGAAGAAATAATAATATCTTACAACACACAAATGGAAATATACTCAATACTGAATAATCTTCTACAATTTCAGACTTCTGAAGAATACGATACTCCTCCAGTAGACCATTCACCCAAGAATTTTTTGTATGTATGGTCATTCTTCTTAATTCTTAAAAAGAAACAAGATAGCAGCAAAATGTTACAAATCACATATATAATTAAGTACCACTGCTTACCAGAAGCTACTGTCATTTTTAAAACTGTTAAATATCCAATCATATTCAAAGCAGGCAAGTAATTTAAGATAATTCAATCAACTTTGCCTCCTATTTTCCAAATCTATCCAGTCTCTCAAGTCTACTGCCAGAATACTGATCCAACGCAACATCCTTTTTGCCTAGATTACCTCCAGGTGGCATGAGTGATAAAGAACCTGCCTGCCAAGAGATGCAGGTTCGATCCCTGGATGGAGGAGATTCCCCTGGGATAGGAAATAGCAAACCACTGCCGTATCCTTGCCTGGAAAAACCCATGCACAGAGAGCCTGGTGGGCTACAGTCCACAGCCACAAAAAGTCAGACATGACTGAGTGAGTGAGTTCACATACAATGGACTCCCTACATCTAATCAAAGGTCTTGCCAATCTGTTTTGTATACTGTCACCAAAATGGATTTTATAAATGCACACATCATCATCCTATTTGTAAGATTTCCCAATGAAGTACTTCTCATAAAAGTACAGTTTAGTTCTGTATGCAAATGCTTACACAGTCCTTACTACTGGTCTTCTCATAATAATAGAGTACTAAAAATATGCAAACTATTTAAGGTAAGAATGGTGATATCCAAAAATGAAATCAAACGATGCTTGCTCCTTAGAAGAAAAGCTATGACAAACCTAGACAGCATATTAAAAAGCAGAGACATCACTTTGCCCACAAAGGTCCACCTAGTCAAAGCTATGTTTTTTCCAATATGTATGCATGTGAGAGTTGGACCATAAAGAAAGCTGAGCGCCGAAGAATTGATGCTTTTGAACTATGGTGTTGGAGAAGACTCCAGAGTCCCTTGGATTGCAAGGAGTTCCAACCAGTCAATACTGAAGGAAATCAGTCCCGAAAATACATTGAAAAGACGATGTTGAAGCTGAAACCCCAAAACTTTGGCCACATGAAGCAAAGAACTGACTCACTGGAAAAGACCCTGACGCTGGGAAAAATTGAAGGCAGGAGGAGAAGGGGATGACGGAGGATGAGATGGCTGGGTGGTATCACCGACTCGATGGACATGAGTTTGAGCAAGCTCTAGGAGTTGGTGATGGAAAGGGAAGACTGGTGTGCTACAGTCCACGGGGTCACAAAGAGCAGGATACAACTGATTGACTGAACTGAACTGATCCAAAACTAAATCTAGAAGGAATAGAAAAACTGAATATACCTATAATTATCGAAGAAAGTGGGGAAGAAAAAAAGATGAGAGGCATTAAGGAAAAAAACACTACCCCTAGAAAAATCCACCAGACCCAAACAGCTGTATGGTCCAACAGTCAAGTACACTCTTGAGAGAAAGATATAAACTACTCTGGAATACATGGGAAAAAAAAAAACTGTTACGTTTTCCCAACTCAATCCATAGCTCAATACTAAAACAAAATAGGGTAACTACAAAAATAAAAACCATAACCTGATTTAACTTAACATAAACACAAAATGTATTTAATAAAAATACTGAATTATAGTCAAGTACAACCACCAAATCAACAAATCAAATAGGATTTATCTCAAAAAGCAAGGACAATTCAATTTATCAATAAAATTACATTATCAGATTAAAGGAAGAAAACTGTATGACCCCTCAATAGAATGCCCTAAAGGTATCTGATAAAACTCCACAAAATCTCAGAAAACCAGAAATTAAAAATTTTCTTAACTTGATCAGATATCTTTCAGAACCTATGACAAATAGACTTACTGGTATAAAATTTAAAAAACTGTTTCTACTACAAAAAGGAATGGGAAAAGAATGCCTGCTATGAATGCCTGTGTTCAACACTACACTAAAAGGTTGAAAAAAAAGAAAAAAGCCTTAGATAATGCAAAATAACAAAAAATAAGAAATATCATGGCTGACGAGTTAATGAAGGGGCTGCGTATCAAACAATTAATGAGGAAGCATAAAGAAAGCCTTCCATTTCCCATCATTTGTGTTGTATGTATTTAAAGCATGCAGTCCTGTAATTGTCTTTTGTGTGTTTTTATTCTTTTCCTGCATCTTATAATGTGAGTAAACCTTTTTTTTTAAACGGCAGTATTTTGCCAGGTTGAAGGGGCATAAAGAGGGGTTTTATTTCTTTTGTTTTTTTATTTAATTGGAGGCTAATTACTTCACAATACTGTGGTGGTTTTTGCCATACATTCACATGAATCAGCCATAGGTGTACATGTGTTCCCCATCCTGACCCTCCCTCCCAATCCCATCCCTCAGGGTCATCCCAGTGCACCTGCCCTGAGCACCCTGCCTCATGCATCGAACATGGACTGGTGCTCTAGTTCACACATGATTATATACATGTTTCAATGCTATTCTCTCAAATCATCCCACCCTCACTTTCTCCCACAGAGTCCAACAGTCTGTTCTTTATATCTGTGTCTCTCTTGCTGTCTCGCATATAGGGCCATCATTACCATCTTTCTAAATTTCATATATATGCGTTAATATACTGTATTGGTGTTTTCCTTTCTGACTTACTTCGCTCTGTATAATAGGCTCCAGTTTCATCCACTTCATTAGAACCAATTCAAATGCATTCTTTTTAATAGCTGAGTAATATTCCATTGTGTATATATGTACCACAGTAAAGAGGGCTTTTATAATCACATATTGGATTCGAATGTAGGTGTTATTAACAAATTGCTAACTACGGGTAAACTTCCTTAATCTCTTTGATCCTCAATTTTCTCATCTTGTATCAAGTAGATGAAGAGAAGTAAAGCGGGGCTTGCAAGGGCACTGAAAGCTAGTTCCTGAACTAAACCTTTCAGGGAGGCTAAGGTGCCCACCCTGCAAGGAGATCGAACCAGTCCATCCTAAAGGAGATCAGTCCTGGGTGTTCATTGGAAGGACTGATGCTGAAGCTGAAACTCCAATACGCTGGCCACCTCATGTGAAGAGTTGACTCGTTGGAAAAGACCCTGATGCTGGGAGGGATTGGGGGCAGGAGAAGGGACGACAGAGGATGAGATGGCTGGATGGCATCACCAACGCGATGGACATGAGTTTGAGTAAACTCCGGGAGTTGGTGATGGACAGGGAGGCCTGGCGTGCTGCGATTCATGGGGTCGCAAAGAGTCGGACACCACTGAGCGACTGAACTGAACTGAACTGACCTGAAAGGTGACCACAGGAGTGGAAGGAGCTAAAGGCAACATGGGTCAGACGATCAGCAAAGCCAGAAATTTTAAGTTCAAGTCGTGCGAGGGTGGGGTTCAAGGGAAGTTAGGAACGTGCACTTCAGACACCGGATCCTGTAGGACCGCAGCGCTAACAGGAGCGATAGCAGGCTACGCATCCCGCAGTCACATCCCGCTCTTCGCCCGCCTTCTGAAAACGCGGCCGCTTCGAGAAGCGGCGAGAAAGACGCGCACGCACCTGCTGCAGAGAGCCGGCGACGCTGGAAGATGAGTCAGTGCTTCTCCGCTTCCGACGCTCACCGCGCTCCACGCTGTTGCCACCCCAGCAGCTGCCGCCGCTCCCGCCGCCGGTGACACTTCCACTCACGCTAGTGTTCCCACAGCAGGTGACGCTCCCGCAGCCGCTGGCGCTCCCGCAGCCGCTGGTGCTTCCACTGCCACTGCTGCCGACGGCGGGGACCAGGTCCGGCGCCGCGAGGGCCGCCGCCGCCTCCTGACCGCTTCGTTTGCGCCGCTTCTCCCTGGAGGACTTCTTTCCCGTCATGATCCCACTCTAGCAACCATCCGGTGAGAGACGCCGTCTCCAGATAGACCAAATGCCTCCCGCAGCGGCAAGCTGCAGGCGCTGGCGTCGCAGCTTGACGTCACTTCCGGTCGCGCCGCAAACGTTGAGAGTCGTTTCTGAAGGCTGGGTGGGGGCTGATCAAGCTGCCTCCGCCTACTGCGGAGGTTGGCTGTAGAGGTTGAGGGCGGGTGAGCACTGCGGCCGGATGCTGGTTGTATGTTTCTGTACACAAAGAACCATAGGTGGAGCGTTACAGTAGCTTTTTGCCTTGTTGATACTGTTTTTCAACTTTGTCAGTATACAATACACAGGAAGGTGAAGGTATATTGTTTGATCTTCTGATTTCATTTGTCTTTCAGTTTTTGTTTGACACGACAACAATGAGGCAAATTTAGGAGAAACTCATTATCATCATCACATGGACAATTTTTTGTTTAATGTGTTTTAAGAAATTGTACAAGAGCAGTCTCTTGCTTCTTTATTTTTCCCCATTAACACTACTTTCTAGGCATGATTCATTTTCACTTCTGAAGGCACTTGGCACTTTTATTTATCACTTCTCAGTTTATTTAATAGTCAAATACTGGTGTCTTGGTTATTGACCGTCTGGAACATGTCAGAAAAGTGCCGCCGTAAATAACTTAAGAAAAAAGTTACATTATTTTGTACCCCCAAAAAGAAATTGATCAAAAGTTATCAGCACGTTATTTTTCTTGTTTTATGTAATCGAGTTTGCTTGAAAAAGAAAGGCTGAGGCAATTTAAAATGTCACCGATACACTGAAATCTTTATAAAAGTAAGTTCTAACATATGATTAGTTTTAACTTGGATTCTTGGCTTACAATGTTGAATACTGTTCCACTGATTAGAACGGTGTTTCCTCATGCTCAATAGTCTAATGTTGTTTAACCATTTACCTACTAAAATAAGTATATCGACCTTTTAAATGTAAATTAGTTCTTTCTGTTGAGGAATGGGGAGCAGGAATACAATACTATTGGCATATCAGTGTTCCTACCTTTTCTCTTTTCCTTCTTTCCTCATCAACTGCTGTTTTGTACTAGTTCTTGGTTTTTTGAAGGGGAGGAAAGCAAGAAGAGTTTAGGAGTGAAGGTGACCAATAAGAGAATCCCAGGCCATTTTTTAAAGGGATTTGAAGCAAAAAGTGCAAAAGAAAAAGAGAAGTGTATGATGGCAGCAGTGGGAGAGCAAATTTGGGGAGTACCTCTAGAGATTATGTATTTCTTGCATAGAGTGCGTGAGGGACAAGAAAGGGACAAGTGAGTTTTTGAAAATAGATTATGGATCATAGTTTTATGACTGTTAACTTTGCAGGCTACCCTGTAGGATTTTGGATCTAAACACAAACCTGGTTTTAAAATCAGAGATCAAGGGCTTCCCTGGTGGTAGAATGGATAAAAACCTGCCTGACACTGCAGGGAAAACGGATTCGATCCCTCCTCTGGATACATGCCACAGAGCGACTAAGACACAGCTACTGAAGCCTGAGCATCCTAGAGCCTGCTCGCCACAGGTACTGAGCCTGTGTGCCCTAGAGCCTGTGCTCCCCAACAATATAAATCACCACAGTGAGAATCCTGTGCCTAAGTGAAGAGTAGCCCTCTCTCATGGCAACTAGAGAAAGTCCAAGCAAAACAATGAAAACCCAGCATAACCAAAAGTAAATAAAATATTACTCCATGAGCTATCACCTCACATCAGCCAGAATGACCATCATCAGAAAATCCACAAGCAATAAATGGTGGAGAGGATGTGAAGAGAAGGGACCCCTCCTACACTAATGGTGGGAATGTAAACAGTTACAGCTTCTATGGAGAACAGGATGGAGGTTACTTACAACACTAAAAATGGAGCTACCATATGACCCTGCAATCCCACTCCTGGGCATGTATCTGGAGAAAAACATGACCCAAAAGAACACATGCACCCCAGTGCTCACTGCAGCACTGTTTAAAATAACCAAGACATGGAAGCAACCTAAATATCCATCAACAGAGGAATGGATAAAGAAGATGTGGTTGGTACACATATTCAATGGAATATTACTCAACCATTAAAAAGAATGAAATAATGCCATTTGCAACAAAATGGCCCTAGAAATTGTCCTACTGAGTGAAGTAATTCAGACAGAGAAGGAGAAATATCATAGGGCATCCCTTATATGTGGAATCTAAAAAGAAATGATACAAATGAACTTACTTACAAAACAGAAACAGACTCATAGAGAACAGACTTATGGTTGCCAGAAGGAAGGATGTTGGGAATGGATAGTTAGGGAGTTTGGGATGGACATTACACACTGCTATTGTTAAAATGGATAACTGACAAAGACCTATAACCCGTGAAACTCTGCTCAACAAGTGACATCCTGGGAGTTTGGGGGGAAATGGATATTTTTATGGGCTTCTCCGGTGGCTCACCAGTTAAAGAATCTGCCTGCAATGCAGGAAATATAGGAGATGTGGGTTCGATCCCTGGGTCAGGAAGATCCCCTGGAGGAGGGCATGGCAATCCATTCCAGTGTTCTTACCTGGAGAATCCCATGAACTGAGGAGCCTGTCAGGCTACAGTCTGTGAAGTCACAAAGAGTCAGACACAAGTGAAGCGATTGAGCACACATGCCCGTATGGATACATGTGTATGTATGGCTGAGTCCCTTTGCTGTTCACCGGAAACTATGACAACATTGTTAATCGGCTATGGTGGAGCCCTTGCTATCACCTGTTCTTGGGTGTCATCCCCTCCGTTTTGACCCCAGGGAGATTTTCTGTGCATGTGTGAAGTCTCCCTTGCTCCAAAGATGGGAAATGTATGATCTCTTGATCTTTTACTCAAACAGGATTTAGCCCTCCTCTGTTCCTGCCTTGACTGTTATCTTAAAATGTCTTCAAGAGGCAAAATCTGGCATTTACCCTGTTTCTGTTGTTATTTCTACTTCGAAGTGCAAGCAGGAGGCTCATTATAAATATCTAGCCTGGAGCTCACCTGCCTCCTTCCTCAGGAAATGGAAACAAGAAGCTAGTTGTGAATGTCTAGCCTGGAGCCCATCTATCTCCTGCCTCATGATGGAATTGCCTATGTTGTAGGTCAAAACTGATTGTATGTTGGCAGTTTCATATGGTTCAACCCAATATTACAGAAGTTAAGAGGCCCAGCACTAAATATTGTTATGAACTTAAAGCTCTGTGAGCAAACACAGGACTGTTTTTCTGCCCGAAGACAAATACATGGTAGGGTGGACAGAGAGTGGGATTTATATGCATTTTTGTAACTACTCTTCAGCAACTCAGTAAGCATGAATCACAGTGGTTGTCTGGGGATAGGATGCGTTAGTGCTGGGGGCAATCAGTACTTCTCTGGAATTTTATAAAGATTCACTAGGTGAGAAATTTGCTCTATCTTACGTGTGCTTAGTTGCTCAATCATGTCTGACTCCCAGCGGCCCCACGGACTGTAGCCCACCACGCTCCTCTGTCCATGAATTTTTCCAGGCAAGAATACTGGAGAGCAGGTTTTCATTTCCTCCTCCAGGGAATCTTCCCAACCCAGGGATCAAACCCGCGTCTCTTGCATCTCCTGAATTGGCAGGCGGGTTCTTTACCACTGGCACCACCTGGGAAGCCTGTCTTTCATCTGCCAGGTAGCTGAGACAATAAAGAATCCGTGTTTCCATTCTGAATCCTGCTAAGATTAGCAGCTTCTTCCTTCGTAATCCACTGTTTTCCCTACGAGCAACCAAAACTCACTACTGCAGGCTCTTGCTCAGTATCTTCTTCAAAATATTGTTAGTTCTCATAAACAAAAGCCAAGTATTACATATCTTTGTAGTCTCAACATATAATACAGTATCTGACACATGCTAGAGACTCCATGCTTGTCAAATTCTATTGAGAAGTGGTGGATCCACACAGAGCTTCTTTCTGTATCACCACTGTGGTAAACTGCATTCATGGCTCCAGGTCTTCACCTCTATCTGTAGTTATGCCTTTTTCCATGTAATTTGATAGTGTCCTTCTTCCACAACTAGAGACAAGCAGAGTGGAATCAGCTGTATGACTCACTTAAGCTAAGGGGATGTTAAGCAGATGGGCACCAGAATCTCAACAAAAGCTTGGGCCGTTAGGATGGTCATGCATGTACTTCCACCATCACCAGACTAGCCCATTGGTCCCAGGAGAAAGGTGAGACAAGCAGAGCTCAGCTGTCCCAGCTAAGCTGTGAGGTCCAGGCTAGGGCAGAGTCATGAATGAGCCTACCCAGGATCAGCCAAACCCCAAACTCCTGGCTAAATTAATGCTGATAATTTTTGTAATTGTTTTCTGTGCAGTATTACTGTGGGTATAGTTAATTTATATGCATACTTTCTTCTTGTTCAGTCACTCAGTTGTGAGCGACTCTTTGCGACCCCATGGACTGCAGCATGCCAGGCTTCCGGGTCCTTCACTATCTCCCGGAGTTTGCTCAAACTCATGTCCATTGAGTCAGTGATGGCATCCAACCACCTTACCTTCTTTCTAGACATCCCCTTTCCTTGTGTGAGGTTGACCAAAAAGTTAGTGTTTTTCCATAAGATGTTGCAGAAAAAGCCGAATGAAATGTTGGGTCAGTCACAATATTTCTTTGATAGTTATTAGAAGAGATATTTTCACAGCTGATTTGATATCAAATGAGTCACTATTCAGTGCCACAGCTGTAGAATGGATAGTTGTGGAGTTAAAAAATAATTTTTTTTTGGCCATGCTGTGTGGAATGCAGAATCTTAGTTCTCCAACCACTCAACCCCTGTCCCCTGCAGGGGAAACACAGAGTCTCAACCACTGAACTGCCACTTATTTTTATATTCTAACAGATAGACCTTTGTATTTCATGGTGAGTTTCTGTGGTATTATAAAGAAGCATAAGGATATTTGTGTTTCGAGTTCCAACCAACTGCTTTTATTAAAATATCATCAGGACAACACCCCCCATCCCCACCACCAACTACGTGGGCACATTCTCTCCCTATAGCAATAAAATCTAATATTTTTCTTTACCTTTTGAATATTCTTTGTATATAGCAGTCACTTTCATTGTTAGGAAGATAGTAGGCTTGCTTGGTTATCTTTAAAAGGAATGCTTGGTCAACACATTATACATAGCAGATATTTTACTAGGCTTTTACACAAATACCTTATTATTCTATTCTATGAAATCTCAATGTAGAGATGTGTAAACTGGGACTTAGTTTAAGCAGCTTGCCCTAACTTATTAGTAAGTGGTGGAAAAGTCATTGAACTATATGGATTTTTAACTCCAAAGCCAGCACTCTTGCTATATATATTACACTGTATCTTGGTTGCTTTTACTACTGAAAATTTGAATAATGTAGATGTGAGCAAATATTTCTTGAATTTATTAGTCCCTATGAAGACACAAGAATGAAAGTAATGTGACTTGAGAGCTTGTTTCAGACCAGCTTTTTCAGTATCAACCTGTATCTGTATATCAACCTGTATCTATGTATCAACATTACATACCACTACCAACCATCACAGTAGCTATTATGATCAAGCAAAGTGGCTACTCCAAATTGAGATTTTTCTCCATACTGATATCCAGTTTTGCCAATTTATTAAATATAGTTTTCTTGTTTTATTACTACGGACTTGTCAAATAAAGGTTTACTTGATCTTTTTCAGCATCTTCACCTGTAAAAGTAAGATTACTAGCAGTACTTTCCCCATGGGAATAGTGATACTCTTAGGAATGAGCATAAGGTAATTGCTTGATGAATGCTGTTCAGTTTACTTAAATTTGTCTGTTCTTTGCAATGCTGCTCAACTGGTTGATTTTATTTTATTTTTTTTTTTACTTTTATTTGCATTTATTTTCTGTGGCATTTATTCCCGGGCCGTAAGGTTTTGTTTCTTCAGTTTCCTCTGGGATATCTTTTTCTTCTGTGCAACCTCCTCTTCTGGTTTAGGAACAATCTGTTCTTTTTCAGTAAGGATCATCTCAATGTGGCAGGGAGAGCTCATGTAGGGGTTGATCCGACCGTGAGCTCTGTCTAAGTCCTGCACCGCATCTTGGGGGCTTTGTTCACTTGGATGTGCTCAATGACCAGAGAATCTACATCTAAGCCCTTAAGCTCAGCATTAGTCTCTGCATTTTTGAGCATGTGTAGTAAAAATTCAGCACTCTTTTTGGGCCACCGACCCTGCGTCCAGCCCCACTGTTTGGCCTGTGCACACCTACCAACTCCACCATTGTAAGGATGGAATGGCACACATTGCTTCTTTAAAGTGACATCCTTCAGATACTTGGTGGCTTTTCGACTATGCATACCCTTTATGGCCTGGGCAGTTTCATGAGTATTCTTAAAGTGAACACGAAGATTTCAACCTCTTGATTTGCATGATTTTGTGGGGTTTTCTGGGTCGAGTGAATAGCGCACCATTTTTAGGGGTCAGCTCAGGCCGCTTACCGGGAAAGGAAAACTGGTTGATTTTAAATTCAGTTGCAAACCAATGAGTAAACACTGCTATATTACATGCCTTAAATGTAGAATGATATTATCTCTATCGGAGCATATCTAATGAAAATATCATTGCCATGTGATTATTACTGATTATAATGTGTCCAGCAAACCCAAGGGCAAGTTTTAAGTCCCAGAACTTCATCTTAGGCCTAGGATCAATATCAGCCTGCCAACTTTAGAGAAGGATGCCAGTCAACTTTCTCCTCTAAAACTTCCATCACCTGCTTTCTTCTGAAGGCTAGTTTCCTCTGTGACCGGCACCAGAGTGGTTCACTTATTGCCCTCAAAGTCAAGATCATGCCTTTCTTAGTATCCCTGGAAAGCAAGCATCCTAAACTTAAACACTAAACAAGTAAAATCTGATAACCATTTTGTTTTTCTGAGTGGAAAAATAAAATAGTTAAGAATAGGAATACTTTAAAAAAAATAGAATATTCCCCCATTGTTGTTGAGATGGTAACTAGAATGGTAATTGTACCATTTTTATTCTTCTAACCTGCCTTAGTTAAGGGAAGCAGACATCATTAAGGAAACTCAGTTATGATGCTATCAAGTTAAAAAAAAATCACACAAGCAAAAAGCAAGTACTCATCACCTCTCAATATTCTTGCCACAATAGTGTAATTTCAATCTAACCAAGCCTTTGGATTTAGCTTTCTGTCTAAGGAAACAAGTGTAGCAAGCAAATGTGAAGAGGGCCACCAGAGATCGCTTTCCCTGGTATTCACAGCTTTGTGTAATCCACTCTTCTTGAGTAACTTACTTCCAACTAGTAGAGTATCTCGGTATTGAGAGGATGTCATGTCTGTGCTTAAATTATAAAGATTCTTGTTGGTCCTGCTAGTACTCTGTCTCTCACCAACCAGTTGAGCCGCATTGCAAAGAACAGACATGAACGACTGGCCATGTCAGGGGGGTCCACAAGGCAAAAACCTGATGGCAGCCTCTGGCTAACAGCCAGCTAGGAATTGAGGTCCTTAATTATAAAGAACTGAACACTGTGCAAGTGAGCTTAAAACATACATCATTCCTCAATCCAGCCTTCAGATGAGACCCCAGCCTTGGTGGGCTCCTTGATTGAAGCCTCATGTGAAATAAAGCAGCAGAGGAGCTAGCCAAGTTGTGGCAGGATTCTTCACTCACAGAAAATTTGAGAAAACAAATGTGTGTTATTTTAAGCCACTAAATACTGGAGTAATTTATTAATGAGGAATAGAGGATTATAAGATTATTATCATTTCTTTTTTACAAATTGGGACTTCCCTGGTGGTCCAGTAGCTAAGCTTCTGAGTTCCCAGTGCAGGGGTCCCGGGTAGGATCTCACAAGCCACAACTAAGACTCAGTGCAGTCAAATAAATAATTTTTTAAAAAATAACATTTTTTACAAATAAAACAGGAGTACATCACATTCTGGATTGGCCAACACACTTTAAAGTTAATTATATTAAAAAAGAAGGAAAAAAAAATGGAGGGCTTCCTGGGTGGTCCAGTGGTTAAGAGTTTGCCTGGCACCACAAGGGACACTGGCTAGATCCCTGGTCCTGGAAGATCCCACCTGCCCCGAGGCAACTAAGCCCATGAGCCGCAATTAATGAGCCCATGTGCTGCAACTGCTGAAATCCACACATCTAGGAGCCCATGCTCTGCAACAAGACAAGCCCTCACACTGCAACTGGAAAGTAGCCCCGGCTCGCTTGTGTCAGCAACAAAGACCCACCACAGACAATAAATAAATTAAAAAAAAAAATAAGAGATAAGCTGCTGTAGACTGAGACCAAAGAGCTATATAACCAAATAACTAAAAACAAGATAAAGCTTGATTATTTATTAATAGAGTAGAGCCTTTAGAACAAAAATTTAAAAGACATCCTTAGGACAATGAGGAAATTTGAATATGGACCAGATATTAGATATTATGAGATTATTAATTTTAAATATGTAGTAGTAATAAGAATATTCTTTGAAATGTTTTTATTCTTATAAGATGCATAATGAAGTATTCAGTTGATAAGGGTTATTTGTAACTTATTTTTTTAAATAATTTCAAAAGAAAGTATTATCAAGAGAAAAAGCATATATGGAAAACGAAACTGCAGAAACCAGTAGGCAAGTCCATGAGTGTTCACTCTATTAACTTTTATTTTCATTAAAAAATTGAAACACATGGAAAAATAAGTGTTCAAAACTGTATTTATAATGACAACTACACTATGTGTTATAGACTGAATCAGTTCGGTTCAGTTGCTCAGTCGTGCCCGACTCTTTGTGACCCCATGAATCGCAGCACGCCAGGCCTCCCTGTCCATCACCAACTCCCGGAGTCCACCCAAACCCATGTCCATCAAATTGATGATGCCATCCAACCATCTCATCCTGTCGTCCCCTTCTCCTCCTGCCCCCAATCCCTCCCAGCATTAGGGTCTTTTCCAATGAGTCAGCTCTTCTCATCAGGTGCCAAAGTATTGGAGTTTCAGCATCAGTCCTTCCAATGAACACCCAAGACTGATCTCCTTTAGGATGGACTGGTTGGATCTCCTTGCAGTTCAAGGGACTCCCAAGAGTCTTCTCCAACACCACAGTTCAAAAGCATCAATTCTTTGGCGCTCAGCTTTCTTCACACTCCAACTCTCACATCCATACATGACCACTAGCAAAACCATAGCCTTGACTAGAAGGACCTTTGTTGGCAAAGTAATTTCTCTGCTTTTTAATATGCTGTCTAGGTTGGTCATAACTTTGCTTCCAAGGAGTAAGCGTCTTTTAATTTCATTGCTGAAATCACCATCTGCAGTGATTTTGGAGCCCAGAAAAATAAAGTCAACCACTGTTTCCCCATCTATTTGCCATGAAGTGATGGGACCAGATGCCATGATCTTAGTTTTCTGAATGTTGAGTTTTAAGCCAACTTTTTCACTCTCCTCTTTCACTTTCCTCAAGAGGGTCTTTAGTTCTTCTTCACTTTCTGCCATAAGGGTGGTGTCATCTGCATATCTGAGGTTATGGATACATCTCCCGGCAATCTTGATTCCAGCTTGTGCTTCCTCCAGCCCAGCGTTTATCATGATGTTCTCTGCATACAAGTTAAATAAGTAGAGTGACAATATACAGCCTTAATGTACTCCTTTTCCTATTTGGAACAAGTCTGTTGGTCCATGTCCAGTTCTAACTGTTGCTTCCTGACCTGCATACAGGTTTCTCAAGAGGCAGGTCAGGTGGTCTGGTATTCCCATCTCTTTCAGAATTTTCCACAATTTATTGTGATCCACACAGTCAAAGGCTTTGGCATAGTCAATAAAGCAGAAGTAGATGTTTCTTGGGAACTCTCTTGCTTTTTCAATGATCCAGCAGATGTTGGCAATTTGATCTCTGATTCCTCTGCCTTTTCTAAAACCAGCTTGAACATCTGGAAGTTCACGGTTCACATATTGCTGAAGCCTGGCTTGGAGAATTTTGAGAATTACTTTACTAGTGTGTGAGATGAGTGCAATTGTGCAGTAGTTTGAGCATTCGCCATTGCCTTTCTTTGGTATTGGAATGAAAACTGACCTTTTTCAGTCCTGTGGCCACTGCTGAGTTTTCCATATTTGCTGGCATATTGAGTGCAGCACTTTCACAGCGTCATCTTTCAGGATTTGAAATAGCTCAACTGGAATTCCATCACCTCCACTAGCTTTGTTTGTAGTGATGCTTCCTAAGGCCCACTTGACTTCACATTCCAGGATGTCTGGCTCTAGGTGAGTGATCACACCATCGTGATTATCTGGGTTGTGAAGATCTTTTTCGTACAGTTCTTCTGTTTATTCATGCCACCTCTTCTTAATATCTTCTGCTTCTGTTAGGTCCATACCATTTCTGTCCTTTATTGAGCCCATCTTTGCATGAAATGTTCCCTTGGTATCTCTAATTTTCTTGAAGTGATCTCTAGTCCTTCCCATTCTATTGTTTTCCTCTATTTCTTTGCATTGATCAATGAGGAAGCCTTTCTTATCTCTCCTTGCTATTCTTTGGAACTCTGCATTCAAATGGGTATATCTTTCCTTTTCTCCTTTGCTTTTTGCCCGTCTTTTCACAGGTATTGTAAGGCCTCCTCAGACAGCCATTTTGCTTTTTTGCATTTCTTTTTCTTGGGGATGGTCTTGATTCCTGTCTCCTGTACAATGTCACGAACCTCCATCCATAGTTCATTAGGCACTCTATCAGATCTAGTCCCCTCGAAATATGTGAAACAATCCCCTATGTGATGGTATTTGGAGGTGGCGCTTTTGGGAGGTCATTTGATCTGGAGAGCGGAGGTTGCATGAATGAGGGGTCTCAGAGAGCTCCCTCCTCCTTCAGCCATGCAAGGACACAGGAAAAAGACAGCATGAGAGCCAGAAGATGGCTTGCCAAACACCAAGTATGCCAGCACCTTTATGTTGGACCACCCAGTCTCCAGAACTGTGAGAAGTCACCAAATCTATGGTATTTTTGTTGTAGCAGTCCAGACAGATACTTTATATCATTTTCTATAGAAGAATGCACTAGAAATTAGAATTATAAATTATTTTAAAAATGATTGAACAGTATTTCCTACTCTCAGGGGCAGCTGGTTAATTTCTATCTTAAAACCTCCAAGAAGAATGATTATGTCACAATCCTCTACACAGTTTATCATTTTTCACAAAATAATCATAACCGATAACTATTAAGGAAGTTACAACCCACTCTTTTCTTCAGAATTATCTTTGTGAAGAATGTTTAGCTATGCCTCTTCAATCATTTAAGATTACAAGATACATGAATTTTTTGTTGTTCTTGTATTGTTTATAAATTCAGCTAGTCATGAAGTCATAACAACATACCTGTTTATTTTTATTTTTTTGGCTGCACCATGCAGTATGTGGAATCTTAGTTCCCCTAGATCAAACCCAGTCCCCCTGCAGTGGAAGCATGGAGTCCTAACCACTGGACCAAATGTTAGGGGATTTCCTAACATATTCTTTTAAAAAAGGTAATGAGAGAATGCATTCATGAAATTAAAAGATGCTTACTCCTTGGAAGGAAAGTTATGACCAACCTAGATAGCATATAAATGCAGAGACATTACTTTGCCAACAAAGGTCCATCTGGTCAAGGCTTTGGTTTTTCCAGTGGTCATGTATGGATGTGAGAGTTGGACTGTGAAGAAAGCTGAGCGCCGAAAAATTGATGCTTTTGAACTGTGGTGTTGGAGAAGACTCTTGGGAGTCCCTTGGACTGCAAGGAGATCCAACCAGTCCATCCTAAAGGAGATCAGTCCTGGGTGTTCATTGGAAGGACTGATGCTGAAGCTGAAACTCCAATACTTTGGCCACCTCATGCGAAGAGTTGACTCATTGGAAAAGACCCTGATGTTGGGAGGGATTGGGGGCAGAAGGAGAAGGGGACGACAGAGGATGAGATGGCTGGATGGCATCACCGACTCGATGGACATGAGTTTGAGTAGACTCCGGGAGTTGGTGATGGTCAGGGAGGCCTGGTGTGCTGCGATTCATGGGGTCGCAAAGAGTCGGACACAACTGAGCGACTGAACTGAATGTGAGAATATCCTGCGTGCTACAACTAAGATCTAGTGCAGCTAAAAAAAAAAAAAAAAACACTAATGCTAGAGGGACTGTAATAGTTATGAACTAGAGGCAAAGATAACATATCTTTTGCAGGCAACTATTTCTAATGCAATATGGACATTAACCACAAGACTTTTATCACTGGAAGTGATTTGACAGCATTTATCAAAGTTTAAAAAATGTGCACTGATTTGACCCACCCACCACTGTATCCAAGTATACAATGTATCCTAAGGAATTTGTATGAACTTTGTATTGGCATAGCATTGCTTAACAGTTGGAAACTAGAAACAATGTCAGATAATAGGAAATGGGCACATGGATATAAAATAGTATTTATTAAGATGGAAATATGTGTACTAAATGTTAAGATAAAAAATCAGGTTATTGAACAATGTGTATCATACAATCCTTTTTAAAAAATAAAACATGTTTACATACCCATTGATGTGGCACAAGATGTTAAGTAAGAATGGTTTTCTCTGGGTAGTGGAATTATAGCCAATTTTTATTTAATGTGTGTTGGTCTTATTCAATGAATGTGTATTTTTCTGTTTAGAAAAAAATAATCATGGGAAAAAGTAATTTAGTAATCTATTCTTAACCAAGACTCTACATCCTACCATTATACAAAGGTGCCTAGTATTTCAAAATATTGCAGATAAACTGTACTTAAAATTGCATGCTAAACAAGATGTTAAAAACAAAGCACTGTATTGTAAACAAACCAGGCTGAACCAGGTTATACTATTAATGTAGTCATTTAACCTGGACTTAACCCCTTAAATCCCGATTAGGCTAAAAAAGCAAAGCATGGGTTACTAACGGAACCAGCAAACAATATTTAAAGTCTGGGTACACACCAGAAAATGGCAGTTTAATACTTAGCAAAATATATGTCCCTTCAATTTACATTTTACCCATTCTGTTTTGATATGCCAGAAGTTTTACCTTGAATTAATCCAGACAATTAAAATGGCTTCCTTCCTTGAGTAAAAATTGTTCTTCTTAGACTATAATTTGGCATTAAGTCAGGAAATTCATGGTTCTATATACCATAAATGTTGGCAATAATGCTCATTATTTTAGATTAGGAATAGTCAAACTTCTCTCAAGAAATTGATGTCCTCTTAAACAATAAATTAGTAATTAATGGATTGGTTCCTACTTGGTATCAGTTGCTAGGATGTTCATAGACAAACTTGTGATATGCTCCCCTTCCCAACTCGTTCTCTACGAAGTATAGAATGGTATGTATTTTTCCTTTTTTCCATCCTGATTCATCCCACCATCTTTACTTCTGAAAACAGAGGTAACAGCATCCTACATTTAAGGAGATTTGGGAATTAAATATCAAAGTGTTCAACACAGTACTGGGACCATGTTTAGGGGCTCAAAAATACTAATTCCCCATGACAGTCTCTGGACTTGCAAATGACAGTTTGATATACTCTTGCTTGCACAACTGCCTAATATTCAACACATTCCAAACTTCCTCTGATATACAGAAATGACCAAAAATAAACAATCAGATTATTTTTCAAACTGGAATAATGAAGTTATCCCAAATAGTGAAGGGGAAAAGAAACTGGATCATAAACTTGTAGTCAATTCGGGGCTTCATCTGACTGAACTGATACCTAACAAATTAGTAACTTGCTTTCACTTCATCTAAAAATAAGCCATTAAACAAACTTTCTATTTACAAAGGACTTAAATGAAGAAATTATTTTATATCTTCTCAACAAATGGGATAATTTATAACAAACATAATTTTAATTCTAAAGCATTTGTCCTAAAACAAGACTTTGAAATCAATCAGTGCTATTGAATCAAGCAATGAAAATGAATAGAGTGGAAATTAAATAAAAGACAACCACCAACAAATAACAATCTGGGGTATACAAGTATAACAGCAAAAGCAGATTGCATAAGTAAAAGCCCTTTTCTTCTAGGTGGCTCATGTAAGGGAATTCTGCCACTGTAGTTGTGTTGTTGGTGGTCATAGCTCATTCTTAATTTATCTCTAAAGCTCTTAAAAACCTGCCCACATTACACAGGAAAATTTCACAGTTCATCAGTGCAAAAATTTTATTTCTCCTTTGTTTCCCCTCTCCCCACTATCCCACTTTACAGGATCTGAAATTTTACTTAATCCACAGCATTTGTTTCATCATCTGTAATCAGTCATGTGAAATGTGAAAGAAAAAAAAACACTCATCAAATTACAATCTCAGTCCCCTACCCCACCGTTACAGTAAATTTAGGATAAGTCTACAGCATTCACTTACTTTAGCTGGTTCTGATACTGAGGCATACTTTTTTATTTGAGAATCAACACCTAAAGACTTGGCTAATTGTACAGCGTTGGAATCATCACTGATAAGTGTCCCAAGAGCCACAAGAAGTCTAAAAGTGGCTTCGAGGTCTTGTACAACTTCTAAGACTGTGCTAATTACTGACAAGCACTGAGCTTTCCCTTCAATGTTATGGTCTTTATGAAAACACACAGAATAGTTCAGGGTCAACGTAGCCAGAGCAATGTGAATGTTCTTATTGCTCCCTGATTTCAGTTCTATTGCATGGGACAACAGTGATTCCCTCTGGGACATCATGAGCTTTTGTCCTGCCTGGCCAACAAAACAATTGCAAAAAGTCCTCAGAGCAAGCAGCTGGTTTGCTGGCTTTCCTCTGGGGTTCAGAAGACTGATGAGATGGCTGCTGAACCGAGTCCCTTCTTTTTCACTGCAGAAGTTCTCATTAACACTGGGATGTTTAATTGACAGCCGAAGAATGTCAAGGGCAGGAAAGACAATATCTGTGAAAAAGAAAAATTTATTGTTAAAAAACTAAACATGTTAAAAATCATATGCCTGCTTTACAAATTGCATATATTTCTAAATTTTGTGTTAACTGATTTTTCATATTTCTAGAGGCTGTAATTATTGCTCTAAGATCACATCTGCTTTAAAACATGGTAACTCTCCTGGGTTATTAAGATAGCTTGACATACAGTGAGTATTCAATAAATACTTGTGGAAAAAAATAGTATTGGGAACTTGCTTTTAAAAAAATCCTAAAACAAGACCAAAGAGTTGAGGAGGGAAAATTCTTTATAAAAGAATTCTAGCTGACAAATGCTAATAGGATGCTTATATATGTTGGTGGAGAGATACAGTTAAGGGACTGGATAGACGCCAAGTGAATGAATGCTCTTTTCATACTGTTGAGAGCATACAGAGCATTGAAGAATTGATGCTTTAAAACCATGCTGTTGGAGAAGACTTTTGAGAGTCCCTTGGACTGTAAGGAGATCAAATCAGTCAATCCTAAAGGAAAGTGAAAGTCACTCAGTCGTGTCTGGCTCTTTGAGACCTCATGGACTATATAGTCCATGGAATTCTCCAGGCCAGAATACTGGAGTATTCTCCTCATTCCCTTCTTCAGGGGATCTTCCCAACCCACGGACGGAACCCAGGTCTCCCATATTGCAGACGGATTCTTTACCAGCTGAGCCACCACTGAAAGGTGCTGAGGCTGATTGAAGCTCCAAAACTTTGGCCAGCTGATGTGAAGAGCTGGCTCACTGGAGAAGACCCTGATGCTGGGAAAGACTGAAGGCGGGAGGAGAAGGGGACGACAGGATGAGATGGCTGGATGGCATCACTGACTCATGGGCATGAGTTTGAGCGGACTCTGGGAGCTGGTGAAGGACAGGGAAGCCTAGAGTGCTGCAGTCGATGGGGTTGCAGAGTCGGACACAACTGAGTGACTGAACAAGAATGAATGATCCAAACAATCTTATTATCACTGAAAGTGAGCAAAGCAGAAATTATGGGCCCTGGGATATAAAGGTAGTATGCAACATCATTTATAAAGGATATTCACCTGAAAAAAACTATTGAACCAGAATCTAATTATGTCTAACATTAAAAACAAGAGACAGATGGACACATTAAGTGATCGGTCAAATTCAAAATATGGGGCATTCTGCAAGAAAAATGATTTTTTTCCTCCAATAAATCAATCATATGAAAAAACAACAGGAAAGATGGTACTTTGGAATAAAAAAGAATTAAGTAAATTAAATAAGAGAAAAAATATTTGGAGCAAATGTTTGTAGCCTATGGTTAACAGGTCACAAAGAGTTTCATGTATGACTCGCAGGGGATTCACAAATGCTCTGGAAGAGTGTACAAAATGGTCCATGTATGGGGATCATCACACTACCTTCAGATTCTCATAGGTATATGACCAGAGAAGACTATGGACTAGAGCGGTACAGTGAATCCTGTTAAGTGTTTTTCAATGCAAATTTCAACTACCACCTTAACTTTTATTTAATCTAAAAACACCAGTAGTATGGATAGGAATAAAAAGATATACTCTCTGCTTCCTGGTTACATTTTTAAAAGTATTTTTGTACCTTCAGGCCAGTTAACAGCTTTCCATAAAATCTGAAGTTGCTGGGCTGTGGGTTTTTCTGAAGAATTATTACATATTAGAGACAGTATCTTTTCAAGAAGTACCAAGTCATCCTCAGTTAACTTCTTCTCTTCAGATGCAGTTCCATTAAGTTCCTTTAGTTTGCCTAGAACCAAATGCAAACCATCAGTATTCTCTAAATGTAATTAGCCACATACAATATATAAGTGTCAACGTTTTCAATAAGAACACGCTACCACACACCATGGGGAGGCCAAGATTTTTCACAGCAATTATCAAAGACCATAAAATAAGGCCTGTGAGTATTTTTAAGCTAAGTACAGTATAGAAAAAGAAAGGTTACTGTGATGATTTCTTTGTTATCCTCTAAGATCTTCTAAGCTTTTTGAGTAAGTTTTTAAGTATACTATATTTGTTATCATTTTAAATGCTTTTCAAAGCAGTATTAGATAGCACATGTAAGTCAATCCCTTACTTTCTTACTGAGAAAATTTATAACTTTTAGCCAACTAACATCAACTTCTATGACTACCAATGATATAGTCAAAAAGCTGCGTGCATGCTAAGTTGCTTCAGTTGTGTCTGACACTTTGCAACCCTATAGATAGCCTGCCAGACTTGTGTGTCCATGGGATTCTCAGGGAAGAATACTGTTGCCATGCCCTCCTCCAGGGGATGTTCCCAACCCAGGAATTGAACCTGTGTCTCCTGCATTGGCAGGTGGGTTCTTTACCACTGGCACCACCTGGGAAGCCCGGTCAAAAAGCTAAATGTGTATTTGTATTTAATTAACTAACTTAGTTCCATCTGTACATTTGACATCACATTATTTAAACACGTTTAATGGACATATTGCCTTTCCCGCCATATTCACACTTCATGAAACAACTTCTTTCAAACTCTTCACATGCAACTTCAATATCAGCATCCGTGTCATCATTAATGTTACTTTGAGTCATCCAACATTATTTCGTCAAAAATCTTTATCTCAAAGAATAAAGAAGTTAAAATTTCAAAATTTTTACCATTTGTAACTGGAAACTTGGATCTGTTTTATTATTCTTTGGCATTAAAAGCTGTTTAACAGAGTATTAAAACAAATCTTATTTAGGGAATGCAAATAGTAAGAGATCTTTTAGATCTCTATAAGAGTTTAAAAATGACAAGTTGCCTAAAATTGTGTATACATTTCTTTATTGTTAAAAAAAGCAATTAAGAAAAGACCTATGGATTTTTATAAAGATGTTATGAAAAATAATGACAAAAAATAAAGCAAAACAACACCCCCCTCCAAAACAGTAACACCACTGTCATATATTCAGATATGTACGTCATCTCAATAGACTTTCACCATAATCTTTGTGGCAAACATAGTAATACTCTTAGTCAAAAGCAAACAAAAAGAAAAACCCTAGTCATTTTGTTTGGAGGAAAATAAATTAGCAGAAAAAGTAATCAAAGCCAACTGAGCAGTTTCAGATTTACAGACAAGATCTTTGCTTTTTAAATGCTTTGCTTATTCGTTTTATTTTTTTTCTGAAAACCGTAAGAATTTAGGGGATAGGATTGATATTTTTCCCTTTTAATATTTTTTCAGTAAAGTCATCAAAAAGTATTTACTTAGATTTGTGTAAGGTTTCTTATAAAGTATTAATATCCATTATCAGGTTGTATATTTTTAGTTGACTCAGTTGTGTAATACCAAAATATAAATCTCTATCATGTAAGCAGCTGGTTCCCAGCATATGCTTAGGAGAGAAATAGCCTTGAGAGAGCATCTCAGAATCTGTGGATATGTGAGAAAAGTATTTAATTAAAACACACTTACTTAAATGTTGTATGAAAGTGAAAGTCACTCAGCCATGTCTGACTCTTTGCAACCCCAGGGACTATACAGTCCATTGAATTCTCCAGGTCAGAATACTGGAGTGGGAAGCCTTTCCCTTCTCCAGGGGATCTTCCCAACCCAGGGATCAAACCCAGGTCTCCCGCACTGCAGGTGGATTCTTTACCAGCTGAGCCACAAGGGAAGCCCAAGATTACTAGAGTGGGTAGCCTATCCCTTCCCCAACAGATCTTCCCAACCCAGGAATTGAATCGGGGTCTCCTGCATTGCAGGTGGATTCTTTACCAACTGAGCTATCAGGGTACACTAATGCATGTATATGGAATCTAGAAAGATGGAACTAATGAACCTACTTGCAGGGCAGCAATGGAGGCACAGTGGGGGAAGAAGAGGGTAGGATGAAGAGAGAGAGTAGCACTGAAACATACACATTATGACACATAAAATAGACAGCTGGAGGGAATTTGCTGTATGACGCGGTGAGCTCGAACCTGGAGCTCTGTGACAGCCTAGAGGGATGGGATGGGGAGGGAGGCGGGAAGGAGGTTCGAGAGGGAGGGGTCACATGTATGCCTGTGGCTGATGCATGTGGACGTATGGCAGAAACCAACACAACATTGTGAAGCAGTTATCTTCCAATTAAAAATAAATAAATTTTAAAAATAAACTTACCTAATATTTGTGTAGGGTTTGCTTGGTCAAAAGTGACAGCCTCTTTTTTAGGAAAATAAATATTCACTGTCTTAGATGCAGCTGATTGGTAGGCACTGTTTCCTGTTTACAGAATAGAAGGTGAAAATCATTCAGAATGGCCAAAAGCAAGATTTTTCTGACTTTTGTCATCAAAATTAGAGATATATAACTATTCAGTGCAAGCAGTAGCAACCCACTTCAGAAAAAAAAAAACAGAAAGAAAACAAATCTTTAAGATTTTATATACTGCATGTATTTGTTCATATAATAAATTTCAGATTTGGGAAAGGGAGCTTAAATGCAAAACAAAGCCTTTTCATTTCATATTTTCTACTTCTCTCATATTTTTAAGATTCAATCTAAACTGAAAGTTTTTAAAAGATCAAAGAATACAAAACAATTATGAAACTTTCCAGTTTCTCCTTCTCTAGGAGAAATTGATCTCTCTTCTCATTCCAAATGATGTAGTAGGCACTGTCATTTTCTCCAATCATTTTCATAAATCCCTCCCAAGTTATAAGTTCCTGAAGGGAATATGTATTTACTTCTTCAATCTCCATTATAGTAACACTAACTCTGTATCTGATGATGAACAAAACATAGCCACCAGATGAAAACTCAGTAAATAAAGTTAAATGAAGCTAATTCAATGAAATATAATTTAAATCTAATTTATGTCTTACTTTCATTTCAAATCTTAATTTATACAACGTTTTTGTTCTGATGTAAAATTAAGGTATTGTGCAAAAATGTGAATAAAACATTTTGATCTTCTAGTATATTAGAAGTAGAAAGGGGGAAGTTAGATAAATGAAGAATGAGTTAAGTGCACAAAATTAATTGTAATTGCTTCCAAAGATAAAAAATTTTTGACATGATCAAAGACACTGCCTGTACTCCCGATTGTTAAAGAGTCTAGATGTGGTAAGGAAATTGCAAATCAAATTATCATCCAAACAGTTAAGCACAATGAAAAGTTCTCTGAAGGAAAAGTACAGGATGCATTGAGAACTTATGACAGAGAAGAGAATCTAGCAAGAGGCCATATATGCGTGTCCAGGAAGTTTCACTAAGGTCATTTAGTAAATACTATATAGCAAAATTAAATAAAAAAGAAAAAGGAGGGGAAAAGCCAAACAACAATTAGTGGTCTAAGTAGCAATGCAGAAGGTGCAAATATTCCAAAAGAGAACAACATGTACCAAACTCTTAAGGTAGAAAACAGCACGCCACATTTAAGACACTGAAGCAGGTCAGTATGGCAGAAAAGAGGCAGAAAGGAATGTGATGCAAGGCAAGAGAAAGCAGTCACTGGGGAGCTGTAATAGTGCTTTAATCATGGGAGGGGCATAAACAGAGGACCACTGTGAGACCAATTCAGAGGCCACTGTTTCATTAGTCTAGATGAGCGATGACAATGGCTAAGATAAAGGTCCAGTATATAAAAATTGTTAAAAGACTTTAATTTCTGAAAAATGGAGGAAATATTGTGAATTTAAGACTCTTTTGTAGTATAACAGCCACAACTAAGATTACTAAGCATTTATTTTGTAGAAAATTATTTTTATATATTTTGTAATTTTAAACTCTTAACTCTAGAAAGTAGATATAATTTTGCAAATGAGAAAAAGACAGAAACAAAATGACTTGCTCAAGGTAAAACACATAAAAAGTAGTGGAACTGAAACTTCAATCAAAGCATTCTCACTCCAGAGTCCTTAATCTTAATTAATCACTATGTTAAACTTCAATACTGCCAGCCAATGTTACTTTTACAATGAAAAAAATAGCTTACAAAATCATATTCCAACTTAATTCTCAAGTAGAGTGGTGGGTTTATGAACTTTTTATTATGCTCAATAACATGTCACATATATTCTCTATATTTCTCATAAAATAATAAACAGACAATGATACAGAGTGGGTAAACAACAAGGTCCTACTGAATGAACAGCACAGAGAACCGTATTCAATACAAAAGAATTATATTCAATAATTCCACTAGGGTGATAAACCATAATGGAAAAGAGTATGAAAAAGAACATATATTGATATATAACTGAATCACTTTCCACTAGGGTGATAAACCATAATGGAAAAGAGTATGAAAAAGAATATATATTGATATATAACTGAATCACTTTGCTCTAGAGCAGAAGTTATACGACACTGTAAATCAACTACACTTCAATAAAATAAATTTAAAAAAATAATAAATAGGGAAATATATATGCCAAGAGATCTCTCAAACTTTCAAGAGGTGAACCACAAACTCACTTCTGCGTTTTGCTGGCAGTCAATACAGAGGGAAAAAGAATGCCTGCATATACTCAACAATGATGAACGAGTAAGATGTGCTGGAGTCTATGCTAGATACTAAGAATAAAAAAAAACTTGCTCAGGGAAAAGCCAAATATTCCAGGCCTAAATGGTAAAAGCAAATTCCTTTCTGAGTCCTCTCAATGTGTAATACAGTAAATAACATTCTAAACACATTATGTAAGAATGAAGAGGAAGAGATGGGAACAAACTAAGACTTTGTAAGGATACTGAGGAAACCAGCCTTAACACAGAACAGCATTTTTCCATCCCGGTTGCATATGAGAAAATTATCAAACTACCCTTGCTAAGACCTCAACCCAGAGCAACATTAGATCAAGTGAGCATCACTGAGGATGAGGCTGAAGGACTTTTTCTAAGCTACCCAGATGATTCCAGCATGAGGTAATGACACAATTCTGAGAACACTCGAAAAGTGTTTGGTCTTGATTTACTGTATAAAATGTTTTCCAGCAAGAAGAAGATGCCAATTTTCTTAAACTTTTATTACATAAAAGTTCTAATGAACTTTAAAAATCTAAAAACAAGAAAAGGAAGTGAAAAGTGTGTACCTGTAAATGGATCGACTCCAGCCATGGCAGTTCCCATACTTGCAGACCCTGGTACATACCGACCACCACCTAAAATGCAATAATACTCATAGTAAGCACAGGGTAATGGCACATTATACTAAAGTTCAAACTGCTCCTTCTTTACACAGAATGAATTATTTTCATTATTAGTTACACTTTCAGAATGACATCTTAATAAACTGGCTTAATAAATGGGTTGTAAATTTAATACAGCAAAATGCTTAGAATATTATCAGGCATGTAGTTAGATTCCAATAAAATTAGCCAGAGAAGTTATCCTCAAGTAATTACATGCCTTATATACTATAATTATAGAAGTTTAATGAATTACAAAGGCTATTAGACTGGAGAGAGAGTCACAAGTTTTCATTATAAACATGGACACTATTCTATTGAAATATAGACACAGGGTTCGCTGGCATATAAGACAAACAGAAAAGAAACTAGGTAACAGTCAGAGATTCCATGATAAGAGCCCAGTCTCACATTTGAGAATTCTTGTAGCTGCTTTATTGACAATGGAAAGAAAGAAACAGGAAAAACAAGTATAGAGAATCAGCAGAATTTGGAGATGTTCAGAGTCCTGGATCAGCTTTTGTGGGAAGAAGGAAGATGAGCTACTTATTATTCTAGCCCCTCTGATTTTAACATTCAGGAGTTGGTATAATCAGTGCAACAGATACAGAAAAAGCAAACAAAACTAAAAAACAAAACTACAGAGGTGAATGGCATTCATTAAAATAATGAAGAACACAAAGTAAGTGGATTTGCTGAGTTTTCACAATATGCTGGCTAGCAAGCTAAGTATCTTATATGCAGGAATTCATTTAAATATTAATTAGGTATCATTGTTATTCATAAAAATTCACAAAAGGAAGGCTGAATAATTTGCCCAAGGCATTATGAGGCAGAATGTAGTCCTACACTGTGCCAAATGTGGCACAGACCAATTTGAATGAAAGTCACTGGTTCAATATGCAGATTCCCAGGACCTGCCCATAAATGCTTAGTGGTACTCCAAATTAGCTTCATTTTAGAAACCAATGGGGAGCTTTCAAAACTACCTAGACAGCAAACCACATCCAAGACGACTTAATCAGGGTCTTCCCTGGTGGTCCAGTGGTTAAGAATTCATCCTGCAATGGAGGGGATATCGGTTTGATCCCTGGTCCAGGAAGATGTCATGGAGCCACTAAGCCCATGTACCACAACTACGGGGTCTGTACTCTAGAGCCTGGGAGCTGCTGCAACTACTGAGCCCGTGTGCCACAATCACTGGAGCCCCGCACACCCTAGAGCCCAGCATGATCTGCAACAGGAGAAGCCACTGCAGTGAGACGCCTGCGCACAGCAACTAGCGAGGAGCCCCCACAGCCCTGCAATTAGAAAACGCCGATGGACAGTAATGAAGACCCAGCACAGTCAAAAATAAATAAATAAATATTAAAAAAATTTAAAAAGACCACTTAATCAGAATTCCTGGCTAAGGGGCCAGACTTTACGTATTTTTAACCTCCTCACTAATGTAGTGTATCAGAATTTTTGTGGGTGGGACCTTGCAATAACTAACTCAAACAAGCATTCCATAAATAAGGGAAAAAAAAAAGAATTAAGATTGACCTTAAGTTGTAAGCAAGATGCAGAAATCTTCTGGCCCCAGGGCTATTGGTAAAACTGGAGGTACAACATCAATAATAATAAGAGCTAACATATATTGAGGGCTTAAACATTATTAATATATTCCAGGCATTTTGCTAAATGTACTACAGAATTTTTTATAACATCTCAATATGGAAATGTTGTTATCTATCTTTTTGATAACTGTGGATCAGTTAACCTATTACTTCAGAATTCTCCTGGATTTTTAGTATGCTATCTTGCATATCTCCATAATCAGTGAATCTTCTGAGTTATTGATATTGTGCAACAGTGAGACATGCTCCGGTTACGATGGCCCCAGTTGTTCTCTTGACTTTGTTGGTACTGTTTGAAGCTTGGTGTAATAGTCTTTCTGTTCCAAAAAGAGCTGCTAATGAGATTCAGGAACTCTGTTGTTCTAAGTTTCAGGGCATCACTGTACCTGAGTATGCCGACAGAGAAAGTGATCATCTGATCTACTCTTCAGATCTTTCCTACCTTTTCAGGGTCACCAAAGACTTCCTTAATAGCCATCATGCTATCACAACATTTTGCTTGATAGTTGGTTTTTGTAGTACACTGGTACACTGCACAGGGTAGAGCTATTTGCATCTGGGCCACCAGTGCATTCTCAGGAGAAGGGAAGCCTAGTGAGAGCAGCTCACAGCTTCAGGATATGACCCAAGGTTGTGTGTGGGTCCCTTCTATGGTTTAGATAGGGCCATATGGTATCACTTCTGGGGCTCACAGTACTAAGTCTGCAGGACCAAAAGATACCATAAACGCTATGAATCTCTTCCCAAATTTGGTACATTGTCCAGGAACTCTGGCTGAAGGTCCAACAACAGCATCATAAAATACATCAAATGCTATTCTGAAAACAGAGATTCTTCAGTTGCATTAAAGTCCAATTTTTTTTTTCCAGTAGTGTTGATGCTGAGGCATGCGTACCTTTGGTAAATAAAGTCACTTTGAAGAGCTACACCAACACTTCCAGGGCTTCATGAAGGTCATTAATAACTTAGATTAGGAAGACTAATCCTGGGTAGCTGGGTGGACTGTCTCCTTCCATGCTAAAGGCAAAATGTGCCTGGGCAAACTTCTTGACTGCACTGCTCCATCCAACATCCAGGACTCACATTGGCGCCTTCTCTGCTCATGATCAGTAGCATCTCGCCAGTGACAGCACTCATGCTGTGTCTTGGGTGGTGGATTCCCCTATTATCTAATTTCACAGATAAAAAAAATAGGCTCAGATAGGTTAAGTAACTTGCCAACTTCTCATAAGTGGTAGAGCCAGATTTTGAACCAAGGTCTGACTGACTCTAAAATCTAGGCTTTTAATGATGCTGCTCTCCTTTCAGGAAGGACCACTGGAGTAAATGATGAATTTTAATAATATGTTATTAAAAGTCAGGAGGGAAAGCTAGAAAAGTACTCAAGGAAAAGGAAAAAAAAAAGAAGTTAAAAAGGAGATTCATAAAATTGGAAATACAGATAAGGGAATTACCAGTTAATGGATTATATCTTCAAAATGTTAAGCTACAGAATGCAAAATATTACGTATTTTAGGAAGAAAGACATATTGCTCAAAACTGGTTCCCACCTGTAAAAGGATCCGCTGCAGGAAGGGTGTTAGAAGATCCTGATGAAGAGCCTGGAACATACCGACCGCCACCTGTGCATGTAAACAAAGGAAAATCTGAAGCACGTCAAAATTCTGACTTTCATAAAGAGCACACTGCTTACATCAGAAGACTCTAAGTGTGGAGAAAAAAGAGCAAGGCAACAAAAGACAGAATAAGAGGAGTTACCGTCAGAAGTCTTACAGTTGGTTAGTAAAAAACTAAAATTTCAGTGATTCTCCAAGTTTTGTTTTTGTTAACTTTAATACTTTTTATTATATTTTAGCGTCTGCACTTAAATGGTAAAATAACTAGGAATCCAAATATAGAAAGATAAATTGGAGTTGGTCTCTGACCTAAATAATACACCATACAATCAGTCCCTGTTCCTATACAAATTCACTGGAATTCCTCCTGCTGTTGCTATCAAAACCACAGGCAGCAAATGTTAATCTTTTAGAGAACCTCCAGGTTCATTAATTCATGTGTCAAATAGTACACTCAGTGCGGAGATCCAGCAGGGAACAAGATTGCTTGTATCCACTGAAGCTTACAACCTACTGGAGAAGAAAATTACAAAGGGGACGAGTGCCACAAAGGAAGCAGATTTCCCATTTATTCCTTTACAAACGGGCGGTGTGTGTGAGTAGGTTTTGTTAGGATCTCTAAGGAAATAATTGGAGGCATCTACCAAAGATATATCTGAGGATGCTGATAGAGTTTCAGAAGAGCAAAAAAGCTGAGACAGTTAGATTTCCAGACACAGACAGCTGCTTTAACATCTGTCCTCTATCTATCCCACAAGACAGCTTATACAATACAGTACTCTTTTGTACTGTAGGCTGATATTCCAAGCAAAATACCCAGATATAAGCTTTCTTTTCCCTTTTTCTGTCAAGTGCATCTGGGAGGGTTTCATTATTTGTAGTTCTGTAGTGATTCAGTCTGATACCGCTGTTTAAATCAACATGCAGCTGAGATTAGCTCTATGATGTGAATGAACAACAGAATTTTGAACTAGAAGGAGAGAAGATGATTTAGGAGCATGAAGCATCTGTAAGGGAAGAAGAAAAAAAAATGTCTGAGACAAGAACAGAATGTGCAATCCTTGTAAAAAGGAAGAACACCAGCATATGAAAGATGAGGTCAGAAATGACAGGAACCAGGATGCTGTTCAAGCGAAGTCTGGGCCAGTGGGGTGGAGGACAGTGCTATTGGTAGAGATAAGGAGCAGATTTGATGGGCAGAACAGAGGCAGTCTGTTGGGTGGGGATAAAACTGGAAGCAATCATCGCCTTCTCATGGGCTGGTGGAGAAGAAAAAAAAATTTTTATTTAGGGCTGACCCTATATTTAAGACAAGAGGGAGAATTGTATTTCCTCCCATACCACAGCCTCGGTTGCCAGGACTTGGAACTCAGGCTAACACTTCTAGAATTAAACTCCACTTGAGGACTCAAAACTAACACAACTGGGGTTATAATACTCCTGGTATGAAAACCTAATCCTATTTATAACACTTTAAACACTGTATACTATGTAATAAACAAGTGACTTAAAATGAACATGAGGAATACAAATAACACATGAACTAAAATTACCCACAGTTCAGTTCTAGATTTGATGCATAACTAACCAGTTTAGCCCCATGTGAAAACAGAATTTCCATTTAATAAATTTCACCAAAATAACGTGAAGTAGTAACATAAAGGAACTTACAAGCTTCTTTTCATTTCAAATGGCTGAATTAGTTTCTGAATTTTATTTAGTTTACAGTGTGGCTGTATTATTGAAAGAGAACAATTTACAATTATTTCTATAAATACAAAATTACTATATAGTTTGAAGCTCAAAGATATAAATCTGAAGCAAAATCCTGCTGTAGATCTTGTTTTTTATTTTTTTATTTAAATAGTTAATCATAATAGGTGTTTAAACATACACACACAAGATAATCAACACTGATGGGAGTTATTAATACATAAGACTTAATACAAACCCTAACTTACCTGTAAAAGGATCTGAAAAACTGGTGTTCCCGAGTCCCAACATTTGACCTTTTGTGTTATCAATAATAAATTTAGCGACCTGATCCAAAAACATAGGATTCAAATCATTCTTCTGTAAGAAGTTGTATGCAGCTAACCAGGGATCATCAGTGATATTATATGGCAATTTATATGATGGTCCACCTTCATTGACATCAATTGAGAAAACATAATCAAATTCCTTAAATGGGAATATCAAAAGGAAATAAATGATTACTGTCTGTTAAATACTAAAGACATATATAACACAGAGTTATTTTAATAATGATAGTGTTAAACTTTCTCCAAAGCACAATGTTAAAACTTCTACTAGGCAGATACTGATTAATAGCAACCATCTGCATGTGCTGTAAGAATGACAGTTCACTGGGGCAGACTTAGGGGATGGATTATGACAACACATTAACTGTAAAACCAAGATTGGTTGGCAATTAGTTGATCTCAAGGCCAAAGGTATTAGCTGTTGAAAACATGTTCATAAAACACATGCCGGCATTATAAGCACAGCCCTGCAGGGTCCCTCATGGCCTGTCGAGTTAAACATAGCTAGGCATGAAGCATGAGATGAAAGGTCACACAGAAGTGCCAAACCCAAAATGGTCGGGAATAGCTTATGCATCCAACTACCAAAAGGCAAATCATGGCCAATGCATCCATCACAAAAGGAGCTCTCTTTGCATGCAAAGATACTTTAAAAAATCTAGTCAAAAACTGAGAGAGAATCTCCCCATTGAAATGTATTTTTAAATGTCAAAATACCAAAGAAAATTTTATTAGCATGGGGAAAGGGAAACAAAACCATTAATTTGTCAAATGCTTTAAGATAACGGTAATTAGAAAGCAGAAGTTGACATACTTTCCCTTCATATAAAACTCTTCCAGACGTTTGCTGACTAGCACCAGAGGACCCAACAACATCACCGATTTTTATCCACCTCCTTTCATTAACACTCCACTGGTAGGCTTCGACTTTCTCTCCATCTCTGATTAGACGAGTCTGTCCTTCTCTAGTACCTTAAAAAAGAAATTGTGTGAGTCAGAGAATGGCAGAGTAAAATTTACAAACATTTAGATTGAAAATTTTTAATGTTAAAGTTTATACATAAAATTTTTTATTAAACAAAATATTTAAAAGCATAATTCTACTAGAAAATGGCCAAAAAGAAAATAATGCTTCAAAGGAAACTCTATTAAATAAAGGATGGTTAAAAAGATGTGATTCTACTAAAAAAGTAGCTGGCTAATCAAAAGTAAAATGAGTTTTATTAATAAATGTCTTCTGACAATACTTCATTTCAGTAAATGATTCTCCATTCTTCTAGCTGATCAGGCCAAAAAGAGTAGAAGAGTGATTCCTTTATCTCAACTCTAATCCTACAGCAAATCCCGTCAGCTCTATCACTAAAATACAGCTAGAACAACTACCTCCTCTCACCATCCCCAATGCTACCTACAGGCCACCGTTATTTCTCAGCTGGACTGATGGAGGGGCCTCCTACTCCCTGGAGCCCCCTAGAGTCTTATTACACTGGCTGTTTATTGTGATTATTATATTGTCCACACGGATGTTGGCAAGATTTGCCTCTGAGCCTCATTAGGAACTTTACCTGAAAGTCACATTCTCACAAGGCCGTCAGTGGCAGAGACACCTAGCTGTCCTCTAGAGATTCCTGCTCCTATTCCAATAGAGTCCTGAGATTACATATGAGTAATGGTCGGTGGAATCTGGGTGGGTATGATATCAGTTCAGTTCAGTCGCTCAGTCGTGTCCGACTCTTTGTGACCCCATGGACTGCAGCACACCAGGCTTCCCTGTCCATCACCAACTCTCCAAGCCTACTCAAACTCATGTCCATCAAGTTGGTGATGCCATCCAACCATCTCATCCTCTGTCCTCCCCTTCTCCTCCTGCCTTCAATCTTTCCCAGCATCAGGATCTTTTCCAATGGGTCAGTTCTTCACCTCAGGTGGCTAAAGTATTGGAGTTTCAGTTTCAGCTTCAGGGTGTGATATATGCTGGTTCCAAACCTAGTCCATCATCTTCTACCCTCCCCTCTTATCCTACCTAGTGGTTGAATGTCTAGATTCAAGGTCCAAGGGGACCTTGCAAGCACCTGCTGAAGATGGTGATTTCAGCTTGGGCACCTGAATGACTTAGAGGAGTACATACTCCAAGATACCCTGTCATCAACTGAACTCTAAATGTACAACAAATAAACCTTGTCTTGTGTTAAGCCACTAAGATTTTAGGATTTACCTGTTATAGCGACTAGTGCTATCCTAAGTATCCTACATTTCCTGACCACTGAATTTATAACTCCTATTTTTTATTAAAACTCAACTCCTGCTTTACTGTTCCCATAGAATTTATTATCTGACATACTTGTATATCTACTTACTTTTTAATTATCTGCCTCCTCCTGTAGAATATACATTTGTGACAAAAGAATCTGTATTCTGCAGTTTAGAACAATGCCAGGCACACAGTAAGTACCTAGTAAATATTTACTGAATGTGTATATATGTATGGACAGAAAGATTACATTCTTGCAAACAACTGTAAGAATATTAAAAACATGAAATGATATGACCATATTCAAACTTTGGTTTCAGAAACCCAAACAGCTTTTTTAATGTGGGTTTTGTATCAGTTGATTTACTGAATTTGAAATTAGAAATGAGAAGAATAAAAAATATATTTACTTCATGGAAAACAGTAATTGATCCCTTTGTTATTGTTCAGTCATTAAGTCGTGTCTGAGTCTTTTGTGACCCCATGGACAGTAGCCCAGCAGGCTCCTCTGTCCATAGGATTTCCTAGGCAAAAGTACTGGAGTAGATTGCCATTTCCTTCTCCAGGGGATCTTCTGGATCCAGAGATTGAACCTACGCCTCCTGCACTGGCAGGCAGATTCTTTACCACTGAGCCACCAGGGAAGCCCAATAGATCCATTACATATTGAATAAGTAATAGTTTAATGAAAAATTAGTTTTAGAAATATAGTGAGAAGACTGGCATTGTTGTATGTTTTTGTAAATCTCTTTACTGTTTCTCTTAATGGAAGACAGCTGGATTATCATACCTGCCCCTGCATTTAACCTTTGTAATCTGTTGTTTGGTTGAAGCATATTATGAAAATCCCGCGTCACACAGATAATACAGTTGAAAAAGACAGGACTGGTCTAATAGCCTTTTCAGAAAAATGTGGATATTCTACAGGGCAGATCCTAAAAGGTTACAAATTTAGAATCTACAATCCTATCAATGAACTTGTCATGCTCTATTATAATAAAATCCATTGGTCCATTAAACTCTGAACAATTTTTTTACTCATTTATGATTCTGTTAGACCACAAACTGGTCATCTGGAAAACACTGATTAAACCACTGATCTATGCAGATCTTCCATATGACTACACATTTTATTATTCAATATTAAAAAGTCGCATTTGTTAATATGACCACTGATGTTATAAGTCTTTGAAAATTTCAATTTTCAGTTGGAAGTTTGAATTTTATCTTTGGCAACACTGTCAATTGTTTTCCTTAAAGGGACATGCTCATTTTGTTCATTTTCCAAAAAAGGCCTTCCAAATACCTAAGTCTGAATAACTTCAGCTGTTCTTTGAAATAAAAGTGGCATTCCATGAAGAAAGGGAAAGTTCAGCCTGCAACTCCAATGACTGCAGAAGTACTTATCCCGGAGGCATGCGGTGCTCTGGTACACTGTAGGTGTACTTTACATCTTGTCATCCAGAACGTTAAAGACATGTACTAAAGGGCCAAAATGCAATTTTTAATGCTTTTTCATCTGCCTAAGAGCAGATGCATTTTTTCTTAAAAACAACAACTGCATGCCAGCGAAGAACACCATGACTACCTGAACAGTTTGGTGCCACTGCCTCGATCTGTGTACTAAGGAGCCAGCAGTTTTACCCACCACTGTTTTTATACCGTAACTGCAGATGTTAACACAGTGTTAAAAGTCAAATAACATTTTTGTATTACAAAACTAGTTACGACCATATGGATATCCTGAAAGGATCTCAGAATCCCCAGGGATCCATGGACCAAGGGATCATGGATCCATCCAACACAAGGTTTCATTTGAGACAACCACTATCCTGCTTTTAAGCTCAAATGACGCCTAACTCATTAAACAGACATTGCATTATTTATTTAAACTCATTTTTTAGTCTATACAGCCTCTCAGAGAATCAAGTCAACCAAAAGTTATTAAATGAGTGACTTCTGAACACCTACCATATATACGAACTAAGTATTTAAAAAAAAAAAAGATTACTATTTATGGGGAACTTAGCTCAAAGTCTTTAAAACTACAAGGAAGAAGCAAAAAGAACATGGTTTCTCATTGTGATTATGCATAATAAAAATTCTCAGAAATTGGTACCTGGCAATGAGAATACTGAATGACTTCACAAAACAATCTTTTTTTCCTGTCATTCATTATTCCAAAAGGCAAACATGGTACCGTTTTTTACTACTAGATACACTGAAATATTTACCAGGTTCATTCAGATGTTCCCTCCCAGGAAGTTGCTCAGCATTAATGTCCCCTAAGTCACCAGTTTTGGAATCAATGGTTGCTTGAGAGAGTTCTCTTTCAAAAGCCTTGATTTCCTCAGCACTTGCTGTCCGATCCTCTGATTCTGTAAACACTCTAATAATACCATCACTGTAATGAAACAGAAACTGATTTTAAGTCATTACCACAATGTATTAACATTATCACACTTAAAAGATCCAAAGCAAAAACAATCTGTATATGTGAATATGAAAAATGTTACTACATATTTATTGCTGAATATAGAATTATGCTGATTTCAGCACACTACTCTCTTTCCAAAGGCAACATAAAGGATGGAAAAAGACTTTTTAAGAAAAAAGCTACTGGCAAAGAACAAACAGATATATATTTAACACAATTTTCAATTCCAAATTAAATATTTACCATCACAAAAATCTACAGATATAGTATACACTTTCAAAGTTAGTATTACACAGTTATTACAGTATACAGAAGAGTGGTGAACTGTTTCACTTACAAAGGGCTCAAATGCCCAACATAAGGCTTAGAAAATACTAGATGCTCGATATCCATTCATTAGAAACATATGGAGCCTGTTCTTGCTATGCCATTAATTAGCAATGTTACCCCAAAAAAGAAAAAAAAAATAACTTCACCTCTGGACTAGATGGCAGGCCCAAATTCTATTCTTGGGAAAATGACTTGGTTTCCGTAATTTCTCTTTTCAAAATTTTGTGGTGAGGGAGGCAAGTTACCCACTTTCAACTGTATTAATCTCACTCAGCTCTATAGTGAACTTTCTTACTTAACTTTCTACTAACAGTAAACGTTATCACTTTATTTATTTTTCTTCAATTTTAAATAAGTTTAGGGTGAAAATAACTAAACCAACATAACCCTGACCCAGCCAAGGAGTAAAAGACACATGCTTTAGTAGACCCCGTATTCTCTTATGGCTGTCCCTCTCTCTTTCCTCTTGCCTTCAATGCCAGAGTAGTCTGTGATCCTTTCCTTTATCCATTTCTTCAAAAAAGTCTTTGTCTCCTCTTACTACCTTTTTCTATCATTTTCTATCAAAATGTGATGTCAAAAAAGTCACTAGTAACATCTTTCAAAGCAAATCCAAAAGCTTTTCTAGCTTTTCATTCCTTAACCCCTCATGTACTTACTGACACTGACCACAATTGGCCTCCAAAATCTTTTTTTTTCCAAGTTTGAATTTCAACATCTGGATTGTTTTTTCTGATTTTGGCTACTGGCTTTTTTTCTCTATCCACAGTGTACCACAAATTCAGCCTTTAGTACTGCTCCTCCCCTTCTGTTTCGTCTCTCAGATGCCCTATCCCTGGTCTCTGGGAGTTTGATGCTAATCTTGATCTGCAATCTCAGCTATTACACTGGGATCCAGTCCCAGTGCCTGATTTGTGACTTAACAGCACAGATCCCAGGAGGTTATCACCTTTCTCACCAGACCAGTTCTCGCACTTCTACATTTTTATTAATGTGGACTTCTACTCATTCAAACTTTGAAACTTTATCCTTTCCTTTCATCCCCTTTCTGATTTTCCCTCTGCATTATCTCATTTTTTGGTCTTTTATCCATTAATACTGTGGGGGTAATAATATTTCGTAACTTTACATCCCACTCCTACAGTTGCTTATTAATTTGGTTTCCTGTCCACTGTCACCACTAGTTAAATCTAACCTACATATTTAGTAATTCCTTAAGTTCTGTTCATCACTTCTTACTCAAGAGCTATAACTCTTTAACCCCAAGCACTGAATCTAACAAATGCCGAGCATTCCAGGTTCTTCATGACTAAGCCCCACCCTACCACCTTCCCATTGTCAGCCACTGCGCCCTAGAACTGGTCCTCCACCACTTCCCTTCATCTCCCACACACACCACTCCTGGTCCCATGCCACACTTTACTTGTACTTCTATTTTTGACAGAAATTTTCTTTACTGTTTTTATTCATTATCTTTCAAAACCCAATTCAAATTTCTTCTCCAAAAGGTTTGCCCACACCAATTTGTAATTTCTCTCATTTCAAGTTTCAACTGTACAACCTGTAATACAATACTAGTGTAATATATCAAGTATCATTAATGCAAAAGCTGTTATACCTACTACTGTTTTGTTTAGTAATATAAATATGCCTGTGATCTCCCAGTTGACCTGAAATTCTATGGCTTACCTCTGTGCACCCTACCCAAGGCCTAGACACATATTATTGATTGATTGACTAGAATGTGAATACCTCGCACCAACCACAATGTCACCATTGCCCAGCACACAGCAGCACCAGACAGACTGAGCTGGAAGTCGGATTATTTGAGCACATTCCCCGTGTTTCCAGATTCTCAAAGATCTGTCTTCTGCTGTTGTCACAAAATCTAAAATTAATGAATACGGGAAAAATTAGCCTGAATAAATAAAATTCAGTACATTTACATACACTACCTTTCTAAATAGGCATACTGATTTTTAAACCCCAAAGTACTTATAAATCATAGTTCTAAATTTTACGTATATGTCACTTATACCATATACAAGTTCAAAAAATTACATTTTTGTATAGTCACATCTTATTATACTTTACACCAATAAATTATGTGAAATCTTTCTTCAGATGCCCAAGAACTTTTTACAACACAACCATCAAGTCTGAATTAATATAAAGATGATCATATAGTTTTCTCCTTAGGAAAAATATATTTATGAAATAAAGTTAATATATTATTCAAGTTATAGTTAGTAAACTGAAAACTGATTTAAACCATTAGCACTCTGCACCACCTCCCCAATCTCAAGATAGGACAGAACAACACTCAACACAAAATTTTAAATATGTAGTATAAGACAATCTTACCTTTACAATTTGGAAAGACAGATATGCTATAAATATAATTTGTATGACCATAAAATACTTCAAGACACTCGCCAGTGATTTGCCACCTTCTAATACTAGCATCATTTGCACAGGAGAGAAATTCTGTTTCACTCAAAATTGCCAAGCCTCTTACACAGTCTTCATGCCCTATATTAAAATATATGTATATATATAAAAATCAACAAAAATGGATCATTTGGTTGATGGCTTTATGTATTTTAATTTACTAACACTATTGAACATACCAGTGAATATTTAAAACTGATTTTCAAGTTAGAGAAATACATTTTTTCCCCATAGAAAAGCACGGTAGCCAAAATTGGTAGTGTAGTTTTGGCAGTATTTTTTAATCACCAGTCTTAGGAAGTTATTTTATATTTATCATATCTTCTCTACATTATTTCTTAAAACCCTCCAGAAATAGGATTTTGATCCACACGATTTTTTTTTTCAAAAGAAAATCCCTTATTTATTTGTTGGCTGCTCAGCACACGGCAACTTAGTTCCCAACCAGGGATCAGACCTGATCACCTGTGGTGGAAGCGTGAAGTCTTAACCACTGGACCAACAGGGAAGTTCCCCCATGATTTTTACTTGAGAATTCATTTCAACTTTTCTTTCCCAGTAACACGAGTTATTATTCATAACATACACAATGCTCAAATATAACAGATGAATAACAAAGTAAATAGCCCCTCAATTTCTTACTACATAATACTAACATTAGTATTTATAAAGCACCAAGAAAAGAAAAACTAGGATTATAAAAAAGATTTCAATTATTTAAGAGTTTGAAATAAAATCTATCATAGGATAAACTTTATTCAAATGTGAAATAGGTTGAGAGAGATTAATTTATCTAAAACCACAAAGTTAGTGGCAGAGTTAAGCAAGAATTCAAGTTTCCTGCCTCTTATTCCTACCTCTTTTGATTCAAATAATCACTTCTCTTACTCTTTTGATTCAACCAAAACATATAAAGCCAAACATTGCTGCTTTACCAAGGGAAATATTTCTTGATTTATATAAATGCAGGCATTAAAATGATAAAATAAAAATTAAGGACTTGATTTTTTTAAAAGGGCAAGAATTTATTGAATCAAAACTTGTGTTAATTGTGTAACCAGATATATATACGTGTATGTATTTAATCCTTTCAAAGGACATTAAATGTTTTTAAAAACGTAATAAGATTTCATTTTTTCAATATTAATTGAGGCACTGTAGATGTCGCTACAATGTTTTTTAGAAGGACAAAACATTTTCAGAAGTTTGTAAACTAATAAAGGAGATCAGACATCTAAACCTTTCCCATGCTCAGTATTTGCTGATTTAGATTACCTATAACAGATTAATAAAACTTGACACATATAGTGTATGTGTGGAAGCAGAAACAGGGATGTCTGGTTATAACTCATTGTCCATTTTCCACCTACAGGTAGTTTTATCTGCACAAGGGACTTCTCGCAGTATTATCCAGGATTGATCAACTTTTAAGGAATAAATAGAAGCAAGGAAAAACAAACAAAGATCACATCAAAAATTTAAGTGCCACACAAATAAATCATCAGTACTAGTATTAGACAGCCGATTCCTCATTTTAGGAGTTATTTAATAGCTGAGGTTTTACAAGACTACCCACCTAAAAGTACAACATAAACAAAGCCTGAAAATTCTTATTATTAAACAATGTATTTCAATATTAATAAAAGCATGAGTGAGGTTGTCCTCACATATGAAGGTAACTCAATTGACCCTAGTAAGACTTACGCTTGGAAGTTTCAGGCTAAATCGTTCAAATGACAACCAAAACATAACTGAGTGCCAAAAATTACATAAATAACATACACAGAAGCACACAGCTATATTATAGCTTATGAAGTAGCTATTCATTAGCCCATATCTGGTTGTCTTATGACAGATCTCAGTACAGCTTTTAAAAAGATATGACGTATTAACTGTAAGAAAATTTGTACTCACCCAAATTACATGGCTGAAATACACTGATGTTTTTCAAGTATCACTTTAAAACTTCTAAATTTAAAAAAAAATCATCTATGCAAATATGAAGCAATGAGATTATAAAAGCTGTCTACTGCGACCTTACCAGAAAAAGTCCTCTCGCATCTTCCAGCTTTCCACAGTTTAATAGTCTTGTCTGCTGATCCAGTTAACATTAAGCCCTGTTCAGGTAATATCTTTACTGCCCAAACTGCAGCTGTATGACCCTGTGAGGAAAATGGGTATTAAGTTAAGTTGCCGCAGAATCACCATATTTAATTATTTTATCACATACTCACATAGAACTACTGTACCTGTAAGGTCATCATGCATTTGTCATTCAGCCAGACTTTGGCAGTGGTGTCCCATGAGCCACTAAGTAATGTCCCAAATTTGCCAGAGGAAAGACTACAAACTAAAGGAAAAAAAGGTTAATTAACATATTTTCATAGAGAAAAATGCTCAATCTTGCCAGTTACTAAAACACTACGATTTTAAATATACTTTATGAGGTGGGGGTATTTAGCTAATTAAGGCTTAACTCAATGGAAATACAGAAGAGCACAGACTCTGGCGCCAGGCCCCCTGGATCCAAGTCGTAACCATGCCATTTAGGAGCTGTCTGACCACAGGCATATTATTTAACATCAGATTCCTCATCTGTAAAAGGAGGGAGCAGGATTAAGTGGGTTGCACAACCCCTTCCAGTTCTAAGAAACTATACAGAAAAATAATGCAAAAGATTTTGCAACACTATATAGTTATTTAGGGTCACGCTAGTCAACATGACAAAAAAACTATAGAGTCAAGCTAAGTGTTCAACAGTAATGAGACGGCTAATTAAATGCTTTATCTTGATGTAAAACTGTACAAGCCAAAAATTATAAATATGAAAAATTATCTGAAAATATGGAAACAAAAAAGTCAAGAGTTCGGATTTAAAATGGCAGACTGCCGGCAGTAATGCTATAAATGGTCTTAATTTACAAGGACAAGGAAGACAAAACAATGTAACTGACTTAGCAAAAAGGAAGAGGTTACACAGAAAGATTAGCAGAGTAACTGGTCCACAAAACTATGAGACTTAGTGTCCACTAGGTTCCAGAGGACGGGACTGAGCAGAGAACCGAAGAAATGAGAACAGCGATTCAAAGCCTGCATGCAATGCAGTGAAACACTAGAACTCTCCTCTCAGCCTACAGTGTCACGAAAGTACATCTTCACCCACTGCAGGAAGGAGACTGGAGGTTTATCCTCTGGAGGAACTGCAGCTGAGTTTCTAGACTCGGGTCACCAGGCGTAATAAACAGCTGGAATAAGGAGCCCCAAGAAACACAGGGGGAATAAGCAGAAAGTCTCCATCCTAAAATGTGGTACCTATACCTGCTCCCACAAAACCAGCAGTCAGGCATATATCGATCCCCATCCACCTAGGCAAGAGGCAGGAGCATTCTTAGAGGACTGAATAATGTTAAAGAACTCCAGATGCAGACATTTGAGAGGATTTCCATCTAAAAGGTCAGGCCATCAGCTCAACCTCTAAAAAGACCACCAATCACCAAGCTCCATCCACATGAGAGAAAAACCAAAACAAAGAAACAGAAAAATAAGTGGGGAAAGGGCTTGAGAGATCCATAAGAAACAAATCCAATTTCAGAAAGCAGAAGAAAAATCTTCAATCTGATATTATTTGCAAACAGGTATTATATAAAAAAAGAACTAATGAGACACCAAGAAAAATAAATGCTAAAAATAGAAGAATCAAACTAAAAAACCAGGGGGGAAAGTCTGAGAATTGGACCCAAAAGGCAAAGATATAGAAAACAGGAAAGGACAGTTAAGAAAGTTAGAAAATAATTTTAGAATGTCAAACATCTAAGTAACAGAGATTCCAAAAAGAAGTAACTAGGGAAAGAGGAGAAATTGGGACAGAAAACAAAGAAACAGTACAAGAAAGATTCCCTCAAAGTGAAGGTCAAGATATCTAGACTGAATGAACCTACTAAAGTGTCCAGTGAAAGGCACTTTAAGAAATATAGAGATGCACTGTGATATTTCATAACATTAGAAATACAGAAGATCCCAAAAGTTTGGGAGGGGACCAGAAGTGTCCCATAGAAAAGATAGGGGAAACGGCATCAAACTTCTAAATAACACCATTCATGAAAAGACAACAGAGCAATGCCTTCAAAATTCTGAAGTTAAATGGATTTAACACAGGATTCTACATCTAGCCAAATTAACAGTCAAATATAAGACTAGAATAAAGCCATTTTCCAATATGCAAATACAAAATATATTTAACCCCCATGTTACAGCTTTTTAGGAAGCTGCAACAGCTGTATTATAATAAACAGTAAGCTAAGAATGATGAAAACAAGGGATCTAGGAAATAGGGAAATCTGGAGATGACATTAACCCAGGGAGTATGAATGCAACAGGTAGCTAAAAGGTACCAAGAGGGAGGTTTCCAGGAAGCACACGGAACATGTAAAGATTTTAATATGCATGGTAGCCATTAGTGATATTCATAAAATATTTTCTGCTCTTTACCTTCTAATCAAATTATAAGACTGAACTTCTTCAGTTCCTTTAGCCTTAGGCATGTTACATGACTTGTTCTGGCATTGAAAAATTAAGCAGAAATCATGTCACTTCCAGGTGGAAGCTTTAAGAACAGGAGCTCAATTAGGCCATGCTCCTCCCCACTGCTCCAGCATCTGTGAAAGCACACGCTGCACTGGAGCTTGTCATCTGGATACCTGCTGCATTGGAGCTGCAAGAAGCAAAGCCAGCTGACTGCATTAAGCCACTGTGACACTGGGGCTGTCTGTCACCGCAACGTCACCTACGGAGTCAGAACTAGCAGCAAAAGCGAGGCACCACTAAAGCAAGTACCTGAAATATATGGGACTAGTTTAACAGACAGGCGATGAGGAGATTGCTAACACAGAAGAGAAGACCAATGATCCTTATTACGCAGTAAGGAACATTTGGTAAAGCTGCCACCGGCATTAACTCAGGACACGATAAACTAGAGGCTGGAAAATGGGACTCCAGCGTTAGGTGTCATTTACTATTGGACGCATCTGGCTAGGTAGTAAAAGAAAGGAATGAGATCAAGAACTGGTTGGCTCCCAAGCAGGAATGAAGAATCCAAACCTAGGGATTTGCAGAGCTGGAAGAGCCAATTGCTTCTCAAGCCCAGATGAAAAATATAAACCCTAGAAATCCTTTCAGCACCAAAGGACAATTGACATCCAGCTACATAACAGGTACAACTCAGAAACACGGCCATCTGTCCTGCGCAGTACCAAAACTTCCAAATGGATTTAAAGTATTTTCAAAGCAAAGAAAATTAAGGTTGTTGCCATGAAAATAAACGCTTTCAACTGGGAAAATAGCTCAGGGAAAAGAACCTAAAGGCTCAGCTTTTCCAGTTAACTAATGTAACTGGAAAGTGTTATACATATGTTGACTAAAAAACAGTACCACTCTACCATTTAGAACATAAAATTTGGGCTAGAAAGCTGACAAAAAAACAACAAGACATAAGGATGTCAATCATTAATTTCTTCATCCCCGACTCACTGATGTAGTATTTTTCAAACTAAAAAGAAAAAGTTAAAAACAAAGAAATGACACTGGCCCCAAATCATCAAGCAACTTAACAAAATAATAAAAGATAACCTATGATAAAGAAGAAATAAACCAAGCAGTAAACATACCCTTAAAATATGAAGCAATATTTTTACTACACAGGTTTCTATGAGAAACACCTTAACAAAATCAAGATACATATGATTACATAAAATAAACCTTTGAATTACAAAAGCAGGAGAACAAGAACATATATAAAGCAAAGAAAGATAACGATATGAAAAAATATTTGCAATTTGTATTGAAGGGTTAATAACTAATTTATAAAGGACTTTTAAAATAGTCAATATCGCTTCTCGGCCTTTTGGCTAAGATCAAGTGTAAAATAGTCAATAACCCTATATTTTATGGGCAAGAATATAGCTCTCAGGGGACAAAATGTCAATAAGCCTTCCATATTTTAAAAAATGCCCCCCTCCATAATGAGAGATGCAAATTACCCCATACTAAAATGTCATTTTTCACTTATCATTTTGGCAACAATCTAAAAATCTGACAACATATTTGACTGGTAAGGGAAGAAGGGACTCAAATATTGCTGCTGGAAATGCAATAAAGGTTATGACACCAAATGAGGGGGTTTGGCAATAACTCATAAAATTACATATACATTTACCCTTTGATCCAGAACTGGATATCATACCTAAATTACACTCACACACACACACAAAACCCAACCAAAAGACATGAGCAAAAGATTGGAAACTTAGATATCCATCAACAGGAGACCAGTTGAATAAGCTAAAATAGCTTTAGTATAGCTACACAATGCAATATAATGCCACTGTAAAAATGAACAAAGATTTCTATATATAGCAATAAAGTATTTCAGGACAGTATTATGAAGTAAAAATAGCCAGGGTAGAAAACTAAATACAGTATGTTACCTTCTTTCTAAGAAAGGGGTAATACAGATATACATACATATTTGCTATTTTTTTTCAGAAAGAACAGAACTATTAATAATGAAAAACCAGTCACTTACAAGGAGGGGATATATATATATAATTACGGCTGATTCACGTTGCTGTATGGCAGAAACTGACACAACACTGTAATGCAATTTTCCTCCAATTAAAAAATAAATTAAAATTTCACATGAAAATAGAGTAATACAAAAAATTACTTATAAGAAAAGGATGGTGTGAGAAAGCAATACAGACTTCTTTGAACTCACCGTGTTAAACAGATTTTTCTTTATAAACTATGTTTTATGTAATTAAAAAACAAAATTAATTAAAAAAAAAATCCTGGACCACAACTCAAATAGAGGTTTCTAAATACTACTTCCCACTAAAAGAAAAACATAAGGTTCTTGGCAAAATTGTTGACTTCAGGTCTAGAACATTCTATAGTACCAAAAGTAAGGGCTTATCAAGAAGCCACAGGGGTGTGGAGAAAAGGGAACATTCTTGCACTGTTGGTGGGAGTGTAAATTGATACAGCCACTATGGGAGATGGTATGGAGATTCCTTAAAAAACTAGGAATAAAACCACCATATGACCCAGCAATCCCACTCCTAGGCACATACCCTGAGGAAACCGAAATTGAAAAAGTCACATGTATCCCATCGTTCACTGCAGCACTATTTATAATAGCTACTTAGAGGTCCATCAACAGCTGAATGGATAAAGAAGTTGTGGTACATATACACAATGGAATATTACTCAGCCATAAAAAGGAATGCATTTGAGTCAGTTCTGATGCAGCGGATGAACCTAGAATCTGTTATACAGAGTGAAGTGAGTCAGAAAGACAAAGATAAATATTGTATTCTAATGCACATATATGGAATCTAGAAAAATGGTACCGAAGAATTTATTTACAGGGCAACAATGGATAAACAGACATAGAGAATAGACTTATGGACATGGGGAGAGGGGAGGAGAGGGTAAGACGTATGGAAAGAGTAACATGGAAGCTTACATTACCATATGTAAAATAGATAGCCAACGGGAATTTGCTGTTAGGCTCAGGAAACTCAAACAGGGGCTCTGTATCAACCTAGAGGAGTGGGATGGGAAGGGACATGGGAGGGAGGTTCAAAAGAGAAGGGATATACATACACCTATGACTGATTTATGTTGAGGTTTAACAGAAAACAACAAATTCTATAAAACAATTATCCTTCAATAAAAAAATAAATTAAACAAAAAGAAGCCGTCATAGGAACCAATTGTTTAAAGAGGCTTTCAATTGGGACAGTTTGAGAATCAAAAAACAAAACAAGATGTTAGGAAATCAACTCATTCTGAAACCATTGAAAGAGGTGGGGGTGGGCAGAAGGTAAGTATTTACCCTGTCTTTTCTGTGTGAGTGTGCCACAGGGTAACCAAACAGTTGATGTGGAAGGTTCTTAACAAAAACGCTAGGTATTAAATCCAGAAATAATGGCAGAGTTAGAGTAAATTATTTTTTTTGAGGGGTCAGCAAGCTACAGCCTGTGGGCCACCTGTTTTTGGTATGGTGCACAAACTAAGAGTAGTTTTTATATTTTTAAGTGGGTGAGAGGAAAAAAAGGCACTTCCTGACATATGAAAATTATATGACATGCATATTTCAGTGTCCATAAATAAAGGTTTACTGAAACACAGACATGTTCACTCATTTATTTACTGTCAATGGCTGCTTTTCCACGTAACAGCAGAGGTGAGCAGTTATGAAAGTGACTGCATGGCCTGCAAATCCTAAAATATTTACTATCTTGCCCTGCACAGACAAAGTTTGCCAAACCCTATTATAGTGCTACATATTGAACAATTTACAAATGAAATAGTATATTGGAAATTTCCTTTAAAATAATGTTGTGGAAGGGGCAGAAGTAGAAACCAAATAGGCCAGGTGTTGATAATCCTTAAAGCTATGCAAATACATGGGTGGAAGAGATCATTATAGTATTTCCCTTAAAATATGTTGTCTCTACTTTAAATACATTAGAAGATCTCCTTTAAAAAGTTTAAAAAAAATCTGTGTCACTCTGTATTGAAGATTTTCCATACCTACACACAAAGCATTTTGCAAACTCCTTAAAGGAATTAAGTTTAGAATACTTATGGGCCATACTATTTGCTTACAGATATCCCAAACTATTCCAGCAACAACAGAAAGTACGCATACTGCATTGATTAACTATCATTTTATAACAAAGAGCTGTTAAGCAAACACAAGTCCAGGAATACAACAGAATCAGAAATATATACAAATCACAGAAAACACCATTCAAAAGCATTAAATACTCTCAAATAATGATACCAGACTCCCTACATACATTCCTTCTGGGACTTGATTTGCTGCACAAATACAGAAATAACAGTCCAAAGATAAAGGAAGTGCTCTCAGTTTTCCTGAGTAAGTGAATTCCTTGCAAAAGAAAGTTGAAGAAGAAAAATTACAAAGCATATAAAACTATAATCTCTTTCTTTTATAAATGAAATCTTTGCTTTTTACATATATAGGTATGTCAGCCCTTACTTATAACAGTAAGTCTGTAACAGAATTTATAGAACAATGATGATTCAAAAGGTTTTCTGTATCAAGCCACAGTGATAGGTAAAAATAATAATTAAAAAACTAGGGAAAGCAGACAATAAGAATTTTATCTTAAAAAAGATGACACTTATTCAAACATAAAAATGCCAAAGTGTTACACTCACCAGTGTTTTTGTGACCTTTTAGTACATAAAGTGGTGCTGGACTCTCAAGAGAAAAAATGCAAATATTGTGGTCATTTCCTCCAGTGGCGATTAGTCCATGAGGGTACACGTCACTTGAAGGTATGATGCATACACAAGAGACAAAATTGGAGTGGCCACTCATACAGTGCATTTCTGTAAAACCCCTGTTAGGACTGGAAAGACATGACAGTTAACAAGATATACATTGGTCCCCTTACTTTATTTCTACTTATCAGCCGTTGTTACCCTAAGGAATCTCGAGTGAAGTGAAACATTCATGCAACTGGGATAATGGAATCTACTATCTATAAGCCTAAAACCACTGAGGACCTTTTCATACTATGAAACATTAACTTAGTATCCATTAGTATGGTGTGTGTATTTAAGTAGCTAGACTATCACATTCAATATGTGAACTAAAGGGACTAATACAGGGATATATAAATGACTGCTCTAGGGACACAGGATAATAATAACTGATTAGAATAATTACCAAGTTGTTTTACATATCATTCACTTGGCATCACTGCCTTACATAACAAGACAAACAACAGATATATATACCATGCGGAAGGCAATAAATTAGCTGCTGAGGGGAATTAAAGAATTATGTTTCTGACTCAAGTTAAATCAAGGAGTTTGTGGTCCAGCTAAAGGAGATAACACAAGTGTACATAAAGAGGGAAGAGTCCTAGATAAATACTGCACACACACTTGTCTATATTCATTCCTTTTCCAAACACCATTACAACAATACATATTGTTTTGTATAATGCATATTTTGTTTCTATCTATGTTTATTTTAAGAAAGGCATTAAACCCACAAGGTCAGAGAGAATAAGAAAAAAAAGGAACAATTATAACATTGAATACCGAAAACTGACAGAAATGTAGTAACAGCCTTAGGATACTTGAATAAAATGAGTTCTAAGCAGGAACAGGGAAAGTAAGAGGCCCAATTTACCAATGAACCCTCAAAAGGCTCAAGAATGAGCACCACTATGTATCTCTAGGAAATGGGGACAAAAAAAGGTAGGAACTAGAATTAGGAAAGCTAGTTGAAAGTCTTCAGAGTCACAAGTGGAATCATTTCAAAAAATCTTCAAAGGAAGGTATTTGGTAGTAGTTACTCTTTTTTTTCTCCAAATCTTTTCTTTTTTAAATATTTTATTTTAAATTAGAGGATAATTACCTTATGGTGATATTGTGGTGTTTCTGCCATACATTAACATGAATTGGCCATAGGTATACACATGTAGTAGGAGCTATTTTTAACTTGTCTATTTTGGTGTGGTTTTTTTCAAAATGTGGTTTCAGAAACCATTTTATCAGTAAGTCTAAAGAAATGTAAAAGATAAGACGTCTCTAAAAGTCTGTATTATACAAAGTACTAAATCTATCTAAACGTGTCCCTTAGCACGCTCTAGTATCAATGTTTGTGTGCAGTGTTCTGTGAAGCTCTTGGCAGAATCCAGACTTGGTTCTTCTTTTCATCTTCCTAAGTTTGCAGCACAGTATTCTACATGGTAATCACTAAGTACTTCTTGAATCAGTGGGGAGAGAAAAAAAAATGCATACAGCATCAAGGAAAAAAACAAAACACAAAACTGCCCCTTGTACCCAGCAAAAGCCTGAAGTTTTTTCTGCAGAAAAGTCTTTGGCTGGAAGGAGAGGGTGGTGACACAAGCCACAGTTGAGCCTTGGGGTATGGTGGCACATGGGTGAAAAATCCACCTGTGATGCAGAAGACCTGGGTCAGCAAGATCCCCTGGAAGAGGAAATGACAACGCATTCCAGTATTCTTCCCTGGAGAATCCCATGGGCAGAAGAGCCTGGAGGGCTATGATCCACCGGGTCACAGAGTCGACACAACTGAACACACACACACCCTAATACTAAGCACAGAATAAGAATTACTAGACATTTGGGGGTAATATACCGACCAAAACCAACAGGGAGGGGAAATAACCAATTTAGAGGAAACAGATCACTCAGGGAGAAAATAACTTAAAAAAAAAAAAATCAGCATTAGCATCCTTAGAGATATAAGATATTGCAACCATGAAACAAAAACATAATTTCACAAAAAGTCAAGGCAATTTCTGAGAAAGTATAATAGAGAGAGAGAAAAAAAGAGATACACAGAGAGAAATAAAAAAGCAATTTAGGAACAAGTTCAATATATGAATAAAAAGTTCCACAAAAGAAGTGGGAGAAAATGGAGACAATGAAACCAAAGAATTTAAGAAAATGTTCCAGAACTTATGGATATGAGTTTTCACATTCAGAGGCCACATTTAATGAACCTGAAAAATGAATGAATGTAGACTGTCTTCCAGAGAGAAAAAAATAATAGGTCAAGAGTCACAATGACTTCAGACTTACTGTAACACAATGAGTACAATGGAATAATGGCTTCAAAATTCTGAAGAAAAATTATTTGGAAATTACAATGCTACAAACTTTTAAACTATTATTCAAGTAGCTAGGCAAGATAAAATCATTTTCCAAATGTAGGTCTTAATACACTATCACTGCACTGTATTTCAGGAAGCTCCTGGAGGATGTGTTCTAATAAGTTGTCAAGGAAGAAAACCAAGAAAGTTTAAGGATAACTGATAGAAGAAACCCAACAGAAGAGTCCAAAAATGGCTTCTTAAGAGGACAGTGAAAGAAGATCCCAGGATTAGTTGTGCACCAGAGGCAGACGATTAGCTGAGAAAGAGAAACTGTAGAATATCCAATGTGTCTAGAGGTCTTGAAAGGAGATTTAGACGATTAGCAAACAATATAAAGTTGAATTAGTGATACATTCATAGAAAATTTAAAAAAAAAACAACAAAAAAAGACAATTATTAACTACAAGGAAATCATAAAATTGATGAGGAAAAGCTACCATAGTTTATTCCACACCTCAGGTGTAGACAGATTCTGTACAGTCACAAAATACTGATTTAGTCTAAAATTAAACTATGAGGGTCAGGACATAGAAAGGATGCCTATTTGAGGTGGGTTGGCAGAAAGCAGAAGAGAGAGCTATAGCTATATTTTCATATTCCCTGATAAGAACTAACAGAAAACACTAAAACAGAGAACTAAACAAATGTTTAAAGAAACAGCAGTACAGCACTTTATATACAAATATGGAAGAAAAATTTAAAAATAAGCCATTAAAAGACATGAAAATTTTGCCTCCAAGAAAAGGGAATTGTGGCTTGGAGGGTAGAAAGTAATGGCTCTAATTTCTTAATAAACTCCACCTGACTAAGGACCCAAGTGCTGAGTAAGCATGAGGGAGAAGTTACTCCAGCCTTGGCATGGTCAGGGAAGATTTAATGAATGAGGCGGAATCTGAAGTTGGAGTCTTTCAAACATGGATAGTTTTTAAAAGGCAAAGCAATCATTGGTGTGATAGACTTGGGAAATCCAGTTTACTGTGAGGTGGGCTTCCAGAGGCTTGGAGCCATCTGCAATAATGGCATGTTGACTGGTTCAGGTCAATGTACAACCGAAAAATAAAGTCTCCAATCTGAAGCACCTTCAGAAGGCCTGGAGGCTTTCTGGGTTTTCAGAGGGTCCTTGTGAAAGATGAGGTATCTGATTTAGTCCACACTAGAATTATTTTGCCTCCTTGAAACTAACGTTCCCCTTCTTTACCAGTCCATCCCTACATTATCCGCCCTAATCCAGAACCCTATCAACAATGCACATGAGAAAACGAAAATGTGTACTCGCTGGCTCCAAACGTTTTATTGCACTTTACTAATTTCATTAATATCCTATGAAATAAACAGAAATTGTCAGGATGTTAGCCTTGAGGACACTTTTCATGACACTAAAGGTATGGCTGAGACACTAGTTCTGCTGCCTAAAGAGTGACTATGAGATGCTCTACCATAGCAGTTGGAACCGAGAGGAAAACCACCTTATCACACCAATCCCACTTTTGAGCCCTGTGCCTGGAAATACTCAGTGTTAGTTGAAAACCACATAAATTCTAAAAAACAAAACCAAAAGACAATATGAATTGAGTGAGAAGAACTAGTTATTAAAGAGAAGATCACTTCAGCTCAAAGTTCCTCATGTTTTTGTGATCCAGTGATTTAAGCTCTCAGCAATCGAGCACAGTCCTATAAAACATGTGAAAGTTTAAGGATTCAGCTATTCAACAGATTTCAACTAATACAACAAGCATTCTTTAATGACTCCTTATTGCGGCATTGTTAACCTACTGGGCATGTGCTTCTACTGAATTCAACGTTAAATGCAGAAGTTTAGTCAGTAATTTGTACTCAAATACACAAGAAGTTACATATCAGTGTTACCAAGCGGTTTGGAATATCATAAATCTCGAACAGTTAGAGTAGACCTGATCCAGCTAAATAAAGGAGTTTGCTCTATAAATCCCTAATTTTTCTTGGCTGCAGGACTGCAAAAGCCTCTAAACAGATCTCCTTCCACATTCATCCCTTTGCAATTCATTCTCCACATGAAGCTAGCAGAAAGTTCTCCACAGGTAAATCAAATCATGCTGCTCCCTGATGAAACTCTTTGGGGGCTTCTACCTACTAACTCCTTTCCTCAGCCCTCTACCAGGCATGTCCTGGCTTCTGCCAGCCTCTAAGATCTGCCTGCACTTCACAGCTCATTCCCCCCAGAACACAGGGACTATTCTCCTATTCAGTCCAGAGCTGTGTCTGCTCTTCCTACTGCCTACAGTACTCTTCCAATTGACTCACTTCCATTCCTCATTCCCTTGACTACCTCCAGCTCAGTGCTTTTTAAGAAGAAATAAAAACCCAAAACACCTTCCTCAGAGAGGCCTCCTTCTTTAGCATCTCTCTCCACTCAACTCTTTATTTGTTTTCTTCACAGTACACATGCCAAAGTGTAATTATTTGGTTGTTTTCTTCATCCATCTTCTCGCCCAGACTGTAGCTAAGATATATAAACATAGGAAACTTGTCTTTTTATTCTTCTTCAGGATCACAAACAAAATGGAGGCTCTCAATAAATAGTGATCATCTGAATTTATGGATGAAAATGTATGGTTTCATTGAGTGAAATATCTGATGTGAGAATTACTACATAAACTAACTCATCTAATTTTTCCCTTTCTAAAAAGAAATCTGCCTTCTAGGTCTCAAATTTCCTGTTCAGTTCAGTTCACTCAGTTGTGTCCGACTCTTTGCAACCCCATGGACCACAGCACTCCAGGCTTCCCTGTCTACCACCAACTCCTGAAGCATACTCAAACTCATGTCCATTGAGTTGGTGATGCCATCCAACCATCTCATCCTGTCGTCCCCTTCTCCTCCTGCCCCCAATCCCTCCCAGCATCAGGGTCTTTTCCAGTGAGTTGGCTCTTCGTATCAAGTGGCCAAAGTACTGGAGTTTCAGCTTCAGCATCATTCCTTCCAATGAACACCCAGGACTGATTTCCTTTAGGATGGACTGGTTGGATCTCCTTGCAGTCCAAGGAACTCTCAAGAGTTCTCCAACACCACAGTTCAAAAGCATCAATTCTTCGGCACTCAGCTTTCTTTATAGTCCAATACTCTCACATGCATACATGACTACTGGAAAAACCACAGCTTTGACTAGATGGACCTTTGCTGGCAAAGTAATGTATCTGCTTTTTGATATGCTGTCTAGGTTGGTCGTTAACTTTTCTTCCAAGGAGGAAGCGTCTTTTAATTTCATGGCTGCAGTCACCATCTGCAGTGATTTTGGAGCCCCCCAAAATAAAGTCTCTCACTGTTTTCATTGTTTTCCCATCTATTTGCCATGAAGTGATGGAACCAGATGCCATGATCTTAGTTTTCTGAATGTTGAGCTTTGAGCCAACTTTTTCACTCTCCTCTTTCACTTTCATCATGAGGCTCTTCAGTTCTTCTTCACTTTCTGCGTAAGTGTGGTGTCATCTGCGTATCTGAGGTTATTGATATTTCTCCTGGCAATGCTGATTCCAGCTTGTGCTTCATCCAACCTGGCATTTCGCATGATGTACTCTGCGTCTAAGTTAAATAAGCAGGGTGACAAAATACAGCCTTGCGGTACTTCTTTTCCTATTTGGAACCAGTCTGTTGTTCCATGTCCAGTTTTAACTGTTGCTTCTGACCTGCATACAGACTTCTCAGGAGGCAAGTCAGGTATGCTGGTATTCCCATCTCTTTCAGAATTTTCCACAGTTTGTTGTGATCCACAAAGTCAAAGGCTTTGGCATAGTTAATAAAGCAGAAGTAGATGTTTTTCTGGAACTCTCTTGCTTTTTCAATGATCCAGTGGATGTTGGCCATTTGATCTCTGGTTCCTCTGCCTTTGCTAAAACCAGCTTGAACATCTGGAAGTTCACGGTCCAGGTACTGTTGAAGCATTTCCTGTTACAACCAGCTAAATCAGGGCTAAACCCTTGAACTTGATTAATCTCTTGAAAATCTTTTGAAGGCAGTGGGCTTTCTCTCAAGAAAACACCCTCTCCCCACATCCATAAAACAGTTGAGGAGTTTTCTCCCCTCCACTCAAGTCCATCACCTAACTGGGACTAAGAAACTCTGAATTGGATAACGTGGAGAGGAGCCAAGGCACCTTCCTGCAATACAATTTTTGAGAACCTTAATTCTCAAATTTGAGGGAAGACTACAGAGCAAATTCTCAGTAAAGAAGAGGATTTACTTCAATCACATGCCAGATGCTTTTACACTACCTCATTAATGAGGGTGCACCTGGCATCAAAAAATTTTCAAATAGAAAACACGGGAAAATCATCGTTCACAAACTGAAGCCACAAAAAATAAAAGGCTCATCCAAGGTCACTCACTTTTTTAGTGGTCAAGTTAGGGCAAGAAAGTAGGTCTCTGTTCCCTTAACCCAGCACTCTTTTCACATAAATCTCACAGGTTTCTTACACGGCGTACCCAGAGTGCCAGCTACCTCAGAAATGGGAGGGAGCGCGGATCGCAGGGAAGGCCAGAAAGAGAGGGAAGAGGGCAGGGAGGGGGCACTCTCTTCCTGGACTCCGCAGGAAGCTTGCAGCACAAGTGGGGGCTAACGGGACTCGGGGCGCTCACCTGTCTGGGACCCAGAGGCGGGTGGTGCGATCTCGGGACACGGACACAAAAGCCCCCGGTGGATAGAGGCAGCATACCAGGCCCCTCACGTCCAGCTCGTGGCCCGAGAGCGAGCAGCTCAGCCGGTACCTGCAGGCGCCGCTCGCCATGGCCCTGGTGGGTCCGGCGCCCGGGGCCGGGGCACGGCGCGAGATTGGTCAGTCGGAGAGGCCGGGCGGGCGGCTGGAGAGCGCCTGCAGGTGAGGGACGCCGGGCCCGGAAGAGCCCAAGGGCCGGTGCGGAAGGGCGGCAGGGAAGGGGCGCGCCGAGCGGGCCGAGTGACACAGCAACCCTGACATGCACACCGGAATTCATCATCGGCCTCAGCCCGCCATGACGCAGAGTGTGTGCGTCCTGACTGCTGAGGCCAACGCGGAGGCGACGGTCGCTTGGACCGCCAGCGAGGAAGAAATACCACCGCCGGCCTCTCTGTCTGGGCGCCCGAATCTGGTTCTTTTCTGAGCCTGAATCCTCTCCGAGCCCTGGCTGAGCTTTTTATTTCGATACCGGATATGGTCCGAACTACAAATCCCACAATGCCACGCGTAAGCGGGGCGTGAGTCCCAGGAGCGCCAAATCCGGGTATTTTAAATTTTGGTCCGCCTGGCTAATTGAGTTCGCTTCACGTGTTGTCTTGGGAGCAATCTTACTCCGATTTCCCCAAACTCGGCGTAGTCTCCTGAGGTTTTTTTGTTTGTTTGTTTTTGTTTTTTTTTAAATCTAAGACGAGAGATCTTGGGACTAAATTGGAGACAATCACTTGCCTTAAATTCTGAGAATACTAAACTGGGTTCTTGGTACTTTAGAGAAAGTTTTGTTTTTTAAGATTTTCTCTCAAACTGTCACAGCTCTATACAAATGGCAAATGTTGGGTCTCCCTTATGTCTGAAAACACCGACGGAAAAGGCACGTCAGTAGCTTCTCTATGAGACCATATAAAATAGTTGGACGTTAGAAGTTGAAGGTTTTTCTTTCTACCGTTTCTGCTGGGGCTCTGTAGTAAAAGATTAAGAAGATTAAAAACGTTCTTTGTTTTTGTTGTTGTTGTTACATGTATTATATATACAAAGAAATTCAGAGATGAGTAGCTCGGTGACTAAAGTTTGGGCTTATACAGCATCTTAACAAAGGAACGATAAGTTTCTACACAAGTGGTAAAAGGACTCTTTAGAGGTAGCATTATGGGAAGGCAATTAGATGGGAAACTAACAGTAAAGGCTGGTTAATTGTTTTTAGTAGATTCCTCTGGTGCCGTCTCCAGGCTGATAAAGGTCTCCAATGATTAACTTTTGGCCTTCCTGTTTAAGAAGCAAGAAGAGGAGACTTTGAAAATTTATGTTCTGTTTTTACGCAAGTAGTGGAATGGAGAGCTTTTCTTGTATCTACATCTTTTCAATTGCCTTCCACTCAAAATAAGCCTTTTACCAACGTGGCATAGTTTGGGATGGCAAATTCTACTTCCTTTCACTAAAGTGACCCTAAAGACAACAAATGACCACTACAAATATGTTGATCTCAAGTGGAGTAATTACACGAAAATGCTTTACAAACTTTGAGAACTCAGTCACAGAACATTATTTCATTTTGTATTGCACAGATTTTAACCTACTTGAAGGTAGGCATACAACAGTAAACCTGGACGTAATGTATGCAAGATGGAAAGTGTGAAAATGTTAAAAGTTATATATATATACACACACACACATATAAAATTAGAGCTCCCGTCACATTTAAGCTGACTATAGGAAAATTGGAAAAAAACAAACTTAAAGTTCCTTTTATTAGAGAAGTAGGATTTGAGACGACGTAGTTCTCATTTTTCTTAATTAAAAAAAATTGAAAATAAAATAATTCTTTTAAGCCAATTCGCTTTAAATTCAGCCCTCCTCGCAGAATCACTGTGAAAGGAAGCCTAAAGGTATAAAAGCCTTCAATGAAGTGAGAACATGCTACCAGAATCGCATCGAGACTTAATGCTGTATCATATGTGTTGCGTTCCTTTCTTCTAATGAAAAGGAAACTACCGCTAATTAGAAGTAAAGACTGTACCACGAATGCTGCCTACCACGGAATAACTTGAAATAATTCTCATTAAAAAGTCTGACGGAGTACAAATGACGTTACACAGCGATATAATAAAACTCGCTAGAGTGAGTTCACGTCAGGTACACAATCAGAGAGATTATTCTGATTAGAAAGCAAATCAGTTTCCAAATAAAATATTCATTCCTAGCCAAAACGCCGTTTTCCATCTCCTCCAGAAAAGCTCGGATCTACCGAGGAAACGAAAGTTAGCCGTCAAATATCGCGAGAACATTTCACTCTCGCGTCACTGAGCGGAGGCCGAGGATTGGCCAATCCAATGGAGGCACCCCGCCCCCTGTTGCCGGGCGACGAAAAGGCTCGCGGCTACCAGAGATTAGGCTTTGAGGGCCTAGGAAAGCTGCACGAAGGTGAGCGCGGCCTTTCCAGTTAGGGAGCGGGTTCGCGGGCCCTACCGGTGGGCTACGCGGTGGTGGAGGGCTCGCAAGAAGTTCGAGTGCCCCTGGGTGGTGCGACCTCGCTCCTTTCGCACCCCTCAGCGCCGGCTGAGGTGAGAAATCCCCGGTCCCAACTTTTTCCTTGCCTCCGTTACTGGTTGTCTTAGCTTGGACGATGCTGATGCGCTTCAAACAAAATAAACCCGGCTCTTAGGAGTTCTCCTCCAGCCCGACGCCGGGCTAAGGAAGGCCAATTTTTAGTCCTGCAGAACATGAGACAAGATTTTCTCACACAGTCCCCTAAGCAGACCTGCCAGGGGACCAGAGGGAACGACCCGAGCGCCTCAGAAAATTAACTGTGGGCTGAGTTTTACTCGAAGTAATAATAGCTGTCTGTCTGTTGGTCATAGCAGAAGGGACTTAGCAACTTTCCACTTCTTCAAAATATATTAAAATGGTTGGTTTGGGGAGGATAATGATTGGGATAATAATTAGGAGTCAGGTATTTCAGTATCTGAAATCGTCACAAAGACTGCAAGCTGGAGCTCTCGCCAGACTACAGTAAAAAAACACGCCCTTAGGGTGTACGGCTGGTAACTGTCGGAGCTCCGTTAGTATCCCTAGTCTTTCTGGGACCTCTCTGGTTGTGTGAATAACCCCTTAGATGATGCGAATATTTGAAAGACTAACCCCGGAGTTAGTGGCCTGTTTGTTACTAGTGCTCCTCCCTTGTATTTTACCCTGTGGAACTGATCAAATGTTAACTAAATTTTTTCCCCCTGTAATAAAGCAGTGGCAAAGAAAATGGGGTGGAATTCTATGTATTGTCCATTTTCTTAAAGTTTTCAGGAAAGCTAGAGTAACCCCAACTATTTTTGCTGAATAAAGGAAGGTTTATTGTCTTAACTTTCTCTGAGAGAAAACCGTTTTGTTTTGTTTTCTTTTCCCTTGCCACTGCCTTAGTTCCAACACCAGGGATGGAACTGGTGCCCCCTGTAGTGGAAGCACAGAGAGTTAACCAGTGGACTGCTAGGGAAGTCCCTGGTAGAAACTGTTTGGACCATAGACCTCGTCTGCCTTTGAAAAAGTCGTTTTATAAAACTTACTTTTCCATTTGAAATAATAGTAATAATTCTGTTACTTTGTCCGAAGAGTTCAAAATGGCCAGAAAATAGAATCACGGAGCTAGTTGGAATGGGATGATTCTAAGTCTGCTGTGAACATATTAAATATAAAGTAATAATGGGATATCTGAATAGAAATCCACCTCCCCCCCAGTAGTTGAAAACTCAGAATTGGTGTCCAGTTTTAAGGACAGAACTGTAGATACTGATTTGTGAGTCATCAGCCTAATTAGAATTAAATGAAAACAAAATATTATGGAGAGGAGAGAAACCATTCCAGGATTGATCATGAATAATGCCAGGGAAACCCAGAGAAGTACTGGGCAGGGGCTACAGAAACTGAGAAGCCATTTTGGTTTAAGAAGTGATTTGTTTTCTTTTTGATAATTTAGTAAATTTTTGTAGCTGGATTTTGTAGGTGGCAGTGCCTTCATGTGGAAGGAAATTCAGAAGGTACCAAAAAAAAAGTTTTTGCCTGGCACTGAGATTAATGCTGGGGATGTAAAAATGAATAAGATCCAGGTCTTGCCTTCAAGGTGGAGAAGTATTTAAGCAGATTGGTGTGATAGGTCCTGGGATAGATATGTGTACAGATGCATAGTAGCAGTTCAGACAGCCCTGTAAATTCAAATTGAAGAAGGTTAGGGTGGTTATTCGATGAAGGCAATGGCAACCCACTCCAGTACTCTTGCCTGGAAAATCCCATGGATGGAGGAGCCTGGTGGGCTGCAGTCCATGGAGTCGCTAAGAGTCGGACACGACTGAGCGACTTCACTTTCACTTTTCCCTTTCATGCACTGGAGAAGGAAATGGCAACCCACTCCAGTATTCTTGCCTGGAGAATCCCACGGACGGGGAAGCCTGGTGGGCTGCTGTCTGTAGGGTCGCACAGAGTCGGACATGACTGAAGCGACTTAGCAGCAGCAGCAGCAGCAGCAGGGTGGTTATGAACTGGTGGTTGATGGATTCCTAGGGAGTATAACAGGCAAGTTGTGTGTTACACAAGGGACAAGTCAGGAGGCCAATATAATAATCTACTTGAGTCCATGAGGCTCTGAACAGTACTATAGCAATGGAGAGGAAGTTATATTTTAAACATTTAGGAATAAAAGTAGGATTATGTGGTTAGCCATGGGAAATGAGGGAGAGGGAGAAATCAAGGACTAAATTTCTGGCTTGTGTGATTAGGAGGTATTCCAGGGGGAAGAATAAATTCAGGAGAGATGACAGTGAGTTTACATTTCATTTGTTTTGAAATGTTGATACTATATTGAAGTAAAAATGGCAAGTAAATTATTTGGATATAAACACCTCAGAGAGAGTGTGAGGAGTCAGGACTAGAGATTCAGTATTGTGAGTCATCAGCTTAAATCACTCAAACCCTGAGTATAGATGAGGTGGATCAATGAGATGGTAGAGAGGAAAAAGAAAAATAGGCTGGTTCATATCTTGAGAAATGCGACAATAGGGGCAGGTAGAATAAGATGAAGGAGACTGAAAGAGTAGAAACAGAAGAGGGGAGTATCCCGGAGATGGTCGCGATATTTTAGAATTTGCCTGTGTAGAAAAAGAATATATACGACAGAATTAAAGGTGGTTTCAGGATCAAGAAATTAGTTTTTAGGGTTAGGAAAGAATGGAACATGACAACAGACTCAAAGAAAGGAAGAAGTTTAGACATAGTCAGTCAGTCAGTCAGTTCAGTTGTTCAGTCGTGTGCGACTCTTTGCGATCCTATGGACAGCAGCACACCAGGTTTCCCTGTCCATCACCAACTCCTGGAGCCTGCTCAAACTCAAGTCCGTCGAGTCGGTGATGCCGTCCAACCATCTCTTCCTCTGTTGTCCCCTTCTCAGGAGCTGGATAATGCTCCGAAGGAGCTTGGGGCAGGGGTTAGGGAGAAGGAGTTTGGCAAGAAGAGGGAAGCTAATGTCCCAGAGGGGTGGGATTAAGAGGATAAATCGGAATAGAGATTGATCTTGAATGAGAGAAGTCATGGCTGTTGAGATTGGAAGGCAGCATTTATATAGGTAAGTTGATTTGCTCCAAATATGATGGTTTTCATATCTTAATTTTCGTAATTATGAAATTGAGTCATCTGCTGAGAGAGGTAGGAGTAGAAAAGTTGTTAAGAATCGCAATCATCAAGGACAGAGTAGCTTATCAAGGATAAATAAAATAATTTCAGAGATATGAAGATCCATCTAAATTTGGTGACTATGACTTTGCAGTTCTCCAGTCTATACAGCTGTGAGATTTCCATCAATGGTGTTCCGCAGTCCAGGTTGAATGTAGAGAATAGTTTCTGATTTGTGAAGTGGGTTGAAGAAGTGTTCAAGGATGTAAATTAGTTGATGGTGCTCATGAGACAGTAATTTAATGTTGAGAAGAAAAGGAATCCTTGAAAATGACCATCATGGTCACTAATGGCTTCTTCAGTGGGGATTTCAGTGGACATTTCAGTGTTCATCTTACTTGAATTCCCAGAAGAAAATGTCATGGCTGACCATTCTTGCCTTTTGGCATCTCTGACACACACTCCTGGCTTTTCTGTTAGCTTTCTTAGTCTTTGTTTTCAGTCTCTTATACAAGCTTTCCCTCTTCTGTGCAACCTGTATATATTTACATTCCTCAGGCCAGAGTCTTAGGTACTCTTTTTCTCCATATTCTCTCTCTAGTTCAGAATCTTTAAAACTCTTTTGAACATTATGCATAATAGGACATATATCTTACATTATAGACCCGTATACACATATGTGTAAATTTACACAAATGTAACTGAAACAAAAATTTAATGAAACAGTACCCTTCCCATGTGCAGTGAAACCTCTTATATCTTCTGTTTTATTTCATATTTAACTCAAATTGGTCATAACCCTCTAAGTTGTTTTTATAAGCTACTAATAGATTATGACCATAATTTTAAAATGCTATTTTAAATAGTCAAAATTTTGAATGATATTTTATTCTGCTGAGTACAGGAGGGGGCTGATAAACTAGGAGAGAATGAATAAAGGGAATAGTTTAAGGGGAGGTGTTCAGTTCAGTCGCTCAGTCGTGTCCGACTCTTTGTGACCCCATGAACCGCAGCACGCCAGGTGTCCCTGCCCATTACCAACTGTCGGAGTCTACCCAAACCCATGTCCATGGAGTCGGTGATGCCATCCAACCATCTCATCTTCTGTCATCCCCTTCTCCTCCTGCCCTCAATCTTTCCCAGCATCAAAGTCTTTTGTGAGAATAAAGGTGAGAAAAAGGTAGAAGGAGAGGAGATTAAGGCCAGAGAATAAAGTATCTCATTAAGATATTTGAGATGAAGCAATTCCAGATGATAAGCTCCAGCTCTGGCCGTGGCCATGAATTAGAATTGAAATGGTTGCTGGGATTTGGGTCATGGAACTGTGAAGCTAGAATGTTACATATTGAATCCAGTATCCATATGGAAATCATCCAGGTTGTTGATGGTACTAGAATGAAGAGACTGAACAAGATACACAAGACTTTAGTAAATATGGGGGAGAGATTAGGTGGCTCCTATATAAAAGCAACCAGAAAAGATCCAAGGCAATATAGTTGCATTATTTGGTCCTCAATGGAAGAGAATCATGTTGTTTATTACTTTTTTTAAACTTTGAAGAATAACGTTTGCCAATTACATTGTGGAGCAAGGAGAGTGCCATGTATTCCTTCTGCCTTGGACAAGAAGCTAAGACAGCCTTCACTACCAAAAGTATTTTCAGAAGACAGGATCCTGTTAAGTTGACGAGTACAAGGAAGTATTTATAACAGGGTTGAGAATATAACGGAATTTACTATAGACCAGAAAGCACAGATAAAAATTGTCAGAGAAGAAAGATACTGGTTTTGTAAGGAGAGAGAAAACTTTAGTTAACTAGAGTATGAATGAGAGCCCAGGAGAGAAAGGTAAGTAGAGGGACTTGCATTTTGATAAGATAGTAGGGAAATGAGGAGGGCATGTTATAATAAATGATTCCATGCTTCTGAATGGAACAGTTATGTCAAATCTGAACAAAATTAAAGCAGGCTTAACCTTGTACATGGTGGTACCTACAATATCAATTTGCAAGAAAAGTCACAGTGGATTAAATGTTTGAAAGGGTATGTGGTTCACTCCTGTCTTGCTACAGGAGGTATCAAAGTAGAATTAAATTATTCTTGTTTCCAAGCAGTGGTTAAACTGAGCAAATAATGGCCAGTAATCACAAACCTTCAGCAGTTCGCCCTGTTTCTCGAGGTGGGATTGGATTGACAGGAAGGCCTCCTTCTGGAATACGACCCCCGTCAGGAAATATTCGAGTGGCAACTGGTGTAAGTTTAAAACAAATTGTTGAACTATTATGTGTATATCCTGGTAGAATTTGAAAAGCCTGTCTATAATAAATAGAGATTCTTCTTTGTTTTTCTTTATGCTATAAGCATACTATTATATGTGTTTGGTTTTTTTTTAAATGTCTAGAAGTATAAAGAGCTTCGCTGGTAGCTCAATTGGTAAAGAATCTGCCTGCAATGCGGAAGACCCTGGTTCGATTCCTGGGTTGGGAAGATCTGCTGGAGAAGGGATAGGCTACCCACTCCAGTATTCTTGGGATTCCCTGGTGGATCATCTGGTAAAGAATCCACCTGCAATATGGGAGACCTTTGTTCAACCCCTGGGTTGGGAAGATGTCCTGGAGAAGGGAAAGACTACCCACTCCAGTATTCTGGCCTGGAGAATTCCACAGGCTGTATAGCCTATGGGGTTATAAAGAGTTGGACACAACTGTATCAATGTGGGAGAATGTTTAAAAGACTAATGTTAAGAGACGATGTGTATTCATACTAATATTGAAATTTATTTTAAAGCTACAACAATTTAGGGGTATAGCATATTGGTGCCAAAACCAAGTGAAATGGAATAGACCAGAAATGGAATTAGGCAAGAAGAATTTAATTAGTGATGAAGGTTGCATTTCAAATTAGTAGGAAAGCATGAAGTATTCAGTACTGCTGAATAATTGGTAAACCATTTGTTTTTATAAACCAAATCCCACCCTCACACAGAGTCCTAGATATTTTCAAAATTTTATATTAAAAAATGAAATCATAAATGTATTAGCGGAAAATGTAGGCAAGTATATTGTATAAACTCACCATCTCCCAAAATTTGCCCAGGTTCATGTCCATTGATTGGTGATGCCATCCAGCCACCTCATCTTCTGATGTTCTCTTCTCCCTCTGCCCTCACTCTTACCCAGCATCAGACACTTTTCAATTAGTTGGTTTTTCACATCAGATGACCCAAATATTGGAGTTTCAGCTTCACCATTAGTCCTGTTGTTAAATAAGGACAAATATGTGGACATTTTGCTCCTTTACAGTTTAGAAGTGGTATAAATATGTCTAACACATAGAATTTTACATTTTAAAGAAAAATATTACTTATCATTAATTTTAGATATTAATTTTATGTACTATTTCAAACATTTAAAAATGTAAGGAAAATTTTACATATTATATAGAATCAGTTTTATTTTTAATATTCTTCATATAATGTTAATATTAGAGGCACAGTATTTCTCTATTTTATTGAAACTGAATCTTGTCATTTAGATGCCACCTGGAACAGGAAGACCAGGCTCTCGTGGTGGTCCCATAGGGACAGGAGGAGTTCTGTCTTCTCAAATCAGAGTTGCTGATCGTCCTGTAACACAACAAGGTTTGAGTGGAATGAAAACTGGTATGAAAGGTATCTATTTTAAGAAGATGAGCATATTGTATATAAGAAGTATTACAGTATATTAGTGCTGCGTCACTTCAGTCATGTCTGACTCTGCAACCACATGGACTGTAGCCCTCCAGGTTCTTCTGTCCATGGGATTTTCCAGGCAAGAATACTGGAGTGGCTTGCCCTTCCCTTCTTCAGGGGATCTTCTTGACCCAAGATGTTGGAGATGGAACCCTCATCTCTTACATTGTGTGTTGGCAGGCAGGTTCTTTACCACTAGCGCCACCTGGGAGCTATTACAGTGTATTGCTAAATCAGAATTATACAGTGAAAGGCTATCTTTCTCAGTTCTTACTCCTTGATTCAAAAATTTTAAGGGTTAAATAAGAGAATGAATATGAGAATTCATTGTGAACTATGGAGTTATATACATGTATGAGCTATTTTAATCATTTTTCTGGTGAACTTTGCTATAACTTTTTAAAATTGAAGTATAGTTGATTTACATATACATGTATATTTCTTTTCAAATTCTTTTCCCTTTTGGTTATTATAAAATATCGAGTATAGTTTTCTATGCTATAGAGCAAATAGGTCCTTGTTGGTGAACTTTGCTATAATTTCTTTGAAGAAATTTGAAGGAAAACTCAGAAATGAAAATTAGATTTCTAGTACCATATAGAAATATTCTGAAATAGTTTTTTTTGGTTTTCATATCAAAATGACAATGGTAGGTATTTGTATATTTATGAGAAGTGAGACCAGAAGTGTTACTTTTGGTAATAATTATTATTCCATTATAATGCTTAAGTAAGGAAGTGAGGCTAACATGCAGATTTATACTACATCTCTCCTTATCTCTCTATGTGTTTAGAAATGCATAATAATAATAACACTATATGTTTTGATTCAAAAAGTTGGTCTATTATATATATATAAATCAAAACATAGGGAACTGTTTCATGTTGAGTTTTTAAATTTTATGTATATGTGCAAATGACTTATCAGGGATGAACATACTAGCATGAAATTAGTTATAAGGTGATATACCGATTTCTATAATATAATATATCCTACCTTTCAGCAAACTTAATTTTCTTACTTATGATACAACTTAGTTCACTAAATATTAAAAACCAGTTGGTTATTGGACTTCCTTGGTGGTTCAGTAGTTAAGACTCTGCACTTCTGGTGCAGGGGCCACAGATTTGATCCCTGGTTGAATAAGATCCCATGTGCCATGCAGGGTGGCCAAAGGATGAAAAAAAATCAGTAGTTTAGAAATACTTGCTTAATAATTATCAGTGCTATAGAGGAAAATGACTCAAAATTTTGTAGTTGTTTAGTCTTTAAAAGTGTATTCACAGAATCATTTATGTGTTTAATATTTCTTATTTAAAAACCTTAAGGGCAGAAACCTTAAAGGTGCAATTCTAAGAGAATTCATCAAATTTTATTACTGTATTAATTTCTCCTTTAAAACAGAATCAGTATTATTAACTATTTAATAATTAAATATTATTTAATTATTTAAGATTAAATAAGATTAAATAATAACCAGTATTATTTAAATAATAACCAGTATTATTTAATATTTAATACTTAAATATTAAGTATTATTTAATAATTTAAGTATTATTTAATAATACTTTAATAATACTTAAATAGTATTTAGGTATTATTTAAGAAAATAGTCATTTTCTACAAATATAGTTCAAAGCCTTATGTGAAAAGTTCTGTTACCAGCATGTACCACTATCTGCTGTGATTTTGCTGTTACCTGTTCCAGTGCCTCATTTCCCATTCTAGTGAGACATTCTCTCCCTCTTCTCAGCATGGATTTCAGTCAATATTTCCTAGCCTTTTCCTCATGCCATGCAGGGCACTTCACCTCTCTCAAGGTTTGGGACATTTAACCTATGGGCTTTTTTAGTCCTACTGAAATGTAAGATTGTGTTCCTGAAAAGTCTCTGAAAAATTATATAAAATCATAATCTCTGGCCTAGATTGAGAAATTTATAGTCAAAACCTACACTGTCCATTGTGATAGCCAATAGCTATTTGTATTTGTAATATAAATTGTTTGTATTTTTACAAATACAAATATTTGTGATTATTTAAATTAATTAAAATTAATTAAAATAAAAGTATTTTACCAGTTCAGTTCAGTCGCTCAGTCGTGTCCAACTCTTTGTGAGCCCATAAATCACAGCCTCCCTGTCCATCACTAACTCCTGGAGTTCACCCAAACCCATGTCCATTGTGTCATCATGCCATCCAACCATCTCATCCTCTGTCATTCCCTTCTCCTCCTGCCCTCAATCTTTCTAAGCATCAGGGTCTTTTCAAATGAGTCAGCTCTCCGCATCAGGTGGCCAAAGTATTGGAGTTTCAGCTTCAACATCAGTCCTTCCAATGAATATTCAGGACTGATCTCCTTTAGGATGGACCGGTTGGATCTCCTTGCAGTCCAAGGGACTCTCAAGAGTCTTCTCCAACACCACAGTTCAAAAGCATTAATTCTTCTGCGCTCAGCTTTCTTTGTAGTCCAACTCTCACATCCATACATGACTACTTGAAAAACCATAGCCTTGAGTAGATGGACCTTTGTTGGCAAAGTAATGTCTCTGCTTTTTAACATGCTGTCTAGTTTGGTCATAACTTTTCTTCCAAGGAGCAAGTGTCTTTTAATTTCATGGCTGCAATCACCATCTGCAGTGATTTTGGAGCCCAGAAAAATAAGGTCAGCCACTGTTTCCACTGTTTTCCCCATCTATTTGCCATGAAGTGATAGGACTGGATGCCATGATCTTAGTTTTCTGAATGTTGAGCCTTAAGCCAACTTTTTCACTTTCTTCTTTCACTTTCATCAAGAGGCTCTTTAGTTCTTCACTTTCTGCCATAAGGGTGGTGTCATCTACATATCTGAGGTTATTGATACTTCTCCCGGCGATCTTGATTCCAGCTTGTGCTTCCTCCAGCCCAGTGTTTCTCATGATGTACTCTGCATATAAGTTAAATAAGCAGGGTGACAATATATGGCATTGACATACTCCTTTTCCTATTTGGAACCAGTCTGTTGTTCCATGTCCAGTTCTAACTGTTGCTTCCTGACCTGTATACAGGTTTCTCAAGAGGCAGGCCAGGTGGTCTGGTATTCCCATCTCTTTTAGAATTTTGCACAGTTTGTTGTGATCCACACAGTCAAAGGCTTTGGCATAGTCAATAAAGCAGAAATAGATGTTTTTCTAGAACTCTCTTGCTTTTTCAGTGATCCAGTGGATGTTGGCAATTTGATCTCTGGTTCCTCTGCCTTTTCTAAAACCAGCTTGAACATCTGGAAGTTCATGGTTCACATGTTGCTGAAGCCTGGCTTGGAGAATTTTGAGCATTACTTTACTAGCGTGTGAGATGAGTGCAATTGTGCAGTAGTTTGAGCATTCTTTGGGATTGCCTTTCTTAGGTATTGGAATGGAAACTGACCTTTTCCAGTCCTGTGGCCACTGCTGAGTTTTCCAAATGAGCTGGCATATTGAGTGCAGCACTTTCACAGCATTATCTTTTAGGATTTGAAATAGCTCAGCTGGAATTCCATCACCTCCACTAGCTTTGTTCTTAGTGATGCTTCCTAAGGCCCACCTGACTTCACGTTCCAGGATGTCCAGCTCTAGGTGAGTGTGAGTGATCACACCATTGTGATTATCTGGGTCAGGAAGATCTTTTTTGTATAGTTCTTCGGTGTATTCTTGCCACCTCTTCCTAATATCTTCTGCTTCTGTTAGGTTCATACCATTTCTGTTCTTTATTGAGCCCATCTTTGCATGAAATGTTTCCTTGGTATCTCTAATTTTCTTGAAGAGATCTCTAGTCTTTCCCATTCTATTGTTTTCCTCTATTTCTTTGCATTGATCATGAGGAGGGCTTTCTTATCTTTTCTTGCTATTCTTTGGAACTCTGCATTCAGATGGGTGTATCTTTCTTTTTCTCCTTTGCTTTTCGCTTCTCTTCTTTTCACATACCACCAGCCATGTTTCAAGTGGTCAGTATTCCCATGTAGCTACTTTATTGGACAGTGCTGCTATAGAATATTTCCATTGTAGCAGAACGTTCTCTTGGTTAGTCCTGTTCTAGACCCCGTTAGGCCCAGTTTCCATTCAGTGACCCTAACCAGTAGAGTCCAATGTTTTTGTTGGTTCTTTGAATCCACTCTCTTAACAGCCCAACCTCTAGTCCCATCTTTGTGGTCTTAATTCAGGCTTCCATTATGTCATGATGCTAAGATATTAGTTCTCTTTTCTATTTCATTGCTTCTTTCAGATTTTTAGACTTACTGGGAGGGCTGTTAGAGAATTGTTGAGTGTAATTCTGGTTGCGCTTTGGATTTGCTAATGTGGTGGCATTTTCAAACTGAACACTAATACCTAAAAATTTTTTTTAGGTCCCCAGAGGCAAATTTTAGACAAATCTTACTATCTTGGACTTCTTCGGTATGTTATATACTTTTTTTTTCTATGAATGATCATGAAGTTTTAATTATAGTACTTACTGAGATAATTAGGTATCTGTTAATTGTTAAGATTATTTTGTGTTCTGACATAATTTATGGTTAATCTGGCTCTAAATAGATGTCATCACAAATGGTGGTGGTATAGTTAGGCTGAGATGTTAAATTTTATGTATTAGAATGTATGTGAGCTATATATTTCCAGTTCACTATTTTTCATCTAATGAGAAGAATATTTTATGCTTCTTTCACTAATTATTCTGAAATATATTCTTCATAGATAGGTGTATGAATGATAAAATATATATGCGTGCCTGCTAGTGCCTGCTAAATTGCTTTAGTCGTGTCTGACTCTGCGATCCCTTGGATTGTATGTAGCCCACCAGGCTCCTCTGTCCATGGGATTCTCCTGGCGAGAATGCTGGAGGGCGTTGCCATTTCCTTATCCATAAAATATATATACTTATTTATAATAATTACTACAGAGTTTTACATAAGTATATATTTAGTCAGTTGCTATACATGTGGCCTAATTTTATTTAATTCATAAGTTTGTTATATATCTCTTAAGTATGCAGCTCTAAATTAAGAACTCTTTTCTCTTTCTATACCTACTTTTTTCTCTGCCTATCTAGCCTATCTCTATTTTTCCATTTTACTTTATTTTCTGGTTGGTTCATCCTCTGTGTCTTCTTTCTTTCTTCAGTTTAGTTCAGTCGCTCGGTCGTGTCCGACTCTTTGTGAACCCATGAATCGCAGCACACCAGGCTTCCCTGTCCATCACCACCTCCCGGAGTTTACTCAAACTCATGTCCATTGAGGCGGTGATGCCATCCAACCATCTCATCCTCTGTCATCCCCTTCTCCTCCTGCCCCCAATCCCTCCTAGCATCAGGGTCTTTTCCAATTACTTGCATTCTATTTAATGTATCCTTCTATTGTATCCTGAAATCTCTGTTTTCTTTCTTTTAGTCCTTCTTAATTCTTTTCCTGTTCGGTTACTTGAGTCCTTTTGATCCTCAAACTCCTAGAAGTTAGTAAGAGAAGGGAAGGTTTTCTCCCATCTGTCCTCAAAGCCGACATCAGTAAGAATGAGGGTGAGGCCATCAGTGTTGATATATAGTCACCTTTTAATCAAAAGAAGGTAAGGTGATAGAGCTATTTCTCACCATCACATTGCCTCTCTTCTCCAAGTTTTGTACTTCTTTACTAAAAATTACAATTATCTATTTATGTTAATTGAGTGAAGAACAGTGGTTCTCAACTGGCATTGATTTTGCCCCCTTAAGGAATATTTGGCAATTTTTAGACTCATTTTTTGTTGTCATAACTGGATTTGGGGGATGTGCCATTGGCATCCATACCAGAGAGATGGTTAAGCATCTTACAGTGCACAGAAAGTATTGTTTTAAGTATTATTCAAAGACCTAAAATGTCCATAGTGCTGCTCTTGAAAAATCCTATCCTAGAGGGTAGCAAGAACTGTGAGAGTGACAGTTAGGTGTCTGCTTCTGTCTGTAGATTGTACCAGTTTGCCCAGGTTTCCATTCTAATACTGTTTCATCTTTTTTAATGAATAAAGAACTTTTATCAATTTCTCAGTTGGAGTATACCACCTTAATCAAATAAGCTGCTTAAATTGTTTTTCTTTTTTTAGTGAAATTTCACAAAACCATTTATATTGTTACACATTTATGAAAAGTTTATTTTGTTTAACTAGAAAGACTTTTCTGGATTGGAAGTATTACTAATTTCTTTATTTCTTTCCATTAGAAGTAAAATAAGTGAACTTACAACAGAAATCAATAAACTTCAGAAAGAAATAGAAATGTACAATCAAGAGAATTCAGTATATTTGTCATATGAAAAGAGGTGAGTAATTTTGCAGTTAAAGTATGCAAGGTATATTTTTATTATGAATAACATTTGATGTAATATGTTTCAGAATTTTAGTACTACATTTGTAGTTAAACATAATATTCATAATGTTCATCTGCCTATTTATGTATTTATGAATGTATTTTATATTTACAGAGCTGAGACTCTAGCTGTTGAAATAAAAGAGTTTCAAGGACAACTAGCAGACTACAACATGGTATTTGGTCTTTTCTGAGAGAATTTCTTTTGAATATTTTCATTGCTTTTTACCACTTTAGAAAATGCTGTATACCAAATAATGCATGAATACATACATAGTGAAAAAGATTGAAACCATAGCAAGTGTAGAGATTAAAGTATATATTTGCTTTCTCCCTACTTTGCCTCCCGAGAAATATTTTGGCTTTACAGATTAATAGGTGTTCTTCCAGCTTTAAAAGAAAAACACTTAAAAATACAGAACATGCATACTTTTTTCCCTAACAATTTAAAAATAATATTTTTTAGAGTAGATAAAATGTATTGAGTATTAGCAATGTCACTGCTTTAAAAATACTTTTATCTTTCTACAGAGTGTTGTCATCATGATGTTTTAAAAATTTAGTTACTTAGTATCAAGCTTGCCTTTATCCTTCCATTTCATTCAAAATGCAGTGTTTTGTCTTCTGTCACAATAGGGCATCTAGTATAATCACAGTTAGCCAGTTATCTAACACAGAGTAAGTTTTCAGTAAATATTAGATCTTATTAGCATTATTATACAAAAAGCTAAGATCATGGCATCTGGTCCCATCACTTCATGGCAAATAGATGGAGGAATAATGGAAATAGTGACAGACTTTATTTTTGGGGGCTCCAAAATCACTGCAGATGGTGACTGCATCCATGAAATTAAAAGACACTTGCTCCTTGGAAGAAAAGCTATGACCAACCTAGACAGTGTATTAAAAAGCAGAGGCATAACCTTGCCAACAAAGGTCCTTGTAGTCAAAGCTGTGGTTTTTCCAGTAGTCATAAATGGATGTGAGAGTTGGAGCATAAAGAAGGTGGAGCACTGAAGAACTGATGCTTTTGAACTGTTGTGCTGGAGAAGACTCTTGAGAGTCCCTTGGATAGCAGGGAGATGAAACCATTCAATTCTAAAGGAAATGAACTCTGAATATTCATTGGAAGGACTGATACTAAAGCTGAAGCTCCGACACTTGGGCCACCAGATGCGAAGACTGACTCATTGGAAAAGACCCTGATGCTGGGAAAGATTGAAGGCAGGAGGAGAAGGGGATGACAGGATGAGATGGTTGCATGGCATCACCGACTCAATGTACATGAGTTGGAGCAAACTGTGGGAGATGGTAAATGCCAGGGAATCCTGGCATTCTACAGTCCATGGAGTCGCAGAGAGTCAGACACAACTTAGCAACTGAACAATAACAATAACAAAAGCACTTATCCATATCACAATAGAAAATGTTATGTATAGTAATATATATTACATTAGGAAAGTTTAGTCTTTTAGAGTCAATTACATCCAGATAGTTTGCTTTTAGTAGCCTTCCTGTTCAAATTCTGCTTTGACAACTTGCTAAATTTTTGTATCTGCAAAAAGTGGATAATAATATCTACTTCATAGTGTACTTGTGATAATTAAGTGAAACAATGCATATAATAGACTCAGAACAAGGTTTGGCACAAGGTAAATCGATAAATATGTTTGCTGTTGCTGTCACTGTCTAACTTTTTTTTTGCCTGACTTTTTTTTTTTTTCATTTATTTTTATTAGTTGGAGGCTAATTACTTTACAATATTGTAGTGGTTTTTGTCATACATTGACATGAATCAGCCATGGATTTACATGTATTCCCCATCCCGATCCCCCCTCCCACCTCCCTCCCCACCCCATCCCTCTGGGTCATCCCAGTGCACCAGGCCTGAGCACTTGTCTCATGCATCCAACCTGGGCTGGTAATCTGTTTCACCCTAGATAATATACATGTTTCGATGCTGTCCTCTCGAACCATCCCACCCTCGCCTTCTCCCACAGAGTCCAAAAGTCTGTTCTGTACATCTGTGTCTCTTTTTCTGTTTTGCATATAGGGTTATCATTACCACCTTTCTAAATTCCATATATATGTGTTAGTATACTGTAATGGTCTTTACCTTTCTGGCTTATTTCACTCTGTATAATGGGCTCCAGTTTCATCCATCTCATTAGAACTGATTCAAATGAATTCTTTTTAATGGCTGAGTAATATTCCATGGTGTATATGTACCACAGCTTCTTTATCCATTCGTCTGCTGATGGGCATCTAGGTTGCTTCCATGTCCTTTGCCTGACTTTTTGAAGTATGCTTCTGTTTGAAGTGTTCTGTTTGTGCCATGCCCTGTTGATTTTTTTTCAATTTAATTTTTTTATAATTTTTAAAAGACTAAATCATTTTACATTTTCAGTGGTGTAAATTTGTAAATCCATTAACATTTCTTCCCCTTGGGTAAAAGAAGGAGAAAGATCTTCCCCCAGATTTTGTCTTTTCAACATCCTTCTTTATAAGCTTAGACATCTTTTCAGAGAAGGCAACACTCTTGAGCTATTATCTGCAGAAAGAATAGTTCTTTACTGCTTACGTTTCCTTCCAAAAAATGTAGTTTGTTGATTGCCCTAATGCATAGAATGTACTTATTTAAGTAGCTCAATATTTGTTTTGTCTTGGAAGTAGTAATACTTAAATAACTATTTATTTGTAAGATTGAATACCTATATTATAGATTATAGAAAGAATTTATGAAGACTAATAGAATGTTTTTTTTGTACTCTTGATTTTAGTTGGCAGATAAACTTAATACCAATACTGAAATGGAAGAAGTAATGAATGATTACAACATGGTAAGAAAATTTATAAGCAGTTGATCTGTATAGCCTCTAAAATAAAGCATTTATATCTGGAAGTAACTTGATAAAACCTTATGTACCATGAAGATAGGTATTACTCTGATCCTAAATACTACTGTTATATTTAAGTTCCCTTAGTTGCTCTTTTACAATTTCTTCCTGTTGGTTGACTCTCTCAAGTGGATGATTTAGTGTCTTTCTGCAAGGCTGTGTTTGAACTGGTCTCTCATTCAGTATTAGTTAGGGAGTCCCATCCATATATCCTTGTATGTAAATTAGTTTGCAGTACTTCTGGTTTAATATTTGTGCACATGGAGCTGAGTACTCAGTGAAGAATTGTATTAGAAAAGGAGAAAATGAATAGTTACCATATGATGCCAGACATAACAGTACTTTTGATTAGTAAATGAGAAATTGTATTCAATGTTCTTAATGAGTATTTGGTAGAAAATAATGATAATAGCTAGCTTAATTGATTATAAATATTTGGAAGAAAATAAATAAAATTTATATAGTTTATCATTTATTTATTCAAAGAATATAAAAGCATAGGATTTATAAAATGACTCTTCTAAATTTTGGGGCTTCCCTGGCAGCTCAGCTGGTAAAGAACCCGCTGGCGATGTGGGAGACCTGGGTTCGATCCCTGGGTTGGGAAGATCCCCTGGAGGAGGGCATGGCAATCCACTCTATATTCTTCCCTGGCGAGTCCCCATGGACAGTGTAGCCTGGTGGGCTACAGTCCATGGGATCACAGAGTTGGACACGACTGAGCAAATAAGCACAAAAGCAATAATAATGTAGTGAAGTTCTTAACTTGATTATTTTTTTTTCATTTATTTTTATTAGTTGGAGGCTAATTACTTTACAGTAATGTAGTGGTTTTTGCCATACATTGACATGAATCAGCCATGGATTTACATGTGTTCCCCATCCCAATCCCCTCTCCCACCTCCCTCCTCACCCCATCCCTCTGAGTCTTCCCAGTGCACCAGGCCTGAGCACTTGTCTCATGCATCCAACCTGGGCTGGTGATCTGTTTCACCCTAGATAATATACATGTTTCGATGCTGTCCTCTCGAACCATCCCACCCTCGCCTTCTCCCACAGAGTCCAAAAGTCTGTTCTGTACATCTGTGTCTCTTTTTCTGTTTTGCATATAGGGTTATCATTACCACCTTTCTAAATTCCATATATATGTGTTAGTATACTGTAATGGTCTTTACCTTTCTGGCTTATTTCACTCTGTATAATGGGCTCCAGTTTCATCCATCTCATTAGAACTGATTCAAATGAATTCTTTTTAATGGCTGAGTAATATTCCATGGTGTATATGTACCACAGCTTCCTTATCCATTTGTCTGCTGATAGGCCTCTAGGTTGCTTCCATGTCCTGGCAATTGTAAACAGTGCTGCGATGAATATTGGGGTGCACGTGTCTCTTTCAGATCTAGTTTCCTCGGTGTGTATGCCCAGGTGTGGGATTGCTGCGTCATATAACTTCTTAACTTTAAAACACAGGAGAATTCTCAATTTAAAATCTGTATTTTTAATGCCAAATATAAAAAATGAAAACTTAATGTTTTTTTAGTTATGAGAGATAGGTCCAAAGTCTAGACTGACTATGCGCAGGTTGAGTCAAATAGGAGTACTCAGGTAAAATCCTGAATGATTTAAGAATAAAACTTGTGTTGGGTCTAGATTTGACATATTACTAATCAACTATTGAACATTTAATGAAATCTTGAAATTCTGTTTATATAAGTAAAGTTTACGTTAGATTACTTGACAGTCAGTAAACAATGAATATTTTTGGTGTGAGATTATAATGCCTGTGAAAAAGAGTGTTTCTTTGTGTTTGGTGTTGGTAGTGGTTTGTTAAGCATATGCATTTTTTAAAACTTTGCCTGTGGCATTAGGATTATTTTTATAATCTCTAATTGATTCATAATCAGAATGACCTTTAAATAGATAGTTTGGCTTAATGGTAATTTTTTATCACTAACTTTCAGTTAACTCTTTTTTCAGCTTAAAGCTCAAAATGATCGAGAAACACAAAGTATGGATATTATATTTACCGAAAGACAAGCGTGAGTACAATCCATTTAGAAGTCAAACAGATTTATAAGTGACCTGTATAGGTAGTTTAACTTCTGAACCATTTATTTCTTTATAGTTTTCTTCATTGTTTTTCCCTGTTGCATTTTTTAATTTTAAAAAGTTGAATATTTGCAATACAGACTGCATTGTTAATGTATCTGTTGTCTTCATTTAGATAAAATTTCTACCTGTCTGAGTTTTAAATCTAAGGTGGATAAGAACATCTCTACCATTTGCAATTTTAACTTGAACTTCTTAACTAATTCAAATTATGGGATTTAAGCCCCAGTCTAATGAGATGCACTTTATTATTCCATGGGCTATTTATATTATTTTATTACTCACTTACTAATTGATAATTGTTATATTAGTAATCTACTTTATAAATGTAGATTGTATGTGCATCTTTATATATATAACCTAGTCAAAGACCAAATACCAAGTAACTTTGGTTTTTAAATCTTTTTTTTTCAATAATTTTATTTATTTTTGGCTGTACTGAGTCTTTGTTGCTGTGTGAACTTTTGTCCAGTTGCAGCAAATGGGGGCTGCTCTCTAGTTGTGCTTCTCATGTGGTGGGTTCTCTTATTGGGGAACACAGGCTCTATGGAATGCAGGCTTCAGTAGTCGTGGCTCTTGGGCTCAGTAATTGTTGCTCTTGGGCTCTAGAGCACAGGGTCAATAGTTGTGGTGCATGGGCTTATTTGCTCTGTGGTATGTGGGATCTTCGCAAATCAGGGACTGAACCCAGGTCTCCTGCATTGGCAGGCAGATTCTTTACTACTGAGCCACCCAGGAAGCTCCCAAGTAACTTTGACTTTGATGATAAGGTAAATGTGGCAGTGATAGTAATGCCTACAAAGATAAGTGGAAGTAATATAGTGACCTTAGTCCATCTGGGCCACTGTAACAAAATATCATAGACTTGGTAACTTATAAACAACAGGAATGTATTGCTCAGGGTTCTGAAGGCTGGGATGTCCAAGATCAAGGCAGCAGTATAGTCCTGTTCTGATGAAGGCCCTCTTACTGGTTCATACCTTCTTGTGATATCATCACATGGTAGACAGAGCTAGGAAGCTCTTTGGGATCTCTTTTAAGGGGTACTTACTAATCCCATTCATGAGGACTCTACCCTCATGACCTAATCACCTCCCAGCCTTTACACCATTACCTTTGGTGGTTAGGATTTCAACATATGAATGTTGGAGGGACACAAATATTCAGACATTATCAGTAGTTAACGTAATTATTCTTTATTGACTTTTTGACCTTAATTATTGTCTAAAGCAGCGCAAACAGAAGATGAACTATTTTGTACAAACTGTACACATTTTGTTCCATAAACTTATCAATATTAATTTCCTTGAGAGCAAGGATAATAATTAACCCAAATTACCAAAATTCTATAACATCAAAAATACTGTCATATTACCTCCACATGTACAGTAAATACTTGATGAAAAATAGGATGTTAAAATATAAAGATGAATTATTTGAAAGGTAAAGGAAGAATTTTCTTTTCATTAAAAACAAAGAACTCTCCTTCCCCTGTCTATCATTTGATGCTCCTATAAAGTGCTATCTTAAATTACAAATATACTGAAAGTCTCTTCCCTTTTACAAAGAAAATCCCATATTCATGGTAACCAGACACATACTTGAAAACTTCCTTTTTGTTGCTCTGGTTTTAGACCAGTTAACAAATATTCATCATTTACTACATATAAAATACTTTCTTTGGTGTCTAAAAAATAAGATATAATAAACTATAACCCATTGAGAACCTTATATAGTTTAGAACATTTCAGTTCAGTTCAGTCGCTCAGTCATGTCTGACTCTTTGCGACCCCATGGACTGCAGCACACCAGGCCTCCCTGTCTATCACCAACTCCTGGAGCTTGCTCAAACTCATGTCCATCAAGTCGGTGATGCCATCCAACCATCTCATCCTCTGTCGTCTCCTTCCCCTCCTGCCTTCAATCTTTCCCAGCATCAGGGTCTTTTCTAGTGAGTCAGTTCTTCACATCAGGTGGCCAAAGTATTGAAGCTTCAACTCCAAGAGAGCATTAGAACATTTAGTCCTCATTTATTTTCGCATTTATCTACAAACCTATGTGATGCACTGGTCAGATTTGTAAATGTTACATGTGCGTGTTTTATAGATATATTATCCAAAAAGATAACTCACAGATTATAAAGTTAATGATGATGTAAATTTCTATGTCTATTAGGTTCTTTGATTAAGGAAAATGGTCTTAAAATATGGTACTTTGTCCTGAAAATGTTAGCAGTTTCGAAACTTAATAATCTATAGTTGGTAACTAAGGCTGAGTGAGATAGGGTCACTTGACCCTTTAAGAGGAATTTTAAATTAAAGACAAATTATTTTTATAAAGTTTATTTTTATATATACCAGGAGGATAGATTTATTTCATGTGTTAATCAGATGGCCGACATCTTAATAATGCAAGAATATACCTTGTGTTATCCTGTACATTTAAAGGGAGCAGGAAATGCCATACCTTGAGAAAGCAGGTATAAAAAACCTGTGTTTTCTTTCTCTTCTCCTTTAGTGCCACCATTTACTGTGGCATGGGACCCTATGTTTTACTATGGAACACCTACTTATAATAAAGTGGTTGTAGTATATAGGCTCAATATGTTACTATGGTACCTGGCTTTAATTCAGTTTTACACACCTGCTTGAACTAATGATTTTCTTCCATTTCTAATGTCTATACTTTTTTAGTTTTGTATTAGCCAAAATCATTTATCTTTTAAAAATATACATAATTATAAGAGTCTTTTGAATATAAGAGATTTGTTGTAGTCTTTGCTATTTTTCATAGTTATATTTCATTTTTACTATATTTATAAAATATGAACATTTGCTTCTTAAATTAGGAAATAACATTTTGTAAAATGATAGGTTATGTAGAAAAAGATGCCTTATGTTTATATAGTTATCTCACTCTTATAATTGAGATTTAAAATTATAACATTTATATAATTTATGTTATCAGGAAATACCACACATAAAGCATTTATATCCTTTATTGAAAACATGTTCCTATAAATACAAGCAGATATGCATTACAAATGAGTCAGTTATTTTATTTCACAGAGTATATCATCCTAAACAATTTTTATTTTCCTCGGTAGACATTTGAACAGAATTTACTATTTATATAACCTTAAAAATGACTATTGTTAGAAAATAATATACATCTACATTATTTTTAGTCTCTTTTTTCTAAGCAACTATCAGTTATACACATTTTTGAAACTTTATGTTATAGAGAAATTTGAACATACACAAAAATAAAATAACATACTCCTAAGCACCCATCTCCATCAACTTTTATCCAACCCTGCTCCATCTACACCACTGGATGCTGTTCTCTTCCTTGTATAATGAAGAAAATCTAAAACACCATATTATTTAATCTGTAAATATATTTCAGTGTTTTAGAAATTTTTTCTAATATATATAGATAAAATACTGTATACTAAATTACCCCACATATGAAAAGTAAAAATGATGGATTTTTTTTTTACAGTTTTTAGTGCTACTATTTACATTAACTTGTTAAAATTATGATTGTAGCCAGTTGATGATAAAGAATTAGCAAATAATTCACTTTAGACTTTTCTTGTAATAGTTTCAAAGCCAGTGTTCTTTGGACCATTATTGTGCTATGATCTGTTAGTAGCCATGCATCAAAGAAAAGGTTTTGTTGTCAGGAAATCTGGCAAATTCTTAATATTATGCTCTTGAAGAGCAGAAAGCAGTTTAGCTTAGTAAAGTCTTGGGTAGCAAAGAAGTCCTTCCTTACTATAAGTCCTATAGTAAAGAAGCTTGTTTGACTTTGTTTAAACCCAGTATTTTCTCATAATTCTATAGTAGTTTCCACCTGCAATGAGGGAGACCTGGGATCGATCCCTGGGTTGGGAAGATCCCCTGGAGAAGGAACGGCTACCCACTTCAGTATTCTGGCCTGGAGAGTTCCATGGACAGCATAGTCCATAGGTCACAAAGAGTTGGACACAACTGAGCAACTATCACTTTGACCATGTACCTTTTAATCCTCCATCCTGTAAATACTTCTGAATGTCTCTCTGGAAGTTAATGTTCTAGAAAACAAGTTTGGAAACATTGCTCTGCCTACAGCATCCCAAAGAACTAACCATAGGCCAACTGAAGATTCCTCAGCTCCAGAACAGAATCACTTGAATAAAAATGTCCTCCAAAGGAGCAGAATAGGTATTTTTTAAAACAAGATGCATAGATAATTTCCACTTTGGAAGTTACTGTATTATTCAGTTGCAACAGTCATTTATTTTGATGACAATCTTTCTTCATAACTGAAATCAAGAGATTGTGCCCAGACGTTGTGCCTGTGCTTTAAATTGCTGCTAAATTTTCAGAAATTTGTTGTGCCAATTCAGGAAGCATTTAAAAAGATTTAAAAAGCATTTTCCAATTTCATGAATTCATTCTGTGGGCATAAAATCAATCTTAATGTGTTGTCAGTTTAAGCTATCTCTTTTCTTCACTTCAGCTCATGATAAAATTCCAAAATCTTTATTTCTTTACTGATTCCGATCAGTAAAACTTTAATAGGTGTTACATCAAATATCTGGCTAATATGAGAATCTGTTCACTTTAATTAAAGAATAATGTAGATTTTTTTTCCTACTATTATTTTGGGTCTCATATATACTGCTAATAATAGTAATGCTAGTATTTTAACTGTTAGGTACCAAGGAGTGGCAGTTACTGTATTTGAGTCAATGAGAGGAGTGTAATTTTATGATATTTATGTGTTGCAATTAATATGATGGTCTACTGGTCGTAGTTCAGTATACCATTGATCAAAATTTCCATGCCTAAAATGTGAGTGAGTTGGTAACATTTTTTTAAAAATCAGACATTGAAAGAAATTAATTTTCTTCACGTAATTCATGAGTATCTATATATTTGTCTTCAATAAACCCATCATCATCTACCACAAAAGAATGTAGTTGTTCAAATATTACTGTAGTTTCTTCAGAGTTTGTGTCTGGTATCTGTGAAGGAGAGCTTGGATTTCCAGTAAAACCGTCTTCATAGGTTTCTGCTTCATGCTCTTCCAGACGATGATGATTGTAACTAAGCAGAAAATTATACCATACTGGACATTTGATAGCAACTGAAATGAGGAGTGAAGTCATCACTACAGTGATGACAACACCGACAAGAAAAGCCCAGCTTTTTCCATGAGATTCATTTTCTTAAATGGAATAACGAGAAAGAAAGGGTGGGAGAGGAATTTTGTTAAATTGACAAAAATAAAATAATCATAATTACATATCCTAATAACTCCCCAGTATTGGTATTAGAAGTAAATATACATGATCTTACTTAAGCAAAAGTTACTAAAACTGCAGTAAATATATTTCATATTGTGGTGCAAGAATACCTTTTTTCAAAATAACTACCTGTCTTTGCATTGTTTATCCATTCACTCAGAAACATTATTGATTTATACTTGTTAAGTATTGTGACTTAACTAGTTAATACCAAGGCTCAGAGAAGTTAAATAATTTGCATAATGGCATTTGACTGATAACTAGCAGAGCCTACTTAAGAAACCCAATATTTTGTTAATCTTTTCTTGAGTGGAGGAATTGTTCTTTTACACTGTTTCAAGAAATTTAAAATGAGAAAAATGAGAACTCTCTCAGTTTATTTAGTATGCTATCCTCAGCAATATTAATATTCAAAACAAATACAGTACCTGAATTTCTTGTCAAGTTGTTCAAAGAGTTATTAAATGTTGAATTGCAAATGGACTGAAAATGAATGTGAAGGTCTTCAGTTATAGATGAAGGAAATTTTGAGTAACATTCAGCCTTGTAAGGCACTGTTTTGATGTTGTAGCACTTCAGGATATCTGGATAACTACACATGGTGATGCTCTCATTTTCTAGTAGATTAGAAAAAATAAGATTTATTATGGAAAATAAGATTATTATGGTTAATAAATATTATGGTTAAACATCTTATAATTTTTTACCTGGAATAAAAAATCTTATAATTTTTTGACATATCTGTCATTAAAGGTATAAGAAAGAAGCTAGCAACAAAATGAAGAAAGATGCCTCTTTCTGTCTATTAAGTTATTTTATAGATACAGTTTAAGTGCAGTTCTTGTGTATTGTTCAGTTTGTCTGTGTTAGTAAAGTAAAGATGTTGTGATTTAGATTGTGGTGAGCATCTGGAACATGGTATGTAGTTTAGAAAGTAGGGTACCTACTTCCACCTACTCTCTGACAGGATATCCTTAGAAAAGAAGTACTTTTAAAAATTACAATATTTAGGAAACAAGCTAGATGTCCATTGGCAGATGAATGGATAAAGAAATTGTGGTACATATATATATAATGGAATATCATTCAGCCATAAAATGGAATGCATTTGAGTCAGTTCTAGTGAGGTGGATGAACCTAGAGCTTATTATACAGAGTGAAGTAAGTCAGAAAGAGGAAAACAGATTTTGCATATTAACGCATATATGCAGAATCTAGAAAAATGGTATTTTCAGGGTAGAAATAGAGACGTATACATAGAGAACAGACTTTAGACATAGCAGGGGAAGGAGAGTGGGGGACAAATTGAGAGAGCAGCATTGACATATGTACACTCAGTTCAGTTCAGTTGCTCAGTCGTGTCCGACTCTTTGTGAGCCCATAAATCGCAGCGTGCCGGGCCTCCCTGTCCATCACCAACTCCCGGAGTTTACTGAAACTCATGCCCATTGAGTCGGTGATGCCATCCAGCCATCTCATCCTCTGTTGTCCCCTTCTCCACCTGCCCCCAATCCCTCCCAGCATCAGGGTCTTTTCCAATGAGTCAGCTCTTCGCATGAGGTGGCCAAAGTATTGGAGTTTCAGCTTCAGCATCAGTCCTTCCAATGAACACCCAGGAGTGATCTCCTTTAGGATGGACTGGTTGGATCTCCTTGCAGTCGAAGGGACTCTCAAGAGTCTTCTCCAACACCACAGTTCAAAAGCATCAATTCTTTGGCACTCAGCTTTCTTCACAGTCCAACTCTCACATCCATACATGACCACTGGAAAAACCATAGCCTTGACTAGACGGACCTTTGTTGGCAAAGTAATGTCTTTGCTTTTTAATATGCTGTCTAGGTTGGTCATCACTTTCCTCCCAAGGAGTAATGTAAAGTAGATAGCCAGTGGGAGGCTGCTGTGTGGGCACAGGGGGCTCAGCCTGGTGCTCTGTGACAGCCTAGAGGGTGGGATGGAATGGGGGGTAGGGGGAGGTTCAGGAGGGAGGGGACATATGTGTATTTGTGGATGATTCACCTTGTTGTATGGCAGAAGCCAACACAATATTGTAAAGCAATCATCCTCCAATTAAAAACAAATTAAAAAGACAGTAAAAAAAATTAGTCTTATGTGTTGAAACTGCAAACAGTATGCAGAGTGACAGTTTCGTCTTACATATGTAGAACATTCAAGCTTATTCTCTTATTTCTTTTTTTCTGGAGAGGCAGAGGGAGAGCTTGTATTCAGCAATTGCTTTTCAGTGTTTCTCCTGTTTCCATTAAACAGGAATAGTTTCCTTTGCTTTAAGACTTGAAATGAGAGACACTTCTAGGGTGGAACAAGCCAAAATCAATCATTTTGGTTTTAACTAATTTAAATTATGAATGCTTACCTAGTGTCACATTCGATGTCTTCAACCAGTTTTGCAAGTTCAGTAGACTACAGGAGCAGTTCCATGGATTTCCATACAAAATTATGAATTCCAGATGAAACAGTTGTGGTACATCAAAATAGCTTATCAAATTGCCATGCAAATTCAATAGTATCAGGTTTTTAAGAGGCAAAAGTGTATCAGGATTCAGTTGAACTATTTTGTTTTGGCAGAGATATAACTTTTTCAGTTTATGTAATCCTGTAAAGGCACCCTGTTGAATTGTGTCGATGGAATTTCTACAGATATTTAAAATTTCTAGATTGGACAGGTTACTGAAAGAATTATTGAGTAGGATATTGACTTTGTTCTCAATCAAATAGAGCTCAGTGAGTAAAAAATATGTCTGTAGAACTCTTGTGTCTGTAATATTTAGAGTAATTTGATTATAACTGAGGTCAAGTATAGTAACATTTTTATTGATATTTGCTGGAATCCAAGAATAATTCTTTGCACTAGAATTACATTTGACTTCCTAAAAAAGAGAAAATTAGAAATGCATTAATAAGGAAAAATATTGACAGAATTTCCCAAATTTTCATATCTAGGCAATTAGACATTGGAAAGAAATTTTTTTAGGAAAAAAGTCTACTATCTAAGACTTTGATGTTAAAATATGTAAAAAGGTAAAGCAAATACTCCTTTTAAAAATTGGGATGGAGTGTTGAAGATTAAGGCAATTCTGATGTCATATAAGTATCTTCCAACAGTTAGTAAATAATTATTATTGAAAGAATATTGATATATTACCATTTATTATGTGGCAATAAATGGTAAATAATTCTGTTAATTTATTTAGTATTTTAGTATGCAAGATTGATGTTTATAGTGAGAAAATAATGTAAAAATATATAATTTTAAAAAATCAGTAGAGCTACCAACATTACATCTAAGATTATTAAATAATTAAAAAACAATATTCGGTATATAACTGTATAGGGTTAACAACTCAAACTTTGGTATTTTAAAAGAAAATATCTTGTAATAGAAATTGAGCCATGTGTTAAAGTCAGCCGACGAGAAGTGCTTAGCCTATGTGGATATAGATCCAAAGAAATAGTTCTTGTTTTGACTGTTTTTGCAGTTGAAATGTCCCCTGATAGTAATAATAATAATAATGTAACAACAACAATTTCCCTCATAAATATGTGGTTTTTAAAGAAGTTTTGTACATTTTAAAGTGTTTTTATGTCATAACTAATCTCTGATCTTACAGTGAAATTTTATATTATTTCTTGCTTTTAAAGAACTTAGTTTTTTATAAAATGAAGACTGCTTTTGTCCACTTACAATCTGGCTCAGAGATCACATGTTTTGAATATACCCTACTAACTAAAGAGTTTATTTTGATAGTTTGATTTTTTTTTGTTTTTAAGGCCTTCAACATTTTACAATTTAAATTTACACATAGTGTACCTTTGAAAATATTTTCACTGCTTTGATTGTAAAAACTTACTGTTTTAGAAGTCTGGTTTTCTTCTGCTAGTAATAGCGTGGAGAGCAGCCAAAACAAGGTTGCGATGCTCCTGGTTTTCATACTGCTAACCTGATGGAAAAGAGAGTATTTACATCTCGTTAGGAGACTAGAACATTAGTCTTTTGAGGACATTTTGATTTCCTTTTTACTCCTTTTAAGTCTATTTTTTCTTAAAATATGTAAAATAGGAAACAAGTAAAGATCCCTTCACCCTCCCTGCACTCTGATCTTAGAAACTGAAATGCTCCTGGAGAGAATGAACGACAGTAATTTTCAGGATATCTCTTTAGTTCCTAGATCTATTGAGAGGAACTTTAAACCAACTGAAGTGGTTGTGCATTTTAAAATTTTAATATATATGCACAAAAGAAAGTCTAGAAGGATATATATACTTACGTATGTATATATTAATATATCTTTAAGTATATACTCATATTGCTACTTCTTGACTTTTCGACTTTAGGCATTATCTATTCATATTATCCTTTGACTTAACATTTTGGGAGATGAGAGTCCTCAGCTTGCTTTCAAATAACTCATTACCTTCATCTTCAGTGCATCAAATATATATCTACTATCTCTTCACTTTCCTTATCTTCAGTGCATCAAATATATATCTAGTGTCTCTTCACTTTCCAAACATAGTCAATTGTATTGTGGTTAGACGACTGTGAAACGACTTAGCAGCAGCAGCTGCAGTTTATATAACTCAGTTTGTACTTCAGGAATGTATAAAACTGTCAAAGACTGAGCCCTGTTAACAGGATTATTATTCTGTTCCTGCATACGTTTTTCTTTAGTTAATTGTGTTTGTTTTCTTTTCCTGTGCTTAGGGTTTTTTCCCCCATTAATTTATACTCAAACACTCTTAGCAAATCTCTCAATAGTTTATGTATATTAGATATTTTAATCTATTTCATTTGCTTGAAAAAGTCTTTGCTAGAGCCTGCTGCCATGCTCTGATACGGATGAGCTGATCACTAGGCCCTCTATGGAGTTGTTGACCTTCACTCTCCTTCTATCTTCATTGTAGAGATTCTCTTTTGCCCTTGTTATTGGATTCCTGTTTTCTAGAATGCCTTGTCTTGGATTACTGCCTTTTTTCCATGGAGTTTCCTGTAGTAGCTTCCTGAGAAGGTCCATAGGAGGAAATACTTTTTAGACCTTGAAAGATATTTTGGCTAGAAATTTTAAGTAGGATTTCTTAGAATTCTTAGAATTCTAAGTAGGAAATTATTTTCCCTCAAATGGTTGATGGCATTGCTCCGTTGTCTTTGGATTTCTAGTACAATTATCCCTTGGTATCTGCAGGGGATTGGTTTCTAGAAGCCCCTGCAGATACCAAATCTGTAGATGTTCAAGTTCCTTATATAAAATGGTGTAATGTAATGAATATACATTACAAAGGGCCTGATTTTGTATTCACAGGTTTTACTTCTGTGGATTCAACCAACCATGACTGTGTTACTGTTAAGAAATGAGATGCTGTGCCATTCTAATTCTTTATCCTTTTATGTAACTTGCCACTTCTTAACCTCAAAGATGTTTTTCTGAAGTATGTTGCTGAACAATATTATAGAAGTTAGAGGTATATTGTATAGTGATTCAGAATTTTTAAAGATTATACTGCACTGATAGTTAGTATTAAAACATTGGCTGTATTCTCTGTGCTGTACAATATAGCCTTAATGTGGCTGTTCTGAAATTTCATGATCCTTTGTGAGAGTCTATTTTGTGAAAGTCTATGAAATAGGTAATTGGTGGGTGGTTTCAATTGGAAAACAGTGGGAATCTTTCTGAATTATTTCATTGATGATATTGATAATTTTCTTCCCATTTAAAAAAATCTTACTTCCCTTTCTAGAACTCCTTTAATTCTAAAAGGAATTGGATCTCCTTGTATGATTTTCTAATCTTTTATGTTTATTCGTCTGCATTTCATCTCTGTGTGTTTTTGCTCTGCTCTCTGGAACTTTATCTTCAAACTCTTCTATTAAAGTTTTCTCTTTCCTGTTATCTTCTTAATTCTCAGAGCTCTTTTTAATTCTCTGAAAATTTCTTTTGTAATATACTGTCATAGGAATATATTTTCTTGTTTCTTCTTGTTGTATCTCTTGGTTTTTTTCCCCTTGAAAAGTCTTTGTGTCAAAAAAAAAAAAAGAAAAGTCTTTGTGTCTTAAGGTCATGTTTTTCCAGTTTCTTTTGATAAGTATCCATTTTATTAGAGGATTTCTTTTAAACTTCCCATATCTGTTAATATTTGGTTTATGACTTACATATAAGAATGGGAAATGAAAAAACTGATTGGAAACTGCATTTATATGGTTCTTTTTTAAAAAAATATTTTCTTGATGTGGACCATTTTTAAAGTCTTATTGGATTTGTTGCAGTATTGCTCCTGTTTTATGTTTTGGTTCTTTGGCCCCCTGAGCAGGGATTGAACACCATGCCCCCTGGTGTAGAAGGGCAGAGTCCTAACTGTTTGACCTCCAGAGACTTCCCAGCTCTTACCCAACTTTAGACCTTACTATGGAGTGACCTTAATACGCTGTTTTCTTGGGGCATCCCTAACATCATTATCTTTAGATTGTTCCTTTTGGGCTGCTTAGATTCCTCAAAATGACTCCTGATCTACTGCCTGAAAAGGTGACACCAAGTGGCCAGCGTTCTGAGAGCTGAGTGGTGAAAAAGTTGGGTTTAGCTCAGTAATTAGTATTTAATGTTATTTTCCCTGCTTTTGACATAACATCCCTGTAGTCACTTATGCCCAGATTTCATTAGTTTTATTCTCCCCAGCATAAAAAAAAAAACCCTCATTTTTTGCTTAGGTAGTAGGGGGACTTTACCTGACTGGGCAGTGTCTGGGAGAAAGACTTTCAGCTGTTTCAGCCTCTCTCCTTTTCTACTTCCAGAATTCCTGGTGCTGCCAATCTCTGAGCCATCTAGGGGTTCTGCAGCATAAAACAAGTAGCTTCTCAGCTTTCCCCACTGCTGGCTTCAGAAAATTTTGATTTCCTAGTCAGTTTCCACTTAACTTTTAGCTTTCTAGTTTCTAGATTTTATTGCTGTTTCCTCTTCTATTCATTTTGTCATTATAAGTTTCTGTACGCCATATTACCTTTTATTTTCATTTTAGTAGGGTTTTTGAACAGGAGTCAATGTTACTGGGTACATTCAACATGCCCTAACTAGAAATTTCATTTATTTCAGTAATTCTTCTCACTAAATACTTTCCATTTAGCCATTTTATTCATGACCTTAATGTTTCTTATTTTTATTTGTTTTCTTAAAATCAATGTTAGACACTTCTGCATAAAGCAACTATACTCCAATAAAAATTAATTTTAAAATTATCTATTAGTTAATTAATATTAAAAAGAAACTGCTGCAAATGAGCTGTTTGAAAGGGTATGAATATGTTATGTTATTATCATCCTTAGTGATTTTTAAAAATTTAGTCTTTTGAGCCTTCTTATAGCACTTAGTATAATCAGTTGCTTACGATTTTTTAGGGCAGTTTATTCCTTCAAAGCAGGGAGTAAGAAACTACTGTTAACAAGGTTCATTTCAAGTTACTAAAGTGTGTTGCCGCACTGGCAATGAGAAATTTATTGTTATGTCAATACTGGTGTATTCTAATTAACTTCCTCATTGCCTTCCTCACTGATCCGTTTATGTTAATTCCCTTTCCAATTTCTTTCTTTCCATGGCTAAATCAAAATTATAAGAGAAAGCCACTGTTCTCCTAGATTTTGCAATTTGAATGTAGATCATAATAACATCCCTTTTAGAGCCAGAAATGATTTCAAGCTATCACTTATGCCAGACCACTGCCCACAAAAGGGGATCCCTGAATCGTGTATAAAAGGTACGTACCCATGTTTAGTGATCTCTTGGAGTTAGTGTGCAACCTCCTCAGTGGTTTGTTTTGGTATTTCTCAGTGGTGTAGTGAAATTCTTACTGATGTTTTTGTAGGATGCCCTTGTGAGTAATATAGAGGTAAGGGAGAAGTTCCTTTTTTTTTAAAGAGATAAACAGGATAAGGATGAATAAAGGAAGCAGATAATCTATAAAGAAAAGGGTTGACACAAAATAGAAGCAGCTAGAAAAGGTATTGGAGATCAGGTAGGATTGTGAGACTGTGGAAATGGAGACAGAGGATTGTCAAGTATTTATTATATTTATCAGCTACTTTATACTATTATGCTTAAATGGATAAAATCATAAGGGTTAGAAAAGGAATCTTTTTTAATTTATATTTGATAAATTTTAGAGTTAGAAAAGACACATATTCAGAGCTTAAGGTAGATTTTGTTCAAGAAAACAGTCAAAAAATCTAAAGCATTAGTAGGTCTAAAGCTATGAAATGCATTGATTGAGCCACACTAGCCATGGAGCTTTTCTTGTATTTGTACATCTTTTGAGAGGGAAAAGATTGATAAAGGGGATTGATGTTGACTGTCACAACACTACATAGACAAATCCTTAGACAGAAACATTTGCTAACAAATCCTTAAACAGACACAATGGCTATCTTGAAGAAATCAAATTGATGAAATAAATAGCTGATAGCAGAAATTATTCTTGAGTCAGTTTACCCTATTTAAAAAGTTGATTTAAGAGGAAAAGTTATTATTACTTTTTTCTCACTTTAGATTTTTTTCTCAATTTGAAATTTATTTTGAAATGATATTTTGGTTTGAGTTTAGTGATTAAAAAATAGAGAACAAATGGAATATCAGGTTTTTTTAAAAAAATTGTTTTACAAGATTAAATGTTCTTTTATATAGCCTATACCCTATATTATAGGAAAAGAGATTCACACAAAAGGAAATGGTATATATTGAGAAAGAAACAGTATTCTTCTTAGCACAGTTTCAAGTGAGAATTTCTGAGTTTTTGATCATGTGCTTTATATGACTGTTATATTCTCTGAAATAAAAAGACACTGCTGTTATTTTGGCTTGGTTAAATAAAGTGTGTATACTGTAATACAGTTTTTCCATTAAATATTTTAGATATTTATACCAGAATTCAATGTATTTATAGTAAGGTATTAATAACTCACAGTTAACTTTTCTCTTGTAATATCATAGAACTAACTTTCTATTTTTTTTTTTCAAATTTAAAAAGTTTTATAATGGAAAATTTCAAGGAAAAAACTTCTCAGGAAAAGAATCGTCACCCAGTTTTAACAATTATCACCTATTATCCAGTCTTTTTTCATCTTATAAATTTGTTTTTAGGTTAATGTCACTTCCGATTGCTCTGTGATTAATATACTTCAAAATTAAAAGATCTTATAAATTTGATTGGCCAGATGAAATCTTCCTCCCCCCAAATTACTTTGCTTTACGTTATTACTCTATTTGGAAAAGATTTTTTGGCCGTGCCCAGGTTTGTATTTCTAAGATAGCTGTCATGAATATACAATTATATTTTCTGCTCTTTCATCACTTATTAAGGATAAAGATTTTTATGTAGACTTAACAAGCTTAAATATGATTTTTAAAAATTCAACAACAATCACCAAACCTATAAATATATAGGATCTTACCTTTCCTTTTTTCTTTTGTCTCTGAGACTGGTGTGTAAGGAATCTGCTGTCTTTCTTCTACACCATTAAAAAAAAAGCATATCATGTGATTTATTTCACTTTGTCTTAACCTTTGTACTCACTGAACAGGTGGAAGAAAAAAACAAGCTAGATTTCCTTAGCAAAAGATTGACTCTAAGAATAATTTCTTAAAGTCATCTTTGACTTTTTTTAGTGTAACAAGTAAGGTGGCTTTAGCTTAATCTTTGTGTTTCTTAATTTCTCTTGAGAAATTTAAATATTAACAAATTTACCTGTGAGTTAAAGTATATAATATTGAGAATGCATAATTTGAAAGATGCATTGCTAAAGTTATTTAAATGTTAGTCCTAAAGGTATTTTATATTTTGAAAGACTCAAGTTGAAAAGATTGCACCAAGTTTTGTATTCCAGTGAGCTTCACCTTTGTTGTTTACTCATTTTATAACACCATCATTGGTGGTTTTACTGCCAAGTTGTAACAGGAGCAGACTGCTCAAAGCATCAAAAGACCCACCCCTTGGCCATTATGTGGCCCTCAAAGAATCCGTACCTTCCTTGTGCTTCCTTGTGTAACTTCCCCTGTGTAAAATGGAATACTTTATAACATTCGTTCCCATCTAATTGTAGTAGATCTATCAGATAAAAACATAGTTAAAATTCATTGTTGGTAGTAAGTAATATGGGGTTCAGAATGAGTTAGTTCTAACAGATTTAACTCAGTATCCCTAATCTGTGAAACAAAGAGATTGAAATAGATGTTCTTTTATGTTTGAAATTTCTGTGAGTGCATCAGTTCAGTTCAGTTCAGTCGCTCAGTCATGTCCGACTCTTTGCGACCCCATGAATCGCAGCACGCCAGGCCTTCCTGTTCATCACCAACTCCTGGAGCTTACTGAAACTCATGTCCATCAAATCTGTGATGCCATCCAGCCATCTCATCCTCTGTCATCCCCTTCTCCTCCTGCCCCCAATCCCTCCCAGGATCAGGGTGCAGGGTCTTTTTTCAGTGAGTCAACTCTTTGCATGAGGTGGCCAAAGTATTGGAGTTTCAGCTTCAGCATCAGTCCTTCCAATGAACACCCAAGACTGATCTCCTTTAGGATGGACTAGTTGGATCTGTTTAGGTTGGATCTCCTTGCAGTCCAAGGGACTCTCAAGAGTCTTCTCCAACACCACAGTTCAAAAGCATCAATTCTTCGGTGCTCAGCCTTCTTCACAGTCCAGCTCTCACTCACATCCATACATGACCACTGGAAAAACCATAGCCTTGACTAGACGGACCTTTGTTGGCAAAGTAATGTTTCTGCTTTTTAATATGCTGTCTAGGTTGGTCATCACTTTCCTTCCAAGGAGTAAGCGTCTTTTAATTTCATGGCTGCAATCACCATCTGCAGTGATTTTGGAGCCCAGAAAAATAAAGTCTGACACTGCATACACTGTGTCCCCATCTATTTGCCATGAAGTGATGGGACCAGATGCCATGATCTTAGTTTTCTGAATGTTGAGCTTTGAGCCAGCTTTTTCACTCTCCTCTTTCACTTTCATCAAGAGGCTCTTTAGTTCCTCTTCACTTTCTGCCATAAGGGTGGTATCATCTGCATATCTGAGATATACCCATGTAAATTGTAGCAGCAGCATACACATTTATTATGCCACAGTAATTGAGGTTCAAAGTGAAGACATTACTTCTGTTTAGCAATGAGACAAAAATAAATAGAAATTCCAGGTTGTCTGTTTCATTATGGTTATCTTTTATTTGGTTATTATGAGATTCTGTCTATAGGAGAATTTCTGAGTTTAGATTATTTTATTAAGGTATTAGGGCATGAGTGTGTAAAGTGTGTGGAGGATAGATATTTGGATCTATGAGGCTTAGCTAGTGATTGTGAAAACTGTCAAAGTTTGTATTTGTATTTGAAAGAGATTGAATAGAATAATTATATTTTAAACTTAAAGTAGAAATTTATGATATTGAAACAATTTATTTTCAAGCAAGCTTTTTATATGTAATCTTGAAGTATTTAGATGATAACTAGCATCCTACCTCTATTTTTTTCAGAATTTTTCTCTACCCTATGTATAATTGATCTTGCATAGGTAGTAAGTGCACATCACTGGTACTTTTTGTGATTATTTGATAAAGATGGTTATTGTTTGTAATTAATATCATACTACTACTTATATAATTAGGCTTGTGATGTTCCTATTATATTCTCAAGGAAGTTAGCTGATTATTTTACAGTGTTAAAGAAGTTGATAATTTTGAAATACCAATTTTAATTAAAGCAGTAGATAAAGAAGAATTTAAAGAAAATATATTCATCTAAAGCCATGAACTTTTAAAATCAGATTGCACTGTTGATTTTCTTACCCTGCAGTGTAATCAGAGCTGTGTTACTTTTAAATGATTTGGTAAACTTCCATACAAGATTTCAAAGATATCAAAGAATTCTATAGCTAAAAGATACTTGAAAACCACTATTTTAAAATTTAACTTTCTTGTAAACCTTGAGGATATGATAACAAGAAGTACAAATGCATTCTGATATATATATATATAAGACTTTAAGGATTTTCTGTGATAAACTTTGTATTTTCTTACAAGAAAGTAGAGTGAAGAATAAGAAAATAGAAGGATTTGGGGATTGAGAAGAGAAGGATGCTAAAAAAGTCTGTGTTGATGGGGCCAAATTTCTGTGTTCATCTGTGTGCACTTCTCTGGTGGCTCAGTGATGAAGAGTCTTGTCTTTCTGCAGTGCAGGAGACATGGGTTCAATCCCTGGGTTGAGAAGATCCCCTGAGAAAGATAATGGCAACCCTGGTATTCTTGTCTGGGAAATCCCATGGACAGAGGAGTCTGGCAGGCTGCAGTCCATGGCATTGCAAAAGAGTCAGACACAACTATGCAACTAAACACCACCAGCAAAGGAGTTATCACAAACTGTGGTTGAATAACTTATAAGTGTCCTATGTAATTGAGACTGAGTAAAGTTAATTGATTTTCTCTTCAATATAGTAAGAGGAATATTGCATACTTTTGATTTCAGGAAGGAAAAACAAATTAGAAGTGTAGAAGAAGAAATTGAACAGGGAAAACAAGCAGCAGAGGGTATAATCAAAAATATGTCTCCTGAAAAACAAGACAAGTATATAGAAATGAAAACCACAAATGAGAAATTATTGCAGGTAATACTAGCTACTACTCTGTGCTGGGCTACAGCAATCTTACTACTGAAAATATGTTCTGAAAGTGGGCAGGATTGGCATCCCCTGAGAGCTTGACTACACTTACTGATCAGAGTCTTTATTTTAACAAGATGATTTATACAAATCTTTAAATTTGGGAAACACTCATCTAGAAAACTTTGTTTTCTTATGTTGTATAGTGACATAACTTTTACTATATTATTCAGTTCTATGCATCATTCATTTTTGCATATCATAAAGATATCAGTACATGAAGCACTTGTTTTTTAATGAGCTTTTAATGAAAACATTAAAAGGCCATATACAACAGAGCCATATGGATATTTACTTTCTTTCCTTTCCTTGCTTCCTAATAAACACCTTTTACTTGCTATGTCCTCATTTTGAACAGCTGTTGTCCCCTAATTATGGTAAGCAATTTGGATGCCCACTGAGGGGTTACTGAGACTGCTCTCAGCATTCAGACATAATGGTGACTCAGATTTGCAAGGTATTATTGCCCTTTCATGCCTAGATTTTCCTTAAGCAAGCAATTAAAAGAGAATTCGTCCCAACAAATACCAGTGAATGTAGTTTTAGTTTCTCAGATAATCCTTTATTGACAATTTAACTTTTTATTTCAGACACATTATGAAACATGGTAAAACATTGATGAAAGAGTGTTATTAAAATGCTGAAATAGTATCAAAGTATAGCTAATATTGCACAGGGGTTTTTGAATGGGTCTAGTTGGCCCTTGAACAACTTGGGTATTAGGCACGGCAACCCCTGTGCAGTTTAAAACCTGTGTATAACGTATAGTTTGCCCTCAGTGTCTGAGGTTTCACATCCACGGATTCAACTATCTTTGGACTGAGTAGTACATATTTCTTGAAAAAAAATCTGAATGTCAGTGGACCCATGCAGTTCAAACCTGTTATGTTCAAGAGTCAATGGTAAACAGTTGAAGGGTCTTATCCCTAAGAGTGAGCCATGTAAATTGCTATAGGTCTTGGCCTTAAGAGAAAATGGTCAAAAAATATGGAAACATGGTTAAAAAGTCAAATAAAAATTATAACTTTAAACAGTAACATCATTAATTTAAAGTCTTCTGATATTTGATATTCTCAGAACACAGTGATGATTCACTGAAAAGTTCTGGCTCCCTTTTTAAAAATTGATGAAGCATTTAAAAGATAGATCATGGTAAGGTTTTAATAATGAAATAAATTGGCAAAATGGAAATAAAGTTAACAAATTCTAGTCAAATTATAAGATATGGGCTGAAAATGTTTACAAAAGTTACTTCAACACATATATTTGAAATGTTGATAAATAAATTATTCTTAATATAATTTGCATATATATGTGCTTTTTTCCCTTCTTCTTAGAAATTAGATACACTTCAGCAACAGCTAGATTCACTGAATATGAAAAAAGAGAGCTTGGAATCTGTAAGTATAAAATGAAGTAAAAGTTTTCATATTACTCAGCTACAAAAGGTAATTCAGTTGAGTGTATTAATGGAACTCATTCAGGTATATATTAGTAGTTTACTAACAGGGGTATAATATATTTTTTTCCCATTCAGGACTTCAACTATCCTAGTTTAGTAAAAAAGTAGATTCAGTTGGCATGGAAACCCACTCCAGTGTTTTTGCCTGGAGAACCCATGGACAGAGGAGGCTGGCAGGCTGCAGTCCAAAGGGTCTCAAAGAGTCGGGAAATGACTGACGCGACTTAGCACATCATGGCAGATTCAGTTATTGAGTACCTACCTGTACAAAAATCAGGGTGCCTGCTGAGGCACACAAAATCTAATGGTAATTTAAAAACATGTGAACAAGAGACTAAAAACAAATGAAGAAGGGGAGGTCAGTTCGTTAAAGATGTAAAAACTCACATTTGGTTTATTATTTATCTAAAGCATTTTAAAGTTCACAAAACATATTTGTTATAAAATATTAAATAAGATGAATGTAAAAATGCCTATTTCTTTTCTTTCTTTTTAGACAGAGTTTCTCTTATATTTGCTGAGTGCTTATTATGTGCTTTTTTGAGCTCTTTATATGTGTCACCAGCATTGTCATTTTACCTTCACAATAATCCTATAATCCTGTCTTTGTTTTACTGCTGAGAAAAACCTCAAGTCGGATGTACATTGGATATGCTGTCTGCAACTTTTCTTTTTTTTAATCTAACATTCTCTCTCAAATGTCTGTTCACATCAGCTCTTAAGATATCTCCCTCATTATTTGAAATTACTGCACTGTACTACATTGTATGATTATGTATAGCACAGCCTTTTAGATGACTAGGTTTTTCATAGTTTTTTGAGATTATAAAACAATGTTGTAGTAAAAATATACATTTTTTGCTGAGTTACTATATCTTAAGATAAATTTCTCACATTGGGTAAAAAGTTACAAACTTCTAAAATGTGACATTGCCAAATTGCCTTCTGAAAAGCTTGTTTCATTTTATACTCCTAATCCCAATGTGTGAAAGTGTGTATTTCCCCGTATATTCATTAACAGCATGCATTATCAATCCATCATTTGCATTTTTGCTAGTTTAATAATTTAAAATTATCTTATTTTAATTTTTCATTTATTTATACAAAAGGTGGAGTATCTTTATTTCTTGACCAATGTACTCTTTTTCTGCCAACTACCTTCCCACTGTCTGTCTATCAAATCTGACCTGCCTTTCTTGATTTCTTCTGTATTCAGGTAGCTATCATGATGATAGGGCTAGTAACAATTGTACATTGACAAGATTGCTGTCACCTACCTTGCAAAAGAAATAAACATGAATGTTTTGTAATCCTTCTTTTGGAAGTTTGTTATTGAAAAAATAATTTGCTTAAAAATATTAAGATGATTTTCCCTGTCCAGTTGTCTATATGTGGATACACATAATTTTTATTTTCTTTTATCTCTATGGTAATAAGAATATGCTTCAAGAAATAAGGACTGCATTTAGTGTTAATATAGCCAGTTCTCAAATTCATCACCATCTTTTTTTTAGGGTTTGTAGGAGAGAGTTGGGTCTTATTTCATTGGCAGATTCAGTTTCCACAGAAAGGTGTAAGGTATAACCTTCCTTTTTGTGTTTGTATTGATGCCACTCTTCTTTGGTATTAGTATATATATGCCTAAAATTACATGAATTTAAAGAAATGTACAATATTCTCAAATGAAGAAAAAGTAAATCCTAATTCTGTTTAACTAGATTTCCTTTGTGAGGTTTTTGCGGGGGGACTTGTTTTTTTTTAAATTAATTTACTTTTTAATTGAAGGATAATTGCTTTACAGAATTTTGTTGTTTTCTGTCAAACCTCAACATGAATCAGCCATAAGTATACATATGTCCCCTCCCTCTTGAACCTCCTATCTCCCTCCCCATCCCACCCCTCTAGGTTGATACAGAGTCCCTGTTTGAGTTCCCTGAGACATACAGCAAACTCTCATTGGCTATCTATTTTACATACGGTAATATAAGTGTCCATGTTACTCTCTCCATACATCTCACCCTCTCCTTCCCTCTCCCTGTGTCCATAAGTCTGTTTCTTCATTGCTGCCCTGCAAATAAATTCTTCGGTACCATCTTTCTAGATTCTGTATATGCGTTAGAGTATATGATATTTATCTTTCTCTTTCTGACTTACTTCACTCTGTAAATAGGCTCTAGGTGCATCCACCTCATTAGAACTGACTCAAATGTGTTCCATTTCATGACTGAGTAATATTCCATTGTGTATATGTACCACAACTTCTTTATCCATTCATCTGTCAATGGATATCTAGGTTGCTTGCATGTTCTAGCTATATTAAATAGTGCTGCAGTGAACATTGGGGTACCTGTGTCTTTTTCAGTTTTGGTTTCCTCGGGGTATATGCCTGGGAGTGGGAATCCTGGGTCATGTGGTAGTTTTATTCCTAGTTTTTTAAGGAATTTCCATACCATCTTCCATAGTGGCTGTATCAATTTACATTCCTACCAACAGTGCAAGAGGGTTTGGAGAAAAGGGAACCCTCTTTTCTCCAGAGGGTTCCCTTTTCTCTATACCCTCTCCAGCACTTACTGTTTGTAGACTTTTTGATGATGGCCATTCTGATCAGTGTGAGATGATATTTCATTGTAGTTTTGATTTGCATTTCTCTTAATAATGAGTGATATTGAGCATCTTTTCATGTGTTTGTTAGCCATCTGTATGTCTTCTTTAGAGAAATGTCTGTTTAGGTCTTTTCCCCACTTTTTGATTGGGTTGTTTGTTTTTCTGGTGTTGAGTTGTATGAGCTGCTCGTGTATTTTGGAAATTAATCCTTTGTCAGTTGTTTCATTTGCTATTATTTTCTCCCATTCTGTGGGTTGTCTTTGCACCTTGCTTATAGTTTCCTTTGCTGTGCAAAAGCTTTTAAATTTAACCAAATCCCACTTGTTTACTTTTGTTTTTATTTCCATTACTCTCAGAGGTGGGTCATAGAGGATCTTGCTTTGATTTATGTCATCAAGTGTTCTGCCTATGTTTCCCTCTAGGAGTTTTATGGTTTCCGGTCTTACATTTAGGTCTTTAATCCATTTTGAGTTTATCTTTCTGTATGATGTTAGGAAGTGTTCTAACTTCATTCTTTTATATGTAGCTGTACAGTTTTCCCAGCACCACTTTTGAAGAGGCTATCTTTGCCCCATTGTCAAAAATATATTCTTGACAAAATATATACAAAATATACAAATATATACAAAAGTATATTCTTGCCTCCTTTGTCAAAATTAAGGTACCCATAGGTGCATGGGTTTATTTCTGGTCTTTCTATCTTGTTCCATTGGCCTGTGTTTCTGTTTTTGTGCCAGTACCATACTGTATTGATGACTGTAGCTTTGTAGTATAATCTGAAGTCAGGAAGGTTGATTCCTCCAGCTCCATTCTTCTTTCTCAAGGCTGCTTTGGGCATTTGGGGTTGTGTTTCCATATGAAATGTGAAATTTTTTTTTCTAGTTATGTAAAGATGCCATTGGTAATTTGATAGGGATTGCATTGAATCTGTAGACTGCATTTGGTAGTATAGTCATTTTCACAATATTGATTCTTCCTACCCAGGAACATGGAATATCTCTCCATCTGTTTATGTTGTCTTTGATTTCTTTCACCAGTGTCTTATAATTTTCTGTATACAGTTATTTTTGCCTCCTTAGATAGGTTTATTCCTAGATATTTTATATGTTTTTGTTGCAATAGTGAATTCCTTAATTTTTATTTCTGGTTTTTCATTGTTAGTATATAGGAATACAAGTGATTTCTATGTATTGATTTTGTATCCTGTGGCTTTGCTAAATTCACTGGCTAGCTCTAGTAATTTTCTGATAGTATCTTTAGGGTTTTCTATGTATAGTATAATGTCATCTGCAAACAGTGAGAGCTTTACTTCTTCTTTTCTGATCTGGATTCCTTTTATTTCTTTTTTGAAGTAAATTTTTTATTTCACTCTTTTTGGCATTAGTACATATATGCCTAAAACTGCATGAATTTAAAGAAATGTTACAATATTCTCAAACGAAGAAAATGTAAATCCTAATTCTATTTAACCTTAGCTGGATTCCTTTGTGGGTTTTTTGGTGGACGGTGGTGGACTTGTTCTTTAAAACAACATTATGTCAAATATCAGTCAATGAGTATTTATTTAATATCTGCTGTATGCTCACTACTGTGCTAAGTATTGTTGATTCAGTTCATAGGGGTGTGAAAAGAATCAGGTGAAGGATCAACATGAGCTTGAGTCTTCAGGAATGGTTTTATCAAGATGAAATTTGAACATGTCTATAAGTGGTTAAGTAAAATGGAAGGGGAAGATACTGTGAAGAGGGATACCTCAAAATGTCTGCATTTTTTTCTATTGATGTTTTATTATCATGACTTTTCATGTAAAGCTAATATATTGTTAAGTTGGTACAAAAGTAATTGTGGCTTTGAATTGTTGAAATTTGCCATTTGATATTGGATTATGTTCTTAAATGTGATTATATTATACATCATTTATTTTTTTTGTTATACATCATTTTAATGCATATTTCTCACTTCATGTTTTCTTGCTAATGACTTATTGCTTGCTATTTATTTTGTATTTATTTTAGAATATAGAAATGATGTTAGACAAAAAGCAAATTGGAGGGATTTTTTAATTCGAGTTCAAAATGGGTCATAAAGCAGCAGACACAGCTCACAACATCAGCATTGCATTTGACCCAGGAATTGCTAACAGACATACAGTGCAGTGGTGATTCAAGAAGTTTTGCCAAGAAGATAAGAGCCTTGAAGATGAGGAGTGCAGTGGCCAGCCATTGGAAATTGACAACAACCAATTGAGACCTATCATCATAGCTGATCCTCTTACATCTACACAAGAAACTGCCTAAGAACTCAGCATCAACCATTCTACAGTCATTCAGCATTTGAAGCAAATTGGAAACGTGAAAAAGTTTGATAAGTGAGTGCCTTGTGAACTGACCAAAAATCAAAAAATCATCATCCTGAAGTGTTGTCTTCTCTTATTCTACACAACAACAATGAGCTATTTCTTGATTGGATTGTGACATGCAATGAAAAGTGAATTTTATGTGACAACTGGTGACAACCAGTTCAGTGGTAGGACTGAGAAGAAGCTTCAAAGCACTTCCCCAAACCAACCTTACACCGTAAAAAGATCTTAGTCACTGTTTGGTGGTCTGCAGCCCATTTGATCCTCTACAGCTTTCTGAATCGAGAAAGGATTCAACATAAAGGACCCAATTCTTTGCCATGACAATGCCCGACCCCATGTTGCACAACCAATGCTTCAAAAATTGAACAATTTGGACTATGTAGTTTTGCCTCATGCACCATATTCACCTGACCTTTCACCAACCGACTACCACTTCTTCAAGCATTTCAACAACTTTTTATAGGGAAAATGCTTCCACGACCATTAGGAGGCAGAAAATGCTTTCCAAGAGCTAGTTGAATCCTGAAGCACGAATTTTTATGCTACAGGAATAAACCTTTTTCTCATTAGCAAAAATGTGTTGTTCCTATTTTCATTAATAAAGATGTGTTTGAGCTTAGTTATAATGATTTAAAATTCATGGTCCAAAACCGCAGTTACTTCTGTACCAACCTAATACTTAAGCTGTGTATATAACCCTTTGCCTATGGACTTTCAGACATTTCCTCTTGTTCACTTTTTCCTTTTTTTATTATTCTTTCTCTTTTGCTTTCAAAAAGGAGGAGCTCTTCCCTCTTAAAAATCTTGTTAGAGCTGTGGGCCTGGTTTCAGATATCAGCATTAACTTTTATTTTTGTTAGAAAAATTCTTTAGATCTCAGATAATCAGTTTTCACATCTGTAAAACAGAATTAATGGTACTGTCTTAACAGAGTTGCTTTGAGTGTTAAGAGAATATGAAGTATAAAGTCTATACTTTATACATAAGTACATATACTTATGTATAAAGTATATATATAAGGTATATAAAGAATTTGAAGTATAGTGCCCACCACAGAGTACATGCTCAATAAATAGTAGCTTCAAATGTCATTTTCATTATAATCGCCACTAACACCCCTAGCTCTTTTTATTTTCTTTTGAAATTATCCTATCCCTTACTTTCTCTTTATGAACAGTAGAACAGTGGTGAATACATGATAATTTTACTACTCATTTCTACTAGTTTTCTAGTGCTGCTGTAATAAAGTATTACAAACTGAGTGACATAAAACAACAGAAAAAATATTCTAATACTTCTCGAGGCTAAAGGTCTTAAAATCAAAGTATCAGCAGAGACTTGCTTCCTCTGGAACACTAGGTAGAATCCTTCCTTGCCTATTCCTAGCTTCTGGTGCTGGCTGTCAATCCTTGGTATTTGCTTCTTAACTTGTATCTGTATCTATTCTTTGCTGGTGTCATCAAATGGCATTCTCCTCATGTATCTCTGTTTGTGTGTGTGTGTGTATGTATCTCTGTTTTTATCTTCATGTATCTGTTTTTATCTTTTCCAATAAAGACAGCAGTTATACTGGATTAAGGTTCACCTTAATGACCTCAAGATATCAGAATTTAATTAAATCTGCACAGACTGCATTTCAAATTAAGTCACGTTCATAGGTGCTGGAGATTAGATCTTCAACGTATATTTTTGGGGGGATATAATTCAACCTTTAACATTGTAGGAAAGCATATATATGATCTATTTAGGGGAAAATATCTTCCCTCTAGAGATCAGTTCTTTGGACTTTGAATTGAGTTTTGTGGTTCAAGTTATACATATTATCGTTTCGTTTTCTTTATTATCTTCCCACTGGTAGAGATGTCTGTATCTTTGTTTAGGTCTTATATTTAAAAACTAAAACTAAAGCTACCACTTCTTGTGAATCTTAGACTGAATAGCTTACAAACGTATATAGGGATTTATTTTTATTCTTCAGTATTTAGAATTTGTAGCATTCTTGAGTACTCTAGATACTTGATATCTCTATTTAAGGAAGCTGGTAGTTTAAATTTGTCCTTAGTTATAAACTGAAACTATTTGAATAGTTTTTGATAAAATACTAAAATTATTTTTTTTAATTCTCTTTAGGAAATAGCACACTCCCAGGTTAAACAGGAGGCTGTATTGCTACATGAAAAACTTTATGAGTTGGAGTCCCATCGAGATCAGATGATTGCAGAAGACAAAAATATGGGATCTCCAATGGAAGAAAGAGAGAGATTGCTCAAGCAGGTAGGAAAAACAAACATACTTATTTTAAAATGTCAGGATTTGGTAAATGTATCCATTTGTTTTATTTAAGGCATATGCATTGAACAGAAAGCCAGTAAGCTTATTTAAAAAACAAAACAGTGAAAAGCAGACTCCACCTAAATTAATATGAACTGCTTGACCAAGAAAATCTAGATAAAAGTAATTTCTAACATAGAGACTTTTTATTTTTTTTACTTAAATCCTAATTTTCTATGGTCTTCATACATATTTGATCATTTTTTCATGTTTTGGTTCCTTACAAGAAAAACTCTTCTTATTGGTCAGTAAATAATTAGACAATCTTACTGAAAGTGTATTACATTATTTGCTTTAGGCCTCATATGTAGAAAATTAAGTGCCCCAAGGCTGATGACTTTGTGTGGTTATTTCTATCAGTGCCTTGATGAAAGTGAATGAATTTAGAATGTCCTGTGAGATCATAGTATGTCAGCATGTTGTATCACATGTGTTCAGTAGTTTTCTTACTGCCCCAAGGCTGGCTTTAATTTAGCCTGTTAAATTATAGGCTAAAACACCCTAAACATACAGCCCTTAGGAGCCTATATATTTGGGAAACAGATCGAGTGAATAACCTGTAAATGGGACTCCTTTGTGGTCTTAGATTGAATCCAATGGGTTTGCAAGAACAGTAAGGATCACCTCAGGCTTCCCAGGTGGCATTAGTGGTAAAGAACCTGCCTGCCAGTGTAGGAGACACAAGAGGTGCAGGTTCGATCCCTGGGTTGGGAAGATCCCCTGGAAGAAGTCATGGCAACCCTCTCCATATTCTTGCTTGGAGAATCCTATGGACAGTGGAGCTTGGTGAGCTAAGTCCATAGGGTCACAAAGAGTCAGACACAAATGAAGTGACTTAGCACACAGGAGCTATTTAAGTATTAAGAATCATTCTATAAAGGTATTATAATCTAGAATCTCTGAAACTCTTTGGAAAGAGATCATTGAAGGCAGGGGACTAAAGAGTGATCCCAGGATAGAATTGCTAAATAAAATATAGAATGATTAAGTTAAATTTGAATTTCAGATAAGCAATGAATAATCTTTCAGAATAAATATATACGTAAAGATGATAAGTGTCTTCCAAATACTGCATAGTATATACATACCACAAAAGGTACTCATTGTTTTTCTGAAATTGAAATGTAATGGGGTTTGCTAAATCTGGCAACCCTACTTTGTGTGTGGCATGGGAGTAGGTAACAGGGGGAGCCAGGGGTAGGGAGACAGGCTCAAGCATCCTAGATATTTATTTAAACTGATTCGGTCCTGAAAATGTATTAATTTCATTGTGCTTTGTTGGATAGGTATGGATATATCAGTCACCACTCTTCCTTTGAGGAGGAAAGAAAAATCTGTGACTAGTTCCCCAGTGATGTTCCTTTTAACTTAAAAGGTTGAATTTTAAGAAATTAGTTAAAAGAAAGAGACTAGATTTGACATTTTAGTACATGCCTTAGAAGGAAAATCTCTTTAAGATGGCCCAACAATGAACAGTTCTTTAAATTCTGTTTTCTCTTTATACATTTATAGGTTAAAGAAGATAATCAGGAAATAGCCAGCATGGAGCGGCAGTAAGTACATTTACATTAGGACATTTTACATTCATTTCTCATCTTTTAAATTGTAGTCTAAGCGTATAAGAGATGCATATTGTTAGTCTTTTTTTTCAGTGGTTCATAGTGACAGTGCAGCTTTCTGTTTTATTTATAGCTTTAAATAATTCTTTGAATGTTTAGTTAGGAGCCATTACATAGTATAATTACTTTTTAAAAACAGCTTTATTGTGATGTAATACATACTATACAATTCACATATTTAAAGTGTACAATTCAGAGGTTTTTAGTATATTCACAGAATTGTGTAACCACCACCTCAGTCAATTTTCAAACACTTCAGTCACCCCACTAAGAACACATATTCCTTCACACCTCTCATCCCCAATTCCCAGCCCTAGGCAACCATTCTGCTTTATGTCTCTATAGGTTAGCATGTTCTGGACATTTCATATAAATGAGAGCATACAATGTATAGTCCTATGTGGCTGGATTCTTACACTTAGCATAATGTTTCCATTATGGTTGGGGTCACTGAGTGTACCAGTGCAAGTGCCTGGGACCTTTTGAAGGAGGTCACCATTATCTTCATTACCTCCACCATATTTTGGCCTCAGGTCAAAAATAACATGGAGGGAACACAGCCCTGCCCTTCAACAGAAAATTGGATTAAAGATTTACTGAGAATGGCCCCACCCATCTGAACAAGACCCAGTTTCCCCCTCAGTCAGTCTCTCCCATAAACCTCTTATCCTTCTCCATCAGAGGGCAGAAAACCATAATCACAGAAAACTATCCAATCTGAACACATGGACCACAGCCTTGTCTAACTCAATGAAACTATGAGCCCTGCCACGTAGGGCCACCTAGAACAGATGTGTCATGGTGGAGAGTTCTGACAGAATGTGGTCCACTGGAGAAAGGAATGGCAAACCACTTCAGTATTTGTGCCTTGAGAACCCCATGAACAGTATGAAAAGGCAAAAAGAAAGGATACTGAAAGAGGAACTCCTCAGGTCGGTAGGTGTCCAGTATACTACTCGAGATCAGTGGAGAAATAACTCCAGAAAGAATGAAGAGATGGAGCCAAAGCAAAAACAACACCTAGTTGTGGATGTGACTGGTGGTGGAAGTAAAGTCCGAAGCTCTAAAGAACAATATTGCATAGGATCCTGGAATGTTAGGTCCATGAATCCAGGCAAATTGGAACTGGTCAAACGAGATGGCAAGAGTGAACATCGACATTTTAGGAATCAGTGAATTAAAATGGACTGGAATGGGTGAATTTGACTCAGATGACCATTATATGTACTACTGTGGGCAAGAATTTCTTAGAAGAAATGGAGTAGCCATCATAGTCAACAGAAGAGTCCGAAATGTAGTGCTTGGATGCAATCTCAAAAACAACAGAATAATCTCTGTTCCTTTCCAAGGCAAACCATTCAGGATCACAGTAATCCAAGTCTATGCCCCAAGCAGTATTGCTGAAGAAGCTGAAGTTGAATGGTTCTTTGAAGACTTACAAGACCTTCTAAAACTCACCCAAAAAAGATGACCTTTTCATTATAGGGGCCTGGAATGCAAAAGTAGGAAGTCAAGAAATACCTTGAGTAACAGGCAAATTTGGCCTTGGAGTACACAATGAAGCAGGGCAGAGGCTAATAGAATTTTACCAAGAGAACACACTGGTCATAGCAAACACCCTCTTCCTAGAAGGGAAGACTCTACACATGGACATCACCAGATGGTCAATATCGAAATCAGATTGATTATATTCTTTGCAGCCAAAGATAGACAAGCTCTATGCAGTCAGCAAAAACAAGACCAGGAGCTGACTGTGGCTCAAATCATGAACTCTTTAAGCCAAATTCAGACTTAAATTGAAGAAAGCAGGGAAAACCACTAGACCATTCAGGTATGACCTAAATCAAATCCCTTAGGATTATACAGTGGAAGTGACAAATAGATTCAAGGGATTAGATCTGATAGACACAGTGCCTGAAGAACTATGGACAGAGGTTCGTGACATTGTACAGGAGACAGGGATCAAGACCATCCCCAAGGAAAAAAAAATGCAAAAAGGCAAAATGGTTGTCTGAGGAGGCCTTACAAATAGCTATGAAGAGAAGAGAAGCAAAAGGCAAAGGAGAAAAGGAAAGATATACCCATTTGAGTGCAGACTTCCAAAGATCGTAAGAAGAGATAAGAAAGCCTTCCTCAGTGATCAGTGCAAAGAAATAGAGGAAAACAATAGAATGGGAAACACTAGAGATTTCTTCAAGAAAATTAGAGATACCAAGGGAACATTTCTTGCAAAGATGAGCTCAATAAAGGGCAGAAATGGTATGGACCTAACAGAAGCAGAAGATATTAAGAAGAGGTGGCAAGAATACACAGAAGAACTGTACAAAAAAGATCCTCATGACCCAGATAATCACGATGGTGTGATCATTCATCTAGAGCCAGACATCCTGGAATGTGTAGTCAAGTGGGCCTTAGGAAGCATCACTGCAAACAAAGCTAGTGGAGGTGATGGAGTTCCAGTTGAGCTATTTCAAATCCTGAAAGATGATGCTGTGAAAGTGCTGCACTCGGTATACCAGCAAATTTGGAAAACTCAGCAGTGGCCACAGGACTGGAAAAGGTCCGTTTTCATTCCAATCCCAAAGAAAGGCAATGCCAAAGAATGTTCAAAGTACCGCAAAGTTCCCCTCATCTCACATGCTAGCAAAGTAATGCTCAAAATTCTCCAAGCCAGGCTTCAACAGTATGTGAACCATGAACTTCCAGATGTTCAAGCTGGATTTTGAAAAGGCAGAGGAACCAGAGACCAAATGGCCAACATCCGTTGGACCGTGGAAAAAGCAAGAGAGTTCCAGAAAAACATCTATTTCTGCTTTATTGACAGTGCCAAAGCCTTTGACTGTGTGGATCAAAACAAACTGTGCAAAATTCTTCAAGAGATGGGAATACCAGACCACCTGACCTGCCTCTTGAGAAATCTGTATGCAGGTCAGGAAGCAACAGTTAGAACTGGTCATGGAACAACAGACTGGTTCCAAATCGGGAAAGGAGTATGTCAAGGCTGTATATTGTCACCTTGCTAAATTTAACTTATATGCAGAGTACATCATGAGAAATGCCAGACTGGATGAAGCACAAGCTAGAATCAAGATTGCTAGGAGAAATATCCATAATCTCAGATAAGCAAATGACACCACCCTTATGGCAGAAAGTGAAGAAGAACTAAAGTGCCTGTTGAGGAAAGTGAAAGAGGAGAGTGAAAAAGTTGGCTTAAAGCTCATCATTCAGAAACTAAGATCATGACATCTGGTCCCATCACTTCATGGGAAATAGATGGGGAAACAGTGGAAACAGTGTCAGACTTTATATTTGGGGGCTCCAAAATCACTGCAGATGGTGATTGCAGCCATGAAATTAAAAGACACTAGCTCCTTGGAAGAAAAGTTACAACCAACCTAGAAAGGAAGAAAAGGAAAGAAAGTGACGTTGCTCAGTCGTGTCTGACTCTGTGACCCCGTGGACTATAGCCTACCAGCTCCTCCGTCCATGGATTCTCCAGGCAAGAATACTGGAGTGGGTTGCCATTTGCTTCTCTAGGGGATCTTCCTGACCTAGGGATCGAACCCAGGTCTCCCACATTACAGGCAGACGCTTTACCCTCTTAGCCACCAGGGAAGCCCTATAACTAACCTAGACAGCATATTTAAAAGCAGAGACATTACTTTGCCAACAAAAGTCTGTCTAGTCAAAGCTATGGTTTTTCCAGTAGTCAGGTATGGATGTGAGAGTTGGATTATAAAGAAAGCTGAGCACCAAAGAATTGTTGCTTTTGAACAGTAGGTTGGAGAAGACTCTTGAGAGTCCCTTGGACAGCAAGGATAGCCAACCAGTCCATCTTAAAGGAAATCAGTCCTGAATACTCATTGGAAGGACTGATGCTGAAGCTGAAACTCCCAATATTTTGGTCACCTTATGTGAAGAACTGACTCATTTGAAAAGACCCTGATGCTGAGAAAGATTGAGGGTAGGAGGAGAAGGGGATGACAGAGGATGAGATGGCTGAATGGCATCACTGACTCAATGGACATGGATTTGAGTAAACTCCGGGAGTTGGTGATGGACAGGGAGGCCTGGCGTGTTGCAGTCACGACTGGGTGACTGAACTGAATATTTCCAAGGTTCATCTATGTTGTAGTATGTATCATTATATCATTTCTTTTAAATGCCACATAATACCCCATTGCATGGATATACCATATTTATTTATCCATTCATTAATTGATAGACATTTGGATTGTTTCTGTCTTTTGGCTATGATGGATCATGCTGGTATGAACATTCACTTACAAATTTTTGTGTGGACATATATTTTTGCTTGTCTTGTGTATTTACCAAGAGTGGTATTTACCTAGGCGTGCTGATTCATACAATAACTCTATATTTAACTTTTTGAGGAGGTGCCAGACTATTTTCTAATGCTGCTAAACCATTTTTTATTTTCACCATCAGTGACTAAGTATTCCAGTTTCTCCATGACTTCATCAACACTTGTTATTACCTTTTCTTTTTGATTATAGCCATTATAGTGTGTGTGAAGTGGTATCTCATTGATTTGCATTTTCCTGATGACGAATGATGTTGAACCTTTTTTCATGCACTTATTCGTCATATGTATATATTCTTTGGAAAAATATCTGTTCACATTCTTTGCCCATTTTTTTTCCATTCAGTTTTATAAATTTTGTGTTTTGACTGCGTTGGGTCTTTCTTACAGCACATGGGCCCTTTGTTGCTGTATGCTGACTTTCTCTAGTTGTGGAGAGCGGGAGCTGCTCTGTAGGTGCAGTGCATGGGCTTAGCCTTACAGTGACTTCTCTTGCTGTGGAGCACAGTCTCTAGGGTGTGGAAGCTCAGTAGTTGTGGCTCATGGACTTAGTTGCCCCATGGCATGTGGGATCTTAGTTCCCATACTGGGGATTGAACCCATGTCCCCAACATTGACAGGTAAATTCTTAACCACTGGGCCACCAGGGAAGTGCTCCCAATTTTAAATTGGGTTATTAATTTATTTTTGACTGTGCCATGTGGGATATTAGTTCCCTGACCAAGGATTGAACTAGAGTCCCTTCCATTGGAAGTGCAGTCTTAACCACTGGACTGTCAAAGGAGTCCACTTATGGTCTTATTAGTGAATTGTAAGAGTTCTTTATATATTCTAAATAGACTCTCTCATCAGATCAATGACTTGCAAAATTTTTCTTCCATTATGTTGATTTTCTTTTTATTTACATTATGGTGTTCGTTGAAACACAGAAGTTTTAAATTTTGATGGTATCTGGTTGGTTGTTTTCTTTTTTTGCTTGTGCTTTTGGTGTCATATCTAAGAAACCAGTGCCTAATTCAAGTTCACAAAGACTTATGCTTATGTTTTATTTTTATTTAACTGTTTTATAGTGCAGTTCTTATGTTTAGATCTGTGATTCATTAACTTTTGTGAATGGTATGAGGTAGGAGTCCAGTTGTATTCTTTTCCATATGCATTTCCAGCTGTCCCAGTACCATTTGTTGAAATATTCTTTCAACAAATGTTGTTTAATGTTCTTTCTCTGTTAAACTGTTTTGGCACCTTTGTCAAAAATCAATGTATATAGATATAGTCCTTTTTCTAGACTCAAAACAATTCTATTCCATGGCTATATATGTCTTTCCTTATTCCAGTACCATACTGTCTTGATTACTATTTGTTGTTATTGTTCAGTCACTAATCATGTCCAACTCTTTGCAGCACCATGGGCTGTAGCACACCAGGCTCTCTGTCCTTCATTATCTCCTGGAGTTTGCTCAAATTCATGTCCATTGAGTCGGTGATTCTATGTAACCATCTCATACTCTGCTTCCTCTTTTCTCCATATGCCTTTGATCTTTCTCAGCATCAGGGCCTTTTCCAGTGAGTCTGCTCTTCACGTCAGGCGGCCGGAGTACTGGAGTTTTAGGTTCCGCATAAGTTCTTCCAAAGAATATTCAGGATTGATTTCCCTTAGGGTTGACTGGTTGAATCTCCTTGCAGTCCAGGGGACTCCCAAGAGTCTTCTCTGGCACCACAATTCAAAAACATCAGTTCTTTGGTGCTCAACCTATTTTATGGTCCATGGTCCAACTCATATTTGTACATGACTACTGGAAAAATCATAGCTTTGACTATACGGACCTTTGTCAGCTAAGTGACATCTCTGCTTTTTAATGCGCTCTCTAGGTTTGTCACAGCTTTCCTTCCAAGGAGTAAACGTCTTTAAATTCCATGGCTGCAGTCACCATCTGCAGTGATTTTGGAGCCCAGGGAAAGAAAATCTGACAGTGCTTACATTTTTTTCCCCTTCTATTTGTCATGAAGTGATGGGAGCAGATGCTATGATCTTCGTTTTTTTTCTAATGACTACTATAGTTTTGTAATAAGTACAACTGCTTTTGTGAAAATTTTAACCCATATAATCTGCTCTCAATGGTAAATTTGCTGTTATTTTCCAACTTTTAAGACAAACTTGCTGACTTAGTTTAGTTTATACAAACCTACATAAAGAAGGTTGCTAAAGATTTTTTATTTTCTTAGTATCACAGGTAAAATTCAAAAGAACTTTGGGGAAGTGCCTGCTGTTGAAGTCAGGCAAGCTGACGTTCTCAGAATACACTTGTACTCTAAAGATGAATCATGAAAAAATATTTTTCTCTCAAAATTTATAGTATTGTCCTCAGAATAAAGCATATTTTTATCAATATTATTTCTGCAGATTAGAAAAGATTAAAGATTTTGTAATATCATCACTAAATGTTTTATTGATTGGCAAAATTATCTGCCATAGATTAATTAAATAATATTTTCAACAGGTTAACAGATATAAAAGAAAAAATAAATCAATTTAGTGAAGAAATTAGACAACTTGACATGGATTTAGAAGAACACCAAGGTAATTTTTTTATATTTTTATGATATATAATAATAGACTAAAAAATAGATACATAGCAGTATTTATATAGTACTAGGGTCTCAGAGACTCTTTGCCTGGGGTTTATTATTTAATTCTTTGTGATATCACTAAGTTTAACTGCTAAAGTGCTAAACTACTACAATAATAAATATAGTTAGTATTGAATTAAAGCCAGCTAAAAGCTTTTGTGTAATTAAAATGGTTGTATAATAACAAGAATTTATTCTGTTTTGCCAAGAAGTTTTTTTTTTTTTTTTAATCAAGTAAAATGGGTTAAAGTTGCTCACAGATTCTAAGTTATACTTCTTCTACATGGGCTAGAGTTGTGGGGGAGTGAAGATCAAGTCTTAAATGTCACAAAAGGTACAGGCAGTTATTCCCCAGAGGGCCCAGTAATGAGGTGGCAAATACTGATTATTCCAGTTCTCTGTCACCTTTCCCTAGCAGTGGCCTTTGAAGAGCCAAGGCAAGAACCAGAGCTCTTGGGGTGGAAATGCTGTGGTACGAATTTGGGAGCTACAGTGTGTGTGTGTTTGGGGGAAGACTTTGGGCATTACAGATTTCTAACCAACTTCTCTCTAATAAAGGGGGAATGTGGGTTGCTGTGGCACTTTAATCACATATTAACTGCAAACCAGTTAATATGTTAATTGGATTATCAACACGACTATATATTCTTAAGAGTTAGGTATGGTATTGTAAATAATATACCTAGTAGAGCAGAAGAGATTAAGAAGAAGTGGCAAAAATACACAGAACAACTATACAAAAAAGGTCTTAATGACCTGGATAAACATGATGATGTGATCACTCACCTAGAACTGGACATCCTGGAGTGTGAAGTCAAGTGGGCCTTCAAAAGCATTACTATTAACAAAGTTACTGGAAGTGATGGAGTTCCAGCTGAGCTATTTAAAATCCTAAAAGATGTTACTGTTCAAATGAAAGTGAAAGTCGCTCAGTCATGTCTGACTCTTTGCAACCCCATGGACTACACGGTCCACGGAATGCTCCAGACTAGAATACTGGAGTGGGTAGCCTTTCCCTTCTCCAGGGCATCTTCCCAACCCAGAGATCAAACCCAGGTCTCCCGCATTGCGGGTGGATTCTTTACCAGCTGAGCCACAAGGGAAGCCCATTACTGTTAAAGTGCTGCACTAAATATGTCAGCAAATTTGGAAAACTCAGAAGTGGCCACAGGACTGGAAAAGGTCAGTTTTCATTCCAGTCCCAAAGAAGGGCAGTGCCAAAGAATCTTAAACTGTACAATTAAGCATACAGTTGGGACTTCTGTGATAGCTCAGTTGGTAAAGAATCCACTTGCAGTGCAGGAGACGCCGGTTGGATTCCTGGGCTGGGAAGATCCGCTGGAGAAGGGATAGGCTACCCACTCCAGTATTCTTGGGCTTCCCTTGTGCCTCAGCTGGTAAAGAATCTGCCTGCAGTGCGGGAGACCTGGGTTCGATCCCTGGGCTGAAAAGATCCCCTGGAGAAGGGGAGGGCTGCCCACTCCAGATTTCTGGTCCAGAGAATTCCATGGGCTGTATAGTCCATGGAGTCGCAAAAAGTCAGACACGACTGAATGACTTCACTTTCACATTTTGTGCTCATTTCACATGCTAGCAAGGTTATGCTCAAATCTTCAAGGTAGACTTCAGCAGTACATGAACTGAGCTTCCAGATGTACAAGCTGGGTTTAGAAAAAGCAGAGGAACCAGAGATCAAATAGCCAACATCCGTTGGATCGTAGAGAAAGCAAGGGAATTCCAGAAAAATATCTACTTCTGCTTTATTGACTATGCTAAAGCCTTTGACTGTGTGGATCACAACAAATTGTGGAAAATTCTTCAAGAGATGGGAGTACCAGACCACCTTATCTGTCTCCTGAGAAACCTGTTTATGGGTCAAGAAGCACAGTTAGAACCAGACGTGGAACAACAGATTGATTCAAAATTGAAAAAGGAGTATGTCAAGGCTGTATATTATCACCCTGCTTATTTAACTCATATGCAGAGTGCATCATTCAAAATGCCACACTGAATGAATCACAAGCTGGAATCAAGATTGCTAGAAGAAATATCAACAATCTCAGATGTACAAATGATAGCACTCTAATGGCAGAAAGTGAAGAACTAAAGAGCCCCTTGATGAAAGGCTTGAAAGCCTTTCATCTTGATGAACTGATGAAAGAGAAGAGTGAAAAAGCTGGCTTGAAACTCAACATTCAAAAAATGAAGATCTTTGGCATCGAGCCCCAAATAAAAGGGTAAAAAGTGGAAGCAGTAGCATATTTTCTTTTCTTGGGCTCTAGAATCAACTGCAGATGGTGACTGCAGCCATGAAATTTAAAGATGCTTGCTCCTTTGAAGGAAAGCTGTGACAAACCCAGACAGCATATTAAAAAGCAGAGACATCACTTTTCCGACAAAGGTCCATATAATCAAAGCTGTGGCTTTTCCAGTAGTCATGTATGGATATGAAAGTTGGACTGTAAAGAAGGGTCAGCACCAAGGAATTGATGCTTTTGAATTGTGGTGCTGGAGAAGATTGTTGAGAGTCCCTTGGACTACAAGGAGTCCAAGGGACTCCTTGCACTGATTGATTTAGTCAGTCCTAAAGGAAATCAACCCTGGATATTCACTGGAAGAACTGATGTTAAAGCTGAAACTCTAATACTTTGGCCACCTGATGCAAAGAGCAGAAAAGACCTTGATGCTGAGAAAGTAAGAGGAGAAAGAGGGGATGCAAGGATGTTCCTTCATCCTTTGGAGGAGCAAAGCATGAGACGGTTAGATAGCGTCACTGACTCAATGGACATGAATCTGAGCAAACTTCTCCTCCTGCCATGCTGCAGTTCATGGAGTCTCAGAGTCGGCCAAGACTTAGCGACTGCAACAACAATAATGGCTGAAGAAACATTTATAGCAGGGGAAACGGGGGTACTTTTCCTAAATATTTTATTTCAACTTTAATGCAGTCTATTAGTTTTATTTATACTTTTTCTTGACTTATGAGTAATAGTGTTAGCGACTGTTGATTACTTATCTGGACTGGTTACTTTGTGATCTTTACAGAAACCCTTTGAAGCCTCGTTAACCTCTTTTATACTTGTTGAAGCTCAGAGAAATTACTCATATTCTCACAACTAATAACGGGTAGAGTCTAGATATATGCCAAGTTCTCTTTGGCCCCAAAGTCTTAGTTTTATTGCCCAAACCTAATCTTGGCTTTCTGATACGAAGTGCCATATTTGTGAAATGAAAATATTCTTGTGAAATGCTTACAGTCTTATTTATATGTGGCTACATGTCAATGAGATCTCTAAAAACAGACAGACTTTAAGCCCTGATTATTAGGAAAGTAAACTTATCTGAGCTTTCATTCTCTCATTTGCAAAATAAATATAATGGTCCTACCTCACTAAGGTTTATGAATATTAAATGGTACACATGGCAAGGTAGGTTCACTAAGGTCATGTTATTTTCTCTATTAAATTATTTTATTGCTTTTAATTTATATAGATCTAGTATTGCAGATTTCTGAGAAATTGGTAATGTTCTTGATTTCAGATACTTTATAGGATACATTTTAAATAATATTCCACCTTCTAAATTTAAATTTATTAATTGCTAGTTCTAAAAGTTCCTCTGTTCTTCTCCAGGGGATCTTCCCAACCCAGGGATTGAACCAGGTCTCCCGCATTGCAGGCAGACTCTTATACCATCTGAGCCATCAGGGAATCCCAGTTCTAAAATAAATAGAATGCTTTGAATTGTAGCTTCTTTTCTCCTTTTAGTTTTTGAACATTATTTTTCAAAAATTCTTTGTCCTTTCTTGCCATGCTGTGTGGCTTACAGTATCCAGTTCCTCAATCAGGGATCGAACCTGTCTCCCTTGCAGTGGAAGCACAGAGACGCAACCACTGGGCCACCAAGGGATTCCCTGTCCTTTTTGATTGATGTAGAAAGATGCAATCTGTAATGTAATAGTAGCAAAAAAGTATATATACATATGCTTTTTTATTTTATACACACACACACACACACACACGTGTCTCTGTGTGTACGTGCATGCTCAGTTGCTCAGTCATGTCCAACTCTTTGTGACCCCATGGACTATAGTCGGCCAGGCTTCTCTTTCCATAGAATTTCCAGGCAAGAATACTGGAGTTGGTTGCCATTTCCTACTAAGGAGATCTTCCCAACTGAGGGATCAAATCTGTGTTTCTGGTGTCTCCTGAATTGGCAGATGGACTCTTTACCACTGTGCCACCTGGGAAGCCCATATTTATATATGTAAATATAAGAATATATGTAATATATAAGTATTATGTGTTCATATATATATATGTGTGTATATATATATATATATATATTTATCAATGGATTAGTTTGCTGTTCTACTACTACCTTGTGATCATCCTTGAATATTGTGAACAGCATAGGGATTTTTGTTAGTTAAGGATCTCATTGTTTCTTGCCTGAACTACTGCGATAGTCTAACTGGTCTTTCCACCTCCATTCTTGCTTCCTCTCAGATTCATCCACCACAGTATGCCAGACTGACTTTGTGAAATGTGATTTTCTGTCATTCTCCTACTGAACAGTGGTTCTCAATGACCTACAAGATAAAATTTAAGAATCTTTGTATGGCATTCTAGTTCTTCCGTAATCTGGCCTGTACATTGTCAATCTCCTTTTCTATCTCTCGTCATCTCTATGCTTACATTCTAGTAATAATAATAATAATCTATTATACCAGTGGTACCTCACACCTCACCCCCTTTACCATATATCAAAGTATTGTTTCACCTTCAATCCTTTGTTCCTGTTATTTGTTCCCTTATTTTGAATGTTCTTTTCCCTGTTATTTATCTCCCTAACTTCTCATCTTTTAAGATCTAGCTCAGGTATCCTTTCATGTCCAGTGTAATTAACCCTGACTTCCCTCCCTGACCTGCTTCTGGGCTGGGCTAAGTGAATGGCCCCCTCTGTTATCAGAGCACATGGCATAAACGCATTGACCGTATGACTACCACTTTCTACTTAGATATTTGTCTTTCTCTTAGGCTGTGTGTCCTCCAGGACAGGGACTGCATCTTGTTTCCTCTTTCATCAACACAGTGCCTGGGAAAATAAGCGTTCCATAAATCTTTGTGGAATGAATCAAACAGTCCTTATTTTATTTAAATATTTTAAAATTATTATTAATTTTTTGCCACACCTTGCAGATTGTAGGATTTGAGTTCCCCAACCAAGGATTGAACCCCAGCCTGCCACAGTGAGAGCACAGAGTCCTAACCACTGGACCACGAGGGAATTTTCAGTCCTGTATTTTAGAAGGGAAAGATTTGTAGAGTCAATTAAAGGTGATAATTGGCCTCTAGTCACTTCTTTGGGCCCTGCAGTTCTCTTTTAAGAAGTTAATCTTTTTTTCCTTCTGCACTGGGTCATCATTACCGTGTGTGGGCTCTCTGTAATTGCAGCAAGTGGGGCTATGCTCTAGTTGTGGCATGGGGCCTTCTCCTTGTGGTGGCTTCTCTTTTTGTTGGCTGTGGGCTCTGGGTACGAGAGTTTATGTAGCTGTGATGCACAGGCTCAGTTGCTCTGCAGCATATGGCATCTTCCCAGATCAGGGATCGAACCTATGTCCCCTGCATTGGCAGGTAGATTCTTTTTTTTTTTTTGGCAGGTAGATTCTTAACCACTGGACCACCAGGGAAGTCTGGCCCTCTAGTTCTGAAGATATACGAATACACTCTTATACGCAGAGAGAGCTTGATTAATTAGCAACAGTTTTATTACCTTCTAGAGGATTCCTACCTTCGCAGTTTATGATTTTCAATAAAGAGGTGGATTCTATGTGTGCATTCTCAGGAGTCCCTTAGCTCAAGACTGTGGATAATCTGCTCCTTAAGATGTGGAGGATTATCAGGTTGACTCTCTGGTCCATACTCATCTCTGCCCCAGCTTCATTCCTTCTGACCCATTTTATTAATTTCTTAGATGTTACCTGGTTTCTTCCATGTATGGCATCTATATATAATCCAGCGTGGCTACCTTTTGCCTTGTAGGGGTTCTGGTTAAGATAGCATTTAAACCATAAATGTGTTTGTTCATGTCTGACTTTGTTAGTACTCCTCCAACCTTTTGATTTTCAAATAAACTTTTTAAAGGTTTGCATAATTCATTCTAAATATAAAGGCATCTTTTGATATTGGTTTAGGTATAGTTATGTTCTCTGCTAGGTATTAATGGTGGTCCTGTAATCCTACAGCTTCTTTAAATTCATCATTTTAGGCATTTTTAAGTCCTTAAAGTTATAATTTGCTTAAAGTTACATTGCCTGACTGTTTGAGACCCTATAGACTGTAGCCCGCCAGGCTACTCTGTCCATGGGATTTTCCAGGCAAGAATACTGGAGTGGGTTGCCATGCCCTCCTCCAGGGGATCTTTATTATTATTGTTTCCTTTCCTATATTCCTCATTGCCACGAGTTTGACCTTTAAAAATTCTTTTTACTGTCATTTTAGAGGAGTTTGGGGGTGGGGTGGGGCAAGGGGTTAGATATGCACATTCAACCTTTATAAAAAAATCACAAGTTATAAATTTATCCAGAATTTTTAATGAGTTTTAATCATCTTGAATGTTCTTCATTTTACTGGTTTGTGGGTGTGTATGTTTTGCCTCAAAAGACCATTCTCATGTGTTTTCATTAACTGTGCAATTATCAACCAGCATCTACAAGGATACCCATTCCCGCTTTTTAAAAATTTTCCTTAAACTAGTTCAAGTTATTTTAAAGACTCCAAATAACTTATTTTTTAATTGTATACTTTTTTTTTTTTTTTTAATTGTATACTTTTTAAATACAAATCTGGTATATACTATCATGGGGAAAATTTAAGCAGTACCAAAGTGTATAAAGTAAAAAGCCATCTCCTTTCTCTTCATACTCATCCTTTATTGCTTTTCTCCTCACACTCGTACTTCAGAGGTAATCATTGTTTATAGCATAGCCTTTTAGACTTTTTTTCTATACACAGCACACATATATATAATTGTATGTATATATTTTACGTATTTAATTAAGTGATACTATAAAGTTGTTCTGAGCTTGAGTCTTTTAACTTTGTGCTTACAAAAACTATTAGCTGTGATCATGTTGATATGGTTGTTAAATATCATTAGCTATATCCACATTGACATTTGTTGTTGTTGTTTAGTTGCCAAGTCGTGTCCAGCTCTTTGCAACCCCATGGTCTGTGGCCCGCCAGGCTCCTCTGTCCCTGGGATTTTCCAAGCAAGAGTACTAGAATGGGTTGCCGTTTCCTTCTCTAGGCGATCTTCCCAACTTAGGGATTGAACCCAGGTCTCCAGCACTGGCAGGAGGATTCTTTACTACTGAGCCTCCAAGGAAGCCCCTACATTGATTGACATTAGGTTGTTTCTAATTTTTCACTACCAAGAATAATGCTGCAGTAAATAACCTTGAAAATTTCCTCTTGATACATATATTTTTGTTAATTTGTTTATTTCTATAGGCTAAATTTCTAGAAGTGAAATTTTGAATAGAATGTTATTTATGTATACAGTTTTTATTATTTTTCAAAATTTCTTTCCAGAAAAGGTTGTACCATTTTATACAACCACCAGCAGTGTGTAAAGGTGTTTCCTCACCAGCTAGTTATTAGTTTTTGTCAGTCAAGATAATACATAACTCTCTGACAATTCAGTGTTCTCCAAGGCCTGAATCTGTATTACTATGATGATCCACAAGGTGGGGCTAATTTTCTAGACATCTACATACTCAGACTGGGCTTAAGGAACGCAGTTTACAAAGTACAGTCACAGTATCTCCCCAAGAAGGATTTTTGGACATCGTCACTAACTATAAATTATTCCTTCAATTTGAGAGTATGATATTTTCCCAGAGATTGATTAAACGAACTATCATGTGGTAATTGATACAGTATATCACAGACATCTAAATATCTAACAGCTCTAATGTGATAAATATGTGTCATAATAAAATGCTATAAGATTATAAGATTACTGTCTTAAATTTCAAATGAATTCATTTCAATTTACTCCATGATTTATATACCGCTTTCAAGAACAGTAAAGAAAAACAACCATTAAATGTCTAGTGAGTGCCCAAAAAAAAGAATAGTGAAAACATAAAATACAACCCTTTGGTTTATCTGTAGGCTACTTCTTCCTACTCATAGTTCCAAGGCCCAGGTTAGAAGCTTTTATTCTATGATTTTGTCATGTAAAATAGAATTTATGAAGACAGAATAGTTTTGTTTTAGAGCATAGGTTCTACAACCAGAATGCCAGGATTCAAATCTGGGCTGTTCTATTTTACTGGCTGATCTTAATGGTGCTATTTGACCTTCTATACCTTTGTTTCCTCGTCTTTAAAGGGAGATAATAACAGTACCTACCTTCCTCTTAGGGTTACTATGAGGATTAAATGAACAGTGTGTGAGTGTGTATGTGTATGACTCAGAATAGCATGCAGTTTTAAAATTGTGCATAAATGTTAGTTATTGGTTGGTAGTATTAATGCTATTAATTTATAAACTGAAACTTGAATAACTGTCATGGAGATTTTCTCAAAACATATTTGGAAAGAATTTTCCCATTAGTATTTTCTCTGGAACATACAGGATAACGTCTTCAGCTTACCATCTGGTATCTGAGATTTCAAATGACATCTTTATGCTGTTATTCTTTAGTTTCTCAATACACATTCAGTGAAGAATGAGTCATTTCTTGGTGTTCAATTTGGAGACTGGTTAAACTTATTCATTAGTATAGTGGTGTTATCTTCAGACCAGGCACATTAACATCATCTGAAACTTGTTAGAAATGAAACTTCCTGGATTCTACCCCAAAACTACTAAACATGAAACCTTGAGAATACGGTTTAGCAGTTTGTTTCAGCAAACCCTCCTGATGATTCTGATGCATGCTAAGGTTTGATAACCACTGCTTTAGGAAATAATTAAGAACTTAACATGGTTTTTAGTATACATGCCAAGGATTACTCATTAGACCATATGATTTTATTGACATTGCTCTGTTGAAACAAACTTTTTAAAATGGTCCTTTCTCTTTTCTTTAGAAATGGTGAGACTTTAGGCAATAATTTAACTTTTACATATTTAGAGGATTTTTATTGTATATATTTTAAATGCCATCTAGTAGATAGAATTACCAGGCTTTGTCTGCATAGCTGTAAAGAAACTTTCTTGGAAAAATTTAAAACATTTTGTAGAGAATGTACGATTGATAAATTGGGTGAAGCTTGAAAGTAAAAGAGGAGAGTGAAAAAGTTGGCTTAAAGTTCAACATTCAGAAAACGAAGATCATGGCATCCGGTCCCATCACTTCATGGCAAATAGATGGGGAAACAGTGGAAACAGTGACAGACTTTATTTTGGGGGGCTCCAAAATCACTGCAGATGGTGACTGCAGCCATGAAATTAAAAGACTCTTACTCCTTGGAAGAAAAGTTATGACCAACCTAGACAGCATGTTAAAAAGAAGAGATGTTACTTTGTCAACAGAGGCATGTCTAGACAAGGCTATGGTTTTTCCAGTAGTCATGTATGGATGTGAGAGTTGGACTATAATGAAAGCTGAGCGCCGAAGAATTGAAACTTTTGAACTGTGGTGTTGGAGAAGACTCTTGAGAGTCCCTTGGACAGCAAGGAGATCCAACCAGTCCATCCTAAAGGAAATCAGTCCTGAATGTTCATTGGAAGGACTGATGCTGAACCTGAAACTCCAATACTTTGGCCTCTTTATGCGAAGAACTGACTCGTTGGGAAAGACCCTGATGCTGGGAAAGATTAAAGGCGGGAGTAGAAGGGACGACAGAGGATGAAGTGGTTGGATGTCATCACCGACTCAGTGGACATGAGTTTGAGTAAACTCCGGGAATTGGTGATGGACAGGGAGGCCTGGCGTGCTGCAGTCCATGGGGTCGCCAAGAGTTGGACACAACTGAGTGACTTAACTGAACTGAACTGAAGCCAAAAGTTAGTTTAGAACAAACTTATATGTACTCATTTTAACCTACCAGTTTAGTAGTATTTGATATATTAGTTTCTTACTGCTATAGTGATACACAAAATGGTGAGAGATGATATAAAAAGATGAAGTTTAATAGGACTACAAAACTAATTAAAATTGAAGCAGGAGTTGGGGAGAAGGAAGTGCTGTAGCTTACTAAAATATGTGAAAATGTTAAAGGGGATTTAGATAACAGCTCAATGTGAATTCATGTGATATAGCCTCCAGAACAGCTGGAATCCTAATCCTTTTGCATTAACAAAAGATGAATATATAGACTATGAGAAGTGATAGTCTGCTTGGAATCCTGTTTCTTGGCATCATACTTTAAAAGGAATAAAGGATTGGAATTCACTAAGAGCAGAATGAACAGATGATAAGGGGGCTGAAACCATGCTAAATAAGGAACACTTGATGGTACTGAATATCGACAGTACTGGGAGGTTTAGCTTGCCTCAGAAGGATCCCAAGTGCTAGAAAGGAAAAAGTCCTCCCAGCAAAAGTCCTTCAGGGTTAATTTTTGCCCTTCTGCATTAATTTTATTTGCTCTCTGCTGCTTTTTCTCTAAAATCAGTAAGTCTGCTGACTTGGGGGCCTTGTGACCAGGGAGTCACTACCACATGCTTTGTTGTACACTGGAGAGAAGATTGGGGTAGCTACGTATTCTGGAAAATGGTGATCAGACCCTTCTCCAAGGTCACATCAAATACTCAGAGTTTGAGAGTAGCTCTGAAATAACGCTCATTTTATGAGTGTGTTCTTTCCCTCTCCTTTGGTCTCTTCATTAGACCCTTTTGCTGGCCTGCTTTTTTTACACCTCCAGTGTGATAGCCAATTAGCTTCCCTCATCTGTGCTCTTGTTCTCTTCTGTAATAGGAGATCTAAGGGCAGATACCTTTTTCCTGGGGTAAAACAAGCTCTGTGTTTTTCCCTACTTTAGGACTACCCATGTCTGCACTTTGCCTCTCATGAGAAGCGCAGATATTAACCCACCAACTGAGAAATTACAAAACAGAGAAGTTCACTAGGGCTCTGATCTCTTCTTTTTAGCTGCAATGATATGGGGGAGGAGGTTTTATGAAACTTGGGAATCTGCTAAGATATATAGGGGTTCTGTCTTATCTAATGCAGCTGACCAGCTGTATAGCCAGAGACATTGACCAGATATATCTTTCAGCTCCATCTTTTGGTAACTTGGAGCATGGGATTGAGGGGAGTAGGAGGTAGGAATCGCCCAGGTTTCTGACTTGCATGATGATGATGGTGAAGGGCTTTCAAACATAGTAGGGAATAGAGAGGGGTACAGACTTTGAGGGGGAAGACTGATGCATTTAACCGTGGAATGGCTCAGGAGTAAAGAATCTGCCTGCCAACACAGGAGACATGGGTTCAATCCCTGAGTTGCAAAGATCCTGAGGAGAAGGGCATGGCAACCCATTCCAGTATTCTTGCCTAAAGAATCCCATGGACAGAGGAGCCTGGCGGGCTATAGTCCATAGGGTTGCAAAGAGTTGGAAATGACTGAAGTGACTTAGCATGCATGCATACATGCTGTGTTAGGATGTCCTAAGACGTATCCACAAGAATATATCTAATAAATAATTGGATAAAACAATCTGAAAGTTAGGAAGAAGACAAATTAAAGAGTTCTTCAACCACAAGAATGAGTGGGATTTCTGTGGATATAATGTAGCCTCCAGTTCAGTTCAGTTGCTCATGTCCATGGACTGTAACATGCCCGGCCTCCCTGTCCAACACCAACTCCCGGAGTTTACTCAAACTCATGTCCATTGAGTCAGTGATGCCATCCAACCATCTCATCCTCTTGTCGTCCCCTTCTTCTCCTGCACTAAATCTTTCCCAGCATCAGGGTCTTTTCCAGTGAGTCAGTTCTTCATATCAGGTGGCCAAAGTATTAGAGTTTCAGCTTTAGTGTCAGTCCTTCCAATAAATATTCAGGACTGATCTCCTTTAGGATATACTGGTTGGATCTCCTTGCTGTCCAAGGGACTCTCAAGAGTCTTCTCCAACACCACAGTTCAAAAGCTTAAATTCTTCAGTGCTTAGTTAGCTTTCATTGTAGTCCAACTCTCACATCCATACATGACTACTAGAAAAACAATAGCCTTGACTAGATGGACCTTTGTTGATAAAGTAACATCTGTGCTTTTTAATATGCTGTGGAGATTGGTCATAACTTTTCTTCCAAGGAGCAAGCGTCTTTTAATTTCATGGCTGTAGTCACCATCTGCAGTGATTCTGGAGCCCAAAAAAATGAAGTCTGACACTGTTTCCACTGTTTCCCCATCTATTTGCCATGAAGTGATGGGACCAGATGCCATGATCTTAGTTTTCTGAATGTTGAGCTTTAAGCCAACGTTTTCACTCTCCTCTTTCACTTTCCTCAAGAGGCTTTTTAGTTCTTCTTCACTTTCTGCCATAACAGTGGTGTCATTTGCATATCTAAGATTATGGATATTTCTCCCGGCAGTCTTGATTCCAGCTTGTGCTTCATCCAGTCCAGCATTTCTCATGATGTACTCTGCATATAAGTTAAATAAGTAGGGTGACAATATATAGCTTTGATGTACTCCTTTCCCGATTTGGAACCAGTCTGTTGTTCCATGACCAGTTCTAACTGTTGCTTTTTGACCTGCATACAGATTTCTCAGGAGGCAGGTCAGGTGGTCTGGTAGTCCCGTCTCTTGAAGAATTTTGCACAGTTTGTTGTGAACCACACAGTCAAAGGCTTTGGCATTGTCAATAAAGCAGAAATAGATGTTTTTCTGGAACTCTCTTGCTTTTTTGACGATCCAACGGATGTTGGCCATTTGGTCTCTGGTTCCTCTGCCTTTTCTAAAACCAGCTTGAACATCTGGAAGTTCATGGTTCACATACTGTTGAAGCCTGGCTTGGAGAATTTTGAGTATTACCTTGCTGGTGTGTGAGATGAGGGGAACTTTGCGGTACTTTGAGCATTCTTTGGCATTGCCTTTCTTTGGGATTGGAATGAAAACTGACCTTTTCCAGTCCTCTGGCCACTGCTGAGTTTTCCAAATTTGCTGGCATACTGAGTACAGCACTTTCACAGCATCATCTTTTAGGATTTGAAATAGCTCAGTGGGAATTCCATCACATCCACTAGCTTTGTTCTTAGTGATGCATCCTAAGGCCCACTTGACTTCTCATTCCAGGATGTCTGGCTCTAGATGAGTGATCACACCATCGTGATTATCTGGGTCATGAAGATCTTTTTTATGTAGTTCTTCTGTGTATTCTTACCACCTCTTCTTAATATCTTCTGCTTCTGTTAGGTCCATACCATTTCTGTCCTTTATTGTGCCCATCTTTGCACGAAATGTTCCCTTGGTATCTAATTTTCTTGAAGAGATTTCTAGTCTTTCCCATTCTGTTGTTTTCCTCTATTTCTTTTCATCGATCACTGAGGAAGACTCTTGGCTCTCCTTGCGATTCTTTAGAAGTCTGCATTCAAATGGGTATATCTTTCCTTTTCTCCTTTGTCTGTTACTTAAGCGAAAGGCAAAGGAGAAAAGGAAAGAACGTAGCATTAGAAGTCAACTAAGAGAAGAATCTGGAATTTAAATGAAGAAAGGGAAATCTGTGAAGAGAGACAGAGAAGGAAAGATCTGAAAGTAAGAAAAACCAGAAAAGCCGCCTCTGCAAGCAGCAAAACACGAGGGGGAAAGAATTGGAAGAAGGAAGATGTATCAGTAGTATCGGATATTGAAGAGTAAAATAACTCAAAGCTGCCTGTTAGATTTGATAATTGAGGAATCATCATCTTTCTGTGAACAGTTTCATTTAAGTGGCAGGAGGATAAGCCTGATTATGTGTCTTGAGGTCTAACAGCAAGATTGAGGAACTGAAAACATCCTGTGTAGAAAATTCTCTTAAGTTTAGAAGAGGAAAGATAAAATGGTCATTAAATTCCTGTAAAGCCTGTGATGCAGGCCTTCTTTTTTAATCCCTTAATGCCTGACCAATCTCCCAAGAGGACAACTTCTCACACAGCCACACAAGCACTAGGACTTGCTTAGAAACCTAGGCCATGACCAATTTAGCCGATACTAACTTTTCTGCTACTTCGCACATGTTATTTAACATGCATGCGTATCAGCTTGCTGTGAGGATATTCCAGATCATGTATGCTATAATAAGTTCATGTTCTGTGTGTGTTTCTTGTCCAAAAACTAATGTTACAAATAACTGAATGGTAACATCATTTTAAGACTAATCTTAATCCATCTACAATGTACTTTTTAAAAACTTTAATCATACGCAAACTTTATTATTAAAAGTTAAAAAGATCCCTCCTCTTCCCCTTATGAAACTAATCATGCTGCATCAGTATGCTGAGACCACTGATGTTCATCTGAACTGAGTAGTAGTTCACTAACGTTAATGCATCCAAAGCCTTAGTCAGATTGAACCAAATGTTTCCCACTGGTTCTGAGTATTCCCCGGCTGGCAATTCATGACCTCTGGGTGTTTACTATCCTTATTCAGTTGCTTTCAGCTTTTTACTACGAGTACTGTTGTGGGCTTCCGTGCTAGCTAAGATGGCAAAGAATCTGCCTGCAATGCAGGAGACCTGGTTCAATCCCTGAGTCAGGAAGATCCCCTTGAGAAGGGAATAGCCACCTACCTACTCTACTCTAGTATTCCTGCCTGGAGAATTCATGGGCAGAGGAGCCTGGCAGGCTACAGTCCATGGGGTCACAAAGACTCAGACACAACCGACTGACTAACACACACACACACATACACACACACACACTGTTGTGGGGGCCTTGACAAGTTTTTTTTTCCTGTGTAAGGGCTATCCTTAACGAATTTAGGGAAAGTGTTTTCAGACCTGGAAGCAGAAAAGCTGTCTGCTGACTTGGGTCTCTGACTTCGTCATCACCTTTATATACTGGTAACCCACTTCCTACCCAAGCAAGTATACAAGTGGAAATCCATAGCTGCCATGTAATTAGGGGTTCTACTCTATCTACTTCACTCCCTAGCGTTATTGCTGTTTTAGTTGGCACCTGGCAAAACCGTATATTTAATAGGAGGCTATATAGAACACAGGCTGACCAGTGGGTTTTTAACCTCTGAACATTTTAACTGTTGACTCCCCCATTCTCTTTGAATCCTTCTTCTGAAAGTCATTCTAAATGTCAGCTTCTTACCAGGAGCCCCCTTAGAAATCTTTTATTCTCTCCATCTTTGCTGGGCATCATCTTAGTAAACTTCCTTAGCTTCTCCAGAATGCTAAGAACCAAATGACTTTAATGAAGAAACTAAAGATTGGAGCAAGCACAAATTTATTCTATTTTCTCTACCTGGGATCCTGGGAGCACAGAACTGCAGCCATCTCACTAGTTAAGGAAAATAGCCCTGGACCTCCGAATCTCAATTTTTGTTTTACTAAAAATCCTGTTTTTCTAAAATAATCATGATATAGTTTTACTAATGATCCCTTTATGCAGCTATAAAGTGTCAGATTTCATCCTTGTGTTTGGGCCTTGGATTTTTGCCCTTTTAATCATGTCTTTCACATATATTAAATGCAACTTGTCTAGAATTACTTCAAGCAACTTCTTCCTCAACTTACTTTTTTCTTTCTTTCAGTAACTAATACGACAATGTCCTCTGTTGCCCAAGACAGAAACCTGGGAGTCATACCTGAGTTCTCCATCTCCAACCCTCATCACAGTCAATTTACTCTAGCTCTTAAATGTCTCAAAAAAAAAAAAAGTCTGTGCCTTACATCCTAATTGCCACCAGTCAGTCTTCATCTGTCAACTAGATCATTGTGACAGCCTCCTAACTGGTCTTATTGTCTCCAATCTTCTCTTTTATTCTCCTGATCAGAAATATTTTTTTAGAAATGCAAATCGATAATTTTATTCCTCTGCTTAAAATTCTTCAGTAATCTTACCAGTGTCCTTAGGAGAAAATCCAAACTTTTATAACATATGCCATATAAGGTCTCTCATAACCTACCTCATCTTTTTTTTAAATGGGAGTATAATTGCTTTACAATGTTGTGTTAGTTTCTCCCGTATAGCAGTGTGAACCAGCTGTAAGTATACACATGTTCCCCCCCGCTCTTGGGGCTCCCTCTCACCTCCCCCGTCCCACCCCTCTTGGTCATCATAGAGCACCGAGCTGAGCTCTCCGGTACCGTGCAGCAGTTTCCCGCTGGATATCTGTTTTACACTTGGTGGTATATATATATGTCAATGCTACCCTCGCAGTTCATCCCACCCGCTCCTACCTCATCTTTGGACCACTTTTCCCCTTCATATTCTCTTTCAGTTCTTTGTGCTACCATATTCATCCTCACTTTCAAATTTCAGTACTTATAATGCTTTCATTTTGAACTTCTTCTATATTTTGACCCAGTAACTCCTATTCATCCTTTCTTTATAATGCACACATGTTAAATACTACTTCTTTAGAGAAAAATTTCCTGAATCTCCAAACTAGATTGTCTTTGCTGTGTACTGCTGTTATATCCTTTACTTTCATCTAATAGCATTTAGTACATTTTAATTGTTAAATCTTTAGACTTTAAGTTCTGTGAGGAATCTAACCCTGCTATTTTGTTTGCTGTTGTGAGCTATTCAGAGATGAAATAAACTTTCGTGGGAGCATATATTTCCCATCACCAGTGTGTTCATGTGTCGGTTGAAATTGGAACTAAAATAGGGAAACTTTGGAGACCTTTTCAGTTCTTTCCAGTAAGGAGATTGTTTTTTACCAAGTAGTCAAGCATATACATATATAACTTTTAAAATAAAATCAATTTAAATGAATCTCACCTAATTGAACATTAATATTAAACACTGAATATGTAGTGACTAATGGCATTGTCAGTGACTAAGAACCTAAGAGATATTTCTAATTTTGAGTACTGTAACTGGAGTTTTTAAAATTAATGTTGTTTTCTTTTATTGCTTATAGGTGAAATGAATCAGAAGTACAAGGAGCTAAAAAAGAGGGAGGAAAATATGGACAGTAAGTGATAATCTTATAGATGTGAAAATGTTATATTCTCAGATAGTTGTTCATTTATACTAAATCAGAGATCTCACTTTGGGAAGATGCAGTGACTAATAATAAGTGCATAAGTGTGTACATTCAAAGCATTTGACTTGAAGTATTACTAAATATCTAGCATATGTCAGGGATGGGTAGAGAATTATAGAAAGATTTTGTACATGTGTATATATGTGTATGACTGTATGTTAGGGATAGATTCTAAAGCTAATATTTATGTTGATATCTGTATAGAGAGTCTATAGAGCACTCGTTGATTGAACATTGGATGTTCTCCTTTACATGCTTTACCTTTAATATCTTTCACCTTTTTTATGCTTTTCATAATACTTATCTCATTATGTATTAGCCCTCATCTCTGATTTTGTTTCTTGGTTCTGTCACTAACTGAAACTTCTGTTGTGGCTTCTCATTCACTTTTTTTTTTCCATTTATTTTTATTAGTTGGAGGCTAATTACTTTACAATGTTGTAGTGATTTTTGCCATACATTGACATGAATCAGTCATGGATTTACATGTGTTCCCCATCCCGATCCCCCCTCCCACCTCCCTCCCCATCCCATCCCTCTGGGTTGTCCCAGTGCACCAGCCCTGAGCACTTGTCTCATGCATCCCACCTGGGCTGGTGGCTTCTCATTCACTTAAAAAAAAAAAAATCTGAATTTTAACTTTGTAAATAGATGTTCACTTTAACTTATGTTGTACATTCAAAAGTTTATAAAAATTGACTATATTAATGATTACTAGTCTCTTTTAAATTATCATTTTTCTATAATTTGACATTTTTGTAAGTCTGATGTCAGTTGTTACCTTCATAGAATCATGTTATGAATCAGTAATGGCCAACTCTGGTTTAACAATATCCCAAGACTACTTTAAAAATCTCAACAAGTACCAAAAACTACCTCAAAATTAATTTGTTGTTTCATGCAAATAGTAAAATTATATTAAGTTAATTTTTGGAAGATCCATAGAAACATTTTAAGAATGTAAATAAGAGCAAATTATATACTAATTCTATATTAGAGAAGGAAAAGAATGATTTCTTAGAATATCTATTTATAATCTGAATAAATCACTAAACTTATTTAATTGAGACTATTTTGGCATTACAACGAAAATGCTCAGTTTTCAGGTAAAAAAGGTATAGTAGTATTTTCAGAAGTAAAGTTAGTGGCTAATTATAGATGTTAATAATTGCAGCTGTATCAATGAGATCGTAGTGTAAAACCATAGGAATTTTTCTTATCTCCATCTTATCAACTGTTGCTTCTGAGCCTGCATTTATAAATATTTAGTGTACTTGTATTAAGATCATACTAGTTAAACTTTAAAAGTTTGAAAGTATGTAGAAATGTTCTTATTGAGTAATTTAATTACCCTTGGGTTAAAAAATTAAAGTGATAGTTAAAAATTTGCTTTGAACTTCTAAAAAGTACACCTCAGGCCTACAAATCAGAGGTTGTATCAACAGTAGCCTTTCATCATATTTTTCACTCGACAGCTTTTATTGAGACTTTTGAGGAATCTAAGAACCAGGAACTGGAAAGGAAGGCACAGATAGAAGCCAACATTGTTTCGCTTTTGGAGCACAGTAGTCGAGTAAGTGCCATGTGCTGATCTTACTGCCTCACTGTTTTTACTGTGGTTCCTTATAAATGCAACTCAGAGACCGCAGATATTCGCGGTTGTGTAAGAGCACGGGACCTGATGGCTATCTCGATTCCTCAGAAATGTTCACTGAGCAGCCCCTGCTGTGTGGCACCATAGGAGGGAAATACACGATCTCTTCTCAACATCCTAAGTGTTTGAAAAATCCAGTTAGTTCCTATAATAGTATAGTTGAATCTTTCTACAGTGAAATAAAGCAAATATAAAAGAAACAATTCTGAATTTTAGTTTAACCTCTCCTTACTGAGAAATCTGACTTTGAATATCATGTATTCTTTTATAAAATATATATATGTAATGAATGATGTATTTCAAAAAAGAACTCCCTTTCAAAACATCCAGTCCTTTAGCAGAATTTTTAAGAGTTTTCTTGGAAAGTTAAATCAATGGAATTTTTTCCACTTTTATGTCTCTGCAAATACAGAATATAAATCGTATGAAACAGATATCCTCTATCACCAATCAAGAGCTGAAGATGATGCAGGATGATCTCAATTTTAAATCTACTGAAATGCAGAAATCACAGAGTACAGCTAGGAATCTGACTTCAGGTGAGAAAACACTAGATTTTAATGTCCTTTTTTTTCTGTAACAAATTGAAACTTTAAAAATCTCTTATTCTCTTTGATTTTTTTTAAAGACTGAGGATATAATTTATGATTGCCTATTGCTGCAGTCATTCATAGGCTCAGAATTTTGTGTGACGTTTTGTATCCACTTCATAGTAATTCATTGGCATATTCTCATTCATTTAACATTTATTGAATATTTTCTCTGTGCCTTTGCTATAATTTCGGTATACAGAGATTTTTAGGACTTGAAATGTCTCAGCTGGAATTTCTTCACCTCTACTAGCTTTGTTTGACTTCACACTCCGGATGTCTGGCTCTCGGTGAGTGATAAGACCATCGTGCTTATCTAGGTGAGCAAATTTGGAAAACTCAGCAGTGGCCACAGGACTGGAAAAGGTCACTTTTCATTCCAATCCCAAAGAAGGGCAATGCCAAAAAATGTTCAAACTACTGCACAATTGCATTAATTCACATGGCAGCAAGGTAATGCTCAAAATCCTTCAGGCTAGGCTTCAAAATTATGTGAATTAAGAAATTCCAGATGTTCAAGCTGGATTTAGAAAAGGCAGAGGAACCAGAGATCAAATTGCCAACATCCATTGGTTCAAATGCAGAAGACCCTGATTCCATTCCTGGCTCGGGAAGATCCCTGAAAAAGGGATAGTCTACCCACTCCATATGCATGGACTTTTCTGGTCGCTCAGACGGTAAAGCATCCACCTGCAATGTAGGAGACCTGGGTTCAATCCCTGGGTTGGGAAGATCCCCTGGAGGAGGGCATGGCATCCATTCCAGTATTCTTGCCTGGAGAATCCCCATGGACAGAGGAGCCTGGTGGGCTATGGTCCATGGGGTCACAAAGAGTCAGACACAACTGAATGACTCAGCACAGCACAGCACAGGAAAAGCAGGAGAATTCCAGAAAGACATCTACTTCTTCATTAATATGCTAAAGCCATTGACTGTGTGGATCACAACAAACTATGAAATATTCTTAAAGAGATGGGAATACCAAACTACCTTACCTGCCTCCTAAGAAACCTGTATGCAGGTCAAGAAGCAATAGTTAGAACTTGACGTGGAGCAACAGACTGGTTCTAAATTGGGAAAGGAGTACGTCAAGGGTGTATATTGTCACCCTGCTTATTTAACTATTATGCAAAGTACATCATGCGAAATGCCAGGCTGGATGAAGCACACGCTGGAATCAAGATTGCAGGGAGAAATATCAATAATCTCAGATATGCAGATGACACCACTCTAATGACAGAGAGCGAAGGGGAACTAAAGAACCTCTTGTTGAAGGTAAAAGAGGAGAGGGAAAAAGCTGGCTTAACACTCAACTTTCAAAAGATGAAGATCATGGCATTTGGTCCCATCACTTCATGTCACATAGATGGGGAAACAATGGAAACAGTGATAGACTTTATTCTCTTGGGCTCTAAAATCATTGTGGATGGCAACTGCAACCATTTGATTAAAAGACAGTTGCTCCTTGGAAGAAAAGCTATGACTAACCCAGACAGAGTTAATCTCCTAATCCACTGGAGAAGGGAATGGCAAACCACTTCAGTATTCTTTCCTTGAGAACCCCATGAACAGTATGAAAAGGCAAAATGATAGGACACTGAAAGAGGAACGCCACAGGTTGAAGGTGCCCAATATGCTACTAGAGATCAGTGGAGAAATAACTCCAGAAAGAATGAAGGGATGGAGCCAAAGCAAAAACAATACCCAGTTGTGAATGTGACTGGTGATAGAAGCAAGGTCTGATGCTGTAAAGAGCAATATTACATAGGAACCTGGAGTGTTAGGTCCATGAATCAAAGCAAATTGGAAGTGGTCAAACAGGAGATGGCAAGAGTGAATGTCAACATTCTAGGAATCAGCAAACTAAAATGGACAGGAATGGGTGAATGTAACTCAGATGACCATTATATCTACTACTGTGGGCAGGAATCCCTTAGAAGAAATGGAGTAGCCATCATGGTCAACAAAACAGTCCAAAATGCAGTACTTGGATGCAATCTCAAAAACGACAGAATGATCTCTGTTCGTTTCCGAGGCAAACCATTCAATATCACGGTAATCCAAGCCTATGCCCCAACCAGTAACGCTGAAGAAGCTGAAGTTGAATGGTTCTATGAAGACCTACAAGACCTTTTAGAACTACCACCCAAAAAGATGTCCTTTTCAATATAGGGGACTGGAATGCAAAAGTAGGAAGTCAAGAAACACCTGCAGTAACAGGCAAATTTGGTCTTGGAGTACAGAATGAAGCAGGGCAAAGGCTAATAGAGTTTTGCCAAGAGAACGCACTGGTCATAGCAAACACCCTCTTCCAACAACAGAAGGGAAGACTCTACACATGGACATCACCAGATGGTCAACACCAAAATCAGATTGATTATATTTGTTGCAGCCAAAGATGGAGAAACTGTATACAGTCAGCAAAAACAAGACCAGGAGCTGATTGTGGCTCACATCATGAACTCCTTATTGCCAAATTCAGACTTAAATTGAAGAAAGCAGGGAAAACGACTAGACCATTCAGTTAAGACCTAAATCAAATCCCTTATGACTATACAGTGGAAGTGAGAAATAGATTTAAGGGACTAGATCTGATAGAGTGCCTGATGAACTATGGACGGAGGTTCGTGACATTGTACAGGAGACAGGGATCAAGACCATCCCCATGGAAAAGAAATGCAAAAAGGCAAAATGGTTGTCTGAGGAGGCCTTACAAATAGCTGTGAAAAGAAGAGAAGCAAAAAGCAAAGGAGAAAAGGAAAGATATTCCCAGGTGAATGCAGCATTCCAAAGAATAGCAAGGAGAGATAAGAAAGCCTTCCTCAGTGATCAATGCAAAGAAATAGAGGAAAACAATAGAATGGGAAAGACTAGAGATTTCTTCAAGAAAATTAGAGATACCAAGGGAACATTTCATGCAAAGATGGGTTCGATAAAGGACAGAAATGGTATGGACCTAACAGAAGCAGAAGATATTAAGAAGAGGTGGCAAGAATCCACAGAAGAACTGTACAAAAAAGATCTTCATGACCCAGATAATCACAATGGTGTGTTCACTCACCTAGAGCCAGACATCCTGGCGTGCAAAGTAAAGTGGGCCTTAGAAAGCATCACTACGAACAAAGCTAGTGGATGTGATGGAATTCCCACTGAGCTATTTCAAATCCTGAAAGATGATGCTGTGAAAGTGCTGCACTCAATATGGCAGCAAATTTGGAAAAGTCAGCAGTGGCCACGGGACTAGAAAAGGTCAGTTTTCATTCCAATCCCAAAGAAAGGCAATGCCAAAGAATGCTCAAACTGCCACACAGCTGCACTCATCTCACATGCTAGTAAAGTAATGCTCAAAATTCTCCAAGCCAGGCTTCAGCAATACATGAACCGTTAACTTCCAGATGTTCAAGCTGGTTTTAGAAAAGGCAGAGGAACCAGAGATCAAATTGCCAACGTCCTCTGGATCATCGAAAAAGCAAGAGAGTTCCAGAAAAACATCTATTTCTGCTTTACTAACTATGCCAAAGCCTTTGACTATGTGGATCACAATAAACTGTGGAAAATTCTGAAAGTAATGGCATACCAGACCACCTGACATGCCTCTTGAGAAACCTATGTGCAGATCAGGAAGCAACAGTTAGAACTGGACATGGACCAACAGACTGGTTCCAAATAGGAAAAGGAGTACGTCAAGGCTGTATATTGTCACCCTGCTTATTTAACTTATATGCAGCATACATCATGAAAAACGCTGGGCTGGAAGAAGCACAAGCTGGAATCAAGATTGCTGGGAGAAATATCAATAACCTCAGATATGCAAATGACACCACCCTTATGGCAGAAAGTGAAGAGGAACTAAAGAGCCTCTTGATGAAAGTGAAAGAGGAGGGTGAAAAAGTTGGTTCAAAGCTCAACATTCAGAAAACTAAGATCATGGCATCTGGTCCCATCACTTCATGGGAAATAGATGGGGAAACAGTGGAAACAGTGTCAGACTTTATTTTTTTGGGCTCCAAAATCACTGCAGATGGTGATTGCAGCCATGAAATTAAAAGATGCTTATTCCTTGGAAGGAAAGTTATGACCAACGTAGACAGCATATTAAAAGGCAGAGACATTACTTTGCCAACAAAGGTCAACAAAAGTCAAGGCTATGGTTTCCAGTAGTCATGTATGGATGTGAGAGTTGGACTGTGAAGAAAACTGAGCTCCGAAAAATTGATGCTTTTGAACTGTGGTGTTGGAGAAGACTCTTGAGAGTCCCTTGGACTGCAAGGAGATCCAACCAGTCCATCATAGAGGAGGTCAGTCCTGAGTATTCATTGGAAGGACTCACGCTGAAGCTGAAACTCAATATTTGGCCACCTCCTGTGAAGAGTTGACTCATTGGAAAAGACCCTGTTGCTGGGAGGGATTGGGGGCAGGAGGAGAAGGGGATGATAGAGGATGAGATGGCGGATGGCATCACCAACTCGATGGACATGAGTTTGAGTAGAGTCCGGGAGTTGGTGATGGACAGGGAGGCCTGGCGTGCTGCGATTCATGGGGTCTCAAAGAGTCGGACACAACTGAGCAACTGAACTGAACTGAACTGAACCCAGACAGAGTGTTAAAAAGCAGAGACTACTTTGCCAACTAAGGTCTGTCTATTCAAAGCTATGGCTTTTTCGGTAGTCATGTATGGATGTGTGAGAGCTGGACAATAAAAAAGGCAGAGTGCCAAAGAATCAATGCCTTTGAAGTGTAGTGCTGGAGAAGACTAATGAGTTCCTTGGACAACAAGGAGATCAAATCAGTCAGTCCTAAAGGAAATCAACCCTCAGTATTCACTGGAAGGACTGATGGTGAAGCTGAAGCTCCAGTTCTTTGGCCACCTGATGTGAAGGGCCAAGTTATTGAAAAATATCCTGATGCTGGTGTTAAAAGCAGGAGGAGAAGGGGATGACAGAGGATGAGATGGTTCGATGGTATCACCAACTCAATGGACATGAGTTTGAGCAAATTCCGGGAAGTAGTGAAGGACAGGGAAGTCTGGAATTCTGCAGACCGTGGGGTTGCAAAGAGTCAGACCCAACTGAGCAACTGAACAATAGCAACAGAGATTTTTTTAAAAAATCCAGTCTATTTCTTCAAGAAGCTTTTCAATCTGGTAGAATGACAAACAATTGAAATATTATGAAACTGTACTTTGATATAAGCATAAAGAGCAATGGAGGTACACAGGGCTGGTATCCCTCTGGTCTTGGGTAATTAGGAGAGGTCCTGCAGGTGGCAATGTTTTCATTATAATTAGTTTGAATCATTATGACTAACATGAGATTAGAGCAGCACTGTCGGCAAGAAATGTGATGCTAGCCACATATATGATTTACATTTCAAAGCAAAAAAGGGACAGGTGATTGTTAATAATATATTTTGTTTAACCCAGTGTAAAAAGCACATAAAATTTACCGTCCTAAGAGTAAGTACATCTGTAAGTGTACAGTATAGTAAATTATCTGTACATTGTTATGTGACAGATATCTGAACATATTCATCTTGCAAAAGTGGTATTTATACCCATTGAACAGCAGCTCCCCATTTCCTCCTCCTCCTGAGCCCCAGCTAACCATAGTCTACATTCTGTGATTATGTTAAGCACCTCTTACAAATGGTATCATGCAATATGTGACTTTTTGTTACTGGTGTAGTTCACTTACCATGATGTTTCTCAGAGTTCATCTATGTTGTGACATGTGACAGGTTTCCTTTTTTTGAAGGCTGAGAAATGTTCTGAGCTGTGTGTGTGGTAGCTGCCACGTTTTCCTCATTCATTCATTTGTTGTCATTCAAGTTGTTTCTACCTCGAGGCTATTGTGAATCATACTTCAGTGAACATGAGTGTGCAAATCTCTCTTCACAATTGTCTTTTCAACTATTTTGGATGTATACAACTATGAATATTGTTACAACTTTACTTTCTTTTTTCTATAAGCTGAAGTATTTTATGTTTAATTATTTCATCTAAGAAACTTCTCTTTTGTGTTTTAGGCCATAGTTTAAAATTTTTCATTGTCTAAGTTCAGTATTAATTCAACAAGTTTTTGCCCCCTTTAAGCTATCTTTGTATAAGAAACATACATTTTTAAAGGGTAAATATCTGAACTAGCAAATGAATTCAATAATCAGAACCTTATATTCCTTTTATATTTTTCTATTTTGTATTTATATGTCTTTGAAAAGCCTAGTTAATAAAAAAATGAGAACGAGTTTCAGTGGAGATAAAAATTCAGTTTATTACTCTGATAAGGATTTTACTGAAATTTTCCCTTTTAACGCTTGAATTATCTGACCCCTACAATCAATTTCATTTTCTGTGCTCAGTTACGTTTTTTAAAAAACTTATTTTGTATTGGGGTGTAGCCAGTTAACAATGGTGTGGTAGTTTCAGGTGAACAGAGAAGGAACTCAGCCATACAGGTACGTGTATCCATTCTCCCCCAAACCCCTCTCCCACCCAGGCTGCCACAGACTCTGAGCAGCGTTCCATGTGCTGTGCGGTAGGTCCTTGTTGGTTATCCATTCTAGACATTAATAGAGCAGTACTGTCCTCAGGTGTTTTCAAGTGTTCATTTAAGCCATGCATATACATTGTTTTTCTTATAGTTTCTTAACACCATCCCCCATAAGAAACTTCTATCTGGATATCACCGTAAGAGGTTTAGAATATTTTGATTCATCTTTCAGAGATAATGAATTTTACATCCCCTTTTTGTGAACTGCCTTCCTTTGGCCCTTGAACTTATGATTGAAACTCACCTACCTAATTTTCTTAGTGTACTCTATGTTTCTTAATGGGGAAAATCACTCCCCAGGGGGAAAATTACTTCTTGGGAGGAGGGTGAAAAAAAATTTTAGACACTAATTTTATAATGGTTTGTGTTCCTCCAGAGGGTCGTTGTACATAAACAGATGCACATCTATAATATAAAAACTTCATGGAGGTGACTGAGAAAACAGTAGTCTACAAACAGTTCCTTTGGGGGACAACAATGGAAAAAAATGATTAAGAAACACTGATAAACTGCATGAGTGAAGAGGCAAGGAACCTGTCAGCAATAGTTTTTATTTATATTTTTGGAAAGGAAACTCCAGAGAATAAACAAATGCACTGATGGCAGAATATTTCAGGAACATTTCCCCAGGTCAAAGTGGCTCCTTCTGAGATTTTGCTACTATGTACACACTGCTTGGTAAACTTTTCAACTTCATAGCATATCAGAAGGAACTAGTCTGCATCCTCTTCCTGTCTCTTCTCTTGGAGAAGGTTTTAGCTTTTCATGGGGACCTGCTGTTAAAGGAAGATAAACTTTATACCAACCAGCCATTTTCTCCCTTTCTCTAGGAAGAGCAATATATGTAGTTTTTAAATGTATTTCCCTAATATATCTTTAAATTAAACTTGTAGTTAGATTTATGTAGCTTTTTACTGAACAGTCAAAATATGCAAAGTACATTTCCTATTTGGAGCATTGAAACACCATAAGCCTCAGTGACTTTGATTCATTGCTTTGATTCTCATCTTAACTATTTCCAACCCTAGTAGAAATATGAATCCAACAAAACAAAAGGCCTCTCAACAACACTTAAGTCCATGTATATCTTATAATGTCAATATTGTTGAGCCTTTAGATTCTTTAAAGGAACAGAGGAAATGTTCACATTTAATTATACCAACTTAGGACAAATTTGGTTGGTAACAACCTTCTTTCTTATTTCTTAAATCAGTGTCTTCTGAAGCTTTTTTTTTTTTTTTTACTGTTTGATATTTAATATCCTATGTGATTTTGTCATAATAATAAGCTATCAGTCACTTAGTTCTTGAACATATTTTTATTATTATGTCACCTTCCAGGTATATTTTAATCTTTCTGATTTTTTAGGTAGTAGAGAAAGGTTTAATAGCAGCTTTGTATTTGATTTTTCTATTAGGGAATCTGTATAGATAATAAAAATTAATTCCAAGGAAATTTGGATAAATCTTACATGAAAAAACCAACTTACTTACCCATTGCCTGCCCTGTATAAGAGAGATATCCTGGTAAGAAGTGCCAAAAATCTGTGTATAAACACTAACCAGATACTTACCTGGCTACTGAAATGTATATGCATAGAGTGGACTTTATGGGACCTAGGAAGAAGCAGAATTTGAAAGAACTGAATACAGAGATTTCAGATGCGATGCACTCCAAAGGAGAAAAGTTTAGAGTTTTATTTAGTTCGGAAAAGTTAATTGTTCATTTATAATATAAATCAACAGTCGTCAAAGGAGCAGAATATGGAGTCTCTAACATCATTTAAAATGTCCATTATACCATAAAAATTTAGTAATGTAGAGAAAGAAGAAAGTGTGAGTCAAGAGGAAAAGCAGTCACTATATACTAAACCTGATATAATCCAGATATTAAAATGAAAAGGACTTTAAAAGTTACAAGCATATTTAAGGGCTTGAAGGAAAATAAAATCATAATAAATGAACAGATGGAGAATCCCACAGAGAAATGAATATAACAAAAAAAAGAAACCAACTGCAAATTCTAGAGTTGAAAATATAACTAAAATGAAAAATTTACTGATCATAACAGAATATAGAAGACAATAGGAAAAGAGAATCAGTGAACTTAAAAGATAAATAAATAGAAATTAACTAACCTGAATAAGAAAAAAGAAAGAGTAGAGCCTACATGATCTGTGCAACAATTTTAAGCAGTCTAACTTACATGTATTTGGAGTCCCAGAAAGAAGAAAGGGACAGAAAATGGGGGAGAAAAGGTAGTTGGAATAATGGCTGAAATTTTTCTGAATTTGATGAAAAAAATTTTACAGACCTAGATCAGGAAGCAACAATTAGAACTGGACATGGAACAACAGACTGGTTCCAAATAGGAAAAGGAGTACGTCAAGGCTGTATATTGTCACCCTGCTTATTTAGCTTATGTGCAGAGTACATCATGAGAAACGCTGGGCTAGAAGAAGCACAAGTTGGAATCAAGATTGCCAGGAGAAATATCAATAACTTCAGATATGCAGATGACACCACCCTTATGGCAGAAAGTGAAGAGAAACTAAAAAGCCTCTTGATGAAAGTGAAAGAGGAGAGTGAAAAAGTTGACTTAAAGCTTAACATTCAGAAAACTAAGATCATGGCATCTGGTCCCATCACTTCATGGGAAATAGATGGGGAAACAGTGGAAACAGTGTCAGACTTTATTTTTTTGGGCTCCAAAATCACTGCAGATGGTGATTGCAGCCATGAAATTAAAAGACGCTTACTCCCTGGAAGGAAAGTTATGACCAACCTATATAGCACATTAAAAAGCAGAGATATTACTTTGTCAACAATGGTCCATGTAGTCAAGGCTATGGTTTTTCCAGTAGTCATGTATGGATGTGAGAGTTGGACTATAAAGAAAGCTGAGTGCAGAAGAATTGATGCTTTTGAACTGTGGTGTTGGAGAAGACTCTTGAGAGTCCCTTGGACTGCAAGGAGACCCAACTGGTCCATCCTAAAGGAAATCAGTCCTGGGTGTTCATTGGAAGGACTGATGTTGAAGCTGAAACTCCAATACTTTGGCCACTTGATGCGAAGAGCTGACTCATCTGAAAAGACCCTGATGCTGGGAAAGATTGAGGGCAGGAGAAGAAGGGGACGATAGAGGATGAGATGGTTGGATGGCATCACCGACTCAATGGACATGAGTTTTGGGTAAATTCCAGGAGTTGGTGATGGACAGGGAGGCCTGACATTCTGCGGTTCATGGGATCGCAAAGAGTTGGACACGACAGAGCAACTGAACTGAACTGAAGTGAAGAAGCTCTTCAAACCCCAAACAGAGTTAATATAAAAACTACTCACGTAAGTTGCATTTCATGACTGCTGAAATGCAACAATAAAGAGTAAAAAATAAAAGGAGCCAGAGAAAAATAATATGTATATACAGGGAATGATACTTCTCAGTCATTCTGAATTTTGTATTTTACTCTGAAATATGTTACTTTTAATATAAAAATCTTCTGTCCCTAAATATAATTATTTTTAGAAAGATGTTGTGTTTGGCTTTTGACATTCTGAAATACCAATCCCAAGGAAGGGCAGTGCCGAAGAATGTTCAAACTACTGCACAATTGCATTCATTTCACATGCTGGCAAAGTAATGGTCAAAATTCTATAAGCTAGGCTTCAACAGTACATGAACTGAGAACTTCCAGATGTACAGGCTGGATTTAGAAAAGGCAGAGGAACCAGAGATCAAATTGCTAATATCTGTTGGGTCATAGAAAAAGTAAGAGAATTCTAGAAAAACATCTACTTCTGCTTCATTCCGTATGCTAAAGCCTTTGACTGTGTGGATCACAACTGAAAAATTCTTCAAGAAATGGGAATACCAGACCACCTTGCCTACTTCCTAAGAAACTGTTTGCAGGTCAAGAGGCAATATTTAGAACCAGACATGGAACAACTTACTGACTCCAAATTGGAAAAGGAGTATGTCAAGACTGTATATTGTCATCCTGCTTATTTAACTTCTATGCAGAGTACACCATGTGAAATGCCAGGCTGGATGAAGGACAAGCTGGAATCAAGATTGCCAGGAGAAATTTCAGTAGCCTCGAATATGCAGATGACACCACCCTTATGGCACAAAGAGAAGAGGAACTAAAGAGCCTCTTGAAGGTGAAAGAGGAGAGAGGAAAAGCTGGCTTAAAACTCAACATTCAAAAAACACAGATCATGGCATTCAGTCTCATCACTTCATGTCAAATAGATGGGGAAACAGTGGAAACAGTGACAGACTATTTTCTTGGGCTCCAAAATCACTGCAGATGGTGACTCTAGCCGTGAAATTAAACTTGCTCCTTGGAAGAAAAGCTATGACAAACCTATACTATAGTGTATTAAAAAGCAGAGACATTACTGACAAAGGTCCGTCTAGTTAAAGCTATGGTTTTTCCAGTAGTCATGTATGGATGTGAGAGTTGGATCATAAAGAAGGCTGAGTGCTGAAGGATTGATGCTTTTGAGCTGTGGTGTTGGAGAAGACTCTTGAGAGTCCCTTGGACTGCAAGGAGATGAAAACAGTCAATCCTAAAGGAAATCAGTCCTGAATATTCATTGGAAGGACTGATGCTGAAGCTGAAGCTCCAGTTCTTTGGCCACTTCATACGAAGAGCCAACTCACTGGAAAAGACCCTGATGCTGGGAAAGATTGAAGGCAGGAAAAGGGGACAACAGAGGACGAGATGGTTGGATGGCATCACCAACTCAGTGGACATGAGTTTTAGCAAACTCTGGGAGATGGTGAAGGACAGGGAAGTCTGGCATGCTGCAGTCCATAGGGCTGCAAAAAGTCGGACACGACTGAGCGACTAAACAACAGCTCTGAAATACCACTATATTTTTGGGGGGTATTCATATCCCTACTTTAAAATAGAGCAAAAGTAAAGATGAACTTCCAGATGTTCAAGCTGGTTTTAGAAAAGGCAGAGGAACTAGAGATCAAATTGCCAACATCCGCTAGATCATCGAAAAAGCAAGAGTGCCAGAAAAACATCTATTTCTGCTTTATTGACTATGCCAAAGCCTTCGACTGTGTGGATCACAATAAACTGTGGAAAATTCTGAAAGAGATGGGAATACCAGACCACCTGACCTGCCTCTTGAGAAACCTGTATGCAGGTCAGGAAGCAACAGTTAGAACTGGACATGGACCAACAGACTGGTTCCCAACAGGAAAAGGAGTACATCAAGGCTGTATATTGTCACCCTGCTTGTTTAACTTATGTGCAGAGTACATCATGAGAAAGCCGGGCTGGATGAAGCACAAGCTGGAATCAAGATTGCTGGGAGAAATATCAATATCAAGGTTAACCTCAGATATGCAGATGACACCACCCTTATGGCAGAAAGTGAAGAGGAACTAAAAAGCCTCTTGATGAAAGTGAAAGAGGAGGGTGAAAAAGTTGGCTTAAAGCTCAACATTCAGAAAACTAAGATCATGGCATCTGGTCCCATCACTTCATGGAAAGTAGATGGGGAGACAGTGGAAACAAGTGTCAGACTTTATTTTCTTGGGCTCCAAAATCACTGTAGATTGCAGCCATGAAATTAAAAGATGCTTGCTCCTTGGAAGGAAAGTTATGACCAACCTAGATAGCATATTAAAAAGCAGAGACATTACTTTGCCAACAAAGGTCTGTCTGGTCAAGGCTATGGTTTTTCCAGTGGTCATGTATGGATGTGAGAGTTGGACTGTGAAGAAAGCTGAGCGCCGAAAAATTGATGCTTTTGAACTGTGGTGTTGGAGAAGACTCTTGAGAGTCCCTTGGACTGCAAGGAGATCCAATCAGTCCATCCTAAAGGAGATCAGTCCTGGGTGTTCACTGGAAGGATGGATGCTAAAGTTGAAACTCCAGTATTTGGCCACCTCCTGTGAAGAGTTGACTTATTGGAAAAGACCCTGATGCTGGGAGGGATTGGGGGCAGGAGGAGAAGGGGCCGACAGAGGATGAGATGGCTGCATGGCATCACCGACTCAATGGACATGGGTTTGAGTAAACTCTGGTGATGGACAGGGAGGCCTGGCGTGCTGCGATTCATGGAGTCGCAAAGAGTCGGACACGACTGAGTGACTGAACTGAACTGAGCTGAAAGATAAAATATTCTAAAATGAAACTGTATCACTGTATGCCTCTGCAAATAAGTAACTACAGTATGTATCAGATTATTCCCATGCCAGTCTCTGGCAGTACAGGAGAGAGGAAACTGGCTAAGGCAGGTTTGAATTCAGGTTTCTTCATCTTGATATACAGGACATATATTTCACTTCCATTTTGGTATCTGTTTTTGAGTTAGCTGGAATAAGATTTCCAGAACAATGGATGATGCCTGGGGAAAGAAGCCTGAAATAGCAAATTAATCAGGTATTACTGTTGCTGTTTCCATAGCTCACTGTAGCTCATACAGGCGTTTTGGGTCATAAAGTGATATCTTTTATCTTAAAAATGAATATTTCATAAAGATGATGATAGTATCACTCAGCACCAAAGCTTGACTGGTTGTTGACCTTGGGCAGTTACCTATCTAAGCTTTTTGTTCTTATTCAGTAGCTAACTCATGTATGACTCTTTGCATCCCAAGGGACTGTAGCATGCCAGGCTCCCCTGTCCTCCAATATCTCCAGGAATTTGCTCAAATTCATGTCCATTGATGGTGATGCTATCTAATCATCTCATCCTCTATCTCCCCTTTCTCCTTTTGCCTTCAGTAGTTTCCTTATATAATAACATTTACCCCCTCCAACTCATCTCAGGGCTGTTATGAAAAGTAAATCAGATAATATATAAAGCCAGGCATGTTCCAGGTTCTCAGTAATATTGGTTTCCTTTTATACCTTTCTTTTCCCTTTAAAAAAGAGACTTTTAAAGCCAACATCGCAAAGTTAAGTCTCTGAAATAGAGAAGGTTGGTATTATTAATATTTAATTCTATGAGATGGAAGTTTTTAAAATACAGTTTTCTGGTTATAAATGTAATTCATAGTCATTATAGAGGATTTAGGAGATATAAGCAAGCATAAATAAAAATTAAAAATATAATCCTACTATCAAAAGTTTATTACTATTAAAATTTTGGTATCCTTTTAGTCTTTTTTCTGTATTTTATCACATCTTGGGGGAAAAAAAGCATTTCCCAAGTGTTCTCTGCCCAGCTATTCCTCTCTCTCAAAGGTTTCACAGCTAGATTTATTAAAATCATCTCATTCTTGGTTCCATTTCTTTCTATAAAAATCTATTCTCAGGGGATATATACCCAGGTTCTCCTGGTCAGTAAATGCAACACATATTTTGCTATCTTAAAAAAAAAAAATCTCTAATATTCTGCACTACAAACCACTCCTTTATTCTTGAAATGTTTTTTCCCCATGACTTGTGATTTTTCTTTTATTTCTTTGGTCACTTCTTATTCTATATGGATCCTTCATGTTTAGCCTTTTAAAATTTGGTATTTTTGTAAGTGCAGTCATGAATCCTTTTCTCTTGATGATTTCAACCACTCCCATAGCTTCAGGTGCCATGTCTATGCTGGTGGTTTTAGAAACTATCTTCTGATCTCACATTTTTCTCTGGGCTTTCAACCCGTATTTCTCTATATGGGCATATTTACTTATCTTTATTTGGATGTTTTTGAGGTTTCTCAAACTCAACAAATCCTAAATCACCTTCAGTGTATCATCTCTCCCTCCTACAGACAAAAATTTGTGTCTCTTTCTGCCTACCCTCCCGTATACTCATTTATTCAAGTTGGAAATCGGATTCTGCACTGACTTCTCTCACTCAACCACTGTATTTGGTCGATTGCCTGTTTGTTAATCCCAAATCCCTCATGTTTCTTAGTCCCTCCAGATCTCTTCTGCTTTGTTTCTTCAATTATTTTTATCTGGCAGGAGACCCCAGTTCGATTCCTGGGTCAGGAAGCTCCCCTGGAGAAGGGATAGGCTATCCACTCCAGTATTCTTGGGCTTCCCCTGTGGCTCAGCTGGTAAAGAATCCACCTGCAATGCAGGAGACCTGGGTTCGATCCCTGGGTTGGGAAGATCCTCTAGAGAAGGGAAAGGCTACCCGATCCAGGATTCTGGCCTGGAGAATTCCATGAACTGTATAGTCTTTGGGGTCGCAAAGAGTCGGACACAACTGAGTTGACTTTCACTTTCACTAATTGTATATTTTATCAAACATATGTATAGCCTTATTCCACTGAACTATAAGTTCTTTGTTCATTGCTATATCCTCCATGCCTTTCTATTTGCCTGGCACATAGAAAGCATTTAATAAATATTGTTTAATGAAAAAACAAATTCTCAGCAGCATAAGATTTCTTGCCTAGATCACTGAATCAACTGGTCTTCTTGCACATAGTTATGCTGTTTCAATTCACTGTCCATGTGGCAACCAGAATGAACTTTCTAAAATTTAACCATGTCACTCTCTCATTTGAAACTCATTGATGACTTGCCATAGCCCTTAGCATAAAGTCCCAGTTCCCTATCTTGACTTAAGCCCTTCATGAACTGATCCTTCAACTTTTCCATTTTATCTCCTACCACCAACCATTTCAAACTGTGAGTTCTAGGCATACCAAACATCTGTTATTTGCTCAGAAATACTATACTTTCTTACCTCTAGACATTTTTGCACATAATGATTATTTTCTCTGGAAACTCACTTTTTCCTTTGTGTGGCTGATTCCTGATGCTTAAGGCAACAGTTATAAGGCATAGCTGTAGAGAATTCTTTTGACCAATATCCTTTATCTTTTTATAGTAAAAAGTATCCTGTATCCTGTAATCTTTTCATAGTAGTTATCCAGTTTATTGTAAATGCTTCTTTTATTTTCTAATTTAACCCCTAGAATATAGCTTCTTGAGTGAAAACAGTGTCTTTCTTGATTTCCATCAGCTCCTGGCACATAGTAGATGCTCAATGCTTTTTTTTTTTCTTTTTTTTTTAATTCTTTTTTTTTTTTTTTTTCAGTTGGAGGCTAATTACTTCACAACATTTCAGTGGGTTTTGTCATACATTGATATGAATCAGCCATAGAGTTACACACCACACACCCACACCCACCCACACACACACACACACACACACACACACACGTGCAGTCATCATTATTCATGGATTCTGTATTTGTAAATTTACTTTCTCACTAAAATTAATTTTTAACCCCAAATTCATATGTGTAGTACTTTCATGGTCCTTTGTGAACACATGCAGAGGTGAAAAATTTGAATGCTCAAGTTCTCAGTGGAGGTTGAATAAGGCAACACCATGCCTCTTGCTTTAGTTCACATACTTAAAAGCATTCTTTTCATGGTACATTATTTAATGTCACTTTTTAAAATCACATTTTTATGTATTTTTGTTCATGCTTTTGCTTTTTAAAATGGCCCCCAAGAATAGTGCTGAAGTGTTGACAAGTGTTTCTAAGCGGAAGGCTGTGATATGCCTTACAGTGAAAATGTGTCTGTTAGAACAACCTTCGTAGAGCTATGCCTCTACGTGGTTGACCTTTAGTTCAGTCTTAACAAATTAATAATATATATTAAATAAAGTATATTTTAAGAGAAATATACATAAAACAAAGTTATGTTAGTTTCTTGATAAAAATATTGTCAGAGGCTCACAGAAACTAACTCTGTATTTCCTGTAGGAGTTAAATGCTTGCTAACTCTGTGTACAGTGATTTTACAGAATATAACTAGCACAAATAATGAGAGCTGACTGTATATGTAATTATAAAATATTGCTCATAATGTTTCATAACTTGCTTTTTTCCCCCACATAACTGTGTATATATGTCATGCACATACTAAAAATAATGAGTATTGATCTTATATGTTAATTATGAAGTAAGAAAAAGAACTATATGTGTTCTTTATGTTTATATGAGTATGGACACAAATGTGATTAATACATATCAGGTTATGTTGGTTACCTAGGGGGTGAGTAATTTTTAAAAATTTTATATTGTCTTAATGGTTACAATGAACATGTTTTTGGTGCAGACACTCTTGTAAACCATGATTTTTAGTGATTTTATTTCCTTTCGGGAAAGAACTAAAGTTTCGACTAAGTATGGCATTTGAATTTTCCTGCATTTCAGATAGTCAGAGGCTACAGTTGGATCTACAAAAAATGGAGCTTCTGGAAAGTAAAATGACTGAGGAACAACAGTCTCTAAAAAACAAAATTAAGCAAATGATAACTGATCTGGAGACATACAATGATTTGGCAGCTTTAAAATCATCAGGTGAAGAAAAGAAAAAGGTAAATGGTAACAATGCTATGAAATTGTAATTCAAATTGTTTTTCTTGATTAAATTTAATAATATATGTGTTTTTAAAACTTTGTAAGTTTATTTTCAGTTGATTACTTGATTTATAAGGAAAAAATAAAAATGTTTAACATACAAAGTAGGAATTTAGAGTGATTTAAGTTTCAAAACAAAAGACAAAAATTGAAAAGCAAGGGATAGAGTGCTTCAACAAATATAATAATTGTGTCCTCAGTCATTACTGACTCTCTGAGACCCCATGGATTATAGACCATCAGGCTCCTCTGTCTATGCAATTTTCTAGGTAAGATACTGTAGCAGGTTGCCATTTCCTACTCCAGGGGATCTTCCCAACCCAGAGATCAAAGTTGCATCTCTTTCATCTCCTGCATTGGCAGGCAGGTTCTTTTCCACTTCACTACCTGGGAAGCCCTTCAACAAATATAAACTTTGTTAAATGCAAATTTGATTAGGATATTTCTCTACTTAAGACTTCTCAGTGGCTTTTCATTGCTATTTACATTAATTTAAAGTAAATCTGGTGGAGTACAAACACATAAGGCAGCCCTGATAAGTTATTATTTATATTGTTAATATTAATGTGGCTTATTATGAACTTCCTCAGTGACTCGGCTTAAAGAATCCACCGGTCAGGACCCACCAGACTCAGGTTTGATCCCTGGGTCAGGAAGATCCCCTGGAGAAGGAAATGGCAACCCACTCCAGTATTCTTGCCTGGAAATCCCATGGACAGGGAAGCCTTGTGGGCTACAGTTTATGGGGTTGCGAGAGTTGAACACAACTTAGGGACTAAACAACACAAACACAATTTAGCTTATTATAGTTAGAAGGATATTTTTACAAACAGGTTTTCTAGCCTTGGTAGGATTTTATTAGAATATTATTGATATTATTTAAGTCAAATGCTATTTTTATTGATTTACTAGATACCTGCTAAAGCCTTTTGTTTACTTCCATTTGGATCTATCTAGAAGTTACATCAGGAGAGAACAGTATTATCAACTCGCAGAAATGCCTTTAAAAAAGTAATGGAGAAACTAAACACAGAATGTGAGACACTAAAAACACAGCTGCAAGAAAACGAGACACATTCTCAGGTAAAAAAGGAGAAAGGACTGAAATTCGTTTCTAGTTTTAGATTATCTGGCATGTCCTGTTAATGTGTATTTTCACCCTCAAAGCAACCCATTCCTTTTTTTTATTCGGCTTTGTTTACCTACCAGATTTTCTGGCTTTGAAGATAGCTAGATTCTGTACAGTCTCCACTCAGAATGAGTTTACTCCTGCTTTCCTGCCTTCTATAAACCTATATTGAAGGCCAGCTCTAGGCTTGGCACTATTCTGGACACAGCCATTATGATAATAGCTTTTAAAAATATCAAAAGTAAAGTGTTTTAAATGCAGAAACATTGCTAATACATCAGTGCCACAGATAATGAAAATGAGCCATAATGACTAGTATCCCACCACCCAGAAGAGATGACTTTATGCATATGTGGATAGATATTTCTAGTCTATATGTATGTGGTATGAATACATTCACTTTATACATATACATAAGTGTACATTATTTCTGTATATTTATAGAAATGGTACTATATTGTACCTATTATTTGGAAACTTGTTTTTCATTATTACCTATACTTTCCCTTGTCAGTAAATTTTTAAAAATATGATTCTATATAATATTTGACTCTTTGGATATAGCATAATTTTATAGCATGATTTACTCAGTTCTAAACTGTTAAGACATTTTGATTATTTCTCATTTTAAAACTGTTCAAATAATGCTATGAAGAGCAGTCCTATTCTTTAATTTCTTTATTTACATTTCTGATGATTTACTCAGGTTGCAAAGGCAAACCCTTTTTCAATATCACACATCCTGCTGATAATTACCTCAACAAGGTCTGAGGTCTTCCAGATTGAAGGGCAGAAGCCTAGTCTCTGTCCCTCACTTTCTCCCCAGCACTGTGTTAGTGGTTGGCACATGATAAGTGTTCAATAAGTATTTTTTGGTGGATTAAATGAAGCATGCGTGTCATATACAAAATCAGTTATTATGGTCTGATAAAGGTTGGTTATTCTCACATCAAATTAGTCTATGTTAACAATTTGCAGCTATGATTTATTAATGCTAAATGCATTAAATTTTTTCTTCATGTGGTAACATGATCATGATAGACAGCCGTCATTAACATTTTGGTATAATATCCTGTTAACTTTTTTCCTTTGCAGTTATACATCCTTAATTATATTGTTCTTACAAATAATGAAATCATTCTATGCATACAGTCTTTAAGCATTTCTTTTCTTACTTAAATGTTTTCAAGCTCTTTTTTTGATATTTTTAGGATGTCAGCTGTTTCTTTGTATGTATGTACCTTTTTTTTTTTTTGTATGTACCTTTTAAAAAAAGATAAACCTTATATTCTTCATAAAAGGGATGGACTCTCATCAGAGTTTGCCACAAACTTAGAAATCACTAATTTACATGTTTCAAATTTATTAGTCAATTACTCTGTCTCTGCTTTATAATATATAAGCCTATTTATAGTCTTGTAAATAACAAATTTATCCTTGTCTGTTTAGAGTTGGAATGGATACTGGAGAAGTAAACCTAAGAAAAAGTTAATGAGGCCATTGTCTTATGGTTCATAGGAAAGAGCATTGATACTTCATATGGATTTCGGCCCTCTTCTTTCACTGAATAGATGATTTAAAGAGAAAAACATTTGATAAACACAGTTTCTTAGAGCCAGTCCGTGGCTACCTTGTTTATTCCCACATTAAGTGCTAATCTTATTCTTAACCCCATCTACAGGAATTTGTAACATAAACCATAATTCATAATGCTTCTCTGTATTATGGGTTGCCTTTTATGAATCCCAGTTGTTTGAATCAAATCCTGGTCTCCCTATTTTTTGAAGTTATTTTCTTAAAAACTGGCTTTGACATCTATAAATAACATGGCATAACAGACCTTTTTTGAGTGGTTATTTATTTGATATCATTTAAACATATTTATATTGGAACAAACTGCAAAACTCCTAGAAGAAAACATAGGGAAAAAGCTCCTTGACGTTAGTCTTGGCAACAGGTTTTTATTTTAACACCAAAAAGCACAAGCAACCAAGGCAAAAATAAATAAATGGTCCACATCAGACTAAAAAGTTTCTGCACAGCAAATGAAACAATCAACAAAATGAAAAAGCAGTTTGCAGTTTGGGAGAAAATATTTGCAAGTCACATGTTTCAGGGTTATACAAAGCATAGTATAAAGAACTCATGATAGACTTAAAAGAAGTTGTAGGAAGAAAAGAGATTTGTGCTTCTTGACATCCTTGGGGGTTTAAAGGCAAAGTTTAAATACATCACTGAAATAAATAAATGTATGGTATAGAAGGAATTTGACCATGTGACATAGAGTTGCTTTTATAGCATTATTCATGTAGCACTTAAGAGGTTTGCTGCAAAATAAGAAGGCCACCCCTTTATATGAAACAAAGAGGGAAAATTTGGTACTTGACTTTGCAAAAGGTTATTTGAGATTTATTGTCCAAAAGTGCTGACTACTTCCTTAAGTCCATCTGAACTTCAAGGTTCTATCAGGGGAAGCTAGATCTGATTTCGTAGCATTAACTCACAGCACATACAGTTCATATAATTAGTTATGACTCATCCTAATATCTAGATTCATCTCCTTGGAGGAAACAATGGGATAGATGCTACTCTGATACTGAACTTATGCCCTGAAAATAATTTTAACTTGAGTTTAGGAAGAAATATGAATGCTGTTTCAGTTATCAGATTTTTTTAAATGATTATTACTTCTTGGAAATATCCAGGCAGAACATTATTTTAATGTTTCATTTTTCAGACTTTCCTTTGCTTAGGAAAAAAACTATGTGCATCTTAAAAAGACCATAACCCAGAGTTGCAAGGTTAATTAAATCAGAAAAACAATTTAATTCTATAACAGTAAAATTGTCTTTGGAGGAAGCAACCGTCAATATAATATCCACATTAGCTTCCTGTTGATGCAGAAATTATTGTAAGAATGCCAGCTTTTTACCAGCCCTCTTATAATCTTTACACTGCAGCTCTGCTCTTATCACAGCTTGTGAAATTAGACAGGAAATTTAGCCCTGGAAATAAGGAAGTTTCTCCTATATAGCTGAACCTTTGACAGTGTTAGAATATGTAGTACTTTCATGGCATTAGACCTTCAGATTTCAAGGAGAGATTCTTATCATGTCCCATTCTTCTTTTTAAAGTTCTTTTAGGGAAGGGAAATATAAATTGTCTTTCAGTTGGTATGTTCATTGGTATAATAAATATGTTCCAATTAAAGTAAACAGAGTAAACTTGTTGAATTCAACGTTCTATTTAGTATTATATTTACTGTTGTTTAACTTTTTCTAAATTTCTTGTCTGTCATGGCTTTATCTCTGTAAAATGCAGGAGTTGAAAAGATTTAAAATTGAGGGTTTTTTTCTTATATCTCAAAGGAGTGTATAATTGTTTTGAATATGGGCACTGGTGAACATTTTTCTTTTGTGTTTTTAGCTCACAAATTTGGAGAGGAAGTGGCAACACCATGAGCAAAATAATTTTGTGATGAAAGAATGTATCCTTTAAAAAACTGCAAATGGACTTGACTGAGGGGTTTTTTTTTTTCTAGGAATTTCTTTAAAGACTGAAATAATATTCAGTTCAACATAAAATACCTAATATGTACAAAATACTGGCTAAACTGTGGGAAATGAATAAGACAGTTTCCATTCTACAATAGTGTGTGCGTGTGTGTGTGTGTGTGTGTGTGTAACTAATAGAAGGCAGACCATACAAAGCCACATTGTGGCATAGTGACTAAGTACTCAGATTTTAGAGTCAGGAGATCTAATTTTAAATATTGATGCTACTACGTATAGTTTATGGACAGTTTACTTAACTGTTTAAACTGCAATGTTATCATCTCAAATACAGCTAATATTTCCTTCTCATAGACTTGTTGGGAGAATTACATATAACCATATATATGTATATGTGTGTATGTATGGTCATTTGTTGTTATTTATAATGCTGTACCTTAGATATCTGGGAAGCAAAGGGAGAGATAACCAAGAAATGTCATGAGAAATTTGACCTTCAATCTCATCTACCAAGATAGTACTTATGTCCTATCTTATTTCTATCAAGATAGTACTTACATTCAGTCTTTTTGCTCATCTTTTTGTGTAATCATAGATGGAAGCAGCAACTGACAACAGGTGTTGTGGAGTGTAAGAAGCGTTTCCCCAAAGGTGGTCTCCTAGTCCCTTCTTTGACCTATTCAAGAGCAACTCTGATTAGAGAACTAGATTCTAACTCATTGGTTGCATAGGTTCTCTAGGATGCTACTGAACATCCTCTCAGGGCAGCTTGGACCCAGCTTTCCTCCAGATGAGATGCTAAAGGTTCTATTCCCAGTGGTCGTGCAATTTATTTTAAAAGCAGATTTGTATTCACAATTGGTTAAAGTCCAGAACTCTGGTTTTCTCTGACACAAAGTAGGTGATTTTGAAGCAGAGTGACGTCTAGAAACTTGCCTGAAATTCTGTGTGGTACTCTAAAGAATGTGGTTCTTCTGAACATTGAATTGTTCTATGACCAGATTGAGATGAATAACATATTAACTCTAAAAATGTTTGTATACCATAGGTGACCTTTTTTGAAACAAGTTTGGCCTGGCCTTTTAGGGTTAGACCTTCTAGGTTTGATGCTTAATCTGTTAAAATACTGTTTGAAACTATTCTAATTGTGCTTTTTTGTGCCATCTTCAGTTTTCAGTAAGAAAAATACTAGTGTAATTTGGGTCTTTTCCACATGACAGAATTAGATTAATATTTGTATTGATATTGTTCCTCTTAACTCATGTACTTAGTCATAGCAACCAAGAGTCAAGAGAGTGATTACCGGTCGATTATGAAGAATGTGTCCAAGCAGATTGCAGAGTATAATAAAAGCATCGTGGATGCTCTGCATAGCATGAGCAGAAACTGAGTCTGAACCAACTGCAAGTCTCTATAGAAATGTTCTCTTGCTGCTAAATTGTACATGCCATTAAAAAAATTGCTTACCCTTGACGAGTTTTACCTAAAAATTTTGAAAGGTGTAATTTCATGGCCTCTTCGAAGAATAATGCTTTAAATAGTATAATAGTTTAATAAATAGCTTATGTATTAAAAAAGTATCATCTCTATTTAGATTTGTTTTGTGTAGGTGATAAAAATGTCTCAGAGAACCAGGAGATAAAACAAACTAAAAGTAGCTATTGTTATTCATTTAGTTGGTATAATCTGTCTGTGGCAGCAAATGCTATCATCTTTTCATATGTCAAGCCTAGGAGGCATGCTTGGAGTATGATTCTGATTTAGCATTTATCAACCTTGCCAACTTTTGCTTCTAGAAATCGATAATAAGAATAGAAGGGAGGTATTTAGTTTTGAGCTTTACTTCTCAAGCAAGATATATTTGATGTGTTTTAAGGCATATGAAATCACAGGTAAATAGGTAAAATTTTTTACCTGTCAGTTATTCCTTTGTGAAATTAAGACTGTTCTTTATTGGGAATTAATATTTTTACTCTTTGCATTTAAAAAATTCTTTCTTACATGTATTTGCTAGGGAAAGCATGAAATTTAAAATAAATGTTGTACTTACAGTGGACTCTTTCAGACTATGGCTGCTGCTGTTCACTTCTATTCCGGAATATGCATTCACTCTTTAGTACTACAGGAGGACTTAAACAGATTAATTTATAAGCATTGCCAGCACGTTTGAAAGGATAAGGTGGAAGAGGTAGAAATGTATCATATCAATCTGGGGAGACATTATGGAACTGAAGATGTAGCCTGCCTTTTGGGAATAGTGAGTCACTTTTGCCAGAATAAAGTATTCCTTAAAACTATCCTTCCTTTGCTCTGATCTTGCATTCCTCGAGTAATTCTACTTCTCAGTTTTCATGAAACACAAGCTTATTAGTTTCTTTTTTAAAAAGGCTTTATTGAGTTACAAGTCACATATAATAAAAGTTCCCATGCATGTTCCTTACCTGAAGTAAATATTTATCATTAAATTATTCAATTTTAGTTCAGTGTGAGTTTAGGTAGAAAAGTGAACGTTTCTGAATTTGATTAACTCTGGATTACTAATATGGCTGAAGATTGTGCACATTGATACATTCATTAAGGTGGCAATCATAAAATATGTTCCTTAGATCCTGAGTTCTTCAGGTTTCTAATAGGTATTATACCATCAAAGGATTCATAGTCAAAGGAATTTGGGAAGCATTATTTGAAACAAAGGTAAATTATTCTCTTCTTTTCTGCTCAGAACCCTTAATATGCTAATGTGCAACAAGTTCAAGAAGAATATATACTATTAATATTACAGGTTTTTTCTGAGTAGTGGGATTGTGGGTCTTTTCATCTTCATTGAAATGAACTTCCTGGTACTTTCTCAAAATTATCTGTGATGTCCATATAATAGTTAGACATGCAATAAAAATTCAAATTAAAAACATATATACAGTCAATACTTTAACTTGTAGAAAGGACATATGATACTTTAGACAGCTCTGCCGTAATCATTGAGCTAGAACTTAACCAGTCTTTACTCAGAAAGAAAGTAGGAAGAAAATTGCCTTGTCATTATATATACGTGTTTATATTATAACATTGTGATGTTTGGCAGAAAAAAGTTGAAAATTTCTTGAAAAAAGCAAAATTTCCAACTTCCATTCTAAATTACTCATATATGATATTTGGGGAACATAACTGAACAGGATTTCTTTAAACTAAAATGTGTTATCTGAGGGAAATTCTTACTAATGTCTCTTCCTTCCTCTCAGAGCTTTTCAACAAATCCAACAAGAATATTCCCTCTGCTAGGATAGACCTGGAGGCTACTATCTGCTTAAACCGGCTCTTCCTCAGTCAGTCACATTGCTCAGTGAGTTTCATTCCTGTTAAAATAACACCTTGTAAGTCATATGGAAAGAAGCTGTCAACTGAACAAACATGCTGAATAGCCTTACTAATGAAGATCAACATGGGAAAGTTAGCAAAAGCTTTGTTTTTCCCACCCTTATCTTTATCAGTAAATAAACATGAGTTCTTTATACTCTTTCACTAATGGGAGTCCCTGATTTGGACCATATTCTGGTTTCATGTTACAGTGTAAAACTCAGGCAGGGTAAGAGGATTAGAGTGTGGAGTCATGCTGCTCACACTGGAGATGAAAGATCAGTTAAGAGAAGCTCCAGGGGTTCTTGCTGCCCGGTTTCTCTGTAGTTCTTTCCTTTAGCTATATGATTCCAGCATAAGCAACCTTAATAAATAAGAACATTTTTACTTAAAGTAAGGAGAAATTGACAGACTCCTAGAGAACTGTGGTGATCTATTTTAAAATTAATGTATCTTTCATTTTTATTTACCTTTTTAAATAAAAGCAGGTTGTGTCTTTAAATTGCAGAGTCACAGTTTGAGAAATGAGATTGAGTATCTTTAAAAAGATAGCTTTTAATACAAAGGTAGAAAATTTAAGAAAGACAGATAAAATGAAGAAAATTACTTGTGATCACATTAGTCTCTTAAGATGTGCATCTATATACATCTGTCATACATACCTATTTTTCATTATATACTTATATTTTTAAAAAAATTAAGATCATACTGTTCTTAAACTTTTGATCTTTATAGTTTTGCAGACATATATTCATGTCATATACTCCTGTACATGTTAAACTGCTGTATATTATTTTAATGTGGGAATACTTTCTGAAAACAAACACCATGTATTGAATGAGGTTAGTGGGGTGTGGTTAGGCATAAGCTTTGCATTATGTAACTGAGTTTGAACCACAGCTTCACTGCTAACTTTTCATATGACCTAGGGAAGTTACTTAGTCTCTGAATTTCAGTTTCTTCATCTGTAAAATGGAATAATAGTGCTTAACTCACTGGATTGGCTCAAAGAGTCAGAAGCAAGAGTCCAAGGCATTTTGACACAAATTGCTCTCAGGAACATGACATGAATAGCAGTGTGCAAGAGTGCTTGTTTGCCTGCCCTCTCACCATCATTGGCATCATCCAGGTTTTGACAGTGCACTATATATATTTATTTTAGTTGTTTTAATTAAACCAAACTGCCTTCATCACTATAACTAAAAATTTTCTTGTGTTTTAATTAGGAACACAATGTAGAATGTGTTTTCATACTAAAAAATATGATTTTAAAAATTCTATTAAAATACTTACTATAATTTTGTAATAACAAAAGGTTAATTCTTACTGCTTATTTTTAGTAGATAATAGATTATATTCTGCTGCCTCAGTATCTTTCCTCATAACATGTTGCAATGACTTGCTGCTCTGAAACTAACTGTATAACCTTAAGGGACATAGGAATAACCTGTGTATAAATAGCCTAGTTGGTAAATAGGCTGTTCTGCTAGGTCAACTTTATTCTCCTTCAAGTCAAGAGTGATTACGCATAAAGAAAAGTTGTGTCATAGGAGGGAAAATAACACCCATTGGAGAGTCCAGTGTAGAAGAAAGTTTGGAGGAAGCATGAGTCAGAAGAATTGAGTGGTCTTCTACCTAAAAGAGGCTTAAATACACTAAGCAAGCATTTCACAAGAAAAAATACAAAAACTAAAATGAGATTTTCAAAATTGCTGTTTTATTTCAAAATCTTTTTGTAAAACAGTATTTTTACCATGATAACAATATAGTAATATCATCAAAGGAAGCAAACTTAATTGATTAGAATTGTATTTGGTATAGATCAAGAAAGAACTACAGCTTGCCAAACTGAAATATTACCTCATTTCTGTGTTGTCACTTTAAACAGATAAATTCACCCTACTAAAGGAAGTCTTGATTAACATGAAGGTGAAACTGTTTGAAAGGCAACTATGCTCACCACTACACCACCAGTGCTGAAGGTGAAAATATTTGATAGAGTCCATAAGCTCAACCTGAATTTTTTTTTTCAACCAGAATTTTTTTATCAAAGTAAACCGTAGTTCATTTTTAAAAGCCTCTCTCACTGTTTAAATAGCTTCTTGTTAAAATGAACTTTCCCTCAGTTTACTGGAGTGGGGGAGGGCCACCTTAGAGGCCAACCAGCACCACCCCATCCCCCCCAGCCAAGGACAAAGCAGGGACTTTGTGTCTCAGGAGTAGGGGAAATGGTTAAGAAGGAGAGGAAGAGAAAATTGCTTTTCCAGCCTCTTTAACTTCCCATGTAGCCTACAGAGAAAAGCAAGCATCCCTTGGGAGGAAATAACAAAAGTGCCAAACAGTAGATGGATGGATGAAGCCTAAATCTCTGCAGTACATTAGAGCTCTTGCCTTTAAAATATCACAGAAGCCCCGTGCCTTGCCCATGGTGGTTATCAGAAGGCCAAATGGACGTTTATTGCCAATTGGCCCTACCTTTCTGGGGACATCTAGCCTTGACCATGTTCCTTGGCTCCGTTCCTTTTCCTGCTAGAAATATTTCAGAGTCAGAGAAGGGGCTCTGGTGAAGCTGTAAAAGTCCAGTTGCCTTATTTCCTTTTTCTGTGGCACACTTGAGATAGCCAGTTAGACCATGAGAAGTATCCATAAGAGACAGCTAATTGAAAGAAATACAGATAATAGGAGGCAAGCAAACTTCTTAAAAAACCTCTCACCACTGTATTATCTCCAAGATGCCCCTACTTCAGCCAAAAAAAAAGAAAAGATAAAAGTCTTCCATAAAATAAACATTCAAAATTTCTGTGATCCAGTATCTTTTTATTGACCACAGATTAGATTTCCAGGACAGGTTTTCCTTACCACATACTCTGATATGTCAGACTGTTTATTTCTAAGAAACTTCGTGACCTCACTGTGCACTGCCATCCCCCTCCATAAACAATAACCTCGACAAACCATATCTCTTACTTATCTTAGGTAAGTATTAAGGTATGACCTGATGAAAAGAATTTTTTAAAGAGTATGTTGGATTGATTGTCTGAAATTCCATACCAAGCTGATGTCTTGACATTGTGTGGTCACAGCCTCAGAAATGTAAACAGGACATTTCCAAATGAAGACTGGAAAGGAGATTTAGCACTAACCCATTTGCACCTCAGTAAGGGAAACTCACTGGAATCTCAACTACAATGTGCTTCCAACCCCTCATCCTATCTCGTAATAATCTGACTTTATCCATATTTTATCCGTTGTGATAAAAGCATCCACCATACAAATATAACTAGTCATTTCTTTAACCTCCCTCATTGAAGCAGCTCTCTGCAAATATTGTCCTCACTTACTAGAAGAGAGAACGCCCCTTCATACAACCCAAGCTAGTTACACACTTCCTGTGGATCTTCCCTTCGTCACCTTTCTCCTCGGCTTGTACGTAGTTATTAAGGAATGCAGCATAACTGAAAGGGCATGGGACTCTGAGTTCGAAGAAGCACTTATGCATCTCTCTCATGAGAATATGTCTTAGAAGCATAGTTTCTAAGTCTTTCTTTTCTAGAAGAAGGCCTCTCTCTGCCTCAGACTAGTTCCTATACTGGTGCTTATATCCATTCCAGATTCCTTCTGAAGCTTCCTTAATTTTCTGTCTTTTAGCCCCTTCTTCCTATGGCTTTAGCCTTTCCTCCATTGATTTCACTCTGTCATTACAGAAACACATTCATCTTTCTCCCATTCTTTTCACATTCAAAACTCTTAAAAGACTAGTCTACTTCATACTCTTCAATCTTTTTTCCAAGCCCTGCTCCCTCTACTCCACTGAAATTGCTTTTGTTAACATAACCAATGATATCTTTTTAGGAAACTTTTTATGTTGTATTGGGGTACAGTCAACAATATTAATGATAGTTTCAGGTGAACAGCAAAGGGACTTAGCTACACACACACACACACACACACACACGTCCATTCAACAGCAAAGGGACTTAGCCACACACACACACACACACACACACACACACACACACACACGTCCATTCACCCCCAAACTCCCCTCCCATCCAGGCTGCCACATAACTTTGTGCAGAGTTCCATGTGCTATACAATAGGTCCTTAAATTATGTAAGTAAGTTCACCTGTATCATTTCATTTTTAGAGTCCACATATAAGGGATGACATATGATATTTCCCCTTCTCTGTCTGACTTCACTCAGTATGACAATCTCTAGGTCAATTGATATTTTAATTACTAAAATTAGTAAACCACTAGGTTTTATTCCAGTAAAATTTCTATGTAGGATTTAAAATTACTAACCACACCTTCTTGAAACTTTCTTCCTTTGCATTTTGTGGCATCATGTTCTCTTAATTCTTCTACGTTTTTGTCCACTCTTCATTCTTTTCCCTTGGTATCTCCTCCGCTTCTACAAGAGGCTTAGAGAATTTTAGCTTGCCAAATTGAATTCTTACCTCTCAGCTATTGGAATCATCTCAAAGATTTCTGTGTATCAGGCTGATTCCATACGTTGATAATGATTTTGTGATTAAGATAAGTATATAATGAAAATTGAATCATGACTACTTATTTCCCATGTACTTCTAAGGTGTCACTAGACATAGATAAATTTTAGGAACAACTAATGAGTTCATCTTAAGCCTCATATAAAGGTATAATAATCCACAGTAACAGCAATGAAAACAACAAAAACCACATTATTAAATGTTCCCTGAATGCTAGTGGTGTTATTGTAAAGTATTGGGGTCATCTGAGCATCTCGTCCTCATCTGGTATACTGAGCCACAAATACTTTCTTCTTCCCTCTTTAAGGCAGATACCAGGTGGTAGGAAGGACTTCTCACTCATTTCTACTAAGCTATGAGGTCTTTCACCAGGCAGTGGGCTCCCTGAAAACAGGGATGATGTCTTAATCATCTGCATCCTGTCTGCCAAGTGGCCCTGTTGGTGAGTAAGCCCACAGTGAATGCTTATTGAATCAGTTTGAGTGAGATAAGCTAAGCCAAACTGAAAGGCATAGGAGTCACTTTTGAAAACAGTTTGCAAATTTCTTGAAAAAGTAAACATAGAGTGACCATGTCACCTAACAGATCCATTCATAGGTGTATGTACCTGGGAGGGTTGAAAACATATTTTGACACAAAAACTTGCATACAAATGTTCATAGCAGCGTTAGTCATAATGGTCTAACAGTGATGCAACCCAAATATCCACTGACTGATGAATGGTTAAATAAAATGTAGTACCTAAAAATAACAATGAAACGTTATCCAGCCCTTAAAAAGTAGTATAGATTAGTGGTTTCCCTGGTGGCTCACAGTAAAGAATCTGCCTGCCGTGTGGGAGACCCAGGTTCAATCCCTGGGTCAGGAAGACTCCTCAGATAAGGGCATGGCAACCCACTTCAGTATTCTTGCCTGGAGAATTCCATGGACAGAGGAGCCTGGTGGGCCCCAGCTATGGGGTCACAAAGAGTTGGACACCACTGAGTGGCTAACACTTTTCACTTTCAGGGATGGGATGGGACATAGATGAGGGGATGATTAACCAAAGGTACAGCATTTGTTTAAAGGAAGTGGCATAGTGGCATAGGAGTTGTGGGACACAGTTATTCAAGAGCCCTTTGAACATTCTCTTGGATTTCTGTTGAGAAGCAGAAGTGTCAAACATTCCATTCTTCTTCTCTAGCACCACTGTTATAATCTAAGAGTGGCTTTTGAAGCTTATTCGAAGACAGGCAAGGTTTGATGATGGATGGATGAATGAGAATGGATGGATAGATGGATAGATAGGTGGTTATACCTGTTGAGGGAACATCTGTTGAGACATCATTTAGGCTCCCATTTGCTAGCCTTTTATCTGGGGTCAATGATTTGTTTATTTCTAGGCAGAATTTTTAAAACTGAAATAACCATTGCTTGTCTTAGAATGTATACCAAAAGTAAAAATAAAAGTGAAGGCATTAAAAAAAAAAAAAAGTGAAGGCATTGTAACTGAGTCTGGTACAGACTTAGAGCACCTGTATGGCTGGTACAATTGTCAGTCATTTTAAGGTCTGTAGAGATGCACCTGGAAAAATGGGGGAAATATCTATCTACTCTTCCAGAGTGAGCTAGTGATTAAATAGCTTAAAATGTTATAAAATATTTTAAAATAGTGCTCCAAAATATTTTAAATTATAGGTTTTTTAATGCATAAGTAAACTCCACCAAACATGTCTATTCAGGAATGAAGCTCTTTGATCTTGATGCTGTAGGAGGAAACACTGGCTTGATAATTTAGAACAGTGCTCTCTGATAGAATTATAATATGAGCTTACAAATGTGGGCAAATATGTCAATTTTAATTTTCTAATACCTATATTAAAATTAAGAAGTAGGTGAAATTTGTTTTAATGTATTTTATTTAACTATAAATATATCAAAAATATTATTTCAACATCTATTAAATTTAAAATTATTGAGATACTTTATGTTCTGTTTCTCATTCTGAGTCTTTTGATTCAATGTGTATTTTACACTTAAAAATGTTGTTTAGTTGTTCAGTCATGTCCAACTCTTTATGACCTCATGGGCTACAGCACACCAGGCTTCCCTGTCCTTCACTATCTCCCGGAACTTGCTCAAACTCATATCCATTGGGTCAGTGATGCCATCCAACCATCTCATCCTCTGTCATTCCCTTCTCCTTCTGCCTTCAATCTTTCCCAGCATCAGGGTCTTTTCTAGTGAGTCAGCTCTTTGCATCTGGTGGCCAAAGTATGGGAGCTTCAGTTTCAGTAGTCACTCTTGCCAGTGAATATTCAGGGTTGATTTCCTTTAGGATTAACTGGTTTGATCTCCTTGCAGTCCAAGAGATTCTCAAGAGTCTTCTCCAACACCACAGCTCAAAAGCATCAATTCTTTGGCGCTCCACCTTCTTTATAGTCCAACTCTCACATCCATACATGGCTACTGGAAAAACCATAGCTTTGACTAGATGGACCTTTGTCGGCAAAGTAATGTTTCTGCTTTTTAATACTTTGTCTAGGTTTGTCAACAACTTTTCTTCCATGGAGCAAGCGTCTTTTAATTTCATGGCTGCAGTCACCATCTGTGTTGATTTTGGAGCCCAAGAAAATAAAGTCTGTCACTGTTTCCATTGTTTTCCCATCTGTTAGCCATGAAGTGATGGGACCAGATGCCATGATCTTACTTTTTTGAAAACTAAGATTCGATGTATATTTTACACCTACAGAAAATCTCAATTCAGACTGGCCACATTTCAAATGCTCAATAGCGCATGTGGATAGTGGCTACAAACTGCACAGCATAGATTTAGAATTTAGAACTTTTTATTCTGATTATAGGAAGGGGATGAGTCACAGGAGGAAGTCAAATGGCAGTTTTATAAAATTGAGGAAGACTGTCCCGTAAGGAAAAAAAAAAACAATTCCTATGTGAGATTATAATCTAAAGTAGGATTTTTTGCATTTCCTTTGATTACTCTTAAATTATTCTTGTTAGGGAGTTTGGTATGGACATGTACACACTGCTGTATTTAAAATGGGTAGTCAGCAGGATCTACTGTGTAGTGCATGAAACTCTGCTCAGTGTTATGTGGCAGCCTGGATGGAAGGGGAGTTTGGGGGAGATTAGGTACATGTGTATGTATGACCAAGGCCCTTTGCTGGTCACCTGAAACTCACAGCATTGTTAATTGGCTATACCCCAATATAAAATAAAACCTGAAAAAAATAAATAAATTACTCTTACAGATATATTTCATTGAAAATTAACCTTAGTTGGTCAAATGAAGAAAAAATACATGTAGTAGTTAAAAATACTTGTATATTTTCTTCTGAATGGAGCCTTTGAAAGAATCTGTCAGGCCAGATCTTCTGTAACTTCAGTAACTGAAAATAGCAGAAGGTTTGTGAATTATACTTACTTTTAATAACTCTAGTATTCAAAAACAGTTTGCAGCCTATATTCTATGGTATAAATATTTTATATGATGCCAGTGTCAATAATATTTTCCTCATTTATCTATATATCATCTAGATAGTAAACTTTAATTGCCAGAGTTGAAAAGCTTTGAATTACAGAGCTATTCTAAGAAAACCTCTAAACTGAGACCTTCTTTGGAAAAAATATCAATATAGGGGAAACTTTTTCTAGTCTCTCATCCAATGTCCCAATTTCTCCTATCAAAGAGCAGTATATATAAAAGTCTATTTGACTAAGTATACCTTTTATTTAAAATAATATTTACATTGGGAACTAATAGAAAGTTTAGATGAAGTTACAGACATTTCTCAATAGGGATTTACTTTAACAATATAATTTTTGACACTTAGCAAATTATCAAATATTGTTATTTAACAGTGTTTAAAATAGGCTGGGTCACACAAATGAGCTAACACTGCAGTCGGCTACCTGTTGAGCTCTGCATGAAGCTCTCCTTGGCCCCTTCCCAGCCGCACTCTGGCTCCCCAGGCCTTCCTCTCAGCCTCACAGATCTCTGGCACTAGTATCAGCAGAGGAAGGAGCAAGGATGAAGGCGAGTAGATTAAAACAATGGGGAGGGGAAGAAGACAGAGTAGGCAAAGTACCTTGTGACCTTAAAATAACGAGCCAGTTTTCCTGTGTGTCTGGTGAACTGTCTTTAAAGACAATTCCAAAAAAGAAACTATAAAAAATGTTTAGAATAAAAGCAACATCCTTCAGCTAAGAACTTGCCCCTACCAAGTTTGCTATTTTGAAGCTCAGCTCACATCTGAATTTAACTGAAAAGCAGATTTCAGTACATTCAGAAGGTGAGGAATGGGGATGAGGTAAGGATTAATCTTACTGTTTGAAAATCATTGTTTATAACTCATATTACAATCTTTTGAAATTATAAAAGAAGTAGTGCTCCCCCTGCTCCCATCTGTTATATAATCAGATCTTCTTGGTTGAGATGGAAATAAATTTCCAGTTTAGTTTATTCCAGGTAAACTCTGCTGTGTGCCTCTAGACTTTTCAAAATTTTTCAGGTTTTTACACTGAAACTACATAGTGAAGGAGCAAAGAGTGAAAACATCAATGTAAGTAAGATTTCTAAAATAGCCATGGTACACAGAATTAAAATGTTCACATCCTAATCCCTAGAAGCTGTAAGTATGTTACCTTACCTGGCAAAAGAAACAATGCAGTTGTGAGTAAGGATTGAGATGCGAAGATTATTCTGAATTATCTGGGTGGACTCACTGAAATCACAAACTTCTCTTGAAAAAGGAGGCAAGAAGGTCCAAGCCAGAGAGATAAAACGTGAGATTTAGTAGCAATTGATGTTCTTTGAAGATGGAGGAAGGAGCTGTGAGCCAAGAAATGTAGGCAGCCTCTAGAAGCTGGGAAAGGAAAGGAAACAGAATCTCCCCAGGGCCTGCAGAAGGATTTTAGCCTAGACCCCTCAGACTTCTGACTTCCAGAAGTGTAAGATAATAATTTTGTGTTGCCTTAGGCCACTAATTTTGTGGTAGTTTATTACAGCCATGATTTATGCAGCTTATGCCACAACCCTCTGCAATTACTTTCTCACCAATTATAGTTTCCATCCTCATATTTATTTGTCATAATTTCATTGCCAATAACAGGAACTGCTAATGGCATAAAGTCCATCATGTGAGGAAAACAAAACATATCTGTACATATAAAGACAACCATACCAGAAAGTAAGGCTGTCTGTTTCTGTTTATCACATTCATTCAACTAATAATTGAATAAAGAAGTGACCAAGACCAATAAAATTCCTCCCCAGATTGAACTTAAATCCTAATGGAGGAGTAAGCAGTGCAAGTTCCTATGATGATAACTTTTCTTGGTAAATGTCGATACTGACTGATACTGAAAAATTAAACCAAGTGTCTTTTTGTAAACCCACTGCCAAATTCATGAAACCTTTATTACCATAAAATATGTTTTCCTGAGGCATTCATGTAAAACTTGTAGGGGTTCTTCAGGACCTGACATCTCATTTATTTCATACCAGCTTTCTCAAATTTTATGGGATAATAATCACTTTCTGAAGTGATTAAAGGTACTCACGTGAATATTATGGGCTTCCCCGGTAGCTCAGCTGGTAAAAAATCTGCTTGCAATGCAGAAGATCCTGGTTTGATTCATGGCTCAGGAAGATCCCCTGGAGAAGCAATAGGGTACTCCAATATTTTTGGGCTTCCCTGGTGTCTCAGACAGGAAAGAATCTGCCTGCAACACGGGAGACCTGGGTTTGATCCCCGGGTTGTGAAGATTCCCTGGAAGAGGGCATGGCAACCTGCATGTATACTGCAGTATCCTGGCCTGGAGAATCCCACGGGCAGAGAAGCCTGCTGGGCTACAGCCCATAGGGTCGCAAAGAGTCGGACATGACTGAGCGACTAAGCCCAGGTGAATGTTACAGCTTCTGTCCCTATAATCCACCTTGAGCCTAAATGCCATATTCTGACCAACATCCCAGAATAACGCAGGACTTTTAAGACTCACATGAGCTCCAGAATGTCTGTATGAGAGGGTCTATAATTTCATTGAAACTGTGGCTGAGACTTGTCTTAAAGCTGTGTTTCACTGGCAGGTACACTGTTCATTTGGGGAATAGTAACTAGATCCGGGCTTCCCTGGTAGCTCAGATGGTAAAGTGTCTGTCTACAATGCGGGAGACCCGGGTTCGATCCCTGGGTCAGGAAGATCCCCTGGAGAAGGAAATGGCAACCCACTCCAGTATTCTTGCCTTGAAAATCCCATGGACTGAGGATCCTGGTAGGCTACAGCCCATGGGGTCACAAAGAGTCGGACACGACTGAGCGACTTCACTTTCATGTTCACTTTAATATAGATTCAGGGTAGAATTCAAAACTTTCCTCCAAGATACTCATTGGCACTGCCACTACCAGACAGATAACTAAGAGAGTTGAAGATCTAGTCACTGCCATGGGCAACTTGGGAGAAGTTCTGGTCCAGATGAAGGGAAGGTTGAGCTAACAAAGTTCTATCTAGTCACTGCCATGGGCAACTTGGGAGACGTTCTGGTCCGGATGAAGGGAAGGTTGAGCTAACCAAGTTCTGTTTATGTGCTGCCGTTGTATTACTTGGGAGTAGAGCACCTCCCAACAAAATACAGAAGTATAATTTTCATATCTCTGTGCCTGAGGAAATTAACCAGTAACTGTCTCAAGTGACTATGAAAGTGCAAGTGTTGTCCAACTCTTTGTGACCCCATGAACTGTAACCTGCCAGGCTCCTCTGTCCATTGAATTTTCTAAGCAAGAATACTGCAGTAGGTAGCCATTCCCTTCTCCAGGGGATCTTCCCAACCCAGGGATCGAACCCAGGTCTCTGGCATTGCAGGCAGATTTTTTACCATCTGAGCCAGTAGGGAAGTGACTCTAAATGATATTTAATGAAAGTGCACAGGCATTTTCGTATCTATGTTTTTGCTCAACAAAATCAAACTCCAAGTATGAAGTAAGTTTATATGCAAAAACATTTAAAATAGAGACATCCTTCATTTCTTTCTTTCCCTTACCCCTTATATTCAACAGCAACTTCTAAAATTTTATCTCCAAAATATCACCTGTTTAGTATATTTATTTTCATTTTTAAATTATAATCCTAGTTCAAGCCACCATCATGTTTCGCTTGGACCAGTGATCTCTTGCCTCTCTACAATCCATTCTTTAAGTGCACCTATGGTAATACCTTTGATTTCCTTGAAAAAAATTAAAAATCAGTAAATATTAAATCAAAGAAATTTAACAACAAATACCAGTGTATTCACCATCAGGAATTAGTAAGTTATTAATATTTTGTCTTTACAGATATGAATGACATTACAAATATGATAGAAATAGATATTATATGTATGGTGATGTTTTCTTTGTTTCTTTCTTCTGCCCTGTAGCCCAAAATCATCATCTTAAATTTACTGCTTATCCTTCAAGGCTGTTTTTATACTTTTACTCCATATAAGTGTGTGTAAACAAAACATAGAATTGTTTTGTGTGCTTAAGAAATCTACATAAAAGCTATCATTCCATGCCTTTCTTTTTTCAATCAAACATTACTTTTTAAAAAGCTACCCATGTTGATTCTTACAAATCTTATTTATTCATTTTAATTGCTATTTATTTTATTCCAGTGTATGAAAAAACCACAACCTACTCTTTACAGTTTTTCTACTGACGCGTGTTTAGGTTGCTCTGTGTTTTTCTGTATTATAATGCCCCAGTTAACATTCTGCTATGTGACAATTTATGCTCATGCTTATGACCTTAATTACTTGGGTATAGATTTGCTAGATTATTGGGTATCACATTTTCAGTTAGTTCTTTCTAAAGTGGTTGTGCTCATTGACAGTCCCACCAGGCATCTCCTGGACTTGGTATTTTCAGACTTCACATATTTTCAGATTGTTGTTTTAGTGGGATTTCCATGATGACTAGTGAGATCAAGTATCGTTTCACACAACTCTTAAGACATTAATTTTTCTTCTGCGAATTATTTGTTCATATTCATCATCTGCTACTGTTTTGAATCCTAATTATTTACATTACATATATAGTTTATTTACATCTATATATATATATATAATATATATATATATTTCCGTAAAAACTTCTCTCAGGATATGCCTTATCTTTTCACCTTGTATGTTATTTGTCATTCAGAAATTTTATTTGAGGTAGTAAGTTTAAAATACAAATTAGATCACAATCTTCCCCTCTGCTTAAAACCTCTAGTGATCTCCCTCTGCTAGACCTTTTGCCTGGACACACAAATCTGTTTTTCAGGATCTTGGGAAAGCCTTTTCTGATCATTCAATTGAACTCACCCCCAACACTCTACTTACATTAGCCTGTTTTATTCTCTTAACAGCACTTACAGTTTTATTTCTTTATGATATATTCTTAAGTATTTAATTCTCTGCCACCCCTACTCCAACCCAACTAGAATTTGAGCTCCATAACAGAAGGGACTTTGTGTTTTTAACTGTGGTACACACCTGTGCTTTGAACAATGCTAGTAGGCACTTGGGTTTTTATTAAGAAAATGAAACAATGACCTTACTATAATTCTGTATAATTTGCAGTATATATTGGTATATAAAAGAATGTGGACCCATTCATTCTCAATAATGCCTAGAATAATGCTTTCTATATGGTAGTTTCTGAACAGATACTTTTTTATAAATGGATTGTTTTTGTCACTATAAAATTCTGAATTTAAAAAGTATGCTCAAAAAATGGTACTGGTGAACCTATTTGCAGGGAAGGGATGGAGACACAGACATAGAGAATGGACTTGTGGGCACAGTGGGGAAGGAAAGGGTGGGGCAAATTGAGAAAGTAGCATTGACATATATACACTACCATGTATGAAATAGATAGCCAGTGGAAAGCTACCGTATAACACAGGGAGACCAGCCTGGCACTCTGTAACAACCTTAAGGGGCAGGATGATGGGAGGTGGGAGGAGGCCCAAGAGGGAGGGGATGTATATATGTATATATAGGTATAGTTATGACTGACTTGTGATGTACGGCAGAAACCGCACAACATTGTAAAGCAATTATCCTCCAATTAAAAATTGTTTAAGGGGTAAAAAAAACTTATGCTCAGTGTTAGTATTAGAAAAAAAGTGTTGTATAGTGAAGAAAACTAGGTAATCCTTCTTTGGAGATATACTGCATATTATAGAAGCCCTACAACCAGACTTAGGTCAACTAAGAAGATTGGGTTATTACTATAACAGCCTTTCCAGGAGAAGAATGGGTTACAGCATTGGGTTGGCCAAAAAAGTACATTCGAATTTTTCCATACCATCTTATGGAAAATCCAGATGAACTTTTTGGTCAGTCAAATATAAAGGAAATTTGCTTCAGAACATTGGGGAACACATATAGAATAGTGGTTAAGAGCATGAGTTCTGGAGGTCGACATTTCTGGGTTTTAATCCTGGGTCTGCCACTTGTTAGGGTAACCCAGGACCACCAACCTTCTCTAATTCTCAGATTTAGCAACTGCAAAATAAAGGAAACAATGTCTTCCTTATAGAATATATTAATAGATGAAATGAATTAATACAGTAAAGCATCTGTACAGTGCCTGCCATGAAAGTGCTCAATAAATAGTAACAGCTAATATTATTAAATAGAAGTTATTATATATTCTCAGATGTTATATAATGGAAATAAAGAGATTTTTAATTTTTAATGACATTCTAAGGCTACAGTCTTGTTATAATATACTAGGGAATACTTTTTCACTGTAAGAATAAGTTGCCTTAGATGATTTACTTCCTGTCTTGACTTCTAGTTTTCAATGATAAATTATTGTAGATTTGTGCAAATTTCAAGTATTATTGACTAAACTTTTTATTCTAAAAAGTATTTTCATTACTTTGTAGTTACATTTGTGTAAATATATGTAACATTTTAGACAGTGCATCAGTTCAGTTCAGTCCAGTCACTCAGTTGTGTCTGACTCTTTGTGAACCCATGAACCGCAGCATGCCAGGCTTCCCTGTCCATCACCAACTCCCAGAGCTTACTCAAACTCATGTCCATCAAGTCGGTGATACCATCCAACCATCTCATCTTCTGTCTTCCCCTTCTCCTCCCACCTTCAATCTTTCCCAGCATCAGGGTCTTTTCTAATGAGTCAGTTCTTCACATTAGGTGGCTTCAAAGTATTGGAGTTTCAGCTTCAGCACCAATGAATATTCAGGACTGATTTCCTTTAGGATGGACTGACTGGATCTCCTTGCAGTCCAGGGGACTCTCAAGAGTCTTCTCCAACACTACAGTTTAAAAGCATCAATTCTTCAGTGCTCAGCTCTCTTTATAGTCCAACTCTCACATTGATACATGACTACTGGAAAAACCATAGCTTTGACTAGACAGACCTTTGTTGGCAAAGTAATGTCTCTGCTTTTTAATATGCACTATGTATATGTTATCTTATTCAATTTTCCACAACCTTAAAAGACAGGAATTTCCATTCCCATTTTACAAAGAAATATTACATAAAGTCCAAGATCTCAGAGCATGTCATAGATTTTCAGTGAGCTTACAGGAAGTAAATAAGAGGAATAATTTAAGCACAAGTCATGCATGGAAAACAAGTAGTTTATTATACACTGCTAATGTAGAAATCGCATCCCTGGTGGCTCAGTGGTGAAGAGTCCACCTGCAATGCAGCAGACTTGCAGGAAACACAGGTTCAGTCCCTGGGTTGGGAAGATCCCCTGGAGAAGAAAATGACAGCCCACTCCCAGGTATTATTACCTGGGAAATCCCATAGACAGAGGAACCTGGAGGGTTACAGTCCATGGGGTCACAAAAGAGTCGGACAAGACTTAGTGACTAAGGAGCGATCACAAAGGATGGAGATACATAATGAATTTCTTGTTCATACAAAAGTTTAATTATTGTGTAATTTTCACTGAAATATTCAGGTTAAGTTTTCAGTGATAGGATGAGAGTTGAGTTGTGCTTCGAAGTGTGAGTAGAGAATAGATAAGTGGACATGGGGAGGAAGATATTTCAGGTGGAGGCAACTAGAGGCAGTCACTCAAGCAGGCAGGGACATGGTTGTCAAGTGGATTGAAGCACTTTCCTAGAAGCCTTTCAACTCTATCTAAAAAAAAAAAACCAAAACTACAATACATACAAACTGCAGTATATGTCAGACTAATTTTATAGCTCAGAGCTGTTATTTAACTTTCTACAATATAACAACAAACATGGGAACATCATCAGATAGATCATTAAGTCAAAAATGTAAAAGCAAGGAGACTTTGATGCAGATAAGTTGCTAAAATTTTTTAGGACAGCACAGGTGAGTGGCAGAGCTGGGGTATGAACAGATGTTTCTGAGTTCTACCTATGTGATTTGATTCCTCATTTACAGGTGGGGAACTGAAGTCTGGAGAGGTTACGTTACGTAAAATTTATTAGTGTTAATTTAGTGGAGTTTTTCTGTTCTGGTTTCTCTAAAAGTACAGATAGAATAACAGGATATAAAATATGAATAGAACACATTTAATAAACTCTGTCATACAGAAAAGGAGTCAAAAGCAGAGGAGCAGATTAGGAAGATAATTCTGTTTGATTTGCGTTGAATTTGAGTTGTTGCTAGATAAGCTTTGAATGTCCAAGGCACCCTTCTTTAAAAAGTTCTCCAAATTATAGGAAGAACCTCTTGGGGTTTTTACAGATCATGTACAACAAACATGTATATGTTTGTTTATTCTAATCACAAAGATTCTCTTTATCCTCCAGTTATGCAACCAAGTTGTGAATCTCCCGTTTGACAGTTAGGTATTAGGTGTATGCATTTCCTTGGCTTAATAGTTTAAACTACCCTCTAACCATTACTCTCTTTGAAGATTTAGACTTAAGAGATACAGTCCTTCTTACTCACTCCCACCCTGTGAGATATGCCTGCTTGTACTTCACTCCCCTCTCTTCAGTTCAGTAGGAACCTGATGAAGACCAGACCTAGAGCTTATCCAAACCTAGAGCTGATAAAGAAAGACAATGTTACTGTGAAAGAATATTATATATCCTACCCCTAGCTTTTGCAGGGATAGAGTAAGAATCTTTCATCCTTTACAGGAACGTGTCACCCACTTAGTTTGACTTAATGTTATATTTCTAAAAAACTATAAAATCAGGTCTGTATAGTCCTTTAAAAAGTTGACAAATTTCTCAGTAAAATATATGTAACTATTTTCCAGAATGTTCTCATCTTACACACAACAATAATGCAAGAAACAAGAAAACTAAAGTGGTAAGAAATTAAGATAGTAGTCTCATTACCTAAGTTTCTCAGGGTGTTGAGAAAGCAAGCTAATAAGAATACTTCAGTTATTTTGTTTCAGATTTCATCTTCATGTTATCTTTTGTCCTTAGCTAACTTGGCCATGAATTAATCAGGCTCTTTTCCTATTGGTCAGTAGAAAAGAGGTCTTATAGTTTAAGTTTTTACCTTTTGACCAGTTTCCTTTTTAGCTAAATTTCGTCTATCATATTTTTAAAGTAAGTATGCAAATTTAGTATATAAATTTTTCTTACTTATTGTATACCTACTATGCAGAGAACTCATATTTCCTCATGGCAATTACTAAAGGAAAATTTCAAAATGTTATCTAACATCTATTAGTGTTCTTCCTATCAATAGGAGCACTTTGATAAACTTACCAAGATTCAGTCGCTTAGCGGTAGCACTTCTGTGCCTGTTGTATTAGGTAACTCTAGCCCAACAAGTTTTCCAGCTTCTGAAACTTTGTGGTTTCTGCCTTCTCTCCAGTTTCTTTGGCAGGTTGGCTTTGCATCCTTAAAGAATTCATTGAGTCTATTTTAATGATTTTGAGAGGGAGGAGTAGTTACTGCATGTGACTATCCCACTGTCTCTAAACTGAAAGTCCAGTTTCAACTCTATTGATGTTTTTTGTTTAATATTTTGAGGAGAATGAGGTTACCCAACATTTCTTGTTTCTAAAAGAGGCAATCAAGGCATAAGCCACACTTGAGTAAACCATTACATTTGGGAATAAATGAAAACAGAAGTATACTTGAATTATTTATGATAGTTCCTTTTTCTTGTGATTACTTAAAATTATGTGCACAGTTCTTATATTATTTCATCTTTTAAATTAATCACTAAGATACATTATTTCGAGCTTCATACAAATGGCTATTAACTTCCTTTTTGAAGCTTTAACAATATTAACAGTAGTATTTATTTTGTACATACCCCGTCTCAGGCACCTTGCTAAGTATTGTATATACATTATCTCATATAGTCTTTATAACAACCTCATAAGGTAAGTACTTTCAAACTGCTATTACAGATAAAGAAGCAGAGCTTAAATATCCAGTGCAACATGCTAGGAAAAGGTGGGCTTAGGCCTTTATGCTTCTTTTTCTGATTTTGAGGTTTGTTCTCTTAGCAATATGCTATGCTGTACTGGGGAGAACCTTACCTGTTCAACTTGGAGACAGTCTTGTTTGGTTATATCCGCCATAGCATGAATTGTGTATGGGTCTGTAGGTGTTATTAATATGTAGCTGCATTTTCAATTAAATGTATATACATGATTAAGTGAATTTCTTTTTATTAAATAAACTTTTCCTGCTTATAGACTTTCTGTCCTTTAAGCCAGGTTAAAGTCTTGACAGATAACATCAATTAATATTATTAACTTAATGTGATGCTAGAATGCCAATTTCAGAAGTCATTTCAAATATGGACTTTCCAGTGTCAAGAAATTTATAGCACAGACAGACTCTGTGTCTCTGCCTTTTATAGAATATTTTGCCAAATGCAAGAGAAAAAAAACTCTCCTTACTGAAAAAAATAGTTTCTATTTTGAGTTGTTTTGTTAAATTCCTCTTTACAATTTTTTTTGTTTGTTTCTGTATCTAACAAGGACTATGATTGCTATCTCAGTGGATGGGTGTGGCTGAAGAGACGATACACAATCTAAGGTTAATTTGTTCTCTTTCTCCATCTCTTTGCCACTTCACTGAAGTGGTTAAGAGAAAGAGCTTTCAAGACAAAGGGAAAATTTATTATAAAGGCCCCTGGGGAGAATGGCTTACAGGGCTATGAGTTTAGAATGTTCCGGGAACAGTGAGGAGGCCATTGTGCCTGAGTGCAGAGGCCAAGGGGAGGCTCCGATAAAGCTGGAGAGGTTGGCAGGATGGTTCCTGCAGGGCAGTGCAGGCCACACCAGGAGTTCACAATACAGAACTGATGAGTGGCCATGACTCTCAGCGTCCAGAGCCCTTCATGGGGCCGGTGCCAGGCGCAAGAGAGTATCTCATAACCCCACCACCTCACCACCCTTACTATAACCCTCAAGGAGGCAAAAGCAGAGATTTGGGCCTGAACCTCTAGCAGTTTTGCAGGCAGTTTTAGAAGTCAAAGAATTTACTGTTTAGTTATTTTACAGTGAGATGCCTGCATTCCTGACTGATCTGGTGGGGGGTAAATTCAGTTTCATGTATGGACACATACATGTTGTCATTATAAATATTATGTGCAAAAAGTTGCCTCTTCAGAAACCTTCTCCTGGACGCTTCACCCATCAGCACTAGCAGCACTGAATTGAATAAACTTTTGCTAATGTAGGAACCAGTTAAACTACCTTTACTTGATTTTCTAAGATCGAAATATAAAGTTCTCCAAACTGGAATGTCTCCTACATAGAGTTTAAAGGCTCTGTAAATTTCATGTTTCAACTCTATAAATCTTTGTAAAAATAGCTTCTGGAGATACGTATGACATGATTCGCAGTATAAGAGAAAGATGGGCAGACAGTTTTGTACAAGGAAGCATGGTAGATTTATTTCCCAGTAGAGTCAATTCAGTTTTTTCTATAGTTGTCACAGGTTGTGGTGGTTGTTTTGAAACCTGTAAAAAGCATGAATTATATCTGATGATAATGATGATGATAAGAGCTGTCATCATTTTTAGCCATTATGCTGAATGCTTTACACAAATTAAACATTATTTCCAAAGAGAGTGCCCTTCCATCTTTACCCATTTAACAGATGGGGAAACTAAACTTCAAAGAATTGAGTTAGCCAGGGTGAAATAGCCAGTGTGTGGGGTCTGTGTAATTCTTAATTTGGCAATTCTGAAGCCCTGTACTTCTTGCTTTTCTGCCAGCTCCTTAAAAGCTGGTTTCTATAGTGTTTATCTGGACTGAATCAGAGACAATTTAGTAACTACTTTACTACCAACCATCTAAGGACATTTGCATTGGTTTTGTTTTGAATGATCAAGTTGTTCTCTAAAATGTGGGCCCTTCTGTATTCATTTACCGAAACTTGATTTAGTTATCTGTGAGTGAAGCCCTGTGCTAAATATTGGATATCCAGGGATGACTAAGACCTGGTCCTTGCTGCTGAAGAATTCATAGCCTAGAAGGGAAACAAGAATTGTAAGCCAGAGCGACAGTACTCTGTTAGAGTCATTGTAAAGAGCCCTCTTCCTGCCTCTCGGAGTCATGTCTTTCACACTCCTCTACTCACTCTTCTTCCCCCATTGACTCCTTACGGTCCAGGCTGCTCTGCATGCCAGGTTAGCTCTTCAGTCCCCGTGGCAATACTCAGATCCCTCTCATGAGTTTCATACCACTGTATCCACTCACAGCAAACTAAGCATCTATTTGGACTTGGCTATCCCATGCCCAATCCAAGCCAATGTATGTATAATAGAATTTCATATTGAATTTTTTTTATTTCCCCACAGAAGAGCTTCATGCCCTGAGGCCCTTTCATAGTGAGTTCTACCATGTCCATTCATCATACAAAGCAGCAACCTTGGATTTATCCTAGTCTCCTCCCTCTGTGTGAAACCTGGTCATTAAAAGTAATATTTCTAATCACTGTAACACTTGTCATTCTTTCTACCTCTGATGTGATTACAGCCTTAATTAAGACTTATGATCTTTAAATAACATATTACAATAGTCATCTATCATGAGTTTTCCTGACCTTAATCTCTACAAATGTAATATGTCTATTGATCTCAGAGTGATCCTCCTAAACTGAAAATATCACTTAATCATGATATTCTTTGATTTAAAGCCTTTTCTTTCCCATTGTTATAGACCTTACTAGGGTATTTTAAACCTGGACCCAGTTTGTTTAATGCACATTTTCTCAGGCTAAGCCCTTTCTCACACTTATTTCAGCCTTGCTCATTACATTTACCGTAATGTAGTGAGAAAGGCAATGCCAAAGCATGTTCAAACTACCATACAATTGTGCTCATTTCACATGCTAACAAGGTAATGCTCAAAATCCTTCAAGCCAGGCTTCAGCAGTATGTGAACCAAGAACTTCCAGATGTACAAGCTAGATTTAGAAAAGGCAGAAGAACCAGAGATCAAATTGCCAACATAAGTTGAATCATTAAAAAAAGAAGAGAATTCCAGAAAAAGTCTACTTCTGCTTTATTGACTATGCCAAAGCCTTTGACTGTGTGGATCACAACAAACTGTGGAAAATATTAAAGAGATGGGAATACCATATCACTTTACCTGCCTTATGAGAAACCGGTATGCAGGTCAAGAAGCAACAGTTAGGACCGAACATAGAACAACGGACTGGTTCCAAATTGGTAAAGGAGTATGTCAAGGCTATATATTGTCACCCTGCTTATTTAACTTATATGCAGAGTACATCATGTGAAATGCCCATGTGGTTGAGGCTCAAGCTGGAATCATGATTTCAGGGAGAAATCAGCAACCTCAGATATGCAGTTGACACCACCGTTATGGCAGAAGGCAGAGTATGAATAAAGAGCCTCTTGATGAAAATGAAAGAGGAGAGTGAAAAAAGCTGACTTAAAACTCAACATTCAAAAAATTAAGATCATGGCATCTGGTCCCATCACTCATGTCAAATATGTGGGGAAAAAATGGAAACAGTGACAGACTTTATTTTCTTGGGCTCCAAAATCACTGCAAATGGTGACTGCAGCCATGAAATTAAAAGATACTTGCTCCTTGTAAGAAAAGCTATGACAAACTTAGACAGCATATTAAGAAACAGAGACACAACTTTGCCAACAAAGATCTGTATGATCAAAGCAATGGTTTTTCCATTAGCCATTTATGGATATGATTGTTAGACCATAAAGAAGGCCGAGCATTGAAGAATTGATGCTTTTGAAATGTGGTGCTGGAAAAGACTCTTGAGAGTCCCTTGGACAGCAAGGAGATCAAAGCAGTCAATCCTAAAGGAAAACAACCCTGAATATTCTTTGGAAGGACTGATGTTGAAGCTGAAACTCTAATACTTCGGCCACCTGATGTGAAGAACTGACTCATTGGAAAAGACCCTGAGGCTGAGAAAGATTGAGGAGAAGGGGGCAACAGAGGATGTGATGATTGGATGGCATCATTGACTCAATGACATGAGTCTGAGCAAACTCCAGAAGATAGTGAAAGACAGGGAAACCTGGTGTGCTATCATCCATGGGGTTGCAATAGCTGGATACAGCCTAGCAACTGAACAACAGCAACATGGTATACTATTTCACACCTCCATGTTTTAGCTCAGGCTACTGGCACATTTGTCAGAAATGCCTGTTTTGCCCTCCTCCCTGCCATTGTCATGGTTCACCTGGTGAACACTTTAGGTTTCAGTACATAATTCAAGATTTCCTTCTTCTCTATGGCCCTTTTGGGGTAGAGCTATGGGTAAATAAGTAACTATGAAGAACAGAGAATAAGTCTGCTGTGATCATTTCAAAAGTTACCACAATATTAAAGAAGACTTCAGAACAAGAAATATTATCAGAGATACAGATATTAATTAAAGATAAGTGAGTCAATTTACAAAGACACATAACAATCTTAAATATGAATGAAACTAACAACCTTTAAAATATATGAAGAAAAATTGATGGAATTGAAAGCATAAATACAAATCGATAATTATAGTTGGAACCTTTAACCCTCTGCTTTTAGAAACTAGTGTAACAGGTAGAAAATAAATAAATGGGGATGGAGAGGACCTAAACAACACTATGAACCAACTGGACCTAAGTGTAGTTTTTGGAACACTCCAGCCACCAGTAGAATACATTTTCTTTTCAAGTGCACATTAAAAGATCTGAGGCCCTGCCTAAAGGGCTTATAGTCTATCTACAAAGATGCCACGTGTGCCAAGGAAATATCAGGAGAAGAAAAAAAAAGGCATGAGAATTAGTGCCTTGAGGGCTAAAGGATCCCAAACAGACTATGACAACTTTTACTGCCAGTACCACCCTTTGGTATTTAACCACACAATGTCTAATTTTTATTTAACTTTTCCTGTTTTGAGGCATTGTCACTAAGCTGGGATTATGTAATTGTGAGCTTCAAAAGCAGAGACCACATCATCTATATCTGTGTCTCTTCCTACAACAATTAGCACAGTGCTTGCCATTTAGATGCTAAAAAAAAAAAAGATTTAGAGTAAATGGGGTTCAGAGAGGGTCAGGTATTTTCCATGGCCATCAACTCTGCTCCAGACCAAAGTGGGTGTTGCCACTTTAACTGTGGTGTCTGGGCTGAAGACCAAGACTTAATTGTTGATGACCATCCCTTTACTGCTAGCCACTGCTAGGTACAGTGGGTTCACAAAGAGAGTTCACAAAAGTCCTTAAGAAGCCAGATGTGATGGCTGTGGTGCTTCAGTGCCCACAGCCCTGCAAAAGGCAGAATGCCAGGGCTGCACTGCAGGAAGTTGACAGTCCACTCTGTTTGCTCACCTCCCACAGGCTGAAGTTCACCTGCATTCTGTTGCATATTTGCCAGTGGATGTTTTAAGGTACATCCTACTGCCCTGGGTCAACTGTCTCAAGGATTTTCCCCCAAATGTATTCATTTATGCATATAGATTCATTAGTTCTTTAAAGCTGAAAGTATAGAAAATTATAAAGAAAAGATCGGTTTTTCAATAATCCAGAAATAGTAACTTTTAAAATTTTGCTATGTGTTATATAGAGATCAAATTGCCAACATCCGCTGGATCATCAAAAAAGCAAGAGGGTTCCAGAAAAACATCTATTTCTGCTTTATTGACTATGCCAAAGCCTTTGACTGTGTGGATCAGAATGAACTGGAAAATTCTGAAAGAGATGGGCATACCAGACCACCTGACCTGCCTCTTGAGAAACCTGTATGCAGGTCAGGAAGCAACAGTTAGAACTGGACATGGAAAAACAGACTGGTTCCAAATAGGAAAAGGAGTACGTCAAGGCTGTATATTGTCACCCTGCTTATTGAACTTATATGCAGAGTACATCATGAGAAATGCTGGGCTGGAAGAACCATAAGTTGGAATCAAGATTGCCAGGAGAAATATCAATAACCTCAGATATGCAGATGACACCACCCTTATGGCAGAAAGTGAAGAAGAACTAAAAAGCCTCTTGAAAGTGAAAGAGGAGAGTGAAAAAGTTGACTTAAAGTTTAACATTCAGAAAACTAAGATCACGGCATCTGGTCCCATCACTTCATGGCAAATAGATGGGGAAACAGTGTCAGACTTTATTTATTTGGGCTCCAAAATCACTGCAGATGGTGATTGCAGCCATGAAATTAAAAGACGCTTACCCCTTGGAAGGAAAGTTATGACCAACGTAGACAACATATTAAAAGGCAGAGACATTACTTTGCCAACAAAGGTCTGTCTAGTCAAGGCTGTGGTTTTTCCAGTGGTCATGTATGGATGTGAGAGTTGGACTGTGAAGAAAGCTGAGCGCCAAAGAATTGATGCTTTTGAACTGTGGTGTTGGAGAAGACTCTTGAGAGTCCCTTGGACTGCAAGGAGATCCAACCAGTCCATCCTAAAGGAGATCAGTCCTGGGTGTTCATTGGAAGGACTGATGTTGAAGCTAAAACTCCAATACTTTGGCCACCTGATGCAAAGAGTTGGCTCATTGGAAAAGACCCTGATGCTGGGAGGGATTGGGGGCAGGAGGAGAAGGGGACGACAGAGGATGAGATGGCTGGATGGCATCACCGACTCGATGGACATGAGTTTGGCTGAACTCTGGGAGTTGGTGATGGACAGGGAGGCCTGGCATGCTGCAGTCCATGGGGTCGCAAAGAGTCGGACACGACTGAGTGAACTGAACTGATATAGACGATAAATATACATGTATAGAGAGTGTATGCATGTGTGTAAATTTCATGCTGTCCGAACTGTTTTTTCTCCCAAACAAATACACCATGAAAGTTAAAGTGAAAGTTGCTCAGTTGTGTCCAATTCTCTACACCCCCATGGAATATACAGTCCATGGAATTCTCCAGGCCAGAATACTAGAGTGGGTAGCCTTTCCCTTCTCCAGGGGATCTTCCCAACCCAGGGATCAAACCCAGGTCTCCCACATTGCAGGCAGATGCTTTACCAGTTGAGCCATAAGGGAAGCCCATAATATACCATAAGTGTCCTTTAATCTTTCCATGTCAGTATTGCTTCCATCATAACATTCTGACATTTGCCTGGTATTTCACTGCTTACCATAATTTATATTAAAAAATCCATTTTTTTGGCTGCTTAGAATGTTTCCTGGTTTTGATATTTTTAACAGTGTATTTATTTGTGGCTGCACTGGATCTTCGTTACTGTGTGTGGACTTTTTCTGTTGAGTGTGGGATATTCTCTGGTTGTATGTGGGCTTCTCATTGTGGTGGCTTCTCTTGTTGCAGAGCATGGGCTCTGAAGCGCGCGCTCAGTAGTTGTGGTACACAGGTTTAGCTGTTTCGCAGCATGTGGAATCTTCCCGGACCAGAGATCGAACCCATGTCCCCTGCATTGGCATGCAGCTTCTTAACCACTAGACCACCAAGGAAGCTTCAGGTTTTGATTATTATCAACAATACTTCAGACATAAATGTTGGCGCACATATTTGCTTTGGGCTTGGGTTATATTGTAATTGGAGAAGGAAATGACAACCCACTCCAGTACTCTTGCCTGGAAGAGTCCATGGATGGAGGAGCCTGGTAGGCTGCAGTCCATGGGGTCGCTACGAGTCGGACACGACTGAGCGACTTCACTTTCACTTTCACTTTATATTGTAAAAGTGGGCCAGAGACTATGCATCTAAGACTTTCACTACATATTTGTGATAGTGGCCTCTAGACAGGCAGTACTAACACAGTAGGAACATTGTGTAAGTTATTTTCCACGCCTCATCACGTTTTAAATTTATCCATTGCTACTTTTGTTAATCCATCTGAAAGAATTTTACTGTTTTCTGTAGATGTTTTTTCACATATTAAGTACAAGAAGGAGAGATGAGAAAATGAAACATAAGCCAAGTGCCTCATTTCTTTGCTTATTTTGTTTGCTTGTGTGTTGGTTTGGTTTTCTCTCTTGTTCTGCCATAACCGTGTCTGGAAAAATCACACATAGCCAGCTTGACTAGTGAGGAAGTCCCTTTCCCTTCCCTAGAGCATGGCAGTGGGGTGCCCACAGATTCTGATATTACTTCCTGCTAGTTTGGAAGCACAGTGATAAATGTCTACATTTGGGATTCTCTGGGGTCTCAGTGGTAAAGAATCTGCCTGCCAATGCAGGAGACATTGGTTTGATCCCTGATCTGGGAAGATCGCACATGCTGTGGAGCAACTAAGCCCACGCACCACAACTACTGAACCTGTGCTCTAGAGCGCCGGAGCCACAACTACTGAAGCCCAGCTTCCCTGGAGCCTCCGCTCTGCAATAAGAAAAGCCACCCCAGTGAGAAGGCAGTGCTCTGCAACTAGAGAGTAGCCACTGCTCTCCACAACTATAGAAAAGCCTGCATGACAATGAAGACCCACAACAGCCAAAAATAAATAAATAAATTTTTTAAATGTCTGCATTTATCAGTGTCATCAAACTTTTCCATTACCTGTCAAATTTCAAATTCTTTCCTAAGGCCTGATTTCTTTCCTAAACACCTGGGTTGGTGTTTGTGATGTTGGCTACATTTCTCTTTATCTACTTTTTTGCACATTGTGGTCTACTGATGAACTGTGAAAAAAGAGAGCCATATATGAAACTTTGCGAAAAATTGGAAACCAAGAGACCAGGATTCTAACACTCCCTTTGCTAGTACTTCTAATACTCCCTGTGCGACCCACAGGTGCGCAGGTTACTTAGCCTTCGTTGGATCTTGCTCCCTCATTGCAAATAACTCTATTGCAGTCCAGGGGTGGTATCGTGGTTGTGGATGGAGAAGAAACCTATAGAAAGCCCTTATTAAATATGTACTTGTGCCAGATACTATGTATATGTTATCTCATGAATTAGACATTGTTTACTTCCATTTCAAAGATGAGGAATCTGAGGTTCAGAGATATGAGTTAAATTTGCAATCTAAGTTTGCCTGACTCCAAAGACTTTTCAAGGTATGAGTATATAAACAATGATGGGAGTCTTTTCATTCATGTGTTAGTTCATTAAGTATTTATTCAAGACCTACTATGACTTACCAGGCACTGAGTTTAGATCTAGGAATTCAGTGGTGAATCAATTAAATATGTTTCCTGCCTCATGAAGGTATCAGTCAGCTGAGGGGAAAAGAGACATTAAAAAGAAGAAGACACAAGTATATGATTACCAATTGTGATTAGTACTGTGAAAAAAAAGGAGAGGATGGTAGGAAGGAATAGCAGGGGAGACGTGATTCAGATTGAACAAGTCCGGGAAGACCTTTCTGAAACTGAGACCCAGAATATAACTAGGTATTAATCAGTCAAGAATGGGAAGAGCATTCCAACGTTCCTGGGTGGGTGGAACTGCTGAGGACAGAGAGCTGACCCAGCTGGTCCCCAGCAAGGCTCCTTAGGGTATGGAGATGCCCTGATGATGGCTGCAGCCAGCTTTCAAGAGAAGGGTTGTGGCCATGTCCAAGTATGTGGTATTTCCTTAATACGTTATGTATTGGGGAAAGTCCTGTCCAGACATGGAAATGGCCTCTCCCTTCCCTTGGAAATTCTGGCATGCCATCCAGTTTTGCAACTTCCCAACCTGTTGCCAATCAGCTCTGCTGACCTATTGGCCCCACACTTGGTAGTGAAGCTCATACTGTTGTCCCTCAATTGGTTTGCCATGTTCTAAGACCAGTAAGGCAGAAAATGGGTCAGAGCACGCCTGGGAACTTTTGTTCACAAGCTACCTGCACTTTACACCTGGAATTTACACACCAAAGGTTCAGACGTCCCAGAGAAAAGTTGCTTCACCTTTTAACTAGCTGTATAATCATAGACTCAAGAAACCCAGCAGTGCTTATTATATGGAATCAATATTCTGGACAACGGGAAAAAGGATTACAGGGAATAATATTTCTGGATCCTGGAAGATGAAATTAAACTACATAGTTCTTTTGGATAATGAAAAAATAAACTGAGCAACATTTCTGGATAACAGAGAGAAGAGTGAAAATGAGTCACCCATTCCAGATAATGGAGGAAAGAACATGACTGACAGCTCTGGGTAGGAGGAGATCATTCTAGATGATGGGGAAGGATGAAGCTGGACAGAGGCAGGCAGCCCAGGTAAGGACGCAAGGTAGCAGCACCTTCAGCCTGCAAGAACCAGCAAACAGGAAGGAGAAAGAGCAATGACAGCTTCCTTGTGTGCCCATCAAGCACAAACAGGGGAAGCTGTGCCTGGGGAGGAAGGTGCGCTGGGACTTGTTTGTTTCCAAGGCCTTCCTTCCACTGCTGCTCCATATGGCTTGGGGCCAGTGGGGCTCACAAAGTCTCAGATACCATGTGCTTAAATAAAGCACTTTTGTGACCCTCCCACCCCTTAGGTTTTCACAGTGACAAAGATACACAGTTAGCATCTTCTTTGAACGGCCCAAATGAAAGGACCTAGGAATCAGCATGGGGATGCTGAGTGGGACAATTTAGTCATTGAGACTATGAGATGTTACCATCAGAAGGGAAATTAGTCATATCCAGTCTAAATCCTTCACTTACATGGTTGAGGAAACCGAGGCCTAGAGATGGGAAGTGAATGGTCCAAGGCCTCACAGGCAGATCATGGCAGACCTGGGACTAGTACCCAGTATCCCTGACTCCTAGACTGCTTCGTTAGGATGCCAGACTTGAAGCCATCTCAGAGAAATAGAGACTAGCCTTCTGGAGGAAGCTTTTAGAGAAAGAATGGAAAGATGAAAGGAAATGAATATGTTAACACAATTAACAAAAGTCTCCTATGAATTAGACACTGTGCCAGATGTTTCTATGTATTTTCAAGCCTCATTTAATCCTCTCAAAAATTCCCCTTGATGGAGATATTATTGCTATTTTACAGCTACTGAAACTGAGACTCAAAGTTTCAGTAACTTGTCTCAGGTTACACATGGCTGAGCCAGTGTTTGAGCTCAGGTCTATTGAAAACACAGCCTGAGCTTCTCTACCTTAGCTGCCTGGAAACATCAATCGATTCTCAAGATCATCACTAAAGTGATAAAACCCAAGACACAAATCAGGCAAGACTACCAGCATCTGCCGTTTCCTGTGGTGAGTAGGAAAAAGAGCAGAGACCTCTTTCCTAGGGCATAAAGGCAAGGTGATGACTAAGGTACGGACTCTCCGTGCTAAATTCAGAATTTGTATTTTCGTGATATCGTCATCTGGATAAATTTAGGGTCTCTGATCTTGTAGATATTGTTACCCCAGTGGTTATTTTCTTTTTGGTCTATGTACTCTCTCTGCTTTTATAAATAATATTTTTATCCCCACCTAAATCTTAAACTATTTATCCCCACCTAAAACTTACACTATTTGGTTTTTACACAGGTTATTTTAAAAATCTTGGACATAACTTACTTCTGAAAGCAAGTTGGCCAGTAACCACGAAATCCCTCCTAGTTATTACTGAAATCCTTCTCTGCCAGTTCTTTAAGAAATTAGATCATCTCCAGATGAGTTGTTAATAAAAAAATAAATGCGGTAGCCAGTAGCATAGATATCTTTGGGCTCTTGGCCAAAAAAGAAGCCATCTGTATAAAGGAAAACAGGCTAACAATTTTGGACTCTGGTCTCTGTGGCCACATTGAGCGTTGACCTCACTGTTAATTAACCCACATTAATTGTTTTGGGCGGGGGGGTTGTGTTCTCTCATCACGAAAACGTCTTTCCCCCATTGAAACCACGTGGGGTTAAAGCAAGAAAACAAAAGCCAAAACTGCTCCCCACACCCAAAAGCCCCTTCTGTCAGGGCTCCCAAGTAGACCCGTGAGAGCTGTTAGGGGGCTGAGAAGGGCCGGTCGTCAGCACATACCATACATAGGTGGAGGGCTTGTTATTCTCAGTTTCCCGCCTCAGAGAGGATACCCCTATTGTTTCTGAAAGTGCTGACCAGGACCCACACTTCCAACTAAAATTCCTCTACCCCTGCGGCAGGAGCAGCAGCAGCAGCCGCCATAGATAAGTGTTTTGATGAATTGCAAGATGGACAGGGCTTACCATGCCCCCAGCCCTGCTGATACCAAACGCCTTTAAGATACAGCCTTTCCCATCCTAATCTACAAAGGAAACAGGAAAAAGGAACTTAAACCTCCCTGTGCTCAGACAGAAATGAGACTGTGACTGCCCGCTTCTATGCTGTTCCTTCTTGCCTCTGACTTGTAAACAAGACCTAGTGGGACAGGCGAATGGAAAGTCACAAACCTCTGGGTGTTTGAAAGGATCCTTGGGACCTCATGCATGTCCGCAGAAACTGGATGGAGAAATTTGGGGAAGCATGGATTCTTTAGCCGGCTTAGTTCTCTGCGGAGTCAGCTTGCTCCTTTCTGGTAAGGTTTGGCTTTATTATTTTTTTTAAAAAAAGTTTTTTTAACAGTTAGTGACTCTGGGCTCTCTCACCAACGCTTATTGCTGGTTAACAAGGGGCAGCTGTGACACGGACTGTTTCTCTGTGAGTCTCCATTCAATATATGGAAGGATTCACCTGGAAAGTCCTCGTGGTGTGAACTGATTTTTCTAGTTTCTCTTCTGGATTATTGCCCCTTGTGTCACCACAGACGCTGTGGGGACTGATTAGGTCACTTTATCTGAAGAGACATATTTGCTGTGGGACATTATTTTACTGCTCCTCATTCTAGCTTGTTTCTTTTCTATACAAAAAAAGAACAAACCTGGCTTTACCTGCGTCAGAGAAAATCTTCAGTCATTGGAAAAAAGTCAAATTTATGCTGAGAATGATGGGGACCCACTTAAGGCACTGTCCAGAGTGTCATTTTTAAAAATGAGAACAAAAATGCTTTTCTATAAAGGTTTCGTATTTGCATCCTATTTTAATCAAAGTGGTCAAATGCTAGGCTTTTTGGTTTGTTTGTTTTTTTTTTTTTTTTTACTATAGTTGGGGTCAGGGAGATAAGGGTTATATAATTTGTATTTTATTTTAAAAACTATTTGGCATATAGTGATTTGTAAAGTCTTCACTGGCCCAGTGAAATGAAAGTTTAGGCAATTACCCAGATCACTGGCCTCGGGAGGGTATTGAAACCTATTGTGGGTTTAAGGAATGGTTGGCCTGAGTATAGACTTAAGGTGTTTGTTGCTCAGATTCTCTAGATGGCGGCGTGGCTCGTCCTTTACTTACCCTATGGGATACCTATGAAAGTGATATCAAATCATGAAATACAGATCACAATGTAATGGCCATCAATCTCTCTCCTTCAGTTTGAAAGCATTAGAATTATTATAATGAAAATAGAATTGATATAGGAAATGAATTTGGGAAAATTTACTGAACTTAATGATGTAGGCTATGTTATATTAGGTATACTTGGATCAAATTCTACTAAGTATCAGCTATACTATTTTATATTTTTCATATGTTTTCAATATTATTAAATATTCAAAAATTAATCCAATAAGATAACAGAAGTGTGTGGAAAGTAGTTTGTTTATAGCTCTTCAGTTTGTTGTCAATAATCAATATATTGAGGATATAGTAATATTTTAAGACTGAGTAACACAAATTGCCAGGAAATGAAAGATTATCTGAGATAGTTTCAGTATTTATGTAGAAATTGTTTATATTCATGTAGAAATAATGTTGATTTCTCCAACAATATGCTCGTTTAAGCCAAATAATTGTCATAATTTCATTCTCGATTTGCTTTTTTTCTGTGTGACATCTATTAGTGACCTTGAAATCTGGAACTGCTTCTTTATCAGGGATTATAGTAATGCAAAGCTCAGGCATATACAGTGGCTCGGAAATACTTCTTTAGGTTAAATACTACACACACACACACACACACACACACTCTCTGTTTTAATTCTTTTCCCCCCTTACTGACTATGTTATGGCACTTTGCGATACAGGCTTAGAAAAGCTGTCATAAAATCAAACAAAGAAACTAAGACAACAATGTAAAGCAACTATACCCCAGTTTTGTTTTAAAATACCTTTAAACAAACACACACATGCACAAAAGTTATGTGGCAAAAGTTACTCTGTGTATGAACCTTAGTTTTCTTGAAAGTACAGTGCTAACCAGCAGGCTGAGACTCAAGGAGAGGGGTTTCATGCTCTTGCTGAAAATGAAGGTTAACATCAATAATGTGGGTTTCTGGAGTAGATCTGCTGTGCTAAATCCTAACTTACATTTTCCATCTAAGCCTTTGTGAATATCAATACTGAAGGCTTGAGAGTTGCAACAGCAAGAATCCAGTAAGATTATGTCTGCAGGCATAGGATCCCATTCTTCAAACCAAACTCCACTGGTGGACTACAGTAATGGAGCGAGGGGCTCTTGACTTACAGACTTATCTCTCTAGTTCAGTGGGTTGTTCCTCATTCCCTACTTCTGAACAAATAGAACTAAAAGAATGTCACATTTGCCTCAGTGAAGGTGACTCTGGGTGGTAGACACTAATGCATAAGAGGAAGTATGTAGCTTTTAGAAGACTGCTATCAAATCCACCTAGATTCTGGTAGATTTCCCTCCCAGTGGAGGATCATGGCCAATACCAGCATACAAACAAGTTCTCAGAAACATACTAAATTTCCCCTTCTCTCCCATTCTCACCAAACCAGGCTGCTCTCTCTAAAGCATTGTATAGAAAGAAAAACACTAAAACAAATCACTCTCTCTGCTTTATCATATCAACATGATCCAATGGAAAGTCTCTATAGCATGCCTTCTTGCCTCTTTCCTGTCTCATTTGGCATTTTGAGTAACAACCTGGGTTCAGAGATAGTGAGTATCTTGTCTGGAGTGGCAGAGGAGATTCAGTTCTAAGGTCAGGGAAGGGGTCACAGATGGAACCTCTTGATTAGGGTAGGTCTTAGAAGGCTAGTAGCAAGCCTGAGGAATCAAGGGTGGAGGTGTGGAAGCTAGGATCAGAGACACACCTGGGAATTATTCTCAGAGGGAGGAGCTTTGCCCTCTCCCCAGACTCTCTCCTAAACACTGTCTTTGGGAGGTCTCAGCCTCTCCCTTTCAGTCCTACCCTGGGAGAACTTCCTTCGAGAGTTTGGTTCTTTTAAACATCTCTCCTGCAGAGAAGGACTTGTCCAGTTCATCTCAGAAGACTATGCTATATATATCCTCCAGGGATTCAGATGGGTGAGCTCCAGGTTTTTCTGACATTATCAATTCATCTCCTGGAACTTTATTCCTAAAAAAATGTGTGTGTGTGATTGTGTCACCAATTTATTCCCTGTAGATGGTTTGTTGGTTAGAGCGCAGAATCAGGATTCAGATAGATTTGTCTAGGCTGAAACAAAGCCAAAAGATACCACTTCAAAATAGATAAAAGTCAAGTTATGCATTGGTGTTCAATAAATAGCTATGTTCAGTATCAGAGAGATCTGGTGTTTTGAGAGTTCTATCGGTGACATCTAAGTTTTGGTGATACACAAAATTTACAGGAGCCAACACATGCTTTACTTGCTAAAATGGTAATATATAGCTGTAACTGTTTGCTTAGTAAAAATATAAAATCTGACTTAGAGATGGCAATTGCTTCAATCTACTGCTCAAAGCATACCCATTAAACACTGGTGACACTGAGAAATTTGACAGCAAACAGAGTAGACAGGCAGAAAGATACGTGCTTTAAACACTTTGTCATATGAGCACATTTAGTCAAGAGAGAAGAGATGAAGGAGCAGTATTTCTATGGGTTTCCATTTAGATGACACCATAGATTGATGCTGTGTTTCTCCAGGTCTGGGATGCAGGGGTTGAGGGAGCTGCACAAAGGATAGAGTTTGACTTTATTGATAGAAACTTTCTAAAAGCCGGATCACCATCCCCCCGAGGAGTAAGCTCCCACTCTGAGGAGGGATCAGGTTGGATGATGGATAGGTTTTAGGAATGTGAAAAGAGGATCCTTTTCGTTTCACTATCTGTGGCTTCTCATTGACCACTTAGGTAGATAAGGGTTCCGAAGAGCCACAAGATCTTTGCCTATTGAAATCAAACTGGGTGTGTTTTCTGAATGTGGGCCCAGATACGCTCTCTTTACACTGAATTGTAACTCAATCAACTTGGCTTAGGAGAAGAAAAAGTACATGCCCTTGGGCTGTGATGAAGCCACTGCTCTGAGACTGAGGTGGAGCTCATCAAGAAGGCAGGAGAAGGAATACGGAGTACGGATTGTGAGGTTACACGCCTGGTTGTTGTTGTTTGGTCACTAAGTCGTGTCCAACTCTTTTGTGATCCCTTGGACTATAGCCCACCAGGCTCCTCTGTCCATGAGATTTCCCAGGCAAGAACACTGCAGTGGGTTGCCATTTCCTTCTCCAGCGGATCTTCCCAACCCAGAGATCGAGCCCAGATCTCCTGCATTAGCAGGCAGTTTATTTGCTGCTGAGCCAGCAGGGACTCTCTTACACAACTGGAGTTAAGCTCAAATTGGGTGACCATGGACCAGTTATTTGACTGCTCTAATACACAGTTTTCTCATCTTTTACATTTGAAAATGCTTTTGACCCCTAGAGTCATTATAAACATCAAGTGTGATAATGCATATGCATTAGTCAGCCAGTAAGAACTCTTAGCAAGTGAAGCTAGTATAATTGAAAGAGAAGTGTTGCTCTGAGGATCACTGTGCTTGTTTAAGACCAGTCTAATCTTTTCCAGGTGGAGGGGGGGCGGGTCACTTACTACGCATAGAAACAGTCTCCTTCTAAAAGCCCTCAACATTAGCTGGTTCCTCAAATTTCGTACTGGTCTCTCCCCACTTGACGAGCCAGAACACTGGGCCTACTTTCCCGTGCTTTCTCTCACCTATCCCATTCATGGCTGTTCCACTTCAGCCACGTCCTTCTCCGTGATTGATGTATATTTTCCTCTTGGCTCTTGTTCATGCTGTTCTATCCATTTGGAAAAGACATCCCTCATACTCGCTCTGCAAACAAAATTCAACCCAATTTGCCTAGGCCAATTCTTCATGATGTTGTTCTCCTAATTCTGAGTTCCCTTACCACACAGGCTGTGTCTTTGAGCTCTGGGTACATGGATTTAGCCCAGTTAACCTCTAACATCTTTGAAAAAGGGTATTATTTCTTTACTATTCTCCGTAGTGCTTGGAGTTTAATATGCTACAGTAAGAAACTTTTGATATGCCACAGCAGACCTGAAAAAAAGAGAGAAAGCGTTTGTTGTTATACGAAGGGTTTTTAAACATTGAAATAATAAAACAGTAATAATCAATTTCATATATATATTGCAAGTAGTAATCAATTATATCTTAAAACATTGGCTTATGTTAAATATTTGATGTAAATAAGGTCAAAAGAAAATCCCTTCTCTCAGGTGTGAAACATGAAAGGTATACTCATGAAAGTGGGTTTAACAAGAGCTTTACCTAATACTATGTATTCTATGATTGTTGAATATCACTTTAAAGATATCATAGTTTTTATTCAATAGATATTTATTGAGTTATTGCCTGCCCATATTCATTCATTCACTCAACTATCATTTCAGTCTGAAGACATATTGAGGACTTACTTTGTACCAAGTATTGTGTTAGATACCAGCAATGCAAAAAAAGAATGAATCATTTTTTTCCCCTTGCTAAACTCACATTTTGGTAGGAAAGATAAATATAGGAGAATTAACTATAAGATGCTATGATAAATAATGTAATTATTGCTGTTGTTCAGTTGTTAAGTCGTGTCTGACTGTGACCCCATGAACTGCCACATGCCAGGCTTCCTTGTCCTTCACTGTCTCCTGAAGTTTGCCCATACTCATGTCCACTGAGTTGGTGATGCCATTCAACCATCTCACCCTCTGTCACTGCCTTCTCCTCCTGCCCTCAATCTTCCCTAATATCAGGGGTATATAAAAATCTAGCTTTTCAAGAGCTGTAAAAATACTTATTGGATTCAGTAATTTAAAAAATGGAAATTTAGAAAGATGGTAATGATAACCCTATATGCAAAACAGAAAAAGAGATACAGATGTACAGGACAGACTTTTGGACTCTGTGGGAGAAGGCGAGGGTGGGATGTTTCAAGAGAACAGCATCAAAACATGTATATTATCAAGGGTGAAACAGATCACCAGCCCAGGTTGGATGCATGAGACAAGTGCTTGGGGCTGGTGCACTGGGAAGACCCAGAGGGATCGGGTGGAGAGGGAGGTGGGAGGGGGGATCGGTATGGGGAACACATGTAAATCCATGGCTGATTCATGTCAGTGTATGGCAAAAACCACTACAATATTGTAATTAGCCTCAAACTAATAAAAATAAATGGAAAAAATAATAATAAAATAAAAATTAAAAAAAATTAAAAATACAATTCTAAAATCCAAATTAAACATAAGTGACTAAAAACATATAATGCTAACTTCATTAATTGCTAAATTTATATGAATATAATTTAGTATTGAAAATAATCTGTAGGTTAGATTTTCCTCACTTTCCCAGAACTCCTAAATAGTAATGAATAGTGCTCAAAATTATGGCTGATGTAGTTATGAGTTATTCATGGCCAAATGATTTTTAAACAAAGTAGATAAAAAGGAAAAGGGAAGAAAGGATTTCCCATCAGAAGGAGCATGGGGTGTGAAACAGCAGGGCAAGCTCAGGGAAGTTGAGTAAGACTGGAAAATAGGGAGGAGGTGGTGAATGAAGGTTGGGTTCAGACCAGGAAGGGCCTCACTGGCCATATTAAGTCATCTGTACCTCTTTCTGTATGTGTGGAGATTTAGTATGGTGTTTGTTCTATTGTATCTGATATATGTCTTGGAAAATTCACTCTGGTAAGAGTGTGGAGCATGTATTGACATGGCAGAGACTTAGGCCTGGACCAATTTGGCTTCCCAATTCTCCAGGCAGGAAGGCCCGGATGAAGAGGGGAATTGAAAGTGTTTAGGAGGTGACACTGTAGGGACTGGTGATGGGTTATTTATTGGAGGTTGTGGGAAGAGAAGGTGGTGAACAAACATTGCTCCAGGCTTCTGGTTTGAATGATGGTGCTGCCATTCACTGTGTTGGGACACATGACAGAAGGAACCTGGTTGATGACAAGCTGGCAAGAAACAAACAGTTATTTTGCACGTGTTGATTTTGAGTTTCCATGTTAATGGTGGGTATTTAGCAAAACTGGGCTCTCTGGGTCTGAAACTCAGAAGAGAACTGGGCAAGGGACTGAGACATAGGAATCTTTGTGTGTAGTAAGTAAGGTCCTGAACATGGACACATACTGAGATTTAAGTGAAGAGAAGAGAAAGAGGAGATAGCCAAGGGTTCCATGAAGAAGCAGTCCAGGAGCTGGCAGGAGAGGCAAACCCAGACAGATTCCTTTCCTGGGATTTCAGAGCATTGGTGTTGCTGTGGCTAAGAAGGAGAGAGTTTAAAGAAGGGGACAATAGGATGGGGGCCGCAGGGGGACAGCGTCCGGGCTTGGCCTGGGGGCACCAGACTGCAGGTGTGTGGTTTCACAGAGAGCCAGCTGCACTGACAGCCAGCTGAGCCAGAGCTGGAAGGGATGTCGGAGGATCAGCTGGCATCACTCCCAGCCTTCAGGAAGGGGAACGTCTAAAGTTGCCTCCCTTAGTTCTGGAATTTTAAACTGATAACCCAATTCCCACCAGTCAGACGGTTCCTTAATTCACATCACATTGCAGAATGCTTTTTTAGATCAAGACTTGCCTGCTTTCCTCTACATCCCTCCCCCGTTGCCTCCTTTTGTTACTCCAGTACTCTGATCACCCTTCTCCCTTGTTCCTTCCTAAAGGCCACAGAGGCAGGTGTGGTCACATGAACCTGCCAGACGGACAGAGAGAGTCCTGACCCTTTTTAACACAGCTGTTGATTAGAGGGTGTGCGTTCCCACTACCTAGAGGTGCTATGTCTAACATGGTAGGCACACACTTAACAGACGGAGGGAGAAAAAACCTAAAGATGAGCCACGGGAGCCCATCAGGCAGCCAGCAGAGGGGCATGTGGGCGGCTGCTGTTTGTTCCCTGCTGGCCACAGCCCCCTGCCCAGGGCTTGACCAGTGAGGTGTGTGCGGTGGGCACACCCATCTCAGCAGATCTGTCAGCTTTCCCGCTTTTGTTAGAGGGTGATATCATGCTTCCTGGGGGGAGCACTAGAAGACAATGCCCGGCCACTTTCCTCCAGATACAATAGGCGGAGTCAGGAAGGCAGTATTGACATTGCTGGGGCCAGGGAGGCACTCGCTGCTCCGCGGCCGTCAGATGGTGAACCAGCTTAACCTTGGCACATGGAGCCTGGGTTGTACAAGGCGTCTGGCTCCAGAGCCAGAGGGGACTCCACCCCAGGGACAGAAGTCCTTTAGACATCTGGGAATCTGAGATGGGCCTCGAATTCCCATCCCCTTGTCAAAAAAACAACCATAAAACAATAACAGTACCAGGAATAACAAAAATGACTACCGTAGGCTGAATGTCACCAAGTGCCAAGTGTTTAATATGACTTTTAATATCTTACAATAATCTCGTACAATTGGTATTACTATTTGTTTGTTTAATATAGATGGTGAAACTGAGGCTCACAAAATGTTAGTGACTTCACTAAGGTTAAAATATTGTGGACATTCATTATCTGGGACTGCCTAGCATTCCTATTTTTCAAAAGCCACCAAGCTTTCCCTCCAGTGATGGGACTGCCAATCACTGATCCGTGTACTGTCAGTCTGATGACAGTGGTTGGTTCAGATGGAGGATGTATGACCCAACAGGGCCACATGGACTGTCCTCTGGGAATTTTTGAGCAAGATGTTCTCTTTCTTCAGTGAGGACACTGTTCACTTGGAGCCATCAGCTTCCTTGGGTGATTCAAGGCAAGAAAACTAAAGTGGGTTGCCATTTCCTCCTCCAGGGGATCTTCCTGACGCAGGGATCAAACCCATGTCTCTTACATCTCTTGCATTGACATGTGAGTTCTTTACCACTAGTGCCACTTATTCAGTATCAGTAATAGTTCAGTCACTCAGTTGTGTCTGACTCTTTGTGACCCCATGGACTGCAGCATGCCAGGCCTCCCTGTCCATCACCTACTCCCAGAGTTCACCCAAACTCATGTCCATTGAGTCGGTGATGCCATCCAACCATCTCATCCTCTGTCATCCCTTTCTCCTCCTGCCTTCAATCTTTCTCAGCATCAGGGTCTTTTCAAATGAGTCAGCTCTTCGCATGAGGTGGCCAAAGTATTGGAGTTTCAGCTTCAACATCAGTCTTTCCAATGAATATTCAGGACTGATCTCCTTTAGGATGGACTGGTTGGATCTCCTTGCAGTCGAAGGGACTCTCAAGAGTCTTCTCCAACACCACAGTTCAAAAGCATCAATTCTTTAGCACTCACCTTTCTTTATAGTCCAACTCTCATATCCATACGTGACTACTAGAAAAACCATAGTCTTAACTAGAGGGACCTTTGTTGGCAAAGTAATGTCTCTGCCTTTTAATATGCTGTCTAGGTTGGTCATAACTTTTCTTCCAAGGAGTAAGCGTCTTTTAATCTCATGGCTACAATCACCATCTGCAGTGATTTTGGAGCCCCAAAAAATAAAGTCTGCCACTCTTTCTCCTCTATTTGCCGTGAAGTGATGAAACTGGTTGCCATGATCTTAGTTTTCTGAAAGTTGAGCTTTAAGCCAACTTTTTCACTCTCCTCTTTCACTTTCAAGAGGCTTTTTAGTTCTTCTTCACTTTCTGCCATAAGAGTGGTGTCATCTGCATATCTGAGGTTATTGATATTTCTCCCAGCAATCTGGATTCCAGCTTGTGCTTCATCCAGCCCAGCGTTTCTCATGATGTACTCTGTATATAAGTTAAATAAGCAGGGTGACGATATACAGCCTTGATGTATTCCTTTTCCTATTTGGAACCAGTCTGTTGTTCCATGTCCAGTTCTAACTGTTGCTTCCTGACCTGCATACAGATTTCTCAGGAGGCAGGTCATGTGGTCTGGTATTCCCATCTCTTTAAGAATTTTCCAGAGTTTATTGTGACAACTTCGCATAGTTCAGGGGGAAGATTTTAAAAGATACGACTTTAAATGTACACTGTATGGTATGGGTACATAATGAGCACTCAGTAAAAATCTGATGTTCTTGTTTACTTATAAACAAAGCTAGAGGCTCTTATGTCACTTAATATCCATCTTTTTAAAGCACATCTCTATCCATGAGGGCAGGCAGTTCATTCTATGCCGGATGGAGCTCCCCACCTTTCCTTGAGGTAACTCCCTGTTGTTGAGTTATTACCCCACTGCCTCCTTTTTTCCTAAGCCTGGCCTTGTCTCAGAACGAGGGGAGAAAACCTTAGAGCTGTGTGTTCTTGGGCTCTGGCTGAAAATCTGGAGTGTCAGCTGGGGAGTTCCTTCCCATGGCCCTACCAGCTGGCAAGATGGGGCTCCCCGTTTTTTCTCCGGCCAGCCCCCAGCTTCCTCTTTCCTCAGATCCTGACCAAAAATTGGCTCCAGGATGCTTTGCTCTAGATTGTTCCCACCTCATTTATCCCAAACCTATTAATTCCTAGTTCTTGAAAATCTTATGTGGCATTGTCAGTTCCCAGTGCAGTGTGCCTCACTTCAGACTGAGCTCATTCCTGGTAGGTTATTTGGGAATTGATCCTAGGGAGCAAGAATGAGGGGCTAGGGGAATGGAAGCATACATGCATGTACTGTCATGCTGGCCACTGCCTCAAAAGCCTGGTGAAGTGAAGCGTTAGTTGCCCAGTTGAGTCTGACACTTTGCGACCCCGTGGACTATAGCCTGCCAGGCTTCTCTGTCCATGGAATTCTCCAGGAAAGAATACCGGAGTGGGTAGCCATGCCCTCCTCCAGAGGGTCTTCCTGACCAAGGGATCAAACCTGGGTCTCCTGCATTGCAGGCAGATACTTTACCGTTTGAGCCCCCAGGGAAGCCCTAAATACCTGGTGCTCTATACCTTCTAAGGAGCTTCATGAAATGTGGCTCTGGGCCTTCATACTTTGCTTTCCTTCCTTTTGTTCAAGGCTCATGTAGATGCAAGAAGCTGATTAGTTACTGGGGTCCTGCGCTGTTGTGCCATAGAAAGTCCCAGGGGAGGAAGTGCAATATCCTCCCACAGGCTCTGAGTGAGCTACTTTGAGGTTCCATCTGCTCAAAACTGATGGAGGCCGGCTTAGCAGTAATTGCAGAAGCATTTGGAGCTAAAGTGGGAATGGGGAAGATTTGCATTGGTGTCCAAGAGGTGTTGGATGCAGGCACCCTTGCGTTTGTCCCTGACATACAACTTAGAATATTAAATCACACTTTACAGTGTACTTGACAGGTTTCCCACTAGATTATGGGCTGAATGACACATTAGCATTCTCAGCACCAAATATAGTATCCTGGCTGGAAGAGAAACGCTTTAAAAATAGTTTTGCATTGGATTCAATGTTCTGACCTAGTACTTCCCTAAGTGTCCTATATACACTATTGCTGGCCTGAAAGATGATTTTATGAGATGCAATTTAAGAAGAGCATTTTTAATTATGAAATTAATATGTGTATATAGATATATGTCTGTATTGTTATTGTGTAGTTGCTAAGTTGTGTCTGACTCTTTGCGACCCTATAGACTGTAGCTTCTTCTGTCCGTGGGATTTCTTACACAAGAATACTGGAGTGGGTTGCCATTTCCTTCTCCAGGAGATCTTCCTGACCCAGGTTGAACCCAAGTCTCCTGCTTGGCAGGTGGATTCCTTACCACTGAGCCACCTGGGAAGTCCATATGTGTGTATATATCATAACAATCATGTAATTTCATGAGTATTTTGACATTATATGAGGCTAAGAAAAAAAGATGAGTTAGAGTGGTTAATAGAATAATTAATATACAAGTCTCATGTAGACTCAGCAAAAAATCATGAAAATAGTGTATAAATTAATGCAATTTGAGAGATACTGCTCTAAAAGAATGAGGGAACCAATACATTTTTAGAACTCTGTGTGTGTGTTCAAATTAAAAATAGAAAAGTAATTGGACACATAAATAATACTAATGGACTAAGCAGAAGAGAGTCTCTTGGTGATCAACCTGTCTCAGAGGACTGCCTTGGACTCTAATCTTGCTCCTCTCAGGAAACCTGGAAAGGGGACATTTATTAATAAATTACAGTTAAGACCTAGTTTACCCCTTGGGCACCCTGAGCATTCCTCAAAAAAGGCCCAACAGTCAGCATGCAAACTAGTGGGCAGTGGCCAAAGTGGAGGAACAAGTAGGTCAGTTATATGCGTTCATTCAAGCTAACATGTAGAGAGCCCTTTCTGTGTGTGGGGAATCTGCTGGGCATTCAAGTTTACAAACAAGGTTAAGAGAGGGATCTGACCTCAGGTGGCTTTTAGTCTGGAAGCTGAGAAGCTCTGCTCTGTTAGAGGCCTGCAGTGCACCTTAGGAGTGTTGAGGCTGGAGGAGTCATTCTGGAAGAAAACATGGGTCTCACCAAGAAGGTGGTGTTTGAGAAGGATGAGCAGGATCATGCCTTGTGGGAAATCAGGAGTGGAAGTGGGGAGGAAAGGTGTTCTAGGCCAAGGAAGAAGCATGAAAAATGAGGGGTAAAAAGTTGAAGAAATGTTTGTGCAGTGGTTCTGTGTGGCTACCCTCTAGGGCACAAAGACCGAAGCTGGGGAGGTGGACTGGGGAGAAGGTAACTTGGCTTTTGAGGTTGGCTGAGTGGGCAGGGTCAGAGTCAGTTATGGGAGTTGTCAGGGTATGGGATAGAAGCCCTGTGAGGGGATGACATTGCCAAAAAGAGGAGAAAGGGTTTGTTTTGGGAACACCTGTGTCAAGGGGTGATGCGGGTAGAGGAAGAGGAAGCTGAAGGCATTCAAGGAGACAAGCCAGAGGAGGAGGGAGTTTCTCATCTACGTCAAGACGTACAAAGGCAGGAGCCAGGATTACGAGAGAGACTGGAGAATTTGGCAATTAGGTTTTGCTGCTAAGCATTTCCAGTGGATGGGCAGGGCCTGGGTTGAAGAGTAAGAGAGAGGTGAGGAAATGGAGTGAGTAAGCATAGATCCTCTCTGGGAGATGTCCCATGTCATGGCAGCTTCCTGTTTCTGTGTGCTTTTTGGTAAACTTGATTCTAGGGTGATCTGGTAGGGGAAGAGGTGAGGTCCCCTCTGCCATTGTTGGCTCAAGGTGCTAGGAGGATATGCTGAGGTTTGAAGGAAATAGAGAAAAACCTCTTCCATCACAGGTATTCTCCCCTTCCCATGGATGTTGTCCTAAATTGCCTGAATTAGATAATTATTTTAATTTCAAAAATGTTTGGTAATGGAGGTACACAGGGGAGCCACACACTGCTACCTGGAATAAGGAATATTAGAACCGACAAAGATTCAAAAGATTATCTAGTCCAGGGTTATTGAATTGTTTTTTCACACAATACTAATTCCAGGAGAATTGTTGAATTCTCCCCCCACCCACTTCTTTTTTTGAGTGTAATGTGGAGCTAATGTTTGATACCTTAAGTAATATGAGTTTGATTGAACCTGCTCATTTTACAGATACTGAGGCCCCAGGAGTTTAGCACTTTGCACAAGCTTACTCAGCTCATCAGAGGCTGTTTCTTCACTTTAGCAGAGAGTATGGAAAGCAATATAAATTAGATGTATTGTTTGGTCAGACTGCCTGGGCTTGCATTCCATTTTTACCCTTGAATTGGTTAGCTATCGCTGTGTAACAAACTACTCCCAAAACCCAGTGACTAAACCAACATTTATCGTTTGTCACATGTCTCTGTGTGATTTGCGGTTCGCCTGATGTGTGCTGAGTGCAGCTCTGAGGTTCTGCTTCAGATCGCAGCAGCTGCTGCGGCTCTGCTTCTTGCTGCAGGTGCCGGGTGTCTGGATGACCTGCTCACACGCATCTCACCCTTCTTGGACCAGCCCAAGGGGGTGTTCTAATGGTGGTGTTAGAAACACAAGAGCGCTAAGTAGAAACAAATCAACAAGGGAGTCTTCTCAAGGCTTAGGCTGTGAACTAGCACACTGTCATTCCCTAAATCAAGGTCTGGGAACTACGTTCTGCCCATGGTGTGGCCAAAGCAAGGGAATGATGCAAAAGGGAGCTGAAGATTGGGGGTCAACAATTCGATCTACTACAGCTGCTACTAGCTTTGCACTGTGGTGCAAGTTACTTGTCTTCATCTGAAAAACAAGCATCATAATAGCACTTACATTTTGGGGCTTGGGGAGGGGGAATTAAATGAATTTGCTCATGTAAACCATTAAGAACAGCACTTTAACTTAGAAAACACTAAGTAAGTATTAAGATTGCTACTAATTTTACTGCCCCGCCCCCCATCACCATCCATGAGGATATCTGGGGTCTTTGCCACCAGAGTGGCTATGGAAGGTTTAGGGTTGACTTGATAAACTGGCTCAGCGTCGGCCATTTCCCACCAGCAAAAGAGCTCAAAGGAGTGACCTTCTGAAAATCCTCCAAACCACTCATGTATAAAGTCCTTTCTTTGTCTTATAAGTGACCATATGGCCTCTGGCAGCTTGGGCTGGCTTTGTGCTGCCTGGTTCTCCCAGCCTCCGCACCACACACACCCCTCCCCCGCAGTGTATCTCACACCCAGAGTCAGCAGAGATTTTCACACAAACCATCTGCCAAGAGGTGTGGAACTGGAGCCAGAAACACATAACAGCCGCAGAAGCTCAGCTGTATTCCGAGGCCTGTTGTAATCTCACAGTCCTGGACACAGCCCCCTGACCACTGACTGGCTCTAGAGCCCACAAGCCATCAGCGGAGTGTGATTCCAATGTGAGTAATGCACAAATTCTGCCAACTCCTTCTGGAATCAAACAAAAAACTGGTTTCTTTCTCTTTTTTTTGCCATTTGGGGGGAAATCGTTCATTGCATCACTGTCTTCCCTTTAAGTCTGGGGAGAGCCAGTGACTCAAGCTAACTTCTGCTAGAGGCTCTCTTCCTCTCCTCGAGGCCACTTCCTGATGAAACTCAGGGTTTAGGACACCCCCACCAAGCCCACCTTTCACCTTGTCAGGTGGTATTATGTGCCACAGGAATCTAGACTGGAGCCCTGTTCAGCAATGGGGTATCCGTAGGCAAGTCATTTCACCTTCCTGTAGAATGGGGATAGTAGTATTACCACACTAAAGAGTTGTGAGGATTATATGATACAGGTAGGTCAAATGCTTAGCCAAGTGCATGTTCATAAAAAACACTCAGTAAGTATTAGCTATCATTATTTCTTCTGTCTCCCTATGCCACTAGCTATTACTCCTAGGAGCACTCTGTCTCCAAGCTATTGTATAAATGTTACTCTGTTCTATTCCATCCCACTGTCTCCTTCCTTCCTAACCCATTCTAGTCTTTAGTATTATTTGACTCTTACTCTGTGCTTAACACTGGGCCAGCAAGTATAAAGATGAATGAAACAAAGTCTGTTGCTATGGAGGTTGCTGTTGGGATGTAAGTTGCAGATGGACGTACAGTATGTTCTTCTTACTCATGGTAGCTGTATTCTGTAACCATCAAAACTGAGTGAGATTTCTGCAAGTCCAAACATTTTAGTGACCTGATCAATGCATAACCCAGTTTTGCACTTGTGTGTTTTGTTTTGTCTTTGCCAACAAAAAGCGCAAAAATGTGAAAAAGTGGCACCAAATAAACCCTCCAGAGGACATTGGTTGTCTGTTTGAGAGCCCAGTAGAACAATGCCTTGTTTCACCTCAGTCGGGAACAGATGTGTCTGATGACTCAGGGTTTTCCCTGCTCTGTGTGTGTGTTCAGGTGACTGGGAAGGCAACATGAGTATCAATTTTGAGGTTGTAAACTATAGGTAAATTCATAAATATAGAATCAACTAATGATGCATGCATGCGAACTTGGTCATGTCCAACTCTTTGCAACCCATGGACTGTAGCCCACCCAGCTCCTCTGTCCACGAGATTCTTCAGGCAAGAATACTGGAGTGGGTTGCCATTTCCTCTTCCAGGGGATCTTCCCCACCCAGGGATTGAGCCTATGTCTCTTGGATCTCCTGAATTGGCAGGCAGAGTCTTTACACTGAGCCACCTGGGAAGCCCAACTGTTGATGAGGATAGACTGTTCATACACGAATGCGTAAATGACTCAGACTGCAGTAAAGTTTCCATAGAAGTACAGGGGAAGCACAGGAGAGAGAATAACGGATTCCGTCTGGGGCAATCAGGGTTCTTTGGTTGGAATCAGACTTTCAAACGCAAGAGGGCATTTCTTTCTTCTTTTTCTTTTTTTTTGAGATGAGCAATTTTATTTTTTGAATGTTTTTATTGGAGGATAATTGCTTTATAATGTGTTAGTTTCTGCTCTACAACAGAGTGAATCAGCTACATGTATACATTTATCCCCTCCCTCTTGAGTCTCCCTCCACCACTGCCCACCCCCATCCCATCCTTCTAGGTCATCACAGAGCACCAAGAGGGCATTTCTGACAGCAGGCAGTAGAGATGGAAGCATGTGGCTGGGTGCAGCCAAATCAGTCAGATTAGGGCTTGTGGGTGGCAGGATTTCTGTGTACTGTGTAGCCCAGATGTGACTGGATGGCTTGCAGCAGGCCTCTTCTAACCCACATCCAGTTAGAAGCAAGACTCAGCACTCTGAGATGCCAAACAAGGTAAAACGATCCAACTCTGTAGCATCAGCAAGTAAACAGAGCGCTTTCACTGGGTCAAAGGAGAAGACGATCGGTGTTGTCTAGTGTGTAAAATAAATTCATGAGTCGACAACTCCCCTTTCCTCTGGCTAAATTCCTCTCCAGCTCCAAGCCTCCTTGTTTCTCCTCCCTGCCTCCCACGGCCTCTACTCTTCCATGCAATTCCACTTTGCATATACCACTCTGCAATACAACAGCCAGCCTGGGGATCCAGCCCCTTCTCCTCTGGAATCTTAGCAGAGATCCTGTTCCTCAAGTTTGGCTTTCAGGAATTTTCTCTACCCTCCATTCCTCACTCCATGGGGATTATTCAAGTATTTGTCCAGTAAAATATTTCCTCCATATTTTGGCATAAGGGATAAAATACAAGGTCCCAGTGAGTTACCACTTCCCATCACTACCTCTGCTGGTCATTCCTGACAGATAAGTATTTTCTCATGGTAGACATATGTTTTTTTCAGGTTGATATAAATCTTTTTTTCCCCAGTTTTATTGAGATATAACTGACATTCAACATTGTATAGAGGTTTCTGCAGTTTTTAAAGAGCCTAGTCCAGGCCCTAACCACAGTAGATATTCAATAAATGAATAGGTTTCTGCTAATCTGATTTGGGGGAAAGTTACATTTTTGTCATATTTTCTTCTACAAAACAGATACATAATTTTAACTACTATAATTTTCTTATATATTTCTCAGAAAGGTTTTGTAATTTTGATCACATTCAGTTCTAAACATTTCTTCCTAATAATTCTCATCAAAAGATGTTGCTTTCTAGAATCTTTACAAGAGTAGCTATAACTGATTCACTTTGCTGTACAGCAGAAACTAGTCAACATCTTAAATTAACTATAGTCAAATAAAAATTGGAAAAAAATGGAGTCAGCATATACTGGTCCACCCTGAGTTTGAGGACTATATAGAATAATTTGTTAAAATACCTATAAATGATACCTACAATAAATACAAAGTAGCATTGGGGGAAAAATACTGTTTTTAAAAAATTAACAAAATAATTATGATTTTTTTTTGGGGGGCCATGCCCTATGGCCAGGGATTTAACCCATGCCCCTGTATTGGGAGCATGGAGTCTTAACCACTGGACTGCCAGGGAAGTCCCAATAATTATGAATTTTATCATGAAGAATGAGCAGGAGTTCTAGGGGTACAAATTAGCAAAGTTCTAGGGGTAAAAAAGGAGACTAATGTCTTTGAAATACCTCTACTAGATCTTAAGGCAGAGTATCATAGTGTAATAACAGTGGGGTACAGTCCAAGAATATGAACACATAAGTCAACAGACTGGATTGACCAGAACAAAATCTGAATTTATATAAAATCTTAATGTCTTATAAAGGACACAAATCAGTAGGAAAAGGAATAATAGCTCTGGGAAAATTAGTTTGGATAAAAAAAGACTTGTTTAAAAAAATCCCACCTGTTACTATATACCAAAGTTATTTCCAAATGGATTAAAGAACAAATGGGTTAAAAAAAAAAAAATCAAGCCATCAAAAGAAGAAGATGGAAGTGAATATTTATTGACTTATTATATGGAAGGGGCCTTTTTAAGTTTAAAAACAATGGGAGAAACCACAAAATCAATACCTTTAGCCATGTAAATACATAAGCTGTTAGTCCAACAATAAGCAAAATTAAAAGGGAAAGAACAAAAGAAAAATGCTTAGAACAAGTATGGCATATAAGAGATTAAAGTATTTCCATAAAATAAGCTCATTGGAACTGATAGAAAAAATCAAAACATCAGTAGAAAAAAGAGAGGAACAAATAATTCACAAAAGGAGGAAATACAAATGGCTAACATGTGAGAAAGTCTACTCTCTAAATTACAATGAAATCAGAATAAAGATACTGGTTTTCTATATCAAATTAGCAAAGACTCAAAAAAAAAATGAGAATACAACTCCATGGCTGGAGTTGGTTAAATATTCACTCTCATGCACTATAGCTTTTTATATAGAAATATGGCACTATAAAGAAAAATGTTATGATAAGATTAAGTAAAATTCAGTATATGAAATTGTATTTGGTTTTTACCATAGGAAAAAATTACGTATATTGGTTTTTGCAGTTTCTCCTTATATATGTTCTGGGACAAAAGAAATGATGTAAATCAAAATGTTAACAAGACTAACAGTGTTCTTTTTTAACCATTTCTTCCTTCTCATTATGTTTAGATAGGCTTGATCTGGTGTTTGAAAAAGGATTTCATAATGAGGAGATATATTTTAAAATAATTTATAATCTGAATGGGCTAAAAGGATCACTAAATATATTGTTTTTGTGGTTTTAGAGATACTCTTTGATTCTTATTATAATATTAAATTGTAACCACCTAACAGGATAAAGATAAATGTAAAAAGACCCATATTTATCAAGACTACTATCTATTTTGAGTGCATAAGATGTTCATAACCGTAAAGATATTAATTAATGCCAAGTTATTACAGAAGCGAGATTCCAGAAACATTTTTATTGGAACATGCAGATGGCTTATTGAAATAAGGCCAAGAAAGACAATGAGAAATGTTTCTTTCACAATATTCAGTTGATTTTTAAAGTCTGAGAATGAAAAACTACTATACTGAGTATAGCTCTGTGTAGTTATTCCAAATTATGGCATTTGGTTTAGCTTCCTTCAAAATGTATATTTTTCTGATCAGAAAAATAATTCATGTTCCTATGGAAAAATTTGGATACACAGGAAAACATTTTAAAAATCCAGCCACCAGAGTTAAATAGACATGCTTCTTAATGATATAAGACATATACCACCTCTCTGTGTATATATATGTTTGTGCATATGTGCATTTGTATATACACAGAGAGAGAGAGAGACAAGTTTGATTGTTTGGTTTTAACATCTGTTAATTATCGTCTTTAAACATAAACCCAGTTGTGCAAGCTCCCTTCTGTCATGGGAACTGGAAAAGAAAAATAAAGATCTCAACCACAGGGTCATTGAACATAAGCCAGAAGAGACCCCGTGGAAAGTGAAGTCACCCAGCTCATCCAAGCCTTCTGGCGCTGCCACATTATAGTCAAGTCGTGTCTGAAACAAAGAGGTTCCTCTTATCCCTGGACCTCCTCTTCTCACTCGGACTTAACCCTGAGGGATGGAGTGAGGATTCAAGGAAGTGTGAGGGGTGAGGGTTTAAGTATCAGAAAAGGGTTTAGAGTATCATACACACACTCTTTGTTAGCTGTTGTTTGTTAATAAAGAAGAGTCATGACTCATTTTTGTCATTGTTGTTTAGTCACTACGTTGTGTCTGACTCTTCCACAACCCTGTGAACTGTAGCCCACCAGGCTCCTCTGTCCATGGGATTTCCCAGGCAAGAAGACTGGAGTGGGTTGTCATTCCCTTCTCCATGGCATCTTCCCAACCCAAGGATCAAACCCACGTCTCCTGCTTGGCAGGAGAATTCTTTACCCCTGAGCCACCTGGGAAGGCCCAGCTTGTCTTTGGGGTCGCAAAATAATTGGAAATGTCCAAGAATGCCTGGTGTCAGGGGCCTCTTTCAACAGGGTGTGACTTCCTGTGTCTTTAGCTGCTCCACCACCATCTTCCTACTGAGACTGAATGAGGGGAGGGCTGCAGCCCACCACTGCCCTCTACAATCTTGCACCATGGCTGCTTCTGTTATGCTAGTGGCCATGTGACATGTCCAAACTCAAGAACCCATGTCCTCAGTTTATGGATGCTCTTTAGTATTTGTATGCAAACTAGTTATGTGAGTATGCCTAATTTTCTACAAAGCTCCTACCACGCTGTAGGCCAGTGGCTTTCATGCCTGTGTTATAGGACTCTGGGTGTTCCAAGGAGGTGCTGTGTGGCTGCCAGAGATGGTGAGGATGTGGACTCTGCCTGTCAATCCCTGGGCCCTGTCCTGCTGCGGCTGCTGCTGCTGTCGCTTCAGTTGTGTCTGACTCTGTGCGACCCCATAGACGGCAGCCCTCCAGCTTCACCCAGAGTAACTCTTTATTTCATGTATTATCTTCTGTATGATATTACATTTGTTAGAATTATGTCTTGGCTTAAACAAAAGCACATTAGAGAACCATTGACATAGTTGTAGAATTTGCTCTGGCAAAGACCCGGAGCTGGGAGTGATGGACGGGTATCCTGTATGAGGAATTATTGGCTAAGCAGGTAGTGGTTCAAAGTAGTTTTTGAAACTGAGTGAAGTATAAGCTGTGGAAAGCTGGTTTGTTTTTTTCTATTTGCTGTAGACTGGAAACCAGAAAGTCAGGTCTGAATGTAGAGGTTGGTAAAGTGTTGACTAGAGGTTTGAGAGACTCTTCTAGGAGGAAAGGAGCTGTGTCTTAAGTCATGATCTTTATACCACTGATTTTCGTCAGTGTTATAGTGAAGTTTGTTTGCTAGACTGCAGAGTTTTAGGTGGATGAAGTGTTACTGTATGGATATTAATATTATGTATACTTGAATTAGAGAGTTAGCATCATGTCATTTATTCTGAGATTTACTACCTATAAACCTGACGTTGGACAGGTGCTTGGGGAAGCTTGAATGTGCGGCTATTTCCTTCTTAGTTGACCATTGGAATGTTGCTCCCTTTCAAGTGTTAAAAGTTTGAAATTTGCTACACTGGCCTAAGCAATGAAATTCTAATTTCAAGTATGTACAACAGAGGAAATATTCTGGCTTCCGTTAAATACATTTCTACATTCTACAGTCTAAGAACTAAATCAATTTAACATAATTTTCAATTCTTTAGGAGCCAAAATGAAGAGGATCAAAAATTCTATTTGAAACCCAGGGCTTTGGTAGATTAGTCCCGTTTAAAATTCTGAATCCAGGGATTTTTGACTTCAGTTTGTAGAACACATGGTGTATCTATCTTGTTTTCCAGGGATGACTTTAGACCATAAGTGTGTGTCATTCTTAGATGGAGTCAGATTCGTCATTAAAGAAACCATAGATTGAAATTTTATGGCCCCTACTAGAAGTCAAGTCCATTTGAAGAGCTAACAAATTAAAGAGGATGGAAGCTTTAGCAATGCAGCCCAGAATGCCAGCACGTGGATGGAACCAAGTCCCAACTTTCCAGAGACAAATTAGGCTAACTGAGCTCATCTCTGGGCTTCCCAGGTGGCGTTAGTGGTAAAGAACCTGCCTGCCAATGCAGGAGATATAAAAGACATGGGTTCTATCCCTGGGTCGGGAAGATCCCCTGGAGGAAGTCATGGCAACCCACTCCAGTATTCTTGCCTGGAGAATTCCATGGAGCCTGGCAGGTATGGTCACAAAGAGTCAGGCACAACTGAAGTGACTTAGCACCCCCACACACACGACTTCATCTCTTGACCATGTTTGTGTTGCTTCTCTGGGGTATTATGACGTGGAAAAAGGGACCAAAGGGACATGAAATAAATTTCAAAAAGGACCCTTGTCCTACTCCACCGTTATTGTGCTAGCTAATCTTCATTAGCTCACTCTCTGGACCTTATTTCCTCTGGATATAAAATGAAAATGATACTAAAAACATTAGCTTTTTCCTGTGGTCAGCTCTGCAGGCAAGGTTGTCACCACAGGAAGGTATAGCTGTGACTACTTTGTAGGGGAGCAAACCCTATTTTTCTTTCCATCAGCCTCACAACTTCAGAGAATCATAAATCATCACCATTTATTGACTGCTGTATTTCCCACACACATTATTCATAAACCTCACAAGAGATTTTTTATATTGTGTACTTTTTTCCGTCCTCAGTGAAAGGCTTAGAGGTAAGTATCATCACCTCCATTTTGCAGATGACCAGCCTGGGACACAGAAGGCCATGTGCTTTGTGTTTTGTCCTGTATTACATAAGTAGTACTTTGCAGATCTGGGATTCACACCCAAGGTAGCTTGATCCCCTAGCCTCTGACCACACACTGCATCACTCTGTTGCTCAGCCAAGCTCAGCTTCCCAGCCTCCCCCTGCACTGTGAGCTGTTCCTGAGATAGATATAGCCTCGCACAGGGCACCTGGAAGCATGCAAGACAGTTCTGACACCTAACTATGATGAAAGACACCACTGTAAATCCAAGGCTTAATGTGTAGAGCCCAAGTCACTGGCTTTCCTTTCAAAAAATCCAATTTTTAAATTGTTTATCTTTTAATTTAGTGTGTACAATGTAACCACCATCCAGAGGTAGCCAGCATTAACATTTTCTAGATAAGATTGGATTTCATATCTCTCCCTGAGGAATCCAAATGCCCTCCCCCAGGTTTCTCCTGGAATTCCCAGTGCACTTACATTCCCATGGTTACCTCCTACACTGAGCTCTGGCTTTGGTTTTGATTTAAAGCATAGCATGCCCTGGCTCACTTCTGCACTTGTGGTCTCTGTTGAACTTGGTGTCAACCCTGGCATGTAGCTCAACGTTTCACTTCAATTAAAAATAAAAATGGCAACAATTTTCCTGCATAGAGACAGACACACAGGTACAGACAGACACATCGACACAATCACACAGACACACAGACAGATAATGCACTTGTGAGTAAACTGCACTTGACTCCTGAGTTGAGACAATGATGGGGTTTGTCTACGGCAATGCAAACCACTCTACCACAAGTATTAGACAAGCCGATCTGTTAAAGTCCTTTAGCTGACTGCTCTCGTAAATTTCACCCACACCACAGACCAGCTGTTGGAATTTTCACTTTTCTGTTTTTAAGTTGATTAATATTCTTCTTTAGCTTTATTTTTTCTTTCTCCCTGAATCTCTTAAGTCTTATTAGTCCTTCTTACAAATGTTTCCTGAGTACAGTTCTTGATTTTTTAAAATACTCATTTAACAAGAAAAGCTTTTAAAACTATAAATTTGTCTCCAAATTAATCTTTGGACCTGCTGTAGCAGTTTTGAAAGTTGGATTCATATCTTTTATTTTCTACAAATCATCTCTCTTTAGTTATGATTTTTTTGAGAATTAATAATTATTTAGAAGACTCTTAAGATGGTTCATCAGGCAAAGAATCTGCCTGTAATGCAGGAGACACAGGATATGCAGGTTCGATTCTTGGTCCAGAAAGACCCCCAGAGGAGGAAATGGCAACCCACTCCAGTATTCTCTGGGAAATTCTATGGACAGAGGAGCCTGGTGGGCTGCAGTCCATGGGGTCACAAAGAGTTGGACACGACTTAGTGACTAAGCAAGGAAGGATGATTTTTAGGAGATTGGTTTCTCTTTTTTTGTTCAATGATATGCTGTTACACTTGATTACTGTGTGTGGTGCGGGACTGTTTTGTTGTGATTGGGGATTCTTGCAAAGGCAGTTTCCCTCTGTTGGACTTAACTGAGCTGAGTGTGTCTGGGTGTGTCTGGGAGAGCATGTGTTATAGCAGGGCTGATAGCTTACTGTGTTGCACTGCTTCGTCTTACTGTCAGGACAGTGAACTAACTCTGTGCTATTTGTTTAATAGCTGCTGCTTGGGCTTCCTAAGTTCCCCTTGACCTGCTGCCTGGTTGTCTAGGTCCCTCCTTCAAGACCTCTAGACCTCCCAACAATGCAGCAACTAAAGGTTTCATGTCTGGCCCATCAACGGCTCTCAGAACCTTTTCTGGTGCTTGAATCAGTGTCCACTGGCCCAGGTTGCAAATATTTTGAATATCACCTCTGAGCCATGCCAAGATTAAGTTAAGCAGGTTCAACTCAAACTGCTTGGTCTAAAAGATCTACAAAAATATAAAACAGTACAGGTGATTTCGGGCTTCCCAGGTGGCCCAGTGGGTAAAGAACCTGCCTGCAAAGTAGGAGGTGTTGGAGACATGGGTTCGATTCCTGGGTCGGGAAGATCCCCTGGTGGAGGGCACAGAAATCCTCTCTAGTGTTCTTGCCCTGAGAGTCCCATGGACAGAGGTGCCTGGTGGGCTACATTCTAGGGAGTTGCAGATTCAGACACGACTAAGCAACTATGCACAGCACCTCACCTGAAGGACACATATGTAATTACATATATGTCTGATTATTACTAAATTGTATTTTGATTTTTAGTCAACTTCATCAGTCAAAATCTGAGAGAGGTAGGATACTATCTCCCCAGAACTATTGTGATTTCTTCACGTTCTTCTTGCTTTTACCAGTTGTATTTTCTTTATTTGATTCTATATGATTTAGAGCCCTATGATACATAACCACTATTCTTTCATTATGGAATTTACTTTCTATAAAGATACATGATAGAGTTTGTCCCATCCCATGCCTTCTGTTTTGAATTCCACTTATCCAAAACCAGTATTTGTAATCTTTGTTTTCTTCTCTTTCATCATTCTTTTTTTTCATTTCTTGAAAAGTTATTGCCTCTATCTTTGTATTCAAGATTTTAAGCTTCATCTTTGAAGGTTTCATTTTTTTCTGTGATTATCTGTCATTCTGTAGGTGACTTTTAAATTTTTTTAAAAAGGTTTTTTTTTAATGTGAACCATTATTTTTTATTAAAAAATTTTTTTTAATTTTATTTTTGGCTGTGCTGGGTCTACTGTTCTCTAGATGCAGTGAGCAGGGCTCCTCTCTAGTTGTGGTGCACGGGCTTCTGGTTGCAATAGGCTCTCTTGTTCCACAGCACAGGCTCTAGGCACACGGGCTTTGTTGTTGCCATGCATGGGCTCAGTACTTGCAGCTTGAGGACTCTAGCACGGGCTTAGTAGCTGTGGCACTTGGGCTTAGTTGCCCTGAGGCATGCGGGATCTTCCTGGACCAGGCATTGAACCTGTATCTCCTGCATTGAAAGGCCAATTCTTAACCACTGGACCATCAGAGAAGCCCCTCTCCAGGTAATTTTAGGCATCTATCTTTCAATCACAAATAATATATTTAATCTTAACTTCTGACATACTATTTTATACTTTGAATTTTTTTCTAATGTAAAAAAATTTTCCTGCTGTTTCCTTTTAGTCTTTTATTTTTTCCTGTCTTTTGCTTACTTGGTCTACATTTTGTTTACATTTACCTTTTTCTCTAGTCATTTTTGTTGTATACATCCTGTTTCTTATTTTGTTAGTGGTTACCCTTATGCTTTTCAAAAACGCTCTTTAACCTATGCCTCTCTGTTTATAATAATAAATAGTGAAACCATATTTTGAATTTCAGTGTATCAGCAAAGAACATAGCACATATTAACTTTCCCCCCTCCTTCCTGTTCCCTTCTAAGTCTTAGCTGCTTTAATATGGAATTGAAGATCCAAGTTACTTTTTACAGCATATATTTTTAATTTTAAGAGGAATTTTTGACATTAAAAATATTTTAGTATTGAAAATCCATGTTTTCAGTCCAATTCATTGACCTTTGTGATTACTGGATGCTGCCAATAGGTAGACTGACTATCTTGGTTAGCTCTGTATTTGCAGGTCTTCACTTTTTTCCCCATGGCTTTAGGGGGAAGCTGAGAGAGGCTACATCAAAGGTGCTAGTAAGATGTCATTTTAAAGCTCATATCTGACTTCATTATTAAGATATACATTTCCATTTCAGGATGTTAATTAAATATCACCTCATGTTTGCTGTATCTTAAATTCCTTTGTTTTCTTCAATTCAGGAAACAAGCATAGTGGGTTTGAATCTTCAGCTGCCACGGTCTATAAATTTGAGCTTTACTTTTAGAATTGTGCAGCATAATAGAAGATAAATTCCTAGTACCACTGACATTTGAGCTGAATCTTGGAAGAGACTGGACCTGAACAGATAAATGTATGTAGGGAAGGGTATTCTCCGTGGGAAAAAATGATGTCATCAATGGCCAGGAAAGGAAAGCCTGTGGAGCATTTGGGGCGAAAGAGACAACGGCACCAAGATTGTGCAGGAGTTCAAGTGAGTGACTTTGAAGGTGAAGGTGTAAAAAGGAGTTGAATGTGAGAGATAAGACAGAACTAGGATGGGCAGAATGTGGTGATTGGATACAAACAGTGAGGGGGAGATAGATGTTGACAATAACTCAGAGTTTTCATCTGTGATTAGAAAGGTAGAGGTTTAAGAGATAAGGAGAGAGAGAGAAGGTGAAGAGAGAAGATTCTAGATGTATCACAGTTGAGACGCCTACATAGGTGAGCAGGAGGCCTTATTATAATACATTTAATAGCGGGAAAGAGGTTGGAACTAGAGATCTAGGTTTGGAACATGTGATAACTGACGCCCTAGGAGTTGGTGAGATCCCTGTGAAAACGGAAATGCAGTCTTCCGTAGCACGGGTCAGGCTATAATCTCTGGGCTGAGGCCATGGCCACTTGCTGAGTTTTGGCAAGGAGGATGAATGGGAAATTAGATCTAACAGAACACTGCTATTTAAGATGTGTAGACTTACATTTCTCTACTAAGGTACTAAGGCAAATGGATATGCAGTCAAAAAGTGCACATGAGGGACCTACTGTGCTAACCTGTCTGTCAGGGAAAAGGAAGTCATGAGTTCTAACACTGTCCCGGATGTTTTACATTTAAGATCTCCTTTAGTCATCACTGTTGTTTTGTCTAAGTCAGTTTCCTCATCTGTGACATGAGATATAAATGACTAATTCATAGTCATTGTGAAAATGAAGTAACACCATGGATTTAAAGTATCTGGAAGGTGAGAAGTAGTTAATAAACTATAGTTCTTATGTTAAAACTAATCATTTTAGGAATTGTCTGAACATAATTGACAAACTGCGATTGAGAAACAGCCAGCAAATACTTGATAGCAATGATTTGGAAACCTGTCTCCTGCCAAGACACGCGAAGCGTTGTTCACCCGATTTAGTTCTCAGACATCTGCACAAAATTTCATTTACATAAAGGGAATGACTGAAACGTGAGTGATGCTGGAAACAAGTGTAGACCTGAAGGTACGGGGGATGGACTGGTTCTTGGACCTACATAGTGCAGTGGTGAAAGAAGACTCCCCACCAAGCTGTAGTCTGTGGATGGCTCAGTGGGGAGGGAGCTGGGAGAACACACACACTGACCATCCTCCCCTTTACCCCCCTGTCTTTTTCTGGAGCCCCTAGTGGCTGATGCCAATGGGACACAGGTAGCCCTCACAACCCCAGAGCTGAGCAGAGGGGGTTGGAGGGCCGCTGGCGAAGGGCACAAAAACCAAAGCCTCGCCTGGACTTAGAAAGTGAGACCCTGTGATACTTTACATTTTTGTATTAAATTTGACGAGAAAATGGACCCAGCCCATGCCCAGGGTATCCAACTCAGACACGTAATGAATTTGCCTCTTGGCTTTCATGTTTTTGAACTGCTTTCCCTCAAGTAACGGGCTCTGTCTCCTTGCTGCCAGAAGAGTCTAAGTAGATCTTAGATTGTCTGCATGGGAAGAAAAAGGAGGAGCTGTTTTCCTTAGTGATAAACTCCCAAGCAGCTGCGGTATGTAGGATCAGGGCCCTTCACACCACCACGCCTACTTGGAACCTCACCTATGCAGTCTCTGGGACACAGTCCCTGCCCTGGGCCATCTGGAAGGTTCCCCAGGGTGTGTGAGAGCCTGGGTCAAGCCTTGGAGCCTAAGCAAGTGTTCGCCAGGTGATGTGGAAAGAAAAGAATCATTGAAGGAAGGCTCATGCAAAGATTCCAAGGGTGATTCCTTGAGAAGAGCTCCCGACAGGTTTAGAAAGATGTCACTGTCACTGGCATAAATGTGGGGCCTGGCAGAGGCCCAAGGAGATGACACGGACTATGATACTCAAAAAGCCACTCTTAACGAAGACATATAGATTAGTACCTCTTGAGGTGTTCAGGCTTGCAGTTTAAGAGGGGAAAACCTGACATAAATTTTATATTTGGAATTCTACCTGACAAATGCATCTATAGTTTGGAAGTATGCAGGATTTTTTAATTTTTTTTTTTTTTTTTTTGATGGAGAAGAGGGAATATGACCACACAAGCTGATTCCCAAATAGGAGACTTCTAATCACAGGAATAACTCAGGTAATGCTAAAGGACAGTAAATTCGAGAATGGTAATAAAGTCCCTGAGCCCTCTTTCACTACTGAGTTAAGGTTGTGACCCCATCAGTGAGTCCACCGGGGCCGATACTTCAGAATGCAGAGCTACTGTCCTGCTCTAAAATGAAACAAAGTATAGGAACTGTACTTTTAATGGACTGTACATTCACTTTCACTTACACATACTCACTTTTAAAGATGAGGGGAAAAATGTCAGGGAGGGTTCTCTGGTCCAGGGATACAACAGGGAGGCTTTTGGGCAGGTCAGTGGTCTTCCCGAGGGTCAGCCGGCAGAGGCCCATGGAGCAACAGTTTGTGTCCACCCCTGAGTAGCACCCTGATCTCTCCAGGGCTCCCTCCACACCAGCAAGCTGGTTGTGGAACTGCTTTTCCAGAGTCATTTGCATGGGCAGAGATTTGGTTTCCTCTTAAGGTCAGTCCTGTAAGAAAGGGGACAAGAATCAAAGGATTTTGGAAGGAAACACAGGGAATCTTCCTTAGCTCATGATCGGCCTGTTTCCTGCTCATGTGGGTTTGAAGTGTGCGGGAGGGTGGTCACACAGCAGGACACAAAGCCATTAGCAGTTCTTCCTCCTGTGGGTGATTTAGCTCCAAGATGACTTAAAGGTTAAAAAAAATATCCCTTCCTCTGGGGCTAACACAGACTACTATAGTTTCATACAGATTCACTTGAACACACTGGTTTTGTGCCACACTAATACTAATAATCCTTTACACAAAAGTCAATGATTTAGATGTTCTTTTCCCATTTTACAGATGATGGAAATGAGACAGAATTTCAAGACTTAAAGTCTTAACTCCACTATCTTGTTGATGGTGCCCTGCAATTAGCAATTCACAAAACTGTCACCTGGGTCTAAGATGTACCACTTCGAATATATATAAAATAGCTAATAAGAACCTACTGTGTAACACAGAGAACTTGACTCAAAATTTAATGACTTACATGGGAAAAAATCCAAAGTTGATATACATATATGTATAACTCATATGTATATAGAGGAGTCTAATTAACTCAGTCGGGCAAGAATTTGCCTGCAATGCAGGAGACCCAGGTTTGATTCCTGGGTCAGAAAGATCCCCTGGAGAAGGATATGGCAACCCACTGAAGTATTCTTGTCTGGAGGCTACAGCCATGGGGTCACAAGAGTTGGACATGACTTGGTGACTAAACCACCACCATAAGCATATATATCATTCAGTTCAGTTCAGTTCAGTCACTCAGTCGTGTCTGACTCTTTGCGACCCCATGAATCGCAGCACACCAGGCCTCCCTGTCCATCACCAACTCCCGGAGTTTACTCAAACTCATGTCCATTGATTCGGTGATGCCATCCAGCCATCTCATCCTCTGTCGTCCCCTTCTCCTCCTGCCCCCAATCCCTCCCAGCATCAGGGTCTTTTCCAGTGAGTCAACTCTTCACATGAGGTGGCCAAAGTATTGGAGTTTCAGCTTCAGCATCAGTTCTTCCAGTGAACACCCAGGAGTGATCTCCTTTAGGATGGACTGGTTGGATCTCCTTGCAGTCCAAGGGACTCTCAAGAGTCTTCTCCAACACCACAGTTCAAAAATATCAATTTTTCGGTGCTCAGCTTTCTTCACAGTCCAACTCTCACATCCATACATGACCACTGGAAAAACCATAGCCTTGACCAGACAGACCTTTGTTGGCAAAGTAATGTCTCTGCTTTTTAATATGTTATCTAGGTTGGTCATAACTTCCTTCCAAAGAGTAAGCGTCTTTTAATTTCATGGCTGCAGTCACCATCTGCAGTGATTTTGGAGCCCCCAAAAATAAAGTCTGACACTGTTTCCACTGTTTCCCCATCTATTTGCCATGAAGTGATGGGACCAGATGCCGTGATCTTAGTTTTCTGAATGTTGAGCTTTAGGCCAACTTTTTCACTCTCCTCTTTCACTTTCATTGAGAGGCTTTTAGTTCTTCTTCACTTTCTGCCATAAAGGTGGTGTCATCTGCATATCTGAGGTTATTGATATTTCTCCCAGCAATCTTGATTCCAGCTTGTGCTTCTTCCAGCCCAGCATTTCTCATGATGTACTCTGCATATAAGTTCAATAAGCAGGGTGACAAGATACAGCCTTGACATACTCCTTTTCCTATATGGAACCAGTCTGTTGGTCCATGTCCAGTTCTAACTGTTGCTTCCTGACCTGCATACAGGCTTCTTAAGAGGCAGGTCAGGTGGTCTGGTATTCCCATCTCTTTCAGAATTTTCCACAGTTTATTGTGATCCACACAGTCAAAGGCTTTGGCATAGTCAATAAAGCAGAAATAGATGTTTTTCTGGAACTCTCTTGCTTTTTCAATGATCCAGTGGATGTTGGCAATTTGATCTCTGGTTCCTCTGACTTTCCTAAAACCAGCTTGAACATCTGGAAGTTCACAGTTCACGTATTGCTGAAGCCTGGCTTGGAGAATTTTGAGAATTACTTTACTAGCGTGTGAGATGAGTGCAATTGTGCGGTACTTTGAGCATTCTTTGGCATTGCCTTTCTTAGGTATTGGAATGAAAACTGACCTTTTCCAGTGCTGTGGCCACTGCTGAGTTTTCCAAATTTGCTGGCATATTGAGTGAAGCACTTTCACAGCATCATCTTTCAGGATTTGAAATAGCTCAACTGGAATTCCATCACCTCCACTAGCTTTGTTCTTAGTGATGCTTTCTAAGGCCCACTTTACTTTGCACGCCAGGATGTCTGGCCCTAGGTGAGTGATCACACCATCATGATTATCTGGGTCGTGATGATCTTTTTTGTACAGTTCTGTGTATTCTCTTGTGTATATATCATTACATATGTATAAACATATGTGTTTATACATATATATGTATATAAAATCACATATAGATATATGTACATGATGTATGTATGATTCACTTTTCTGTACGTTTGAAGCCAAGACAACACTGTAAATAAACTATACTCCAATAAAAACTAATTTTTAAAAACTCAGTAAACAAAGATCTTTTCAAGAAAATTTATAGCAAAACTTGATAAAAGGAGCATTCTTGGGCTTAAAATTATAAAAAGAAAAAAAAAGATGTACTACTTTTAATTACTATTGAATTCTTCAAATTCAACTTAAATATATTAAAAAGACACACATTCTGTCTAACACAGTGCTTGGTGCTGGGAACTGGAGAGAAACAAACAGAGGTCTTTTCTTCTGTGATCTCACCTTCTAAGGAAGGAGACAGGGTGTCAGTAATTAAATAGAACAGTGCCATTGGATTGGTTAGTTACGTGTTTTTGTTCTGAATAAAAATATTTACTTTAAAATTACAAAAGAAATGCAATGCTAAATATGTTAAACAATAAGTGGACGTCTGCTTTCCTCCTCACCCCACCCCTGATCCCTAAGCCTGGCAATTTCATTAGAAGTACCACTGTTATCAGATTAGTGTATGACTTCTAGAATTTTCTCAATATTTGTGCAAAAATGTTCTCCATCTTGTTTTCTTCACTTAATAGACCAAGGATATAATTCCATGCAAACTTATACTCTTCAATCAAATGAATCAATCATCATTTATTTAGCCGTGTTCCTGTGCATAATCTTTGTGTTTCCAGTTGGGGCTGCAGGAAATATCTTCCTCCTATTCTACATATTTGTTCTGGTAATTAAGAAGGTTTATCATAATTTTTAAATTAATATACAGTTTATTTTGGTGTGTGTGCAGCTTTATGAGTTTTTTTGGAAATATTTATTTATTTGGCTGCTCCAGATCTTAGTTGTGGCACTCACGGTCTTTTTAGTTGTGGTAGGCAAACTCTTCCCTGGTGGCTCAGGAGGTAAAGAATCTGCCTGCAATGTGGGAAACCTGGGTTTGATCCCTGGGTTGGGAAGATCCCCTGGAGGAGGGCATGGCAACCTACTCCAGTATTCTTGCCTGGAGAATCCCCATGGACAGAGGAGCCTGGTGGGCTACATACAGCCCGTGGGGTTGCAAACAGTCAGACACGACTGAGCGACTAAGCACATGCAAACGCTTAGCTGTGGCATGTGAAATCCAGCTCTCTGACCAGGAATTGAACCAGGGCCCCCTGCACTGGGAGCTCAACATCTTAGCCACTGGACTACCAGGAAAGTTACAGCTTTATGAGTTTTAATGCATATATATGTTCCTTCAACTGCTGGCACATTAGAATACAGAGAGAGCAATTCCATCACCCCCTGAAAGAGTTTCTGTGCCACCTCTTTGTGGTCATAGCTGTCCCACTCCTAATCCCTGGCAATCACTCATCTGCTCTTTTTTTTTTTTTCATTTATTTTTATTAGTTGGAAGCTAATTACTTTACAATATTGTAGTGGTTTTTGCCATACATTGACATGAATCAGCCATGGATTTACATGTGTTCCCCATCCCAAGCCCCCCTCCCACCTCCCTCCACACCCCATCCCTCTGGGTCTTCCAAGTGCACCAGCCCTGGGCTGGTGATCTGTTTCACCCTTGATAGTACACTTGTTTCAATGCTATTCTCTCAGAACATCCTACCCTCACCTTCTCCCACAGAGTCCCAAAGTCTGTTCTGTACATCTGTGTCTCTTTTTCTGTTTTGCATATAGGGTTATCATTAACATCTTTTTAAATTCCATATATATGCATTAGTATACTGTATTGGTCTTTATCTTTCTGGCTTACTTCACTCTGTATAATGGGCTCCAGTTTCATCCATCTCATTAGAACTGATTCAAATGAATTCTTTTTAATGGCTGAGTAATATTCCATTGTGTATATGTACCATAGCTTCCTTATCCATTCGTGTGCTGATGGGCATCTAAGTTGCTTCCATGTCCTGGCTATTATAAACAGTGCTGCGATGAACATTGGGGTGCATGAGTCTCTTTCAAGTGGGATTGCTGGGTCATATGGCAGTTCTATTTCCAGTTTTTTAAGGAATCTCCACACTGTTCTCCATAGTGGCTGTACTAGTTTGCATTCCTACCAACAGTGGAGGAGGGTTCCCTTTTCTCCACACACTCTCCAGCATTTATTGCTTGTAGACTTTTGGATAGCAGCCATCCTGACTGACGTGTAATGGTACCTTGTTGTGGTTTTGATTTGCATTTCTCTGATAATGAGTGATGTTGAGCATCTTTTCATGTGTTTGTTAGCCATCTGTATGTCTTCTTTGGAGAAATGTCTGTTTAGTTCTTTGGCCCATTTTTTGATTGGGTTGTTTATTTTTCTGGAATTGGGCTGTAGGAGTTGCTTGTATATTTTTGAGATTAACCCTTTGTCTGTTTCTTCATTTGCTGTTATTTTCTTCCATCCTGAAGGCTGTCTTTTCACCTTGCTTATAGTTTCCTTTGTTGTGCAAAAGCTTTTAAATTTCATTAGGTCCCATTTGTTTAGTTTTGCTTTTATTTCCAATATTCTGGGAGCTGGATCATAGATGATCCTGCTGTGATTCAAGTCGGAGAGTGTTTTGCCTATGTTCTCCTCTAGGAGTTTTATAGTTTCTGGTCTTACATTTAGATCTTTAATCCATTTTGAGTTTATTTTTGTGTGTGGTGTTAGAAAGTGTTCTAGTTTCATTCTTTTACAAGTGGTTGACCAGTTTTCCCAGCACCACTTGTTAAAGAGGTTGTCTTTTTTCCATTGTATATCCTTGCCTCTTTTGTCAAAGATAAGATGTCCATAGGTTCGTGGGTTTATCTCTGGGCTTTCTATTCTGTTCTGTTGATCTATATTTCTGTCTTTGTGCCAGTACCATACTGTCTTGATGACTGTGGCTTTGTAGTAGAGCCTGAAGTCAGGCAGGTTGATTCCTCCAGTTCCATTCTTCTTTCTCAAGATTGCTTTGGCTATTCGAGGGTTTTTGTATTTCCATACAAATTGTGAAATTATTTGTTCTAGTTCTGTGAAAAATACCGTTGGTAGCTTGATAGGGATTGCATTGAATCTATAGATTGCTTTGGGTTGTATAGTCATTTTGACAATATTGATTCTTCCAATCCATGAACACGGTATATTTCTCCATCTGTTTGTGTCCTCTTTGATTTCTTTCATCGGTGTTTTATGGTTTTCTATGTAGAGGTCTTTTGTTTCTTTAGGTAGATATACTCCTAAGTATTTTATTCTTTTTGTTGCAATGGTGAATGGTATTGTTTCCTTATCATCTGCTCTTTATCTTTATAGGCTCACTTGTTCCAGAAGGTTATGTAAATGCATCTATACAGCGTGTAACCTTTTTATATTGGTCTCTTTTGCTCAGCATAATGCCACGTTGTTGCAAGTATTAACCGTTTATCCCTTTTTATTACTGAGTATTATTTTCATTGTTTAGATGTACCACAGCTGTTCATGCTTTTGTCTATTGGAGGACATTTGGGTTTCTCAGTTTGGGGTGATTAGGAATAAATGGAGCTGCTATGACTTCCCTTGTGGCTCAGCTGGTAAAAAATCTGCTTGCAATGCAGGAGACCCTGGTTCAATTCCTGGGTTGGGAAGATCTGCTGGAGAGGGGATAGGCTACCCACTCCAGTATTCTTGGGCTTCCCTTGTGGCTAAGCTGCTAAAGAATCTGCCTGCAATGTGGGACACCTGGGTTCAATCCCTGGGTTGGGAAGATCCCCTGGAGAAAGGAAAGGCTACCCACTCCAGTGTTCTGGCTTGGAGAATTCCATGGACTATAGTCCTTGGGGTTGCAAAGTGTCAGACTCAACTGAGCGACTTTCACTTCACTTTACTTCATAAACATTCACTGTATGATCATCAGTTTTCTTTTTTTTTAATCAGTTTTCTGTAGGGTAAATATGTAGTAGTGGAATTGCTGGCTGATGTAGTAAATGTATACTGAACTTTATAAAAAATGATTAAGCCATTTTCCATAGTGACCGAACCATCCATTTTACATACCACAAGCAGTGATTGTTACAGTTGCTATACATTCTAGCTAGCACTTGATATTATCAGGATTTGTTTGTTCATTTGGGGGCTTATTTTTTTTAGCTTTTCTAATAGGTATGTAGTGGTATCTCACATTGTTTTGTTTAGCATTTCTCTAGTAGATAATGATATTGACCGTCTTTCTCGGTACTTATTTGCCATCCACATATCTTCTATGGTGAAGTGTCTCAGATCTTTTGCTCATTAAAAATATTGAATTGTTTTGAGAGCAATTGTTTTGCTGTTAGGTTTTGAGAGTTTTAAAATATATTTTGGATGTAAGTTGTTTGTCGTATATGATTTGCAGATATTTTCTCCCAGTCTGTAGTTTGTATTTTGATATTAACAGTGTCTTTCACAAATCAAAGTTTGAAATGTTGATTAAGTCCAATTTATCCATTTTTTTCTTCATAGATCACACTTTTGGTGTCCTAGCTAACAGCTCGCCTCCTAGCCCCAACATCATGAAGATTTTTCTTTCATATTCCAAAAGTTTTATATCTTTCCACTTTCATTTAATTTTTGTATAAGGTAGGAGGTTTTAGTTTAGGGCTTTGTTGCATATGGATGTCCAATTGTTCCAACACTATCACTGAAGAAACTAAACCTTCTTCACTGAATTATTAGGAGATGGGTTTTTGATATGAACTGATGTAATATGAGTATAATTTAACTGTTAAAAGAGTGAGTTTTAAAATCAGTCTGCCTAAATTTGAATCTCTGTTCTACCATTGATTACCTGTGTGACAATGACCAAGTATTTAACTTCTTTTTGTCTTAGTCTCCTTTTCTGTAAAATAAAGATAATCATAGTACATATTCCATAAGATTCTATGAGAATTAAGTTATTACATATTATTGGTGTTGTTTGGTCACTGAGTCATATGCTACTGTTTGCGATCCCATGGACTTTAGCCCACCAGGATCCTCTGTCTTGCCAGGCAAGAACACTGGAGTTGCCGTTTCCTTTTCCAGTATTACACGTTACACACATGGAATAAGTGACATATAAGAAGTGATGAATTAGGGTTAGCTTTCCTGTAACTTTATAGATATTGTAAGCACGTCCCTCCCGTAAGTGCATTTCCAAGGAAATGTAAAATATTGTGACCATGTGGCTATTTGTGCTATTTGTGTTTTTTCCTCTCTGAATTGCTACTAATTTATTGACTTTTTCACTTGGTCTTTCACCCTCCAGTAGATTAGTCTGAACTTTATTTCATGGTGGTCTCAGGATCCCATAGAGAGGCAGAAAGCAGCAAGCCTAGGGGAAAAGCAGATTGAAAGCCTCTGTTTGTGTCTGTCACATTTGCTAATGTTTCATTGACCAAGCCTAGTCTCATGGCCAAGCCTAGAGTCAAAGGGGAGAGAAGTTAGACTTCATTTCTCAATGGGAAGAAATAGAAATTATTATGACCATTATTTTTCAGTCTACTGTAGTTGGCTGATCATTTTACAAAAGTTTTTGACATTTTCTTTATTGAAATCTTAGTGTTTTCCTTTATGGATTTGCATATAGTAGTGACTTTGGATGACCAGACTATAAGCTTCTTAAAGGCAGAAACCATATTTTGTTCTTTTCTTCACCCACTGAAAGCCCAGCCCATAATACTTATTAAGTAAATGCTTTTTGAATAAATTTACTCACCAAAAGCCAGTCCAACTTATTCATTTATTTATCCATTTAGTCCTTCATCAGTGCTTATTGAATAGCTTGTTTATATCAGGGTACTGTGCTAATTGTTAGAGATACAATGGTGGACAATAGGCAAAATAGACTTTTCTCATGGTGCTTAGAGTGAAGCATCATGACTGGTAATGCAACTTAGATAGGGGTTCAAATTCTATCTTCCTACTTCACTGTCAGTGGGCATGTTACAGAACATCTCAGTTTGTTTGTTTGTTTGTTTGTTTTAACCTACAGAATGGAATGTAAATGCCTTCCTTCATGAATTCAAGTGCACAAAGTTTGTAAGGCACCTGGCACAGATTCTGTTACATGGTCTGTAATAAACAATGTTTGATTTCTTCCCAACATGTTATGAAGCCTGCTGAGAATGCTAGCCCTCTTTCTTTGCCAGTCTCTTCTTAGAAATGGTCATGATTCTGAACTTCTTCCATTATAGACTCATTTCTTTGCTTTGCTCTTCTGATAGTTCTCAGTGGGTCATCACTTTAAGCTGTTCTTGATTATTCTCTTTATTGTGCAAGCAAATCAACCCAAATTGCCTTCTTTATTGGAACATGGAGAACAGGACACTTAGGAGTTAAAGAGTTTGTTGAATTCTGTCTTGGACAATAGAAATAGTTGGCTGTGGAAGTGGGTTTGCACATTTATGCACATCTTTTGGCAGCAGAAGGGAAGAAGGGAACTTGGCAGGTGATTGAAGCAGAGGAAGAGCCCGGAAAGAGAAGGTGTCCTGGCTCCGAAGATGGATTCCTCTCACTCCCGATAAATTTTCTGGCAGTGGATAAATATGATTCAATTACAGAGCGTCCCTCCCTCAGGGTGAAATAACAGAAAAGAGTATAAAGCAGCACTGTAAATTTTGGGGGAAGTTGTGCGGTGGGCAAACCTTACTTCTGGTAATTCCCACTCTGTCTGTCCTGTACCCTTCCCAGCATTTTGGTTGTCTCTTCTTGGTGTGTCTTTCCTCCCCTGGCCTAGGTTCTACTAAGTTTCACAATTCTTCAGGTGTCATCCTGTCAAATTAGTAAATATTCCAAATTCCCTCACATTAAGGATTTGTCCTTTTACCCCACTACCATAGGGTGACAGAAGGGGCCCTGGAGAGAAATTCACACTTGAGGGCTGGCTTTGCCATTAGCCTTTGAATGACTACCAATCTGTCTCTTTTCCAAGGGTCTCAGTTTACCCTTTATAACACGCAAGGCTTGCACCAGGCAATCTCTAAAGTCTTTTCCAGTTTAAACAATCCTAGGTTTGATGGTGCCATGCCTCCTCCAGCCCCACCTTTCAAATGGAATTTGCATGTAAGTGTGTGTTTTGTGAAGTTTCACTGTGCGGACGCTCTATTCCCTGTATAAAATAAAAACTTGCTTGCAAATTGGTGCAAATTCTAATGTTCTAACCAGAACTTATGATATTTATCCTGAATTGAAAATTCCTGGTGTTCACAGGTGGGGAGAGATGCCATTTCCTCCAGCAGGCAGACGGACCCTCTCTGTCTCTGGGAGGCCGGGGTGGGAAACCGGCATGCCCTTTGGCAAAACTCCTGAGTGAGAACAGTTTGTTGTTAGACACAGCCTAGTCACATCAAGGATGTCCTTGTCTAACTCCCAACTGTGCAATTAAAAAGCTAGCAACTTCCTTTGGTTATGTCCAGCCTTGTGCATTTTGGTATCTTCTCATTAATTGCCCAGTATCTTCTTGGAAGGAAGCATGAGGATGAAGTTATTGCTCAGACTTACTACATACATGAAAGGATACTGGAAACAAAGAAAAAAGATTAATGTATTGGAAACATGCCTGGGAACTGGATTTCTTCAGGAGACACAAAAAGTCAGAGAAGATGTTAAAAATACTTTAACATTGAGTTGCCACATAGAAATGGTGCCAGAAGTTCTTGGAATTCAGGATAAAGAAATTAATGTCTTCTTTAGGGCTTCCCTGGTGGCTCAGATGGTGCAGAATTTGCCTGCAATGCCGGAGACTTGGGTTTGATGCTTGGGTCAGGAAGATACCCTGGAGAAGGGAATGGCAACCCACTACAGTATTCTTGCCTGAAGAATCCCATGGACAGAGAAGTTTGGCAGGCTACAGTCCACGGGGTCGCAAAGAGTTGGACACGACTGAGCCACTAACACTTTCATTTTCACTTAGGATAGATTTAAGAAAGAATATTCTAGTGGTGAGTCCTATTAAACGTGTATCCATTCTTCAGAATCCTGCTCAGAAGTCTCCCTTTGGGGGAAAACTTTCTGACTGGTTTCTTGTATTCTTTTTTGCTTTGTCCTGGTAATTCCAACTCTCCATCAGGCCAGATGTCACTTCTTCAGGGAGCCTTAGCTGATTTATAAACCATTCCTCCACACCAGCCAAGTTTGACTAAGTTCACTATTATGCTGTCCCATAGTATAATAATATAATTCTCTCTCATGGTACCTGTCATGGTTCCAGTGTTACATTTATTTATGTGATTGGTTTGCCATGTCTGTCTTCCACATTTGTCTATTTACATATGAGTTAAGATCAGATCTGTTTTAGTAATTACTGTGTCTCTAGGGTCAAGTGCATTACCTTAGCACATGGGAAGTACTCAATAAATTAGTAATTGGATGAATAGATATATAAATAACTTAGAGTATTTTTTTATAGCTGAAGAAAAGTATCCTTTTCTGGACACCCTAAAAAATACCTAAACTAAAATCCAAACAATTCCACCAACTAATCCTGGATAGTTTTGAGGTTCTCTTTGCTTCTTTGGTTCATTGCCAGGGCCTTGAACTTTGGGCCAAGACCTTTTCATTCATTGCCAATTACCTGATTTCAAAAATACTTTGGCTAAGTTAGTGCTCCTTGCCATTTTAAATATTTAGAATTTTAATATATCTGCTACTTGGAAGGAGTTACAAAGGTGAGGCAACCAAGGAGACTCTGGAAAAAATTGAAGCATAGTGAATACCACACTTCCAAGAAATCATATAGACAGTTGTTCTGAAGACATGGTATCCTATTCCAAACACATGTTAGTGAGACTCCATCCAACACCACCGTTCTGAGGTAAAAAGAAGCACAAGGGCATAGCCTCACTATGCAATAACTTAATGTTCTTTTGCTCTTAGCTGGCAAGTGCTTCAAATACATGGGAACTGCATTAATCAAAAGTTGACTCTGCTGTGATGAACTTGTATGTGGGTTCACAAGTTGGAGTCTGCAACTTGTGAGGCAGAGAAATGTATTTTCATTGATATTCATGTTTAACCTTTCATCTTCTTCATCTGTAATGTGATGACCTTTGAGGTTTTATACGTTTTATTTAAGAAAGTTCTTTTTTTCCCAAATGAAAACTTATATGGAGCTCAAATGTAAAACAGACAAAAGTTGAGCTGATCAGTGAACGTATACATGTGTGGGAGTGCCTGGAATGCACTCTCTTGATTTCCCCTCCACCCCTCTCAGAAAGTTCTGGAATGCCTTCCTTAGAAAATGAGAAATAACAACTCCTTGAAATACAGTTTGAAAAGCATGACTTTGTCGCTCATTTCTAGTTCAGTATAGTTCTTCAATATGGGTGTAGATTTAAGTCCACAACCCTATTTATGAATGTTTTTAAAGAAAGATATTTTCCACATCTTGGATAGTGGGTCCTTACTCAAAATGTCACCCTAAATTAGAAATCAGTCTCAGAAAAGAACCAAGGTCATTCTGAAGCAAACGGGCAGCTTTGTTCTTTGCAACCTCTGCAAACCAGGAGCACTGCAGAAGCTACAGCTGGGTGACTAGTAAGCAAGATGGACATCAGCCCTTGCAGTCCAGCCACAAGTTTCAGATGATTGGCTGTCATCCAAGCTTCTCATTAGGGGCTTTTCTAGGGAGGACCTTAGCAGAATCAGAAGTCCTTATAGGTTTCATTTTGTGGGTTTCCTAAGAAAGACTTATGAAAACCAGTTATGTTTTGACTGCCTAGATCCGTTTTATTTTTGTTTCCTGTCAGCCACACCTGGTCCATTTTCTAAGTTCTTTCTTAGGGGATTTCTCTTATTTTTACTTGTCCTTAAGTGATTCTATTTTATTTTTGCAAAAGCAGTACTGAATACAAGGAAATCTATACCCAGAAACAAAATTTAAGCAGCAGTTTGTGTTTACCACAGTGAGATTTAGTGAGAAAATGTTACTGCAGAAGGTTAGAGGTGTTCAGTACAGCACACAGAACATATAATGAGCAGAACAACATTCTAGGATACTGCTGGGCTGCAACTGTGATGAACAATATTTGTTAACTCAGCAGACACCCAGCATAGCAGCAAGTATTTCCTTACAAACATGACACACTTTTATGCAAATATTGAAAAGTATTTGCAAAATCTTTGCTGAGGGAAAACAGTATCAATTCCCAAAACATGTATGAAATTCCATACACACCTTACATATAGCAGACTCTTAGCCTTGATTTTTTTTTTTTTTTTTTAGCCTTGATTTTTTTTGTCTTTATTTATTCTTATTTTGGCTGTGCCAGACCTCAGTTGTAGCATGAGGGATCTTCAATTTTTGTTGTTTCAGAACGAGAATGAGGAATCTTTTTTTTTGCAGCTTGTGGGATCTAGTTCCCTGACCAGGGATCAAACTTGGGCCCCCTGCATTGGGAGCACAGAGTCTTAGCCACTGGACCCCCAGAGAAGTCTCTTAGCCTTGATGTTAGTAGAGTAAGTTGAACTAATGAATGAATTTGATCAGATGACTTCAGTTGATTCTGGTGGAACCAGCCAAAGCCAGTCTCCAAGCGGACTTGGAGAGGATAGTTTTGTAGAAGAAAAGGTGTTGGTGTGGGGACGAACATCCATGTGAGCCCAGGGGGGCTCTGTCTCTGGGCAGTTGTTCTCAGGAAAGTGCCAGTGGTAGTAGATTCTTGATGGCGCCAGTCATGCAGTGGCAGTTACACCTTTCACGGGGCCAGTGGCAGAACCCTTTCAAGAGGCCGCAGGCTACGACTGTCCTTGTGACAGTGGGGCCTCTGCTTCTCTCTGCTCTTTGAAAAGTGAGGTTTGGCCACTCTGTTCCTCCCTTTACTTAAATTTTAATCAATTTTTTTTCAGCACTATAGAATGACATCACATTTCCTCTCACCAGTCCACAGTCAAGAGAGAAAGAAAATGCATTATTTGGATGTAATCCAAAAAGATTTGGCTGTGTGTACGCATAAATGATGAGAGACATATATATTTCTCTGGTTCTTGATTCCCTTCCAGATGCACCATTTTTAGGGAAGAGAAAAAACATTTACATTTTTATTTTTTTTTGCAAGTAAGTAATGTTCAAATGGTTCAAAAGTCAGTCTACATTAAGTGTACAGTGAAAAGTTTTCTTTGCATCATTGTCCCCCAGTGACCTCATTCTCCCCAATGGGTCACCCTTGTTCTTAGCTTCATGAACCACCTTCCCAAAATTCTCTGCTGCTGCTAAGTCGCGTCAGTCGTGTCCGACTCTGTGCGACCCCATAGACAGCAGCCCACCAGGCTCCCCTGTCCCTGGGATTCTCCAGGCAGGAATACTGGAGTGGGTTGCCATTTCCTTCTCCAGTGCATGAAACTGAAAAGTGAAAGTGAAGTCACTCAGTCATGTCTGACTCCTAGCGACCCCATGGACTGCTGCCTACCAGGCTCCTCCATCCATTGGATTTTCCAGGCAAGAGTACTGGAGTGGGGTGCCATTGCCTTCTCCGCCCAAAATTCTCTAGATCTATACAAACAAGAAAAAATATAGGCTTTTATTTTAAGAAAGACAAACATGATTTTTAAAATTCATTCCAGCAATCTGGTAGGTACTTCTTCCCATATCTAAAGCTCATATACAAAATTCTTTTGCTATTTTATGCTATTTCATGGCAGTACAAAGGACAGAGAACTCATAGGTGGAAGAGCGCTTCCTGTAACTGACATGCTAAAGAAGGGTAGCAACCTGTAGTCAAATCCAGACTCTGAGTGTATACAATTTCCCTTTCTTTCCCTGAAAGTAATGAGAGAGAGCCAGGAGGAGCAAAAGGAAAAAGAAACTAGACCCGTACCTAGAAACTATTTGCAGATGCAGTGTGGTTGCCTTTTCAAATCAGCTGCCTTTTCTATTATTTCCTAAAGTCATTAAATAAACCATGGCCAGTGCTGACCCAGTTTGGTGAGTTCAGAGCAGAGCCCTTGGTTTTGGCAAATCATTCAGCTGACCCTAGAAATGTGCCAGGATCTCATTGGAGCTGAAAGAATTACTGTGGAGCTGAAAGAATTACTGTGTTCCCTCTGGGAACATATCTGGACCGAGTAAGTGTGGAAGAAGAGGTGGCACTTGCTGGGAGGCAGGGCTGTGTGTGCGTGTGGAAGGGCAGCTGTTCTCTGGTGTTATTTTGGAGGCTGTAATTCCCCTGCTAGGTTTCCTAGCTCATCCTCTCTTGTGACACTTTTCTTATCCTAACCTCTGTTCCCTCTCTTGAAATCTTAAACCAACGAGGCTAGAAGCAACCTAGATGCTTGAGGGTCAGGCTTGGACAATCCATTCTAGTCAAGTTTTCTGCCCTCAGTGTGTTGAGTTAACCTTACAAGAAAAAAATTACAGCACCAACTCCTACTTAGGTTAAGACTTGACTTTGAAATTCTTCCTAGTGAGTCAGATTAAAATGTATCTCCTAGTAGGATCATCCTTAAAACATCACTGCATATATCAAACATTGGCAAATGCCATTGAAAATTATATGAGGACTTCATGGCAGGCACAGAGCTTGGCATGAGTAGGTCTTGTAGATGAATACCTACTCCAAATCCTCAGCAATGATTGACCACCTTTCTATGGAATTTTGTAAAAACATAACATCTGCTTCCCTACCCACATGAGCTCAGTAATTATCAAAACAGTCTTTTTTCTTTTTATCAAAACAGTCTTTTAAATATGGGCAAGGAGTCAATTTAGACTCAGAAAAGCACTTTCATTTTTTTAAAACAATTATTGAAACATGGTTGATTTACAGCATTGTGTTAATTTTTGCTGTATAGCAAAATGATTCAGTTATACATCTATATGTTCTTTTTTCATTTCTTTTCCATTATGGTTTATCATGAAGTATTGAATATAGTTCCCTGTGCTATGCCATAGGACCTTGTTGTTTATCCATCCTATATATATTAGTTTGCATCTGCTAACCTCAGTGTCCCAGTTCATTCCTTCCTCTCCCCCTCTCCCCCTTGGCAACCACAAGCCTGTTCTCTATATCTGAGAGTCTGTTTCTATTTCCGAGATAGCTTCATTTGTGTTATATTATAGATTCCACATATAAGTGGTATTGTGTGGTATTTGTCTTTCTGGCTTACTTCACTTAGGATGATAATCTCTAGGTCCACTGTTGTTGCTATAAATGGCATTATTTCATTTTTATGGTTAATTAATAGTTCATGGCATGTGTGTGTGTGTGTGTGTATATATATATATGTATCACATCTTCTTTATCCATTCATCTGTCAATGGACATTTAGGTTATTTCCATATTTTGGCTATTATAAATAGAAGAAAACTTTCCTTTTTAAACTCATTTTTCTGAAAGTGGGAGCCAAATGAATTGGTGAGATTGAATAAGTCAGATCTGGTATAAAATTTGTCCATCTGTCCATTCATCCATTTATCCAACAGATGCTCATTAAGTCTTACCATCTAAGAAAAGAGAGATCAAGTAAAATAATCACAGATTTTGGTAATCTTTATGAAGGAAGCAAATAGAAGGCTGCCCTGAGGATAGTGGGATGAGAGTGTGTAGATATTATAGATAAGATACGTAAAGAAGACCTCCAAGAGATAGGCATTTAAGTTAAGACCCCAAAGGATGAGAAAAGTTAGCCTTGTGGAGAGTGAAAAAGAGCATTCCAGGCACAGGGGTCACCACATCCAAAGGCTTTGGGGTATGAAAGCCCACAGTACAGCTAAGGGATTGAAAGACCAGTGAGAACTGGAATTCTAGCTCTGATTTAAAATAAGCTACTCAATCTTTTGCACCCTCATTTCTTTATATTTAAAAATGAGATAGTAGGCACATACCTCCTGGGGTTGTTTGGAGAATTTGATGACTATTAAATGAGGTAACACATAAGCTACTTGAATAACTTTCCACCTACACAAAGATCTCTGGGACTCCACTAGACCCTGTCAGCTGATGTGTTTGACCTGTCTAGTCTCCTGATCATTTTTTTATAGACTTGAGAATCAGTCATCAATGGAGCCAGAAAACATCCTCCATCCCGGGTGTTTCTGCATTCACCAAGAGGAGAGACTAGGCAAGATTCCATTGACTTATCTTAGAAACTTTGGAAATGAGAATAGAAAGGGAGAGGGAAAGAGGAAGATGGAGAGCGAGAAAGTGAAATGAGAGGGTTTTCTTTTTGTGAAAGTGCTTTATCACTATTTTGAAAGTCAGGTAGAATTTTGCTTTTACATTTGGGGAGATTTGAGGTTTGGGACTAGGTGTTCAGAAAACAGAATAAAAAGAAATGAAATAGTCATCATTGAGTACCCCATATATTACAGACACGGTTCTCAGAAGGTTATGTATTTTATTTCATTTAATCTTTACAAGAATCCTGCAAGACAGGTCTTTGTCATCGTTCTGTCACTCAGTCATGTCTGAATCTTTGTGACCCCATGGACTGCAGCATGCCAGGCTTCCCTGTCCTTCCATCTCTTGGAGCTTGCTCAAACTCATGTCCATCGAGTCAGTGATGCCATCCAACTATCTTGTCCTCTGCCATTCCATTCTCCTGCTTTCAATCTTTTCCAGCATCAGGTCTTTTCTAATGAGTTGGCTCTTTACATCAGGTGGCCAAAGTATTGGAGTTTCAGCTTTAACTTCCAATGAATGTTCAGGACTGATTTCCTTTAGGATTGACTGGTTCCATCTCCTTGCAGTCCAAGGGACTCTCAAGAGTCTTCTCTAACACCACAGTTCAAAAGCAGCAATTCTTTGGCACTCAGCCTTCTTTATGGTCCAACTCTCACATCCATACAAGACTACTGGAAAAACCATAGCTTTGACTATACAGACCTTTGTTGGCAAAGTGGTATCTCTGCTTTTCTTTTTTTTCTGCTTCTTAATACATTGTCTACGCTTGTCAAAGATGAGGCTCAGGGGGAAATGCAGAGTTCACTCCATTCCTCCCTCACCTTGTAGAATTTATTATGGAATCAGACAATACCTTGCTAATGATGAGAGTCTATAAAGTTAGCATATGGTGTATGTATTTGACATATTTCTTTAGAATACTTTATTATTGGGATGTGTGCTAAGTCTCTTCAGTCGTGTTTGACTCTTTTCAACCCCATGGACTATAGCCCTCCAGGCTCCTCTGTCCACAGGATTCTCCAGGCAAGAAAACTAGAGTGGGTTGCCATGCCCTCCTCCAGTGGATCTTCCCAACCCAAGGATTTAACCCTTGTCTCTTATGTCTCCTGCATTGGAAAGCAGGTTCTTTACCACTAGCACCACCTGGGAAGCCCCAGTTATTGGGATTGAACCACATTATCACTAATTGATTAATAATTATCATAAATAAGATAATAATAATTATAAATAGTGATAATTAATGATAGCTCATAATAAAAATAATAAAGCCATTATCATGAATTTGTCTCCACACTTGCTGAATACTTAACTATGTCTCAGGCACTGTAGTGGTAAAGATACCTTGTGCAAAGCTTGTTTGGGGAATGGAGAATGAGTGACAGTCCATTACAGTGCAGTGGGGTAAGAGTGGTTAGCAGGGCCTAGGTGACAAAGTCTTGATGCCATGGTAAAGAGTTTCAGATTTTGTCCAATGGAAGATAAGCACATGATCAGAGTAGCATTTTAGAAAGACTTGTTCACACAGTTATTCTTAGACAAAGCTTTGTGAAACTACCTTATTCTGTGGGGCCATGTTAATAACCTTCCTTATACATTATGTTCCCTCCTTCCTTTTAGCAACAGTGGATGGTGCCATGGACCTGATCCTGATCAATTCCCTACCTCTTGTGTCTGACGCTGAGACATCCCTCACCTGCATTGCCTCTGGATGGCGCCCCCATGAGCCCATCACTATCGGAAGGGACTTTGAAGCCTTAATGAACCAGCATCAGGATCCACTGGAAGTGACTCAAGATGCGACCAGAGAATGGGCTAAAAAAGTTGTTTGGAAGAGAGAAAAGGCCAGTAAAATCAATGGTGCTTATTTCTGTGAAGGGCGAGTTCGAGGACAGGCAATCAGGATACGGACCATGAAGATGCGCCAACAAGGTAACATGCCTCTTAGTTGTGAGCAGATGAGGTCTACTGAGACACATGCCTGCCTCTTGTCTTGGCAGCTGCTCACTCAGGCTGGGCATGAGCTACCTGAGTGTGGAGTTTGAAGACCTTGTCTGCCTCTTTCCAGGAGTTGCTATCTCTAGCGCACAGAGCATTAGTGATAAGAGATCATTCAGTCCAGCTCTCTCATATATACCCCTTTCACTAGACATTGTGCCTAGTTCATGAAATGAAATGAAAATATATACCACATGTTCTACTGAGGACTCCATGGTCCTGATGGAGATCTGGACATGTTACATGTATATAATGTGATTCACAGCAATGAAGACAGCTGTCCACTGCCAACTCAATTTAATTAGTTACTTGGTGTATTAGTTATCTTTTGACATGGTAATTATGTGTAACACACAACTGAAATCACAGAGGCATACTACAATCAACAGCCCAAGGTTGCGTGTCTAAGTCAGCTGGCTTGATGCGGTGGCTCTGCTGGTCTTGATTGGGTGGGTTTCTCAAGTGTATGGATGTTGGATGGCTGTAAGTTTATTAGTCTGGCATTGCTTGGGCCTCCTTGGCTCTGTTCCAGCTGACTGTTAACCTGTTAGCAAACTAACCTAGGTATATTCTCATGGAGACGCCAAGGGTACAAGACAGCAAGTGGAAACACATAGGGTTTCTTGAAACCTAGCCTCAGTGTATGCCCTCATTTCTGCCTCATTTTTATTGCTCAAAACAAGTCAAAGAACCAAGCTAAAGTCCAGATGGGAGGGCACTACACAATTAAACAGCCAAGATTTTGGATACAAGGAGGGGTGAAGAATTGGGACCTTTTTATAGGCTGCCATTCTTGTTAGATCGTGGTTTAATTTTAGCAGTCGAGATGGAGGATGTCAAGAGCCTTCTTATGGCTGATCCATGTTGATGTTTGGCAGAAACCAACCACAATGCTGTAGAGCAATTATCCTTCAATTAAAAGTAAATGAATTTAATTATAGAAAAAAAGAAGAGTATTACTCCCTGCTATGCCTCACAAGGCAGTGATGTGATGGCAGTGGGTCACCCAAAGAAAAATAGAAGTAGGTACAAGTTGTATCTTTGGGCCAGTCCACCAAACTCATGGTAGTTGGAGGAGATGTCATTGTGAACATTGTTTAATGACTCTGCTCTGCCCTAAAGCAGCAAGATTTTAAGATCAAAGTGATAAAACCATTATTCATCAAAAATGAGGAAAACGGCTTTCTTAGCAAAACCCTGATATTCACCTTTAAGTGACACCAGGCGAGTGGGAAAAATGCACAACAGAAATTCCCAGGAATGCAGCTCTCCAGTGAGGGAAGAGAGGTTGAACAAAGGGATGTGAGGTGTGCCAAAGCTATCATGGCTGAAGTCGACTCTGTTATTTTTCAAATGTGGCATCTGGGATTTGACTTGTATTAAGAGTTATGTCCTTCCGCGGATATGTCCACATTCTGAACAAAGATGATCTGAGATTTGTGCCCCAGTGGCCTCACAGGAATGAAATGAGAAATGCCTTTTCTGGGCTGTCTTGGAAATGTATAAATAGGAAACCATAGAGCATATTAAACCAAAACATTGGGAGTCTAAAAACAATTATAATGATCCCTCCAAAGTGAGAGTCCTGGTCAGCACAGGTAAAGGATAGTTTAAATTCATTTAGTTAAATGAGGCTAAGGCAGGCATGGATAGTGACAAACAGTGGAAAGAAGGTGGTTTTTTAGACTTATATTCACCTGAGTTTAATTATTTTTCTACTACTTACCAGTTGTATGACCTTATTCAACTTCTGTTGGTCTCATTTTTAATCATCTGTGAAACGGGTATATCTTCAAAAGTGTCTTAGGTTTTAAATAAGAATAAGATGGTACATACAAGAAGCCAGCTCCCATGAGTGTAAGATTTGATTTACATGGTAGCTATGTTCCTGAAAGCCCGTGTAAAGTGAGATATTGCAGAACAATTTACATAATAATAACAATAGCCATTTGTAAATGGTGGGAAAGGGATTTGATGCCAAGTAGTCTGGCTTCAGAGCCTGTATTGTGCTACCCTTTCCACTCGCACTTAAGGTTAACAACCCTCCCCCATTCTTGAGCACTTGTTTTGTAAAGTACAACTCTAATGGAAACCCCAGAAAGCAACCTAGAGCACAGAGACGTGGGGGTGAAGGTCAGTCAGACGTGGGGGTGAAGGTCAGTCAGACATGGGTTTGAGCCCAGCTCTGTAACCGCTGGTCTAACCCAGCGCAAGTTACTTAACTGAAATCGTAGTTTGCTCATTTGAAAAATAAATGGTGATAGAGACTTTACCACATACGTTTGAGGATCAAATAAAAGCACCAGCATTATCTGGCTCACACTAGTTAAAGTTGCTCAGTTGTGTCCGACTCTTTGCAACCCCGTGGACTGTAGCCCACCAGGCTCCTCCGTCCATGGGGTTCTCCAGGCAAGAATACTGGAGTGGGTTGCCATTTCCTTCTCCAGGGGATCTTCCCAACCCAGTGATCGAACCCAGGTCTCCCTCACTGCAGGCAGACGCTTTAACCTCTGAGCCACCAGGCTCACACTAGATGTTCAATAATTATCATTATTTAGTGCCTTGGAATGAGCAGTAATTTAGTGGAACTGTCACTTTTCCCATTCAATTATGGAAAATTGTAATATCAGCTGTCGACATAATTGTGGAGGTTTAGACAAAATAGAAAAATAGGTAGTACGTTCTCTCCTATATTTGAATAGCATCATATCAGGCTGTTGAACTGATTTTCTTTGATTGACCATGCAGTGGCTAAAATATGGTGCAAAGAAAGTGATATCTTTTATGGTAAGTCAAGAAAACCTCCAACACTATGTCTTCATGACACTATTAATTCCCTACTAAAACTTCTTGGGAACTCAGGAGCGCCTGTCTAGGGACACAGCAGGATAGAATAAACACCACTATATTCCTGCTTGCTGCTGACTCGTGTATCTGGGGAGGAAGTGGAAAATCCATTTGAGATGTGGCAAAACACAGCTTAAACTGGCTCGCGTAGTCCAAATGGCCGAATGGCCGAAGGATTTTTTTTTGTTTTATCAATGGTATCATCCGAAAAAGTCAAAAGCAGTTTGTTCAAACCTCCTTGAAAATTGCGTTTGGGGGTAGGGAAGTATAAATGAAGTTTGAAACATTTTCACATCCAAATATCTGTTTCAGAGTATTCTATCAGAGGACAGCTATGTTATTTTTCTTCCTATTTTCATTTGAGAAATAGCTTTAAGAACATGCAGTTTCCCAAACATGATTTATGAAGTTGACAGATTTGCCATTTGTATCTGAATAACTCAAATGAGCATGTTAAAAATACAAAGTAAATAGAAAAATTAGAAATCAGATTCATTCATGTATTCTCTCCACAAGTATTCCTAAGCCTCTATTTCTGCCACACATGGGAGGTACATTGATGTTAACATTTCTTAAATACTTATTATGCGCCTGACATCTCCCTAGCAACTTTTTATACACATTGCTGTGTAATTGAATCATTAGCAAATGCATATCTGATGAGGACCATTATGATTTCCTATTAATAGATAAACATTATAACTATTGTAGCTTAGAAGCATTTACATACCTGGTTCCCCACGTTGGACCTGGGAAGGTGTACTGCGGCCAGATCCCAGAGCCAAGACCCTACCCGCCACCCGGTGCTGCCCTCCAAAACCGCCATGAGCCTGCCCTCCTGGAATGCCCAGTCCAGTAGGAGAGAGACACTTTGCGTGGGGCTGTAATTGGGAAGGGCAGAGCATACGGGAGGATAGTACTAGGGCAGTTAACCTGGACTCCTAGATGTGAGAGTTGGACTATAAAGAAAGCTGAGCGCCGAAGAATTGATACTTTTGAACTGTGGTATTGGAGAAGACTCTTGAGAGTCCCTTGGACTGCAAGGAGATCCAACCAGTCCATCCTAAAGCAGATCAGTCCTGGGTGTTCATTGGAAGGACTGGTGTTGAAGCTGAAACTCCAATACTTTGGCCATCTGATGCAAAGAGCTGACTCATTGGAAAAGACCCTGATGCTGGGAAAGATTGAAGGCAGGAGGAGAAGGGGATGACAGAGGATGAGATAGTTGGATGGCATCACCGACTCAATGGACATGGGTTTAGATAAACTCCAGGAGTTGGTGACGGACAGGGAGGCCTGGCGTGCTGCGGTTCATGGTGTCGCAAAGAGCCGGACACAACTGAGTGACTGAACTCAACTGAACCTGGATTCCAGGATTCTGGGAGGCCCCTGGAAAAAGTGATGTCTCAACGGAGACTGATGAATAAGTAGGACTTGGTGAGACACAGGGAAAGGGAAGAGAAGGGAGAAAGTGGATATGAGTGATCACATAGTCTGTTTGTGGCACTGAGCACAGTTCAGAATGGCTGGAAGTGAGAAGTAAGGACATGGGCCTAGGGGAGGATGATTCTGGAGTGCTGATGTCTGGAACAAGGGTGGAGGTCTTAAGTGTGTGTCTCAACTTTCACGCTTACTCATGGTCAGGAGGCCTTCAAGAAGGGACTTAGTCACCCTTAACTCCACTACCCACATGATAGACGTGGATATCTTGTCTTCATAGGGCTGTTAGGTAATTACTCGAAGTGATAATGGACATAAAATGAAACATGTTTCCCATAGATGAAAAATAATTGAGCTAAATTTCAGTTGTCTCCTTCAATTTAATGATAGATAAACACTTAAGAGTAATAATGTCATTTTACTATCTTGTAGTTTCTTCTCTACTTCTTAAGGAATAAGTGAATTATATTCTCAGGTAAGGTCTGTGAGTTAATTAACCAATCCAAATTGTCTCAAGCAAGTCATCTTCTAACGTAGGCCTCAGTAATCTCATTTTAAAAATAAAATGTTGGGCACTTCCTTGGAGTTCAGTGGTTAAGACTCCACATTGCTAATGTAGGGGGCACAGATTAGATTCCTGGTCAGGGAACTAAGATCCCACATGCCATGCAGTGTGATCAAAAGATAAAGAAGAATTAAATACTTCTTTTTTTTAAAAAAAAAAAAAAGGTTCTAGGAGAGGCCTCTGGAACCGAACTACCTGCTTCAAATCCTGGCTGTCCCGTGAACTTGCTGTGTGATCTTGAAGAGAATTCCTGACCTCTCTCTACCTTGATTTCCTTGTTTGTAAAATTAGGATAATTGTAGTACCTGTCTCCTGGAGATATTATGAAAATTAAATATGTGCAAGGTTCTTAGAACAATGCCTGGTTCATAGGAGCTTATTGTTTTCATGATCTGGTCAAGTCACACGATTATCTGACTATGTGTAAAGTTTGAGCCAGATTCTGGTGTCATCAGGAAGCCCAAGTTGCAAAGTTGACTTGTGGATGCCCCTCGTTAGTCCTCAGCAAACAGCAGTGAGCCTAGAGCCATGAAGGCAGGCTGGGTGGCAGAACACGGCCATGTGACTGTGTTCAGATCCTCACAAATCAGGGAGCTTAAAAGGCACAAAGTCTGAAATAATAAAGAACCACAGAATGGGCAGAAAGAACAACAACGCTGGAGTTGAGCCGAAGGGGGAATCTCGGTTCCCTCTCAGAATACAATGCTGAGTGAGAAGTCCCACGGTCAGCTAAACAATCTTCACACAAAGGAGCAGAAAATATAAACAAACCACAGAGAAAGGAACAACAGCATGAACTGGTCACGAAAAATTCTCACAGGAGCCGAAGGGCATGTCGCAGAGAGTAAGAGCCACTTGGGTTAGGTTGCGAAATGGAGCCTCTAGTCAGGCGACAGGGAGCCCTGAAAAGTGGCCCCTGGGGTCCCCGTCTGCTTTCCCTACCACTCCCGGCCACACTGCACACGTCAGCACAGCAGCGTGGCCTCTGTTTATATCTGAGAAGGATCCTGACCTCTTCTAAGCACCCAGGGCTTTGGCATTCATCCTTTAATGTTCATGTTTGTTGTTGTTTAGTCGCTGTTTAGTGGCTTAGTCATGTCTGACTCTTTTGCAACCCCATGAACTGTAGCCCGCCAGGCTCCTCTGTTCATGGAATTTTCCAGACTAGAATACCGGAGTGGGTAGCCATTTCCTCCTCCAGGGGATCTTCCTAACTCAGGGATTGAACCCACATCTGCTGCATTGGCAGGCAGATTGTACCACTACGCCATCTTGGAAGCCCTTTAATGTTCCTAACAACTGTTTAAGGTAAATACTTTTACTTCCAAATTACAGATGAGGAAGCTGAGGTGTTCAGAGGTGAAGTAAGTGGGTCAAAGAGGTTCAGAAATTGGCAGAGGGTGACCTTAAGCCCAGGACTGTCTAATTCCAGTGCTCACAATGCTCTTTGATTTACACCATTCTCCCTCTGGGTCCACATTCATCACCTTCTGCCCCATAGCATCCCTGTGGGAGTCTTGCAGAGTGCCATGCCTGGGTTGGCAGGTACTAAGGAAAGCAAGCAGATGTACCTAAAGCCCAGGTGCTTTTGAACATGGTTCAGAGGCATCATGTGCCTTCACAGGGTAGCTCTCTAAGCTAACGTGAAAATCCCCTGACTCTTGCCAAGTCCTGGACCTCATCCTCTGATTCAAGTTTCAATTGTTCCTGGAGAAGCTATGTAACCTCATTTTCTCATTTGGTTTTTTCTCTCTCTTTTAATAGCTTCCTTTCTACCAGCTACTTTAACTATGACTGTGGACAGGGGAGATAATGTGAGCATATCTTTCAAAAAGGTATTGATTAAAGAAGAAGACGCAGTGATTTACAAAAATGGTGAGTCCATGTGTTTTGTTTCATTCCCGCACTGTTGTGCAAGACATCAGACAGCCAAGCAATACTGGGTCATTATCTCATTCCAGTCTGGCGGGCAGATGTTTGAAGTCAAGCTGCTAGGTGAAAGTGTTAGTTGCTCAGTCCTGTCCAACTCTTTGTGACCCCATGGACTATAGCCCACCAGGCTCCTCTGTCCGTGGAATTCTGTAGGCAAGAATACTGGAGTGAGTAGCTATTCCCTTCTCCAGGGGATCTTCCTGACCCAGGAAGGGATTGAACCCTGCTCTTCTGCACTGAAGGCAGATTCTTTATTGTCTGAGCCACCAGGAAAGCCCAACCAAATTCTATGATAGAAGCTATCTTAGGTAATACGTTTGGTTACTTAAGTAAATTAAAATGGAGATTTACATACATATATGAATGCACCTATAGTGTGTTGGGTTAGTCAAAAAGTTCATCTTTTCCATAAGATGTTATGGGAATATACAACATGAACTATGAATGTTCAACAAAATTCCATCATGATGTAATACGTGGGGTCTCAAATTCTGCCATGTGATATGTGACTGTTTGCAAGGCTAAGGGAAAGGCCAGGGTGAACCTGGAATGCCAGTTGGCGGTGATTCTGGGGGTCTAACTGTGCAATGCAAATCTCTCTGTGTTCAGCTACAGTTTGGCACCGTCTGGTGGCAATTGTCTCATGCAGCTGAGATATTGTTGGGGACTAGTCTGAGTTCTGTGGATGGGTGAGACTTACAGATGGGAGCAGTAATTCTAGGTGTCGCTTAAGTGATTAGTTGGCAAGGTTACCTGACATTTTCCCCAGGTTTGTCTGCTTGCCTCTCCCTGCAGAAGATAAGAACGTTAGGCTACCCTCATCTTCATGTTCAGTGGTGGCCCTCGTAGACTAACCTATCTGCTCCAACACCATCCTTTTCTCGAGTTTTGGGAGAACATTCAATAGCAACCTTTTCATTCTTCTCCCACATCTAATATGCTTGAGCACATTTTCTATATCAGGTCAGGGAAAGCTGATCAAGTGGTGGGGCCAGACAAGGGAACAGGAGTGTTTGAGGGTGACCCATGGTTCTCCACTCTTCTCCCTTACAGGTTCCTTCATCCACTCGGTGCCCCGGCACGAAGTCCCTGACATTTTGGAAGTGCATCTGCCTCACGTTCAGCCCCAGGATGCTGGCGTGTATTCGGCCAGGTACATAGGAGGAAACCTCTTCACCTCAGCCTTCACCAGGCTCATAGTCCGGAGTAAGTGACGGTGTAGCTGTTACAATTTTGAGTTGTGAGTAACCAAAACTGACTCTGGATACTTAAGCAAAAACTGGGATTACTTGGAAGTATACTGAAGACTCTTAAAAACTGATTTAAAGGCTGACAAGCAAGTTCCAGAAAATATCTTCCAGGGAAGATCTGCAGCTCAGCACTGCAGTGTGGGAGGGTGGACTTTCTCTCTAGGATGCTACCATTACCCTAACTCAGCTTCAGTGATGTTTCACTTACTTCTAAATGTTGTACTCTCAGGATAAAGAGTAAGATTGGTCTGACATTTGTCAGGTGTCTACTTGCCTAGACCAAGGAGTGATAGACGGGGGTGGAGCCACATTTTACAGCGAGGACACTTGGACCTCACACTTGAATAGCAGCAGTTTCCTCAGACAAAATGGGAATTACTGTGAGCTGGACAATCCCCCCAAAAGGTGTCTGCTACTGGGAGATGAGTTAGGCTTTCTGGGTTAGTCTAATATTTAGTTATACACTAAGTCCCCCATAAAATCACACAGTTTTGAGATCATTTAACTCCCAAATGTGTTTTCAGGTTTGAAAAATGCAAGTATTAGAACTAGTGAAAGTGTTTCCCCCTATTATAGCTATCAAGGTGGAGAGTAACTATCACCAGTCATTTATACCAAAAATTGATCTACAGAAAGCAAGAGATTTGCCCTGAATTTTCCCACTTGTGTTAGGTACTCATGATATTAAATGTTCAGGCCTTCGGGTCTCAGTGTTCTGACAGGGATGCTCTGTCATTCCTCTAGTGATTAGCACCCCTGATTCATGAAGACTACTTGTTTTGCTTTGCATTATATTAATGCATTCATTCATTCAGCAAATCTGTGTGGATTATAAGTCTCTGCCAGGCATTATGTTGGTGTTGAGAATACTAAGATAATAAGATGAATGACTGTCCCTCAGGTAATTCTCAAGGAGAGCAGGTACATACATAAATAGATAAAAAGGTATTGCAATATGACAATAGGCCTATGAAAAGTGTGGTTCATCTAGTTTGGGCAAGTAAAATCCCCTTTCATTCATCTCCTTTCTTTGAGAATCTGAACGCAAAGACCCAATTTGCATTCACTTCATTAAGATGGTCTCTCCACCTTGATATTGAAACTCCAACTAAAAATCTTTAATTTATCTACTTAAATGATTGTAATATATAGTGGAACTATATATAACTTTGTTCTGTATTTTCCAAGTCTCATGTAAATGTGTTACCATACTTTCACAACTTAAAAAAAATTTTTTTAAATAAAAAGATGGTCTCTCCAGTGTGATATAGCACCACATTGCATGCTCAGAGTCAGGGATAACTTGGCAAATTTCCTAACAATATCAGAAACATCAGATGTTGATACATGGTAAAAGGTTTAAAGCTTTTCTTTTTTGTTAAACATCAGAGCAAATAAGGCTTAGCATAGTTTAGAATTTAAAATTCTCCTGAACTTTTAAGATAAAAGACTTCGAACACATTTTGATCTCCAACTTGTCTCCTTTTCAGACTGTCAGAAGCACATTTGTTTTTCTTTTGCTCTCATTTCAGTAAAGCTGTTGGAAAAGAACTGCTAGTATCTAAAATCATTCTAACAAAGTTTGAGCTAAGTCACAACAATCCCATTTAAAAGTCCTTTTCCCTACTTGGGGCTTCCTTGGTGGCTCAGATAGTAAAGAATCTGCCTGCAATGTAGGAGACCCAGATTCAATCCCTGGGTTGGGAAGATCCCCTGGAGAAGGAAATGGCGACTCACTCCAGAATTCTTGCCTAGAGAATTCCATGGACAGAGGAGCCTGGCAGGCTACAGTCCCTGGAATCTCAGAGAGTCTGACACGACTGAGTGACTAACAGTTTCCCTGCTTGATGTCTTTTATGTTTACCAAGAAATGAGCTACAGTTGAAGGCATTTGTCCATTTCTCATAACTAGTATCTTTTCAGGTAAATTTGAACTTTAGGAATCAGTTCAGTTGAGTTGCTCAGTCGTGTCTGACTCTTTGCGACCCCGTGGACTGCAGCACGCCAGGCCTCCCTGTCCATCACCAACTCCCGGAGTTTACTCAAACCCATGTTCATTGAGTCGGTGATGCCATCCAACCATCTCATCCTCTGTCGTCTCCTTCTCCTCCTGCCCTCAATCTTTCCCAGCATCAGGGTCTTTTCAAATGAGTCAGCTGTTCGCATGAGGTGGCCAAAGTATTGGAGTTTGAGCTTCAACATCAGTCCTTCCAATGAACATTCAGGACTGATCTCCTTTAGGATGGACTGGTTGGATCTCCTTGCAGTCCAAGGGACTCTCAAGAGTCTTCTCCAACACCACAGTTCAAAAGCATCAATTCCTTGATGCTTAGCTTGCTTTATAGTCCAACTCTCACATCCATATATGACAACTGGAAAAACCATAGCCTTGACTAGATGGAACTTTGTTAGCAAAGTAATGTCTCTACTTTTTAATATGCTGTCTAGGTTGGTCATAACTTTTCTTCCAAGGAGTAAGCATCTTTTAACTTCTTGGCTGCAGTCACCATCTGCAGTGATTTTGGAGCCCCCCAAAATAAAGTGTGTCACTGTTTCCACTGTTTCCCCATCTATTTGCCATGAAGTGATGGGACTGGATGCCATGATCTTTGTTTTCTGAATGTTGAGCTTAAAACCAACTTTTTAACTTTCTCCTTTCACTTTCATCAAGAGGCTCTTTAGTTCTTCACTTTCTGCCATAAGGGTGGTATTCTGTCATAAAGACTGAGTATTAAACATCAAACTGGTTATACTTACAGGGTTTCTTTTCAGCATAAATTCTCTCCAGGACAGTCTAGCAGATTCACTTTGCTGTACAGGAAACCAACACAACGCTGTCTAGCAACTATACTCCAATATAGTTTTTTTAAAAAGATTTTTTGAAAACATTAAGATTGTAAGATTTCTCTTTGGATACTATGGATCTATAGTTTCCTAAAATAAAAAACCTTTTCATGTTTTGAAGAAAATCACAGAGGCCTGACTGCATACTTGGAGAAGGAAATGGTAACCCACTCCAGTATTCCTGCCTGGGAAATCCCGTGAACAGAGGAGCCTGACAGGCTACAGTCCATGGGGTCACAAGAGTCGGACACGACTGAGTGACTAAACGACAATGAACTGCATACTGTTGCTTATCAAGGAACTCTCTTCCTGCCTTCATCCCTGAGAGATCACCCCCATTTATGTCCTCAAGCTTAATCCTTTTCTCTTTCCCAGAATTAAGAGTGAAACTGTGACAGGTCTACAGACTGGTACGTAGGTTAATGTAACAGGAGACCCACTTTCATCCTGGGGTTCTGTCATCATTAGTTTTCAGCGTCTGAAGATAATCTGGGGTCTGGCTTTCAAGAAATCACTGACTGTGTAGGATTTCCCCCTTTATACATGAAGGCATGTAAACATTAGCTTTGAGACATTTTGTAGCTTTATCTGTTAGGTGGTTGCCTGTCAGACTGGGTCTGTGTTGACAGTCTTACTGATTATTTTAGAGAAAATACTGATAACCAGGAGTTCTTGCCAAAAATATTATAAGCCATTGGCACAGGTCCAATTTTACCACTGTGAGACTCATATTCGGGGACAAAGACATTAGTTCCTTTCATAAGAAAAATTAAACTAAATTCCTGACCACAAAAGGTCACCGCACCCCACTCCCCTTGAGTTTTCCTTATATTAGAAAGTATCCTTGGGTCTAATTAACAATCTCAAATCACCAAGCGCTGAAGTAGAGGAGCCAGGAAATATGAATCTAGGAAGTCTTTTACCATTCTTGTACTTCCGGTTTTGGATCTTGCTTCATTTCTTACATGTTTTTACCTGAAAAATATTTGAGTGCTGCTAGCTCCTACTTCCCCATTTAGCTTGTCTCCCTTCTCCACATTCTTCATCTTTTAAAAATTTTTATTTAATATTGAAGTGTGGCTGATTTACTATGTTGTGTTAGTTCCATATGTAAAGTGATTCAGTTATACATATATCTATTCTTTTTCAAATTCTTTGCCCATTTAGATTTTTCTCCACATTCTTTAAACTGGATGTTCCCAAACTTTGGCATGCCTCAGAATTATCTAAAACACCTGTGAGGCATAGGTTACTAAGCTACCTCCAGAGTTTCTCATCCAGTAAGTCATGGATAGGAGTCTGGGGTTTTCATTTCTAACAGATTCCCAGATAATGGAGATGCTACTCATCAGGGGTCACACTTTGAAAACCACTGCTCTTGTCTCTAATTGTATCTGCAGCTCCTCAAACATACCATGTTTTCCTCCCAATCTAGCCTTTGCCCAGAACACACTCTCCAGAATTATCTTCTTTGTCACTTAGGAGGTCTTACAGATTCAACTCACATACCACCTCCTCTGGGAAGCCTTCCTTTATGCCCTATTCCAACCCTAATGCAGATTAGGTAGTTCTCACACTGCTATATTTAAAATGAATAACCAACAATAATCTACTGTATATATAGCACAAGGAATACTGCTCAATGTTATGTGGCAGCCTGTATGGGAGAGGAGTTTGAGAGAGAATGGGTACATGTGTATGTATGGCTGAGTCCCTTTGCTGACCACCTGGAATTATCACAATATTGTTAATCAGCTGTACTCCAATATAAAATGAAAAGTTAAAAAATAATTGGGTACTTCTGTCTTTGTCTTTATCATGTTCCATTACATGTCTGTTTCCCGCATTGGACTCTTAGCTTTTCGAGAGCAGAGGCTGTGTTTTATTTATCTTCATTCACCAGTGTCCACTCATGTGACTAACATGTAGCAGGTGCTCAGTAGAGCTTTGAGGAATGAATGTGCGCCACTCACCAGAGTTCTGTTTTCCTTAACCAAAGGATGTGAGGCTCAGAAGTGGGGACCTGAATGTAACCGCATCTGCACTGCTTGTATGAACAACGGGACCTGCCATGAAGATACTGGGGAATGCATTTGCCCTCCTGGGTTTATGGGGAGAACATGTGAGAAGGGTAAGTCAAGAGTGCTTGATGAGTACCTTGTGGATTTAAAATCCATCATTGCTGAATCTAAATTTTAGATCTGGACACAGTTGGGGATGGAAGCTAAATGGCCTCTGTGACACTATATGGTACCTTTGTGTGAATTCAAAAAAGGTGCCCTTTCCTGAAGGCTCTTTATTGTCAACCACTGGAAAGTTGTGAAAGTCACTCAGTCATGTCCGACTCTTTGCGACCCCATGGACTGTATAGTCCCTGGGATTTTCCAGGCCAGAATGCTGGAGTGGGTAGCTGTTCCCTTCTCCAGGGGATCTTCTTAACCCAGGTCTCCTGCATTACAGGTGGATTCTTTACCAGCTGAGCCACCAGGGGAAAGTTGTAACAGGTGTACAAATCTGTGATGTCATTGATGTGATCACCATTCTGTCAGTTTGTGCAATGCACGACCTGCATACCTGGGAGTAGTGGCTCCTATGTCCTGTCCAAAAGGCAGTTTCATTATCTGTAAGGTGGACCATAAGGGTTCTTTACCCTGACCATTCCATGGCTCAGACTGGACTATTTTCCATGTTCAATGGTCTAGGAGAGACCCTTGAAAAGAAGAATCATGCCTTTCAAAGGGTTGGGTATTTGCCTCTGAATCGTCTTTTTCTCTCCCATAGCGTGTGAACCACACACATTTGGCAGAACTTGTAAAGAAAGGTGCAGTGAACCAGAGGGATGCAAGTCCTTCGTGTTCTGTCTCCCAGACCCCTATGGGTGCTCCTGTGCCACAGGCTGGAAGGGTCTGCAGTGCAGTGAAGGTATGGACCAGTCACACCCTGAAGAGCCAAGGTTCTAGCAGGTATACCTAGGAGACCCAGCTTCCCACACATCGGTGTGTAGGACATACCTGGATTACTCAGTCAACTGTCTATGCTGAGCTATAGGGTTTTGAATCAAAGATACTTTCATCCAAAGTTAATTATGATTTTGTATTAAGACTCTGGACCACTTAGAATGTGCTGCTGATATACTTATTAGCATTGAATTTTATTAGATTTAAGAATCTTAGATTCAAGAGTCTTATTAGATTCTTATCTTATTAGAACACAGATTCTGCTCTATAGGTCTGGACTGAAGACTGAGGGTCTGCATTTCTAACAACCTCCCAGATGCTGCTGCTGGGTTTTAGACCACACTTTGGGCTGGAAAGGCAAAGATTTATTATTTTTTTTCACTACATCATAAATATCAGTACTTTTATGTTAGATCCAGACAAGATTTGGGATTTGAAAATCGAGGAAGTTAAGATCTTATCTTCTGTGGACCTTGCTCAAGCGATACTAGCTTCACCTACTCAAAGAAGCTCAGAGGTGTATGTTTCTCATCTACTTTCCAATAAGCTTTTCATATTGACTATCACACAGTAACTTAATGTGAATGCCTGCATGTTCAGTCATGTCCAACTCTTCGAGACCCCGTGGGCTATAACCCACCAGGCTCCTCTGTCCATGGGATTCTCCAGACAAGAACACTGGAGTGGGTTGCCATTTCCTCCTCCAGGGGATCTTCCTGACCCAGGGATTGAACCCACGTCTCCTGCATCTCCTGCACTGCAGGCGGATTCTTTACCACTGAGCCAAATGAGGAGCCCAACTTAACATGAATCTGTAGCCAAATATGCTAGACCCTCCCTAACAAATGCTAATGTGGTGAGTTACCCAGAACTCAGACATGTCAGTATTTGCTCCCCAAAGTCAGTTTTTTTCCATATCTGGCACTGCTGGGAGATGGACTACATGGCACTATTCCATTTCTTCTTGTGTTGATTGTATTCTAAACATTGTGAAAGTTACAGTGGGAGACTCTGGAGTGTAGTCTATTCCTCTGAGGAGTGCTTCTTTTGTTTTGTTATGTCCTATAAGGCAGTCAGCTTGGGGCGACTCAAACAGCAAACTCTGACTCCCAGACATCAGCTCAGACTCAGTTCACTCGTTTTACCTTTAGCTGAGCTGTGTTGAGCCTGCATTTAAGATGTATGGTTCAGGGAGCAGCCAGAAATTTGGGACGTCCTCCCTCTGGTTCTTCCTTTCTAGATTTTCCCTCTCAATTTCAAGTGGCTGCAGTTGCCCTGACTCTGTCCTCTAAGACTCCTCTACCAGTAAGGCTTCAGGTTTTCGCTGGAGTTCTAACATCCGCACGTGGTGTCAGCTCTGCCAACCATGAGACTAAAAGCTGGAAAATGGGGAGCACACCATTCCCATATTCCAAGTTTTAACTCCCCTCAGAATTTTCCTGGTCCTTCCCATCCTCCCTCCCACCCCATCATTCTTCAATGCTTTCAGGTTATTATTTCTAAAGTAGTGCTGTGTGGTTATTTTTGGGAAGGGTAGCCTGGTAAGTGCTTATTCAACTTGCCTGGAATCAGAATTTCTCTCACCTTTAAATTCTTGGTAATACAGATATATCACTTACTACCTTTTATCACCAGCAAAGTTGATAGCTTGGAAAGAAAAATAAAACTAGTCACTTAGAGACTGAGTTTTCATCCTTCCCTCATGTTAACGCTAGTTGTTGGTGTCTTTGTTGACAGCTTGCCAGCCTGGCTATTATGGACCAGACTGTAAGCTGAGGTGCAGCTGCACCAACGGGGAGAAGTGCGATCGGTTCCAAGGATGCCTCTGCTCTCCAGGACGCCAAGGGCTCCAGTGTGAGAGAGAAGGTAAAGCAAGGTAACACTGTCACCAGGGCCGAGTCCGGCACGTCTGAACCCGGCTTTGCTGGCTAATTCTTGCCCCACTAGCCCGAGAGTCTTAAACTCCTGTTTCCAAGCAGAAGTAGGGAAGAATAGATCCTCTGTTCTAAAGGACAGCTTTCTGGACCTTCTTTATGGACTCTCACACTGGCCCTTCCCCTAAGGAATGAACCTCCTGCTCTCTGTAGCGCAGTAAGTGATAACCAGCCACTGAGAGCTCTGTCTACCTCTTTGTCGGTCTTTTCTAGGACCAGACTTTTCCCTGGATATGCACAGCAGGGAAAGAATTACTTTGAAGAATTACAAAATTAGATTTTTTTTGGCTGGCTTTCTTCATTTACCATACTGTTTTTGAGGTTTATCTATATTGTAGCACATATCAGTATGTTTCTTATTCCTTTTTATTGCCCTACCATCTGTTCTCATTTAAAAATCTTATTTGAACACAGCCATGCCCCTTTGTTTACCATATATCATGTGAAGCTGCTCTTACAACAGGGTTGAGTAGTTACCACCAAGAACATATGGCCTGCCAAGATGAAAATATTATCTAGTCCTCTAAGGAAAGTCTGCTAACCCCTGTCCTAGAATATACGTTTTAAAATCAAAAGAAGCATATTTTTAAAATTTAAAAATAATAAACGTATATTACTTTTTCAGTCAAACAAATATAAATAACATATGTCCAGTGAAATCTACATTCAGAGCAGTAAGACATTTATAGTCTTTTCTCTGTGAGTTTTAAATATCAGAACGAGTATGGAGAGAAATACCAACTGTTTTCTCAAAGGCGTCTCAGCTTTATACTTTCCGTTCTACCCCAGCATTTGGACATTGCTACAGGGTAGTAATCTGGGAGGGTGTAGGGAGGGGAGGAAAGACTGCGGCTGTCAGAGGACGGACTGAAAGTGGGCAACAAACAAGCTTAATGATTTGCCTTTTCTGTTCCACTTCGACCTTTCTGTACTAAGGCCGATGTTGCAAAAAAATGTGAGAATCTCAAACTTAGACCCAGATTCTGGGCTTTCAGGGGGCAGCCCCCTCTCCCCACACCCTCTACCTGTACCTCCAACCTCCATCCAACTGCGGAAAACTGCAAGGGGACAGAGAAGGAAAGGCATGGATTGAAAGTGTTAGAGCACTTTGAAGAATTCCAACACCAATACCTAAGTGCGCTAAGTTTGGCACATTTTCTCATTACAGTCTCCCCAGGTCTGTAGATATATCAAAGAATACCTTTGTGGCTATTAGACCTTTTCCTTTCCTGCTCCATACACTTCACCTGTTTCATTCTAGGCTTGAGAGATAGGATATCAATATAAAATATCAATATTGATGCACTTACCTCGACCCCACCTCCTCTCACCACTGCTATGGAGCAGCTTGTAAATGACTGCTGTTCTTTTTTTCTGGAAAAGACTCAGCCACTTTTCCAATGTTTTAAGTGCATGTCCATCTCCTGCATTATTTACTGAATGTTGGACCATTTTCAGTTGTGTCCTACACATGGTCCAAAACTCTCTAAGACCCCACACACAGTCCAGAATAAAGTTGTTAAATTTCAGGATTATTCATTCTCTACCCTGCAGATATTAAGTAAGGAATCCTGATGCCTTTCTTGATACCAGAGACATTTATTTTCCTTTCCATGTTGGCAGCAGTATTTTTTATTTGGCTACTGATGAGAAATTGGTTAGGGGAATTTTATTCCATTTCACTTCTTGGATGTAAATGTGAATATAATTAGTCATTAGCCAGGTGCAGTCTTCCCGATCAAAGAGACATCTCTCAGATATCAAAACTAATGATCACATTGTTGATCAGAGAATCAGGGACTTGCAGAGTGGAAGAACTGGCTTTGGTTTTTGTTTTTGTAAAAATAAATTTCCTTAAAAAGCAAGAGAGGGCCTGGACAGTAAGATCTGCAGAGATGTGGTGATGGGAATTTAGAGCAACTGCCCCCCAAAATTTATTATGTAGTGATAAAACAATAAAATACTTGCCAATTTCTTGCCCAGTACATGACTTGCTAGATGGTAACTACTTTCATAATTTCTGCTTCTGCTGTGTTAAAGATTAGGTTTCATAGTGTTGTCTCCTTCATTCAGGTGTGCCAAGGATGACTCCAAAGATAGAGGATTTGCCAGATCGTATAGAAGTGAACAGTGGTAAATTTAACCCCGTCTGCAAAGCATCTGGCTGGCCGCGACCTGCTATTGAAGAAATGACCCTGGTGAAGCCAGATGGGACAGTGCTCCGTGTAAGAGTTATTCTCTCTCTTTTTCTCAGTAGAACAAATTATAGCTTTTTAAAAAGTTGAAGCATAGTTGATTTACAGTGTTGTGTTATTTTCAGGTATACAGCAAAGTAATTCAGTTATATTTTTTAAGATTATTTTCCATTAAAAGTTATTACAAGATATTGAATATAGTTCCCTCTTTTATACACTAAATCCTTTTTGTTTATATAGTGGTTTGTATATTGCTAATCCCAAACTCCTAATTTGTCCCCCACTTCCCCTCTTTCTTTCCTCAGTGGTAACCATAAGTTTGTTTTCTGAACTATAAGTTTGTTTTCTATGTCTGTGAGTCTGTTTCTGTTTTGTAAATAAGTTCATTTGTGTCATATTTTAGATTTCACATATAACTGATATCATATGATATGTCTTTTTCTGTCTGATTTGCTTCACTTAGTATGATAATAAGTCCATCCATGTTGCTGCAAATGGCATCATTTTACTGTTTTATGGCTGAGTAGTATTCCATCATGTTTATGTATGTGTGTGTGTATGTGTATCACATCTCAGACAAGACTGGGTATTCATTTCTGGCACTTACCACTGGTTAGGGTGCTACCACAGCATTTTTCTTTGCTTGAAAGAAAGAAGGACTAAACTAATTTTCCACGTTTCCCTTCCCTCTCCCAACAATGCCAAATGCAGCAGAGACAGGTACCAGATCAAATTTCTCTGTGTCACCAATGGTCTGCAGAAAATTGATTTATATTATTATCTATCTAAAGACTTTGAACTAGTTATTTTATTTTTCTCCCAAAGATGACCAAAAATCAACTTGACCAGAAGGTAGATCCAAGTGATGTCTTAGGGGCAGAATATGCAGAATATTCACACATCAGATGTTCCTGGTTCCACTTTAACAATTCACTAGGTGTAGTAGGAGCCAGTTGACAGCTTCTAAAATCTTTTTGGCCTGTCCTAGTCACAGCTACCTTCTAGTGAGGGCTGACCACACTACACACGCCTCACTTAACATTAGTTAGTTATTTTGCAGAAGTGGAAACTGGTTAGGTGAAGTTAAATAACTAAAGAAAGTGAGAATCACTCAGTCGTGTCCAACTCTTTGTGACCCCATGGATGGTAGCCCACCAGGCTCCTCTGTCCATGGAATTCTCCAGGCAAGAATGCTAGAGTAGGTTGCCATTCCCTTCTCCAGGGGATTGTCCTAAGCCTGGAATCAAACCTGGTCTCCTGCACTGCAGGCAGATTCTTTACTATCTGAGCCACCAGGGAAGCCCAAGGAATTGGCCAAAATTGGCAGAGCTGAGATGTGAGCTCAGGCCCATGTGTTTTCAGAGCCTTGACTTTTTCCATAATACCATACTCAGCAGCCTCTCAAACACTTCAGAAGCCATTTTGTCTTTTCACCCAGCCATCACTGCCTTGGACCAGAAAGGAACAAATGTTACCAGAAGCAGTTTAGAAGGAATTAGACTTTTTGCTTGGAAGTGTTTATCCCATACTCCCAAACACACAACTACAACAGCAGGATCTGCAAGGGCGTCAATCCAACATAAACTTGCAGGGTTACTACAATAGCTTTGGAAATAAGCCAATGCTTATACAAGCACTGGACTGATCTTCTTAATCTCTCCTAGAAAACTTATTTAACAATGAGATGGGGTCAGTGTTATGAACCTTTGTGTTTATACCTCTGCAGAAGCTTCTTTTTTATTTTTTGTATTTGACATTTCCAGCCAAAAGACTTTAACCACACGGGTCATCTCTCTGTGGCTACCTTCACCATCAACCGGATCCTGCCCCCTGACTCAGGAGTCTGGGTCTGCAGTGTGAACACAGTGGCCGGGATGGTGGAAAAGCCTTTCAACATTTCTGTTAAAGGTAAGCTCCATTTTCCAGGGGAAGAGATTGTATCCTTGATGGTTCTGCATTTATGTATTACTGGGTGCTGCCTTTAGATAGAAATGCCCTCTGACCACTAAAATGCCTTTTGGATGTTCTCCAGGATACTAAGCCTTAAGCAAAAAAAATTACGTGCGTTGAAATGGAAAGGAGGGATTAAGTTTATGACCTTTGGAATTACATAGCCCTGGGTTTGATTTTTATGGCTGACAGCTAGTAAACTTGGGTGTGGCTTTGAATGGCAAATGAATTTGACCTCTCTGTCCAGTTCAGTTCAGTCGCTCAGTTGTGTCCAACTCTTCGCGACCCCATGGACTGTAGCACGCCAGACCTCCCTGTCCATCGCCAACTCCCGGAGTTTCCTCAAACTCCTGTCCATTGAGGCGGTGATGCCATCCAACCATCTCATCCTCTGTCATCCCCTTCTCCTCCCACCCTCAATCTTTCCCAGCAGCAGGGTCTTTTCAAATGAGTCAGCTCTTTGCATCAGGTGGCCAAAGTACTGGAGTTTCAGCTTCAGCATCAGTCCTTCCAGTGAATATTCTGGACTGATTCCCTTTAGGATGGACTGATTGGATCTCCTTGCAGTCCAAGGGACTCTCAAGAGTCTTCTCCAAAACCACAGTTCAAAGGCATCAATTCTTTGGTGCTCAGTTTTCTTTATAGTCCATTTCTCACATCCATGACTACTGGGAAAACCATAGATTTGACTATTTGGACCTTTGTTAGCAAAGTAATGTCTCTGCTTTTTAATATGCTGTCTAGGTTGGTCGTAACTTTTCTTCCAAGGAGTAAGCATCTTTTAATTTCATGGCTGCAGTCACCATCTGCAGTGATTTTGACCCCCATAAATAAATTCTGTCACTGTTTCCATTGTTTCCCCATCTATTTGCCAGGAAGTGATGGGACCAGATGCCATGATCTTAGTTTTCTGAAAGCTGAGTTTTAAGCCAACTTTTTCACTCTCCTCTTTCATCAAGAGGCTCTTTAGCTCTTTAGTTCTGCTGCTGCTGCTGCTGCTAAGTCGCTTCAGTCGTGTCCGACTTTGTGTGATCCCATAGACGGCAGCCCACCAGACTCCTCTGTCCATGGGATTTTCCAGGCAAGAATACTGGAGTGGGTTGCCATTGCCTTCTCCAGATGTACTCTGCATATAAGTTAAATAAGTAGGGTGACAATATACAGCCTTGACGTACTCCTTTTCCGATTTGGAACCAGTCTGTTGTTCCATGTCCACTTCTAACTGTTGCTTCTTGACCTGTATACAGATTTCTCAGGAGCAGGTCAGGTGGTCTGGTATTCCCATCTCTTGAAGAATTTTCCACAATTTGTTGTGACACACACAGTCAAAGGCTTTGGCATAGTCAATAAAGCAGAAGTAGATGTTGTTCTGGAACTCTCTTGCTTTTTCAATGATCCAGCAGATGTTGGCAATTTGATCTCTGGTTCCTTTGCCTTTTCTAAATCCAGCTTGAACATCTGGAAGTTCACAGTTCACATACTGTTGAAGCCTAGCTTGGAGAATTTTGAGTATTAGTTTGCTAGCATGTGAGATGAGGACTATTGTGCGGCAGTTTGAGCGGTCTTTGGCATTGCCTTTCTTTGGGATTGGAATGAAAACTGACCTTTTCCAGTCCTGTGGCCACTGCTGAGTTTTCCAAATTTGCTGGCATATTGAGTGCAGCACTTTCACAGCATCTTTTAGGATTTGAAAGAGCTCAACTGGAATTCCATCACCTCCACTAGCTTTGTTCATAGTGATGCTTCCTAAGGCCCACTTGACTTCACATTCTAGGATGTCTGGCTCTAGGTGACCTGTCTGAACCTTTCTTTATTTGTAAATAAAGCTTAGTTTATCTGCCACTCAGGGTGATTGTGAGATTGTTAAGTAGTGTAATTGCACCTGGCACAATTCTGGTAGTGATTCTATTTTTGTAGAAAGTTTAACTTCATCATTGTCTTGACTTCCGATTCACTACAGAGAAGTTAGAAAATCTTAATTTGCAGACTACTCACTTAATATGAAGCCCAGGCTATGCTATACAGTGAACATGAATGATTTTCTCATATATTCAGAGTTCTGAATATTCTTCCTACTATGAAATAGTATTTCAAAATTCAGAATTATTCCAAGTGGATTTGTGTACATTTGAGGCTTGATGGGAAGGAATAGAGTGGAAGTAAATCCAAGTTCCCTTGGTTGTTGTACAGAGATATAATACAAATTTTAAATTTGAAAGTTACTTTTGAATGTATTTATACAAAAGCACCTAATAACTCTGTGGTATGTATTCTAGAAAGGCAATGGACTAAATGCTTCATTCATCTTATTATTTTAAAAATATTCATTGTATTTATTTATTTGGCTTCGCCAGGTCTTAGTTGTGGCAGGCAGGATCTTTAGTTGTGGCGTGTGGGATCTAGTTCCCTGACCAAGGATTGATCCCAGGCCTCTTGCTTTGGGAGTGCAGAGTCATAGGCACTGGACACCAGGGAAGTCCTATCTTACTTCATTTTTATAAAGACCAGGCACAATAGTATTGTTATCCCCTCTTGATCAGTCCGGAACTAGGTTCAGAGGTTTAGGTGACTTGCCTAAGGTAGCCCATCTCGTGAACAGCCAATCTCCGTTTTGAACCTGGTCCAACCCTGCATCATCATTTCTAGATCATTTTGCTTTCTTAGTCTCTCCTGTTACAGATAAGGAAGCAAGATAACTGAAGGTGATGTGTATGTAACCTACTTCACTACTTGATTAGGAATCTTTGGGTGATCCTAGAGGTAATTTCTGTCAATGAAAGTAAATACCCAGAACATAATCTTGTTTTAAAAAAAGGTCAGTAACAATAGTAACATAAATAGAGCCTCATAGAGTTAGATTCTCTGCCCTGAGAACCCACAGAAACAACCTCAGAATCTTTAACATTTTTTTTTGATTACTGGAAAAGCCTGGATCTATTTTATTCAGTAGAACATTAACACAATCAAAATAATTTCTTACATCATACTTGTTCTTGGAAGAAAGGAAATGATATGCAGACAAGACAAATTATGTTATTTTTGGAATATTTGCTGTCCATGGAAAGTAAATAATAAGTTCAAAAACAAACCATGTTGCTAAGATTCAGAAGAGTCACTGATTCTAATTTTTATTTTTTAAATAAGACACAGCACGCAACATCAGTCCATTGAAATATCTCTAGTTCTAAGTCACTGATGCCTCTTCACTGTCATACTGACTGGTATCCTCAAAATGGAAAATTGCAAGTAGGTAAATTAAGCAATGTCTTTAATCATAATATTTAAAAAGATACAGAGATACAGATCTCTTTCAGTATTTGTAGGGGATTGGTTCTAGGACCTCTTTGGATACCAAACTCCACGGATGCTCAAGTCCCTTTTATAAAATGGTGTAGTATTTGCATACAACCTGCACACATCCTCCTTTACGCTTTAAATCATCTCTAGATTCCTTAAACAATAGCCACCCCCCAGCTGTGGTTTCACTTTCCATGGTTTCAGTTACCCATGGTCAACTGAAGCTCAAAACACTAAATGGAAAATTCCAGAAATAAACAATATGTAGTTTTTAAATTGTGTACTGTTCTGAGTAGCGTGATGAAATCTCACACTGTTCCACTCCATCCTGCCTGGGATGTGTGTCTTCCCTTCATCCCATGTATCCCACTCATTAATCACTTAGTAGACATCTACATTATCATTTCCTCTGTCATGGTATCAAAACACTTATGTTCAAGTAACCTTTCTTGTATTTAACAATGTGATGCTAGCAATTTGAATATTCCCTTACTCTGCCTAATTTATACCTCTGGTATATGTGTATGGGAGAAAAAATGGTGTATATAGAATTTGGTACTGTCTGCAGTTTCAGGCATCCACTGGGGTCTTGGAAAGTATCCCCAGCAGATAAGGGGGATTATTCTAACACCTAATACAATGTAAATGCTATGTAAATAGTTGTAACTATAATATAAATATTTTGTAAATAGTTGCTGGCACATGGAAAATTTCAAGTTTTGCCTTTTAGAACTTTCTGGAGTTTTTTTTTTCTAGATGCAGAACCTGCATATAGAAGGTTGACTATACTAGACTTTCCTCCCAGAGTACAAATTAGAACAACCACTGGGAAACTGGCAATATATACTAAAGCTAAGCATACACCTACCCTGTGATGACATTCTACAGCTAAGTTTATGCTCAAAAGAAATCAGTGCATTTGTTAAACAATCTTCAAGAATGTTCTGAGGAGTTTTATTCCTAATAGTCCAAATATGCATCAGCATTAGGAAGAATAAGTAGATTGTGTTATATTCATATGTAATAGGTTTCTAGGGCTGCGGTAGCAAAGTACTCTAGACTGAGTGGCTTGAACAACAGAAATTAATTTTCTCAATGTTCTGGAGGCTAGGTGATCAGTGTAATCTTACATTGATCTGAGATCAATGTGTTGGCAGAGTTACTTACTTCTGAGGCTTTGCTTCTTGGCTTGTAGATAGCTATATTCTCCCTGTATTTTCTCAGGGTCTTTCCTTTGTGTGTGTGTGTGTGTGTGTGTGTGGTAATTTGATCTTCTTATGAGGGCCTTCCTGGCAGCCCAGATGGTAAAGAATCTGCCAGCAACTCAGGAGACCAGGGTTCAATCCCTGGGTCAGGAAGATCCCCTGGAGAAGGGTATGGCTACCCACTCCAGTATTCTTGCCTGGAGAATTCCATGGACAGAGAAGACTGACTGGCTATAGCCCATGAGGTCACAAAGAGTCGGACACGACTGAGTAACACAGTAATGAGGACAGCCGTCATATGGGATTAGCAATGACTGTAGCCCTCACTGTAACTGAATTACCTCTTTAAAGGCCCCCATCTCCAAATACTGCAACGCTCCCCTTATACAGCAAGGGTGATGTGCAGGGCTGGCTTCATGGGCTTATGACCTGTCCACACAGGGCCCTACACTTGGTTTAAGTTTCTGCTGTCTTCACCTTGAAATTTTATCTTTGAATTTCATAAGAGTAGTCCAGTGACACCATGGAGCTTGTGCATGAGCAGAAGAGACAGATTCACAGTCTGCCTCCTTTCTTGGCCACCCCATTCCCATACATGTTCTCCATGCCCCAGGAGTCTGGTGGACCTCTTAACTCACGAGAGTTCAGTAAGACTCAGTTGAGTAAGTTGAGCTACTTCTATAATTGAGTAAACAGAATACTGACAGCCTGACAAGACATCCTTACCTTTCAAACCAGAAGTTGCTTCACATGGTAAACATACTGTACATCTGTTTATATACCATGCCCCTCATGGGGGCTAAAAACTATTAAAATATCTAAGAATGTTTTCTTTCATCAAGAACCAATTTTTACCTTGTTGGGGGTACTATTTCAGTCCCATTGAGAATACATGATCTCTGGGACATCATTCTCGATTATATAGGTGTGCTCAGTTCCTTACTCATGACTGACTCTTTGGGACCTCATGGACTGTAGCCTGCCAGACTCCTCTGTCCATGGAATTCTCCAGGCAAGAATACAGGAGTGGGTAGGCATTCTCTTCTCCAGGGGAGCTTCCTGACCCAGCAATCAAACCTGGGTCTCCTGCATTGCCGTCAGGCAGATTCTTTACCATTTGAGCCACCTGATTATCTAGGTGGACCCATTCTAATCACAGGAGTCTTTAAAGACTGTCAGAAAGAGATATCACAACAGAAGAAAGGTCAGAGAGACATGAGTTTGTTGTCTTTGAAGATGGACGAAGGGACCATGAGTCAAGGAATACAGATGTTTTTTAAGAAGCTGAAAAGAAGAAAACAAATTATCCCCTACAGCCCATAGAAAGGAACACAGCCCTGTTAACACCTTGATCTTAGCCCAGTGAGACTAACTACTGACCCCCAGAGACCTCTGATTTCTGACCTCCAGAGCTATAAGATAATAAATTTATGTTGCTTTAAGCAGAGAGAGAGAGAGAGACAGACATAGCCTGGTGATCTAGTAGGATGATTGATATTAAATAATCAGGCAAAGAATAATGAATTCTGAAAATTACAGTGAAGGAGAAGATCTGTGGAAGTGTGTGGCAAGTGAGTCTAACCAAGGTTCGGGGATAGACACTGGGAGGAGGTCACATCAGAGCTGCGAGTTGAATGATGAGTAAGCGTTAACTGCAGAATCATGGGAGGTCTGGTGCATTCCTCGCAGGAGAATAGTATCAGCCAAGAATCTGAGACAGAAAGGAGCCTGGTGCATTGTTAGTTGAATGAACTGAAAGGTCACTGGGACTGGAGGGTATTGGCTGAGAGGATGAGGGAGCTAAAGAGGCGGCGAGGGCGCTATTGTGCAAGGCCTGGTAGGTCATGGTATGAATTTCAGATTTCATTCGAAATATAATGGGAATGCATGTAAAACTCTTGATCAGAGGAATGCTCATTCTTTAAGAAAGCACTCTGTGGATGGTAGGTTGGAGGGGTGAGAGCAAAACCAGATCACAGAGCAGGTAAGTGCATTGAATCTGATCAGAGAACTCGAAGAGGGCTTTGTTGGGAATGTAAAGGCACTTATCCACTACCCCATCTCAGAACAGCGGTAAAAACCCAAAATGTAAGGACTGATCTGATTCTTGACATTTTATTTAGTTCTTCCAAAGCCCTTGAATGCCCCAAATGTGATCGACACTGGACACAACTTTGCTGTCATCAACATCAGCTCTGAGCCTTACTTTGGGGATGGACCAATCAAATCCAAGAAGCTTCTGTACAAACCTGTTAATCACTATGAAGCTTGGCGGCATATTCAAGGTAAGGTTTGGCAAGGAAATGCTCCAGCGAGAGATGGGACACCAGGAAAAGAAATTTGTCCCCAAATGTAGATATCCTCTCTCTCAATCTCAACCCTCCACCCCAAGGTAGGGGCTGTGGCAGTGGATTCTACTTTGGAGTATTCTGGAGAGAGTGGCGGGATGATGGCCCCTCTGAGTTCTGGGTCTACCTTTCTGAAAGTCATGATGTAAAATGGGACACAGAACCAGCCTGTGTCAGGAGCTACTATCTTCATCAGTACTTCCTGTCCAGGTTTCTCTGGATCCAGTCCCACTTTTACTCTGTCTTGCTTGGTCATGGTGAAAGACACATGTTAATGCTATGAATATGGTAACAGGGAAGTGCAGGACCCACTGGAAAGGCAGAGACTTAATCTGCTTACATCTAAGGGGTGATTGTTGCTGCTGTTTTTGCTGTCCAGTCGCCAAGCTGTGTCCGCCTCTTCACGACCCCATGGACGGCAGCACACCAGGCTTCCCTGCCCCTCACCACCTCCCAGAGTTTGCTCAAGTTCATGTCCATTGAATCAGTGATGCCATCCAACCATCTCATCTTTTGTCAACCCTCTTCTTCTGCCTTCAATCTTGACCAGCATCAGGGTCTTTTCCAATGAGTCAGCTGTTACTACTGAACCAAGATTTTTTTGTTTTTTGTTTTTTTTTTTCTTATTTGAGTTTGCCCTGTCTGCAGTCTCCTAATTCACAGAAATTTGGGGAGGAATTTGGGCTGTGGCAGACTGAACTGGGATAAGGGGAGGTGGGGGTACAGGCCTGTCCCCAACTTTTGAAAGCAAAAGCCCCAAATGTAATAAACTGTCAAACGTTCATGAAAACAGTTACATTTATTTATTTTAAGTTAAATTTACTTTGAAACACAAATTGCAGTCCTGCTTGTTGCATGATGATGTAATAGCACTTTTTTTTTTTTTTAAGGCTGGGCACCATCTATTGACCCAGCTGCTTAAATTGTGCCATCTTATCATGAGACATGCCACAGCCACACTTGTAGGGAACATACACACCTCCATCAATACTCTAGTCTCACTATGCCCATGAATTCCTAAAAGGGCCCTCTACCCGTGACTGCAATGAAGGAGACACCAGAGACACTAGTTCTGTCCCTGGGTCTGGAAGATTCCCTGGAGATGGAAATGGCAACCTGCTCCAGTATTCTTGCCTGGGAAATCCCATGGACTGAGGAGCCTGACAGGCTACAGTCCAAAGGGTTGCAAAGAGTCGGACACAACTGAGCGACTAAGCTCATATAATCAAGGAAGTTACCAAAAAAGAAGAAAATGAAGGTTTGGGGCTTAATAATACTAGCTGTCCTGAATACGTTGAATAAGTCATGGTAGTATTACGGAACTCTTCACATTCTTTTCATCCAAAATTCAGAATCCCAAGAGCATAAGTCTGATTTGCTGGACTGTTGTTTCTATTGACAATGGCTAGGTCTTTTGAAAAAGCAACTTAAAAAAAAAAAAAAAAAGATATTGATAATCCATCATCTCTTTATGGACATCCACAAAGAGGTCTTCTAAAAACCCTTAAACACAGTCCAGTATTTTTCCTTACTGACTTTATCATGTGGTAAGGCAACAATCTACCTTTGCAATATTCATGCAGATAGCTCAGAAGAAAAGAAGCGCATGTCATTTGTTTCTGGGAGGTATTTTCAAATACTTCAGAACCCTTTATTTATTATGACATGACTATTACAAATTTGTTGTCTGATTAGTGTAAGCAAACCTACAAAGTCTTTTCTCTTGATAGCTTTATTAAAATCACTGTTTGCACTTGAAAACAGTAGACGTTAAGTTATTTTATATTATTCTAATTGAGTTTTTCCTCCTAAATCTGATTGATATTCCCTATAGTTAAGATGTGCTTGATTTTACTCTACAAATGAAAATACAGAAACACTGGAGCAGAAATGTATGAGTGGCACAGAGATACTTACATGAAAAAGCCTTGTTTTCTTTTATAGCAGGGACACTGAGACCCTGAAGATGGAATTGCCTCTCTGTTCCACTCAGACATTGTATTTTTAAAAACCAAATATTAGTTCCCATCACAATAACAGCATTCCAGTTTAAAGAATGTAAAAGATTGCCAACTTAAGTTTCCTGGACTTTCCCTCTTCTCAGTGACAAATGAGATTGTTACCCTCAACTATTTGGAACCTCGGACGGAATACGAGCTCTGCGTGCAGCTGGTCCGGCGTGGAGAGGGTGGAGAAGGCCATCCTGGCCCTGTGAGGAGGTTTACCACAGCTTCCATCGGTCAGCTGAAGCAAACAGGCATTTATTCAGGAGCTGGGTGGGTGGGGGAGGAAGGGGAAAGAGGAAGGAAGACCAGGAAGGGTGGTGGTGGGTGAGCGGGTGGGTGGGAAGGGTGGTGGAAGGGGTTTGCTTTTGAATGGGTGGGAAAGTGACAGGAAGGCTAGAGACTTGGAGCCAAGCCAGCCCTTTATTTGGGCTGCTCTCCTGATCTGTCTCCCTGGGGGAGGGGGCTAGAGTGATCCATGGGGACAGAGAAGGAAGCAGATGAGCCTTCAGGAAGGCAGGGACATCCCTGAGGACTTGGGATTTACTTTGTAGCAACTGTGTTCAGTCTTGGCTCCTGAATTTTACCACCAGCTTCCTGTTTCCATCTTAAGGGCCCAGGCCAGGCTCTTGCTGCATACATACTCCAGAAATCCTAGTGTGTTTATAATTTCTAGCTGTTCAAAGTCATTCACACACATGGTGAACACATCAAATAGATTGAAAGACTTTTCAATTAGTCCTATGCTCTATCCCTCCATTTCCCCATCCTATTTCCTTTATTCCTTGAGCCATATGATATATACCACCCTGTTTCTCTCATGTTATGGCATGCAGGATCTTAGATCCCCTTACTTCCTGGACTAAGCATTGAACCCATGCCCCCTGCAGTGGAAGTGCTGGGTCCTAACCACTGGACCGCCAGGGAAGTCTCTACCTCTGTGTTTCTAAATCAATGGTTCTCAAACATTATTTTCCATCAGAATCATCTGCCCAGCTTATTAAAACAAATTTCTGGGCTTTGCCTCCATGGTTTCAGATTCAGAAGGTTTGGAGTGGGAATGGGGCTCAAGAATCTGCATTTCTAATAAGTTCTCCAGTGGTGTATGATGCTCTGGTCTTAAGTTTACACATTCTAAGTGTAGCACTATTTCTTGATGGATCAATGTCAGTCAATAGCTATCAGTCTTCTACTGTGTAAACTGAGGAGCCTCTGAATTTGTGAAATTTCCTTGATGCTAGCCTGAACTCCAGCTTTCTGCTACCCAGTTCCCCGCCTCTGAAATGTCTGAGTGAGTCCTTGTAAACGTCCTCTTTAGTGTTTAATGTGCCTTGCGTGTAACTATTCTGTTACTACCTCTTGGTCAGTGCTCTACAGTTTCAGGTTCACATTTATTTAATTCTTAGAATTGTCATCTTTCCCATTTTATAGATTGAAAAGCAGAGTCCCAGAGTGGTTAATAACTTGGCTATGGTGATGTATCAGATTCTTCATCATCATACTAGATCTTCAGACCTGATCCCTTTCTATTTCTCCAGTTATTATTAACCTTTTTTTTTTTTTTAACCTGGAGCCCAAAGGCACCAAATCCTTTCCCGATTGATGAGTTTTCCTAGTTTTCATCCATTTACTAAAGGCAGAAGGATATGGGATGCTTTAGTGAGAAACTAGGAAGAGCATCAAGCTCTTCTGCAAAGGTTGTGCATTCCTCATACACTCCTCCCTCACACCCCCCGCCTAGTATCCATCTGACCGGCAGCATCGTTAATGAACCAGATGAAACTCAGGAGCTGCTCTGATGCTTGTAGAAGCATTGTACAAGTAAGAGGTGGCTTCCCGGGAACCCACCAGGTAGAAACACCAAAAATAACGCTGGCAGGGACTTCCCTGGCAGTCCAGTGCTTAAGACTTTGCCTTCCAACACAGGGGGCGTGTGTTCGATCTCTGGTCAGGGAGGTAAAAATCCCCTTGCCTTGCAGCCAAGAAACCAACACATAAAACAGAACCAATATTGTAACAAATTCAATAAAGACTTTAAAAATGGCCCACATTAGAAAAAAAAATCTTAAAAAGAAAATAACCCTGGAAACCACATATGATTTAGAGGATAAAAGGCACCTCCATGACTGTGATGCAAAGGGCCCCTGAAATGTCATCAGGTTGCTGCTACGAAGCAAACGGCAGCTTATTCTCTCCTAGGCCAGTGCTGATGAATCAAAAGGGGAAGGGCACAATCTGACTCAGATGGAAAGTATTTATGGAACAGAACATAAAACACTTAACAGACCCACAGTGTGCTGTCTTCAGCTCTCAGAATATGTTCCAGCCAGGATGTATTCAGAGGTCTCTTGGAATATTTCAAAGTAGTTCTCAGGGGTGGGTGGGAAGGGAATTCTTAAAGGTTCATCTTTTCCCATCATTTGAGTTTTGCTGATGTTTGTTTTTAAATTCATTTGGCAGTCACCCTATTTATAAGTGTGTTGACTGAGTGGCAAAGGCCAGGAGGGGAGGGGACAGGACACACTCTGAACACAGGCAGAAAGAGGGCAGGTAGGGAGGGGTGACGGGTAAGCCATGCTCTCAAAGGGAGGGGAAAGAGGAAACGACCATTTATGGGGCTGCTCCTCTGTACGAGGCGCAGGCTTAGAAGGTTTGCATGTTTGCTCTACACCATCAGCCCTCTTTCCCTCTGTTGTGTTGTTATAAGCCTGCCTGGCCATTCCAGGTGGCTTATTTTGGAACTTTAGAGAAGAGCAAAGAGAGGTGATGGCACCTCGCAATTTGCAAAGGTTATGGAGAAAAGACCAACGAGACCTGTAGCATAGTGCCAAGCAGGTGGCAGACCTGATTGCTGGTTCTCCCTCGTCTATGGGTGGTCAAAGCTGTTAGTGAGGGTCCCTCTCCTGAGGAGTGGAAATAGACACTTCCTGTCACCTCTGACCAAGTTTCTCAGCCTTCCTACTTTATTTTTTTATTTTTATTTTTTCATTTTATTGGAGTATAGTTGATTTACAATGTGGTGTTAGTTCAGGGGTACAGCAAAGTGATTGTTATATATACATTCATTTGTTTTCACTTCTTTATATTATTTGTATTAATTATAACCCTCTAAAGAGCTTCTTAGATAGTTTTGTCCTTAAGACACCATCTCTGTTTTGTTTTGATGTCTCTTCTGCCTTGAATTTTAATACCATAAATTTGTTTATATATTGTGGTCCTTCATAAACCATCGTAATTATCTAAAATTTTCTCATACCCCAAGGACCAATTTTTGCCCCCTTAGGGGCAGTAATGTCCCCACTGAAAATGCATGAGGAGAGGATCCCTATTCTTATGTTTTGAAAATATTTTATATCTGGAGTTTAAAATATCAGTGTGCTGTTATTAGCTGAAAACTTGCAGATTCCTTCTCTGTCCATTGATACAACATAAGGTAGGAAGGAAGGGAGGGAGAAAATGTTGATGGAACCCCTAACACCTTCCAAGCATTTTCACCTCCATTGTCTCATTTCTTCTCGTGAGTCTGGAAGGTGAGTGTTTTTATTTCATGCTACATAAATTTTCCTAAGGTCATGGAACTAACGGGGCATGCTTCTGCCTCTTTGATTTCACAACTCAAGTTGTTTCCATTCAGTTACCTCTCTGGTGATCCAGGTTCTTGGGGGTAATTATGGCCACACAGCCTGTGGTCAGAGCCAAACCTTGATGTGATCAGAGCCTGGCCCTGCCAGGCTGTGTTGTCACATGTGAAATTGTCCCTGCTAAGGGGATGTAACCCTGAAATTGCTTTAAAACATATTGCTCAAAATGGGAACAGAAACACTGAATGCTCACCTGCAACCCCACAACCTTGGCAAATCCAGTGTTTCCAACTTTTTCAGTTTCCTTCCTCTTTCACCAATGGTAGACATGACTTTTCCCAAGGGGAAATTAGAGTACTTCTCATGTGTTAAAAGTTTTGGAGGGGCTTCTCTACTTTTCATAATAATGCTTTAATCCCTTGGATGGCTATATCATAATTTATTAAAGCAATTCCCTACTTTGAGCATTTAGGTTTCTTATGATTGTTTGTTATTATAAATAATGTTGTAAGGGACATCTTCATGTCCTTAGCCTTTTTGCTTCCTTTGAGTTATTTCTTCAGGATAAATCCCTGGTAGTCAGATTATACAAAGTATATGATCATTTCTAAGGCTCTTGAAAAATATTCCCAAGTTGTCCTTCAGAGGGGTTGTATTTTTGTCTTACAGTTACTGAAACTACACATTAATATTTTAAAGCTTTTGCTATTTTGGTAGGAAAAAAAAAGTATTTCATGGCTGCTAGCAGCTGTTTCTTTGCTAGCTTGTATATTATTCTAGAAGCCAAGGTTGTCCTTTGGGGCTGTTGTTAGCTTCACTTCATATAAAAACGATGATCCTTCTGGTTTCTCCTAGGTCTTCCTCCTCCAAGAGGTCTCAGTCTCCTACCGAAGAGTCAGACCACTCTAAATTTGACCTGGCAACCAATATTCCCAAGCTCAGAAGATGACTTTTATGTTGAAGTCGAGAGGAGATCTGTGCAAATGAATAGTGATCAGCAGAATATTAAAGTGCCAGGCAACTTGACTTCAGTGCTGCTTAACAACTTGCACCCCAGGGAGCAGTACATAGTCCGAGCCAGAGTCAACACCAAGGCCCAGGGGGAATGGAGCGAAGATCTCATCGCTTGGACCCTTAGCGACAGTAAGTAACTTATGCTGCCCCAGTCTTGCCTGAATGACGCATGGTGGCTGCCACTTAGATTTAGCTCCCATCACTTCAAGTCTGCTTCTTAGAAACCACGACAGGTAGTTAGTTGTAAGTGGAGGCCAATGAGTGCCCTCCCCTCAACACCTCAAATCATTTTAGTGACCCGCAATATCTATGAATGCTCCATATGTTGGGACTAACAATAATTCAGGCAGGACTGTCCTACGATTTACCTTTCCTTTTTTTAAAAAAAGTTTGTTTATTTTCGGCTCTACTGGGTCTTCGTGGCTGTGCACAGGCTTTGTCTAGTTTCACTGAGCGGGACTACCCTCTAGTTGCAGTGTGTGGGCTTCTTATTGTGAAGGCTTCTCTTGTTGACAGCAGGCTCTCTCAGGGCTTGCTGGCTTCAGTAGTTGTGGCATATGGACAGTAGTTGTGGCACACAGGCCTAGTTGCTCCACAGCATGTGGGATCTTCCCAGAGCAGGGATTGAACCTGTGTCCCCTGCATTGGCATGAGGATTCTTAACCTCTGGACCACTAGGGATCCCTACATTTCCTTTCAATGGAGTTATTTATTAAGCAGATGGTGATTCATTACAGAGAGATCTCTCCTAATCTTAAAAGCCAAGGAACTTTGCTTGAAAATCTGCAAAACAGATAATCCTTAGCATGACAGTATATATTTGAGAGTAATGAAACAACTTTTCTCTCAAACTGTTCTTCAGGCTCTTCTCAATTTCAGAGTGTCCATTAAAAATTAGTTGGAACTTCTAGGGTTCCTTTGTAGTCTTGAAAGCTTTTTCATCAGGAACCAGAGAGTTCTATTTGATTTGCTGCCATAGAACTGTCTGTGCACTTCAGAGTCCTTGCAAAGACCAGATGTTTCTGGTCACACCAACTATAGCTAACACTAGGATCCTGTGGTCTCTTGTCAACTGCCAGAGTCTGAGTTTCTCTTCTGCAGCTGAGTCTCCACTTCCCCAGTAACAGGTGTACAAACTGGCTCTGGGTTTCTCCAACCAATCTCTTCTTGTATCAATAACGTGGAAGTCTCAACCATTTTGTCAGTGTTTAGGCATGTCTTCTTCATCTTTAAAAAAATCCTGTGACAATTAGAAGTTATAGGCCAGTACAGAGAATAATACAAAAAAATCTACATTTCTACAACCCAGAATTAACAGCCGTTAACATCTTGCCATCTTTGCTTTCAGCCTTTTTTATGAAAGTAATTCCATGATACAGATATATCAAAATCCTCTTTGATCATCATCCCTACTCTAATTCTCTCCCTGTCTCCCCAGAGACAACCAAAATTCTGTTTGTTAAATCAAGATTATGTTTGATATATATCTTTCCATTCAATATTGTATAATTTTAATACATTAAGTATACCTGTAAGTGTGTAGATGCATGCATACGCTTCATCTTGCTTTTTGTACATGTCTACTAAGTGCTTAACATATTTTCTAACAAGTGCTTAACAAGGATAGTTCTTATGGGCTGGTGGCTAATTGCAAACTAATAGGAATCCTTATTTCTTCTAGTTGAATCTATTTCTTAAAAGCTGTGTGACCGTGGCCAAGTCACTTAATGTCTCCAGGCCTCAATACGAACAGTAAGATTGTTATGTGGAGTCAATGAGTTACAATATGAAAGGGCCTATATAAGCTCTCATAATCTTTGTTTTCCTCAGCATCAAGAACAGTAAAATGGCAGTTTGTGGAGTAACAGAATTTCTGAGGTCTTAATTCAGTGTAAGGATGGCAAATATGTGATTTGTGTGTGTTGCCAGTTTCCCATATGTGGCCATGTTGTCAAGTCTGTGTTGAATCCACCACAAACTGATTGGGGTTACCATGAGATATAACACTTAGTAGCCATTCATGGTTTATGGGCTGACATTCACTCTCTCTCAAAAGCATAACAGTCAAAGAGATGGTAATGCATCTTAAGGAAAATATGTTTTTGTTTTTTTAATTTCTAGTTGTTCCTCCTCAACCAGAAAACATCAAGATTTCCAACATCACAGACTCTTCGGCTGTGATCTCTTGGACAATCCTGGATGGCTATTCTATTTCTGCTATTATCATCCGTTACAAGGTTCAGGGAAAGAATGAAGACCAACACATTGACGTGAAGATCAAGAATGCCACCATTACCCAGTATCAACTCAAGGGCCTTGAGCCCCAAACAGCTTACCAGGTGGACATCTTTGCAGAGAACAATATAGGCTCAAGCAATCCAACCTCTTCTCATGAACTGATGACTCTTTCTGAATCTCAAGGTTGGTAGAGTAGACAGGTATTTACATATTATTATTTCTGGGGAGTATCAGAAAAGCCCCACTGTTTTAAGATATTTACTCCATATTCACATCTTGTGATACAATATCACAATATTGTGATACAATAGGCTTGTCCTTAATAGAGATCACCATCTCTAAAGAGATCCTTAAGCTGAAAATTCCCCTTGGAGGGATACCCTGTTGATCCATTTTCTATTATTAAGCCTTAAATGAACTTAGCCCATCAGCACCCCCCATCTAGCAGTTGAGGGTCTGAGGAATCTGAATGTGATTCTGTGGAAAAAGAAGACTAAGGACCCAGCTTATTGGAGGAAGGCCTATGCAGTGCTTCGGTGGGAGGCTCCAGGAACCACACTCCGTTCTTTCTCAAAATGAACTCCTCTTTTAACTTGGGTGACACTATGCTATTCTGAGTTTTCTTTTACTTTTTAGATCCAGGTTATGATGGCTCTGTGTCCATCACTAACCCCTACCTCAGAGAGAATAAGCTCTTTGAGACAGAGATCCTTCAGTGCCAAGCACAAGAGGGCCAGTGTCTGATTTTTTTAAATTGAAATACAGTTGATGTGCAATATTATGTCAGTTTTGAGGGCACTATGTAGGGATTTGACATTTGCATATATTATGAATGATCACCACAGTAAGGCTAGTAATTCTCTGTCTCCAAACAAAGTTATTATTGGCTATATTCTATACGCTGTATATTATATCCCTGTGGTTTCTTTATTTCATAACTGGACGGCTATACCTCTTAATCCTCTCCAGTGTTTGTGGCTGGTAAAACCTGTTGAATGTAATTAGTGAACAAGGACATCACAGGTGGGAAGGGTTGAAGCTTCTGGGAGACTTCCCTTTGAGATTAGTCTGAAATTGCATTTCCTCGCCCTCTGCACTGTACAGCTTGTTCAAGGGAATGTAGCTAGAGGGACTTTAGAGGGAAATGGTGATTTTTTGCAAATTTATAATTCAGACCAGCTTATTTTTACAGAAAGTATCATAGCACTAAAAACTTCTTGGTTCTTTTGAGGGCTACCTAGGGCTTAAGAAATTAAATCCAATAAGCTCTGTTTTCAGTGCTGATTTTTTAGAATATGTTTGAAATATCCAAGGAATGTTGAGTCTGTAAATTACAGAGAATCATAGTTTTCAGATGACACTCTTAATAGATGCATCATTTCTATAATTACTTGTGTTTTCATAAAACACATACAGGCCCTAAATCCAAGCTATAAATAAAATACAAAGAGAAAAATTTAAAAACAAGATGTAACAAAACTAAAAATCCTCACCATCCCATTTCAGACATCTCTTTATGTACACATGCATGGAAATAGAAGGAAAGATAGCTAATAAAAAGAATAATTGTTAGATGAGATCATGCTCTACATGCTGCTTTTTATAAAAATACATTGAATTTAATTGTATTTTAATTTAAGCAAGGAAAAGAAGTGGAAGAGTTAAACCGTAGTCTTTAATAGTCCATTTTGACCTAAGCCCTAAATTCAATAGTTTATCTGTTTTTTCTCTTCTTTGCTTCCTTCTTTGCTTCTCCCATTGGTATTCTCAGGTTATTTTCAGCTCTTTAAAACCAGAAAAACCCAAATCAAAATATCTTACAAATTCTGTGCTCTTAGCATCATAGAGCTTGCAAGCTTTTCTAGGTGGGGAAATTGTTCAGGGAGGTTTAGTCACTTTCCCAAAGTGATAGATGTATTTAGTCATTCTCACTATTATGAGATAATATTCATCTGCTTGGGCCTGTACTTGGAAATGAAAGTTGAACGAAGGGCAACAATTAGTGATTAACATCAGTTTAGTTCAGTCACTCAGTCATGTCCAACTCTTTGTGACCCTGAGGACTGTAGCAGGCCAGGCTTCCCTGTCCATCACCAACTCCTGGAGCTTGGTCAAACTCACATCCATCGAGTCAGTGATGCCATCCAACCATCTCATCCTCTGTCGTCCCCTTCTCCTCCTGCCTTCAATATTTTCCAGCATCAGGGTATCTTCAAATCTGGTGGCCAAAGTATTGGAGTTTCAGCTTCAGCATCAGTCCTTCCAATGAACTTTCAGGACTGATTTCCTTTAGGATTGACTGGTTGGATCTCTTTGCAGTCCAAGGGACTCTCAAGAGTCTTCTCCAACACCACAGTTCAAAAGCATCAATTCTTTGGCGCTTAGCAGCTTTGGTGATTAGCATGTTGACTTGTAAAAAGCCCTTTTGCACACTCCTTTGAACTTGTTAACAGCCCTGTGAGTCAGACTTGTCTCCAGTGAGTTCCAGAGAATAAATGAGTAGCACTAGGTCACCTAGCCATCAGGTGGCAGGACTCAGGCTGCCTTGATGTTCCCATTACACCATGACTTCTCCTGCAGATGGCCGTGGCCTATCTCTCCATCTAGACTAACCTGCTGCTTCTCCTGCGTTCTGCTCAGCACCAGCAGACCTCGGAGGCAGGAAGATGCTGCTTATCGCCATCCTCGGCTCAGCGGGAATGACCTGCCTGACGGTGCTGTTGGCCTTTCTGATCATGCTGCAGCTGAAGAGGGCAAACGTCCAAAGGAGAATGGCTCAAGCCTTCCAAAACGTGGTAGTGTCTCATCTTCCAAGCAGTATTTTAAAGATGTGGGTCAGAAAATTTACTTGTAAAGGAAGTTATTTCCCTTAGGCAAATTTCATCTTTTCTTTGTCTTCCATTATGAAATGGTAGATAACTAGCATGACTATATAAGTTCTTGTCCAATTCAGAACAATTCTGAGAGTGAAAAGGTTACTCTTAATAATTATGCAGAAAATTAAGCCTGAAGCAGGACTATGGCCCCATCAAAAAGAGAATAGAGTCATCCTAGTGATAAGTCACCAGTGAGAGTAATCTTGCAATATAAAGAACTGACCATTATTGTAATGACGGGCATGAGGGGAGCCACACCTCAGAGTGATAAGTCATGAATATTGATACTAGATCAGTTTTCTTCACTTTTGTTTTCAGTTTCCATTTTGTACTTCTAATAGTATCCCCCATATATATATATATGAATTATATCTACGTGTGTATCTCCATCCTTGTGTACCCTTCAGTCTGCAGTCAAGATTCATGGTACTTGGCACTACTTTTTTCTTTCATCTAGGAATTTTGACCAGTTGCAAAGGCTTACAAATCATACTTTTACCGACAGGCACCGCATTTGAATCCTTGAGATAGTATAGCCTGAACATTTCTCTGTGATTTCGAGTTCTGTAAAATTAATCTGTACCCAACTTTACTGATTCTATATATGAAGCACTAAATACAATTACATATTCCAAATGAGGTAAATCTTCCTGATACGAGTCCCTGAGATGCCCTTCAGTCTGTCACTAGAGAGGAAGGTCCAGCAGGAGGGTAGACAGTGCTGGAGCTCATCATGGTACTGATGCTTCGTCCTGATACTGCCAGCAGCCACCGAAACTCAGGAGAAAAGGAGATACTGTCTTGGGCTCGAGAGACTCTGAGCTTTAAGTCAAGTGGGAGAGAGTGAGTAAGAGGCAAGGAGACCAAGATGAAGCGAGGAAAAAAGCTCTCACAGAGGCATGTCCTGTGACTTCTCCAGATAGATCTCTGAGTTCTTTTCCAAACCAGAACTGAATAGCTGCTCATTCCACAGCAGGGTAGAAACTCAAGTGTGAATAACTCAAGTAACTCAAGTGTGTGTCGTGACATACATGCTATTATCCTCCCCTCCCGCATCCCTGCAGACATAACTAATCGATTGTGGCATGCTTTCCCACTGAGGCCTATGATCATGCCCATGCAGCTCTACTGGCTGCCACTTCATCCAAGTGGGCCTATTAGATGAACCCTGTTTCCATCTTCATTCGAGAACTGGGTATACTGTTTCTTTTTTTCACCTAGTGTGGGCACAAAACAGAACGTATTATGTACCTTAAAAATTATGAAAAATCCTGACACAAAACCATTATTTTTGTAGAGGGAAGAACCAGCTGTGCAGTTCAACTCAGGAACTCTTGCCCTGAACAGGAAGGCCAAAAACAACCCAGATCCTACCATTTATCCAGTGCTTGACTGGAATGACATCAAATTTCAAGATGTGATTGGGGAGGGTAATTTTGGCCAGGTTCTTAAGGCTCGCATCAAGAAGGATGGGTTACGGATGGACGCTGCCATCAAGAGAATGAAAGGTCAGTGCATGCCCCGATCAAGTCAGCATTTTAATAGGGTGGGGGGACAGCTTGACTTCCTGTTGAATCTTTCCTCTAAGGTCTCATATTCTTTTAAACAAAAAATTGGCATGATGTTAGATGGAGCTGTTCTATGCAGCTGAAGGTGATATTTCCTTTGAGGGTCAGGATGTAAACTTGAAGGCATGAGCTGTTTAGAGCCACTGTCTGGATTCACTGGGATGTGAGAACACAGACTCTCTGTCCCACCCTGCTGACTTTCAGGAAGCATTACTGTTTCTCTTAATGCAGTGGTTCTCAACATTGATCACGCATCCAAATCACCCAGGAGACTTGTTAAAAAACAGACTCTTCAGCTCTACCCTATGGTTTCTGATTAAGCAGATCTGGCCCAGGACCAGAGGGCTTGCAGTTCTAACTAGTTCCCATGGGATGCTGAGTCTCAGAATTTGGAGACCACACTTGGCAAATCACTATCTTCATGGATTATCTACATCAGCATTCCTGGAAATAATTAGAAATGCATCTACTTGAGTTTTTCCTCCTCGTGGTTCTAATCTATTCAAATTTCTGGGATGATGCAGGGAAAAACTGGGGTCCCTAAACTTGCTCAGCGGCTCTTCTGTACACTCAAGCTTAGAAACCATTGATTTATGGTCACAAAACGAGATCTTTTCCAGTTGTGTTCAAGACTGCTTAGGGCCCACTTATTGAAGAAGATCTTCTGAGAAAGCAGATTGACATGTTCCCTGGCAACTCTAGCTGTCTTCTGTTGCGTGTGAAATGGCAGTTTACGGATGACTTGACTGGGAAGCTGCACTGTTGTTTTTACACACACAGGCTTGGCAAGTGATATATTAGAGCCAGCACTGTAATTGCCACTTGTGTTGGGCAGCTCCACAATAAGGACTTGCTAAGGTTGCTGATGGGTTTTCCTTCTTCTTAACTGCAACATTAAGCCTAGGATGACAATTAACCCTAAATCTTATTAAGTCATCACTGCTTTCTGCATTGCTAGAAAACACATGTCAGGAAATGAACAAAATAAACACAGTATTATTTATGCTTACAGACAGTAGTGTTTCAACACACACACACAGACGCACACCCAAACAAACCCTGCTAGAATCCAGAAATTCCTTTTCCTTTTCGAACTTTAGTCACAGGAGTTTTAGGAAGCAGTAAAAATGGTGAGAGGAGAGAGGGTGTAGAACTTTGTAGCATCAGTTTTTATGCTGATTGGGATCTGACCTGAGCTGATTGTCCATCTCATGTCCATGTAAAGAGGTAGTATAACTTAATAGTGCACCAGGGCAGAAAAGTTTTGCAGGAAAAGTCATGCATGCAAAGAGGGCACTTACTGGTGTGAAGCAACAACCTATTACAAGGAGCTTTGCTTCTAAAATGTTCCCGAGGCATTGACCCTTGGGCTCCGGTGGTATAAACAGGGTACTAGACTTAGAATTGTTACCTGCCAGCCTCGTGGGTCCCCTTAGCCCATATGAAACCTTCCCATAATTTCCAAGCATGGTCAGGCATGCACATGGCTACCAGCTCTCTATCACTCTTTCCCCCAATGTTATTTCCTCAAAAAGCAATCATAGCATACTGTCACCAACTCAAGGCTGACCAACCAGATGCACATCAGCCAAAGAGTTTTCTCTTCAGCCTGATTGGTGGTTCTGCCTCTGATCAAAGTGCTTATGGAGAGACGGAATGACAGGAACAGAAAGAAATGCAACTGTTTCCTGACTACGAAGCAACTTCTATAAAGGTGTCATTGAGATTTGAGTTTTTCCAGCAAGTCTGGCTTATGTGGGCTTCCCTGGTGACTCAGTTGGTAAAGAATCCAACTGAAATGCAGGAGACTAGGTTTGATCCCTTCATCAGCAAGATCCCCTGGAGAAGGAAATGGCAACCCACTCCAGTATTCTTGCCTGGAAAATCCCATGGACAGAGAAGCCTGGTGGGTTATAGTCCATGGGGTCACAAAGAGTTGAACACAACTGAGCACAGTATTCTATTCTGGTTTATGTAAAAAGCTAAGTAAAATTATTATAATAAAGTAAGGTGTATTCACTACTGGCAATGTTTCACTAAAATTTTGGTGTTATTCCTTAGTGTGTTTGTCTCTGGAGAGCCAGGGTCTGAGAATGGACGCAGCTCCATCTCAACCAGACCATTTCTCGGTATATTTGAGGGCTTCAACAGTGGTTCCCAAACAGAGATGATTTGGTTTCCAGGGGGGGCACTTGGTGATCTGGGTACATTTTTGGTTGGGCTACTGGTAACTAGTGGGTCAGGTCAGGGGGGCAGCTAAACATCCTCCTTGCCACAGGACAGCCCCCAACAACAAGAAGCATTGGCCCAAAATGTGGATAGCCCAGCCCCTGTGTTAGAGTCGTCTCTTTGATTTCTCTAACGTTTTCCAGACCCAGTGACGGCTGAGTGTACCTGAAGGTGATGGGGATCAGAGGGTACAGTTGTTTCTGATGAGGCATCACAGAAAGGGGTCACAACTCTTGACTTTCTTCCCAGAATATGCTTCCAAAGATGACCACAGGGACTTCGCTGGGGAACTGGAGGTTCTTTGTAAACTTGGACACCACCCAAACATCATCAATCTCTTGGGAGCATGTGAACATCGTGGTAAGATGCTCTTTTCCTGTTTCTCCTGCCAGATTTGTTTTAAAAAAAGAAAGAAAATCAGGCACATTCCATATTGAAGTTAGGAAAGATAAGTCATCTAAGATTGCTACCTACTTTTTAAGTTGCAATTTCAGTCTGAATGTCTGGCCCCATGAATAGACTATGCTGAGATGTGGCATGTTTTTGAAGGGCGGTCCCAAGGGTGAGTCTTTTGGCTTCTGATGCAGTTCAATTAGTAATGCCCAAAGATACCCACAGCTTCTACATGCTCCCATCTTTGCTAATCCAGAGGTTTTCTCAAATCACTACTAGGTGGGTGGAGGCTGCACTCAGCACCAGGAAAAGTGAAGTACATTGCTTCTTCTTAGTTGACTTTTCATTTTCCCTCCAAACCCAAGTAACCAATACTCCAAATGTTAAATCTGTGAATGCCAATAACCTACTGTAATGTGAAAGGACTGATGATACTTAGGTTGAAAGAATAATAATAAGCCTATATCTAATAGTACTTTGTTTTTATCCAAAACAATGCCCTGTACAATTACATTGAAGTTTTACAACTATCCTATGTCACACATACTCTTAAGTTCAAATCATATTATTAATTCAAATGTTTATTGAGTATTTCCTATTGTAATGTGTGGAGTTAGCTGTGAATGAGTAGGTAATAAGAAATCTATGGGTTTACCTCTGCATGCTACCTGGGTTTGCAGTTCTAAATCCATGCTTACTCTTAATTTCTCATGGAAAAATTTACTCCAAGGAAAAAGCTCCACATGGTAATTATTTGCAAACTTTACAACCTCTTGTTGACTTTGCAGGACAAATACCAACAATGGAAAAGAGACTACTTCCTTTTCCTCAATTAAACTAAAAATACTGGTACTTCAAACAATATATCATTCTGTGATCCAATAAGGGTGTAATTCTGAAAGTCAGATAATGTCTCTTAGGTTAAATAATGAAGTAATGACACTTATTTTTGAGCTATTTCCTGAGAACAGTAATTAGCATGGGACAGCAGTAAGTGAATGTTTAAAAAAAAAAAAACTTATAGTGACAGAAGATTTTTTGCTCTATTGCCACATAATTGGTTGACTCTTAAAATTGTATAGTTCAGTAAACTGAGAAAATACATTCATACCAGAATTGAGGTATATCTTTCCTTATAGTACAACAGGATTCAGTGCTAGAAGCTTTTTTTTTTTTTTAAGAATTTCACTTTCTTAGAATATCTTTGAAGTTTACATTCATTTTACATAAAAAGTATATGCCAAATAATTCACTTTTAAAAAATATTAAAACAGAGCACTATACTTTCATTGGCTTCAAAGATGAATAATTGTTATCAAAGCAGGTTCAGTTCAGTTCAGTTCAGTTCAGTCGCTCAGTCGTGTCTGACTCTTTGCGACCGCAAGAATCACAGCACACCAGGCCTCCCTGTCCATCACCAACTCCCGGAGTTTACTCAAGATTACATTTCATTAAAAAAAGAAAAGGGAGAAAACAATTTGGAATAAAACTAAGACAATGAACCATACTTTCCTGTAGGAAATATTTTATTTTTTTCCTAAAAGTTTGACATTTCTGGTTTCTGTAAGCAAAATTGCAATCCCTGCCACTAGACTTTGCTGACCAGTGATGCACTCAACAATTGAATTGACTTAGTCTGGATTTTAGGAAGAAGAAGTCAGGAGAGAGAGGAATTTACCTGGTGTGGGTCCTTCTGCTTTGGGTATTTAATCATTTGTTTGTTTTAAAAAATAACCTCAGGTGAAGCTGGATTCATACTGGAATAACATGTCCGGTTCATATTAGGTTCTCAGTCAATATTGAATGAAAAATAAAAGGTGGTGTGGACTAAGTCATCTGGAAGCAGATGTTTTGATTTCATTCTACTTGTGTTACCCAGTAGGTGAAGCATTCAGGAAGCCTGCTGTTTGGTAGGAGTGGAGAGGGGAACCCTAAGTGCAGGCATGGCCCCCTTTTGCAGGAATGATGTCACTTGTTTTCCTTCTGTCCCCAGCATTACCCATATCAGTACCACTAGATGTGTTATTTTAAGATAAAATGGAATTTTATAAGCAGTCCTCGAGGACCAAAGCACATCTCAGAAATATCACCAGGGTTTAGGGCTACTGATAAAGTGATGCTTCCTCCCTTGCCCCACAGGCTACCTGTACCTGGCCATTGAGTATGCCCCCCATGGCAACCTCCTGGACTTCCTACGAAAGAGCCGAGTGCTAGAGACGGACCCCGCGTTTGCCATCGCCAACAGCACCGCCTCCACACTCTCCTCCCAGCAGCTTCTCCATTTCGCAGCAGATGTGGCCCGGGGTATGGACTACCTGAGCCAAAAACAGGTTTGTTCTGGAAACCTTGCTTTGAGCATCTTTCTTCCAAAATTCTCCCTGATATCAGAGTTTAGATTTTTTTCCCCCCAGTTCACCTCTCTTCCTTAATTCCTTCTCAAACTCTCCCTAATTTTATTGCTTGTTAATATTCTATCTCTTTATATAGAAGTTCATGCTCCATGCTAACGGTATGTTTATCTAGTGAATCTCATCATATGTATTTGGTGAGGTGCCTTCACTGGTCTTAGCTTCACGTAACTCCACATAACACACACAGCAGAGACCTTTCATGGTAATTGGAATATTGCATAACCTGGTGCTTCTTCCTGAAATGCTCCTCCAAAGACCTGTGGGTCGTTCAGCAGAATCCACTCAGCATTTAGAAGAGGAACTAGAAGGGAACTGGATTCTGGTAGCTTTTTAAAAACACTTTTTCATACTATCCTCTAGATTTCCCAAAGCTCCTGCTCTTTGTGCAAACAAAATGAAGTGAAAAAACCAAATATGATGGTGAAAATACATGACTTGTTTTTTTTTTTTTTTTTTTAATTTCAGTTTATTCACAGGGACCTAGCTGCCAGGAACATTTTAGTTGGTGAAAACTACGTAGCCAAGATAGCCGATTTTGGATTATCCCGAGGTCAAGAAGTGTATGTGAAAAAGACGATGGTAAGTTCAGATGTTGATAAGAGCCTTTCGGGGGCACCCCTCCCTCTCCTGAGGTTGCTTCTCTTAGAATTCCATCCTTCTGTGCTGACAGAGGCCTCTGACCATTTCTGCCATTTAATAAGTCCTCAGCCCAGCAAATGTCCTTTCTCAGTTTTGATTCCTAAAATGTCTGGTGTGGTTTAGTTGCTAAGTTGTGTCTGACTCTTTGCGACACCAGGGACTGTAGCCTGCCAGGCTCCTCCTCACATAACTGTGCCATGGGATTCTCCAGGCACAAATACTGGAGTGGGTTGCTATTTCCTTCTCCAGGGGATCTTCCCAACCCAGGAATCGAACCCGGGTCTCCTGCATTGCAGGTAGATTCTTTACCTACTGAGCTATGAGGGAAGCCCCTAAAATGTCTGGAGGGTCTGCATTTACCAGTGAGGAAGGCTCTGTAACACATGGTGAAGTCGTTGAACATGCAAGCCTCGTGCTGAAAGGGCTGGGGTCCATATCCAGCACAGACCCCCAAGTCGGGTTTCGCTCAGAATCTTCTGGGGAGCTCCCACAGTCGCCTTTTACACAGCAAACATAGAAGCGGGGGAAAGACGTTTAACCTACTTTCTAAAACATTAAGGAAGTGAATCAATGAGATTTCCTAAGTCACAAGGATGCTCTAGAAAGAAACTCATAAGTTGTAAATGCTTGTATGAGAGAGTTCCCTCTTTTCTGAATGTTCTCTGCTCATTTGTCAGTTCAGTCGCTCAGTTGTGTCTGACTCTTTGCAACCCCATGGATGGCAGCACACTAGGCCTCTCTGTCCATCACCAACTCCCAGAGCTTACTCAAACTCATGTCCATAGAGTCGGCGATGCCATCCAACCATCTCATCCTCTGTCATCCCCTTCTCCTCCTGCCCTCAATCTTTCCCAGCACCAGGGTCTTTTCAAGTGAGTCAGTTCTTCACAGCAAATGGCCAAAGTGTTGGAGTTTCAGCTTCAGCATCAGTCCTTCCAATGAATATTCAGGACTGATGTCTTGTAGGATGGACTGGTTGGACCTCCTTGCAGCCCAAGGGACTCTCAAGAGTCTTCTCCAACACCACTGTTCAAAAGCATCAATTTTTCAGTGCTGAGCTTTCTTTATAGTCCAACTCTCACATGCATACATGACTACTGGAAAAACCATAGTTTGCTCTTTCGTCAAGCCCCCATCAAGTCCACTTTCACCTAATGATACCTAGCCTCCCAAGTAGCCAAATTTTACCTTCAAATAAAAGATCCCAGGGGAGCCTCACAGTGTTAGCAGAGAGAAGCTGGACTTGTTCTGCGCTTGTTGTCCACCTGGAGTCATGAAGCCCTGGAAATGCCACATTCCTGGACATTAGTGCTGGGCTTCCAACATGCCACCACCCTCTGCTTTCCCTACAGTTGGGCAGTGCAGAGTGTTGGGGCTGACACACCCTATATTCTTTGCACGTGTTGGGTAGGTCTCTCTAATGGCATGGCTCTCCCAGCATTACTTGGGCTCAGCTTTCTTGGGATGACTCCAGTTCTTGTAACATATAGAGAGAGTCCTTTTATAGATATCAAATTGCTTCCTAGCAAGGCTCAGGCTTCTGCATTTATCCTCAAACTCAGGTTTCCTTTCTTTTCAATATACTTATTTCAATTACTGACAAGATAACACAGAAACAATATTCAAGAATGCTTTCAAGAAGAAATGATCCACAGCTCACAACCTTGACACAATTTATTTTATTTTTACTCTTTTCCTTCCACAAGCATACAATCTTTCCCATAGTTCCCCCCCCCCCCCCATAGTTATGATCACAGTGAACTTAATCATTTTGGAGCTTTCCACTCCCTTTTTTGATGAGGGTTAGAAGTGGGCCTCCTTTGGTTCTTAAAGACTACCATGCCCCTGGTCCTTGATACTTTTTGGCATCAGCACCTCAGGAAGTCTCCAGTGACTCCCTGAAGGTTGGTTGCCAGACAACACTTTTTTCCCTTTTCAGATTTGCCCCACTCAAAGCAGACCTTTCTCTGGGAAGTGGCTGGGCTGGTCTTACAGAAGCAGGACCCACCACTCACCCATCTGCTCCAGCTCTCCCCAATCCTCCTGGGCCACATAGAACCCTCTTATTTCCACTACAGAATCTCTCTCCTTCCTTCACTCTGGCACTTTGGGGATGGGATGCCATGATGAGGGGGTGCCACATGCATGCTGAGTCACTTTAGTTGTGTCTAACGCTTTGTGACCCTATGGATTGTGGCCTGCCAGGCTCCTCTGTCCATGGGGTTTTCCAGGCAAGAGTATTGGAGTGAGCTGCCATTTCCTACTCCAGAAATATCCAGGGGATATTCCTAACCCAGGGATTGAACCCGTGTCTCTTATGGCTCTTGTGTTGGCAGGTGGGTTCGTTACTACTAGTTCCACCTGGGAAGCCCTGTGAGGATGAGAAGAAGAGGTTAACACAGTTTAGCCCCATAATCTACCCATTTAATTTGGTTACTTGCCTCAGTACCCCAAGGCGAAGGTTGGTTTGCTTGACATTTCATAAAGGACAGAGATTTCTGTATCTTATGGAGTTAGGGGAAATGCATACAGGGGCGGAGCACTGGTTAGGGTTCTAGTATATCCCCCGTGGAAGGGCAAAGTGTTCAGTAGCAGCATGGCTTCTGGGGAGGGAAAGGACACGGTGAAGGTAGGGGAAGAAAAGAGAAGGGATTGGAGAGAAGTAAGCTCCCAGCAAGAAGGGTGCAATGTAGCAAGTTACCAACAGAGGGCAGAATGGCTACTTTCTCTGGCCTATTATGGAAGTCAGAGATTGTCAATTCCTATTGCATCTAGATTGTCTGGGAAACTTTTAAAAAGATAGTTGCTAAGCCCTACCACTTAGATATTTTGATTCAGTTATTGTGTAGAGGGCATCCTGCATTAATTTTTTACTTCCAGGGAGATTCTAGTACTGGAAGTGTTGCAAAATAATGTACTTAAGTGATTTGGGGTTTTACTACCATTGATTAATCTATTGATTCCCTCAGCATGGATTTATTTATTACTACAATGTTTCACTCTTGTGCTGGGCTTGGGGATAATATTAAGACACGGTGTTCTCCCTCAAAGAGCTCAGAGACACATAACAAACAATTGTAACCATGGATAAGGCTGAGAAGGAGGAAAGTGCAGGTCCCTCAGGAGCTCAGAGGAAGCACAGTGAAGCTTTCCAGTAAATGTGACATAGATACTGGAGATTCGAGAATGAAATGGAGGACCTGGAGGATGTGGTATATATATAAGAACCAAGAGGCAGAAGAAAGCATGGGACTTAGGGGAATTAAGAAAGTCAATATGAAAAAAAAAAGTCAATATGGCTAGAGGATGATGCAAAAAAGAGTTTTGGATGCCAGCTTTTGGGGATTCGGCTAAGGACTGGGGATGTTGTAACAAGAGTGATATTACAGAATTTTTAGGACAGGAACCACATGTTTGGATTTGCCATTTAGAGTGACTGTGATGCAAAGAATAGGTCATTAGGGAGCAGAACCAGAGGCGGGCAGATGAGCAGAGAGGTGGCTGTCAGCAGGCAGGTGGAGATGGCGGTGGCCTGAACCAAGGACAGCAGCAGGGACAGACAGATGTGGACAGATCAAAGCAGGTCACGTAAAGAATGGAATAGTGTGCATGGAAATGAATAATTAGGAAATATGGGGTCAGAGGTCAGCAAGGGGGAGTAAATGAGACAACAAACAGGAAATGCAGACAACTTTTCCCATCCCCTAGTGTGGAGGAGAAGAGAGAGTAACAGGTGGGAGATGGAGGCGAGGACACAGAAGGGAGCAGATACTGAAGAGAACACAGCATGTAGACGTGAGGGACTTCCCTGGCCTGCACTGGTCGAGGTCATCACCTCCTCGCTGACGCACACGCACTCTCTGCCCTTTGGTCTGAAACGCTCTTTCCTCCCCCCACCCACCTGGTGGTATCTACACATCTTCTAGAACTGAACTCGTGTGTCCCCTCCCCTGGAAACCCTTCCAGCCTCTCCTCCAGGCATTTGGTCTCCTCCCACCACCTCAGCCTTTCCCACGTCATAGCCTACTCCTCGGTTCCTATGCCTGTCTCTTTTTTCAAACCTCTGAGCACCTCTGACAGCCACAAAGTGAATAACTGCATGACCACTGAAAGGTCACACACATCATTATTTTTCTTTACGTGACTCTGTGGTAGTGACCCCCTGAGGTAAGTGGGGTTTACATAATTCACAGGGCTTCGAACTTAAAAGCAGACTTGTGGTGCATGTGTGGTGGCACATGCAAAAATATCCCCCTACTCTGCCATGCCTTCTGTCTGGGGACCTCCCTGAGAACTGGGGTGAGCCCCCCCCAGCTTCAGGTCACCGGCGAGGCTTGGGAAGGGGCCCCTGTTGAGCCTAAGCAGCCTCTTAACATTGTATTCTCCAGGGAAGACTCCCCGTGCGCTGGATGGCGATCGAGTCACTAAATTACAGTGTGTATACGACCAACAGCGACGTGTGAGTAAGCCTCTCACTGCTGAGGGATTTTTTTTTTTTTTTTGACCCAGAAAAATACCCATTTGACAAAGGTTTTGAAGAGGAGCAGGAATATTGCATCCCTCTGCAGAATAAAACTAATCACTAACTAAGCCCAGGAAATAAATTAACAGACTAAACAAAGCCACAGAGGAAATGGTTTCCCCTGACGGCAGGCTTTGGGTTTATTTCTGCACGTGGGGGAGTGACTTCAAGTGGTGAATTCTTTATTTCCAGAGGAGTCAGGGGCATCCTGGCCTTCCTGTGACTCCACTGACCAGACTGACCTCGGCACAAGGACCGAGATCCGAGGAGGTGGCTCAGAGTAGCTGCTGGGGGTCGGAGGTGGCAGGGACAGAAGGCAGTCACAAATGCTAAGCACTTCAGTCGTGTCCGCCTCTGTGCAACCCGATGGACTGTAGCCCGCCAGGCTGCTCTGTCCACGGGCTTCTCCAGGCAAGAGTACTGGAGTGGGCTGCCATGCCCTGCTCCAGGGGATCTTCCCGACCCAGGGATCAAACTCACAACTTTTATGTCTCTTGCACTGGCAGGCAGGTTCTTTACCACTAGGGCCACCTGGGAAGCCCCACAGAAGGCAGTCAGTGGGGCCCATCTCCGCTTGTAGCCTGCGTGACAAGTCTCAGGCTGGAGGCAGGGGAGGAGGGTTTGGGATTGAGACCTGAGCCCTCTTACCCACATTCCCTATTTTCAGGAGGAAGAACAGGCCCAGAGGGTTGAGTTGACTTATTTGGGGGATGGGGGGGGGGGTCGGAGGAGAGTTGCTATGCCTGGGGATGGGGAGAGGTCGGGCGAAGACTGTGTTCTCGCTGTGTGCCTTTATGTTATCTCATGTCATCTCTGCATAACTTTGAGGCAGAAACGGGTGTCCTCACTTTTGGAAGAATACAGTCAGAGGTCTCAGGAGTTCTAGTCACTTGTCCCATGTCACATGAGTACCCAGTGGCAGAGATGAGATCTGATGCAAATCTGTCTGGCCTAGAACCCCCTGCTTTCTATAGTATCAGCCTGCATTCTCTGCCTAAAGCAAGTGGGGGCTCTGCCCGTGTTAACAGTGTTCCCCTGTTACAATCCTGCCATTGGCTGAAGGGGAGATAAACGCACGCTGTGTGCAAGACCCAATCCTAGGAAAAAGACATGGAACTTTCCCTCCTCTGACCTCGAGTCAGTGGCCCCAGCTTTGGGGGCAGAAAGTTGACTGGCCAATGTGTGTGCCGATTACTGTTTTCTCTTTCATCCCCTCTGCAGGTGGTCCTATGGCGTGTTACTATGGGAGATTGTTAGCTTAGGTGAGTATCCTTGTCCACCCACCAGGGGAAGCTCTGCGCAAAGGGAGTGGGCCCCTCCCGTGCTCCTTCACCATCTACTTTCATGGGTAACATTCGCATTTGGTGCCAACAGATGCCACTTGGGAAAAGAACCTTACAGGTTTCCTGCCTGAGTGTGTTTATCCCCGTGGCTCTCTTTATGAAAGCCCAGTGTCTAATGTCACATTTAACACTGATGACCTGGTGGCCGAGAACTTCATTCTAAGTTGTCTCCAAGTGTGCACAGATGTCATAAAGCTGTTATAAGTTTTCTTCTGCAGCTTTAAGAGTATACTGTGCTGCTATGAAAAGTCACATTTTCAAAGGCCATTTATTTTTAAATTTTATTAAAGTACAGTTGATTTAAAGTTAGTTATAGCTAATTTCTGCTGAACAGAGGTGACTCAGTTTTATATATGTGTGTGTATAATTTTCCATGTTTGTTTCCATTATGGTTTGTCACAAGATATTAAATATAGTTCCCAGTGCTATACAGTAGTGCTATAAGCAGAACCTTGTTTATCCACCCTATATGTAATAGTTTGTTTCTGCTAATTCTGAATTTCCATTTCTCTCCCCGACCACTTTCCCCCCCCTGGCAAGCACAAGTCTGCTCTCTATGAGTCTGCTTCTGTTTTGTAGATAAGTTCATTTGTCATATTTTAGATTGCACATAAGTAATGTGGCAATTGTCTTTCTCTTTTTTACTTACTTCACTTAGTATGATAATCTCTAAGTCCATCCATAGTGTCACAAATGGCATTATCTCATTCTTTTTGATGGCTGAGTAATATTCCTGTGTGTGTGCGTGTGTGTATACCACATCTTCTTTTACCCATTCATGGACATTTAGATTGTTTCTATGACTTGGCTATTGTAAATAGTGCTGCTATGAACAAAGAGATGCATGTATCTTTTTGAATTATGCTTTTGCCTGGATATATGTCAAAAGCCATTTAATACCATGTGAAAATGTACATGCCAAAAAGCATAAAAATTTCGCATATGCCATAATTCCAGTTTTATAAATATCACACATGAAAAAAAAAACTGGAAAGACGACACAGGATTTTTTCAAAGTAGTTTTTTCATTATTTTTTGTACTTTCCACAATACACATATATTGCTTTTATAGTTAACATTGGGACAGTAACTATGCTAGATAAAATAGAAATTGCATTATGTAAATACAGATTTCCTATTGGGAAAAAGATCCATGTCATTGGTACACTGGTGCTGTGTCAAGAGACATGCTGTGTGTAGACGGACCTGGGGACGAGCAAGGCGCCGTGATGAAGCAGCAGCCGCACGGGAGCGCAGTCTGGAGCCAAGTCCAGCTGTGGCGTGCGGGGGTTCGCCCCAGAGGACGACGACTCTGGGTGCTTATCGTCACTTGACTCACCCCCCTCTTTCTCCCGGTCGCTTGGCTGCAGAGCCCCAGGGCAGGAGACAGTGCCTTCTGCTTCCGAGGGGGGCTCAGGGCGCACCGTTTCCTATCTTCCAGGCGGCACCCCTTACTGTGGCATGACGTGTGCAGAGCTCTACGAGAAGCTGCCCCAGGGCTACAGGCTGGAGAAGCCGCTAAACTGTGACGACGAGGTGTAAGTCGGGCCTGCCCCAGGGCCATCCTACCCTAACCTCCCCTCTGTATGTTTCCTGAACTGACTGTAATGAAGCAGCTACCTGATACATACAAAGATGTATGTATGTGCACACACACAAATCCCAACCAGTCAGAAACAAGAGTCTGTGTGATGTGTCTAGGGGAGCATTTCCCTCAGGAAACTCAAACAAGATTTTTGAGTTCAAGATTTCAGAACCTTGAAACTAAGACTGTTAGGCAATGGGCAGGAAATAATGAGTTTTCCAGGCATAGAAATTCAGGAGGAATTTAAGGTGGTGATTCTTGGCTGAATCTTCAGGTTGAAATGAGAAAGGACAACAAATACAGAAAACATTTGTATGAATAATTTATGAATTAAATTAATTACAATTTATAAATACATACATTAATTCATGAAATTATCCATGAATAAATGTATGAAACCTTGAGACTAACTTTGAGGGTAGAGATTTCAGAGCAGTTACACTAAAGAAGATAAGCTTTTCTTTATAAAATCTTGCTTCTACAAGGCTTATTTTCCAGGAATAAATATTCTTATTCCTGGAAAGAATGATTCTCTAGTAATGTTGCCATTCCCAGAACCAGCTGATGTTGTTGCTGCCTAAATGACACAATATGAAGAGTGCAAGGCTCTAGACTGAACAAGGAATTTATTGCCCAAACCGAGCCACTTCTAAGAGTGGATGAGGGTGCTATTATGCTCTGGTACAAGAAATATAAACCTAGACCATCCTGGGAAAAACCTGAATGTACTCGAGCCATCACTGGACCAAGTCCCTGAATCCCAACTTTCAGGAGTGATGTTTTTCACTCATGAAACTCTTCTAAAATCTCTACCACCCCAGTCTGATAGCTTGAGAGTCTTCCGTACACTGTGGTTCCCAGTGAGGAACCACCCTGTTAAGCATGTGAAATCTTGAGCCCCGCTCTCAGACACGATGACTGTAAATCTGGAGTGTGTCCCAGGAATCCATGTTTTAACAATACAGGTAGTTCTGGCCACACTGGAGAAAGACCTTAGACTAGCACTTTGTAAACTGTGTTTGTGGAATGTGTGAGACGTAAATAAATAACACAAGGGGAAAGAGTTCTGTGATCAGTTATGTTTGGGAAGCTTCTATGTTAAACCTCGTTTAAAAGGGTGTTGGTTTTTAATGGAATGACTTCAAGATTTCACGCAGTCAGTCACTAAGAGGGAGGCATGATAGGTAGCATTTTGCAAATTTATTTGCACACAGAGCCAGTTTTTAGAATTGAAACACTGACATTTTGAGAGATGTAATATTCTGAGGGAAAACCTACCCTAGACACACAACTCAGTTCTTTCCAGATGATCAGGATAGCTGAGACCAAGATCTCTTGGGAATGGTACCCAAAGTAGGCACTAGATCCCCTTAAGAAAGGAGACCTGGGTGGGGAGGTGGGAGGCCTCCTAGAACCTTCCTCACTGTAGTACTTCTGCCTTCGGCTGGCTAAGCAAGGTGACCATGCATTGTGTGGCTACATTCTCTTTTATTCTAAACCCTGCACCTGGCTGTGCCCAGGACTAAAGCACAGTTGGAGACTAAACCTTCTGTTTTCAAAGGTATGATCTCATGAGACAGTGCTGGCGGGAGAAGCCTTATGAAAGGCCCTCATTCGCCCAGATCCTGGTGTCCTTAAACAGGATGTTAGAAGAACGAAAGGTGAGTATGGAACTCAAAGCATGGGTTCTTTCATTGGAATTCCTCATTTGTCCATTGTGGTTAATAGTCGATACAGGTCAGCAGGTTCTTTTGCACCAACCTGAGGTGCTAAGTGATGAGGTGCTACAGGGACATACAAGATGTGGACTCAACTTTGAGAAAGTTACAATTTTGGAGGAAACCAGATTCCTATATAAGATATAGTCAGATACTGTAGAACAATGTACAGAACTGGCTTATCTGAGCTAGAGGGAATCTTAAATCTGTCATACAGCCTGGCCCTTTCATTCTATAGATGAAGGAGCATACTTAGAAAGGAGAAAGTGACTTGCCCAAGGACAAACGGGAGAGTGACAAGAATGTGGTCTTCAGGTTACTACGGGGCGGGTCAGGAATTCTGTAAAAACTTGTAGTAGATAGATAATTGGCTACACAGATCTGAGGTTCAAAAGGCAAGTCTAGGTTAGGAAATCTGGAAGTTACGGAAGATGCTGGAAGTCATCAAAACCCAGTTGGTAATGAAACCAGAGATGTGAAGATGAGCAGCAGACAGAGGAAGGGGTCAGGGAAGGTGTGGTGCATGTCAGAAGGGACCTATGCGAGACCATGGGCTAGAGAAGTCAGGAGGCTGAAAAAAGTGAGAGGAAGCAATCTTACTTGCAGAACTCAAGGGATGCCTTTCAGGAAGAAAGTAGTTAAATACAACAGAGGGAATGAGGATAGAGAGATATCCCCCCCAGTATTGGTATCTGCGGGCTTTTGGAGGAGGGCATGGCAGCCCACTCCAGTATTCTTGCCTGGACAATCCCATGGACAGAGGAGCCTGATGGGCTGCAGTCCATAGGGCTGCAGAGTTGGACACAAATGAAGTGACTTAGCAGCAGCAGCAGGTGGCGCTAAAGAACCCACCTGCCAATAATACAGGAGGTGCAGGAGAGGCAGGTTCAGTCCCTGGGTGGGGAGTCCATCCCTGGGTGAGGAAAACTCCCCTAAAGTAGGAAATGGCAACCCACTCCAGTATTCTTGCCTGGAAAATCTCATGGTCAGAGGAGCCTGGTGGGCTACGGTCCATGGAGTCACAGAGAGTCAGACGTGACTGAGTGCACAGCATCTGTATTTGAGCTGAGACAAGCTAAGGAAACTGGGGTATGACCGTAACTGCCCCCAGCGGAGGCAGGACTGAGCCAGCTTGTGTCTCTGAACCACTCTTGTTCTCCTAGACCTATGTGAACACCACACTTTATGAGAAGTTCACCTACGCAGGAATTGACTGTTCTGCAGAAGAAGCAGCCTAGGACCGACCACTTTGATCTGTATATTCTGTTTCCCCTTCACCGGCGTGAGAGACCCTTCATACCCGGATGCTCAGCAAGCAAGCCTCTGCCGAGAGAGGTGACAGAAAATGGACATGTATATAGATTGTCGCGTGCCTGGGACTTTGACCGTAAGACCCATGTGTGAATCTGTAGCACCCTCTGTCTAGGACTGTATATACTATTTTGAGTAAGAATGTGCTGGAATCAGAATGCCTGTTTGTGGTTTCATATGCAATAATATATTTTTCTAAAAACATGGACTTTATGGGAAGGTGTGAGAGTACAATTACTGCAGTGTATAACTCATTATTGTCCTAGGTAATTTTTTTATATTTACCTATATATTGGATGCTCTAAGATGTTTCATTGTTACTATTAGTAAACCTGTTGGCCCAGGTGAGAAAAAGTAGGGGAAAGGTATGAGTTCTAACAGGACATGGATTTAGGTCTCTTAAATGTTAACCTAAGTGATGTAAGAGAGCTTCTTCTATCTCTGAATATTCCCCCTCATCTGTAGAAGCCATCCTGATTCCCTTGTTAATTCGACAACATTTTCATGTGTTTCCAGAACCAACAAGTCAGTCCTAAACGCAGACACTGAAATACCGACTTAAATCTCATTCCTTAGAAGCCTAAGAACTTTGGGAAGTGTAAGTCTAATAAGCTAATAGGTTTCAGTTTCTCAGATGACATCGATGTGTTTGTTAAGAAATTAAAACAGGAAGCTTGTAGTTATATTTGGGAGACATGTGACATGTATCATAGCAGATTAACATCCCTACCTGTCTTGCACATTGTAAAAAGTTCTAGTTTTGATCAGTTGTTGAGTTTACCATTTATATTGTAGGCACATGCTATACTGAGATCATATGGTAAGTGAATAAATGTCTTGCCTACCCACTTTTTGTCTAGGAATGTGTCTCATGAGTATTACCAACCGTCTCTATTATACTTTCAAGAAAACACTTTAAATTATCATCATCTAATGTGTTGGCAATACGCAGACAGCAATTGGTGAATGTATTCAACCAGATGTATCACAAGATTAGAAACATCTCCCAGAAATATTCTACTGTTTTCCTGTACCTCTGGTTCCAATATGAACTGAGGGCTTAAAATTGGAATCTCTTTTAACTGTGTTGCAGTGTTGTACATACTGCGTGATGTTCCATATTCCTGCCATCTTCTCAACTTCATGCATCAGAAACAGTGACCAGGAAACTGCATTTTCCAAAAGCTCTTCATCCACAGCAGGATAGGCAGTGGAGACACAGCAAAAACCCTGCTGCCGCACCATTTATTCTTCAGTGGAGCAGGGGCTGGAATGAAGAGCCACTGAAAGTAGGTCCAAATATGTATATAACAGTTCCTTTTTGCTTTTTACCCAAATGTTGTGAAGATACTCCTGACAACTCTTGGTTTGTATGCACATGGAACCAAACAAGAACGGGGATGAATGTATCTCTGAAAAATGTAGATAATGTCTTCAAATTTTGCATGTGGCTTTGGAATACACAATAACAGCTACCTTCTCTATAACAGCTTCACCTTCTTGATGATATATATTTAAAATAAATTTACATCATTATGAATTTACTTCACATCAAGTAAAAGGGATGACTACAAAAGGACGGCATCAAGAAAAAGGAATTCACTGATACTAAGATTTACTTAGTATTCAAAATACTGAAGCAGCAAGCCTAAGGTGTGCTAAGGACTGACACATCATCACAATGAACTGTGAGAAGGCCACGAATTCACTTCTGGCACAGCGGCCGTCCGGCCGACATCTCTGTGCCTCATCCATGCTGTTGACAAAGAAACCTTTACAGCTCTGTAGCATGTTAACAGACTAATACTAAAGATTCATACTTACTCAAAGGTCAGCAATCTGAATGAATTTGTGTTGTTTCCACGGGCCAGTTTGCATATTATCAAAAAGCAATGAAGGGAAGAACCAACCCCTTTAAGGAACTAGATGATTCCAGTATTGGGAATATAGATTAGACTTCAGGGTACCAGAAGATCCCAGGATACTGCCTTAAAAAAAAGATCAACAAGTGGTTGACAGGAATCAAAATCAAGGAAGAGTCCACCAGTTAGAATGAAAACACCTCACACAACAGCCCAATGACCACACTGTGTTATGTTAACAGCACGCTGAAAGTTTACATTCATTCATACAAAGTATATTCTGTAAGGAAAATCTCTACATCTATTTCTATATCGGCGATCTAAAGAAAACTGTTATGATTTTGTTAGGAAAACATGTTTCTGACTCCTAGCAATATAATGGTTCCAGGTATTTAAAAAGAGGAAAAGAAATTTAAGTAATCTGAGAAATGAACTTTGTGAAAGTCCTGGACTCATTACTTCAACTTTAAAGCGTCTTCCATGGTCATCTGCACACAGACTATGAAGATAAGTCAAATTCCAAACAACTTAATTCCTTCCCCACCCCTCCCCAGACACAACTTTAGAAACTGCTGTGGAAATCCGACCTTTAAAATGTAGTACATAAACCTCGACAGGGCTTTCCTTTCTCCTCTTCTCTGAAAGTGTGGGGAAACCTCATGTTACTATAGATGAAACTTAGCTGCCATCAGTGGAGGCCAAAGAGTCACGGATGCAATGCAGAGGTTTAAGATATTCTTGGGCCAGGTGGTTCCTTTTTTCCTTTCAGGTCATCTTTTACCTTCCAGAGGACCAGTTCAATGCAGGCAGTTGCATTTTCACTGGAACTGAGACCTCCAAATAGAACAGGATAAAAAATAAAACGTTAGACATAGACAACTCCCTCTGAGGTTGCCCACAGATGGTCTCAAAACGGTCTTGAGTTTATAACACAGTCAACGCTGGCCGCTTATCAACATATCACTAGTGGTTCACTAGAACCACCACTGGTTGCTTCCTCAGTCACATGGTCACTACGTTCCTATGATGGGATAGCACATCAGTACCTTCTCCATGAACCTCTTTTCCAGGGATATGCAACGAGAAAGTGACAGACACCAGTGAATGACAGATCTGACAGGAAGCCAGAAATAGAGATGTTAGAAAAAATATACCTCTCTAGACAGAGTGACCTTAGATGTGACATGGGTTTAAAAAGTAGATGAAATCTACCCAAAATACCAAGCCTACAGTTCCTTTGAAAATAATAAGTGATGTCTGAGATTGAGAAAAATCATATGGGCTACACTTGTAAAATGGTGTATTATTTTTTGTTTCCTTGCATTATTCTGAGAGAACGGTGGTGTTCTTTAACTTTGCTTTATACAGGGCATTTTTTGTTGTTAAGATGAAATATTCTTGTGTCCATGGTCCCAGGCTGTCTTCAGCAGAACACATTATGAATTTTATAATAGCATTTTCTGGGTATTTGAGATATGAATATTTTAAACAAAGCAGATAATATAAAGATCCTGTGTAAGATGGTATTGGTTTAGTGTCTAATAGACATAGAATGAAATAAATACCACAAGATAAAATCTGAATTCTTGTACAATAAATGACATGATCAGAGGAGCATCTGTAGAAACATAGCATTATAACATTTTAACATTCAAAATTAACTTTCTTTTCTATCTTGTGCAATAGAGGGGCCTATATGGGTCTGCATGAAATGTACACAGTAACGAACCTCCATACCTCATGCTTATGGTACATGAAATGTACAGAGTAACTAACCTCCATACCTCGTGCTTATGGTAATGCCACTAGCAGGAGAGCTGGTGGGCTCTCCTGTTTAATGAGCCTGTTTAATGTTGGGCCTTTACATCAGAAATATCAGAAGTAAAAAACGTTCTAAGAGCAAGATCTACCAATCCATTACAAAGCAAGTGCATGCATGATGAATCTACTGAATTTGAGTTACACTTCCTTTTACAAAAAGCTCACTATTTACCCTGGGCGAGATAATCTGCGTGAGTGCTCAGTCACTTCAGTCGTGTCTGACTCTCTGCGACCCTGTGGACTGTAGCCATGGACAGGCTCCTCTGTCCATGGGATTCTCCAGGCAAGAACACGGGAGTGGGTTGCCATGCCCTCCTCCAGGGGAGCTTTCCAACCCAGGGATGGAACTCATGACTCTTACGTCTCCTGCATTGGCAGGTGGGTTCTTTACCACTAGTGCCACTGAGATAACTTGGACCCAATCAATTTTAGACTCTCATTAGGTTTAATGAAAATCACATTTGAAAAGAGGTACACAGCAACATTTAGGATGGAATTAGATCTCTACACCAACAAAAGTTTTCTGTATGAATTCCAAGGTCACCAGTCTGCCCCAGTTTTGATGCCTGTGCAACATCTAGGTCTATGCCAGGTGGTGGGCATGGAACACATTTTACTTAAACAGATACTTGGGGTTTCTCTATCCTAGGAGATAACCCACAGGGAAGTATTTCGAACAGGGGACCTTTACCATGAACCTCATGATGTATTCACTCCCGTCAGACTCAGGAGCTTGATGTTTATCATGAGCAAGCAGGCTCTTACCTTCATGCTGAATGACTCTGCAGGCAGTCAGCCACTAAGCCCTTCCGGGATCTTTTGTGAGGCAAGCCTAGCGGATGAGGGAACAGAACCATCGTGTCCACAACCGAAGTATGAATTAACTGTCAAATGAAAGAGGAAACCTCTTTAGAAATTCTTCCCAAAGAATAAGAAAACTGATGGCAGCAGCAGGAACTGTAGCAGCAGAAACACTACTACAAAACCAAGGAACGTGAGCAGTTATACGAGCTCAGTCGCCAAGCACTTTACCTGGCTTGTCTCACTACAAGTTGCAGACTAACCCAGCACGGTAGGTATTTCATTGTCCCCTTTCTACAGCCAGAGAAACTGAGGCCTGGGGAGGTTAAAGTTGCCTCAGCCAAGTGAGTACATTAGAAAGAAATCCAACCTCAGAGCCTGACTGCAGAGTCTCCTTTCCTACCAAGAGATCCCACTAGGAGGCAGCATGAGCTCAGAGGGGGTTCCAATAATTACTGGCTGGGCGGCGGCAGCCAGGGGGTAGTCAGGCTCCTCCCACCTGTGACTCAACTGAGGGGGGAACACCTCACTCCAGTGCAAGTCCCACTTCCGTGGTTTATTTGTCCATCTCTGGGGAGGGGGCATGGAAAAGGATTAGTCCCATCTAGGTTCAAATTCCCTGTGCTTTCACACGGAAGAAGGGAGTAAATTTTACAATAGGATGGATACGGGGGAGGGGGGACAGATAACAGAGTCTAGACAGGTGCCATGTGGATTCCTCATTAGGAGAGCTGTAATTTTAAAAGGCGTAAAAGACGGTTAGCCTCAGGACAAGAGTCATTTAAAGACGGATCAAGAAGAAAAAGGTGGGAAATTTAATGTTTAGCACCTATGATGCCCTGTCCAGAAATACTTTATAGATTCTCACTTAATGTATCAGTCACGTCTTAGACACTGTTCCTGGCTGCAGAGGATGGAGCAAAAATATAAGGTGGTTGTGAAAACAGAAAATAAAAAAAGAGACATCTATGAGGAATCTGGAAGGAAGAAACAGATTGATTACAAGGAATAAGGAAACATGGTGGTTTGAAATTTCTGGTCTGGGAGGCAGATGAAACAACAGGTCCTAGAAAATGAGAAGCAGGAACGTCACGGTGAGAAGCTGTTTGAGAGGTGCTGTCGCTGAGGTGACACAGGGACATCTCTGTGAAGACCTTTCCGACAGAAAGCTTACGTCCCCACATCTCCCTGCCCACACGTGGGTGGGGTCTGGTGGGAGGACATTCCGTCGCCTCCGTCACACGCACACAACAGTGCTGTGGGCAACAACTATCTATTCTACTGTGCCCGCTGTGCAGAGAAAGAGGTGGACATTCACTTGGGAGAATTAAAGAAGCTGACTTGTATTCCTGCACTAAAGAACAACTTCTCTGCATGAAGGTTGAGTCCTAGGGATGGCTGAAACAAATAGTCAAGGGCCCCAAAGTTCCAGAGCTTCACTGTGCAATGTGGTAGCCACGAGCCACGTGCAACTATTGAAATTAAGTAAAGAAACTGAAAAAATCATTTTCTCAATCAGACATTTGTATCTGTGATGTCCAATATCCCCTGGAGGAGGACATGGCAACCCATTCCAGTATTCTTGCCTGGAGAATCCCATGGACAGAAGAGCCTGGAGGGCTACAGTCCCTAGGTTGCAAAGAATCAGACACAACTGATGTCCACCATCTTGGATAGTTAAAATAATGGAAAGTTATATCGCAGGGCACTGTTCTAGACCAGGGAAAGCCACCAAACTCTTCAAGTCCTAAATTATAGACAGCTTAGGCGTGCAGCCCACACCACCTCTGTTATAACTACTCAACAATGCCCTTGTGTGAAAACACAACAGAAAATATATCAATGAATGGGTGTGACGGTTATGTTCCAATAAAAATATTTCCAAAAATAGGTGGCTGACATGAGCCAGAGAGTGCAAACTCCTAGAACATGGAGCGAAAAAACAGACCATTTTAATCCAGAGTATATTAAAGGGGAGATCTTCAGGTTTATCATGCCAAGTAAAATAAGTGTATCTTTGATGTTAAGCCTACCTATAAGGCGTACCTGACTTACATGAAAAAATGCTTTCCAGGATGTGACTATAACAACTTGTTAGAGCAACTTAGTCATACTTATTTGGATATTAAAGATAATGATCAAAGATCATGTCAAAAAAAACCCCAATGATTTTGGCTTTATCACAGTTGATGATGGACTGACTTTCTTTCTGATCTTGATTAGCCAAATGACTTGGCTATCTTACACTGCTTTTGGTTTACCATAAGTTCGACAGTGTTATTAGCACAGACAGTGATTCTTGTCTTCCTTGTCTCGTCAAAAAAGGGGAAATCAAGCATCAGTGATGACACAACGATAATGACTACCAGGTTAACACACAGAGTTTTGTAAGAAGATGAACCTGTAACTCTTTACCTTAAGCGCAGAGAGACTGTGTTCAAAGCTATGTCCAATTAGTATAGTGTCAGCACTGAAGAGGTTCAATAAGATAGTTTGCACATCACGGACTGAGGTCTTCATGTTCTTCAAGTCATCTTCAACCACACCAGAAAACCTGCCCCAATAAGATGCACAATGCATGTAAGTAAAGAATGCAGCTCAGTAGATCTCATCAGTTACAGTTAGACTACATTACTGACTCAATAAGACAAACATTTGATGAACAGAACAAAGATCTTATGACTGTCAACTACCCCTTTATTAGGTTATACTGGTGTAACGGGAAAATTTATCATTTGGATCAATCATGTAAGGCTGGAGGAGACATTACTACAAGCTGATAAAGCTCCTTGTGAACTCTCATCTTTGTATAATCTGAGCTTTGTCAATTACAATTTAGTTAAGTTAGCCTGTCTCACATTAAGACAAAGCTAAAGATGAAACATGGGGAACATGGAGAAGCAAATGGTGCCCTAAGCAGAGTCTAGAAAACTTAAGTTTGAACTATGCTATGTTTCTGTCATTTACTTATTATGTTTGATTTTTAACAAGTTACTTAACCTTCTGGTTTCAGTTTTCTCATCTGTAAAGTAGGATTAATTACCAATATTAATGGCTTAGGATGAACTGAGAGACTGGCATTGACATATATACACTACTACTATGTGTATTGCTTCCCTGGTGGCTCAGAGGGTAAAGCGTCTGCCTGCAAGGCGGGAGACCCGGGTTCAATCCCTGGGTTGGGAAGATCCTCTGGAGAAGGAAATGGCAACACACTCCAGTACTCTTGCCTGGAAAATTCCATGGACTGAGGAGCCTGGTAGGCTACAGTCCATGGGGTCGCAAAGAGTCAGACACAACTGAGCGACTTCACTTTCACTTTTCAATGGCTTAAGAGAATCTAGTGAAAATATATGCATACAGTGAAAATACATGCATAAACCTGGCTATCCTAGTGGTTTTCATGAAGCACTTACTAAATAAGTGTTCAGAAACATGACTATTGCTGTGCCTTAGTGCAGATTAGGAGAAAAGAAAAATACTGCAAAGGTATTTTCAACTTAAGCTTTATGTTAATATTATTGTCTCCTATAAGGAAAAAAAAGACAGCTGGCTCCATCATCTGGCTTAATTAAGGAATGTGATTCATAATCAAATATTTGGATTAAGAGGAAATGATCATGGATAGAGTAGTTGGGTTTGTTTTAAAGCAGCTCTTAAAGAATGTCATGCATTGAATCCTTTCAACCTTTTAAGATTTGAAGGTTCTTTTGTTTTTAATGCGAGCCCTTCTCATTTTGCTGCTCTGACTATCAGTAATTATCAAAACATTTCCTGACTTGTTCCAAAAAGGAGTTAGAAAAGATTACATTAAACCCATGGAAGAACAAGAACCAGTAAGAGTACAATAACTTTAAATATAGTACAATTTTTCTGCCAATTATAGCTCAATAAAGTTTAAAAAAAGAATAAAATAGATGAGGCTATTAGGATATGGCCAAAATGAGTAGGAAAAAAACATCAAATGAGGTCAGGAGAGAGATTAGTAACAAAATGCATTTTCTGATAACAGGAACTTTTATTGAGTTTTTATGTATACAAACATTTTTATGAACGCGAGGGAATTTGCTAAAAACTGATTAGCAGAATTCTCTGTAATTATTCTCAAAATTTATCACAACTTTTAATTCACTCCCATTTTGCCTTGTTGTGATCCAAAATGATGGATGTACACACATATAAATCATGTGTAATATATGTACTATAAATTATATACTACTTAGTGTGTATAATATATACATTGGCTTCCCCTGTGGCTCAGCGGTAAAGAATCTGTGTATATGTGTGTAAAGTCGTATCTGTTCACATACATGTACACACGTGTGTGCATTTATTTATATGTGCACATACAAACGTGTACACACACAGGCTGTGTTGTGCTGCGATTAGTTGCTGGGTTGTGTCTGACTCTTTGCGACCCCATGAGTGTAGCCCACCAGGCTCCTCTGTCCATGGGACTGTCCAGTCAAGAATACTGGAGTAGGTTGCCGTGCCCTCCTCCAGGGGATCTTCCCCACCCAGAGATCGACCCAGGTTTCCCGCATTGCAGGTGGATTCTTTACAGTCTGAGCCACCAGGGAAGCCCAAGAATACTGGAGTGGGTACACACACACATATAAGACATACTTAAGCACCACTGGAAAATTCGTTAAAGAAAATTGAATAAATACAATCATATCAGTAATTAACACTTCTAAATTTTCATTCTAGAATAAGATCAGTGTCTTCTATTTTACATTTAAATAAATATATGTGTTATGTCATATGGCTTATATGCCTTTAGGAAATTCAATTCAATTAATCGATGATATTATCGGGTGTTTTATATGAGGTTTTCAAAAATTAAAGGCATATCTTATACTATCTCCAGTTACCACTGAGTTTGGATCAGAAGCATGCCATTCTTTAATAAAATAGAATTTTCACTGAACCAGTGTTCTGCATGCTGTATAAAAGCTGTGTATACTCAATGACATGTCTACAGGATTACAGAAATCTTCATCTAATGGGACTAGCATAGCATGATATTTTCAGAAGAAACCTATTAATGGTTGAATGAATAAATGAATGAATAATTTATTCAATATTTTTGCCTACCTCTCTAGCCTCCTACCTACCACTCCAACATGTAAACACCATGAGGGTATGAGGCTGTATCTCTTATTTAAAGGGTTACCCAGGGCCTAATACAGTGCTGCATAATTCTAGCAAGGTATTCAACAGAACATGAATAATTTTGAATAAATAAATTAAAACAGTGTAACTCATGCCCTAAAGTTGACTCCAGTAAAGGTACCTAGGCTAAAACTTAAACTACATGTTGAATATTCTATCATTTGAAAAACAAACCCCTTATATAATGCATACCTAGTGTTATAGTCAATGACCTCTTCATCTGGTTTCACAAATGTATCACAGACCACCTGGAGGCTGGGATCCATCACTGTTACTTGAGTAAGTTCCAAACCTTTGGCTGCGTAGCACTATAAATTATAGGCATAGATATTAAATTTATATACCACATTGAATAAACCTATTTCAACATCTTAGATATAATAAAGGACTATTTCTAACTAGAATATACACTTTAATCCTGTCATTCAGTTTTGCCAACAAAAGCCAGTGAGTGGATCTGATAGTCATATCAAAGATGTCCCAAACTTTTAATTTTTTCCTCAATGTTAGTAATATTTCTGCTAATAAAATAATTTCATTTTCTTGGCTTAGGCTTTACAAGAATTTTCATTAGAGATCAATGCTATCCAATAGAAACCTCTGGAAGATGAAATGTTCTATTTCTGTCCTGTCCAATAGGGTAGCCAGCAGCCACAAGGGGCTACAGAGTATTTGAAATATGGCTAGTATGACTGAAGAACTAAATTTTCAACTTAATTAAATTTTTTACTGAAGTTAACATTGTTTTCTAACATCATGTAAATTTCATGTATACAACACTATACTTTGACTTCTATATACACTACAGTACGCTTCACCACCAAAAATTTTGTTTTCATCCTTCACCATACAGGGCTTCCCTGGTGGCTCAGAGGTTAAAGTGTCTGCCTCCAATGTGGGAGACCTGGGTTCGACCCCTGGGTTGGGAAGATCCCCTGGAGAAGGAAATGGTAACCCTCTCCAGTACTCTTGCCTGGAGAGTCCCATGGACGGAGGGGCCTGGTGGGCTACAGTCCACAGGGTCGCAAAGAGTCAGACACGACTGAGCGACTTCACTTCACTTTTCACCATACGGTTGACCGCCTTTACCCATTTTGCCCTTCGCTGCTTCCCTCTGGTAATGGCTACTCTGTTCACTACCTCGACATGTTTGTCTGCCAGTGGGTATCATACTGGACAACACAGTGAGTTATACACCTCGTTGAATGGGAAAAAAAAATCCAAACTATGGTTACATAAACATGGCACCATAGAGGACAACATGGTGATATTTGATTTCTAAGCCAGACGCAGCTTCAACCATCTCCAATTAAAAATATAAGTTTGAAACTGTATGCTGCTCTTCTATATTTATTATAATTATAGTCCACAAGCCTGCTTTCCAAATATGCCACAAGGAATAAAAATTTAATTTTATGTTTTGTTAAAGATGACTGTTCACAGGATGTTTGACACATACAAAGCACTCTGTCATATACCAGTGTATCTGATTTTCACCGTCACTGGGGGATTATCATTAACCTCGTAAGTGACAGATCAGATCATCCAGGAGACTTGCCTGATAAGCCGTGGAGCTCCCCAGGTCTCATGATTCCAAGTTCTGCTTTCCCCCTACTATCTAGTACTGATTCGCATATAAAAAAAGATAAATCCCTATAAATATTTTACTGTCTCTATAAAAAATAGTTTGTTAAAAATTAAAGCTTTTATAATGATTTGGGGGATAACATCAGTGTTCATAACACTTTCCACCCATTTAATTTCAGCAATGTAATGAGCAGGACAAGCAGTGATTATGTATAAAAAGAATCAATAGGTAATAGAAAAAGGATCATAGGCCAACTCCTGACTCCATCGCTAAGTGCAGAAAGTAAAAGCGAAGTCACTCAGCTGTATCCGACTCTTTGTGACCTCATGGACTGCAGCCCGCCAGGCTCCTCTGTCCGTGGGATTTTCCAGGCAAGGGTACCGGAGTGGGTTGCCATTTCCTTCTCTAGGGGATCTTTCCGACCCAGGGATCAAACCCGGGTCTCCCATACAACCAGCAGGTGCTTTACCGTCTGAGACACCAGGGAAGCCCTAGTGCCTGGCCCTAAGGGCAGGGACCCGGCCAAGTCACTTAACTCTTTTTCAGCTACAGCTGCTTCACCCAAAATATGTGAACAGCATTGCAGAGCTATGTGGGATTGAGAGAGAAAGCCTGGGAAAGTTCCTTACACACACATACATAAGGTAAAACATACAAACAACGGGCCACCTCCCAGCTCACAGCAAACACACGGTGATTCCTGACGAGGGGTGGGAACACGACCGACGTCTTCACAAAGCCCCCTTGGTTTTCTCTTTGGTTGTGAACATGATGCTGAAACAAACATTGCCAAATAAGTTACCGTATATTTTGGCAAGAGGAATTAAGCTCATAAAAATTTCACTAACTGAAAATCAGTGAATTAATTAGACCGAATGTTCATCGATCCTCTAGGTCTGGCAGCAGACAACAACTCTGGTTCTGACACAAACAGAATTCTGGGCCAACAAGCCCTACCTTGGCGACCTGACACCCCGGGGGATCCAAGAACAGCTCTGTAACAGCTGTACCGCCTTTCTAGGCTGCCAAGGACTGCAAACCACACAAAGAAAAATCAAATGAGCAAGCTTGACAAGGCAGAGTGGCTAACTCTCAGAGCATCTTACCCTCAAAGACCATTAAGGCCTGACCATGCAAGTGATCTGATGTAAGGTCTAAAACTCTGTAGTTACTTTGTATAGTTACTTTCCTAGCTATTATGTAACCAACAGGAAACACTGACTCCTGGAAGCAGAATTCTCGGGGGGTGCTTTTTTTGGCTGCACTGGGTCTTCCTTATAACACGTGGGGTCTTCCATGCATCGAGCGGGATCTTGTCCACAGGACTCGAGATGCGGCACACAGGCTCAGCGCTGTGTGCACGGGCCGAGGTCCCTGACGAGGATCAAACCCCAGCCCGTGCACTGAAAGGCAGATTCTTTACCACGGGGCCAACAGGGACATTGCCAGGGGTTGGACTCTGAAGGTGAGTTATAACTGCGCATGTCCTGAACACCTTCTTCCCCTCCTGCCCTTCGCTCCCCTATCATCTGTCCTGATCCTCAGCTCCTCCCCTAGTGTCCCTTCTTCACCCTGCTTAACTCTGCCTCAGCCACCCTCTCTAAATATTCTACTCTCTCTCTTTGCTGGAGCCCTGTGGTGGCTCCACTCACCACCCTCTCCCTTTCTGTATCTGAGTAGTTGATCTGACCCAAGAAACATCACCCAGTTACATGGCTTGAGACCATAACACAGATGCTATCTTCAACCCTGGAGGAACCTCCAAAATCCCAACATTCTCTTCTTCCACTCCTTTGGCCAGATACTTTGCACATTTTCACAGCAATAATGCTAAGCCTTCATCTCTTTCTTCTCTCTCTCCAATCTTCCATATCACCTGTACCCTTATTCACCCCAAGCCCTTCTTCCCTCTGGCCCAAGGAAATGTTCTCCCAACTGTTCCCTATAACCCTCTCTGCCTACAGCGATTTCTGCACCAGTTTTTCTATAAAATGTGGTTAGATTAAATGTGCTGCTTCAAGCACATTCTCATTATACTACTTTCCTCAAATGCTTCATTTGTACATTAATGATCAAATGCAAATTTCTCATGCTGGCACTTCTGGCTTATCCAATTTTGACATCTCACAGCTTTATCTTATCTTCTGAGATGAGAAAGAGAGCCAAGAACCAGTGTTAACAGAGCACGGGTTGTAAGCCAGGACACGGGCACATCAGCTCACGAAACTGCCACGCAAACCTCTTTTTATAAAGGTGGAAATGAAAGCTCAGAGAGCTTCAGAAACCTGCCCGAGGTCTCAGAGAAAGTAAGTGATAGAACAAACCTAAATCTCAGGTCCACCAGCTCCAAAGACCCCTCCTGTTCATGATGTCGTGTGATCCAGTGAATCCACCCGGTCCCAGTCTGCTATTCGTATTCCCTGGCAGTGTCTTCCTCTTTTTCCTCCCTTTTGGAATCTACAGTCCCCCCTACCCTCTAAAGCTAATCCCAAACTCTCGGGTCAAATCTAAGTTTGCTTAATCTTTACTGTGCTGTTGGTCAGTTGCTAAGTCATGTCTGACTCTTGCAAACCCACTGTAGCCCGCCAGGTTCCTCTGTCCATGGGATTTCCCGGACAAGAATACTAGAACAGTTGCCATTCCTTTCTCCAGGGGATCTGCCCAACCCAGGGATCAAACCCTTGTCTCCTACACTGGCAGGTGGATTCTTTGCCACTAAGCCAGCTGGGAATCTTTACTGTATTATTTATTCTTATATTTCTTCTGTTACAATCATATCCACTGTTCCTCTCTACTTCCTCTGCCCTACTTTATTTTATTCATACCACTTATTATGATAACAGCATTTCTACTGGTGCCCATATCTACATAAATGATCCATCTGTTCATCATCTATCCAAATAGCTACCTAAGGTCTGTATATATTAGGTACCAGGCTAAATGACAGCCTGATGATGGGGAGAAAAAAAGAGGGATGGACCCTCCAAAACCTTGCAGTCTTTCAGGCACAGCAGATAAATTACTAGTCATTACAAAATGCAGTCATATGCTACCAAAGCCACTGACAGCGTGTTGTGATAGAAGAGGAACAACCTGTTTATTTTCAACTTTTATTAGAGTACAGTTGCTTTACAACGTTGGGCTAGTATCTGCTGCAAAGCAAAGCGATCAGTTATCTGTATACATGTATCCCCTCTTTTTAGATTTCCTTCCCATTTAGGAGGGAGGGCCTATTTTAGATCATGGGGTTGGGAAAGAACCTTGAGGAGATCATATTTAAGCAGAGACCAAAGGAATGAGGTTTGTGGTGCTGGAGAAGACTCTTGAGAGTCCCTTGGACAGCAAGAAGATCAAACCAGTCCATCCTAAAGGAATTCAGCCCTGAATACTCATTGGAAGGTCTGGTGCTGAATCTGAAGCTCCAATACTTTGGCCACCTGATGCGAAGAGCCAATTCATTGGAAAAGACCCTGATGCTGGGAAAGACTGAGGGCAGGAGGAGGAGGGGTGACAGAGGATGAGATGGTTGGATGGCATCACCGACTTGATGGACGTGGGTTTTAACGAACTCCAGGAGATAGTAAAGAACAGGAAAGCCTGGAGTGCTGCTGTCCATGGGGTCGCAAAGATTTGGACACGACTCAGTGACTGATGAACAACAAAGGATGAGAGGAGACCAGCCGTGTGAAAGGGAGAGCAGATAACGCGTTAGAAGGCACCTTTCGCAGTGGCCAGTGTGGCATGAGGATGCCCATGGAAAGGCTACAAGATGGCAGGGGCAGAGGTCAACTCTGGCAGGGTTGACAAAGCTACTGAAGAAAGTTATGAAAGCAGAGGAGTGAGGTAAACAGAACTGTGATGGGAAAATTATTCTAGGGGTTGTTGGGTGAGAAATAGACTAGGGAGGGGCGGTGAAGCCAGGAAAAGGCATAGCAGATGGAGTGAGCCTGGAAGGCCGCCGCAGTAGTTCAGGGTGGAAATGAGGGTGGTGTGGCTCTGGGAGGCAGCAGAGGTGGAAAAGAGACACTCTGAGGTAGAATAAGCGGGATGTGGCCACTCTGAGATGAAAGGGCTCACCAGGGGATTCCCCGGTGGCCCAGGGGCTACGACTCAGGGCTTTCACTGCTGTGGCCCTGGGGTTTAACCCCTGGTCAGAGAACTAAGATCCCACAGGCCATGTGGCACAGCCCAGGAAAAACCCTTGCATTCTAAACAGATGGATGAATAAATAAATAAAAATGTTAAAAGAAAGAGGGCACCAAAGGGAGATGATGATGACAGTACCCAGGGTTTTTGGTTCGAGTAGGGAAAAATCACCATCTAAGCGGGTTGTTGGGAGTTTACTGTGCTGCAGAAGAAAACGGGGGCCAGGACGGGGAATCAAGTGTTCGTTGGTTCTCTCTCAGGGTGGGGTAGGGGCAAGAAATTGAAGCTATTAGCAAAGAAATTGCTCTAATGCTGGCCTGTGAGAAGTAGGTAAAGTCAGCAGGTAACTGCTTGATATATATGGTAAGCTCAGCTGTGTCTGACTCTGTGACTCTATGGACTATAGCCCACCAGGCTCCTCTGTCCATGGGACTCTCCAAGCAAGAATACTGGAGTGGGCTGCCATTTCCCCTCCTCCAGGGGATCTTCCCAACCCAGGGATGGAACCCAAGTCTCTTATGTCTCCTTCATTGGCAGGAGGATTCTTTACCGCTAGCACCACCTGGGAAGCCCCAGCTGTTTGAACTGAGGTCCTAAAAAGGCACAAGAGTCATCACAGACATGCCTCATGAGCCAGCGAGCTCCAACTAAGTTAAGAAGTGACGGTCAGAAGTAGGTGTTTGTAATGGAAACTTCATAATCAACAGTTTCTCTCTACCAGGTTGTATTTAACAAATACACATTGAACTGAATGTCCCACCTTTCTCTCTACTGATCTGGCACCGGCTCAGCTTGTCAAATAAACAGAACCACTAGATACTCACCTTTATGACTCACCACTCGGCCAAAGTGGTAGTGACATCCCTCTGTCCTGCTGTGTCTGCCTGTAGAAGTCACACCATAGATCTTCCCACATCGACAGCATGTCTTCTGAGAAGCTAAAACAGGAGAATTACTCCTGAAGAGATGGCAGGAAAAACGAGGACCTGAGTGCATTCTGCATTCGTGATCCTGACATGAGCACAGACTCAGTGTGATCACCAAGTACCAGGAACAGGAACGGGACTGTGTGAAGGCATGCTTACAGGTGCGCCATCTCCTGCATCAGGAATGACATGACTTGAAACAGGCATTCTCCTGACCGACTCCAGAGTCAGCCCTCCACCAGGCAGTTGTGGTTTCAGCACCACAATCTGACTGTCACCAACTTGAATCGTCATCTACTCTAGTACATAGTTGGAGAAGGGAATGGCTTCCTACTCCAGTATTCCTGCCTCGGGAATTCTATGGACAAAGGGGCCTGGCAGGCTACAGTCCATGGGGACGCAAAGAGTCAGACATGACTGAGCGAGTTTCACTTTCACTAGTACATAGTAATGCCTGAATTAGGACCCATGCCCTCCTTTTAGACACAGAGATCTGTTCGTTTATTAAGTCACTAAGAGTATATCTGGGCTTTTTCACTAGACCCATTTCTGTTCTAATTTTTTTGCTCATGTTCATGTGACACGTGGGGCCTTAGATCCCCAACCAGGGACCGAACCCAAACACCCTGCACTGGACCACCACGGAAGTCCCTAGACCCATTTATGAATACTTGTTTTTTATTAATAACCCTCAAGCTGGTTCTGATGGTGAGGATGATGGTGACCACTCTTATTTGAGTGCCTTTTTTGAGATTATGAAGCAAGCACTGTGCCAAGCAGTGCAGCGGCATGGTTTTAACGACTCTCCTAAGAACCTGATGGGGGTAGCGACCACCATCTCATTATTCAGAGGCTGGGAGGGTCACTCGTGACTGATCCAACATCCCAGCCCAGATCTGCCTGACTTCCTCCTTCAGAGTCCAGGTTCTTAACTGTTAAGTGCACTGCCTTCCAATGAGAGGATTTAAAGAAGAGGTAAAACAAATGGTGAAAATAATCCCAAGACAGATGTTCTAAAGATGTAAAAGATGGAGATAAATATCTTCTAACCAATGAAAAACCTTTATATAAGTGCATTTCAAACTCTGATGGACCTAAGATTTGACAGTTGTGTTAATATTAAATACTCCCTTGCTCTCTCCTTTTTGCAAGGGGAGGAAATAGGTATAAATATATTAACTAACTATGCCCAGTATTTGGAGAAAATATAAAATAATAAGAGTAACTGTAAGTCTTTCTATAAGAATTCCTAGTGAAAGGGTACGCAGTGTACAGAACACAGCACTGCCTACGTATGTACGGGGTACATATGAAGCCGGAGCTTCAGACTCCTTGGGTTCAAATCCTGGTTCTACCACTTACTTTCTGAGTGACCTCTGGTAAATAATTTGACCTCCCTAACCCTTAGTTTCCTCACTGGTATAAACAGAGGTGGTAACAGTACTTACCTGAAATGGTTACTAAGAAGATTTAATAAAACTGATTAGGTACATAAAGCACTTAGAGACTAGGAACAAAATGAAACAGAAAGGGAAATCAAATGGAAGGCAGTCATGCTTTTACCTGTAGTTTAATGATGCTGGCCACAATTCTTGTTTCCATGGGAAAATATGAGAACATTGGGACTCTTATGGCGCCAGTCTCAGTACCCAGAAAGGATAGTTTTCAGATCCATATACTTATGATCATTTACACGAGTTTTTGTCATGCCTGGGTTTAAAAGAATACTTTCTGATTTTTCAGGGTTGGGCTGGGGGTAGTTATTTTCACGTACCTGTTCTTCAGTTAGAAGGTAGTCTTTAAGATGTCTGTAGAGCATAATTCCTGTGAGTCCTAAGAGACAAAGGAAAGCCATTCAATAAATACAATTGAAATAGCATTTTTTCCTTTTTTTAAGAGATGGTAAAGTTAGAGTCTATCAACCCTTTTGGATATGAAATACCAGAATTCTGATTAATGTTAAGTAAGATGATAGTCTCAAAGAGTCCAAGTCTTTGTATCCTTTAACAACAACAACAAATCAATATTGTTCCCTGGACCACATGATGTCCTGAGCTTTAGGTAACAGATGGGAAAGTAAGAATTACATCAGTAATAGCTGGTGCATATTAAACACACCAAAAAGGATATTGATTTAAACTTTAGAGACTTCCTTCATTGGTCCAGTGCTTAAGACTCTGCACTCTCAATTCAGTGGGTGTGGATTCAATCCCTGGTAGGGGAGACTAGGATCCTGCATGCCTGCCACGAAGCACAACCAAAAAATGAAAAAAAAAAAGTTTTAAAAATAAAAAATGTGAAATCTAAATAAATAAACTTTATATTAACTCAGAATGGCAAGTGAACTGACTTCATTTTTATGGATGAGTTAAATGAGGTTCAGAAAAGTAACGACACATGACCAAGTCACACAGCACAGTTGATACACACACCTAGGTTTTCTGGTTTGAAATCTTACTTAACAATTCTTAATATTTACTCAGATAATAGCACAAAAGCTTATAAGCAGGTGATAGTGGGAAAAAATGATGACTCTCACAAGGGCAAAAGAGTTCAAGTTCAAAAAGAATCTCTTTCCAACATCAGTAACCCAGTCCCAGATTCCCTCACTCTAATGAACTCTCAAGGTTTCTCTAATTTATTTCTAAAAACTCTTAGCAGAATTTACTAGACACTCTTTAGCAAACTCTTTTGTAAAAGGAAAAATCCCTTTGTTATGAGAAGGATTGGGAGACTATAAAAGCATCGACATTGTTTCAATCCTTACATAGGAGACCTTTTTTAAAGAGAAGCACAGCCTTCTTGGTTTTAAATAAAAACACAATCAAATTCAAATAATTTATTTTCTCTACCTTCTTATAAATTCAGAATTTGAGGCTGTACTCAGACCTACTGAATCAGAAATCTTCATTTTTAACAAGATTTCCAGGTATTCCAATGCAGGTAGAATTTGAAAATTTAAGTAGCACTACTTACTGACTAGACATACATTAACTACAAAAAAAAGTTGAGAATTCAACCCAAATATTATTTAAAAGTCTACTTTTCCATCCCCAATTTATACTAATTCTTAAAAAGGATATATATGTACAAAGTATGCAGTTGATCTTTTATAATAATTTAAAAGCTGTAGTAAACCAAATTTACTTTCCCTTTAAGGTCACAATTACAAAGGCATACCACTACCACAGTTGGCTTACCATTTTTCATTTCATTCTTTTTCAATCGGTTGTCTTATTATCGTTACTGCTTCCAGACATATCTAAAACACACAAGAACTTTTCTCCTGAGATGATGAATTACTTTTGTCTACTTCATAAAAATATACAGAACATAAAAATGTCTGTAGTGTAGTAAGATAATTCTTTTTATTTTAAAACATCCACCAACCTGTGGGAACAAACATCTTCAGAATCAATTCCAAACTGGGAAAAAGTTCAATCTACTCAACTACTAAAAAGGTCAGGGAATCACATTTGCTAAAATGAATACATTTTGACTCCTGGATAGAGTATGTTTAAATTTGAGCCATTTGAGTAACCAAATGCGTTGGCTGATCTGTATTATAGATTCCGTATAAGGGAATGGGTTTTACATCATCATTTACCACAACTGTAACAGCTTGCAAACCATTTCTATTTTCATTGGGAATATTTAAATTATGTATTTAGACCTGCATGGTCTATTTCTATGTGCTATATTTAACATGAGAAAAAGGGAGAAAAGCTAGAATGCTATGAAAATATTAATCTAAGAGATCTTGTATATTTTAATACATGTATTTATGTCTACTTAAAGAATTGTACATTTAAAAAAATGCCATAAAGAAATGGTCACAGATGAACAGTTTTTATATTCTTGAGAATGGAATAGCCTTTCAAAGCATGAAACAAAAGCTAGAAGCCAGAAAGAAGGGATTTATTACATTTTGAAAATAACTTCTGTATTATAAAAAAACTTTATAAATAAGGCTGACACCCAAGTGACAACCTGAAGAGAATATCTGCAGCATGTTAAAAGAGAATACGGAAAAGGCTGTCCCGAGTGAGCAGGACAATGTAGAAAGTGGGAGTGGGGGCAGAAGGGTGCAAAGAGGAAATTTATAAAAAGAGAAATAAAGGTCTTCAACTTCATAGTAATGAAAAATATTAAGATAACTTTTTTTTTTTTTTTTTACTATATCTTCACACTTTGAAACAGGATAAATGAGAAAGTTTGGCAAGGTGTAAGGAAAATCATATACTTCATTATTGGTGGGGAAATTAAATGGGCAAACCCTTTCTGGGGTGGTTAACAATATTTACCAATTTTAAACATGCAGACAGACCTTCTCTGCTAGCTTCTCTGTGTATAGGAATCTATGCTAAGGATACACAAGCTCAGGTTTAAAGAGTTCACACATATTTATCACACAGTTTATACTTGAAAAATGTGAGCAATCTAAATATCCCAAAGTGTTTGGTTGATCTATATTACAGATTCCATATAATGGAATATTTACAATATAGGTTCTATACAACAGAGTTTCATGCAGTCAATAAAAAGTATGACATAGATCTAAATATGAACATGGATTCTAGATTAACTGACTAAAGACTTTTAAGATACCTAAGTAAGAAAAGTGAGACATACTATACATAAAATGATTGTATTCATTAACATTATTCACATCTCTGTAATCATGTAAAGAAGGGTAGGTATGAGAGATCTGGAAGACAGCTGTCTTTGTTTTTCTTTTTTTTAAAAAGATGTTTTTCTGTATTATTTGAATTCATTGCCATGTATTCTCAATGGGTATCATACTATTTCCAAAGGAGTAAAATTGGCTCCTGAGGAATGAAAAAAATCTTAGCTATCACAATAGTATGTGGCTCTCCAAAACTCAACTGACAAAATATTATCACTCAGTACTTAATTTTACTGGGGGAGGTAGAAAAAATAGGTTTATTAGGGGGACAATAATGATTTTAAAAGTTGAGAACTACTGTTCCACATGGAGGTGAGTTATTTTTATATTCAGAAATCAAATATATCAGTGATAATCTCATCAGTGAGGTCATATTTACATGTCTAATTTCAAGTCTAACTGGTTATTTTCAATAACAACAAAAAAATGCCACCTGAACATTTTACTCCAGAGAATATTTAAAACATACACTTCATTGAATATCTGAAAACAACCCTGCTAATGAAGAAAATATGTTCAGTGTCAGGTGTTAATCACAAGTGTTCATCTTACTATTTAATTGAAATTATCTTGGTCTCTCAACTTCTTAAGAATATTTATTGCTACGTTCACATACATATTTTGACTGCTATAGTGTTCATAAATGACTTTTTCTTCTATTTTAGCCTAAATCACAAAGTGAATAATTAAATGAAAATATTAAACCCCAAATCTATGAAGAATAAATGTCATCTGCAACACATGAATAAATATGACAAAATACTTATCTGACTCAAGGGATGGAGGGAAATGGTGCCACAAATAAAAACAACTTATTTTACATTTTTGTGTTTATATTTTTTGAGAAGAAAAAATACTAAATTTAATCTCATGAATCTAATCCAAGAGCCAGGCACTTATCATCATAAATTAAAGACCACTGTATTTTTGTGGAGTGTGCCTGGTGCAAAGCTTCTTCAAGCCTACAATGTCATGAACTCATTTGATTCTCAATGAACAGAGAATCTACCGTAACAGAGACACATACTGTTATAGTGTTCTCATTTAAAAGGTGAGGAAACTAAGGCTCAAAGTGGCTAAATAACTTGCTTAAGATCACACAGCAAAGGAAAGACATGATCCTCTTTTCATTATCTTTCTTCTATAAGTTACTTTCCTAAACCCCTTAATTACTATTTTTATACCATAACTCAGTATGACAGGTCAGTAAGAAGGGATAAAATGAAAGAACCAAGTAAAGAGTAATAAATTGTACAGTATATTAATAATTTATTGTGTACCTAGTATGTACAGATTTGGTATAAATTTGTTAAATGTTTTCTCATTTAATCTTCATTGTGATTCTATGAGGGTCACCAATTTATATGAGGAAATGGAGGCTCAAGAAAAGTCCGTGTCTTGCCTACTACTGCAGAGCTGGAAATTGAATCTATGTGTGCCCAGGTGCCTAAGAAAAAGACTCTCCTCACTACAGTAAATCATCACAGAGATCACTACGGGGGTTTGGAGAGAGTACCTAAAGATAGGACAGAGATGCTGAAAAAGACAAAGCTGGAAGAACAGGGGTAACATTTCTCTTAGAGAGGCTCTTGTTTGGTTTCTCTTGGCCATTATTCTTTAATGTACACAGAATCCTAGAGGTGACAGACTTTTGCAATGGCAAGACAAGAACCTTCACAAACTGTCCCACAAAAACAATAAAAATACTGGCGAAATAACTAATCTAACCATTTCAAAACTCTGAAAATTAACCAAGTCCAGTTCAGACGCTCAGTCGTGTCCGACTCTTTGCAACCCCATGAACTGCAGCACACCAGGCCTCCCTGCCCATCACCAACTCCTGCAGTCCACCCAAACCCATGTGCATCGAGTTGGTGATGCCATCCAGTCATCTCATCCTCTGTCATCCCCTTCTCCTCCTGCCCTCAATCTTTGCCAGCATCAGGGTCTTTTCCAATGAGTCAGCTTTTCGCATCAGGTGGCCAAAGTACTGGAGTTTCAGCTTCAACATCAGTCCTTCCAATGAGCACCCAGGACTGATCTGCTTTAGGATGGACTGGTTGGATTTCCTTGCAGTCCAAGGGGCTCTCAAGAGTCTTCTCCAACACCACAGTTCAAAAGCATCAATTCTTCGGCACTCAGCTTTCTTTATAGTCCAACTCTCACATCCATACATGACCACTGGAAAAACCATAGCCTTGACTAGATGGACCTCTGTTGGCAAAGTAATGTCTCTGCTTTTTAACCAAAGCCACATGAAAGAAAATTGTCTAAAAGAAACTTCGAACCTCAGTAAGACAGTGTGGTCTCCACCATTTTAGCTTTAGGCTGTTCCCATTTTCCCCCGGCTTAGTGGCATCATAGTTGCAAAAAAGAAAAAAAAAAGGGGGGGAGGCTGGTAGCCAACAGAAAGGACAGACCTCTTTCAGAGCTACATTAAAAGCATCATCCCTAGAGCACAGTCAATATTTTGTATGAACAAGCAGCTCTCTGGAAAAATCTCTATTCTCAGGGGGCAGTCAGTATTTGATTTGACACAGAACTCAGCTTATTAGAGGAAAAATAAAAAACCTATCCCCCACCCCACTGAGATCAATGTTCAAACTACACACAATTGCACTCACTTCACATGCTAACAAGGTAATAATGCTCAAAATCCTTCAAGCTAAGTGTCAACAGTACACTAACCGAGAACTTCCAGATTTAAAAAAGGCAGAGGAACTAGAGCTCAAACTGCAAACATCTGCTGGGTCATAGAAAAACCAAGGGAATTCCAGAAAAGCATCTACTTCACTTCATTGACTATGCTAAAGCGTTTGACTGTCTGGATCACAACAGACTGTGGAAAATTCTGAAAGAGATGAGAATATCAGACCACTTTACCTGCCTCCTGAAAAACCTGTATGCAGGTCAAGAAGCAATAGTTAGAACTGGACATGGAACAACAAACTGGTTCAAAATTGGGAAAGGAGTATGTATATTGTCACCCTGGTTATTTAACTTATGTGCAGAGTACATCATGCAAAATGCCAGACTGGATGAAGTTCAAACTGGAATCAAGATTGCTGGGAGAAATATCAATAACCTCAGATAGGCAGATGACGCCACCTGCATATGGCAGAAAGTGAAGAGGCACTAAAAAGCGTTTTGATGAAAGTGAAAGAAGAGTGAAAAAGCTGGCTTAAAACTCAGCATTCAAAAAATTAAGATCATGGCATCCAGTCCCATCACTTCGTGGCAAATAGATAGGGAAGCAATGGAAACAGTGACAGACTTTATTTCCTTGGGCTCCAAAATCACTGCGGATGGTGACTACAGTCATGAAATTAAAAGACACTTGCTCCTTGGAAGAAAAGCTATGACCAACCTAGACAGCCTTTTAAAAGGCAGAGACATCACTTTGTTGACAAAAGTCCGTATGGTCAAAACCATGGTTTTTCATGTACGAGTGTGAGAGCTGGACCATAAAAAAGGCTGAGAGTCAAAGAATTGATGCTTTCGAACTGTGGTGTTGGAGAAGACTCTTCAAAGTCCCTTGGACTGCATGGAGATCAAACCAGTTAATCCTAAGGGAAATCAACCCTGAATATTCACTGGAATGACTCTTGTTGAAGCAGAAGCTCCAATTCTTTGGCCACCTGATGTGAAAAGCCGACTCACTGGAAAAGACCCTGATGCTGGGAAAGATTGAGGGCAAGAGGAGAAGGGGGCGACAGAGTATGAAATGGTTGGATGGCATCATCAACTGAATGGAAGTGAGTCTGAACAAAGAGAGAGAGTGAAGGACGAGGAAGCCTGGCGTGCTGCAGTCCATAGGGTCACAACGAATCGGACACAACTGAGTGACCCAACAGCAACTATGATCCCCTGGAGTATTCTCAGAGCAGGAGCACCTGGGGGGCAACGTGGCAGCTGCCTCAGGCTATGATTTCAGATGGGTAAACAAGAACCTGACTAGAAATTTAAAAGGAAATCTTGGGGAAACTAGAGGACCCCAAGAGACTTTGAAAAGCTCTGACGTATTTCTAGGGCACAAAAGGTGATACAAGAAAGATCTGGAAAAGAGAAGTTCCCACTAACTCATTAACAGCTGACCTTGAAACCCTGCACAAAATGGAAGTAAAAGCTAAGACTGTCTTATAAACAACAAGTTTGAAGGCATGCCTTCTCACATAGATCCCCTAGGCATTTAAGAAACTTTTCTAAGTCACTGGCTGAAAACTAAATTGTGTTGGTACAGGGTCACTCCTAAAATTAAAAGTGAAGTGAAAGTCACTCAGTCGTGTCCGACTCTTTACCACCCCATGGACTATACAGTCCACGGAATTCTCCAGGCCAGAATACTGGAGTGGGTAGCCTATCCCTTCTCCAGTGGATCTTCCTGACCCAGGAATTGAACCAGGGTCTACTGCATTGCAGGCAGATTCTTTACCAACTGAGCTATCAAGGGAAGCCCAGATTTTAAAATGCCACCAGAGAACTTAGAGGCCAAACACTGGAAACAATATAGAATCTACAAGATTATGTCAGGAAAAACAGTAAACAAGTAAGAAGCACAAAGAAAAAAATTAACAAAAACCTAGCAAAAAATAAATATCTATCTGATGTTTGATTTATTTCAATACATTATTTAACTGTATAATTTTCTACAAAAAGTCATGACACATGTAAATAAGCAGGAAAATATATCACAAACAGAGGGAAAAAGCAGCCAAGAGAAAATGTCCTTGAGAAAGCCCAGATTTGGGACTTAATAGACACAGACTTTTGGTCTTTTAAAGAGAAAAACAATAAAGGACAGAAATGGTAGAGACCTAGTAGAAGCTGAAAAGATCAAGAAGAGGTGGAAAGAATACACAGAAGAACTGTACAAAAAAAAAAAATCTTAATGAGCCAGACAACCACGATGGTGTGGTCAGTCACCCAGAGCCAGACATTCTGGAGTGTGAAGTGAGGTGGGCCTTAGGAAATCCACTGTCAATAAAGCAGGTGGATGCAAAGGAATTTCAGCAGAGCTATTCAAAACCCTAAAAGATGATGCTATCGACATGTTACACGCAATATGTCAGAAAATCTGGAAGACCCAGAACTGGCCACAGGACTGAAACCCTGGCCACAGGAAAAGGTCAATCCTCATCCCAGTTTCCAAGAAGGGCAGTACTAAAGAATGTTCAGACCAGTGGACAATTGCACTCATCTCCTCATGCTTAAAATCTTGCATGCTAGACTTCAGCATTATGCAAACCAAGAACTTCCAGACATCCAAGCAGGGTTTAGAAAAGGCAGAGGAACCAGAGATCAGATCGTCAACATTCACCGGATCATATAGAAAGCCAGGGAATTTCAGAAAAACATCTACCTCTGTTTCACAGACTATGCTAAAGCCTTTGACTGTGTGGATCATTACAAACTGTGGAAAGCTCTTACAGAGATGGGAATATCAGACCATCTTACCTGTCTTCTGAGAAACTTGTCCGTAGGTCAAGAAGCAACAGTTAGAACCCTGTATGGAACAACTGATTGGTTCAGGGTTAAGAAAGGAGTAAGACAGGGCTGTCTGTTGTCACCCTGTTTATTTAACCTACATGCTGAGTACATCATGAGACATGCCAGGCTGCATGAGTTACGAGCTGGAATCAAGATTGCTGGGAGAAACATCAACAACCTCAGATATGTATGCGGATGATATCACTCTAATGGCAGAAAGTGAAGAGGAACTGAAGAGCCTCTTATGAGGGTGGAGGAGGAGAGTGAAAGAGCTGGCTGAAGACTGAATATTAAAAAAAAACTAAGATCATGGCATTCAGCCCCATTACTTCATGGCAAATAGAAGGGGGGAAGGTAGTAGTAGTGACAGATTTCCTCTTCTTGGGCTTTCAAATCACTGTGAATGGTGACTGTAGCCATGAAATCAGGAGATGATTGCTTCTCGGCAGGAAAGCTATGACAAATCTAGACAGTGTGTTGAAAAGCAGAGACATTACTCTGCTGACAAAGGTCTGTATGATAAAGGCTATGATCTTCCCAGTGGTCACATATGGTTATGAGAGCTGGACTGTAAAGAAGGCAGAGCACCTAAGACTTGATGCCTTTGAACTGTGGTGCTGGAGAAGACTCCGATGAGTCCCTTGGACAGTGAGATCCAACCAGTCAATCTTATAGGACATCAACCCTGAACATTCATTGGAAGGACTGATGCTGAAGCTGAAACTCCAGTATTTTGGTCACCTGATGCTAACAGGTAACTCATTGGAAAAGTCCCTGATGGTGGGAAAGATTGAGGGCAGAAGGAGAAGAGGGCATCAGAGGATGAGATGGCTGGATGGCATCACCAATGCAATGAACATGAATTTGGGCAAATTCCAGCATATGGTGAGGGACAGGGAGGCCTGGCGTGCTATGGTCCACGGGTTCACAAAGAACTGGACACCACTGGGTGACTGAACAACAAAAGACACATACTTAAAATCAGTTATTGTAAATATGTTTAAAAATTAATGGATGTCTAGAGAATTAAAAGAAAGTGTGAAAATGATGTTTCATCAAATAGTACCAATAAAGAGAAACAGAAAAATAATTGAAGTTCTGAAGTTAGAAGGTGCAAAAATTACATGAACAATTCACTGTAGGGGTTCAACTACAGATGTAAACTAGCAGAAGAAATAAACAGTGACCCTAAAGACGTATCAATACAGATTATTCAGTTTGTGGATAAGAAAAAAGAACAAAGAAAAATTAACAGCATGTCAGATGCCTATGGGACACCATCAAACAGACCTATATACACATAGTGTGAGTTGCGCAGAAAGAGAAAGGAGCAGAAAATACTAAAGAAATAATTGTCTTAAATTTCCTGAATATTATGTAAAATATTAATCCATACATCCATGATGCTCAACAAACTCCAAGCAGAATTTATTTACAGAGAGTTACACCTAGGCATGCCACAGTCAAACTGACCAAAGTCAAAGACAAAAAGAAAATCTTGAAAGTATTAACAGAAAAATGGCATCATGCTTAAAGAATCCTTAATAAGATAAAAGCTGATTTCTCATCAGAAACCATGAGAACAGTGAAATGACACCTCTAAGTGTTGAAAGAAAAAAACTATTAACCAAGAATTCTATATCCAGCTAAACTCTGCTTTACAATGTAGAGGAAATTAAGACATTCCTAGATAAATCCAGATGGCACTAGTGGTAAAGAAGCCACCTGCCAATGCAGGAGATGTAACAGACGTGGGCTCGATCCCTGGGTGGAAAAGATCCCCTGAAGGAGGACAAGGCAATCCACTTGAGTATTCTTGCCTGGGGAATCCCATGGACAGAGGAGCCTGCTGGGATACAGTCCATACGGTCACAAACAACTGCACACAACTGAAGTGAATTAGCATGCACAGATAAACTCTGATGGAATCTGTCACTAGCAGATCTATCTTGCAAGAAATGTTAAAGGGATTCTTTCAGTCTGAAAAGGACAGTAAAAGGTTATTTGAATCCACATGAAGAAATGAAGAACACTGGTAAATGTAATTCCACAGGAAAATACACAAAAGAATAAATATGTTTTTGTAATCTCTAAGAGATAATAAAATAAAGCAAGAATTATAAAATTGAATTATAGGTTTGTAATATATGATGCAATTTATACGACAGTAGTGGTAAAAACGGAGAAGGCAATGGCAACCCACTCCAGTGTTCTTGCCTGGAGAATCCCAGGGACAGTGGAGCCGGGTGGGCTGCCATCTATGGGGTCGCACAGAGTCAGACACGACTGAAGCGACTTAGCAGCGGCAGCAGCAGCAGTGGTAAAAAGGAATGACAGAAAGGGAGATTTACAAGAGCAATTTCCTGAATACTACTGAAATTAAGTTAGTTTTAATTTGAACTAGATTGTCACAAATTAAAATGGTAACTGTAATCCTTACTATAAACAGTAAGAACACAATTCAAAGATATAATCAAAGAAATGACCTGGGCAATTAAACAGTAAACTAGAAAATATTTAACACAAAAGAAAGCAACAATTGTAGAGGAAATAAAAAGGCACAAGACATAAAAATCACACAGTAAAATCCTATTTATTAGTTATTAGTCACTGAATTAAATGTAAATAGATTAAACACTCTATTTATATTTGGAAGAATGGGGAAAAATACGAGTCAACTATATGCTGTCTACAAGACACACACTAAACTCAAAGACCAAAGAGGCTGAAAGCAAAAGGAAGCAAACTGAGGTACTCTGTAAGCATCAACTCAAGAGGTATTTGGAGCAGCTACACCAACATCAGACAATATAACCTTTAAAACAGAAGTTGTTACTAGAGACAAAGAAATATATTTTATAATGGTAAGAGGGTCAATCCATTAGGAAGACAAAATGATTATAAACAAACATGCATCTTATACCAAAAGACCAAAATGCACAAAGGAAAACTGACAGAATTGAGTAAACAATAATTCAACAATCAATTGGAGACTTCAATACCACACTTTCAATAATAGATATAAATCAGAAAACCAAGAAAAAGTGCAATACTTCAACTATGAAGTGATTATACCTCATAGACATCTATGGAATACTCCACACAGCAAGAAAATACATATACTTCTAAGAAAATGCATATACTTTTCAAGTACACATAGAATATTTTCTATGGCAGATCATAAAGCATTTTCGTAGAGCAGTAAGTCATAAAACAATCCTCAGTAAATTTAAAAGGACTAATATGATACAAAGAATGTTCTCTGACCACAATGGTACTATATTATAGACAGCAGAATATTTAAGAAATTCATAAATAAGTGGCAATTAAATTACACATTCCTAAATAACAAACAGATGGAAGAAGAAATAAAAAGGAAATGATTCTTTGAGATGAATGCAAATGGAAACATAACATACAACTTACAGGATGCACCTAAAATAGTGCTTAGAGGAAAAATAATATTGTAAACGGCTACATTAAAAGATTTCAAATCAGTTGCTTTGCCTTCCACCTTAAGAAACTAGAATTTTAATGGGAAACTAAACCCAAAGAAAGAAAAAGGAATCAAATAATAAACACCAGACTGGAAGTAAAATAAAGAATTAAAGGGGTGGGAGGTAGGAGAGAGGTTCAAGAGACAGGGGACATATGTATACCTATTGATTCAAGTTGATGTATGGCAGAAGTCAGTACAATATTATAAGCAACTATCATTCAATTAAAATTAAACTTAAAAAAATTAAACTTTAAAAAATAATTAAAAATAGAGACAATCAACAAAACTAAAAGTTGAATTCTTTGAAAAAATCAACCAAATTGATAAAACTTTAGCTAGATTGACCAAAAAAAGGAAGACTCAAATTATTAAAATCAATAATGAAAGAAAACATCACTACAGAACTTGCAGAAATAGAGAGAGTCATAAAGGAATACTATAATGAAGAAAAACAGAAAGCTTTCCCCCCTAACATGAGGAACTTTAAAAAAGATTAAAACACATAGGAATCAACTTAACAAAGGCACTTCAAGACTTGTACTCTGAAAAAAAATACAAAAACTGTTGTAAGGAATTAAAGAAGATCTAAATAAATGTAAAGACATTTTATGCTCATGATTCTAAGACTGAATATTGTTAAATGGTAATACTCCACAAATTGATCTACTGATTCAAAACAACCTCTATCAAAATCCTAACTCAGTATTTTTGAGAAATACAAGCTGATCCTAAAAGTTACATGGATAGGCCAGGGACCAAAATGGTGTTGAAAAAGAACAACAAATTTAAAGACCTCACACTTTAAATTTCAATACTTACTACAAAGCTACAGTAATTAAAACTGTATAGCACTAGCATAAGAACAGAAATAGAGATCAATGGAATGGAATCATAGAAAAAAATTTATGGTCAGTTACACTTATATTTATAGCTACGTTTCAACAGAAGTGATAAGAAAATTAATTGAGGGAAAAAACAATCTTTTGAATAAGTGATGCTATGAAACTGGATATCCACATTCAAAAGAGTGAAGTTGGACCTCTACCTCACACATTATGCAAAAATCAATTCTAAATAATCATACACTTAAGTATAAAACTACAACTGTCAACCTTTTAGGAAAAAAAAATAACTGTGTGACTTAGCTATCTTATATAGGATACCAAGACCACAAGAAAGATAAATTAGAATACATCATGGTGAAAAATTTTGTGCTGCAATTGATAGCATCAAGAAAGTGAGAAGAAAACCCACAGACAGAACTTATGCTAATGTTTATCAAAGACAGCTGTATCCAGAATATGTAAAGCGGGCTTCCCTGGTGGCTCAGCTGGTAAAGAATCTGTCTGCATTGCAGGAGACTTGGATTCAATCCCTGGGTTGGGAAGATCCCCTGGAGAAGGGAAAGGCTACCCACTCCAATATTCTGGCCTGGAGAATTCCATGGACTGTATAGTCTGTGGGATCGCAAAGAGTCGGACACGACTGAGTGACTTTCACGTCACTATCAGTTATAAAGGTCTTTTTCATATTGATCTGAAAGCTGCCTCTTCCTGCATTCACCCGTGGTGTGTTTTTCAATGTTACCTTCTTTCCTATGTGTCTTTTGGTTGTGCTGAGTCTTCACTGCTGAATGGACTCTGCCTTAGTTGCAGCGAGCAGGGGCTACCCTCTAGCTGTGGTACACGGGTTTCTCTTTGTGGGGGCTTCTCTTGTTGCAGGTTCAGGAATTGTGGCCCAGGCTTAGCTGCTCTGAGGCACGTGGGATCTTTCTGGATTAGGGACTGAACTCATGTCTCCTGCATTTGCAGGCGTCTTCTTTACCACTGGGCCACCAGGGAAGCTCACTCATGGTGTCTAGAGGGAGGTGCCATATGTACACGTGTAGCTGATTCATGTTGATGTATGGCAGAAACCATCACAATATTGTAAAGTAACTATCCTCCAATTAAAAATAAAATATAATTAAAATAAATAAATAACTAAAAATAACCTCCAGAGTCATCTGAATTTGCCTCAGCAGAAGGGCCACACAAAGCCCAAATCTAGTGCTCAGACATGTGTTTAACAGTGTTTTAAACAGAGATTTTTTTTTCATTTATTTTTATTAGTTGGAGGCTAATTACTTTACAATATTGTAGTGGGTTTTGTCATACATTGACATGAATCAGCCATGAATTTACATGTGTTCCCCATCCCGATCCCCCCTCCCACCTCCCTCTCTACCCGCTTCCTCTGGGTCTTCCCAATGCACCAGGCCCGAGCACTTGTCTCATGCATCCAACCTGGGCTGGTGATCTCAAACAGAGATTTTAAAATAGAAAGTATTGAAAGATGAGAAACCTGTAAATTCTGAACTTGAATTTCCAAACTGCAATAATCAGATGGAGCTGAGAAGTATCTGCTTGCCTTTAGATGGGACTCACTCTATCTAGAATGGGCTTCCCCGGTGGCTCAGTTGTAAAAAGTCCACCTGCCAAGCAGGAGACGTGGGTTCAATCCCTTGGTCTAGAAGATGCCCTCAAGAAGGAAAAGGCAACCCACTCCAGCATTCTTGCCTGGGAAATCCTCTGGACAGAGGAGCCTGGTGGGCTACAGTCCATGGGTAACAAAAAAGTCAGATGCGACTGAGCGACTAAACAACGACGACTCTATCTAGTAAGCCACAGCCCTCACCTCTCCACACTGCATTTTTTAAAAGTGCATAGGGTAGCAACTATAGCTATTGCCACTGATTTCAAAGGTTTCAATTTGGTTAAAAAAAATTTTTTTTTGAGTAGCAACTACAGAGAATTCCAGAAAAACATCTACTTCTGCTTTATTGATTACACCAAAGCCTGTGACTGTGGGAATCACAGCAAACTGTGGAAAATTCTTCAAGAGATGGGAATGCCTGACCACCTGACCTGCCTCCTGAGAAATCTGTATGCAGGACAAGAGTAACAGTTAGAAATGGACATAGAATAACAGATTGGCTCCAAATCGGGAAAGGAGTATGCCAAGGCTGTATATTGTCACCCTGTTTATTTAACTTATATGCAGAGTATATCATGTGAAATGCCGGGCTGGATGAAGCACAAGCTGGAATCAAGACTGCCGGGAGAAATATCAACAACCTCAGATATACAGATAACACCACCCTTATGGCAGAAAGTGAAGAAGAACTAAAGAGCCTCTTGATGAAAGTGAAAGAGGAGAGTGAAAAAGCTAGCTTAAAACTCAACATTCAAAAAACAAAGATCACGGCATCTGGTCCCATCACTTCATGGCAAATAGATGGAGAAACAATGCAAAGAGTGACAGACTTTATCTTCTTGGACTCTAAAATCACTGCAAATGGTGACTGAAGTCATGAAATTAAAAGATATGTGCTCCATGGAAGAAAAGCTTTGGTCAATCTAGACAGTATATTAAAAAGCAGAGACATTACTTTGCTGACAAAGGTCCGTATAGTCAAAGCTATAGTTTTTCCAGTAGTCATGTATGGATGTGAAAGCTGGACTATAAAGAAAGTTGAGCACTGAAGAATTGATGCTTTTGAACTGTGGTGTTGGAGAAGACTCTTGAGAGTCCCTTGAACTGCGAGGAGATCAAATCAGTCAATCCTAAAGGAAATCAGTCTTGAATATTCATTGAAAGGACTGATGCTGAAGCTGAAGTGTCAGTACTTTGGCCACCTGATGTGAAAAGAGCTGACTCATTGGAAAAGACCTGATGCTGGGAAAAACTGAAGGCAGGAGGATAAGGGGATGACAGAGGATGAGATGGTCGGATGGCATCACCGACTCAATGGACATGAGTTTGGGTAAACTCCAGGAGTTGGTGATGGACAGGGAGGCCTGGCATGCTGCAGTCTATGGGGTCGCAGAGAGTCGGACACGACTGAGCAACTGAAGGGAACTGACTGAACTACAAACACAGGTGCTCCAAGAAGCCAGACATGGCTTATCAATGAGCACAGCAGGTGTATGTAACAGGGAGCGGTGAAGACTGTGGCTCACAGACAGTATATAAAGTAGGGAGACACAACTCAAATTAATATACGACTGGCCTAGATAGGAATTCACAGGATGAAGATAGTTTTTATCAATAAAAGTTACCAGAGTACTTTTTACAACTCTCCCAGGTGGCACCAGTGGTAAAGAAGCTGCCTGCAATGCAGGAGACTTAAGGGACGCAGGTTCAATCCCTGGTTTGGGAAGAGCCCCTGGAGGAGGAAGTGGCAATGCACTCCAGTCTTGCCTGGAGAAGCCCACGGACACAGAAGCCTGGTGGGCTATAGTCCATGGGATTGCAAGGGGTCAGACACAACTGAATTGACTTAGCACGCACGCAAGACCAAAGAAGCCATTCAAGACAGAGGGAAAACCCAGGCCCACAGCCTGGCTTCAAAAAAGCAGTGGAGATAAACCGAATAAATTTCTCTGGTCATTGTGCCCCACAAGTTCTTCATTCAGTGCAATTGTTACTAAGAGAGTGTGTGTGTTTTCAGATATATTATGTAGTTACTGACCATCTTAAATGCCTCATCCTCTGTTTTATAAACTTTCAAATACTTCTCAAAAAAGAGGTTGACATAACATTGTCTTACTTCATCAGGAACTTTGGGTGAGGATTCTGATGCTCCTAAAGCCTGCTTCCGATGAGCCACCTTGTATTTCACCATCTTGAGAAATATAAAATTACTGATTAGAAGAAAAAAGAATATGTGTGTTTTATTTACCCCTAGACACATTCCAACCATGTGTCTAGGGGTAAAGCTATCTTAGGTGAGCTTTATGTCAAAATTAAATTTAAAAATTATTTCAAGTTTTAAATTCATTAGAAGTAGAATAAATGCAAGGTATAAATTATCTATACTCATAAAAGAGGAAATGAGATGGCTGCCTATACGGCCACCATTTTTTTTTTAACTTTTTATTTTGTATTGGAGTAGAGCCGATTATGGAGAATGGCAACCCACTCTGGTATTTTTGCCTGAGAAATCCTGTGGACAGAGGATTTCTGGCAGGCTATATAGTCCATGGGGTCGCAAAGAGTCAGGCATGACTGAACACAGCCGATGAACAACGTGATAGTTTCAGGTGTGTCCACCATTATTAAAGCTGATCTGATTACCCTTCTAATCCCTCTGCTGCTTCCACATCCAGATTAGGTCCTCAGATCAGCATGTAAGAAGGTGCGTAGTTTATCATTCTTAAAACAAATATATATCCTAATGCCTTTAAGTTACCATTGTGTTGGGAAAAAATGTTTGGACTTAAAATTTATGAAAGATCCATGCATGTTCAATATTAAAATGACCACAACTAGGGGCTTCCCTGGTGGCTCAGTGGTAAAGAATACACCTGCAATGCCAGAGACACAGGTTCGACCCCTGATCCAGGAAGATGCCACATGCTGCAGAGCAACTAAGCCTAGGCACCACAACCAGCTCTAAGCCCACACGCCACAAGTACCGAAGCCCGAGTTCTGCAACAAGAGGAGCCACTGCAATGGAAAGCCTGCCCGCCACAGCAGGAGAGAAGCCCCTGCTCACACAACTAGAGAAGAGCTCATGCAGCAACGAAGACCCAGCACAGTCAAAAATAAATAAATGAAAGTTCAAATGATCCCAGCCAGAAACAAGGTGAGCATTCCTTCTGAAGGACTTTATGAGACTGTGGGAATTCGAGGATGAGTTAATCTACCTCACTTTTAGGGAGGGGAAAAAAACCTTAAAACTGACAGTTTCCTGACAAAGAACACTTGGTAAAAAGAAAAAAAATCACTGCCACAAGTAAGGGAAAAATGACTAAAGAGGTAAGGCTGTACTATCTTATTACTTGTGGGCATTATTTTCTGAAGGTCTGTATCTCTCTGTCACATACCCCGGTATCTCTCTCAAATACTTACACATATACACCCCTCACTTCATGTGCCTTGAAAGGCACATTCCAATATCAATCTCTGCTCTGAAAAAAATCTGAGATGGCTTAAATCAATCATAGCTATAGACGCAGGGTGCTTCCCAGGTGGCTCCGTGGTAAAGAATCCACCTGCCAACGCAGGAGACTTGGGGGGCTCGATCCCTGGGTTGGGAAGATCCCCTGGAGCAGGAAATGGCAAGCCACTCCAGTATTCTTGCCTGGGAAATCCCATGGACAGAGGATCCTGAAGGGCTACAGTCTATAGTGTTGCAAAGAGTCAGACATGACTGAGCAACTGAGCACACACACAGGTCTGAAAAAAATATGCCTAACATTTCCAAAGACGCACGTGTGCACATTCAGCAGCTGTTATGTACGACTCTTTGCAATCCCATGGAATGTAGCCCGCCAGGAAAACCAAATTAACGAAAGTGACAAATAGGCATAAATAACTCTATTTAAGGGTCACCAAAAAAGGTTAAAATTTCTCTTCAGTAGTTTTGGCATTTATCTGAATTAGAGATCTTCAAGAGAGAAGAATACAGCCACCCTTTAAGGGGATCAATATGTGGGCAGAATAAGACAGTTTTTAGAGATAAACTTCTCGTCCTCAGACTGAGTTTATAGTACCTTAACAGGAAAAGAAGCAATAGTTTTCACAGCAATGTGTGATCTGTTTGGCTTTGCAATTGGATTTTCCTTTGAAGGAACTACATCCTCATGAAGGCTGCTTGATGTACATGAATTTTCTAAGAAGTTTAAAATGAATGAGAGAAAAAGGAAAACGTGTATTTTAATGTCATTAGTTGCACATGATTTGAGTTTATTTTAACCATCAACTCAGAATTTCACGATGCCTTGCTTATAGGCTTGAGGTATTAATATGTAATCTTCCCTTGAAGAAAACAAAATGCAAAAGGATTCCAAGTGACCAGATCCAGGATAACCTAGAAGAGCAAATTTATAAAGCAACTTGCTTCATGTAAGAATGCATGCAAAATATGACTATTTATTGCCTAACATATAAACATCATGCCAATAATATTATTTCATGTAAAGCTTTAGGTGATATAATTGGTAATATACGGACTTTATAGAAAATATTTTTTAAAATAAAGTAAAATTTAATTTATTAAATAATTGGCTAAAAAAAGATTTTCTCATACCTCCTAAGGCTTTCCTCCGGCTCTGAAAGGCTGGACATACAAAGGTATTTTTCTTCTGTTCTGAAGTGGCAGGATCAAAAGTCTGCCCATCCTTAATGGCAGTCATTGTCTGCACTATTCGTTCGGTCTGATAGATCCCAGTGTGACTAATTAGTGACAGGATTAGTCCCCTGAACAGTGATCTGTTTTCAGGTTGATATCTATAAACATCAACAAAATACAAAGAAAACTGATTTTAAAAATTGATAAGATGGATAATTTCAAGTTCCTCTTTGCACAAAAGCTCTTTGGAAATGCCTACATTTATGATACTACACGGGCTTCCCAGGTGGCTCAGTGGTAAAGAACATGGCCTGCCAATACAGGAGACACAGGTTCGATCCTTGGGTCAGGAAGATCCCCTAGAGAAGGGAATGGCAACCCACTCCAGTATTCTTGCCTGGGGAATTCCATGGACAGAGGAGCCTGGACAGAGCCCTGGGGTTGCAGAGTCAGACATGACTAAGTGAACATGCGTGCATCATACTACATGTGCTCTAACACACACAGAACTGGAGTAACCACAGAAATAAGTTGAAATAATAAAACTGAACAACTATTTAAGCATATGATAAATTTTTCTTGAAATAAGAAAGAAAATAAAATTTTATAAGAAAAAGACACTTTGTCTGCAGGTAGAAGTGTTAATAAGACATATTCTACTCAAGTTACTGGAATTCAAAGTTAAGAAGAGAATCCTCTAGATAGCCAGGCAAACTTATCAGGTGACCCACACTGGGGGTAATAGCAAGGTAGCATCAGACTTCTTCACAGCAACGTTCATTACTAGAAGGGAACATATCACAAAATGTTCAGCTTCACTAGTAATCAAAGAAATGTAATACAAAATAAGGAAATAAAATTTCACTCATATTTACAGGTTTAAAAAAAATAATATCCACTTTTTGTAAGGTTTGTGGGGAGGGGACTCTGAACACCGTAGGACTGTAAACTGTCACAACCCTTCTAGAAGGCAAAATGGCAATGTATTTTTTAAGCAATAAAAATATTTATCTTTTGTCCAGTTACTTCCATGTGTAAGAATTTATTTTTAAAAAATCACTGATAAAACCAGCAATCATTTAAATATAAGAATCTGGAGAGATACTATATGCACAGTAAAATGAAAACTATAAATATCACAGCATTTGCAATGAACAGGAAACAAGATTAGCCTCCAGGAAAGCTTTTTTCATAAGACAGAAGGGGAGAGAAACTAGTTTAGTAAATATCTGTAATATCTGGCTGTGGGATAGGCAAGCATTCACTACCTCCAGTTCATGGACATGGGAAATGAAAACACAGAGAAATTAAATAATTTGTTCAAAGACATTCAACTCTTCTGAGAAGAACTGGAATTCAAGCTGTTATCTGTGACTTGAAAGCATAAATTCTTCTTATGACATGCAAAAGATTCTACTGTGAGTATATACCAAGTACAGGTAACACAGAGATGAGTGCAGAGAAATACAGTTTGCATTAAATAACATTTTTACATCTCATAAAGGAACTTCAACATTTATAATTAAATTTATAAGAGGTTCAAATTACTTTTGAAAAAGTACAGTCAAGTCCCCTTACTCACTCTAGTTAAGTTCGATAGAGTCTCACAAACAAGGGATTAGAGAATACCAAACCACTGCTTCTAGCTGCAGGTATCTGTCACAACAGCTGCATCAGTCAATACATAACCTTGCGATATGTGTGTTTCTGTTTAAAAACACTTCATTTAGTAGGCTGCTGGTTAATACTGAATTTGTGGTCAGCAGCACTAATAACATGCCTGAACAAAGTTGTTTAACACACATTTTCTCTGTCAGGCACAGTGCAACCTTCTTGCTCCAAGAAACAGTAGAGAGGACTCTACTTGGAGACCATTTTAAATTACAAAATCACCAACAAAGCACACGAAAATGCAGAAAACACAGCACTAAATAGACTCAGATAAGATTAACGGTATGACCACTGCACCAGAAGGCCATGTTGCAGTGTTTAGTCTTAGCTGGGAATGTGTATGCCAGGGAATTCAATTTTTTTCTTTTTTTTTTTTTTTGCCACTGTATGTGTCTACAGAGGACCACAAAAGCATAAGTATTGATTTTAAAGAGACAAATTCATTTTACTGCAGATGAATCTGCAAAAACAGAATCTGAAAATAATGAAGATTGACCATATTAATTTATACTTCAAAGGTTATACAAAAACAATATACCTGCTTTTAATGAAAATGTTAGATAATGGGGAAAAATGAAGGTTTTGAAAAATGCTTACAAGTAGGCAATGTATTTATTGACTGCCCGCTTGTGCCCCCTAGTGGATAAAAGGTAACAAGTACTAGAATATACTTAAAGCTTGAAATGACAAAGTGTGTAACTTTATATTAAGTGCTACGAGAAAGCCAGATGCTTCCAGAAAGCCAGAGGCAGGGAGGGAGGGAGGGGGGAGAGAAAGAGAAACAGAATGACTCACATCAACCTTGGCAGTGTGTGCAATTCTCCTTTTTGGTCCAGAAATGTTTTGGTAATACAGCATATCTAATTCCATTTGCTTTCCTGAAGCCTAGTGGCAAACGATAAGAGTTATCCAATTTCAGTGTAGTAAAAGCAGATTTATCATGTTTCCTGAAGAGCCACAGAAATCCAAAATACAAAACACTGGGCAAATTATTAAAAAACAATTCACAAAAAAATAACTTATTTTGGATAATTTGACATAAATAGATATTCCTATAAAAGATTCCTCTAATTTGACAGATCAACTCTCAGTTACTGTACATAATACCATGGCCTCTGGAAACTGTCAGGCTTGCAAGATGTAATGCCTGGCCACTTACCAAGGTTTAGCCTTGTCATTCTAATACATTATTAATTATAATATTATATTTCATTATTTTAATAAATAAATGTTATTTAAATAAAAAATTTATTTTTATTATAGTATCTTAATATATAATAGATGGTATATATATTTTATAAAGTTTAGAATATAGAGAATGTGTATTTAAGAGAAACACTTTTAGGAAAAGGATTAAAAGAGTAAGTGACAACCTGTTTAGTAGTCTCTCCCTCATGATCATGGCTTTGTGTGAACTCACTGAAAATTCGAAGATATTCCTTCATAGTGTTATCAGAATCAGAGGGAGTGTCATCCCCAGTATATTCCTTATCTAAACCAAATTCAACTGCCGTCTTCAAAAATAGTCAAGTCTTGACTATCATCTGGTGCTGTCAGAACTCTTTCAAATGATCGTCTAAATAAGAGAACTGGAGTTGGCTTGGTGAAGACAGCGTTCGGTCTCTTCTTGTTGCGTATCATCAGTTGTCTTTACATGTCTTGCCCTCTTTGGATACCTTTCACTATGACTTCCTGTCTGGATTTCTTTGTCCCTGGGAGGGGCATAAGACATATTTTCTCCTGAAATGCAGACATGCATCTTCTCACCACCAAAGCTTCCCATCTTAGAAATGTGGTTCTGAACACCACACATGTTTATCTTAGTTTTAATATCTCGTGAGGTTTTCATGAGTGATCTTGATGGTTCTGGCTTCTTACTGTCATCTTCTCTGTGTGTGGTTAGTTGGGTTTCATCTATTTTTTTCCTCTTCTATGCCACTGATCTGAAGATTTCTTTCCTCCATTGGCACTAGCTGTACCCTCTCCTCCATATTCTGATATTTAAAGCCTCTGAAATTAATGTAGTTTTATTGTTGAGCTTTAAAGCATTTAGATTTCCTAGAAACAGGAATGATTGGAGGTACATCCATTACAAGGTCATCTTCATCAGAATCTTGAAGATTTATTTTAATTCTTATGGGCGAAACATAAGGTCTTTGACTCTCCAGGGACTTGCAGCAATTGTTATCCACAGATTTTTCCAGAAGGACTGACTGTCAGTCTCACCCTGCCTTCCTTTAGATGTCCAAGCAGTGCTACCGAGTAATTGAGCAAGGGATCATACTCAAGGTCAGTTGCCGGACATGCGTGGTCCATCAGGTACTTTGTAGGCTGACTCTCTTTGATTTTTGATGGTTCCTTCCACTTGTGGGAAGAGGCTGTTTTCTGGAAAACCTTGTTTCACATTTGTCACTCAAGGAGGCCATAGGGCTTTGCGATAGCTCTTCAAGTGCTGAAGTAAACCTGGGGAGCATCTTCTGCTTTTCTTCAACTTCAGTCTTGACTGAGTTGATTTCTTTGTTGATTCTTTCCAATTGTTCCATAGTCGTGCCTAGAGTTGTTAATGGGAGATAAGTTTATCTTTAAACATCACTCAAGATGAAGTGCAGACCCCAAAATATCCTGGACAAAGAGCTTTCCTATCACAGGGACAGTAACTTTCCCAAACCCAGCCTTAAACATAGGAACTGTTGACGAACAGGTCAGTTCTTGGAATAAGGACAACGAATATCACTGATTAAGCCTTTCAAATGTCTAGCTCATTCCTATGACTGATTAAAATATTCACGTCTTATTACCAGCATAGCTACTTATCTGTGTGACAGATGTCATGCCTATACATATTAAACTGTGTCAAATATGACATGATTTGGATATACACTATTCACCTTATTATTTACCAGGCAGTGACAATTTGGCAACGTTCAAAGAGCCGAATGCTGCTTACACGGAACTGTACAGTCTCACCAATACATCTCCACCATCGTAAGAAAAAGTTTTTTTTTTAAAGCATGAGTCTTTTAATTCGGTGGTTCTCAACATTCTCACTAAGGTCCTAAGGTCCCTTCTGTCCTACAGAATGCGTCAAACACAAAATGAAGCAAAACACACCGTTCCACAACCAACCATTAAAAAAATCTTAAAAAAAAAAAAATTAACAAATAAAACTCGAAAGCAGCTGGATCCACACTCCTGAGGAAACCCAGAACAGTGCCAAGAGATAAGGCTGCCAGCCATGGCCCTTCACAATACCTGGCAGGTCCTTCCTGACTTTTTAAATAAGGAAATTACCATCTCTTCCCTCTTTCCAAGATACACTTTCCAATGTCAATTACGGCATAATTTACACACTTCTCCCTTCTTGAAAACAAGAGATTTCAGATATGAGATATCGTCCAAATTACACTTTTTAAACCTCTTAATTTATTTTAGATAACTTACACCTTTTGATAACACACACGTGCTTCCTCTTTACACAATGAGCTTTCCTTTGGCTCAGGAGCCTTTCACTTTACCATTCTCTATTAAGAAATTAACTCTATTGAAAGGCAAAGCAAAGCGTGTGACAAAGGTGTGGGGCATTTTGATGGAGAAGGAAAAAGGCGAAGAGCAGGCATAAGCATGAGAATTAACCTACGATTCAAATGTAACTATTTCTAATTTTTCTTGAAAGAAACTTGTAAGGGGAAGTAAACTCTGGGTAACCAGCCAGAACTGCATTTCGGCATAAGCTGGGTTTTATTTGGTTGCCATGATTCAGGAAAGGACGTTTAAGCAGTGCGTTGGGGTGCTATGGGAGCTGGGTGGGAGGGGGGAAAGAATATTATTTCCCTCCATGTCAGAATTTAAAATGATTCTGCTCCACCAGAAGCTAGACTTGGAGGGCAAATTTTGAAGTCAGAGGCAGACTTACCACCTTTGCTCAGGCTAGAGGCGATTGGGAAGAGCTTCTTCTGATTTGTAACTACCCCTTGCCACAAGCCGGGTTCCACCCCACCCACCACCTTTTACCAGAGCTCAGGAAACTCCTTAGATAAGTCCACACTGGGGACGGGCGGCAGAGAGCGAGGATAAACCCACAGAACACGGCGCACGTGCACCTTGCAACCAGCAAACCAGGATCCCGCGAATGCGGAGCAGGAAACTAACTGCACGCCTGCCCACGCGCTCCTCGCCCCGCCCCCCAGCCACGTGACCTTGGCCCCGCCCCTTGGCCGGAGCAGTGGGCGGGGCCACCTCGTAGGGCTGAGCGCTCCAGGTGAGCGCTCGGTTAGGCGGGCAGAGTTTCTCTCCGGATGGCCAGCCCAGTCTACCATCTTCCCAAATGTCCCTGGATGTCCCCACCTCCTGGCTTCAGGAACTGTGGGGCCACCCAAAAGGCTTCAGGAAAACACCCTCAAACAGCATCTCCATGGCACTCTCACTACTCGGTATGTCTCGATCTCCAACATACTTTAAGTGGGAGGGACAAGTGAGAGGGATTGAGGACTAGGTCTTATTCTCCTGATCCTAGAGTGCGATGCTGGGAAATTTTACTCATGGAGATTCTAACTACTTGGTTCCTCGTCCCAAGGCAAAGTCCTTGTTTCCCAGAACAGCCGCTCTATAGGAATTGCCCTTAAGTGGTGGTAAACAGCCCTCTTGGAGAGCTGGGGAAGGGGCAGGTTAAGAGCATCAGAGAAGGGAAACGCAGGGCTGTTTCTGAATAGGGGGAGAAACAAGTTTTAAAGGAACTGGTATTACTATGTCCTTTAAGAGGAAACAAACAGATCAGAGGTCTAGACAACCTGTATAGGAATTCCAGGTTTAATAGTGGCTTGGAGGGTCAGCAGGGGGCAAATGAGAAGACATGCCCCCTCCCAACACACATACACATCAGTCTGGGCTATAGGACTCTCTCCTCACATCTAGACTGGGGGAGAGGGGAGAAGAAAGTGACATCAGTAAGGACTATCAGACATTCTTCAGGCCCACTGCCCCAGTACATTGACTGCATTTTAAAATGATACCTACAAAGGTATCCACAAGTTATGTCAACGGAGGATGAGGAACCAATTTTGTTTTTTTGTTTTTTTGGGGGGGTGGGTGCATTTTAGCCATGAAAAGTGAAATTCACTCAGTCGTGTTAGACTCTTTGCAACTCCATGGACTGTAACACACCAGACTCCTGTATCCATGGAATTTCCCAGGCAACAATACTGGAGTGGGTTGCGATTCCCTTCTCCCAGGGATCTTCCCCGACCCAGGGATGGACCAGGTCTCCTGCATCACAGGCAGATTCTTTACCATAATAAATTTACCATACTATGTTAGGCATAGTAATGCTATATTGATTCACTTTCTCAAGCTGCAGTACTTTAGTACTGAAGACAAAAGTAACCCTTACACCTATTTCCAATCAAGAAAACTCCCGGGTTCTTCCAAGGGTTGGTGGAGGGAGAAGGTGGGAACGGTTGGTAGCCAACCCTTCCCCAAACCCACGTGACCTTCTTCCCACGAGCCCTTTCTCACCTATGAATTCACCATGGCTCCCGTGCATCCCGAGCACCTCCAAGCTGCTGCAGCTACCTGCCTCACTCAATTCCCACCGCATTTCCTGGTGCCTCAACCGGCAGTACAAACCCTGGCACCAACCCCTGGGCCTGGCAAAAGTAACCCACGGAACGTAGCATGGGCTACTGCTCGAGGTTCACCTCACCTGGCTCCGAAAACCCGCCTGCACTGCTGCGGCGACAGGACCAGGAAAAGGCGAACACCCGGCCTGCTACTACTTCTCCCGCCAGAGTACAGCCTTATATAGTCTGTGGCTGCTTGGAGGCGGTGCTTCGTAGCTTTTCCAGCCAATGGGCAGGCTGGAGCTGACGTCAGGGGAGGAAATAGGGGAGAGAAGGATGATTCTGAGAATGGATGGTAGGGTAGTGGCAGGTGAGTGTAGTGTGTGTGTGTGTGCGTCTGTCTTCTATAGGGAAGGAGGTTCATAGAGACCTAACCTACATTTAGGGAAAACAATCTCCCAAGAGCTGAAAGGACATTTGGGTTAAGGAATCTCCTGCCTTGTGGATGCCTACCTTGCTTCTAAACACCCTTTGACTTTTACTACAAGTCTTACTGTTAACCTTCATAGATCAGGGAGAGAACCTCAGTGTCAAAGCACATCTAAACTTTGCCTCTTTCTAGCAGGTGGTCTTAGGCAAGGTATCCAACTTAACCCAAGTTCTCCTTTCTTGGTCAGTCAAATAAACTTGTCTTGCATAGGGTGGTAGAACTCTATGTGATATAATGTATCAAAGTGTGTAGCATAAAGTAGGTGAGAATTTAGGAGGACAATGACACCACCCCAGTTCTTTCCCTCCCCATCATCCACACATATCCACAAAGGATCTGATAACATGTCTCTAAAATCCTTCCAGTTGAAACACTCCTAAAAGGGAAACAGTATCCCTATTCCATTGGTCTTCTCTGTAAACTGAAATACTACTAGGATAGATAGTTTCATAAGTCACTGATAACATAAATTAGTCTTTGAAATGCTTTCCCTGCCCCCAATACCACATACCAAGCATGGGTGCTTGGTGGGGAGAGAAAAGGAAGAGGCCTTAGCCCTAAAGTATTCAGGACCCATAAATCCCCCTCTAGGAAATTAGATGCTGGAATCCCTCCTTCCTTTCTCTTCTTCTGGAAAACAATGATATCTCAAATGGTTATGGATACTTTAAAAATGGAAAAAATATTTTCCCCTAAATCTTACAGTCCCATGAGAGCACCCTGATTTTGAAACAATTGAAGAATGCCAGGAGTCTCTAATACTAGTTTTGTCTCTTGATACGGCACACCTGTTTTGCCAGTAAGCACCAATGGGTATGTTCTTTTTGCTTTGGTGGTGGGGAGGGGCATAGAAGTGTTTGCCCCAAAATTCCCTAAAATGCCCACAGGTAAGTAAAAAAATGAAATACTCATATTTTAAAAAGAGCCAGCCTAGAATGAATACTTTGCATAAGTCACTTTCCAGGATCAATTTTTACTTGATGAATTTTTTCATCCTTATTTCCTTATATTTTTTCCATTAAATAGTTTTTATAGCTGAGAGAATTTTATTGAATATGCCCTCCTTTGAAGACACTGGAAAATTTGGTCTCAGCAGAGTTTCCAAATTATACTATGAACATCACAAAGATATTTTTTATGACAAAAATATGACAGTTGTCTAATCATCTGTGGGCTCCTCGCTGGGCTCCTCACTCTGAATCATGTCTGACTCCTCATTCTCCTCTGAGGCCGTGGAAGTCATGTCTGTCATCCTAGATTTTGACCTTGTGTCTGATTTCTTTAATTCTGAAGAAGTGGTGCCCCAAAACGTGCTGCTCTCAGCACTCTTAGAAAACGATGTGTCTGATACGCCTTCTGATGGATGAAAGTAAGATAGGGTGGCCAGTTCTGGGTTGACGGAGTATTCACCAGTCTGACATGCTTGTTTATATCTGAAAACAGAAGCATACATCAAGAACTGTTTTTGTGTGTGTTTGCAGCTTGACTTAGAAAAGCATCTTAAAATAATATATGAATTCTGTCCAATATATTGTCTGTTTATTATTACACTAGATAAATGAATGAAAAATGTTAGACCCTACACAGATGTACTATTTAGAACAGAGTTCATAATCCCTTTTGTTTCAAGGCTATTGAAAAAGAATGCATTAGCTTCTCTATCACCTTCCCAATTGACTAGGGTTGTTTCTATCTCTAGATGATTATATAAAATATTGAGGACAAGTTCAAGTGGGATACTCCCTGAGAGACAGCTCCATGGTTCGTTCCAAATAGAGGCAAGGGAGCCAAACTGAATACCTTATAAACTTGGGAGTCATGTTTGCCCAGCCCTCTACTGAGGAAAGGAGAGTGGGAGTTTCCTGTCGTGTTTTAAAGGCTCCGGAGGTCTGTGTTAGACTTACTTCATCATCTTCATTTTGTATAGCATGGCACTACAGATCGCCAAGAGGACCACAAAGAGGAAGAGGGTCATCAGTGAGATGCCCAGCATTAGTTTTAACTTGGCTTCCTGTATTCTTGCCGTGTTGTCTTCCCCTGTGGCATTCACATCGGAGTCTGAGAGGAAAGAAAGAAAACGCAGTGGGAAAGAGTGACTGTGTTCAGCAAGCTTTTCTGGAGGAATAAGGATCACAATGCAACTGAAGAGATCACTGCATACTTCCCTCTACCTTCCTGCGATGCAAAGGACAAGGCTATCGGCGCTTCCTATGGACAAAGACTCTCAACTTTTTTTTTTTTTTACCTTTCCCCTTCACAGCAATCTTGGAGGAGCTGACCCTCACTCCATTTTCCAGGATCACAGAAGTTTACGGGTTTGCCCTCGGCACACAGCTAGTAAGTGGCAAAATCTGGTATCAAATCCAGGGGACCAGATGTTAAAACATGTATCAGCCTTCCTCCTTGTATAATTAAAAACCAATCCAAGACTCGGAAGAGATTACTATTAAAAATGTGATGAAATTACACACATGGGATCAGTCCTTCAGGAGAGAAATATGCATTTCTCCTGTTGGCAGGAGTTGATTTTTCTTTTAAGTTAAAAGGATGATGTACTACAGTGCTTCCTCCACAAGGCTTAAGAACTAAATTTGTCTTTTTATTACTGTGATCAAATCTAGTGTATTTGATGTGAAAGAAATGGAAACTTAGCTAACTTTCTAAAATATATAATTAAAATCACATCTGGATCCAGAAACATCAAGTGTCTTTTTACTAAAGAATAAATATATATATTTACTGCCAAATTTTATATCTTCCTGAATATATGTCTGACTTAATAGGCATGTAATGGTGACTTTAAATGATCATGTTGCTATTTGTCCCCTCTCCCCCAACATCTTTTCACCCAAAAGTTCCAATGATTTTTCATGACTTTTTTCAGGTAATGATGTTTTGGTACTAAGCAATGACAAATTCCTATGTGTGTACTCTCTTATATTAAAAAAATTAAAATTGTCCATGTGCAATCCTAGGCCGAGGGGAGAGAAATGTATATAGTTGTGAATGACTGATACCTTGACTTTGAGGCAGATTATTTTGGAAATAAATTATATTAAAATGGGCTGTGCTCCTGAATTAAAAGGGTTTTTGTGAAGAGGTGTGCTTATAGTACATTTGTTTATCAAGATGATGGTCAAAACTAAAGAAGGGTTTGAAATTCCTAACCATTGGAAATTATAGAAAAGCTAATTACAAGTTGGGACAGTTTTTTTTCCCCCTCTAAGCCACAGTTTCCTCATCTGTAAAATGGAGATAATACCAGCTTTCATGGAATTGCTCTGAGGATTGACATAATAACATATGTAAAGTGTAGTACGTGCTCAATACGCAATAGAAAATCGATCATGCTCACTTTCATTACTTGAAAAGACAAAATATTTCTAGAACATTGTCATTACTGGTTATCACTTTTCTAAATAAAGAAGACTGATGCCATTTTCTTGACTCACTGAAAAGCAAGTGGCATTAAGTGTCAAATAACCCAGCACAGAATTAAGGTGGTAGGCCCTACGTGTATCACCAGATGCTATTTCTTTTTCAATGTATTTACATAGGACAGAGGTTTGGGGAAAATTAATATGATGCTTGTTATGAAATTTTCCATCAAAGTCAGGAGTTCTTTTATTCATATAAATAAAATCAATCCATTGATGAAAACTACATTCAGAACCAGGAATTCTCTCATTTGTTGGTGGTGGGAATATAGAATGGTACAGCCACTTTGGAAGACCATTTGGTAGTTTCTTACAAATCTGCATATAGTCTTACCCCACGATTCAGCAATCACAATCCTTGGTATTTACCCGAATGAGCTGAAAACTTATGACCACACAAAAACCTACACATGAATGTTTATAGCAGCTTTATTCATTATTGCCAAAACTTGGAAACAGTCAAGATGTCCTGCAATAGGTGAATGGATAAACATACCAGTACATCCATATACTGGAATATTATTCAGTGATGAAAAGTAGTAAACTATCTAGTCACAAAAAGACACAGAAGAAACCTAAATGCAGAGTACTAAGCCAAAGAAGCCACTCTGAAAAGAATACATGTATGTTTCCAACTATTTGACCTCCTGGAAAAGGCCAAACCATAGAGACAACAGAAAGATCAGGGTTGGGGAAGGGGAAAATGGCTAGGTAGATCATAGGAAATTTAGGGCGATGGAGCTACTCTGTATGGTTGTAATGGTGGACACAAGATCCTGTAGAATTGTACAACTGAAAGAATGAACTCTAATGTAAACTGTGAAGTTTAGTTAATAACAATGTATCAATATTGGTTCATCAATTATTAAAAAAAAATGCACCATACCAATGGAAGATGTTAATAACAAGGAAAACTAAGTGGGTAGAATATATGAGAACTCTTTACTTTCTACTCAATTTTTCTGTAACCTAAAACTGCTCTAAAAAAGTCTGTCAATTAAAAAATACTGCATCCTATGTATTGTTCATTTGCCTACAACTCCATGTAGTTTACTGTTTCTATTTACTTCCAGGACTAGAAGTTACCCAACAGGAAGATGGAAATATTTGCAATTTGTCATTGAGAACACTGTTTAGAAACCATAACTTTCCTAAAACTGTAAATGTCCTCTCTAGTATAATGTCAGTCACCATACTAATCTCTTACATATACCACACCTTACTGAGGAAAACAGTACCACCAGGTAGACACTAAAATGTGTGCAAGTATTTATGTATCCATTTAATTGAAGTATTTTGCTCTTACTTGGAATTGGGTGAAAAAATTGATCTCGTTGGTTGTCCTCACTGGTGGTTGCATTTATAGCTGTTAAAACAATAAATTGGTGTTACGGTAAACAAAATTCACTTACTAAAATTATTGTGTGTGTAGATGTGTGTGTATACTATATACAGTTCATTCTCATTTTTCATGGTAGTCATGGTAGTTAAGTCATGTAAGCACTGAATTAAGTGAATACTGAACCATCATCATTCCTAAGGGAAATACAGGGTTAGGTTCTTATGAGCCTCTGGTCATATAACCTTGTTTTTGACCCAGTAACCTTGTTTTATGTATGTTTCTGTTTAGAGACACTTTATTTAGTATATATGACTAATTGATTATACTTCCCTGAGGCTCAGGAGGTAAAGAATCCACCTGCAATGAGGGAGACCCAGATTCCATCCCTGGGGTGGGAAGATCTTCTGGAGAAGGGAATGGAAACCCACTCCAGTATTCTTGCCTGGGAAATCCCATAGACAGAGCAGCCTGGTAGGTTACAGTTTGATTCATTAACACTGAGCTCACAATCAATAGCATTATAACTCACACCTGTATGAAGCTTATATAACACACACATTTTTCTTCCTTAGGTACGTAACAGCCTTCTCGTGTTTAGGAACCAAACAGCATTGTAATACTATACTTGGAGGGCATCTGAAATAGCAAAATTGCCAGCTGAAAGCACAAAAATGCAAAACACCTTACACTAAACAGACCACAAGAAAAGATATTTTTGTTTATAGCATGAGAGCTAAAAAAAGAAGGCCTTTGTTATACTTCAGCTGGGAACAAGAGCTTCAGGCAATTAAATTTTTTTTTGCTACTCTGTGTGTGTCCATCAGTGACTGTGAAAGATCTGCAAGTATTGATTTGAAGAGTTCCAAAGAAATTTTAAATGTAGGTAAATTTACAAATACAGAATCTGCAAATGAGGATCCATCAAATATGGCATATAATTCACATAATGCATGCACATATGTATGTGATTCATGAATTATGCATGTATGCATTTATTGATAATATACATGTTATGTGTATACATGCATACATACAAATGCTATGTGTGTGATCTATATATGCAGGCATGTACATTTATGATTTACATGTTACTTTTGTGCATGCATATATTTTGATATATACTTTGCATTCATTCATGCATCCCCATGTGCTTATACACATACTGCTCCAAATACAAAGAGGGATACTATTGAGCAAGAGCCTTATTTAAAATTTTTAATCATAATAAAGAAATTAAATGGCTAGATTGTAACATTTGTAGAAGAACGAAACTTGGTGAGAGGATCAGAAAATGTGTGACACTTGATCAACTTTCTGGGTCTGTGTTGCATTTGCTATTACACGTGATGATGGCAGCAAAATGTTGACTTATTAATTCTTAGTATTAGAAAAATTTACACTGATCTTGGCTTTCTTACAGAAGACTTTAGAAAACCAAAACATTTTCCCAGCTACCTAACTACTATGAGTTTACCTTTAGCTAACATTGTCCAAAATGCAGGCTCATTTGGACTCTGGGTTCCTTCTGTTTAAAAAACAAAATAGAATAGGATAACAAAATAAGGCAATTTGACGTTAGTAAAATTTTGACAGACTGTTCATTTTTTTATGTTAGTCTAGTCATGTAACAGTTACACCTTGAGTTCCTGTCATTGCCAGACCCTGTGGGTGGCATTAAAGTTACAGAAATGAACAAGATACAGGTCTTATGTTTAAGGAGCACACTCTTACTTTGAGAGGCAGACAGACAAGAATCACTGTTCATCACATTGCAGGAGGATGAGGGCTTTCATAGCAACGCACAGGTGGTATGCACAGAAGGATCTAAATCACTTTCAAAAGCCGGAAACACTTCGCAAGGGACGCCAAGCTCTCATAAAGGCTCCGAGGACTAGGAATTGTTTGCCAGATAAACTATGTGAGAGAGAGGTCCTTCCACTGTGAGCAAACGCAGGTGTTATGAGCAGGTTCAGGTAGTCTGGTGTGGAGAACATGGGTGGGGAATGTGACCAGAAACGAGACTGGCAAGTTCTTCAGTGGTCAGATCACTTCAGACTTGAATGCCTGGTTAAGAATTTAGAATATGACCCCAAACCTAGCAGTAAGTTACTGATGGTATTTAAGGGGCATACCAGGATGATAAAATAAATTTCTACTTTTTTTTTTAATTAGCAATAATTGTGCCTCAGATAAACCTCATTGGCTACGATACTGCCACTGTGCAAAGCTAAATTTCTACTTTTAAATATTACTCTAATATGGTTATTCAAGAAAGTGAATAACCATATTAAAGGAATCATGAGAAATAGACTTGGATTGTATGAACTGGAGAATATAACGACAAGTAACATCGTGTAACAACATGTCATGTAACGACAGTTCACTGTCTTCAATTAGACCACTCCTCTTTCAAGACCTTAGAGAAAAGCCGTCTGAGTTGTTATGATTTCACAAGTATGTTATAAGAAACAATACTGTCAGTAAAGTAAAATGATAATTTTGATTTTGTAAACTCTCACACTGAACTCTCCACTAATATTCTTAGGAAATGCTAAAAATCAACTCTAAGCAGAGTTAAGTTTATCAAGTATGTGATTGTTAAAATTATTACTACAATTTAAAAAATTATATTAAAACATATTAAATATATTTATATAAATGTATATCTATACACACATGATATTTTGTTTAAATATATTTAATATAAATATAACTAATACATTTTACTACAACCAGGTTGTATTTTGAAAAGAGTTCATTTCCTGTCTTTGTCAGGTAAATCTGAAAATTGATCCCCAGATTTTTACCATTTAAAAGATTTTAGAGTGATTTTAAATTGTAGTAGTATGAATTCCTTAAGTATGTTATCACTTTATGAAATACTCAGAGTAATGAAAGTTAAATTTTTAAGTCATATAATGACATGCTCCAGGTCTGACTACAATGCTGTAAGTTTAATACTGTGAGTAGTTTTTCCAAAAGGTTCTTTACTTTCTTCATGGCTGACTACTTCAGGAGGTGGCACCGTAGTTGTTTCATTGAAGAGTTTATCTAGGAAAAGGCATAATGGATTATCAGCATATAAAAATATTGACTCAACATTTGTAATTAGGTATTTTTTTTTTAATTAGGTATTTTTTAAGCTAAAAAATAGAACAAAGAAAAGGAGAGAGAAAAACAACAATAACAACAACAACAAAACCAAAGAGAAAGATGGTGACATTTTCCTGAGATACCTTAAAGGAGGGAAAAGCAGCAGCCATTGAAGAATGACGTTTGTCTAAGAGGCTGCCTGAGGTGGGATTAATATGCCTATAATTTGTGAGAAAGGAAAGACTGGGAGCATGGGGCTACAGGCTTCCTCTGGCACTCAGGAAGCTCTGTTGGGTGAGGTACACTGACTTCACGTGGTTTCCTGCACAGGCTTTGAAGAAATACTATCAACCTAGGACAACTTGGCTGCTGGTTCAGTGTGATGACATGAAAGAGGGAGGTAACAGCAGTGGCCTGGTAAGCTGGAAACATATGCATGTTAACCACTCAAATCAGTTTGGGCAGTTAAAACTTGGGGTTACAGATCAAGGATTTCCAGGCCTGATTAAGGCTATATCTCAGTCTATAATGCGTCCATCTGGAGGTATGTAAGAGTCAATTTGGGAGAAGTTGTGACTGTAGGGCTTCCCTGGTAGCTCAGCTGGTAAAGAATCTGCCTGCAATGCAGGAGACTCCAGTTCGATTCCTGGGTCAGGAAGATGCCCTGGAGAAGGGAAAGGCTTCCCACTTCAGTATTCTGGCATGGAGAATTCCATGGACTGTATAGTCCCTGGGGTCACAAAGAGTCAGACATGACTGAGCGGCTTTCACTTTTACTTTTCACTTTGTGACTGGAGGACCATTTTTTTCCCTATGAAGTTGGCAATTTCAGTTAACTTTGCTGCAGACAGGAATGGATGAAGTGCCATATGAATTACAGGCAATCCCACCCTAGGGAGATTTCTACTGAGCCTACCGACAACATTATTATAGGTAACTTGTTGGAAAGAAAGGATGGAAAAAATTAATCCATTAGCAGAGTTGACATGGACCCAGGCAGGGCTGGAATGACTGGGATGTGATCCTTAAATTCTGCTTTGCAACCCCCACTTGATTTGGGAGAAACATGTATGGATTGCCTCACTACTGCCGTGTTCTCATCATTTTAGGGACTAGAAGAATAATTAGTCAAAATTATTCTGGAGATTCCCATCTCCTTGGGGAGCGTGCTCCTCCAGAATGTCCCCACCACTCAACAACTCTCTGTTAGAGCCCCAGTGAAAATGGCAAAAATTTCTTATCCCAACCCAACCTTGACAATCCTCTGGGCACCTGAATTGTGGGAAGAGAAGTTAGGGTTTTGAAATCTCTTCCATGGGTCATGTGGTCATTGATAATCCATCTCCTAAAGGGAATTTTAGGTACCTGGCCTGTTGAAGAAACAGTTCAAGATGTTGTCTGCTATATGCAAACAAAATTCCCATGAGAGATCTGTCTAAATTAATGTGTGCCCTTGAAATGTCCCTATGTCATATTTATGTTTCAAGTTTTGGAATTGCTCAAAATGTTCCATTATTGTCAAGAAGTTTTATTAATTATTAGGCATTGCTGAGTCTGGTTTTTCCTAATATTAAATATTGCAATAATCAGAAACATTCTCTCTTGCCCTATTTACTTTCATCCTCTTTCCCTTGTCTTCTTGGGTTTCATAGATATGAGCTGTTGACGCTTTAAGGTGAGGGATGTGGTATATAGACTTTAGAGAGTTTTAATTGCCTCCAAAGTGACATGCTGACAACATTTCGTCATTTCCTCTATCCATAGTTATACTTGGTAAAAAGATGCAAAAAAGAAATAATATTTGAAGCAGAAAGCACAAAGTAGAAAGAAGTAAAAATGTGGGTTTAAGAAAAAAACAATTTTCTGGAGTCCTAAATTTTGTTATTTTCTTTTTCTTTCTACTCAAACCAAAAATATGAGACTAAGAAATGTAAAAACATTTCTGCTTTCTGAATTTACCAGTGCAATGGCTATGGTGGAGTCTCCTTCTTTCACGAATTAAGGCTCCCTGATGATATTAGCTCCACCAAGACCTTTTTCCTACCCAACAGTCTGCAGGGCTACTTTGAAGTCTTGCTTTAAGCGTTTTTCCTATTTGCAGTGCTGCCTTTCAGTACTTACAGTTTCTCAGAGAAAAATTCAGATCGGTTGTTGCTCTCACGGATATTTCAGACTGTGTGCCATTTGGATTTTGTGTTGTGAAGACATCTGAAAACATAAGATCAAAACTTTTCAGCAGCTAGGTAAGTCACTTCTTGTTCCTTTCACATTTTTCCTCATCTGAATTTTTTCCTAAAACATATACACTAATTTAAAAAAAAGAATAATAAAGTATTTGAGACATTCTTCAGCTATGAAATAACAAGTGGGGCAAGGGTCAAAAATAAAATTCATGGGGGAAAAAACCAAACTAGCATCCTTATGCTAAATGATTCTTTCTGAAAAGAAACTATTAAGGAAATTACAAAAAATATATACAAGTGCATGATGGGTGCTGAAGGAGGTTTGTAGTTGTGTAAGATGGCTGGATGGCATCACCGACTCGATGGGCATGAGTTTGAGTAAACTCCGGGAGTTTGTGATGGACAGGGAGGCCTGGCGTGCTGCGGTTCATGGGGTCGCAAAGAGTCTGTCACCACTGAGCAACTGAACTGAACTGAACTGAACTGAATATCATTACTGTTTGTATTAACATTGTTAAATTTTAGCCAAGTAAGAAGCATTCACTTGCCCTTGAACCTTCTGCTAGACTGTAATAGTTCAGCTTAAAAAGCACATATTTCAATAACAATCACGATCTCCCAAATGGATTCACATTTACATATGCACATAATGAATCCTGCTCTGAAAGAGTTGTCAGTGAGGCTGGTTGTAATTTAAAATTAATGGATGTATCTATCCAATTAGAGTCAAAGTAAAATGGATCAAGATGCCAGACTGAACATACATACACAGATCTCCTCTTTCCAAAATCTCATGAAATGACAGAAAATTTTACACACGTGAATGTGTATGTGTGTTTAGTATATACATATATATTCATTTCCCCCAACACACAGACACACACACACACAGTCACTAATTTTGAAAAATTTCTGAGGTAGATCAATGGAGAAATAGAAGAAAATCATAGGAGGTCAATATTTAATGCTGTGAGTTATTAGAGTATAAAAACTAAAACATTGTGGACCTTTGCAGGGAATGACAGATCAAGGAAACAATGAAAAGGTATTAATAACAATTGACCCAATTTCAAATGGAATTTAGATTATATTAAATGTGAGTTTCATATCAGTAGGGAATTAGTGTTAGACAACTGGCAATCCTTTTCAAAAAATGTAGTTTTATGACTATTTTACACCACATACAAAAATAATTGAATTTAAGACCTAAGAGTTTTAATAAAAATATGAAGTTATTCAAAAAATTGGAAAATAATTTAATATATTGGATTGGATAAGGCTTATCTAAATAAGATACAATATGAAGAAGTTGTAAAGAAATTGATTAATCAAGAATTGATCTTATAAAATTTTAAATTTTCTCTGTGATTGGAATACTTAAACAGGTTTAAAGGTGAGTGACAGCCTGGGAGAAAATACTTGTTACTTTTACCATAGAGAAAAGATTGAATATACTAAATATAAAAAAGAGCCCCTACAAATAAATGAAAATACAATCTAATAGAAAAAATGGGCCAAGGATACGAACAGGAAAATCACAAAAGTAGAAATAAAAATGCCCAATAAATATAAAGAAACATTCTCAGCTTCACAAGTAATCAGAGTGCAAATTAAAACAGTAATGAAAATTCTCACTTATTCACAAAACATGATTAACATTATTCAGTATATGTGACACTGTGGAGCATTCTTGATAGATGTGTTTTAGAGTACAATTTGGTATTACTTATCAATATTTTAAAAGATTTATCCTTGATTCAGAAATTTCAGTACTTGGTATCTATCCAAAGAGAGATACACTCAAGTATACATGAGAACAATGTATAAGAGAAAAAACTGCATATAATCTAATTCTTTAGTAAGACAGTGGATTAATTATGGTAAATCATTTCATGGAATACTATAAATCCATTAAAAATAATTGAGGTATACATGAAAAAAACTCCAGAGTTCTTAAATGAGAAAAAGCATGTCATAATACAATTCTTTAGTCCCATTTATGTTATGAGTGTCTGTATGTGTGTGTGAGAAAGATTTTTTAATCAAAGTAATCATCAGGCTCTTGGTTTATTTAATCTCTGGGAATTAAAAATAGAGAGACATCCTGAAAAGGAAACAACTGCATCATTTTGCAATCTATGCATAGTAGACACAGCCTGTGTTGGATAGATTAGACACCACTCCCGACACTGCTTCTTTGTAGCTATGAAACCTGGCGATTGACCTCTCTGAGCATCAGGGATTTTTTTCACCTACAAAAGAGGATAGTGATTCATCAAAGAAAGAATAGAAATACAACTTATATACTAATTATAGTTTTCAAAGTACTTGAATATATGTATATATGTATATCTTCATTGTATTTCTATTTTTTCTTTGGCTAATATTATTAAAAATTCCAGTATAGTTAGATTTAATCTTAATTATTTTTAATTTTTAACAGGAGTTTTTTAGGAACTTTTCACATTTTAAAATGGTGGACCTTATAAGGACATGGAAAGCTTGTATGAAGAAAGGTGAATAAGTTGCAGTTTAGCAGACCTTCCAAACATCTCAAAGTCATCTTGTTAAGGGTTGAATTTTCTTTGCCCCAAAAAGCTATGTTGAAGTCTTCACCTGCAGCACTGCAGAATGTGACCTAATTTGAAAATTTGAGTCATTGACAATTTAACTAGTTAAGATGAAGTCACATGGGAGTAGGTGAGCTCCTAAACAAAAACAGTGTCCTTATTGAGAAGAGGAAAATTTGGACATGGAGACACAGGAAGAACTTGTGAAGACAGTGGCAGAAACCGGAGTTCTGCTGCTCCAAGCCAAGGAGTTCCTGGGGCTACCGGAAGCCGGGAGGTGCGGGGGAAGATAGTCTTCTAGAATCCGGGCCACATCCGTGGCTTGTTAGGAACTGGGCGGCACAGCAGGACGTGAGGGGCAGGTGAGTGAGCAAGCAAAGCTTCATCTGTATTTACAGCCGCTGCCCATGGCTCACATTACTGCCTGAGCTCTCTCCTATCGGATCAGAGGAGGCATAATAAACGTAATGTGCTTGAGTCATTCAGAAACCATCCCCCTCCACACCATCCATGGAAATATTGTCTACCATGAAACTGGTCCTTAGTGCCAAAAAGTTTCGGGACCACCGCCCTAGAGGCTTTGGAGAGAGTATGGCTTGACCAAAACTTTGATTTTGGATCTCTGGCTTCTGTGAGAACTGTGAGAGAATAAATTTCTTTTGCTTTGAGTCCCCTAGTTCGTGGTACTTTATTTCAAGAAGCCCTAGGAAACTGACACACATCTCCAAATAAATTTTGCTTATCTCACCACAGAATTAGTTCAATTGTTACTAATGTGAATAAATAACCACGCTGCTATGATAAATCCTATATGAATTATAGACAGTTACCAAATCTTATTAAACTTCATATTTCATGGAAAAAGTTGAAGAAAATAAGAATGCCATTTCATACACCAAAATGTCTATAAGGTAAATTAAAATTTAAATAGGAGATAAAATGATTATAGAAATTTTAGAGCTTATAAATCAAATCGGTCTAATCATCTTTTGCATATGTATTGCCATGAACTTGGAAAACTTACACTCTTTTACATCTTTATAAGAATCGCCAGTTTTCTCAGGAGTATGCTCTTTATTTTCTTCTTCCATTGTGTGGGGATTTTCAGCCACAGGCAGCTCAGGTATGGGCGTCATCTCATGCTCTGAAAAAAAGCATGACCAGAGATCAGAAATGTGTTGCTCTCTTTCACTACTTTTTTTAAACTGCATTTTCTTCACAAAGGATATGAGACAGATTTAAAATCTAAGTTATATTTCCAACAATGCACTTTATATCACCCTGAAGAAAATTGCCATGGGCTGTTGCAGAGGGTATGGAGAAAAGTGGACTCTCCTATACCATTGGTGGGGATGGAAATTGATACAGCCACCACGGAGGGCGGAATGGAAGTTCCTCAAAAAACTAAAAATAGAGTTGCCATATGATCCAGCAATCCCACTCCTGGGCATATACCAAGAGGAAACTTTTCATTCAAAAAGAAATGGACCCTATGCTCATAGCGCACTACTTACAGTAGCCAAGACATGGAAACAGCCTAAATGTGCTTTGAGAAATGAATAAAGAAGATATGGTGTGTATATATATACACATACAATGAAATACTAACTAGCCATAAAAAGGAATGAAATAATGCCATTTGCAGCAACACGGATGAACCTAGAGATTATAATAGCAAGTGAAGAAAGTCAGAAAGAATAAGACAAATACCGTATGATATCACTTGTATGTGGAATCTAAAATACGACACAAATGAACACGTCTATGAAACAGACACAGAGAACAGATCTGTGGTTGCCAAGGGACGGGGGTGGAGGGGGAAGGACTGGGAGTTTCAGATTAGCAGATGCGAACTATTATATACAGGAGGAATAAACAACAAGCTCCCTCTGTAGAGCACAGGGAACCATATTCAACATCCTATGATAAACCATCATGGAAAACAATATGAAAAAGAATGTATTTGTATAACTGAGTCACTTTGCTGTGGAGCAGAAATTAACACAGCATTGTCAATCAATTATACTTCAATTAAATTTTTAAAAAAAATTGCCATGGACCAATTTTCTAGGCTAATGGATCAAGTTTCTTATCTGCTGTTTGAGTGAAAGTTTTAAATGCTTACTCACCTTCATAAGGGGGCTCTATACCACTAATCTCCGGGGTGAAAACCCCAGATAAAAAAATAAACAATATAAAATTCATTGGGAAAACAACGTGATTTATCCAGTGATCTACTCTGTCTCAGAGTTTCCCTTCTGCTGCCCAGCAGGTCCTGTAACTAGCGAGGACATTATGATGTCACTGCCAGATGGAGGTCAGAATGCTGGAGAAGAATTTCCAAAAGCTTCGTGACTTAGTCTCATGACCTTACCATAGGTCATGTGATGGTTTTTAGGACTTTTTTTTTCTTTTTAATAAACCATTATAAGATTTTCTTTGAATAACAAGAGGTATGCTCTCATGAAATAATGTAAATCATTGGTCCATGGATTTTAAAGAACCATTAATATTGTTGATAGTAAGACAACAATAGACCTTTTTGGCTTTCAGAGCTTTTACAATACTGTATGTTCTTTTGAATAACCATACAACATCTGTTAAAAAAAAAAAAAAAACTAATAAGATGCCAAGATTCAATCCTAATGCCCTGCAAACTCTGGTTCTTGGGCTATCTTAACTATAATTCTTTAGGAGGGAGTTTTTTTGAAACACTTTTTGGGGGGATTTTAAGACCTATGTTATTTATAAAATATATTTGTTTTGTTAAAAACACTTTTAAAAATGAAACCCATCTTTTACCTCACATACAGACTGAGAAAATGATCAGTCAGATGAATATTTAGGCTTAGATAACATTAACATATATTTCTCTTATAATAACTCCGATAATCAATAATGGCAAGAAATCAAATGGACAATACCACCAATATTGCTCTTCATACTAAAGGATCAACTAACGTCCCCTCCCTCAATTCTAATTATTATTAATGGATAGCCTCTCAGCTCTAGAGAATATCCACAACTAAAAAGACACAAGCATTAGGAGAAAGGGGGCATGAGTTTAAAAAGGCTTGAAAGTTTTTTCAGTATAATGAAGGCTCACTAATGAGGTTCAGCCAGTGTGATCTTGACTGGGCATTTCTGAGGAACAAAAGAGTGAATTCGTTAGGAGTCTAAATAGTTTAAGAGAGTGAGGGGAAGCAGAGAGGAATTATCCTAAAGGAAAAGATGGTCAGGTTCAGTCTTGGTGAACTAAAGGGAAGCGGTTCTGTGTATAGCACTCATTTTCTTTAAGCCCTCCAGCCCATTCTTCCATGGGTGAAGGGAGGTGGAAAAGGGATGAGAGTAAAGAGCTGTCAGGTCATTAGTAAAGATGAAGTCATACTAAAGCAGTGTGTTTCCCTAATACGGCATGATTGGTAGTTACTTTTTTTTTTTTAAAGGGGTGGGGTGGGGAATGGTGGATTCTGTGGTTAGGACTCTGGGCTTCCATTGCTGGGGACACAGGCTCAATAGCAGGTCAGGAGACTAAGATCCTGCATGCCACTGGCACAACCCCAAAATAATAATAATAGAAATTTTATTTATTTATTTATTCATTTATTTTTATTAGTTGGAGGCTAATTACTTTACAATATTGTAGTGGGTTTTGTCATACATTGACATGAATCAGCCATGGGGGAGATGAACACAGACACGGACATCCACACACACGGAAAATGCGGTGTGAAGATGAAGGCAGAGATGGGGATGATGCAGCAGAAATCAAGGAACACCAAAGACTGCCAGGAAACCCCCAAAAGCTAGGAGAGAGAAGGAGCCAGCTCTACTAACACCTTGATCTCAGACATCTAGACCCAAGAACCGTGAGTTCAAAAGAACATACAGTATTGCAAATGCTTCAAAAGCCAAAAAGGTCTTTTCTCTTCTTACCATCAATGACATTAATGGTTCTTTAAACTCCAAGGACCAATCATTCTCATTATTTCATGAAAACAGATCTCAACAAATCTCTTGGTGTTTAAGCAACTCAGTTTCTGGTACTTCATTATAGCAGCTCTAGCAAATTAATACTAGATAAACTCTTTGAGTTCTTGGGACAAGATTAGGGAAACAGTGAATTTGTCCTCACTGGATATCATCATTTTAGGCCATAGTTAGCCTTTCCAATATTTTATCACTCAATTAGAGTAGAGACTTCTTTTTTAAAAAAAAGTGTATATTTATTTTTTACCTATTAAACTATATTTTAGGTCTTTGAAGAATGCCCTAAGGAGGATCCATTGCTAATACCAAAGATGCCATTAGATATACTTTCTAATCTATGGTTTTACTTTGTTTTTTGTTTCTTGATCATGTCTGCAATATAAGTCCCTCTTCCACTTCTGTGTCTTCTCCTACAGGAGCACTGGGCCAGGAGAAAGGAGGAATATATTCGGGTCATCACTCCATCCCTTCCTACCTATGTGATCATGAGCAAATCATCTCTCCAACCCTGAATTTGATCATCTGGAAAATGAGCAAATTATATATCACATCAGGTAGATAATCGAGTCATTTACTGGGTTGAATGTATTTCCTGAATTTATTTACTTCATAAAGAATTTATTTACTTTCTCTACAGATAATTTTTCTTCACGCCTAAAAGGATTAGTACTGGTGAGATTTTCATATATACAGCTTTTTAAGAGGCACAACAAACAAGGAAATATAAATAGAACAAGTAATAAAGTAAAAGACACACAAACATTAAGAAATGAGGCGATCTTGTAAAATGACCCAAAGCAGTTGTATTTTAAAGAACATCAACTGAGTCACCCTAATCTTCAAGAGAATCCATTAAATGCATATAGTTCCACAAGGCACTGGAGAAGGCAATGGCACCCCACTCCAGTACCCTTGCCTGGACAATTCCATGGATGGAGGAGCCTGGTGGGCTGCAGTCCATGGGGTCACGAAGGGTCAGACACGACTCAGCGACTTCACTTTCATGCATTGGAGAGGGCAACGGCAACCCACTCCAGTGTTCTTGCCTGGAGAATCCCAGGGACGGGGGAGCCTGGCGGGCTGCCGTCTATGGGGTCACACGGAGTCGGACACGACTGACGCGACTTAGCAGCAGCAGCAGCCACAAGGCACGCATTAGTTGTTGCAATCCATGAACAGAGGCCTCAAACCTTGCTTTGAATATTATTTTCCTTAAATCTGAAGAGCAAGTTTACACACAACATCAAATAAACAAATGATCAGTTATATCACTGTAATTTTGAAAACCCAGGAACAATGCTTTATCAGAACGGTCAGAGAACTAAGGTTCTTTAACCTCTTTAACAGGCTTTCTCAAACTAAACAGAAGTTATCATTTCAGGACTATTAATTTTCAAAGAACTAAGATCTTTCAAAATACAAGAAAGTTCTTTTGAACAGAATGTAACCTCTTTCCTCTCTTTGTGGGACTGTCAAGAATTTATAGGGCCTTCTGGGTTAAGTGAGAACCTTGACTGCCAACGTGTGCTTTCCTGTATCATTTTGAGTATCCAAGCTTTTTTTTTTCAAGTCCAAATCCTTTTTATTTATATTCTTTTATTTTATTTTTTATTAAGCTAAAGTGTTTTTTTAGCTTCTAGATAAATAGAAACGTTGAAGTAAGAGCATTTTACTAACATGATGATTCATGTAATAAAAGAGAACTGTTTGTTGATGTTCAAACCTTGAGTTAAAAACCAGATCTTTCATTCACAACTTAACAGAAGAGGAAGATTGCATGGGATCTGGCTAGGCTGAGGATGTTTAATGAGGTTGCTATTCAAAAACTGCCACTTAACCTAAGTCTTAGGAGGTTGCTAATTACTAGCTATCCAAAGATTCAGAATAACAGGATGGATGCATTAGGACAGAGGGATAAGAAAACTGAAGTTGCTAAGTAAAGAGCAGAAAAACTGTTTTATGGTGGAGTCTGGAAGTTTAACATTTCAAAGCTGATCAGTACTGTGTAATAATGAGGTCCAAAGGGCCTGGCATCAAATTGCTAAATTGGAGTAGAAGGGAACAACAACCCTGGCTCTGGGATGTAAAGTAAGTAAAATGAGAGACCATGATGCACTGTCTGTGTGTCCAGAGATGCTCCCTAGGACATGTGAGACTTGGCAATGAGAGGAACTGTGGGAACTGGTGCCCTGGTTTTCCATGAATGAGGGGGAGTGTTGCTGTTTAGTTGCTAAATTGACTCTTTTGCGACCCCATGGATGGTGTCCCGACTGGCTCTTCTATCCATGGGATTTCCCAGGCAAGAATCCTGGCCTAGGTTGCCATTTCCTTCTCCAGGGGATCTTCCCGACCCAGGGATCAAACCCACATCTCCTGCTCTGGCAGGTGGATTCTTTACCACTGAGTCACCCAGGAAGCCCAGAGGGCAGGTGTAGAGAATGACAAAAAGATGACCGTGGTAGGTGGGGGGGTAGAGAGTTGTTTGGCTAAATGGTGTAAACCTAGGAGGGTAGATGGTTTTTGAGAGCAGAAAAGTCAAGATATTTAAATAGCAAGAATCTAACCACAATTCAAGGCATTGATGTATACTTGGGTCCATGAGATGTAGCAGAAAGGGTTCTAGAAAGTTGCAAGGAAGAGCCAGACCTGGGTGAGATGTTTCACTCATTCTGAATCCAGATGCTCCATTTATAATTTAACATTATAATATAAGCATTCCTATATACTTAATTTTATTGTCTGTATAACATCCAATTCAGTGAATATTCATTACTATTTTGTGTCACTTACCTTATTCTTAGTTAGGTTTCCAATTTTGCTTATTACACACAATAAAGTAATGAGCATATTTATGGCTAAAATTTTTTCAGCATTTATAGTGATTTCATTTAGGATAGTTTCCTAAAAAAAGAATTTCTACCTTAAAGCTTATGAACATTTCCCAGGCTCTTGATATTCACTGTTCCACACCCATCTTGGATTTTCCCAGCCCCGGCTAAGGAAGCAACCATTACCTCTAAGAATTCCTGGTTCCTTTCAGCAGAGAATTGTATCCACATGCCAAGAGCCAGACGCTAGATGTGTTCATTGAATCAGAACACCACTGGGGTCAGGTCCTCTCGGTGGTCAGAGACAGGAATGCAGTGTGTGGTGCAAAAGTGTACTCTGTGTGTAATATATGCATGCATGTGTGTGTGTGTGCACACGCATGTGCTAAGTCACTTCAGTTGCATCTGACTCTTTGCCACCCTTTGGATGGCATTACAGGTCCAAAAGGCCCTATTGGCGTGCAAAGAGGTAACCTCAGACACTAATATGTCAGCAAGACTACTTCATCTATCAACAGGCTTTCAGTGAGCTGGGAGCTGGATCCCCAATTCAGTGAGAGGGCATGACAAGTATGTGCATGCATGGTGAGTCGCTTCAGTTGTGTCCAACTCTTTGTGACCCTATGGACCATAGCCCGCCAAGCTCCTCTGTCCATGGGATTCTCCTGGCAAGAATACTGGAATGGCAGTGCCTTCCTGGAATACTGTGCCCTCCTCCAGGGGATCTTCCCAGCCCAGGGATCAAACCCAAGTCTCTCATGTCTACTGCATTGGCAGGGGTTCTTTAGCACTAGCGACACTTAGGAAGCCCCATATATGTATATATACACACACATATTTACATCTAGGTTTATTTCTATAGCTATCTATATCAAAAACATGGGTTCAAATAGTTACCTTTGATTTTAGGCCAGCCAGTTTACATATTTATAACCCCCTTCTTTGGTGGTGAGAAACCTCACTTCCATTATACTTAATGGAGTATATTTACTTGCTGGATTAACCTCCCCCATCCCCACCATACTGTAGAATCAGCCTTCCGTTGCTGCTGCCTCTCTCTCCCTGCAGAGATGCCCTTTGCAACCCCCTCAGGCTCTGACACCCTCTGCCAGGCTTCCCTCTCAGATAGATGACCTCCTCACCCCACGGGCCTCTGCCACCTCCTGGTAGGCAGCCCTCCTACACAGATGCCTGCCTCATTTCACCTGGGCTCCAGTAACCCGTGCCAGGCCACCCCTCTCCCACCCTCCTGACCCTGGTTCAGTTCCAACATTCTGCACCGAGCATTCCTTTTCCTACTTGGAGGCCCTTCTCATTCCTGCTTGAGCTCTGACACCCCACCCTGGGCCACATGGCTCCCTCCACCCAACCCTAGCACAGATCCTACTGTGAGCGACCCTACCTAAGGCTTTGGGATAGGAATTTTCAGGAAGATAAAGGGGGAGGTGACAATGTAGTCACTTTCGAATTTAGTGGCCTCAGAAACATTCAGAACTTCTGAACAGTGTGGTCTCGTTCTTTCTTCTCAATGATCACCCTTGCCCCAAATCCTGCTCTGATACCTTTCTCTCCCAGCTCATATCTTCTCATTCAACTCAAAGTGACGATCCACGTTCACATCTTCTTAAGATGTGAACATACACACAAGTAGAAACATACACAAGCAGAAGCCCAAAGACACCAGAATGAATGAAACTTGAGGCCTCTAAACACACACTGAAGTTAAATGTCATTTTTTTGAGTAGGGATAAACTAACTTAAACAAGAAATGACATTTAATGTCAATGTATGTTTAGAGGCCTCTAAGTTTCATTCATTCTGGTGTCTTTGGTCTTTGGTCTTACACTTAAATCTATGCTGTAAGCTTCCCTGGTAGCTCAACTGGTAAAGAATCTGCCTGCAATGCAGGAGACCCCAGTTTGATTCCTGGGTTGGGAAGATCCCCTGGAGAAGGGATAGACTACCTACGCCAGTATTCTTGGGCTTCTCTGGTGGCTAAGCTGGTAAAGAATACACCTGCAATGAAGGACACCTGGGTTTGATCCCTGGGTTGGGAAGATCCCCTGGAGAAGGGAATGGCTACCTACTCTTGTATTGTGACTTGGAGAATTCCATGGACTGTATAGCCCATGGGGTTGCAAAGAGTCAACACAACTGAGCGACTTTCACCCACTATGGTGTAAAGTATAGATTAGTAAATATTCTATAAGGACCAAATGGTAAATATTTAGGTGCTTTTACTGTACATGTAGCACCTGTAGGTGCTATTTAGTGCTATAAGGCAAGAAAATGAAATAGAAGATGTAATGATTGGAAGGGAAGAAACAAAATCGTTATTATTTACAAATGGCATGATGGTCTTTTACTCAGAAAATTTAAAAATCTATGAAGTATTAGAACTGGGCTTCCCTGGTGGCTCAGATGGTAAAGAATCTGCCTACAGTGCTGGAGACCTGGGTTCGATCCCTGGGTCAGGAAGATCCCCTGGAGAAGAGAATGGCAGTATTCTTGCCTGGAGAATCCCATGGACAGAGGAACCTGGTGGGCTACAGTCCATGGGGTCACAAAGAGTTGGACACAACTCAGCGACTTTCCCTCTCACTTTTCCAGACTCAGACGCTGGCTAGCATGCAGACGATCTTTGGTGCTGCCTGCCTCCCACCTGAGACCACCTAGGAGTGGGGGCGGGTGGCAGAGGAGGCTCCTTAGCCAAAGAGGAGGCTTGAGGATTCTAGTTCTCAGTCCGCAGATCAGGATTGGACTAGTGGCAGAGAAAGGAGAGAAGGGAGGATGATCTCTCACCTCTAGGGGCGGCCACGGCAGTTCTGTCTTCAGGTCACCCAGAGGCGGTGGCAGCCGCTAGAGTAGGCTGCGTGCTTGTTCCCCTAGGCTGTCCTGGAGCGCAGGCTCCCTGCCCCCCCTCTTACAGATGGTCAGGCAAGCGGGATCACAGGAAGAGTGACCAGACATTGAGGAGCTGTGCTGCCCAAGCAATCGAGTGTCTCTTGGCGGTCAGGATTTGCCAGGAAAACCCGCCACCACCAGCACCAAAGCAACTCACAAAAACATCACATGGCTGTGTCAAACACCTGCCTGACATCCCAAGGTCATCAGTCGGCGTGCGCCTGCAGGTGTAGACGCTTTCACTACTCTAGGGAAACCCAGAGGATGGGCTTGTATCCCAAGAGCTACTCTTTCTATTCTTTTGTTGTTGAAATGTCCTTTCTTCTATGAAATAAAGGTGAGGAGAGATGATGATGACATCATCCATAGATCACTCTCTGTTGTTTAATTTTAAAGTTTCCAGGTCATGAGATCCAAACACCTGAGGATGAGTGCAAGGGCTGTTGGGCTTTCTTTATAACTCATGAGAAACCTGTAAGAAGCCTGTCTCAGGGCCTCGCTAAAGAGTCTGGGTCCTGCTGTGGGGGTGGGCTGTCAGGCAAGGTGGTCTGGGGGATGGGGAGAGGGGCGCAGGTCTGGGGTTTAGAGAAAGCAGCCCGGCTTCAGCTTGTGAGAAGTGGGAGGGGAGAGTGGATCTGGAGGCAGGGACAGTCATTGCCTGGCTTTTGTAGAGTGTCAGACATGAGGAAGGGGAGCCTGGGGACAGGCAGAGGCTGTGGCAGTGGAGGCAGAGGGGCCTCTGTGACTCCGAGGTTAATTTTCTCATAAGAGCTTGGGGGAATCTTTCCCCGAAGATTGAACTGAATTGTTGAATCTTATCTGCTCTCTCATCTTTCCACAATCTCATTAAAATAAGTCTGCCTGGACTTGCCTGGTGGTCCAGTGGCTAAGACTCTGTGCTCTCAATGCAGGGAGACTGGGTTTGATCCCTGGTCAGGGAACTAAATCCCACATGCCACAATTAAGACCTGGCACAGCCAAATAAATAAATAAGTTAATAAATTTTTATTTTAAAGTCTGCCCTTTAGGACCATCTTTCTACGAATGGTAAAGAAAAGGGTTCACTTTCTTTCCCAGTTTTTCTGAATGAAACCTTTTTTCTTTTCTGCTCGCCCAGCGGCCCAGTCTGTTTTAGCAAGCTTTCCATGGGAAGTATCTTCTTTCTCCATTCCACATTCATGGATCAGCTGTGTTTGAACTCTACTAGTTAATGTCCAGTTAATGCCCTGTCATACTTAACCCTGGTATTGTCTTCACAATCTCAGGAAGCTCATGCTAAGGCTGGAAATGTGTTAAAAATTCTTCCTGGAAGTGTGAAATGAGGCTCGACTTTTGGATGAATTTTCTTTAATTTCCATGGTTTAGTAGTTGCTGAATCTAATGATTTACTATTAAAAAATACTCCCACTATCCACTCCTCTCATGACAAATGCTTCTTCTGTGTTTGGTAGTTGAATCATTTCATGGATAATATCCATGGAGCCCTAGGAACAGGAGGGTGAAAGTCATTCATCACAGCATCCGGCCTTCAAACACAGGCCAGCATTGAGTGAGTGCTCAGCCATGTCTGACTGTTTGCGACTCCACGGACTGTAGCCTGCCAAGCTCCTCTGTCCCTGGGATTCTCTGGCAAAAAACTGGAGTGGGTTGCCGTTTCCTTCTCCAGGGGATCTTCCTGACCCAGGGGTTGAATCTGAATCTCCTGCAGTGCAGGCAGACTCTTTACCGCTGAACCACTGGGGAAGCGCAGGCCAGCATTATATCCTGACACGTTAAAGATCTCTGGATAGAACCAGAAACCAGTAAACATTTATGGTACGTCAAAGGAAATGGCAGAAGTCAAGTGGATGGAGTGGACGTTGCTTTTCTGTTTCCCATTCATTTCTAAATTAGCCCAGGGAACACATGCACACATAAATCCCTCAGCCACTCCTTCTTCTAGCCTCTCGGCTACATATTTCTAATGTAACCATATATTTTATATTGTGGCTGAAGAATTAATGCATTAATGTTTTTCACAGAGAAGAAAAATTAGCAAAAATTAACTGTGATAGATTCTCAAATTTCTTAATGTCTAAGTTCATCTTCTGCTTTGGGTATTTCTGTTTAAAAAGTCTGCTTGTTTTCCTCTAGGGAGTGAAATGGCATGCCTTCTCCCCACCTCCCCATTTCACAGCAGGAAGCAAAACCTAGAAGTTTCTTTCTTTTTCCTTTTTTGGCTGTGCTGGGTCCCCATTGCTATGTGTGGGCTCTCTCTAGTTGCAGCGAGCAGGGACTGCTCTCTAGTTGCGGTGCTTGAGCTTCATAATGCAGTGACTTCTCTTGTTGTGGAGCACCGGCTCTAGAGCGCCTGGGCTTCAGTAGTTGCCACATGTGGGCTCAGTAGTAGCAGCTCCCAGGCTCTGGAGCACAGGCTCGATAGTTGTAGCACTTGGGCTTAGTTGCTCCTTGACATTTGGGATCTTCCCAGACCAGGGATCGAAGCCATGTCCCCTGTATGGAATCAACCCCATGTCCCAGCAGATTCTTAACCACTGGACCACCAGGGAAGTCCTCGAAGTTTCTTATGTACCATTTCAATTGATCATAGGAACACCCTACCCCACGCTGGGTGATTCCTTCTGGATTTGTGTCTCCTGCCTACTCAGGGTACTCTTGCCTGGAAAATCCCGTGGACGGAGGAGCCTGGTAGGCTGCAGTCCTTAGGATCTCGAAGAGTTGGACACGACTGAGCAACTTCACTTTCACTTTTCACTTTTATGCACTGGAGAAGGAAATGGCAACCCACTCCAGTGTTCTTGCCTGGAGAATCCCAGGGACAGGGGAGCCTGGTGGGCTGCCGTCTATGCGGTCACACAGAGTCGGACACGACTGAAGTGACTTAGCAGCAGCAGCAGCAGCCTCCTCAGGGACTCATGTTTTGGCCTCCAGTCTTGGCCTGAGGGCCAAGACTTGGATTGGGGGTAGGAGGAGAAGGGGACGACAGAGGATGAGATGGCTGGATGGCATCACCGACTTGATGGGCATGAGTTTGAGTAAACTCCGGGAGTTGGTGATGGACAGGGAGGCCTGGTGTGCTGCGATTCATGGGGTTGCAGAGTCGGACACGACTGAGCAACTGAATTGAGTTGAACTTGGCCTGACACCACTCAACACTCTGTGGACTAGTTATTCTGACCTTCTGGTGTCCCTGTTAGATCTGTTGTCTGACCTGACCTCTGACTAAGGGTCTACTTTGTCATTGTGAATGAATACCTTGTGCCTGGAAATACTCTCTGACCTCAGATGGACTGGTCATAGACTCACTGCTGCAATCACATTAACAAATGACCAAGAAAGGAACTGAAGGCTGAACTGCAAAACTCCATGGACCCGGGATCTACAGAGAAGACACTTTGAGGAGAGCCTGATGCCTTGTGGGTGGGGGTGACTCCTATGGTTCAGAGTGGGGCTCTAGAGACACCTGTGTGACATCACTTTCTTGCTTGTAATCTCAGGCAGATTACTTAAGTAACTTTGACTTTAAAATGGGGATAAACATAGATAACCAACCTCATGGGGTTGTTTAACTGAGATTATTCACCTAAAAGGCTTAGGGTGTGCTTAGACACTTAAATATATACTTTTGGTGTTAGTATCACCAACTGAATATTATCATTATTGTACCTCGCTTTTAATTAATCTCTCTCTGATAGCAGATCTTAATTAGGCACTTGTCTGCCATGTGAATTCATTCATCCATTCATTTATTCATCAAAGGTCTAATGAATATCTCCTTTGTGCCAGACACTCAATAAACAAAATAGAGATCCCTGAAGGCATGGAATTTATATTCAGCTGGAGGAGACAGACAATACACAATAAACCTAACAAATAAATTACATAAAAAAGGGCTTCCCTGATGGCTCAAGAGGTAAAGAATCCACTGGCAATGCAAGAGACACAGGAGAGGCAGGTTCAATCCCTGGATAAATAAATTATATCATGCAGATTATATGGGGAAAAGAAAATCAGAGCAGAGAAAGGAGGGCTGTGAGTCCTATGGGTGGATGTGACCAGCAGAGATCAATGAGAAGGTGACATTCAAGCAAAGACTTGAGGGGGAAGGAGCTGGACATGAGGCTGCCTGGGGCAGATTATCCAGGCAGGGGGACGGCAGTGAGGCTCTAAATGTGACTGTGCCCAGCGTGTGTGAGGCCAGCAAGAAATAGAGGGAGCCGAGGCTTTTAATCTGAGATTCTGAGCAAAGAAAGAACTCTGTTCTCATCCACAGCCCAGGCAGGGATCCCTCAGGTCCAGCCAATGTTAACTTCTCCCACCAAACTTCATCCTGTCTAAACAACCTCAGCATTTTTACCAAGGTTTTTGCCTTAACCACAGACTTTGTGTAGACCAAATGTCTCCCTTGTACCTTCATGTGATTATACTTCTGATTAAGACAAGCCCAACTGAAATAATTAGCCTTCAGATAAATAAACAACTCATAGTATATGACTTTTCTAAATGTTGCTGCCTCTTTTGGAAGTCCGCATGTTGTTGTTCAGTCACTAAGCAGTGTCTGACTCTTTGTAACCCCATGGGCTGCAGCCCACCAGGCTCTTCTGTCCTCCGCTATCTCCTGAAGCATGTAGTTCTTAGCAACATTAAATACATCATTGTTGAGATAGATATATGCATGGCTATGGAGAAACAGTTATTCACAATATTATGTGCTCAGTCACTAAGACATGTCCAACTCTTTGCCACCCCATGGACTGCAGCCCGTCAGGCTTCTCTGTCCGTGGGATTTCCCAGGCAAGAATACTGGAATGAGTTGGCATTTCCTCCTCCAGGGGATCTTCCTGACCCAGGGATTGAACCCACGTCTCCTGCATTGCAGGCAGACTCTCTACCACTGTGCCACCTGAGAAGCCCCATGATACTATCTCTGGGTTAATAAACATAGGATTCTTTTGATACCTTTCCCCCCTATGTTCTATGTATTTCTTTCTTAAAATTTTTTAATTGAAGGATAACTGCTTTACAGAATTTTATGTTCTATTTATTTCCTGAAAATGCTTAGTCTTATCCTCTGCTGATTTGGTTATAGGTGAGGTCATGTCTCAATTACATGATATGATTTCCTCTGGAGCAGATATTCAACTTACTTTAGTATGCAGTAATACATTTTACAAGCTCAATCAAAGTTTAATTACATTAATTAGAGGTCCTCATTTAGATTTTAATTTATTAAGTACTGGGAATTTTTGTCTTTTGTCTTCATGAAACCCAGTTAGTTGATGAATGCTGCATTAAAACAAGAAGTTTCCATTAAAAATAATGTGTTCTGTTAATATTTACTTAATAATGAACTAGAAGAAAAGTCAGATAAAATATGTAATTGTTACAGATGATACTACAATTACTTCCCAATGACAGTTCTTTATCATTTTGGTTAATGTAGCAATGAAGTCTGCTTGGAAGCAGAGTTGAAATTTAAGAATTTAGGATATTGAAAGAGTGGATTGATTTAATGATCAGCTTAGCTTTCCTGGGAAGTAAGCTTCTTATGGGAGTATCAATTTTTGCTGTTGTTGGGTGGAAAGACTAAAGGCATCTGGTTTGAATTTATTGTCTTTAAGACAGTTTTCCATTTATTATCATTAATACAGTACAGGTTTCTAGACAGAATCTAATAATACAGCAAATATTCAATGTGTATGGGGATACATTTGAAAATTAAAATAGCGGTCTCCTCAGTGGTCCCTCTGGACACAGTAGAGCTGGGGCTGTGACCTGAAATGCCTTCAGGGAAGTGGCGAGAAATGTACAGAGTGAAGCATGCTAGTGTCAGAGGACAGTGGTAACTGACAAGCTGCCGCGTCTGGGCAGCATCAGGGAGTGGTGCAGACGGCAGTAAACTGGAGAGACAACCCTGTCTAAATGGGTCAGCCACCTCTCAGCCAATTCTTGCCACAAGAAAACAAAAGCCTAGTGTGGCCAGATCTTCTGATGTAGTTGGAGAAGCCAGAAATTCTGATTTTTGGATCAAGTTTTCCAGTTTTAAAAGGTTGGCAGGTAGCTAAACAACAACAGCAGCAGTCTATGTAGATTCAACAAATCATGCCTTCAGGACAAAATCAGTCCACAGCCTGCCTCTTGGTCACATTGTGGTGTACATTTCAGACAGTGAACCTGAGAAGCAGAGGAAGGCTTCATAGGTGAGACTGCATTTCAGAAGTCTCATTCCTCTCTGCTGTGTCTAGAAATCACCTCGTCCCAAACAGCTTTTTTCAGACATAGTATTCTATTGCTGTTAGGAACAGGGGATGTTACTGGAGCCATGTACGATTATTATATAGTGACTGTAAATGTACTAATAATAGGTAAGTATACAAAATTTATGGCTTCTCTGGTAGCTCAGCTGGTAAAGAATCCACCTGTAATGCAGGAGACCTGGGTTTGATCTCTGGGTTGGGAAGATCTCCTGGAGGAGGGCATGGCAATCCACTTCAGTATCCTTGCCTGGAGAAGCCCCATGGACAGAGGAGCCTGGCGGGCTACAGTCCATGGGGTCACAGAGAGGCAGACACGACCAAGCACAGCACACAGCACGTACAGAATTGATGTATTTCTGCTTTTCTGAGTACGCTTATATTTTAATCTTGTTGTTGTTCAGTCGCTAAGTCATATCTGACTCTGTGACCCCATGGACTGCAGCACGCCAGGCCTCCTTGTCCCTCACCATCTCCTGGAGTTCGCCCAAGTTCATGTCCATTGGTTGGTGATGGACATAATGGACGTTTAATCTTATATTATTATCCCCCCAGATTATAAGCTACATAGGAACAAATCTATAAGCCCAGTTGTAGTTTTGAATTCTTAGGGACAGATATACTACCCAGTGTCACACAAATAAGGTAGGGGCAAGCCTGAGATTCTACTTCAGGTTTATTTACTCTGACTGATGCGCTTTTTCTACAATCTAGACTTCTTATCTTTGTATTCCAGGTCATGACCAAACTCAATACCGAATCCTACTGCAAGAAAAAAGCAGTACAACATTAATCTATTGAGAAGCTACACAATACACATGATACCCTCCTGGGAAAACTTGTCATAGAACAAAGGAACTTCTGCTAAAATGCATATATGTGCACGGGTTCTAAAATAAATTCTGAATTCATTTTTTTTTTTTTGTAAAATTAACCTTGCTTTTCATTTATCTGTTCCAAGATCATTGCAAGATGAAGAAAATATTTGTTAAAGAAATAAGTCAAACACATAAAAAAGACAAAATAGATCATGGCTGTGTCTTTTATTTGTGACATTTGAATTCTTAAACTCACAAAGAACTAATTTCATAAATATTCTTTAGTTTTATTTTCCATTTTTAATTGTTTTTTATTGTTAGTTTGTTCTTATAACCAAACCCTTAATTTAATCACAAATGGAACTAAAATTATGCTAAATCTTTTTTCCTGATGCAATTAGAAAAGATACTGAAAAACTTCGAAATTAGAACACTCAAAGCTAGTAAAACAGCTTAATTGTCAGATTAGAAATGCACTCTTCCCTCTAAAAGTTACAGAAATCCTTATTTATTCTTTGAAAAAGTCTTGTCCAGAATTAATAATTCCCAGAGGGAATAGCTTGTTATAAAATATTTTGTTGATGTAATTTTAAAGCAGAGGAAAAAAACCATTATTTCCCAAACATGCTTTGTTTGGCTAATTCTAGGAGAGAATCATCTATTTCATCAAGAATCACCTATTTCACCAATAAGTAAAAAGACCAAAGGACAACAGTATTATCCAAGTGACACATCAGACTCCGTTCAGTGATTTTTCCTTTGGACGCGTTTCTTGTACTTTTCCTATGATATTTCTTTTATTCACAGTGTGATACCCATGGGATGTGGAAGTGATATAAGGGTAGAGACCATAGGAAGTGATGCTTCCAGCAATGACCAGAATGACATAATCACCACAAATGATGAGAGAAATTATCCATGTCCCCTAATACTTCGCCAGTGAAAAAGGGAATTAAAACAACTCAGTGTAATCTTACAAAGAATGCTAACAGTAGGACTTTCAAGAAGATCGGTCAAAATGGTGTTGCCAAATATAAATAAGGATTTAGTATGGGCAAATATAATAGAAAATTTATGAACGTATGAAATCAAATCCGGAGTTAGCAAAGGCACAGTACAGTGTGGAGAAAGCATGCAGTGATTTCTGACATGGTCACTGCTGGTTATATCTATGACGCACAGTGTCATAGACAGCTTCGGGAAGGCTTCAGATTGAAGTCTAGAAATGTTAGCCGTGGCATAACACGACTTCTGAGATAATTCAGCCAATGCGAGATGATAAACAAGGAAGGCTGAAGGACAACTGGTAAGAGTCTTCAAATACTTAGTGGATGTGCAAACAAAGCTCACATTTAGTATGTTTTTACTTATGTTTTACTTTTTAAAGTTTTTGGATCTTTCTTAATGTGGGACACTAGAAAAGGTGAGCTGAAACTCAGAGACAGTGTAATAGTTAACGCCAGTCGAATGGAAAGGTTTCACACGGAATATGATCCAGGGAGGATGCTGCAGGATTTCTGTGCCCGAAGACTGTTGAGAGGAGAATTGGTATTTCACCTGGAACGTTACTGATATGATTTGGAAGGTTGTAGAAGGAATAGCTAAAAAAAAGTCTCTCAAAGTCACTTCCACTTATCCTGGCCCTCAGAAATGAGCAAACACCCCAGGAAGAGAAAATGAACAATTTCAGAAGCAGAAACTGACCCCAGATGAGTATTTCTCAATCTAGTTTTTTCACTATCATCTTCCTAAAGAGCCCTTTTAGACATTCTATTCCTAATCATTCCCCATCCCCATGAAATTTTAATGCCAAATACATACTTTATATCTGTGCACATACTGTGCTTCCTTGGGAGGGCCATGACTCAGTGTAATATCAAAGATTTCTTCCCTACCTAAATCAGTTTTTGCACTCTTGGGCAATCACCTTTCATGAAAATACGTGCTCTCTAAAATAAACCATCAGCCTCAATGGGAGGACACTGAGGATTTGCAGAAAAAAGCTATATATATTTTAACTATGGCTCCAGGGACCACAACAAATTCTCACTATCCAGCATACTCATGCATTACCTGCAGAAGGAAACTTTTAGCTTCTCCTTCCCTCTGTGACACAGGAAGAGAAGAATTCTTTGTCACTGCAACAACATCTAACTGCAATGGCTGTAATCTTTTGGAACTTCTGGACCTCTTTGGCATATTAAGAAAGGAAAGCAGTCTCACACTATAAAATATATGAATATTGAATTTCAGAGGTTTATGATGAATTATGGAACTTAATAATGAATGCATCAGGCAGATGACACCTCAACCCACTGATCAAGCTTAGTAAAAGAGACAACTGAACATTACATGCTTCCTGGTGTGATGCAGAACGAAAGAAATAACACCACTTATGTCGTGTTCTGGCTAAAAATGTTTAACAGAATCTAATAATGAGGAAACAATCAGAAAAAAATTACAGATTGTGGGACATTCTGGAGCTCAAAGCAGCTTGAGCTCTTTAATAATGTCAGCGCCATGAAAGACCCACATACTTGCACACACACACACACACCCCAAACATAGATAAAAGAAGGACTCTAATCCATTAACTGAAGAGATGGACAACTATGGGTATATGGATGTCACTGCAATCTTTTCCTTTTGAAGTTCCCACTTTGACATTTCTCAAAAAAAAAAAATCATAGATGCATGTATTACTCAACTTTAAAATAAGGGAAATGAGGGGGAGCCAGCCAGATTAGAAGGAAGAAGCCAGGTGTCAACTGCAGATCCAGAAAGCAGGAGATGCCTGAAGGGCCACAGGAGCTCAGATCTGCATTTGCCAGGAGATGTTCTCAGGATGTAGTCAAGCCAAAGACAAAAAAAAATCACCTGTAGTGATTTTCTTCACAATTTGCCAAACAAAGTTCTGTGGGAATAGGAACCGTCTATAATTAAAAAATAAGAGTGGCTTGCCAGCACTTTTCCTGGAAGTGCTGATTAACGCAGTGAACAATATAACCATGAGGAAATTGTTCCAAGAAGTTTAAAAAAAAAAATCCAGATTTTTTTTAATTGAGTGGAAATTTCATATGCACAGTTAATAGAAAATAAATTTCGAAAGAATTCATAACAAAAGTCTTCAGAGTCCAGCATCCTACTTGATTAGGCACTATCGAAATGTCAGTTTTTTCAAGCAAAACTCCTGTGGTTTTTCATGGTGCCAAGCTTCAGAGTTCCTTCCAGGGACTGGGCTTCCTGCTGTCATTTCTCTGTTCCACTGCTCAACACTCCCGTGTAGCACTTACTGCATAGCGCATAGGTCAGGAAGACGTACTCATTTGTCTGTTCTCTGGATCCGTTAAACCAGAAATGATGCTGAGAAAATCTCTATCTTGTCCTCTCAAAGTTACTTAGGAAGCAAACCAAAACCAAAAAATGGCATGTTTGTTGTTGATCAGGACACAACAATATGAAGAGAGGTAGCAGCATTTGAATTCCATGAGACGGCTTTTGACAAAATACAAAGCAAGGGTTGGTTTACTGGGTTGGGTCAACACAGAATGCCACAGTGCCCAGAGAGTCAGTCCTTTCTTAGTCTGGACCAAAGAAAGATTTCATGCCTTTCCAGGCTCTTGTGGTAGCCCCAGACGGCTTTCACACGTCACATGTAATGAGACAAAGTCAGAATTGTTAAGTTATTCTTTAATCAGTATTACATTAAAATTCACTAATACATTCTCATCTACTTCCCTCCACCAACTGCTATTTTGTCAAAATCAAATGATCACCGGAAGTATCATCACCCCCTAGTTACAGACTCTTGGGACCACCACAGTTTTGCGAATGAATCCGGGAAGGCAACATTACTTCAGCGAAAAGTCAGGTAGCTTTCAAAAGGCAGGATGCAGCACAGAATGAGTCTGTCTGCTGGGATCCAAACATTGGCAAGGATGGAAGAAGGAAGACGGCTCCAGCTTGCCTGTTACCTTGGCAACCATGGCAGGAGCATCACCCTGGCAGAAATTAACTTTGTTTTGTAACGTCAAATGTAATGGGTGGAGGAGGTGGGGATTGCGGAGGAACAGGAAGAAAACATAGGCTGGATCTAGAAGCTCAGAGGGCCTGTTGGGAAGATAAGTCAATGGGCTGGGTGTCTGAGATACAGGCGTCAAATCACCCATTGTACTTTCCCCCCTCCCCACTGAAATCTCAGTATTACGTAGAGACAGCCACCACACCCTTTAATAACGAACAAACACTGCGCTAATCTGGCTCAGTGCTTCTGCTGATCATTCTTGGTCATTTATAACTTCCTTTATTTCTCTCTTCGGAGAAACAGGAAAAAAAAATCTTGACCGGAAGAGACAAGGAATGGCGTGGTTTAAAAAAAAAAAAAAGATACTCTGTTCAGGGTGAACTGGTAACTAGCCAGCCTTAGGCTGGAGACCAGTCTGTTTCCTGCAGTGAGAGTGTGCAGACCCTGTTTGGGGCAGAGACAAGCCGCCCCGTGGAATGGTCCCTGATAAAACTGCTTGAGGGGCGGAAACTGCGCGGATGCTGTGAGCGGGCGGGCGTCAGATCTCCCAGCCGAGACCAAGCATCAAGGGCCGAAGTCTGCCGAGACCGCACAGGAAGGCTTGTTAGAGAAAAATTGGTTGTGCATCCAGAGTTCCAAAATTCACTGGGTACTTAGAACACACGTTACAGAAAAGGCAGACGGCTGACGAGACAGGTAAGTGGAGAAGTAGGGATAAGGACCTTGGGCGCAAAACCTGAATTTCAGCAAAGCTTAGGTGGCAGGTCACCGGCAGAACTGCACAACTGCGCAGTGCGTGTTAAGTGCAGGGGCATCCTTCCTCCAGGATGGGCGAGGGGCGGTCCTTCCCTCCCGGCGGGTCCACAGGTCACGCCAGCAGCACTCAGAGGGTTGACAGACACGAGGTGAGCGGGAACCGCTCTCCGGAGTCACCGCTGGTCTCCAGCTGGGCCTGTTCCTGGCAGTAGGCGCGCCTCTCCAGCCGGGGAAGTCTCCCTCCTGCCCGCCTGGGACGCCAGGAGGAAAACAGCTTTCCTCTTTCTTCCGGAGGGTAAGATGGGGCCGTTAGTGACACATCCTGCTCGTCATCTCTTTCTGGAAAGCAGGGGGAGAAGGATGGTTAGGAGTAACTATAGGCAGAGCAATGACTTGTTGAAGGATTCTGAAAATGCCCTGGCAACCTCTGGAGCCTTTAAACAGGAGGGTACAATCATGGCCCCGGAATAAGGTTCAGTATACAGACATGTGCCTGTTGGCTGGGCTTTTTGTTTCTTCCTTTTTCTTTTTTTTTTTTTTTTAAATATATCAGAGCAATGTTTAAAAAACTTAGCCAACTTGCCAAAAATCCAGGTTGCACTGTGTTTCAGGAAAAACTGCAAGATCTAGAGCCACTGGATAGCTGGAGTCAAGAATGGCTGTCCTCTGTCAATGGGAAATACTCTCTCTGGTTTGCCCCAGTCTCCACCACTCCCAGCTGTCTGCCCATCAGGAGTCTAAGTATCACTGACTGATTGATATGGTTAATTGGATTTTTCTTAGAGGAGAGCACAATTTCTCTTTCCCTGAGATTCGATCAAAGATGGAAGAACAAAAGCTAGCTTCAGTGCGTACAAGTCAAGAAAAGTGGGAGGAAGGACATCTCTTAATAGAAATGAGGAATAGCCCGGTGTGTCTGCTGGGCAACCATATCAGCTGCCTGGTTCTCGCGGGCATTTACCGATCTCACATGTGCCATCGGTTCTCTTTCTCGGGGCCTCTGCACAGGCGAGACTCTTGCTTGTGGTCTGCTCTTACCAGGCCCTGTCCTCCTTACTCGGCTAATTGCCATTCATGTTCCCAATTCCAGCAAGATGACTCTGACCCGCCTGGGAAGCCTTCCCGCCCCACCCACTGGGGATTGGCCACAACTCCTGCCTTTGCCCACCTGGAGTCATGCGCTCAAGGAGCCGGTTTGTACATCGTGTGTGTGTGCGTGCACGTGTGGACGGTGGGCATCTGTCTGCTCTACAAAACTGTGAGCTCCAAAGTGTCAGGAAGAAGAAATCCTCACTGAACCCCTCATGTCTAGCCACGCATCTGGCACAGGCTAACGGCTCTTCTTTCATCCCCAAGAATGGCCTGGATTGCAGGCTGGGAAGGCGCCTTGTGCCTTGTGGCATTTAGGACACGTTTCATGTCATTTTAATTAGTCGAAGGAGCTGCTTCCGAGTTCCCCCTGCTGCAGAGCTGATGCAGCTGCTGCCTCTCTTGTGCACTCTGACCCCGGATCCCCCTCCAGCCAACACTCCCTTCCCCACAGGAAACATCTAAGGAAGCAGGGCTTCCCTGGTGGGAATCTGCCTGCGATGCAGGAGACCCAGGTTTGATCCCTAAGAGGACCTTGCAAACAGGCATGCCAGGTGCTCAGAGACTGTCAGAAAACCATACCAGTGTGCTGGTTAAAGAAATAGCCTCGTACACACAGCAGATCGAGGTAAATACTTTTGCACTTGTAATACTAAATAAGGCAATTGCTTCAAGATACATATACTGAAAAATTAAGTGGCCATTTAGTTATGCTCAGTACTTGTACTATGGGCCAGGTACCTGGGAGGTGAGGTCACTCTTCTCAAGGAGGTATACAGTTTATCAGGGAGAAAAAGATATAAAATACAATGATATAAACGTAACGCTTTAGAGGAGGGGATGATGCATAGTAGAACCCAATCTACCCACATTTAGATCTCACTCTGTCCTCACTGGGCTTTCCTGATGGCTCAGTGGTAAAGAAGCTGCCTTCCAACGCAGGAGTCTCAGGTTCCATCCCTTGGTCGGGAAGATCCGTGGAGAAGGAGATGGCAACTCCAGTACTCTTGCCTGGGAAATCCCACGGACAGAGGAGCCGGGTGGGCTGCAGTCCATGGGGTCGCTAAGAGTCGGACACGACTGAGCGACTGAGCACACAGTCTGACTTTGCCAGCACCCTGAGTGACCTCCCTGCGCCTTTGGGTTTTAGCTCGAGTGGCCCTTTTCCAGGGTTACCTTCCCAAACCTCCTCTCCTGCTCTTTCATGGCACCCTTCTTCACAATTGGAATAGTCCATTATCTGTTGCATTCCTGCTTCCTGGATTCATCCCTTGTAAGATCTTGTAAGATCCATGGAGAAAGGGGCTGCGCCTGCCGTCTGCTGTTTTCCCAATGTTGGCAAGTGATGATGGAGAAAGGTTTGTCTAATCCAGCAGTGAATGGGCCCACAGTGTCCTCATCTGTGAGACGGACCAGTGATGCCTACTTGAGGTGAGTGGGAAGCTTGAAAGTACTGATATGCACGGGCTCAGTACACGTTCCCACAAAGAGTCGGACAGACTGAGTGACTAAGCACACTTGCTGGAGGGAAGCCCGGCCGAAGCGGAGCCTGCAAGCGTGCTTCTGCGGCCGGAGCAGAGGGGCTGGGGCAGGATGGGGGCCACAGGGCTGGGGAGACAGGTAACCACGCAACGGTGTGAGTAAGGACCCAGGCACTTGGTGTGGGGATGGAGATGATGACAACCTGAAAAGGGATTTGCTGTTCCTCTGTTAGGCTTCCAAAGGTTCTTGTGTTTTTGGTTAACTTTTTAAGAGAGAAAATGAGGTGGGAATGCAAAGTGTGTGCGCGTGTGTGTCTATGTGTGGAAGAAAGAGACAGCGAGGAAGTGAAGGAAAGATCATGGCATCAAGACAATTTTGGTTTTATAACTAATTCTTGTAATTGTTTGCAACAGGTCAGTGTTACAGAAAGAAAAGATATTTTGGGTGGTTATATCACTGTCTCTGGGTAAAACTTTGACTGAAGAGGAATCCGGGCCTCAGAGCAGAAGTGATGTGCTCAAGGTGAGCTGGTGGGCTGAACAGGTAAGATGAATGGTAAGCTGCAGAGCCTAAATGCTAAGGGTTACTTCCATCAAGTGAAGTCTGCTGTCCACCAGTCTCGGTTTCCCTCATGGCTCCACAGTTATCACTTCGTGTAACCCTAATTCTGATTCCGTGAAGTAAGGTTTGCCATCCCCATTGGCCTGATCAGGAAGCCGGCACAGAAACGGAGAATAATTTATCAAAGTCACTCAGAAAGTGGCAGAAGTGAGATTTAAACTCAGGTCTATCTGGGTGCAAAAGCTGGCTCTTTCCACTAAACTGTGTGATCATGGTTAAAAGTCTCTGAAACATTCTTTTTTTTTTTTTGAAACATTCTTATGACTATGCATTTGGGTGCCAGTGACTTAGTAATTAAAATGTATTAATTACAGATGGTTGCAATCATTCCTGAATGTTCAAAATGCCAAAGAGATATTGTTTCTTTACCCAGACCGATGCCACTTCGAATTTCAAGTACAGTGGGTAAATACTAAAACAATTATGTCCCTAAATATGAAACAATTATGCCACAATTATAGACACTGGAAATATGGAAGGCTTTTGGAAAGTTTGAGAGGATATGGAACTTCAGCAAAGGTACAGTGAGTCTGTGAAAAGCCAGGACCAGTGCTTACCCCACCACACCATGCAGCCTCACACACAAGAGAAAGACTGTTTACGAGGAAGCTTCTTAACATTCTTACAGGGAATGAATGGTTGAACTAGATCTGAAACTTGAGGAAGGCTCAGTTGGATCCACCCTTCAAAAGCCTATAAGCTGAATGGATAAGGAAGTTCTGGTCCATATACACAAGGGAATATTACTCGGCTATAAAAATGAACGCATTTGAGTCAGTTCTAATGAGGTGGGTGAACCTAGAGGCTATGATACAGAGTGAAGTGAGTCAGAAAGAGAAAGACAAATACCATATATTAACACATATATATGGAATCTAGAAAGAGGGTACCAACAATCCTATGTGCAGGGCAGCAAAGGAGACAGAGACGTAACGGACTCAGTGGGAGGAGAGGGTGGGATGACTTGAGAGAACAGCACTGAAGCATGTACATTACCATATGTAAAAGAGGTAACCAGCGCAAGTTTGATGTATGTATCAAGCAGGGTACCCAAAGCCGGTGTTCTCTGACAACCTGGAGGGACAGGGTGGGGAGGAAGTGCGAGAGGGGTGAGGGGTTCAGGATGGAGGGGACACCTGTATACCTACGGTCGGTTCATGCTGATGTATGGAAAAAACCGTCACAATATTGGAAAGTAATTATCCTCCAATTAAAATAAAAAAAATTTTTAATAAATAAAAAATTTTAAAGCCTATAGGCTTTCACTACTGTATTCTAGTGATTCCCCACTGGGTGGCGCCAATGGGGCGGCTTAAAACAAACAAACAAACCTGGTTCTGAGAAAAAAACCTCAAACTAAAAAAACCGAGCTAAAATTGGGTTCCATGGGTTTCCTCTCCATCAGAGCCCTCCTGCAGGCATCTAGCAGGGCCAAACACATTCTTTCTTACAGGAAAAGTGGCCTGAACAACAACTATGCAGTTTGCTCTTTAGGGATGAATTTGCTATTGCAGGAGTTACCTGAAGCCACCATGTCATATTAAGTCCACTATCGAACTCCAGCCTGGAGGAGGGCATGGCAACCCACTCCAGTATTCTTGCCTGGAGAATCTCATGGACAGAGGAGCCTGGCGGGCTACAGTCCATGGCATCGCAAACAGTCAGACACAACTGAAGCGAGGGCATGCCCGTTCGCAAAGAACAAGTGCTTAAGAGGTTTCTGCAAAGGTGGTGCGAATTTTCTGAGAAATGTTCCTAAACTCTGTATTTGGCTTGTATAAAAAGACTTCAAGCACCTGGATTTTAAGAAATCCACACTCCAGTATTCTCGCCTGGAGAATCCCATTGACGGAGGAGCCTGGCGGGCTACAGTCCATGGGGTTGCAAAGAGTCGGACACGGTTGAGTGACTTAGCGACAAATTCTTAAGAAGACGATCAGGATTTGGCTGTGCTCCCTCCGTGCCACTACTTTACATAAGGCAGTAATTGATTCTGTAAAGAACCCCATTCCCTACTCAGCAGAACAAATTCCACACTCTGCAGCCGGGCAAACCAAGCTCTTCGTAGCCCCACCCACCAACCCTGCTCACCTCCGGTTGAAGCCCCGCCCACTCACCACACCTGCCGGGCAAACTAGAATCTTCCCCGTCTCCAACAGCCCAGTTCTATAAGGCTTCTAGTGGCTTCTCACCGACTGTTTCTTCTACCTAAGAAATGCCTTTTGCCCTTCTATGCCTGGCAAACTTTGACATCCTTCAAGATCCAACCATCAAAATATTCTGATTTAGGCACTTGGAAGACAAAGGAAGGGGAATGGTTACAATTAATAATTAAGAACCAAATTCCAGTTTCCAATAGTATATAGGCTATATTAAACAATTGAAGGTGAATGGATGAACTCTTAACAGAAAGGTGTGTTTGTGTGTGTATGTGTGTGTGTATTTATATTGTGATTGTATATATATAGTTATAAAGTTGTAAAGTGTTAGTTGCTCAGCCATGTCCGACTCTTTGCAACCCCACGGACTGTAGCCTGCCAGACTCCTCTGTCCAAGGGATTCTCCAAGCAAAAATACTGGAGTAGGTTACCATGCCCTCCTCCAGGGGATCTTCCCCATCCAGAGATGGAAACTGTGTATCTTTACATCTCCTGCATTGGCAGGGGGTTCTTTATCACTACTGCCACCTGGGAAGCCCAAAAGTATGTACGGTTTGATCCAGTTACTTTAGGAAAAAAATATAAATTATGAGTTCAGCATGATAAGTTCACCTCTGGGTGAATGAAATAATATATGTTATCTATTTCTGGTATTTGCCTTTTACATATTTGCTAGATTTTTTTTTAATACACATGTAATTTTTCCTAAAAAACAAGCTCCAGTCATTTAAAAAACAAAACCAGAAGTAGGCAAAATCTCCAAATTGAAATCATATTTAGTTCTGGAAATAAAGTTAAAATGATGTTGCCTAATCTTTCTGAGGAAAGGTGGTGATAGATGAAACCAGCATATCTTTTGCCTAAGATACTCTACCACTTCTGTTCTGATCTAAACATTTTAAAATTAAATAAGAGATCTTTGCCAGCCTTTGAAAGAAGTTTTTTTTTTTTTTTTTTTAATATACATGGAACAAACTTTCATAAATTCTAGGAATCAAAGCTTATTCTTATCTCTCAGTGTGGCCATTTGTAGAACTGGCCATGGAGGGAATAAATGGTCCAAAGAAGTAAAATGATTTATTCCAGGTCATACAAATAATTTCTTACACGACCAAGACTGAAGAAACCAACTGACTTAAGCTTACTACACCCTACACACCATCATACATTTTAGGAACTGAATTTTCACATGGAATAAAGAAATGTGATATTCATTAAGTGTCAGTCATCATGCTACCATAGCCATATGAATAGGTTAATATTAGGAATTATAAAAACAAGCTCCAAAAAACAGTGACAGAAATCACAGAATCACAGGCTGCTGTTCAACACTGTCGTTCCAGAGATGTGACGATCTCTTGAGAGGGAGGGAGTGACGTGCTGAAGGTCGAAGGCTGGTAATGGCAGCAGCAGGGCTCCTGACCTGTGGACTCTGCACTCCGTGTTGATCTCTGAGAGGCAATTCGTGCAAACGAGGATTTCTCAGAGTCAGCTCAGCATGCCTCAGGTAAAATTCCTCTCGCATTGTTGGCTCTCCTTCACCTAAACCTTAAACCTAAATGTTTCTCACAGCATTCACACCAGTTCCCAGCTACAGCAGCTAGCACTGGTCTGGACTCCCCAGCCACTCAGCTGTCGCTCTCCAGCTCCACTTCTTAAACCCCGGGCAATGCCCATATATATGTTTTCCTTTGCTCCTCTCTTCCTAAAGCACCTCTCCTCCCAACTCCAGCCTCCTTCAAGGCTCTTGATCAGTGTCCCTGCTCAGGGACACCCTTCCCATCTCAGCCCCATGAAGTCTCAGGCGCTCCTCTTTTGGTTTCCCTTCGTGCCCAGAGCATCTCTCACATTGTTCTATGATAGTTTATTATTTCCTGGTTCTGGCAAGACATTGTTCTTGAAGAGATGAACCATGACTTGTTCCTGTTTGGACCCTGGTGCACAAGACCTGGCACATTTAAGGTGCTTTAAAAATACTTGTTAATTAGACTAAAATCCAATGAAGAGGAACAATTAATTAGGTCATAAAGTCCCTGTAAAATAAGAGCTGGAAAGAGATACAAACTGAACACCTCACTATGGGGGGGGGGGGTGCAGTTATGTTTATTATGTGTGCATGTCTGATTCTTTGAAACCTCATGGACTTGTTGCCCACCAGGCTCCTCTGTCCATGGAATTTACTTCTTGTTTAAAACTCTGTGAAGTAGGCAGTGCTTTTTCTAATTTACAGATGAGGAAACAGAGGCTCAGAGGATTGAAGTAACTTGCCCAAGTTCCCATAGCTAGCAAGTGGGAAGGATAAAGGTTTGAGTCCAGATTTGGTTGACTCAGAAACAAAAATAATTAAACAAACAAATCCTGTTTCCATTACTCCACTGGGAGGGGAAATAAAAGAAAAGGAGTAAAAAAAAAAAAAAGAAAGAAAAGGAGTGAGGTTCTTTGTTTTTCTAGTGCTTTAACATATATTGGACCATAAAGAAGGCTGAGAGTTGAAGAATCGATGCTTTTGAACTGTGGTGCTGGAGGGGACTCTTGAGGGTCCCTTTCACAGCAAGGAGACCAAAGCAGTCAACCCTAAAGGAAATCAACCCTGAATATTCATTGGAAGGACTGATATTGAAGCTGAAGCTCCAATAGTTTGGCCACCTGATGTGAAGAGTCAACTCATTGGAAAAGACTCCGATGCTGGGAAAGATTGAGGGCAGGAGGAGAAGGGGGTGACAGAGGATGAGATGGTTGGATGGCATCACTGACTTAGTAGACATGAGTTTGAGCAAACTCCAGGAGATAGTGGAGGACAGGGAAGCCTGGAGTGCTGCAGTCCATGGGGTCACAAAAAGTTGGACACGATTGAGCGACCGAACAACAACAAAACATATATTCGGTTTAGAAATCCTACAGCAACAGCATTTTAAAGCCAATTTCCTGTTTTCAATTCACCAATTTCCTGCTAATTCTGAGAAACAAGAAGGAGAAAGGGGGAGGAAGAAATATTGGAAATAAAGTCATGATTGAGGAAGAACAGGACACAAAGAGATGAAAGAAAGGTGGGTGTGGAAGGCGTAGCAGTGTGGTAAGAATGAGAAGACTGTGCCCAAAGCTTGGTGAAAAAGACCTTTGTGTAAACGGGCCCCTCCCCACACCAGCCACCACTACAATGAGGTAGTTTGAAGTACACAGAATATCTTTAACCGCGGCACTAAGACAGAAGTAAATTCCTTCTCAGCTCAGAGCACACGTACACACACATACACACATGTGTGCACACAAGCATATGGCTCTTTCCTTCTCTGATAATGGAGCTTCACCAACACATGTTAAAGGCAATATGTCAAGGTTATAGTCGCAGAAGAGGCAAAAGAAAACCGGTGACTCCACCCCAAAGGGCCCAGGGTGGGGGTGGGGAAGTGCTCCTTTTCTAAAATGCTTCCTTGAGACCAATCAGCGGCACAGCCTCGGGACCCCAGCTCCTCGAAGCCCCCTAACGTGGAGCACGGCCAGGCCTCACCTGTCAACAATCTCCTCTCAGATAAAGACAGATTTGGGACAGTGGGTGTGAACTGCAGCGTGAAATACAGAGACCACATTCCTGGCCAGCCTGGGGGGACAGGATGTGAGTAAAACACCATAACTGGGAAGACTTTTTCATTCCTGACAGCACAGTTACTGCCCCCCTCCACCCAGGGTGGGGGCAGTAGCCAGTCAAAGATGACTTTCTGTTTGCCCTCCACCCTACAAATCCCATTTCTTAAAGACTTCAAAACCTCCAAGTTGTATCCATATTATCCCTTTCTTTCTTTTGCTGTTGGCTATTTTCCCCTCCCTTAACAAGTGTGTGGGTTGACAATGGTGACCATTTCAAAAATTTCATTTCTCAAGGGTCTGCTAACCACGCCCCCCTCTATCCTCCCCCATCCATTCCGGACACTGTGCTGCTTGCTGATGCCTGGGCTAGGACCTCACCAGAATCACCCCTAATCCACCCGCCCCTCAGGGTCCTCAGATCCTGTCAATACCCGTTTCCCTCTGGCCCTGTTTCTACACTGGAGGTCAAGCAGGTATTTTGCTATTTCAGTATCATCTCAGTATCTAACCCACTGGGAGCAAAACAAGTCCCTCCGGAACTGGCAGTTTTCCTGGAGAAGCAGAGAGGATAAGAACCAAAAGGAAAGTTAGCTGGCATCAGCAAGGATGCTGTGATTGTTAGCTAAAACGCGTGGGGCAACATGGGGTAACATGGGGTGATTTCTGAGTGTGGACAGGGACAAGGGTTCAATGAGGACTCTTCTAGCATTATGATGCTATGAGAAGCATGCCACACTGGTGTCAAAACAACTACAGGGGTAGAATTCCCTGGTGGTTCAGTGGTAAAGAATTCACCTGCAAGCCAGGAGACCTGAGTTCGATCCCTGGGTTGGGAAGACCTCCTGGAAAAGGACACGGCAACCCATTCCAGTATTCTTGCCTGAAGAATCCCATGGATGGAGCAGCCTGGTGGGCTATAGTCCATGGGGTCACAAAGAGTCCAACACAACCGAGTGACTAACGTTTTCAATTTCCACTTTCCATTTCTCATCTCACACGCTAGCAAAGTAATACTCAAAATTCTCCAAGCCAGGCTTCAACAGTACATGAACTGTGAACTTCCAGATGTTCAAGCTGGATTTAGAAAAGGCAGAGGAACCACAGATCAAATTGCCAACATCCGTTGGATCATCGAAAAAGCACGAGAGTTCTAGAAAAACATCTGCTTTATTGACTACACCAAAGCCTTCGACTGTGTGGATCACAACAAACTATGAAAAATTTTTAAAGAGATGGGAATACCAGCCCACCTTACCTGCATTCTGAGAAATCTGTATGCAGGTCAAGAAGCAACAGTTAGAACTGGACATAGAACAACAGACTGGTTCCAAATCCGGAAAGGAGAACATCAAGGTTGTATATTGTCACCCTGTTTATTTAACTTATATGCAAAGTACATCATGCAAAATGCCAGGCTGGATGAAGCACAAGCTGGAATCAAGATTGCCAGGAGAAATATCAATAACCTCAGATACACAGATGACACCACCCTTATGGCAGAAAGTGAAGAACTAAAGAGCCTCTTGAAAGTGAAAGCTTGAAAAAAGCTGGCTTAAAACTCAACATTCAGAAAACTAAGATCATGGCATCCAGTCCCATCACTTCACGGCAAATAGATGGGGAAACAGTGTCAGACTTTATTTTTCTGGGCTCCAGAATCACTGCAGATGGTGACTGCAGCCATGAAATTAAAAGACACTTGCTCCTTGGAAGGAAAGTTATGACCAACCTAGACAGCATATTAAAAAGTAGAGACATTACTTTACCAATAAAGGTCCATATAGTCAAAGCTATGGTTTTTCCAGTAGTCATGTATGGATGTGAGAGTTGGACTATAAAGAAAGCTGAGCACTGAAAAATTGATGCTTTTAAACTGTGGTGTTGGAGAAGACTCTTGAGAGTCCTTTGGACTGCAAGGAGATCCAACCAGCCAATCCTAAAGGAAATCAGTCCTGAATATTCATTGGAATGACTGATGCTGAAGCTGAAACTCCAATACTCTGGCCACCTGATGCGAAGAGCTGAAAAAGTCCCCGATGCTGGGAAAGATTGAAGCCAGGAGGAGAAGGGGATGACAGAGGATGAGATGGTTGGATGGCATCACCGACTTGATGGACATGAGTTTGAGTAAGCTCCAGGAGTTGGTGATGGACAGGGAAGCCTGGCGTGCTGCAGTCCATGGGGTCACAAAGAGTTGGACACGACTGAGCGACTGAACTGAACTGAACTGATTTCTCTTCATCCCCTACCAGATAGTCTCAGCAAGTTCAAGTGACTGCAGAATTTCAGGGCCTGCCCCGCTCATCTATCCAGCCTGGCACACACCTTGCTTCTGTTTGTTTCTGCAAGGAGAGCCCCATTTCCTGAGTCAGTCACCTGTTCTTCCGTTCAAGCCCTGCCTAAGTGTCTCCAGATGGGAGACAGAGCTTTTAGGGAAAGGGAACAGGGCTCCAGGAGTGAGGGGAGAGAGAAGGGGGATTGGGCGGGCCCCAGAGCTGGCTTCTAACAACGTGCTCTGGCAGCCACCACTCCCTCAGACAGTACTCCCTCAGCTCTGAAGGGCAGTGTTTCATTTCAAGGGGAACCCAGGAACATATCAGGCTGAGGAAAATCCCTGGAACGAGAGAGAGGAGGAGAAAATAAAAGCAAATAAGAAAATACAAAACACCCTCAGCCACTCTCTGGCCTGTCCCTGTGGGGACAGCTGGTCTTCAGAAGGTGGAAACAAGGGCGGGGGCAGCTCCCTCCACGTCCAGACACAGGGCGGCTGCGCAGCTCAGGGGCAGAGCGACCCGGCCCTCCCCGCCAGGGGGTCTCTCCTCTTGGTTTCTAGAATCCAGATAGCATGTGTGGCAGGAAATGACAATGACCTTGACAGTTCTGGGGGGGCTCGGTAAGAAGCCTCTGTTCCGCCCAAGGTGCAGGACCGAACCACTGAGGATGACTCGGCCTTCGCTGCAACAGGGCCTCTCAACGCGCTCGCCAGTGCGACCTATTGGGTCTCCTGGTGATCTGGATCTGCAGGCGGGCTGAGCACTGGGAGCCGCCCCCCGGGTCTCTGTGGCCCCGCCCCCTGGGCTAAGCGCGCTTTCTTCTGCACTGAGGGCCTTGAAGCCCTGAGGATGCCCCGCCTCCCAGTGGTCCTGTGGGCGGGGTTTCTGGGCCGGAAGTTTCTGTCCCTTAGGGCAAACTTAACCACAATGTAAAGAGCAGGTGCCTTGGGCCAGACTCAAGCTCCAGGCCTGAACACTTCTTAAAAGCTATTCCCCTCCCCCCCCCCCACCCCCCCCCCCCCCGCTTTTTTTTCTTCTTTGAACTTTTTATTTTGTATAGGGGTATAGCCTATTAAAAATGTTGTGACCGTGGCCGGTGAACAGTGAAGGGACTCAGCCATACATATACATCAATTCATTCTCCACACTCCCCTCCCATCCAGGCTGTCCTACATCATTGAGCAGAGTTCTGTGTGGTATACAGTATGTCCTTGTTGGTTATTCATTTTAAATATAGAAGTGTGTGCATGTCTGTCCCAAACTCCCTAACTATCCCTTCCTACCAGCAAGCATCAGTTTGTTCTCTAAGTCTGTGAGTGTCTTTCTGTTTTGTAAGTTCATCTGCATCGTTTCATTTTAGATTCCACACATAAGGGACGTCATATGATACTTTTCCTTCTGTCTTATTTCACTCACTATGACACTCTCTAGGACCATCCATGTTGCTACAAATGGCATTGATTCATTCTTTTTAATGGCTGAGTAATATTCCACTGTATTCTTACTGTCACTGTGCCTGTAAAGATATAGAAAGAATACCAGGGGGAAACTGATGCACCAGTCACCTTAAATGATTTTTGGAACAAAGCTTTATACATATTAATAACTTGATGAATGAATGAATGAAGTAGTGCCAGATCACAAAATATGGAGCGAGCAAGATAAGCAGTAGTCTCTGAGCCTTAATTAATCAATAGAGGTGTATTGTGTTGCTGAAGAGTAGTGTCCACACTTCCGGCCCTTCTCTCTTTGAGCCATATTGTGCTCAATGCTTTGCCCTCATCACTTCGTTCAGTCCTTATAGCAGTCTTCTGGGGTGAGTGATTTTAACCTCATTTTACAGATGGCAGAACTGGTTACAGGTTACATATCTTGGTAGAAGTCACACAGTTCATTAGGATAGCCAGGGTTGAAACTTGACAATCTGTCTTCCTAACTAGTCCACCTTAGCGCAAAGCATTGCTCTGAACAGATCACTCACATCTGTATGTGCCTTCTACTGAGTCTTTGAGACGGTGGCCATAGAAAACCAGCGGTGGCCACGGAGGGGAGGGGGTTGGGAACCAGGCCATGAAGGGCGGAGTCAGGCATGGGAGGCCCGCAGTGGGGTGGCGTGGCGGGGCTGCAGGCTTTCCTGGCTAGCATCCTCAAGTCTGAAGTCCTGTAGGGCAGATAGGGCAGCCAGACTACAAACACCTAAAAAAATTCTCCCAACTTTAAGTATACTCGTGAGCCAACCATCACACAAGAATTTAAAATGTTCTTTCTGCATTCTTTTCAGAACGTGGATGGCAAATAAGCCAAAAGAAATAAAAATAGAAACATGGCAAGCCAGACCTTCCTACACAGGAAAGAACAACATTTATTTGATTAATAAGGTTCCTAAACAGCAGTCCACATCACGGGCACACAGGGCGGTCCCCCTGGGTGTGTGTGTGTGTGAATATGTGCACATATATGCACAACCCCAAGTACATGCATAGACATGTTTGCACAGATAAACACACTGACCTGCCACCCACAGAGAGTGTTTATTCATACTCATATGAGAATCAAACTGCTCTCCTTTCCCCTAATCCTGCAAACATTAAAAGTAAGCCACTTTGCGTAAACACATTCAGTCTCTTGATTTACACCAGTTCTTACGAGGGCAGAGTTGCACATTTTTGAAGCTCTCTCCTTTAACCACAGGAGACGGGTTAGAGAGGCATGGCTGGCTGCCTCATCGCGTATCATTAAAGTAAGGGCGTTAATCAAAGACGCTTGGTCCTCAGGACTTCCCTGCTGGTCCGGGGGTGAAGAATCTGCCTGGCAGTGCAGGGGACGCAGGTTAGATTCCCTGATCGGGAAACTAAGATCCCACATGCTGCTGAGTAACTAAGCCCACGAGACTGCAAATACTGAAGCCCTCGTATGTACTCCGGAGCCTATGCACCACAACCAGAGAGTAGGCAGCTTCAAGAAAAATCCCACATGACGCAACTAAGACACATCAAAGTCAAATAAATATTTTTGTTGTTGTTGTTTAAAAAAACTCTTGCAAAAGGAGATAGATTGAACTCAACTCCTCTAAAACAAAGGCAGGAAAATTTAAAAACAGAAACAAAAAGTTTCATCATCACTGCATTTCTCAAGACCTTTTCAGCAGACCCCTGTAGGCCCCCATGCTTTTTGCCATTCTGACTCACTCTGCAGATCTGCTGACATGCCCTCCCCACTGCCATCCTTCTGACTGGGGCACTGTTCTTTAGCACTTGACCGTGACAGGGCATGCATGCATGCTAAGTCGCTTCAGTCGTGGCCCATTCTTCGTGACCCCATGGACCACAGCCTGCCAGGCTCCTCTGTCCAAGGGATTCTCCAGGCAAGAATGTGGTGTGGGTTGCCATGTCCTTCTCTAGAGGATCTTCTTCTTGATCCAGGGATTGAACCTGCATCTCTTAACATCTCCTGCATTGGCAGGGGGGTTCTTTACCATTAGCGCCACCTGGGAAGCCCCTGACAGTGCATGGATCCAGCCTAATTTCTGCTCAAAGCAATCCTACCTATAACCCAACAAGGCACAGTCTGTCTCTCTGGCGGTTGGCTGCCTCCCTGTCTTCCTTCCCTTCTCGGCCTGCCCCACCTCCTCCACACCCAGTATGAGGTCCACACAGTTATAAGGGTTCTGACTCCTGGCCTCCCGCACCCTGAGTGGGGCAGCACTACTGGAGTCGTTTACAGCAGATGCTCCTTAAGCCCCTTGTTTTGAGATGAGCTGAGGGTGATGGAGAGTTCCAGAAAAATATCTACTTCTGCTTCATTGACTATGCCAAAACCTTTGACTGTGTGAATCACAACAAACTCTGGAAAATTCTTAAAGAGATGGGAATACCAGACCACCTGACCTGCATCCTGAGAAATCTGTATGCAGGTCAAGAAGCAATAGTTAGAACCAGACATGGAACAACAGACTGGTTCCAAATAGGAAAAGGAGTATGTCAAGGCTGTATATTGTCACCCTGCTTATTTAACTTATATGCAGAGTACATCATGAGAAACGCTGGACTGGAAGAAGCACAAGCTGGAATCAAGATTGCAGGGAGAAATATCAATAACCTCAGATATGCAGATGACACCACCCTTATGGCAGAAAGTGAAGAAGAACTAAAGAGCTTCTTGATGAAAGTGAAAGAGGAGAGTGAAAAAGTTGGCTTAAAACTTAGCATTCAAAAAACTAAGATCATGGCATCCAATCTCATCACTCCATGGCAAACAGATGGGGAAACAACAGAAACATTGACAGACTTAATTTTCTTGGGCTCCAAAATCATTACAGATGGTGACTGCAGCAATGAAATTAAAAGACGCTTGCTCCTTAGAAGAAAAGCTATGACCAACCTAGACAGCATATTAAAAAGCAGAGACATTACTTTGCTGACAAAGGTTGGTCTAGTCAAAGCTATGATTTTTCCAGTAGTCATGAATGGATGTGAGAATTGGACCATAAAGAAAGCTGAGCACTGAAAAATTGATGCTTTTGAACTGTGGTGTTGGAGAAGACTCTTGAGAGTCCCTTGGACTGCAAGGAGATCAAGTCAGTCAATCCTAAAGGAAATCAGTCCTGAATATTCGTTGGAAGGACTGATGGTGAAGCTGAAGTTTCAATACTTTGGCTACCTGATATAAAGAACTGACTCATTGGAAAAGACCCTGATGCTGGAAAAGATTGAAGGCAGGAGGAGAAGAGGATGACAGAGGATGAGATGGTTGGATGGCATCACTGACTCAATGGACGTGAGTTTGAGTAAGCTCTGGGAGTTGGTGATGGACAGGGAAGCCTGGCGTGCGGCCATCCATGAGGTCGCAAAGAGTCAGACATGACTGAGCAATTGAACTGAACTGAACTGAGGGTGACTGAATGCACACATGCCCTCCGAGGGATGAAACAGATTTTAGTGTGGCCCGGTACCCACCTGTTGGGTTGCCCAGCTCTTTGAGGACTGTATATGGGAGGGCAGGTAAGGAATTCTCCCCCATTTGCTCCTGTCACTGGCCTTTTCATGTGGATGGGGTGGAGAGGGAAAAGTACAGAGGGAAAGCATTCCCAGTGTAGGTTAGGCTGCAGACTCAGACTTTTATTCATCCTGTGAAATGAGACAATATTAATGGATCTAGCTCTTGATGACATTCAAAAATTCCTGAAGAAGCATGATTTGTCATTCTGGGTGTGACCTGAACTTCAAGGGCATGGGTCCCTGGAGGAAGAATTTACCTCCCCAGGAGAAAACAAAGGACTCCATAGAAGAGGGTCAGCCTGGCTGAATTCAGCACAGGACACAGCTTGTCATCATGTAATAAGACCTCTATCGTGTGTCTGATGAAAACTCTGATGAAAGAGTTTCTTCCTCAGTTGGCCTGTAATTGAGGAAGTTTGTAGTTTCTTAGCAATCTCATTCTTTTGGTGGACACAAAGTATTATGTTGATAGGGTAAATAAACATGAAACAAACTGAATTTTCATTTTAATAAAATAAGACCTATTGCTAGGAATTTACCACCAACTGAAACATGTTCTCAAGCTCCCAAAAAGAGAAAAGTAGCCTTCCCAGAGTTTAGGGCCTGATCACCATTCCCACTTTGTAACTTTCATCTGTATGAGGGTGGGGGGTCATGGTGCCTCCCCTATGGAGAACTGAATTTGAGGAAGGTTACATGGATTACATGATTAATACCTGGCAGAGTGCCCAAGGTTATATGGTTAATGCCCAACGAAGCAAGAATTTGAACCAGGATCCGTCATGTGCATCTTGTCCACAGCCCTTGAAATCCTATTTTTGCAGCTCTTGGCCCAAGTTGAAGCCCACCTATTTTGTTTCCAGGTGGTGCTAGTGTTAAAGAACCTGCCTGCCAATGCAAGAGTCATAAGGGTTCAATCTCTGGGTCAGGAAGATCCCCTGGAGGAAGGCATGGCAACCCACTCCAGTATTCTTGCCTGGAGAATCCCATGGACAGAGGAGCCTGGTGGGCTAGAGTTCAGACTGTCGTAGAGTCGGGCATGCCTGAAGTGACTTAGCACGGCACACAGCACATAAGCTAAGAATGATTTTTAAACAGTTGAAAAAAATCAAAAGAAGAACATTTCCTGATGCAAAAACATGACATTTAAATTTCAACCCCCAGCCAATAAAGGAGAAATTGGAACCCAGTCATACCTTTTGTTTTTGTGTCATCTCAGGTTGCTTTCCCGTGTTCAGTAGTTGTGATGGCGACCATTTACATCCCAACAAGCCAAAACACTCAATATCTGGACCTTTTCAGAAAAAGTTTGCTGGCACTGTTCTGCACCCTATTGGTACCTCCAGCAGTGGGACTCTATGGTTTTAAAGTCCACGTGATTATAAATGGTCCCCTTTCCAAAATTAAACCTAGCTAAAAAAGTCCAATATCTCTATCTTGAGAAACAGTAATGCTACATGAGGAAGAAAACACATGTGAAATAAAAACGGAGTAAACTCTGTACGTTCTTGCCTCCCTGATAGCTAAACTTTGATGACTTTTGGAGTACATCACTTTGCCGACAAACGTCCCTATAGTCAGGGCTATGGTTTTTGCAGTAGTTGTAGATGGATGTGAAAGTTCAACCAAAAGGAAGGCTGAGCATCAAAGAATTGATGCTTTCGAATTGTAGTGCTGGAGAAGACTCTTTAGAGTCCCTTGGACAGCAGGGAGATCCAAACCAGTCAATCCTAAAAGAAATCAACTCTGAATATTCACTGGAAGGACTGATGCTGAAGCTCCAATACTTTGGCCACCTGACGTGAAGAGCCAACTCATTGGAAAAGACCCTGATGCTGGGAAAGATTGAGGGCAAGAGGAGAAGGGTGGGTACAGAGGATGAGATGGTTGGATGGCATCACTGACTCAGTGGACATGAGTTTGAACAAACTCCAGGAGATAGTGAAGGAGGGAGGCCTGGCATGCTACAGTCCTTGGGGTTGCAAAGAGTCGGGCATTACAGAGTGATTGAACAAGGGTACAAGAGGAGGCAAAGACTTTTTTCTTATTCTTGGATTCCCAATTAATGAACCATGAAAACAAGATGAATTTTACATAAAGGAATGTACTTTATAGGACTAAAGTAATTTTTACTCGTTAGGGCTCCTTCTTCACTTGTTCTTTGATATTTTATTATGAAGGTGCAATTCTAACCTTTTTAGCAACAGAGGTCATTGTTCTCAGTATAAGAGGGAAATCACCCAATGTATTAAAAGGTGGTGGCCACACTGCTTCAGCTAAGGGGAAATGAAAGGAGATACCATCCTCCTTTGCATACTTTTTGTTCTCCTTTCTGACCTCTATTGCACATTCTAAAGACCTGGCTCACATGTGAAACAAAATTTAAAACTATACCTATCACAATGAAGAGTTCTGGAGATGGATGATGGTGATGGTTGCACAACAACGTGGGCTACTTAGGGCCCATGAACTGTACCCTTGAAGACAGTTACAATGGTTAACTTTATATTATCTGTATTTTAACATAATTTAAGGGCTTCCCTGGTGGCTCAGCAGTAAAGAATCTGCCTGCTAAGCAGGAGACTCAGGTTCAATCTCTGGGTCAAAAAGATCCTCTGGAAGAGGAAATGGCAACCCACTCCAGTATTCTTTCCAGGATAATCCCATGGACAGAGGAGACTGGCGGTCCATGGAGTTGCAAAGAGTTGGACATGACTGAGTGACTAAAACGACAACACACCATAATTTAAAGTGAAACCAACCAAACAATAACAACAAAAGACCCCAAAGGTATTGGTTTGGGGAAAAAACAATTTCAAAAGCTGTGAGGAAGGTTTTTATATGTAGTTCCATTAATGGACTTCCCTGGTGGCTCAGTTGGTAAAGAATCTGCCTGCACTGCTGGAAACCCAGGTTTGATTCCTGAGTTGAGAATATCCCCTGGAGAAGGGAATGGCAACCCACAGCGGTATTCCTGCCTAGAGAATGCCATGGACAGAGGAGCCTGGTGGGCTATATTGTCCATGGAGTCACGAAGAGTCAGACACAACTGAGTGACTAACACACACACCATTAGGAAAATGGAAAATAAAAATTCCAGGGAAGGGCTTTTGAAAGAGCTGAAGCTTTTTCAGAAACAAACAAATAAACAAACAAATGACCATCAGTGTGTGTTTGTGTGTGTGCTTGGGCACGTGTGCATGTGTGCTTTCAAGAAAACATTCATGTCAAAAGATGATCATGAATAATTATTAGAAAAAGGCAAATTAGAGGTGCCACTTTACACCAGTCATAATGGCTGTCATTAAAAAGTCTACAAATAACAAATGCTGGAGTTGGTATGGAGAAAGGGGAAGCCTTCTGCATTGTTGGTGGGAATATACATTGTTGCAGCCACTATGGAAAAAAATATAACGGTTCCCCCAAAAAACAAAAACAGGACTTCCCTGTTGGTACAGTGGATAAGAATCCACTGGCCAATGCAGGGGACACAGGTTCGATCCCTGGTCTGGGCAGATCCCATAGGCTGCATAACAACTAAGCCCACGAGCCAAAACTACTGAGCCTGCATGCCATACCTACTAAAGCCTGAGCGCCCTAGAGCCTGTGCTCTGCAACAAGAGAGACCACCACAATGAGAAGCCTCTGTACCACCACTAGGGAAAGTCTGCATGCAGTAATGAAGACCCAGTGCAACCAAAAAAAAAAATAGGCTGCCAGCAACCCAACTCTTAGGGCATATACATGGAGAAAACTATTATTTGAATGGATATAGGTACCCTAGTGTTCACGGCAGCACTATTTACAATTGTGAAGACAGGGAAGCAAACTAAGTGCTCATCAGCAGATAAATGAATAAAGAAGCTATGGCATATATATAATGGAATACCACTCAGCCATAAGGATGAATGAAGTAATGCCATTTACAGCAACATGGATGGACCCAGAGATTATCCCACTAAGTGAAGTCAGCTAGACAGAGAAAGACAAATACCATACGATATCACCTCTATGTGGGATCTAGAATATGACACAAACGAACTTATTTATGAAACAGAAACAGACTCACAAATATAGAAAAGAAAACTATGGTTCCCAAAGAGGAAAGAGGGGGAGGGATAAATTAGGAGTTTGGGATTGGCAGATACAAACTACTATATATAAAATAGATAAACAACAAGGTCCCACTGTAGAGCACAGGTAACTATATTTTCCCCGGTGGTAAAAAAGAATATATATAAATATATAAATAACTGAATCATTTTGCGGTATACCAGAAACTAACACAACAATGTAAATCATCTATACTTCAATAAAAGATAAATTAAAAAGAGAAAACAATTTATGTCCAATTAATTATATTCCCTCTGTTACTACCATCAATACTATAAATTAAAGTGTTTACAACAGTCCTTCTATATAGAATAATCTCAATCTGTCAATGCAAAATACCAAGCACAACAACAGAAATCAAAGTAAGTGCTAACTATGTCTGGAAACCTCTTAGAACTCTAACATCTTTCAGCAACTACACCAAAAGTAAAAAACCACACCCAGTGAACACCTGTTAGGATTCCTCTGTAGCATCTATTTGGAGGAGAGCATGGCAACCCCCTCCAGTATTCTTGCCTGGAAAATTCCACAGATAGAGGAGCCTGGAGAGCTATAGTCTGTCTGTACAGAAGTTGTTGTGACTGCCTGGGAAAGAGTGAGCACCAAAAAAAAAAAAAAAAAGAGCAAACCACACGGAAACCTTATCCTAAAAGTGGAATAGAGATCTGAGCAGGAGTGCCAACCTTAATAAAAAGTCTTCCTCTTCAATCATTAGGTCGTAAAACTAAAATCAGCCCACGTTAGATGTGGGCAAACATCGTAGTTGACTTCTGTTCATTTGCCAATGTTTTTCAAAGATGAATACGATAAAGTCCCTTGAGGGAGTGCTGGGGGGCTTTGCGCCAGCTCCCCGAGCAGAGCGGGTGCATGGTGAGCCTTCTGAAGGCTCCACTGTTTGGAGTGAGCGTATATAACACAATAACAACAGCTGCTCGTGGCCAGGGCCTGGCCGCGATGGAGTCAACTAGCTAAACGACAACTGGAGATGACACTGGGCGTTGTCGAGTGAAGCCAGCAGCAAAGGAACAGAGGTGCTCTGTGCATGGCCTGCAGCGACGCAGTCACGGCAGACCAGCCTGGCGATGGAGCTCGGGGGCGGCACGGTGTGACGCGGACACCGACTCATTCAATGCCCACTGTCTTGTCTGCTTCAGAAAAACCCTGTACACACCCTCCCAACACACACACACACACACACACGCACACATGCAACATACACACACAGACTGATGTTTTGCTTCCTATGCTTGGAGGCACTGGGTTTTCGAGATAAGTGCATGCTCAGTTGCACAGGTATGTCTGACTCTTTTTGACCCTGTGGACTGTAGTTCTCCAGGCTCCTCTGTCATGGGATTCTCCAGGCAAGATACTGGAGTGGGTTGCCATTCCCTCCTTCAGGGGATCTTCCTGACCCAGAGATCAGACCTGCATCTCCTGCATTGATAGGCAGATTCTTTACCACTGTGCCACCTTGGAAGCTCTAAAAATGCTGTAAGTACCGACACTGTAGATGCATCGCAGGTTGTGATGGGCCCCCTCCTGCCCACTGCTGCCTCTACACAAGGCAGGAATGCAGCACAGTGGGCCCTAGGCAAATGGCACCCCTAGAAATAGTTAGGTCTGTTGATATAAAAATACATAAAATAAAAGACAAGAACTGTTCTAATCAGTTGTCACCTTTGAAAATCCTGGCAAGTTCACATAAAATGCTGGGGCTCCAGTTTCCTTTGATTTGAAGACCCAGGCTCCCTCCTCCCTCCAGGAAACCATTAGCTTGCATTGCAAGCTCCCAAAACTTGCTTTTTCCCACTACCTGCTTACTAACTCATATTTGCTACCTGCCTGGCCTTTGTAGGGTCTGAGTTCAGGTCACCTATAGATACTCATTCAAATTTAGGGTGGCACTAGTGGTAAAGAACCCACCTACAAAGCAGGAGACATAAGAGACTTGGGTTCGATCCCTGGGTTGGGAAGATCCCCTGGAGGAAGAAATAGCAACCCACTCCAGTATTCTTGCCTGAAGGATCCCATGGACAGAGGAGCCTGGCGGGCTGCTGTCCATGGGGTCGCAAAGAGTTGGACATGACTGTAGCAACATAGCACGACACGTGCGTAGATGAAGCTTGGGAATCATTCACCTGCTGTAGATCCTCAGAACCCATCTGAGTTAGTAAGTCCTTCAGCAAAGTCCACCTCACATGGCTTTCCTCGGGACAGGCTGTGTCTGGGGTTGGGAGTCAGACTGCATGTGTTCAAGCCCTGCCTCCACAGAGCTGTGTGACCCTGGACAAGCTGTTTCACCTTTCACCTGTCTAACGTTCTTTCTCTCTCAAGTGGAGATGAAAACAGTATTTATCTCAGAGGTCTGTGTGCAGATTAAATGAAGTAATACATAAACATATCTCCTATAGCACCTTTACTCAAAATATTTCCTTGTTGTTATATCCTTGGAAGTTGAACATACCAAAATTTAAAAGTATATAGTTATTACAGGCCATTTACAGCATTCTTCTAAGCTGAAATACTTTCATAAGTTGTTGTTCTGTTGCCAAGTCATGTCCAACTCTTTGCAACCCCCATGGACTTGCATAAGACATAGACATAAATCACTACCATAAATCTCTGTTTGAAATAATTATACTATTAGAAAGATATGAAGTAGAAGGAAAGGCAGTGACAATCTATGCCATTCTGGATCCACAAGCTGCCAGAACTGGAAGGAAAGCTAAGCCTTCCCTAATCCAGTGGATTTAACAACTTATTTTAGCAGCAGAAACCATTTCTTTGAATGGAGTCTTACACAGAAGCCATGAACGAGAGCAATGTGGCAGCTTTGGCTGAAGAGGAGGTGAGGTCCCAGAACTGGGCTCTGGCTTCATCCAGCATGTTCTCAGAAGCTGTTGCTAAGCTTGATCTTGGCTAAGCTCTCTCTTTTGACAGTGGGAAAAATTAAGACCATCCACATCTCTACAAGGATAAAAAGGTTCATGTCAAGGACTAAGACTGAACTGTCGCTGTATCCGCAGCACCCAGTCATGTGCCCTTAGCTCAGGACCCTAGCAGCTCTAAGGCTTGTGTGATGGTAGCTCTAACACAGGAGAGGTGCCAGGCTGCAGAGGTGAAGTCTGAGGGGATGGGCTTCTAGGGTATGGTGATGACTGTTGTCAATATGGGAGAGAAAAATGCCATTACGGTCTAGATATGGTCCTGGGTATGGGGTTGATTCTTGGGGAAGTGATGGGGTGAGGATAAGGAAGCCTGAATTAAGCAAACAAAAATATTGCTATTAGGGCTGGATACCATCTAAAAACTGGAGAAGGAAATGGCACCCCACTCCAGTACTCTTGCCTGGAAAATACCATGGATGGAGGAGCCTGGCAGGCTACAGTCCATGGGGTTGCAAAGAGTCAGATATAACTGAGTGGCTTCACTGTCACTTTCACCATCTAAAAATATCAAGATGAAGGAGCCACTTTTCAGCTCAGGCATTCTGTTGAACTCCAATTCTGCCCAGAAATTTGGGAAAGGATAATTACTTTAGTTTCAAAGTGTGGTGCCTGGACCACTTACATCAGAACTACCAGGGAGCTTACTGCGAATGCAAATTCATGAGCCCCACTCCAGAATTATTCAGTCAGAATCTCCAGTAGTAGAATTCATGCATTGACATTCTCCACGAGCTTCCCAGATGTTCTTGTGCAAAAAAAAGTTTTGAGATGCACCATATTTCATCTCCCTGGGGCTCAACCATGATGTCACCAAGAGCCATCTGGAGAGCTTTACTTTGCTTGGGCCCTACCCTTAGAGATTCTGATTTAACAGGTCTAGGGTGGGACCTGAGAACTGAGATGCTTTCCAAAATCTCCCCCAGTGTTGTAGGACAGAATGGTTTACACTCATTCATAACTCACTGCCAGAGGGGAAGGGGAGTCTCCAATCTCATGAATTACTTCTATTATAACCAATTGAAAATGCAGATATTCTAATTGGCCCTTAGAGATAAGCTGCTACTTTTCCTTTTGGTTTGTCTCTAGCCACCTAGGCAGTAGAAAGACAAAAGTTTTCCAGCAAAGGCTTGTCAAAACATTGCTTTTGTGAATACTGAAGTTGCTTTTTAAATGGGTTGGATGCACAAGAACCTATTGTATACAGCACAGGGAACTCTGCTCAATATTATGTAACAGCCTCAATGAGAAAAGAATTTGAAAAAGGATACGTCTATATGTATAACTGAATCACTTTGCTGTGTACCTGGAATTATCACAAATTATTAATCAACTGTAATCCAGTATAAAATAAAAAATTAAAAAAAAATATGTTGGATACCTTTATGAAGCATACTTTAAAATAAAGTTGATTGAGGTATACTTGGTTTTTAACAAAATGCTTCTCTTTAAATGCACAGTTTGGGCTTCCCTGGTGATTCAGTGGTAAAAAATCTGCCTGCCAATGCAGGAGACATGGGTTCCATTCCTGATCTGGGAAGATCCCACATGCTGCAGGGCAACTAAGCCTGTGTGCCACAACCACTGAGCCAGTGCTCCAGAGCCTGTGTGCCCTAACTACTGAGCCTGCCTGCTGCAACTCCTGAAGCCCATGCATTCTAGAGTGTGCTCTGCAACTAGAGTAGCCCCTGCTGGCCACAACTAGAGAAAAGCCCAAGCAGAAGTGAAGACCCCGCACCAGCAAAAATAAATAAATAAAAACATTAAAAAATAAATGCACAGTTTGATGAGTTTTGATGGATATATGCTCCCAGGTAACCACCACAATTAAGATACATAATATTTCTATCACATCTGAGAAAATTCCCTCTTTACTCCTTTGCAGTCAATCCCCTACCCCTACCCTTGGCCCAGGCAACCACTGATCTGCTTTCTGACACAGTGGATTAGTTTAGACTGTTCTAGAATTTGATATAACTGGGATCAAACATGAACTTTCTATATCTGATTTCTTTTGCTCAGCACAATGTTTTTAAGAATTAATTATGAATTACTAGTGAATTATACTGTTATGTTTCTTCTCTGTTTCAAAAGCAAGTGTACAGGCCTTCCGAGTACCACTTCCAGAGAAAAGAGCTGGTTTCTGGAACGAATTGAAAGGGAAGTGAGAAAGTAAGACAATTGGCTAGATGGCCTTCTTCAAAGAACTTGGCCAGCAAGGCGAGAAGGAAGTGACCAAACTGAGGTAAGGGGAGTTTTCACTGAGGCAGGTTATTTCTGTGGGAAGGAGCACGCTGGGGAGATGGCAGAGCTGAGCTTAGGATGTGGCAAGTAAGAGAAGAAAGGGAAGCAAATACAGGGGCCAAAGACAAACATCACCAGTTTAAAAAATGGTCTCTGTCATGGTCTAAAAAAATGTCTAAAAATTCTTAGCTACTCCTCTTCTCGAGAGAGAGAGAAAGCTTAGTTCTCTTCCCCTTCAGAGTTGGCTGGACGTGGTGACTCACTGCTGATGAATGAAAGTGGCGGGAGGGTGGCTGGTCACTTCTGATGCTAGTCATTGGAGATGCTGTGGCTTTCGTTGTGATTACCCTCTTTGGGGTCAGGGGGCTCTGGGAGCCTCTGGCGGGGACCTAACATGGTGGAGAGTGAAGAGACCTTGTCTCTGAGGGAGACTTGCAGGATGAGCAAGACACAGGAGATGTGAAGGCCAAGGGACTCGCATGTACTTATGGCCTGGAGCTGAGGGGACATGGCTCATTCAAGGAACTCTAGGAAGTTCCCTTTGGAAGCCATCTGCATCTGTCTTTCTTCATCCAGATCTACCAGTATGCATTTATTCTAAATTACTGGTCCAGTTACACTCAGATTCACAACGTCATAGGAATCTCATGAAATTCATAGTGATTACTATCATGTTCTAGTACGACATTATGGCTTAACTGGCCTTGTTGATGGCCTGGATAGCTGACCTTTATCCACAAAATTACTTCATGGTAGGGACTTCCCTGGCAGTCCAGTGGTTAGGACTCTGAGCTTCTACTGAAGGGGGTCCAGGTTCCATCCCTGGTCGGGGAACTCACCACAGGGTGAGGCCAAAAAAACCCAAATTTAATTCAAGGTGGGAGGTGTCCCAGAGACCAGACAGGGACCACACAAGCCCCTAGGATAAGAACTGTTTATAATCTTATCCTCATGCTTTTATTGTGGTCAGACAGGTGAGTGGTGAGAGAAGATATATTGTTATATTTCAATAAGTAAAAGCTTCCTGCATTCAAATCCCAAGCTAATTCATCTGACAAAGAATCTACTCTTGTCTGCTGGGAAATTTGAACTAGTCTAGACCACACATAGCAGACAAAAATTTGGCAGGCTTATATTGAATATATGGGCATCAAGCCACAGTGACTATTCACACACTTTCATACAAATGCTCATGAAGATGAATTAATTTCTGCTGTGACTGACATTCTGCAGCGATTTCCAAAAATGCAGACACAGTAAAGGATAATTACTATTTGTAATCAATTTGTAATTTATGAGCCTTCCTGAGGAAATAAGCAGCTCCCTGGGATGGAGATTCTGACATGAGACCTAGAGAGAAGCAGTGAGCAGATGGTTTTGAGTTCTATCCATTCTTCATCTGCAAGCTGGGGGAGAAGTGTCCAGCAAAGAGAAGCAGACCACAGTAGCTGTTCAAAGAGATAAACGGCAATGCCTCATTGAGGCAGCATGGGGACAGTTTTGAACATATCTGGCATCCACTGGCGATTGGACAGGGTGTTAATATTGTAGGAATGCTTGAGGCTAGACTCTCTTAATTAGTAGTAGTGTTCAAAAGAACATTCCATGATGATGGAGATGCTCACTATCCAACACAATACCCACTAGACATATGATATGTGGCTTCTGAGCACTTGAAATGTGGCTAGTAAGATTAAGAAATTAATTTTAATTTTTATTTAATTTTAATTAATTTAAATGTAAATAGCCACAAGTGGCCAGTGGCTAGTGTATTGGACAGTGCAATTCTAATTAATGTGGGTTAAAAGATATGATTCTTTAAAACCATGAGCTCCTTAAAGAATGGAGATGTGTCTTTGATGGTCACTCTGGCACTCAGCACAGTCTCTGACAGGTTTTCAATAAATGTTTATTAACAGACCCTCAGCATCCAGAAGAGGACTGGCTTTGTAATATGAAAGGTGACTGTATAGTTAGAATTTCCCAAAGGGTATTTCAAAGCCTTAGATCCACAAAGTACTCTGGAGAGAAAGAATTCCCTGGTCACATATATCTGTATGTTCTATATCTTGCTTGGGGAATTAGGATCCATATTAGGGTATTAATGAAACCAGAATAGTTTTATTAATTCACTGTTTCCCATAGTTATTGGACCATGGAACCCCCCTTTTCACATAATACCTCTGACATCTCTTAGAACTAGTAGATTCTGAGAGAAATACTTTGGAGGATGTCAAAATAATGACAGGGTAGGAGGAAGACTTCCAGTGAATTCCTTGAAAAGTAGCGACCCCAATTCCTAGTACATGGTCAGAAGGTAATAAATATCTATTGAATGGTCTAGAAATGATGGGCTTCCCAGGTGGTGCAGTAGTAAAGAATTTGCCAATGCAGGAGACGCGGGTTTGATCCCTGGGTCAGGAAGATCCCCTGGAGAAGGAAATGGCAACCCACGCAAGTATTCTTGCCTGGGAAATCCCATGCACAGTTGAGCCTGGTGGACTATAGTCCATGGGGTCACAAGAGTCAGACAACTGAGCATGCATATGCACTAGAAATGACTCTCTTTCAATCAAAATCAGAAGCGATCTACAAACCATTCCCACTCAGCAAAGGTAAAGAAAGAAGGCAGAGTGCGGCTGGGAAGTCTTGGTATTCTTCAGCTGCCTGTCTTGGGTATACCTGCTGAACTAGAAGAGGATCTGACATATGAATTAGACAGAAGTATGTAATAGCAAATTGGAACAGAAATAATATGAGTTATTAATATATGCTAATGCTTCAAGATTCTGTACTTAAAAAATTTAAAGCAGGCAGGTAATTGTTGAATGATTAGAATATCAACCCACTTACAAAGGAGTGATGAATCCAGAGATACAGATGGCGTGAACAAGGATGAAACATGGGTCCTGGATCATTGAAAAAGAGAGTTCCAGAAAAACATCTATTTCTGCTTTATTGACTATGCCAAAGCCTTTGACTGTGTAGATCACAATAAACACATAAACTGTGGAAAATTCTGAAAGAGATGGGAATACCAGACCACCTGACCTGCCTCTCTTAAGAAATCTGTATGCAGGTCAGGAAGCAACAGTTAGAACTGGACATGGAACAACAGACTGGTTCCAAATAGAAAAAGAAATACGTCAGGGCTATATATTATCACCCTGCTTATTTAACTTACATGCAGAGTACATCATGAGAAATGCTGGGCTGGAGGAAACACAAGCTGGAATCAAGATTGTTGGGAGAAATATCAATAACCTCAGATATGCAGATGACACCACCCTTATGGCAGAAAGTGAAGAACAACTAAAGAGCCTCTTGATGAAAGTGCAAGAGGAGAGTGAAAAAGCTGGCTTAAAACTCAACATTCAGAAAACTAAGATCATGGCATCCGGTCCCATCACTTCACAGCAAATAGAGTTGGACTATAAAGAAAGCTGAGCACTGAAGAATTGATGCTTTTGAACTGTGGTGTTGGAGAAGACTCTTGAGAGTCCCTTGGACTGCAAGGAGATACAACCAGTCCATCCTAAAGGAAATCAGTCCTGAATGTTCACTGGAAGGACTGATGTTGAAGCTGAAACTCCAATACTTTGGCCACCTGATGCAGAGAACTGACTCACTGGTAAAGACCCTGATGCTGGGAAAGATTGATGGCAGGAGGAGAAGGGGATGACAGAGGATGAGATGGTTGGATGGCATCACCGACTCAATGGACATGAGTTTGAGTGAACCCAGGAGTTGGTCACGGACAGAGAGGCCTGGCATTCTGCAGTCCATGGGGTCACAAAGAGTTGGACATGACTGAGTGACTGAACTGAACTGAACTGAGAGACAGGAAAAGAGAAGGGTCCTCTCTGAGAAGAAAAATGTGCACAAAACAAGAACCTGATTGAGACCAGGATAGTCACTTCTGGTCTTGAGTTTTGTTAATGCCTTAGTAAGAAAAGATTGGAATTAACTCTAGACCCACAACATAGTTTCAGCTAAAATTTATTTGTAGTTATTGTAAATACATACACTTATGCTTACACTTACTAATCTACATATAGACCACTCCACAGTATGGAGTGCAACAAATCTCTTTTGAAACTTGAACTTAGAAAGAAACAAAAATCTCTTAGATCTAGTTAAGCAGAGGAATTTGGATGGGAGAAATTCCAATCAAAACCAACAGTCATGGTACCCTCTGCAGTGAGGTGCCCAGATAAAGCCTGTCCCTGCAGGGCTGAACACGTTACATGTGGGTGATCTGTAGATTTCATCATGTGCTTTAGATCTTCTCACTTAGGAAAGGGGCTTTGACGTGAAACGTGTATGCCTACTCTAACCATGGGGGTTCCCAGGTGGCACTAACGGTAAAGAACCTGCCTGCCAATACTGGTGCGCAGGTATGATCCCTGGGTTGGGAAGAGCCCCTGGAGGAGGGCATGGCAAAGAACTCAAGTATTCTTGCCTGGAGAATCCCAGGGACAGAGGAGTCTGGTGGGCTATAGTCCATGGGGTCACAAAGAGTCGGACAAGACTTAAGTGATTAAGCACGCATGCACTATAGAGATATCATCTCAGTGTTCCCAAAGATGGCTGAGTTCCCTTCTCCAGGAGGGACCACCCCATATCCTGGGAAATTCTTTAGTCCTCGTGACTGTGTACACCCCCCTCCAACTGCATACAGAAAGGGCGTGTACCACCACTGGCCACTCCTCTCAGCATCTGTCACCTGCAGACCACCTTGCCTCTCTGAATGTCTCCATCGCCGCGTGTCTGAGAAGGGGGTGCAGAGGGCATGGCCAGAGACAGGAGAGAGCTCACTCAGAGCCCTTGGCCCTGGGTCCACAGCCTACTTGTCATGTTCAGCTTTGGTCTTTGCTGGTCAGGCTTTTTAAAGCATAATGTTTGATTTTTCTGCTTACTATAAAAGTGATACATGTTTGTGATAGAAAACTTGAAAAGTTCAAATGGCATGTATTTGCCATATTTCCTTTCTCATCTATGATTAGATGGCTCTACTTGACACCCTAGTAGATATACATATGATTAGAGGGATTTTCCAATACCGTTTTGAATTTTGATTTTATTACTTAATATTATGTGCTGAGATTTTCCCATGGGCATCGTATTCAACTCTAACTGATCATATTATAGGCCCTGAAATAAAGCGAACCATATCTCACCCCGAGCCAGTTAAAAAACAAAAACAAAACAAAAAACCCCAAACCAACCATTTTCCATCCCACAAACCAGAAGCAAAAGCTTACTGGACATCAGCAAAGGATGAAGAAATGGGACTGACAAAGACATGTGGCAGATTTTGCCCCACTGTGCCCACTAACTCGGCACAATGCAGTTCATTGAAAATAATCCCACATTCCTGTGCTATTTCTCAAATTGACACTTTAGAACATGTCTGCCAAAGCTCCTAAAACAGTCTCTGGCAGGCTCTTCCCCTCGGCTGTGGGCATTTGGGTTGCCCTGAACAACCACCCCCAGCTGATGCCATGCTGGACACACAGACACACACACTCCATCTAAACTGATAAAGTCCCACAAATGCAAAACTCCAGCTCCTCTCCATGCCAGGTATACCCACTCAGCTGGCATGCTGGGCTTTAATTCATGAAGACTTCATTAAGCAAAAAGGAAAGGTCACCTTGGACCAGAGACAATAAGGCTGGTGACGCACTGTGTCAAAGATGATACTCTCCGAAAATCAAGCTGGGGGAACTCTTGGTATGATCTCGTTCACATACGGACGACAGCCCCAGAGATGTTAAATGCCTTGCTCAGCATCGGACAACGAATGCGGTAACATCGTAGTAGAAGCATGCTTGTCAAGGCCAAACCGCCAGACTCGCCGGCCGAGGCGCTTTCTTCTCCAATGCCTGTGTCCATGCTGGAACCATTTGGCTGGAAGCGAAAGAACCCGCCTGACAAGAAGCAACCCTCAGGCCTCTGCACAGATGATGCTTCCAAACAAAAGGTCCTTTCAGAAGCCTCACAATGGCTCTTCCTTGCTGGCTATTTGAGGTAGTGGCTCTGGCTCATGTGAGAGGCTTTGCTTCTTTTCACAGTCCTGACCTGATCTTGCCATTTCAGGCCAGCCTTGGCTACTGCACTCATCAGTGTCCCCCAGGCGTGCATGGGCATGCCCTGGCCACCGCTTAGGGGAACACAAGGTCATCGCGTGTCTGGGCTGAGATAAGCCGTGCTGGGTCTGTATGAGACAAGGCTTTCCAAGTCTTTGGTCTGCAAACTGCTGTTCTTCCATCTGGTCCTAAAGCAGCCATTTTTCAAGCAGCAGTTTTGGTGGCTGAAGCCTAAAATCACTTGGGGCATGAACCTCAATCGTTAGCCAAGAGTCACTGCCTACAAACTGGGGGAGCTGGGGAAGCTGGGGGGTGATAAGATGGCAGTAAGGAGAGTAATGAGGGATGGAGAGGAACATGGGTTGGATGTTGAGAAACTGCCCACCACGCCTGTTTGAACTAAAGGTAACAAGTATAGGAAGCAGAAGAAATAACACATGTCAAGAGTATAATGAAACATGCGGAATTCAAGAAATGGAGCTGTTGTTTATTTCTCGAAAATGCGTGAGTGCCACGCACATGGTGAATGATGGGGTGTCAACCGAATGATGGGGTGTCACACAGTGAAGTGGGGGGGTTGAGGAGTGAGAATGGATGAGGCTGAGTCACTTTTTTTCCCTGCGGCCCTCCTGTATGAGGACTTTTATTTACTTCCCATCTCCCTCTCTAAGTCTTCTTTCTTCCTCACCCCATCAGCAGTGGTGGGGGTGGGCGTGGGGCCAGGGTGGAGGCAAGGAGGGAACACTCAAAATCTGGAAACACATCACAAAGGGACAGGGGTGCCCCCAGTTTGTTCCTTGGGTCACGATCTCCATGAGATGTGAATGAGTAATAACAAAAAATTTCTAGGACTTCCCTGGTGGTCCAGTGGTTAAGAATCTGCCTTGCAAAAAAAAAAGGAAGAAAAAAAAAAAAAAAAGAATCTGCCTTGCAATGCAGGGGATGTGGGTTCAATCCCTGGTCTGGGAACTAAGATCACCCATGCTGTGGAGCAACTGAGCCCACGTGCCAGAACTACTGAGCCCACGCGCCCCAGAGCATACTGCGGCTAGAGAGAGTCCTGTGTGCCACGACGAGAGATCCCACGTGACACAGTGAGGCTCCTCAGTGCTGCAACTAAGACCTGATGCAGCCAAATAAATAAATATTAGGGGAAAAAAAAAAAGATTTCAGCAGCCAAATGCAACTAAATTGGGAGTGGGGATGGCGCTACAGAAAACCGAACCAGTTTCTCCACTGGATGACTTCGCAAGGCCTTTGCTCTGTAAATCTTGGGTCTTCAAAGGGTGGGGGTGATACAGCGTTTTGTAAACTCATTTGATCAAGAAAAGAAAGCCCGTTTTTCACTGATCAGTTCTGAGGAATGTTCTTGGCCAAAATGTATCCTTAGATTTTTCTTCTTGGCTTGACTTTCCCACCTCACTGAGCTAGCCACCCCTACCCTCGAGGAGAAGAAGAGATGATGTGCTAACAAGAGAAAATTTCTAATTTGAGAGTAATTATCATGTAGAGTCTTGCCCCCCTCAGAGGAGCACTGAGGTCCCCTGAGGGCAAAATGAACTGAGCGTTTATCAAGGGTATAGAATCAGAATCTGCACGGTGGTGAGATGCCCAGTAGATTCATATGCACATTGTATTTGAGAGGGAGGAACTTCCCAGGGGTTCCAGTGGCTAAGACCCTCAAGCTCCCAGTGCAGGGGACCCGGGTTTGATCCCTGCTCAGGGAACTAGATCCCACATGCTACAGCTAAGACTTTGCATGCTGCAACTAAAGATTCCATGTGCAGCAACTAAGGCCCAGCACAGCCACATAAATACTTGTCTATCTATTTTTAAAAAGTTTGTGATGGAGACCTAGGGTGCTTGGTCCTAGGCAGTAACCTCAATAATTCTGATTTGGTGTATCTGGGGTGAGGCTTGGGTAAGTATATTTTAAAATATCACCTCGAAGAAATTCTGATGCAGCTGTGTGTGGACTCCTATTGAGAAACACTGACTTAATTTAAAAGCTTCTAAGGCCCATGGACAGAGGAGCCTGGCAGGCTGTTGTCCATAAGGTTGCACAGAGTCAGACACAACTGAAGTGACTTGGCACGCGTGTACACTCATGGCCCAAGTGTTCTCAGGCACTCAGTCATGTCTGACTCTTCGCAGTCCCATGGACTGTAGCCCGCCAGGCTCCTCTGTCCATGGGATTTCCCAGGCAAGAATACTGGAGTGGGTTGTTATTTCCTACTCCAGGGGATCCTTCCGACCCAGGGATCAATGCATCTCTTGTGTCTCCTGCATTGGCAGGCAGATTCTTTACCATTAGCCTCACCTGGGAAGCTCTGCTATAAAGTAACAGAAGAGCCCAGTGCCAACACTGGGTTTCATGGCAGCACCTCTACAAGATAGGTGACGGTATAATCATTCTTAGGAATAAGGCAATGGAACCCTGGAGACAGATGGTGACAGTGCTGGACCAAGGTCACCCAGGGGTGAGCAGGTCATCAGGATGAACAAGAACCCTCCTGTCTTTCCTGCCTGCCTCGCCAACCTCTCTCCTCCTCCTCCCTCCTCTGTTCTTTATTCACCAGCTTCTGCATGGCTAACAGCCCTCTCTGAGTCTGCTTTTGTCTTTAGTGAAAAGCTAACAAAACACTGTTGCTCCCCGTGCTGGCTAATGACAGCGCCCGATTAGCGCCATTCTGTCAGCTGACTCCCAGGCAGCCGGGCCAGCCAGCAGCCTGCTTATTCAATCAGGGCCTGGCCCATTTGCTAATTACCAGCATCATTTGGGCTCGTTTCCTCCGACTGTGAACTTGAGTTCAAATCGTCTTCAGCTGTTGCCTTTACAGGAGAACAGAATCATTTGTCACATCTGTCAGTGCTCCAGCCTCCCCCTCCCTGCTGGAGACGGAATGAAATCCCGTGTGTCCCCGGTTCCCAGGCTGCTGCTGACCGGCGGGTCCCAACGGGAGCCGTGAGGCAGACCCTGCAGAGACGGACGAGCTGGGCTTCCTCACTGGGCTGCCAGGGTGACCTCGTCCTTGCTTCTGAATCCCAATTGTGTTCCCACTCGGAGGCCTGATAGAGTGACCTACTGTCCCCCCTCACCAGGGATGGAGGGTTTTCCCAGGACAAGGGATTTTCTGTGATAAATCCAGGAGACTGCATCACCGTAGACCTGGCCCACCAGGACACACAGTATGAGAGTGTTTGACAGCCTCCCAGGAGCTATAATTGGGGTCTAGATCAGAGAACTGACTGGGAGTTGGGGTTCCATTGTTCTCTGACAGACCTGATACTAAGGATTCACATCTATCTCTTCACTGCTCTACACTTCATTTGGCTTTTGATCTTGACTACTAATTCGATAGGATGAAGCTTGATGTCCAACAGTGGATAAGTGGGGGTCTGCAGGCATGTTCTGAGGTGAGGGTGGCACCAGAGAAGGAATGATGGTGTGTAACCCCTTTGAACAGAGGTGCCTCATCCTCCAAGGACTCTTCCTGATTCAAAACCACATAAAAAAAAAAAACTACATAAAGCATCTTCAGTGGCTAAGTCAAAGATCTCTCTTGGAAAATGTCACTTGAAAATAAATGGGTTATTTTCAAATATCTTTTGATATTGATTTCTAACATGTTAATAATTCCACCATGATAAGTGAACAGACTCTGTATGATTTCAGTACTTCTGTTTTTGTTGTTGTTCAGTCAGTAAGTTGAGTCTGAATCTTTGCAACCTCATGAACTGCAGCACACCAGGCTTCACTGTCCTTCAGTATCTCCTGGAGTTTGCTCAAACTCATGTCCATTGAGTTGGTGATGCCACCCAACCATCTCATCCTCTGTCGCTCCCTTCTTCTCTTGCCCTCAGTCTTTCTCAGCATCAGGGTCTTTTCTAATGAGTTGGCTCTTGGCATCAGGTGACCAAAGTGCTGGAGCTTCAGCAACAATCCTTTCAATGAATATTCAGGGTTGATTTCCTTTAGGATGGACTGGTTTGCTCTCCTTGCTGTCCAAGGGACTCTCGAGTCTTCTCCAGGACCACAGTTCAAAAGCATTAATTCTTTGGCACTTAGCCTTCTTTATGGTCCAACTCTCATATTGGGACCTGACTACTGGAAAAACCATAGCTTTGACACTATGGACCTTTGTTGGCAAAGTGATGTCTCTGCTTTTCAACACCACTAGACTATGAAATTTTTGCACCTTGTTTTATGTACCTGGATATGTTCCAGTGTGTCCAAGTTTACAGCCTATGGGAACTTGAATAGAATTTGTATCCTATTGTTGTGTGAAAATTGTATAAATCTTAATTATGTTGAAATGGTTCATGGTGTTTTTCAGGTCTACTATATCCTTCTACTTCACTGTATATTCATTCTATTAATTTTCAAGAGTTTGATATTAAAACTCCACCTAAAAATCTTAATTTATCTACTTAAAAAAATAATTGTAATATTTAGTGGAAATAAATGTAACCTTGTTCTGTATTTTCCAAGTCTCCTATAAATGTGTTATTGTAGTATCATAATTTAAAAAATAAAAAAGAAAGAGAAAAAAAACCACATTAAACACCTGTTATGTACTTGGCAACATCAACAACATCATCTCAAAGAGCTGACAACCCATGGAAGACACTGATACAAATACAATGAACTATATCTGTTACAAGGCTACCGAGGAGATCCCGAGGATAGCAAAAGGCCATGTGAGCCGGGGAAGGCAGAATCAGGGTACCTCTGCTTACTATATATGCATATCACTGTACATTGATTATCTCATTCAACAGCCAATATTTCTTAAGCACCTATCAAGTTTCTTAAGCACCTAACCTGTTCAAATTTTGAAAGTGTTGTCGTTCAGTCATGTCCAACTCTTTTCAACCACATGCACTGTAGCCCGCCAGGCTCCTCCATCCATGGAATTTTCCAGGCAAGACTACTGTACTGGGTTGCCATTTCCTTCCCCAGGGCATCTTCTGAACCCAGGCATCAAACTGGGGTCTCCCACATTGCAGGCAGATTCTTTACCATCTGAATCAGCAATTCTATTAATATTATACCTATTTTTCAAATGAGTAAAATAAGGTTTTGAAAAGCCTTGCTCAAGATTGCATGTTGGTGAATGAATGGTTCAGGGCTTGAACCCAGAGAGTCTGAACCTCGTCTTTAAGCAGTCTGAGACTGAACCTCCTCCCACTGTGGGATGCTGGGCCCTCCACACAACCCGTGCAGGGCAGTTGGCCCCCAGCAGACAAAAGCAACACAGTGCGCTCTGGGTGCAGAGGAGTGTGGCTGTACGTGGTGGGAACCTGGCAGAAAGAAACAAGAGGTGGGGTTTCTGTGTTCTCCATTGTGGAATTGACATTAGGAATGTCCCACTGGAGGTGTGGGAGCTCTGGGACTGCTGATATTCAAAAGGAAACTGGCCGGACAAGTGCTGCCCTTCTGGCCTCTAGCTGCATTCGATTCTAAAGAATGTACTAGAACAGGAAGCCAAATGCCTGACTCCTTCAAGGGCCAAAAAACGAGTACGATTCATTATATTTTTTAGACTGCATTTGTCAATTCTCAAAACTCATCTTTTTTATACAGTGAGAACATCTGGGTAACTTGCTTTGCCTATCTAGGGTAATTGATATATGCAAATCAGATAAAATGTGTTCATTTGATATAATATGACTGATTTTAATATGTGCCTGGCAACAGTAGAATTGGAAGTTCATTGTTCAAGCACTGTCAATTATTGAAAGTGCTCATTTCAATAATAACAGTCCACAAGTGCAGTATTCTTAATGGATACTGAATTGTGCTAAGTATCCAGACTGAAAATATATAATGACTGTCTTTAGAAACACCCTCAATATCTTTTTCTGTTACTTTATAGGTTTTGGTTTGTGGGAAATGAATACCTAATTTCAGACAGTTAAGCATTAAAAGCACTTGTTATCAATATGTACAAGCATTGCAATTAATCTCTCTGTAATTAAGATTAATAAAATAGGTAAGAAGGCTACTGTTTCAAGCAGAATTTAAAGAACTATAAACTTCTGGGAAGAAAACTGATGTTCCTTCTTGCAAACAACCACTGTTAATAATTCCTGGTCAATCCAATCACTCTTTGTTCCCCATGCCCCCAAAGAGTCTCTTCTCTAGAACACTGGGTTGTCCCAGGCCTTTCTGTGACTCAGATTTCAAGCCAGCACCTGGCACTGCTGGTGTTCGAATCCCTGGGGCCCTTCTTCAGTTGTAGAAAATACAGTTGACCCTTGAACAATGTGAGGGTAAGGGGACCCGACCCTTTGTGCTGTTGAAAATCTGAGTCTCATGTATAGTTAGGCCCTCCATGACCAAGTTTCCTCTGTATCTATGGGTCTGCATTCACAGATCCAACCAACCTTGAACGGTGCACTAATACAGTATATCAGGTATAGTTAGTGTTAGTTTCTCAGCCATGTCCGACTCTTTGTGACCCCATGGACTGTAGCCCACCAGGCCCCCCTGTCCAAGGAATTCTCCAGGCAAGAATACTAGAGTGGGTTGCCATTCCCTTCTCCAGGGGATCTTCCCAAGCCAGGGATCGAACCCAGGTCTCCCACATTGCAAGCAGATTCTTTAACATCTGGGCCACCAGGAAAGCCTGCAAATAAGTGGACTTTATGTGCAGTCTGAACTCGTGTTGTTCGAGGCTCTGCTGTAACTGAGAGTGTTCTGATGCAAAGGAAAGCTTTCTCTACTTGGCTTTTTTTTTTTTTTTTGGTTTATTTCTGGGGAGCAAAGTTCTTGACATACTTTTACTTATGACCTCATTCATCTGCTAACTTGCTTTTTATATTGGCTGCTTTACAAAATTGTTGTTTCTTGCATTACAATATGTGTAACTGAGCCTCTGATATAATGATGATATATAGTTCTATATGAGATCAATGATTGTACTAGTGTAACTCTAGATATGGGAAGACGCAATATGAGGAAATATTTTCCTGGACCATAAGAGACTAGTAAGGCAGGTGGTTCAGAGACTTTGGGCACTGTTAATGAAACAATAGAATGGGAACGACTAAAGACCTCTTCAAGAAACCTAGAGATACCAAGGGAACATTACATGCACAATAAAGAACAGAAATGGTATGGACCTAACAGAAGCAGAAGATATTAAAAAGAGGTGTCAAGAATACACAGAAGAACTATACGAAAAAGATCTTCATGACCCAGATAACCATGATGGTACGATCACTCACCTAGAGCCAGACATCCTGGAATGTGAAGTCAAGTGGACCTTAGGAAACATCACTACGAACAAAGCTAGTGGAGGTGATGGAATTCCAGTTGAGCTATTTCAAATCCTGAAAGATGATGCTGTGAAAGTGCTGCACTCAATATGCCAGCAAATTTGGAAAACTCAGCAGTGGCCACGGGACTAGAAAAGGTCAGTTTTCATTCCAATCCCAAAGAAAGGCAATGCCAAAGAAAGCTCAAACTACCACACAATTGCACTTATCTCACACACTAGTAAAGTAATGCTCAAAATTCTCCAAGCCAGGCTTCAGCAATATGTGAACTGTGAACTTCCAGATGTTCAAGCTGGATTTAGAAAAGGCAGAGGAACCAGAGATCAAATATCCCAGAAAAAAATCTATTTTTGCTTTCTTGAGTATGCGTGGATCTCAACAAACTGTGGAAAATTCTTAAAGAGATGTGACTACCAGACCACCTGACCTGCCTCCTGAGAAATCTGTATGCAGGTCAAGAATTCACAGTTAGAACTGAACATGGAACAACGGGCTGGTTCCAAATTGGGAAAGGAGTCTGTCAAAGATGTATATTGTCACCCTGCTTATTTAACTTATATGCAGAGTACATCATGCAAAATGCCAGGCTGGATGAAGCACAAGCTGGAGTCAAGATTGCAGGGAGAAATATCAATAACCTCAGATACGCAGATGACACCACCCTTATGTCAGAAAGCAAAGAGGAACTAAAGAGCCTCTTGAGGAAACTGAAAGAGGAAGTGAAAAAGCTGGCTTAAAACTCGACATTCAAAAAACTAAGATCACAGCATTCGGTCCCATCACTTCATGGCAAATAGATGGGGAAACAATGGAAACAGTGAGAGACTTTATTTTCTTAGGCTCCAAAATCACCGCAGATGGTGACTGCAGCAATGAAATTAAAAGGTGCTTGCTCCTTGGAAGAAAAGCTATGACCAACCTAGACAGCATGTTAAAAAGCAGAGACATTATTTTGCTGACAAAGGTACATCTGGTCAAAGCAATGGTTTTTCTAGTAGTCATGTATGGATGTGAGAGTTGAACTATAAGAAAGCTGAGCATTCAAGAACTGATGCTTTTGAACTGTGGTGTTGGAGAAGACTCTTGAGAGTCCCTTGGACTGCAAGGAGATCAAACCAGTCCATCCTAAAGGAAATCAGTGTTGAATAGTCATTGGAAGGACTGATGCTGAAGCTAAAACTCCAATACTTTGGCCACCTGATGTGAAGAACTGACTCATTGGAAAAGACCCTGATGCTGGGAAAGATTGAAGGCAGGAGGAGAAGGAGACGACAGAGGATGAGATGGTTGGGTAGCATCACTGACTTAATGGACATGAGTTTGAGCAAGCTCCTGGAGTTGGTGAAGGACAGGAAAGCCAGGCATGCTGCAGTTCATGGGGTCACAAAAAGACACAACTGATTAACTGTACTGAACTGAATGAGGCTGGGTTCAATAACAGCATGTTGGGTGGCCTGTTCCTTGCACCTGAGCAGGAAGTGAAGCTGAGCCCTGGCCGTGAAATCACCAGGTCCTAACCGCTGAACTGTCAGGTCTAATTCCCTCTACTTCTTAGCTTACACTCAACTCTGTCCTACAATGACCTTCATATTTCCATACGTAAAGAAGAAATTAACATTCTCCTCTCTCCAAACAGTGTTTCTGCTCCTTTAGCTCAGAGAAACTCAAACATGGGTGTTGGGAAGAATCTCGTCCTCTAAGAGGATCTTTAGGGAAAGTGTCCCCCTCCACCTGAACATATCAACAGAACAAAGGTGATCCAAACTCCCGGAAGCAGACCTATGTTCTGGAGATGAGAGTGCTTGCCCTTGTTCACCCACCCCTGTCCATTCTGTCCTAGACATTTCCTGAAACTAGCTTTATCAATTCCTTCCAGGCTTTTAACTCCCTTTGCTATTTGCACAACCTTTTCTGTTTACTCAAAATAGCCTTTCTACAAATGAGCTAAACTCCATCATATGTGTTAGCTTCTTTCCACACCACATGTCCAACTGAATTCAGAGACAATTTAGTTCCTGCCAAGGGCTTTCTAGAAAGTGGTTGTGAAAGAAAATGAAGAAAGTGAATGCTTTAGCCAGTGATATAACACAAGACCCAGCAAGTCTTGCTTTGTTCCAGAACTCGAGCGATGCACAGAAAACATGCTTTCTGCCATGTATTCCAAAGCATAATATTAATAATAGATTTCAAGTTGAGAAACTCTACAAATGATGTATAAAACATCTGTTCATTCCCCAATGTCTTCTTTGCCAGATACAGGAACTCTAAACATGCATTAAACATGTCTTCTGGTTTTTGTATTTTGATTCTTTAATATCCAGGGCCTTGTGAAAAATGGAGGGACGGCCTTGATCAGGACTCACCAATTTCTAGAGATAGTAACCAACTCATCCTTGAGCTCCTTACTCACCAGTCAATACAAACCAACCAATCCAGGGTCCACTGCCCCAAGCACCTCCTCTAAGGCTGCTCACACTTAGGGCTAAAATTCCTTTTCTCCCACCACCCTTCTTTGGGGATCTGTGAGTAAAACAAACTATCTTTTTAATGGCATCATCTCTGGATCTGTTGGCCTCACCAGACATAAATTATAGCCTATATTTTAAGAACATGTGAGACGTCCCTGGTGGTCCAATGGTTAAGAATCCACCTGCTGAGGCAGGGGACATGGGTTCAATCCCTGCTCCAGGAAGGGCCCACATGCTGGGGAGCAACTGAGTCCATGCTCTAGAGTCTGGGAGCCGCAGCTACTGAGCCCATGTGCCACAACTACTGAAGCTCGCATGCCTGGAGTCTGTAGTCTGCAACATGAGAAGCCCAGGCACCACAACTAGACTGTAGCCCTCCCTTGTCATAGCTAGAGAAAACCCAAGTGCAGCAATGGAGATCCAGCACAGCCCCAAAATTAGATCAATCAATCAATCAATCTTTGAGAAAACAACAAAAAAAAATGTACATAAAGAAAAAGGAAGACAGGCTAGCAAATGACTGGTCTGGCCCCTGCACTCTGGCCATTGTTCAAGTGGACTTGGATCAAAGTTAGTTACTCTGTCAGTTATGTTTACCAAAAACTGCCACTTTAAACTGTTTTAGAGAAAAAGCATGATTCTTCCATAAAGCACTGTGTTATACTGGCTAAGACAGCACTCAGAAGAGCTGTTAGAGATAGCTCTGATGAGGGTATCCATCGTATGATACATGTTACAAAAGATGCAGGGTTTTTTAGGGGCCCTTGACTTCTAAAGCACAGTTTGAGTCCAGCTGTAAAGATAGCTTAGAAAGAAAATAAAAGAACTCCTCATTCACCTAAACAATAAGAGCAAAGTGTTCTTAACCAAGTGTTCTGAACTCTCACATATTCCATTAAAACTGCACTGCCAGGGGTTCAGTATGAAAAGTCAAGTCCCCATGACGCTGTATTCTCATCTCGGGCTCACCTCTCTTTCTCCCTGGAATAAAAGCTACTCAAAGACAGCTTAACTTAACTTTGTGTTTCTCGAAGCTGCCACCCAGTAGGTGCTAAATATTTATTCACCAACTGAATAAATGTTTATTACCTTCTTTGGAAACCACCGTAGCAGATGACATAGAACTCAAAGATCCCCATTTATGGCGTTAAGTAAATAGGTGAGAACTAAAGCTACTCCTGGGACTTCCCTGGTGGTCCAGTGGTTAAGAATCCATTCTAATGCATGGGATGAGAGTTCGATCCCTGGTCAGGGAACTAAGATTCCACATCCATGGGCAACTAAGCCTGCATGCTGCAACTAAAACCAGACGTAGTCAAATAAATATTCAAAAGGAAAAAGTTTTTTTTTTTTTTAAAGCTACTCCCTCTGGCCCAAACCGTGACAATCTCAGTCCTTGAATGCTGTGCACATCTTGGCATATCCTGACCTTTACCTGACCCCTAAATCCTGCCCAATTCTGCAATCTTCCAGTCAGCAGCCGGCCATCAGTGCAGGGGCATGGCAGTGTTCTGTGACAAATGGTCAACCTCCTGGGGTGACCTGGGTGTAGCCAGTACACAGTGACACTTACCAAGGGCTCCAGCTCCTTGCGGTCTATGAGGTTCATCTCCGTGACGAAGTAATAGAAGTGTTTGTAGCAGGTGTTGACGTGGGCCTCGGCACCCATCACAATGACCCGGTCGAAGTGGTGGATGTAGACGTGGACGAAGACCCGGAAGAGGCGGCACAGGATCTTCTTGCAGATCTGCAGGAAGTTCTTTGGGAAGGGAACACCTGGAGAAGGGAAAAGGGAACAAAACCATGATGGGGATGCTCTGGCGGGCCCCGAGCACATGCTTCAGCCTGGAGACCAGCCCAGGACAAGTCTCCCGGGCCAGCCTGCAGATGCCTGGCTCTGTGTGGGCAACTCCACTGGACACGGCCTGAAAAGGTGGCCGAAATGGTGTTAAATTCAAACGCCAACAACCAGGAAAAAGACTGAAAAAATGAAGGAAGAGGGTCAGGCTTCCTTCTTTGGTGGTATCTTTTTTCGTACACATAGACATGCAGAAATAATGATTTTTAGTTTGAAATATGCATTCTTTTTTACTTTTCCCACTCATAGAGCCCAAGAAAGTTCTTTTTCTTCTTATCTTTAATATAGGAAAACTGGTAGGAGGAGGGTGATGCTCCAGGGAGACTGGCACTCCTGACACAAAGAATCAAGGAGGGGTGGGGGCTGCAGAAATCCGAAAGCCCCTTCTCATCAAAGGAAGCAGTCAATGCACAACTCAGCCAGTGGTGGCCATGTGGGGACAGAGGCCCGGGGCTGCTAGATCTTCTGGTTCTTCAAGATGATTCAGAAATCCGGGGTTCTATGTGAATTATCTGGAGTTCTGTTTTTAAAATGATATCGAGACCTTCCTGGCAATCCAGGGGTTAAGATTCTGAGCTTCCACTGCAAGGGTTGCAGGTTCATTCCTTGGTCGACCCACATGCCTTGCAGCCAAAAGGGACAATAATAATAATAATCATAGTAAAATGATAGCAATTAACCTGAAGTTAAAAAAATATACCACAGGTCAAGACAAAACATCTTTCCAGGGATAACTTGTCCTGAAAACTACCAGTTTGTAAATTCTGGTCTAAACTTTCCCTGAGATCCACTGTTTCTGGGGTGTGAAAATGCAACAAAACCTCATGGAAACTTTGCCTGACAGTTACTGTCACCTCCTCTTCTTGAGGAAGGTGAGAGTTGGGGGGGCGTTGTTCACAACACAGACTGGGTGGGTGGTCAGAGGAATTACACAGGTTTCCCGTCTGATGACCACCACTCCCAGCTTGGTCAGAGCAACAGATAGCAGCATCCCAAGCCCACACTCTTTCTCCATCTCAAACACTGCTTAAGCTATGGTTATTTACACTGTCCTTAGGTAGTGACATCATAGATTCCGAAGTCAGATAGCCTTTAAATTCCTATACTGATCCTTTTCCAGCTGTTCGACTACAGGCAAGTTATTTAACCTCTCTGAGCTTCCGTTTTTCCGTAGGTAGGGTGAAAATACCAACTGTTGTAGGACTAGAAGTGATACCCAGAAAATAGAGACTTTCTTAAACGGCCAGGAGAGTGTCAACATGTCTAAAATCCTACAGTGCCTGGTACATGGGAAGAGCTTGCTAAATGGGAATGACAACCCCCACCCCCCGAATCTCTCTGTTTTGTAAAATCCGGACCATCTAGCTGTTGTTATAAGGGAGCCCTTATCAGGAAAAGGTAGACATGACCACCTGCCTTTCAGCAGAATTGCAGAGCAGTGCTCAGGGCATGGCCCTGGTCCCCAGGAAGCCTGGAGTTTTGCTGTCTGTGCCTCTGCTGAGTCCTAATCACAGCTGTCTGGTGAGAGACGTCGGTAACGGGATCGCCTGGGACCCCTGGGGCAGGATGCGAGATGAAACACACCTGGCAGTTGGCAGAGGCAGGGTCTGCCTCCCCATTACCCAGCACTGATACTGGCTTTTTTCCCTAGAACAAAATGGCAACATATCAAATGAACCACAGGGAGAGACTGGGGCACAGCTTGGCAGCTGACTGTCTGGGCAACAGATGCTGGGGTTTGGGGGTGGGGTGAGGCAGAGCTGGGACAAGGTGGAGGGCAGCCCCTCCCAGAGCTGATAGATGGTTTCCACTGATGAAAAGGGGCTGGTGAAGACCACTGTTGCCAGGCTCGGGGAGGCTCTGGAGCCTTCAAAGAGGCCCAAGACCTAGAGATGATGGAATCTCCCTTCATCCACATTCAAGAATATTCCCATCAGAAGGGGAGTCCTTTAACAACACTGAGACAGTATCAGGGGTTGACATGGGTTACCTTGGCAACCTGTCTGTGATGTAGGGTTTACTAGTCCTGCATCACCAGTGAATAACACCAAACACAGATGAACTTGCTCCAGGCCACTTAGGTAAACAGTGGCAGCGCTGGGATTTGGACCAAGTCAGTCTGATTCTAAAATATAACCAACCTAGGACTTGCCGAGTGGGTCCAGTGGTTAAGAATCCACCTTGCAATACAGGGGAATGCAGTTTCGATCCCTGGTCTGGGAAGATCCCACATGCCCCAGAGCAACTAAGCCCATGAGCCATAGCTAGAGAGTCTATGTGCCACAATGAAGATCCTGCATGCTGCAACAAAGACCCACGCAACCAAATAAATAAATAAAATCTAACAGATCTGGTTATGTTTGACATGTGACTCTCTGCCAAGGATAAAAGCACAGCTTAAAGGCTAAATGTAACAAGGCATCTCAAGGTTACTTTTTGGTGGTGCAGAAATATAATTTTTTAAAAAGGAAAGGGGTGAGGAGAGAAGGGTGAAAAAAGTCCACACCATCTGGAGCCACAGCTCTGAGTACTAAGAGGTCAGCTAATACTCTGCTGCCCTGAGAGAGATGTTTCCTTGGCCGGTGCCTTAGACCATGGATCTGGGACTGAGAGTAAAAGCCAACATTTACTGAGCACTGAAGTCTTGGGCTTCCCTGATGGCTCAGACCATAAAGAATCTGCCTGCAGTGCAGGAGATGCAGGTTTGATCCCTGAGTCGGGAAGATCCCCTGGAGAAGGAAATGGCAACCCACTCCAGTATTCTTGCCTGGAGAATCCCATGGACAGAGGAGCCCGGCAGGCTACAGTCCGTGGGTTCACAAAGAGTTGGACACAACGGAGCGACGAACACTTAACAAGTCCAGGTACTGATATTGTTACCATCTCACATATGAGGAACCCGACTTGGAAAATTAAGTGACTGCCCCGGGTCACACAGCTGGCAAAGAATGGAGGGCTTTGGACCCAGGATTGTCTAACTCCACAGCCCATGAGGACCCAGCACCCTGAAATCTGGAGTTGTTGCTCTGGAGTTCTGCACACACCTCCAGCTCCCAAGCCCTTCCTTCCTGAGTAGCCTGAATATCCTCAGGTGCACTTATCTTTCCTGTTACCAGCTGCTAGGGCACATGGCAGGGAGTGGGATTTCCCAGGCAAAAATACTAGAGTGGGTTGCCATTTCCTCTGCCAGGGGATCTTCCCAACCTGGGGATCGAACCAATGTCTCCTGCATTGCAGGTGGACTCTTTACCGCTGAGCCACCAGGAAACCCCAGTTCCCATGAAACAGCCACAGAAAACTGAACTCTGAGAGAGTCTTGATATGTGTATGTGTGTTGTGACGTATTCCCAGTGAAATGCTGGGCAGCGATATTTCAGTGTTTTGTTTGTTTGTTTAACGTAACTGTGGCTTAGCTCAGTTAAAGTGTTTGCCTGGCCCAGGAGGTAGAGGAGTGGTTTGGCTCTGAACAAGACTCAGGCTCTTTCTTTGGCATCCGGCTACTACAGCTCCATGGCATAGGCAGCCTCACTGTTGAGATGATCATTGTTTGACCTCCACTTAGCTCAGTACCTGGGTTGTAGAAGGAGCTCAAAAAATGTTTGCTTGCTTTAAATGAATGCAACCTGGCAGTAGGAAGAACGAAAGGCTAACGAACCATCTCAAATGGACACTGGGCTTGTTACCATGGCAGCCAGAAGCTGAGGAGGCCATGCAAGGCTCAGGGCAGAGGGCAGCCTGTGTGTTCCATGGGGCATCACTGACTCACTCAACACTGTATCCAACCGCCTCCTTTTGTTCCTTCAGCTTCTCTTTGTACATAAGATACTGGGAACCCTCCACTTTTGTGTTTCCCAAGGTCTGTCTTAAAAAAGACTAATTCTGGGAGATCCTTGGTTAAAAGCTATACTTGACCTTATATTTATTAAAAATGCTTTTTATAAAACTTTGCAATATACCTAACCATAGTAAAGAATCTGAGAATGCCTGTAGTCAAAAGTTCTATTTAACTCTGGAACTTCCTTTTACCTATAATAGCAACTGGTTTAAAAGTCTCTAATCAGACTTCCTAGGTTTCATTTCCAGCTCTATTATCTAGTAACAAGATAGTGACACCCAAACAACTTAGTATGTCTAACCCACAGTTTCCCCGTCGTGAAAGAAACAGGGATGTGAATATTATCTGTAGCTCAGGTGATTGTGAGGATTAAATCCACACACGTAAAAGCCTTTGCTAATATTCTGCAGACAAGAAACACTCTCGTGAACTGTTAAGTTTTAATATTGCATGGACCAAACAGCCTTTGTAACATACTTTTGGATTAAATTCTTCCTGCACATGTATTTTCAGGAGGGCAGTCTTGGTATTAATGCATCATTTTGCAAAGAACTAGAGTAGTAGGCACTTGATTAAGCCCTGGATTATATTCAGCCTTGCATTATTTTCTACATATTTCTCATATTTATGTCTTGTATTACTGTAAGTTCCCTGAACAAAGGGGCTGTCTTATACTTTTATTCCATCTTTTAAAGCACCTGGCACAGGGCTAGATAGGGAATACTCATCAATCAAAACTGAGCCATAAGACTGCAGTGGTCTTACTTAGTTGAGATGTGAATCCATCGTCTCCTATTTGGAGGAGGTAAAAAGCCTACAGCAGAAATGATAGCTTTCTCCCAGAGACCTGGTCGGGTCCTGGCATGGAAGGCTGCACAATGATCTTCTGGGGAGGAGGGCTCTGAGATGAAGAACATTTTGATCTAGCCTAGAGGGTGGGAAGAAAAACTCCGAAACCCCTCCTTTTATCATGAAAACCTCCCATCTTTACCTTTCCATATAGTTGTTTCAGGGGAGGGGGGTGATTGACAGTTAAATTTCAGTCACTGTACTCAATTAGAAAGTTAATACCAGACAATATTAACCAGCAGTCTCAGCCAGAATAGACTGCATAGATTTGGAGTTAAAGTTTGACTAGTCTTATAATAACCCAGACAAACCTTCCGACAATAATCTTGGACAGGTGCACATGGATCATGGAAAACAACGTTTGACCCAAAGGTCTCTAAATGATTTGTAAGCACGGACTAATCTCGGCACCTCCCCTGAGTCTCAGATTCAAGCTGGAAAATGTCAGATTCCTAGAAGCTGGCTAGATGCGTTCAGATGAGTTCTGCAAAAAGGTGATAGATATCTAGCTGTCTAGGAAGGACGAGGATGGCCTCGGGGCAAGTGGTGTGGCTTAGGCCTCTATGTGAGCCTAACATAGAACCCGGAAAAGGTAATGACACCCCATTCCAGTACTCTTGCCTGGAAAATCCCATGGATGGAGGAGCCTGGTAGGCTGCAGTCCATGGAGTCGCTACGAGTCAGACATGACTGAGCGACTTCACTTTCACTTTTCACTTTCATGCATTGGAGGAGGAAATGGCAACCTACTCCAGTGTTCCAGCCTAGAGAATCCCAGGGACAGGGGAGCCTGGAGGGCTGCCGTCTATGCAGTCACACAGAATCTGACACGACTGAAGTGACTCAGCAGCAGCAGCAAGACAGAACCAAGCTGAGCTTGGATTCCAGAGTGAGCCCAGGCAGGATGCCTGGGTGGAAATCAGAATCCCAAACCGATCACTCACATGTGGTTCCAGCAGGAATTTGCTCAACTACTAGACTCAAAGCAAGATAAGAGTTTGCTGAGTGATCAGGCAACGGAGGAGGCTGGCCAGAGAGTTGGCATGAAGGCAGAGGGTGCGGTGAGCCCGGGGGCTGGGAGCCCCTCTTGAAGGTCTGACTAGGCAGCCTCACATTCTGCTTCTAATGCTGCTGGGGACCTGGTACTCGGCCGGGACCCAGCATCTGACAGAGCCCTACAGAGTTTATGAATGTGTCTAACCGCAGACCTTCTGATCTCCAAGCCACATTGAGCTCAAGAGCTAAATCGAGCATGGAATACAATAATTTCTTTGGGGCTCTACTCAGATTTGCCTTTCATCTCTGACTCAGTAAATCTCCTTTCTCCCAAACAAAATTGAATAAAAATTCCAGTAATTTTTGAGCTTTAATCCATTTTCTCCCTTCCTCATCCCCTTCTCTCCCCTCCCTTTTGTTAAGCCACCAAATGTCCCACTCAATCCATCCTCTTCAGGCACCACCTCTAGGGGTGGGGGAGGGGTGGGGGGGAAAGCAAGTTGTTTAAATGACTTGTGTCTTTTTTCTTTTATCCTGTTATGGAAGCTGCAAAAAGAGAGAGTCCCTCAGGGAATGCAGAGATGCTATGACAAGGCCACAGAGGGGAGACTGTGGTCCCAGAGTCAGACAAGACCTAGGAGGCAATTTCTGAGCTAGATGCTACCCATTCTAGCTTTCACGGTTTTTCTGCTCTTTCCTTCTGGAGAGAAAGCCAGATGCTTGGGGCTGAGACCCCTGGTCTGTGACAGCGCTCGGTTGATCCTGGGCGGTGGAGGGCTGGAGAGTCAGGGTTCAAAGGGACATGAGAGAATGTCCCCACACATCCCAGGTTCCACAAGCAGCTGGCAGATATTCCAGCCCGTCCTTAATGCTGCTCCCTTCTTTAGAGTTCAGCTCAAAGCCTTCTGTCACCCCCAGACTCAGCTTCCCTGGCATCTTCCATCTGCTCCTGATACACTCCTGAGTGCTGACATTGTTGTTCAGTCACTCAGTCGTGTCCGACTCTTTGTGACCGCATGGACTACAGCACGCCAGGCTTCTCTGTCCATCACCATCTCCCAGAGCTTGCTCAGACTCATGTCCATTGAGCCAGTGATGCCATCCAACCATCTGAGCATGGTCCCCAGATGCTAATTCCACACTGAGGTGCGTGCATCCTGACTCGTGTCTGCGGGCCCCTCCAGACTCTAGGCTCCCGGAGGAGCTTGTCACAGATGGATCCCCCGTGCCACTGTGGAGCCCGGAGCGGGTGGGTGTGTGATACATCCTTGCCGGCTGCTGGCTGGAGGGCTGAGCTCTTATGCCATCTGCTTACAGCAGAATCAGAGGTCAGAAAGGCATGAGGACTGACTGGCTTGAGGTTGAGAGCTAGTCTGAGATGAAAAGGGGTCTGAATTCAAGTCTGTCTGACTCCAGAGCCTGTTAGGCTCTTTCCACTCTGCCGGGAAAGTGGATGGGATTCTTACGGTTTGTTTCATCTCATGCCAACCCAACTGGCAGAGTCAAAGGAGCCAGATTTGTTAAAAAATGAAGGTGGAAAAGGGCGTATTGGCTCTTACTTCCCCAGAGGCATGTGTCATTCGTGGTTGACGGTTCTGGTTAAGCGTCTGGCTCTGGCGTCAAGCTCTGGTTTCAGAGTCCAGCTGTGGAACTTCCCTGCCACTTGCCCAAGGGCTAGTTCGCTAACTCCTAACAGGCTCGGTTTCCTTATCTGTGGAATGAGCATAATCACACCTAGTATTTTGTGAGACTGTGAGGATAAAACAGGAAGCACAGGGCCAGCAGGCTCTCAGAGGCATTCGGCAAAAGGCCGCTGATGTTACTACCACTGGGAGGCTGGCTCTTCCTTGTCAAAGTCCAGGGTCGGGGAAGGCACATGAAGCTGCACGGATAGAACTCCCTATTCTCCAGAGGACTAGCTCTGCCTGGAAAGTAGATCTGGACCCGAGGTGATCCGTGGAAACACCATGCGAACCGTCCAAGGAGCTTCCACATGACCCAGGATGAAGCCTAATGCATTGGCCAATCCTTGGGGGACCCCAGTGGCTTCCTAGGTGGCACTAGTTAGTAAAGAATTTGCCTTTTATTGCAGGAGACTTAAGAGACCCGGGTTGGATCCTGGGTCAGGAAGATTCCCTGGAGGAGGAAATGGCAATCCACTCCAGTATTCTTGCCTGGAAAATCCCATGGACGGAGGAGCCTGGGGGCTACAGTTCATGGGGTCACAGAGCAGACAGGACTGAAGCGACTTGGAACAGCACACACAGTGGCATGTCAGTTGTTGTTTAGTTGCTAAGTCCCATCAGGCTCTTCTGCGACCCCATGGACTGTAGCCTGCCAAGCTCCTCTCTCCATGGGATTTCCCAGGCAAGAATACTGGAGTGGGTTGCCATTTCCTTCTCCAGGGGATCTTCCTGATCCATGTCTTGAACTGAACCCATGTCTCCTGCAGGCAGGTTCTTTACCACTGAGCCACCAGGGAAGCCCTGCATGTCAGTAACAACGACCAAAATTGCCAGCTTTGTTCCCTCACACTGTCTCTCCTGTTGAGAGCATCTCTGCTGTCCTTTGGGTCTTTGGGGGCCAGGACCGGGAGCGCACATGTGAAAATCCCTCTCCAAGTCATAAAAACTACTCATTCTCAATAGCTCGTGGATAAAAACAACATCCCACACACGTGGGTAAAGAAAACAAGCCTCTGGCAGCATGGCTGAGAACATACCATTTCCAAAATACTTGCAAAACAAAACGCGATTGGATCACAAGGAGGAAAGAAAGAAAGAAAGAAAAGCGACCCTAACAACATAAATCTATTTCTTAAAAATTTCCCCCTAATACTCTATTCTCCTGCCCATTCCATCCACATTCTCCTGCCTCCTGCAAAATGTATATATATTTATCTGAAGAAGCCTCCTGATCTTGCTTATGAAAATTCAACTCTGGAAGGCCGATTCCTCTAAGCAGATGTTTTGTGTTATCTCAGTGCGTTCCTCAAGAAAGTGTCTCTACACTGTGCCAAGGAAAACAAACCCATGTAGCAAGACTTTGTTCCTCTGCCTGAGAAAAAAAAAAAAGGCCCCAAACAAGCTGACAGCTGCAAATGGTTAGAAATAAACTGGCTACTACTCTCTTCCCCGACTCCCTCTGCCTGATCCCAGCCTCCCCCTACTCCTACCCTGAGTTACTCTGGTACCTATTATCACAGTGGCTGGAACAGAGAAAGGAAAATAGAAGAGCAAGTGATCATACGTCCTAAACAGATTGTTAGTTCTTTCAGACGTGCCATTTGCCGGGCAGAGGAAGTGCTGTTTCAGCCACAGCCAAAGGTGCCTGCCTGTCACCCCCACCCCCGCCGCCCCCCGCCTCCCCCAGCACCACGTCTCTGTTGCTGGAAGATCTTTATCCACATCCCCATCTCTAGACTGGCGGGTGGCTCCATCCGCTTTGTCTGTGTAGAGGTGGAAGTAGACCAAGATAGACCCAAGAGGAACTCAGAAAGGCGTTCGTTCACTATGGACTGGCAATAAAAGCCATCAAAGGCAAATTCTTACAAGTTCAGACCTGCCGAAAATCAAATGGCCTGAATGAGAGAGTGAACTGAGAACATGATGTTAATGAGCCTCATTAGAACTGGAAAGTTAGACAGAAGCACCAATACTTTTATCATGAGCCCCAGTCAGAAACTGAAAATGACTTCTGTTTTCAAAATACAACCTCTCTTTATTCACCAGCAGAATCCTTCTTCCATTACATGCAGGGCGATGAATACCCAGTCTTGTCTGATCTATATCTATCTATCTATCTATCTATCTATCTATCTATCTATCAGTTTCCCAGGTGGCACAGTGGTAAAGAATCTGCCTGCCAATGCAGGAGACACAGGTTCAATTCAAGACACAGGTCAGGAAGATCCCCTGGAGAAGGGAATGGCTACCCACTCCAGTATTCTTGCCTAGAAAATTCCATGGACAGAGGAGCCTGGTGGCTACAGTCCATGGGGTTGCAAAGAGTTGGCTACAACTGAGAGACAAGCATGTACACACACATGCACGTGCACACACACACACATATACACACACAATGGAATACTACTCAGCCAGTAAAAATGAATGAAGTAGTGCACCAGCAAAACCCTACAACAGCTTCTGACTGCTTCAGCTCCTTCAAGATAGAAGAACTGTGTACAACTTAGCAACTAATAAAACAAACAAAAAAAAAAGTGCTACAAGGTAAAATCAGAGCTATTTAACAGGGCAGGCAAGACACTCTCTGGTTTTATAAGCCTGCATGTCTCCATTATTACCTCTGGATCCTCCCAACTTGCATCTAATACCCAGCCCTCCAGAGCTAAGATCCATTCCCTCACTTCTGGGCCTTGGCACATACCGTAGAGTTGGTAGATGGAAACCCTCCTCCTCGGCTTCGCCTTTTTGTGTGGATAACTCTCATTTGTTATTCAAGACTCAAGTAAGTTATCACTTTCTTTGGGCTGTTCTCCTCACCCTTAGTTCTAGTTAGGCAAACTATAACACCCTGAACTTTTCCCAGGATTACACTTACTATTGTCTTTTAACTGTCCCTTTTTTGGTCTCCCATTAGAATGAAAATTTTGAAATGTCAAGGAATATCACTTCCTGTTCACAGTTACATCCCTGGCATCAAATACACGCCAGAAAACGGGGGTTCTCTCGAACTTACGGTTTCCAGAGGGGATCAAGGGAGGTAGGGATAGTCAGGGAGTTTGGGATGGACATGTACACACGGCTACAGTTAAAGTGGATAACCAGCAAGGACCTACTGAATAGCACAGGGAACTCTGCTCAATGTTATGTGGCGGCCTGGATGGGAGAATTCAGGGGAGAATGGATACATGTATATATATGGCTGGGTCCCTTCGCTGCTCACCTGAAGTTACCACTGTTAATTGGCTATACCCTAATATAAAATAAAAAGTCAAAAAAAAAAAAAAAAAGAATATGGGGGTTTTCTGTGAGTATTTGTTGAGTGAATAAGTGAACAAATGACCATAGCATGTAGAGGTGGAGCTTTGCCTGCTTGGGTTCCACTTCTTCTCCCATTCTGAGGCAATAGCCCTTGAGTCACAGTCTGAAAACCATTGTTCTATGGGAAGATTCCCCAGGGAAGTGCTATACGCCCATGTTTAACCTTGACGCGTCCAAGGCCATAAGGCTGCAGTGAAAATTAATACCTATTTAACTCTTCACACCTGGCAGACCTCTGATGCATCTTTCTACTAACTTCTCACTCATCCCGGGAAAGAAGCATCTCCTCAAATTGTATTTAATATTTATATTGAAAAGCTTATTTTCATATAAATAGAAAACTATCAGGTCATTTTCCAGAGTTACTAAAATTTGAAATAAGCCAGGATTGATCGATAAACAAAATATCCTGAGACACATGATTGAAGGAGGCAGAGAGAGAGAGAAGATAACAAAAGCAATTCATTCTAGATTTCCCTGGTGGTACAGTATGAAATCAACCCTGAATATTCATTGGAAGGACTGATGCTGATGCTGGAACTCCAACACTTTGGCCACCTGATGCAAAGAACTGACTCATTGGAAAAGACCCTGATGCTGGGAAAGACTGAGGGCAGAAGAACAGGGTGACAGAGGGTGAGATGGTTGGATGGCATCACCAACTCAATGGACGTGATTTTGAGCAAACTCTGGGAGATACTGAAGGACAGGGAAGCCTGATGTGCTGCAGTCCATGGGGTCGCAAAGAGTCAGACACAACTGAGCGACTTAACAACAACAAAATATATATCAAAACATATTGGGAATAGAAGTCCTACGGCAACAGCATTTTTAAAGCCAATTTCTTGTTTTTAATTCACCAATTTTCTGCTAATTCTGAGAAACAAAAAGGAGAAAGGGGGAGAAAGAACTATTGGAAATAAATTCCAGCCCCTGCCAGCCCTAATTCACTCCCTGACCCAGAACCACACCTGGAGAACCATATGCCTCTTTGGGAATTATATGACTGGGCAGGAATTATAAGCCTGATCATAAAGTGATAAGGGAAACTGAGGTCTTAATGATGTCTGGAGGCCAGAAGAAAATTGGAAACATCATATTTAAATACTGAAAACCTGTCATTTGGGAAACGAAAGGGGGAAGAAAACAGCAAACCACTCACCCTGGGCCACAAAGCTTACAGGTGTGGGAGAAGAATTCAAGAATTTCTTTCTGACTTCAAAGTCTGTTCTCTTTTCCACCACTTTATGCTATCTCTTTCTGTGGCTGGAGGCAGTTCGTTCCTTCTTTAGATCAATGGGAGGGCAAATCGTTGTGTTGTCAGAGATGTCCGAAAGTGGGATTCATGGTCCAGGGTGGTGGTGAGTTCCCCATGCAGGGAGATGTTCAAGTAGAGGCCACTTGCTAGTGTTAGAGAGAGGACCCAGGTAAGAGAAGGTGGTTTCCACCACTGGCTGCATATGACAGTCACCTGCATTTGTTAACAGGACAGACTCCCAGTCCCCTTTCTGACTCTCTGGGTCTCGCAGGCATCTCAGGACTAGCTAATTTTTAAAAGTACCTTTGGAGATTCTAATGCAGCTTTTGGGAATTGCTGGGTTGTCCAAATCTGAGATCCTATGACCATAGCAACTGCATTGTAAGAAAGGGCCAGCTGTGGGATGTCAGTCCTGGTGTTAACAGTGACGACGATACCAGCTATCGTTTGCTGGGTTTACTGGGTTTATCATTTAAGGGTTTACTACGATCCACAGCTAGTGCATTATCTCACAAACTACCCCACGAGGCAGGCGCCACCACCATGCCCATTTCACAGATGGGGAAGATTAAGTTCCCTGTCCACAGTCATGCCACAAGGAGGTGAAGGAGCTGGGCCGTGAATCTAGGCAGGCTGGCTGTAGACCTTTACTCCTCATCAGGAGAAGGAACCAAACGTGACCTGATTCAAAGCCATCCAGTCCTAGGCAGGTTCTGAATAAAACCCACCAGCAGTTGATCTCCCAAGTCACAAAAATTCCACAGCACAAAACTCACCAAGAAGTGAAGTAAGGACTTCCCCGCTGGTCCAGTGGTTAAGAGTCCACCTTGTAATGCAGGAGATTCGGGTTTGATCCCTGGTAGGGGAACTAAGATCCCACATGCTACAGAGCAACTGCCGGTGCACCATGACTGGAGAGCCTGAATGTCACAACTAAGACCCAACAGTCAAAAAAATACAAAGCTTAACGACAACAACAACAACAAAGTGAAATAGATTCTCAGGCCACGAAATGACTACGAGGACTAAAAGTATCGCAAAACTCTCATGGTATAAAGTCTAGATTTCTTTGGCCCACATGTATTATATTCGGTTTTTAAAATTTGAAGTTTTTTCAACACAGCACGAATTCACCCCGGTAATTCCTACTGCCATTCCTTCATTCAAAACCAAACCGAAACAAACCATGCTCATTAAAAACGGTTTTACTGGGTCATGGAATGTTCAAACAAAATGACATTAAGTATATTGACACTCAGTTAAAACATTAACCCCAGTGAAACTCCTGATGTGCTAATTCAACCAAGCCCACCCACACCTTTCTGGGAAAAGCCGGGTCACCTGCTCTACCTTGTCCAGATCCTCACCCACCACGTAGTCGGGAGGCCAGCTTCAGCACCAGGAGTGCCACGTTAGTGCAGACGCTTGCTCAATCATGTATGTTCTATTTCCTCCCTCTGGGTCACCTCAGCCTTAGCATGTGGGATCTTTGCATTCTGTGTGCCAAATTCCAAGAGGACTTTCCCGGGTAAGCGCTCTACTAAGGCTAACCCTCTTATTAAGGCTGACTCTGGGCAAAACATCTAGAGTGGAGGTGGTCTTCTAAGCACCCCGGTACCCCCAGAATAATCACTCTTGTTCTTGCTTCCAGTCCAAGGTCCTTAAGCTCTTCTTACTTTTTAATGATCCTTTCTCTCAAAGTTCCTAACCCTTTGTTAGGAAAACTGGTTAAAAGAGTCACAGAAAGGGACTTCCCTGGTGGTGCTGTGGTTAAAAACCCGCCTGCTAAGGCAGGAGACACAGGTTCGATTCTTAGTCCAGGAAGATTCCACATGCTCTGGGGCAGCTAACCCTGTGTGCGGCAACTACTGAGCTCATGTGCATGCGCTAGGACCCACACTTCTCAGCAAGGGAAGCCATCGCAATAAGAAGCCGAGATCTGCAACTAGAGAGGAGCCCCTGCTCACCGAAACTGGAGAATGTCTGTGTACAGCAACGAAGAGAAATGAAAGAATAAGATAAATAAAACTCTTAAAAATAGATAAATAAAAATCACAGGAAAGAGTTGCAACAGCTTGAATGAGGTCAACCAGTAGAGATGTCTGGGGCTTTTCCCTCTGCCTTAAGGAAGCTCAATTCAAACTGGGGTTGGGAAGAGGCGGAGCCAATGTCAACGTCATAAACCCAGAAATCACCTGGGAAACCAGGACACAACCTCTCACCAGGTCACAATCAATCAGGGTGAACTTCGGAGAAGCCTGATGAACTTGTGGAGGTTTCAGGCTCCCCAGTGAACACCCACGAGGTGTAGCTGAGATCAGAGTGTCTCAGACTCCTCATGGCAAGGGCTGAGGCGCCGCTGGGCTAGTGGGAGGAATCAGAGATCTCCTCTCCCATCTCTCCATCCATTTCACTTGCCAACACTGGGCGACTTTGAAGTTCCTTTCCAGATGTAACATTCTATTGTTCTGAGACGCTCTTTCCCAGTGAAATAGATGGCTGTCTCCTCTTAGGGTTGCTTCCCCAACCCACGCTGATCCGAGGGCTGCTAACGGGCTGACACCTCTTCCCCAGAGGCCTGGGACTCTAAGATTGTCCCTGCTGAGTGACTGGGAAGCTGCCTCATTCTCTGCACATCCTGGCATGAGACGGGTCCCTCGCTGTCCCCACCAAGTGCCTCTGCAAACCGAGCCAGATGCAGACAGCTGGCGTCTGGGCAGAACAGCCACTTCAAGCAGCAGAACCCAGGCTGTCCCCTCGTGGTTTGTGATGGAATTAAAGATGTTTGCCTTTCAGCTATGGCCCCAGAATGTTCCAGGTCCATGAGAAGATCATGTGAAACTGGTGAGGGTTGGACATAACCTGACAGGAGTTGGTGTTCTCGAGTCTGAAGCCTTGGGGTCAGAAAGCCCTGGGTTCATACTTTTGATGCCCTTTGTTCCAACCCCAAGGCCTTGATCCCATGACTTCATCTTTCTGAACCTCAACTTTTTCATAGGTTAATTGGGCATTCTGATAGTTTGGTGGAGTGACTAGCACTCTAAATGTTCTTATTTGTTATTACTGCTCCCACTTTGTATTAATACCACATCAATGCCTGGCCTGCCTTAAAATGTGATGAATAAAATAAGCCAAAAAAGTTGAGGGACTCAAAGTTACCTAGCTGTGTGGTTGGTTACCCACTGCTTAAGATAGCAAATCAAGGGACTTCCCTGGTGGTCCAGAGGTTAAGAATCTGCTTTGCAATGTAGGGGATGCAGGTTCGATCTCTGGTCAGGAACAAAGATCCCACATGCTGTGGGGCAACTAAGCCTGCGGGCCACAACTACTGAGTCCTTGCACTCTGGAGCGCATGAGCCAAACTGGAGACTCCGAGTGCTGCAGTGAAAGATCCTGCATGCCGCAACTAAGACCCAATGCAGCCAAATAAATAAAAGGATAGCAAATCAATTCTCTATCTACAAGGGCTTCTCTGCTTAAATTCCTAGGCTCCCCATAACACATGGCACAGATTCAAATGCTATTCCCAGTGCCCTGGTTTCCTCTTTGCACCTGGAAGCTGGAAGGCCTGTATATTGTTCAGAAGATCAAGGCCAACCATTCCCCGAGTCCCCAACCCTCCTCTGTCCAAGTCCCATGGACAGAGGAACCTGGCCCATTACGAGTTCCTTCAAGTTGATTCCCACGCAGAGCTCCTTGGCTCCTACCTGAGCTGAGAAAAGAGAAGATCAAGAATTCCCTGGACCCTGCCCTCCCAGGACATAATGCAAACCTGACATGTGCGAACCTGTAGTGATCTGTGGTTCTCCAAAGTGCCATGGGAGATGAAGGGATATCAGGGGTCACTTTTTTTTTCCAACAAAAATTTTCTTTATTGTTGGGAGATATTTCTTTGGACCAACACCTTCCTATTGTCCACAGAAACAATGAAATCCCACAAATCTCTGAAAACAGTCCTCTCATTCCCATTAATGGCAACTTTATTTTCCCCAGTGGCTCAAATCCTGAATCCAGGCACCATATGCAGGGCCCACTTATACTGTTATTCACTACAGAGCAGAATTTGCAGAAACAGGGTGCTTCCTGCAGTGCCCCAGGGATTTGACATGATCAGTGGCCCCCCAATTATGCACCCCCCCAATCCTATTCAAAGCTCCACAACAATATCATGAACTTCCAGAACTTGGTGCCCTGTGGTCTTTACGTGTTAAGCATACTATTAAACGAGTAAAACTTTATTATGCAAGGTCCAGGGGGAGGGGAGAAAACACTGATTAATATGGTAAGAGGTAACAGTTGAGCAGATGAAAGGCATGTGGAGGGAGAAGAAAGCGGGCATCAATTTCACCCACCATGTGTCAGGCACCACTCAGGTCCTTCACAGGAAAGCACAGGAAGGAGATACAGCAAGAGCCTGGATCTAGAACCCAGCAGGCCCACATTCACGTCCGCCCGCACAGGGCACGCAGACGAGTTACGTGACCTCGTGGTGCCCTGGAGGTATTTAGAGAACCTCCCCCACAGGACTCCACAAGGATGAAAGACATTCGTATATATATACGCTGGTGCTTTCACTACAAAGCCTGGTGCCGAAGCTCTCTCATTGCATCTCTCCGTCTCATTCTGATCTTTATGATGTGGGTGGAGTCCAAGTTTTACCGTTGGAGAAACTGCAACACCGATAATGTATCTAGGGTCACAGGGGCAGGAAGTGGAGGTCTGGGGATTCAAACTCGGGCTCCGATGATTCCAAGTCATTAAACAACAGTGACTGATAGAGGTTGCCTGAGAGAAGTGAGATAGCCTTTCAAAGGGGTGGACAGGACAGGCCGTGGAGCCCCCAGAGTCACGTCCAGGAGGGTGAGCAGGTTGTTCATATGTGGGTATGGGTGTAGAAGGACACCTAACCGTGGAAGTTGATTATTTTCCTTTTTAATCAGGACAGAGTGCTTCTGAAACCTAGTACACTAGCTGGTACCTTTAATGAGTATCTGGGGATGTCTGTGTGCCACAACTACTAAAGCCCGAACAAGAGAAGCCTATCCGCCACAGCGAGACAAAGCCCGTGTGCAGCAACAAAGACCCACCACAGCCCTAAATAAATAAATGTATTTCTTAAAAAGAGTGTGCTTTAAAAAATGAAGAGTATCTGGGAAATAGGCGCATATATACATCTCTTGCTCACGTGCTGGCAGATTGCATTCTTGATTTGTTACTTATACTGTGTGTGCTAAGTTGCTTCAGTCTTTTCTGACTCTTTGCAACCATACGGGCTGTAGCCTGCCAGGTTCCTCTGTCCATGGGATTCTCCAGGCAAGAGTACTGGAGTGGGTTGCCATTTCCTCCTCCAGGGGATCTTCCCGACCCAGGGATCAAACCTGGGTCTCTTACATCTCCTGCTTTGGCAGGTGGGTTCTTTACCACTAGTGCCACCTACTCTACCCAAAACATAGTGGGCACCCAATAAATGGTTACAATTACTCATACTTTTTACCATATACTGGCCTGAGCTTAAATTTACATATATTATCCAGTGTGCCCTAAAGTTTGTCCTCATATAGTTAGAAGTTCCTTAAAATAATTTAAAGGGTGCCAGAGTTAAAGAAAATGTTGTTCACTCCATTCCTTTACAGGAAAATTTCTGATGTACATAAGCATTATAAAGGCTCTGAGAAATTCAACACTAAAGAAACCTGCTATTTTTAATTCAGGGCTTCCTAAACCTAATTGGCCACAGAACCCTTTCCTATATAATAGAAGCTTTGGGGAATATTGAAAATGCTCAATTAAAATTTGACTTGCCTGCAAGCAGGGGATAATTATTCCCACTTTCCCGATGAGAAAATAGAAACTCACCTGGTGGGTGGCAGGATCACCAACAGAAGCCCAAGTCTGTTTCCAAAATAAGAACACTCAAATTTCCAAAACACTGCTCTGGAAAAGCTACCATCCCAGACACTATGTTTTTTTGCTTTTCATTTCCTAAGGCTATGCACTGTGCTGGCTTAGTCTCTCAGTCCTGTCTGACTCTTTGTGACCCATGAGCTGTAGCCCGCCAGGCTCTTCTGTCCATGGGGATTCCCTAAGCAAGGAGACTGGACTGGGTTGCCATGCCCTCCTCCAGGTAACCTTCCCAATCCAGAGATCGAACGCTGGTCTCCCGTATTGCAGACAGATTCTTTACCGTCTGAGCCACCAGGGAAGCCCAAGAATACTGGAGTGGGTAGCCTATGCCTTCTCTAGGGGATCTTCCAGACCCAGGAGTCAAAGAGGGTCTTCTTCATTGCCGACAGATTCTTTACCAGCTAAGCTACCAGGGAAACCCAAATATTAGAAATCAGTGACTTGGCCAAAACCACAGAGCTGGTTAGGAGTGGAAAAGAGACTAGGTCTAATTTCAGTAACTTTTTAAAAACCTATAAAGATAGAAACAAGCCGTATCATTTGTCATGGATGTTCTGGGTGCACCCTGCCTGAGCTAAGACATGGATCAGTAGCTGACATGCCGACACTCAGGGTTAGTTCCAGGAACGGAACTGGGAGATCCTGTTCTTTCAGAGCTCAACAACCCGAGCAATCTCAGTCCATTCATCTTGGCAACTAGCTGCTCACACCTCACTGGACTGATGAAAAAAAAAAACAAAAAACAAAAAACCTGGTCACTTGGCAATAAAATCACTCCCACTGAAACAACTGCTCTGCATTCTTCCATAGGAAAAAACAGTGAAGGCCAACGTGTTTTAGGACAGGAACTCACTCACAGCCACGCTCTCTCCATCAACACCTCCCTCCAGCACTACCCTGGCACATCTGAGCGTGGACGGAAGCTTCCCCCAGGCTTGCCAAGATCCCCCTAGTGCAGCCCCCACACTGTCCTGGCAGTAGCGTCTGAAGCCGAGGTGCGTCCTGGCCACATGCCACAAGCCTGTTCCTGGGTGTGTGCCTTCATGACACAGCCTGTTCCTTCACTAGGGGAAGGAGAGAGGCTGAGCCTGGTTCTCAGCCAGCAGCCCCTGCTTCCAGCCCCTCTGTGAGATCGCGTCTCACAGGACACGAAGGTTGATCAGGCAGCCCTCGTCGAGAGCAAGCAGGATGAGGATCTGTAGACTGCTAAGAACGAAGACAGGCATCTTGCCCTAGAAATAAGCATCAAGCCAAGACAGTCTGGGGGCTTCCCTGGAGGCTCAGACGGTAAAGAATCTGCCTGCAATCCGGGAGACCTGGGTTTGATCCCTGGGTTTGATCCCTGGGTTGGGAAGATCCCTTGGAGAAGGGAATGGCAACCCACTCCAGTATTCTTGTCTGGAGAATCCCATGGACAAAGGAGTCTGGCAAGCTACAGGCTATAGGGTTGCAAAGAGTCAGACACGACCGACCGACTTTTACTTTCATTTTCAAGATGGTTTAATTACTGTTGAGGAGACCTGCTGCAGGGCAAGTGAGCGGGACACAAAGAGGAGGAAAAGGGAGAAAATGAAGGCAGAATATATTTCCCTAAAGGTGTTTTCCAGTGGCGTTTCCTCCATAGGATTTACCACACTCTCCTGACTTCTTATATTCACGTAACATTTTTAAAAGCAAACTAGGAGATTCAAAAGAACAGTGACATCTTCTCCCCTGATTCATGTTAACTCAATAAAAAATGTATTCACCACTTCCAGCGTGTCAGGCTGTGTGCTAGGCACCGTGAGACAGTGTCAGTATGGAGTCAATAAGATCAAGGAAGTAGGATGGGACTGAGGGTGGTTTTGAAACTGTATCCTGTAGGTGTTACAATGGTGCCTGAGGGGCTGCAATGGGGTGTGCAGCGGTGACAGGCTGAGAAATGGGGTTCTGTCTGGCTCAGCCGCCCTCTCCTTCGTTCATCCCCTCCCTGCCAAACCAGGTAACTCTACTTTGATCCGTTCTTTATGTTTCTTGGCAGGGAGAGCTGTTGGGAGACTTCGTTTCCTGATGTTGACAAACCCTTGGGAGGCCATGAAGGTCCTTTCTGCAGGACTGGTCCAGGAACCTGACTCCTACTAAGCATGCAAAGACAGATGCCAATATTGATGGCCCTAATGGGTGCTGGCAGAGGAGATGCACTTATGGTTCATTGTTTGCTGAGAGCTCTAAGTCAGCTCAAGCTCTGACTGGCCAGGCCTGTGCCTCAAGCACCTACTTGTTCCGTAGACAGTTTGCTGCGGTGGCTGTCAGAATTAGCCCCAGGGCACCTTGACGTTTGGTTGCTTCTGGTGCCAATCATTTGGGGAAGGTGCCTCCGGGCCTAGAAAGGTTTTCAACCTTGCAAGCTCCAGACACCTAACTACTGTACAGATGGGCCCAAGACAAACACGGACAGTCCATCCAGCTGCTGCATTTCCTTAGGCACATGATGGTCCTGTGTGGGAGGCAGCACAAAGCAGGCGCTGGGTGTCCAAGAATGTACTTGAAGTTCAAGTCCTGGGCCTACTGCTGCCTCATCTGTGATTTGGGGCAGGTGACTTGTCGCTTTAAGCCTGTATTTTCTCAACTATAAATCAGGGGGCAGTGACTGTTCCCATCTCATGGGACTGAGGCGTTGAAGTATCCATATAAAGTGATAACACAGTAACTAAGTACCCAGTAGGGCTTCCTACATGGCGCTAGTGGTAAAATACCCACCTGCCAATGAAGGAGACATAAGAGACTCGGATCTGATACCTGGGTGGGGAAGATCCCCTGGAGGAGGGCATGGCAACCCACTCCAGTATTCTTGCCTAGAGAATCCCATGGACAGAGGAGCCTGGCGGGCTACACATTCCATGGGGTGCAAAGAATTGGGCACAACTGAAGTGACTTAGCATGCAAGTGCCTGATACTTCTTGGCCATTTTTAGTGTTATTATCAATATTAGTGACACCTCTGAGAGGTGTCCAAAGCCCAAGGAAATGTCCCTTCACCACCAGAACTGGATGGACTGGATCTGGAACCAAAACTCATCAAAATGAACACAAGAGCAGGCTAAAGCAACTATTGTGCTGATGGCAATTTTCTATTTTCATAAGAACAGCATGAATTTTTTTTTTTTTTTGGATCATAGGATGCATCAATGCAAGAAACTTCTCTCCTTGGAGAAATTCACCAGATGGAAGCTCTTTCCCAAGGAATTTCAGAATCTATCAATGTAGCACAAATGGGGTCAGGTATAACCCTGTATCAACTGTCATCACATTCTTGACAGCCCTGAAGGCCCAGTCAGCCTGCATTTCACTGATGTTTCATTAGCTACAGGAATTGCATTTCAGAACATGTTTGAAGGGAAATGTCATGAGCTTATCTCCCCAGGGGCCAAGGCAGCATCGAATGAATCAGTTCGTTGTGTCTCATGGTCCATCCTTCATCTAAGCACAGTTCCCTCTGCAACTGATCCGCTCCTGGAGGAGTTTGTGGACAGATTATGAGCATTCCACCCTCCTAAATCACAAAAACTCAGCACACCTGTAATTTCACAGCTGCCTGCAGTTGCCACAGTGATGGAAACGTTTGCATTGGCTTCTCTACACAACTTGGAAATAGCAACAAAAAGTGGCAGGGTTGCTTCTGGGTACCAGAAATAGTTACAAGTCTGTGAAAATGAATCCCTGGGACTGAATGAAATTTGTGGCCTGAAAGTGCGCTTGTTAAGAACACTGAAGTTAGACGCCTCCTTTAAACAGAATGAGAGGGGGTAAATGGATGAATAAATCAATGATTGTTTATTTGATTTATTTATTATTTACAATGATTTATCATGAGTGGAAATCACAATTTCTCAAATATCTTAAACTTGTGGGAATTTTCTACTGAATGGATTTTATAAATTTAGACATATAATTAATTCTGAAGATTAAAGGTGATGCATCTTAGCAGGCAGAGCAGAGAATTCCCACCATATTCTCTCCCATAATTATGAGGCTGGACATAATTATGTCCAGGGGGGTAGGGGGAGGGGTGGCTGGTTAGAGTTCCTGGATCTGAATCCAGCTGTTACTTAACTACTGTGTGATTTTGTCTAAGTCTCTACACCACAGTTCCCTCATCTGTATAATGGGAATGATAATAATGCTACCAAAGTCACAATGCTGCTATGAGGATTAAATGAGTTAATATTTTTGAAGTATTTAGATCTATGTCTATGGCACATATATGTTAGCAGCAGCTATTACCATTAGATTTATCATTATCATAATTTTCATCAGACTCTCCCATTCTTCCTCCTACAGGCTGCCCATCAACAACATTAATAGGGACACTTTAAGCCTGCGATCATTCTCCAGAAGATGATTATAGCATCTGGTTTAATCAATGACCATATTAACATTTCAGATTGACTGAAAGTCACCTTGAAAGACAGTGAGTTCTGAGAGGCTGGGATAGAAAAAGGTATTGTCAGTGGGGAATACGGGCTTCCCAGGTGGTACTAGTGGTAAAAAACAAACAAACAAACAAAAAAACACCTGCCAAGGCAGGAGATTTAAGAGACACAGGTTTGATCCCTGGGCCAGGAAGATCCCCTGGAGAACGGCATGGCAACCCACTCCAGTATTCTTGCCTGAAAAATTCCATGGACAGAGGAGCTGGGGCATTATAGTTCCATGGGGTCACAAAGAGTTAGACACAACTGAAGCGACTTAGCAATGGGGAATACAGTTGGTCCTGTGGCAAGAGGTACCACAGTGGGGTTAATATGTTGAAGAATATGCCCTCTAAGGGCAGTGCTTCTTAACTGGAGGTGATTTTTCACCTCACGGGACATCTGGCAATGTCTGGAGGCATTTTGGGTTGTCATCATTGGGGGAGGTCAGAGACCATAGAGTTTTCATTTTAGCACTGACCAGAAGGCTGTTACCTTCAGTACTTTTAGTTCAAGCACCGAAGCACCTGCACATGCTAGGTTCTGAGCCTTTGGAGCTGTTCTTTTTCAAATTTAACATGTCTAAAGCATGTCCAATGAACTTCTTTCTTCTCCTTCCAAACATGTTCCTGCCCCGATCTTACCCATTTCAGTAAATGTCTTGACTGGCCAGAAACCCAAGCCACACTCACCACTTCTCCTTCCCTCACTCATCTGCTGCCACCTCTACAAAGATCCTTTTAATTTCTAATCTTTTTTTTTTTTTTTTTGGCCGTGAATCATTTTTAAGTCTTTATTGAATCTGTTACAATAGTGCTTCCATTTCATGTTTTGGTTTTTTGGCTTCGAGGCATGCCGGATCCTACCTCCCTGACCAGTGATCAAACTTGCAGCCCCTGCTCTGGAAGGTGAAGCCTTAACCACTGGGCCCCCAGGGAAGTCCCCCTAGACAGATCTTGAGTGCCTCCTCCCCTCTTGACTGCCACTGACCTTGCCTGACCCCTGTGAATAACTGTCTCCATGGCCTCCTCATTTTTCATTTTTGACAATTTCTAATTAATCCTCCATACAATGGTCTGAGTAATCATTAAAAAAATAATAATTAAAGCTTAAGACTCTTGACAACCTTTGATAGCTTACCACTAATGCTTCAAATAAAATTCAAAACGCTGACCATGGCCTGAAGAAGCCTTATAGGAGGGGTTCTCAAAGAGCGGTCCCCAGACCAGCAGCATCAGCACCTGGAACTTGCTCAGAAATGCACATTCCCAGGTGCCACCCCAGACCTACTGGATGAGAAACTCTGGGGGTGGGACCCTGAAATCAGAGTTTTAACAAGCTCTCTGGGCAACTGAAGTTTGAGAACCAGTGCTCTGTGTGATCGGCTCCTGCCTACCTCTCCCACCTCAACTTGTTCACTTTACTTCCTGATTATACTCCATCAAGCATCTTATCAATTCCTTGACAGTGTCAAGATCTTTCCTACTTCAGGTTCTGCTCCTGCTGCCTGGAACACATGTCCCATCCCTCTTTTCATAACTCTTTTGCAGACATTTCCTCTGACCACTCTTTCTAACGAAGATTTCTGTTTCCACCTTTAATTCTCTGTAGCTAGGATCTGAAGGTTTTCTTCCCAGCATTCTCTACCACTGGTTGTTTTTTACCTTTATTTTCTGGTTTACTTGTTTTTAATCTGGTTCCTCCACTAGTCTGAAGCCTCCCAGGGCATGTCTGTGTTCGCTTGTTAATGTATACACAATGGACACTGCAGGGCTTGATACATAGGAGACGATCAATACATGAAGGACTTGAATGCATTATCACCCTTAAGGTCCTTCTGGTCTCTAGTCTGTCCTCCTTATACCTGGATGTGGCCTCAGAATTTTTTATGACCCTTACTCCTTGGAAGGAAAGTTATGACCAACCTGCTGCTGCTGCTAAGTCGCTTCAGTCATGTCCGACTCTGTGTGACCCCATGGACTGCAGCCCACCAGGCTGCTCCGTCCATGGGATTTTCCAGGCAAGAACACTGGAGTGGGTTGCCATTGCCTTCTCCAATGACCAACATAGACAGCCTAGACAGCACATTAAAAAGCAGAGTATTACTTTGTCAACAAAGGTCAATCTAGTCAAGGCTATGGTTTTTCCAGTGGTCATGTATGGATGTGAGAGTTGGACTATAAAGAAAGCTGAGCACCGAAGAATTGATGCTTTTGAGCTGTGGTGTTGGGGAAGACTCTTGAGAGTCCCTTGGACTGCAAGGAGATCCAAACAGTCATCCTAAAGGAAATCAGTCCTGGGTGTTCATTGGAAGGACTGATGCTGAAGCTGAAACTCCAATACTTTGGCCACCTGATGCAAAGAGTTGGCTCATTGGAAAAGACCCTGATGCTGGGAAAGATTGAGGGCAGGAGAAGGGGATGACAGAGGATGAGATGGCTGGATGGCATCACCGACTCGATGGACTTGAGTTTGAGTAAACTCCAGGAGCTGGTGACGGACAGGGAGGGCTGGTGTGCTGCGGTTCATGGGATTGCAGAGTCGGACGCGACTGAGCGACTGAACTGACTGACTCACTCTAAGCACCCACTAAGGGAAAAAAATCAAAGTTGTTATGTGCAGTGGAAGTGGGAAAGAAAAGTGTATCACTTCTCTAAATAATATTTTAAATAATTTAATCACTGGTACTATTTATGTGCCAGACACTGTGATATTTCACAAGCATTATCTAAATCACATGAACACTATGTAGAATAATTATCATTCTCACTTACAGATGCTAAAATTGAGTTGCAAGATAATGTCTCATGCCCAGGTTCCCACAGTAGGTGGTAAAGAGGGGCTTTAAACTCAGGACAGTCTGATTGTCACGCCTGGGCTCATTGCTGGATCCCGTCACTGTTGCTGTTTAGTCGCTAGGTCGAGTCCGACTCTGTGACCCCATGGACTGTAGCCCGCCAGGCTCCTCTGTCCATGGAATTCTCCAGGCAAGAAGACTGGAGTGGGAGCATAATACATGGTTCAGGGCGTGATACACCATACAGAACTGAGGGCAAGCACTGCACCCGGGTTAAGATAAAGGTGTCAAAGGGAGTCCAGGAGGAGTTCTGAGGCACGAGTGAGTCAAAGGCTCCACTTTGTAGAAAACAAAGAAGCAGAGAAGCAGAGACGCGCCCTGTCTGTATTCACACCTACTTCCTTCCTAGAAAAGGTCTGAACTGGGAGGAAGAGAGCTCCGGGGACATGTGCTCAGGTCACAGCATGACAAGGGGCTGAGCGTGTTCTCTTCTGAGCCCCGCTGCGATCTGCTCTCATCTCAGCCGATTCTTCAACAGCGATCTTTCTCAGCTCTTGACAGGACCTGTGCTCTCTATGAAAGCCTATTTGAATGCATATATGCTGGGGTATGGTGGGTAGCGCTAATAACTTCTCCTGGGGAAGGGAGCAGGGCTTTTTTAGCTACAGTCGAGCCCCAGCTCATCTGACTCATCTCTCCTGGGCCAGTAATCCCTTCATGTAAAGAACTACGTTATTGTTGGAAGCAGGCTGTTCATATGAAAACAGGGATGGCAGAAAAACATTTGGAAACCATAAATTATTAAAGTGTTTTAATAAAAGTAAGTTTATACTAAGTATCCTCTCTGAGTATAATCCAAAAAAAAAAAAAGAGTTTCTCAACTGATTTGCACAGAAGAAAAATCTGTTGAGAAGTGGAATTTAAAGCCTTTAGTTCCATGGTAAGTGACGGATGTCACATACAGGATGGAGACTTTCCATCGGGCCCAGGATTCGACTTGGATGTATCATATGTTTAGTTAGGCATAAAAGTGATTTCAAATTTAGGAAATGAGTCTCTTAAAAAAAAAAAGATTAATTTCATTTAAATTGATTTTGGAAGGAAGTGCTTGAAGCAAATCAGATGGTTCTTCTCCAATACTGTAATCAGAAATGAATGTAGAAATCTTCTATAACTCACAAAATTGAGCTTGACATGATGCCATATCTCGATGGAAAGAACAAAGAATTCTCAGTGCAGAGAACAGATAATTTCATATGATCCAGTGCCTTTCTATGAGAGTTCCTGAAAGTATTATTCCCAGATGAGCAGAGTTAGCATCCTCTCAAAGGCTGCTAAAAACTCAAATTTGGGGCCTGGCCAGCACTACTGATCAATCTCTCAGGGCTGGGCTCTGAAATTGGAAATTTTGTTTCCCAAAGAATTCTTAATAGAAACCATTTTTGATAGAATCTGAACAAACAGGAAATATTCCTTTATCATATCTGGAGCAGGTAATCCTTGAACATCATCACAGCTTGATGAGCTACATAGGCCAGAACCACATATGGCTTAAAGACCCACAGACTATAAGGAGTATCACAGGGCGCAAACAGAGGCGTTTAAAACACTTGCATGTTTTACTTTAAGGGAGCAAAATAGTGTAGCAAAACTTCTGGGTTTCAAAAGTCCAGCAAAAATCTAAAAACTAGGCAAGGGGAATCCACATCAATGGTCTCCTTTATTTTATCAAGAAGGCAATTTAAAAAGCCTCACCAGGACGTCCCTGGTGGTCCAGTGGTTAACAATCCACCTGCCAATGCAGGGGACATGGGTTCGATCCCTGGTCTGGGAAGATCCCACATGCCATGAAGCAGCTGAGGCCGAGTGCCACAACTACTGAACCCAAGCACTCTAGAGCCCCTGCTCCACAACAAGAGAAGCCACCACCACACCACCGCGCATCACAACGAAGAATAGCCCCCGCTCGCCGAAACTAGAGATGCATGCATCAACAAAGACAGCGCAGCCAAAAATAAATCATTAAAAATAAAGAATAAATAAAAAGCTTCACCAATGCAACAATTTCATAAAAGGCATTTTTTTTTCATTTATTTTTATTAGTTGGAGGCTAATTACTTCACAACATTGCAGTGGGTTTTGTCATACATTGACATGAATCAGCCATAGAGTTACACGTATTCCTCATCCCGATCCCCCCTCCCACCTCCCTCTCCACCCGATTCCTCTGGGTCTTTCCAGCGCACCAGGCCCGAGCACTTGTCTCATGCATCCCACCTGGGCTGGTGATCTGTTTCACCATAGATAATATACATGCTGTTCTCTCGAAACATCCCACCCTCACCTTCTCCCACAGAGTTCAAAAGTCTGTTCTGTACTTCTGTGTCTCTTTTTCTGTTTTGCATATAGGGTTATCATTACCATCTTTCTAAATTCCATATATATGTGTTAGTATGCTGTAATGTTCTTTATCTTTCTGGCTTACTTCACTCTGTATAATGGGCTCCAGTTTCATCCATCTCATTAGGACTGATTCAAATGTATTATTTTTAATGGCTGAGTAATATTCCATGGTGTATATGTACCACAGCTTCCTTATCCATTCATCTGCTGATGGGCATCTAGGTTGCTTCCATGTCCTGGCTATTATAAACAGTGCTGCGATGAACATTGGGGTGCACGTGTCTCTTTCAGATCTGGTTTCCTCAGTGTGTATGCCCAGAAGTGGGATTGCTGGGTCATATGGCAGTTCTATTTCCAGTTTTTTAAGGAATCTCCACACTGTTTTCCATAGTGGCTGTACTAGTTTGCATTCCCACCAACAGTGTAAGAGGGTTCCCTTTTCTCCACACCCTCTCCAGCATTTATTGCTTGTAGACTTTTGGATAGCAGCCATCCTGACTGGCGTGTAATGGTACCTCGTTGTGGTTTTGATTTGCATTTCTCTGATAATGAGTGATGTTAAGCATCTTTTCATGTGTTTGTTAGCCATCTGTATGTCTTCTTTGGAGAAATGTCTGTTTAGTTCTTTGGCCCATTTTTTGATTGGGTCATTTATTTTTCTGGAATTGAGCTTCAGGGGTTGCTTGTATATTTTTGAGATTAATCCTTTGTCTGTTGCTTCATTTGCTATTATTTTCTCCCAATCTGAGGGCTGTCTTTTCACCTTACTTATAGTTTCCTTTGTTGTGCAAAAGCTTTTAAGTTTCACTACAAATGGGACCTAATGAAACTTAAAAAGGCATTTTTTAAAAAAATTGTTTACTTATGTACTTATTTTTGGTTGTACTGGGTCTTCATTGCTGCACACGAGCTTTCTCTTGTTGCAGCGAGGTGGGGCTACTCTCCTGTTACCTTGCGAGGTCTTCTGATTTCAGTGGCTTCTCTTGCTGCAGTGCACCGACTTAGTTGTTCCGTGACATGTGGGATCTTCCCAGACCAGGGATCCAACCCATGTGATTAAGCAGGTTGCATTCTTAACCACTGGACCACCAGGGAAGTCCCAGAAAAGGCGTTTTTAACAGCAAAAAAGGAAATAAGCAGGAAAGGCAGAATCTCAGAACAGTCCTTTACATAGAATACATTTAGGAGTAAGGATGAGGCATTTGGTGTGATGTCTTTATTTTCCTCATTCTCCTTTTGTCACAGGAGCAATGATACTGGCAAAGACATTTGGGAAGTTCTCAAGTAGTGGAGATACCAGAGTTTCATAAAGACAAATATCAGTTCTAAGCTCTGCCCCTTGCTAGCTGTGTGATTTGGGTGTCACTTGCATGACCAGTTTGTTTTAATCTGTAAAACAGGGATAAACATCACTGTGATCATTACTGACCTAATCAGCTGTCGCACGGAAGGGACTCAAAGCTGTCCTCTTTCCTTGGCTTTCTCTTCTTATGGCTTTGCCAGCTACCAAGGATTTTGTTGGATGTGAGATAAAAAGACTTGAGATAAAGACTTGCTCGAGATAAAAAGAAGGAAGAAGGGCTGCTTCACTAATTGTTCCCAGCTTTTATGTCCCATTTTTCTTTTTTAGCTTCTCTTGCTTTCGATTCTGATAGAAGTTCACTTTAGACAGATCCTCGGTACTTGACGGTTACCAATGATCTGAAACCGCAGTTCTCTGCCTAGTTTGTCACAAAATGCAAATAAATCCCTGCCAAACATCTTTGGATTGTCTTCTTGCTTTTTTCTGTTATGCCTGCTTAGGAGTTAATTATTTCCCCAAAGCAAATATAGGCTATGTAACTGTAAAACGTGCAGAGATGTGTGTGTACAAGTTTGTGTGTGTGTGTGTGTGTGTGAGAGAGAGAGAGAGACAGAGACAGAGAGACAGACAGACAGAGAGAAAGAAGTGGGAGGTGAGAAGGAGGGCTGCTATGTTACATGACTCCAGGGTCCCAGTATCCTACATAAATGATGTCCATTGTCAATCATATCCCAAGAGGTTGTGCAAAATGACGGACCCGGACTGGGGGAGACACAAATATTGTTCCATCAACAGCTCAACAGCTCTCCAAAGAATTTAATAAAATAGTTTCATAACTAACACTCTTGGAGCACTTACCTGTCAAGCATGGTGCTAAGCACTTGATCTGCATCGTCACATTTTATCCCTCATGAGAACTCTACAATTATGACCTCCACTTTCTCTGTGAGGAAACTAAGTCTTAAGTGGTCTCTGGCCCACAATCACCCATTTAGCTAGCTCAATGGCAGAGGAAGACTTAGAGTTTATGTCTGTGGAAATCCAGAGCCTAAAAACTCCAGGTCACTTTGCTAAACCACCTCTCCAGGTAGGAGAAAACAGAGAATGGAGATCTTGCTCTACACTTATAAATCTGAAAAGAGGGTTGCTTTCTCTTCTTTCTTTCCTCTTAAAAGGAAGTTGGAATCTAGAAAAATGGTACAGATGAACCTATTTTCAGGACAGGACTAGAGCTACAGATGTAGAGAACAGACACGTGGACACAGTGGGGGAGAGAGGGTGGGACGAATTGGGAGATTAGCACTGACATATACACACGACCACGTGTCAAATAGCGGATGGGAAGTTGCTGTTTAACACGGGAGCTGCTCCGTGATGACCTAGATGGGTGGGCTGGGGGCGGGGTGGGAGGGAGGCTCGGGAGGTAGGGGATACTTGCATACTTATGGCTGGTCCACTTTGTCATACAGCCGAAACTAACGCAACAGGGTAAAGCAATTATCCTTCAATTAAAATTAAAAACAAAAAAGAGAGCTGACCAGCTTTGGCTTATGGCTTACCTCTGTGACACCAGAACACAAAAGCCTTTTGGAATAGCTCAATCCTCAAAGCAGTGATGTCTCTGTTTTCCATGCAAGGGGGCTCCCATAACTTGAGCCTCTTGCAGAATAAGTTGGTCCCTGTATTTCCTAAAGGGATGACCTCTTTTTCTTTGAGAAGTAATCACTTCTGCCCTGCTGAACTGGACAGGGGGTGGTACCCAATCTCCTGCGGTCTGGCCTCCTCCCGTCCATGCTGGTGCAGGTTGTCTTGGAGGCGGCTCTCATCTGTCCCAGTGCACAGCTCTGCTGGGACTCACTTTATGAGCTACCACCAAGAGCTAATAAAACATGTCAGGAAGTCTCTGGAAGCTGTAAAAACATCTCCAAAGGTCACCGCCGACACTCCGGACTTCAATGACTTATGAAAGGAAAAGAAAACAGAGGCAGAGGTCTAGAGTTCCAAGAGACGCAACGATCAACAGAAGTGGCCCCAAGTGGACTGTAAAGGCCGATACCTCCAAGCTACACCAGCCACTGAATAAACTCTGGCCAGAAAGCGTCTCAATGAAAAGGTTCAAAGGCCACAAAAGGGCGGTGGGGATAATGACAAGGAAAGGAAGCGTGATATCCCAAGCTTCATCTCAAATGAGGGGGCTTTCTTTCTCTTGGTTATTTAGATTCAGAATAGTCACATTTATATTTTCAGCACCTCCAATAAAATCCTTTATAAGGAATGGTACAGGTGGCAGAAAAGTGATGAATTTTAGATTAACCCTAGCATAGCAATGGATATGAGTTTGAGTAAACTCCGGGAGTTGGTGATGGATAGGGAGGCCTGGCGTGCTGCAGTCCATGGGGTTACAAAGAGTTAGACACGACTGAGCGACTGAACTGAACTGAACTAGCATATCAGGCATTTTTCTTAAAAAATGGATTTTTTCTATTGTAAAACTAAACATTCTTTTAAAGGAAAAACTGTATAAATAAATAAAGGGGAAAGAGTCATGTCACGTTAAGTTTCATGTTTCATGTTTTGGGGGCCACGCTTTGACACTTGGGGTGATCAAGAGTCAGTGGTTTCCCTAGACTAAAAATATAAATAATTATTGAGCATTCCATTCACTGCTGATAAACAGAGGCAACCCAGCAGAGACAATCCCATTTTTATCCTGGCTTAGGAAATTTTAGACTTGAAATCTGAAGTTGGTTTGGGGGGAAAGGTCATCTGTGGACTTAGTAAGTCAGGATGTCATCTTGTGGAAACTCGGCACAGAAAGGCTGCTGGCTGCTTGGTCTGCCCCAGAGCCATCCCGGCTCCGGAACGGCAGCCAGCCGGCTCCTGCGCAGGGACTGTGCGTGGCTGTCCTTAATAACTGATGGTGGGCTTCAATAGTAAGCGAACCTGAGTCGATTTCCTAAACATTACAACAGCTCAGTACACTAGTTAATAACCAGAGATACCCAAGGGTGGAGCTGATCATCCCCTTTTGTCTTACTCTGTCTTCTTTCTCCTCTTCTATTTGCTAAGGTAGGTAACACAGACTCAGAAAAGTCTTTTCCGAGGCCTTTTAGGCAAACTGGGCAAAGCTGGGCAAAGCTCTGTCCTGCCTGCTCCCGAACTTCATTCAGGCTGGTCCACTTACTCGTCTTAGGGGTGTCTACACAATGGAGGTAACAATAGGACTTGCTTCAAAGAGCACTTGGAGGATTTTTTTTATATATTTAATGTTTAATACTTGATGAGTTTGGAGATAAATATATTATGAATATACTACAAAACTATCACTATAATTAAGGCCACAAATTTATCCATCACTTACAAAAATAACCTCCCGCCCCTGCTATTTATTTTTTCACTTAAAATTTTTTTCCTTTGCGGTAAGATCACTAGGGTTAATATCTACCTTCTTAGCAAAATTTTAAGTATACAATACCGTGTTGTTAAGTATAGGGCCTGTGTTGTCCAGAACTTACTTATCATGCATAACTGAAACTTTGTAGGTGGTACCATGTCTTAGATAAAACATAAATGCATGTAGTAAATAACACAGTGCTTTGCACATATAGTTGCTCAATAAATGATGACCATTATAATTCAAGATAAGGAAATCACAATTTGACACTGAGCTTAATTATAGGGAATATTTATATGAAATGGAAATTTTTTTCTTTAAAATAACTATTTTACTGTCTAATTTTCTTACACGATTTCCATGTTTCTTCATGGTATTCCCATATAATAATGACGATGATGATAAACATTTTTTTAGGGTTTTTTAATGTATCAGGCACTGAATGAAGTACTTTATGTGCAACATGTCACTAATCTTTACATGCACAGACACTGTTATTATACCCATTTCACAGATGAGGAAATTGCCTAAAGTTACATAGATTGTAAGTGGCAGAGCCAGGTTCAAAGCAGGCATTCTGATGCCAGAGTCTGCACACTTCACCGATACTCTGAGAGAGAAGGCAAAATAATGTGAGTGTGTTGCAATAACCTGCAATTCTTCAAAGAGCATGTGGAGAATTAAAGGAGCTATGCCTTTAAAGCTCTCATCAAGAAGCTTGGCAGCCAGTGAGCAATCAATAAATGAGGGATTCATCTCACTGCATCGCTGGACTGGGAGTTCTTTTAGGACTGGTGCCTGGGCATCCAAGGTTGTGGGGAGGGGCCTAAAGAGGCTCAAGCAGAAATTAATTTGGTTAGATTTATTTCATTTTCATTTCCTGGTATACTCTCCTTATTTTTTTTTTCTTCTCCAAAATAGTGAACCATGTTTTCCCTTGATTCAAATCGATGTATCACTGATAGCTGGTTGAAGTGTGCAATTCTCTCTTTTTTTATTTGTTCTAGAAATATTTATTTTTCTTATACTATTTTTGAGAATCAGCATTCCTTTCTCTCCTCCTCTTTCCCTAGCTTTCCTCCCTGGAAGAACTGCTCTCCCCTCAGTTATTGGGGTTCTGGTGAGTCTGTCAATCTGTTATCCCCCCCCAACTCCATCCCTACCCACCCCAACCAACATACCTACAGAATCATCATTTGACACTAATGTCTCTTGTTTTAATAAATCCTTTTTCCTGCTCTGGTTTGTCAGAGTCAGTTTCTCTTGATTGATTGTGCAGCATGTGGCATCTATTTCGCTGACCAGGGATCAAACCCAGGCCCCCACATTGGGAGCGCAGAGTCTTAGCCACTGGACCACCAGGGAAGTCACCAGTCAGCTTCTGTTGCTTGCAACTAAAGGGCCCTTGCTGTTCAGTCACTCAGTAGTGTCCGACTCTTTGCAACCCCATGGACTGCAGCACGCCAGTCTTCCCTGTGCTTCACCATCTCCCGGAGCTTGCTCAGACTCATGTCCATTGAGTCAGTGATGTCCTAACTGATAGCTATCTTGTTTTTTCTACCTTTCTACTCAGGTATCCCTTCTACTTCATGGATGGTTTCCCATATGTCTCCTTGTCTATCTACCACCAAACTTATCCCCTTCTGCACTGAACATGTCAGCATTTAATCCATTCTGTGCATTTAATCCATTCTGTGAAAGGATAGCATCACCCCTCCTCTAAGTCCAGCCTTCCTCTTAACTAGCATAGTGTCTCCATGAAATTCAGTTACCCTCAAGCAAACCTGATTTTTTTTTTTTTTTGGCTTAAGATATTAATGTTAGCATCCTAAGTGCCCTAAGACTCACTTGTCATCATCTTAGAATGGTAAGGCGTGAGGAGAAGTAGCTGCCATCTGCTCTATTCACTTTACATAGTACGGAAAGAAGGAGGAGAGACTTTTAATGACTTGTGCAAGACCAAACTGCCAGATCGAGGAAAGGTTAGAACGCAGTCTCCCGATACTTGGTAAGGGATTGTTGTCATCTCATTGGGCAACTTATAAAGAAATACTATTTTGGGTCCAATCCAAACAAATTTTCTTTGTGAAGTAGAAAAGGCTTTTGTCACAGGGCAATGATATCTACAAGAGAGTCTTATAATAAGGACATCTAAGAGCGGTTCAAAATAGAAGGAAGCTGGGGAAGAGAGGAATGCAGGAAAAAGGGCGAGGGGGTGTTAAAGAAAAACGCCTGATACGATGTCTTCCACTGGGAGGTGTTCAGTTCAGTTCAGTTCAATCGCTTAGTCGTGTCTGACTCTTTGCGTCCCCATGAATCGCAGCACGCCAGGCCTCCCTGTCCATCACAAACTCCCAGAGTTTACTCAAACTCATGCCCATCAAGTCGGTGATGCCATCCAGCCATCTCATCCTCTGTCATCCCCTTCTCCTCCTGCCCCCAATCCCTCCCAGCATCAGGGTCTTTTCCAGTGAGGTGTAGGACCCTCCAAAAAGGAGTCATTGCAAGTTGCCTGCCAGCCCACACATTATGAACTTTTATGTGCAGTGAGCTGTTTTAAATCTGAGGGTTCTTCACACACACAAAAATAAGCATTGCATAATGGGCCCAAAGCAATGAAACAATAAGAGTTGTTTATGTCAAATTAATATACAAAACTATTTAATTTTCTTTTATATCCATGGAACAAATAATCAGAGTCTCCTAAAACTCCCTGGATGATCAAGTGAAGGATATGGGAAGGGGTATAGGATATACACAGGCTTTAGAAATGCTTTGCATACATGCATAGTTGTCCAAAATTTTTGTTAGATAACACTACAGAAAAGTCCTTGTATGAACACTGAAGTATGAACACTGAGGGCACATGGAAATAATACATATCTTTAAATTTCTATGATCTAAAAATTTGCTCTGTTGCAGATATCTTCCAGACAGAAGTTTGGTCACCATAGCATCTAGAGTGTTCATTAGCCTAAAAATGAATGAAATTAGATCTTCACCCTTGACTTCAACCACAACATTAAATGTATAAGACAGTTGTAAGAGACAAAAGGTAGGGCGGATATAACTTTCTGAATTTTTTATCATAGGATCTAACTCAGAGAACTTTTACATTCAGGGCTCTGAGAGATTATGATTAACTGTTAAACACATAAATCAAGGCTGGCTGTCAAAGACACGCCTCACATGTCACCAAGCTCCCATGAGGCTTCCAAAAGCAAACAGCACCAACTGACCTCAGTGCTCATTTCCACCTAGGCCAGAGTCCCAGAATCTTCTCAGCACAGAGGAGCAAACAGCCACAGCCAACAGGTAAACACAAAGAATCCCACTTAACCATTTCTCCACGAAATTATCCTGGTACTCAAGCCTGCTTATTCAATAGCTGGAATTTCCATAGTCCTGTTATTTAGTAAGTTCATTAACTTACTAAATTTATTATGCAGTAAATTTATAATAAATAAAATTTACTAACTTTATAATAAATATACCACATTTATAATAAATTTACTAAATTTATAACATGAAATTTATATTAAATCTGCATCAGTTACAAATGGTCTTAAAAATGTGCAAAATGCCTGGCACATTCATTTCCTCTGATTCTCAAGAATATACAGCTGGGTTCTGAGGATCCCCAAACACTTCAGTATCTACCCAAGCACTTTCCATAACATCCTACTCAACTCCACCTATTCAACTGAAGTAAGAATATCATCAAATAAGAGAGAGTAATCTTTTTTCACATTTTCCAGCTTAGAGATGGATTTCTTTTCCTCTGTTCAAGACATAGTCCCTGACCTCTTCGATTTCATATCCTTCCCAAAGTGAAAATAAATGCTGGGCCGGGTGAAGCACAAGCTGGAATCAAGATTGCCAGGAGAAATATCAATAACCTCAGATATGCAGATGACACCACCCTTAGGGCAGAAAGTGAAGAGGAACTGAAGAGCCTCTTGATGAAAGTGAAAGAGGAGAGTGAAAAAGCTGGCTTAAAGCTCAACATTCACATAGGGAGAAGAGGGTGAGATGTATAGAAAGAGTAACATGGAAACTTACATTACCATATGTAAAATAGACAGCCAATGGGAACTTGCTGTGTGGCTCAGGAAACTGAAACAGGGGCTCTGGGTCAGCCTGGAGGGGTGGGGTGGGGAGGGAGATGGGAGGGAGGGTCAAAAGGGAGGGGACATATGTATACCTATGGCTGATTCATGTTGAGGTTTGACAGAAAACAGCAAAATTCTGTAAAGCAATTAGCCTTCAATAAAAAATACATTAAAAAAAAAAAAAGACGTTAAAGGAAAACACTCAAAGACAAAAACGAAAACAAACCTCAACATTCCAAAAACTAAGATCATGGCATCCGGTCCCATCATTTCATGGCAAATAGATGGGGAAACAATGGAAACAGTGACAGACTTTATTTTCTTTGGCTCCAAAATCACATTCTGGTGACTGCAGCCTTGAAATTAAAAGACACTTGGTCCTTGGAAGAAAAGCTATGACCAACCTAGACAGCATATTAAATAGCAGAGACATTACTTTGATAACAAAGGTCCATCTAGTCAAAGCTATGACTTTTCCAGTAGTCATGTATGGATATCAGAGTTGGACTGTGAAGAAAGCTGAGCGCCAAAGAATTGATGCTTTTGAATTGTGGTGTTGGAGAAGACTCTTGAGAGTCACTTGGGCTGCATGGAGATCCAACTAGTCCATCCAAAAGGAAATCAGTCCTGAATATTCATTGGAAGGACTGATGGGGAAACTGAAATTCCAATACTCTGGCCACCTGAGGCAAAGAAACGACTCACTGGAAAAGACCCTGATGCTGGGAAAGATTGAAGGCAGCATGTGAAGGGGACGACAGAGAATGAGATGGTTGGATGGCATCACCAACTCAATGGACATGAGTTTGGGCAAGTTCCAGGAGTTGGTGATGGACAGGGAAGCCTGGCATGCTGCAGTTCATGAGGTCACAAAGAGTTAGACATAACTGAATGAATGAACTGAACTGAGGCCTAGGATGAGACACTATGATTACAAGTTTTATAGAATTACCCAGTTCCCCTCCACACCAAAAAGGAGGTAAAGATTAATATATTAACAATCTCATTTAATTCAAGGCTTTTCTTCCATCGAGCCATGGGACAATTAGATGCAATATACACATAGAAAGCAATAATCAAATAAATGAAAATCAATAAGGTTTTCACTGATTATTATGTAAGGCAATACATTCAGTTCAGTTCAGTCACTCAGTCGTGTCTGACTCTTTGCGACCCCATAAATCACAACATGCCAGGCCTCCCTGTCCACCAGCAATATATTACCAAGGAATAAACCAATAACATCTCAATATTTTGAATTTTCACTAATTCTGAGTATTACCTCCCCTCCTTACTCTGATGAGTGTAAGTCTGTGTAAATTGACTACATCTTTTTTTATTAAAATAGATTTTTTAAAAAGTTCATAGAACCCTCAGAAGAAAATAATAATAGTAATAACAGAAGTCCCTCCTGAGACTTGTTTTTATGACCAGATCTTTTGTAATTTATAATTCACAGTAATTCTCTCTGAGCAGGTAAGGACTTCCAAAACACATGACAGTTAATAAGATCAACTTGCTCTTTTAGAGCAGATGAGACTTTTTCCCAGAAGGTACATTTTATACCAGAGTTTCTAGAACTCAGCGCCACTCACATTTAGGGCTGGATAACTGTAGCAATAAGCTGTTGCATGCATTGTGTAGGCTGCTTAAGTGGAGTCCATTCACTAAACGCCAGGAACAGTTCCCCAGATGTGACTAGACAGTGCTAACTGTCCCCTGGGGTTCAGAATCACTCCCACATGAGAACTCCTGCTTTAGGCTATTCCTCTATTGCTTCCCTGGAGGCTCAGATGGTAAAGTGTCTGCCTGCAATGAGGGAGACCCGGGTTCGATCCCTGGGTCTGGAAGATCCCCTGGAGAAGGAAATGGCAACCCACTCCAGTACTCTTGCCCAGAAAATTCCATGGACAGAGAAGCCTAGTTGGCTACAGTCCATGGGGTCGCAAAGAGTCGGACACAACTGAACAACTTCACTTTCTTTCTATTGCTTACTAACCTCTCTGCCTTTTTTTGATAGATGATCCAAGGATAAATTTTATGGCATCCCTCCTCTCGACTTGAAGATTACCCTTCTGGGTTATCTGAGTACAAACCAAAGCAATTTTATATCTAATCACAAAGCATCCCTGAGAGGAGTTGATGTGTTATCTTCAATTCACTGTTGAGAAACAGGATCCAAAGTCATACAATGAGACAGGGACATGAAGTGTCTCCTGCAATGTATATCCTCCCTCCTAACATGGGCAGAGGGATCATCACCTCACCTATTGCCTCTTCTCCTTGGGGAAGTAAAAATTGTACTGGAGAGTTTAATAGCACAAAGCAAGAGCTAACGACAGAATCAAGTCCTAGGTAATTTGGGGCAAGTTATCTAAGTTCTTGGGCTTCCCCGGTGGCTCAGATAGTAAAGAATCTTCCCTCAATGCAGGAGACTCAGGTTTGATCCCTGGGTCAGGAAGATTCCCTGGAGACAGTAATGGCAACCCACTCCAGTATTCTTGCCTGGAGAATCCCATGGACAGAGGAGCCTGGTGGGCTACAGTCCATGGGGTCACAAAGAGTTGGACATTACTGAGTGACTATCACATATGATAGCTAAGTTCTTAGAACCTCACTTTTTCCGCTCCTAGATAGCATGAACAAAGATAGTAATTCCTACTTCTCAAGGCTGTTGCCCAGAATGGAAGAAAATAGCCTACATAAAGCATTTAGGACAGACTCTAGTACATAGCCATTGTGCATAACAAATGCTAGCTCTTTCATTCCCTCTTATGGGAAATGTCAAATCAAGGCCACCACATGGTCCAATTCGGAAGCCATGATGGAGGCTAGAGGAGCCGGGCACAAGGCCACACGTGGGCCTCCCCTCCCCATGGATTCGGGTGCTCGAGGAAGCTCAACATGTCTGAGGGGCAGAAGACATCTTTGAAGCCAAAATACTCAGAGCCAAGCCTTTCTACAAATAAATTATTACATGTCACGAAATACTTTGATGGCTTTTAAAGTCCCTGCGATCTAAATTAAGGAAAAGAGACATCTGTGACTGTTCGGGCAAATGACTCTAAAAGCATATAAAATTTCTCATATTTTCACTTCATCCTCCCCATACCTTGACCCTTGTAGCTTGAACCATATGGAAATTGCTGATACTCGACTATTTTCTATCTGCAAATGGCACTTTCTTAGGAATCAATGTAAATTTGGGGAGAAGGGGAGATAGACTCTTTCAAATACCTAAAAGGAGAGTCAAAGAATTCATTCTTGGTTATGCTTAGAAAATTCTAAAGAAGCCAAGCCCACATGAGATGTACTACTATTATGGGTGAAATTTCTATTCTTCCTTCACTTCCTTTCATAAACCCAAGAGACTAATTCAGAGAACTTCTGAAGGAGTCTTCAGCAAAAGGGGCAGGTGCTTATTCCCAAATCCCAGCAGGGCTCTGAATTACTTGGAGGGAGCAGGGAGAACTCATCTGAAACTGCTACTAGGCTATGGCATGTAAGAGAAGGCAGGACAAGGGACAGTGTCGCAGCACAAAATGGTAGATGGAGATGCCGTTCAGACCACTATGTGTTTGGGGTTAGTGCACCTCTCACCCCCAGCTCACCCCCACTGGGTTGCCCACAAAGGAGGAGAAAGTGATGGAAAGTAGGATTAGGGCTCCAGGGAGATGGCTGAGGGAGGCAAGTCACTTGATGGCCGTTTCAGAGTATTGGATATGCCAATGGTACCTTGACAGATGTGGCCTCAAGACCCTCCCATTATTACAAATCTTGAGAACTGTCTGGACTCTTCCCCCAGTCAGAAGGACAGAGTGATAGAAACTCAAATCTATATATCTATTCCATCCGAATCCCTTTCCCACGCCTCAGATTTCCTCATCTGCCCACAGGTCTTCACCTGATTTTGATCTCGTATCAGGATCTGAAATTGAACATGTCCTTAGATGAAATCATGTCCTCTTGCCCATTCCTGCTCCTGTATCATCTATCTTGATTAGTGCTGTCACTACTGACTCCACCTCTAAAGATGAAAACTTGCAAATCCAGCTTCAGGTTCTTTTTCCTTCTCCCCATTGTTGTTCAGTTGCTAAGCTGTGTCCAGCTCTTTGATACCCCATGGATTGCAGCACACTGGGCTTCCCTGTCTTTCACTATCTCCTGGAGTTTTCTCAAAGTCCTGTCCATTGAGTTGGTGATGCTATCTAACCATCTCATCCTCTGCTGCCCCTTTCTTCTCCTGCCCTCAATTTTTCCCAGCATCAGGGTCTTTTCCAATGAGTCGGTTCTTCATATTGGGTGGCCAAAGTATTGGAGCTTCAGCTTTAGCATCAGTCCTTCCAGTGAGTATTCAGGGTTGATTTCCTTTAGGATTGACTGGTTTGATCTTGCATTCTAAGGGACCCTCAGAAGTCTTCTCCAGCATCACAATTCGAAAGCATCAATTCTCCCCACATATTTAAAAACTGTTGCCTCCATTAAAAAATTTGCTCCAGCTGAGCGCAGGCTCAGCTGATCCTCCGGATCCCATAGCCACCATCTTGGATCAGGCATTTACTTCTCACCTGGACAACTACAGCTACCCTCCTGCCCACCCTACCGGTTCTTCATATTCCGTCACATCAGCCCCTCTTCCAAATTGCCTTGAGTCCTCTCCTCCAAAAATGAGCCTTAAAAACTTTACAATGGTTGGACATTGTCCACAACACGTTTCCTTGGCTTTTAACTAAATGAGAATAATGCATATAAATGACTGACTTTGTCTCTGGTAGAAAATAAATGAACATGTGTTACATGTGCTCAGTCGCTCCATCATGTCCAACTCTTTGCAGCTGCATGGACTGTAGCCCTCCAGGCTCCTCTGCCCATGAGATTCTCCAGGAAAGAATACTGGAGTGGGTTGCATTTCCTCCTCCAGGGGATCTTCCTGACCCAAGGATTGAACCTGAGTCTCTTATGCCTCCTGCACTGGCAGGAAGATTCTTTACCACTAGTGCCACCCAGGAAGCTCTGAATAAATGACTAACACTTAGAATAATTATTAATTACATCAAGGGTCCCCAGTCTCTGGTATCTAATGCCTGATGCTCTGAGATGAAGTTGATGTAATAATAATAGAAATAAAGTGCACAATAAATATAATGTGCTTGAATCATCCCAAAACCAACCCCAACCCCTTGTGCTCCCAGTCTATGGAAAAACTACCTTCCATGAAGCTGGTCCCTGGTACCAAAAAGGTTGGGGACCACTGAATTACCTTGTTCATTATAGACACAGATATCCAAAATCTTCCCCCAACCTAACCTGATTCCTGCTGCTCATCCAAAACATTCATTTTCCCAACTGTGCAGACTTCTCCTAGTTCCATGAACTCAACAGACCATTTTTCCACTCCCTGACTTTGCACATTCTGTTCCCACAGCCCAGAATGCCTGACTACCCCCCTCCTGCCTTCCTGAAATGCCAGACAAATAGTTACTCATCTTTCAAGACTCAGTTCAAAATTCACCTCCTAGATGAAACCTTCTCCAAAATCCTCACGTGAAATCAGTCATTCCCTTTTCAGAGGAAGACCTTTATGTCTCCGCTATAGTAGCCCCCACACTGTGTGATGATGTATCTGCTTGCTGTTCTCTCCATCGCATAGTGAACACGGTAAGAATGGGTGCTGAGTTATTCAGCTTCATCTACCCAGGATCTGGCATGGAGCCTGAGTTTGCAAAAGTCCATGGAAAGGGAGGGCCAGTGGCATGAGCATAATGATGGTTCTTCTAGTGGCACATTAAACATACTTAAAGGGGGCAGTTCTTCTAAACTTTCTATTCCCTCTTTCAGTGTTTCTTTAAGGATAGAATAACATGGAATACCTAGCTTAGCCTTCTGAAGACAGGGCAGATGTATCTGAGACCTAGAAGTCAGACTTCATGGGGGTCCTCTGTTCCCCTTAGCTGTGGAACAAATTATTTTACCTGCTTTGAGAACTTCTGGAGGTTTTCTTTCTGTTTTTTTTTGTTGTTGTTGTTGTTTGTTTTGGCCATACCCCATAGCATGTGGGATTTTAGCTCTCAACCAGGGATCAAAACTGTGCCCCCTGCATAGGAAGCATAGAGTCTTAACCACTGGACCACCAGAGAAGTCCCTGAGAACATGTGTTTTTGATCTGACTGCTACAAGGAACAACCTACCCAAGTCAACAACAACCTACCCAAGTCAGTGAGGGATTTACCGTGTTACAGCATGATGCCCAGTAATAGAAGGGCAGGGGCTGGGTGCCCTTCTCTCATGGGCCATGTGGTCTCACTTCTCTGCCTCACTGTAGTCCCTGGAGTCGTTTTCTTTCTAGTCTCTTATGAGACTTGACTCCATCTTCATTTGACATGCACATGAGCCCAAAATGGCCACTTTAGGCTGACCTCCCTGAGTTTTCAACTCAAGGACTCTGACTAATGGCTTTCCTCAGTGCTATTAAATTAATTAAACAAGGGGCCATTGGACTGAGGCGGCTATAACGACTCAGTAGCCTATGTAAGCAAACCAAAACCTAACCCTGAAATGCCTTAAGGTAAAGAAATCAAAACCTAAGGACGACCAGCCACAAAGAGCCAACAAGCTTTCCCAAATAAGATAACCACTAAGCTAGAGCCAATCAAAGCACTGCCTTGCTTTGAGTATGCCTTTTCTTTCCCCCCGGCTCCTACTGGGGGAGTGCTTTTAGCCACTTTCAGCTTCGCATGGTCTGACTAGAATGATTTTTGGTCAAATAAACTCTTCCAATTTCTAGTATCTTGGTTTACCTTTTAAGAGCATGAAGTCATGACAGAGAGTTCTAGCTGGCCTAGCTCTCCTTTTGGGGGGCACACAAGTCACACAGGCCAGCCTATTGGTGAACCTGGCTCAGGTCAGGTGTCCTTCCAGCTCCAATCCCCTGTGTCAAAGAGGGACGGGAATCACATGGGCAGATACCCTCTCATCTGGGGCGGTGAACAGGGATGAATGATCTGAGAAGGGTCACAGGCATTACAACCACCTCCAAAGGTAGATATCCCCCGCCCCCTCTTGCTCTGCACCTTTCTGTCTCATCGATCATCTCCGGTGCCTCTGTCAGCTCATTGCTCTACTTGCATTCACAGTGCCAGACAGAGACGATCTTGGTGCCAAACGCTAAATCCTCCTAACACGATAATGAGGAATTAAAACCATTAAAGTAATATCAAAGCAAGGAAAGAAAAACACACTGGTAAGCCAAAAGTTAAAAACACGTGGTGAATTTAGCACGCTATCTCATATCTGATAGCAGATTTTGAAACACAGCAACCACAATGATTGCTAAACTTTACTCCATCCATTATTCCACGTAACAGGTGGGCATTATGCTCTACCAACCCTTCCAATGGCCTGGTACATGATGTATAGATATTTCTGTACCATAAAGAACAGAGCACAAAAACTAGAATCAGACAGAGTTCTCTTGCTTAGCATTTGTGACCGAGAAAAAATCATCTAACCTCTGGGGTCAGTATCCCCATCTGTAAAATGGATATAATAAAATCTACTTTGCAGGTTTCTTTTGAACATTAATTTTCATGCCTATAAAGTACATCTTCCTATGCTTGATATATGGGCAACAATCAATAAACAGTATTATGTTGAATCATATGATGCTGACATTTTGGTAGATCAAATCGATATTATATGCTTCCTCTATTGAGGGCTTCCCTGGTGGCTCAGATGGCAAAGAATCAGCCTGCAATGCAGAAGACCTGGGTTAGATCACTGGGTCAGGAAGATGCCCTGAAAAAGGGAACGGACTTATCACTTTTCATAATTATTTTGCACTGGTATGTTTCCAACATTAAACTATGAGTTCCTCGAGAGTGTGGACTCTGCCCATCTTGCTTCCCACAAAAGAACTTGCCAGACAATAGGTGTTTTACCTTCTTTTTCATATGAGTGAATACTGATAATGATGGGAAGGAAGACGATATTGAAGATATAGCTCTTCTGGGCTGCCTCTATCTGGGACTACACAGTCCTTTATTCCATTGCCTGGCATACAGTAGGAACACAATAAGTGTCTATTAAAGCAATGAATGAGTGAATCAGCAAATGAATTTCAGGTTTAAACACAGAAAGTCCAAAGAGACAATCAATTAAATCTGCAATGAAGCAGAGTATTGGTTGTTGTCATGACAAAACATCGAGCGGTTAGCTTCGTTTTCACCTTTCCAGCAGGCTCTTTGGAATGTGGACACCGTCAGCATTCACTTGGCCTCATGGGCCTCCCAGGAAGTGAGAGAGAGGCAAAATGCTGAGCCGCAGTCTGACAAACCAGGAAAATTTAGGATTGTCATGCGTAGCTTCCAGAAGCCTGCTGGCTTTAGCCTGCCCAGAGTCAGCTGACAGTTCACAACTGCGCGATAAGCCATTGTGAATACTGGAAGACCCCTGCGGCACACCCCCCACCCCCCAAGGCACTCTATATCTCTCATGCTATTTAATGCCGTTTTGGTCCAAAGTACATGCTTAGTTGATTCCCTGAACCTCTCATCAAACATTTAATTTTCTGCAGAGGAGAACAAATTAGGAGAATAGTCTGGAAGAAAAAATAAAGATCTGGTATCTGGGCTTAATGACAATCAGAAGAGTAAGAAAGAGCCTGAACTGATCAAAAAGAAAGAAAGGTAGATAGGGAGGGAGGGAGGGAGGGAGAAAAGGAAGGAAGGGAAAAGAAAGGAAAACTAGCTACAGTGAAAAAAAAGACTTTACCCAGACATACATCTGCCTTTAAAATGTCAAGTTACGTCTCTGGATTTTAGAACGAAGTCACTTTTAGAAGAGGGGAGTGCTCTTTCTGGTTTGACAACAAATAAAGGAGGAAAAAAAAAACATAAAAGGTAGAATGTAGTTACTATACATTTGGAAGAAAATCAGTCACTTTCAATTATTTAACCTTCAGGAAATCACAAATATGCAGGCATGGGGAGAAGGGAAGAAGGAAACAGTGGTCCAGGTCTGCAAAGACAAGTATACCCACGTTATCTCGACAGTTCTCCAACATTCTCTTACTGCCTGGCCCCGCGCTTCGTGTCGTCTGGCAGGTTGGGGAAAGACTGAGTGCCTGGCATTTTACCATCCGAGTTGAGAAAACAGCCTAGAGCATCCGGGAACCCTGCCCAGAGAAGGCTGAGGGCTGCTGCCATTTCTCACGATTCAGGAGCTGGTCTTTTCAGCTCAAGCTACTGTTTACAGAAGCATTACCACAGGTTTATAATGATGGGTTTTGTTTGGTTATAGAGAGGGTCTGAGTCGTCCATCAAAGGAAGAGGAAACAACTCCCTGAGAGGTGTGGAGTGACTCTCACACTCCCTGCTCACTGGCATTCCAGTGGTCCCTGGGCGCGGGCCAAGCCAGGGCCCGGGAGGCCTGGAGAGCTCTGAGCTCCTGGAGGGCGGGAAGGCCGGTGTTCTGCCCTGCCTTTCCCCCTTCTTGGAGAAGTGCTGGGGGTGGAGGAGCTGAGGAATTCTTCTGCTCCTCCTGGGCCAGCTCTCCCCCTTGGCAGACTTCCTGCCTCTCCAGGTCACTCTCCCCTCTTTCACAGAGCCTGAAACCAGAAGTGCTCAAGGGCCTGGCCCAAGAACCGACGTGGCAACAAGAATGTGGGGAAAGGCCTCAGAGACTCAAGACACTGGGATTTGGGGGATGTTTATTTGCTCCCAATACTGCTTGCTCTCAATTTCTTTCCTTGTCTTTTTCTCGCATTATTTGGCTCTGATTCTGAAACCCGAGCTCTATATTCTTTGACAACCAGTCATACCTATCTCTGGCTCCGGGGCTCCAAGCCCTGGTCCTACCTGCCCTGGTTGGTGTCATTGCTGAATCCTCATAGGCCTCCCAATGTCTACAGGCTTGCTTTCTTTTAAATCTTTTTATTTTGTATTGGAGTATAGCCAATTAACAATGTTGTGAGAATTTCAGGTGGACAGCAAAGGAACCCAGCCATACATTTACTCTAAAAGCAGCTTCTGGGCACTGAGCTAGAGGCCTTAAACTCTGACAGTTCACCAGGGCCCCAGGGCATCCAGGCCATCTCCGGTTAGGGTTTACACAGCAGGCTTGGGTCTGAGCTTCTGAGAGAATGTGGGATGCACAGAGTAGGGCCTGGTGGCCATCTACCCCAGAAAGCTGTTCAGAATAACACAGAGGTGACTCAGCCGCTGGCGTTAATATTTGCACCACCTGTGAAACATCCCAGCAGGCTCGAAGATGATAAGACAGACAAACCATGCTGGGGGTGGGGGAGGGGGTGAGGCAAAAGTTATCCTCTTCCTAAGAGAAATACTACCCAGCATCCATTCATTAGAGAGGTAACAGAATAAACAGGAGGCAGAAAGCCTGCCTGAATTCCCAGGAATCTACATTTTACACCCAGATGGGAGATGCATTTTCTATCAACACCTGAGCAAAAGGGGAAATACCCAGCTTTCCCCTCCTTCAGTCTTACTTCCTCATGGACCTGGGACGGTAGGATTCCATTAGCATTTGGTTGCATGAAGCTACACTTCCCAATGTGTTATTATGCATCTTGAAAGAATGTGGGAGCTGTAGCTACAAGACCCACCATCAATCACTGGCCATTAATCCCCACTGAGTGCTCCTTCGCTGTAACCTCACTGAGCTTGCTCTGGCTTACAGTCCTGCTGGATGGACCCACAGACAGGATACCTCCCAGTTCTTCTCCCTCTGTCTGGCCCCACCGGCATCATTGCCAGGTGACACATTTGCTCTGGGGAGCTCTGGCTTTAATGGATTTTTGCAAGCACTCCCCTTCCTTCCTGCTATAAAGCCCTGGCTTAGCATGAAAGCTATCCAAATCTCTGAGCTCAGGGCACCATACTTGCCTCTCCAAACTCACCATCATGCTGCAAAGAGCGCTCAGCACTGGGCTATGTGTGAAGCCCCCTGCATAATCATAACAAGTTTCTACTACTATTTACAGGGTGCCTACTATGTGCAGGCAATGTGCAAGTGTTCTCTGGGCATTGCTGCACTTAACACTCACACAGCCCTAGCAGAGGGCACTATCTTTCTTCCCACATTATCGTTGACGAAACAGATTCCAGTTATTGCCTTCAGTCAGGTCACCTAGCTAGTAAGTGATGGAGGTAGAATTCATACATTCAACAGATAATATTAAGCTCTTATTATGTGCTATTCTAGAGACTGGGGATACATTAGCAAACAAAACAGCCCAAAATTCCTTTCCTCATGGAGTTTATGCTCAAAGCTGTTTGACCGCAGAGCTGGAGTCAGAGGTTAAATTATATGACACCAGTTCAGAGATGGTCACAACCACATAGAAAGATGAGCTTTAAAAGGTTTGATCATAACCATGATGAGATATCCATTAGGGTACCATTGCACCCATCAAGAGGCTATCATCAAAAACAAGGGGGATGACAACAAGTATTGGTGAGGATGGAGGGAAATTGGAACCCTTGTGCACCGCTAGTGGAAATAGAACATGGTGCAGTCACTGTGGAAGAGTTTGGTAGTTCTCAAAAGTTAGACAGAATTATGACATTGTCCAGCGATTCCAAAGGATTAAAAGCAAGGACTTGGACAGATACTTGCATAGCAGATGCCTACACACGTGCTCAGCCATGTCCGACTTTTTGCGACCCCTTGGACTGTAGCCCACCAGGCTTCTCCATCCACGGGATACTCCAGGCAAGAATACTGGAGTGGGCTGCCATGTCTTTCTTCAGGGGAATCTTCCCAATCCAGGGATCAAACCTGCATCTCCTGCCTTGGCTGGTGGATTCTTAACCACTGAGCCACCTAGGAAGCCCATATGAGGTACCTAGAATTGGTCACTTCATAGAGACAGAAAGTAGAATAGGAGAAGTTGCCAGTGGTTGAGGGCAGGGAGGAATGGAAAGTCAGTGTTTAATGGGTTAACACAGTTTATGTTTAGGGTGATAAAACGTTCTGGAAATGGACAGTGGTGATGGTTGAACTACTCTGTGAATGCACAGCACAGTGAATACACTTATTTTTATATGTATAAGTAGTGAAAATGGTAAATTTTATGTTATTTTACACAACAAAAGAAACATAATTTTTTACAAAATCTAATCATAAAGGAAATCTGCCCAAGAACAAGAATTCAGCAGCCAGTTATTAGGGGTTGTCAGGGTCTGGCGCATGTGCTTCTTCATTTTGTCATTTGATTTCAAAGTGAACAAACACTTCTACCCCAAGACATTTAGGGAAGAAAAGATGTCAGCTTCCAACAAGGCCTTACCTTTATTCCAATGGGAGTCATTTATCCCTAAATGTACAGGCAATATATTGCAAATGTAATAAATACAGTTTGGTGAAAATGACAAGACAGGAATACTAGAAACTGGGAAATTCAAGTCATCCAGTTCAAAAGAGTTTCTAGGGACTTCCCTGGCAGTCCAGCAGTTAAAACTCTGCCTTCTAATGCAGGGGGTGTGGGTTTGATCCCTGGTCAGGGAGCTAAAATCCCACATGCATGTCCTCAGTTGCTCAGTCGTGTCCAGCTCTTTGTGACCCCATGGGCTGTAGCCCACCAGGCTCCTCTGTCCACAGGATTTCCCAGGCAAGAGTACTGGAGTGGGTTGCCATGCCCTCCTCCTGGGGATCTCCTCAACCCAGGGATTGAACTCATGTCTTTTTGCATCTCCTGCATCAGCAGGTGGACTCTTTACCACTAGCACCACCTGGGAAGCCCAAGATCCCACACGCCTCATGACCAAAGAGCCAAAATGTAAAACAGAAACAATACTGTAACAAATTCAACATCCACTTTAAAAATGGTCCATGTTTAAAAAAGAAAGAAAGAAAGGGGTTAGAGGCACCTGGCTAGGCTATTGCTTAGGAAAGATTTCTGCCTTGAATTTCTGGAAATTCTTTCTTTTTTAAAGAGAACATTTGTCCTTGCGGTAAATCATATATTGCCTCTTTCTGGAAATAAGCACAGGCAATTTGACCACTCAGGGGTTAACACTCTGACCCCAGCTTTGCACCTCCGTGGTTGCTTGGTAGGCACATCTAGAAATAACACACAAATGTTTTCAAATTTTCTAAGATGAGCATCACTAATTTGTAACCAGGAAAAAAAACAAAACCCATAATAGCTTATTTTAAAGAAAGCCTTCAGCTTGGAGGGCTGCTGTTGCACCAGAGAAATTCAGCTCTTTCTTGGTCCAGAGAAGGTTCAGACTTTCTAGGAAAGAGCATTTAAGTGGTGAATCAGTGCTCTCTTAATTTTTCTAGCAAAGTGCTTGCAGATTTGAACTAACCTTAAGGGATTACAATGTGGAGACCAGAAGCCGGGATGAGGCCTTGAAGGGGCAGGGGAGCCTGGGGGAGCAGGAAAAGCCATCCTCAGAATACACACTGTACCTATTTTTAGACTTTTCTATTGTCTGTGTGGATTTCCTTGCTCATCACCCTGAGGATCTGGCAGAGTCTTTTAAAAGTCTGAAGCGATGCCAGTTGCATTAAATGAACCCACCGAGGGGGTCTTGCTCACTCTTGAGGTGTGACAACTGTTAAGTCAGTCAGTACACAAGGAAAAGAGGGGTGAAAAGCCAGAGTACATGGGAGTTTCAGGGCAGTGAGACTCTTCTACTTGCTACAGTAATGCTAGACACATGGCCTCATGCCTTGTCAAAACCCACAGAACCACAGCACAGTGAACCCCAGCGTAAACTAGGGACTTTCATGAACAATAATGAATCAGTTTTTAAAATTACTTATTTTATTCTAAAATTTTCTTTAAAATTATTTGGCTGCTCCAGGTCTTAGTTCTGGCATGTGGACTCTTAGTGGTAGCATGTGAGATCTAGTTCCCTGACCAGGGAGCAAAACTCAGGACCCCTGCATTGGGAGCGCAGAGCCTCAACCACTGGACTACCACGAAAGTCCCAATAACAGAACAATTGTGGTTCATCAGTTGTAACAAACATACCATGCTAATGCCAAATATTAACAGCTGAAGAAATTGTGAGGGGTGGGGAAAGAGGCAGACCTGAATGCTCTGTGTTAATCTGCTTAATTTTCTGTGAGCCTAAAACTGCTCTAGAATATACAGTCTTATTAATTAAGGGGTAAAAGGCTGCTTGTTGGTCCTACCTAATTTATCATTTGTGTTTTATTTTAATGCAATCTAGCAAAGTGAAATGAAACAATTCAAACCGTATGTGGCAGGATGGCATGGAGTAAAGATTATAAAAAAGGTTAGCTTTGCTTTAAAATCCTCCCTTTTGATGAAAAATAAATAAAAACAATAGCATACAACCAAACAGGAGCGGCACACCTATCCATGTCCAATAACTAACTCAGAATCCTACAGAGCACAGATGGGCTGCTTGGGCAAGGATCCCACATGCCACAACTAAGACCCAGTGCAGCCAAGTAAATAAATAAATAATTTATTTATTTATTTTTTTATCTATAATGAATAAATTTATTGTCTTACAAAAATCATTGTCTAGAAATATGGGAATACAAGAAAAGATATTTGCAGTCAGGTGTCTGGTGGTCAACAGCCAGTACAATTCATAAAGGGGGAAAAATCAAAGATTTCAAACCCACATGACAAATTCTTCCCCTTGCATCTTCCCATACACAGAAAAGAACTCAATCATTTGTTGAGATATCTATTACTCGTGACTAGCAGTAACTTTTAATGAGATGCATTGACTGCACGCATTCCCTAGTCAAAGATGTTACATATGCTGGCTTCAGACTACCTCTTTGGAGCAATTCTCTCAGAAGCTACTGAGGGGCTGTTTCCGGGACTATAGTCCTCAGTGAGGTCTCTGAATAAAACTGAAACCTGCAGCTTTTAGGCTGTGCATTGTTCTTTCCGTTGACAACCACGAGTGGACCAAGAAGGACCATCCATTCAGGTGGTTTCTCCTGTGAAAGACTTCACTTTAAAGAGCTAGTTTTATCTATTTGTAGAGCTAAAGAGCAAGAGCCTACAGCCACATAAGTGCCAACATAGCTATCCCATCTCCTGCTCTCTCCTTATGCTTTGAAATAGCAGTCAGTAGTGGGAGATCAAACCAGTTAATCCTAAAGAAAATCAACCCTGAATATTCATTGGAAGGACTGATGCTGAAGTTGAAGCTACAATACTTTGGCCACCTGATGCAAAGAACTGACACATTGGAAAAGACCCTGATGTTGGGAAAGATTGAAGGCAGGAGGAGAAGGGGATGACAGAGGATGAGATGGTTGGATGGTGTCACTGACTCGATGGATATGAGTTTGAGCAAGCTCCAGGACTTGGTGATGGACAGGGAAGCCTGGTGTGCTGCAGTCCATGGGGTCACAAAGAGTCGGACAAGACTTAGAGACTGGACAACAACAACAACAGGAAGAAAAGAAGGAAATCCTGAGCCATGAGTGGAATCCTGCCATATCTCTATTGATCCACTCCCCAGAGGCAAACAGCCCAAATCTTAGCCAGAGAGGTGAGGGCACAGCTAGGGGCAGGAGTCTTATCTTTGAATGTTATGCTTATCTTGAGCTCATTCTCATTACAGAATTGGGACATTTTTTGCATGCTCTAAACTGATGTAAAATTGTTATCACCTAAGAGAGACAGAAAGAATTTTATCAGGGAACAATGGGAGGATCACTACACTGAATTCATTTTTTTTAAAGGGGCAGTCAGAGAGAAAGAATAAAGTTACATCTGGGTTGAAGCACTAGTTACACCCACTAATGAATGACCCAGTTATGTACATGGCTTGACTTGTTTTAAAAGCTTACACTTGGATATTTTGAAAAGAATGGATTTGAGAGATGGCAAGAGTGAAGTTTGTTGTTCAGCTGCTAAGTCATGTCTGATTCTTTGAGACCCCAGGAACTGCAGCACACCAGGCTCCTCTGTCCTCTACTATCTCCCGGAATTTGCTCAAATTCATGTCCATTGAGTCAGTGATGCTATCTTACCATCTCATCCTCTGCTACCCGCTTCTTCTTTTGCCTTCAAACTTTCCCAGCATGAGGGTCTTTTCCAGTGAGTCAGCTCTTCACATCAGGTGGTCAAAGTATTGGAGTTGCAACTCCAATCAGTCCTCCCAAAGAATATTAGGGTTGATTTCCTTTAGGATTGATGGGTTTGATTTCCTTGCAATCCAAGGGACTCTCCAAAGTCTTCTCCAACATCAAAGTTGGAGCGAAGTGGGAGACTTAAAATTGGAGGCACTGCAGTATTCCAGTTGAGAAATGATTATAGAAATGGCAATGAAAAGAAATAAAGAAACCCAACATGCATCAGAAGGTACAAACAGTATGATTTGAGGATAGATTGAAAGCAGGAGCAAAGAAATGGAGGCATCAAGAATTTGTCGAGGTTTCTGAGCAGCTAGGAAGAAGATCTTGGCTGAATGTGAGCTGGAGAACCCTGCAGGAGAAGCAGGCTTGGCACAGAGAGGAGAGGGGGTCCCCCCTAACAAATCCAAACTTTGGCAAGTTGCCGAAGCGATTTAGAACAATCGTCAAAAGAGCTTTGGTTTCTTTGAGGTGTCTCAATGAACAGAAGGCCAATGCTGGAAGCTGAGATGTACTTTCAGAACTGACACATGTCTTGGCTAGAGTCAAGCTTTCATTTAGCTGGGGAGCCAGAGTACACTGTGACATCTCTGTACCCTCCCTGACTCTATAAGTCTGGAATGGGTTCTGATGGAGAAATACATACTATCTCTCTTGCTGCTGCTTCCCAAGGGAAGGCTTTGCTTTTCAAAGCATCAGATGTCAGTCTTCTCTTGTCAACAGACGCCAACTTCTACAGGTACCACTTAATGGCTTCAGAGGACCTCAGAGTGTGGCTGGGAATAACCATCATTCCTGGCAGCAGGCAGTGAAACTGTTCATTCACTTCCCAGTGTTCAGAGCAGAAACATCTGTGTAAAGCTACAAAATCTTGGTGGATGCAAGTGGCTGGGAGCCCGTGGGGCTCATTCATCTTAACACCAGATTGTTACAGATGTTTGCAGCTGCTGAGGGTCCAGTCCAAAACTGGCCTCGTGGCCTCCATTCATCTAGGTCTGGGCAGTGGGATGACCCTGAGGAATCCTCACATGAGGCAAGACCCACCTCCTGACCCAGTAAAACTAACATGAGGATTAGGTTAAAAATGCCCGAGTCTTGAACTAAGGGCAGTTTTTCTTGGCTTCAGCTACTGAGGTTATACTCCCTATGGCCTTGGATTTGGTGACAAAAAACCAACTACACATGGTGTAATTTTCAAAGTGCTGCCTCACTACTTAAATCAGCAACATAAACATGAGATGACTCGGTCATAAGTATTTTTTTTTCCTCCTCAATAAGTCAAATGCATGTAAGCCTTCCAAGTAGCTGTTTGTGGGAACTGTTGTTCAGAAATTTAAAAATCCTCAACCAAAATGAGGGAAAAAACCTGCAGGAGATCTTGACTGAACAGCCCTCTAATTTGTTTTTTTTTTAAGTCCTTTAGAATGAAGGCATTTTTATAAGACTGCTTTATGTGTGTGTACAATCTGGAAAGACAAAATACCAATTCCTTCTCAAACCTAGGCAAAGAGTGAAATTTTACCATTTGCTTTCAGAAAAACTATTAAAAATTATGACCTCAGTAACATCAATTTGCTTGGTTTGAAAACTGCTCTAAGGTTATGTAATAAGTCAGCGTTAGGAGAAGCTGGATGAATGGCAACATGGAAACACTACTTACTACGTTTGCAACTTATCTGTAAATCTAAAATAATTTCAAATTAGAAAACAAAATTTTTAAAATTAGGACTCGTTTCTGTGGTCTCTTTTTGTTTGTTGTTTTGTTTCTAATTTTATTTATTATTTACTTTTGGCTGTGCTGTGTCCTTGTTGTTGCAAGTGGGCTTTCTCTAGTTGTGGCGAGCAGGGGCTACTCTAGTTTCAATGCGCAGGCTTCTCTTGGTGGTGGCGTCTCTTGTCGTGGAGGGCAGGCTCCAGGGTGTGCGAGCTCAGTAGTTTTGACTCACGGGCTTAGCTGCTCCACAGCACGTGGGATCTTCCCAGACCAGGAACTGAACCCTAGCCCTCTGCATTGGAGGCAGTTTCTTATCCACTGTACCACCAGGGAAGTCCAGTTCTGTGGTCTCTGACTTTTTCCATCCATGACTTTTCTCTAAAAGTGTTCCATTCCATTGATAAATATAGATTTATATATGACCAGCTTTGGATGGATCATGAAAAAAATTAATGAGGTGGGCATGTACATTTTATGTCATCTGAAGTTTGCAATAATTGACCCAACATGCTAGCTGAGCACCGTCAGCTAACTGTGTTAAGAAAGAACCTCATTTTTCACTTGGAAAAATGGAAAAGGTCCTGGCTGATTCAAATGGATTTGGCTTTAGATCTGAAAACCACTGCATTCTCCGGGGACAACCAAACAGATGTGTGTCTGCTTCACTGAAGTGCTGCCTTGCTGAAAAAAATACAGTTTCATCACATGTGGTTCTAAATTGCAAGATGAGTAGATTCTATCACTCAAACAGACTTTTAATCTTTGGTTTAATGCACTTATTTAGCTAGCTCATGATGCAAATATAGGATTAGATTTACTTTTCACATACTGTAACCACTGAGTTATCTATATTTAAACTTGGTTGATATTTGGACTTGCAATATGTTTTAATCCTTTAATTATATGAAAAAACTGTATTTTGAATTAATACACTATTCTGATTGATAAAACTATTATGTAGAATATACAAGTACTATTGAATTCTGAAAAATTAACTTTAATAAACGATACTCATAGAAAGAGGCTTCTCTAATAGCTCAGTTGGTAAAGAAGCCGCCTGGAAAGCAGGAGACCCCGGTTCGATCCCTGGGTTGGGAAGGTCCGCTGGAGGAGGGATAGGCCATCCGCTCTGGTATTCTTGGGCTTCCCTTGTTGCTCAGCTGGTGAAAAATCTGCCTGCAATGTGGGAGACCTGGGTTTGATCCCTGGGTTGGGAATATCTCCTGGAGAAGGGAATAGCTACTGTCTCCAGTATTCTGGCCTGGAGAATTCCATGGACTGTATAGTCCATGGGGCTGCAAAGGGTTGGACACAACTAAACAACTTTCACTTTCACTCATAGAAAAACAATCAAGAATTTCTATTAAGCATAAAGATTTCCCTTCATGATCTTGAAAGATCTCAAGACTTACTCCAGGTATGGTTAAGGATTAGTTAATAAAAGGAATTCAGTAGGTGGCATATTAGAGAAAAAAGCTTTTCTTGGACTTGAATAGGAGCAAATTGTGGAAAATTCTTAAAGAGATGGGAATACCAGACCATCTGACCTGTCTCTTGAGAAACCTGTATGCAGGTCAGGGAGCAACAGTTAGAACTGGACATGGAACAACAGACTGGTTCCCAACAGGAAAAGGAGTATGTCAAGGCTGTATATTGTCACCCTGCTTATTTAACTTATATGCAGAGTACATCATGAGAAACGCTGGGCTGGAAGAAGCAAAAGCTGGAATCAAGATTGCCGGGAGAAATATCAATAACCTCAGATATGCAGACGACACCACTCTTATGGCAGAAAGTGAAGAGGAACTAAAAAGCCTCTTGATGAAAGTGAAAGAGGAGAGTGAAAAAGTTGGCTTAAAGCTCAACATTCAAAAAAAAAAAAAGCTCAACATTCAGAAAACTAAGATCATGGCATCTGGTCCCATCACTTCATGGGAAAGAGATAGGGGAACAGTGGAAACGGTGTCAGACTTTATTTTTGGGGGCTCCAAAATCACTGCAGATGGTGATTGAAGCCATGAAATTAAAAGACGCTTACTCCTTGGAAGGAAAGTTATGACCAACCTAGATAGCATATTTAAAAGCAGAGACATTACTTTGCCAACAAAGGTCTGTCTAGTCAAGGCTATGGTTTTTCCAGTAGTCATGTATGGATGTGAGAGTTGGACTATAAAGAAAGCTGAGCACTGAAAAATTGATGCTTTTGAACTGTGGTGTTGGAGAAGACTCTTGAGAGTCCCTTGGATTGCAAGGAGATCCAACCCATCCATCCTAAAGGAGATCAGTCCTGAATGTTCATTGGAAGGACTGATGTTGAAGCTGAAACTCCAATACTTTGGCCACCTGAGGTGAAGAGCTGACTCACTGGAAAAGACCCTGATGCTGAGAAAGATTGAGGGCAGGAGGAGAGGGGGACGACAGAGGATGAGATGACTGGATGGCATCACCGACTCGCTGGACATGGGTTTGGGTAGACTTCGGGAGTTGGTGATGGACAGGGAGGCCTGGCGTGCTACGATTCATGGGGTCACAAGGAGTCAGACACGATTGAGCGACTGAACTGAACTGAACTGAACTGAAATTTAGTGAAATGGCAACAATAGAGGGGCCTCAGAGAACATCTGGTTTAATTCCCATGTTTGGGTGGCTCAGTGGGTAAAGAACCTGCCTGCAATGAAGGAGACACGGGAGACACGGGTTCAATCCCTGGGTCGGGAAGATCCCTGGAGGAGGGCCTGACAACCCACTCTAGTGTTCTTGCCTGGAGAATCTCATGGATAGAGGAGCCTGGTGGGCTACAATCCATGGGCTCACAAAGAGTCGGACACGACTGAGCACATAAACTCATAAATTCCATGTTTGGGGATTTTAGGTAACTTAAACAACTAATGCTTAAAATTTGGGGTTGGGGTAGGGCTCCAGACTCCTTTGACAATCTGATAAAGCTATAGGTATTCTACCTAGAAAGTGCATTTTTAAACACTTTTAATATAATTTGGAGGGCTCTGTGGAAACTGTGGAATCTCTTTTTTCTTTATTTTTGCAAAACAAAAGACAAACACCACCATAAATCTATAACTGTGCTTATGATTTAACAGGCAAGGGAAAACTAAAGAAACATATACACTGAACTGTTATCTTTAGTTACATCTGGAGTTTAGGACTGGGGTGGGGTGGAGCGTGAAAAACAATTATAGTGGGACTTTAGACACTGGTATTACTTAAATTATTAGTACCAGGATATATTACTTTTGAAACACAAAAGCAGGAAATGAAGGAGGGAAACAGGGAAGGAGGGGTGAAGGGAGAGAGAGAGACCCTCTTGGAAATGAAATAGAAGGTTTGAGTGATTGATTGCAGCTCGTCTGCTCAGAGCCTTCTACTCCAGGCTCCAGGAATCAACAGCTCTTTACCCTGCGAGTTTACAAAACACCCCTAAGCCTCTAAACCCCTGCTCATGGTCCCCAAGGAGAAAGAAGCCAGTACCTTGGACTCCAATAGTAAAGAGATGGTGAAGGGCGAATGTGTACTGATCTCCAGCCAGCACTGCACATATATGATCTCCTGCGCTCTTTGCGCTGTGACCCTCTGGGGTGAGAAAATAGGAAAGTGAACAACATACACAACTGACCCAGAGTTCAACAACAATAACAGTCTCATCTGTCCTGGGAGGCCTTTATCATACACAGGGGTAACCTTCCCCTCACAGGGACTAGAGGTATTCTCAGCTCCATTTCACAAGGGAGGAGTTCAGCTTGCAAAGGACTAGTTGAAAGAGGCAGGAACCATGCAAAGAAAGCTTTTTGCTCACACCCACTGCTCCTCTCAAAACACACTCTTCCCCCCACAGCAGCTGGAGCAGTTCTTTTAAAAGGCAAGGGAGATTACATCACATCTCTGCTTAAAACCCTTTGTGTGTGTATTAGTTGCTTAGTTGTGGCCAACTCTTTGCGACCCCATGGACTGTAGCCTGCCAGGCTCCTCTGTTCATGGGATTCTCCAGGCAAGAATACTGGAGTGGGTTGCCCGGCCCTCCCCCAGGGGATCGTCCCAACCCAGGGACTGAACCCCTGTCTCCTGTGTCTCCTGCATTGCAGGCAGATTCTTTACCGCTGAGCTACAGGAGAAGTCCCTACAAATGGAAAATGGTGGGGACTAAATATTCAATTCAGCTGACAAATCAAGGGCTGAGCCTACTCTCCAAAGAGATGGCTGGCTGAGCAATTTACACTTAGCTTTCATTTCCCAGCATTTCCTGAATTCATTCATTTAATCTCTGCATTAAAATAAATCAAGTGCCCGCCATTTCACACGTAAAGTAAGTTCAGTCCCACTCTACTACTTACTTACAGAGGAGCCTTTTACAACAGAGGTATTTGGTAAGTGTGAAATATGCTGCACGCCTATCTTGGTGTCATTTCTCTAATTCTGCTGATGTAGTCTGACCCAGGTTACAATTAGGCACCCTGAGAAGTTAAGGATATTGCTGGAATAGAATCAAGGTATCATATCTAAACAAGACAGCTGAAGACAGACTTTTATCTCTCTGTTTTCAGGCTTTTGCAATACATAGTTTTATATTTTGCAAAAAAAAAAAAAAAAATTCAGGGGGAATGATGCATTTCTTAAGCTTTTTGTATGACAGTCCTTGTAAGATCAGCCTCTGATGAATATTAATGGCTTTGAAAAGATTGGATCTGGAAGAAGTAATCCTAGAACAGGCTGAAGCATGTATACCACTAATTCCACTTTGTCTGTAAATTGCAGCTACAGAAACAATTTGTCAAGAAACATTGTACATGATTTTTTAAAATATTAAATGTACTTACAAAATTTTCAACAATGTGCCTTGAAAACTAGCTTTCTAAGTCTTGAATCTCTAGATAGAAAAAATATAGAGGTGTATAGATATAGCTCTTGGGTGTTAATAGGGTCAAGAAGACAGCTCTGTTCAATTACCATCTGCAAAGAAGAGTATAAATAAGCCTAATAATATGCAATAAGCACAAAATCTGAAAATATGACATGGTTGAGGTTTTGCTTGTGTTCTGTGTAGAGAACCAGAGAGAATACTACACAGGAAGTCAGATGTCTGGATGCTTTTCAATCCAACAAGTATTACCAGAGCGAACATGTGTCAGGCACCAGCCCTGCCTGTGACTGGGGGGATCAGTCATTTTACTGTTTTGGGCAGTGTCCTCATCTGTAAATTGGGCACAAATCCTACCCTACTGGCTTTACATCATAGCTGTGAGAATCAAAAGTGAAGGATGAACTGCTACGCATGAAAGATCTTCTGGTTGTTACTATTATCACAAACAAATACAATAATTTCACCTGTTCTATAGATAAATTTAGCTCCCATGCATAAGCTAGTAAGGGCAATAACTTTTTTTTTCAGTTTATCCAAAACTGAAATCACTTCATGTTCCAAGAAAGCAACAATTGGTCTGACTATTGCTTAAGGACACTCATCTCTATTTATGTCCTCATCTTTGCAGAATATATGAAGTATTTAGTATGCAGATTTAAAGAGAAAAGACAATAAAGTTGGATTTATTATTATCTGATTTCCAGTCATCCTTTTAGAAAGCATAATGCTTGGGTCATAATACTCATCACATGTGTAAGATCTTATTTAATGTCTGTCTTCACCATAAGACTAGAAGGTACACGAATTGTTCACCAGCTCAAACATGATGCTTTCACATGGTAGACACAGGATACATATTTGTTTAATGAATGAACAAGAATCTAACTCAGACTCTGCGGTTATAAAAGGAAAGTATCAAATATTAATCTAGAACTTATAACATGCTACCTACTTTCTAAGCATCTTTGCATATATTGGCTCATTTAATCCTTGCAACAAATACATAAAGTAGGTACCAGGATGCCTTCCTTACACGTAAAGAAATGAGGACCCATGGAAGTTAAGGAACTCTCCGAGGGTCCTAGAGCTAGTAAGTGAATAAACTAGGACATGAATCTAGAAGGCTGGTTCCAGAGTCTGTATGCTTCAATCACTGCATTGACTCAGGGTGAAGGTCTGTGGATACTGTGTTTGTGTCTCAAAGCTCCAGCTTCCTGATACGTGATCTCACCCACAGCGAATCAGCCTCCTGAATTCTCTGTGCCTATGTATGAAGGTCCTATTAGATAAGAGAAGGAAAACAAGAATAGAACATTTAGAGAGGTTCCTGTGACTTATTAAAGACACTAAGACCAGAACTTCCCTGGTGGCCCCATGGTTAAGACTCCCTACTCCTAATGCGGGGGGCCCGGGTTTGAACCCTGGTCAGCGAACTAGATCCCTCATGCCACAGCTAAAGATTTCACATACTGCAACGATGATCAAAGATCTTGAGTGCTGCAACTGAGACCTGGAGCAGCCAAATAAGTAAGTAAACAAAGATTAAAAAAAGAGAGAGAGACACTAAGATTAAAGACAACGCATTTAGAAGGAAAATGTTAGACTGATTTAGAGATTCATCCCAAACAATCATGACTAAGTAAAGCCAGGTTCTAGGGTGTGAGGGCCAGGGAAAGAGAACTAATGTGGGCTGAGCTTAAACTGAAGGTCCAGAAAAATACACAGGAACATGTTAAGTCCTGAGTGGGTTCTTTTTGCCATCCTTCTCCCATGTTGCTTCATTTCTCATAGATTCTTCTGTGAATCAAATCCCACAGTCCTAGGTAAGATCAAAAGATAAATGATTTTTGCCATTGCCAAACCTATAGAAGGAACCACAAAGGGACTGGTCACAAACTGCTTTGGGATCCAGGACTGTGGCTCAGAAGCCTGGGAGCAGAGCAGAGCCTTCGAAGGTCATCATACAGAAATCTACAAAGTCAAATTCTGTTGATGGGCTGAGTATGAAGGTACCCTTTGTGTTGGCCACCAAGCAAGGACTGTGTCAGACTGGAAAGCCAATCTGTGAACTGATGCGTACATATGAAGTTCCTACCACTTTCCACAGACTGGGCCTCCAGGGTTATAACTGGTGTGTCCATGGCAACCACCCATGTTCATGCCCTTAAGAACCGGAACTTGGGAGAGGGCATCGGAGGCCTCCCAGGCCTGCTTTTAGTCCCTTCTCACTACAGCTTCCCTGAGCCTCTGCTTAATAGTAGTAGTGAAAGTTGTTCAGTTGTGTCCTACTCTTTGCAACCCCTTGGACTGTAGCCCGCCAGGCTCCTCTGTCCATAGGGATTCTTCAGGCAAGAATACTGGAGTGGGTTGCCATTTCCTTCTCCAGGGGATCTTCCCAACCCAGGGATCGAACCTGCATCTCCCACATTCATTGCATACCATCTGAGCCACCAGGGAAGCCCAAACTTCTGCTTAAAAGCCTTGAAACAAATTTCTCCCTCACCACCTCGAATTTATTGTTTGTTGGCTTAATCTACTTCAGGTTAGTTTTTTTTGTTGTTGTTGTTACCAAAAAAAAAGTCCTATTTAAAGTCACTGGAGACAGATTTGGTTTTAGAGGTCAAAAGTTTTTAGAATTTAGAATGGTAACACAGGATATAACACCCCCCGCCCCGGCAGGCCCAGGAACAGCATTCTGGAATCAAACACATTAATATCTTCTCAGTGAAACATAAGAATGTTCATACTAAGTTAAACAAGTAAAGAATATAAATAGCCTCCTGCCAGATGAAAACACATGTGGTTTTCAGACCTTTTCTGGATTCCAGAATGGAATCAGACCCATATTTATAACCCAAAGTCCTCACACAGTGGGTTTTGTAAAGCTGGGTGGGTAGAAGATAAAGTTCAGTACGTCCACCAGAAAGCCTGCGGGCTTTTTCATCAGTCCTCTCCTCACTTCATTTCTTTCCTCGCGTCCTCTCCCCCAAGGTATTCTCAAACTTAATGGATTCCGAGCATACATCTTACCATCTCTTCATCAATCAAACCACAGAGAGCTCAGTATGTGGGACCAGGAAAGGCACAGTGTGAGTAAGGAAGACACGGGACACTGACATGTCCACTAGACAGGCAGATGATAGATGCATCAGCAGGAGGAAAGGGTTGATCTGTTACTTTTTGAACATTTTTAAGAAGTCTGATATTTACACAGCGGTTACTGTAGTAAAGGACCGTGCTAACCCCTTAAAGTCTCATTTCATCCTCTCAGTTAACTTTAGGGGGTAGGTGCTATTATTACCCTCGTTTGATCTACAAGGACACAGCAACTCAGTAAGGTTAAGTAACTTGCCTATAAGTGGCAGGACGGGGATTCCCACCTAGACTGTGTGGACACCAGAGCCCACACTCATCATCTATCTAACTTGGTATAAATAACGCCAGCTACACTGAAGAAATGAAGCTACACTGAGCTACGCTCAGTCCAGCTCTTTGCAACCCCTTGGACTGAAGCCCACCAGGCTCCTCTGTCCCTGGGAATTCTCCAGGCAAGAATACTGGAGTGGGTAACCATGCCCTCCTCCAGGGGATCTTCCTGACCACAGATCGAACCCAGGTCTCCTGCACCGCAGCCAGACTCAAACCCCTTTTCCTCAGTTACAAGCATCATTAGGAAGGAAAGAAGGGCCCTATGCTTTGTTGTTGTTGTTTTTTGTTTCATTTTCATTTTTGCTTGGTAAGGTTTGTGCATATTGATAGGTGGGGAGGAATCTTGGGGAGAAATACAGTTTTTCAAACCCTCATGGCTGAGATACCACATACATTGGCAAAGCTTGTGTGCAAAGAGATTCAGGCAGATGACCAGGCTGCTGTGAAACGAATCTCTCAATGGAACATGTAATTCCACTCCTCCGGGGGCTTTGTGAAGCTGACTTGAGAACATCAATGCTCCTGTCTGTCACGGACCTCTAGTTCATATCTAGGCAGCAGCAGCTGCTGCTTCAAAAGAAATCCAGGCTCAGCTGAATTCTGATCTCAGAATAATACATGACACTTTCTGCCCCCAACTTAGAATCCAAGGGGGAAATGAGTTGCTCTGGGATACCCAAGACTCTCTTCCCCGCCTGCAGTATTTCCTCTTCCGCAGCCTCCTACACCCAGAAGGGAGGACTGACTTCAACTGGAAGAGCCTCCCCTCCCCCACGGGTGCTCTGGAAGCCAGCTCTCCAAGTTCATTGTAAGCTCAGAGAGGTGGAGGGGAATGGGCAGGGACTCTTGATTTTTCTTGCAGAATCCCATGCCTGTGTAGGCAAGATGGAATTTGCAAGCACGTGCGGGATCATCCCAGGTGCCAACTTCAGCAGAGGGCATCCAAGTTTGCCACAGGCAAGGGCAGAATGGGTGCCACATGCTCCCCAAAAAAGCAGATCTGGGCATTCCAGGGCAGGGAGCGCAAACAGCGTCCAGGGCTTGATTTCTTGCCCATCCGTAGTGGAGTTCGAGGTTCCTTGTTGCAGCCTTGAGACATTGCTGCTTTCTCTTCTTTTTCCTCTACCCTGGATCCAATGCTAAGCCTCTTTGGTACAATCCATAGAGTTTAGGGGCTTCCCTCGCAGGTCAGTCGGTAAAGAATCCACCTACAATGCAGGACTCCACCTGAGATGCAGGAGACCCAGGTTCAATTCCTGGGTCCAGAAGATCTCCTGGAGAAGGAAATGGAAACCCACTTGCCTGGAAAATCCCTTGGACAGAGGAGCCTGGCAGGCTACAGTCCATGGGGTCATAAGAGTCAGACACGACTTAGCAACTAAGCCACCACAGAGCTTATGTCCCCAAAAAGGAGAAATCTCAGTAACTGATAAGGAACCAATGTGCCAGAGTCCCCAGAGAGCACCTGAATTATCTCCTAGGAAAAAAGAGAACGCCAGTCAGAGCAAACACGTCGCCTGCCAGACAATTCCCAAGTGGCCAACATCAGACATTCCCTCAGAGTGACTGATCTGAAGAGAGGTGTCTACACAGCCAAGCACTCTCCATTCATAGGCAGCTGCCTCTCTGCCCTAGCTCCCCAAACGGTTCCTTCGTGTCAGTCTGGGGGTCATGTCTTTGCCATTATTAGGTGTGTAAAAGTCACTACTAAAATCTCAGCTTTTCTAACAACGTTGAGAGATGAATCGAATCCATCTGTTGGCTCTTATCCCCCTACCCTCAAGTTCAAATGGGTAAAAGGAAAGCAAAGAACAATAAAGATTCTGTTCATATTTTTTGCCTTGTCTTTGATCTAGTTGAGAGTCTGTGTTCCAGCATTGGGTGGGAATTGAATGCCGCTGGAATTTCAATCTACCTGTCCAAACCTATTTCCCATCGTGCCCTTCAGGAACACTCACAGAAGCTGCCCCACCCATTCTTCTGCTTCATTAAGGAAAAAAAGTGAGACACTCAGTTGTGTCCAACTCTATGTGACCCCGTGGACTGTAGCCTACCAGGCTCCTCTGTCCATGGAATTCTCCAGGCAAGAATACTGGAGTGGGTTGCCATTTCCTCCTCCAGGGGATCTTCCCACCCAGGGATTGAACCCAGGTCTCCCACATTGCAGGCAGACTTTTTACTAAGCCGCCAGGGAAATCAGTCTTTGTCCTCCCACCTGCGTCAGACTCCCCCAAGTGGGCTCTCTAACCTAGCCCACCTGGCCTATGAAGCTGGTTATTACATCTGTGGGCCTGGCCACCCAGCCGGCTCCACCAAGTCATGACCCAACCACCTCCATCTCCAGCTTAGTCAAGCTCAGAAGCTCCACGTCACACTTTTGGTACAATCCATCCTTTAACAGCAGCCACCGCAAACTGAAGGCTTGATCTCTCTGCTTCTTAAGGGCTATCCATGCCTTCAGCAGCTATTTATTGAGGGGCTGCCATGGAGTAGGCACCCCGAAAGGGGACGTAGTGATGAAAAGACAATTTCCTTGTGGTCCAGTAGGTCTGTGCCCCTCACCCTTTGACTTGCCCATGAGCCATGATGGATGTTGTGAAAATAAAGATTCTATTCTAGTAATCTGCCATGGGATGGGGTGTAAGATGCTGCATTTTAAACAGTTTCCCACCTGATGTCAAAGCAAATCATACTTGGGATACAAGATAACAGAAGAGTGAATGGGCAGGCAGAGAAGGTGCCCACATGGAACCCTTTAACATGGCCAGTGATACTGCAGCTGAGACCCAGAGGATGAGTAGGAGATGGCCAAAAATAGATGGGTTTGGTCCACATGGGGAAGTGAGAGGGTGGCAGAGGCAAAAGATGAAGTAAAAATGTTCAATTTCCATTCACTGTAGTCCCAAAGCCTGAACAGAAAGCTCTCAAGATGGTTTATTGATATGACTTATTGCCAAAGGAAATGATAACCTATCAAAGGTGATGGCTTCAGGGCATATCTAAAATGACTGGATGGGAGGTACCAGAGTTCTGGACCCTGACAAGGATTCCTGTGCCCCAAGACTGACATAAATGCAACACCCTTGAGGCACCACATGGGTCGGAACAACAGGCATCTCAGTGGTAGGCAGTGTAGATAAAGGACTGGCTGGGCTGGTTTGGGCACTGAGTCAAATCCTGGAAACTCTGTCAAACTCTAAGGAAGGACAGCAAACCTCGAGAATGCCTAAGGGTGGGTTTCCCACCACGTGATAGAACATGGACTGCACTTAGATAAAATTAAAGGAAAATTGACACGACATTCCACTGATATTCCATTCACACTCAAGTGTGTGTTGCTGATTCATGCACACTTCAGAAGTTTAAGGAGTTCAAAATGGTTTAATGTGTGGGTGACACCAGAAGCCTTCAGGAGACACTCGGGATCCCAGGGCACAAAGGGAAATATGAACAAAGTAACATTCTGTGTGCTTTGCATCCACCCAAACAACACCTTTGCTACACTGACCTCAACTAACAGGTCTTGGTTGAATTTAGGACTTCAGAAAAATGATCTAAAAGGAAGCACTTGGAAAGCCCAGTTTGAGACAGTGGTCAATAAACCAATGACTGCAGGGGCCTGCAATGAGATGTGTGATCTTTAGAAATATCCCCTGGGAAGAGGTGATATGACCAGTAGTCATTCTGTTCACTGCAGACATCAGCTGAAACCTGGTCTCTGAAGTCATAAGAATGGAAAATAAGGGGGGAAAACTCTTGTTTTCTAACATTCTAGGCCCACTCAGAGCAATTCAGGATGGGATCTAGTATGAGAAAAAAATACATTTTAAAACAATGAAAATAATCATAAAAAATACTCTTGGAAGACAGGACAGGATCCACTATCTCAGTTTTCTGTGGCAGTTGGTTTTTGTTTGTCTTTTCTTTAAACAAGTCTGTTTATTGAAAGGATCTGAAAATAGTAATAAGACTTTCAACATTTAACAAATTTTCAAGATGTTAACAACGTGAAACATTAGGAATGTACTTCAAAAACCCAAGCTTCCTAGGTCGTTCTCTGTCAGGCTTTAGGACATGGTCTACACCTGCTCTGTTGTCTGAACGAGTGACCTGAGTTCTGAACGCCACTCTCTTTTACACCTAAAGCTGGGCGTATCACCCCCTCATCCCTATCCCGGGGGAGGCCAGGCAGGCCATCTGCTGTATCTGAGCCCACCTTCCTGCTGCGGCAGTCTGTTAATGGCAGGAGGAGGCTGAGCTGGGCATCACAGTTAGGAATCTGGGGAAAGGAACATCAGATGGATGCAGACTGTTGCACAGATGCAAGGCTAAGCAGCTCAGCAATGGTGCAGGTGGAAGGTTACCCAGTTTCAAGTTCACTGCTCAAGGTCACAGGGCTTCCCAGATGGCACAGTGGTAAAGAATCCACCTGCCAATGCAGGAGACGCAAGAGATGCATGTTCATTTCCTACATCAGGAAGATCCCCTAGAGAAGGAAATGGCACCCAGCTCCAATATTCTTGCCTAAAAAATACCATGGACAGAGGAGCCTGGTGGGCTACAGTCTATGGAGCCACAAAGAGTTGGACATACTGAGTGAACACACACACACTTATATTCAAGGTCATGAGTGTGAAGTTTCGTGAGCATGAGTGTCTTTTTTTAAATAGTAAGCAATTTTTATTACTCTTTCCCCCTCTTATTTGTTTATTTTAAATTATTTGTTTGTTTTTGGCTGTGGTAAGTGGGTCTTCGTTGCTGTGGGAGGGCTTTCTCTACTTGCAGCGAGTGGGGGCTACTCTCTAGCTGCAGTGCATGGGCTTCTCACTGCAGGGGCTGCTCTCGTGGAGCACGGGCCCGGCTGCCCCGCGGCACGTGGAATCTTCCCAGACCAGGGACTGAAGCCTTGGCCCCTGCCCTGGCAGGTGGGTTCTTAACCACTGGACCACCAAGGAAGCCTGAGCGTGAGTCTCAAGGTTATCACTGGAGGAATAAGCACCATCTCCAGGCAAAAGCAGAGATGAGGGTTTTAAGAGTTACTGTCAAACCAGGCTAACAGGGAAGAGTAGGGTGTGTTGAGGGCTAGGAGATTTAAGATGACTACTGAGGCAGCAAAATCAGTGCTTGAATCTCAGAAGTGAAGGCAAGAAAGCTCTTGGGAGCCCTTTTGCTGCAACAGAATTCCCTGATGAGCCACAAGAGTGGCATCTGGCTTGTAGGAGCCCCACAGACCTGTTCCTTACACCACCCCACCTGATCAACCTTCCTGGATGTGGGGAGGCAGCCTTGCTCCCTGGTTCGCACCATCCTCATCTTCAGCCAGATGCCCCTCCTCCGGGTAGATCACAGGATGTGGTGAACATGCTGAGACCACAAGATCTTGAGAAGCTGGATCTGAGCCCCCCAGTCTCTTCTCTCCCTCTCAGGCAGCCTCATTTGGTCTGTGACTACTTTCTGTTACTCCCTCCTGACTCCCCAGAAACAAGAAGGAAAGCAGACCTCAGGGGAAATGACAGGTGACAAATGTCTAGGGAGCATTTCAAAGCTTCAAGGTGCCACTTCATGACTGAGGGAAGCTACTTCGTCTTGGAGGAGTGGGGTTGACTCTGAGCCTTCCCCCTACCACTGCAGCCAGTGCAGATCTGATTTTACGTCATTTCATTCGAGGTTTCAAGCCTTTGGTTGGTTGGTTGGTTGGTTTGAAAAATATAAAACAGTCTGAAGCAAAAAGAAAGTGTGTCTGTATCAATAACATTAGGACTTCTGTGGTGGTACAGTGGATAGGAATCTGCCTGCCAATGCAGGGGACAGGGGTTCAGTCCCTGGTCCAGGAAGATCCCACATGTCTTGGAGCAACTAAGCCCATGCATTGCAACTACTGAAGTCTGTGTGCCTGGAATCTGTGCTCTGCAACAAGAGAAGCCACCTTAATGAGAAGCCCATGTACCTCAACTAGAGAAAGCCCCAGTGATGAAGACCCAGGGCAACCAAAAATAAGTAAATAATAGAAAAATAACATCACACAGTATTTTCTGTAGTTCAAACAACTAAAAGGTTGAAGCCAAGATAAAAGCCAAGTGGGTCCAGGTGGAATTCAAAGGAGATGGAAAATTCCTACAAGAGGTCATCAGGAAATAGAAAAGCTCGTTGGGCCACTTATTTTGCCTATTAAGAGAGGGGTTCTGCAGTAGCTGTTTTTAAGTATTTCATGTGAAAGTAGACACAATGACTCCTGGTTCTTGCCACGATAATGTTAACTTTCTGAACCATCCCCCTCTTCAGAACATTAATCACATGGATTCTATTCCACAGTTTGTTAAGCTGTAGTCCTGCCTGCCAGGTCAAAAAAAAAAAAAAAAAATCCCAAAGATCAGATTTCCTCTGAGACTCTTAAGCCCCAAGAATTTGGCCACTGATAATTCAACAGCCATTCTTTCAACAGGTTTCTCCACTTGTAAGTGGCCTGGATTTTGTGCATGGATAGAAAAACTGACTTCCGGGATGAGGGGGAAACTCAACATTTTTTTTTAAAGAGAGAAATCTTCATTTTTTTAAAATGATTTTTCCACCCTGGAAAGGACATTATATTCCCAAAGGAGGAGATGCTGGATCACTCTACGATGAAAAAATAAACAAATGCCAGGAATTACATCCAAAGAATCAAAAGTCAAACAAACAACATTATTTCCCTCACTTAACGAGAGATGTGTGGTTTTATTTTAGTTGTTAAATCAAGACTCCTGATCTCCTTAGAGATCTAAGTGATTATATCACGGTATTTGAAAGGAGATTCCAGAAAGAAAATGGAGACAGGGAAGGGAACAGATTAATCTTCCTGGTTGCTCCTTCTTCAGTCTTCACAGAATTCCAAAGGAGTCCAACCTGATAAAGAGGAAAGAATTTTCTAGAAAGACAAGACCTCCCTTTGGAAGAAGAGCTTGACCTCAAGAGGCAGCAGGAGCATGGGGAGAACATGAGGACTATTTGATGTAAATCTTCCTTGCGAACCAACATGTAATAACACGTTGTGTAATACAACACAAATGATGGACAGCCACACAAGCCCCGGGTCTGCCCTTCCCACCTCCATCTTCCCTCAGGCCTGCTTTTAAAGTTGTGGGGTTGGTGGAGGTGACTGGGGAGGTGTGAAGCTGGGAATACAGTGATTTTGAAATGCAAAACCTCTGGAAGCAGCCCCAGAGGAAGAGAAAAAAACATTCTTTTCCAAATGACACCAAGCAGCCTGAAGTCAATTTATTTGCTCGGAAAAGGTCAGTAAAGTCATGCTTTTCCCATTAAAAACTGTACACAGCTGATCAACATGAGAGATAAACACGGCTCCATGTACCCAGAGACCCAAAACATGCAAAAAATTCTTCCAAGTTTTCTAGGGTACGAGGCTTATATGTCATACGCACAGAATAGATGAGTTGAGTTTTTAGGTATCACAGTGCAGGGCAGTTTAAAGCCAAGCTAAATCAATTTTTTAGGGCTGGAATAAATGAGCCCTAGTCTGGGGGGAAAAAAAAAGGTAACATTAGGAGCAGTCCAACATCCATTAGGTAATATGCTTCACAAAAGCAAAAAACATCAGGCAATCAGCTGCCATTTTCAGAAAAATAATGCTGGGACTGGCACAGCTAAGAGAGAAATTAATTAAAGGGAGGAAGATAGTCTATTCATAAAAAGGTCACCAAAAAAAGCAGTGTTTTACTCCCAGTTATTTCTGTAAAACTGATTTTAATCATTCAGCCAGATAGGAGCCCTCCTTCTTTAGCAATTCTATAAGATTTCTTCCATTCTGGGAACTGATTTTTTTCCCCTGTAGAGATAGGGTGTTAGTCACTTCACTCGTGTCCTAACTCTTTTCGATCTCACGAACTGTAGCCTGCCAGGCTCCTCCGTCCATGGGGTTCTCCAGGCAAGAATATTGGTTGGACTGCCATTCCCTTCTCCAGGTAGAGATAGTAGTAATTGGATTATTGCTTCATGATGTATTAGAATAATCATAACAATATTGTAATAATCATGATGTATTAGAATATAGAACTGGAAAGTTCTATATAGTATTGTCACATTGGTAAAGCTTTTATTTATTTTTTATTGTTCTTTAAAGATTTTTTATATATGAGCCATTTTTAAAGTCTCCATTGAATCCAGAATGGGGATGCAAAAAGTCTGTCAGAAAAACCAACCTCAAGCCTTCTGCTTTAAAAAAGAGAATTATTCTTCTCACTTCATCATACAGCCAAGGATAACAAAAATGAGCCTGTAAAGCCCCATCTCCGCCCTTCCAGTTAATCAGGTCTGAAAAAATTCCTGGAAGCAGAACAACTAATGGAGGTTGCACTATGAATTGTCAAGGACTTTAGAATTCCTGTGATTTACAGGAGAGAATGAGGCTGTTCCGTGCATATTGAAGGTGCACGGGATTCTTAATTTATAGTTTAGGAGTTGCAGGCTGTCCTGCAGCCATAAACCAGCTAAGCTACTGAATCACTGCCAAGGGTGACCTCTAATGCAGCCTGCAGAGGTCAAGCAGTCTTTCTTCTGTGAGTCAAAGATTCCGTGGCTTACCCAAGGCTCTTCTAGTTGAACACAAAAGAAAACCACCTGAATGAGCATCAGCTAAGGCAGGAGATTGGATGGAAGGAAACAAGGGCAGGAAATGTGGTCCAGCATCATGAGTGGATGGCCATGGAACTGGCATGTCAAGGCCCACAGCACTGGTCCACTCTCTCTGAAGATGTATGGCAGCCTCTCGTCTGCTCGATCCTTCTCCTTCTGCACACAGATGATGATATAAAAATTCCTATGCTAAGGCAAGTCAAGGAAAAGGTAAACATAAAGATGTTTCTCTACCCTCTGGCCATCCCTCTCCTCTTTACTGTGTAATGTGTTCCTCAGGCAGAAATACCTGCTCAACCACACAGAGCAACATTCTCCTTCCACCACCAAGATAACACCTTAGGCGATAACCTTCTTCTATAATCTTGTAATGACCCATGACCCACTACCCGCTTTGTACACACAGATCTGGATTGTGCAAACTATCTATGTCACTGAAACACAGCCCTCTGGCTCAAGTGGGCTTCCTTGGTGGCTCAGAGGTAAAGAATTCACCTGCCAATGCAGGAGACGCCAGTTTGATCCTTGGGTTGGGAAGATCCGTTGGAGGAGTAACTAGCAACCCACTCCAGTATTCTTACCTGGGATATCCCATGGACAGAGAAGCCTGGCAGTCTACAGTCCATGGGACCACAAAGCTTAAGTTTAGTTGCTCAAACACAACTGAGCAAATAAAAAACCACCACCTCTATCTTAAAAACCTATATAACTAACTGTGCTTTGACCTCTAACAGGCGGAAGAGTCTTCAGGACTTTCTGAGAAGCTGTTCCTGGGTTATAATCTCTCACTTGATTCCAATACAATTTTCTATTTCTTTCTTAGATGGGCTGATTTGCTTTGGGAAGTAGGACTCATGGGGCAGGCTGGGCTCTGCCAGGCACTGATGTGGATCAATGTCTCCGGGAGGACAGAGCTGCCTCGTAAAGGTTTCTGCCTCCCCCGGCCTGTTGCCTGCGCCTCTCACCACGCTGACCTACCAAGTACTTGTCTTTCCTGCGCTCCTTCACTTGGCCTTTCAACACCCTGCTCTTTGCAGCCCTCTCTTCCCTCTGTTCCAGCAACACCACTCTCTCCCGATTTCCCTCCTAAGCTGACTTCTCCTCATGCTCCTTTACCCATGCCCCACTCCACCCCACCCTGGAGGGTGGGGTCCCTCAGGGCTGTGTCCTAGATCTTTGCCCTTTAAGACTCCTTCCCAAAGTGGTCTCAGCCACACCTATGGCTTCAGTGCCCTTTACCTGTTTCACCTCTTTCCTGAGCCCCAGACCTGTATACGCACCTGCCCAGTCCGTATTCCTATTTGGATGTCTCAGAGGCACCTCAAAATCAACTGAGCCAAACTTCCCAGCCCCTCAAAACTGCTCAGCCAACGGACTTCCCTGGTTGCCCAGTGGTTAAGGATCTGCCTTGCAGTTGGGGGGACGTGGGTTCCATCACTGATTGAAGAACTAGATCCTACATGAAGCAGGGCAGCTAAGTCCTCATGCCTCAATGAAAGATCTAGCATGATGCAGTGAAGATCCGACATGCCATAACTAAGACCCGATGCAGCCAAATAAATAAATATTTTAAAAAAGCAAAAACAAAAAACCTCCTCATCCAATATTCTCAGCTCAGTAAATGGCTCTATTTAGTTGCTCAAGTCAGAAACCTAGGAGTTACCTTCTCCTGTTTCCTGCTTCACCCTCATAGATTCCATCACCTAGTCTCTCTCTTAAACGTCTGGAATTCATGATTCCACACTTGGGTTTATGCTCTCACCATCTCTTATCTGGTCTACTGCAATGGGCTCTGAGCTGGTCCCTCTGCATCCATTCCGCCCCTCCCTGTTCTGTGGCCAGAGCACCACTTTGAACACTCGAGTCTTACCATATCACTCGCTGCCTTCAGAGGCTATTTACAAAAGAAAGAAAGTGAAGTCGCTCAGTTGTGTCCGACTCTTTGTGACCCATGGACTGACTGTAGCCCACCAGGCTCCTCCGTCCATGGGATTTTCCAGGCAAGAATACTGGAGTGGGTTGCCATTTCCTTCTCCAGGAGATCTTCCCGGCCCAGGGATTGAACCCGGGTCTCCCGCATTGTAGGCAGATGCTTTACCGTCTGAGCCACCAGGGAAGGCAAGTGGGATGAAACTCAGAGTTCTTCCCAGGACCTCCCTGATTTCTTGCAAGGTCTCCAGGACCCTGCTACCTCCGTGAGCTCATCGGGTGTCACTCCTATCTCACTCACTAGGCAGCCCTCACAACTGCCTTCTTTTCGTTCTCCAGAGATGCCAGACCTCTCTCACCTCGGAGCCTTAGTACACGCTCTCTCCTCCTACCCACACCACTGCCCTACCTGCCCTTCCCACCTTGTGAGTCCTACTCACCCTTCCAGTCTCATCTTAAACACCCCCTCCCTCCCCCTGACGTTGTGTGTATGTTTGAGAGTATTTGTATTTTGTGTATCTGGCTGGAGTCCAGTGCATTTCCCTCGGCCAAACTTCACACTTGTAATGATTAATTTCACTGTTTGTTTGTCACCCCCTGATTGTGCCAGGCACTGCTGTAGACACTGGGATTGCAGCATCGGAAGGGAGACATCCCTGCGCTCAGGAAGATTTCATCCTTTGTAACATTTCTCTCCCTCCGCTATTTGATTTCAGTTCCTCAAGGAGAAGGTCATGCTTGTTTTGCTGGCCACTGTGTTCAGCACACTAGCATGTTGTCATGGGAATATTCAGTAAACATTTATTTGCTGGCTGTCTGACTGGCCTCCTGAAGTTACTATTGTACTGGACACATAGTAAGTAGAAGCATGCTGAATTACACAGAATCATTCAGGCAACTGTGTCCTTAGAAAAAGGTGATGTTTCAGATTTAGCACGATGGTTTTCAATGTACCATTTGATTTTTAGTGAGGAATTATTCTCTTATGCCTGTTAACCAATATAAATGAATAGATGAAAAAGACAAATGATTTCAGGATGAAAATAATATTAAGAAAATTGAATGGGATGGTCTGATAAACACAAACCAAAGGAACCTGTGTCACATTATATTGAATGATTAGAAAACTCTTTGCCAAGAAAGGGGAAATTTAAGCGGAGACCTGAATAACAGGAAAGAGACAGTTGTGCAAAAATCCAGGGCGGAGGGTTCCAGACACAGAAAGTGCAAAGGCTTGGCGGTAGGAGTGGGGGGAAGAACTAGCAGGAAGGGGGCTGTTGAGAAGCACAGAGAAGGCTAGGATGGCTGGAGTCCAGGGGGCAGGGGAAATGAGGCAAGAGGAGGCGGCCAGGGGCTTGCTCACCAAGTGGGCAATAGGCCCAGGCAAGGGTTTAGGACTCTTTTGTGGTTTCAGTGGGGAGATATTGGGGTTTTTAAAGCAGAGAATAAATGTGATCTGATTTATGGTTTTTAAGAAAATGACCATCTGCTATGAGAAGAATAGACTAAATAATTTTGACCCTCTTGGCATTAAGACCTCTTAGAAGACCAAAGACTGCTATAGGAAAAAATAAAATCGTTTTGCTGTTCAAAAATCTGACTTCATTTGGGGTTATTACATAATTTAATATGAAATATGTTGACTTTAACCCTTTCTGGTGAGTTTTAAGTCCTCGCCACCAGTAAGGGGACAAGTGACCCGTTTCCTTTAGGGGCCAAAACTCTTATCAAATTTATTTATTAACATGAGGCCTGTTTTTTATATTTACTGATCACTGATGAATATGATCCATTTGATGGACATGGGAAAAAAAAAAAACTAGTAGGCTCATCTCTGATAAACATCTCCCTTTGACCACTACAAAGTGCGTAACATTGTCACCAGAGCCCTTCTTTCGAAATTCACCGATGCATCTCACATTTGTCACACTCATTATTTGTGAGCAGTGAGCTATGCAACAGAACTGAGACTCATTCTTAGGGACACATCAGCCTGTCTTATATTTGAAACCTCTTCTCTCCAAGGAAAAAAGAAGACTTTCTTCTCTCATCATGTCATTTAAAAAATGTATTGAGGTGTCTCTGGTCTGGAGCCTACTTAAAGCATGGGATAATGACTTTGCTAAATCCTACTGGAAATAAAAACACATCTAGAAGCTATGGACTAACAGAAGCCACACTGTGCGCCTGCTTAGTCACTCAGGCACGTCTGACTCTTTACGACCCTATGGATTGTAGCCCACCAGGCTGCTCTGTCCATGGAATCTTCCAGGCAAGAATACTGGAGTGGGTTGCCATTCCCCTCTCCATGGGATCTTCCCAACCCAGAGATTGAACTCAGGTGGATACTTTACTGCCTGAGCCACCAGGAAAGCCCAGAAGCCACGTTACTATCTCTTAAATTAAGGAGACAGCCTGCTGGACCAGATGAATAGGGGCCCTTGATAAGACATAAAATATACCAACTGCATTCTCCTTTTTCTTATTTAGTGGCAACACCGTTAAGACATTGTGATGCAAGCCAGCTTACCTTTTAGAAGCCACATCCACAGACAGCAGTAACGGTGCACATAGCCAAGAGCACTGAGAATTCTTTTAAGGAAGGGGCTACTCTTAGTCTCTCGGTCTTCTGACACCGCTTCTGCTTGGGCGAAGGAGCAGAGCGCTAACTTTAGAAAAAGCCTAAGTGGAAGGTTCAGGGCATTAGCGGCTAGAAGGACAGTTGATTCAGAGCCCCATTTGTGCCGGAGTCTGGGAGCCCTCACTTGCAGCTGAAAGCCTCCTGGGCCGAGCTTACGCCTCCAGAATTCATGCTGCTGAGCTGGTGGGAGGAGGCCCACTTCAGTGGGAGGAGCCGAGGACCCCTGATAGACCCACGGGGATAAGGCAGGTGCCTGGGGCAAACTCAGTAGGAGGCAACCCGGGGAGCCCTGGAGGATGGCAGAGTGCTGGGCAAGAGGCGGACTGGAAGAGGAGTTAGGGGCTGCCAACGGTCTGCGTGGTGCGGTCTGATCAAACAGTGGGACCCTGACACTGTCTGAACACACTAAGCATGACTCTGATACGGCACACCCAGGCAGCCAAGGCGGAGCACCAGCAGACGGTGACCGGGGTTCCAGGTAGAGCCCTAGGCAAGAATCCGCTTCCCAGTCTTGGAATCTGGGGTGTGGGGTTGGCCCAGTAAGTAATACTGGGAGAGTCCACCTTGTTACTAAAACCTGAGAAGAGCTCAGAGCCTCCTGGCGGGTTGGAGCCTAAGGACAGAGTTACATGCTCCAGCTGTGGGCACAGGGCACTCTGAGGGAGACCCCCAGGGGTGTGGCAGGGACCAGGCCGACCAGCAGACCACCCCCTAACACAATACTTGGACTAAGCAGGTGCTTCCTAAATAGTTGTTGCGGACTTCCCTGGTGCTCACTAGTCTGCCAATGCAGGGGACACGGCTGGGATCACTCATCTGGGAAGACCCCACATGCTGCGGGCTAACGAAGCCCATGCCCCACAACTGCTGAGCCTGTGCTCCGCAACAAGAGAAGCCACCGTGATATTGTAAAGTAATTAGCCTCCATTAAAATAAATAAATTTATATTAAAAAATAGTAAATGCATGTTTCCAGTGTCAAAAAAATAAAAAGAGAAGCCAGCACAATGGGAAGCCCAAGCACTGCAACTAGAGAGTAGCCTCCGCTCGCTGCAACCAGAGAAAAGCCCGCAGAGCAACGAAGACCCAGCACAACCATGGCTAAATCAATTAATTAAACAGCTGTTTAATTATAACCCCAAACTTAACTGAAGCACAGCTTTTTCAAGGAACCAATCCTTATGCCTCTATTTAATTGGGTCATCTAAAAGGTTCACTTTGATAGCATCCCCTTTTCAAACTGTCCTGGAAAAAGCAACACCATCTTACTGGAAAAACTTGAGCTCCGAGTCTGGCTGTCTTTGTCCTGAGCTGAGTGTGCCCCGGGCCTCCCTCAAAGGCCGGCTGCGGGAGAGCACGGCGGAGAGGAGGCAAAAATGGCCGCCTGTGGCACCTGAAGCAACACTGAGCCCGGTCAGCCCCACCAGCCACCGCAGACTGACAGAGGCAGCCAGATCCCATGGCCATTGGAAGAGTCAAAATGTTTCAGGGCTGAAAAAACAGTTCCTGGGCCCCACGGTGTTCACTGTCTGAGGGGCGGCAGCAAGGCCACGGCTGAAAAGTCCAGCCTGGCAGGGCGTCCAGAAGCCTGCCCCTGCCTGTCGAGGCCTCTCATGGGCCTCCAGGGCCCTAATTTCTGGAAGCCTCCACCACTGCTATGTGCAGCTTCTCACACTGGAGAAAAACGTAGCAAGTACTAAGCAGAAATACAGTACTGACAATCCTGTTAGTGATCATGTGAGCTGATAGATATCAGATATTTTTGACCTGCCAAGCCCCATGTGTTATCTTATTAAGTCCTCACAGCAACATTACGACCTCGGTCTCCTAGTGTTATGAGAAATAGGGTTCATAGCAGAGAAACAGGGTTAACAGATCAAGGAGTCAAAAGGAAAGGCAGTAAAAAGAATCAGAGGGACTTTGCATACTGCAGTGAAAGATAAAAACTCAATTATTTTAGTCTGCTCATTTCCTCAATGCGGAACCAAACGGCACTGTAGGTAGCTAGCTGGCATATCCTCATATTCTTTTGTTTTTTCTTTCTTTTCTTCCTAACCAGTGATATTTTTACCTTGAAAAGACACACACACACACACACACACAACCAGGCCTTATTATACACATGAAAATTATTGAACCACCTCATGTGTCTCACCCTATTAATGGGAGGGTTTGTCCCACTAGCCACTCTCCCTACTTTCAACAGACCATGAGTCAAATCCACGTATCTAAGACACAGTGAGAAAGGAACAAAGCTGTGACTTGAAACATCTTATTTCATCCAGGCAGGATTTCTTCTGCAAAGGTCTCATGCTTTGGCGTCATGGAGAAGCCAAACTTCTTCCTTCTTCCAATTTATCCTTTCGTTTTTCTCCTCTCTCATTCAGCCTTTGAATACATTTCTGTCTTTGTGTTTACGCAAAGACATGCATGCACACGCCTGGACTATGTGTATCTCAGAGGTCCCTGGTGCAGGGAAAAACACAGAGCAGTAAGAGAGAACTGTTACAGGTCTTTACAAGCTGTGTAACCTGGGCCTCTGACTCAGTTTCCTCATTTGGAAAAGAGGCAAAACACAGCTTAATAAAGCTGTTGTAAATCACCTAACCGACTATGTGCTCAGTCACTCTGTTGTATCGGACTCTTTGCAACCCCATGGACTGAAGCTGGCCAGGTTCCTCCATCCATGGGATTTCCCAGGCAAGAATAACAGAGTGGGTTGCCATTTCCTTCTCCAGGGGATCTTCCCCACCCAGGGATCGAACCCATGTCTCCAGTGTCTCCTACAATGCAGGTAGATTCTTTACCTGCTGAGCCATCAGGAAAACCCACCTAACCTACTATAGACACTGTATATGGTAGACGTCATTATTACATCAACTGCATAACATCAAAGCAAGATACAATGTAATCTGCTCGGAAAAGAAGTGTGAGATTTGCCTCTGACACCAGCACTAAACGTACATTTCATTTGGCCTAAAATGTTGTATATACCCCATTTGAAAACTAGTTGGTCCACAAAGGGTTACTCAAATCTGCCTATTGGGGGTTGAAGCGATGCGGTCATGCCCATCCAAAGCTGACCAGTGCTCATCCCCATCATACTGTCCCTTGTCAGGGCTTTCAATTAATGCTGAATTCAATGATCTGTGTTCACAGAAACAGCAGGATCACAGATAATCCAAAGGAGCAAATAAGTGTCTAAATCATTCATTTGATTTGTTTTTCATAACAGCTACTTTACTGTATTACTTAGATCTTGGCTACGGTCAGCATTCTATAAGAATGAATAGTAGTTGATGGTGAGAAAAATCTCACAACCTCTCTCACCCAGATAGAAAGTTATATTGAAGACTGTTGCAGAAAATTTTCAAGGTGTGTCCCTGGTGATGGTTTACCACTCCCTATTGTATAGCACATTGCTGCAATTGTATCATAAAAAGTCCATTTAAATTTTAAAATACTTCCTACGGGGCCTCCCTGGTGATTTGGTGGTTAAGAGTCCCCCTTGCAATGCAGGGGGCATAGGTTTGATCCCTGGTTCAGGAAGATCCCACGTACAGAGGAGCAACAAAGCCTGTGTGCCGCAACTACTGAACCCAAGCTCTAGACCCCACACGCCATAACTAGCGAAGCCCACGTACCCTAGAGCCTGTGCTCCACAACGAGACAATTCAGTGCAGTGGGAAGCCGGTGTGATGAAGCCAGAGTAGCCCCCATTCTCTGCAACGAGAGAAAGCCCTCGCACAGCAAAGAAGACCCAGCACAGCCATAAATGCATAAATAAATACTTCCTACGTACACACCGGGGGCTCCCTGGCAGCTCAGGGGTAAATAATCCATCTGCTATATAGGAGACACGGGTTCAATCCCTGGGTCGGGAAGATCCCCTGGAGAGGAAAATGGCAACCCACTCCAGCATTCTTGCCTAGGAGCTCCCACGGACAGCAGAGTCTGGTGGGCTGTAGTCCATGGGGTCTCAAAAGAGTCCAACATCCCTGGTAACTAAACCACAACAACAACATGGACACACCTAGCACCACCAGTGAACGAATCTCCTTTGAACTAGCTCATTATGCTAGTGTGAACACAGTGTTAAGGAAATCAGAGGAAGTATTTTTAATTTAATGTTTATTGGAGTATAGTTGATATACAATGTTGCGCTAGTTTTAGGGGTACAGCAAGGTGATTCAGTTATACATACACATATATCTGCTCTTCCTTAGATTCTTTTCCCATATGGGTCATTACAGAGTACTGAATAGAGTTCCCGTGCTATACAGTGGGTCCTTGTTATCTATTTTTGTATGGAGAGAGTGTGTATTCAGAGACTAGGCTAATTAGCATCCTTCTTTTGGTGGTCCTACTAAAGTCTGTGACAGGGAACCTGCATGACTCAACACTAAGGTAAAAAGCCATCAGGATTGCTGGGTAAATACCACAAAGCATGTGTCCTGCAGATCAGTGGCTCCTAAGAATCTTGTCTAACTGGTTTATACTATCACCATGTCACCAATGTCACCATTTATCACAAGAGACACTGTGAAACCCTCAATGCAATCTTAATTTATGTTCATTCAACCAAAATCATCAAGTGCCTATGAGGTGCAAAGGACTGGCTTCCGCATTGCTTTATCTATAGCAGGGCCTCTCAAAGGGTTGTATGGATCCCGGGGTTCCTTTCACAGGTACACAAAGTTCTCCTCTTTCCAACTACATATCCCTGCAAAGCTGGACTTGAACTACAGATTGGAATGCAGAAGCAGATCAGAGAGTCCAGTTGTTTTCTATGAAATCAGACATTAAACAGATTTGCAAAAAGTTAAACAATGCCACTCCTCTTACTAACTTTTAGGGGGGTTTGGGTAATGCAGCTATTTTTCATTAAAATGTTATTTACATTAATATGTGATGCATTTGTTATTGTTATTGTTCAATGAATTAATAAATAAATATTTAAAAAATTTCTGTTTTACTTTCCAATATGATAACAATTGATAGTTGTTCAAATGAAAGAATTTTAGGACTCTCAATAATTTTTAAGAGTCTGAAGGAGTTCCAAGACCAAAAAAGTTTGAGGCCACTGTTCTACTATACATCTATATGATCCATGGACTATATATAGCCCATTAGGCTCTTCCAGTTCATGGAATTCTCCAGGCAAGAATACTGGAGTGGGTAGCCATGCCTTTTTCAAGAGATCTTCCCGACTCAGGGATTGAACCCACATCTCCTGCATTGCAGGCAGATTTTTTTTTATCATCTGAGCCACCAAGGAAGCTGAAATCTTACAGCATCCCAATTCCCTTTGCCAACTTTGTCTTTACAGAACTCATCACTACCTAAAATTATCTCACGTTTGTTATTTATCTGTTTTCTCTGTATGCCAGCCTTTTGCTTATTTGCCCGCAGATATACTCCCTACGTATGCTTCCCAGGCCCCTTTACCCAAGACCATGGGCGGCCCCGGCAGGGGACTGGAGGAGGGACACAGGAGCCCACATTTCTCGAGAGTTCTCCTCGGCCTCCAGCAGTGCGGCATCCTCTCGTTGGCTCCAGTTCTACAGAAAGGGCAATGCTCCCAGCTCGTTCGGAGCAGCCTTGGCTCCCAGGCGCTAGCCATCCCCTCTCCTTGACTGTTCCGTCCAATCCTAGGGTATAGGAGCTTACGGCTCTTGTGATTACCTGAGTGCTTCACCACCCCAGTTTGACATTTCAACTCTCCCCACACTTTGGGGAAAGAAACTTATCTCAGGTTCTTCATTTGAGAATAGGGATAAGGATAATGGCAACTGGGGCTGCTTTGAGGATAGAGGGGGGAAAAAAAATACACACAGGGAATTCCCTGGTGGTCCCATGGCTAAGACTCCGGGGTTTCACTGCACGAGCCTGAGGTGCAATCCCTGGTCGGGAAACTAAGATCTCCCAAGTCATGCATGGAGGCCAAAAGAAAAACAAACAAACACATAAAGAACCTCACATGCCGCTGGACCCAGAACAGGTAATAAATGTTAACTAATGTTATTATTTCTGTACTTTAAACGTTGGAATTACTACCTGACAAAAAAAATGGAATCTACTGATTTCAGCCGTGTATTCGTGTCTGGATTATTTAACTGGTATTCTAATGGATGTGAAAAATTACTCTTTTTCCAAGATAAACTTATATACAAAAGTTTATGTAGGAAAAACTATTGTAATTATATCATGATCAATAGCCTTTCTCAATTTTTATTTCTGAAGGAAAAGAAACGTACATCAAATACTGCAAGAGAAATTCTCCTATATAATCAAGCATTACAAACTACAATAAATCACTGGTCTTTCCTTTTTATACTACCATGAAAAGAAATAAAGCCTAGATGTATTCAGCACTTAGTTCTCTACCAGGAACTTTATAAGAGCCTAATATGCAGCCTTATATGCATATAAGAGCCTTATATGCAGTTTGACACTGAATTCTCATAAGCTTATGAAGTGGGTATAATTATTAATATTAATACCCCTTAATATCCCTACTTTCCAGATGAGGAGACAGGCTCAGAGGGGGTCAGGGCTTGTCAAGGTCACAAAGCCCATGAGAAGAATATATTTGAACCTGGACTGATGGTGAAACCTTACTGTTTTTGGAAAACAAAATAAAGCCATCATAACACAACCCATGTGTTTTGACAATTACTGCCCACAGATAATTTCCTAGGGGACTTAGTACATATCATTAACATATCTGCTCACAATTCAAAAACACAGAAAGACAGATGCCCTCAGCTCTAGGCTTTTCCTTCCCCATTTTGGGATGGTGAAATATGAATAGTTCATCTGAAGGCTGAAATGGGTAAATCCCCAGTATTCAACAGGTTTCTTCACTCCACTCCTGGAGGCCATAGTAGGATTGCCTGGCTGGGCTAGGCAACCAAGTAATTGAAGGAAATTACCCACAAGTAATTCTTGGTGGTCCTCAGATGCTGAGGTTCCATTTCGGTGCCACCCCAGGCATTAGGGCTCCTCACTTCAGCTAGCCCAGAAGCCAGGCAGGAGCCAGCTGTTGTAGGCTGAATCCCAGGCATAGACAACAGAATGAACACCTGACTATTGGCTAGAGCTGCTCCCTTAATTCATCACTGCCCTCCAGCCCTGGTATCCTGGGCTAGACATGTAGAAACACTGAAAACCTAATGCTTAATTTGAAGAATGTTTCCTTTTCCTGAGAGAGAACTAAAAACTCCAGGTTGTCTCTCCATGAAGACAAACATTTTAACTTCCAAAGGATCAATCAGACACGTCACTAAGGATGTATTCACACACTAAAAGGATTCTTTGCCAAGCTTTCTTAAAATGCTAAATGCTCTCTGAGAAATGAAAATATCAGCCAAGTGATAAAAATTCAACTGCCTCTGAATTTTCAGGAATTGTCTATTCTGTAATATGAACTCTACGGCATGAGTCAATCAATTTACACTTAGTAGTAATTAGTTCTCCATGTGTCTACTTCATGCAGACACATGTGGCTTTACTTCCTGTAAAGCTGGGTGCAGTGGCGTGAAGCAGAAACAAGAAGGTAAGATTGGCTTTGTGAGGCCTCACATGCTATTCAAGTTCCTCTGGGGCGCAACCTGGTCTGGCTATCAATGCCAAGCTAACCATCCTGCAGATGCTTACCTTTTCTTCCAAAGGATCCATAAGATAGAGCAGAAGATGAAGAAAATGTGGGATCAACTCCACAGCCAAATGAGAGAATTACTGATTCATTTTACCTTCTCTCTTTCCTTATCTGAGTTCACCTGAGAAGTCTAATTCTTCACACTGATACTGTGTGATATTGAGATAGCATTGAAAGCCTACCCAGTCGATGTCTCAACACTGTGCTAAGTGTTTTACATGTAGCATGTCATTTAATAATCTCAACAGTCCTATGAAGTAGATACTTTTAAATGCAATTATGAGGAAACGAGCTCAGAGAGTGAAAATTTTCTAATAGAAGTTGATACGTGGGATTAAACCTCAGGTCTAACAGAGACTAATGCTTTTGTTCCTTTTGGCCACCACCCCCACCTTCCCAAACTGGCTCATCTTTCCAGAGCATCCACTTTACCAGAAGACTTAACAGAAAGACATGACTTGTGAGAAGGAAAACAAGGATAGAATTAGCTTTTAGAATATACATTTGGCATGAGTTTTTAAAGATGAAACACCAGAAAGTTCTTACATGCAGAGGCCTTAATAGACACTACATGTCCTGAAACCTACAAAGGTCTTTTGAAGGAAATGCTTGAGACTCACTCTCCACATATGAGATCTAGGGCAGGACAATAAGTCGTTCTCCCTTCAAAATGACACTGAGCAAGGATACCTTCTTCATCTAGAGGGGAGGCGGAGGCCTGTGAGGAGGGCACGGAGAGAAAGATTCTGGTGCCAGGGCCCTGCTGATACGTACCACTCAGATAAACAAAACCCTGTGCTCATTAGCAGTCAGCTGGCTCATCAGTGGTAATCCAGTAAGCTATGGGGATCTCGTCCTCACTTCACGCGGCTTATACAGCTGCTCCTTCCAATTCTATCTTTGTTCTGGATTAGAATTCTGGTTAACTGGTTTTCCTCCATCCCGTTGCATTTCCACATCCCTTAAGGCTTGGTGCTGGGACTTCGGCTGGCGGTCCAGTGCCTAAGACTCCGTGCTCCCAATGCAGGGGACCTGAGTTTGATCCCTGCTTGGATCCCTGGATGTTAGATCCCATAAACCTCAACTAAGAGTTTGCATGCTGCAACTAAAGATCCTGCATGCCACAACGAAGACACAGTGCAGCCAAATAAATAAATTTAAATTAAAAAAAAAGAAAAAAATGGCTTGGTGCTGAGTTGATCTGTGTCTCCAAGCAGCACTGACCTCCACAAGGCAGTCTTTACTGACTAAGGAGGGATGCCATGTCTATAACCACGAACAAGTAAAAGCAGCAGGTTACTGTTGTTTAGGCGCTAAATCGTGGTCAACTCCATTGTGACCCCATGGACTGTAGCCCTCCAGGCTCCTTCTGTCCGTGGGATTTTCCAGGCAAGAATACTGGAGCAGGTTCCCATTTCCTTCTCTAGGGGATCTTCCCCACCCAGGGATTAGACCCACATCTCCTGCAGTGGCAGGCAGGTGGATTTTTTACCTCTGAGTCACTAGGGAAGCCCCTAAAAACAGCAGATACCACCACCCCAATTGCAGCCTTTATTTTTCATCTTTGTTTTCCACTGAGTATCACATAGCCCGGAGCCCTTCCCAGCTGATGCTGAGATGTAATGACTTGTCATTTGAGATATGGCTCATTAAAATTACACAGCATGGGTAAGGGAAAACTCAGTGCAGGTGGGGACAGCAGGTAATTAGCATTAACTTACAGGGCAACTGCTAGGCCCTCTGGGCTCCCCTCTCTACGCCCTTCCCCCACTCCGCTTCTTAGCACACTGGTGGTCCTCACCATTTTTCAGAGGTATCTCTTGGGGTTTGTTGAGTAGGGGTGGTTATTTACCATTGTTCTCAAGAACTCAGTCACAGAATCACTGCTGTGACACAGAGTCCAGTTGCCGTAACAAGTGGGAGCAGGGAACCGGGTCCATCCACAAAAGACCATCAATTCGCCCGCAGCCAGTGGGGGTGAGGAAGACTGGATTCAGCTGTCTCTGCATGGTTTCCATGAATAGATGACTAGATGACTGAATGAATAGATGAATAGATGACTGAATAAACTAGGGGCAGTCAAAATCTAGAGAAGGCAAGTTCTCACCAGGAGCAGAACTTTAAGAGTTATCATCAGCAAGGACCCAGTATGATCTGCACTGGATGCAGGGCCCTTTCTGTTTTCACATCCTTCCCTGTAAATGTGGACTTACGTCAGGACACTTCCTAGGGAGGATTTAACATGTGATGCCACAGGGAGGGCTAAAACAAGAGTGATGCTGTTTCTGGGGTGAGAACACCACAGACATGAGATGTTGGATTAGCTGAAAGCATGGGCTATAGAGCTGAGCTGCTTTGGGTTTGGATCCTAGGTCTGTCCATGCGACCCTGGGCAAGCGATTTAATCTTTTTCATCTGTGACATGGACCTTATGCTACCTGCCTTATGGGGTCATTTTACAGATTAAATGACATGATGCAGGTGAAGTGTTCAGAAAATTGCAGCTTTGTTATGATGCATTCCCAGTGAGTAAACTCTTGGAGCACCAAACAGTTTGTGTGTGTTAGTTGCTCAGTTGTGTCCGACTCTTTGCGACCCCATGGACTGTAGCCCGCCAGGCTCCTCTGTTCACGGAATTCTCCAAGCAAGAATCCTGGAGTGGACTGCCATTTCCTTCTCCAGGGGATCTTCCCAACCCAGAGATCGAACCCGGGTCTCCTGCATTGCAGGCAGATTCTTTACCATCTGAGTCACCAGGGGTGCCCTCCCAAATAGTTTTTCAGATCCCAAAGGGAAAACATGTTTGCAGAGCCTTAGGAAAAACTTGCCAGTTCACAAGGCTAGCTTGGAGGCTCCATTCCTGGTGCTGAAAACCCCTTTCCCTTCCTCTTGAGAGATCAAATCCAGGGCAGCTGATTTTAGTGAATGGCTTGTTCCAGACGTGACTATCTCCCCTCTTTCCCAGCTAACCTACACCCAGTCTGTGCTGAGGTCTGCTGGATTGAAATGAACATGGGCAGGCTCTGTACTCAGTCTTTTTTCTTTTTTGATTTATTTTTTGGCTGCACTGGGTCTTTGCGGCTGTGCACAGGCATTCTTCTAGTTGCAGGGAGCGGGGGCCACTCTCTCATTGAGGTGCACCGGGGGCTTCTGCTGCTGCCGAGCACAGACTCTAGGCACACCAGCTTCAGGAGTTGCAGTGCATGGGTTCAGTGGCCCTTCAGCACGTGATCTTCCTGGAACAGGGATCGAACCTGTGTCCCCTTACTTTGGCAGGCAATTCTCACCCACTGGACCTCCAAGGAAGTCCCCAACACTCAGTCTTCTAAAAACCAAGAGAGATGATCCTTCCCAGTCGATTTCCCTCTATAGAGGTAAGTGCCCAGCCCCGACAACAGGAGTTGGTCTGACTCCCAAACATTGAAATTTCCCAACGTCCTTGAGGATATTTATGAGCCCCTGCATCGGGCTTCCCTGGTGGCTCGGACGGTAAAGAATCTGCCTGCAGTGCCAGAGACCTGGGTTCGATCCCTGGGTCGGGAAGATCCCCTGGAGAAGGGAATGGCTACCCACTCCATTATTCTTGCCTGGATAATTCCATGGACAGAGAAGCCTGGTGTGCTACAGACCCATGGGGTCACAAAGAGTCGGATACCACTGAGAAACTGACACTCTCACTTCACTTTCACATGGCCCCACACCACAGAGCAATCCAGCAAAAAGGACGGCTGAGTCTTTAAAACGCACGTGGAGGCTCTTACAGCATGTTTTGCTTTCATCTGGGGCTGCTGTTCAGAAATCACCACGTGGGCTCCAAGAGTCTTGGTTGACAGTTATGTAGAAACGTATGCAGAGAGAGAGGCAGCTGCCATCCATTTGTTTTTTAGCACCTCTTATGAGGGCCTAGGTGGCTCTGGTGGTAAAGAACCTGCCTGCTAATGTAGCAGATGTAAAAGATGCAGGTTCGATCCCTGGGTTGGGAAGATCCCCTGGAGGAGGGCATGGCAACCCACTCCAGTATTCTTGCCTGGAGAAGCCCCATGGACAGAGGAGCCTGGAGGGCTACAGTCCACGGGGTCACACACAGTCGGATGCAACTGAAGTGAGTTAGCACTTAGCACGGGGACTTATGGCTCTGGGGTGGGTGTGTTCACGCACCCTGCTTCCTTCTTTGCAACAGCCCTGTGCAAGGGGAATCTTCACACAGAGTAATGTAAGCCCAGAGGTTCCGTGTTTACCAATAGCACCCAGCATATAGTGTTTACTATAGCCACTGTAGCGTTTTATAACGGCAGAGCTGGTCTCCGTCCACAAGCCCAGTGCTAGCCCTGCCATATTGTATATTTTGATGACATACACACTGTCTTACCAGCATTATCTAGATTTATATCAAAATTTAAAAACCACAAGGGAAACAATAGAAAATAAAAGTTAAAATTTAAAGGTTAGTTCTAAACTCAGTTCCCCAACATCCCATGTTTGAAAAGTTCATCCCTATGGATATTTTTATAGCCTTATGTTTCCTGCCACAATATTTTGAGAGAAGATGAGACTCGGCTGTAGTCTCACGAGAGAGGTTGCCAAAGGGAGGCAACCAATTCCACAATGCACTTGTCCACTGAGCAAAGTACTCATTTTGGAAAAATGTGCAGATTAATTTGGAGCATCTTGACATTCTAGGCATTATGGAAACTGCTCAAGGACATGAACTGTCTGCTTCACTCCTTCTTGGTGCCTAAAATAGGACCCGCTTCTGAACAGGCATTCCACAAGCATTTACTGAGTAAGTGAATGACCAAATGCTGTAACAGGTAGTCATGGCCCAGGAAGCATCTTCCGAAGGCTGTCACCCTCTGCTCAGTCCTGAGACATGGGAACAGATATAGTGTCTGACATACTGCTCAGGCATTTTAGGGGTGATTTTTGAAAACAGGGGCAAACAAAAACAAAACAAAATAAAACAGAAACAAAAAAACAAAATCATTTCTTTAAAACTTATACCCCATATCAGCTTTTCTGAAAAACTGTTCCCTCCTAGGTAACCTCCTGGAGAAGGCAATGGCACCCCACTCCAGTACTCTTGCCTCGAAAATCCCATGGACGGAGGAGCCTGGTGGGCTGCAGTCCATGGGGTCGCAAAGAGTCAGACATGACTAAGTGACTTCACTTTCACTTTTCACTTTCATGCCTTGGAGAAGGAAATGGCAACCCACTCCAGTGTTCTTGCCTGGAGAATCCCAGGGACGGGGGAGCCTGGTGGGCTGCCGTCTATGGGGTCGCACAGAGTCGGACACGACTGAAGCGACTTAGCAGCAGCAGCAGGTAACCTCCTAAAACCATGATTGAGAAGTCTTTCACCATGTGAAGGAAATCTGCAAAATAACAATTCATGCTATAATATAAATGGTAGTGAGTGACAAGAGCAGAGATTTTGGGCCAGACACTCTTGAGCTCAAACCCTAACTTCTAAATGACTGATTAACTCTACAACCTTAGGAAGGCCCCTTGGCTTGTTTCAATGTCAGCTTCCTCATTGGTAAAATGGCATATTTAATTCATTCAGTTATTATAAGTATTAAGAAAGATTAATGTTCCAGGTCTAGTGCTTGATGCTTAGCAAACTCAATATATGCACATTCCCTGACTTTCCTTGCTCTTTCCTTCTCTGACACCCATTTATTCTAAAACCGTAAAGGTAGGTGAGATCATGTCATTACTTTTTAAATGTTCTTATTCCTCCTGCTCAAAGACATTTTAAAAACATGAGTTGGAGTAGCGCTAAGTTTTCAACTCCCTTTTTTTTCTAAGTGTCAGATCTGAGATTTAAGTCCTATTATATAACAGAAAAACAGGGAAGCTGGGGGCTAGAACAGAAAAATTATTGTGATTAGCCAGGCAATGGAATTTAAAAAGTGGGTGGCTCTGGCTTTCTATTTTTCTTTCGTTACCTCTAAAAGTGGTTAAAAAAAAAGATACAATCAAAGAGGAGGTGGCCCTTGCTTCTGAAATTACTGATGTTTTAGGAGTTTTTGCAGGAACATCTGTTGGCTTTTTAACAAAGGAGACTGGGGAGGATCAAGAGAGAGTGGAGGAGACTCTGGTTTGCAAGGGAGCCACATCTGTTTGGTATTCTCCCAACCGAGAAGGCTCAACTTCTGAAATAGCCCGGGTATCCTAGTTAAATCAGGATCCAGAAACAGATGAGAGTTTTTCTTTATGTTTCAGCAGTAGAGATCAACAGCTGTTTATATCCTTTAATACCTAACTGAGGCTGAAACCGTCACATCTGTCTGTATTTTTCCGGTTCTGGTTCCTCAAATCACAGTGGGGAGGAGGGGAAGTTTGAATTCCTCCCAATTCCCAGACAAGACGACAAGAAATATGCCCAGGATTCAAAGCTGTAAAGCTAAGCAGAACTCCCAAATTTCTCATCTGCCCAGGGTCTGCTGTTGGCTGGAAATTCCTCTTTCACTGTATCCTGACAGACATCTTGATCATTTTCATGATAATGACTCATGGCAGCTCCAAGATCAAAAAGAAGGAAAGTAGGCTGGAATCAGGGGGAGGAAGAAGCAGAAGAAATGAATTCTCATAGAGAAAGTGGCTCCAAAGAGACAAGTTTTTGCAAAGACAGCAACAGTGTTATCCGAGGGCAAACAGCAGAGGTGAGCAGGATACCAATGAAGACCATCAGGGTGGTGGTGGCTGGTGGTGGTTTTTAATAACCCCTATCATTTTAACCCCCTTCATGGATCACAGCCTTGTCTCGTGGCAAAGGGGCTTGCATAACTTAATAAAGCTATCAGCCATGCCATGCAGGCCCACCCAAGATGGTAGAGAGTTCTGACAAAATGTGGTCCGCTGGAGGAGAGAATGGTAAACCATGGCAGTATTCTTGCTGCAAGAACGCCAAGAACAGTTCGGAAAGGCAAAAAGATATTACATCAGAAGATGAGGCTCCCAGGTCAGAAGGTGTCCAATATGCTACTGGGGAAGAGGGAAGGGCAATTAATAATACTAATAGCTCCAGAAAGAATGAAGCAGCTGGGCCAAAGCAGAAATCCCAGATGCAAAGAGCCAACTCATTGGGAAAGACCCTGGTGCTGGGAAAGATTAAGGGCAAGAGAAAGGGGTGATGGAGGATGAGATGGTTGGATGTCATTATCGACTCAATGAACAGGAACTTGAGCAAACTCAGGGAGATACTTAAGGACAGAGGAGCCTGGTGTGCTGCAGTCCATGGGGTTGCAAAGAGTCTGACACAGCTTAGCAACTGAACAACAAATGTTTTAACCTTGGAAAAGTTAAACAGAGAAAATTAAGCTCCACGGAAGGCAAAGTGGAGGAAATACCCAGGAATGGTGATAATGGGTTTCAGAGACATTTGTTTACTTTGATCACGAACACCATACCATACACATGCTGGAACTTTATAAGGACTATTTTTCTATCCATCCATCCATCCAACAACTTGTAAAGCACCAGGACTGGACTTAGTGCTCAAATAGTCAACTGAATAAGACATATTCCATAACTTTAAGGGGTTTATATTCTGAAAGATGACAGTCTTCACAGAGGAGATGGTATAAAGGATGCATGAGAATTCACTAGACAGAAATGTTAGGGGACTCCAAAGGAGAGAATGACATGGATAAAACCAGAGAGAAAAGAAACAAAACTATTCCTGGGGAAGGGACGAAAAGCATTCTGGGTGTTTACAATAAATAAGAAGAGTGGGAGGAGCTTACTAAAAGTAGAGATACTTAGGCTTCACCTAAGAGATTCTGATTTAGTTGTTGAGGGAAAAAACCAAGGAATTTAAATTTTGAAAAGAAGACCCAAGTAATTCTGATACATACAAAAGTTTGACAACTCTAATGTATACAGATGAACATTTCCCGAAAGATGCTAACAGTATTCCATTAAGAAAAAAGGTACCAGGTTCAAATTAGGATACACTGAAAGTGAAAGTGTTAGTCGCTCAGTGGTGTCCAACTCTATGCAACCCCATGGACTGTAGCCCACCAGGCTCCTCTGTCCATGGAATTCTCCAGGCAAGAATCCTGGAGTGGGTAGCCATTCCCTTCTCCAGGGCATTTTCCTGACCCAGCGATCAAACCCGCATGTCCTGCATTAGCAGGCAGATTCTTTTACCATCTGAGCCACCAGGGAAGCCCCTACATACTACCACATTACTTTCTTGGATATTTGAGTTCAGTTTGGTCGCTCAGTCATGTCCGACTCTTTGCGACCCCGTGGACTGCAGCAGGCCAGCCCTCCCTGTCCCTCACCAACTCCCGGAGTTTACTCAAACTCATGTCCATTGCATTGGTGATGCCATTCAACCATCTCATCCTCTGTCGTCTCCTTCTCCTCCTGCCTTCAATCTTTCCCAGCAACAGGGTCTTTTCAAATGAGTCAGTTCTTAACATCACGTGGCCAAATATTGGAGTTTCAGCTTCAACATCAGTCCTTCCAGTGAGTATTCAGGACTGATTTCCTTTAGGATTGATTTGTTTGATCTTCTTGCAGTCCAAGGGACTCTCAAGAGTCTTCTCCAACACCACTGCTCAAAAGCATCAATTCTTTGGCGTTCAGCTTTCTTTATAGTCCAACTCTCACATCCATACATGAATACTGGAAAAACCATAGCGTTGACTAGACAGACCTTTGTTGGCAAAGTATGTCTCTGTTCTTTAATATGCTGTCTGGGTTGGTCATAACTTTCCTTCCAAGGAGTAAGCATCTTTTAATTTCATGGCTGCAGTCATCATCTGCAGTGATTTTGGAGCCCAGAAAAATAAAGTCAGTCACTGTTTCCACTGTTTCCCCATCTATTTCCCATGAAGTGATGGGACCAAATGCCATGATCTTAGTTTTCTGAATGTTGAGCTTTAAGCCAACTTTTTCACTCTCCTCTCTCGCTTTCATCAAAAGGCTCTTTAGTTCTTCACTTTCTGCCATAAGGGTGGTGTCATCTGCATATCTGAGGTTATTGATACTTCTCCCGGCAATCTTGATTCCAGCTTGCACTTCACCCAGCCCAGCATTTCTCATAATGTACTCTGCATATAAGTTAAATAAGCAGGGTGACAATATACAGCCTTGACGTACTCCTTTTCCTATTTGGAACCAGTGTGTTGTTCCATGTCCAGGTCTAACTGTTGCTTCCTGACCTTCATACAGATTTCTCAAGGGATTTCTTGGAGATTTAATGCACATTAATATAAAGTCCTTCAGTAAAGAAATCAGTTTCACTCAGCATTTCCCAAACCTATTTTTCCATGGGGACAAAAAAAAAGACAAAACATATGCACCTATTAAGATCTCTCAGAACACTTTCATACTGTGAAGTCCATATTGGGAAGAGCTGAAACAGAGGATTCTGATCAAGTGAGCATGCCCCAAGCATAGTGAATGGCTAAGGAAACCATTTAGAAAAAGAAAGCAAAGTCAATTACTCTGAGAGATGCAGCAGCATCCACTGATTTCCTCCAAAGTCTAAAATCACCTCTGATGTCCTATTTCCCAAGGAGACCGCCAGAAGCTTCCTCGCCCTTAAGTAACACACCAGGTTCCGTGATGTTATTTCTGGTCAGCAACTTTGTGTGGTAACCACAGCTGCCAGAGAGAACAGAAGTGCCCAGAGTTCAAAGCATCAAAGAACAGAAACAGAAGGGGAAGGACAATGAGGAGGGATCCTTGCCCAGATTTATTTATCTTTATTGCTATCACATGTTCTGCACAGAGCCTTGGCAGTGGCCTATAATGCTTTCGGAAAAGACAAATTCCTCCCAGATCCAAAAGAAGCCTCCGACAGTCAATGAAAATGCAAGACATGAGCCAAGGAAATTTCTACTCCTCCAAGGCACCAGTTATGCAGCTAGGGGAGTTTCTGAAAACTGCCTTCTTCCTCCTATGCTGGTGAGTCAACCAAGGGGAACTGTGTTATCATGCATCCCGTCTCGTGCCCTACAAGAGCCAGCAGAGAGAAAGTGCAAGAGGAAATCAGGCAAGGCCAGGCAACAAGAGGAATCCGAGCAAATTGGTTTGTGTGCTGAATATTTCAAAATGGACATACTACCTTAGTCAAGTTATATATGTTTTTTTTTTTATATAAGCAATTACTTCCGTATACCCCACCTCAACTTCCCACATCCCACATGCAGACACATGCCCCATATAAAGGTGATTTCAGCAATGTGTTTCAAATGCTTTTTTTTTTAATACCCCAACCTTCTCAGATCTTTTCAATAATATTTTGCAGCAGCATAAGTACTTTTTTCAGTCATTCTACAAATAGTTCCTCAGGGCCTAAAAGGTTCCAGGGCACCATGCTGGGCATCAGAGATACAACAAGGCAAAGAGGACAGTGTTCATCTCTATTGACCCAAAGGCCCTAAAACTGAATTGTAAATTCATCCGGCTAGGCAGGCAGACCCAATGATCAGCAGCATAACGAAATAAAAGACATGGAAAAGGTCTGGTCCTTCCCCTTGAAGAGTTTCATGGCTTTTAGTACAAAGCAGACGAAAGCATTTGCATTCCAAGTGTCTGGGTTGGTCTAGCCACTCCACAACGGTCCAGAGTTAATAGAACAGCCAGGAATTAATACCTATGATCAGGGAAGAAGAGAATGCCAGGATCTTGTTTCTCCAAAATGCCAACCTCCTGTTTGTTCAACTCCCAAACAAATCCATGGATTTTCATACCGGGAATTCTCATCCTGAGAGATGACTACTAATCATTGTACTAGAGTTAGTGTAACTACCTAGTTAATTAGCTCCAAATTAAAAATTTCACTAGGAACTCTGGGTGGGTTTGGAGGCTAATCCTAAGGATGTCAATAAGATCACATTTAACTTTTCATCAAGCCAGTGTTCCCCAATACTGAGGACCACAGAATAATTATAAGTGGTCCACACATGATTTTTTTTCCATAAGGTCCTTAGATATGGAAAAAGAAACTGCAGATACGTGAATGATGGGACTTAGGGAAACAGTGACATGGATGCTATCCCGCATTCAAAGGCAGGCCGCTTCAGAAGAAGCCTCTGCAACTTTCCAAGCTGGGGTGGGATGTGACAAAATAACCAGGCAGCTGGTCACGGACTTACCCACACACGTTGGAAAGATGTCTTCATTGTTGATCTGGACCTCGATCCAATCCATGAGAAGGTTCATGTACTGGGGGGCCGGCAGGGCAGTCGGCTTCTTGTACTTGAGGTCATCCTGCCACCGGTATTCGTATTTGGGGCCCCCTGACATCACAGGGCAGGTCCGTTCGGTGCAGAACTCACAGATGGTACCGTAGATGAGGTTGATGCGATTGAAGAAGTCCACCACGTGCACCGCCACCCAGTCGTTCTGGTCCTCCCCGCTCGGCAGCTGCACGGCCGCCTTCAGGTCCACGCCCGAGTTGAGGGAGGCCTGAGCCCGTTTGTGGAGCTCGAACCTCTGCGTGCCAGGTTCAAATTTCCTCTTGGGCCGGAAGGTCTTGTCCTTGTTGAACACCTGCTTCAAGGCTATGGACATGGTCTGCTCCTTCTCTCCCTTCCTTTGGCAGGAAGTAAAAAGGCAACTGGGACTTTTCAGTGAGAGATCGCAACCCAACAGGGTTTTCCACTGCCAGCCCTCTGGCCCCAGTCTTGTGGTCTGCGGCTCTCAAGTCTCTTTTAGATAGCCCTTTCCATCTTCCTCTTGAATAATTTCCAGGGGAACTTCATGTTTCTTCCTAAAGGTAGGAGAGGAAAAGGGTCTCATTAATGTCCCATTTGCATTTAAGAAATGACAAAAGCTTGGACCCGATTTCCACCTTGCTTCTGACTGTGCCCACTTATATCCAGGTATAATAATGTAGAAGTCAAGCCAAACCTTTGAGAATCTGTATTGGTGATCTAATCATATAACCAAAGGTGAAAAGGTATCACAGCCTTTTTCTTTATGGCTTTAGTCAAATCTCTGACAACTTTTCACTAAGTGGTCATAGTTTCAATGGGCCGCTCCAAGGTGTTAAGGATGAACATGATAGTCAATAACATCCCCATATGCTCCTTTTTAGAGTATCTGCCCCACCCTTCACTATCCTTGAGTAAGCATGAGGACACAACCCCCATCCTCTTGGACACACCTGATTGGAGCAGGGGTGGTCCTCACACCAAATTTCCCTGGACATTTGGCATCAGGATCCAGGCTTTGTATTATCCCTGAGAAGTGATGAAAACTGGGTCTGCTTGACACTATTTATAATAGCTAAGACATGAGAACAAAAGACTGGTTCCAAATTGGGAAAGGAGTACATCAGGCTGTGTATTGTCACCCTGCTTATTTAACTTATATGCAGAGTACATCATGAGAAACGCTGGACTGGATGAAGCACGAGCTGGAATCAAGATTGCCGGGAGAAATATCAATAAACTCTGGTATGCAGATAACACCACCTTTATGGCAGAAAGCAAAGGGGAACTAAAGAGCTTCTTGATGAAAGTGAAAGAGCAGAGTGAAAAAGCTGGCTTAAAACTCAACATTCAGAAAACTAAGATCATGGCATCCTGTCCCATCACGTCATGGCAAATAGATGGGGAAACAGTGGAAACAGTAAGAGACTTTATTTTCTTGGGCTCCAAAATCACTGCAGATGGTGATTGCAGCCATGAAATTAAAAGACACTTGCTCCTTGGAAGGAAAGCTATGACCAACCTAGACAGCATATTAAAAAGCAGAGACATTACTTTGCCAACAAAGGTCCATCTAGTCAAAGTTATGGTTTTCCCAGTAGTCATGTATGGATATGAGAGTTGGACCATAAAGAAAGCTGAACGCCAAAGAATTGATGCTTTTGAGTGTGGTGTTGAAGAAGGCTCTTGAGAGTCCCTAGGACTGCAAGGAGATCCAACCAGTCAATCCTAAAGGAAATCAGTCCTGAATATTCATTGGAAGGACTGATGCTGAAGCTGAAACTCCAATATTTGGCCACCTAATGCAAAGAACTGAATCATTTGAAAAGACCCTGATGCTGGGAAAGATTGAAGGCAGGAGGAAAAGGGGATGATAGAAGATGAGATGATTGGATGGCATCATCGACTCAATGGACATGAATTTGAGCAAGCTCCAGGAGTTGGTGACGGACAGGGAAGCCTGGCATGCTGCCATCCTTGGGGTTGCAAAGAATCGGACATGACTGAGCAACTGAACTGAAGACCTAAGACATGGAAACAACGTAAATGTTCATTGACAGATGAATGGATAAAGAAGATGTAGTTATATATACACAATGGAATATTACTCAGCCATAAGAAGAATTAAATAATGCCATTTGCAGCAACATGGATGGACCTGCAGATTACCATACTAAATGAAGTAAGTCAGGCAGAGAAAGACAAATACTATATGGTATCACTTATATGTGGAATCTAAACTTTGACACAAATTAAATTATTTACAAAATAGAAACAGACTCACAGACATAGAGAGCAGGTGGTTGTCAAGGAGGAGGGTTGGGGGAGGATTGGTGTTTGGGAGTAGCAGATGCAAACTATTATATACATGTATAACTGAATCACTTTGCTGTACCTTGGAAACCAACACAGCACTGTAAATCAATGATACTGCAATAAAGCAAGTTTTAAGAACTGAATTCTTTGGAGCCCTCTTTGGACCATGAGTAGTACAGTTGAGAAAACTGGACTTGCAGAGAGAGGAGAGAGGAGAAGGAAAGGGGTAGAGAAAGAAGAAAAGGAAGAAGTGAAGGAGGAGGAGAGGAAAGAAGATGCCATAGACAGAGAAAAAGAGACAAAAACACAAGTGGCCACAGGGAGAGAACAGCAAGAGGAAGAGGGAGAGGCAATGGGGAGAGAGTAGCTTCTTTTGTTTTCAACGTTTTATTTTGTATTGGGGTATAGCCTATTAAAAATACAACCGTTTTAGGTAAACATCAAAGGCACTCAGCCATACTTCTTTTGTTCTCGATAGTCTTTCAGAAACTGGTTCCAATTCCTCTTGAAGTCTGGCTGTATCTCCAATCCTTGGGATCGATTTCCCTTAGGAAAAGGGCTGTTTTTCTTTAGGATTGACTGGTTTGATCTCCTTGCTGTCCAAGGGACTCTCAAGAGATCCTTTGGGGCACATGTGTTTTTCTTGAAATTAGTCAAACAAATATCTCATTTTACTCCAGCCAACTTGGGTGCGTTTTGTTTCTTTCTAAGAACCCCTAACTGTGACAGTATTTATCACCCCTAAACATGCCATCCTTCACATCTTTAATATCACACCCTAGATAGTGCTTTCAGGCAGAGCTGCCCATAAAACTTTCTGTGATAATGCAAATGTCCTATGTCTTTATTGCCCAATATGGTATCCACTAGCCACAAGTGTCTACTGGGCACTAAAAAGGTGGCTAGTATGACTCAGAAACTAAAATTTTCATTTTATTTAATTTTAATTAATTTTTTAAAAATTGATTGATTTAATTAAATAATAATCCCAAAAGCCACATGTGGCTAGTGGTTGTCATATTGGACATCACAGCTTTGAAGTCTTCAATGTTCTCTTCTCCGGCACCTCATTTCACCCTTTCAAAATTCTGGTGTGGTTTAGAGTAGATTTTGAGCAGGTGTAGTAGATCTGTAGTAGGTATCATTATCCCTGGGTCTCCAAGACCTGCTTCCCTAGTAGCTCAGACAGTAAAGCACCTGCCTGCAATGCAAGAGACCCGGGTTCTGAACCCTGGGTCGGGAAGATCCCCTGGAGATGGAAATGGCAACCCACTCCAGTATTCTTGCCTGGAGAATTTCATGGACAGTTCATGGGACCGCAAAGAGTCGGACACAACTGAGTGACTAACACACACACAAAGCAACCACCGTATCCAAGAGATAAAAGTAGTTGTAAACAAGGCCCCATGCCGAGTAGGGGCATGGTTAGGATTGAGATTCAGTTTTTGACTCCCAGCAAATGCTCTTTCCACATAGTCTTACATTCTAAAAAGTGATCCTCCTCAATCTGTCTTTCCTACTGGTTCATTCATAAAGCCTCTTTACCTAGCCCTTCCGTGCACATATTCCCCTAAAAACACAAGTATTGACTGGCTGGAAGTGAAGACTGTGTCCTGTGGCCTGAAAACAGAGAGGAGATAGTTGATCTGCCCACGGGTCAAGCCCTCGCAAAATTAACCCACAACTGTGGCCAGAGCCACAGTGGCATCTGTTGAGATGGACGTGAGGCACAACCCCACTGATCTGCCATTTTCCTGCCAAGCAGGGGTTCCGGTAGGCCACACTCCAACAGGGTTTGGTGATGCATTCAAACTTAAGTTATTCAGGCAAAACAAAAAAGAACCCAAGACCATCTAAGACACCCCAATTCCCTCTCATAGACTCTCTCATAGATTCTGGTCTTGGTTCAGAAGCGTTGATTATTCAGTTAAAGACCTCTGGCAACTCACTGAAGCCTCAGTCTGCTTACTTCCTCCTCTAAATCCTATCCTCTTCCTATTAGGTTTTCACTGCCAGACTGTGTATCAGTGAGGTATTTTTTTCCGTCATCACTTGGCCTTGAGTATACACACTCCCCACAAGGAGACCTGTGTGGAAAAGTGGGTCACGTGACACCCTGCCTTTGGCTGTCTGGGAAATCACATTTCCGGTCACTTCAGAACATCACCAGGAAGGTTATCAGCACAGAAACTCTGCAAACTCTAGGGAAAGAAAGGGGCAATCTCCTCTGCAAAAAAAAAAACTTCCCAAGGGCTGAATCTGCCTGAAAAGAAACAAGAAAACCAAAGGCCTTCAAAGAGCATTTCCAAAATAAAACCAGGAGCTAGAGGTTGGGATAGATAGAGAGAGGAGGAGGAGGGCTTTTATTTCCTCTTAAAAGAGACAATAGTCCTTCTGTATTGCAAATGCTTAATTGCTGACAGTAAAGCAGCAAGAACCCAACAGCCGCCCCCTCACGTCTCCAGTAAATAAGACTTGCTGTTCTGTTATTCTGATAATGAGGGGACCATCCATTCCCACGGTCCGCAAAGCAATCTTCCTTCTATCATCACCTTACATGACCCTCGTCATCATTAATTCGGCTGTTTCCCCACGCCCTGGAGTGTCCGTGCACGGACGCCAGCGTGGAGGACTACCTTCGTACCAGGCTGTCGTGGACACCATCACGTCCCTCTGGTGCCTCTGCTGAGAGCGAGGGAATGTACAGAATAATCACAGCAAATCCTCCATATCACAAAGCCCTCTAGTGCATGGTACTCACTAAGGTTTAAATAAACATTAAACCCTTGCTTGAGGTTGGGCATTTTTCTTCCACAGATACTCACATAACTAACTGCAAGATGTTAATCTCTTGAACCAGATCAACGTTTATGCAAACCTTTGTATTAATCTCTCAGTTGTGTCTTGACTCTTTGCTACCTGGTGGATGTAGCCTGCCAGGCTCGTCTGTCCATGGGGATTCTCCAGGCGAGAATACTGGAGTGAGTAGCCAGGCCCTCCTCCAGGGGATCTTCCCAACCCAGGGATCGAACCCAGGTCTCCTGCATTACAGGTGTATTCTTTACCACTCAGCCACCAGGGAAGCCCCATTCAAACCCTTAGCTTCGTTTTTTTTCTTGCCCCAGTGTTACAGGCTTAATTGAGGGAAAAATCATCTTTGGAGGATTATTTCTCAACCAAGTAATTTAATGTGCTGCTCTTGGCTACCATTTATTAAACTCTACTATGCACCAGATTTTTACGTATATTATTCACATTTTAACCCTCACCTCCATGACGGGGACTTCCCAGGTGGCACTAACGGTAAAGAACCCACCAGCCAACTCAGGAGACATGAGAGACACGGGTTCGATTCCTGGGTCAGAAAGATCCCCTGGAGGAGGACATGGCAACCCGCTCCAGTATTCTTTCCTGGAGAATCCCACGGACAGAGGAGCCTGGTGGGCTATAGTCCATAAGGTCACAGAGAGTTGGACAGGACTGAAGCCACCTAGCACACGAGCACTGCATGATAGATGGTTTTATGATCATCTTGTAAAAAAAGAAACTGAGACTCAACCACATGAAATAATTTTGCAGAAATCACAAAATTAGTAGATAGTAACGAAAAGTTGACTCATTGGAAAAGACCCTGATGCTGGGAGGGATTGGGGGCAGGAGGAGAAGGGGACGACAGAAGATGAGATGGCTGGATGGCATCACTGACTCGATGGACATGGGTTTGAGTAAACTCCGGGAGTTTGTGATGGACAGGGAGGCCTGGCATGCTGCGATTCATGGGGTTGCAAAGAGTCGGACACGACTGAGCGACTGAACTGAACTGAACTGAACTGAAAAGTTAAATTTTGAATCCAGACCTCTCTGATACTGAAATGCATATGACTTTTTTCCTTACTAAAGTTGTTTTTAAATCTCATGACCATCTTTATGTTTTCAAAGCCCCTTCAGATATAGATTTCCCAGCTCCTCACAACATGACTATAAAGGAAGCTAGCACTGGTGGTATTCTTATTGCCATTTTACAGATGAAGAAACAAAAACTCTGACCTCTAGTGTTGTTTCAAACATGTTCATCATTCTGACATCATTCAGATGTAAGGATGTCTCTTACGGTCAAACTTTTTTTTTTTTTTTTTTTATATTTATTTATTTGGCTGTGCCAGGCCTTAGTTGTGGCATGTGAGATCTTTAGCTGTGGCACATGGGATCTAGTTCCCTGACCAGGGATCGAACCCAGGCCCTACATTTGGGAGCACAGGGTCTTAGCCCTTGGACTACCAGGGAAGTCCTCCAGTCAAACATTTTTGTCTAAAGTTTTCTGGAACAGGGATAGGTTGGTCAGTGGGCCCCCATGTTTAAAGACAAGGGCACTCCAAGAAAGATAAAAACAAATTCATCATGCCACTGAACGAACAAAGAGGCACCTGTCCGTGTCTTTATCTGAGGATCAGATGCTCTACTGAGGCAAGTACCCAAAAGTTTTGAAATTAAAAAGCACCAAGAAATCCATCCAACCTGACTTTTAACACAGAGCCCCATTAGGGATCCTTACCCACAATGGACACTGTAGGCTTATGAAATGGTTAGAGCAGCATCTCTTGAATATGAACATGGGATCTTGTTAAAAATGCAGCTTCTGGTCCAGTAGGTCTGGACTGGCACCTAACAATTTATGTTTCTAGCAAGTTCCCAGGTAATGCCAAATCTCTAAGTCCATGGATGACACTTCAGTTAAGGTCTGATCTAACTAAGAGAGCTTGGTAGAAATGCAGACTCTCAGGCCTTTCCCAAGACCTAGTAGATCTAAGCCTGCATTTTAACAAAATCTCCAAAGTACATGCTTTGAAGAGTACTGGGTGAGCGAGCTGGGAAAAGGGAGAACTAATACTCTTCCATGTTTTATTTGGTCAAGAGTTTGCTTCATAAACCTAGTTTTCATTTTTTCCCCACTAACTCTTAACTTCAATTTACTCTTTGATTTATAAACTGTACATATCTGAATATCACACTTCCAGTATTTTTTCACCAAGAGAAATCACATCTATTTTCATAACACATTACAGACATTGTATGTATTTAAACATACTAGGTTTTCTTGTTTGTTTGCTTTTAAGGCCATTTTGCTTAAAGCAACTAGACTCCAATTAAAAAAACAAACCTCTTTTCAGCTGAGTGTGTGTCTGTCTGAGAAAAAGAACGAGGAGAGACTCAGTGTTTTGAATACAATTGCCTTGACAGATGGTAACAATGACCAGGTCTTTTGATCTGGCTTGCCTCGGACAGCACAGCCCCTGAATCCAGGAGGTTCCCTGTGAATACCTTCTCGTAAATGCCAGATGGACTGTGGCTCTCCTTCTGCTCCCACGGCCTCATGCAGGAAAGCTGCTTTGGCTAAACAATGTGGCAGAAGCAACAAGACAGTCATTTTTCTCTGTCTTTGTCCGGTCTCCAGAAAGAAAAGCTCAAGTCACCAGTTTTGCCCCCTGGCTAAAACTATAGCAAATTCTATGTTATGAATAAGACCCATTACAATGCTGGTACTTAAGACATGTCTGAAGCCAACTGCTCATGCCACCAATAAACCTTTTCTAAAGGACTAGACATCAAGGAAATAGAGCTAATTAAAATCCAGGCCCTGCCTTTGAAAAGTCCACAGTTTGTTGTCTAATTTTAAGGTCAGTTCTTCGACTTTTGCCTTTTCAGCTACAGAGTTAAATGCCCCCACATGGATTATGATGGGATTCCTGTACAGTATTACTCAGGTCAGGAATGAAAAGGACAATGAAGAGAAAAATGGAAATCCAAATAAACAGCACGGAATTGACAGGAGCGCCATGTGTTCTCCATATTTTCTGCTAAATAGATCAATATAGCAATAAAATATGTGCGCTATAAAAATATGCAGAGAACATTCAGCTGGGCGGCAAGGAAATGTTGTCGAGGTAACTAAGCAACACTGGCAAGGAAAGTTCTTATTTTTCTTTTCCTCTTGATGTCTTCTAACTTATTAGTTGAAAAATCAGAGTCCTCGCCAAGAAGAAGGGAGAAATGAAACAACTCTCCCACCCACTCCAGAGAGTCGCATCCTCTTCAGCATCTCTAGAAATTGGTGGTACAGAGGCTGGGCGGGGCAGAAAGCAGAGGGACCACAGCGACGTTAGCCAGGGGAAGGAGCTTACTGTCTTCTCTGTAGGATGAAGACCTCCTTCTGGCCGGACCAGCTGGCAGGGCAGTGCACTACAGGAAGGACTTAGGAACATGGGAGCCCCAGAAGGACCTCACATGAGGAAATTTCTGCGCCATCTTCTTTGTGGGGGCCCCCCAGGAGCTAGGATGATGCCTGGGACAGAGCCAACTTGACTACGTGTTTGTTGAATGAATGAGTAAATGACAGTGAATGAAGAACCCATTGCATCAAAGTGAAACGACAAAAATAAAACCAAACCAGTTTTTCTCCTATCTTTCATTATTTCTCCTATCTTTCATTATTTGGGGATTTGACCTGAAGCTGCAAGTTCACTGCCAGCACACTGAGGTCAGATTTTACCAACAGCTGGGCTGTTCTGAGGCATCCTCTCCTGAGAGGTCAAGATATGTGTCCAATTTCTCTCTCAAAGCGGCTGCTGCTTTCCCATGAGCTACCTAAAATTGCAGCTCTTTGAAATTAAAGAATGACTCATCTGATTTCTTACCTTTCCACTATATTTTTTCTCTTTAGGGCTAGAAGAGTCCATGGAACCCTCCTCTAACACCTCAAATATTGAATAAAAATAGATTTGGTTTTTATTTTAGAGAAATGTATGTATGTATGTATGTGTGTGTGTGTGTGCACACGCATGGGTGTGTGCACAAATAATTTCTACATCATCTGACCTTAGGCCCCAATAAATGGGTTGTACCTTAAAATGTGACTCTATCGATCTTTATGGAATGTTTTACTCCTGCCTAGTCATTAGGTGCTATCTTTGCTCACAAAACAGTCCCCAGATTGGAGAGATTCCTGCCTAAGAAGCAATCTTGCTTTTTTTTTTTTTTGATGATCTATCTCCTCATCTTTGAGCCGCCATATTGTTGCATTTTAGACTAGTTGGGAAAAACAGTGTTGCCTCAATTTCATCTTCAAAGGCATGTATGATTTCAGAGCTTTAAAATGCCCAGATTATTTCTGAACACAGATCAAGTCGGTACAAACAGGTGCAGCCCTACAGAAGTCTGTCACGTGACCCATTAATTTCTAGCTCTTCGGTGTCCATTCAAGTTGTTTTCTCATTGCTTATTTGCATATTTAATTCACCAGTGTGGGCAGTCTAGCATTAAGAATATAAGTATGTCCTCCAAAGAAAAAAACGTTGCATGCAAGCTTGTACGTTGCAGCGGCACAACAGCAGTGGTAGGTCAACGCACAGGTTTTATAGCACAGATCCCTAAGAATCCTCCACAGGCTTGGAAACATCACTATTCAGAAGAGGACACTTAGTGGTAAGAAAGACTGAAAAGAATAGAACGACAGACAGTGTGGGAGTTATTTGGTGTGGTTTAATTTACCATATGGGCTTCCCAGGTGGTGCTAGTGGTAAAGAAGCAACCTGTCGTATCCCGGCCTGGAGAATCCCATGGACAGAGGAGCCTGGCGGCTACAGTCCGTAGGGTCGCAAGAGTTGGACACAACTGAACAACTTGGCTTGCAGATGCGCAATTTACCATATACTCACACTGTGCTGAAGAAAAGACAGACTTTTAAAAATATTTTTTCTTCAACAGGATAAAGTTCTCTTAAATAAAGGCCTTCCTGAGCCCAGTAGAGACTGGTTCAGATTCCCACTAATGAGGGAGATGGCAAATCTTTGGTTCCACCTTGCACAGGGTTGATCCAATCTTATCATAGTTTCAAAAATAAACAATGAAAGTAAAATTATTGTAAGATAAATATGAAGTTGACACATTTAATATTTATGAAATGCAACCTAATTTTTTTAATAATTTTTAAAGGAAAAAACCTCTCCAAGTTAGCAATCCACTTGCTCTCTATTCCCAAATCTTTCACCGAGCTAAAAAATATTTTTGTAGTTAAAAATAAAATCATGATTTGTTGGGACCACAATACGTAGGCAAATAGAGAAATGGAGGATGAGGTGGTAACTACAGATAGAGCTAATTTAACAGGTGAAACAAAAAATTATGACAAATAAAAAATGCTTTTTTACTTCTCAAAGCACAGGTGTATACTAGCTGGTACGATGCCAGTGAGAACCTCCATCGGATACTGGGATAAAGGTCATTGTCAATTACCATTTCCTTCTTTCTCTTTGAGACAGGATATGCCAATTCTTTCTTGGAAAAGTCTTGCTTTAAAGGAAAAATGTTCAAATTCAAGGAAGTTGGTTTCTGTAACTATTAACAGACTTACTTACTTTTAGCCACTATAAGTGAATTTGAGTCTCAGTGTCTGGAAAATTTTTACCCCTGGCACAATGGGAATTTATGCATGACGTCTGGAAGCACTGCAAGAGACCTTTGAAGGCGGCAGAGAACAAATAGTGGGCTAGACGACTGGAAATTGGAAAATACATTTCAAATTTTCCAAAGGGTGCTATTTTAAGCTGGGGGGGACGGATGGGTAGAATTGACAGCAATGGTAGGCAAAATTTGGAGGTAATATAGCCCAGTGGCTAAGAACACAGCCATCTGTAGGGTTGCTGTGGGAATTCCAGAGGGTATATTTGTTCAATGTTTGGAACACAGAAGGCAGTGAATAACATGGTTGCCGCTATCATCATCACCATCCTTTGAATCATATTATGATGCTAAGTCTCTTTATTCCAATTTTATTGAGGTATAATTGACAGACAGCATGTGTAAGTTTAAGGTAAGCAATGTAATGATTTGACTTATATACATTATGAAATAATTACCACAATAAGTTTACTGAACATCCATCCCCTCAGATACAAAATAAAAGAAAAATATATATTTTGTTGTGATAAGAACTCAGTATTTACTCTTTTAATTTTCACACGTAACACACAGCTGTGTTAATTGTATTTATCAGCTTGTATATTATATGCTTTATTTTATAACTGAAAGTTTGTGCCATTTTTAAATTTTTTTTTTTTTGGAGTATAATTGCTTTACAATGTTCTGTTCATTTCTGCTGCACAACATGAATCAGCGATAAGAAGCCCCTCCTTCTTGAGCCTCCCTCCTGATACAAGTTTTAATAGCAAGTCAGATTCTTCAGAAAGCAAATAGCCAATTGGAATATTAGAATGGTTAAAATTCTACTCAATCTCATATAATAGTCAAATAACTAACATTTTACTATTTATTTAAGTAGAAAATTATGAACTGGGTATTGCTATCCCCAGGTTATACTTAGAGAAACTGGAGACACAGTGAGATTAAAACTTGTCCCAGGTCACCGGAACAGTAAGTAGCCAAGCTGACTCCAAAACCCTTAATCCTAATTAAGAAGACCTAGGGCAGGAGGAGAAGGGGACGACAGAGGATGAGATGGCTGGATGGCATCACCGACCCAATGGGCATGAGTGTGGGTAAACTCCAGAAGTTGATGATGGACAGGGATGGACAGGGACAGGTGATTCATGGGGTCGCAAAGAGTCGGACATGACTGAACAACTGAACTGAACAGAATTGAACTGGGAGCCCATGCTCCGCAGCAAGAGAAGCTGTCATAAAGAGAAGCCCCTGCACCACGGCTAGCGAGCAGCCCCCCGTCGCTGCAGCTATTGAAAAGCCATGCGCAGTGACAAAGACCCAGCACAGCCAAAAGGAAATGAATAAATAAGTTACTAAATTAAAAAAACAATGAAAAAGACTGCCTCTTAAACAGTTAAGTAGTTCACCAAAAAAAGACCAGAGGAACTTCTAGAGTCATCTCAGGGGGTTATGGAAGAGGATGGGAGAAACACAGACCCAGCGCTATGCACACAGTCACGTGCCACCCCCAGGGACACGTATTTCTTGAACGTTTGCTGTGTGCAGTCAGGACCTGGCATGACTCTGATGGCTATATCTTTGCACAAGGCACCCTTTATGCGCCTCAGTTCTGTTTTCTTTAAAAAATAATGGTGCTTACCTCTCAAGATTTTCGCTATTGCTTTGCTGTGAGAATCAAAAGCGATAGCTCACATGTAAGCACTTCTTCCATAGAAAATCATTACATTGTTATTGACAGGGTGTGTGCGTGCCTGCTTCAGTCATGTTCAACTCTTTGCGACCCGATGGACTGCAGCCCGCCAGGCTCCTCTGTCCATGGGATTTTCCAGACGAGAATACTGGAGTGGGTTGCCATGCCCTCCTCCAGGGGATGTCTCCTGCGGCTCCTGCACTCCAGGCAGATTCTTTACCGCTGGGTCACCGGGGAAGCCCTATTTACACGGTGACTGGTGACAAACGGAACTACGAATTCCGACGTTAACACCAATAAATGATATGAGTAATGGAAAATGATTCAGTAAAGCTAAGTGGGCTATAAATATTGGGGAATACTGGCTCACTATCAAACACTTAGATTGTGTGTGTTTATGAGTAAGGGGAAGGGGTGGCAATGGGAGGATGAAAGTAAGAAATCAAATGCTTCCTTCTGGCTTCATTTGAATGGACTTGTAATTCTCAGACAAAAGGAAATAATATTAATCTAAATGATCTGACAATGAGTCAAGATTCCCCAATATTTATAACCCACTTAATATTGTGAAGGAGTTCCAGTATTTTTGCATGTAATAAAACCTAGTGCAATATTATTTCATGCATTTTGATATAACAGGACACATTACATGTCCCACGCCCTCCCATTAATCTCTCAAACACTTTTTTGGAAGGAAATATAAAATTCCTCATTTAAAAATTTTAAATGCTTTACATTTAATACAACACATTAGGATTTAACTCAGCTATGATCTCTGTGCGCTGATAACAGAATAACTTTCTCAACCAATTAGGAAGTTACCCCTCTTATCAAACACAGGGGTCCCACTGGAGGGTTTAGGCTGCATCCCCAGAAACTCTCAAAAGAGAGAAAACAAACATCCACCAGCGAGCTTCTGAGTAGATGAAACGGACTCATTGGAAAAGACCCTGATGCTGGGAAAGACGGAGGGCAGGAGGAGAGGGGGCGACAGAGGGTGAGATGGCTGGATGGCACCAGCAACTCAATGGATATGAGTTTGAGCAAACTCCAAGAGATGGTGAAGGACAGGGAAGCCTGGTGTGCTGCAGTCCATGGGGTGGCAAGGAGTCAGACACGACTGAGGGACTGAACAACACAGGTGAAACAGATGGACAGGAGGATAACTCCACGGTGCTTGAGAGGTAAGCACCCCATCATTTACATGATGCTATCCTCTCTGTGTTCTTGAACACATCCACAACAACTAAAAGAGAGGCTTGAAATAAAACTGAATCAAACAAGCAATTGTAAACAATGTGGTCACCTGGAAAACTGGACAGAGATCTGCTTTCAGAGCCAGAAAGACATAGGCTTCAGTCTAGACTCTGCCCCTTAACTAGTTCCTCCCCTGGGCTACACACTATGTCTTTGTACTAACACCAATATCATCAAAATCACTGCAGATGGTGACTGCAGCCATGAAATTAAGACACTTACTCCTTGGAAGAAAAGTTATGAGAAACCTAGACAGCATGTTAAAAAGCAGAGACGTTACTTTGCCAACAAAGGTCCATCTAGTCAAGGCTTTGGTTTTTCCAGTGGTCATGTATGGATGTGAGAGTTGGACTATAAAGAAAGCAGAGCGCCAAAGAATTGATGCTTTTGAACTGTGGTGTTGGAGAAGACTCTTGAGAGTCCCTTGGACTGCAAGGAGATCCAACCAGTCCATCCTAAAGGAAATCAGTCCTGAATATTCATTGGAAGGACTGATGCTGAAGCTGAAACTCCAATACTCTGGCCACCTGATGCGAAGAGCTGAGTCATCTGAAAAGACCTTGATGTTGGGGAAGATTGAAGATTGAAGAAGGAGACGACAGATGATGAGATGGTTGGATGGCATCACTGACTCGATGGACATGAGTTTGAGTAAATTCCGGGAGCTGGTGATGAATAGGGAGGCCTGGCGTGCTGCAGTCCATGGGGTCGCAGAGTCGGACAGGACTGAGCGACTGAACTGACCTGAATAGCACCACGTGTTTGAGAGATAAGTGAGACAGTGTGAGCAAAGAGAGACAGATTTCAAATGTTACATTTATTAACCCAGATTTCTCATAGTATCCAGTTTCAAATGGCTTCCTGACCAACAGGGGTCCTAAGCATAACCAGGCTGTCCTTTGACATCCTCTCCATAAGACCTGAACTTCAAAATGTATAAAATCTTGGAGTCTGAAGGACAGCTTCATGTCCCCATTCCTGGGTTTTATTAGGAAGAATTTTCCCTATGGAAACACCTGGGCTTTCTCTGTCCTTTTACTAATGTTACCCCAGGGGAATTGGAGGGATTGACTTTTGTCACTGGTAAATATGAGGAGAATCAACTGGGCATGCTCAGCTGGCTCAGTCTGCCTCCAGAGAGGTGCCTGCCCTCAGCGAGTATGCTATTTGCTGCTTCAGCTTTCTGAATGGAGGAAGCCCATGTCTCCAGCACTGCCTGGGAAAAGGTGGGTAAACTTAGGGTCTAGATTTAACAAGCAAATTTCACTAACAGACCTAGAGCTACGTCCTCCAGTCTGGCTTCTATAAAGAATAAGGCTGATCTGTTGTTTGTTTCTATCAATTTTTTCAGAAACCATTTAGAGAAGACTGATATTATTTGTTTCAGGGGGGGCCTCCTGGAGATGCTAATATCAGGTTTTGCACACAAGCTTGCCTATGTAAACGTAGCTGTTTTCTAGCAGAGCTTTGGTATTATCAATCCAAGGATAGCCCTGCTTAAGACAACATAACTTACTTATCTGCAGAAGCTCTGTGTCTCCACACCAGGCATGCATAGTCTCCTTAAGGGTCGACTCAGACGGCAGAGACCGTCGAGGGGAGCATCTCTCCCGGTTATTGTGCTGCCCCGGGCACAGAGAGGGAGGCACCCTTCGTCCGTGAGGCGTCTCTGGACATTCCACAACAGTCTGTGAGCTCAAGGCTTGACAGTCCCAGGTTGCAGGTGGCTGCTGTCCAGGATTCCCTGGTGGCTCAGACGGTAAAGTGTCTGCCCACAATGCAGGAGACCTGGGTTCGATCCCTGGGTCAGGAAGATCCCCTGGAGAAGGGAATGGCGACCCACTCCAGTACTCTTGCCTGGAAAATCCCATGGACGGAGGAGGCTGATGGGCTACAGTCCATGGGGTCGCAAAGAGTCGGACAGAACTGGGCGACTTCACTTTCACTTTCTTTTCACTGTCCAGGAACAGGGTATGGCCAGCAGCCTTCTGGCCATAGAATCTAAACATGGAATCTAAACCATGATAAGATAAGGCCTCTGAGCCACCCAGGTAAGGCCTCTCCCTTGCCCAGCCTCGTAGCCTCAAGGGTCTCTCGGGGTTAACTTCAACCTCTGGTAAAGGACAGAGAGCAAGGTAGAGGAAAGAAAAAGAGGTAGAGAAAAGAGGAAGGAAAAGAGCAGGATGGCTCACCATCTTTGTCCAGTGACACCTGCATCTTGTACCCACCTCTCTCATACTCATGCCGTAACCTCACGCTGTGTTGCATCTCTGTGCTCACATGTCTGGCCCATCCCCCCTGCCCCCAGAACCCTGGGATCCCACCCTAGCCTGCATCGCAGCACGGGGACCAGTGCTGACCCAGCACGAACAGGAAGCTGTGTGGCTCAATGGCACATCTAGATCATTTCTAATCAAATGCTGCACAGATACAACAGTCCCTTCTCCAGCTGAGAGGGCCACACTCCCAGAATCACGAGGAAAGGATGATCAACAACAAAAAAACCTTTTCAGTAACCAGAGAATCATTAGCGGCCACTAGACCTGTGGTTCCCCAGGCCAATCTAAACAGCGTCCACGTTTTCATTTTCCAGCATCCACCGAAAAGTCAGCTCCTTTGGAAGGATGGCCGGCCTTAAAAGAATGTTTCACAACTCACGGTAGATCTTTGTAGCCATCTTTGCATGATGCTACAGAGGCCTCTAACCCTACCTTCTGTATTTTGTTTAAAAAATAAGTTTAATGCCCAGGAATTGTTTTTCTCCAAAGCAGATGTGATGCAAAAACAACTGGATTACATGATGATCTTTTATCAAGTTTGTTACCCTTTTTCAATTTCATAAGCAGTGCTCCCATTTCACTTAGTTTGTTTTCCAATTCCTCTGTCTCTTTTATCATTGTTCTTTCTCAAGCCTTTATCAAGTGTAATAGAAAAGCTTTGTACACATATATAAATAAATAGTATGTATAATATAACATATTTTAGAAAAGTTATAAATTTTTGCTTAGCTAAAGAATTTATGACATTTTGCTTCCACTTGCTAGACTTCTAATCTATAGTCACTCAAAACTTTGATATAGTTCCATCTGTTCTGGCATCTAGTATTACTGAAATAATTTCTTGATTTTAATTAAGCTGTGAGATCCACAAGAGCATGAAGTCTATTCATTTTCATTTTACAGTTAGAGCTCTAACTTTTAGCATTGTGTCCAAACCAAAAAGACACTCAAATATATATTAAATAAATGTATGAATGAAGAAAGTAGGTTTAAAAAATATACCTCAAAGGAAAAATAATGGGGAAGAGAAGAGGGAAATCAGCTTGGAGAATTTTTTTTTAATATGTATATAAGAAGAAAACATATCACATCACCTTGTTTAGTGCAAACTTTATTTCTGTGACATTGGTGCCCATGTCCAACTTCCACCTCTGCCAGATCCACCCTTCATACCCTTCACAGTGAGACATGGCAGCAGGCATCCTGGCCCCTAACCTGTCTCCTTATGTCATCCTGAACACCTTAAGCCCACTCTCCTCAAGCCAAGATCCTACCACCCATGCACTATGGATAGGCTGGATGGGCCTGGGAGCAAGATCATTGTGGGGCGGGTTTCACAGTAGGAAGAGCCTGAGAAAATCACTTAATTCATCCTCTTGATGTACTCAACATAAAACCAGAAACAAACACACCTAATCCCAGAAAAATGAGGTGAGGCCCACACTTAGGACAAATTGGAGCTGAAACAAAGTCTGAACCTTGGAGCCAGTGCTCTTTCCACTAAGCCACAAATCTGTTACATGTTTACCCAAATGTGAAACCTAGCTGCCCTTCAAAACTGCCTCCAACTTCAGTATAAGGCTGTCTTTCAACACTTCAACTGAAGCTATATACATCTATACTGGGGCTCCCTGGTGTCTCAGCAGTAAAGAATCCACCTGCCAATGCAGGAGACGGGTCACTGGTCCTAACTTAGCAGTGTGCGCGTGTGTTAAGTTGCTTCAGCTGTGTCCGACTCTTTGTGACCTTATGGCCTATAGCCCACCAGGCTCCGCTGTCCATTGGATTCTCTAGGCAAGAATACTGGAGTGTGTTGCTATTTTCTTCTCCAGGGGATCTTCCTGACCCAGGGATTGAACTTCTGTCTCTTATGTCTCCTGGAAAGCCTATATATATATATACACACACATATATATATACATATATATATACACACACACATATATACATATATATATATACACACACACATATATAAGGAAGCCTATATATAAATATTTATACATATATATGTATATATGCATATATGCATATATATAAGGAAGTTTATATATATATTTATACATTCTTTTTCTATTTATATAATATAAATATATATAATCTATATAATATATAATCTATAATATAATATATATGTGTGTGTATATGTATGTATGTATATACTGGGGCTTCCCTGGTGGCTCAGAGGTAAAGAATCCAGCTGCCAATGCAGGAGACACAGATTTGATCCTTGGGTTGGGAAGATCCCCCGGAAAAGGAAATGGCAACAGACTCCAGTATTCTTGCCTTGGAAATCCCATGGACAGAGGAGGCTGGCAGGCTATAGTCCCTGGGGTCTCAAAAGAGTCAGACACGACTTAATGACTAAACAACAAACAACAATATATATATACACACATGCATATGTTTTATGTATATATCATATATATATACATGTATATTATATATTACAATTTTTCTTTAATTCCCCTGTGGTTATTAAGTCTTTTTTTTTTTTTCTTTAAAGCAACATAGTCTTTTTCCCCTAAATGATGTCTTATGCAGGACCAAATTATAGAAAAATATAAAAAAGTGATGGAATAAGACAAGAGATGAGAAGAGGTTCACAGTGGGTCTGGCACACAAGTAGGCGCTCAGTAAGGCGGTTCTTCGAGAGTCTGACCCACCTTGGCCAGTCCTGGGAGTGAGGAACAGCAGGGAATTTCTGGTCAAGTCTGGTGCTCTGACTCCTCCCTCCAGCCGCCTTTCAGGAGGGCAATAGCCCAGTTTAGGAGGCTTCTTCAGAGAAGCCAGCCAGGAAGCCTGTGTTGATTGGACATTTATGCCTACTATCTTATGACAGGAAATCAAGTTCTCTCAGGGCAGTGCCAGAAAAACTCATCCTGAGTCCAGAGGTGCTGTTTTAATACCAAAATCTTAATTTTTATTTTCTTATGTAAGCACAATGGGTAGACTTGCCAATAATGTTAAAAACAGAAGACAACCCCCCCAAAAAAAAATCAAAAGAAAAAAAAAAAATCTTCCTGTAGTTTCTAAACCAATTTGCATGGAAAGAGCTACTCCACAAAAGGGTGATGGGTGTAAATTTTTTCATTCATTTAGGGGAGTGGTTTTTGTTTTTCCTGTTTTATTCTTTGGGTCGGTTTATCTATTTTTCCCACACTATTCTTTAATGACAAATGAGGGTGACACCACTTTTCTCGAAAACAATGAAACAAGGTTGGTGGGAGGCCCTTAAAAATCTCCAAAGGCTAGGGAATTTTTGCCTGGAGAAGTGTGCTGCTGAAGCAAACTGGTGGAAAACAACAGCCTGGTGCCAAACGCCTGCGGTGAGGGCTCGCTTTATTTCTGGTCCAAGCATAGAGGCCAAGAAGCCACATCCACTGACTTCTTTTTCATTTAAGATTCTACATTCATCAATATGTCTTGCTGAGAAAGTCTCCATTAGAGATTTCCTCTATTTATTCGAAGAAAAAGAGGAAAAACAGAAACACAGTCACCACTCCTAGGAAAACAGCAACCACCTACCACTCAAGAGACCAAAGCAGGTGTTTAATACTATCTAAACTGCACTTTATTTTCTTTAAACTATGTTTTATTCTTAAGGAGAAAAAAAAAAAGCCAAAAGCAACCACGTGAGTTTAAACGTTTAAATGACTCAAATTTCTTTTGGAAGAAAATGATACAGGAATCTATAAAAACTCCGATGAGCATAACCACAAACATTTCTCCCACCGACTGTCAGTCAATTAAAAAAAAAACAAAACGAATGCTTTAACACAGTTGACGACTGAAAAAACAAAGTTCCAAAGATAGAAGACTGGCCCATTAAAAAAGGAAACACATCTAACAGCCACCTCGGCATATCTTAAACACAGATTTTTGCATAACCGATCAAGACAGAAACCATTTGCAAATATTTATATTTGAAATCACAAGATGGCTGGCCCCACATCCTAGAAGTTGAGGGTGATTATGCAATGAGCTGGGCCTTATTTCCTCTCCCTGAAGTTGGCCTAACTCGGCATGGTTTCTAGAAAAAGACAAAACCTGACAGAGCGGGGCAAGGATGGCCAAGGAGCCCTCCTTTATTTCCGTTTGAAAGGTCACTGCTCTCAGGGTCTCCTTTCTGCAGGGACTGCAATCCACATGGCTGGGCTCACCGTACGGATGCAAGCACATGTTTTTCTCATCTAGCAGCATCATCTTGTGAAATGTGAGCACAACCTGCGCAGGCCCCTGGGTGAGAGCCGATGGGGGAGGGCCGGGGGGGTGGGGTGCGGGGGGCCCGGTCCTGCTGGCCAGTGAAGCCGCTCCAGGCTGGCTCCTGCAGTGCCGGGCTCACGCGAGGGCCCAGACAGTAAGGAGGCCTGGTCTTGGCCCTGAGATGCCCAGTTCAAGAAGTTTTCCAAGCTGGCATCACAAGCAGAGACGGAACTGCTGCGCTGAGAGCTAGCACGCCAAACTGATCTACATTCAAGGAGGGCCCCGGGGCTTGTGGGGGCCACGCAGGGGCCTGAAAGTGGAAAGTCGGGACAGAGCATGGGGCATTCCAGTCCCTCCTCCACCCAAGGGGCTGGCCACAAACAGGAACCCCAGTAATATGTTCCCTCAGCACCATCAGGGGTCACGCACTCTCCCCAGCTCCGCAGCCCTGTCCACCTTGCTCCCAGGAGGAAGTGGCCTCGGCGTGCATTTTCCCTTAGGAAGGGACCTAAGCTGCAGAGAGAGCCTAAGCTTTCCCCTGGGCCACCCGACCTGAGGGCAGCCATATAATTGGAACACGCTTGCTTCGTCTTTATAACAATCTAGGTTTAGGATGTATGGATAATCTTATAAAACCACCAAAAAAGTGTGTGGGAAGGAGATAAAGCAATTCTCATTTCCTCCAACCCTATGCAAGTAAACAGGAGGGTCCTTTTAAGTAAAGATTCTTTCTGACTAATGAAGAAATAAACGTACACCTCCTCATTCCTCCACCAGAAACTTCTGAGGATGGAGGATTTAGAAGTGATTCAAGTGGTGTTTCCTAGTTCTCATCCGCCCCATCTACCCTCCCCATGTATTGCTTTTTCATCTCTCTCACCAAAGCTGGCTGCAAAAAGCTCACTCAAGCCAGCAAACAAGTAAAGGCAATGACATTTCTCAGTGGCACAACCCAGGTCAGCGTAGCCTAGACTAGTAGCCACGATGACGGAATGGCATGTACCTGCTGGTTAGAACCTTCCTGTCATTTCTATTGCAAGATGCACAGCTATTTCCAGTTCTGGGAAATTTTGGAGGGGCAAGAAGGAAGACAGGAGGGGAAGAGAGACTCCTGACAAAATCTGGCAAAGGCTCTTTGAGGATTTACAACCTCTCCCTCTCAGGTAATAGCAAATAGTCCCATCAAGATGAACTTTGAAAACTGCAGTAACACTTTTGAGAAGAAATCTTATAGTATTATACTTGAAACTTAATTTTATTTACTTATACTTGTTTTGGCCGTTGCTGTGCAGCTTGCAAGATCTCAGGTCCCTGACCAGGAATTGAACCGGAGCCACAGCAGTGAAAGCCCAGAATCCTAACCACTAGGCCACCAGGGAACTCCCTTTCTTGAACTTGTTAAATATGCACACCTTTTCCTTTAGCAAGGGGGTTCCCTGGTGGTTCAGACGGTAACAGAATCTGCCTGCCAGGAGGCAGGAGCCCCAGGTTCAATCCCTGGGTCAAGAAGATCCCCTGGAGAAGGGAATGGCTACCCACTTCAGTATTCTTTCCTGGAGAATCCGCATGGACAGAGGAGCCTGGCAGGCTCCAGTCCATGGGGTTGCAAAGAGTTGGACACAACTCAGAGACTAATGCTTTCCTTCAGCAAATCCACCTTTAATAATCTATCAAAAGACAACTATTAAAAAAAAAAAAAAGACAACTATACAGGGCTATAGTGATAGGCAGACTTCCATGATGGGCTTCAATGATCTCAGTCTCCTGCCCTCCTCCAGGGGATCTTCCTGACTCAGGGATCGAACCCGCATCTCATGCTCCTGCATTGGCAGGCAGCTTCTTTACCACTGGGGCTACCTGGGAAGCCCTCAGGTATCCATGGCACTTGAGTAATCCTCTCTGCCTGAGTGAGGGACCTAGTGATTGACTTCTAGTGAACAGAATACAGCAAAAGGAATGGGGCGTGTTTCTGAGATTTTAAAGATGGTGATTTTTGTCGTGCTTACACATTCTTCCACTCTCTCATCTGTCCACTTTGATGAAGTCAGCTGCCATGCTGTGAGTTCTCCCTCTGAGAGTCAATAGCCAGTGAGGAATGAAGGCCCTCGGGCCAACACTCCATCAGCAACTGAATCCAGCCCAGAACCACTGAGTCAACTCAGAAGCAGATTCCTCCACACTGTATCCCCAGCCTGCACCTTGGTTTCAGCCTGGAGAGAGATCTCAAACTGGAGAGCTCAGCTAGACTATGCTCTGACCCCTAACCCAGAGATACTGAGACATATTACATGTTGTTTTTAAGCCACTAAGTTTTGGGCTATCTTGTTACGTGGCAAGGTATAAATAATATCATTGTTAAGCATCATGGTTTACAATCACACACACACAAAAATGGAAATAACCCAAAAGTCCATCCTGAGGGAGCTAGTTCAATCAAGAATGACACATCCAGACAAGAAATACTGGGCAGCCCTCAAAATATAATGAGGCAATATATCTGTATCGAAATGGAAAGAAGCCCACAAAAACGAAAAAGCAAGTTGCAAAATGACGTGAGACTTCTAAAACACAGCAGAGGTCTACAACAGATTTTCATTTCTGTAATCTACAGATAAGCTCCTCACACAGTGTTCCCATCTCATGACCCAGCAATCCCACTCCTGGGCATACACACTGAGGAAACCAGATCTGAAAGAGACACGTGCACCCCAATGTTCATCGCAGCACTGTTTATAATAGCCAGGACATGGAAGCAACCTAGATGCCCATCAGCAGACGAATGGATAAGGAAGCTGTGGTACATATACACCATGGAATATTACTCAGCCGTTAAAAAGAATTCATTTGAACCAGTTCTAATGAGATGGATGAAACTGGAGCCCATTATACAAAGTGAAGTAAGGCAGAAAGATAAAGACCAATACAGTATACTAACACATATATATGGAATTTAGAAAGATGGTAACGATAAGCCTATATGCAAAACAGAAAAAGAGACACAGAAGTACAGAACAGACTTTTGAACTCTGTGGGAGAATGTGAGGGTGGGATATTTCAAAAGAACAGCATGTATACTATCTATGGTGAAACAGGTCACCAGCCCAGGTGGGATGCATGAGACAAGTGCTTGGGCCTGGTGCACTGGGAAGACCCAGAGGAATCGGGTGGAGAGGGAGGTGGGAGGGGGGATCGGGATGGGGAATACGTGTAAATCTATGGCTGATTCATATCAATGTATGACAAAACCCACTGAAGTGTTGTGAAGTAATTAGCCTCCAACTAATAAAAAAAAAAAAAAGAAAATAACAACGGTAGTTATCTAGTTGCTATAGGCAAACAGACAAAAAAGAGAGAAAAGAAAGATCATTCTTGACTCTCCTCTTTTCCTCTAACTGCTCACCTAATCCATCAGTAAATTTGAAGTTTACCTTCAAATTACCACATCCCCCCCTTCTCACCACCTCCACAGTGACTACTCCCAGCCAAGCCACCATCCCCTCTTTCTTGGGGAGTTACAATGGACCTAATTTGTTACCCTGCTTCCACTGCTGTTCTTCTGCAATCTATTTCCAGACCATAGCCAGAGTGATGCTTAAAAAATACGGGGACTTCCCTAGTGGGTCCAGTGGTTAAGAATCTGCGTTCCAATGCAGGGGACACAGGTCTGATCCCTGGTCAAGGAACTAAGATCCCACATGCCACAGGGCAACTAAACCTGCACACTACAACTACTGAGCCCATGCACTCTAGCGCCTGTGTTCCACACTAGAGAAGCCTGCATGCTGCAACTAGAAAAGCTGCATGCTGCAACCAGAGAAAGCCCATGTGCCACACAAAGGCCCATAACTGACTGGGAGTCATGGATACTGTGCTCTGAAATCCATCCCTGCATGTGTGATAAAGTCACGCCCTCCATAAGCTACTCCTCGTCAGTGACATCAGCGGGGCAAGATGACCAAGACAAGCCTATTCCCGGGAGATGAAAAATTCACCTAACAGGGGCCTTCGGCTCAAGGGCTTTTCAACAACTTGGCCAAACTCTCCTAGAGCAGCGTAGAATTCCAGGATGCTTCCCCTCAGCCTCTGCCCTCCCCTCTCCTCTTCACCTGGGCTCAGACTCCCGTCACAGTCTCTCCCAGGCTCCAACCAGCTCTGTCCCTGTTTTCCTTCCTGGTCAGAGCACCCAGAAAAGGCCCTGCACTTGACTGAAGGCTTTGCTGGACCTGACTTGAAATCTATAACGTGTCATTTTTGCTAAAGGAGACCCACACCTGCCCTTTGTACTGGACACTTGTCTTGTTCACAGGCGTTGCCTTAATACATCTCTTGTGTGGCTAATCCTGCATTGGTGTCTGCTGCTTAGAGGACCCAGAGTGACACCCCAGATGTCAGCATCGCTCTGCATCAGTTCATGTGAACGTCAGCTCAAACATCACCTCCTCAGAGAGGCTTCCTTTGCTGTCCTAAATATAGTACACCCTACCAACCCAGTCTCTCTCTCGTTAGCCTGCTTTGACTTTCCACATAGCTCCCTCTGACATTACACTTTTATTTATTCTTTGTTTTGTCTTCCTCTTGAGAATGTAAACTGGACAGAGACAAAGACCTTGTTTTGTTTAGTATTGTACCCCAGCACCAGGGGAAGAAGAGGGGGGGACATACTGAGAGAGTAGCATCGAAACATATACATTATCTCATGTAAAACAGATAGTTACTGCATAGCGCAGGGAGGTCAGCCCAGTACCCTGGGACAACCGAGCGGGGTGGGATGGGGTAGGAAGTGGGAGGAAGGTTCAAGAGGGAGGGGACATGTGTACACTTACGGCTGATCCACGTTGTTGTGCAGCAGAAGCCAACACAACGATTGCAAAGCAATTATCCTCTAATTAAAAAAAAAGAAAACAGGCCCATAACAGGTATCCAATAAAAAGTTTGTAAGTAAATTAATATATTATATTTTAAAACATCACATAAAAATCACCTAGATCTTCTCTCAGCTCCAAACATAAAATACAACCTAATGTGATCATCTTGAGAATATACCTCACAGACTTATAAAATGTTACTTTTTAAAAACACAGGCCACAGATGAAGAGAGAAAGCCCAAAGCAGGAGGCATGAGAGCAAATGCTACAAAACCCCCCAGAGCGGGGCTGAATCTGGATTCAGCTGCAGGGGGCCTAGGGCTGGGATGTTAACGTCCAGGTGAGGGCAGGTGATGTAGCCTAGACCCAGGCAAGGTAGGGGACTGGAACCGACATAACTGCACACAGTCAAAATTCTTGAAAACCTCCCTCCACGTGAGTGTAGGACCAGACAAACTAGTACCACCCCCTAGTAACTCAGAGTGTATTTTGCCCTAGTCTCAGGGTGAAAAAAATATATATATCTCATGAAAAAACAAAACATCAAGCCTGTGACATGTACAAGTATGTGACCCAAATTTACACTGTTTAAATTGTGCAAGAATCTAGAGCAGATAAATTACCATAAAAATATAGCCAGGACCAAAATGCCCCGGAGAAATATTTTCATAGCCCAGGCTCATATAAGGCTCTCTCAGAATAAACAAGTCCTGCTGAACAAACCAGACAAAGAAACAAAACATTCAGAGAGGCCACATGCATAGGAAGCAGAAGAATTAGCACCTCAAGAACTGATGGTAATAGAATAAGATGATGGACCACAAGCAAGAGTAGCCCCTTGCTTGCCACAACTAGAGAAAGTTTGCCCAAAGCAATGAAGACCCAGCACAGCAAAAATTAAAATTAAAAAAAAAAAAAGAGAATAATCTGATGGAACTATAAACTAAGTATGTTTAAAGGTATTTTAAATGTAAAAGAAAGAATAAAAACTATAATAAAAGAACAAGCCTCTATGAAAAAAGAAATGACAGCTTTGGAAAGAAAAAAAGAACTAAGTAGAAATTTTAAAACGAAAAATACAGTGTTACATTAAATATTAGATATAGCTAAAAAGAGAATCCGTATCATGGAAGATGGAAAGAAAGTACTCATAACATAGTAAAGAGAGAAAAAAAGAAATAGAAAAATGTCAAAGAGAGGTTACAAGATATGGAGAGTGTGTTGACAAAATCAAATATACTTTTAATTGGAGTTCAGGAGAAAGATGTAGAAGAGGAAACATTAGAAAAACAATTACTGAGAATTTGACAGAATTAAAGTGCTACCTGTGATGTTCATTTCAATCATCACAAGTTCTAAGCAGGATTCAAAAGAACAACACACACCCAAAGGCCAAAGGGAAAATCATGAAGCAATCAGATAGAAAAAGAGGTTACCAACCTAAAAAGGGCAATTAGATCAAGACCAGAATTATCATCAATGACAGAAGCAAGAAGATAATGGAATAACACACTCAAGGGGTAAAAAAATAAATGTGTCAAACTCATATTCTATATCTAACTAAATTATTTCTCAGAAATGTGGGTGAGGGCTTCCCTGGTGGCTCAGTGGTAAAGAATCTGCCTGTCGATGCAGAAGACGTGAGTTCGACCCTGATCCGGGAAGATCCGACACGCTGTGGAGCAACTAGGCCCACGTCCCACAGCTACTGAGCCTGCGCTCTAGAGTCCGGGAGCCGCAAGTACTGAAGCCCACGCACCCTAGAGCCTGTGCTCCAAAACAAGAAAAGTCACCGCCATGAGCAGCCCATGCACTGCAACTAGAGTGGCCCTCACTCTCCACAACTAGAGAAAAGTCCACGCAGCAAAGAAGACCCAGCACAGTCAAAGATAAATAAAATTATTTTAAAATGGGGGTAAAATATAGACATATCTATACAAAGAAAAGAATACCCAATTCAAGGCTCCCTGAAAGAAAATGTTAAATAACAATAATATATTTCATTTTAAAGTAAATTAAACATAGAAAAAAGGAAGATAATGATGAGCAAAGAAGATAATAGAGATGATAGTCAATTTGTAAATAACCATGCTGTGTAAGATTAATGGAGGGGAGACATTATAAATGACTTGGAACTAAAATATTAGATAGCAATAATATGGAAGTATGATTATCTTAAAGTATTTTAATGTCCTTGTGTTGTTTGGCAGAATATCTATTTTGAAGAATTTCTAAAGAGATTTTAGGGGCTTCCTTGGTGGTCCACTGGTTAAGAATCTGCCCTGCAATGCAGAGGACATTGGTTCTATCCCTGGTTTAGGAAGATCCCACGTACTTTAGGGCAACTAAGCCTGTGCAACACAACTACCGATCCCACAGGCAGCAACTACTGAAGCCTGTGAGGCCTAGAATCCAAGCTCCGCAACAAGAGAAGCCACCACAACAAGAAGCCCACACACCGCAACCAGAGAGTAGCCTCCACTCTCTGCAATTAGAGAAAGCCTGCATGTAGCAACGAGCACCCAGTGCAATAAACAATAAATAAACAGATTTTTTAAAAAGTTTTTTAAAGCTAAGCATGCAGATTATAATTTTAATTATAACTTTAAGGGAAATAAGTGTGGGGATGGGAAGAAGAAATGTAATGTATACTTTCCAAAGTAAAAGCAGGGAGGAGAAAGAAGAAAGAGTGCTCAGATGAGAGGTGAAAATATAAATAAAATCAGAAAATCACCATGGGCAGATATTCATTAAAGGAAATTTAAAGACTATAGTTCAAGTCAAGGAAATTGATCAGAGATATAAGACATATAAAAGGAGCTAGAAGAAGGAACTGCGAGGATACAAGAAGATAAAAGATACAAAATCCCAAACTATAAGAATGAAGAAGACAGAAAAAGGTGAATATTTTCTGAAAATGGTAAATCAGTACAAGCACTGACTCTACAGAAGCATAAAAGAAGTAATGCTTTAAAAGATTCTAAAAGAAAAGAAATATATAGACTTAAAATATATAGGACAACTAAAATACAAGTTGGGGCGGGGCAGAAAAGGGAAAGGTGTTGTTCAGAATAAAGATATTGAGCACTTTAGAATTCGGTAAGTTAAAGTCACAATTTAAAGTGAAAGTCACAATTACTAGGTTAACCACTAAAGTTTTTAAAGTATAAAAAACTGATCGTTAACCACGATCAGTTTTTTAGACTGATTAAAAAAACAGTATAATTTTCAAAGTGGTACAGGAAGAAAAAAGTGAAGTGAGACAGCAAACTCAATCAACCCAAAAGAAGACAAGAAAGGAGAGAAGAAACTGATGTTGTGGGACAAAGAAACAGCACAAAAGACTCTGGCAGACATGAATTAAAATATATCAGTAATGATAACAACTGTAAGTCCACTTAATTTTCCAGTTAAGAAATGGTAACAAGTTTAAATACCTCCTGGGGCTGGCAAAGTCATACACATGAGTAAACAGCAGATATAGGAAAGCAATAGCTCAAACGAAAGGATAACTGATGCTTCCAGAGAGTAGGAGAGACAATAGAGCAGAGTGGGGCCTGGGGTAAACTGGTAAGAGAATAACTATCTAAAGAAGGCAGTTCTCATGGACTTTTGCCATGGGAATACTGTCCAGGGTCCTGTGTGTCAACTTTCAAATAATGCTGGGAATTCTGAGTTTTACGAAAAATCTGAATTTTAAACATAGGCTACCACTTTTCTAAAAAAACAATCACTGGGGGAAAAAAAGAATTTCCTATCAACTCCATGGATGGAAGAAAGGAGACAAAAATGAAACCTGCAAGCAAAGAAAAAGCATGATAAATAAAATTCAGAGGAAAAAAACCCCATAAAACAAAAGGAAAAAAGAGCCACCTCTGGGAGACCTTGCAGCGCAAATGGAAGTGATGGCTTCTACTAAACACCCACTGTGATCCACACCCTGTAATTTCCACCCTGTTCAACCTTATCATTTGGCTGAAGAGACCTAACATTAAAGGATGGGAAAAACACTGAATAATCCAAACATAAAGTACATGGAGCACCAGTGGTCACTGAAAACTCCAAATAATGTCTGGTGCTTATTCCATCAGTTCTGCTTACACCAAGTCTTCTCTGGGGCTTACTGGGTACCTGCACTCATCTACCTGTTAATAAAAATAGTGATGTTAAAGACACTTGAGCTCCTACCAAGAAGCCCCTTCTCGGGACTTGCCTGGTGGCCCAGTGGTTAGTACTCCACACTTCCATCACAGGGGCATGGGTTCCATGCCTGGTTGGGGAGCTAAGATCCTGCAGGCAGCCTGGCATGGGGGTGGGGTGCGGAGAAGTCCCTTTCCAACTGACCTCAAGGAAAACTTTTCCTGGTCAATTGTCGAGTCAAGCCAGCCACTCATCTCACTCTCTTTCTAGCCTTGCTGACTCCTTCCCATGACAAAAAGGCCCTTTTCTGCCTGACCTTTCAAAAACTTGCAGATCTTACAAATGGAGCACTCTTCATAATGCTCTCCCCTCCCAATAGTGCAATAAGCCCCTTCCCTGAATTGCAATAATCCTTTTGAATAAAGTCTCTCCTTACCAAAAAAAATGGCTGAAAGGATGGAAGGGAGGAATCTGAGAAAAGAAGAAATAAGGATGTTCACCCTATGTGACTCTCAGTCTGTTAGCTGAGCCAGTTCCTGGAATGTCACTTCTTCCCCATGACCTGTGCAGTAAGGTCCCAAGTGTTCAGCACGGCTTCCACGGCGGTCAGACCTGGCTCACTGCAGTCCCTGCCTCCACACCTCTGCCCAGGCTACTGCCCCTGCCAGGATGCCCGTAGTCTCCTCTCCACACTTGAAACCAAGCCCACCCCCAAGTGGAATGTTCTCTAAAGGCTGCTTAAGGTGCCTGATGAAATCCCTGTAGGAGGAATGCACTTCACGGCTATTTTAAAACTTAGTTGGGATCGCCTGGAGGAAGGCATGGCAACCCACTCCAGTATTCTTGCCTGGAGAATCCCACGGACAGAGGAGCCTGATAGGCTATGGTTCACAGGCTCACAAAGAGTTGGACATGACTGAAGCGACTTAGCACGCATGGACATGACTGAAGCGACTTAGCATGCACGCATGGGCTCTGCAAAAACATGTGTAATGAGACAAACATAATTGTGTTCATCATCATTCCAGAAGACATAAGGGTAAATGGATCCGCCTGATGGGGCTGCTCCTGGCAAGGGATAAGCCATGGTTGGGACTGGATTTTATTCCCAAAGGTTCTTGCTTGTAGACATGCCTCCTGCCAAAGCTGTCTCATCCACCGGAAAGCATAGCTATAATGCCTATCGTAGTTAAATACTCTAAGACTTACATTTCTGTACCTAAATACTCTAAGGTTTAAAATTAACAAATGTATAAGTAAATGTTTATAAATATATAATGCTGACTTGATAACTTTCAAATCTTATATTCAAAGATGTGCTCACTCGGTCATGTCCAACTGTTTGCAACACTATGGATTACAGCCTGCCAGGCTCCTCTGTCCATTGAATTTTCCAGGCAAGAATACTGAGGCAGGTTGCCATTTCCTCCTCCAGGGGATCTTTGGCAGGCAGATTCTTTTTACCAATGAACCACCTGGGAAGCCCAATATTCAAAGATACTTTATTCTATATGGTAAATTATTAATACATTGTCTCACTTTTCAGAAACAGGTGAATGAATAACTCCTGGGAAATCAGAGCAATCATGAATTGAATAAGCTACTTATAGTCAACCTCAAAAGCGAAATTATAAGAACGCTTTTCATTCCTTGCAGCAGAAACTACATTTAATGTGGGGTGTGGGCACACGTTGACATGCTCGGCATGTGTGTGGGCAGAAGAGGACCAAGGGCCTTGGAAAGTCACGCAGACCTCATCCCGTGCACAGCAGGAGGTGGGGGGCAGGACACAGGGCTGGTGGGACATGAAGAGGTACTGAGGGCATGGCAGAGGGCCGGTTATGGCTGAAGTGGCCCCTGCTCTGCCCGCCACCTCTAGCAAAATCATTAATAAAACTAGAGGCCCAGGAAAATGCTGATTTCCACTGGATTTCTTGTAAAAATGGAACAAGGACAAGACTCAGGGTCCAGGTTGGATTTTGAATAAAAGTGAGGAGGCTGCATGATTCAGCAGCAGGGAGAAGGAGAAGGGGGCCTGAGCAGGGGTGAGAGGGGCAGAGAAGGTGCAGGAGGCCAGAGCAGGGGTGAGGGGGGCAGAGGAGAAGGGGGCCAGAGCAGGGGTGAGGGGGGCAGAGGAGAAGGGGGCCAGAGCAGGGGTGAAGGGGGCAGAGGAGAAGGGGGCCAGAGCAGGGGTGAGGGGGGCAGAGGAGAAGGGGGCCAGAGCAGGGGTGAGGGGGGCAGAGGAGAAGGGGGCCAGAGCAGGGGTGAGGGGGGGCAGAGGAGAAGGGGGTTGGAGCAGGGGTGAGCGGCCATGTTGAACTCACAGTGTCAGGAATTAGGTTTGAGGTCAAGTTCTCCCTAAGCCTTTGTGGGGCAGGAGAGCCCTCAATGAGACTTGCTACCTGCCTTTCATGACGGATGTTCTTCTGAAAAAGGGCAACTTGTCAAGATCATCTGGTGCTAAGGACAGGTTGAAAATAGAAGTGACTGGGTGTTCTATGGGATCCCCTTCAGAGACTCAAGTTAATGAGGAGAGAAGGGCGAGGGGTGAGTCAAGTGCTGTCACAGAAGCCCTTGATCGCACAAGGTCTCCCAGGTTTCCCACGGCCCCTGCTGCCTACCAGGTGGGGGGTGAGGAGGCGAGCTCCATGCTTCCAGTTAGAATGGACCAATAACAGGCCCAGAACGGAACAAAACAAAAACGTGGGTGGGGCAGGAAACCATAGGAAGTTCACGTTTCTGCCTGTGCAAATCTGATGGGTGGGAAGCAGAAAACAGAGTAAAGACCATTATTGTGAGCTTATTTTTACTTTAAATAAAAAACATAAAGAACTTGAAAACCATTTGCTGTTAGCCTCCAATCTGGAAGTCACTCTAACCCAGGAGTCCCCAACCTCTTTTGGCACCAGGGGCCAGTTCCACGGAAGACAATTTTCCCAGGGACCAAGAAGCGGTGGGGGGGTGGATGGTCTGGGGATGATTCAAGCGCATGACATTTATTGTGCACTTTATTTCTATTATTATTACATTGTGATATATAATGAAATAATTATACCACCATAATGCAGAAGCAGTGGGAGCCCTAAGCTTGTTGTCCTGAGCTTGGATGGTAATATAAGTCATGGGGAGATACCGTAAATACAGATGAAGCTTCGCTCACTTGCCTGCCACTCACCTCCTGCTGTGTAGTCTGGCTCCTAACAGGTCACGGACCAGCGCCGTAACCCGGGGACCCCTGCCCTAACCCATCCACATGAGAGAGCCGCCCTGAAGGCTCCCCGGATGGCACTACTGATAAAGAACCCACCTGCTAATGCCAGAAATATAGGAGACATGTGTTCAATCCCTGGGTCAGGAAGATCCCCTGGAGGAGGGCATGGCAACCAAACCCAGTATTCTTCCCTGGAGAATCCCATGGACAGAGGAGCCTGGTGGGCTACAGTCTATAAGAGTTGGACACAACAGTTAGAACCGGACATGGAACAACAGACTGGCTCCAAATTGGGAAAGGAGTACGTCAAGGCTGTATATTGTCACCCTGCTTATTTAACTTATATGCAGAGTACATCAAGCGAAATGCCAGGCTGGATGAAGCACAAGCTGGAATCAAGATTTCGGGAGAGGGACTTCACTGTTGGTCCAGTGGTTAGGATTCTGAGCTCCCAATGCAGAGGGCCTGAGTTCAATCTCTGGTTGGGGAGCTAGATCCCACATGCTGCAACCAAGCGTTCGCATGCTGCAACCAGAGTTCATATGCCACAACTAGGGCCTGGCACAGCCAAATAAATAAATATTTAAAAACAAAAAAGACTGCCAAGAGAAATATCAATAACCTCAGATACAAAGATGACACCACCCTTATGGCAGAAAGTGAAGAGGAACTAAAGAGCCTCTTGATGAAAGTGAAAGAGGAGAGTGAAAAAGTTGGCTTAAAGCTCAACATTCAAAAAACAAAGATCATGGCATCTGGTTCCGTCACTTCATGGCAAATAGATGGGGAAACAACGGAAATGGTGACAGACTTTATTTTCTTGGGCTCCAAAATCACTGCAGATGGTGACTGCAGCCATGAAATTAAAAGACGCTTGCTCCTTGGAAGAAAAGCTATGACCAACCTAGACAGCATACTAAAAAGCAGAGACATTACCTTGCCAACAAAGGTCTATCTAGTCAAAGCTGTTTTTTCCAGTATTCGTGTATGGATGTGAGTTGGACCATAAAGAAAGCTGAGCACCAAAGAACTGATGCTTTTGAACTGTGGTGTTAGAGAAGACTCTTGCGAGTCCCTTGGACTGCAAGGAGATCTATCCAGTCTATCCTAAAGGAAATCAGTCCTGAATATTCATTGGAAGGACCGATGCTGGAGCTGAAACTCCAATACTTTGACCACCTGATGCGAAGAACTGACTCATTGGAAAAGACCCTGATGTTGGGAAAGATTGAAGGCAGAAGGGGACAACAGAGGATGAGATGGTTGGATGGCATCACCGACTCAATGGACAGGAGTTGGTGATGGACAGGGAAGCCTGGTGTGCTGCAGTCCATAGGGCTACAAAGAGTTGGACACGACTGAGCAACTGAACAGACTGACTGAAGCAACCTAACGTGCATGCAAAGGCTCCCCTGCAGGAATTCCAGGAGGGTTGTTCTTGCTACATTTCAGGCCTGCCCACCTGCTGAGCCCTGTCCCTGCCCTGTGGGCCTGATGCCTGCACAAATCAACCCCTCCGCTCCCTCCAAACACATCCCCTCACTTTCAGAACTCAGGGTCCCACACCTGGGGCTTTGTCTGCAGGCACTCACATCCAGGCATTGGGCTCACCAGGGGTCCAGCCAGTATAAGCTACATCCACATCTTAGCGAGGGGCTAGCCTGGGACTCTGAGACATACAATGACAGGAACCATACACCTCAGTTCATGAAAACTTAACTCAGCCTTTAACAACACATGAACCACCCTGGAAAATTGACCCTACCGCTGTTTTTGAACAGACCACTCATCCAAGCTCCAGGTCAGCATTTTTCCATTGCCAGGTGGACAGTTTCTGTGGGATTTCTCATTGGCATCTGCAGGGGTTAATAGTCAGCCGCCTGTTGCTCTGGCTAAGCCATGAGAAAATCACCATGGGAAAAGAATAAAAGCAAAATATAGCAATACAGCATAACCCAAATAAAAGTACATCGAGTTGATTAGTTGGGATCGGCATACCCTGCTAAGTTAAGGAAAAACATAGTGTGGACCTTGGAACGCCGGGTCAGCGCAAGTTCAGAACACTGCTTGTGTACACACTGAGATGTTTTCCCAAGGCATATGCGGATCTAGGACCTCCACCTAGGTGATAGCCTTCGTACAAGAAAATAACAAAGATAGCTTAGTAATTAGTAAAATGGGAGACGTGACCAGGGATACAGGAGGCTGACTTCATTGTAAATAGAAGTGATGTGACTCTGAGGAACAGGGCTCTTGATCCAAGAGGTCTTGAGTCCCCCGGTCCCATCTTTAAAACTTTAGCTCTGTCTCTAGTTTCTTTTTCCCAAACTGTGCGTCGACCACTTTCGATCCCTACCTGCTGTGCTGGCCGCAGCAGGCGTCCTGTCCACACACTGATCACATATTAATAACTATAAAGACCACAGTCAATCCTTCTATATACTATTTATGGTAGATGGACTTTTCTGATTCAGACGGTAAAGAATCTGCCTGCAATGCAGGAGACCTGAGTTCTATCCCTGGGTCAGGAAAATCCCCTGGAGAAGGGAATGGCTACCCACTCCAGTATTCTTGCCTGGAAAATGTCATGGGCAGAGGAGCCTGGCTGACTTCAGTCCATGTGGTCACCAAGAGTCGGAAACAACAGAGTGACTAACACTTTAATCTATATTATTAATACTAACTATTGTTAGCCATAAAAGTACAAACTCCTTGAGATGTTATTCAAGCCTCTACAATAAGAGTCCAAAACATATATTTAATTTGTCCAATCAATATTTCTTAAGCACCTGCTAGGTCAGGCTAGGTTTGCTGTGGTGAACAAAACAGACATAATTCTTAATGAGTGGAGCTTATAGTCTGGTAAGGGAAAAGTCATTAAACGCACATATACACACAATACACAATGACAAATTGTGCTGTGTGCTAAGAATGCCAGAGCAAGGGTCACAAGAGAGGAGAGAGGGACAAGGGCTAGTTTAGATGCTGGTCCCAGAACTCTGGTTTCCAAGTCAATGCTCCACTAAGTATCCCGGAGGCAATGAATAGAAATAATTTCCCATATCTTGGGTAGTCATGCCCCAAACGAACAGAAGCATAACTGAACCAAGTATAATGGTACTTGCCCAAGCATAACTGGTCAAGTACCATGGCAGGAGACATAAAGAGACATGGGTTCGACCCCCAGGTTGGGAAGATCTCCTGGAGGAGGGCATGGCAACCCAGTCCAGTATTCTTATCTGGAGAATCCCTTGGACAGCGGAGCCTACCGTCCACAGAGTTGCAAAGAGTGAGACTTGACAGAAGCAACGCAGCACGCACACACCTGGCATCCAAGTATCAGGGTTTCATGTTTGATTATAACTTTCACCTGGCATTCAAGTCCCCACATTCCGATCACAGCCTAGTTTTACAGTTTTGTGCCCACTCCGCAGCTTTAAAGTAAGTAGCAGAAAGCCATCCAGGCGAGTGGAAGGGGAAAGTAGTGCTTTTAAGAAAGTAACAGCAGTAAGAAAAATACGCAGGACTTGCTCTGTGCTCTGTTTAAATCGGAATGAGAGTCAAAGGAGCCTGAGAGTCCTCAGTGTGGGGAGATAATTTGCCATGTTGTTTCTGCAAGTCTGATTCCCAGACTGTCTTTTCTGGAAAGTTTCCTTTAACAAACAGCATAGGAAGCAAGAGACAGTATCCCCCTCCAGAGGGCACATTTGATTCCTGATTAGCACAGTAAAGACAGGGAACAACTCCAACCCAGAGAAGATCTGTCTACACTCCAGGGTAATAAAGATAGTGGGGCTGTCTGGAAGGGAGGATGGGCGGGTCCTCCTGTAAGATGTTGGGGTGTGGGTGGTGGAGTGTATCTAAGCTCTATGTTGCTGAGCTGGGAACAGGCCCCTGTGCTCAGCACCCACCCGGGCCCACATCCACAACACCCCCAAGGGACTTGAGAGGAAAGCGGGGACTGATGTGAACAGGATGTTCATGCTGTCTGCTGAACCGTGAGTACCTAAGTTCTTATGATCTGGTAGGTTCCCTCTCCCTCTAGGTTGCTACTTAGGGACTGCTTGACCCTTCCAAGCACGAGTTGGAAGATTCCACTCTTGCATTTTCCATGAATAACTCAACTATGTCCACAGGTTCTTCATGTGCATCTTTCACACCTCGATGCTATACATCTTTTCCCTGCCTTATCTTGCCCAATCATGTTTCTGCCATCTCAAACTCGGTTTACTTACAGCCTTTTAGGCGTACCCTTTCAGTTTTCACTGCTGTCTGATAATCTTCACTCCCAATATCAAATTTCTGAGAAAGATAGTCTATTGTGACAACCTGTCTCTGATGGGATAGAGATTTATTTTCAAACCAGGCAAGTGCATAGGTCTGTTAGCTTGCAGACTGGCTCCCCTTGAGCCAGGAGATGATTATTGATCTGCTGTCTCTCCCCTCACACCTGCCCTCCTACTCTCTGCTCCATGTTGCCCCTGGGGCTGGAAGCCTGCAAACGACTTTCCCAAACTCCCTTACCAACTGGTCTCCTATGATGTTGTAAAAATGGGAGGCAGAGGAAGGAGAGCATCAGGTGGAACTAAGACAAAATCTTCCTGTAAGAACGTAGCTCTTAGAGAGAGGCAGTGGTAACAGCCACGAGAGCAGGGTGATTCAGAACTCTAACCATCCCACTGAACTCAGCTCAGCATTTAGCCCAGCCAATATTGTTAGGGGAAGCACACTGACTGAAACCGCCCACCCTGGCCAGGCACCATGGAAACCATGTGCATGAGCTGTTTTATGACAGGAGGTCCTGGTAAGGAACAGGGGACTAATAAGCCTCCACCAACGAGAAGAGTTCTGGAAAGTTCAAAAGGAGATACCACCTGTCTGACCACCTCCCAGAATCCTTCTCTCTGGTATCCATCTTGGCTGAACAAGGCGTGCTACCAGGAAGGACTCTGAGTCAGAATGATTGGCTAAGGACAACCCGGAAACTAATCCCATCACCATAAAACCCAAGACTGCAAGCCATGTGGCAGAGCTGTTCTCCTGGGTTCCCTTACCCTTCTGCTCTACACCCGGATGCCCTTTCCCAATAAAATCTCTTGCTTTGTCAGCACATGTGTCTCCTTGGACAATTCATTTCCGAGTGTTAGACAAGAGCCCAGTTTCGGGCCCTGGAAGGGGTCCCCCTTCCTGCAAAAATATCAGGGTATGTCACACCTACAGAGGGTTCATGTATAGACTTAACCACACAGGGTGCTCTTCGCATACCCGACAGAACTGCATGGCATCATGATGAGCGCACAGAGTCTGGCTTCCAGAAGGTACATCTCAGGGCTGCCTGTGTCTGCTTATCCCATGCCAGGGTTAGGAGAAGGACTGGCCTAGGGTTACAACCATCCCATGGCAGGGACTCAATCATTCCTACTTACTCTGGGGGGGTGGGGGGGGGGATGGTAACCTGCACAGACTAAAAGGCGAACCATGATGTTTCAACTGTCTTGTGGGGTTTTAGATAATTTTGATTCCCACCTTCCTTTTCAAAGATCTAGATGCTGCCACCCGGTTTCTCGGCCATTTTGGGCAAGTTTTTCAGTTTTCCTCTGCTGTTTCATACTCACATGTATCTTTTCGCCCTGGCACAGCCTTTTGTCAACAGTATTCCCTTTGACTGTTCCTGGTCTGTCCTCCTCTTTCACTTGCGGTTTTCTTCCCTTGTCATTTACGCTTTCTCAGCTATGCACAGAAATCTAACAGAGGCCTTTTGTGTAGGGGATTCTCTCCCTCCCGGGCAGTTCTGAAAGCAGCAGGTGCCCCAGCAAAGCCTTGGTTTGGACCTTAGACCTACACCCAGCAGCTGCTAATCCTGAGCTCTCTCTTTTTTAAAAAGCAGTAAAATGGACTTACATGAAAACCAAGTGTGCTGGGGGTTAATTCTCTTATCTTGAGCTCAAGCCACTCTGGCCTAGAAACTTTCCAAAATCACCACACTTCTCTCACCAGGGGAAGAGAGAGCAACTATGTTGCTGGTACAGACCTCTGCTTATGTTGGAGATGCCTAGGCATGGATTTCCCTAATCAGCAGAAAAATGCAAACTGTGTGTGTGGGTGTGTGTGGGGGGGGGGCTTGTTTGCAGGATACCAGAGTTACAAGTAAAAGCACAGATTTCCCTAGCTGGGAACAGGCCCTGGAAAGGGAACCACCCCACATCAGATAAGGAAAAATGTATTTCATATAGTCAGCCCCTGTTATATTTAGATAATATAAAGAATATTTGGGCAGAGGAAAATGATAATAATAGTAATAATACCTGCAACAAATATTCCTTGTACTTTACACTTATAAAATCTTCATATATATATATATATTATTTCATCACAAGAATAAGATAATTTTACAGCATGGACAAGATTAACATGTGGGCCATAATTTAAAAACTAAGATATACTATTTATAACTGTTCATTTGAGGCTGTCGCTGCCGTCAAATATATAAAACAGATGCCTTCAGGCTGAGAGATTTGGTGCCAACTCTAATCCAGAAAGTTAGAAAAACTGAAAATAAAAGTGCATTTATGCTGTTTACCAAGGAAAAGAATGTTTTCTTCTCAAATGATGAAGCTGTGCAAGAGAGCACAGCAACAGGCTCAGAAAAACGATAGCAGCATCCTTTTAGGACATTTTAGATCCCATATAATTCTGCTGGAATAAGACATATTTTCTTCTAAAAATAGTCACTGTCCATCAAGCTGCTTAGTTTTTTTTGGGGGGAAGACATATCTCGAGATCAACCATTCTTTTTCTTTATGCCAGCTTAGGAAGGTAATTCCTTAAAGATCAAGATAAGCATTTTTATACTTTATAAGTACCTTTGATTTTGCATGACCACCTTTATAGGCATATATTCTTGAACTCTTGAGATACCTAAGCTGAAAACAGCCTTCTCTTCGCCTTGCCCACCACTGGCCCAGCTCAAATTGAGAACCCTTGTAGGGAAGAAAAAAAAAGAGCTTTGCAAAGGAGATAGAGGGTAGAAGAAGAGAAGCCCATGAGGGCAAAAGCAAATTGTAGGCTACTTTCATGTAAAACCGAAAATCTGGTATATGCACTTATCCGTCTGTATACATTTGCATGAGGAAGAAGAAAGGTGCAGAACAATTCAGGCCAGTCCACGGAGGAAACGGGAGGAAGGCAGTGGGAAAGAAAATTAGGAGAGAGATTGTTAACTTTTCTTCTTGCATCCTCATAATGCTTACGCTTGTTACCATGATCATAAATGTCACACTTTTCTTTTAATTGTATAGAACAAACTGGAAAGAAAAATAGATCCTATTAATTTAAAAAAAAAAAACATCTTTTAACAGTTGATTCAATAAGCATTCTTTGAGTAAAATGTATCCCATAGCAAATAGTCTCTTAAGGCCCTGGTATCTGACAAGTAATTTACCCCAAATACCACGTAAATGATCCCCAAGGTGGAGTCTACCAGAAGATTTTCAGAGAAATAATTCAACTACTTTCCAGCCCCATAAATAAGCAACCACTGATCCAAACTACCTTTGGGAACCGGCAGCCACCAGGCACCAGACTAGCAAGTTTAGATAAATTATTCACTGTATTTGGGATAGAAGATTATTATCGCCAGTTTTAGACTGTTTGGGTTAAGCGTACCAAATTTCTAAAATGAAACTGAACTGACGGATTGAAAAAGCTAAGTGTAAAGCAAACTCGGAGGGAGGTGTCTACAGTACTGAGGAGTCTGTGTGGGTCCCGGTGGGGAAGGAACAAGCCTTTGGAGCCAAGCAGTCCTGGGTTTATCTGCTGGTTCAGCTATTACTTGCTGCGTGGCCTTGGACACATCCCTTAACCTCAGTGAACATCTGTTTACTAATGTGCAAAATGGGGTAAGTATCCCTTTCTCGTAGGTTGTAGAAAGAAGTGAGTGTGTCTGTGTTAGTTGCTCAGTCATGCCCGACTCTTTGTGAACCTATGGATTGTAGCCTGCCAGGTTCCTCTGTCCGTGGAGTTCTCCAGGCAAGAACACTGGAGGATCTTCCTGACCCAGGGATCGAATCTGGGTCTCCTGCATAGAAGGCAGATTCTTTACCATCTGAGCCACCAGGGAAGCCCCAGAGAGAAATGAGTAAGACTATATATTTAAGTCACTTAATGGTCACACTGGTAAGCCAAGGATACACAAGAGAGGGAGCTACAGTACTAAATTATTTCATCACTCATTGAAAATTGATCAAGAGTGGGCTCTCTCAGCTGAATCCTTTAGGAACATATGTTTGTAAAGGTGCCCCTTCCCTAGCCACATAAGAGTTTAAGTCATGTGACAAGATTTGGCTCCTGGAGATCTTGTTCAAATGTAAAATACTATTCAGTAGGTCTGGACGGGGTCTGAGATGCCACATTTCTAACAAACTGCGAGTGATGCAAATGCTGCTGGTCTGGGTGCCACAACCGGAGCAGCAAGGTCCAGGGTAAAGCTGTTATAACTAAACTAAGATAAATTAAGCCCGGGCAGTGTCAGCTACTTTCAACATGTGCTTGCACACACGGAACACACTTCCACAGTAACACTGAACACAGTATTGGAATTCTTCTGTCCACTCTGTCAGCTAAGAGCTCCCATCCTTATACACCAAGTGCTGCTGAACTCAACTCAGATACTCAGTTCAGTTATGAGTCAATAAGCGAATGGATCCATGAATGTGGTGAATGAATGAAATTCAAGGAAATCACAGTTGGTTAATACATAAAAGTCTAAATGAATTTGAAGTTCATACTTCTCAACTGCTAGGCTAACATTATTAATGTTGTGGAAATTAAATCCTTTATCTAGCTTGATAGTCAGGCAAAAGGACCATCAGGAAAGATTAATCCTGGACATTCACTCTAGAAATGTAATGTTGAAAGAGTAAAAAGGGGAAGAGTCCAGAACTCTTCTCTCTCAAGGGAGGCCTTCTGTCCTCAGAGAACAGGAACTATAATTCCAGGTACCTCAATGGAACAATAGTATCTCTCCAAAACAATCAGGCTGGCAACACATTATTATAATGAACATAGATTCTCTTTCAAGGCATGTAATAGCTCTGAACTACGGTGTTGGAGAAGACTCTTGAGAGTCCCTTGGACTGCAAGGAGATCCAACCAGTCCATCCTAAAGGAGATAAGTCCTGGCTGTTCATTGGAAGGACTGATGCTGAAGCTGAAACTCCAATACTTTGGCCACCTCATGCAAAGAGTTGACTCATTGGAAAAGACCCTGATGCTGGGAGGGATTGGGGGCAGCAGGGGAAGGGGCGACAGAGGATGAGATGGCTGGATGGCAGCACCAACTCGATGGGCATGAGTTTGAGTAAACTCCGGAAGTTTGTGATGGACAGGGAGGCCTGGCGTGCTGCGATTCATGGGGTCGCAAAGAGTCGGCCACGACTGAGAGACGGAACTGAACTGAAAAGCAAAAAAACCCTTGCATTGCTTTGCTTACAAAATATAAGTCTTCCAACTGGGGCTTCGTATCAGCATCAGCTTGTACAGTCAAGTCATGCAGTCTTTGCATGGATTATTTTACTGCATGGACAATTAGAGGTTAGATTTGCCAAGGAAGCTACTATAGCAAAATCTTGTTTTCTTGCTAGGAGTTAGAAACCTCATTAAACCAGAAGGACAACTGAAAATTTAAGCTTCATTAGACAATACTAGGAAGCACTTGTTCAAATTTGATGTATTTATATAACATGGCTTTTTTTCTTTTGATCAGAGCCTCAAATTCTAATTCAATTGGTCAGCTCAGGCCTGTCTTCTTATGATTCACTGGCTGCAAAACCAGGACACTGTGCCTATATCAATATATATATAATAGTCAGGACAATATCTACTTTTAAACTTTTACAGATATGTTTAAAATTTTAGTTCTACAACCTAAATATTCAAACAATTGGGTGTGGTGAGCTGTGATTCATCTTCTCGATTCCAATAAATATGGCACATTGCATTTACAATAGGGAAAGCTGTAATTAGGTGTGTTTTTATGATTTAGCTCTGATTTAATCAACTCACCCCAGGTAGTCAGACATATTTTCTGACTGACATATGTCAGAAACTGACATAGTTTCTGTCAGTACAGGAATCCACATATTCTGAACCGAATCTTTCTCCTGCGGAGGCTACAGCACACCTCTCTGTAAGCTTCTGGAGAACTTTTAAATCATTCTTTAATTAATGCTTTCAGCATCCCTGTGACCTCATTATGCTGTTGTTATTAAGCACTTTATTTTCTTGGTCCCAAGAGTTCCTCAGAGCAAATACATGTTTCCCAGCAGACATTTATATTTTCCGACAGAAGAGTTGGCTTCCCATGCATGATATAAAGCAAATGTTAATTAGGATGATGGTTAAGATGGCCCAGACTCTTTCCAAACATTTTCACAGTTGGCAGCATTCCACTTTCCTCTTCCTGTAAGCCGAGAAACCTAAGTGGTTATTTTTCTTCTTGGGGTAGAAATATCTAGGTAAAAGCAGTCAACGAATATTCAGAGTGGCTTAGCCAAAAGATATCCTGAGAAAAGCTCCCTATTTAGGGCTCTCATAGAATGCCATGAGGAGGGCTTCCCTGGTGGTCCAGTGGTTAAGAATCTGCCTGCCAATGCAGGGGACATGGGTTCCATCCCTGGCCTGGGAAGATCCCACGTGCCTCGGGGCAACTAAGGCTGTGGGCCACAACTATTAAGCCTGTGCTCTAGAGCCCATGAGCCACGACTACTGAGCCCCCACACATAGAGCCAGCCGCTGCTCCCCAACAAGCAAAGTCAGGGCAGTAAGAAGCCTGAACACACAACTAAGAGTAGCCCGTGCTGGCGGCAATCAGAGAAACCTGCCCGCAGGAACAAAGACCCAGCGCAGTCAAAAATAAATTAATACATCTTTAGGAAAAAAATACCAAGAGGACGTTCAATTCCTACAACATTTCTGGAGGTCACAATTAGTCCAGCTATACTCTTTGACTCACAAGTCACTTCTGGGTAATTTTCCAAAGAAAAAATTATAGATGTGCAGACAGTTTGGATGTGAAAGCTTATGAATGTTGGTATCATAGCACTGTTTACCAATAGTGTCAAATCTGGGAAAAACCTATCTTTTTAAAAATAGATCATAGGATATCCATACAGTGGAATTCTATAAAGACTTTTTAAAAGCTTTAATATATGACGTGAAAAATATGTATGATTTAGTATTACACATAAACAAGCAGATAATGAAACAGCATGTCTAGAGTTATCTCGTTTTCTTAATATACATACATGTGTGACTGAAAATAAATCCAAAAGTTAATAATAATTAGACAGTGGGACAGAGTGATTTTAAATTTTTTTGTATTTTCATGACTTTTTTTTGTAGTTTAACATTTATACTAAATAAATATTACTTTTGTAATTAGAATATAAAACATTTTCCTCATTTGTTCTCTCATCATACGTATGGAATAAATTACTAATACATATGGAATAAATTAATCACTAGGAGGAAACAAAGAGAAATAAAAGTCAGTGAACATACAGTGTATTATACTATAGATTTGGCCTTCAATTCTTACATTTAAATAAATTTCTCCCAGTAGATTCTCTATGAACTAACTCCAATTTTTCATAGCTCATCCTTTATCTGAAGCAGTTCAATGATTCTTCGTAAATTCAAATGAAAATCCGAGACGATCAAGGAAATAAAATGTGCAAAGGAAGCTGGCCTTGGCAGCATGCAGAGGGTTGGAAACCATGAGAGGAGTGGAAACCATGAATATGAATGGATGGAGCTTTAGGACAACAGGCTAATGGGAGGAGGGAGAAGCTATTCAGATGACAGCTGCCAGCCCCCTCTCCCCGCTAGTCACTCCCCTGCTGCCTGCCCTCTACTCCCAGTCTTGATTCTCAGCCCAAGCAAGCCGCGGTGCATGTAGCCTCCATGGCGTTCTCACACTCCAAAAGCACAGAGGATAAAAGGCCACTGTGTTGAACGCTTGTGCTTCATAGAGCAACAATACTGCTAAAAGTGTTTAAGAATACCTTGCTACTTTTCATATCAATCACAGCATTTGCCAAGCTACTCCCCAACCTACTGGGAGGTACAAGGGTGAGCCCTGTTTAATTAGCTTCGGGAATCTTAAGAGCTTTGCTAGACCATTAATTAGGGTTGTTGGAAGAAGTGTGTGATGTGTGCATTGGGGAGGGGAGGGCTGGTTCGGCCACGGTCTTGGGAAACCATTTGCAAGTGCACCTTGGGACAAACTTAAGAGAAAGTGTGAAGTTACGAGAATTCATTTCTTGCTAAAAAAACAAACAAACAAACAACTCAAGTTTTTTTTTTAAACCCTAAGTAGGACTCTAAGTCTTTGTTCTGGTACCCAATCTCTTTGAATACAAATACTACTTAATACGCTTAAAATTCTTTATATTCTCAATGCTAGAAAATTTTCCATCAAGGCCAACAGAATAAAGTGTGATTTGTAGAAACAGGGTCTCATACTCAAATGCTTTTAGCCAACGGGTAGATCAAGGACACAAAGTGTCAGGACACGGGCAACGTTTATAAAGGGCCAGGGACTCCTCTCCATCAGTAGTGGCTAATGTGGGGAGAAAGACCTAGAAATGCTGGATCTTCTGACTTTCTAAGAGTAGCTGAAAATTCTAAATTTTATGTGAAATCTGTGTATTTTGTTACAGATTGACAACTAAAAAGAAAAACCAATGCTTTCTACGCACAAACAAAACATCTCTGAGGACCAAAACAGGCCTGTGGACTGCCAGCTTGCAACCTCTGATTCCAAAGAACAAGATCTTAAAATAGGATTTTTAAGGTGCACATTTACTAAATTCCTCTGTATATGCATAAGTGATCAGTCAACGAACAGACTAGAAAAGAATCATGAATTTAAAGTCTAAACTGCTGGACCAACTTACCCTAATCAAGTTCCTAAATTCCTCTGGGGTCTGTTTTCCTCCTTTTATTAAAAGTGGAATAATGTACTAGGGTTTCACAGTATTTTACCTGAGAACATAGGAGAGCAAATGCATTTATTTTTATACCTCAGAGTTACTAATGACTTCTTTCTTTAAGGTGGTGGGGGAAAAAAAAAAAGGATGGCAGTCCAGGTGTTAAGACTGCCTTCCGATGAAGGGGCAGAGTTTGATCCCTGGTTAGCAAACTAAGACCCCACATGTTGTGTGGTATGGCCATTTTTTTCCCAAATGGAGGGGAGAAAAAAATCACATAGAAATGAAGGGATAAGACTGGAGTCCGGTCTCCTCACAATTCAGCAATCAATTCAGAACCTTCTCTAAAGGGGCAAGTAAGAAAGCCAGGCTACAAACCCTCTAGGTTCATGAAGCAAGTTGTCACGTCAACAAATTACTCTTCTAATTGTCCTGGCAAGACAAACTCAGGTCCTCACTGAAAACACATGGAAAGGAAATGTGCCAGGTTAAGACATCTTTATCTGCCTTTAATAACTGGAATATTAATCATATCTAATCCAAAGTGAGTATTAAGATGAGTAACTCAAACACTGCCTAATTTAATAAACATCCTCAGCTTCCTAGGACAAACACTTTAATATTTAGAAATTTGCTTTCCACTCATGCCATTTCTCGTTAGAAAGGCGACGTCCGGTCTGTGAGGGAAATGAGTCATCCTGGGCCACCATCCCGCCTTCGGAGGGACAAGCTGAAGCAGGAAACGATTGGCTCTCTGTGTGTGTGTTGGTGTCAGTACAGGAAAACTGTGTAGCCTAATACTGAACGATTTCAACGTGGGGGCTTCCGTTTTTATTAAATACTGTTTGCAACTTGCAGAACCTTGTTAGCTCGGAAAGAATTATCATTTTGCCATTAAGCTTGCCGTTGAAATGATTTATAACATGATGAATTTTTCATTGGAAATCAAGCTTTTAAGACAGTCTCATGTTGGATTTCTGCTTTCTTACACCTAACTTAATTTCATCTTGTTCTGAATTGCTGTGGCATATTGACCTGACCTCAGTATTGTGGAGAACTTCCAATGATTGAAAAATCACCCTTGTAGTGAGTATACCGGAAGTCCAGAAGTGAGGTGCCAGTTCCCTTTAATTGAGTCTGATTCACCGTCTCTAGTTTCTTCCATTCTGTGTCTCAAATTCCCTGCACTGGGAGCAAGATTGTGACTCTTTACCCATAAGGTATCTTGCAAGGCAAGCCAAGTTCCTTTGCAAAGCTACCTTTTTATGCAATCCAAGTAACAGAAAGTGCAAACAGGTGTCTTACTGACACTTTAAAAAGAGTCCTCATTTAAAACTCCTATTAAAAATACACTATTATGAAAAGAGGACTCCACGTTGAGCAAAGTAATGTACTTCCAGCAAGGGAAAGTGTCAGAGAATTGACTATTTTAGGACAGCCTTTTTTTTTTTTTTTTTTTTGATAAAAAGAGATGTTGCCAGACAAAAGGAAATTGTAAAACTTAGTTCAAGTTTTACCTTTAGTCCCTACAGCTCTTTCAGGAAAGACACACCCTCAACCAAAAGGACAAAGTCTGGCATCTAACCCTGTTTGGCTTCCACTCTTCTGCCATCAGTTCAGCTCTCTTATTTCTTCCAAACACACACCCTCCCTCCCCACCAAGTCTGGAGATTTCTGGTTTCCCATCATCCTTTGCTAAGCATTGTGTTGTAAGCTCTCCTTTCATACTTCACTAACTTGTCATCAGGTCAAATGAGGTAATGAGAGAATTCACCACTTTAAACCCCAATCAACCTTTTATCAGCAGGTCTAGCCACATAGGACCCAGACCTATCTCAGTGGAGTTACTGGTCTGTGTCTCCTACACAATACCAAAACAGAAGAATATTTACATATTCTACTTCCACCATCTCTTTGCCGTTCAAGAATATGCTCGTATGGGAATTTAACTGTCCTCCACTTTTCCCCCAAAGTCTAGACAATGGCCTCTTTAACTTATCATGTGACATTCAGCATTTCACCTCTGAATAACTAAAACACTAGAGTACATCCCACTGGATTAAAAGTAACTGTTGAGTATCATTAAAAACAAAAAACAAGCAGAATAACCACTCTTCAGCCAACCAAGGACACTGTTGGTGGAAACTAGTCCAGAGATGGCCAAACACACACCTCCTCAGGTGCAGAGCCAGGGCAGCCATCAGCCAATCAGACAGAGGCTCTTTCAGAATCTTCTCTTAACTCAGCATCTCCAGACCACCACTCCTAATGGCTTAGACTTGGTTCTCCAGATGAAAAGCCTTAGTCAGGGGGCCATGGAATCCCTCAGTCTACTGGAATGCAAAAACTAAATTCTTATTCCAGGTAAGGACATCTTCAGTCTTTCTAAAGAAAACATCACAAGGAGGTAGACACAAATAGTTTTTTAAAATCTAGTACTTAAGCCTAAGCATCAAGATCAGCAACTGGGAAACGTGCTGACAGCGCTTTGTAACAAAGTCCTTTATTATCCTGCTCATCTCTCTGCTGGTTTCTTAGCAGCCTCCCTCAGAGATCTGATGACTTTTTTTTTTTGGAAGGGGGAGGGTCTCAAAGCCATAAGTGTGAGCTGATCATTTATTTCAAATAATGAGAGGTGTTGACCCCATTGTTTCCTAATCCAAGGAAGAGCCAGACTCCAGGCATCCAATTGTTTAAGAATAAAGAGTTAGGGGTGACTAAATAGGAGAGACAAAATGATGTCTATGTAGGGCCTAAGAATCAAAAGGAAAAAGGAGGGGAGGGGAGTGTGGGAGGGGGGTGGGGGGGCAGGGAGTAGAACAAATTTCATCTTTTCTTTACAAGGTACCTATATTTTACTAGAGGAAAAACTGACCACAAAATGTCAGACCTACCAACTTTTTATTTCATGTTTTTGTCATTTTCTCCATCTGCTCCAATTCTGAGTCCAAGTGCCCTACAAGGCCAAAACAAGACTAAGTAACAAGACCTTCAACGTCTCTCAAATTAGCAAGTTACCATAAATGAAAATGCTAGTGGAGGCAATTCAGGCCCTGCCAGCTCTGGGAGAGGGGTTTTCTAGCTTAGAAGGGGCCCAGCCCTCTCTCTCCAGTGGTCCGGACCTAGGTTTAGCATCATGAGAGCTCTCCCATACTTTGGTCTCTTCCTCCTGATTACTGTGCCCCTGATTTTGATCTCAGCATGGCCAAAACTAGTGACCAAACTCCTTCAAAGTTTGGCTGTCCGGCCACACCAGAATCACAGGCTAATCATTTAGTGGACTCACTAATGCGCTGCCCACATCCCCTTAGAGCTGGAGCAGTTATTTCCGCGGTGGCAGGTTGTGACGGAGGCTGCCAGCTCTCAGCCTCTTCTTACAAAGCCTTCTGTGATTACCTTGGGCCCATCCTGATAATCCAGGATAATGCCCTTTCTCATTATCTTTAAATTAACCACATGTGCAAAGGCCCTTTTCGCATGTAAAGTAACATATTCACTGGCTGTAGAGATTAGAATATGGATGTTCTTAGTGGACCATTATTTGGCCTACCACACCCCACCAGGCTTTTCCAAATCATGGATGCTCTCCTGATCAGTGACCCCCATTTGGCTGCTGGAAAGGCAAACTGTTAGTCGCTCAGTCGTGTCTGACTCTTTGCAATCCCATGGGCTGTAGCCCACCAGGCTCCTCTGTCCATGGAATTCTCCAGGCAAGAATACTGGAGTGGGTTGACATGCCCTCCTCCAGGGCATCTTCCCAATCCAGGGATTGAACCGGGGTCTCCCACACTGCAGGCAGATTCTTTACCATCTGAGCCACCAGCTGCCTGCAAACTTCTGTGTCTGGAGCTGGACCCCCTGGGAGAGGGCAAGAACAAAGAAATGACAGCCTGGTGTTTTGGTCCTGAATCAACTTTGCTCAAAGAGCTGCTCGAGACACTAGTCCCTAGGTATCACTTTCTAGGGAGTCTGGAATGAACTACATTCACATTCTCCCTCCTAGGATGCTCACAGTTCTCACTGGCATAATCAGAGGTCTTGAGAAGCCCAGAAACAAGTTTAACTTCTTTTAACCACGAGTTTTATCCATTTATTTTTTACATAACAGTGCATGGAACACTGTGGGAATGACGCACTAGATTGTCCTCTGGCCCCGACAATGCCAGGGAAACAGCTCTGCAGGGAGTCTGCCCTTCTCTCCAGCTCCCCTTTGGAACCTCACTCTGAAGCCCTCGGGCTGGGAGAGGAAGTGGAGGAGAGGCTCTTCTCTTGCTGAAGCCCTCAGGTGCTTGTGGGCAAACCCGGAACCTGTCTACTGACTCAACACACAACCCACGTGATTGGACACATTCTCTAGTTCTGCCTAGAGACTCATTTCCTGGAGAGCTGAGTGGGTTTTTTTTTTTTTTTTCATTTGTTTATTTTGTTGTTTTTTCTCTTTCCACTGTCCTTGACTTTGGCTCTTAAAACTAAAGGGAAAAGATAAGTATGATATTTTTCTCTTTCTGACTTACTTCACTCTGTATGACAGACTCCTCTCTACAAATGACCCAATTTCATTCCTTTTAATGGCTGAGTAGTTAAATAATAATAATAAACCAGTGGTTCTCGAGGCCATCTATATTTTAAAAAAAAAAAAAAAAGGAAAAAAAGGATCAGGAAATAACATTTCACCAAATACACTCATGGTCTTTGCTTTCCTCTCTTACTTGTCAAATCAAAGACTTGGTCAGATGGCCACATGAAAACTAAAACATTTCCTCCTTTTGGCAAATGGGTTGTCATCATGGAAGCAGACAAAAGGGTGGTCACTGCCTTAGTATTGGTGTATTCTAGGCTGTGGTTCTGGAGCTCTGCTGCCTGAGTCACTGTAGTGTTTCTTAGGAATCACTGGAAATTTTGGAGGAACCACAGGAGAATCAGACAGAAACTTGAGACCACTAGTTTGATTTTCTCCTAGAATCTTGGAATCTTATTTCAATAGCTCTAATTAAGACACTCTTCATTTAAATTTCACACATTTTATAACCATCATCTACCTTTCAACTGTTACTCACCTGAACAAATCATCTGTCCAAGAGGACTGGGACACATGCCAAGCCCAGGCCAGGCTACATGCCTCCTCCATGTCCCTGCGATCTCTTCTCATCTATTACGTTTTCCATAATAACAATAGTAAAAAATTATTGCATGTCTGCTACACGGTAGGCACTGTACTAGGTCATCCTATTTCATCTTGACCATTGAGTTTTGTAGTTCTCATCCCAAGCCTAGTGTCAACATATATTGGCTACAGGCAGGCAGGCAGGAAGGAAGGAAGGAAGGGAGGATGTATTTCCAGTTCCCCCAATTTAAAGACACATCAAATAAAATTATTAGCCTGATAAATATATGAAACATCTTTTGTACAATATGTACTTTACTAATATCTTTATCTTCCTTTCAGGGGAATTTCAACATATCTTCTGAAAAGAATAAACATGACAATTTCAAGTGACTTGATGGCAGCAAGAAGCTTCTGTGGTATTGGAAAAAGAAAAAGGAGAAGAAAACAAAACAAAAAAACAGAGGAGCAAAAGGCATTTTACAATATAAAAGGTGTGAGTTTTTCACATCGCTCTTCTGTTTAAAACCAAAGAAAACACTGCGGTTATAATTCCATCACTGTCACAGCCTATGTTGCCCTAATAAAAGGGTAATTTCATAATCCTCCACTGACATGAAGTTGCACTGATATTTGGGCCTTAGGTTTATGTATTTTCTAATGTTATCTTCTTTTATTTATAAAATTATCTTAATTAATTATTAATCAAACTTATTAATAACTTATGCTAATTTATAATGATTGATAATAAGTGGTTACTATTTTAATTATTTTAAAAATAACTTTATTTGGCTGTGCTGGGTCTTAGCTGTGGCATGCGAGCTCTCTGATCTTTGTTGTGGCATGGGTTGGGGTGAGTCTTTAGTTGCATTTTATGCCCCATTTAGACCAGTTTTTCACAAAGGCTCTGACTCCTCATTCCCCTAAACACTGGCTCCTCAGGATATTCGTAAGTGTGATTTTTTTAAAAAAGTATATGGTCGGACTTCCCTGGTGGCCCAGTGGTTGAGAATCACCAATAAAATAAATAAATAAATAAATAAATTTAAAGTACATAGTCAAATAAACTTGTCATATCATGGTTTAAACAAGCTTAACAGGTGTCTTGCTGTAAGCTTTTAGAGGTTTATAATATGCTAATACACACCGTTGAGTCTACACTGAACATATAAAGTTTTCTAAATTTCTTGAATCACAAAAAGCTTTTTTCATGGAACTTCTTGCAAAATTAGTGTTTCAAGAAACCAACGTAGGGAAGACAGATCTGAGTACTTTCTGCACCTGAAGATGCTGTTCTGACATTGCCCCATTTCTAACTGCAGGATGCTCTGGTCCAACACACAGCCCATCTCTGCATCAGGATCCCCCAGGCTGACCTGAACTAGCTCACGTGGAGTAGCCCTGAGATGCTCTGGGGCAGAGGCCCTGGCAGGCCCCAGCTCTCCCCTCTTCTCACAGGGCCAGCAGTGCTTTGCCTCCCTCTGCCACAGAAGCCAGAAATGAACTTCAGCCACACCCTGGAATCTGTCTGGTCCCTATGTCTGTCTGGTCCTCCATGTTTGGCTCCCATATCTGTCTGGTCCCCCATGTCCAGTCAAAGCTGGACATAAACAGCTTCCAGCATCTAACCTGACCACAGGGAGAGAGAAATTGTCTTGCTCTTCAGACAGAAAAAAGGACCCAAGTGCATTCAGCCTATTCTATGAGAAGTCAGGCTTCTGAGAAGTTATGGCTATGATGTTATTAGGTGACAGATTTTCTTCTCCATTTAAAAAAAAGAAAGAAGGAAAAACATGATATACTCAAGACACTTATTTTCACTTAAGTACAGTTTAAGAGAAAATCAGGCAGACCTTAGTTTTGTGCAGCCTTTGCCAATTATGTAACTTTTTGCAGCCTTGGTTCCTCAAAACTATAAAATCGGATCTTGCCAGATTTTTTTGGTGTTAAAGTGAACTAATGTTTGCAAACTTGGTCATACTATGCTTGATGAATGGTTAACACCCAAAGCAGTATTAGCTGTGGATGGTACTGAAGGATTGTCTTCTCCATGTTGGTCCCCCTGGGAAATAAGGTCCATGGGTTCTGTTTTTGTTTATTTGTTTTAAAAAAGTAAATGACAGTATCTTTCCACAAAAATAGATTTTTTTGCAAGGAAAACATGTCTTTTTTAAAAAAAAGACACAAATTAATCATTTCTCTTATTTGTATTGCCCTTGAAGAAAAAAAATGAGAAGCTTCTATTTCAACAATACCTCTTGTTCTACTCTTCAGAAAATAAATAAGTAACCCTACTAGAAAGCTACCTGTGGGTGACAACTCCAATTCTCTTCAAGTGTATTTAAAAAAAACTTTATTGGGGTCTCTCCAACATGTCCCCTCATGCCAGCCCAATCCCCAAGCCAACTCAAACCAGTGCCAACACATCCTGGTGGCTAGACTTTCTCCAAATGGATCAGAAGCATGGCAGAGACGGGCTAGCTGTTCATCAAGGCAGTCCCTCAACTTCCTGGGCACATGGCTGGATTGAATTTCCTGGCAGCCCTCACTCTTAGCTCTGACTATATGCCTAAGTCCCTGCCAATGGAATGTGACTAGAAGTGATGTGTGCCCCTTCAAGCCTAACCTGTACAATGCTCCCATGCACATCCCTCCAGCTCTTGCCATTTGCCCCAGCTTGATAAAGATAAGCTCAGAAACCTTGGAAGCCACAAGGGAGATAGCAGAACCACAAGATGGAAAATGTCTGATGCCTGATCACTTCTTGAGGAAAAAGGCCAACCACAGCACATGAGTATTTCTCACTCAAGTATAGTTTGAAACTATCTTTCCGCAAAAATAGATTTCTTGCAAGTTCCAAACTACGTATGAGTGAGAAACACTCCAATCAGGTTCGAGCCATTCTATGTTTTTGGATGTGCTTATTAAATTAGCTAGCCTAGGAACGTCCCTAGTGGTCCAGGGGTTAAGAAGCCACCTGCCAGTTCAGGGGGCACATGTTCGATCCCTGGTCCAGGAAGATTCCACATGCTAGGTGGCAACTAAGCTTGTGCACCACAACTGCTGATCCCACACACCTCACCTATTGAACCCCAAGCACCCTAGAGCCCAAGCTCTGCAACAAGAGAAGCCAGCGCAGAGAGATGCCCGAGCACTGCCATTAGAGAGTAGCCCCCACTTGCTGTAACCAGAGAAAGCCTTTGTGCAGCAATGAAGACCTAGTGCAGACAAAAATCCAAAAGTTAATTAATTATTTTAAAAGTAGCTGGTAATCTAGAACTAAGATAACATTGCAGCCTAGCTTCTACTCCAGGTAAACCATCAGAAGTGCCAAAAGTTTAAGAAAAATGTTCCTGGGAACTTTGAAATGCAAAATAATCATTTCATTTAAAAATGTTTCTGTAACACAAGAAAAGTCTGTCATTGCTTGACTTTAGTGACAAGAACATCTTGACCCAGCCTGTCAAATACCTTTGTTTCATGGTAGTATAGTTTGTGTCAAGAGTACAGACTGACACTTCTGACAATTAGACATTTCTGAGACTTTTTAGAAAAACCAAACTGGAGAAAATTGGAGTTAGCTATATACAGGCTTTCATCTATATTTTGTAATTAACAGATTAGAATCTCTTCCTTAACTTCAGAATTGTATGATTATAGTCATTATATACTCCATTATGGTTTGACTATAGATAGCAATCCATGATTTAAATTGATCATGAGACACATGGTTTTATCTAAAAAGGCTGAAGCATACAGGGATATGCATTATTTCTGTGTATTAGGGGACACTCAGAAACTTAAGCCTCAAGCTAAACCTAGGAAATTCAAGCTTCAATCCCAACCCAGGTCTAATGAAGTAAATTATTTATTTTGTTGTCTGAAGTATAAGGGACCTACCCTAGTTTAAGGCCATCCAGTTAAAGATGTAATGCCAAATGAGATTACTTACTGGTTATCAAAAAATGACCATGTTATTTCAGTAAAGACCTTATAATCAAATGGATATCTATGGTGTTTGTGGAACACTGCCTTTGGTGATCACAGGTATTAGCCTGAACCCAAATATATCATAAACAGCTTTTCTCAAATCATCTTATTCCCTCCATCCCACTGCTTCCACCTTTATCTAGGCCTCCATAACTGTAACCTGAAATATCCACTGAAGTATCTGCTCTCATCCTAGGCTCCCTGCTTCCATTCTTTCCCCTGCTCCAAACAGCTCCCAGCAAGGAGTCCCCAAAGTGATCTCTTCAAAGCACGAGTCACATGATGCCATTCTCTTGTTTAAAATTCTTTCATGTATCTACACTAATCTTAGAATAAAATTGGAACTCTGTCACACCCTGCCATGCCCTATCCAATCTCAGCCTATCCTAGAAACAATTACCCCACTCCCTTCACTCCAACACAACCAATCTCCTTTGTGTTTCTTAAATATTCCAAGCTCTTTCCCATGACAGTTTTTGAACCTACTGCTCTCGTTGCCTGAAATGCCCAGCCTCCAGATCTTAACACTATGGATTTTTCCTCATCCTTCAAGTCTCAATTCAGCCATCACTTCTGCAATTACCCTCTTGTCCTGTTAATTTCCTTCATAACACCTGTAATACCCCGTATTCTTTCAGTTCAGTTCAGTCGCTCAGTCGTGTCTGACTCTTTGCGACCCCATGGACTGTAGCACGCCAGGCTTCCCTGTCCATCACCAACTCCAAGAGTTTACTCAAACTTATGTCCACTGAGTCAGTGATGCCATCCAAACATCTCATCGTCTATCGTCCACTTCTCCTACTGCCTTCAATCTTTCCCAGTATCAGGGTCTTTTCAAATGAGTCAGTTCTTCACATCAGGTGGCCAAAGTATTGGAGTTTCAGCTTCAGCATCAATCCTTCCAATGAATATTTGGGACTGATTTCCTTTAGGATTGACTGGTTGGATCTCCTTGCAGTCCAAGGGACTCTCAAGAGTCGTCTCCAACACCACACTTCAAAAGCATCAATTCCTTGGTGCTCAGCTTTCTTTATAGTCCAACTCTAGCATCCACACATGACTACTGGAAAAACTATAGCTTTGACTATACGGAGCTTTGTCTGCAAAATAATGTCTCTGCTTTTTAATATGCTGTCAAGGTTGGCCATAGCTTTTCTTCCAAGGAGCAAGTGTCTTTTAATTTCATGGCTGCAGTCACCACCTGCAGTGATTTTGAAGCCCAAGAAAAATAGTCTGTCACTGTTTCCATTGTCTCCCCATCTATTTGCCATGAAGCAATGGAACCGGATGCCATGATCTTAGTTTTCTGAATGTCGAGTTTTAAGCCAACTTTTTCACTCTCCTCTTTCATTTTCAAGAGGCTTTTTAGTTCCTCTTTGTTTTCTCTCATAAGGGTGGTGTCATCTGCGTATCTGAGGTTGTTGATATTTCTCCCGGCAATCATGATTCCAGCTTATGCTTTATCCAATAAAGCATTTCGTATAATGTACTCTGCATAGAAGTTAAATAAGCAGGGTGACAATATACGTCCTTGACATACTCCTTTCCCGATTTGGAACCAGTCTGTTGGTCCATGGCCAGTTCTAACAATTGCTTCTTGACCCACATACAGATTTCTCAGGAGGCAGGTCAGGTGGTATGTTATTCTCATCTCTTTAAGACTTTTCCACAGTTTGTTGTGATCCACACAGTCAGAGGCTTTGGCAGAGTCAGTAAAGCAGAAGTAGATGTTTTTCTGGAACTCTCTTGCTTTTTCGATGATCCAACAGATGTTGGCAATTTGATCTCTAGTACCTCTGCCTTTTCTAAAACCAGTTTGAACATCTGGAAGTTCACGGTTCACATACTGTTGAAGCCTGGCTTGGAGAATTTGAGCATTACTTTACTAGGGTGTGAGATGAGTGCAATTGTGTGGTAGTTTGAACATTCTTTGGCATTGCCTTTCTTTGGGATTAGAAAGAAAACTGACCTTTTCCAGTCCTGTGGCCACTGCTGACTTTTCCAAAGTTGCTGGCATATTGAGTACAGCACTTTCACAGCATCATCTTTGAGGATTTGAAATAGCTGAATTGGAATTCCACTACCTCCACTAGCTTTGTTCATTGTGATGCTTCCTAAGGCCTACTTGACTTCACATTCCAGGATGTCTGGCTCTAGGTGAGTGATCACACCATCATGATTATCTGGGTCATGAAGATCTTTTTTTTGTATTGTTCTTCTGTGTATTCTTGCCACCTCTTCTTAATATCTTCTGCTTTTGTTAGGTCCATACCATTTCTGTTCTTTATTGTGCTCATCTTTGCATGAAATATTCCCTTGGTATCTCTAATTTTCTTGAAGAGATCTCAAGTCTTTCCCATTCTATTGTTTTCCTCTATTTCTTTGCACTGATCACTGAGGAAGGCTTTCTTATCTCACCTTGCTATTCTTTGGAACTCTGCATTTAGATGGGTATATCTTTCCTTTTCTCCTTTGCCTTTTGTTTCTCTTCTTTCCTCAGCTATTTGTAAGGCCTCCTCAGACAACCATTTTGCCTTTTTGCATTTCTTTTTCTTGGGGATGGTCTTGATCACTGCCTCCTGTACAATGTTACAAACTTCCGTCCATAGTTCTTCAGGCACTGTATCAGATCTAATCCCTTGAATCTATTTCTCACTTCCTCTGTATAATCATAAGGGACTTGATTTAGATAATACCTGAATGATCTAGTGGTTTCCCCTATTTTCTTCAATTTAAGTCTGAATTTGGCAATAAGGAGTTCATGATCTGAGCCACAGTCAGCTCCCAGTCTTGTTTTTGCTGACTGTATAGAGCTTCTCCATCTTCAGCTGCAAAGAATATAATCAATCTGATTTCGGTGTTGATCATCTGGTGATGTCCATGTGTAGAGTCTTCTCTTGTGTTGTTGGAAGAGGTTGTTTGCTATGACCAGTGCATTCTCCTGGAAAAACTCTGTTAGACTTTGCCCTCCTTTGTTTTGTACTCGAAGACCAAATTTGCCTCTTACTCCAGGTGTTTCTTGACTTCCTACTTTTGCATCCCAGTCCCCTATAATGAAAAGAACATTTTTGGGGTGTTAGTTCTAGAAGGTCTTGTACGTCCTCATAGAATCGTTCAACGTCAGCTTCTTCAGCATTACTGGTCAGGGCATAGACTTGGATTACTGTGATACTGAATGGTTGCCTTGGAAACAAACAGAGATCATTCTGTCATTTTTGAGACTGCATCCAAGTACTGCATTTCAGACTCTTTTGTTGACTATGATGGCTACTCCATTTCTTCTAAGGGACTGTTGTCCACAGCAGTAGATATGATGGTCATCTGAGTTAAATTCACCCATTCCTGTCCATTTGAGTTCACTGATTCCTAAAATGTCAAGGTTCACTCTTGCCATCTCCTGTTTGTCCACTTCCAATTTGCCTTGATTCATGGACGTAACATTCCAAGTTCCTATGCAATATTGCTCTTTACAGCATTGGACTTTACTTCCATCACCAGTCACATCCACAACTGGGTGTTGTTTTTGTTTTGGCTCCATCTCTTCATTCTTTCTGGAGTTAGTTCTCCACTGATCTCCAGTAGCATATTGGGCACCTACCGACCTGGGGAGTTCATCTTTCAGTGTCCTGTCTCTTTGCCTTTTCTTACTGTTCATGGGGTTCTCAAGGCAAGAATACTGAAATGGTTTGCCATTCCCTTCTCATGTTTGTCAGAACTTTTCACCATGACCTGTCAGTCTTGGGTAGCCCTACATGGCATGGCTCATGGTTTCATTGAGTTAGATAAGGCTGTGGTCCATGTGATCAGTTTGGTTAGTTTTCTGTGATTATGGTTTTCATTCTCTCTGCCCTTTGATGGTTATGGAAACTTCCTGATGGAAGAGACTGACTGAAGGGGAAACTGAGTCTTGTTCTGATGGGCAAGGCCATGTTCAGTAAATCTTTAATCCAGGAGTCTCTGGCAGATGCGTGGGTCAGCAGTGGCCTGCTGCAGGGTCGGGGGCACTGAGTGTAGCAATGCATGCATGGGACCTTTTGAAGGGGGTCCCCATTATCTTCATTACGTCCACCATAGTTTGGCCTCAGGTCAAACAACAGGGAGGGAACACAGCCCCGCCCATCAACAAAAAATTGGATGAAAGATTTACTGAAATTGTATTCTTTACTGTCTGAAAATCTGGACACTCTATGAAGACATGAACCTCTTCACCTCTTTATCTTTTACACTATCTTGTTTCAGGCATCATATCCTCAAAGATGAATGGATGGATGGATGGATGAAATTTTAGGGAACAGATAATTTTAGCACTCATTGTCCCATGGATCTTCCATGAGAAACAGTCTTATCACATTTAACAATGAGCATTACTACCATTCACCATTGCAACAAAAAGAATAAAATACTTAGGAATATATCTACCTAAAGAAACAAAAGACCTATACATAGAAAACTATAAAACACTGATGAAAGAAATCAAAGAGGACACAAACAGATGGAGAAACATATCATGCTCATGGATTGGAAGAATCAATATTGTCAAAATGGCTATTCTACCCAAAGCAATCTATAGATTCAATGCAATCCCTATCAAGCTACCAACGGTATTTTTCACAGAACTAGAACAAATAATTTCACAATTTGTATGGAAATACAAAAAACCTCGAATAGCCAAAGTAATCTTGAGAAAGAAGAATGGAACTGGAGGAATCAACCTGCCTGACTTCAGACTCTACTACAAAGCCACAGTCATCAAGACAGTGTGGTACTGGCACAAAGACAGAAATATAGATCAATGGAACAGAATAGAAAGCCCAGAGATAAATCCACGAACTTATGGACACCTTATCTTTGACAAAGGAGGCAAGGATATACAATGGAAAAAAGACAACCTCTTTAACAAGTGGTGCTGGGAAAACTGGTCAACCACTTGTAAAAGAATGAAACTAGAACACTTTCTAACACCATACACAAAAATAAACTCAAAATGGATTAAAGATCTAAATGTAAGACCAGAAACTATAAAACTCCTAGAGGAGAACATAGGCAAAACACTCTCCGACATAAATCACAGCAAGATCCTCTATGACCCACCTCCTAGAATATTGAAAATAAAAGCAAAACTAAACAAATGGGACCTAATGAAACTTAAAAGCTTTTGCACAACAAAGGAAACTATAAGTAAGGTTTTCACAGCACTCAGATTGGGAGAAAATAATAGCAAATGAAGAAACAGACAAAGGATTAATCTCAAAAATATACAAGCAACTCCTGCAGCTCAATTCCAGAAAAATAAATGACCCAATCAAAAAATGGGCCAAAGAACTAAACAGACATTTCTCCAAAGAAGACATACAGATGGCTAACAAACACATGAAAAGATGCTCAGCATCACTCATTATTAGAGAAATGCAAATCAAAACCACAATGAGGTACCATTACACGCCAGTCAGGATGGCTGCTATCCAAAAGTCTACAAGCAATAAATGCTGGAGAGAGTGTGGAGAAAAGGGAACCCTCTTACACTGTTGGTGGGAATGCAAACTAGTACAGCCGCTATGGAAAACAGTGTGGAGATTTCTTAAAAAACTGGAAATAGAACTGCCATATGACCCAGCAATACCACTTCTGGGCATACACACCGAGGAAACCAGATCTGAAAGAGACACATGCACCCCAATGTTCATCGCAGCACTGTTTATAATAGCCAGGACATGGAAGCAACCTAGATGCCCATCAGCAGATGAATGGATAAGGAAGCTGTGGTACATATACACCATGGAATATTACTCAGCCGTTAAAAAGAATTCATTTGAACCAGTTCTAATGAGATGGATGAAACTGGAGCCCATTATACAGAGTGAAGTAAGCCAGAAAGATAAAGAACATTACAGCATACTAACACATATATATGGAATTTAAAAAGATGGTAACGACAACCCTATATGCAAAACAGAAAAAGAGACACAGAAGTACAGAACAAACTTTTGGACTCTGTGGGAGAAGGTGAGGGTGGAATGTTGTGAAAGAACAGCATGTATATTATCTATGGTGAAACAGGTCACCAGCCCAGGTGGGATGCATGAGACAAGTGCTCGAGCCTGGTGCACTGGGAAGACCCAGAGGAATCGGGTGGAGAGGGAGGTGGGAGGGGGGATCGGGATGGGGAATACGTGTAAATCTATTGCTGATTCATGTCAATGTATGACAAAACCCACTGAAAAAATAAATAAATAAATAAATTTAAAAAAAAAAAAAACAATGAGTATTACTGCCCTCTCCCAGTGGGGATGATTATAGGATAATGCCAATTTCCGCTCCCTTAAGTGCACAATTCCTGGAAATGTAAAGTTTTAGCATTGAGACCATCCATGTATCGGTTTTATTCTTATGTAAAAAATGTTTGAGTTTACAAAATTAAGAGTTCCAAGAGGATGTCTTAACATTTAATTATTTACAATATTTGGGGGCATGAGGCTATCTTCACTCTGAATTTTAAGCTCTTCAACTTACAAAGAAGCTTTCTCAGAAGAGAAAAAAAGTCCCCTCGATGCAGAGTGAAACCACAGGCTGCCAGCTTGAGTTCCCACATCCAGAACTATCACCCTTAGGAGAGTGTGGCAAAGCAAGCCCACAACTGCATGGAAGTCCAACACACACTTCCCTCTTGCTGATGGCACTGGGTCAATATGACAAAATAGTTTGTGTTTCCAGTTCTGACTAAATGGAAGAGAGTCATGCCTACAAACAGTTTTCCCCAAAGTTCCTCTGTACATATAATAGGAAACACAGAACTGGATCTGGGCAGGGACTCTGGAAATGTCAGGGCAGTTTCTCCACACTGAGTGTCCTAGGAATGCCAACATGTGTGACTATACTTTTCCACATTTGGAGCCCTGATGAAGAAACGCTGTCCCAATCCAGAACTCATGAACTCCGTTCTGCAGCTCGACAGGAGAAAAATCAACAAGCTGCTGCAGAAAGCCTGCAAGAAACTTTGCACTGGCCATGCAACATCCACCTGCACCGAGGGAGGTTACACGATTCAGCCTTGGGACTTCCCTGGTGGTCCAGTGGTTAAGAATCCGCCTGACAATGCAGGGGACATGGGTTAGATCCCTGGTCCAGGAAGATTCTACATGCCACGGGGCAACTAAGCCTGTGCATCACAACTCCTGAGTCTGTGCTCCAGTACAAGAGAAGCCATAGCAAGGAGAAACCCGAGTACCGAAACTACAAAGTAGCCCTGGCTCGCTGTAACTAAAGAAAGCCCACGCACAGCAACGAAGACCCAGCACCGCCAAAACTAATTAATTATTAATTCTTGGGAAAAAAAAATTCAGCCTTGCAATACATGTGGTAGTGATGGTGGTGACAGTTACTCCTGTAAGGAAGTTGCTGGGGTCTTTGTCCAGAAAATCCTACAGCACTCTCTTTCAGAAAGACTGCAGGAGAAACTCCCCCCAGAACTCAGCACCAAGAAGAGCTTTGCTTGGGACTTTCGTAGGTAGTCCAGCCGTTAAGATTACAAACTCCCAATGCAGGGGGTGCAGGTTTGATCCCTAGTCGGGGAACTAAGACGCCACATGCCAGGTGATATGGCCACATACACAAAAGAGAAAAAAAAAGAAGACCTTTGCCTCTACTGAGGATTTAGCTTTGCTGCTAGGTTGTTTTATCTCTTGGATACTGTGGTTACTTCGTGTGTGTGTGTTAGTCAGTGAGTCGTGTCCAACTCTTTGTAACCCCACAGAGCCTGCCAGACTCCTCTGTCCTTGAAATTCTCCAGGCAAGAATACTGGAGTGGGTTGCCATTTCCAGGGAATCTTCCTGACCCAGGGTTCAAACTTGGGTCTCCTACATTGCAGGCAGATGCTTTACCATCTGAGATACTAGGGAAGCAGGGCATAGTTCCGCCTCGCTTCTACAAAGTCTAGGGACAGATATGCAGTCTCCCTTCCATAACGACACTAGACATTATGACAAGCACGCTTGTGTTCAGACTGCACCTGACGTCACCTTGTTTTCTTGCTCTTGTTTTCTCTCAACTCTAAGTCCTTTAACTGTTTTTATTCTCGTGTTATACATGTTTGTGTGTGTGCTCAGTGGCTCGGTTGCATCTGACTCTTGTGACCCCATGGACCGTAGTGTGCCAGGCTCCTGTGTCCATGGGATTTCCCAGGCAAGAATACTCAAGCGGGTTGCCATCTCCTCCTCCAGGGGATCTTCCCAACCCAAGGATGGAACACACACTCCTGCACTGGCAGGCAGATTCTTTACCACTGAGCTACCTGAGAAGCCCATATCTATATTTATAAGCTTCTTCAAATCCTTTTGGGAATGAAATACACACACAGTGGATTTTATGCCAAACCTTTAGAACCCTTACATCTTGCAAATATACAACTTGGGCTCAGACAGACCTGGGTTTGAAACCTAATTCTGTGGATTTCCGTGATATCAGGCAAGTCACTTAATACTTCCAAGTTTCCATTTCCTTCTCTTTAAACTGAGGGTAATAACATCTATTAACCATGACCAACCTAGACAGCATATTAGAAAGCAGAGACATTACTTTGCCGACAAAGGTCCGTATAATCAAAGCTATGGTTTTTCCAGTAGTCATGTATGGATGTGAGAGTTGGACCATAAAGAAAGCCAAGAACCAAAGAATTGATGCTTTTGAACTGTGGTGTTGGAGAATACTCTTGAGAGTCCCTTGGACTGCAAGGAGATCCAATCAGTCCATCCTAAAAGAAATTAGTCCTGAATATTCATTGGAAGGACTGATGCTGAAGCTGAAACCGCAATTCTTTGGCCACCTGATGCGAAGAACTGACTCATTGCAAAAGACCCTAATGCTGGGAAAGATTGAAGGCAGGAGGAGAAGGGGACGACAGAGGATGAGATGGTTGGATGGCATCACTGACTTGATGGACATGAGTTTGAGCAAGCTCTGGGAGTTGGTGATGGACAGGGAGGCCTGGCCTGCTGCAGTCCATGGGTTTGCAAAGAGTCAGACATGACTGAGCAATTGAACTGAATTGAATAACATCTATTAATACATTGTGTAGTGGCTATGAGAATTAAAGATAATTTACATAAAGAGTTGATACTTAGTATCTACTACATAAATAGTATCTTTACTGTACTTAGTAACTATGCAGATTGTTACCAGAGAATACCAAAGGCAATGTATGGAAGACATGGGGGCATGCAAAAACATGGACAACTTCATCTGACTATGGAAGCAGAGGCTGGAGTGATATGTCTACAGGCAAGGGACACCGAGGATTTCCAGCAATAACCAGAAGCTAGAAGAGGCAAGAGTTTCCCCTTGAAGGTTTGGTGGGAACACGGCCCTGATGACACTTTAATTTTGGACTTCTAGCCTCCAGAACTATTAGGGAATAAATTTCTATTGTTGTAAGCCACACTGTTCATGGAAATTTACTACAGCAGTCCTGGGAAACTATCAATACTACAGTCTCCAACACATGTAGCCCCAACTGGCAGAAGTGAAATAACCAAGCCAATTTTCAGTCCCATTAACATCTGCCAAGAACTCACGGATACATACCTGGCATGTTTCATGAGGGGCATATGCTGGAAGATCACAAAGGAGGGAAAAGAGAAGGGGGAGGCTTTAATTTTAGGCTTAAATGAATTAATTGCCCTCTCTGACTTTACCCCTAAGTACCACTGTGACCCTGGGCAAGCCACTTTATCCCTCTAACCCCAAGTCTACCTCTCAGTGTCCTTCCAACCCTAAATTCTAGGATTTAGAATCTGTACTTCACAGGTTAGCTAGAGGCAGGAGAGTTGTCAGGAAGAAAAAAGCCCCCTCCGCATGGCACCCTATGGCTCTACTAGATTATTCTAGACACCATCCCCAAAACCAGGCATTGCTCAGATACTTTAAAAAAAAAAAAAAAAGCCTAATATTTGAAACATGTGAATTTTCTGTCAAAGAAAAGTCTGCTTAAATTTTTCCATAATAATGCCTTTCTTTGTTATTCATAAATGTTAGGAAATCTTATGACCACATGCAAACTGATAGGAATTTTAAAAAGACACTACCCTTCTTCCTGCCATGGCAATTCCCTTTAAAATTTTTATCCAAGACAAGAAGACATCTCTGTCCATCTCTCACTCCACTCTCACTGATTTTCCAAACTACAGGCATATTCAGATACAGTCTGGGAAGAAATAAATCCACATCTATTCAGTGGGTAAAAGAGAGGGTTATTCTGGGAGGTGACCTCTTCTCATCTGAAATGCTTACCACCATCTCAAAAGTGAAAGTCCCATTAGTGTTCAAATGAACCAAGAGCAACCAAGAGTGGAACAAGGATTCGGGTGGAAGCTGTTCTGATGAACCCCAAACTGAGGGAAGGTTTTTACCGATGGTGCATGTTTACGTACATCCTTATTTCACCAGATGAAGTCTCTTTTCATCAGGGGTCGTTTTCTAGAAGCTCCAATCAAAAAAAAATAAATAAATAAAATAAAAGCTCCAATCAGCCCTGTGGAGGAAGTTACTGTATGCATCACTTGAAGCTGGGCTGTGAAAGACAGCCAGCGGGAAGACTGTCCACTCAGCCTCCCTTAGGGTGATGTGGTAAAGTGACAATCCTTGGAAGCACATGATACAGAGAAGCGGCAACAATCAGGGGAGGTGGGAAGTCACGATTTTGGAACCACTCAGCAATTTTTTCAGCACAAGTTAACACCCAAATTTAAGAAGCAGAAAAAAGTCACCTGGCGGGCTTTTATTCAACAAACACTGATGTCTTTATTGAAGAGGTACCATGCCTACAAAACTGAGTAAGATATATGTCTTGTCTGGAGGCAAAGATGTATGAATCAACCAAATAACGCAGAACTATGTGATACTACCAGCATGGAGGTATGTTGGTGTTCATGACCTAACCAGCCCCGGGGAATCCCAAAGACAAAGCAACGGAGGGAGGAGGGGATGCTGAGTGAATGCTTCGGCTGCCATCTACCATTCTGTGAACTTCTCAAATCTCCCCAGCACCTGACTTTGCCCACCCCGTGTCTCTACACCAGAACTAAAACCACCAAATAACTTCCCTGTCACTGAGAGACACGGCTTCATTATCTTCCCTCAGTCATCCAACAAATAATTACTGAGTACTTAGTATGCGCAGGGTGCTGTGAAAGGCACTGGACCCGTCTGATCCAGGTCTGGTGAGCCATTTCACCCTGGGCTTCATATTCACTAAGGATTTATAATAACACAGATTAAAAAATCATATCATATCCAAATGATATCATAGATACAGTCACAGAGATACAAGTTCCAGGCTTGAATTTCATGGCATATCACAATCTTTATAATCCTGTTTTGGTAATTTTCAAAACATATGTGCAAGTCTCCCCACTCCCATGCTATAGATCAGCAAGGAAGAGGTCCAGGGGTCTCTCCATGTCTGTGGGCCCTGCGGGCATTCAAGAATGAGCAGCGGACAAGCCAGTTGTTAGATGTGTGCTTGCAGAACTTAGTGTTTGGTGGGGAGACAGATCTCAAGCAAGGACCTACCACGCTGATAACTGTGGTTACTGCAAGGGAGAGAGACACGATGGGGGGCGGAGCTGGCAAGCCAGCCTTCACTTTATCTGAAGTGTTTAAATTTTTATAATGTGAACACATCCACCTATTACTTGTGTAGTCACTGTAAGGTTCTATATCAGGTACACCATCAAGAGAAGAACAACCAAGAAAGGACCAGGGGAGAGGCAGACCCCAATGTGGGAGGCAGTGGAAATGGGAGAAACACCAAGTTGTCACAGCGTCAGGGTTGGTCTGGGCTAAAACAGTTCCACGTGACTTTGTGGTGGCCATGGTCTGCACGCCACGTGGAAAGCAGTCCTACGCATGGATACAACAAGGCTTCCCATCTTTGAGCTCCCTACTCAGCTCCATCACCTAGTGACCCCACAAACGCAATGACTAACTTACATGCACTGAGTAATGTAACATGTATGATCAACATGTTAGGCTCACTCTGGTTCAAAACTTGCCTCTTCCTGGAGCGCTATAAATCTTACCGCACAATGCCAAATGCACATGAGTGAGTCATGGCTATCTCGTCTAGACCGGGATATCTCATCTTCACTTTGTCAAACAAATTGTGTCTCACCCATTACCAGTAACCATGTCATCCCCATGTCAAATTCACACAATTCCACTGACAACAGGGCAGCCCTGGTAATCACCTTTCCCCCGATCTAGAGAAAGGGGAGCAGATATCATGGAACGATGCGTGCTAAGTCACTTCAGTTCTGTCCAACTCTTTGAGACCCCATGGACTGCAGTCTGCCAGCCTCCTCTCTCCAAACAAGAATGCTGGAGTGGATTGCCATGCCCTCCTCCAAGGGATCTTCCCCACCCAGGAATCAAACATGCATTTCTTATGTCTCCTGCATTGACAGGTGGATTCTGTACCACTAGCTCCAAACTAGGAAGCCCTATGGAACAATGTTAGCATGTCACACATAGCCCACAGTGACAGACTGGGCAGTTGTCACACACAAATTCTGGAATAAAAACATTTCCTTCCACTGTCATTCTTTTTTACTTTCTCATTGTATTTTGAGATGGAGTAAGATGGCATGGCTTTTATAGAAGAGAGGCATGACCAACACTGATCATCCAAAAATGCTTCTGACCATGACAATTACGTGTGACTGTATGTGTGTGTGGACTATTTTGTCTTCGCATGGCAGGTACCCTCTTCGGAGTGGGCACAGTTGTCAGGGAGGTGCACACAAGTAAAACCAGCACAGAGAAGCACAATCGAATGCCCCTGTGCATGAGGGGGACAGCTAACAGAGGAAGAGTTTCCTGCAGAGGCCTTCATGACTGAGTTGGGTTTCTCTGGTGGCTCAGATGATAAAGAGATTGCCTGCAGGGCGGGAGACCCTCATTCAACCCCTGGGTCAGGAAGATTCCCTGGAGAAATGGCAACCAACTCCAGGATTCTTGCCTGCAAAATACCAAGGACAGAGGAGCCTGGCAGGCTACAGTCCATGGGGTCGCAAAGATTTGGACACGACTGAGCCACTTCACTTCACTTCTGCTCTAAGAGGTCAGTGGAGCTGGCATGGTGTATAGGCTTGCCAGGTAAAATATAGGACACCCAGTTAAATTTAAATTTTAGATAAATAATGAAGGATTTTTAGTACAGGTACATCCCAAATATTGCATGGGTCTTCTGTACTTTTATTTGTTAAATCAGGCAATTCTAATGGTGGAAGAGGTAGACAACATGCATGTCAATCATCTTTCCTTTCTTGTCATGAATATTGTCAACATCATCGGCACATGAGGAATGAGGTACACGCTATAACAAAGACCTAGGAATTACTCCTGTACCCAAAACACTCAGAACATGCTTGCTTCTTCAACCATGGATGCCTTGAGATCATGGACTTATCTTACCCCTCCTTCTTCAAGGACTAGCCCAGTGACTGGCATGTAGTAGATGCTAAAAATAAGGTTTTGAATAAATGAGGATAAAATGTGAAATGACAATAAAGGGAGGAAATTTGAGGTAAGGGGGGGTAAGGTGACAAAACTGTACCTGACAGAAAATACAGGGACCTTCAAGGTGGTGGACAACAGCCAAATTTCCAGCCACCTCCATCACCCACTGGTAGAACCTATCAGCATAGAAGTTCAACTGAACAAACTCTTAGCTTGGATAGTACAACGAAACTGTCTCAAAGCAGTAGGAATTATGCTAAGTGCCCTGAGTGGGTAGAGGTGGGGGCACACAGAATTGGGAGTTCAGCACTTATACAATTATTTACTTTAAAAAGCCAAAATTAAAAAAAAAAAAAAAGCCAAAATTAAGGAGGACAAAGCACTGTAAAAGCCCAAAAGAGGAACAAGCCGTTCTACTGAGACAATTCAAGAAGCTTTAGGAATAAGAAGTAGTGTGAGGGATGGAAGGAGGTCTGGCCTTCAGAAGACATCGGCATTTTATAAACATATATTTATTGTTATGCATACATACACACAGAGTTTATAAATGCATAGTTCATACTTCTTAATTATTTTTCTTAATGTTTGTAGCATATATACTTCTAGATTTTTTTCTGTACATATATGTATGTGTTTATATTTAACAGACTCTGTATACTACCATGTAAACTTGCTTTTAAGCTGCAAAGCTTGTCCATCCAAGTAACCAAGTATATTCCCACAGCATAATTTTGAATGCTTGCACAGACATTTTCTACTGATGATTTACTTAACCAAGTACCTACTGCTAAACATTTTAATTGTTTTCAGTTTTTTGCTGTGATGAACTTCCTGACAGGCAAGTCCTTAAAGACATCCATCATTATTTCTTGGAGATAAATGCCTAGAGGGAGAATTGCTGAGTCAAAGATCATGTACGTTTTTAAGGCTTTTGATATATATCACCATTTTGCTCTCCAAGAAGTCTGTGTCAGTATATAATCCTATATAAAAGGTTTCATTTTCCCAATTATTTTTCTAAGTTAGTCATCCCACAAAATACCTCTGCAAAATCAGAGAGCATATAAAGTAACATATGTAGTAGGTTTTCTTCTCAAAATAAATCAGTCCAAAAAGCCAGGATTTTAAGAAAGCTCACTTGTCTACAATTAGTCCTTGGTGCAGCCAATTAATTCAGACATGAACATTTTAAGCCAAATTTCCAGTCAAAGTCTGCCATGCTTGAGGAACTGTGGTTGCTCACCATTCTAAAATGACTTTATTAAAAATTAATGCATTTCTTTTTTTTTTAAGGTGGTAATTAAAACTAGCCTTCTTTAATGGCATCCCATTTCAGGTTCCTGGAGGAAAAAAATCCATTTCCTTTGACCATACCAGAAGAAGCTTAGCTGGTCAAAGAAAGTGAAAATCATAAATGGTGGATAGCCCTCATTACCACAGGAATATTGGTCCAGGTGTGAATTAGTTTGGCTAACGTGGGTGATCACCTACTCACATACCTCTTCAAAAACAAATCAGAACAAAAAATCTTTACAGCACACAGAACTTCTCAGCAAGAAAGAAAGTTAAGCTAAAGTTTTAAAATACTGCTAAACCACATCTAAAAGTTTAGATACTACAAGAGAGAAGTTAATGAGGCAGAAAAATATTCCCCAGTATATAAGCCCCCAGAGGATTTCTAAGAATGAGATCAGAGGCATACAAAATGCTAGGTGGGGATGGTAAGTGCTGGTTCAAGCTTCACTATGGGAAAGGACAGCTGAAGAGTGCCAACATTTTCTAGTGGCAATACAAAACTAAGCTGCTCTAGTCTTCTATGTGACAAGTGCCATGCTCAATGATGCACTCTGGTTTTCATCTTTCTTGAGACACAAAAAACTCAAATAAAAGAGAAAATATGCAAATACAGAAGTTTAACAAGACTGGAAAAAACCTCAACCATGTGATGTTCTAGTGGCCTTGCAATCAAATAATCATATTCATTTGGTCAATGTCTATGATTAACTCCATGAGAGAAGAGGTTTGGTTATAGGGCCAGGTACAAAAAAATATTTTCTTGGAGGATTGCTCTCTCTTATGTAACAGTGTTGGGTGAGCAAGTGTATAGAATCGTAGCTTTCAGGGCTTTCTGAAAGTCTGCATCTGTCTTGTGCTGACACGTATAGTACTGGGATGGATCATCCAGCCATCGATGGTAACACAATCATAATGTTCTGCTCACTTTTCTCAAAAAAAAAAAAAAAAAGCACTTCCAAAGTCAGCATAGTCACCTCAAATCAAAAAAGCCTCAGAGGCAAAGAAGCTGAAATGCTGAGTACCATAAAATGATGAATGCAAAAACTCCTCCCCACTGAAGATACCCAGGTGGATAAAAGGCACACGAAGGGATACTTCAGACCTAAAACCTCACTGTCAACCTCTGAGTCTTGTGGATTTTCCACCTCCATGGGCGAGGGAGAAAAAAATGAGCAGCAAGCCTGATGGGATTTGAAAATATGTGTGGCTGGCACGCCTCATGGGTCTGTTCATCACTGGCATCCTCTCTCTGGACTGTAACTTACTCAATGTTCGCCTGAGGAGAGTCACCTGGCAGAATCTGAGACTTCTGAGGAGGATGAGCAATTCATTTCCTATAGAGTGTCTACAAGAAAGCAAAGCTTTCAAGTTGCCCCAAGAGATCCTTCCACACAGCCAGCCTCTGAAGAGGAACATCAAGGAGGCCTTCTACGAAATGGCCAGACAAGCCTTCCACATCTTCACTCAAGACACGTTCAAACCCACTTGGGAAGAGACACACCTAGGCCAAGTCCAGGTCGGACTTGATCACCAGCTGCGGTACCTGGAGCAATGCTTGGAAGAAGAGGAGGATGGAAATGAAGACACAGGAGAGAGGGAAACGCCTCTCTCAGCCAGAAAGGAGACCCTCAGGAGACCCTCAGGAGCTCCGGTCCTCCAGCCAGGCAACCTAGAACTGAGGAGATATTTCAACAGGATAGACAGGTTCCTCAAAGATAAGAAACGCAGTCCCTGTGCCTGGGAGATTGTCTGAATGGAAATCAGAAGGTGCTTCTACTTCTTTCAGAAACTCACAGCACTACTCAGGAGGAGATAAGGTATTAATGTATTCTAAGAATTAAAATTCTGTTTCTCTCCAAAATCGTCTTTTCCTTCTCTTCCTCCTTCATCTTCTTTTTAAGGCTTGTTGTGCTGTCCCGTGGCTCCCCTTGGCTGGATTATTGGTGGTTTGGGTAATGGTCATTTTTTTCCTGAAGTTTGGCCTTGCAACATCGGCCACATTCACCTCTCCAAACAAGGTGATGCCTACCACCCCCTGGGTGATCAAGAGTCTTGTTAGGAAGTCCTGAAGACAGTTTTAGAGGAGGACTCGCCCTCCCATCTTCTATTCTCTGTTCTTCTTTCCTTTTGCTCTTGCTTTGCTCTGTTGCTTTGAACTCCCTCAAACCCATGGCCAGAGGACACGGCTCAGAGAATCCTGCAAAATCTAACACCTCAATGACTTAACTCTCTTGCTGCCAAGATTGTTTATTCTAGGAAAGTTCAGCATGTTAAAAGAGCCTGTACAAGGTCCCATAGACTTAAAACCATTCCTGTCTCCCTACTCTAAAAAAAAGAAAATAGAAATTTTGGACCCATTTGCTTCTCAGCCTGGTTTGGTTAAAATGATAGAAAGTTTGTGGGTTGGTATTTTATTACTGTAAGAGAGTGAAGATCCATCATGATATTAGATGGTTGAATGAGATGACCATTAAAGTCTCATTCAACCTTTAAGAGCTTATGATTCTAATACAAAGAGCATTGTTCGTTCCCAATACATATTATGCGATTTTGACACTTAAAAGCATGAAAAATACTGCAGAAAAGTTTAATATCTGTCTTTTTTTGTTTGTTTTCTACCTGAAATGAAATACCTATGGTTAGACTATGGAAGAATTTCACACTGGATTTTTCCCAACTAGAAGGCCACTTTCTTCTTGTTAAATAAACTAATCTTCTTACTAATACATGACACTTTAATATACTTTATCTTTTTGAAAGTTATTTTGTGCGTAGATTACCCAGATTATTTACTTAAATTTTCTTGCATGGCCCTTCATCTGTATTAATTCACCTTATAGTTGAAATGAATTTTCTCTACCTTTCTCTCTCCCTTCTACCCCATTTCAGAATCATCTATCTTCAAGCAAGAAGATTAACAGACAGATTGTGACTACCCAAATGCATCACAGAGGTATCCAGTTCAACTCTTGGAAGGCCTTTATTTGCTATTATTTTCATAGCATGATGCTAAACGGTTTAGACTCAAGATTCATCCATAGTTGAATAGTTGGATAGTTAAACTCCAATATAGTTATACTGAGAAAGTATTAAAATAAAACTCAGTTCAAAAGTTAGAAGAAATGTTTAAAAGAACAAGAACTAGTTGTGGATCACAGTATACTGGTTACCAGTAGAAGGATCAGACAATAAAACAACTTTATATCATCCATTTAGTAACAGTAACTCATCAGTAAGTGTTGTAAATTTTTAAAAAGCATTACAAGCTATAAAGGAATTGGGACATGCAAGCTACAAAGCAGAAGGTATACATTTGATATTTTCCATGAATTTCTCTAGTAATGCCTTTGCATGATCTCCTTAATGATTCTCCTGGGACCACGTCAGTTACTTTAGCAATTGGTGGTTGCAGTCTTGCCAAATGTTTGCAATAATGCAGAAGGAAAGAAAATCAGCACTTCTAATCAATAAAGCTTGTCTGATTGTACCAGCAGGGGCAGAAGTCACAATGGGATGCTTTTATTAAGAGCACCACTAGTCAGAAAAAGGAGAATATTCTCACTGAAAAATAGGTAAGGACACAAACTGGTAACATCACAAGAAATACTAACAGACAATATGAAAAATGTTTACTCTCATTTGTGATTAGAGAAATGTAAAAGAAGGTAATAAGATACTCCCCTCTCATCAGTCTGATAGATATTAAAAAAAAAAAAAAAGAGTGATAATGTAGAGTATCAGTACAGAAGAAAAAAATCCTGTGTATTGATAGGTAACTGGCACAAGTTTCCTACAGGACAATATAGCAATCTTAAATGTCATAAAAAAAAAAGTACATTCACCCCTTAGACCTAGTTATCCTATCTCCAGAAATTTATTCCATGTAAACAATTGGATAAGATTGTTCAGTCGAGCCTTATTTATAACATCCCTCCTCCTTCTGTTTTAATTTTCACCTCTCTGTATTTTTTATTTTTTCTTCAATGCTGGGGAGGGTTTTCTTCTAACTCTAAAATTAAAGAAGTCGTAGAAGTTTATCTTTCACTATAACTACCCTGTTTTCCTTACTGGAGTAGACTGGGACAGACATTGCCCTTTCACTTCGTTAATGATGCTTTTAGACCCTTCTTGAGCAAGCCAGGCGCTTCCTGCTTTTCTAGTGCTGCTGCTGCTAAATTTCAAAGGAATCCTTCCTTGGGGATTATTTTCATAATGAAGTATTTGTAAAGTGCCTTCTGGCGCTTCTAAGATTTTGCTTTCTTTCTTCTGTGGGTCCCACTGGTAACATCCAGAAATTACTGGAGAATGTGTTGTGTGTGTCCTCTCTGCTGACTTCGTCTCCTTTGTTTTTCTTTATTAAATGGAAGCTCAAAAGTTCCAACTCTGGAAGAGCAAACTCCTGACACTGTGCAGAGGCACAGTCTCTACTTAAAACCTTCCAGTAGGTACAAGATCATAGGTGGTCATACAGAAGCTTCCTCCCTGCCCTGGCTTGGGGCACAGATCAAAAAGCGAAGGATAAAAAAAACAAGAGCCTCCCTGAGCTTTCTTGGGAGAGGCACTGACTGTATGTCGGACAGAAAAAGCTAACATTAGTATATGTAAGGCTATGTGCAGGTATACATTCCAACAGGTGTATACACACAGTCTCCCCTCACCAGCTAAGCAACTCTGGGGGCACCATCTGGGGACCCTGCCTCTGAGAGTGGCTACTATGTTTTTGCCCAAGTTCTATCCACTCCCCACCCCCCACCCCCCGCCTCCGAGGCATAGTTGATTTACAATATTATATTAGTTTCAGGTGTAAGTCCCAGTTCTTTAATAACCCTCGGTCATTAGGAATAAGCACCACGTGTAAGCACACAACTTGATAGGAAAGGCAGAGTAATAACAGGGTCGTTATAATCGCACCGGCGCGCTCACAGGGGAATTCGGTCCCCAGACACAGCTTCGCAGGGACGGGAAACGTCTGCACAGTCAGTCCTGGGTCCTCCAGGTCTGCTCTTACCAAACGTTGAGAGGGTACCCGGGCTTTAAACTTGGAGCGCTGTGCGAAGTCAGGACCCCAGGTTCATTCTGGAGGGAGCCACTTCACGCCTATTTATAAGCAAAGTCTCCAGGCTTCCCAGGTTATTTCTACATCTCCACTAGTGGCTCGGCGGTATAGAATCCGCCTGCAATGCAGGAGACTCAGGAGACCCGGGTTCCAGAAGGGGACCCTTCCCGACATGGGCCGGGCAAATCCTCTGGAGAAGGAAATGAAAACCCACTCCAGTGTCCTTGCCTGGGAAATTCCATGGACAGAGGAGCCTGGCGGTCTACAGTCCACGGGGTCGCAAAAGAGTCGGACACGGCTGAGCCCAGCTCTGCACACACATCCTCCTTAAGGAGGGCGGCTCGCCTGCCCTTCGGCCCTTGGACACTCACAGCCTCAGTCTCAGAGCCTTAGACGTAGCTGTTTGCCTACCGGACCTGCCCTGATCCCGTCCCACCGCCTGGCAACCGGCCAACCACACGCCTTTAGGCGGAGATTGGAATCCACTGGAACTCACAGGAAAAAGGCACCCGGGACTCGGGCAGCACCTCGCTTCCACTCTCCCGCGAGCGGCACCTTCTGGATCTGCGCTCCGCAGCGCGCTAGGGATAAGATCTGAGAAGTGCGCCCGGGGCCACAGGCAGCCGAGGAGGCGGGGAAGGAACAACTTTCCCTCCGCCCTCTCACCGCAAGGCCCGGGTGGGGCGGCCCCGCGGGGGTCGGGCTCCTCGCCTTCCCCAGGCAGGCTCCCGGGCGCAAGCCGGCGGGGAGGCTGGCGTAGCGGGGCGGGGGAGGAGGACAAGAGGGGCTTCCTTGTCTCCCGAGCCCCGCCAGATGTTAGAAAGGCGAACAATAGGGGAAACGCCGAGAAACAAAAGGCCATTCGCCTCGCTCTCCTTCGGCTCTGTCGCGTGGTCCCTGCGGGGCGGACGTCTGGGAGGGGTCGGGGAGGTGGGTGAGGGGGGATCTTGAGAAGTCTGGGGTGTCGGTCTGGTACTTACTTGCCAGGCGCCGGGGGTCGGCCCTGTACCCTTCCAAAGGGGTCCAAAGGCAGGGAGGAGCAATCAGAGGAAAGTTGAAGGGTTTTCACCTTCTTCCTGAGTGCAGGGCAAGGGAGGGGCTGGGATTCCAGATGTTTGACAGTTGTTGGCCCAGGGGTTCCGAAGGATTTGTACGCCCTTTACACACCCTCTCCCGGGGCGACCCGGCCGACGCTTTGGAGTTTCCCCTTCGCAGCCCCCAGCCGAGCCTCCGCCTTCAATACCAAGACGCCCTAAACGTGGTCCCCCTGCCCAGGCGCACTTTAGTAAAAGTTTGTCTTCCCGCCACCCACAGTCCAGCATGCACTCTGCAATCATCTGCGATCCGGGATGGATTCGGGGACAGAGTCGTGCCCGCCCCCTCCTCCCCGAGAGAAGAACGAGTCCATTGATAGATCTTGAAAAATCAAGGCCCCGGAGCCCGAGGAGGACTCTCGTTCCAACCCGGGAAGGGAACGGGAGGAGGCTGCCAGAAGCCAAGACGCGGGCAAGGGTCTGAGGCGGATTCCAGCCCCGGAAGCAGGCGGAGGGCGGGCGGGGAAACGGGGTCCGCCGCCTCCAGCCCTCCTGTTGCACTCGCCCCAGGTGCGCCCCGCACCTCTAAACCGCCCGGGCGCGACCCGGCGCGAGCGGCTGCGAGCTGCGCCACCTCCCCTCGCTCGGAGCGAGCTCTCACTCACCGTGGGGTTTTACCTTCAGCCCCGGGGCCCTGTCGGCTCTCCGCGCCGGGGCAGCTGCAGGCGGCGCGAGAGGAAGAGGGTGAGCTTGAGGCAGGAGGGGCGACGCTCGCGGATCCAGCGAGGGGCTCCCGGGCCAGCGCGCGCGGTTTCAGCAAGCGCGCGGGCGAGCGAGCACCGGGCTCCAGCTGCCGCCGCCGCCGCTCCAGAGCAGCCCCCCACCGGCAACCGGAGCGCGGCTCTCTTGCAAGGGCGCAAGCGGAGCGGGGACCCCCTGGCGGCCGCCTTCGGAATGGCAGCTCCCTTGGGAAGGGACGTCAGGTCGCCTTCGGGTCATCGTCCCTCCGGAAAGAGGTGGGGAATGGACAGTCTGAACGGGGCTCCCAGCCTTGTGGAAAAGACATTGACTCTCTGGCCAGGGCGGGGAGGAAGCTATCAGATCAGAAAGGATGCGTTCTGGACCCAGCATGGTCACATCCACGCACCTAGAGAGAGGGAAATTGCTTACCTTCTCCAAGATTTCTCCAAGATTTTTTGACTTGTTGAAAATTGCTATGGACTGCCGGACAAAGAATAGCAGTAATCATTGGAAAATACTTCGAGATTCTAGCAAATTCACTAGAATAAGCTGAGAGTAATGAAATGAGCATGGACCTTGAATCCCAACCTACAGCCTGCCCCTTTCTCTTTGTGTGATCTTGGTCTGTGACCTCTAAACCTCAATAGTCTCTGTAAGTTTGGAAGAGCAGTGTCTACCTGCAAGGGTGGTGCTAAAGGATAAACTAAACACAGAAAGTATTCTTTGTTCATAGTGGAGTCATTATATATAAGTCTCCCGAGGCAGAAAAAAAATGGATCTTCCATATCTTTTTATTCCTTGTATAATAGCATCTTCATCCACATTGACTGCAAAGTATACCAAATGACGAGGTATTGCATTTTATAATTCTCAGTACACACTTTAAAGAAGTTTAGAAATATATTAAGTAGAAACTAGACTACATAGAGAAATATCCCTCCCCCAAAAGTGGTTTCCACAACTACCAAGTGAGAACCTCTAAGCCCACACTTTGTGTTTTGTTTTGTTTTTAATAATTTAATTTTTGCTGCACGCAGGCTTTCTTTAGTTGTGGCAAGTGGGGGGCTACTTTTCGTTATGGTGCACAGACTTCTTATTTGGTGGTATCTCTTGTTGCAGAATGCAGGCCTAAGGCTCCAGACTTCAGTAGTTATGGCACATGGGCTCAGCAGTTGCAACTCCCAGGCTCTAGAGCACAGGTTCAGTAGTTGTGGTACATGCTCTGAGGCATGTGGAATCTTTCTGGAACAGGAATTGAACCTATGTCTCTTATAGTGGCAGGCAGATTCTTATCCACTGAATCACCATGGAAGTCCTCTCAGGCCTCTTTGATAAGGGCACTAATTCTATTCACAAAGGTCCCTGCCCTTGTGACCTAATCACCTCCTAAAGGCCCCACCTCTCAACACCATCATCTTGTGGATTGGAGTTCAAACATATGACTTGTGTTTGGGGGCGACGCAAGCATTCACTCTAGAGCATCTTGGGTTACATCTCTTCTCCAAACCAGGTTTTGTCAGAACCCTGTATTGTACAGAAAACCAATCCCATCATGAATTGAAGTAGATATTGTTTCCCACTGACTGTTTATTATTCCTTATGCATATGTGTCTTAGGTTGTTTGGAAAAGTATTCTAAATGCAAAGAATGGGGGGAGGGGAGTGGGAAGGATTCAGATATCCAAAGTTCACCCACACTGATTGGATCCTCTCCATCAGACTCACTCACACTGCTGTCTTCCCCATCTCTGGGAAGGGCCGCTCCAACCTGTCAGTTGCTTAAGGCCCCTGTGGAATCATCTTTGACTTTTCTCCTTTTCTATTCCACCTCTACACTATCAGAAAATCTCACTGATTTTATCTTCAAGAGATACCCAGAAGCAGATCTCAGTCCACCACCTCCCCAGTTACCACCATGGTCCAGCCACAGATACAGGCATCCCGGAACACTGCAATAGCATGCGACCTGGTTCCTCTGCTTACTGCCTGCCCTGCGTCGGCTTTACTGTCAATATGGCACTAGTGTCGTTCCTTTAAAATACACATTGCATTTTGTCACTCTGCTGCTCAAAAATCCTCCTGGGCCTTCCTGTCTTAGTCAGAGTAAACCCAACACAAATAAGCATTCCTTTATCTCTGATTTTGTCTCCTCTTACTTTCCCCATCACAAATTCCGCTCCATCCACACTGCCCTCTTTGATTCCCCCAAATACCAGGTAAGCTTCTACCTCGACACTTGCTGCGTCCTCTGCCAGGAACACCCTTCACGCAGATCCTTCATGGCTAACTACTTCAGTTCCTTCAGCACTTACTCAAAAGTCACTAGCGCTCTCTCTTTCAAGTCTGTTTAAAATTACAATCAACTCCCACCCCCCCTCCAATTTTCTCCATTGGATTTATTGCCATGTGATATACATTATATGTCATGGTCTGGGCGCAAGTTGGAAAACAATTTCCAGACATGAGACAAAATGAAAGGGAAATAAAGTTTATTAGAGTGGGAGACACTGTTAGAACAGTGGGCCAGCTCAAGGGAGAACGGATGTTGAACTGGGGTCCTTAGTCCACTTTTATACCCAGGGTACAAGGAGTGGGATAGGGGTCTTGCAGGTCATTTGCTGCTTGGATGAGGCACGTATACTGGTGGGGGGATGGGGGAGAGAGTAAGGTAATTTCTTCTCCCTCTGGGGTAGGAGGGGAGACAGGTTATACTGCTCAGGAGGATCTGAAATCTGTTAATAGTTACAACATGGGGGAAGGAAGGACGATAAGGGTGTGGTTTTTCTGTTCCTGCATTCCAAGATGTTCCTTGGTTTTATCTGCTCTTTTGCCCTTGGGTCACCACATTCCTCCTTCTCTTTATTTTTGGGGCCAGCTTTTGGCCCCTTTTGATACCCTGCTTACATTTAACTATCTACCCATTTCCCTTCTCAGCCATTCGGGAACCCATTCTCTGAGGAAAAGGGGCGCTGACCACTCTGGCTTCTTCAGGCTGTACAGGGGCGTCATGAGGCTCTGGGTTCCCTTTGCCTGCTCTCTGTCAGGGTGCATTTACGATTTACAGAGGGAGATGGGAATCCATGGAATGATAAGGCGGTTTGTTTCAACATTGGGTGTTGGCCAGGGAATATTCTTGTTGTACTATCACTTAGAGATTTGTTGTATTCTAGAAGAAACAAACTTGACGAGAAAGTTAAAAGCACGTGGCCCAAAGATGAACAGAACTAGAAAAGCTTCTGAGGAGCTAGCCAGGAGAACCAGGGCGAGACATCGGTTCGTGTCATTAGTGTTTCTCTAGGCATGAGAAGATGCAAGAATTTGGGCTCATAAAATCTTTACCTGAAAACATCTGACTATCTGAAGGCCAGTTCTTCTGGGTTTTTCCCAGAGCACAGAGTGCCTTATTTCTGATCTCCACCGTGAATTCCTTTCAGAGGGTGCTGAAGATCAGCAGCTTGCAGTGGTTATAATGTAATCTTTGTAGAGGCAGCTGGCAAGTGCCACCTTCCAGTCAGCAGGGTCCCTTCATAGCCACATATTGGGACGACAGAGGATGAGATAGCTGGATGGCATCACTGACTTGATGACATGACTTTGAGTAAACTCCGGGAGTTGGTGATGGACAGGGAGGCCTGGCATGCTGCGATTCATGGGGTCGCAAAGTCAGACACGACTGAGCCACTGAACTGAACTGAACTTGGGGCATTTCATGGCCACTGTGTCCTGCGGTCCTGGGAAGGCTCATTCCCAGGTCTAGGGAAGATTCCATTGACAGGCCACTCAGTGTGCTGTTATTGGACCAGGCCTTGCGAGTCGCAAAAATCTCTGGACCATACCTGTCTTACTAATCTCTTGGTCCAGGAAAATATTCCCTCTTGTTGCTTCTTCCCGTATCTAGAGTTACATTATTACAATCCTTGATCTCATATGAAACTGCATATCAGCATTTTATCACAGGCTCAGTCACACATTTAGTAACATAAGAAACAATATTCTGAAACAAATGACATAGAAAATAATATAGTTGTAGCTAGCAGTTATTAGTAAGGTCATAAGTAAGAATTATAAGTCAAGAACTTTCATTAGGTAGAGCCCAGTATACCGCAGGTCATCTGACTTCATTTGTTAAATGATTATAGCCCGGTGTTAATCTCCTGGTTGTACATCATGGAGCATCTGATCTTTATCTGAAGATTGGTTATTGAGATAAGCTTTAGAAACAAACTTAGAGTGTCCTTTTTAATAACTTTATTAAATCTTTTAGCAATATAACGTAAGAACAAGGAACTATCTCAGAAGTGAGTCTTAGTAAACTCTAGACCTTAATTAACGAAAATAGAAACTCAGTTTAGCAATTAACAAAAGTTAATATTCAGTGAAACGTGATTTTTTTCAGTATGAGGGCATTAACCCTGTAGCCAGGGAAGGCTTTAACCCATCAAATAATAATGAGTTCTGTCAGGGAGCCAAGAAAAGCCAAGTGGCCATCTTGGATTTCTCATGGCCCTGAGTCTTTGATTTACAGCTATTGTTCACCCATTTTTAATTCCCTGATTTAGGAGTAGACTGTTGCCATGTTTGTAAGGACACCAGGATAGCAAAAGTCTAACCATGAAGGATGATTATTATTTTTTTGTAATTTCTAGGATATCTGTATAAGTGACATCAACCATACAACCTGAGAAGATTCATCACTCCTCCAACAACACTTCCCATGTAATTTAACATGTCAAATGGACTCAGATAGTTTAACATCTCTCTTTGGGAAGTTTCAGGAGCCCTCTGAAGCATCCTAAAGTTAGCTAGAAGTCAAATGATTTAGGAAGTGTTTTCAATAAATATCAAAAGGTATGTTTATAACACTCAGTCAGATAGGATCATATAAGTCATTGTGAAACAATAGGTATTCACTTAGCCAAAGTTAACAAAAAAATTTCAAAGGTAAACATAGAACAGATCACTTCAGAGGTAAAGAAACTTAAAATCCATTATCAAAGGCAGTTCAACATCTCAAGAAAACTTGTATTTATGCACAAAACTCTTCTCTTGGAGTCCACTTTCCATAAAACCTTCTTATCACTTTCTGTACCCATTACTTTGTTCTCCCATCCTGAAACAGCCATCTGTAAGTCAGACCAACTTCCTTTTCCTTCATAAAGTGTGATTTCATTCCTAATACCTTCTTTACTGAAAACACACATCATACTTTCCTTAAGCAACCAAGAAATGACCTTTATATTAGCATTCTATAGATTGGTGAACATAAATACCAGCAACAACTTCTTTAAAAAAAATTCTAGGGAACATCTCAGGATGGCATCAAACATTATTCATTAATAGTCCAAAATCTCTAGTTTCTCTGTAAGAGGAAGTTAGTGTTCAGTAATGAAAGTTTCAGAATCTTATTTTATTTGGAAATGACCTAGCTATTCAATAAACTTCCATCACTTAGTTTAGCACAACACTGGAAATTCAGATTACCAAAATCTGGAGAGACTGTTTTAGACAGACATTTCTAAATTATAATTATTCTTAATAGAGTTTGTCTAAAAGCTCATATCTCATTTACATTTTTTTTGTAGTTTCTTCACTCGAGGTACCTTCCTTGCTGACAAACTTGTAACAGATATAACAATATAACAATATTTAATTTATAATAAACCTAGGCACAATGAAAATATTATGCTTAATGTTAATGAAGCTTAGACATGTCTGTATTAGATTAGCAAACAAACATTAACACTAGATACATAATATTGAAAATTTCCCAGTTCACGTGAATCTGAAATTTATTTAGGTTAATTTCTCTTGTATTTAGAATTGTCTGATTTATAAATGCTTACTTTTCTTGAGGCCAATTAAATTAGAACTCATTTACAACTTCGGCAATATTATTAAAAAAAAAAAAAAAGACACACACTGAGACATACATAAATCCAGACAGACAGACGGAGATCTCATAATTTTCTGCTTGAGATTTAAAATGTCTTTTTGACACCCCCCTGTTTTCTTTTTTTTGTGGTTGAAGTTCTAATTTGCCCAAGGCTGAGTTCTCAGGCAAAGTGGGCTGTGTATTTCAAGGACATGGAAAGGGTTAATTTCAAGCTTTTCCCTAGGCAGGCCTTTTAAAGAGCTAGTTGTTTGTAATTGCATATGCCAAAAGAAATGGTTTTGCCATTTCCAAGAAAAAAAAAATTTCAGTTTGATCAGTTTTCTCTGGCGTCTAAAAAATATCATGGCCATCCTGTGTCAAAAAGTATTCTTTAGCCTTTGGTAGTCATAGTTTTATAGCTAAAATATAGAGCAAATAGTGCTCAAATTGACTCTGATATCAGGGGCAGATAAAAATCTTGGATTGTCCCTCTGGTGGGAAGTGAGGTCTTTGTTCCATCAGAAGAATCTGAAGGGTTAAGGGAATTTGCAGGAGTGGGGAAAGCTTGGTCTTTCTACACCCTGAGAAACAGGAGTAGTTAGAAGGGAATTCTTTAGAATGTTAGGAGAGTTTTTGATGCCTCAGGCTTTTGAAAATAGGAGAAAGACCTGAACCAAAGGAACCTCAGAATTCTTTCCTAGAGCTCATGTGGATATGAAAGATCAAGTAGGGGTTGTCTAGGAAGTCTGATGGAGAGAGACAGAGGGGGACCGGAGATAGGGGGGCTCTTGGGATGGCTCAGAGGCAACACCTAGGCTCCTGTAAATCAATCTGGACCAAAAGGGAAAGAAGTGAAAGTGACAGGGAAGAAGGCTGAGGAATCTGCCTTACGATCCTATTGGGGAGGCGGTGGCCAGGGGACAATGCTCTCTGCTTTGCTTCAACCACTATGTGCCTGACACGGGGCACAGAAGTTGTCTTGCTGGGGGTGGATGCCCTTGTGGCCTGATTCGTTCTGTGTCCACCTTGTCTTCACATGGGAGTCTTCATGTGGCAGGCGCCATAATGGTTTTTAAGTGCCTGACCTGTGCCCACACAACATTGGTTGTGTGGGCCTAGTCCTCAGGAAAGAAGAAGGAGAGACCCTCGCCTGTTCGGGTGGCAGCTCCTGGGGCGCAGAGAGCAGTGGGGCCCCGGGAACCCACCAGAGGGTAACCCCAGCCAGAGTTCCTCAGTGGCTTCCACAGCACTTGCCTGTTCGCAGAGGATCCCTGTGAGAAAGGAGAGGCGCGGAGGTGGGGGAAGAGACCCTAAGTTTCCCACATGGGCCACCAAAAATGTCGTGGTCCAGGCGCAGGTTGGAAAAGAATTTCCAGACATGAGACAAAATGAAAGGGAAATAAAGTTTGTTAGAGTGGGAGACACTGTTAGAACAGCGGGCCAGCTCAAGGGAGACGTTGAACAGGGGTCCTTAGCCCATTTTTATACCCAGGGTACAAGGAGTGGGATAGGGGTCTTGCAGGTCATTTGCTGCTTGGATGAGGCACATATACTGGTGGGGGGATGGGGGAGAGAGTAAGGTAAATATCTTCTCCCTCTGGGGTAGGAGGGGAGACAGGTTATACCGCTCAGGAGGACCTGAAATCTGTTAATAGTTACAACATGGGGGAAGGAAGGATGATAAGGGTGTGGTTTTTCCGTTGTTCCTGCATTCCAAAACCCTCCTTGGCTTTATCTGCTCTTTTGTCTTTGGGTCACCTCATTATATATACTGCCTGTAAAACTTCCCTGGTGGCTCAGAAGTAAAGAATTTGCCTACAATGCAGGAGACCTGGGTTCGATCCATGGGCCAGAAAGATCCCACTCCAGTATTCTGGCAACCCACTCCAGTATTCTTGCCTGGAGAATTTCATGGAAAGTGGAGCCTGGCAGGCTACAGTCCATGGGGTCACAAAGAGTTGGACATGACTGAAGCAATTTAGCACAGAATAGCAAGTGTCTAACACCTATATTCATTCTCTATGGATGCTATAACAAATGACCCAAAACTTGGTGGCTTAAAGTGATACCAAATTATTATCTTATGGTTCTGGTAGCTTAGATGTCCTACACAAGTTTCACTGGGCTAAAATCAAGATGTCAGCAGGGCTGCATTCCTGTTTTAAATTAATAGGGGAAAATCAGTTTCCTTGTTTTTACTGGCTTCTGGAGGCCACCCACATTCCTTGGCTCATAGTCCCCTTTCTCCATCTTCAAAATCAGCATGGGTAGGTCAAATCTTTCTCATATTGCATCACTCTGGCCTTTCCTGCTTCCCTCTTCTATTTATGGGGAACATAACATTGAAGCCAACCAGATAATCCAGGATTATCTCTTTATGTTAAAGTCAGCTAATTAGCAATGCTAATCCATCTGCAATCTAATCCACTTTGTAGTGCAACATATTCACAGGTTAGGGAGATAAGGATGTGGATGCCTAGAGAAGCAGTTATTTCATCTACACACTGCCTAGTTACTCTTCCCGCTAGGGTATAACTCCATGAGACAAGGATTTTTATCTGTTTGGTTTATTGCTGTCCCTAGACCAGTTCAATATAAGTATGGAAAATGTGTAGATACTTGCTATGGACTGAATTTTTGTTCCCTACTCCATGCCCCCTTGCCTGCTGCAGTTCACATATTGAAACCCTAATCCACAATGTGGTACTACTTGAAGATGTGGCCTTTGGGATGTAATTAATGTTAGATAAACTGAACCGGCATGGGAGGTGGGGAGGCTTGCCTGGTGGCTCAGTGGGTAAAGAACCCACCAGCCAATGCAGGAAACGTAAGAGATGAGGGTTCGATCCCTGGGTCAGGAGGATCTCCTGGAGGAGGGCATGGCAACCCCTCCAGTATTCTTGCCTGGAGAATTCCATGGGCAGAGGAGCCTGGTGGACTGTAGTCCATGTACTTTACAGGAAGTATCCCATTTAATTCTCAGAAGATCCCTATGTGGTAGGTACAGGTGAGGACATTATAGACTAGAAAGTTGAATTAACTTGCCTGAGGTCATGCAGCTAGAACATCATGTAGGTGGGTTATAGACTGGACAGTATGAATGAAACCCATGGCCTTAGCCCTCACACTCCACTGCCCCTTATCACATGGCAAGGGGAAAACCTGGATCTTGCCCTCAAGTTTCTTCCAATCTAGTAAAAATGACAAGAGAAACACAAGCAATAACACACACACACAAAGACTATGGAGTGTAATGTAGAAGAGGCCAGCATGTTTTTGTGGAGCGTAGAGACAGGATAGATTAATTCTGGTTGGAGCTGATTGTAGGCAACTGTAGGGAGGATGTGGCATTTGGGCTGCCCTTAAGGTGGTGGACATTGGTGGAGTCGGATGGGAAGGCTGTTTCAGACAGAAGGAGCCACAGGAGTAAGGATACCCGAACGGAGAAAAGTGCTAGATGTGTTCCAGAAACCAAGATTCATCTTGTTGGTACGGGGACTATGCTTGCAGTTAGAGGATAAGGGCTGGGATCCCAAAAGCTAGGCTAGAGATCAGGGGGATTTAATGATTTTGTTAACAGTTCTTAATGGAGAAAAATCACCTCAAGGAGCTTCCAAAATAATGTCAAAGCTGTAACTCAAAAGGCAACAAGCAGTAGAGAAAAATGAAAATCTTGTTGAATAAATTATGTTTGGAAACTGCTGTTTGCAGGGCAATCCTAGACCTACAAATCTGAGTTCAGGGCACAGCCTCAAATATAAGAGGCTCAAAAATTTCTAAAAGAGGGCAAAAATGGACAATGAGAACAACTGGCCAACTCCCAACCTTCGGATAAGTATGGTTCTCACCACTTCCATTTCATAGATAAAGGAACTAAGGCTGGAAGGATTAAGTGTTTCACCCAAGATGACACAACTACTAAAATTGAGACACTGAATCTGGATCTCATGACCATCAGTGTTCCGTGTATCCTGATGGGTAAGTGGAAAAGGCCACAGGGTGTATTAGTCCCAGATGGGGAGGTTGTCAGCTTTTAGGCTGTTTCACATCCCAGGTTCCTATGGGATAAGTCTGAGGAATTTGGATGTGGCCACTCATGAATCTCACTTCCAAGCTCTTCTAGGGAAAAGAGAGAAGCCAGAATTATCTGAAAGATGAAGTATAGAGAGACAAGGTTCATAGTAATTAAGAGAATGGGCTTCGAAGTCTGAAAGATCGAGATTAACTGTGTCTAGTCTCTCTGAGTCAGCTTACTTCGTTTTATAAAATGAGGTAAAGGACACATGTAATTGTATGGGCACAATGTAGGGCTGCATGGAACGTGCTTAGCAGAGGACCTGTCACTTCAAGTGCTGACAGGTAAGTTCTCAAAAACTTACGTCCTTTTCCTTCCAGTCATTCTCACACCACCCTCACACGGCCCCTCCCCCTGGAGAGTAAGCTGTCCCAGCACTCAGGGCGTGTTACATTCCACACTGAATCCAGAAGACCCACTGTCCCTTAGGGTGACATCTCCTGGGATTGGGAGCAAAAAGGGAATGTTTCTGGTGAGGTCAATACAGAATGAATAACACTCACATTTCTTGTCAAGTCAGTGCAGATTATTTTTCATCATTTTCAGTTCATGCTTTATACATACATTTCCTGGAAGAGGAAAGTCATGCTGGTCTGCACTGGTGTATGGGAAAAGTCCCAGAAAGATTCTGTGGCCAGATCACTTCATTACAGATTCCTCTGAGAGGGCACCAAAAGAGCAAAGAGATGTCAGAAGGGTATCACCATAGCAACGTCATAACAGTCAGATTGCAATAGAGTAAAAGTGGAAAGAGTGCGTATGCTTTGTCATTGATGAACATAGGCTCACAGTTATGTTGCCCTGGAGAGCAGGGCTCAGAGTTCAAGGACCACTCCAGTTCGGTTTGGTGAGAGGTGAGATTTGGTGAAAATTCTGTTCATTTTGGCCGAGTTATTGTGCACTCACCTGATTACTACAGGCGGCTTGCTAACAAACAGTAGGTGTTCTAGAGTCTCTCCTTTGATCCCAAGCAATGATGATTTGCAAGCCTAAGTGCCTATATAACAAATCAAAAGTAAGGACTTACCCACTTTGATTTTGTTTTCAAAATTCTTACTAGTCAGAAGTTTGGAGGGATTGTCTCAGTGCTTTATGAGCTCTGTGATACTAGCATTTATGTTAGCGAATTCTGGGTTCTGGAAATAAATGTACGTATTTCCCCCTAAGCACTGAAATAATGGCAATTCAAAGAAAAGTGTATATGTGTGTGTGTGTGTGTGTGTGGATAATGAAGCAATTTCAAACCAGGACAAAACTCTATGTTATCCATGTTGTTTTCAAAATGACACTGGATGTCCATAGTCATTTCCGCTGAAATGATACTCTATGATACTGTTCAAAGTTCTAGCAGCAGCTTAAAAAAATAAAGTGCAATTTAGAATCACAATGGATAATTACCTGCCTTCAATTCTATAGGCATAGAATGAATATTCTTTCCTAAGTCGTTTATTGAAAGGAGACTGTGAGCCTTCTTTCTGTTTTTAAGATCTGTTTGCACTTTTCATAGTGACCCACTGGTCTTCCAGTTCTTCCCTACTAGACTGGATTTAGGGTTTCTCATGTAATTTGAATCTTTAACGAGTGACTCTTCTTCTCATCAGAAGATAAGCCTGATGTTTTTGCTTGGGCCTGACACAAGCTGAGTGTGGTACACTTGTGGTTGGCCTCAGCACTTGAATAATGGAGAGAAACTGTCTCACCATTAAACAGATCAACTTAGATATGATCCAAGGAGGGATAGTTACCAGGAGAACCAGAAACTAACATAGTCTTCTTTAAAGACCCAGTAGTCTAGTCCCCCCAAATCAATTTAAGAGTGAGTCTTGAGCACCTCTCTCAAGTGGGAAAACGAGACCATCGTATGCTCAATGGATTTGGGAAGTCATGCTCTCAGAGTAGTTCATACAGAAGGGTATAGAAGGATAGAGAAGAGGCTGGTGTGTCACGGATGCTTCAGACTTGCTTACAGCCCCTTCCTTCTTCCAAATAAGAACATAACGTGGGTATCAGAAAGACTTTCTCTTGAAGAGGAGAAAACACTGCCATACCTTTGTGATCAGTGCCTACCCACTGGGTGGCCAATAAGTCAGTCATGAGCCCCTGACTACTTTGTAGGGCCAACCAGGAAGTTGTGCAGATATAGTTCTTGAATATCTTTGCAAAGAAACAAAAGAAACTACTGTCAGACTCAAGGTGCCATGGAAGAACTTCTTCCAAGCAACCCCTGCCTTCCCAGCATAAAAATAAACAAGGTTTTCCTTTTCCTATCATAATTAACGCAAGACACAAAAGCAAGCACATGACTCACCCTGTCCTACATTAGCCCCCAGCTGTTTCACCTACTCGGGACCCTCTTTCCTCAAGATTCCAATTAGATTTGATACACTGCTCAATATTAATTTCCTCCTAAGAAGCTACATCACCATTTGGAAAGCCCCTTGGGTTGAATAATTATTGAATTTCTGAATGGCCTCCAGCCAACCTCAAATGTGATATTGTTTCATGTCCAGTAATATGAAAAAGACTTTGCCCTGGGCATTGAATAGCCCTGATGATGCTTTTCTGAAGAAGCACAGCTCTCCGAAAGGGTTTCAGGGAAGTTTCATTTTAAACTGTCCCTGAGTCTTACGGTCTGCTCAGCAGAGTCCCCATTGGATTATTTCCTTCCTTCTTTCTTTTATTTATTCTCTCCTCTTCCCTCCCTTTACCCCTCTCTCTTCCCTTCCTCCTTTCTTTCGCTCCCTTCCTTCCTTTGTTACTTTGTTCCAAAGAAGATTTATAACAGGAAGGTCCCTCATCAAGATTTCCACCCAGCATTCCAGAAGAAGAAATCTCTTTTTTATAAAAATGGAATTACACTTCCATTCCCTTTCCATGGCTTTTTGCTTCCCTGGGTTCTTTTTTGTTTGTCTCAGCAGATGCTAAATCAGGTTTTCACTTGAAGTGGTTTCTCATTGCTACTGAAGTTGGGGCAGAGTCTTCACCAGAAACCCAAAAGAAAGCACAGGTGAAGAGTTGGAAGGACGTTAGAGTTGATTTGCTTCAGCGTCTAGTACAGCTCCAGAATTTTACAGGCGATGGAGGGCAGGGGATTCATATTTACTGAGTGCCTGGTATGTGCTAGGAGCTGTGTTGGGCATTTTCACTTCTATTAGCACCTCTTATCCTCACAGTGACCTTGGAGGGTAGGTATGCTTCATCCTCATAGTGGCTTTTCCTCTTTTTTCTTTCAGTCAGCCTGCTCTCTAACTCCAGCTTCTTATAGTTACCTCCCAAATAAACTCACTGTCCTGGAGTCCTTATCTTAGGCTCTGATTTGAGGGGAATCCAAACCAAGATCCTTGGGTTCCTGCTGGACTGGAAATGAAAACCGTCTTGCATGCTGATTAGTAAGGGAGAAGGTTATTGTCGTGAGGTCTCCAAGAAAATAGACTAACCCAGAGAGAAACCCTGAAGCAGAGGAAACAATTCCAAGCCAGGAACTCTGTTAAGAAAATTCCCCTTAAGTAGAGCTTTCTTTGAGAAAATATATGCAAAGTGTTCATTCAACATGTGTGGGAGACAGTACATCCCGTCACCGTTTTTCTCTTCTGAATAAATCTTCAATAGAAGTTCCCCTGGTCATCCTCACTTCTCTTTATCTGTCAGTCTTTCTTTTTTTAAAAAGCATTTCTTGGGCTGCGCTGGGTCTTCGCTACTGCTCTCAGGCTTTTTTCTCTAGTTGTGGCGAGTAGGGGCTTCTCATGTGGTGGAGCGCAGGCTCTGCGGTATTCGGGCTTCGGTAGTTGCGGCCGGATAGACTTCGGGAGCTGCGGCTCCTGGGCGCTAGTGCGCAGGCGCAATAGCTGTGGCGCATGCGCTTAGCCGTTCTACTGCATGTGGGATCCTCCTGCACCAGGGGATCAAACCCGCGTCTCCTGCGTTGGTGAGCAGAGTTTTTACCACTGAGCCACCAAGGAAGAAACCCTGTGCATCATTCTTAACTGCACCCTGGGGAATCTCAGTTCCTGCCGTTGGACATAATGACCTTTCCCCCTGCTCCTCACGCAAGGTACAAGACACAGCCATCCTTCTCTACCTGGAAGGCAGCGTAGAGTGTTAGCTGAAATAAGTTGTGGGCCATAGAGGCAGGCCAGGTTCTGGTCAGCTGGGTGACTAAGTCCAACAGGTTTTGCTGCAGAAACAATCTCCCAGATTCAGCGGCCGAAAACCCCAAGGCCAATGTCTTGCTCACATGATGTGCTTGGGTTTGGTGGATGGGGTTGGGGGAGGTTGTGCTCCCGCGGCTCCCGCAACAGAACCGAGGCGGCGGGGCAGCCGCTTTCCAGAATGCTGATGGTCGCTGTGACAGAGTGAAAAAGAGGCAGAGCTCACACTGATTTTGATCATTTTATCTGAAAGTGACCCATGTCACTTGCTCAAGGTGCAGGTAAAGTACTATCCAACTTTTAGGTAAGAGAAAAGAGAGAGAGAGAAAAGCAAATTACTTGTGAAAAATGTCTATTTGGACCATCTTTCCACCTACGTTTCAGCGTCTTTGTGGTGTACCATGGGGATATTCAATTTCTGAGGCTGTTGTGAGGGTTAAATGAGAAATGGCACATAGCCATTATTCTATAAATGTGGCTTATTTGTATGCCTGAAATATAGTATTAAGGCTTACTATAAATAATAGCAAGCTCTTCAACCTTTTTCTATAAATTGCACTGTCTAGTCTTTAAAAATGATTCCTGTGCGCTTTCTCTGAATTTCTCCAAGTTCTGTCTGTTCTGAGATGTGGATTCTAGCAGTGTTCTCAGTCTAGAAAGGACCTCACTACTACTAAGAGATGAGAGAGTACTCTATTTTTTTTGGGGGGGGGGAAGGGGAACTATTCAAATATAGAATGATGATCGTGATATTTAGTATTTATAGCAAGTATTGTTCTGGTATAGAGATGAAACACTGCAGAAGTTCATCAGAACAGTATGGGCCTCATTAGAAAGAATGCATTACTATGATGCTCAGAAAACTCAGGCTGGGTATGAAGTTACTAGAACAGCATGGGCTTGTTTGGCTGAGTGTGTTATTATAATTTCAGTGGAACCATTATCCTGTCAAGAAAACACATGGTAAAACCTGCAGGGGCTCCCTGTGACTGCATGAGAGAGAGTGGATGCTGGCTTTCCCTAGGGAAGGCAGAAGCCTGGTGGGGTCTGAGCAAGGGCCTGAGGCATAGCCTGTACCCACCGCCTGCCTCCTAGTACCTCATCATGCTAGCTTTTGGTTCAGAAAGCTAGCATTTTGAGTGTCTAGTCAGGAGACTTTCTCATTTTCCTTGGGTTGAGCCCTACCCCTCCTCCCCCCTTCCCATCATCTTTTCACATGATGGCCATCAACTCCTAGTTTTATAAGGTGTTCTTTATTCTGGCAGAATTTAGGCCAGGGACTTTGTGTTCAGCAAATGGCTTGGCTCACGTGGACCCTGGGGTTGTTTACGTGTTTTAGGACTTGCTATTGCGAAACCCTAGTTTATTTTACGTAGTGGGACTGCTTTTGCCAGAATGAATTCATTTGCTTAAGTTATTTTTAAAATGTGCTTTTTCTTAGCTTTTTGGAGAAGCTCTAGTCTCTTGTTTGTGTGGGTCTAGGCCAGAAAAAAAAAAAAAAACACCAAAAAAAAAAAAAACCATGCCAAGTCTATTGTTGGAAGCCAGGAAAAACGTCTAGCCAATGTGGATCAAAGGAGGTTCTCAGCTTTGAACAGAAAAGTCTCTCCTCCCTGAGTGCTGACTTAACACACTAGTGGTGCTAGTCCCAGGGCTGAAATCCTTGATGCTCCCAGAACCAAGAAGGCCCTGCAAATGCGTCTCAGGCTTTTCCTTCAGGTTTGCTGGAGGAGGCTTTCAGGATAGTCACTGGGAAAAAAGCACCTGCAGCCACTTGGCCCCTCCACAGTCCAGCAAGGAGACCACTGGAGACTGTGGGATTGTCGGGCCACACACCCACTACCTCATCCGGGCCAAAGGGGCTGATTCACCAAACTACCTTGCAAACAAATTTCTTTTGTGGGTGTGCTTTTACTTCCTTTTATAAAAAATATTTTATTGAAATATAATTGATTTAGTGTTGCATTAATTTCTGCTCTACAGCAAAGTGATACATATATTCTTTTTCATGTTCTTTTCCATCTTGGTTTATCACAGGGTATTGACTATATTTCCCTGTGCTATACAGTAAGACCTTGTTGTTTATCCATCTTATATATAATCGTTTGCATCTGCTAATCCCAAACTCCCATCCCTCCCCCTTGGCACCCTCAAGTCTGATCTGTGTCTGTGAGTCTATTTCTCTTTTGTAGTTAAGTTTGTTTGTGGCATTTTTAGATCCCACATATAAGTGACATCATAAGGTACTTGTCTTTCTCTCTCTGACTTCTTTCACTTAGTATGATAATCTCTAGGTCCATTCATGTTGCTGCAAATGGCATTATGTCATTCTCTTTTTATGGCTGAGTAGTATTCCATTGAATATAAGTACCACATCTTCTTTATCCATGCGTCTGTTGGTGGACATTTAGATGGTTTCCATGTCTTGGCTGTTGTGGCTGGTGCTGCTGTGGACATAGGGGTGCATATATCTTTTTTTTTTTTCCCCATCCCAATCCCTCACGCCTCCCTCTCCATCCCATCCCTCTGGGTCTTCCCAGTGCACCAGCCCTGAGCACTTGTCTCATGCATCCAACCTGGGCTGGTGATCTGTTTCACAAAAATAGGGAACGTTTCACGAATTTGATTGTCATCCTTGCACAGGGGCCATGCTAATCTTCTCTGTATCGTTCCAATTTTAGTATATGTGCTGCTGAAGCGAGCATTATATCTTTTTAAAGTATAGTTTTGTCCAGATAGATGGCCAGTAGTGGGATTGCAGGATCATATGTCAACTCTATTTTTAGATTTTTAAGGAACCTTCACACTGTTCTCCATTGTGGCTGCACCAATTTACATTCCTACCAAGTGTTGAAGAGTTCCCTTCTCACCACACTCTCTCCATCATTTGCTATTTGTAGACTTTTTAAAGATGGTGATTCTAACTGGTGAGAGGTAGTACATCCATAGTAGTTTTGATTCCTTGCAAACATTTTATTTCCCAACTGGTTTTTAAATATAACTCTTTAGGACCTAGATTCTTACCTTTGGGGGAATCAGAAACCCCTCTGAGAATCTGATGAAAGCTATGGCTTCACCACTCAGAAAAGTATATGTACATACAAACATTTGTCAGTGGTATCATTGGGATAACATCCAAGAACTCCCAAGGTGGGAGTGGGGGGCATAAATCCCATTGCTTCAGAATTGGGGGAAACTTCAAAACTGAGATTAGTGGTATGTGGATACTATTCATTCTTTTGGAACTTGCTGAGTTCCTGTTTCATGGCAGAAACTATGCTGGAAGATGGGGACACAGTGATGCATAAGACAAGGATCCAGCCTCATGTGCGAAGGCTGCAATTTAATGGAGACAAATCTAGAATAATTGTGATTATAATGAGTTAAATGTTATGCTAGGCCTGTAAGTATGGAAACCTCCAAGAACTCTGAATGGAGGGTAATTAATTCAATACATATTTGATAAAACATATTATGTGCCAGACAATTAGGTATAAGCTAGTGCACAGTGTCCTTGCCTCAAGGAGCTTAAAGTTTGGATGCTCTAAATCCAAAGTTGAGGGAGGGGACTGGAAGAGCAGGATATCAGCCACAGGTAGATCCTGATGACAAGTAAGTCCATCCAGGTGAAGGGGTGAGTATCCCAGGCAGTGAGGAGAGCAAGGTGGGTGGGGAAGCACAAACAGTCCGTCTCTACATGGGGATGAGTGGCGAGAGCAGAGTGGAGAGGTTTGCTGGGTCGGATCCCACGGGTCCCTCTGCTTCACCCAAGGATGGTGGGTTTTATACTGTGTCAAAGGTTGTCACTGAGGGTGTGTGTGTGTTTTGTTTTTTTTAAGTAAGTGAGTGAAGTTAAAGAGGAGATGATACTAGAAAGATTGCTCTGCTTTCTGTAGAGAAAATGGATTGGCGTGGGGGAGGGGCCTGGTGCCTAGTAGGTGAAAAGACGGGAGGGGGAATCTGTTGAGTTACTGCGGGTGAGCGATGATGAAGCCCTAGCAATGACCGTGGAGCTGGAGCGGAGAGATTTGAAAACCAGGGTGAAGCCTCTGGATAGTACCTCTCAGGTTGTGATAGATTCACACTAATAAAACAGCCTTGCTACTGAGGTGGTGTCCCCTAGAATCATGGCTGCAGAATTGCTGTGGCCTAATAATCAGATGTGGAAACTCTACATTCAGTTGCTTAATGATGCTAATGACACTGATTGTGTCAACAGTGGAAACTGAATCTTATTGTTCACTTACTCTGTGCCCTTACCCTTTCACGTGTTCTGCATGTATCAACCTACTTTTTTTTTAAAAAAAAAAACGACTTTATGATGTAAGTTCCATTATTCCTGTGGAATAGATGAGGATATTGAGGTAGCACAGAGAAATTCAATACCTTGTCCAAGCTCACACAGCCAAGAAGTAGAAAAACAGATTTGAAGTCTCGTTCCAAGACTCACACTCCTATCAAAACTACTGTTTTCCTACAATGACAGATATAGTGTCTTTTCCTGTAAAATTCAGTATGATCATTAAAGTGGGGGTTTTCAATTTGTTCTGAACATTGTAATCATAATAAAAAAGTTTCCATGTCACTCACATCCTCCAGAAACGTAGTAAGTGAGGTGCTAAGTCGCTTCAGTTGTGTCTGACTCATTGCAACCCCATGGACTGTAGCCCACCAGGCTATTCTGTCCATGGGATTCTCCAGGCAAGAATACTGGAGCGGGGTGCCAGGCCTCCTCCAAATAAGTGAGGTACATGAGGCAAAATGCTGGGCATGAGTGTTTTTGCAGATTCAGTTTCCAAAAAACAGAAAAGCAGAAAAAACAAACAATGGTGTTTTCGAACAATGAATGCTGTTTTCCTTTCGCCATAAGGGAGTTTTAAAGCTTGATAAATCTATTTAGCTTTCAAAGCATTCCACATTCCCCACCCACAAGCAAATGCCAGAAGGTGCCAGTTTGAGCCAATTCTGAGCTCAGGAATGATTTTCTCAATACTAGATCAGATTTCTTCAATGTCCATGCTCCACAAACAGATGCTTACCATTGTTCTAATGGGTCTGATGAAAACTGCTTAGCAACTTATCAAGCTACTAATGTAAAAAGAACATTTCAGCAAGAGATGAGGTAGTGAGACACAAATGCAGAAACAGAAAATGACGGGCCTTACTACTTTAAAGGGACTGAAAATCACTGCCTTACGATCTTTGAAATTTTAGAGTTAGGCTGTGTATAGGCTCAGTTTAATGGACTTTCTCGGGGGAAAAATGCTTCCAATTACATAAAGAAAGTAATTTCCTTATTTTGCAGGAACTAATTTTTTTGGAGAGGATAAAGAAAATAATGTTTAATAAACTCATTCACTGAACTAACTTTTTTGAAAGCATGCCCTTTGCCTGACACCATGCTAGACACAGATACAAAAATGAAAAAGGCATGTATCTTGTCCAGACTTTAGTAGTAGAGAAAGTAGTAGTAGAGAAAGAAAAACAAAGAAATGGTGTAACAACAAAAGAATGTACAGGAAATTAGAAGTGAGACAGTGAGAAGTGAGGGTAGGGGGAGGAACAGGAACTGTGTCTCAAGATTTTGGGCTTAAATTTGGGAGTGATGCAGAGCCATTAAACAGAGGTGATGATCAGAGTTAATTTTAGAAGGATCGTGCTGTTGTCAGTGTGAAGGTTGGGTTGCAGTGGGGAGATCAAAGGCAGGATCAGCTCCAATCTTCATAAAAAGCATTCCAGAGCATTCTGATACCTCCCTGGCTGTTCTCTACTTCACTTCCTCTTGTCCCCCAGACTTAAGATTTATAATCTTTAAAATGCTATTTACTTTCCACGTACTTTAGGTTTTCCCAGATATCTGTTATTGACTTCTAATTTATTTCCATTTACTTTGTATGACTTGAATCCTTTTATTGTTATGGAGACTTGCTTTTTGGCCCAGAATGTGGTCGTCTTAGTACATGTTCCACGTGCTCTTGAGAAGAATGTGTATTCTACCATGGATGGGTATCGCTGTGTTCTATGTCACGTTCATCAAATTGGTTGATAGTTTTTGTTCTAGTCTTCTATATCCTTACTGTTTAGTTTTTTTTTTTCTCTTAAGTCATTCATTAAAATTGAGCCTATGCATAATCTAGCTCTAAAATTTGTGTCTTCTTGTTCTAACATTGAAAGAAGTTTTCAAATCTCCAATTATAATTACAGATTTGTTAATTTCTCCTTATAGTTTTATCAGTTTTTACTTCAAGAATTTTGAAGCTGTTATGTAAACAAGTGTTTAGGATTTTTGTGTCTTTTTGCTGAATTGACCCTTTATTTGGCATTATGCAATATTCTTTATCTTTGGTAATAGTCTTCGCTGGGAAACCTACTTTGTCTGATATTAATATAGCCACTCCTGCTTTCCTTTGATTAGTGTTAGTATGGTGTATCTTTTTCTACCTTTTTAATCTGTTTGCCCTTTATTTTCAACATATACTTTTTGTTGGTAGCATATAGTTGTATCTTGTTTTTTTATCCAATCTAGACAATCTCTTCCTTTTAGTTGGGGTATTTAGAATATTTAACTCTTTTCAAAAGATAATTGGCTGTTTAAGCAAAAATTGACTGTTTAAGCTTATACTAATGCAGAAGTAAAACATGAGGCCACAACAGCACAAAGGCAAGAAGAAACAAATGAAAGTTTTTCATTGTAAGCTTCTTAAACCATATGTCAAGTACTGTATCACTTGAATGTAGACAGGTATGTTAAAGATGTACATAGTATAACCCTAAAGTAATTACTGAAATAAAACAGAGTTGTAACTAATAAACCAACAAAAGAGATAAAATGTAATCATAAAAAATACTCAATCCAAAAGAAAGCAGAAAAGGAAGAAAAAGAGAACAAAGAAAAAATGGAAACAGCAAGATGATATATTTAACATAAACATATCAACAATCACATTAAATGCAAAAGCTCCAAACACCCTGATTAAAAGGTAATGATTGTCAGATTGGGTAAAAGCAGGTATAAAACCACTCATCAGGTACTGAGCTAAGTACCTTACACAGTCTCATGAAATCCTCCTTAACAATCATGATGTTATCATCATGCCCTCATTTCAAATATTTAAAAAACGAGCCTCAGGGAAGTTAATGACTTCTCCAAGTAGCCGAGCAGGGCACTGCAGAGCTCTAAAAAGCACATAATACTTGCTTCATTCCCCTCCCTCCATTTCCACGGCACTGAATACCTGTTTCATGGAGCTGTGCCACATGACAACTTCTGTAACTGCTTGAGATGAAATCCAGTTTAACCATCCGAGTGACCATGGTCTGTGTACTGCATACACTTACTTGATCCCTAGTTTCCTCATCTGTAAAATGGAACTAAGAATACCTGCCTCATAGTGTTGTTGTGATGATAGATTCAGAAAGTCCAGTGGATAGTGTGTGTTAAATGGGGGTGGTTAACTGTTTTTGTTACTTTTAGCTGTACCCTGAAGATCACACAAGAAATATCAATTTGTACAATTCCGTGTCAATACCATACAATTCCATGTCAATACCGAACAGTGTTAAGAGAAATGTGATGTTCACTGTCTTCTTCTTTGACTTGCAGCATTACAGAAACAGATCATAGTGGTTACTGTCTCATTTCTAATTTTCAGCATTATATGAAGTTCAGGTTTCCTCTTTGAGAATTTAGCGATGCAATGAATCAATCTTCTTCTAAAACCTTTCAACTAAACTGTTTTATTTATGAATTAATTTTTTTCCTTGGAGTAAAAATGTCACTCTTATTTGTCTTCTAGATTGAAGGGTTTAGATTTCTTACACTTTCATATTGTATACCTATACTGGCGACCTGGAAGGAATAACTTCAGCTTAGGTTGTATTATTATAGTAGTAACTAAGAAAAAAGAATTCGCCCAAGCATTATCTTATATCTGCTATTTTAATATATAAATTAAAAAATCAGAATACAATCTTGGGAGTTAATAGACAAAACCAAACAAACGAACAAAAAAACACACCATATGATTCCAGCATCATATAGAACCTTTTAATATATTTTCTTTCAAAAGAGAATATCAGTAAAATAAAGGTTGTTTAGATACACCATGATTGTCAGCTAAGAAGGAAGTCAATCAGACGTTCAATATAGCACTGCTTTTCTGAGCAAATAACTGAGAGAGACAAAATTTCAGACATTTTATTCAAAATTCTCCATCTAGGAGGAAAGACATATAACAATGTGCACACATGCTTCAATAACTTATTTCACTGTACAACTTGCATCCCAAACAACAGTACAATAAATGAGCAAAAGAAAATAATTAGCACTTAAATATTCTAGCAAGTAAACAGCACTGAATACGGGGTTCAACAAGGTGGTATCTGTACACGGTTTCATGACTGAGCCATAGTGTCCCTCATCAGGTTCAGTGTGTCTAAAACTTGAGTGTGTGTCTAAAACTTCTACACCTTTCCTGTTAGTGATGGGAAAGGTTGGTAGGACCTATGTTGGTTCTGGTGAAATTCGGTGGGCAAGGGTGGAGGGGCTCTATCACTTTTCTCCCTTTCTTATACATATCTTTCCCTTTTATGTTATTTCCACAGTTTTAAATAAAACTATATTTTATGCTTGTGTATATTGTTTTGTCAATACTGTTTTAGCACAGAATTAGGTTAATTGGGTATTTTATAGCTAGCACAATGGTCCAAACACAGGAAGGAAACAAAAGAAATTGACCACTTAGTTCTGCCAAAGTAGCACCTAGTAAAAACAGCAGGTCAGTAAAGTTTCTCCTGCTAGTCCTTGTATGATGAAGGCAAAGAGACATGGCAACAACTCCAAAAACATGGGCAGAAATTTAAGGAAGACAATATTATTCTCGTTCTTGAAAAGAAATCTTACTAGTGAGTATTTTTCTATTCCATTTAATAATCTGAGTTATAATGATTACTAAATCAGAGCAAGACTATACAAGAGGAAAACAAGATAAAAATGAGTGACTAGGGAAATCTGAACTTCTTCCAAGTGATTACATTTTCCAAGGGGAAAAAAAAAGGCACAGGAGGTACACATTTCAGTTTGGCTCAAAAATAATGAAAAGTAACTGGAAAAGTTGGCAATAACTATGGAAACATTAAAATCCAATTCTCTGTATTTTCTGTGACAGAGCTCAACAAACAAACAGAAAAAAACACGCTGACTGTGGTTCACCATCATCGGGACTATACATAGTGCCTGACGTTTCTACCCAGACTGAATGCCGAGGAGTACGTCTGCAAAGTAGGATCTTAAAATTGATTTCAGTAACATGTATGCTTGAGCAATATTTTCTTTCTAAAACTTAATCTATGTTCAAGCTACCTTCCTTCTGTGGAGCTGAAAGAATCTAAATACTCTGGTTTGTAGCTGATTGTAAAAGTACTACAGTAATCCCACATACCAAGGAACATCAAGAGATGGAAAGTCAACTAGTCTTATGCCTGTGAAAGCTAACTCAGATATCACTCTGATGCTTGTAAACCATGAATTGTTAAGTTTCAAAAAACAGCAGTTGTGGTCAAGTTTATATCCTACATCTTTCAAAGACAGCAATACTATTTACTATAATTGTAAACATAATAAGTGTGTCTCCTAAGACAGCACATCCAGGAAAAGGTGCATTTATTTTAACTGTACCCCTGACATCCCTTACAAACTTTTTTGACAACTGTAGTGTAACTAACTGCCATTGCTAAGTAGGGCTCTAGAGCATGACCCGAGGGAGTCACCTTTCCCAGCATCACCGACCTACTTTAGCAGCAATTATGATTGTGACGAAACATTCTTAACAGCTTACACATTTAAAACGTCATTAGAACATCTCGTTCTTGGACACTGGTATAGAAAGGTCTTCCAAAGATAAAGGAGTGGAGGCCTGGCTTAATTTTCTCAGCCAGAGCCATTATTATGTTAAGATCGCCCTCTGCTGTTAAATCAAGGTCTATCTTCAGGTTCCGAAGCGATTTAAAGGGCTTTTTCCCCTTCTGCCTACAAATAATGATATAAGAGAAATTATAAGATAGAAAAGGTCCAAAGGGGACAAAATGAAAGCAATTAATGAAGGTTCTTCTTCCATGGAGGAAACTGACTTACGTATCATCTTCTATATATTTTATTAGCGTCAAGGCTTTTCTGTGAAGGACGAGCAGAAATTGTGCAAGGAAAGTACTCCTGAGAGACAGACCGGGTTTCAAATGAAAGACCTGCAGGAAAATGAAGCATGCTCATAAATATTTTGCTCCCGTTCTGCTTATCCACAGCATGGTTCTGCTGGTAGTGCCTGGCAGGTAACCCACGTTTGAGCAGCTCTCCCCAATCATCCATAGATGGACATACTGGAGCGGTCTGACAGTTCTGCTTCCTCTTTAAGAATGGACTCAAAATTGTCCTTCTACTTTAGACTACAACCATATTTATTTTTATTAAAAATCATGATATAGGTTACTTCTGGTTGTGTTACTTTGGCTTTTCTCTGCCCACATCTTCAAATAAAACTGGAGCTCCTAGAGGTTGGGCTGTGCTTACACTATGGTTTTGAGATATTCATATTTTTCTATTTTGAGGGGTGGGGGTGCATGGGTAGTGGTAGAACAATTTTATTTCTGCTTGGGAAGCATGGAATTACATGACTTTGAATTATCCCTGAACTTTGCAAACATGTCACAGATCACACAGACCTGGATCCAAAATTTCTAGTTAACAAGGATTATATTATTTCAAAGCTACATCTATGACAACTGTTTCCTGGCCTGATCCTTAGAGTGATATCATAACAAAGTCCCTCTATTTTAAGACATAAGACCCATATAATCTAAAATTTTCTTTAAAACATAGATCTTTTACAAAGAAACGAGACAGTAAGGATGCTATCATTTAAGTAAGTCTTAAAAACATTTTTTGCTTAATTAAGGCAAATACACAACATTTGTACAAAACGTCCCTTCACTAAAAGAAAACATCCTTGGGTTATAAATTAGTGCTTAGAAGTTATTATTTAAACTGGGGGATGCTGCATCTTCAATTGTTAACATACAAACTACTTTCCACAAATAATTCAGCAGAAAAATAATTTTGACACTTTAGAAAAATCAAGAGATAAAACTGCAAAAGGAGCTAATTCTATAGGCATTGTGGGATATATTGAAACAGAACACATGTCATATCATTCACTCTGACAATCTCAGGTTTAACACTTACCTGATCCAGGAAGGCTTTCACAAGAGTGTCTCTATGTAAGACATCTTGAAAAATATTCCTACGAAGAAAACAGACCAAATGTTGACATGGCTATACAAAGCTGTTTTCCACAACCTCTCACACCAACCAAACTAAATTATTCGAAATGGGATTATAAACATATTTATAAGAATTACATAAATAAATACAATAAAATACAACAAATAGATTTGGAAATACAATAAAATAGATTAATACACTCATTTTAACTCAAGGATACATTTATCTATCTATTACTGGAGTCTGTCAGGCCACAATGTAATTATTTTCTTTTTAATATTGTAAGCAGTCCCAGGAAGGGTATGTACGTATCTATCAATGTATTGTAATACCTCACCTTATAAAAAAATATTGAGAGCCTTAGGCAATTGGTAAATGCAACTACCAATTCCTGCCATCTCGAAAACATAAAACAGCAACAAAAATAAATATACACCAATACCATTAAAAACCAAAACAACATAAAAGGTTAACTTCATGTACTAATAACTCCTAATAAGCGGTTTCGGAAGAAAAAAAGTAAGAGGATGAATGTTAGGAAACATTCAAGTGGGAATAAGGAACACACACAGATGATTATCTCCAACATCTTGCCCACTGGGTTTGCATCCACCAGCCCATCATCTGGTGAGGAACATCAATCAGCTACCTAAGAAAATGTTAGCTACGTCGGCAATGAGCAGAGTCAGAAATTAAGTTCCAATTCACACCTGAGATAATGTTCATCTACCATACAACTTAGGATATTGTAGGCACTTTAAAAAGACTATCTATTTCCCAGGTCCCAACCCCCTTTGATCTTTCTCTTCTTCCTTCCCTTTTCCTGCCTTCTACTTCGCTAAGGACTTTACTGGGATACTAGGCTATACTCAAGTCAGAGGGGTAAAACAACATTTACTAAGGTAAGCAATTTTTAACTGAAAAGAAACAAAATAGTAGGGATCATCATATACCTGATAGAAATAGCAAGAAAGAGATGTGTGTGCAGATGTAAATAGCAAAGTACCTAAAACTTCCTAGTTTTAGAGAATTGGGTGTTCCCTACTACAGAAGAAGGAAACTCAGAAAAGGGGAAAGAAAAATCAGCATTTCACAATTACTGGCTGTTCAACTGGTGGCCAGTGTGGATACTGACAGCACCCATTTTCTGGCTTTGGAGAGAGAATTTAGCTATTTAAGTCTAGTGTTCTGAACACTTTATAATTTGATTGTCTTGGTCAAAAGGGAATTAGATGAAGCAAAGTGTCATAAAAAGAGTATATTCAGTGACTGATTTTTCATGTTTAGGCAGTGAGTGAAATTATTTTTAAGAGTTAAAATTTAAAACATCTTAAAATTAAGTAATATTCTTAAAATAAACTGAAAAGTAAAATATGTCCATAAGACATAAAAGTGAATAATACATCGATCTAGAGTTTGAAAATATTATTTTTTGGATAATTTTATGTTTAGAAAATTAACAGCTGAGAACAATTTTTCAAAGTTCATGACATTCTTTGTTATGATCAGCAAACAAGAACAAGTGGCTCATCAAAGTTTGTCAAATCAGCGAAGCCAACACAACTGGCTAAAATGAGTAAGACATATTAAAACCATACATGTATCTCCTCTAAAAAAAAAATTCCAGAACTTCAGATAAAGTTCACCAAATTCCCCTGAAAGAGCTCTGCAGCAACCTACCAAAGAAACAGAAAAAATGGACAGCCAGGAAGAGCTGGTTCCTGAGGAAGCCATCTTTCTGAACCTAGAGACACATGAGACGGGATTCCTAGGACACGGTGTTCCTTTGCTATGCTTGTGGGCAGCACCTGATCTCTGACTACTGGCGCTTCCCAAGTCTGTTGCCTCAGCTCAAAATTCTTCTGTAAGACACAGGATAGGGTTGCTTGCTCCAATTTTACTGCTGCCCTATCCACTCACACCTGGATTATTTACTAGTCAGTATTTACCGAGCACATTCTATATGCCGGGTATAGAGAACCATGATTGTATACAACAATTTATTTTCCTGATTTCAGTGTTTTTTTCAGTTATTTAAGTGTTTTACAGTTCAGATTTCTTTTTTATTTTTTCCTTAATTGGGTCCACATTCAACATTTTATTATTACTTTCTCTGTTAATTTACCGATCAGACCTTATGGTAAGAAATGAATAACACAATACAAGAGAATATAAAAGAATGCTCTATTAATGTATTTTCACAGTTTTGCTGTATTTTATATTTATATATATCAAGGGAAAGAAAGACTTAGCAATACCTCCTTGGTTTAGTCAATACATAAGCTTCTTAATGACCTTTATACACTAGTCTATAAGCAATGGAAGGACCTGGGTCTGGGGCTGTCTGGGTGGCCACCATTAACCACAACATCACTGATTCAATGGACATGGACTTGGGTGAACTCCAGGAGCTGGTGAGGGACAGGGGAGGCCTGGCGTGCTGCAGTCCGTGGGGTGGCAAAGAGTCGGACAGGACTCAGCGACTGAACAACAACAAACCTTAGCACCTTGTAACTAGGGGCTCAGTGGATATCTGTTAATTAAGTACTTAAGTACTTATTTTTAAGGACTAATCTAACTTAGCTTATGGCAAACACAATCATACTAAGAAAAATAGACATTGAAGAAAAAAATGCTTGATTCACCAAAGATTTCTTCGAGCATAATTAATATATGCCTTCCCTTTTAAACACTGGATTGTGTGTTTCTACTCATGAAAGACAGTTTGCTAATACTGCTCAATGACAACATCGGAAAGCAGGGCACGACGTACAAGTCGGGGGTAAAGCTTTCATCTGTGTAGATGAAGGTGTCCTGAGCCACGTCGTCTTCTGAAGTGGCTCGCCAGAACGCTGCCAGCTCTGAGCGCATGTATCTACGCTGATTGTAAATGTGCTCGTGACAGGGCGGCATCTGCTTGACGGCGTTGACGTCCACATCGATGTGTGTGCTGGGGTAAGGCGCGTACATGACTTGCCGGAAGGGAAGCACAAAGCTTCCGGTCGAATCCTGTCAGGATGAAGAGAAAACTGTCTTTTACACCAAAAGATAGGAAGATTATCTTTAATTTAAAAAACTGGCTTTCACTTACCAAGTTCAGCTCTAGAAATTTATCCCAGAAGATGAATCATGGTTGTGTGTCAGGTTTGAGTGACGTGTGTGCTATAGCACTGGATTAAATAGTAAAACATCAGAAGCAACTCGAGCACCCAAAAAGGGAAATAAGTATTTATTCATTTGAATAAATGAAAGTAATTTATTGTTTAGCTGCTAAAAATTAAGTTGCCAATGTTTATGTGTTGATACTGAAAGATGTTCATAATATATTGTGAAAAAAGGAGCTTAAAACATGAAGAGTATAATCTAATTTTCTGGCGGGGAAAGGGGAAGATATGAAAAAAATACAGAAGAAGAAAAAGACCAGAAACATATATGCCGAATATTAATAGGGGTTATTCAATGGATTACGAGATTACAAGTGACTTTTTATATTCTTGGTTATTCATATGTTCTGTTAAGTATCAGTTGAAAATGCATTTTTTATAGTAAGTATACTTCTTTGCAGGTATAGTCAGTTGGGTAGTCAGTTGCCATATAACAAGTACCTACTGTTATAATATCAAAGTATGCTCTAAACGGCTATACAATTTAAACTTGCATGGAAAATTCTTAACAAACATGTTTTCATTAAATTGTAGTTTCAAATTCTCTGCTATGCATTTGGTATAGGTCCCTTTAATGGATAAAATTATACAATAAGTGAGAAGATGCTGAGGAAATAAAAGTACCAAGTACCTCATTATGCCTTTGATAGGATAAGTTCTAATTTTCAGATCTGTACATATCAAATAAAAAATGAGTTTCCCTTAAGTAGTTTCTATATTTAAACAATATTATTCTGAGCTCAGAGCAAGCATACTATTGAAAATGTAAAAGCTGGAGTCAGATGGGTGCGGAGACGCTTCTGGAAGTAACATTGCGATGGCTGCCCAAGGAGAACCCCAAGCTCAGTTCAAACTTGTTTTGGTTGGTGATGGTGGTACTGGAAAAACTACATTCGTGAAGCGTCATCTGACTGGTGAATTTGAGAAGAAGTATGTAACTACCTTGGGTGTGGAGGTCCATCCTCTTGTGTTTCATACCAACAGAGGACCTATTAAGTTCAATGTATGGGATACAGCTGGTCAGGAGAAATTTGGTGGACTGAGAGATAACTATTATATACAAGCTCAGCATGCCATTATAATGTTTGACGTAACATCAAGAGTTACTTATAAGAATGTGCCTAACTGGCATAGAGATCTGGTACGAGTGTGTGAGAACATCCCAACTGTGTTGTGTGGCAACAAAGTGGATATTAGGGACAGAAAGGTTAAGGCAAAGTCAATTGTCTTCCACCGAAAGAAGAATCTTCAGTGCTATGACATTTCTGCCAAAAGTAACTACAACTTTGAAAAGCCCTTCTTTTGGCTTGCTAGAAAATTGATTGGAGACTCTAACTTGGAGTCTGTCGCCATGCCTGCTCTTGCCCCGCCAGAGGTGGTCATGGACCCAGCCTTGGCCGCACAGTATGAGCACGATTTAGAGGTTGCACAGACAACTGCTCTCTCGGATGAAGATGATGACTTGTGAGAAAGTGAAGCTGGGGCCCAGCGTCAGAAGTCTAGTTTTATAGGCAACTGTCCTGTGATGTCCATGGTGCAGCGTGTTTGCCACTTTATTATATAGCTAAGCAGAACATGTGCTTAATCTTTGGATGCTGAAGGAGATGGATGGGCTTTGGAATGAATGTGGCACTTAAAAAAAAAAATACCTTCATTTTTTGGACCTGCATATTTAGGTGTTTTGGAACACAGTTGTTTCCTCCTTGAGTTTCAAATATAAGACTGATGTAGTCACATGACAATATTGAGAGGTGGAATCTTGTTTGTTACTGTCATTCCCATTCCTTTTCATTTAGAATCAGAATAAAGTTGTATTTCAAATATCAAAAAAAAAAAAGAAAATGTAAAAGCTGAATATAATTTTTACTTGCAACAATTTTTAGTATTTTTTCTTTCATTTTACCATGCCTATATCCTCAAGAAAGCAATCACTCTGAGAGACTCACATAATCATTAGGAAATCTACTTCTTCATATCTCTGATGATAATTGAAACATCAATAATAGATTCAATAAAGCGAGTAAGGATTTCCCATAATTATTGAAAATAATTATTAATTTATATTTATCTGTTTTGCTCCTTGAAAATCAGACTCAATAAAGAAAAAATATAAAATAAATTTTTTCTTATATATACATACACACTGATATACAGAAACCACTCAAATCCTATACACTTTTTTAAGACAGGAAGCAGCTTAACATTTCCTTTTCAGTAAATGAATGTGCTACATAAAACATAAAATGGTAACACAAAAATTCAAATCTGTTCAGTAAATAAGAAATGTTCCCATTTTAGTTGTGTAAACTGATTCAAGCACATTAAAAAAAAAAAAAATCCTGAGACCAGACAGGTATGGGAAACCAAATAGAAACACAAAGCTATTCTGTGATGTTTTACTGACACAAACTATAAATTTATAAGATATACACTCCATGCTCAGACCTGTGAAAAGCATATCATCTCCTTACCATACAAACACAAGACACATTAAATGCTAATGTTCAACATATATTTATAAAGAATCTCAAACATGATTTTAAAAGAGTTGGTTTCACTTGTGATAAATGGAAACTGTACCTTTAGTAGGCCTTGTACAAAGAGCCCTGACTCGTATTTAAATGATGATTCTGCTTCACACAATCTGGAGCATTTTCTCTCTGCTGGAGTCAGAAAAAGGCATAATGTTCTTACTATCTGTAAAATGAAAATATTTTAGCATTAAAATATGGATAAAAAGGCCACTAGTTTGCTTAGGAAAGAGACCTGAATAGAAATTTCAGGTGTTGCTTTCAATAAAACCTATTCTGAGAAATAAGTATTTCTCAGTAACCTGGAATAGTTTATGGGATATAACAGCTGTTGCTTAACTAATAACAAATAAGCTTGGAAAATGTTAGTAAAGTTAACTGTATGGTATCTCAAAACCATTACTATTTGAATACACACTGTGACTCTCTAGGTAACTGATACAAGATGCAGACTTTCTCAAACTTATTTTACCATGGAAACCTTATTCCTAATCTTCTATGAGGAAATAATGACCTAATATAATTATTGATTACATAGCCACCCAGCAATAATTTGGATGAGAAAACTAAATGCAGTTAAATTAGGCAGAATTATATCTTCTGTTTAAAAGTTCTATATGTGAAATCTCATCACAATGAATATCAAAGAGTTTCTAAATCCTTGAATAGAGTAAGAATTAATTCTATCAAATTTAATTTGAAATAAGCAATCCATTTGGTTGGGGTTTAGAAACCTATCATTCTGACAAGATTTGATCATAGATCTATTAGGAAAAAATAAAAAGCCATGTAACTATCTCAGAATTCAGATTATATTCAAAGTTTTTACATTAAAATAGTGGTTTTTAAACTAGTGATTTTTCCCCCTCAAATTAAAAAGATAAAAGAGAAGCTATTAAGCTAAAAGAGGATGGTAGATAAGAAAAATGTTTGTAAAATATAGAACCCCAACCATAGAGGCTTTTTCTTCCCAAGAAGCAACTGGGAAGGGTAATGGAACCTGAAAGCTTTGTAGGACACGAACTGAAAGCCACCTTCTTGGGGCAGCAGAGATAATAATAAACCACTAGATATAATATAATAACAGGTAAGTTAATCTGTCATAAATGGTTATATCAGAAATATAATTTTGGTAAATCAAGGGTTGGGTAAGTCTACAGGGAAGCTTATCACAGAAAAAAAAAATTTTGAAATTATTTGTCAAGCAAATAATCATTCCTAACATACTTCTTGTGTAAAACCTGAAAAATTAGGTTTGCTTAAATTGATAAGCTACATACACTTATCTCTTTCCAATTACTGATCAGTGAAGAAAAGTACAAAAACCCCTTAGTTTACTACCTAATGTTTGGAAAGGTTCATGGATTCTCATACAGGACTAAAGGAGGTGGTCACAAATGTTGCCATAAAACCTCCAATGACCACTTACTAGCAATAGTTCCCTAAAAGGAAAAGACTTAGAGGGAAAAGCAAGGTAATGAAATCAAGATGAATGATGAGATACCATTTCTTTGGAATTAGTACCAAAAGAACATGGCTATCTTCATATACATTAAAGATAACATCAGGAAATAGAAGATAAATATTTTTAAAAACATCTGATTTTAAAATATTCTCAAAACCATTTATACAATACTGAGACTAGTATTTATAAATTTTCATGATGAAATTGATAAATGACTTCCTTTTCAGATAGTTTACTTTAAACTTATTTTTGCCATAGGGTGTCCCAGTAATTTGGTCAGATTACATTGCTTCCTAATATTATAAGATCATCTTGATTGCAACCTAACCTTTAAATAACAATCCACATACATTAGCAGTATTAAAAAATCAGATCATTTGCTGGATTACAAAATAAATTACCTTATTTACTTTCTCTGCACTGCTACCTACTACAACAGAGCAGCCACAAGTTTGCAAGTGTGAGCTGATAGCACTGTGAATTGAAAAAAAAAAAAAAAGGATTAAAAAAGTGTTGACTGTAAAATAATTTCACAAACTAAAAAAAAAAAAGACAAGTGAACTTCAAAAAACTTTGAATAGCTTTAAATGATGGACACCAAAGTTTTGATCATAATGCCATCTTTCATTTCTATAGTACTCTGCATTTTCCACCACATGCCTTTCACAGATTCTATCTGAACCTTAAAACAATGCAGTTAGTAAAATATCACTGTTTTATAGTGGAAGAAACTGCGGTATAAAGAGGTTAAAGTGGTTTGTTTAAAGTTAAATGTTAAAAAATAACATCATTTTAACATGATGTTAAAAATAACATCATGAGTGGCTGACACTGAGCAGAATCAGGACTAAAGCGCTTCTGATTCCAGCCATGTAAGGCTTTGAGGTTAAACACAGGCCTTTAAGACCCCATCATGAGCCTACAGGAGAAGACTGCAGACATAAAAGCAAGGACTTTATCCTTTCATTCCTCATTTTTTAAAACAAAATTTCATGATAATCTGTAATTGTAAAGAAACACTCAAGCAGAAGATGAGATTATAAACGCAGGCAGAGCACTTAGGGGACTAACATGCAAGCATTCAATAAATACTGGCCATTATCATTGTTATCATTTTTCTTAGAATAAATAAACAGAAAGTGTTAGCTATTTGCTATTATTATGTGCCCATATGTGCCATGCACTTTTAAATGCCCAATACGATTCATCTCACTCAATCTTACAACACTCCTATGAAGTAGGTAATATTGTCCCATTTTATAGATGAGGAAAAGCTCACGTAGCTTGCTCAGGGATACACAGCAGCAAGCCAGGATGCCTGATTTTAGAGCTCACACTCTAAAATCTACTGTGACAAGGAAAGGATCGGTACAAATAGGAGAATTTTCTTTTCTAGGCCTAAGTATAACAACTTAATTAGAAAGCGTTCTTTAATGAGAAGAAAAACAAGAAACCAGAACCAGACAAGGGTCCAAGAATTCTCATCTAGACACTTGGGAAACTCAGCTTCCTTAAATATTAAAAAGAGTCGCATCAAATGCATCATAGGTATGTAATAAGTAAAGAAGCAACGCAAAGCTAAGCAATAACTCAATCGTGCCTTGCTGACCCTAGAATAATCTAGTTAGGCATTCTCTTATTATTCCCTTCCTTCCCAATCTTGTCACAGGTGAGCATAAGATCTGCATCTGCTTCATCCAGCTTTTATGAAAAGAAACAACATTCTTACTTGAGAAGAAAGCCTTCATGGCAACTGTCACCAATGTCATCATCATTGAGAACCGTATCAGCTATCTAAAATGCACCAAAAGGAAAAAAAAGAATATTCTGGCTGTTAACAAAACGCTGAAATAAAATTTTAATACATAAGTTTTCTGAAGTCTAGGTTTAATATGACACATTGCCCTCATTTCTGAGCATCACAAATCCCCACAAAACAATCTGTGTCACCGATGGAAACCTGCAGAACAAATGACGCGCGAGCTGGTGAGACAGGTTAAGCAGCCGTTTTTACAAGAACTACTTCCTCTTCTGAGCTGCCACAATCAGGAAACAAATCTTAATTACAAAGTCAGGAAGCGGCTAAATTAGTTGCCTAAAGATTTCTCTTCACGTCTATAGTGTGTAATTCTTAATGTCCTCAACAAATGAGCAATTAAGGAAATCACACTAGTGAAGATAAGGGAACTTCCATTAGCAGCTAGTGATCTGTACACTGCTTTCTTACAAAAAGTACTGCACTAAACACTGATTGACTCTCTAAGGTCTGAAATTCTCATACTTCTAGGAAATATAAAAGTGGACAATTTAACTAAATAAATTTATCGTAACTACTATTACTAACCAAAAAGTCTCTGCTTGGCCATTAAATTCAGGATTTTAAATGTGTTTGTTAAAGTGGCTCATAATTCATCTGAATGATATGTATGATAAAAACGTGTACTACTAAAATTAGAACATTACGAATATATGTAATAGTAATATAACTTAGGGGAATTAATAAATGGTACCATTGCTCCGATTTAACATGACAACTGAGGACTTACATCTATTTCTTCAGGAACACTGTGTGATTTCATAGATGAAAGCAGTTCCATTACAGGAATGACTTCTCCAGTAAGCATTGGAATAATACTCTGACCCTGCACAAAAAAGTAAAATGAAGTGAAGAAAATCACACAATATAGGAGGAAGTTGGCAATAACAAATCAAAAACGGAAAGCAAAGAATAACACCCTTTAACAGAAATACTTGATAACTCATTCAAACACTGGAGGAGGAAATGGCAACCCACTCCAGTATTCCTGCCTGGAAAATCCCATGGACAGAGGAGCCTGGTGGGCTACAGTCCATGGGGTCGCTAAGAGTCAAGACACGACTGAGCACCTGAGGACATACATTCAAACACAGCCTCAAACAGTGTCTACTCCCAAACCTTTCTATTTCTAAAAGTCTTATGTGCTATTTAAAACTCCTTTTCATTCTTCCAGGAATAATTTTTTTTAGTCAGAATGGAATCATTGGTTTATCATTTACATGCAATAATTAAATCAGCACACCAAATTTAGAAAGAATCTCCTTTGCAATTTTATTGTGAGATATAAGAACTGTTGTTAATCAAAGATCATCGACGCATTTTATATTAAAAATGGGGAAAGACAAGCGTAAAAAGGCTTTAAAATTCTCAGTAGATAACTCAGTAGTAAAGTTTGAGTCAATACTCAATCTCTATATTCATAATAAGGTATAATCTACCCAAATCAAAGTCATAGCATGTATTTTTAAGAATCAGTAAAGAAGACAAGTTTCCTTTAGTGTTCTTTCAAGGTTATACTATGACTGCTTACATCTCAAAAATGTAATTTTAAAATCTGCAGTTTATAGAATGAAGTTGAAAACTCAATAGAGAACACCGCATGTGTGAAGTGCCTCAACTACGGGTGGCTCCCGCACGTATTCATTGCCACCGTTACTCCTGCAAAATGTTTTGCCCATCTTGAAATCACAAACTTTTACAGAGGCAGATGAAATTGTCATATGTCTATAAGTTTTTAGCTAAACATGTTTTTAAAATCACATAATTAAGATCAATCTAAGAACAAAACTTATCCCCTCATTCACATTTAATGAAATGATTATATTTAAACTCCTTACATTAAATTGAAGAAAGTAGGGAAAACCACTAGACTATTCAGATATGACCTAAATCAAATTCCTTATGATTATACAGTGGAAGTAACAAACAGATTCAAGGGATTAGATCTGATAGACAGAGTGCCTGAAGAACTATGGATGGAGGTTTGTGACATTGTATAGGAGGCAGTGATCAAGACCATCCCCAAGAAAAAGAAATGCAAAAAGGCAAAATGGTTGTCTGACAGGGCCTTACAAATAGCTGAGATAAGAAGAGAAGCTAAAGGCAAAGGAGAAAAGGAAAGATATACCCATCTGAATGCAGCGTTCCAAAGAAGAGCAAGGAGAGAGAAGACTTTCCTAAGTGATCAATGCAAAGAAATAGAGGAAAACAACAGAATGGGAAAGACTAGATACCTCTTCAAGAAAATTAGAGATACCAAGGGAATATTTCATGCAAAGATGGCCACAATAAACAGAAATAGTATGGACCTAACAGAAGCAGAAGATATTAAGAAGAGGTGGCAAGAATACACAGAGTACAAGAAAGATCTTTACGACTCAGAAAATCATGATGGTGAGATCACTCACCTAGAGCCAGACATCCTGGAATTCAAAGTCAAGTGGGCTTTAGGAAGCATCACTACGAACAAAGCTAGTGGAGGTGATGGAATTCCAGTTGAGGTATTTCAAATCCTAAAAGATGATGATGTGAAAGTGCTGCACTCAATATGCCAGCAACTTTGGAAAACTCAGCAGTGGCCACAGGACTGGAAAAGGTCAGTTTTCATACTAATCCCAAAGAAAGGCAATGCCAAAGAATGTTCAAACTATTGCACAATTATGCATCTCACACACTAGCAAAGTAATACTCAACATCCTCCAAGCCAGGCTTCAACAGTACATGAACGGTGAACTTCCAGATGTTCAAGCTGGTTTTAGAAAAGGCAGAGGAACCAGAGACCAAATGGCCAACATCTGTTGAATCAGAGAAAAAGCAAGAGAATTCCAGAAAAACATCTATTTTTGCTTTACTGACTATGCCAAAGCCTCTGACTGTGTGGATCACAACAAACTGTGGAAAAGTCTTAAAGAGATGAGAGTAACAGACCACCTGACCTGCCTCCTGAGAAATCTGTATGCGGGTCAAGAAGCAACAGTTAGAACTGGTCATGGAACAACAGACTGGTTCCAAATCGGGAAAGGACGTATATTGTCACCCTGCTTATTTAACTTATATGCAGAGTATATCATGCAAAATGACGGGCTGGACCAAGCACAAGCTGGAATCCAGATTTCTGGGAGAAATATCAATAACCTCAGATATGCAGATGACACCATCCTTATGGCAGAAAGTGAAGAAGAACGAAAGAGCCTCTTGATGAAAGTGAAAGAGGACAGTGAAAAAGTTGGCTTAAAACTCAACATTAAGAAAACTAAGATCATGGCATCCGGTCCCATCACTTCATGGCAAACAGATGGGGAAACAATGGAAATAGTGAGAGACTTTATTTTTCTGGGCTCCCAAATCACTGCAGATGGTGATTGCAGCCATGAAATTAAAAGATGCTTGCTCCTTGAAAGAAAAGTTATGACCAACCTAGAGAGCATATTAAAAAGCAGAGACATTACTTTGCAGACAAAGGTCAGTCTAGTCAAAGCTATCATTTTTCCAGTAGTCATGTACGAATGTGAGAGTTAGACTATAAAGAAAGATGAGTGCCAAAGAACTGATGCTTTTGAACTGTGATGTAGGAGGAGACTCTTGAGAGTCCCTTGGACTGCAAGGAGATCCAACCAGTCAATCCTAAAGGAAATCAGTCCTGAATATTCATTGGAAGGACTGATGCTGAAGCAGAAACTCCAATACTTTGGCCACCTGATGTGAAGAACTGACTCACTGGAAAAGATCCAGATGCTGGGAAAGATTGAAGGCAGGAGGAGACAGGGACGACAGAGGATCAGATGGTTGGATGGCATCATTGACTTGACGGACATGAGTTTGAGCAAGCTCTGGGAGTTGGTGATGGACAGGGAGGCCTGGCATGCTACAGTCCATGGGGTCGCAAAGAGTCAGATACGACTGAGCGACTGAACTGAACTGAGGCTCCTTACACGCATATTTAAAGTAGAAACTCTGCATTCCTACGACCAGTCCTTTTTCTGAGTGACTTAACCTAGTTTTCAAGGCCCCATATCATGTTAAGTTGCTTTAGAATTTAAATATGATGTTGCCTCTGGATACGGTATCCTGTCATAGGCCCCCTTGTATCACTCAGGATGTTTTATTATAAAAAAAATTCCATCCTGTAGTAACCTATGAATATAAAACCTTCATTGCTTTTTCTTTTTAAAGTTATTTTTTAAATCTCAAGTTTATAATTCCAACAATCAACACATGTAATTCAAAAAGACTAATGATTGACCTTGTGTTAAATTTGCTTTCTTGTAAAATAATTTTATCATATGACAGCTACAAGCATCTAAAACTAGCATGATTAAACTTGTTTTAGACTAGATATCATCATCAAATAGTATTTACTGCTCAAAATAAAGTCACTGTAACCACATGATGTGAGATTTGCAAGAACTCAATTATCAGGTGACTCCTTTTCAGAAAGGATAATTATGGGAGAATACCGTCCCTTTGGGGCTTCCCTGGTAGCTGAGCTGGTAGAGAATCCACGTGCAATGCAGGAGACCCTGGTTCGATTCCTGGGTTGGGAAGATGCCCTGGAGAAGGGATGGGCCACCCAGTCTAGTCTTCTTGGGCTTCCTTTGTGGCTCAGACGGTAAGTATTCGCCTGCAGTGGGGGAGGCCTGGGTTTGATCCTGGGTTGGGAAGATCTCCTGCAGGAGGGCAAGGCAACCCACTCCAGTATTCTTGCCTGGAGCATCCCCATGGACAGAGGAGCCTGGTGGGTTACAGTCCATGGGGTCGCAAAGAGTGGGACACGACTGAGTGACTGAGCACATACCTTCCCTTTCAGCTCAGTCCAGTCGCTCAGTGGTGTCCGACTCTTTTCGACCCCATGGTGTAGGCATATATACTATTTATACACAGCATCTCAGACATTTATCATCATAAGCAAACGGAGATCCTCACTGAAGCTTAACAACAACAAATACTAGATGGCTGAACACAGAAGAGGCTCTAAAATGTCTTGAATTTCTCAGCAGCAAAGTTCCCCTTTAAAAACCTCCTGTTTGTTCAACTATGTGTGTGGTTGGTCGCTCAGTCATGTCTGACTCTTTGTGACCCCATGGACTGTATGTAGCCCACCAGGCTCCTCTGTCCATGGGGCTTCTCCAGGCAAGAATACTGGAGTGGGTTGCCATGCCCTCCTCCAGGGGATCTTCCCAACCCAGGGGTCGAACCCAGTTCTCCCGCATTGCAGGCAGATTCTTTACCATCTGTGCCACCAAGGAAGCCCAAGTATAATTTCCTCCTGACACAGAAAGGGGAGGATGACATTTTTAAGAGGGCTTAGAAGAGAAATAACCTTAACGTTAATAGCTGTCAACTTTATAAGCACAGATTTCTGGTTTGAAAAAAATCCCAGAAAACGTAGAATTTTACTGGGTTCTAAATTTCATCATGTTGACATAACTCTACTAGTTCCTCCGTAAGTAGAAGGTACATCCAGAGGCTGGTGAAAGTCACCGCCTTCCTGGGCACACTTCTTACTGCCTGCAAGGAAAGCCAGGCTTCTCTGAATGAAGGGAAACATTTTCTTGTTAAGTCTTAGAACTTTCCCCATATCTGCCTCCTTCTGACTTTTGTAAATGTTACAAAAGTATAAACATATAAATTTTGTAAAGAAGGTCATTTTATACCATTTTGTATTTGCCTTGTTTATGTTCCTATATCCTGACAAATTTGTAGAAAAAGTTATTGTTTAAAATACCATTTGCCTCAGGCACCCCAAAGAGAACCAGAGAGGCGGCTTGTTTACACTGGAGTTTTCAGAGGAGCAACGAGGGTGGCCAGAGGCGATGAGAGTAAAAGCAGAGAACCCTTTCCCTGGGGGAAGATCTCCCTTCAGAAAATCTCTGCCCTGGGTTGAAATGCTTTGTAATTAATTTCCATGACGGAAGCTATACCCTTGCAATCATGCTTCTCAAACCCTGGTGCCTGCTCCCTAAGGATATTCAAAGCCATGGGATAAACATGAGATGTTTTCCTGGAGACTTGATACCACCAGAAGCCAGAATAGTAAGAAGGTAAGGAATACTAATGGCAAACCGTAATAGTAAAACAAATAGATATATCACGGAATAAAATGTAAACTGCATGAGGTTTAGATTGAGAAAGGAGCATTGACACAGACACACACTATCATGTGTAAAATCGATAGGTAGTGGGAAGCTGGTGTGTAACACAGGGAGCCTTCCCTGGTGCTGTTAGAAGGGTGCAGTGGGGCGGGGAGGGAGGCTTAAGAGGGATGGGATGTATACAAATTCAAACTTATGCCTGGTTCATGTACAGCAGAGACTGCCACAAGACTGTAAAGCAATTATCCTCCAATTAAAAAACATTGCAAGAGTTTTAAAGATACAATTGAGACTTCAAAGAAGTATTATGCCTAGACCTGTGTGTGTACTCCCAGATATCTTAGGGGTACTCACTCTCCTGCTACAACTACTTCTGTGGAAATACTTAAGAAGCAATACCTTAAAAAAATAATCTAATACATAGCACTTAAAATTTTTACTATGCGCAACTTGTCCAAAACTTATCCTATGCAAATGGAAAAAAGGTAGCAAAATATTAATTTGTAGATGCAGCTCTTATTATCCTTTATTTATTTAACTCTTCAGGTCTAAGATACGGAAGTTTTCATCCAGGTTATTCCATTTATCTCCATAAAGATTCTGTTCGCATTTAGGCTTGCTCTGTCAAACTAATAATGTCTGCAGGGAATCTTCTCAACCCAGGGATTGAACCCAGGTCTCCTGCATTGCAGGTAGACTCTTTACCATCTGAGACACCAGGGAAGTTTAACAGAAGCACCCGTTAGCTTTATACAGCCCTCAGTGGTGGGTCTGGCTATGTCCGGGGATGAGAAATCTGCACCTTACCTGATCTTCCATTCTCTCTGTGCCTTCCAAGACGATTTTCTGGACATTTTCTTGCCTCTCCTGAGCAAGAGAAAATTCATTAAAATTAATAAACCACAACCTTTAAATACTTGTTTATTTTCCACAATACAGTTAAATGGCAGACATCTTCCTGGGTAATTTAATTCATGGGAAAAATACTTTCCACTTTAGGGTCAAAAAAAGAGGGGTGGGTGGGAAGCACCCAACAAATCCATGCTCTCATAGACAATACGAAATAAAATAACACCCTTTTCGTCTGCAGTTAAAAATGTAATTTGACAGAAAAACAGTCAATGTAACATCTGCAAAGTTTCACAAAAGAAAGTAGTGATTTGTACTCTTCAAACTGGATAAGATGAAGATGAATCTAGGGAATACAGAGCTAGATTTTAAATTATTTTTATATACGTGAGAATTAAGGAGGTACACCTTGAAACATAGTTGGATTTCCATATTAGTATCAAACTGCAAAGCAGAAAGAATGAAATTTGTTCTTCTCATGTGTCAGAATTACAGTATATGGAAATATAAATATCACTATATATTAAACTATAGGATTTAGGTGATAACAATAATTTCCTCTAGCTCAAGTCACAATATCGAAAGGAATATCTTCTGAATACCATTTGGTCCAACTTTTTAATTTTAAAAATTTGGGAACTTGGCAAAGAACTTAAAGGGACCAAAGGTTATATGGGCAAAGGCTTATGAAACAATTGTCCTAAACTGCTTACACTATACACAGTGAGTGAAAGACAGGGTCATGCAATGCAAAAACAAGCTTTCAGAGTCAAACATGTTGCAAGACAAATCCAGACTCGGAAGCTTATGTTTCTTAATTTCTCTAAGCTTTGGTTTTCTGTTTACAATGTGGAGCCATCATCTCCTACCTTCCAGGGTTAGAAACGACAAATATAAGCCTAGATTGATTTGTACCTAATATGGTAGAAGCTAATAATAGCTCCTGTTTGAAGTTAACTGTATATAATTTCTAAAAATTACATATAAATGTGCTTGCATGCCTACTCAGTTGTGTCTGATTCTTTGTGACCTCATGGACTGTAGCCTGAGAGGCTCCTCTGACCATGGAATTACTAGAGTGGGATGCCATTTCCTTCTCCAGGAGATCTTCCCCACCCAGGGATTGAATCCAGTCTCTTGCATTGGCAGGCGGGCTCTTACCACTGAGCCACCTAAGAAGCCAGAAATAAATGTATTGGAAGGTAAACTTTCAGTGGCTAGGTTAGCATGCTTAATAAGTTCCAAACCCACTCACCTTATGCATCCATATCCTTCCTTTCCGGATAATGTGAGTTAATCTATCCACACACACTCTGTGAAGTGGGAGGTAGAAGCTCAGCTCTGTCTGGGGAAGTATAATCGATAGTCCATAGGTGCTCCTATCCCCATTCCAGTTTCCGTCGAAGATTAACGAAACAATAATTACTCCTTTCTCAGATAAGACAAAGAACTTCACGTCTATTGCCCCACTCTCTGCATTTCGAAGGATTTCTCCGTTGAGGGTATGGTTGGCAAGAAAAGTTATTTCTCCGTCGCTGAGAAGTACCTGTTCTGTCTTTGGAGCCCAGATGTGCCTTACTCTGGGACCAAGAATATTGTCCCAGTAAGCGAAGGTCGCTGCCAATAAAGGGGATTCACCACTTAAAGCAATCTCTGTCTTGGCAACAGCTGGAGATGGTGGTGGGCAGAGGGTCGACATCACTGCATCCCAACTGTCACATTATCTGAAAGCTCCAGGGATACCTGGACAATGACATACAAGACCAGTGATCAAGTTCAGCGATTTTAAAAGTCATCCATCAAAAACACAACTGTTGGTATTGATATATACACGTGTGTGCATACTGTCATGTCCGTCTGTTTGTGATCCCGTGGACTGCAGCCCGCCAGGCTCCTCTGTCCATGGGATTCTCCAGGGAAGAATACTGGAGCAGGTTGCCATTTCCTCCTCCAGGGGATCTTCCCAACCCAGGGATCAAACTCACATCTCCTGCGTTGGTAGGCAGAGTCTTTACCATTGAGCCACCTGGGAAGCCCACTGATATATACACACTACTCTGTTTAAAATGGATAACTAATAAGGACCTGCTGCGTAACATGGGAAACTCTTCTCGATACTCTGCAATGACCTATCTGGGAAAATAACCTAAAGAGTGGATATATCCATGTGCTGTACACACTGTATAACACTGTAAACCAACTATACTTCAATTAAAAAAAAAAAGTGCACTCTAAGGTTAAAAAAAAAAAAACTTAAATGATTTAGATATATGTGGTTTTCTCCTCTCCAGTCAAAAAGATGTGAAAGCATGTCTTCTACTATGCATGACAGGTGCACATTAAGTGTTTGCTGATGTGATGATAATTTCATGATACACAGTAGTAAATTAACACTTATAATCAGGATACACACTTAGAAATCTGAAATAATGACCTTAAAAAAAGCCTTTGAACATTACTATGAAATATTATATACTAAAGCTCATTGTATAGATCCTCACTGTTTCTGGGTAGCCAGCCTATTTGCAATTCTAATATGATTGGCTATTTGGTTCCTGACCCATAGGAATTAAAGAGAAGCCAACTGGGAAAGGGAAGGCTCACCAAGAGACCATGGCACCTGCCGTGGGCTGGACTGTCCTACCCCCTGTGAGCTTACTTAGAAACAAGTGTAATCAAGTTAGGATGAGGTGGTATTGGATCAGGGTGGTCCTAATACAATGGCTGGTGTCCTGACAAGGAGAGAAAGCTTTGGAGACGTGCAGACAGAAACAGGGCCATGTGAAGATGAAAATAAACTGGGGTGATGTGGCTGCAAGCTAAGGTGTGTGTGCTGGTAACTACCAGAAGCTACAAAGAGGCAAAGATTCTTTTCTGGAGTCTTCAGAGGAGCATGCCTCTGCCAACCACTCATTTTGGGCTTCTAGCTTTCAGAATTGAGACAGGATACAGTTTTATCATATTTACATCACCCAGTTTGTGGTACTTTGTTACGGCAGTCCATACCTGGCAGTAGAAAACCTTAAAAGCTGCTAAGGGCCGGGGGGGCAGAGAGAAAAGAAAGACAAAAGATTATAAGACCACAACAATCTGGAACCATACGAGAAAACGAGGAAACACAACACACATGATTATTCTCAACATACTCTTTGGCCATCAAGGGTACTAAAGCCAAACACAGGTGTTTAAAGTGAGGTAAGTATATTTAATATGCTGTTCAAGAAATAAGAAATATATTTAATATGCTATTCAAGAAAGCAGTATGGCATTTTATCATTACAAAGAAGCTTCTACACTAAATGGCTGAAGTAAAAAAAAGCTTTAATTATTTAAAACACGTAGAGGACTAACTAAATGGTTGGATGGGCCCTTTCAATCTACTGAGAAAATAGAGAAGAGTGAACTGCCCAAGGTCACTGAACCACACTAGAATCCAGGTTTCTTCGGCATCTTGCTGCTGCTGCTAAGTCACTTCAGTCGTGTCCGACTCTGGGCGACCCCACAGACGGCAGACCACCAGGCTCCCCTGTCCCTGGGATTCTCCAGGCAAGAACACTGGAGTGGGTTGCCATTTTGACATCTTAACCCATTCCAATGAATCACTCTAACACTGTACATTCAATGAGGTATGAATGCAAAATGAATCATTCCTGTCTAATATTAAAATTGAATATGCACTGAATGCATATTCAGTGCCAATTTTATTTAGGCAAGTCTAAAATTGTGGAATCTATTCATTATAATGGTAAAAGTGAAAGTGAAGTCACTCAGTCGTGTCCGACTCTTTGAGACCCCCATGGACTGCAGTACGCCAGGCTCCTTTGTCCATCCATGGGATTTTCCAGGCAAGAGTACTGGAGTGGGTTGCCATTTCCTTCTCCAGGGGATCTCCCCGACCCAGGGATCAAACCCAGGTCTCCTGCATTGCAGGCAGACGCTTTAACCGTCTGAGCCACCAGGGAAGTCTTACCTAATAGTAAAGGATAGTAGTTAATAGGTGAGCTATGATATATCTATCTTTGCCTGTATGATTGCTTTAGAAATAAGATTTGATCTATAACTAAATTCATGTCAAAGTAAACCATTTTACTTCAAATAAAGAACTTTTTCTACACCTTGTCAGGAGAGCTCAGAGACTGATGAAAAGCAAAAAATAAAATACTCTAATTTTAGAGTGTTGTATGAGCACTTTTATCATGATGTCAAGAATAGATATACAGCGTTTGGCAAAATGCCTTACTCTAAGTATGTGCAGAAATGGTTTAACGCAAAGACAGTTCTTGTGTATTTTTTATTTTAGAAATTCATTTAGGAAATATTCACATTTTTAAATGTGCTGTATCAATTTAATAGACTTTAGAATTACACTCAGTATAAGTTGTATAGCTTGCTTAAAATATCCACTGTTGGGACTTCCCTGGTGGTCCAGTGATTAGGACACCATGCTCCCAATGCAGGGAGCGTGGGTTCAATCCCTGGTCAGGGAACTAAGATCCTGTAGGCCACATGACTCAGTCAGGAAAAAAAAAAAAAATACACTGTTACAGATACCATTTAAATACTTTACAATGACAGAATATAGGAATATAATTTGAATAGAAACTGTAATGATGCTAAGGTAATTAATAACAGCAAACTTTAGAGGCCAAGGAGATGCATTAAGTAAACACAGACCCATACAAGTATACTGTAACATATTCTTTTGTTCTTCCTTTTTGGATAAAAAAGGTGAATAATCATAAAGGCAATACTGCCACTCAAACATTTCATCATTGTATTGAAAATAAAAAACACTTCCTTAAGTGGAATTGAGCCCTGGAACAAAATCTGGTTAGATTACAGCACAACCTTTTACCTAATTGTGAAAACTGTTCTATTATAGGCCACTAACTACGTTCAATCTTACTGCTAGTATCATCAGAAAGAAAATAAAGGATGAAGATTATGCTGAATTGTTTAGCTTTAAATCCTACTAGCAGAAATAACTTAAGAAATTAAAGTCACAGAGAAGTATAGTTAAAGAGCAGTAAAATGAATTTACTAACAGTTAAAGTCATCATCTTTGGTAAAGAAAATCCATATATACAGAAATGGCTTGAAATCAAGAGTCTTTCATCAATATATCTTTTTACATGTAGTGCTGGCTACACCAGACAGTTATGAAACAAAAGTTTTGAGGTAAGCCAGGATCCAAATTGGGTGACACAGTGGCTTGCCACACTCCTGTAAACAAAGAACAGGTTCATGAGGGTGTACCTAATATACTTGCTGAAAATAATCCAACACATGCAGACATAAAGATTAATTACCACATGTTAAAATTGTTAGCCCAGGGGTAGTTTTAAAGTTTTGCTTTTTTTAAACCTCTGCTAAAAATCAGCCATCTCTTCTCTGATTGATATTTAGAAAGTTGGTTGGCCCTTACTGCTGTTGTAAAGAAGAACTCAACCATCATTAGGCCCACACTTCTCATAATCATGCTGTCTGTTTATTACCTCCCAATCCTAAGAGAGGGTAAAGTGTCTGCCTGCAATGCTGGAGACCTGGGTTTGATCCCTGGGTTGGGAAGATCCCCTGGAGAAGGAAATGGCAACCCACTCCAGTACCCTTGCCAGGAAAATCCCATGGATGAAGCAGCCTAGTAGGCTACAGTCCATGGGGTCACAAAGAGTCGGACACGACCGAGAGACTTCACAATCCTAAGAGAGGGCTTCCTAGATGGCGCGGTGGTAAAGAAGCTGTCTGGCAATGCAGGAGACTCAAGAGACTTGGGTTCAATCCCTGGGGTGGGAAGACCCCCTGGATGGAGAAATGGCAACCCACCCCCGTATTCTAGTCTGGTAAATTCCATGGAGAGAGGAGCCTGGGGCTACAGTCCACGGGGTCATAGTGTCAGACACAGCTGAGTGACTGAGCACGCACATGCACACACACACACAACCCTAAGAGAAGCAGGGTCCTAATAAAATAGCCCGCCTTCCAAAATAGGACCTGCCCAGACAGATTTTATTGACACTGAACTCCTTGTAATGCCAGATAAAAAAAGAGTTTGCAACACTTTCCAAGACTCAGAGGTGTAGTTCACCATAGCCCTATCTGACCATCTCTCAACAGCTCCAGTTTCTCAAACAGGCGGGCTAACCTACTACTCCTTAGAATTACTTAATTAAAACAGAGCCCCAGGGCAGTCTTGAAAGATAGAAGTCTTTGGTTTTTTCTTTCTCTGAAAATTAATTTGGATTGCTAACAGAGCCAGTAGAAAAACAACAACAAAAAAACGACACTATTTTATCAACTTTATAAGGTGGGGGGAAAAAACCCTTTAGCTCCTATGTAATTGTTCCCTGGGGCAGGTTACTACCGGCCTAGTGCACAATCTATCACGTCTCTTGTTTTTGTTTCACAGAGTACATTCATCATGATGTTAGTTTCCAACTGATTCAGGGCTTTCCTAGACTGACAAGGTGCCGACAATACTATCTGTGTCACATAACACCATCGTATTTCAAGTATTCTGACTCCAGGCTATTAATTTCCCATATATTATATTCCTGCTTCTGTGACGTTCACATCAATTTAAAAGTTTTCCAACGTCTAAGATCATCAGTTAAGATATAACAGTATTTTCCAATCTCTTTGTACAAATTTAAATGCCAGATGGATTGACACCCCCCCCCTCCCCCCGCCTGCTTTGGATCACAAGAAAGATGAGAACAGTCTGAATCGGAATTTATCCACTGGCCACAGTCAGACTCTTCTCACTAAAGCCTAACAATCTCCATTGTTTCGGAAAGGGCCACCTCTCTCGGGCAAGTGCATGACCTCCCAGTCTCCTGAATACAGAAGCTTGATGGAGAGCACCAGGGCCAGTCAGACCCTGTGTGGTCAAAGCAGACGCGTAATCAGGGCACTTCTTTCTGCAACTGATACCATCAGTCAACGGATGCCCAAATCATAATGGTCACTTCCTTTAAGTCTGTGCAATCTCGGAGAAGAGAAGTAAACAGGTCACGAACCACAGAACGGGAGCAAAACCCAGTCTAGAACTACCGCCCCAAATTCCAGGACATCAGCAATCCTTAGAAACCTCGAAACCGAGACAATTCTGTAGGCCAGTAGTTTTATCCCAGCCCACCCCATCCCGCTTCATCCTCTCTCGGACCCCGACTCGGTCCGGAGCAGCCGCGCGCCTCCAGCCCTCTGGCCTTCCCCGGGCCAGGCCTCTTGGTGCCCGAGGATCCTTCCCCTCGAGCCCGCTGCACAGGGATCCGACGGATCGATCTCTTCGGATCTCACGCCAGGACCCCGGGAAGGAGCCAGCTCGGGGACTGCGGGCGGGAAAGCAGAAAAGGGGACGGAACCCTAAGCCCCTATCTCTGCACCGCCGCTGCCGGGAAGTCCGGGCCCGGATGCAGGCAACTGCACTAGTCGCCGGGCTGGAGAACCCGACGCCCGCTTTCGGTCATGGGAGAAGGGAGTAAAAAGAAGACCCGCGGAGCCAAGCCCTGGGAGAGCCTCCACCGCCGCCGTCGCCCGATCCCCGCCACCGAAGCCCAAACAGCCACCTACACGCCGGCTTCTCACTCACCTACTCGCCACCGCCTGCTGCTTCGCCGCCGCCGCGGGCAAATGGACCGCAACCGCAGCCCCGCCCCCGCGGCTCTGGCCCCGCCCCCGGCCCCGCCCACGTGCGCGTCGCGTCCCCGAACTGGTTTCACGCCACGGTCATTTCTCGCCTTGTGCTCTTCTCCTGGTTAAATTTTTTCCGATCTTTCCTCGCTCACCCCCCGCGAATATAGTGAGAGCAAAGGAAAGGAGAGAAAGGGCGGGAAAAACAAAACCACACACTCCCTAAGAACCCGTCCTCTCTAGGCCCCGCCCCCGTAAGGAAGGAACCGGGCAGCGGGGATGGTTGACGCATCAAGCGCCATCTTTCACGCGGGCGGAACAAGTTGCAGCTCCACCGTTTCCTCGTGGGACACCGTAGGTACGTCTTGGCGTTTTCGAAATACGATTACGTAAACGCACGAGGCCGGCGAGAGGAGGGGCGGGGCCTTCTTGCTCTATCCCTTTGCTCAAAGACGGGCTCCGTAAACTTAGCGTGAGAAGTTAGAAGCGAAGATTCTATAGTTTACCTGGAGGGCTGCCGGGCCCCTAGAAAGTAAAGTCGAATTGGTGGCTGTTAATTGTTTTGTGTTTGGCAGGTAGCGGGCGTTCAACAAATAGTTGATGAATGAGTGGATTTTTTTTTATTTATAACACAATTCAGTGTACTGTAACTTCACCCCAAGTGTCCTTAGGCAATTTCCTTTCCCACAATGTATAGGTACCGCAATTTTGTCTTCTTTACATGTAAGCATTTTCTCAGGCGTGATTTTCACATCTTTAAAGATCCTATTAGCTAGTTGCACAGTGTGAATGAGTTGCGTTTTTACTAACCTTTGAACATATATTTTGTTATTCTCTGATGTGTTGTAAGTTGTTTTTTCTTTTTTAAAACCTCGAGTTAAATCAGCCTTTTGGTCTGCACATGTGTATATTCAGGTTATTTGCTGCAGATGAGTAGCACTTAACATTTTAAATCTTTATAAATATAGAATAGCATATCTTTATCATTCAGAGGAAGAAATACACAAAATGATTCTCTCATACCTATACTCTCTGCGGAAATAGACCCCTTTGTGTTTTATGCTTTTATCAAACACCAGAAAAGCTATCATTTCTCCAGTTCCTACTGTGTCTTTGGTGGTGTGCTTCTCAGCCTACATAAGGAATCACGCCCAATCCTCCTAACATATTTAGGATATAGATATCGTCATCCTTGTTTTACGGAGGATTTGACTAATGTTCAGACAGATTACCCAAAACCAGCCAGCCAGCGGATTCAGGCCAGTTTCGTGCAATTGTAAGCGCCCACTGAGTTCTGAGGATACCAGGCTGATACTGAGTTGATGACAGTCTTTCTCAGATAACACCTAGGGGGGATAATACCAACACTTGCAGTGTAGAGTATGATTGGGACTTAGAGTAAGGGCTTGAGAGAGGAATACAGTGCCAAGGGCAGTTTTTCCTACTTCAACATTCTGCCTTGGGACAAGATAACTTCCCTTGTCTCCAATTCCTCTTGGAGACAAGGGAAATTGTTTCTGGCTTTGTGCAACATCAACCCTAGAACAGCCATGCTTCCTGTGAGAGAGATAATCAAACACCAAGGCCTAGATTCTGCATGGCCATGAGAAAGAAGATACATAATGAAAGTGGCTTTGTATGCAGGATGCTTTATAGTTAGTAAATGTGAGTTTTTCCTTTCACATCTAATTGAACAATTTCTGTAGGTGTTGTGCAGCAGTAGCTTATATGTCTTTCAGTGAATCAGAACAAAAAAAAAATCCAGTCAGAGGAACAAAAACAGTTGTGACAGTACTGTGGTTCATGGTATTTGCATGCTCCAAGGTGTAAAATAGGAAGACAGGTATCCTCACTCATATCGATTCTTCAGCAAACCAAAGAGAAAATGGAGTTAAGTATGTAGTGAAAGTGTTAGTTGATAGTTTGTGTCCGACTCTTTGTGACCCCGTGGACTGTAGCCTGCCAGGCTCCTCTGTCCATGGGATTCTCCAGGCAAGAATACTGCAGTGGGTTACCATGCCCTTCCCCAGTAATGTGATCCATATTAGCAGCTGGAAAGGATGGCTTGGGAGGACTTTTAACTCTTAATCCCTCTTAAGTTCTGTTAACCCAAATAAACCACCTCAAATATTAATAACTATACTGTTTAAGGGCAAGTAGGTTTTGCTATTGAAACATATCTTCAAGCAAGAGCCCTAGTTCCTCATTTCCAACCAGAATGATAGCCCTAAAATCTTATTTAGAAATGCGTGAGCTCACCACCAGTCCACATATAATTAATGAGCAATTATACAAAAAGGCTTTGTGACTAAAGGAGCCATGAAGCACCTGGCTAAGAGCTTGGGCTCTGGCATCAGAGTTGGTGTATTGTCTCTGCCTTTGGCTCATTATTAGATTTTGAACAATACTTCACTTTCTTGCCTCAGTTTCTCAGCTGCAAAATAGCAAGCAGAGTAAGTTCTCAAAGGGTCCTGTGAAGCTTGCCCAGGATCAAGCAAACTAAGAATTTAGAATAGAACACTCAAGAGATGGGAGCTCTCATCTCAGTAACTGTGCAGGGGTAACAGAAGCAATAACAAATGACTTATCAATCTCTTCAACAATATACATATTTATAATTCCAATAAATAGGAGATCAGAACCCAGGGGACCTTCCTGCTGCATCACAAATGTCAGTTATGGTCAGGGAACCTTTCCCCCATCTTCTCTTTATTACTGTATTTCAGAAACGAGTTATGTGCTGCTTTTGGGCTGGAGCTGAGGACTTGTTGACTACCTCCCATTTACCAAGATTACAGCAAATTAGATTCAGCTGTGACTGACATGGGTGCTCCAGTGTTGGACATGGATGAGGAATATTGCTGAATAAACCACAGTGAGTTTAATTTCTTTTAAGTAAAAAGATTTTATGTGGTTGCCTTAACCATTGCAGACTTAACAATAGGTAGTTTAGTTTACTGTTTGGTAGGAATAGGAATGAGCCAACCCCCAAATGAGGTACTTGTAGTTGGAATCTTGATTCCTGGATATATCAAGTTAGTTCTGTGAGTTAGTGTGGTATGTACGTGGTTGAGAAAGCTCTAGTAGGTCCATGTTTGGAGCTCACAGTCTGGAGTTCTAATGATGCTCAATATAGGCAGTGACCCTGCAAGAGAACATCATTAGGATCCAATATATATTTCTTTCTGGGTCCTCCTTGGGACTCATCATTCCATAGGCAAGTCAGTAAGCCTCTAGTGGGAGGAATCACACCGTTGGCCAGATATTAACCTCTGTTCCTTCCATATTGGTGATCTGAAAGCAAGTTGTGAATGATCTAAGGCTCCACATGAAAGAGTCTCCGAGGGAAAACTCTCAGTTCACTGCAGTCTCATGTAACCCACAGAAGGAAGGGCAGAAAGAAATGGGATGATAGGCAAACCCTTTTCTGCTCTTCTTTGTTTTTGGCGTGCTGTGTGGCATGTGAGATCCTAGTTCCCTGACCAGGGACTGAACCCATGCCCCCTGCATTTGGAGTGTGGAGTCTTAACCAGTGGACCACCAGGGAAGCCCCCCCATTTTCTAAATTCTTAGACAAGATCATTAATTAATGTCTTACAGAAGACAGATTATGAAGTTTTAGCTTGAAAAGTTTATCCTACTTTGATGGAATTTAGGTGCAGTCAGCAGTGCACAGTGATGGGTTTGGTGCTGCCCTGATGGATGTCTGGGTCTCAGTGGACCAGAAACAGATGAAGGGCAGCAAGCTCAATGGCAGTGACTCCCTTACTAGCCCTCTGCTTTCCGGACCCACCTCCCTGAGCATATCTGCCCACGGTTACCCCTCTGCTTGCAACTCTCAGCACTTTTTGTGTTTATACTTGTACTTTATTGTACTTACTAGGATGTTGCTTTGTAAGTAGGTTCCATATTTCCTGTGTGTCTTCTGCCTCTTAACTTTGTCCCAGGCTATTTGAGACCCAGGGCAGAGTACTTACAGTTTTGTCTTCTGACTCCTTTGTTTGGATCGGCAAATGTCAGGTGGATGATTGAACTATTTCACTCCAACGATTATTATCCTTAGGCCAGACACCTGTGGTGTAAGTGCTTCTTTTGAAAATAGTTCTTGTCTTTCTTTAAGAGCCGGGGTTGCTCTGTTTGAGTATCAGGGTCCCTCTGATTTAAAGTGGATGAGGAGCTGTGAAGGAGACCATCTCTTTTTGTCATCCATGTCATCTTTTCTATCTCCCTTCTTCACACTGTTTCTTTAACCCAACAAAGAAATATAAAAGCACAACTAAAGACTCTGGATCAATCTTGGGTCACTTAAAAAACATTTTTTTTAAAAGAATAGTATCCTTCTTTAAAAAAAAAAATAAGTTACAGGTATACAGTGTAGTGATTCACAGTTTTTAAAGCTTATAATTCATTTGTAGTTATTCCAGGGGCTTCCCAGGTGGCACAGTGGTAAAGAATCTGCCTGCCAATGCAGTAGGTGCAAGACACTCTCTGGGCCTGGCAGATCCCCAGGAGGAGGAAATGGCAACCTGCTCCAGTGTTCCTGCCTGGAAAATTCCATGGACAGAGGAGCCTGGCGAGCTACAGTACGTGGGGTTGCAAAGAGTCGGACACGACTGAGCATGCACATCATGTCATCATAGTTATTATAAAATATGAGCTGCATTCTCGTGTTGTACCATATATCCTTGTAGCTTATTTTATACATCATGGTTTATACCTCATAATCCTCTATGCCTATCATGCCCCTTCCCTCTTCACTCTCCCTCCTGGTAACCACTAGTTTATTCTCTGTATCTGCCTCTTTCAGGTCACTTAGTTTTAAAGTGTTTTAACACCTGGGGAGTTTTGACATCTCCTTTTCTTCTTCAAAATCATCTTGACCAACTTGGCCCTTTTTCTTCTGTGAACATGAGGACTAACTGGCCTGTGAACTTCCACAAATAACCCTTTTAGATTTTTATTGGTAAGGTGTTGAATTTATAGATCAGCTTCTTGTCTTTCCATTTATGAGCATGGTCTGTCTCTCTACTTAACAACTTCTCTTGTACTGATTAATCAGATTTTATAGTTTTCTCATAAAAGACACTTGCCATCTTTTGGGAGTTTTTCCTGAGTTATGTTTTAATTAGGTTGCCATTGAAATTATTTCTTCTAAAAACGACATTTTAAATGATTTGTTGCTAGTATTCAGTTATACTCGTTTTGTATGTTCATCTTCTTTTTTGACATAAACAATTAAAGCAACAAAACAAAGAAAGAAGCTGCAGACAAGAAGGTACTAATCATTTTACTTTCATATCCCTTAACTTTCAGTAGCTGCTTATGTCTTTTATAGTGTCCAGGGTCCTTAGAATGGCTCTCAAGGCTCTCCCCAATCTGCTTCCAGTTGACTTTTCAAGACTTCATTCTTCTTGCCTTTTCCCCTGTTGCTTTCTGACCCACCAGCGTTCCCCGCTCTGTAACCATTCTCTTATCTCAGCCTGGAACGCCCTTACCTTCTGGTTCTGTGTGAAGAAATCTTATTAACTGCAGCCACGTGGTGTCATCTGCAGGAAGGAATTAATGTGTCTTGTGCACCCTTCATCTCCACTATCAATATAAAAGCCAAACTCTTTGTCATTTATACTTTATATTTTTAGGGCAAATAATGGCCTTATTTTAATAATATTGAGTTTGGAATCTTTTGGAGATGGTTGCGTGTGTGCTCAGTCGCTCAGTTGTGTCCGACTCTTTGTGACCCTGTGGACCTGCCGGTCTCCTCTGTCCAGGGGATTCTCCAGGCAAGAATACTGCAGTGGGTTGTCATTTCTTCTTCCAGGGGATCTTCCAAGCCAGGGATCGAACCCATGTTTCTTGAGTCTTCTGCTTTGCCAGGCTGATTCTTGACCACTTACGACCTGCGAAGCCTTTGGAAATCGTTGCAGGAACACTGTGTAGGGTTTAAAGACATCAGCTTTTAGACTTGAATCAACTGAGGCTTGAATCCTGGCCCAACCACTCTGTAACGTTGTTGGGTAGGTTATGTAACATCTTTTTTTTTTTACTTTTGTTTTTTGATAAAGGGTTTCAGAAAGAGCTTACATACTAAGAATTGGAAAAAGAGATTGCCTTTTCATTCCACGTCACAAAAAAAAACATCTTTTCCTGACATAATGAATTTGGCCCTGTCCCAGGAAACATCAAACTGGCCAAAGTTAAACAGGCAAGGAGGACTTTCTACAGCTACTGTGATAGGGAAGAGAGACAGAAAACTCCATTGAAATAATAGTTGGAAAAGTTTTTAAGAGCTAAGATCTTTAAGCCCTGAGGGGGAATCTTAGGTTATCTATATTTGTTAATTGCCAAAAGGATAAGCTCAAAATTCTCCAAGCCAGGCTTCAACAATACATGAACTGTGAACTTCCAGATGTTCAAGCTGGTTTTACAAAAGGCAGAGGAACCAGAGCTCAAATTGCCGATGTCCGCTGGATCATTGAAAAAGCAAGAGAATTCAGAAAAACATCTATTTCTGCTTTATTGACTATGCCAAAGCCTTTGTGTGGATCACAATAAACTGTGGAAAATCCTGAAAGAGATGGGAATACCAGACAACCTCACCTGCCTCTTGAGAAATCTGTATACAGGTCAGGAAGCCACAGTTAGAACTGGACATGGAACAACAGACTGGTTCCAAATAGGAAAAGGAGTACGTCAAAGCTGTATATTGTCACCCTGCTTGTTTAACTTATATGCAGAGTACATCATGAGAAATGCTGGGCTGGATGAAGCACAAGCTGGAATCAAGATTGCTGGGGGAAATATCAATAACCTCAGATATGCAGATGACACTACCCTTATGGCTGGAAGTGAAGAAGACCTAAAGAGCCTCTTGATGAAAGTGAAAGAGGAGAGTGAAAAAGTTGGCTTAAAACTCAACATTCAGAAAACTAAGATTATGGCATCTTGTCCCATCACATAATGGCAAATAGATGGAGAAACAGTGGAAACAGTGACTGACTTTATTTTTTTGGGCTCCAAAGTCAGTGCAGATGGTGACTGCAGCCGTGAAATTAAAAGATGCTTGCTCCTTGGAAGGAAAGTTATGACCACCTAGACAGCATATTAAAAAGTAGAGACATTACTTTGCCAACAAAGGTCTGTCTAATCAAGGCTATGGTTTTTCCAGTGGTCATGTATGGATGTGAGAGTTGGACTGTAAAGAAAGCTGAGCGCCGAAGAATTGATGCTTTTGAACTGTGGTGTTGAAGAAGACTCTTCAGAGTCCCTTGGACAGCAAGGAGATCCAACCAGTCCATCCTAAAGGAAATCAGTCCTGGGTGTTCATTGGAAGGACTGATGCTGAAGCTGAAACTCCAATACTTTGGCCATCTGATGCGAAGAGCTGACTCATTTAAAAAGACCCTGATGCTAGGAAAGATTGAGGACAAGAGGAGAAGGGGACGACAGAGGATGAGATGGTTGGATGGCATCGCTGACTCAATGGACATGAGTTTGGGTAAACTCCGGGAGTTGGTGATGGACAGGGAAGCCTGGCATTCTGTGGTCCATGGGGTCGCAAAGAGTCGTACACGACTGAGTGACTGAACTGAACTGAACTGAAAAGAGTAAGCGGTCTTTCCCTTGTCTTCACAATAGGAGATAGTATTACAACCTGGAGCAAGACTGTCTGCATACTGAAGGTAGGCTCCTTCTCTCCCATGGAGATTTGGGGAGGGGTTACTCTCCTCCTTGATGCATATATTTCAAAGGTATGGCCCCAGGTCCTCAAGAAAGACATCCCTGGGTTGTAAAACTTGCAAGAGGCTTTTAAAAATTTTACATCTCAGCAGGGAAGATTAAGAGTTTACCTTGACAAGTTTTCTAAGGTAAAATTTCTAAAGCAGGAATGATTAGGGACTAAAGTCAGAGAGAAGCCGGTCTGAAGTTTAGACAAGCTGAGGGGAACATGAACACCATCTGCCCATCTTGATCAACTCATAACTGCATTACCACTTTGAGGTAGTGTGAGAGAGACAGAATCCAGTTATGTTCCCACAAAATAGACAGTTTCTAAGTATAGGGCTGTGTGTCTGTGCGTGTGACAGAGAGAAGAGAGAGAGAGGGAGACTGCATTGGAAGGTGAATTCTTAACCACTGGACCACCAGGCAAGTCCTACCATCCAACCTTAATATATGTAGTACTGACTATACCACAGTGAAGCAAGTAAATTCAGTGACATTCTTCCCTTCCCTTCTGTGGAAATGTGTGAAATATTTCAACATAATGTTTAGTTTGACAAAGATGCATTTTCATTGTTAAGTGATGAGATGGTTAGGTAACATCAGTGACTCAATGGACGTGAGTTTGAGCAAACTCTGGGAGATGAGCCAACTGCCCCGGGCTGTGCTGCAGTCCATGGGGTTGCAAAGAGTCGGACAGGTCTTAGTGACTGAACAACAAAGACAAGAAAATTTTAAGTGATGGTAATTTTTTGTATGTTTGGAGAAGAGTGGGTTGCTCAGGTTGTAAAAGTGGAACTTGATGCTAGAACAAGGATAATGACGTTATCCTTTCTACAGCCCTCTCCAGTTTATATAGCAACACACACACAAATTGCTTGTTTACTTGTTATAGGAGATGGTAACAGATTACTAGGTAATATAGTACAATGTTTTCTGATGTTTGTTAGTAATGCACTGTATTTATTTAAATTATTTTTAACCTTTGATCCACTTCACCCATTTCTCCCACCCTCCACCACTCACTACCTCTGGCAACCACAAATCTGTTCTCTATATCTACATGAACTTGTTTGTTTTTTCCCAGATTTCACATGTAAGAGAAATCACACAGTATTTGTCTCTGTCTTATTGTTCAGTCACTCACACGTGTCTGACTCTCTGTGACCCCATGGACTGCCGCACACCAAGCTTCCCTGTCCTTCACCATCTCCTGGAGTTTGCTCAGACTCAATGTCCATTGAGTCAGTGATGCCATCCAACCATCTCATCCTCTGTTGTCCCCTTCTCCTCCTGCCTTCAATCTTTCCCAGCATCAGGGTCTTTTCCAATGAATCGGCTCTGTCTGTCTCATTTCATTTAGTGTAATTCCCTCAAAGACCATCTGTGCGTGTGTGCATGCTAAGTTGCTTCAGTCGTGTCCGACTTTTTGCAACCCTATGGACTGCACCCTGCTAGACTCCTCTGTCCATGGGATTTCCCAGGCAAGAATACTGGAGTGGGTTGCCATGCCCTCCTCCAGGGGATCTTCCTGACCCAGAGATTGAATCCGAATCTCCTGTGGCTCCTGATTGCAGGCGGATTCTTTACCGCTGAACTGCCAGGGAAGCCCCAAAGTCCATCCATGTTGTTGCAAATTGGAAGATTTCCTCTTTTTTATGGTTAAATTATTTCATTGTATAGAGCCACAATTTCTTTGTCCATTCATCCACTGATGGACACAGGTTATTTCCATACTTTGGCTATTATAAATGATACTGCAGTGAACATGGGAGTACAGATGTCCTTTAGTATTTTTATTTTTTTGGATGAATACCTAGAAGTGGCATTATTGGATCATGTGATGATTCTATTTTGGATTTTTTGAGGAACCTTCATACTGTTTTCCATAGTGGCTGCATCAGTTAACATTCCCGCCAACAGCATAGGAGGGTACATTTTCTCCATATCCTCACCAACATTTATTTCATGTCTTTTTTGATAACAGCCATTCAAAACAGTTGTGAGGTGGTATCCCACTGTGGTTTTGATTTGCATTTCCTGATGATTAATGACTCTGAGCATCTTTTCATCTACCTGTTGGCCATCTGTATATGTTATTTGAAAAAATGTCTATTCAGATCTTCTGCCCATTTTTTAAAATTAGATTTTTTTTTTGCTGTTGAGTTATATGAGTTCTTTATATATTTTGAATGTTAGCCCCTTTTAAGATGTATGATTTACAAATATTTTTTTCTACTCATTAGATTGCCTTTTCTGTTCATGGTTTCCTTTGCTATGCAGAGGCTTTTTACTATAATGTGATTCCACATACTTATTTTTGCTTTTGTTGCTTTTGCTCTTTTGGTGTCTGATTAAAAAAAAAATCATCACCAAGACTTGTGTCAAGGAGCTTACCACTTGTGTTTCCTTGTAGGAATTTTATGGTTTCAGCTCCTGTGATCAAGTCTTTAATGCATTTTGAGTTAATTTTGGTGTATGGTATAAGATAGTGGTCACGTTTCATTCTTTTTCAGTTTTCCCAACACCATTTATTAGAGAGACTGTTCTTTACCCATTGTGTTTTCTTGGCTCCTTTGTTGTAAATTAAATGACCATATATGTGTGGGTTTATTTCTGAGCTCTGTTCTGTTCAGTTGTTCTGTGTGTCTGTTTTTAGGTCAGTATCATACTGTTTTAGTTACTATAGTTTGGTAATAGTTTGAAATCAGAGAGCATGATAACTCCAGGTTTGTTCTTCTTTATCCAAACTACTTTGGCTATTTAGGCCTTTTTTTTTTTGTGACTCCACACACATTTTAAGATTATTTGTTCTGTTTGTTTGAAAAATGCCATTAGAATTTTGATAGGGTTTACACTGAATCTGTAACTTACTTTGGTAGCATGGACATTGAACAATATTGGTTATTCTGATTCATGAGCACAGAATATCTTTCTATTTATTTATGTCTTGAATTTCCTTCATTAATATCTTGTAGTTTTCAGTATACAGGTTTTTCACCTTTTTGGTTAAATTTATTCCTAGATATTTTATTCTTTGTAATGCAGTTATAAATGAAATTGTTTTCTTTATTCTCTTTATGATAGTTTGTTATTGGTGTATAGAAATGCAGCAGATTTTGGGGTATTGATTTAGTATCCTGCAGCTTTACTGAATTTATTAGTTATAATAAATACTAATAAGAGACAAAGCTGACATTACATGATGATAAAGGGCTCAATCCAAAAAGAGGATGTAATATTTTACAATTTTTATACACTGAACATGGGAGCACCTAAATATTTAAAGCAGATGTTAACAGACTAAAAGGGAGAAATTGGTACCAACACAATTATAGCAGCGGATTGTAATACCCCATTTACGTCAGCAGAGAGATCATCAGACAGAAAATCAATAAGGAAACATTAGCCTTAAATGGCATGTTAGAACAAATATGTACAGAACATTCTGCACCTTTGTGTGCTAACAACGATGTGTGAGCTCTTTCAGCATTATCAGCTTCAGGTGAACGTAAGTTTATCTCCTCACTAGACTATGCTTTCTGAGAACAGGGAGCTTCTCTGATTCACCTTTGTCTGCCCCTTGCCTCTAAGCCCAGTGTCTTGCCCAGGTAAGAGTCTCAATAAATGGTGAATGCAATTTAACCTAAGAAAATTCCACCAGGAATGAGGATAAATTAGGAACATTTTTCCAATCAGTGCATAGATTTGACTTTGGAGAATTTTGCTTAGCTCCAAATATACTGATCCTAATAAAGAAAAGCTTAACTTGAAATATTATTGCATTTTTAGGTGACACGAACAGGCCACTTGCATCAAGATTTCTAGATAAACATTTCATACACTCCTAAGTGAAAAGGATGAGAAATTCCGGCATGTTATTTTTAACAGGCAGTTGTACCCGTGGTGTTAATCATCAGTTTAAACTTCTGTTATGAAAGATAAGAAAGAATTGCTTTTATGAAAGTAATGGAATTTGACAAGTTGTTATCATGAAGGTTAATTTGGACTCTTTGTGAGAGCAAGTAACTGAGTCACAGGCAGTAAGTCTGTTTTAAAAAACATGAAAAGGAATGAGTTATCATGTCATTGTTTTTCATCTTAAAAAATGTAGAGATATAATCATCTTTTAAGTAGCTTGCCTGGAAATTACAGAATGTCTTTTTTTTTGCTGTAATTAAGATTTTGCAAATTTTTATATAAATTATAAACATACAGACATGTGTAAATCATTTGGTATAGAACAATAAACTCGATGGATAGATGAGAGGTAAGTCATTACTGTGAAATCAAGTATTAGTTCTCTCTAGATTTATTTTCCTGCTCAGAAATGACTCATTATTTGCTTGCCCATATTCCATGTGCAGTGACTAAAAAGAGAAATAGTGCTCAAACATTGCTCATCACATCTCAAGACTATCACCTGCTTTTACAATAGTGCCTTAAAAAAAGAATGAAAATGCTGCACGGGAAATGGCGTAAGGATCTAATTCTAAAGCACTTTTTCCTCTAATGAACTATACATTATAAGTCAGGTGATGTGCACATTTCTTTTCTGAACACAGGGGAAAAAGAAAAGAAAAACAAGTGGCCCCTTTGATGAATAGCAAATACCTAATATCCTTCTAGTTTTGCTACAGCAAGATCCAATTATCTCCCACATTTCTTAACAGTTTTTACAAACTGCTTATGTATTCAAGTACATGAAAAAAATCCCAGTGAAGAAGAAAAGAACAAAGTAAAGTTGCAGTCCAGATGATTTTTAAATGCCTAAATAATGTCATTGTGGAAAAAAACACCATAAAAAGTGCACTTCGAATTCATAGTTGGTCTAGGGCAGCTTGTCTACAGGCCAGCTCAGGCTGCCAAGAGCTTGTTAAAATTAATTATCATACAGCGGCTTCCTCGCTCTAAGTGGAACTCACAGAAAATGTGCTTGGAGTGGGGAAATGCAAATTGGGTGATGAGGTAATTTTATACTCTAGGGACAGATTTTCTTTTTCTTTTTCTTTTTTCTCATTTTACATTAGTTCTCGTTGGAAAAGCTTCATTATTATTTATAAAGCAGAACAAGCCCCAAAGCCAATCCATTTCCAACCTCATTGTCACTTTTCTGCATTCCAAACACCACTAAATTCCCAAATGAGTAGGCTAATTCTTTCCTTACAGAGCCATAAAACTTGCTTGGGGTATTACTGACTTAGGTGACAGCACTTTATTCAAAATAATTCTTATTCTCTGGGAAAAACTTTCCAAACACCTAATTTCTAGGTGTCCCTAACTCTAGTGGAAGCTAAGTAGGCTTGTCTCCTGTTTTGTCACTATTGAATTTTGTTGCTTTGAGCACCTGGGTCCTACAGTGATAGGGGCTCCTCCGATGCTTCAGAGTGCATGCTTAGAAGACGGTTAGCATTCTACTTGTTATTTTACATGTTTAAGATGCACTCCCGAAAAATGTTATTTTTCAGGTGAATTTGGTCCATTAGAGGACTAAATGGTACATTGAATATAGTATGCTTCTATTTTGCAGTTAATCTAAACACTTTTCAATGCAAAAGTGACCAGTGTTTGTTTAGAACCCAACAATAGCGACTTCCCTGGTGGTCCAGTGGCTAAGACTCCAGGCTTCCAATGCAGGGAGCCTGGGTTCCATCTGTGGTCAGTAACTAAGAGTGTGCATCACACAGCTAAAGATCCTGCGTGCCACAACTAAGACCTAGCACTGTCAAGTAAATAAATAAATAAATGTTAAAAAAAAGAATCCAAAACCAGCAAAAACATTCATTCTCTTTCCCCTTCCCACTCCTGCATCCTGACTCCAAAGTAACGAAAGACAGAGCAATTCTAGTGTGATCAGTTTAACTCATGTGAGATGAATTTGCCTTGTCTGCAGATTTGTGGTTAGCATCAGAACCAGGGGCTTGAAGGTAAGAGATTTTCCATCTCAACCTAAGAGCTTGCATCCAGATGATGGTAGTAGTGAGTTCCCATCACAGGAAGTATTCAAAGATGCCCCGCCCCTGTGCCAAGGAGGCCATTCAGGTATTAGGTGGGCAGTTCCAATCCTGAGCATCAGGGCAAATGACTCCTTCCAGGGTGTGTTCCCTCTTTCCATTGCTATAGCCCTATTGTGTGTGTTCAGTTGCTCAGTCCTGTCCAACTCTTTGCTCCCCTGTCCATGGAGTTTTCCAGGCAAGAATACTAGAGTGGGTAGACATTTCCTTCTCCAGAGTATCTTCCTGACCCAGAGATCAAACCCGTGTCTGTTGCGTATCCTGCATTGGCATAAGCACTTACAAAGCGAAATCTCTTTGTAAGTGTAGGACAGGAACAGAAACTTGCTGTTCCTCTCCTGATTTTGGCCAACCGATGAAGAGGAACGAACTGTCTATGAAAGCTGACAAAGAGAAAACTTCCTGAGGTGATGTGAAATTTTAAGTGAGAGAGCAATAAAGTAGAGTGGTATAACTTTTTGAATTGTTTCAGTCCAGACTCTGATTTCTGTGTACTGTTTTTATGGAAGGACTGAGATGACCAGGAAAAACTAATTTTGTGACATTATTCACTTTTTGATAATTGAGTAGAAAGGATGGAGCATCTCCTTCCTGCCTTCCCATTACATCCCCTTACCCTTAACCCCCATTTAGAAAAATCAGCATAATCAAGGTGGTTCTGGGGAAAAAAAAAGCATTTGTACAGAAAAAGTTCACTTTTTTTCTGTGGAAGAACTTTTTGTGAAAAAGGTTTAGTTTGCATGGTACCCAAGACTGAGCTCAAGTTTTACCTTCTCTGAAGCCTTTCTGGATGAGTTCAGCAGTAGGACTTTTCTCTCTTCTGATCTAGAAGTATATTTCCTTCCATATTTATTTAGCTCTGTTGTGCACCATTGATAGGTATCTTTTTATCCAGGTACGTCTTGTCTCCTCTAAGATCGTATTCATGCTGGGCCCTGAGGCAGGGAAGTATAAGTCAAAGATGGAAATCTTCCTCCAATATGACTTATACACCATTAGTTCCCTTCCTCCCTCAACCCCCATCAACCAACTCAGACACCGTGTCAAGCACACTGATGCACATAAGTAATCACTGTAGCTGGTTTAAGAGTGTTACTATAGTACTGAACACAGGGCTTTCTACCTAGCAGGTAAACAATAAGTACATCTTAAGTATAGTTTTATGAATAGATAACACTGTCACCTGTTAAAAAATCAAAATGGTCTTAAAATGAATACACTAGGAAATCTAGTCCCCACCCTCATCCTTATTCACTCTATTTTTCCTACCTTTGTAGGAAACCACTTTATTCCGGTTTTGTGTCTAGCACCTCTTTATGTGAATGCAAGCAAATATAAGTATCTGTTCATTTTACCTTCCTTTCTTTGATTAAAACGTCTCCGACTCTGTGGCCAGTTTTATACTTTTTTCATTCAGCCATCTGCACACACACACACACACACACACACACACACACACACACACACACACACACACACACACACACACACACACACACACACACACACACACAGAAGGCTTCCTCGTTCTTTTTCTGGGCTACAGAATTTTCCATTTTGTGGCTCAATCATACTTAGAGAATTGGTTCTCTTTTGATGGATATGTGAGTTGCTTCCAGGTTATTGCTATTACAAAGAATTCTGTGATGAATAACCAGTAATAAATATATGTTATTTTCTAAGTGTGTAGGTATATCTTTAAGACAACCCCCCAGAAATAGACTTGCTAATATAAAAGCACTTATAATTAAACAGTTGTTACTGAATTTACTTTCATTGGTGTTAAATGATTTTCACTGCTTCCAATAGTGCATGAAGAGTCCATATTTCTTCACAACTTTGCCAACCAAATGTTTAATCAAACTTTTAGATGTTTGCAAATTTGACAGGTGGGAAATTGCAAGTTAGTATAGTATTTTTTTTTGCATTACTTTTACTGTGACTGTAATTGAAATCTTTTCATATATTTAAGAATCATTCATACATGCCAATTTTTTCTGTTGGGTTGTTGGTCTGTGTTTTTTATTTCCAGCAATTTACTATGTATTATAGAGATAAGCCCTTTGTAGCATGTGTTGAAATCAAATTTCTAGTGTTTTATTGTCTTGAGTTTGTCACAGAATTTTATTTTAGTATTTTTCTGTAATGAATCAGTTCATCTTTTTTGTAGCATGTGTTGAAATCAAATTTCTAGTGTTTTATTGTCTTGAGTTTGTCACAGAATTTTATTTTAGTATTTTTCTGTAATGAATCAGTTCATCTTTTTTTTGTTTTATGACATCTGAATTATAAGTCATAGTTGGAGTTACCTTCCTTTCTCCAAGATTATTAAAAAAATTATTATATTTCCATTTCTTATAGTTCTTTATGTTTCATGTACAGTCTTTGATTCATTTGGAATTTATCCATGTATACAGTGTGACGTGGGGAAGTAGCTTCCTCTTTCCTTCCCAGAAAATCACCCAGTAGTAATCCAGAAATAGAGATTGATTATAAACGGCTGTGACCTATTTATAGTCAAACCAGTGTATTGATTTGCTTAATTCAGAGAAACAACGGATCAGATTAGCAAAACCAGAAGCAAACCAAGGAACAAACATATAACAAAAACCAAATCAGCAGATTTCTTTGTGTTTCCCTTAACCTGCATTTGATCTTCATGAGACGGTTTAAAAAGAGTTCTGTTAAACCTAGTTCCTAACAGTGAGATGCCTGGCACTGTGCTAGGTACTGCACGTGCCACCTCTGATCTGTTTACCTCTGATCCATCCAGCTTCATGTCAGGTGGTTTTTATTATCCTCTTCGTGCCCATGAGAACTGAGCCTCAGAGAAGTGAAGCGATTAGCTCAAGAAAAATTAATTTCGTTTATGCAGAAAAGTAGAGAGAAAACCATTTAACCTTGTCACATCTTTTGGGCTTTCCACTCTGCTTTTAGGTCAGATTAGTTGATTATGATTGCCTCTATTAAAACTGAAGATCTAACCTATGCAGAAGTGAAATAAATTTTCTGTTAGGAATGGGTGACCCAAGTGACACTGACTTGAGGGTGAATATAAAAAGTAAAATAATGTTAATACTGACCAGATAACTTACGTTATGCTTGAAGTGCAAAGATGTATGAAAGAAATTATATGTAAAATTCTCATTATATAAAATATGGCTTGCCGAAATTTAAGTTCAAAGAATGGCGTTGATTGGAATTTTGTTGTGGAGTTTCTTAACATGAGAGGCTCAAATTTTCAGCTTTGTGTCCCAGTTTCAGGGTTTTGTTTGATTCTTTCTTTGAAAATTGAATTGTTCATGTATTTCCATGATGCAGAAGGTTATGTTTTAGCATAAGCCTAAAAATCAAACCGTATATTTTCACGATGATCTGTTAATCCCCTAAGTCTCTGGGGCACACCTCTTAGGCTGCAGTAGGCCAGGAATTGGGGCACCTGTGGAGTGAGCGCTCAGACAGGAGCATCGTGGGGCTCGCTGCTGAATCTGTGACAAGGTGTCTGCTCTGACTGTGTCGGTCAGGCCAGGAGGTGACGTCCGAACTGGGAGGAGGGCTAGGGTCTCAGCCAGGCCGAATGAGAGAGGCATCCAGTGAAAACAAAAAGAGGACTTTGAAGTGTAAGACACTGCTCACCAAAACAGCAGGCAGATTATTTCCAGTGTTTTAGCAAGTTGAATCTGAGACCGGCATGCTTTAGCAGAGTCTAGCTTATAAATGTGGACACACTCACTTCTGCTTGAAGCTGCTGTGGGATTGTATGCCTTTAAAATTGAAATTATGATTAGTAGCATTTTTTTTTTTTGTAATTTGCTTTTTTCCCCCTCTCAAGATATATTTTTGAGATATGTCAGAAGAGTACGTATTGTTTGGGGATAGAGAGAAGGAAAGTGAAAGGAGAATAAAGCATGACCCAGGTACATACCTGCTATGGGAGATGGAGGGGAAAGGAAGGCGGAGGGTGGGAGAGGAGCTTTCAGTCTGGGTAAGTGGTTGTTTTAGTCTCTGCACTTTCCTATATATTTTATATCTTTTGAAATTTTTACTTTTAATTGTGGTAAAATACACATAATATAAAATTTACCATCTTAACCATGAAATGTACAGTTTGGTATGAAGTATGTCCACATTGTTGTGCACCCCATGTCCAGAACTTTTTCATCTTGCAAAATTGAAACTGTGTACCCATTAACCCACAAGTTTCCGTTCCCTTCCCAGGCTCCTGGCAACCACCATTCTGCTATCTATTTCTATTAATTTTTTTTCCAGTTTTATTGAGGCATTATTAATATACAGCACTGTATAGGCTTAACGCGTACAGTGTAATGATGTGATTTACATACATCCTGAAACGCTTATCATAGTAAGTTTAGCGAGCATCCATCATCTCATTTAGATACAAAATTAAAGAAATGGAAAAGGAGAAACAAATTTTTTTTGTGGTAAGAACTCTTAGGATTTACTGTCTTAATTTTTACATGTAACACGCTAGGTCACTTTAGTCTGACTCTTTGTGATCCCCTGTCAGGCTCCTCTGTCCATAGCAGTGTTAATTTATCAAGTTGTACATTACATCCCTAGTACTTACTTATCTTATACCTGGTAGTTTGTGTCTTTTGACTGCCTTCATCCAATTCCCCTTCCTCCCACTCCCCTACTCTGTAACTGCAAACCTGATCTCTTTTTCTTTGAGTTTGTTTGTAGGGTCTTTTGTTTTTTTTAATTAAAAAAAAAATTTCACTGTGGCATGAGGCATGCAGGATCTTAGTTCCCTGACCAGGGATCAAACCCATGCCGCCTGCAGTGAAAGTTCAGAGCCTTACAAATGGACCGCCAGGGAAGTCCCTGTTTGTTTTTGAAGTATGTCTGACTTACAACAATATGCTAATTACTGTTTATACAACATAGTGATTTTTTTCTGTACATTTCAAAATGATAACTGCAATGTTTAGTTATGATATATCACAAAGATATTACTTATTTATTGATGAGATTCCCCACACTTGGTATATTTTATACTCATGACTCATTTATTTTGCAGCTGGAGGTTTGTACCTCTTAATCGTCCTCACCTATTTCCTTCTGGTAACCACCTGTTTGTTCTCTGTATCTCTAACTTTGTTTCTGTTTTGTTATGTTTGCTCATTTATTTTATTTTTTAGATTCCACATAGAATTGAAATCATACAGCATTTATCTTTTTCTGTCTGACATTTCACTTAGCATAATGCCCTCTAGGTCCATCCATGTTGTTGCAAATAGCAAGATTCCATTCTTTTTTATGGCTATGGAGAAGGCAATGGCACCCACTCCACTACTTTTGCCTGGAAAATCCCATGGACGGAGGAGCCTGGTAGGCTGCAGTCCATGGGGTCGCTAAGAGGCGGACACGATTGAGTGACTTCACTTTCACTTTTCACTTTCATGCATTGGAGAAGGAAATGGCAACCCACTCCAGTGTTCTTGCCTGGAGAATCCCAGGGATGGGGGAGCCTGGTGGACTGCCGTCTATGGGGTCGCACAGAGTCGGACACGACTGAAGTGACTTAGCAGCAGTATTCCATTGTATGTGTGTACTACATCTTCCTTATCCATTCATCTGTTGATAGGCACTTAGGTTGTTTCCATATCTTGGCTATTGCAGATGATGATGCAATGAACATTGTGGTGCATATATCTTTTCTAATTAGTGTTTTTGTTTTCTTTAGATAAATATCCAAGACTGGAATTGCTGGATCATATGGTAGTTTTAATTTTTTGAGGAATCTCCATACCATTTTCCATAGTGGCTGCACCAATTTGTAGTCTCACTAATAGTGCAGGAGGGTTCCCTTTTCTCCACATCCATGCCAACGTTTGTTATTTTTTGTCTTTTTGATAATAGCCATTCTGTCAGGAGTGAGGTGATATCTCCCTGAGGTTTTGATTTGCATTTCCCTAGTGATTAGTGATGGCGAGCATCTTTTCATGTGCCTGTTGGCTAGTTCTTCATCTTTGGAAAAATGTCTGTTCAGATCCTCTGCCCATTTTTAAATCAGGTTCTCTATGTTTCTGATGTTGCATTGTATGACTTCCTTGTATATCTTGGATATTGACCCTTTATCAGAAATATTGTTTGCAGATGTTAATATCTTCTCCATTCAGTAAATGGCCTTTTCATTTTGCTAATAGTTTCCTTTGCTGTGCAAAAGCTTTTTAATTTGATGTGGTCTCATTTGTTTATTTTTGCTCTTGTTTCCCTTGCCTGAGGACATATTTCCAAATTTTGCTTTTGTTTCTCTTGCCTGAAGGAGATATTTCCAAACAAGATTACTAAGATGATGTCAAAGAGAGTACTGCCTGTGTTTTCCTCTAGAATTTTCATGGTTTTGGGTCTTACATTTAAATCCTTAATCCATTTTGAGTTTATTTTTGTGCATGGTATGAGAAAGTAGTCCATACTGATTCATCTGCATGTAGTTATCCAGTTTTTCCAACATCATTTATTGAAGACATCTTCTCATTGTATATTCTTCCCTGCCATGTTGTAGATTAATTGCACGTGCAAGTGTGAATTGTTTTTACTAATCTGTTTGCTCTATACACCTCATATAGATGGAGTCATACAGTACTTGTCTTTTTATAACTGACTTGTTTCACTTAACACAGTGCGTGCAAGGTTCACGCCTGTTGTTGCATGTGTCAGAGTTGCCTTTCTTTTTAAGGCTGAGTAGTATTCCGTCGTATGTATAAATCACATTTTGTTTGTCCATCCGTCCATTGACAGACACTTGGGTTGCTTTAACATTTCGGCTATTACAAAAACGCTCTTAAGAGAATAGGTGTACTAAGTGTCTATTTGAGGCCTCGCTTTCAGCACCAAAAAGTGTAGTTGCTGGATCCTATCGTAATTCTGTTTTCAGTCTTTCTGAGGGAATGCCATACTGTTTCCCACAGTGGTGGCATCATTTTATATCCCCACATATAGAGCACAACACTTTCAATTTCTCCACATCTTCACCAGCGTGTCTTATTTTCTGTCTTGCTTTGTGTTGTTTGAATAGTAGCCATCCTAATGGGTGTGAGGTGATGTCTCACTGTGTTTTCGGTGTTTTCCTGACGATCAGGTATGTTCTTTCAAAAGCCTCTATGTTGTGATCTAGGGTAAGGGAGATGAGTGGGTCTCAGCCGGTGCTGAAGAAGGGGTGGAAGAGACAAGGGCCCAGTTGGGCCGGGAGAGGGGAGAGAGAAAGGCTGAAGTGTTCCATGTCCCCAGCAGATGCAGGGTACAGACAGGAGTACAGAGCCTTTGGGGGGGATAATAGCCCTTACCCACTGACATAAATGTACTTGCTCTGAGAATGGGGAGAACTGGAGGGTCCTGTGTGCCTTTGTTTGAGTCTTTAACAGACATCACCTAAAGTCTGTGGTGGTACAAGCAAGTTTAACACCTGAGTCAGGTCAGCGTCCCGCACACATGCTGATGGGTGCTGGAATTTCAAGCAGATGTCATCAGTGCTCCCATGTGGACTGGTCCCAGGGACACGGGTCCTCTTCCTCTGCATCCCTTTCTCATCACCTGTGCCCAAGCCCTACCCACTGGCCATATGCTCCCTGTTCTGTGGGGAGCACAGCAAGAGTGTCAGACTGGTCCTTTCCTGGTCCCCAGTACCCAGGGTGAGCTGAGACAGAGGACCCCAGCGTCCATGCCCCTGCTCTGTCCTGTTGGAACCTGATTACTGAGGAAAGTCATTCCCAGTTGTGGCTGTCTTCTAAGCCATGCCAGGGCCAGTTATGTGTGTTAGGACAGCATGTATATGATTTTACAGAAATTATTGCCCATGAGTAGAAATATCATTATACAAGATCAATATTTCTGATTTTCAGGCTTAGTGATATTCTTTGAGAATGACCAGAAATTGTCGTTTATATACAACTGTGTTCTGTTTGGATAATGCTAGAGAACAGAGAATGACCTGGAAGAACATCAAGGTTCAGGTTCTAGGGTCAATATTTACCCCTCTGTAGTCAATGTAATGTTAAAGCCACTAGTACAGTTTACATGAAGGGAGAACCAATTCCCACCCCCCGCCCCATTTTTTTTTTTTTTTTGTTAGCAAATAATATAGGAAGTCCTGTGTCTTTTGAGTTTATTTTGTAAAGTTCTTTTTAAAAGGAAGAATGTAACGTATATTCAGAAATATGCATAGTTCATAGGTGCATGGCTCAGTGAATTATCACAAAGTCAACATACCTATGTAGTCACCACCGGGTCAAGGAAAAGAATATTACCAGCCTCCACTACCCCAGGAGGGACTTGTGAGCTTATTCTCTGTTACTAGCCCCCTCCCTCCACCTTCTGCAGTGACTGCTAACAGGATTAGTTTTGCCTGCTTTGGAATTTTACGTTGCATATATCCTTGAAACCTTTTTAAATCAAAGCGTCTGGAAACCGTTCCTTCCATGATAGGCCATCTCAGAGGTAGAATAATTGTTTCTTTGTAGGTAGCTCTGTCGGGAAGATGAATAGCTAACTCCATAAATCATCATCAGAAAGATGTATTTGTAATTTTCATGAGAAGTCAGCATGAAGAATAACATCACAACTTTGTGATCTAACACGTGAACACAAATGGAATTATTAAAAACAAAGATAAATGAGCACCAAAATTTTCCATTTGTGAATTAGCTGGTTCTCCTTGCTCTAGACTTTCTATCTTGATAGTAAGGTGACTCTCACTTTAGGGACATAGTAAGCATCCTTTAGATCATTTACATTTTTTTTCTTTCTACCAACTTTGTTCAAATGAATTTTCCATAACAAAATGTCTTAATATTTAATAGTTTAAAAAAGAAATGACTTCAAAGCCAATAATATGGTGCCATCCTGGTGGTCCACTGGCTAAGACTCCACATTTCCAGTGCATGGGGCCTGCGTTCAATCCCTGGTCAGGGAACTAGATCCCACATGTCACAACTAAAAGTTAGCATGCTGCAACTGAAAGATCCCAAATGCTGTGATGAAGATTGAAGATCTCAAGTGCTGCAACTACGACTTGGCACAGCCAAATAAATAAGTATTTTTGAAAAACCCAATAATATGTAGAGAGGTTTCTATTTGGTGACATACTTCTGAAATGAAGACTGACCCTAATTCCTGGGAACCCATGTGAACATTCTGTTTACTCAATTGCAAGGGAAAATCAGGTGTGAGGTGCAATGAAGGAAAAAGAGTGGCCACATGGAATGTACCGGTCGGGGAGAAGGTATCATTCAGTGTCAGCAGTGCTGAAGCGTGTGTGTGTTGGTGGGAAAAGTGCATCTTGGAATTCAGGAATCATAGTAGTGCCATCTGCCGATGCTGTCAGCAGGTGATACTGGCCAGAGGTGGTTTGACGTTGGTAGGGTTTTCTCTAAAAATCAAAACAGTGGGGAAAAAAAAAGTCGAGGTCACTCTAGAAATTTATATTGCTGCCCATCAGCGGCCACTGAGGGTAGGGATGAGTCACCATTTAGATGTAATGGGGACGTTTGTGCAAAGTGCCATTCCAGGATTTCTGTAGAGACACTATGCGTGCATGCTTAGTTGCTAAGTCATGTCCGATCCTTTGTGACCCCATGGGCTGTGGGCCACCAGGTTCCCCTGTCCACAGGATTCTCCAGGCAAGAATACTGGATTGGGTTGCCATTTCCTCCTCCAGGAGATCTTCCTGACCCAGGGATAGTACCTGCGTCTCTTGTGGCTCCTTCATTGGCAGGTGGATTCTTTACCACTAACGCCACCTGGAAAGCCCCATAGAAACACCGCTTGCCCTCAGACATTTGTCTTGTCTCCCCTGCCTTCCTGCCACCTTAAGAACCACCCACGTTTTGAGAATGTCTTGAGTAAGTTTCTGTAAGATGTCTGGGAAGGGAAATGGGCTGCTGGGTTTCTCCCGTAGCTTTCTGTAAGTTCATTTGCACAACATAATTTTATGTGTTAGCTAACTGTCACTGTTAATGGCACAGATCCTGACCTGGAAGGGAATGAAGTGCAGCATAGACACCTCTTAATTTCCTGACTGCAGTCTTCAGTTTTCTGAGAATAGAAAACTCCCTCCAAGGCCTGTGCATGCTCGATTAATGTAGAGGGAGTTTTGAAGAGCACAGAAGAGGAAACCACAGGCCCAGTTAGTTGTTCCCCTGCATCTAAGTTTGAGTACTACCTCTTTTTCATGAGCTTTGAGGAGTAGTCAGTACAAATCACTTATTTCAAGCTGTTTCACTTTGACTTACTTAATAGTTGTCATTTGCTGTACTCTCGTAAATATCCAGACTATTACTCTCTTAATATTTTTCTTCAAATCAGTGTTAGTTTTTGAGAGATAATTTGTTTTCAAGGAAGATTTTATTTCACTTCAATAAATAGAAAAACACTACACTTCTCACAAATGAAAGTCACATATAAAAATAAAGGCATATCTTTAAAACCATCTTCCGCTTTTAGAAATGGCTTAGAAGAGTGAATTTGGGATTTGGGAATCAAAGGACCTTGGCTTGGTTACTTACAAGTTCTTTGGTTTAGGAAAAATCGCTTAACTTCTTTGAGCACCAGTCTCCTCAAAAGGTAAAAAAAAAAAGCAGGGGAAATGATACTAATGTCCACTGCAAGAGTTATGAGGATTAGAAATGACACATAATAATTGGCACATTTTAAGTGTAGGGACCCGGAAGTTGACAACTAGTTTTATAATTATGTCCTTAGTATTAGTCTATGAACTTGTTCATCCTGGCTTTCTTCTGAAACTTTGCCTTCTTTCTCTAAGCAACAGTGTCTAAATCAAGCTACAGAGGAAAACAGGTGACTTATTTTTAAGCCTGAATTCAAGCAAGTTGGCAGATGGAATTCTTCTCAAGTGCAAATGCCTTTTCATAGGCAGTGGTGCCTGGATCACTTTTTGGAAAAGGGTTGTGATAACAGGCTGTGATTGAGTAAGGCTGGCTGTCTGCTCCAAGCATGGGACGCGAGAGGCTGATACTGCCTATTTGACAGCCCTTACCTCCTGCCTGCTCTACACAAACCCTCACAGCTTGCCAGAATCTGCATCTTGCAGGATACCTCTATTTCAGCCTTAACTGCTTCCTTGAAAGAGGCCCCAAGGTTCCTTCGAGTAAATCATACTCATTAAGTCTATTTCCCACCCTAAAAGTAAAAGTGTTAGTTGTTCAGTCGTGTCCTACTCTTTGTGATCCCATGGACTGTAGCCCACCAGGCTCCTCTGTCCGTGGGATTCTCCAGGCAAGAATACTGGAGTGGGTTGCCATGCCCTTCTCTCTGGGATCTTTCCCACCAAGGGATTGAACCTGGGTCTCCTGCACTGCAGACAGATTCTTTACTCTCTGAGCCACCAGGGAAGCCCTTCCCTCCTGAGAGGGTCTGCTTGAGCAAAGCCATCTTGCGTTCTTCAGATTCTGTCTCCTCTTTCCCCCAAAGAACTCACCCTCCAGGCCAGCTGATTCTTCTTGTTGAGAGAGAAAAGAGCTGCTGGTGAAACTGTGATTGTGCTATCACTTTCCTCGATCTGTGATGTACGGTAAAGATTTAGCAGGTACTTGCAGGGGCTCCTTGCTGGGGTAAAGGGGATGTGTGTACAGCCTGGGCCCCAGTTAGTGCTGGGGTCTCCTCAGCAGCTTGCTCAGTGGGCCCCTCAAATAGTTTTGGCAGAGGGCAGCACTACCAGGAGTGACACAGTGGAAAATCATGAGACATAAAAGACTCCGTAGGACACTTCCCCTTCTGCTGGCTCGCCCTCTGAAATGAACCAGGAAACAAATCATGAAAACAAGAGCAAAATTATTCTGGGATTGAAGGGCTTCGTCCTAGTAGGAAAAGAGTACTGGAGAAAGAAGCTTGATGAAGAATACTTAGAAGAACTGAACTTTCAAATGACGTTTGGATGCTGACAGATTCTCAGAGCTGACATAGACATTTCTAATACTTGTCCATTACCGTTTAGTACGATAGGTTAAGTGTTCCTTCGGGGAGCTTGGACTGTTCACTGCCAATAAGTGAAAAGACGCTCGTTATTTTTCTGATTACTTCTCTTTAGAATTTGCATTGCTCTTACATCCACAAACTGCTCCCTGGTAATTTTTCTTACTAGCAAACCCATAACCCGATTGGCTTTTCCTGAAATAGAGGGTGTTGTGAAGTCACTCAGGATACAGCTATGGTGCTGATGGGATCAATTAATGTGAGTCATAGCCCGGGGGAAGGTGTTTTGTGGAGTGTTACAATGTGACAAAGATGAGTTTAGAAATAATAGCTTGTTTTATGACCACATTTCACAATCTTGTTCACCCAGATATTTGTGACAGTCACTTTCTGGGGAAAATGTAAAGGGTGAGATAGAGGAAGACAAACGGGTGAACTTTATGATTTAAAAGGAATCGATGTTTATTGACGAGCACTTCATCATTTCAGAGGACTTTAAGAAAAGGCATCTCATTTTATAGACAATGAAAAGGGACTGTTAGTTCAGATGGCATCACCCGAAAGCTCTGCAGGCCCCCTGCTTACTTTACTTTCTATTTTCATTTTCTCCTCCTTGTTAGAAATCACAGCACCTCTGTGCGATTGCATTTGAAAATGACCAAAGAAACTTTGATTAAAGGCCAAGGTTTGGAGAAGGAAATGGCAGTCCACTCCAGTATTCTTGCCTGGAGAATCCCATGGACAGAGGAGCCTGACAGAGGGCTATGGTTCATGGGGTCACAAAGAGTTGGACGTGACCGAGTGACTAAGCACCCCACAAAGGCCAAGGTTAAGTGGATGTGTGAGAATCTGCTGTTATTTTTTTTTAATTGAATTTTGTGGCTGAGCTTTTTATAGTTTTGTGGCATTATTTGGGAATCTGAATTTGATGATTATGTCAGAATTTTCTAATATGATGAGAGGTTTGAGTAACTCGATGTTGGAATTTTCTTCCTTAATTTCAATTTTCATCCACAGTCTTCTTTACTTTAACTCTTTCAAGGGGCTGCGTTATTTCTGAGGCATGCAAAACCTCTGCCTGGATTTAAAGACTGAATCTCTTTGTATCCCCTCTGTCTTCCTCCTCCTCCATCCTCATCAGGCTTTCTCTGTCATCTCTTCCAAACTACATCCTCTCCTCCTCCTGTTCCCTTTCTTCCTTCTCTCTAAACTTTCCCTCCATAAATCCATTTCCCAGACTTGACTTTCCATTTTACTCTCTCTGCCTCTCCAAATTCAGCAAGCCTCATTCAGGTCCATTTCTGCCAAGGGTGTCAGATTAGTCCATTCTCTTGTAAGTTCTCATTCCTCCATAGTAGTTTTTAAAGCCGTGTTATCTACTAGAAATGAAACACAGACCGTATATGTAATTTTATACTTTCTGGAAATAACTAAAATGAATTTTAATGATATATTTTATTTAATGTAATATTTCCAAAATATTTTCATTTCTGTCTGTAATTAATTTAAGATTAATGAGATGGCTTCATTTTTTCCTAAGTCTTACAAATCTGATTTATGTTTTATTCTTCTAGCACATTTCAGTTTGGACTGCTACATTTCAGGTGCTCATTGTGGTGAGCGACTGCTGTGTTGAACCGGGCAGGTTAAGAGTTGGTATCAGATTCTCCAGGTGGCGCAGGTGGTAAAGAGCCCATGTGCCTCTGCAGGAGACGTAAGAGATGTGGGTTTGATCCCTGGGTTAGGAAGATCTCCTGGAGGAGGGAATGGCAGCCCTCTCCAGTGTTCTTGTCTGAAGACTCCCATGGACAGAGGAGTTGCAAAGAGTCGGACATGACTGAAATGACTTAGCACTCACGCATCACATTCTCCAGCTCTCAAACGTGCTCTTTCTTATTTCATATCTTTTCACCCAGTCCAAACTGCAAACCAATCCTTAGAATTGGAGGCCACATTTTAAACTTCCACTGTCTTCATATTTCATTCCTGAGTGGACTGTAAGCTGTTAATAATTGCCTGTTGATGGATTGGTAATATCATTCTTATCTGTGACCCCCATTTAAGTAAAACTTACTTCCACTATAGCGTCCTCATGCTTGAAATTTCCCTCCTCTTTCCTGTACATCTAGTATGATTTAATTACCGTATCACCTCTGTTTTGTGAGAGCTGAGACTTATGGGGTATGTCAGATGGGATTATAAGAAATAGATATGCATTATTTGCAGTTGCATTGCACTAGAGAGCAGCATTTTCACAGAATCCTCATCATCCCAACAACTCAGGCAAAATAGAATTTATAGCTGAAATCAGTGGAATAATTGTCCCTATTGTTTTTTTACTTTCCTAGCGGAGACTGGCCAAAGACTCACAAGAGTCTCCTGATCACAAGACCCAGCCGTGACTCAGAGGCTCTCCAGTTTGGTTCCATAATGGCAAGGATACAGTTTTACATCTGAAACCAAATCACTGGCATGGAAATAGCTTGTAAAACTGCAGGGAGGGAAGATTGTGGGGAAGGGAAGGAAGCCCTAGAGAGGACCAGGGAGCGGATGGGGTCCTGAAGTAGAGGACAGGATGGGGATGCTTCCAGACTGTGACAGGGGTGCTCAGATGGGGGGAAGCAGGAGCAGATGACACCCCTTACCTGTTCCACAGTGTCATGAACAATGTACAGTTGTGTGTTATTTCTAGCCCTCTCATCAATTTAATTGAAGGCAAAGGTCTCAAAGAGAGAATGCTGGAGTTAAAACTCTAGAATTGTGCTAATAAGCAGTAAGTCAAAGTCCATGATTTTTCTCATCACATAAAATTGTCACATTGAAGTTACAGATGTTATCTCCATGCAGCCTAATGCTGAGCGCATCTTACAGTCTTTATTAAGAATCTGTCAGTGGGTTCCTAAATGACCCACTTGTTTAACTCTAAAGTCTTGTTTCTGTTCCTTATTGGTAAGATCAATCTTAGTTCCCTGTTTACTTTTTCTCCCCACATGATGGCAAATATATCTGCTACTGAGCAGAATTGCTTAGCTGGGCTTAAGTTTACATTTTTAAAAATGTCCACATTCCAAACCTTTGGTACCTTCACAGGTGAGTAGAATTTTGACAGTAAGGCCTTAGTGAAGTGAAAGTGAAAGTCAATCATGTCCAGCTCTTTGAGGCCCCATGGACTATACAGTCCATCGAATTCTCCAGGCCAGAATACTGGAGTGGGTAGCCGTTCCCTTCTCCAGTAGATCTTCCCAACCCAGGGATATAACCCAGGTCTCCTGCATCGCAGGTGGATTCTTTACCAGCTGAGCAATCAGGGAAGCCCAAGAGGACTGGAGTGGGTAGCCTATTCCTTCTCCAGCAGATCTTCCCAACCTGGGAATTGAACCAGGGTCTCCTCTATTGCAGGCGGATTCTTTACCAGCTGAGCTACTAGGGAAGCCCCAAGTAGCTACAAGTAAGCCCCAAGGTCTTAGTATCACAACTAATTCAGTGGAAGCAACGGTACAAGTCAGGACCCACATGGCTTCAGATGCAGGGCTTGGGAGCTTGCTGTGACCAGAGTGTGGAAATTCTGTCAAGCTTCTGCTGCTGACTTTTTTTCTCTCAGGATAGTGCATGCCGTCCATGGCCTGGCCCACACTCTGATCCAGAGCACAGGCCTGGACATGTGCATGCTGACTCTGAGGGGCCCGGAAAACACCCCGGTTTCAAAGCACATATACTGGCCAACTGATGCCTGGCACTCTGAGTCAAGGGCAGCCCTCCTTTCATTCATATCTTTTGTCGATGGCGGTGGACGTGCCTGCAGGTGAAAGATCTTGCTTCTTTATGCTGGTGTCTGGTGAAGCATAGTGTGCAGATGAGCCCTGTGATGATCTTTTCCTGCATTATGTATGCCTTGATTTGGTTACTTGAAATGTAATTTTAAGTTTCTTAAAGCTAATAATAAAAAAAAATTAGGATTTGTATTTTGTATGTCTTTGATCATTAAATTTCATTTTCTAGTAATTTGTTTTTATTGTGTTTTACGAAAGTACTGGTCTTCAGTGGGTCCTTTGTCATAAATATTTGAGAAGCACTAATTTTATTCATTAGCATATAGAGGTGGCATGAGATTTTTTTTTTTCCCCCGCTGAGAGTAGATTTTAATATGGGCAGGAAAAAGGAACCACAGAGCCCTGGAGACCATAAGGAATAAAGGAGATAGGATAATTGTTTTGGTGAAAAAATGGTACCCTCATTATTTTGCCCGAGACTTGCCCCTGAATCTATTAGTAGATCTACCGTTCTACAAGCTCTTATTGAACGTGTAATGTTTTCTGTATTGAAAGCATTGTCTTTGGTGCTGCCTTTTCCTCTTGCTAAAGCTCCAGGCCAGTGGTTCCTCCTAACTTGGTGTCTATACATCAGAATCGCATGGGAAGCTTTATAAAGACTGTTAAGTTCCAGGGCTCCATCTGAAAACCCACTGAGTCTGCATCTCAGTGGGTGACATCTCTGAAGCTGTATCTTCAAAAGGTGATTTTGGTGCTTGGCTTGGGTGGGGTAGCTTTAGCCCTTGGTCATCCATTGAAATGATGTCAAGTGGAATTAGCAACTACTGGAATGTGAAAAATGTAACAAACTCAAAACGCATTTATTCAGTATTTTATTCTCTCACCTGGTGGATACAAAGAAGTTGTACTAACCAGGAAAATTAACGTTAAATTCTATAACCAGAACATGCACATCTCAATGGCTCATTATAAAAGAACTTTATTTTTTGCTCTTACAGCGTCCTGTGCAGACGTTCCTGGTCAGGCTGTTCTCCTGGTGAGTACTTCTCAATATGGTGAATCAGAAATGCAGGCTTTTTAAAGTTGGTACCCAGCCATCCTTACCACATGGCCTCTAGCTTGCTCATGAAGGGGAAAAAGAGGAGAATCATGCCTGAGGGAGTGTTTTTTTTTTTTTGTTTTTTAAGCCAGGCTTGCAAGTGGCATGGATTCCTTCTGCTCACGTCGCCTGTCTAGATGTTGTCATAACATCTCCATTAAATGAAGGGGAGCAGGGAAATTAGATCTTCATAAGTATCCAGGTAGGATAGAAGACATTTTGGCGAATATGTAAGTATTGTCTGTGCCGCAGAAGTATGAAGTGTAGTCTTTGTTAATATTTTAAGCAATTTTATTTCCTCCAAGGTAGTAGGAAATAAGACCATTGAAGAGATCTAGTTTAAGCAGATACAAACAGTAGTAGTTTCTATGAAGAGACCTACAAAGAGTGTTCTGCTCTTAATTTGACCTTCCAAATAGTAAATGCTAAGAGAGGCATTTGATTTTTTTTTTTAAACTTTGTTTTTGGCCTTGCTGAGTCTTTGTTGCTCTATGTGGGCTTCTCATTATGGAGGCTTCTCTTGTTGCGGAGCACCGGCTCTAAGGTGTGTGAGTTTCAGTAGTTGGAGCATGTGGGCTCGGTAATTGTGGCTCATGGGCTCCAGCGCATGGGCTCAGCAGTTGTGGAACACAGGCTTTGTTGCCCCTCAGTGTGGGGGATCTTAGCTCCCTGAGTAGGGATCGAATCCATGTCCCTTGCATTGGCAGGTGGGTTCTTAACCAATGGACCGCCAGCAAAGCCCCAAGACATTTGATTTTGTATTGTAAATTACAGCATCAGTACCTTTAGTAATAGGTGTGTATTGGCCACCTCCTGTGGGGTTTTCAAACTCTGATATTGCCATTCTACAGTCTAGATATTTTGAAGTCAAGTTCGCTTTTGGTCTCCCTCATACGGTCTTTGATAGAGAAAGATTCCTTGATATACAAAGAGATAAGCAGTACTGTTATAGAAATCAGGGAGTCTAACTCTGTAAAATCTGATTAAGTCAGATAAGAATAAAATACGCAAACTTGAATTCATGAATTTGCAGTATCTTTGGGAGATGAGTCATCATACTTGAAATAATAAGTATATCATATTGTAGATGATAAATACTAGCATGATAGATGGAAGAGCTTACAATCCCAGGATAGCATATCGAAGACAGAGGTCAGTCAGGCTTGAATGGTCTTGGAAGGTTTTATTGACTTTTATGATGGCTGGTGACAGTCCAGGAGCAAGCTAGATCTTAAGTCTCACTTTCCAGGTGATCTCACACATTATCTTCCCCAGTCTATTCAAGGTCTATCCTCTCTCATTGTCATTACATTCCGTCTCCTATAGTAAGGGCCTCAGGAAAGTTTGGCTGGGGGAGGGTAGGAATGTTTATTTTTATGTTATATTCCATAATGAACCGTACAGCCAGTATTTTCATTTGGATTTGAATATCTTCAATTGTGGGGCTTCCCAGGTGGTTCAGTTATAAAGAATCTGCCTGCCAAACAGGAGATGCAGATTTGATCTCTGGCTTGGGAAGATCCCCTGGACCAGGAAATGGCAATCCACTCCAGTATTCTTGCCTGGGAAATTCCAGGGACAGAGGAACCTGGTGGGCTACAGTCCACGGGGTTGCAAAGAGTAGGACACACCTTAGTGACTAAACCACCAACTTCAATTATTCTTGTTTTCCAGGTACCCCATATTTTAGAAAGTTTTAATTTATTTATTATTTATTTATTTGTTTATTTCCTGGCCGTGCTGGGTCTCTGTTGCTGTGTGTGGGCTTTCTCTATTTGCTTCGAGTAGGAGCTATTCTCTAGTTGCAGTGCACCGCCTTTGTGTTTGTGGTGGCTTCTCTTGTGGAACAGAGGCTCTAGAGCCTGGCTTGCGTAGTTGTGGCACGTGGGCTTAGTCAGCCCACAGCATGTGTAATCTTCCTGGACCAGGGATTGAACGCGTGTCAGTTGGCAGGCAGACTCTAAATCACTGGACTGCCAGGGAAGTCTCACTTCTTATTTTAAGATTAACATGGAACCTTGTAGGCCTAGCACCAAAAAAGGCGAAGAGGCCAGGACCAGGACCTGGTGCCTTGCCTTATAGTACAATGCCCTTGAGTTGATATAAATATTGGTTTCCTGTAAGGATTCTCTAATATTCATTTTCCTCAGACTTGTGAAATGTGAGTTCTCACAAATACTTTCTCATTTTTTCTTAATTATTCTGATTGTTATTTACTTCGGGGCCGAAAATCTGAATTCTAGCTGCATCTTACTGAAGGGTGCTTTCCTGAGCCCATTTGCTCCCAGCTGAGAAGTCTAGAAGGTTAACCCCTACCAGGGCCATCGTCTCCTTTACAGATGCTGACTGTTAACTGAGTCCTTATTTGAGCAGACACCAGGTATTTGGGTGGAAATATATTCTTTCAGTAACCCTTTTTCCCCATTATCCCTCTTGTCTAGTGCGAGATGACCCTGGTCTTTCAATGGCTCTCCCAGCATACGTTGTACATACATTGTACTTCCATCGGCCCATCAAGGTTGGTCTCCGGTCACTGCATACATGGGGACACTTGTGAGTTCACTTTTCTAGTGTGTTGATTGGTATCTGAGTCTGAAGAACTGGCACTCACAACCCAGTCTTGTCCAATACAAAGGAGCGTAAAGCTCAGTGAAACTAGGTGACTGAAGCAGTCACTTAGCTAGTTAAAAGGTTAGGTGCAGTTAGAACCACCAAGTGGTGTCTAAATCCAAATGTAAGCATCTTATTGGGTTAAGAAGATTGGCCACTTAAAATCGTTTTCTCTTATTAGGATTGTGTATGAGTAATAATTACCCTTCTGAGTAATTACCTTTTGAAGTAATTACACTCCTGGGATGTATCCCTTGGAGATATAATTTGACAGAAAAAAAGTTACACGTACAGCATTGTTCATTGAGCCATTATTCAAAATGGCAACACTTTTTAAATGACCCAGTGTCCAAAAAGAGATGAATGGTTAATTGATGATATACTCAAATGATCGATTATAATATAATTGTTGAAAAGATAATTGATGACTATAGCAACTTGAAGTAAAGTCTGTAACATGATGTGAGATTAAAATATCAGGACACAAAGATGTGGGTCTTCTCACCTAGTAAACCAAAATTTACTAGGAAAGGGAGGAACCATGGGAAGCAATCAGACAATGATGAGGTAAAACATAAAATCTCTTATATCTGTGAAGCTTGAAATATGGGCAAATGAAAGGCAAGAGAGACTGGAAAGGTTGCAATGTTATCCATTTATCAACTTCAGTGCACCCACATTGTTGTAGATACCATGAGGAAATAAAGAGAGAGATGGTTTTAAAATTGTTCCTCCATGGATACTTGTCTATACAGGGTCATGATTTCTTTGGGAACTCTTTGTATACTTGGGAGCATTTCAGTTATTAATATTCAGTTGATACTTGAAATATTCAGTTGATATTTGAAATTCCTCAACAAGGTGAAATTTATCTTTTAAAAATGATGGCCTTTTCTAAAACACACATGCTGCACATACAGTTACCAAATATTTGAATTTTAATAGTTCTTAGAACTAATTTCTGCCCTTGAATTGAGTTTTGCTTAAAATAGTCTGAATCTGTCTACTCTAATAGCAAAGCTGAGGCTAAGCATACCCCAAGGACTCATTATTTTGCCACTAAGCAAGTTGCAGAAATAATATTTATTAAGCTCCTGGGAGCATGTATTAAGAACAAAACAAGTTACTCCAAAGATGTTGTGGTTTTGCAAGAAGCATACCCTGACTTTGGAAATGTACTGCAAGGTTGTAGCACAGAAGCAAAAGGCCAAAGGGGACTCAAGAAATCATATTTCCCATTATCTTCTTTCATGCAGAACCTTAGCTAACTCATCCTAGAAAAATAAGACCCTGGTTTTTAATGACATCCAGGGAGGCATATTGTAATCATGTTGAGGGATGGCTTCGTGAATGGACAATCAATATGTCTGCATGTTGGTGTTACTACATTTGAAAAAATGTTGCTCAGTTATTGCAAAAGCCTCAAGGATTAAAAATGCCTATGTTAGGCACTGGCTCTGGGGTGGCAGTTTATTTTTCAGGATTTCTGTGGTCTGTGTTCAGGGAAGCAAAACAGCCTCATACCACAAATTGAGTACTCTGATAACACACACAGATGCTTATTATCTTAATAAAAATAAAGCTACAACTGTTTCTGCACAGGACTCCATAATTAAGTGTAGTTTTATCATCAGATAATGTGTTAAACATCTTCAGAACTGCCTAGAAAACCTAGTAATCTCATTTGCTTATTTAATAAATATCTATGGAAGATAGCCAGCAGGAAGCTGCCGTATAGCCCAGGGAGCCTAACTCAGGGCTCTGTGATGACCTGGAGGGGTGGGATGTGGCGAGGGGTGGGGGAGAGGTCCAAGAAAGAGGGGATTTATGTATACACAGAGCTGATTCACTTCATTTTGCAGCAGAAACTAACACAGCATTGTGAAGTAATTACACTCCAATTAAAAAAAACCCTACCAAGCATCATATACATATCATGCTATTAATACACAAAAAGTACCATCTTAGGTACTTTAAACCTTATGTACCACAAAAATGGGGTCCTTCCCTCAAACCAACTCGAGGTTGGAGAGGAAACACAGATAACATGAACCAAGAAGTGTATGATAGAGGACTGAAAGGAGAAGCAGCTGATGTTATTAGGGGCCGTGAGCTTGGCCTTCTGTGTCAGATATTCCCCTGGTAAGGACATTCATTCTCTCAACTTAATACTTATTCAATGACATGTGCCAGGCCCTGCGTTGGTAATGAGTGTTTAATGGTGAAGACTGATTTGGTCCATTACTTTTCACACTCACAGTGTGAAGAGGAGTTAGGCCCGAAACAAATGATCACCAAGTAAAGCCCCCCCAAAAGTTATCTCAGCAGAGCTCGGCTGATTCTGAGAGTGAGAACCCACTTCTTATTGCCAGTGGAGCAGAGACTGCATCAGTTGTTCTCCCTGAAGGCTGGTGGGGAGGTAGGGCGTTTGTGAGATAAATTTTAATTGGGTGATGATACTTTAAGAGAGCCTCATAAGCACTAGCTTTCTGCCAAAAGTGACTATTCAGGCAGTTCTGCTTCAGAGAAAAGGGGAGAAAAAGGCCTTCAAGGTTCACCTTTGTTATTACTGTACTTTGATCGTTTTATCACCGGAACCTGTCCTTTGTTTGACATTGTGGCTGATTATGTAAGTCTGGAAAACATTCAATAATTCTCATTTCTCTAGTATATTATACAGTGTGTTATTGGTCTCTCCCCGTGAATGATAATATGTGAACGTCTATGCCATTATCTATAGTGTCCCATTTAATCCCATTATCTGTAGCATCTACTTCCTATTATAGCACCACTTCAGGTTCCTGGATGCTGATTTATGGATGCACTGCAAAGAAACTGTATTTAAAAATAATGATCAAAGCCAGGAGCGATACACTTCAGTGCTTCACTTCTCAGAATACCTGAGGCTCTTCCCTTTCAAGATGCTTCATTAGTGGGTATTTATTCCCAATTACACAGCTCACAGCGATAATGTATTAGTTTTTGATCCAAGTAATTTGCTGCAGAAGTTTATCTCATCAAGGAATTTGAGGCTATCCCCAATGTAAACTTAAACAGTTAACTCTGGATTTCTGTATTTATGAGTGATGGGATATCATGAATAAGTCAAATCCAGAGAAAATATACAAATGTAACTCTGAATCAATGATTCTCAAACTCGGCACCAGTCCTGAGAACCGTTTTGAAGCACGATATTGTGCATTAGCATGATGAAAGGGGAGATGCTTTGCTTAAAATGAGGTTGGAAGCTGGATATACCTACTTCTCTAGGCTGCAGGGAACCTCCAAGGAGACTCAAGTCTTCTCAGAGTTCTGAAGCCTCCATCACAGACCAGGGGTCCTCAAAGTGTGTGATCCATAGGCTCCTGTGGGCCATAGGCTTCCTCCTGGTGGGCTGTGAAGTGATCGTTTTCATAAGAACATGATACACATTTCTGTATATTTTCTTCTCTGTATGATGCTGTGCGTGTGTGCTCAGTCATGTCCAACTCTTTGCGATCCCATGGACTGTAGCCTGCCAGGCTCCTCTGTCCATGGGATGTCCCAGGCAAGAATACTGGAGTGGGTTGTCATTTCCTAGTTCAGGGGATCTTCCTGACCCAGGGATCAAATCTGTGTCTCCTGAACTGACAGGCAGATTCTTTACCACTAGTGCCACCAGTATGTGGCTAAAAGCTACTTAATCATGATCTATCCCAGTTATTATAGGATACAAAAATTGATACTGTGTACCCTCTTCATTGTTTTTGCCTTTTTTTGTTTTTAAATTAAATTATTAAAAAAAAACCCCAAAACAAAAACTGAGTTCTTTTCCTGTTGAAAAGTGGAAGCCCAAATTGTAGGTGGGTCTTAGGTCTCTTAGTTTACCCAAATGAGCCACAAGGAAAAAAATGTTTGAAAATCTTCCCCATAAAAATACATTCAATTTCTTTCCTGTCTACTTTTGGCAGCTAGTACTTGTCTATACAAGTAGACAAATGAGCATGTTTTCATTCCAGTACATTTTATTTCCTCTATGGCCACCTTCTGATGGAGGTATGAAAAACCAAATGTGGATAGCTGGAGGGAAAAGTAGAAATAGCGAAGGGCCCTATTAATGGAAGTGGTGATATGTGAAAGAGCTTCTAGATGCTGGGAACACAGATACTGTGTAGCAGTTTATTGCTTTGTTTTGTGCAAATTCAAAATCAGCAGGATGTCACTGCCCAGTTCCCACCCATGTCCCATCCTCATTAGTCCTACCCTTTGCACAACCTAAGCCTCCTGACTCCTAGACGCAGGATCAGCTCCCCCCTCATCTTAGAAAGCCATCCTGAATATAGCCAGGAGGGACATAAGTGGCTGCTACATACTCTGACATCTGCATTGCTTTACTCTTCAAATTCTTAACCCGTTTTGTCACTCATCGGAAAAGTGGAGCTTCTCTGTGCCTAGTGATACAAACCTTCTGGAATGGTTCAGGGCTTCCCTGGTGGCTCAGATGCTAAGGAATCCACCTGTAATGCAAGAGACACGGGGTCTGTCTTTGGCTCTGGAAGATACCCTGGAGGAGGAAATAGCAACTCACTCCAGTACCCTTGCCTGGAGAATCCCAGGGACAGAGGAGCCAGGTGGACTGCAGTCCATGGGGTCGCAAGTCGGACAGGACTGAGCAACTAACACTTAGAATGGTCCAGGGACCAGTCGTGTCAGCATCAGCTGGGATTTTGTTGGGAAATGTAAAATCTTAAAGTACCTCCCTTAGACCCACTGAATCAAAACCTGCATTTTGGCAAGATTTCCAGGTGACTCCTATATATATTAATGGTAGAGAAGCACTTGTGTAAATGCATTTCCCTCTCATTCTATCCTAGTGGCTGCCTGTAGCCTTAAACCCCTCCATGGGGTACAGACCCCGCTCATGGTGGCTGCCAGTTCATGGCTTGTCTGTTCTTAGGACTACCTACTCACAAATTGGCCATCACCATATTGGGCTCAGCTCTTTCGGTATTTTGCCACGTTGTCTCAGATAGTGTTTCCCCTAGTTTGCCTTCAGTTATCTGCTTTGATGACTTTCAGGAACTACTAATATATCCAGCTGGAATCTCTTCCAGCATGTGGAGCTCTGCATTCACCCAGAGCCTGTCCACCCAGTCCACTGTTCCTGAATAATGTTAACCACCTCATTCTCTTAACCCAGGAAACATCTTTAAACTAGAAATTAACCTGAAGAATTCTTTTAAAATGATTCTTTTTCTGACTTCGCCACACAACTTGCATGATCTTAGTTTCCCAACCAGGATCGAATGTGGATCCTTGGCAGTAAAAGCACAGACTTCTAACCACTGGACCACCAGGGAATTCCTGAAAAGTGATTTTTTTGAGATTCTCTAGTGACTAAGTATCACCTAAAAAGGATTAAACAGAATCCTATATACTGTCTAAAAGAGACTCACTTCAGATCTAAGGCTGTGAGCACAAAGACTGAGAGTGAGGGGATGGAAAAGATATTTAATGAAAACAGAAGCAACAAGAAAATGGGGGCAGCAATACTCATATCAGACAGAAAAGACTTTAAACCAAAGGCTATGACAAAAGACAGAGACGTTATACAACAATAAAGGGATCAATGCAAAAAGAGGGTATTGTACCTGTTAGCATATATGCACCCAGTGTAGGAGCACCTAAATATATAAAGCAAATATTAACAGACATAAAAGGAGAAATTGACAGTAATACACTAATACTAGGAGTTTTAACACCCCTAGTGTGTACATCAATGGGTAGATCATCTAGACAGAAAATAAAAAAGGCAGCAGTGCTTTTAAAAGACAGAATAGATCAATGGGCCTTAATAGATATCTACAGGACATTCCATCCCAAAACAGCAGAATATTCATTCTTTTCAAGTGCATATAGAATGTTTTCCAGGATAGATCATGTGGTGGGCCTCTCAACATATTTAAAAGGATAGAAATTACATGAAGTATTTTTTCTGACGACTAGAAACTAGTGGTATAAAACTAGAAATCAGTTATAGGAAGAAAAATGGGAAAAGAACAAATGTGGAGAATAAGTTACATGCTACTGAAAAACCAATGGATCAATGAAGAAATTAAAGAGGAAATCATAATATACCTTAAGACAAGTGAAAATGGAAACATGGCATTCCAAAATCTATGGGCTGTGGCCAAAGCAGTCTAAGAGGGAAGTTTATAGCAATACAACCCTTCTTTAAGGCCAAAACCACTACAATATTGTAAAGTAATTAGCCTCCAACTAATTAAAAAAAAAAAAAGAAAAAAAAAGAAAAATCTTAAATAAACAGTCTGATCTACCACATAAAAAATTAGAAACAGAAAAATAAATGATGCCCAAAGTCAGCAGAAGAGAGGAAATAAACAGACACAAAAACAGTAGAAAAGATCAATGAAACCAAGAGCTGTTTTTTTAAAAGATTAAAACAAAATTGATAAACCTTTAGCCTGGCTCACCAAGAAGAGAAGAGAGACTCAAATAAAACACGAAATTAAAGAGGAGAAATAACAACCAATACTACAGAGTTACAAAAAAGAGAATTCTATGAACAGTTACATGCCAACAAATTGAACAATCTAGAAGAATTGGACACATTTCTAGAAACATACAGCCTGCCAAGACTGAATAAGAAATAATCTGTTTTGTAATAAACAGATCATCATGAATTTGTGATTAAAAGTCTCCTAGAAGAGAACATTGGCAGAACATTCTGACATAAATTGTAGCAACATTTTTTGGATCTGTCTCCTCAGGCAAAAGAAATATAAGCAAAAATAAACAAATGGGACATAATTATACTTAAAAGCTTTTGCACAGCAAAGGAAATCATTGAAAAAATGAAAAGACAACCTACTGAATGGAAGGAAATATTTTCAAATGATATAACCAATAGGGGCTAATGTCCAAAATACATAAACTGTCAATATAACTCAATATTGAAAACACCCTCAAACAAAGAAACTAATCAAAAAATGGGAAGAAGTTCTGAATAGACATTTCTCCAGAGAAAGACAGATGGCCATTAGGCACATGAAAAGAATCTCAACATTGTGAATCATCAGAGAAATACAAATCAAAACAACAATGAGATACCACCTAACACCTATCAGAATGGTATCATCCAAAAGACTGTAAATAAAAAAATGTTGGCAAGGATGTGGAGAAAAGGAAATCTTTATACACTGCTTATAGCAGCCACTGTGGAAAAATAATTTACAAGATAAAATTCCACAGCCACTGTGGAAAACAGTATGGAGGTTCCTCAGAAAACTAAAAATAGAACTATGACATGTTCCAGCAATTCCTCTCCTGGGTGTATATCTGAAGAAAACAGAAACACTAATTCAAAAAGATACATGCATGTCAGTGTTTATAGCAACATTATTCTCCACAGCCAAGATACAGAGGAAACTTGTGTCCAGCAAGAGATTAATGGTTAAAGAAGTGACAGTTATACATGCAGTGGAATATTACTCAGCCATAAAAAAGAATGAAAATTTTGCTGTTTGCAACAACATGGATAAACTTGGAGGATATTATGCACGGTGAAATAGACAGAGAAAGATAAATATTTTATGTTATCACTTATATATGGAATCGAAAATAATACAACAAATTTATGAATATAACAAAACAGAAACAGATTCACGGGTATAGAGAACTAACTAGCAGTTACCAGGGGAGAGAGGGAAGGATGGAGAAGAGACAACATACAGATAGGGGGTTAAGAGGTACAAACTACTATGTATTAAATAAATAAGCTACAAGTACATATTGTATAGCATGGGAAATACAGCCAATATTTTATAAGTTTAAATGTAGTATAATCTATAAAAATATTGAATCACTATGTTGCACACCTGAAATTAATATATTATAAATCATTTCTACTTCAGTAAAAGAATATTGCTCATAACCAGCAAGGAAAAAGAAGCAGTAAAATAGGCTGTTACACTGCTGATGTGAATGTAAACTGTTACAGCCTTTGTATAAGTTATTAAATTAAAACTATACACATAAATATACAAATATTAAAATCATTTGACCTCTTTGCAGTTGAACTTCTTGGAACCCGTACTAAAAAAATATCATATATATTGTGCAAAGATGCACAAAGATGTATGTATGTTAGTTGAAGTATACTTTTTAATTATGAAAAATTAGAATAAGCCTAAATGCATGTGAATAGAGGAATAAGTAAATAAATTATGGCCCGTCCATGTTTTCAGTTAAAAGTTTCTGCAACTTTAAAAAAAAAAAAAGTTTCTGCAACTTTTAAAAAGAATGAATTTATATATACATAGAGAAGAAGATGTACTCGAGATTATAGACATGTTCCTCCTTAGGCCTCATTTTATATACTCATGTATATATTTATATTTTTCTCCAAGACATGTAATTTGATTAAAAAAGCAAGTCATAGAATAATATTTATAGTGAAATTCAGTTCACTTCAGTTCAGTCACTTAGTCGTGTCCGACTCTTTGCAACCCCATGAACCGCAGCACGCCAGGCCTCCATGTCCATCACCAACTCCTGGAGTTTACTCAAACTCATATCCATCGAGTCGGTGATGCATCCAACCATCTCATCCTCTGTCGTCCCCCTCTCCTCCTGCCCTCAATCTTTCCCAGCATCAGGGTCTTTTCTAATGAGTCAACTCTTTGCATGAGGTGGCCAAAGTATTGGAGTTTCAGCTTCAGCATCAGTCCTTCCAGTGAATATTCAGGACTGATCTCCTTTAGGATGGACTGGTTGGATCTCCTTGCAGTCCAATGGACTCTCAAGAGTCTTCTCCAACACCACAGTTCGAAAGCATCAATTCTTTAGCACTCACCTTTCTTTATAGTCCAACTCTCACATCCATACATGACCATTGGAAAAACCATAGACTTGACTAGACAGACCTTTGTTGGCAAAGTAATGTCTCTGCTTTTTAATATGCTCTCTAGGTTGCTCATAACTTTCCTTCCAAGGAGTAAGCGTCTTTTAATATCATGGCTGCAATCACCATCTGCAGTGATTTTGGAGCCTGAAAAAATAAAGCCAGCCACCATTTCCACTGCTTCCCCGTCTATTTGCCATGAAGTGATGGAACTGGATGTTATGATCTTAGTTTTCCGAATGTTGATCTTTTTTTTTCTTTCTTTTTTAAAAAAAATTTATTTATTTATTTATTTATTTTTTATTAGGTGGACGCTAATTACTTCACAACATTTCAATGCGTTTTGTCATACATTGATATGAATCAGCCATAGAGTTACACGTATTCCCCATCCCGATCCCCCCTCCCACCTCCCTCTCCACCCGATTCCTCTGGGTCTTCCCAGTGCACCAGGCCCGAGCACTTGTCTCATGCATCCCACCTGGGCTGGCGATCTGTTTCACCATAGATAATATACATGCTGTTCTTTCAAAACATCCCACCCTCACCTTCTCCCACAGAGTTCAAAAGTCTGTTCTGTACTTCTGTGTCTCTTTTTCTGTTTTGCATATAGGGTTATCGTTACCATCTTTCTAAATTCCATATATATGTGTTAGTATGCTGTAATGTTCTTTATTTTTCTGGCTTACTTCACTCTGTATAATGGGCTCCAGTTTCATCCATCTCATTAGAACTGGTTCAAATGAATTCTTTTTAACGGCTGAGTAATATTCCATGGTGTATATGTACCACAGCTTCCTTATCCATTCATCTGCTGATGGGCATCTAGGTTGCTTCCATGTCCTGGCTATTATAAACAGTGCTGTGATGCGAATGTTGATCTTTAAGCCGACTCTTTCCCTCTTCTCTTTCACTTTCATCAAGAGGCTCTTTAGGTCTTCTTCACTTTCTGCCATAAGGGTGGTGTCATCTGCATATCTGAGGTTATTGACATTTCTCCCAGTGATCTTGATTCCAGCTTGCTCTTCTTCCAGTCCAGCATTTCTCATGATGTACTCTGCATGTAAGTTAAATAAGCAGAGTGACAATATACAGCCTTGACGTACTCCTTTTCCTATTTAGAACCAGTCTGTTGTTCCATGTCCAGTTCTAACTGTTGCTTCCTGACTTGCATTCAGGTTTCTCAAGAGGCAGGTGAGGTGGTCTGGTATTCCCATCTCTTTCAGAATTTTCCGCAGTTTATTGTTATCCACACAGTCAAAGGCTTTGACATAGTCAATAAAGCAGAAATAGATGTTTTTCTGGAACTCTCTTGCTTTTTCGATGATCCAGAGGTTGTTGGTAATTTGATTGCCGGTTCCTCTGCTTTTTCTAAAACTAGCCGGAACATTTGGCAGTTCACAGTTCATGTATTGTTGAAGCCTGGCTTGTAGAACCATTCAACGTCAGCTTCTTCAACGCTACTGGTTGGGGCATAGGCTTGGATTACCATGATATTGAATAGTTTGCCGTGGAAACGAACAGAGATTATTCTGTCGTTTCTGAGATTGCATCCAAGTAGTGCATTTTGGACTCTTTTGTTGACTATGATAGCTATTCCATTTCTTCTAAGGGATTCCTGTCCACAGTAGTAGAGATAATGGTCATCTGAGTTAAATTCACCCATTCCAGTCCATTTTAGTTCGCTGATTCCTCGAATGTCGACATTCACCCTTGCCATCTCCTGTTTGACCACTTCCAATTTGCCTTGATTCATGGACCTAACATTACAGGTTCCTATACAATATTGCTCTTTACAGCATTGGACCTTGCTTCTATCATCAGTCACATCCACAACTGGGTGTTGCTTTTGCCTTGGCTCCATCCCTTCATTCTTTCTGGAGTTATATCTCCGTTGACCTCCAGTAGTATACTGGGCACCTACCGACCTGGGGAGTTCATCCTTCAGTGTCCTATCTTTTTGTCAGTTTTCATTCCAATCCCTAAGAAAGGCAACGCCAAAGAATATTCAAACTACCGCACAATTGCACTCACTATCTCACACTCTAGTAAAGTAATGCTCAAAATTCTCCAAGCCAGGCTTCAGCAATATGTGAACCTTGAACTTCCAGATGTTCAAGCTGGTTTTAGAAAAGGCAGAGGAACCAGAGACCAAAATGCCAACATCTGCTGGATCATCGAAAAAGCAAGAGAGTTCCAGAAAAACATCTATTTCTGCTTTATTGACTATGTCAAAGCCTTTGACTGTGTGGATTACAATAAACTGTGGAAAATTCTTCAAGAGATGGGCATACCAGACCACCTGATCTGCCTCTTGAGAAACCTGTATGCAGGTCAGCAAGCAACAGTTAGAACTGGATGTGGAACAACAGACTGGTTCTAAATAGGAAAAGGAGTATGTCAAGGCTATATATTGTCACTCTGCTTATTTAACTTACATGCAGAGTACATCATGAGAAATGCTGGACTGGAAGAAGAGCAAGCTGGAATCAAGATCACTGGGAGAAATGTCAATAACCTCAGATATGCAGATGACACCACCCTTATGGCAGAAAGTGAAGAAGACCTAAAGAGCCTCATGATGAAAGTGAAAGAGGAGAGTGAAAAAGTTGCCTTAAAGCTCAACATTCAGAAAACTAAGATCATAACATCCAGTTCCATCACTTCATGGCAAATAGACGGGGAAGCAGTGGAAATGGTGGCTGGCTTTATTATTTCTGGGCTCCAAACTCACTGCAGATGGTGACTGCAGCCATGAAATTAAAAGATGCTTGCTCCTTGGAAGGAAAGTTATGAGCAACCTAGAGAGCATATTAAAAAGCAGAGACATTACTTTGCCAACAAAGGTCTGTCTAGTCAAGTCTATGGTTTTTCTAGTGGTCATGTATGGATGTGAGAATTCGACTATAAAGAAAGGTGAGTGCTAAAGAATTGATGCTTTCGAACTGTGGTGTTGGAGAAGACTCTTGAGAGTCCATTGGACTGCAAGGAGATCCAACCAGTCCATCCTAAAGGAGATCAGTCCTGGGTGTTCACTGGAAGGACTGATGCTGAAGCTGAAACTCCAATACTTTGGCCACCTGATGCAAAGAGCTGACTCATTAGAAAAGACCCTGATGCTGGGAAAGATTGAGGGCAGGAGGAGAAGGGGACAACAGAGGATGAGATGGTTGGATGGCATCACCGACTCAATGGACATGGGTTTGGGTAAACTCCAGGAGTTGGTGATGGACAAGGAGGCCTGGTGTGCTGTGGTTAATGGGGTCGCAAACAGTCGGTCATGACTGACTGACTGAACTGAATGAACTGAAAAGATGGTGCTGTGAAAATGATCCCCCAGTACGCCAGCAAATTTGGAAAACTCAGCAGTGGCCAGAGGTCTCGAAAAGGTCAGTTTTCATTCCAATCCCTAAGAGAGGCCATGCCAAATACTGCTCAAACTGCCAAACAGTTGCACTCATCTCACACGCTAGTATAGTGAAATTCAGTTTACAGTAAAAATCACATGTCTGTCTGTCTATCTATATGTATTAATACATGCATGCATATAGGTAAAAACATTGAAAAATGGTAGAACATTTATCAAATTAAAATGTGTATTATTCTATTAAGGAGACAGAAGTTGGATAGGGTTAGGATAAAGGGAGACTTTCATGATTTATTCTATTATCTTTGTATTTTTTAAATCTTTACAATGAGAAAATACATAATATATATCATGTATATATGTGTGAATATATGTATGTGTGAATAAACATATGTGTGAGTATATATATGTAGAATTTTATAAGGTGTATTAGTTGCTCAGTTATGTCCGACTTTTGTGACCCCATGGACTGTAGCCCACCAGGCTCCTCTGTCTATGGGATTCTGCAGGCAAGAATACTGGAGTGGGTTGGCATTCTCTTCTCCAGTGTGTCTTCCTGACCTAGGGATCAAACCCAGGTCTCCCACGTTGCAGGCAGATTCTTTACCATTTATGCCACCTCCAGAAAACAATAAAAGGGGAAAATTGCCTGTAGTAGACATGATAATTAGGGTCATGATTATGATACCAAGGTGATTGCCATAGGAAAGCTCCAAGAGGAAAAAGACAGGTTCCTCCTTGAGCCACATTTTCCTCATCTCAAAGTTCCTCAGGGTGGAGAGATCGTGAGGGGATAAAATATATTTTTTCCTAAGATTTTTCCAACTCAAAATTCCATGTCAGTGTAGCTGCTTTCAAAATGTTTTCCAAAGTGGTAATGTCATTTTGCATTTTCACCATCACTGTGTGGGAACTTCAGTAGCCCTTCCTCCTTGTCAGTATTTGGTATGGCCAGGGTTCTTTTTTTGTTTTGTTTGTTAGTTTTAGTGTATAGTGGTATTTCCTTGTGATTTTGATAAGCGTTTTCCTATGCCTGATGATGATGAAGACATATTTTTATGAGCTAATTTTCCATCTGAAATGGATCAGAGACCTAAAATCAAAATCTAAAAGTTTAAAATTGCTAGAAGTAAATATAAGAATCTTTTTGATCAGTTTGCTTAGCTTTGAGCTGAGCTAATACACAAAGCTAAGTAAAGATTTCTTGGGATAAAAAACCCCTACAAAGCCATGAAAGAAAAAAATTGTTAGATTGGGCTTCATAAGAGTTACAGACTTGCTCTGTGAAAGAGAGCATCGAGAAAACGAAAAGATAAGTCATAGACTTAGAGAAAAATACTTGCAAAAATGCTTATCTGATAAAGGCTTTGTATTCAGAATGCATGTTGCTACATCCGTTTGATCATGTCTGACTCTGGCACCTCACTGAGCGTGACCCGCCAGGCTCCTCTGTCCATGGGATTCTCCAGGTAAGAATATTGGAGTGGACTGCCATTTCCTACTCCAGGGGATCTTCCCAATCCAGGGCTAGAACCTAGGTCTCCTACATCTTCTGCATTGGCAGGCAGGTTCTTTACCACTAATGCCACCTGGGAAACCCTTGCATTCAGATTGTATAAAGAGTTTTCACAACTCAACAAAAAGAAAACAACTGAATAGAAAATGGTCTAAATATTTGAATAGGCACTTCATCTGCTTCTTTTAATGTTGATGAAAATAAAAGATGAACTGTCCTTTTCTGGGCATTGATTAGTCAGTAGCTGGTGATTAGAGTTCCAGTGCAGATGTAGCTACTTTTGTGATACTGTCCTTTTATGATTCTTATTTAAAATTTGTAGTAAGTGATTTGCCTGAGAATGGCTCATTTTTCACTACAAGTATATAATTATCAGAATTCATAAACACTATGTTTAAAAGTATAACTGAATAGACCCATGCTATATGAAGTGTGAGCTAACTTTGTCATTCATCCCTTGACAAGGACTTGGTCACCATTCTGTGGACAAGGATGATTAGCGCATCATCTCAGCTCTTTGCTTAGATTTCCTCTTCCCTATGTTTAATAAAGTAGCAAATTTATAGTATAAACTCATCATTTCTCCTTTTGTTTTGGAGCAGGAGGTCGTACAGTCTAAAACAAAGTGGCTTTGCCATTCATTGGTTAGGCACCTATGTGGAATCAGAGAGAATGATCTAGAGGACTTTGAGTGAGATTTCTTAACCAACCCAGAATCCAGAGTAGCATCGATTTGGGTGTGGATTCTCTGGTCTCTTTAGTTTGTTCCTGACTCTCAGGGACAACAGAGCCTCTGGTAGTAAGAGCAGAATTATCCTCAATACCCTCTCTCTTGCATCCTCTTTTTTTGTCTCCCTATCAGCTCCATTTTCAACTGTTTGCTCCCTCCTCTAGGTTTTGTGTTCCTCAGATCCAGTTCTGATGAGGCCCCGGACCTGTGGGTGCAGCAGAGGAGAGGTATGGGCTGGTACTCTGTGGTCTCAGGGTGAAGCCCCTATCCCTGGTATGTTTAGATTCCAGGCAGACTTGGAAATGGGGACTCCTGTACAGTCTCATTGTTTGGATTGATAATTAGTCTTCATTTAGTTAAGAATGTGAAGTTGTTGGAATTTTGCCTGACCTTTTCATGCTATGAATTTAATGTGAATAATTCACTTGCTTGTTTTTATTGTTTTGATCAGTAAGTAACTCTCCATTATAAAAAAAATTTTATTTTCACAAATATTAAGTGTTTCATGCTCAACAGATGTCTGTTCACTCCCATTGTTTTCAGTTTTTAAGAGGATAAGCAGGTGTCTCTTTCAAGAGTTCCAGTTTCCTCTTCACCTGTTTTCTTTTTGAGTTTCATGATCATGTATTCTATTGCTATTCTAGTCACGCACTCATTTGCAGTGACTGCAGTAGGTAGAATGATTATCTCGTTAAGATCTCCGTGTGTAAACCTTGGACCCTTTGTCATGGCAGAAAGCTGTGCTGTGAGGACTCGATCTGCATTTTATCTTGGCTGTCCTGGGTCGTCGTTGCTGCCCGGGCTTTTCTCTAGTTGCAGTGATTAGGGAGTGGTCTCTAGTTGCGGTGCATGGCTTCTTCCTGCGGTGGCTTCTCTTGTGGTGCATGGACTCTAGAGCACGTGGGCTTGTGGCGCATGGTCTTAGTTGTTCTGTGGCACGTGGGACCTTCCCAGATCAGGGATCAAGCCACCGTGTTGAATTTCTGGCCTATATTAAATCTGTATTGTTTCAAATCACTGAACTGTGGTAATTTGTTATAGGAGCAATAGAAAACGAATGCTCAAGGATCAAACACTCAATCACAGTTAACTTCATTTGAAGTGTACAAAATTTAGAAACATTTTCATCTAAAAGTTAAATTGAAATAAATGTAAAATTTTTAAAATTTTACTTTTAAAAACCTTTCTAGTAATATTTATTAAATATTTGATAATACTATCAAAATTTTACAATATAATTAAAAGCAAACTATAATGTAAAAATTTTAAATAAAATTATTTAACATTTTGACTTATTTTAGTTTAATTTTTATAAATTTGATCAAATCTTAAGTATTTTCATAATCATAAAAGTTTTTGCACTTCTAAAGTTCAATTTCCCTCTAATTGCTAATACTTAAACCTCATTACATCTAAGCCTATGTATACACAGATTTAAGGCTGCTATAAAATATTCAATATTGCAAAATGTTCCTAAGCAACCATGTTTAATTTTCAAAAACTAATCTAGTTCATAAGTACTTCTTGAACTGTGAACTGAAACATGAAGAGAAGCAAAAAAGATAGATGCATGACAGTGGGAAGCTATATTGCATTATGCAGTAATCTATTGCGTTCACTTTATCTGAGAGGAAGGAGTTGACAAGATAATTAATTTGTCTTTTCTCTTACCTAAGTGCTTCTGCCATTCAGATATTCCCTCATCTAAATCGGTATTTGTATCTAATTTCCACCCACAAAATTCACAGAATTCATGTGCATTTGCCTTTGGTTTTGAAGTCACAGGGCCAGATATGTGGAGAATCATCTCCCTGGGGCTTGAAGGGTGTGAGTTGTGAAAACAGATTTTGTGGTTGTTGGTCATGCTGTGCCAGTGCTGATCATCGGGTCCCAAGTGGCAGAGGCACATGTATGCTTTTGATAAGTTTATTTGTTCGTCTGCTATCTGCCAGGCTGTGTAAAGCACAGAGCATGCAGGAGTGACACCTCTTGTGGGCTTTAGGGCAATACTGAAATATCTAACACACCACCAGTTCTCTAGACCATGAAGAGTAATCTCCAGCTCATTGTGCTAATGGAGTGTTTTCTTCAGGGTTGAGTTATATTACAAACGGTCCCCACTTAATTCTGTTAGTAACAGAGGTGCTGGGTTCCAGAAAGAGTGAGAGGAGGCATTTAAGGAAACCCATTTCCTCATACTAGTGAATATGACTCACTTATTACTTATCTCCAGTATTTTATTACTTGGGCCTTGCCCCATTGGCTCCAAATCCTTATGATTGAATTTGTCCCCTGACTTTCATAATACACTCATTCTTCGTTCTCCGTAGTTTCTCTCTCCTACCACTCTCTCGCTGACTGCACACCAGGCATTTGCAGTGGGCCTTGGCATCTCTGCTGTCCTGACTTTCCCCAGGACACCTCCTTGTGCTCTGGGCTGCCCTCATTCCATGCCAGCTGGCTCCCACCTCACTGCATTCACTTCCTTATTCTGTTGTCCTTGTTTTTATTGCATTGAAAATCAAGGGAGTCCCAAGAAGATCCTGGCAATCTAAGTGTTCGTCTGAGAATTCTTCGCAGTGATGGGATGAAGGTGGATGTTGTAATTTTGGAGAGCCGAAGAGAAAGGGAGGTATTGTCCATATGCAAGTGTCCACCTGAAAGCTCTAGTGTAAGCAGTCCAGCGGGGCTGATGACCAGCCCTGTTCCTTGAACACCGGTGAGCCTAATAGTGAGTGCCTATCACTCATTATTAAGTCATACTTCATTATTTAACATTTATTTCAACAGGACTTAGTGACATTATAACAGAAATGAGGACTGTTCAGATATTGTAGGACAGATATCAATGTGGCTGCAGCTCAGCCATTAGTAAGCATCACTAATGCTAAAGGCCCTCTTGGTACCATCTGTGTCTACACTCTGTTTGAATTCTCTGAGTGCACATGCCCTTTGCACAGTCAGAGGGATGTTTTATGCTTATAGAACCTTTTTGGGAAGATCAGGCCCAGTAAGCCAAGAAAGGCCTTTCTCTCGACCAGTGGTACCCAACCTTTTTGGCACCAGGCTGTGGTTTTGTGGAGGAACAATTCCTCCACAGACTGGGGTTGAGGCGATGGTTTCAGGATGATTTAAGTGCATTCCATTTATTGTGTACTTTATGTCTATTATTATTACATCAGTTCCACCTTGTATCATCAGGCATTAGGTCTTGAAGGTTGGGTATCCCCGCTCTAGAATACTTCTAGGTTCTCTTGCAGAAGAGCTTGCAGAAGCAGAGGCTTGCCTGCCTTGGAACTCCAGGGCAGGGCAGCAGGCTGATCTGTAACTCTTTACTGCCCACTCTGCATAGGATTTAGGAAAGGCAAGCATGGTACTGTTTTCAGATACTTGAAGGGCCTCCACAAAGGTCCTCCCTCTAATTGCTGATGTTCCCAAGCGATAACTGGCAATCTCAAAAGATAGCATAATATTAATAGAAAGCTTTTAAAGAGTGAAAAAGGAACCAGCAAATGAAAACTTCCTTTTTTTCTTTAATGAAAGAGAAGTTAAAAAAAAAAAAAAAAACAACTCAGGAGTTCTGCAATTTGTCAATTCTTTTTTTCTGTTCCTTTTTTTGTCTTGCAAACTTATTAATATAATCATAGCATAAAATTCTAAAACTGCTAAAAAAATGAAGTTAAACACATTAAACTGGAGAGAGTGAATAAGATCTACCAAGCCTAGTCACCTTAGCTTTTCTACAGTTGAAGAGATTACATCCACCTCTGTAGACTGAGGCCTGAGCCCTGCCCATGTTTTAACAGTGATCCTTTTAAATATGGTATTCATTCCCCTCCAAGAAGAGTCTGGCTCAGTGGTTCTCAGCCTTAGTTGCTTGTGAAAAACAGGTAAAAATCTTTTATAAAATACTAGTGCCTAAGCTCCAGACTTCCTAGGTAGTGCAGTGGTAAAGAATCCTCCTGCCAGTGTATGAGACGCAGGAAACTAGGCTTCAGTTCCTGGGTCAGGAAGGTCCCCTGGAGGAGGAAATGGCAATTGGCTCTAGTGTTTATGCTTGGAAATCCCATGGACAGAGGAACCCGGCAGGCTCCAGTCCATGGAGTCACAGAGTCAGGAACCACTGAGCCCCCGAGCACACACAGGGACTTCTCTAGTGGTCCGGTGGTTGAAAATCCGCTTTGCAATGCAGGGGAAGTGGGTTCGATCCCTGGTCAGGGAACCAAGATCCGACATGACACAGAGCAACTAATCTCATGAAGTGCAACTGCTGAGCCTGTGCCCTGAACAGAAGATTCCTGTGTGCTGCAACTAAGACCCAGTGCAGTCAAATAAATAAACAAAAGACTCAGGTTCTGTTCCACCAGGGTTCCATCAGTTCAGTTCAGTTCAGTTCAGTCACTAAGTTGTGTCCGACTCTTTGCAACCCCATGGACTGCAGCACGCCAGGCCTCCCTGTCCATCACCAACTCCCGGAGTTTACCCAAACTCATGTCCATTGAGTTGGTGATGCCATCCAGCCATCTCATCCTCTGTCGTCCCCTTCTCCTCCCGCCTTCAATCTTTCCCAGCATCAGGGTCTTTTCCAATGAGTCACCTCTTCACATCAGGTGGCCAAAATATCGGAGTTTCAGCTTCAACATCAGTCCTTCCAATGAACACTCAGGACTGATCTCCTTTAGGGTGGACTGGTTGGATCTCCTTGCAGTCCAATGGACTCTCAAGAATCTTCTCCAACACCACAGTTCAAAAGCATCAATTCTTCAGTGCTCAGCTTTCTTGATAGTCCAACTCTCACATCCATACATGACTACTGGAAAAGCCATAGCCTTGACTAGATGGACCTTTGTTGGCAAAGTAATGTCTCTGTTTTTAAATATGCTGTCTAGGTTGGTCATAACTTTTCTTTTTTAAAAATTAATTTATTTTAATTGGAGGCTAATTACTTTACAATACTGTAGTGGTTTTTGCCAAACATTGACATGAATCAGCCAAAGGTGTATATGTGCTCCCCATCCAGAATCCCCCTCCCACCTCCCTCCCCATCCCATCCCCCAGGGTCAAGCTACCAACGGTATTTTTCAGAGAACTAGAACAAATAATTTCACAATTCGTATGGAAATACAAAAACCTCGAATGGTCATAACTTTTCTTGCAGGGAGTAAGCGTCTTTTAATTTCATGACTGCAGTCACCATCTGCCGTGATTTTGGGTTCCATCAGTGGCTATCAGTTAAGGGCGACTTTTGCCCTCCGGGAACTCTTGGCAGCGTCTGGAGACATTTTTTGGTTGTTACAGCTGGGAGGTCACTACTGGCATCCGGTGAATAGGAGTCAGGACTGCTGCTAAGTACTTTGTAGTGCACAAGACTTCCCCAGTGTGGTAAAGAATCTGCCTCCAGTGCAGGAGACACAAGAGACAAGGGTACAATCCCCAGATTGGGAAGATCCCCTGGAGGAGGAAATGGCAAACCACTCCCGTGTTCTTGCCTGGAAAATTCCACGGATAGAGGAGCCTGGCAGAGAACTGTCCATGGGGTGGCAAAGGGTTTGACGTGACTGAGCACATGAGTCACAACGCATAGGACAGCTCTCCACATCTATGATCTGGCTCCAAATGTCAAAAATGCCAAGGTTTAGAATCTCTGATCGATTTCATAAAACAAGGGAGATAGACCTGATTCAAAATACATCTGTGTTAAGTGAGCGACTTTCTCTAGGATAGATAGAGGTGAAGTTGAAAGGACTCTTGTAATTTAAGGGTTATGGTTCTGCCTATTTTGTGTGATCCTAGAGTTTCTGCCCATGAAGCATTTTTCTGAGACAGGAACTTGAGCCATAAGTACTGCAAGGCTTGTGGGTAAAAGCATGCAGCTGGTGAATAAACCTAGCTGATGCCTCAGCATCTAAATACTGATATTGCTGTGTTCATTCATTCATCAGGCAGCAGACTAGTCTTGGAGATTTGGAGATTAAGAGAACTTGCCCTCACAGAAGAGACAGATAATAAACAAGTAAATAAAGAAATGGGCTTCCCAGGTGGCGCTACTGGTTAAGAACCTGCCTGCCAACGCAGGACACAGAGCAACGTGAGAGATGCGGGTTCAGTCCCTGGGTCGGGAAGATTGCCTGGAGGAGTGCATGGCAATCCACTCCACTCTTGCCTGGAGAATCCAATGGACAGAGGAGCCTGGCAGGCTACAGTCCATAGGGTCTCACAGAGTCAGACACGACTGAAGCGACTTAGCATGCATGCTGTGATAAGTACCATTAAGAAAAATAAAGTGGGGCGAGGGATAATTGTACATTATGCTGGGAAAGTTGTTGTTCAGTTGCTGAGTTGCATCTGATTCTTTGTGATCCCATGGACTGCAGCACGCCAGGCTTCCCTGTCCTTCACTATCTCCCAGAGCTTGCTCAAACTCATGTCCATTGAGTCTATGATGCCATCCAACCCATTCTTTGTCACCCTCTTCTCATTCTGTACTCAATCTTTCCCAGCCAAAAAAAAAAAAAGGGAAAGAGGGCACATTTTTAACATAATGCTCAAAGAGGAGTTCTCTAAGGATGTGGCATTTGATGGAAGCCATACTGATGGAAGGAAGTAAGCCATGTTGCTGCCTAGGGGAACATAAACAGAGAGAATAGGAAGGGCAGAAACTTGAACTCAAGAAGCAGCAAGAAGGGTGTTAAGGATGGGAGCACAGTGATGAAGGAGAATGGTAAGGGGTGAGCCAGAGAGGTGAGCAGGGCCAGCTCACGAGGAGGTGTAGTTCGTGTGAAGGAATGCCGAGGGCAGCCAATGGAGATTTTGAGCGGGGGCTTGACAGGATCTGAGTTAAATTTCACTCTGGCTACCGTGTAGAGAATTGACGTGCCGGTGCGGGCTGGGAGGGTGTTATAGAGCAAGTGTGAATAAGGAGAACAGTTAGGAGTCTATTGAAACAGAACAGGCAATAGATACTGTTCTTGGCCCAAGCAACTGGGAAAATAAAAATGTTATTTGTTGAGATAGAAAAGAGTAGGTAGGAACAGGTTTTTTGGTTTGTTTTTGAAATACTTTTTTTTTTTTTAACAGTCTTCAGTTTACAAAATTGTTGTGAATATAAGTAACTTATTCTCCTGAACCATTTGTTGCCAATTTAATGCCCCATCATCACCTTTGAATATTTTGTATACTTTAGTGTCCAGAGTATTTATAATCAAAGTATTCAGATATTTATACTCCATGTGTTTGTTTATTATTAGTATTTCTACTAACAAGGATAGTCTCCTAAATAACTGTAAAACCTTCATCAAAATTAGGACAATAACATTGATATACTTCTACCATCCAATTCTCAAACCACATTCAAGTCTTTCCAGTTGTTTCAGTAATGCCCAGAAGGATCCAGTTCATAATCTTGCATTACATTTGGTTCTTATATTTCTTTTGTCTCCTTTAGTCTGTAAGAGTTTCTCAGTCTTTTATTGACTTTAATGACTGTCCTTGTTTTCTGTGCTGCATAAAGAAATTAACATAAATTTAGCAACTTTAATCAGTGCACATTTATTATCTCAGTTTCTGGAAGTCGGGAGTCCAGACAGGACTTAGCTTCAGGGTTTCAGCAGGCTGCAGTTCACGTGTTAGCCAGTGCTCTGGTCTCATCGGAGGCTTGAATGCGGAAAGGTCTACTTCATAACTCCTTCAGATTGCTGGAAGGATTCATTTCCTTGCTGCTGCAGGACTTCTGTTTTGTTGCCAAAGACTACATTAGCTCCTGCAGTTTCTTACCATGTGGGTTTTTTCCAGCATGACCACTTCATGGCAGAATCCTCCTTCAAGGACAGGAGCTGAGACTCTGTTGGTGTGATGGAGCCTTCTACATACTGTAATGTAGTCATGATAGGGACATCCCATCAACCTTTGCTGTATCCTCTTGGTTCTGCCCAAACTCAAGAGATGGGATTGCACAAAGGCATTAACACCAAGAAGCCGAGATTATTGTTCATTTTAGGGTCTGTCTGGCACAATGACCTTGATGTTTTTAAGGATTTCTTTGTAGACTACTCCTCAGTTTGGGTTTGATATTCCAGCATGTTTATAATCCAGTTCATCTTTTTCCAGAATGTTACAGATGATTTTGAATTGTTCTCATTGTGTCTGGTGGCTCATGATTTCAGTTTGCCTTTTTATTTATGTTCACTTTGTGGCTCAGCTGGTAAAGAACCCGCCTGTAATGCAGGAGACCTGGGTTCAATCCCTGGGTTGGGAAGATCCCCTGGAGGAGGGAAAGGCTATCCACTCCAGTATTCTGGCCTGGAGAATTCCATGGACTGTATAGTCCATGGAGTCACAAAGATTCGGACACAACTGAGCGACTTTTTTTTTTTTTTTTGATCATTTGGGTTAAATGTGTACTAGAGCTTCTCCACTGTAAGGTTACTCTTTTCCCTTTTGAAATTAATAAGTGTTTTATGGAGAGTTACTTTAAAACCATTTAACTCTCCCATTTCTCTTCTCACTTAAAATCACTCAATCAACTTATTTAGTATGGACTTACGGGTTTTGATTAAATTCAATGAGTTATAATTCACTACTATAATTATTTATTTTGATGCTCAAATTTCCTCATATTTAGTCATTGACAATCCCTTCAGAATGGCTTTTGTCTTCTCATATGTCTATCATTCTTTGAGTGCTTCCTTACTTTTGGAAACAGTGAGTTTATGTGGCTCATGTACTTTTATTGCCCCAATGCTGAAATCACCAATTACTCCAAGGAGCCCTGTACTAACAGAGAAATATATATAAAAGCTGAATTCTGCAACCTAGTTGTTCTCATTGATAATGAAGCATTGTTGTTCTGAGGCCCGCTGAGTGGTCGGAGTTAGGGAATATTTACCTTTCTAGCTATCTGTCCTCATAAGTATATCTGCATTTCCATATCTGTATCAAAGTCATGACTTTTCACCTACACCTCCAGTTTCAATCCACTACCACAAAGTATATTCTAGTTTTTTTTTCCCATTACATACTTGTAACTCCTTTCTTCAACAGTGAGAAACTTGGCTCCCATTAGCCTTCTGTATTGTCTGATCAGTTATCCTATGTGTGACCAATCTCACATTGTTGCTACACTAGCACACGAAGATACCCATCTTACCCAACACAGGCTTTGACATCCCTAGCTGGGCTGCTGTTATCCACCTCAGCACTTGCCCTCCCAATCCGTGGGCACCCCCATCAACTTGCCCATGCTTCAACAATCCAGCCTGAGTCACACCTGACTGTCCTCACTCAGCTTGGGCTCTGACACCTCAAATTAAGTGTTTGTTTTAATCAAGCTTTTGTTCCAAGGATCATAAGAGGCTACTACAAGCAACTATATGCCAATAAAATGGATAACCTGGAAGAAATGGGCAAATCCTTATAAAGATATAGTCTTCCAAGACTGAGCCAGGAAGAAATAGAAAATATGAACAGAGCAAACACAAGTAATGAAACTGAAACTGTGATTAAAAATCTTCAGCAAACAAAAGTCCAGGACCAGATGGCTTCACAGGTGAATTCTATCAAACATTTAGAGACGAGTTAGCAGCTATCCTTTGGAAATGCTTTCAAAAAACTGTGGAGGAAGAAACACCGTCAAACTTGTTCTATGAGGCCACCATCATCCTGATACCAAAACCAGACCAGTTTATCACAACAAAAAAAATTACAGGCCAGTATCACTGATAAACGTGAACACAAAGATCCTCAACAAAATACTAGCAAACTGAATCTAACAATACATTAAAAGGATCATAAACCATGATCTAGTTTTTATCTAGAATTTATCCCAGGGGTAATAAGGATTTTTCAATATCTGAAAATCAGTCAGTGTGATACGCCACATCAATAAACTGTAGAATTAAAAAAAAAAAAAAAACACAACAGGTGGATTCTTTTCTGGCTGAGTCACAGGGAAGCCCAAGAATACTGGAGTGGGTAGCCTATCCTTTCTCCGGGGGATCTTCCCGAGCCAGGAATCGAAACAGTGATGTCCTGCAGGAGGATTCTTTACCAACTGAGCTATTAGGGAAGCCCAATTGAAGAATGAAAACTATATAATCTCAATAGATGCATAAAAAGCTTTTGACAAAATTCAACACCCATTTATGATAAAAACTCTGCAGAAAATGGGCAGAGAGGGAATTTACCTCAGCATAATAAAGGCCACAACAAACCCACAGTAAACATCATTCTTAATGGTGAAAAATGGAAAGCATTTCCTCTAAGATCAGGAATAAGATGAGATGTCCACTCTCACCACTATTATTCAACAGTTTTGGAAATCCTAGCCATGGCAGTTGGCAAAGAAAAAGAAATAAAAGGAATACAAGTTGGTTAAGAAGTGAAATTGTCACTGTTTGCAGAGGACATCATAAAAAATCTACAAACAGTAAATGTTGGAGAGGGTGTGAAGAAAATGTTGATGGGAATGTAAATTGGTATAGCCATTATGGAGAACAATAAATGGAGGTTCCTTAAAAATCTAAAAATAAAACTACCATATGATCCAGTAATCCCATTCCTGGGCATAGACATGGAGAAAACCATAATTAAAAGAGACACATGCACCCCAATTTTCACTGCACCACGCTTTAGAGGCTATGAAAGCAACCTAAATGCATATGAATATGAATGAAATGAATATGAAATGAATATGAAATGAATATGAAATGAATATGAATGAAATGAATATGAAAACCAGGATATGAGAGCAACCTAAATGAATATGATTATGAAATGAATATGAATGAAGTGAATATGAAAGCCAGGATATGAAAGCAACCCGCCCATCAGGAAAGGAATGGATAAAGAAGATGTGGTATGTACATACAATGGAATATTACTCAGCCATAAAAAGGAAAGTAATGCCGTTTGCAGCAACATGGATGGACCTAGGGATTGTCATACTGAGTGGAGTAAGTCAGACACAGAAAGACAGGTTTATGATACCGCTTATATGTGGAATCTAAGAAAAAGGATACAAATGAACTTATTTACAGAACACAAGTAGAGTCACAGATGTAGAAAACAAATTTATGCTTACCAGGGGATAAGGAAAGAGTAGGGATAAATTGGGAGATTGGGATTGACATATATACACTACTATATATTAAATAGATAACTAATAGGAACCTGCTATATAGCACAGGGAATGCTCCTCAATACTCTAGTGGCCTATATGGGAAAATACTCTTTAAAAAAAGTGGATATATGTATGTGTGTAACTGAATCACTTTGCTCTACACCTGCAACTAACACAACTTTGTAAATCAGCTCTACTCCAATAAAAAGGAAAAAAAAATGAAAAAAGGACACTGCCTGGAGGAGGAGGGAAGCTTTTGTTTCTATTAACTGTTACAATTCTCTAACACAAAGTGACAGCTTTTTTTCTTTATGAAAGCAGCCACCAATATTATTATAGCATCCCTTGAATATTAAAGGAGATCAGTCCTGGGTGTTCATTGGAAGGACTGATGCTGAAGCTGAAAATCCAATACTTTGGCCACCTCATGCGAAGAGTTGACTCATTGGAAAAGACCCTGATACTGGGAGGGATTGGGGATAGGAGGAGAAGGGGACGACAGAGGATGAGATGGCTGGATGGCATCACCGACTCGATGACATGAGTTTAAGTAAACTCCGGGAGTTGGTGATGGACAGGGAGGCCTGGTGTGCTGCGACTCATGGGGTCACAAAGTCTGGCACGACTGAGCAACTGAACTGAACTGAACTGAACTGAATATTAAGGGTCCGCTATGTTTATTTGTTGATTAATTGTGTAAATAAAGTGTATGCAACAAGAGAAGTCATGACAGACGCCTATTTTATGACTCTAATGAGTTGTGCATTCCAAGGCTTGCTTTTGCTTCCTGACGTCGTGTTACTAATCCCTCTTGAAAATATCTAGTGAAGAGAGCAGAATTTAGGAAAGACAAAGAATCTTTTTCTTAGAGCAGCTGCCTTCCAGAAAGAAAGGATGCAAGAAACAATACGCTGACATAAAGTTTGGATTGAAATTCTTTGTTTGTGAATTGGTAATACACTTTTTACTAGAAAATGGTGAAACTTTTTAAGAGCATTAGTAATTGGGAATCTTTACATCTCCAGAAGTGTAAGGGCTGATACTTGAGGGTGATGAATCCTGTGGAACTCATTGTGGGTTGTGATGCCAATTTCTTCAAGAGATACTGCAGCTGAGTAAGATAAATTGTTTTTCCTTTTTTTCTTTTTTTACCAAATAGCCCAGGGGGAAGATATATTTGAGATTCAGGGTGCATCTTTCATTGAAAAGTGCAAAACAAAATAAAGAAACAAGGCACATTTGATTGTTAGCCATTTTTATGATTCTGCTAATCTTTGTAGCCAAATTTCAACAGCAGAAATATGAGCAAAGCAGGCTCTGCATTTGATTGGATTCAAAGCCCAAAGCCATTTTAGTGGATTCCAGTGCACATTAAAGATGGTTTTGGAAAGGTACTTCCAGTTTTTACAAGATCATTTTCTTTTTGTTTTCCTCCAGTATTTCTAACATGCACAAAATATACTTTTGAAATCAGAAATCCTTTCCCTTTCTTGTCAAAACTGTATAAAAACAGTTCCAGAAACAGACATTTGGGCTTAGGTCCAGGATGCATCTGGTGTTGTGCCCATTATATACCTCCCGCAACACTGGGCCAAGGGTACCGGAGCAGCCACAGCTGGAAAATGAAACTGTTCAGACCAGCAGTTCTCTAATCGTGTGTCAGTATCACCTGGAAATTCAGAAATGAAAGTACTCTTAACCTCACCCTCAGACTTTCAAAATCAGGAACTCCAGGGATGGGGGCCAGAAGTCACATCTGGTTTTTAAACCACTGGGTTAGATTAAGCTACAGTTGACAAATGTTGAATTCAGTAGATTGTCTCTGCCCCTCCACATTTTCTTTTCAGAACATGAGTGGTTTCTGTAACTCTTAACACCGTGAAAAGTAGTGAAAGTGTTAATCACTCAGTCGTGTCCGACTCTGCAACCCTGTGGACTGTGGCCACCAGGCTCCTCTGTCCATGAAATTCTCCAGGCAAGAATACTGGAGTGGGTTGCCATTCCCTTCTGCAGGGGATCTTCCTGACCCAGGGAAGGAACCTGGGTCTCCTGCACTGCAGGCAGATTCTTTACCGTCTGAGCCACCAAGGAAGCCCCCTTCACACCATAGAGGCTACTAAGTTTTGAAACCATGACTTTTTCTTGTGTGTTTAAACAAATCCTTTACACACTCTTTTCTCATACATGGCCTGTATGCTGCTTAATACAAGAACTGGTGGGTAGTAAGGACAGTAAATACTAGTTCTTCTTTTCTTGTCTCTCAGATATTGGCCTGCTATTCATTAACCAAAAGAGATGGAGAAAAGATACTGGTACTTCTAAATGATCTAACGGTAATTTCAGTGAGTAAATGGGTAATTATTCTTTATATAAATTGTACTCTTCAATTCAGTGTGTCAAATATGGCAATTCTAAGAGCAAAGCAAAGCAAATTAAACATAGCATATTCTTTATCTTCCTGAACCAACCAATGTCTTTACATCAATAGAGTAAATTTAAAGTTAGGATTAAACATACATCTCATTTTTTTCTGTAATTTCTATATTTTCCCCTTAAAAGCAAAAATTAAATACCTGTTGTCTTTATCATTCTTTCAGAAATTTCTAACACTTTCATTTTCACACATGTGCAAGTATCCATGTGAAAACTGGATGTCCAGACAGTATTCCTCATGGTCTCCATTATTGTAGGCCCTGCATCCTTTGAGAACCCACATTTCAGATAAATGTCAGTACTGCTGCTATGGCACATATCTATTCAAGGGAAAAACCTGCAGGATATATGAAAATACCCATATTTTGCATATGAACAAACCTAAATTATACTAGTGTTTACCTTAGCCTACCTAACGATGGTTCTCAGTACTAGATCTATGCAAAATCATCTCATGCTCTTGTTTGAAAATTCAGAATCTGTTCATCTCTTCAGATTATTGATTTAGCGTTTGGGGACTGAAATCTAGAGGAAGAATATATATCATCAATAAGCATGAAGGTGTGCTTTGCGATCTTGGTGAGGTAGCAGTGAGCAGCGGTGTGAAGAAAGATCTTTATTTCCTGCTTGGGAATTGGACCTGGGTAACTTGGATGAGATCCAGAAATCCTTGTCACCAGACCAGCAAGGGCTAGAGGCTAGAAGCTATTATCCCTGGAAATTTGCCCCCAGTGAAAAATGTGTTTAACATGGAGGCAGAAACTGTGAATGCAGGTACAACGTTTGTTATTAGAGACACAGCAGAACAACAAGTGGGAGAGCGTACAGAGAAATGGTTTGTTTAGTTAAGATAGAAGCAAGGCAGAGATGCACACCCGGAGAGAAAGGGGTGTGCTTCTAGTGAGGAGGAGCGCAGTAAAGAGGTGGTTAAGTCATTTATACAGGGCAGTTCTTCCGGGTCTTTGTCTTCCTTCAGGTCAATTATCTGGCTTCTTTTTCCACACCTGACCTACCTTCGGACCCTCTGAGTGCACACACACCCCTCAGCCAAGATGGATCTTGAAGTGAAGGCTTCTGGAAGAAGCAGGACTCATTATGGCCTCGTGTTATCCCTTGACTTTTGACCTCCAAAGAGCCTTTTATGCATGTGTAGTGTCTCCCTTGTCCCAAAAAAGCTGGGAGCAGAGATGCTTTAATCCTTTACTCAATTAGAGTTTTGGCCCTCTTTGTCCTAGCCACAACTATCACCTTGACTGCTGCCGTGATTACTACCTTAAGGTATTTACAAGAGACAAACACTGGCTATTACCCTGTTTCTGCTGTTAGTTCCATTTCAGAGGGCAAACGGGAGGCTGATTGTAAATGCCTTAACTTGAGCCCATCTATCTTTTGTCTCAGGAAATGCTAACAGTTTTAAGTATCCAGCCTGAAGCTCACTTCTTCATGTCCTGTGAAAGGCAAACAGGCGGCCAGTTGTAAATGTCTAACCTGGAGCCCATCTATCTCCTGCATCATTTGCAGGTCTTCAGGGGCCAGACCCTGAGAAGAACAGTCTGGGGGTCTCTCTTGATTCTGTGCCTATTAACATTCATATTGGTATCAGAGGACTTGTTGCTAAATGCAGAAACCCTCGTTCCTGCCACCATTCAGACATCACCCTGGGTGGTGGTGGGTGGAAGGGTTAGGAGAATCTTGTGAATGGATGGCACCTTTCCAGGATCAGGCTCCTTGAACTGGTTTTGAAACACTCTGAATGAAGGTAGTAATGTCAGGAGCTCACTTCATGAGATTCTGAGCACAGTGAGCCCTGATAATTCAGCGACCACATCTACCACCAGTGAGGAAGACAGCAGCCTCTTCTGCACTCTGGACTTCTTTCATAGGAACCTCTGGGAATATCCAGAGACAAGATCATTTGTGTGGACAGTGCTGTTCTCAGGATGACTAACGTGAGTGGTCAGCTTTTTCTGGCTGACTCTGGAAACGTGATATGGGTGATGGGGAATGGACCAGGAAAAGGAGAGTCTGGGCTCTGAGCAGGGACTGTCCTAACTTGGAACACATTTGAAGGACTTCTTCTGTATCTCAGATATAATAATGGGACAGCTTGAGGGCCAGGCTAAGTTCTTCACATTATTTTAGCTGGGTCTATTAAGGCAGAAGATACTTGGGCCTTGTATTTTATGAACCCCGGTATGCATTTTTTTATCCATCTTAGCGGAAGTCATCATACTGAAGGAGCACCGAGTGCACCGATGTTGTTACATGGATGCTGTTGGATGTTCACTCAGGACAATTAAAATCTGTTGGGTACCATATAAAACAGAGCAGTGTTATTTCACTGCAGGAGCCTTTTTCATACCTGGACTCTTGAGGAGGTGCGTGAGTGACTGATGCTGCAATCCCTGGCCCATTGGTGAATTCAGCCATTCAGAAGCCAGCAGTGTCCTGGCTGTGGGTGGTCCACAGGAACTCTTTATTCCAGTCACAAAAATTCAGTAATTATACTGTGTTCCTGAAGTATTTTATTAACATCAGTTCAGTCACTCAGTTATGTCTGACTCTTTGTGACCCCATGGACTGCAGCACACCAGGCTTCCCTGTCCATCACCAACTCCTGGAGCTTACTCAAACTCACGTCCATTGAGCTGGTGATGCCATCCAACTGTCTCATCCTCTGTTGTCCCCTTCTCCTCCTACCTTCAGTCTTGCCCAGCATCAGGGGCTTTTCCAATGAGTCAGTTCTTCGCATCAGGTGGCCAAAGGATTAGCGTTTCAGCTTCAACATCAGTCCTTCCAATGAATATTCAGGACTGATTTCCTTTAGGATGGACTGGCTGGATCTCTTTGCAGTCCAAGGGACTCTCAAGAGTCTTCTCCAACACCACAGTTCAAAAGCATCAATTCTTTGGTGCTCAGTTTTCTTTATAGTCCAACTCTCACATCCATACATGACTACTGGAGAAACCATAGCTTTGACTAGACAGACTTTGTTGGCAAAGTAATTATTAACATCAGTTGAGACAATTACCTGGGGGTGATGACAAATAACATACTTATAAGATACAGAGAAAAATCCTTGTGCTATAAGAGAGATCATGAGAAGGACAGAAAGTTTGCATCAGAATAGAAAGGACCCAAAGCTTTTGACTTTGGGAGAATGCAGCTTTTTGACACAAATAAGAGCTTCTTTCATAGGAGCCACCATTTTGTCCTAGTGGATTCACTAATATATTAGGTGGTGTGGATGGTCGGGTTGGGCATCCATAGATGAATCATTGAGCCATCATGGTTTCTTGGCGGTTTCCTGGAGGCCAGGAGGAGATTCTTGTAATGGAATGTGGGATTGCTTTCACTATTATGTACATCAGTGATTTTTTATCTGGTAGAGAGAATGGACTGATGGGGCCTCAAGGGCATTTTTTTACATGTTGAAAATGAGTCATTGGCTTTCAAGTAGAGATAACTAAGCACCCAAAAAGGCTAAATTGTAAATAATAAAATATATCTAAAGTGTGTGTGTACACCTATGAAACGCTTAATAGTTTAAATTAGAGAAGAAAAATAGCAAGCAAGTTATGCCTCCCCCCCACCCCCCCTCGAGGATCTCTCAAACTCTTATCCTTCTTGCTTGATAACTGTAAAAGTGATCAATCTTAGATGGGAAATGTTTTCCTAATACAACTAACTATGATATATGAGTATAATAAATTACTGGAATTTATTAAATGATGACTAAGTGAATTCAGGTAGCTGCATGAAAAATCTATGTTAAATAATATTAAATAAAAAATAATTTGAACATTTAGGTAAGTAGTGATTTCACTGAATCCCAATGATGTCTCTCTAATGATAAGGATTAGAGGGGGCTCAGCTTTATGATAAACTTATTGCTTTAAAATTAACATTCAGTTCAGTTCAGTTTAGTCGCTCAGTCGTGTCTGACTCTTTGCGACCCCATGAATCGCAGTATGCCAGGCCTCCCTGTCCATCACCAACTCCCAGAGTTTACTCAAACCCATGTCCATCGGGTCGGTGATGCCATCCAACCATCTCATCCTCTGTCGTCCACTTCTCCTCCTGCCCCCAATCCCTCCCAGCATCAGGGTCTTTTCCAATGAGTCAACTCTTCGCATGAGGTGGCCAAAGTATTGGATTTTCAGCTTCAGCATCAGTCCTTCCAATGAACACTCAGGACTGATCTCCTTTAGGATGGACTGGTTGGATCTCCTTGCAGTTCAAGGGACTCTCAAGAGTCTTCTCCAACACCACAGTTCAAAAGCATCAATTGTTCGGTGCTCAGCTTTCTTTATAGTCCAGCTCTCACATCCATACATGACCACTGGAAAAACCAAAGCCTTGACTAGATGGACCTTTGTTGGCAAAGTAATGTCTCTACTTTTCAATATGCTCTCTAGGTTGGTCATCACTTTCCTTCCAAGGAGTAAGCGTCTTTTAATTTCATGGCTGCAATCACCATCTGCAGTGATTTTGGAGCCCAAAAAGATAAAGTCTGACACTGTTGCCACTGTTTCCCCATCTATTTGCCATGAAGTGATGGGACCAGATGCCATGGTCTTAGTTTTCTGAATGTTGAGCTTTAAGCCGACTTTTCACTCTCCTCTTTCACTTTCATCAAGAGGCTTTTTAGTTCCTCTTCACTCTCTGCCATAAGGTTGGTGTCATCTGCATATCTGAGGTTATTGATATTTCTCCCAGCTATCTTGATTACAGCTTGTGCTTCCTCCAGCCCAGCGTTTCTTGTGATGTACTCTGCATATAAGTTAAATAAGCAGGGTGACAATATACAGACTTGACATACTCCTTTTCCTATTTGGAACCAGTCTGTTGTTCCATGTCCAGTTCTTTTTCTTCCTGACCTGCATATAGGTTTCTCATGAGGCAGGTGAGGTGGTCTGGTATTCCCATCTCTTGAAGAATTTCCACGGTTTATTGTGATCCTCATAGTCAAAGGTTTTGGCATAGTCAATAAAGCAGAAATAGATGCTTTTCTGGAACTCACTTGCTTTTTTGATGATCCAGCGGATGTTGGCAGTTTGATCTCTGGTTCCTCTGCCTTTTCTAAAACCAGCTTGAACATCTGGAAGTTCACGGCTCATGAGTTGCAGTATAATTAATATGCAATTAAACGGACCAGTTTTAAAAGTGTTCAGTTCAATGACCTTTTGCAAATGTACACAGCTGCATGTCCGCCATCTCAATAAAGACCTTCTCATTATTCCAAGAAGCTACCTCATGTAGTCAGCTCTCGCTACTACCCCTGTCTCTAGTCTCAGTCAACTACTCATCTGCTTTCTGTTACTGTAGATTAGTTTTGCTTTTCTAGAATTTCATACAGGATGAATCTTACAATCTCTTTTGTGTCTGGCTTCTTTCTTCAGCATGATAATATTGATGTTCATTTGTTGTTACACAGATGAGAACTTCATTCCTTTTCACTGCTTGAGTATTACCTATTGTGTGGTTATGCCATAGTTTGTTTCTATGTTATGGATGGAATTCTGGGTTGTTTCCAGTTTTTGGCTATCATGGATAAAGCTTTCATGACCGTTTCTGTGAGTCATTGTACAGACATGTGTTTTTATTTCTTTTGAATAAATATATGGAGTTTAACATTTATATGGCTAAACATTTCTTTTTAAAATTTCTTTATTTATTTTTCTTGCATCTTTTGTGATTTGGTCTATTTTAGCTTCCAATAGGAGAAGGCAATGGCACCCCACTCCAGTACTCTTGCCTGGAAAATACCATGGACGGAGGAATCTGGTGGGCTGCAGTCCATGGGGTCTCTAGGAGTTGGGCACGGCTGAGCAACTTCACTTTCACTTTTCACTTTCATGCATAAGGAGAAGGAAATGGCAACCCACTCCAGTGTTCTTGGCTGGAGAATCCCAGGGACAGAGGAGCCTGGTGGGCTGCCATCTTTGGGGTAGCACAGGGTCAGACACGACTGAAGCGACTTAGCAGCAGCAGCAGCCTCCAATAAATACCTCCTTGTTTGTAATACAATCATTTGATCAAAGTCATTCTGATAGAAAAGAGCCGTTGTCTACTTTTCTTTTTAGTTGATGTTTAACTTGTTGGGCTCTGGAAGTAGTCCAGATCCACTGCAATTTCTTTTGTAGTGTTGCCTCTATTTCAGGAAACTGAAAGCGTGTCTTAGTTTATAAGGGGAAAAGCAGAAATACTCTCTGTGGTAAAATGTAGACAGACAAGAACTAGAGACAGAGGGACAGTTGAGTGTCACAATCATAAGCAAATGAATTGGGTGAAGAGTCTTGGTTGGCAAAAGGAGTAAGATGAGCACAGAGGCAGGAGACTTCAGTCTCTTGAATAAATACCAAAGTGTAAATGCTGAGCACAGAACAGACTTCATAGTCATGCATCTTCAAGACCTTTCCATCTTTCAAATATGGACAAAAGACCCACATGTCACTTTCCCCTGGGTTCTTTAGAAATTCTCCAAGATGATAACTTTTAGGTATAATACTTTCTCATGAAAACAAAGCAGACATGGGGTCTTTCTTTCTTTCTTACTGGCTGTCCTGGGTCTTCATTGCTATGTGCAGGCTTTCTCTAGTTGCAGCAATCAGGGGGCTACTCTCTACTTGTGGTACGCAGGCTTCTCACTGCGTTGTCTTCTCTTGTTGCAGCGCATGGGCTCTGGAGCCTGGGCTTCTGTAGTTGTGGTGTACAGGCTTAGTTGCTCCAGGGTGTATGGGATCTTCCCAGACCAGGGATTGAACCCATGTCCCCTACAACTGGGAGGCAGATTCTTTACCACTGGGCTGCCGGGGAAGTTGCAGTACATTTGTTTCTTAAAAGCACATTATGTTGGATGTTAGAGAATCCTGCCACGTCAGAAGGATTGTTTTTGTTTCTACAAAACAGATTTTTTTTTCCTTCTGTTAAATCCAGATATAAACTAGTTCATCTACTGCTTGAAAGCATCTTTTAACATGGTTTTGTAATCAGCATTTGTTTGCCTAAAAGGCATAGTTACTCATACCAGTTCAAGCAGAAATGTACATGGAAGAAATATAAGGCAGTGTCACTAAACTAAGGGTAGGAAGTATGGCCAGTTTTCATGGGCACTGGGCCAGGAGGGGGAAAGCCAGTGGGAACTCAGGAGTTCTGTCTCTGACGCTGCCATTCTCTGAATCTTACTGTGTCTATGTCTCCTTCACTGTGTCTCTATTATAGTACAGTCTGTTTCTTTCAGCTCTCATTCCCAGCAAGTCTCCTCCATTCTCTCCTCTCCTGGATGGTTTGATCTGCTGATCCATAGCCTCTACTCCTTTTTTTTTCTTTTTAATATTTTTTGATGTGGACCATTTTTAAAGGCTTTATTGAACTTATTACAATATTGCTCTGTTCTGGGTTTTTGGTGGTGAGGCATGTGGAATCTTAACTCCCTGGCCAGGGGTCAAACCTACACCCCCTGGACTGGAAGGCAATGTTTTAGCCACTGGACCACCAGTAAACTCCCTCTACTCCTTATTAATGAGGCTTTCTTTGATACCAATTCTGATTTCAACTCTACATAGTCTTTCAGCTTTTCCTGACAATAATCCATGTGTCTAAGAGTTTAAATTCTCAAGAGAGAGAGAGAATCCTATTGGTAACAGAGAGACCAACAGGTTAACAGGCATAGAGAAAACTCTCCATCTTTTGTCCAATACTATGGCTATAATAGCTCATGGAGTTCTAAGCTGGTCACTTAGCCCTTCCCCTTTAAATAGCGACCAGGATTTGGGGAACTTAAGACTTGGGCATGGCTGGCACAACAGAATGATATGTCCAGTGTGAACAAGCATTTACTTACTGAAAGTGGTAGAAAACTTGTCATAGTAGGCAGTAGTCCTCTAATGCTTCTAGTAGGTAGAAAAGCAGCAGGCCGGTAGACCAGCAGTGTCAGACTATACAGTTAGTCATGCTGCAGACTTTGTAGTTATTTTGAAAGAACATTCTTTCCTCAAGTCTTATTAAAATTGGCTAGATTGCCAATGGCCTGCCAACTGATTTGACTTAAAACAGCTACCATTAATGCATACTGGATAAAGCATAAAGAGTAAGCACAGAGGTGAGTCAATTTAAGGGATAGTGTCTCAGAATCTGCATAGTATTGAAGAAAATATCTGAGTTTGGCCATGTCTGCTACATTGCCATCATCCCATCCGGCATTTTAGGATCCAAGCCATGAACCTGGAGCCTGTATTTTGACTAGTCTAATGTGTCGTAATACTTGGATTTAATGGAAGCCAGCTATCAGCTTTGGCTTACTTTGTCTCTAACTCATCAGGGTGTAAATGGGCTTCAAGGTAATTTTTTAATCTATATGTAAATTAGCTGTTTCTATAACAGCCATAGTGTGAATTTGAGTATTTGCAGACAAGAATAATTGGATGCAAGCAATATTTTGAAAATAATGTCAAGAAATAGGCTGTACAAATGATACATGGCATTCAGTGAATTTGAATATAGGTTATATTAAGACACTTTCAATGAAATTATAGCCACTGAAAATTTTCTGGAGCTGATAATGCATGAAGTATCAGTGTAGAACAGAAAGTGAAAATAAGATTTTATTGGAGGTTGTCAAATGATGCTAAAGGTCACACAGTAAAGAGCTTCCATTTGGCAGATTTTTATATAAAATTTGATTGTATTTTACTGAATTAATTTTTTACTTAAATAGTAAAGTGCCTTAAATTTAAAGTGATTAAAACTCTTTGGTTTTTTGATATGAAAATGACATGCTTTATCTATTATTTAAAGCTAAGTTTATTAGCCAATAAGCTTGTCTTGTATATCTCTCTGTAGGCAGATGAAAAAATCCTGAAATCTCTATTTTTTTCTTAATTTTGATCAGTGTGAAAGCTGCGTTAGTATTTGACCTCCTAAATCTTCTAATCAATTATTTCTTTTTTAGAGAACAGAGTAGCACAGGGAGATGTTCTGAAGGATGTTAATGAAAGTTGTTATTTAGTCATTAAGTCGTGTCTTTGGGACCCCCTGGACCATAGGCCACCAGGCTCCTCTCTCCACGGGATTTCCCAGGCAAGAATACTGGAATGGGTTGGCATTTCCTTCTATAGGGGATCTTCCTGATCCAGGGATTGAACCCAGATCTCCTGCATTGCAGGCAGATCCTTTACCTCTGAGCCACTGGTAATAAAAGTTACAGATGTTCAAAATTCATTTAAAAGTTCAGTGAGTATTAGTTTGAAAAGCACAAGGAACACAATAGAAAGCATGAAAAGTACAGAGGGACTTATCATAACTACCATTTTCCTCTCTCTAACAATTTAGTTAAATGGAAGGTGGACTATTGTCAGAGGCAGTGTCTATACCAAAGTTAACTAGTAACTTCAGACCATACAACTTGAGCTTTTTTAGTTGCAACTGGTTTTAATTCAGTATGCTTTGAATTCGTTTCCAAAGTGAGATAAATACATTTGTTAATAACTAGACCATTCAGGTATGACCTAAATCATAATCCTTTATGATTATACAGTGGCAGTGAGAAATAGATACAAGGGACTAGATGTGATAGACAGAGTGCCTGATGAACTATGGACAGAGGTTCATGACATTGTACAGGAGACAGGGATCAAGACCATCCCCAAGAAAAAGAAATGCAAAAAAGCAAAATGATTGTCTGAAGAGGCCCTACAAATAGCTGTGGAAAGAAGAGAAGTGAAAAGCAAAGGAGAAAAGGAAAGATATACCCACCTGAATGCAGAGTTCCAAAGAGTAGCAAGGAGAGATAAATAACCCTCCCTCAGAGATCAATGCAAAGAAATAGAGGAAAGCAACAGAATGGGAAAGACTAGAGATCTCTTCAAGTAAATGAGAGATACCAAGGGAACATTTCATGCAAAGATGGGCTCAATAAAAGACAGAAGTGGTATGGACCTAACAGAAGCAGAAGATATTAAGAAGAGGTGGCAAGAATACACAGAAGAACTGTACAAAAAAGATCTTCACGACCCAGATAATCACGATGGTGTGATCCCTCACCGAGAGCCAGACATCTTGGAATGTGAAGTCAAGTGGGCCTTAGGAAGCATCACTACGAACAAAGCTAGTGGAGGTGATGGAGTTCCAGTTGAGCTATTTCAAATCCTAAAAGATGATGCAGTGAAAGTGCTGCACTCAATATGCCAGCAACTTTGGAAAACTCAGCAGTGGCCACAGGACTGGAATAAGTCAGTTTTCATTCCAATCCCAAAGAAAGGCAATGCCAAAGAATATTCAAACTACCGCACAATTGCACTCATCTCACACACTAGTAAAGCAATGCTCAAAATTCTCTAAGCCAGGCTTCAGCAATATGTGAACCTTGAACTTCCAGATGTTCAAGCTGGTTTTAGAAAAGGCAGGGGAGCCAGAGATCAAATTGCCAACATCTGCTGGATCATCGAAAAAGCAAGAGAATTCCAGAAAAACATCTATTTCAGCTTTATTGACTATGTCAAAGCCTTTGACTGTGTGGATCACAATAAACTGTGGAAAATTCTGAAAGAGATGGGAATACCAGACCACCTCACCTGCCTCTTGAGAAACCTGTATGCAGGTCAGGAAGCAACAGTTAGAACTGGACATGGAACAACAGACTGGTTCCAAATCGGGAAAGGAGTACATCAAGGCTGTATATTGTCACCCTGCTTATTTAACTTGTATGCAGAGTACATCATGAGAAACACTGGGCTGGACGAAGCACAAGCTGTAATCAAGATTGCTGGGAGAAATATCAGTAATCTCAGATAATGCAAATGACACCACCCTTATGACAGAAAGTGAAGAAGACCTAAAAAGCCTCTTGAAGAAAGTGAAAGACGAGAGTGAAAAAGTCGGCTTAAAGCTCAACATTCAGAAAAGTAAGATCATGGCATCTGGTCCCATCACTTCATGGCAAATAGATGGAGAAACAGTGGCAACAGTAGCTGACTTTATTTTTTTGGGCTCCAAAATCACTGCAGATGGTGACTGCAGCCATGAAATTAAAAGATGCCTACTACTTGGAAGGAAAGTTATGACCAACCTAGATAGAATATTAAAAAGCAGAGATATTACTTTGCCAACGAAGGTCCGTCTGGTCAAGGCTATGGTTTTTCCAGTGGTCATGTATGGATGTGAGAGTTGGACTGTGAAGAAAGCTGAGCACCGAAGAATTGATGCTTTTGAACTCTGGTGCTGGAGAAGACTCTTGAGAGCCCCTTGGACTGCAAGGAGATCCAACCAGTCCATCCTAAAGGAGATCAGTCCTGGGTGTTCATTGGAAGGACTGATGCTGAAGCTGAAACTCCAATACTTTGGCCACCTCATGCAAAGAGTTGACTCATTGGAAAAGACCCTAATTCTGGGAAGGATTGGGGGCAGGAGGAGAAGGGGACGACAGAGGATGAGATGGCTGGATGGAGTTACCGACTCGATGGAAATGGGTTTGGGTAAACTCCGGGAGTTGGTGATGGACAGGGAGACCTGGTGTGCTGCGGTTCATGGGGTCGCAAAGAGTTGGACAGGACTGAGCGACTGAACTGACTGACTGTACCTATCAAATTACTGTTTAGATTGTCCAGAGATGTTAAACACCCTTGTTCTTAAAATATCAACTCAAAGGATTTTAAACATTCTTACTTTATTTGTATTTGTATAACCCCCTGGCGTTTAACTACCATGCTGGATGATCCTCACTGTGAAGCAACTCTCATGAAATTGTATTCTTGCTGGGAAATGATTTTATTGCCTAAGAAAATGAATGTGCAGAGACCAGTGAGCTGTGTCCACTGATGGACTGTAATTTGCAGACTGTGATGTCAAAGCAGATTTGAGATTTGTGACCACAGTTGGGGATTGCACTGGTCTACCCTTCTGTGGCAGCAATGAACCATGCAGTTTCATTCCACGTTTTGCACACATAAGTTTAGTTTACATAGTCATATATGGAGAGCTTTCATGAGCACAGGAAATATTAACAAGGATTAATGTGTTGGCTCTGCATGTTTCATTACAGTCCTGTTGGCACTGAAATGTTTTTATCCGCTGTCCAGAAGGAGCAATTGTATCCCATTCCATCAAAAGACTGATAAAGGGGATGTTTACTACTGCCCAAAACTGTTTACTACTGGGTACAAAACAGTAGCTATTATTATTACTGAACCTACTGTCAATATTTTTTTGATGACTTTGCCTTAAAAATAGAATGTGTTTTTTGTTGACTTGTGCACTATGAAGTTCTCTGTCTTTGACAGTTCAAAACAGTTGGATGTAAACCAAATTGATTTGGTTACCTTTTGAGGAAAGAGGCATTGCTGCATAGGTTTTTTTTTTGTTTTTTTTTTTTTTTTTTTTTTTGCGCTCATAGTTTGGAAGATAGCCTGCTGGTTTTGGAAGCTACATTCTTTCCCGAACCTTTGTGAGCCCAGGTCCCCCAGGAAACACTAATGCTGATGGAAGGCAGAATTTTGCCCTTGCCCTCCTGTGAACCCTACCCTCTGATGGCCTGCTCTGGGTTATGTTATATTAAATGGCAAAAGGGGCTTTGCTGATGTAGTTCAAGTTAAGATCTTAAGATAGGAAAGTGAAAGTGAAGTTGCTCAGTTGCGTCCGACTCTTTGCGACCCCATGGACTGTAGTCTGTAGACTGTAACCAGGCTCCTCCGTCCATGGGATTTCCCAGGCAAGAACACTGGAGTGGGTTGCCATTTCTTCTCCAGGAGATCTTCCCGACCCAGGGATTGAACCGGGTCTCCCGCATTGTAGGCAGACCCTTTACAGTCTGAGCCACCAGGGGAGTTCCTTGACCCTAAGATGGGAAGGTTATCCTCAATTATCCAGGCAGGTTCAATCTAATCCAGCAAGGCTTGAAAAGTAGAAAACTTTCTGGAAAACTTGCTGGAGTCAGAGAGATAGGTGGCATAAGAAGAGATCTGACCTGCTTAAAGCATCACGAGGACTACTGCCTTTGCTGGAGGAGACCACATGGAGAGCTAGAGGAAGGATGGCAGCTCTTAGGGCAGAAGCTATCCTCCTTACTTGTGTCCCCAGGATGACACTAGCAAAGAAATGTGAACGTCAGTTCTGCAACTGCGAGAAACTGAATCTGGCCAACAATGTGAGTGTGCTTGGCAGCAGATTCTTTCCCGGCACCTTGACTAAGGAGTGGCCCTTAGTACCAAAAACACATTGATTTTGGTACTGTGAGACCCTCAGGAGAGGATCCAGCCCAGTCCACCTAGATCTTTGACCTTTAGAAACTGTACAGTAATATATTTTCATTGTTTTAAGTCATTAAGTTTGTGATAAATTGTTACTGCCTCAACAGGAAACTAATACAATGTCCATCCCTAAGATCCCCAGATATAGGTCTGGTATTTCTGTTGCAGGGAAAAGCCAGTTCTGACTCCACGTTGAAGCTGTTTCTTTGACTTGCTTTCTGTTACTTTTGTTATTATAGTCATAGGTAATGATCTGCTTCAGAGAACCCTGCCCCTCTGCCTGACTGTTAAAGTAAAGTGCCTTTGTTCAGGGCGCTGTCTACCTGTGGAGGACAGGAGGGAAGAACTTAACACATCCCCTGCCCATAGCTTGTGGTTCTAGGAGATATTTGCAAGATTAATGGCCTTTTTATAATACTTTGTTTCCTCACTCCCTCCATTTCTGTTCTATCAAAGAACCTGGCATCCAGACCTTGATAAGTTGGTTATTTTGAGACATTAGTCAGCCATCTTTTCTGTTAACTGGATTCTGAATAAAGTCATATTCCTTTCTTCAACACCTCGTCTCTCAGATTTATTGGCCTGAAGTGAGGCAAGCAGAGTGAGGTTGGACTCGGGAACATTTCCACTGGTCAGATTTCATCTATTAATACTTCTCTGGTGGTGTATTCCTTGCCATTTAAATTCAATTCGTGTAACTCCTGGTCCATCCTGTGATTTGATATAACATCTGTTAGTTAGTATCCTGTAACTTCTAGGATACATACAAGATTCCTGTAACACCTGTAATAGCCTATACCTTCTTTGGTACACACAAAATGAGTCTACACAGGTAGAAAGTGTGGTTGGGGAAACCACCTATCTAATCCAAGTAACCTGTATCTCTAGAAAATGATGAAATTATATCAAAATCTATTTTTAAAACATGCTAAGTATCTCCTTCCTACCTTCATACTTTCTGCTGACAGCCTCCTTCCCTCTGAGCAATTGATTTTTAGTTGTATGCAGTTTAGATTTAGAAAACTGAAATTTGTCATATGAGACCATAATGTTAGGCTACTTCAAGGTTGTCATTAACAAACTCAAACACTACTTACTCGACAGAGAATTGCCTCTCCTTGGTCCACTCTAGCTCAGAGAGCAAATTAACTCATTTGTTTTCTCAGAAATTTGCTTCTGAAGTTAGATGGGAAGAATATGAGTTTACAGCTGAGTTAACTACAGCTATGAGAGCCCTTTCCATTAATTGCTGGCTCTTGCAGGAAGTGTGTTATAGCTATTACTTCATTTCCTTTGCCAATTTTTGAAAACACCCAGAGGTTTAATAAGTGAAATGTGCCTTTGCATTCTGAAATAAATAAGCAGGACAGCCAATTAAGGATACATGCATATGAATCAAATTTTTCTTCAACATTTGTGCTTGCAGGAAGAAAAATGATGTAGAGGGCACTTGTATAATTTCCCACAAAATGGGTAGGGTCGGGAGGTTCACTGGATTAAGACTGACTACTCATTTTCCACTCCGGTGTTCTTGCCTGGAGAATCCCATGGACAAAGGAGCCTGGTGGGCTGCAGTCCATGGGGTCGCAAAGAGTCAGACACGAGTGAGCAACTAATGCACACACACACATACACACACACACACACACACACACTCTCATTTCCTTAGCTTTGAAGTCACAGAACTGGGCTTGAATCCCAGTTCCATCATTTACTGACTTTGCAAGGTTGAGTGACTTACTTAGCTTCTCTGATCTTCAGTTTTCTCATCTTCGCCATGGAAATAATATTACATACCTTGAATCTTTAAAGTACTTGGCACAGTTCTCCCAAATGACCCTCAATAGTGGTGCTTTCAATCAAGACAATTCAAAGTTCTTTTCTAGTTCTCTGCACACAGCACGTTCTATGTAAAATTTTAAGCAGGTAGAAATCTCAGTTCATTTCTCCCCCTAAGCATGGTTAAGCACGGTTAAAGGTTTTCTATACCTCTCAAAAAGAAAAAGGATGACAAAATAAAATAGACAAGAGAGAAAGGATGTACGGAAGGAAAGGAGCATGACAAGGACAGGTTGTACATAGAAACTATCCTGTATAAGCTCTCGGAACTTATATCACTGACGTTTAAATATCACTGACATTTAAATATCACTGTCGTTTGTCCCCTAGAGCCAAATTATTTTGAAAAGTCTTTAAATATATTTTTTAAATGTTTTTTTTTCCAGGCACTGTCTATTGACATGTTAACATCATATCTTTCAAGTCAAATGTCAGTCTTGAATCTGAAGTTATTCCTTGTGCATCTGAGAATAGAAATTGAACTTCTAATGTGCTATGTTTATGGTGGTAGCAGGGCATGTCAAGACAGGTCTGAACATAAAAAAAATTATCGTTTCACCTTTTGTGAGAATCTCAGAGAACTGTCTTAAATAGAGTGCTAATCTTTTCCTTATGGTAGAAAGTTACATTATAAAAAAAATTCCGTATATTAAAACCTACCTTCCTTCTCTGCTTAGATATCCATCCAGCCAGCAGCCCTGTGGGCATTTATTCTGTATCTTAGTGGAGGGTGTTATGCTGATCATTTTAGGTGAAGAAGAAAACAAAGACACTGTCTTTTAAACAATAGTTTGTCAGAAAAAAGTATTTTTTCTCTTTAAAAATAACTTAAAATATGAATCTCAGGTGAGTTTTTCTTAGCTGGCAGAGAGGATATGTTAAGCTGTTTGCAATAAATAAAAGACATTCTTTAATATAAGGCGGAAAGCCTTTCCATGTCAGAAGTACTGACCCTAGAGTCACAAGTCGTAAAAACCCAGAGTGAAAGTCATTCCGTTGTGTCCGAGTCTCTGTGACCCCATGGACTGTAGCCCGCTAGGTTCTTCTGTCCTTGGAGATTGTCCAGGCAAGGATGCCAGATGGAATGCCATGCCCCCACTCAGGGGATCTTCCCAACCCACAGACAGAACCCAGGTCTCCTGCGTTGCAGCAGATTCTTTATTGTCTGAGCCACCAGGGAAGACCTTAAAAACCCAGAATCCACCCTCAGTCCCCTGTCTCACTCACCCCACACACTCAGCATCATTGAGTTCTACGTCTTCTTCCTCTCTGTTCAGTCCTTTTCATTCTGCAGCTCCGCGTCCTCCGTTTCCTCCTGTCTAGACTTTGCAGGTCTTCTAATTTGGTTTCCCTGTTTCCAGTATTACCGCTGCCCCTCCTGCCGCCACCGCAGTTCACCTCTGCAGACCTGTGAATGTGATCTATCTGAAACCAATCAGATCAGGCTACTCGCCTACTTGACTGCTGACCAATTTCTATTGCTTAGAGAATGAAGACCAAACTTATTGCTTTGCTGTGTCAGGAGCTCATGGTCTGGCCTTTGGCCATTTCTCTTTTTTTGACCCCATCCTCAAGCCCTGCACCCCAGCTCCAACTTGCTATTTCCAGCATCTATCTGACTGTTTCATTCTCTGTATCTTGGCTCTATCTGTTTTGATTAATCCCCCACACCCCGATTTTCCTTATAAACCTGCATCCTTTAGACTGAGCTCAGTACTAACTCTCTGACTCTCCCTGCCCCACCCACATAGACCTGACTTCCCCTCACCTCAAGTCTCCTCTATATTCTGTAGAGACCTCTGGCCACAGTGCCCACCATATGTTTTTGCATTTGTTTCGAGTGACTGTTTCCCAGTTCTGGGCTTAATCTAATTGAGATTGAAACTGCATCTTATCTGGCAAGTAGTAATGTGCTTGGCATCTGGCGTGCACTTACTACATGTTTGTGGAAAGGAGGAAGGAGTGGAAAGATCTGGATGGAGCTCTGTGCTTGCCAGCTATAAGAATTCTGAGAAGGCATGTAATGTCTCTGAGTTTAGTTTTACTCACCTGTAAAGTGACAGTAATGTTGTCACCCCTTTCACTGAACTTAAAACCCTTCATACATCACCTGTTAGTCCCAGCTTTAAACACTATCTGCGCTCTGCTTTCCTCTGTGACCTCATTTCAGACCTCTATCTGCTTCTTTCCCAGTTTTTTTTCAGAGGAATTTACCTTCTGCAAGTTTCCGGAGTATGCCAAGCTCTTTGTCCACCCTGCACAACCCCCTCGCACACATCACCTTTATTCTTGCTGATTTCTCTGAATGCCAGGTGCTGCCCCAGCCTCTCCTGGGCTGTCTTTCTCATCAAACAGCAACTACTCAGAGGGGCCTTGACTCATCCCCTCTCTAGAGTAGGGCTTTCTGTGTATGTCTGCTTATTTGCTTCACTTTATAGTATTCTTGTTTTTTTCTTTATCTGGTACTCTGTACTTACCATAAGGTCTTTGTTTACTCTTTTTCCCTCTTTTTTTGGTTGTATTTCCTTCCCACTGTAATTTCAACTTCAGGTGGAAGGCAACGATCTTTTGTCCTGTTTGCCATTTCTTTCCTAGGGCCTGACACAGAGCCGGTTCCTTAAGTACTGATATACGAACCAATCTCCAAGGGTGATTTTCGAAGATCAGGTACAGTATGTGAGTCAAGTTTATAAAGCAGAAGCTCTATACAAATGTGAAGCATGGTTGTTATCACAACTGGAACAGACATAGGGGAACCTGGGAACATACCTGCCACCTTTCATTGTCCTAGGAAATGAACACGCAGCTTGACAACCAGTAATGACTCATTTTCCAAGTGTAGACTAGCCCAGCAAGAGAAGGTTCCTCCAGGCCAAGGGCAGATATTTTTTTCTTAACATATTTTCTTCCATAAGTTGACTAGAATACGGGTGATAAAGAGGGGATGCTAGTATTTTCTTTTCTTCCTTTTAAAAAGATACTTAGATATGTTTTAAACTTTAAATTCACTATACACAAATTTCTTTGCTACTGAAAATTGAAATATGGTCGTGGTTTAGCCACTAAGTTGTTTCCGACTCTTGCAACCCCATGGACTGTGGCCTGCCTGACTTCTCTGTCCATGGGATTCTCCAGGCAAGAATACTAGAGTGGGTTGCCATTTCCCTCTCCAGGGGACCTTTCCGACCCAGGAATCAAACCCAGGTTTCCTGCATTGCAGGCAGATTCTTTACTGACTGAGCTATGAGGGAAGCCCAACTGAAAATTGAAATAGCACATCAAAAATTTTACTACAGTTCAGATTTTTGAAAACCAGAGAAAGTGGTTAATGTGTGCTATTCTAATTATGCTCTGGTCAAGCTACCCATTGTTTTCTTTACATTCCTTCTACACAAGTTAATTAGCTTCAAATTCTTGATATTGAGTTTCATCTTCCTGACCTCAAGCTTCTAAAACAGGCAGTCCTTGAGACCTGTTGGGCTTCTTTTGGTCGAATCAAAGAATGGAACTAAAGTGTATTCAAGTCATTCAAATCCATACTACATACATTCTTAATGAGTTACCTGTATCAAGGTAGAAAAGACATCTTAGAACTTACAGGTTATCAAAATTTTAGAATACAGTCTGTCCTAGCGTAGAGTAGCTTTCCCAAGCTGCCTTATAATGATGCTAAAGTTACTAGCAAGAAACAGCAGTACAAGAATTACAAGAATAAGGATTATGGCTAAACTGACTCTCTGTCATGACTATTCTTCACATTAGTATCCTCGGCGAGATCTCTGTGATACAGGCGGTGATGACAGCTACATCTAAATCTTTGCATTCTTGATTCAGCCTCAGCTTCCTGCCATGGTTCTCTTTGAAGCGGAGGAAGCTGGTATTCAATAATGCATCATCTTTTCCACCCTTTCTTTCCGGGCAGTTAATAGTATCCTCACTTCTCTCTTCCTGTGGGGTATGTCTCCACCAAACCTTTGTAAGTTCTTTTCTCTGTCCTGTCCACCCTGTTGGGGTGGATATCCCTCATACTTTCATCTGCAAGTATTAGCATTCATCTGTGGCTCTTACCTACAACAATTTGAGTGACTTTTTATTTCCTCATTCCTCCCCGCATTTATGAATTGGAATTCATCTGAAAAAAAGAGTTATCTCTTCTCTTCCATTTGCTTATTTATTCAAGCAGGTATTTATGTCAGTACAGATCCATGTATATTAAGTTACTTTATTCTGTGGGTCATAATACAATGCTATCATTATTTTCTTGCTCATGTTGTTTCATTTTTTGGCCATTGTGAGCTCTTTCGGGTCGGCTCCCGTGTTCTTTCCACATCCCCAGTCCCCATCCTTTCTTGAGCACTTGTTTACTTTTATGAATTAAAAGATGCTTCAGACTCATCCAGTATTTTTCCTGCCTCAGCCTTGGAATCCACCACTTCTTCAAAGAAACCCTCTGGCTTCTTTCATTAGAGAATGGCCTTTAGAAACTAAAATGTTGGTAATGAATGTGCTCATTGCTACTAGGGTATCATTTTCTTCCTTTCCTCCTTATTTGTAACTTCTTTTCTGAACATGAGAAACTTGGTCCTTATTATCTACGATGTAGTCACTTATTTTGTTCAACTCTAGTAGAAGATAAAGTAATTTCCGAATTGATAGCTCATATCTCTGAGAAACAAATTTACTGACTAGAGTACAGTATTAGTTCACAATTTGAAAAAGCCATAATACATTTTGTGTTAAATCAGTATCTGAATTGTGATCACTGCTACTATATTTTAGCTTTTATTTTTTTTCCAAGGGAGGAAAACTTGCAAAAAGTATTCCCACACAAACTAGAGGGTGCTTCACCTTCTTTATTACATTTCCTCAAAACTTCAAAAATACTCTTTTTATCCAGTAAGTTTGTTTGGAAGTTAAGTTTGGAAAGATTGTATTTAATAAATAGTTTAAATAGTTTTTTTGTGTGTATGTTCATACTTTACTGTTTTAGAAAGTTTATGTTAGTTTTAATTTAAAAGTTGAGGTTGTCACATAATTCCTTTAGGTATATTTGTTGTTGGTGGTGGTTCTTTTTTTTTTTTTTTTTCCTTAGTCAGGAATAACATCCTTCCCAGTATGTGAAGCTGTAAACTTGCCCTAGGGAAGCATGACAACTGTACTGAAGATTCAGGGGCCCAAGATGAACAGACTGGGTAACTAGCAGCTCTAACAGAATGAAGGCAGTTTCTCTTTGCGGGTGGCAAGCCTATGTGTCCACTCAAATGTACATATGTGCAGGCACACACGTGTGCACTTACAGACATGTGGGCACACATGTAGTCCAGGCCAACAGCTTATTTTGTAAATCAGTTTCTGCATCTCTTTAATGGGAGAAATTTGTTTTTACAATTTGTTCGGTGTTTTAAATATCTACACATTCTGAGGAACTTTTACATGTGTGTGTATAGTTACCTGAAATGTTTTGGAATTCTCTTTTGCCCTTGTGTTCATAAACAGCTTACAAGTTACTCAAGGTAATAAGCTACTTCATAGTCATATCTTATATGTTGATAGTAAATGGCATTATCCAGTCTGACCCTTCGCTTTACTTATCATCCGTGGCTCTGAATAAGTTTTGGTTATTTCAAGTATTCTTTTAAAGATAAAAAATTTCCACCCCTGACAAAATAAACCTTCAGGGATGTTAAGAATGATGATAATCCCAAAGAGGACTCCCCTGGCCCCAGACTGCCCCTCTCCTCTAACACAAGATTTGAAGTGGTTGCAGCTTTGTTAAAATCACTAGTCCTTAAAAGCTCATCCTTTCTCCTGTGATACACATTCACTGATGGTTTTGTTTTTCTGAGTCACACCTTAGATGTAGAAGAAATCTCAAGAGGATGCGACGTGCTAAAGATGCTTGACCACATTTTTTTGAGTTGATTGGAGATCCTCTATTTTTGTTCAGTTTCACATTTAGAGAAATGGGATGCCCCAGAAGAAGAACGCCATATGCCTCTGACAGCAAGCCGGTGTCTGGCCATTGTGCATCACCAAGGAGCCTGCCACTGCTCCTCTGTCTCCATCTAACGCTCAGAGACTTGTTGACAAGCTTGTGATCCATGGGATCGGTACTAGGTCAGAATCAGAAGACCTGGTTAGGAAACTGGTTGTTGATCTAACGATGGGGTGCCTTTCAAAGCACTTAGGTAATATTTGGTACCCAGTTGGTCCTCAGATGTTGATTTACAAATCTGAAATTTAAATGCTATAAAAGTCAAAACTTACTATATTTTATATACACAATTTCATAGTGGGATAAAAATACACTGTAAGAGGTCAGGCTTTTAATAATGCAATACAGTGGATCTCTTAATCCTTAATTTAAAAAGTGTGAAAAGATGAATGAATCTAGTCTATAATTACCCTGCCAGGTTATGAGGTATAAGGAAGTAATTTTAGAATATTCTATAATTGTACTTGAAACCCTAGATTGTGTTAAGTCAGAGTAGTAATTTTTCAGGTCTCCTATAGCAGGGTTTATTTTCTCAATGTAGAAATGTTTAATTTATCATGCAAAAATTTGTGTGTATGTTAGACCTTTTCTCCATGCCGCCAGTGTTCCTTGTTTCCATCTCCCTGTGTTCATCCATAGCATACATGCAGTGCACTTGTGCATGCCTGTTCATACACATGTGCGTGCATGTGGGTACACACACACACACAAGTATGTGCAAACTAAACCTAAAATGTTGGTTGCTCCATCATGTCTGACTTTTTGCAACCCCATGGACTGTAGCCCACCAGGCTCCTTTGTCCATGGAATTCTCCAGGCAAGAATACTGGAGTGGGTTGCCTTTTCCTTCTCCAGGGGATTTTCCTGACCCAGGGATCAAACTCCGATCTCCCGAATTGCAGGCGGATTCTTTACCGACTGAGCCACCAAGGAAGCCCTAGACTAAAGGCAAGCAGGCATGATTGGTCACCTTTTACCTTATGATTTGGATTTTTAAAAAAAACCCTCTCTCTTCTATTTTTCTCCTTTTGAGAAAACTAAAGAGAAATGAATTAACAGCCTCAAATTTACTGGCCTCATGCATTCTCTTTCTTCCCTCTTCTGTAAACCTTGTAATCTTGCCAAGGTTTTCTGCTATCCGCTTGTCAGATGCAGATTACAAGCCCCCAGGGGCTGGATTCACACTGGCCTCTTGGCTTTTTTACAGAACCTTACACAGCCTTGTCACTGGCTTGATGTTCAAGCAAATAACACTAGCATCCTTAGTAAGGCCTTTGCACTGAAAACCGAGGAAATTCAACCACAGTGAACATGCTGAGAATAAAATCAGGCACTGTTATAATTATTAGGTCAGAGGCAGTTAAGCGCAATTATTTCTGTACTGGACAAAGACAGGTGGGGGTGTGGCTGGCTTTCCCATGAGAGGGCAAATGGGTGAGGCCTGGGGATACTCAGTCGATAAAGCCCACACGCGTCCAACACCCACATGCTGCCTCCTGTGTATTTTTCCCATCTATGCTTATTCTTTCTCTTTGTTTTTAAAAGCAGTCCTAAATTGCTTAGCACTTTTTTCTGCTCTTTACACTCTTTTCTGTGCTTGCAGGCAAGGATAGTAAATTAAGCATATCTAAAGACTAAATGCTCAAAATTGGCTTAAGGGGTTGGAACATACTTTTCCCTCCATTTCTAATCCTCATACTACGTCTCCTCTGAGGGTACACCTGTCAGTAGTTGAGGGAGCTTTCTTGGGTAAGTGAGCTGTTGCTTGGGACGTTATAAATCATATTTGAAATCAAGTTTATTTTCAAGCTGCTTTTAAAGTCTCAGTGCTGCACTAACCGAATAGAAAATGCTAAATGTTTGAGGGAGCAGCTCAAACAGTGCTAAAGGCATGAGCTGGACTTCAGGAAACAAATGGAATTTGTACCCTTGGAGAAAAGAACACATCTCTGATCAGAAAAGCATGAGGGTTTGGCAAGGGCCTTCGGAAGGAAACTGCTTGAGTTCCTGCTGGGTGCTGAGCGTGGTGTCCTAAGAGTCCCTGATGGTGCCTGAGTTGATCTTCACAGCTGACTCACCCAGCATTCGACCACCGTTGTACAGACCAAGCAACTGAGGCTCAGAAATGTTGCTAACATCCCCAGTGCACGCGGTGAGCAGCTGACACGCTTGAAGTTAGAATCGGTTGGAGTGTGAAGTGCTTGCCCTTCTCACTCCACACTCAGTCAGACGTACTCTGTGATAGGGTCTTCAGTCAGTGGCATCCTGATACTTTGCACGTTTGGCTTTGAGACTAAGGCCAGTGGCCCCCGTCCCCAAGGCTAACAGCTCTCTCAGCTCTGCTTCAACCAGTGCAGGTCTACTTTGATCTATTTTATTAGTTTTTAATTGAAGTATAGTTGATTTACACTGTTTCAGGTATACTGCAAAGTCATTCATATATATATATATATATAAATTATATATATAATTTTTAAGATTCTATTATAGAAATATTATTATTCTATTATAGAAATAGAATGGTATCCCACCTGCCAGTGCAGGAGACCTAAGAGACATGGGTTCAATCCCTGGGTTGGTAAGATCCCCTGGAGGAGGGCACGGCAACCCACTCCAGTATTCTTGCCTGGAGAATCCCACAGACAGAGGAACCCTAGTGGGCTCCAGTCCATGGGTTGCAAAAGAGCTGGACAGAACTGAAGTGGATGCCGATTACAAGCTCCCAGGGGCTGGATTCACACTGGCCTTAGTACATAAGATGTTAAGTATAGTTCCCTATGCTATACAGTAGGTCCTTGTTGGTTATATAAGTTTATGTAATAGTAGTGTGTATCTGTTAAACCCAAATTCCTAATTTACCCTGCACTCTGCCTTTCACCTTTGGTCACTGTAAGTTTGTTTTCCATGTCTGTGAGTCTATTTCTGTTTTGTAAATAAGTTCATCTGTATCGTTTTTTTAACCACATAAAAGTGATATCGTATTTGTCTTTCTCTGACTTATTTGCTTAGTATGATCATCTTGCAGTCCATCCATGTTACTGCAAAAGACCTTATTTAATTCTTTTTACGGCCGAGTAATATTCCATTTTATATATGTACCACATCTTCTTTATCCATTCATCTGTAAATAGATATTTAGGTTATTTCCATGCCTTTGCTGTTGTGAATTGTGCTGCTGTGAACATAGGCTTATGTATAAGTTTTCAAATTAGTTTTGTCCAGATACATGCCCAGGAGTGGGATTGCTGGATCATATGGTGGCTCTGTTTTTAGTTTTTCAAGGAAACTGCAGACTGTTCTACACAGTGGCTGCACCAATTTACATTCCCATCAACAGTGTAGGAGGGTTCCCTTTTCTCCACATCCTCTCACACTTTTATTTGTTTGGTATAGAGAGCTTTGGCATGACATTTATCAACATTTTCACCATTAACTTTCAGTTATTCACAGTTTTGGCTTCTGGTGTTTTTTAAACTTTCTAGTGAAGAGGTCCAACGTGAATCACTCTGCCTTTTGTCCTCCTTCCTAATTGTCGGGACAAGTCTGTGCTACATTTGAAAGGACGAAATGATTGATTTGAGACCAAAACTACCATCTGACTCCACCTGACTCCAACTACCATCCATCTCCATCTGAGATGAAGAGGACTTGCCTCCTGCATGTCTGTTTGCTTGTCTGTCTTCCTTCTTTCCCCTCCCTTCCTCCTAGTTTTCTTCCCTCCTTTCCAGCAAACATTTATTAGACACCAGCTATGCATGCTAAGTCGCTTTAGCCGTGTCTGGCTGCTTGTGACCCGGTGGACTGTAGCCTGCCAAGCTCCTTTGTCCATGGGATCCTCCAGGCAAGAATACCGGAGTGGCTTGTCATGCCCTCCCCCAGGGGATCTCCCTAACCCAGGGATCAAACCCGCATCTCCTGCATTGCAGGCAGCTTCTTTACTGCTGATCTACCGGGGAAGCCCAGGTACCAGCTACATGCAACCTGAATAGAAGATAGTCTCTGCTCCAAAGGCATTCAGTCCATCATCTAAACAAATACCCAGTTCACTGCGGTCAGTACTGTGCGGGTCTGCCTTCTGCTTACGACACTGTTGCACACGGCCGAAGAGCCTGGAGCACAGGACGTCCTCTGTGCCTGCTGGGACTGGACAGGATTTCTTGGGAAATGCTTAGTTATTGACAGAGTGGGTGATTTCCTCCCCACATTTCTTCACTTCTTTGTTTCTAATTACTCTCGAACCCACTTGAAACCTACTCACTGTCTCAGGCCTTGTCAGTATACATGGATGTTCCTCTGATAAAATCCTGAGACCTTTATTTCCTGTTCCCTTGGTTATCCCAGATACATCTCTCCTTTGACCTCACAAAGACCTCCAATCTGTAGGCCCCTACTTCCCTGATTCTCCTTCCCTTCTTCCTCTGTGCCTTCTTGCTGTTCCCACTCTTATCCTTTTAACTCTTTCTCACTCCCTCTCTCTTCCTGTCTTGCCTTTGAGAAATTAGGGACCAGATGGTTAGATTGGTTATGATAGGAGACCTGGGGAGAATGAGTGGAGATACTTGAGAGGAAAAACAAAATTGAGAACCAATAGTTTAATATTTTAATCTTCTCACTCTTCACTGAATCCTCTTCAGATTTTCTGTAACATTCTCAACTTTGATTTTCAATTATTTTGGCCTAGAGAAGAAGCAAATTGTTTCTAAGTACCACCTGTGGGAGCAAGCTCTTTTCGCAGACAAGATGGCCATTGATAGAGCTTGTCTGGGTTGTGTAATTAATGTCACATGGCACGACCAGACCTGTCTCAGAAGGATACTGGTTTTTGAAGGTGGTCTGTGTTTCTGCAGTTTTAGGACAATACTGCCAACAAGCACTTCTGACAGCAGACGCCAGATCTGCAGTATACTTCAGTCTAAGGGTTTGTTTGCTATGAATTAAAATGAGAATTAAATTACAGAGAAAGAGTGAAATAAATGAAAATTGCATGAGCCTACTTGATCCAGCTCTGTACTTAATCATATCCACTTGTCCCTGTAGGGCTGTTTTTCTTTCTTGAATGCAGGTGGCGGGCCCATGCTGTCTTGGCAGGTCTGGGTCAGGGGGAAGAAGTCCTCAGGGCTCGGGGAGGTCTGTTAGCATTCCGTAGATGTGTACAAAGCACAGTACCTTTGGAGCCAGACTGCCTTGGTTCCAGTCTCGGTTCCATCACTTTCTGTAGGTGAGCTTGGACAAGTGACTAATCTCTCTAAACCTCTTTTTCTTTGATTTTTTAAATTATAAGGCTTTAGTTATATAATCATTAGTTATAAGACTTGGAATCACATGAATCACAGAAAAGGTAGGGAAAATTGGGAGTATAGAATGTATGTTTTCACACGGTTGAATGTCTAAACCTCTTTTTAAAAAATTTTTTGTAAAATGGACAAATAAAATGATCCTTGTCCCAGAGTTGTATGAGCATTAAATGAGATAGCTCGGTATCTGTTATACCATGATAATGATAATATCTGGCATTTATTGTAGGTATTAAACTTTCTACAGAAAAAATGAGCTGTAGGAAAGTAGGCTCTTCCTCATTCACCTGAAGTTAGGTGTTTGTCCAGGTAAATTTATGTCATCCCTGTTAGTGTTTATTTTTCTTGGAGTACCACCAGATAGTCGTACTAGCTAAGAGTCAGATGCCGAGATGACTGTTTTAACTTTAATAACTCATTTGATTCTTCTCCTAATTCTTCAAGGAAGGTGAAAGTATTCCCAGTGCAAAGATAAGACTAGTGAGGCTTGAAAATGTTAGGTAATTTGTCTAAGGATTCACACCTAGGTCTTTCTGCCACTAAAATCTACATTTACCTCCCATACTTTTGATCAGGTAGCTCATCTTTTCTGAAATCACCTGCCACTTCCATACTGGACATAGAAATGTTCCCTTTTCTACCTCCTTAGGCAGTTACTCAAAATTCAGGCAGTTCATTTATTCCTGTGTCTTCTGTGAATTCAGGGATCCATATCCTTCTGGCTGTTTGCCTGTAGGAAATGCCGTTTGCAGATCTAAAGCTATTCTTTCTCTAAGGTTAGGCTCAGAACCAAGACACATCTTCTCTAAGAAATAGGTTCCATTGGTTAAGATGAATACTGTATCTAGTGTCACATGGCTCTCTGCTTTTATGAATTCTTATTTGTGCATTATAAACAGTATAACATTGAATAGCACTTAGTCATATTTTAAACTGAAATAGTAATCATCACCTCATTTATTGAACACTTGCTTGTGCTAAATTGTTTATAAGCATTATCTCAGTTTATCTCATGAGATCCCTACTAGTTAGGTTCATCTGTTATGGTCCCCATTTTACAGGGGAAGAAGCTGAGATGTAGCGAGGTTAAGTGACATGCCTGAAACTACAAAGATGATGGCTCCAGGATTCAAATATTCTCACTCTGGAGCCCAATCTCTTACTCACTGCATTTGCCACCTGCCTCAGTCTTGTGCTCTCAAATGCAATGTGAGGTGGTCCCTAGCATGAATCCCGTAGGACCCAGCACTTAACAAAGGGAGTTTGAATGATTGGTTTGTCAGTGGATGTTTTGAGTATATATTGTGCTTGGCATTGAGGATGATTCAAAGGCCAATTCTAACCCTCACCTGGCTATCTTCCTAGGAGCATATCATACCACATAATCCATAGGAAGTGCTTCAAAGTCCCTCAGGCCTGCAGAATGAGGGATGGGGAGATATTGACTTGTAATTAAAGACAGGGAACAAATCAATGGATGGGTGTCCAGTAGCTTGAATTGATGAAACTAAGTTTCCACTACTCCATTTCTGATGGTCATTTGGATCCACTGATCATGTTTACCTTCATGGCTTTTGGGAGAAAGCATTTCAGTTTCTTCCATGTCTGAGGAGAAATGCATGCAGCTATTTTCTTGAAAAGATGAAGTTGTGCACGAATGAGGAGATCATTAACAAGGAGGTTAAGGAAACAAAGGAAATTGCAATCAATGTAATCTGGTTCTCTGCATGTAAAATCAACATAATCACAGCAGTCGCTTGAGTGTTTACTATATGTCAGGCACAGCTCTAAATACCTTTCATGTATTTCGCTTATGGAAATGGCAACCCACTCCAGTATCTTGCCTGGGAAATGCCTTGGACAGAGGAGCCTGGAGAACTACAGTCCATGGGGTCGCAAAGAGTTGGATATGACTGAGCAACTAACACTTTCACTTCTTTTAATCCTCACAACAACTCCATAGGGTAGGAATAGTTTTCTTTGGATTATTATAGTTTTATAAATGGTCTCAGAGAGATTAAAGAATGTGTACAAGTTCACACAAGGCCAAACATTATCAGTTAGTTGGCCTGACACCAGTGAACAAATTCTAACCTCTTACTGTCTCTGGTAGACTGGAGAAGATGGAGGGTAACTTCTGCTTGTGGGTTTTAGTGGGGAGGGGATAGGAAAGTGAACAGAAGGAGAAAGGACATGCCTAAGATGTGGCTTCCCTGGTAGCTCAGATGGTAAAGAGTCTGCCTGCAATGCAGGAGACCCTGGGGTTTGATTCCTGGGTCGGGAAGATCCCCCGGAGAAGGGATAGGCTACCCACTCCAGTATTCTTGGGCTTCCCTTGTGGCTCAGCTAGTAAAGAATCTGCCTGCAATGTGGGAGACCTGGGTTCGATCCCTGGGTTGGGAAAATCCCCTGGAGAAGGAAAAGACTACCCACTCCAGTATTCTGGCCTGGAGAATTCCATGGACTGTATAGTCCCTGGGGTCACAAAGAGTCGGACATGACTGAGCAACTTTCACTTTCACTCTCAACAGGTGTTGATCTCCCAGTATCATGAAGGCATTTTGTATACCTAAAGCTCCTTAAGGTAAGTATTATTTCTTTGCTTTACAGATGAGGAAACCAGATTGTAGATTATAAGCAGTTTTTTCAATGTCACTCTGTTGGCAAGTGTGGAACTTGGCTTTGGATCAGCCTGTCCTCCTCCTTCCACCTTGGAAGGTTTAAATAGGAGACCCTTTTTGTTCCATAAGATTTCTGTGATCCATGGCAACATATAAATCCTATGCTCATTTCCTTTTGATAAATAGCTTATGTCTTGGAACTGTATTTCAGTAACAAAGTGTATTTGCTGCAAAAAAATGGTTTAATAAAATTTGAGTGGTATGGTGGAACAAAAGGTCACCCGCTGGATCAAGGTTGAAATGTAGTGTTTTTCAGGATTCTGTATCCTATCCTTAACTGTTTCATCAGCTAGTTATTTGGGGGGGGGGGGGGGTCCTAACATTACTGTCTCTCCCTGGGGTTTACTTTCTACAATGGAAGAGCTGCATGAGATGGTCTTCATGTCCTTTACAGTCGTAGAATTTGGTGATGGTTTCAAGGCCAAACTGCATAGAGTTCAGACTTTGGAAATGCCCTTGAGTGCCCCAGTTTCATCTCCCATACCCAACGCAGGCCCTCACGTTGCTTGGATTCTTACCCCAGTCTCTTGGTTTTCTTTAGATTTCCAGTCTTGCTTCCACACTCCTAACAAGTATCTTGTTTGAGACATTCTTGTATTATACAAGACTAAAGAACCCATTAAAAAAATGTTGAACTATTATGAAGCTCTTCACTCACTTGGAGGAGATATGGAACTATCACAAGTATGGAATATAAGACCACCAGCTCTCATCTCAAACGTTTGAGTAATGACATGTCTTCATCTAAAGCACAGATCTGACCAGGTCACCTATCTGTTTCCAGTCCTTTAATGGCTTTGTCCAAAGGATCACATCGAAGTTCTTTTCTCCCTCTCTACTTTGCCTTGTCCTTTGCACCCAGCACTCCTTGGACACACCGTCCTCCTCCTCACTTGTGTCCATACCGTCTGCCCAGCTTGCCTGGCCACCTGGCTTGTTCCTCTTCATCCATGATGTCTCAGCTCTAGTGCCATCTTCATCAGGCCCCGTCTTTCAGGCTGAAGAGTAGACCTGCCTTGTTCTCCAGGCAATGCTATTGCCTCTGTTTATCTTGCAACTACACGTTTTTTGGGTTGCTCCCTCTAAACAACAAGGTCTGTGTCTTCCTCATTTTGTATTCCCAGTACCTTGCATGGTCTCTGGTGTGCAGTACATGCTAAATAAATGTTTGCTGAATAAAGGAATAGATTGACCTTTCATTGATAAGGACATATCAGCTTTTAATCACTAAGACATTCTTCTTTTTAACCACCTGAAAGTTCTTTGTCTCTTGGCCTAAATTTTGACCCCTGGAATTATTCAGAATAATTCCTTTTCTTCCACAACAGTACAATTTTTTCAGTATTTGAATTTGGCTAAACCATCTGTTCTTTAGGCTAAATATCCTTAGTTCTTCCTTCTGAGCTGAATATGATTAGTTCTTTCATACGTCTATCTGTGCCTAGTTTTCACATTTCCTTACCACCCTACCTGGCCTCCCTCTTAACATGAGATGCCCAGATCAGAACTGAAGATTCCAGGAATTATTCCAAGTGGCAACCAATCCCAGAGTAGCAATCCCCTCTTCTGCCTTGTACACTAAACTTAAAAGTTACTGAGAAGTTGCATAAAGTAGCAACTGACTTTACCAATGCAATACATAAAATAAAACATACATGTAGCAACATGTATTACCATATTTTCAATGTAATAAAAGTATAACAGAAATACCAACAGGGTCCTGGTATTCACCTTGTGAGTTACTTAGAGTAACCCTGGAGTGGGGGTAGGTACTGCTGTTGTTATCAGCCCTGACAGATGAGGAAACTCAGAGTGAAGAGAGGGTGGTGCTACTTTTCGAAAGTGAGTGGTGGGGACAGACTTGAATCCTGGACTGGCTTTGGACTCGTGCAGAGAAAGTCCCACGTTCTAAAGCACCAACGCCCTGTGGGCTTTCTGTGAGCTGCTTGACTCAGTGCAAAGTGCACCTGTTTCCAAGCTGAGGCACTTAATTTTTATCATGCCCTCAAAGGAATCCTTGATTCCAAAGAAGTTATGAACCATTGTGGTAAATAAAGGTAGACTGACAGGGAGCTTTTGGCCCATCCCAACACCAAGTTTATTTTCCTAGGCTATATACCACTCTTAAGGGGCTTCCTTGGTAGCTCAGCTGGTAAAGAATCCCCCTGCAGTGCAGGAGACCCCGGTTCTGTTCCTGGGTCGGGAAGATCCCCTGGAGGAGGGATAGGCTACCCACTCCAGTATTTTTAGGCTTCCCTGGTGACTCAGATGGTAAAGAATCCACCTGCTATGCAGGAGACCTGGGTTCGATCCCTGGGTTGGGAAGATCCCCTGGAGGAGGTCATGGCAACCCACTCCAGTATTCTTGCCTGGAGGATCCCCATAGGTGGAGGAGCCTGGCAGTTCTTGGGGTTGCAAAGAGTCAGGCATGGCTGAGCGACTAAGCACATAGCACTCTTAGTTTTCTGCCCTTAACTTGTGTAACCGGTTTCCTGGGTTTACCTTTAGCATTATTTGCTTATCTCTGCTGAATTCCCTCTTAGTAGTTCCATCTGTCACAAGGCCATTTCTTTTCATTAGCGCACCCGTGTTAACATATTTGATATTTAAAAAGAATGATCTATTGAGCACTGTCTCTTTATCTTTATTGAAATCATTGCTGAAGTGAGGGCTGACTCAGGGGAGGGTTAATGGCTATGAAAATCTTTTGCATTTATTTTTCTCCTCAGATTGCTCCCTGGGAGTTCAAGAGTTAGTCTAGATATTCAAGAGTTAGTTCTCAACAAGTGGCAGCCTTACTGTGTCTCTAATTCTAGATTTCTTTTTTTTTTTTTTTCCCGATTATTTTTATTAGTTGGAGGCTAATTACTTTACAATATTGTAGTGGTTTTTGCCATACATTGACATGAATCAGCCATGGATTTACATGTGTTCCCCATCCCAATCCCCCCTCCTGCCTGCCTCTAACAGTGTTATATTCATGATTTTTAGGTTTTATTTTATCCCATTTTTCAAAGTGATCTTTTCCTATCAAAAGGCTGATTGAGTCTGATTCTCTCATTGAATTTCCTCTCCTCTACCTTTTCTAATAGCATTTTGAGCCATTTATTCCCCCCACTTTGATATGAATTGTGTTAAGTTTTTGTCACTACTCAGAAAACATGTAAGTGTTGGTTCATGATTGCCTTTAACTTTTAATAGCTTTCAGCATCACCCCTACCTTCACAAGCAAGTAAGTGAGTAAGTGCCTCCATAGCAATCACCACTTTGCTTACCCTTTTCTAAACTGGGAGACACTTGACTCTTTGGCCTTTATTCTGGAGTCTTATGGCGAAGACGTTTTCAATGTAATTGTTTCAAGGCTTACTTTTCAAAAGTCTTCATTATATATTGGGGAGAAAAAAAAACTAGACTTGAGTTTGAGTCTCAGCTGGCTCACTCACTAGCCTTGTTCCACTGGACACCTCACTTTTCTTCTTCAGTCCTTCAGGATGGCCCTGCATTTGAAATGGAGTAGCAATGCCCACGGCACATTGCATAGGGACTATTGATAGGATCAGTTGAGAAAAACAATGTGAAACACTGTTAATTACACAGCCCTCTGTAACACTTCCCTCATAGCTCAGCTGGTAAAGAATCCACCTGCAATGCAGGAGATTCCAGTTTGATTCCTGGGTTGGGAAGATCCCCCGGAGAAGGGAAAGGCTACCCACTCCAGTATTCTGGCCTGGAGAATTCCATGGACTGTATAGTCCACGGGGTTGCAAAGAGTCAGACACGACTGAGTGACTTTTACTTTCACTCTCTGTAACATTGCCGGTACTGTCTTTGCAGGCAAAATAGTGCTAGGAATTACTGTGCATACTCTGGCCATTCTCAATCATGCTTAATATGTCTTGTAATTTCTAAATATGATTATAGGATTTTGAGTTCCTGTTTCTCCCCATACGTCTCTGTGCCATTTCTGCTCCCCGGTCTTTCTTGTTGAGGACTCAGGGCCTGGCCCTCACTTTTCTTTCTCAGTTAACTCATCTTTATTTTTGTTTAAAAAGAAAAAACTCTTACTGGAGTATAATTGCTTTACAGTGTTGTGTTAGCTTTTACTGTGCAGCAAAGTGAATCAGCTATACCTCCACACAGACACCCTCCTTTTTGAATTTCTTTCCCATTTAGGTTCCGCAGAGCACTGAGTATAGAGTTCGCTGTGCCCTACAGCAGATTCTCCTTACTCCTCGATTTTATACATAGTATCAATACCGTATATATGTCAATCCCTTTCTCCCAATTCATCTCCCCTTTCCCCCCCTGGTATCCATATGTGTGTTCTTAGATCTGTGTCTCTGTTTCTGCTTTGTAGATAAAATCATCTATACCAGTTTTTTCTGGATTCCACGTGTAGGCCTTGATATACAATATTTGTTTTTCTCTTTCTGACCTGGCCCCCATTTTAAGTTCATTCATCATTTTTCTAGTGCCCAGGCCAGTGAGTTCTTCAGCCCTGCCCAGGCATGCTCGATAGACAGAATCCTAGACGTGGTACATAGCGCGCCTTGACTTTGATCTTTCATGTCTCCTTACGTCCAGGTGTAGTCTTGTGACTTGCTTTGGCCTGTAGAATATGAGCAGATATGATGGACGCAGAGCCTTGAAAACTGTGTTGATGACTATGCTGCTAATGCTGTGTGAACACGCCCAGGTTAGCCTGCAGATCCTAGGAGGAGAGGGGGTGACATGTGGGCTAGAGTGGAATGTTCCAGTCACCCCAGTTGAGGCCAACCCATATCAGACAATAACCAGCTGACCCCAGATATGTAAACTCTCTCTGCTGAGATCACTCGAGCGATGCCCAGCTGGCCCTCGAGAATGTGAGCAAAACATTTATTGTTTTATGGCCCTGAAGTTTTGTGGCTGCTGCACATTTTAATTGTAGCAGTAGAACATGGATACAGTAGTTGTCATAACCACCTGACTTTAAACCCTGCCTAGTCTCAGAGCTTGTGATCCTGAAATGTATCATTATAGGCAAAACTTAGGGCTTCCCAGGTAGCACTAGTGGCAAAGAACCCGCCTGCCAATGCACATAGACTTAAAGAGACATGGGTTCGATCCCTGGGTGAAGGAGGGCTTGCAACCCACTCTAGTATTCTTGCCTGGAGAATCCATGGACAGAGGAGCCTGGTGAGCTACAGTTCATGGGGTCAGAGAGAGTCAGATACTACTGAAGCGACTTGGCACACGAGGTAAAACTGAAGTTTCATAAATAATAGAGGTCTAGGGAAGTCATGACTAAAATGCTATTAAATATATTTTTAAATGCACGGGTTCTTCAGCCTGAAGAGCCTTCTCTGGGGTGGGGGGGCGGGTAACCCATCTCTTGAACCACCTTCATTAGTTAAGGAGAAGTGACTTTGGCATTGTGATTTACTGAAGCAGAGCCTCATACACATTAGGCTGTTCAGAATGTGTCACTTTTAAGAGTTTTGTGTGGAGCTTCTTAGTCTGAAATTGAATGTATTTTTACTCCTATTTCCCCTCTTTTCAAATGTCAAATTTCTGACTGTTAAAGTTACAAGTCTTAAATCATCTTTCTATAGTTTCCCTTAATCTCTCCTTCCTGTCCTCACTCCTTCACTGGATAAAGAAACTCCTAACTGAAGGAAGAAGGTTGGAAGCTCATAAAGAGAGATAGACATTAATTTTAGGGCTGAACGCCCTGTATGAGCCAAGTCCCTCTTCATGAGCTAAATAGTGGGCAAGGAGACTATAAAACACCAACTAAGTGTAAACGCAGAGGGGACCAGGACTGCAGAAAACGCTGCTACACTGCACTAAGGTTTGGGCCCACTGTTCTTCTAGGCATGTGGGGCATTGCATTTCTCCTCTAGGGCTTCCCAGATGGCTCAGTAGCAAAGAGTCTGCCTGCCAATGCAGGAATTGCAAGAGACGCGAGTTTGATCCCTGGGTTGGGAAGATACCCTGGAGAAGGAAGTGGCAACCCTTTCCAGTATTCTTGCCTGGGAAATCCCATGGAGAGAGGATCCTTGGTGGGCTGCAGTCCATGGGGTTGCAAAAGAGTTGGACATGACTTAGCAATTAAATGACAAAAATCTACTCTCTGCTTTGTAGCTAGACATGACCTTGTGACTTGCTTTGGCCAATACATTGTTCCTGGAAATGACATGGGTCACTTCTGTGTTGAAGCATCCAATTATTGGTGCTAGACTTTCCAACTTCTTCTCTTTGTAATCCGGAAGGCTGAGCCAATGTGCCAAAGACAGCTGTCAGGGAGAGTATTCTGGACTCATAATGGATTTTGAGTGAAGAATGACATTTTATTGATCTTTTGGGCATTTTTACTACAGCATAACCTGCCCTACCTTGAGTAGAGTAAGTGTTGTGTTTCCCGTCTGGATGACTGAATTCACAAAGATTCTCATGTCATTCAGCATGGGTGTGAGAGGTAGAGAGAGCTTGGGAACAGATCCTAATTATCCCGTTGCCCTGGGGAGATGTGGGGTAACAAGTGAACCTTCCTCAGTTCTGGAATAAAAATGTCTCTTTTAGTGGAGAGAGAAATCCAGGTATCCAGAGAGGTCTCAAGGTCATGACAAGGGGATGCAACTATCAGTGGCGACAGGGGCCATGCAATCTGGGACCAACTGGGTGGAAGCCTCTATGGAGGTTGGCAACACAGAGAACCAGACAGGATTATATGTACATCACGAATGTCACTGCGTGACCACAGAGACACGCTCTCATAGATATTACGTTACTGTGTAAACAGTGGAGTTACAGTCAGCCTCAGGGAGAAGAAAAAAGGAGACAATCCCTAATGTGATTGAATCTAAAACAGATATAACTAAGAAATTACTGAAGTGGTTGAGGTTACTTAGAAGTGCCCAGATTCAATTTTCTATCAGGAAACATGCAGAGTTTGTGGTAGAAACTATTTCAATTATAAAGAAAAATCTCAGGACTTCCCTGGTGGCCCAGTGGTTGCAAATCCCCCTTCCAGTACAGGGGACATGGGTTCAATCCCTGGCCTGCGGACTAAGATTCCACATGCCGCAAAGCCCAGGCACCTCAGCTACTGAGCCCACGCTCTAGAGTCCATGAGCTGGACCTAAGACCTGAGGCAGCCAAATAAAAATGTAAAGAAAAAAAAAAAAAAAGAGAAATTGTGAAAAAGTATTTCATGGTATGAATAAATGACTTTAAAGAGAAATCTATAATATTTGTAGATCTGAGCTTGTGGCTATGAAAATCAGGCGCACCTCATATTTTTATAAAAGGACTGAACTAAACAAAACTTTCAAAGAGTGGGATTTAATGATTTTACAGGGAAACACAAAGCCATGTTATTTTACAACATGGTTGTGGTTGCTGCTGAGGAATTATTGTGGTCCCTCACCCCGCCTCGCCTCTTGAGAACCTGGGCCGTTGGATGTTGGGCTATACCTACCCAGCTATCCTGTGTGGTCAGCCTCTGTGGCTTAGGCATTTAGCCCCTGTATTTCTGCGGTAGGTGGGTCACTAGCCACGTGCTGGCTTCCTTAGGGATAAAGCCATGAGATCAGGCTGCTTTGTCAAATGATCAGCCTGCCCACTGCCACTTGCTGTTCAGTGGCCCATAACATTTGGGCTCCAATGTTGGATGTATCAGGTTGTTTTGTTGGTTAACACTTCTTTGTTGATGTAGAGGCCTTGCAAAAAACATTTAAAAAAACCTAGACCTGAGATTAAGATACAAAAGTATAGAACAATGCCATAATTTTTATTATGCTACACATTTGACAGGTATTCAGAAAAATAAAATTAAGTTGCAAATGGCCTTAGCTTAACAGGTTAAAATAATCTTTCAAATGCCGAGAATGTGGCAAAGAAGAAAAATGGCATGCCTGGAATGATGTAAAAAAATCTCAAAAGAAGTTGAAACATGAGAACAAATTGTTTCATTACCATATTATTATATTAAATCTATGTAACAAAAATTCATGGGGACAATTTATGTGGATGGATGAGAAAACTAGATGCAGAAAATAACTTGTGTAACCAGTAAATTAGGAGACCTGTTTTTTGTTTTGTTTCTAACCATCAGATCTCAGCTCCTTCTAATTTAGTTCCTTTCTGTGTGGATTTCATAGCATCTGGTTTGGTGGTTTGGAGACTGTCCTTATGCTGTCGGTGTTCCTGATGGGTGTTGGTGGTGTTCAGTCGCTCAGTCGTGTCTGACTCTCTGAGACCCCGTGGACTGTAACATTCCAGGCTTCTCTGTCTTTCAGTATCTCCTGGAGTTTGCTCAGACTCATGTCCATTGAGTTGGTGATGGCATCCAACATCTCACCTTTCTTGGTCCCTTTTCCTTCCACCTTCAATCTTTCCCAGCCTCAGGGTCTTTTCCAATGAGTCAACTCTTCACATCCGGTGGCCAAAGTATTGGAGCTTCAGCATCGGTCCTTCCCAGGAATATTCAGAGTTGATTTCCTTTAGGATTGACTGGTTTGATCTCTTTGCAGTCCAAGGGACTCTCAAAGGTCTTGATAGGTGAGATTGCTTTAGACAGACTTGGACAAACACTATCAAAGTTTTCATTTATTGGTATTTTTTCTTGGATGGACTGTGGTATGGGAAGGCAGCTTCAGATGCTGAATAAGGGAAACAAAATCCCCACATAAGTTTGTCTACATCAGTGTTTCTTCATCTTGGCTGTGCACTAGATTCACCTGGGAAGGTTTTTTAAACCTTTCTGATACCTGGGACCCACTTTAGTCCAGTTAAATTGCAATCCCTGGGGATAGAACCTGGGCATTTAAAAAGGATCTTTGGTGATTCTCATGTGAAGTCAGGCCTGAGAACCACTGGCTTAGGTTAACATTTCAACACACTGAAAATCAGATTCTAACAGGATAAAGCAATTAGCACAGGTGCTAAGTCAAGCGTCTAAACAGTCTGTGGTATCACAACAAGTAATCAGCTGTAGGAGGTAAAGAAAAGAACTCTAATCAGTCATTAAGGAGGACCGCTGGGATCGGCACCTCAGGATGTGATTCCGGAACTTGAGAAATGCTTGAGCTCTCAGTTTCAGGATTGACATGGAAATGTCTTACCAGTTCAGATTTTTGAAAGTGAGAAGGGGGAAAATAAATTAGGAAACTCACTGGGGACTGATGCTTTGGAACAAGCTTTCAAGTTTGTGAAGCAGTGTCTGGTCAGGAATGGCATGTCTGCAGATTCATAGAACCATGATCAGAAAGGAAGCCTTGTGCACCAGGCGCATGCCCAGGGCTGGGGACACAGTGAAGCCCATCCCTGCCGGAGACGAGTTTTACAGTCTATCTAGAAAGACTGGATCTGTATCAGGAGTGACCTAAAGGTGAGGGGACGGAACCCTCCAAATACTGCATTTAAAACCCAACCCCTCGTTTAAAGTCCTATCTTATGGTTAAAAGGGTGTCGCATTTAATTATAGCAAGATATCCTAAGGACTTCCCAGGCGGTGCTAGTGATAAAGAACCTGCCTGCCAGTGTAGGAGACATAAGAGATTTGGGTTCCATCCCTGAGTCAGGAAGATCCCCCGGAAAAGGGAATGGCAACCCACTCCAGTATTCTTGCCTGGAGCATCCCATGGACAGAGGAGCCTGTCAGTTTACAGTCTATGGGGTCCCAAAGAGTTGGACACAACTGAAGTGATTTAGCATGCATGCATGCACAGGACATCCTAAATGTTAAATGAGATTTCACACCTCAATCATATCACATTGTGAAAAAAATTAACTACCATCACCTGTTTCCCTTATCCGTGCTTCCATTGAATACCAGCTTGTCAATTTTACCTTTGAAAAAATTTTGAAGTCAAGATGAGTTAAATGTTTTATTAGTTTTAGGTGTACAGTGTAATATGTGATATTTTTATATCAATAGCTTATACTCCATATAAGGTTATTATAAAATATTGGTTATTTACCTTTGCAAATGACTCAACTCATCTTCTCTTTATGTTTAGTGTCTTCAGTTTGGCTATTTCTTACCTGGACCATAGGGAGAGTCTTATACCTGCTTGTAGCTTTTTTGAATTCTAGTCACTGTCAGGCTATAGAAGCCACAGGGTGGCTCCCGACTGTCTGTAGGAAAAGGTTTAACACCTAAAGTGTGGTGGGCATATGACCCTGTGGACTGTAGCCCGCCAGGCTCCTATGTCCATGGGATTCTCCAGGCAAGAATACTGGAGTGGGTTGCCATTTCCTCCTCCAGGGGGTCTTCCCCATCCAGGGATTGAACCCGTGTGAAGTTAGTCATGTCCTAAGTCTCCTGCATTGCAGGTGAATTCTTTACCACTGAGCCACCAGGGAAGCCCAAAGTGTGACACCCAGCCTTAATTATTCACGCCTTGACTAGCCACGTTTGCCTCATTTGGCAGCTAGTTAGAAATGCAGAATCCCCAAGGCTCTATTTCATACCACATCAACCAGAACCTGCATTTTAACAAGACCCCTGGATAACTGGTGCATGTAATAAAGTTTGGGAAGCACTTGTGTGTCATAGGGCTGTTAAAATCTGTCTTCAGTCTACTTTACTTTCTCCTTCTAGCCATTGTGTGTTCCAGAAACACCAAACATATCTCACAGGGACCATCCTTCTCAATAGTGTCCTCTTGGCAAATACCAGCGGTTCTGTAAAGATCTTTCTCTGGAGCAATTTCCTTTCTCAAGTGTTCCCTGCCATTTTCTAGAGAGTCAGTCCCACCCTCTCCTAATGACTCTGATTGCGTATGGAAGACTCTAGAGTTGAGATTGCTTCTGTACCTGTTGCTTTCACATGTCGGGTGGTTATTACCTAAGACGCGAGCGTTATATGTTTCTCATCTCAGGATCTCTGGTCTGTAGTACAGTAGGGCACAGGACACCGAGCATTTCAGATCCATTGCTCAGAAGTTGATCTTATAAAAGCTGCAGATGTAGTTCTGCTTCAGGTTCTAGGGCGGTCAAGCCTGAAGAGGGTCTATTAAGCTATCTTAGTCCTTGTAAGTTAAAGATTAGTTTTCATTTTCTTCAGTAAACACCGGTGGGTATCCGTATTTTCCCAGTTTAATAGCTTTCCTCTTTATCCACGGTGCCTTCATTTTGGGCCAACCTTCTGCATTGGGCTTTTAGGTTGTATCTTAGTTTTATAACTTGGAGTTGTAACATAGCTCCAACATCAACTGGAGAGTAGGAAACAGCTGGTCAAGGGTCGTCTGTCCTCATTGCCCACAGGGCTGGCAGCCCCTGCTCTTTCCTTGCCACCCTTGGACCCTGGAGTCTTTTGCCAGGCTGCATATGCTTTTTAAATGGGAGAGAAGGGGATGGGGTGCAGCCTTTAAAAGACTGACATGGTCTAGGACATGGCAGAAACTGGTTAGAACCGCTCAGTCCAAGATGGTGGAAGAGTTGACTTCCAGTAGACGCTGAGCCTCATCGCACACTCATTGTGATACACTAGCGTGCTAAGTGATACAACCACTAGTACCTCATCAGTTCCAAGGCCAGCTGTCTGAGACCAAAATGTGGGCCCAATTCCTGGAAATCTTTGCCCCTTCCCTAAAATAATAGAAATGATCCTCCCACTCATTAGTCAAAGAAATTACCCAGCCCATACTCCTACCATGCCATATTTTGAGGCTCTCTCTTTCACCTTCTGAGATGGTCCATGTTCTGTCTGTGTTTCTTTCTAAAGAAATCCACTTCTTACTGATCATTTCATCTCTGAATTCTTTTGTGATGAAGAAAGAACCTCAAATTCACCTGCCTAGACCCTCTCCCTCCCGCTTTTTCTAAAATACTCTGCCTGTTGTGTGAATTTTCTTACCTTTTATTTCCTCCATAAACTATCCGAGTTTTCCCAAGGAGAGGGTTGACAGATTTAGCAATTAAAGGGATACCCAGCTAAATTTGAACTTCAGATAAACTATGAATAATTTAAAATATAAATATGTTTCAGATTTTGCATGGGATATACTTATAGTAAAAATGGGTTTGCCATTTATCTGAATTTAAATATAACACAGTACTGGTGTTTTTTCTGCAACTCTTTGAAGGGTTGTTTGGGAATCTTTGAGAAACTCACACCCTTTATCTTCCTGAAGTGAGGAAGTAGAATTGTCACCAATATGAAAGAGAAAGGGGAAAATCTGGGGGGAAACAGTCACGTGTTAAGATTTCATGATGTCATCCAGTTGAAATAACTATACTGACTGTATCTAATGTACTCATTTCCAAGCAAAAGAGAAATCTTTAGTGGTATACAGAAACTTTGGAAATATTTCATAGGTACTTTGCATTTTCAGTGCAGCTGGTTTCAGTTAAGTTGGGAGGCAGCAGAGAGTGTTAGTAAAGGGTGTGTGTTATGGACTCAACCCCCCGTATCCTAATCCTGACTCTGTGTGTGTGCGTGCTAAGTCGCTTCAGTCATGTCTGATCCTTTCCAACCATATGGACTGTAGCCTGCCAGGCTCCTCTGTCCATGGGGTTTTCTAGGCAGGAATACTGGGGTGGGTTGCCATGCCCTCCTTCAGGAGATCTTCCCCACTCAGGGATCGAACCAGCATTGCTTACGTCTCCTGCGTTGGCAGGAAGGTTCTTTACCACTAGCACCACCTGGGAAGCCCAATTCTGACTCCACCACTTACTAATTGTGTAGCCTTGGCCAAGGTCATGTCTTCTGGGCCTCAGTTTCCCTCATCTGTAAATGGAGATAACAATTGTATCTGCCAGTTTTTTTTTTTTTTTTGAGGATTAAATGAGTTAATCCATTTTCTGTGGCATATGGTAAATACTCAATAAAAGGATACCCATCAATATTCCTCTTGCTACTGTATGATTCTCCCTAGCCAGTGTGCTAAGCAGGTTTCTAGGAAGACTTTTATATTCAAATACCAGTACATTTGAGAAGAATAATAGGTGGAAACAGGACTTCAGACACAAGTATGGAGTGAAGTTTGCCCCAGGTGATTCAGATAAAATGCCTACGGTCTCCCCCAGCCCAGCTGACTACCAGTGACTTGAGGGGCTACGTAAAACCAAGTTGCACAGAATGTCTTATACTCTTGAGCTCTAAGTGAATAGACTCTTTTCACATATAGCCAGCGTCTTTATAAAAATGTAACGTTTTGAAGTGGTTTTTGCTTTCTAAGAAGTATACTGAACACAGGGTGGAGGAAACAGTAAATGAGGTTCTGTTTTGGTTGTTTTAACCTTATTTTCCAAATAAATTAAGGGAAAGACAGATGCACTTACAAAGGAGTATTTTATTAATTTTAAATGCATGCTCATCTCCCGACTGCCCCCTCCAGTATTCTTGCCTGGAGAATCCCAGGGACAGAGGAGCCTGGTGGGTTGCTGTCTATGGAGTCGCATAGAGTCACGACTGATGTGACTTAGCAGCAGCAGCAGCAGCATCTCCCAACTATAGTGTAAAATAGGTAGCTAGTGGGAACCTGCTATAAAGCACAGGGAACTCAGCTTGGTGCTCTGTGATGACCTAAAGGGGTGGGGTGGAGAGTGGGAGGGAGATCCAAGAGGGAGGGGATGTATGTATGTATATGGCTGATTCACTTCACTGTACAGCAGAAACTAACATAGCATTGTAAAACAACTATGTTATTGCTTAGTCGCTAAGTTGTGTCCTATTCTTTTGCAATCCCATGGACTGTAGCCCACCAGGCTCCTCTGTCTGTGGGATTTCACAGGCAAGAATACTGAAGTGGGTTACCATGCCCTCCTCCAGGGGATCTTCATGACCAAGGGATCAAACCCACATCTCCTGCATTAGCAGGTGGATTGTTTACCACTGTGCCATATCCACCCACCAATGTGGGAGAGGTGGGTTTGATACCTGCGTTGGGAAGCTCTCCTGGAGAAGGAATGGCAGCCTGCTCCTGTATTTTTGCTGGGGAAATCCCGTGGACAGAGGAGCCTAGCAGGCTACAGTCCATGGGGTCGCAAATGAGTTGGACATGAGTTAGCAACTGGGCATGCATGCACATACACCAGGAGAGCAACTATACTCTAATAAAAAATAAAAATAAAAAAAATGCATGCTAAAATGTGTTCCTTTGAACAATTTTAAAATTAAATTAATATATGCTTCTTATTTAGGATTTTTGAAATTTAAATATATAAGTAATCCTTGGTAGTTATAGGAGAAAAGTCAGTGAAGATAAATAAAATAGGAAAAAGCCTCAAAGATGAAATGGAGATAAGCCCTGTAAATATTTTATTGTAGGCATGTGATGTTTTGAATATAACTAGAATATCTGTACAGTATATGTGTGTGTTAGTTGCTCAGTTGTGTCCGACTCTTTGTGACCATAACCCACCAGGCTTCTCTGTCCATGGGATTCTCCAGGCAAGAAGACTGTAGTGGGTTGCCAGTTCCTTCTCCAGGGGATCTTCCCCACCCGGGGATTGAACTGGGGTTTCCCACATTGCAGGCAGATCCTTTACCATCTGAGCCACCATAAACATCTGAGCCAACATAAGCACCATAAGAAACCAGTGAATTATCTTATATGATTTTTTATTTGATTTTATCACTTAACTAAGTCTTTTAAACATGTTTTTTTTTAATATATAAGTGGTATTAATGCAAAAGATTTGAATAGTTTTAAGATAGTCTGAAGAATTCTGAAATGCATAGCAATTACCTGGGTGAATTTGATTATGATGTTCCAAATGATCTGCCTGATATTTTAGCAAGTAACAAAACCACTAGAATTTTCACAGTATTCAAAGTGTCATAATTTTGTAGTGCTAAAATAATTAAAGCAATTATAATTATTTAATGCTTCTGTTAAATGTTAATACCCTAACTCATTCACTTGTTTATTTATTCTTTTATTCAATTGTTCAGTCATTTAAATATCGTTGAGGACACTATAGCCACTAGGTCTGTTGTTATTTAGTCGCTCAGTCACGTCTGATTCTTTGCCATCCCGTGGACTGCAGCACACCAGGCTTCCGTGTTTTTCACTGTCTCCCAGTTTGCTCAAACTCATATCCATTGAGTCGATGATACCATCTAACGATCTCATCCTCTGTTACCGGCTTCTCCTCCTCCTCCACTGGGTATGTAGTGGTTAATGAAATGGACATGGTGCATGCCCTACCAGAGCTTAAAATCTAATTGACAGTAGGTAATAAAGAAGTATACAAACAAATTAATGTATAATTGAAAAATTTGATAAGTAAATTAGTGTGTTTTGATTACAGATAATCTAGAGGTTAGTGATTAGAGCAGGCTTAGATATAGTACAGTCAGTAAAGAATCTGCCTGCAGTGCAGGAGACCTGGGTTTGATTCCTAGGTTGGGAAGATCCCCTGGAGAAGGAAATGGCAACACACTCCAGTATTCTTGCCTGGGAAATTCCATGGACAGAGGAGCCTGGCAGGCTGTAGTCCATGGGGTCGCAAGAATTGGACCCGGCTTAGCAACTAAACCACCAGATATAGTACAAAGGTAAGAACTGTTGTCCTTGTGGCTCAGTATTCTAATTCTCATCAGAAACCAGTGAGGAAAGTTTTATTATATGCCTTTTACAGATGGAGAATGTGAGACTCAGAGAAGTCACATAAACAGGAAGTTATGCTGCCGTAAAATCTAACCATGGTGTGAGAGAACATTCTGAAGTGCACGTTTCCATTTTTACTGCTTACCCGCTAGGCCATTCCTGTTAATAGGGCTTTTTGTAATGCCAGAGTAGCCTGGAGTGATCTCTGGAGGTTAAAGTCACTGGATGTGCATAATTAGTAGTGACAGGTTCCATTCAATCTTCCTTTCCCATCTTTTATTTATTAGGGAACAACTCTGAATTGCATTTTAATGAGAGAAAGAACGATTGACTTTTGGACAAATTTTGGAATATTTGGAGCAATGGATACATGAATATATTTTAGCATCTTTACCTACTTGAATTTGGGTAGCTGAGATTTGGGGATGAATGGGAGAGCATGGTTCAGGGTCATCAGAACTACTAAGGCCCTGGGTTATGGTGACCACTATGGAGGACAGATTCCCACGCTTGGACAGTGCGTGGTGCAGCAGACAGAATAAAAATCCTGTAGAAAATAAAAACTCCTCCCCTCTAAAACAGGAATCTAAGATTTGCACTTGAATGGGTGCTCACATCCCATAGGTTTAAAAGCTGGCCTCAGAGCATCTATGATCAGGACTAGAATCTTCTTCAGAAAACGGCCCTTGTGTGCTTTAACACAGAAGTTTGACTAGATAATGGAGTCCCAGTGTTTTGCTGTGTATCATGGGCATGATCACAGTGTGTTTATCTTATGTAATTTCCCATATAAGTATTTCGATTTTTCTTCCATGATTACAAGCAAGAAGAAAACCCAATCAATAAGGTGTCTAATTGAATAGTATATCATGTTGAATCTAGAGGAAACAGAATAATTAGCTTTTGGCTGTAAACTGTCTGAATGTTGGAGAATATTTTTTCCACCTGGAGAGACTTTGGAAAGGGTGGCTGTGGATTACACCAGAAAACTGCATCTTCCTCCCTTTTTATAGTTGAAGAAATTGAGAAGGGGCTGCTGATACTCACTTTGGCCAGGAGTTCCCCCCATGGAGAAGCCCTCTCCATAGTAGAGGGCCACTATCCTATTGCCATTGTGAGGAACTTCACAACTATTTATTAGCCATCAGACCCACTGCATTGGCTTATATGCGTAAATCCATAGGGCTTGGGGTGTGTCTTAGATACCCTCTAAACCTTCTTGGGTTTGGGTGAACTCCGGGAGTTGGTGATGGACAGGGAGGCCTGGCGTGCTGCGGTTCATGGGGTCGCAAAGAGTTGGACATGACTGAGCAACTGAACTGAACTGAAACCTTCTTGATAGTCAAGGACAGAGGCAATGGGATTTTAACTGGATCTGGCCTTGAGACCTGAAAGACCATTTATTGGTACGGTCTGTAAGACAGTTTAAGATTAACTGGTTGAATTCCCTGTGTCACAGTTGAGAAGTTAGATGTTAAAAAAAAAAAGCAAATTCCATGTCAGGTCACCTTTAAGTAGATATTATGAAACTTTAAATACAAGTTACTTTTCTTCTTAGTGGGAGGCTGCTGAAGATTGCTAAGGTGACTCCCATTTATAAGGAACTGGAGTAAAAGATCTTGGCAGCTACTGTTCCTGGTAATCAGTTCTTTCTCTCCTATCCTGAAATTACTTCCAAGGTAGTTCATAAACAGGTTTACACTTACTTTATGGCTCTCTGTTTAATAGTACCTCTCCAGTCTGAATTTTGCTCAAGATATTTTACCATCAGGGCTTAATTTATTGGCTCTATTAGATGTGGATACCAAGTTAGAGAAAGCTTTGAAGTAAGTGTTTTTTTTTTTTTTTTAAATTGCACTAAGAAGATCTGCTGGATTTTTAAGCTCACATCTGTTATCTTGCATTTGGCAAGAACTAAGTCTATTATTTTCCTTGAGAAAGAATAAAATGTGATACAATTCTAGTACCTCTCCAAGTACCTCGTATGTAGTAGACACCCAGTGAACAATGAGCGTTTGTTTATTGACAATTTATTTAAAAATGTATTGGTCATTTACTCCAACCAGACACCATGTCTTACACATAAAGTCAGTATAATACCTCCCCATACTTCTATGGATGAATGAATGACTCTACTGAAGGTTATTATTATCTAGGAGGAAGCATCTATATAAATAATAGAAGGAGTAGGTGGAATAAGATGAATGTTTGATGGCTAAAAATAAAAGTACAGTTAAAACATTAGGGAGAGAAAGATTGCATCTGTCTTAAGGTAATAATGATAAACTTCATAAAGGAAATTCTCTCTGTGCCCCAACAAGGTATGTATGTCACCAACTTTAGAGTGTAAATGACGTCTGTCACCTCAGTGTGCCACTTGGGCTAAAGGAAACATTTAATGTTGGAGTTATCCATGTTTCTGTAGAAGGAAATAGCAACCCAGTCCAGTATTCTTGCCTGAAAAATCCCATGGACAGAGAAGCCTGGCAGGCTACAGTCCATGGGGTCATGAAGAGTTAGGTATGACTGAGCAACTTCACTTTATCCATGTGTATTTCCTCAACATCATGAAAGGTTGGAAAGATTTGGTGTTTTTAAATCACAGAGCTCATTAGTCTTGAGCCCAAGCTTCAGTGAGTCTGTCCCAGATGCTCACAACAGTGGTTGCTTTCTCTACAGAATAACGTGAGTTGTTGAGAGAGAGGAAAGTGAAGGAGAGGGAGAGAAAACCCTCTTTGTAGTGACTTTTTAGGAGTTATCTAAATAGACAGCAGCAATAGAACATTATGCAGGACTTGAAAAAATGATCCAAATGAAGGTTAGGTAGACAGAGTCAATCACTTCTGATCCAATCTTAAGTGAGATAAAACCAGATCTAAAAATACACATGAGAAGCAATGACTATGGTAAATACATACAACAGAGTATGCAGTAACATACTCCTGAGAAATACAGAAATGCATTATAATGATTGCTTTAGGATGGAGAAACCATTTTTTAAAAAATTCCAACAATGATCATATTTTAACTATGAAAACAGAAACTTAATTTTTTAAAATTAATTTTCATTGGAGTAATAGCTTTAAAACTTTACTTTTTAAAGAGAGACTTGATGTTTAGGAGAAAAGCCTTGCAGGGAAATGAATCCCCTTCAAGATCATACCAAGGAGGTGGGAGAAGATCTCTTTACTTAGCTTTAGACGTTTTGTCATAAAGGATGGAGAAATGCTTTAGCTCTTTATCTTGCTGCAGTGCTGCTTCCATTCGATGTGTGCTCATAATACCAAAGTATTACTTTCTGAAAGCGTTCTGAAACCATGCTAGTCTTAGTGGGTTCAAGGTCACACAGTTGATCCTGGGATACATGGCTCATTGGAGGCAGGTTAAGGAGACCACAAAGAGCTGACTGCTCTTGGACACGCCCTGTTATTGAGGTTCAGAGAGAGCTCAGTCACCACTGTGATGGCTGATGTGAACTAGCAGAAAAGGTAGCTAGGAACAGACTTCTACTAAAGTATCCCCTAGCATTAGAAATCCTCAGAGATACAAGTCTCCCTTAAATCAGTCAGTAACACTTTCCAAGTGTCAAAAAGATGCTGTGTTGGGATCTCATCTCACCTCTTTCCAGGATATGGCTGACGCCGTGTTAGGATAAAACAATAGCACCTACATTCTTTTTTTTCTAATACTCTTTCCAGAAGAGCACGTGTGAATGTGCTAAGTCTCTTCTGTCATGTCCGACTCTTTATGACCCCATGCAATTAGTCTGCCAGACTGCTCCGTCCATGGGAATTTCCAGCCAAGAATACTGGAGTGGATTGCCATTTCCTTCTCCAGGGGATCTTCCCGACCCAGGGATTGAATCTGTGTCTCTTTTTTCTCTTGCACTGGCAGGCAGGTTCTTGACCATTAGTGCCACCTGATACCAACAGCTAAAACTTCTTATGAATAGCTTCAACTTATAATGCATAGTAGATTTATAATATAGATTATTTGTATAGTAATGAGGATGAGGGCCCGACTAAGTTCTTAGAGAAATGGTATATTTATTAAACTTTCCCTTTGTGATTTCAGATCTAAATTATCCCTTTTATGTTACATGGCACAAAATTCTAGAATCTCAACTTCTTTCTTGCCAGAAGATTCCGAATTCTCTCCTTGAGCAGATCTTTGACCTTAATTTTGATCCCTCTGAGACACAGTTATACCTGGAAGCATTAATCTTGTTGGTCCCAACAAGGCTGGCTTGTATTAAGATTTCTGTATGTGTTTGTTACATGATGTAAATAAGCCCTGTTTTCTTTCTGCCTGTTTTCATAGCGTCTGTGAGTTATGCGCCTCCATCGAGTTGTGTCTGCTTGGGGGCTTGGGGGCTTGACCAAGGCCGGGGTGACTGTCATGTCCCCTTTAGGCTCCCTTTCTCTTAGGGATGTCAGCCTTCAGTTTTTGCTCATCCTTCTCACTCTGTGTTCCCGACCCTTCTCTTTACATTGGATTCTTTTTGCTGCATGGTCTTCAGATATGACACTCTAGTGTGTCTCTGTGGTTCAAGCACCTGCCACCCTGCTGTCCCTGAAGGGGACTTTGGAGGAAATGTCAGCCCAATTTCATTTCTGAAGCAACTGGCATCTCAAATTCTGCCTTAAGTCACCTTAACCCAATTTAAAACTTTCTTGTCCTCACAGCTTTTATAGATCAGCAGCATATGTCTTGCCTAGCCATCAACTCTAATAAGAGCAGACAGACTCGTCTCTCTGAAGGTTCCTGTGGAATCGGCCTGCGTCCATGTATCATCCAACACAGAACCTTTTGTCAGGTTGGGGAAGTGAAATTTATCAGTTTGAAAATAGAGGACATCCTCAGTGGAGTTGCAGCCGTGCCAGAGTTACACTTTCTTCCAGAAGGGAATACACAAACACGGCCAGGCTGGCAGGGGCAACCTGGGACGTGTTGTTGACTCCCTTAGAGGTGGAGGCTAAGACCCCTGGGCCATCTGGCACTGACAGCGGGTCCCGACCACCCATTAGCACATTTCCTGGGCTGAGCATTGCCCTCTGGCTGAACCCTCTAAACACAGTCTAAAGCTGCTGTTGCCTTAGACCCAAGAGTGTCTTATCAGCACTTTCTGTTTTTATTGTAATGGCCTCCTTCGGTTCAGATGCCACGGTGCTATGCCAGGAAGAGAAAAATAAGAAGAATAAGCAAAAATAAATTAAAAGCAGGCTGGAGATAATTATGTGTAGCATAATCACTATTAGGTTAAAAAAAAAAAGTACTGTGTTAGAAGGTTGTATCACTTCTTGAGCTGACTCTGAATTAGGATAGAGCAAAAACAATAGCTCTTAAATTCTGTTCTCTAATATGTTCACCAGAAGAACATACCGGCAGTTAATAAGTTAATAAGTTCAGCTTGTAATACATAGTGAAAGTGAAAAGTGTTAGTTGCTACGTTGTGTCTGACTCTTTGCGGCCCCATGGACTGTAGTTCGCCAGGCTCATTTGTCCGTGGGATTGTCTAGGCAACAATATTGGAGTGGGTTACCATGCCTTCCTCCAGGGGATCTTCCCGACCTGGACGTGGAACCTGGTTCTCCTGCATTGCAGGCAGATTCTTTACCGTCTAAGCCATGAGGGAAGCCTATCATATAGGCTCGTTTGAATAATAATAGTGATGATGAGGATAAAGGTATTTACAAGGTTATAAGCTAAGGATTTTGCATATAACTACTCCTTCAATAATCTGTTGCCTCTATTTGATATTACATCATAAACAAATGTGTTTTTTTTCATTTATTTTTATTAGTTGGAGGCTAATTACTTTACAATATTGTAGTGGTTTTTGTCATACATTGACATGAATCAGCCATGGATTTACATGTAAAAAAAAATTAAAAAAATTAATACAAAAAAATAGTTACCTATGCAAAAAAAAAAAAAAAAAAGAATCCATCTGCTAATGCAGGGGACATGGGTTGGGTCCCTGCCCTGGGAAGATCCCACATGCCACTGAGCAACTAAGCCTATGCCACAGCTACTAAAGCCCATGTGCCTCGAGTCCATGCTCAGCAACATGAGAAGCCACTGCAGTGAGAGGCCTGCACGCCAAAGAGCAGCCCTCACTTGATGCAAGTATAAGTCCTCCAGCAGCTCACCCATAAAATATAAATAAATAAACAAAATGTACAATAAATTTTAAAATGAATAGACATTTTAAATACAATTTAAAAATTAACATAAATAAAATTTAATATTAAAAAAACAAAAAACAAATGGACTTCCCAGGTGGCTCAGACGGTAAAGAATCCTCCTACAATGCGGGAGACCTGTTTTTGATCTCTGAGTTGGGAAGATCCCCTGGAGGCGGGCATGGCAACCCACTCCAGTATTCTTGCCTGGAGAATCCCCATGGACAGAGGAGCCTGTTGGGCCACGGTCCATGGGGGTCGCAGTTGGACACGACTGAGCGACTAACCAGAGTAGACTCCTTTGATACTCTGAAGAGGCCCATAAGGAGGGAATTATCATCCCCATTTTACAGATGACTGAACTGAAGCTAGAAAGTGACTTTCTTGAGGTCACTCAGCTAGTCATTGCAGGAAACATAGTTTAATTGCAGGCTCTTTATGTATCAGTTAGTGTCTTATCAGGGAAGCAGAGTAGCTGTAAGTGACATGGAATAAATCATTCACTAAAGGGATTCAGTCTTTCTCATTTATGGGAGCTGGTGAAATCTAAGGAAGGCCCTTGGCCTGCATCTCCAGTGGTAGGTTTGAAGTCACTGTTGCTAAGTCTTGAGAATTTGTTGTAAGGATACAGAGGGTTTTTTTTTTTTTTTTAATTTTTTTAGTGGAACTATGGGCCCCAATAAGTGCCTGCAATTAGCAGCTGGCAAGGCATCAGGAACTGAGGTGCTAATTAATTCTCTTGTCAGTCTGTTCCTATCTCTTCTTCTCTCTCGGCACAGACTTTTGTCTCCATTTCTCTCTGAGATTTACTGCATCTTCTCTTTGCAAAGTGGTCAACAAAGAATGACTTGGTGCTGTGAATCCTCATGGAGATTCCAGGATACAGAATCTCGGTGACCCTGCCTGGATCAAGGGTCCAATCAACTCGGGAGGAGTAGAGTGAAGACAAGGAGGGTCATGGGTGGGCAGCTTCCTCCAAAAGTATGATGTAACTGCGATGGTTCTAGAGCTCTATGAAGAGTGAATTGCAGGAAGTGGTGATGGAAATGGGAGAGCCATGAAGACCCTCTTACATCTACTCATTTCTGTAACTTGGGCCAGTGTAATAGTGTTGGAGGTGGATGGATGTGGTCAGACTTTGGGCATTTCTGAAAGTTGACAGGCTTTGCTGATTGTTTCTGAGATAGAGTCCCCTGAAACTGATGAGACAATGGGATTGAAATCTTTTTTTGGTCTTTTTAAAATAAATTTTATTTTTTCAGAGAATTTTTCATTTTCAAAGCAAAATTGAGCAGAAAGTATAGAATTTTCATGTATTCCTTGCTCCCACACGTGTACAGCTTCCCCCACTGTGAATGTGCTGTACATGGTGGTACATTTGTTACAAATGATGAGTTTTGACTCTTAGTGTACATTCCGTGAGTTTTGACACATGTTTATTGACATGTATCCACCACTGTAGCATTAAACATAATAATTTCACTGCCCTAAAAATCCTCTGTGCTCTGCCTATTCATCCTTCTTTCTTTCTTGGCAAATACTGACATTTTAACTGTTTCTATAGTTTTTACCTTTCTAGAAAGTAATATATTTGGAATCAGACAGTGTGAAGTCTTTTCAGATTGGCTTCTTTTACTTAGTAATATGGATTTAGGATTTCTCTGTGTCTTTTCATTGCTTGATAGTTCTGAGATTTTACTTTTTAAGTCAACGTATTTGTTTCCAGGGCTTCCCTGGTGGCTCAGAAGTAAAGAATCCTCCTACTGATGCAGGAGACATGTGTTTGATCCCTGGATTGGGAAGATCCCTTGGAGAAGGAAATGATAGCTCACTCCAGTGTTCTTGTCTGGAAAGTCCCATGGACAGAGGAGCCTGGCCGGCTACAATCCATGGGGTCACAAACAGTCAGACACGATTTAGGGACCAAACAACAACAACAACACAAAATTTGTTTCCAAGTGTATATAAAAATGAAGACTACCTTGGAAGGATTACATTCTGTCTGGATTTTCATGGTTTTCAGATAATTGTAGAATCACTATAAAGATGTAACCCCATCTCCACTTCTTGAATTCATGAAAACAGAAGAACAGAGATTACAAAATCTTTTAAATTTAATTATATTTTAACCAAAACCCCTCCTCCAGATTGCACAGATCCTTTTGGAATGTGCGTAGAAAAGAAACTCAATGACCAGAACTCCCATTTGACAGATTGGGTTAATCTTTAGTTTTTCAAATGAATTGGGGGTAAGCTGAATAATTCTCACTATACTTGAGAATAACTACCCTCCATCCCCAGAAGAACATACATTTAAGTTGACAGTCTCTTGGTTCTGAATCTGCAGATGTCTGTATTTTGAACATACTGTGATAGTACTTACCACCTGTGCTGAAATTCTTGCAGACACAGGGGATTTGAGACCAAATGTCAGCTCCAAGTCTGATATTTATTGGCTTCAGTGACTCTTTCCTCATAACCTTCACCCAACCTTTAAATAGTCTGAGATTATTATATTTATCTGAGTGTTAGTAAAAAAGTCATTATGCTGTGGTGGTGAACAGTATTTGAGTAACTGTGATGATTTGTTTCAATTCTAGAATATTATACTTTTGTCATTTTGGGGCTTTCTGAGCCACTAACTCTTCTCCTTAATATATTGTAATAAATATATTTTTGTATTTTATTTTCATTTTTATAATTTCATCATCTTAAGTGAATTTAAAGTCATTTAAAAAAGGGAAAAGGGTAAAAGACTCTCCTTAGGCTGCAACACATTTAACTTCTAGTACTGAAATACTGTTATGCTGTTCTTATTTTATTGCACCTATTAATATTTATGTATAGTTAAATTCCTTTATAATATTTTTCAAGAGACCAAGGTTTAATATTATAGGCAAAACAATGTGACATGTATAATATAGTGAATGTTGAGACAATTTACAATAGTTTGCCTGCAGGTAAGACACTTCTTAGCATAATATATCAGAAAAACTATGTATCTTGTCTTACTCCACAGACTTGAAATGGCCACTATAGCCAAGCAGGTTTGAAAAGAAATGGTAACAAGCTTTATAGGAAAGGGTGGAATAGAATGAATAGAATAATCAAGGGCTGAGATAGACTACATTGACTTAATGCTTATGGACTGATTTTGGTCAGATGTTCAGTTCAGTTCAGTTCAGTTCAGTCACTCAGTTGTGTCCGGCTCTTTGCGATCCCACGGACTGCAGCACGTTAGGCTTCTCTGTCCATCACCAACTCCTGGAGCTTACTCAGTTAAAGCTTTTTGTATCTGATCAAAGGGGTACATCTAGATACATTTCAATTAATTGATTTTTTTGCTCTTCTTTTATAAACGTTGAATATGAGTCGTAGGCATGTTAAGCAGCTTGTCCAAAGTCATTTAGCAGTGAACCACTAAAAGAACTAATGTAAAGAACAAAACATTACATCTTAATTCTTAGATTTGCCATTCTGTGCTTGTCCTACTGTAGGCAAAGGACTTATACAAACTTGGCCCATACTAGATACTAAGTAAACACTTGTTGATTGACTGAAACACTAAGCCTCAGTTTTCTCATCTCTAAAATGGGTGTAATGAATTCTACCCATAGAATGGAGAAAATTTATGATTTACGTGAAGATCCCTGAAAAAGTTTATTGAGAAGGCAAAAACTAGAGTCTTGTAAGGATTTAGAGATTCTGGCTCTAGAGCTCACTTGTCATATTATTGTAAAACAGAATGTAAAACCAGAGGAGACATGTCTCCTTGTGGTTAGTCAGCATGTGGTTATAAAAGGAGAATATTGAAAGCATCATAAAAATTATGGAGCAGGAAGAGAGGCCACGCAAAGTTAACCTTGGGAAGAACAGAGGGTGACAGGAGCTAAGGGTGACCAAATGCAAGGCCCCTGTCCTTTTCTGCACCGGGCATCAGAGGATAATGTCACCCCTTTGCTTTTGAATTCTCTAGTGCTCTGCTTCCATTTCTGCTTTTAACTTGCTCCCCCCTTTTTTCTAAAGCAAGCCATCATGTCATCCCAGTGAGGCTGTGGGTTCACTGGTCGGTTAGAGTGCTGCCTTTATATCTCATCGCCAGCATATGGTCTGTGGGGAATAACCCTTCTATTATTTGCACAGCTGTTGAGTAATATTACGTTAAAACATTACATGCACAATTATGTTCAATTATATGAAATGAATCTATTTTACCTAATGCTTATTCTCTAGGGTTTGTGCATCTTTAGTTACAGGAAGTTTAGCACAGAACAGCAGATGGTATAACACCGTGTTTGTCAGCTAATAAATTTAAATGTCCTGGCATGCTGCATTTTCTTTAGCATATATCTCTATATATCTCAGTCAAATGCCTCAGCTCGATTTTGAAGTAGGAGAACACGTGTACTGAACTTCACGTGTTTATATCATCCTTTGGTGTGATGATGGGACCTTGAGGTTGGAACACGCGTGGCATGAAGCCATAACGTTTCCTCCTTTGTTCTCCGGTCTGTCCCTGTTCCCCCAGGACACCACCTGTCAGAGGCACTTCTGTGACATTGCTCTGTCCTCTGTTCATCCGTTCTTCCAGTTTCTCATCTCACCAGATGGTCATGACTCTGCTGTGGCTGGGCTGGCTGTGTGCGCTGCTTGCAGTGATTCTAGCAAACCCCTGTGTGGTATCCTGTAGCATTACATATTTATTCTACGCCGTGTGGCTTGTGAAATTTCTCTTCTACTGGCTCAGGTGCTCGTGGGGGAGACAGGTGTTTGTATTTGACATACAGACCATGGGGCAGGTATAGATGGCCCCTTTCTTCCAGTCCCCCGCTCCTGTCTCCTGCCTTCTTGAATGGAAGTATTTCTTGCTTCTAGGCTGCTGTTCTGGGAACTTGGTCTTCTTACTCCTTTAAGGGCATCTGTTTTAAAACTGGCTGATGGGATTGCTAATTAACATTTCAGGAATTGGACACCTGATTGAAATAAAAAAGGGTTTATTTGGGGGAGTTGCTAGGACTGCAGCCTGGGAGACACAGATTCAAGAGGCATTTGAATTGTGTCCCACTGCCCTGCAAAATGGAGGAGGCTTACAAAGGCAAAAGACTGCAAGGTTACTGTTAGTTACATGAATTTTTTTTTTTAAATCAAGAATTATAATTGGAGCTGGGAAGATGTAAGGATGCTTGTTAAGTAAGGATTAGTTGGGGTCTGAAATGGTTGCATAGTTACAAGGGGAGACCCTACAGTTACATAGTTACAAGGGGAGACTGGATGTTGTTCTAAATACAGCTGGTGGTGTCCTTGGGTCAGGTACAGCTCAAAGGAGTTCAGGTTCTCAGTGGTACAGGGATGTGTCAGAGACCAGATCTTTCATTACTGCCCGACTCCAGTCATATATGCTTGAACTGTGGTCACTCCATTTTAATTTCAATTTGTCATCACGACTGAAGACTTCATTTCTTTGAGACTAAGGGTTCGCTTTCCACCTGGATCCGAAAACTTCTATAAGAGCATTATGTTTTTCAAATGATCCTGCTTTCTGCCTTCAGATGTGACAAATTCCTGTTCATCTCTGACCACATGGACTGTACACTTCTTGAGCTTATGTTGCCTTTGAAGTGCACCGGAGGAGGCCAGAGAAGTTGGGTTTGCACTGTGGACGGTAATGACATGTGCATCCCAGGCTGTGATAGCTGGTCTGCCTGCCTTGAATGTTTATTTCGTTCCCTTTTCATCTCTGAGAACTTCCGCTGAGCCACCGCTTTGTGAGACCCACTTTATATGAAGAAGTTCACCCATCCCCCGCTTTATCTACATCGCCTGTTCTAATTTATGGACTGTAAAGCTACTGAGTTTCATTAGCGGTTGGGGGTGAGGGGAGCGGTGAAAGGCAGGACAATGGAATGATGAAGAGCCCAGACCATGGGGGCCCAGGTCTGTTTGACACCTAATTCTGTCATATGTTGGTTTTCTAACATTCGTCGAGTTTTTCCTCTTTCTGAGCCTCCATTTCCTCATTTGTAAAATGGGAATAATAAATTTTACTTTGGAGAAATCTTGTGGAAATGAAATAAATCATTTCAAGCACTTACCATGGTGCCCAATGGAGAGTAAACACAAAATGAATAGTAGCTATTATTACAGTGGAGCGAAACTAATTGAGGATCCAAATTTATTTAGTAAATGAACATCTGGAGCCACAATGACAGCTAACATTTATTGAGCATATGTGTGGTCCTTTCTCTTCTGAGGCTTGTCTTCTTCTGTGGAGCTTATGTTCTAGAATTTCTGCACTTCCCGCAGGTGTTGACTTTAGTGGACCTCTGGTGTGTGAATCCAGCTATGTGGGGATCTGGGAGGAGGGGGAAACAGCACGTCCGGGTTCAGATGTGGTTCTGCCACGTATTTTTGCTTGGTTTTAACAACTTACTTATCCTTTCTGTTTTGCTTCCTTATTTGCTAGTGGTGAAAATAACAGCTTCCTTGTAGTGAGCTGATAAAGGTGAAGTGCATGGCCCGTGGTAGGGAACAACGCTGCTGCCTCCACCCCATTCCTTCTTCTTTACTTCCTCACTGTTCCCTCCAAAGCATTAGGCACACTCAGTTGTGTCTGACTCTTGGCGACTCCATGGACCGTAGCCCGCCAGGCTCCTCTGTGCATGGAATTCTCCAGGCAAGAATACTGGAGCGGGTTGCTATTCCCTTCTCCAGGGCATCTTTCCGACCCAGGGTTCAAACTTGCATCTCTTATGTCTCTTGCATTGGCAGGTGGGTTCTTTACCACAACTGGGAAGCCCTTGTCTATCAAACTGACTTTCAGCTTGCTGAAATTTTCCTCAAATAGAGCTGCAGGTTTCTAGACTTTAAGTGGAAATTCTTTCAGTTCAGTTCAGTCTCTCAGTCATGTCCAATTCTTTGAGACACCATGGACTGCAGCACGCCAGGCCTCCCTGTCTATCACCAACTCCCAGAGTTTACTGAAACTCATGTCCACTGAGTCGGTGATGCCATCCAAAAATAAAACCAAAGCTTTGACTAGACAGACCTTTGTTGGCAAAGTAATGTCTCTGCTTTTTAGTATGCTGTCTAGGTTGGTCATAACTTTCCTTCCAAGGAGTAAACATCTTTCTATTTCATGGCTGCAGTCACCATCTGCAGTGGTTTTTGGAGCCCAAAAAAATAAAGTCTGCCACTGTTTCCACTCTTTCTCCATCTATTTGCCATGAAGTGATGGGACCAGATGCCATGATCTTAGTTTTCTAATTGTTGAGCTTTAAGCCAACTTTTTCACTCTCCTCTTTCACTTTCATCAAGAGGCTCTTTAGTTCTTCTTCACTTTCTGCCATAAGGGTGGTGTCATCTGCATATCTGAGGTTGTTGATATTTCTCCCACCAATCTTGATTCCAGCTTGTGCTTCATCCAGCCCAGGGTTTCTCATGATGTACTCTGCATATAAGTTAAATAAGCATGGTGATGATATATAGCCTTGACATACTGATTTTCCTATTTGGAATCAGTCTGTTGTTCCATGTCCAGTTCTAACTGTTGCTTCCTGACCTGCATATAGATTTCTCAAGAGGCAAGTGAGGTGGTCTGGTATTCCCATCTCTTTCAGAATTTTCCATAGTTTATTGTGATCCACACAGTCAAAGATTTTGGCATAGTCAATAAAGCAGAAATAGATGTTTTTCTGGAACTCTTTTGCTTTTTTGATGATCCAGTGGAAATTCTTCAGTCTTCAATTAAAGAGATCAGTGTTTCTCTAAAACATCAGGTAAACTGAAGTTTGTTCTCTGAGGGGGTAGAGATTTGACCTTGTCTTGTATCTTTGTTCAGTGAGTTGAGATTTTTAGCTGAGTGCTAGAAAGTGTTAGTTGTTCAGTCATGCCTGACTCTTTGTAACCCCATGGACTAGCCTGCCAGGCACCTCAGTCCATGGAATTCTCCAGGCAAGAATACTGGAGTGGGTTGCCATTCCCTTTTCCAGGGGATCTTCCCGACCCAGGGATCGAACCTGGGCCTCCTGCTTTTCAGGTAGAATCAGTACCACTGAGCCAGGGCCAGAGGGAGTGGTAATGCCTAACTGGGAATTGCCTTCTTTTGTCAATTTGTCTACATCTTTTACTCTACTCCCAAGTCCTAGAACATGAATTTCTGTGTGTTTTATCCACATTCTCATCAAATCGTACCAAAGATGATATTATGTTTAATATGGATGACCTGAAAAGGAAAAATAGATACCCTTTTTTTTTTTTTTAATTTGGTAATAAGCCTGAGTAGCTGCAGTCTAGAGATCTGAAGCGTAGGCACTGGGGTGTCAGGGATATGGAATCATCTAGCAGTCTACTTTGATTTTTACCTCAACCTGAGTACTGCCTAAGCACTGGCTTGTGCCAAACGTCTTCTCCGGCACCAGCAAGTTATTGATTTTGTGAGTGTCCCTCAGCTAAGATATGATGGTAGATATTTGTGGAGAATCTCAATTCAGGTCACCTTGATGTTCCGTCTAGTTCTCTCAGGCCGTCCAGTTCCTGGGACTTCTGGGACATCTGGCAAGCATCACTAGCTTGGAGTTGCTTCAGCTGCATAAACTTGCGTTTATTAAACAGAGATCTTCAAACTTAATGATTTTGTTGAAGAAAGGCATCTTATTTCTTTTTCCTGGCTGGTGGCTTGGGAGGGTAATCCATTTTATTATTGTTCCTCTTGGCCCTTTCATGCTTTATGCTTTTATTGAGAGTTTGAATAATACTTTTAGTCTCCTCCTCTGTTTCCTTTGGAAAAGGTCATTGTCCACCCTCCCCATGCCCCACCAAGTGTTAGAACTGCGAAATAACAGTGATAGAGGCATTGAGACTTGAATAAACTAAAGAGAAAAGAGAGTGGTTTCATGTTTAGGACATCGGGCTCAGTGGAATGATAGAGTTGATCCAGTTGTCCAGGGCAACTGGAAAGACAAGCTAGGTCTAGACCAGGAAGGAGAGGAATCTACTGGTGCTAGCAGAAAGTAAACAGCAGTAGCATGAAAAGTCAGGAGAAAAAGACCCAGACATAGAAAAAAAAATCTGTCCTCATTGTGCTGGGCAGAGTTGTCCAGCCTATGGCTGGAGGGAGGGGGTATTATCTTCTTGCTGTTGGATCCTGGAGGGAAAGAATAGGAATGACCCATGAAGTATAATGTGGGAGGGTCATGATCTGGCCTCAGTAAGGACAGGAAGGAATCTGAGGAAATTGATTGGAATTTTCCTCTTCGTATGGGGCTTGGGTATGAACGTTTGGTTACTTTTTGAAGAAATAGTGTTTTCATGTTTTAAAAGTTCATGCCCAGACATTCCCCTCCTCTGTTCTCATAAATTCCAATGGCGGGGAACAAGAATATTGCCTGATTGGAATGGGATAGGACAAAATATTTTCAGAGCCATGAAAGGTTTATGCTTTGATACAGGGATTTCTCTCCTAGAAATTGCTCTTAAAGAAATAATCTGATAAAGGGGTAAAGCTTTATGCACCATGATATTTGTTGCAGCACTGTCTGTCTTAAAGAAAATCTGAAAATTGCCTAAAAGTCCAATATTAGAAAAGCATGAAATAAGTTAAGCTCATCAAATCAATGGACTATTCTGTAACCATTAAGAGTTATAATTGAAGACTTTGCAGCAATAGTGGAAAAAATTGTTTATAACCTAAAATGAAAGCAAACCTACACAGATTGTGTCAGAGCTATATCCACCTGGGTAGCATTTATTTTCATGGATAGGCAGAGATTAGAAGAATGAAAATAGAAACTTTGTGATGGTTATGGGAATGTAGGTGATTTTGTTTTTTATCTTTTCAATGTTCTTTACTACAATGTCTGTGCAACTCTAGAATTTTTTTTTTTTTTTTGACATACTAAGGAGGAAGTGGGGGTTGGATACAAGAATAAAGGTTTTTAGTGATTCTTCCTTCCTGTTAAACACAACCTAATTGAGATTTTATTAACTGTGTTTAGTAGTTCCTTGTTCTTTGCTTTTGCAAGAGGCTGGGGCCAGTTACCTAGGGTAATTCCAGAGAGTTAAAAACAAAAATCTCTTGAGAAGTCAAGAAAATATTTTTGTTGAAATGCATTCGCAGCAGAAAGACACTGAATGTGGGTCAAGGAGCAATTTTCCAGTGGAAAAAGTGAAGATTGTTCTTGGAGATGCTGATGAAAATATCAGGTCTGCTGGATGTCAGCTTTCTCTGGGGACAGTATCGTGGATAAGGTTAGAGTTTGACCTTGAATATCTTTGAGAATGCACCGAGACTGGAGGCTACCCCTGGCTTGATGAAAATGTGGGTTCTTGGAGAGACTTTGCAAATTCCGGTTGTCCTAGTTGTGGGGGGTCATGGTCAAATATATGTCTGAGCTAAAAGAATACACCAGCTCAAGGGCAAGGCTCGGCCTTAAGAAGCCTAAGAAAGGCTGGTGCCCAGTCCAGCCAGGAAGTGGTGTCAGAAGTGGAAGCAACTGGAAGCAGAGCAGGTGAGAGACGCTGTCCTGGAGGTCAGCACTGGTCACCTTAAACAGGTGTGAGTGGGGTGGAGCGAGTTGACCTCTGTTCAGGAAGATTCTGGTGTGAACCTAGGCCCCTCAGCGTGGGAAAAAGGGAAGCGTGGCAGGTGGGCATGGTGGCGGGGACCGTTGTAGCTATTATATTTTCTGAGGACGCAGAATAGGCTCTCAGGGCCTCGCATCTGTAATCTGTTCCTGCAGGGTCCCTGCATCAGCTGTACACAGTTGCACACATGTAAGTACACATTCATTTAAATGGATCCCTTCCCCTTTATGTGTTTCAGTGTGTGTGTGCCTACTAGGGGAACACGGAGGAGGAGTAATTAGAGATCATTTAGTTCAATATCTTCACTTTTCAAAAGAAACTGAAGTTTTGTAGGAGAGAACATACACGTCCTTCCTCTTCCTGTCTTTGGTCTGGGGCAAGCCAGCCCCCAGTTCCTTGCCCACTGGCTGCTTGACTCTGCCAGGCTTTGCTGCCAGCCTGCCAGCCACCAGCAGGGCCTGGCACCTCTAGTTGTGTTTTCTGATTAAAAACATGGCTTAGGTAAGACTGGCAGAGGCCTGGCGTACTGGGAAGCAGTTTGGGGTTTTGGATGAGATTGTGAAGGTCTGTAATACCCCAGGATAAAGCACCATGGAGATAGGAGAGCCAGCGGAGTGATCTGGAGAGAAGGAGTGGGAGGAATTGAGGGCCTGGTGAGTGGGGTTGAGGGTGTGTGAAGTCGGGGCACCCACGGGAGCATAAAACACTGAAATCCTGATTGCTCGGGTTCAGGGAAAAGGGAAATAGTCATAAAAAGCAAGCATTCCTGTCTCATGGTGCAGCAAGACTGTGGTCCAGGCCATGTGGTTTTTAATTCTGAAAAATCTCCCTTTTCACCAGAGCTCCTGGGGCCTAGGGTTCTGTTGGGGCTCTAGGTGATGTACACGCGTGCGTGCTAAGTTGCTTCAGTCGAGTCTGACTCTTTGCGACCCCATGGACTGCAGCCTGCCAGGCTCCTCTGTCCATAGGATTCTCCAGCCAAGAATACTGGAGTGGGTTGCCATGCCCTCCTCCAGGGGATCTTCCCGACTCAGGGATCGAACCGGCATCTCTTATGTCTCCTGCATTGGCAGGCGGGGTCTAGGTGATGTATACCAGTCTCTAAAGTAGGAAACACTTCAGAAATAGGCTCTGATCTCCTTTCTCTCTTATTTTCTCTTCTTTCTTCTTCCATCTTTTTTTTTTTAAGAAAAATAATTATTTCTTTATTTGGCTGCTTCAGGTCTTTGTTGTGGCATGGGGGATCTTTAGTTGTGGCATCTGAACTTTCAGGTGGGATCTAGTTCCCCAACCAGGGATCAAACCTGGGCCCCCCGCATCGGTAGCACAGTCTTAGCCGCTCCACCACTGGGGTAGTCCCTTCTTCCCTCCTGTTATCCTTAGCACCTATTTGTTCTTCTGATGGAGACAATCACAGATGGGACCAAGGTCAACTGTAGGTAGGAGGCCAGAGTGGATGCAGGGGAGGGGAGTGGACCTTCTGTGGGAAATGAGGGGGGGCAGGAAACACAGGCCACGTGTGGCTGAGTCTGCATATCCTCAGTTAGGCCACTGAATCCCATCATGGAGAAGTGAGTTGCAGACGTGGTGAGAGCCCCCAAGGCCTGTATTTTTTCAGTTAGGGCAGGGCTGAGTTGGTTGTCAGCATAGAAGAGTGGCAGCCTTTGGGCAGCCAGTTTCAACAGCAGCAGCAGGAGGAAGGCAGTGTGCATTCGGGAAGGGAGAGCTCCTTCTGGAGCTTTGCACAGAGGGCCCTGTGTTCTTGAGAAAGCACATGGAACAAAGAGGACAGCTAACTGCATCCATTCCCAGCATCTCAGTGACGTCCATCGACTTCAGGAAACGATTTCTACCATCACTTTCTACCAATTAGCAGAGGCTTTTGGACTAGGCATGAGGGGCTAAAGATGAGGAGTGGGAATTCCACTGGTACTAGTGGGCTAAGCTGTGAGATGACCCCATCTATGAGGATACGGAAGAGCAGAAGTGAAACTTTGAGGGTTGGTCCCACTACCCTCTGCGTTGTGTCTGAACCCCACTCCCCCTTGTGAATGCAACTAGCGTCCTGGCGTAGACCGAGAAGTTCTAACTTGCAGAGCAACAGACCCATTCCTGGCAGAAGCCAAGCTCTCCAAGGGTATAATTCTAACGCACCAGGGGAATGATGTTTATTTTCCCTTCCCACCAGCGGAGGAATGGGGAGAACAGCTTTCAATCCAGATGGCTAGGACTGCTGGAAAGAAGAGACCAATAGCAAAGCATAAAGAGCAATACAGACCTTGTTTTCCCCTAGTCCAGTCTGACCCGTGGATGCGGTGTAGTCCTAGGAACAATAATAGCAGCCAGTAATTGTTCTCTTAATCTGTGCAGTGCTTTTACATATAGCATCTTACCTAATTTCGCAGTAACCTGATAAGGAAGGCATTATTATCCCAGTTTCACACAGGATGAATCACAACTAGAAATGTCCTGTCACACAGGTAGTAAATGACAAAGTTGGTATTAGGACCTGGTCAGTCTGACCCAGAGTCCTTGTTCTCTGCCCCAGTGCATGGCCATGAGTCTCTCAGCTTTTGGTGTCTGTGTCTGTCTTGGCCACAAGGAGAGATGTACAGTAATGTTTCAGGGACAGTAGAAGCCCCTCCATACCCTGGGCTGATCACCTACAGACACAATCCCCGCACTTCTTAAGGGGCTCTTGAGACACCAGAGCGCATCCCCAGCTTTGCAACTGGGATGAGAAAAAGCCCAGAAACCCTTCTTAGTTAGGAGCGAGTGAATCAACCAGCAGCTGCTGATGCTGCGTGTGAGAACAGTCAGGAAGGCATCGTGCAGACCGGGGAAGGACTTTCCGAGGAGAATAGGAGTTTGTCTCTGGTTTGTTGTCTATAGATTGTGTTCACTGTAGGACCCATACAGTCGAAGAGCTGGTGTTTTCCTTAGGAAAGATGGGCTGTTCTATTCCAATGGCCGTCATGTGAAATCGGAAAGATGTTTGCCATTATAGATAAGAATTTGGGCAGATGGCCTCCAAGGTCCCTCCTGTTATTCCAATTCTAGAGTCCGAAGGAGTTGAAGGAGGATCTGTCTTCTGGCCCATCTCGCTGGGCGCTTTGCTGGCTTTGTTGCTGGAGTCTCAGGCTGCAGCTGTCCCCGGGGGCCCTGTAGTCACCTGGAGTGCGCGTGGAGAGTGCGTTCACCCGCCTCGCTCCCCACCTCTGTGATCTTGCTCCTAGCAGACAAGGCTGAGACTCTCTTGCCAGTGCCGCCCTGCAGCCAGAGGTATCCTCGGGCACTCACGCAGACCGGGAGGAGCAGATCAAAGCAGAAGGCCCTGGAGTGTCTTGCAGCCCTCCTGGGCTGCAGGTTCCTGCCCTGGGGCAGAGGAGAGAAACACAGCCTCTGGCGGCACAGCTGGTCGGGAAGGAGCAGGTGCATGCAAAGCCCTGTGTGTGCTGGGAAGTAATGGAGGCCGAAGGTGGGGTCAGGACGTTATTATCCTGGGGCGACATCTGAGATTCTGGGAAGCTCTACGGAAATCTCCCCAGAATCCCAGGGGCTGAAAGTAGGTCATGAAGGGGAGAGATGGGGAGGAGGGGGGATGATTCTCCACCCTGGAAAGAGGAGCTGTAGGGGAGGGCCTAGACTGTGGGATGACAGCAGCAGTCAAGACTTCTCTTTAAAACAATTTTCAGTTTGTTTTTGGCTGCCCTGGGTCTTCCTTGCTGAGCTGAGGCTTTTCTTTAATTGCGGCAAGTGGGGCCTGCCCTTCCTTGCGGTTCTCAGGCTTCTCGTTGCCCTGGCTTCTCTTGTTTCAGAGCCTGGGCTGTAGGGCAGGGGGGTTTCAGTAGTTACGGCACATGGGCTCAGTCGTTGTGGCTCCCAGGCTTCAAGAGCAGCCTCACTCGTTGTGGCATACGGGCTTAGTTGCTCTGCAGCATGTGGGATCTTCCTGGATCAGGAATCGAACCTGTGTGCCCTGCACTGGCGGGAGAATGCTTATCCACTGGGCCACCAGGGAAGTCGTCAGCTGAGATTTCTGAGGACTTACTTTTCTCTCAGTGTTGCCTCAGCTAGAGGGAGAAGGTGGCAACCCTCCAACTTGGAAAAGCTTGCAGAAGTTTGACTAAAGAAGGTAGAATTTATAAAATACGTCACGCCTTGGGATTTTCTCTGAAATCCTGGCCCTGTAAACTGTGCCTGGGAGATTTTGGCCAACCCTCAAGCATCTCCTGAGGGATTCTCAAGAGCTCTGGACCCAGAGAGCATCTTCAGCTATCTTTGCAGATGGCTCTTTGCCTGCTTCTGCTTCTCATTGGAGCCACTCTAAACTTCTGCCAGAGGGACTTTCCTCAAGGCACACTGCTGAGCGCCCATGGTGACCTTGTACTTCACACCAAAGCCAGTGTAAAAGCTCGGCCCTGCCAAAAATGTTCATTTCCTTGGAAAATAGAATGTCATGTATAAATGACTTTGTTTTTCCCCTAACAATTATAGTTATACTTTTTACACATAGTAGAGTCATAATTTTGATTTTATAGGTATGAGAACTCTACATGTGATAAAGCATGATTATGTATTTAAGGGAGCTGATAGCTCAGACAGTAAGGAATCTGCCTGCAATGCAGGAGACCTGGATTCGATTCCTGGGTCAGAAAGATGCCCTGAAGAAGTGAATGGCAACCCATTCCAGTGTTCTTGCCTGGAGAATTCCATGGACAGAGAAGCCTGGTGGGCAATAGCCCGTGGGGTTGCAATGAGTCAGACACTTGTGACTCATTCTAAGATTAACACACTAACAGTCCAACACTTACACTTTCATTTTATGTATTTAAACAGACATTTTAGGGAGCTGGAATTTTGGCTCCCAAATGCATTCACTCCAGTGTATGCCTGTTATTTCCAGCTAAGGAACCCCTAAGGCTTCTGGTTGTGTCCAGCATTAAGCCCTTAGCTGCTCACATTGGTGGAAGCTTTCCATCTCCTTTCTCCTCTAACTCTCCCCTGTCCTTCAGACTGCACTTCTCTGTTCTTGTTGGCTTTTTCTTTATTAAGAATATCATCTCTTCCTCTTTTTGCTATTTAAATTATTTTCCCCTCTCTCATTCTACCCAAAGTCTCCCCACCCTGAGAAGCCTTCCCTGAGTACCATCCCTTCCCCTTCCCTCCTTTTAAATCCTAGAGCACTTAACAGTTTTTACCACCCAGTTCAGCTTGACTTTGTTTTTTTTCCTTTCTGAAAATCCTAATCAGTGTTCTTGTCTCAGTGGAGCAAGGGTACCTCTAACTCTAACCTGGAGCTCTGAACTTAGCACAGACATGTTGTTTTATTCAAGGTGAGGAAGATCAGTTACTCCTCCCCACCCTTCAGCCCCTTTATTCATACAGATGTGGGAAGGGAGTGATTTACCTGATCGGTGAGTTTGGGAAGAATAAATCAGATGCAAGTAGCCTCGTTCTCCCTACCCCCAAAACCCTCCTCTCTGCCTTGGGATGCTTCACTGCAGAGAATATTTATTCTCCACTATTCTTCCACGAGCAAGTCTTCTCCACTTCTACTGAGAAGTGTGTGCAAATTGGCCTAATTCTGGGTTTCACTTCCCAGCCTGTTGGTTTTCTCGCTAAGTCACATCTTTCAGTTTGACCTTTATCAGTAATGAAAGTGATATTTTGAACCTCAATCTGTCAGTTTCATTTTTCAAATTAGTTAATGCTCAAGTGAGGAAAAGCTGTAATATTATTTATTGAAGCTGCATGCTCCGGCGTGTCTGAATCTTTGCAACCCTATGGACTGTAGTCCAGCAGGCTCCTCTGTCCATGGGGTTCCCCAAGCAAGAATACTGGAGTGGGTTGCCATTTCCTTCTCCAGGGGATTTTCCTGACCCAGGGATTAAACCCACATCTCTTGTGTCTTTTGCATTGGCAGGCAGATTTTTTACTACTGCACCACCTGGGAAGCCTGGTATTTCAGACCCTAAAACTAAGAAGTAATGGCTTTGGCCTAGGTGAGTTGGAGCAGGAGGTACCCCTCACCCAGAGTCCGTGGCAGCTGCCCTGTGGCTGCTGGATCTGTGTTTTTGTTTTTTTTTTCCATTTATTTTTATTAGTTGGAGGTTAATTACTTTACAATATTGTAGTGGTTTTTGCCATACATTGACATGAATCAGCCATGGATTTACATGTGTTCCCCATCCTGATCCCCCCTCCCGCCTCCCTCTCCATCCCATCCCTCTGGGTCTTCCCAGTGCACCAGCCCTGAGCACTTGTCTCATGCATCCAACCTGGGCTGGTGATCTGTTTCACCCTTGATAGTATACTTGTTTCAATGCTGTTCTCTCTGAACATTCTCACTGTGTTTTGAACAGGATGAATCTCAGACTGAGACTCCTCCAGTATGAACCCTCAGCTCACAGGTTGGGTCATCTGGTAATAGGAGCTCTTGGTATAACTTGTTTGAATGCTTAAACATCCAGGCCAAAAGAGGCATTTCGGTTTTGGCACTGTGAACATTGAGCTCTTCCTTCTGTTTAAAAGTGATCAAGAGGTTCAGCTGTTGGAACGTGAAATGGGCCCAGGTCAGTGGGAGATGCGGGCTTAGTAGTTTACCAAAGGTGAAGACCCAAAGTCCAGCCCATCTCAACCCTGGACCCCCTATGGTCAGTTCCAAGTTAGAAGCAGAGTGATCAGGTTCAGGTTTTACTTGACTATGGATATAACTTTTGGAGTAAACATGGCCCCAGGCTACAGCCTTCACTGCCTGTTTTTCTTGTCTCCAGTGTACGGAATTAGGAAGTTCCAAGAGATGTCCAAGAGCCCTGTATGTGAGTTCAGGTGTTGTCATTAGGTTTATAAGGGACTTAATGGGTTTGAGATTAGAATCTATTAGCAGAGCATCAGCAACCCTGTGGAACGTCTTAAGTTGCTTCCAGGGGCTTCGGGTATCAGATTGAAGAGCAGTACTGGCTACAGAGAGAATGGTTAAGCTTCACGTTGCTGTTCAGTCGCCAAGCTGTGTCCGACTCTTTGCAGCCCCATGGACTGCACGCTAGGCCTCCCTGCCCTTTACCACCTCCTGGGGTTTGCCTGGAGTAAGCTTCATATGCTCTGGTATTGTAGGCGGTGTACTAGTTCGAATAACCACAGGTTGGCAGATGACTGAGAAACCCTGGTATGCAGGTGTAGGAAGACTTCTCAGCAGACAGATGGGCCTGTAACTTGGAACCATGAGCATATTTCTTTTAAGAGATTTCAAGGACAGACTCTGCATGTAGTGTCTGCATATATGACAGAAGTCCATATAGTCAAAGCTATGGCTTTTCCAGTAGTCATGTATGGATGTGAGTTGGACCATAAAGAAGACTGAGTGCCGAAGAATTGATGCTTTCAAATTGTGGTGCTGGAGAAGACTCTTGAGAGTCCCTTGGACTGCAGGGAGGTCAAACCCGTCAATTCTAAAGGAAATCAGTCATGAATATTTATTGGAAGGGCTCATGCTGATGCTGAAGCTCCAATACTTTGGCCACCTGATGCAAAGAGCTGACTCACTGGAAAAGACTCTGATACTGGGAAAGGTTGAAGGCAGGAGGAAAAGCAGGTAGCAGAGGATGAGATGGTTGGATAGCATCACCAACTCAATGGACATGAATTTGAACAAACTCTGGGAGATAGTGAAGGACAGGGAAGCCTGGTGTGCTGCAGTCCATGGGGTCACAAAGAGGCGGACACGAATTAGTGACCGAACAACAACATGGATAGACTCTGCTTCGGTCCCTCCCATGGGATTGTGTCTAAGAAGTGAAATGTGTCTTAACTCTCAGAGGAGGTTTTGAGCTTGGTATCTGCACACGTCCTTTGGACTCTAGTTCTGCATCCCCAGCCCTGGGCACAGGTTCTAGAGAGACTGACTCATCCTAGTTTTAGCCCTGAAAGTCTGGCATCCTGGGAAACCTCTCAGTCCTGGGCAAACCAGGATGATTGGTCACTCTCTGGTGTGATGTATAAATGAGTGGTCATCAAATGTTTCTTGAGTGGTGAGGGCATGTGAATAAAAACCATGACCCCAGTGCAGGTATCATACAAGGAAGACGCATAAGCTCTAGCCTGAGGTAGTGCTGGGTTAGAATTCTCACCCCTGCTTAGTAACTGTGTAACCTTCGGTGCCAAAGGTGTACAGAAAGATCTGAGATTGGGCTTTAATATCAGGTTTTCAATACATGGTAGCTGTTGTATGATTTGATACATAAAAGTGATGTTTCATTTGCCAAAGGAGTAGATCTTAAATAGTCTCACTACAAAAAATATATGGTAAGTGAGAGAATAGATAGGTTAAACTGACTATTTTCTGGTAAATATCTGCAATATATACATGTATAAATCATTACAATATGTACCTTGAACTTATACATGTTGTATGTCAATGATACCTCAGTAAAGCAGGAGGAAAAAAAAAAGTGATGTTTCAAGATACTTGTGATCAGATGCTCCTCATTCTGAAAGAGATACACAGATATCTAATGAGGGCTATGCGATCAGGGACCATTTTGAGGTCTTGATGTTGAGTGTAGTTTTATGATATGAGTCTTTCTAGGTTGTATAGGTTTGGAGGTATCTCTGTATTGCTCTTCATGTCACTGTGAAGACATCTAGAAGAGGAAAGACAGCAGCAGGTTCCCTCTACTCTTCCAAAGCATGTCCTTCGTAAGTGCCTGTTTCTTGGGGGCTCATGGCAGCTAATAGGAAGCTGTCCTTTGGTGGGGTATGGATGGAAGGCTAGCAGTCCATGCTATGGGGGACATAGTTGCATGGGCTTGAAGAACCTTGGAGATTAGGGCGGTCTCTTCCTTGGTGGCTCAGTGGTAAAGAACTCACCTGCAATGCAGGAGACACAAGAGACACAGGTTCAATCCCTGGGTTAGAAAGATCCCCTGGAGGAGGGCATGGCAACCAACTCCAGTATTTTTGCCTGGAGAATCCCATGGACAGAGGAGCCTGGTGAGCTCCAGTCCATGGGGTCACAAAGAGTCAGACGTGACTGAAGCAACGGACCACACACACAGTTTATCTAGTTCAACTCCTCTATTTTATATGTAAGTTAACTGGGTGGGACCCAGAGAGGTAAAGTGACTTGTCCAGTGTCATACACTGAGCTAGTGGAGAGCTGGGACCAGAACTGAGGTCTCTCAATGGCTGGTGAGCATGTTCTCCACCATATGTATTTCTTTCTGTTGCACCATGACCATATCTTTCTTCATTTTCATTAGGACTTCCCAGGTGGAACTAGCAGTAAAGAAGCTGCCTGCCAATGCAGGAGATGCATTAAGGAGATGCATTCCTCTGGAGGAAGACATGGCAACCCACTTCAGTATTCTTGCCTGGAGAATCCCATGGACAGAGGAGCCTGGCAGGCAACAGTCCATAGGCTCGCCAAGAGTTAGATTGAAGAGACTTAGCTTGCACGCACCGTGGCCTTACCTTTCTTCATTTTGGTTCTTGTTCACAGCACACTTTTCGATGGGTTTTGAACTTTGTGGTAGTTTTCTGTTTCTGGGTGACAGGTTACTACAAACTCAGCGGCTTAAAGTGACACACAGTTGTTGTCTCATGGTTTCTGCAGGCCAGCAGTCTCAGTGCCGCTTGGTTAGATCCTCTGCTCTGAGTCTCCCAAGGCTGTAGTCAAGATTTAGGGTGGCTGTGCTCCTTTCTGGAGCTCGGGGTCCTGTTTCTTTACATGCCTGTCCGTTGCTTAGTTTCTTGTGGTTGAAGGATTAAGTTCTGTTTCCTTGTGGTTGTCTGCAACTAGAGGCCACTCCCTTGCTATGTGACCCTCTCATAAGAAGGTAGCTTGCTTCTTCAAGATCAGAAGATTCTTTCCTTTCAGAAAGCACAGTCCCTGTTTTCTAAGGGTGTGTATCTGATTGAGCAGGCCCACCCAAGATAGCCTTCCTTTTGATTAATTCATGGTCAACTGCTTTGCAACCTTGATTACATCTTCAGTATCCCTTCAACCTTGCCAAATAGTATAACCTAATCACAGGAGAGAGATTCCATCACATTCATGATCCATGAGTGTGTCCCGCCCATGCTCAAGGAAAATGGCTTATATAAGGTGTGTATACCAGGGACCTTGAAGGCTATCTTGGAATTCAGCTGACCACAGGGGTATAGATCAAAGGGATAAAGCCTCTTTGGCAATTTGATCCACACTATTGAGGGATGATGCCTGAGCTGAGTGCTGGAGGATAACACAGAGGTTTCTAGCTTTCCCACTAACTTGCAAGTTATTGAGGATACATTATTCCTACTTCTTTAAATTCCTAATGCTTAGCCCAGTGCATGGTACATCATTAGGTACTAAGTTTCTGTTGTAGAATTAAATATACCTACAAAAAGACCAGCATGAGCAACTCTTAGAGATTTGATAAAGAATTTTGAGTTCTAGAAACTACCCTGGGATCAGGTTCAGGAGAAAGCAAGAAAGAGATTATAAAGCCTGTAAGGCAATTTGATCCATACTGTTGTTCATGGGTTAAGAGACTCAGATTTCCAGATCTGATTATTGTTGCCCACAGTATTGCTTTATAAAACAGCCTGGTTTAAATGTTTCCTGCATCCCTTTGGTGGAAGACCCTAAGGTTTCTACTGCTGATCAGTCGACTATTTATTTCCTGGTCACTGGATTTTCTTGACTCTCAGATGCCTCTGTATCCACTGTTGTCCTGAGACATGTGGATTATTACTCCAAGAACCAAGTGATGCTTTAAAAAAAAAAAAAATCATTTCCAGGATCTTGGAAGGAGAATTGGGATTATAGTTACTATTCTTTAAGCTTAAAATGAGCTTCAATCAAGAGGAAGAAGGAAAATTGCTTGTCAGACCCCGCAGCTAAAGGTAAAAAATGCCTGGAGTCTTTGAAAACTTTAGTTTGAAAGCATTTCTAGTGTTCAGCTCAGCTAAAGGGAAGGGTGCTTTGTCACAGAATACAATGACAGTTCTAGAAAATAGCAGCCTCTATGGCTTGCTGACACTGGGAACATAGATGTAGGAGGGGAAATAGGTTTGTGAAAAGCTGCCTTATTTGGAAAAAGCCTCGGTTTAAATAACATAAAAAAGAACTGTGAGCTTTGTAAGTGTGGAAATAAATACAGACAGATATTCCTTAGCAAACCTACCTAGTGTATGTAAGTGGCCAGGATGAGAGAGTTGCATTGAACTGTTTTTCTCTATGCAAGTTTGAAAATATCTAATTCTGATGGATATTTAGTTTAACTTTATCCATCATCCTTTTTTTTTTCTGTGTCCCCTACTCCAAATTTTCTCTTTTTACCATTTTCCAGTAAAAGAACTTGTATAAAAGTAAAGTTGTATCTTGTACGTTATTAAAACTAGCAACAAAACCACATATAGACCCACTCCCCCCACCCCCAGCATCATTATCATTTAGGAAACTTCCCAAATGTGTTTCTGTTCTCTGTGTGTATGTGTGTGCACCTGTATATATATTTAATGGACAGAGTATCAGTTATTTCTAGAATTTTGTTGGCAGGCCCCATCCCATAATAGGGCTCACTCTGACAAACTGAAGGATTATAAAATTTTTCTAGACCTAAGATTATATCTACTCAGTCAAAGAAACATAGCCTATTGAGATGCATTGTTTGTGTATTCAGACCTTTTCATGTCCAACTCTTGGCAGTCCTATGAACTGTAGCTTGCCAGCCTCCTCTGTCCATGGGATTCTCCTGGCAAGGATACTGGGGTGGGGAGTAGCTGATATTTATTCCAGCTTGATTTCAACGGTAGGGAAAAGTGGATTTCCCTTCAATATATATGGGGATCAGAATCTCTGGAAGGCCAGAGTTTTTTCACATAATGTACCTGGAGCTTGAATGTGTAAAATGTGATCCTGTGAACTGTTTGTTGAAAATTGAATGAGTAGATCTCAAGTCCACAAGAATCCATATATTTAATAAGCATCCCAAAGGTTCTGATGCAGGGGATCTGCATTGAGAGAAATATGACTGGAACATAATTTAGGGGAGCAGAGTCGGTTTTTAAGGAAAGACAGAAAAGTTCAGGAAGGGTACTTACAAATAGAAAAATAAATAAACTTAGGTTCATTGTGAAAATCAATGGTGGAATCACTGTTGCATGTGCTGTTGTTTTTAGATTTATGTTCCCCCCCATAAGTCCAAAGCAACCACTCTGAATTTATATTCTCAGAAGTCTTCCTAATACTCAATGAGCTCTAAAGCTTTGCTTCAGTAATGCTTGGCCGTTTTCATTTCCATCTTTCTGTGCTTTTCACTTATCCTCCTGTTTTCTAGGTCAAAGAGAGCTGACTCTGGGGTTCTGGAAAGGAACTTCCTTCCTTCCTTCTAGCATTCTAAATACTTAACTTGCTTTAGGTTAGGGCAAAAGCAAGGGTACCAAGTGATGTTTTTAGCTTCTGTGAAAGGGCATTTTTTTTTTTTTTCTTTTTTTGGGGTGAAAGACCGAAAGCTTGCCCAGGGTTCTGAATTTGAAGATTCCTTCCTTTGACCTTCTGCAGTTCTCATCAGATCATCTATGTTCCCTCAACATGCACTCTAGAAATCCATGACATTTTCATGTGAAGTGAAATGAAAATCTCCTAAGCCCCTCCATGGCATTTTCTGACAACCATCTTTGAAAAGGAGAAAAGGAATTAATTCTTCAGGAAAGCTAACTGTGTTACAGAGGTATTGACTTCCCCTCCCTCCCCTGGAGGGGTTACCCACCTGATTGACTTCAGTTGACCCACATGGAAGTTTACCGAACCCATAGCTGTGGCCCTGACTTTCCTTCTCAACTTCAACCCTACTCTTCTATCTGATTGCTGGCCCCCATGCCTTAGCTGGGAACCTCAACAATAATAAAACACCCTTATTATCTCCCTCTGTGCAAACCAGTCATCCTTCCTTCCCTACTTCTGTTATTCATTCTAAGCTCCCAGGGTAAGAAATATGAAGTCATATTTCACTTCTCATTCTTCCATAATTCTACAGATGGTCACTCACACAGTTCTGTTTCCTTCATAACCTCTTTGATATACACCTCTTTTTTTTTTTCTATTGCACATTCTAACTCAAACTCTTCATATTTCACATTTGAAATATTGCAGGAGGCCCTTAGACCCTTAACATCAATTTCTACTTGTTAATGACTTGTCTGACACAGCTGCACAAACCCACATAGGATGAATGGGAAAAGAATCTCTCCTGAGGTTTTGATAGATTTAATTCTGGGTTTGCAGTTTCTACACCTTGGGCTCACCGATTTACTGTATCTAACACAGAGAGTATCCACGTTTCGGAAAGCTTTCCCTCGGCTGCAGTTAGTTTAGCTGTCAGAAGATGTTAGTGGACAGTTCTCCCTGTTCCACGCATGACCACTTCATGCAATCCCACCCACTGTCTCTGCCAACCGCCAGTGGTCCCCCTCCTAGACCAGAGTTGTCAGACCTCTGTTCAGGAAACTGGAGCAAGGTAGGAGAATCTTTAGAATCTCTAGGAAAGCTTGTGAAGGCAGGCCTTGCAAAAAACAGCATTCAGCCACTGCACATTGGGAAATAAAAGCACATAAAACCTGTAAAAAACCATATATGCTCAGCCCTGTGTAACTCAGATGTTAGTTGGAGTTCCTGTAACTCTTGTGATCTGAATTAACTTGCCTTGCGTCTCCCATGCCGTAGACAGTGGAAGTCCCTAAACCCACCTTGGAATTTCTGCTATGCATGAAGTGTGTCTTATCATCCCCTTACGCATTTTCATCCCCAAACTCATGCAATTGCCAATGAGTCTACTAGACTCTGGGAGAAAGTTTTGGTTGATCTTGGTGGATATTTCAGCTTGGTGGATATTACACTGAGTCCCTATCTTCTCCAGGTCCATTTTTTTCCTGCCATCGCCTCCCCGCTGAGTTGCCTTCAGAAACTTCAAGTTCTGCCTTCTATTTTACAATTTTCCTTCCCACTCTGAGAGCATTGATGTCAGCTAACCCTTAGTTCTTAGTTCAAGTTGCGGTAGGGGGAGTGGGAGCTGACTTCCTACCCAAGGGCTTAGTAAAGTTTTGTTTTTTCCAGTTCTCTTCTTTCCTTGACATATATTGTCATGTTAGCTGTTAAGATGAAAACATTGTCTCCATGTTGGTATGTAATATAATGATAGATATCATATGAATATATGTATATGTGTTCTGAACATTTGAAAGTGAAAGTTGGAGTGGAAGTGTTGGTCACTCAGTTGTAGCCAATTCTGCAACCCCATGGACTGTCCATGAGGTTCTCCAGGCAAGAATCCCTACTCTAGGGGATCTTCCTGACCCAGGGGTCAAATTCAGGTCTCCTGCATTGCTGGCAGATTCTTTACCATCTGAACCATCAGGGAAGCCCCTGAACATTTGAGTAAAGTCACAAATAGACAATATTCTCTCACCACTACCCTTCACAGACACACTAAGGAAATACACCAAAATGTTAACAGTGGTCATCTCTGAGTGGTGGGATTATCGATGGTTTTATGTTTGTCCTTATCCTTTACTGCATGCAATTTTAACATTTATACATGTATTACTTTGTAATATAAAAAGCTATAAAATATATCTGAAAGATAATAGGGAGAGTGCAGAAAGCTGGCATGCTCTCACAAAAGGCAGGGGAGGGGAGGCCTGCTTCTGGCTTTGCCCTTTGTGACTTGGGGATCACTTCTTCACTCTGAGCTCCTGGGGACAGAGACCTGACCGTTGTATCTGACAGGTGCTGGTCCTTGTTGATTTTGAAAGGGTTGTTTGAGTGCAGTGGTGGGGACAGTTCTGATTAGCACGTGGGTTTATATATTGTTGCTCAGTAACTCAGTCGTATCCGACTCTTTGCCATCCCATGGACTGTAGCCTGCCAGGCTCCTCTGACCATAGGATTTTCCCAGCAAGAATACTAGAATGGGTTGGCATTTCCTCCTCCAGGGGATCTTCCTGACCCAGGCATCAAACCCATGTCTCCTGCATTGGCAGGTGGATTCTTTACCATTGAGCCTCCTGGGAAGCCCTGAGCTTATATATAGTCTGCAAGAAATAATTGACTTATAGAGCGATAAGCCCCTTCAAAGACTTGGTAGTGGAACATCTTTTTATTTTTCTTGACATGAAAATCATATAATGTGGTCCCCTGAATAAGAATGGGTAGAACAAAATGGCCTCATTGTGAGTCTTGGTGTTCATTGTAATTTCCCCTCTGGAAAAGGCACAGTATAACTTCCTATGCTGTAGCTGACAGTTAATGCTTTCTGTTATTGATGAAGGTGATGCTATTTATCATTGGGGATCAAGTCCATGGGTTTTTTTCCTGCAAAACTAGACAAGGCTTTTGAAACCTGTATCACTCCTCCTCATGTGACTCCTCTTCTGACTAGAGGACCCATTTTCAAGACAGCCAACCAGGACAAGGGCATATTTGTGCTCTTGAGAACACAAGGTTTGAATCTAGACAGACAAGGAACTGCATTCAGAGATTAGCTCTTGCTGGTTTGCTACCTTGGGCAAGGGTTCAACCTCTGAAATCTCAGTTTTCTCATCTATATATGGAGGTAGTGATGCCTACTGCATTGATTAGTTGTTGGAATTAAATGAGGCAGCATATGTCCACAAAGGTATCTTTCATCTATAAATATCAGTTCTTTTTCTCTACGAAGCAGAGCTTTTCTACCCGTGCCCTTGGGGTTAAATTCGTGGCTTTGCCCAGCTTAGGGTGGTCCAGCTTAGTGGTCCAGTTGATCACTAAGCCATCCAATGTGTCATGTGCATTTCTTACCTGGAGGCATTTTTTGGTCTTGATCCATTTATATCATACTTACCTGCATCAGGTAAAAATCACTTACTGGACCATTGTCTTCCCACTCTGACACAGAAACAGAGGCTTCCCATATGCCACAGTGTCAGCTATGCAAATAGGCCCCTGCTTAGCCAGCATGACATACATCAGGTTGAACAAGACACCCGCAGGGGCTTGGAGAAGATACCACCAGGAATCAACAAGAAGCGTTTTGTATATTTCCAACTTTGGCTTTCCCATCTCCCCTTCCATCTCAAAATTCAGTCCCTAAAGATACAGCATCTCATGGGGAAGAGGGCTAAAAAAAGTTGTTTAAGGTATTGCGACTTTTGACCTTCTTGTAGGTGACAGAGTCCCAGAGTGAGCAGACCTCATTCTCTAAGGCAGAAGCAGAGACCCGAAACGTCGCTGTAACAGTGATGCAGAGACGACCAGCAGGTGGCGCTGCCGCTCCACGTGTGTCTCTTCTGAGGCCCGGGGAAGAGAATTGCGTTTCAAATGATGGAGAAGCGTTTTAACGACGCCCGCACACGCGTCTGCTAAAGAGAGTAGCCCCTTATTGTGTCAGTCAGAAGTAAGCTCCTCTGGAAGGGGCTTAGCTCATTTGACCTTGGAAAACCAAAGGCTTAGCTCCACCAAAAAGAACAGAAATCAGAGGGAGATTTGCAAAGAACGTAGCTTTCCATTCCCCCATAGAGAAATAAGGTTAGTGGTCTGGAGACAGCAAGCAAAAAACAGCACAACTAAAGATATTAGCCTTGGGGTTAATGTGGTTGGTAAGAGCCACAAAGCCGGACCACATGCTAATTTGGTTGGTTAACTTATTGCATCCTTGAGAGGATTCCCCCCCGCCCCCGGACTGGGTGAGGAATTCCCTTGAGCCACAGAGGTTTTTGTATCAGGAGATTAAGTAGCATAGAAAATTACAGCCCTGCATTTGTGCTCTTGGAATGAGGATGGTGTCAGCACTTCTATTTTAAGCCCTTATTTTAAAGGGTGTGAGTGTGCCGAGACCTGTGGTTCAGCCCTGGGATGCCACATGTAGGACCCGTGTGGCAGAGGACACGCTCAGGCAGACAAGCAGAATCTCTGCAGGGGAGATGGGTTACTGGTATTGACTCACTCTCCCTCTTCAAGAACCACCACAGAAGTACGTGAAAAATCCAGACATATGGAATGAGTTAGAAAGAAAAATGTTGCAAAAAGATTTTGTAGTGCAAAGACGTAGTACTCGTGCATGACAACGGAACTGACAAAACACACTTTTACCAGCTTTTAATGATTATTTGGGCCAGTGGTCTGTAAACTGAGATAGATTTCCATGAGATTGTAATGGCCCTAGAGGGTGTCTGGGTAATAAATACACATTTTAAAAATTGGGTCGCACATGGCTATGAGCATTCATCTGGAAGGCCAGCTGGCTGGATTATGTGACAACAAAGCCAAAATGTCTGACTATATATATATATATTTAGGTCTCATGGAGACTGAAGAGGTACGGGTTTGATCCCTGGGTCAGGAAGATCCCCTGGAGGAGGGCATGGCAACCCACTCCAGTATTCTTGCCTGGAGAATCCCATGGACAGAGGAGCCTGGTGGGCTGCAGTCCATGGGGTTGCAAATAGTTGGACACGACTGAAGTGACTTATCATGCACATATAGCATCTCACACCCTGTGTGCTCATGGCCGTCATGAGAGAAGGGAGGTAATACACACTCGCAGAGGTGTCATTATGGTCCAGACTCTGTTCCATATATTAGTTGACTTATTCTCACAGTGACTCCTGCAGCTATCCCTGTGTAATAGGATTTATTGTTCCCATTTTTAGAGATAAGAAAACTGAGGCTTCAGTTTCAGGTGAAGCAACCTTCCTTGAGTATTCAGTTTGTGGGTGCTTGACAGTTAAACTCAGGTTTTTCTGGTCTGAGGCCCATGTTCTTTCCACAGTAACACCTTATGTATCTGCTCCTTAGAAGAGATTTGATTCAGTGGCTTAGTTCATCTACAGAATAAGGGTAATGTTATCAGCTTCTCTGGGTGGTTGTGAACAGGACTTAGCCCAGTGCCTGACACCCAGAAACCACTTCACGCATGCTTCCCATCACTGTTGTTGTTACGTTTGGGAGAAATGGAGACGAGGCCGTGGCGAACCATGTGCTTGGATTGCAGCGAGGCCTTTCAGCTTTTCAGGGAATTGTGCCACCGAAGTGTTAGTTCCCTCAATTTTCTCAGATTCATGAGGTGCAAGAATAGAGTGCATGCATCGATTTTCCAGCCAATAAGTAGACAAAGACCAAGGAAGGGAAACAGGCATGGAAAATTGCACGTCGATACTCAGAGAAACAAGGTGCTAGCAGTAATTGAGTGGAACCAGATGAAGTCACATGTGTGATTACTGGCTGTCCTCAGGGGAACAGGACGGCGCTGGTGTTCACAGTCTTTGAATGGACCAGGAGGGATCATGTAGATATGACATCTTCATCTCAAATCAGGAGGGTCCGTTCTTCAGTGGACTATTACGCACGTGTGATGAAGTGGTTTCAGGGAACAAAAATGCTGCCAGACACTTTGACAGTAAGTCTACATATGTAACGGGGCTCCAGCTACATGAAGTCCACCGGCCTCTCATGGGCGTCGTGATGGCAGGAGGTCCTCCAGGCTCTGGACTCTGGAGGTCCCTGAGATACTTTGGGGACAGTCTCCAATTTGGGGGAGTTCTTTGTCCACAAAGCCTCTTTGTCCAGAAGGGGGAAGTGTTCAGTGGGGAAAGGAGGAAAGCAGAAGATAGATACGAGGAAAGAGAGAAGACAGGGCAAGAAAGGGTAAGACTCCAGGAGAGCCAAGAGAGAAACATGTGCTCCAGAGTGGACACAGAGAGTGAAAGGTGACACAGAGAAGAACCTGCCCAGGTCTCAGGTTTTGGGCCAGTCTCGGATGAGGATTTTCTGCACAGTGGTTTCAGACTCACGTGTACTGTGTGTACGCAGCCCATGAGTTCTAGAAAGGGAGATCTCTCACAAAGGATCTATGTGTGCCTGACAGTGTGCTTCTGCGTTCATAAGCTAAATGATTCCTAGTGCAGTGCATCCTCCATTTTCCCATATTAAATGTGAGGAAACTGACTCGGCATTAGGTCACATGATGAGTCAGAGGCAGAGCAAAGGTATAAGCCTGCCTTTGCACTTGTTCTCTCTCTAACTACTTGTGTGGTCAGTTCCTCAGTCGTGTCCAACTCTTTGCAATCCATGGACTGTAGCCCACCAGGCTCCTCTGTCCATGGAATTTTCCAGGCAACAATACTGGAATTGAGTTGCCATTTCCTTCTCCAGAGGATCTTCCTGACCCAGGGATCAAACCCACGAACCATCGAACCATTGAACTCTTATATCTCCTGCATTGGTGGGCACATTCTAACTAGCTTAATGACAGGTCATTGTTTTCACTGTACTGTGAGATGTTGGTGGCAGCACCTTTTCCTGAGATTGGCTATGAGAATAAAAATGGACAAGGTCATTCATATATGTATATATATCTCCAAGGACATGGCCTTTTCCGTAGTAAGTGCTCAAGAAATGTTACTGTATCTTCACTCCTTCATTAAGCAGTCAGAATGCATGCAATGCAATGTCTCCCAGTCAGTTGCCAAGCTCGGCTTGAGTCAAAACAAACCTTTGCACTTTGGGGGAAAAAGATTTTTATAGGAGAAAAACTTTAATTTTAAGAAATAGCCTCTAAGAGACCTGGGAGATTGCTGAGAGTCGAGTCCCCGGTTTCATTACATATAAAAACAACAGAAGCCGCTGGACAAGGCAGGGTAATCAATTACAGGTGACTGTCATACAGGAGTCGTGTTTATTGGGAAGCAGTCCAGGAGCACGGCAATATTGAAACACAGTGTGAGTTGCGTGTTCCTTAATGGCTCTGGCCCTCTGATGCAGGCAGGTGTGTGGGATATAGGCTTCTTTCAGCTACGTTATTCCACCTCCTGAGGGAATTTCAGTTCGGCTCCACGAGCTTATCTGCATGCCATGCAGGTCGTCGCTGGTAAAAAGTGTGTCTTTGGGGCAGACTGTGGTGAGATTTGGAATAAAGAATCAACTCCTGCTTAATGCAAAGGCAACACCAAAGCTAAGCAGAGGACTGTGCAAATTAACACCATCTGGGTTAATAAGGCCACTGTTGACAGAGTTTAGAATTGCTTCCGCAATTAAAGAGCCCAAGGAAATCTATAAGTTTGTGTCTGCATGAGGACACACCAAATAGTAAGGAATATTCTTGTTTCTCTAAAAATAAAAGAAGCGGGGCTTTACTTCCTACATTTAAAGGGAAGGGGGTGATGAGAGATAACCGGACTCACACGATGCCCCACCCAGCATTCCTGGCAGCAGTCTGTTTATGGAGCAGCCAGGTCACAGCACTGCTTTCCCAGGGGATTCAGCCAAGCTTTGGCACATTCCCTGGCATAGAAGGAAAGCACCTTTTTTTCCCTCCAGAGTCCTGTGCCTTGCATTGAATAAATAGTTGTTATCTTGTATTCCCTGTAGCTGCATTTTGCAGACTGGAAAGTTGAGACACGGAAAAATGTAGAATCGTGGCTAGTGAGTGGCAGTTTGCATCAGATGTGCTTTGCTTCTCTGTCTCCAGGGAAGGTGCACGCAGGCTCTAGGTTGTGGAATCAGGCGTGGTGGCACCCTCTGTTCTGTTTTGACTGGTGGCTCTTGCAGGGTGGCCAGGCTGGCATCTGAGTGTAGCATAAGGTGTCACATCAGACGTGCCTGGAACTCTACCAGACTCCTCTCTCCTTGCTCATGGTAATATATCTATGACACCTCAGTTATTTGAGTTGACTTATTTAACTTTTGAAAATAAAGCAAGCATCAGGTCAGCAACTTGATAAGGACGTGGAACCCACCATGCTGCTAAAATGCCAGCCAGGAATGTCCTTCCTTCGCCGGTGAGGTTGGAAGTCGGGGGCTCTTAGGATCATCATCCCTGGCCTCTTCTGAGCACATCAGCCTCAGTTCTTTAATGTCTGCATTCCTTAGCATCTTCTCCAGCTGTGACATGTCCTCAGAGGGGGCTTATGTGCCAGGAAGCTTTTAGAAACCAGCTGTTCCTGCGTTTCTTTGTGGACAGAAGTAGAAGAAACTGCAGTTCTTTCCTTGGTGACTCATCTTGAGTGTCTTTTCTGTCTTATTCCTTCCTGCCTCACGCCAGGAGTTCTGAGGTTGGGCTCCACCCATGGACTTCATAGACCCTCAGGAATTACAGGCAGATTTGTATGTGTGCATGTTCATGTGTTTCTGAAAGGAGTGTCTGTGGCTTTAATCAGATTCTCAAAGAGGTCTCATGACAGCCCAGAAAGTTAGCTTGCGTGGCTCTGTGACTTTCCCTTGGGAGAACAGATAGGGTCTTTTGGGTCTTGGGTCCTTTCTTCCTAGTATTTCTCTCCATTTTATATTCTGTATTATATTTGATGTTTAGGTTTCCATAATGCAGTGTAATAAGTTTGCTTGTTTGTCGCTGCCAGCTTATTAATTTTGGACTCCAAAAATTTGGGAAAGTTTTTGTGGAGAGTAACTTATCTTTTTATCATTTTCCTAAAGTTGAGGTTGCATATTGGTTACCCAAGGATCAACTGTGACCTGCAAACAATGTTTTCTGGATGATTATAATTTTTCTTAATGGGGGCCAATTGTCAAAAATTGAGAACCTTTTCCATTAAAATTGGGCTTCCCTGGTGGCTCAGTCAGTAAAGAATCCGCCTGCAATATGGAAGACCTGGGTTCGCTCCGTGTGTTGGGAAGATCCCCTGGAGGTGGGCATGGCAACCCACTCCAGTATTCTTGCTTGGAATAAGCAACAATCTGTTAAAATTAAGGTTGTTGGCTTTTCATACATTTGAGGGACCTGCCAATGCTAGGTTCATATTCCCACATGGAAACACAAGCCAGGGCTGAGTTTGCCCTCCAGCTTGCCAACCTCTACCTCTCCCTACTCTCTCCCTGATGCCAAGGTCACGGGAATTATTTCTGATGGCAATGTATTTTTTTTTCCTTACCATAAAGAAATATTTCCCTGTACCCATGGCTTTCTCCTTCATTTCCATGCTTCTTCCTGCAGGCATTTAAACGTAGATTCCCTGTTCTAAAATGTAGTGATGATAATATGAGAAGATAGGTGAAAAGAGTGAGTTTCTATGGGGAAAACTTGGTTTCCAGCCCAGATCTCCAGCTTCCCTGGATGTTGGCTGCTAACAGCTCACAGACTCCATGTTCTCACTTCTACCATCTTGTTGGGAAAGTTACTGCCCTTCCAGACTAAGTTACCTCCCAACACACATACCCCTTGGGCCTCAGCCCATGACTGGTTAACCCAGGATACAGAGATGACAGGGCCTTGGCTGAGCAGTGTCTGTTCCAGAGCTCCCTGTGGGGTGAGGCTAATATGAAGCTCCTGCCAAGCTTCAGCTGCTGTCCCACCCTGCCCTTCCCCCTTGCTTGCCATCTTCTGAGGGGCCCTCCTGAGAATTCCTGCCCTAGGCTCCTTCAGGAAATCCAACCTGATGAGGTGCTATCTGTGAAGAGTTGCCGTAGAAGTGGTGGTGAGCCTGTGATCAACCAGGTGAAGTTTTGTGATGGGAAAAGTGAGAGCCAGAACTTAATATTTTAAGATTCTTGAATTCCTTCTTTACAAGAATAATTCCTCTTCCAGGGATGGCAAATGCATTTTACCCCTCATCCCAATACTGTTAGATGGGTATTCCCTACTTAGGGTACTTTATTGGAGATTTGACAGGGAGGCTCAAGGGGATAGGATCAGTCAGTTCAGTCGCTCAGTCATGTCTGGCTCTTTGAGACCCCATGGACTGCAGCACACCAGGTTTCCCTGTCCTTTACCAACTCCCGGAGCTTGCTCAAACTCATGTCCATCGAGTCGGTGATGCCATCCAACCATCTCATCCTCTGTCATCCCCTTCTCCTCCTGCCTTCAATCTTTCCCAGCCTCAGGGTCTTTTGCAATGAGTCAGTCCTTCGCATCAGGTGGTCAAATATTGGAGTTTCAGCTTCAGCATCAGTCCTTCCAATGAATATTCAAGACTGATTTCCATTAGGATGGACTTGTTTGATCTTCTTTCAGTCCCAGGGACTCTAAAGAGTCTTCTTCAATACCACAGTTCAAAAGCATCAATTCTTCAACACTCAGCTTTCTTTATGGCCCAACTCTCACATCCATACATGACTACTGGAAAAACCATAGCATTGACTAGACAGACCTTTGTTGGCAAAGTAATGTCTCTGCTTCTTAATATGCTGTCTAGATTTGTCACAGCTTTTCTTCCAAAGAACAAGCGTCTTTTAATTTCATGGCTGCAGTCACCATCTGCAGTGATTTTGGAGCCCAAGAAAATAGTCTCTCACTATTTCCATTGTTTCCCCATCTATTTGCCATGAAGTGATGGGACCAGATGCTATGATCTTAAGTTTCTGAATGTTGAGTTTTAAGCCAACTTTTCCACTCTCCTTTCACTTTCATTCAGGCTCTTTAGTTCTTCATTTTCTTCCATAAGGGTAGTGTCATCTGCCTATCTGAGGTTACTGATATTTCTCCAAGCAATCTGGATTCCAGCTTGTGCTTCATCCAGCCCGGCATTTCACATCATGTACTCTGTGTATAAGTTAAATAAGCAGGGTGACAATATACAGCCTTGATGTACTCCTTTTCCTATTTGGAACCAGTCTGTTGTTCCATGTCCAGTTCTAACTGTTGCTTCCTGACCTGCATACAGGTTCTCAAGAGGCAGGTCAGGTGGTCTGATATTCCCATCTCTTTCAGAATTTTCCACAGTTTGTTGTGATCCACACAGTCAAAGGCTTTGGTGAAGTCAATAAAGCAGAAATAGATGTTTTTCTGGAATTCTCTTGCTTTTTCGATGATCCAGCAGATGTTGGCATTTTGGTCTCTGGTTCCTCTGCCTTTTCTAAAACCAGCTTGAACATCTGGAAGTTCACAGTTCATGTATTGTTGTAGCCTGGCTTGGAGAATTTTGAGCATTACTTTGCTAGCATGTGGGATGAGTGCAATTGTGTGGTAGTTTGAGCATTCTTTGGCATTGCCTTTCTTTGGGATTGGAATGAAAACTGACCTTTTCCAGTTCTTTTTCCACTGCTGAGTTTTCCAAATTTGCTGGCATATTGAGTGTAGCACTTTCATACCATCATCTTTAAGGATTTGAAACAGCTCAACTGGAATTCTATCACCTCCACTAGCTTTTCATAGTGATGCTTCCTAAGGCTCACTTGACTTCACATTCCAGGATATCTGGCTCTAGGTGAGTGATCACACCATCATGATTATCTGAGGATTTTTTTTGTATAGTTTTTCTGTGTGTTCTTGGCACCTCTTGTTAATATCTTCTGCTTCTGTTAGGTCCACATCATTTCTGTCCTTTATTGCGCCCATCTTTGCATGAAATGTTCCCTTGGTATCTCTGATTTTCTTGAAGAGATCTCTACTCTTTCCCATTCTGTTGTTTTCCTCTGTTTCTTTGGGTTGATCTGAAGAAGGCTTTGTTATCTCTCCTTACTATTCTTTGGAACTCTGCATTCAAATGGGTATATCTTTTCTTTTCTCTTTTGCCTTTAGCTTCTCTTCTTTTCTCAGCCAATTTGTAAGGCCTTCTCATGCTACCAGAGAAGGTAATGGCACCCCACTCCAGTACTCTTGCCTGGAAAATCCCATGGACGGAGGAGCCTGGTAGGCTGTGGTCAATGGGGTCGCTAAGAGTCGGACACGACTGAGCATCTTCACCTTCACTTTTCACTTTCATGCATTGGAGAAGGAAATGGCAACCCACTCCAGTGTTCTTGCCTAGAGAATCCCAGGGACGGGGGAGCCTGGTGGGCTGCCGTCTTTGGGGTTGCACAGAGTTGGACACGACTGAAGCGACTTAGCAGCAGCAGCAGCCTCATGCTACATGTGAAAGAAGATAAGGTCTGTTGGAGGTCAGGATGTTGGAGGGAGTGGCTTGCACCATTCCTATCCCACTCTTTTCTTCAGGGATCAGCTTGGGTGTCCTGAAGACTCCCAGGACCTATGAGTAGGTGCCCTTTCTCTGAGCTTCTTTAGCAAATTGTGATGACTATATTGCCACATTTCCCAAATTACATTTTAATAGTTATTGAGAAACAATGGATATCCATATTTAATTTGTACAACCTGATAAGTTTCAACACATGAATAACCTGTAAAACCATCTCCACCATTATGTTTAGCAATATATCCTAATCATTTCGCAGCCTTTTGGCTAAGATCAAGTGTAACAATGTATTCACTCCTTCCTTAAATGAACTTACACTCTTGGTGATCCCTCCTGGGAGTTCCTTCCCACCCCTCTCTCCCTCCCGCCCTCCCCTAGCAAACACTGATCTGCTTTCTGTCACTGAAGACCAGATGGAATTTTTGAGAGTTTTATATAAATAAAATCATTCACTGTGGGTTACTGTTTTTATAATAATTTGCCTTTTTCTTTTAGTTTGAAACCTGTATTTCCCATTTTGAAGTCAGTTTGTCGAGATAAAATCACCAGTGAGGGTCATGCGGCAGGCCAGTGTGTGCTGTTTGGGAGCTTAACTTCTCCGGTTTTGTCCCAGAGTTGTTTTAATCCCTTCTTACGTGACTCAGGTCTCCTAGTGGAGTATAAGACTTCCGCTCAACATAATTAGTTTGAGGTTCATCAATGTTGTGTATATTAATGTTTTATTACTTCTTATTGCTGAGTATTCCATTGTATGAACATGCTACAATTTGTTTATCCATTCACCTGTTAATGACCATTTGTAGTATTTCTATTCTATTACAGGTAAAGCTGCTGTGAACATTCATGTTCAAATTAGAAGAATGGTAATGCAGTCCATAGATGAGGAGAAGACAGTTGCAATGCATATATCTGAGAGAGGCCTTTTATCCAGACTATATAAAGACCCCCTTAAAACTCAGTAGTAGGAAAATAAACCAATAAAGAAATGAGGAAAATATTTGAGCAGAATAAGATATGGAAATGATAAATAAGTCCTTGAAAAAACATCTGAGAAGATGCTTAGCATCATTGGTCATTAGAGGAAGTTTACATCAAAGCGAGATATCACTGAACAGTGATTAGAAAACCATTTGTATGTTTCTTAAAAAGTTATACCAACATCTACCATATAATTCAGCTCTGCTACTCAGATGTACTCAGACTGAATTTTGATTTCTAATTATTTGACTTTTTCTTTCAGTGGAGCGTAAGTGTAAACACTTTAAGATTAGGAACTTTTTTTTTAACCTTATTTTGTCTTTTTATTTAATATGTGTATTCCTAGAATCAAGAATCTTGCCTGGAGTCTGATAGTTACTCATTAAATGTAATCTTTTGAAGCCTATGTTGTCCTGATTGAAAGGTGGGCAATGAATAATATTCCAGAATTTGAGTGTCACTGGGGAGGATTATCATTTTCGAAAACAAAGGGGATCGTATGGTAGCTCTCAATGAACTTATTTGCAAAGTAGAAATAGAGTCACAGATGTAGAGATCAAACATATGGACCTCCAAGAGGGGAGTTGGGGGTGGGATGAATTGGGAGATTGGGATTGACGTATATACTATTGCTACTATGTCTAAAATAGATAAGTCATGAGAACCTACTGTGTAGGGAACTCTACTTAACACACTGTGGTAACCTGGGTGTGAAGGAAATCCAAAAAAGAGAGGATATATATATATGCCTATGGTTGATTCATTCTGCTATACAGTAGAGACTAACACATCATTGTAAAGTGACTATACTCCAATAAAAATTAATTAAAAAGAAAAAAAAAAAGACAAATGGGACTGTGTAGAACTGTGCCCTTCAGGCTTGGCCATGATTTCCTTTGCATTTCTAGCAAGAGATTTTCCAGGATCCCCTCACCGTGACAATAGCCTGTGCTTATGGAGACACTTCCCAAATCATAATGAACACCTGTAGGCACCTCACCTCCTTGCTGACACTTACCTGTCTGGTTTCATAGTTATTAATGTGTATGAGACGGTTACGTTTTTAAGGGTAGAATTCAGCTCTGATTTATTTTTATGTCCCGCACAGCTTCTCATTTAGCAATTTGTACATACATTTGCTCAACTAAATATGGTGATTGGATGAATCAAATACAGCTTGACATCCCGAGCATGCTTTTTGCTTTCAGGAAACATGGGAACTATATACAAAATAGACAATTATTCTGTCCTTATTTAAGTATTGGTGCTATCTCGAAGACTGGATTCAGAAAGTGTTAAAGCAAAATCCAGAAGTGGTTTTTCCTGGTATAAACATTATTTATGCCCATCACTGAACATGTAGAAAATATGGAAAATGCAGTGTTAGGGGAAAAGTAAATGTTGTGCATATCTTTTTGGAGGACAGTCTGGCAATCTGCCAGGTTTTTGACCTTTATCTTGGGCTGCTCTGGGTCTTTGCCGTTGCGTGCTGGCTTTCTCCAGTTGCTGTGAGCGGGCTGCTCTTCCCTGCAGGGCTCGGCCTCCTCGTTGTGGTGGTCTCTCTTGTTGCAGAGCACGCGCTGTAGGGGGCTCGGGCTTCAGTAGCGGGGGCTCCTGGGCTCTGGAGCATAGGCGCTGTAGTTGTGGCGTATGGGCTTGGTTTATCCTTGTGGCATGTGGAATCATCTCACACCAGGGATCAAACCCGTGGCCCCTGCATTGGCAGGCAGATTCTTTACCCCTGGACCACCAGGGACATTCCCCCAATTTTTAACTGATTTCAGTTTTTTATCTGGTACGTCTATTTTAAGAAAATTATCCTGGCCTTCCATGCTTTCTGCTAGGTAGTTTTTAGTTGTGATGGGACATGGTTTTGTATCCACCTTTTGTCATTTGACACACGATTATTATAAAATAATAATTTCCTTGTGTTGTTTCAAAGTCTTTTACATACCATTCTTAATGCCTGCATGACTGTTTATCATGACATGGTACCGCAATTCTCCTCTTGTTAGCCATTTGGTTTCTTTGCTGGGATGGGAGTAACTTGTAAATACTGTGTGACAAATATCTTTAGAATAAAGCTTTTTCTATGTATCAGGTTATTTCCTTATTTATGAATGTCATTTAATTGTTCTTTGGAAAGGTTTCCAAAAGGCATGTGACATTAATTGTACCCCTAGAAATGCATGAGTATTTTAAAGAAAATTTTAATTGCTTTCAGAAATTCACTTGATTCTGAGTCAAGTACTTGACTGTAAGAAAGGACAGGCTAGGATTGATGGCTGTTTATTCAGTCCCTGACACCAGCTAAAGAGCATCTTCCTGCTATGTGCATTTTATTTTCACTATTTGCTTATTAAATAAAGCAGAAGTTTAAATACAGCAGAAGACTAATGATTCTTTGCCACAGTTGATGTTCCATCAGTTACAAGCGCTGATGAAGGATCAAAAGAATCTTGCAATTCTGTGCTCTAATTTTTGCATCAAAGCCTTCATTTGGCACTCAAACATCCTTAATGATATGAAAGTATGACAAGCAGTATCCTGATTAATTTATTTTCTCTGGTCTACACTTTCTCACTGCTTTCAAATAGCTACCAGAATCTATCTCCTGAAGAGTGAAATTGAAGGGATTTAACGATCATCTTGCAGATAAACAAAACTGCCAAATTTCTAATCTAAGGTTTGCCTTCGTCCAAGTAACAAGGCTTTTCAGCATTATGGAGAGAGAGGTACAACTCTAATAGGGGTAGAAGAAATGGCAATCATCAATATGGTGTGGGCTTTGAATTGTGAATAGGAGAAAAAGGAATAATAAGAAATGTAATAAGAGAAAGTGAATAGGAAGCTCTCATCTTTCTTTTTGAGCATACTGTTGGCCCTTACATTTGTGAAGGGATTTATATTTACTTTGTTTTCACTGGAGATATTTATTTTTATCTTTATATTTCTATGTATGTGGGTATGCCTGTCTATCTATCTATCCATTTATAAATAGCAGTGCTAGTTGTCAAATGATTGCCTCTCTGCTCCAAGTCTGCTGCTGTTTGTGAGTTGTGATTTGGGGTGAACACTGCAGACACTTCACCTGTGAGAGCACGTTCAGCATTGTTCAGTCACCAAGTCATGTCCAGCTCTTTGTGACTCCATGGACTGCAGCATGCCAGGCTCCTCTGTCCTCTACCATCTCCAGGAATTTGCTCAAATTCATGTTCATTGAGTTGGTGATAGTATCTAACCATCTCATCCTCTGCCACCGCCTTCTCCTTTCACCCTCAATCTTTCCCAGCATCAGGGTCTTTTCCAGTGAGTTGGCTCTTTGCATCAGGTGGTCAAAGTATTGGAGCTTCAGCTTCAGTATTAATTCTTCCAATGAATATTCAGCTTTGATTCCTTTAGGATTGACTGGTTTGATCTCCTTGCTGTCCAAGGGACTCTCAAGAGTATTCTCCAGCACCACAGTTTGAAAGCATCACTTTTTCAGTGCTCAGCCTTCTTTATGGTCTAACATCCACATCTTTGTGTGACTACCGTAAAAACCATATCTTTGTCTATACGGACTTTTGTCGGCAAAGTGATGTCTCTGCTTTTTATGCTGTCTAGATTTGCCATACCTTTCCTTCCAAGGAGCAAGTATCTTTTAATTTCATGGCTGCAGTCACAGTCTGCAGTGGTTTTGGAGCCCAAGGAAAGACAGTCTGTCATGGCTTCCACTTTTCCCCTTCTATTTGTCATGAAGTGATGGGACCAGATACCACGATCTTCATTTTTCAATGTTGGTTCAGTGTTAGGTTTTGTCAATAGAAGGGGCTAGAGAGACACTGCGGCAGATCAAAGAGCAAGGCTTTTCCTGCGCACTTTTCTCTTCTTCCTTCTGCTGACCAGCTGCTCGTGGTGAGTGGGTGGCCCAGTGGCTTTTCATTTCCAGTTAGTCTCCAGCACTTGGAAGAAATCTCCATGCAGACCAGTTACTATCTATTGGCACTCGCTTGGGTACCTTCCAGTGGACCAGCTTCACCCCATGGCACCTCCGTGAACCTCACCAACCCCTGACCACGTGACTCCAGCAGCTCGGCTCTGGCCCCCCGCACCCCCTTGAATTTAAGAATTTTTTGTATAAATTATTCTTTTCCTGTTCAGATTCCTGATGTGATGTCTTGTTCCTGCCTGGACCCGTACTGGTTCCGTGACACGGTTACTGAACTCCTGTTATGACACGGTTACTGAACTCCTGTTATGTACCAGACCCCACGTTGACAGGGTTCCCGCCCTCAATGCCCCGACAGCTCCCGTGATGGACAAGTCAGGTGCTAGGCTGGGCAGGGAGACCTGTTTCAGGATGAAAGTCATGGCGTGGGGTCAGCGTGTTTACAAGGAAGTGACAATGCAACCCAAACTAAAGACCAATTGAAAGTGGCCAGACAAACAGGCAGGGGGAAGAGTGTCCCAGCAAAGGAGCTTGACGGGGGTCCTAGACCAGTGTAAGAACTGAAGGGCGGTTCTGAGACCCACCACTTGGGAAGCACATGGCCGAGGGGCTGGGATAAGACGGCGAGATAGAAGTGGAGGCCGGGTCTCTGGGAGCAACCACAGACGACCACATTTGGGATTCTAAACTTGACTGCGTAGCCATGAGGGTTGTTGAGTCATAATTTTTTTTTTTAATTTTTACATTTTTAAAAGATTTTGTTGATGTGGACCTTTTTTAATATCTTTATTCAATTGGTTACAATATTGCTGCTGCTGCTTTTTTTGTTTTTAACATTTTGGTTTCTTGGCTGTAACGCGTGTGGGATCTTAGTTACCCAACCGGGAAACCAACGTGCACCCCTGCGTTGGAAGGCGAAGTCTTAAGCTCTGGACTTCATCTCAGGGAAGTCTCTGAGTCATAATTTAGAGTGGTGGTTTTCAGTTGAAACATGTAGGGTACTTAAAATCTGGGCTGACCTCAGACCAATTAAATCAGTCTCTCTAGGAGTCTGGGGTATAAGAGGATACGTATCAGTAAACTTTAAATTTCTTCAAGTGATTTCATAGTACAGGCAAGGCTGAGAGTCACCGATCTTGAGTAACCAAAAAAAAAAAAAAAAAACCAAAAGACGGTAATGAGGATTAAATTACCAATTGAAGGACAAAGCCCATTTGTTAGTTGGTGAAAGTTTTCTAGTCTAAAGATTAAAGTAATCTATAACTCTGCTTCATTATGTCAAAATCATTTAGAATTCCAGAGGCACTGATTTTGGCATTGTTGCTAAATAGAAAGTGGTTACAGGTGGCAAATATTTTTCATGTAAATTTCCTCTGATACTCAAGGCAAGGGTGATATCACTGTGGAATTAGGTAAATGTTTAAAATGAAAAAAATTAATGCAGCATGGAATTTGCTAGTGAATTTTGCTTTAGTTTTTTTTTTTTTTTTAAAGGCTTCAGATGGTTAAACAAATATTTACTAAGTGAGTAAATGAGTGAATGAATGACCTCTCTGTGATTTGATTTTAATTAAACAAAAAGGAGTGTATCTGCCACCTCTTGACTAAAATTAATTAAACATCGGTTTCTCATCGGAGAGTAACCTCGAGATAAAACCAGCTCTCAGAGCTGTGTTTGACTAACTTAGGAAAATCTATATTTAGCAGGTGGGTGAGGACTACAGGTACCTTTGATCCTGTTTTTTTTCCTGGCACTAAAAACTCAAGTCAGTTTCAGAAGAATCTTAAGCACTTTGTTTGGCTGCATTGCTGCTTCTGTTGCTTTCTGACCCGCTGTGCTGACCTCCAAACCACGCTGTTTACCTTACTTGAGAGGCTGAATCAGATGTACCACCTCCAGAGACTACACAGGTTAAAGAAAATAAAAATCATTATGTTTTGCATTACAGAAGCATTATAGGGAGCGGGGACTGAATTCATAACGTAGCTACCGCGGATCAGCTAATCTTTTTCAGTGGGACACGGTTCTTGTTCGTCTGATCATGTGGGCTGACAGCGGACCCACATGTGGCTCTCAACAAAGAAGAAATCAATTGATTATCAGGGGTAGTCTATTCAATCCATTACGTAGCTGAAACATGGAAATTAATGTTATTAAAATTCCCATTCAATCGTATATCCTCTTCTGGGGTACTTATTTTCCTGTCTATCTTTTGACCCTCTATTTTAGAAGATGCTGTTGTACATTTTTCTCTAGTACTTGGTTGCATGCTTGCAAATAAATCTCCATGAGTGTAAACCCCACTGAGATTATAGTACCAAGCTCATTATAGAGTACTTCCCTTTTATGCACATGCCTGGTGAGGAACTAGGGTCAGAGTTGGGATGTGCAGTCAGTGCTTTTGGAATTACATTGGGTAGTGGCTTGGGTTTATAAGTCATTCCATAAAGAAAACATGTGACCGAATCCATGGTATTGTAAAATATTATAATATGCTGTAAAGTAAAAGACCACATCATTCCCTGGGGTTTCACTGTAGGGTGATTTGCACTCACTCAGCTTCCTCTTGCATATTCCATAGCTAAATTGCTGTGATATAGGAAACTATGTGTAATGGTATCTGAGTTAGGAAAAACTAGCAAACAAATATGTTCTCAGCATAATGTATGAGTGGTATGTACAATGTATCATAATGTATGAATGGCACTTGAAGACAAGAACAATTCTTAGTGGAACATAAAAGTAAGTGGATAACGTTATCTTAATGACTGAGAGAATTAGGAAATCTCCTAGTTGCTCAAATGAGGCTCAGTAAGACCCATCATTAGGGTTCCACTGATAATTACAACTATTTATATATTATTGTCTATGCATGCGTGCTCAGTTGTGTCCAACTCTTTGTGACCCCATGGACTGTAGCCCACCAGGCTCATCTGTCCATGGACTTTCCCAGACAAGAATACTGGAGTGGGTTGCCATTTCCTACTCTGGGGGATCTTCCTGACCCAGGAATGGAACCCATGTCTCCTGTGTCTCCTGCATTGGCAGGCAGATTCACTGAGCCGTCTCTACTGACCTCCATTTTGCTTCTGGAAATACAATGCTGGGTTCTTCATTAGTCATCCCATCACTAACATCTCTCATTAATAGTCCCATTGAAAATATTACAGCTATAAAAAGGAATGCATGTGAGTCAGTTCTAATGAGGTGGATGGACCTAGACCCTGTTATACAGAGTGAAGTAAATCAGAAAGACAAACATTGCATATTAACACATATATATGGAATCTAGAAAGATGGTATCCATGGTCCTGTTTGCAGGGCAGCAAAGGAGACACAGACGTGAAGAGCAGACTGGGTCACGGGTCTGGGGACTGGGTCCCACTGGGGGTGGGAGCGGGTGGGATGACTTGAGAAAGTAGTGTTGAAACATGTACACTCCCAACATGTAAAGTGGATGCTGCTGCTGCTGCTGAGTTCCTTAGTAGTGCCCGACTCTCTGCGACCCTACGGCCTGTAGCCCCACCAGGCTCCTCTGTGCATGGGATTCTCCAGGTGAGAATACTGGAGTGGGTTTCCATGCCCTCCTCCAGGGGATCTTCCCAACCCAGGGATCAAACCCCGGTCTCCTGCACTGCAGGCAGATCTTTACTGCTGAGCTGCCAGGGAAGCCCATGTAACGTGGACAGCTGGTGGCGATTTGCCGTGTGATTCAGGGAACCCCAAACCGCTGCCTTGCGACAGCCTAGAGGGGTGGGATGGGGAGGGAGGTGGGAGGGAGACTTAGGGGGGAGGGGACATGTGTATGCCTTTGGCTAATTCACGCGGGTGCATGGCAGAAACTAGCACAATATTGTAAAGCAATTATCCTCCAATTAAAAATAAAATGAAAAAAATAGTCCCATTGGAGAAGGGAGGTAGAGGAAAGGAAATTGGGATGTATAGGCTCTAGCTTTTAGGCTTAGCCATTGAATAACTATACAGCCTTTGGAAATTCTGTTGCCTTTTGGTAGGAGATAGAGGTTTGGAGGGGATTCTAAACTTTTTAGCCAACACAAAGGCATCTTTGCTGGCGGAGCCTCTTGTGGATTCAGCTTCCTTCCCTTGTAGGCACTTTCCCTTCTTTAAAGAAAGAGCCAGATCATTATTTATGATATAACCTTTTCTTTTGCTGGGCAGCTCCAAAGATTTAACAGATTTTATTTACAATGAGCTAAAATCTGTTCATATGTAACATCCATCTCTTGATGCTAGTTCTTTGAGAGATGGGGTTTGGCACATAGAAAACACATGTAAATGTTAGTCATAATCATGGTAACTATTATTAATAATCACATGTTACATCATCACCTTTGGGGGGAAAAAACTCTTTGAAAAGCTAATATAGCAGTAGAAGGAACCAATGTTTGGAGTTAGAAGACTTCAGTTATGAATTCTACCTTCTAATGAAATTATTAGAAGGTAGAAGTATAAATTCTACCGTCTAATTATTAATTAGAAGTGATTAATTAATCTATTATTTATGAGACTCAGTTTTCTATATCTACCATGAGGAGAATTTCTAGCTCATAAGATACTATCTGTATAATGCTGTGATTGACTTTTTATATTTTTTCGGATTTGGTTTTGTTCTATTTCTGTGGTGACAATTGTCTCATTCTTTGTAAGTCCCTCCGTCCCTCAGTTTGAAGACCTGTGAGAGGAATTCTGAAATGCAGACCCCCCCTGCAGCCCGTGCCCTCCTTGCGTCTCTTCTCCCCTTCTGCTAGTACCTGTTATACCGTGTTGATGTCTGTTTCCACCACTGTCTATGAGCTCACTGAGAGAAGACTTTACATCACTGCTTCTTTTCATCAAACTGAACTGGTTTACCTACATGTGCTGTGCTGTGCTCAGTCGCGTCATCTGTGTCCGACTCTTTGCAATGGGCCATGGCCCGCCAGGCTCCTCTGTGCATGGGATTCTCCAGACAAGAATACTGGAGTGGAAGATGGCGGATGAGTAGGACGGGGAGACCACTTTCTCTCCTACAAATTCATCGAAAGAATAACTGAACGCAGAGCAAACTTCACAGAACAACTTCTGATCGCTAGCTGAGGTCATCAGGCGCCCAGAAAAGCAGCCCATTGTCTTCGAAAGGAGGTAGGACAAAATATAAAAGATAAAAAGTGAGACAAAAGAACTGAGGACGGAGATTCGTCTCGGGAAGGGAGTCTTGGGCGGCATAGCTTGGGGTAGGGTCCGGGCCTGAGTGCCCTGAGGACAATCGGAGGGAGCTTCTGTGAGGTGCCAACTTGAACTGTGGGAGACCAAAAGAGAGAGAGTACATTAACCGGCCCGAACACACTGCCGGCCGTTCGCAGACCAAAGAGACCGAGAAAGTCCAGAGAAGAGCTCGCAGGCTGCGGACCGGCCCAGACCTGCCGGAGGCAGGAGGCAGGGGGTAGGGGAAGGTCATGGCGACACACAGGGCGCAGGCACCCGACCGGCGCGGGCGGGGACTGGGGCTGGGGACGCGGAGGGCGGAAGGCGCATGCACCCGACTGGCGCCAGCGGAAACTGAGACTGGGTCTGCGGAAGGGAGTGGGCGCACCAAACCTGGGGAGAGTGCGCCCACCAAGCCCCTGGCTGCCTGGACCGCTCTGACGGGGAAGGCACAGAGAGCAGGCGCAGCTTTTCCTTCCGCGCTTTTGTGGAACGCCCGAGGGCTGGGACATTGCGCAGCGCGGGGTGCGCTCCATATAGAACAGCCGGGAGCCTGAGCAGCGCAGACGGAGAAAGCAGCGCCAGCCCCTCCCGGCGGCGCCAGCCCGTCCCCGCGGCGCAAGCCTGTCCCCACAGCGCCAGCCTCTCCCTGCAGCGCAAGCCCCTCCCTGCCCAGCAGAGCGACGGAACTAGCTATCTGAATAAGAGTCCACCTCCGCCCGCCTGTGTCAGGGCGGAAATGAGGCTCTGAAGAGACCGGCAAACAGAAGCCAAATAAACAAAGGGAACCGCCTCAGAAGGGACTGGTGCAACAGATTAAAATCCCTCTAGAAAACACCGGCTACACCGGAAGGGGCCTGTAGATACCGAGAAGTGTAAGCTGGAACGAGGAGCTATCTGAAACTGAGCCGAACCCACACTGACCGCAACAGCTCTAGAGAAACTCCTAGATATAATTTTACTTTTTTCTCTTTTCTTTTTTTTATTTTTTATTTTTTCTCTTTTATTTTCCTTTAAAATCCCCTATTACTCCCCCATTACTCCTTAACTTTCATTTTCATAGATTTTTATGATTTTTTTAATTAGGGGAAAAAATTTTTTTTTTCTTTCTTTTTTTTTCTTTCTTCTTCTTTTTTTTTCTTTTTCTTTCCTTTTTCTCTTCTATTTTCTATTTTTCTTTTCCTCTTATTTCTTTTAAAGTCCTCTAGTACTCCTCTACTACTCCTTAATTTTCATTTTCAACACACTATAACCTTACAAAAAAAAAAAAAAAGAAGAGAAGCCCTATTTTTAAACCGAAGATTATTCTCTCCCAATCTTGACTCTCTGTTTTCTACCTCAGAACACCTCTATTTCCTCCTTTCCCCTTCTCTTCCCAATCCAATTCTGTGAATCTTTGTAGGTGACTGGGCTACGGAGAACACTCTGGGAACAGACAGCTGCGTAGATCTGTCTCTCTCCTCTTGAGTCCCCCTTTTTCTCCTCCTGCTCATCTCTATCTCCCTCCTCCCTCTCCTCTTCTTCATGTAACTCTGTGAACCTCTCTGGGTATGCCTAACAGGGGAGAATCTTTTCACCATTAACCTAGAAGTTTTCTTATCAGTGTTGTATAGCTGGAGAAGTCCTGAGACTACAGGAAGAATAAAACTGAAATCCAGAGGCAGGAGACTTAAGCCCAAAACCTGAGAACACCAGAAAACTCCTGACTACATGGAACTTTAAGTAATAAGTGACCGTCCAAAAGCCTCCATACCTACACTGAAACCAACCACCACCCAAGAGCCAATAAGTTTTAGAGCAAGACATACCACACAAATTCTCCAGCAACGCAGGAACATAGCCTTGAACATCAACATACAGGCTGCCCAAGGTCACACCTAACACATAGACCCATCTCAAAACTCATTACTGGGCACTCCATTGCTCTCCAAAGAGAAGAAATCAAGTTCCACGCACCAGAACACTGACGCAAGCTTCCCTAACCAGGAAACCTTGACAAGCCAATCGTCTAACCCCACCCACTGGGTAAATCTTCCACAATAAAAAGGAACCACAGGGCTTCTCTGGTGGTCCAGTGGTTAAGAATCCTCCTTGCAATACAGGGGACACTGGTTCGATTCCTGGTCCAGGAAGATCCCACATGCCACAGGGCAAAAATAAGCCACAACTACTGAGCCTGCACTCTAGAGCCCGTCTCCACAGTAAGAGGAGCCACTGCAATGAGAAGCCCACACACTGCAACTGGAGAGCAGCCTCTGCTCACACAGCTAAAGAAAGCCCGCTTGCAGCCACGAAGACCCAGGAGAACTAAAGAGAAATAAATAGAATTTAAAAAAAAAAAAAAAAAAAAGGAACCACAGACCTCCAGAATACAGAAAGCCCAATCCAGACACAGCAATCTAAACAAGATGAAAAGGCAGAGAAATACCCAACAGGTAAAGGAACATGAAAAATGCCCACCAAGTCAAACAAAAGAGGAGGAGATAGGGAATCTACCTGAAAAAGAATTTAGAATAATGATAATAAAAATGATCCAAAATCTTGAAAACAAAATGGAGTTACAGATAAATAGCCTGGAAACAAAAATTGAAAAGATACAAGAAATGTTTAATAAAGACCTAGAAGAAATAAAAAAGACTCAATTAAAAATGAATAATGCAATGAATGAGATCAAAAACACTTTGGAGGGAACCAAGAGTAGAATAACGGAGGCAGAAGATAGGATAAGTGAGGTAGAAGATAAAATGGTGGAAATAAATGAAGCAGAGAGGAAAAAAGAAAAAAGGATCAAAAGAAATGAGGACAACCTCAGGGACCTCTGGGACAATGTGAAACGCCCCAACATTCGAATCATAGGAGTCCCAGAAGAAGAAGACAAAAAGAAAGGCCATGAGAAAATACTCGAGGAGATAATAGCTGAAAACTTCCCTAAAATGGGGAAGGAAATAGCCACCCAAGTCCAAGAAACCCAGAGAGTCCCAAACAGGATAAACCCAAGGCGAAACACCCCAAGACACATATTAATCAAATTAACAAAGATCAAACACAAAGAACAAATATTAAAAGCAGCAAGGGAGAAACAACAAATAACACACAAAGGGATTCCCATAAGGATAACAGCTGATCTATCAATAGAAACCCTCCAGGCCAGAAGGGAATGGCAGGACGTACTGAAAGTAATGAAAGAGAATAACCTACAACCTAGATTACTGTATCCAGCAAGGATCTCATTCAGATATGAAGGAGAATTTAAAAGCTTTACAGATAAGCAAAAGCTGAGAGAATTCAGCACCACCAAACCAGCTCTTCAACAAATGCTAAAGGATCTTCTCTAGACAGGAAATGCAGAAAGGTTGTATAAACATGAACCCAAAACAACAAAGTAAATGGCAACGGGACCACACCTATCAATAATTACCCTAAATGTAAATGGGTTGAATGCCCCAACCAAAAGACAAAGATTGGCTGAATGGATACAAAAACAAGACCCCTATATATGCTGTCTACAAGAGACCCACCTCAAAACAAGAGACACATACAGACTGAAAGTGAAGGGCTGGAAAAAAATATTTCATGCAAAAGGAGACCAAAAGAAAGCAGGAGTCGCAATACTCATATCAGATAAAATAGACTTTCAAATAAAGGATGTGAAAAGAGACAAAGAAGGACACTACATAATGATCAAAGGATCAATCCAAGAAGAAGATATAACAATTATAAATATATATGCACCCAACATAGGAGCACCGCAATATGTACGGCAAACACTAACGAGTATGAAAGAGGAAATTAATAGTAACACAATAATAGTGGGAGACTTTAATACCCCACTCACAACTATGGATAGATCAACTAAACAGATAATTAACAAGGAAACACAAACCTTAAATGACACAATGGACCAGCTAGACCTAATTGATATCTATAGGACATTTCACCCCAAAACAATCAACTTCACCTTTTTCTCAAGTGCACACAGAACCTTCTCCAGAATAGATCACATCCTGGGCCATAAATCTGGTCTTGGAAAATTCAAAAAAATTGAAATCATTCCAGTCATCTTTTCTGACCACAGTGCAGTAAGATTAGATCTCAATTACAGGAAAAAAATTGTTAAAAATTCAAACATATGGAGGCTAAATAACACGCTTCTGAATAACCAACAAATCATAGAAGAAATCAAAAAAGAAATCAAAATATGTATAGAAATGAATGAAAATGAAAACACAACAATGCAAAACCTATGGGACACTGTAAAAGCAGTGCTTAGGGGAAGGTTCATAGCATTACAGGCTTATATCAAGAAACAAGAAAAAAACCAAATAAATAACCTAACTCTACACCTAAAGCAATTAGAGAAGGAAGAAATGAAGAACCCCAGGGTTAGCAGAAGGAAAGAAATCTTAAAAATCAGGGCAGAAATAAATGCAAAAGAAACTAAAGAGACCATAGCAAAAATCAACAAAGCTAAAAGCTGGTTTTTTGAAAAAATAAACAAAATTGACAAACCATTAGCAAGACTCATTAAGAAGCAAAGAGAGAAGAACCAAATTAACAAAATTAGAAATGAAAATGGAGAGATCACAACAGACAACACTGAAATACAAAGGATCATAAGAGACTACTACCAGCATCTCTATGCCAATAAAATGGACAACTTGGATGAAATGGACAAATTCTTAGAAAAGTATAACCTTCCAAAACTGAACCAGGAAGAAATAGAAGATCTTAACAGACCCATCACAAGCAAGGAAATCGAAACTGTAATCAAAAATCTTCCAGCAAACAAAAGCCCAGGACCAGATGGCTTCACAGCTGAATTCTACCAAAAATTTAGAGAAGAGCTAACACCTATCTTACTCAAACTCTTCCAGAAAATTGCAGATGAAGATAAGCTTCCAAACTCATTCTATGAGGCCACCATCACCCTTATTCCAAAACCAGACAAAGATGCCACAAAAAAAGAAAACTACAGACCAATATCACTGATGAACATAGATGCAAAAATCCTTAACAAAATTCTAGCAAACAGAATCCAACAACATATTAAAAAAATCATACACCACGACCAAGTGGGCTTTACCCCAGGAATGCAAGGATTCTTTAATATCCGCACATCAATCAATGTAATACACCACATTAACAAATTGAAAGATAAAAACCATATGATTATCTCAATAGATGCAGAGAAAGCCTTTGACAAAATTCAACACTCATTTATGATTAAAACTCTCCAAAAAGCAGGAATAGAAGGAACATACCTCAACATAATAAAAGCTATATATGACAAACCCACAGCAAGCATCACCCTCAATGGTGAAAAATTGAAAGCATTTCCCCTGAAATCAGGAACAAGACAAGGGTGCCCACTCTCACCACTACTATTCAACATAGTGTTGGAAGTTTTGGCCACAGCAATCAGAGCAGAAAAAGAAGTAAAAGGAATCCAGATAGGAAAAGAAGAAGTGAAACTCTCACTGTTTGCAGATGACATGATCCTCTACATAGAAAACCCTAAAGACTCTACCAGAAAATTACTAGAGCTAATCAATGAATATAGTAAAGTTGCAGGATATAAAATTAACACACAGAAATCCCTTGCATTCCTATATACTAACAATGAAAAAACAGAAAGAGAAATTAAGGAAACAATACCATTCACCATTGCAACAAAAAGAATAAAATACTTAGGAGTATATGTACCTAAAGAAACAAAAGACCTATACATAGAAAACTATAAAACACTGATGAAAGAAATCAAAGAGGACACAAACAGATGGAGAAACATACCGTGTTCATGGATTGGAAGAATCAATATTGTCAAAATGGCTATTCTACCCAAAGCAATCTATAGATTCAGTGCAATCCCTATCAAGCTACCAATGGTATTTCTCACAGAACTAGAACAAATAATTTCACAATTTGTATGGAAATACAAAAAACCTCGAATAGCCAAAGTAATCCTGAGAAAGAAGAATGGAACTGGAGGAATCAACCTGCCTGACTTCAGACTCTACTACAAAGCCACAGTCATCTAGACAGTATGGTACTGGCACAAAGACAGAAATATAGATCAATGGAACAGAATAGAAAGCCCAGAGATAAATCCACGAACCTATGGACACCTTATCTTTGACAAAGGAGGCAAGGATATACAATGGAAAAAAGACAACCTCTTTAACAAGCGGTGCTGGGAAAACTGGTCAAGCACTTGTAAAAGAATGAAACTAGAACACTTTCTAACACCATACACAAGAATAAACTCAAAATGGATTAAAGATCTAAATGTCAGACCAGAAACTATAAAACTCCTAGAGGAGAATATAGGCAAAACACTCTCCGACATAAATCACAGCAAGATCCTCTATGACCCACCTCCCAGAATATTGGAAATGAAAGCAAAAATAAATAAATGGGACCTAATGAAACTTAAAAGCTTTTGCACAACAAAGGAAACTATAAGTAAGGTGAAAAGACAGCCCTCAGATTGGGAGAAAATAATAGCAAATGGAGCAACAGACAAAGGATTAATCTGAAAAATATACAAGCAACTCCTGAAGCTCAATTCCAGAAAAATAAATGACCCAATTCAAAAATGGGCCAAAGAACTAAACAGACATTTCTCCAAAGAAGACATACAGATGGCTAACAAACACATGAAAAGATGCTCAGCATCACTCATTATTAGAGAAATGCAAATCAAAACCACAATGAGGTACCATTACACGCCAGTCAGGATGGCTGCTATCCAAAAGTCTACAAGCAATAAATGCTGGAGAGGGTGTGGAGAAAAGGGAACCCTCTTACACTGTTGGTGGGAATGCAAGCTAGTACAGCCGCTATGGAAAACAGTGTGGAGATTTCCTAAAAAACTGGAATTAGAACTGCCATATGACCCAGCAATCCCACTTCTGGGCATACACACTGAGGAAACCAGATCTGAAAGAGACACGTGCACCCCAATGTTCATCGCAGCACTGTTTATAATAGCCAGGACATGGAAGCAACCTAGATGCCCATCAGCAGACGAATGGATAAGGAAGCTGTGGTACATATACACCATGGAATATTACTCAGCCGTTAAAAAGAATTCATTTGAACCAGTCCTAATGAGATGGATGAAACTGGAGCCCCTTATACAGAGTGAAGTAAGCCAGAAAGATAAAGAACATTACAGCATACTAACACATATATATGGAATTTAGAAAGATGGTAACGATAACCCTATAGGCAAAACAGAAAAAGAGACACAGAAGTACAGAACAGACTATTGAACTCTGTGGGAGAATGTGAGGGTGGGATATTTCAAAAGAACAGCATGTATACTATCTACGGTGAAACAGATCCCTAGCCCAGGTGGGATGCATGAGACAAGTGCTCGGGCCTGGTGCACTGGGAAGACCCAGAGGAATCGGGTGGAGAGGGAGGTGGGAGGGGGAATCGGGATGGGGAATACGTGTAAATCTATGGCTGATTCATATCAATGTATGACAAAACCCACTGAAATGTTGTGAAGTAATTAGCCTCCAACTAATAAAAAATTAAAAAAAAAAAAAAAGAATACTGGAGTGGGTTGCTCTGCCCTCCTCCAGGGGATCTTCCTGACCTAGGGATCGAACCCACATCTCTTGTGTCTCCTGCATTGGCAAGCAGGTTCTTTACCACTAGTGCCATCCCTGGGAAGCCCTCGTTTACCTATAAGGAGGATTAATGTGAAGATAACATGTTATATTGCAAGTGAAAATAATTTTGAACAGATGTTGTGTCAGGTGAAATTAAGGCTGAATTGTTGCTATTGGTTCCCTGTTAAAGAAAAAGCACTCTCTTAGCATCTAGAAATATTATGATGTACTGTGTTTTACACCTGGAGCTAACATAATATTCAATGTCAACTATGCTTCAGTAAAAAATAAAAAGGAAAAAAAACAATGATGACAGTGAAGAGCAGAAGCATGTTATTTTCAGCTGATCTAAGATGGTTTCATAAACTTTTGTGTCTCTGAACCTAACTGATGATTGACTTTGTAAAACTCACAAGATTTTATTAGTTCTCCTTTTCATCCCGCAGATTATTTCTAAAGGACTAGGGTATTTCCTCTAGAACTGTTTAATTCTGGAATCTTGTTCAGTTTCTTTACTGACAGAATACAGATCTCCTCTAAGTATTTATAAAAAGGATCTTTTTTTGTTGTTGTCAAAGTGAGAATCTTTATTTGTTGAAATTCATAATACAAATTCCTTCAGCCCAATACAACACCATTTCATCTTTTTTTCTTAGTTTCAGTACCAGGATCCTCTTGGACAAGGATCAGAGCATTTTCCTGTAAAGGGCCAGATAGTAAATATTTTTTAGGCTTTATGGGCCGTAAGTTCTCAGTCACAACTATTCTACTCTGGCGCTGTAGTGCAAAACTACCTCTAGACCGTGTGTAAACGGTTGGGCATGGCTGTATTTCAATCACACTTTACTCACAAAAGTAGGCAACTGGCCAGACTTGGCTGTCAGGCAGTAGCTTCCTAACCCCTGATTCAGTACATGGCTACTTAAAATGTGCTCTGCAGGCTGAGTGTCAGCGTCACTTGGGTGGGAGCTTAGTAGAGATGCAGAATCTTAGACTCCACCGAGACCTACTGTCTGGATTGGAATATTTTTTTTTAAGAGAGAGGTTTATTTCTCACTTACTTCCCCGAATGTGTTTAGATGAATGTTCTGGTTTCTCGACCGTTGCGGACTCTCCAGAGAACAAGGACGAGAATACGGAGGGTGTCCTGGAGACTTTAGTTATGTATTTTTGGCTGCCTGCGGCCTTTCTCTAGTTGCGGTGTGCGGGCTGCTCACTGCAGTGACTTCGCTTGTTGTGGAGCGCAGGCTGTAGGTGCGCACGGGCTTCGTTGCTCTGCGGCACGTGAAATCTTCCCAAACCAGAGATCGAACTGGTGTTCCCTGCATTGGCGGGCAGGCTCCGAACCACCAGACCACCAGGGGAATCCCTGGATCTGCATTTTAGCCAGAATTCCAGGTGATACCCAGGCATGCGCGCGTTTGAGAACTGAGTCTGTGGATGAGTCGCACAAAGGAGACATCTGGAAGCATGTTGTAGCGCGCCTGCTGGGGTGGGCTGCCTTCTCAGAATGCAGCTCGCGGGCCTTTTCCAGTCTCTCCTTCCTTTGCCAGTTTTCTTCCCCTGGTACGTTCTCACCCACTAGCTGCCTGCTCTGCTCCGGCTGTCAGCTTGCCTCTCCACCTCCTCAGCCTAGCAACTGCTCATTCCCCAGCTTCTCTATGTCCTCAAGGGAGGGAGGGTGTTGGGAACTCATCCGATGGAAAGGGGGTTTCGTTCGCTTGCAGCACTGCTCACTGTGACTTGGAGGTGTGATTTGTAGATTTACCCAGCGCCCCTGCCCCCCACCCCCTCTTCTATGCCCGCCTCTCCTTTCAAGAGTCGATGTAAATGGAAAAGGAAGCTTCAGGAGCTGAGGTGGTTTCCCTTCCATGTTGTGATGCTAAAGAGCCAACACTCATGATGAACACTTCTCAGTCACATAATAATGGTAACAGCAAGAAAAAAATCCTAAAGAGTACCAGGGAGCAAAGCAATTGAGCTGTTCCAGCATTTTCTTAAATGGAGCCCGAAGGCCTTAATTATGATGTATGTGTCTTCAGGTAAGACTTTCAAGTAATTTGGAATAGGCAGTTATGTAATTTTCCTGCTGTTCTCTTCTCCCCTTTCTCTTTTATCTTTCTTTATTAATATAGACACCCATTGGAATGAAAGGGCCCACACGCAATTTTGCATTGATTCAAGTGGGTGCAAGTTGATTATTCAGCCCAGAAATCTGATTAACACTCTCCCCCCCCTTGACTAGCCCGCTCAGCTGCATTCGCTTTTCTGGGGTGAAAGACGCCCTGTGCTGGCTCCTGCCCATCCCATACTTAATACATACAGTGACAGACAACTTATCTACCTGGGGCCTGGTAGCCCTTACATAGTAAGTCTTTGATGTGTATTTATTGAAAGCATGCCTTTTCTTCCAGGGCAGTACCTGACACCTGGTAATGGACCTTACTGAAATCTGTAATGTCCACCTGTTAATCTTTCTACTGTCGTGTGATACCCTAGAATCCAGACAGTGTAGCAGGAATGGAAAGCCTCTTAACCACTAATAATACTCCAGGGTTCATGGTAGAAATTTAGGGTATATGGGGTTTTCCAGTGATGAGCATTTTCAGAAACTTGGAACTATCAGTTTCAAAGTGAGTCCTGGTTACACACAGGAGGCTATTATGCATGGGTCATCAGGAAAGATGTTGAAAGCAGCTCTGATATCCTATTAGTCCCACTGAAGTGGAGCAATGCAAAAATCCCTCCATTTGTCAGGGGCCCTAGTACAATCGGAAGCATGGCTCTGGTAAACACATAAATTAGTGGTGGTTCCCTGCAGAGTTAGCAGTAGAGTCCCCATAGTCACCTTTCACTTTCTCCTTGATAAGAGGTGTTCAGGCTTCTCACCAAAGCCTCTAATGCAAACCCAGGATTGCCAGCTATGCTTCTTGGTGTAAACAGTGCATTAATGGTGTGAAAAATTGCAACTCACAAGCCCTTCCTTGAGCAACTGCGGTGACAAACAGGCTGCTTCTGCTGCCACTGGGGCAGGTCTCCTGGCAGAGTATACAACGGAGAACCAGGGAGCCTGGTTCACCTCGAATGCATGGAAATTAGCATTCTGTTCAGATTGCTGTGGTCATCAGCCTGAATACTTACTTGGAGCCCTGCTGTTTCAGGCAGTTACCGAGGCCAATAGATCTGGGAGAGAGAGGAGCCAGAACAACATCTCAGCTACTCTGCAAGATCAAACCTGAAAGAGAGGTGAAAAACAGCACACTGTATTTTTCTGTTCCTCTGATTGATAATGACAACACAGCATTGTTTATGGGTGGATGCCACAGAAGTTGCCTTTCCGGATGGTGGACTGAGAAATGTGAAATCATTTTATGAAATTCAAGTGTTAAACACAAAGGCATGAAGGATGCACTTCTGGTGAACACTGGATTTGCTCCTGGAAGAATAGAAGGGTCTGGGCAGACAAGGAGAGGAGAAAACAGCGTGCTGAAGAGACCAGCATGTACATGTAAGCTGACAGCAGGTTCTATCTGGAATGTCATGTGCAAGCATTGGAGTGGAGGAAGCTACCAGGGTGGTTTAAATCCATTTCAAAACAGGTCACGATAACTTGCAGCACCCACCTCTACAGGTATGGGAAGACATACCTGTAACTGAACCAGAGCGTTTGTTTCAGTCTGTTGACCTCCCTCAGATAGCATCGAACTTCCCCCATTCTCTTACTCTCCCATTTGCTAGCCAACACCCTTCTATGGACACCTTTTAATTCAGATCCATTCAATTACTCAATAGATACTTAACGAACCCTTGCCACATGTCAGACACTGGGATACAGATAAATAAGATGGGCACTGCCCTCAATGTCTGGTAGGATGAGACAAACACAGGCAGGAAAAGGGTGTTATGGATGGAGCCTGTGTATGGGTGTATAGTTGGGGAAGAAGGGAGAAGGGAGTGGGTCCCCTCTGAGAAGGGAGTAGGATGGAGGCGGAGCAGGAGCTTCCTCAAGCAGGTCTTCTCGAGGCCTAGAGAGGGTTATGGCTCTGCAGGGAACTTTGCATATTCCTGAGCTAATCTATTGCATCCAGTCTAGAAGGGAATCTTGTTTTCCTTATTTCCAAATCAGTACTGGGTTTCATGCCAGGCACCGTGCTAGGAAGTGTGGATTTAGGAACTTACAGTCTAGTCTGGTGGCAGACATACCATTAGTTCCCTGGAGGCTCAGCGGTAAAGAATCTGCCTGCAATTCAGGAGACACAGGTTCCATCCCTGGGTTTGGAAGCTTCCCTGAAGGAGGAAATGGCAACCCACTCCAGTATCCTTGCCTGAGAAATCCCATGGACCGAGGAGCCCAGTGGGTTACAGTCCATGGGGTTGGAAAGAGTTGGATATGACTGAGCTTGCCTGCACACATGCACAGAAGCCCAGTCCAGAAAAAAATTAGGTGGCCTTCACACGTGGTACTGTCTTGAAATATGTCTAGAATTCTTTGCCCCAGACCTCCTCTTCCACTTCATGGGACTAACTAGGACCCTGATCTCATGGTTGGGTCAAGTTGTTACTTGCTCTGCTAGTCATTACTAAGCCCCTGGGAGGGCTGCACTTCCTAGGTGCAGTCACATGATCTGTCTTGGCCCAGGAGAAGTAAGCAGAGTGACAGGTGATATACAGGTGGACAGAATGCTACTGTTAGCCTCTCAGTGCTCCCCTTAACATTTGATGCCATTGGAGGAGATGACTGTCTTATCTCCTGGGTCCCTGTGTTATCATGATTAGGGGAGGCCCTTGGTAAACTGCAGTGGACAGCTAGGGTTAGCAAGGAATAAACTTTTGTTGTTTTAATTCTCCGAGATTGTGGGTTGTTAATTAACCACAGCAGAACCCAGGGTGCTTTGTGGCACATTTTTTTGGGGAGGCCACCAAATTCCACTAAATAGGTTAGGTCTCTCATCTGCATGCGTGATTGTTCCCTGCACACACTCCTTCATTTAAAAAAAAAAATCATGCTTTATTATATGTTTAACAGGTTAGGCTATAAAAGGAGGAGAACCATACTTGTTTATTATCCTATCTCTAGAGCCTAGAACAATGATAACACATATGAAATAAGTACTTTTTGAATGAATGAATGAGTGAACAAATGAACTGGGGATTGCTGTATGGAATCATAACATTTTTGAAGAGACTCAGCTCTTCATGTAAATACAGAACAGCTTAAAGTCCCGGGAGCCTGTCAGTAATTTCAAAGCATTTTTTTCCTCCTCCACCCCTATTCTACCACCAACAAGCTTAAGGTCAAATCATTCTGATTCCAATAGGACAAATTATACCTCCCAAAGGAATCAGTTTTGCATGTTCTGTTTGTTGGGAGCACAGATTTTCCCTTCACCGACCCAGAATTTGCCGCCTTGCCTTTGCCTGCGTTGGAGGAAGTACAGTTTCCCGCAGGATGTTGCCCTTGGGCCCCCAGTTAGACCGTGAGCCTCTGATGTGGACAGTAGCTCACAGACTCTGGACCAACACATATCTCCCGAAAACATCTTTGATGAAGCAGCTCCCCTCCCTGCACAAACACAACAATTAACTAAAGCAGGTAAAATTGTGTCTTGGGAAGATAATGAGGTTTGCTTCCCTGCCTGTATAATTTTGCCTGTGTGTGTCTGGGATCCTGGCTTGGATCTCATCCAGCCCACCCCAGGGGAAACATAGCCGGTATCCTCCACGGCACTTTAATGAAGCGCCCGCCTGTGCTAAGAAAACATCAAAGTTGCTCCAGCTTCAAAACAAGTTAAATTTTGGCAGCTGCAATTTGGGGGGCAGCATAGGGAACTAATGACAAGAGCAGAAGAACCCCTACCATTGTGTGTCATGTGTATCCCTGAGCGTGGAGTTTTAGCATGTCTATTTCTTTTTTTTTTTTTTTCATTTATTTTTATTAGTTGGAGGCTAACTACTTCACAATATTGTAGTGGTTTTTGTCATACATTGACATGAATCAGCCATGGATTTACATGTGTTCCCCATCCCGATCCCCCCTCCCACCTCCCTCCTCACCCCATCCCTCTGAGTCTTCCCAGTGCACCAGGCCTGAGCACTTGTTTCATGCATCCAGCCTGGGCTGGTGATCTGTTTCACCCTACATAATATACATGTTTCGATGCTGTTCTCTCGAAACATCCCACCCTCGCCTTCTCCCACAGAGTCCAAGTCTGTTCTGTACATCTGTGTCTCTTTTTCTGTTTTGCATATAGGGTTATCGTTACCATCTTTTTAAATTCCATATATATGTGTTAGTATACTGTATTGGTCTTTATCTTTCTGGCTTACTTCACTCTGTATAATGGGCTCCAGTTTCATCCATCTCGTTAGAACTGGTTCAAATGAATTCTTTTTAATGGCTGAGTAATATTCCATGGTGTATATGTACCACAGCTTCCTTATCCATTTGTCTGCTGATGGGCCTCTAGGTTGCTTCCATGTCCTGGCTATTATAAATAGTGCTGCGATGAACATTGGGGTGCACGTGTCTCTTTCAGATCTGGTTTCCTTGGTGTGTATGCCCAGAGGTGGGATTGCTGGGTCATATGGCAGTTCTAATTCCAGTTTTTTAAGGAATCTCCACACTGTTCTCCATAGCGGCTGTACTAGTTTGCATTCCCACCAACAGTGTAAGAGGGTTCCCTTTTCTCCACACCCTCTCCAGCATTTATTGCTTGTAGACTTTTGGATAGCAGCCATCCTGACTGGCGTGTAATGGTACCTATCATTGTGGTTTTAGCATGTCTATTTCATACGCGATCTCTGCATTTAGTCTAGGACATAGGAGACGCTAGTGGTAAAGAACCCACCTGCCAACGTGGGAGTCATAAGAGATGTGGGTTTGATCCCTGGGTCGACAAGATACCCCGGAGAAGGGCATGGCAACCCACTCCAGTATTCTTGTCTGGAGAATCCTATGGACAGAGAGGAACCTGGCGGGCTGCAGTCCATGGGGTTGCAAAGAGTTGGACATGACTGAGGTGACAGCACGCAGCACTTGGGAGGCGCAGGGGACAGGCAAGCTGGAAGGTCCTTCTACACTGGCTGGTGGTCCAGAGGCCTGTGTTCCTTGAGACCGGGCAGGCTGGGATGTGATGCAGCAAATGCCAAGGCCCCCACCAATCACTTCCAGCCCCTCTCACCTGTTCTTGTCCTGGCACCTCCACCCATCACTTCCAGCCCTTCTCACCTGTTTTGTCCTGGCACCCCCACGCATCACTTCCAGCCCCTCTCACCTGTCCTTGTCCTGGCCTCCAGCCGACTGGCAGTCTCTCCTGCCTTGGGTGTAGACCTGTTTCCAGCACCCCCTCTGAAGCCCGCTGAGCACTCATGCACAGGGGCATTGCCTGCATGGTTGAGGCAGTTATGGTCCGTGCTCACTGCCTCCTCTCTCGTTAACGCTTGCTTCCCGTCCATCCGTCTTGTTGCTAGCTTTTATTTCCCTGACTGTTTGGGATTGCCTGTGTTCTACCATCGTAGGACTACTCATCCTTATTTTCCAGTGACAAGGACAGTTTCCTTTGTACAATTAGGGGCAAGCAAGTATAAGTAACATGATTTATAGAGCAGAGTTCCCAGTGAGGGAAAAAAAGCTCTGTAACCTCTGTAATGTTCATCTAGGGATACATACAGTCACAAAATTAGGAAATGCAGAAGGTAGGTTGTCCATTTCAATGTTATTTGTCTTCAGCTTGGAAGGACGACTCTGCTATATTGAAGAACTTACTATGAAGCTGTGTTAGCATGCTAGCAAATCCATTTTGGCACATGTGCAGTGGGGGGGTAAAAGCATCATGCTAAGGAAGGATGTCTGTTCAAGCCCTAGTAGACCTGTATGTTTCCAGAGGTCCTATGGCCAGAGACAGCGGCTTCGTCCTGAACATTATTGCTCAGAAAGGAGCTAGAGCAGGGGCAGGTATATGAATGATCATAGGCATTGAGACAGTGCACACAGTGTGCTTAAGAAATCCAAGCCATATGCCTGGTCAGTATCTTTTGGTTATATCTCAAATCAGTTTTTGAGTTCAGTTGATTGGAGGCTTCTGTTCAGAGTGTATTTGTGGTTCTGAGCCTGATCCCCTTGAACCACTCAGTCAGCAATTCAATCTGTTTTTAAGCCAGTGGAGAGCAAAGGGCCAGCACATCTTATTTGTCTTCTTTTCCCAGTCCTTGGAAGGATGCTGCACACAGAGGCACTCTGTGTTTGTTGAAATGACTGAACTTCTGAATGGAGAAGGACTAATGAGCACCTACTGGGCATGCTAGGCCCTGATAATACAGCAATGAATAGAACCCTCTTTGCCCTCAGGAATCCATATTCAAGTCTTTCTTCATGAATAATGAGTGTAGAAGACGATCTGGACGATATAACACTGAATTGCCCGAGTTCATGATTAATGACTTGAAGGAGGTTTGTGGTACATTTTTGGCCATCTTTTCTTCTGCACATATCCTTAACCTGCTGGGAGAATGGAGAGATAGGTCTCCAGCATCCACTTGGACATGGCATGGAAACCTGAAACCAACGCCTCATTTTCCCTTCTCTTGATCACTAGATGGCTCATGTTGACTCAGAGCAAAGCACCCATTGATCAAGCTGGTCCCTCTTAGAGACATGCTCATTCCCTAATTTGGGGTTGATGGCTGGGATCATCTCACAAACACACCATGGGTCATGCCTGCAGTCTAAGATGTTGTCCAATAGCTCTCAGGTCTAACTCTGTCACCTTAGTGAAAGTGAGGCTGTAACAGAAGGCACCTGGGAAGTTCTGAGTGGTCCCTCCTCATGCTCCCTCTTAGCATCTGTACATCTCTTTTCCATAGAACTTGTTCCTGCAGAGTGATCATTTATTGCTGTGTCTTCTTCACTTGGCTGTGAGCTCCTTGAAGATCCAGACTGCTGTATGTGCCATTGACCCTGAATCACCTGCCAGGGGAGCTCAGAGCCGTGATGCTAAGGGGGGAAGTGTTCCCTGGCAGAAGCAAGGCAGTTAAAACCTCTGGCTTCCAGACGTGAAAGAGACATGTGTACCCCAGTTTTCATCGCAGCACTGTTTATAATAGCTAGGACATGGAAGCAACCTAGATGTCCATTGGCAGAGGAATGGATAAGAAAGCTGTGGTACATATACACAATGGAATATTACTCAGCTATTAAAAAGAATGCATTTGAATCAGTTCTAATGAGGTGGATGAAACTGGAGCCCATTATACAGAGTAAAGTAAGTCAGAAAAAAACCAATATGGTATATTAACGCATATATATGGAATTTAGAAAGATGGTAACAACGACCCTATACACGAGACAGCGAGACACAGATATGAAGAAAAGACTTTTGGACTCTCTGGGAGAAAGCGAGAGTGGGATGATTTGAGAGAATAGCATTGAAACATGTATATTACCATATGTAAAATAGATGACCAGTCCGAGTTCGATGCATGAAGCAGGGCAGTGAAAGTTGGTACAGCCCAGAGGGATGGGGTGGGGAGGGAGGTGGGAGGGGGGTTTGGGATGGGGAACACATGTACACCCATGGCTGATTCATGTCGATGTATGGCAAAAACCACCACAATATTGTAAGGTAGTTAGCCTCCAATTAAAAGCCAAACAACCAAACAAACAAACTTCTGGCTTCCATTTTCTGTTTTGGGGTTGCTCCAAGCTTAAAGGACATATCTGTTTTGGTCACACCTTCTGTGCTGCTAATTTCCTGAGGTAAGCCTAAGAGTCCTCTTTGCCCTATACTTTTGAAAAGTCAAACAGGAACCAGAGTGGGTCCTGGGAAAATCAGACAGGAAGAGAGGCTCATGCAGGGCCGCTCATCGCAGTGGCAGGGGTACCAGTCACGTGAAATGTAATGTGAATGGTGTGCCCTGGAGCTGCTTCTGTGAACACTTGCCTCCCCCATCTCAGTGGTCACTCCTGTGCAAAGGGGCTGCCAGGTCTCCAAGATTAGAGAGAGGATGGGGACTTAGAACCATAGCCTTGGCAGTGTTTGCAGCAACCTGCAGTGTATTGGATGGGTGACTATGCCTCAGGGCTCTGCAGTGGGGACAGTCAACAGGAAAAACGCAAATCTAGGCATACTTTACCATCACTTACAGTCATTGTCTTGATATCTTTTTTATCTTGTTATCAGCCTTAGGCAGCCAGCCCATGGTAGATCTTCAACAAGTGATGGGGAAGGACTCGCTGGATGACCACAGCTCATCCTACATAATTCCTCTTACATAGTTATACACGGTAAGAATCATCAGTAAGGTAAGAAGACTTAAGGATACATTCAGATATTTCATGCCTACTGATGGACTGGGTTTTCTGCTTTTGCTCTCACATATTGCATTTTCTTGACAAAGGTCCATATAGTCAAAGCTATGGTTTTTCCAGTAGTCATGTAGGGATGTGAGAGTTAGACCGTAAAAAGGAGGCTGAGCACCGAAAAATTGTTGCTTTCGAACTATGGTGCTGGAGAAGACTTTTACAGAGACTCTTGGACAGCAAGATCAAACTAGTCAATTGTAAAGGAAATCGACCCTGGAAGGTTTGGAAGGACTGATGCTGAAGCTGACGTTCCAACACTTTGGCCACCTGATGCCAAGAGCCAGCTCACTGGAAAAGACCCTGATGCTGAGAAAGACTGAAGGCAAGAGGAGAAGGGGACAACAGAGGATGAGATGGTTGGATGGCATCGCTGACTCAAAGGACATAAGTTTGAGTAAGCTCAGGGAGATGGTGAAGGACAGGGAAACCTGGTGTGCTGCAGTTCAGGGGGTCACAGAGTCAGACACGACTTAGTGACTGAACAACAAGTCCCATTTTAAGCATTTTAAAAAGAACATAAACTTTAGAATCATTTTCAGATTCTGGCTTTATAACTTGTATGGCCTTGCACAAGTTCTGAGCCACATTTTCCTCATCTGAAAAATGGAGATAATGTTACTTAGCATAGATGCTTGCATGCTAAGTCACTTCAGTTGCGTCCATACCTCTTGTGACCCTATGGACTGTAGCCCTCCAGGCTGCTCTGTCCATGGAATTCTCCAGGCAAGAATACAGGAGTGGGTGGTCATGCCCTCCTCCAGGAGATCTTCCCGATTCAGGGATCGAACCTGTGTCTCTTATGTCTCCTTCATTGGCAGGCGGAATATTTACCACTAGTACCACCTGGGAAGCCCAGCATGAGTTGCTTTGTAGTTATTATTATGCTTATTATTATCTGTCCTCAAAACCTGCATCTTTGCCTCCTTTGTGTCCAGCACCTAGTTATCCTTTCCCACTGTGTTTGATTTCTCACAGACTTTTGGTATGACTGTGGTATGCCACTGAATTTCTAGTTTTCCTCCTGACATTCTGGATCTGTACTGTCCAGTATGGTAGCCACTAACCAGCTGTAGATGGTTAAACTTTGAATTAATTAAATCAAGAGTTAAGCGCTAGGCATCCTTCAAGTGCTCAATGGACACATACAGTTCGTAACTACCACGTTGGACAGCACAGCTCTGACATATTCCATTACTGCAGAAAGTTCTATAGTTCTGTAATGCCCTAGATACTGTTCTCTCTGACATCGGGACCATCACAGATTGAGCCCCCCAGGAAACAGACTCTGTGGCAGAGATTTCCATTCGGGAAATTGACTGGGGAGTGGCCTTGGGAACCAGTCCGGGAGTGAGGGATGTAAGATCAAGCAAAGGGCAAGGCTGAACTCTGAAGCAGCCAGAGGGGGCCTCGGTGTGTCTCAGGGAGAGCTCTGAACCTGCGATGGCTCTTCAGAAATACCTGAAATGGAGGGAAGCGTGCCACATCTCTGTCCCCTTCTCCCACAGTCATTGGATACTGGCTGACCCACGCGCCTCCTGAGGAAGAGGCATGTCCTTGGGGAATCAGATTTCTTCTAATAAGGGGGAGCCCCAGGGAAGGGACTCAGCTGTGAGCTGTCAGATGCCAGCACTGCTAGCAGCTGAGGAGCAAGTGTCCCCCGTCCCGAAGGAGCAGTGGGCTGGCTCAGCAGTGTCCCCTGCGCGGCCCTGTTGGAGCTTTGATGCCCTCTCACATTGTAGATCTTTGCTCGGGGTGTCTGGCTCATCAGCTCCTTTCTGTGGCTCTTCCTGTCCAGTGTAACACATCTGATGGGCACATAAATGAGAGCGTTTTTCTGAGATTCAACATTGTTTCTATCTTTCAAACAATGGCACTAAAAAAGCCTAAAGCAAGCGATTTTGGAGCCATATATATGTTATCTCTTCAGGTCTTAATCTTCTCACCTTTAAAATGAAAAGAAAAGGTGGAGTGAATGGAGAACAACCGTGCAGCTAGGCTGGCATCCGCTGTCGTCTTCTGCAGTCCACTGTGCACTGCTGAGCACAACAGTTGTCTTTGGGTCACTCTGATTATAAGTAATAGAAAGCAACTCAAGTTAATCTAAGCAAGAAGGAAATTTATGAGAAGGACACTAGTGTATCTCATGAAATCCAAGGGCAATCCGGCTGGAGTCCCATCCATGGTCTTATACCAACTGTCATGTTAGGTAGAACCACTCCTCCCCCCACCAGCATACTCACATGTGGAAAGACCCCTGTTAGTACTGGACTCTTGGCTACTTCCCACCCCTTCACTCACTCCTCCTGGGGGAAGGGCGACTTCTCTAATTGGAGAATTTGGAAGAATAAATTGGGCATATTTGGCTTACCCTCTTTTGGGGATCTGTCTGCTTGCTGAGAATATACATTTTGCTCTGCTTCTTCATCCTGTGTGTTTTAAGATGCCTGAAAGGTGCTTTAGGGAAGTGCTATGGTGGTCCAGCACTGACTGACAGGAAGGGTAGTTCTGCCTAACCTGAAGTTAGGAACTGGGAAGCCAACTTGGTCATATACCTAAAGCTGTGGTCGCTAAACTGTATCATAGATAAAGGGGTGTTTTGATTTCAGTGTATATCCCATGTCTCCTCCTTGACTCAGAACTCAGGCAGGGAAGATGGATCTTTGTATTGGGCCTTTTCCAACTCCATTGCATCTCTCTTCTTTCCATTTACTTCAGTTAAGCTTTTTCTGATTTTTTCATGAACATGGAAGACGAATGGATTCACATTCTTCAATTCCAAAGCCACTTGCAAACACTGACTGGTAGCCTTTCAATCTCAATTCCAAATTCATGAGATAAGAATATCTGATTGACTTAACTTTGGTCAGATGCTCATCTTTGGTTGAGAAAACTGGGCACGACTAGGGAAGGTGAGTAGGTAAGCTTCCATATTATCAGTTCAGTTCAGTCGCTCAGTCATGTCTGACTCTGCGACCCCATGGACTGCAGCACACCAGGCTTCCCTGTATATCACCAACTCCCAGCTCTTGCTCAAACTCATGTCCATCGAATCGGTGGTGCCAACCAACCATCTCATCCTCTGTCATCCTTTTCTCCTGCCGACAGAAGATGAGATGGTTGGATGGCATTACAACATTAAAAGCTCATATATTATAGAAACGACTTTTCTGGGTGGCAAACTAGCTGTCAGAGAGTGAGTTGTGACTTCCAAAAGCAGTCTTTTTTTCTTGTCCATTTATTTTTATTAGTTGGAGGCTAATTACTTTACAATATTGTAGTGGTTTTTTGCCATACATTGACATGAATCAGCCATGGATTTACATGTGTTCCCCATCCCGATCCCCCCTCCCACCTCCCTCTCCACCCGATCCCTCTGGGTCTTCCCAGTGCACCAGCCCTGAGTACTTGTCTCATGCATCCAACCTGGGCTGGTGATCTGTTTCACCCTTGATAATATACATGTTTCGATGCTATTCTTTCGAAACATCCCACCCTCGCCTTCTCCCACAGAGTCCAAAGTCTATTCTGTACATCTGTGTCTCTTTTTCTGTTTCGCATATAGGGTTATCATTTATAATAGCCAGGACATGGAAGCAACCTAGATGTCCATCAGCAGACGAATGGATAAGGAAGCTGTGGTACATATACACCATGGAATATTACTCAGCCATTAAGACGAATTCATTTGAATCAGTTCTAATGAGATGGATGAAACTAGAGCCCATTATACAGAGTGAAGTAAGCCAGAAAGATAAAGACCAATACAGTATACTAACGCATATACATGGACTTTAGAAAGATGGTAACGATAACCAAAGCAGTCTTTTACACAACCATGACAAAGGTTAGGTATTTTGGGCCAATTAAATGTTTTCATTATATTGATTAAAAGGTGGCTTTTAAGTCTGTTCTTGTCATGGTAGTCTTCATGTTTCTGTTGCTATGAATCTATAGTCTTTTGAAACTGAACTTTCAGCTCAGAGCTGTTTACATGCTGAACTCTAGATGGAGCCCTGAGAATCATCTAATTAAATAATTTCTTCAGTCTGTTCCCCCTAAAGGTCACATGCTATTGAAAGTGTTGCTGGGCCATTGTGTGCAAAGGAAAAGATAAAAGGGGAAGGGTCAGTATTTCATGGGACATAGGTCAAGCCAACAGGTAGTACACTGCCATGCAGAAAGCTTTCCCTTTATTTAGAGTCAGATACCACCAAACTTCATACAAATGGTAGCCTTCAATAGCTTTTCAAACCATCAGATAGTCTCTTACTTGAGTTGTGATGCTCCATAATAAAATATATTATCAAACCAGAGCATCCTGTATGCTTTTATTTTGGAGTAACTCATATTTTCTGGAAACCCAGAGCCAGCTCAAAGTAGTTTTCTTTAATAATCATTAAGGTCATCTGACCTATGTCACAGCAAAGGCAGGCTATCGATGATGAGCAACCCTGCTGAGAAATTAATCTTCAATCAACATGTGTATATGTGTCCTCTAGAAGTCACCATTGATATTGTGTGGTTTCTTTTATTGTAGAACCGAGGGGCATGTTACATGTCAAGATGAAATCAATGTGAAATTGATGGGCTGAGAGGAATTTGGTCTTAAGGGCTTTGCAATGGTATAACAATCAGGTTATTCTTTCCCCTGCCTTACTGAACTCTCTTATTTGCAGTAGCAAATTCTCCACGTAAAATTCTATATTTGCTTCCAACATAATTCCTTTTTTTTTTCAAGTGCTCTTAACTTCATCATTATATTTATTTTTGTTTTATTATAACATTGATATATGTTCACTTTTAAAGCTGGTAAAATAAAAGATGAGAAAGATGAAAAATTGTTCATAATCCTACTATTATAACATTTTGAACTGTTTTCTACTAGTTTATTTAAGCTTTCAAAAAATTGAGTTTATTTTATATCTGTAATTTTGTTTCTGCTTTTTCCCTAACTACTATTATAGCAGACATTAATCGTATTGTTATAACTGTCCTTTACACCCATAATTTTTAGTGACTGTGGGACCATTCTCCTTTTGTTGGATATTTTGTTTGGTTTCAATATTTACAAAAGGTTGTATAGCTTTAGAACTGTATGGATGATACTACAATTTGTATATTAGATGTACATTTATATATATGTATATATGTATTTTTTCCCTTCAAATTAATTCCCAGAAGTGGAATTGGAATTATTAGATCAGTGTTTCTTTTTAACATTCTCTTCTTGACTCAGACCCCAAAAGGTTTGCTGGATGCTTGAGAAAGATATGCTTTCTTGGTCTGAGATTTTTTGGGACATATTAAAACATGTTCTCTTCATTTCAGCAACAGTGATTACGGCCCCTTTTGCTTTGGACTGTTTTGAGATGCTTTCATTCTCCCTGGCCCCTACCCACCAACACTCACAGAAACGCACATGATTTCATCATAGAAAATGGGAAGTTTCTTCTGATCTTGTCTTGGCTGAGAAAGAAATCTCCTGGCAGTTTTGAACACTGTAGTTGAAAATACAGGAGTTCTAAGTGATTTTAAGGTGATTCTTTTTTTCTTCTCTTTGGGCATGCTATACACATTTACTACTGAAATCAGTGACCTCAAATGCCTATGGAGTTACTGGGTTTACAGAAAATTCGTTTAGGTATTCCCATGTTATGGAAAAGCCCGAGCAAACTTTTTGTCCAGCCTGGTATAAACCCTGGGCGGGCCCTCATGGGACGAAGGCGGTCATAGTGGGTTTGGAGTCATGATATCTGGCTCAGACTCTGGTGTTCTGTCACCTTTGTGTCTGTTTCACTCCATGTGAAATACTTCATTTGCTCTCTTTGGTCTCATTCAATCCTAATGGTGACCCCCTGGGCTAGCCGTCATCTCTCCCATTATATGGCTGGGAATACTCAGGGTGAGCAGTGACATAAGTGCCTAATGATAGGCTTTAGGAAAATCAGAATTCTGATCCTAGACCTTTGTCATTCCCATTGTCCCGGGCTGTTCTTGTTACCCATGTTTCATTGAATAAGTACATAACCCCTCTGAGTCTTACTCTTTTTTAAGTTGAAGATAATCACACATACCCCACAGGGCTTTTGTGACAATCAGATGAGACAGTTTAAATTGAGTGTGCTACTTAAAGTGGAATATAAGTGTCAGGAATTATGAGTATGCTAATGAAAAAGATGACTAATATTGTTGGTTTTTCTTCCCCCAGGGGGTATTGTTTACTTGCTTGCTCTCTTGATTTTATTTAATTTTGTTACTGAACCAAACTTGGGTCCACTTGGTGGTCTGCTGACGCCAGATGGTGGTGAAGGAAAGTGCATCATTTATTGCAGGGCACCAAGCAGGAGGGAGTCTAGGGCATCTAGTGGTTAAGAGACCTGAACTCCCTGAAAACGTTTTATAAAGACAGGGTGAGGGAGGGGGGTTGCGGAGTGGGTGATCAGCTTGTGGACATTCTTCTGATTGGTTGTTGGTGAGATTATCGGGGGTCAAAATCATCCTCTGTCTGGAGTCTATGTGCTTGTGGGGAGCATACAGTTAACTTCGTCCACCTGGGGGTGAGGGGGTAGGTTTCGGTATTTGTGAACAAGCTCAAAGGACGTGGTTCAGAATATTGTCTGTAGCCCTTGAGGAGGAGCTGAAAGTCTCTGACTTTGTATAATGGCTAAACTATTGTTATTTTGTCTTGCTTGACTGTTTTTCTGCCTAACTGCACTTCCTCACTCCTCTGATTCAATTTATTCTTTGACCAAAGTTTTCCTACAGACAAAAAACAGGTAGAGGACATGGGGATGATCCTGTTCTGGGAAGGTCCCATAGGGCCTTGCTTGGTTACAATTTTATTTTTTAATTGTGTATAGTTGATTTAGGCTCCCCTGGTGGCTCAGTGGTAAAGAATCCACCTGCCAATGCAGGAGACCCGGGTTTGAACTCTGAGTCGGAAAGATCTCCTGGAGAAGGGAATGGCAACCCACTCCGGTATTCTTGCCCGGGAAATCCCATGGACAGAGGAGCCTGGTGGGCTACAGTCCATGGGGTGCAAAGAGTTGGACATGACTCAGTGACTGAACAATGACAACAGTATTTGATTTATAATGTTGTATTAGTTTCAGCTGTATTGCAAAGCGATTCAGTTGTGCATATATTTATGTATATACATGTGTATATTGTTTTTCAAATTCTTTTCCCTCATAGGTTATTATAGGTTATAATGTCTACTTACATTGGCTCATATAGGCTTCTAAAAATTTTGAGATTTAATTTTTTAGTTCCGATTTTACAAGTTTTCATTTTATTTGTTTTCTTTTAAAAATTTTTTCCTCTAGTAAGTTTCAAGGAAATGAGATGCAAAAGCAGTTAATAATTAATTGTTAAGGTACTGGATTAAAGCAGAGCAAGAGGTTTCAGTTCTTTTAATGTAAGTTTCCCTGTCTCATCACTATTGACATTTCTGGGTGGGATAATCCTTTGCTGTGGGAGCCTCGCCTGCGTACTGTAGGAGGTTTATAGCATTCCTGGTCTCTGCCCACTAGATGCCATTGGCACCCCCATCCCAATTTTGACAATGACAAGTATCTGCAGATATTGCCAAATGCCCCTTGAGAAGAGGGTATGTGTTTGTTCCCATTTAAAAATTACTACTTTAACAGAATGTCTGTCTCAAGAGATGCAAATTTTATTTACTGGGATCTTGGTTTGAGTGTTTTTATTCCTTATTATGTCAAAGGTGTAATGTAGGAGAGTTAATTCTGCAAAGGAAACTATCTTTAGCATTTATTGCCTCTAGCAGGTTGCCTTCAAATTTTTGCAGCCTTGTTATTAGATGAACATCACTGTTGTCCTGATTGCCCAGACACTTTTCACTGACTGCCAATACCAAATCCGAGCACAAGAAGCAAGAAATAAAGAAAATAAATATCCACACAGTTATAATGAGAAGCTTGTTCTGGAAATAACAGCTCCTGTAAAACTTCCCATTTTTATTACCATTTTTGATCTCAAGAATGGATTTGTCTTGTGCCATTTTCAGTTCTCATTACCATCACTGTCACAAGAGGGAAGGAGCTAAATTGCAGTGTGGAGGATAGTCTGTCTCATGCAATCGTGTGGGGGCCCTGCTCTGACCTTATGTTATTCCAGAGCGACGAGGAGGCACCGTCCCTGACCAGTGAAGATGCAGCACTCTGGAGAGATCGAAGGCCATGGAGGCCTGAGTGGTGTGCAGTTTAGCCCCGGAGGTTCTGTTTAGCATTGTACAATGCAGCTGCTCCATCTGTCCAGAGAGCAGTATGGTGCACTCGGAGGGCATCCTCATCCAAGGAAAGAGGAGGCCAAGAAGAGACGTAATTGTCTCACCTACAATGTGCCATCGGACTAAGAGCTTTACATGCGTCTGTCCACATAATCTTTACACCAAATGTATGATATAAGTATTAGTATATCTAGCTTTTTTACTCCAGGAATTAAAGTAACTTGTCTAAGTTCAGGTTGAGCTTGGAGATTCAGATCATGGATTGAAAAATCTCTGTTTTTACTAACTCTGAGCACTTAATATTACTGAATTTTCAGATCTTCTCAGCTCATAGGAGGCTCAGTTCTTATTTTCCTGGTTGAAATTCCAAGAGATTTTGTCACCTAAGTTCTTCTGACTCTAGTTAAAATTACAGTGAGTTTCTCATCCTTCTGACCCAGTGGGCTTGGACCAGAACATCTGGCTACACTGGTCTTGCCATTCTCTGAACTTCCCATTCACTTAGTCTGTCCTGTTCATTGTCTAAATCCACCAGGGACTCTCTAGTCCTCTCGTGTGGCTGCTTCTGTAGTGTATGCCCATTTCCCCACAGACCGTAAGCTCCTTAAAGGTAGAGGTGATGCCTCATACTTGGAAGGCAGTGTAGCTTACTGGTTTAGAGCACAGACCCTGAAGGTAGACTGCCTGGGTTCAGATACCATCGTTTCCACTGTATCAGGCAGGGTAGGCTGGAGTGTGTGTCATTAACAGACAACCCTGGACTGTGTGGAGGCTTGATACACTCAGCAAAAGTGTGTTTTTTGCTTGTGGTAAGTGGCCCATTCAGGTTGGTAGGAGGCCTATAAGCATCATAGTCACTCAGAAACGTGGACCGGTGGAGGCTCCATCCCAGTACCTCCTCAGTGATCACCAAGCCAGGGCACAGAGAACCTGGCAGATCACACCCTGGCTCACAGAGGTTCTGTGTGTGTGTGTGTGTGTGTGTGTGTGCTATGTCACTTCAGTTGTGTCTGACTCTTTGCGATCCTATGGACTATAGCCTGCCAGGCTCCTCTGTCCATGGGGTTTTCTGGGCAAGAATACTGGAGTGGGTTGCCATGCCCTCCTCCAGGGGATCTTGCCAACCCAGGGATCAAACCTGTCTCTCTTACCTCTCCTCCATCGGCGGCTGGGTTCTTTACTCTAGGGCCGTCTGGGAAGCCCCCAAAGAGTTTCAAGCCACGTTAAATTCTATCACTGCTCTGAGTAGATCAGAGGTATTTGCAAACAGCTCAGGTCTTCTGTAATTTCTTACTAGCAGTGAAACTTGAGGCACGTTGTTTCAAATTTTTTGTGCCTATTTCCTTTTATTTAAAATGTGGGTAATAGTAGTACTTAGCTCTTGTGAGAATCAAGTGTGACACATATGTAAAGTGCTTAGCATGGATGGCGTCCAGCTCATTGCTGATGCGGTAGAGTGTTGGCTGGTGCTCCTTGTAAATACTTAAAGTCAGAGCTGCTTGCTTGTTTCTTTTTATTCACATCTCTACCTGGGAATCCGAAATCCTGAAGGTACCAGCCTTGGCATGCTTCTGGGATGACATCTTGATAGAGTTACTTTCTGATCTTCTTTCATCTCTTATTCATGTAGGGACAGACATTTCCACTAGTGGTTGTGTGTGCTGTTCCCTTGCCTTATAGCTTAGCTTTCTTCTGAAAAATCGATTTTACTGCAAAGGCTCGGCTATCGCTTTTCCACTGCAGCGCCTACCCCACCTTTCACAGAAAATGGCATTCTAAACAATGGTTGATAGTTCAGAAGCATAATTACCTTTTGAAAATAAACGTCACCAAGTTTATTTGGTGAAGGGCCAAGTTAAATATCTGCTCAGGTTTGGTTTACAGGTTTTTATTCTTTTGGTGGCTCAGATGGTAAAGAATCTGCCTACAATGTAGGAGACCCAGGTTCGATCCTTGAGTCTGGAAGATCCCCTGGAGAAGGGAATGTCAGCCCACTCCAGTATTCCTGCCTGGAGAATTCCATGGACAGTGGAGCCTGGCGGGCTACAGTCCATGGCATTGCAGAGTCAGATACAACCGAGCAACGAACACACACATTCTTATTTTCTGGATAGACTCCCCTGAATAACTTACTGGATCCTTAGCACTTTTGGGAAGGAGTTTTTAATTGGCTCAAACTACTGTGCTCAGCACTGCTTTGGGGCCTGGGTAGGGTGGAGTGGGTGGGCGGGGAAGCATAGGATTAGCAGCTGCAGAGACCTGACGTAACTTTCAGGCTTTCCATCAGAAAGTATTAGCGCTAGTTAGGAAAAAGAAAAAAAACAAGTTTTAGAAAAGCTGCCTAGAATAATAAAAAATGGGCTCTATTCTAATAGAGAAGAAATGTGGTTTGGCATTAATAAGGGAGTGGATAAGATTCAGTGTAACCAGAAAAGTGCAGCTTCCAGCCTCATCCTGTGATCAAAGCTAATGTGTTCTTCTGAGTGGTTAGCTGCTCAGATATTTGCTTTAGCACACCCACCAGGGGGCCTCAGTGAAGTTTTTTTCTTTCTCTGCAGGAAGGATGGTAAATAGACCTTTGATCCAATGGTCAGTGTCTGTTTACATGATGTCTCCAGCTTTGTCTTTCTAAATCCACAGAGCCTCCTTCCATTCTATTTAGGGCTCCACCTAGCCCACAGGAAGCAGGGGTTGCACTTGGTGTTTCTTGCTGACACACCCTGCCTAGAAGCAAGCCTTAACCTGATTCAGCTGGTGGTTTTTTCTGTAGCTGATTCTAATTCCTCTGGGATGTTGCCCCCCTGTTCACTTCCCTTTCGGTCATCTTTTGTACCCTGTCCTCTCTCACCATTTCTCTTGATCTGTACTGGTCTAGCTTGGATATCAGATTTTGCTTGAGTGTCGTTCAGCTCAGCAGGCTAGGTATTATTTTGTTCTGTTTCTTGATGGAGGAAAATAAGATAAGACTAAAGCAAAAGAGTGGGCTTCCCAGGTGGTGCTAGAGGTAAAGAATCTGCCTGCCAATGAGGTATGCACAAGAGATATAGGGTTTGATCCCTGGGTTGGGAAGATCTCCTGGAGCAGGAAGTGGCAACCCTTTCCAGTATTCTTGCCTGGAAAATTTCATGGCTAGAGTCTGGCGGGCTACAGTCCATGGGGTTGCAAAGAGTTGGACACTACTGAGCGTGCGCGCGCACACACACACACACACACACACACAGAAAATTCCATGGCTAGAGTCTGGCGGGCTACAGTCCATGGGGTTGCAAAGAGTTGGACACTACTGAGCGCGCGCGCGCGCGCACACACACACACACACACACACACACACACACACAGAAGGTGTGGGTATCTCAGCGTAGCTTCTGTGCTTGGTGCTCTCCACACACACACACACACACACACAGAAGGTGTGGGTATCTCAGCGTAGCTTCTGTGCTTGGTGCTCTCCAAGTCCTATGTGTTGGATCTGCACTGGAAGTTAGGACTCACCAGTGGCTAAGTCACCCACTGACAGAGGTTTGACAGGGCTGATGGCCTTGGAGTTACCTGTCTACATACGGCATTTTGATTAACATAGCAACCCAATGAAGTGCTTACCATTATTATGTCCGCTTTACAGATAGGAAAAAGGAAGCTTGAAGAAGCTGAGGGATTGCCAAGGTCGTACAGATTTGACTCCAGAAAGTCAGATCCTGAAGTCTGTCATAAAAATGAATGTTTGTGTCTCCTACAAAATTCTCATGTTGAAACCTCATCCCTGGTGTGAGGGTATTTGAAGGTGGGGCGTTGGGAGGTGATTAGATCATGACGCAGAGCCCTCGTGAATTAAAAGAAACCTGAGAAGGCTGGAATTAGTGCCCAAATAAAAGAAACCTGAGAAGGCGCTCGTGACCCTTTAGTGACGTGAGGACCTGGCAAAAAAGATGGCCATGTGTGGATCAGGAAGTGGGCTCTCGCTGGACCCCGAGTGTTCAGACATCTTGATCTTGGACTCCCCAGCCTCCAGAACTGTGAGAAATAACTTTCTGTTGTCTAGAAGCTGCCCAGTTTGTGATATTTTGTTGTATCAACCCCGTCAGCCTAAGACAGAGCCCGAGCTCTAAACCACCTGCTGATGAGATGTTAGCCTCTTTGGGTCTTAGTGTCTTCCCATGCAAAATCATTCAGTTAACCTGAGGTTTCTCAATCATAGCACTATTGATATTTTGGCCAGATAATTCTTTGTCATGGCATTTATCTTGTATACTGTTAGGCATTTAGCAGTATTCTCGGCTTGTACCCACCAGATGCCAACAACTCCCCCGCCTCCCTCGCCCAGTTGTGATAAAGAAAAATGTCTCCAGCTTTGCTGAATGTCCTAGCTGGGGCGAGTTGGGGGGTGGTGCAAAACTGCCCCTGGCTGAGAACCACTGGCCTCAATAATTTCCATGGTACTTTCCAGAATGGTCTATCGTTCAATGTGCGTTTCTCTGGTTTCCCTTTGTTAGTCTTCTCCTACTTTTGTGTTCCTGTTTATCCTTCTGTAAGTTAGGGATAATTAAAGTGCCCACCTTCACATATAGTTGTTTTGAGGATGAAATTCTGTAATGGTGCTCAGTCCTAAGGACAGTCTTTGGCACATTCAAGTGTTTGATAAAACCATCTGTGTTGTTGTTAAAATGCTTGTCCCTATGAGTTCAGATTAACCTTGTCTCCACCTTATCAGAGACAAGCTCTGTCCCAGCTCACTGTGAGGCGAGAGGAGAAGAACACAGCCATTCTGGAGACCTAAAGGAAGCCCTCCTCTGTCCTCTCGGCCTGCAGCCCCTTTGCAGTATTGCAGGCGAGAGGTTCTTGTGGTTTGGGGGCAGACTTTAAGTGGAGTCAATAAACTGTAGCAAGTCACTCTCCTTTCAGTCAGATTTAGGTAGTGGCTTATCTCATGTGACCAATCCTGCTGTTCGTCCTCTTCACTAAGAAAACCCTCTGCTGCTTTCCATCTGTGACTTCTGAAGAGGCTGATGGGTTTCCCTCATTTAAATATGGCACAGATGCATTTTTAAGAACCCATTCCACCTGAAGGGAGTGGAACTGACCGACTCCGACCTTGAACGTTCATTTGATAGACCGATGCTCTGTGGAGCTTGGCGAGGCCGTTTTTCAACCCACCCTGGAGCATTTCCTGTTTCCTTCCTTGGTTCTATTTTAGACTCCTGCTTTACATACTACCTGCCACTGAGGCCAGAAATTATCTTCCCCAGAGAGAAAACTAAGAATATTTTTCTTCTGCAAAGTTTTAAGATCCTTCTCCCTTCCCCTTCATAACCAGACATATGAGATGTCCCCATTTGCCTGAAAGATATTTATAGCTTTGCCTTCTGCTTATCTTCCATACTGCAGCCATTGGGTCAGCTATCTCTTTAGCCAAAATCATTTTGGTTTAGAATGAATACATGTATATGTATGGCTGAGTCTGGGCTTTCCCGGTAGCTCAATGGTAAAGAATCCACCTGCAATGCAGGAGCCACAGGAGATGCGGGTTCGATCCCCAAGTTGGGAAAAATCCCTGGAGGAGGGCATGGCAACATACTCCAGTATTCTTGTTTGGAGAATCCCATGGACAGAGGAGCCTGGTGGGCTGCAGTCCATGGGGTCGCAGAGAGTCAGGCCCGACTGAAGTGACTGAGCGCACACATGGCTGGATTCCTCCCTTGTCCACCTACAACTCTCATGGTGTTGCTAGCTGGCTTTACTCCAATATAAAAGGAAAAGTTTAAAAAAGAAGGGAAAAGATCTCTTTTGGGGAATGAGGCCTTGTGAGTGGTTGAACTGGGCCAGAAGTCTCCTTTGAAGCCATAGTTTCCCTTGCCTGTTGACCCTTTAAGGTACTGCTTCCGGAGACAGCTTCAGGTACCTTCTACCTTTCTTGCAGTATCTCGCCATCTTGTATCCTTTACAGTGTCTGTTCTACCCTCCTCATTAGCCTTTTTCTCTCCTTCTCACTCTCGTATGAACTTCATTTACCATCCATAGGAGGAAGAGGCAGAGAGGTGTGTTTCCTACTGCCGCCTTGCCCAGAGGGAACTTGTAGGCAAAGGCACTTCTCACAAAGATTTACTCCACTGACCGTTGGATCTTGTCACGGAATTGAGTATTGGCAGGGGTGGATATCAAGTGTGCTGGGTTAAATGTTAGTAATTTTAAGAAATTAGAGCATTTCTCAGACTTTTGAACATGATAATATGAATTATGAATTTCCAAGAAGAAAGATGACAAATTCAATTTCTCAAATTTATTGCATATCCCTCCTTTTTACAGCAGAGGATCTTACAGTGTTTGATGCAACACATTTTGGGAAGCACTGTTCCAGGATATTGTACTTGTATTCTAAATGCTCCTTGAAGTTCTATATTTTTAATATTTTAAAACTAAAATTTTCTTGCTTTGTAATCAAACCGTGGACCTTCTGATGGCTATAAAGAACATGAATTTACAAAAACACAGAAAGCATAGCCTAGGTAGGATTCCTTCTTGAAGAGTATTAAAGAACACAATGCTTTGTGTTACTGATGTAATAAATGAGATGAACTTAATGAGGATACACCTGTGGAAAGCATTTTACTTCCTTAATGATGACTTTAAAAAGACAAGAGCAGTGCTGACTCGCCCACCTCTCACTATGTCTTGTATAGACACAACTTTCCAGGCACTTTGACTTAAAAAGCACCGTAGTTCCCCTGTACCCACAGTTCTGCTCTCTGTGGTTTTAGTTACCTGTGGCCAACTGCCTTCCTAAAGTTATTAAGTGGAAAATTCCAGAAATAAACAAGTCATAAGTTTTAAATTGCATGACACCCTGAGCAGTGTGATGAACTGTCCCTCAGTCCTGCTCAGTCCTGCCCAGGACACGAATGATCTTTCTGCCCAGAGCATCCTGCTCATTATTCCCTTAGTAGCCATCTCAGTTATCAGATTGACTGTCGTGGTACCATAGTGCTTGTGTTCAGATAACTCTCATTTTATTTAATAATGGCCCCAAAGCACACAGGTTCGATCCTTTTCTTGGGAAGATCCCCTGGGGAGGGCATGACAACCCACTCCAGTATTCTTGCCTGGAAAATTCCATGGACAGAGGAGCCTGATGGGCTACAGTCCATTGGGTTGCAAAGAGTTGGACATGACTGAAGCGACTTAGCACCAAAACGCCAAGAGTACCGGTGCTGGCATTTGAGATGTTCTCTTACTGTGCCTGTAAATGAAACCTTACCATTGGTATGTATGTGCAGCAAAAAACATAGTATATATAGGGTTCAGTGCTATTTGCAGTTTCAAGCATCCATTGAGGATCTTGGAGAGTAACCCCTGTGGAGAAGGAGAAATTATTGTAGTGTCATTTAGAGTAATTAAGACTATGTATATATGTATTTTTAAAATCTGATTTAGGGTAATGTAAACCACAGGTTCAATGTCACCTCCAGTTCAGCCTTCTCCCTTCTCTCCAGCAGGCTGGAGTGTGGCCTGGGGACCTCTAATGGGGCATGTGGTGTGATTGTTCTTCTTTGCTATCTCCTGTTCTCTTATTTCTCTTGTGTATCCTTCTAAGTCTCATAGATTTGGAGGAAAGAGAAAGAAGACTGGAGAAAAAAAGGCAAAGGTCTTTTGCTTTGTCTTATTGCCACTTGCATGTTGCTTGTTGTTATTTATGCTTTCCACGATGGGTGTCTAAATTCTGGCTCTTTTTGTCTTGGGCATTGATGGATATTCCGCAGGCTGACTGGACCACCGCAGTGCACCCAGTAAGGGCAGTGCACTTTCTAACCAATTTCCTGTATCTACTGCCACTGCTGGTGGTGGACCCAAATCTTGGACTGCTGGCCAGAGTACTTAAAAGGTGGCCTGTTTATCTTCCAAGGCATCCACTTAGTTCTCAAGAAATTGATGCAGCCTTACTGGGCAATCTGTCTTTGCTATGCCATCAAGGCTTCTCCAGCCTGACTCAGAATTCTCAGATGAAAATACTTTCAGAATTGTCCAGATGAGAGGCAGATCCATTGTGGCTGTGAAATTTCAGTGGACACATATCAAAGTCTCATGAAAACTTCTTTATTCCCCTTCATTCAGGTGGCTGCACTGGTTTAGTTCTGCAAGTGTCTGCAGCTCAGCAAACATCTAGATGACCTGAGTAAGGCCAGCCTCCTTTCATACAAGGCTGTCAATCTGTGGACACGTTTTTGCACCCTTCTTTTTTAATTTCTGAGGGGGGAAGGCACTCTTTATCCTCCCCAAATAGAGGAGGGACAAGCAATCCATTGCACTTTCACCTCAGGAAAATCTTCTGCCAATTCTCTTCTATTGCCTCTTGGAATTTCTAGTTTTCCCTTATTGAGACAATTAGGTAGGTGTTGGGATTAATAATCATTGGGGCAGTTCTATTATTTTTATTATGGATAAAACTAGCATTCTTTTTTTTAAGAAAGTGATGGGGCATGAATCTTTGTTATATAGTTTATTTTGTTACAAACTTACATAATTTAAATTTCAAAGGTGGTTATATATAATTATCAGCTCATAAAATTCCTGAAATGTTAGCAGTTAGCTCTTATGAGCTTGTGAGCTGGCTTCAGCATACCACTGCCTACGTGAGTTTTTAAATTAATTTTTATTGGAATGTAGTTGATTTGCAATGTTATGTTTCTGCTGTATAGCAAAATGAGTTGGTTATACATACACATATATCCACTCTTCTTTAGATTCTTTCCCCATATAGATTATTACAGACTATTGAATAGAGTTCCCTGTGCTATATAGTAGGTTTTTATTAGTTATCTATTTTGTGTATTTTAGTGTGTGAAATTAGCATTTTTTCTTAGTGTTAACTTACAGTCTATTGAATTGCAATAGACAACCGGAAAAGATTTAGTTTCTCAATGCAAATATTCTTTATAATATTTTCTTTTGTTTGTGTTAAGTAATTTCTAAAACAATTTCTATTGCCTGACAGTCTTTTGTTCTTAGAGTTATCGCAATGTGAATACCTGCCTCATTCATATGCTCTTTTCTTGTGCTCTTTACCCAGGAGTGGCACTTCTAGGTTAAAGGGCATTAAGGACTCCCCAGCTCTTGCCACTTGATGGCTAAAGCGCAGAGTAAATGACTGCTAAGTGCTTAGAAGGGAGTTTATTAAACTTTTGAATAACACCACAGTGTACATGCACAGGAGCTAGAATAGTAAGCACTTAGTGGATTTTATATTTAATTTCAGTGAATGAAATGGTCTAATTAAACAATTCTAGGTAATCATTTTTAATTTTAGCTACCTAGAGCTGTATCACCGCACCAGTTCTGCGACCTGGTTGGGCTGGTTTCCCATGAAGTGTTAGTCACTTGGTCGTGTCCTGCTCTTTACCACCCCATGCACTGGAGCCTGACAGGCGCCTCTGTCCATGGAATTCTCCAGGCCAGAATGCTGGAGTGGGTAGCCTTTCCCTTCTCCAGGGGATCTTCCTGACCCAGGGATCAAACCCGGGTCTCCTACACTGCAGGCAGATTCTTTACCTCTGAGCCACAGGGAAGCCCGTGTTGTTGGCTTGGTCTCAGGCAGTGTCATTTTCTGCTGGCTTCTCCAACTGTGAGTCACTCCCTTACTTCTCCCGCCCCCCACTCCCCAGCTGTCTCCTTGGGTAACATCAAACTGTTGATTTTAACACATTTGGTTAGCATTTAGCTGGGCCCAGGGAACTCTGGGTTAACTTCTAAAATGTGTTTATGATGCAAAGGTATATTTCGTAAGCCTTTCACTCAGGGGAGGAATAAAAAGGTATAGAGGTTTGAGGTTTTAAATAGTCGCCATCCCAGAAAAGCACGGAAACCAGACAAATAAGTAACACAGGTGTTCAAAGGAACGCAAAGCCCACAGCTCTGGTTCCTCTTGAGTTGGGGGCTAACATTGTTTTGCCTTCACTCAGGCTGGGCTGTCTACTGGGAAAGCGGCTCAAATACCTGTCAGGCAGGAACCCCTGAAGTGGACAACACAAGAAGCGCCTTTTATGAAGGCGCTGATTTTCAAGTGTTCCAGGCTCCTGGAGGTATGTTGTCATTTCTGAAGCATTCACAACATGCAATGGCAAGAAAGACAGCCTTTGTTTGCTCTATTTAAGGAGGAAAATTGAGATGCAGCTGGGAGAAGCAGGAAGCATCCAGTCAGCAAGATAGCAAGGAGAATTTATATTACATGGCAGCCTGTGGATGTGTTTGCTTTAGGACAGACACAGTGCTGCCTAAGCAAGGCAAGATGTAAATGATTTTTAAAAAAGCAAGTGTTAACCCATGTTTTGACTGGAGGTGGTGCCCTGTGAACCTGGGTATTCAGTAAACAGTCTGAATGAATGGGGGCTCTAGTCCAGAGCCTGATGCAGAGTAAGCTCTCAGTACAGGTCTTTGACTGTCTTGCTTGCTGTTTTGTAGCATTCCCAGCTTGGCATACAAGGAGGATAATAAAGTACATGTGTTGTGCTAAGTCGTGTCTGACTCTTCGTGACCCCATGGACTGTAGCTCACCAGGCTCCTCTCTCCTTAGGATTTCCCAGGCAAGAATACTGGAGTGGGTTGCCATTTCCTACTCCAGGGGATCTTCCCGACCCAGGGATCAAACCCACATCTTTTGCATCTCCTGTATTGGCAGTTGGAATCTTTACCACTGAGCCACCTGGGAGGCCAATAAAGTACATAATGATAGAAAAGCTTTTCCATTATCCTAACTGCAGTTCCGCTTATAGCAGGATATAAGGAAAATTCATGGGATTCCATTATTTCCAGTGAACCACTTCATCCCTGATCATCAGATGTCAGTGACATTCAAGAGGCCTTCAGAGCTCTGTGAGTTCCTAGTATAATACAGCACACTCTGCCTCAGCTCATAGCCTCCTCACCTTCTCCCGAAGTGTTAGCTTGTGTCCTCCTGGAAGCAGACTCCAAGATAGAGTTACAAGTGTGACGGATTTATTGTGGAAGATGTCCATGGGAGATAATGGGAAAATAGGCAGACACAGGTAAGGAAAGCCTCAGACCTAGAAACAGTTTTGACACCTGTAGGAAAAGAGGGGAATGGAAGGAGAGTTGGTAGGGAGCCTTAGGCTGTAGGGTGGTCCTGAGATGGTCTTGGCAAGGGCAGTGTGGGGACCTAGACGAAGAGAAGTCCTGCAGTTGACAGGAATGGTCTTTTCTCTAGCACTTCCCCCTTGCTCGGTCTGGCTGGGAGTAACCCACCAAAAGTGTGGTCTTGGGGTGAACACTGCATTGGGTCACTAAGATGAGGCAGCTGGTTGTGAGTTAAAATAAGGTTCTCTTGAGCAGGGGGATCAGAGCAGCTGGCACCCCACGCTGCCATCCATGACACCATCCACTACTTTACCACCTGTGAGATGGATTCTAAAAAGAACCCTGTCGTTAGAATCCACATTCTATCAGACCCAATCATATTATGCTTTATAGTCCTGTTTGCCTCATACACAGTCAAAAGCTTAAGCTTCAGAAAATTTGTTATTTCTTGGAGGTATAGTAGTACAACTGATGTTTAACCTTATGTAAGTTTCAGGTGCATAATATAGTGATTTACAATTTTTAAAAGTTACATTCCATTTACAGTTATTATAAAATATTGACTATACTTCCTGTATTGTACAATATATCCTTGGAGCTTGTTTAGTTTTTACATAATAGTTTGTAACTCTTAATGCTGTGCCCCTATATTAAACCCTCCGTTCTTCCGTCTTTCCACAGGTAATCACTAGTTTGTTCTCTATATCTGTGAGTCTGATTTTTTTTTCTGTTATATTCTCTAGTTTGTTTTATTTTTTAGATTATATGTGTACATGATATTGTACAGTATTTGTCTTCTTTGTCTGACTTATTTCACTAAGCATGATAACCTTCCAGGTTCATCCATGTTGTAACAAATGGCAAAAATTTCATTCTTTTTTATAGTTGAGTAATACTCCATTGTGTGTGTAAGTATGCATGTGTATATATCACATCCTCTGTTGTCCACATCTAACACCCATATGGCATTCTTTTTTACTTATTTATTATTATTTTTAAACTTTATATTTTGGGGTGCAGTCAATTAACAGTGTGGTAACAGTTTCAGGTTAACAGAGAAGGAACTCAGCCATACATATTCATGTATCCATTTCCCCTCAAACTCCTCTCCCATCCAGACTGCCACATGACATTGAGCAGAGCTCCCTGTGCTATACAGTAGGTCTTTGTTGGTTATCCATTTTAAATATAGCAGTGTGTACATGTTCATCTCAAAATCCGTAACTATCCTTTCCGCCTTGAAACTGTTAAGTTTGTTCTCTGAGTCTCTTTCTGTTTTGTAAGTAAGTTCATTTGTATCATTTCTATTTAGATTCCACATATAAGGAATGTCATACAATGTTATTTATTTGGCTGTGTTCGGTCTTAGTTGCAGCCCCTGGGATCTTTTGCAGTGGCATGGGGGCTTTTCTAGTTGTGGTGTGTGGGCTTAGTTGCCCTGCCACATATGGGATCTTAGTTTCCTGACCAGGGGTTGAATCTGCGTCTCCTGCATTGGAAGGTGAATTCTTAACCGCTGGGCCCCCAGGGAGGTTTCCCCATATGGCGTTCTAAATATCTTAATGAGACTCTGACACTATTCCCTGTCCACCCAACCTTTCCACCTGCTCTCTTGACCTCTCAGAGTGTCATGAGCAAAACTGCCCACATCCTCAACTCTTTGAAGAATGTTGTCTTCCCCTTATTCTCACTGAACCTGACTTACCCCAAAGACAGTGCTTCCTTCTCAAGTGGTGATTTTTTTTGTCTCATAAGAATATATCCTGGTTATGGAGGAGAGTGGAGTGGACTAACTGCTTGCTTGTTATTTCTTTCTAAAATACGTTCTCCCTCCTTCCTTTCTCGATGTAGTATCTCCTTTAAAGCAGTGATCCCCAGCCTTTTTAGCACCATGGACTGGTCTCGTGGAAGACAATTTTTCCTGGCTCCCCACGGGAAGTGGCTCTAAATACAGATGAAGCTTCGCTCAGGTACCCACTGCTCACCTCCTGTTGTGCAGCCTGGTTCCTAACAGGTCATGGACCAGCAGTGGTCCACGGCTTAGGAGGTTGGGTACTCCTCCTTTAAAGACACCATCAAATGATACTCCATACTCACTTCCTTCTTACTATCATCTCTCAACCCCAAGGTCACTCTCCTCATTCATAGAAGATTTAGTGCTGTCTTCCTTTTCACCACTACCTCTGTTTTTACTTTTTTTTTTTAACTGGCTGATCTATCCAGTTTTCTAGGTGATCAGGTGGATGAATTATTCCTGCTTCAAGCTAGGGTCAACCTCTCTACTTGGCATTGGATCCTTCCCCTATCTACTCAGGGACATGACTCTTAAAATTATCTCTTCTCTTCTGCATTCAAACTGTGCCCACTTACCACTGGATTATTCCTATCAGCTGGTAAATTTCTTATCTTAATTATATAATAAATAGTAATAAAATAATTATTTTTCATTCTAAAATAAAGCCCCTGTCTTGACTTAACATTTGCCCTAGTTGTCACCCCATCTATTGCTCTCCTTTAAAGCAAAATGCCTCATTTATACCTTGATGTCCTCACGTCTCTCAGCATTCCACATAGTTTTTTTTTTTTTTTTTTAATTTTTTTATTAGTTGGAGGCTAATTACTTCACAACATTTCAGTGGGTTTTGTCATACATTGATATGAATCAGCCATAGATTTACACGTATTCCCCATCCCGATCCCCCCTCCCACCTCCCTCTCCACCCGATTCCTCTGGGTCTTCCCAGTGCACCAGGCCGGAGCACTTGTCTCATGCATCCCACCTGGGCTGGTGATCTGTTTCATCATAGATAGTATACATGCTGTTCTTTTGAAACATCCCACCCTCACCTTCTCCCACAGAGTTCAAAAGTCTGTTCTGTATTTCTGTGTCTCTTTTTCTGTTTTGCATATAGGGTTATCATTACCATCTTTCTAAATTCCATATATATGTGTTAGTATGCTGTAATGTTCTTTATCTTTCTGGCTTACTTCACTCTGTATAAGGGGCTGCCCTTATCTTCTCAATATTTCCTTCACTCAGGTTCAGAATCACCATACTCACTGGCTACCCCTGCTCCATCACCTTTGGTGGCTTCTCCTTCATTTCTTCTCCCTGGCTCTATTGAGATATAGTTGAAAAATAACATTGAGAAAAACAGTATTCATCTTAAGGTGTACAACATGATGATGTGATGTACATGTATTTTGCAAAATGATTAGCACAGTAAGGTTAATTAACACATTCATCACTTTATGCAGTTACCATTTTTTGTGTGTGTGGTTAGTATATTTTATATCTGCTCTCTTTGCAAAGGTGAAGTGTATGATACAGTATTGTTGACTAAATTCACGGTGCTGTGTATTAGATTCCCAGAATTTATTCATCTTATAAATGAAAGTTTGTATCTTCTGACCAAGTTCTCCCAATTTCTTCCACCCTGGAGCTCCTGGCAATTGCCAATCTATTTCTTTGAATTTGACTTTTTTACATTCCACATATAAGTGAGATCATGCAGTGTTTATCTTCCTGTGTCTGACTTATTTCATTTAGCATAATGCCCTCAAGATTTATCCATGTTGTTGCAAATGGCAGGATTTTCTTCTTGTTTATAGCTGAATAGTATTCCATTGTATGCACAGTTGGCCCTCCGTGTCTGTGGTGTCCACATTCAAAGATTCAACCAATCACAGATCTAAATATTTTTTTTTAAATTCCAGAAAGTTCCAAAAAGGAAAACTTGAATTTTACAGTAAACTATTTGTATAGCATTAACACTGTATTTGTGTTTTTATAGAGCATTTATAAGTAATCTAGAGATGCTTTAAAGCAGGGGTCCCCAGCCTCCAGGTCGCAGACCAGTACCTGCCCTCAGATCAGTGATGGCTTTAAATTAGAAATAAAGTCTGTAATTAATGTAATGTACTTGAACCGTCCTGAAACCATCCCCCTCCCCAGGTCTGTGGGAAAATTGTCTTCCATGAAATTGGTCCCTGGTTGGGGACCACTGTTTTAAAGTATACATAAGGATGTGTACATGTTATTTGCAAATACTATGCCATTTTATATAAGGGACTTGAGCATTCTCAGATTTTGGTATCTATCAGTTCAGTTCAGTCTCTCAGTCATGTCCGACTCTGTGACCCTATGGACTGTAGCACACCAGGCTTCCCTGTCCATCACCAACTCCCGGAGCTTGCTCAAACTTATGTCCATTGAGTTGGTGATGCCATCCAACCATTTCATCCTCTGTTGTCCCCTTCTCCCGCCTTCAGTCTTTCCCAGCATCCGGGTCTTTACCAATGAGTCTATGGAGTCCTGAAACCAGTTCCCAACAAATACTGAAAGAATGACTATAAATCCTCCATTTTTTGAACTTTGAATGTTAGCATGCCTTGGAGCTCAGGCCCTCATATTTCTCTATTTACACCAACTCCTTAGCTGATTTCATGTAGATTCTTCACTGATCACTACATTCCTACATACGGCTGCCTAATGACAATTCACCAAGAGCATATGAAACTAACCACAGCCAAACAGCATCATTGGTTTTCTTTTATCTTAGCATGTGCATATGTACATGCATATATACACTCCTGCATTCTTTCTTCATTTCAGAAATGGCATATATTCCCCCAGTTGCTAAGACCAGCAACCATGGGGCGTGTTTAATTCCTCTCTCTCCTTCACAAACCATATCCCTTTGCTTTGTCAATAAATCCCATTAGATTTAGCTTTAGGTCATATCCTGAATGTGATATCTTTTAGCCGTCACCACTAATAGCATCCTGTTAATGCTCCCCATCACTTCTCTCCTAGACGGTTGCAATGATTTCCTCAGTGATTTTTCCTTTCTAATTTTTCCTCACTGCTGCTTGTTCTCAACATCATAGACAGATTTTATGGAAATGAGATCACTTCGTATGCCTTGGGGAATTGCCATAATCACTCCGGATGTTTCAGTTTAATTGATAGAGAAGAGTATTACATTTAATAAAAACTCACATTGAACTTTCCATTGTTTCTTCCTTTTCATATGTCTGCACCTCTCTCCACATACAGTCTCTAAAGCCTGACAGATCTTCCCACCACTTGGCCTTTCAGACCTCTGGCAAGAAATAACTCCTCCAAGTATAATATGATTCTCCCAGGCAGAGTTAGTTGTTGGATCATTTGTGTCTCACCATACATGCTTTTCTGGAGAAGGCAATGGCACCCCACTCCAGTACTGTTTTGCCTGGAAAATCCCATGGACGGAGGAGCCTGGCAGGCTTCAGTCCATGTGGTCGCTAAGAGTCAGACTCGACCGAGTGACTTCACTTGACTTTCATGCATTGGAGAAGGAAATAGCAACCCATTCCAGTGTTCTTGCCTGGAGGATCCCAGGGACAGGGGAGCCTGGTGGGCTGCTGTCTACGGGGTCGCACAGAGTTGGACATGATTGAAGCGACTTAGCAGCAGCAGCAGCAGCAGCATACGTGGTTTTCACCTCTTCATGGGATTTGCCTCACCCTTTTGTCCACACATTTTATCTGTCATTTAACTTCCATTGGGCTGTTAGCCCCTTATGTCCCCATAACTTAACATGGTGTGGTGCAGAGTCATAGTAGGATACAGTATATATGTGAAGAGTAATTAATCAATGTGGTATACAAATTTATGCCTGTGTTGTAGGGAGAATATCATCAGTCAGCATAATGTTGAATCTTTTCCTAAAAAGAAGAACAAAAACAGTCTGTTTAGGACAAGTTACAAGTTACTCAGTACCAAAGATTGTTGTCTCTTCAATAATGAAATCAATCAGAAGACTGTGTAAGGAAAACATACCCATGATGTCTAATCAAAGAGAATATAACTGGGTTTACCTTATGAGAAAATCCTGTTGTTAGTCATGCATACCTTGGTTATAAAGCAATAACTAGAACTTTTCCAGCCTTTGAAAATGAAGGCTGTGAATCTGTTTGCTGACTTTTAACAGATACTCTCTTATGTTCTGTGGCTCCATGAATAACTTCTGTCTTGGTTAGGTGTAAAAGTAAACCAAAAAGCAAAAACTGTATGTTTGAAACAACCTTTCATTTCAAAATTGTTGCTAAACTATAGATTCATTTTCCATTCATTTTTAAAAAACAATGTCTGCTCTGTGTAGTAAATAGTATTTTAATCTTTTCTGCAGAAGTGTGAGTGGTGTGCACACTAAGGGGTAATTCTGTAGGAATAGACTTTTAAATTCAATTCAGCACTTTTATTGAGAATGGAGAAGCTTAAAAATTAAGCCAGCAGGCATCCAAAGCCTGAGAGAACACTACTGGACGCATTCTTAATTAGAGCCAATAAAGTGTGTTTTTAGGGAAAGCTTTCCCACCGAAAGCTCAATGGCAAAACTCAGAAGAAGCAAACAAATTAAATTCTTTATATTAACTGCTTGGCACACTGCTTCTCAATGAGTTATTTAGCCCCACATGATAGCTGACAAAATTTCACTTTCAAAACTTCAAATAATCCTAAGATAAAGTACCAACTACTTGCACATTTTCCCCAGATATACAACAATCCATACTAATTTCAAGTCTTCCTAGGATACTAGAAGTAAAGAGAATGCTGGAGTTGATGAGTTGCATGATGGATGAAGCCTCAAGACTGTTAGATTTTGTTTCCATTACTAATTTTTTCCTTTTTAAAAAAATACTCAGCATATGTATGTTCTGACTTGGAGTGTTTGTAGACACACTGTATAATCCCCATGCAAATAAACAGGTACTGTTCCCAGGAGGTATTGGAGCTTCTGAGAGGTGCTGAGTACTGTATTTCAAATATGGTGTAATAGGTAGCATTTTAGTCTTTTCTGAAGATATATGAGTGGTGTACACAGCACAGTAAACTGGTTACCAGAAGGTTAAATTAATCTGAGAATTTATTTTCTTCAGTTTACAACTAGTAAAATATACATGTACCTAATGAATTAAATGTAAAATAGGCCATTGTGTGATGAATATTTTACAATATTTTAAGTGTACAAAGTACTCAGAAATAGATTGAATTGACATTCACTAGACTGTGAGTTTCTGAGGGTTTGTGCTTTATCTCACCCATACATTGATTCATTCATTTATTTATCCAACAAATGGTTTTTAAAAATCATATTTCTGAATTCCCAATACCTTGCACAGAGTTTTGCATGTAACAGGTGCTCTACTGTGTTGTTGAACATATGAATGAATGAACAATTACTAGTCACTCATTAAGACTTGGGCTTTCCTGATGGCAGAGATGGTAAAGAATCTGCCTGCAATGCAGGAGACTCAGCTTCGATTCTTGAGTTGGGAAGATCGGGAATGGCTGCCCACTCCAGTGTTCTTGCCTGGAGAATTCCATGGACAGAGGGGCCTGGCAGGCTGTTGTCTGTGGAGTCACAAAGAATCGGACACAACTGAACAACTAGGACTTTTACCTAGACTTCCCTTCCTCTTAAAAAGCTTCCTAAGCTTCCTTTAGAAGGAGAATGCGAAAATTATTTTACTATGCCTCTGCTCCTAACATAGTACTTTCCATTTCAGTGACACTAAATAAATACTTGGGAGAGAAACTCAAAACTATAAGAGATGGGAATATTTAGAGAGGGGAAAGCTTAGGTTCAACAGCATGGAGGTCTTCAAATATTTAGGTCTCCCATTGCATTTGGGAAAAAGATTAGACTTACTTTATATTGTTGAAAGTGCTTTAATGAGGACCAGTTGTTAACTAAACCAAACTTGCATCCACTTGCCCCTGTGCAGTAAAGCCAGCCTACTGGCACTATGTTGAAGGAAAAGGCAGCATTTATTGCAAGAGACAAACAAGGAATCCGGGCAGCTAGTGTTTAAAAAGCTTGAATCTTACCCTGAGTTTTACTTTGTTCCCTTTAAAGTTATTATGCATACCCCACAGGGCTTTTGTGACAATCAGGTGAGACAATTTAAATGGAGTGTGCAATTTAAAGCAGAATGTAAGTATTTGGAATTATAAGTATGCTAATGAAAAAGGTGACTAATGTTGTCCCACCCCCAGGGGATATTGCTTTATTTATTTATTTAATTTTGTTACTGAACCAAACTTTGGTCCGTTTGCCTATGCAAGTACAGCCAATATACTGACATCAGGGTTGTGGTGAAGGAAAGCCTAGCATTTATTGCAGGGGCCAAGCAAGGAGCCCAGGGCTCAAAGGCCTGAACTCCCTGAAGGTTTCCAGAGAAAAGTTTTTAAAGACAGGGTTAGAGAAGGGGGTTGTGGAGTATGTGATCAGCTCATGGATATTCTTCTGATTGGTTAGTAGTAAGGTAATCGGGAGTTAACATCATTAACCTTCTGGTTTCAACCAGTCCGGGATCTGTGTGCTTGTGGGGAGCATACAGTTGACTTCTTCCATGTGGTGGGTCTTTTAGTATCTGCAAAACAGCTCAAAAGACATGGTTCAGAATATTATCTATATCCCTTGAGGAGGAACTAAAGGTTCTTGACTTTGTTTAATGACTGAATTATTATAATTGTGTCTTGCTTGACTCTTTCCTTTTCTGAATTTCCTCACATCTCTGAGGAAATTTACTCTTTGTAAATCAAAGAAGGCCCTAGAAGGCTAAGGTTTTTCTACAGGCAAGAGGCAGGCAGAAAATATAGGGTAGGAGGGATGTTCTGAGAAGGCCCCACAGAGTCCTGCTTGGTTGCACAATGAGTGAAAGGCTCCAGGAATATTTTAGTTTATGATCTAAGAAGGTCCAGAACTGCTCTGGGATATACCAATTTCTATTTTTTTCTCTCTTTTTTAATTTTTTAAATTATGAAAGTATGATTACACATTTACAGGAGACTTGGAAAATACAGAACAAAGTTAAATATAGTCCCACTATATATTAAAATTATTTTTTTTTAAGTAGACAAATTGAGATTTTTAGTTGGAGTTTCAGTATCAAACTCTCAAAAAGTAATAGAACAAATATACAGAGAAGTAGGAGGATATAGTAGACATGAAAATCACCAAGAACCAATTCAACATAATTAATATTTATACAATTTTCACACGATAGTAGGATATAGATTTTATTCAGGTTCCTATAGACTGTAAGCCAGGAGGCACTGGAATATATCCAGGGCCATAAAACAAAGTGCAAAAATTTCATGATCTAAAAGTATGAAATCCTGCAAAGTCTGTCTGTTCTCTTACCACTTAAAATTATGTTAAACATCAATATCAAAAGATATTGGAAAATAACCCACATATTTTCCAAGTGCGATGTGACATTTACCAAGAAACATCTTTGACTTGGGGCTTCCCTGGTGGCTCAGCTGGTAAAGAATCTGCCTGTGATGCGGGAGACCTGGGTTCAATCCCTGGGTTGGGAAGATCCCCTGGAGAAGGGAATGGCCTGAAGAAGTCCATGGACTGTATAGTCCATGGGATCTTTGATTTAGTCATTGAAAGTCTCAATGAAGTTAGAAGACAAAACACACAGAGGGTGATTGCAGAGAAGAAAGCATTTAAATAAGAAATTAATATCAAAATGAGAAATTAATATCAAAGATACTTAAAAAATCCCATGTATTTGGAAATTGAATGTCCACTTTTAAATGATGGGTGTGGGATACCTCAGTTTCTGTTCACTGGAAGAATGTAATAACAGTGGAAAAAATGTGTTGAGCAAGCTGAGGAGAGCATTTCAGCCCCAGATGAATGTTTGAAGTGGATGACTTGCAAGGTCCCTTCTAACATTAGAATTCTTTGATTGAATGAGAGAAGAACAATGTGATCCCCCACTAAGACTCCACTTGAATAAAAGCACCTGATGGTTTAAAACTGTAAGTCTTCCCGTAGCCTTTCTGGAAAAAAATTGTTCTCTCTTCACAAAGACCCAGGTAAATGCAAAGCTAGGGAGAATTATTACTTGGAAAAGCACTAATCTTCCCTGGTTTCTTCTAGTACTTTAAGAAAACACTTTTGAGTGTCTTGCTTTAACCAGCCCCATGTAAAGTTTTAGTTGCTACTGCTACAGAAAATTTTGTGTGTAGAAGAGAGGGTTGGTGATGGTCTTAGGGGTTCACTAAGAGTGTCCCCTCTAGATTTTTAAGCGGGAAATTGGTAAAATTGGTAAAAATTAGTTTATGTTAGTCTTCCTGGTTCTATAAATGTGTAGTCATATGAGGCTAAGAGCTGTTTTAGTGTTTTATTTCCTTGACGAAAGAGTTTTCCAGATATGTCTTTTTTAGCTCATGCATATTACATGGGCAATAAAAAAAATAATTAGCTTCTATGTGAATAGAGAACTCAGTCTTTTCAGCGTATCAATCTAATTATGTTTTGGAGAATTTCACATGAGTTTGGGGTTAATTATTAACCAGCAGCGTAGGTCAATGCTTAATGTTTAAACTATTATTAGTTTACAAATAATTATAAGCAAAAAAATTGTTTCCTCTGAAAGGCAGTGCTAAAGAGGAAGTAACATTATTATTTATAAAGTTCTATTTAAGCTCAATTTCTACATTAAATTGCCACTGAAGAATTTAAATCGACTGCATTTGTGTTTATTGCCCAGCATAAAGCATGTAAACAGAATAATACCATGTGCTTCAAAGTAAGTACCTACTAATGTAATAAGTACCTCAAGAAATACCTAATTATTTTTTATGAACTCACATTGGTACATGGGATATTTCATTATTTTATTGCTTAAAGAATCAATTATTCTTTTATTCTTAAAATGAAGAAAAGGGCCACTGATGCAATTTCAGTGGAGACTGTTCAAAATTCTCACTGAATTATTGATATAATGAAATCAATGAATAAAGTATCGTAAAATTAGAGCTGAGGGAGCCAAGAAAAAGCAAATATAAAAGACTCTCCTGGAATTCATCCAAAAGGTAGAAAATTAAGAAAATTCACAGTTATGAATGCAGTAGGAAGAAAAGAACTGTATGAGGTCCTGTGGTTCTGAATAACACATTGCAGATAGTTTGTTACATTGCAGATAGTTTAATAAATATACTGAACACAACAAAATTTTAGTAATCAAAGATACATAGGAACAACAGGAAATTTATTGATAGAAATCTCTTATGTTTTATCTTTCATTGGATTACACATCACTTATTGTTTTTTTTAAAGTTATATATTTTTGTCTTTATAACAAGTTAAAGATACAGTGAAAAAATTCCACAAGAGATTTGTTTCTAGTTATGGTGGAGTAGCTCATTGGAGATCATTGCTATCACTGAAGACAATGAAGATGCTGAATTAAAAAAAAAATCTATTTAAAGACGTGAGAGATCTGTTAGAGTGAGCAGGTTGACAGGGGCCCAGATTGTGGGAAAAGGCTAACTGCAGAGAGATGAGCTGAACTTCTTCAGTGTCGTTAATCGTGGAGGCACTTGCTGATTTTAAGTACAAGGCAAGAGGCTGTAAGAAGCCATGGGTTTCCCAGGCAAAGGGGCTGTGTTGCAGGACAAAGTAACCAACAGAGGTTTGGGATCTCATGGGACTGGAGAGACATTAATTGGAGACTTTGGGGGCCAAGATCCAGTGAAAAGGGTGGTATAGAGAACACAAACTGATTTCCTTTCTAAGATACTGGTTGAATTCTGAACAGGCCACAAAACCAAGCAGGAGGTCTCTGAAAAACCAGGCAGGTATTTCATCAGCCTCAAGATACTGATGTGGATAGATTCAGGACCCACCAGTGCACCAGTCTCAAGTATGAAACCCTGGAGGCTAACACCCAGGAGCAGAGGTGAACTGGAGGGCAATGGAAACTTACCAGGTTGTTGCCCAGTTCTGATTCAGTTCAGCCTCAGAGGAAAGGGTGAACCCTTTCTGAAGGAAAATTATATGTCGAGACTATATATATTTTACAGATAATACCTGACATTCAATAAATTGTTTCTAGGCATGTCAAGATACAAGGCTATAACTTAAAATGTAAGATTTTTTAAAAAAGAGTTTAATAGGTGATTCAGTTATTGGAACTAGCATAATAAGAGCTTTAAAATAACTGTAACTAACATCCCACCAAAATAGAGGGAAATATAAATGAAATACTTAAGAATGTGGAGGATTTCACCAGAGTACTAGAATATACAAAAGAGTAAAGTAGAAATTTTAGAATTGAAACAAACAATAACTTAAAAAGTCAGTAAGAGGTATTTTAAACAAAAAACTGCACACAAGAGAAGATCAGAATAGTGAAAATAGAACAAAAGAAAACAAACTGACGCTTAGAAAGAAAAAAGGCAGGAAATACAGGGGAAAAAAGCATAAGAGGCATGTTGTTCTAGTGAAAAAAATTTATTTACATGAAATAGAAATCCTAGAAGGTGGAAATAATGGGGCAGGAGAATGTTTGAAGGAATGTTATAGTTCAGTTTCTCTCTTAGAAATATAAGCTGAAGAGTTACAATTTGTATTTTCTGTATTCATGTTTCCCTTAAAATTTAAAAGGCCATATACATGTCTTATTATAGCAAAATTTTGTATTTTGTGATGTATATACTATTAATATGATACTGAAACTCTTGCCATATTGGCACTTAGCAGAAGAGCTAGAACAGAATGACAAATGTTTTTAGTTTTTTATTTTCTGACTTCAAAATTGTTTAAAAGTTTACAATATAAAATATATGACAGAAAATGAAAAACTCTAAGATCCCATTATATGTGTCTATGTGCATTTATATTTTTCCAATAAGAATATAATCAAATTACACATAATATTTTGAGTTAAACATATATCGTGAATATCTAGTTATATAAATATTTCAGTTTTAGTAATGGATGCTTAATATTTGTATGTATTTGTCAGTTTTTTCTCCATGTTCTTTTTGGCCTGTTTCCTTGGCCTCATGAGCTGTTTTTTCTTCCTGTAATGGATCTCAGCCTTCTCCTTCCTCTCCTCCAGGGTAGCTGTTACTGCCTTGTACTTCCAGCCAATCTATACACCTGGCTCCCTCAGCAGACTGGTGGTGGTGGTGGGGTGCAGAAATGAAGTGATAAGGAAATGAAGCCAGGGTGCCTAGGGGAGGGGTGTTGACAACTTGTCCTACAAGACCCCAGAAATTTAGTAATTTAACTTTTCTCAGCAAGCCTAAGCTTGAAAGACACAGGAACCCCCTGTAAAGTCTCCCTCCTCCTCCTGGCATATTATTTCTTCTTTAAATGTTTGACAGACTTTATTAGTGAAGCCATTTGACTCGGATTTTTTTGTGTTGCAGTTTTTAAGTATGAATTCAATTTCTTTAATACATATGAGCTATTCAGATTATCTATTTTTTTCTTCAGTGAGCATTAGTAGTTTATGTCTTTAAAGGAATTTGCCCATTTCATCTAAATTGTTAAATTTATGCAGTTAAATTTATGCACATCAAGCTATTTGTAACATTTTCTTATCCTTTAAACATCTGTAGGGGGTCTTTGTTTCCTCTTTTATTTCTAATATCAGTAATTTGTCTTTATTTCTGGCTAGAGGTCTATTAATTTTGGTAATTTTTTTTTATCTAGCTTTTGGTTTTATTGATTATTATAGGTTTCCCTTTTCAATGTATTAATTTCTACACTATTATTATTTACTTTTATGTACTTATTCTGGGCTTAATTTTTTGCTATTTTCTAGTTTCTTAAGCAGAAATCTTAAATAAGTGGTTTTAGATCTTCTTTATTAATGGACGTATTTAATATAAATTTCACTAGAAGCACTGTTTTAACTGCATCCCACAAATTTTTATGTTCCATTTTACTTTTCATTCTCTAATTTCCGTTGTAACTTGTTTTTGTTAGAAGTAGGTTGTTTAGTTTTAAATATTTCAAGATTTTCCAGATAACTTTCTGTTATTGATTCCTCGTTTAGAGACTAGAGACCTAGAGACCAGGTCTCCTAGTCAGAGACCCTATCTGTAAGATTTCATTTCTCTAAGGTTTTCCATTGGTGAAAGTTTCATGTAAACTTGAAAATAATGTATATTCTGCTATTGTTGGCAGTGTTCTATAAATGTCAGTCAAAATAGTTGATAATTTTGTTCATGTCTTCTGTATCCTTACTGATTTTCTGTCAGCTTGTTCTATTGATTGCTAAGAAAGGAGCGCTGAGGTCTCTAAACAGAACTGTGGCGTTTTCGTTCTCTCTTCTGTCAGTTTTTGCTTCATGTATTTTGAAGCTCTACTGATAGGTGCAGTTATGTTTTCTTGAAGAACTGACTTTTTTATATTATGTGGTGTGTCTTTTTATCCCCAGTAATGTTTCTTGTTCTCGGGAACATTGTATTTGTGATCGTTGCTGTTTCTGGGAGGTTATCAGTCGGTTCATTTTCAGATCACAGGTTTCCTCTCACCTTCTGCGGGCAGCGTTTCCAATCTCATTTTGTTGTTGCGCTGCTTGTCCTGTTCTATCCTGTTGTTCTGCCCTGTTCTGTTCTGTTCTGCCTGTGTGCCTCTCAGATGTTCTGTGATCTGACTTGCGGTTGGAATCTTAGGTCTTTTCTTTCCCTCCTTTCTTTGCTTCCTTCCTCTGCTTTGGGTCTCCGTTGCTGTGTGTGGACTTCTCTTGTTGTGGCCATGGGGGCTACTCTCTAGTTGCGGTGCTCAGCTTCTTCTCATTTCTGTGGCTTCTCTGATTGCGGAGCATGAGCTCTAGGTACTCAGGCTTCAGTAGTTGCGGCTCACAGGCTTAGTTGCCCCATGGCACGTGGACTCTTCCTGGACCAGGGATCGAACAATGTCCCCTGCGATGGCAGGTGGATTCTTAGCCACTGCACCACCGGGGAGGTCCTTAGGTCAGTTCTTGAAGCCTCAACTCTCCTGCTTGGGTCTCTCGTGTGCTGGCTTGGGGGTGAGGCTGACACTTACCTTCAGAGTAAGAGTCATCCCATACCTCGTCTGTCAGAGTTCCCCCACCTTCTCAACCTACTGGGCCCTTTATCGCATTCCTCTGGCCAGAAATAGGATGTTTATGTGGAAGTTTTGGCTACCTGAATCACTGCTCAATCACTGTGTAGTTTCCTGCCCTAGGTTCTGACCTTCCTCCACAATCCACCATGTTTTATTTCTTTTTCAGAGTCCTCAGGTAGCTGTTTTCTGTATTTTGTTAAGTAGTTTTACTTATAATGAGAGATAATATAAGCTGTAGTGGAGTTTTCCCTACAACGTTGGAAGAGAATCTCTTCTCTCTTTTGAAAAGTGTCTGGGGCAGGCTGAATGCTTTATTGTTATGGGACCATTAAGAATGATGAAGTCTTCCTGACTGGGGGAGGAACCAGAGAAATAATGTCACATGGGCTGTGGAAAGCCGTAGGGACAAGGGGATATAAAAGATCCAGGCAGAGCTTTGCCTGTAGCTGCTTTTCCTTCTTTTTCTCCCCTTGCCCCAAAGAAATTTACTGATTTTTGCCTGTAAAACTACTGAAAGAAACTCTCAGCCCATACATTCACAGAGGATATAAATCTACTCTTCCCAAAAGTCTGTTGTCCAAATTTGAAATTGTTCATTCAATTGGTTTATTGCTCCTGCAAGACCACTCTTAGACCACTCTTTCATTCTTAGGGTGGAAATTGATTTTTCTTCTCTTATTTTGTCATGTGAAAGTACTCAGTATATTACCACCACAGAATTTTCACACATTATTTAAAAACCTGTTCACAATGTGAGAAGGTCTTGCATAGGCTTGTCTGCACCAACGTGTAAAAACCTCCAGCTGCCTCTGAAATTGTGAAGACAAGTTCTGTTCCTCATTAAGTGCACAGATTAATGTCTGAGGAAAGTGAACACTTTCTACAGAAATGTTCCAAAATCTGAAGTTTTCTGTATTTAAAGTGACATCACCCTAACCTCTTAAGTTGATGCATGCAAATTATTAGATCTTTCCTACCCATAATTATAATAATTGTTTACAAAAAAATCCTCCTAGACATTTAAAATTAGTTAGGAAGCTAGTGGAATTTTTTATTTATATAAGTTAGTACTTTTTGAATTAGTGAAGGTGGCTCAGTGGTAAAGAAGCTGCCTGCCAATGCAGGAGACATGGTTTGATCCCTGGGTTGGGAATATCCCCTGGAGAATGAAATGGCAACCCACTCCAACCTTCTTGCCTGGGAAATCCCATGAACAGAGGAGCCTGGGGTCACAAAGAGTCAGATAGGACTCAGCAACCAACCAACAACAACAAAAATAGTTACACTCAAAACATTGCTTTGTACATATCCTGCATAGATCAAAATTAGGAATGACAGTTTAAAGGCTGGTTTGGGGATGAAACACTAACTGATCTATACTTTCAGATATAGCTTCACTATGTTTGAGTCTATATTTTATTTCTTCCTCATCTCCCAACTTCCTTTGCTTCCTAACTTTCAAACAGTAGGCTATTCGGTAAAAAAAATTTTTTTTAAAAGGTAGGCTATTCAAATCTTTTTTGTTGGTGGTGGTGGTGAAATAAATTGAAATATTCAAAAAGGAAAACTCAAAGATAAAGTATGATGGCATTTCCATAGCATTATTCATGAAATGGAAGGACTGATTGATTGGTAGGACTGATGTTGAAGCTGAAACTCCAATCCTTTGGCTACCTGATGCGAAGAGCTGACTCATTTGAAAAGACCCTGATGCTGGGAAAGATTGAGGGCAGGAGGAGAAGGGGATGACAGAGGATGAGATGGTTGGATGGCATCACTGATGCAATGGACATGAGTTTGAGTAAACTCTGGGAGTTGGTGATGGACAGGGAGGCCTGGCATGCTGTCCATGGGGTTGCAAAGAGTTGGATACAACTGAGCAACTGAACTGAACTGATTCATGAAATGGGCTTATGCAAATATGGTACATACTGGACTCCTCAGAAAGAAGAATTAGAAAGTAGATGGGTCTGCTGTTCTTTCAAAATGGCATGTCTGGGCATAGCTGGCCATGTTCTGAGAATAAAATCTAGGAGGGACCCTACGCACCTTGGTGTACATTTTTATAGAGCAAGTATGATGGCTGCCTTGCCGCTGGAGACAGAGATTGAGATAGACTGCCAAATAGTCTGGGCTTTAGAGCTGGTTGTTCATAGGATTTATTGGAGACCTTGGGGGAAGGTGAGGTCATGTCTAGCCTCTCCTTCTACAAGAAAGGAAGCACCTAGGCCCAGCTAGCTGATTCTCAGGCAGCTCAGAGAGAGCTCTAAGGGGACCTTAGACTTTTCCTGCATGTCCTTCCACATATATTTTTTATATACTTTCAAATTTTGGATAATTTTACATTTATTACAGTTTCAAAGAGAGCTGCTTTAGACTGAATGTTTGTGACAACTCAGCATTTATATGTTAAAACCTAATCCCCAACATGATGGTGTTTGGAGGCAGAGCCTTTGGGAGAGGATGAGGTGAACAGGGTCGGGGAGGGGTGCTTCCCAGGTGACACACTAGTGGTAAAGAAACTACCTACCAATGCAGGAGATGTAAGAGATAATGGGTCTGATCCCTGGGTCAGGAAGATCCCCTGGAGGAGGGCATGGCAACCCACCCGGTATTCTTGCCTGGAGACTCTCATGGAGAGAAGAGCCTGGCGGGCTACAGTTCATGGGGTCACAAAGGGAGATGACTAAAGTGACTTAGCAGGCACGCGTGCATACACTCATGAGGTGAGTGGGATTCCTGCCCTTGAGAAATAGCTCCCTCTCGCCTTCCACCAAGTGAAGATTCAGTGAAAAGAGGACCCACCTATGACTCAGTAAGCAGGCCCTAACTAGACAGCGAGTCTCCTAGTACTTTGATCTTAGACGTCTCAGCCTCCAGAACTGTGAAAAATAAAGTTCTGTTATTCAGGCTGTGGTCTTTTTTTGTTAGAGCGGCCTGAACAGACTAAGACAGCGGTGCAAAGAATTTCTGCACATTCTTCACTCAGTTTTCCCTAATTGTAACTTTGCTATGGTATATGGATCAAAACTAAGAAGTTAGTCACTATTTACAGAACTTCAGATCTATTCAGATGTTGGCAGTTCTTCACTGTGGTCCCCCACCTTTTTGGCATCAGGGCTTGGTTTCACAGAAGACAGTTTTTCCCCAGACTAGGGCAGGGGTATTTTTTTAGGATGACTCAAGCACATTACATTAATTGTGCACTTTATTTCTATTATTATCACATCAGCTTCACCTAAGATCATCAGGCATTAGATCCCAGAGGTTGGAGACCCCTGCACTAGGTCTTGTTTCTATTTCAGAATACCATATTTCATTTCGCTTGTAGCCATTGTTTAGATGGAAGGGTGAATATTATGACTTTCTGTCACTGGTAATTTTCTGACCATCATCCTCTGGCTATAGTCATAAGCAAAATTGTATGCTAAAGCAAACCAGTTGTAAAATTCAGTCAGGGAATATGCAGTGTTGACATTTCCCTTTAAAGATTTATCCAGTCCAGGTGCCAGGCCTTGATCAGAATGACTGGAGGTTGTGTGCCTGTGTGCTCAGTTCTGTCTGATTGATTGCGACTCCATCGGCTGTAGCCTGCCAGGCCCCTCTGTCCGTGGAATTTTCCGGGCAAGAATACTGGAATGAGCTGCCATTTCCTACTCCAGGGCATCTTCCCAACCTGGGGATCAAACCCATGTCTCTGTGTCTCCTGCATTGGCAGGCAGATTCTTTATCACTGTGCCACCTGGGAAGCCCTTGGAGGTTAGGACTTATTTTTATTCAATTCATTGTACTTAGTACAGTGCCTTGTACACCAGAGACACGCAGACCACATTATACAGCTGATGAACAGATGAGTGTCACTGGCTGATGCTTACTCATCCTAACCAAGCCTAATGTGTCAGCATATCAGCGCCACTTTATTTTTAGAATTCAGATGGTGTCCTGGTGAATCTTTAGTTTCACAACAGTATAACTTCTTACAGAAAAGTGGAAATCATGCTTTCCATGCTTAAAAATATTTTTAAAAAGCAAACCCAATAAATAGCACTATAACTTAACCCGTTATTCACATATAGTATAGATTCTGTTGGACGTTACTAGACACCAGAACTACCTCCTCTGCCTCTATCCTGATTTTTCTTTTTTTAAAGAAAAACTAATGTCTTTAGTGAGACTTTTGAGAAGTTCGACATTCAAGGAGATTTACCTGGCCTGTCCAGTTAAATGCATGAGGTTTGGTTATAGATTTCCACAGAGTCAAGTTACAAATGTGAATAGATGAGAGAGGAACTAAGCTTGGATGATCTAAAGCAGGCCTGGAATTTCTCTTTCTGATAATTAAGAATGTGTGTTTATAAAGGGTGCTGCTGGGGCTGGCCAAAGATACACACACACACAGCCTCTCAAAATCAACTGCTCTGTCAATGCATTTTGAAGAAAGCGCCTGTAGTAAGAGCAAAAACAAGGCAGTGAGCCCATTAGAAACTGCTTTTGGGAAAAAAAAAAAGAAAGAGAGAAACTGCTTTTGAGCAGAGAAATCCCTAGCCATACAGAACAATTTAAATTTAATTTAGCTGAAATAAAGTTAAAATCCAGTTGCTCAGCTGTACTGTCCACATGTCAAGTGCTCTAGAGTCACATGGGGCTGGGAGCTGCTAGAATGGGCAGCAAGAACATTTCTGTTATCACAGAGAGTTCTACTGGCTAGGGCTGCATTCAGAGCTACTTGTCTGACACTTGCCACCATTTGAGAACTAAATGTAAATGATTCTGAAATTACGTATATCTGGTTGATTTGGTTGAGTTTAAAAGTTTTACTTTAATTCTGCTTAGGTTCAATCTGAGCAAATAGCCCTCACGAATGTAAACCCTTCTAACCAGTATTTCCAGCTGGAATTGTACCCGTTTTTCCATTTGCAAGGCAAACTGACAGATTTCCAGTGTAGATCTAATATTCCAGAAATAAGTTTCTGACTTTTATGCTCTAGTCTAGTCAATACTGTTGCATTCTTCAGGGTTTATTCTAGTTATGTAGTGGATGGACAAGAGTCTGTCACACAGAGTGAATGAAGTAAGTTAGAAAAAAAAGCAACTGTCATACATTAACACATGTGTGTGGGATCTAGAAAAATGGTACAGATGAACCTATTTGCAGGACAGGAATAGAGACTCTGGTGTAGAGAACGGACAGGTAGACACTGGGAGAAGGGGAAGTGGGATGAATTGGGAGACTGGGATTGACAAGTGTGTGCCGCCGTGTGTGAAGCAGCTAGTGGTAACCTGCCCTACGGCGCAGGAAGCTCAGCTCAGGGCTCTGTGATGACCTGCTGCTGCTGCTGCTAAGTCACTTCAGTCGTGTCTGACTCTTAGCGACCCCATGGACTGCAGCCCACCAGGCTCCTCTGTCCATGGGAGTTTCCAGGCAAGAGTACTGGAGTGGGCTGCCCCTGCCTTCTCGGCTGTGATGACCTACAGGGGTGGAATACGGGTTGGGCGGGAGGGAAACTTACGAGGTTGGGGATACATGTATCCCTCTAGCCGATTCACTTTGTTGTATAGTGGAAACAAATACAATGTTGTAAAGCAACTTTACCCCTCATCGCTCCCTGCAAAAAACTGAAAGCTCCACTTCATGGTTCTGTTTATAACTCACTGGGTTATTTTTCAAGCCCAGCTCTTTCTTTCATACTGTTCATATTTTGCTGTCATTCCCCTGTGTTTGGCAGGGCATGGAAGTAGTGGGTACAGATATGCATGAAAGCATTCACTTACTCCACTGTTTGTACAGAAGAGAGCTATAATAGCTCTAAGACTGTTTTCTTTGGAAAGGCCTTCCTGTGGAGTGGCCTTTGGCTGGCAGCTGGGAACTTGGCTGTCAGAGCATTCCTGGTGGTCAACACTTAACTGATAAGGTTGATTCGTGTGCCTAGATTATGCAAATATGATTTATGCTAAATATGTGTGTTCCTTCTTGGAGTCTGGGATATTGGTATGTACAAGGCAGAGAGTGCCTATGTGATTAGCCATCAATAAAAACCTTGGGCACAGAGGCTCTTGGGCTCCTGGTAGCTCAGTGGTAAAGAATCTGCCTGCCAGTGCAGGAGATGCAAGAGTCATGGGTTTGATCCTTGGATGGGGAAGATCCCCTGGAGGAAAAAATAGCAATCCACTCCAGTATTTTTGCCTGGAGAATCCCATGGACAGAGGAGCCTGGCGGGCTGATGTTCATGTGATTGCAGAGAGTTGGACACAACTGAATGACTGAGCATGCACAGAGGCTCTTAGGGGCTTCCTTGGGCAGAAAAATGCCAACATATAATGTGTTTTTGTTCCTGTGGGAATAACATGCTTTGTATGATCCCTCATGGGAGGGAGAGAGCCCAAGAAAGCCTGTATGTGGATTTCTGCAGACTCTGCCTGCCTGTTTTCACCTATGATCCAGCTGTTTATTCTTCCTACTTTCACACAATAAATCTTAGACATGAGTACAACTGTATATGAGCTCCATGAACGCTTCTAGTGAATCTGTGAACAGGAGGTAGTTTTGGGGACTACTGACAGACCATCTTTAACAGAATTTCTGTTTTTATTTTTTAGAGAAATGATAAAATGTCTTTCAATGTGGGCTACTAAGAAGTCCCAGTGCTCAAAATGGAACAGATTTAAATTCCATTCAGACTGCAAATATTGTCCTGAGGAGGTTAGAGAAAAGTAATATTTAAACTATATGTCAAGGTACCCAGCACATAGTAGGAATGTAACTGTTATTACTTTCATTTTTCTTTCTCTCATTCCTCCCACCCTTACCCCATTAGAATGCAGTGTTTTTCAGTGGGTGGACATTATGACACATTTTATGTTGCCTGTTTTCCTGCTGCTATTTTCTTTGCTAGAAAGCACACAATATATTTAAAAGTTAGATCATTAACCAGGTTTGTTCTTTTGGCATCTGTTGTTTCAGGCGGTTTGAGTTTTCACTCCAGTTTTTTTCATCACATGTTCCTACCAATTGAATCTCGCTTGCTCTTTCCAAAAGGAGAAATATGAAATGCAGAGAGAGGGATCATTTTATGCTTTCAAAGCCACCAGGGTCAAGTAGGAGAGCTCATAATTGAAATCTTAAATTTGTGTGGCTTTTCGCTTCTCTGCAAGAAAAAGAGAAGAAAAGAGGCCATGACCTGAGCCACTAGCACTTTGGCTGGTGGAGAATGGGTGACGAGGCAATTGTAAGAGCTCAGATTTCAGGTCTGGGATGTGTGGGAAGGCACACCGTCACTTACCAGGGAAATCACTCAAGAAATTTCCTTCTTCTAACACTGGGCCCAGTGTTTAAAGTTTTTAGCTATTTGTTTTCTCATGAGATGCATGGAATAAGTAAAGTTTATAAGTTGGGTCACTGACCAACCAGTGATCAAAATATAAGTGACACGGTAAATGACGTGCATGGTGATGCGCACTTCTCAGAAAAGGATATTTTTGTCCCTGATGTGCAGTTACCAGTGACCCATTTTCCTTTCTACCCCTTCTCACTTTTAAAAACCTGCCCCTGTTTTAAACTTGAACCATACCTTCACAGTGTCCCAGTGAATACGAATATCTCCATGTAACAGTCCCTAGGCATCTCAAATTTACTGTGTGCAAAATGAATTTAATTCAGAGATGTTAACTTTTAGAGCAGGGATCCTCAGCTTCTGGGCCATGGACACTCAGCAGTCTGGAGCCTGTTGGGAATCTGGCCGCACAGCAGGAGATGAGTGGTAGGCAAGTTAGCAAAGCTTCGTCTGTATTTACAGCTGATCCCCATCACTCACATTACCACCTAAGCTCAGAAAAACAAACACAGGGCTCCCCCTGATTCTGCATTATGGTGAGCTGTATAATTACTTCATTAAATATCACAATGTAATAAGAATAGAAATAAAGTGCACAATATGTGTAATGTGTTTGAATCAGCCCAAAACCATCCCCCCCGCCCCTGCCCTGGTCCATGGAAAAATTGTCTTCCATGAAACCAGTCCCTGGTACCAAAGAGGTTGGGGACCTCTGCTTTAGAGAATACCTATTGTGCATCACATGCAATATGAAGGCTACCTACATGCACGATCTTACTTGATGTAGTTCTATACCTGAGATACCATGTCATGTCCTTGTAGGGGAGCTAGCCTTGGGTGAGAGAAGCCTCAGTTAAGTGCCTGGGGATGTCTCTTCATTAGCCCCCTGCCACTTCAGAGGTTGCATGGATTAAATGGTGCCTGTTGATCATTTCCACCTGTGTGCAGTCCCATGTGGGAACTGGGAGGCCTTCATCTCTGTCTCTCCACCTTTCTCGGACAAATTGTAAGTACCTTGCAGTCAGCAAGAAAATCACTACGTCCAGCTCTCCATTTCCAGTGTGGCTTCTTTGATGAACGACACAATTATAAAAGGGTCAGAAACACCCCAACGCAGTGTCACAGAGTCCCAGTCCAATAAACACCCAGAGGCCATTTCTCAAGTCTGAGGCTGTTTGTTTGATGCTTTTTGCTCCTTATCTCTTTCTCCTGCTGCTGTTTTCTTTTGGCTCCTGCCTTACCTGTTGATCACACATTGACCTTTCAGATGCCAGACACTTCTAAGCCCTGTGGCTAACTTCAGATGTTATTATCCCTCCTCTGCCTGCAATGTTGCCAGACGTTCTACTTCAAAAAACACTGGCCAGGAGAATATGTGGTTATCTACTATTTGCTCACACAGACAGCCTGTAGTACATCCATCCTCTCTCAGTGTAGACTCCTATTTTCACACATTGTAATCCACTGGCTCAGAGAAAAGAAGAGGGTTGATGCAGGTGCAGGAGAATTAAAAAAAAAAAAGAGAAAAACATGGTTGCGTGATTTGATGTAACCCTGAGCATGTTAACCGTGAAATTAAAATTGTAGGTATATAGAATCTGTGGAATTTTTACAAACTATGAGTGTCATGAGATTCTAGTATACTACCCTGCAGTCATCTTTGATGTAGCTGAGGTTAGATTCAGCCAGAGGAGGAGGGGCACAGAATAACTATTGTTGAGCCTCTACCGTGGCTCCCTTATTTCTCAGACTGTCCCTGAGAATGGGTAATTGGTGAGAGTGGTTATTCAGTTAAGCAAGTCACCTGAATTGTCTATGAAAAAAAGTGTCTATGAGTAGAAAAAGGTGATACTCTGGGGTGGGGGGTCAGCTCTTTTTTTGTTTTCTTAACAAATGCTGTACAAACATTTCTAAATCAGTGGGATATTTTGCTTTCCCTCAGATCAAATAGGAATAATTACAAAACGAATACCTTTGGGCATATTCTGGATATCCTCAGAGTAAAGAAAGGATGGAGTCTAATTTATGTCCTCTCTTCTTGGAGGGCCCTGAGATCGTACCCCAGAACCCTGGGACTTTGTGGGCCAGACTGGGACCATGCAATTTGGTGGAGAGAGAGCAGTTCTCAAGTCAGATGGACTGGGAGTTTGAGTCCCAGTTCTGCTGATGCTCCCTCTTGATCTCTGCAATTTATTTAATTTCCCTGGGCATTTATTTTCTCAACTTCAAAAAAATAAAAAAAGGCAAATAGTATCTATTTTAATAGGTAGTTGTAAGGAGTAAAGGTGATACGTAGAGGTGTGTCACACAGCTGGTATTTAACAGATGTTAGTTTTCTTTCAGTTGTCCTTCAGTTAAAGTCCCTCCTTTGTTACAATAGAAAGAAAAAGCTTGTGTTAATACACAGAGGATGATATTTGAGAGTGAGATTTTGACTGCTGCCTTAGGGCTTTTTCCATGTCTGAAATTTGCTTTAGGTAGGATTAGAGAGCCAGCCTAGAGAAGGTAAGAATGAGAGCTGATTAGGTGAGGGATGGGAAGAGAAAGCTTGTCATCAGGGAGAGGGAGTTAATGGGGAGCAGTGGAAGTGAAGTCTGGTGTGGGTGTCCTTGAGAGGTATAGCGTGTGTGCTAAGTTGCTCAGTCATGTCTGACTCTTTGCGACTCCATGGACTATATAGCCCACTAGACTCCTCTGTACATGGGATTCTCCAGGCAAGAATACTGGAGTGAGTTGCCACGCCCTTCTCCAGAGGAGCTTCCCAGCCTATGTACTGAACTGGTGTCTCTTATGTTTCCTGCACTGGCAGGCGGGTTCTTTACCACCAGCACCACCTGGAAAGCACCTGTGAGGTATAGAGGACAGTGAAAAGTGTCTGGGCTAAAAAAAAAACACATTATAGATTGATGTACAAGGCAGGGGATGCTGATTAGATCGTAAATTATAGATTTGCCCCAATAAATTTCACTAATTGGGATTATATGTTGAGGGGCTAGATCAGTGGTTTCACAGAATCTCAGAACTTGAATTTCTGAGCTGGAAGGGGATTTATCCTTCTTTTTGGTCCACCTCCCTTGGTTTATGAAGGAGGAAATGAGGCTTAGAAAGGGTAAGTAGCTAAACCAGAATCCTGCAGCAAGTTAGTAACAGGATTACGGTTCTGGTATATTTCCTCTGTAATACATTGCCTACTCCTATAGACTTGCCTCTTATTTCCAGGTCAGGCTGCACACGATTCCATAGTCTCTCATAGCAACCGGTTACAATGCTCATGATCCAGAATATAATTCTCAAATGAGAAATTCTGTTTTACATATATTTAAATCTCAGCCACTAAACATACTTTCTGATCCTTTCTAAAGGTCGCTCTACCTGCAATAAACCTGACAGCCTTAGATAAATTAGTGGTGTGTTAAATGCAGTAACCCCTTATACATGAGGAATAAATTCATATAGATAAAAAGAAGGAGTTTTGACAAAGAGGAAAATCCGATTTCAAACCCCTTGCCAAACAGGAACCATAAGCATCTGATTAGGAGCAGGAACATTAAGATACTTTCCCAAATTTAGATCTAATCCAGTTACCATCACAAAATGTATTATGGCTAGTGCACAAAAAGCACAGAGGCTGGTTAATGCCTTCATGAAGAGTTTTAGAAGATAATTTGAAATTGCAGCAAAGTCAAAGGAAATAAAAATACTTTGGTATAAAATCCACAGAGATTTAAAAGTCCTGCCTGTTATAGTTTGAGAAAGCAAACGGGAGGGCAGTCGCTGGAGGGGCTGGAGGTCGATGGGCACATTGATGTGATTGCTGCCTTCTAGGGGAGATTACAGGACCCCAGGGAATGTACTCACAGTAATAAATTCCACAAGCAACTAACGCATGGATTGAATGTCACTTTATTAATTTTTAGTGAAAAATGTAATTGTCCCAAGGAAGTTTTTTTTTTCACTTTCATGTTTATTTATTAAAAATTTTTTTGCCATCTTTAAAAAAATTAATTTATTTAATTAGAGGCTGATTACAATATTTAGTGGCTTTTGCCATACATCGACATGAATCAGCCATGGGTGTACATGTGTCCCCATCCTGAACCCCCTCCCACCTCCCTCCCCATCCCATCCCTCAGGGTCATCCCAGTGCACTGGCCTTGAGTGCCCTGTCTCATGCATTCAACCTGGACTGGCGATCTATTTCACATATGGTAATATACATGTTTCAGTGCTGTTCTTTAAATCACCCACCCTCTCCTTCTCCCACAGAGTCCAAAAGTCTCTTCTTTATCATTTTGTCTCTTTTGCTGTCTCGAATATAAGGTCATCATTGCCATCTTTCTAAATTCCATATATATGCATTAATATTGGTGTTTTTCTTTCTGACTTACTTCACTCTGTATAATAGGCTCCAGTTTCATCCACCTCGTTAGAACTAATTCAAATGCATTCATTTAATAGTTGAGTAATATTTCATTGTGTATATGTACCATAGCTTTCTTATCCATTTATCTGCCAGTGGACATCTAGGTTGCTTCCATGTCCTAGCTATTGTAAACAGTGCTGCGATGAACATTGGGGTACATGTGTCTCTTCCTTTTTTTTTGTAATATAAATTTATTTATTTTAATTGGAGGCTAATTACTTTACAACACTGTAATGCTTTTGCCATACATTGACATGAGTCCACCACGGGTATACATGTGTTCCCCATCCTGAACCCCCCTCTCACCTCCCTCCCCATCCCATCCCTCAGGGTCATCCCAGTGCACTAGCCCCAAGCATCCTGTCTCATGCATCGAACCTGGACTGGCGATCCATTTCACATATGATAATATACATGTTTCAATGCCATTCTCCTAAATCATCCCACCGTCACCTTCTCCCACAGAGTCCAAAAGACTGTTCTATACATCTGTGTCTCTTTTGCTTTCTCGCATACAGGGTTATCATTACCATCTTTCTAAATTCCACATATATGTGTTAGTATACTGTATTGGTGTTTTTCTTTCTGGCTTACTTCACGCTGTATAATAGGCTCCAGTTTCATCCATCTCATTAGGACTGGTTCAAATGTATTCTTTTCAATGGCTGAGTAATATTCCATTGTGTATATGTACCAGAGCTTTCTTATCCATTCATCTGCTGATGGGCATCTAGGTGGCTTCCATGTCCTGACTATTATAAACAGTGCTGCGATGAACATTGGGGTACACATGTCTCTTTCAGATCTGGTTTCCTAGGTTTGTATGCCCAGAAGTGGGATTGCTGGGTCATATGGCAGTTCTATGTCCAGTTTTTTAAGGAATCTCCACACTGTTCTCCATAGTGGCTGTACTAGTTTGCATTCCCACCAACAGTGTAAGAGGGTTCCCTTTTCTCCATACCCTCTCCAGCATTTATTGCTTATAGACTATTGGATAGCAGTCATTCTGACTGGTGTGAAATGGTACCTCATTGTGGTTTTGATTTGCCTTTCTCTGATAATGAGTGATGTTGAGCATCTTTTCATGTGTTTGTTAGCCATCTGTATGTCTTCTTTGGAGAAATGTCTGTTTAGTTCTTTGGCCAAATTTTTGATTGGGTCATTTATTTTTCTGGTATTGAGCTGCAGGAGCTGCTTGTATATTTTTGGGATTGATTCTTTGTCAGTTGCTTCGTTTGCTATCATTTTCTTTCATTCTGAAGCCTGTCTTTTCAGCTGGCTTATAGTATCCTTCGTTGTGCAAAAGCTTTTTGTTTATTTTTGTTTCCCATTTGTTTATTTTTGTTTCTATTTCCATTACTCTGGGAGATGGGTCATAGAGGATCCTGCTGTGATTTATGTCAGAGAGTGTTTTGTCTATGTTTTCCTCTAGGAGTTTTATAGTTTCTGGTCTTACATATAGATCATTAATCCATTTTGAGTTTGTTTTTCTGTATGGTGTTAAAAAGTGTTCTAGTTTCAGTCTTTAAAAGTGGTTGACCAGTTTTCCCAGCACCACTTGTTGAAGAGGTTGTCTTTTCTCCATTGTAGATTCTTGCCTCCTTTGTCAAAGATAAGGTGCCCATAGGTACGTTGATTTATCTCTGGGCTTTCTGTTTTGTTCCATTGATCTATATTTCTGTCTTTGTGCCAGTGCCTTACTGTCTTGATGACTGTAGCTTTGTAGTAGAGTCTGAAGTCAGGCAGGTTGATTCCTCCAGTTCCATACTTCTTTCTCAAGGTTGCTTTGGCTATTCAAGGTTTTTTGTATTTCCATACAAATTGTGAAATTATTTGTTCTAGTTCTGTGAAAAATACCGTTGGTAGCTTGATAGGATTGCATTGAGTCTATAGTTTGCTTTGGGTAATATACTCATTTTCACTATATTGATTCTTCCGACTCATGAACTTGGTATATTTCTCCATCTACTTGGGTCATCTTTGATTTCTTTCATCAGTGTTTTATAGTTTTCTATATATAGGACTTTTGTTTCTTTAGGTAGATTTTTCCTAAGTATTTTATTCTTTTCATTGCAATGGTGAATGGAATTGTTTCCTTAATTTCTCTTTCTGTTTTCTCATTGTTAGTGTATAGGAATGCAAGGGATTTCTTTGTGTTAATTTTATATTCTGCAACTTTACTATAGTCATTGATTAGCTATAGTAATTTTCTGGTGGTGTCTTTAGGGTTTTCTATGAAGAGGATCATGTCATCTGCAAACAGTGAGAGTTTTACTTCTTTTCCAATATGGATTCCTTTTATTTCTTTTTCTTCTCTGATTGCTGTGGCCAAAACTTCCAAAACTATGTTGAATAGTAGTGGTGAGAGTGGGCACCCTTGTCTTGTTCCTGACTTTAGGGAAAATGCTTTCAATTTTTCACCATTGAGGATAATGCGTGATGTAGGTTTATCATATATGGCTTTTATTATGTAGAGATATGTTCCTTCTATTCCTGCTTTCTGGAGGGTTTTTATCGTAAATGGATGTTTGATTTTGTCAAAGGTTTTCTCTGCATCTATTGAGATAATCATATGGTTTTTATCTTTCAATTTGTTTATGTTGTTGTATCACATTGACTGATTTGTGAATAGTGAAGAATCCTTGAATCCCTGGGTTAAAGCCCACTTGGTCATGATCTATGATCTTTTTAATATGTTGTTGGATTCTGTTTGCTAGCAATTTGTTGAGGATTTTTGCATCTATGTTCATTGGTGATATTGGCCTCTAGTTTTCTGTTTTTGTGGCATCTTTGTCTGGTTTTGGTGATGGTGGCCTCTTAGAATGAGTTTGGCAGTTTACCTTCCTCTGCAGTTTTCTGGAAGAGTTTGAGTAGAATAGTTGTAGCTCTTCTCTAAATTTTTGGTAGAATTCACCTGTGAGGCCATCTGGTCCTGGGCTTTTGTTTGCTGGAAGATTTCTGATTACAGGTTCGATTTCTGTGCTTGTGATGGGTCTGTTAAGATTTTCTATTTCTTCCTGGTTCAGTTTTGGAAAGTTATACTTTTCTAAGAATTTGTCCGTTTCTTCCAAGTTGTCCACTTTATTGTCATGTAGTTGCTGGTAGTCTTTTATGACCATTTGTATTTCTGTGTTGTCTGTTGCGATTTCTCCATTTTCATTTCTAATTTTGTTGATTTGATTCTTCTCCCTTTGTTTCTTGGTGAGTCTGGCTGATGGTTTGTCTGTTTTATTTATCTTCTCAAAAACCAGCTTTTAGTTTTGTTGATTTTTGCTATAGCCTCCTTTGTTTTTCTTTCATTTATTTCTGCCCTAATTTTTATGGTTTCTTTCCTTTTACTAACTTTGGGATTCTTCATTTCTTCTTTTTCTAGTTGCTTTAGGTGTAAAGTTAGGTTATTTATTTGATTTTTCTCATTTCTTGAGGTAAGCTTGTATTGCTATGAACCTTCCCCTTAGCACTGCTTTTACTGAATCACATAGGTTTTGGGTTGTTGTGTTTTCATTTTCATTTGTTTCTATGCATATTTTGATTTCTTTTTTGATTTCTTCTGTGATTTGTTGGTTATTCAGAAGTGTGTTGTTTAGCCTCCATATGTTTGTATTTTTAATAGTTTTTTTTCCCCTGTAGTTGACATCTAATCTTAACACATTGTGATCAGAAAAGATGCTTGAAATGATTTCAATTTTTTTGAATTTATCAAGGCTAGATTTGTGGCCCAGGATATGTTCTATTCTGGACAATGTTCCATGTGAACTTGAGAAAAAGGTGAAATTCATTGTTTTGGGGTGAAATGTCCTATAGATATCAATTAGGTCTAACTGGTCCATTGTATCATTTAAAGATTGTGTTTCCTTGCTAACTTTTTGTTTGGTTTATCTATTCATAGGTATGAGTGGGGTATTAAAGTCCCTCTATTGTTGTATTGCTGTTAATTTCCCCTTTCATACTTTTTAGCATTTGCCTTACATGTTGTGGTGCTCCTATGTTGAGTGCATATATATTTATAATTGTTATATCTTCTCCTTGGATTAATCCTTTGATCATTATGTACTATCCCTCTTTGTTTCTTTTCACGGCCTTTATTTCAAAGTCTATTTTATCTGATATGAATATTGCTACTCCTGCTTTCTTTTTGTCTCCATTTGCATGAAATATCTTTTTCCAGCCCTTTACTTTCAGTCTGTATATGTCTCTTGTTTTGAGGTGGGTCTCTTGTAGGCAACATATATAGGGGTCTTGTTTTTGTATCCATTCAGCCAGCCTTTGTCTTTTGGTTGGGGCATTCAGCGCATTTACATTTAAGGTAATTATTGATAAGTATGATTCTGTTGCCATTTGCTTTGTTGTTTTGGGCTCACATTCATAAAACCTTTCTGTGTTTCCTGTCTAGAGAAGATCCTTTAGCATTTCTTTAAGAGCTGGTTTGGTGGTGCTGAATTCTCTTAGCTTTTGCTTGTCTGTAAAGCTTTTGATTTCTCCTTCATATCTGAATGAGATCCTTGCCGGGTACAGTAATCTGGGTTGTAGGTTCTTCTCTTTCATCACTCTAAGTATGTCCTGCCATTCCCTTCTGGCTTGAAGAGTGTCTTTTGAAAGATCTGCTGTTATCCTTATGGGAATTTCCTTGTGTGTTATTTGTTGCTTTTCCCTTGCTGCTTTTAATATATGCTCTTTGTGTTTGATCTTTTTAAATTTGATTAATATGTGTCTTGGGGGTGTTTTGCCTTAGGTTTATCCTGTTTGGGACTCTCTGGGCTTCTTGGACTTAGGTGGCTATTTCCTTTCCCATTTTAGGGAAACTTTCAACTATTATCCCCTCAAGCATTTTCTCATGCCCTTTCTTTTTGTCTTCTTCTGGGACTCCTGTGATTTGAATGTTGGAGTGTTTAACATTGTCTCAGAAGTCTCTGAGGTTGTCCTCATTTCTTTGAATACTTTTTTCTTTTTTCCTCTCTGCTTCCTGTGTTCCCACCATTCTATCTTTCACCTCACTTATCCTATCTTCTGTCTTAGTTATTCCACTGTTGGTTCCCTTCAGAGTGCTTTTGATCTCAGTTATTGTATTATTCATTATTGATTGACTCTTTTATTTCTTCTAGGTCCTTGTTAAACATTTCTTGCATCTTCTCAATCATTGTCTCTAGTCTATTTATCTGTAACTCCATTTTGTTTTCATGACATTGGATCAACTTTACTTTCATTATTCTGAATTCTTTTTCAGGTAAACTCCCTAGACCCTCCTCTTTTGTTTGGGTATGTGGGCATTTATCATGCTCCTTCACCTGCCGAATATTTCTCCTCATCATTTTTGTTTAGATTGCTGTGTTTGGGGTGATCTTTCTGTAGGCTGGAAGTTTGTGGTTCCTCTTTATTGTGGAGATTGCTCCCTATGGGTGGGGTTGGACTAGTGGCTTGTCAAGGTTTCCTGGTTAGGGAAGCTTGTGTCTGTGTTCTGATGGGTGGTGCTGGATCTCTTCTCTCTGGAGTGCAATGACATGCCCAGTAGTGAGTATTGGGGTGTCTATGGTTTTGGTGTGACTTTGGCCACCTGTATTTTTGTGCTCAGGGTTATGTTCCTGCACTGTTGGAAAATTAGCTTGGTATGTCTTGCTCTGCAACTTGTTGGCTTTTGGATGGAGCTTGGTTTTAGTGTAGATATGGAGGCTTTTGGATGAGCCCTTGTTGATTAATATTCCCTGGAGTCAGGAGTTTTCTGGTGTTCTCAAGTTTTGGATTTAAGCCTACTGACTCTGGTTTTCAGTCTTATTCTTACAGTAGCCTCAAGACTTCTCCATCCATACAGCACAGATGATAAAACATATAGTTTAATGGTGAAAAGATTCTCCACAGTGAGGGACACCCAGAGAAGTTCACAGAGTTACATGGAGAAGAGAAGAGGGAGGAGGGAGACAGAAGTGACCAGGAGGAGAAGAGGGAATGTCAACAGGGGAGAGGCCAATCTAGCCAGTAATCAGTTCTGTAAGTGTTCTCCACAACCCGGAACACCCAGAGAGATTCACAGAGTTAAGTAGATAAGAAAAGGGGGAGGGAGGAGATAGAGGTGACCTAGGGGAGAAAAGGGAGGGTCAAAAGGGGAGAGAGCAATCAAGCCAGTAATCACACCCCTAAGTAAAAATGGGTACTGAAGATTAGATTCTTAAAGGTACAAAATTGGTGACAAAAACTAAAAAGCAAAGATTAAAAATCTAGAGTAGAGGTTTGACTCTCAAAAATACAATACAAAATCCATCGCAAAAATTATAAAAAATATATGTATGAAGTTTGCTTTAAAAATAGGGTCCCCCCTTTTGTTTGTGAGATAATAGTAGGTTATAAAAATGAAAAGAGTAATAAATAACTTAAAAATAGAAAAAATTAAAATTAAAAAATGATAATAGTAAAAATATATCTAGGTCTGGAGCTGTTGAGAGCAGTGTGGGGTCAGTTCAGCTTCAGATAGTTCCTTGTTCCAGCTTATACTTCTTCTCAAGGTCTATAGGTCCCTTCCAATGCTTACTCAATGCTAACTACAGGGTTTTAATCTGTTGCACCTGTCACTTCCAGAGCAGTTCCCTCTTAGTTTATTTTGGCTTTCTCTGTTTGTGTCTTATCCGTGTCTAATTTCCGCCCTGACGCAAGGGGACAAAGGTAGTCACTTATTTAGGCTCACTGTTCAGTCGTGCTGTGGGGAGGGAGGAGCACTGTGAACAAATCCCGCTGGTGTGTGGGCAGTGCTCACAGTGTCTGGGCCACACTGGGTCTGCCCCGGCTCGTGGCGTGTGTGGGGAGCGCTCGCAGTGTCTGGGCCACACTGGGTCCGCCCCGGCTCGTGGCGTGTGTGGGGAGCGCTCGCAGTGTCTGGGCCACACTGGGTCCGCCCCCGCTCGTGGCGTGTGTGGGGAGCGCTCGCAGTGTCTGGGCCACACTGGGTCCGCCCCCGCTCGTGGCGTGTGTGGGGAGCGCTCGCAGTGTCTGGGCCACACTGGGTCCGCCCCCGCTCGTGGCGTGTGTGGGGAGCGCTCGCAGTGTCTGGGCCACACTGGGTCTGCCCCTGCTCATGGCGGCATGTGCTTTCCCGGTCTACACTGCTCAGGTTCCAGGTTGCTCTGCAGGGGTGCTGTCCAAAGCAGGCCCTGTGTTTTGTGCACTTCCCAGGTCTAAGCCACTCAGGTTCAGGTTTCGGGTACTCTGCAAGGGCACAGAGTCTGTTGGGCGTGCGTTTTGTGCCTTCCCAGGTCGGAGCAGCTCGGGTGACCAGGTGCTTGGCGAGTGCACTGTCCCAGGTGGGCAGTGTATCTTAATCACCTCCCTGGTCCCGGCTGCTTGGTTTCCCGGGTGCTCCATGAGAGCAAATGTCTCAGGTGTGCTGTGTGTCTTCTCTGGGGAGCTGATCTCTGGCTGCAACCCTCCTAGCAGATGTCAACTGTCCAGGATCCCAGGAAGACTTGGTTAGCAACCGGCAGCCTGCTCACAGTTTGGCGGAGGAGGCCATCTCTGGGGCCGAGATTGCCCTTTGCCTTCTGGCTTTGGCTGTCTCCCACCTGCCTCTCTACCCCTGGCGGCAGGGAGGGGTCGGTCTGTAGCCGGCTAGCTCTCCTTTGGTGTTTGCTCAATCCTTTGTTCTGTGAGCAGGCCACTCTGCGCCTTAGGTTAGACCTTTTCATGAGAAAGTTCTCTTTTTCTCTGTCTCTTTTTTTTCTCTCTCTGGCTATCCCACAGTTTGGGTTGCTGTCTCACATTAGCTCCCTCAGATTGTCCTCAGGGCATTCAGGCCCAATCCTTAGCTTAAGGACCAATGATGCAGTCCACTCCTCCCTGCCCAGCCCCCACTTGCTGGTGGTGGACACGAGCTTCTGGGCTATTTCACCACTGACAGTTGCAGTTAGGTGTGTATTCTGTGGGTTTTTTTTTTTCCCCTCCTGGTTATGATGCCCTCTGAGGTTCCAAAGCTCCTCACAGACCCACCTGTGAGAGGGTTTCCTACTGTGTGGAAGCTTCTCCTCCCTCACGACTCCCTCCCAAGGATAGGTCTGCATCCCTAAATCTTTTGTCTCTGTTTTTGTCTTTTATATTTTTTCCTACCTCCTTTTGAAGAAAATGGGCTGCCTTTCTGGCTGCCTGGTGTCCTCTGCCAGTGTTGAGAAGTTGTTCTGTGGAAGTTGCTCAGCAGTCAAATGATATTTTGATGAATTTGTGGGGGAGAAAGTGGTATCCCTGTCATATTCATCTGCCACATAGGACCACCTTCTGGGAATCCAGATAGGAAAAGAAGAAGTGAAACTCTCACTGTTTGCAGATGACATGATCCTCTACATAGAAAACCCTAAAGACTCTACCAGAAAATTACTAGAGCTAATCAAAGAATATAGTAAAGTTGCAGGATATAAAATTAACACACAGAAATCCCTTGCATTCCTATATACTAACAATGAAAAAACAGAAAGAGAACTTAAGGAAACAATACCATTCACCATTGCAACAAAAAGAATAAAATACTTAGGAGTATATCTACCTAAAGAAACAAAAGACCTATACATAGAAAACTATAAAACACTGATGAAAGAAATCAAAGAGGACACAAACAGATGGAGAAACATACCGTGTTCATGGATTGGAAGAATCAATATTGTCAAAATGGCTATTCTACCCAAAGCAATCTATAGATTCAATGCAATCCCTATCAAGCTACCAACGGTATTTTTCACAGAACTAGACCAAAGAATTTCACAATTTGTATGGAAATACAAAAAACCTCGAATAGCCAAAGTAATCTTGAGAAAGAAGAATGGAACTGGAGGAATCAACCTGCCTGACTTCAGACTCTACTACAAAGCCACAGTCATCAAGACAGTATGGTACTGGCACAAAGACAGAAATATAGATCAATGGAACAGAATAGAAAGCCCAGAGATAAATCCACGAACCTATGGACACCTTATCTTTGACAAAGGAGGCAAGGATATACAATGGAAAAAAGACAACCTCTTCAACAAGTGGTGCTGGGAAAACTGGTCAAGCACTTGTAAAAGAATGAAACTAGAACACTTTCTAACACCATACACAAGAATAAACTCAAAATGGATTAAAGATCTAAATGTCAGACCAGAAACTATAAAACTCCTAGAGGAGAACATAGGCAAAACACTCTCCGACATAAATCACAGCAAGATCCTCTATGACCCACCTCCCAGAATATTGGAAATGAAAGCAAAAATAAATAAATGGGACCTAATGAAACTTAAAAGCTTTTGCACTACAAAGGAAACTATAAGTAAGGTGAAAAGACAGCCATCAGATTGGGAGAAAATAATAGCAAATGAAGAAACAGACAAAGGATTAATCTCAAAAATATACAAGCAACTCCTGGAGCTCAATTCCAGAAAAATAAATGACCCAATCAAAAAGTGGGCCGAAGAACTAAACAGACATTTCTCCAAGGAAGACATACAGATGGCTAACAAACACATGAAAAGATGCTCAACATCACTCATTATTAGAGAAATGCAAATTAAAACCACAATGAGGTACCATTACACGCCAGTCAGGATGGCTGCTATCCAAAAGTCTACAAGCAATACATCCTGGAGAGGGTGTGGAGAAAAGGGAACCCTCTTACACTGTTGGTGGGAATGCAAACTAGTACAGTCGCTATGGAAAACAGTGTGGAGATTTCCTAAAAAACTGGAAATAGACCTGCCATATGACCCAGCAATCCCACTTCTGGGCATACACACTGAGGAAACCAGATCTGAAAGAGACACGTGCACCCCAATGTTCATCGCAGCACTGTTTATAATAGCCAGGACATGGAAGCAACCTAGATGCCCATCAGCAGACGAATGGATAAGGAAGCTGTGGTACATATACACCATGGAATATTACTCAGCTGTTAAAAAGAATTCATTTGAACCAGTCCTAATGAGATGGATGAAACTGGAGCCCCTTATACAGAGTGAAGTAAGCCAGAAAGATAAAGAACATTACAGCATACTAACACATATATATGGAATTTAGAAAGATGGTAACGATAACCCTATATACAAAACAGAAAAAAGAGACACAGAAATACAGAACAGACTTTTGAACTCTGTGGGAGAAGGTGAGGGTGGGATATTTCAAAAGAACAGCATGTATACTATCTATGGTGAAACAGATCACCAGCCCAGGTGGGATGCATGAGACAAGTGCTTGGGCCTGGTGCACTGGGAAGACCCAGAGGAATCGGGTGGAGAGGGAGGTGGGAGGGGGGATCGGGATGGGGAATATGTGAATCTATACAATATCTTGTGATATTCTATATCTTCACATATCAATGTGAATCTATGGCTGATTCATATCAATGTATGACAAAACCCACTGAAATGTTGTGAAGTAATTAGCCTCCAACTAATAAAAAAATAAAAAAAATTAAAAAAAAAAAAGACCACCTTCTGTCCCAAGGAAGTTTAAGCTTGCATGGTACATACATGTTCTCAGTGTGGGTTAGTATATAATCTATGTCTAAAAACTAAAAAATTACTAAAAAGTGGCTTATAAAAGAGCAGTAAAAACAATTTGCATAATTTTTATAGTCAGTGTCATCAAGCTGTGATTATCTGATGAATCTGTCTCCCTCCTATAGGCGTAGGCTCCATGGTGACCTAGTTTCATAGGCAAGGGATCCTTTTCCTGAATGGTTCTGGAAACAATATTATAAATTTATATCTATCTACCTAAACATAATAAAAATATGAATATTATTGTGAATGCTCAAAAGGCAGAACATCTCCTTTATGACTGACATATTCTTTTTTTCACTCATTGATTCAGTAAATATTTAATAAACACCTATGATTTGTTAGGTATTGTGTTGATGCTGGGTATAGAGGAGGAGCAGAACAGGTAGCAGCCCTACAGAAATTAAGGTCTGAAGATTGAAGATAGAAAATTAAATAAGCTGTGACCGCAGAGGGTAAGCAGTGTCATCTGGTATTTTACTTGTGACTTGTTTGAATTCTTTAGCTAGCTAAGGGGCAGAACATGTCCCAGGGAGGGACTGGTGTGAGTAAAGATCTAAAAGTAAAAGAGAAGATACACTTAAAGGAAAAACAGAGTGAGCTATTCCTTCTTCACAAGTGTAGAGAGTTTTTTTTTTCCTTTTGAAGATAATGTACATTGTTGGTGAGTGTGATGGTACATACTCTCATCCAGGGCTCTGTGTGCATATACACTCAGTTGTGTCCAACTCTTTGCAGTCCCATGGACTGTAGCCCACCAGGCTCCTCCATCCATGGGTTTTTCCAGACAAGAACACTGGAGTGGGTTGCCATTCTCTTCTTCAGGGGATCTTCTCAACCTAGGGATTAAACCCCCAACCCCTGTCTCCTGCATTGGCAGGCTGGTTCTTTACCACTGAGCCTCCTGTTATGCTGGGAAGCCCTCCTCCTGGGAAGCCATCCCAGGCTCATAGGAGTATAAATTGATGTGAGTTTTTTAGAAGGTAATTTGGCAATATCATGCCAAAGTTTAAAGTTATATGTACATTTGATACTGTATTTTTTTGATACTGTATTTTTAGATATTTATTCTAGGCAAATAATTATAAATGTATAAAAAGATAAAATATCCTAGGTTTTGGTTTTATAAAGAGAAAAATTGGAAACAACAGAGAAATGGTTAAATAAACTATATATACTGAAAGATATTCTGTAGACCTAATGAAAATATTGTCAAAACATCTAATTTTCTAGACCAGGGTTTGGCAAACTATAGTCAAACTATGACCACAGCATGACACCTACTTTTTAAAGAAACTTTTTGTTTTGAAATAACTATGAATTCACAGGAAGTTGCAAACGTAGAATAGAAACATCCTGTGTATCATTCCTGTCATGTCATCAACTGGTTACATCTTACATAACTGTAGTACAATATCAAACCAGGAAACTGACATTAGTACAATGTGTGTGAATTTCTGTAATTACAGCCACAGTCCAGGTTATTTCATAATCACAAAGATTTCTCTGTGTTATCCTTTGATAGTCATACCTAGCTCTTTCTCCCTTGCCATTAATAACTGACCTTGGCAGGTATTAATCTGTTTTCCATTTCTGTAGCTTTGTTATTTTGGGAATGTTATGTAAATAGAATCATATATTACCTTTTGAAATTGGCTCTTTTTTCCCATTCTGTGTCATGTCCTTGATATGTATTTAAATTAGAAATACATTGGTAGTTTACTTTTCAGTGCTGAGTGGTATTCCATGGTAAGGATCTATCAGATCTTGTTTAACTGTTTACCTATTGAAGAGGGTGTCATGGTTTCCTTTTTTTGGCTGTTTCATATAAAACTGCTATAACCGTTTGTGAATAGGGTTTGATGTGGACATAGGTTCTCATTTCTATGGGATAAATAGAAATGTGATTGCTGGGTTGGATGGTAAGTGTATGTTTAGCTTTCTATGTAACTGCTGAGTGACTATATCGTTTTACAAATCTCTCAAACAATGCATAAGAGATGTAGTTGCTCTGCATCCTTGCCAGCACTGGGTATTGTGACTATTTTTTATTTTAGCTGTTCTAATGGGTCTGTAGTAATATCTAGTCCAGCAAGTTCTTTGCTAGTATATGGTTAGTACTACCACACAGTCTTGATTTCTGTAGCTATAAAATACATCTTAAAATTCGACAGAGTGATTCCTCTCACTGTAGTTATCTCTGAAAATTGTTTTAGCTCTTCTCATTCCCTTGCCTTTTCATATAAATCTTAGAATAACCTTGTCATATTTACAAAAAACTGATGAGAATATGACAGGAGTTAGGTTAAATATGTATCAATTTAGGGAGAATTGAGATCTTTGCTATGTTGCGTCTTTCATTCCAAGAACACAGTATGTTTGCTCTCTGTTTTTGTAAATGAAGTTTTATTGGAGCACCATCATGACCATTCATTTATATATTGTCAGAGGTTGCTTTCTTGTTATAAAAGTAGAATTGAGCAGTGCCAAATACTGTGTGGCCCAGAACACTTAAAATATTTACTCTCTGACACTTTACAGAGAAACTTTTCAACCTTTGGATCCAATCAGTGTTTATGCTCTATTAGTGAAAAAAATATAAAATAGTATAAATGGTATCATAACATTTTAACTTTAAATATAAGTTAATCACACTCGTATGTCTACCTATGCATATTAAAATGATTGAAAGACTGTGAAACAAAAATTTTAACCTTGGTTCTTTTAGGACAGTAGTATCATGGTGATTTAAAAATTTTTTGTTGTGTGTGATTTTTTTTTTTGGCACCTTCCACTTTCTATTCTAGCTAGCGAAAAATAATGTATCAGGTTAAGGAAGGATTCTGTTTTCCAATCTCTTTTTAACCATTTTTGTAAGACTTTTTTCTTCCAGGTAAAAAGAGACTTTCAGATTACAACAGAAGATATGCCAATCAATTGTTTGTATTAGGGATACTGAATGATGCTTTAACAATATGCCTTTTCAAAAGACACAGATGAATTCTCATAGGTTCATAACTTAAGCATACCCTTGGTTGATAAGCACAGATAAGAAAATGCCATGATATTGAATCTTAATCCTTGGTGTTTATTCTTGATAATAATAAAGGAGTGCTCCACCCTTGAGGTTTATTTACCAGCAACCCCATGCAAACGCCACATACTTAAGCCTGCACACCGAGATGAGCAAATATTGGTTATCGCTGAATGACTATTTCAAATTACAGAGACTGGCAAAATGAACATTTGCATGTTTGTTGCTGTAACCCATCTTAACGATTACTGACAAACTTCTTCCATTTCTGATAGGGCATCAACATAGATACAAGACAGATCAAATGGCAAGTCACACCATGAGAGTAACCTGCCATTTGAGAAACTGAATGTAGGGCATGAAACACAGTGATTACAGCTATGCTTTCATCTGGGAAGGGCTCTGACAGGGTCATGAAAGACCAGAGAGGTGTTTGTAACAGACCTAGGTCCCTGACAGGTTAATAACCCACTTCACAGAGTCACAGTTTACCTCAAATTGACTGCATTCTGTTCCTGGAGTGATTATTTCTTAAACTCTCACCTTGGTTTTCAACTGCACTCTGAATGCTCATTTATAGGGTGTGAATTAAAATAAATTAACATGATTTTAATATATCTAGGAATTATATATTAATAGTTCCTTGATCCTAACCACTGAAGAAAGTTGGTATGGGGAAAAGACGAAATTCTAAAAGACTCTGATCCTGCTCAGAAATAGGCACATAATTTTTTGCAAATGAAAGTGATTGTTACATCAGAGCTGCAGATGCTTGGAACACCTTGTCATCCCTTTGCTTTCAGGTGATGCCCACACAGCACTAAGAACAGCAGAGATCTGTAAATTTTTGAATTAATCATGATCAATATTGACAACCAGACAGCATCATTCTGGCTCCAGAATAGATTCCTGGGCCATGATGATTCTGTTTGTCTGTCTACATTGCTCACATTAGCTGGGTAAATTGGCTGGTTAAATCTCTGCTTCTATAATATCAGCCTTAAAAAGAGAGGTTTAGGGATTTGCTCAAGAGTAGAGAATGAATAAAAAGTGTTCATTTGTTCATCCATTTTTTTTTTTTTTTAAAGAAAGGTTGATAGTCACTCACTTCTACTCTTCTTGGTGTATGGAAATTACCATAATGAATAAGGCATGAATCTTTCTCAATAAGAGGCTTAGAAATTATGATAACAGGATGTATAATTATGAAAGGGTGTTCTAAGGCAGATATGTCATAAGAAATACATAGATTCAGTACACTGGGAACTGCAGGATGAAGACATCACTCCTGTCTGGGGGGGGGAATCTGAAGAAGCTTTCTGAAGGAAGTGGTCTTGACCAGGTACTTGAGGCAAGATGTAGATTAAGGCATAAACCACAGAAACGGATGCTGATTAGTTATCTAGAGCAAGCTTAAGAAACGGCAGGAATTAAGGATTCAGGGGTGTTTGTGGGGAACTCAAAGGCAGACATGCATCCAGGTCTTAGGAAGGAATTGGAACTAGAGTTGGAAAACAATTCAGGAACAGAGGGAATTCTTTTTCTACTGCTTCGTTCATGTCTCTGAACAAACTTGCTTCCTTTGCTTCTTCATTCGCAGAGTGGACTATGGCTATCCCAACTTTATGACTGAAGAGAATCTTTGTGCCCTACATTATGTCAGTTTCATGAACTACTGCTAGGAAAGTGAAGTCACACATAAACAGTGTCCTGGGGAAGATTTAGACGTTCCTAGATAAGGAGGGATGACTTACATGATGATCAGACATTCCCAAATGGGTAGGTGCTGTACTGTGGGGAATTGTAAAACAGTGCAGTCAGAATACAGACTTGGAAGGGCAGTTAGGGAAAGATAATGACTTTGGGGCATCACCGAGAAGCATAGTGATGTGAAATAAATTATACTCTAGGCAATCAATTTGACAACACTGAGTATGATAAAATTATAGATTTGTTTTTGTCTTATTTTTGTATCCATTGATCTCACTGCATTATATGCACTTCTGTGAGACACTTTAATTTCTTTTGGATACAAGATGCAAGATGATACAATGATTATAAATATTAAAAATGAGTACCAATATAGGTGATAAAAATTTGACTTAAAATTTGTGTTATCTATTAATTTGTTCTGTAACCATTGCATATCCCCAGACCACTAAGAGTCCAAGTTTGCTACTGTAAAAAATGGTGTGAGAAAATATGGGCTTCTCTTCTCTTCAGTAAGAATAATTATACTACTTAAAGCGGATTTCTCTACAACCAGAAATTCTGAGTGATAGAATTATCTTCCTTGACAGAAAGGCACAATGTTGCTGACTTTGTGAATGTGATGTACTCTCTCTCTTTCTTTTTTCTTTGAATTTTAGGATTTTTTTTTCACTGTTTCTCATGGCATTTCAAAGCATCCAACTGATCTGGATTTGAATTCCAGATCTGCTATGTAGCAAATGTTTGATTTAAGCAAGTAAACTTATGAGGTTAAATTAGTAATAATACTTCCCTAAATTTTTGTCAGAGCAAAATTACTCAATAAAATGAGTTTGGGACATCATTTGGAAAAAAAAGTGAGGATTCAATTAGAAAAGAAATGGCTCTTGTGTGCCTCTCATCCCACTTGTCCCATCCAGACTGTATTAAAGCCCTTGGATCCTTCCCTCTGAGGTTGGCCTGGACCTCAGAATCTTTCTACATTCCCAGGCAGCTCGTAACACCAATCCACTGAAGGTGTTGTTCGAGGCCAAAATATTTGCCATCCCCTGACTATGATTGTAAATTGTTAGGCTTTTATATCCCAGTGTGAAGATGAAAATTTTTATCCAGTCCTCTTATTCTACATATGATAAAACGAAGGCTGAGGAAGAGTGATTTGGCATAACATCACACAGCCAAGTATACTACAACCCAAAACCAGAGTCTTCTTTTAGCAATTTTAATGAAATAATTATCTTTGCTGTTATAGTCCTCCCTAAATGTGATCACTGAGCTTTGGTTTGTTTTTCTAAATACTTGCAGTTGGAATTTCTGATTTTTTTTATATTTTATGTTTTCTAACAAACTAATGGGACATAACTACTTGAGTTTACATTTTCTAGATGTAGTCTGACTTTCAGTGGACCACCGCTGACAATACTGGAAATTAGCAATTAGGTGAAAGCAATTACTGTAGTATTGTGAAATTGGAATTTTAACCTTATGAATAAATGAATGTTTTCTATTTTGGTGGCGTGTCCAAAAAAAAAAAAAAAAAAATGAGGCCTACCCCTTAGTGAGCATTCCCTGGTCTGCTGAGGAAGTCTGAGCACTGTCCCTGTGTTCTTTTACTCTTGTATTATTTTCCTCTTCTGGCCTGTGTGCCGTGATTTCTCAACAGCTGGGGGAGTACAGCCTCAGAATCCTACAGCCACAAGATTTTCTATGAAGTCACCTGATTGGTCCTTGGAGTCCAGGAAGGTGAACGTAGTAAAACAACAGGAAGCTTCTAAACTTATTCTGAGTGAACTCAATAAACACAGATCAGAAGTTTATATCTTTCTTTGGTACAGATCGTTGCTTTAGCTTATAACCCCCCTTTAAGTGGCACTCACTGCATTGGGCTGCAATTCTTTGTTCTTCTGTTTATTGTCCCTTGGAAACACTTGAGGACATATATTTATATTTACATATTTATCATCTCTTAGAGCACCCAGTACATCATAGGGGCTTGATAAATGCGCATTGTTCCATACATGGTATGGGAGGTGACTTGAATTCTGCTTTGTTATACAGCATTTTAGGTTATACAGCATAGTGGAAGCCTCTATCCTTTTGTTTTGCCCCTTCAGATGGGCCCACATCCCCAGCACAGGGACTCATACAAAATGACCTATCAGGAAACGTGCATGGAATGAGCAGATGAATAAAAGATGACTTCACACTTCTTAAGAGTCTATGCACACCTTCATTCTTGTGTTATCCTTTATTTTCCCAGCTTGTATTGATAAATTTAAGACATTTACCCCATATAAACCTGTTCATGCCCTGTTAAATTTCAAAATATTAGTCAAGGAGGAGATATAATAGGCAAAGAATCCCAATTATATCATGGCTTCTCACGCTAGGCCCTTGGTTTACATTACCAATTAAATTTAACCAGCAGTCTTGAGCATCTCTGTGTGCATGGCACCAGGGATGGGGCCGCTATTTCAAGATTTATCAGGGGAGGAATGACTTGACCAAACACCCACATGCGGTTGCCTCTTCAATATGACCAATCCAGGCTGAGTCCTTGACAGTTAGCCTGTTTCCTTTGACGTCTGGGCACTCACTCCTGATGTTCCTGTACCTAGGCAGTGAAGCATCCTGTTGGCTATTCAGTCACATATGCTGGCTTTGAATTCTACCGTCTAGTTGTGTGACCTTGGACAAGTTACTTTAGCTCTGACTCTCAGTTTCCCTGTCTGTAAAATGGGCATAATTATTACTTCAGAGGGTGGTTAGGAGAGGAAATGAGATAATGCACATAAAGTGCTAACCAGAGCCTGGCACACAGTGAGTGCCAGTCATTTTCATGATTAGTGTGAACATGCTTTCACTCTCCATCTTGTCATATCTTATCCCACCTTTAAGGCCTGGCTCCAAGGTTGCTGCCTCTGCAAAGATTTCTCTGATGCCAGCCAAAGTGGTCTTCCCCTTTCCAAGTGTCTTTTGTATTAACTCACTTAGCCTCATAGTCAATCCCTTATTACATGGCGCTATGCTATTCTCCAGTGGCCTGTGGTACACAGTTTAGCACTTGGGTATGAAGAAACTCAGTACCATCTTGCCTTGTTCATAATTTGAGTATTCCCTGCATTTGTCTTCTATTCAAACAACACCTAAGCAACATGTGGGCAAAGACTCTAAGACAAAACACAGGATGTTTAAAAAACACAACTGAAGGGGCAGTGCCATACCTTAATTCTCTCTCTCCAATTTTCTTCTCTTTTAATTCCTGTTTCCAGTTAGCTTTCTGATTTAAACGAGCCCATCTTTTCTTTTAAAAGGCTATCACAGTCAGTTATATGGGCATACAACAGTGTGGCAGTCATTGGTTTGTGAAGGTTTTCTGTGCCAGGTTCACCCGTGTTTCTCAGTCAAAATGCTCAGCGTTTTGTACAGCTGTATGGAATTGGCATTACTATATTAGCTGCATCAAATCAGCTTGGGAAATAGCCAAGTCCAGGGTCTTTATTCATCCATTCAGACAGTTCTCGGAAAATTGCCTAGAAGACTTGTCAGCCAGTGGTGGGCTCTGCAGGACAGAGAGCTGCTTGCGCTGTGTTGGTGGGACTCTCACTGCCTGCTTCACCCAGAGGTTCCTGGCCCTCAGCTCAAGACACCCCAGCAAACTGGGAAAGGAATTATACAAGTTCCAGGTGGTTACCTTTTGGGATGAGGGGTTGTGTGAGAGAAGGGACACGGGAAGAGAAAGAACCAAAGGAACTTTCCAAAACAATGCTCTGTTTAACTTGTTAGTGGTTACTTGGATGTCAGTTGTATTGTTATTTTTTTACACTCTACAGTATAATAATTTTGCATATACTTAATACATAATTTTTTAACATGGAAAAAGTAAGAACTATGATCCTTGCAAAGACCCTGATAGCTGGGAAAGATCGAGGGCCTAAGGAGAAGGGGGTGACAGAGGATGAGATGGTTGGATGGTATCATCGACTCAATGGACATGAGTTTGAGCAAACCTTGGGAAATGGTGAAGGACCGGGAAGCCTGGCTTGCCGCAGTCCATGGGGTCGCCAAGAGTTGGACATGACTGAGCGACTGAATAACGATGAGCCTGCTGAGTATTATTTACTCCCTTGCCCTCTTATTCCTGAATTTAAAATACAGAGTCATCCAAGGATTCTAAAACCTAATATGGAGAGGTCATCTGGTGATGCCCACCTGGTTGGGTTAGTTTACGTTACTGATTCCCAGGGTTCTGTTGCAGGTGGCTCATGCACTATCCCAAGGGGCAACGGGAGGTCAGCAGGTAGAGTCAGATGGAGTCTGGAGTCATCACCCCTCTCAACTACATTTGATTTCTGTTTCACATATTAAGATTCCAGGTAAGAAATGGTTAAAGAGCCATGAGGGAGGTCAGATTAGTTCTTTTCTAATTTTCAAAGGGTATCTAATGAAATTAGGCTGATGTTTATGGCTTCAAAGGGAGAAGTAGGGTGAATAGGCAAAAGTTCTTGGGAGGTAAGATTGAATTGCTCCATCTCTGTTTGCTTGAGGCAACCCAAGTTCATGGCTTTATGCCTGCTGCCCAAGGTAGTTACAAATAGCACCTTCTTTCCCTAAGTATACCAGTTTGAATGACAAGTTGTAAGGTCAGTCTAGTTATAAGGAATACTTTGACAGTTATAGCTAAGATTATAGAGGACTAGTTTCCGAAGTGGAAACAAGAAGTGAAATAAATAATGAGGACCAATTAGGGAGCGTTGTTGATCTGTTTCAAACTTTTTTTCTTTAAGCAGATTTTTTTTTTTTTCTGGTTCTTTAATCATTTCTCCTGAGGCATAGTTGGCAGGTTTCTCATCTTTTGGTCTCTCTGCTCTTGATATGTTTCCATTCCCCACCCCCACCCCCAAGTCTCCAGAAACAAAAATGATAATTCATTTGGGGTCTACTCAGAGTGGATTGAAGAGGCTTTCAGAATAATAGAATGTTTGTATTAGAATGAAATACAATACCATCAAGCTCATTCCAGTAGGAACAGCAATATGGTGAACTCTTATGTTGCATGGTTACATGAGAATCACTATAGAGAATTTGCTCTGCATACATATTTCTAAGCCTGTCCTTAGAGGTTCTTTTTCATATTTAAATTTAGTAGGTTATTTTTATTGAGGAAGGAAAGGGTGGGAAAATTAGGAGATTCTTATTAGTTGTTTCTGGGATAATACCTGGGAAGTTGAATTTAAATTATATCTCTGGTATTCTGTTGCTTGGCCATTTTGGAGAATCCTCAGGGATCCCACTGGTTCCCCAGTTGTGGGCCATGACTCCCAAGGGTGCAAAAGATATGTCGTTATTTTAGTTATTCTAAATACTGCCCTTTTTTGTTATCAAATATCATTTTCTTCCTCATTTAATATTTGTTAAACCTGCAGGTAGTACTGCAATAGATAAAATACATGTTTAAGAATTATCTAATTTATAAAGCTATTTGTCTTTATGTTTAAAGTTTGTATTGAGAATACAAACCTCACCAGGTATATGTCCAATACCTGGCTTTAGTTCATAATTAATTGGGTTCTTATACTCTAAAAGATGAAAAGTGAATTCATTTGACTCACAGTTAAAGCCAGATAAATCCAATCTCCCAAACCTAGGTCATGGCCAGAGGTGTCCTGGTAGGTGTCTAATCAATAGCTGTCTGTGGAGGGTTGGAGAGAGACGTGGAGGGGGGCAGGAGGGAGTAAAGAAAGCCCTGATTTGTAAAGTGTACCACTTTCTGTTGTGTAAATGTTTTCATTATGGCTACCAACCTGACTTTACTCAAGTGAAATTGAGGGAAGAGGCACATGATCGGCTCTTGTTGAGCTAGTGCAGGCTAGCTCCAGCAGACCTCTGGGTCAGCTGAAAATCTAGTCCTCATAGCTAGTCTAGTGGTCTTCTTATTACTCTACAGATAAACCTGGCATGTTAAGAAGCCCTGGTAGCATATTATGTATGGAATCAGGAGCTATCACTTTGCATTTGATTTCCAGAGCCAAATCAGTGGAAAATCACCCATATCTGAATTCCTGTGGGTTTTCCTATTGCCTCTATTACACCTTGTTCTGACCTTACAGTCCCAATTTTGGCTCTCCAGAAAGTTTCCATAGGCTTTGCCTTCTTCCTTAGCCTAGTTCTTTTGTGACAATCTAATATATCTTCAGGGTAGCCCCTCAGTAGGACTCCACTTTTGGTGAGGGTCAGCTTGCTTAAGTATGACTTTCAGGTTCTATCAGATCTGGTTTCTCAAGGATCATGAGACAAACATCATTATCCTAGACTCCGTTAATTTTTATCAGCTCTCCTTGATTCAGTGCTTTCAAAATCATTTTTAAAGAAACAGTAGTCCTTGTTGATGTTCAGTGAGCAAAAGTGTTTCAGAGTTGATATGTTTGGATATCAAAGGTTTCATAGTTGGACATGAATGGGAAATGTAGCATACTACTTCTTACAGCTATTCCCCTCTCCTCCCATGCTGGAGAATCACAGTCTGTTTTCACAAAGTAATAACTCTTGAGCAGCCTTGCAGAGAGAAATTTCCTTACTTTGGTCTGATTTTTGTTGCTGTTGTTCAGTCACTAAGTCATGTCTGAATCTTTGCAACCCCATGGGCGGCAGCGTGGTCTGATTTAGCTTTTCCAAAATTTATTCAAGCATGTACTTCTTCATCACTGATCCTGATTTAAATCCCATGGAATATGCTTAGTGAAAAACTGACATAATAGTTCATAGTAGTGTATATCTTAAAATGACGTTTCAAAATCCATATTCCATGCTGGATTACTTCTTAGTTCCCCATGTCTGAGTGATGGCCTCCTGGCCAGCAGTTGATTTGCTGATGGGAAAAGATTGATGTATTCTGAGATCAGTGATTGGCCCAGCTCTTCAGGTTTCGGTGGCCAGCCCTATCATCCAGAGTCCCTTCTACTCTACTGTTGGATGTCTTACCCTGCGTAAGAAAATGGTCTTCCGTATACAAAACCTTTTTCATTTGGAAGAACTACCAGACAATACTTCTGTTTTTCTTTACTCACACATACTTGACTAAAACAGGCCGCATAGAATGGGTAGCTGTGAGTGAGGATAAAGAAGTATGGTTAGAAGGAAGTAGGATAATAAGGGACCTTGACAGTCAGGCAGAGCAATTTAAATGTGAAACAGGAAATGGAACAGTTATCTTCTGTTTGAGCAGCTCCTTCAAGGGAGAGAAGGAATGCCTTGACAGAATCAGCTCATTTATAATGTAAATGGTTTGTTTGAATTTTTCTGTTGCATTGTATGGAAAAACACCAACAGACGTTTTGGTCAACCCTATATTTCTTTCTTCTCCTTAGATAATAGTATGGCTTTAAATTTCAGCATCAGTACCTCATGTGACCCAGAAGAGACTACTGTTTCTTTAAAAATAATTTTGAAAGCACTGAATTAAGGAGAGCGGATAAGAATTAACAGAGTCTATGATAATGATAAACCTCTTTTTACATTCTTACTTTGGTAATCCTTGACTTCTTTATCTCTTTCTAAAGTGGTACCCATGTGCTTGATTCATTGTAACTGTGCCATTTATTACTCAGCCTCAGGTCCCATGGCAATAGTGAATTTCCTCATTGCACAGGGTGATATCCTTGGAGAATCAAACCTACCCAGAAGGAACAATAAGGTGACTAGTATTTTTTTTTCATGAGTGCTCAGTGGGATTATATCCTTGCTTTGAATTTCTCTCTGATAAGACTTCTTGTCTTTGGGGAATATCTGTTCTGCAATTGGTTAAATCTCTATCTGCAGGGAATAAAAATATTTTTGTCACCCATGATTGTTTTGAAGGTATTTACCTGTCCCAAGAGCCAGTGAGAGAAACGTAGGAACCTTTTAATGCTGCCTTCTTCCACTGCCTCAGTCACCAGTATCTGCCTTGAAGAAATGCTTCCTGACATGAACATCCTAGAGCCTGCCTCCTCTGCCGGCCTGGCCATGTGCAGACTGCCAAACATTTCACCTACTGCCCACTCACTGCTAGCTGTGTTGTTCTAATATTCAGATCTTATCCAGTCAAATATTATTACTTTCTGTGTGTACCTGTTTTTGCAATATAGTAGGGTCATGGGATTCCCAAGTGGCTCCGTAGTGAAGAATCCGCCTGCCAGTGCAGGAGATTTAGGAGATGCGGATTTAACCCCTGGGTTGGGAAGATCCCTGGAGTAGGAAATGGCAGCCTGCTCTAGTATACTTGCCTGGAAAATCCCATGGACAGAGGAGTCTGGTGGGCTATAGTCCATGAGGTCGCAGAGTCAGGTACAATTGAATGAGCACACACACAGGGTCACTGTATACTCATCCCCTTACATAATTTTCTGGGAATTTGCTCTCCCTCTCAAACCTGATAGCAGATTTGAAAACTGATTCTTTACAAGAAGCCACTTAATTTGGAGAGAATGTGTTGAAACCGTCTTAATCTTTTTGTTCCCTTGTGACTTAGCTGTGTCTAGGAACTCACAGTGGAACTTAGAAGGAGACCATGGTTGGAGTTCCTAAGTGAATAAAACTGTTGAGTCTGATACTTCCCAATGACTAGTTGAACTGAACACACAGGTGTACTCAGTTCACTGAACATACAGGTGTTTTGCCTAGTTTTGACTATTTCCATGTTTTCCCTGCCTTCTTATCCTTGGTCATATATTACAGCTGGTCTTCCACCCACAGTGGATTTGCAGGCACCAAGATGGCTCCGTCTGGAAGGTCTGTTCCCAGTAAGAGCTCATGGCCCTCTTTCATTTATACCATGCCTACTGCTTCCTGTTCATCTCTCTGATACTTTGATTTCTGACGTTGTTATGTGGTGCTCGCTGTTGCTTTTGGGCTGTGTGTTTTTTGACCTTTTGGATTCTTCTCTTGCTTATGAACAGTTTTCTGTCTTAAGCTCTTTGCCAAGAATACTCTCTGTTTTATGCAGTCCTCCAAATTCTGGTTGAATGACGCCCAGAATATCCCATACCTCTGTGAAAGCCTCCCAGCTGGGCTGGGCTCCTTAACCTAAGGAGGAGAGAGTTTTGAAATTTTATTTAGAATCTGAAGTCCTTAGTCCATTACCTGTTGCAGCCCAGGGACAGTGGATGAGGCCACCAAGAACCTGTGGTAATGGAAGTCATGTGCTATCTGGTGGTGCTTATGGTGGAGATGAGGTTGGAGCCACGGAGGCTTCATTTGCACACACACACTGGGATGAAACCTCTACCTTCCTCACTCTCATAATGCTATTGATCTTGCTGCTAAAGAAGTCCAAGTGGGACTCTAACAAACTACCAGGCATCTATCTCCAAGTTCATTTTCACATGTAAATTCAGGGTTTTGGGTCATGTGAACGCTCCATTGTTTTCTGGGTGGCAAAAGACATTTTTTTTCAATTGCAGTTTCTGTTTATCGAAATAATTGCAGATTTACATGCCATTGTAGGAAATAATGATCCCTCTGTTTGTTGGGAATGGGGAGCTGAGTAAAATACATGATTCCCCTCCAGTAGCCTGGGAGTATCCCTTTAAGGTGTTGTATGAAGCTCTAACCTATCTTTTGATTGATGTGGTTGCTGGGCTCAAATGGAATTGAAGTGAGCAATGCCCTTATCTAGCTGAAGAGGTAAAAGGTTGGCTTCTCTTTTGTGATCATTTATGTTCTTTTGTTTGATTGCTCTGCTTAACATCTTTAATTCTTCATTTTAGGATAGGGCCATCTGCTGTCATGCTGTATTCTTTTTGGCTTGAAGGATTTTTATAGGCCCCTTTGTGACTCGGTTATAAACAATCACCTGTTTGCCATATGGGGAGATCTGTAGCTCATCTTTGACTTATGGGTGCCAGGCATCAGGGAGGACACATTTGACTTTAAGTGATAACCGCGGTGCTGAGATAGCAAGCCCTTGGGTCCATCTGGAAGCATTTAAATTGCTAATTGGCAGAGGCTGTGCATCACATGATAAAGAACTCAGAAGAAGTTGCAAATACGAGCAGACCCTCATTTAGAAACATCGGATATTCCTCCTCTGACTTGTTTGCGAGGTTCTTTAAATTACAGGGTAATGGGAGAAGTGAGAAGAAGCTAAATTGGGAGTGGGTTGCAAAAGACATTTTTTTCAGTTGAAGTTTCTGTTTATCGAAATAATTGCAGATTTACATGCCATTATAGGAAATAGTGATCCCTTGTATACTTTTCTCTGTATTCCTCAGTGGTAACATTTTGAAAAATTATAGTATAAAATCACAGCCAAGGTAGTCGAATTTGTTTAACCCACTGATCTGCAGATTTCCCCAGTTTCACTTGTTATTTGTATGTGTTCTGTTGTCTTTGTGAATTAAATTCTATGCAATTTTGTCACCTGTGCAGACTTGTGTCTCCACCGCCACAGTCAAGATATTGAGCAACTGCAACTCTGCGACTACCTCCCCTTGCTCTTTTATGGCCACACTGTCTCCTGTTCCCATTCTCTACCTTCTCTAGTCTCGAACCTTTGGCAACCACTAATCTGTCTTTCAAGGTTTCCCAGGTGGCTCAGTGGGTAAAGAACCCACTTGCAACGTGGGAGGTGTGGAAGACTTAGGTTTGATTCCTTGATTGGGAAGATCCCCTTGAGGAGGGCATTACAACCCCCTCCAGTATTCTTGCCTGGAGAATCCTGTGGACAGATGAGCCTGGTGGGCTATAGCCCATGGGGTCTCCAAGAGTTGGACACGACTGAAGTGACTCAGCATGTACACGATCTTTCATTTCTAAAATTTTGTTACTTCAAAACTCTCATACACATGGAATCATACATTGTGTAACCTTTCAAAATTGGCCCCCCCCCCCCCCGCCTTTTTTTGCTATTTCTCTGGAGATTTACCCAGGTTTCTGTGTGTATCAGTAGTAGTTCATTGCTTTTTATTGCTAACTAGTATTCCACAGTATATATATATGCTATAGCTTATTTGAACTTTCATTCCCTGAAAGGACATTTGAGCTGACTCCTGTTTGGGGATATTACAAATAAAGCTGCTACAAACATTCATGGAGCAGGCTTCTTGTATGGATTTAACTTTTCATTTCCCTAGGACAAATGCTCAGGGGTGATTTTCCTGGGTCATAAGGTAGTTGAATATTTAGTTTTTAAGACACTGCCACACTTCTTCCCCCCTGCCCTGAATGTTTATCATTTTCCATTCCTGCTGCTTCACTGCTGGTATTTGGATGTTGTCACTATTTTTTTTTTTTTTTTATGGTAGCCATTCTGACAGATGTGTGATGTGACCTCATTGGGGTTTCAGTTTGTGTTTATAACAGTTGATAATGTTGAATAACTTCTCATGTGCTCATCTGCCATCTGCATATCTTTTTCACTGAAATGTCACTTCATTTTCTTTGTCTCCTGCACATTGTCTGATTGTATTGTTTTCTGTTGACTTTTGAGAAGTCTTTATTTTGGATACTTAACTTTTGTCACATATGTTGTCTGCAAATATTTTCTTTCTGTAGCTTGTCACTTCATGGTCTATGTATGGGCTTTTACAGAATAAAAAAAGTGTTTCATTTTGATGAGGCTCAGGTGATCAATTTGTCCTTTTATAGATCGTAATCTTAATGTCAAGTCTGCATAGCCCTATTTCTCAAAGATTTCCTCTGATTCACTCTCTTGTTTTCTGGTTTGTTTCATAGTTTTATATTGACTTGCTAAATCTATGGTCTACTTTGAGTTAGTTTTTATATAAGATTTAAGTTAAAATTGATCTTTAAGATTTTTTTTTGCCAGTGGATATCCAGGTACTCTAGCACTATTTGCTGAAAAAGGTGATTCAGTGTAAAAAAGGCTAAATTATATTGGTGTCAGGAAAATGTTATCCTTCAGATCTGGGCTTGAGAGGCTACTGTGTTGCCCTGTAATGCCCATGTTCACTGTGAGGTTTTAAAGACCTGTAAGATTTTATAAAGGAAGATTCTGATTTACTTTGTACTTTATGGAGGGCATTACTTGTATTTCCAAGTGACTTGAAGCCTAGCCAGGGGTGGCCTGTTAACCATAAGAACATTCCTCTTTTGTCAGAAGATGGAATAGAATAAGATGTATGTCTCATTCTAATTCAAGAAGAGCAGAAAGACCTTGAGTCCATTGCATGGTCAATAGCACAGGAAGGTACACCTCTTGCTTCCGGGCCTGTGGGCCTGGCCACCCTCCAAGGGAAAGATCTCTGCAGCCTCCATGTCTCAGAGGGGACGGAACAGCATTGTCTACTTGACCAGCCAATAGAAAGGAACATTCTCTCCAGCATCCTGCTTATGCTCTAGTGTCTCCAGGATGTCGGCAAACTAACTTATCCTAGTTTAAATGTTCCTGGCTCCTCTGTTACCTCCAATTCAAAGGTCTTTCCTTCCACTCAGCTGTCGCAATAAAGGTTGGCAGGAGTGTGTTTTTCAACTGTAATGCTATAAAACGTTTCTGTCACAGTCAAAACACACACTACTACTGGCCCCAAATCAAGAAATCCCTTTTCTTGGAAAGATCTTCATTTCCATGCCCTTTGGACAGCTGCCATTCATGACAAGTGCCAGGGGAGCAGTGAGCTGTCGGGGAAATGATACTGGATACAGCTCATAGGGCAGGAATTGCATCTAGTCCTCACTGGCCAGGGGACCTTAGGTAGAGCCTCTGACCTCCTTGCACTTCACGTTCTCTTTCCTCAAAATGGCAGTAAGACTTGTCTTACCTGCTTTGCTGTGCCATTGGGAGACTCACATTAGACAGTAAGGGGGACAGGTGTTGACCACCTCACAGTTCTCCAGATTGAGAAGTGTGCAACAGAGGGATCCCCTGACTACTCAAGCCCTAACTGCTGGCTGCCTCCTCCTCACCCTCTCACTGCCCACTGGGCTAATTTAAAAAAAGAAGAATCTAGTTTTGAGAGGATATAGGTCAGGAACTGAACACAGTGCATGCTATCTAAATGTTCAATAAATCCTAGCTGTCATAAGTGTTCTGTCGTATTTCTTTGTACATTCAGTTCAGTTCAGTCACTCAGTCGTGTCCGACTCTTTGTGACCCCATGAATTGCAGCACGCCAGGCCTCCCTGTCCATCACCAACTCCCGGAGTTTACTCAAACTCATGCCCATCGAGTCGGTGATGCCATCCAGCCATCTCATCCTCTGTCATCCCCTTCTCCTCCTGCCCCCAATCCCTCCTAGCATCAGGGTCTTTTCCAATGAGTCAACTCTTTGCATCAGGTGGCCAGAGTATTAAGAGTTTCAGCCTCAGCATCAGTCCTTCCAATGAACACCCAGGACTGATCTCCTTTAGGATGGACTGGTTGGATCTCCTTGCAGTCCAAAACACTCTCAAGAGTCTTCTCCAACACCACAGTTCAAAAGCATAAATTTTTCGGTGCTCAACTTTCTTTACAGTCCAACTCTCACATCCATACATGACCACTGGAAAATCCATAGCCTTGACCAGACGGACCTTTGTTGGCAAAGTAATGTCTCTGCTTTTTAATATGCTATCTAGGTTGGTCATAACTTTCCTTCCAAGGAGTAAGCGTCTTTAACTTCATGGCTTCAGTCACCATCCGCAGTGATTTTGGAGCCCAAAAAATAAAGTCTGACACTGTTTCTACTGTCTCTGCATCTATTTCCCATGAGGTGATGGGACCAGATGCCATGATCTTAGTTTTCTGAATGTTGAGCTTTAAGCCAACTTTTCCACTCTCCTCTTTCACTTTCATCAAGAGGTTTTTTAGTTTCCCTTCACTTTCTGCCATAAGGGTGGTGTCATCTGCATATCTTTGTACATGACCACCCTTTAAATCAGTGGTCCCCAACCTTTTAGGCACCAGGGACCAGTTTCGTGGAAGACAATCTTTGCATGGGCTGGGGTGGGGGAGTGGTTTGGGGATGATTCAGGAGCATTACGTTTATTGGGCACTTTATTTCTATTATTACATCAGCTCCACCTCAGATCATTAGGCCTTAGATCCCAGAGACTGGGGAGCCCTGCTGTAGATGACAAAGCTTGGTTGTGGGCTATGGCATAGATGGCAAGCTGTCTACTAGACAGCTCCCTTCTGTAGCACACAGTTGTCACTGGGACGTCCTGGCTACCACTGATTACATTAACAGAACTTTCTAGCAGTTAGACTTGGCCACGTGGCTAGGTTTAAGTCAAAGGCATATGAGTATAAGTGATGTATACTACTTAAAAGGCTGACCCCAAGAATTCCCCTGATGCTCTGTGCTCTTGTTTCCTCCCCGCTGCCTGGAATGTGGGGATTCCCACAGAGGCTCTAAAAGGAGTGAAAGGAAAGCCTCTGTCAGACAGACTCCCGGACATGCCTGAAAGTCTACACAGAGGAGGACTGCTCTGCTGGTCAGTTTATCTCTCTGGGAAACCTTACTTGAGCAAGAAATCCATTTCTAATGAGCTTAATTGCATATTTTTATTTATATATTTTTGACAGCAGTAGAGTCGGACACGACTGAGCAACTGAACTGAACTGAGCCTATCCTAAGTCATGGCTCACTTTCTCATTTTCTATGTGAACATGTTGAGGGACTCTAGACATGTAACATAATGGACTTGGCTCTTATTTTTCCCTTATGATGTGTAAAAATCAAATTACACAGAGCAGTAGTGTCTCTGGTTAAAACAAATCAATCAGAATGACTTTTTATAATCTAGTCTTTCAAGACTACATTTTTCTAAAGTAGACTTTATTAAGTAAAATGAGTGTAACCCATAGAAGTTCAGTTCAGTCACTCAGTCGTGTCCAACTCTTTGCGACCCCATGGACCACAGCATGCCAGGCCTCCCTGTCCAGCACCAACTCCTGGAGTTTACCCAAACTCATGTCCATTGAGTCGGTGATGCCATCCAACCATCTCATCCTCTGCCCTCCCCTTCTCTTCCTGCGTTCAATCTTCACATCAGGGTTTTTTCAAATGAGTCAGCTCTTTGCATCAGGTGGCCAAAGTATTGGAGTTTCAGCTTCAACATCAGTCCTTCTAATGAATACTCAGGACTGATCTCCTTTAGGATGGACTGGTTGGACCTCCTTGCAGTCCAAGGGACTCTCAAGAGTCTTCTCCAACACCACAGTTCAAAAGCATCAATTCAGCTACCAATTTTTGAGCTATATTTGATAGAAGGCATTTTCTCTCCAGAAGTTTATCTAATCAAAATTTCTAAATATGGCACACATTTGGTGTAATCACAGAAACTGTAAACTCCTCTGTCTTTACTTTTTATTCTGCTCTGGGTTTGTCAGACATAGTGCCACTGCTGGCCCTTTAGACACATTAGAAATCTTAATTTGGACAAAAACAAAAACTTAGGGCTGGGAAATGCTAAATATCACGTGGGCATTTGAGTGCTCTTGTAACTTTGTCCTTTGAAGCCAAAGAGATCCAGGCTTAACTCCAGCTTAAACTTCAGCAGGTCAGTGAAAACCGACCTAAAGACTCAGCTTCCTCAGCTGAAAGCAGAACTAATAATAGTATCTACCTTCCATGTAGGATACATGGCGTAATGTGTACAGATTGCAGAGACGTGTAAAATGCATCCAGTGAAAGTCAGTTGTTCTGTTTATAAGCATTCTTTGTTAATAACTGCACCAAAAGCAATTTAAAGCATTTATACCTCTTTATTAAAATGAAATGATTTTGCTGTAGTATGTAGAGTTATATAACCAGCCATAAAACAAATGAGTCTACTAGGAGACTCCTGTCTGGCTTGGGACCAGTGGTATATATAATTGTGTGTGTGTGCCTGTGTGTATTTGTGTGTGTGAGAGAGACAATGGAAATACACATGGAAGCCGATGGAACAAAGTCTCTGAAATATTGAAAGAAAAACAACTTTCAACCCAGAATGCTAAAGCCAAGTGAATTTTCACTTTTTTTGTTTTTTGTTTTTTTCGTTTATTTTTATTAGTCGGAGGCTAATTACTTTACAATATTGTAGTGGTTTTTTGCCATACATTGACATGAATCAGCCATGGATTTACATGTATTCCCCATCCCGATCTCCCCTCCCATGAGACAAGTGTTTGGGGCTGGTGCACTGGGAATTTTTACTTTTTAAAAGAGCTTCCTTTGTAACTCTCCTGATTTTTTTGTGCAGATGTGAAGACCTTTTGCCTGATATCATATTCCTACTGCCTGAGGAATTTAACATTTCTGTAGTCTACATCTTCTGATCATGAATTTTCTCAGTGTTATGTTTGTCTGAAAGTCTTTATTTTGGTTTAATTATTGCTTGGTGTAGTTACATCAAACCCTCTATGCTCTGCAGTGGGAGGAGACCCATCACTACACCAGGGTGAAATGGCCTCAAGGCACACTGCTATAAATTTCACATAAATCTCTTGTTTCTTTTCCCCTAGAGTGTCAGTCCCGTTCAAGCAGGAATGCTCTCAGAACTTAGTGTGGGAACCTCATCTCAGCCACCCTTTCCTCTCCAGCTGCCATCTTGGCTGCGTCCCCCTTGGTTGCAGCTGCAGCCTGGCCCTCCTTTGGCTTCTCTGGTGTTCCTCCAGAGCCTGCGTCGTCTGTTGCTGCCAACCATCCCTATCACACCCTTTTGTGTAGAAGGGTGATGTGACAAGGTTCTACTGTCATATCTGCCCTGGTGGCAGTGAAGCAGCCAGCTGCCTGTGGGAGTGAAGATGGAGAAGGAGGAAGTGGGGGGTGAGACAGGACAGATGGTCCAGGGCAGGACCACATCAGGGATGGGCAGAATGAGGAAGCTCAGCAAGCTGTGGCTACCTAGGACTCCTGGAGACAGAAGATGACATTTGGAAAGAGGCAATGGAGCTGAGGGCGATGGTGATGATGAGATCACAACCTGGGATGGAGAGATGGATGTGGGGACAGGTGTGTGTGTGTGTGTGTGTGAATTTAAGAGAATTCATGGCAGGCTGGTTTTGGAAAAAAACAACTTTAAAAACATTAAAGGAGCTGTTTACCAGGCAAGGGAAAGAGCCTCTAGGCTAAGGAGGCTGTAAAGAGCATATTAGAAATACTGAGTTATAGCCTTGGACCTGCTGATAAAGAGGTCTATATATTTATGACCAATTACAGGCTGTGTAACCTCTAAAATCTCATCAAATCATCTGAAAGGTGGAAAAAACATAACTTCTGTGATGGTTTCTTTTATGTAGCAACTTGACTGGGTCATGGAATACTCAGTATCTGGCTAAACAATTTTTCTGGGTGTCTACGAGGGTGTTTCTGGGAGAGATGAGCATTGAACTGATGAACTGACTAAAACAGATGACCCTCTCCAATGTGATTGGGCATCACTTTACCTACTGAGCGCCCACCTAGGAGAGAAAGGTGGAAGAAAGTTGAATTCTCCCCACCTGCTGTGTGATCTGAGGCTCGGGTCTCCTGCCCTGACTGGGACTCACTCTGTCAGTGCTCCTGGTTCTCAGGGCTTCAGGCTTGGACTGGAATTAAGCCATGGGCCTGCCTCCTCTCTGCCCTTGAACTTCACCATCACCTTTCCTGAGTCTCCAACTAGTGGAGGGCAGGTTGTGTGACTTCTCAGCTTCCATTATCCCATAAGCCAATTCCTTAGATATGTAGATTGTTTATTTCCTAGAGAACCCTGACTAATATACCTCCCTTATATGACAGTTGATGTATCCAGTGCCCTTCTTCTGGACTTAGAGCAGATGATTCAGGGGTAAAGAATCTGCCTGGAAATTGCAGGAGATGTGAGAGATGTGGTAGATCCCTGGGTCGGGAAGATTACCTGGAGAAGAAAATGGCAACCACTCCAGTGTTCTTGCCTAGAAAATTCCATGGACAGAGGAGCCTGGCAGGCAACCTACTAGGTTCTGATCTCACCTCAGCTCCATTTCCTCCTTCCAGGTGGCATTTTCTGCCTCCAGGGAGTCAGAGGTATCCATTGCTTGTCCATGGGGTTGCAAAAAGTTGGACATGACTGAGCATGCATGCACATACTTAGAGCATGCAAACCACACAGTGAATGCTGCTATTATTAGACACATAAACTGGGAAATCAAAATAGGATTCACCGGCCTTCCTATTTTAAAGAGGTCTGCATATTCGTGACCTCCATGGCTCTTTTGGGGGTGTATCTGCTCTTTGTGAAGACCATAACTTAATTCCCTAGATTATGAGTAGAAGTTCTCATTTGCATGCCAGCCAGACACAGATAAATGCACGTATAGAAAAGGCTTGACTAGTTTTCAATATATTCTAATTATTCATCTTGGTGATTTTGTTTCATGGAAAATTCCTCGAAGAATTGAGCATCATCATCATTTGTCTAAATCAAGTAAACTCAGTGTTTGGTAGGCTATTTGCCTGTGCAAATAGAACTACTCTACTGTTACAGAAATAACAGAATAACTTAGTCCATATGAAGCCGCCTTCCTGTGACAGATTTCTTTTCCCCCTCGTGTTCAGCCTTTATGCTTTACCAAACTTGAATTTCTAAAGCACACATCCAAGTGTGTCTCATCTCCAACCCTAACCCCCCAGGGGCTCCTCACTGTCAGATGGCTTGGTCTGACATGCCTGCCACACCTTTTCAGCCTCAACTCTCACATCACCCCTCAGAGACCTTATGTTCTAGAGAAACTGAGACATACTTTATACCATGTCCCATACTTCCCCAGTGGGAGTGTTTAAATTCTACCCATGCTTGAAGGCTTAGATAAAATGGCACTTCTGCCTTGAAGCTTTCTTTAATTCCCTTTCACAAAATCCAGGTTAGCACAGCACTTTTATTTCACCTGCCTTGTAGCAGATTGTGCCTGCCTGCTTGTTTGCGTAACTGTTGTTTCCCTTCCTTCCTTCCTTCCTCACTGTGTACACCTACTGTGTGTCACATGCCGTGCGACATGCTGAGCAGGCAGCCAGAAATAAAGCAGGAAAGACCCATGTTCTTGTGGATGTGGGCAAAGACAGCCAGCTCCTAATCAACCAAACAGCAAATTTATAATTACAAAAGGAGTTGAGTACTGCCAAGAAAAGCACAGAGCACCATAAGCTAGCATAACAGGAATGCATTTAGGATTTAAAGTTGGGAAAGAGAGTTTGGTCAGGGAGGTGGTACAGTCCTGGTATGGCATACATGAAGACGCTAACAAAAGACATGAATAGATGTCATACATTCAGGTGTCCTGATCCCCTACAGCTAAACAGTTCTAAACAGTTCTCCAGTTCTCCTGGAGAACTTATTTAAAAACTCACATTTTATCTGGTGCTCATCCATCTCCCTAAAAACAGAACACCTTGATTAGCCCCCCTTTTTAGCTAATTGTCACTTTATCCAAAATTTACTGTTTTTAAACTGTCTGTGGGTTTCCCTTCTCCCCTTCTTCTTTCTGGAGTGAATCCTGATACTGTTTTTGCTAAGTGCAGTTAACAATGGTTACTGTTATTTTTGGTTTCTTCTCAGTTCGCTCACTCGTGTCCGACTCTTTGTGACCCCATGAAGCGCAGCATGCCAGGCCTCCCTGTCCATCACCAACTCCCGGAGTTTCCCCAAACTCATGTCCATCGAGTTGCTGATACCATCCATCCATCTCATCCTCTGTCATCCCCTTCTCTTCCTGCCCCCAATCCCTCCCAGCATCAGGGTCTTTTCCAACGAGTCAACTCTTTGCATCAGGTGGCCAAAGTATTGGAGTTTCAGCTTCAGCATCAGTCCTTCCAAAGAACACCGAGGATTCATCTCCTTTAAGATGGACTGGTTGGATCTCCTTGCAGTCCAAAACACTCTCAAGAGTCTTCTCCAACACCACAGTTCAAAAGCATCAATTCTTCAGCGCTCAGCTTTCTTCACAGTCCAACTCTCACATCCGTACATGACCACTGGAAAAACCATAACCTTGACTAGACGGACCTTTGTTGGCAAAGTAGTGTCTCTGCTTTTTAATATGCTATCTAGGTTGGTCATAACTTTCCTTCCAAGGAGTAAGCGTCTTTTAATTTCATGGCTTCAGTCACCATCTGCAGTGATTTTGGAGCCCCCCAAAAATAAAGTCTGACACTGTTTCCATTGTTTCCCCATCTATTTGCCATGAAGTGATGGGACCAGATGCCATGATCTTAGTTTTCTGAATGTTGAGCTTTAAGCCAACTTTTTCACTCTCCTCTTTCATTTTCATCAAGAGGCTTTTTAATTCCCCTTCACTTTCTGCCATGAGGGTGGTGTCATCTGCATATCTGAGGTTATTGATATTTCTCCCAGTAATCTTGATTGCAGCTTGTGCTTCTTCCAGCCCAGTGTTTCTCATGATGTACTCTGCATATCAGTTAAATAAGCAAGGTGACAATATACAGTCTTGACATACTCCTTTCCTATTTGGAACCAGTCTGTTGTTTCATATCTAGTTCTAACTGTTGCTTCCTGACCTGCATATAGGTTTCTTAAGAGGCAGGTCAGGTGGCCATCTCTTTCAGAATTTTCCACAGTTTATTGTGATACACATAGTCAAAGGCTTTGGCATAGTCAATAAAGCAGAAATAGATGTTTTTCTGGAACTCTCTTGATTTCTTAATGATCCAGCAGATGTTGGCAATTTGATCTCTGGTTCCTCTGCCTTTTCTAAAACTAGCTTGAACCTGGATGTTCATGGTTCACGTATTGCTGAAGCCTGGCTTGGAGAATTTTTAGCATTAATTTACTAGTGTGTGAGATGGGTGCAATTGTGTGGTAGTTTGAGCATTCTTTGGCATTGCCTTTCTTTGGGAGTGGAATGAAAACTGATCTTTTCCAGTCCTGTGGCCACTGCTGAGTTTTCCAAATTTGCTGGCATATTGAGTGCAGCACTTTCACAGCATCATCTTTCAGGATTTGAAATAGCTCAGCTGGAATTCCATCACCTCCACTAGCTTTGTTCGTAGTGATGCTTTCTAAGGCCCACTTGACTTCACATTCCAGGATGTCTGGCTCTAGGTGAGTGGTCACACCATTGTGATTCTCTGGGTCGTCAAGATTGTTTTTGTACAGTTCTTCTGTGTATTCTTGCCACCTCTTCTTAATATCTTCTGCTTCTGTTAGGTCCATTACCATTTCTGTCCTTTATTGAGCCCATCTTTGCATGAAATATTCCCTTGGTATCTCTAATTTTCTTGAAGAGATCTCTAGTCTTTACCATTCTGTTGTTTTCCTCTATTTCTTTGCATTGATCGCTAAGGAAGGCTTTCTTATCTCTCCTTGGTATTCTTTGGAACTCTGCATTCAAATGGGAATATCTTTCCTTTTCTCCTTTGCTTTTCACTTCTCTTCTTTTCACAGCTATTTGTAAGGCCTCCTCAGACAGCCATTTTGCTTTTTTGCATTTCTTTCCATGGGGATGGTCTTGATCCCTGTCTCCTGTACAATGTCACGAACCTCCGTCCATAGTTCATCAGGCAGTCTATCAGATCTAGTCCCTTAAATCTTTTTCTCACTTCCACTGTTAGGTCATATCTGAATGGTCTAGTGGTTTCCCCTATTTTCTTCAATTTAAGTAGGTTTCTTCTATGTATAGGTAAATGCCATGCTAATAAATATCTACCTGCCGTTTATTTTTTGGCAGAACTTACCATTTACTGAGCTTTGTTTATGTACCAGATGTCATGCTAAGAGTTTCAAATGTATATCTTATCTAATTTTCACAACACATATCTAAGATCAGTTATCATTCTTTTTTCCTCAAAATGGAAGCTAAACCACAGAAAGATAAATCAAGAGAGGCCCAATATTTCAATGTTCTATTTGACTCCAAAACCTGGGCTTTTAACTATGATGCCATATCATTCCCAGTGGTATAAGTTTCTTTAGGGGAAGGAAAATATTTCATCCATAGTGAGTCCTGATATGCGAGATGAAAAATCAGGTGGGATAAACATGATTGTTACAATGATTTTTCAGAAATAAAGGGGCTTATGCTGACTCTCTGAAAACCTGACTCTCAATTTTAAGATCCCAAATCAGTCCAAATTCAGATACTAGGTTCCCATGATAACTGAAATAGGTCCCGTTCACAAGCAGTAACTCCAGATTTTTTCAAGAGAACTGTTAGATGACATTGTAAATATATATATATATATTTTTTTTTCTTCTTATTTTCTCTGAACATACTTTTACCAAGTAGATTTTAATCTGTTTTCCTGTCTACCCAAATATCTGTCTGCCTTCTCTCCTTTTCTTCTTCTTGCTTTCATTGCTGTTGTATTTCCTTCCTTTTCCTGTTTCCTTTCTTTCCCCCCTCCTTCTTTCATTCCTTCTCTTCTTCATCCGTCCATCTTCTTTTTTCACTTAATACATCAGTCAAGGGGTGACAAAATAGTTGACATTTCCAGAAATTCTAAGGATCGTTGCCTCCCATGAAAATGGTTCTCAATCATTAGCATTCCTATAGCTGGGTTCAGGATCTGGCATATGAGTTATCTTAGTTGAATAATTTGTGCACCTCTTACTGAGAGTGATTTGTAACTTTATTTAGAAAGGAGTTTTGTTTTCTAAAAAATGATCAGAGGTACTACTTGCTTCCCACTAGAATTTCTAAAGCCTTCTGAAAGCATTCTACCATGAATGAAAAATGAGCCTAGGTGATAAATAGGTGGACCTTGAAACCTTAAACACTGAGATGCTCATCTGAGCCCAAACTTTTACAGCAGAATAACCTGATTAACTTCCAAGGTTTGACATTTCCTATTATCAGTCAAGCCAGAATCTCTCTTAAGGAAGAGCCACTTTGCTGTCTTGTTGGTGCTGTGCTTCAAAAAATCAAAATGGTGCAGACTTAAAGTAATCTTAAAAATTTTGTAACATGTGCTTATGGGTGTGGATTCAGATATACACCTGCAGAATGAAACTTAGATGTGACTGCATCAGAAGCAGTGTAATGATTTGGCATCCTTAAAACACTACTCTTCAAGTAGTCATCCAACATATAATATAGGAGAACATATTGATAAAAACTCTGCCTCTCTTTACATTCAGAATGAGAAATTTATTAAAATACCTGGATAAAATATTTTAAAGCTTTTTGTAACCATTTCCTTCCATGGTTTTTAGCCATTCATAATTTAATAGTATTTCTTAGTTCATAATTCACTAAGGAGAGAAGTAACTTACATGAATATGACTACAGGTTTGTTATACATATTAAGTTTAAAAATATTTTTTCTTTCCTGCTTGATGTTAGCTAAACATTTCCAGTTTTACTCTGGTTCTAGTTGTTTATCTAGCTTTCCGTTGTTTAAACTGAAACTTTATTGTATGTATTAAATTTTTTTTTTCTTTTTGTTGGAGGAGTTGTTGTTTTTCTTTTAGTTTTAATTAGCGTTAGTTGCTCAGTTGGAAAAGGCAATGGCACCCCACTCCAGTACTCTTGCCTGGAAAATCCCAGGGACAGAGGAGCCTGGTGGGCTGCAGTCCATGGGGTTGCTAAGAGTCGGACACGACTGAGGGACTTCACTTTCAATTTTCACTTTTATGCATTGGAGAAGGAAATGGCAACCCACTCCAGTGTTCCTGCCTGGAGAATCCCAGGGACGGGGGAGCCTGGTGGGCTGCTGTCTATGGGGTCGCACAGAGTCGGACACGACTGAAGTGACTTAGCAGCAGCAGCAGTTGCTCAGTCATGTCCGACTCTTTGCAACCCCATGGACTGTAGCCTACCAGGCTCCTCTGTCCATGAAATTCTCCAGGCTACAATATTGGAGTGGGTTGCCATTCCCTTCTCCAGGGAATCTTCCTCACCCAGGGACTGAACCCAGGCCTCCTGCATTGCAGACAGATTCTTTACCATCTGAGCCAATAAGGGAAGTTTTTCTTTTAAGTGTAGTTAATTTATAATGTCATGTTAATGTATTCTATACAACAAAGTGATTCTGTTATACATACATATATATGAATGTATGTGTGTGTGTATATACACACATACACACATTCTTTCTTAAAATATTCTTTTCTATTATGGTGTATCACAGGATATTGAGTCTAGTTCCCTGTTCTATATAGTAGGACCTTGTTGTTTATTCATCTTATAGATAATAATTTGCATCTGCTAATCTCAAACTTCCAATCCTCCCCTCCCCCACCTACCCTTCCCCTTGGCAACCATAAGTGTTTTCTCTGTGAGTTTCTATTTCTATTTCATAGATAAGTTCATTTGTGTCATATTTTAGATGATACATTAAAAGTGATATATAGTATTTCTTTCTCTTTCTGACTTCACTCAGTATGATAATCTCTTGCTGCATCCATGTTGCAGACAATGGCATTATTTCATTCTTTTTTAATGGCTGAGTAGTATTCCATTGTGCATATTTACCGTGTCTTTATCCATTCATCTGTCGATGGACATCTAGCTTGTTTCCATGTCTTGGTTATTGTAAATAGTACTGCTGTGAATATAAGGGGAATGCTCTTAATTTTTAAAATTTAGATAAATAACATTTCTAATGTACTACGTCATACTTTTTTCTGTTTCAGATTTTGCTTCAATTTTTGTTTGACCTTCAACTGACTGCTCTCAGTGCTTATGGCTTGGATCAAGGTGCATATGGAATAGAAGATTTTCACACTCATAAGTTATAGCCAACAGTGAACATCTTCCGATCTGTGAGTTTTTCCACTAATTTTAATTAATTTGAACTGGTTTAACAGAGAAAAGTTTTCACACTTTTTTTCTTTCACATGGCAAAGAGGTTTTCATGTCTGTAGATTTACAGAAAGAAAGTTGAATCTGGCAGGATCCTCAGAGATTGTATAACTTTATAGTTTTGCTGGAAAAAAAAATCTAGCTGGGACAGGTGTATGAAGCCCCCTAAACCTCCCGAAACAAGTTCCCTGTTCTGTATGCAGGAGAATGATGGTTCTGCCATGGTCCTTTTGTGTTTCTCCCAGTTTTCAAGCTTCAGCAGCAACCAGGGAGTTTTAAAGCTTAAGAGCTTTCTGACAGCCTTTCTTCTTTAATTCTGATGGAGCACCACCTTGCAGTGTGGGGAGCCACTTGTGGGATGAGATATGAATGGAGCTAGCCAAGAGTTAGTGAAATACAGTGTAAATACTATGGAGAAGTAGAGTGTATAGAAAAGAAGGATTTGTCCTTGTCAGGGGGACTGGGGAAAACCTCTGGCAAGGCACAATTAAGCTGAAACTGGCAGGATGTTTAGGAATTGTGCAACAAGAGAGACAGTTTCACTAAGAGCTCTATCGTGAGAAACATCCAGTTGTTCTTAGAACGTAAGATTTTTGAGACCTTGGACTCTGAGGCTGACTGCCTTAGCGAAATTCTCTCCTTTAATAATTTGTCTGTTTCTGTAGGCAAGTCACTGAGGTTCTCTGTTCCTCACCAGTCTTTTCTGTAAAATTAGCATAATAATACTATTGGGGTATTGTATTGTTATCATACTGTTAGGAACATTCCATATGAGGCTTGATTTAAATAATGCATTAAAGCACCTTCGTATAATGCCTAACAGTCAGAATATAACAACTGCTGGCTGTTATTAACCCAGAACTTTGTAAAACATGTTTATAGACATCATATTATTTGATCCAATGCTTTCATCTGTACTCAGTCCTCAGGACATAGTACCTCTGCTAATGGTACTATGATTCTTTTTGGAGAAAACAAGTAAGCACCATGGTCCCCTAGTAGGGGCCAAGAATGTCTCAGAGAGAGAAAAGAGATAGACCCTGGGTCTTAGGGTCCCAAAGAATATGCAGGAATCATCCTACCTAGACTGGAAGTGCATCAGTACTTAAAATGCAAGTAGTTTCTCAAGAAGAAAGGAAACACATTTAAGGGACGAGGTTACATTAAGGATTTTGACAACATGACATTTATGGTTTAAGTGCCCCTCAGGAATCATGGCCTCAAACTGTTCAGTAATGATGTAAAATGGGTGAGCAAACAATTCAAGTGTTACTCTAAGATAATCTTAGCGGGAGCACGACGCTGTAAACAGTCCTCTCCACATCTCCATTTTGTGAAGTAGCTATTCATTGTTGCCCATTTATTCCGTTACAGCTGTAAGTCTTTGACTAAATCTCTTAGTACCTTCTAACAATTTTTGAAAGATTTTCTCAGGAAATCCAACATAAGATGGTATGGGCTATTATACTAACCATAAAGGATGTGATTTCCTTTGTAAAGAGCATCTTTTTCGATTGCACACATTTAACCTCTTTATGTCTGGTATTGTGGCTCAGGTGAGGAAAAGCATGGTGGCATTCATTATGACAATTCTACAGCATGGAATGTTGGTAGTTGCTTTTATTGTTGATAAAGTACATTATCCATTTGGTCACATTTGATTCTCTGAACAGCCTTTCCCACTTTTTACTTAGTGAAACTGGGACCTTAAGCAAGTCCAGGTAGTGACAGAGTCAGGACTTGAACCCAATTGTTTGGTCTCCAAACCAAGTGCTCTTGTCACTGAACTGATCTTTGCCTTGTTTTCAAAGCTTGCATGTGAATACAAGAGCAAGCGCTTTAGAGTTTGTAAGATTAGTAGACTGTAGAAGACCATCGTTCACAAGTGTATCATGGAGGACCCCACTCAACGTAGATTCAGTTCCAAGGAAGTATTAAGACTTCAAAGAGAGGCAATATTTCAGTAACCACTGTGTGACCTACTGATCCCCTGGGAGGCAACTGTTGGGGGTACAGAGTTAGATTTAGCTACATGGCTCTGTTACACTTTTCATCCTGGGGAATTCCTCAGAGGAGAAAGGCCCGTGTCCTCTGAAGTTCTTTGGGAGCTTCCAGCAGCAGACAGTTTCCAACTATTTTCCGCTTAAGGCAGCCACTGACAAGTTGCTAATGATTCCCTTAGGGTCCCTCACTTCAGGCACTTTAAGGATTATTTCACTAGAATTTGAATCAGGGCTTTTTTTTTTTTTTTTTTTCTTTTAAAGAAAATTCAGGTTGCTTTTTACCACCTTCCTTTGGGATTAAGTTAAGGAAACTAAAGTCATTATCTGCTTGTGGCTTTGCTGAATCAATGAATTTTACTCACTATAAAGCCACATGAAGTAGTTCTTTTTCATGAAAAGATGGCACAGGCAGTTTTAAGCCTTGAGTTCTGAAGAATACACAGAAAGCTCTCTCATGCTGGTAAATTAGAGCTGGCGTCAGGGCATGGTACAGAGCAGTGGTGGGGCTTCTCCTTTTTCAACACTTTGAGAGGCAGAGGTACAAAATCTCTTTAAAGTAAAATGATAAAAAGAGGGGTGAGGTTAGGAAGGGATAAGTAACACTTGGAAATCACAGGAATGGTATGTTTTCCTTTGAATGTTGTTCTAAATTGTACCTTCTTTTCAGTTGCTTAAGATACCTTGTGTTCAAAAGGAATACAGATTTCAATAATCTTGCTTTTGGGGAGGGACAAATATAATGGACTGCACACTTGGTTTAGGCTGAGCAGTTATAACTAGGAAAAGCTATCATATTTTCTTAAATCTAAGACTTCATTGATTCTCAGATGCACCATATTATGTTAATAGATTACTGAGAGAATAAAATGCTAGCCTTCTGTAGTTTTGACTTGTGTCTTGTCTTTTTGATAGTTTTGGAAATTTCTCCTGCTCATATTTTATTGCTTGGCACTTGGGAGTCACAGTCTTTTGCCTGTGTACCAATAACAGAATAACACAGTTTAATCTACATCTTGGTTTTATCTCCATCCAAAGAACATGTTTGTCGTCTAGTAAGATGTTGACTAAAAAGACACACAATGTGAGAGTTGTGAGTTAAGTTTTATTTGGGGCAAAATGAGGACTGCAGCTGGGGAGACAGCACCTCAGGTAGCTTTGAGGGACTGCTCCAAAGAGGCAGTGGGGGAAGGTCAATATATAAGATTTGGGGGAAGAAGGAGTTCAGTGCAGTCAAGCACTTACTTTACAAAAGGCTTTCCGCTAGTCACAAGGAGCTGATGTCACCATGAAGGGATTTAGTGTTTTTCTAGATATGAAGAGATGAAAGGATAGGGGCCATGAAATCAGTTCCTGAAAGTGTCTATCTAAAGACCTGTTCCACCAGTTTCCTTGGAGCACAGGGTACCTCACTCTCCACCCTGAATTCCCCTCAGGACATATTGAGTCAGCAGCTGCAGCAGCACAGAATTCAATTTCCTCAGAGGCAGATGAGAGATGTTCTTGTTATCATTCAGTCACTGGAAAATGCCCTTTGCAAGTGCCAATTTGTAGTTGACATAAGAAAATGGGGGAGTTTCAATCATTACTCAGGTGGTAAAGAATCTGCCTGCAGTGCAAGAGACCCAGATTGCATCCCTGGGTCAGGAAGATCCCCTGGAGAAGGTAATGGCTACCAACTTCAGGCTTCTTGCCTGGAGAACTCCATGGACAGAGGAGCCTGGTGAGCTACAGTCTAGGGATCACAAAGTGTCAGACTCGACTGAGTGACTAGCATTTTTACTTTAACAAGAAATATTTGCTTCCCAAATAATACCAAACTTCCATGCTATGGCTCCTTTCAACAAAATGATTCTGTTTCAACAGTAAACTACGTAGTTTAGTCTTTTTGAAGACAGGCAAGTTAGGCCATTTGATTTGTCATTACTGCCACTGGCCAACAATGATGATAAAACAATATCCCAAATTTGGAAAAGTTAAAAATGTGAGAAAAAAAACCCCTGTGACTTAGAATTGACGAACTATGAGAGCTCATTGCCTAAACAGCCAAGAGGTGAGAAGACCATCCAGCTATGGGAATTTCAGTTCCATTGACAAGAAATAATTAAAGCAGTGAGCTGGTAAACAAGAAGACCTTACTATTCCTCTCAGCATGATTAAACGTTACATAGATTTTTTCATGACTTTAGGCCTTGACTTCCTTTTTCTTGGTGCATGTACTATAGAAAATTGCAATTACAAATTCTTTCTCTGATCCTTTGAGATGTGAATTTTCTACAACTCATCAATGTCTTCTTAAGGACCATCCCTTTGAAATGTCATCCTTGAAAGAGATAGCACCCCTATCTCTGTGTCTTTCTGAGAGGGTGGGAGCCAAAATTCTTTAGGTGCCAGTTAGCAAACGATGGCCTAACTATGTGGACGGATCTCTCTGCCTAGTACTCCAGTATGTTTTCATTAGCTCATCCCAGATCTTAAAAATAATCAGAGTTGTTTCTTTTTGCTCCTCTATGCTGTAGTCTTGAATAAAGGCTGCCTTGTAGATGGTGACTGCAGCCATGAAATTAAAAGATGCTTGCTCCTTGGGAAAAAAGCTATGACCCACCTAGACAGTATATTAAAAGGTAGAGTCTTTACTTTGCTGACAAAGGTCCATCTAGACAAAGCTGTGGTTTTTCCATTAGTCATGTATGGATGTGAGAGTTGGACCATAAACAAAGCTGAGCACCAAAGAATTGATGCTTTTAAACTGTGGTGCTGGAGAAGACTCTTGAGTGTCCCTTGGACTGCAAGGAGATCCAACCAGTCAGTCCTAAAATAAATCAGTCCTGAATATTCATTGGAAGGACCGATGCTGAAGCTGAAACTCCAATATTTTGGCCACTTGATGCAATGAACTGACTCATCTGAAAAGACCCTGATGCTGGGAAAGATTGAAGGCAGGAGGAGAAGGGGATGACAGAAGATGAGATGGTTGGATGGTATCAGCAACCTGATGGACATGAATTTGAGCAAGCTCCAGGAGTTGGTGATGGACAGGGAAGCCTGGTGTGCTGCAGTCCATGGGGTTGCAAAGAGTCAGACATGACTGAACGACTCAACTGAACTGAACTGACTATTTAACTGAGCCAGTGCAGTTTTTCTTTTATACTAGAATCCTGGTTCTAAAGAAATGGGTAACATTAAAAGGATCCTTTATGCATACTTAGAAAGTCATAATTCAAAGTAGAAAGTGCCTTTTCTAAAAAAAAAAAAAAAAGCATGTTCTTTGGTCTCCCACATAGCTTGTATAGTTTGTTTTTTGAGAGTAAAATCCCTGTGATATACTTTCCCTTTGTAGCATTCTCTTTCATTTCTTTTAAAATTAAACTTATTTACTTTTAATTGAAGGATAATCACTTTACAGTATTGTGTTGGTTTTTGCCAAACATCAACTTGAATAAGCCATAGGTATACCTATGTCCCCTTCCCTCTTGAACCTCTCCCCACTTCCCTCCCCATCCCACCCCTCTAGGTTGTTACAGAGCCCCAGTTTGAGTTCCCTGAGGCATAAAGCAAATTCCCATTGGCTATCTATTTTGCATATAGTAATGTATATTTCTATGTCACTCTCTCCATACATCCCACCCTCTCCTTCCTCCACCCCCTGCCCTGTGTCTGTAAGTCTGTTGTCTATGTCTGTGTCTCCACTGCTGCCCTGCAAATAGGTTCATCAGTACTGTCTTTCTAGATTCCATATATGTGCATTCGTATACTGTATTTGTTTTTCTCTTTCTGACTTATTTCACTCTGTATATGGGTTCATCCACCCCATTAGGATTGACTCAAATGCATTTCTTTTTATGACTGAGTAATATTCCATTCTATATATGTACCGCTTCTTTATCCATTCATCTGTTGATGAACATCTGGGTTGCTTCCATGTTCTTGCTATTGTAAATAATGCTGCAGTAAGCATTGGGGTGCATGTGTCTTTTTCAGTTTTGGTTTCCTCAGGGTGTATTCGTAATAGTGGGATTGCTGGGTCATAATGGTGACTTTCTTCCTAGTTTTTGAAGGAATCTCTATACTGGCTTCTGTAGTGTGTGTATCAATTTACATTCCCACCAGTAGTGCAAGAGGATTCCCTTTTCTCCACATCCTCTCCAGCATTTATTGTTTATAGATTTCTTTGGTGATGGCCATTCCGACTGGTGTGAGGTAGTTTCTCATTGTAGTCTCATTGTAGTTTTGATTTGCATTTCTCTAATTATGAGTGATGTTGAACATCTTTTATGTGTTTATTAGCCATCTGTATTTGCAGCCATGAAATTAAAAGACACTCCTTGGAAGGAAAGTTATGACCAACCTAGACAGCATATTAAAAAGCAGAGACATTACTTTGTCAATAAAGGTCTGTCTAGTCAAGGCTATAGTTTTTCCAGTAGTCTTGTATGGATGTGAGAGTTGGACTATAAAGAAAGCTGAGTGCCTAAGAATTGATGTTTTTGAACTGTGGTGTTGGAGAAGACTCTTGAGAGTCCCTTGGACAGCAAGGAGATCCAACCAGTCCATCCTAAAGGGGATCAGTCCTGGGTGTTCATTGGAAGGACTGATGTTGAAGTTGAAACTCCAATACTTTGGCCACCTGATGTGAAGAACTGACATTTAAAAAGACCCTGATGCTTGGAAGGATTGAGGGCAGTAGGAGAAGGGGAAGACAGAGGATGAGATGGCTGGATGGCATCACTGACTCCATGTACGTGAGTTTGGATAGGGTCCAGGAGTTGATGATGGACACGGAGGCTTGGAGTGCGGCGGTTCATGGGGTCAGAAAGAGTCGGACACGACTTAGCAACTGAACTGAACTGAACTGATGTCTTCTTGGGAGAAACGTCTATTTAGGTCTTTTTCCCGCTTTTTGAATGGGCTGTTTTTCTGGTATTTTTTTTGCATGAGGTGCATGTATATTTTTGAAATTAACCCATTATAAGTTGTTTCATTAACTATTATTTTCTCCCATCCTGAGGGTTGTCTTTTCACCTTGTTTATAGTTTCATTATCTGTGCAAACATTTTTAAGTTTAATTAGGCCCCACTTGTTTATTTTTGTTTTTATTTCCATTACTCTAGGAGGTGGGTCATAGAGGATCTTGCTGTGATTTATGTCATAGTGTGATTTATGTCATATGTTTTCCTCTAAGAGTTTTATAGTTTTCGGTCTTACAGCTAGGTCTTTAATCCATTTTGAGTTTATCTTTGTATATGGTAATAGGAAGTGTTCTAATTTCACTCTTTTACATGTAGCTATCCAGGGTTCACAGCAGCATTTATTGAAGAAACTATCTTTGTCCCATTGTATATTCTTGCCTCCTTTGTCAAAAATAAGGTATACCCATAGGTGCATGGGTTTATCTCTGGGCTTTCTGTCTTGTTCTAATTGGTCTATGTTTTTGTTTTCGTGCCAGTACCATACTGTCTTGATGACTGTAGCTTCGTAGTATAGTCTGAAGTCAGAAATTTTGATTCCTCCAGCTCCATTCTTCTTTCTCAAGATTGCTTTGGCTATTTGTTCCCCTGTAGTATTTTATTACTGGAAATGCTTGAGTGCAAATGTATTGAGAATTAAAATTCATGTTTAGAACTGTTCATGTTCATTTTTAATCATAGGTGTTAAGGGGTGAAAGAATATTCTTTCTGATCCAAACATCTAATTTTTCAGGCTAATATTCAATAGCCCAGAAATACTGCTTCTCTTAAGATCACATAGCTAGTTAATGGTCAACCAAAACCAATCCAGTGTTGTTTCCAGTAGACCAATGATCCCCCACACTGAGCTGAACATTAAACACCCGTGGAGTGTGAAAAAATGCTGATGTAGTTTTACAAATCAGGACCAACTGATTCACAGTCTCTTGGTTTTGGGTCTAGGCATTTGTGGTTTTTAAAAAGCTCACTGGGTCTTTTCAAAGTGCATCTGAAAAATGCAACCAGGTCTGAGAACTACCAGAATATGTTTTCTCCCTTTAGGTAATATACTAAAACCAAGCAAGATACTAATTGCTAGTCTATGTCCTGCATAGAGGAGCAGAGGCTAAGTTTTTTTTTAATTTTTTTAAAATATAAATTTATTTATTTTAATTGGAGGCTAATTATTTTACAATATTGTAGTGGTTTTGCCATACATTGACATGAATCCGCCATGGGTGTACATGTGTTCCTCATCCTGAACCCCCCTCCCACCTTCTCCCCATCCCATCCCTCTGGGTCATCCCAGTGCACCAGCCCCAAGCACCCTGTCTAATGCATCGAACGTGGACTGGCGATTCATTTCACATGTAATAATATACATGTTTCAATGCCATTCTCCCAAATCATTCCAACCTCGCCCTCTCCCAGAGTCCAAAAGACTGTTCCTTACATCTGTGTCTCTTTTGCTGTTTCACATATAGGGTTATCATTACCATCTTTCTAAATTCCACATATATGCGTTAGTATACTGTATTGGTGTTTTTCTTTCTGCCTACTTCACTCTGTATAATAGGCTCCAGTTTCATCCACCTCATTAGAACTGATTCAAATGTATTCTTTTTAATTGCTGAGTAATGTTCCATTGTGTATATGTACCACAGCTTTCTTATCCATTCATCTGCTGATGGGCATCCAGGTTGCTTCCATGTCCTGGCTATTATAAACAGTGCTGCGATGAACATCAGGGTGCACGTGTCTCTTCCAGATCTTGTTTCCTCAGTGTGTATGCCCAGCAGTGGGATTGGTGGGTCATATGGCAGTTCTATTTCCAGTTTTTAAGGAATCTCCACACTGTTCTCCATAGCAGCTGTACTAGTTTGCATTCCCACCAACAGTGTAAGAGGGTTCCCTTTTCAAACGCACCCTCTCCAGGATTTATTGCTTGTAGACTTTTGGATAGCGTCATTCTGACTGGCGTGTAATGGTACCTCATTGTGGTTTTGATTTGCATTTCTCTGATAATGGGTGATGTTGAACATCTTTTCATGTGTTTGTTAGCCATCTGTATGTCTTCTTTGGAGAAATGTCTGTTTAGTTCTTTGGTCCATTTTTTGATTGGGTCATATATTTTTCTGGAATTGGGCTGCAGGAGTTGCTTGTATATTTTTGAGATTAATCCTTTGTCTGTTGCTTCGTTTGCTATTATTTTCTCCCATTCTGAAGGCTGTCTTTTCACCTTGCTTATAGTTTCCTTTGTGTGCAAGCTTTTAAGTTTCATTAGGTCCCATTTGTTTATTTTTGCTTTTATTTCCAATATTCTGGGACGTGGGTCATAGAGGACCCTGCTGTGTCAGAGGGTGTTTTGCCTATGTTCTCCTCTAGGAGTTTTATAGTTTCTGGTCTTACATATAGATCTTTAATCCATTTTGAGTTTATTTTTCTGTATGGTGTTAGAAAGTATTCTAGTTTCATTCTTTTACAAGTGGTTGACCAGTTTTCCCAGCACCACTTGTTAAAGAGATTGTCTTTTCTCTCTTGTATATTCTGGCCTCCTTTGTCAAAGATAAGGTGTCCATAGGTGCATGGATTTATCTCTGGGCTTTCTATTTTGTTCCATTTATCTATATTTCTTTTTTTTTCCATTTATTTTTATTAGTTGGAGGCTAATTACTTTACAATATTGTAGTGGTTTTTGTCATACACTGACATGAATCAGCCATGGATTTACATGTATTCCCCATCCCGATGCCCCCTCCCACCTCCTTCTCCACCTGATCCCTCTGGGTCTTCCCAGTGCACCAGGCCCTAGCACTTGTCTCATGCATCCCACCTGGGCTGGTGATCTGTTTCACCCTTGATAATATACATGTTTCGATGCTGTTCTCTCAAAACATCCCACCCTTGCCATCTCCCACAGAGTCCAAAAGTCAGTTCTGTATATCTGTGTCTCTTTTTCTGTTTTGCATATAGGGTTATCGTTACCATCTTTCTAAATTCCATATATATGTGTTAGTATGCTGTAATGGTCTTTATCTTTCTGGCTTACTTCACTCTGTATAATGGGCTCATCCACCTCATTAGAACTGATTCAAATGTATTCTTTTTAACAGCTGAGTAATATTCCATGGTGTATATGTACCACAGCTTTCTATCCATTCATCTGCTGATGGGCATCTAGGTTGCTTCCATGTCCTGGCAATTGTAAACAGTGCTGCGATGAACATCGGGGTGCACATGTCTCTTTCAGATCTGGTTTCCTCAGTGTGTATGCCCAGCAGTGGGATTGCTGGGTCATATGGCAGTTCTATTTCCAGTTTTTTAAGGAATCTCCACACTGTTCTCCATTGCGGCTGTACTAGTTTGCATTCCCACCAACAGTGTAAGAGGGTTCCCTTTTCAAACGCACCCTCTCCAGAATTTATTGCTTGTAGACTTTTGGATAGCAGCCATCCTGACTGGCGTGTAATGCTACCTCATTGTGGTTTTGATTTGCATTTCTCTGATAATGAGTGATGTTGAGCATCTTTTCATGTGTTTGTTAGCCATCTGTATGTCTTCGGTGGAGAAATGTCTGTTTAGTTCTTTGGTCCATTTTTTGATTGGGTCATATATTTTTCTGAAATTGAGCTGCAGGAGTTGCTTGTATATTTTTGAGATTAATCCTTTGTCTGTTGCTTCATTTGCTATTATTTTCTCCCAATCTGAGGGCTGTCTTTTCACCTTGCTTATAATTTCCTTTGTTGTGCAAAAGCTTTTAAGTTTCATTAGGTCCCATTTGTTTACTTTTGCTTTTATTTCCAATATTCTGGGAGGTGGGTCATAGAGGATCCTGCTGTGATTTATGTCGGAGAGTGTTTTGCCTATGTTCTCTTCTAGGAGTTTTATAGTTTCTGGCCTTACATTTAGATCTTTAATCCATTTTGAGTTTATTTTTGTGTATTGTGTTAGAAAATGTTCTAGTTTCATTCTTTTACAAGTGGTTGACCAGTTTTCCCAGCACCACTTGTTAAAGAGGTTGTCTTTTTTCCATTGTATATTCTTGCCTCCTTTGTTGAAGATAAGGTGTCCATAGGTTTGTGGATTTACCTCTGGGCTTTCTATTCTGTTCCATTGATCTATATTTCTGTCTTTGTGCCAGTACCATACTGTCTTGATGACTGTGACTTTGTAGTCAGGCAGGTTGATTCCTCCAGTTCCATTCTTCTTTCTCAATATTACTTTGGCTATTTGAGGTTTTTTGTATTTCCATACAAATTTTGAAATTATTTGTTCTAGTTCTGTGAAAAATACCGTTGGTAGCTTGATAGGGATTTCATTTAATCTATAGATTGCTTTGGGTAGTATAGTCATTTTCACTATATTGATTCTTCCTATCCATAAACACAGTATGTTTCTCCATCTTTTTGTGTCCTCTTTGATTTCTTTCACCAGTGTTTTATAGTTTTCTATGTATAAGTATTTGTTTCTTTAGGTAAATATATTCCTAACTATTTTATTCTTTTCATTGCAATGGTGAATGGAATTGTTTCTTTAATTTCTTTTTCTGTTTTCTCATTGTTAGTGTATAGGAATGCAAGGAATTTCTTTGTGTTAATTTTATATCCTGCAACTTTACTATATTCATTGATTAGCTCTAGTAATTTTCTGGTGAAGTCTTTAGGGTTTTCTATGTGGAGGATCATGTCATTTGCAACCAGTGAGAGTTTTACTTCTTCTTTTCCAATCTGGATTCCTTTTATTTCTTTTTCTGCTCTGATTGCTGTGGCCAAAACTTCCAAAACTATGTTGAACAGTAGTGGTGAGAGTGGGCACCCTTGTCTTGTTCTTGACCTTAGGGGAAATGCTTTCAGTTTTTCACCTTTGAGGATAATGTTTCCTGTGGGTTTGTCATATATAGTTTTTATTATGTTGAGGTATGTTCCTTCTATTCCTGCTTTCTGGAGGGATTTTTTTTTTTAATCATAAATGGATTTTGAATTTTGTCGAAGGTTTTCTTTACATCTGTTGAGATAATCACATAGTTTTTATTTTTCAATTTGTTAATGTGGTGTATTGCGTTGATTGATTTGCATATGTTGAAGAATCCTTGCATCCCTAGGATAAATCCCACTTGGTCATGATGTATGATCTTTTTAATATATTGTTGGATTCTGTTTGCTAGAATTTTGTTAAGGATTTTTGCACCTATGTTCATCAGTGATGTTGGCCTATAGTTTTCTTTTTTTTATAGCATCTTTGTCAGGTTTTGATATTAGGGTGATGGTGGCCTCATAGAATGAGTTTGAAAGTTTGCCTTCCTCTGCAATTTTCTGAGAGTTTGAGTAAGATAGGTGTTTGCTCTTCTCTAAATTTTTGGTAGAATTCAGCTGTGAAGCCGTCTGGTCCTGGGCTTTTGTTTGCTGGAAGATTTCTGATTACAGTTTCAATTTCCATGCTTGTGATGGGTCTGGTAAGATTTTCTATGTGTTCCTGGTTCTGTTTTGGAAAGTTGTACTTTTCTAAGAATTTTTCCATTTCTTCTAAGTTGTCAATTTTATTGGCATATAGTTGCTGATCGTAGTCTCTTATGATCCTTTGTATTTCTGTGTTGTCTGTTGTGATCTTTCCATTTTCATTTCTAATTTTGTTGATTTGATTCTTCTCCCTTTGTTTCTTGATGAGTCTGGCTAATAGTTTGGCAATTTTATTTTCATTTGTTGCTATGCATATTTTTATTTCTTTTTTGATTTCTTCTGTGATTTGTTGGTTATTCAGCAGTGTGTTGTTCAGCCTCCATATGTTGGAATTTTAAATAGTTTTTCTCCTGTAATTGACATCTAATCTTACTGCATTGTGGTCAGAAAAGATGCTTGGAATGATTTCAATTTTTTTGAATTTACCAAGGCTAGATTTATGGCCCAGGATGTGACCTATCCTGGAGAAGTTTCCGTGTGCACTTGAGAAAAAGGTGGAATTCATTGTTTTGGGGTGAAATGTCCCCTAGATATCAATTAGGTCTAACGGGTCTATTATATTATTTAAAGTTTGTGTTTCTTTGTGAATTTTGTTTAGTTGATCTATTCCATAGGTGTGAGTGGGGTATTAAAGTCTGCCACTATTATTGTGTTATTGTTAATTTCCCCTTTCATACTTGTTAGCATTTGTCTTACATGTTGTGGTGCTCCTATGTTGGGTGCATATATATTTATAATTGTTATATCTTCTTCTTGGATTGATCCTTTGAGCAGTATGTAGTATCCTTCTTTGTCTCTTTTCATAGCTTTTGTTTTAAGTCTATTTTATCTGATATGAGTATTGTGACTCCTGCTTTCTTTTGGTCTCTATTTTCATGGAATATCTTTTTCCAGCCCTTCACTTTCAGCCTGTATGTGTCCCTTGTTTTGAGGTGGGTCTGTTGTAGACAGCATATATAGGGGTCTTGTTTTTGTATCCATTCAGCCAGCCTTTGTCTTTTGGTTGGGGCATTCAACCGATTTACATTTAAGGGAATTATTGATAAGTATGATCCCATTGCCATTTGCTTTGTTGTTTTGGGTTCGAGTTTATACAACCTTTCTGTGTTTCCTGTCTAGAGAAGATCCTTTAGCATTTGTTGGAGAGCTGGCTTGGTGGTGCTGAATTCTCTCAGCTTTTGCTTGTCTGTAAAGCTTTTGATTTCTTCTTCATGTTTGAATGAGATCCTTGCTGGGTATAGTAATATGGACTGTAGGTTTTTTTCTTTAATCACTTTAAGTATGTCCTGCCATTCCCTTCTGCCTGAAGAGTTTCTATTTAAAAATCAGCTGTTATCCTTTTGGGAATCCCCTTGTGTGTTATTTGTTGCTTTTCCCTTGCTGCTTTTAATATTTGTTCTTTGTGTTTGATTTTTGTTAATTCAATTAATAACTGTCTTGGGGTGTTTTGCCTTGGGTTTATCCTGTTTGGGACTCTCTGGGTTTCTTGGATTTGGGTGATTATTTCCTTCCCCATTTTAGGGAAGTTTTCAACTATTATCTCCTCAAGTATTTTCTCATGGTCTTTTTTTTGTCGTCTTCTTCTGGGACTCCTATGATTCGAATGTTGGGGTGTTTTGCATTGTCCCAGAGGTCTCTGAGGTTGTCTTCATTTCTTTTAATTCTCTTTTCTTTTTTCCTCTCTCTTTCATTTATTTCTACCATTCTATCTTCTACCTCACTTATCCTATCTTCTGGAGGCTAAGTTTTAAACACTTTTTAGCATTTCTTTTCAGTCACAAATTCTCATTCTTAAAGCACCCGATACTTCTTAGTTATTCCATTGCTTTCTTGCCCTCAGTTCAGTTGCTCAGTCATGTCCGACTCTTTGTGACTCCATGAATCGCAGCACGCCAGGCCTCCCTGTCCATCACCAACTCCTGAAGTTAACTCAAACTCATGTCCATCGAGTCATGTAAAGTAGCATGTAGTACAACTGCTTGACTGGTTATGGTAGCTCACAGAACATGGGAAGGCAGCCTTTTTGTGAAAGTAGATAGCACTTAATGTATCTTTGAAGCTGGTCTATTTGTGGATTGGGCTATTAGGCACACAAGGAAAGAGTTTTCAATGAACATTTCTATAAAGTTACAAGTCTACCAGACTGCTGGCTCTTATGTTTGTACAGATGATAGGATATTTTTTTGCAGGTGCGATATGCTTCATTAGAATGAGCTCCTAGGAAGAAAGGAATTATATAAATGCAAATGATTATTTTTATTATACAAATAAGTGAGCCTAATACAGTAATAATTGCAATTAAAGAGAAAGCCAGGTCCCAGTGCCCTAGAGAGCAACATCTTTGTAAGGAGAGCCAATGAACCTTTTATAACTATTATTACATGCCTTAACTGCAAGATTTTGAGTAAGAACCAAACTTTTAGGTGGGTGTTGGCTTTTTTTTTTTTAATCCATTAGACATAAATTAAACCAAACCAGGAGATTGAAGTGTTTCCTCCCTCTCCCTCCTACACCACTGTGGGCTTAACCTCAATTTGCTGATGTTGGCAGTATTTGTACAAGCACTGCCATCTTCTAGAGCAAAAGCAATGTTATTGCGATGAGTCAAGGAAAGAATTAGAAAGTATATATTTAAAAATCCTTCCTTTCATGAGCAATTTAAATTGGCAGGAAAAACACAATTAAGCAATTTCAAAGGTGTAATTTTATGGAGATTTAAACACTACATCTCTAAACACTGTTTTTAAGAAAGACATCGATAATTAAGTTTTTCTATTATTTATAGTTCTAATCTTGGGAAGACAGTGGTGAAGAAAATTGCCAAGAATGTAATTTTTCACAAAGTACAGTTTGAAAATTCCCAGCCTAAAATGTGTATACAGAAAAAGGTGACAGTGCCTAGAGGTTTCAGATGTAGGAAAAGAGCAGAGATGACCTTTTGGCATGGCCTTTGATTGTTAACCAAGGGAATCCTGGAGACTCCGTGCCTCAGCTGGTGATGGGAAAATGTCTTACCTGGAAGTAAGAGAGAGCTTGCTGGAGATCCTGTTGAGAGAACGGGAAATTGCCAGATGCCTTTTACCCTTCCATTTTCACACCCTATCTTTATAACCTTCCAATATTAGGTTCCTTTTATAGGTACCTCTGGCAGCATCAAGATCTCTAGTTACCCAGAGTACTGGCAACTCCTAGTTTTTGAATCAGTTCCATTGCCCAGCTTTGCCATGTTTTTAATGCCTCAGTGAAAATCGATTCTATAGTTTTTTTCCTCCTGAAGTTGCCCTCTTTATAAGTCTGTGTGACATCAGATTAGAGCTGAAATCTTCCCCAGTGAGATTATTCAGAAAGGGGAATCTATAAGTTCAGTTCAGTCTCTCAGCCCTGTCCAACTCTTGGCAATGCCATGGACTGCACCATGCCAGGCTTCCCTGTCCATCACCAACTCCTGGAGCTTGCTTAAACTCATGTCCATCAAGTCGGTTATGCCATTCAACTATCTCATCCTCTATCATCCCCTTCTCCTCCTGCCTTCAATCTTTCCCAGCATCCGGGTCTTTTCAAATGAGTCAGTTCTTTGCATCAGGTGGCCAAAGTATTGGAGTTTGTTTTCAGCTTCAGCATCGGTCCTTCCAATGAATATTCAGGACTGATATCCTTTAGGATTGACTGATTTGTTCTCCTTGCAGTCCAGGGGACTCTCAAGAGTCTTCTCCAGCACCACAGTTCAAAAGCATCAGTTCTTTGGCACTCAGCTTTCTTTATGGTACAACTCTCACGTACATACATGACTACTGGAAAAGCCATAGTTTTGACTAGACGGACCTTTGTTGGCAAAGTAATGTCTATGCTTCTTAATATGCTCTCTAGGTTTGTTATAGCTTTTCTTCCAAGGAGCAAGCATCTTTTAATTTCATGGTTACAGTCACCATCTGCAGTGATTTTGGAGTCCAAGAAAATAAAGTCTGTCACTGTTTCCATTGTTTCCCCATCTATTTGCGATGAAGTGATGGGACCAGATACCATGATCTTAGTTTTCTGAATGTTGAGCTTTAAGCCAAGTTTTTCACTCTTCTCTTCCCCTGTCATCAAGAGGCTGTTTAGTTCTTCTTTGCTTTCTGCCGTAAGGGTGGTGTATCTGCATATCTGAAGTTATTGATATTTCTCCTGGCAATCTTGATTCCAGCTTGTGCTTCATCCAGCCTGGCATTTCACGTGATATACTCTGCATATAAGTTAAATAAGCAGGGTGACAATATACAGCCTTGACCTACTTCTTTTCCTATTTGGAACCAGTCTGTTGTTCCATGTCAGTTCTAACTGTAGCTTCTTGACCTGCATACAGATTTTTCAGGAGACAGGTAAGGTGGTCTGGTATTCACATCTCTTGAAGAATTCTCCACAGTTTGTTGTGGTCCACACAGTCAAAGGCTTTGGCATAGTCAGTAAAGCAGAAATAGGTGTTTTTTCTGGAACTCTTTTGCTTTTTCAATGATCCAGCAGATGTTGGCGAATTGATCTCTGGTTCCTCTGCCTTTTCTAAATCCAGCTTTAACATCTGGAATTTCATGGTTCACATACTGTTGAAGCCTAGCTTGGAGAATTTTGAGCATTACTTTGCTAGAGTGTGAGGTTAGTGCAATTGTGGGGTAGTTGGAGCATTCTTTGGCATTGCCTTTCTTTGGGATTGGAATGGAAACCAACCTTTTCCAGTCCTGTCTCCACTGCTGCGTTCTCCAGATTTGCTGGGCATATTGAGTATAGCACTTTCACAGCATCATCTTTTAGGATTTGAAATAGCTCAAATGGAATTCCATCACCTTCACTAACTTTGTTCGTAGTGATTTTTCCTAAGGCCCACTTGACTTCACACTCCAGATTGTCTGGCTCTAGGTGAGTGATCATAACATCGTGGTCATCTGGGTCATGAAGATCTTTTTTGTGTAGTTCTTCTGTGTAGTCTTGCCACCTCTTTTTAATATCTTCTGCTTCTGTTAGGTCCATACCATTTCTGCCGTTTATTGTTCCATCTTTGCATGAAATGTTCCCTTGGTATCACTAATTTTCTTGAAGAAATCTGTGGTCTTTCCCATTCTATTGTTTTCTCTGTTTCTTTTTATTGAGCACTGAGGAAGGCTTTCTTATGTCTCTGTTTCCTATCTTTTTTATCTTACTATAGAAGGCACTGGCAAACCACTTCAGTATTCTTGCCTTGAGAAGCCCATGAACAGTGTGAAAAGGGAATCTATAAAGGCTGCTGTTAATCAGGGAATCTTGGGGCAGCTGGTTGTTATGTCTTTGCTGGCACACCACTGTCTCTGGAACGAGCTGATAAATCTGCCTCCTCATCTCTGCAGTGGCCTTTCAAACACATGAAGTTTTCACTCCTGCCCCCGCTTTAGTTTTTTCCAAATGTTTCTTCTTAAATTTGTGCATTTCTGATTAGACACCAGGGCTAGGTATATATTTATTTCCAACTTTAATTTGACTACAACATCTTGTGAGGATAGTTGGTGGGTTGTTGGAATGGAGACCCCAAAGCCTGTTTTGCTTTTTTCTTGCAAAGAGAGCTCAGTCTCTGTTAAGCATGTTTTGAGTTGTGTCCTGCGCTTTGAGACTCCGTGGACTGTAGCCCGCCAGGCTCCTCTGTCCATGGGATTTCCCAGGCAAGAATACTGGAGTGGGTTGCCATTTCCTTCTCCAGGGGATCTTCCTGACCCAGGAATCGAACCTGTATATCCAAGAGCTCTAATTCATTTGAGAATACTTGCTTCAACTTAATCTCTCATCCTGACAGCATAATCTCTGATCTGAAAATGCATAGACTTCTTATACTATTCTTCTTGGTATGTTTTTCTGTCTCTGAGACCCTATAACCCACTCAGTCCTCTGTCCATAATTACCTGCCTTTCCTCACCTAGAGTCCTTAAGATGTGTTACACTCTCAATACCAGAAGAGGAACCCAGCTGTGGTTGGTGACATGCTAAAATGGCCCTCAAATTTCCCTCCTCCTGGTGTCTATGTGCTATACAATCCTCTTATTTTGAATGTGGGTATGACTGAACATGATGGGATAGTACTCCTAGGATGAGTTTATGTCATATGGCATGTTGACTTTAAGAAAGGGAGATTGCCTTTTGTGAATATGCCATAATCTGATGACTCCTTTAAAGGGACTGGAAAAATCTAAAAATGGAGTTACCATACAGGCTTCCCAGGTGGTGCTAGTGGTAAAGAACCTGCCTGCCAATGCAGGAGACTTAAGAGATGTGGGTTAGATCCCTGGGTCCGGAAGATCCCCTGGAGAAGGAAATGGCAACCCACTCCATTATTCTTGTTTGGAGAATTCCATGGACGCAGGAGCCTGGCTGTCTGCAGTCCATAGGATCACACAGAGTTGGACGCAACTGAAGTAAATTAGCACATAGCACATATGGTCTTGAAATCCCACTCCTGGACATACCTCTGAAGAAAACTATAATTCACAAAGATACATGCATCTCAGTGTTTGTTGCAGCACGGTTTACAATAGGTAAGACAAGGAAGCAATCTAAATGTCCACTGACAGATGAACAGATAAAGAAGATGTGGTGTATTTACACAATAGAATATTATTATTCAACCATGAAGAATGAAATAATTCCACTTGCAGTAACTTGGATAGACCTAGAGATTACCATAATAAGTGAACTATGTCAAGCAGAGAATGACAAAGATCACTTATATGTGGAATCTAAAATTAAAAAAGTTACAAGTGAAATTATTTAGAAACAGAAGTAGACCCACAAACATAGAAAACAAACTTATGGGTTACCAAAGGGGAAAAGCAGGGAGGAATAAATTAGGAGGTTGTGATTAATGTATACATGTTAATATAAATAAAGCAGATAACTAACAAGGACTGATTATGTAGCACAGGAACTTTAGTATTTTGTAATAATGCATAAGGGAAAAACATCTGAAGAATGTGTGTGTGTAATCACTGTCCTGCACATGTGAAACTAACACAGCATTGGGAATCAACTATGCTTCAATTTAAACACACTGAATTAGGGAAGAGGGACTGGGCTCTTCCCGATGTCTGAGGTTTGAAGCCGGAGATGGATTCCATGGGAGAGAGATGGTCTAAGTTTGGCTTTAAATTAGACAGAGTTGACTTGTAAGGATCTGAGGCCAATGGCCAGCCAGAAAACGGGAACTCCGGCACACAGCCTCAAGGAAACGAATTCTGTCAACAACCTGAATGAGCTCGGAAGTGGATTTTTCTCCCAGAGCTTCTAATAGGAAACTTGACCCATCTCACAACTTGAGTGTGAGACCCTGAATAAAGAAACCCGCTTAGTCAGGATGGACTTCTGACTTAGAGTGCAATAATAAACAGCTGTTGTTTAAAGCTGTGAAGTCAGTGCTAATTTGTTATGTAACGATAGAAAACTAACACACCAGCTCTCATAGTATTCTCTTCAGTGGAAACAGCTCCCATCCGGTCACCTTATTGGCAGGTTCTTATCAGCCATGGGTGTTTTCTTCTGGATTGTTCTTTCTTCCCTAATGTTCTCTCGTAAATGGGTATCGAATGACTGTGTTTTGTCAGCGTTCTGGCTAACTCTGGTTCAGTGCTTATTCTCTTGCACAGGTAAAACATAAGCTAAAGTGATCCAAAACGCAGTAAATGTACTAGGAAAGATATAAAATTCTGAAGAGTGCAAGTTACATCAGCTTGAAAAAGTGTAAATCTTTTCTGAAGCAGAGCAGGATAGAAATAATCAAGTAAAAAGGCTCTGGCTAAGAATTAGACCTGCCTCTCTACCATGGCATTCTTAGCCCTGCCGTGTGATGGCTGTCACTTTGGTCTCCTGTGTGAACTTGAGAGCGAGGGTCTGTGATCTGTTTATCTTTAAACTCTAAGTATAGGACTCGGTTTATTTTGGGTGCTCAATAAGCATCTTCTACATTTACCTCAATCTGAAGCATTCGCAAATGACAGGATGTACAGCTTGCTGAGATTCACTGAATTTTTCCTCCAAAGTTGAAAAGCAACAAAGCGAACTATCTGCTCAGAAAAACAGGAAGGGCTGAGGTGTGTACTTGAGAGTAAATGTTTTCACAGAATCAGAAAGCAATTTTTCTGAAGCAGGAGGTGTCGGGTGAGCTCCTTCTGGGTGGGAGATAAAGAATAGAAAAAAATCAAAATGAGACACCTTAGGTTTTGCCATCGAGCAAACAAGACGGGAGGTGATAACACAGCGTTCCGAGCACCTCTGAAAGTGTGTTTTCTCTCGTCGGGGAAGAGCACCGTTTCTCCTTTGAGAGAGACTAGGTTATACACACAGAGGTAGCTGGGGAATTTGTCCATGGTAAAATAGCCAAACTAATATTAAGAGAAGAAAATCCACTCACAGCTGAAAGATGAATGGAACAAAGAGATAGAGCCCGAAGTGCTGCAGGCAAGTCCAGGCTCCCCTACAGGGAGCTCAGTAATGCTTTCCTAACAAGGGCTGCTAGTTTCCCAGACCGTAATCTGGGGACTATCCCATGGCAGCAGACAGTTATGGAATAACAACAAGCAAAAGCAAAATCGACGTTGCTCTGTGCATTCTACCTACTGTCTGCATATGTGTCAGGTCACTGACAGTCTCGGCAGTTGGGGAGACTGAGGCTCACAGGGTAAGTGACCCGCTGAAGTTTGCAGAGCAGATAACTGATAAGGAGGACTGGAACTGAGGCTGGGAGTTTGACGTCAGTCTGTGCTCTCCCAGAACATCAGAGTGTCTCTCCAAGGAGGAAGTGAGAATAGAAAAATATTTATGCATTTTGAAATTAACACCCAGACTCCTCAGGGCTATGTGAGAATCAGGTGAAAGAGTTATGTTCTTGAAAAAGTCATTTAATTTATCTGAAAAAAAAAAAAAAAAAGAATCCTGTAATCCATTCAACTCTGGTAATCTTTGACCGCCTGACTCTAGCAATTTATCGGTACCTAAAATGAGTGATGTGCCAGGCCTGAGACATTATAGGAAATATAGAAATACAGACTTTCTGTGCCTGCATGTCACTTATTTAACAGACATCTGTTAAAAAGCTTCTTTGTGTCAAGCAGGTACTTGGAAATGCTATGTTAGATTCTGGGACATTCTCCTTCAACCAACTATACACAGATTTTTGTCGAAATTTGGCTCATAAATTCCCATCTTCTTTGATGTCAGTTCTATATTATTGATGTTCCTACAAACAAACCAAAAGATACTATGTCTTTTATAAGTTCCCTTTTAAAAGCAGGAAATGTTAATGTTAAAAATGTCATGTTTAACTTGAAAGTAAAAATTCTATTTGTGTTTTTTTCCCCAATAGCTGTAGATCATAAACCACTGACTACCTCTTTTTATTACAGAAAAGACCAATTTAGGATAATTGTTTTTTATTTTATAAAATATTTTGGAAAATGAAAAAATGTATAATTTATCTTTAAGGTCTATTACTTAAAGAAAACACTTTGCCACTACATAATAAATATCTGTGTAGAACAAAGTTATGATTACTTACTGTCTGATTACAAAGTATTGCATTGTTTCTATCAATTGATATGATATAATCTTCAAATCCATTTATTGAGGCAGAAATGAAGTGTAAAACAATCCATTAAAAGTGAGCAAATGGTTGAGAATGTCACCCACAAGTCCCTCCTTGTGGTAAAGCTTCCAGGATAGTTGGTTTGCTATAAGTGATAAGCATTTCTCTAACATAAGGACAAGAAGTCTTCATATATAAGTCAAAGTTCTCATATTTTCTATTGTTACCTGATAAATCAATTTGTACCATTTTATACCAGTACAGTCATCACTGCTTCCCTGGCATTGTCCTCCCACCCTCCTCCTAGACGATTGGAGCGGCTCAGTGATAAAGAACCCACCTGCCAGTGCAGGAGACGGAGGAGACGTGGGTTCAATCCCTGAGTCAGGAAGATCCCCTGGGGGAGGAAATGGCAACCCATTCCAGTATTCTTGCCTGGAAAAGCCCATGGACGGGGGCTTGGTGGGCTGTAGTCCATGCGGTCACAAGAGAGTTGGACACAACCTAGCAACTGAGTGAATACATACATACATCATACTTTTAAATAATACATGTTGACGGCAGAAAAACTGAACAACACTTGTATGTGTAGGGAAGAAATTGGCAGAACTTCTAGTCCAGCACTTCAAAACAAAGGTATTTGACACAGCTGAAATTTTTGTGTTTGAAGTGGTTAGTTGATATGTGTATGCGCAGCCTTTAATATTTTTATTTTTGTATATCAGTACTGCATAACAATTTTTTTGAAATTCTTATTAATATAAATGAAATAATTTTTAATATATTTTATCTAATCATTTTACTAAACCCTCGTTACTTTTTTATTGGAGTTTAAATTTTCTTGGTATGTGGTAAAATAATTAGCAAATTATTTTTCAATTTTTAAGTCAAATGACTCATTCTCTAGTCAAAGAATATTTTCTAGAGCCTGTAAGATAAAATGAATTCTGTAAATGTATTTAGCAGTTACAGTGCAATGGTATTACTAAACAGCCTCTCGTTATCCATTGGATTTAACTCTGTGCTGCTACGTTCATGGCTTACCACTGATTGCTCTGTTTTTCATCCTCATTTTATCTTGAGGAGATCTGCCTATTAAGCAGGTAAGTTTTAACATGCATGAATGGGATTTGTTTCCTGGCCCTGTGTAGTTTTGTGCCGGTTATAATTTTTGCATGGTCATTCCATTCCTTCTATTCGTGGCAGTAGTAGGGAAAGTGTTGTTTTACTCTGCTCATCTGGTCTTTGTAATTTCATGGTCCAACAGCAGGGAATCTGATAGCTGTTAAGTGTCAGGAGTCATCTGGCTGTCTCTTGATGCTAGGATCCTTGCAGGTCTGTTGTGATGATTCTAGTGTCGTTTGGCATCTGAGCCGTCTGTCTCTTTGCCGTTAATCTGACTGCGTTTACTCAGGCCAGTGACTAGTGAGTTCAGTCACGAGGTTAAGTCGCTTGTGTCGTTTCCTTTGCTTTTCCCTTTTTGGTAAATTCTTTGTCTGCAGTGTCTACATAGGATGTTCCAGCTGTGAAACCGATGTTTACATATGAAAGTCTATGAAATTTCCTAAGGCAGAATAAAGCAATGGATCTACAATGTCCACTGATGTGCTTTTCATACAAATGTGCCACTGAAGTTACTGGTTTTCTCCGTTGTCGTTGAGTTGCTAAGTTGTGTCCGACTCTTTGTGACCCCATGGACTGCAGCCTGCTAAGCTCCTCTGTCCACGGGATTTCCCAGTCAAGGATACTGAAGTGGGTTGCCATTCCCTTCTCCAGCAGATCTTCCCGACCTAGGGATCTGAGGTAGAGCTGATATAATAATAATAGAAATAAAGTGCACAATAAATGTCATGTGCTTGATTCATCCCCAAAGCATCCGCTCCCCCTCCTACCCCACCCCCGGTCTGTGGAAGAAGTGTGTTCCATGAAAGTGGTCCTTGGCCCCTGAAACGCTGGGGACTGCTGCTCTCTAGGACTCTCGGCGTCCATCACCTGGAGGTGCTGGTGTAGCTGTAACGTCTAGGTAGGATGTCTCACCGTGAAACCAATGTTTACAAATGAAAGTCTTTGAAAATTTCCAAGGGCAAAATAATTGACCTACAGTGTCTGTGTTTGCTTTTGATACAAATGTGCAACTGAAGTTACTGATTTTCTCTGTATGTGTCTGTAAACAAACAAAAAACTTAAAAAGCCCTTTTTTCATAAAAAAACATGTTTTTTCAATGGTCTCTTCATATTTACAGCACCTTTTGTGTCTATGGCCAGATCTCTGTTTCTGTCTCAGCTGTGTATAGGCATGCACTCTTTTTCTCTCTCCCCCAGAACCTTTAGAAATTAGTCACAACAAGCTGTCATTTCAGTGCACTTCAGGAATCTCTTATTGAGCCGTATGTGCCATTGAAAGAGAACTGTACACAAAGATGAAAAGAATTTAGAATCAATCTAATTTCTATTTGGATTGAAAAACAGACATTTCTGAATTCCAAGTGAGTTTTTTTTTGTTTTTGTTTTACAATGCTTGAATAAAAAATATGGGGTAAATTAGGAAGATGGGATTAACAGATACAAACTGTGCTACATAAAATATATAAGCAATGGAACTATACTAAAATAAGGAATGAAAATGTATTGAAAAGAAAATGCTGGTTGAATAGAAAGTATTACTTCTGGTTTCTCCTGAGTTTCATGGACCTTCATTAAGACCTGAAAAATCTGAAGCATTCTGAGTGCGTAAACTTTTCATCTCTCTTGAATGTAATAGAATGATTTTAAAGAAATTCACAAATGAGCTAAATCAGATGTGGAGAAAACCTTTGAGTGGTTAGAAAAAAGTGGGGGAAAAAACCTTTAGAGTCCAGACGCTATCTTAATGCACAGTCCCGTTGGGATAATGTTAGAGAAGATAGTTTCTACGAAATAGGGAAAAATGGCCCTAACTATAACCTCCTTATGTTGAATTTAGGAAATTTTGTTCCCAGATTAAGATAGCTGCCCAAGAATCAGTACCAGGAAAAATGACTTTTCTATAGAGAATACTGACCTCCAAATTTCCCTACCTAACCAGGATGTTGATAAGATTACTTTACTTTGTGAGTGTTCATGGTTTTCTGAGCAAATAGGTGGAAATACTTTTACTTTTTTGGTAGGGGATTAATAGAGTACATTATAAAGGTTCATATTTAAAGGCGTTCCTATTTCGATTGGCTTGTGGAGTGTATTTATTAACACTTCCATACTCCCAGGATAAGATAACTCAAAAATTCCTAGACTACAAAGGAATTTAACTTCTATGCTTTTAAATGTCCTGGCTTTTAAAGAAAGCTCTAGACTCTTGTTGAAGTTATAACTCGGACAGAAAAACTTAGTTGCAGATTAATGAATATTGTTAGATTATAGTAAGTGATATCCAGCTTGTTTAAAATAAAACCCACTGGGGAGGTTTAGTATTAAGTCTAACTGAAGAATTGTCTTCTTAGTTTTATTTCAGAGTGAAAAATGAATATTCTTGACTGTACCATTTATCATACTTTTCTGTCCCTTTTTCTATCAAGTTCTTTCACTTAAATTCTTCATGTTCCCTAACTATCATTTCCAAACAATTTTAGTGGTTAACAGCAAAACTTTGAACTCTTGGGTGGACATCTGGCCCTAGAATTCTCTTGTAAAGTTCTTATAGCCATATGCATATATATCCACATTCCATTTTATAGTCAACATAGAAATATAACCACAATAATTAACACTTATTATTAATATATCTTACAGATCCCCAAAGAAATTCATAGGAAAGGGGTTAAAATGGACTTGGAATTATGCAAGCTATGGTCCAGTTATTTCTCATGAAGCTATGCAGAGATCATTACAAGATCTGTTTAATTCACCAATTTTTGTCCTTTACCATAGTCAAATCAGCAAGGCAATGGATAGCAATTGTTTATCATAAACAGCACATTTGTATACCTTCCAGATGCAACTCGCATGGTGTGTGTGTGTACCTAGATCTGTTGTTTGGATGGCCCTCCTGGGCTTGCCACATCAAAACATGACCTATACTTTTGATAAGGCCATTTTACCTTCTCATGTATTCAAAGGCACCCTTCCTCTTCAGCTTAGTTCAGTTCAGTTCAGTTGCTCAGTGTGTCTGACTCTCTGCGACCCCATGAATCACAGCATGCCAGGCCTCCCTGTCCATCACCAACTGCCAGAGTTTACTCAAATTAGTACTAATTTATCTAGAGCTTGATATTTACCAGGATGTTTCTGTAACATTGAATATTACTAGTGTATTTGGTTAGGGTTAGAGTTACTTTGTTTCAAAGTTTCCAAACTAGAATGTCTGATCCTCAGTTTAAGACTAAGACCCAGATAGCAGATGAATCAGCTTAAGTATTAGAGACCTAACTTATACTTAACCAGGTACAGTAGCCCAGTAGTCCAACTTAGACCTAACCAGCAACAATGTGTGTTAGTCGCTCAGTCATGTCTGACTCTCTGTGACCCCATGGGCTACAGCCCACCAGGCTCCTTTGTTCATGGAATTCTCTGGGCAAGAGTACTGGAGTGGGTAGCTCTTCCCTTCTCCAGGGCATCTTCCCAACCAGGGATTGAACCCCAGTCTGCTGCATTGCAGGTGGATTCTTTACCATCTGAGCCACCAGGGAAGCCCCAGCCAGCAACAATAGTCCTGCGTAATAGATTTTTCTCTGAACTATTTATTAACCAATCACAGCAAAGCTTGCACAATGTCTAAAATATCATGTTGTGCCTGGGTAAACATTTGAAGAATACAAAGTCATTATGAACTTAGAGGAAAGACCTCTTGATTATTTAAAGTTAACTGCTATTAACCATGGAATTTACTCCCTTGGTTAGACCTTGGGCTTCCCAGGTGGTGCTAGTGGTAAAGAACCTGCCTGCCAATGCAGGAGACTTGAGAGACACTAGTTCGATCCCTGAGTTGGGAAGATAGCTTGGAGGAGGGCATGGCAACCCACTCCAATATTCTTGCCTAGAGAATCCAATGGACAGAGGAGCCTGGTGGGTTACAGCCCATAGGGTTGCAAAGAGCTGGACACGACTGAAGTGACTTAGCACACACACAGAGTGAAAAGAAAACTATACACAAACTGGGTTTCAATTTTCCTAATGGCTTTTTGGTTGCCATCACACTTTTTGACGTTCTCCTCTGTCTGACACATAGTTGATTATATGTTACTATGCAGCCAATATCCTAAGCAGATATTCAGTTGGTGATACGGAGTCAAAAAGAGAGTCAAGATTCCCATGGTCAACTCAGTTCTTCTGGAATCTGAAGTAGACTTAAAGGGAGACAGAAATCAGAGGAAGTGGTGTGGACCCAATTTAACTGAACCCCCATCGACGGGTCACCAGCAGCCCTAACTCTGAGACTGATGCGTTACATTCCTAAAACAGCAGTTTCCTAGAAACCCCTGAAGTAATGAAAATTGTCTCACTCAACAACTCTTATCTACTGCTAATGGATAAACTCTCCTCCTTGGCAGATTTCAGTCAACTAGATGTGTTAAAGTGCTACATTCCACAGACCTTCTGCAATGTTGCTTTTTAAAGCATGGCATTTGCCTTTGTTCAGTGAGATAATCTATACATGTTTTGTCTTCCTCACATATGAATTAATTTTTGTTGTTCAGCCGCTCATTCGTGTCCAACTCTTTGCCACCCCATGGACTGCAGCACACCAGGCTTCCCTGTCCTTCACCATCTCCCGGAATCTGTTCAAACTCATGTCCATTGAGATGGTGATGACATCCAACCACCTAATCCTCTGTTGCCCCCTTCTCCTGCCCTCAATATTGCCCAGCATCAGGGTCTTTCCCAGTGAGCCAGCTCTTCGAATCAGGTGGCCAAAGTATTGGAGCTTCAGCTTCAGCATCAGTCCTTCCAATGAATGTTGAGGGTTGATTTCCTTTAGGATTGACTGGTTTGATCATGCTGTCCAATGGTCTTTCAACCTGTACTGTTAACTCAGGGGTGGGCAACTTGTTAACTAGGGTCAGATAGTAAATATTTTTAAGCTTGGTTGTATAATTTTTGTTGCAACCACTCAACTCTACTGTTGTTGGCAGAATGACTGTGTGTGTGTGTGCTCTGTTGCTTAGTCGTGTCTGACTCTTTGCGACCCCATGGATTGGAGCCCGCTAGGCTCCTCTGTCCATGGGATTCTCCAGGCAAGGATACTGGAGTGGGTTGCCGTGCCCTCCTCCAGGGGATCTTCCCAACCCAGGGATGGAACTGACATCTCTTATGTCTCCTGCGTTGGAGGCAGGTTCTTTACCTCTAGTGCCACCTGGGAACCCATAGATAATATGAAAGTGAATAAACAAGAATGTTTTTAAATTAAACTTTATTTATGAATATTCCTTATCTCCATACAGACATATGAACATTTATATCTTGAGGTATAATAAAGACAATTTTATTTTTTCTTTTATTAGGCTATAACTGACATATAATACTGTATAAGTTTAAGACATAGTGCACAATGATTTGACTTACATATATTGTGAAATGACCATAGTAAATTTAGTGAACATCCATCACCTCATATAGATTAAAAAAAAGAAAAAAATGTTTCTTTTATTCCTGTTATGAGAACTCTTAGGATCTACTCTCTTAACAGTTTTCAAATATGTCACAGAGCATTACTAACTATAGTCCTCATGTTGTACATTGCATCCCTGGTACTTTTTAATCTTGTAACTAGTTACCTTATAACTAGTACTTATGTATCAATTCCCTCTACTCCCACCCTCTGCCTCTGTAATCACAGTCTAATCTCTTTTCCTATTAGTTCGAATTTTGCTTTGTTTGTTTTTAGATTCCACATACAACTGAGAGCATATAGTATTTATCTTGTCCAACTTTTCTTAGCTTAATGCTGTCAGGGTCCAGCCATGTAAATGGCAGGATATCCTTCTCTTTTTTTGGCCAAATGATATTTTGTTCTTTCATCCTTTAATGAACACTTCAGTTTCCATATCCTGGCTGTTGTAAATCATGCGGCAATGAACACAGGGGATACCTCTTCAACTTCAGGTAGAGCCCCAGAAGTGGAATTCTTGATCATATAATAGTCCTCTTTTTCATTTTTAAAAAAATTTCATACTCTTTTTCACAGTGGTAGTACCAGTTTACATTCCCATCAACACTTCACAAGGGTTCCCTTTTCTGTACCTCCTGCTCAATATTTAATATCCCTTTTTGTTTGATGATGATAATTCTGAAAAACCTCAGGTGTTATCTTGTGGTTTTGATTTGCATTTCCCTTATGACTATTTTTTGATTTTGAGCCCCTTTTCAATCTGTTGGCCATTTGTATATCATCTTTGCATAAATTTTTATTCAGGTCCTTTTCTCATTTTTTGACTGGATTATAATGATTTTGCTAATGAGTTACATGAATTCTTAGGTATTTTGGATATTAAGCTCTTATCAAATAAATAGTTGCAAATATTTTTTCCCATTCTCTGGATTGCCTTTTAGTTTTGTTGATTTATTGTTTTGCTGTGCAGAAGCTTTTTAGTCTGGTGTAGCCTCACTTGTTTATTTTTGATGGTGTTGCTTGGGTTTTAGATGTCTTATCAGAAAAATCATGGCTAAAACCCATGTCAAGGAACTTGCCCCCTAAGTTTCTTTCAAGGAGTTTTTTGGTTTTTCATGCTTATATTTAAATATTTAATACGTTTTTGAGTTAGTTTTTGTGAGTGATGTAAAATAAGTTTCCAGTTTCATTCTTTTTCATGTGAATATCCTATTTCCTTAGTACTATTTATTGAAGAGACTATTTTTTCTGCACTGAGTATTCTTGATTGCCTTGTTGAATATTAGTTGACCATATATATGACTACATAGGTTTATTTCTGGGCTCTTGATTCTGGTTTTTTTTTTTTTTTGGTCTATGTGTCTGTTGTTATGCCAGTACCATGCTGTCTTTGGTTACAATAGTTTTGAAACATAGCATGAAATCCTGATGCCTCCCACTTTGTGTTTTTTTCTCAACTTTGTCTGTCTATTAGAGGTCTTTTGTGGTTCCTAATGAATTTTAGGATTTCTTTTTCTACTTCTATAAAAATGATATTGAAATTTTCATAGGGATTGCATTGAATCCGTAGATAGCTTTGGTTAATATGGACATTTGGGTAATATTTGACATTTTAAGAATATTAATTCTCCCAGTTCATGAACACAAGCTACCTTTTTATTTATGTCTTTTTAAAAAAATTTCTTTCATTAATGTCTAGCTTTCAGTGTAGTTATCTTTAACCTCCTTGGTTAAATTTATTCCTAAGTATTTTATTGTTTTTGATGATATTTTAAATAGGATCATTAAAAAAATTTTTTTTCATATTTTCAAATTTTTTTGTCAGTGTATAGAAATACTACTGATTTTTGTATGTTAATTATGTATCCTACAACTTTACTGAATTTTTAAATTAGATCTAACAGTTTTCTGAGGAGTCTGTAGGATTTTCTATATATAAAAATCATGTCGTCTGCAAATGACATTTGCATGACATCTGCAAATGAAATTTGCAATTTCAATTCTGAAGTCTTTTATTTCTTTTCTTGCCTTATTACTCTGGTTAGGTCTTCCAGTACCATGTCGAGTAGGAGCAGTGAATGAGCACCCACCCCTTGCTCCTGATCTTAGAGGAAAAACCTTCAACTTTTCGTCATTGATTATGAGGTTAGCTGTAGGCATGTCATATATAGCCTTTATTTTGTTGAGGTACATTTCTTCTATACTTGACTTGTTAAGAGGTTGTTGTTTTATCATGAATGGATGTTGAATTTTGTCAAAAGCTTCTTCTGTGTCTGCTGAGGTGATCATAAGATTTTTTTCTTTCATTCTATTGATGTGATGTATCACATTTATTGATTTGTGTGTAATGAACCACCCTTGCATCTGAGGGATAAATCCCACTTGATCCTGATAAATGATAGTTTTAATGTGTTGCTAAATTCAGTTTGCTGGCATTTTATTGAGAATTTTTTTTATCAATATTCACCAGGGCTATTGGCCTGTAGTTTTTTTGTAGTATTCCCTCTTTGATTTTTTGAAAGCATTTGCAAAGGATTGAAATTAATTCTTCATAAATGTTTAGTAAAACTCACCAGTGAGGCTATCTGGTCCTGAACTCTGTTCCATTGGGAGAGTTTTGGTCACTGATTTAGTCTCCTTACTAGTAATTGGCCTGATGGTACTTCTAGTCCTTACTGATTCACTCTTGGTAGGTGGTATGTTTCTGAGAATTTTTCTATTTCTTCTTGGTTGGCCAGTTTTGATAGAGTATAGCTGTTCTTTGAGCCACTCTTGCCTGGAAAATCCCATGGACGGAGGAGCCTAGTAGGCTGCAGTCCATGGGGTCGCTAAGAGTCGGTCACGACTAAGCGACTTCACTTTCACTTTTCACTTTCATGCACTGGAGAAGGAAATGGCAACCCACTCCAGTGTTCTTGCCTGGAGAATCCCAGGGGCGGAGGAGCCTGGTGGGCTCCTGTCTATGGGGTCACACAAAGTCGAACACGACTGAAGTGACTTAGCAGCAGCAGCTGTTCTTAGTAGACTCTCATAATCCTTTGTGTTTCTATAGTATCGTTTAATAATGTTGTTCAAGTCTGCTGTTTCCTTATTGATTCTTTAGGTGATCTATTTATTATTTAAAATGGGGGTAATAAAGTCCCCAGTCATTTTTGTATTGCTGTTTATTTCTGCTTTCAGCTCTGTTAGCTTTTGCTTTATATATTTATGTGCTCTGATGTTGGGTGCATAAATGTTTGTAGTTGTTATATCTTCTTGATGGATTGACCCCTTCATCATTATATAACAGACTTCTTTGTCTCTTTTTACAGTATTTAAAGTATGTTTTGTCCTATATAAGTAGAGTTACCTCTGCTTTTTTTTGCCATTTATTTGAAATATCTTTTTCCACCCTTTACTTTCAGCCTATGTGTGTCTCTGAATCTACAGTGAGTCTCCTTTAGACTGTGAGTTAGCTTCTCTGCCTGGGAAGAGTGGAAGGACCACTTCAAGAAGCCTCTGGATGTTCCTATTTAGACTTACTAGTTGGGAGGAGCCAGATACTACACTCGGCAGTAGGTGGGATTATGAATTAGGTCCCCTGCCTAGGTGGAGCAGGGGATGTCTTCAGGCCTGGAAAGGCTCTTTGTTTGTGATCTTGACTCAAGCCAAGCTGCTCCCCAAGTTCCTGGCTGAGTAGTGCCCCTGGCTTCACTCTTTAGATGCTCAGTTCTGTGCACGATATTCTCTGCTTGAACATTGCTGGTTAAGTCGCTTCTAGGTGTGGTGGCTAACGTTTCTGGTTAGTTAGGGCCAGGGGCTACACTTAGCAGTAAGCCAGACTATAAGTCAACACCTCTTTCTGGGTGGGGACAGATCAGGCTCCAGGACTGGAAAGGTTCTTCCTCTGAGGGCCTGACTCAGGAATCCTGCTGAGTTACCTGGTCAGACGGGAAACAACTCTTGGCTCTGCACGTGAGCCAAGCTTCTGGTTGGTACTGCTATTTCCACACTGCAGGTAGGAAAGTGGTCTGCCGAGATCCAAGTTCTGATCATTGTAAAGTCCTTCCCCCTTCTTTGTCTCAGTCAAGTTCCCATTGGTCAAACCCTGAGATTCCACAGAGACCCCCCCGGTGGCACAGCCTGAACAGAGAGGCTCACAAATGGACTCACAGTGCTGGAGGAGCTGCGCGTCCACCCTTGGCTCTGTTTTCCTCATGAAGAACTGTGTTCTCAAGGGAGACCTCTTGGTGTGGTATTATGTCCACCTGGGGGAGGGGGATGTGGTCATCGTGTGTGTGTGTGTGTGTGTGTGTGTGCCCGCGTGCACTCAGTCGTGTCCAACTCTTTGAAACCCTATGGACTGTAGCTCACCAGGCTGCTCTGTCCACAGAATTCTCCAGGCAAGGATACTGGAGTGGGTTGCCATTTCCTGTTCCAGGGGATCTTCTGACCCAAGGGATCGAACCTGTGTTTCTTGTGTCTGCTGCATTTGGCAGGTAGATTCTTTACCATTTACCACTTGGGAAGCCTGTGGTCCTTGTGTAGGCAGATCTTTTACTTTTCTAACATAGTCTGTCGTGGTCTCTGCGGTGGAAGGGATGTGCTTCAGCCTCGCTCTTGTGTTGTAGGATTTTCTCAGCCGTGTATTGTCCAATAGTAGTTATTACTTATTCTTATGATGTGGAGAGGAAATCAGGAAAGACCTGCCTTGGTGATGCTACCTGTTATTTACAGGTAGTGAAATTTGGTTTTTGTATATAGTATTCTGTTATTGAATATTATTCTTTTGATTTATTTTAACCATTTGTTAATGTAAAAACAATTCTTAGCTCATGGGCTGTACAGAAGCAGAAAAAAGCTAGATTTGGCCCCTGGACTGTTGTTTGCTATGCCAGCTACTCCAGCTGAGTGTTTCTGAGTTGTTCTTTGTCTCATTGTGACGCGCAGAAAAATACGAGGAAGCAAGAGGAACGTAAGGGGAAAATCTCCAAAGTAAGCTGATTGTGTGAAAAGAGGGATTGCCTACTGGGAAATGTTCACCCTGAGGATATTCTTGGTAAAAAAAATAAGAAATGGCAAGGAAATGAACTGCAAGATGGGTTAGATATTTTTCTCATTTCTCCTTTTATTTTTTTCATTTGATGGATTTCAAGCTTCACAATGGAAACTGCTATCACCTGCTTATTTCATAAACAGACTGAAAAAGGAGTTAGAAATACCATTTTGAAGTCATCCAACTCCTCTGGTATACATGCCCTGTAACATATTTATATCTTGCCGATGGCCTTTTCACCTCCCATGCTAATAGTGAATTGAATTTTTGTCTCAAAGAAGCAGAGCAGTGTAAGATTTTCTGAAAAATCGAGACAAACAGTGCTAATGTCTAGCAAGTCATTTGTTCAGAGTGCTTGTAGAAAGAGGAAGAAATAAATGAAGGTTGTTGAATAGCTACTATAAACTAAATATTATGTTCATATGTGTGGAATGCTTAGTATAAGTGTTTAGCAGAGAGTCAACACTAAATACATTAAACATACTGAATCAGTTATAATTATTACAGTCTTTTTTGATCTTAACAAAACAGCCATGAGATCAAAATACTATGATGTCTGTCTTGCACTTAGAGAAAATAAGGCTTGTGAGAGTAAGTAAGTTTTCTCATGTTACATAATTAGTAAGTGGTAGCACTGTCAACATGGTAGACTCTCAATAAGTATTTGCTGAATATTTTTTTTTATTGTGATGAGGACACTTGGCATGAGATTTACCCCCTGTACAAGTTTTAAATATAGTATACAACATTGGTGACTATGGGGACAGTATTCTACAGCAAATCTCTAAGATTTAATCATCTTGAATAATAAACTTTTTAGGCATTAAATAGCAACTTTCAAATGGTGTGTTACTAAATTAGTGAATGAGTAAATCTACTGGATTTGAAGCCAGTTCTGTCTAATGTGAAGCTTTCATACTTCTGCCTGCCACAGAGTGTATGTCGTCTATCCAGGTGACAATTTTTATGCTAAAGTAGCTCCTTGACGTGCATCTGGGGTCATACCTGATGAATCCAAGAAAAGAAATTCATTAGCAACTAAGGGAGAGGGAGCTTCTTGACCCAGAATAGTTTGATGCTCTTAAGGGGTTAGCAGTGCCATGCATGGAGTTATGATTAGCTAAATAATTGGTGACACTTAACGTGGGGCTATTGCTAAGAGGCAAAAAAAATAACACTATTTGTTGTTCATATAATTAGATTTTTCACCTCAAGTGAAAAAGTAAATTGAGCACAAAATGCAGCAGACCTGAAGTGGCTGCTTCAAGGTGATGTGGGTCTTTAATTACAGGACTCATCAGATGTAGGACTTCCAACTCACCAGGAGATGCTGCTTTGAATTCAGAAATGTTAAAACTTCTGAGGCAACAGATTACTGGTCAGTTCTGTAACCGCTCTGGCCACCAGGAAATGGGAATCATTTATACTGGTGCTTCATTAGGATGTGCAATCAATCAAAGCCCACTTGAGGTGCCTTGAAATAATTCCGCTGCTTTGCTCTGGGAACGCGTGTCAATCAGCGATCAGGGCTGCCCTTCCTTCCCTGTTCCTCACTCCGGCTTGGCAGCCATGAACCTTTGCCATCGGAGATTTGCTAATGTATCAGCTCAAAGGCACACGTTTCATGTTTCTCATGCCCTCTCATTTCCTGCCTCTCAAGATAGTACCTCTCTAAAGGATTCATTTCAGTGTTCCTGGTAATTACCCTACTCCTGAGGCAGTGGCTAGGAGACAGACTTCAATGTCACTGGTCTCTCATTTTCCAAAATAGGATCTCCTATTGCCTTATCTGAGTGTTCTGGAAAATCATATATTTCCTGTGCTATCAATACTGTGACTCAAATTAAGAGGAGTGAAAGATTAGAAGAGAGGATGATTTTGTACGTGGGGGATGAGGTAAGGAAAAGGAGGAGTATTTTGTGTTTCTTTGAAATATAACTTTAATAGCAATCAATCGTGGGCATAGTTACCTATAGCACCCAAGTAATAATTGTATTTTCTGATAGAACAGTTTAATTCCAACAGATCAACCATTCCTTTTTCATGTCTCCTAACTACCTAGAAACTGACGAGTAAATTTTTTGTTGTTGACATAATACTCTTCTTCTTTGTACTATTTCTGAATCTTTGTTTTCTGTATTTTCTGGTATCAGTTTTTTATCTTTTGAACAGGTGCTCATATTTTAGTGTCAGCTGCCTCAACACTTTTTGAAAGTGGGGATGTATAAACTATCTCCTGAAAAAGAGTAAATGACTTCGACTGAAAGAATGCGATCTACTGATTCAGAATAGATACATAAGACCCTTCTCTGGTTCTGATTTAATGTTACTTTTCATGGTCAGCTCTGACTGGGTATTGAATTGTGGGCTTATATTTAATAGCAAATGGATACACCACTATTTGGTTTACATAATTCCGAGTTTTACTTTGAGCCCTGCCATTTGTAGACATGAACAAAAAGTTTCTCTGTTCACCAGCAAAAAGTCAAAGTAGAAGATCCTGAGCCATTGGCCGAGAAGCCTTGAGGACATTTGTAGAGATGTCTTGGTAGAAGACAGGCCAGTATATTCTGTCCCTCCACCTCCCACGGTCAAGAAGAGAGGGCTGTGAGGGGTATCCTGGGCTGGGACTGCATTAGGGAAGTGTCCCTACCCCCAAGGGGAGAAAAAGTTACTATGAATAAAATAGCTGTAGCTGTTTTATCTTTAAATTGCCATGCCTATGGGGCCCCCATGGAAGGTGGTTTCTTACATATGATGAAAGAGCAGGCCTTAGGAGGATGAGAAAAGGGGTTTTCTCCCTCTTTAAATTTTATATTCTGTTTTTTTTCCTTGACTGCACTTCCATTCCTTCTATCAGTGTTTACTTTTGTTTTGGTGTTATAAGTTGGGTGAGCATTCTTCTGGATTTGCCTAGGAGAGGTAGAATTTACTACTATCCCAGTATAATTATGACTAGCATTCCCTTTCACTTTCAGAAGTGTTTCATCTTGGATGATAAATCATGTGTGCCCTCAGTTAGGAGGTAAAATCATGGTTCTGTAGGTTTTTCTCCCCATAGGAAGAGATAAAAGAGAGTGCATATGGTGGCGCTGACTGCAGACCAGTATGTTGTTCTGAGACCTGTGGGATGGGGAATGAGGAAGTCAATATGGAGCCACAACACAGGGTAAGAGCAGGCGGGTCCATCCCTGGGGACCGAGTCAGGCTGACTGAGGGAGGGATCTCATGAGGCCAGGCAGTTGAGCGGGGGGCCTGACTGAGGACATAATGTCTCCTGAGCTTCTTTCTTTCCAGGGAGTTTTCCTTTTGATTATTGACTTCTGGCTTTAGCAGTAAGACATAAAATAACCAAAAATCATATACTTTGGTAAGTGACAGAGATTTGAAAAATCTTAGTTCCTGTGGCCCTTAGCTTTGCTTTCACTTTTTGCACATGGATGTCCAGAAGTTCTCTTAAGGTCCTGCTCCCATCTTTCATTTCTAAGGGTAGATTCTTCAGATTTTATTCTTTCCCAGGCACACTGCTTCTTTCAACCTGATGACAAACTCCCTCACTCAGTGATGATGAGTCCTGGGTCGCTGTGGACATTGGTCTTGTTAGGGTCCATATGCATCTTGGGTACCCAGATGTAGCAAGCCCAATACCTGTGAGGCCTGATACAGCTCTTCTTCATGGTTTCCCATTTTCATTGCAAAGGATAATGAATTACTCCAAGTAGGGTACTCAAAGCAGACATGTGAGAAATGTCAGAGACCTCAAGGAGACTGGAGGGTATTGTGTTATCTGCTTGACAGGGAAGATTCAGGACAAGCAGACTTCAAGAACTGAGTATACCTATATTTATTATGATACTCATACATGCATTTGTTCTTCTTGTGAAATTCATCAATTTTTAATTTATTAATATTGTAGCATTCTTTTTTAAAAAAATTATTTATTTGACTGCTTTGAGCCTTAGTTGCAGCACACAAGATCTTCCATCTTCATTGTAACATGCAAACTCTCAGTTATGGCATGTGGAATCTAGTTTCCTGAGCAGGGATCGAACTGGGACCCCCTGCATTGGAAGCGTGGAGTATTAGACACTGGACCACCAGGGAAGTCAAGTGTTCATTTATTGTCATTCACTATGTTGGATCTTGGGGACATAGAATTGAATAGATGCAGTTCTCCTCCTTGAGTAGCACAGAGTCAAGAGAAGGGGCCAGAAAAGAAAGCCAAGGTTTATTGTGTGGTGTGATGTGTCCCGATAGGGATGGGCACAGAATGCGACGGAAGCAGAGGAGGGACATATAAATCAGTTTTGAAAAATCAAGGAGTGCTTCTGAGGATGGCTGGAGTTTTCCATCCAACAAGCAATTAATGAAATGGAGGTTGTCGTGAGAAGTGGTGCTGGGGAGAGGAAGAGAAATAATAGTATTGTGACTCTGGTCAGTAGGGATGTGCATAAAAGGGAAGTGCTGTCCTTTTAGCAGTTGCTCCTTCAGGGAAACAGAATTCTGCAGTTCTGCTGCATTAATATCATACTTTATTATTTAGGTTTTAAAATGGGAGGAGGAAGACTTGTCTTCTGTGCCACAAACAAATCGTATTCAGCATATGCTGGCATAGCCATACCTCTACCAACTCTCCTCAGCTCAGCCTGGTAGCAGTTAGGAGTATGGTGGGCTAGAGTTGTTCTCTTATCTCAAACAATTAAGACTTGCATTTGGATCCCATCCCCACCCTCCCTCCTTCTTATCCATACTTTTCCAGAACTTTGGATAGAGAAGCTGGCCTCTCCTAGGTCTGCGTCCAGGGAGAGCGTAGCCCGGTGACTTAAGAAAAGCCTCTCACTCAAATACAGTTTCAATTATTAAGGGAGATGTAAAATGTATGTAAGAACATACTCCAGAAAAGTATTTTTTTCTATTATAATCATTAAAGTCTCTCATGGAAGACTTACCACATTTCATTGCTGTGTAGTTTGTGTTGTATAATCCTAACAAATGACACATGTCAAAGTTAAGCTTCTGGAATATTGTTATGACCTTCTAGTTATGACTCTCAAACTCTGAAAAAAGAGAATCCATGATGCTCTTCTGGCCTAGTAAGCTGTGAAAACATGTTTCTCGTGACCATTACCCTGTTCTAAAGACAGATTTGTACAAGGAATGACAAGTCCATCTGGCTTATAGTTAAAGTCATTTGGAAACTTGATAAAGGCAGAGGTTTTCGAACACTCAGGATGAGCTCAAATGTTTAGGATTCAAGGGAGATAGGAGATATCGAGGGTTTGAAATCAATGGAATTGTACAGCAATCAGAATATCTTTAACAACCTACATCTCCACCTCAAGCAATTTAGAGTACGCTTTCTCAGTTTACCTGATTGTGATAGTTTGATTAAAAGTAAATTAGGTTATTAGTGAAAACAAAGATCTGATACCTCAGAGGAGTTGGCTGTGTTGCAGAAGGAAGGGAAGGAAGAATACTTTCAGGGAGATTGACTTGGGGAAGTTGTGTGTCATCAATAACTTAGCTATTACTTGCTGGGAGTCTGAAATCTTTGGATCTTAGAGCATTTTCTTCCCCTCATAAAATCACCAGAGCTCTCTGGTAATGGTGTTTAAATATTGATCATTTCACCTAAGAGGATTGCGTGTTATTTGTGCCTGATTGGGCAATTTTCTAAACTGAAATGACTTAATAGTTGCAAATGGAAAAGTTTATTGCAGGTTTCCCCCTCGATTATGACATCTCTGGGGATGGATGGCTCAAGCATTCTTAAACAGTAGTAATAATTAGGTGAATGTGTTCACTAAGCAAAGGGAGCCTCTTCCCACAGAATTAGTGGCCAGTCATACAGTTCTGCTGTTGTCTAGTTGCTCAGTCATGTCCAACTCCTTTGCGACCTCATGGACTGTAGCCCGCCAGGCTCCACTGTCCATGGGATTTCTCAGGCAAGAATACTGGAGTGGGTTGCCATTTCCTTCTCCAAGGGATCTTCCTGACTAGGGGCTCGAACCTGCATCTCCTGCATTGGCAGGCGGATTCTTTACCACTGAGCCAGCAATATAATTCTTTTACATGGGGCAAAAAAAGGAAGGCATTCATTCATGTAACTAACATTTATTGAAACAAACCATTTGTTCTGGGTTATGTATTAAAGACAGTGTAGTATAAGCTTGACTAAATAACACTCTACGTGGAAGGGTATGACAGCCTAGGGGAAAAGTCAGCCTGGAAACAGATAGAAGATCCTGCAGTGTGTTAAGGGCCCTAACAAGGGCCCGTAAAGAATGTGGTGGAGCTCAGAGGAAGGAACCGCTCATTTGTCTGAGGTTGTAAAGCAAAGTTTTCTTGAGGAGATGGCATCTAACCTTGCCCCAAAGGTAGAAAAGGAGATAAGAGAGGAAGAGGGGAAAGGTATTCAAGGCATGAATCAGAAGTCCAGGCAGACAGTGCTGACAGGGCGTGCTGAGTTGTATCAGGGTGGTGAGGGGCAGGCTGGACCAGAGAAGGTGGGGGAGGACAAGATGGATGCTCCTGCATGCCAGGCTGAGGAGTTTGGTCTTACCCTGTTTGCAACAAGAGCAGTTGCTTCTTTCTTTACATGTAGGCAGTTGATTGAACAGAAAGTGCTCATTAGGGTCCAATCAGGAAATAGCTTAATTCTGCCATTGTCCTCTAAATCTGATCGGTTTCTCTGCCTCAGTTGGGAAGATTTCACAGCTTTCTGTTGCTTTCAGTTGTAAATGATCAGAACCTCATTAGAAGCTCTCCTGTGCTGCAGATGAAAACTCCCATTCCTCTGCCTGCGGACATCTTTCCTTGACCACAGCTAAAACCTGACCTAGGTGCAGGAGACGGGGGAAGGGAGAGGGTAGGTATAGTCTCCGAGCTTGGACTGAGAGGAGCCCCGCCTTCATCTGACTCCTGGGTGCCTGTCTTGCTTCACTCTCCTGTCAGCCATGCTGGTAGTTTTAATCCCCGCCCCCTACCCCCATTTCTTACCTTCCCCTTGTCTCCCATTCATGATGCTGTTGGCTGGTTCCTTCATGGTTGGGAAGGAGAGGGAATGGCAGAGAGAGGCAGACATGACTTCTACTTGGCTGGTGTGGTTTGTTTCTTGACCGTTAATGCCCTTCGTCATTACAGACGCTGGCCTGCTCTTTCAGGGCATAACTTAGTGGATTTTGGGGAAGCCTGTGGACCCTAACCATGGACAGTTCCCGGGTGTGCATTATACATTCTCTAGCTGACATGGAAAAGACCCCGATGCTGGGAAAGATTGAAGGCAGGAGGAGACGGGGATGACAGAGGATGAGGTGGTTGGATGGCATCACCAACTCCATGGACATGAGTTTGAGCAAGCTCTGGGAGTTGGTGATGGGCAGGGAAGCCTGACATGCTACAGTCCAGGGGGACACAAGGAGTCAGACGTAACTGAACTGACTGAGCTGACATCTTCTGTCTCCTCCTTGCTGCCTACACCAATTACATGACCATATACAGGAGTGGATGCACCCAGAGGCTAATGATGACTCTGCCTCAGAGCCCTTCACCTGGACAGGCTCTGGTCAAGGCCCTGGGAAGCGTCCTAGCAGTGTGTTCACAGGGTCATGTGGTTTTGTAAAATGTGGAAGAGGGTGCTGTTTTGACATAAACAGCTGTTGGCTTTGTTTTCCCTCTAAAATACTTCTCCTGATGGCTAGTGAACTGGGAGTGCTTATGGGAACTTGGGGGAGCTGACTAAGAGGAAGTTGATTTGAGATTCATTTAGTTAGGGTGGAGAGGTATGTATTTGTGTGGTTCAAAAGTCACAAGATTTTGTTATCCAGTCAATGTGAAATGGCTTCTAGAGATATTCCAGCCTCTCACTGTCACAGGAAGCCTCAGGGGCAGAGGTCTTACTAAAATTGTGTCTGATGGCACCTGGCCACTGAAGTATGTGGCTCATGGAGAAGAAGCAGGATTTGAAATACAGGAGGCTCAGAGGCAGTGTGTGAAAAAACCTTCCAGATATTACAGATATGAAAGAAACTGTTCAGTTTCCCCAACTTGATGATAATCTTAAAAACTCACATAGCATCAACAAAATAATATTTAAAGCAGAAAGAAACTGTCTCAGCAATAAACAGGTTTAAAAAGTTAATTCAGTGATACCCAAGGGAAGACTAAGTGATCTTTCAATTCTTCTCTTGTTTCATAGGGAGCAAGTTTTGAAAGTATGCAGCTGAAAAACTTTTAGGGGAGAAACTATTATGGAAGAGTGTCAGACTATTAATGAAAATATTATTTTCTGGATTTGTGCTGTTGAAGGCATTTGTCAGCTTTTACAAATTTGTGCTTCATTATTTAAGTTTTTTGAAAAATGGTTTTTTTTTTTTTGGCTGCACTGGGTCTTCATTGCTGTGAGGTCTTTTCTCTGGTTGTGGTGAACAGAGGTTACTCTCTAGATACAGTGCACGGACTTGTCATTGTGGTGGCTTCTCGTTGCAGGGCACAGGCTGCAGGGCACTTGGGCTCCGGTAGCCTTGGCACGTGGGCTCAGCTGTTGCAGCTCCCCGGCTCTGGAGTACAGGCTCAATAGCTGTAGTATGTGGGCTTAGCTGCTCTGAGGCATGTAGGATCTTCCTGCGTCAGGGATCGAACCCCATGTCTCACGCATTGGCAGGCAGATTCTTTACACTGAACCGCCAGGGAAGCCCTCCTTATTTTCTTACTCCAAATAAACCTTTACTTTTGTGGCTGGTTTGATATACATAAAAGTAGACTCCCCCAAATTCTATATGTATGTCAGCCAGGCCCCACAAAACCTCAAATATTCTTTTCTGATGGACTCTCTCTTTTTTTTTTAAGCTTTTATTTTCTAGCTTTAACTTTTATACTTTCCCACAGAATTTTTTTCAGTTTTAATATTTCTTTTTACTGAAGTATAGTTAATTTGCTATGTTGTATTCATTTCTGCTATTCAGCAGATTGATTCAGTTATACTTCTATATACACATTATTTTTAAAATATTCTTTTCCATTATGGTTTATCCTAGGATATTGCTTATAGTTCTCTGTTCTGTACAGTAGGACCTTGTTCATTCATTTAATACGTAATAGGTTGCATCCGCTCATCCCAAACTCCCAATTCATCCCTCCCCACCCCCTTGCCCCTTGGGAACCACCAGTCTTTCTGTTGTGATCCCTTTTCAGTTGGGTGTCCTCTTCAGCAATCAGCTTTCAAGATGACTCAGGCTCAGGGATTTTCTGTGTTACCAAGGCCGCAGGAGATATTTGCCTCCCTGTCTTGTCAGACTCAGGAAGGGTGACTTGCTTCAGAGAACTTGTTCTCCCTCAGCTCTGACAGGCAGGCCAGTGGGTGTATGTGCTCAGCTCATCAAACCTCTAGCCTGGGGCACTGAGCAAGCAGGCAGCCCTCTGGCAAGGACTCTCCTAGCCCCATCCTGTCCCCTACACATCGTGTTGCTTTTGAGGCTCCTTTCACTTACCTCAAGGCAGAGGAAGACAGGCGATGGGAAATGCCTTAGACTCATCCTCCGAGGTCAGTAACTAAATTGCTGCAAATAAATCTGCTCTGATTATTCTCCTCAGTGATTCTGTAGCCTTCTTGGATGTGTGTGTTGGACAAAGCTACCTTAACCCGTTTCACTGTCTTTAATAGGCAAGTCCTATAGGGCGTCTGAGCTTCCCTGACGGCTCAGTGATAAAGAATCTGCCTGCCAGTGCAGCAGACTTGGGTTCATTCCCTGGGTCGGGAAGATCCCTTGGAGAAGGAAATGGCAACCCACTCCAGTATTCTTGCCTGGGAAATCCCATGGACAGAGGAGCCTGGTGGGTGGCAAAAGAATTGGACATGACTTAGTGACTAAACAACAAACATAGTTTGTCTAGCACCTCTTATTAAAGAATGGGGCACTTGTTATCTATTACCTGCAGTTGAAGGTTCTGAGAGGCAAATTGGGGGATAACAACTTTTTTGGAATGTGTCGTCCTTCCCTGCATCAAAGCTTTTAACTTTTTGTGCAATTAGGAAAAGAATCAAACAAGCAAAAGGAATTCCAGGCAGATGATTCAAGCCAGTCAAAGTCAGTAAGAATAGAGAGAAAACTGGCTGCCTCTGAGGATCTCTGGGATGTTAAGGCAGCTACACTAGAGGGTATATGAGATGAAGTGCAAAGAAAAAGGTGTTAGAAGAGGGCCATATTGTGACCTTTTGTAGGATATTTCATTGTTTCCTCAAAGGATCAATGATGAAATCTAAGGCAGCTCTTTAACCTTTCGTAATTTTCCACATTCATTTTCTTTCTTTTATAGTTCCTTTACCTTTCTAACACCCTAAAGTCTAATTTTGTACCTCCACAAAAATTTCAGGAATCCGCTTTCATCCCTTAGAGTAATTGATTGCCAGAGCACACTTCTTTGCCTTCTGAATCTCTTCCTTTCCAATTCGTCACAGTCTTTGACCACTTCTAACAGCAGACCTCTTTCTGTGAAAAGATTTAGTGGCAGAGGAATTAAGAAGCCCTTCACGGTCCTTTTAAAAAAATACCAAGATCTGAAATCAGAAAACAGGAATTGATTAATTTTTTTTTCTTATACTGTGCTAGGAATGTCACTCTCCACACCTCAGTTTGTATGCTCTTTTAAGTTCAGAACAGTGTCAATATAGGTGTTTGGAGGTTGAAAGATGGTGGATCAGAGACGTGGGTACTTGTGTTCTTTTTCAAATGATTTGTTGGGCTGTATTTCATTGGATTCTCACAACAGTAATGAGAAATGTGTTTCCAGTTATTACATATAAGGAAAGAAAAATAAAGATAGATAATGTGTGGGTTTGATCCCTGATTGGGGAGCTAAGATCCGACATGCCTAGTGGCTAAAAAAAAAAAAAAAAACACCAAAACACACATACAAAAGAAGCAAGCAAAACATAAAACAGAAGCAATACTGTAACAAATTCAATAAAGACTTAAAAAATTGTCCACATTAAAAAAAAATTTTTTTTTTTTAAAGATAAGGAAATTGGCTAAGGCCACTCTGCCAGTTAGGGGTAAAGTTAGGACCATGATTCTAGCTTCCTAATTCACTTTTGTATGTGATGGTCTTTCCCTGAAAAGGCTCTGGGCAAGGAAACAGAAGGAAGCAGAGCCAGTGGAGGAAATGGAGGAAGTAGTGTAAGCATAGAGCTGGGCTATGGACTGGCCTGCCTGCTGCTACAGGGAGACGAGGGGTAGCTTGAGACTCCAGTTGTAAGCTTTGGCCCAAAGGAGTTGTTTGGAGAAGCAGCAGAGTGGATCAGTCCCCAGAAATTTCTCCTTAAATGAGACAGTTGGAGATGTCCTCCTGAACAGAGTAGAGGAATACAGTTCTGCAGCATTTTGTGGGAACCTTTTAGAAAACTTGGTGTCCTGGGGAGCCAAGGACATATTTGCAGTGCTATTTTGTATCTTTTACTTATTTTTTTTGAGTATAGTTCATTTACAATGTTGTGTTAGTTTCTAGCATACAGCAAAATGATTCAGTTATACATATATCCACTCTTTTTTAGATTCTTTTCCCATATAGGCCAGTACAGAGTATTGAGTAGAGTTCCCTTTGCTATATAGTAGGTCCTTATTAGCTATTTTATATATAGTAGTGGGTGTATGTCGGTCCCAATCTCCCAGTTTGTCCCTCCCCACCCATTCCTCCCTCATAACCATAAGTTTGTTTTCTACATCTGTGATTCTATTTCTGTTTTGTAAATAGGTTTATTTGTACCATTTTTTAGAAAAAGATTTCACATACTGTTGTTGTTCAGTCGCTAAGTTGTGTCCTTCTTTGAGATCCTATGGACTGCAGCATGTCAGGCTTCCCTGTCCTCTACTATCCCCCAAAGGTTGTTCAAACTCATATCCATTAAGTCGGTGATAACATCCAACCATCTAATCCTTTGTTGGCCCTTTCTCCTTTTGCCTTCAATCTTTCCCAGCTTAAGGATCTTTTCCGATGAGTCGCTGTTTGCATCAGGTGGACAAAGTATTGGAGCTTCAACATCAGTCCTTCCAATGAATATTCAGGGTTGATTTCCTTTAGGATGGACTGGTTGGATCTCCTTGCAGTCCAAGGGACTCTCAAGAGTCTTCTCCGGCAGCACAAATCAAAAGCATCAGTTCTTCAGTGCTCAGCCTTCTTTATGGTCCAGCTGTCACACCCATACATGACTACTGGAAAGGCCATCCTTTCATGATGTGGACTTTTGTCAGAAAAGTGATGTCTCTGTTTTTTAATATGCTGTCTGGGTTTATCATAGCTTTTCTTCCAAGGAGCAAGCATCTTTTAATTTCATGGCTACAGTCACCATCCACGGTGATTTTGGAGCCCCCCAAAATAGAATCTACATATAAGCAGTTATCATGTAATATTTGTCTTTCTCTGTCTGACTTCACTCAGTATGACAATCTCTAGATCCATCCATGTTGCTACTAATGGTATTATTTCATTCCTTTTATGGCTCAGTAATATTCCATTGCTGTTTTGCATCTTTAAGTAAATTCCTTTTTTGTTTGGTAGTCTCAATATTCTAATTGCATAAGATGGATTTTTCTCAGAGGCATTAGGCAGAATAGAATGCCCACTATTGTGTGTTGTTAAAGTAATTGACATCTAGTGCGAGATGTTTGCCTTCACTGCTCTTGCCCTCCCTGTATGTTGAGTCAAATGAGCTATAGCCAGCAAGATACAACATGATATAATTAGGCTATTTTTTGAGACTAACATTTTAAGATATAACACAGCATAAATGGAGGCTTTATTCTGTCAACTTACTATTTTGATCCCTCTTCAGGATTTTATTTCTTAGCATATCTATGTAGATAACAGCCTCAGAGACCATAGAGACTTTGTATCTCACTCAGAGATTGTGTGACTGTTGAGGCCTCTCCACTTATTCTAGTTTGTAATTATTAGAATGCATCTGATATGAGCAGATTTAACAAATTATTTTTGTTAACTTTACGTATACATTTCTGAAATCCAAAGTTTTCTAGAACTGCACTTTAGCTATTATACAGAAGAGAATAATTTATTTTACATGCTGGGTGAGAATAAAAGCTATTACAATGAGTTTTCAGCATTTACAGTATTTTTTTCATGGAAAATGAATATATCACCAATTTTGTATCATTTTAATAATTTTGGTTGGCATACAATATAGTGTCTTGGCTGAAGTACAACAACAGATGTCTGCAAATTTTTAAGTTACTCATTTGTGCGATGAAAGCAAATATGCACATACAGATGTCTAAGAACAGGGAAAGAAGACAGCTTTAGGAGACTTATCCAAAGAAGGGCCAACTAGTGAGAATGGCAACTTAAAAGGAAGTGATTTTGAATCTCTTGACTCTCAAATAGTGAAATAAAACCAATTCATTCCAAACAGGTTTGATTTATTGTGTTGGCCACAAGTTTCCTTTGGCTTTTTCTATAACATTTTATGGAAAAACCAGAACAAAATTTGTCATCAACCCAATAATGTAACAAATATTTTTTGATCACCTACCATCAGAAAATATCTTTGTATGTGCACTAAATAGTCTGGAGTGCCTCAGTGGAGAGTGCATGAGATAAGGAAGTGTGGATCAAGTTCTTTATAGACTTGGGCCTTAGTCATATGGACTTAGAGCTTTTGGACTTTCTTTTAAAGGCAGTGCAGAGCCACTGAAAGCAAGTGAAGGAAGATTAATTCAGAGGCAGGACATAGAGTAAATTAGAGGAGAGACAGGAAATAGGAACATTACTAGTAAATGAGTACATATTAGGTTAATAGAGCACAAGTATAGATCTTTAGGAAAGCAATCTACAAACCAGAACAAAGACAGGAGCATTGTGCATTGAAAGTGTTGGGTGGGAGAGACAAGAGATATCAAAAGGTGCAATCTCTTAAATGTAGCAACTGATTGGTAACAAATAGAGACATCAAAGATACATTCGAGTACTTGTAGCCAGGGATATACTGATTGCATTATAAAAGAATGTCTATTGATGGATGAATGGGTAAGGAAAATGTGGTCCGTATAAATATATATATATATACACGCACAAATATGTACATATAATGAAATAGTATCCAGCCCTATAAAGAAGGAAATCTTGCCATTTGCAATGACGTGGATAGACCTTGAAGGCACTATGCTAAGTGGATAAGTCAGAGAAAGACAAGTTCTGTCTGATCTCATTTTTGTGTGGAATCTAAATCAGTCAAACAAATAAAAATCCCCCAAACTGAGCTCATGGATACTGAGAACGGATTGGCAGTTGCCAGAGGCAGGGGGTAAGTGAAATAAGTGAAAGGAGTTAAAAAGTATAAGCTTGTGATTCTAAAATAAGTCCTAGGGATGTAATATATGGCATGGTGACCATAGTTAATTATATTGTAAATTTGAAAGTTACTAGGAGAGTCACAAGAAAAAAAGAACTATGATGAAAGATGTTAACTAGACTTCAGGTCAGTTCAGTCTCTCAGTTGTGTCTGACTCTTTTCGATGCCATCGACTGTAGCACGCCAGGCCTTCCTGTCCATCACCAACTCCTAGAGTTTACTCAGACTTGTGTCCACTGAGTCGGTGATGCCATCGAACTGTCTCATCCTCTGTCGTCCCCTTCTCCTCCCACCTTCAATCTTTCCCAGTATCAGGGTCTTTTCAAGTGAGTCAGTTTTTTGCATCTAGACTTACATAAATTTGCAATATGTATAAATATCTAATCACTGTGTTGTATACCTGAAACTAATACAATGCTACATGTCAATTGTATTTCAGTTAAGAAAATTGTGGTAGACAGAGGAAGCTCTTGGGGAATATGGCAAGTTATAAGGATATTGGGATATAGTTTCTTGTTAAGTGGGTGAACTGCTATTTGTATGGGACTTGGTGAAGAAGATGGGGCATTAGTGTATGTATTTGGAAATGTTTGGAGGCACTACCTTTATGGTGTGGTGAAAAAGCAGTAGACTTAAGAGCTGGGATTAGTTTATAGACCTGGCTACCTTCTAACTTTGAACCCCTGGGCAGATGACTTCACCTGTCTGAGTCTCTCAGTTTTCTTCTCTGTATAATAAAAGAAGAGTAGGTTTTTGGGAGTATTAAAGGAATTACTATGTTCATTTTGTAAAACTTCTAGTGGCTCAAACAGTAAAGAATCTGCCTGCAATGCAGTAGACCTGGGTTTGATCCATGGGTCAGGAAGATCCCCTGGAGAAGGGCACGGTAATGCACTTCATTGTTCTTGCCTAGAGATTCCATGGACAGAGGAGCCTGGTGGGCCCCAGTCCATGGGGTCATAAAGTATTGGACATGACTGAGTGACTAAGACAAAGATAAAGTATAATTATATGGAGAGAGCTGATGATGTATTTGTGACAGGAGAACTAACGAGATTGCCAAGACAGTAAGTACAAGGAGTTGCCAAAGGATTGTCAGGGAATGCCTGCCCTGATGGGTCTGGGGGAGAGTCGCTGGTAAAAGAACTGAGAATGGTTGGCCACAGATGGGAATCACCTTAATGTCATCCAAGTCAAGAGAGTTTCAAGAGTAAGTAGAAGGTCAGTGATGCCAAAGGGAATCAAAGATGACTTGGAGGATCCTGTTAAAAGGAACCTATCAAATATGATAACTTTGTCACCAGAGACACTCAGAAAATTAGTTTCAATGATTTTGTATCCAACGGATATCCAATGGATACAATAGGAGGTAAGAGTGCTCTCTGATGACCTACTTTTCCCATTCACCATAAGCACAGCTCCTTAGTACACACAGGGAAACCAAGATGCTCCTCCTTCTGGGTGTTTAGCCCTCCGTCCTGGCATCTTCAGTCGTCCTGTGAGAGGTGCAGGAGAGGCAGTGGGAAGAGCAACAAAACTAAAACTTCATAACCACTCTTCCTGCATATGAGTGTGTGATACCGTTTACTTTGCCTTTACTCTTGTATCTGTAATTGCAGGAGTGTTCCATCCACTTCTCCTCATAAATAACCATACAAGGCCCAAGGGCAGATTGTATTAAAATAGTCATTTGTTTCATTCTGATTTGTCCTGCTGCTGTGTTTTGTATGGCAATAGTTCTTCATATTCTGGATATTAACCCTTGTAAACTCCCTCAATCATAATAGCTTGGGCTTCCCAGGTGACGCTAGTGGTTTAGAATATGCCTGACCATGCAGGAGACACAAGAAACAGAGATTTGATCTGTGGGTCAGGAAGATTCCCTGAAGTAGGAAATGGCAACCCACTCCAGTATTCTTGCCTAGAAAATTCTGTAGGCAGAGGAGCCTGACGGGTTACAGTCCATGGGGTTTCAAAGAGACAGATGTGATTGAGCACACCATCACCATCAGTAGACTTCTTAGTCAAATCTGAATACCTCTCAGTTTGTGTGTATGTGTGGCCGCTATTAGTGATGTGGGTGCACATAGTTCTCTGGAACGATCCACTCTGCCTTTCTTATAGTGCTTGTGATTCCTCTAATAGGATGAATTCCTTCTATTAAATCACTGTCCTTGGTAAACTCAAAAGCATGAAGTCATCTTCCTCCTTCCTAACCAAACTCTATCCTAAAGAGGAAAGTAAATTCTAGTTTTTGAAATGTCCATACATGAAGATATGAAGAATTTCTCCTGCTTCCTTACACTGTGATTTTTAACAGCACTCATTATAAAGTCTTAAAAGTCCGTGTTCTTGTGTTCTGTTCATGATATGTTTTTCTATTTTATTTTTGTTTTTTATTGAAGTACAGTTGATTTACAATGTTGTGTTAGTTTCAATTATACAGCAAAGTGATCGTTATATATATTCTTTTTCAAATCCTTTTCCTTTGTAGGTTATTATGAAATATCGAGTGTAGCTTCCTTGTTGGTTATGTATTTTATATACAGTTGTGTGTATATGTTCATGATGTTTTATGAAATATTTAGGATCTATATTTTGGGAGCCATGAGAAGTCAAAATTTGCCTTCATGTGAGAAGAAACTTAAATGTCTCTTGAATTTGTCTTTGTTTTCTTCTTATGGGTAAATCCCAAAGAGAAAATTACCATGGTAAAATATCTCACATTAAGAATTTCCTTATAATCATAAGCCAACACCCTAACAATGCTTAAAATCCTACATATATTGGTAATCTTTACTATGGTTAGTCTTTTACTGAAACAGAAAAAAATGTCCATTTTGCAGCATTAGTTGTATGCAGGTGAACTGGTTGATTTGCATATGACAGATAGACATGCCCAGTCACGTGCCTTATCACTAGTTGATTTTATTAGCTCTTAGGCCAGATAGGGTCTTCCCAGGTGCTCAGCGGTAAAGAATCTATCTACCAAATAGGAGATGCGGGTTCAATCCCTGGATTGGGAAGGTCCCCTGGAGAAAGAAACGGCAACCCATTCCAGCATTCTTGCCTGGGAATTCTCATGGACAGAGGAGCCTAAGGACCCCTAATACACGGGGTCACAAAGAGTTAGATAGAACTTAGCTGCTAAAACAACAACAGGGCCAGACAGACATTGACAGGCTAAGGAGATCAGATGAATCTACATAGAGGTTGTCTGTGATAATCCATTGTCTCTGCTTCTCAAGTTTTACCTTTATAGTAGTTAGATGAATTTGTGGCACAGATCAAAAAAGAGTGCCTTGCAAAGAATATTCGAGTAAAAGAGGTGACCTAAGGGCTTAAATTCCTGATCTATCATGAACCAACCATGTATGTGACCTTGGGCAAATCACTCCACCTTCTCTGGCCTCATTCAGTTTCTTCAACTGTAAAATGAAAGTTTGACTACATCATCTCTAAGGGCCCTTCCAAGTGTGTGATTCTCTGCTTAAGTTTTCTTTCTAGTTGAAAAGATGAAGGATTGAAGGACTGCCTTAGCACTGAGCAAAAGAACACATGATTTTATGCATGCCTGTCTCTCTCAAGAATCCACAGTAGGAGATTCAGGGCCTGTCACCTTGACACATTCATGTTTGAGCTGGCTCCCTGGTGCTTTTGTCAGCCGTGGGCTTTTCTTCACAGAAAGTGCCTACAGGCTGCAGCACTCTCATCTCTCAACTATCTGAACATCTTCTGCATTTGTAATCGGTCTTTTTTTTTTTTTTTTTTAGCCCTGGTTTTCGTTAAATGAATTAAGTCACCTTAAGTGGCCATGAACCGTATGCTTCCCTATATACCCAGAGATCCCTCAGGTGGCCCCTTTCAGATTGCTTCACTTCATGCATGCCTACTGATTGATCTACTCAATTCTCTTATACTCTTTCCGAGGTCCAAAGAATACTGAAATAAGATGGAGCTAAGTTCTATACAAAAATGGCTTTATTCTTTGCCATCTCATTTCAGTTTTCTCTTGCTTCTGGGTTCACAGGACCCTCAGGCTCCCAGACTCCTTCATCTCAACATGTGTAACCCTCAGGAGACTAACAAACTCACCCCTCTGCTAGGTACAGCTGGATCCGCGTCCCCTTGGATTTGGTGTTGTGATAGAGGCACACCAGAGCCCAGGTCCTTTAGCATATTTATTTCTGCTGTAATTAACCCACTTTCTCATGACATCTTGGACTCTATTACAACTGAAAGTAGATGAAAAAGGGTCAGATAAAGCAAGGGATTCCTAAATCCTCTTTCCAAATAACCCTGCCTGCACTTTTAGGTGTCTGACTGGTCAATACCCATTTTTCTTATACTCATTCACACTACGAGTTAGTTCCCTTTTTCCCAGAAAGGCCACCGCCTTTTGCTGTGCTCTCTGATGTCTTTCAAGCCTCCGTTACTACAAGGGGAGCAAGGTACGATAGATAATCTTGAATGCAAAAAAATATGACTTTCCTCAATTTGGCCATAGATCTCTCAGAAACTCCCTCAAGTAAGTCCTCTAAGTCAGTGGTCCCCAGCCTTTTTGGCACCAAGGACCTGTTTTGTGGAAGGTAGTTTTTCAAAGGGACAGGGTGAGGGGGTGGTTTGAGGATGATGAAGTGCATTACACATTTATAGTGTCCTTTATTTATATTATTATTACATCAGCTCTACCTCAGATCATCTGGCATTAGATTCTGGAGGCTGGGGACCTCTGCTCTATGTGCTAGAAATATCATGGCAGGTTTTGCTTCCCTGGTAGCTCAGCTGGTAAAGATTCCACCTGCAATGCGGGAGGCCTGGGTTTGATCCCTGGGTTGGGAAGATCCCCTGGAGTTGGAAAAGGCTACCCACTCCATTATTCTGGCCTGGAGAAATCCATGGACTGTATAGTCCATGGGATCTCAGAGTCAGAAATGACTGAGCTACTTTCACTTTCACTTTGCTTTCTAAGTCATCTTAAGATAAAGGAACTTCTTGGTATAGTTACACTCAGGGATTTTTATCTCAGCCTGTATTCACCTCTTGTCTAAGTGCATAGCCTGTCTTTGCAACTGTTGATTTAGAAAGAATAAAAATTTTGCACACATTTTAACAACTGACTTCATTTTGGTTGTAGATTACATGAAAGCCTATCAGGTGTCATATTTGTAGACTCAGCAGTAAAGAATCTGCCTGCAATGCAGAAGTCACAGGAGATGTGGGTTTGATCCCTGGGTTGGGAAGATCTGCTAGAGGAGGGCACAGCAGCCCACTCCAGTGTTCTTGCCTGGAGAATCCCAGGGACAGAGGAGCCTGGTGGGCTGCAGTCCATGGGATCACAAAGAGTCGAACATACCTGAAGTGACTTAACATGCATAGCACAGAAGGTAATATAAAGCTGGACTTCTCCTTTTTTGTCCCTCAAAAGCTTACAATTATGATTCTCTTTTTCTTGGAGTCTCCCTTTGTTTAGTTTGGGCTTTGTAGAGCTGAGGTGATGGAACCAGTATCTTTGGATGGCAGACATGCCTGGTAAATCAGCTCATTTAGTTATAATTTATTTGTTTGTAGATTCCCTAGCCTTCATGGAGTCTTTGATGTTTTATAGCTAAGATTGAGTTATTTAGAGAACCACTTGTTCTTTCTTGGGTCAGAATGTTGAAGGGGAATCAATATCACATTCCGTTCTATTATGTTTTGGTAGTGATTGTCATCAATTAGTAAGGATTAATTTTAGGAATTAATTCTTATTAATTAATAATTTGATAAGAACTAATAATTTGTTGCCTGAAGCTCACGCTTCCCTCATGGTGTGTGTCGAGAGAGAGAATAGGATTTTTTCTGAAAGGGAAAAATATTATCATGATATTCTCAAAGGGATCCATGTCCCGCCCTCAAAGTTAAGATCCACTGTTGTAGAATAGTGTGACCCTGGAAAGAAGTTATGATCTGTGAGATCCAGTAGAACTTTTCCCTCTATCATAGACTGTAGAACATATAATTCTAGTTTTACCAAGAATGGTAAAGATTTATGCCAGCCATCCATTGATATCCTGACCTGTTACAGTGAAAACTTACATCTGTCCATTCTAGACAGCAGCAAGGCCCTTAGCTGTGTCTCTGAGTTCCAATGTGTTAGCTGCTCAGTCATGTCTGACTCTGCAATGCCATGGATTGCAGCATGCCAGGCTCCTCTGTCCATGGAATGCTCCAGGCAAGAATACAGAGTGGGTTGCCATTTCCTTCTCCAGGGGACCTTCCCAACCCAGGGATTGAACCAGGGTCTCCTGCACTGCAGGCAGAGTCTTTAGCATCTGAGCCACCCGGGGAGCCCCGCGCTGGGCTCATCTCTGGTTTGTTCTGCTCCCTGCTGGCCAGATAAGTTTTTTGTTTCTTTTTTGACTCTGCTGGGTCTTCGGTGCTGGTGGGCTTTTCTCTAGTTGCGGCAAGCAGAGGCTACTCTCTAGTTGTAGCACGTGGACTTCTCATTGTGGTGGCTTCTCTTGTTGCAGAGCATGGGCTCTAGGTGCCCGGGCATCCGTAGTTGTGGCCCACGGGCTCAGCAGTTGCAGCCTCTAAGCTCTAGAGCAAAGACTCAGTAGTTGCGGTGCCCGGGCTTAGTTGCTCTATGGCATGTGGGCTCTACCAGGGATCAGGGATCGAACACGTGTCTCCTGCATTGGCAGGTGGATTCTTTACTACTGAACCACCTTTGAGGCAACCAGTAAATGCTAAGAAAGCCAGCTATTCGTAGGCTGGTGATAGATTTCTTAGGCATCTCCAAAGTGAAGCACACAGGAGGGAGAATTTTTAGTGAAACTTTTATCTTCAAGGGCAACTCATGGTCAAGTCTTTTTTTATATCTAAGTTAGAGTCTCAAACAAAGAAGAGAGTGAGTTTGCAGTTCTCCTCTCCTTGATCTCATTAGCCAAAATAATCACTAACTTACTTGTTAGACTAATTCTGTCTTTTTGGCTGGTCTTTGTATCTAAGGTCAGGAGTTATGGCTGGGAAAGAGAAATAAAATTGCTATTCTAGTGTTAAAACATTAATAGAAAGCAAACATATTTCTAAATGTATACTTAGCCAGTAGGGTCTCTAATGTCATTTATAATTAAGTTTTCTTAGGTCCAGGGAGAGTAAAGGAGGACCATGTGCAAGTGAAAAAGGTAGCTGATGGGGCAGTCTTATGTCTTTTCCAAATGGATGAATCTTGGCTCCTCGGAAGCCTATTGGCCAGTTCTCTGGCAAGGAAAAAAAAAAAAAAAGATTTATTTATACACTTAACCTCTACAGAAGATTTAGGAATTTATAAACCAGCAGAATCTCTTCTAGACTCCGTAGAATCTTATCCTTTAGAACCATGGAGAGTTGAAACTTCGTAAGTTTGCTTGATATGACTGCCCGACTTAGAAGTTCTTAGCTGGCCAGACCCAGTGTGGAGGCTTACTCCTACACTTATTACGGCTACTCTGGCATGTACTAAACTGAGGCAACGGAACTGGAGTCATACTCTTATCTGTTCCTCTTCTGATTCCCTTCAAGACTGAGCCAGATTTGGACACCCTTAGAACTCTAAAGAGAGCAATCTCATTATATTCAACACAAAGAAAGGGGGAAAAAAATCAAAGTAGAATTGTATATTCAGCAAAAATGGGTAACAGAAGGCAAAAAAATAAAGGGACATTTTAATTTTTTAAACTTTTTATTTTGTATTAAGGTATAGCTGATTAACAGTGCTGTGATAATTTCCGGTGAACAGTAAAGGGACCCAGCCGCACATTGCATGCATCATTTCTTCCCCAAACTCACATCCTGTCTAGGCTGCCGCATAACATTGAGAAGAGTTCCAGACTGCATGCAGTAGGTCCTGGTTGGTTATCCATTTAAAAATAGCAGTGTGTACATGTCAATCCCAAACTCCCTAACTATCCCTTCCCCCCCATCCTTCAACCCAGCAACTTTAAGTTCATTTTCTAAGCCTGTGAGTCTGTTTTGTAAGTAAGTTCATTTGTATCATTTCTTTCTAGATTCCATGTATAAAGGACATCATATGATATTTCTCCTTCTCTGATTTACTTCACTCAGTCTGACAGTCTCTAGGTCCTTCTGTGTTGCTGCAAATGGCATTGTTTCATTCTTTTTAATGGCTGAGTAACATTCCATTGTGTATATATATATACCACATCTTCTTTATCCATTCCTCTGTCAATGGACACTTAGGTTACTTCTATCTCTTGGCTATTGTAAACAGTGCTGCAATGAACATTAGGGGGCGTGAATCTTTTGGGGATATGTTCTTCTCCAGATCCATCCCGGGAGGAGGACTGCAGGGTCATATGGTAACTCTATTTTTCGTCTTTTAAGAAACCTCCATACTTTTCTCCCTAGTGGCTGTACCAATTTACATTCCCACCAACAGTATAGGAGAGCTCCCTCTCTCCATACCTAAAGGGACATTTTTAGACAAGCAGAATCTGAGAGCATTTATTGTTAGCAGACCTGTACTACAAGAAATATTAAAGGAAGTTCCTTTCATTAAAGGAAAATGGTGTTTTATTCTTTAAGATACATGAAATCGTTTTCTTAATTTCACTTTCTCATCTTTCATTTTAGTGTCTAGAAATGCAGCAGGTTTCGGTATATTAATTTTGTACCCTAGAACTTTACTATATTCATTGATGAGCTCTTATAGTTTTCTGGTATTGTCTTCAGGACCTTCTTTGTATAGTATCATGTCTTCTGAGAACAGCGGCAGTTTTATTTCTTCCTTTTGAATTTGGATTCTCTTTTATTTCTTTTTCTCTCATGATTTTTGTGGCTAGGACTTCTAATACTTTGTTCAAAAAAAGTGGTGAGAGTGGGCGTTGTCGCCTTGTTCCTGACCTTAAAATAAATGCTTTCAGCTTTTCACCTTTGAATATAATATTCCCTGTGGGCTTTTCATATATTGCTTTTATTATGTTTAGGTATGTTTTTACTATGCTCACTTTCTGTAGAGTTTTTTTTTTAATTATAAATGGTTGCTTAATTTCATCCAAAAGCTTTTTCTGCATCTATTGAGATGATTATATGGTTTTTATTCAATTTGTTAATGTGGTACATAAAATTGATTTGCAGTTATTGAAAAATCCTTGCATCTTTGGGATAAATTCCACTTGATCATGATGTATAACCCTTTTAATATATTATTTGATTCAGTTTGCTGATATTTTGTTGAGAATTTTTGCATTTATATTCATCATTGATATTGACCTTTAAATTTCATTTTTTTGTGTTATCTTTGTTTTTGGTATCGGAGTGAATAATGGCCTTGCAGAATGAGTTCAGAAGTACTCCTCCCCCTGCAATTAAAAAAAAAAAAACTTTGAAAAGGATATGTGTGTTAACTTTCCTCTGAATATTTGGTAGAATTCACCTGTGAAGGCATTTAGTTGTGAACTTTTTGTTGTTGGGAAGTTTGTTTTTGTTTTTATTAAACTGATTCAATTTCATTACTAGTAATTGGTCTGTTCATATTTTCTAATTCTTCCTATCTCAGTCTTGGGAGATTGTACATTTCTAGAAATTTGTCCATTTCTTTTAGGTTGTCCTTTCATTGGTATATAGTTGTTCTTAGTGGTCTTTTACTGTCCTTTGTATTTCTCTGGTATTGATTGTAACCTCTCCTTTTTCATTTCTGACTTTATTGATTTGGGCCATCACTCTTTTTTTACTTGATGAGTCTGGCTAAATGTTTATCAATTTTGTTTATATTTTCAGAGAATCAGCTCTCGCTGTCATTGGCCTTTCCTGTGGCTTTTCTTGGGGTGTTTCGCCTTGGGTTTATCCTGTTTGGGACTCTCTGGGTTTCTTGGATTTGGGTGGCTATTTCCTTCCCCATTTTAGGGAAGTTTTCAGCTATTATCTCCTCGAGTATTTTCTCATGGCCTTTCTTTTTGTCTTCTTCTTCTGGAACTCCTATGATTCGAATGTTGGGGCGTTTCACAGTGTCCCAGAGGTCCCTGAGGTTGTCCTCATTTCTTTTGATCCTTTTTTCTTTTTTCCTCTCTGCTTCATTTATTTCCACCATTTTATCTTCTACCTCACTTATCCTATCTTCTGCCTCCGTTATTCTACTCTTGGTTCCCTCCAAAGTGTTTTTGATCTCATTCATTGCATTATTCATTTTTAATTGAGTCTTTTTTATTTCTTCTAGGTCTTTATTAAACAGTTCTTGAATCTTTTCAATCTTTGTTTCCAGGCTATTTATCTGTAACTCCATTTTGTTTTCAAGATTTTGGATCATTTTTATTATCATTATTCTAAATTCTTTTTCAGGTAGATTCCCTATCTCCTCCTCCTTTGTTTGACTTGGTGGGCATTTTTCATGTTCCTTTACCTGTTGGGTATTTCTTTGCCTTTTCATCTTGTTTAGATTGCTGTATCTGGAGTGGGCTTTCTGTATTCTGGAGGTCTGTGGTTCCTTTTTATTGTGGAGGATTAACCCAGTGGGTGGGGTTAGACGATTGGCTTGTCAAGATTTCCTGGTTAGGGGAGCTTGCGTCAGTGTTCTGGTGCGTGGAACTTGATTTCTTCTCTTTGGAGAGCAATGGAGTGCCCAGTAATGAGTTTTGAGATGGGTCTATGTGTTAGGTGTGACCTTGGGCAGCCTGTATGTTGATGTTCAGGGCTATGTTCCTGCGTTGCTGGAGAATTTGCGTGGTATGTCTTGCTCTAAAACTTATTGGCTCTTGGGTGGTGGTTGGTTTCAGTGTAGGTATGGAGGCTTTTGGACGGTCACTTATTACTTAAAGTTCCATGTAGTCAGGAGTTTTCTGGTGTTCTCAGGTTTTGGGCTTAAGTCTCCTGCCTCTGGATTTCAGTTTTATTCTTCCTGTAGTCTCAGGACTTCTCCAACTATACAGCCCTGATAAGAAAACTTCTAGGTTAATGGCTAAAAGATTCTCCGCTGTTAGGGACACCCAGAGAGGTTCACAGAGTTACATGAAGAAGAGGAGAGGGAGGAGGGAGATAGAGATGAACAGGAGGAGAAAAAGGGGGACTCAAGAGGAGAGAACGCAGCTGTCTGTTCTCAGAGTGTTCTCCGTAGCCCAGTCACCTACAAGGATTCACAGAATTGGATTGGGAAGAGAAGGGGAAAGGAGGAAATAGAGGTGTTCTGAGGTAGAAAACAGAGAGTCAAGATTGGGAGAGAATAATCTTCGGTTTAAAAATAGGGCTTCTCTTTTTTTTTTGTAAGGTTATAGTGTATTGAAAATGAAAATTAAGGAGTAGTAGAGGAGTACTAGAGGACTTTAAAAGAAATAAGAGAAAAAGAAAAATAGAAAATAGAAGAGAAAAAGGAAAGAAAAAAAAGAAAAAAAAAAAAAAGAAAAAAAATTTTTTTTTCTTTTTTTTTTTCCCCCCCAATTGAAAAATCGTAAAAGTCTGTGGAAATGAAAGTTAAGGAGTAATGGGGGAGTAATAGGGGATTTTAAAGGAAAATAAAAGAGAAGAAAGAAAAAAGAAAAAAAGAAAAAAATTTAAAAAAAAATAAAAAAATTTAAAAAAAAAGAGAAAAAAGTAAAATTATATCTAGGAGTTTCTCTGGAGCTGTTGCGGTCAGTGTGGGTTCGGCTCAGTTTCAGATAGCTCCTCGTTCCAGCTTACGCTTCTCGATATCTACAGGCCCCTCCGGTGTAGTCAGTGTTTCCTAGAGGGATTTTAATCTGTTGCACCGGTCCCTTCTGAAGCGGTTCCCTTTGTTTATTTGGCTTCTGTTTGCCGGTCTCTTCAGAGCCTCATTTCCGCCCTGACACAGGCGGGCGGAGGTGGACTCTTATTCAGGTAGCTAGTTCCGTCGCTCTGTGGGGAGGGGCTTGCGCTGCCGGGAGTGGCTGGCGCTATGGGGACGGGCTTGCGCCGCGGGGATGGGCTGGGGCTGCCGGGAGGGGCTGACGCTGCTTTCTCCGTCTGTGCTGCTCAGGCTCCCGGCTGTTCTATATGGAGCGCGCCCCACGCTGCGCGAGGTTCCAGCCCTCGGGTGTTCCACAAAAGCGCGGAAGGAAAAGCTGCGCCTGCTCTCTGTGCCTTCCCCGTCAGAGCGGTCCAGGCAGCCAGGGGCTTGGTGGGCGCACTCTCCCCAGGTGTGGCGCGCCCCCTCCCTTCCGCGGACCCAGTCTCAGTTTCCGCTGGCGCCAGTCGGGTGCGCGCGCCTTCCGCCCTCTGCGTCCCCAGCCCCAGTCCCCGCCCGCGCCGGTCGGGTGCCTGCGCCCTGTGTCTCGCCGCGACCTTCCCCTACCCCCTGCCTCCTGCCTCCGGCGGGGCTGGGCCGGTCCGCAGCCTGTGAGCTCCTCTCTGGACCCTCTCAGTCTCTTTGTTCTGCGAACGGCCGGCAGTGTGTTCGGGCCGGTTAATTTACTCTCTCTCTTTTGGTCTCCCACAGTTCAAGTTGGCAACTCACAGAAGTTCCCTCCGATTGTCCTCAGGGCACTCGGCCCAGACCCTACCCCAAGCAATGCCGCCTAAGAGCTCCCGGGACGGATCTCCGTCCTTAGCTCTTTTGTCTCACTTTTTATCTTTTATATTTTGTCCTACCTCCTTTCGAAGACAATGGGCTGCTTTTCTGGGCGCCTGATGACCTCAGCTAGCGATCCGAAGTTGTTTTGCGAAGTTTGCTCTGTGTTCAGTTATTCTTTTGATGAATTTGTAGGAGAGAAAGTGGTCTCCCCATCCTACTCCTCCGCCATCTTGGCTCCTCCCCTCCTGTGGCTTTTCAAGTCTCTATTTTATTCATTTCTGCTCTGATCTTTATGATGTCTTTCCTTCTACTGGCTCTGGGCTCTCTTTGGTTCTTTTTCTAGCTGGCAAATATTAGAATTTCCTTCCTTTTACAGGCCGAATGATGTTCCATTATGTGTGGGGTGTGTGTGTGTGTGTATATATATCTATATGATAGATACATATACACACACATAGATAGATATATATACACACACACCATATTTTCTTTATCCATTCATCATGGACATTTGGATTTTTCCATATCTTGGCTATAGTGAATACTGCTGCAATAAATGTAGAAAAACAGATACACATTCAAAATCCTAATTTCAATTCTAAAAATGGTATTACTCAATCGTATGGTATTTTATTTTTAAGTTTTTGAGGGACCTCAATACTGTTTCTATAGTAGCTGTTTTAATTTATATTCCCACCAATAATGTGCAAGTGTTCCCTTTTCTCAACATCCTAGGAGCATTTTTTCAGTACCTAAATGACCAATCTAGATAGCATATTTAAAAGCAGAGACATTACTTTGCCAACAAAGGTCCATCTAGTCAAGGCTATGGTTTTCCCAGTGGTCATGTATGGATGTGAGAGTTGGACGGTGAAGAAAGCTTAGCACCGAAGAATTGATGCTTTTGAACTGTGGTGTTGGAGAAGCCTCTTGAGAGTCCCTTGGACTGCAAGGAGATCCAACCAGTCCATCCTAAAGGAGATCAGTCCTGGGTGTTCACTGGAAGGACTGATGTTGAAGCTGAAACTCCAGTACTTTGGCCACCTCATGCGAAGAGTTGACTCACTGGAAAAGACCCTAATGCTGGGAAGGATTGGGGGCAGGAGGAGAAGGGGATGACAGAGGATGAGATGGCTGGATGGCATCACTGACTCGATGGACAAGGGTTTGGGTAGACTCCGGGAGTCGGTGATGGACAGGGAGGCCTGGAGTGCTGCGATTCATGGGGTCGCAAAGAGTCGGACATGGCTGAGTGACTGAACTGAACTGAGCTGAAATGAGTTCTGTGATTTTGACCTTCCTGTGTTTTGATCTAGTCAATGGAACTAACCAGCTATAGGTACTCAGTAAATATGGTTTATCTATGATGAAAGCACAAGGGGGAAATTACTGGAAATCTCTATGTGGAAAAATTCATTAGCTACTAATGCTCACCTGAACACTCTTTCTGATACTGTGGTAAAGAAGTATACAAAACAAATTAATCACTTCTACCACATATTATTGAGAAACTTTAGAGGAGGACAGTATTGTAAACACTGACATCTGTACTCGGATATTATATTACAGGGGCCATTATGTGATGTAAAGGAATCTCTGGAAAGAGACCCATCATAGGTTTACAGTGGACTAGTTACTAACTTATGTGCTAGAAATGTTTGAATAAACTTGCAAACCCTTCACAGATGAGGAAACCGAGGCTCCAAGAAGAGATATCACGTCATGCCCTGTAATAGGGTGATGTAGAGAAATTTTAATCACCTTTCTTTCTGGAATATTTATCTGAAAAAATAATTCCAACTCTGAAATAAATTTTCTAAAATTGCATCTGCAGTTATCAAGGGCTTTTATTCACTCTTTTTGTCATTGCAATTAGAGGTCTGTGGAGGTAAGGGAATTATAGATTTGGTAGTTACCTATAGCTGTAGCCATTGAGCTAAATTAATAATTCCTTTTAACTTTCATTTGAACTACTTTGCTAAACTACACAGAATAACAAGTAATTTGGCTTCTGATATGTGATGTAATTTTACCATATGTATTTCTTTCTTATTTATTTGGACTATATTTCTTTTTCCTTTTTCTTTATTTCTTTCTGGCTGTGCTTTGTGGCTTATAGGATCTTAGTTCCCCAACCAGGGATTGAACCTGTACTTTCAGTAGTGAAAGTCCAGAGTCCTAATCACTGAACTGCCAGGGAATTTTCAAGGACTGTTTATTTTTCACACCCCGTACTGATACAAGCTTGTGGTTGGTTGCTTATTTTAGTGGTTGCCTCCATGACAAATGGGCTTCACTGGCGACTCAGTCATCAAGAATCTGCCTGCCAATGCAAAAACATGGGTTTGATCCCTGGGTTGGAAGGTTCCCTGGCAAGGGGAATGGCTACCCAGTCTGGTATTCTTGCCTGGAGAATTCCATGGACAGAGGAGTCTGGCAGGCTATAGCCCACAGGGTCACAAGAGTTGGATATGACTAAGTGACTAACACTTTCACTTTCCATGGACAAATAATGATGGCTTGCCAGTTATTTTAATAACCAATATGTATCAAAAATATGTTCATCTTGATTTTGTTCTTTCATTTGCACAAATAGATAATAAATCATGGTGGTAGTGGTGGTTTAGTTGCTCAGTCGTGTCTGACTCTGCTACCCCATGGACTGTAGCCTGCCAGGCTCCTCTGTCTGTGGGATTCTCCAGGCAAAATAACTGAAGTGGGGTGCCATTTCCTTCTCCAGGGAATCTTCCCAACCCACGGATCAAACCCAGGGTCTCCTGCATTGCAGGTGGTCTCCTGCATTGCAGGCAAATTCTTTACCAACTGAGCCACCAGGGAAACCCTAATAAATTGTGGTAGAAACATTTTTTGTAGACTATTGAGTTTGCACATAAATTTTAAGTAGAATAACTTGTTGAGTTAAAATATTATACCATTTGATATTTATTTCTTAATGTAGTTCTAAAGAATTATTAAAGTCTACAGTTCACCTGAATCCCCCCCTTTTTTAAACTGGAGCTCATTACTTTGCAGTGGGATATCTGCTACCCCTTTCTTTTCCTATCCTTTTCCTTCAGACCTGTGTCGCAGGCAGAGCTAGCACCCTTCTCTCCTCTACCTGTGGTACTCAGCAAGATGGTCTGAGTCATTGTTCTTCAAAGTTGAACTGTTGGAGAGGAGTGCTAGGGAGCCGCGAGGATTACATGCCTCTAGTAACTGTGAAGAATAGTAGAAGGACTAAAATGAACATTTGTTGAGTCTACAGTTATTCTATCACTACACCAAGTGATGAATATCTATCAGCTCATTAATCCTCATGTCAGCTTTGTTATGTATTGTGAACTTGCGCTCAGGTGCTTCAGTCAGGTCCTACTCTGTGATCCCCTAGACTGCGGTCTGCCAGCCTCCCCTGTCCATGGGATTATCCCAGTAAAAATACTGCAGTGGGTTGCCATTTCCTTCTTCAGGGGATCTTCCTAATCCAGTGATCAAACCTGAGTCTCCTGTGGCTCCTGCATTGGCAGGTGAATTCTTTACCCTTGAGTCACCTGGGAAATCCTATATTATATATCATCTTCATATTATTGAGAAAAACTGAGGGTTGGGAAAGGTTTGTCTGTTTCCAAAACTCATTATGTTTCTTTTATTATTTTCTATGACCTCTAAAATTGTTGTTATCTGAATAAGTAGGTTTGGAAATGAGAAAAAATAAGACTCTCAGATCCCTAAGGCGGGGGATGGGGGGATTTTTAATGTGAGATAAAAGTTACCAATGTCAGCGACTATAAACAATAGTAATAGTACATCATAAAAGATAAAATAATGTTAAATAACTAAACTGTGTGGAATTCATTAGGGATTAGACATGGTTCTCAAACTTTAATTTGAATTAGTTCAACTAATTTTTATGTTTGATCAAATACAAATTCCTGGGGTTGACTCTAGACGTCTTGGATCAGAAACTGTTGGGATGGCTCATTGGTGATGATGGCCTCCATGATATATTTTAAGGACACTGGGATAGAACATAGCTTTGACTATATGGACTTTTGTCATCTAAGTGATGCCTCTGCTTTTTAATACTCTGTCTAGGTTTGTCATACCTTTTTTCCCAAGGAACAAGCATCTTTTAATTTCATGGGTACCGTCACCATCCATAGTGATTTTGGAGCCCAAGAAAATAAAGTCTGTCACTGTTTCCATTGTTTCTCCATCTATTTGCCATGAAATGATGGGACCAGATGCCATGATCTTAGTTTTTTGAATGTTGAATTTTAAGTCAGCTTTTTCACTCCCCTTTTTCACTTTCATCAAGAGGCTCTTTAGTTCCTCTTCACTTTCTGCCATAAGGGTGGTGTCATCTGCATATCTCTGGCTATTGATATTTCTCCCAGCAATCTTGATTCTAGCTTGAGCTTCATTTGGCTGGCATTTCACATGATGTACTCTGCATAAAAGTTAAGTAAGCAGGGTGACAATATACAGGCTTACCATTTGGGGATGGTGGTGTAGTATCAACATATGATAAAATGGAGGCTTTGTCACTCAAATCCTAAATATTTTTTTCCCATTAAAACCATCATAGACTATATTGTACAGTTATGTTGCTAATTTTCCTTTGAAATATAAAGTATTTTAAGCTTTTTTTGGGTCAAAAGTGGTAATATCTTAATAAATACAAATAAAAACCTTTTTTGTGGTTGCAGGATTTAGCTTACAAATCATTCAAATTGAGGTGAAAGATTGCCAGGTCATTGTTAATGACTTCATCTGTTAAGAATATATGTATTTTTATAAAGGAAAAGCACTTGTAAATATTTAATCAGTACTACATGTTTGTTCTGCAGAAATAAAATGTTTCTTAGAGAGTCTCTATAAATATTTTTTATTTTTGCGCTCAAATGTATTTTCTGTTGATCTATGAAATGTTCTGTACAAAGCTTATGGTTGTAATGTTGGGCCAGATATTTTTGTTTTTCAAATCTAGACTTAGCTGAGTATATGTGACCATGTTAAAAAATAACTATCTTTGTTATTAAAATTTTGATTGCATAAAAAAGTGTACAAAGTGTACTACAGAGTAAAGATCACACAACTGGTATTATTAAAGGAGTAAAACAGGGCCACCCCCAAAGTGTTCAACTCTCTTGATCAGTGTTAAATTATTATTATTATTTTTTTTTATTTATTTTTTCAGTGGGTTTTGTCATACATTGACATGAATCAGCCATAAATTTACACGTATTCCCCATCCCGATCCCCCCTCCCACCTCCCTCTCCACCCGATTCCTCTGGGTCTTCCCAGTGCACCAGGCCCGAGCACTTGTCTCATGCATCCCACCTGGGCTGGTGACCTGTTTCATCATAGATAATATACATGCTGTTCCTTCGCAACATCCCACCCTCACCTTCTCCCACAGCGTTCAAAAGTCTGTTCTGTACTTCTGTGTCTCTTTTTCTGTTTTGCATATAGGGTTGTCGTTACCATCTTTCTAAATTCCATATATATGTGTTAGTATGCTGTAATGTTCTTTATCTTTCTGGCTTACTTCACTCTGTATAATGGGCTCCAGTTTCATCCACCTCATTAGAACTGATTCAAATGTATTCTTTTTAACAGCTGAGTAATATTCCATGGTGTATATGTACCACAGCTTCCTTATCCATTCATCTGCTGATGGGCATCTAGGTTGCTTCCATGTCCTGGCTATTATAAACAGTGCTGCGATGAACATTGGGGTGCACGTGTCTCTTTCAGATCTGGTTTCCTCAGTGTGTATGCCCAGAAGTGGGATTGCTGGGTCATATGGCAGTTCTATTTCCAGTTTTTTAAGAAATCTCCACACTGTTCTCCATAGCGGCTGTACTAGTTTGCATTCCCACCAACAGTGTAAGAGGGTTCCCTTTTCAAACGCACCCTCTCCAGCATTTATAGCTTGTAGACTTTTGGATCAGTGTTAAATTATTTAAGAACCCTGATAGAACTTATGAGGGATTCCTAGATAATGCTGATGATTTTAAGGATATGCAGAAAACAAGAAAGGAGTCAGAAGTAAAGATGTAGGTAGTCTTGATTTTCCAAAAATGAAAAGTAGAAGACTCTGGAATATGATTCAATAATGCTGATGGGGCCCCTAGGAAGAAATTTAATAAGATTCTTCATAAAAGTTGTTTTCGACTCACTTAAAAGGAAGCATTAATCATGAATACGACTGTGTCAGGAACAAATTAGGTCAGATAGAAGTTCACTTCCTTCTTTCAAAGGAGTACATAATTAGCAATTCCAGGGGAGAGTTAGGGCATCTTGGGCATCTTGCATATACCAAAGCATTTGAATGCAAATCTGTACAACCACAGGCCATTAAAGTTTCAGACATTTTTCCTTCTAGGTTTGCTTAATTCCCTAATCTGCCATCTATCTTCAGTTATATCAGGACTTGCAATGTGGAGAAAAGCAGAGTGTTCACAGGGCAAGTGATCACTGTGGTGTGTCTGGGCTACCTGTCTGTCGAAGCAGACAGAGAAGGGCAAATGAGCACATCATTACAAAGTCTAGAGTTTTGATGTTTTGGTAGGAAATGTAAGTGAGCCTTCCTTAAATTAACTATTTCTATTTCATAGTATTTTTCTCATTGTTATATGCAATGCAGGAGACCCTGGTTTGATTCCTGGGTTGGGAAGATCCACTGGGGAAGGGATAGGCCACCCACTCCAGTATTCCTGGGCTTCCCTTGGGGCTCAGCAGGTAAAGAATCCACCAGCAATGCAGGAGACCTGGGTTTGATCCCTGGGTTGGGACGATCCCCTGGAGAAGGGAAAGGCTACCCACTCCAGTATTCTGGCCTGGAGAATTCCATGGACTGGATAGTCCATGGGGTTGCAGAGTCTCATACGACTGACTTTCACTTTCATATACCTCATTATTAACTTTTTATCCCTAAAATATAATAGACATACATGCTGTAAAAAATTAAAGTTCACAGAGGCTTTAGAATTCAGGAAAAATATTGAGTCCTCTAGCTCTTCTTTTCAAGAAAACACTGCTACTAATAGTTTTAATAGTTTTCCAGAAAAAAGTGTATTTTCCATATACTCAAACATGTTGAATCATACTATCTGTATGTACTCTTTTGTATCTTTTTTTAATTCAGTAATATGTCTGAGATCTTTCTATCCATAACTACACATATAAAAATTCTTATTCTGTATTTGTGATGGTCAGGACCTTAGCCTCCAGTCACATTTAGTACCTGAAATTGGCTAGTTCAGCTTGTGTTGTGCTCTATATGTAAAATACACATATTGACTCTTGAACACTTACGACAAAGATATTTAAAATATTCCATTAGTAATTTTTCCATATTGCTTGCCTATTGAAATTATATTTTGGTTATATTTAATTGAACAAAATGTTATTAAAGTTAGTTTTACCCATTTTACTTTTAAAAATGAGGCTTAACAGAAAATCCAAAATTGTATATATGAATTACACATGTGGCATATGTTATATTACTATTGGAAGTGCTGTTGTATATCTACAAAAATATAATATATACTGTGTGTTACAAGAAATAAAGAACACTCATATATCCAGGACTGTTTCTCCCTCAGATGGCAGGCACTAGTGTGGCTGCAGTGACTCTTGAAGGGTATCCATATTGGCTGGTAGGTAGCTGCTGGTCTGAACCTCCAAGTACCTCTTACCCCACTGCCCCATCTCTGTGGATCTGAACCTCTCCAAGATTCAGGCCTTAAACATAAAATGCCTGGAAAGAAGGCACTGTTTGGACTCTGACACATTTCTATAGCAATTTTCCCTTTAGATTTGTTGGTAGTTAGACTGTTTGGATTATTGTATATTTTGAATATCAACCCTGCCTATACCTACCACCCAGTTTAAGAATAGATTACTAATATTTCTAAAGCCCTTTATGTAGCTTTCCCATTAGGTTTTCATTTTATTTCCTCTCCTCTCCTCCCATACGTTTAGAAATTTTTCTTTATAGTTTTGTTATAAAATTTGCACCTATAAATTACTTAGTAGTGATTTCAAATTTCTATATAAATGCAATTGTAGTGTGAGTGTTCTTCTCAAACTTATATTTTTCCATTTAATGTGTTTCTGAGATTAATTCATGTTTGAGATATGAATGTAGTTATTTGTTCTATTCTGCTGACTAGTATCCCTCTTTATCAATGCATTGTGTCCATTTTCTTCTTGGTAGATATTTGTAGCTTTTTATTGTCATTATTCCAGTAGTGTTGCTGTGGACATTCTTGAACATATTTCTTCACATGTTCAAGTTTGCCTTGAGTGGGGTTTTTCAACTTTTATTTTTAATTAGGATTCAGCATTAGATGGACTTGGCAGGTGGTACTAGAGGTAAAGAACCCACCACCCAATGCAGGAGACATTGGAGACTCAGGTTTGATCCCTGGGTTGGGAAGATCACTTGGAGGAGGGCATGGAAACCCATTCCAATACTTTTGCCTGGAGAATCCCATGGACAGAAGAACCTCGAGGGTTGCAGTCTATGGGGTCGCAGAGTCAGACAGGACTGAAACGATTTACCATGTCACATGCACAGCATTATATGTTTTGTGATGCACAAGATACATACGCACATGTGATCTGCCCCACTCTCCTGTCTTCTCAGCTCTCCTCCTCGCTTTTCTTCTCATTTTATGAGGAGGTAAGTTCCACCCTACACTCTCCCTAAAGAAAAGAGTTGGTCTGTTGGCAATTCTTCACCCTTTGCTGTTCCATATAAATTTCATAGTAGACTTCTTAACTTCCATGCAGGTCCTTGTTGAGATTTTGATGGAAATTGAGTGGTCAAGAGATCCATTAGTGAACAGTTGATGATAATGCCCTTCAGCAATTTGTCCACTTTTTTCCAAATAATTGTTGGCTTTACTTTTTCATCTCCTTTGTTTCATTCATTTCTGTTCTCCTTTGTTACATTAATTTTTACTTTTCTCCTTTTCTAATGTAAGCATTGAAGGCTTAAATGTATCATCGAGGCTTTTGGCGCCTCTTCATAGTACAGCCACGTGATCTTCATTATCTGAGTCGTGTACATCGACCTTCCAGCAGCCTGGCTGTTTCAGCAAAGAAACATTCTCAAATGTTTTCCTTACTTAAACATGGGTGTCACATGGTACTTTGCCCACCTTTTGTCTTCCTCTTATTACCCAGCTTTCATTGTCAGAAACACTTGGCAATTACTTATAAGCAAGCTATGTTAAACACATATTGTAACATTTTAATACAGTGCCAAAATTCTTTTAAAAAGTCCATGTGTTCTTCAATATCAAAGTACATTTTTATTAAAAATATAACCGACTAAAATTGTCCACTTATCTTGGGTCTAGAAGCAGTGTAGGTATATGCAAAAGAGTCTCAAATATTTGGAAGAGTGGAGTGCTTTTGAAAAATCACCATATCTCCAGCACTCTGCTTTGTATTAGCTAATGGGGAGATAGCTCTTTTTGAGGCCAGAGTTGTTCAGATCTGAATGTTGTCACCATGGAGATAAGCAGAGAGCCCCTCTCCATCTTCTTTAGGACAAATGATCAGGAAACTCATCACTAGGTACTTTGCGGGGACCGCATCTCTTGGTACATAAATGTATTTTCTGGGCAGGCTGCCCCTAATTCATTTTAAGTGCTTTCAAATTCTGTGTCAATTTGACTGTCAAAATGTGAAAAAATAAATTAAGTGTGCAGGTTGAGCATTGAGTACACTGAGTTTAGTGGGTTTTTTTAAATCCATTTTTTGCTTTCTGGTGTGCAAAAGATGTGTCTTACAAAAAAAAAAAAAAAAAAAAATACTGGAACAGCCTGACCTGACCAGTCTGTGTCCACATCTGTGTCCAGTGTTCACATGGGGGGCCTGAGGCAAGGTCAGCTCTCAGAGCACTCCCTGCCTCCTCTTGCCAAAATTCTCCACTCCCAGGCTGAGGTGGCCATTGTTCGGATGCTTCTGGTTTGTTTAGAGGGAACAGATCTGGGCCCCACTCTTCCATAGCACCCCATCCCGAACCCTTGCCTCAAGTCACCGCAGAGCCCAGGGAGTGGGTGAGGCCCACAGGGACTCAGGACCTTCCCCGAGTGCTTTGTTCTGAACTGCTAAATTAAAACTCTAGACACCAAGCAATATGAATATACTTATCCACAGAAGTCTCTCAGACTTTCAGACTACAATGAGATCAAACCAGTTAATCCTAAAGGAAATCAACCCTGGATATTCATTGGAAGGACTGATGTTGAAGCTGAAGCTCCAATACTTTGGCAAAGAGCCAACTCATTGGAAAAGACCCTGATGCTGGGAAAGATTGAGGGCGTGAAGAGAAGGGGGTGACAGAGGATGAGATGGTTGGATGGCATCACTGACTCAGTGGATGTTGAGTTTGAGCAAACTCTGGGACATAGTGAAGGACAGGGGATCCTGGTGTGGTACAATCCATAGGGATTACAAAGAGTCAGACATGACTTAGCGACTGAATGACAAATATCCATAGAGGAGTATACATTTTTAGAAAAATTAAATGTGTATTTTTGGAAGGTTGGGAGAGTGACTACCTTCTTCATTTGGAAAATTTCTGTTATTAACTTGTATCACTGCAATTAAAAACGTGTTCCTTGGATGTGCTGATTGAAAAATCAAGTGCTAATCCTTGGTTCATCTCAGTGGTTAGAACTCATAGGACAGCCACTCAAGTTGGTCATTTTTCCTTTTTGATTTATTATTCAGAGTCAGGCACTGGGAGGGCCCTGAAGAAATGAAGAGTAATTCTTTCTTTGCTGATAGGCAGCTGTGCTGTGGAAGTGGTGACATTTTTGTTACGTATCTGAAAATAATGGGGCTGAAGATCTTCAGTGGCCTGAGTTTAATCTGTATTGGTAGAGTGTGCTCGTATCCCCAGGAGGCCAGTGAACACTGTCAAGTCCCAGATGAGCATTTAGCTAAAACAACATTTCAAACACGTGAACGCTGACATTTGCTGCTCTGTTCAAAAAAGAGTACAGAATTCTCATACAGTTTTTGACATTGTAACCCAGATGTAGACATATTATTGCAACCACTTGCTTAAGATTTGAGAATGAGATCATATGAGAAAAAAGGAATCCCAGGTTTTCAGAGCTTTTAAGAGTCATGTGGATCTCTGACCTGGAAGCAGAATGGAAAGAAGTATTGTGTTGGCCAAAAAGCTCATTCAGGGTTTTCCCCTGAACAAAATTTTTGGCCAACCCAGTATATCTGTGCCTCTCAGAGAAGCTATCTAAGAGCTTATAGGTACTGGTTACAATCCTTTTTGTGGCAGACATGGTGATGACCTGAATTTAGCTTTCTCTATAAAGAGGGGAGAGGGAGACCCTAGAACTCATGTCCAGTCTCTTGATAGAGTTTGGAAGAGATGGAGAAGGTAGAGGAATTGTTATTTTCTTGCTAGGTCTCTTAAGGACCTACAGATGATCTAGCCTTTTGAACACTGCTCTTCTGAAGACAACAATCTCATTCAAAACTTACACTTGTAAAACTTTTAAAAGACATTTATTTATCTTTTGACACTCCCATATTTGATTCACTGCATGTTATCACAAGAGAAGTAAGTGGTGGAATTAAAGATGATATTGTAGTTAGGTACCTGAACAGTCCCCAAGTTTTTTAAAGGTAAGAAAGAGGCTTAGAGAGTTAAAGCCTTAAGGACCAGCAACTAAGATATTTCTTGCAAATCTTTTTTATTTTCCTATTATGATTGTTCTGATGAGGAGCTGGTGTGAAACAAACCAAGCTGTGTCTCAGCAAAACATCTCTTGACGTTCAGCTGGTAGTTATAATTACTTTCGAAGTCTTCAGGGTGTGGAAATCTAAAATGTACTTCCTGTTATAGATGATATGGAAATGGAGGAAGGGTAGAAATTGGACGATGGTGTTATCCACTCTTCTTGATATACTCAAGACATGGGAATCTTGCGGTGTGTTCTTGATTAGATTATGTGGGGTGGGGGCTAACCTTAGCCCAGAAGCTAACATTTCTCTTGTAAGTGTGAAAGCAATGAAGCAAATGCTTTTTTGTGAGTTTTGCACCATTTGGGAGGATAATATTAAATGTATGGTATCTAGAAATCTACACAGTTAAGTAGTTCTTTGAATCTATATAGAATTGCTAGGAGATTTCTAGGAACCAGGCAAAACTTTGTGGGGTGGTGATTTCTGTTTTCTTGCTACACGATACTTTTCTGCCCTGAACTGTTGATTCTTGAGAGAATGTTTGAGACTGTTATCTAAACTTGAATGGATTAGGGGAGATATTTGTTTTCAAATTTCAATCTTTTCTTAAGTTTCATCATGGTAGTATCCTTTGTCCTGGTGATCAGCAGAAGGAACTGTTCCCTGAACATCATCCCCCAGTGAGAGAGAGAGGCAGGAAGACAGGTCCCTAATGCCAGCAATTGTGGATAAACAGGGACCCAAATGGGATCTTCTCTAATTGCCCAGGTATAGAAGTGAAATATGGATTTGCTTTGATACAGGGAAAGCCTTCTCTGGGCCATTTTGTTATGTGACAGGATTTCAGTGGATGTGATTTGGGGATTTCTGAGGTCATCAGCCAGGGAATCCATCTTTTTACAGTTCTTTCATAGCTCTAGAGGTCTGAAGGACAATAGGGTGCTGAGGAATCTAGAGGGTTGTGTGGTAGCTCTTACAGAGAGGAGTCCAGAAACCCAGCTAGAGCTGTGAACCAGTGTTGGGCACTAATGGGAAGACCTTGGATCCCACAGGCTTAGAGTTGGTTAGAATCTCAAATAAATGCAGAAATACATTGACATCTTCTTGAGTGAAACCAGATTCTTCAGATTTGGCAGCAAAGGGAGAATTTCCATATCTATAACCAGACTTTGTTTCCTTTCTGGAGGGTGTTTCTTGGGAATTTCTGTTGCCACCATTTTGATGATGGTATAGATGTATGGTATTGTTTCCCTGTGGACTTTCTTGTCTAAGAGGGAATCTGTCCTTCTATTGAGAGTTAAGCCAAAGTTGGGACGTTTACATTATTTGTGTAAGACTTATCTGAAAGTTGGGGATCAAAAAAAGAGAAAGAAATGAAGAATAATAGGCATTCATGATTTACAAGAGATGACTGGCTTTTTTGACAGATTACCTGAATTTCAGTAGAGATGGAGGCATAAGAGAAGAAAAGCCTTCACCTCCTTAATGAATAATTGATGACAGTCTCCAGGGGCGACCATGCCTATGTCACAGATTAGAAAATCACATACTGATCCATAACTCATATGTACTAATATAAAGTCATTGTTTCAGAGCTGTGTGGCAACTCCCTATATTATTTTTATTTATTTATTTTTAGTTTATTGAAGTATACTTGACTTAAAATATTATTAGTTTCAGGCATGCAACATAGTGATTTGATATTTTTATAGATTATATATTAGACAAAATTATAAAACACCAACAGTTATTTCCTATGTTATATATTCAGTTCAGTTCAGCAGCTCAGTTGTGTCCAACTCTTTGCGACCCCATGAACTGCAGCACGCCAGGCCTCCCTGTCCATCACCAACTCCCAGAGTTTACCCAAATTCATGTCCATTGAGTTGGTGTTGCCATCCAACCATCTCATCCTCTGTCATCCCCTTCTCCTCCTGCCCTCAATCTTTCCTAGCATCAGGGTCTTTTCCAATGAGGCAGCTCTTCGAATCAGGTGGCCAAAGTACTGGAGTTTCAGCTTCAGCATCAGTCCTTCCAATGAACACCCAGGACTGATCTCCTCTAGAATGGACTGGTTGGATCTCCTTGCAGTCCAAGGGACTCTCAAGAGTTGTCTCCAACACCACAGTTCAAAAGCATTAATTCTTCGGCGCTCAGCTTTCTTTATAGTCCAGCTCTCACATCCATACATGACTACTGGAAAAACCATAGCCTTGACTAGACAGACCTTTGTTGACAAAGTAATGTCTCTGCTTTTTAATATGCTGTCTAGGTTGGTCATAACTTTCCTTCTAAGGAGTAAGCGTCTTTTAATACATCCTTATAACTTATTTGTTTCATAACTGGTAGTTTGTATCTCTTATTCCTCTTTACTATGTCACTCATCGACACCTGCCCCCACCCCCCCAGATACCACCAGTTTGTTCTTTGTATCTATGAGTTTGTTTTTGTTTTGTTGTGTTTGTTCATTTGTTTTTTAGATTCCATATATCAGTGAAAACGCACAGTATTTGTCTTTCTCCATCTGACTTATTTCGCTAACTATAATATCCTCTATCCATGTTGCTGCAATGGGCAATATTTCATTCTTTTTTATGGTTGAGTATTAGTCTATTGTACATGTGTACCACACCTGCTTTATCCATTGGTCTATGACTAGGCACTTAGGATGCTTCCATATCTTGGCTATTGTAAATAATAGTGCCATGAACATTGGAGTACATATATCTTTTCTAAGTGTTCTTATTTTCGTGGGATAAGTAACCAAGAGTGAAATTTATAAGTTATATGGTAGTTCTATTTCTTGCAGAACCTCCATGCTGTTTTCCCTAGTTGGCTGTACCAATTTACATTCCCACCCAAAAGGGTACGAGTGCTCCATGCTCCCTTTTCTCTACGTCGTCATCAATGTTGCTAGTATTTTTGTCTTTTTGATAGCCATCTGACAAGTGTGAGGTGATATCGTTGTGGATTTGATTTATATTTCCTGGCTCCTGAATTTTAAAAGTTTTAAAAGTAAGAAGTTGTAGTGCTCTGACTGTGCTATTTACAAAAATGTCAGATTATCTTAATACCCAAAAGGGTGAAATACTATAGCCTCATAGGGAGAAAATATTTGGGACTCTAGAATGGCCCAAAGTAAGGAAAGAAAAGAAGACAAGGCTTCAGAATTAAAGGGTCTAGATGCATCTCCACATATGGCTATGAACATGCTTATGACCAGGATCAAGAGACTCTGGTGATGGGCCATCTGGAAAACAGACATCATCATTATGACATAAGGACATTTTTGTGAATTTGGTGTTTTCTTTTTTCTGAGTCTTATCTGGGCACAAACTTTGAGGTTGCTGGGCTCCTGGGTAATGTTTAAGGAATGTTCTGGCTTTTAAAGTTACGTGTTAGCAAAAAATGGGTTATCCCAATGGAAAAAAAATGTATTTCCAGGATATAAGTTGGGTTTTCTTCCTAGCAATAGGAAAACAGAGTAGAAGAAGGGAAACAATACTTAATAAATCATGACAAGAAAAGATCTTGCCCAGATAGTCTGTGTTGACATCTTTGTTTTCTCCAGAACACATTCTAGTAGAAAATAGTGTGTAGATGAAGCTACTGTCATCTGTCCTACTGGCTTTTGTATTTGTAACAATACGTTTGAATGTTGGACACTCAGTTTCACCATGGACATTGGTGTATATCTAAGGAAAAATGACAACTATAGTGAAAAGGCTAGAATTCAGATGAAAATCTTTGTAAATATTAGAAATATTTAAGTCAGAGAAGTGAAGATTAGAGCTCATTATGCAAATAGTGCAAGCATTTCCCAGTGAAAGAGGAATTTGTTCTGTATGGGTCCAGAGGGTATGCTGGGTAAAATTTAAATAATTATAGATAGACCTGTGCCAAAGAAACCCAAATAGTTTTGCAGCTCATCTGAAGTCAACCAACATACATATTAAGATCTAAGCATACAGATTTTTCTTTTTCATACACCTTTTAACCCATTGAAAAGTAGTAAGTGATTACTGAGTGCCAACAAATGTGCCAGCCAGTAGTGCTCATAACAGCCACGGTCTCTTTTCTTGCTCCTTTTGCAAAATCCAGGACTTTTATACATTTTACCTCTAATAGCCCCTCTTTTGTAATCCTACTACCTTGTTTTAATCATCCCCTTTACCATGAAAGAGGGAAGTGTGAAAGTGTTAGTTGCTCAGTCATGTCCAACTCTTTACGACCCCATGGACTCTAGCCTGCCAGGCTCCTCTGTCCATGGGATTCTCCAGGCAAGAATACTGGAATGAGTTGCCATTTCTTTCTCAAGGGGATCTTCTTGACCCAGGGAAAGAACCCAGGTCTTCTCGCATTGCAGGCAGATTCTTTACTTGTCTGAGCCACCAGGAAAGCCCTTACCATAATATATCCATTTATTAAAGCACATTTTATATCACATTGTGTTTAATTTTCATGGTTATTCAAGAGTCTCTTAAGGTTAATTTTCTCTTTAGGTTTACAGCCTTATTTCCTGGTATATACAGGTGCCTAATACATGTTTTGTTAATGAATGAATGGAATTACAAACATGTGTTTCATGTCCACATTTAGTAGGTTTATTTAATGCGCATCTCTAATGCTTAAGTCAAAGACAAAACTTAAATACTTCTTTTTCCCATGCTTTTTATAAAGAATGTAGATTGTTCTAGTGTTGGTACTGCCTATACCAGAGAGAGCAGGATTATCATGGGAAGGAGCAAACCTAGACCCTACTTGATCTGCTGTTAAAATTAAATCTTATCAGTACTTATTTATGGTGTCAGTCACCAACAAGTTAAATAGTAGGTGCTTTACATACCATGAGCTTTCCCGATGGCTCAGTCAGTAAAGAATCTGCCTGCAATGTGAGAAGGCCTGGGTCTGGTCCCAGGGTCAGGAAGATCCTCTGGAGAAGGACATGGCAACCCATTCCAGTATTCTTGCCTGGGAAATCTCATGGACAGAGGAGCCTGGCAGCCTATAGTCCATGGGGTCACAAAGAGCGGGACACAACTGAGTGACTAACACGTTCACTTTTACATACTATAATTGTTTTAATTCTCATAACAATCTGTAATTTGGCACATTATTAAGATGTTGGGATAAATTCTGAGAGATTAAATTATTTGTTCCCAGTTCTATTCTTGATATGATTGCCAGATTAGAAAATTTTGGTCTATCACTGAACTGGTATATTTGAGTAGATTGTTTTAACTTAGATCATGAAAACTGTCACAGAGGGCCATCAGATTATTCTTTACCACCCCAGGCCTGCTGAACTTTAGTGGGAGAGAAATAATGATTATTATTGACCTATTTAAACCTTCTTTAAGTTGACGGAAATAATCATATTTATGTCAGAGGCTGTCAGTTACTCAGACTTGATCAAACTTCTCTAACTGGTTAAGAAGGCTGTTCTGTGGATGTAAGATGTAAGATTCTCTGTTCTGGTCTTTCATGGTGATTTCCAAGACTGGCATTGGACTCACTCAAAATGGTCCTGTCAGTAACTGAGAGCTAGTCCAGCTCTATGATTTCTTGATTAGTGTCTATACCAGTGTCATTATTTTTCTGGAGATGCACCTTTTTATGGGATCCTTTTTTTTTTTTTTAATTTTTTTTTTTTTTATTAATTAGTTGGAGGCTAATTACTTCACAACATTTCAGTGGGTTTTGTCATACATTGACATGAATCAGCCATGGAGTTACATGTATTCCCCATCCCGATCCCCCCTCCCACCTCCCTCTCCACCCGATTCCTCTGGGTCTTCCCAGTGCACCAGGCCCGAGCACTTGTCTCATGCATCCAGCCTGGGCTGGTGATCTGTTTCACCATAGATAATATACATGCTGTTCTTTCGAAACATCCCACCCTCACCTTCTCCCACAGAGTCCAAAAGTCTGTTCTGTACTTCTGTGTCTCTTTTTCTGTTTTGCATATAGGGTTATCATTACCATCTTTTTAAATTCCATATATATGCGTTAGTATGCTATAATGTTCTTTATCTTTCTGGCTTACTTCACTCTGTATAATGGGCTCTAGTATGGGATCCTTTTTATTTCCAATTAGTTCATGTATTTATGTTATTGCTAAATGAGATAAAGATCGATATCAATTCTATTCCTATTTTTCACTTTTATAGATATCTGAGGAATATTATTTACTGACAAGTAGATAGAAATGGAAGGAGTTTTGTGATGGAAATGTCACTCAGTTTAAAATCTTTTTGAGATACTTGACAAAAATCATATAATGATTAATCATCAAAAACATTTTTTAGGAACAGCTGTCAACTGATAAGTCCTTCAGTCAATCTACTTGAAGGCAAAGAATTGGCAACTCCTTGACTTATAATAGGATTTTTAAAAAATCTAGTTATTAGAGTCATTCATTTTCTCAACATTAACACCAGTATTTAAATCATCCATTTGTTTGACAGTTTAAGTTTCTTTCTCTTCAAAATTTGAATAATAGTTTGCCTATCTTTTAGGATTATTGTGTGATATACATGAATTATGTATTTATCATAGTAATAAGAATTTCTCAATAAGTGGTAGTGATTTCATGATATCCTGCCAATGCAGGAGATGTGGGTTCGATCCTTGGGTCAGGAAGATCCTCTGAAGAAGGAAATGGCAACCCGTTCCAGTATTCTTGCCTGGGAAATGCCATGGACAGAGGAGCCTGGTGGGCTATGGTCCATGGGGTTGCAAAAGAGTTGGACACAACTTAGCGACTGAGCACCCTTGCATTTCATAATGAGCTTGGGTCTGAAGTAAGTAGGCAGTCTTAACTAAGGATGAGTGGGGCACACCATTGGAATATTCAGGAACAATGACTAAACAGAAAAGACATAGCACTATCAATATTCTGGTACGTTTTTCATTTCAAAATAGATTTTCTTCCAGTGGAAACATCTCATCTGTTTGGGGAAAAGATTGGCAAAAACTAGGTTGTGTCAGGAGTCCAAACCATGGACTTTGGTTAAGTGAAAAGTCTAATCGCCAGCAGGAACAAAGTACAGAGAAGAGAATGAGTCAGAAACTCAGGTTTAGAGGTGGAACCAACATGGCAGTGTAGTGTGGGATGTGTAATGTGGGATGAACACAGAAGTGTGGTGTGAAAGTTTAAGGGTGGCTGTGGATGGGTCTGCAAAGCTAGGCTTCATCTTCTCCCTGCATACATGTGCACATGTGTAAACACATGATCTAGAGAAGGGCAGGCAAATGAGTATCATCTCTAGTTCTAATTCCTGTGTGTTGCTAGAGGCTTTGGAATGGTGAGAAGGGTTTTTAAGGCCAGATATCAGTTCATTAAAGATAAACATTCTGGTAGGTGAGGTTAGTTAGCATTCAAACATTCTTTGCATTCAAAGCATTATTTGTCATGCTGGGCCAATGGCAATAAAATGAATTCTGTTGATGGTGATCAACTGTTTATTGAACGCTGTGTCTTGCTCAGGATTGGTTCAATTCCCAGACAGGAAGGGTCTCAATAAAATAAAAGAGTTTCCTTAATTATGTTCTGGATTCCTTAAGCGAGAAGCAGTACAGTGTACAGAGTCATATACTTTTAAAATCTCTATCCAATCCACGGTTCCATGTGAAATACAAAGTCATCAGTGACTGTCATTGACTGTAACAGTTTCCCTGGAATGCCTCAGCAAGATACCAAAAACTAGGTGGCTTAGGAAACAGAGGTTTGTTTTCCTACAGTTCTTTCAGTTTCTTACACTTCTGAAGACGAAAACTCCAAAATCAAGCATTAGCAAGATTGGTTCCTTGTGAGGGCTGTGAGGGAGAATGTTGCACAACTCTGTCCTTGTGTGTGACAGTATCAGGCATCCCTTGGTTTGTGGATGGATTCTCCATGCATCTTCACACCATCTTCCTTCTGTTCAGGTCTCCCTCTATGTACAAATTTTCCCTTTTTGTTTGGACACAGTCACATGGGACTAGGGCCCACTCTAATGACCTCATCTTAACTTGATTATCTCCTCTATAAAAACCTATTTCCAAATAAGGTCATAGTCACAGGTGCTGAGAGATAGGAAGGACCTCAACATCTTTTTCAGGGCTATGTTGTTGTTGTTTAGTTGCTAAGCTGTGTCTGACTCTTTGCAACCCCATGGACTGCAGCACGCCAGGCTTCCCTGTCCTTCACCATCTCCCGGAGCTTGCTCAAACTCATGTTCATTGAGTCGGTGACGCAATCCATCCCTCTCATCCTCTATTTCCCCCTTCTCCTGCCCTCAATCTTTCCCAGCATCAGGGTTTTTCCAGTGAGTTGGCTCTTCTCATCAGGTGGCCAGAGTATTGGAGCTTTAGCATCAGCATCAGTCCTTCCACTGAATATTGAAGGTCGATTTCCTTTAGGATTGATTGGTTTGGTCTCCTTGCTGTCAACTCATAACACTCACTTATCCTCAAGTAAGAAGTAGGCAAATCTTAGACCCTTAAAAACACCCAAGGGTTTCCTTAGAAAGTAGAAAGACATTGAATAGGAAGCTTTTGTTTAAGCCCTACATTTTTCACTTACTGACTATAATACCCCTGGAAATAATTCAGAAGTTTTAATCTCAGTTTTCTTATCTGTATAGTAAAACGTCATAGTTTTGTTCAAAGCATTAAAATAAATGAAAAAATTGGTAATAATGATTTGTATAAACTGTGCTATACAGATACTATATGTAATTACAACTTTTATTAATGCATTAATTTTGTGCTGTCCCATTCCTAGATTATTCTAAGCACTAAATAAAACAAGTTGGAAGCTCTAAAGTAGCTAAATGACAAGTAGAAGCAGGGATCATTATCTGTATAATTAGTTCTTGAATTAGCAATGGATTTCATTATAAGCCTTAACATAGTTTAATAACTGTTTATCATAAACATAATTTAAAATACATTGCTTGTCTCACAGTTTCATGTATGGAATGATTTTCTTTATTAGTGTATAGAATATTGAGAGCCATACAACTTTAAAAATATTTGCAGATCTTTGGAAGAAAAACAGTGTTAAACACCTGTGGGGGAAAATATACTGCTTTAAAGAATACACATACACACACACACTTCTGGTGTTAAAACAATGTGGGTGTAAGAGTGTGCATGGTCAAGCTGGGCTCATAACAGCTATGACTTAAACTACTGCTGGCTAAGTGAATTTCTTCAGCCTTTTATTCTGCCTGCTTGCTAAAGGTTTTGGGGGCTGACAGATTGCTATTATGACCACTGCAGACATTGAAAAATGGCTTAGGAGAAACAGCCACTGCTAGGGAAAGACAAATAGCTCCCCAGGAGAGAGAGATTCATGCAAGAGGTCTTTAACACTTATTCAACTATTTGAACCTCAAATATGTGTAGACAGTTCAGTATCTGGCAGATTCAGTACAGAAGTTACCTTCTAATTTTTCCTATTTTTCCCTCTCTCTCCTCCTTCCTTCTACTGATTCTGACACAACTTCTCCCCTGCTTTACACATCAAATAGAATCAAAAAGAAAATGAGCACTGCCCATTGCCTAGTCTCTGTACAAGGTGACTTTATTAGTATGGTCTCTGTCCTTTATATGAGAAATAGTACAGATAGCTTTTGAATTGTGCTACTGGAGAAGACTCTTGAGGGTCCTGTAGACAGCAAAGAGATCAAACCAGTCAATCCTAAAGGAAATCAACCCTCAATATTCACTGGAATGACCAGTGCTGAAGCTAAAGCTCCCATACTTTGGCCTCCTGATGTGAAGAGATGACTCATTAGAAAAGACCCTGGTGCTGGGAAAGATTGAAGGCAGGAGGAGAAGGGGACGGCAGAGGATGAGACGGTTGGATGGCATCACCTACTCAATGGACATGAGTTTGAGCAGGCTCAGGGAGCTAGTGAAGGACAGTGGATCCTGGTGTGCTACAGTCCATGGGGTTGCAAAGAGTTGGACACGACTTAGCCACTGAACAGCCAGAGCAACAGTGAAGATCGCTCTATTCAAGACTAGAACATGTGAATAAGTGCCAACCGTATTTACTCACTGGCATTCAGTAGACATTTAATCGCTAAACACTGCTCTGACACTATCCTAAGTGCAGAGAGTAGGACTGGAAATAGACAAATACCCTTCATGGGCTTTTATGGTCTAGTGAGAAGGCTGTGGTTTTTCCAGTGGTCATGTGTGGATGTGAGAGTTGGACTGTGAAGAAAGCTGAGTGCCAAAATACTGATGCTTTTGAACTGTGGTGTTGGAGAAGACTCTTGAGAGTCCCTGGACTGCAAGGAGATCCAACCAGTCCATCCTAAAGGAGATCAGTCCTGGGTGTTCATTGGAAAGACTGATGCTGAAGCTGAAACTCCAGTACTTTGGTCACCTCATGCAAAATGTTGACTCATTGGAAAAGACCCTGATGCTGGGAGGGATTGGGGGCAGGAGGAGAAGAGGACGACAGAGGATGAGATGGTTGGATGGCATCACTGACTCGATGGACATGAGTTTGAGTAAACTCCTGGAGTTGGTGATGGACAGGGAGGCCTGGCCTGCTGTGATTTATGGGGTCACAAAGAGTTGGACACGACTGAGCCACTGAACTGAGATGGTACACTTAGCAGACAATTGTGATATGTTGTTCAGATTGCAATGATTGGGCACATAAAGGGTCTGTGGGAGTATAATAGAGGGTTACCGTCTCTAGATTGGAGATGGGTGTGATGAAGGGTAAGAAAGATTTCCTGAGAAAGGATTTTCACTTTTCCCATGATTTGAAAGTGTGAGCATGGCAAATTTTATTATCTTCCTCATTATAAGGAGGAGAGGAGCATTCAGTTTGAAGCTGCTGCTGAGAAGACATATTAAGTCTTAATTTAGCTAATTTGGACATATTCTTGACTGCAACTTGGCTCTTTCAATCCGTTTGCCTTAGCAGCCAAGTCAAGGCCCAGCTTGTGTGTAGGAAATACCAGTATTCTGAACCACTAAGATATTTGCAGAGTTGTACTTCACTCGTCTCGAGCTTCCACCTGAGAAAAGTCTCTCAACAGCGAGTCTGACACACCCACATTAATTCCATGCCTCAGAAGTACCTAGGACATAAAGTCGTGAGGCCGTTCATCCGTTCATCTATTTAAACATAAGAAAAATCAATAAAGGTGGCAAGAAATATTGGCCCTCAGAAATCCCAAATCCCACAATGTGTCTTGATCCTACATGGATTTAAGCCTCATGTGACTCACCATTCCTGAATAAAAAATTGTTTTCACAGCAGAGGCTTTTGTCACCAAAAATACCACAGAAAAGTCAATTGAACCTCTTCTTTTGCTGGGAGGAGCCCTCGTTTGGGGTTGTCAACACCAGGTCCACCTCTCTTCAGCCATAATCTGTGTTGTATATGCCAGCAATGTTGTGGCACCCTAATTATGGCTTCCCTTATAGTTCCCTTACAGAGAACTACTGTAATATTATACTGTGCTAGTTCAATGAGGTAAGCCTCAAGTGGTTTTCCCTGCAGTAAAGGATTATTTGTAGTAACTTTCCTTGTCTAGAACTACTTGGGAACAGAGTAGGGAGATATCTCATTTAAAAGAAGTCACAGTGGCCAGAGTAAATCCACTCATGTTTTCCTTACTCATTGAGAATACCACTTTTGTATTAATACACACTTTTCTAAAAACAGGCATATGTATTTGGCCTTTCAATTAATTTTCTTTGATTTATTCTTAATAGTAGCTCATTGTTTTAAATATTGTAATTCTGTAGTGTGTATAATACATTTTCAAATTTCCAATACATTCAAGTTTTTTAAAAGGGAATATATCAATTTATACTCTCATGGTAGGTTGTAAAAAGTCCTGTTTCTCTACATCTTCCGCAGTAATTGAAATGATCAGTTTTTTTGGTTATTGTCAATGTGATAGCTGAAAAATAGCACTCACTGTTTTAATTTGAATGTGCTCAATTACTAATGAGGCTGAAAAGCTTTTTTATCTGTTTATTTTTAGTTCAGATTTCATCTTCTATGATTTGTCTTTTATGTTCTGGCTTTAAAAAATAATTTTATCTCATTTGCTTTTAGAGGAATCGGGTGGAGAGGGAGGTGGGAGGGGGAATCGGGATGGGGAATACGTGTAAATCCATGGCTGATTCATATCAATGTATGACAAAACCCACTGAAATGTTGTGAAGTAATTAGCCTCCAACTAATAAAAAAAAAAAAAAAAGAATTACTTTATATATATATACTATCTACAATGATTTCTTTTAAAAATATTGTAAATATCATCTTCCAATGTCTTGATTTCCTTTTAATTATGTGTATGAACTTTCTCTGAGGATGGGAGTTTTTAGTTTTAACGTGGTCAAATTCAGGAGTCTTAATATATATGCATTTTGTGTCTTGTTTAATTATTCCTTCCCAAAGACATTCTCCTAAATTTTCTTATAATTTTAAAGCTTTGGGTTTTTGTCCAGGTCTTTATTTTTGTTGGACTTCCCAGGTGGCACTAGTGGTAAAGAACCCACCTGTCAATGCAGGAGACAAAAAACATGTGGTTTGATCCCTGGGTCGGGAAGATCTTCTGGAGAAGGAAATGGTAACCCACTCTAGTATTCTTGCCTGGAGAATTCCAGGGACAGAGGAGTGTGGTGGGCTACAGTCCACAGGGTCGCAAAGAGTTGGACACGGCTGAGCAACTAACACTTATTTTTGTTATGGTTCACGGCTGAATATATTATAAATATGAAAATGTTCATATTTTATGACCTAACAACTCTCCTTATAGGAATAAACTCTAATGAAACCTTTGTACATATCCAGAAAAAATTGTGGACTCGATGTTTTAAATAAAGCATAGTTTTTAACAGGCAAGAGGACAACTTGAAAGTTAAATGGAATGAAAAATGATGTGTGGTAAATTCATGTGGTGGCATAGTATACAGACATTATAAGGGAAACATCAATGAAGATAGCGTTCAGATTTTTAAAAATGGGTAAAAGTATCAGAAGGTTACAGAAGAGCATGCTGTGTATGATAATTTTATATTAATGTTTAATGTATGTACTGTGCTTAGTCACTCCGTTGTGTCCGACTCTTTTTGAGCCCATGGACTGTAGCCCACCAAGCTCCTCTGTCCATGGGTTTTCTCCAGGCAAGAAAACTAGAGTGGGTTTTGCCATGCCCTCTTAAAGGGGATCTTCCCAACCCAGGGATCAAACCCAGGTCTCCTGCATTGCAGGTGGAATCTTTACCATCTGAGCCACCAGTTTAATATCATATGTAAAAACAACATTATATACTCCTTTATGGTTATATATTAACATAAAAATATTTTTAAATGGCATGGAAAACTACCTGTGAAATTCATGATGGTAAAGACATGAATGTAAGCATCAAAAAGCTTAATGAACCTCAAGTAGGATAAAAAGGAGGAGACCCACACTGACGTACATATAACCAACCTGTTAAAAGCCCAAGACGGAGAGAATCTTGAAAGCAGGAAGAGAAAAGTGTTTCCTCACATGTAAGATTTCTCAGTAAGAAAAATAGCATATTTTGCATTGGGAACTTTGGAGACCAGAAGGCAATGGGTGGGTGGGTATATTCAAAGTACTGAAAGAAAGATCTGTCAACAAAGAATCCCAAATCTGGCAAAACTGTCCTTTAAAGTGAGGGAAAAATTAAGACGTTTGCAGATAAATGGAAGCTGATTATGTGTTCATTACCACTAGATCTGTCCTGCGAGAAATAATAAAAGGAGTCCTACAAGTTGAAATGAAAAGGCAAGACAGTAACTCAAAGCTGTATGAAGAAATAAAGAGCTCAGTGAAATTAAATGCAAGAGCATTTATAAAAACTTGTGGTACTATAACTTTTGTTTGTTAACTATACTTTTTTATTTTTTACATGATTTAAGAGACTAATGTGTTTAAAAATTAGTCTAAAAGTTAGCATTATTGTAACTTTGGTTTGTAACTCTGCATTTTCTTCTCTACATATTATAGAGATTAATGCACAAAAAGTATTAGTTTATGTTTTTAGATTCATGACATATAAGGATGTAATTTTCTGAAATCAGTAATGGAAAGGGGGTTCGGGATACAGCTGTATAGGAGCACAGTTTTGTATGTTGTCAAAGTTAAGCTGGTATAAGTTCAAATTAGAATATTATAACGTTAGGATGTTAAGTGTATTCTCCACGGTAACCATAGAGAAAATAGAATGCACACAAAAAGAAATGAGGATTAAAATGTTTTACTGCAGAAAACATAAAAACCAGCTAAACAGGAAAGATGGCATAAGTGATAAAGAATCTGTGTGCCAATACAGGAGACACAAGAGACATGGGTTTGATCCCTGGGTAAGGAAGATCCCCTGGAGGAGGAAATGGCAACTTGTTCCAGTCTTCTTGCCTGGAAAATTCCATGGACAGAGGAGCCTGGCAGGCTGCAGTCTGTTGAGTGGCAGAGTCGGAAGAGACTGAGCACACAAATAAGAAAGAAAGTAGTAATGCAGGGAATGAGGGACAAAAAGCTGTAAGCCATACTGGCAACAAAGTGGCGGAAGTTTTTTCTTATCAAAGTTACTTTAAATGTAAATAGATTAAACTTTCCAAAGACAAAGATTGATAAAATGGATAAAATTACATGGCCCAACTATATGCTGTCTATAAGAGATTCACTTTAGATCTGAAGACATAAATAGGTTGAAAGTGAGAGGATGAAAACACATATTTCATGCAAATAGTAACGGATGGATATATTAATATCAGGCAAAATAGGATTTAAATCAAAAGCCTGTTAAATAGAAAGATTACAGGGGGAAAAGGAAGACATTATATACAAACACAAGTTTCAATACAGCAAGAAAATATAACAATTATAGATATTTATGCACAAAAACCCCCAGACCATCCAAACATATGAAGCAAAAATGGACAAAATCGAACAGAGAAATGGACAGTTCTACAGTAACTGTTGGAAATTTCAATACCTCACTCTCAATGAAGGATAGAACAACCAAATAGAAGACAGAAGTAAGGAATTATAGGACTTAACAACATAAACCCATTAGATCTAACTTTCAAGGAACATTCAATCCGACACTCTACCCAACCCAACAACAAGAAAATGTACATTCTTCCTAAGTGTACATGGACATATTCAAGAGAGACCATTTGTTACGCCACAGATTGTCTCACTATATTTTAAAAACACAGATTTAATACAAAGTATCTTCTCTGACTTGCAACAGGATAAAATTAGGTTTCAATAATGGAAGGAAAACTGGAAAATCCACACATTTGTGGAAATACACTGAAAAAAAAGAAAAAGTGAAAGTCTCTCAGTGATGTCCGACTCTTTGTAACCCTGTGGACTGCAGCCCACAGGTCCTCTGTCCACGGAATTCTCCAGGCAAGAGTACTGGAGTGGGTTGCCATTTCCTTCTCTGGGGGATCTTCCCGACCCAGGGATGGAACCCAGGTCTCCCACATTGCAGGCAGACTCTTTACTGTCTGAGCACAGTTTTAATAGCCAATTGATGAAGAAAAAAATCACAAGAGAAACTAGGAAATATCTTGAGACAAGTGAAGCAAAAATATACCAAAAGTTAGGGGACACTGTGAAAACAGTGCTTAGTGGAGGGGTGGGGGGATTTATAGTTGTGAATCCCTGCCTTAAAAACGAAGAGAGATCTGAAATCAACACCTGACAGCCTGACTTTACAACTTAAGGAAATAGAACAAACTAGAAGAAGGAAGGACCTATTAATACAAATTAAAGAAGAGATTAAAGATTAGATGAAAGGAGATACAAATGAAATATAGGGTAGGAAAACAATAGAGAAAATCAATGACACTGAAAAATCAGTTCTTCAAAAAGATCAACAAAATTGATAGCTAGCAGCATAGACTAAGGGGGGAAAAAGGTCTCTAATTATTAAAATCAGAAATGAAAGTAGGGGCCAGCAGCTAGGTTTGTGCCGGTCGCATGGGCCTGTGATCTTTCTCAAGCTTGACTGCCCGGCGCTGAGCCACGGTGCCGGTGTTGACCTTGCCTCTGCTGCTTCTGTTGCTTCTGCTCATTCTGGCCCTCTTGCACATCTCAAGCCTTCTGCCCTGAGTCCTTGGCACTTGGTCTTTTAGGCATGTAATTGATGCAGTGTGGAGGACAGTAGCATCTGAAGGTTTATTCTTGGATGCGGTTGAGGGTGCTGCGTGTGAGAGCAGTGTGATGGTGCTGTAGGTTTTGGGGGAAGTTCTGATGACTTTTGAAAATTCTGAAGATGGGACATACTGCTGCTGTTTTATGTACATGTGGTATAAAATTCAAAACACATGGTCAGCTAGGAGATTTGCCAATTCCTCGAGCTGGGCATATGTTGATGATGCTCTGGGGCCAGCCTTGGTCACTGGGGATGGTGATATATTAAGTGTTTTCTACCAAGCTGAAGAATATATGAGATGACCTATTCATTACTTGCTAAAAAAGTGATTTCAAGAATCCAGGTTATAAAGTAGGCAGCCCAACACCTTCCAGGGTAAAAGCTGGGAGATGGATATTCTGTGCCTGCTCCATCACCACTGAGCCTTGGGGCGGTGGATACAATGAGTACTCACGTAACAACTGCTTCATTGTTTGCTATAGCCATGTTGGATTTGTGGAATGTAAATCTCATTGAATTCCAGACCTAGGTGACTGGGGTTCCTGTCCTTTGGGTGGCAGTGTTAAATGTTGGGGCACTAGATGTGTGGTCTAAACCCTTCACAAGAAACCACCCAATAAGAAGGGCTCTGCAGACAGGGAATCTACAAAAGTGACCTTCAGTCATAAAGGTAGGTGATTTTGGAGACTAGGTCCCATGACCTGCCACCTGCCATTTGGAGACTCAGGAAAGTCAGTGGTGTCATTTGTCTGAATGTGAATTTGAAGGCACAAGAATAAGGGGAACCAACAGTTTAAATCCTATTCCCAGGGCCAGAGAAGATGTAATAAGATATCCTAAATCAAGTAGGGAGTCAGGAAGCAAAAGGGCCATTATATCATTTCTATGTATCATTTATCTCTCTCTATAAAAAGTAGTGGGCTATATAATTACTTTTTCATTATTTTTTCATAATAGGTCCTATAAATTTGGCCAAGTAAGCACATCCTCACTTCATAGACCAAAATATCCTGCCAGTACTCCTAAAATAGTCACATCAAGACCTAAATGTTGTTATAATAAATGTGTCTGTGGGAAGAGTGGGTGACTGATAGGGGAATTTTCCTGTATTCTCATGATGGAGTAAATGTGGCAAGGTTATTTTTTCTTTGTTTTTCTATTTTAAAGATTTTTTTGCTGTGGACCATTTTTAAAGTCTTTATTGTTTTTGTTACAATATTGTTTTGGTTTTATGTTTTGGTTTTTTGGCCATGGGGCATGTGAGATCTTAGCTCCCCAACTAGGGATTGAACCCACACCCCCTGCATTGGAAGGCAAAGCTTAAACCACTGGACAATCAGGGAAGTCCCTATGTGGCAATGTTTTAAAAGCTATATAAATTAAGATGCATGTTCTGATCAAAACCATTCCCAACTATGAATCATGAGAGGGGCACATACACCCCCTCAGTGCAGAGATAGAGCACCTGAGGAGGCAGAGAGGTGAATTAGCTCTGCAGTGAAATCCTTCAAGTCAGGGATAAAATCTGAGATTGCAGTCCAAGAAGTTCCCATAAAAAATTCCTACAATGCTCAAAACATATTTGACACCAACTAAATTACATAATTTCATAATTTGTACAGTAAGAAGACAAGCAATGACATACTTTATGTATGCCTTGGAAAGGGGTGTCCATCACACATATTCAATACTATTATAGCTTGAATCAGGGGGCTTCCCTGGTGGCTCAGACGGTAAAGCGTCTGCCTGTAGTGCGGGAGACCTAGGTTCAATCCCTGGGTTGGAGCCTGGTGCACTGGGAAGACCCAGAGGAATCGGGTGGAGAGGGAGGTGGGAGGGGGGATCGGGATGGGGAATACGTGTAAATCTATGGCTGATTCATATCAATGTATGACAAAACCCACTGAAATGTTGTGAAGTAATTAGCCTCCAACTAATAAAAGAAAAAAAAAAAATCCCTGGGTTGGGAAGATCCCCTGGAGAAGGAAATGACAACCCACTCCAGTATTCTTGCCTGGAAAATTCCATGGACTGAGGAGCCTGGTAGGCTACAGTTCATGGGGGTTGCAAAAAGTCGGACACGACTAAGCAACTTCGCAGACAGATAGCTTGAATCTGTGTTATTCAAGATAGTCAAGTAGGAGCTATTAATAACCTTTTATCATATGAAAGGATATTGGCCAGTTCAGGAATTCAGATGCCTTTGCTTAATATTACCAGTGTAATTTCTTTTTGTTGAAGATTTTGTAAAGAAAGCAGGATAATGTGAAAGAAATAGAACCCACAGAATGAACAGTGCCTGTTAAACAGGAAACAAATATTTTATGATGTATCGTGATGTGGACTGCTCTTCACTTCCAGACTGCTGTTCATTTCCTTCATACCAGGATTCAAGGGACCCTCTATTTTTATGCAAATTACAATATAGTCACTACTTTGATCCTACTTTTCAGAGCTTTACTCCATTGCAATCTAATTCCGTGGTAATCATCAATGTTTCTCATCGAGTACATCTAGCTTTCCTCCATTGAGACACATGATAGAATTGTACTTCCTGACTCTTGTGGTTAGTAGGTGAGAGAGTCATTTCCTAGGCAGGTTGATAAGAAGTCTAGGGGTACCCAAGGAGAGAGGGGTCTGGAATTCTCAAGGAGGAAGAAAGGACAAACATTTTTTTTTCCTCTACATTCCTTAGGATTATATAACAATAATGTATCCTGCCTGAGGACAGTCTCTGGATTAAACCTTCTGGCTAATTCTGTTATCTTGAAATGTAAAGTATGGGAGTAGGTCTGGTGAGGTCTTTACAACCTCCAGACATTCTTTGGATTCATTGGAGAGTATATAACTCCACTGCTAACACTAGCAAGGAGGCACTCTTTCTGCCCCCTTGTGATGCCTATGTCAGAAGCTTTCTCTATCTCCTTTATACTTTAATAAAACTTTATTACACAAAAGCTCTGAGCAATCAAGCCTCGTCTCTGGCCCCGGATTGAATTCTTCTCCTCCGGAGGCCAAGAACCCTGGCGTCTTTGCGTGATTCAGCAACAACCTTTCATAGGGACATTATGACTTTAAAGGGACAGCGTGGTCAATTCTGACAATGGAGGAGAAGTGACATGTGCCACTTCCAGGAGGAATTTCTGATTTCCTGTAAGGAATTTTACAGAGTGCTCTTTTCCCTTTGGGCTGGCCACTGGATTGGCAACATTCAAGATGGTGATTTTTCCATCAGACTGTGTCTCTCAGTGAGGAAAGAGTCCCCTTCCAGACCCATGATGAATATGTAGTGTGAGAAATGAGTCTTCATTTAAAGCTATTAAGGATTGGGAGATTGTTGCTGTGGCATCATCTAGCCTTTATTGACGGGTATCCATGCGTGCATGTGTGCTAAGTCGCTTCAGTCGTGTCCGACTGTGCGACCCTATGGACTGTAGCCCCCAGGCCCCTCTGACCATGGGATTCTCCAGTCAAGAATACTGGAGTGGATTTCCATGCCCTATTCCAGGGGATCTTCCCAACCCAGGGATCGAACCTGCATCTCTTACATCTCCTACATTTGCAGGTAGGTCCTTCTCCACTAGTGCCAGCTGGGAAGCCTGACTGATACCCATGCAGTGTGATATTTCATGCTGCTAGATACGGTGTCTCATCATAAAGGTCATGTCATGTGCATGCGTGCACAATCACTAAGTCGTGTTCAACTCTTTGTGACCCCATGGACTGTAGTCTGCCAAGTTCCTCTGTCTCTGGGATTTTCCCAGCAAGAATACTGATGTGGGTTGCCATTTCCTCCTCCAGGGGATCCTGCTGATCTTGGGATCAAAGCCAAGTCTCCTGCATTGCAGGCAAATTCTTTACCACTGAGCCACCTGGGAAGCCCCAGAGAGGTCACATGTATATACTAATTATGAAGTGATCTCAGTCTCTGCTGTTCTCCTTTCAAGTTCAGCTTTTAAAGAACAGAAAACTTCTGCTCAGACATAGCAACCTACCAAGGGAATTTATTGCTCAAGGATTTTAGTTACTACTTATCATCACATAGATGTATCAGTTTGGTTCAGTTGCTCAGCCATGTCCAACTCTTTGCAACCCCGTGGACTGCAGCACACCAGGCTTCCCTGTCCATCCCCAACTCTTGGAGCTTGCTCAAACTCATGTCCATTGAATCAATTTCATCCTCTCTCATCCCCTTCTCCTCCTGCCTTCAGTCTTTCCCACCATTGGGGTCTTTTCCAAGGAGTCAGTTCTTCGTATCGGGTGGCCAAAGTATTGAAGCTTCAGCATCAGTCCTTTCAATGAATATTCAGGACTCATTTCCTTTAGGATGGACTGGTTGGATCTCCTTGCAGTCCAAGGGACTCTCAAGAGTCTTCTCCAACACCGCAGTTTAAAAGCCTAAGTTCTTTGGCACTCAGCTTTCTTTATGATCCAACTCTCACATCCATCTGTACATGACTACTGGAAAAACCATAGCTTTGACCAGACGGACCTTTGTTGGCAAAGTAATGTCTCCGCTTTTTAATATGCTGTCTAGTTTGGTCATAGCTTTTCTTCCGAGGATCAAGTGTCTTTTAATTTCATGGCTCTAGTCACCATCTGCAGTGATTTTGGAGCCTAAGAAAATAAAGTCTGTCACTGTTCTCATTGTTTCTGCATCTATTTGCCATGAACTGATGGGACCAAATGCCGTGATCTTAGTTATCTGAATGTTGAGTTTTAAGCCAGCTTTTTTGCTGTATGCATAGATGTATACAGATGCACAAAAGGCTAGCTATATGAGTGAGAATGTATATTGCTCTCTAAAATAACACTTTCTTAAAATCCCACAGCTTTGATTGTGAATGTTTTATAGCCCTTGCTGTTATGCAAGTGATAAATGGAAAATGTTTGGATTGAGTATTTTCTGGGAGATGCTTCCATCCCTTGGAAGTCTTTCATCTGTTATTGTTGCTCACATGAATAAGTGAACTTTGGTTGTAGTTGCTGGTTGTGGCTGTTTTATATCAATAAAAAAGTGAATTACATACATACATAATGTAGTCTGAACAATATTGAAAGGAATTTTAAGACCATACTGTCTTCTTTGCCTGTGTAAAATCTAGCAATTATCTCTTACAAACATCCCCAAAGCACTGAAAAAAATCATTATATATATTCGTGGCATACGTAATAGTGATATCATTGAGGTACTAGAGTGATTGCCTCTGTTGGGAGGAAAAGTCTTGGATCCCACAGAGCTGATGCTTCTATCAAATATGACCTTGATAGAGAAGAAACAAGGGTGCAGTGACTACTTCACAGAGTTACAAACAGTCACAGTAAATGGAAAGAAAAGGGGCTATGGTTTGTAAGGGGAAGGAAGAAAGATCAATGCTGCCTACATATATTACATAATTTCATGGAATAATTTCTAATAAAAAAATCTTTTGGAAATTTCATTTATGTAATAACAAGTGAAAATGAAATATGAACCCCAACAGAACCAAAAGGATATAGATAGGTATAGATATAAAAATCTAGATTATTGATATGTAAGAGGAGATTTTGGGGGGAAATTTTGCTTATACAATCACAGAGGCACCAGATATGCTATGATGTGGCCCTGCCATTTACAAGCTGAAGAATCAGGAAAGTTGTGATTTGATTCAGTCCAAGTTCAAGGGCCTAAAAACCAGGGGAGATGATGATATAGCTCCCAGTCTGAGGCCTGAGAAAGCCTGAATGCCTGAGAAGGGAGGGGAGTACATTGCCAGCTATTGGTGTAAATTCCAGAATCCAAAGGCCTGAAATCAACAAGGAGTTCCCGTGAAGGGGGACAGGAGAAGATGGATGTCCCAGCTCCAGAAGAATGAGCATATATTTTTCCTCTGCCTTTTTGTTCAAGTCCTTAATGAACTTGATGATGCCTGTCTGCATTATTTAGGGTAGATTTTCTTTACTCACTTTTGTAGATTCAAGCACCAATTGCTTCTAGAAATGCCCTCACAGACCTCCAGAAGTCACATTTTGCCAACTGTCTGGGCATTCCTTAGCCCAGTCAAGTTGACATAAAATTAACCATCCTAAACACCATCCTTGAAATGCTGATCATGACATCCCCTCCTATGGGGGCTGCTAGTTTTTCTTCTCTTGGTAGCAATGTTAGTGTCTCTTCCATTGTTTTCTGCAACAGCAAAATTATATCGTCAGCTGCTTGCAGTCTCAATTAACGGCTCTCATGCTTTTCATACAAGAAATTTGTTCACATGCCTCCTAGCTAGAACACAGTGGGTTTTTCCACAATTATTAAGAATTATGGCTATGATTCCTGGAGTGTTTCTAAGTTTTCCCCAGTCCATTTGAGAATTAATGATTTTTCATATACTAGCATCTTCTATTTTATTTCCAATTGTTTACCATAATGAATCAAATGGCCTACTCTTTGGCAAAAGACTGACCTTTAGTGGTGACCAAATGTTTCTCTACAAGGAGATTTATGGGGGAAAAAATCTGATAAATTCCACCAAATAATTTTTCTTTTAATTATATAATTCACAACTACCCCATTTTGGGGATAGTGTTTTATTTATGCAGTTATTTTGTTTGGAATACATCATGTAATGTATTATATAAAGAGATTAATAATAATTTGGGCAAGTAATAAAGTTAAAATTTTTGTCTCCTTTATTTTTGAGTATTTAAAAGCTAGGAGGATTCTACAATGACTGATTCTTAGGTTATTAGGGTCTGTGTGGAAACTTTTGGTATCTTCTAATCCATCTCCTTCATGTAGTTAATATCTGGTATTTTTTTCCCACTGACATATGTTTGCATTTTCCCTTCTAATAGCACCTGCACTTCTTTGAATTGTATTTGTGAGCATGTGACTCAGTCAAGCCAAAGTTTCCGGGTCTCATCTTGGTCATGGTTGTTGGTTCAGGAGCTGATGTGGGTTCAAGTTGGGTGAGTGAAAGCTTAGGATTGCCAGCTCTAGGCCCTTTGCTGAAACTACTGAGGAATGTTCTCTCGTTCCACTATTGATACCCAGCAGGTAGAATAGCAGCTGAAGTTTCCAAAGACCCCTTTTATATCCCGTTGAGAAGGGCCTCTCTGAAAAGGAAGTTCATACGTAGGACGCTGAGTGAAGGGTGAAGAGAGACAGTCAGTAGCGTCCTGCTTAAGCACCTAGATTCAGCCTTTCCTGCAGTATGTGATCTAGAAATTTTGATTATGTGAGATAATGCAATTTTTAGAATCTAAAATACTTTGAATTGAGTCTCTATAACTTACAAACACAATGAGCCCAATTTATATACTTTATTATGTATACAAAGAAACTATGACCCAGAAAAGTACTGTGATATGCTTTAAATTCACAACCCTGAATCAGAATCTGAATCCTGTCAATCCAGAGCCTTTCCATTCACACCCTTCCTCTTTAGAAGGGGACTGTTAGAGCCCCAGTGTGGGGAGCTGACAATTTTCCATCATGTTCTATGTTTATTTCCCATCACTGACTATATTAGCCTCTTTGTGTCACACGCAGAATTAAGTTCCCAATCATTCATGCTTCTGATATAGAAGGCAATAGACTGACAGATTCAGAAGGAATAAAAAGATGTCTTTTATTTCTGGATATTTGTCTTGTCAGAAATAAATAAGGCTGAGCTTTGATAAGGTGCCTTGTAAATAATTTTTAGATGGAATATACAGAACACTCACTTTGCCAAAGCTATGGCAGCTATTATAAATTGAGAGGGTGTGCTTTCTCTTATCTGAATGAATTTGAAAAGTTGAATATTTAATCTTTCTTCCAATATGAAGACTTTCAAAACTCCCCCTTCAATTCCAAAGTAAGGGCATTCTGTGCCTTATTTTGATGGGACTCTTACCACTACATTGAATGGCCTAATTCTAAATTTAGGAGAACATAAGATATTGCCCTCCGGGTAAAAGACATAGGAGGCCCAGCTCAAGCAATTCTTTAGTTTCCCCACATGGCCATGTAACTATATAGATATTTAGTAGTCTCAGTCAACCCTCAGGCCAACTCAGGAAAAAAAAATCACTCTTTGGTGCTTTAAAAACTGGTCTTGACTTAAAGATATTGTTGTTTAGTTGCTAAGTCATGTCTAACTCTTTATTTCCCCATGGACTGCAGTATGCCAGACTCCTCTATCCATAGGATTTCCCAGGCAAAAATACTAGAGTGAGTTGCCATTCCCTTCTCCATGACTTGGAGAGAAGTTTTGCTGAAGATTCTTGTTGCTGCATTTCTGATCTGTCAGAATACTTGGGAGGGGGGCACTCATAATATTACAGTGGATTTGTGTTATTTTGCTGGTAAACAAAGTTTGCTCAGAAATGCGGTGTGATATTTCCTGCTGTCTTTCTGCCTTTATGGAACCATAGTCTTAAAGGGGGCATCAAGATGACACCAGTGTGAAAAGAACAAATTGCCTGTGGACCCAGCAAAAGTGCAGCAAGCCAGAGAAAAACAAAAGTGAGCAAGAATAAAGAAAACCAAAACAGAAAACCAAAATGACTAAAAACCCCAGGCAGCTAAAAACAAACAAATGTACAATACAAAATTTCCAATTTTAAGAATTTCTGTTTCCCATCCCATGAGTGGATTGATGGAAGACAGAGAAGATTTTCATTATAAGAATTTTTCTTTTACATTTGTGAATAAGACTTCTGTTGTTATTTCAAATGCCATTCACATGCTGTTCGAGATTGATACTCTGCTTACTACTAAGTTTTTTAAAGCAGGGCCGGGGCTGTTCTCTTTTGATAGAATTTTTTTTTTTATCGGGGTGGTTTCTTTCTTTGTGGACTAATACATAAATCTTGTCTTCTAAATTTGATGTGACACTTGATAGCTAACAGTTGGCTGGTGAGAGTTACCTGGGAAGGGAGTTGGTCTGTCATTCAGATTAGCTGGTTGCAGGTGTGGAAGGCAGATGCAGACCTAGCCACATTGCAGGCAGATGTGGTAATCTGTTGACCTGAGGGCTACAGTTTAGGAGATCAAAAGATACTCTAAATCCACAAATGGAACTCAGCTTTTCAGCAGCTCCTTCACATTTCTCCTGTTTCTGCATTCTTACCCTCTTCCCACTAACATTTGGAATAAGAGTGCAGTAGCTTTAAGAGGAACCTAGTCCCATTTGAACTCTGCAGAACTAGGGAAAAAAGAGTGGTTCTATCGATTTTAGAGTCTTGGAGTCATGGAAATAAGTGTCCCTGGGTTGGACATTTTCTCTGAGATCACTCAGTAGGAGGGTGGAATTCAGAGTAGTTTACATTCATTAAACCCAGTTACTTGGTTAGAGATGGAGAACTGTTGAAATGTGTATATGTGTGTGTGTGACAGAGAGAAAGAGAATTTGTGTTTAATGACATGCAGTGAAGGAATTTTGAGATGGGACACCACCAGGCCGCTTAAAATACAGGTTCAATGGTACCCAGTCAGCCCAAATACTTGTGAGAAGCATTTGTTTTTCTTTAGAAAGTTCATGATGGTTCTCTAAAACATGAAATCACTCTGAAAAGGTATGAGTGAGTGAGTGCTAGGTCATGTCCGACTCTTTGTGACCCCATGGACTGTAGCCCACCAGGCTCCTTTGTCTCTGGGATTCTCCAGGCAAGAATAGTGAGTGGGTCACCATTTCCTACTCCAGGGGATCTTCCTGACCAAGGGATCGAGCCCAACATCTCCTATGTTGGCAGGCGGATTCTTTACCACTGAGCTACCTGGGAAGCCACTGAAAAGTTATTGTTGTTCAGTTGCTTAGTTGTGTCCAACTCTTTGTGACCCCATGGACTGCAGCATGCCAGGCTTCCCTGTCCATCACTGTCTCCTGGAGTTTGCTCAAATTTATGTCCGTTGAAAAGGTATTGATATTCCTAATTAAAGAGCTAGGAGACTGATGTTACAGAAAGGTTCAGAAACATCTTTATCACTGATTGCCTCGATGGATAAGCCATGTCAGAAACTTCACTCGTATCCAAAGAATTATCTTTTATACTTTGGCCCTTTGGAAAGAGCAGACCCTAAAAAACACAACCCCAAGCCTCAAACAGGACAGACAGAGGGAAATGTTTCTGAGATCTCTGAGCAAGGAATAGCATGGACCAGTCTTACGATGCCTGCCAAGTAGATTTGCTCAGTGTGACACATCACTTTCCCAGGAAAATGTTGAGCTAAGAGATGCTTTGGAGAGTGCAGGAGGCAAAGTCTGTGGCTTACAATGAAATCAGTTGATCATTCAGGCTCTAAAGGTTTAATGAGATCTTTCAGATGCCTTTCTTTGCTTTGGGCACAGTGTTGCTGAAAATTATCTTCAGCTGTTTGCTGATAGATGCAGGTCTTTGTTATTTTGTGTAGCTGGCATCATGGCAAATTGGGAAACTGAATTGCTCTAGTAATTTAACATTTTGGCCAACAGTTAGACACCTGCTTTCTCCTGCCATTAGCATCATCTCTCTTTCTCTTTGGGTCTCTCTGCCAGCCAGCCCTCTATCTTCTCTTTTTCGTCAAGTTTTCTCTCAAGATGTCCATAAGGAACTAGAACTTTGGAAGGACAAAGTTTACTCAATTTGACAAGAGGACACCTTGGCAAAAATATAGGTTCCGTATTTTGTAGCTGTTTCAGAGTCCAATTATAGACCAAGGAAAAGGAATAGATGAAACAGAAGTGCTCAGCAATGGAACATGCTAACCTTGATGATTGTGAGTTCTCCTGCTCCTGGAAGTTTAAAGACAGTAAGTGGAGCTTAGCGGTGGACAGCATAGATTTGGGAGACAGACTGCCCTGATTTGAAACCCTGGCTCCACCCCATGACAGCTGTTCACCTCAGGAAGCTTAATGCTCATTTGTAAAACGGGGACATTAATACCTATCTCACAATGTGAGTGTTAAAATACAGTAAATACAGGTCCTGATAAAGTGACACACAGTAGGAACTGTATGTAATTGTAGAAACTGTATGTAACTGTAGGAAGAGTCTGGCTTAAACAGTCAAACATATTTCAGTGCATATTCTGCTGTTCTTTTAGGAATCTGCCTGCAATACAGGAGATGCAGGAGACGGGGGTTTGATCCCTGGGTCGGGAAGATCCCCTGGAGGAGGAAATGGCAATCCACTCCAGTATTCTAGCTTGAAAAGTCCCATGGACAGAGGAGCCTGGTGGGCTACAGTCCATGGGGTTGCAAAGAGTCAGACACAGCTGAGCATAGAGCATAGGCATATATCTTTCTTGTATTGATTTTCATCATTCTATCTCAAGAGTTTCCTCTAAGAACCTGTGGTAGTACCGTCTCATTACTTGGCTAATCACTGTTTTTTGTTTTTCTTTTCTTTTGGTAGGAGTTAGCCACTTAAACTCTGAGAGTTAGAAAGTGTCAAGAACTGAGTGAGGTAGTACTGTGGAGTTTTATACACACCACCCCAATTCTGCCATTAATATTTTACTAAACTCGCTTCATCACATATCTATTTATCCATCAATTTTGACACATTATAATGTAAGTTACAGATATTAGTACATTTTATCCCTAAATATGTTGGTTTCCCTGATAGCTCAGCTGGTGAAGAATCTGCCTGCAAAGCAGGACCTGGTTCAATTCCTGGGTCGGGAAGATCCTCTGGAGAAGGGATAGGTTACTCATTCCAATATTCTTGGGCTTTCCTGGTGGCTCAGACAGTAAAGAATCTGCCTGCAGTGTGGGAGACCTGGGTTCGATCCCTGGGTTGGGAAGATACCCTGGAGGAGGGCATGGCAACCCACTCCAGTATTCTTGTCTGGAGAGTCCCCGTGGACAGAGGAGCCTGGCAGGCTGCAGTCCATGGGGTCGCAAAGAGTCAGACATGACTGAGCGGCTAAGCATGCACACATCCATATGATTACTTACAGCTTAATTTTTTACCATGCTTTTATTAGGCAAAATTTACATAATTAAATATACTTAGTGAAATATGTAAATCCCAAGTGTACTCATCTATGACCTTTTTGACAAATGCAGACACCTGTGTAGCCCAAACCAAATCAAGAGAGAGCATTGCCACAATCCTATCGAGTTTCCTCATGCCGCTTTCTAGTCTTGAGTTTACCTCTAGTGGCAATTCCTAGACTGATGATTTGTTATCATATTTTAGTTTTGCCTGTTCTAGAATTTTATATCAAAGCCTAGGGTATGTACTCTTCTGTGAGAGAATTATTTTGTTCAGTATAATAATACATTGTTACCACTGAGTAGTATTTCAGGTATTTAAATATACCACAGTGTTTTATAAAACTATATTCTCCTGTTGATAAACACCTGGACTGTTTCCGGGTTTTGGCTATTATGAATCTATGAAATTTCTTCTACATGATATTTTGTAGAGATAATGACTTCACATCCCTTTGGTAAATGCTTATAGTTTTTAAGAATTACAGTTAGTGTACTTTCTTTTCAACAACTGCTGTGTTGGTCTTTTAGCTATTTCGGTGGATATGTAGTCATATCTCATTTGTAGCTTTAAGATGCATTTCTATGAAGAATGATTATATGGAGCAGTTTTTAGGTGCTATCTACCCACTTGGTATCTTTTCCAAAGTGTCTGTTCAAGACTTTTGTTCATTTTTGAATTGGGTTATTTGCCTTTTATTATTGAGTTACGAAAGTTCCTCATGCATCCTCAAGACCAATTCTTTGTCAGATACTGTACATATTTTGTGAATATTTTTCCCCAGTTTGTGGCTTGACTATTTATTTACTTAATAGTGTCTTGTTTTTAATGTTTATTTATTTACTTATTTGGCTGTGCCCGGCCTTACTTGCAGCATGTGGGATCTAGTTCCCTGACCAGGGATTGAGCCTGGGCCCCCTACATTGGGAGCATGGAGTCTTAGCCACTGGTCCGGCAGGGAAATCCCTATAATGATGTCTTTTGATGAGCACATGTTTCTAATTTTGATGAAATATAAAATATCAGTTTTTTTTCTTTTGTGGTTATTTCTTTCTGTGTGCTGTTGATTAGATATTTCCTAACTTCATGTGGTAGTCCAACTTTCTTAGATGCTTTCAAGTTTTTAGCATCTGTAGTTAGATGTATACTACATCCCCATTTTTTGCATATGATATGAGGTAGTGGTCAAAGTTTATCTTTTCTTTATGAATATACAGTTGTTTAACATCATTTGTTACTTTGATTTCTTCATGAATTTCTTTGATGCCTTTGTGAAAAATTTCAAAGAGTCATATAAAGGTGGGCCTACTTCTAGACTCTATTTAGTTCTGTTGACTATTTGGTCAATCCCATGCCAATACCATATTGTCCTGAAACTTCTTAGTAAGTTGGCATCAGGTAGTTTTTATGTTCTAGTTTTATTCTTTCTTTTCAAGTTTGCTTTTGCTTGCCTATGCTATTTCCATAAAAATTTTTAAATTGACTTGTCTATTTCTACAAAAGTCCTAGTGGAATTCTAATTAGGATTGCGTTGATTTTACAGATTATTTTGGTGAGAATTGACATCTAAGCACTGATGAATATCCCAATCCATAAGGATAGTATCTCTCTGTTTGTTTAGGTCTTCTTTAGGCAATCGCAGCAGAGTATTGGAGTCTTCATTGCAGAAGTCGAAGAGGTTTGTTTGTTAAATTTGTTTCCTAGTATGTATGCTGTATTTTTGATGCTTTATAAATGAAATTTTTCTTTTAATTATCCAGTTGATACCACTAGTATTCAAAAAATATAATTGACTTTGACTATTGACATATCCTGCAACCTTTCGAAGTTTAGTTGTTCATTCTAATAGTTGTTTTGTAGATTCCTTAGAATTTTCCGCATAAGCAGTCTGAATAGAGATAACTGCCCTCTTCTCTTATGGTCTTTATTTCTTTCTCTTGCCTTACTGTACTACTAGGACATCCAGGAAAGTGTGCTGAATAAATATATCAGGAATGGCTAACCTTACGTTGTTCTAAGTTTCAGAAGAAAACTTAAATATTTCACCTTTAAGTATGATTTTAGCTCTAGGTTTATCAGGGATGTCCTTCATGAGATTTAGGAAATTCCTTTATATTTCTAATTGTTCAGAAGTTTCTGTTTTGGAAAGTGAAAGTGTTAGTCACTCAGTTGTGTCTGACTCTTGTGACCCCTTGGACTGTAGCCTGCTAGGTTCCTCTGTCCATGGGATTCTCCAGGCAAGAATACTGGAGTGGGTTGCCATTTTCTTCTCCAGGGGATCTTCCTGACCTAGGAATTGAACAATGCAGGGTGTCCTGCATTGCAGGTAGATTCTTTATGGACTAAGCTATGCATGCCAATGTTTTTCCTACATCTTTTGAGTTAGCTGTATGCATTTTTCCTTATTCTATTAATATGGTGAATTACAGTTATAGATTTTTGAATGTTAAAACTACCAAACACTTCTGGAACAAATCCTCCCTGGTAATGATGTGGTATCATTTTAATGTATTTCTAGAGTTGAAAATATAAAAGATTTTGGGGTATCTGAATATAAAAATTTTCTCATTTATAAAACTGCTTTAAAATAATTGAATGGCTAAATAAAATAATAAGTTTGTCAAGCTGCTACTGCTGCTGCTAAGTTGCTTCAGTTGTGTCCAACTCTGTGCGACCCCATAGATGGCAGCCCACCAGGCTCCCCCGTCCCTGGGATTCTCCAGGCAAGAACACTGGAGTGGGTTGCCATTTCCTTCTCCAATGCATGGAAGTGAAAAGAGAAAGTGAAGTCGCTCAGTTGTGTCCGACTCTTAGCGACCCCGTGGACTGCAGACTACCAGGCTCCTCCATCCATGGGAATTTCCAGGCAAGAGTATTGGAGTGGGGTGCCATTGCCTTCTCCAAAGTTTGTCATGAGGTTTCTCATATATATGTAGAAGTAAAATATGATAGTAGTTCAAAGAATTGTGCGGATGAATTTGTAATCTCATAGCAGTCATATATTTTACATGATGTATTATAATATCATTTGAAGTAAAACTGAAGTATATCAAAGATATATATTGTAAAATGTAATATAACTACTGAAACATAAAGCAAAGATATAAGGCCAATTAGGGAGTGATGAAGAAAAATAGAATTGTACTCAGCCCAAAAGAAAACAGTAAAATAGAAGAAAAGAAACCAAAAAAAAAAAAAAAAAAGGGATGAAAAATAATAACAAGATAGTTGATTTAAACCCAGTGATATTGATAATTATGATACATGTGCATAGTCAAAACATGCCAATTAAAAAAGGTCATCAAACTTGATAGAAAAGACACAACTTCTGTATTCCACGAAAACCCATTCTACCACCATGATACTATATGATAATTTTTACTTTAAGTAGCCATATATATTTTAAAGAAAGTAAGGGGAAATTTGGTTTCTTTTGATTACAATTTCAATTTAATGAAGTCTCGGTGAAGTTTTTCTTTTATGGTTAATTTCTGTGTCCTGTTGAAGAAACACATGCTTATCTCCAAGAGGCATACTGTATTAGAGCAGAAGTCACATTTTCTGGTTGCACATCTAGTGATATCATCACTACATCATGGTGTAAACCTACTCAAGGGAGTGCTGTGTTCATTGTCAAGACCCACGCAAGTGAATTTAACATGTAGGGTTTTATTTAGAGATCCCTGGAACACAGTCATTGCAGGAAGTACCTTCCAGCCCCTGGTCTCTAGGAGGTTAGGAGTTGTGCCCTGGCAGCTGGGCATTCCTGCCATGGGAAGAGTTCCAGTCCAGGTGTCTGGCTTATGAGTGCCTGAAGCCATTTTTGCCTGCCAGAGGAGAGCTTCCAATGCAGGCGCTCAAAGATGACCACTTGGCTCTCTCCACTTCCAGTCCTGTTCCCCACGGTCTCGACAGTTTCATCAAGCACATGATAAAACATAACATGCACATGAATGTGTAAAGCGCAAGCTTGGGTTAGTGTACCCTCCTCCACCAGAGGAGTGAATATTAGCTGGAGCTAGAAATAGGAGACTGGAGGAGGTGCAAGGATAGAGTAAATGGAGAAAAACCTTCAGTGTACAGCATGCACATGGCTCTAGAGTGGACTGGGGGTATCAGGGTTTGGTTTTATAAATCCCAAGCTGACAGAGAAGTGAGTTTCAACTCCCCTCCGCCCCCCATTTAGCGGCACTCACTTTGTAAAGTAAAATTTTGTACAGAACAGTATTAACAGATAAAATTTCAGCACCATCTCTGTAAAGCAATGGTTAAGTAAAGTAAAGTAAGGTAGATGACTTAAAGTTCTACTCTTTACCCTCCGTGGAAGCCTTGAACACCATCTAAAAGGATAGCAAAGATAATTTGTTGTCAAGATTGGGAAAGAAACCCAGTCAAATCTACACTATGTTATGCTAATTTACCTGGATAAAGCACTATAATATAAGCATGATATTTCCCGAGAAGATTGATAAATTTACCTATATAATAGTCTAAAATTGTGTAATGGCAAAAACAACGTTAGAAGGGAATAACAATCTAGGAAAACAGTTTTTCAACACCTAAGACACTAACTCCCTTAGTTCACTAAGTGCTCATATAAACCAGTCACAAAAAGAGTGACAACCTTAAAAAAAATAAGAGGAAAGCATAGAGACATAAGCTTATAGAAAAAATAAACACATATTAAAAAAACTCAAAATATGAAATGAAGGTCAACTCCATTCACAATAAAGAAAATGCATATCAAAACAACAATGAGATACATTCCCCCTTTTGCACATCAGATGGGAAAATATAAAATGTTTGATTGTATCCAGAACTAGTGGTTAGAGCATGAATAAAGGGAGTCTTCATACTTAGTTGCTTACAGAGAATGGGTGCAACCTTTTTGGAGGGAAAGCTAACAATATTAATGAAGAGAAAAATGACCAAGAAGTTCCTTTGCTAGGAATTTACTCTGTGGTTATGCTTGCAAACAATTCACCAAGGCCTATCTTTTGGGAGAGAGTGGGTATCTCTTCTATATTGTGATGTTTTCTTCCATGTTGGAGGGACTTATGCCAACACGAGACTATCAGTTCAGTTCAGTTCAGTCGCTCAGTCTAATTTGACAATTTGAGACCCCATGGACTGTAGCACGCCAGGTTTCTCTGTCCATCACCAACCCCTGGAGCTTGCTCTAACTTATGTCCATAGAGTCAGTTATACCATCCAACTGTCTCATCCTCTGTCATCCCCTTCTCCCCCTTCCTTCACCCTTTCTGAGCATTAGGGCCTTTTCTTTTTTTTTTTTTTTTTTTCATTTATTTTTATTAGTTGGAGGCTAATTACTTCACAACATTGCAGTGGGTTTTGTCTTACATTGACATGGATCAGCCATGGAGTTATATGTATTCCCCAACCCGATCCCCCCTCCCACCTCCCTCTCCACCCGATTCCTCTGGGTCTTCCCAGTGCACCAGGCCCGAGCACTTGTCTCATGTATCCCACCTGGGCTGGTGATCTGTTTCACCATAGATAATATACATGCTGTTCTCTCGAAACATCCCACCCTCGCCTTCTCCCACAGAGTCCAAAAGTCTGTTCTGTACATCTCTGTCTCTTTTTCTGTCTTGCATATAGGGTTATCATTACCATCTTTCTAAATTACGTATATATGTGTTAGTATGCTGTAATGTTCTTTATCTTTCTGGCTTACTTCACTGTCAGAATGGAACTGGAGGAATCAACCTGCCTGACTTCAGACTGTACTACAAAGCCACAGTCATCAAGACAGTATGGTACTGGCACAAAGACAGAAATATAGATCAATGGAACAGAATAGAAAGCCCAGAGATAAATCCACATACCTATGGACACCTTATCTTTGACAAAGGAGGCAAGGATATACAATGGAAAAAAGACAACCTCTTTAACAAGTGGTGCTGGGAAAACTGGTCAACCACTTGTAAAAGAATGAAACTAGAACATTTTCTAACACCATACACAAAAATAAACTCAAAATGGATTAAAGATCTAAATGTCAGACCAGAAACTATAAAACTCCTAGAGGAGAACATAGGCAAAACACTCTCTGACATGAATCACAGCAGGATCCTCTATGACCCACCTCCCAGAATATTGGAAATAAAAGCAAAAATAAGCAAATGGGACCTAATGAAACTTAAAAGCTTTTGCACAACAAAGGAAACTATAAGTAAGGTGAAAAGACAGCCCTCAGATTGGGAGAAAATAATAGCAAATGAAGCAACAGACAAAGGATTAATCTCAAAAATATACAAGCAACTCCTGAAGCTCAATTCCAGAAAAATAAATGACCCAATCAAAAAATGGGCCAAAGAACTAAACAGACGTTTCTCCAAAGAAGACATACAGATGGCTAACAAACACATGAAAAGATGCTCAACATCACTCATTATCAGAGAAATGCAAATCAAAACCACAATGAGGTACCATTACACGCCAGTCAGGATGGCTGCTATCCAAAAGTCTACAAGCAATAAATGCTGGAGAGGGTGTGGAGAAAAGGGAACCCTCTTACACTGTTGGTGGGAATGCAAACTAGTACAGCCGCTATGGAAAACAGTGTGGAGATTTCTTAAAAAACTGGAAATAGAACTGCCATATGACCCAGCAATCCCACTTCTGGGCATACACACTGAGGAAACCAGATCTGAAAGAGACACGTGCACCCCAATGTTCATCACAGCACTGTTTATAACAGCCAGGACATGGAAGCAACCTAGATGCCCATCAGCAGACGAATGGATAAGGAAGCTGTGGTACATATACACCATGGAATATTACTCGGCCATTAAAAAGAATTCATTTGAATCAGTTCTAATGAGATGGATCAAACTGGAGCCCATTATACATTAGGGCCTTTTCTGATGAGTCAGTTCTTTGCGTCAGGTGGCCAAAACCTTTCTTTACTCTCTCATTCATTCTTCCCAAGAGGTGTAGGAATGACATATGTGATTTGTGAGCTTGGAGGGAGAAATAGACACGTGCACTTCTTCCCCATCCTCTCGCCCTTCTTTAGGGAACTTCCTGTCTGCAGGGAGTACGTATTTCACTCGCTCCTCCAGGCTATAGTTCTGGGGGGTGTGTGGGTGTGTGTATGTGTAAATATCAATAAATCCTTGAATTCTGCATTGAATTTTAAGTCACATCTGCAGTGTTTTTAGTAATGGAAGTAGTATTTTGGTGTATGTATGCCTTAGTCTTTCTTGTTTCTCTCATAGTTGAGAACTATGGTGAGACAAAAAGGATAAGCCTTGAGAAATATGAAAAGCAATGATTTTTCCAGTAGTCATGTATGGATGTGAGAGTTGGACTATAAAGAAAGCTGAATGCCAAAGAATTGATGCTTTTGAACTGTGGTGTTGGAGAAGACTCTTGAGATTCCCTTAGACTGCAAGGAGATCCAACCAGTCCATCCTAAAGGAGATCAGTCCTGAGTGTTCATTGGAAGGACTGATGCTGAAGCTATAGCTTTGGCCACCTGCTGCAAAGAGCCTACTCATTTGAAAAGACCCTGATACTCGGAAAGATTGAAGGCAGGAGGAGAAGGGGATGACAGAGGATGAGATGGTTGGATGGCATCATCGACTCAATGGACATGAGTTTGAGTAAGCTCTGGGAGTTGGTGATGGACAGGGGGCCTGGTGTGTTATAGTCCATGGGGTCACAAGGAGTCAGACATGGCTGAGTAACTGAAGTGAATATGAAAGAAATGGAATTTCAGGTATAAAAGGAACCACAGAGGTTTATACCTTGGTGGATTGATGCGACATTATGTGGGGTAATATGCTGCCTTTGTAGAATCCTGTTCTGTTTTTAACTCCTGCAGTTGGAATCCCTCGATTTTTAAGACTGATTTCACATGGTATTTTTTTTTACTTTGTATTTGTGTTGGGATATAGCCAGTTAACAGACAACGTTGTGATGGTTTCAGGTGAACGGTGAAGGCACTCAGCTGTCCATACATGTGTATCCCTTCTCCCCCAAATTCTCCTCCCATCTAAGCTGTCACATAACATTGAGCAGAGTTCCGTGTGGTATATGGTCAGGCCTTGTCATTTATCCACTTTAAATATAGTAGTGTGTACATCAAGTGTCATTTTGACTTTAGCAAGATAACCAGCTTTGACATCTTTGTCCCCTAGCTAATGGTTATTTTTTGATGTGCCACACCAGCCTCATGCAAACATTCAAGGGCTTTAGGGAAGACAGAGGCCTTAGAGAACATATATAGCTCTATATCCACAGTCCTCCAGAAAGCTCATTTTACCTATGAGGGATCATCTTTGTCATAAACTTTGACTCTCAACTTTGCCAACATCAGTTGAGCACCTATTTGGATTCTACTGATCTTGAAGGATCAGTGGGATAAGAATACAGTGGTCTTGGTTGCTAAACAGATAATAAATTAACACAGCAGAAACTCTTGTTGATTCAGTTATTTATGTGTCTGATGCAGAAGAAAAAATAGAGCCTAATCTCTGACATCCCTGATCTTCTCCTCTGATCAGAGCACACTTTATTCTCCCATTATCTATGCCGATGCCCTGTCAGAGCAAATAAAGATAAGGCAACCCCACCATAATTCTGTGTCAGCGCCTTTGCTCTTGTGTAACTGTTCTCCTCGCCCCACTCTGCCTATTCAGACCTCTTATATACCTCACGGCCCAGGGGTTGTCCAACTTCTTCCTTGAAGTCATTCTTGATTGTTTACACTTGTCTTCTTCTATGAACTTAGAACTTCATATCAAATGGTCTTGTAATTTTTTTTTAAACTAATGTTTCTAATGTGTTGGCTTTAATTTGTTATAGACTCAGATACCTTGAGGACAGCATTTTACTTATACCTCTTACCCTTTCTCTCTGTCAATATATCATAGTGTTCTAAAAGTATTCTATGATTATTGAGTAGTTTATAATTTTCTAATTTAACAGATTATGAATCTGGTTTTTTATTAATATTTGAAAAGTTAAAATTTTTTCCTAGCCATCACCAGGAACCATTTTAACTTTATTATCTAGCTTTCTTTCTATGCTGATCTTGCAGATCTACACTGTATGTAGCATTCTGAATTCTGCTTTTTTCCCCTTACCATATAGCATCGTGAATAAGTCCATACAGCTATACAATCATCAAAATTATCATTTTTATTTGTTGCATTATATTCTAGCTTATTGAAGGACCATAATTACCATGTGCTTCCCTTTTGTAGGGCTTCCCAGGTGGTGTTAATGGTAAAGAATCCACCTGCCACTGCAGGAGACATGGGTTTGATCCCTGGGTTGGAAAGATTCCCTGGAATAGGAAATGGCAACCCGCTCCAGTATTCTTGCCTGGAAAATTCCACAGACAGAGGAAACCGGCAGGCTACAGTTTATGGGGTTGCAGAGAGTCAGACATGATTGAGCATACACATACTCACAGAGTTGACATTGTCAAATGTGTAGCTTTTTGGGTTTTGTTATATTTTGAAGATAAGTTCCAAGGATGTTAATGTGATTCATAATAGGTGTCAATAATTGAATGCCATTGATTTTGTCCCCAAACACTTTTGAGTAACTTCACGGGGTGAGTCACTATAGAAGCTTCTCATTTTCTTTTAGTTAACAGGATCCACAAAGAATGTTTATGCTTGTGAAATCACTTTCTCCTCAATATCCAACTTCTTTGGGACATGTGGAGGCACTGGAATTAAAGTCTGCCAGGACATAGACTTTTTCCTATGGAATGTCAGAACACCAGATAAAACAGCAACAAAACCACCCACATTTGGCTCACAAGGATAAAGCTTTCATGCAGAAAATCATGTAACCCAAATAGCATTTTCTCCAGACACATGGCAAATATAGCAGTGTGTCCAGGGATATATTGATGGGTCCCTCTCATGTCTTCATCTGCATTTCAGCTTTGCTGGCTTTTAAAAATGCAAGAAATTTTGTTGGAATTGATCTTAGGCTTACCAGCCTACCTTCCTTTACAGGAATAATCACAAACTATAAAACATGCAAGGACTGAAACGGAGTGTATGACACTCATATAAAGATGGTTATAATTTAAGAGACAGGAAATGTAATTATGTGCTTCTGAGGTTCTCGTCCTTGGTTATGCAAGGGCATGGTAAATATAAAGTGTCCCTACCCCATGCAGGGTCAAGTCTTGCTGTAACTTGTTGGAGAGAGCTCTAGAATTGAGATCGAAAACCACCTTTTCTCACACAGCATTTTGTGGACTGCCATAAACAGATTTGTATTTATTTTAGATGTATTGTTGAATCAATAAGTCGATAAGTACCAGAATGGTCCATCTCCAAACCTCATGCAGAGGCAATATAGTATCTCTGTTCTTTACATCCAGGATTTCTAGGTCATGTCTTTTTACCTTCTTTGTTCTGTCATGAATCCACCTCAATATTCTGCAACTTAACAGACTGAATGGAAAGGAGAACCACCATCAACATAACTAATATAAGTAGCAAGGGAAAGGGAGAGGAAGAGAAGTAATCAGGGGCACACGAGGAGAGGCATCATCTTGATTCTACAGTTATGAGGCCACAACTGTTCCTTGTCATTTTCTATTTTTGTTTCCTATTATTAACCATTTCACATTCCCCCTTTCTCTCCCCAGTATCTCAGACAGTCATAATTCCTTCCCTGATATGGTAATCTAAATGTGAGAAGATAAGATTTGGGATGGTCTAAACTATGTGTAGTTTGAGAGAGTCTACCCTTAATGTTAGCAGAGTGAAACAGGAGGTAGTTTACAGTATACCTGGGTATATTACAGTAAACTCCTTGTGTTCCTTACTGTGTTGCAACAACAATATTTCCTGTTATTGTCAGTGTCAGTAACCTAAGCCAACCCCATGACCTCCTTCTTTTGCATAAAATACATGAGCCACAAATGTACATAATGAAAATCAGCTTTTATCTAATGGAAATATTAGCTATGTTCAAGTAGAAATGTCCCTCACACAAGTGTTAAAACTGTGGACCAGCAGAGTGCTGAGTATGTGATCAAAAAATATTTTGAGTGTGGACCATTAAATATACCATTGAGAGGTACCATCCACATTTCCAGTGTTTGGTCCCAGATGTTTTCATTGCATTGTGGATGAAAAGAACCTGCCTACTGATACAGGATATGTGAGACACGGGTTTGATCCCTGGGTTTGGAAGATTCTCTGGAGGAGGAAATGGCAACCTACTCCATTTTCCTTGCCTGGAGAATCCCATGGACAGAGGAGCCTGATGGGCTACAGTCCATGGGGTCGCAGAGTCAGACACAACTGAACGATGTAGCACACAGCACACACATGTTTTAAGACATCGCTCCAAGCCTACAGGATATTTTCTCCCATCTGGGATTATATTGATTATATTGATTTTTCAATGACCTATTTTAATGTTTTTCATTATCAGCTAGTTTGGAATGGTGAACAATATAATAAAACCTCTGGCTTCAAACAGGGTTTAGGATGAAGAGCCTGGTTATCATAGAGGGCTTCCTTAAAGAGTTTACAGCTGAAGTGAGAGTTAAGTCCTGAGAAGTCATTTGCTGGATAGAGAGAGAGATATCAAGAATTGAGTTTGAAAACCGCCTTTTCTGACCTGGTATTTTGTGGACTGCCATAAAAAGATTTGTATTTATTTCAGATGTAATCAAGGTCACACAAGGAACAAGAGTGTTCCAGGCAGAGGGAGTAGAATATGCAAAGGCCTTGAGGTGGGAGAATGGATAGTGTGAGAAATCTAAAGGTAAATGAGAGGATAATGAAGCATGCAGATTGAATGAAAGAGGAGGATGAAATGAGGGAGATGAGGATGGAGGTGTAGGTGGGGCCAGAGCATACAGAGCCTTAGAGATCATGTTAAGTATATTTGGTATTTATCCTAAGCATAATAAAAATGTATAAAATTGTTCTAAGGGTATGTATGTGTGTATGTATATTTCTGCATGCACATGCTGCACACAGAAGAGAAAAGTTTTGATATAATCAGATTTGCTCTGTAATGCTTTCACTCCAGCTGTAGCATGGAAATATGGAGGACAGATTACAAGGGTGCCAGAAAGGACATACAAAGACTGTTGTGGGAGGGCCCGTCAAGAGTATGAAAAAATAAAAATAAAAAAGGTGGTAGATTGGTGGCAGGGCTTCCCTGGTAGCTTAGACAGTAAAGTGTCTGCCTGCAATGTGGGCGATCTGGGTTCGATCCCTGGGTCAGGAAGATCCCCTGGAGAAGGAAATGGCAACCCACTCCAGTACTCTTGCCTGGAAAATGCCATGGACAGAGGAGCTCTGTAGGCTATAGTCCATGGAGTCGCAAAGAGTTAGACACGACTGAGTGACTTGACTTCACTTCAGATTGGTGGCAATGAAGACTGGGATTAGTATATGGAATTCAAGAGATTTTCAGGATGTAATTGAAGATATAGAAATAGATGCAGTTACCCAAGGAGGGAGTATAGAGTGAGGACCAAAGGAGGAAGGTTGAGACTGGAGGAGCTGCAGCATTTTAAGAGTGGAATGGAGGAGGGTACAGCTGTATAGGAGACTGATGAAAAGATCAGAGAGGTCAGAGGAAACCCAGGGAGATTTCTGCCATAGAAGCTTAGGGGGGAAAGCTTTGTAAGTGATGGGTTTGATTAATGGTGTTAAATGAAAAATGTCCTTTGGATTTAGTGTCAGAGAGGCATTGATTATCCTTAGCATGAGGTATTTTTGTGGATGGATGCAGGTGGAAGAGAGTGGGAAGTGAAGAGATAGAGCCAAAGGGATATTGGCTATTCACAGTATTTCAGAGATTCTGTGACAAGGAGAGCGATTAGTTGCCAGGGAGGAATGTGGATTAGTGGATAGTGTTGCTTTAAAAGGAGACTTTTGTGAGAAAGGACACCTTTTCTCACAATAGTGAGATAGTGTAAATTTGCTGAAATAAACAAGAGATAGAATTCAGAGGAAAAGGGGGCTGGACAGTTCCTCCGTTGTGATGAGAGGGAAGAGGGTTTAGATGTAGGAGTCCTGGGAATTTGATATCAGGAAACCGAGGAATCCCCCTTTGAGAGCTTTGAATTTCTGCGAAGTAGAAGTTGTCTGCCAAGAGTGGGGAGCCATGGGGAAAAGACTGGAGATTTAAGAGGAATTTTGAAATTGCTATTACGGAAAATGAGATACAGAAATAATCATCAATGGAATGAATGGAAAAAAGAATCAGAGCAGGACTGCTGGGCAGTGTTGGCGATTATGAATTTATACATCTGAACAAATAGGCTGATGGGTGGATTACAGAGGATGGAGAAGTAAGTTCAAATGAATTCACTCAGGCAGGTGATTCCCAGACTGAATGGAACAGGTCTTTTGTTAAATACCTAAGATGTAAGTAGCTCCTTTTCCAAAAATAGAATAGCATGTCCTTTTCTAAAAATAAAATAGCGTGGCCTGGTGTGTGGGGGGTTCGGTCTTGGGGGGAAAACACCTAAGGAAATCTGCCTACTCTCTCCCTCAAACAATGTCCTTCATTGTTACTGTGTGTCTGTGAGAAGTCTTAAAATGATTAAACTTGCTAAATTTTGTTTAAACTAACTCCCCTCACCCCAGAGGTCTTCATAATCAGGCCTCTGCTACTTGTCAGCCTCCTAACCTACTGGCGCCCTCTTATTTCTCCTGAACTATTTACATTTCTTTAAAAGGTCCCAACCCTCCTTTCCTCAGTTCCTTGCTACAGGGTGTTCTCTTAGCCTGGAACATCCTTTCCTCCACCCGCTTTGCATAGGACTGTCTGAGTAGGAATCATTTAGGCTGAAAAGCCTTCCTCCACTTGCCCAGGCTTCGGGTCAGTTGTCTGCATTTGTCTGCTCACTGTCCTGAGGGCAGACCATCCTGACCCCCTGCGGGCTTGTAGACTCTGCCACTGAACTATGAGCAGCTTGAAGCAAGGAAATTTGCCTGCTCTAGTGCTGTTTCCCCAGCACAGTGTTCATTCCCAGTTCATGCTCTCTCAGTGGCTGGGGAGCCATTGACGAATGGTCCTTCCCTTCACCTTATACCGGGAAGGGGCGTGGTGCCTGATTGCCAGAGACGCTAAGTCAGGTGGATCTGGCCCTGGGTGGGAACTGAATCAGCAAGCTCTGGGCTGGTGCTGGAGCCTTATATTTCCAGAGTGAACGTCTGTCCTTGTTTTTCTGCACACAGTTACATATATATGCATGTCCCTATCATGCCTCCCTGAACATACATACAGACACACACACACACACAAAATTTGCAGTCTCTCTTTTCTCAGCTTTTACTTTTATCTCCTCCATCTGCCCTAGATTCCTTATGGAGTAATGATTGTTTTCATACTCTCTTTATTCATCATGATCTCTTTCCCTCCCTTATAATGTTTTCCAGAGTCATTCCTCTGGGCCTTTTGCCCTTTCATTTTGTCTTTTATTTCTTCTGCTTCTTTCTAGGCTGTTCAAAGCGCCTCCCAACAGACTTTCAATAGGAATACGGAGGCTCGCTTTGGCGGTGCAGATGTTAAACAATGGCGATGTTCAGTGCTTTTTTTCCTTCTCTTTTTACTATAGGGACTAGCTGCAGACTGTGTTCCACTGCTCATTCTTTGTAAAAGTACCGCACAAGCAAAATGTTAATCAATTATAGCAGCAGAACTAATTAAAAGGCATGCATTATACATCTCATGGACACACTCTTCATTAGCATAGATTCTCAAAATTACACATTTGTGTCAGAGGGAATGAAAAGGAAAAATTAAAAAAATTAAAAGGCATACAGAAAACCGGTAACTTTGGTTTTCTTAAGATTTTTGCCACGTGTATCTCCTTGTGGATTCAAAAGTCCCTTTCATTTTTTGTGTGATTTTTAAAGAAACACACAATGTTCCCTTTTTATCTATTTAGAAAAATCCAATGATCCTCAAAATGATAAGGTTAATCCTGCTTTTACCCCTCAGAAGCTTAAATGATACTCAGTGAGCAGGTTTCTAGAAGCAGAAATGCACCTTTCACTTAGCACTTCCATGATGTAGCCTCATAGACATTTGATTGTGACTAGTTCAGTCACTGGTCTCTCATATTTGCCATGCCATTGCTTTCAACTCAGTTCTTGCTCAAGAGCTCTGCTTGGTCAATGGCAAGACAGTCCAAGGGTTGAGGGAAAGGGCAGCTGAGAATTGCCGTAGAGTCCCTCCCAGTTATTTGACTTCCTTCTAAGGAGGATATGTTAGCTCAGCCTTTTTGTAATAGTTTGGACATAAAGATATTGGGTCACATATTGTCTGTGCTGAGTTCCCTTGTGCACAAGCAGTTCTTATAACTTGCTCTGTAGACACCTTCCCGTGGAAACCAATCCGACAGTAGAAGTGCTCACATGAGGATGGTCAGGCATGTTTTGTCACCGAACCAGGTAATGTAATGACAGAATTCTGCTTTTAACCATGAGTATTCATATCACTTTTTAGTTTCTTGCCTCCTCCCAAAATTCGGATTCAAGAGCTTGAAATGCCAAGTTGATAAAACTCTTATAAGAGCTTTGCAACTTGTCTCTCTATATTTACTCCTGACCCATAGTCTATTCTCCACTTAACATCCAAGTGATATTTAGGAAATATAAATGGGATCACGTTCTACTGTTGAGTACAACTCTCAAATGCTTCCCATCATCTGGGAGGAAATTCAGTCTTCTCAGTGGCCAACTAGGCCTTCCTCGATTTGGCCCCTTCTCTGATCTCATTTCTTATCCCCACCTGTCTTTTCCACTTTGCTCTAGTAACACCGGTGTGCCTATTCCTTGGACATGTCAAACTTACTTCCTCCTTAGGACCTTTGCACATGCTCTGCCCTTTTTTTTTTTTTGACAGTCTTATGTCAGATGTAAGTATGGCTTGATCAGTCAGTTCATCCAGGTGTCTCCTCAGAAGGGACTTCTCTTGACTACCTTTTCTAGAACACAAGATAACACTTATGGCTACCTGGTATTATAGTGTCTGTTTATTTGAAATGTCTTCTATCAAAATGGAAGCTCCCTGTAGAGTTAGGGGTTTTATCTCTCTGACTCAGTGTTTTTAATAGCACAATAGATGAATACCTGGTATTTAGTATTCACTGTGCATTTATTGAGTAAATGAATAAGTGCATTCGAGTGAATACTGGCAGTTAGATTTGACCACTTATCAAATTCAAAAGGACCTGTTAGACACGTGTCTGTTAATGTGAGAGCCTGGGAGAAAACTGTGTAGGAAAGTGGAAAATATTGTAAAGAGGTGAGGTTGGTATGAAAGTAGGACAGTAATATAGGATCAGGTGGGATCTGATACTGTATCTAAAAAGAGTGACGATATTATAGATGCTCTCATCAAAACCTAAAATGTTCATAAGCATTCAGGGAAAGGAGCCCTCTTGTGCCTGTAAGTTGGCACCTCTCTGGTATCACCATTTATCAAAAACCTCAAGAAGTTACATTAATTTTTGACTCAGCAATCCCATTTCAGATAATATAGCTTACAAAAGTAATTAAGGTCATGACTAAAGATTTAGCTCCAAAGACTCTCAGTACAATCATTGATAATAAGAGAAAAAAATTAGAAGCAACTTAAATATCCAATGATATGGCATTGATTAGATTACAGTCCAATTAGATAGTGGAATTCTGTGCAGCCATTTAAAATGGAAAGATATTCATGATAAAATGCTAAGTGAAAAAAGTTTATGAAACAGTATGTACCCATTAAAATACAATATGTATATAGTAAAATTGGTTGATGCTTAAGTTGACTTAATCACCTAAATATTACCAGTAGTTATCTCTTCATTTAGAGTGACTGGAAAGTTTAAGTTTTATCCTTCCTATCTGTTTTTTAATGATTCTATAAGGAACATTTGCTATGTGCGTATTTGACACACAACAAACCCCACACAGAATGAATTTGTGAGAGTTTCCTGCACAGAAGTTTGCCCATGAATATGCTTCTCCATGGCGTCACCTGTCTGTGGGTTATGCACCCATTTATCTGACATACACTTAGCACCTACTGTATGCCAAACTCTGTGTTAGGCTGCCCCTTCACGTGGGTTTGTTGACTTCATACAACACTTTCCCACCATTGTAGGCATTTCCCTGGAAAAGAGAAATTTTTTTTCTTTTTTTCCCACACCTATTTATCTCTTTTTCCTTGAAGATATTCCCCAAATGGTTAAGTATCTGTGTTAGCCCAATCCCAAAGCTTTTCATTTTGGATAGCCCACTCTACTGAGACTTTTTTGCCTGGAAGCACTGCTCCTTGATAGTAAAATGGAACCGTTGATCTGCAACAGTATCTGTTTGAGGTTGTCTCCTAACCATGTCACTGGACTATTTGCTGGGCCCAGCTTCCCAGGACAGAACGGATATACCTACCTTGCCTTCTATCATACAAGCAGGACAGAGGCAGGAAGAAAAGGCACCTTGCTGAATGACTTCCACACGGAGAAGTAGCTGAAGGACAAGCAGTGATGTGATACCTCCTTTTCTAGGTTTCTTACTTAAAGTGAAATCCCTTGAATATTAGCTGACCCTGAGTAAGCACTCAATGAATACTTGAGTGATTTACCAAGAGTCCAGATGTCAGTTCGTGTGTTTCTAATCTCACTGAAAGCAGCCTAGACAGGGGTCCTTTTTCCTTCTTTATTTTTATACCAACTTGGGACATGTTAAACATGTAAGGAATTTGGAACGAGTACTATGTATAATGGGCTTCCTTGGTGGTTCAGTGATAAAGAATCTGCCTGCCAGTGCAGGAGACGTGGGCTTGATCCCTGGCTGGGTCAGGAAGATTCCCTAGAGAAGGAAATGGCAACCTACTCCAGTAATCTTGCCTGGAGAAACCCAGGGACAGAGGAGTCTGGTGGGCTACAGTCCATGGGGTTGCAGTCAGACGTGACTTAATGACTAAACAACAACAATAACTCTGACCAATGGAAGCATGCTTTGAAAAAATGACCACAATGAGAAGGTGCATGAATAGCACATGTTACATAGTAAGATTGCAAAAAACACACACACGCAACCAGCCTGGCCCTGCTTAACATGCAGGCATTTAATTGGAAACCTAAGTAATAAATTAAGCTTTCTGTGTTAGAATCACTCTCTGTCATTCTACTTATCTGTCCCTGAATGAGATGAATTTCCATGGCGTGCTCAGATTGCTTTATTTGACACCAGCAGGCAACCACTGTTAATGATTCTTTTTCTCTCCTGGTAGCTGGAAGGGAGTTTTCATCTTCCTGGGGGATATGGTTGGGCTAGAGTCTGCACAGTGTCCATCTGCATCGTTAACCTTTAAAAAGAGTGCACTCTCCACCTCTCTTCTTTCATAATTAGCAGAAGTTTCCTCCGTACTTAATACACAATATTCCCAAATTCAGCAAATGTGCTTCATATACCCCAAGATTTACCTCCTTTCTATTAAAAAAAAAATAGAAACGAAGGTCTGCAGAAGAGAGACGATGTCCTCTGTAGAGCACACGGGGTCTTCTCTACCTGTGGGGGGCACAGTCTAGTCTTGTCTTCTGTTTTATTTCAATCCCAGGAAAATCCCACTCTCATCAAGAAAAATGTGTCAGAAAAAAGAACCCAGTCTACTCCGTTGTAGGTGGGTTATATAACCAATTTCCCAAACCAGCTAATAGGAGGAGGCTTTATCGGCATGAAGGCAGGGGAGTTTTGAAGGTGATGAGGAGCAGCAAGCTTTCTCCCTGTGGTGGCTGTGATCCCAATCATGGGGTGATAACTTCAAAGGAAGAAAAATGCCCCTTTGCCCTTTAAGATAGTCAATAAGCTTTTACAAGCAGGCACCAAAGAATCCACACTGTCCTCTCATTTAGTTTTTAATTAATACCCAATTACAATCATATTTTCAGAGCATCCCTAGTTAGATCTCCATTAGCAGTGAGAGAGTACATCTGGACGGATATTATTGTGAAGAACACCAGGGGACTGAGGAGGAGATTCAGAGCTGTGGCAGGGGTCGGGTTGGCAGGGGGCGCGGCACACACACAAAAATGAATCTCAACTGCATGGCGCATGGAGAACAGCAGCAAACGGAAGCCGCCTTCTGAAATGATTGTAAGTTTTGTTCTACTTAGAGTTGCAGAGTTTGAGAGTAGCATGGCAGAGTAGAAATAGGAGGATGTTGAAATTAGACAGCATTGGGTACAAATCCTATAAAATGAGAAAAACTAGTGGTTGCCGGTGGAGAGGGGGAAGGAGGAGGTGGGGTGACATAGCGTATGGGATTAAGAGACAAACTACTCTGTATAAAATAGATAAACAACAAGGAGATATTGTACAGCACAGGGAAATCTAGCCATTGTTTTGTAATAACAGTAAATGGAGTATAATCTCTAAAAATGCTGAAGCACTATGTTGTACACCTGAAACTAGTGAATATTATAAATCAATTATACTTTGATTAAAAAAATAGATAGTGCCCACCCACTTCCAGGGTTTCTGGGAAGATTAATGAGCTTGTTTTTATAAAGATCCAGGTACACGGTAGGTACCTAGTAATTGGTGACCATTATTGCCTCTTATTTGCATCTATAAATTTCAAAGAGGGCCATATAGGCTGGGCTGAGTAAATTTTTTTTTTTTTTTTAAGAAGAAGAATGTGGACTTTTAAGGATACTTTTAAGTGATCATTCCCTCCATGATCACTACAGAGGAGTTTCTCAGGCACTTGTCTGGCATCCTGAATGAGGGAGGAGGCAGGTTATTTCTCCTTCCGGAGCTTTTTGGTTGGCACTTCCCCAGAGGTCTGGAGTGTTGAATGGAGAGATGGAGCAGGAAGAGGAGGAGGAAAAGGAGCGGGGTCAGGAATGAACTGCGGTGGTGGTAGGAAGACCTTTGAACTCTAAAGCCGAGTTTACTATGTAAAGAAGACTAAAAAGAATGGTAAGAATTGTAATAACAACTGTGATTACCTTTGAAGGATAGGAGGATAAAGGATTTTTTCCCCTGACTTCTCGGTACTTTCTGCATTTTCTTGTAATTTTTATTGGTGTATAGTTGCTTTACGATGTTGTGTTCATTGCTGCAGTACAGCAAAGTGAATCAATCATACATAAACATACATCCCCTCCTTTTTGGATTTCCTTCTCATTTAGGTCATCACAGAGCATTTGAGTAGGGTCCTCTGTGCTATACATGCTTTTTACAATGAGTCAGCATATATTAATAGTATTTTTATAACTAGAAAAGCGAAGCTAAACAACCCCTTATTAATTACTTCATTGTCCTGTGTCTCGTTCTGGATGCTTCAAAGAGTGATGTTTGAGGAACTTAGCTGACTCGTGGTCTGATGTACACTAATAGGACATGAGGAGTTTAGAAATTCAAATTCTAGCCTTAGAAATCAGCACTGCCCCAGGAGGCTAGGACCCTAGACTCCTTTAGAGCTTATAAGAGGCAAGGACAGAGTGTCCTCTATAGAAGAATCTGGATTTGTAAATACGCCTCTAATTTTAGAAAAAGAAAAGTTGTTTTACTTGAGGACTCTGATTGTTTCTCCCTGGCGCCTCCCTGATTTCTGGAGCATTTGGTTCCAGTGTGGGTCAAAGTCTTAAGCCTATCCTCTGATACTGAATTTCGGTTCTCTGGGAACCTCAATGAACGTGAATAACTTGGGACAAGTGCTCGCTTATCACGCTGAGCCTGGCACCCTGGTCTCTGTACTATCTGCAAACCCAGGAGAAAGAGCTCCAAGGGAAGCTTGTGGGCAGGTTGAGTGAGTTTTAATTTAGGAAGTTATCTTCTTCGGACAGATGGTTTGGGACTCCTTAGGTCAAGCAAATGGTCCTAGCAAATGCTGTGGTGCTTGTTTAGACAAAACCACTTTGATTGATGTTTCTGCACCAAAATAACTATGGAGAACAAGCTAATAGCCTGTCACTTAGCCCATATGGGTAAGCCATGAAAATGGGACAGCTGACCTGGAATATGAACACATTTTGGATCATGAGGGAATATCATCTTCTTTCTCTTTAGTGGATGAGGAGAAGGGCAGAGTCAAAAGAGAACTTGAAATGTTTGAGAGGAGCATCAGATGAAGGATGGCTGTTCTAGAAATCAGTTCAGTTCAGTCACTCAGTTGTGTCGGTATCTTTGTGACTCCATGAACTGCAGCACGCCAGGCCTCCCTGTCCATCACCAGCCCCCGGAGTTTACCCAAACTCATGTCCATTGAGTCAGTGATGCCATCTAATCATCTCATCCTCTGTCATCCCCTTCTCCTCCTGCCTTCAATCTTTCCCAACATCAGGGTCTTTTCAAATGAGTCAGCTCTTCGCATCAGCTGGCCAAAGTGTTGGAGTTTCAGCTTCAACATCAGTCCTTTCAATGAACACCCAGGACTGATCTCCTTTAGGATGGATTGGTTGGATCTCCTTGCAGTCCAAGGGACTCGCAAGAGTCTTTTCCAACACCACAGGTCAAAAGCATGAGTTCTTCAGCGCTCAGCTTTCCTTATAGTCCAACTCTCACATCCATACATGACCACTGAAAAAGCCATAGCCTTGACTAGACAGACCTTTGTTGGCAAAGTAATGTCTCTGCTGTCTAGGTTGCTATCTAGGTTGGTCATAACTTTCCTTGCAAGGAGTAAGCGTCTTATAATTTCATGGCTGCAGTCACCATCTGCAGTGATTTTGGAGCCCCCCAAAATAAAGTCTGATACTGTTTCCACTGTTTCTCCATCTATTTGCCATGAAGTGATGGGACCGGATGCCATGATCTTAGTTTTCTGAATGTTGAGCTTTAAGCCAACTTTTTCACTCTCCTCTTTCACTTTCATCAAGAGGGTCTTTAGATCTAGAAAAGAGTAAGTTAAATAATGATATTGCATAAGAGAGAAAGAAATTTAAGAGGTTAAGATTTTTACAGACTTGTAACTCTGCAGATGTGTTGTGTAAAACAGAAGACACAGCTCTTTAAGAACTTTGGTTTAACAGAATGAAAGGTCATGGGTCATTGCAGAAAATGAATGACCAGAGTCCTGAAGAGTCCACATGCAGTAAAGTAAGGGAAAAAAAGGAGAGGGCTTTTGTTGTTGTTGAAATCCTTTTTCGTTTTTTTGTATTGACTTCTCTAACTTACCTTCCTACCACTGTTACCAAACCAGGTTCATTTGCCTCATGCACAGCAAGTCAAAGCCCTGAGACTCCAAGATTTGCAGCAAAGAAAGGGTTTGTTCGCAAGGCAGTCAAGCCTCAGATCCACCTCCCTAAAGGTGAGGGGCTTGGGATATGTATGGGATAAAGGAATAGGATGGTCTTGGGAGTAGAGAGAGATGATGGGAAGTAGGGAAAAGCCAAGGTAATCTATGTTCTGTAGATGTATGTATGTATCTATGTATCTGAGTTGCATGCATTTTCATGGGATATATGTTTAAAATGGAGGTGCTTAGCACGATCTGAAGGTGGAGTTTTTGGCTCTCTGATGTCAAAAGGTCGTTCCTTGGACACCTGCACAGGTCCAGTTTTGGGGTCAGTCGTCCCAACCAGTCTCAGCCAGTTAAAGTAGACATAGCTGACTCCAAGTTCCTGAAAGACAATTCTGACAAACATTTTATTATTTGGACTAGGTGAAGGTTGCAGGGTAGGCAGTTTACAACAAAATAACTAAGCAAGCTTGCTCCATCAAGATGCGCTGTGAACATGTGGGTTTTTAACAAGCTGGAGGACTAGTTCAGGAATTTGTTAGTCACCAGTTTCTGTCAACCCTACGGTGCACCGTTTCAGGACAGTCCATGGTTTCAGTATTATATACTGTCTCTCATGTTTGTGGTAAATAAAGGTGATGGAACACTTGATTAATGTGCAGAAACCAACCACTGTGGACAGAATTGGGCTTCCTACATGGCTCATTGGTAAAGAACCCACCTGCTAATGTAGAAGACACCAGAGACGCAGAATCCTAGAGTTGGGAAGATCCCCTGGAGGAGGAGCTGACAACCCACTCCAGAGTCCTTACCTGGAGAGTCCCATGGACAGAGGAGTCTGGTGGGCTAGTCCATGGGGGTCGCAGAAGAATCAGACACAACAACTGAGTATGCATGTATACACGCATGGATAGAATTATGTCTCCCCGCCCCCAATTCATATGTTGAAGCCTTAACCCCCAATGTGATTGTATTTGGAGATAGGGCTTTTAGACAGAAATTAAGGTTAAATAAGGTTATAAGAGAGGGGTGCTAATTAGATAGGGTTGGTGGGCCTAATAAGAGGAGAGAGAGAAAGAGATATCTCCCTCTTTGTATGTGCATGTACATGGAGAGACCATGTTTGGACACAGTGAGAAAGCAGATGCCTATAACCCAAGGAGAGTGCTCTCATCAGAGACAGACCCTGTGGCACCTTGATCTTGTACTTCCCAGCCTCCAGAACAGTGAGAAATACATTTCTGTCATTTGAGCCACCCAGTTCATGGTATTTTGTTATAGTGTTCATGCGTGCTAAGTGACTTCATTCATGTGCGACTCTGCAACCCCATGGACTGTAGTCCTCCAGGCTCCTCCGTCCATAGGATTCTCCAGGCAAGAATACTGGAGTGGGTTGTCATTTCCTCTTCCAGGGGATCTTCCTGACCCAGGAATCGAACCTGAGTCTCTTGAGGCTCCTACATTGCAGGCAGATTCTTTACCTCTGAGCCATTGGGGGAAGCCCTTTGTTATGGCAGTCCAAGTTAAGACATCAGCGATGTTTTTGCTTTGTTTAGTACAGTTTTTCTAAATTATTATAGCAGGATCTTGGCCCAGGAATACTTCAAAAGCCAAGTTTAATTGTTTTCATCTAATTTCTTAACGTTTCAGTAACTGACAGAGATAATATCTCATGGCTATTTCCCATCACTAGCAGTGACATTTTTTGCTGGAAAGAAAAGAGGTCATATTACTATACTCCTTGAAAGCCTATTTCTTCATATCCATCTGTCTTAAGTGAGTCTGTGGTTGGCCTTGAATGTAGGTCCCTCAGAATGGGTTATCTAAATTTTTTTTCTATTGTAAATCTTCAACAATTTTATTTTACTGTTTCCCAAGTAGATATTTTATAATTGAACTATAGCAATGAATGTAGGAGAAGGCTGAGCTTCTATTATAATTATGATTAAAATATGATTAGTAATGCAATACCATTATGAAATGTTGAAAGGATGAAGAGAAGAATAAATGGTATTTTATAACATTCAGAAGCCAAATACATTTTTTAGGAAAAGTATTTTATTTTTGTGTCTCAACAGATGAAATTCATAACCTTGTTTTCTGATAAGACAATTCAAACATACAAATCAATTACAACAATGTGCTTATCAGCTCCCCCCTCCCACCCTTGTATTTTAAAGCAACTGACAATTTTGAAGGACACCAAGACAACAGGGCTTAGCTAAACAATATGGCAATTAAAATTGGCCCTCTTAAGAAAATAATCACAATGGTTGTTGAAAAAATTTGTCCTTTGAGCAAAACAGACGGCATGAAAAGAATCATCATGAAACGAGCATTATAGCTTGCCTTCCAACAAAAGGAAGAAGGGATTGTATGTGAAAACAATGGTACAGAAAGCTGTGGAGTCAGACGGAAAACAACAGAAAACCCTAGGCAATAGATTTCTCCAATGAAATGCATCCCCTTGAAGATAGCCATTCAAACTCTAGTTTCATATTAGAATAACTACCCCACCCCCAGGACCTGGAAGTGAATCATTGCATAACCTTTTGTGGAAATTAGTTGAATCATTTTTCCAAGCTAAAATGTCTCAAAGAGAGGGGAATTTGTGATGGATCTCCTAGACTTCATATATTAGAGATAAACCAAGCCAATTGATGGCCAATGCCATTTTAGATTCTAATTATAGAGGGAGCCGACCTAGGCCTCCAGGGGGAGAAGGGTTCATGCGCAGTGACTTCATCTAGCCACTCTAAACCCTGTAGCCCCTTTGTGTTAGGGCCCCAGTTCTCCACACCATTCCCTCATGCTTTCACCGCAAACCTCACAGCACCCTTGTGAGGTAGGTAGTGTTATGGTCATTTCTAGAGATGGGGATGCAGAGATGCTAAGTATCTTGCCCATTGAGAAGCATGAGCCCAGTGACAGAGCCCTTAGAACTCTTACTCCAGATCCTTGTCTTTTTAGTACTTAACTACACGGACTCCCTGAGAGTGGATCATTAAAGCAGGTAGGTCCTTAAAGCCAGATTTAGTACCTGGCCATTTGGACACTAAGGCCCATCTCTAAACTACATGATTTGAATGATGGGATGAGAAATCAGTTATGGTCAATGTGGAAGCCAAAGAAGTTAATATGGAGAAATGCAGGATTAAAGTTGGGGCTGCAATTGATAGCAGTTTTATTTATTGATGTGCTGTGAAGTTAGTATGATAGTGGATACTTGGTTGGTGTTAAATGATTAAATCAATGAATGAGTGAATGAGTAGTGAATGAAGATTGTGCTTGTATAGGTGGAAAATTAAATTTTGTACACATTTTAAAACTAGAACTGGAGAAATCTGATTTCCAATTTCTAATCAAGAATGAGAAGGAAAGAGTTAAGTAGATTCCTAAGTTTCCTGTGGGCATGTATTAGAGCTAATACTGCCAGCATTTCAAAGGATATAGATACACAGACATTTAAAATAACTGTTAATATATAATCTGTGTACTTACTGGTTTCAAATCCAAACTGGAATGATCACTATTAGAGGCATTGCCTCATACATAAACATCATTCATTCACCTTCAAAAGAAAAAATTCCCTTATGTATACCTATTTTCTCATTGTCATTTATTTGAAAAACTTGTGCTCTCCAGTTCTTATCAAATCCTGTTTTGAAAATACATTGAAATGAAAACAATGAACTACTTCTCTCTTGAACTCACCAGCCAGGGAACACTTTTCGGTTACTTTCTATTTGTGTAAACCCATTTTTTTTTTTTAAATTCTTGAAGACTCAGACAGAAAACAGCTGCCATGTATCAAAACCAGCCCTGTATTAAAACCAGCCATTTTTCTTTTTTTAATTGTAGTGCCATGGAAGGCTCTGGAGACCACTGAAGTAGAGGCAACTGGATTCTCCAAGTGTCACTAAAATAGAAGATCTTATGTAAATCAAGACGGTGAGTTGACTTGGTAATCTCTTTGCATTCACATTTGTTCTCTGTTTAGTAAATTAATTCCCAGTAGGATATATACTGATGGTAATACACAGTGAGGCTTAAAGAAGCCCTGAACACCATGGTATGGATTTGTGTGTGTGTTATAAAAAGTGATTAACTTCCACAAGAGTTCTGAGTGTATATAATGTGCTGTGCTTGGTCACTCAGTCCTGTCTGACTCTTTGTGACCCCATGGACTGTAGCCCACCAAGCTCCTCTGTCCATGGGGATTCTCCAGGCAAGTATACTGGAGTGGGTTGTCATGCCCTCCTCCAGGGGATCTTCCCAACCCAGGGATCAAACCCAGATCTCCCACATTGCAGGTGGATTCTGTACCACCTAAGACAACAGGAAAGCCCAAGAATATTGGGGTGGGTAGCCTATCTCTTCTCCAGGTGATCTTCCCTACCTAGGAATCAAACCAGGGTCTTTGTAATCTTTTAGACTTTCATACATCCAGCTAATAGCCCATGAATAAAGGAAGACTGTTCGAGAAGGAAATGACAACCCACTGCAGTATTCTTGACTGAGAAATTCCATGGACAAAGGAGCCTGTCAGGCTATAGTCCATGGGGTTGCAAAGAGTCAGACAAGGCTTAGTGACTGAGCAGAAGAATATTGTAGATTAAAGGCTGTGAATTGCTTCTATGCTATGGCACCAGCCTGTGTAATTTCTTGTGCTTAAGAATAATATGAGGAGCAATGCTGTAGATAGAAAAGGTTCATATAAATGGGGAGTATCTGGTAAATGAATTTATCTCCCAATGTGACAGCAAACAAAATTATTCAATATATGACTAACTTTCACAATCATATATAAGATTTAGGTCTTTCAAGCAAAGAGATAACCTATGTAGTAGTATGCTGTTTTTCACAGAGACTTCCCTTGGATTTTCATCTTTCAGACCCTGTCTTCTTAGTGATTGAGTTCTGTTCTTAGTTTTCCTTATTAGAGGCAAATAGAATCAAGGGAATTCTTAGATAAGCCGTATATTTTCCATCTGCCTTTTCTTTTCCTTTCTCTTTCTCCAGACGGTTCTTAGTATGTGTGGTTCTTAGTAATAGTCTGTGTGTGTGTATCTGGCATTAAATGACGTGTACTATATAGAGAGACTTGTTGACATGTTCTAATATTCTGATTTGCCCGGTAGAGTATTATGGAATGATACAATGCCTGTATAGCTATAACAAGGGATTTCCTTCTCAATCCAATTTTTTTTTATAGAGGGTCATAGTTTTTGCATTTAAGTATTTATAAGAGTTAATGAAAGGTACCAGAGTGATGAGCCCTATAAGCCAGCATTTTGAATTTTTCCACCCATCAATGGCAGAATTCCCAGGTGAATTTCCACTCAGGAATCCCATTAAGGTTTCTCAGTTTCCTCCTTAACTTGGTCTTATTCCACATTAATCTTCACATCTTGTGTTTTAGGTCTGACAATGAGGTGAGCATGAAGGGAATATTGAGTTCTACAATATATTTATCTGCCTTAATGGGAGTATCTAGGAACTCTTAACTCTTATTTTGACTGTATCAAATGATACCTGGAATCACCTGGAGTGATATACTCATAACCAAGGAAAATGAGAGGGAGAAAAAGTTCAGCAACTCCCATCCCAACTCAGAACTCTGATGGGCTTCTAAATGTATGAAGCGACATACGGCCAGAGTGTCTTTATAAGGATAGAGCCAGAAGCCAGGCTGCCGAGTTGAGTATATTTAGTTCTTATTTAAAATTTTAACTCCATTATATTGTCTCCTTCCCTCTTATCCTTGTTTAAGAAAAAGTCCTGAAGTATTAGGGCTATCTTCTCCCTGATCAGGGAGTTTATTGGACAACCTAACTTGTGATGTATTAGTTGACAGAGATGTATTCTTAACTATTCATGGAAACATGTTTTTGTTTTGGTCATGCTATTTTAGTGGTATAAAATGAAAGCCCACTATCAGTTGACACATAGCTTTGGAAATACCAAAAAAAAAAACCTTACAGGAGAAGGAAACCCCTTTCTGGTGGTAAGCTCTTCCTCCTATAATTAAAGAACAGCAAGGTGGCCTTTTCTGCATTTCTTACTAGCAGCTTCAGAATGGGAGTGCCTGCTGCTGCCTAGCAGTGATCTTGGGCTTTTTGGTCATTTATCAGTATGGCTTCCAGGTCCCATCCTTGCCAGCTCTCTGCTTCCTCCACTCACTCCCTCTTCACTGGAAGGCATCTAGCGCGAGCTCTAGGGGTGAAGATGAAAACACAGGATGACAGCTACCTGAGCACAGGTAGCTCCCCAAAGCCCGTTCCCTTAAGCACCAAAGGTCAGGAGAGAACGCCTTTGCTCTCAGAAGAAAGATTGCATGAGGCCAGTTTTTACATAGTCAGTTCTTTTCCTCTTTTACGTTAGACAGTCTTCTTTCCTTTGTTGTCAGCATGCCTGAAGACAAAGGATTTTTCTCTGTTTTAATTTTTTGTGCCTTCCTATCTTATATGAGGTCTCAATCATAGATAGTTGGCTGAGTGAAGCTGACTCACAGAGGATGACTAGATGATCATGTTGTGTGTATGGCTTGCTGGACCCTACAGTTCTTGCTCAAATGTATTACATGCCTAAAGTCATGGACATTACTTGCTTCTGTAACCAACTGCAATGGATGGGATGATTTTGCAAGTGATGCAGGATTTATCTTCAGTAAAGTAGAGTATCTTTCTAGTATACATGAAAGTGAAAGTCGCTCAGTCGTGTCTGACTCTTTGCGACCTCATGGACTATACAGCCCATGGAATTCTCCAGGCCAGAATACTGGAGTGTGTAGCCTTTCCCTTTTCCAGGGGATCTTCCCAACCCAGGGATCGAACTCATGTCTCCTGCATTGCAGGCAGATTCTTTACCAGCTGAGCCACCAGGGAAGCCCTCTAGCATGCACAGTATGACCTAAATTTGGATTTATAGCAGGTCAAATCATGGCTCCTTGGACATTTTGCTTATGAAGAATCTGAAAGCCGGGCCTCCAATTCCTCTCTGAGTGGTTTCCGTTCAGTCCAGCAGTAGATTGATTCCTCTGGGCCTACTGCTTCTCTGACTGGAGTTATTTATAGATTATCCAACCTAATCACAATGTTAAAGATATTTAAGCAAGCTTATGTTCCTCATGAGCAAGGCTCATATAACCGACCTCTCTCAATAAGGGAGTATTTTTCTGATAAATGACTCCAATTGTTTTTTTATTACATTTCATTTTTTCCCCCTTAATAATAGCCAAATGGTTTTAACTGAGATATTATATGCTTAAGCCCTTTACATTAGTAAAGAAAACATGTGTTCTTAACTTATTTTACATGTTAATAAAATAAGTTAACTTGTTTTTACAAGTTAAAAACAAAACATGCCCACAATAAGTCAATAATAATAGTGATACACAAATATAAATCAAGGTACTTTTGTCATTAGCACTATTGTTTTTTTTTTTTTTTTGAGAATAAAAACAAGCTATCAGGCATTAAAGAAAAAAAAAGTTTTATAGGTTGTTGGTTAGTAACTTCCAATCATGGGATATTCCCAGAATAAGACTTTGATAAGACATTAAAGAAAAACACAGACACACATTCTGTTTCTCTTTTTCTCCTGCTCAAGCTTACCAGCTTTTAAAACAGTTACATTTTAACACTTAAAAAAATTAAATCACCCTCCCCCTCATATTTATATATGTATATATAAACAATAGCATTTAAATGAATACTTATCTGGGACATTTCATACCATAAGGAAAAGGATAAAACATAAGAAGACAACTGACCTGTGTATCAAAGCAACACACATGTGTGTGTGTGGTACACCTGATTTATAACTGGGGAGGAGAAGGGCATGGTTCCTTCCAAACAGCCTCTAAAGAGTTTGTTCATGACTTAGCTTCTGTCTCTTGCCAGCACACAGATATGTCTGACTTAGTATGTTGCTGGACATACATGGTGGTAAAGATCGAGGTTTTTTTTTTTTTTGAAAGTCTGATTTACTCTCCTGCATAATCATTGTTTGTTGATTACATTGTGTTACAGTATTGATTTCATGGTAGTGGGGATTAAATATATTAAAGCAATTTAGAATAGGAGGTTTGCAAGGAAATGAAGAAAGCTAACATGGCAACTGAATTTTTGGGGTGATGTTTTGTATTTTGGGTATTTTCTGTTTTGTCCTTGTAGGATAGATACATCTTTGACTCTGACCCATTTGTAGTATGGAAAGTTATCTTTTGAACTTTATTGGAATTAATAGTTAACCAATTTAGGAGAATGTACATTTGCATTTTTGTTGTCTTCTAATGGCTATTTTGCATATTAAAGGTAAAGCCTTCCTTAAAATATGCAACACTCTCTTGATTATGCCAGCTCTTTGCTCATTCTGCTAAGGCTATAAATAAAGCTTCTATTTAAGGCTGGCATTATATCAACCCACCTGCTTCTGAAAGAGAGAGAAAATCAGAATCATTCAACCTGCAGATTGCTGTCACCTTGTAATTATATGAATGGTAAGTCTTAACTTTTAAGTGTTCTGTGAGATAAGCTGGAGGGCTTTTGAAAAAAAAAAAAGCAATTTCCGGTTTAACAATTACTCAAGAATTCCTGAGTGCCAATGAAAGGAGACTTTGCCCTGGAGAGGGCATTCATTGATAGGGTGTGACGGCAGCTGGGGGGTGACGTGGTGGGGCAGGGAGAGCTGGAGAATGCGGGATCCTATCAGTGGTGGCATCAGGAGAGGAGGCGGGAGTGGGGCGGTACCAAAGCTTTCCTCTCTCCGTGAGCTGTCTCAGGGGACTCGGTGGTCCATGCTCTTTTCCTCCTTCCTATTCAGCATGTTATTAGGGAGAGGTGGAGGGGGGCGGAGAAGAGGTCTTAAAGACTGGCCAACTGGAGAAGGGCAGTCTGGGGTACATGCAAGTTTGTCTTGATCATATTATCATATTTTAGAAGAGGAACATCAATTTCAGTTCAAGCCTGTTTTAGAAAATCAAAGCTTTTACAAACTTCCTAATTGTTTGTTTGTTTTTTTTGTGCAAACATTTATCCTAGACAACTTGTTGAAAAACATACAACACAGTAAGCAGTTTCCATTCCCTGATGTTTTTCAAGAAAATATTCAGCTATGTTTACTGCTATCAAAACAGAAAAGCCAACGTCAGACTTGGAAACCTATCTTTCATCGTCGATGGAAAATACAGTTTCCTTGGCTAAATCTTGCCAACCCAGGCCTATGGCTCCTCAATCCATTTTTTGCTAGGTAATTTAGCTAAATATTGTGGCAAATCAGTTCACATTTTGATCTTGTTCATTGTGAAGCTGTCCCTCCCTGTAGCGGGACTTTTGCTGGAGTGAGACTGAGACAAGGCTCCCTGTGGAATGGTTTTTGAAGGAGTAGGGGAAGAGTAACAGAGCTTCATGTCAAATGTTTGCCAAAGTGCTAGGAAGCACACTCTGCTACCTAATGTGGAACTCAGAAATCAACAAGTCAGACAATACTTCATCCCTCAAGGCCTTCCATACACAACTGCAAGGATAACTCCAGAACTCCTCCTTCAGAAGATAGCAAGGATTTTAGTAGAAAGGATAGGACTCTTAAAGCCAACTGTGGAAAGTTAATGGGAATTACCAGGCACCTGATGTCTTAGTCTAATGGGAAATGTTTCTAAGGCTTTACTCCCAGGAATAAAGGGATAAATCTTTACCTAAGTACTGTGTAGAATGAATGGCTTTGGCCCACATGTTTTGTTACTAGGTTCACGTGGCACAAAATCCATTTGGAATGGCTTATGTGAGTTCTATAAAGGTGACCTGGACATAGGTAATAGGGATAAAAAAAGACACTGATGAAACTTAAAGAAGAGTATAACCTCTGATGCTTCTTCAGTTAAGAAGATACTATAAAAATTAGAAAGGAAATAGGATTAAAATGGATTCAAGTGTCTCCCTCCAACCTTTCTTTAGACTTTTATATATTTTTTTGGTCAGGACTTAGCCTTCTAAGTTGAAAATGATGGGTATTTTTTGTTTTGTTTTTTCTTTTCTAGAAAGCTTCAAGACATCAAGACTTCAAGAAGTATCTGTGATGCTGAATATCTTCTGAGCACAGTTACTGAAGTTAAAGCAAATGTCTTGATGTGGAGATAAAGGGAGGCCCTGGAAGGGTAAGTAAATTTACATGGGGTTCCACTAAATTCTTCTCCAGGATCACATCCTCTCTTTTCTACCTTATATTACATATTTGTTCCTGCTTGAGTTATGGAAAGTGACAAAGGTCAGGCTTAAAATTTAGGATTTGCAGGTGAGATTTAAATAATTTTAAAAAATCATAGAAGATTATAATATCTGGGCTCCTCTGAGAACTGAAGAGAACAGATTTGACCAAACAACAGAAAAATAACCCACCTTGAAGACTGTAGAGTAAATCCTGAATGCCTTTATCCTACTGGGCGGGGTGGGAGGGGGGGTTGTTGATGATAAGAAAAATTTCTGAGAAACTTGAGCAAAGCTAGAGTTATGAAAATGTCCTCTGGGACTAGGAAGTACAAGTCTTGGCAATTCTAGGGTTACATTTTCAAACTTTGAGAATATTTGAAAAACTCATAAATGCAATGAAAATTTTTAAAAAGTAACATGAGAATTTGGAAAAGTAGAAATCACTTGCCAGAAACACATTAGGCCAAAACATTTGAGTTATCATACTCTAACAAAATAGATCAACTCTCTGACCATTAGGGCTTTAGCCAGGGAATTTTTCTTCTCAAAATGTAATGCCTAGTGAGTATATTTCATTGAAGATGCTTAATATGCACAGAGAACTGGTCAACCCAGATTTAAATGCTGAGCCAAACAACTGTATTTCTTCTTGGGATAGTTTGAAAAAAATACCTTGGGAAGATTGATGACCCCTAGATGACTACTAGCGGAAAATTTGGCCCATGTGTTGATCTAAGATATTATTGTTTGTCGCGGTCTAGTTGGATCTAATAAAGAGGTAAGCTGAAGTCACAAAGGAAAATTTCCTTTGTGAAGTTTGATATTAGAGCCTCAAAGTTCTAGTCAATGGAACCCAAGATCAAAGCTTTACAGTTATAAAAAGGAACCCAAGATCTGAACAGATAGAATGTAGAAAATTAAGTGGGCATTCTGTTACCTATAACTCCATTACTATGATGCTTCAGACAGAAAGTCACAGCTCCTCCTAGAACTTTCTGGCCAGTTCATTTGTATGATCAGATCATTCATCCAAGTGGAATAGTTTTTTGTAATCCATTGGAACCCAATTCAAATAGTAATTTTACTCTTCTTGGAACATTGGGTTTAGGGATAATTCAGAAGAGTACAACTCCAGTCCAATGTTGACTGAACTGGGTTCTGTGAAACTCTAGTTTTTCAAGATGTTTAACAGTTATATCATGAAAAGAAGTGCCTCATGCTCAAATAAGTTGGAGAAACTCCAAAGTAAGCAACATTAAATAACATTCATGTTTATTGAACTTTTTAGAAGATTTATTAGGCTCAAATATATATTGAACCTCCAAGAGGTTGTTACAGCATGCACCATTTCCCCAACTTATTAGTCTATGAGACTTTTTTGGAAAGAACACTTATTAATATCCTAAATAACTTGTTCCAGGGATCACAGTATATAAACCCCCAAGAGAGTGCAGTATCTTTACTTCCTGTGGAATAATAACTAAATCTTTTCATGGATGGGTTGACTTTAATCCAATTTCATTTGACTAAGCTTTTTGGTCCACTTTTATTTTGAGAGAAAATAGCATAATCACAAAACCCTGTTATTAACTGCTAAATGTTTCTCTCTCTCTTTTTGTTTTTCCAGTTGGACAATTAGTTAACTACTTACTCCAAACAAAGTATTCTCCACTAACTTTTGGAAGACTCTCTGTCTACTTTAACTTTGTTCATTTTTAAATTTGAAAGATTCTGTTCCATTTCCATACAAGTTGGAACTGTGATAGAATTTATAGCAGGTCTTGACTCATTGTTAGATATAAATAAGGTAATTTCCATAAGAGGAAAATGAATTTCTAAGTGATCTATGATAATCATCAGGAAAGTCAAATGAAAAATTACTCAGGCAGTCCATTCTTCAATCTTTCTATCTCATTTCCACCCTGTATTAAGGGAGAAATGTGTTTAAACATGCTGCTATCCAGTTGGCAAAACAATTTTTGGACCTGTCACTTTTTTATTGGGGTCACTTTTATTTTACTGAAGTTACTCAAAATTTCAAATACTCAAAAAGTCAGCTCTTTGAAAGTTAAACTTCCAATGTGATATGTCAAGAAACAAATGCCAGACACCTTCTATTCCAGCTTACACACTGTACCAAAGGGTGCTCTTTTTAAGGTTCCTCTCAAAGTGTGAAAAGTGTAGAAATCTATCTCTTCTATGCTATTTAAATATATGACATGTCATGAATACACTATGTTCAGTGCTTTCTCAGATTATATAATTATAGTTGACCCTTGAACAACCTGGGCATAAACTGTGCAGGTCCAGTTATACACAATTTTTTTTTCAACCATATATACTACCAGTATTGATACAATGTGATCGGAGGTTGGTTGAATCCATGGATGCAGACTTGTGGGCCAATTTTAAGTTGTATGAAGATTTCAGCTGCACAGGGGGTCATCACCCCTAACTCCCATGTTCAAGGGTCAGCTATATCTGCTTTGAAAATCACTGACTCAGCCTTCAGCCAAATGGAATTATGTCTCATTTGAACCAGATCACTGGTGGTAATGGTGTGATGCCATTTTTTAAAAACTATAATATTTTCACTTTGAGTAACAATCATTGATACAAACTGAATTGGACAAATTCATTCAGAGGGGTGAAAGTGTCAGCACAATATAACCTACTTGTAGGGGTGAATCTTAGTTTTTCCTCAGTGGAGAAAAAAAATATCAGTAAGTGCTTTTAAATATACCTTGTTTTTTGCCACTTCTTTAAAAACAAGACACATTCTTCTTTGTCTACACCAAAGAGCTTTCAAAATAAAAATCAATATCTCCTTGGAAAGGAAGCAGGAAGACACCCTGGAGTTGTGCATTTAAGATAATACTGTGTGTAGAGTATTTGAATAGACAACATCAGAGGTGCGGTAGCTAGATGCTTCCTCAGACTGGCAGTGATCCCAGCCTTCAGACAACATTGTTTTTTAAACAGATCCTTCGTTGTATGGATCACCCTGGTTTCTGGTGGCATCAACTTATTATCCAGAGAGCTTTACACATCTGAATTTTTTTTGATTTTAGCTATGAGCTGAATATTATCCTAGGAGCAGATATAAACATCACATCCTCTTCCCTTAGTAGGAATTGATGAAAGTAAAGTCAAGTTGTGGTTAAAGGAATAAATTTCATTATTGACACCTACCTTGCATTTTACAGGTATAAACAGTCACACACCACTTTCTGGAGAAACCAAAGGCTTTGTTACAGTAAACTGGTCCAGTGTGATATCACAAGTATAAAAAATATTCCATTCTGTATCAAAACTAGGCACATGCCTTTATTTATAGTAACAGAAGTTAACAGAGTTGAGCATTTTTGCCTTGGGTCCTATCTCTTGGCATCCTACATCAGACAAAACTCATCTCTCCACATATATCCACCCATAACTCCAGGGATCTAGTCTCAGGGTTATCTCTATGGAAAGGAAGGTGACATCACACTTGGGCCGACAGTGGTGTGTAACGAAAAAGCACAACCTCTCATTCATATTGCTTCAAAACATATACAGCATATGTGTTTCCAAAAAAAAAAAAAGAGAAGAGTAAAGAATATATTGATTTCTTTGTGGTTTTGAACCAACAGTATGGGATGATGCAAGGCTTTTAACAAAGGAGAATCATAGATACAAATTTTTCTGTCGAGTATGGTTTAGACAAATGTGTCTTTTTAATACGTAAATCCTACATTGTAGGTTGTTCCTTTTGATTTCTTCTTTTGTTTTTGCAGTGGTAGAAAAGGTTGAGTAACTGTCCATGAGCATGAGCCGAAGCTTCAGGTTCATTACTGAGATCCCCAGAATGCCAGTATTTGCAATGCAAACAATTAGTACCCCACTGTGTGAAGGGCTCTGACACATGCCTGCCTGCCTGCTTCTAGGTGGAGCGTCTCCATCAGAAGTCCTCCTGCTTCTGCGGACCCTGCTTTGACACAGGGAAGCTGCACTGAGCTGCCTTTTAACCTAGTACTTCTCTTGCGCCAGGCTGTCTCACTGGTTACAGACAATGACACAGAAACAATAGTTGGAGTGACCAACCCTCAAATCATTTTCATATTGAACCTCCTGGGTCCAGCCACCTCCCCTTCCACGACAGCACCATTGTTTTTTCGGGGCACGTACTCAAGGTCAATGCTGTTTTTGTGTTTGCCTTTCCCTCGGCTCCACACAAAAAGGAGGAGGAAGCAAAATAACACCACTCCCAGGAAGGTGAAACAGCCCATGGCTGTCGACACCAGTATTGTCTTAAGGTCCAGGGAGAAAGTATTGGCATTGGTGCCATTGGAAATGGTGTCATTGGAGTCGGTCATGTACATAGGGGTCCTGTTGGCATAAAGGAAGCGGTCTGAAGCAAACCCTTTGACAGTTAAGGAGGCCGTGAAGGTGTCGTTCCCCGCAGCATTGCTAGCGATGCAGACGTACATCCCACTGTCTTGATCCTGGGCGAAGCGGATCTCCAGGGTGCCATCGCCCAGCACGGTGGCTCTTCCATTGGACTTGGTGGTGATGAACCGCCTTCGAGGTGTCACCCAGGAGATCACAGGCTGAGGGTCTCCATCGGCATTGCATTCCAGCTGGACCGTCTGCCCCTCATCCACAAGCAGATGCTGCAACTTCTTCTCACGGATTTTGGGTTTTTTGCAGGTGAAGTAAAAAGAAAGGGCAGTGCTGTGGAAATCTTTGAATGACCTCTCGCGGATAGTGTCCGGGCCAGCGCACATGGGCTGCTGGCCACCGAACTGCAGGGTTGGGTGCCGCTGCAGGATCCATAGGAGGCGGCAGTCACAGGCCAGAGGGTTGTTGTTAATACTCAGGACCTCCAAAGCCCTCGGGGAGGAGAAGACGTTCTCTTCCAGAGTTTCCAGAAGGTTCTGAGACACGTTGAGCACACGAAGGAAGCGGAGCCCTTGGAAGGAGTGAGGCTCGATGGTGCGGAGCTGGGCCCCCACTATATGAAGCTCTTGGAGGCGGATCAGGTCAGAGAACATGCCTGCCTCAATAGTGCTGATGGGATTGTAGGAGAGGTTCAGATGGGTTAGGTAGACCAGGTGTTTAAAGGCAAGGAAGGGGACGGTGGATAGATTGGTGTTGGTGATGGAGAGAGAGGTGAGGTTGAGACCATAGAGGCTGTTGGCAGGCATCATATCCAGTAAAGGCCAATAGTCAATCTCTAGATGTTTCAGGTGGAACAGTCTTTTAAAGGCATACACGGGCATGTTGTTGATATTGAGATGCTTCAGGTGCAGGCTGATGAGGCTGCGGAGGTGTGAGAGGGCTTCTGTGGGTACCGCAGTGAGGTTACATTTCTCCAGTGTGAGCTGCTCCAAGCTAAGCAGCCCACTGAAGGCCCGGTGTGATATATAAACCAAATCGTTGTCCCCCACTTCTAGAGACTTCAGGTTATGCAAATCCTGGAACATGTAGTCCAGTAAAATGACAATCTTATTCTCACTAATGTCAAGCTTGGTGAGGTTGGAGAGGCCCGTGAAGACCCCCAAAGGGACCAACTTCAGGCGATTGCCCTTCAGGCGGAGGGAACGCAGGTTGAAGAGATTGTTAAAGGCTCCTGGCTCCACATTGGCAATGATGTTGTCACTCAAGTCTATCTCCTCCAGCAGAGGGTAAGAGATGAATTCTTCAGGGTTGATGCTTTTCAGCCTGTTCTTGCTGAGGTCCAAGATTTTGGTCTCGATGGGAATGCCCTCTGGGATGGCGATCAGCCTCCTCCTGTGGCAGCTAACAGATTTGTTCTGGGCTGAGCACTCGCAGCGAGCAGGGCAGCCAATGGTGGATCCCATGAAGATTAAGACCACAGCCAGACCCAGGAATGGCTGCCAACATGATAAGGCCGTGTGAAGCATGACTCCCCCTCTTAGTCTACACCTTGGTCACGGGCCTGCAGGAGAAGGGGCCAAAGAAGGGAGGAAGAAAAACTGAGTTAAGAAATAGATAGGTAAAGAGACATAAAGGGAGACAGTGAGTATGATGAAAAAGACCCTAGATTTGGAAGGCTACAGACCAGATCTGACCTTTAAACCTGAGGGCTGCCATCATTAACATGATCTTGGGTAGGTTATTAATATCTCGCCTCCCTGTACTTCAATTTTCTTGGCTGTAAAATGGAAATAAGAAGGACGATGATAGTACCTTTCTAGAGTTATGACAGTTTCAGTATTGAACATCTCTGTTTGTGTGCTCAGTTGTGTTCAATTCTCTGAGACCCCATGGACTGCAGCCTCCAGGCTCTTCTCTCCATGGAATTCTCAAAAGACTATTACAGTGTCTGGCACAGACTGGTGCAAAATAATACATTTTCACAAAGGGCTTTATTTTGAACTTAAAGGACAGAAGCAGAGGTCAGTGGTTAACAGGACATTTGTGCAGTTTGAATCAGTGTCTGTATCTCTGATTTTTGTGATGTCATCTTCTTAAAAATGAAGCTAATAGAAGCTTCACTGAACATTAGGAACCTTGGGTTCCAAGTACAAAACAAAGTTACATTCAGTGAAAGAGGTTGAGATGTTTTACCTTCATATGTAAATATTCTGTTAAAGTGAAAGTGTTAGTCACACAGTCATGTCAGACTCTTTGTGACCACATTGACTGTAGCCTGCCAGACTCCGCCATCCGTGGAATTCTCCAGGCAAGAATACTGGAGTGGGTTGCCAGTTCCTTCTCCAGGGGATCTTCCAGGCCCAGGGATTGAACCCAGGTCTCCCGCATTGCAGGCAGATGCTTTACCGTCTGAGCTACCAAGTGAAAGTGAAAGTGAAGTTGCTCAGTTGTGTCCGACTCTTTGCAACCCCATGGACTGTAGCCTATCAGGCTCCTTCATCCATGGAATTTTCCAGGCAAGAATACTGGAGTGGGTTGCCATTTCCTTCTCCAGGGGATCTTCCCGACCCAAGGATCGAACACAGGTCTCCTGCATCATAGGCAGATGCTTTACCGTCTGAGCCACCAGGGAAGTCACCTTTAATTAGAAAGTTTACCTCTTTCAGAATTCAGCAAATTTTGATTTATGAAGTGGTTTTCTTTTTTGAGGTAAACAAAAAGAGCCTCAAAATCTTTCTGAACTCTTCATGTTTATCATAGGTATGAGGCATCACAGTGGCTTTGAAGATGAAAATTCTTTAAGATTTTTGGGTTAAATATATGAGTGGGAAGAGTCATTATTTTAAGAAAAAAAGTCTTTAAATAATAAATGAACATCATTTTTTTATATTCAGATTCAAACCCATTAAACCTGTTAAGCTGAAATTAAATAGATAGCAGATGAGATTGAAACTGACTATGTTTTAAATGTATGTTGTAAAGCAGACGCTGAACTTACTTCTAAACTGAATAGTGAGAAGTATGTTATGGAGAATTATGAACCTGAGACCCCCAGGGGTGTGCTTCATCCATGGACACCATGTTTTCTCAAGGGCAAGTAGTTTAAAGTAATATTTTTAGATATAAAGGTATCTGATAAAACTTCAGCATTCACTCCTGAATCGCTTAAGAGTATAATTCTTCAATCAGTGTTTACATATGTCTATGTATATAACTATGTCTATATCTAAACACATCTATCCATAAAAATGACAAGTAAGAACAAACTGAATAGTGAATCACTAGAAAAAATGGCCTCAAAATGTAGGACAAAAGCAAAAATGCAGAAAGTGCTGGTAAAATCCATTAGAGGTGAGAGATTTAATTTTGCCACATCTTTTCCAATATTTCTTTGTAGGTCAAACTAAAGTCCATCTTGAAAACCAAAGGAAATCAACTGAGAAATTATTAGAACAAAGAGAATAAGTAAATTAACATATTATACAATAAAAGTAATTTTCATATATAAAAATCATTTAGAATAATATAAATCATTTAGAAAATATTACTGTATAAGATGATTCCCATCATAGCAATTCTGGAAAAGTCAAATCTTTAGAATAAACTAAATAAGAAATACACAAAATATTACAACCATTCAGCCTTAATGAGGAAACAAAACTTACTAAAAAGAGGGATATGGTATATGTTTCAATAGAAAGATTTAAAATTATAAAGATAATTCTCAATAAATATATACAGTTCAAAGAATATTTTTGGATTTGAAAAAGCCTCAGGTTAATTTGGAAGAATATAAATATGAGACTAATCAGAAACATCAAAAATTAGTAATAAAAACACCCTTATGAAAAATTTAAACATAAATTACAAAACTATGATAACAATTAGCATTATGCTGGCATGAAAATACACAGTAAATGAAAAAGTGAAGAATTTTATCTAAATAAATTTGAGAAGTCAACAAACGTGAAAAGTGGCATTTTAATCCAGTGAGAAAAATATAAATAACTAGGGATTTAGTGGGAAAAGTTGTACATTAACTTCACTGGTTCAAATAAAATAAGTTCCAGTTGAGGGATTAAAATGCAAGAACAAATAATATACCAGAAGAAAATTCTTTAATTTTATAATAAAAGAATTGAAAAGCCTTTTCTATGATGAAAGCTAGCACGCATGAAAGAAAAGAATAACCTATTCAACTGTGTACATTTGAAAAATATTTAGTATAACAAGCAAGTAAACACACACACACAGGCAATTGCTAAAATGGAGAATATCTTTTAGGTTCATAATAGATAAGGGATTAAGCACAGTGCTAAGCAAACAGTTCTTATTAATCCATAAGGACAAGAGGTGGATGTCAATAGAAAACTAGGCAATGAATGTAGTAAAGGCTAAAAGCAGCTAATATATGAAAAGCTGACCAAGTTCACTATGCAAAGAAATAGAAATTAAACAGGAGTAGAACACCTTTGCCCATCAGATTGACAAAGCTTAGTGACTGAAGAAACTGATATAAGAAATAGAAACTGGTGTAACCTTCAGGAGGTAGAGGTACAACAATGAGGAGGTTAAATGATACATATAAGTTTAATATAGTCATCCCTTTAAACCATTTTCCTTTAAAACATTTTCAAAGCCACTTTACTGAGTAATGATTGGCATACAGAAACTATACAAACTGTACATATTTAATGTATACAATTTGAGTTTGGAGATAAGTATATATCCATGAAATCATCACCACAATCTATACCATAAACATGTGTACCATCTCCAAAAGAGGGTAGATCTTATGGACCTGTTCTTTTTCCCTAGAAATGTATCATAGGGAAATAATTTAACTAACGTACATAGATATTTGGTGCAGGCTTGTCTATAATGTAGGAAAACTGGAAATATGTAATAGTAGGATCTTAGTTATGTGTTAAGATACAATCATACTACAGAATATGTGGAGGCAGTGGTTTAGTTGCTAAGTTGTGTCCGACTCTTGTGACCCCATGGACTATAGCCTGCCAGGTTCCTCTGTCCATGGGACTCTCCAGGCAAGAATACTGGAGTGGGTTGCCATTTCCTTCTCCAGGGGATCTTCCCAACCCAGGAATCAAACCTGGGTCTCCTGCATTGCAGGCAGATTCTTTACCAGCTGAGCTACAAGGGAATACGTAGCCAATAACATGTAAGACTTAGGTCTGTGCTTGTTAACGTGGAAAGATGAATAGATATATACTGCTTTTTGTGTGCATGGGTATATACAAACATGCATATTTCTATGTACATTCCTATATTAGGAATTTTATATCCCTATATATTATGTATATTAGGAATATTATGTATTCCTAATATTATGTATTATAATAATATATTATAATAATATATAGGAATATAAACAGAATATATTTTGTAGTCCTATATATAGGAATATATATGTATAATATAAATATTAATATATATTTAATATGTAATATATATAAATGCATGTTTTTATATAGGAATATATACAATACATAACATATTATAATAGTATATATAATATAGGAATTTACATATAGGAATTATGTAATATAGATATTTATATTACAGTAATATTATATATAAATATTATATATATATTCCTATATAGAAATATATATTAATATAGTTTATAATATGCTCTATAAATATATAATGTAATTAATATATAAGTATTAATACATTAATATATACATGTTTATATATATTCACAGACACAAAAAGGAATATATATTTCTTCATTTTTATATAGATATATATAGGAATATAGTTATATATATGGGGTTTCCCAGGTGGTGCTAGTGGTAAAGAATCCACTCACCAATGCAGGAGACAAGAGACAGAGGTTTGATCCTTGGGTTGGGAAGATCCCCTGGAGGAAGAAATGGCATCCCAATCAGAATCTGCCTGCAGTTTAGGAGACCCTGGTTCGATTCCTGGATCAGGAAGATCTGCTGAAGAAGGGAGAGGCTACTTACTCCAGTATTCTGGCCTGGAGAATTCACAAGAGTTGGACATGACTTTCACTTTCGCTTTTCCAGTATTTTTGGTGGGAGAATCCCATGAACAGAGAGCCTGGCAGACTACAGCCTATGGGATTGCCGAGTCAGAAACGACCAGGCATCTGAGCAGAGAGCAGAGTCATATATATATAGGCAAGAACAAAACTGGGAGTATATAATGACAATGTTGACAAGAGGAATTATTTTGAGATGGAAATCACCTCTAATCCCTCCATTTTCTTATAACTTTACATGTGTTCTATTTTCCCCACAATATAACTTGTATTACTTTTATAATTAGAATAGGTGTAAATCTATGGCTGATTCATATCAATGTATGACAAAACCCACTGAAATGTTGTGAAGTAATTAGCCTCCAACTAATAAAAAAATTAAAAAAAAAATAGAAAATAAAACTGTTTTGATTTTTGAAGTTGTTTTCACTTGTAAAAAGTCATAGATATATTTAACAATAAGGGATCAAATTTGCATTGACATTTTTAAAGATTATTTGAATTTTCAAAAAAGTCTTGGCATCAGCTTGCCAATACTAAAAGTTTGCTGGGATTTTGATAAGAATTGTATTGAATCTATAGTTGTTTGTGGAGAACTGATAGCCCAAGGTCAGGGGTGGCTACCGAGAGTGCCAGGCTGTGACAGCTCAGGAGGAGCGTAGAAGAGCTTCCCCACGTCCAAGGTCAGGGGCGACAGCCGAGAGGAGCAACCCCACCTCCAAGGAGCTGCGGCTGCGCGGGCGCCGGAGGGCCGAGAGGAGCTGCTCCACGTTCAACGTCAGGAGGGGCGACCGTGAGAAGATACCCCTCATCCAAGGTAAGAGAAACCCAAGTAAGACGGTAGGTGTTAGGAGAGAGTATCAGAGGGCAGACACACTAAAACCATAATCACAGAAAACTAGCCAATCTGATCACAGGACCACAGTCTTGTCTAACTCAATGAAACTAAGCCATGCCGTGTGGGGCCATCCAAGATGGTCGGGTCATGGTGGAGAGGTCTGACAGAATGTGGTCCACTGGAGAAGGGAATGGCAAACCACTTCAGTATTCTTGCCTTGAGAACCCCATCAACAGTATGAAAAGGCAAAATGATAGGATACTGAAAGATGAACTCCCCAGGTCGGTAGGTGCCCAATATGCTACTGGAGATCAGTGGAGAAATAACTCCAGAAAGAATGAAGAGATGGAGCCAAAGCAAAAACAATACCCAGTTGTGGATGTGACTGGTGATAGAAGCAAGGTCTGATCCTGTAAAGAGCAATATTGCATAGGAACCTGGAATGTTAGGTCCATGAATCAAGGCAAATTGGAAGTGGTCAAACAGGAGATGGCAAGAGTGAACACTGACATTTTAGGAATCAGTGAACTAAAATGGACTGGAATGGGTGAATTTAACTCAGGTGACCATTATATCTACTACTGTGGGCAGGAATCCCTTAGAAGAAATGGAATATCCATCATGGTCAACAAAAGAGTCTGAAATGCAGTACTTGGATGCAATCTCAAAAATGACAGAATGATCTCTGTTCATTTCCAAGGCAAACCATTTAATATCACTGTAATCTAAGCCTATGCCCCAACCAGTAACGCTGAAAAAGCTGAAGTTGAACAGTTCTATCAAGACCTACAGACCTTTTAGAACTAACACCCAAAAAAGATGTCCTTTTCATTATAGGGGACTGGAATGCAAAAATAGGAAGTCAAGAAACACGTGGAGTAACAGGCAAATTTGGCCTTGGAGTATGGAATGAAGGAGGGCAAAGGCTAATAGAGTTTTGCCAAGAGAACGCACTGGTCATAGCAAACACCCTCTTCCAACAATACAAGAGAATACTCTACACATGGACATCACCAGATGGTCAACACCGAAATTAGACTGATTATATTCTTTGCAGCCGAAGATGGAGAAGCTCTATAGAGTCAGCAAAAACAAGACCGGGAGCTGACTGTGGCTCACATCATGAACTCCTTATTGCCAAATTCAGACTTAAACTGAAGAAAGTAGGGAAAACCACTAGACCACAGTTTCACTAGGTATGACCGAAATCAAATCCCTTATGAATATACAGTGTAAGTGAGAAATAGATTTAAGGGAATAGATCTGATAGAGAGAGACTGATGAACTATGGACGGAGGTTCATGACATTGTACAGGAGACAGGGATCAAGACCATCCCCATGGAAAAGAAATGCAAAAAGGCAAAATGGTTGTCTGAGGAGGCCTTTCAAATAGCTGTGAAAAGAAGATAAGCAAAAGGCAAAGGAGAAAAGGGAAGATAAACCCATTTAAATGCAGAGTTCCAAAGAATAGCCAGGAGAGATCAGAAAGACTTCCTCAGTGATCAGTGCAAAGAAATAGAGGAAAATAACAGAATGGGAAAGACTAGAGATCTCTTCAAGAAAATTAGAGATACCAAGGGAACATTTCATGCAAAATGGGATCGATAAAGGACAGAAATGGTATGGACCTAACAGAAGCAGAAGATATGAAGAAGAGGTGGCAAGAATCCACAGAAAAACTGTACAAAAAAGATCTTCATGACCCAGATAATCACAATGGTGTGATCACTCACCTAGAGCCAGACATCCTGGAATGTGAAGTCAAGTGGGCCTTAGAAAGCATCACTATGAACAAAGCTAGTGGATGTGATGGAATTCCAGTTGAGCTATTTCAAATCCTGAAAGATGATGCTGTGAAAGTGCTGCACTCAATATGTCAGCAAATTTTGAAAACTCAGCAGAGGCCAGAGGACTGGAAAAGGTCAGTTTTCATTCCAATCCCTAAGAAAGGCAATGGCAAAGAATGCTCAAACTACTGCACAATTGCGCTCATCTCACACGCTAGTAAAGTAATGCTCAAAATTCTCCAAGCCAGGCTTCAGCAATAAGTGAACCGTGAGCTTCCCAGATGTTCAAGCTGGTTTTAGAAAAGGCAGAGGAACCAGAGATCAAATTGCCAACATCTGCTGGATCATCAAAAAAGCAAGAGAGTTCCAGAAAAACATCTATTTCTGCTTTATTGACTACGCCAAAGCCTTTGACTGTGTGGATCACAATAAACTGTGGAAAATTCTGAAAGAGATGGGAATAACAGACCACCTGACCTGCCTCTTGACTAACCTGTATGCAGGTCAGGAAGCAACAGTTAGAACTGGACATGGAACAACAGACTGGTTCCAAATAGGAAAAGGAGTATGTCAAGGCTGTATATTGTCACCCTGCTTATTTAACTTATATGCAGAGTACATCATGAGAAATGCTGGGCTGGAAGAAGCACAAGCTGCAATCAAGATTGCTGGGAGCAATATCAATAACCTCAGATATGATGACACCACCCTTATGGCAGAAAGTGAAGAGGAACTAAAAAGCCTCTTGATGACCATGAAAGAGGAGAGTGAAAAAGTTGGCTTAAAGCTTAACATTCAGAAAACTAAGATCATGGCATCTGGTCCCATCACCTCATGGGAAATAGATGGGGAGGCAGTGGAAACAGTGTCAGACTTTATTTTTTTGGGCTCCAAAATCACTGCAGATGGTGATTGCAGCCATCTCTTTGGAAGGAAAGTTATGACCAACCTAGACAGCATATTAAAAAGCAGAGACATTACTTTGCCAACAAAGGTCCATCTGGTCAAGGCTATGGTTTTTCCAGCAGTCATGTATGGATATGAGAGTTGGACTGTGAAGAAAGCTGAGTGCCAAAATATTGATGCTTTTGAACTATGGTGTTGGAGAAGACTCTTGAGAGTCCCTTGGACTGCAAGGAGATCCAACCAGTCCATCCTAAAGGAGATCAGTCCTGAATATTCATTGGAAGGACTGATGCTGAAACTCCAGTACTTTGGCCACCTGATGCGAAGAGTTGACTCATTGGAAAAGACCCTGATGCTGGGAGGGATTGGGGGCAGGAGGAGAAGGGGACGACAGAGGATGAGATGGCTGGATGGCATCACCGACTCGATGGACATGGGTTTGAGTAAACTCCAGGAGTTGGTGATAGACAGGGAGGCCTGGTGTGCTGCAATTCATGGGGTGGCAAACTGTTAGACACGACTGAGTGACTGAACTGAACTGAACTGATAGTGTGACAATATTCAGTTTTTTAATATCATGGTACTCTCAGTTTATTTAGGTCTTTAATTTCCTTTGGGTGTCCCTGGTGGCTCAGACGGTAAAGTGTCTGTCTGCAATGCAGGAGACCTGGTTTTGATCCCTGGGTTGGGAAGATCCTCTGGAGAAGGAAATGGCAGCCCACTCCAGTATTCTTGCCTGGAAAATCCCATGGACCGTGGAGCCTGGTAGGCTACCATCCATGGGGTTGCAAAGAGTCGGACACGACTGAGCAACTTCACGTTAATTTTCTTCAGCAAATGTTTCTTCCCTTTTAACTTCAATGCTTTTATTTTTGTACCTTTCTGTGTTTGCTATTACCTCTAAGATGATGTTGAATAAAAGTGCTGAAAGCCGTCTGCCTTATTTTGTTCCCAATCTTAAGATAAATCATTCTTCTTTTTTTCCCACCATTAAGTTTGATGTTGGCTATGTTTTAGTGGTTTTTTTTTTTTTTTGTTTTGTTTTAATAAATGCCCTTCATTAGATCGAGGAAGTTCTCTTCTCTTCCTAGTTAACTAGAATTTTTTTTTTTACCATAAATGAGTTGTTGAATTTTGAAAGATGCTTTTCTGCATTTATTGAAATGGTCTTATTATTTTTCTGTATTATTATTTCAACATGGCAAATAATATTAATTTTTTTGAATGTTAAACCACCTTTTAACTCCTGGTATAAACCCCACTTTGTATGAAGTCTGTGTATATATACACTTATATTTTATTAGGTTTGTTTTGCTGGTATTTGGTAAATAATTTTTCTATTTCATGAGAATTTTTTCTTTTACATCTCTCTTGATATGTTTATGTAGTATTAGTATCAGAGCAATGGAGACCTCATAAAATCAGTTGAAAAATATTTCTTTGGTCTCTATATTTTGAAGGGTTGGTATAGGATTGTTATTTCTTTCTAAAATAGTTGATAGAATTTACCTGTGAAACCAAAGAATTTAAGAGTTTTTCTTCGTGGGAATGTTTTGAAGTGTAAGTCAGTTTCCTTTGTAGATATTGAAATATTTAGATTTTCTATTTCTTTTTTTGTGTCAGTTTTGGTAATGTGTTTAAGGAATTGTCTGTTTCATCAAGATATGACTTTTGTTTGGCTGAAGTCAAAGTTTCCCTATTATTCTTTCAAGCTCTCTAGGTCATCTCTTTTATTCTGGATATGGGTAAGTTGCACATTTCCTTTTTCTTGATAAGCTTTGCTAGAATTTTGTCAATTTTATTGAACTTTTTTTTTTTTTTTTAAGTTTCCTAGGGTGGAAACTTAGATCACTAATTTTGGGCCTTTTTCCTCCTCTAATATAAGTTTTTAAACTATAACTATCCCTTCATGCATTTTATATCCTTTCATAAACTTTAATATTTTTAGAAGACATTATCAGTCACAATTTTTTTCAAAATTATTTTTCTGTTCCCATCTTTGACCTATGGACAGTGTAATTTTGAGTTAATTTCCAAATATTTATGTCTTTTCTAGATGCTGAGTTATTTATTTTTACCAATAAATGTCAGCTTTCTGAAATCTACTGAGATTGTCTTATGGACCAGCATAGGATCAATCTCTGATCATTCCATGTGCATTTGCTGTTTGAGGGTGTAGTGGGCCACAAAAACTGTGAAGATTAATATGGTGGCTTATGTTAATAAGGATTGTGAAAATCTCAACTTTTTCTAAGTTATTCTATATATCAGTGACAGAAATATGTGTTAAAATCTCCAGCTATGAATTTGCCTACATCTCCCTTAGTTCTGTAGCTTTTTTTCCCCTATATATTTTGAAATTCTGATATTAAGCAGATGTTTACTTTCTGATTTAGTGATGTTTTTTTTTTAATCATGAATAGTCCCTCTTTGTCTCTAGTAATACTTTGTGTCTTTAAGTTATTTTGAATGATGAATACAGCAACTCTAGCTTTTCAAGCTTAATGTTTCCATGGTATATATTTTTCCATATGAAACTTTCAACATATTGGTATCTTTGTAGTTAAAGAGCATCTCTGCCTTGTGTTAGGTTGCTAACTCTATTTAAATAGAATATAATTACTTTATGGCTGCATTTAAGCATGGATGCCATTTTGTTATATGTTGGCCATTTGTCTCTTGAATTCTTTTGTTTCTCTCATTCTCCTATCTTCTGTTTTAAGCAATTAGGTTTTAAAAAGTATGTTTGCTTCTGGGCCTTTTGGCTAAGATCAAGTGTAGTTTTTAAGTATGCATTGCAATTTTTCTTTCTGTATTTATTTACATTATTTTTATTTGTTGCTGTCTGAATTAGAGTAACATCTTTAATTTACCACAATTTATTTATACTTTTTATCAAATTGCTTCAGGTAAAATATATAGTAGACTTGCAACAGTATATTTTCATTCACAACCTCCCCCTATCCTTGGTACAGGAAGGTATAGTGAGTTCCAGACAAAAGGAACAGTATGTGCAGAGGCATGAGAACAATGGAGAACACCCTGTGATTGGGGAATTAAAATATGTGGTCCAGAATGGTTTGAGCAAAACCAGAAGAGAAATGGAGGGGAAAAGAGGCTGAGAGGTAATTAGAGGAATGATTTACAAGGGCCTTGTAAACTGTGATAAGCTGTTTGCACTTTATCCTGAGGGCAATGGCAAGCCATTAAAGTGGTTTATGCTAAGGAGTGATATGAACAGATTTACATTTGGGGAAGATTAATCTGACTACCATGAAAAATAGACTTGCAGGAGGGGAAACCTTGAAGCTGGAAACTCAGGAGGCCATTGCATTATTCGAACCAGAACAAAGCAGGTTCACAGAAGTAGTCTTCAGTAAGTGGACAGATTCAAGAGGTGTTTTGAGGCCGAATAGAAATGTTATGTGGATTGACTGTGAGGGTTGGAGGAGAAGAGGCAAAGATGAGTTCTAGACTTCTGGCAACTGGATGGGACCTGGTGTCATTCACTGAGATGGCAAGTTTAGCAGTAACAAGATGAGGAATTCAAATTTCTCAAATGTGTCTGTCACTGGGTCAGATATGTGGGCTGAAGGATTTCCCACTCTTTGAACGTAAAATTTTTCAGATACTTTCGGGGGTATTTCTTTGGTAGGGCTGGGAAAATGTACATTTTATTACAGATTTTATGTTCAAGATAGAAGTTTTATTACACACTTTGTACTTTTCATTTTGATTTATGATAAAGAATGAGCTATATAAATTCCACTGCTGAGTGTAGTTTTGTCTGGTAGAGTTGCATGATCTATATATCACCAGTTAGATAAGGAGATAACTGGCATCCCAGTTTTGGTTTATTTCAGCAATGGTTTGGGAAAATGTTATTTCATTGTTTGGATCCCTTAATCGGGCTCTGTGTCCAACATGGAAATGACAGCATCTAATTTAACCATGACTACAACTCAACCAGAAAGGAGTTCAACTGAGGTATGTAGTGTTGAGCATCATTTTCCTTAAAAATTTGTTATTTTGTTTCCAAAGTGAAGGACCATCACAAAGAAGGATGGATAAGTGCTCAGCAAGCAGGCAGCAGATAAGCTCCTTTCACTTCTGGGCAGCTCCTCCATTCTACTTCTGTCTTTCAGCTAAGCAGAAGTAAATATGAGGCCATATCTCATCACAGTTCTTTGATGTATATAGTTTGGAAACTCTGCAGGAAGGTTGTGCTTTATTATTCTTATCACAATACTTCTTAGTTTTAGTCCAGAAGGACAAATTGTTGACTCCATTTAGCTTCCACTGTCAGCGGAAGTCTTACAATCAAAGCTTGCTCACGATGTCTGACTGTGACCATGGTCTCATAAGATGAACTTCATTTCATTAAGAGTAAAGCAGGAGACTAAAATCCGTAGGAAGCCAGCTAGGGCCTTTCCGTTAATTCTCATCAAAGGCTGATCTTAATTCTGATCTTCGGCTCAATGATAAGTGCCTTTTTAAACCTAGTGTATGAAGTTGGGATATTTTCTTGCTTATACATTTTTGTGTGCTGAGTATATTTTGCAACTCATTCTATTAAAGCATGAAAAAAAAAAAAGGACTTCACAATGGAAAAACAGAAACAATATTTGAATGCAATATGTAACTCTGAATTTGACATCTGTTAGCTGTGGGACATGGGGAAGCTGATACGATATCTATGATTCTCACTATTTTGTATGCTAATTTGTGGTCATAAAGCAGGATAAATGTGATGATTAAAGGTGGTGTGTGTAAGGTGACTGCCATAATTATTTTAATGGGAGAATGGTTTGTTGAAACAGTATCTGTCAGAACATAAAGCGTTGCCAAGGAGACATGGATTTCCTCTGAAGACAGATTTGGAAGACACTGAACAAGGAAATCCTCTAAAGGATGATACAGTTATAAAGAGAAAAGGAGTTTCCAATAGCTATCATTTTAAAAAACATAAAGGAGAAGAGAAAAAGATGATGATGGCTGTGTGTTGTTTAAAAAGAAAACTTAGAAGAGAAACAGCTGCTTTGATGGATGATAAGGTGATGAGAAATTTCTTATCCTGAGAATTCTATGATTAATTTAGTTTCCTGACTGGCATCTGAATAAGGGCACACAACAATAAATGGATAGCACAGAAATCTCTTTAAACCTTCGCACAAACAAATGATAGGTTCATTTATTTATTTATTTCCAGTAAAGCTATTTCCCAAGTGGAGAGAGGTGGGAGATGAGGGAGGGAGGTGGGGGAAGAAAAGAAAGGATTTAATAAAAAAAAAAAGTGTCCAAAATATATGAGATAACTTCCAGGTGTCTAAAACCACAAATTCATAAATACTGGTCTGTGTCCAAATCAGATACTGAAGAGTTGTGACAGTTGTATAAAACATTTGAAAACCAAGAGAAATCAATTTTAGCATAAGTTGTGAAAGTCACTAGGGTTACCTAAGTTCTTTGAAGGACCTGAGTGAACTTGAGATTGAACCCCAAAGTCCCCAACCTGGTAGGGAACACTGGACTTGAACTGTTTTTCTGCAAAATAAAAATTATCCTTCTATGTGATTTCTAGTTACCCTCCAAAGTATTTTTACCTTTTTTCTCTCAATTTATTTTTGATAGGGAGGAAATGGAAACTTTCAATATCAAGACTCATTAATATTCAAGGAGGAAGTGAAAACGGCCAACATGAAAGCCAAGTTTGGAGGATATCTCATGTGTCTTATGTTTTCTAAACAAAAATTACAAATGGGGTGATAAAATTACTCAGTGGTTTATGAAGGTAGGTGAACAGTTGTCTACCATTGTAGATATTAATCCTATCAGTCAGTCAGTCAGTTCAGTCGCGCTTAAGCCTATGCAGATGACCAATTCTGTAAATAGCTAAAGATAAAATTTTCATCTTGAGTTACTTGAATAGAGACTGTGAGATGCTTGCAGTTACCACTTGATTTAAAATCTCTCTCTCTATATATACAGATAGAATCTCACATACATTTGTGAGATTCTATCTGTATGAAAATTAGCTGTTAATATGATCTCATACAATGAAATTTATATGAAATTATAGAGCTAGTAAACTGGACAGCAGGACTCATGGATATAGTCGCATAGCGTCTTAAATTTCCCCGTTTTCCCTTTATAATTAATTCAGGAGAGGTATGAAGGCAAACGGAGAGGGGGATGACAGAGGATGAGAGGGTTGGATGGCATCACTGACTTTACGGACATGAGTTTGAGTAAACTCTGGGAGTTGGTGATGGACAGGGAAGTCTGGCGTGCTGCAGTCCATGGGGTGACAAAGAGTCGGACACGACTGAGCGACTGAACTGCCTTCCTGAGGGCCCATGACCCTCCCAGATGACGTGATAGTAAAGGACCTCATATAAGGTCCATCCTGGCCTTCTCATGCATGTTGCCCTCACTGGCATGGGGAAAATTCATTTGCCCAGGTAAAAACCCATCAATGCAGAAAAACCCCAGGACAGCAGCAGCTTCCTTTCCTGTGCCACAGAGAAACAATCAAGCCTAACAATTATTCTCTAGATGTCTTAGGAAGAAGTCAGACCAAAGTCATGGTGTGCCCTTAACTACAGTGGAAGACTGAAGGATTCCAGCAGAGCTTGTTGAGGCACTTACCTCCTGACTTGTGAAGAAAGGGTAAGCACCCTTCTTGCTTGTGAGTTACTTGCCTAAGATGATACAGCCACAGTCAGTAACGGTGCGGATGGCGCTAGTGGTCAAGAACCCACCTGCCAATGCAGGAGACTTAGAGGCATGGGTTCTCTCCCTCGGGTGGATAGATCCCCTGGAACAGGGCATGGCAACCCACTCCAGTACTCCTGCATGGAGAATCCCATGGACAGAGGAGCCTGGCAGATTATGGTCCATAGGGCCGCAAAGAGTCGGACACAACTGGAGCAACTTACCACGTATGGACAGTCAGTTATGGAGCCAGGATTTCTTCTCACCCTTTACCCTGGACTTCTTCCATCCTTTCTCACACATTTTCACTAAATACAATTCATCTCAAAGAAATAGCAACTATAACTATTTTTGTTAAAAAAAATTAATAGTAATGCTTCCTTTTAACAACAGAGAAAACCACAAAATTCCCTCATTTTCCCTCTGGGCTATGCTTTGGTATCTATTTTCATGGTTCTGAAACAGCTTTCCACTGGACTGTATCTACTTCAAAACATGAGTTCATTTTGTATTCAAGTGACTAGTAAACAATTAGTAAGGCTTGTCCTAAGTCATCAATTAATAGTTTCTGTTTAATCTTTCCTGAAACCAGAGAGCCTTCTGTTCTTGTGTTTATTTTGGTCTCTTTGAAATGCAAATCATTTGCCCTTCTGCTGTAGTTCTGAGTCTCCTTTTGGCCTACATAGAAATACTTGGACATAAAGAAGATGCCTGTTCTACTTAAACCTATGAGAGATGAAAGTGATTTTTGTGTAGCTTTGAGATGTATCTCTTTGAAATTAATATTATTAAATATAGGGTAGTTGGCTCTAGATGCCTGATGGTCTCACAAATATATTATGAAGTGCTTCAAATCTATATGGCAGTATAAGGTAATGGCTAAGAACCTAGGTATGCAATAATAAAAATGTGTTTAAATCTTAGCCCTTTCTTAGTCTCAGTTTTCTTACCTCTAAAATGGGAATAATTGTCACTAAACTTGGGCTTTCCTGGTAACCTACTGGGTTATCATAACAATAAAATGTGAGAGTGTATATGAAGTCAGAGCTCCATACACATTAACTAATACTATTATTTAGAGAAAGAGAAACATTATTAAATGATATCTCCTAGACATATAAGCTCTCAACTGAAAGGAGTACTTAGAAACATTTCCCGATTAAAGAGTTGTCTTCAGTTCAGTTCAGTCGCTCAGTTGTGTCCAACTCTTTGCGACCCCATGAATCGCAGCACACCAGGCCTCCCTGTTTATCACCAACTCCCGGAGTTTGCTTCAGGGACATGCAATCTGGAAGCACTGGATTAGTCTATTAAGGTAGATATTAATATCTGTTAAGTATCTCATATTACAAATGAGCAAACTGAGGTGACCACCATTCCTATTAATAAGTTACTTAAACCCCTCTGACAATAGAGTTAGGAAGAGCTATAAAATAAATGCCTCCCTATGGAATGAAAAAAAGGTTGGCTGCCTTTCTGTGGTAATTATTCCTCAAGATCCACCTAGGCCAATCTCTATGAAATATGTGACCACAGAGGATCATTTCTTACTATTAATAAATTTTACTTGGGAAAATAAGATCAAATTGAGAAGAATTCTGTTAAGTAGTTTCTCCTTCAGATTCTTAAATTCTTATCTATTGTTCCATGAAAAACGGGACTCTTTGAAGTGTGGGTATTCCTGAATGAAGGGGCTCTCTCTGGAGATTACCTGGTTTTAATTAGTTGGTGTTGCAGTCACCCAGACCTTTTTGAAAGCTGCTCAGACAAGATAGCTGTCTCAAATCCCATGTGGAACACTCTGGAAATGAACAAATACACATTTCTTCTAGCTGTTGTAACACAGCAGTTTAAACCAGTAGTTTATTAGTTCTGCTTCAAGAAAACACTAAGGGACTTGTGCCCGTGCCTTTCGTAGCGCCACATTTTCCTAGATCTTTTAAGTCCTTGTCATTCTCCATTTTCAGATGGAGAAAGACAAAGAGGACTCTGGGTAAGTGGTTTTCATGAACCAAACCTGACCATAGCGCTCATAATTTTTGCTTTCATTTCACTCACCAGAATTCAGTCATGTGGGTACACCTATGCATGGGAGTCAGGGAAATGAAGTTTAGCTATGTGCCTATGAGGAAGAGGAAGTAGGCTTGGTAAGTAGCTAGCTATTCTCTGCCAATATATAGAGACATAGATATTAAGTAACAATTTAGTATGCATGGATATATTTTAAGCTTCTATTGTTTATTTATAAGTTATTCTTGAAGATGTAGGCATCTGGAAAATTATTATCTGTCTGAAAATCATTGCAGTTTTACATTCAGCTGTTTTGTTTGTATTTCTCCAAATGTAAAAAAAAAAATCTTGCCACATCACGGTTCCAATTTGGTGCTTTTTGATATAACCATCTTTGCCAGATAGAGATTTGCACCTAGAATTTCCATTTATATGCCTATTCTGTTAAGGACATTAAGTCATATTAATAATACTAATAATGACTTACTAACTAGGTATAACTAAGTCATTTTTAGATTCCTGGGTGATAGGAATTTTATCATTTTTCTAGCTATTTTGTAGATGAGAAAATGAAAGCAAATGATTTTAAAGCCATATGGCAAGAAAGCTAACTAAGAATGCATAATTTTTATATCCCAAGACAATAGATTTTGCCTCTAATTTTAGTAGATACTTGGGAATTTCCCTTTATTTTAGCAACTAACTGATGACTGATGCAAAGAACAGACTCATTTAAAAAGACCCTGATGCTGGGAATGATTGAAGGCAGGAGGAGAAGGGGACGACTGAGGACGAGATGGTTGGACGGCATCACTGACTCGATGGACATGAGTCTGAGTAAGCTCCGGGAGATGGTGAAGGACAGGGAAGCCTGGCATGCTGCAGTCCATGGGGTCGTAAAGAGTTGGATATGACTGAGCTACTGAACTGAACTGAAACTGATGACTGCCAAATGATTTCTTGAATTTTCTCCAGAAAAGAGTGGAAAACTGTCAAAAAAGAAAGTACATTCAGTTCAGCTCAGTAAACATATCACAAGTACCTTCGATGTTCAAGGCAGAGAGCTATGAATGTGGAGTTAAATAAATGCAATTCCTGTTCTCAAACAGTTAATAGTCTAGTAGGTAAACTGTCCAGTAAATAAATTAATGATTCAATTTTCTCAAATTGGAATCAAATTACAAGTTAACATCAAAGATGCATTTTACTGTATCATTTAATATGCTGGAATATTGCACAAAACAATGTCTAGTCATGGAGAAGTAATTACATTATCTGTGATTCATCTACTTAAATTGACTATTATATAGGAATTAAAATCATGGTTATAGGAGATATTTAATAACTTGGAAAACGTTTACATGCAGAAATGTTAAGTGAAACAAGTGGGATGTAAATTTATACCTATAGTGTGAATATAATAAAGGGGAAAATATCCTTATGTATCAAAAGATTGTAAAGAAATACAACAAAATGTTTAGTGTTAGACTGTTGCTACACGTAATGGATATTTATTCTATCAATTGTTTTTGTTTTAAAAATGTTTTCAACATGCATTACATTACTTTTGAAAAGATAGAACATAAAAATATAATGAAAGCACTTTAAAATGCAATCACAGTAAGCTTTTGCTGCCGTGACTAACTGATACATAGACATGAACTAATGGACCACTTAATCTGCCCACATTACAGAATAGAAGGTAGGTACCGTTTTTGGTTACGATTTCCATTTTCTCTGTCAATATTATACTGTTCTATAACTACCTGAAGATTTCCTACCATATATTACTTTTGTACATGTTGTGTCTTCTCTACTGGACTCTTTGCTTATTGAGCTGACATCTAAGTGTGTTAATGGAATAGCAGTTTCAGCCATGGTGCCTCCAGACCACAAGCATAAGGTAAGTCAGTGGGAAAGAAAGGATTCGAGTCATGGATGCTAGAGAGGATAGACAGAAGCCTCAGCCGATGTGATCTGTGCGGCAGTCTGTTCATGTCTGAACGTGCTTATTCTTGTCCTGAAGGGAAAAGAGTCAGTGCGGTGCACTTGTGCGCAACCGTGTCTTGCACAAAGCATGGCAGCCCCTTAACAATGGGTCCCGGGAACAGGAACATCATGTTTCTAGATACCAGGCCTTTGTTACCAAGGCGTGATTTGTGTTGAGTCAGGGTGTTAGGTGCACTAATTATTTAAATCACCTCTTTTTTAAAATTTAAATACCCTAAAAGGAAGAATTCACTGTACAATTTTAGATGGAAAACCAGAATGGAAAATAGTAAATGGCAATTAATTTTAAAAATATAAACAATGGAAACAAGATAACATTACATTCTAGTTACAATTTCTTTTCTTCCCAGGCTATGTGCCAGAGACCTGATCGCCATGTGGATAATGGTCAGGGTTAGACAGGTGTTAAAACCAAGTCTTCTTCTTCCTTCTAATTAGAGGGCTGGCAGTACACTTAAAAGGGAATAGCTTCATCTTCATTCATTCAGGGTTACTAAACATTTTGTACCTCCTAAAATGAGGATCACATTGGAATGCATGCCATACTTCGGGAAATACATGAAAGGCTTAGGCAATGAGCTTTTCACTTCTGATATTTCAGTTGTCAGAATTCTCTAGGAGCAATGACACAGAAGGATAACTTCGTAGCGTCAGATACCTGACACGTGCTGGAACGGGGACTTGCCCTCAGGCCTCTGTCTGTACCGCCAGCAGCCTCTAACACCCTCTCCTGTCCATGCAGCACTGGACATTTCTCTTCATTTTGCTGCCAATAGAGTGTTCATGAATAATCTGTCCTTCAATTGAGTTATTTCCAATGAGGAAATACAGAAATCACATCTCAATTCCCATTGAAGTATATAAACAGGGCTGAAAACTGTCATTTATGTATACATGTGTGTGTTTTAGATTGAATTGGTTACCTATGTGTCTCCTTGGAGACTATACATACACATTGCTTATATACACACACTACATATACAATGTATGTGTATGTCTATGTATATTTAGAGATATATATATATATACATACTAGGAAGGCTTACATATATTTGCTAGTAAATATTAGTAAAAATCTCTGGAATCATAGGGAATCACATATTATGTTTTCCTTTATGCAATATACATGCTGCATTTGGATAAACTGTCTCAAAAGAAAACCAATAAATGGCTCAGAAAACGAGATTTTTATGACTAAGAATGAAGGTGAAAAAGTATGAAAGAGCTTGGAGTATAAAACAGCATACATAAGGAAATAATTCTAGCAATTTAAATTTGTTTCATGAAAAACAATGTCATTTGAGGTTTTAATTCATCCAATTCAGGGGTATAATTCATAGGGTATATTTATGTGAACCTCTGGTTGAGTATTTAAAACCAGGTGAAATCTTATTCTCAGATAAGATCACTGTGATTTAAGCTAGACCAGTTAGTACCTAATAATGTGTGGCCAGAGAGAAAGCAATCTTAACAATTTCTGGTACAAATTATTTATAGGCCTTAAGTATCTCCCTATATTATATTCCAAAATGATGACAGAGTATTACATGCTTACTTTATATGCATTATATTGTTTAGTCCTCAAAATAACCTCTGAGATAGGAACTGTACTTGTTATGATTTTCTGTAGATAAGGAAACTGAGTCTCTGGGTCAAATTTAATGCCGAGGTGTCTGTGGCTCTAAAGCCCTTGTTATTCTGGTAAAAGCAACCCTGGGTGGTAGGTGGTATTATGCCTATTCTCTTAGTAGAATATACAGTTGAGCCTTAGGGAGAGAAGAGCTGCCAGGCCAAGGTCATTGTTGTAACAAGTGGCAGGGTGCGGATTCTAACCCAGCTCTGTCATTGACTCCAAAGCCAGCTGAGCTTCCTCTGCCCATCTCTGTGAAAACATAGGTCTGCCAGAGCAGAGAAACAAACAGCTGCTTTCAACATATGTTAGGAATTACATAAGCAGCATTTGTTATATAGTTGGTTTTAGCTTCACTAAGGCCTCATAATGTTTTATTAATATTGCATGTTCTTACCGTGGCAAAACTCAAGGTAGAGGGGGAGTCCACATGTGTCCGCTCTGGTGATCTAGGCTTTTAATATTATACAGGTAGAATGATCACAGAGGATACCACCCAAACTGGGACTCTCCTGTGAAGGGATGGGGGCACTGTGCATGTAATATTCTGGGCACCAGGAGAAAAGCCTGAGCTGTCCCAGTCAAAGATGGCCACTGTCCTGGGAGCATGTAGAGTTCCCTCCTGATGGTCCTGCACTGGTGTTTCTCTTGGTGTTTCTCTTGTTCTTCTCCTGGATGCTTATCTCAAAACTGAGTTCTTTCAATACAAATATGAAAAACAAATACATTCTTTGATCTTGATTAATCTAGTTTTAGAAAGAAATGTCCAAGATCAATTAAGTAGTCTGGGGATTAGAACTGAGCAAATTTTGATATTCGAGGGCTAGGATATCTTTACAGCCAAAGGACTAGAACAGTAAGAAGTTACCCTAAGTAAACAACATTTATTGTTGTGTTCTGCTTGTGCTATGGGAAGAGTGATGCTTATGAATTCTATTAGATCCCAAGGAAATTTTGCCTTTGACTCTCAATTCTTGTCCTGAAGTTCAGTGTGAGAAATTCTGTACATGGACTGTCCTACTTTCTATCAACTGGTTGCCCATTCCCAGTCTTTGAACTCAGCTTCCTATTATAATATTGTTATCAAGAAATCAGGCATGATGATATGCCAGGAAATAGACACATCATGGGAACAGGAAGTTTTGGACAATCTTATCTGACTCCTTAACCATGGCACGTAAACTCAAGAATTCTGTTTCATAATGTCAAGGATAATACCTCTATCTACCAACTATTTATTGAGATTTTTAAGTGAATTAAGTGTATGGAGTAGTTGGCAGACAGGAAGCCCCATAGAAAATCTCAGTTCTTTCCTCTTTTTACTTAAAATAGCAAAGGAAGTTCTATAACAAGACTTTGTATTTTTCATAATCATCTAAAAAGATCACAATTTTTCTTTTCTCTTCCTTTCCTCCCTCCATTTTCCTTCCTTCTTTTTCTTAAGTCTTCCATTTTCCTCCTTTCTTCCTACTCTCCCTTACCTCCTTCCCCTCTCATTCAAAGACTTAAGATGGCCAAAGTATTATAAAGTGTAACCTCCTCCATACACAAAACAATTTGATGGAATTAGAAACTTCTAAAAATTAATCATTATCAAAATTAACCATTTAATTAATCATAAGTTTGTTTATAAGACCTTCAGGGAAGGATTTCAATGACCACCTTTCTCATAAAGCTAACACTTAAAGAATATACAAACTGGGGCGTGAATTTTTCAATCTGGAAAACAAAATTCTCGGTACCAAATAGATACATGAATATTAACTTCAGGTAAAATGCTCTTCAAATTTCGTTTGATTCCTTAAAAACAAAAATGTTGGAATATGTACATATGTTGTAAGTCCTTTACTGTCTGTAGATAGAAACTTCTATGTTAGTGTTCATGTTTATTTTTATTGCTTTCTTTGACCCTCTCCCTGTGAGCCTTCAATAGTGGTCCTGGAATGGAATCAAAGTCACAGAAGAATTTATAAAAGGGGAATGAAGGTATGTAGGTAATAGAGTTGAGGACTCAAACTCCTTTGTCTTGCTTTAGGAGATGGTGAGGGCATCTGAGGATTTATTGTATGAATATAATTTTCCAGCACTTTTTAGCATCAGCAGCTGGGTTCCGGTAATTGAACTCTGATTACTGCATAAAGAAGTGAAAAATAGATGTTAATTAGATAAAATTGTCAGAAGACGTTGAGAAAACCTGGGACACGAGAAAGACAGGCTTTCTTCAAGTTTATTTAATGAGAAAAAGTTTCCCCTCTTTATCCTAATCCTCTTTTCTCTGTCTTCCCAAAAGCCCTCCTAAGAGTCCTCTAACAATCTCTGTCTGTCCTGAACATGTCAAGGCTTCATGGTATAGAGTCTGGTATAACGCTGACCTGTCCAACGATAGAAACCTTGGGGAAGCCACAGGCTTCCCAGGCGGTGCTAGTGGTAAAGAACCCGCCTGCCAATACAGCAGATGCAAGAGACTCTGGTTTGATCCCTGGGTGGAGAAGACCTCCTGGAGGAGGAAATGGCAACCCACTCCAGTATTCTGCCAGGAGAATCCCATGGACAGGAGTCAGACACGAATGAAGCAATTTAGCACGCTCCCATGCATCACCACCACCAATCCACGATCTCTTCACCAGTGAGGTCAATTTAAAGGCTTTACTATCTGTCATGCAAGTAGAAATTTGGGCGTATTCTAGATGAAAGAGTTGAGCTTGTACTTTCTGGACCAGTGAGACGGAAGGTCCTGGGCTGCATGGTGCAATGCTGGAGAGAAGATACTTTGAGCCTCACTCCTCTATGAGACCTCTCTGGGTCCCTTTCCAGTCTTCCTAGGATTGAGGTCAACAGCTCAAATCTCTTATTTCTCTGCATTTTTTTTTTATTAGGTGTCATCACAGGTCTTTAGAGAAAGCTTTTGGGTGGCTGTTGAGTGCGGGGGCCTGTGCAGTTTGTAGAAGGAGAGGAATATATGGAAACATAAGGCAGAGTCAGCTTGCTATTAAGTCACCACAAGCCTGCGGGTACTATTTATTGGGACAATGGGAAAGCCCTTGACAACCTGGCAGCACGATCCACAGCAGGCCAGTGACTGTTCCTGGCCACAGAGGATTGCATGCTTTTATTTGGGATTATCAGAGCACTAAAAGTTCCCAGAGTAACAGCATTGTTCTTCCTGTTTACTGAATGTAATTTGTGACCAATAGTCGGGTTTCACAAACAGGAAGTAGGTAATTAAAGCAGCATGTGATGCATTTGATTTACTCAGAAGTTGAAACTGCAGCCATCAGTAAGGTGAGTGAAGAGAGCTAATTTCTTGCTTAGCACTCTAGGGGAGAAAAGGGTCAATAGGGCAAATGTATGAATACTATTCCTCAACTTAAGTGGGGAATTCCAAGGCTTCATTTTGTTGCCAGAGAAGTTATTAAATATCTAGACTTCTGATTTGCATTCTAGGGCTATAAGAGTAAGGACCTGGGGACATTTTTTTCTTCATCATGTGTTTAGCTTTGGAGACTCTGACTACAGAAATAATTATTTAGATACTTAATAGCAAAGGGATGAGAGAGAAATTCTGTGTCAAATCCTCATTTTTGGTTACTGGCGAGAATTCAGTGATTAAAGCTAAGAAGTCAATACTGTGATTAACTTTCTATTTCATGTGCCAGTCTTAGTAATGTACAATTTAATAAAATATCTTTCTTTTTAGCAGCGCCTGCTTGCCTGCCTAGTCTCTGCAGTTGTGCCTGTTAAGGAAAACGTGTGTGTTTGGTTTGGGATACCTGACCTACGGAAACAGTGCTATGTTGGTAAATGTTTAACAACCAGTTTTCTCCTGTTTTCCACTGATTACTGATTTCTATGATGCAAATACTCCCACTAAATCCCATACCTCCTTGACATAATATCAGTGCATTTATTATCAGCATATTGTCTCTTGCAAAGCTGGTACAATTTGCATCCAACATACATAGTAACCAAATCCTACTGCTTTGAATTAAATAACTTCATATATACTAATAGGGAAGTATATTATATATAGAATATAATTTAGTATATAAACTGTGTGTGATGAAATGTGGCAACAAATTCCTTATATTAAAAAAAAATTGTTACTGTTTGGAGGGTGGAGGGACAAGACGGAGTAGAACTTGAGCTCATCTCCTCTCACAAAATCACCAAAATCACAACTGCTGAGCAACTATTGACAAGACTGGAACCTACCAAAAAAGACGTTCTACGTCCAAAGATGAAGCCACAATGAGACAGCAGGAGGGGTGCTTTAGCGAGATAATCAAATTCTCTCTCCACCGGGTGGGTGACCCACAAACTGGAAAATAACTATACCATAGAGGTTCTCCCACAGGAGTGAGAGTTCTGAGTCCCACCCCAGCTCCCCAGCTGGAGGGCTGGCATCAGGGGGCGCACCCTCCGGCTTTGAAGGCTAGTGGGGTTTGAGTGCAGACACTCTGGAGGACTGGCAGAGACAGAGACTCCACTCTTGGAGGGCACACGCAAGGTTTCTCATGCACTGGGACTCAGGGCAAAGCAGCGACTCCTAGGAAACTGTGCCAGACCTACCTGGGTCTTAGGGGATCTCCTGAGGAGGCGGAGGATGGCTGTTGCTCACTGTAGGGACAAGGACATTGGTGGCAGAGCCCCAGGGAACATCCATCAACATGAGCTCTCCCAGAGGGTGCCATTTTGGTGACCTGAAGTGAAAGGCACTCAGTCATGTCCAACTGTTTGTGACCCCATGGACTATACAGTCCGTGGAATTCTCCAGGCCAGAATACTAGAGTGGGTAGCCTTTCCCTTCTGCAGGGGGATCTTCCCAACCCAGGGATCGAAACCAGGTCTCCTGCATTGGAGATGGATTCTTTACCAGCTGAGCCACAAGGGAAGCCCAAGAATACTGGAGTGGGTAGCCTGTTCTTCTCCAGCAGATCTTCTAAGCCCAGGAATTGAACCGGGGTCTCCTGCATTGCAGACAGGTTCTTTACCAACTGAGCTATCATGGAAGCCCTGACCCCACCCAACAGACTCCAGGCTCCAGTGTTGGGACACTTCAGTTAAAACGACAAACAGTGGGAACACAGCCCCACCCGTCAGCGAACAGGCTTCCTAAAGTCACCCTGAGTCCACAGCTGCCTCTAAACACACCACCTGACATGACCGTTTACTAGTGGGGCTACACCCAGCTTCACCCACTAGGGGGCCGACAACAGCAGAAAGAGGAGCTATGACTGCAGCCTGCAGAAAGGAGACCGTAAACACAGTAAGTTAGACAAAATGAGACAGGAGAGAAAATCCTTCCATATGAAGGAACAGGATAAAATCCCAGAAGAACAACTAAGTGATGTGGAGATAGGTGATCTACCTGAAAAATAATTCAGAGCAATGACAATAAACATGACCCAAGATTTTGGAAAAAGAATTGAGGCACAGACTGAGAAGGTACAAAAAAATGCTTAATGAAAAGAACAAACAAAAGGAGATGAACAATACAATCCCTGAAATGAAAAAATATACTGGAAGGAATCAACATCAGAGTAAATGAGGCTAAGGAATGAATAAGTCACCTGGAAGACAGAATGGTGGAAATAACTGCTATGGAACAGAATAAAGGAAAAAATGAGTGAAAAAAGGACAGTCTCAGAGACCTCTGGGAAAATATTAAACACAACAATATTTGCATTATAGGGGTCCAAGAAGTGGGGGTAGGAGGGAGAGGGCCTGAGAAAATATTTGAATAGATAATAGTCAAAAACTTCCCTAACATGGGAAAGGACACACTCTCAAGTCCAGGAAGTGCAGAAAGTCCAATACAGGATAAGCCCAAGTCCAGCATGCTGAGACACATATTAATCAAATGGACAAAAATTAAAGACAAGGAGAAAATACTAAAACAACAAGGAAAAAGCAATAAATAAGATACAAGGGAATCCCCATAAGGTTATCAACTGATTTTTCAGCAGGAACTCTGCAGGCCAGAAGGGAGTGGCACGATATATGTAAAGTGATGAAAGGGAAAAGCCTACAACGAAGAATACTCTGCCCAGCAGGACTTGTTCAGACTTGAAAGAGAAATCAAAACCTTTACAGACAAGCAAAAACTAAGAAATTCAGCACCACTGGAACAGCTCTTCAACAAATGCTTCTCAAAGCAGAAGAGAAAAAGGCATAACTAGAAATGAAACTTACAAATACTCACTGTAATTTTGCTCACTGATAAAGGCAAATATACAGTAAAGGTAGGAAATCATCTACACACAACTATGATATCAAAACCAGCGGTTGTGAGAAGAGAGTACAAATGCAGGGTATTGGGAATGCATTTGAAACTAAGAGATCAACAACTTAAAACAATCATGTTTAGAGAGAGCTTGCTATATCAAACCCTCATGGTAACTGCAAAGCAAAAATCTACAACAGATACACAGACAAAAAAGAAAAGCAGTTGAAACAATAGTAAAAATGGTCATCAAATCACAAAAGAAATTAAATGAAACAAAAGCACAATAATTTAAAACCTGTGGGATGCAGCAAAAGCAATTCTAAGAGGGACATTTATAGCAATACAATGTTACCCTGGAAAATAAGAATAATCTCAAGTAAACAACGTAGCCCTATACCTAAAGTAACTAGAGAAAGCAGAACCAAACCCAAAACTAGTAGGAGGAAAGAAATCAAACAGAGATGAAATAGAAATGATCAATGAAAATGAAAGCTAGTCCTTTAAAAAGATAAAATAGATAAACCTTTAGCCAGACTCATTATGATAAAAAGGGAAAGCACTCAAATCAATAAAATTAAAAGTGAAAAACAAGTTACAACAGACACCACAGAAATACAAAGGATCATAAGAGACTACTACAAGCAACTCTACACCAATAAAATGGACAAATGCTTAGAAAGGTACAATCTCCCGTGACTGAGCCAGGAAGAAATAGAAAATATAAACAGACCACTCACATAAATTTGCAGCTGTGATGAAAAACTTTCCAGCAAACAAAAGTTCAGGGTCAGATGACTTCGCAGGCAAATTCTATCAAAGATTCAGAGAAGAGCTAACACCTCTCCTCAAACTCTTTCAAAAAATTGCAGAGGGAGAAACACTCCCAAACTTTTTCTATGAGGCCACCATCCCCTGATACCAAAACCAGACAAAGATACCAAACATAGAAAATTACAGGTCAATTGATGAATATAGACACAAAAATCCTTGACAATAAAATATTTAGTGTTTTACTAAATACTAGCAAAGAGAATCCAACAATACATTAAAAGGATAATACACCATGGTCATGTGGGATTTATCCCAGGGATGCAGGGAGTTTTCAAAATCACAATCAATGTGATACACCACGTTAAACAACTGAAGAATAAAAAACATGATTATCTCAGACACAGAAAAAGCTTTTGACAACATTCAACACCCAATTATGATAAAAACTCTCCAGAATGTGGGTACAGAGGGAACCTGCCTCAATGTGAAAGTGAAAATTGCTCAGTCATGTCTGACTCTTTGCAATCCTATGTACTGTACAGTCCATGGAATTCTCCAGGTCAGAACACTGAATTGGGTAGCCTTCCCCTTTTCCAGGGGATCTTCCCAACCCAGGGATTGAACCCAGGTCTTCTGCATTGCAGGCGGATTCTTTACCAGCTGAGCCACAAGGGAAGCCCTACCTCAATGTAACAAAGACCATAAATGACAAACCAATAGCTAACATTCTTCTCAATAGTGAAAATCAGAAAGCATTTCATCTAAGATCAGGAACAAGACAAGGATATCCACGCATGCCACTTTTTATTAAAAATAGTTTTGGAAGTCCTAACCATGGCACTCAAAGAAGAGAAAGAAATGAATTCAGATTGGAAAAGAGGAAGTACAACTGTCACTGTTTGCAGATGACATGATACTATACATAGCAAATCCCAAAAATTCTACCAGAAAACTACTAGAGCTCATCAATGAATTTGGTAAAATTGCAGGACACAAAATTAATACACAGAAATCTCTTGCATTCCTATACACTAACATCAAAACATCAGCAAGAGAAATTAAAGAAACAATCCCATTTACCATTGCATCAAAAAGAATAAAATACCTAGGAACAAACCTACCTAAGGAGGCAAAAGACTTGCACTCTGAAAACTATAAGATGCTGATCCACATTTACGTAAAATATGAGAAAATAAATGTACCTTTGTATGTGAATAAAACAGCTCTGGAAGAATACAAAGATAACATTGGTTATTTCCAGGAAAGGGAGCTGGGGCAGGAGAGAGGATGTTTATTATCTCTATTCCTGTCCATTTTGAATTTTGAATGATAATAAATTTTCAATTGTAAAATGTGTGCTATAAATTTTACAAATTAAATATTATATATATGTGTGTGTATACATAATACAGATCTGTGGGTTTTATCCAAAGCACACTAAATCGGAATATACAATAGCACCTGCTGAATCAGAGTCCTTGTGGTAGATTTCTAGACTATTTGTGTAGTTGTCTTGGTAATCGTGATGGCACTCAGGCAAGCTCTGGGAGTTGGTGATGGACAGGGAAGCCTGGTGTGCTGCAGTCCAGGGGCCTGCAAGGAGTCAGACACGAATGAGTGACTGAACTGAACTGAAATGAAGTGATGGCTTGAGCAGTGACAGAGAAAAAGGCAGGAAGGGGTTTTCCTTCCCGGCTCACCACCTGCCTCGCTGCCCTTTGGTGACAGCAGATGAAGCCGGTACCTGAGTTTGCGTGTCATGTGGAGATCTGCTTGATTTCCCCACCAAGGGCGCTTTCCTCAACATCCCTACCTCAAGTCTGCCTTCTGGGAAGGAAGGTGGATTTATTCTCAGAAGACATTCAGTTCTTCTCCAGTTTTGAGCCCAGTCCCTTCTTTGCAACAGAGCTGTTATGTTACTTCATAACTTGAACTCCCCCTTTTCTAGGTAGGCACATCCAGAGTTTATATTTGCATGGAATGATTTCTGAGACCGAAATGACTAGAATTAAGAAAACCTCTGAATAATAAAATCATAGTGAGACTGCATATGCCAGGCAGTGTGCTGGGTGCTCGTTCTGTCATCTCATTTACTCCCCACAGCTCTCTGAGAGAGGTCCCACTGTCATCTCTGTCTAGCTGGTGACATGATCCAATCTCAAAGCCCTTAAGAAGTGGTGATGTCGCATGCTCACAGCAGGTCTGACTCTGTCATCTGTGCTTTTACCCACTGCACTGTATGGCCCCCTCTTTCTAAAAGTCTATTCACATGTTTTATCCTCTTTTTTTTTTAAAGGATATAAGTTGTAGGAAGAAGATTCATTAGATTCATTAGGCTGCATGAAGGTGCGAATCTAAATGTTATACCCTCTCTACAGTTCCCAAGAGAGCAGAGGCTGGCCCAGGAGTCAGCCTAGCTGGAAAATTCTCTGTGTGACAGGAATACACTAAGAGCTGAACCATTCCCATGGTAATTTGAAGAACCTTCAGTATATTTTTTTGTTCTAAGTTTGGTTTCAAGCACATAAATCTCTGTGAAAAATCCCCTGAGAAGATTCCACTAAGGCAGCAACAAAGACTCCTGTTCCAATCGACTTTTTATGTAAATGGGGGAAAAAATGAATTAGAAGCACACACCTGAAAATTCATAAGAGACACTCACTCAGTAATTATGCAACATTCATGGAAATAGACTCTAGGCATTGTGCAAAAATTCAGATTTTTGTCTGCATTCTTTTCTTTCCAAAAAAGCAGACGCCCAGATGGGAGATACAGTGCTCACAGCCTCATCATAGACACAAGGATGGGGAGATGGCATTCACAGTCACTCCTAATGGTTGCTGAGAATTAAACCTTCCAGACAACCAGGGAAACGTCACCTGCTGGGAATATTCCTGCCCCTCTGGATGACTAATTCATTACTTCAGGAGATAAGGACTTGAAGGGCGCCCAACAGTTTTTTTCTCTGTGGCTTCCCCTTATCTCCTCAAAAGAAAATTCTATTTTGCTTTTGCACTTTCCCAGGTGTTACCATGACTCCCCGGCTACTAGTATAAATAAAAATAAACTATTCGGGAGCCTCTATTACAAATGATAATATTCTAGGGAGAGCTCTCGACGACAGATCCTCAGAAGACAAAGTTTGTTAGAAATAAAAAGGCAGTGAGAATATGATGAGCAGCAGCACTATCACTATATACTCTTAAAAAATTTACTACTGTGTTAGTGAAATATTTAAAGTGATTATCTGAACGGCTGCCCCATCACATGGGAGCCTGAGTATGTCACCAGCCAATACAACCATCTGACAGTCTCACCCTGCTTCCCAGAAAACAATTCACGCCAAAGAGGGACTGCAACAGTTTTTAATAGGAAATAAATGAATCTCAAATTAAATAAGTGCTGAGTCTAGGCATTAAGAGATGCAGTAAGCTGTTTGCCCCAGATTCAGGCTCTGCAAACAAGCCCCAGTGGGCGTCAAGTGCATACTTGACTGTTTTTAGCTCTTTCTTCCTGGAGAGTGTCTACAGAAAGGACATCTCATCAAAGAGCTTTTCCCACCTGGCCACACTCTGTTTTTGTCTCTTGTACCCTTTGCTTCTGAGATGGCATGTAAGAACACCTCATCTCCAGATTCAGCTTTGACATTGATTCCAACCTGAATTCTAAAATCTTTCCAGGTTTCTTGAGCCTCGAAATGAGTGATCTTTAGCTGAACTGCAGTTCAATGCAACAGATACTCTGGAGCTACACTGAGCATGTGGCTGAAAATAGACAAACAGGTTCTACCTGTTAGAATTTACTTCTAAATGGAGTCTCTCCTAGAATTACTTATTATTATTGTCAATATAGAATCTAGCAAAAAGACCTAAGACACCACTGAATAGCTCCATAAAACTCCCCTCACACACATTTTGATAAATCTAATGCTTCAAAGTTGAAAAGTAGAAAACATAGAAAAGTGGTTAATTCTTTTGGATAATAATAAATATCATTGATTAAGAGCATAGTATATGCCATGCACTTTATTCACTATTTACCAACCCCAGAAGGAACACTACCTTCTATTTATAGAACTCAAGGCTCAGAGAAGTCAAGTTACTGGTTCAAGGTCACACAGCTGATAAATGGTAGAATTGGAATTTGAACACTGATCAACCCTATCCAAGCTGCATGCACTTAATTGCTAAACCAGAAAGAAGAAATATGCTTCACAATATGTAAGAAATTTAATTCATGGGGATGGTTACCTGAAGCACTGGGTTGTGTGTGTGTGTGCGCTTACCAGGAAAGATAGATAAATCAGATATAGCTTAGTCGTGTCTGACTCTTTGTGACCCCATGGACTGTAGCTCACCAGGCCCCTCTGTCCATGGGACTTCCCAGGCAAGAATACTGGAGTGGGTAACCATTCCCTTCTCCAGGGGATCTCCCGACCCAGGGATCAAATCCAGGTCTCTCGCACTGCCCGTGGATTCTTTAGCATCTGAGCCATCAGGGAAGCCCCTACCAGCAAAGAGGATGAGATCAATTAGCAGTGCCAGGTTAGTGGAACTCTTGTCCTGGGACTTGCCATCTTTATTTCCATTTTACTGTCCCTCAAGTCACTGATCTTAATGTCCTATTTCAGCTTCCTATGAGTTTAACTATAATACTTTGACCACCTGATGTGAAGAGCCAACTTATTGGAAAAGTCCCTGATGCTGGGAAAGATTGAAGGCGAAAGGAGAAGAGGGCACCAGAGGATGAGATAGTCAGATAGCATCACCAACTCAATGGACATGAATTTGAGCAAACTCCAGGAGACGGTAGAGGACGGAGGAGGCTGGGGGTGCTCCACATCATGGGGTCACAAGAATTGGACACGACTTAGGGACTGAATAAAAACGAGTTCAACAAGCATGGGAAGGAAGTACATGAAGTCAGAAGACCGGCCTTTTAATGCTCCTGGGTCACTCTTTCACTCATTGATCTGGAAGTGGTCAGTCGGTGTCTCTGCTTTTCACATGTGTGCTGAAGAGACTGATCTGGATGGTCTTTAGGATTAAAATTACCATGCCAACTAAGTCATTTTTTAATTATCTTGTGACATTTGTTTTGTTTTATATTCTCTTCTTGCTAGTAATCCACCTCAATAGGAAAGGAAAAGAGAGATGATGTATTTTATCTAATAAAAAGCAGAATCCTACATTTACTTCCCCTTCAGGTCAATTCTGCAATGCCACAACAATTTGGGAGAACATTCTACTGGGATCCTTTGGTATTAAGACAATAAGAAAATGAAAGATATCCTATCATAACAAGTGGAAAACTTCTGTTATCACATATGAAAGAACAGAGGCTTACAAAGGAAAAATTAAAACAAAGTCTTTCTCAGAATTAAGCAAACTAAACCTGAGAACCTGCTGGAAACCAGTGTTGTTTTATGTCCATAAACGTGTATTTACTGAGAGAAAGGATCACACTTCATGTGGGTAGTCATCCTCTCTTACTAATTAGGGGAGCTGAATTCCAGTTCCATCCAGTGTTGACATATGGGGACAGGGCCCAAGGTACATAGCCCCTGTTTCCAACAAGAGCTATTCAGACTGCTTTCGTGTCTATTTCATTTGGTGGCAGGAATTTTGTTTTGAGGTGACAGAGGATGAGATGGTTGGATGGCATCGCTGACTCAATGGACATGAATTTGAGCAAACTCCAGGAGATAGTGAAGGACAAGGGAAGGCTGGTGTGCTGCAGTTCATGGAGTCACAAAGAGTTGGACACAACTGAGCAACTGAACAACAAGAGACAGAGGTGCAAAGGAAGGATTGCTGTTCTGCCAGAAGAAACAAAACAATGTATAGTAACAAACCCTGTCCAAATCAGAGGAAGAGAAAGGCACAACTCTGGCTATAATGTCCTCGAACTTGAAGGACACCCAGTACCTTTCTAGGTCATTGATTCATTCACTTCCTTGGCAATAAACTAGCCAGAAAATTCCTTAATGAACCATCTATTTTGCTGGTTAATTCTGAGGCACTCAGATTTCTAGAAAGATAGCTATTACTGGATAATCATCCAGGATTCTGGGCATCCAGTATTGCACACTATTATCATTATTTTTGCTTCTAAGTCCAAAAGACAGGACGCATTGCCGTTGCCCTTAAAAGGAATATTTTCAATGTTTTAACCACCATTAACAAGATGATTAGCATGCCTTTTGCCATCTTTATGAAACAACAGATGTTTGCTTTGGCATTTTTCCAGCCCTCCTTGTGTCATCAAGCTTAACAGTTCCTTCTTAATGAGCTGGTGTGCTGTTCCTTTCTGGTCCTGAGTAGGAGGGCTGGCCATCTCTTGACCCCACCATGCAGTTGCTTCGATTTCAGATGTTAGAGGTCGGCCTACCTGGGGAGGGTGAAGATATCCCCTTTGCTCTTATACACATCAACCATGAGGCGGCTCAGGTATCTTTGGAGAATAAAAAGCAACAGAGGAAGTGCTCCTCAAGTGGTACTTTTTCTTGATGAGGACCCTGTGTTCATGTTTAGCTTCTAATGTGACATAATGAATTATGAACTAAAGGTAATTGGAAGATTTGTGCCCTATGTGCAGAACAGAAGTGTGATGTATGAAAGCAAAGCGCAGGCCAATTAGGAAAGTTGATCAATATTTATATTGCTCTTTAAGGGAAGGAAATAATCCTGATAGATTTTCCTTGGGATTGCTGATGATGAGTGTGTGTTTGTAGTCAACATGGGACATTTCATTGATCTCAGTCGAGTTAAACTTTTATTAACAAGTCAGATACCCATCTCTGTTTCTGAAGTTTTCTCTCTCTAAAAGCCAGTTAATACTACTGCCTTTTGTTTCTCTCTCCCTGAACTGACATTTAACTACCTGATATGTGCTGAACACTTTCCCATCTATTGTCTCATTTAATCCTCCTGACGATGTTGAAATTACTATTTTTATCTCCATTTACAGCTACAGATACTGAAGCAGAGAGAGGATAAGTGAGTTGCCCTTTATCACACAGGTAATGAAAAGCAAAACATGGACTCAAACAGATGTGTTTTTTTCTGACCCTGAAGCTTATGTGATTTCAGCAACCTCATATGCTCTCCCAGAGGCAGAATGAGGATAGTTTTGTAGCATGGCCTAATTTGAATGAAGGTGATGAGAATTATAAACGGTGAGGCCAACAAGGGAGGCACCCAAGCAGGCAGCCTAGGAGCTGCCCTGACTCACCCAGGAGGGCCTTGGTGTTCTACTCCTGTCTGGTTCAAAAAGCAGAGTTTCCTGTCCATCTAGTTTAGTGAAAGGCCAGCAAGTCACACATGGCACCTCCACCTCAAGTGGCAGAATTTAGCACGTGTGACCCTAGACCTTTCGAGAGTCACTTTGGTCTCTTGGATTTTAGTGGCTCTGAAGCGAATACCACAGTATTTTGAACAGTATCTCTACTTCCTGCCTGTTCAGACTGAGTCTCCTCACTTTGTTCAGAGGCTGCTTTTAGACATCCATGCAACACCGCGTTAGAGAATTTGAGGTTTAATCAATAAAATTGACCAGGAAAGAACTCAAAAGCCACGCTGCCCGCTTCCATGCTTGATTCACTGGGCAGACACTTAGTTCTTGTCTTGTGTTTGATCTACAGACTCTGTGCAAACTGTAACTTTACCTTCTTGCATGAAATTTTAAATTCACGCTTGCGTTATGTTCTGTGGGCTGTGGGGTCACTGTGGCCATCAGCTCCTGAAGCACAGGAATTTTATCTGAGAAGCGCCTTAATGAAGATTGCATCAGAGGTCAAGGTTTTATTTCTGTTCATCTTCAACATGTTGGTACCCTGTTCCCAAATAGGTGCTCTGATGCACACTTACCGTCTCCTCTTAAACATACTACCCATAGTTTATAATCAGGCTGCTGCCAAGAATCAGTTTTTTTTTGTATAAAGAAAATGAAATGTATTTCAGGAGCTAGTGTGTGAGGGATTTCCAGAAATGTGAGAAACAGTTGTCTAGTGAAAACACACACACACCCGTCTATTAAGTATCTCCTAAGAAACTGGTTCTAGTCTAAGAAAACTATGTCCATTAGCTCAACTCCCCTGAAACCCAATGTGGTACGTTCTGTTTTCTTCCCATTTCGTGCATGGCAAACAAATGCACAAAAAAGTTAAGTGACTTGGCTTACTTAGCTTACAAAGCTGCTGCTGCTGCCGCTGCTAAGTCGCTTCAGTCGTGTCCGACTCTGTGCAACCCCATAGACGGCAGCCTACCAGGCTCCCCCGTCCCTGGGATTTTCCAGGCAAGAACGCTGGAGTGGGGTGCCTCCATGCATTTCCTTCTCCAATGCATGAAAGGGAAAAGTGAAAGTGAAGTCGCTCAGTCGTGTCCCACTCTTAGCGATACCATGGACTGCAGCCCACTAGGCTCCTCCGTCCATGGGATTTTCCAGGCAAGAGTACTGGAGTGGGGTGCCATTGCCCTCTCCCTCACAAAGCTAGTAAGTAGCAAAACTGGGATATTAATACTAAGCAATCTAGCCAAAGATGATACCCTCAATTGTTTCACCATCCTGGCTCAGAATTTGTCTTGCAAGCATAGAACCTAGCTGGGAATCTCAGACCCAGCTTTGTGATCTTGAACAAGTCACTTACATGATGTTCAGTCTCAGCTTCCTTATCTGTAAACTGGCTAACAATAATACCTACCCTTCATGATCATTCGGAGGAGTTAAACTAAGCATGTTTTGCAAACTGTAAAGTGCTATACAGATGTCATCCGTCAGTTGTGGATACAGAGCACAATACACATTGTGTCCTTCCTACTTTGTTCTTCTCTATTGCCCTGACTCCATCCCATAATGCACTGGGTGCGTAAAAACACATACTATTTAAAGTCTCACTTTTTTTTAAGTCTCACTTTCTTGCAACCAGTGAAGTCGCTCAGTCGTGTCCAACTCTTTGCTATCCCATGGACTGTAGTCTACCAGGCTCCTCCATCCATGGAATTTTCCAGGCAAGAGTACTGGAGTGGGTTGCCATTTCCTTCTCCAGGGGATTTTCCCGACCCAGGGATTGAACCTGGTTCTCCCGCATTGCAGGCAGACACTTTACTACCAGCTGAGCTACCAGGGAAGCCCAATATTTAAAGTGGTAATTTCTAATTAAATAAGTCTAAGCAGACCTCCAAATAGCTTCCTAAATCATGATGCTAACCATTAATTAGTGTCAGGATGCATCATTTTGTCACAGAGAAAATGAGGAAATAATGTCAGAGCAGTGGGAACAAATTGTGCCATCTGGTTATGAAAAATACATGCAACTCAGAGTCCCGCAGATATAAATGTTAAGTCAAAAGAATATTAGTTAATATTAGAGATATTGGAGCTTCCCTGGTGGTCCAGTGGTTAAGATCCCATGCTCCCAATACAGGGGCATGGGTTGGATCCTAGGTTGGGAAACTTAAGATCCCACATGCTACATGGTGCAGGCAAAAAGAAAATTAGAGATATTACCTTCATAAAAGTAATGACATGGATTAGGCCTGGCATTCTGTACCATTAGTGCATAGACTCGAAGTGCCTTCAATCATTTGAAAGGGGGTGGGGCTTCAACAGAACAGAGGCGCAGTGAGGAAGTGAGGTACCAAGTGAGATAGGCTGTGGGCATTGACTCTGGATTCAGAAGACCAGGTACAAGTCTTGCATCCATCCAAAAGCCACTGAGGGTCTACAGGTGCCAGGCCCTGTCAGGTAGGTACTAGAGACACAAAAGCACATCAAGACATGACTTTTGCCTTTCTGGAGCTCCCCTGCTCAGCCACTGACCCATGTGACCTTATCCCAGTCTTTCCATCTTACTAAGAAAAGTCCTGATTTTCATATCAATACAAGGAAGCAAGTAAAGAATCAGAAGTAAAGTTACCCTTTAGAGTTCATACGATTAATTGGAATAAAACTTTAGATTTCTAATTCAGTGTTTTCTGCAACTAGATCTCATTATTTCTTCTGCACTTTGCAGCACTGTTGTATTTCTTAATTTGGGTACGATATGCAAAGATACAAGTGATTAACTTTTCTCATATTCTGCTATGGTTTACCTTTTATGGCTATATCATTTTTTTTCCCCAAGATTAACACAACTACTCTTTGAAAGAAATAGTTTTAAAAAAAGATAAGCCACAGACTGGATAATTTTTGCAACTATGTATCTGACAAAAGGTTTTAATCCAATTTTTAATGAACTGTAAGTGATTAATTTTTGAGTTTTCCCAAATTGTTTTCTGTGCTTACCCACTAGGGGTGCCTGGCAAGGTCTACATTGGAGCCTACCCTTCTGTTCCTCTGAAAGATGCAGTCTTGGACAGTTCCTGGGCTGTACAATGGAGAAAAGATAGAAAAGCAGGGAAGAGGACATGGAGGGAAAGAAAAAACACGAACTTTAAGTTCTCATGGTTGAGAAGCACAGCTGTATCATGTGGGGCAGTGGATTGGGAAGAACCTTAAAAGGGATTTTAAAATTTATTGCTAGGGGATTTCCTGTCCCCTTCATAATATTGAGTAATGCTAGTTTGAGTTGTTTTAAAAATTTTTCTTGGTTGGGGGGACTGTGTTCATTTAAGCACAATATTGCTCTGAAGTTGATTTATGAGAGTCACAGGTTTATGGGCCTTGAACAACCGTTGCCTTCATCTTATTAGCAGTGGAAGGCTGCGTGTGGACCTTCCCAGTGCATCTCGAATGTGAGCACCAACCGGGCTTTAATAGGTGAGCAATGAGCTGTAGCACATCCGGCTGAAATCTACCAGGGGAAATGGTGTCAGGAAATGGAATCGAGTCTTCGGAACAATTGTCTTGTTGAGTACAAATGTTCCTACTTCAAAACTTCCTTCAAAGCTCAAAGTACAAGGAAAACACAGAGTTTCATCTTCATGCCAACAACTGATGGTAGAAACTACCAGTTCATAGGCCTGCGCTTGAGCTCTGGTTTAAGGTCTGGGAGGAATATAGAAACAGCATTGTTTATTTCCTATGTAGGAATTTTTCTCTCTCAATCCCCCTACCTGTATTATTGCCCCCTCTCCTTTCCCCACGAATAGTCTGTTCTCTATGTAAGCTACAAGGATATATGTACAACGTGGGGAGTATAGCTGATAGTTTATAATAACGATCAATGGGATATAATCTTTTAAAATGGTGAATCACTCTATTGTACCCCTGAAACATATAACATTGTACATCAATTATGCCTCAGTTTAAAAAAAAGAAAGAACATTGTTCTCATCTGAGCTAAGGAGACAGAAATCCACTACAGGGCACTGACAAAGTCTGCATCATAGTTAATCCACTTTCTGTGCTTCTAGCTCTGAATTAGACATCATAGTTAACTCTTTTTTTTTTTTTAATCATAGTTAACTCTTGCTCTAAGAGTTCACATTCCAGAAGCTGAGTAAGGTGAGGAGAATGGCATTAACTGAGAACTACTGCTTTATATTCATCCTCTATTTTTAAAATCCTTACCAGATTTCAGTACCATCATGTATGTGGTGGTATTAATAGTATTTCCATTTTACAAATGAGGAAAGACTCAGAGAGCTTTAAAAGGAGTTGTAATTATCACAGTAGACATTGGGGAGGAGCAGGGAATGGGATATTTGGACTTTCTTGGTGGCCCAGTGGTAAAGAGGCCGCCTGCTAATACAAGGGACATGGGTTTGGTCCCTGGTCCGGGAAGATCCCATATGCCACAGAGCAACTACGCCCGTGCATCAGAACTACGGAGCCCACGCTCCAGAGTCTGACAGTCATAACTACTGAAGCCCACAAGCCCTAGAGCCTGAGCTCCGCAACAAGCGAAGACGTCATAATGAGAAGCCCATGCACCGCAACTAAAGAGGAGCCACCACTTGCCACAACTAGAGAAAGCCCACGTGCAGCAACAGAGACCCAGCGCAGCGAAAAACAACAAATTTTAAAAATCTGTTTCCCTTAAAAAAAAAGGGATGGGATATTTAATGATAGGATAAAAGCGGTAAACAATGGTGTCTTGGAGGGAGAGGCTTTTTTAAGCATGTGTGTTTAAAAAAAGAAGTTAATTACATGGACCTCTCGACTCTGAATTATTTTAGCTTGATAGTGTAGGAGTGATATAAATACATGAAAATGAGACAACAGAACTGTTATGACATCCTTCTTTCCCAGTGAGGAGGGAGGTGTATCTATCAGCAGATTCTCATTCCTTAGGATGGGTGTCATAACACGTCAGCTCTGTGCGTTCTATATATGCAACATGCGTTTATGTTTTCTCCCACTTCTTTTTGGTTCTGAATCTGCTTTTATGTGAACGTGAGATCATTTTAGTTAGTCAAAATAATAATTCAAAATTTATAGTTGTGCAGGATTCTACTGTTCACAGTAGTGCCCGCACTCAGCAGTATGATCCTGTGTACTTAAAAATGTGTTCAGAGGGTAGATCTCATGGGAATACTTAACTCTCAGAAGTGTCATTGGTATTAATTCATAAAACATGAGAAAACATTTAGCACATTGTATGTAAGGTACGTAGTAAAATATTTGTGTTTACCAAGTAGTTTTTTTGTTATTATAATTAATGATTTTTATTATTTTACAACTATTGTATTGCTGAGAGAAAGTAGTCTGTATATACAAAAGTGTGAGTCACTCAGTCGTGTCTGACTCTGTGTGACCCCATGGACTGTAGCCCACCAGGCTCCTCTGTCCATGGGGTTTCCCAGGCACGAATACTGGAGTGTGTTGCCATTCCCTTCTCCAGGGGATCTTCCTGACCCAGGGATCAAACCTGGTTCTCCTCCATTGCAGGCATATTCTTTACTGTCCGTAACACAAAATATATACAAAACCTCCCTATAATTTTCCAGCACCCCCCTGCATATTCCAGTAAACAGAGTGGAAGAAAAGTAAATAAGATCAAGTGCAAACACGGTGTCCTGAGGTAACCACTGCAATGGTGAGAAGCTGCGATGAAAGGAATTAAACATGCCCTTCTGTCATTCTGACTGACTGGGATGACAGATTTTTAATTCTCTCTCCAGCTTGAGAACCTTCTTCCCACTGGGGAAGTTTAGAACAGAGGAGAGATGATGTTATTATTCTCAGGAATTCCTCTCAGAAAAGGAATTGCATTTAGGGAAAAGTATTTTGCTGGGTGAGACATCGAGATACCTGGTTTGGCAGCATTACTGTGTACAAACCCTGGGTTGGAACTGGATTCTGGAGAGAAAGGAGAAACAGACAGAGGGACAAGACAGAAGACAGCCTGCTCTGACATCTCCCAGTGATATCCTTCCTCCCATATAATCTTTAGTACATTCTTCAAAAAAAAAAAAAAAAGGAAGGAAGGAAAAAATCACCCCAAATCTAGAAATGATTGTCTGGGGCTTCCTGGTGGCACTAGTGGTAAAGAAAACACCTACCAATGTAGGAAACATGAGAGATGCAGGTCTGATCCCTGGGTTGGGAAGACCCCCTGGAAGAGGGTAAGGCAACCCACTCCTGTATTCTTGCCTGGAGAAGCCCCCCAAAACAAAAGGACAGAAGAAAATGTATGGAGGTGATGGAGAGAGAGGCCTGGCAGGCTATGATCCAAGGGATCGCAAAGTGTACCATACGACTGAAGTGACTTAATACACACTCACATGCCTGGGGCAAGGGGGAAGGGTACTTTTGAAGTCAGCATCCAGGATTCATGGACAAGTGGAGAGGCAGGAGGGAGTAAGCCATTCACAGCCATTATGAGAATGAGTTTCATAATCTCAGGCTATACATTGGCTGTTTGAGCACAATTTAACCAGAGTGCTTACAAGAGGCAGCTTCCTGGTTGCATTCATTCATTCAACAATATTTACTAGGGGCCTACAAAGAGCAGGAAGGCTGGGGTCATCTCTGCCTCAAGAAACCAAGGAAAGAAGTACAGGCCCGACTTTGAATGTAGGGGAAGGGAGGGGAGGGAGGTGTAAGCTGATCACAGCTGGGGCAGCAAGGAGAGCTTCCTCCTTGAGCACTTTCTCCCCAAAGGCTCTAAAACCATTCTCCAGCTGATGTAGATAGAATCATATATGCTAAAAATCAATCTCTTAAGACAGTATGTGATGTGATAATTTTTAAGACTACGGTGAAAGGAGCTTGAGGACGGAGAGCATTGTACAAAGGTGGAAAATGTGCGGCATTGGGCTATTGGAATGTTCTCTTAGCATCTAAAAGGATGCCACGCCATGCCATCTGTCGTATCGAACTCTTGCAACCCCATGGACTGTAGCCAGCCAGGCTTCTCTGTTCATGGGATTTCCCAGGCAAGGATACAGGAGTGGGTTGCCATTTCCTTCTCCTGGGTATCTTCCCAACCCAGGGATTGAACCTGTGTCTCCTGCTTTGCAGACAGCTGAGCCACCAAGGAAGCCCGTATGAAGTAGCTTAGAGTAGCAGTAGAGAGTGAGTGAAGTCACTTAGTCGTGTCTGACTCTTTGTGACACCATGGGCTGTAGCCTGCCAGGCTCCTCCGTCCATGGGATTTTCCAGGCAAGAGTACTGGGATGGGTTGTCATTTAGTATTTTGGCCATGTTGCACAGCATGTGGGATCTTAGTTCCCTAATCCAGGATAGAACCCACGACTTCTGCATTGGAAGCTCGAGTCTTAACCACTGGACCACCAGGAAATTGCCAAGAAGCTCTTTTTTTAAAACCAGGTTTACAAGGTCTATATTGTCATTTTTTCTGTACTCTTCCTCTATTCCCTCTTCTATAGCTACACTAATTTTATTGATCTTTTTGAATGTTGCCAGATCATTCCCACCTTAAGACATTTGTAATCTCTTTCTTCTGCCTGGAAAACTCTTTCCTGCATTTTTGCCTGGCTTGCTCCTTGACTAAGTTCAGGATTCCTGTCAAGGGTCCATTCATTTTCCTTTTTTCTCACCCTTATTTGTCTGTCAAATTTCTCTCACTCCCTGGAAATGTATTATTTGTTCATTTATGATCATCTAGTTTCCCAGTGGAATGTAAGCTCCACTCAGGCAGAAACTCTATCTTATCCATTGCATTGTCCTCAGAGTATACAGTGTGTTTTCAGTAAGCACTTTTAAATAAATAACCTACTGAACTCTGTGTGTGTGTGTGTGTGTGTGTGTGTGTGTGTGTGTGTGTGTGTACAGAAACTACAGAAGAAACTACACAATAAATGGAAGGTTCTGGCAAGCACTGGAGGATGGGATGCTTTGGGCAGATATGAGGCACTCCAGAATGCCATCAACATCATCATTCACGTGGCAATTATACTATCATTATGTGTTGCTGGAACCAAAGTCCCATGACCAGAACAAAAGGACACGGATAACTGTGGGTTAAACACTGTTCTGTACTCTTTCATAAATACTGTCTCATTTAGTTCTCACCCTAACAAGACTGACTCTTTTTTCATCTAGGCCAGATAAGGAAAGAGAAACCTGAAAAGGTAAAATCACTTAACCAAATTCATTCAAGAACGTGGTAAAGCCAGGATTTGAACCCAAGTTTTATGACTTTGAACCTATTGTTTTTCCTCCTATTGCTTCTTGTTCCTTTTATTGACATATAGTTGACTTAATTCTATTAGTTTCAGGAGTACAACATAGAGATTCAATACTGTTATACATCATATGTACCATATAGCATTATTATGATATTATGGACAATATTCTCTTGTTGTTTCTACATTGCTACCAAAGTTAGGAAAGCTCGTTATGATGAAAGAGGAGGAGAGAGAGAGAGAATGAAGAGGAATCCCTGCCTGAGAGGCTTCCACCCATTTCTGCATAAATCCACCCCTGTTGCTCCAGCATGGATTAAGTAGTCACTCTTTTAAATGAATTGTTGATAAGGTTCCTTTAGAAAACAGTACATGCTTTCTCCCACTTTTACTGATGATGAAGAGGAAAAGTTAAAATTTTACATAAGCTCCTGCTCGTTCTGCTGTGTACCTCAGCTTCCTCCTTACAAAGTCTGGATCACACAGGTCACATTGTCTTAGAAAGTGGGGACTTAACAATACTAGGAACTGGAGCTTATCTCACTCACCCTTGTCCTGCTCTTTGCAATTGCCCAGCTCCTACAAGCCTACTTAACATGCCTGTCCCTGTAAAGGTCAGGCATCCCCCTCCCCATCTTGACTGCTGTTCCCAAGCTCATGAAACCCCTTGGTTTAAACCAGCCTATTAGCAGCTAGTCTAATAGCTGTCTGTCTATAAAAACTCTGTAACCCCTTTGTTCGGGGCTCAGAGCTTGAAGTGTTAACTCCTCTGGGCCTGCTGAAGTAATAAACCTGAGTTCTCCAACTCTCTGAGGGTGGTGCTTGTTTTCTCAAGTACTGGTTTCTGCAACGTTTCTGGAGGCCCCAGTGAGATTCCAACCATGCCGGCCCCCTGAGCCATCAGACTGGTGGCTCGGCCAGGCTGGAGAGAAGGAACCCTGAGACGAATGAGGAGGCATGCCACCTGATGGTGTTCCAGGTTCTCTTTTGGACCAGTGTTCTGACTTTCCAGATGGCCAAGCCCCAGCTGGACTCATTGGAGGGACGGAACAACCTACCAAGAATGGCCACAGGATCAGGTAAGGCCATGGGGCTAGTCTCCAGTCAGGTCCTACTCCAATGGGTAGAAGAGACTGATCACCTCCTTGGAGCTCCCAGGAAGGGAGCATCAGATAGGGAGAACCGGGGACTCATGAGAAGGGAGGCATTGTGATAGCCTCTGAATGATTGTGAGTGTGTAATTGCTGACTGAATGGAGTAAGAGAAATTTTTCTTTATGGAACTGCAAAACTAATTCTTTTTGCATATGCAATTAAAAACAACTAGTTTGTTAAAAGGCCTGCCTAGGGAAAAGCTTGAAGTTAACCCTTTCCATGTCCTTGAAGTACACAGCCCACTTTGCGTGAGACCTCAGCCTTAGGCAAATTAGAACTTCAAGCAAAGAAAAAAAAGGGGGGGTCAAAAAGATTTTTAAATCTCAAAAAGAAAACTATAAGATCTCTCTCTGTCTGTCTGTATTTATTATGTCTCAGTGTATGCCTTTTGTTTTTTTCTGATAATATTGTTAAAGTTGTAAATGAGTTCTGAATTTATTGGCCTAAAAAAGTAACTGCTTACAAATCAAACAATTCCAAATACAAGAAAAATTAACCTAAATAAATTTCTGATTCATGTGAACTGGGAAATATTCAGTATTAAGTATCTAGTATTAATGTTTGCTAATCTAATAAGGAAAGTAGGATGTTGTTTTTAATAAAAGAGGTATAAAAATAAAATTACATTTTATGAAGGGAAAAGAAAGTAGGTCTGACCTACACGTGGCTGTTACAAAAAGTGATTAGAAGGTTTGTGGAAAGTTTCCCTGAAGAAAAAGTTTTGTACATGGTTAAGACTGACAAAGTTTAAAATAAATTTAGTTAAGTTTATCTAAATGAGTTTAAAGTAAGCTGGTGCAAAAACTTAAATTCAGCCTTTCTGTTACGAGGTCATACTTTCTTCAGATGTTAAACTGCCTTTAATATTAAAGTTTCTTTACCTCTTAATTGATCTGTTCTATATTTACCTTTGAAATCTTTTGTTAACTTTGGCTAAGTAAATAACTATTATCTCACAGTGACTTGTATGCTCCTAACTGACTGTTATAAACCCTTTTGATATTTATCGACAAAACTTCCTAAATAACTTGACTTCTAGTTATATTTGGGATGCTTCAGAGGGCCCCTGAGACATCCCAGAGAGCTGTTAAGCTACCTGGGTTCATTGGACATGTTGAATTACATGAGAAGTACTGTTGAAGCGGTGATAAATCTTTTCAGGTTATACTGTATGGTTGATGTTACTAATATGGATGTCCTAAAATTATGAGAAATTCATATAGATCGGATATGCCCTGATAAAATATGGTCAATTATAATTCTAGTTATCATATTCAAGTGTTATGACCAAGTTTCTTTGTCAGTTGCAATAGAATCAGATTTTAAACAGGCCTTCTATGGTTTTACTCTCATGTGTTTAGAAAAATACTGGTAATTCTTCAAGATCTATGGAAAAGACTTTCTAAGATTAAGCAGATAAACAAATTTTGTTATTAACAGTAAGCTGGTACCAGACTGGAATTTGGTCTTCTCTCTGTTTAGAGAACAAAGTTTTCTTAGAATGCAGCTTTTGATAACAGATTATGAATTTCTTTGTCTTCAAGTGATTTATATTTGTTTTTAAAATCTTTTTGTTACTTTGGTAAACAAAACATTATTTCAGATTATAGTATGTGTAGACAAAGCTCATTCTGCTTCTACAAAAAAATAACCCCTCATGGTTAGACTTTTGTTATCCTGAAGTCCTTAAAACATGGCAATAGTCTGCTCCTAAATCAGGAAATTAAAAATGGATAAACAGCAGCTAAAAATCAAACAGCCAAGGCTATGGGAAATCCAAGACAGACGCTTGGCTTTTCCTGGCTCCCTGACAGACCTCATTGTTATTTGATGGGTTAAAGCCTTCTCTGGCTACAGTGTTAATGCCCTCACAATGAGTTCTCAAAAAAAAAAAAAAAAAGAAGAAAAAGAATTATGTTTCACTGAATATTAAGGTCTGCTACTGCAGTTTCGTTAATTAAAGTCTGTGCTTACTAAGACTCACTTCTGAGATAGTTCCTTGTTATGTTATATTGCTAAAAGGTTTAATTAAGCTACTAAAAAGGACAGTCTAAGATTGTTTCTAAAGCTTATCTCAGTAACCAATCTTTGGATAAAGGTCAGATGCTCCATGATGTACAACCAGGAGATTAACACTTGGCTATAATCATTTAACTGAGTCAGATGACCTGGGATATACTGGGCTATACCTAATGAAAGTCCTTGACTGAATTCTTGCTGTGACCTTACTAATAACTGCTAGCTATATTATTTTCTATATAGTTTGTTTCAGAAGATTATTTCTTACATTACCAAATATGTGACTGAGCCTGTGATGAAATACTGATATGCAGTCCCATATGAGATCGATGATTGTAATAATGTATGGATGTGAGAGTTGGACTATAAAGAAAGCTGAGCGCCAGAATTGATGCTTCTGAACTGTGGTGTTGGAGAAGACTCTTGAGAGTCCCTTGGACTGCAAGGAGATCCAACCAGTCCATCCTAAAGGAGATCAGCCGTGGGTGTTCATTGGAAGGACTGATGTTGAGCTGAAATTCTAATACTTTGGCCACCTCATGCGAAGAGCTGACTCATTTGAAAAGACCCTGAGGCTGGGAAAGATTGAAGGCAGGAGAAGGGGAGGACAGAGGATGAGATGGCTGGGTGGCATCACCGACTCAATGGACATGAGTTTGAGTAAACTCCGGGAGTTGGTGATGGACAGGGAGGCCTGGTGTGCTGTGGTCCATGGGGTCGCAAAGAGCCGGATACGACTGAGTGACTGAACTGAGCTGAACTGAACTCTAGATGTGGGAAGAAGCAACAAGAGGAAATATTTTCCTGGACCAAGAGGCTAGTAAGACAGGTATAGTCCAGAGAGTTTTGCTACTTAGAAGGCCTGGTCTAGTGACAAAATATTGAGTGGCCTGTCAATGGAATCTTTGTTAGACCTGGGAATGAGCCTTCCCAGCACCACGGGACACAATGACCATGAAATGCCCCCCAAACATAGTCAAATATGTGGCTATGAAGGGGTCCTATGAAAGTTGGCCCTTGCCAGCTGCCTCTACAAAGATTAAATCATGACCACTACAAGATGCTGACCTTCAAGAACCCCTTGAAAGGAGTTGAGGGTGGAGACAAAAAATAAGACACTCTGTGCTCTGGAAAAAATCCAGAAAAACAGGCCTTCAGATAGTCAGATGTTTTCAGGTAAAGATTTTCATGAGTCCAAATTCTTTAAGTTCTGTTTTTCTTTTTCAAAGTGCTTATAGTAAGGAGCTCACCACATTGCATAAGGAATTTGGTTAAGCAAAATGAACAAGTGGAAGAATTTCTGCTCATTGAGTTATTGATGGTATCTATTGCTTTCTCTACAGAGCTAAGATAGAGGCTAATTCTTCCTCTCTGAGATGATTCACTTGCGGTTTTGGTCTTTTTAACCTCAGAACAAGCAAATGGACTAGGTGACCTTGAAGGTTACCCCATAAGCCCTCAAGATCTGTGCTCAGATGATAAGTCAAAAATCAAAACAAAGATAGTGGAGACTTTCAGTTGGGCTCCTCTTCTCTGCTCTGGCAACCATAATTAGTGCTCTCCTCTTAAGCCAGGCAGATGCATGCCAGGTTTTGGAGCGTTCTTATTTGTGTAATACTGGAGTTGGCTGCCCATGAAAAAATACAAACAGACAGAAAGGAGAAGACAAGATGAAGGGCAACTTTGAATACTTATGAATACAACTCAAATGTTGATGATGCAAACACAATGATTATGTAACTTCATATTTGGCAGACTAGCTGTCTTTCCCACCTCACAGGAGGCTTATGGCAATAGAGCATTTCTGAAGAAAAAAATTGGGGAATATGGTTTTCTTTGTGTCAGAAGTCCCATTAGTTATATGCATTATTCTGTTGGAAATGGACCATCATAGTAGAATATTATGCATTGTGATGCCTGCCATGAGTCAGCTGAGCTATCTTTCATTTCAAAAATGTATCCTTGCTCCCCATCTTCTTTCACCTGTCTCTTGATTTTCACAAGATTTCAGCTATCATCAAAACCATACACTCATTTCTACTGCTTTCTCCAGCTAAGCTCACAACTTGATTATGGGAAATCCCCACCCTGGGTATTCAGATTCATTTCTATTACATTTTTGCTTCTTTCAAGTTACTTGCAAAGGTGCAGTTGGGGAGTTACTTGGAGCCATAGCCATCGGTTTGATGAATTTTGATTGAAAAACACTCTTCCAGTCTTTTGCCCTAATCTGTTACTGACAATGCTCTCATCTTTACACACTATCTCAAATGCTTATTTTTTTTTCTAAAATTTGAATACCAATGAATCCCAAAGGGAGTGATATATATGTGAAAAAATAAGAAAGCATCTCAGTCACAGTAGCAGGGGTTATATAAATTATGATATACAGGCTCAAAGTCATGTATGCACTATCATTCACTTACTTTGTTGTTCAGTTGCTCAGTTATGTCCAGACTATTTGCAACCCCATGGACTGCATCACGCCAGGCTTCCCTGTCTTTCACTATCTCCTGGAGTTTGCTCAAGGCTGTTTACTTAACAATTATTTATTGAATCTAGGTGCCAAACTCTGTGCATATCACTAGAGTAAAGGCAAAAGAAACTGTCTCTTGGTGGAAATAGTCTAGTGGATGGGTAAAAGCAGCAAGAAAAAAAAAAAAAGGTAGTAGTTATACAACACAGTAAGTGTTAAAATAGAAGTGAGATCAGACATTGTAGTAACCAAAATACTCATCAGCAGATGGACGGATTAAAAAAAACATGGTACATATATACAATGGAATATTCAGTTCAGTTCAGCTGCTCAGTCGTGTCCGACTCTTTGCGATCCCATGAATCGCAGCATGCCAGGCTTCCCTGTCCATCACCGACACCCGGAGTTTACTCAAACTCATGTCCATTGAGTCGGTGATGCCATCCAACCATCTCATCCTCTGTCATCCCCTTCTCCTCCTGCCCCCCAGCCCCTCCAAGCATTAGGGTCTTTTCCAATGAGTCAACTCTTCGCATCAGGTGGCCAAAGTATTGGAGTTTCAGCTTCAGCATCAGTCCTTCCAGTGAACACCCAGGACTGATCTCCTTTAGGATGGACTGGTTGGATCTCCTTGCAGTCCAAGGGACTCTCAAGAGTCTTCTCCAACACCATAGTTCAAAAGCATCAACTTTTTCAGTGCTCAGCTTTCCTCACAGTCCAACTCTCACATCCATACATGACTACTGGAAAAACCATAGCCTTGACCAGACGGACCTTTGTTGGCAAAGTAATGTCTCTGCTTTTTAGTATGCTATCTAGGTTGGTCATAACTTTCCTTCCAAGGAGTAAGCGTCTTTTAATTTCATGGCTGCAGTCACCATCTGCAATGATTTTGGAGCCCCCAAAAATAAAGTCTGATACTGTTTCCCCATCTATTTCCCATGAGGTGATGGGACCAGATGCCATGATTTTAGTTTTCTGAATGTTGAGCTTTAAGCCAACTTTTTCACTCTCCTCTTTCACTTTCATCAAGAGGCTTTTTAGTTCCTCTTCACTTTCTGTCATAAGGGTGGTGTCATCTGCATATCTGAGGTTATTGATATTTCTCCCGGCAATCTTAATTCTAGCTTGTGCTTCCTCCAGCCCAGCGTTTCTCATGATGTACTCTGCATATAAGTTAAATAATCAGGGTGACGATATACAGCCTTGATGTACTCCTTTTCCTATTTGGAATATTACTCAACCATAAAAAAGAACAAAGTAATGCTATTTGCAGTAACATGGATGGACCTAGAGATAATTATACTAAGTGAAGTAAGTCAGAGAAAGACAAATATATGATATAACTCATGCACAGTCTAATTTTAAAAAATGATACAGTGAACTTACAAAACACACTCATGGTTACCAAAGGGGAAACAAGTCAGGCAGAGGGATAAATCAGGACCTTGGGCTGAGCATAAACACAGTACTATATATAAGATAGATAAATCCAGTCAATCCCAAGGGACATCAACCCTGAATATTCGTTGGAAGGAGAGATGCTAAAGCTGAAGCTCCAACACTTTGGCCACCCAATATGAAAAGACCCTGGTGCTGGGAAAGGTTGAGGGCAGATGGATAATGGGGCAACAGAGGATGAGATGGTTGGATGGCATAACTGACTCAATGGACATGAGTCTGAGCAACTCCAGGATATAGTGAAGGACAGGGATGCCTGGTGTGTTCCAGCCCATCGGGTTGCAAAGGGTTGGACATGACTTAGTGACTAAACAACAGCAGCAGATAAGGTCTAGCACAGGGAACACTACTCAACATTCTGTGATAACCTATATGAGAAGGGGGGCTTCCCTGCTGGCTCAGACAGTAAAGAGTCAGCCTGCAGTGCAGGGAGACCTGGGTTTGATCCCTGGGTTGGGAAGATCCCCTGGAGAAGGGCATGGCAACCCACTCCAGTACTCTTGCCTGGGACATCCCATGGACAGATGGACCTGGCAGGCCACAGTCCATGGGGTCGCAAAGAGTTGGACAGGACTGAGTGATATCTTATCTGATAGGAGAAAAGAATCTAAAAATGAATGGATATATATGTATGCATAACTGAATCATGTTGCTGTACCCCTGAAGCTAGCAACATTTAAATCAACCATGCTCCAATAAAATTAAAATTAAAAAAAAATAAAATAGAGGTGAAATAGTATGCTTTAGAAGAATAGAGGAAGTAGCAATCAATTCAGCCAGAAAATTACAATGTCTAGAAAACTAGGCATTATAGAAGCTCATGTAGCTCTAAGAAAGACTTTAATGATACAATGTATAGTGAATAAATAAACTTGAATTAATGCTATGGACACATTATATGACATATGGGTGAGTAGAGGAAGGTGAAGGCAATGAGGGAAGATGAAGTTAATGGGTTAAAGTGGTAGATTTCTAGTGGTAGGGTTTTGTTTTGCTTTGCTTTCTCTTTAATTTTTTGTAATAAATGAAAATTTGGTAGTGGTTTAGTCACTAAGTCATGTCTGACTCTTGTGATCCCATGGGCTGTAGCCTGATAGGCGCCTCTGTCCATGGGATTTTCCAGGCAATAATACTGGAGTGGTTTGCCATTTCTTTCTCCAGGGGATCTTCCCAATCCAGGGATCAAGTCTGGGTTTCCTGCACTGCAGGCAGATTCTTTACCAGCTGAGCTACCAGGGAATGGAGGCTTGTGTGAAGCATTGCTTTCTAAAATGGATCTTGTCTAAATAAGAGGTGGCACAAAAACAAACTCACCGACTTCTTGTAATAGGCGTGTGAATCTGATATGTGGGTCCATCTTAGCGTCACTGAAAAGGCCCCATGTGAGAACTACAGCAACTATTTTCTCCTTATATTAGCTGGCATATGTTGTCATTAAGCAGGAAGTCTGCTGTAGAATCAAAAATTCTCTGGATAAAAGGCATTAACTGCTCAACCATGGTTAATGTGAAGGATTTAATGACTAATATGATAAATTTATGGATGATGCTAACATTTGCCCAGTTTTCTGGAGGTAGGGTTAACATTTGAATTACAGTTTAATTTATATTAATATATATTTTAATGTATAATGCCATACATTTTATTTGATGATTTATTCCTCTTTTCTTTGGACAATTTAAAAGTACCCTATGTTAGGAAATAGATTTTGCTTTTTTTTGGTAACTAGCATTTTGAGCCTGGATAGTGGATCATTTGAATATTATCCTTGGTTCCTCACGAATAATATGTTAATATTAACTCTGATTTCTTCCTGCTCAAATTTTACTATTTATCATTAAAAATCCATATCAAGCTGCACTCCAGTGAAATCTTTTCTGTCAACAACAAATTCTAAGTGGGAGCTCTTTTTCCTTTTCTTAATTCCTATTTCTTTAAACATAGATTGATAATTGATTGTTTCTCAGTATCTAAATATTTACATGTGCTAGTCTTTACCACTATGCTTAATTATAAATTTCTTAAGGGGAGGTAATTTTATCTTATATCACTTACCCTTAGTACCTCGCTTAGGGCTAAAAGCTCTTTATAAGAGCTTAAAAAATGCTTATTTTATTTTAAAAAAGATTGCTTTATACTTTCATAACACACACATACATATCTGTTACTTTCAACTCTAGTGGACACAGCTTTCAAAAATCCTCTTGTATAGGTATATGTCCAATTGAACTTTTAATTTCCCAAAGTGGAACATCCACATACACACAATCGGCCAGATTCCTTGCAAAACCATCAGTTACTTCCAAAACATGGTTCCTGCTGGTTTATACTAAATTTTATCCTAGTCCAGGACAACTTGCTGCAACATCTATAACTGGGTGAACTACACAGGCTACTCAAGGTCACGCCTAATTACCCACATTTGCAGCCATCTGTGCTCAGTCGTGTCCAACTCTTTATGACCCCATAGACTGTAGTCCACCAGGCTTCCCTGTTCGTGGAATCTCCCAGGCAAGAATTCTGCAGTGGATTGCCATTTCCTTCTCCAGGGGAACCTTCCTGACCCAGGGATCGAACACATGCCTCCTGCATCTCCTGCACTGGTAGGCAGATTCTTTACCACTGCACCATAGGAAGCCTGGCAGATGTGAAAGACTTTAAGATGAGCATTTGTTCATTAATGGAGGGGCATGCTGTTCTCCGCAGAATTCAGCAAAACTCTAGCTGAAATATAAGGGTATTCATTTTAAAGTAACGTTCCCAGGTCATTAAGCACCTTGAGATGCGATGGTCTCTGTAGGAAGAGAGAATTTGCATCTAGATGTGCTCCAATCTGGCTCTGTTCCTAAAAGCTGTGTGACCTGGGGCAGCTCCAGTGCCCTTGTGGAGCCTCAGGTCCTGCGCATGCGCAGTGGCTCAGTCTGTCCGACTGCTTGCGACCTCATGGACTATAACCCACCAGGCTCCTCTGTTCATGGAATTTCCCAAGCAAGAATACTAGAGTGGGTTGCCATTTCTTCCTCCAGGGGATCATCCCGACCCACGTCTTCTGTTTCTCCTGCATTGTAGATGGATTCTTTACCATTGAGCCATCAGGGAAGCTCGTGCAGGGCCTCAGACCCCTGCCTAGAACACAAAGTTGTTTTACCAGTGGATCACTAAGGACTGTCTTTGCTCAGACTATGATTCACTATTACTTAGCTGAATACCTAGACCTAATTTTTATTGTGCACTTACTATGTGTGAGGCAATTTTTATGGGTTTGCACTATATATCAGGCTGAAACTGAGTTTAACTACAATGAAGATATATTTGCTAAAATATATACACTTGCCTTGTCTGAAAGCTGAAAGCTACTGACCAGCCAGTATCTTGTTCTCTCTTCAAAATCTAAAACAAGTTGGATGCTCCTTTAATGCAGTCATTTTCCAGTCACTAAGCAAGTCATTCATCCTTAAACTGTGTTCAGTGGAGCAGCTGATACTCCTTCCAAAGGTTAGGTTTTAAAGGTGTTTATTCTAAATGGATTTAAGGAAATGAGATCACACAAGCTTTTTTTATTTTTATTTTTCTGAAGTGGACATCAGTCTATGATTTAGTTGCTATTTAAAAAATTATACCAGTGTCAGACTTTAATTTTGGGGGCTCCAAAATCACTGCAGATGGTGATTGCAGCCATGAAATTAAAAGACGCTTACTCCTTGGAAGGAAAGTGATGACAAACCTAGATAGCATATTTAAAAGTAGAGACATTACTTTGCCAACAAAGGTCCGTCTAGTCAAGGCTATGATTTTTTCAGTGGTCATGTATGGGTGTGAGAGTTGGATGGTGAAGAAAGCTGAGCACTGAAGAACTAATGCTCTTTAACTGTGGTGTTGGAGAAGACACTTGAGAGTCCCTTGGACTGCAAGGAGATCCAACCAGTCCATCCTGAAGGAGATCAGTCCTGGGTATTCATTGGAAGGACTGATGCTGAAGATGAAACCAAATACTTTGGCCACCTGATGCGAAGAGTTGACTCATTGGAAAAGACCCTGATGCTGGGAGGGATTGGGGGCAGGATGAGAAGGGGGCGACAGAGGATGAGATGGCTGGATGGCATCACCGACTCGATGGACATGGGTTTGGGTGGACTCCGGGAGTTGGTGATGGACAGGGAGGCCTGGCGTGCTGCGATTCATGGGGTCGCAAAGAGTCAGACACGACTGAGCGACTGAACTGGACTGAAAAAATTATGTGTTAGGTTTCTATGATACACTTTCCTTGATACCCACTGTGGTAGCCTGTCTCCACGATGACAGCCATCAATACCATTTTCCCCTTGAAAGGGAAGGTCCACCCCTCTTCTTGCTTGAATCTGGGCTGGTCCATAACTACTCTAACCAACACAGTGTAGAGAAAGTGGTACCATGTGACTTCTGAGTCTAGGTCACTCGAAGCTTTTCTACCTCCACCTGAGGCCTTTGGAATGCTCACTTTGGGGAGGCCAGCTGTCACGTAAGAAGCTCAACTGCTCTGAGACCACTATGCTGTGGAGAAGCCCAAGCTAGCCTTGTGAAGAAGTTTCACGCAGAGATGACCAATCAGGTCTCCACCAGTCCAGCCAGTGCAGCCTGAGCACCAGTAAGGATGTCTTCAGACAACTCCACTTCAGCCAGAATCTGACTGCAAATATACAAGGACTCAAGCAAGTACTGCCCAGCTGAGGCTAGAACTACCAATGCATGCGAGAGAAGTGTAAATTATTACTGTAAACCACTACATATTGGAGTGGTTTGTTACATCACTCTAGATAAATAGAAAATACAATAAGCTCAAGAGACCACAGTGGATAGAAATTTATTCCTTATATACCCTACATGCATTTGATTCTACTAGAGGGTTCAGATTAGGGTCAGCCCAGAATTTCATTTTATTTTTTGTGCTGGTTAAATGTTGGTGGAGTAGAGCATTCAAGCACACTTAGAATGCAGAATCAAGAGTCAAAAGGTCTATAGAGACCAAACTCAACTATACCTAAAGAAAGAAAGACATTGTGCCTGGGACCTCAGGTTCCAAATTAGTGCACGTGGCTGGAAATGAAGCAAACAAAATACCAAGACAGAGAATCTAAAATGGATTAGGAAGGCCATTAACCAGAAATCATAAACCACATAAACTAGATGGAAGAATGCCTGGATGAGAGAATGATGGAAGAGAGAAAACAATTATGCTTTGTGTGTAGGTAGAACCCGTTAGGTAACTGACAATCTGAGTTCACAAACCCCTTCAGCTTAATTGCAGTGTCTAATTGTGAGAGTGTGTGCATGTACGTATGTGGTGGGAGAGGCCTGACGAGGAGGAGACTCATTGGGCTTTCTGCCCTGGAAGCAATAGATTTATGGGTGGGTGACTAGTTTCCTCTGGTGTCTCCCTGGAAGAGACTGCCATCCAGGCTGCTGGGATGCCCTGCCAGGAGTCTTTTTCTGAAATCTTGAGAAGTCAGTATACATGATAATGGATATCTCTAAGTCTAATAAAAGAGGGACTGTCCTAAGGAATGTTACAGCATGAGAAAAGATACTGATTTCTAGGACTTGAGAACTGTCAGACACGTTATTTAACATAGCTCTAAAGGAAAATGTACTCAAATAGTGGATTTTAAATGATAAAATTGTCCTCTCAATAGGAGATCCTCTATGTGCGTGTGTGCATGCGTGCGTACTAAGTCACTTCAGTCGGGTCCGACTCTTTGTGACCCCATGGACCATAGCCCACCAGGCTCTTCTGTCCATGGGATTCTCCAGGCAAGAAGACTGGAGTGGGTTGCCATTTCCTTCTCCAGCAGATCCTCTATAGGTGATATTAAATAATTGTTACAGTGCTTAAGCTTTTGAGAGGACTGTTTTCCAGAACTTCTTTCTTAGATACATAACAGTGATGTGATACTGATTTTAAATACTTAACAGGATAAGCTCAGTGAAAAGACCAGGCATGAACCAAAGAGTTTGAAAACCACCGTTCACTGAAGAAGTGCTCTGGAGGGGTATGCCTGAGAGGTAGGACAGAATGGCATTATTCCAAAAGCAACACGTAAGTTGTTTTTTTTTCTAACTTGTAATAGGTTTTTATCTCAAACAGCGTTATAAAGAATCATTAGTTTTATTGAGCAGACTTCAGTAAACAGTCTGTACATATTATGGAGCCAACCAATGGTATTAATAGGCTTAAAAGAAGGAGAAAGAGAATGAAGATTGGGTGTTAGCTTCCTTTTGGGCCCTTCCTTATAAATAATTTAACAAATCTGAGTCAGTGGGGTTCAAGGAAATGCCTTAATAACAGTATTGTGGAAAATCTTTTCTTGAGACATGGGACTTTTGGATGGTTCTTTGTTTATCATATGGCCAACTGGATTTGCTAGAATATAGCTTCTGCATTCTTGACACCCTATTCAATCAGTCAAGCGTCTGTTGAGCACCACCTGAAAGCCTAGTGCTATAACTGCCATAAAGCAATAGTTCTGACATTAGTAGAATTAGAATTCTTTAAGTCATGAGTGTAAGTGTGAGTGTGAAAGTCGCTCATTTGTGTCTGACTCTTTGCAACCCCATGGACTACACAGTTTATGGAATTCTCCAGGCTAGAATACTGGAGTGGGTAACCTTTCCCTTCTCCAGGGGATCTTCCCAACCCAGGGATCAAACCCAGGTCTCCCGCATTGCAGGTGGATTCTTCACCAGCTGAGTCACAGGGAAGCCGCAAAAGTAGGGAAACTATCATTATAGTTGACAAGTCTCCTTTATTTGCTGAGAAAGCAGATATAAAACAACTGCTACCTGTCCTCATAATTATTCTTCACTGCATCCTGCAAGGAACTTTACTCAGACTCTCAAGTGGAAGTCACTGCACTATGTAGTACCTAAAATTCATGTCAAACATATTCCCACCTGCCTAATCATTTTCTCCTGATGTATCAGCTTAATTCTCAGTTGAACAGTGACTAAAGCTGATGTCCCCTGCAAGACAGTTCCAAATGACTTTCCTGAGATATTTTAGATTGATCGTTACACAGCAATTCATTAATTCTAGACCATAACTGTCAATGTATGTTTATACAATTTTAAAGACTTTCTTTACTACCTAAGGTTTTCAACAAAAAAATATCAAAAAAATAGAACCCTTTCTTCAGTCGAAATCTTATTCAGGAAGGCCTGCCTCTGAAATAGATCAAAGTGAGCTGTCTGAAACAGACTGCTGGGTTCCCCTTCCCATCTTCCCGAGGCCACAGGATCACCTCCACACAACTCCCAGGACCACATACAGCAGTTTTGAATGGTTACTAACCTAACAGAGCTAGAGACTCGTAGAACTTCTAGGTCAGAAGATCTCTTAGAGATGATCACAAATGACAGAATACTAAATGAAGTGAGACAGAGAAAGGCAAATATCGTATGATATTACTTTTATGTGGAATCTAAAAAAGGGTACAGATGAACTTATCTACAAAATAGAAATAGAAAATATAGATAAAAAAATATAGATAAAACAAACTTATGGTTACTGGAGGGAAAGGGAGAAGGGATAAACTGGGAGACTGGGATTGACATGTACACACCACTACATATAAAATAGGTAATTAATAAGGACCTATTGTATACCACAGGGAATTCTACTCAATATTCTATAATGGCCTATATGGGGAAAGCATCTAAAGAAAAGTGGCCATATGCATATGTATGACTAATTCACTTTGCTGTACACCTTGAGACTAACGCAACATTGTAAAGCAACTGTACTCCAATAACTTATTTTTTAAATGACAGAATAGCAGAGCAATAAGAGTTTTGGAGCTCAACTGGTGATCCCCCTCCATTCACAAATAAGAAAACCGAGGCCCAGAGGGTCACAAAATACCAGGACTCTTCACCACCCACTGCCGCCAGTGTCATTCCTACTTAGTGGCAGACACAGCGTTAAAAATTAGGACTGTTGCTCTATGTCAAACATTCTTCTTATCTCATTTGCAACTCTTTTGGAGGCATTATGTACAGGGAAAATGGTAGGATTATTCGGAAAGGAATTATTTAAAGCAGAGACAATATCTAGCCGAGAAGAGGAAGTTTGAGACAGGCAGAACAAGAATGGACAAACGGATCCTATACCTTGCTAGCTCCTCTTACGTACAAGACAGGGAGCTATCGAATCACTATCTGTAAGAGGCTTCCAATTTATTTACATAAAAAAGAGGTTAAAAAAAGAATCTCTATGACTTCTGCAATGTTCTGAGAAGACCAATCCAAGTGATAAGAAGTTTACAAAAATACTGATGATTGATAAATTGAAAGTTACATAAATGAGTGACAAAAAATTGCTGCTCCATAATCACAGAGGTTACAGATGAAAGTTGAACCCTCAGCCAACAGTTGCACTTATAAAAGCTTGTTTATTTTCCCTAGTAAAATTTTCATACACTTTGGGAGGGGGTGTTCGTTGCTTTGCAGGATGCAGAGCTGAGCTGGGGCACAGCTGGTCCATCCATCAGATTGAATATTACAGTGTGAGCACCACCAACATGGGCAACCCATTGAACACAGATAAATGAGTCCTGGGAGCATGTGGTATAGGCAGCTTGATGTACCAATATTGTTTTTTGTCCAACTTGAACTCACAGAGCTCAATACATGTAAACTCTCTCTCCCTATCTTCCTTTCATTCCTTTTCTTTTTCTTTCCTAATTCAACTTATTTCAACACATGAGAAATAAGTTGTATATGTGTGTTTAGATTAACTAGATAGAAACCCCATATTTTTTCCTAATCTTTAGTAACCATTTGGATTCATATTTCTATCACATTTAAGAGAATGGCATACTCATGTCTATAAAATTCATCCATTAGCAAACAGTTCTAATTTAGGAAGCACAACAACTGAGAAAGCGGAAACAGACTCTCTAACTGTGCCAATTCATTTATTTTTCTTCTGTTAAAATCCTCTAACACAACATTGGGCTATAAAGCAATTATACTCCCATAAAAAAACACTATGAGTATATTAAGGGGAATTTTTCAAAGAGGAAAAAATTCATTCTCATCTTTGCATTAGAACTGCTCCCATTTGCCCATGTTTGCATTCAATCTGTGTCTACATTCTTAGGTATTTCTAAAATAATTGAAATCTTGATGTGTCATATAATTTTGCTTTCTATTTTGATCACTTTGCATAATGTAAGCATCTGTCTATGTGGCTCCCTAGTCTCCTTGTCAGGGTAAACAAAGCCAGCACATGTGATGGGGGGGTAGAAGGAAATGAAAACTAGTAATCTTGGTTAGAACCAAGTTTCTTTGTCTTTTGAATCTCACTATATCAAACACGGGACTTCCCTGGTAACTCAGTAGTAAGAATCTGCCTGCCAATGCAGGAAACATGGGTTTGATCCCTGGGTCAGGAAGATTCCCTGGAGAAGGAAGTGGCAACCCAATGCAGACTTCTTGCCAGGAGAATCCCATGGACAGAGGAGCCTGGTGGGCTGTAGTCCATGGGGTCACAAAGAGCAGAGCATGACTCTGTGACTAAACAACAAAACTACAACATGTCAAACAGCGAGGAAATGCAAATGTTGCTCATTTCAAATTATTTTTCTTCAATTGCCCATCTGAATAAAGGGAGAATTTGAGCCCATTACATGGGTAATTTAACCAAAATGTAATGTTTTCTTTTAAAGGAAAATGACTGCATTAACCTTCCGTATGAGAAATACAACTTGTATGATATCCCTCTTAGAATACTGGAATCACTTTTTATTAACCTAGCTTTTTGATACAGTGCATTGTTTTTAAAAATGAAGCACTAACCTAATCCTCTTTAAATCACTTCCTGTGATGGGTTCTTGAAACCTTTGTGTTGTTTTATATACTTAAAATGCCAGACAGAATTAAAGGGTATTATTTAAATATAGCATATTTGTGAATAGACAAATGTCGATTCATTTCTTAAGGGTAGGTATTTTTATCTGATTCATTTCTCTTTGTCTTCACAATTTCCAGCACAGGGATATACAAATAGTATATGATCCATAAAAGTTCATTGAACTAAATTGATCTTTGCTTCAAAATAATCAGTTACCAGGAGACATATCTACCCGATAAAACTAAGCTGGTTTGCAACCTAAGTTTTCAGGAGCCATTTAGGGCATGCACCATTCAGCTTCGTAGGTGGAAATATATACACTCAAATCTGAAAATCTATTACCTTGAGTAATTTTGCTATTTCAGTCATGGATTAAATCAATTAACTGATTTCTGACTCCACAAGGATTTGGATCACATGGCCTTTTATATTCTGTCATTTTGTTTAAATTCAGTTTGAGTTTCTGCATATTCGTTTACTTTATAGAGAGTGTATATTATATAATACCCATATCAGAAAAGAATTCCAAATTAAGCCCAGGGCCCCTGATGTATCCCCTCAGAGGACTGACTTCCTCGTAACTCCATCACCATCTGTTATCATGTATTTGTGTGGTTACCCGATTACAGCTTTTACCCCCGAGTCTGTGATGGCCATGAGAGCAGGGGTTTCATCTGTTTGTGTATTATTTTATCCCTAGAGTTTGGAACAGTCTCTGGTCCATAGTGCATATTCAAGAAAGGCGGTTGAACAAATTACTGAAATCCAAAGGAAAACAGAATTGGAGCTCAGTTTTGAGGACAGGTGAAAGAACTGAGATACCAGCAGGATGAGGAAAGGACACCACGTAGGATGATGGCTTGCAAAGGGGGTTCGGGTAGGGGCAGAAAGATTAGGGGTGATGTCTAAGGGCTCTTGCTTAATACATCAGGGGCCTCTGAGTCTTAGGAGCAGGTATGTACATACCAGAGTTCTTTCTGAAAACAGGTTTGGGTTTTTATATGACTTGATTTCTGAAACCATCAAGAAGTCCAAAAATACTGAGTAGGCACAGATATGGGAGGCTTGTGTTCTTAGACACATGCAGTTAGGCTGTCTTTGCCATGTAAGAGTGAATTTCCGTGATGCACAGAAATAGGCAGTGTTTCTGAAAGTGGCCAGTTACTGGGTGCTGTGGTTCCTTCCCCTGGAAAAAGAAAAAGTTTAACCATTTGCCCAATAGCACAAGGGGCTTCCCTGGTGGCTCAGATGGTAAAGCCATTGTGGCTCTGCCTGCAATGCGTGAGACTCAGGTTCAACCCCTGGCTCAGGAAGATTCCCTGGAGAAGGGCATGGCTGCCCACTCCAGTATTCTTGCCTGGAGAATTCCATGGACAGATGACCTGGTGGGCTACAGTCCATGGGGTCACAAAAAGTTGGACACAACTGAGCCACGAACACTTTCACTTTCCAATAGCACATGACTCTCACCTGGGTAAATTTTTTCACTTTCCCAAAAGTAAAAACCCGAGATCATACAGATTCAATGGTCAGTAAGATAGGCAGGTCAGGCATTTCTCACTGGTCTATAAAGTTATGTGTCCACCATGGACATATTAGATATTTGGAAAATTTTTTTTGTAGCCATCTGTTTGTAGCCATTTCAATCTAAGGCAATTTGATTGCTGTGCTTTTTAATCCTGGCCTGGTGAGGGAATAATCATATCCTGAGCTTCTCAACTTCTCTGAGGTGATGTCAGAACAAATGGAAGGTTCTAGAATGTTCCTCAGGTCCTCCTTTCTCTTCTCTCTCCCTTTCTCTTGCAATTCTGTGTTCCATCTCCTTCCCCCCCCCCCCCCGCCCAGAGTTTTTATCTGTTTCACCATATGTCCTTGGACATGTGATATCCAATATCCCAAATTGGTGTACTTATTTTGTACATAGAAAGTTCAGTCTTTACTTCTTCCCGAAGTTTTATTAAAAGAATGTGTGTATTTGGTTGCTCATTTGTGTCCAGCTGTCTGTGACCCCATGGACTGTAACTCACCAGGCTCCTCTGTCCATGGAATTCTCCAGGCAAGAATACTGAAGCCAGTTGCCATTTCCTTCTCCAGGGGATCTTCCCTACCCAGGGATCAAACCTAAGTCTGCTGCATTGCAGGTGGACGCATTACCGCTAGCACCACCTAGGAAGTCCTCAAAGACTGTGGCTGCTCCCAAATGTCCCATTGGGCTGTAGGCCTGTATTTTTTGCATGTGTTATGTTTGGGTGATTTTTGTCTGAGATTCTCTTCAGCTACTAAGGGGAGTAAAATGACAGCAAGTTGGATATATTTTGGATACATTATTTTTGCTATATTTTTAATACATCATCTTTTATTTTGATTGTAGCTTTGACAGAAATACATTTTGCAAATCCCACCTCTCCAGGGCAGACAAGTCAAAAAAGAGGAAAAAAAATCTTGGAAAAGCATCCAAAATGCATAGACGGCCTTATCATTCTGAGATAGTCAGTCCAGCCCAGTATTCCTTCTTTGTCAGATTTCCGTTAAAGCTATTAAGAATGGATTCAGTGGACTGCACTTCCTGTCTGTCTTCCTAGAGATGTAAACCCTGGTGGCATCAGAACCATATGAATAGGGACTACATGTACTGATAAGCAATTAGCACTGAGGTTAAAAAAAAAAAAAAAAAGGATGATAAGGTCTAGGACTATCATGGGCAAAGACATTAAGATTTATTTCCAGTGTTATCTGGAGAGTTTTGCTAGCCATGCAAAGCTTCTTCTGGAAGAGTTAGGGAGGCAAAAAGCATAAGGACAGATTATATTGTTTGCAAACATTTATTAATCAAAACAGGAAACTGACTGCACAATTGAAACACAGTCACAAAATTGATTTTAAATGGGGGGGGAAAGGCACAGAAAACATGGACGCTTTGAGAATTGAAAGGAAGAAATTCTTACCTGAGATTAAAAAAAAAAAAATCTTTACCAGAGATCAAAATAAAGAGAGGCCATGAAAGAGAGGAATTGTGAGGAGGTTGCTTTTACAAATGATTTGGGATTGAAATAATTTATATGGCTTATATTCTGCCATTGAACGCCAAGATGAAAAATTTATAGAACTGTAGAAAATGGCCTGCATTAGATCAGAACTCTAAAAAATAGAACATAAGCTCAACCCCAGGCCCAGTGAGATTTCAATTTTATTAGGAAATACAAGCTGTCCATGAAATGCAATTTTAATCATGAAATTGATGATGTATCTGAATTTCAACAGATCCTTTTAATGACAGTCTCTTTTGCCCCAGTAGGTCTACAATGATTTCTCAAGAAAAGATGAAAACTCTCTTAGGGAACATTCCAACTATGTGTTATTTCTTTAGGGCATCTTGTCTGAAGTGAAAATTTCAAGGTATCAGGAGATAAACTCAGTTCAGGAGATAACTAGCAGACCAAAGAAGGCTAAAATGGTTTATCACCATCATCCTCCATAGTTGTATGTCTCAGAAATGCCTTCCACTGAAACTGATGGCAGTCTAACAGGTATTTAGGATTGGGCAAATTTAGAGAGCCACTGATCCTACTGAGCTACTGAGCTGTCTCATTCATTTCATTCATTCACTCATTCACTCATTGCAATAATTATTTATTGAACACCTGCTATGTGTCAGGCACTGGACTAAGTGCTAGGGATGCTGAAGTGAACAAACAGACAAGACACCTGCCCTCTTGTGACTTGTATAGCAAACTTGAATTTCACTAGTCTGCTAGTTTGCAGTTAAATTCTTCTTCAAAACCAAGAACTCCTTTTTCAAACAAATTCACACAGAGAATAACAGACTCTTATAGACTGAAGGGATTGTAGAAAAAAATCTTGGAGGCAGGTCATCTAGCCCAACTCCTTAACCTAAAAATAGATGTGAAATCTAGAGTTTCTAGTCCTGGGTCTCATTGTCTTCATCACAATGAGGCCTGAAAGCCAGGAAATGATGACACGCACAACAATAACTGGAACCTAAGAAAATGCTTATAGAAGAATTGAAAATAATTGCATTGGTAGAAGAGGTAGACCAGAAAGGCAAAAAATGCAGAGCCATGTATGAGAAAAGCAAAGAAACTCTCTGCTAGCAAACAGCCTTGAGACTTCTACACCAAAAATGAGGAGTAAACCTGACTGTGGAGAGGTCCTTTTAATTATTTCCCCCTCCTCCCAAAAATAACCCCACTTATCTTTATTTCTGGAGCACTGAAATGGCTTTATTGAGGGTTAAACTGAAATGTCCTGGGTGGACTCTCTCTCTGTCACTACATACTCTTATGAATAGAACAAAAAATGTGTTGGGAAAAAAAAGGAGAAAGTAAATGATTTTATTGTTTTTACAGTTAACTTGCCACAAATTAACTCATACCTATTAACAGTCTGTACAACTGAAATTGCATACGTGAAAGTTGCAGAGCAATGTATGGTTTCCCAAATATTTCCTGAGTATAAAAATGATCACATCTTACTTTCATAATGACCCTCTGATGGTTGGATGGACAACTACATCAATTTCTGGTCTATGGGTGAGAAGAATATTTAAGTAAAAAGTCAAAACAAATCAAGATTATAGACCAGGTTTTCTGGCTCCTGGTTTGGTCCTCCTTCCGTTGTGTCAACAGCAAGCTAAGGTCCAAAAGGCTCAGCAGGTGGACTCTTTCTTTGCTTATGATAACATCCATGCAATATATTCCTAGGAGCTTGGACAGTGCAGATGCTCAATGCATGTTTACTGAGTAACCATTTTTATTTTGAAATCAAGGTCTTTTATTATTTAACACTGCTCCCAGCTTTCCTTACATCTTTCAGGAAAATTATCCCACCCCACTCTCATCAGAGGCCTGCAGAAATGGGCATACCTTCTGCAAAAAGCAATAAAACAGGGAGAAACTCAAAAGGATTATTTTGAGTTGTGAAATGATGGAAAATACTAAAATTAACCTAATTTCCTTACAGTACTTCTCAGTGTTCTGCTATTCACCTACCCTGTAGGCTTAACTTACCTGCTCTTACAAAATACACGTCTATCTTTCTGTCTTATGCATATAGATGGCAAATAATATGTCTAGATATAATGTAACCTCTCTGGAGAAGGAAATGGCAACCCATTCCAGTATTCTTGCCTGAGAAATCCCATGGACAGAGGAGTTTGGTGGGCTACAGTTCATGGGGTTGCAGAGTCAGACGAGACATGGCTAAGCAATTGCGCACACATAATGTAAACTATGCAAATAGAATCAGGAAGGCACAGTATACATATCAAATATATGTATACATATCAAATCACAGTAAACATATCAAAGTTAAGTATAATTTGACTTTCACTACTATTCAAATTGTACTGGAGTTTCTACCTAGGGCAATTAGGCAAGAAAAAGAAACAAAAGGCATATAGATTACAAAAGAAGAAGTAAACCTCTCTTTGTCAAAGATATGATCTTGCATATAGAAGACCTAAGGAAATTCACTTAAAATACTAGAATTGATAAATGAGTTCATCAAGGATTAAGGATATTCCTCTTTCTTTCTTTCCATCTATATCATTTATATGCATTAGCAGTGAAAATCTGGAAATGGAGTTAAGAAAACAATTCCATTTGCAAGACCATCAAGAATATAATACTTAATAGAAAAGTTGATCTTAAAATTCAAGGGGCACAAGTAGCCAAACTAATCTTGAAAAAGAAGAATAAAGTTTGAAGACTTCCTTCCTGATTTTAAAACTTACTACAGAGTAACAGGAGACAAAAGACTGTGGTACTCACATTAAGATAGACAGATACAATACATTGGTATTGCCATAGTATTGAGAGTCCAAAAATAAATTCTTATATCTACAGTTACCAATATTTTACAAAGTGCCAAGACAATTCAAAGGGGAAATAATAGATTTTTCAACAAATAATCCTGGCACAATTGGATAGGCATATGCAGAAGTTAACTCAAATGGATCATAGATCTAAGTTTAAGTTCTAAAACTATAGAACTCTTAGAAGAAAACATAGGATGAAATCATAAGGATCCTGGGTTAAATAAAGCCTCCTTGGATACAAGAACTAAAAAGCACAAGTGATGAAAAACATAAATTGTACTCCATTAAAATGAAAAACTTTTGTGCCACAAACAGTATCATGAAGAAAGTGAAAAGGCAACCCAAAGAATGGGTGAAAACATTTGTAAATCATATATAATATGACTGTGTAGAGAACTCTCATAACTCTTTAATCAAAGATAAATAACCCAATTAAAAATGGGCAAACAATTTTAATAGGTACTTCTACAAGAAGATATAAAAATGACCACTATGTATATGAAAGAATGCTCAACATCATTAGCCATCAGGAAAGACAAAAATCATAATGAAATACCACTGCACACCCACTGGGATGGCTATAATAATAAAGACAGACAATAAACATGGGCAATGATGATGTGTAGATATGGGAGCCCTCATACATAGTTGGTGGGGATATACAATAGTGCAGATTCTTTGGGAAATAGTTAAGCAGTTCTTCAAAGGGTTGCTGTTATACAGATATACCATATGATTCAGAAATTCCATCCCTAGGGCTATACTCAAGAGAAAATATCTTTCCACACAAAAACCTGTATGTAAATACTCACAGTACCAGTATTCATGGTAGTCAAAAGTAGGAAAGCAGAAACCCAAATACCCATCCACTGATGAATGAAAAGATATATCTATATAAAAATTATTTTTGGTGATAAAAATAGATGAAATTTTGATCTATGTTACAACATGGATAAACCTTGTAAATATGACATAATCACAAAAGATCACGTATTCCATGATTCCATGTCTATAAAATGTCTACCAGTGGCAGAAAGTGAATTTGTGGCTGAAGGGGGCTGAGGCATGAGGGGATAAACAGGAGGATGAGAGCCTAATTGCGCAGGGCTTCCTCGGGGGGTGAGATGCTAAGTTGCTTCAGTTGTGTCAGGCTCTCTGTGATCCTATGGAACATAGACCCCCAGGCTCTTCTGTCCATGGGATTCTCTAAGCATGAATACTGGAGTGAGTTGTCATTTCCTTCTCCAGGGTATCTTCCTGTCCCAGGTCTCAACCCCATATCTCCTACGTCTCTGGCATTGGCAGGCAGGTTCTTAACCCCTAGCACCACCTGGGAAGTCCCATGGGAGTGATAAATGTTTTAAAATTGATTGTGCTGATGATGGTACAGCTTTATGAATATTCTAAAAACACTGAGTTGTACACCTAAGTGTACATTTATTCAACAATTGATCAAATTGTTCTAATATTTTAAAAAGTTAAGCATGCATGACTTGTAGGGAGGTAGTTTGTCTGAGCAGTATTGAGTCAGCAACTCAGCAAAACTTTATGAGTAAAACCTGATATGGAAGTTCAATGTAGAAAGCAGGGAAAAACCCAGTTTTCCCGATTCAAATGTGGGTGAAGGTTCTAGAGCCTCCTCATGCAGTTTATTCTTGAGTTGGCCTGCACATCCTCAAGGACTCCAGAACCTACCTGCCAATGCAGTAGACAAAAGGAATGTGGGTTTGATCCCTGGGTTGGGAAGATCCCCTGAAGGAGGGCATGACAACCCAGTCCAGTGTTCTTGCCTAAAGAATCCCATGGACAGAGGAGCCTGGTGGGCTACAGTCCATAGGGTCTCAAAGAGTCAGACACGATTAAAGTAACTTAGCTCAGACACAACTAAAGCACACACACTTAAGAATATTTCTAGCTAAAGAGTGGGAGACACAACTTAGCACACACACTCAAGAATATTTCTAGCTAAAGAGTGGGATATTAACTGCCCTTACTTTCTTTTCAATTCTTTCTTCAATTCCCAGGAAGAACTGAAATGAGTTACACTGCTAAGGTGAAGAAGTACACACTCTGGTATTCTGCCCTGCTATTTCTGAAGTGAAGATTTCATGCCTTGACCTCTTGCAAGCTCACATGTTAGTCATCATTTCTAGAATGTGTAACTTCCTCACCACCTCCATGTAGGATGAGGTTGCCACCCAGAGATTATAGCAAATTAATCTAAAGTCTTTATTAAATCATTTGTAAAAGCACATGAACACAGTTGGTGTCCCTGAGCATTTGAAAAATTAAATTATTCTTTAGAATTAGTCTATTGAGGTAGAAGAAAATAAAGAACACTCATGAAAGGGGAAAAAAGTGACAAAAATTCCAGTGACGAATGGTTTTTAATTATAATTGCATAATAGTCTCTTCATACAAGTGCCACTTAGTGCTTTGAGAATTTCTGCCACTGATCCATTAGTCCCCTTCATACATGTTCAGGCACCCAGACTAGAGCACAGAAGACTATCAGAATATTATCTAACTGCACTCAAGTGCCTTGAATTACATCAATTTAATGGCACTCCTAACCATCCTACTATTAGCAAAAGCTGGGAGAATGAGAAATGATAAAGTCACTTCTAACTAATATTCTACTGAATATTCTAGGTTTTTTTTTTTTTTTTTTTTGAATATTCTAGTTTTATGCTGGGATAGAAAAGAAGTAAAACACAACAAAGGTAACATTTACTTTATGGCAATATTTTACTTTTTAAAGTTTCTGATGATTATGAATGATGCTGCTACCAACTTTTGAGTACTAGTTTTTATGTGAACATAAATTTTCATTTCTCAGAATCAAACCAGGGTCTACTGCATTGTAGGTAGATTCTTTACCATCTGTGCCACCAAGGAAACCCATAATAAATTCCTAGACATTGGATTGTTGGATCACATGGTAATTGTACGTGTTGAGAAAGTCTGACTTTGAAAAATCCCCATGACATACTTTTGTCTGTGATGGTGGCTGCATTTGTTGTGTGTGTTAATATTCACAGAACTATGTGTACACTTGGAGTCCACAATTTTTAATGGAGAATTATTGAAATTTTTAATTATAAAAGTGTGTAGGACAAGTGAGGCAATAATGTATTGAAAATTTTATACTAAACAATTTTTGCCACCAGAGATCATGACTATGAGAGAGTAGAGTAGCTTTGCTTTTAATCAACAGAGTAAGTCAGATTAGGCATTTTCACAAATAATGTGCAATTTCACAGCAATAATCACAAAACTGGAGCTGTCTCAGTACTTTTTCTACTCTTAAGAGGAGCCGTCATTTAGACGATGATTCCAACTTCCCAACTATGCTAGGATGAGAGACGAGATGTGAAGAAATCTTGATCTCTTAGTTTTCATTCATTCATTACTTCAATTTACAAATATATATTGGATCCAACTACACAGCACAAACTCAGTGTTTGGGATTCAATGGTGAGCGAACTGGACTATGAAGAAGTCCAATAATCACAATAGAAGAAGCCAAATAATCACACAAGTATTTAAGTAGAAACTGTGTTAACATTTTCAAGGGAAAAGAAAAGAACCCCCCCACTACCTCCACCAAAAGACATCACGGATATTTCAGGGGAATATATTTTTTCCTGAAGTTCAGAGAAGGCTTCCTCAGGGAAATAACATTTGAACTTAATTTTGTGACCAATGACCTTCATTTCCTCATTCCAATTTCCTGTTTTCTTAGCATTCCTGCTAATATCTATGAATAATAAGCTTTAGGTTTCAAATGGGATCTAAAAGTATATTAAAACCTGCCAGTAGAACCAATGGTAGGGGCTTAGGCAGCACGGTGAGAAAAAGCCTGCCATTACCTTCAAGATTTCTGATGAAGTTCCCACTGTTGAGCAATATTTACACCAGATTATCTGAGGTCCAATGTGAGATGCAAACACTCTTATCCCCTAGGCTACTTTGATGCTCTGAAAAAAAGGTTTAATCCTTAGACGTGTTATCTGGAAACAGAAAGAACGTGAAGTGTATCTGATAAACATGACATTTCCAACCAGAGGCAGAAGCTCTTCTATTGAAAAATATCAGTCTCCATCTTATGAAATCCAGGGAAATTATTTTCTCCATTATCTAGCAATGGATGAGCAAACCAAAGCTCAGTATGGCTAGGGAGCACTGGGTAAAGAACTATGGGAGGTGAGGGTGTGATGATTTGAGAGAATAGCATTGAAATATGTATATTACCATATGTGAAATAGATCGCCAGTCCAGGTTTGATGCATGAGACAGGGCACTTAGGGCTGGTGTACTGGGATGACCCTGAGGGATGGGGAGGGAGGTGGGAGGGGGGTTCGGGATGGGGAACACATGTACACCCATGGCTGATTCATGTCAATGTATAGCAAAAACCACTACAATATTGTAAAATAATTAGCCTCCAATTAAATTAAAAAAAAACTATGGGAGAAAACAGAGGAAAAACAGAACTTTGATTTAGTCCTCTCTACTCTTTTTGGTGAAATACAAAACTCATCTATTAAACAAACTGAAGGCAATGACAAAGAATATTATGAATGACAAATAATATAATCAGACATATTTAATCTGAATGCTAAAGAAATCCCAGCAACAGTGCTTAGAAAGTAAAAAAAAAAAGGGGGGGGGGTTTATATTGGTGTGATAGAGTTATGACAGGTTTCTAATTTATCTATTTTTTGCTTGTCTATACTTTCTAAGTTTTCATCCATAAATTATTTTTCTCTAACAATACAAAAATAATAAACATCTTGTAAAAACTTACATTATTATGGACTTCAAATCTTTAACTGCATTGATTATTTCTTTGGCTATGTCCAGTCTACTAATTCCAGCTAAGCAATTTCAAATCCTAAGCGATGATGCTGTTAAAGTGCTTGACTCAGTATGGCAGTATTTTGGAAAACTCAGAAGTGCTCACAAGACCGGAAAAAGTCAGTTTTCATTCTGATCCCAAAGAAGGGCAATACCAATAAATGTTCAAACTACCGCACAGTAGCACTCATTTCACATGCTAGCAAGGTAATGCTCAAAATCCTTCAAGTTAGGCTTCAACAGTTTGTGAACCAAGAACTTCCAGATGAATAAGCTTGATTCAGAAAAAGTGGGAACCAGAGATCAAATTGCCACCAGCTGTTGGATCCTAGAAAAAGCAAAAGGATTCCAGAAAAACATCTACATCTGTTTTATTGACTACCCTAAAGCTTTTGACTGTGTGGATCACAACAAACTGGAAAATTCTTCAAGAGATGGGAATACCAGACCACCTTATCTGCCGCCTGAGAAACCTGTATGCAGGTTAAGAAGCAACAATAAGAACCGGACATGAACAATTGACTGGTTCCAAATTGGGAAAAAAGTACATCAAGATTGTATATTGTCATCCTGGTTATTTAATTTATATGCAGCATACATCATGCGAAATGCCAGGCAGCATGACGCTCAAGCTGGAATCAAGATCGCCAGGTGTACCAGCACCAGTAATACCTTATGAGCAAAACTACATGATTGTAAACATTGAAGTGTTTTAAGCACTATTGTCTACAGTTGTGAACTGTGCACTCTACACAAGGACATCCATCCTAGGAGGCAAAAAAGGATGGCATTTAACTTGTACAGAGGTGCCCTGTGGGCTGACAGCAAGAGAGATCCAAGCCTGAACTTGCCAATTATAGCCATCCTACAAAACTGTCTAGTGGCTCTTCCCAGCCTGGTTTGCTGGGTACATTCAGACCTACCCTCAGAATCTCTCCACCCTGATGAGGATTTGATAGAACTAGACCACCAGCACAGAGCCCATACTCACTGGGAAGGTCAGAGCCTCCTCTGACAATGCCTTCATTTTTACTGTGTCTCCTGCTGCTTTTTGTCTGCCCGGAGCCTGATTGACTAGCTAACATTTGAAAGCAGCAAGTGTGTACTCATGTTCCACAATTATAGCCCTTTTATGGACTTCCTCATTGTTCTGGGGAGCCAAGTGGTGAATATAAACTTGAGTGGAAGACAGAAGGCTTGTGCAAGGCAGCCAGTGTCCCCAGCGTGGAGCCAAAGGTTGCATCTAACAGGGGGATTGGGCAATACTCTCTCAGCCCTAATCATTAAATTAGGCCCTTGCAAGATGGCTGGGGTTGGTGGTATAAACTCTAGTAATGAATATGGTACTGCACCAGCAGTGGGCAGACCTCATTTGTTTTGCTGCCTAGCACTAGGGCAAGATCATTGTTTATGATGGCTCCAAGGCAGTAATCATTTCACATAATGTGAAGATTTTTTTCACTCAATTTACTCTCATGCTTTGGGCTGATGAGAATAATAATGACATGTTGATTACTCGTTCCTTGACAGATGATGCTCAGAAATGCAGGGCACTGCTCATTCCTAACCTCCTCCCCTCCGCCCGCCCTTAAACATCATAAGGTTGTGATTTGGAATCTCATTCAGTCACTACTTTCTCATCCCAAGGTTTCTGACACCAAGAAGACCAGGACAACATATATCTCTCAGGGGCCCTCAATTCCTGCAGTCTGCCCTATGGGATAATTTATGCTGATTTGTTTTAAAGAGACAGGCATACATAATTCATGTCCTGTGCATTGCGGCTTTTGGTCATTGAAAATACTATCTTTCTCTTGGCAGCGCTTGCAGGAACCAGCTACAATAAACATTTCATACCTCAGTGGACACTCTTTTCTCAACTAATAGGAGCCTGACTTAAATGTAGGCTCCATCATGAGAGGAATGTATTTAATGGTGAATTCAGTTGAGCATTTTCTTCCCTTCCAAAGCATAAAATGAGTTTATTATCAGTATTAATAGTTGGTTTTTCTCAAAAGGAGTCAAGGTGTGAATGGGCATGAAAAGAAAATTAAATTGAAACTCTTGGTGGTTTCATGGCTGGAGGCCAGCTGAAAACTCGAACTTAATGGCTGCTTTTGAACTAGTTGGGAGAATTCTAGTTGGGAGAAAGTACACAGATTTGAAGGGAAGCATCAGGGCTGGGCTTCCCTCCCAGAAGGCCGAGGGCTGGACAAATTGGAGACTCCTGTGGGTTTCAGGGGAACTGCTCAGGATGGCTGAATTCATACCTGTGAAGATTACAATGGTATTAAGTATGAGCTACACAAGGAGAGTCAGAGTGGTCTTTTAAAGGCGCAAATCTCATCAAGCTCCCCCTCTGCGTGGGTTTTCCGTTTCACAGGGCTTCATCCCAAGGCCCACACGCCTGCATGTTCAGGTCTCTGCTGATGCTTCAGCCTCAGCAAGCTTCCCCCTGCCCTTCGTGACCGTGCTGCAGCTACTCAGGCCTTCCTTCTTTGTCTCTAACTGTAGGCTTGAATCCAAAAAACTCTTGCTCTCACTGCAAAAATTCATCGTAAGGAAAATCTTCCTATTTACTCTGGCAAGTTTAAGTCCTCCTGTGAAATGTGCCCATGCATAATTTTGCTCCTGTATTTGTTTGATTATCTGAAATTTTGGGGGTGTCCTTGTTGTTTGGTCACTAAGTCGTGCCAGACTCTGCAACCCTATGGACCATGGCCCGCCAGGCTCCTCTGTCCATGGGATTCTCCAGGCAAGAATACTAGAGTCAATTGCCATTTCTTTCTCCAGGGGATCTTCCCAACCCAGGGATCCTCTCCTGCAGACGAATTGCAGGCAGATTCTTTATGGCTGAGTCACCAGGGAAGCCCCTGTAATTGTTTGATTATTTGAAATTTTGAGGGGTGTCCTTAAGGACTGTAAGCTCCCTAAGGGCACCTGGACTCTGATTCACAGATGTAGCCTCTGAGGGTATAATCCCTGATAAATAGTTGCTGTAGGAAGAAATGAATGAGGGCAGTGGTTCTCAAACTTTTAGGACATCATCATCACCTGGGCAGCTGGTTAAGACACAGATTGCCTGGCCCCTGCTAGTTCTGATGCATGGGGGTGGGACCCAAGAATTTGCATTTCTAATGACTTCCTAGATGGTGCTGGAACAACACTTTGAGAACCACACAGTATAGGGAAGTCCTTCCATAAATGTGGGCTTCCCTGGTAGCTCAGATGGTAAAGAATCTGCACGCAATGTGGGAGACTCGGGTTTGATTCCTGAGTCAGGAAGATTCCCTGGAGAAGGGAATGGCAACCCACTCCCTTATTCTTGCCTGGGAAATCCCATGGACAGAAGAACCTGGTGGGCTACCGTCTACTTGGTCACAAAGATTTGGACATGACTGAGCAACTAACACTTCACTTTTTCCACAAGTGCATTCTTACCACGGGAAACCCCGAGTGAGGAGATGTGCATTCTGGATCCATCTCTGCAACTAACCAGCTGGAGGTCCTGAAGCAGTCCCTTTTATTTGGTTCCTAAGTCACTTAATCCTTTTGCTTCTTCCTTTGCAGGATCCCCTTCACAGCTCTCTTCCTCCCCTTCTACAAGGGGATATTATAACCTGACCTTTGGACTATTACACTGCTGCCTATGCATGCTGAATTGTGTCTGGCTTCTTGAGACCCCATGGACTGTAGCCTGCTAGACTCCTCTGTCCATGGGATTCTCCAGGCACGAATACTAGAGTGGGTTGCCATTTCCTCCTCTAGGGGATCTTCCCAATCCATGGACTAAACCTGCATCTCCTGCATTGGCAGGTAAATTCTATACTGCCAAGCCACGGGGAAGCCCTCAGCCTATTATAACCATATCCTAATCATTTTCTTGGCCCCGCTGCCTGGCCTTTGAATCCCTCATTGACTTTACTGCCAGTATTGAGTGCTTCAGAGGCCATCATGATCATCCCTGCCTTGATCTAAAATCCTGATGGAGAGATCAGCATTCAAGGTTTTTCACTATCTGGACTTCCTGCCCACATGCCCCAATTCAACACAAGACTTCCCATAGCATTTACCTTATTGCCTATCGTTCCTGACAGGCTATCAGCGTCATGGAAGCAAGCACCATGCTAGCCTTGTCTAACTTATATACACTTGACCCACTATGATGCAACGATTATTTGTTGCATCATAAAACATTACTGAACAGAAAGGTTGTTGAACACCAGCTTTTTCCTTCTGTAGAACACAATAATCCTAGAAGGCACTTAACCTGGGTTACTCTAAGCCAGATCTCTCTTAATCACTTTATACATATCAGTTTATTTAATCCTTGTAACAAGCACCCGCATTTTACAGACAAGAAAATTGAGGCGCAGAGAAGTTAAGTCATGTGTCCAAGGTCTTACATGTGGTGACTCCAGGATTCAAATCCAGACATTTGGTGATCAAAGTTTATGATCTTACCTACCATGCTTTAGTGAACAGAAAAGGGAAAGTGAAAGTTGCTCAGTAGTCTCCGGCTCTTTGTGACCCCATGGATTATACAGCCATGGAATTCTCCAGGCCAGAATACTGGAGTGGGTAGTCTTTCCCTTCTCCAGGGGATCTCCCCAACCCAGGGATTGAACCCACGTCTCCCACTTTAGTAGTCCAAATGATGCCTAAAATTATGTGGACTGCCAGAATACAGAATATGTTGGTGCCAGTTTGAGATACATATAATCACAGAAAAATAATTTATTATGTGCAAGGAGCTGAGACACTCCGGGGAATCAAGCATGAATGGGACACAGGGAATAAGGTGAGAGGCAGCCTGGTACCACAGATGGAGTCAGACAACCCACATTCCACCAGTTTCTGTGCCATGTGGGCTTGGGGGAGTTATTTAGTCTTTCTGAGTCTGTTCCTCCTCTTTCAAATGGACAAAATTAATTCCATTCCACAAAGTATCCGCCAGAGTTAAACGTGAAGAATGTGTGTAAAAAACTCAGCACCATGACAAACATACAGCACCTCTTTAGGAGATGGCAGCTGACATCCTGGCCCTGCCCTTGAGCAGTTTCCAGTATATCCAGGACACAGGAATTGAGAGTGATCCTCTTGAATTAAGAATTTAGTTACTATAAACAGTGGCCACAACATATCCAACACAGAACACTGTTATGTCTCGAGTAGGCTCCAAAAGCTATATAGCAAGGGTGGGTAACATCCAGTTAGTGAGGGAATCAAATTTAAAAGTGATAAAATTATTCACAAATGAAGTGTTGTTGTTGTTGTTTTTTAAACCATGCACTTACTTAATAGTTATTGAGTGCCTAGGTGTTAGAAATTGCTAAGCACCAAGAGTTCAGAAAAAAGAAAATAAGGACTTCCCTGGTGATCCAGTGGTTGGGAATTGGCCTTACAGGGTAGAGGAAGTGGGTTTGATTCCTGGTCGGGGAACTAAGATTCCACATGTGGTGGAACAACTAAGCCTGCATTGCCACTACTCAGCCCGTGAGCCCTGGAGCCTGTGTGCCGCAGCTAGAGAGCCCGGGTGCTGCAACTACTGAAACCCATGTGTTCTAGAGCCTAAGTCCCAACTACTGAGCCGGCATGCTGCAACTAAACAGTCCATGCACCCCGAGGAAAGATCCTGCATGCCGCGATTAAGACCTGACACATCTAAACAAATGAATAAAAATGTAACAGAAAAAAGAAAATAGTGTTTGTCTCTCTTCTCTCCAAGCTGTTTTCATCACTCAGGCTATAGTTGATCTTCTGGCATAGACACCCTTGAGAATGATTAAGAATACTTATGTGAATGAGGATATTAAGAATGATTATTTTTGCTGAGTTTTGGCTCAGAGGAAACATGTCAAAGAACTTGCATATGAATGAAGCTAGAAGGCTTTGGTGGAAGTTTCTTTTAACATAGACCTTCTTTTAGGTAAGTACAATGCAGCCATATAAACTCTAGACTTCATCCATCTTCATCTTCTACTGTCTCAACTATCTAAGCTTCTCTACCTGTCATAGCAACAGAGTTATATCATGGTGGTTGATAGGATACTAAGCACATTTAAAATATAAAAGGCTAGAAGTAAGGGTTGAATTAGTCTATATATTATACTTACCATATATCAATGTATATACAAGTACCCACAGAAGACTTTATCAGTGAATATATCAATATAAGAAACATCTATACATGTATATTTCTATGCATGGGTGCAATACAGGCACACACTCAGCACTTATTTGTAATCCAAAATTTACCTCTTCTGCGCCTATGGGACCAATGTAATCTTGGTGCATCAGGCCCCAAGGCAACCATCAAATACTGCACAGAGAAGTACTTATTACATGCTTACTAGGAAGTCTCAGAAAAGCTTTCAGAAATAGGACTGTTAGGCCTAGATGAGAGTGAGTATATAAAAGGTCCTCTATGGAAAGAGCTCCAGCATTGTGCCATTCTCCCTCTGAAGACATCTGTTTAATTCTTATTTTGTTTCACAATTTAAAATGCCCAAAAAACAAGGCCTCTTAAAGAATCAAATGGCAAAACAATTAAAAAAATCTAGAACAGTGATTTTCAAATTTTATTAGGTATTACTATCACAGGATCCAACCAGTCCATCCTAAAGGAGATCAGTCTTGGGTGTTCATTGGAAGGACTGATGCTGAAGCTGAAACTCCAGTACTTTGGCCACCTCATGCAAAGAGTTGACTCATTGGAAAAGACCCTGATGCTGGGAGGGATTGAGGGCAGGAGGAAAGGGGGAGGACAGAGGATGAGATGGCTGGATGGCATCACCGACTCGATGGACATGAGTTTGAGTAAACTCTGGGAGTTGGTGATGGACAGGGAGGCCTGGCGTGCTGCAGTATATGGGGTCGAAAAGAGTTGGACACGACTGAGCAACTGAACTGAACTGAACTATCACTAGACTATTGCAAGATTGCAAGGTGAGACCTACTAAGTCATCATTTCTTGAGGTTGGGATCCAGGAATCTGAATCTTAACAAGCATCCAAACTGTTATTCTGCCTTTGATCCATGGCCAACACATTGAGAATCACTAAGGTGTAAATTAAACACAGGCAGGGTACTCCTCTACTGCTGCTGCTAAGTCGCTTCAGTCATGTTCGACTCTGTGCGACCCCATAGACGGCAGCCCACCAGGCTCCCCCGTCCCTGGGATTCCCCAGGCAAGAGCACTGGAGTGGGTTGCCATTTCCTTCTCCAATGCATGTAAGTGAAAAGTGAAAGTGAAGTCGCTCAGTCGTGTCCGACTCTTAGCGACCCCATGGACTGCAGCCTACCAGGCTCCTCTGTCCATGGGATTTTCCAGGCAAGAGTACTGGAGTGGGGTGCCATTGCCCTCTCCGAGGGTACTCCTCAGAGCTATTCAAAAGACAAAGAGCAGAAAGCTGCAAGACTTGTGGGTCTATGTGGCAGGAGAAATGGTGAAGGTGCTCTGAAATGGAGAGGAAGGTGGAGAAATTTAGGACAGAGTGCCAGCACCAGGAGGAGCTATGAAAGGAACCACATCTGTAACACAGAGGAGTCAGAAATAAGATGAAGGAAATGGCATTAGGAGACAGGGAAAGTGACCCGAGACAGGCAAGAATAAAAGATAAACTTTAAAAGCATAGTCAAAGCTTATAATAATTAAGAAATAGCAGATTATTACTTCGACTACAGTTACTTTATAAACTTCTCTGGTTATTTTCCTACTTAAAATGAAAACTTTTCCCCCACTGTGGTTCAAATAAACCTCCCCACCCTCCACAGACATGTACCCACATATGCATGTCTATATATGTTCTGCATTAATTTCATCACTAGCTGATGGGAGCTACTAGCTATTTTAAACATTAAAGATAACTTTCATGGAGGTACTGTGAAGATTAAATATAACATGTAGGAAGATCTTAGAAGAATTTCTGTCAAGTAGAATAAAGAAAGGCATTTATTATTATTAATTATTAATGTGCAATTATGTGACTTAGCATTTCCTGTTAGATGGATCAAGGGTGTAAGCCAGAGAGCAAAGCATAAAGGCACAATAGTTCTGCAGCCCCTAGAGAAGAAGGAAAGTTCCTTTTGAAGGAAAGGACAAATTTCCAGTGATGAGCATAAGAAAAATGAATCTGGAATCCCAGAAATCAGAGAGGATGACTCAAGGCCACCACAGAGCAGAAGACAGAAGTAAACCTGATCTCTAAGGAGAAGGTATTCTGACCTATTAAAACCTTCCTTATACTTCAGGCCATATCTGGCTATGACTGAAGCTGCAGGAAAGGCCAGAAATTATGGAGAAGTAGTACCAGTGGTTGGAGAAGGCAATGGCACCCCACTCCAGTACTCTTGCCTGGAAAATCCCATGGACAGAGGAGCCTGGTAGGCTGCAGTCCATGGGGTCGCTAAGAGTCGGACACGACTAGGCGACTTCACTTTCACTTTTCACTTACATGCATTGGAGAAGGAAATGGCGACCCACTCCAGTGTTCTTGCCTGGAGAATCCCAGGGACAGGGGAGCCTGGTGGGCTGCCGTCTATGGGGTCGCACAGAGTCAGACAAGACTGAAGTTACTTAGCAGCAGCAGCAGTACCAGTGGTAGGTGTGAACTTGGCCGTGAATGATTTATGTTCAACACAAAGAGAGACATGAGAAAATGGTCTTCCTTGGGTGAGGCTTTTTCTGAGATTTGGAAGTAATATAGAAAGTTGTTGCTGTTCAGTCACTAAGTGGTGTACAACTCTTTGCGACCTCATTGATGGCAGCATGCCCGGTTTCCCTGTCCTTCACTATCTACCAGAGGTTGCTCAAACTCTCGTCCATTGAGTCAGTGATGCCATTCAGCCATCTCATCCTCTGTCATCTTCTTCTCCTCCTGCCCTCAATCTTTCCCAGCATCAGAGTCTTTTCCAGTGAGTTGGCTCTTTGGATCAGGTAGCCAAAGTATTGGAGCTTCAGCATCAGTGTCAGTCCTTCCAATAAATATTCAGGGTTGATTTCCTTTAGGATTGACTGGTTTCATCTCCTTGCTGTCCAAAGGACTCTCAAGAGTCTTCTCCAATGCCACAGTTTGAAAACATCAATTCTTTGGCATTCAGTCTTCTTTATGGTCCAACTCTCATATCCATACATGACTACTGGAAAAACTATGGCTTTGACTATACAGACCTTTATTGGGAATGTGATGTCTCTGCTTTTTAACAGGCTGTCTAGGTTTGTCATAGCTTTCTTTCCAAGGAGCAAGTGTCTTTTAATTTCTTGGCTGCAGTCACCATCCACAGTGATTTTGGAGCCCAAGAAAATAAAATCTGTCACTGTTTTCACTTTTCCCCCCTCCATTTGCCGTGAAGTGATGGGACCAGATGCCATGACCTTAGTTTTTTGAATGTTGAATTTTAAGCTAGCTCTTTCACTCTCCTCAAGAAGCTCTTTAGTTATACATTATAGAAAGTGCATATTTACTTTATCTTAATTTCCTTTTATCAAATGATGTGGAATTTTAATTAATAGACTTGATATTTACATAGTGACTAGTAAGTCTAACACCATGAACCAACAGACACACTGTTATTTAAGGAACTAATTTAGAAAAAGTCTTAAAAAACTTCATAGAAATATAAAAAGCTTACTACTGCACCCAGGATAAAAAAAAGGAAAGAAAACAACTGGCCCAGAAAAACTCCCCTCCCTTATGAGCTGAATATCAGGCAATCACAAATAGGTAAAATGGGTTGGAAACACAAAATAAATAAAGCACTGACTAGCCGATGTGCATTAAGTATCTAATAGCATATATTAAGTGTGCAAAGTGTTGGTATCACAGTGACCCAGCAGAAATGTACCATCGCTTCAGTCTCAGGGAGCAAGTCACTCAGATTTTTCTCTGAAACTAATTTGTAGTATTTGGGGGCACATTCTAACATGTTCTGACCCTACCATACATTATAAACAACAGACCAGGATGTAGTTTGAGAAGGTGGAGCTGGTAAGAGAAAAAGTGATGGGGACTAGTCCATTAATGATGGAAGAAACAGACAATCTGTAAAAGGCAGACAAGGATTCAAAATGACACAGTGAAGCCATTTAGTTCTATTTCCAAAACGTTATAAATTCATGTCCTTTTACAAATGTGGAAACAAATCAAAGCAATGGACTGTAGCATTCCTTTGTTGGCAAACTATACATGCTTCCTTTGTATCTGCAGAGACTCTGATATACATCTTGAGGTACAGGTAGGGCCTCAACTGAGGGTTGGTAATGATGCCACTCATTCACAGATTAGTTACTTAAAAAGGCTGTTATTAAGTGAATACTGCTGTGCTAGGCACTCTTCTAGTGGCAGGGAATACTGAAGTGAGCAAAAGGAAAAATCCTGGCCTTCATTGTGCTTCCATTCCGGTGCACGTGTCAGGGAAAATCAAAGTAATGAAGAGGTGTAGAAAAGTTTCATGGTGAAAGTCAAGCAGGGAAAAAGGAAAGGCAGTGTTAGGGGGGGAGGTGGCAATTTGAAAAGGGAGGCCAAGGGCCTTGTATGAAATGACATCTGAGCAAAGACATGATGGCAGTGAGGCAGCAACTATGGTGGTATTCAGAGGAGGAGTATTCCTGACAGAGGGCACAGCAGGTGCCCATGATGGAGACATGTCTGGCCTGTTTGAGAAACAGCAGAGGGCAGCAGAATGGCAACCCACTCCGGTACTCCTGCCTGGAAAATCCCAGGGACAGTGTAGTCTGGTGGGCTACAGTCCATAGGGTCGCAAGAGTCAGACATGACTGAGCACGCAAGCACCTTAGGGGCAGTGAGAACTAGAGAGGGGGAGATAGGGGAGTGAAATGAGCCAAATCATGAAGGTCTCCTTAGGCCATGTGACCTGTGTTGGATGAAAAACCATTGCAGAGTTTGGCAGGTCTTATAATTTTAAAGGATCACAAGAGATTTTAAGGTGGCAAGCACAGAAACAGGGAGCTTCAGAAGATGACCGGAATGAAGCTGATGAGAGATGACAAGGCTTGCACCAGCATGTGGAGGTCAAGGGAAGAAGAGGCTGGATTCTGAATATATAATGAGGGAGACCTGATAAGTGGTGGGGGAAGAACAAAGAACCCAAGATGGATCCCAGACCAAATAACCAAAAGGATAGAAGTCAGTAATGCATTCTATTCAATAGTGCATGCAACTGGACTTTATCCACTGAAAAAGATTTCTTTTTTTTTTTTTTGGGTTTTGTCATACATTGATATGAATCAGCCATAGATTTACACTTATTCCCCATCCCAATCCCCCCTCCCATCTCCCTCTCCACCCGATTCCCCCGGGTCCTCCCAGTGCACCAGGCTGGAGCACTTGTCTCATGCATCCCACCTGGGCTGGTGATCTGTTTCACCATAGATAGTATACATGCTGTTCTTTTGAAACATCCCACCCTCACCTTCTCCCACAGAGTCCAAAAGTCTGTTCTGTATTTCTGTGTATCTTTTTCTGTTTTGCATATAGGGTTATTGTTACCATCTTTCTAAATTCCATATATATGTGTTAGTATGCTGTAATGTTCTTTATCTTTCTGGCTTACTTCACTCTGTATAATGGGCTCCAGTTTCATCCATCTCATTAGGACTGGTTCAAATGAATTCTTTTTAATGGCTGAGTAATATTCCATGGTGTATATGTACCACAGCTTCCTTATCCATTCATCTGCTGATGGGCATCTAGGTTGCTTCCATGTCCTGGCTATTATAAACAGTGCTGCGATGAACATTGGGGTGCACGTGTCTCTTTCAGATCTGGTTTCCTCAGTGTGTATGCCCAGAAGTGGGATTGCTGGGTCATATGGCAGTCCTATTTCCAGTTTTTTAAGAAATCTCCACACTGTTTTCCATAGCGGCTGTACTAGTTTGCATTCCCACCAACAGTGTAAGAGGGTTCCCTTTTCTCCACACCCTCTCCAGCATTTATTGCTTGTAGACTTTTGGATAGCAGCCATCCTGACTGGCGTGTAATGGTACCTCATTGTGGTTTTGATTTGCATTTCTCTGATAATGAGTGATGTTGAGCATCTTTTCATGTGTTTGTTAGCCATCTGTATGTCTTCTTTGGAGAAATGTCTGTTTAGTTCTTTGGCCCATTTTTTGATTGGGTCATTTATTTTTCTGGAATTGAGCTTCAGGAGTTGCTTGTATATTTTTGAGATTAATCCTTTGTCTGTTGCTTCATTTGCTATTATTTTCTCCCAATCTGAGGGCTGTCTTTTCACCTTACTTATGGTTTCCTTTGTAGTGCAAAAGCTTTTAAGTTTCATTAGGTCCCATGTGTTTATTTTTGCTTTTATTTCCAATATTCTGGGAGGTGGGTCATAGAGGATCTTGCTGTGATTTATGTCGGAGAGTGTTTTGCCTATGTTCTCCTCTAGGAGTTTTATAGTTTCTGGTCTTACATTTAGATCTTTAATCCATTTTGAGTTTATTCTTGTGTATGGTGTTAGAAAGTGTTCTAGTTTCATTCTTTTACAAGTGGTTGACCAGTTTTGCCAGCACCACTTGTTAAAGAGGTTGTCTTTTTTCCATTGTATATCCTTGCCTCCTTTGTCAAAGATAAGGTGTCCATAGGTTCGTGGATTTATCTCTGGGCTTTCTATTCTGTTCCATTGATCTATATTTCTGTCTTTGTGCCAGTACCATACTGTCTTGATGACTGTGGCTTTGTAGTATAGTCTGAAGTCAGGCAGGTTGATTCCTCCAGTTCCATTCTTCTTTCTCAAGATTACTTTGGCTATTCGAGGTTTTTTGTATTTCCATACAAATTGTGAAATTCTTTGGTCTAGTTCTGTGAAAAATACCGTTGGTAGCTTGATAGGGATTGCATTGAATCTATAGACTGCTTTGGGTAGAATAGCCATTTTGACAATATTGATTCTTCCAATCCATGAACACGGTATGTTTCTCCATCTGTTTGTGTCCTCTTTGATTTCTTTCATCAGTGTTTTATAGTTTTCTATGTATAGGTCCTTTGTTTCTTTAGGTAGATATACTCCTAAGTATTTTATTCTTTTTGTTGCAATGGTGAATGGTATTGTTTCCTTAATTTCTCTTTCTGTTTTTTCACTGTTAGTATATAGGAATGCAAGGGATTTCTGTGTGTTAATTTTATATCCTGCAAAAGATTTCAATTTAGAATGGATACTACAAAACTAAGTTTGGAGCTTCAGTGGTTATAGATTCAGTGAGTTGGAAAACAGTCACAGGATCCATCAATCTCTAAAGATATTGAACAGAAGAGACATTGCTGTCTTTCAAAGTCAAGCCCCCCCCCCAACCCCCGCCCTGTCTCTGTTAGGAACTAATGGGACTTTTTACCTCCTATTACACTGCAGTATCAATGATGGAAATTCAAATTCAACTTCTTAATATATGAGAAGACTAACATTTGGACAGCAAGGAGATCAAACCAGGCAATCCTAAAGGAAATCAACCCTGAATACTCATTGGAAGGACTGAAGCTGAAGCTGAAGCAATACTCTGGCTACCTGATGCAAAGAGCTGACTCCTTGGAAAAGACCCTGATCCTGGGAAAGACTGAGGGCAAAAGAAGAAGGGGGCAACAGAGGATGAGACGGTGGGATGGCATCTCTGACTCAATGGATATGAGTTTGAGCAAACTCTGGGAGATGGTGAAGGACAGGGAAGCCTGGAATGCTGTAGTCCATGCAGTTGCAAAGAGTTGGACATGACTGAGAGACTAAACAACAACAACAAATACTAACATGTGGCAGTTGACAAATCTATTTGGTCCACAAGCAGAGATGAATCTGGGATCATATTATTCAGAGGAAATGAGGTATCATCCGGTGATTCTTTAATCCTCTCTCCCCACGTCATTGCTGCCCACGTGGTCTTAAATATTCATGAATGGAAAGCTTCTGACCTCTTAAGAAGAACAAAATTAAAGCTATATGGACCATTTTGAAATAGGAATCAAATCTTATCCACCTTTGGCTTGCCAGGGCCTACCACAGGGCCTGACATGTAGGATGCACTCAATAATGATTTCTTGGTGAAATATTTATCAGGTTTAGGGGTAGCAGGGCCAGATGTCTACCTGAACCAATGACAAATCTGAATTAAGATAGTTTGTTTTCCTAAGATGCTGTTCTAAGTAGGAATGGTGACTTAATAAAGTTGCACCTAACAGAGGTCCTCAGGGAATAGGCTTTAATGAAAAGATACGAATGGCTTATAATGAGTATTTCAATCATTTCCGTGTTAATGTAAGCTTAGAAGCAATTTATTCTCTTGACTAGCTTAAATAGTCCATTGCAAGTATGTTTACCATACCAATTTGCTTAGCAAACATTACTTTCTAGTTGATACAAAGCTAAACTTCGGCCACCCTGCCCTGGTAATGTAGACATTCTGAATTCTGGATCTATGTGAGCATTTTTGACGAGCTGAACTTCCCAGGGCCACAGTGCACTTGAGAGCAAGGAGGAAGGAGAGAGAAAGAGGTGTCTTTTTAGGAACAATGATTTAATTCATACAATCCCTTCCATATTTTTTTTTTGAGTCTGATGTTTGATTCTATGATAGTAATTAATGGAATCTAGTTTAGTGAAGCTTTATAGTGCTAGGTCAAGTTTTCCGCATATTCAAGCTCCTTCTTGGCTAATCAATGAGTCTTTAAAATGGGGAAAAAAAAAAAAGCCAATTAACTCTTCCTGGAGACTGGGATTATATACAGGTGTGACTTATTGGTGGGCTTGTCTTAAGTATTGGAGACACTCACTAAATTAAATGGGACCATCGCACAATGTTTTACTTTCTGTGTTTTGCATGAACTGGGCAATTGGTCTGTGCTTCTACCCACACTTCAGTAGAAGCAGATGGATTTTGATGGAGTCAGATTGCCTTCCTTGGAACCCGGGGCCTGCCACGTCCTTGTTGTGTGACGTTAGTTGCTTAACCTCTGCAGAGCTCCATTTCCTCATCTATGCAATGGGGGCAATGAAGTATCTGCTACACAGCGTTCTTGTAGGGGTGGGATTACTTGAGATAATTATAATCTGTTCTATGTCAGCTATGATTATTGTTCATCCAGGGTTTCATGGGTTGAGTCGGGAGAGCCCTGCCAGCTCCCTCTCAACTATGCATCATAGCAAACTGTTCAAACCCACCTATCAAAGCAAAACAAATGATTATAGGGATATATTAGAGATTCTATTCCTAAATCTACTGGGCAAAACCACACTTGGCCACAATCCTCAGAACCCTCCTTAAAATACCTGCAATCTGGTGTGTTATTGTGGCAGCCCACAGCGTGGAAGGCAGGCAGGACCTATTAAAAGTTGTTTAGAGATTAGAACTCAGAAAACAGCTGGGTACCTTTGTTACCGGCAGGCTGCTGACTCAAAATGATGAAGAAAAAAAAAAAACCAAAACCCTCACTGGGATGAGGGGAAGAGAGAAAAACCACAGAGCAAAGGGTAGGGGAAAAAAAAAAAAAGAAACAGATTTGGCCTTTGAAAACAGATTGCTCTGCTGTCCTGTCATGAAGTAGGTGTGCGGGCATTCACAATTCCACACAGGGTCTAATCCAGTTCTTCAGCGGGAAAAAAAAGGAAACATGATTAAAAACCCAGGGCCAGGTGCAGACCGTTTCCTCTTGCTACTCCGCCTGAGGAGGCATTTGTTGCTCTATTTCTATTATAAAAGTGCCCACACGGCCCTCGCTAATGCCTGCCCGGCCCCACTTCAGCCGCTGGGACCACAGGAAAGTTGACCACAAAAAAGCTCCCGCCAGGGAAGCGGAGGAAGATGCTGCCCTGTGGACAATTAAATGTGTGATTCACATAACTAAGTGCTCGCCCCTCCAGATTCCAGGCACTCGACCCTTTGTGAATTCAGTTATAACTCACAGGCAGGTCACAGAAGTATCTTCCATCTCTCACTGCCTTCAGGCATTCTCACTGGGTCGTTAAAGTAGCTTGCCGAAGCAGGCATATGGATTTTCTTAACCTCTTTTACAGGTGAAAATGCTGAGACCCTCAGTGGTCAAGCAGCCCACCCAAGGTCACAGCTCTAGTGGGCGACAGATCTGGAATCCTGGAGAAAGAACCTATAACCCACTACAGAATCTATACTGACACAGGCAGATCTTGCCAGAAAACACACACCTACAATGTAAGGATGGACACTTTGCTGTCGGAACATTCTGCTTTGGTTTAGTCATCCAGTCCAAAACGCCAGTGACGTGAGGGGAGCAGTGAGGGAACACAAAGGCTGCAGTTTTAATACAGGACTTTAATCTGTCCCGCCTTCTCTACATGCATAGAGTAGATAGCTAATACATTGCACAGGGAGCTCTTCACTGAGATCTTCAACTAGAAGGGGGTCTGTGATGACCTAGAGAGGTGGGATCAGGAGTGGGAGGGAGGGAGACTCAAATGGGAGGGGACGTTTCTATACTTATAGCAGAAACTAACACAATGTTGTAAAGCAATTATTCTCTGATTAAAAAAGTGAAACTAAAGACAAATGAACAAAAAAGCCAAAGCCTTCTACCAAGCTTTGCCTTCTCTTGGGTGAAAAAACAATCTAAGACTGAACATTTCAGGATAGAGCACCCTTGGTAGCCTCTTGCTTTCTCTATTTTTCCAAATGAAATTTCTGCAGTTCTCCACTGGGTGGGACGAGCAATGAATGTACTAGGAAACTAGAAAACAAGGCATCTGCAGGAGCCAGGACTACTGCATCTGATACTACAGGGCCTGCCCCCTCAGCATTTGCTTCCACAATCCCTTGAGTGACTTATGTGGCTTCTGTTGTGTACATGAAAACAGATGTGTCTTCACCCCCCCTGCATGTCTCCACTGGGCCCAGCCCGGTGTGTTACACTAAACAGCTGTTCATTCCTTCTTTTTTTAAAAAAGCTCACTGAATTTTTAATGTGTCCTCAGGATTATATTTATTAGATTCTTAAAGTTGGAGAATCTCAGTGATGATGTGAAGGAGGAGATGGGTCGAGAGTCTGTGCCCTCTGAAATGGGAGAGTTCTGGGGACACTGGCAATTTTAGGAGGAAGATCTCAGGAGTCATCCAGGACTCTTGCCCACCTGCACCCCCTCACTGCTCTGCCATACTTCAGTCAATGGTAGTAATAGACACAGAAGTAGGGGTGTAAGTTGCCATGTAACAATTTCAAAGGCTTCTGGAAAGCAAATCCATGAAGATATCAGTTATGCAATTTCATCAAATAGGCAGCTCTTTACAGGAAACTGCCCTCAGGAGGAAGACCCCTTTCTTGTCACTTCAGCAAAGCTCTATTGTAATGAACTTTCAAACCAGGCACCCCCATACTCTGATCAACTCTGGCCTAAGCACTCATGGTAAATCTTTTAGTCACACAATATCTTGCCTAACTTGTCGGCTCTTTCTGTAGATCAAAGAAGTCGACAGGAAGAATAAGTAATGAACAGATGACCAGATCTCTTTCCTGGTTTCCCCTCCCATAATCTCATGAAGAAACTGTGTGATCAAACTGTATAAACGAGATAACATCTAAAGGACAAGTACAAGAAACTGATGAGCCTCCATGCAGTGGGGGATGGACACAACTCTGACCCCCCATCTCAGTGATTAACTGAGGTTAACTCTCTTCTTCCCCTTAAAACTTCCTTGGCCAAGCAGAATCTTTGGGGGTGGTTTGGGGGGACACTGAGTCCACCATCTCCCCAGATTGCCAGCATTCTGACTAAAGACATCTTTCCCTCTACCAACATTTCTCTGTCTCATATTGATTTTTTTCAGTGGCGAGCAGCCAGACTTGATTCAGTAACAATCATGGAATGACTTTTTTTTTCTAGTTTTGTATATTTTGAGAATGGATTCCTTCCATACTGGCAAAATCCCAACCATGACATGAAAAATGTTTAAGTGCTTCTGTTTCACTGGGAATTAGTACTGCTCTGTATCAGCTTGTTTCATCTATGAAATACTAATAAGCGTTAAGAAATAACCAGGTTGTTGTTTAGTTGCTAAATCATGGCCAACTCCTTTGTGACCCCGTGGACTGCAGCCCGCCAGGCTCCTCTGTCCATGGGATTTTCCAGGCAAGAATTCTGGAGTGGGTTGCCATTTCCTTCTCCAGGGGATCTTCTTGACCCAGGGATCAAACACGTCTCCCGCTTTGGCAGGCAGCTTCTTTACCACTGAGCCACCTGGGAACGCCAAGAAATAACCAGGATCATCAGCTGTATCTATTAGGAAGAGGGCAGAAGACTTTGCTGAGTGCAGTAAATTAGAGCTTAGTGTGAATTTGACCCAAGTCCTGTCTCCTTGAAAGACGATTGTTTAGCATATTGTGATTTCACCCCCACTCCCCCCTACCCCGTTGCCCCATCCACCACTTTCCTCTGGGCCATTATAGATTCTATTCTTATAAACACAAATTTAAATACCAGTCTCTCTTAAAAAAGGACAGTTCATTTTTATGGACTTCTGTTTGTCTTCCTTCTGTGAAATGCCTTAGTGAGGCTCCATTTGCTCTGGAGGTCTGGGGGCCCTCCTCACAGTATAGGAGCCTCTTCCTAAGTGAACCAGCTTCATTTCCCCTGTTGCTCCACCTTAAACCTGGGAGGTGTTTGTTTCCTGGGGCCAGGGCTTGCCCAGGCTTTCAGCTGCCTGTGCACCAGCTGCTCCTCCACTCCCCGGGGTGCATCTTGTAGCAACACAGCTCCTTTGCTGGTTGTTGAATAAGAGAAGGGCAGATGTGAAAGGAAGAAGAAAGCTGATTATTCATTTTCTTTCCTTTGGAAATTCTGCTTGGGGATCCTGTTCCTATTTAGAATGTTCCCCCAGCAGCCCATTCCACTTAGCACTCTTGCTAGGGAGCATTTTCTGTCAATTTTCCAAAATGTATATATTCCAGGCAGTTGGTTGGAGGTTTTACCTGGATCTTGTTAACTAAGCTCAGCCTGGCTTTTCTTTGTACCCCGAGAGCCTAGAATTTTACCAACTCACAATGAACTCAACTACCCTAATGTATGATCCTCGAAGGATGCGTGTGTGCTAAGTCGCTTCAGTCATGTCTGACTCTCTGTGACCCCATGGACTGTAGCCTGCCAGACTCCTCTGTACATGGGATTCTCCAAGCAAGAATATTGGGAGTGGGTTGCCATGCTCTCCTTGGGTTTTGCAAACCAGGCTAAAACAATGATAGTATCTCTTGGCTATAGAACAGAGAATTCATCTCATCCTGGCTTGGAGAACAAGGATTTATCTCCTGGAACAAGTTCTCGAGGATGATAGCCAGTGACCTGTCATTTTTCTCTTAGGAGTTCAAAAACAATGTTTAAGTAATAATTGCTATCTTCTATTTTTCAGAGACTCATTTTTTTTTTCTCTGATTTGTTTTGGTTCCAGTCTTTAAAAGTAGTGTCATTGCTGCCCTGCAAATAGGTACCATCTTTCTGGATTCCATATGCATGTGTTAATATACAATATTTGTCTCTTTCTGACTTATTTCACGCTGTATAATAGGCTCTAGGTTCATCTACCTCATTAGCATGGACTCAAATGCATTATTTTTTTATAGCTGAGTAATATTCCATTATATATATGTACCACACTGTCTGTATCCATTCATCAGTCAATGAGCATCTAGGTTGCTTCCAAGTGCTAGCTACTGTAAAAAGTGCTTCACAGGGAGCTCAACCCAGTGCTCTGTGACAACCTAGAGGGGTGGGATGGTGAAGGAGATAGGAGGGGGGTTCGGGAGGGAGGGGACCTACGTATACCTGTGGCTGATTCCTGTTGATGTATGGCAGAGACCAACACAATATTGTAAAGCAATTAGGCATGCACGCACACATACACACACAAAAGCAGAACCAAGCTACTATTTCAGATGGATCAGTTAGAAATTGCAAATAAGCACCAAGTGCAGACTGTGGCTAGCTGAGAGCACCAGAGTCCCTTCTCCATCCACAGATATTGCAAACCACAGACCTAACAATATCCATGCAACTCTGGTGCCTGCTTGGATATTGACATATTTTCTAAAGAAGCAACAATTTACATATTAGCTTATAGCACCTGCCCTCCAGGAGATTCAACCCTCGGCGTCTTTGGGTACAATGGCCTAAAGCTGCTTTCATTTTCCTAGTTCTTGTCAGCATACCGATACACACTTGATACGTGTTCTTTCTGTTTTATGATTTATGCTTCAGAGGGATTTGTGTAGGCAAAGTGGATAAAGCCATAAATTTTCTTATAGGTCATATTTTAAATGACATTACTCGGAATTCACAACCTGTGTTCTCACTGTGGCTATCAACCTTTCTCAAAACAATTCAATAAATAATGTCAAGGGCAGAGTCTCATTTATGAAGGTCTTTCACAGTTAATGGGACTTCTTCAGACAACTGTCATAGTGTTTCTGGTATGCATCAGCATGTAATGGAATCCATTGTTAGTAACTATGAACTAGAAGGGTAGAATTTCTGTTAAATTTAACATAAATTGATAATTAACCACACTTGCTATTATACATTACACATTCACATAATTAATGAAAATTCTACAGGGTTGTCTTCAGTTGAAGCATTTAAACATCTTAGTAAGTCTACTCTGGAAAATTGCATGTATTTTGGGGACAACAGTATTATTAAAATTCTAAGACTGTGTTAGGATACAAAAATTGAAGTGAAACCAATCTTTCCAATGTACAGAGCTGACATCACAATAGGGGTATCTTTATTGAAAATGTATCATTTGTTTAGAGTTAGGAAGGTCTATATGAATGTAGAAGCTTCTCCTTATCAGCTTTTATAAATCCTCTTGCTTTGATTTCCTTATTATTTAAGTAATGAAAAAACAGAAACAGCAAAACTACACAATATATGCATCAGTTCAGTGCAGTCGCTCAGTCATGTCTGACTCTTTGCAACCCCATGGACTACAGCATGCCAGGCTTCCCTGTCCACCACCAACTCTCAGAGCTTGCTCAGACTCATGTCCATTGACATGGTGATGCCATCGAATCATCTCATCCTCTGTCATCCATTTCCCCTCCTGCCTTCAATCTTTCCCAGCATCAGGGTCTTTTCCAATGAGTCAGTTCTTTGCAGCAGGTGGCCAAAGTATTGGAATTTCAGCTTCAGCATCACTCCTTCGAATGAATATTCAGGATTGATTTCCTTTAGGATTGACTGGTTGGATCTCCTTGCAGTCCAAGGGACTCTCAAGAGTCTTCTCCAACACCACAGTTCAAAAGCATCAGTTCTTTCGCATTCAGCTTTCTTTATGGTCCAGCACTCACATCCATACATGACTACTGGAAAAACCATAGCTTTGACTAGATGGACCTTTGTCAGCAAAGTAACGTCTCTGCTTTTTAATATGCTGTCTAGGTTGGTCATAGCTTTTCTTCCAAGGAGCCAGCAGCTTTTAATTTCATGGCTGCACTCAGCATCTTCAGTGATTTTGGAGCCCAAATAGTCTGTCACTGTTTCCATTGTCTCCCCATCTATTTGCCATGAAGTGATGGGACCAGATGCCATGATTCTAGTTTTTTGAATGTTGAATTATAAGCCAGTTTTTCTACTCTCCTCTTTCACCTTGATCAAGAGGCTCTTTACTTCCTCCTCACTTCCTGCCATAAGGGTGTTATCATCTGTGTATCTGAAGTTATTGATATTTTCCCCAGCAATCTTGATTCCAGCTTGTGCTTCACCTAGCCCAGCATTTCGCATAATGTACTCTGCATATAATTTAAATGAGCAGGGTGAAAATATACAGCCTTGACATACTCCTTTCCCAATTTGGAACCAGTCTGTTGTTTCATGTCCGGTTCTAACTGTTGCTTCTTGACCTGTATACAGATCTCTCAAGAGGCAGGTCAGGTGGTCTGGTATTCCCATCTCTTGAAGAATTCTCCACAGTTTGTTGTGATCTCACAGTCAAAGGCTTTGGCGTAGTCAATAAAGCAGAAGTAGATGTTTTTCTGGAACTCTCTTGCTTTTTCTATGATCCAGTGGATGTTGGCAATTTGATATCTGGTTCCTCTGCATTTTCTAAATCACGCTTGAGCATCTGGCTTGGAGAATGTTGAGCATTACTTTGCTAGCATGTGAGATGAGTACAATTATGTGGTAGTTTGAGCATTCTTTGGCATTGCCCTTCTTTGGGATTGGAATGAAAACTGACCTCTTCCAGTCCTATGGCCACTGCTGAATTTTCCAAATTTGCTGGCATATTGAGTGTAGCACTTTCACAGCATCATCTTTTAGGATTTGAAATAGCTCAACTGGAATTCCATCACCTACACTAGTTTTGTTCATAGTGATGCTTCCTAAGGCCCATTTGACTTCACATTCCAGGATGTCTGGCTCTAGGTGAGTGATCACACCATCGTGGTTATCTGGGTCATGAAGATCTTTTTTGTATAGTTCTTCTGTGTATTCTTGCCACCTCTTCTTAGTATCTTCTGCTTCTGTTATGTCCATACCATTTCTTTCCTTTATTGAGCCCATCTTTGCATGAAATATTCCCTTGGTATCTCTAATTTTCTTGAAGTGATCTCTGGTCTTTCCCATTCTATTGTTTTCCTCTATTTTTTTTTTTTTTTTTTTTTTTGCATTGATCACTGAGGAAGGCTTTCTTATCTCTCCTTGCTTTTTGGAACTCTGCATTCAAATGGGTATTTCTTTCTTTTTCTCCTTTGCCTTTAGCTTCCCTTCTTTTCTCAAATATAACCTTGTGAGCACCAGGACCCAGAGACCCCATAGAGACTGAGTCAATATATGCATATACTATGGTAATTTAATATTGTATCACCAGGTGTTTGATCCAGTGTGGCCATTTGATACCTATCTTTTAATTTTGAGAATTGATTATTGTTGGAACAACGCCAAAGATAGGAATGTAATTTATTTACTTAGTAAAGTGCTTGGAGACTTAGGAAACGTCTTTGCTGCATGTCAGGAAAGAGTTAAAGAATTTAAATGAGCCCCAAAGGGATTTTTCTATTGAGAAGGCAGCAATTATAAGAGAAGCCAAAGCACCACATATTAAACAAGACTATTCCGTTTGGTATTGCTTCCCTGGTGCCTCAGATGGTAAAGAATCCTCTTGCAACGCAAGAGACATAGGTTCTCTCCCTGGGTTGGGGAGATCCACAGAGAAGGGAATGGCTACCCACTCCAGTATTCTTGCTTGGAGAATTCCATGGACAGAGGAGCCTGGTGGGTTATAGTCCACGGGGTTACAAAGAGTCGGATATGCCTGAGTAACTAACATTTTCATTTTGTTTGGTGGGCAAAAGGGAAGTTTTTGGAAGGGAAAACAGAAAGATTCTATAGAAACAATATGCAGTTCTGAGGCAGACAATTCCTCTTATCAGCAACTGACTGATTAACTATTCCTTTTTACCCCAAACAGAAAGATATAGGAGGGTCCCAGGTCATGGGAAAGAAGAGGATTCATTAGAACAGGCTGACCAGATGTGATATCTAGGGTACAAGCAGTTTTAGCCTGGTAGCCAGATTCTTGACTAGGTTCCTGGTTGGCCAAAGCATGGTTGTCAGGAAAACCAGAAAGACTGAAATTATTAATCTAGTTCTGTAGACCTATGGCTGAGGATAGAGTTGGTAATCAATGAAGGTGATAACCTTTTGGCAAAAACTGGTTTTTATTAGAAAAGTATCCAAAGGTGGCACTTTAGGAAAGCTATGAAGAAAGATAAGTGAAGTGAGAATACATTAGCCCAAAGATTGGTGCAACCTAAGCTAAACTGAGATGCCTTCTAAGTACTTAATTAGACGGAGGAAAGTAATCCCCTCTCAGCACTGTACTGAAATAGCATGAACGGGAAAATGCAAATAGACAGGTGTGTAAGATGAAAGACAAGGTAGGGGAAAGGCTCCTTAACAACTTAGTTTAAAAACTTCAGAAGAAGGATGAGAAGCCAGAATATTTCTAGAAATAGGAAGTGATGACTAGCTTAGTCTGGACAAGAGGTTCTAATGAGAAATTGAACCCAGAAGTTATAAAAGTATCAATCTCTGCAAATGAAGAATTGGTGTTTAATGAGAAAGTTATAATGCTTACTGCAAATAGTTGTATCAGGGTCTCTGCCCACATCTTGATAGATCTATGTATAATTTATTCAAGCTGCTGCTTTTCTTATTGTAGGTGAATTCCTAGAATTTTCAAGGTTCCAAATTCAAGCACTCCATTCAAATGGTGCTAATGTAGGAAAACACTGAGGTAGGTGGAACCAAATAACTTTCTGGTCATGACTGCTGACCGCTCAGGGTATGAAGGCAACTGTGAGTTGGGGCCCTTGGTACATAAACACAAGATTTGCGATAAATAGGAGGCCTCTCTGACTTAGATACAACTTAACAAGGCTGGGAGGTCTTCATGACTCCAAGCCACTGCTCTAGCTCCCTCTCTTCCCATTTCTTGACTCACATGTTATATTCTAGTAAGACTAAATTGCTTGCTACTTCATAACTTTGTTGGCTTTTTACTTAGCCTGGTGGGTGCCTGTTCACCCTTCAACAACTCAGCTAATATTTCACCTCCTTTAGGAAGCCTTCCTAGAGTTCCTGGACAATCTTAACTCGTCTTTATTTTGCATAAGCTTTGTACCCTACAGGCTTTTCAAAAACATTCTTGCATTTTCCCACTACATTTTGTCTGCCACATGCTCATTCCCTCTGTGTTCTGGGGACTCTATGGGGGTGACAGTTGTGCCATGGTTGCTGACATAATGCCACAACTATCATGGCAAGGGCTCAGTGAATCACCTTGGAGTGAGTGAACGGATATCTGAGAACCCAGGAACTCAAGTATGCATCACCCAACAGGGTCACCTTCAATTCTATCAACTTTTCATGAAACATCTCCTGGGCAAACTCCTTTTTTAAATTTTATTTTTTATTCGAGTATTATTGATTTATAATATTGTGTTAGTTTCAAGTGTACAGAGAAGTGATTCAGTGTGTGTGTGTGTTTGTGTGTGTGTGTATGTATTTTTTTTCAGATTCATTTCCCTTATTATTACAAAATATCAAGTATAGTTCCCTGTGCTATACAGTGGTCCCTGTTGACCATCTATTTTACACAGTAGTGTATATATACTAGTCCCACCCTCTTTATTTATTCCCCCTCCCTTATTTATCCCTCCGCTCTTTCCTCTTTGGTTACCAGGACAACTTCTTAAACTACATTCTTCTGTGAATGGGCGGGCAGTTATTCTATTAAGTGCCAGGTACTCTAAGTTCTTTACATGAACAGATTCATTTACAGGGTCACCACAACCTTGTGAGGTTAGCATTATCAATATTCTCCTTTTAGGTGAGCAAGCCAAGGCATGACAAGGCCAAATAACTTTCCTGAGATTACACAGACAGTATCTTCCCAGGTGGCACTTGTGCCAAAGAACCTGCCTACCAATGCAGGAGACATAAGAGATGCTTGCCAACGCAGGAAGCATAAGACGTAAGACACGAGAGACATAAGGTTTGATCCCTGGGTCAGGAAGATGCCCTGGGGGAGGGCATGGCAACACACTCTAGTATTCCTGCCTAGAGAATGCCATGGACAGAGGAGCCAGGCAGGCTACAGTCCATGGCCATAAGGTTGCAACGAGTTGGACACGACTGAAGTGACTCAGCGCATGCGCACACAGCATATCAGTTGGACTAGAACTGAACCAGGAGGGCGAGTTTCAGAGCTGAACTCTTAACCGCTAGGCTGTACTACCTCAATAGTGAGAGGATTGATGAAGGCAGGTTTCCTTTAGCTACTTTTGGAAAATGAGCCTGCAATTTCATTTTCTAAGATGATAAGAGGCATTTTAGCCTAAGCAACCCAACATTTATAATGAATTTAACTTGAGACCACGCCAGGACAGACATTTATCATGGTTCATTTAAGTAACTGTTCATTAAGTGGCTGGGGAAAAGGAAACCACTATGAGACCAGAGGGGGCCTCGAATGAGAAAAAGAGAGGGATGTGGGAAACCAAGAATCTGAGACATTGGGAACATACATTATAGAGAATTGCAGAGATGTGCACATGTCTATGTTCATAAATTTTAAAAGCCATGCTTATAAAATTATAATACACGTGGTAGTACAGAGGACTGCTGAGATCACAGCAAAACACTCCATCAAACAAAATCTATTTCCGAAATACACAGGTTTATTTTTTGCTTGTATTTTTTAAACACTGTGAAGGATATGCACAAACCACAGCGATATGTTAAAGCTCCCAGTTGTTTTCTGTATTCACTTCTCTTAGACACCATGGTTGCCTGCTTCCTAGCATTTTTCTTTAAATCTCTTCTGAATGAACTTTCTGACTTTCTTTTTCCTGTTCCACTATTCTTCATGATTGTGTACCACGAAATCCCAAAAAAGGAGCCTGACGCTGAAAGAAGGCAAGGTGGGGGAAAACATTTAGGGCACAGCCTTTTAGCAGGATAAGGAAAGAGGACTGCTATAGATTAATGATTGTTTCTCCCCTTCTCAGAACTGAAATACAAGTCCAAGCTACCTGCCCATGGGCCTCTGCCAACTGGACATTCATGAAGTATAATTGTCTATAAATGTTTCTCAAAGGAATAAGGCTGTGCCCTTAATTTCAAGAAATGAGGCTAATAACAACAACAACAAAAGATTAATAAGCTTGACATTTCCATTTAAAAAGTTTTTAAAGCTCTACATAAAATGGAAAGGGAAGATCAAATTTTCCTTTAGGCAAAATGCAAGAGAACACATTACTGAATACACATTCTAACTTATCATACGGACACAGTTAAAGGTGGTGGTGGGGGGGCAGTAATAGAAAGTTCACCAGAGGACATGCCTTCTAGGCTAGCTTTAAGCATCAGGGGTGCATGTGTGTGTGTGTGTGTGTGTGTGTGTGTAAAAGTATCAGTGCGTGCATGTGTGCTCGGTCATGTCCATCTCTTGCGAGCCTATGGACTGTAGACCACCAGGCTCCTGTGCCCTTGGGATTTCCCAGGCAAGAATACTGGAGTGGGTTGCTATTTCCTTCTCCAGGGCATCTTCCTGACCCAGGGATCAAACTCTTGTCTCCTTCAAGTCTCCTGTACTGCAGGTGGAATTCTTTACTGCCAGGGCATAATGAAAGTTTGAAAGTGGGATCCTTTATGATTCCACTGATTACGTTTAAGTCTTTAGAACCCTTTGGTAAATAGCCTCTCATCTGGGTGGACCTGCTCTTCACCAGAAGTGGAATGGATGAGAGTATTTGTGAGTTCCTGGCATATACTCTATGAGCGTGTGAGGGCTAACTCAGTCACAAGTCCTCAATTCCAGATGCCACTTGATCAGATACCACCACGTCGTCTTTCCTTCCTTCCTTCCTTTCTTTTGACAGCAAGTTTATTTACAGATATATATTCCATAGCCAAAGAAAAACCAGTTATCACACCATTTAATTTAGAAAACTTTGAGGGAAAATATACCTGAAAGATCTGTAGGCAACAGGAATGTTTTTCTTTTACTGTCCTTGAGAGTTCTTAGAGTTCCTTAAAAAAACAAGCTGACTATATGAAGCAGTGTTCCAACTCAAATGGGATAATGTGCTCTTCACACCTGAGGTTTGAGGAGACTATCGATATGTTTTATCATTATCACAGCAGGGAAATACAGAGAGAAGAAATTATTTTTATAGTAGACCTTTAGCAAAAAATTGTAAGTAGGAAAATAATTAGTTCTTTCAAGAGCAACATTTATTTATCTTTATGTATTAAGTTAATCCTGGAGGAGGAAATGGCAACCAACTCCAGGATTCTTGCCTGAAGAATCCTATGGACAGGGGAGCCTGGCAGGCTACTGTCCATGGGGTCGCAAAGAGTCAGACACAACTTAGCAACTACACACTCCACAGGCAGAATGCAGACCAGCTCAGAGAGCAGCCCTGAGGTTGTTAGCTTTTATGGGCTAGCTAACTTATTTATTATTATTTTCAATTAATTTTTTATTGGAGCACAGTTGCTTTACAATGCTGAGTTAGTTTCTAGGGGACAGCAAAATGAATCATCTGTATGTATACATATATCCTCTCCCTTCTGGACTTCCTCCCCATTCAAATCACCACACAACATTAAGGAGAGTTCACTATATGTGGAATCTAGAAAAAAATGTATGAATGATCTTATTTGCAGAGTAGAAATAAAGACACAGACATAGAGAACAAATGTATGGATACCAAGGGGGAAGGGGGTGGTGAGAGGAATTGGGACTGACACATATACACTATTTACACGAAGTATGGACAGCGCAGGTGGGAAAGAATCCACCTCCTGATACAGGAGACATAAGAGATGTGGGTTCGATCCCTGGGTCAGAAGTTCTCCTGGGGAAGGGAATGGCTATCCACTCCAGTATATTTGCCTGGGAAATCCCACGGACAGAGGAGCCTGGCAGGCTACAATCCACAGGGCTGCAGACAGTCAGACATGATTGAAGTGACTTGGCACAGTATAGCACACGTGAATAGATAACTAATGCAAATATAGTCTTTCAATAGTATCCTAATTAAAATTTTGGTCCTTAACATACACAAATGCCAGTGCCCCGTTTATCTGGCACTGAGGCCCATGAGGAGGTGCCTTTCTGCTGTCTTTTCTCTCCGGAAATACCCTCTCTGACCCTCAGCTTTGTGCCTTCTGCTAAACATCAGCTCCATGGGATCGCAGATTTGCCCATCTTCACATGTTTGCTGCACTCCCAGAAAATGGGAACTTTATGAAAACACATGCCAAGCCCGAGCTATGCGCTCATCAGCACGAGATAAGGTGAGCTATTTTATTTTGGTTCTGGGAGATTTTTCAAAACCACTTTGCTCTATTCCTTGCATTTATAGTATAAATCAAATATTGAATGATTATCTCTCCCTTCCTTCCAAACTACATTTTGCCTTCTTTCCTGTTATTTTTTTGTTGATGTTAGCAAAACAGATTGCTTCATTAAAAGTTAGTTGTGATCTTTTCAATTCCTCTCCAAAGAATTTATTGCTATTGCAGCAAAGGCAAATGACTAATCATTTGTCTTGAACAATATGGCTTCGTGTTTGACTGGGAAGTCTTCAGAACCAAATATGAACCTGGAAATCAGAAACTGCTGAATAGGAAGTTTCTTAGCAATAGCTCAGTGTAACTTCCTTTCCAACTTTTACTGGTTTAAAGACTGCTTGAAGTCTTTTACCTTTTGGGGGGGTGGGGTGGGATAGGGTAGGCATCTCGTAAGACAGATCACTCTTAATTATTAAAGCACTTTTCTTTGTACTTCAAATGAAAAAAAAATTCTTTCTCCTATTTAGGTTCATGGCAATTTCTTTCTCTAATATGACATGGTGGTTTATAATGCAGCTCTTGATAACAATTCTATTGTTCTAACTTTGATAGACTCCTGCCTACCTCCAACATCACTGCTGTTTAGCTACTGCCCAGTAAGTGCCCACAATTCAATAGCTCCTTTGACTGTACTGTCTCTAAATCTTAAACAACATTTCAAGAAGTTTTATTCATTCCATTTTACTGATAAGAAAACAGAGGCTCAGAGAATCTAACCAACTTTCCCCAAAATGCAAAAACTAACTAGCAGAACAAGAACTTTGAACACAGGAATGCTTGGCTCCAAAACTTCATTTTTCCCCCCAACCACAAAATACACACTGCCCTTTTCTTGATATCCTGCCACTACATTTCAGGCACTGAGCTGGATGTTGTAGCAATACAGGGACGTCTGCAGTACATAGTGGGGCCTTAAGAAATGATCAATTTGGCAGGGAAGAAAGTCACACTCCGACAGGATCTGTGGCAAGAAGACTTCATCAAGCGAAGAATCTCATTCCCTCACCAGGTGTAATCATACCACAGCACTGCTGGTAACATTTCTTCCAGGGAACCCAAAGCCTATAGAGAGTGAAATATCAAAAAGTTTCCACTGTGGACTGCTGAAAAAAATGTCGCCTCAAAAGATATCCAAGACCTGCTGTGTCTGGATCTAACATCTGTTTCTTCAAACTGCACCTCATTAATGACTTTCTTAGAGTTGGGAGGTGGGTGAGGCCAATAAAGACTCATACCAAAGCATCTAGGATTCCTGACTTGGGCCCAGATAAGCAGCCTCCCATGGGTTCACGAGGGGTGATGGGGGACAGTGGGACGGACAGATGGACCATTGTCTCAATGTTCAACTTGAATAACTGAAGTGCCTGCAATCCCTCTTTATCTGAGTGCTTTGCATCTGAAATCTACTCTGAAGTGCTCTTCCTTGAGGAAAACTAATAATGCTAATAATATAGGGTGTGCTGGGTGTCTATGTGTACATGTATGTAGGATGTGTGTGAGAGAGAGAGAGAGAGACTAAGAGACAGTAAGAGAAATTGGCTGTTAATAAATGGAAGGTTATTTTAAGAAGATTTTTAAAACTCCATCCCAAATGAGCATTCACATTTAAAAAAACCCTCAAGGGTGTCTATGTGTACATGTATGTAGGACGTGTGTGTGAGAGAGAGAGAGATTAAGAGACAGTAAGAGAAATTGGCTGTTAATAAATGGAAGGTTATTTTAAGAAGATTTTTAAAACTCCATCCCAAATAAGCATTCACATTTAAAAAAAACCCTCAATTCCGATTTACTGAAACTTATAGTCCATCAACCAGGAAAAGAGAATCACAGAAGAAAAAGGTAATTTAGACTTAACATAACCAAATTAGGTTATATTTTGTAGTGATGACTTGGGCCCAGAGGATTAGGCATTCGCTCAAGGCCACACAAATAACTAGTGACAGATTGTAATTTATGAACTTTTTTCCTTCTCCTTATGGTGCCTTACCCTACAACATACAAGTTTGCAATTAAAATTATTGCAATATGGAAATGTTTACCACTCCCTAATGCCAGGTGTAAGATATACAATACATAGGTGTTAACCATAAGTAGAAAGAACAGACATTTTGGAACATTTTTCTAAAAATCACAAATTACTTTAGGACCATCTCCTTTGCAGTGTCATTGAAGGACAGTAGAAAGGAAACAGGTGTCATATTCAGACAGAGGTGGGTTATAAACTTAGCTCTGCGTCTTCCTAGTTGTTATGATTTTGGGTAACTTACTGAAGTTCTCTAAAATTAAAAATCAGAGACATCACTTTGTTGACAAACTTCCATATAGTTAAAGCTATGATTTTTTTTTCCGGTAGTCATGTAGGGATGTGAGTTGGACCATAAAGAAGGCTAAGCACCAAAGAATTGATGCTTTTGAATTGTGGTGCTGGAGAAGGCTCTTGAGAGTCCCTTGGACTGCTAAGAGATCAAATTAGTCAATCCTAAAGGAAATCATCCCTGAATATTTACTGGAAAGACTTGATGCTGAAGCTCCAATACTTTGGCTACCTGATGCAAAGAGCTGACTCACTGGAAGACTCTGAAGCTGGGAAGGATTGAAGGCAAAAGGAGATGGGGGCAAGAGAGGATGAGACGGTTGGATGGCATTGCCAACTCAACAGACATGAGTTTGAGCAAACTGCAGGAAATAGTGAAGTACAGGGAAGCCTGGCGTGCTGCAGTCCATGGCATCGCAGAGAGTCAGACTCAACTTAGAGACTGAACAGCAACAACTGAACTTCTCTAAACTGTGTTCCCTCATATGCATAGTGGGGACAGTAAAATGCGCCTCTGTACATGCTTCTAAAAGTTTAACTAAGTACAATGTGTGAATTACCCAGCTTAGTGCTGGCACAAATGTTAGATACTGCCTAAGCCCACCTCTTGAGAAACCTGTATGCAGGTCAGGAAGCAACAGTTAGAACTGGACATGGAACAACAGGCTGGTTCCAAATAGGAAAAGGAGTACGTCAAGGCTGTATATTGTCACCCTGCTTATTTAACTTCTATGCAGAGTACATCACAAGAAACGCTGGGCTGGAAGAAGCACAAGCTGGAATCAAGATTGCCCGGAGAAATATCAATAACCTCAGATATGCAGGTGACACCACCCTTATGGCAGAAAGTGAAGAGGAACTAAAAAGCCTGTTGATGAAAGTGAAAGAGGAGAGGGAAAAAGTTGGCTTAAAGCTCAACATTCAGAAAACTAAGATCATGGCATCTGGTCCCATCACTTCATGGCAAATAGATGGAGAAACTGGAAACAGTGTCAGACTTTATTTTTTGGGGCTCCAAAATCACTGCGGATGGTGACTGCAGCCATGAAATTAAAAGAGGCTTACTCCTTGGAAGGAAAGTTATGACCAACCTAGAGAGCATATTAAAAAGCAGAGACATTACTTTGCAAACAAAAGTCCGTCTGGTCAAGGCTATGGTTTTTCCAGTGGTCATGTATGGATGTGAGAATTGGACTAAATAAAGAAAGCTGAGCTCAGAAGAATTGATGTTTTTGAACTGTGGTGTTAGAGAAGACTCTTGAGAGTCCCTTGGACTGCAAGGAGATCCAACCAGTTCATCCTAAAGGAGATCAGTCCTGGGTGTTCATTGGGAGGACTGATGCTGAAGCTTAAACTCCAATACTTTGGCCACCTCATGCGAAGAGTTGACTCATTGGAAAAGACCCTGATGCTAGGAGGGATTGGGGGCAGGAGGAGAAGGGCATGACAGAGGATGAGATGGCTGGATGGCATCACCGACTTGATGGACATGAGTTTGAGTAAACTCCGGGTGTTGGTGATGGACAGGGAGGCCTGGTGTGCTGCAATTCATGGGGTCACAAAGAGTCGGACGTGACTGAGCGACTGAACTGAACGAACTGAACTGAAGACCAGTAAAAATGGTGGATACAAATAAATTAAGAAATGTTCATAGCAACAGTATTTACAATAGGTAGGGCAATGAAGGAACCTAAATGTCCAGCAACAGAGGAATGAATTAAGATGTGGTACATATAGACAATAGAATATTAGCCACAAAAAGCAATGAAACTGGTTCCTTTGCAGAGATGTGGATCAACCTAGAGATTGTCACATGGAGTGCAGTAAGTCACAAAGTGAAAAACAAATATTGTATAGTAATATATATATATATATGAGGAATCCTGAAATATGGTACTGAAGATCCTATTTGCAAAGCAGAAATAGAGATATAGGCACAGAGAACAAACAAATGGACACCAAGGGTGGAAAAGATAATGGGAGGAAGTGGGAGATGGGATTGACAGTATACATTACTATGAATAAAATAGTACATAAAATTCATACATACTATGAATAAAACAGATAACTAATGAAAACCTACTGTATAGCACAGGGAACTCTATTTAATGCACTGTGGTGACCTAAATGGGGAAGAAGTCCAAAAGAGATAGGATATATAAATAGCTGATTCATTTTTCTGTACAGTTTAAACTAACACAGGAGACATAAGAGATGCAGGTTCAATCCCTGGGTCAGGAAGATCCCCTGGAGGAGGGAATGACAACCCACTCCAGTATTCTTGCCTAGAGAATCCCACGGACACAGAGCCTGTTGGGCTACAGTCCATGGGGTAGCAAAGAGTTGGACACGACTGAAACGGCTTAGCATGCACACATGCTGAAACTAACACAATATTGTAAACCAACTATACCCCAATAAAAATTAATCAAAAAAGATATAAATTAATAAACCTAATAAAGTGAAAATTATAGCAAAAAATAAATGAGTCAGTGTCTGTATATTTCATATTTCCTTTTCTTCCATTTGTTTTCAATTAAAAACTCTGAAGCATTTCCTGATAATGGTTGTTCTTCACATAATGAAAATAGAAAATTCACGTCATTCATACCTTTTAGCCTCCACCAGAATCACAACCTACAACCTGCCCCTTTGTCTCTTCTCTACAGAAATCAATATGCTCCTTATTGAATTGTCAACTTGCATAAAACTGTGAAGGCCAATGATAGGGTTTTGGGAGAAAAAGGTATGAAAAAGTCACTGGTACACACTGGGAGTTAGATGATATGTCTTTGACTGTCATGGGAATCTTTTTAATGCTATTTTCCTCATTTCTTTGAAATCTGTAGAGATGTTACAGTAAAGAAAGTGATACAAAGGCTACCATCTTTCACCCTTGAATCCTGGCATTAGCTTGTACAGGTATGAAGGGAAGCTATAAAATTCAAGGGATTTTTTTTTTTCCTACACATTACATTTTATTGTTTACCTTAGAGAGAAATACACATCTTTAATCTATTTTTCAGTGTTTTGTCTTCATTTCAGAATGTCACCAGAATCTCAAGATAATGCACTCTTCATTCATATTCTATGATGAACAATATCTCACATTCTTTACCACCCCTCCCCTTCTTTGCCCCCTTTCCTTTTCCCATGTAACAGATATTAATAAATATGTGAACAACAATTCTGAATAATATTGAGATGGGAAGAGTGATGAAGGAAATTTTACCTCCTCTCACATCAATGGAGATGGAAATTGCCAGATACCTGGTTTAGTAGCATGGGGAGGGGTGAGGAGAGGAAATACTATAAACATTTCTACAGAAAGCAAGTACACGTCTGGGGTCTAATGCAATGTGACTTTAGTACATTTCATAAATTGAATCAAAACTGTGCCTAGATAGCACGCATGCTCAAATTGGGGCACCCTGCCTGGCCAAGCCCCTGGTGTTAATGAGATACTCTGCAGGACACCCTGGCTTCACCAACCAGACAAAGAGATGTCAGTGTATCCCTTCCCCCCAGGCATTCAAAGCTGGCACTTATTTTCAAATTTCCTTCCCACCTGGCAGGGGAAACACTTTCTCAGACACATGATAAAACTGCAGCATGGGGTGGGATAACGAGACTCTGGCAAGGACTATTTCAGAGAATAGTTGTGCTCACCAGCTGCATTGACTGTGTGCCCTCTACACACACACACACACACACACACACACACACACACAATCACTCAAGAGCATTGACTACCTCTTTTTATGCCACGGTGAAGAAGGATTTTCATCTGACAAGGCTCATCCAAGAGAAATTTGTCAAGTGATATATAGCATGTAAGGGGAATGTGGTTGGGGGAGAGGGGCTGGGGATTTGGAGACTGCAACTAAAATCATGCAAACGCACATTTGCTTCATAATGTTAGAAAAAGAATACTTCCTTGCTCAAAACCCAGAAAGCATAAGGAGTCCTATTCCATATTTAAAAAAACACTTCTTTATGAAAAGTTTCAACATATACAAAAGAATGGGATAACGAGCCCCCAGGTACCCATCTCCTAGTTTCAACCATGATCAAATTATGGCCAAATTCATTTCCTCTATCCTCTCCATCTCCACCCAATCCTCTTGCTTTGTACTATATTAAAGCAATCTTGACATTATTTCCTCTGTAATAATTCATTGTGTATTATATATATATATATATATATATATATATATATATAGATATAGATATAAAACTCTTTAAGAGCCAATGCTATGTACAAATATACATATATATGCACAAAATAAATATATATGTAATATATTAATTTATATACATATATATGCACAAAATAAATAATTCTTTATTATCATCAAATATCCATTTAGTGAGTGTTTTAATTCTCTCAGTGTATTCTTTTTACTATTGTTACACCGTATTTGGATCAGGATTCACCTAAGATTCTGGCATTGCAATTGGTTGTGGATATTTATGTTTATTTATTTTATTTTCCTTTTAATCTGTAAGCTTTCCCCATTTGTTTGAAGTAGCCTTTGAATTCTAAACTCCAGATCCTTGCACTAGGAGGTGCAAACCTGCCTTTAAAACAACCTGTGGCAACTTCCATGTCTCAATATGGAGGAACAGTTATATAAAAAGTGGTGCATGAAAAGCCTAGGACCAGATGGCTTCACAGCTGAATTCTACCAAAAATTTAGAGAAGAGCTAACACCTATCTTACTCAAACTCTTCCAGAAAATTGCAGATGAAGGTAAGCTTCCAAACTCATTCTATGAGGCCACCATCACCCTAATTCCAAAACCAGACAAAGATGCCACAAAAAAAGAAAACTACAGGCCAATATCACTGATGAACATAGGTGCAAAAATCCTTAACAAAATTCTAGCAAACAGAATCCAACAACATATTAAAAAAATCATACACCATGACCAAGTGGGCTTTATCCCAGGAATGCAAGGATTCTTTAATATCCGCAAATCAATCAATGTAATACACCACATTAACAAATTGAAAGATAAAAACCATATGATTATCTCAATAGATGCAGAGAAAGCCTTTGACAAAATTCAACACCCATTTATGATTAAAACTCTCCAAAAAGCAGGAATAGAAGGAACATACCTCAACATAATAAAAGCTATATATGACAAACCCACAGCAAGCATCACCCTCAATGGTGAAAAATTGAAAGCATTTCCCCTGAAATCAGGAACAAGGGTGCCCACTCTCACCACTACTATTCAACATAGTGTTGGAAGTTTTGGCCACAGCAATCAGAGCAGAAAAAGAAGTAAAAGGAATCCAGATAGGAAAAGAAGAAGTGAAACTCTCACTGTTTGCAGATGACATGATCCTCTACATAGAAAACCCTAAAGACTCTACCAGAAAATTACTAGAGCTAATCAATGAATATAGTAAAGTTGCAGGATATAAAATTAACACACAGAAATCCCTTGCATTCCTATATACTAACAATGAAAAAACAGAAAGAGAAATTAAGGAAACAATACCATTCACCATTGCAACAAAAAGAATAAAATACTTAGGTATATCTACCTAAAGAAACAAATACCTATACATAGAAAACTATAAAACACTGATGAAAGAAATCAGAGAGGACACAAACAGATGGAGAAACATACCATGTTCATGGATTGGAAGAATCAATATTGTCAAAATGGCTATTCTACCCAAAGCAATCTATAGATTCAGTGCAATCCCTATCAAGCTACCAACGGTATTTTTCACAGAACTAGACCAAAGAATTTCACAATTTGTATGGAAATACAAAAAACCTCGAATAGCCAAAGTAATCTTGAGAAAGAAGAATGGAACTGGAGGAATCAACCTGCCTGACTTCAGACTCTACTACAAAGCCACAGTCATCAAGACAGTATGGTACTGGCACAAAGACAGAAATATAGATCAATGGAACAGAATAGAAAGCCCAGAGATAAATCCACGAACCTATGGACACCTTATCTTTGACAAAGGAGGCAAGGATATACAATGGAAAAAAGACAACCTCTTTAACAAGTGGTGCTGGGAAAACTGGTCAACCACTTGTAAAAGAATGAAACTAGAACACTTTCTAACACCATACACAAAAGTAAACTCAAAATGGATTAAAGATCTAAATGTCAGACCAGAAACTATAAAACTCCTAGAGGAGAACATAGGCAAAACACTCTCCGACATAAATCACAGCAAGATCCTCTATGACCCACCTCCCAGAATATTGGAAATAAAAGCAAAACTAAACAAATGGGACCTAATGAAACTTAAAAGCTTTTGCACAACAAAGGAAACTATAAGCAAGGTGAAAAGACAGCCCTCAGATTGGGAGAAAATAATAGCAAATGAAGAAACAAAGGATTAATCTCAAAAATATACAAGCAACTCCTGCAGCTCATTTCCAGAAAAATAAATGACCCAATCAAAAAATGGGCCAAAGAACTAAACAGACATTTCTCCAAAGAAGACATACAGATGGCTAACAAACACATGAAAAGATGCTCAACATCACTCATTATCAGAGAAATGCAAATCAAAACCACAATGAGGTACCATTACATGCCAGTCAGGATGGCTGCTATCCAAAAGTCTACAAGCAATAAATGCTGGAGAGGGTGTGGAGAAAAGGGAACCCTCTTACACTGTTGGTGGGAATGCAAACTAGTACAGCCGCTATGGAGAACAGTGTGGAGATTTCTTAAAAAACTGGAAATAGAACTGCCATATGACCCAGCAATCCCACTTCTGGGCATACACACTGAGGAAACCACATCTGAAAGAGACACGTGCACCCCAATGTTCATCGCAGCACTGTTTATAATAGCCAGGACATGGAAGCAACCTAGATGCCCATCAGCAGACGAATGGATAAGGAAGCTGTGGTACATATACACCATGGAATATTACTCAGCCGTTAAAAAGAATTCATTTGAACCAGTCCTAATGAGATGGATGAAACTGGAGCCCATTATACAGAGTGAAGTAAGCCAGAAAGATAAAGAACATTACAGCATACTAACACATATATATGGAATTTAGAAAGATGGTAACGATAACCCTATATGCAAAACAGAAAAAGAGACACAGAAATACAGAACAGACTTTTGAACTCTGTGGGAGAATGTGAGGGTGGGATATTTCAAAAGAACAGCATGTATACTATCTATGGTGAAACAGATCACCAGCCCAGGTGGGATGCATGAGACAAGTGCTCGGGCCTGGTGCACTGGGAAGACCCAGGGGAATCGGGTGGAGAGGGAGGTGGGAGCGGGGATCGGGATGGGGAATACGTGTAAATCTATGGCTGATTCATATCAGTGTATGACAAAACCCACTGAAATGTTGTGAAGTAATTAGCCTCCAACTAATTAAAAAAAAAAAAAAAGTGGTGCATGCATTTGGTTAACTACTATGCACAATGTAGTTGAAAGACTGCCCTCCCTGTGAAACCTAGGACAGGTTATTTTTTATTCTCCATGTATCTATTTGTAAAATGAGACAAAAATTAAATTAATCAAACTCAACAAATACATATATCTCCAATCACAGTGTTAGTTATATAACACCAGAGCATACAGTTTGATATCATTTTAATATGTATAATACTTAGAAAATGTTAATGGGCATATTTCTGTTGTTGTTATTTAGCCACTAAGTCATGTCCAACTCTCTGTGGCCCTATGGACCGTAGCCTGCCAGGCCCTTCTGTCCATGGAATTCTCTAGGTAAGAATACTTGAGGGGGTTGCCATTTCCTCCTCCAGTTAATCTTCCTGACCCAGGGATAGAACCCACATACCCTGCACTGGCAGGCAGATTCTTTACCACTGAGCTACCAGGGAAGCCCAGACATTTTATTTCCCCCTAAAATCATGTTAAGTTGTAGCTGAGCACTTGGTACTTCAGGGAAGCGGAGAATGGAGATTGCCCCAGACATTGCGGCATTGTGGGTCAGGCTTCAGTGTCACGACAGGCCTTCCTAAGAACAGGGACAATCTGAAAGCCAAGTGTGTGGATCAACAGCATGGGTTTCTACATTTTTTTTAATTTAATTTTTTTTATTAGTTGGAGGCTAATTACTTCACATCATTTCAGTGGGTTTTGTCATACATTGACATGAATCAGCCATGGAGTTACATGTATTCCCCATCCCGATCCCCCCTCCCACCTCCCTCTCCACCTGATTCCTTTGGGTCTTCCCAGTGCACCATTTTAAAGTTTCCTCTTCTTCATGTCAAAAGTTTGGCCTTATTCAAGTGTTCTCTGGTTTGGTTTCAGTTTTTTAAGTGCACAGAAAATGCAAAATAGGCAACATGATATGGTAGTTCTAACCAGACAGGAAGAGGAAAGGACCATTCTATCCACAAAGAAGAAGGGAGAAGAATTTGAGGAAGAAGGTGGGATGCTCATGTGTCCTGACTTCTCTGAGGCAGATATTTGAAGGTTGGGGGGACTCTCCTATAGGTTGAAGAGAAAGTGTTGCTTTTTTTCCATTTGAAAGAATCTCACCTCAACTCAGTACCACATCCCAAGTAATACAGGAAGGATGGTGTAAAACTGGTTGATGAAGATGGCTAGACAGGTGACCTGAAAAGAGTTCTGACTCCCTCCGAATACTGTATGTATGCTCCATTCCGGGGGCCTCAATGTCTCAACGGGCTCAGGAGAGTGGATGTGGGCTTTCTGAGAAGGCCAGTGAACCAGCAGAAGCCAGGCATTGGAGTAAGTGAAAACGCCCGAGAGCTCTTCCCTCATTACCATGGTCTCACATAAGCCTGCTCACTCCAGCCCATTATCCACCCCCCAAACCCCCCTCAGATGCCATCTTGGAAGGAAGACAAGGGAGGAACAGAGCTCTAAAACACTGAGCATGTATCTTTAATAAACTCAATCAACCATGGAATTATTAAACCCAACCGTCAAAGGCAGAGTTGAACTTACTATTTCACACACACAGACTGTTTAGCTGGAGAAGACCAAGCTATCATCAATTGTCAGCTTTTCCAATTACCTACTAGATTGATGAGAAAGATCAAGTTGGCTCCAGAAATTTAAAAAGCTGTATTCTAAAAAAAAAAATAAATAAATAAAATAAAAAGCTGTATTCTCTCTGCATGGGTAAGTGTATCATGTTCCGATTCCCTAATCCACAGTGCAAAGGATTCCCTAATCCACAGAATTCAAAGTATGATTATAATCATATAAAACAAAGCTTCCAAAAAATGTGAGAAAAGACCGAGTATTATAAATGTAATCTGTACAAACAAATGTGCACAAATCACAAAAAGTATACAGTAGTTGTGTTCAGTTTGGGCAGCCTAGGGTTCAGGTCTTCTCTGTCTCCTTTAATCATAATACTTTGTATGAAAAACATATTTTCCAAACTGCAGAACTTATTACCTTAAATCCATTATGTTAACTAAGCAATGATTGAGCACTAACGTTTCACAGGCATTGCACTAATCACCATGGGAAATACAACGATGGATAAGATATGGCTCCAATGCCAAAGGAACTCACAGCATGGTGGAAGGGGCAGATAAGTGGCAAAGGGAATTCAACATCCATTGTTCCCCAGCTATAAGAAATTTCAGTTTTTCCCATATACTCCAAATCACCTCCAGAGGACTTTAGTTTGATGATGGATATAAAGGCATGAAACTAGTATGCCAATTTGCATTTATACATCTATCATTTGGGGAAAAAATACACATATAACGAGGATACGCCACACTTTCACTAGTGGACACAGCGTGGTGTGTATGTATGAGACACTTTCAAATATTTATTGGGATACTTGAAGTTCAGCTGCAACACCATCTCACAGTTGACATCATGAAGTCATCTGTTGGATGAAACCATTTTATAATGAGGTTCCTTTTTGATTTCAACAATAAACTTCCCTTAGATGTAGTACATTGTTGGTTTCGCATTGACATGTAAAAGTGTACTGCATGACAAATAGTAAGAAGATCTGAAGTTTAGAGTTTAAAAACAAAACGAAACATCAGACTTTATCTGGGCTTGCCTAGTGGCTCAGATGGTAAAGAATTCACCTGCAATGCAGAAGACCTGGGTTCAAGCCCTGGGTTGGGAAGATCTTCTAGAGAATGGCTACTCACTCTAGTATTCTTGCCTGGAGAATGCCATGGACAGAGGAGCCTGGCAGGCTACAGCCCCCAGGGGTTTGCAAAGAGTCAGATAAGACTGAGTGACTGAACCACACACAAATACAGAGTTTACCTAGGTTAGCAGTTCTCAAATTTTAGCATGCATCAGCAATCACCTGGATGACTGGTTAAAACAGATTACTGCCTCATCTGTGTTTCTGATTTCTTAGTCCGGAGTGGGGTCCTCTAATTTGCATTTATAACAACCTTGGTTTCTGACTGATGCTATTGTTCATGGACTTGCACTTGAAAAATCATTAATCTACATCAACTTCTTTTGCAATTCAGGAATCACTTTTCTGTAATCTTTATTATCTGCTCAAATAATTCAAAGGATGATACACTCACTAAATTGCAAGGAAGCCAGTTTCCCTATTACACAGGCTAATTTTATAAGAATTTACTGGAGTCAAAGTCTGTCTCCTTAAAATCTTTGTTCGCTATATGTCTATTCCTTTCTGCACTAAACAATGCTTCCAATATCTTCCCTTAACCAAGCTGAACGTTTCCATCCTTTAGCTGTTTATTCTACATAATTCCTCTTTATCTACCATATTATCATCCTCTGATGAAGTGTCTTGTTATAAAGACCACTCTCAAAACAGGGGGCTGAGAACACAATATTTTAGATACTGATCCACTATCAGTGGATCTATCTAGTGATACTATCTTCTTTCCATAAGCTGACATCATATATCCATTAACAAAGAACTGGGTTTTATTACTTTGTCTGGAGCAACAATACCACTTTATTAGTTGATACTCTGTAGAAGACCTGAACTCTATTTTTTATATTATGAACAGATATCTTTCCTTATCCATTTGAAATATTGACCTTGGCACAAGAATCTTGCTTTTATTCTGGCTTTTATTTTATTCTTGCTTTTCTCAGTAGAGCATAACTTCCATTTACAAAGTATAGGATGGTGGTTAATTGCACTACTTTTGAAGTCAGACTGTCCTGGTTGCAAATCATAGCTCTATTTAACAGCTATGTAGCCATCAACAAATTACGTGACCAACCTAAACCTCAGCTTCCTCATAGGCATGGTGGTAACAGTAGCTACCTCACAGAGGTCTTTCAGGAGATACTATATACAAAACACTTAGCATAATGTCCTGTGCATATTACACGCTTAGTAAATGTTAGTCATTATTATTTTATTAAAAGCAACCCAAAACACTGTTAGTCACTCAGTTGTGTTTGACTCTTAATGACCCCATGGACTGTAACCCACCAGGCTCCTCTGTTCATGGAATTCTCCAGCCAAGAATACTGGAGTGGGTTGCCATTCCCTTCTTCAAGGGATCTTCCCAACCCAGGGATTGAACCCGGCTCCTACATAGCAGGTGGATTCTCTACCATCCCAGGTAAGGTTTATACTGTACAAAGTAAGAGCAAAAGTCTTTACAGAAAACTACGAAGCCTTATTAGAAGCTTCTAAAAAATTAATTATAGTTTTTGCCTTGGTGAGACTGGAAATTATCAATCTATCTGTTCCATCCATGGAGATTTACAGACTTAGCACACTTTCAATCAAAACGATGATATGATTTTTTAAATTGCAACAAAATTTACATGAAAAAATGAGAAGAGGCAAAGCACTGTTAGGCAATCTGAAAAGGAGAAGAGAGAAGGAAATCTAGTCATACCAGATGGAAACTTACACAAAAGCATTAAAACTTAAAGCTGTGGTGTTGGCATAAACATGGAAAGACACACCAACTGGAAAAAGTGGAGACATCAGAAATAGACCCAAAAGGTATGCAGAAAGTGAAGTCAGTTTTCCCAAATGGAGGGACAAAAAGGACTGATTTAATCAATTGTATTAAGGTAAAATACAACAATTTAGAAAACCAAGGTGCAGAGCTACACCTTACATAAGAATCCACAGAGGAAACACAGAGGGGTGTGCTGCCACAACTGAAAACGCAAAAACTGAAAGACTGTGAAGGAGAAAATGATGCAAGTTACATTTTGTGATATAAAAATAACTGAGTCAGAAAAATATTTGCACTGAAAATGTCAGACAAATGAAGATTTTTTTTTTATTTTTTTTTTTATTTTTTATTTTTTTTAAATTTTTTTATTAGTTGGAGGCTAATTACTTCACAACATTTCAGTGGGTTTTGTCATACATTGATATGAATCAGCCATAGATTTACACTTATTCCCCATCCCGATCCCCCCTCCCACCTCCCTCTTCACCCGACTCCTCTGGGTCTTCCCAGTGCACCAGGCCGGAGCACTTGTCTCATGCATCCCACCTGGGCTGGTGATCTGTTTCACCATAGATAGTATACATGCTGTTCTTTTGAAACATCCCACCCTCACCTTCTCCCACAGAGTTCAAAAGTCTGTTCTGTATTTCTGTGTCTCTTTTTCTGTTTTGCATATAGGGTTATCATTACCATCTTTCTAAATTCCATATATATGTGTTAGTATGCTGTAATGTTCTTTATCTTTCTGGCTTACTTCACTCTGTATAATGGGCTCCAGTTTCATCCATCTCATTAGGACTGATTCAAATGAATTCTTTTTGACAGCTGAGTAATATTCCATGGTGTATATGTACCACAGCTTCCTTATCCATTCATCTGCTGATGGGCATCTAGGTTGCTTCCATGTCCTGGCTATTATAAACAGTGCTGCGATGAACATTGGGGTGCACGTGTCTCTTTCAGATCTGGTTTCCTCAGTGTGTATGCCCAAAAGTGGGATTGCTGGGTCATATGGCAGTTCTATTTCCAGTTTTTTAAGGAATCTCCACACTGTTCTCCATAGCGGCTGTACTAGTTTGCATTCCCACCAACAGTGTAAGAGGGTTCCCTTTTCTCCACACCCTCTCCAGCATTTATTGCTTGTAGTCTTTTGGATAGCAGCCATCCTGACTGGCGTGTAATGGTACCTCATTGTGGTTTTGATTTGCATTTCTCTGATAATGAGTGATGTTGAGCACCTTTTCATGTGTTTGTTAGCCATCTGTATGTCTTCTTTGGAGAAATGTCTGTTTAGTTCTTTGGCCCATTTTTTGATTGGGTCATTTATTTTTCTGGAATTGAGCTTCAGGAGTTGCTTGTATATTTTTGAGATTAATCCTTTGTCTGTTTCTTCATTTGCTATTATTTTCTCCCAATCTGAGGGCTGTCTTTTCACCTTACTTATAGTTTCCTTTGTAGTGCAAAAGCTTTTAAGTTTCATTAGATCCCATTTGTTTAGTTTTGCTTTTATTTCCAATATTCTGGGAGGTGAGTCATAGAGGATCTTGCTGTGATTTATGTCAGAGAGTGTTTTGCCTATGTTCTCCTCTAGGAGTTTTATAGTTTCTGGTCTTACATTTAGATCTTTAATCCATTTTGAGTTTATTTTTGTGTATGGTGTTAGAAAGTGTTCTAGTTTCATTCTTTTACAAGTGGTTGACCAGTTTTCCCAGCACCACTTGTTAAAGAGGTTGTCTTTTTTCCATTGTATATCCTTGCCTCCTTTGTCAAAGATAAGGTGTCCATAGGTTCGTGGATTTATCTCTGGGCTTTCTATTCTGTTCCATTGATCTATATTTCTGTCTTTGTGCCAAATGAAGCAACAGACAAAGGATTAATCTCAAAAATATACAAGCAACTCCTGAAGCTCAATTCCAGAAAAATAAATGACCCAATCAAAAAGTGGGCCAAAGAACTAAACAGACATTTCTCCAAAGAAGACATACAGATGGCTAACAAACACATGAAAAGATGCTCAACATCACTCATTATCAGAGAAATGCAAATCAAAACCACAATGAGGTACCATTACACGCCAGTCAGGATGGCTGCTATCCAAAAGTCTACAAGCAATAAATGCTGGAGAGGGTGTGGAGAAAAGGGAACCCTCTTACACTGTTGGTGGAAATGCAAACTAGTACAGCCGCTATGGAGAACAGTGTGGAGATTCCTTAAAAAACTGGAAATAGAACTGCCATATGACCCAGCAATCCCACTTCTGGGCATACACACTGAGGAAACCACATCTGAAAGAGACACGTGCACCCCAATGTTCATCGCAGCACTGTTTATAATAGCCAGGACATGGAAGCAACCTAGATGCCCATCAGCAGACGAATGGATAAGGAAGCTGTGGTACATATACACCATGGAATATTACTCAGCTGTTAAAAAGAATTCATTTGAACCAGTTCTAATGAGATGGATGAAACTGGAGCCCATTATACAGAGTGAAGTAAGCCAGAAAGATAAAGAACATTACAGCATACTAACACATATATATGGAATTTAGAAAGATGGTAACGACAACCCTATATGCAAAACAGAAAAAGAGACGCAGATGTACAGAACAGACTTTTGGACTCTGTGGGAGAATGTGAGGGTGGGATATTTCAAAAGAATAGCATGTATATTATCTATGGTGAAACAGATCACCAGCCCAGGCGGGATGCATGAGACAAGTACTCGGGCCTGGTGCCCTGGGAAGACCCAGGGGAATCGGGTGGAGAGGGAGGTGGGAGGGGGGATCGGGATGGGGAATACATGTAACTCCATGGCTGATTCATGTCAATGTATGACAAAACCCACTGAAATGTTGTGAAGTAGTTAGCCTCCAACTAATAAAAATAAACAAAGAGAAAAAAAATGAGTTGAAAAATTATAATGTAGTTATAGCACTAGAGTTATACCAGGCTATTTAAAAAATACCAAGGAGGTATCTAACCCATCACAAGTGGTAATAACAGATACTAGCTCTGAGTTCTACAGAATTAGCAGAGTTACCAATATGGCAAGCAGCTGGTGGAAAGATGCAGAGAGCAGGCAGGAAGGTGAGAGAGAGCATGGTGAGTAGAGACGACCTTAGCAGGGTAGAAAAGGCAAAGCACTCAGGGTATGTTTAAGACCTGTTTCTACCATTATTAACTGGGTAATGCAAATCATTTCCTCATCTATACAATGCAAATAACTCCACCTACCTCACACACTGACATAAGGACTAGAGGAGACTGTGTATGTAAAGGAAGCTCTGATGTGCCTGACAAGGAGCTGGCCCTCAACAGATGAAGCGCTGTTTCAAGGATTTCAGTGTCGCCGGACCAACAGGTACAAGGCGGGATTAGACAGGAGGCACTCAGATCATAGAGGGCTTCTTTATCAGACTAAAGAGCCTGGACCTCACACCATAAATCACTGCTGCCTCTGAAGGATTTTAATCAGGAAAACAATATCGTTAGGTTTGCTTTTTAAGTGGGTCACTCTGAAAACTGACTAGAAGTTAGATTTGATGGGGTGGAGACCTACAGTAAGGAGGACACTTAGTGGGTTGCTTGAATAATTCTGGAGAGGATGCTGAAGGCTTAACATGGGAATGGAAGTGAAGGAAGTTTGGAGAAATAGTCAGCAGGTATAACAGGTAGGATTTTGTGATTATTTAAAGGTGGGAGGAAAAGGAGAGGAAAGGGAGGTGTCAACATAGCTAGCTGTCTAGAATGGGTGGTTAAGTGGATGGTGATACAGCAACTAATATGAAAAGGAGAAGCAGGTTGAAGAAGATAATGAGTAACTGAGTACCTGCATATGCCAGGCACTGCTGCGTTCTGAGGTTACCAAGATGAACAAGACAAGACCCCGCTCTGTAAAGAGCTCACTTTCTGGCAGGAAAGACATAAAAATAAAAATGAAGGAAATACAGTTTTGTTGTATACAGCCAACTATCTGGATTCTTAACAAAAACAATTACATGTCTAATTGTGATGCAAGTAAAGGAATTATTTCATGAGGAAATGATCAGACAAATCCCAATTAGGAGATATTCTGCAAGACAATCTGACTTTTCATAAGTATTAATATTGTGAAAGATTTTTTAAAAAGAGAACAAGTTCAATGTTGAAGGACACTAAAGAGGCATGAAAATTAAATGCTAGGTATGATCATTGGTTGTTGGTTGGATACTAACGACCCCCACTGCCAAGGAATAGCTAAAAGGACATTAACATAATAACTGGGAAATTTTGAGTATGAAACAAATCAAATAATACTATCATATCATTGTTAAATGTCTTAGGTATACTAATGCTATTGTGGTTTTGTAGAGGAGAGTTCTAGGTATTTGGACATAGATACTGAAGTAGTTAAATACTTAGGGTAATATGTCATGATGTCCATAACTAATTTACAAACATTTATGCTATTTAAAATATTTTTGCATTTCATATGATGATATGCATTTCATATACAGATATTATATGAATATATACATATATATTATATGAATTATATATTATATGAATATATATGTGAATATATATGTAGAGAGCACAAGTGTGAATGTGACAAAATGTTCACATCTGTAATTTTAAATTTATTTTATATTCATTTTATTAGTCTTTCTTCCTTCAACTAAAATCATCAAAAATGATAGCATATAAAAGTCCAAATCAGTAGCAAGTGTAGAAGAAATTTAAGAAGGATGACACAAAGTTGTTTAGGAAAACTCTTCTCCCAAGATTTTCTCCATGGTTTTATTTTCCTACACATGACGCTCTGTGAAAACCTTTTCTCTGCAAGAGTTCTGGCTCTGACAGTTAGGTGAGCCATATTCCAGGTTATCATGGAAACAGACACCTTTGATGTCAAAACTCTGCACAATCAGTCAGTATAATTTTGTCTTCTCCAGTGGGAAGGCTGAGGCCATAAAGAAGGATACACTCAGACATATCATTGGGATAATTTTATAACACCTATGGCAAATACCTCCTGCAGAAAAGTTAACCCATTTTCAAAGTGTCTCTCTAAAGCACTCTACAACCTGAAATCTTGTCTATTGTATTGATTTATCCTGTCTTCCATGAATTCTGGAAACAATCCTAGCAACTTCCATTTATTGAATACTCCTATGTACCAAGAACTATGGCTGGTATTGTGCATACATGATATTAATTTATCCCAAATGTATTTACTACTATGTACCAGTCTCTATTCCAGGAACTGGAGACACAGCCGTGAACAGATATAAGCCTCTGCCTCTTGGAGCAGAATACATCCCAATGATCTCATTCAACTGTCATTTATGATTTCATTTAATCTTTGCAATACACCTGAAAGGGAGTTTTGGTGAGATTTAGAACCTTGCCTAATGCTATAGCTGAATTCCAAGTCTACTCTTTCAAATTCCAAAGTACCATTTTCCTTCTATATTACCCTTATTTCCAATAATTCAGCATCATTGGAATCTGAAGAATTTGCAGCAGACGATGAGATGATTAGATAGCATCACCGACTCCATGGGCATGAATTTGAGCACACTCTGGGAGAAAGCAGAGGACAGAGGAGCCTGGCATGCTGCAGTTCATGGGGTCAGGGAAAGTTGGATGTGACTTCACGACTGAACAACAACAAATAGTTAAACAAAGAGCTGATCAAGAACAAATATAGACTTTTCATAGAAACCAAATTTAAAAAAAAATAGGATATACACAGTCTGTCTAAAACTATGCAAGGGAGTCTCGGGGACAAAGCTTGCACAGAAAAGTGTTGCAATTTCTTGTACCTAACAATGAAAATAAGTACAGAATATTCAAAATCACAATTACCCTGGGCTCCACAGGCATTGTGTCCCCTCTCTCATTATACGGTTAGGGCTGTCTCCTGCTCTGCGCTCTCTGAGCTCCCCTCACTTTGATATGCTAAGGAGCTGTGCATCAGTAGTGGGTGAACTGGGCCCAGTCAGTGATCCAGATTTAAATTTTAATTCATTAAAGAAGCATGCGGTTCTCCACAGTGAATTGAGCAAATAAAAGTATGAATTCGGAAAAAGATAAACCCCCATTTATTCCTATGGCAACTTGATCTTTGACAAAGTTGGAAAGTGTTGCAAGTGGGAGAGCTGCTTAATAACAAAAACAACAATAACCCTGGAGAATGGGAATGTGAAGTCCTAATGCCAGCAATTAGAAGTAATCACTTGTTTATTAGGCTATCATTCGAACAACATTATTTCCACTTCAACACAAACCACATTGCTCACACCTCATGAATAGGAGTCAGGCTCCAGCGTAGGGAACATGGGTGCTGCCAAGAAGGGCTTAGTTTGGGGACCTCTGGTTTTCACTACTGAGCACAACAGTTTCTGAGATACTCCAGGACTGGCTTTAGCACCATCTGCCAGAGAAGACAGGATACTTCCCAGGAAGTCTTTTACCAATCACGATTTGCTGCTTTGTCACTCACTCAGGCTGTCCGACTCTTTGCGACCCCATGGACTGTGCTCACCAGGCTCCTCTGTCCACGGGATTTCCCAGGCAAGAATACTGAGGAGAGTTATCATTTCCTTTTCCAATGGATCTTTCCTACCCAGGGATTGAATCTGTGTCCCCTTCACTGGCAGGTGGATTCTTTTCCACTGAGCCACCAGGAAAGCCCCCGCCAATCATAAGAGCAGACACTTAATTGTACGGCATAAATTTCTTTTGGGAAGTTATGGCATGCATCCTCCAGGGTGGGACTGAGAAATTAAAACTCTTTCAGCTAGCAAAGTCTCTGCTATTTACTCCCAAGCTGTCTGACAGGAAGGGCGCTACAATCACAGATAATGAATTGACGCCCCTTAAAGGCCAAGGTAAGTAGGAAGGAAGAGACATCCATTAATTCTCAAATGTATGAAATTTGGCATGAAAAGGTTTCCTCAGAGGAAAATATCAATTATATGGAAATTCTATGTGACAGTAATTCATGCTTGCAAGGGCTAGATAGTGGATACCACAGTTTACTTATAGTGTTTCAGCATAAACAAATGTATGTATTCATATAAATTCAAGTCAACAGATATTTATTAAGCATCTACTATATGCTTGGCACTATGTAGAAAATGGAGATAAGAATGGTAGGAGAGTTGTGCATCCTGTTCACATGAAGCCTATAGTTCAGAGATCAGTGCAAAGAAACAGAGGAAAACAACAGAATGGGAAAGACTAGAGAGCTCTTCAGGAAAATGAGAAATACAAAGGGAACATTTCACACAAAGATGAGCACAATAAAGGACAGAAATGGTATGGACCTACAAAAGCAGAAGATATTAAGAAGAGGTGGCAAGAATACACAGAAGAACTATACAAAAAAGATCTTCATGACCCAGATAACCATGATGTTGTGATCACTCATCTAGAGTCAAACATCCTGGAATATGAAGTCAAGTGGGCCTTAGGAAGCATCACTATGAACAAAGCTAGTGGAGGTGATGGAGTTCCAGTTGAGCTATTTCAAATCCTAAAAGATGATGCTGTGAAAGTGCTACACTCAATATGCCAGCAAATCGAACAACTCAGCAGTGGCCATAGGACTGGAAAAGGTCAGTTTTCATTCCAATCCGAAACAAACGCAATGCCGAAGAATGTTCAAACTACCGCACAATTGCACTCATCTCACATGCTAGCAAAGTAATGGTCAAAATTCTCCCAAGCTAGCATTCAATAATACGTGAACTGTGGACTTCCTGAGAAGTTGGATATAGAAAAGCAGAGGAACCAGAGATCAAATTGCCAACATCCGCTGGATCATAGAAAAAGCAAGAGAGTTTCAGAAAAACATCTACTTTTGCTTTATTGACTACACCAAAGCCTTTGACTGTGTGGATCTCAAAGAACTGTAGAAAATTCTGAAAGAGATGGGACTACCACACCACTTTACCTGCCTCCTGAGAAATCTGTATGCAGATCAAGAGGCAACAGTCAGAACTGGACATGGAACTACAGACTGGTTCCAAATAGGGAAAGGAGTATGTCAAGGCTCTATGTTGTCACCCTGCTTATTTAACTTATATGCAGAGTACATCATGCGGAATGCCAGGCTGGATGAAACACAAGCTGGAGTCAAGATTCCCAGGAGAAATATCAATAACCTCAGATACGCAGATGACACCACCCTTATGGCAGAAAGCGAAGAACTAAAGAGCCTCTTGATGAAAGTGAAAGAAAAGAGTGCAAAAGTTGGCTTAAAACTCAACATTCCGAAAAGTATGATCATGGCATCTGGCCCCATCACTTCATGGCAAGTAGATGGGGAAACAATGGAAACAGTGACAGACTTTATTTTTGGGGGCTCCCAAATCACTGCAGATGGTGACTGCAGCCATTAAATTAAAAGATGCTTGCTCCTTGGAAGAAAAGCTATGACCACCCTAGATAGAATATTAAAAAGCAGAGACATTACTTTACCAACAAAGGTCCATCTAGTCAAAGCTATGGTTTTACCAGTAGTCATGTATGGATGTCAGAATTGGACTTTAAAGAAAGCTGAGTGCTCAAGAATTGATGCTTTTGAACTGTGGTGTTGGAGAAGACTCTTGAGAGCCCCTTGGACTGCAAGGAGATCCATCCAGTCCATCCTAAAGGAGATCAGTCCTGGGTGTTCACTGGAAGGACTGATGTTGAAGCTGAAACTCCAATACTTTGGCCACCTGATGCAAAGAGCTGACTCATTGGAAAAGACCCTAATGCTGGGAAAGACTGAAGGTGGTAGGAGAAGGAGATGACAGAGGATGAGATGGTTGGATGGTATCAGAGACCAGATGGACATAAGTTTAAGTAGGCTCCGGGAGTTGGTGATGGACAGGGAGGTCTGGCGTGCTGCAGTCCACGGGGTTGCAAAGAGTCGGACATGACTGAGCGACTGAACTGAACTGGATAGTCCAGAGAGGAATACAGAATGATACATAAGCAGGCCATGTGATTAGTCTTAGAGAGGGAAAATGTAAGGTGTAATGGGAGTCCCAGGGAGGCTTCCTAACACAATGTGGAGTCCGGAAAGGCTTAGAAGAGCAAGTGACTTCTACACTAAGTCCAGAAGAAGGGGCAGGAATTGGATGACAGGGATGGGAAGAGAGTAGATCCAGCAGCAGCAACAACAGGCAAAGAGAATGTGAGATTCTGATTTAATAATAGGTCTATGTGGAAAGTGGATATTGGAACTTTTAAAGAATAGAGATTTAAATGCCAAAGGCAGGAAAGAATCTGAGCTACTCTCCACTTTCAGAGCTGATTGTGTCTTCTCAGACCATGAGCTGTTTGCAACTGGGGACTATGGCTCCTGCCTTTTGTTACAATTATTGTTGTCATTTTTCTACAACTAGCCACAGAACAAATGTTCAATAAAATATAAACAACTATTGATGAACAATAGCCATGGGGGAGAAAGGAAGGGCAATTACTACCTAGTCTGTGCTTAATATCAGTTACCAGTTGTTGAGGTTATGTTCTAAGTGCTTCTGTCTCCAGGACTTAGCACAAGATGTATCACAAGTGCTGAATAAATACATATTGAATGAATAAGTTAATCTGTATTGCAGAGATGAGGAAAATGAAGCTCAAAGTTTCTTATTTGGGGAGGTCACAAAATTGTGTGATTCAAGGCAAAGCTCCAAAAACTGATTCTATTACACCATGTTCATGAGATTTGTCCAGGTCACTCTACGGGAAATGAATCCCGTAGATATCTTGTCTTTTAGGGCCATGGGGAATGCTGACCCATTTGTCACTTCGGTGAAAACTTTATCCCCTCTGCTAGCTAATGGTACCATTCAAAAGTGTATCCTCATTACAGACACCTCTGACTCCACCTTCTCCCACTGACCCAACATCCTGTGGAGGGGAAGGTTTGTAGCACAGTTGACAGAAACAAAATCCTGGGAGTGGATTTTTTTGGTATAATAGAGGTGTGCAGAGGTGTGATGGGGAGGTGGGACCCTGGAGAGAAATGGAGGGTACTTGGAATAAAACTCAAGATGTTGATGCTGAGAGGATCATTGGGAACCTGGGCCCTTCATGTACTCATCAATAGCACAGCAAAAGAAGTAACGACCACAAGAAAAGAAAGAGGGCCAGACATACAAATTCCTGGAGGACCAGGAACCTTCTCTTTCTTTCACTTAGTTGAGCTAGAGGAGCTGTGGTTGCCTGTCTTTCCTTGTGACTTGACACGTTTATTGGTTTGGCTATTTTTAACACTTTCAGAGGCTACAGAGTATGTAGAAAGATCAATAGTAGTTGATTAAAGGTATGTTTGAAAAGACCTGCCTTAGCCTCCATGTGTTATTGCCACACCCACATAAGTATACAGAACCTTTTTCCTAGCTATACCTTAATTAACATAGCATCTATTATGGGTTTCAGAGAAGTAATATATATTTACTGACTAAAGTGTGAAGTTTCACAATCTATATTTATCAAAATTTTAGAAACAAGAAACTTGTTTATCACCCCACTTCTTACCTCTAAAATAAAATAAAACAAGGAACAGGCATTAATTTGAATTTGCCTTCCCTTTGGTGAACAGGTTTTATTGCTCTATAAACTTATTTATTAAAAAGTATAGCAAATAGTTTTATACATAAAAACCAAAGGTATCATATTGATATTATCTGTGGGTATTGAATTTGAAGTAGAGATGATCACATTACAGAATATAATCTCCAAAGATCTTTAATTTTCACTATAACCTTAAGTTTTTATGCTAAGCCTAAGCTTTGGATTTTTGTACCGTTATTTTAGAAATACAGCCTTTTTAACTATCTAAGCTCTATTTTCAAATGTTCCTCCATTTTTTTTGCAGGCCTCATACTTCAGTGCTATCTATATAAATGAACATGTTTTCTCCTTTTCTCTAAAAATGTAAATTCCCTTACATGGGCTTTACCAAAACATAACTTGCTTTCTGATTAGAACAAACCAAAAATGAAAAAACCCACACACACCTCCAATAAAATATACAACTCCCAAAAGGGAACCTAGATTTCAATCAAGAATTTGCAGAAATCATAGTGTGCTTTACTTAAAGAATATACTTTAAAGCAAAATGCTGAAAATTCTTTCCATCTTTTCCTTCTGATGTATCTTCATGTATGAATTAACTTCTTACATTTCTGCAGACTTAGCTCCTTATGGATAAGAAGGCCTCAAATTATTTTCCTTTTCCGTGCACAAGTATGGTCTTCTCCTCTGTTTTTAAATAGCTCTGTAGTGTCTTGAGAGAGCAGAGACAGGTGGTGAGGAAAGAGCTTCTCAAGGAACAAGTCTCAGCCATGGACTCTGAAGGGCCAGGCCATTGTAGACACTGCCCACTTTTGCCATGTTTAATAGTGCATCTCTGTTGTATAAGGGCATTTACAGCAAGACTGCTTGCATAAAACATTTGAACTTATGTAATAGGGGGACTAGAGCCCCACTTTAGTAAACTATGAAGTCATTTTGTGGCTTCCATTGTGAATGGGACTCTTCATTGGGATGATAAGATTTCAACAAATTTTCCTCATAATTTTTCATCTATTCATGAATTTGTATAAAAAAAGTAGCCTTGCTTTTGAGTTTTAGTTAGGTTTTTATGGGAGAAAAAACTTAGGAAAACTTTTTCCTTAACCATCTGCTATGTTACTTCAAATTTTTAATTGTCTTTTTTTAAAGATATATACTCAAAATTTCTGTTTCTCTTAAAAATGTAAATAGCTTTCTTTAGTTCCATTTGAAGCCTTTGGATGTAATTTGATTCAGAAAAAGTAAGTTTAAAAATAAAGCCTTTTTAACTATCTAAGCTGTACTTTCACCACTTAAACTACTTAAGACTAAGTTTTAATTTTTTATGTGGTTACAACCTGTATTGGTTTAGGAGTAGGTGTATGGCAAACGTTTCATTTTAAAATTTTTATTGGAATGTAGTTGCTCTAGAATGTTGTTATTTTCACTGTACAGCAAAGGGAATCAGCTGTATGGATAAATAGATCCCCTCTGTTTTAGATTTCCTGCCCATTCAGATCATCACAGAGCATGGAGGAGAGTTCCCTGAGCTATACAGTAGGTTCTTATTGGCTATCTATTTTATACATAGTATCAGTACTGTATATATATCCAAATCTCCCCATTCATCCCACCCTCACCTTTCCTCCTAGGCATTCACACATTTGTTCTCCAAGCCGGTGTCTCTATTTCTGCTTTATATATAAGATCTCCTGTACCAATTTTTTCACAGTGTATACTTTTGTTCCTGTCCTAGTACCCTTTCCATGGGAAAACATCCATTCCCACAGTCTTTAATAAATTATATTCATGTGGTTCATCTGATCTGCTCCACGGCCCACCCCTTCATATTCCAGTGATGTTCCAGGGGTTTGTAGATGACCCAGGCCTACGTACACCATTCCTGGCACAGTGAGTCACCCAAGCCAGTCAGGCCAGGCAGGAGCCTTCAGGGAAGACACACTTGGGGATCTGCAGCCCTAAGAATGATCTTGGTGCTGACACCAGACATGCTGTTGGTGTATGAAGGAGAAGAACCAGCACCCATGGCTTAATCCTACATAAATTGCATTTGTGCCACTTGTAACTCCAGAGGATCTCAGTCTATACAGAGAGAGGTCGGGGTGCTAGCACTGGTTTTATAATGAAGTGTCATAGTATATTTGACATATGCAAACTCACACAGTCCCATTCTTCTAAGAATGATAGAATGGATATGACCTTATATTAGAATATCATACAATTTTTACAAAAATTTGGCATTCAATTTTAAGGGATTATCTTGATTTAGGTTAATCTTGGAAGTAATTTCTGAGGAAATTAACTGAAGAACATCACAAAATAAAGTTAAAATCTACATGATGATATAATGTTTGTTATTTGCATTCTGAAATAGCAGCTGTTACATTTATGAATGAGATTACTGATGAGCCACCAAAAAAATTTGAATTAACCCAAGCCAGTTTGTCTTGTTTTCCTGATAAGTTATTGGCTATAACCATTTTAGTTCAATTTATTTGGGGTGAAAGATTCCCGTGTGGCTCAGCTGGTAAAGAATCTGACTGTAATGCAGGAGAACTGGGTTCAATCTCTGGGTTGGGAAGATCCCCTGGAGAAGGGAGAGGCTAGCCACTCCAGGATTCTGGCCTGGAGATTTCCATGACAGTCCATGGGGTCCCAAAGAGTTGGACACGACTGAGCGACTTTCACTTCACTTCATATCACATGCCTAACTCATTTCGGAACCACTAAGTTAAACAAAGTTTGTTGTTTTAAAACTGCAGGTCTTCTCAGAACTCTATGTTAATGTGTGTTTTAAATCTACATGAGGGAAACAGAATATTCAGCCTTTCTTAAGCTTATTTAACCATGGAACCATTTACTACTAAACATTTTCCGGAATGAGTGTTCCATAAGATACACTTTGGGAAATTCCAATCTAGGTTGTTAAATTGAGCCTGCATATAGTGCTTGCCAGTTGCTAATACATATTAAAATAACTATCCAAGTACAGAAGGGATCTCTCTTTTTATGAGCACAATAAAGGACAGAAATGGTATGGACCTACCAGAAGCAGAAGATATTAAGAAGAGGTAGCAAGACTACACAGAAGAACTATACAAAAAAGATCTTCATGACCCAGATAACCATGATGGTGTGATCACTCACCTAGAGTCTGACATCCTGGAATGCGATGTCAAGTGGACCTTAGAAAGCATCACTATGAACAAAGCTAGTGGAGGTGATGGAATTCCAGTTGAGCTATTTCAAATCTTAAAAGATGATGTTGTGAAAGTGCTGCACTCAATATGCCAGCAAATTTGGAAAACTCAGCAGTGGCCAGAGGACTGGAAAATGTCAGTTTTCATTCCAATACCAAAGAAGGGCAATGCCAAAGAATGCTCAAACTACCGCACAATTGCACTCATCTCACACGCTAGTAAAGTAATGCTCAAAATTCTCCAATCCAGGCTTCAAAAGTATGTGAACTGTGAACTTCCAGAAGTTCAAGCTGGTTTTAGAAAAGGCAGAGGAACCAGAGATCAAATTGCCAACATCCACTGGATCATCTAAAAAGCAAAAGAGTTCCAGGAAAACATCTACTTTTGCTTTATTGACTTAAACCAAAGCCTTTGACTTTGTGGATCACAACAAACTGTGGAAAATTCTTAAAGAGATGGGAATACCAGACCACTTTACCTGCCTCCTGAGAAATCTGTATGCAGATCAAGAAGCAATAGTTAGAACTAGAAAGATATGGGAATATCAGACCACCTGACCTGACTCTTGAGAAACCTATATGCAGGTCAGGAAGAAACAGTTAGAATTGGACATGGAACAACAGACTGGTTCCAAATAAGAAAAGGAGTACATCAAGGCTGTATATTGTCACCCTGCTTATTTAACTTATATGCAGAGTACATCATGAGAAATGCTGGGCTGGAAGAAGCACAAGCTGGAGTCAAGATTGCCAGGAGAAATATCAATAACCTCAGATATGCAGATGACACCAGCCTTAAGGCAGAGAATGAAGAGGAACTAAAGGGCCTCTTGATGAAAGTGAAAGAGGAGAGTGAAGAAGTTGGCTTAAAGCTCAACATTCAGAAAACTAAGATCATGGCATCTGGTCCCATCACTTCATGGGAAATAGATGGGGAGACAGTGGAAACAGTGTCAGACTTTATTTTTGGGGGCTCCAAAATCACTGCAGATGGTGATTGCAGCCATGAAATTAAAAGACACTTATTCCTTGGAAGGAAAGTTATGACCAACCTAGATAGCACATTAAAAAGCAGAGACATTACTTGGCCAACAAAGGTCCATCTAGTCAAGGCTATGGTTTTTACAGTGGTCATGTATGGATGTGAGTATTGGACTATAGAGAAAGCTGAGTGCAGAAGAATTGATGCTTTTGAACTGTGGTGTTGGAGAAAACTCTTGAGAGTCCCTTGGGCTGCAAGGAGATCCAACCAGTCCATCCTAAAGGAAATCAGTCCTGAATATTCACTGGAAGGAGTGATGCTGAAGCTGAAACTCCAATACTTTGGCCACCTGATGTGAAGAACTGACTCATTTGAAAAGAATCCTGATGCTGGGAAAGTTGAAGGCAGGAGGAAAAGGGGACGACAGAGGATGAGATGGTTGGATGGCATCAGCAATGGATTGAACATGAGTTTGAGTAGGCTCCAGGAGTTGGTGATGGACAGGGAAGCCTGGTGTGCTGTAGTCCATGGGGTCGACTAAGAAACTCAACTGCACTGATAGTGCCTGCCAGTTGCTAATACATATTAAAATAACTATCCAAGTACAGAACGGATCTCTCTTTTTATGCACTTTATACGTCACCATGCTGGAGAATCAAGAGTACAGAAATTTGAATACCAGTTCTACTTACTAACTCGTCTTTAAGCCTGTTACCTCCTAAGTTTTTAGTAAAAGTCAGATAGGGTCTTCTCTGTATCTAGGTTACCCTTCTGCATGCATATGTGCTCACTCAGTCACGTCCAACTCTTAGTGACCCTGTGGTCTGTTGCCCACCAGGGTCCTCTGTCCAAGGGATTTCCCCGTGGCAACACTGGAGTGGGTTGCCATGTTTTCCTCCAGGGCATCTTCCGACCCAGGTATTGAACCCACATCTCCTGCATTAGCAGGAGGGTTCTTAACCACAGAGCTACCTGGGAAGCCCCAGGCTATCCTTCTAGTTAACTCCTTATTCTTAAAAAAACTAGCTAAATCTTGCCACCTTCCCTAATGTCCTCTTTGCTCCTGTGTTCTGTTACATCATAGCATAGATCACACTACACCATAACTCTCTTTTTATTGATTAATTTCCCCTGTTAAATTTTGAGATACTTTAAAGCCAAAAGATGATCTGGCCATTTTTATATCTCTACAGACAAAGCACAGTGCCTGACATTGAGTAAGTTCTCCGTGAGTGGTGGTGCCAATCAGAAAGTCTTTCCTCTTAGCTGCTTATGCTTGCCAGTGGATAACTCCAACTGCTAGTTGATAGGAAAGGTTTAAATGATCAAAATACTTGATGATATCATCATCAAAATTAATTCCAGTAGTCTTCAAGAAAGGATGCTCTCACTTCTAGGGAGTGTAGCAGGGGAGGTATAATGAGATCAATGCCATGCTCAAAAGAAAATCTATTATAATTATATATGTGTATACTATAATCAAGAAAAAAACCTTTAATCTCTATGGATATAACATTCTCATCACTCATATGTGACAAGATATTGCAAAAGGTATCCAAGGTATTTTTAGGCAAGAGATGAAGTCCTAGCATACACAGGTATAAAAATAGTTTTAAAAGACCTAATTCATTCCTTGTTTTTAAACATACTGCAATTTTTTAAGTTAAATTTTAATTTCTGTTACCAGGCTTAAACTAAATAAATGTTACAAAGTAGAAAAATGACTTTTAAAAATTTCCTTGCAAGCAAACCACAGTTTGAAGATAAAGCAAAAAGGCAAATTGCATAAGCACAAATGAACTCTAAGCAGAAAGAAAGTGAAAGTGAAGTCGCTCAGTCGTGTCCAACTCTTTGTGATCCCATGGACTGTAGCCTACCAGGCTCCTCCATCATGGGATTTTCCAGGCAAGAGTACTGGAGTGGGTTGCCATTTTCTTCTCCAGGGATTCCTAACCCAGGGATTGAATGTGGATTTCCTGCTTTGCAGGCAGATGCTTTACTTTCTGAGACACCGGAATTGACTTTCCTCCAATTTCTAGTATAAACTTTAGGCCGATTTAAAAGGTAAACACAGTAACGATCTAATTAGGGGGAAAAAAATCTCATAAAATTCCAAGTTGATCAAGAAATTCTGAAACATGAACTTAATTCTTATAATAGATTAGCTGAGATTAGTAGATGATGGGATAAAGACATTGCAATTTCTAAGACATTGGTAATATAGATTACCCAACAAATCTAGTCTACTATTTAGCACCTTATTTTTTAGGTGTGTAGTAATTGTATACATACTACTAGTCATTATATATTGAAATAAAGCATATTATTATATGAGATGTATTATTTATATATTTCTTAAGTGCTAGGGGAAAATGGGATGGTGCGGGATATGAAAGGGATTCTGTCTCATTGTGAGTAATCTTTAGGCCAGTGCTTTGTCTACTCTTTTCAGAGGCACAGGCTCGATGACTCCAGATATTTAAGTGCAGAAACAGAGAGAAAAAAAATAAGTCAAGACTGAAAAAGAAGCAGGAGATGGTACAACTTCAGACTGAGATCTGAAGCTGATACACCTTATCCAATTTTCATGGAAAGCATCCTCCTCAGCATTGATCTGTGCTGCCCAGAAGAGTGCGGACTACCTTCTGATTGCTTCCTTTTTTCCTCCTAGAACACTTAACTGAGGAATCTCTATTTTCCACTTAAGAGCCAAACAACCATCAATATCTATTTAGTTCTAGCACTGTATTTCCTAAGATATGTATGAAAGTATAATTTCTAAAGGTACCTCTTTAGAATAACAGCTTTGCCAACATATAATTCACATTTAAAACAAACCATGTACATAAAATGTACCATTCAATGGTTTTCAGTATATCCATAGAGTAGTGTAACCATGACCACATTTTCAACAATTCTCTGAAAAGTCTTGCACTCATTAGCAGTCATTCCTCTTCACTTTTCCCACCTGCAGCCCTAGGCAAACATGAATCTACTTTCTGTCTCTGTAGATTTACCTATTCTGGACATAGTACACACCTAATGTATTTTTAGTACTATGTTTACTCCTTATTCTGCAAAATTCTACCCAAGTTCAGAAGGATGTAACTTTGCTCTGACATTCTCTTGCCCCGACAGAAAGAAATTACAGACCTACGACAGGAAGCCCTCAGTGTCCAGCTAGTTTCTGGAACAATCCAGAGTTGAAGAATATAGCTAGTAACAATTCATAATTGTTTGCGTGTATGGGAATGGAGGAAATCAATAAAATATCTGTTTTTGTTTTCAAATAAAATATTTAATAAAATATCAAATAAATATTAATAAAATATCCTATTTTTGTTTTTAAGCCTTACACATGATTATAAACAATCCCTTTGGAACATTTTTCTGGAATTTTTTTTAAGTTGTATCAGCTAGTGTTTTACATAATATTATATGCCAGGCACTATGCTTGATTTTTAAAACAATCCAGAAAGTAGGTCAGTATTATTATTCCCATTTTAAAGATAAGGAAATTGAGCCTCACAGAAGTAAAGTGAGCTGCCCCAATTGTGTGTGTATATATAGATACACAGGTTATTCATGGAAGAAACAATTCAGGTCTTTACTCTCCATCATGTGTACTTTTCATCACGTTACATTTTCTACCCTCAGACAACCAGTCCTTCTGATAAAAAGAATTTGTGCAAGAACTAAGTTGATAGAAGCAATTTATACTTCTCCAAGATTATTTTTTAAATAATCTTGATTATTTAAATCTATGATTTAAGTTCACCTATGATTACAGTTCAGACAATTCTCTATGCAACAGAAATGCTTCACTATAATTAATAATATGGGATTGAGGCTATAGAATCAGGTTAAAAAAAAATCCCTTTTGCTGGTTTGCTGGTTCCCCCAGTGGCCCCACATACAGAAGAGCTTAGACATTTGAGCTCTATTATCTACCATTCTCATCATTCGCACCTCAATACACAATTCTCTCTCCTGGTTATTAAATCCCAGTGAAGCTTGTTGCAAAATAAAAAAATAAGGGAAAATAATGTGTAGTCATTTTACACAGCCTGGAGTTAGAAATTCAGCACGGGGGGAAGGGAGAAATGAGGGGGAAAGAACTGGCTGATTACAAGGTCAGCCCCCGTTAGCAGCCACAGTGACCTAACAGTATCAGAGAAACGTCTGATCGCCTTACCAATCATTGTGGGCTCTTGCTGTGTTTAATACAGTGTGTTCCAAGTAGACTGCTGCTCTTCCAGCTTCTAAGTGCCTTTGGCTTAAAGACACTGACATTTCCGGGAGGTATACACATTTAACCTGGGGCAGGAATCATCTTCTGCAGCAAACAGGGCTGCCTCTATGCAGATGGGGTGTCCAGAGCCCACTGGTACAAGACCTCTGTGAGCGGAGACGGGCCAAGCCAGGCAAGACTGCGTGGATGGATCAGCCGGGCTTGTCTTGGTACAGTAATCTAATAAACTCAAACTGTGCGCAACACCGCTGGTGCTGAGAAACCTGTTTGTTCATAGTAACAGGAGGTTCTCCAATAAGGGTGGTGAGAAATTCAAGGGTCCTGTCTGCTGGTAATATCCGGGGCACTACCTCATCCACTTAATTAACCCCCAGAGAACTGGCCAAGAAACTGCTCTGATTACAAAATAATGGGTCCGTCAGGCACAATTAGTACCGGAGTGAAACATGGCATTTTGCATGTGAAAACGATTGAAGTAAACAATCCCAGGCCCTGAAAGGGGCTCGCTTTCTAATTAACCCTTAGAGGGCTCATCTGTTTGCCGAACAAAACCCAACCCCAAGCCTTTGCCAACTGGCATGATGAAGAAATGATTTTTGCATCAAATCTTGCTAGGCAAGGCACTGGCAAGTGGAAATGACTAATCCCTGAAGACTTACACCATGGAATACTTGGAAAACACACAGGGTACAATGAACTTGTTAAAGAGAGGATATATTATGGAGAATGAGTCCTAGAAAGAATCTTGGAAAAACCCAAATTCTTAGAAGAACATCCTCCTTGCCCTTGTTATTTGAGGACAAGACATGTTTTCTTCTGACAGCTCCACAGAATTTAGTATAAGACCCTCCACACAGGATGTATAAAGCCTAACTCGTGCGTGTGATAAAACTGTTGATTTTTTTTGACTCTACATTAAAAAAAAATTAACCAACCATTGTCTCAAGATGAATCTTAATAAGCACATTTTTATTCTATATTCTGATGAGAGTTGTATTTTTTTTTTCATCACTCTTTTGCCAGTCCTTAGAGCAATGCTCGATATTAAAGCAAGTGTTTCCAAAAAAATGCTCGTTGTATAAATGTGTGAATGACCTAAAAAGAGGCTACTGTGAATAACGGGGTGGAGGAGTTGGGCAGCAATTATCCAAAAGCACGTATTTAAGCAGTGCCTGGTAAAAAAAAGGGCAAATCGTTACATACACTATATTGTGTTGGGTTATCATCTTTAATTGTGTGTGTATATATAGATAGATATGATATCCATATTAACTTTTCAAAGTATATAATTTCTAAACATCTAAGAGAGTCAGATTCAGGATATTGTTTACTGAAATAAGCAAACCTCCTCTGTTAGTCCTCAGATTTTACGTCTTCCTGGGATAGAGGAGAGCATGTGCTAGATTCAACATAGTATGATGGTAAAAGGTGACACCTTTGGAGCCATAGGCCCTGATTTTGACAGTTTACTTTGCCAAAATTTGTCTATGTAGATTTTAAAACTATTTAAGCTTCCTAAAGTATAGTTTCCTCACCTATAACAAAAAGGGGATAACGCTACCTGCTTTTATTCACGGACAGAGGAGCCTGGAGAGCTACTGTCCATGGGGTTGCAGAAGAGTCAGACTTAACTGAGCGACTAATACGTTTCAAAGGGCTCAAACATTGTTAATGATGATGATGATAATAATAGAGCTTTGATTCTGATGAGAAAATTATGGCAGTACCTTATAAATGACACACAGCAACATTCAGTTGTTCATAGATATAAGAAAGAACTTTGATGGAGTGTTATATATGCACACACATATGCACACACACATGCAGATAATATTCTCAATATAAATCTAGACAACAAACCAACAATAAAATCAAAGAGGTTCCCTTATGACCCCTGCTATGTCCAAAATAGCATATCAGAGAGATGTGGCTTGTACAAAGGTACTACAGTCTGATTCATGCAAAGGCCCTGTAAATCTTCAGTGGGGCAGAATCAGCATCCTGTTCTCTCTTTTACTTTATCTTTAAGCTAAGAAACCTACTGACTTGGGGATACTGAAGAGAGTCTGGATTTTTTCCCCCAAGATTTTGCTTGTCAGATCAGCTGGCATGTATCATAGTCTCTGAATTTTTGTGGTCAGTAACAGAGAACAAAGCTTGGGAATTATCAGTGGTTGCTTATGTTTCACTGGGTCAAAGGAGTACTCAGATCCTGGTTTGCATTTGTGTGTGTGGCATGACTATTTAAGGGGCTTCTCTGATGGCTCTGTGTTAAAGAATCCACCTGCCAATGCAGGAGATGTGGGTTTGATCCCTGGTTCAGGAAGATCCCCTGGAGGAAGATATGGCAACACACTCCAGTATTCTTGCCATGTCCAATTCCATGGACAGAGAAGCCTAGCATGGCGGGCACCAAGAGTCAGTCATGACTGAGTGACTAATAACCCATGCATGACTAAATCTATGTTCAGGAGTGACACCATGGCAATCCCAATAAGAGGTCATGAGCTCATGCTTAGAGGAACAGCTGCTCAGCCAAGCTCCTTGTGGTCCTGAAATTGTATCATGACCTCAGCCCCTTTGGGGCTTCCTAGGCGGAAACCTTAGCTAGGAGAATAGGAATACTCCTGAGGATAGAGCCACGTCTCTTTCCATATGAGGTTCAAAATCCTGGGCTTAGTCTTTCTTTATTAAACTGCCATTGAATGATAAGATTTAGAGGGAAGAAATGTATTTCTCTCCAGAATAAAATTATCTTCTGTTCTTCCTTCAAGGCTGACTTAACAAGATCTTTAAAAAATAGAATGGGTCTTAAAGAAACCCATCTGGCTTCTGAATGCCAAATTTGCTCTAAATTCCTGGGAGTCAGGCTAGGCTGTCAATATAATCTGAGCCATAATGTGTTATTCATGTTTCTCTGAGGTCATCAATGTCTTTGCTTGCTATTCTTACCATTCTTCAGGATAATGGTGCTTAGTGAAGCAATTTCTTTCTAACTCCTATCATATGCCTAGTTACAGGCTATATTCAAAAGGCTATTGTAAAGTTCTACACCACGTTATTATCCTTCCTCCAGAGGTTTAAATATACAACTCAGACCTCTCCACCCATCTTGTCACTTATTTAATAACTAATATCTGCAGATATGGACTATGACCTCAGTCATCTTATTTTATGCCAGCACTCAGTTTTAAAATATTCAGGATCATACACTTAAAAAATATATTTACAAGCATAAAATATTTTCACATACCAGGCCATTTAAAAATATTTGTGAAAAATTAAATATCAGCAACTGCCAATCAGATATCTAGGGATGCACTGTTAAATTGCACCATGAAAAAATAATTTACTGGTAAGAATACTGCACATTGGCCAAAACTTAAAGGTACTAGAAAATTCCACAAAAATCTCAGGTGTTACCTTTACTGGATTGAATGTAACACTAAGGACAATGAGGTCTCATTGACAAAAAAAAGTATTTGTTTGAAAACAAGAGTGCTCAGATTTTTGCCCTTTCTTGGAAAAAGTTGCAAATCTGGAGTTACTGAATGGGTGTTGGGAATCCAGTCATGCCATCAACAAGCCAGTGACCCTGGAAAATTCACTTTGCCTTAAGGGGCCACTTTCTTCCTACAAAACATGGCTCCCAGGGTTCTTGTGTGGATCCAAACCTTAATATTCTCAATAAATTCCAGGATGCTAAGAATTCCTAGATTATAAGCAAATCTTGGGTAAAAAGCTTAATTTTGAGAAGCAAAGGATGTGGCACAAACCATGAGTCTTTAATGACATCATAGTATTACCAGCATCTCTCATTTCATGGGCAATTGATAGTTTAAAAGTCATTTATTAATGCATAAACTTCTTTGATCATTTCAACAATGCTAGGAGGTAGATACGCTGGACTTTCAAATCTCCATTTTACATGCAACAAAGGATCAGAGAGTTAAGGTGACACCTACTGAGACCTCTATCTCTTAACACGTGGGTTAATTCTCTCCCTTATGTCCTGAACTTAGGAGTAAGGCTGGTCTCAGGCAAGATACTCAGCAAAGTTTCAGAACAGCACTTTTAAGCATCAAGTAATTCTCTGGAATGACTGAAGACTTTGTCTCCTCTAGAGTGCCTTTATTTACCTCTTGATTGAATTGCCAAATTGTTCAAACTTTATAGAATCCTATTTTTTCTTATCATTCATTGATTCATTCATTCACACATGTATGTCAGGCTGCCATGACAAAATACTTTAGACTGGGAGTCTTAAACAATAGAAATTTATCACAGTTTTGGAAGCTAGGAAGTCAAAGATTGAAATACCAGCAAAACAGATTTCAATCTGAGCCCCTTTTCTTGGCTTGCAGGTGGCTGTCATCTTGCTGTGTGTTCACATCTTTGTGCCCACAGGAGCGTGAGGTGAGGTGGTGGTGCTCTTCTCACAAGGGACTAATCACACCTGTAAGGCTTCACCCTCAAGACCTCATCTAAACCTAATTATCTCCCAAAGACCCCATCTCCAAATACCATCACACTGGGGGTTAGGGCTTTAACATATGAATTTTGTAGGGACACAAACCTTTAGTCTATATAGTGCATGTATTCATTCATTCGCTCATTCATTACAAGGTTAGTTATAACAACTTTTATTCATTCAGTGGTGAGGATAAAATGCTATTTTCCATATACATCATAATATTGATCTTCAAAAGCATTTCTATAATATATTAAACAAAAATTGTATTTCTATCTTCCATATTAGGAAGCCAAGTCTCAGAGAGAGAAAGTTAACTTTTCAGCTTGGTTTTAAATCCAGGAATTTTGAGTGTAAATCTAATTCTCCATATATAACATAGCAAGGTAATGTGAAAGATACAAAAGCATTCATTCATACAAAATATTTATAGAAAGTCTTCTATTTTCCCACTACAGTTCCTGGGGATACCCAGTGAATAAAACACACAGAATCATACTGTTCTTTTAAGCGTATATCTAGAACTTTTATCCCCAGAATAATGCAGTTTGAAAGTACATGTGCACAAAAACCTACAGCATAGGGAAGCAGGAGGTAGAGAGCCATGTGAGCAGTGAAGGTAGGAAGATGCTACAGAATTTCAAAGCTCTAAAGAGCAGTTTCCTGCAGGAAAATCTCAGAAAATTGATCCACAGAATGGGAAGCTGATGAAGTGAAGTTTGGAGGACAAGTGGATAAAGATGTAAGTGAGTAGGAAAAAGAGAACAGAGGGTCCACTAGACTATCAATTCCCTGAGGAAAGGGGTTTTCTCCCTTATATTAAGGGTCTAAGATAGTTACTGGCATTTAGAAAGTGCTAAATAATTGATTAAATTAGTAAAGGAGAGCTGCAATAGAATATGAGTGGCACCCTGAAGGAGAGAAGATAAAGCTCAAGGTGTGTCTATAGGAGCTTCCATAGAAAGAAAAGATTGGCTGCCTTTAACCTAAAATCACAGAGAATATATACTTATTCACTTCACTTGAAAATAATATAATGTGGGAATTTGTATCTCTACTTGACAGATAAGGAAATTAAGGCTCAAAGATACTGTATACCTCACCCAAAATCAACTAATAAATGAATGATGAAAAATTAATATATATATTACATATCCACATCCATATGATTCTAAAGCTTCAGTTCCTACTGTTTCCTCTGGGAAGAAATATAAATGTAGATGTAAATATAGATATAAAAATATATTTAGGAATTGCTATCCCAGAGGGAAAACAAAAAGAGTCAAAGACAGATCATGTCATAAAATGATGATATGATTTGCTGACAAAGGTCCATATAGTCAAAGCTACAGTTTTTTCCAGTAGTCATGTACAAATGTAACAGTTGGCCCATAAAGAAGGTTGAGCACCAAAGACTTGATGCTTTCGAATTGTGCTTGGAGAATATTCTTGAGAGCACCTTGGACAGCAAGGGGATCAAATCAGTCAATCCTGAAGGAAATCAACCCTGAATATTTGTTGGAAGGACTGATACTGTAGCTCCAATACTTTGGCCACCTGATGTAAAGAGCTGACTCACTGGATAAGCTCTTGATGCTGGGAAAGACTCAAGGCAAAAGAAGAAGGGGGCGGCAGAGGATGAGATGGTTAGATAGCATCCCTGACTCAATGGACATGAATTTGAGCAAACTCTGGGAAAGAGTGGAGGACAGAGGGGCCTGGCATGCCACAGTCCAAGGGGTTGCAAAGAGTTGGACATGACTTAGTGACTGAACAACAACATATGACTTTGAATCATTTTGCACTCAAAGTCTTTGTATCCTATCATAAGCTGTGTAAGCCCTCATGAAATGTGCACATAACAGTCAAGATAAAGCACAGATTTTGCTGGAACAAGAAATGCCCATCCTGGACTTCCCTGGTAGTCCAGTGGCTAACAATCTGCCTGCCAATACAGGGGACACGGATTTCATCCCTGGTCCAGGAAGATTCCATAAGCCATGGGGCCCTGCAACTATTGAGCCCACGTGCTGCAACTACTGAAGCCTGCATGCTCTAGGGCGCATGCTCCACAACCAGGGAAACCACAATGAGAAGCCCACGCATCGCAACTAGAGAGTAGCCTTTCCTCACCACCACCATAGAAAAGCCATGCCAAGCAACGAAGACCCAGTGCAGCCAGTAAATAATAAAATGTAAAAAAGAAATGCCCACCCTATCCTCATCACCCTCCTACATGTAAGTGCTTACTTACAAATATCCTCTCTTCCATCCACCAGCACAAAGCATCATTTATTTAAGTGAGTAATAAAGATTGCCAAATTCTTCTATTTTCCTGCTCTTGTGGTTTCTTGGAGGGTGACTAGTTTATTATTTGCATACTAACACCGTGGTTGATGTCTGGCACACACTGTGGACAGAGACTGGACCCTGTACCTTCTCTATTCTGCATTCTGAGAACCATCTTCCCTAAGAAAACACAGCTGTAGGCACACCTCCCAACCTTCTTCTTTGGAGCGATTCCAAAGAGATGGTCATGCAGGAGAATATTAAGCAGCGATTGCACCTCTTGGCTTCAGAACATTTCCCATCTCTGAGTTCCAACAGATAAATAAAAACCTTCAAAATCTCAACCACATAGCTTACTTTATGTAGTGACTGCTTGGTAAAGAAATGCATCTTGACAACACAAAGTAATACTTCACTAGGCTACACCATCAGGCCAAAAGGTTTAGTGCAATTTCTTTGCACGGGAGAATCATATAGGCCTTCCCAGCAGGGCTTCAAAATATTCCACTTTCTGATTTGAGCTTTTAAACAATAACCACTTGGTAAATGAAGCGGAAACTCTCCCTCTAGATTGTTTGTTGCTGCTGTTGGTTTTTAATTGCTAGGAAGTGAGGCAGGAACAGAGTAAATATTGTTTTGTTCATTTCATCTGTAACTTCACCAGTACAGACACCCTGGGGTTTTGCTCAGATATTACTGCTGAGGGGCCAGGAGCTGCTCTGCTGTTTAAATATCCGAGGCTAGTTCACTTACAGACCAGAAAGGGCAGGGACTGAGACCTACCAGGACCCACGGGCCTCTGACAACACAAGATGCCATCTGGGATTTCCTGGCTGTCTCCGGTGGTTCAGACCAGTCTTCACTCTCCAGTGACCATGGACTGGTTGGGAATTTACTTAACCTCCCTTGGTCTTTGGTTGGACTTCTTAGTTCATGTCTACATCCTGATTCATGATATCTTCCCTACACACCTGGGCCTGAGCTTGTTGGATCTGGATCTCAGCAGATCCCAGTTCTAATTCTCCTTCGGACCAGCCACTCAGCTTCTCAGTAGTTTCTACCAGTATTTGAAGGAGTGGAATGCATATGAAGTAAAACTCCTTAAAATCAAAGGCCACCCCTTAAGCTAGTTAGCTGCATGCATGCACAGTCGTGTCCTACTCTGCGACCCCATGGACTATAGCCTGACAGGCTCCTCTGTCCATGGGATTTCCCAGGCAAGAATACTGGAGTGGGTTGCCATTTCCTCCTGCAGGGATCTTCGTGACCCAGGATCTTCGAACCTGTGTCCCTTGCATCTCCTATTTTGGTAGGCAGATTCTTTACCATGGGCTTTCCTGGTGGCGCAGCTGGTAAAGAATCCTCCTGCAATGTGGGAGACCCGGGTTTGATCCCTGGGTTGGGAAGATGCCCTGGAGAAGGGAACAGCTACCCACTCCAGTATTCTGGCCTGGAGAATTCCATGGACTGTAGAGTGCATGGGCTCGCAAAGAGTCGGACACCACTGAGTGCATTTCACTTTCACTTCTTTAACACTGGCACCAGCTGGGAAGCTGGGCCACCTCAAAGACATGACTTCATTTCTCCCAGTCAGTTTGTCTATTTAATGAGAATGGGAATAACTGGCCTGCCCCAGCCATGTTGCAGGGATTCTATAAATTGATAATGTGAAAGAGCTTCATAAAATATAAAGTGCTCTTTCCACAGTTAAAACACAACAAAAAAAATTTTTTTTCGGTTTGTTCTCTGCTGCCCTCTCCTGGTTCCTAGTTTCGATCACTAAGATTTAACTGGGGCGGGGCAGGTGGGGGGGGGGGGAATTAACCCTTTACATTTTGATATCATCAGTGACTAGATCAGTGACAGGAAGGGTTCTTTTTTTTAATACACCCTGTTTATATATATATATATATATATATATATAAATGTATGTTACACACATTGGTTATGGTTTTCCTAAAATCTATTCACATTTACAGTGCAACTCCTTTGAATTATTGAATATTTTCAACTCAGATTTACCTGTTTTTCAAATCAGTCTCATTTTCTATGCTATCAAGATCATTTTTTGAAGGAGATTTTTCTTAAAAGCTTCACAACTTTTTCTAAGATTTTCTTCTAAAATATCAGCATATCTATTTTTACAATTTCTGAAGCTGGGTTTTCTTAACTGTATCAGATTATTTCAATGGCAGAAAGGACAAGAAGGACTCATTCTTTCCTTAAATGATTTATTAACAGAAACAAAGGAGTTCTATTGTGTATCACACCACCAGGATAACAAAGTTTATAATCAGGCAATGACAAGTGCATCACAAGTGCTGCCAAGCTGACAACAGTTGAAAAAGGTGTCATCTATTACAAGATCTACCTTGATTTTAGAGAAGACAAAATGTGAAAATTTATGGATGTCTCATCTTTTTAATCCTTTATTATCCATGATCCTTGCAGTGGTGGTGTAAAACCATCCAATTGGTTTTGCAATGAATTCAGGATATGTGGAGATTTTAGCATGCCCAACATTCACTGGCATGTCATGCCAGAATCCTCTATTCCACTGACCTTTATTTGGTCATCTACCATATGTCAGATAATTAACACCTATGCCCTGCAGTTATGCCCTTGGAAGACAGTTTTAGCTTTTCAGAAACCACAGCTTGTAATGAGTGCTCCTGTCCCGTGGAGAGGGCATTCAAGTTACAGACCAGACTGGAACATAGAAACTGACTGCAGGACTACTCCTAGAATAGCCTGTTGATCCAAGCTTCTCAATTTAGAGATGAAGAAACTGAGAAAATAGTACCTTACTCAAGGTCAGGCACGTTCACTAAACAATGACTGGGCTTCCCAGGTGAGGCTAGTGGTAAAGAATCTAACTGCCAACGCAGGAGACATAAGACACGGGTTTGATCCCTGGGTCAGGAAGATCCCCTGCAAGAGGGCTTGGCAACCCTCTCCAGTATCCTTGCCTGGAGAATCCTATGGACAGAGGAGCCTGGTGGGCTACAGTACATAGGGTTGCAAAGAGTCGGACACAACTGAAGCAACTTAGCAAAAATAATGATAGTTGTATGTGCTAATGGAGAAGGCAATGGCACCCCACTCCAGTACTCTTGCCTGGAAAATCCCATGGATGGAGGAGCCTGGTAGGCTGCAGTCCATGGGGTCGCAAAGAGTCAGACATGACTGAGCGACTTCACTTTCACTTTTCACTTTCACGCATTGGAGAAGGAAATGGCAACCCACTCTAGTGTTCTTGCCTGGAGAATCCCAGGGATGGGGGAGCCTGGTAGGCTGCAGTCCATGGGGTCGAACAGAGTCGGACACGACTGAGTGACTTCACTTTCACTTTTCACTTTTCATGCATTGGAGAAGGAAATGGCAACCCACTCCAGTGATCTTGCCTGGAGAATCCCAGGGACGGCGGAGCCTGGTGGGCTGCTGTCTGTGGGGTCACACAGAGTCGGACACGACTGAAGTGACTTAGCAGCAGCAGTATGTACTATATGTTAGAGGTTTTGTGTTTTTTTTTGGTCCTGGAATGATTTAGGAACCCATATTAGTGGAAAAGATGAACACTACTGATTTTAACAAATTTAACTAAAAGAAGATTTCTAATGAATTTACTTTATTTTGGTGGCTTTATTTTATATACGGATAAGTGATAGGGTACAATATGAGTAATTTAACCTCTTGAAAAATTCTTCTAAATTATGTAATTTTATTTTTTAATTATAGAAAAATTTATACTTAAGAAATTATATCTATAATGTATTATGTATAAAAGCCATGAAAAGTGCTAAAAGAACACCCACATTAAGAAATAGGATATTTCACTTATCCTTGAAGCCTCTTAAGGGCCTGTTCTCCTCTCTTCCCCTAATAAGTCATCAGCATTCAGAACTTTTATCATTCCCTGGCCATTTCTTCATAGCTGTTATACATATGTATGTATCCTGAAATGCTGTTTAATTTTACATATTTTTAAATGTTATATGAGGGGTATTGAAGCATATGTATTATTCTCAAAACAATTTTTTTTCTGTTCAACATTATGTTGATGAGATTCATGCTGATAAAATGAGCTGTTTTATTCATTTCACTGCTGTTTAGTTAACACTGAACCAGATTTTTTCTATTCACTCTCCTATTGATGGACATTTGCTGGTTCCAGTTCTTAGTATTGTAATCAATGCTGTACATTTATTCTGCTGTACGCATGGAGAACTCTTTCTAGCTTAAATACATAGGAAAATAATTTCTGGGTCACTGAATGCCCACATCAGCAACCTTATTGGATAATTTATACATATACCAGAAACATATGAAAAATCTTTCTCCACTGCTCATCAAGATCTGTTATCCTCCTTTAAAATTTTTTTCAATTTTGTGTGTCTAACAGTAGTTCATTGTGGCATTAATCTGCATTTTCTTGGTTAAAAATGAGACAATATCCTTCAATGTTTTTATTGGAATGTTCTGTTTTCTCTTCTGTGAAATACTTGTTTATTCTTTTGCCTTTAAGTGTTTTTCTTTTATTAATTTGAAAAAGTTCTTTATGTATCATAGAAATTAATTCCTTTTTGGTTTTACATATTATAAATATCTTCTATCATTCTGTGGCTACTCATTTTTTATATATCTTTTGATAAATAGTTTATCATTCTAAGATAGTCAAATATAAGTTTTCTTTAATGATTTCTGATTTTTGTATCATGTGTTAGTTTGAGGAAAATACCTAAGTTTTTTTTTTCCCCCCATAGAAATAAAATAATTGCTCTAGTAATATTGCCTGAATAACTAATCTTTTGCCTAGTGGTCTGCAATACTATGTCTGTCATATTATTCCATGACCTGTTTGCATATTCACTCACCTGTGTGTCATTTCTTAAATACTATTGTTTCTAATCAATTTTTGATATTTAGTACTCCAACTAATCCTGTATTTTCTTCTTCATGAATTAACTTTCACTGATCCTTTGTTCTTCTATAGACCTTTACAACTGTATTAGGGTTTACTTGGAAATGAATTTGATCAGATTTTTTTCTCATTCCATTTTTTCCTTCTAATGGTTTTTTATTCATTAATTTCATTCTGTTAATTGACCCTATTAAAGTGTGAATATGAATAAAGTGAAAGTGCAAGTGTTAGTCTTTCAGTCATGTCTGACTCTTTGTGACCCCACGGACTGTAGCACTCCAGGCTCTTTTGTCCATGGAATTCTCCAGGCAAGAATACTGAGTGGGTAGCCATTCCCTTCTCGAGGGGATCTTCCCGATCCAGGGATAGAACCTGGGCTTCCCACATTGCAGGCTGTGTCTGTCTGAGCCACAGGGAAGCCTGAGGATACTTAAAGTCTAATATTAATCAGTGTTTTTACCTCCTCTCAAATAGTAAAAAGATCTTGCTGCTGCTAAGTCGCGTCAGTCGTGTCCGACTCTGTGCAACCCCATAGACAGCAGCCCACCAGGCTCCGCTGTCCCTGGGATTCTTCAGGCAAGAATACTGGAGTGGGTTGCCATTTCCTTCTCCAATGCATGAAAGTGAAAAGTGAAAGGGAAGTCACTCAGTCATGTCCAACTCAGCGATCCCATGGATTGCAGCCTACCAGGCTCCTCCGTCCATGGGATTTTCCAGGCAAGAGTACTGGAGTAGGTTGTCATTGCCTTCTCTGATTTTAGAGTACTTTAAATTCCTAACCCTCTCCTGGATTACATTAAATTGCTTTTCAATAGTTTACCTTAAACTTTTTTAAAAATTGCAGCACTATTTACAATAGCTAGACTGTGGAAGCAACCTAGATGTCCATTGACAGATGAATGGATAAAAAACTTGTGGTACATATACACAATGGAATATTACTCAGCCATAAAAAGGAATGCATTTGAGTCAGTTCTGATAAGGGGGATGAACCTAGAACCTATTATACATAGTGAAGTGCGTCAGAAAGAGAAAGATAAATATCGTATTCTAATGCACATATACGGAGTCTAGAAAAATGGTTCTGAAAAATTTATTTACATGGCAGCAGTGGAGAAACAGACATGGAGAATAGACTCATGGACATGGGGAGAGGGCAGGAGAGGGTGAGATGTATGGAAAGAGTGACATGGAAGCTTACATTACCATATGTAAAATAGATAGCCAATGGGAATTTGCTGTATGGCTCAGAAAACTCAAACAGGAGCTTTGTATCAACTTCTAGGGGTGGGATGGGGAGGGAGATTCAAAAGGCAGGGGATATATATATATATATATATATATATATATATATATACATATATATATATACACCACGAATCAGCCATAGGTATATATTCATGTTGAGGTTTGACAGGAAAAAAAACAAAATTCTGTAAAGCAATTATCCTTCAATAAAAAAAAAAAATTTAAAAAAGTTATTTTTAGTTCTGGAAATATACCATTACTATGTTCATTTTTTCAAAGGATATCTACTTAAATCTACCAACACACATGTCATTTTATTTGCTCATTTTCCTTTTTTCATCTCAGATTTTACTCTGATATCTTTCTGAAATACATACTCCAAAGAAATATATTTTTTGGAAGCATGTATCTCTTGTTGGCAAACTTTAATTTTTAAAATTTTCTATAATTGAATTAATTTTATTCTGGTTCTTGAAAAGACAGTTCCATTGGGTTTAAAATTTTAGATTGACAGTTCTCTTTTGTATCCATTAAGGATTCATTCCACAATCATCATCTGGATTTCACAACTTCTGCTGAAAATTTACCTGTAAAAACCCATTGCAGATGCTTTATGAACCAAGTTTTCTCTCTGGTTGCTTTTGAGGGCTAAACAAAGGAGTCCCTCCTTGAAATTCTAAACTCTGCTCTCTCATTTTGATCTTCAACAAAAGACACTGAAGTTATGCAGTAAAGTTGGAAATAGGAGTTATTCAGTGACCATGACAAGTAGGAACACTTTTCAGTAACATTTTTCACATGACTGAATAAAGTGTGACTGCACAGCTCAGAGGGTTTTATCTCATAACAGAACTATAATGAGTCACTCTAAGACAAAATCACTTGCTGATGTAGACATATTACCAGAAAAGTCTGAAATTAACATGAGCCCTGACAGTCAGTGGAACACTAAGATGGATTCCCTCTAACTGGTATAGACTTACTACTCATTTGTAGAGTAAATGAAGGACTATTCAGCTTAAATACTTCAACGTGTTCTATAAGAAAAAACAGTTAAGTTAAAATAGAGAGATGGAGTGCATTGAGTATGACTGATTTCTGAAAATTATGTACAAAATATGTTTTTATCTGCTCAAATGAACTTTAATAAAATATATTCATTTTTTAATACTATCTTATAGTAAAGAATGGGCTTCCCTCATATCTCAGTTGGTAAAGAATCTGCCTGCAGTGCAGGAGACCCGGGTTCGATTTCTGGGTTGGGAGGATTCCCTGGAGAAGGAAATGGCAGCCCACTCCAGTATTCATGCCTGGAGAACCCCTGTGGACAGAGGAGCCTGGCAGGCTACAGCCCATGGGGTCTCAAGAGTCAGACACGACTGAGCGACTAAACCACCACCACCATAGTAAAGGATAGGTGTTAGACAGCTGAAGAATTTGTCTATAAGTTATATATTTTTCAAATTTTACTTGCTATATCTATTCACTCATGGATTTACTCATTCACTTAAAAATACTAAGGTCTTCTGTGTTCTGGGAATCCACGTTGCTGTTCAGTTAAATGAATCAAAGCCATCCCCTTATTTTTTCACAGAAAGAGCAAACAGAAACCTCTTAGACTATGTTGGAATCACAACATAAGGAAGCTATTTAAGCACCACTGAGGAAAAACAGTTCCATTAAAATGCCAGCTAAATTGAGTAAATGAGTTATAAAAACTAATAACTTAAACTCACTCCAGTGCTACCCAGATATTTTTTACAAGGCTTTGCTATATTCTTTGACTTAATTTCCAGAAGAAAGGAAGGAAAGAAAGAAGGGAGGGAGGTAGGAAGGGAGATATCTTAAGAAAATGAAGAAAGGATCCTCAATCTGATGATAAACTCAGTTTCAAATTTCAGGTACTTCCCTTTGTCAAGTCAATTTATTCTACTATTTTTTTGAAAGAACAGGCCTAATTTGATTATGATTAAGCCTAAACTTTAGAGAATGAAGTAACTGTAATTCATGTCACATATACCATTATAGTTAAGTGGTGGTTAAAAGTATTCTTCAGAACTTAAAGCATAACAAATTAAAAAACAAATACGGTTCCTGTCTATGCTGGTGAAATGTTGACAGAGGAAAACTTAACTTCTTTATTTCTACTTTGGGTCCGTCATCTGTACCAATGAGAAAGATGGTCAGGCTGGTAAGAGAGGGCCACGCCTTAGTGTGAAATTATGGAAACTCAATCAAGGTGAGATAATTGTCAAGAAGTGTGTGTCTCCTTCCCAGGTGGAATTGAGGTTAGACTGCAACATTGCTGACAGCAATATTTGAGAAATATGTAGAGAATCGGTACTAAAGGACTGAATGGGACAGTATCTTGATTTCCAAAAAAACTTAGTAAACTTCTCAATATGATTTTAAAATAGACTAAAAAAAGAATTTTGTGAGTAATTAGAAATGGAAAATGGCAATCATGGGAGCTGACAAATATTATCCAATAAATTATAACTGACCTAGCTAGATTTGGAGGTAAAAATCTCTAAATGCTTCTACTAGTGACATCTTATAGATACATGGGGAACATACTTCAGTCAGAGAGTTTGTTTTAAAGGGGACAGAATAAAGATGAAAATATAGTTCAACACTTGGTGGATACATAAAGAACAGTAGTCAAAACATGTTGTAATATCTAAAAGGAGGGAAATCCCTGGTGAAATGGTAAAGCCCTTCAGGTCCTTGTCTGATGAACATTTTTAGTAAGGCCTGGGTTAAGAAATATTAGTTAAATTTGCAAGTAACAAGAAACTGGAAAGAATACTAATATCTTTTATGGCAGAATAAAAAAAAAAAAAGCACCCTGAACAGACTGGAAAGATGAAATTAAATACAGATAATTGGGAAGTGTAACACTTGAATATAAGCATGACTTAGTAAAATTTATCAACTTAGAAGGTGAAAACACCAAAGTTTTTGAAGCGTGCATTCAATACAAGAATGTGACGATAAAATTCAATTCTACTGTCTGCATCAAAAAGACCCCAAAAAGGACTCTGTCAGAACAAGTTAAACTCTTCAAAGTCTTTGTCAGGTATTTCTTTTTATTTCAGGTTTCCTATACTCTTCCTGTCAGTTGCTCTAAAAGCACAAATAATGCTGTTATGGATTATACTACTTTATGTTTTAAAACTTCTCCCCACCCCCACACTTTTTTGTTTGGTTCAGTGCACACTAAAGCAGCATAAAAATTTTCCAAAGCTCCTCTGCTCCACCTAATTTCACATGTCTACTTGTTAATACTTACACCCTTTTTTATCAAGAATAAATGTCAACTCCTGGAGGCTGGATTTTCTCAAGTTTCTTTCTAAGTCCCTTTCTTTTCTCTATAAACATCTGCTGCCCAGATAATTCTGGTCAGTTTTAAATGGCATTCTCATGATCACGATACCCATAATTACACCTCCATCTCTGACCTCTTCATTGATCTTCAGATTCACATATCCTGAATCATTGACATCTTCACTTGAATGTCACATTGAACATAACACAGCTCCAAACACATCATGTGATCTTTCCTTCTCTTCTGTTTGGCTGTCGGGGTATACATCTCCTGGATAGCATCATCCTCCACCCAACTGCGCACCCAGTTACCACCTTTGATGTATCATCTTGTCCTTCCAACCTGCTCATCATCAAGCCTGTCAGCTCTACCTCCAAAGTAATTTATGATAGCAATCAATTCTGTTCATCTTCACTGAAATGCCATAGTCTAACATAAAATCTCCCCTTATATCCAAAACCTTCTATGTGTCTCTCCAATTCCATTTACGCCTCCCTTAGAAACGTCCCCAAAGTGTAGCCAAGGCTATCTTTCAAAGCACACATCAGATCTTCTTATAGCCCTGTTTGAAATCATCTAACAAGTTTTTATTGCAATGAAAAGACTATCTCAATTTCTGTCAAGGCATATGAGCCCCTACACGATCTGGCCTGGTGGGCTGTTGTCAGCTGCTTTTTCTCTCACTTCATCAGAATCAAACCACACTAGACCTGCTTCCGTTCTTAGAACACTGCAGACTTATTCCTGCTTTAGACTGTTCCCTTTGCCTGGACTTCTCTGCTTCAAGGTTTTTAAGTGGATGTTTTCTTCTTGTTTTTTGAACTGGATAATTCTTGCTCATGGAGGCTGTTCTGGACATTGTAGGATGTTTAACAGCATCTTTGGTCTCTGCCCATCAGCTTCAACCACACATTTCCAGTTGTGGAAACCAAAACTGGCCCAGAAGGGAGGAGAGACAAATTATCTCTAATAGAGCTACACACTGTAAAGGAGGGTTTTTTTTTTTTTTTTTTTTTGAAGTTGGTATTTTATTTACATCTAGCTAATACACAAAATTATTTGGAAGAAATCACTTCTTATGATGGACCATTGCAAAATCCTCAAAAATAAAAGAAAAAAAAACATATCTGAATTTTAGAGTTGGTAACGGCTTTTATGATGGCATGTAATGGGAATGTTAGTTCAGGCTCAACTGTAACAAACACTCAGAACTTAAGAAGGGTATTTTATTCAATGACAATTTATGGTCATTTCAAATACAAAGCTCAGAGAGGTTCTGAATAGAGAATATATAGAATACATAGACGGAGACAGCTGTTTTGATCCTCATCTCTGCTACTTGCTAGCCACGTGACGTTAGGTGAATCTGCTTAATGGACTTGAACATAAGTTTCCTTCTCTGTACAATGGGAAATATCATCCCTTTCTTTTAGAAGTATTGTAAAGATTACATGAAGTAATGCATGAAAATGACCTGGCTGAGTATATTGCACAGAACACATTCTCTTTGAATGGTGGCAATTTTCCCCCCCAAAGTAAGTGCACTTTCCCGCCATACGAAAGTAGCAAATATAAATGTGTACACTGGTACAGAATCAATATGCTTTGAAAACACAGAGGGGATGTCTTTATCATTCCCATACAAATAGAATTTGACAGGAGTCAAGTATCACTGAAGGTACTGCTTGCTGATTACACATTGGACTTCATCATAGACACCTTCTTAATTAGATCTGATCTTTATGCTTGACATGTGCTATAACACTTTCAAATTCTGATTTAATAATTTCATTTTGTTGAGGTATGTCTTTCTGCAAGAAGTAAGTGGGGATGTTCCTATGTCACCTTGGCTTTTGAAGCACATCAAAAGTGAATAAAATAGAAAATCATCTTCTGATTAAGGCTATCATCTTCAATTGCTGATTTTGAAAGACTTCATCTCCCATTGACAGCAGAATATCATGCCACATGCACACAAGTACAATAACCAATTCACACCCAAATAGTACAAAACCTTCAATGTGATTAGGAAGTGTCAGATTAAAAACAACAACAACAACAACACAGAAATTGCTGTTGATCGTCTGATTTAAGATCAAGCCTTAGTGGTTCAGCACAAAAATAAGTCACATCTTAACAAAAGTTCTCTTTTCTTACAGTTAATGGATATGCCTTCCAGCTATAAAACATGGGCATAACATTTGGGCAGGGCTTTCCAAAGAAACATTTTGAAAATGTCAGGAGATAAGTGGCAAATAATAGAGATTTGAAAGCTTTAAAATGGGCAGTCAAAGCCTGTGTTTTTTAGGTTTATTATTTAATTTCTTTTCTAGCCTCCTTGTCATAGTAGGGAACACTCCGGTTAAGAAAAGGAAAAGTTCTCACTCTCTCGCCTCTCACCTCCACTCTCTCACTCCTTCCCTCCCTCCCTCCCTGGATCTCTTCCTCTCACTATGAATTTTTCTGACTCTTAGTGCTAAGTCGCTTCAATCAAGTCTGACTCTTTGAGACCCTATGGACTGTAGCCCGCCAGGCTCCTCTGTCCATGGGATTCTCCAGGCAAGAATCCTGGAGGGGGTTGCCATGCCCTCCTCCAGGGGATCTTCCTGACCAGGGATCGAACTTGTGTCTCTTGTGCCTTCTGCATTGGCAGGCAGGTTTCCTCTTTGTATGATCGTCCTAGTCCTACCATCTCATCATTCTTCAGCCAGGAAAATCAGAGAGAGAATTCTAGATGCCCTTTTAGCAACTGTGCAAACTTATATGGCCTCAGTTAGTGGACTCCAAGTTTCCCTGTGGGCTCACCACAGTAACTTAATTTCTCACTTATCGTCCCCACCTCCAGGTATACTGTGTGTTCCAAAAGCACCTTGTGGTTGCCTTGTCTTGATCCTGACCCATAATATCAATATTGTAACTTCACCCTTCCATGTCTGCTTCCCCACTCATTTGGCTATTTCCCCATTCAGTCCGTGGGGTCGCAAAGAGTTGCACACGACTGAGCGACTTCACTTTCACTTTCTGAGTGACTTCCCTAGTGGTCCTGAGGTTAGGAGTCTGACTGCTAGCGCAGGGGACATGGGTTCGATTCCTGGTCCGGGAGGATCCCACATGCCTTTGAACACCTGGGCTCATGCATCACAACTACTGTGTGCTACAGCTACGGAAACCCACACAACTAGAGACATCCACTGTAACAAAAGAAGCCACTACAATGAAGAGCCGGAGTACCGCAATGAAGAGTATCCTTCAACCCGCTGGCTCTCAGCAACTAGAGAAAGTCCACGATAGGAACGAAGACCCAGTGCAGTCAACAACAACAACAACAAAAATAATAATAAAAGAGAGAGAGAGAGAGAGAAAAAAAAAAAGAGAGAGCAACAAAAGAGAGTAAAAAAAATAGAGAAAAAAGCACGCCTCTCAGGTTTCAGCGCCCATCTTTACGGTAGGATTATACTTGCATGTTTTTCTAACCATCATGTCTGTAAGCAAGATTCTCTGACAGGGCATGTTTTGGTGAGCACAAGGACCTCCCTATGGGTAAGAAGTCTGAGAACCAGTATTAGTACTTGCTCGAACATAGCCCTATGGGGCTTTATAATCCCTGGCTTGACCTCGGTCCCCTTTTGGTTCCATAGACCATGTTTGGATGCTTTGAGTGATCAGTGCTCTCATATGGCTGAGCCACTGGTTGGTGGTTAAAACATACTTCTAGAAGATGTTTCCATTCTGTTTATGAAAAGACTCTCTTCCAGAGTGGTCAGATTTCAAGAAAAAATGTCATTTCTTCCTCATACTTGACTACTACAGTCTGTTTATTACTGAATTGACATTAGTGTTATACCATACCATTATAAAATTTCCTTTGCATCATGAACGAAAAGCCTGAAATTACACTTCCCTTCTTTATAGAGTTCCAGGTTAGTGTTGGCCTCTGAAGATAAAATATAAAGTAACATATATGAAATGTCAGGCACAATGCCTCACATGGAGTAATAACCAATCTGAGGTCTTTTTCTCTCTCAGTGTTGGATACTACTGTCACATTAAAAGCATACATACCAAATGTAATGAATGTATGACCTTGAGAAGGACATCAGACTTTTTTTTTTAATCCATAGTGATCACTTTTTTTTGAGAAGTATTAACTATAATAATGGCAAAGCATGGAATTGAAAGTGAGGAAGTGAATAAAGCACTGTTAAGATGACACATGTGTTGGGAAATTCATATAATATGAATAATTGTACTCAGTGTCACATCAAGATTAGGATCCAGTTTTTAATTAACTAATCAAGATTATGCTGTCATTTTTACTCCATTGTGTCTATCTTCCTAGACCTTCTTGGATCTTAGAGCATAATCTGATGAAATATTAATTAAAAGAGAATTGGTGCATTCTGAAAGGAGAGGGTGGGAAGAAAGAGGGTGTGGCTATACACACAGACCCCATAGCATACTGACTTAAGTGATTTTTTGTTACAGTCTGGTTTGGGCTACATTTTTTTCTAAAAGAGACAACCTTTGTTAACACCAGAATCATTCTAGTTCAACACTTTGTTTTCTCTGTCTTTTCAAAAAATTTAGAAGGATCAATCACCTCACATCTATTATATACCTTCAAGTGCTGAACACTCACCAAATAACTTAAGGCAGGAGGATAGACTAGAAATAAAATGTTTATAATATGCAAATAGGCTTCCCTGGTGGTTCAGCAGTATAGAATCTGCCTGCCAATACAGGAGATATAGGTTAGATCCCTGGGTCAGGGAAGATTCCCTGGAGAAATGGCAACCCATTTCTGTATTCTTGCCTGGGAAATCCCATGGACAGAGGATCCTGGCAGGCTACATGGGGCCCTACATGGGGTTGCAAATGAGTCAGACTCAACTTTGCAACTGAACAACTACAATAAGCAAACAGGCTATCTCTCCATTTCAACAAACTAACGACATAGATGTCAGTCACACATGCTGAAGTGAAGGAAGGAAATGATCAGTTAACAGACAGGTAATATGTGCCAAGTTCTCATCAATATTATTTAATTCCTCAACCTAACCAATAGATTTTATTAAAAACATGTGAGGTAGACGTTCTTATTCCTATTGAACACACGAGGAAACTAAGGCTCTTTTTGCTCAATGTTACACAGTAATAGATGAAAGACATGAAATCTAAACCTCCCAATGCTAAATTATGTTTCTACTATGGTGTTTGACCTCAAAAAAAAAAAATTGAAACTCTTGGTTAGTTGTGTAATGCCGAAGAATTGCCTTGCACATTATAGATGCTTTGTTTAGGACTGCTGGGCATTGTTGAGGTCTCTGAGTCAGAGTCTGGATATATAATTCCCTTTAGAATGAAGAAAGTCAGGGGTTAGGATGGATTTCAAATAGCTGTGAGTCTGTGGGGGATGAAGATATGAAAGCATTTTTTGCAGGAGCTGGTACACTGGCATTGACTCAAGGTTGTAGCTACCAATTGGCTGTAGTATCAGACATTCTGTTACTATTTTATACACAATATCTCATTTAATCTTCAAACTAGCCCTTGTGCTAGGAAGTATTATTAATAATTCTTATAGATGAGGACCTAGAGACTTAGAACATTCAGATAACAACTTAGGTCACCCAGGGTCCAGCTGAACCTGAATTTCATGCTCATGAACATTGTACTAGAGTTTAAAATTAACATTATACTATATTCTACAATATATGTTGCTTACCAAAACTTTGATTGCATTGAGATGTAAATGTCATACCCTAGAAGTCTTGTTTTATCTGGAGCTCCCAGACCATGAGAACAATAGAAGTGTACCTTCTAACTGACCCATCCTGGGTATCTTCAAAACCTTTGCGATACACAAGAAGGGAGGAGGTATGCCTTTGACATATCAGTCTCAAACAGCATCTTTTCTGAGGGAATCTGAGGAACTAGAGCTGTTGCAGTCTGGCTTTAATAAGCCAGCAGAGTTAGAAAATAATTTAGCTCTGATGAAATACATTTCTGATGTATCAAAAACAAGACAAGAAATTGTACTGGGTCAGAAATGGGGAAGCAAGATCGTCCAATGTGAATGATCTCTGTATTTCTGGACCCAGTGCTGGTCAGTTTCAGACTCAGAGGTAACATTGAAACAGAGTAGCCCTGTGTCATTTCAACTCTCCCAGCAAAAGGGGCATGGCAAGAAGGATGGATATCTTGCTACCTCATGTGATTTATCAGGATGGCAGGGATCCATTTAGGACAGATAAAGTCCCCAGTATGGAAATAGGAATCCCCTAGAACAGCATTTGGACAACAGGAAAAGAGAGATGAAGTAAGGAGCACCTAGCAAATGTGTCACCAGGCAGCAGGAAACTTAGAAAACGGGATGTGTTTATAAGTAAAATGATGTAACTGAGCAGGACCTCACAGGGCTTTGATGAGGAAGCGGGAGGTCTTTCCCTGAATCCTCTCTTTAGCTCCTCTCTGAAGTGTCTAGATGATAGTTTTTGATGCACATGTCCTGAGCTGTTTTGCAGAGGTGTAAACCCCCTACCAAATGGAAGAACTACTTGATGACCATGAGCACATAGCCCCAGGCCTCCTGGAGCCCCAGACTGATAACGTTAACCCCTGTGACACTGCCCTGCTACTTCACCATCAGCCAAGCCGAGAACCGTGAACAAGCTGATCATAGACCCTGTGACCACCCTCCATCATCTGGCTTTTAAAAGTGCTTTGCCAGAATCCTCAGGGAGCTCCAGGCTTTTAGGACATGAGCCACCCATCTCCTTGCATGGCTCTGCAATAGACCTTTCTCTCCTCCAAACTCCAACGTTTCAGTTTGGCCTCACTGTGTGTCAGACACACGAACTTGTCCAAAATGAGGCTTCTCTCTCTGCACTGAGACGAGAAAATCTCTAAGACAAATTAGTAAGTGAAACAAGTTTAAAAAATGCACATGTGCAGTGCATTCAGATTTATATTAAAATAAGAGATGTAAACAGCTGTATAAAATATTTGCTTTTCCTTATATGTACTATATACATGCTATATGCACAGGACAGCTCTGAAGGGATATGTCCTATTTACATCTGGACAAGGGGCTGGTGGAGAGCAGTGTCGGGGGAACTTGCTTTTCACTAAAACCACTTTATGTCCCACAACAAGCACATACTACCTTATCTGAAAATAAATATTTTAATAATAAAAGAAAACATCTACATGTTTAAGTGAACAGATGTTTCTTAGCCAAAAAAACAAACAAAAAAACAAACACCCTGGAGAAATGCTACATTATTTTCAGGATGAAAAGATGATGCTGGTTTAGATTCAAAAAAGAGGATAAAACTTAGAAACTAGAAAGAGAAGCATCCTGCATTCTACTGCTTCACTCAAAGCCATGTGTCCTGAATTACAATCTTTACAAGACAGGCAGCCAATATAACTAACTTGAAAATTCAGCTTTGCCTTCTCAAACACCTCCATCACTTTACCTCATTTGAATCAAAGAATAGATTTATGGACATTCGTATACGTGCAAGTTGAGCTTGATTAGGTCCCCAAATCATTTCTCCAGCCTAATAAAAAGTAAAGAGACTTTAAAGCTACTTCAGATATACTTTATCTTGAAGTTAACAACTCTGGATTTATATATGTCCAAAGTGAGCTTGATGATAATTAAAAAAAAAAACCCACAAATAGGATCATGCACAGTACAGCCAGGCCTGAATGTTGGGAGAGTGAAGACTCAAGTCCAACCTTAGCCACATGCTTCTGAGACTTCTGTGGCATCACTATATTCAGTCTTCACATCACCTACCTCCAGGTCATCATCTTACTGAAGTTTCCTTCAGTACAGGAAAAATTTAAATAGCAAGTGTGCTAAATTGATTGCAAAAATGGCTCCAATTCTTTCTCTCCCTGTATCCATAATCTTTGTGATATGACTTTTAAGTGAAAAAGAAAGTCACTCAGTTGTGTCCAACTCTTTGCAACCTCATGGACTATACAGTCCACGGAATTCTCCAGGCCAGAATACTGGAGTGGGTAGCCTATCCCTTCTACAGTGGATCTTCCTGACCCAGGAATCAAGCCAGGGTCTCCTGCATTGCAGGCAGATTCTTTACCAACTGAGCTATCAGGGAAGCCCACAACTTTTAATTTCCTCTCATTAAAAGTCTACTTTCCCCCTATTCACAATAGCTAGGATGTGGAAGCAACCTAAATATCCATCAACAGAGGAATGGATAAAGAAAATGTGATGTGTGTATACACACACAGAGAGACACAATGGAATGTTACTTAGCCATAAAGAATAACAAAAATGGGTCATTTGTAGAGATATGGATGGACATAGAGACTTTCATACAGAGTGAAGTCAGAAAGAGAAAAACAAATACTGTATATTTATGCATATCTGCTAAGATATATAGATTAACTGAGGCCAGGCTAGGTCATCAGAACTGCCCATGGGCTTATAAATAATAATAGCCAGTTGTTGTTTTAAATCATTCAGCTGTGAATTCACTGTGAATTCATGTTATATAGCATTATTGTGACAAGGCATAAATTATACAGTAAGGAAACAAGGCAGTTAAAAGTTTTTTGTGTTGTACTAGCATTTGTTCTACTTACCACTTTTATGAATATTTCTATTCAAGAAAAATAGCATTTCTAAGCAGAATTATAAATGGAATGGGGCTTCTTAGGTGGCTCCAGTGGAAAAGAAACTACTTGCCAATGTGGGAGACATAAGAGATGCAGGTTCGGTCCCTGGGTTGTGAAGATCTCCAGGAGGAGGGCATGGCAATCCACTCCAGTGTTCTTGCCTGGAGAAGCCCATGGACAGAGGAGCCTGGTGGGCTACAGTCCACGGGGTTGTAAAGAGTTAGACATGACTGAAGCGACTTAGCATACACATAGCATACATGTAAGTGGAATACATTTAGGAGAAGACTATTTTTCTCTTGGGTTCCCTAAGTTTGAAAGATTACCTGTCAATTAAAGTCAGATTCTCCTATTCTCTAAATATTCCATCTTGGTCCTCTCTGGTGATCTTGTTCCTGGAATGACTATGGAATATACGTCCCTATATGTAAAGTCCAGCACTCAGACACAGGAAGAGCCAAGAGGATCCAATATACATCTGTGTCCCTTCCCCCCACCTATTCCTAGGCCTTTGTCAGTGGCTTTGAGCCAAGTACACAGAGGGCCTTTAAGAGGGCCTCCACATACCTCCTGAGACAATCACATGTGAAAGGGCATCTTATCGGTTCATGTTCCAGATCTGTGATGTTTAGCTGTAAATACCCATGGGAGGAGCCCTTTGGTTGCAGCCGTCCCAGTGGCGTACAGGCTATCCAGACATCTGCAAGCCAGAGCTTAACCAACATTCTATGTTGGCTCTAGAAAAGAACTAATCATCTTGTCTGCTCAGCAAAGAATCATTTCATGACTTGCGGGATACCAGCCTACCACATTAATAAATAGTCTGTAGAAGATTTTCTTTTAAATATATATACAGTTGGCCTTTGAACAACCCAGTTTGAACCACAGTAGGTCCACTTACACATGGATTTTTTTCAATAGTAAATACTATTATACTACATGATCTGTGGTTAGTTGAATCAGGGATGTGGGTGAAGCAGGGATATGGGTGCTGACTATAAGTTACACACAGATTTACAACTGTCAGAGGGTCAGCACCCTACCATCCTCTCCCTACAACCTTGCTCAAGGGTCAAATGTATGTAAAATGATTTAGTATAATTAAGGGTTAAATAAAAGCAGCAGAAATGACCCCTGAAGTTCAGACATATTCTAGCAAATATTGCACCTGCTTCTAGACTTCACATTTAGACCCTAGCTGAAACTTCTATGCCCTACAGATTCTGACTCTCATTGTCAAGCTACTATGAGGATGGTTAGCTGCAAACTTTATCTTTACAAATGCCATAGTAATCAGTATTCCATCTGGTTTTGGCCATAGGACTGGACAAGGTCAGTGTTCATTCCAATCCCAAAGAAGGGCAATGCCAAAGAATGTTTAAACTACTGTACAATTGCACTTATTTCACACATTAGTAAAGGTATGCTCAAAATCCTTCCAGCCAGGCCTCAGCAGTATGTAAGCTAAGGACTTCCAACTATACAACTGGATTTAGAAAAGGCAGCAGGACTACAGTGGATCACATTGTCAATATTCATTGGATCATTGAGAAAGCAAGGGAATTCCAGAAAAACATCTACTTCTGCTTCATTGACTATGCTAAATCCTTTGACTGTGTGGGATCACAACAAACTGTGGAAAATTCTGAAAGAGATGAGAGTACCAGACCACCTTTCTTGTCTCCTGAGAAACCTGTATGTGGGTCAAGAAGTAACAGTAGAACTGGACATGGAACAATTGACTGATTCAAAACTGGGAAAGGAGCATGACAAGGCTGTGTATTGGCACCCGAGTTATTTAACTTTTATGCAGAGTACATCATGTGAAATATGAGGTTGGATGAATCAAGCTGGACTCAATAAACCCTGAATATTCATTGGAAGGACTGATACTGAAGCTGAAGCTCCCAGACTTTGGCCACCTGATGCAAAGAGCTGACTTACTGGAAAAGACCCTGATGCTGAGAAAGAATGAAAGCAAAAGGAGAAGGGGGTGGCAGAGGATGAGATAGTTAGAGAGCATCATCGACTCAATGGACATGAGTTTGAGCAAACTTCAGGAGATAGTGGAGGACAGATGTAACCGGCATGCTGCAGTCCATAGGGTCACAAAGAGTCAGACATGCCTGAGCAACTGAGCAACAACAAAACTGGTTCTGGCTTCCTGTCCCCACTCTCCACCTTGCGATCCATGGATGCAGTTCTGGCACCTCTCATGTCTAAGTGCTCTGGGTATTGATAAACAGTGTGCAGCATGGTAATGGCCATACCAATAATACCCTTAGTATGCAATTAAGATCAAATCTGAAAAAAAAAAAAATGAAAGGCAGTTTTGACTAAGACCAAGCAGCTTCTTCTCTTACTTGTGTGAGGAATAATAAGGATGTCACATCCTTTAATGATAGTGAACATTTTATAACAGAGGGTAATAAGAATAGTTAGTTTATTGAGCCTTTGCCATGCACCAGACATGGGCCTAAGTGTTTTATCCACTCTTAATTTGTATCACAATTTTATGAGACAAGTGCTATCGCCATTTCCATTTTATGGAGGGGTAAGTGGTGCCAAGAGAGGCTAAGTAACTTGTCCAGGGTCACAGAGGTAGTGAATGATAGCAGTAAGATTTAAAACTGGAGTAGTTAGACCTCCAAGCACTTGCTCTTCATCTCTCGGCTAGTTACCCTGGCTGCAGTGTGCAGCGGGGCTGGGGCTCTGCCTTTCTGTGAATTCTGAGATGAATTCGAAGACTCTGCTGCCTAAGAGACAGGCACATAAGAGGCAATTTATACAGTACATTTTCTTCCAGAATGAAAGGACTCATTTCCTCGTCACAGTGCTGCAGACACCTCTGTGGAAAAAAATCCCTGGTCATTACCAGGAGCATTAGTGGCAATCTCTGACAAGAAGCAAAGGTTTCTTTGTTCTGATAATGACAGAGATGGGCTTTTGGGTGAGGCGGACTATGACATTGCAACGTAGCTTGCTTTCAGCATACCAAGATCTTAGGGTCACTGTGATACTTAAAAGAAGTTATTCACGAACTGTATTTACTGCAGTAATTATCACATAGTAAGTACTCATTAAACATCCATTTTCTTCAACTATCACTTTTGCCAAAACTTGTAATATTTTTCCAATTAAATATTAATGTCAATCACATTATGACACTTTTCAACACTGTAGAAACCCTTTTGTTCCTGGAAAATAGCATGTTAAAAGCCCCAGCTTCTAGGCTGAAAATGCAGTATATGTTGCTAGCCTAAATAATTGCTTTCCATTAGACCATCATTTTTACACTCTCAACCCAGGAGCATTAGTGTTGGCAGACTGGGCCAGGAGAGAAAGCAAGGGCTACCGACCACATCCTGGGAAGATCTAGAAATGAGTGCCTTTCCCAGAAGCTAGACATTTTTTATTTGACTATCTACAACCATGCGTAACTTGGAAGATCCAGACAGAGGCACTTTTTAGGAGCTTGTAATACAGATACATGCTTGAAGAAGAAAATTCTGTTCTGTCACTTGCCACATTTATTGAAAATTCTGAATTCTCTAATGTATTTTGGATCTGGTACCCAGCAGAGGACCTGGTATACCATAGATACTCAATAAGTAGATTTGAACTAGGATTTCTTAGAAAATATCAACTGGCTCTGTGTTATATAATTAGTCTGAAATATCTCTTCAGAACTACAATTATTTTCCAAAAATTTGGTATAATGGATGTGACCCACTTAGGGAAGAAAATGGCTGAGAGATACATAAATTGACTACCAATGGAGGAAGAGTAACTTAATTTTTAAAAGTACCTAGATAAGATGCTGAAGACAATGTGAGCTAAACGTTGCCAACTGAATACTTCTCTGCTACTGCTCACATTTTAATAAGCTATAAGAAGTAATAGGAAGTAATGTGTCTATATCTTTCTAAGAACCCTCCCCCACCTCCACCACCCAGAATCTCCCACAGTATTTTCAGTATATGTCAGAGCTTACGCTATATGAAAGATATCTTGACCATATCCTCTCAGCTGTTGAGAAGTGGAGCATTTCCCGCCAGGTCAGTAAACAAGGAAATCATAGCATTAGTCATTCTGGCCCTCCAAATGTGAATTTCTGAGCCCTAAGGGCACCCAGGAAGGAGAATAATACCTGTGGCCTGGCAGCCTTGAGGCTGTAGCCACTCCCTGTGTTGAACACTGAGTAACTCAGGATGTGAAAAACACAGGATACTTACCCGGGTAGCTGAGATGCATGTGACAGGAATGATTTCAGCGAGCCCAGTCTCTTGCATCTTCCCATACAGAGAAAAGTGCTAAATTCCTTAACTTGGGGTATCTGGTTTTAATTCACAAAAATATTTTTGATGTTCAGACTGCCTCCCCTTTATTTCAAACTTTTATATAACCTGACTCCTTCCCACCCCACATCCCCCCAGCCCCTGCCACCTCCTTGGACCAGTTCTCTCAGGGTTACTTAAGATGCTGTCTCCTGTGCTTGAAGTCCTAAAAATTCCCACTGAATGAAACAGAACTCTCAGCTTTTAGGTTGTGACTGTTTTTTTTAGGTCCACATTGCATTTTGCATGATGGAGCAACAAAGAGAGAAAAGGGGGAAAAACAAAGCTTTCATTTTATTTATACATTTTAGACTAGGAAAATCTGTTCTAAAAATATGATTCCATGTATCTAATTACCTAAGGGAAGGGACTTATGTGTACTAAAGGTGAATATTAATATATTTTTCCATTAGGCACCCTAATATATTTGATAAGTGACATATTTAAAACAGTGCTTAGTTTTCAAGTCTTTCATTAACATTTCAGTTGAAACAATCCTGAAAAATAGGACTCCCCTGTACCACACCTGTTCTCCCATTCTATTAGGCTCTCAAAGTTCATTGTGAAGTTCATAGTACAGTACAGTAGTAGAAGTCCTTCCACTTAAATTAAGGTTGTTTGCAAGCATAATGTGCCCTAAGTGGTCTCTTAGTAGGAATAGGAGATAGGACATAGGTGGAAACTAGTTGCATAAAATCCATTTCGGAAGTAATTAGAAGGTAATCAGACATATCTAAACCAATAACATGATATTTTAAAAATTTAATAACACTCTAATTAGAATTTTACAATGAAAAGTTTAGCATTTACACTATGTCTGAACTCTAGAAATTTCCCATTCATATTTTTGGAAGAAATTAAATATCCTATTTATCCTAGAAGACATAATAATACTTTCCCTGTACCTACAAAACCCTTGAAAACAAATATACATACATTAGCATAAGAATCCATACAACCTCCAGCAGAGCCCCACAATCACTGAAATCTTCCACTGTCTTCACGACTCAGTTAGCACAATGGGGAGGATCTGCTCCCTGCTAGCTACCAAAGTAGGTTTAAAACTCAGGGGAGCTGCCTGGAAGGTGCTGAGATATGCTGCACATTGAGTTTAAGGAATATCTACAAACAGGCTTTGGTCAATTTTTCATTTGTTCTAAAAATGTATTTTTAAAAGTCCATTATGTTCCACACTTCTTTGTCACTGTTTTCTTAAATTTGCCCCCACTGGTTTGGCGTGCACTTTGCCAGATTCTGTCAACCCTGCATGGTGCCCTTGTGTTGGATTATATAAACTTCTTAGCACCCAGCCTTTCCTGATACACTGTAATTATATCCTTAGAGCATGGGTCCTTTTTTTCCTCTGTGTGCTTAATGTCCTCCTGTAATTTTGGTATTTTTATCTGGGGAACTGTGAAACAGAGCAAGACCCTGTAGGTTCCTCTTGGGTACAAATCCTTCCTATGTCCCATATTTCTTGTTTTCAGGAAATAGGCTTAATTTAGCCTCCTTGAACTTCCCTCAGTATCAAAGAGCATATTCAAATAGTTACTTATCAGGGAAGGGATGGAATGCAGAAACAAAGGAGGAACAGTCAAGAAACAATAGTGCAGCTCTGGGACAGAGCCCTCAATGAGTACACATAACAAAATACCTCTGAGTTCTGAGCCAGACACCTTGGAGTGCAAAGTTAAGTGGGCCTTAGGAAGCATCACTATGAACAAAGCTAGTGGAGTTGATGGAATTCCAGCTGAGTTATTTCAAATCTAAAAGATGATGCTATTAAAGTGCTGCACTCAATATGCCAGCAAATTTGGAAAACTCAGCAGTGGCCATAGGACTGGAAAAGGTCAGTTTTAATTCCAATACTGAAGAAGGGCAATGCCAAAGAATGTTCAAACTACCGCACAATTACACTCATTTCACATGTGAGCAAAGTAATGCTCAAAATTCTCCAAGCCAGACTTCAAAAGTATGTGAACTGTGAACTTCCAGATGTTCAAGCTGGATTTAGAAAAGGCAGAGGAACCAGAGATCAAATTGCCACCATCCGCTGAATCATCAAAAAAGCAAGAGAATTCCAGGAAAAAAATCTACATCTGCTTCATTGACTATGGCCAAAATCTTTCACTGTGTGGATCACAACAAACTGTGGAAAACTCTTCAAGAGATGGGAATAACAGACCACCTTACCTGCCTCCTGAGAAGCCTGTATGCAGGTCAAGAAGCAACAGTTAGAACCAGACCTGGAACAACGGACTGGTTCCAAATAGGGAAAAGAGTACATCAAGGCTGTATATTGTCACCCTGCTTATTTAACTTACATGCAGAGTACATCATGCAAAATGCCGGGCTGGATGAAGCACAAGCTGGAATCAAGATTGTCGGAAGAAATATCACTAAACTCAGATATGCAGATGACATCACCACTATGGCAGAAGGGAAGAGGAACTAAAGAGCTTCTTAATGAAGTGAAAGAGGAGAGTGAAAAAAGCCAGCTTAAAACTCAACATTCAAAAAATGAAGATCATGGGAACAACAAAGGCAGCCAAAGCTTGTACCATATTGACAAGGGTCCATAGCTTATTTGGGACACAGAATGTTTCAATAATGAGATGATCCTGTGATGGGAAGAAATGGCAAAGATGTTTGCATTATGGACTGTTTTATGTAACTTTCAGGCTAAGGGTACATATCTCATGCTGTAGTGATACTAGTGGACACAAAATATTAAAACAAGCCATAGAAACTATAGGTCACATTTACTTGGAAGTCAAACCATTTGCTCAGACTATAAAAAGATCATAAGTACTAGGCAGGGCGATAGCAGTAGTAACAGTATTACTGGTTAAATTGTAGAATATACAAGGATTCTTCAAATTGATTTTTGAAAGATCAAGGTGATTATTTTGGTTATCTTATTACCTCTTCAATATAATCATATGTCCTGAGACTAAGAATAGCAGTGGGGCAAAATAATAGCAATGATTTTAAAATGGGCATTTGAAACATTACAACAAAGTTCTCAGTAAACAAAAAGAATTATTTTTTGAAAGGTATTTGTGCAATTTATCTGAGATTTCTTGCTTTTTCTCTTTGTTTTATTTTCTTATGAATTCCATGAGGGAGTCTTAAATACTGTGTGGATGAAGAATAGAAGAAACTAAACTCCATCCTCTCCTTACCTCCTACATTTAATCAGTGAACATGTCTTGCTGATTTAACCCACTGGCATATGTTACTGTCCATCCTCTCCATCTTAACTGCCACTGCCCTGGCTCAAAGTACCACCATGTGTCACCTACCTGTCACCTCACATGTCTTTCTGCTCCACTCTTCAGAATGATCTTAAGAATTAAAATAAGATTCTATTTAACACTCTAAAACCCTAACTATCCTGTTGGGATACTGACTTATGGCTTTTGAGGCCAAGAATAATCCAATTCTAGCAAGCCTTCTCCGTTGAAGTCACTGTGCTCTAGCCCTTCCTACTCTCTTGTCCAGCGTAGGCCCTTCACTCCTGCTGATCCCTCTGTCTGGAATATTCTGTTACCATTTCCTCACTTGGCCAGCCATTGCGTCTTCTTCAAATGTGGCCCTATCACTTCCACAAAGCACACATTCTTGGCCTCAGAATCTACTGTACTTCTCATAACCCCATGTACTTTTCCTTTTAGCACTTAACACAATTAAATTCAAAATGTATTTGTGGAATAACTAGTTTTATTTATCTTTTTGTTAGATGGTAAACTGCGGGGAGGAGGACTTCATTACTCTTGGTTTTGTTTCACACTTAAAACACAATAGGAGTTCAAAACTTATTTGACAAGTGAGGGAATGAATAAAATCAGTTAAGAGGGACTTCCCTGGTAGTCCAGTGGCTAAGATTCCATGCTCCCGGTGCAAAGGGGCAACGTTTGATGCCTGGTCAGCAAACTAGATCCCACATGCTGCAGCTAAGATCCAGGAAAGCCAAATAAGTAAATAAAATATTTTCTAAAAAATCAGTAAAGTGTGCATGGCTTAATGAGAGCCTCTCTTCATATACTACTAGGCTGGATCACTCAGCATAGAACACAGGATTCTTACTATGGGGTCTCAGGGTGGATCAGGCACTATTTACGCAAAGAAAAGGCAATGCTCCCTGCTTTCCAGTAGCTAACTCCAGTTTAGTGGGGGGTAGGCAGAAGAAGCGAGAAGACAGAGTATAATGTAGTTAATGCTAACATGAAGATGTGAATAATGTTGGGTGGACTGCAGAGAAATGAACATGTGTGGAACAAGGAACTAAAGTTCACTCTTCTGTAAGGATATAAACCATAGTCATGTCTGAGTCTCAAAAAGAAAATTAACAGAATATTCAATGTTGAGAAGAAGTCAAGTCTCATCAGCCAAAACTGCTCTCTCACTTGTTTGTGGCCATTAATGGCTCCTCATCAATATAGAACCAAAGCAAGTGGACCCCTGTGGGAATTGAGGCTATGGCTACCTTCCTTAACCCAGGGAACATCACCTCTCATCCTCCCCTCTCACCTCTTCTGTCTTCAGTGAGTTGACTCAACTCCCATCCCATCAACTCCTTCAACAACTCATTCCTAACGCTGAGGGCTCTGCTGGGATTGAGCTTTGCTTGAGATTTCCTTCACTCTAAGTTATGCTGTGGGGTCTGCTCTCTCCCCCCACACCTGAAAAGTACATTTTGGCAGCATTTTAGAGCTAATGCCTCAGCCAATATATAAGTGAGGAAAGACCTGGAGCTGGGGGAGGAGGTGAGGGGAGACTGAGGGAGCAACTGTTCTTCTTGAATACTTTCCACAATTACACAGTTTAAAAAAAAATAGGTGGTGGTAGTAATATTTATGTTCAAATGATTGTTTTACAAAAAAGGGTAAAAAGAAGTTATTGGAGGCATTATAAAACTGAGACAATGAGACAGAGAAAGCAGTACAATGATGCTCATTTTTTATAAACACTGGCTCTCTCTCTAATCCAATACCAGTACTATTCCCCTCCCACCTCTGGATTAATCCTCTCTATTGATAGTCTTTGCCTACATCAGAGGTGGGGTATCCATCCATGCCATTATGCAGTATTCATCCTAGATGGAAATCTTGAGTATAGATATGGTTTTCAGCTTTTGATTCATCAGTCCTGAATTTGCTAGAGGCTATGTATTTCTACTAACAGAGCAACCAAATGTTATTCTACAAAATTAAAGTAAGACTGCACTTTGAAATAAACTATAAACATGATTTTAACTAGGTCACTTCAAGGCTATGGCTAAGGGGAGAAAAGGCTTCTAATTGCTTGCTATTGTAAATGCTGCACAGTCCAATACTTCACAGTATGAAGAGTAAATTAGAACAACTTTTCATTGACAAAGATTAAACTTTTTCATCATTCCTAAGTTCCTGGAGATTTCCCCCACTGCTTCTACGTGTTTTAAGCTTTTTAATTAAATCTCCTGGGTAGTGGTTGCAAGAATGCCCACTGACAAGGGAATTTTTGTCTCTAGGAGAGGTAAACTATGTTAATACAGTTTGTCCTGGCTATTCCTGTATATGCTGAATCTCTCAGTGATCATCCCTTACCAGCACACACTGCTACAAAGCTAAGCACAGCTTATATTACCCAGCCATCGGAACTGAACTAATGATAAATTTAGTTTTGGAAGAGAGTTTGTGAAAAGTCAGGAAGTCAAGAACAGTCAACCTTGATAACTCACTTGTTTTCTCTGGGATAATTTATTTTGACATTTAGGATTATGCGCCAGGAATATAAACCCTGGTGAAAAGCCACTGTAGACTGGTATGACAAATACAAGCCTCTGCTTTCCAATTTTCTGTCAACTTTGCCTCCAACTCACCTTGATCCCTCCCACTGAGTGTTTGGAATGCTTGAGTGGGCTGCCACAGAGACCATGCTGGAATCACAATGGTTTTGCTCTCTCCCTGGGCTGGAGCAGTCAATTAAAATCAGCTTAGATGAAGCCCTGGGAAAGGTTGTATTTTTTTCTATGAAATATTTCTGGTGGGACTAAGGGAAAAGACAGCTTTCAATTTTAAACTACATACATGCTTGAATGAAAGATCCAAACACCCTACCCATGTGAGACACTGGCAGTGAGGAAGATTGTGGTAGAAATAACAATAATATTTTAAATTCAAGTAGTAATTCTGATCGAAAAGCTCAAGTCAGAGAAGGGGACCCCAAGCTTCCAGGAATGAAGTAAAAAAATGAATTCATTTAACAGATCTTTATTTTCTAAAACCTAAATCTGCCTTAAGCAAGAGAATATCTGCAAGGTATTACAGATGGGAGAAGAGGGCAAACAGATCAACAATTTTATTTTAAATATGCTGTATGTGTTTAATTAGTTTCAAAATAAGGATTAATGTGAGAGACTGCAGCTGGGAAGGCAAGGGGTCAATTTTTTTTTTTTTTTTAAATGAGCAGCTTAAAAATAAGCTCAGTTCATATTTGACAGACACTTAAAACCCACAGCCTCAGTGATAAACTGGAAATCTAAAACTATAAAGAGGCATACAACTTTGACCCTTTTTTATCTCTCATATGAATGAAAAAACTGTTCACCAGCATGTTTTCTGGGCTTCCCTGGTGGCACAGATGTTTAAGAATCCACTTGCAATGCAGCAGACCTGGGTTAGACCCTTGGGTTGGGAAGATCCCCTGGAGAAGGGAGTGGCTACCCACTCCAGTACTCTTGCCTGGAGAATTCCATGGACAGAGGAGCCTGGTGGGCTACAGTCCATGGGGTCACAAAGAATCAGACATGACTGAGCAACTAGTTTTCTAGGCTTTTATTCATAATAGCTTATAGCTATTATGACTACTTTAAAAATGGGATGCAGGAAAACCTAAGGGACACTCTTCTGTGGTAGTCTGCTCTTTACCAAAAAACAGATTTGGAAGTTGGAGGACTATAGAAGCAGTGTGTTTCAGGGTGATCATTCTGAAGATCTCTGCTTGAGATCCTCCAAGGGATCCATAGTGAATTCAAGATACTCCTTTGTTTTGCTATATTTTTCTACTGAGTTCAATTTAAAATATGCTTATATCTAGGCCATTAGCATTCTTCCCAATTTAAATTAGTCATGAGTTCAGGAGAATTTCTTGGTACATATTTCTGTTAACATAGTGTTTGAAAATGAAGTTATGTGATCTATAAAAATAATGTTTAAGATTCCTTGAATTTAAATGGGCAGTTGAAAAACATAATTAAGTTAATAAGTAAAAAAAAGTATCTATTTTTGTTCATATGGATTGTGACAGATGATAAAAATGTTTCTGACTCTTTGCAGCTCCTCTTATCAAGGAGGTGCAATCTTTAGATCTTTATCTCTCAAGTGGGTTGACTTGTGTCTTATTTAGGTCAAAGGAATGTGGTAGAAATGAGGCTGTCTGAGCTCTCAGTCTGGGTCCCAAAAAGTTTTGCCTGCATCTGCTCTATCTTATAACCCTGAGCCACCATGCCATCAAGCCCAGATTGGCTTCCTGAGTGACGAGAAACACTTGGTCAACGTGCTCTCATGCAGCCAATAGCCAACAACCCCAAGAAACAGAGATGCCAAACAGATGAACTCTTGGGTCTGCAGTTATCAGAGACACTCTCTAGGAGAGAGATTAAAATTACCTCTTTCATAAATAACTCAAATTCTCTGTCTTAGGCCCTCATTTTTGGTTTGGGGCACAAACTCATCCAAATTGCTCTTCCAGAACTTCTCCTAATGTAAAGCCTACTCAGAGAACTGCCTCAATGAACATTTCATTGACTTTCTTTCTTTTCAATTACAATGTCACTATGATAAGACAGGGCACTCTAGCTTCCCTTTGTGCTGAAAATAATGACATCATTCTGTAGTTGTCTGCTTTCTTTCTGCCTCTTTCCACAGGACTTGTACATTTCTCCCTGAGTTTACTATAATTGAGCTCTGATTCATTTTTGCTACTGTTGTTCTTCCTTCTTTGGTAATGCCAGTCTGATCAACAAATCTCATTCAAAAGAAATGAAAGAAATGTTCTAATTTTATTCTAGAAATATGTTCTTCAAAATTAAAAGATAAAATATAGTACAGAGAAAAGAAAGGTAGAATTCTTTGTCACCCCCAATAAAAAATGAATGTGCTAATAATATATTAACTGTTGGGCTTGCTATATAATTGAAAACATCTTCTTTTAGGCATTGATCAATTTGCCGTATGCATATCCTCTGAGGCATGGGGACCCAGAATTACTCATTTCAACATGATTGCAATTAGAGTGAGGAAGTCAGATTGGCACACTTTATTCTCTGGGTATGCAGTAATGGATATCTAGAGGAAAGGTAAGAATATGCATGAACAGCTGAAGACAAAAATACTCTACGTCTGTTTACCCTCTCAAGAACTGTTCTGAAACACCAGCGGGTGATTTTTCTTGTACTGATGAGAAGTCACATTATTAGGAAATGTTCAGAAAATGTGCTTGCCAGTGAAGCTCTCATAGAATATAAGCTCTTTTTCTTATTTGGCAAATATTCTCTGGTCTCCTGTTTGTGCCAGGCACTATTCTATGCTCTGAGAGTATCATGATGAACAGGGTAAAATAGTGCTCTGATGAGGCTTATATTTTAGTCTATGAAGATAAATAATTATAATGAAAACCAAAGACAAATAGACAAATAAGAAAAATACTAAATAATGATTTACAGAAAATTCAATAGGGTGATTAAATAAAGAAAAAATGGAGAGGTGCTTTGGGCTGAATTATGTCTCTCCCAAATTCATGTGTCTTAACCCACTAATGTGATTGTTTTGGGAGACAGGCTTTAGAATACGGTGGTTAAGGTTAAAAGAGGTCATAAGGATGTGGCCCTAATCTGATAGGATTGATGTCCTTATAACCACAGTCCCCAAACTTTTTGGTACCAGGGACCAGTTTGGTGGAAGACAATTATTCCATGGACTGGGGTTGGGGGGATGGTTTCAGGATGATTCAAGCCCATTACTACTGTACAGTTTATTTTTAATCTAATGCTGCCGCTGATCTGACAGGGGGCAGAGATGGCCCAGAGGTTGAGGACCTCTGTGAAGAAGACAAAGAAAGATCTCCGTCTCTCCTTCTCAGCCCCCCACTATGTGCACAAACTGGGGAATGGCTCTGCCTGTGAGGTTGGAAGCTTCTTCATGGACTTCAAACCTCAAGAACTGTGGGAAAATAAATTTCTGTTGTTTGAGCCACCCAGTCTATGGTCCTGTTTTTCCAGTTTTATTGAGATTAAATTGATATCTCAGTCAACATTATGATGCAACATTGTGTAATTTTATTATTATTTTTTTGTGGTGGTTTTTGCCATACATTGACATGAATCAGCCATGGGTATACATGTGTTCCCCATCCTGAACTCCCCTCCCACCTCCCTCCCCACCCCATCTCTCAGGGTCATCCCAGTGCACCAGCCCTGAGCACACTGCCTCATGCATCATACCTGGACTGGCAATCTATTTCACATATGATAATATACATATTTCAATGCTATTCTCTCAAATCATCGCACCCTCGCCTTCTCCCACAGAGTCCAACAGTCTGTTCTTTACATCTGTGTCTTTTTTGTTGTCTCACATATAGGGTCATTATTACCTTCTTTCTAAATTCCATATATATGTGTTAATATACTGTATTGGTGTTTTTCTTTCTGACTTCAAACCTCAAGAACTATGGGAAAAATAAATTCCTGTTGTTTGAGCCACCCAATCTATGGTACTGTTTTTCAGTTTTATTGAGATAAAATTGATATCTAAGTCAACATTATGGTGCAACATTGTGTAATTTTAAGGTGCATGATATGTTGATTTGATATAATGATGACCATCAGAGTATTAGTTAGCAACTACCTCCATCAGGTCATATAATTAGCATGTCTATTTTTTTTCTTCTGGTGAGAAGACAGAAAACCTACTCTTAACCTTCAAGCATATAATACAGTATGAGTAACCACAATCACCATGCTTGGGATGCACATTACATCCCAAGAACTTACTCATATTACAACTAGAGTTTCTACACTTTGACCACTATCTCCTCCACCTTTCCCCATCTCCTCCACCCCTAGTCCCTGGTAACCACAATTCTAGCCTTCATTTCTAAGAGTCAGGCCTTTTTAGATTCAACTGGTGATATTTTGTTATGGCAACTCAAGCAGACTGAGACAAGAGCAAAGCTCACACAATTTTAAAGAGATTCCTTATAAATCTTGTCTTATTTTTATCTAAGTTGACACAAAGACACACAAAGTATTCACAGCCTGGCATTTGCTCTTACTATAAATTTCAAAATGCTTAATTGTCTTCTCCTGGCCCAGTGCACTCCACGCTTCCTCAAATGAATACTGTGAGAGAATAAAGAAGTCTGAGTAGACAGACAACTCCTTATTGCATCTCACTTCTGACCAAGAATATACTGTAGAGGCTACATGACTATGGAGTGATGTGTGTACTCCTGATTCACATCCACATTCCCAATTCATTGCTCATATTTAACTTGCTTCTTCCTTCATCTCTTCCCAGCTTGCTCACTCTCTTCCCCCTCCCCATCCCCATCGGAATCACAATGTAATCTGAAATTCGACAGTGAAATAGTTCTGTTCACTATCTGCGAAGCCTTTGCCAGTTATTTAAACTGCACAGATCTTAGTTCCTTTATAAATTGGGGAAAGAATAGTTAGATCACAGAGGAATAGATAATATGATACAAATAAAAGTGCCTTGCCCATGGAAAAATGAGCGCTATTTTATTTACTGCTATTTCTCCTTTCCTATTTTTGTCTAGTATCTCACGATTGTGCGACTAGTCCTACACAAGCAGAAGAGTCTAGGCTTTCTCACGATGTTAGCAAAAGGTGTTTCTTTATCTGGGATATTCCATGTACCTCTCCTCCATTCCCTAATTCCTCTGCCTCATGAATTCTACTTCTATGTGGTTCTTCTGATCGCACTTGACTCCTCTGTTGCAGGATCTCCTAACACCATGTACCTCTCACGTATAGCACTTATCACAGTTCTGGTCACACTTGTTTGATGGTTCAGTATCTGTCACCCAAGAGTCAAATTTTTATGAAGGGCAGAATTATATTTGTTTTGTTCTGTATTATATCCATAGCACATATCACTGTTATTAGTATAGAAAAGTGACAAAAAATTTTAAAAGCTTCATTTTAATAATTGTCTTCAAAATTGCCTATTCAAACATCATGTTTAAGAATATAATGTGACTTTGGGAAAGTTACTTAACTTTATATCTTGATTATTTTTAGTCTGTAAATCATGGGGTTGGGTTAATAACAACTAAGGTTTCTTCTGAAGCTACAAATCTATGAATATCTTTACTTTGCATATTTCTGAGCCATCCCATCTTATTTGTTTCAATAATTCCATCTATTTTACTCCCAATGTTTGCCCAGTTACCCCCAATAGTTACAGGACAGAGTGTTCCTTAATAGTAGTAATTTGAAAGCCTAAACCTTTCCCTAGCCACCTAGAGAACAAAGCAAGAAGGACCAGTGCTAATTCACCAAGACAGTCTCAGATGTAAACTTCAGTCAGTGGGTTTGCTCAACCTTATTTCTGCTTCATTTTTAGGGGCAATACATGCATTTTTTCCCCCTAGATATGAAACATCCCATATGCTTGACCACTTTTGAAAATAGGCGAGTCATAAAAGTCTAAAATTCAAAGCTACTGCAACCTTCCCTACACTCATCCCTTCGCAGAAAAAGGAATCCATTTTAGAAACCCACTTCATGTTTCAGGACACAGAACTGAAGAGCCTAAAGTCGAGTCTGTGAGAGTTGCTCTAAAAGGAGCACAGATATGAGAATAACAGCAGTGCAAGTTCACTGATGCTCAGACACAAATGCGAGCAAAAAGCCAGTGGTGCTGCCAGAGCCTTGTTCAAATGGGTGCAGATAGAGGCCTTAAAGCTTTCCCTGAATGAGCCTTCCCTTTGCCCGCGACTCTGAAAGCTCTCTTGCGGCTACAATACCCAGCTACTCAATACCAAATGCCATCTTTGAAAGGGAACACAGACTCTGAGGTCCCTTTAAAGTTGTAATTAGGCTGTTTCCCTTATGAAAAGACTGGAGGAAAGGGGTATATAAGCCAACTCTCTCTTCTCACATAAAATTACCTTTGAAGAGTCTCAGGCAGCCAAGTGTGCTCCCACTATTAAACAGCATGTCACACCTGATGCAATGATTTAATGCTCTGGTACACTCCCACGTAAGGAGGGCACAGTGGAAAATTCCTTTCTCCATGCACTGGCCCTGAGCTTTTATACACACTTCGTGGCACCTTCATCTCATTTAGAAATGTCTGCTAGTCATGTCAACCCAGCCAAGAGGGAAGAGAGAGAAAGAAGCATCAGACTCACTTAGGAGTCTAAGTTTTTGGAACCATAGGCTTCTCAGTGCTGCCCAAGTTACTTCTCCTGTTAGGTTTGTTAGGAATGGCAAAAAAAAAAAAAAAAGACAATAAATAGTATAGACTGCCACCTGGGACTGTTAGCTTCTGGCAGCAAGAGTCTCAAAGGATGAAAACTAATAGTCCTTGAATACTTGCTAAGTGTCAAGAGCATTCTAAGAACTTTATTGGATTTTCCCATTTAATGCATCAACCCTGTGAGATAGCTACCTTACCTATTTTTTTAAATAGAGACTAGGAAACTGAGTCATAGCAAGATATACTAATGTGCTAAGGATCACACTTGGGGATCAGCTTCAAAGTCATCCTATCTTAAGCCAATGCTTTGTCTCCCACTCTATGCTGTTAAAAAAACAAAAAACAAAAACCAGAAAAGAGGGCCAAGATCATGAATTTCTCCTTCTGTGAGCTTACATGAATCACAAGGGGAAAAATGACTCTAGGGAACTTTTAACTCTGACCAGCTGTCTCATTAATTTATAATCATATTTTAGGAAGGGAATAATTAGAATGAATATAGCTAGTTCAGAGTAATTGTCCTTCTAATTATTCATTTATTCATTCAACAAATATTTGTCCCCTTCCTCAAGGAGCTTAAAATCTACTAGAAATGGGGGAGATTGGAAAAAGATAATTATAGTGCAATCAATATAATTTAATAAGGTAACATGTAAAGGGCTTCCATGTTAATTGTTCAATGAAGTGTAGCTATCTTTCATTTTCAAAAATAGGAAAGAATGCTGCAATAGAAATATTCAGAGATTTTTAGAAGTGCATAGAGGGGAGGGATAAATAATTTCTGGGGAAGTCATGATACATGAAGGTGATATTTAAGCCACATCTTATAGGATGAATAAGTGTTTACTAGTAAGACCAGGCTGAAAAGTATAACAATAACAACACACGGGAACTATAAGAATAAAGGTGTGAAGAATGAAAGTGTTAAGAGAATGAATGAGTGTAGGCTGAGTGTGGAGGACTGGCAGGGAGATACTGCAGGTGTTACTTCTCTAAAGGAAGAGCAGATTTTACTTAGCATGATCTGAACCTACTTGAATGTCATATAATACATACAATACAAATTATTAAATTGTCTCAATTTTCAGAAACCTTGAAAGTGAAAGTCACTCAGTGGTGTCCAACTCTTTGCAACCCCATGGACTATACAGTCCATGGAATTCTCTAGGCCAGAATACTGGAATGGGTAGCCTTTCCCTTCTCCAGGGGATCTTCCCAACTCAGGGATCGAACCCAGGTCTCCCGCACTGCAGGCGGATTCTTTACCAGCTCAGCCACACAGGAAGCCCAAGAATATTGCAGTGAGTAGCCTATCCCTTCTCCAGAAACCTTAATGATGTTTTTCCATCAAAATTAAATTAAAAGCAGAATGCTAGTTTAATAAAGATAAGGCAGTGCTTTTAACAGTATAGTACCACTCAATAAGCTACCCAGTTTGGGGGGTGGCAAATAGATACAGTGTGGGTGTAAGGAATCAGAGAGTTTGACAGTGGGCGTGATGAGAACAGGGCTTCCCAGGCGGCACTCCTGCCTGCCAATGCAGGAGATGTAAGAGACATGGCTTTGATCTCTGGATCAGGAAAATTCCCTGGGGAAGGGCATAGATGCTCACTCCAGTGTTCTTGCCTAGAGAATCCCGTGGACAGAAAAGCATGACAGGCTACAGTCCACGGGGTCACAAAGAGTAGGACATGACTGAAGTGACTTAGCATGTACACACGCATGATGAGAAGATGTTTCATTGTGATTTTTGGAAGGTTTAGTAATCAAGATATTATCTTCATAGAAAACCAAAATAGGCATAAGTTCTAATTGCATTTTACATACACAGTTAATTTTTATGGTACTATTAAAGATATACACACCTACATAAGTATTCATTATTTTTGTGCTGAGTTTTTGAAGATTTAACTCAAATGTATCATGTGAAGCTCTTACCAAAATATATGGAGTATACATTAAGTACAGCACAAATTACAAATGTATGATGAATGTTTTGCAAGACAGAAACCATCCTTGTCATGAGTCTGGGATCTTAATAGGAAAAGAATCTTCTATTTAGCAACCTAAGGCAAAAAGTTCTGAATTATTTGCCATCTTATATAAAACATATGTCTTATATAAAACATAATGTTATATATTTATGGTGAGGGCTTTGAAATTAATTTGAAAATAATTTACCTTTGTTCCTTGAATTTTTACTACCCTGAATTAAAGAAAATCTTGCTTAAAGCATTTCACTTTTGGCAATCAAGTAGAAAATTGTGTGTATATGTGTGTGTGTGTGTGTGTGTGTGTGTATTTAAGAGGCTTATTTCTTCCGTGAGCCCGTGAAAACAGAACATACTTTGAATAAATCTAGCAAAATCTGAGTTTTGAAAAGGAACCACAAGTCAATCAAAAGATTTCAGAACCTAGGACAGCAACCTCAAAACCTGATAACCAAGTCAGGGCTGCTAACCTAGAAAACTCTGAATCATAGAACACTAGAACCAGAGGCTGTTGGAGAAAAAGAAGTCAGAAAATCTCATTATAGATGAGAAAACTGAGGTCCATAACATAACATAAGCTCAGGTCAGTTCAGTTCAGATCAGTCGCTCAGTCATCTTTGACTCCTTGTGACCCTATGAACCACAGCATGACAGGCCTCCCTGTCCATCACCAACTCCCAGAGCTTACCCAAACCCATGTCCATTGAGTCGGTGATACCATTCAACCATCTCATTCTCTGTCGTCCCCTTCTGCTCCTGCCATTAATCTTTCCCAGCATCAGGGTCTTTTCAAATGAGTCAGTTTTTTGCATTGGGTGGCTAAAGTATTGGAGTTTCAGCTTCAACATCAGTCCTTCTAATGAACACCCAGGACTGATCTCCTTTAGGATGAACTGGTTGGATCTCCTTGCAGTCCAAGGGACTCTCAAGAGTCTTCTCCCATACCACAGTTCCAAAGCATCAATTCTTTGGCACTCAGCTTTCTTTATAGTCCAGCTCTCACATCCAACATGACCACTGGAAAAACCATAGCCTTGACTAGATGGACCTTTGTTGGCCAAGTAATGTCTCTGCTTTTTAATGTGCTATCTAGGTTGGTCATAACTTTCTTTCCAAGGAGTAAGCGTCTTTTAATTTCATGACTGCAATCACCATCTGCAGTGATTTTGGAGCCCAAAAAAATAAAGTCTGACACTGTTGCCACTGTTTCCCCTATCTATTTGCCAGGAAGTGAGGGACCGGATGCCATGATGTTAGTTTTCTGAATGTTGAGCTTTAAGCCAACTTTTTCACTCTCCTCTTTCACTTTCATCAAGAAGCTCTTTAGTTCTTCTTTTTCTGTCTTGCATATAGGGTTATTGTTACCATCTTTCTAAATTCCATATATATGCATTAGTATACTGTATTGGTGTTTATCTTTCTGGCTTACTTCACTCTGTATAATGGGCTCCAGTTTTATCCATCTCATTTGAACTGATTCAAATGTATTCTTTTTAATGGCTGAGTAATATTCCATTGTGTATATGTACCCACAGCTTCCTTATCCATTCATCTGCTGATGGGCATCTAGGTTGCTTCCTTCTGCCATAAGGGTGGTGTCATCTGCATATCTGAGGTTATTGATATTTCTCCCAGCAATCTTGATTCCAGCTTGTGCATCCTCCAGCCCAGCATTTCTCATGGTGTACTTTGCATATAAATTAAATAAGCAGGGTGACAATATACAGCCTTGACATACTCCTTTTCCTATTTGGAACCAGTCTGTTGTTCCATGTCCAGTTCTAACTATTGCTTTTTGACCTGCATACAAGTTTCTCAAGAGGTAGGTCAGGTCGTCTGGTATTCCCATCTCGTTCAGAATTTTTCACAGTTTATTGTGAATGCAGAATTCCAAAGAATAGCAAGAAGAGATAAGAAAGCTTTCCTCAGTGGTCAATGCAAAGAAATAGAGGAAAACAATACAATGGGAAAGACCAGAGATCTCTTCAAGAAAATTAGAGATACCAAGGGAACATTTCATGCAAAGATGGGCTCAATAAACGACAGAAATGGTATGGACCTAACAAAAGCAGAAGATATTAAGAAGAGGTGGCAAGAATACACAGAAGAACTGTACAAAAAAGATCTTCACGACCAAGATAATCACGATGGGGTGATCATTCACACTCACCTACAGCCAGACACCCTGGAACGTGAAGTCAAGTGGGCCTTAGGAAGTATCACTCTGAACAAAGCTAGTGGAGGTAATGGAATTCCAGTTGAGCTATTTCAGATCCTGAAAGATGATGCTGTGAAAGTGCTGCACTCAATATGCCAGCAAATCTGGAAAACTCAGCAGTGGCCACAGGACTGGAAAAGGTCAGTTTTCATTCCAATCCCTAAGAAAGGCAATGCCAAAGAATGCTCAAACTACCACACAATTGCATTCATCTCACATGCTAGTAAAGTAACATAAGCTCACCCAGGTAGTTAGTAGCCAAGATAGATTTAACATCCACCCAGGTGTCCTTATTTCTACTTCAGTTTTTTCCCCCCTGTATTCTGTGTCACTCAAAAGTCCTAAGGGTTGGGGCTTCCCTGGTAGCTCAGTGGTAAAGAAACCATTTGCCAATTCAGAGACTTAGTCTGATCCCTGATATGGGAAGACCCTACATGCCACAGAGTAACTAAGCCTGCGCATCACAAGTGCTGAACCTGTGCTCTAGAGTCTAGGAGCTGCAATTACTGAGCCCATGTGCTATATTACAGCTACTGAAGCCCACACCCCCTAGAGTCCATGCTCTGCAACAAGAGAAGACACCACAACGAGAAGCCTGCTCACCACAAGGAAGAATAACGCCTGCTCACAGCAACGACAGGAAATCTGATGCAGCAGTGAAGGCCCGGCACAGTCAAAAATAAATAAAATTATTATTATTATTTTTTTTTTTTAAAAAGCTCTAAATGTTGCCCCTTTGAATGCCAGAGCCATATTTGGGCCATTCTAATATGCCCATAAGTCTAATTCTTTGTATACATTACAGAATTAGAAATAATTTATTTACTAAACAAATTTGAATTCCTCAGATTGAATGAGCTGAATTCCTATAGAATGAATGCAAATGATTAACTGGAAAATTTTACAGGATTAAGTCCTGGTTCTGTTTATCAGTCAATCCCTCTGGACCTGTCTTGGCATTCCAAGGTGAATGCATTAGTCATTGTCTGTATAAAATGCAGTACTGTGTTGGCTCAGGGAATTAGAGACTCATGTTGCAAAGGTTGGGGTTAGGGGTTCAAATTATACACAAGTTGTTCATATTAGATTGTGTGAATGCATAAGCTACCATCACCAGCTGGTCTCATTCTCAGAAAGAAAACAAGAAAGTATTCACACAGGTTAACTAAAAATATCTCATTTCTTAACTGAAAAATTTCTTAAAAATATAATAGTCATAATGAAGTAGTTAAAAGCATAGGCTCTAGAACTTAACTCTCTGGAATTGAATCATAGCTTTACTACTTAAAATATGCATAATCTTGAGCAGACTTATACAACCAAAGTGACTATAATAATAATAAATATATGATTTATAAGGATGTGGTGATGATTAAATAAGGTTCTAAGGAAAGTATTTGACATGGTGGCTGGCCCAAAGTAACACTCAATGAGTAGTAAATTTTATCATACCTTGTACCTGATATTTAATTCTTCCTTCTAAGAACCATGAATTACTTACCCTCTGAGTTTATTAATTTTAGAGGACTGCAGATGTATAGTCTTGCTTTTGAGGGTAAACATAGAGGACTTGATTAATTGAAAGTCTAAAATAGATTTGTCAAATTGTCTCTAGTAAAATTTTAAACCAATCGCCTCTATTATTTTACTCCTAGAAATATGAGTCAATGAGCTATGGGAAACAAGCAAAAAAAACTCTAGATATTTTTAATTCTTTTTTAAAAAATTAATTTCTGTTTTAATTGGAGGCTAATTACTTTACAATATTGTGGTGGTTTTTTTTGGCCATACATTGACATGAATCAGCCATGGGTGTACATGCGCCCTCCCGTCTGAACCCCCTCCCACCTCCCTCCCCATCCCATCCCTCTGGGTTGTCCCAGTGCACCGACTTTGAGTGGCCTGTTTCATGCTTCGAACTTGGACTGTCATCTAATTCACATATGGTAATATACATGTTTCAGTGTTATTCTCTCAAATCATCCCACCCTCATCTTCTCCCACAGAGTCCAAAAGTCTGTTCTTTATATTGGTGTCTCTTTTGCTGTCTTGCATATAGGGTTTAGATTTCTTTGAACCAATATAACCTCAATTCGTTTATTTTACAGCTCAAACTCCCAGTTAAAATACTGTGTTTCCTTTCTTCCCATATACATATTGTGGAGAAGAAAAGACAGGGGGGAGGTGGAAAACATTTTTAAAATGCAGCTTAATTTTGAAAGATTTCAGTGGGGAGTGGCTCCTTAAAAGATAATATGGCAACTTAACAAGTAAATTTCCCCTAAAACAAGCTGGAAGAAAATAGAATTCATGCTAATGGAACTGAGGAGGGAACTAAATACACTATAAAAGCCTAGGCTGCTATCCCAGGACAAAAAAAAAGATGTGGAAAACCAATCTAAGGTAATTCAGTTCATCACAAAAACACATTGTCCAATTGGAGGTACTGTGAATAATACCTTAACGCCTGTCACAATAGATGGTGATGGTCTTTCTCTTATTCTTTTACGCTGAGGCAATCTCTTTGTGCAACTTTATTTGTATAGTTAACAATCTGAATGGGAGAGCTCTTGTGAAGACTTGTGCACTGTTATTGTTGCCAGGGAAACTGGGTCTTAATTTCTCGTGGCTGAGTGCCAAAGAAAACTGGCTACCTAGAGGGGAAAAACTTGGGAACACAGGATTTGTTGGAGCTTTTCAGCATTTGAGGGTCCTGTTTTGGGGCTTGCAATTTAAAGTCAAATTGTAAGCTCCCTCCTTTGCTCCACGGGATTCAAATGCTAAACCAAACAGCAGTTTGATTTTCAGCTGATGCAGTAATACAGTGATTATCAGTCACAGCAATATGAGATTTAATATGGGAAAAAAAATAATGAGTGTAAGTCTTTGTTCAATTCCACTGGAAGCAACCCATCACTATTTTTCTGACAGCTCAAACCAGCTTATGGGGAAAAGCCCACTCTTTCAATTTAGAAGATTTTCTTGCCCAGAGCAGAGAGCTTTACGTAGGTGCTCTTGTGAGGTATTCTTTAATGCCTCACAACAGTGAGTATTTTGTGTGCAATGGAAGAAAACGCAAGAAGCAAACCTGCCTGGATTTTTAAAAAAGAAATCAAACCTCCAATCAGTATATTCAAAAAGATCCATTCTATATCAATTTATTTAGACTGTTTCAACTTGATTTTTTGTCTTACTTTTCTTAAAATTAAATATTTTAGGTACATTAACACACAAGTTTGCAGCCCCCTGGCCAAAATAAAATCCAGACTGTAAATTTATGACAAAAGCATTCTGTAAAATAAACTAAAAAGAAATAAGAATAAAGTGAAAAGAAATACAGGGATAAAGTGCTAGAAAGAGTGTGTGCGGGCTAATCTCTCTCAGTGTAGAGACTTTTTTTTCTAGGGGCATATAGATTTTTCAATAAATTTACATAGCCGTAACTAAACTGAAAGTAGCTTTTGAATATTAGAAAATGTCTTTGATTTTATTTCACCTACATGGAAGGCAGTAACCCTAAGATGCTCTTTTAGGACTTTTGCTCTTTTCCTATTCTCACAAAGGAATTTAGCCTCCTCCAAGTTTAAATCCTTTATCTTTGATTACCCTTACTTCCTTCTGTATTTCTGTCTTTTTTGTTGTTGGACTTGGTAGCACTCCCATGGAACCTTCGGGAAAACAAAAGGACCTGTCCTTTTAGTGCTTGGAGCTTCTGCAGCTAGTAGATAGGCAATCTAAATGAAATCAGCTAGGTCTCTTGGCAGTAAGCCACAGCGACAATGGGACAATAGAATCCAAAATGTGTCTCTTACGAGAATGTTCCTCAGAGAAACACTCCAAGGTTTATGAAATATATCTTTGAGAAGATTGTTTTATTTAAAGGAGGGGAAAAAAAAAAAAAAAGCTTGTCTAAAGACTAGTGAATAAAGAAAAACTGGGCACTTAAAAAATCCAATTTCTTGTCATTACTCCATTAGAATATGAACCACTGAAAAGAAGCATGAAAACCTCAGAACTACTGAATTATATATACAGCCTTTGTGCTATTAAAAATAAATATCTCAGAAAATGTAATACTTAATGCTCTTTTAAGTTCCTACAGATTGAAAAATTCACAGTGTTGCCAAACTAAATGCCACCATTCTCATTTTATATACGAGAGAAGATAAACTAACAAATGAATGCACTTACCTGGAAAAAAATCACAGCTAGTAGAGGACAGAATTCTTGGTCTCATAAAACTAGGAAATGATACTTCTCTTTACTTACTTTCTTAAAATCAGTATCTTCAAATATCTTGAGATAAGATATGAGAGAGCTTAATACAAAAACACTCAGTGGTATGTATGTTTTCTTAAGTTCCAGCTCAGGGGACAGATAACTAGTTTGAAAAGCCATTAAAAATAATTGTTAGGGAAGATAAATGCAAGTTCTAATGCATTATTATTAGCACTATAAAAGTTTTTTTGAAAAAAAATGTGAAGATGTGTTAAGAATTTATATTGAGAGCTATATATACAAACATGAGGATTAAGAGAAGGAAAATAACAAATGTTTAGTGTCTGCTATCTTTTGGATAAATATAAAAACTCACTGAAACATGCATCTTGTAGGGTTGATTTCACCATTATTATTTTATAAAGGAACAAACAGGGAATCAGAATTTTTCTTTAAGCTGCCCAGACACAGAAAGGCCTAAATGGAGTTAGAATCAAACATTTCTGGTTCCTAAACCCTTATTTTCCCACCATGCTACAGAAGAGTTACTTAATGTATTTCACTGTGAAAATTGTGCAATCATTCCTCCTTCTGGACTTCTTGGGAATAAAAAGCAAGCCATCTTGGCCTTCTTGACTTTTCCACTTCCACACCACCATCACAGTATTAACAAAACACAGGTTATGTTTTATAATGTATGTAGCTTATCTCATGTGCTTTTGAGAATTCTATGTGCAACTGTTATAATTCTTTACTCCTGGGAAATTTGTTATGAAGGAGGTGTGGAGAATACTTGCCTTCTGGTGTCTGTTTTCTGATGCTAGGATTAGAAATATTCCATTAATCAGAATATATATATATGGCATATAAACAATTTATTTTGTTTTTTTTAACCCTTTGGATCACATACTTACCATTTAAAAAATACTAAGTTACTCACCAATATTTTCTTTTTTCATTCTGAGCTTGTTTTCTTTTCTTTTTTTTTTAAAATTGGAACAAAAGTTGAATCAAATAGTTGAAGAGGCTTAAATAACACTGAAGAGAGGGAAGACACCACTTCACAGTTGTTAGGCTATTTAAAATTGCAACTAAAAAAGAGTACTATTTCTCCTAGCTTCAAAGAGGTAATCTTGAAAGTGAAAGAACACGTTAATTGCTCAGTTGTACCCATGGACTGTGGCCCACCAGGTTCCTCTCTCCATGGAGTGGGTAGCCATTCATTTGTCCAGGGAATCTTGCCGACCCAGGGAGTGAACCGGGATCTCCTGTATTGCAGGCAGATTCTTTACCATCAGAGCCACTAGGGAAGCCCAATTAGCAGACCATATTCAGGTTTCAAAAAGGCAATCAATTTAATTAACAAAATATACAGAAGTAAACAGCTTAAAAAACAGACTATATGGACTCTCCTGGTGGTCCAGTGGCTAAGACTCCATGTTCCCAATGCAGGGGGCCCGGGTTTGATCCCTGATCAGAGAAATAGATCCCATGTGCCGCAACTAAGACTTTGTATGATAAAATTCTGCATACTTCAACGAAGACTGAAGGTCCCACATGCTGTGACTAAGACTCCACATAGCCAGATCAATAAACATTTTTTAAATGGAGTATAAACTTAGATTTATATTGCAGCATTATTCACAATAGCCAAGATATGGAAATAATCTAGCTGTCCATGAATAAATGAATGAATGAATGAAGATGTGGGATGGGAAGGAATATTAATTCACAATGCAATATTATTCAGCCATGAGAAAGAAGGAGATCCTGCATTTATATTTCAAATCTGAAAAAAGAAAGTTAAAGTCACAGAAACAGTAGAAAAGTCACTGTCAGAGGCTGGGGAGTGGGGAAGATGGGGGCAAGGTGATTAAAAAGGTACAAACTTTCAGCAATAAGAGCATTATGATCTGAGGATCTAATGTAAAATATAGTTGATACCAGTGTCTTGTATAATTTAAGTTTGTAAGAGAGTAGAAATTAAATGGTCTCACCAAAACCAGCAAACGATATGTGAGGAGATGGATGTATTGACTGAATGGGAGAATCTTTCCATATACATATGTACACCAATTTACTATGCTGTACTTATATGTTTTACATCTGTATTTGTCTATTACACTTCAGTAAAGACATTAAAAAGCTTAGGTTTACTTCCATGTGAATATGAGGGCAACATACACTTGGTTCTAGCATTGACTCCACTGATCTGCATGATCTGCAATGTCTCTTCTATTATCTCTGTTGCAGGCATATGCTTCCCAAACCTGCATCTTCTGGGAGAAAGGATACCTTTTGAAGATAAAAGGCCTATTTTGAGTCAAGAATACACTCACTGATATAGTCCTCAGGGCACAGAGCGTGGTGTCTAGTACACACTTGGCACTCAAAATGCTTTCGTAGTTGACCTTGTTACTGAAATTAAACAAACTGTGAACCTTTTTATAAAAGTAGGATAAGCATCCTTTGAGACTCTCCGAATTGACATTTAAAAAAACTACAATTCTTACCATGGAAAAGGCACAATAAAATTATGTGATATCTTACGGGATAGACCTTGTCTTGGTCTATTTCTGGCCATAGATATCCCCATTATGATGGAGATGTCATTCATAGCTGGCATATTACCATGAATTCTCACAAGGCGTGACTTTCCAGTTGTTGTTGTTTAGTCGCTAAGTCGTATGTGACTCTTCTGCGACCGCATGGACTGTAGCCCCCTGGGTTCCTCTGTCCATGGGATTTCCCAGGCAAGAATACTGTAGTAGGTTGTCATTTCCTTCTCCAAAGGATCTTCCTGACCCAAGGGCCTATTCCTTGAAGCATTTTCTTGCTAGGAGTCTTAAGTCTTATGGCTTGGCAGCCATTAACCTTGGTCATAATTGACAGTTCTTACCTCATCTGGATTCCAGAAATCTGACTCCACTCTACTACTTTAAGAACTATGTTTGAAGTTAGCCTGTTAAAATCATGCACTAAAGTTTAGGAATAAGAATTAAGATAAGACTTTGGGAGAACTAGTTTAATTTCTTTTTATAGGCATAGAAGATTGCACTTCAATTGTTTACCATCCCTGGTAATCTCAGAATCAATTGCAAAGTTGCAAAGAAAGAAAGTTTTTCTTGAGCACAGACATATTACATACATAATGGTACACAGTATACCATCTGCACGTTCCTATTAAAAGAGAAGAAAGGACCTCGGGGACAAACTATATTTATCTTGTTCCTTCCTTCTCTTTTGAACAGTTTCACACATATGGTCCAGATATAATTTTGTATTTACCTTTGAGTAAACAGAACTCAAACTTCTTTCCTCTTATGAGTTAAAATACTAGCCTCATTGGTAATACCCCTTTGGCTACCTGAGAAATGGGATCACTACCTAGGCAGCTGCTAACATGCATTAGCGATGGATGTGCTGGGACACACACCAGCTGTTTTTGAAAGAGGTAGAGCATGTTCAGGAAAGGAAAACAGGAGCAATATTGCTCAGCTATTAAAAAGAATGAAATAACACCATTTGTGGTAACATATATGGGCCTAGAGATTGTTATACTGAGTGAAGTTAAGTCAGAGAAAGAAATACTGTATGATATCTCTTAGGTGTGGAATCCAAAAAGAAATGATACAAATAACCTAGTTACAAAACAGAAACAGACTCACAGAGAACAAATTTATGGTTACTGGGGGACAGGGTGGAGGGGAGGGATAGTTAGGGAGTTTGGGATGGACATGTACAGGCTGCTCTATTTAAAATGGATAACTGATAAGGACCTACTGTATAGCCCAGAGAACTCTGCTCAATGTTATGAGGCAGCCTGGGTGGGGGGGAAATTTGGGATAGAATGGACACGTGTATACATATGTCTGAGTTGCTCTGCTATGCATCTGAACTACCACAACATTGTTAATTAGCTATACTCCGACATAAAAAAGAAAGAAAAGGAAAAACAAAAGCAAAGCAAACAAACAAACAAACAAAAAAGAACAGAGGAAAGTAGCTGCCTTCCTTCTATGGTCCTTACCCTGGCTTTTTATTCAATTCAAGCAATCTGTAGTGAAAAAAATAGAATACCAGTAATATTGTAAGTGACAACTGCTCAAAAGATGATGATATCTTGTGTCATAAAACAGAGGGCTGTGTATTAGTCACACTAGTCCTATAGGATGAGATAGATACCCACAAAGAAGGAGGGTTGGCAGGGAGCAGTCTCTGGAAGGCCATTTCAAATCTCTCAGTGTCAGAAGGAGTTGTACTTCTGGTAGATCATCCAGAACTCTGAAGCCAGAAGATACAGTCAAGTACATATATATTCTTCAGCAAAAATACTGGAGAGCTTAGTGAAGGAAGAAAAATGTGTATATCCACAGGCTATTTAAGCTTCTTGGTGCCAGAGGAAACTGGGGCAATAAATTCCTTGCTTAATCAGTAAGTCATGTCCAACTCTTTGCGACCCCATGGACTGTAGCCTGCCAGGCTCCTCTGTCCATGGGATTTCCCAGGCAAGAATGCTGGAGTGGGTTGCCATTTCCTCCTCCAGGGGATCTTTTTGGACCAGGGATTGAACCCATGTCTCCTGTATCTTCTGCATTGCCGGCAGATTCTTGACTGGCTTAGCCATCAGGGAAGCCCAATAAATTCCTTAAGACCTTTCAAAAGCCCAAGAAACAAGAAAATGCATTGGTTTAAAAGAAAATGTGGGGCATGTGGTTTCTGCCACAACTAAAGATACGTAATAGATGGCTCAGACCAATAGCTATTTCATGAGAGGGTACTGTAAACAGAACAACTCAAATGTCACACATATAAAAACTCTCCTTAGCAACTTACATGCTGAATACTACAGTGGCCCTCTGGAAATAGATTATGGTCGAAATGTCTGCCCAAGTGCTGAAGCTGGGTCCATGGTTCCCCTAGTACTTTTTTGGAGCCAAATTAGACCCAGCCTTATGACCATATGCTGGTGATTATAGGGTTTTCTCAGAATCTTGTCCCTGGGACAGAAGATGTTTCAGTTACAGATCTTTAAGGTACACTTATATTTCCAAGCCCAGGACTTGGGAAATAAGAAAAGAAATACAGAAGAAGAAACCGAGGAGTGACCTGTGTGTACTTAAACAAAGAGGATGTTGGGTTGAACCCATGAAACTAAATGGTGACTTAAATGAAAGACAATAATATTGCCTGAGGCTGATCAATCACTGACCACAGAGCAGTTACTTACAAAGCCACTTCCAGAGGTTCAGCTTTTACATTCCCCAAATGTCTCTAATTATCAGCACACTTATCCCATCATTTCTGATAAATATTCTCCAGTGAAAATTGAGTACCCACCAAATTATCCCTGTTCTCCATACCAATAGTATCTTAAATTCTAATCATTCAAATTAATCTGAGCATGGCTGACCTAAATGAAGTGACTTAAGTATTAAGTAGCTCAATAACCTCAAGAAGAAAAATTCTGATGAAAGGCCAGAAGAATCTCTCTCCTCTGCAACAGTATGTGATGTTAATTCCTCTTGTCATTTTTTGTAGCCAAAGTATGTGAAGTTGTTATATTACGTGCTGTATCTCAGCAAAATGAGTTACGATAAAAATTCATTTCTAAAGATTCAAAATTCTAAACACCTATATTTTATGACCTGTGGCCACCATAAAAATGATGTGGAATGACCACAGAATAGTCCTATCTGTCAGGCTATTTGGAGGAGGTCGAATCAAAAGAACATAGCCAAAAATGATGTCTATAAGAAGAAGCGAAAGACCAGCCTGACTAATCAGGTAGATTGAGGAAAACCACTCTAAGCTCTTTACCATCTTACAGGGAATCTCCATTAAATATGTTTCTGTCCCTTTATTTCCATGTCCATGTGAAAAGCACTACTACATGCTATCCTAAATATGAATTATATGTTTGAAATGGTTTGACAAACTACAGGCTAGTAGGCAGAGATTAAGTTCACTTTGGGGTTACCTGGGGGTGCCTCAAAGCAAGAGGCAGTCACACAATGAGAGGCTTGGGATGCTCAGTGGCCAGAGACTTGCCATAGGCATTCACAGGTCACAGTCAGAGCAAACAAACATCAATTTTAAATGCAAGTGACAAATCAAAACTCAGAGTATTAGTACTAGCTTTTTGGGATGTTAAATTTGCTGGTATGGTTAATTGCTCTTCAACTGGACAACAGTGGTGAGGAATAAGGTATTACTCTCCTTTATAGAAAGGATGCTCAAACTACCGCACAATTGCACTCATCTTACACACTAGTAAAGTAATGCTCAAAATTCTCCAAGCCAGGCTTCAGCATTACGTGAACCGAGAACTTCCAGATGTTCAAGCTGGTTTTAAAAAAGGCAGAAGAACCAGAGATCAAATTGCCAATATCTATTGGATCATCAAAAAAGCAAGAGAGTTCCAGAAAAACATCTGTTTCTGATTTATTGACTACGCCAAAGCCTTCGACTGTGTGGATCACAATAAACTGTGGAAAATTCTGAAGGAGATGGGAATACCAGACCACCTGACCTGCCTCTTGAGAAACCTGTATGCAGTTCAGGAAGCAACAGTTAGAACTGGACATGGAACAACAGACTGGTTCCAAATAGGAAAAGGAGTACGTCAAGGCTGTATATCGTCACCCTGCTTATTTAACTTATATGCAGACTACATCATGAGAAACGCTGGGCTGGAAGAAGCACAAGCTGCAATCAAGATTGCTGGGAGAAATATCAATAACCTCAGATATGCAGATGACACTACCCTTATGGCAGAAAGTGAAGAGGAACTAAAAAGCCACTTGATGAAAGTGAAAGAGGAGAGTGGAAAAGTTGGCTTAAAGCTCAACATTCAGAAAACTAACATCATGACATCTGGTCCCATCACCTCATGGGAAATAGATGGGGAAACAGTGGAAACTGTCAGACTTTATTTTTTTGGGGCTCCAAAATCACTGCAGATGGTGATTGCAGCCATGAAATTAAAAGATGCTTACTCCTTAGAAGGAAAGTTATGACCAACCTAGATAGCTTATTAAAAAGCAGAGACATTACTTTGCCAACAAAGGTCCGTCTGGTAAAGGCTATGGTTTTTCCAGTGGTCATGTATGGATGTGAGAGTTGGACTGTGAAGAAAGCTGAGCACTCAAAAATTGATGCTTTTGAACTGTGGTGTTGGAGAAGACTCTTGAGAGTCCCTTGGACTGCAAGGAGATCCATCCAGTCCATCCTAAAGGAGATCAGTCCTGGGTGTTCATTGGAAGGACTGATGCTGAAGCTAAAACTCTAGTACTTTGGTCACCTCATGTGAAGACTTGACTCATTGGAAAAGACCCTGATGCTGGGAGGGATTGGGGGCAGGATGAGAAGGGGGCGACAGAGGATGAGATGGCTGGATGGCATCACCGACTCGATGGGCATGAGTTTGAGTAAACTCCGGGAGTTGGTGATGGACAGGGAGGCCTGGCGTGCTGCGATTCTTGGGGTCGCAAAGAGTCAGACACGACTGATCGACTGAACTGAACTGAACTGAGAAAGGATGCTCTCTATCTTTATTTTGGTTTGTTCTTAGGGGCAGGGTACAAAGGGAAAAGAAAAGGAAATAGGTCTTTAGCATTTTTTTGTGAATGAAGTACTGTTTTAGGTACTTCACATGCATCCTTCATATATTGGTCTTAGTAAAAGCTATTTTTAAGATGATCAGATTGCTTGTTTTTTTGATATTGAGTTGCATTGTTTGCAGTTGTTGTTTTAGTCACTAAGTCATTTCCAGCTCTTCAGTGGCCTCATCAACTGTAGCCCGCCAGGCTCCTCTGTCCACGGGATTACTGGAGTTGCCATTTCCTTTTCCAATTGAGCTGCATGAATTCTTGTATATTTTGGAGATTAATAATTTGTGAGTTGCTTCTTTTGCAAATATTTTCTCCTAACATACTGAGGGTGGGGGGAGAGGGTGGGAAGAACTGAGAGAGTGGCACTGATGTGCATACACAACCATGTGTAAAACAGACCGCTAGTGGGAATCTGCGGTATAGCACATGATGGTCAGCTTGATGCTCTGTGACAACCTAGAGGGGTAGGATACAGGAGATGGAAGGGAGATTTAAGAGGGAGAAAATATATGTATACTTACAGCTGATTCACATTGCTGTACAGCAGAAACTAACAACATGTAAAGCAATTATACTCCAAATAAAAAACAATAAAGGGGAAATGGAGACTCACCAAACGTCCTTAAGTACTAGGTGGGAGAAGTTGAATTGGAGCTCAAGCCTGCCTGATTCTGTCTACAAAGATGGACCACTAACAACTCCTTCCTTCACTCTATGTACCTGCCACAGCTTTGATCTAGAACTGGAGACTCCTGTCCCCTCCCTTGAATCTGGGATGGCTTACTGACAGCTTTGGGCAACAGACTATATATACTATATAGTAGATATATATACTTTGGGACTTTGGAGGTCAAGCTTCAAGAGGCTGTTTGCTTTTACTCTCAGAAGACAGTCATGATATAAAGTAAAATTCTGCTGTTGAAGAGATAATTCCTGGAGATGAGAGACCGCACAGCCCCAGTCAAGCTGCCAGAACCCTTACCATATGAAGCAGAGATAAGCTATTCTCATTAAGCCCTGCCCAGATTGCTGAATTATGGGCAAAAAATGGATGCTGTTGTTCTAAGTTTTGGAGAGATCTGTTATACAATAATAGATAACTGAAAAAGATGACAAAACTCTATTTCTTCTTTTGTGGTACTCACTTCTTTTTATCTATACTTTAACTATGAATTCAGTAAGGAAACTTTAGGCTGAGTCAAAGGGATACTCAGCATGTAGCAGTGGAAAAGAACTATCCTAAAGGTTCTTGTCATTTTAAGCAAGAATGCATTGAGTAATTACAAAGTGCCTGGGATCATTTTGAAGCATTTATCCTCATAACAACCCTGTGAGGTGGGTACTGCTTTTAACTCCTGTTTTACAGGTAAGGAAAGGGAGGCACAGAAATGTGCTTGGCAGCTAGAAAGTTGTACCTCCAAGATCAAAACGTTGCATCCAGAGTTCAGAGCCTCATTCTCAATTCTTAAGCTGTATTGTCAGGACCTTCTTGGTAATGATAACTGGAATTCAGTCAACTGAACAAAATAGCTATAGCAAGAGTTCAACTTTTGCAACTGAAAACATAACACCTGATTTTCAAAAGCCACACTATATACTACCCTGAAGGACTTTCCTTGGAGAGGAGATGTAGATAATGCACCAAAAGAGTTCTTGATAGTTGCAATTCCAAAAACACAGAGTTAGGGGATAGAGGGAAGATCTGCGGCTAAGTTGCTTCAGTCATGTCCAACTCTTTGTGACCCCATGGACTGTAGCTCGCCAGGCTTCTCTGTCCATGGGATTGTCCAGACTAGAATACTGGAGTGGGTTGCCATTTCCTTCTCCAGGGCATCTTCCCAACCCATGGATTAAACCCATGTCTCTTACGTCTCCTGCATTAGCCTCTGGGTTCATTACCACCAGTGCCACCTGGGAAGCCCAGAGGGAAAATCAGATAAGAAATCTAAGGATAAGGAAGGCAAGCTCTGGGATGTGGAGAGCCTTCTAAGGTGGCCTCTCCCCATGTCCTTGACCATATCTAAAAGCCATTCCACAGAATGGAAATAAAACTGGCCTGTACAATAACAGTTTTGCTGTAATTTTTCTGAGTTGCTGCAGAGTTTGTAGTCAGAAAGTCCTGGTCGTAATAGTGATTCACCATTGACTCACTCTGTGACCTTAGAAAGTCCTTTACCTCTCTGACTTCTATGGACAAAACAGGATACTGATGTCTAACACGTGGTCTTCTTGTGAAGATTAAGAGAGATTGCCTATGAGTATATGTGCTGCTGCTGCTAAGTCGCTTCAGTCGTGTCCGACTCTGTGCGACCCCATAGACGGCAGCCCACCAGGCTCCCACCCCTGGGATTCTCCAGGCAAGAATCCTGGAGTGGGTTGCCATTTCCTTCTCCAGTGCATGAAAGTGAAAAGTGAAAGTGAAGTCACTCAGTCGTGTTCGACTCTTCGTGACCCCATGGACTGTAGCCTATCAGGCTCCTCCTCCATGGGATTTCCCAGGCAAGAGTACTGGAGTGGGGTGCCATTGCCTTCTCCGATATGTGCATGTACCTCCACGCTATGGTTACTATTATTGTGTATTGCTCATGCAACTCTGCACCAAAATTAGAGGTGATAAATTAGGAGCTGAAAGAAGAAAATCCTAGATGGGAAGAGAGTGAAGAAACCTGTATCAGACAATAAGGTTGGAATAAAGAAGAAAGCAAGATTCTTCAAAAGTCAAGAGGGGAATTCAGTCATACAGCATTTTCATTGAGGGTCTCCATTTAAACAATCTAATCAGATTTATACTTCCCCTAATCTCCACATGTAAAATCCAACTAGGCAGTGCATTAGTGAACATTCTAGGAAGCTCCAGTCAGATGTCAGTCTTGCTTCATGGATTCATAGGGTGATTGATGAAAAAATACCCATGGAGTTTATTTGGCTCCACCCTTTTATTTCACAGGTAAAGGAAGATCAGAGAGGGACAAGAACTTGTACAAGGAGACCCAGCTTGTGAGTGACACATCAGATACCAAGACCAAGGTTTTCTGACTCCTCAGTAAGGGTCTTTTGACCAGAAGTTTTTCTTTGGTGAAAAAGAAACTAACTTGAAACAGCGCTGATTTGTATTGGTGATAAGTACTGCACCCAAATTAAAGTTTATCACCAAACACCACACAGGTTCAAATAAATAAATCAAATTAGCATTTTTCTTGTGTGTACAGGAGGTAAATATCAGCCCCATTATACTTCCCTGCCTTTATTTTTCTTAATTCTATAACCTACTATAGTACATAGTTCAAAGAGTAGACCTGACTTAAGGAGTAAATATTTATAAATTCTCAGCAACAGCTGGGCAAGGCTTTTTTCAGAGTGGCTTAGTGTTCCTAGGATGTGGCGCTCCAAATCTGGCTCTCTTGGACCCATCCTCTACTAGTCTCTGACCTTTGGGCTGGGCCAGTGCTGGCTGTGAACCCTGGTGACATACAGCTCTGACCATCAGCAAGACAAGCCAGATGACAGAATTCCCTTTCTGTAGTTTTTGTTCCATTGTGTAACTGAGCCCTCCCAAAAGCTTGGGCTCTGCCTCTCCTCCAAGTGTCCTGATTTCTGGAATGGTGTCCAGGTGCACATCTAATGAGAGATTCCCAAGTGGACACTCTTGGTCAGATGCTTAGAACAGCTAATCCAATCCACTCCCTCCAAATAGTCCCCCAAATAGGACAGTCCTCCCTAGGTGAACAGATCTAGTCCATTTACTCGACTGTTCCCATATGCACTATACCCATCTTCTGATAAGCTATGACTCAATTGCTTGAACTAAGGCAATATGGGACAAAAGAAAAATTTAAACAGCCAATAAGTTTCTATTAATTGTCCGATTGTAAATTTGGAAATTTTCTTTGATCAAATATACAGGTATTTGGTGTATAGATATTTCTGGTAATTGAAAAACACACTGCCATAAGTTTTTTATTTTTATTATATTTTTGGTTTATAAAATTGAAAAATGTTTAATACTTGGAAAATAAAAAAGCAGATAAGAGAAAAATGTGCTTTACATTTTATAGAGCGAAAAATAAAAGATTTTTAATTTAACCCAGAACATAGGAACCTTTCCAGTATAAAAACTCACATTCCTGTGGACTTCTATCTTAGTTGACTTTTTTTCCCCTTAAAATGCAAGAAGTCACAGAATAAACTCTTCAGACTCCTTGACATGTTTCAGGGGCCCATAAATATATTTATTGATCTTCAGCTAAACTCTTGGGGATTTTGTCAATTCTAACCTTGATTCCCATGTGCAATAGAGGACTTTTCTAGATTTAGAAAAGTCTCCATTTTAGGTGCTAGTTTGAACTTCAGACCCTCTAAAATAGATCTTAAGACTCCTCATCAGATTTCTGAAACTTGCTGCTTATTTTCTGATTCAACTGTATTTGTTCAGCTGTGACTGTGTTACTTTCAGATTCAAGAAGGTCAACTACGGATAAGTATGCTATTTGATTCTCCCTCTGACTGTGAGACTGTAGAAGGTATTTAAGCCTCCACATGGAGGGCGTATGTTAGGAGGCATTACCAGACTTGCTAAACTTTAGTTCCTTTTCTTCCTGATCTAAATTCAAGTTTTTGTGAATCTCTCCCCATGTTTCCAATAACAATAATCTTTTAGAAGTATCTGTTAAAAATAGGGTATTGTCCCTACCCCTAGGAGTTTACAGTCTAGCTGGAAAAACAGGCCACGTACACATGCTAATAAAACCAACACTTTCAGAAAGTACCTAATAAAAACCATTAAAAAACCATACTTTGCGCTACTGTATGGAAATCAAAAAATGGAGGGTTATCTTAACAAGAGGAAGGGAGCTTTATCTTAAAGCTAATTTAGCAAGTACTTGGGCTAATTCAGCAGAGTAAGACATTCCTGTTGGCAGATAGGCTAGACCAAATGTTCAGAGATGGGAAAAATTGGGATTCTGAGAAGCAGTTTGGCTTCAGGAAAAAGTTTATGCATATATGTCCCTATGCAATGACTTCCAAAATATGGCCCATACCTATATTTGTTTTGATTCTTTCTTTCCAATTAGAACCTGTACAATAGCCAACCTGGTATATTTAGAATTCCACAGTATATCTATGCTTTCCCATCTCTACCTTGATTGATGTTTCTTCCTTATCTTCCTCCATCCTCTGATTGTCCCACCCATCCCCACCTTCCTCCATATCTCTCCTCATAATGAAGATCAAAAAAAGCAAAAGAGTTTTGCTCTCTGTTGCCAACTCTAGTAAACTGACAGAGTTTGGGGAAGTTAATGTATAGGCAAAGATTCTAAAGTCACTTTCAGATTCAGGAAAAAAAAAAAAAATCCATGATTGATTAGTGACCAAGGTGTGACCTTGAGAGTAGTGGTCCAGATGCTATTTATTTTGCGCACACTGTTGTTTAAGGTCTAGAGAAAGTAACCATCTGCGTTCTTCTTCTTCTGGACATTTTCTCCCTTAAAATCTCTACTGCATTTTCAATTTATTTTATTCACTTAATCTACCAGTCGATATGCTTGCACTTGGCTCATCACAGACTAAATAGACTTATACTCCTTCAAAAGACTATCTCACTCAACATCTCTTTTATCTCCCCCAAATGCTAGCATAGTAAGTATAGTAAGTATATGCTTAATAAACATTTCATGAACTGAATATAATATAGGCAAGAAGGAGGGTTAGGCTGAAAAAGCAAATGACAGATGGATTATACTTTCAGTTCAGTTCAGTCGCTCAGTTGTGTCCGACTCTTTGCAACCCCATGAATCATAGCACGCCCGGCCTCCCTGTCCATTACCAACTCCCGGAGTTTACTCAAACTCATGCCCATCGAGTTGGTGATGCCATCCAGCCATCTCACCCTCTGTTGTCCCCCTCTCCTCCGGTCCCCAATCCCTCCCAGCATCAGGGTCTTTTCCAATGAGTCAACTCTTTGCATGAGGTGACCAAAGTATTAGAGTTTAAGCTTCAGCATCAGTCCTTCCAATGAACACCCAGGACTGATCTCCTTTAGGATGGACTGGATGGATCTCCTTGCAGTCCAAGGGACTCTCAAGAGTCTTCTCCAACACCATAGTTCTAAAGCATCAATTTTTGAGTGCTCAGCTTTCTTCACAGTCCAACTCTCACATCCATACATAACTACTGGAAAAAACCATAGCCTTTACCAGATGGACCTTTGTTGGCAAAGTAATGTCTCTGCTTTTTAATAAGCTATCTAGGTTGGTCATAACTTTCCTTCAAAGGAGTAAGCGTCTTTTAATTTCATGGCTGCAGTCACCATCTGCAGTGATTTTGGAGCGCCCCCCCCCCAAAAAAAAAAGTCTGACACTGTTTCCACTGTTTCCCCATCTATTTCCCATGAGGTGATGGGACCGGATGCCATGATCTTAGTTTTCTGAATGTTGAGCTTTAAGCCAACTTTTCCACTCTCCTCTTTCACTTTCATCAAGAGGCTTTTTAGTTCCTCTTCACTTTCTGCCATAAGGGTGGTGTCATCTGCATATCTGAGGTTATTGATATTTCTCCCAGCAATCTTGATTCCAGCTTGTGCTTCTTCCAGCCCAGCATTCCTCATGATGTACTCTGCATAGAAGTTAAATAAGCAGGGTGACGATATACAGCCTTGACGTACTCCTTTTCTTATTTGGAACCAGTCTGTTGTTCCATGTCCAGTTCTAACTGTTGCTTCCTGACCTGCATACAGGTTTCTCAAGAAGCGGGTCACATATACTTATAGAAGCATAAATAAAAGAGTTCAGGTGGTAATTGTTCTAAAATGGTTTCATGTACATTGGTCTGTCCACATAATAATCAGATGCTGGAGGGCAAAAGTCCTTAAATACAACCTCATTCACAGATTCCAATGATAGTAGGTAGATGACCCACCATCTGGGGGATGAGCCCTTCTATTGGAAAGAGTCAAAGGTAACAAAATTTGTTAAGTGCCTCACACCTCCAAGAGACTTCCAGGGAAATCTGCATTTGGGGAGTGAAAAAGAACTGAGCAAAATAGGAAAGATAGACCTAGGATGAAAACTCCTCAAGACATTGTGAGAGATAGGGCATAGATTTGAGGGATAAAGGCTTGAAATCCAAGATCAGGTCTTAGCCCTACTACTGAGCTCTGCCATTCAACTGTTGTGTTCTTGGGCAAATTAGGTAAATTCTCTGAACTTCAGTCTCAACCACTGTAAAAGAAACATGGTTATACTAGAGCCAAAAAGTTCAAAAATAAATAAGCAGTCCAATGTTAGTAACTTATTTATTAACATTAGACTGCAAAGCTAATATTAGATTGCAAATATAACTGTAAAGTTTGCCTGTGTACATATGATATTTTCCTATGTTATTTATTTACCATCTATGTTTCCACTGACCCTGATTTTGTTTTCTAGTTTATTGATCGAACTATTAAAAAGCATCTCAAAATTATAGCCCAACATAGATGGGCTATAAATATATAAACTGAGTTATATCTGTTTGTAGAGCTATTGGAAAATAAAATGGGATAATGTCTTTTTAAAAAAATCCTTCACAGAGTTTAATAAATGTGATTTTCCCAAACCCTATTATATCTTCTCATCAAAAGTATGATTTAAACAGACATTCTAAATCAAGAAGACAGATGCCATGGGTTATGGCTGTCAGAGAGGTAACCATTTCATGTACTTCAACTAGACCACTTTCATTTCTGTGGCCAGTTCTTTATATTTCCTGAAGTTACACAGTAAATTTTCAAGTACAACTTAAATTACCTAGTAACTGCTTTATTCATTTTTATTCCTTTATGTCAAAGTCTATCATTTTAATAAATCAGGTTTTTCACATGTAATAAAAACACAGATGCTTTCAGTTTTTGTGTTTTGACTCAGTGAAAAGACTGAGTTGAAGTCTGTTGTTCCATGAAGGGGAAAGTACTTTTTTTAAGGTCCCAGAGCTTCTCATGCCCTTCCTATGGATGATATGATTTTCAAGGGGAAAACAAAGCTAACCTTGACCTGTTTGCTTGCAGTGGGCACTTTTGTGAATATAAACAGCAGAAACTTGTTCCAAAAAGACATCACATCAATGTGAGCAGACACTCCTGTCCATCAGAAGGCAATCTCCACATTTATAAAGAAAAAATCAGTGAGCTGTGAGTAAGGCTTTTAGTGCACACATTTTTTTAAGAAACATAAATGCCTTAAGAATAAGCAACTTACAAGTCACAAAATAGAGAGGAAGGCAGAAATAGGCATCTGCCTCATTATATCAAGCCACAAAGCAGCTGACATTTACTAAGAAGAGGATTATTTGATCAAAATTGTTCAGGTAAGCTAAGACTGTGCTATTCACAAGTAACCTTTGAAGAAATTAAGAAGACAAAAGAACAAAAAAGGATATGAAATATTTAATTATGTTATCCTTGAATATGTATAACTATTAAGGAAATACCAGATATATAAATAGCACATTATGCAACTATGATTTATTTTTTATTTAGATTGGGGAAGGGATTTACTACTATGGTATATCATCAAAAACTGGAAACTAATTATTTATTTTTCCATAGCAAATGTCTACTCTATAATTATGGAAGTACAAATCCTATTAGATACTCAAGCAGAGCTGTCAATTAGAAGAATGATATATGAGCTCTGAGAAGAATCTGTAGTAGATATATGAAATTGAAGTTAACAACATATAGTTTTTGAAATTAAATCTAACATTACCTGTCAGGTAAACCTGTACACTAAGAATGAATTTCTGAAGAATTAATTACTTTAGATCACAGAAAAGAACAGTAAGTCAGAGAGCACTTAAGGACAACTTGGAGGCCTGAGTCAGAGAATGCAGGTCTTTTTGAGTGAAATGAGGCTTTCTGTCCACTTGAATACCACTTCTCCATCTCCTTTGCTGGCTCCTCTGTCTTATTTATTTTTAAATGTTGGTGCCCTTTTGGGTTTGGTTTGGGGAACTTTATAGTCATTAAACACTCCAAATATGATTCTATCAAATTTTGTATTGAAAATGCCATCTGTAATGTACTGATATTCCAGTTAATGCCTCCAGTCCACGGCTATTATTTAGTTTCAGATTTTTAGGTTTTCCCATTTCTTCTCAGATATCTTAAAATATTATTCAACAGACTAAAGTGGTGCGTCCAAAAAAGACCTTCAATAAACAGCATCACCATCTATCTTAGTCCCTCCAAATCAAAAAAAAAAAGTAGTGTTCCTGAATTACTTTTCTCTTCTGCATACCACTCCACTCTACCAAGTCCTATCGGATCTGAAATACAGCTCAAATCCAATGACTTATCTATCATCCAGCTTCCATGCTATTGTCTTAGCCACAGTTATTGTAGCCTGGGCTACTGAAGTCATTTCAAATTCTTTTCCTGAGCAGAGACCCACTTTCCCAGCCCTGCTCCACTGCGTCAGCTTCTCTGCCAACTGACCAGGCGGAAACAGCAGCAGGGGAGGAGGGCCCGCAGAGCAGCATCTCAGACACGTCGAAAAAGATGTTTTGATCCCTAAAATAATGAGAGAAAAGGCCCGAGAGAGATGTTCTGAACAAGTTCAAGGTTTCACTAAGTGTTGCAAGGACTCTGGAGTTCTTATGGTAGTAAAATGCCATAAGGAAAACTCTGCACTGAAAGACTGTCTCACCTCTTACTATAAAGATCCAGCCTTTTATGAAGAATGCAAAATGGAATACCTGAAGGAAAGGGAGGAATTCAGAAGAACTGGAATTCCTACCAAGAAAAGGCTACAGAAGCTTCCCACAAGTATGTAGGCAAATATTCAAGATGATGCTCATGGAAATCAGTCACCTGAAATAATGGACTCAGGGAAGTGCGTTTCCTTTATCCTTAATTATGGAAATAACTATCTGAAATAAAGATTTTTTTTTTAACCTCCAAAAAAAAAAACAACCAAATTCTTTTCCTTATTTCTACTCTTGTCTCCCACAATTCATTTTTCACTTGGCAGCCACATGGATCATTAAAAAGAAAGAATGAGAAAGAAAATCAATATAATGTGATTACAGAGCTCATATAGTTACAGTTTACCTAAAAACAACTTATCACTCTTCTTGGAGACCATTAAGCATGAGGAAAACAAAGAAATAGGTATACATTAAAAAAAAATTACTCAATTGCTGTTTTTCCAGAAATATGAGGAAATAGAAGCTACAACTCCAAGTAATATTTTATTGCTGCTAAGATCTTGCAGAACCACCTGGGAGTGCAGGCAACTGAGTGAAAAGTGTCTAGAGGCTCAGAGGTAACAGATTCCAAAAAGCACAGCACAGATACACCCCCTAAGTATGAGGAATTTCTTAAAATGTAAAATTTAAAGTTGACATTGGAGCTACAATAAACAGGACTGGGCTTTAAGGAGGCCGGCCTTTGAGAGCGGCTGTCAAGGTGATATATCTAATAGTAGTGGCATATCAAGGACTGTGCCACTGGAAACACATCCTACAATTGAAGATCGCCTTGGAACCCAAGGATGTTTCCTTACTGCCTGTGAGTGGTGAAGGAACAGGGACAAGGGCCTGCAGATCTGGCAGCCGAAACTACTGGATGCCTTAAGCTTTGAGGGCCAAAAGGAAGTTGGCTACACAGGGAAGAAACAGTCTACATCGAAAAGAAGAAGGGGGAGCCCTTGGATAATAAAGCTACCTATACCACCAAACAGGAACCTCTCGCAAATAGCAGATTCAATGACAACTGACAAAACAGCACTGAACATAGTTATAAAGCTTAGTGATCCAGATACTCTATGGAGGGACTTCCCAGGTGCGACAGTGGTTAACAGTCCACCTCACAGTCTGGGAGATGTGGGCTCAATCTCTGGTCGGGGAATTAAGATCCCACATGTTGCAGAGCAACCAAGCTCATGTGATGCAACTACTGAGCCCACGTGCTCTAGAGCCCGTAAGCCACAACTCGAGAGGCTCAGTGCCACAACTCGAGAGCCAATGCAGCCAAATAAGTAAATATTTTTAAAAAGAGAAAAATAAAGCAGATAACTGAATAAAAGATACTCTATGAAGAAGGTGGTAAAAAGCAGCAAAATATACCATTTTGGAATATACTCAAAAGATTCACAATGGAGCACATTAAAGAATGTTATTATTTCACTACACACAAATGTATGAAGTGATTGCCATGAACAGAAGCTCTTAAAGAAGAAATATAAGAACTCAAGGAAAAGATGCTAGAACAATGAGAAGAGATGAACTATGAATGGGTAGAATTCAAGAGAAAATTCTTTCCCAAGAAAGAAGTAAAATTACTAGAAAAAAATAAAAAGGCAAGTTTAAGGGAAGCACATGAGAGAACAGAGACAATGGAAAACAGAAAAAAAGACTCAGGACGAAAATGGGGAAAGCACAAACAAAATCCTCTTGCGTTATTTCATTTATGAACTCTATGGCTCTATTATCTATTCAAAAGTAAAATTCCAAACAACAACAACAACAAAAATCATATCACTGCCATTCTTCAAACCCTCCAATAGCCACTAATGGATTTTAGAATGAAATTCAAAGTTTGTCCCATGGCCTGTCTTGCATCACTGGCTTCTACTCCTACCGATTTCAAGTTTTCCCCTGCTCTCATTCAGCCATACTGATGATTTTTTACTTATATTGTTCCATCAACTTCAAACATGGTTCTTCAGAACTTCCTACAGCTGAGTCTTAACATACTATCACAAAAAGGCTTTAGTCCATGACATCACTAACACATAAGGTATTCTCTTCCATCTTACTGTTTGTTTCTTCCCTAGCCTATCATAACCATAATTATCTCATTAATTACATTATTTACTTAGATGTTGTTTTCCTCCTTCACAGAAATGTAAGTTCCCCAAGAACAGAGGCCTGTATAGTCAAGGACCTACCACACAGTTAGCACTTGATAAAGTTTGATGACTAAAGGAAGGAGAAATAATTTGTTTCTAGTGTTTCTTCTAGTGCCAATGTGCCAGTACTGACATCTAGTACTTCACTTTGTAGAGGATGACAGAATCCACCAAAAACACACAGCAAACTTTAGGTCTTTGCACACTTTGAATTATCAAGTTAGTTATTAACTTTGTACATTTATATATCAAGCTATGGGCTTCCCCAATGGCTTAGCAGGTAAAAAATCTGCCTATAATAGAGGAGGAGGAGACCCAGGAGACACAGGTTTGATCCCTGGATCTGGAGGATCCCCTGGAGGAGGAACTGGCAACTCATTCCAGTATCCTTGCCCCGAAAATCCCATTGACAGAGGAGCCTGGTGGATGACAATGGGTCGCAATCACAACTAAGCACCCAAGCACAGCACATCAATCTATATAGCTATATGTATTACATATATTCATTCATTCATTTATCCATCCATCGTGCTGGTTCATGTTTACCTGGAGGACTATGACTAGTGTAGATTTTGGTACTGAGAGTGGTTCTAGAGGAACAGAATATTTAGGTTTGTTTTCTGAATTGGTACTGGAATTTCTCGAATTGACTCTCTAATCTGATTAAAGACATTTCCCATAGTAAAGAGAGCACTGATAATACACAGCATGATCTGACAACCTGGATATGCCAAAATCCTCCATTAACCCTCTTTGCTGAGTCACTTTAGTCGTGTCCAACTCTGTGACTCCATGAACTGTAACCTGCCAGGCTCCACTGTCCCTGGGGATTCTCCAGGCAGGAATACTGGGGCAGGTTGCCATGCCCTCTTCTGGGGGATCTTCCTGATCAAGGGATTGACCCTGCATCTCTCAAGTCTCCTGCATTGGCAGGCAGGTTCTTTACCCCTAGCACCACCTGAGAAGCCCTAGACCCTCTTTATCAATCATTTATTAAGAAATACTAGGCTGAGTTACTGGATACATGAAACTTTTGAACATTTTAAGAAGAGCGATGACTTACTGAGATTAGCTTGTTGTCCCAATGTCACTGGGCAAAGTGAGAAATAAAAGGATGAGATTAGGGATTTGAACTCCCAATTTAAGCACTGCACGTGCGCGCGCGCACACACACACACACACAATCTGAAGCCTTTTATGTGTGCCCTGAAGGAGACCTTTGTTTCCTATAGCCTTAGGGCTGAAATTCTTGAAAATCAAAAGCAGAATCTCATTCTGTGATTGACTGAATTACAAAGAAACCTGAATTTCCAGTCTTTTTGGGTTCTTAATAATAGCCTTGATTGAAAAAGGATGGGATCCTGTAAATTGGGGACATGTGGGAAGACCCTGATCAAAGTGGAGACCTTGAGACTTTCAAGTCTGATGCATCTTCTTTGCCAACGATGCCCTCCCAGGTGCAGTGGGAGTGGCCTGCTCACTTCCAGTAGAAGTAGCCTCCCCAACCTCAGGGTAATAAACAGCCTCTGCATTTCCTTTTAATGGGATTAATTTTCATTGGTTGAGGAAACAGTAATGGTCTCCTCTGAGTGACTTGTGAACCAAAACAATGCTGATTCTCCTCTGGATACACCATCCATTTTTGAATCTAGACTTATACCCAGATTCAAGTCCCAGCAGGCCTCTAAAGGTGAGGTACAAACTACTACAACCATGAGGAGGTGCTCTCCACTCCAAAAGAACTATTTGAGTTTTCAAACTTATAAAGACGGACCTGGGGAACACGTGTTGGAATATACACTAAGGTTGTGGTATAGTGCTTCAAGAAACAATGTTGAAATAGGCTGAATTTACTGATATGGGCTCATCAAGCTGAGATACTACATTTAACGTTGCAGTTCAAGGAGTTAGAAAGGACTCAAACAGGTTGGGTGGTTGGCTGAAACAGGGACCAAAAAGGTGTTCCTCAGTGAGTAAATGAGAAGTTCTTGATCTGACTTGGTTTGAGAGAGAGAGAGAGAGAGAAAGTTTCCAAGTACAGTGAAAACAACTGTCACTAACTGGGATATTTAAAGCCAGCCTTATAGCATTGGCTGGTGGGTTATGCTCTTCCTAGGAGTTAAATGGATAGAAAACCTATTAAAATTCTCAACTGATCTTTATAAGCAGACAGGTTCTATGTCAAGTGAACAAGTCTAACCTGAATCATGAAAACTGAAACTCAAGCCCCCTCGATTTCCAGTATTGAGTCAGTTTGCAGACCCAGAAATCTTTGAGTAAAGGGGAGAATAGGTCCCCTTGAGGAAGGATCCAAGTACACTGCCCAAATTTTATACTGTCAGTCTTTTCAGGACCTTCTCCAAAGGGTCCTAGGGGACTTCCCTGGTGGCACAGTGAAGAATCCATATGTCAATGAAGGGGAGATGGGTTTGATCCCTGGTCTGGGAAGATTCTACTCGCTGAGGAGCAACTAAGCCCATGCACCAGAACTACTGAGCCCTTGCTCTAGAGCCTGTGAGCTGCAACTACTGAAGTCTGCACATCGAGAGCCTATGCTCTGCAACAGGAGAAGCCACCACAGTGAGAAGCCTGTATCACAACACAGACTAGCCCCCACTCATCATGACCTGAGAAAGTCCGAGCAAAGCAAGGAAGACTCAACCAAAAATAAAAATAACTAGAATTATTTTTTAAAAGGGGGGATTTACAGTCTTTTTTCCCCCAGGTAACTATGCACTGGGGAAAAAAAAAAATAATCAGGCCTTTTGGGCACTACTGGAGACTGGCTTTGAACTGACACTGATTCCAGATGACCCGAAACATCATTGTGGTCCATCACATAAGATGCTTACTCCATAAGACGCTACTCTTATGAAAGTGAAAGTGAAGTCGCTCAGTCGTGTCCGACCCTTTGCAACCCCATGGACTGTAGCCCACCAGGCTCCTCTGTCCATGGGATTCTCCAGGCAAGAATACTGGGGCCATTTCCAATGTACCATGGGGGCTACCAACTTTCCATGTAACCCGAGCTGTCCATCATGAAATGGATGTTTTCTGATACCCCCAAACCAGAAAGCTGGGTGTGCGTAGTAACATTTCATCATCAAATGGAATCAGTATATACATGACCAGGCCCAGGAAGGCTCTGAATGCATGAGTAATTTACATAAAGAGGCGGCCCAAATGTTTAGGCCACTCCTGCTTCAATGCCTTCTCTCTCCCCACCAGCATCTATGGCCTCATGGTGAGCTCTTTAAGATCAGCTGGCAGAGGAAGAGAAGACATAGGCCTGGTTTGCAGATGGCTATGCACAATATGAAGGCACCATCCCAAAGTGGACAGTTATAACACTGTAGACCTTTTCTAGGATATCCCCAAAGGATAGATGAAGGACAGTCCTCCCAGATGACAGACCTTTGAGCTCTGGTTGTTCACTTTGCTTGGAATGAGAAATGGCTAATTACATACTAATTCATGGGCTGTGGTCAAAGATTTGGCTGGAAGTTCAGGGACTTGAAAAAAATATGGCTGGAAAATTGATGGCAAGGAAATTTAAAGAACATGTATGTGGATGGACCTCTTTGAATGGGCAAAGAACAAGAAGATACTTGTGTTCTATGTGAATATTCATCAAAGACTGACCTCAAAAGAGGAGTCTTTTAATAATCAAGTGAGTGGCATGCTCTGTGCATACCAGTCAGCTTTTATCCCCAGCCAATCCTATCATCATCCAATAGGTTTAAGAGAAAAAATGGCCATGCTTGCAGAGATGGAGGTAATGCACAGGGTTAACAGCACGAATTTCCATTTCCTAAGGGTGACTTGGTCACACCTATTTCTAAGTGCCCAATCTACCAGCAGCAGAGACCAACACTGTGTCCTCATAGGCACCATTTCTTAGGGTAAGGTAATCATCCAGCTACTTGATGGCCAGCTAATTACCACTTCCACCATGGAAGGAGCAGCAGTTTTTTTTTTTTCCCTAATGGAATGCACACTCTGGATATAGATTTGCTTCCCCTTCATGCTATACTTCTGTCAAAAGTATCATCTGTAGACTCACAGAATGCCTTATCTGTCATCAACAATATTTCACATAGCATTGCTTCTGGTTAAAGAACTCACTTCATAGCAAAAGAAGTATGACAATGGACCTCTGCTCATGAAATTCAGTGGACTTATCACATCCCCCATGATTTGGAAGCAGATAATGTGAAAGAGTGGTAGAATGACCTTTTGGAAACTCAGTAATAGTGACAGCTACTTGGCAATACCTTGCAGGACTAGGACAAGGTTCTCCAGAAGGTGATGTATGCTCTAAAGCAGTGTCCAGTACATGGTGCTGTTTCTCCCACAGTCAGAATTCACAGGTCCATGAATCAAGGGGTAGAAATGGGCACTGCTCACTATTACCTTAGTGACCCACTAGCAACATTTTTGCTTCCTGTTCCTGTGACCTTAAGCTTGCTGGCCTAGAGATTTTAGTTCCCAAACGAGGAATGCTTTCACCAAGAGAAATCACAACAATTCCATTAAACTGGAAGTTAAGATTTATACCTTGTTACTTTGGACTCTTCATGCCTGTTAATCAATAGGGAAAGAAGGAAGTTACTGTTGGAACTGAGGCAAAGGATCCTGAATCCCAAGGGCAGATTGGCATGCTACTCAACAAGGGAGATAAGAAAGACTATGTCTGGAATACAGAAGATCCCATAGTCTCTCAGCACTACTATGCCCTGCAATTTAGATCAATGGAAAATTACAATAACCCAACCTAGGCAGGATTACAAATGGCCCAGAACCTTGAGAAATGCACATTTGGATCACCCTACCAGTAAAAGAACCAAGAACGGTTTAGATGCTTGCTCAAGGCAAAGGATATACACAAAGAGTAGCAGAGGGAAATTATAAATACCAGCCATGATCAGTTACAGAAACAAAGACTATAAGATGATTTTTCCCCCTTATTTTGTTATGAATGTGTATGTGTGTATTACATACACTCTTCTGGAAAAGTAGTGTGTTTTGGGTTATATGCAAGGTAGTTATATCATGATAGGCAGAGCTATGATCTTTTTATAGTCTTCATTTAGAGATTAAGTATGATTAAAGATGTATATGGATATCAAGTCAGAAAGGGGTGGACTTGTGATGGTTAATTTTGTCTGTTAACTTGATTGGGCCATGGGGTGCCCAGATATTTGGTTAAAGATTAAACATTGTGAGTATGTCTGTGAGGGTATTTCTGGATGAAATTTGCCTACTGTGGTTCTTGGGACTTCTCAGTCTCCATAATTGCATGACCCAACTCCTTATTACTACACACACAGACACACACACAGACACACACACAGACATCATACTTATATGTATGAAGTCCAGAGAGAGATTATATATTTTTATTGTATTTTATTGGTTCTGTTTCTTAGAGAACTGTAACATATACTTAACATAATTAAATAAAATTTAATATAATTGTATGCAAGTTGAGTGTCAGTTGCAATATCTAATTAAACATACATTAATATAAGTCTTGAACATATTGGGGAGGAAGCAAAAGTGCTTAATAGTTAAAGTGGTTGCAGAAATCTTGCTAACAACTCTGCTCTTATAGGAATTTTAATTAAACCCAGCCCTTCAGAATCACCCTCCCTAATTTTCTCCCCAGAAAGCTGGTTTATGATTGTTCTTGTGTCCTTGTGACTCATATTTAGGGTTTGGAATACTGGGTTTGAATAAGCCAGAGGTCTAGAAGTTTCCTGGTATAATTTAGGCTGCAGCATATATTTTTTCCTGATTTTAAATATATTTTTATGGATATCTTTACTGGAATTTTTTAACATAAAAAACCCAACCATTTTGATGGAAAAACATTTTTCTAAAGTCTTTTTTGCTCACTTGCTCTTATAATAAGTGAAAAACTATTATAGTTTTTTTTCTTATAATGATAGACATAGTACCTTTTAAGATTTTAGTCATTTCAAAAGAGATAAAGCTGATATAGCAAACTTTATGTAATGTTAACATTGTTTACTTTTCCTTTAAAAAATATTCTGGTATATCTTTTGTTCCACGAGGACAGAAGAAGAGTTTCTAGAGAATTTATGCAGAGTAAATCACTCATACCTGGATAATTAGACAAGCTGAGCAAAAGAAACTCAGTGAGAGAGTATATTTCTGTTCATTTCAGGAATTACACACTTTCAGGAAATAGAAATAAAATTCCTCTAAGATATATAGCTACTAATAGCTTTACTCCTAACTACTTTATGTTACCAAGTCTATTCTTATAATAAACCCAGAAAGTAGATATAATCCCAATCTTATAGGCAAAGATAATAAATCTCAGAAAAGTTAATAAACTTGCTAAAGATGACTGTAACACTGAAATCAAAGTCACCAGTGACTAATGTCTGATCTTAGACCTATCTAACTGAAGACTATCTTACTTTAGTGACTTTCTCCAAAGATTAAAGGCCAAAAGAAAGAAAGAAAGTGAAGTTGCTCAGTCGTGTCTGACTCTTTGCAACCCCAACCCCATAGTATGTAGCCTGCCAGGCTCCTCCATCCATGGAATTTTCTAGACAAGAATACTGGAGTTGGTTGCCATTTCCTTCTCCAATTTTCAATTAACCCAGAACATGGCTCAGTTTCTCTCCCTGGACTCCTCTGATTTTTTTTCTTTGGCTTTTAATGTAATAGCATCTGTAATAATTTAGAAATCTCTCTCTTAAAATACATAGCTGAAGATTATAAAATGTGCTTTGTCTACATGTATACTATATAAGAGACAAAGAAAGATGCCTTTCCAATACAATTAGTCAATGACAGAGCTGGGAATTAAATTTTTAGAAATCCTGTTCACCTCATCAAATGTAGAATTGATCCTTTTTTTTTTTTCACGAGGCCATTTTTCACATTTGAATTCAAGATAAGTGATGCAGTGACATAATGTAATTTTCTTTCATTGCCCTCAGTCTTTGATTAAAGAACTCACAGTCTTGCTTTGAAAAGCAGACTTTTTCAGTGACTCATTAAACTAATCATGAACTTTATTCTGTTTCCTTTTATGATAGTACTTATATCCTTGACCTCTTCTGAGAACATCATATAAAAGGTTAATAATGCTATATTAATGAGCATATAAAATAGGTGTCATAATAATCAATCCTAAAGAATTTATATAAACTAGTATATTCAGAGTCAATTTAACAAATATAAATCAGTAAGTCTGCAAAAGACTGGAATTTCAAAAATGCAAACCTTCTCCTACATTCCATAAATGAAAAATCAAGGGATAAGGAAGGTGAGGAAAGTATTGCCCCATAACCAGTATGAAAGAATCATTATTCGTCCAAGAAAAGAGTGGATTATTTCTCCCTTGAAAGTTTGTCCCTTCAACTATAAGTGACCCTTAAAAAGGTCTGGCTTCTAGGAGGGAGTGGTCTGGTCAATCATGCCTGAAGCTATTTTTCAGGTTAGTTAGGTATCAACAATCTTGGAATAGCCCTCTTGAGTATATCATTATCTGCTCCCTCAGAGTGAGAGCCATAATTGTCTAACTCAGTGATGCAGGGTCCAGACCTTAGCAATGACTATATTGGTATCTCAGTTACTACTGAAAAAAAAGTCACTAGAGTTATAACCTTGGCCATCAGCTTTTGCTTTTGGCAAAAACAACCTTAGCTTCTAACAGCTTTCTGGAGTTGGTTAAAATGCAGGTTACGTACACTTATTTATACTATACACACACACACACACACACACATACATACATACATACACACACACACAGTGGGTACATATGCATACAGAATAAGGTCTCCTTAACTCAAATTATGTAAGTGAATATATCCTTTTTAATTTATTCCCTTTTCTTGTTATCCAATTATGACACCAGTCTGGTATATCAGCTACAAAACTGGATATTCACTGGGGCACCAAAGGAGAAAGCAAAACTGAAAAGAGGAATGTAGATTTTAATTAAAGGGCAGAAAGTGAAGCGTTTTCCATGGTTAACAATAGAAATGCTTCAATTCTTGACTCTCTTCATTGAATTTTTTTCTTCCTACTGTTAAATTTAATTTAAAACATAAGGGAATTTTACTGCCAGAAAGGTTTCTAGAAATTGCTTACAAAATACATTGAGATATACATATTGGAAATTAAGAAAGATATTATAAAATTTAAAAAAAATGAAAGAAAACACAATGAACATTACAAGCATAAGCATAGAGAAATCTATGCTTTCATTTTGGAGGTAAAAAGCCAAAATGGGTAATTCTGAATAATCCAAAAGTACCACTGAATTCATTTATTAATGAACTTAGATAACATTTCATCTCATGATTATTAATTGAAAATATTTATGTCTTATCTTTCAATTTATCTTACAAGCACTTCTCTTAAATTCCTTGCAGTATTTTTGAATAAAAATTATTTTTATATGAGAATGGTGTGCATGCAGATATAGACAATAATTTCAAGGTAACCTTGGTTCCTCAAGCAAAACAGAATCTTAATGTTCCATCTAAGAAAATCTAAATCTTGAAGATCTAAAGAGTTGGACTTAAAAACAAGCAGACATCTCAAGACAAAAGAAAAGAAAATTTCTGGGTTATTGTGAAAAGTTCATGAATATTTTCCATAGACATAGAGCCAAGGGAGGCCAGACAATGAGAAGCACCTTTCCCTCCAAATTTCCAAAACATGAAAAGCTTGATCTGTAACACAAACTTAGAGGTGTTTACTGGGAGGATCAGGTATTATATATGATATGCATATGATAGCATGATTTAAAGCCTGCATACTAATTAAATCACTTGTCCCTGACACTTACAATTCCTCAGCAGACATTATATTTACCGAAAAAGAGGAGCCATACTTCTTATCACATAATCTTTGAATGCACACATATCGCTTAAGTGCTTTCTAGGTGGCACCAGTGGTAAAGAACCTGTCTGCCAGGGCAAGAGACACAAAAGATTCAGGTTCAATCACCGGGTTGGGAAGATCCCCTGAAAGAGGAAACGGCAACCTACTCTAGTATTCTTGCCTGAGAAGTCCAGTCAGTTGATGGGTTCATAGTCGGACACAACTGAATACACACACACTACACACACATAGCTTAAATCTCATTTCCTGCCATTTCTTTCTATTCTATCCTCATTGAGCTACTGCTATGTAATACAGCTGGATCTTTGCCCGTAAAATTCTCACTGCAAACCATTGTCTCTCTGAGAAAATTCTACTGATACCTGAAAGTCAAATTCATGTTTCTACTGCTCCCTGAATTTTCTCAGCATTTTATACATACATTTTCTATGTTACTTAAGAAACTATCTGGTAACTGGTTAATATGCTGTCTTCCATACTAAATTGTATGCTCCACAATGACAGGGCCATTCTCAAACATGAATGTACCTCTAATGCCTATTATATGGCTTGCCATATAGTAGAAAAATCAAGATTGTCTTCCTAAATAACTGAAAAGTGTTCTTTGATCATTTCTTTATTCCATAGTGTACTTAATATAAGCCTTAATCAACAACATAAAATGAAGTTCATATCAGAAACATACAATTGAGTCCAAACCAATAATGTTCAAATTAACATCTGATTGAGATTCCTAATGCAGAAAATTGCCTTAGCTATTCAACATGGATGAAAGAAGGAAGCTCTTGTTAGCTGATTGGAGAAGTTATTTCTGTCATGGTATTAGTTGGAGTTGAGATCTAGAACATGTTTTCATTTACCAATATTTCTGAAATAATGGGCCTGGCACTCACTTTAGAATTTTTAGAAATATGCCCTTTACTAACTACTTGGTTCCTTTCACTGGTTGTCAACTGGGAGCAGAATCATCAACCCCAGGAAGGATACTTGCAAATGTGGTCTAGGGACATTGGTTGTCACAACATTGGAGAATGCTAGTGGCATTTAGCTGCCAGGAGATTATACCCTGCAATGCCTGGGAAAACATACGTTAAAAAAAAAAAATTCCCCCCAAAACCAAAATGCTTCATTATATAATACTTCAAGTGATACAAGAGTTATTTTGTATAAATCTGTATGACTAACTTCTGCAGATTTTATCACACCATGGGATACATTCCAATCTCATGTTAGTCTATACATGTAATGACATTTCATTGTCACACACAGTTCTTAGAATTGTTAACCAAGTAGAAGCCTTATTGGAAAATTGTAAGAAAAAAAAAAGATAACCCTTCTTCAGCACATTTCTAGGCTGCCCTGAAAACAAGAATTTCATGGATGAATTACTAATAGAAACTACCTTTGTTGCCCAATTTTCTTCCTTTGCTTGAATACTTCAAAGACCAGTTTCCTTTGAAATTGATCAAGGTTTACTTCCTCTCTCTCTGTGGCAATTAAAGTTACATGCCATACATTATTGACGTACATGGCTAATGATGTTTCCAAAAATCCCTAATAATTTTATCCTCTAAGAGTGAAAGCAAGAAAGCTAACATCTGAAATCAGATATATGTAGTGTGTCCTTAAAATAAGTATATTAAATAGAGAAAGAAATTAGACATGGGCTTTATTGATAGATCTGGGTTTGAATCCTAGCTACAACATGTTTCATAAATGTAACAAAGGATCTGGAGAAAAATGGTGGATAAGATGAATAATGTCAAAGAAAACACACACTTTATCAATAGTTTTAAACATCTGAAGAAAGACTAGGCTAATGAAATGAAGGGTATCCATTTGTTAGTGAAGAGCTAGCATTAATTTGAGGAAAGAAGACTCAAAGCACCTATCCTACAGATTTTGGTTTAATTGGCAGAAATATCATAAAGTATTAATAATTTCATCTCATGAGTTATGGACACTTGCCCTTTAGATCACCAATAATCCCATTTATATGGTTCCCTTCTTACTAAGTAAATTTCTATTTTGCCTTTTCATTCTGGTTTTCCTAACTGACCAGATGATCTAAGAACTGTGATTTAGGTGGCAGTCTTAATCCTCGTTATGGATTAATAACTGTCTATTTGGTTTATATGTACTTTTGTTACTGAAACTTACTCAAGTAGATTTCAGTTTGACCAATTCCATATACATGGGCAAAATTGAATTTCTGGAATAAATATTCTCAATTGGCTATTTGTACAGATCCCACCAGATATCCACTGACTGGTAAGTGACTCCTATTCAGAAAGCAACTTGCATTTTCTATAACTGCAATAACAAACAGAAAATTTAGAGAAAAACCCCTGGGTAACTATATTAGATCGTTTAGCTTTGTACCCCAATAGAATATTCAGTTTTAGTGCCCTAGAGAATCAAAAACAAAACAGCAGAACTGATAAGTCAAACACAGATTTTGATGACTGAAAAGTGAAGAGCCAGCCAAACACTTTTTTTTTTTTCATTTATTATTATTAGTTGGCAGCCAAACACTTTAGATGGAGAAACGACAAGTGCTATTTTGATTTTGCATAGATTCTTCACATCTTGAAGTTGATAACCCCTTTCATTTGTGCATGTGTGCTAAGTCTCCAGTCGTGTCTGACTCTTTACAACCCTATGGATTTTAGCCCACCAACCTCTATGGAAGCCCCATAAAATCACACCTCTTCTCACTTTCAAGTAGCAGAGGATCAGAGTTGTAAAATATGTTGGAAAGTGACAGTTGCTCAGTCGTGTCCAACTCTTTGGAACCCCATGGAATACTGGATTGGGTGGACTTTCCCTTCTCCAGAGGATCTTCCCAACCCAGGGATCGAATCCAGGTCTCCCACACTGCAGGTGGATTCTTTACCGGGTCAGCCACCAGGGAAGCCCAATACTGCAGTGGGTGGCCAATCCCTTATCCAGTGGATGGCCTATCCCTTCTCCAGTGGATCTTCCCAAACCAGGAATCGAACCGGGATCTCCTGTATTTCAGGTGAATTATCTACCAACTAAGGTATCAGGGAAGCCCAACATATGTTGGAAGGAGCAGGCAAATGAGCCAAAAAACTTAAAAGGGTTCAGGAATTAGAGAGATAACTAGTGAATCAAGTCGTTCAACATTTTCAGTATGGACTGAGCAATGACTAAGAAGAAAGTTTTCAGTTTAGTTTTAGGTGTGAAAGACAAACATCAAGGGAAAAGAGGAGGTATTTAGCATAGAATGAAAGCACATAAATAGAAGGCTCAGTGACAAGAATGAGAAAATGAAGTTTTGGAATCAATAGCAAGTAAATATTTCTAGTCACAAGAACTGCCTAACAAATTACCACTACTACTTTTGTTGTTTAGTTGCCCAGTTGTGTTCAAGTCTTTTCTGGATTCCATGAATTGGGATTTTCCAGGCAAGAATACTGGAGTGGCTTGCCATTTTATTTCTCCAGGGGATTGAACCTGAGTCTCCTGCCTGCATCTCCTGCATTGCAGGAGGATTCTTTACTGCTGAGTCACTGGGGACCGCTGCTGCTGCTGCTGCTGCTAAGTCGCTTTAGTCGTGTCCGACTCTGTGCAACCCCATAGACAGCAGCCCACCAGGCTCCCCCATCCCTGGGATTCTCCAGGCAAGAACACTGGAGTGGGTTGCCATTTCCTTCTCCAATGCATGAAAGTGAAAAGTGAAAGTGAAGTTGTTCAGTCGTGTCCGACTCTTAGTGACCCCATGGACTGCAGTCTACCAGGCTCCTCCATCCACGTGAGATTCCAGGCAAGAGTACTGGAGTGGGGTGCCATTGCCTTCTCTGGGGGACTATTACAACTTCTGTGTAAATCACTCATAAGAGAAGGCAACAAACAACTTGAATTCCTAGGAGGTATTTTTAAGAGCTATTTCAATCCAAAGGAAAAATTCAATTTAAGTCAAAGTAATTATTAAATCTTTTAGGTCAAAGTAGTTTTTATAAAAATTTTGGTTTTGACTTCTTGTTGTAGCATATCCTTAACTTAGAAAGGATAAACTATTAGTTCAGGAATGCCTTACGTTGACAATGTTAGTAATAGAAATGTAGAATGTAGATAGATAAGTTTTTAGGGAGTCAGATAAAATTATGGAGACAGATGGAAGAGTGAACAGAGAAACAAATGAAAAGATAAAATAAGCTTAAACCCTTTAAAAATTAATTGATTTTTAAAGTTCTTTAATAATTGCATTAAGGGTCTTGTGTTATAGCAAGATCTGCTATTTCCTCTAAGCTTTATTGTGAATGATATGAAGTATTTTGAATGAGAAAAATACACATTTTTTTTTTCAGGGTTTCCCAGATACAGGCTTATCTTCGCTAGCACAGTGTTTCTCAAACTTGGCTAGAAATCAGTATTCCTGGGATGCTTGTTAAAGGAACAAATTCCCAGTATCTATACCAACTCCCTCACAGGAAGCAGAAGTCTATCAGGGGAGGAGTCTGAGAATAGGAAGTTTTAAAAAGCACCATTGACGGCTGAGTAAAATTCCATGGTGTATATGTACCACAGCTTCCTTATCCATTCATCTGCTGATGGGCATCTAGGTTGCTTCCATGTCCTGGCTATTATAAACAGTGCTGCGATGAACATTGGGGTGCCTGTGTCTCTTTCAGATCTGGTTTCCTCGGTGTGTATGCCCAGAAGTGGTATTGCTGGGTCATATGGCAGTTCTATTTCCAGTTTTTTAAGGAATCTCCACACTGTTTTCCACAGTGGCTGTACTAGTTTGCATTCCCACCAACAGTGTAAGAGGGTTCCCTTTTCTCCACAGCCTCTCCAGCATTTATTGCTTGTAGACTTTTGGATAGCAGCCATCCTGACTGGTGTGTAATGGTACCTCATTGTGGTTTTGATTTGCATTTCTCTAATAATGAGTGATGTTGAGCACCTTTTCATGTGTTTGTTAGCCATCTGTATGTCTTCTTTGGAGAAATTTTACTCAGCCGTCAAAAAGAATTCATTTGAACCAGTCCTAATGAGATGGATGAAACTGGAGCCCCTTATACAGAGTGAAGTAAGCCAGAAAGATAAAGAACATTACAGCATACTAACACATATATATGGAATTTAGAAAGATGGTAACGATAACCCTATATGCAAAACAGAAAAAGAGACACAGAAATACAGAACAGACTTTTGAACTCTGTGGGAGAAGGTGAGGGTGGGATGTTTCAAAAGAACAGCATGTATACTATCTATGGTGAAACAGATCACCAGCCCAGGTGGGATGCATGAGACAAGTGCTCCGGCCTGGTGCACTGGGAAGACCCAGAGGAATTGGGTGGAGAGGGAGGTGGGAGGGGGGATCGGGATGGGGAATAAGTGTAAATCTATGGCTGATTCATATCAATGTATGACAAAACCCACTGAAATGTTGTGAAGTAATTAGCCTCCAACTAATAAAAAAATTAAAAAAAAAAAAAAAAAAAAAAAAGCACCATTGAGATTCGTATAGTTCCAGGATTCAGTGTAATCCATAAATACAGGAGTATGAGTTTCAATATGAATGCTTTTTCTAAGAGTCAATCTCAAGTTTGGGGAAACTGGGATAGTAAGCAGTAGACTTTATCTGCTGGGTATATATTCAGTTCAGTTTCCTATGAATGTCCTAAGGCCTACTGACTATGTTTAAACCTCTGCTTAAGTGCTGGAGGATGCGGGCAGAGTAAAAGGTGGTAGAGATACCAAACACCACCACCAAAAGACAAGACTCCCGCCTACAGAGAGCTTATGGTCTGGTTTGGTAAACGTGAATAACAAAGACAAACCAAATCTTAGGCAAGACGGTATATAATAGAGCATTTGGGGATTGAGGAAGTACAATGATAATGTAAGAAGAAATTGTGGAAATTGATGAACAGAAACATCAAGTGACCTATCATTCAAAGTCAACAGAATTACCAACAGAAAGGAAGGTATTCTCCATCTCCAATGACTACTTTACTACTTAGCAGGAGGTATTCTCCTCGCCTGGCAACAGATCAGCCAATGAGAGACTGTCTCAGCTTAGCCAGTGAAATGCAAGCTCCTCTTACTCCACTGGACTCCTTGTTTATAACAGCCTGTCTGAACTCCCCCTTCTCCTCTGTAGCACAGTATTCCTCTCTTTCTTTCTCTAGCCTTGTCTGTGGTCACCACAGACTGCATGCCCCAAATCACAAATCTTTGCTGTTCTGAAATAAACCCATTTTGCTGGTAAAATAACCAGCTGTTTTATTGGTTGAGGTCAGCATAATGATATCAGTATGGACTTGACTTGAATCACAGGTGAAAAACTGACGGATTCCTGTAGCTAATTTAGTCGAGTGAGGCTATTTTGCAATGCAAACTTTTGAAAGGTAAGATTGCAACACCCAGGTGTTCAGCCTACTCAGAGAAATGAACACAGTGAAGAACAGAGGCTGGAAGAAGTGTGGGGAGCCATCAAGTCATGAAGGAGGCCAATGAAGCAAAACAACAGAGAACCTTTGCTTCTCTTCTCTCTGTCCTTCGCTGTTTTGTTATCGAGTTCTCCCAATCAGCATTATTAGGCCACAGAAAGAAATGCAGGACTCTGACATGTTTTCAAGGTGGGGGCATATGAGGAATCTCCAGTGATTACTGGACGATATTGGGGGTGGGTAGGAAAGAAGGTGATGGTTGAGAGCAGTAGACGACTCAATGATAACTACAGAGAGTTTGTGCTGAGTTACTTAACTCATGTCCAGCTCTTTAAGACCCTGTGGACTATAGCCTGCCAGGCTCCTCTCTCCATGGAATTCTCCAGGCACTTATACTGGAGTGGATTGCCATGCCCTCCTCCAAGGATCTTCCTGACTCAGGGATTGAACTTGTGTCTCTTATGTCTACTGCATTGGCATGTGGATTTTTTTGCTTGGTTTGTTTTTTTTACCACTAGTGCCACCTGGGAAGCCCACAGAGTTTAATAAACTCAATAATTTTCAGTCTAAACTAGGAGGTACTAGGGATTTATTTGCAGACTTTGGATATTTTAAGCAACTCTGTAATACTGCAGAGAATGAAGTAGCCTATAAAATTATGTGTTTATACAGTATCCTCTAAGACTGTCAAATTGCTTTCTCAAGACTACCACATTATCATCTTTAAAAATATATATATTTGATTTATAGTAGAGTCAGAACTTGGTATCAGCACTCTAATTTAGTTCCAGGATGTGTTTCTGACCTACTGTTGTGAACACTTGGAAAACATTTGCTCCATGTTTGAGCAAACTATGTGTTAATTTCTTTTCTTCCTCCTCCACACATTTCCTCTCTTGCCTCAGCAAATGTGAGATTTGAACAGAAGGTCTTGAAGTTCCCAGTTTTATGCATTCTTGAAACAATTTTAAAACACATTTTATATTTAAAAAATTCTTCCCTTTGATGTCAAGAAGTGCCCTATGGGGCTGCTGTGTATGGAGGCCTTTTTGTCTCCCATTTCCTATAGGAAAGGCCAGGCTCATTGATCTTCTCTGAGTTTCAAAGGGTAGAACAGTTAGTAATCAAGAGAGGAGCAGCCAGGAAACCCCCTGAGGCAAGACTAAAGGAATCAGAGAGGTTAGGAGACCAGACCACCTTAGACCCTGCAGGCACCCTAATCTTGTTGGCAACCCCACCCTTTTGAAATTTTGCAGAACAATGTAAGACTGTTACTGTCTTGATCCTTATCTTATACCCTGCCTGACTATTTAATCTCTCCCTATTCACAGGAATCCAGGCACAGTCTTGAGCCATTAGCCCATGTGTCCCCACTTTGCCTGACAAAGTAATAAAGCCATTCTTTCTTTCTCCTCTATGGCTCTGTCTCCATATTTCTGTTCGGTGTTGGAGCAAAGAGAGTCAACATTTTGGCAACACCTTCACCCTCCTCCCCCTGTACCTACCAATGAATAGCTTCAACTAAAATGACATTAACATCATGTTTCTCTCCCAGACTCAATACCTTGAGACTACTTGATTAGAATTCTTCCTAACTAGGGCTCTGTCTCTCTCCCCCAAGCTATCTGGGCCTGAGCCCCTTTGGCTGATTTGCTCAGTTCTATGGTTCAGTCTATAAAGAATCTACCTGCCATGCAGAAGATGTGGGTTTGGTCTCTGGGTTGGAAAGATTCCCTGGAGAAGGAAATGGCAACCCACTCCAGTATTCTCGCCTGAGAAATCCCATGGACAGAGGAGCCTGGTGGACTATAGTCCATGGGGTCGGACATGACTCAGCTACTAACCCACCACTACATGGTTAATCCTGATTTCCATGCCTTTGTTGAACAGACATATGGGAAGGGGTAAAGTTGGACGGCAGTGACAAAAATGATTGAATACAATTTCACTTTTTATTTTTAAATAGCATCTTGAGAGCAAGTTTCAGCCCCCACTTAGCCCCCCATATGGCAGCAATCACACAGGAGCACACAGTCCTCATCATTTAGGAACTACCAGCTGGTCCACAATCAGTCCCCTTCAGATGTAACCGCCCACAGGTCAAGAGCTAGTAGTGGGTCCTAAACTTCCTCGATAGTCCACAGAGCAGTTGTTCTCGCTGGGTTCCTTTTTACAACAAGCTCTACCTTTAGGGGGGCTTCCATGGTGGCTCAGATGGTAAAGCATCTGCCTGCAAAGTGAGAGACCCAGGCTCAATCCCAGGGTCGGGAAGATCCCCTGGAGAAGGAAATGGCAACCCACTCCAGTACTCTTGCCTGAAAAATTCCATGGACAGAGAAGCCTGGTAGGTTACAGTCCATGGGTTTGCAAAACGTCGGATTTGACTAAGCGACTTCTGTTTTTCTTTCTACCTTTAGGATGTACCAGAATTTGGAAGGAGAGACACCAAAGCAATTCCTACATAATTATCTGACCTGACTGCCACCTACGGTAATCTCAACATTTTCAGAAATGAACACATAAACAGTGCTCACTGTATGTGATGTGCCAGGCCCTCTTCAGAGCACTTTGGCAATACTGACTCACCCAATCCATTCACTCCTCAGAAGAACCATTGGAGTAGCTACCACAATTGTGACCAACTTACAGATGAGGACACTGACATAAAGAAGTTAAACAATTTCCTCATCATCATATAGATAGTAAGATTTCCAGAAGAGGAAAATTAAGTCTTTTACCCAAAAAAACAGGTAATTTGATTTTCAGAAAAACCATGTGAATCAGATTAAATTAATAAGTGTTCTGGGGATTCTTTTCTGTTTTCTATGCTTATTATTTATTCATCTCTAGAATATGAGATTAGGGCCAAACTTATAAGCCAACTCTAGATGACAAGAGGCAGTAGGGTGGATAAGATAGGTGCTGAAATTCTGAAAAAGGTCACTGGTGGCAGCCTTTTGGTGAAGTTGTAATACCAGGAGGATCAGACTAATGTCTAGAAAATTCCCTCTACTAATCCTTTGTCTTTGCTATGGATTAAACTGCAACTTTACTAAAGCAACAAGAACTCTTAGACTTATCTTGTTCTTACGTATTGGCAGGGGGAAGATATGAGACGCTCTCTCCTGAAGACTTGATGGAAAAGAGAGGAAAGAAAAATTAAAAGCAAGAATAAGTTAACAGTAAAAACTCTAGAGTTTTTGCTTTAAGAGAAACTAATAAAATGAATAACCATTAGTTCGCCTAACGTAGCAAAGATACAGAAAATACAAATACTGATTGTGTTTTGATAAGGGAAAAGAATCACAGCTATAGAGGAAATTAAATGTTTGAAAACCTAGATAAAACGATTGATTTTCTAGGAAGACAAGCTATGAAAATTGACTTAAGAAGTAATGAAAATCCTAAACAGGTCAATAATCATGGAGGATATTAAGAATGTTTTCAAAGAGCTACTTCTTGAAGTAGTGCCAAACATGGTTTCAAAATTAATTTTTAAAAAATGTAATGCCTATGATAGTTAAGGTAACTCAGAATATAACAAAATACAATAAAATAAAGGAAGATTCCTAATTGTTTTATAAATCTGGAGTAACATTTATACCAAATCATGAGAAAGTTAACACATCCAAGTGACAAAATTACACTAATTTCACTTATTATGATTAACGGGGGAAAATAAACGAAATCCATCAGTATATTGAGAATAATTCAGTATGACCAAGTTTAATTTACTGTTGGAAAGCCAAGATATTTCAGCATGAGCATAGCGATAATTGTAAATGATTATTAGAACTGATCCCTTTACTAGATGCTTAAGAGGTATTTGATGGAATCCAAAATTTCCTTAATGAATGAGGATTATGTGATGCTTTCTTAACTAAACATGAATTTATATCGATGCATGCACACATGTACTACATGCACAGTAAATATATGTATGATATTTAGACTTGATGGTGACATTCTGGAAGTACTGCAAATAAAATCAAGATAAAAAAAAAGTCAAGATCAAATTAAGGGTACCTTTTCATCAAAGCTGTTTATTATTATTCTGGAAGTACTGACAAAGTTGGACACTAGTACTATGAATATTTAAATACATAAGAAAGTATTATAAGCATTAAAAGTTGATATGATTTTTAGTACTATAAAAACCCAAATAAAATAATTTTGAATTTAACAAGAGAACTTACTGAAAATGTTTTATATTCTAAACAATGACTCAGAAGAAAATTTAATGAAAAAAAATCCTAATTTCTATGACAAATAAAACCACAAACATTGTTGAGAATTAACTTAAGAAATATAGAGGTTGTAGAAATTATGAACTAATGAGGACTTGAACAGAGAAACATAATTTGTTCTTGAACCAGATAATTCAGTGTTGTAAAGCTATCTATATTTCCTACATGCATCTAGAAATGAAACACTGCCCTCCCATTAAAATACCAACAAAATTATTTTAGGATTGATTTCAAAGAATAAATATAGAATGATGCACAGATAAATCTTAAGTATAATCAGGACTTAATAAACCTATCAAGTTTATTTAAAATGATCAATAGAGTATGAAAATGAAATGAAAGTGTTAGTCGTTTAGTCATATTCAACTCTTTGAGACCCAGTGGACTGTGGCCTGCCAGACTCTTCTGTCCATGGATTTCTCCAGGCAAGAATACTGGGGTGGGTTGCCATTCCCTTCTCCAGGGGATCTTCCTGGCCCAGGAATTGAACCCAGGTCTGCATTGCAGGCAGATTCTTTATCAGCTGAGCTACCAGAAAAGGCCCCATTGACTAGAAAATAGATTAGTGGAAGAGAAGAGAGAGCTCCAAACAAACCCAAGTATATGTAGGAATTTAATGTGTATAAAAATGACATCTTAATTTCATAGCTATTAAGCTATTAACTGTCAATAGGACGAGTGGAAGCTATTTGAAACAAATGAAGTTAGAGCCTTTGTTTCTTGCACAAAATTCAGAGTGGATCAAATATTTAAAGGTAAAAAATGAAAATACAAAAATTCAAGGGGAAAATTTAAGTGGATATAACTGCTGATAGGAAATGTTTAAAATATGACAAAACCACTGATAATTTAAAGAAAAACAAAAATTACCTATTACCTTACCTTAAACAACATAAACTGATATGCAACAACTTGAGAAGAAATTGATTTCAATATAACTGAGTTCAGTAGAAACCAAAGGACCAATATCCTTAATATATATATAATATATATAATTATGCATATTATATATAATTATGCATAATAATTATGCATAATATATATAAAATGCCTAAATATCAATGAGGAAAAGGATTATAATGTACAATGCTCAAGATTATTAATAGAGCTATAAAAACTTAATCAGAGAGCTCACTGTGTCATAAGACATTTATTGCTTCTGGGAGTTTAAATTAGCACACTCTCCTACAAGGATATCTGATAATATCTAGTAAAATAAGAAATATTAATAATTTTGACCTAGCAATTTCACTTAGTAAACATTTGTACCCAATCAGAAAAACATTTCTGCCCCCCACTCCCTTGCCAACTGTCACATTGGAAACAGCCTGAATGCCCCTTTGTGAGGGTTGCATATATATGTTATGGTATATCACTACACATGGAGATAGTTTTCCATGTGTGGAAACAGTAATAATTCTAGTATATACTATGCATATTAGAATTACATATTGTATAATTATAGAATATAGGCCTTGTCTAGATTATTTTTGCTATAACCCAGAACATTGATGTTCAGTAAATGTTTGCATGTCAAACTAACAAATGTGTTACATGTTAAAAGTAAATTATAAATGGCATGCAATGTAAAATATTTGTATAAAAAGTTTATCTCATTAAAAGTAGTATAGTAGTCTTCAAGATATTTTCACTTTCTAATTTGTCAACGTCTAAAATTTTCACATTTTAGTGGTAAACATGCAGTCATCTATGATTAAAATATTAAGAGCAGAGAGTGCTTCCCTAGGCCTCTATACTGGAGCTATGCTATTTGGTGCCACCTAAACTTAAATTTGTTGTGATTAAATTAACATCAGATAGCAGGACCCTGTATTACAGAACAATGTTATATTCTGGGAAGAGGGGAAAAAAAGGGGATGCTTAAGAAATTTTCATTAAAGAAAGCAAATATAATAAAGATAAGATTTCTCGAGTGGACATTTACCAAGCACCTTCACACACATTCACTTAATTCTCATATTATGACTTGTCTTTTACGGATGAGAAGAATGTTTAAAAAGAATAAAGAACCCATAATCAGTCACAGAAGATTAACCCCTGAAGTTGCTTTAATTACTTCACTCTATTTCTGTGTGCTAAGTCACTTCGGTTGTGTTTGACTCTGTGTGCTCCTATGGACTGTAGCCCACCAGGCTGCTCTGTCTATGGGATTCTCCAGGCAAGAATACTAGAGTGGGTTGCCATGCCCTCCTCCAGGGGATCTTCCTGATTCAGGGATTGAACCCAGGTCTCTTATGTCTCCTGCATTGGCAGGCAGGTTCTTTACCACGAGCACCACCCGGGAAGCCCTGGTGCTATGACAAATACACTGTGTAACAGGTGCCTCTAGGTGGGGAGATGGATCTTTTTGGTGGAGAAGGAAGAGGGGAAGGCAGAGCACTGGATGGGGAAGTTCAAATTTCTATCTACAATATAGTTGTATAACCTACAAGTTATGACCAGGATTATTTGTTTACTTGTAATATTTTTTTTTCACCCATAAAGAAAAATTGAGACTTTGGGTCAAACTACGAAGGCAATGTTTTACTACTCAAAATAAAGCTCCACTCCTCTTCCATGGGGCCAAACTTCAATTTGTAAAGGTTATAAATTAAAGATGAACACACCCGGGTCCAAATATAAAGCCATTTCAGGAAAAAATATGGTATTTCCACTTCTGTATTGTTTGGTCTACTTGGATACATGCCTATGAGTGGGTTTTTATTTATAAAGACACGAGATAGATTATTATTTTTCTGTTATGGGGGAAATTCACAGGGTTTATTCATAGAGTATTATATTCCTGGGTATCAAAATTACTTTCTACCTGTATTAAACCCCTGTGTTTCCATGATGAAAAGAAAGCCTCTGTGCTCTAATGAATGATACCTTGCAATTTATAATCAAAGTTTATGAATTTCCACTTTTGCAGCATTCCCTTTTCAAACACCTATAGATTTTTTTTTTTTAATTTTTTTATTAGTTGGAGGCTAATTACTTCACAACATTTCAGTGGGTTTTGTCATACATTGATATGAATCAGCCATAGATTTACACTTATTCCCCATCCCGATCCCCCCTCCCACCTCCCTCTCCACCCGATTCCTCTGGGTCTTCCCAGTGTACCAGGCCCGAGCACTTGTCTCATGCATCCCACCTGGGCTGGTGATCTGTTTCACCATAGATAGTATACATGCTGTTCTTTTGAAATATCCCACCCTCACATTCTCCCACAGAGTTCAAAAGTCTGTTCTGTATTTCTGTGTCTCTTTTTCTATTTTGCATATAGGGTTATCGTTACCATCTTTCTAAATTCCATATATATGTGTTAGTATGCTGTAACGTTCTTTATCTTTCTGGCTTACTTCACTCTGTATAAGGGGCTCCAGTTTCATCCATCTCATTAGAACTGATTCAAATGAGTTCTTTTAAATGGCTGAGTAATATTCCATGGTGTATATGTACCACAGCTTCCTTATCCATTCATCTGCTGATGGGCATCTAGGTTGCTTCCATGTCCTGGCTATTATAAACAGTGCTGCGATGAACATTGGGGTGCACGTGTCTCTTTCAGATGTGGTTTCCTCAGTGTGTATGCCCAGAAGTGGGATTGCTGGGTCATATGGCAGTTCTATTTCCAGTTTTTTAAGGAATCTCCACACTGTTTTCCATAGTGGCTGTACTAGTTTGCATTCCCACCAACAGTGTAAGAGGGTTCCCTTTTCTCCACACCCTCTCCAGCATTTATTGCTTGTAGACTTTTGGATAGCAGCCATCCTGACTGGTGTGTAATGGTACCTCATTGTGGTTTTGATTTGCATTTCTCTAATAATGAGTGATGTTGAGCACCTTTTCATGTGTTTGTTAGCCATCTGTATGTCTTCTTTGGAGAAATGTCTGTTTAGTTCTTTGGCCCACTTTTTGATTGGGTCATTTATTTTTCTGGAATTGAGCTGCAGGAGTTGCTTGTATATTTTTGAGATTAATCCTTTGTCTGTTTCTTCATTTGCTATTATTTTCTCCCAATCTGACGGCTGTCTTTTCACCTTACTTATAGTTTCCTTTGTAGTGCAAAAGCTTTTAAGTTTCATTAGATCCCATTTGTTTAGTTTTGCTTTTATTTCCAATATTCTGGGAGGTGGGTCATAGAGGATCTTGCTGTGATTTATGTCGGAGAGTCAAACACCTATAGATTTTCAATGTGTTCCAACTACACTTACAGAGATTAAAATCTCATCCTAATAATGTCCTAATATTGGATCACAAGGAAGAATACAGTATCAGGTTGGAATGAAACACAGATTTTCTCCAAAGAAGAAAATTGAAAACAATACAAAAATAGAAAACTTAACTTACTTCATTTCTTAAAGAGAAGTTTTAGAAATCATTTACTTTACTTTTTCATCACTGAATCCCTAGTTGTTAGGAAGCAGAAGTGAAAATATATTACAAATGCTATTGAGTTTTAATTCTCCTCTGTGAATTCCAATCAGAAATTCTTATTTTGTGTGTGTGTGTGTGTGTGTGTGTGTGTGTGTGTGTGTGTGTGTGTGTGTGTGTGTGTGTGTGTGTGTGTGTGTGTGTGTGTGTGTGTGTGTGTGTGTGTGTGTGTGTGTGTGTGTGTGTGTGTGTGTGTGTGTGTGTGTGTGTGTGTGTGTGTGTGTGTGTGTGTGTGTGTGTGTGTGTGTGTTGCTCAGTCATGTCTGACTCTTTGTGACCCTGTGGACTGTAGCCTGTCAGGCACCTCTGTCCATGGAATTCTCCAGGCAAGAATACTGGAGTGGGTAGCCATTCCCTTCTTCAAAGGATCTTCCTGACCCAGAGATCAAATCCAGGTCTCCTGCATTGCAGGCAGATTCTTTACCATCTGAGTCACTAAGGAAGCTTTAAACTTCATTTAAGAAAAATATGTAATCCATGGACATAAAATGGTTTCCAGTTTCGGGGAAACAGATTTACCTTACTAATACCATAAATTTACTATAAGAATCCAGTTGCTCTATGCTTAGATTTCCAGCAAATTCAATAACCTGGAGGTGGAAATACAGAAGTAACAGGAAAGAGAAGGAAGCCACATGCAACATGAAAGATCGGCATGAAAAGTTATGCCTTGAAAGGGTCCTGTATATTTCTACTGAATTGCAGTTTTCATCTTTGCACATAGTCTTAACAAGTCCTATTTCCTTATGTCTACTCTCTTTTTCTTTGGTGTCCACCCAATTTAAAACACAATATTGTTTATTCTACTTCTGGCGTAAAACTTGTGCAATTGGATATGCCCAACATGTATCTGTGGAGATGAACTACTTTTTTCTGCAAAATAAGCTCCATTGAAATGACAAAATAAATATTAAATTACAAATATGTATCTACTTATAATTAAAAGACAGAATTGAGTCAGGATTTGAGGGAATAGATGAAACAAGATAGTTTGTCCAGGTGACTAACCACTACTGATTTGAAGCCCTTTTTCCTAATGAGTCATTTAGTAAAACAGAAAATATATTTATTGAACAAGTATCTAAGAAGATTTGGGGATTCTATCCTTCCTTTTTGAGTCTTAACGGTTTTTCTCCCATTTCCTCTTACTTACCTCTTAATTATATATCAGACTTCAAAGTAGAGAATATCCTCCCTAAACTGGAGACAACTCAAAAAAAATGCTATTCCCTTCAACAGAAATTAACAGGAGTCACTATAATTCAGTGAGAGTAACCACTCCAAGGAATGTTTCCAAATATGCAGTGGCTGAATTAACACTATTAAAGAAAACCCTATGTACCAGGCAGTGTACTAGGCATTTAAAAATAGATACTCTCATTCAATCCTCAAACATTTACATCCACCTTATCACACAGGCATGTTAATTCCAATTTTGCAAATGAAGTTCGGAGAGACTGAATCTTTCCAGTGATAATAAGACATCTGGCAAATCTCAGGCAGATGAAAATACAATTTTTAAAAGATTTTTTTCTGGGATATCATAAAGTAAAAAAAAAAGTTACTTTGTATTGAGTCTAGTAAGATGAAGATGAGATAATTTATTAGTATTCAGCCAATAATATCTAGTGTATACACAATATCTTTATTTATATAAACATCCACTGCATCAGGTGAACTTGAGCACACCAATTGCTAAAGAATAAACTCTTTAATGAGGCAAGGATGTACCTGCTTGGATGAATCATACTCCTGATGATGTCGATAATGCTAGATTATATTGTAATTTACTGAGCACTTTCTAAAAATTAAATGTTGGGCCATATTGTATGCATTATCTTATTTAAATTCTGCAACTCTATGTAGCATGTATTCTTATTCATTTTTTTAAGATTAGAAAACTGGAGCTCATTATAGTGTAAATAATTTCTTCGAGGAACAAAACCTTTGGATTGAGGCTACTGTGATTCTAAACCCATGTCCTTCACTCTGTCATGAATACTGCCTCAACACCTGCCTGCTGCTGATACTGCTGCTAAGTCACTTCAGTCGTGTCTGACTCTGTGCGGCCCCACAGACGGCAGCCCACCAGGCTCCCTCGTTCCTGGGATTCTCCAGGCAAGAACACTGGAGTGGGTTGCCATTTCCTTCTCCAGTGCATGGAAGTGAAAAGGGAAAGTGAATATGCTCAGTCGTGTCCGACTCTTAGCGACCCCATTGACCACAGCCTACCAGGCTCCTCCATCCATGGGATTTTCCAGGCAAGAGTACTGGAGTGGGGTGCCATTGCCTTCTCTGCAACTGCCTAATTGCCCCATCTCCATGTCCTTGCCCTAATCCTGTGCTGACCCAGCAATCTCCTGGTTAGACTTTTGATTTCCCAAACTTAGCCAAGATACTAGTCTAGATCATAAAGATTTGAGCTTTTTGAAGGTAGTCACACAGTTCAGTTCAGTTCAGTCACTCAGTCATCTCCGACTCTTTGTGACCCCATGGACTGCAGCATGCAGGCCTCCCTGTCCATCACCAACTCCCGGAGCTTACTCAAACTCATGTTCATTGAGTCGGTGATGCCATCCAACCATGTCATCCTCTGTCGTCCCCTTCTCTTCCTGCCCTCAATCTTTCCCAGCATCAGGGTCTTCTCAAATGAGTCAGCTCTTTGCATCAGGTGGCCAAAGTATTGGAGTTTCAGCTTCAACATCAGTCCTTCCAATGAATCTTCAGGACTGATTTCCTTTAGGATGGACTGGTTGGATCTTCTTGCAGTCCACGGGACTCTCGAGAGTCTTCTCCAACAGTTCAGTTCAGTTCAGTCGCTCAGTCGTGTCTGACTCTTTGCAACCCCATGAATCGCAGTACGCCAGGCCTCCCTGTCCATCACCAACTCCCGAAGTTTACTCAAAATCATGCCCATCGAGTCGGTGATGCCATCCAGCCATCTCATCCTCTCTGGTCCCTTTCTCCTCCTGCCCCCAATCCCTCCCAGAATCAGGGTCTTTTCCAATGAGTCAGTTCTTCGCATCAGGTGGCCAAAGTATTGGAGTTTAAGCTTCAGCATCAGTCCTTCCAATGAACACCCAGGACTGATCTCCTTCAGGATGGACTGATTGGATCTCTTTGCAGTCCAAGAGACTCTCAAGCGTCTTCTCAAACACCACAGTTCAAAACCGTCGATTTTTCGGCGCTCAGCTTTCTTCACAGTCCAACTCTCACATTCATACATGACCACTGGAAAAACCATAGCCTTGACCAGTCAGACCTTTGTTGGCAAAGTAATGTCTCTGCTTTTTAATATGCTATCTAGGTTGGTCATAACTTTCCTTCCAAGGAGTAAGCGTCTTTTAATTTCATGGCTGCAGTCACCATCTGCAGTGAATTTGGAGCCCCCCCCAAAAATAAAGTCTGACACTGTTTCCACTGTCTCCCCATCTATTTCCCATTAAGCGATGGGACCAGATGCCATGATCTTAGTTTTCTGAATGTTAAGCTTTAAGCCAACTTTTTCACTCTCCTCCTTCACTGTCATCAAGAGGCTTTTCATTCCTCTTCACTTTCTGCCATAAGGGTGGTGTCATCTGCATATTTGAGGTTATTGACATTTCTCCTGGCAGTCTGGATTCCAGCTTGTGCTTCTTCCAGACCAGCATTTCTCATGATGTACTCTGTATAGAAGTTAAATAAGCAGGGTGACAATATACAGCCTTGACGTACTCCTTTTCCCATTTGGAACCAGTCTGTTGTCCCATGTCCAGTTCTAACTGTTGCTTCTTGACCTGCATACAGGTTTCTCAAGAGGCAGGTCAGGTGGTCTGGTATTCCCATCTCCTTCAGAATTTTCCACAGTTTATTGTGATCCACACAGTCGAAGGCTTTGGCATAGTCAATAAAGCAGAAATAGATGTTTTTCTGGAACTCTCTTGCTTTTTTGATGATCCAATAGATATTGGCAATTTGATCTCTGGTTCTTCTGCCTTTTTTAAAACCAGCATGAACATCTGGAAGTTCTCGGTTCACGTAATGCTGAAGCCTGGCTTGGAGAATTTTGAGCATTACTTCACTAGTGTGTGAGATGAGTGCAACTGTGTGGTAGTTGGAGCATTTTTTGGCATTGCCTTTCTTAGGGATTGGAATGAAAATGGACCTGTTCCAGTCCTGTGGCCACTGCTGAGTTTTCGAAATTTGCTGGCATACTGAGTGCAGCACTTTCACAGCATCATCTTTCAGGATTTGAAATAGCTCAGCTGGAATTCCATCACCTCCACTAGCTTTGTTCATAATGATGCTTCCTAAGGCCCACTTGACTTCACATTCCAGGATGTCTGGCTCTAGGTGAGTGGTCACACCATTGTGATTATCTGGGTCGTGAAGAACTTTTTTGTACAATTCTTCTGTGTATTCTTGCCACCTCTTCTTAATATCTTCTGCTTCTGTTAGGTCCATACCATTTCTGTCCTTTATCGAGCCCATTTTTGCATGAAATGTTCCCTTGGTATCTCTAATTTTCTTGGAGAGATCTCTAGTCTTTCCCATTCTATTGTTTTCCTCTATTTCTTTGCATTGATTGCTGAGGAAGGCTTTCTTATCTCTCCTTCTATTCTTTGGAACTCTGCATTCAAATGGGAATATCTTTCCTTTTCTCCTTTGCTTTTCACTTCTCTTCTTTTCACAGCTATTTGTAAGGCCTCCTCAGACAACCATTTTGCCTTTTTGCATTTCTTTTCCATGGGGATGGTCTTGATCCCTGTCTCCTGAACAATGTCACGAACGTCCGTCAGGCTCTCTGTCTATCAGATCTAGTCCCTTAAATCTATTTCTCACTTCCACTGTATATTCATAACGGATTTGATTTAGGTCATACCTGAATGGTCTAGTGGTTATCCCTACCTTCTTCACTTTAAGTCTGAACTTGGCAATAAGGAGTTCATGATCTGAGCCACAGTCAGCCCCCGGTCTTGTTTTTGCTGACTGTATACAGCTTCTCCATCTTTGGCTGAAAAGAATATAATCAATCTGATTTCGGTGTTGACCATCTGGTGATGTCCATGTGTAGAGTCTTCTCTTGTGTTACACTGTACCCAAATGGAGTGATCTTGTTAGTTTACTAATCACCCAGAGTAAATTTAATTATCTTTGACTCTTATTTCCCTGTGACTCATTACTCTGTGGGCAAATGAAAAAAAATTTTTTTCTGTGACTGAAAAGCTCAGAAACATAAACACTGCACTCATGTGAATCCCAACAACTTTGGTTGTCTCTTTTTGCAAGTCTTGGTAGTTTATCAACACTGGGTTTTTCACAGTTTGCTGACACAACGGGAAGGCTTCTAATGAAGTGCCCCACACTCCTGCCAAGTTTATTCACAGGAATTTTCTCAGAGGAGTTGTTGCTATTAGAAGCAAAGTCACCGAAGTGCCAATGAAGAGTTCTTGAGTGAGAGAAAAGGCACCAAGACAGAGTCAGAGACAGGAGGGCCCTTCAGGTGGGTTAGGGAAGTCAGGAAAGCAGGTCTCATCTCTCCCCATCCATTTCCTCCCTCCACCTCATACGCCTTTTCTCCACCTTTTCTGTTTCTTATCTTTCAAAAACTGGATTACAACTACCTCAGGACTCAGCAGACCATGACTAATGAGAAGGCTGGGAGTGGGAGGGAGGCTTCTATTAGGATCCCTCTGGGGGTGACAATGAAGGGCCAACCTGGGCATCAACAAAAGGAGATTGTCTCCAACTGCTGTTTCCACTTAGAGCTCCTCAGCATGGGATACAACAATTCCCAAGGATGCCCTGAGCAATGAGTTTCACAGGGGAAATAATCTGACAGTGCAGTTACAGTACAGACAAGGAACCATCCTTCACAAAGTACCCATTAAAGAGGAACTGGCTAGCTCCAATAGTCACTTTCACTGTGAACACTTATTAAGGGCTAGCATCACAAACATGCCTTCATTTATTTAGATTATTCTGCATTCCTTTATTTTGCTTGCAAAGTATATACACAATAGAATGCTGTGGTGGTGGTGGTTTAGTCTCTAAGTCGTGTCCGACTCTTGTGACCCCATGGACTGTAGCCTGCCAGGTTCCTCTGTCCATGGGATTTCCCAGGCAAGAATACTGGAGTGGGTTGCCATTACCTTCTCCAGGGGATCTTCCTGACCCAGGGATCAAGCCCATGTATCCTGCATTGACAGGTGGATTCTTTACCACTGAGCCATCAACAGAATGCTATATAAATTAAGAAAAAGCTTGAGTACAGAGAAAAATAAGAGTAAAACCATAAAATAGCTAAAAGAAAGTCACACATAGGCACACGTATGAGGGCAGACTTGAATAATCGCTAAATTCTCAAAAAATTCATTATTTTCATGCTTGATTTAAAGGTATAACAAACTGCTTCACACGCACATAAAAATGGTGATTGTAAATATTTTCTCATTTTGTTACCTGGATTCTAAATTGGCATATAATGGAAAATATTTTACTTGTTTTATGAATTATTTAAAAAGTGATCCACACAGTATGTTCCCATAAGTATTACAAGTGTGTAAATGTCTGAGGTGAATTCATAGAGAGTTAAAATATTGAAATAATGCTGTGGTGCATTTTAAAGTGAAAGTTCCCTTAGCTCAAGAATAACAACAAAAAGGTAACTAATTCTTTGTTTCAGATAGGTTTTTATAGGCATACAGGCAGATTTTCTTTATTCTTAGATAATTAATTTATGAATGTTTTCTCTGCTATAAACTTTATTTTCACATCTGAACATTAGGGAAAAATACTAATTTAAAAATACAAATACACTTTTAAATTTCTTTATGACCTTCTAGGATTTCCTGGAATTATTTATAAATCTGAAAAAAAAATTCTGCTTCATCTGACTGTTTAGCTAAATAAAGACATAAAAATGATTACAGATAAGCTTCAGGAAACTAAAAGCATTTGCTGTAACTGATTATATTCCTGTCACCTTATTTTGCTTGCAATGTGTGTATATATATATATATGTATATATATATACACATATATATTTATGTATGTATGTGTGTGTATATGGCCTTCCCTGGTGGCTCAGTGGTAAAGAATCCCCCTGCCAATGCAGGAGATGCAGGTTCAATCCCTGGGTCAGGAAGATCCCCTAGAGGAAATGGCAACCCACTCCAGTATTCTTGCCTGGAGAATTCCATGGACAGAGGAGCCTGGTGTGCCACAGTCCATGGGTCACAAAGAGTCGGACACAACTTAGTGACTATCATGCACATATCAGTTGTGAAAAGTTAGTAGGCTCACTGTCCATTGTTCCAGGAAGCATGGAAGATATGCCAAACCGAGCACGCCAGCATGTTGCTTCTACTGATTGTAGTCTAGTGGGATCTGACAGAAGTCATCTCCATCTTGTGTCATGTTGTGAGAGAGGATCTGGCTTGCCGTGATTGTCTGAGAGGCCCTCTTGTTAGAAGGAGTGCTGACTCCCTCAGAAATATCCTATTAAAAAGTAAATGAAAGAGATGAAGAAAAACTGAAACAAAAAAAATTCTGGCTGCAAATTATTTACTCCCTGACCTACATACAGTGATATGGAAAACATGTCACCCTAATTATCTACTACCTTCCTGGGGCTTTATATCAGGCTCCGCTCAAACTCACATTTCTAGATTGTCCTGTTCAAGACAAAAGTCAGAATCTCTGTCTTTTCTGTTTTATCCTTGTCTCCTCTTCTGCTCAAGCTCTTCATCTCTGCAATTTGATACTCTGCAAATGTGCATTGTTAATTCGTTCATCCTTCTACAGCCATTCATTTATTCCCTGAATATTTAATGATAAGCTTCTAAAGAGAAGTAAGCTGTTCCTATTTTGTTCATTATTCAATGTTCAGTTGCAGGAATAGTACTTGACAGTATCACACAGGGGTTACTGAATGAATGAATGAACGAACTGAATGTCAGGCACCATACTGATTGTTGGCTTTTGGCTGCACATTCCCACTGATCTGCTAGGATTTCACTGTCCTTCTTGATTCCCTGACTAGCATCATGAACATCCCTGTCACTGCACAGTGTTTGATATTATTTAATGTTCAAGTTCCTTTCTTTCTAGTGTCTTTAGGTGGGGACTTCCCCAACCAGCCCTGGACCCCGAAAATCACATTTGTTACATCTATAGGTAGACTAGTGTTCTGGACAAAGATTAAAAACAGAGGGCAATATTAGTAATATAAATACATAATACCTTTATAAAATGAAGTAATTTCTATTAGGTTTTAAGTTGTATAAATATATCTTTGTTTTTATTTATAACAATTAACTGTTGGTAACATTTCTCTAGTAAAGTCAATTGCATCTTAGAATACCAGAACCACTTGAAAAAAAATCGTATAGCAAGTAAGGGAAAAAGGTTGGGGTGCATGATGTTAAGAATATAATTAAGAAGAAAAAAAATGTTGGCAGTGCACTTTAATATTGTTATCTACAGTTATTTTTCCAATTAATGTACAAAGTATATAATAGCTGTAACTATGATTTTTCAACAAGTGACAGAAGTACATATTTTATACACAAACTCATTAAAAATTACTTAGTACCAGTATAAACTAAAAGATAGTATTTGCCTCATTTTTGTTGATTAAAAAATAAAAGAAACATTGAATGACCTTCCTAAAGCTAGAAGAGAAACCAGTTATTACAATTTCCCATCTCTATTCATATTGCAAATTGAGTGAGAAGGATTCGTATATACAGGAGCCAGCTAGCACAGAGGATAACTTAAATTATCCAGTGAGATGCACTTATATCTTAGTCAAAGTCTGAGAATATTACAAATGATAATTCAGAACTTTTCATCACCAACTATTTTGACCATTTTATTACATTCCTGTAAAGATTTACATTTAAAATTGATTTAATAATACTTAAATCCATTCTTTTCAGTTAACTACTGGACAACAAGTAGTAACGGTTATCCCAAAGTGCAATAAAAGTATTTCACTAAAGTATCTTAGAATGTATCATCAAAACAACAAAAGTAAGTGTTGGCAAGGTCCCTCAAAATTTAGAAAAATAACTGCTATATGACCCAACAATCTCACTTCTGGATAAACACCGCAAGGTGATTAAATCAGTATTTTGAAGTGGTCTCTGCACTGCCACATTCACTGCGTTACCATTCATAACAGACAAGGTATGGAAACCTCAGCGTCCATCACTGCATGAATGGATAAAGAAAACGTGTTGTGTAAATGTGCATGTGTGTTTATCCATAGGTATCTATATGTTTACACACACAGTGGGATACTGTTCAGCCTTAATAAAAAGAAAGAAATCTTGGCATGTACAACAGCATGGATGAACCTGGAGAACAGGATGCTAAATGAAATAAGCCAGACACAGAAAGACAAATATGGTATGGTCTCACTTATACGTGGCATCTACAAAAGTCTAACTTACAAAATCAGAGTACAGTGATGGTTACTAGGGCTAAGGGCAGGGGGAGATGGGGATGTGTTGGCGAAAGGGTACAATAGATCCATTATGCAGGGTCAGTAAGTTCTTGAGATCTACGTACAGCATGGCTACTTTCATCACCAATAAACTGTATTATAATTAAATTTGCTAGGAGAGTTGCTCTTAAGCATTCTCACCACACACACACATAAAAGAAACTATTACTATGTGAAATAATGTTACTTAGCTTGACTGTGGTAATATCTCAGTGTACATGTACATCCAAATATCTCCTCTATACCTTAAATGCACACAACTTTTACTTGTCAAGTATACTTTAATACCAGTGGGGTAAAAACATGCTCCAACAACAGCAGCAGTAGCAACTACCCTTAATAGTAATAGAAAAGTAGTAAAGTAGAAGTCATAGATTTCTAGAGAAATCTAGAAAGAACTGAGTCATCTGCTATGAATTCAAAATTTTCTTTCTAGTTTTATCTCAGATCCTACAATTTCAAAAACAGTTTGGATCTAATTCCACAATACATTTGTGCTTTTTCCTGCACTTTTTTTAATGACATGATAGAAACCCAGATCAAACTAATTCATACAAAAAGAGGATCTTCATTAATATGAAGTACAAACAAGATGCTTGAATAAACTACGTGCCTCCCTTCCTTTCTATGCATTTGTGTGCATAGGTATCTATCAAGCACATTTCAATACCACTGGATGTATTTCATATACCAGTACAGTTGAAAAATCATAAGAAGAGACTGACTCACCTGGCTTAGGTGAGATACATACTAGGCCAACCACCTGAAGCTAAAGAGGCAGAAATATGTAATATGGAAGGCTTCTGAGAAACACATTGCTTCCACAAAGTTGTAAGTCTTTCCCCACTCAAGGAAGAAATGCTAACGAGATCAAAAGAGCAATTCTATGACACTATTGAAAAATATGAAATGTGAGTTAAAATTCACTGTGGGTTAAAATTTGTGTTTTAGGAATACACTTTGCATTTTTTCCCTGCATTATTTTATCTTCTTGTGAACTACTCTGTTCTGGAGAAGGCTCAACAGTGGCAGTCTTGATGGGGTTCTCGGATCCCAGCATACAGCAGTAGAGGCTATCACTTACAGGAGTCTTAATTTTGATATGATTGTTCATGCATGTTAGCACAGCCATAATGCAGTAGAGCTTAGTGAAGGCTGGCCTGGGGATATGGGAGTGCACTGTTAAACACTGGTGGGAATGAGAATGGGGGGGCATTGCTCGTGGGAAACCAAGAGCTGAGAGATGCTCTGAGTAAACAGGTTGAGATGTTTAGATTTTATTCCTTTGGCAAAAGGAACAAGTTCGAAATTTTAAAGCTGCAGAAAGTTACATTCTCATCTGTGTTTTAGTAAATAACTTTTTGAAGGCGTGTGAAAGATCAGTCAAAGGAGCAAGAAACCAGAGGCAGACCACATCATTAGTCTATTATAAATATGCCAGACAAGAGGGTTGGCTACATCTTGATCTGAGAGACACTGAAAAGGAGGCATCGACAGAATGTGGAGTTAAGTGGGATTGAGTAAGGGGAAACCAAGGTAAGGGAGACAGAACGGGAGCTGCTGGGTCCATGCTAAGAGAGTGGGCCACTTGTAGGTACTGCATGGTAATCTGAAATCAATGTGATATAAATGCAAAGGCTCCCTGTCTTTTAATACACTGTAACAATCTTTGAAATAATGCAGCGGTTTGAAACTTCATCAAGGGATTCTAAAATGCACACACAAAACAACATGAATTCAGGTGGAAAGATATGGAAAAACTGAATCAGAAGCCCTAAGAGTAATGTGTTATGGTACCATATGCTGTTTCTTTCAATAACTTTCTTACTTGTTCTTAAGCAAAGACAAAAATAAATGAAAATAAGAAAATTACATGTCCAAAGATCTATCAACAACATTAAGATCGTGATGCCAAGCTACTCTTCTTTCTTGATGGACTGTAGAGTCTGCCCGCTTCAATAATCACCACCACACACACCACATACCTATTGCACAGGTTTCTGCCTCACCAGTCTCCAGCTTGCCTACTTACAATTCACTGGACTTCATTCGAACTCTATTAATGCTTAACGGTACATTTTTCCACGGCAGTCGGAAATTAAGAGGTCTTTTGGCCCTGGCTTGTAACACTAATCAAGATGCAAGTAAGTAGGTCAGCACACACTGGTTCAGGAAATGGTTCTTCCTATACTTTTATCTAAAGTCAAAAATGTCAAAATCAGGAAAGACACTTTCTCTAAATGTTAGCGATTATCCTTTGTGTAAATGCAATAAAAAAACATTCCCCCAGCCCTATCATAGATTGGAGTTAACGCTTAATTTTTTTAAAAAGATAGGGTAGTGCCTATCTATATTGTTCACTTTCATCCCAACTGGAGGTGACTATTTGGATGTCTGCAGGTATTTTACAAATTTAGGATTCATGATCTTTCATTCACTAATTCACTAGATATTCACAGGTCATGGGAAGTGTGTCAGGCACTATCGTACACACTATTGTAGACATATAAGATTATAATGGATTAATAAAATATAATTTTTAGTGTTAATTTTTCTAAGAATTTTCCACATATTAAATATTCTTAAAATGTTATGAAGTTTGGAAACATTTATGAACTCTATTTTAGAGATGAGAAAATATAGAAGCATAGAGAAATTCAATAATTTGTTCATAGATACATGGCTAAAAAAGCACTGAAGCTAAGATTTGGAGACAGGTTATCTGTTTCTAGCACCATTCTATGGTAAAAGGTGAATAATACTGAATAACATTGAAACATTAGAGACAAAGGTCTTGAAAATTACAAAAGCAAAGACCATTTTGGATATTAGGAGATCCGAAAAGCCATTAGAGGCAGCAATGTATGCAAAACATTGTTACTAGTCTATGCCTTTGAGATGGCTGGTCCACTCCCATACACGTGACTAGCAGTACTTCATCAGGTATATGAGTTTTAGCCCCAAGTCTTGATCTACTCCTTCAGTCCTTGTGCACTTTCCTGGCCAGTTCCTGTCTCCTGTCTCCTCTGATCCTGGTCTCCTGTCTGGTGTACTGATAGAAGCTCCCATTCATCACACTGAACTATTGCTGAATATTTCTCCTTCCTTAACAGTTCTCACTTTTCAACTTGACTATGACTCCCACCCAGCCCTTGGGCAAGCTTTGCCTCCAGTCACTCCGGCTCTTTGCTGCAGTGAAACAACAGACTCATCTCTGGGCAACTTTCAGGTTGGGCTCTTCTTCCCAGTGAATCTCTAAAATGTGAAAACTACATGTACAGACCACTTAATTTTTAATTGTGTTTCTAATTTTTACAAAGACACTTCAAGTGCAAACTCAGACTTCTAAAATAAGGACAAGAGCAGAATCACAAAATTAACAAGGTCTCTAAAGAACAAGAGTTTTTATGGTTCATTGTACATCATCTGTTCAAACTAGAATGGATCAATAGTGTTTTATTGGTCCTTTTCATGTTAAACTTCTGTTAATGGTACACTAAATTGTGTTACTTTGATGCACTTCGATGCACAGACACTCTGACACACTGGGGAGATTCAGAACCAGAAGTCTGAAGTCTAACTATGGAGGGAGGTGAGGTAGAAAAGGATGCAGGATAATTTATCACTTTCCTTCCACTACTCACTCGAAGGTTTTACACAACAGAGGCCCAGTTTTCTCCGTTCAAGTTACATAGCAGTTTAACCGAAAATAACTCGCAATTTCAAGTTCATTATTACCATGCCATTCCCCATTTATTTTCAGCTTTAAAATAAGGAAAAATAAATACAAGAAAATGAAATCTGAAAAAGAAAAAGCTTTGAGCCTGTTAAACTTGTGGTTGCGCCTGTAATTGTCTTCCTTTTTTCCCCTCATTCCCCCTGAGTTGTTTTTTTTCCTTCTAAAGTAGTTGAGGGAGGTTTCTTGTCAGTGACTTTATTTTCCTCTCGCTGAATTTACCAAATCTTACTCTATAAAACAATTTCATGTTCAATGATTAGAATATTGATCACTAAATTTGCCAGCCCTGAAAATAATCTATTTCATGTATCAAAAGAGTGTATTTTGTTTCAAAATCTTAGCACAGAAAATAGATACTCCTTAAAAAATCAAAAACAATTTAACAAAACTGATATTTACCAAACACAAAAGCACCGAAGGCATCAATAATATACCCCCTACCCTGCAGACATAATTTATACCTAGTACGGATTGTAACACGATCATCTTTCAAAAGACACTTAACATTTCCATGCATGCATTTATTCACTCAACAAATATTTTCCAGTAACCAACTACCAACAACATACTATTAAATATGAAGACAAAAAAGACACAGTTCGTCTACAAGGAGCTTCTAATCAAGAAAAATAGACAAAAGACTTACAGTTTATCTGCAGTGGAGCTGAAGAACTTGTTTTCTGGAGCCAAGCTGCCTGTGTTCAACTCCTGGTTTTGCTACTTACCAGTGCTCTAAGCCTCAACTTCCTCAGCAGAGAAAGGGCTGAGTGGTAATAAGAGCTTCTATCCCATGTGTTTATTGTGAAGGTTAAATGAGAAGCAGTTCACCTGTGCTAGTTACAGTAACTATTTCACAGTGATTAAGCAATAGGATTATGGTGAAAAACTACTACTTCATGATACTAAAATACTCTCATTTGCACTCATGAAGGTTTGGAAGCCATGGAACAAGCAAATAAAATGGTTCAAAGAAGGGATGATCCCTTTTTGTTTGGTATTAGAAGGATGCTCAGGAAGACTTCATGGCATTAAGGACTGTCAGTAAAAGAGGAATTAAAATTGTAATTTATAGAGATGATGCAGGGGGCAGGAAAAGAAGAATACAAATGAAATGTAGAATATTTTTTAAAACTTTAGAAAATGGAAGAAGTGTTACCTTCTAGGACTGTAAAATTTGATGCTGGACAAATATGTAATGGGGCTTTCTCTAATCCATGGTGATATCAATTATATGTATATGTGTGTGTGTGTGTGTGTATGTATATATGTATATTTCTCGCTCCCCCCCAAAAAATAATGCTGGCATCTTGTCCTTGTATCTTGGAAGAAAAAAACAGGCCTGTGAGTCTAGCAACTCCTGTCTAAATTAAGATCAGCCACTACTTCTCCTATGCATATTATTCATGCTCGTTGAATTACCTACTCAGGTGTGGCTTGTTTGTGAAAGTGTTAATCACTTAGTCATGTCCAAATCTTTGTGACTCGATGGACTATAGCCTGCCAGGCTCCTTTCTCCAGGCAAGAGTACTGGAGGGGGTTGCCATGTCCTGCTCCAGAGGATCTTCTCGACCCAGGGGTCGAACCTGGGTCTCCCACATTGCAGGCAGATTCTTTACCATCTGTGCCACCAGGGAAGCTTGGGGTCTGCTAAATGCCATGGACAATCAGTGAGGACTCACACCTCCATCCAGCCAGAACTCAGACTTCTCTCAATTCTTTGTGAAAATGAGACCTGTCAGTAATAAAGTTTCCTAGTTGGCTTTTCTCTAGCCTGTGGAATCTCAACCAGTGTGTACATAGTTTATCACTCAGGAAGAGATTCAAGGAAATGGTATGCAAATTCTTAGCACTTTTCTTAATATGGCTCCTTCTTCTCCAGTTCTTCATGTTATAAGTTTCAGAAATCTTAGCTCCCTCAACCTCTGATCCACATCTACTCAACGTTTTAAGACCTTTAGGCCCTCCTGGTCTGCTGGGAATGGCCAGTTCTGCACCGTGATCTGCAAAGTTCCCCATAAATCCTGGGTCGTCATAGGACTTATCTCACTTGTTTCTCCTTTGTAAGGAGCACAGTCTTTCTCTGATGTTGTCTAACTTCTGAAAACAGTTTTCTTTTTATATATATATTTGTCCATTTTTCTATTTGATTATGGTGAGAGAATAAGTCTGGTCCTAGCTCACTGCATTATGACTGAAGCAGCCATTACTCAAATCAGTGTCCTGTGGATGAAAAAGCAGCCCAGGTGATTCTTTCCTTAATGGTTGATATCTACATGAAAGCTTGAATATAGGGTTATCCAGGCAAAGAAAGCAGAGAAATACTTTTTAGATAGCGAGAACAGTGTGTACAAAATAATGGATGATAAGAAAGAGCTTGCCACCTGCTGGGAATGGTAAATACCTTAGTATAGCCGAAGCTTAAAGGGGGCTTCCCTATGGCTCTGACAGTAAAAAATCCTCCTGCAATGCAGGAGACCCTGTTTGATCCCTGGGTCAGGAAAATCCCCTGGAGAAGGGAATGACAATCCACTCCAGTGTTCTTGCCTGGAGAATTCCATGGACCATGGGATCACAAAGAGTTGGAAAGGACTGAGTGACTAACACTACTACCATAGCCGAAGGGTACAGGGTCTTTGATGATCTCTGAAGACACTGGATGCGATGCAAAGGGCAAGGGAGAATCACTAGAAGGTTTTACACAGGGAATCACAAGATCACACGTGCGGCGTTGGGGAGAATGACAGGAGTGTGGATATTAGCATCAGTTATCTTTTAGCATTAGATGATGCTGGACTAAACCTACAGAGTGGCGTTAAGGATGGAAAGAAGCAGACAGCTTTGGAGGTCTGGTGACAGTCAGCGCATGGCCTTCCCCAGGACAAAGCAAGAATCTGTAGTTTAGGAAAGAAGGAACAAAGAATCCTTTCCTACCCTTCAGTGGTCATATATGTTGTTTGCAAAGGTAAAATTAACTCCTGGAAAAATTTCATAGCTGAACCTTTCTATCTGTTTGTCTTTAAGCACCTACAAATTGATACTGCCCCTCAGAAGATCACTGTCTATGTATGGGACTTCAAGGATAAAATTGGGGAGGAACCCTAGATCTGTTGTATCAACCATCAGGACCAGCTAAGATATCAGGTGTTAGTCTAAGGAAAAAAAATGTCCAGAAAGACAGGAGACATCTTTAAGGATCTTTGCTCTTACTGTCTTCTCTGAAGACAACAATTCTTATTTTTCCTTTGACGTCACCCAAAAGCACAGTGTTTTTCATTAGGACTGAAATAGACTTGTATTCGATTCAATCTATAGTTTTAATTCTTCTACTTTCATCATCTTTTTCTCTTTCTTCTCTTTATGTCTTAATATATATCTCACACACATGCATGCTGCATGCATACATATACATAGGCATGTGCATATACATTTACACATACCGTGTCATGCATTGTTTATGCTGGAAGCTCCACCATAATACTGGGTCGTCCTTCCTGATTCTTCATGTCTATCACACAACACAAGTTCTACTCTCCAAAAATGTCAGTGACATGAATGCATGTAAGTTAGGCAGGAAGTGAAGAACAGTGTTTCATATGTATAGGAACAGATCCTGAAATATCTGGAGTTGTAAAAAAAAAAAAAAAGAAAAACAGAATAACAGTACCAAGAGGAAGAAAGGGATGCCACTTTTGTATATTTGTCTTAGACTTCTCTGCCATAACAAAAGTACCATAGACTGGGGGTCTTAAATTACTGAAATATATTTGTGCACAGTTCTGAAGGCTGGGTGGTCCAAGATCAAGGTGTTGGCTGATTTGGTTTCTGATAAGGACTTTCTTCCTAGCTTGAAGCCAGTTGCTTCTTCACCATGTCCTCGTATGGTGGAGAGAGAGAGAACTTTGGTGTCTCTTCCTTTTTTTTTTTTTTTTTAAAATAAGGGCACCAGCCCTATTGGGTCAGGGATGAACCCTTATCATTTGTGTTTTTAGTGGCTCAGTCACGTCAGACTCTTTTGCAACCCCATGGACTGTAGCCCACCAGGTTCTACCTTTATGACTTCATTTAATCTTTATTATAGCCCCACAGGCCTGATCCCTAAAGATAGTCACTTTGGGGGCTAGAGTTTCAACTTATGAATTTTAGAGGGATCAGTTCAGTCTACAGCAATATGCATGCTTAGTTGAAACTTTGACAGTGTTCACACATCCAGTGCTTTCATGTTAAAGTGTTGCCAAACTTTTCATACCCATTACCACCTTCTAGAATATCACACATTAGAAATGGGGGCAGGGCTTTGGAGCCCAGTGTCTTTGTTTGGTTTGTTGCACTAAAAGTCTGCACAATGACTGTCGGGAGCCACCGGGATGCACCCAGGCCGTGACAAGGTCATGGGACGAGAGAGGAACCTGCAAGGCAGCTCTTCCTCACATGGGGCTGCCCCGGGGGCCCAATATGTCCCCTCCGGAGCCGCCAGGACGAGAAAGGAATCTGCAAGGCAGCTCTTCCCCTCGAGGTTGTCCTGGGGGCCCAGTATGTCCCTTTCTTCCTTCTGTCTTACTGTTGTTGGGCTTTCTATTAATTTTTGGAAATAATGATATATAGTAATACGGCCTCGCTGGAAAAGTCCAAGCCTTTTTGGAAATGCTCATGATTGCTCTAGCTCAGGACACGACCATAAACATCAAGTCTAAAAAGAAAAGGCCACAGGTATAGTTTGGCTCCTTGCTTAAAAGATTATAATGTTCTAAAATAGAAAAGAGTAGAGGTGTTTAGATTTAGAAGTAGATATACTGCTTTACTTGCTCCTTGGTTGAAAGGGTTTTCACTATTGCTATTTCCTTGCTGCTATTTGTTCATTGTTTCCCTTTCTTTAATTTAAACAACATGGGATATTATGGGTATTTTTGTAAAATTAGAAAATGGGGTATATAGGATTTTAATAGAAGATTTATATTAACCAGTTTTACTGCCATTATCTTACTATTAATAGAGGTGTTTTGCTGTTTTAGAGGTGTTTTTGCTGTTTAATAGTTAATCATTGTAAATTGAGATTTTGTGGTTTCAGGTAAAGAAAAATATCAGGTTTTTCTCATGGTACTATTTTCAGAAATGTCAAACATGTTATTGTGACCCTTCCCATGTATTGTTTTATTGTCCAAAGAATTTACACTATACCTGAGATTTGTGAAACATTGTTTTTGTTAGAGTGAGAATGTTAGGCCATTGAGGCAAGAAGATTATGTACGGGACATTTAAGTATAAACCCTGTAATCGGAAACGTTCTAGATAAATGCTTAGGGGAAAAACATGGGGAAAAAAATACTGACGGAAGCACAAACCAATATTTGATGTAATATGTGGTGACTTAAGGGGGAGGTAACATTCATTCTATAAAAACTGAGCTATCCTAAAAATAATAAAAAAATAAAAAAAGCTACCTCTTCTACGCAACGTCTGTGTGTGTGTGTCTGTCTGTCTTCTTCCTCGCTGACGCCACTCATCCCTTGGGTATTCCTGGTCCTGCCGGGGCTGGACCTCAGCAAATGACCAAGAAAGAGGCTTCCTGTCCAAGCCAAATGACCTACATTTTGTCATTTGGAATTCTAGCTATGACAATCCCACTTTGGGGCAAGTTATTTACATTCTCTTAGACTCAGTTTTCTCACCTATAAATTGGAGATAATAATCCCACCCTGTTGTTATAAAGCCTAAATACATAGGAAAATATTTGAGCCATGAAGATTGGACAATAAGTAAAGGGCTTTTAACTTCATTCAATCTAGTTATTTGTGTCAACGACAACCATCAAGGTTTCATATCTTATTAGTAGGGTTCATAATAATAGGCATTTGCTTTCTGCCCGATATTGCTATAAGGAACCTTATCCACATAAGTTATCTAAATTAGTACTCACCAAAATTCCCAAGAAGTAGTTATTATTATTACCTTCAGGAAATAAAGACAGCTTCTACTGATACATAACAGGAACCTAGGGGTTAGGTTAGAACTCAGAGGTAGAAAAAAGCTTGAAAATGTAAGGCAAGAGGTTCCTAAACTTTGAGAAGCTACTTTTGAGTTCTCTGAGGTCTCAGAATCAGAGAGAAGGGGAGTTTTCCTCTAGCAGCTGCCCCTGCTTCCAAAGAGGTCACGTGTTAGTTTTCTATTGTTACTGTAACAAATTACAGCACATTTGGTGGCATAGAACAACACAGGCTTATTCTCTTACAGTTCTGGAGATCGAATGTCTAAAACGGGGTCTCAGGGCGGCATTTCTTCTGGAGGTTTTAGAGGAGAATCCATTTCCTTGATTCTCTGGCCCCAAGAGACTTCCTGCCTTCATTGGTTTCCAGCTCCACATCACTCCAAAATGTTTTCCTCATCACATCTCCATCTCTGATTCTTACTCTCTTCCCTCCCTCTTTTCCTTTATAAGTGCTCTTGTGAGTATATTGACTTGACCTGGATAATCCAGGATAATATTTATATTTTAAGATCTTCACTTTAATGGAATCTGCAAAGTCCATTATGCTAGTTAAGGGAACATATTCAGAGATTCTGGGGATTATGAAATGGAATTCCTTGTGTCAGTCACTCAACCAAGTCTGATTCTTTGTGATCCCATGGACTGTAACCCACCAGGCTCTTCTGTCCATGGAATTCTCCAGGCGAGAATATTAGAGTGGGTAGCCATTCCCTTCTCCAGGGGATCTTCCTTGGGAGGCCACCATTCTGCCCAAAGATACTATCACCTCCATTCTACAACAGCATATAGACTAGAGGGTGGGCAGTCAATCTAAGCCAAGTCAATCAAGTTGTTTCTTATTAAGACACTAGCGTAAGCCATCAGGCCAGACATTAAAACTTCTTACAGAAGCAGGGCCACAGTCTTCACAGTGAACCAAATCAAGTACAACCTGAAACTCGAGAGACGGGTTAGGGGTAGGGATGACAAGGAAACAAAAAATCTCAGTCTGCAGGCAGGAGAATGAGCAAACTCATAGAGGGAAACAGAATTTTAGGATGTCTTTTCTTTAACAACCTCTTACAAAATCTAGCTTTAAAACTCCTGTTCCTTGCAACTAGACCAGTTTGAATTAGAGCCATACTTGAGCAGGGTGGATGTTGTACCGAAAGGCCTTCTACCGGTGCTAAAACCCATCACACTGTGGACAACAGTTACTGCAGGCATCACAGAGGGTGAGTGGCTCCCAGAAACACTGAAGAGGTAAAGTCTCTTAGGGTATGGACAGAAATCCCCAAATCCAGGACGGTAGGACTTGTACACCATCCAAATATGTATTGGGGTTTTCTTTACTCAATAACTTGTCATTATTTCCCCTCCCAAATCCAACATTGTATTGTGACTGAAGAAATGGACCTCTGGATCCTGGGAAGCCCTCATGGCTGAAATATAATAAAAGCATCACTTCCTAGCTGCTCCTATAGCTAATGCAACAGAAGATTCACCAGCACTATACTAGCACTTTCCAGGCATTATCTCACTGGGTCTTTATAAGAACCCTACAAACTGGAAGCATCATCTTCCCTGCAAACATTTCAACATGGGTAATCTTCACTTACATGTTAGATATTTTGTGATTAAAACATATTCATCCTTGAATAGTAAATCCATAATCAAACTCATATGAAGACTTATATGGAAAATGAACTTTGAAGGGAAACTCTCAAGGAAGAATGGAAACAGGAATGTTAAGAGTTCTCAGGGCTGAGACTGTATGGTCTGGCTTCCATTCATTGCCATTCAGCAGGATTTCCTTAAAAAATAACCCCAAAGCTCTTTCTTCTAGTTCATTTCTTTTTTTGGGGGGGTGGGGGGGGGCTATTGACAGATATCCTGCATTTTTTGTCTTCTACAAATGAATGTTAAGGAAAAGAATACAGATTGAAATATTGCCTTTTGCCTATGGCCTATTACTTATATGCATGCACAAGTCTTAACCCTCCAGAACTCAGGCTGACCTCCCCCGGAATACAGCACATATAATTACGAACTTATTGAAACTATTCACTTTGGCTGTTACATTCAGCTCCTGGGTGCTCAACTGTTTCAAAATTGTGCAGTCTGAACGCTCCAATTCAACAGAGGCAGTTTCCCCTTCAGAATACTCTCTTTGATTATAGTTTTAAAGACAGCTTAAGGTTTCAAGTGTCTTCTTTCTTTTTCTATAAAAAATGAGATGCTTTAGGATTACTGGAGCTTATCAGTGAATTAGAAGTGGAAAACAACAATTAAGCATCTAATAATACTCTGCCTAAATCCCTGCTTCATTTTCCCCACATCTTGTACCTTCAGTTCCAAAAAGACCTGGCAGATCATTTTCCTTAAAATGCATTTTTATCTGCCATTTGCTCTCTTCTACAGCAGGACTTGATACTATGAGGCAGATAGCTGAATTCTAGGGGAGTGGAAAATTGAAAAGTGAGATATAACAGGAGAAAAATAATTGAAGAAAAAATTCTTTATTGAGGCTTACAGGAAAAGAACCAACTTTCTGGGTTACACATGGAAACTGGAAGACTATAAGAGAAGCGATTCATCTACCACTAGATAAACAGAAGGTGCATTTCCAAGGAAGAGGCTGTCCTACTGGGGTTATGACCATCATCCACTTCAACTTTTGGTAAATATTCTCTTATAGAGAAACCATAAAGTTTCAGTTCAGCTCTAGAAATGCCATACAATATAAGTGTTCTGCCACGTAGTTCCTTTAATCACAGAATGACTATCAGAATGCTTCAGTTTTACTGAATGTATAACGAATGAAGAAATATTTTCATTTTTTATTTAGCCTGTGTGCTATACTCTTTGAACCGTGTTCAACTCTTTGCAGCCCCATGGGCAGGCTCCTCTGTCCATGGCATTTTCCTGGCAAGAATGCAGGTGTGGGTTGCCATTTTCTTCTCCAGGGGATCTTCCGGACCCAGGGATCGAGGCTGTGTCTCCAGTATCTCTTGCATGGGCAGGCAGATTCTTTACCACTGAGATACCTGGGAAGCCCTTATTTAGCCCCTATCAACCTAGAGTCTGATATATACTGTACTGGATACATTTTATCTTATTTAGCCACTGGGTAAATTTCTGTATAATGGAGAATATAAATTATTCATTTAAAGTCAGAAAACATTAACTTCCTTATCCACCTACTTTTTCAATGGCTAAAATATGAACATGGTATTGGAAGTAGCTGGTTACTGCCAACTCTGCTTAAGATTCCGTTAACTTTTTTTTTTTAATTGATAAAAAAGTGTTCTTTATTTTTAAAATGCTTTTTATTGAAGTAAATTTGACTGAATTTTATTCTTTATAATCTACATAGCTGAGGAAATGATATTCAAATTGAAGAAATCTATACTATATAAATGGAGAAGGGAATGACTACCCACTCCAGTATTTTTGCCTGGAAATTCCATGGACAGAGAAGCCTGGTGGGCTACAGTCTAAGGGGTCTCAAAGAATCGGACATGACTAAAGTAACTTAACATGCACACATGCATACTATACAAAGTTGAGATCTTTTCAGATAGAAGATAATAAAATAAATACCTGCTGAGGTATCACTGTGGACGCATTAAGCAAGGACTTACCAAGGCTGACTTTTTTCAGGGGAACAGAACAATGAAAAAACTGTACAAACCATATTTCTATTAAGCTATTCCAAAGACTGCTTGCTCAGTCGAGGATTTGGCTTAGTGAGGGTGACAGCTGCTTGGTGTGATCCATGACATTTCCAAAATGAGATCCCCATCAGAATTATAAGAAGTCACTCCTTGCATTCATTGTAAATGTGCAATAAAAGAAACATTTCCCTCTTGAAGATGGAGAGGGAAACCACGAAATCAACATATCATGGGTCAGAACAGTGCTATGTGAAAATACTCACTTTCAGTTTATAAAATACCCACTTTCTCATGACACTTTGTTCATGCTGTTTCATTTTCCTCCCGAAAATCTCTCTTGCTTTCTCTGTCTCTCTCTCACACACACTCTACATAAACATACGTACTTCTTCCAACTAGTCATTGCTCAACTTTCATATTTCAGTTTAGACATAACCTAATATAGGGAGATGGCAAGGACTCGAGTCTATCATGTGCTTCTCCTAGCTTCTATCATTGCATCCTCTACTCCCATCACAACACACATCACACTTGTGACAATCATCTGAACACTTCTTTATATCTCCTGATAGATGATCAACTCTGAGAGTAGGAACAGTATCTATTATACTCCTAAATTCAGTTGCTGCTCCATGAAAGGTATTCAATAAATGTTTAATGAAATTAATGCTTCAGTGAAAGAGCTTGCAAAGAATGACTTGTAGTCTATAATGGAGCTTATTGAATTGATGAATGTATTTAATCACACCATGTGCCAGTCAGTCAAGGGTATGTTGGTCAATGATAGAAAGATGACTGTCATAGAGACAAAGGGTAGTAGTGACCTTGCAACTGCTTTTAGAAGAAGCACCCTTAGCAAGGCTCCAGTTCTGCTTGGCTGACAGAAGATGCATGTTCATTACTGAAATGAGTATGTCAGACTACCTAAGCCTGATGTTACTAGATATTTGAATCATGTATAAAAACAAACAAACAAACCAAAAGAACACAACTCTTTTGGATCTGTTTCCCAGGTGCCCCAAAGCAAACTTCTGAATATAAATCTAGTTTGGGGTGTTATGATGAGTAACTGTCCCAGAAGAGACAGAGAGAGAGAGAGACAGAGACAGAGACAGAGAGAGAAAGAAAGCAAACACACCTCACCCCTACTTTCTATACACTTATGAATCAGATTCCTGGGCCTGCAAAATAGACAGCAAGACCTAGAAAGACCTAGGGTGAGTTCATGAAAGTAATGTCTATAATGGTCTGCCCATCTGTGTTTTCTGCTGGGAATTCTGAAAAATGCAACCTTCTGTCTTGTCATTCAAACTTCTATATTAACAGCTGAACAAATGAGAAGCACTCCAAACAGTAGCTTCTGAAATGGAAACCCAAATAGAAATATATAAGCTGTCCTACATGTTCTGTTATTGTTAGAAATCTAAAAGGTTTTATTGAGCACAGAATATGCCCAATTCTTAATTATGCCACATGAGGGATATATATGATGCACTACACAATATTTTCCAAATTCAGAATTTTTTTGGAAAAAATATTATGCAGTCTAAATTACATCAATTTATACCATTACTTACACAGAGTGTTCATTTTTAATGTTTGAAGTCCTTATGCCACAAAAAGAAAAGTAAATTTAAAAATTAAATGCAAATAAGACTGAAAAATTAGAATTAACAAATAAGTATAATGAATGATATTGCTTTTTTGAAAGCGCGACTACCATTGGTACCTAGAACATGGAATCATGGCTAGGGAAGATGCTTTCACTTTTTGATGTGCATGTACTCATATGTCTTATATAATGTAAACTCGGGGAGAAAAAGAGAGTGAGAGTGTGGGGAGGGGAAGGGAAAGAGGAGGGGAAGATGGGAGGGGAGAGAGAGAGAGACTCTTTGTCTATTTTGTTAATCACTCTGTCCTCAATGTAAGATGCCTATACATGGTAAGTGTTTGATAAAAATTTGTATGATTAATAAAGAAATAAATTTTTTGACTGCTTTTCTCTTTAGATTTCTGTGTAGTTGCTGTGGAGACAGCAATACCATTTGACATTTACTCAGTGATAGTGCTGCACTTTCCTATTGAGTAACTTTCTGTCCTTTATTCATTAGTCAGGACAATAAAATTAGTACCATTTGGCATTATTGTAAATTCAAACATGGTCATCAAAACCAAGCACTGAGACTTTGTTATAATGTGGTCATTAAGATGATCTGATGTATACTTCATTCTTTCTGGAGTTAATTCTCCACTGATCTCCAGTAGCATATTGGGCACCTACCGACCTGGAAGTTCATCTTTCAGTGTCCTATCTTTTTGTCTTTTCATAACGTTCATGTGGTTCTCAAGGCAAGAACACTGAAGTGGATTGCCATTCCTTTCTCCAGTGGACCATGTTTTGTCAGAGCTTTCCACCATGACCTGTCCATCTTGGGTGGCCCTACATGGCATGGCTCATAGTTTCACTGAGTTAGACAAGGCTGTGGTCCATGTGATCAGATTGGTTAGTTTTCTGTGATTGTGGTTTTCAGTCTGCCCTATGATGAAGAATGCCAAAGAATGCTCAATGTTATATAATGTTGATGACTCAAGACATGTCCAAACTAGATTAACACTACAGCACAATTGCACTCATCTCACACGCTAGCAAAGTAATGCTCAAAATTCTCCAAGCCAGGCTTCAACAATATGTGAACCGTGAACTTCCAGATGTTCAAGCTGGTTTTGGAAAAGGCAGAGGAACCAGAGATCAAATTGCCAACATCTGCTGGATCATCGAAAAAGCAAGAGAATTCCAGAAAAACGTCTATTTCTGCTTTATTGACTATACCAAAGGCTTTGACTGTGTGGATCATAATAAACTGTGGAAAATTCTGAAAGAGATGGGAATACCAGACCTCCTGACCTGCCTCTTGAGAAATCTGTATGCAGGTCAAGAAGCAACAGTTAGAACTAGACACGGAACAACAGACTGGTTCCAAAGAGGAAAATGAGTACATCAAGGCTGTATATTGTCACCCTGCTTATTTAACTTATATGCAGAGTACATCATGAGAAATGCTTGGCTGGATAAAACACAAGCCGGAATCAAGATTGCTGGGGAAAAGGAGTACTTCAAGGCTGTATATTGTCACTCTGCTAGTTTAACTTATATGCAGAGTACATCATGAGAAATGATGGGCTGGATAAACCACAAACTGGAATCAAGATTGCTGGGAGAAATATTAATAACCTCAGATTCGCAGATGACATCACCCTTATGGCAGAAAGTGAATAAGAACTAAAGAGCCTCTTGATGAAAGTGAAAGAGGAGAGTGAAAAAAGTTGGTTTAAAGCTCAATATTCAGAAAACAAAGATCAGGCATCTGGTCCCATCACTTCATGGCAAATAGATGGAGAAAGAGTGGAAACTGTGGCACATTTTATTTTTGGGGGCTCCAAAATCACTGCAGATGGTGACTGCAGCCATGAAATTAAAAGACGCTTTCTCTTTGGAAGAAAAGTTATGACCAACCTAGACAGTGTATTAAAAAGCAGAGAAATTACTTTGCCAACAAAGTTCTGTCTAGTCAAAGCTAAAGTTTTTCCAGTGGTCATGTATGGATGTAAGAGTGGACTATAAAGAAAGCTAAGCACCAAAGAATTGATGCTTTTGAACTATGGTGTTGGAGAAGACTCTTGAGAGTTCCTTGGACTGCAAGGAGATCCAACCAGTCCATCTAAGGAAATTAGTACTGAATATTCATTGGAAGGACTGATGCTTAAGCTGAAACTTCAATACTTTGGCCTCCTGATGGAAAGAACTCACTCATTAGAAATGACCCTGATGCTGGGAAAGATTGAAGGCAGGAGGAGAAGGGGACGACAGAGGATGAGATGGTTGGATGGCATCACTGACTCAATGGACATGAGTTTGAATAAACTCCAGGAGTTGGTGATGGACAGGGAGGCCTGGTGTGCTGCAGTCCACAGGGTCGCAAAGATTCGGACACGACTGAGAGTGAACTGAAGTGAACTACCTGAACTGATGTATACTTACATTTTTATTTTCAAACCATAAAGACAAAAACATAATTCTGGATTTGACCTTGGAACAGAAAAAGGACATTAATGAAAAAACTAGTGGAAAGCAGGCTGGAGTTTAGTTAATAGTATTAAACTGATGTTCGTGGATCTCCTGAGGCATAAACTGATTTTGTTATATATACATACCTCAGAGTATGTAAGGGGCCAACATGAAATAACAGGAAGATGCAACAGGGTAAGGAAGGATATGGGAGCAGAGATGAAGACATGAGGACAATAAAAGAACTGATTAAACCTGGGCAGAGAGGGAGGATTGAGGAAGAATGAGGTCTAAGACTGGATAAGGGAACTTGAGGTTTGATAGTGATGGGTATGGCTGATTAGCCTTGAAGAGCAGTGAATTACATCTGACTGAGCTTGAGATATGAAGACAAAAATGAGTCTTATTCATCTTATCCCAAGAGACTAGCACAACACTGAACCAAAAGAGAGTATTTATTTATTAATGTGTGGCAAATAACCTTGCATACTTTTTCCATTATATCATTGGGATAAATTGTTAGAAGCAGGATTTCTTGGTCAGAGCATATATACATACATACACACACACACACACACACACACACACACACACACACACACACACACACACACACACACACACACACACACACACACACACACACACACACACACACACACACACACACACACACACACACACACACACACACACACACACACACACACACACACACACATATAGGGCTTCCCAGGTGGCTCTAGTGGTAAAGAATCAGCCTGCCAATACAGGAGACACAAGAGACACTGGTTTGATCTCTAGGCCAGCAAGATCCCCTGGAGGAGGAAATGGCAACCCACTCCAGTATTCTTGCCTGGAGAATCCCATGGACATAGGAGCCTGGAGGGCTACAGTCCATAGGGTCTCAAAGAATTGGACATGACCAAAGCGACTTAGCATGAGATTTTAGTGAACTTTTAAAATGATTTCTAATATGTATGACCAATATTGCCATTGCTTTAAAATGTACCATGTAAATATACACATATCATTCATATATATATATATATAGTGGCAGGTTGTTTTTTACCAGGTAAGTATTGTACATGACCACACCTGAATCAGTCAGTGTTGATGGAGAAAAATTCAGTCTACTTTATGTATTCCATACATAAAAGATTTTAACACAGGGGAAGGGAGGGAGGCTGGCTTCCATAATCACTGGCATTACCAGGAAAGCAAAGTCGAGGACAACCTTTACCCAGCATTTCAGCTTGCAGCAACAAAGCCCATGGTTCTCAGTGGGACACCCCCAAGAACCTCTGGAGGCACCCAACAACCATCTCAGTCTGCAGCCTCATACAGACGATCTTCAAGATACACCTGGAAGCCACTTCTAACTCTCCACCTGCTCAGGGGACTAACCACAGCTCCAGAGAAGGCTGCCCCCCACCTTTTCTCTTCCTCCTTCTAAAGCTCAAAAATTTCCCTCATTTTCACACTGACCTGGAACCATGGGAGAGGGAGGCTCTCAGAATATTAGTTTTAACCTCTCTGTGAGTCAGACAACTGAATACATCATCTTCAGTGAAACACTGGTAACCTAATGAGTGATGTCTCACTGTTAGAAGAATTTTCTTCTTATTCACCTAATATAGTGATATATCAAATATGCATGCATGCAAGTAAGTTGTTTTAGTCGTGTTCGACTCTGTACGACCCCAAGGACTATAGCCCGCCAGGCTCCTCTGCCTATGAGATTCTCCAGGCAAGAATACTGAGTGGTTTAGCAAGCCCTCCTTCAGGGGATCTTCCTGACCCAGGGATCAAACCCGTGTCTCTTATTTATGTCTCCTGCATTCTTTACCACTACGCACCACTTGGAAAGCCCATACAAAATATTTGGAACTCTGTTCTAGAATGGTGTGACTATGAGATATAATTCTTGTCCAGAAATAGACTCAGTGCCCCCACCCAGCCAGGAGTGCAATTCTGGACCACATGTGGTAAGTCATTAGGGCCAGTACTCAGTTATGCCTGGTCTGCAAGATAACAAAGCATCCAGGTCTAGTTCACTCTTACTAAGATGTTCGTTCTTGAACCTCCCAAACACCAGGAGACATTTGGTTTGTGGCTGACCACATGTGGTAAGTCATTAGGGCCAGTACTCAGTTATGCCTGGTCGGCAAGATAACAAAGCGTCCAGGTCTAGTTCACTTTATTAAGATGTTCGTTCTCGAACCTCCCAAACACCATGAGATATTTGGTTTGTGGCTGACCTGTGAGCTTCCCTGGTGGAACAGACAGAAAGAACATGCCTGCAATTCAGGAGACCCAGGTTCAATTCCTGGGTAAGGAAGATCCCCTGGAGGAGGGAATGGCAACCCACTACAGTATTGCTGCTGAGAATCCCATGGAAGAGGAGTCTGGTGGGCTACAGTCCCTGGGTTGCAAAGAGTCGGACACAACTTAGTGACTAACACGCACAGAGATGACCTGTATTAGCTCCAGCAACTCTAGGCTATACTGGATGACACTCTTATTCTGGTCCCAGCTGAGGTTCTGCTCCTAATGGGAAGGTTAAGGGACTGACATGCCTGTGTATACACTGATAAGACCTCTTTAGTCCAGAAGAAACATCTTAAGGGCAGGGATTACATCACATTCACTCTTACCTCTCTTCCAAAAACAAACAAAAATGATCTATGTTACATCCCTCCTGAAAATAGTTCTACCCACAGCATCTCATGTTATTCAAGATAAAACTCTAGCTCTTAGGCACTGCATTCAAAAGTCTTTACCACACCCTTCCAACCTATCTTTTGAATTCATCTTCTCATATGTTTTTGACAGAGACTACTTTGTTATGCGTTTATACTGATGCTCACACAGTTCCTTCTACCTGGGATGTTCTTACCTAGAATATTTTTGTCCTTAAAAATTCCCTTCACAGAGCCCAGTCTGGCACTCCGTGATGACTTGGAGGAATGGGATGCAGGGAGGAGAAGGAGATTCAGGCGAGAAGGGATGTATGCATAACTATGGCTGATTTGCATTGTATGGCAGAAATCAACACAATATTACAAAAATTTAAAAACAAAAAATAATATGCATTTTTTGCAATCCAAAAAAAAAAAAAAAAAGAAAACCAAAACACTCCCCTCACAGCTTTCAGAGAAAGCACAATATATCACTCTGGCCTGAAAATTCTCTAAAATATGACCTCTTTGCCCTGAATTAATTGTGATCCTTATTTCTACAACACCAGTGTGCATTGTCTGTACATTTTAGTAGCAGTTTTCACACTGAATTTTAATTGTGTAGATAAGATACATATCCTATTAGATAGTTATGTCCTTGAGAGTAAAATAACCTACAATTTAGTCTTTAGATTTTTATCACCAAGTGGATTACGCTCAATAAAGTTTTAATTGTCTGAAATGAATAAAAATCTGACACATGTAATACTGTAGTTTACAAAATACTTCCACATGCATTATTTCACTTAATCCTTGTAACAACCCAATGAGGCAGATATCTTTATTATTTCTATATTTTAGATGATGAAATTAAAGCGGCAGGTTAATTAGTATCTGCTCAGCACAGCAAACACTCACCATAAATACTCTTTGATGGATGGCTCAATGGAGACAACTGCTCACGGCTCCCTGTGCTTTTACAAAAAACAAAAACTCACGCAGTCTTCATTGCTGAAGTTGGTGTCAGCAGCCTGTATTTTCTATATGTGCTTCAATCATTCCAAACTCAAGAATCATATATTCTATCTTTCATTACAACTTCCTACACAAATATGACTTAATCTACGCTTCTGATCTCATCTTGGTTACCTTTCCTGTAAAGTTAGTATTGTAACACTGATGCACTTGTCAAGCCTCCTGAATTCTGATACGACTGAAATAGCATTTACCAAGTTTTAGGCAGTCCTTAAAATTTAGGGGCTGTATAAATGCAAATGTCATTGTAAAAAGATGGGGATGCAGCTCTAGAATGTATTTCTTATTTCAACATGAAAGATTCCCTCTGTTGTCATCTGATAAGATTTTCCTATTTTGCTGTTTATTCAGATAAAATTCTAGGCAACTTTGGTAAAGGATGGGATATTTGAGTATACATATGAATAGAGACAGGCCAGAAAACCTTGAGAATGACTGTTTTGCTGAAATGTGGCATACTAAAAGGTTGTGAATAGAAACTGGCCAAAGTTCTAAAAGACTGTCACTCTACAGCCCAGGCATGTTGAATATTCCTGGAGGAATTAGAATTTATGCCTTCTAGTTTCCCAAGTCAGTTGCTTCAGGAACTTCTTGATCAATGGCATGCGTTCTGCATATTAACTTGCTTCAGTTGTGTCCAGTTCTTTGCAACCTTATGGGTTGTAGCCCACCAGGCTTTTCTGTCCATGGGATTCTCCAGGCAAGAATACTGGAGTGGATTGCCATGCCCTCTTCCAGGGGATCTTCTCAACCCAGGAATTGAATCCAGGTCTTCTACCACTCCGGTACTGCAGGCAGATTCTTTGCTGCTAAGCCACCAGGGAAGCCCTTCTCGATTAATGGACACACGTCCAAATCTCCAGTCCACTACTGATCTTTATGCACCTCCCTGAGCATTGGCATCTTCCTCTGTAAAGCGGAAATAAAAGGAGTACCCTTCTCCTAGGGTTCTTTCATGAATGCCGTATGATAGAGAAGGTAAAGCTTAGCACAGTGCCTGAAACATATTCAATGTCCAATTAATGCTGTTATGATTCCTTGTGGCGGGAATAAAATAATAGGAGCAACATAAACAGAATGGGTTCAGAATGCCAAGGAACCAGGCACCCTGCTTGACATTTCATCTCTTTCTTACAAAAACTCTGAAGTCAGTTTCTATAGCAGCTCCACTTTATAGACAAGGACACTCCAGTCTAAACAGTGGGTGATTTGGAAGTCTTTCCTGTTGTTTAGTCTCTAAACTGTGTCTGACTCTTTGTGACCCTATGGATTATATCTGCAGACTTCTCTGTTTATGGGGGTTTCCCAGGCAAGAATACTGGAGTGGGTTGCCATTTCCAGGGATTCCTTCCCAGGGATTGAATCCACATCTCCTGCAGCTCCTGCATTGGCAGGTGGGTTCTTTACCACTGAACCAACTGGGAAGCCCCAATTTGGAGGTCTTACTCAGGTACTGTTTCATAGGTGACACTGCTAATAATTCACTATTGTGCAGTCAAGCACTTACTCTTTGCCTTTTTAGTCTTTACACGGGGCATCTGTTTTAGACTTCCCACTCTCCACCTGTTATTTTGAAGTCATGCAAAAAACTATGCAAATGGAGATTTTTTTCCTTTTAACGCCCTCTGGATGGATCCTGAAGTCCTAAGAGCTATGAAGCCCACTTGTAAATCATCGTCAACTATCAGCCTCCCATCACTTCATCTCTGCCTTACCCCCTGAGCTTTACTGGGTGGAAACTGATTGGCACGGCATTGTCTATCAGCCTGACACCTCAGGGTACTAAACCATGGGGTGAAATCAAGCTGCAGATACTAGTGGCTCCCACAGTGTTGTGATAAAACTTAAATTACAATTCAGAGAAGACACTGTATACACTGTATAAAAATGCCTGGGCTCTTACACACAGTGAGAGGAAACTTGAAACCATGCTTACAGTCTCACTGAACTTGCAGGGCAAACCATTTCACATGAATGAAATATGCATTCAAAATATATAACAAAATGGCAATAGATGCTTCTGCAAAAACTCGCAAAATATTAAATATGGATAAAGGATCTCGGTTAATTTAGATACCACAGGTGTTTGGGTTTTAAAGTGCTACAAGCATTAATATTCATTACGGAAATACGATTTGATAACCAGAGAAGGAACAGGAACAAAGCTTTGGCGATAAGAGGAAATTATCTTCTCAGTGTTCAGGGAACATTTTGCTCTTCATTTTCACAAGTCAGAGTTGACACTAAAAGTTATGTTCCCTTTAGACTGATTTTTCTTCTATAAAAGTGCTCTTTTCATAGCTCAATTCTTGTGTTTTTATTTTAGCTATTACAATATAATTGATTCTAGTCAAATGCATATCATAGACATTATCATTGATAGCTGGAGGGTGTTCAATTCAAGAAACTTTCCAATGGGAAAGAGGAGTCAAGTGAACAGAACAGCAAAATAACTTCTATTAGCTTCTTTTTAAGTTGGAAATGATACACACTCCATTTTCAGTTTTCTGAATCCATGCTCCATTGGGCCATATCAGTTTTTACCTGTAACATCAGCCAAACAGATTTGAAAGGAGATAAATTGAGATTCAAAGGATAATATCATTTTTGAGGATATAATAAAGCCCACTGAAATGAATTGAATAGCAGCTTGGAGCAATGTTAATTTTTTTTTTTTTAATACATGGAATTGGTGTCTCTTAGAGCCACTTATTTAAAGGTCTTCCATATTTTATTGGAAACTGATACTTGAAAGGATTTATAGCATTGTCGGTAGAATCTTAGCGCTAGACTACTGTGTTTGGGGAAGTATTCAGTTTTAACTCATTTTCTTTTATATCATATAAGAAATGCATGGTATTTTTCCTTAAATACTCACTACAGAAACACACAGAATCCTAAGCTTACAATGTCTTTAATCATTCTGTTTTCTCTTTCTTACTTTTCTCCTTACTAGAAAAACATGTGGCTTCTAAGAGTAATTATCTGACAGGCATTCATAGCTAGGACTCTTTGGTACATTAAATTTGAAAAAAAAAAAAAAAAAGAATCAAATAACTCCTAGAATAAACCTTTGAAGTGAATCAGCTATTTTCTTCTTCTTCTAGGTACAACTAAGATAATTGCAGCATCCAAAGTTCATAACGACATTAGCCCTCATATCTCTATTTTCTGTCCATGTCATTGATCTGCCACTCACTATGTGACCTTGGGCAAGGAACATTCTTTTGGTGCTTCAGTGTGGATTAGGGAACTGAGGACAGATAATTTTTGTGTAACCACAGACAGCACTTCAAAGGAGGAAAAGCACTGGGAAAGCAGGGCAGAGTCTGTTTTATCAGCGGCCACTGTGGGCCTCCATCCCGTGTCCTGACTCCCTCTGGGGAACTTTATTTCAGTGGCTTTGTGTCCAGGTGTATCTTCAGAGATAAGGAAGATCCCCAGTGAACTCTGCAGCATATTGCTGGAGCATCTGCCCTGTACACTGGTGTGAACCTATCTATTTTGTGGATTTTAAATTTCCAAGTATCTATTATATGGTTGGAGAAGGCAATGGCACCCCACTCCAGTACTCTTGCCTGGAAAATCCCATGGATGGAGGAGCCTGGTGGGCTGCAATCCATGTGGTCGCTAAGAGTCAGACATGACTGAGTGACTTCCCTTTCACTTTTCACTTTCATGCACTGGAGAAGGAAATGGCAGCCCACTCCAGTGTTCTTGCCTGGAGAATCCCAGGGACGGGGGAGCCTGGTGGGCTGCCATCGATGGGGCTGCACAGAGTCAGACATGACTGAAGCAACTTAGCAGCAGCAGCAGGAGCATTATATGGTTGGAGTTGTTACTGTTTAGTCAGTAAGTCGTGTCTGACTCTTTTGCGACCCCATGTACTCTAGCCTGCCAGGCTCCTCTGTCTATGGGACTTCCCAGGCAAGAACACTGGAGAGGGCTGCCATTTCCTTCTCCATGGGATCTTCCCAACCCAGGGCTCAAACACTCATTGTAGGCGGATTCTTTACCATCTGAACCACTAGGGAAGCCCCAGGTATAGATGATTGCTAACAGCTTAAAAGTCTGCTTTTCCAGACAAAAAACATGGCACTAAAGACAAGATTCAGGCAATAGCTGGTGAGCAAAAGCTTTTTTGGAGGAAACAAGGATGGCTACCAATTCCACTTATTTGATAAACATCACTTTCATTCTTTCCTCTCCCAAAAAAGAGAACCCCAGGAGTGTCCCACATATACACATACAGACACACACAAAAACAGGGTGTGCACTATTTGCATAGGAAATGGATAAGCAATTGATTGTTCACTAGTCTAGTTAATGTGTTCAAATTGGAGGGTATATGCTGATGCAGTCTCCTATATATTTTCATGGAAACAAAATCACACAGGAAATTAAGATCATCTTAATAGGGGAGGAGATCTACTGTTTGATTTTTATCAGATTCAGGGAGAAACTCACTTGCCTAAACCTTTGCTCTGGAGGCTAAGGTAAGTTGTCACCACTGGCCAGCAGAAATACTGGGTCTTCAGGAAGGCAACCAGCACAGGAAGGGAGCCTGCTGGTCTGGGGCTCCTCTGAGCTACAGTTCTTACCACCAACCAGCACATCCATGGACCTCGGGCTATATTTTCTGGGCTGCCTGCAATAAGTAGGTAACTTGCCAACAGGAAGCATATATTAGTTAATCAAGTAGAGATGTTGTGCGATAAGTTTTCTACAATCAGGAATTGGAGGGTGAACGAAATCCACTGCTGCTTGAGTAATGTTATCTCATCATTGAGCACCTTAGGCAAAAGGGATAGCCTAGGCCATTCATTCTCAAAGTATGATTCCCCAAGCCATTTGTATCCACATGGATATTAGAAATGTAAATTTTTAGAAATGTAAATTATCAGGCCATACCCCAGACCTAGTGGACTATTACATAAGTGCTAATGGCAGTGCCAGCAATTTATGGGCTGGCTCTCTAGATGATTCTGATGTACATTCAAGTTTGAGAATCATCAGCATAGGCAGTTTTATGAAGTTCAGTGAAAATTTTGAAACTAATATCCAGGGCCAAGTCCCACTTAGAGCTCATTGCAAGTCACAGAACATAAGGTCTGTTCAGATTTATTGAGTGCCAGCCGCAGGGTCAATTCTTGTGTCTGTGTCTAGAATCACTGGTGAGTAGTGTACACAGAAATGTGGCTTTTACACAGGGCTTAGCAACCATGATTCATGGGTGATATTGAGTTCACCATATGTTTTTGTAAATAAAGTTTTATTGGAACACACCCATTTATTATACTTAGTGTCTATACTTTCACAGAGCAATGGCAGAGATGAGAAGCTGTGGCAGAGACCTTGTAACAGGTGAGGAGAGTTGCATAATATGACTTGAGAAAACTTGCAAGAACACTGCATGAAATTCCACTATTAGATTTATACTTAGTCTATAAATATGTTAAGTGTCCCTACAATGATTATACAGAGTACCATCAGGCAAAACTATTGTCTTTTTGGGAATGAACATATATAAAATTGGGCTATTTTAGAAGGCAATAGCAAAAGCCCAACAAGATGGGGCTAGCTTGGTAAAAACTGGTTGGGAAAGAAAAGAGAGGAAACAGGTTTGGAATAGGACTTGCAAATACATATGCTGCAACTTAACTTCTCATGCAAAAGACATACATAACCAATCAATCTTAATGCTCCTCTTCTCAGAGCCCTAACTGGCCCTTATGACTGTTCTCTATACAGTTCTCTAGGCAGCCACTATGGATCTTCCAGAGCTGGTGCTTTAAAGGGACTTATTACCTGGATTCCTGTTCTTGGATTAAAGGATAAAATTGGTAAGGGCTGCCATAAAGTGCTCTCTAGACCTCATGTGGGGAAATTTTGGGTAACCCAGGAAGGTTAACAGGGAGGAGAGATCACCTATGAAGAGTATTAATGAGAAAAGAAGAGATAGAAGGGAAAGCAAATTCCAGGCACTTTCATATACACTGTTTCAATAATCCTCTATCTAACTTAGATACCGCCCTCTTTCAGGCTACCCATAGCTCTTGAGTAACTTGCCGGAGGGAGGTAACACAGCCAGTCAGTAATATAATGAAGCACATCCAATCTGACACTAAAGCCCATATTTTTCTGCCACAACTTCTACCACTATAGTGGTTTGCCTAAGGCTGCACTATTCTTAAATTTCACATCTGAAAATGAACTTGACAGTATGGTATATCTGAATTAAGGACTCAGAGAGACAGAGACAGATAGATGCTAAAAGCAGACCGACAGAGACAGAGAAAGGTAGAGAGAGACTGGCTGGGAACACAATTCAGAAAGTATATGCATATTTCTTCTAAAAGGAGAAAGTAAACAACAACAAAGACCTTTAACATCAACCTTTCACTAAGTAAGCAAGATGGATAAGGCCCAAAATAAACATAGCCTCTTATACACAGCGCGAGAAAACATCTGCTGCTTCATCGTACCCAGGAGACAAGACAAATATTCATGTACAAATCCTTCATTCTCTGGAGAGCATACTAACAGTGTGGTGGCTGATGATAGACAGGAGGAGTTAAAAAATAAACTCTCCCAAAACTCTGGAGAGACAGGATCAGAGGTAGATTTTATGGAGATGTGAGAACTGTCAGGAAGGCCCAGCTACTCTGAACTAGCACCCATCGTAGGTACCAGTTTTCCTGAAACAGCATCTTTTGAAAATTATTCCTTTTATCTAAGCATTGCCCTCTACTGGATTGCTTTAAGGTAAGTAAATTAAAAAAAAAAAAAATCTCCAGTGATTGAATGACAAAGGGTGAGCCATAATGTCTTGCCACATAAATTTTAATTTTTTCAGTATTATACCCAATGCAAAACACCTGAACCATCCTTACTTGCCTTTACAATTGTACTAAATTCTGTCTTATAGATACCATAAAACTATGCCAGTGTTAATCAGATGTGTTTCCCAGAATACTCATTCTGCATAATTTTCTTTGATTAACAGGTATAATGGTAAAAAAAAAAAAAGTGTAGAAAATGTTGCCAATTTTATTCCCTTCATAAATATATGGCAATCAGTAACAAGTCATCGATGGCTCTGTGAAGCCCTACAGTAATGGGATTTAACCAATTTTTGCCCAAACATATATGTCCAAGAGTCTTACTCCCACTCCCCACTATTAGCATGCATTAGAAAACTGGGATACAGTCCTGGAAGTTGGACTGTCATAATATAATCCCTAGCTCTTCTTTCTGTTTACAGATTTTTTTTTCTTAATCCAAAGCTTTGATGGCTACAAGCATGCCTATGACTTTATTTCCCATTAGAATTCCCCATGTGTGCATGCTTACTCACTCAAGTCATGTCTGACTCATTGAGACCCTTTGAACTGTAGCCCCCCAGGCTCCTCTGTCCATGGGATTTTTGAATTACTTGGGAGACTTTTACAAAACAGTTTTGTTGACATTGCTCTGGATTGGTTATTCTAAGGACTGGTGAGGAATCTAGACTTTTATATCTTACAGTCTGAAAAATAACTTAAGAATTGTTTCTAAGATTATATTTTGTGCTATAAGGGGAATGAAAAGCTATCTGCCTTAGAAAGCCCAAGTTTTGATCACAAAATGACCTTATCTTGGTGGATTTGATGAAATCAGAGAACAGAACATCACAAATGTTAGATTCTTTGGGACTTGCTAGATGTTAGATTCTTTGCAGTGCAATGCAGTGCTTGTTCTTAGTTGTGTCCGACTCTTTGAAACCTCATGGATTGTAGCTCGCCAGGCTCCTCTGTCCATGGAATTTTCCAGGCAAGAATAGTGGAGTGGGTGGCCATTTCCTCCTCCAGGGGATTTTCCCAAGCAGGGATGGAGATCAAACCCACATCTCTTGCATCTCCTGCATTGGCAGGTGGATTCTTTCCCACTGTGCCACCTGCGAAGCCTATAACAAGATACAACAAATAGAGCTACTCTTCTAGTGTCTATTTATCTTCTATCAGGAACTCCTGATGGATAAAGAGAGAAGATAAACAGAATTCAGAGATGACTCCAAAGTTTTGGGCTGGTACATTAGATGGGGAGGACTGTCATTAACCAAGAAGGGAAAGAGTGGAGGAAGAATAAATTGAATGGGAGGTGGTGAAGATCTGGAGATCAGTTTCTGACATTTTAGGTCTGAGATGCTTGCTTTATCCTAGAGTTCATGGTAAAGATTTGAGGTGGGTGTAACTTTTAAAAGTAAAGAGAGAAAAGGAGTTATTTATTTTTTGTGTCCCACAAATACATGCATACTTACTAATTTTCACAATGGTGCATAACTGAATACTCCTTAACACACGTGATAGCACTATCTCCAAGGCTTTTCCATAGTATAAAATTCTGATTTAATTTTATGCTAAAACTAGTAAAAAAATATACTAAGGCCTCAAGATCTATAAGTATTCAGTGTGTGTGTGTGTGTGTGTGTGTGTGTGTGTGTGTGTGTTAGTAGCTCAGTCGTGTCCAACTCTGCGATCCCATGGACCATACATAGCCCACCAGGCTCCTCTGTCCATGAAACTCTCCAGGCAAGAATACTGGAGTGGGTTGCCATTTCCTTCTCCATAGTACTCAGTAATTGCCTTATAATTCTAAACTGTGAGTTGCTTCCTTATCTTTTCCCTTGTACTAGTCACCTAAGACACTTTCATAGCTTCCAGTCTCAGCTAGACAAGCTTGTAATTAGTTACTCTTTAAAATGGGTTCATTAATCCTTTTTAATTTTTCTCTGCTATTTGCTATTGACTTTAAATGTTTCTACTTGGCCCAGGGTCAGGTCAAATGGGTTCTTCTACTGCTGAGAGCTTGAAACTTTTGTGTGGAAATGAATGCCTGAAGGGCTTTTCTACTGACCTAGGTTAACTCACTGCTGATTTTCACCTGGTCACTCAGAGCTTCTCTTTGTGCATGAGCAAACATCCGACTAACTGTTTCTTTCATTGTTCAGATAATTCCTTCTAATAACAAATGACATATGACATGTCTTTTAAAAGAGAAGTTGTTTCCTTCTCTCGGGGGCATCGTCTCCTGACTTGTCAATATCAAATTTACAAACGGCCCCTTTTGTTTGTGGCCACACTCTCTCACCGCCAGCTCCTAGAGGAGAAGCACTGTAGTGTGAGGGGTGACGGGGCCAGAGGCAAGAGATTTGAGGCTACCATGTTTCCTATAAATTTGCCTGGGAAAAACTCTGCTCCAGGAAAGCAAAATTTACTACTGTCTTCTTCTCTATAACCAAAACTTGGGAGGAGTGATTTTTTTTTTCCCTACCACTTTTAAGATCACAGGAATTTCCTAGACATTCTGATGTCTGGAAGAGGGGAGAAACCAAGGAAAATGCAGCAAGAGTCAGCATTTCAATAGCATATGATTCTCTATTACTAGAGTTCAGAAATAATGTCAAAGGGGTCTTGTAGGCTGGAAAGGTGCCACTATTATTTAGGTATGCTTACCATGACAAAATATGTGCCAAGCTTCAAACAAAGGACTTTCAAACTGGTTTTTGGAACTCAATCCATCCTTAGTTGCTTATAAGGAAAAAAAAATATGTCTTAAGAAATTGTTTAAGATTGGGAAAGGGGAATAGGAAAAGATTTTTAAAAATGGGTCTGATTTTTTTTTTTCCATTGTATATCCTTGCCTCCTTTGTCAAAGATAAGGTGTCCATAGGTTCGTGGATTTATCTCTGGGCTTTCTATTCTGTTCCATTGATCTATATTTCTGTCTTTGTGCCAGTACCATACTGTCTTGATGACTGTGGCTTTGTAGTAGAGTCTGAAGTCAGGCAGGTTGATTCCTCCAGTTCCATTCTTCTTTCTCAAGATTACTTTGGCTATTCGAGGTTTTTTGTATTTCCATACAAACTGTGAAATTCTTTGGTCTAGTTCTGTGAAAAATACTGTTGGTAACTTGATAGGGATTGCATTGAATCTATAGATTGCTTTGGGTAGAATAGCCATTTTGACAATATTGATTCTTCCAATCCATGAACACGGTATGTTTCTCCATCTGTTTGTGTCCTCTTTGATTTCTTTCATCAGTGTTTTATAGTTTTCTATGTATAGGTCTTTTGTTTCTTTAGGTAGATATATTCCTAAGTATTTTATTCTTTTTGTTGCAATGGTGAATGGTATTGTTTCTTTAATTTCTCTTTCTGTTTTTTCATTGTTAGTATAAAGGAATGCAAGGGATTTCTGTGTGTTAATTTTATATCCTGCAACTTTACTATATTCATTGATTAGCTCTAGTAATTTTCTGGTAGAGTCTTTAGGGTTTTCTATGTAGAGGATCATGTCATCTGCAAACAGTGGTGCTGGGATAACTGGTCAACCACTTGTAAAAGAATGAAACTAGAACACTTTCTAACACCATACACAAAAATAAACTCAAAATGGATTAAAGATCTAAATGTAAGACCAGAAACTATAAAACTCCTAGAGGAGAACATAGGCAAAACACTCTCCGACATAAATCACAGCAAGATCCTCTATGACCCACCTCCCAGAATATTGGAAATAAAAGCAAAACTAAACAAATGGGATCTAATGAAACTTAAAAGCTTTTGCACTACAAAGGAAACTATAAGCAAGGTGAAAAGACAGCCCTCAGATTGGGAGAAAATAATAGCAAATGAAGAAACAGACAAAGGATTAATCTCAAAAATATACAAGCAACTCCTGAAGCTCAATTCCAGAAAAATAAATGACCCAATCAAAAAATGGGCCAAAGACCTAAACAGACATTTCTCCAAAGAAGACATACAGATGGCTAACAAACACATGAAAAGATGCTCAACATCACTCATTATCAGAGAAATGCAAATCAAAACCACAATGAGGTACCATTACACGCCAGTCAGGATGGCTGCTATCCAAAAGTCTACAAGCAATAAATGCTGGAGAGGGTGTGGAGAAAAGGGGACCCTCTTACACTGTTGGTGGGAATGCAAACTAGTACAGCCGCTATGGAGAACAGTGTGGAGATTTCTTAAAAAACTGGAAATAGACCTGCCATATGACCCAGCAATCCCACTTCTGGGCATACACACGGAGGAAACCAGATCTGAAAGAGACACGTGCACCCCAATGTTCATCGCAGCACTGTTTATAATAGCCAGGACATGGAAGCAACCTAGATGCCCATCAGCAGATGAATGGATAAGGAAGCTGTGGTACATATACACCATGGAATATTACTCAGCCATTAAAAAGAACTCATTTGAATCAGTTCTAATGAGATGGATGAAACTGGAGCCCCTTATACAGAGTGAAGTAAGCCAGAAAGATAAAGAACGTTACAGCATACTAACACATATATATGGAATTTAGAAAGATGGTAACGATAACCCTATATGCAAAACAGAAAAAGAGACACAGAAATACAGAACAGACTTTTGAACTCTGTGGGAGAAGGTGAGGGTGGGATGTTTCAAAAGAACAGCATGTATACTATCTATGGTGAAACAGATCACCAGCCCAGGTGGGATGCATGAGACAAGTGCTCGGGCCTGGTGCACTGGGAAGACCCAGAGGAATCGGGTGGAGAGAGGGAGGTGGGAGGGGGGATCGGGATGGGGAATACGTGTAAATCTATGGCTGATTCATATCAGTGTATGACAAAAAAAAAAAAAAAAATGGGTCTGAAAGTTTGTATCAGTTAAACAGAGTATCATGGCAAAGATTAGAGGCTTTGTCCTAGAAAGTTCACATTCTGAGGCCAATTTTTGTATTAGCTGTAGGCTGTCCTACAGGTTCAGAACAAATTTCCTGAGATTACTCTTATGTATCTTCCCAAGCCACACAAAGTGAAAGATTACCAGAGTACCAGTCATTTTTCTAATGTTAATTAGGAGTAAAAGAAGCAAAAGTTAAGAGGTGATTAAATTTTAATGCCTCAACGAGTGCCTAACATTCCATGGATAACAGAAAGCTTAAAAGGTTCTGTGATCAAGTCAGCCATTCTTGTTGTGTGGTGCGTATGAACTCTCACATGGTGTGTATAAAAAGGGTGGTGGGGTAGTCATGAGGGAAAAACAGAGTGAAGAGTTGAGGAAAAGAAAAGAAGTGAAACAGTATTTTCTATTATTAAGAAAGGCCTGCTTAGAAAGGGTGCTGTGAACCAAAGCTCTCTTAGTCTACTGTCCATGGAGCCCTTAAGCAATGTCTCAGACTGTACCATTACAAATTTTCCACATCTTTAACAAACTTAGAAATTCTGATTCAGTATGGGCAAGGAAAACCATGTTTTCAATCATCTCAAGTCCACAATGAATATGATGCCATGTCATATGTTGCCTATACCTTCAGAATTTCTGAGCTGATAAGTCTATAGTGTTAATAAACAGCCCAGACTATAAAATTTAGGAAGTATATGCCTTTTCCTTAGGAGGAAATCCATAGCTTATGCAGAGTCTCATGGGGTTCCACAACCTCCCTAATATGCTAAAAAAAAAAAAAAAAAGATCTGAGTGAAGGAAATCAAAGTTGCTGGTATTTGCAGTTTTTCTATTAATTCAATCTGCAGGGGAAGGGAAGCCATTTATCACAAGGAGTTGGGGAAGGGCAAACCAAATAAGGACAACTTAACTGATAACACACACTTATGCTAAAGAAGTATCCAAATAGTTATAGAATGATACTAAAAACTGTGAGAATTTAATAACTAAAGTACCAAACAGATATCTGCTCTTGCTCTTTAACTCTGCATTGACCAAATAATATGCAGTTGCATACGTAGATGGACTGAATTATCTTGCTCTTTGCCAGCCAGGTGCCACCTAGCATCTGAAGGCAGCCTGTCTCAAGCATCAAAGCAGCTGCTCAATCTTTATTTCTTTCTTAATTTCTTTAAAATAATTGGCCAGTCTCCAACCACAGCCCCCTGAACAAAGGTTAAGAGAACACAGGAGAAAGGTCCACGGCTAACTTGCTGCAGGCATGCAAGGCTGGGCTGTCTGCCAAGGAGACATCTCTGTGCAAAAATAGATAAATGAATGAAATAACTCCTGAGCATTGTGGTAAAGGAAGGAGGTGTTCTAAAATCAAGCGTGCAGACTTCCATTTTTTTTGAAACGTCTGACTATTTATAGGAAAGCTATATAAACTTACACTTATAATATAGTTCATAAAGCAAAAGTACTGATCTGTTGCTAAACTAGGATTGCTTACCCCTGCTACTAAGTGACCTCACCCCATGCCTGCTACCTGTGATTTCATTCCCCAGCCAACATCTCACAAAATCAAATATCAGTTCTTGCCTAGGCAAGAAAAATATATTTATCATTTTCAGTTTATTTCCTTCCTTATTTTTCTCTATCTTTCCTCCTTCTTTCTCTGCCTCTCTCCATGTCTTTCTTTTTCTTTCCTTCCCCTACACAAATAATTAATGAGCATTTATTATATACATGCTCAATGGCCAAAACACGATATGAGCTTAGGAAAACAATATGGAATGCACAAATGTCATTAATAATCTATATGATGAATCCAATGGTGACATCTATATCTTCGTCTTTCTTGACCCTCTCAGCAGCATTGAAAGATTTAATTTAACTACTACCTCTTTTGTGAAACAGCATTGTCTTCTGACTTTCATAAACTTACAATGACCTGATTTTCCTCTAATTCACTAGCTCCTTTTAAATTAATTTTCTGGGTCTTCATCCCCTACCTGACCACTAAGTATTGTTCGAGTGCACGTCCTAGGGCAACTTCTGTCTTCTATCCAGCTATCTCCTCTACTCCTTGGGCTTTATATACCATCTGATAACTCTCAAATTTTCATATGTATCCTTGGACTCTCCACTGAGTACTAGATTTGTCCATCTGACTGCCTAATTGATATCTGAATATATCTAAAAGTGAAGAAGGAATTCATAGGGCCTGGACTCCATCTGAGGCCTGTCTGTGCTGGTCTTGCGGGGCCACCTCTCCAGTGGACTCTGAACTCTGTGCTTAGCGCCTATGGGAATGACAATGGAACGATAAGACCCCCTCTGGGCAGGGGAATCTTGAGGATCACATCCAGGTTACTCATTGCCTAAGAGGAAACATACCATAATCACCCCTGCCTCCGGACAGGGCATAACTTTTTTCCGTATCTATCGGGATGTAATCACAGGCTTATCGATTATTAACTGGTTGGAACATGACCATGGGCTTATTAACTGTTTGGAATGTAACTGCAGGCTTATTGATTATTAACTGTTTGAACACATAACACGTGAATGATGGGGTTATTGTAGTTGTATTTACCCTTCCTTTGTTTATGTAAGTTTCAAGGAATTTGGGGTGGTGGGTTTGGACATGCACACATGGGGTATAAAAGATTTTCACAAATGCTGGTTGGGGTCCTTGGCTAAGAGGAGACTCTGCCTTGGACCCGCCGGTGTAATAAACTGCACTCCACTATCTGCATTGTCCTTCTGAGTGAGTTTGTTTCCCGGAACGCATGGCTATAACAAAAGGAACTTCAGTTTTAATATGATCAAACCTAAACTCCTATTGCCTCTTCCTCATTCTTCCTCATCATAATAAATAGCACCACCATTTTCCAATTGTTCAAGTTTGGAATGTAGAAGTTATCTCTCAAATGGATGTGTATTTGTGTATGTGTGCTTGCTAAGTCACTTCATTCATGTTTGACTCTGTGCAACCCCATGAACTGCAGCCCTCCACGCTCCTCTGTCCATGGGATTCTCCAGGCAAGTATACTGGGTTTGGGTTGCCATGCTCTCCTCCAGGGCATCTTCCCAACCCAGGGATCGAACCAGTGTCTCTTACATCTCCTGCACTGGCAGGTGGGTTCTTTACTACTAATGCCACCTGGGAAGCCCTGTATATATTTATATGTATATTCATGTATGGGGCTTCCCTGGTGGCTCAGTGGGTAAAAGATCTGCCTGCCAATGCAGGAGATACAGGTTTAATCTCTGGATCAGGAAGATCTCCTGGAGGAGGGCATCAAAACCCACTTCAATATTCTTACCTGGAGAATCCCATGGACACAGAAGCCTGGTGAGCTATAGTCCATAGTGTCACAAAGAGTCAGACACCACTGGAGTGACTGAATGCACATATTCATATAAATATATATATATATATACACATACATGTATGTGTATATATATACATGCATGTATATATATATAAATTCATATAAATATATATATACACATACATGTATGTGTGTGTATATATGCATGTATGTATATATACATGTATATACATGTAGCATATATATGCTACACAGATGTGTATATTACACATATATACACAATACATATACATATATATAAATAGAGCTAATATTTTAGTATTTTTTTCATATTTCCCAAGTATATAAAATAAGAACTCAGCAAATGTACATTGAAATAATTACTTAATAAGTCTTGAGCATAAACAACCTTCTTCAGAATAAATTCCAAATCACTGGGACCTTTCCTTTGTAGATATTTGCCTGCATGACTCCTGGCTTATCAGTGGTCCTGGTTCCTGCCTGTTTCCTTGGAGCCTCCTGGCCACCCTCTGTTTTTTTGTCTCTGGTATGGTATCCCATAATTCTTGAACTGGCTTATGGTGACCTGTCTCTTCTACATATAGATGAGAATCTAAAGTCAATCTGTTTCTACATAACTACTTTTAAATGTTACCATTGCAAGAATCTATGGGTCAAAAAACTTCAAAGCACTAAATGTTTATGCATATTACTGGTTTTATTTCCGATTAATCAGTTTACAAGAGTGGCCAAACTAGGTTCTCTTTTGACACAATTCATATAAAACAATATTTTATATATGCTCTTGGTTGTATCATTTGGAAAATGTGCTTTTCTATTATACAGTTTTGTCTTTGAAGCTGTTGCTTCCTTCCCATGTGGTATTAAAAAAGAAAAAAAAAAAAACTATTTCAACTGTACCCATTGAGCCACATACTAAATACATTAAGGGCAAGAGATAATTAGGAGACAGAAAAGAATCTAACTAGTTGTCATAATATATGCTGCTGAATTGTTCACATTTGATGATTACTGACTTAGTAGAAATTTAATTTATTCCTAGAGGAATCAAGATGCAAAGATAGATTACCCTGATACTCTCAAAAATTTATGCTGGAAGTTCAAATGGTTTGTGAAATTTTTTTATGCTATGATAACAATATTATTATAAATATGGTTTCTACCCCATTGCTTTTTCTCAGAGTAGTCCCATTCATTTTTAATATGATAGCTAGATTTACAGATATCAAGGGTATCTTCCATTTACCATGCTATTTTAATGCAAAATATGATTAATTAGAAATTTCTAGTTCAAACTCACCGTGTCACTATTCAATTTTCTTAGCTAAGTTACTTGAAATGTATGAAAAATGAATTAATGTCTCCTAAGATTTCTTAAATATTAAAAGTATATGAAGACAAAAGATAAATTTACTTGAATGATTAGACACTCAAAATATATTTTAAGTAGACAATGCTGTCTTTAATGTTCACTGCTATAGATAGAAAAATTTTTTTGAAAAACATTTTACTTACATGATCTCTACTTTTCAGCTTTTCAGCAATGAAGTAGCTTATTAACGAGACATATATATATAATGAGCAGGTGGTTAAAGAACCATGATTTAGCAAGTAAAGGCAGTTTAATACCCTACAAGCACACTTCACAAAGTGGTACCACACTTTGTGGTATAATAGGGTTAAGAGACATTTAAGGAAATATCAAAAGAGAAAAATGCAAAGAGTTTGAACTTTATAAAGTAAGCACTAAGTAAATATATGTTCTATAATTGGACAATGAAGGAAGGGAAAGTGGAAATATATTAATTACATCAAGATTCATAAAGGGCCAATAGCTACTGCTTCAGGAAATATAAAACTAAAATTATTATATAAAATTATTGTTCTAGATGTAACCACTAGAACTAAAATACAAACCACTTGTTCTGGTAAGTTACTGCTGTGTAACAAATCATTCTGAAATTCATTGGCTTACAACAGTAACAACCATTTTACCATTTCTGTTCTGTGGGTGGGGTATTTGGAAATGACTCGCCAGCAGTTCTGTTCAAAGCCCCTTACATTATTCCTATCATATGGAAGCTGAGTTTGAAGAACGAAGAGCCAGAGTGAATAGGGATTGTACAGGTATCCAGCTCTCTCTGCGTGGATTCTACAAGCTAGCTGGTTTCCATTACACCATGGCAGTCTCAGGGCAGCCAGACTTTCTATGGCAGCTGCCTTTTTCCAGAGTGAACAGCCCAAGAAAGTAGAGTGGAAGTGTGTGGAATTTTTATGACTTTGCTTTGGGAATCGTATAGCATCTTTTTTACATTAATTTATTGATCAAGGTAAACAAAGCCCACTCCAGGCTTAAAGGAAGTAGACAGGTAGGTACTCCATCTTCCCAAAATGGGATTGTCAAAGTCCAATTGTAAGAAGACCATATGGAATGAAAGATATTGTTGTGGCCGTTGTTAGAGAAGACAATCTGTCATACTTTCTATTTTATCAGAAGACATAATAACAAAAGAGATGGAATACAGACTATGAAATTTGACTTAAAATACAGTAATAGTAGCCAACACTAAATGCCAAGCATGTATCTAAATTCTTTACAAATATTAACCTAATTAATTCTCACAAAATCCTAAGAATGATGCCAGTAATATCACCATTTTATAGATGAAAGAATTGAGGCAAGAGAGAGAAAATAAATTGCCAATGTCTCTACAACTAATTGATTGCTGAACTGGGATCTGAAGACAGGAGTCCCACTCCAGAGTGTATTCTCTCAATGTTTTAATCATAACTGTCTCTTAAGAACAGAAGTAAGACCTAATGTAATAAAAAGTGGCTACACTCACTAGTTAGGAGGAAAATCTCCCAAATTCATAAAAAAGTAACCTTCAACTAAATGCACTTGAAAAATATATGTCAAACAAAGTGACACCGAAATTAAGGAATGAAAAGAAATGGTAAAACATATCTGCCAATACAAACAGCTACAATGAACCTTTAACAACGTTTAATTCAAAGCAAAAAACTCAAACAAAAACGAAACCATGATGAGGGTGGAATCCTCAGAGATCTAACAATTGCTCATATCTATGCACCAAAATAATATAACATTTATGTTCATAAAGCAAACTATAGAAGTATATGAAGTAATCAACTGAAACACATTTATAGCAGAATTACTGTTCATCCTTAAAACACTATTCATTCCTCTTTTCATCCTTGACAGAGAAAATGGACTGAAATAAAACAAGTAGAGATCATTTATACCAGGGAAAAGTAAACAAAAACACAAATATTTGCTTTCAGGAAATAAAGAGAAAAAACATATTGTCTTACATAACTATTGAGGCAAAATGCAAATGAATGACAGAATATTTAGAAAACAATACTGAACACACTACAAATCAAATGTATGGGTACCAATTAACACAAAGATTCCAGAAAAATACGTGACATTTGATAGCCATCAGTTGGATGTACCTTAAATAATCATGATGATTAGGTCCTCTCTATTCCTGTTTATTTTTGTCCATCTTAATATATTATGAAATTAGTAAAAAAATTTGAGAAATATATCTTTGGATAAACATATTGTTAGTGACAAAATGGTCTACCTATTGGTAGACCATTATAATCTAGTTCTAGAAAAATAGAAAATAAGTATAATTATATGAGAAATATAAGAAATGATAATAGAAAAATAGCAAAAGAAACATGATGTTGAAAGACACTGAAAATACTACTTTTATCAACTCTAGACAAATGAAACTGAGAGTTTGGATGAAATAGATAATTCTCTAGCAAAATAATCTTACCAGGATATATGAATTATTGTAGTAAACAGACTAGTTTACTGTGATGGTGGCTCAGAGGGCAAAGAGTCTGCCTGCAATATGGGAGATCTGACTTTGAACCCCTGGGTTGGGAAGATCCCCTGGAGAAGAAAATGGCAATCCACTCCAGTATTCTTGCCTGGAAAATCCCATGGACAGAGGAGGAGCCTGGTGGGCTACAGTCCATAGGGTCACAAAGAGTTGGGACATGACTGAGCGACTTCACTTTTTTTCAGACAGAACTGATCTCAAAAACTTGCACTAATATCTCCCCTCTCCAAAAACAAATGAATAAACTATTTTTTATAAATAATTAGTTTAGAGTTGTGAAGGTTTTTATAAGTATTATACAACACCGAAATGATTAAAAGGAAAAAAATGTATAAATTCAATATATAAATATTCAAGGGAATCTGCATGGCATAACAATTGTCAAAAAATAAATGATAAGCCACAAAAAACATACAGTAAGTCTTCTACATATGAACCTTCAGATGCAAACTGTCAAAGATATGAACATGCATGCCAGCCCCTATGTGTCGGCTGCTGCACTGTACTACTGTACTTTTCAAGGTACTGTACTGTAAGATTATATGTCTTATTTTTTGTGTTTTTTATGTATGTATTATTTGTGTGAAAAGTATTGTAAGCCCATTACAGTATAGTACAGTGCAGTACTATACAGCCAATTGTGTTAGTTCAGTGTCTAGGCTAACTTTGTTGGACTTATTGGACTTACAAACACACTCTTGGAATGGAACTTAGTATGAAGGGGACTTACTGTATTTGGAATTCAGTCCACAAAGGACTAATTACCTTAAAGACCTCTTTCAAATTTTTCAGAAACAGATAATTGTCATAAAAGAAAGCACAATAGGCTATTGATCATCCTCATTCATTACAAGAGAAATGAAAAGTAAATCTACAGTGAGACACAATGTTTTTGCTTAATATACTGGGGAAAAATGAGAAAAGTTTAACAATATACTATCATGATAAAAGTGTTGGTAGATGTGTAAATGGGAAGGGAATTTGATTAAAATTTTGGGATGGCAATTTGGCATGCCTATCAAAATTACATGTAGACAGACTTTCACTCAAGCATTTTACTTCTTAAGAGTTTATCCCACAGATTTATATTTGAGGAATAACACAGAGAAATAATGGGGGAAATCTAACTATCAATAGTGGCATCTCAAAATAAATTAGTATATTTTATTTAAAATAAAGTGTGGGTTCTACATGGAGGGACCTAGAGATTGCTGTACTGAGTGAACTAAGTCAGAGAAAGAGAAATATCATATGATACTGCTTATGTCATACACCTGGGGCTTCCCAAGTGGCTCAGTAGTAAAGAATCCCCTTGCTAAGCAGGAGACATGGGTTCGATCCCTTGGTTGGGAAGATCCCTGGAGAAGGAAATGGCAACCCACTTCAGTATTTTGGCCTGGGAAATCCCATGGTCAGAAGAGCCTGGCGGGCTACAGTCCATGGGATCATAAAGAGTCAGACATCACTTAGCGACTGAACAACAACGACAACAATTGCATATATGTGGTGTCTAAAAAATGACACAAATGCACTTATTTATAAAACAGAAACAGATTCACAGACTTTGAGAAGGAGCTGATGGTTACCAAGGGGGAAGGTGGGGCTGAGGGACAGTTAGGGGGTTTGAGATTGACAAGCACATAGTGATAACATTTAAAATAGATAAACAACAAAGACCTACTGCATAGCACAGGGGAGGTCTGCTCAATATTATGAAACAAACTAACTGGGGAAAATTTTTGAAAAAGAATAGATTCATGTATAGGTATAACTGAATCAATTTTGTACAACTGAAACTAACAAAACATTGTTAATCAACTATACTTCAGATTTTAAAAATTGAACCCTATATATACAAAATGTGCAAAGAATTTTGAATGTATATTACAGAAAGATGTGTATAGTATTTTACCACTTGTGTTAGATATAAATGTGCATGTATATCCTTAGCACATGCTTGGATATGCATAAACTATCTTTGGATGATATACAAGAAATTGGTGACAGAAGTTGCTTTCTATGTAAGAGTAGCAATGGAGACAGAGGTGAATTTACTTTTCACTAGCCATGTATTTGTGCTTTTCAAAATTTTTACTATGCAAATGAATACCCATGTAAAAATGGAGAAAATATTCCTATTTTCAACTCATTTTAGCATTTCTTCCTCTTTTTTTTTTAATATGTCAATTGTGTTTTTAAACTGAAAATGTCTTGAGAAACTTCTAGCTCTTAATCACCAATAAAATTAATCATTATTCTTTTCCATTATACTTTTTTTTTCCTGATAAAAACTGTCAAGGAGACATTTTATACTCTTGGAAGACAGGAGCTAACAAAAATAATGACCCTGTTGTTTGGTGCATTTCCAAATCCCAGCTTAGTAAATTTAGGGCCAGTTTGTCATTATGTCAGATATAATCTCATCATTTCATAGGATCTCAGATCAAAATGGACCTTAAATGTCATGTCTAATGCTGTCTCTTTAATGATTTCCTGACAAGTGGCTCAGCTTCGGTCAAAAAATATGAAAGTTTTGCAATTTTCTTTGTCATATTTAAAAATTTTATTAAAAGATTTCCTCAGAATATTATGAAGATATACTAGATAATTTCTTTTCCATGTACAGTTAAAAAGAAATAGTCACCATATACAATCTTGCCTCTCTGGGAAGCTCAGTTTTGTTAGAACACTATCCCTGCGTATACACATATCATATCTCATATTACTTAACACTGCAAACTCCTACTTATTTATCCAACATCCCTCCAAGGCTGTTACATATATTTATTCCCATGCCTACTTAGCACATTGCCTGGAACATAATAGGTGGCTAATGAATGCTTCATGATGAAGGCATGTTAGTCAATAAATCTAGAGGTTATTTTTTTCAATATGTTCAGTACTTTGGAAGATGGTGAGCTATCTTTTTTCCTTTTGAGGTAATTCAGTTTGATTCTCACAATTCAAAAGAATGTCTCTCTTCCTGTCAATATCTGTCCCTGCTAATCTGAATTAACCGATGTCTGGTAAATTTCCTATTCTCAAACGGACATTACACCAATGATAATAACAGTAACAATTACATAGTTATGACTTCCGGAAGTACAGACAAAAAGATAACCAAGCAAAGACCTTCGTGGTTATTTTGTGTGAGTTGAAATTCAATTTTAAGTATCAGGTGAATGGAAGTTAGGGAAAAAGATTTCCTGTGTAAAATGAAATTTATTTATAAAATAAGCAAACAGCAATCACAACAAAACACTCTCTCCAAAAGAAAAATATTCTTTCACAAGTAACACAGAGCTATTATGGGACATATGGTGCAATAAATGTCTAAGCTATTGTAGTTCCTGCCAATAACGGTTTTAAACGGTAAAGCAGTGACTAAGATAGATAACTTTTCCTCTAGAGTTATCGTAAGCAAAACGATAGTGCTCATGTCTAGGTTTGAGTTGGACTCAAATGACTTCTCAACCTTTCAGTTTCATGGCATCTGGTCCCATCACTTCATGGCAAATAGATGTGAAAACAATGGAAACAGTGACAGACTTTATTTTCTTGGGCTCCAAAATCAATGCAGATGGTGACTGCAGCCATGAAATTAAAACATGCTTGCTCCTTGGAAGAAAAGCTATGACAAACCTAAACAGTGTATTAAAAAGTAGAGACATTTCTTTGCCGACAAAGATCCGTATAGTCAAAGCTATGTGTGAATGTGTGGATGTGAGAGTTGCACCATAAAGAAGGCTGAGCACCACAGAATTGATGTTTTTGAACTGTGGTGTTGGAGAAGGCTCCTGAGAGTCCCTTGGACTGCAAGTAGATCAAACTAGTCCATCCTAAAGGAAACCAATCCTGAATATTCATTGGAAGGGCTGATGCTGAAGCTGAAGCTCCAACACTTTGGCCACCTGATGTGAATAGCTGACTCATTAGAAAAGGCCCTGATTGTGGGAAAGATTGAAGGCAGGAGGAGAAGGGGATGACAGAGGATGAGATGGTTGGATGGCATCACCGATTCAATGGACATGAGTTTGAGGAGGCTCTGGGAAATGGTGAAGGACAGGGAGGCCTGGCGTGCTGCAGTCCTTGGGGTTGCAGAGTCGGACACAACTGGGTGAGTGAACAACCACCACTTCTCAAACTTCCTTTCAGTTTCATGAGTTTATTGCTTTATGAAAGATTTAAAAAAGACCTTCAAACCTAGAAGAAATTTCTTTTAGTGTCTGAGAGGAAAGACACTGACTTTATTCTCATTGAATAAAAGAGAACTAGGTCATGGAGGTTAGAGCAATGATTTTACCAAAGTAGAGACAGTTTTCTTAGGGAAAAATCAAACATTTACATATAGCTTCAAAAATACAATTGCTTCTAAAAATTCAGGATTTAGTCAGAATACACTGTCAACAAAGATATGATTCACATTGTGAAAGATGTTCTTGATAAAAAAATCAGCATGTAAGTTTAGGTGTTCTGTGAAGTCAAATTTAATTGCAGTAGATCTATTTAATATAGAAAGGATAGAAATGATACATAAGTAAATACCCTCCAAGTATCTATTTTGTACTACAAATTTCTGCATGCTGAATAATATCAGCAGTTAAAAATTCCCATGGTAAAATGTCAAAAAATAACATGAAAGTTATTCAAAGTGACTTTGGTTAAAAATAATGGATTAATTTTGATGTATTTAAATACTAAGGTGATTCTCCAGATATATATATATTCTCATATATATATATATATATATATATATATATATATATTTATATATAAAATAAATAAGTCACTGTGTGAAAACCCTGCCCTGGTTATCAGCTTTAATTATTGGACTGGAAGATTCAGGTTTTGAGGGTTCCCCCCCCCCATTACTTCCTGAATTCCAAATCATACTATCATTGAGATTCTGAAGTCTCTGTTGTCATTCTTTTCTTTCCTAAGGAGGAAATCGTGCCACAAGAGCCAAGTTGCCTTCTGATGGCGTGCTCCTCCCCACCCCACGACCCTTTTTTCCTTCCTCATCCCTAGTCTTCTCCTACTCGTCATCATTCTCCTCTTTCAAAATTCCCCCATTACTTAGAGAAAGCCATAGAAGCCCAGGCAATTACTGCTACCCCCATGGTCCCCCTGTCTGTCTCTTGGGTTGGTACTAGTTCTTCACTTCTCAGACTTGAGAGTTCGTCAGAATCATCTGGGATACTCCCTTTAAAATGCACATGCCCCTACAGTTCAGTTTTCTAGGGTCATGTAGCAAAGAACCTTGGAGTGAATGGTTTAAAACCCAGAGATTTATTGTCTTACAAGTTTGCAGGCTGAATGTAAAAAATCAAGATGTTCACAGGGTTGGTTGCTTCTGAAGTCTGTGAGAGAGGATCTGTTTCCCATTTCCCTCATAGCTTCTGCTGCTTTGCATGCTCCTTGGCTTGTGGATAACTGTCTTCATTTTCACAAAGCATTATTTCCGTGTGTGAGTGTTAAAATTCTCCTTTTTATAAGGACACCGTTCATACACTCTATTACAATGACTTCATCTTAGCTTGACTAATCACATCTGCAATGATCTCATTTCTAAGATGGATCACATCTTGAGTCATGTATGGATGTGAGAGTTGGATCATAAAGAAGGCTGAGCACTGAAGAATTGATGCTTTTGAACTGCGGTGCTGGAGAGGACTCTTGAGTCTCTTGGACTTCAAGGAGATCAAACCGGTCCATCCTAAAGGAAATCAACTCTGAATATTCATTGGCAGGACTTATGTTGAAGCTGAAGCTCCAACACTTTGGCTACCTGACAGAAAGAACTGACTTATTGGAAAAGACCCTGATGCTGGGAAAGATTGAGGACAAAAGGAGAAGGGGGTGACAGAAGACAAGATGGTTGGATGCCATCACTGACTCAATGGACATCACTTTAAGCAAACTCAGGGAGACAGTGAAGGACAGAGAAGCCTGGTGTGCTGCAGTTCATGAGATCACAGAGGTGGACGTGACTTAGTGACTGAACAACAACAACAAGAATTACATCTGCAATGATCCCATTTCTAAGATGGATCACATCCTGAGATACAGAGGACTAGAACTTCAAAACATGAATTTGAGGCAGGGGGACACAATTCTATCCATAATTCCCCTTTTGAAAGTCTGACTCAGTAAGTCTGAGGTGACAACCAGCAGACTATATCTTTAACAAATATATCTGGAAATTTGGATGCAAGAGGTAATAGCCAATCATTTTTTGAAAATCACTGAAAAGACTCAGAAGCAAAAGTTCACTTACTCATTTCTAGAGTAGTGATTCTCTCCTGGAGGTGGTAGCAATGTTTCTTCTGACTTTTTCCACTTGAAAAGCTTTGCACTAACATTTCCTTTAGAGTCATATATATCGTTTAGAAGCAAAACAAAAGAGGAACTTTCAATGCAGAAAATCCTGACTCAAGTGCTGTTCCTGTGACTTCCTCATTCATTAGTATATCATCTTGGGCAAGTAACCTAATTTTTGTGAGACTCTATTTTCACAAATGCATAATAGGGATAATCTGAGTTGGGAGAAATATAGTAAAAGTGTCTGGCACAAAGTAAATTCTCAATAAATGGTAGCTATCACTCTCCACCCTAAGCTTGGGTCATAGCATTGCACAGAATAATATTCTTGGAGTACCTACAGGAATAGACACTTCTCAGATAAATAGTCTCCATCTAAACATTTAATTAACAGAAGATGAGAAAAGTCATCCAAAATTATTCTTACTTTGGGGAATTTCCTGATGGGCCAGTGTCTAAGACTCTATACTGCCAAAGCAGGGGGCCTGGGTTCAATCCCTGGTCAGGGAACTAGATCCCACATGCCACATCTAAGTGTTTGCACGCTGTAACTAAAAGAATCCACATGCTGCGCTGAATATTGAAGATCCAGGATGCTGCAACTAAGACCTGGGGCAGCCAAAAAAAACAAATAAAAATAAATATTAAAAAAAAATAATTCTTAGTTGATTTTATTGCACAAAACAGTGCCTGTTGTGTACTAGAACATAAACTGTAAACTGGGGGCTTGGTTTTGACCATTGCTGTCACCTTAGCACATACTGCAGCATTATTTAGTAGCGGCTCAGTAAATAATTGAATACATCTAGGTAATTAGTGAAACAAAAAGCAGGACATAATTCCATTCTTCAAATTACAAAAAAAGTAAAACATCCCATGTACAATGATTAAGGCTAGATTTTATAAAATAATACGGAGTGAAAAAAATTACATGACATTGCTGCTGCTGCTGCTAAGTCGCTTCAGTCGTGTCTGATTCTGTGCGACCCCATAGACGGCAGCCCACCAGGCTCCCCCGTCCCTGGGATTCTCCAGGCAAGAACACTGGAGTGGGTTGCCATTTCCTTCTCCAATGCGTGAAAGTGAAAAGTGAAAGTGAAGTTGTTCAGTCGTGTCCGACTCTTAGCGACCCCATGGACTGCAGCCTACCAGGCTCCTCCGTCCATGGGATTTTCCAGGCAAGAGTACTGGAGTGGGGTGCCATTGCCTTCTCCGACATGACATTAGGTATTCTCATAAAAGATAATTTTAAATGACAGCATAGTATTTCAGTGTGTTCAGGTACCACTATTTATTTAATCATTTTTGGGGGGGCGGATTTTGGTTTCTCTGTAATATTCACTCTTTTGAGCAATGCTTTGGTATTGTTGGTAAGCATTATTTTCTTGAGATAAACCCCTTGGAGTTGGTTTGGATAGCATATAGATGGATCCCAAGTATGACAGTCCTAGCAGTGCCCCCTCTTGTGGGCTGTTACAGGGAGAGGTATCCCTCTGGCTTAGGCTCTGAAGAGGGGAAGGTAGTGAGTCATGTAAAGAGTGAGGAAACTGGAATGATACATGGAAGATTTCTGAAAATCAAAAAGTCAAGGGCTGAATTGTGATAACTGGAAACCTTTATTAAGGTTTCTATAAAGAATGAATGGACTCACAGGAAATATATACTAAAAAATAAGACAATAATAAAACAATAAATAGAATCAGGAAAAAAATACCATGTCATACAAAGTATTAGCATCAATGGAACAAATAAAATAGATAACACCTGCATCACAAAATATTATAGTTAGGACACTTGTTATATAAACTTCCTGAAAGCAAACAGCACAAAGACTGAATTCCAGAGTATTCAGTAGAACACTATTTCATGGGGATATAATGGGTGTAAAATGAAGCAAACATAGGAAAAGGGATTATGTGACCAAAACATTTGGGAAAGAATGGGCTAAAAATCTCCATAATTTTGTTTTCCTGTGGTTCATCAGAGCCTGTACTATTCTGGTCTGCACTCCAAATCTCCAAAAAGGGTTATGGAATGTATATACTATATAACCTTTTCAAACTTACTTGATACCAAACATTTTCATTCAGTGAATGTCATGAGGGGCTAGTGTACCATGGAACACCTTTTAATATTGGCTGCCAGGATATTCAAAGCCAGGTTACAATGTCACTGTAGGAACTATTTTTCACTCAATTGTATTTTTCAATACACATTCACATCTTCATTCACATCTCTATCTATATATCTATATCTTTTGGGCATATATATGTATATCTCTCTTTATATACTTTTTTTGGTATATGTATACATAAATATATGTGTCACAAAACACATACACATCTTATTTTATTGTATTTATTTCCTATAAGACATTATGAATCTTCCATGGAATTCTTTGCAGAAAGAATTTATTAGTTATCTAAATAAATAATGCTTATTAGTTTTACATTTGTGCTGTAACTAAAGGACTCATTCAGACAAATTGTGAAATAGTAATGCTCTTTCTCCATTTGTGTTCTTAGCAAATATACTTTCCTTTGTTTTTGTATCATCTTTCCCATTATAGCTCTATGGTCACTTTATTCACAGCATCCTCTGAAGTTAACTGTTACTAAACTTTTCCTTATACAAGCTTGTGTCACGGCTGCCATACTACATGTGGCCAGTATACGAGGGTAACACTAAATGACCATCCCTAAGCTCCAAAACCTGGATTGACATTTTCTTCATCAAATATTATTTAGACTAATTGAATTACTTAAAATGAAATTGCGCTCAGGAAAATCAATATATTTAATGTTTAACCACAGGATCTAAGTCCTCTGCCTTACATATTTACAGTTATGGATGACATATTTTTCACTCTGCTTAGATGCAGTTCTTTTAAATATGATCCCATGTAAATAAACATATATTCATAAAGGTACTTTCAGGTTAGACTGAATTTCATGTCAAATGCAGTATATTTACCAATTTTCCACTGTAAATACATCAACTGGAGTAATCAAATCCTGTTAATAAGATTAAAGACTATTTAATATCATTTAGGATTCTTCAAAAGCAATTTCATAATTTTTAGTTACTTTACATAAATTGTAAAGGATTTATAAGGATTTCAGACAAGCTGACTAATGCCTTTAAAAAAATCTTTCATCAAATTTTATTCCTTTCTTAAGAATCTGTTTGATTACTTGTGATGAAGAGGCATTTGTCATAAAAATAAAATATATCTGACTAATAAATTCCTCATTAGGAGAATAAACCCTTTCCTCTCACTTCCAATATCTAAAAACACAAAAGATCTCCTACATTCTATACCATCTTTCTTATTCTCAATCCTCAATCTGATTCATTAAGAGTTAAAAGATGTTCTCATATGAGTTATAGGGACCCAAGAGAAAAGTCCAGAAAGAAATTTTGGAAACTGCTGAATCTGAAGACATGAGCTTTTGGTGCCATGCCTAAAAATAATTAGCTATGTTTAATTCCAAAAATAGAACTGCACTGTCTGCCAACATTCTGAGACCTGAAGGAGAAACTTGAATTTTTTGTTTTTTAAATGAAACTTGGCTGTTCGTTCTGTTCACACGGAGCCCGAATAAGTAGGTTGGAAATTTATAAAGTCTGCCTTTTGGCTTAAGTGAATATTATCAGTTGGATTTAGTTTCCAAGCCCATCTCAGAATACAGTTCCTTTTACACCGAATATTGGAGTTGTGTCCATTATTTTGGGCTTCCCTGGTGGCTCAGATAGTAAAGAATCTGCCTGCAATGCAGGAGACCTGGGTTTGACCCCTGGGTCAGGAAAATCCCCTGGAGAAAGGAGTGGCTACCCACTCCAGTATTGCTGCCTGGAGAATCCCATGGACAGAGGAGCCTGGTGGGCTACACTCTATGGGGTCGCAAAGAATCAGACACGACTGAGCCATTATTTGGACACTGGCTTACTTTTTATTAAAACTGATATAAGAATCCTTACAGTTGTTCCTAAAATGTTTAGTGTTTATAAATATATAACTGCCCATTTATATCCTAATGTAATTAAAAGAGACTTTTTTATTTAGAACTTTGAGTTTAAAAATCCCCACAAGCCTTAGAGCCAAAAACAACAGACCTCTACTACTACAGTTCCTGGGGTGGAGGGGGGGCTCATATGCAACTCTTCACATTTTCTTCACATTTTGATACAGACAACACTCTGTTAAGCCTGTTTAAAATATTTTATGATGATATATCTTGTGGTGAATCTTCTTTATCCAATGTGCACATTTCTCCACAGAAAGGAGGTAAGAGGAGCCTAGAATTATGAGCTTTCTATTGCAAAGTTCTGGTAGCCAGGGCATAGACTCATGTGTAGAGTTGGGGAGAGTCACAGCTAATTCTCATTTCCTGTGTACAGAATTGTACCTATTTTTTTTTCCCATTTATTTTATCCGGTTTCTTGGAGAACTATTCTAATTTAATTTCTAGAGAGTATAAAGCTCCTATCTATTACAGTTGAGTGAAGAGACCGGGGCTTCTGGCTGCTTTTTGTACAGGTTTTCAAATGATATGGCAGTTTTTATACTCATTCACTCAAGTGTTCAGAGGCACATGATGTCTATAATTCCCGAGCATTTGGGTAGCCTTGAGTCAGTGTGTCACCTCCTGCCTCCTGCAGGTATTTAGGCTGTTCCTCTCTTCTACTAAGTCTTTAGCACTTGGTCATCTACTTTCCATTTCCTATCATTTTATTGATGATCACTTTTCTGCTGTTATATTCTCTTTTCTTTTCTTTGTCCTTTCTGGGTTTGCTCCTGTATAGCTAAATTAATGAAGTTTTAAGAGGGAGGAAAGATAAATGGATGTGTTCCATATGCCAACTTTCTCCTTAATCCATTTATCACAGAGTGCAAAACTCTTAATAAGCTTATGTAAGCTCGAAAGCAGTTATGAAATGGTGCTGCCAATCTCCACCCGCTATACTGACTTTTTTTTAAAGCTTCCTCTCATAGATCTTATTTATCCACCTTCTAAACATTTCATGATGATATTGATTTTAGTTTTAATACATTAGAGATTTTCATATATCAAACATACATTGACTACCTGATATATGTGATACATGGTTTGGTGCTGGAAACATTGTTAGACTCATTGTATATCTTATTCTTTCTGTCTCACTCTGTTGGTGTCATCTGTCTGGAGCATATAAATCTAAAGAATTCTTTCCAGTAGCTCTTAGCTTCAGCTTCCTTTGGGAATTTCTGTTCATACTGCAATTGGTCTCATGACATTGTTGGTATTTCCTGGTTATAGTGCCCATATTTTCTGAACTAAAAGTCAGGATCTATTACCTGATGGTCTTACAAAAAATTTTTGTGTCCTGACTTGTGGATTTATTTTAAAGTATAAAAATCAAATCACTGTTAGTAATAGTTCAGTTTAATAAAACTTTTGAATTATGGGCCAACGTTAAGTTAAAATGAAAAAGTAAAGATATCTTTGTCTTGGAGAAACTTAAGGTATAAGTTCATAGTTAATAAATTTACTGTTCAGAAAGAGTACATTTATAGGAAATCAGAACTATTCTAGAACACTTCAGGAGTATGGTGAAATAATGGTGTGGCTTGATTAATAAGTAATGGAAATAATTTAGTAAATGAACACCTTGGTGTATTTTATATTTTACTTCAACTGATAAGAAAACAGATTCACCCTCCCAGGCTTATAATCATGGGAAGACAAGCTATGAAGCTATTCACATTAAAAAAAAAAAAAAATTCCACCAACTTATCTACTTAGCTTTAGGTCTATAGCATAAATAATTCAAAAGAACTTCCAGTGAGCTTACTCTAAAGCTATTTTAATCAAACAAAAAGAAATCCTGAATGAATTTTGTTCCTTCTATAAAGTCAGAAACAATCCATGTTCTGTATGGCATGAGTAAATCACATTAACTTGTTTATACTAAACTCAAGGCCCAAATATTTCAATGTTTTTTCAAGTTCTAATGGCTTTGGGTTCTTGGTGGTGGCTACATCTCCAGCTGTGTTTCTCAGTGACTTTAGGCATTGAATCAGTATATTATAAATAAACAAAAAAAGCTGAAGACAACAATTTGAACAATTTCCCTACACTCTAGTAGTCACTGGACCACAGATTTCTAAAGTAGAACTCAATAGAGTAAGTGGGAATTGTATTATTTTCTATCCTTGAATTGTATCAATTTAATGGGATGTTGTTAATTCTTGGAAATTAGTTGAAAGAATTTTAAAAATTGGTTTTCTTTATAATAGATGTTATCCATATGAGCTAATAAGCTGAGAGATACAATAAATGTTTTGTGATACTATAATCAACAGCAAGTTTTGTAAAACTCTTCTAAAGAAAAAAATAAAGACTCATAGTACTTTAAGTGGAAGGACTGTATGTATATCCTTAATAAAATTGAATTCAAGCTTCCACACTTCTGTAAAATTTGAGTAGAGAAGAGAATCAATAGCTCTAGAATTGGTAGGGTTTTATGAACTCATCTCTGTGTTATAGATACTGTTTCTGTGACTATTTTGTGGTATTAGAACAAATTTTTTTTTTCAAAATTCATTTCTTTATGAGACTTCTATCCAGTTAGAGAGTTTAAATGCAAGAGTGAATATCATATATCCAAGAAAGAAGCATCATTCCCAGAAGGTCTCAGGAAGGCCATATGGAGCCAGGAACTGAGCTCAAGTCTGATATTCCATTATTTTCAAGACATACTTTGAATAATGTGGATTCTCCCATGATGCCACTGCTTGTATTTCTCCAATGGTAGTTGAGAAAATGTGTAATTTCACAAGCACTCTGAATTTCCTGTTTAAAATCAATCTTTCTTTGCAATTAAACCACGTCTGTATATTTTTAAACACTTCAACAAGTATATGCAGCTTATATAATATTTATTTATTCTATCTACCAATCAGGTCTCTACAAACATAGATTAATCAATAGGTTCTTGCAATTAATTACTATAGCTCAGCAGGAGTCAGTTACTTACCAGTTAGGAATCATGACCTAGATTACTTGGATTTACCAGGAAAATGTCAATTCCATCTCTGCTTTTTTCTTTCTTTTTTTAGTTTGAAGGCAGTTGTATTTCCTGGCATTGAGTCATAACATAAATCTCCCTCACCTCTAGGGAGCATCTATCAAAGGGTCTACCACTCAGGTAGTAGAATAATGTTGAAGGTGTGCTTTCAAAGTCTTTCTGCCATACTTAAATGTAGGGAAAGGGAACTGTTGGTCTCTTTTGCAGTCAGGCTTTTGTCTCTCAATCTCTACTCCAACAAAGAAAATGTTGTCAATTTGATTAGTCTAAGCCTGATAAAATGATGGTAATGAACAGATCAGGAAGAGTTATGCTTTCTGAAAGGTGGGAACCCATATTTTATGAAACTTTTCTTGCATTTATTGTTTGAAATAGGTAAGTAGCGCCAGATAGGGCTTGAACCCTAAGGACAAATCATTCACATTTGTGTTACATATATTCTCTTTTTCTCTCTGCCATCCACCTTCTTTCAGAAGGTAGGAAATGTATATTCTTCAAATACAGGTACAGGGAGAGTTACTCCCCATATTTGTTTGTTGTTTGCTTTAGTCTTTTCTTCTTTTTTTGCTTCCTTTCTTATCCTATCTTATCCTATCCTTAAAGGTTGAGGTCAACACCCTACTTAGTATTCTCGTCCCTAAATGTGACTTAGGTCATCTTCAGGGTGACAAACCTGTAGTTAAGAATAAAAGTTGGGACTTTTGGTTGGAGGTCTAATTGGAAAAGATGCTTGCTCCTTGGAAGAAAAGCTATGACAAACCCAGACAGTATATTAAAAAGCAGAGACATTACTTTGCCCACAAAGGTCCATCTAGTCAAAGCTATGGTTTTTCCAATAGTCATGTATGGATGTGAGAGTTGGACTATAAAGAAAGCTGAGTGCTGAAGAACTGATGCTTTTGAACTGTTGGTACTGGAGAAGACTCTTGAGAGTCCCTTGGACTGCAAGGAGATCAAATTAGTCAATCCAAAAGGAAACCAGTCCTGAATATTCACTGGAAGGACTGTTACTAAAGCTGAAGCTCCAACACTTTGGCCACCTTACGCGAAGAACTGACTCACTGGAAAATACCCTGATCCTGGGAAAGATTGAAAGCAGGAAGAGAAGGGGATAACAGAGGATGAGATGGTTGGATGGCATCACCAACTCAATAGAATGAGGTTGAGCAAGCTTGGGGAGTTGGTGATGGACAGGGAAGCCTGGCGTGCTGCAGTCCATGGGGTTGCAAAGAGTCAGACATGACTGAGTGACTGAACTGAACTAAAAAGAAGTAAGTGGTAGAATGAGGTCTTTAGAATTAGACTTATAATTTAAATTTTTGATTAGTTAAGTGATTTTGAATATAGTGATTTTGAGTTTTAGCTTTCGCATCTGAGAAATGTAGATGTATTTTAATAGAAGTAATAGGATTAAATAAGTCTGAATGTATGAAGATGATACTATCATGCACAGGATCATCTCTACCATCATCACTTCTCTGTGTTGAGTGCTAAGTTTTGTATAGACATGATTTCATTATTATTAGTCCCAATTATAACTTAGAAAATGGAAGCTCAGAGACCTTTAAATGTTTTCTCTAAGATAACACGGTAAGTGCAGGTCAGAGACAGGGTTTGAACTCAAGTCTGTCATATTCTAAAGTGCGTACTCTGAACTACTCTCTGGTATGGTCTCCTGCATGTTCCCTTTGTTAATATAACTAGCTTCATTTTGTGCATGAACTGGATTTAGGGGAAAAGTCGTGTATCCTCTTTAAGCTCCAAGTTGCTGAAGGTACTTGACTACATGTATAATCTGAACAAAATAATGATTTAATCATGTCAAGTTGAATTCATATATCAACTAGCTCTGTGTTGTCCAGAACAATAGCTACCTTTATAAGTGGCTATTTAAATTTAACTCAATTAAATAAAATTAAAAAATACAGATCTTCAGTCACACTAGTCACAAGCCACGTGCAAAAGTCACATGGAGCTAGTGGCTACTGCATTGAACAGTACAAATACAGAATAATTCCATCACTGTGGAAAGGTCTATTGGGCAGCACTGAACTAAATGAATTTTAGTGGGAATATGAAGAAATTTGTTTATCAGAGAGTTTGTCTACCACAAATCACAGAAGACACTTAACTAGAAAACTCTTGTGTCACATCCTAACATATACACATACATATCTGTAGTTTCATGGCTATGCAAACCAAATACAGAGGCTGAACATTCATTCTGCAATATTTTTCTTCATGGTTAACCTGAATCTGATGCTGCATGAAAAGTTTTGCCTGTGCAACAACATGTTTAAGCAAAGCACAGAAGATACACTTCTATGTTATTAGTTATCCACGTCAACAGATTCTCATTTTGAACATTCCAAGATACAGACAGTCCTATGAAACTGAAGAAACATTTAGTCATCCTCATTTTTCCAAAGTTCCTAGAGAGTTCAATTTGTTGGATAAGCTTCAATAAAGGGGGAAGGGAAGTTATTTAAGAACTGTGTTTTTCTGGAGGAAATTTAACAAGGCAGGAGAGACAGCATTATGATATATTGAGCCAATCTTCAGAAATAGTCCATACAGCCATAAAGATATGGAAAATGAAAAGCCAGAGTGATCAAACAACTTCAGGAAAATAAACAGATAAGCACAAAAAATGAAGTGAATCAGCATGCCTTTATCCTGCCTGGTTTCCTGAGAATCTATATAGCAGCTAGTGACAGAAAAGTGACTTATTAAGAAACACATACATTGTTTGTTCCTGGGTCCTACTTGTTCGTTGCTGTAGTTTTGCTTTTTTCTGTTTAAAGGCAGCAGAGGCTATTCGTGTAACAAACACAAACTTCCACTTCTTTCTGTTTGTCAATAAAAGTAAAATTATTACCTCAGTTTAGAAACAGCCACTTTTCAATTACTTAATAAAACTTAACATCTCTAGGAACCAGTATATATTAAGTATCTTCTAGAGTTGTATATTTATTTTAAGCACTGCATGCATGTATTTATTATCTGTCTAGTACTGGATTCATTTACCTCTAGATAATGGAGTTTAAATAATCTTACCATCAACACTGTAGGGTTAGTGTGTGGAAACAATATCCCCATTATGTTATTGTTGTTTAGTCACTAAGTCGTGTCCAATCCTTTTGCAACCCCCATGGACTGTAGCCTACCAGTTTCCTCTGTCCACGACATTCTTCAGGCAAGAATACTGGAGTTGATTGCCATTTCCTTCTCCAGGAGATCGTCCCAACCCAGAGATTGAACGCACATCTCCTGCACTGGCAGGCAGATTCTTTACCCTTGAGCCACCAAGGAAGCCTTAATGGAAAAATAGATATCCTCTAGCTTGCATTTTGTGATTATCAAAAACATTCTAAATATGCAACATTTCCTAATTCAACCTTTAATGCCTATACTTAAAAAAAGGACAGCATTTTGCTATTTGTTATATGTATACACTTAAAATGTGCTTATGAGAGATTGAAAGATTATGCTTGACATTTATATTCAGAAAAGCAAAATGAACAAAAAGAACTAAATAAATATTTTTCCTAATTTCAACAGAACTTTGAGATATTAGACAGGAGAATACAAATGTTAGTTTACAGAAGCAAGAACTAAAGATAGAAGTTTAAGAAAAATATGTTGGTAACCTTGCATGCATGTGTGCTAAGTCACTTCCCTCATGTCCAACTCTTTGTAATTATATGGACTGTAACCTGCCAGGCTTCTGTATCCATGGGTTTCTTCAGGCAAGAATACTGGAGTGGGTTGCCATGCCCTCCTCCAGGGGATCTTCCTGACCCAGGGATCGAACCCATGTCGTCTTACATTTCCTGCATTGGCAGGTGGGTTCTTTACCAGTAGCGCCACTTGGGAAGCTCATTGGTATCCATAGTAGCAAATAAAATAAACTCATATTGATTAAGGTTTCCTTTATATTCACATGCATAAAATCAATGGATTAAAAAATGCTAATGGATTATGACATTCCCTTTGTCTAGAAATCTACTCTTGTGACATCTGACAATTGTTGAAGTTTTGCAGGTATTCAAGGAAGTCATGGACAATCAAAGGTCACAAAGAGAAGACTCAGCACAGAAAATAAATAAATAAAATAAAATTAAAAATGTGAGCACCAGAGGGATCCAGTGTGCATCCCTACTGTGCTTTTTATGGAGAATTTTCTAAGCGAAAAATTTTTAAAGCAAAAATTCTCTTGTTTCTGCAGGAAATGCCAAATTCTTATCATGCTTGTTTGACTGTAAGAAAGTCAGAACACCTTAAGTGTGGCTACTATGGCTGCTTCTCCATTACAAAGGCCAGGATGTTACTAGAAAAACTCACAGAAGACAATTTCAGAGGTGGGTTGTCTGGCTTTGGTATTCAGTATTAAGGTCCTTCTTTAGAATTCATACACACGTTTTCTACAGGAAAACAAGACACAGAGAGGTCATCACCCTACTTCATTCCACACCTGCAAGATTTCAAAGTTTGTGTTTGAGAGATCGGGACATGGTAGAAGGGCAAAGTGCTAGAAAAAGCTCACCTAATGAATTAGTGTAGGCAAATATGGGCAGTCAAGTACGGCCAAGAAGGTTTCAGGAGTCAACAATGATTAGAAGTCAAGGGGGGAAAATGTCATGCAAATAGCATCATAAATTGAAATACATGCTCATTTGCACATCTGAATTAGTACTTTTTTAGTGAAAGCAGAAAATGTTCACCGTGGTGCTTGAATCACATTTTTGACCTGGAAGAACAAGTACATCTCTTCTTTTTATGTATTGAATGGTTCAGTCTAATCAAACAACTGGCAGGCCAAGAGCTGAACAATAAATTCATTCTAAAAAAAATGTTACCAAGCGTTGTGCTTGTGTGTGTGTGTGTGTGTGTGTGTGTGTGGAGGGGAGGGGGTGGTGTGGACTGAATTGATGGAAATGTCTAATCCATTATATCATCATGGATATGGCAGCATATAAAATACACAGGACCAGAACTCATCATTGAAACACTCTTCAAAGACATGGTATTGATTTCAATTATGATATCTTTCTTGCTAATGCATTCTGTGTTCCTGTTGGTGGGCAGAGTGAGCAGGATTAAATCAAAGTGAAAGCCATACCTAAAGCGAAAAAAGCCTTCATGTAGCCCAAAGAGAGAGAAAAGAAGCAAAAGCTGTGGGCTAGAAGAGCCATTCAGAGAAATGGCATGTGCTCAATGGCATGAAGTTTAAAATCGCCCATAAATATGAATATATTATCCATCTTTTTCTCTCTTGGCACTTCTGCAGTTGACATTACCACTGTCTGCTGTGTTAAGATTGGGAGAACTAAGCTGGAAAATGTGATAGCAAATCCTTAACTCAAGCAGCAGTATATGGAGCAGGCTGTTAAACTGCCATGTTAGCAGAATGCATAAATGTCAACATTATTTTAGAATGATTTATTATATCCATAACAGTCAAAATAAATAAATGTGGCCCCATAGTCCACAACCTATGGATGACTTCTCTAATTCAGGATTCTGCAGATGACATTTTCTATTAGGATGACATTTCAGGCCTTTAAAAATAAAATTTGGAATTTTGCTGGGGATTTCTAATGTTCTTGGCATATTATTTCAATTATTCTAGAAGGAGGGGCTTAGTAGAAAAGTGTTATCAAGTAGTTAAATGAAGAAAGGAAAGAAAAAAAGAATGTGACATAATTCGCTTAGATAGCCATCACTGCAGAAGTGGCAGTTGCAAAGGTGATTGCATTGTAAAATGTCTTTCTTCAATCTGATTGCCGCGTTGACAACATAAACACTCCTACAGATGAACTTCTCTGAACAGAAATTGAAGAGCGAGGATAGCTATGTGGGTTCAGAATGCAAAAATTAAAAAAAAAAAAGTACCTGCATATATATTTAAAAATTCATTTTTTTAGTTTTTATGGAATACAGCATATTTTCTATGGGGATTTTAAAATTAAACCACAATAAAGTATTCCACTGGCAGCAATATTTGTAGAACTCAAATGGCTCAATTATGATCATTATGAAAGTTGCTATATTTCATAGTTTGCCACCTTTAAAATAACACACCATTCATTCTGAACAGATGGATCAAAAAATGAAAACATTTCCAAAATATGAAAGAGAAAAAGATATTTGGAAGAATTCATATGATTTTTTTTTGCATTTTATAAACAAAAAATGGTATTAAAAATACAATATGATTGTTATGGGCTTCCCTAGTGGCTCAGATACTAAAGAATTTGCCTGCAATGCAGGAGACCCAGGTTTGATCCCTGGCTTGGTTAATGAGAAGGGGAAATAAATAGATATTAATACAGTTACACAAATCATTGGTGCTAACGTCCTTAAATTTATAATATACATATATAGTACATATAATACATATCTACTATATATAGTGCATAATAAAAATGAACTGAGTGATGTATTGTTTTTATACAATTATTTTTAAAACCACAACACCTTATTTTGGGTAAACTTCCGAAATAGGAAATCCCAGTAAAATTGATAACACTAAGTTAACACTAAATAAAGTAGTTCCTATGTCTATCTGGAGTAATACTGGGGTATACTATTAAAAAATTTTAAAAGAAAATTTGAGATTAAAAAAAAGGCAAAGGAAAGGTGAAAATATTTGTGCACATTTTCCAAATGTAGCAGTTTGGTTCATACACTTTTGCACAGAATACTTTTCACATTTTTCATCTGTATGAGCGAACACCACCATAGAAAAATCAGTATTTTAAAACAAAGCCCTGGGAACAATTTTTCTTGAGATATTTTCCTTGTATTTTTCTTCTTTTAGTGTCCTTATTTTCTCAAACTACAGTTTATAGTCTCCTTTATTGCCCTGACGTCCAAAGTTGCCTTCACATTTTGAATCCTAAAATACATTTGGTGATTATAATGGATCTTGGACCAAAAGACCCCCTTCTAACATATTAGCTTTCAGATACTGAGAAAAATACATGACTACGTGAAACAGGAACTTCTTTTTAATGTGTGAGATTAACAAGGAAAAAAAGCATATGTGACCACTGAAAGATGGGTTATCTTATTTTGTGCTGGTCTTTTTGGTCCTTTTTGTATAAAGTACACATGTGAAAAAAATAAGACAATTATGTATTTATTATGAGACTGAGGTGATGAGTAAATTACATATCCTAATGAAATGGTGTGGAAAAAGAGGGAGGAGATCTATTCTTAAAGCAGTCTAAAATACAGACTATACATAAGAGCTAATGTGGAAAGCGACAAAGGTGAAGGCAGAGTTATAAGTATGCCTATCTATATCTGAAGACTAGAGTCTTGGCTCTGGTTCTGATATATGATATCTAACTCTATGGGAAGTTAATAATTTAATCTGGAATTTTCAGTTTTTTCCATTATATAAAAGTGGGTCAGGCTGACTCAAAGAAAATTGAAGTACCAAAGCTAATTAGGTATGCACTTACAATGCAGACTGAATCTTCCTAGAATCCAACCTGACAATCGGGACCAATCTGCTTCCCAGCTGGAAAATCTGCTCTCCCAAGGTCATCAAAACCAAGGCTGTTCTGAACTGAGTCACTCGTTCTCCACCATGAAGAACAGAGATAAATAAGAATGTCCTCTAGTTCTCTGCTATCATTTCATACCCGGATACCTTTGGCCACAACTCTACCTCCTCCAGCTGGATTTTTCCCTCCTGGACCTTGGGTGAGGACTATAAGATTCTGATATGTTAATGTCCTCTCTTCCCCTCTTGCAGGCTGAAGTCTTCCTTGAGCCTCCATCACTTCCCAGGTAGATCATTTGTCATTACAGACACAGGATCAGGTTTCTATTATGACTGTTACTTATTTCAAATATACTTTGACCATACTTTGCACATTGGCTTGGACAACCTGAAACTTTTCTTCACTGGTGACCATTTACCAGAGTTCTAATCATTTACCTCTTTGGATGTCATTGGAGTCAGGCAGGCAGACACTCAGGTCTCCTGGTGGCATCTACAATGGATTGGCTTTTGCAGAGTTAAGATGACCAGACCCAAGGGCTACTGGCAAGTCAGTGGCCACATCTTATTAAGTATCCCAGGGCAATTCTTGGAATTCCACTGAAGTATAAAAGTAATATTTTGGATGACTTTATGCACCAGGCACCCTCGTAGGCCCTGGGCATATAGAAGGGAAGTAGAAAATAAATAATCTGTGCTTTCAAGAAGCTTAATACTCAGAACCACTAGTTGTTTTCCTCATACTTCCTCTTTCTTCAGCCTACATAAAGAATTGTTGTTTAACTTGGGGCTCAGGTTATATTCCTTTATATTTCAAAATGATAGATAGGCTTGCCTTATTCCTTATTTTAGTTTCTTTTTTTAAGGTCTCATAATAGGAAAAATAGTGCCAAGTAAAATTTCATATTACCACTGTCAAATTGCCAATATATTTATCTTTCTTGTTGGAGGCAATGCAAAAACATATTCCTTAAATTAAAATTTTCCTAGAGGAACCCTGTCACATAGACCTTTTATCAAGATTATATTATGGTTCTGTTTTGGCAAATAAGAACATCCTTCAAAAAGCTACCATGAAACATAGCCTAGATATGTGGCTTTTCTTGTGAATTTTGTATTTATACCCTTTATAGTCTTAAAGAGATGATAGTACCGGACCACCTTACCTGTCTCCTGAGAAACTGTATGCGGGTCAAAAAGCAACACTTAGAACTGGACACGGAACAATGGGCTGGTTCAAAATTGGGAAAGGAGTACTACAACGCTGTGTATTGTCACCCTGCTGATTTAACTTCTATGCAGAGCATATCACGTGAAATGCTGGGCTTGATGAAGCACAAGCTGGAATCAAGGTTCAGTTCAGTTCAGTCACTCAGTCGTGTCCAGCTCTTTGTGACCCCATGGACTGTAGCACACCAGGCTTCCCTGTCCATCACCAACTCCTGGAGCTTGCTCAAATTCATGTCCATTGAGTTGGTGATGCCATCCAACCATCTCATCCTCTGTCATCCCCTTCTCCTCCTGCCTTCAATCTTTCCCAGCATCAGGGTCTTTCCCAATGAGTCAGTTCTTCTCATCAGGTGGCCAAAGTATTGGAGTTTCAGCTCCAGCATCAGTCCTTCCAATGAATAGTCAGGACTTATTTCCTTTAGGATGGACTGGTTGGATCTCCTTGCAGTCCCAGGGACTCTCAAGAGTCTGATTGGTGGGAGAAATATCAACAACCTCAGATATGCAGATGATACCACTCTAATGGCAGAAAGTGAAGAGGAGCTAAGGAGCCTCTTGACAAGGGTAAAAGGGGACAGTGAGAAGCCTGGCTTAAAATTTGACATTTAAAAAACTAAGATCATGGCATCTGGTCCCATCACTTCATGGCAAGTAGAAGGGGAAAAGGTAGAAGCAGTGACAGATTTATTTCCCTGGGCTCCAGAATCTCTGTGGAGAGTGACTACAGCCATGAAATTAAAAGATGCTTGCTCCTGGGAAGGAAAGCTATGACCAAAACCTAGACAGCATATTAAAAAGCACAGACATCACTTTGCCGACAAAGGCCCATATAGTCAAAGCTATGGTTTTTCCAGTAGTCATGTATGAATGTGAGATTTGGACAGTAAAGAAGGTTGAGCACTGAAGAATTGATGCTTTTGAATTGTGGTGTTGGAGAATACTCTTGAGAGTCCCTTGGACAGCAAGGAGATCCAACCAGTCAATCCTAAAGGAAATCAATCCTGAATGTTTTGTTGGTTATAAGTTCAGTTGCCACATGGGTTGGTTAGATTGCTCCTATCTATAAGGTACCTAAATCCTAGATTTCCAACCCATAAAATCACCATCACATACCTCATAAACACCCACAACTGATCGCTAGGAAAATAGAGGTGAATGCCACTGCTTCCTTGCTAAATCTGTACCTCTATTGCAAAACAAATAAGACAAACAAGTATGCTGCCACGTCAAAGGAAAAAGACCTCCCAGAAACAAACAAAAATTATGCATTATGACGCATTTGTTTCTCCTAATTGGTGTGTGTGTGCCTGCGAATTTGCTTCGGTCGTCTCTGCCTGGGGGTGGGTGCAAAGGTGGGGATCAGAGACACCTTCTATGAAAAGAAAGCATATTATTTTGTGGTTTGCAGTCAAGTGAGAAATACTCAGGGAATTTAAAAAATTACTAGTAATAAAGGGGGATATTAAAATTCTTAATTATTGATCTGAATTAAAAAATGCAGGCAATGTGAACTGCAGCTATTTCTGGACAAAGGGTGAAACTAACATATTTAATACCTGCTCTCACAACATAAAAAAATGAATACATGCTGAAAATTAATCCCTGATCATTCTCACAGAGTCAGGAGGCACTTTGATTATCTCAACTTTATTTTACATTCACCACTGTACCCAGTTATCCACTATTTTAAATGATTGCTTATTTCCTCCAGAATACACTAAGGCATACCCACCGCTGAATATTCTAGTTTAAATCCATTTTGGAAAAATACCCTTCACATTCATCAGAAAATTGTATCTATATTACCTTCTGTAAAATGTGCTATGGGTTTAGTTTTAGGCTATGTTATGAATCCCACTTCAAAAGGGAAAATCCAGGGGCATGAATATATTCATTTCAAAAATAAAAATGAAATTCTCAGAACAAAGAAAGACAAAACCATATACCTGAACACATTTCTTGTTTGATTAATTATTTGGCAGTAACATTTTTGTGGCAGAATTGTTTCCCCATTCAGTAACTTTAAACCCAGTTCTACTCTGATAAAAAAAAGTGGTAAATGTAAGGAAGCACCAAATATTACTTTTTAAATGTTGCTGTAACTTGGTATAAGTGTAATTTAAATACAGCATGAAAATAAATGACATTTTCAGGTATAATATGACATTGTTCCTATAAAATTCCAGTCTAAGTCATAAATCACAGCTTTTAAATCAAATACCTAGGTGCAATGATGCATTTCTAGCAAATAACTCATTTTAACAATGAAAAACCCATTGACATGCAGGATTTTGTAATCAGAGGTTCTCAGCTGCTCACCTTAGAATTAAAATTTGAGTCAGGTAAAGGCAAAATGAAGAAATCAGCATTACCTCAGGTTTTATTTTAACCAAGGCACCTTCTGAATCTAATAAAAATTAGGTATTTGTTTCTTTGTCTGAACCACCGCCAATTCCTATGATAATTGGGGTTCATTTAATTTGTTTTAATAAATATTTAGAGAACTCTATATGTGCACAAAAGACTGAGTAGAATGAAAGATGAGTAAGATCAATCCCTGCAGTTAAGGAGCTGAAAAATCTAGAAAAGAAGAAAAGTCATGTACACAAACAGCATAATATTCCTATTATACCATGACAAGTTTCCAAAATTAAGGTATGAGGTGAGGGAGATATCATATGCTTTTAAAATAGGTAGGCTTCAGTAGGTAGAGGTGACCAAGGAGGTATTCGGGGAGCAGCTGCAGTATGACCAATTTGGATAGATGAATAAAATGATCAGGTATGTCTAAAGAAGGGAACAGTCCAGTTGCAGGACAGCGTAAAGGCTGGAAGACTAGAATCACCTGAAAGGGAGAATGCACAGGAAACTGGAGTAAGAGGGGCTTAAGTTCTAAGTTGAGGAACTTGTACTGAGTTAGGCAAGGGGCCACTATGGACCGTCTCAGCATCCTGACCACAGGACAGACTGAAATGATGCGGTGCCATAGAAAGAAGATCAGGATGGTTATCAGGCTAGATGTGATGCCAGGAAAGAAGATGGAAACAAAAAGAAAGGTTTAAAGGTTAAAGCAATAATCCAGACAAGATTTCAGGAGAGCGTGAACTCTGGCAGTGGTTATGACAATGGAAACAAAGGGATGGATGCTGGAAACTTCATAGAACTTAAAGCATAAAGACCTGGCTGCAGATTGTATATAGAAAAAGAGAGAGAGAGAGAGAGAAGCTGGCTCTAATACTCTGAATTTGGATACACACTGTAATACTAGTAACCAAAATATGGAATTCAAATGTATGAATTTATCCCCAGAAATAAGATAATGAGTATGGTTCTGGATATTTTGAGTTTGGGAGTGCTAATGGTACCTGGTAGAGAAGGCTACAGGGAATTATAGACATATTGGGTTAATGTATAAATATAGACATAGATTGGGTTAATCTATAAATGTGGAAGTCATCTATGTACAGGGGGTAGTTGCAATCATTGGGATGGATAAGACAGCACAATTAGGGTACAGGAAATCCTATACTTAGGGTTTTATAAGATAAAAGTGTTTTAACATCTACTTTTGATGGGACAGGGAGAAGATCAAGAAAACAGAAGGACCAATAAATGAGAAAGAAACTAGCAAAGAAAAAGAAAATACCTACAAATTGATTTAAGAAGGAATATGTTAGATCTAAACATATACTGAAGGATAGAAAATATTATTGGGAAATACTTTAAAAAACAACATAATTACAGGGATATATTGCACTCTTGTGTGATGAGACTGAATATTTAAACAATAACTACAGATGTCAAATTTCTTCAAACTATAGTGTATGTTAAAATGCAATGCAGATCAAATACCAACAGGAATTTTCTAGAAATTTGATAAAATTATGAGGATAGTTTAACTTGCTAAACATAACACCAGATAAAGGAAAATACTGACAGTTTAAATGCAGTGAAAATGAAAATTTCTTAATAAGAGAAAGCAAAATAGGCAGCCACAGAAAGAGGAATGATGGAGGAGACTAAACCTAAGGACCAGAATTAAACCAAATGACCCAGGAACAGTACGGTTAATTAATTCATTGGTGGTTTTCACCAGAAACAGAGAATTCAATATGTAATTGACATTAGTCCAAGACCAATTTCTCACAAAATTTTAGACCTAGATTTGGTTTTTAAGATTTATACTGTTTTCAGGTATATAGATTTGCTGTCTGGCAGACCAGTGTTCTAATGGTAGTATCAGTTGGGTCACATCTCTAACATATGGGTTGTTGTGAAGACTAAATGAAATAATACATATAAAGTGCTTAGCACAATATGTGGCACATAGCAAGAACTCAATATAGCAGTGGGCATTATTATTACATGGAATAGCCCCTCCAATTTCAGATAAGGAATTTGAAGCTCTGGTAATTGACAAAGATCTAACAGGAGCTGGCAGAACAAGAACTAAAATCCAGAAATTCCCTGAGGTCACCAGGCTATATTTAAATGCTAGTAAGCTTTTGGTCCTGCTTTACTAATACCGTGAACTATGATCCCCCTACTGTGCAGGGGAGATAGATCAGGAGCCCATGTAAAGCATAAAACAGAAGTTCAGCTTTTCTTTGCTGTTTTCCTCTAAGTTCTTTCACGTTACCTGGTTCAGCTATAAGTTAAGTGGGAATGGTACGTTACACATTTAGGGACAATTTTCTAAAACGTTAATTCAGAATCTACATAGTTGTTCTGTTCTTCCCTTCTATGTAGTTGGTATGTGTTGTTTAACAATAAAAAGCAATAAAAGTGGTGTTCTTTTCCGTTATGTTAACATTAAATATTTAGACTACCCACCCAAGTGATATCCGGAACTCAGCAATTTAAAAAATGCATAAAAGGCCCCTAAAAGAACTATTTAGAATCCCTCTAGCTAACAGTCACATACTATGTAATAGAGTTTCAAACAGATATTCCACTAGAGGGCTTTTGCTCTGGTTACAGTCCTTTCGCGGACTTCAGTGTGAGCAGTATGGATGCTTAGTTTAGCATCTGTCTGGTATTCAAAGGAGGGCCACGGAAAGAGGGCAGCAAAGGAGCCACGTCTACTGAATACCTGAAATGCAAGCCACACCTCCCCAAGCCACGCCCCCTCCAGCATCCATCATGCATCAAAAGCGTTGGACACTCTGATGGCAACAGGCTATTAATCACCCAAAGTAACCAAGGCTTTATTTTTTTCTCAAAAATGAGTAAATAAATGCACAATTTCTGTAAAGTCTCATCTTAATAGTTCCATCTATTTACAGTTCACTACACAGTGTATCAGCCTTGATAAAAGAGATGGATCCTCTAATTTTGAGGCAGATACCTACCTAAGGGAAAGTTCCCTACTCTTAAAACAATCTAGTATCAATTCCTTCTGCACAATACCTTAAGAAGGAGGCACGAAGTCACTGGAGGAAAACTTGTACTCCATTTTATGACTTTGTAAGGGAGCTCTGCCTCTATCTTTAGAACACTCTCTGTGTTAAAGAGATCAACTTTTTATTCATCCAACTTTCTGTATAGCTTCTACCTTTGATCTTGGTTTTGCCCTGTGGAATTACACAGACTCACTCTGATCCCTTTAGCACACAACAATATCATGACTTCACTCCACACATATAATCCTTCTTTTGGTTTAAATATCTCTTTTCCTCAGGGGAAAACGTTGGGATTTAAAACTTTATACCGAGGCCGTTATTGTTTCTATTAACAAGCAACACAGTGATATTCACAGAAAAAGTCAAAGTTCAGAAAATATTAAATCTATGTGTCATTCTTTAAAATATTATCTGAATCTATGTTTAAGTAGCTAGATATTTAAATTTAAAGAGTGGGGAGCTATGTTGCAAACTTATTTATGATAAATATCAAAATTGCTTAGTTATAAAGTTAAATCTAAAAAAATAGCTGAAGATGTGTTGACAGCATTAAAAGTGTGAAAAATTATTCTTAAACTAGAATAAGATTTAGAATAGAATATGATTTTAAAATATTTTGGAGTTCTATATACACATATTTAAAAAGAAAAGAATGGGGAAAATAAAAGTAAGCAAAATTCCTCCTCATAACTATGGAGAAAGTTAAAACATACCATTTTGTTCTTATTTCATTAAAGAGGTGATTTTTAAAAAGTGGCAAAGCTCAAACAGTGTACACATATTTCCCAGAATGTTGAAAATTAAAGCAAATAATCTTGGGTTATAGCAATAAATACATGGTACAATTCCCAGTAAAAAAAAAAAAAAAAATTCTCTGATAACTTTAGAAAGAAAAATAAAATTCTAATATATATGGTTTACAAGAAAATCACTTAAAATAAAAGTAGAAACAAATATTAGAGTAACAAAGAAGAACAAAATTTCCAGGAATGAGAGTACTAATTTTAGACAGAAAATCAGACACGTTGTGAACACACACACACACGAGTATCTGAATAAACATAAAATATCCAGTAACAGAGTCACAAAACTTGGGAACGGAATAACTTAACATCAAAGTGTACACAACAAAACTGTGAAAAATACACTGATGATCAAACAGAAACACATCATTAGTAGGAAAATTCAACACATTCTTTCTCAGTTTTTTAATAGACAAAGTAAAAAAAAAATAAAAAATTAAGTTATAGGAATGTAAACAAGATTAATAAACATTGAACCACATACCACCCTAATAGATAATTCACCTCTTTTCATGTGTTCATAGTTCATTAATAAAAACAGATAAGAGAAATAATTATAATTTAATTTACTTCCATAAAAGTACATCCTGTACAGACCAATGATCAAAAAAAGGCAATCAAAGAAAAATAACAAAAATTCCAACAACAGACAAAAATTACTTCTCAATTCTTTTAGGTTTAAAGAGAAAATCAAAACTACAATTGCACAACTGCAGATTGTATTAGAAGTGAAAACAATTAAAATATCTCTTAGAAAAACATGAGATATTAACCAAATATACTCAACTTCACATTTATACATTTAAAAGCTTTTTAAACAGACAAGATCATAAAAGGAATAAAGGAAACTAAACTTTATATTAGAGAATTTTCAAACAATTTATTCAACAGATTCAATGAAAGAAGATGAAAAATTATTTATATTTATACATATACAGAAATCAATTAATTTAAATGTGAAAAAGGTTGAATTCATAAATTAATTAAAAATTGACTTTTCAAAAAAATAAAAATAAAATGGGTAATCTCCACTAGGGAAGCTACTCAAAAATTAAAAGTGTAGATAGGTTTCTAACATTAGAAAGGAAAAGGGAATAGATCTCATCTCTGTCATATATGAAATTATTAGTTCTATTTCTGAGGTCTAATGTCTTTTATAACCTAATATCTCATGTTTCAATTACAGTAGTTTTATAATGTGATTTGATATTTGATAGGGTAAATCCCTGGGCTTCCCTGGTTGCTCAGTGGTAAAGAAGCTGCCTGCCAATGCAGGAGACATGGGTTTGATCCTGGGCCCAGAAGATCCCTTGGAGAAGGAAATGGCAACCCACTCCAGCACTCTTGCCAGAGAAATCCCATGGACAGAAGAGCCTGGCGGGCTATAGTCTATGGGGTCACAAAATGGTCAGACACGACTTAGTGACCAAACAGCAGGGTCACTAATAACTTAAAATATATTGAATATGACCACCCAGATTTTATTTTTAGTAAATTTTAATTTTAAATTATGGAAAACCTCAATATTTATTGAGAGTTTAACTGTGCAATAAATATATAAAATAATTTACATTTGTAAAGTTTTATCTTTCCACACAGGAAATTATTTGAGTGCCAACTTATTTCCACCTTCTTGTATGTTTAACAAAAATGCTTTTTTTTTTCTCTATAACATTCACATATTTCTTGCTACAGTTAACCCTTAAGTATGCTTTATACATTTTGACATCAAAATTTTTCCCATCACAATTTCTGGCTTAATTTTAGTGGTATGTAGGGTTAGACTAACAAATTAAAGATAATAAAGCAACTTTACTAGTGAAACAAATCATATATATATATTTTTGACAAGTATCAGAATTTCAAGTACGGCCATTATTTACTCATCACATGTCTTAAATTCCTATCATAGAAGATAATGAAAACACATAACATGGAGATCTCAATATACCATTGGAAAAGCTTTGATCAGGATTGAACAGTGGGAAGCTTGAGGATAGAGAATAACAAGATCAAGAGATTAGCCTTCGAGGGAAAGATGCTATCTCTATGATCAGAGAAAAATGTAAAGGTATGCCAGGATATCATCGAATTAGAGGGTGAAGGGGGCCTGCAAGTTGATGGACTTCAGAAAATGTGCTTAAAAGTAGTATGTGTAGGAGAGAAATTTTCCCTGTATAGAAGTCATTCACTGATAAACCATTTCCCAGTAAAACTGAACTCTTACAGGAATGGTGTGGGAAAATTAATTTTTCTATTGAAATTAAAAATTATAAGTACTTAAATTTTCTGAAATGTTAAAGGGATTTTAGATATTTTCATGAAAAGGAAGTGAGAAATTATTCTCACTTACAAAATTAAAGAGCAAATAAGATTAATATTTCCAGTAATGTCATACATTTGGAAACCTGCATAAAGTAGTATCCTCAGTTCTAAGACATAGTATTCTCTTCCTTAATGTGTTTCAAAGGACATATTCCCACATAGATATAGTAAAACTTTCTATTTGTGTAATGATTTTCCCAGGCTACTTGCAAAGTTCTATTATCTTTCACCATATTCTGTGAGATAAGTAAGAAAAAGGGGCCATTAACTCCATTTTACAGATGATACCATCAAGACACTCAGTTCCAATGACCCTTAGCATGCTTATGATGAAAAGGCCCAAAATATTCTGAATTCCAGGCATCTTATCAAGAGGATGCTTCTCTTGCTTTAGTTATATGTCTAGCACTATCCTTTATACTAAAATGTTCTCTAATATTTTCAGTGTTAGTATTTAAGGTTTATATTTCATGAAAAAAAATTCAGTACAAAAACATCCTTACACTGTCAAATTCAAACCCCATGCTAATAATGTCTATAAAACTATCTCTTATATATGGCATCGTTTTCATGGAACTCAGCATGGAAAGAAGCTGAAAAATAGCATTATTTGGAAAGAAGGCCATGCCAATTGCATTGCTGTGAATATTAATAACAAGCCTCCTATTTCAATGGAAAATACCTTAGGGTCATCCAAATCTGGAATGATCTCTTTAGTCTTTTAGGAGAACAAATTAAGGGCTGGGGCTTCCCTGTGGCTCAGACGGTAAAGAATTTGCTGGCAATGCAGGAAACCTGGGTCAATCCCTGGGTTGGGAGGATCCCCTAGAGGAAGGCATGGCAGCCCACTCCAGTATTCTTGCCTGGAGAATCTCCACGGACAGAGGAGCCTGGTGGGCTACAGTCCATGGGGTTGCAAAGAGTTGGAGATGACTGAGCAACTAGGCAGCAGCATACTTCTCTTAAGACAGATGGTGTGACAGCTTAAGTATATATGTTTCATATCTCCACTAATATAAACGACATGTATACTATAAACAACATATATATCTTTGTCCTCTACTTCATCCTTTGTTAAGAAAAAAATGATAGACAACCTAACTAACTGAACAAACTTGAGCTACAGTGAGTTTGGGCAGCTAAGCATATTCTACTTCCTATTTGAAGAATTTTTATATTACAGAGGCCATTAGAGTCTTAAGTCAAATTATCAGAAGTTTAAGTATATCTGGGGCAGAGGAAAGGCACTCCCTAAAACACCCAACATACAATCCTATGGGGAACAGAGCTGCCAATGGCCTGTGGAGCAGCATGCCTGTTTTATTGTGACTACTGTGATACATTCCTCACCCACGATTCTGCATCTGTGAGAAAGACACGCTGCAGTGGTAGGAAGCACAAAGAGAATGTGAAAGACTACTATCAGAAATGGATAGAAGGGCAGGCTGAGAGTCTGACTGATAAAACAGCTGCTATTTCAACAAGGACAGGTACCTTCTATTCCACTCTCTGCTCCTCCTCCTGCAGGGGCAATGATCCCACCTCCCCCCAGCCTCCCAGGACCTCCTTGCCCAGGGATGAAGCTAGCACCCCACATGGGGGGTCCTCCCATGATGCCAATGATGGGCCCTCCTCCTCCAGGGATCATGCCAGTGGGACCTGCTCCTAGAATGAGGCTGCCTATGCAAGGCCACATACCAGTGATGCCCATACCAATGGGTCCCCAATGATGAGACCTTCCTTCTGCCTGTCCCATGATGGTGCCCACCCGGCGAGGAATGACCCGACCAGAAAGATAAAGAGATTGGGGAGCCTCTTCATATCAATTTTACATTACTTGTTTTACTTCATCAGAAGATCATGGTGCTGTGACTTGGGTGTTTTCTAAGAGGATAACAAGGAAAACATTTTCCCCCTTCCTATCAAAGCGAGAGTAGTTTTGGAGGGAAGTAATGGGACCAAAAAAAAAAAAAAAAAAGGCAATTTCCGTTTGTATTGTGAAATGTGAAAATAAAATTTTCAGCTCTTTAAAAAACAAGCCTGTGGGAAATCATGTAATCAACACATATATAAAAGCCTGACTTGGTTAAAAAGGAAAACTAAAATGATAAGTATCATTATACAATAGTCAGGTAAGTATAAGTTTGACCTGCAGGGTTATTTCCATTTAATGCATATTAAAAGTTCCTGTGCTGATTCAGTCAGTGAAGGTAGGTTTCTTATTTAACAATGTTAGTGTTGAGAAATAGCAATTTTTATAAACAAATTAGAGATCAGGCCTCAATCAACTTTGGAATACCAAGCTGGAAGATAGTTATTAATCATCTAAAAGGAAAAGCCAAATAATAAACTTTTTAGAGCTACTCTAGACCATGGTGTTACTTAGAACACTTTCTCCCAAAATATTTGTTGTTCAGCAGTTCAGTTGTGTCCAACTCTTTGTGACCCCATGGACTCTAGCACTCCAGGCTTCCCTTTCCCTCACCATCTTCCAGAGCTTGTTCAAACTCATACCCATTGAGTCGGTGATGCCATCCAACAATCTTGTCCTCTGTCGTCCCCTTCTTATCCTGCCTTCAATCTTTCCCAGTATCAGGGTCTTTTCTAATGAGTCAGTCCTTTGTAATAGGTGGCCAAAATACTGGAGGTTCATCTTCAGCATCATTCCTTCCAATGAATATTCTGGACTGATTTCCTTTAGGATTGACTGGTTTGATCTCCTTGCAGTCCAAGGGACTCTCAAGAGTCTCCTCCAACACCACAGTTCAAAAGCTTCAATTCTTTAGTGTTCATTCTTCTTATGGTCCAACTTGCACATCCATAAATGACTACTGGAAAAACCATAGCTTTGACTAGATGGACCTTTGTTGGAAAAGCAATGTCTCTGCTTTTTACTATGTTGTCTAGGTTGGTCATAGCGTTTCTTCCAAGGAGCAAGCATCTTTTAATTTCATGGCTGCAGTCATCATCTGCAGTGATTCTGGAGCCCAATAAAATAAAGTCTGGCACTGTTGCCATTGTTTTCCCATCTATGTTCCATGAAGTGATGGGACCAGAGCCCAAGAAAGAAAATCTGTCACAGCTTCCACTTTTTCCCTTTCTATTTGCCATGAAGTGAGGAGACCAGATGCTATGATCTTAGTTTTTTGAATGCTGAGTTTTTAGCCAGCTTTTTCTCTCTCCTCTTTTGCCTTCATCAAGAGGCTCTTTAGTTCCTCTTCTTTTTCTGCCATAAAGGTGGTGTCATCTGCATGTCTGGGGTTATTGATATTTCTCCTGGCAATCTTGATTCCAGCTTGTGCTTCATCCAGCCTGGCATTTTGCGTGATGTACTCTGAATATAAGTTAAATAAGCAGGGTGACAATATACAGCCTTGACTTGCTGCTTTCCCAATTTGGAACCAGTCTGTTGTTCCATGTCTGGTTCTAACTATTGCTTCAGCATGTACACATACAAATGTACACAATTACATATACAAATTAATATGATTTGTGGGAAGATATTTTTTAGGAAAAATAATGTGCAGAGTACATTTTACTTTAGAAAATACCTTTTCAACATTGTACCTATCTACCTATCTTCCTAAACTCAATTTGATTCATTTGGCTATTTATTTATAGGAAAAATCTTTGAAGTTTTACCAAAAGTTTTATCCAAAACCTTCTAGAGTAATTAGACCTAAAAATGTATACTTCTTCTGATGTAAGTATATTTTCCTATGCTGAAAAGGAAGTTTAATGTATTTGATATACTCAGACCAGTGATTGAGTTTGGATCAGGATATTAATCTTTATTTTTCAAGTTTCTTAGAATAACTGTGGCTTTAAATGTGTTTAATAGCCTTATTACACATGAACTGCAACAAGAATGATTTAAAACTAATAATAAAAGAAGAAGGAAAGTAATAGGATAGTCTTTCCTTTCTTCTTCTTCTTCTTTAAAATAATGGGCCATAAGAGATTTTTCTAGATTGAAGTAGGTTGATTGAATAATCAAATTCCACAGCATAATGGAAATAATAAACCTGCTAAAGCCCAACTTTGCAAAAAAAAAAAAAAAAAAAACCCACTTGTGTTTATTGGAGAGAATTTTGTGGCAATGCTAAATGAGATAGCAAGCATGCAAGAATAATTATTTTTACTTACTGTTCTCATTAAAGAAAAAAAATGAGTTATCATTCTTTTAGTCAGAAATAAAAATTCTTTCCCTATCATTACCATTAACTTGACTTGTTTTATAATTTAAAGAAGAAATCTTTTAAAATTCTTTCTTGAAGTAAAAGAAGGAATAGGCAATTTTAATCAAACAAAAGGGGGCACTTTTTCTTTGATCTAACAATTATCTTAAGCTTTTGACAAAAGTGCTTCAAGTACTCGGATGGGAAGGGCAATGTTTGGGTGCTATGACTATTATGCTTCAATTTAACATTCACTTTCAGACATGAAAAAATCTGACTATAAAGACAAGGGGGGAAAAAAAAAGTTCTGTTTTCTCGCTGTGGGAAGAAAGTGAAAGTTGACTAAAAGTGAGTAATACTTGACGCCCCTGTGCTCATGGACCTTACAAGTTTGTGGTGAGGAAAGCAAAGGGTCTGGCATGTTGGTAACATCTTTTTGAGTTCTCATGACACAGTGACTTCCGTGGCACTATTTTCAAAATATGCAGAGAGACGTCTGCTTCTGGGAAGATGGAATGGACATACTTTCCCCTATTTCTCTCACTAAGTGCAACTAGAAATCCCATAGAGTATACACAAAGTGAACACAAAAGTTTGAAAGGCAAGATGGGGTTTCTCTTCCCTAATGTATGTAGATTTGGAGCTGAAGAACCCAGTAGCACCGAAATACCAACAACAGGTGCAGACCGAAAAAGTGCCAACAGAAGTCTGCCCTCGGGGATGCAGAGGACACAGGTTTGATCCCTGGCCGGGGAACTAAGATCCCATATGCCAAGGAGAAGCTAAGCCAGTGAGTCATGACTAGAGAGTCTGTGTGCTGTAATGAAAGATCCCGCGTACTGCAACTAGGACCTGATCCAGCAAATAGATAAATATTTTCTTTTTAAAAGTCTGCCCTCCAGTGAAAGGACCAGGCAAGCGGCAGCTTAGCAAGACAGGAAATGTGAAGAAAATAATGGTTCTGCTCCAGGCAAAGACTACAGAAAAACCTCTGGCCCCACCTGTTCTGATGCCAGCAAAGGCTGAACCGGGAAGCCAGGAGGCTATCCTGGAGGGACTGCAACAAAGCCAACACCCTCCGCAGAGTGGGGTCAGGCAGGGAGCTGAGGTTTCCATCTCTACCAGTCGGTGAGGAGAGGCCAGCGGGGACCCTGTGAGGAGCTGGTCCTTCCACCCGCACTGGGCAGTCACGAGGTGCGGCTTCCCTTCGGGGGGCTGTCAGAGGAGGACAGGTGGAGAATCAGGATATATACCTTCACCCAGTGGTGGCGAAGCCATGCCTACTGTGGTGTCTTGGGGAACACGTGCGGAAAAGGAACGCCCATCTCCATCTAGCAGGAGAGGAACCTCCCCAACCAGTCAATATATGCCTCGAGGTCACCTCCACCTTGAAGTAATAAGGTACCTTCTCCCTCTCTCTAAGGGTAAACACAGATTCAAAAAAGAGAATTTTCCCTAGTGCAAAAAGGGAGACTTTTCCATTCCCCTCCCTTTGCGTAGAGAATTTACTTTAGAAAACTTTTATTTGTGATTCTTTTCCTGCCCCTTTGAGCAACATGTACATCTTTTTGAAAGCTAAATAAGCCTCTTGCCAGTGTTGAAGAACATAGGAACTTTTTTTCGCAAGGACCTGGCTGCCCTCTCTTTGAAACTAAATCATTAAAGAAGATAACACTTCTATCCCCAGTTTCCACGGAAGGACAGAAGCCTGAATTTCTCAGGATAGTGCAAAGCTACCTCCTGTCCTATAAATATGAGAAGTTTAATTCTCATTTGGATAAAGGCACTTAGGAAACACAGGTTGTCACCCTAGTTATCAGGCCGATTTAGGATGAACACTGTGTGACAGATATTAAGTCCTCTTATGTGAGAATTAGTTATCATTTATCCTGAAAACATGCAGGCTATGGATTGTATCTCCAGGTTATACAAAAGGCTGAGATTTCTTTCTGTTTTTGCAGTCTCAGAAGATTGCCTGTGATACGCATCACAGTCTGGTTTCACTTATTCAGTGACAAAACTGTCCTCTCGTCTCTCTTTGGGGAGAATTTTTTCTGGGTTGGCAGAATATTTTATTTTTGATTATATTTTACTAAGAGTTAAAGTAAAAATGATGATACTAACATACTGATGTTGAAGGGGCTCAGAGCAATCCTCCTCCCAAGTGTCACTTTTGCATATGAATTACATTGACCTGAAGTTCAGGACCAAAGACTCGGGAAAAAGATGTTTTGTTTTTTACCTTTGCCTTAACTGGCTAAAATAATTTAATAGGTGACCTGGTACACGGAGAAAACCATCACAAGAGATTAAAAAAACACAGGCCAGGTGTGGTAAGCTAGGGGGAAGCCGGCAGGGCCTATTTGTTCAGTTCTGTCTGTGTCTACTGTCTCTGAATGGCAAGGCGAGCGTTTGTTTACCAAATATTTGCTCTTCCCATCTCTTTGTGAATTGTCTTCCTTTCTCTTGAAACTGCACACTCCAATCTCTTTTTCCTTAGCTCAGAATGGCATATGAGCCTCAACTGCTTGCCTGTTAGGGAACATCTCATCTGTGGATTTCCCGCACACACATTGTTTTTTTATTACTCTTAGGTCAATTTAACTAACAGACCAGCCAAAAGAACCTAGAAGGGTAGAGGAAAATTTTCCTCCCCTACAATAAATAAGTTAATGTATTATCTATTTATCAGTTCAGGTCAGTCGCTCAGTCGTGTCCAACTCTTTGCGACCCCATGAATTGCAGCACGCCAGGCCTCCCTGTCCATCACCAACTCCCGGAGTTTACTCAAACTCATGTCCATCAAGTCGGTGATGCCACCCAGCCATCTCATCCTCTGTTGCCCCCTTCTCCTCCCGCCCCCAATCCCTCCCAGCGTCTATTTATATCTGATTTATAAAATAAAGTAATATAACAGATAGCACACTAATATATATTAATAACAGGGAAAATACATCTCAAAATTTAAAAACAAATCAGAGACAGAGAGGGATAATATACAATGATAAAAGGGTCAGTTCTTCAAGAAGGTGTAGCAATCTGAAAAGTGCCTACATATGTGTACATGCTCAGCTGTGTCTGACTCTTTGCAACCCTATGGTCTGTAGCCCACCAGGATCCTTTGTCCATGGCATTTTCCAGGCAAGGATACTGGAGTGGGTTGTCATTCCCTTTCCCAGGGGATCCTCCCAACCCAGGGATTGAACCCGAATCTCCTGCATCTCCTGCATTGGCAGGCAGATTCTTCACCACTGAGCCACCTGGGAAGCCCTATAGCAAAGAACAGAACTGCAGAATAGCACCGAGATTATGGATGAGATTATATATCTGAAGCTGATCTCATTGGAGAAATATAGAGCAGAAAGAAGAGTGGGAGAGAGGATGGAATATTAAAGCAGGAGAAGATCTTGATTCATATGTGAGTTCTATCTCTAAATAGCTATCTGACCTTGGACAATTTGCTTAATCTTTCTGAACCTCAGTTTCTGCATTTTTTGTAAAATCTACAGTTACATAGATGACTCACAAGTTTCTTTCCAGTCTAAAATTTTAGATCTCTCTGAGATCATGTAATTTTGTGTGTTCTGGAAATGGATAATTTTGAGAACAAGCACAAATACTTATAATGAGAGTTTTTAAAGTAGATTTTTTTATATTCTCAAAAGAATTTTGGAAATGGTTTATACAGAGATAATAATATAGATGGAGTGGAGGTTAAGAAATCATAGTCAACAAATTTTGAAACAAACCACATTGTAAACATCTTACTCTGAAAATAGCATACCACTTTTGAAATGGTCTTAGCATATACTAAAGAACATCCTGAGCATAAATGCCAAAATTCACAAATGAATAGTAAATTATTTTAAAATGGGAACTATGGTTGAGAGAACTCAGCAGATTGTACTTCCATTCTAAGCCAACATTATCCTGACCTTGAATCATGACAAAATCCAGACAAAATCCAGTCAAATTAGAGCAATCAGGGAAAATACAAGTTCTATTTTACTACATATAGCATTATATATAGTACATATGCACTCACAGATGCATATTATGCCATAATATATATATTATAGTAGATATATATTTTTCAGTATAATATATAGTAGATATATATTTTGCAATATAATAGTATCAGAAAAATACTGCTCTATTAAAACCTTAGAGGGACTTCCCTGCTGGTCCAGTGGTTAAGACTTAGTGCTTTTGCTGCAGGGGGAACAAGTTCAATCCCTGGTTGGGAAATAAGATTCCACATGCCCCATGGCCAAAAAGTTAAATAAATAAATGGGCCAAAATATTTTAAGAAACTTATAAATAATTTCCTTCAACACCTACTTTATACCAGTGAGGAGATTAATAACAGCATTTGAGTGACATAGTGAGCAATATACAAAATGAGGGGATCCTGGTGTTTCACTACATCCATATCAGTTCAGTTCAGTTGCTCAGCCGTGTCCAACTCTTTGTGACCCCATGAACCTCAACACACCAGGCCTCCCTGTCCATTACCAACTCCCGGAGTTTACCCAAACCCATGTCCATTGAGTCGGTGATGCCATCCAACCATCTCATCCTCTGTCATCCCCTTCTCCTCCCACCTTCAATCTTTCCCAGTAACAGGGTCTTTTCAAATGAGTCAGTTCTCTGCATCAGGTGACCAAAGTATTGCAGTTTCAGGTTCAGCATCAGTCCTTCCAATGAACATTCAGGACTGATTTCCTTTAGGATGGACTGGTTGGATCTCCTTGCAGTCTGGGGACTCTCAAGAGTCTCCTCCAACACCACAGTTCAAAAGCATCAATTCTTTGGTGCTCAGCTTTCTTTATAGTCCAGCTCTCACAACCATACATGACTACTGGAAAAACCATGACTTTGACTAGACGGACCTTTGTTGGCAAAGTAACGTCTCTGCTTTTTAATATGCTGTTTAGGTTGGTCATAACTTTCCTTCCAAGGAGTAAGCGTCTTTTAATTTCATGGCTGCAGTCATCATCTGCAGTGATTTTGGAGCCCCCCAAAATAAAGTCTGTCACTGTTTCCATTGTTTCTCTGTGTATTTGCCATGAGGTGATGGGACCAGATGCCATGATCTTAGTTTCCTGAATGTTGAGTTTTAAGCCAATTTTTTCACTCTCCTCTTTCACTTTCATCAAGAGTCTGTCAGGAATATGGTCAAGTCAAGATGTAGCTGCTGCTATGCTGGGCTCAGTCATTTCTGACTTGGCTATATGGATTGGAGCCCATTAGGCTCCTCTATTCATGGGATTTTCCAGGCAAGGATACTGGAATGGGTTCCCATTTCCTCCAGGGAATCTTCCCGACTCAGGGATTGAACCTGCACCTCCTGGCTCTCCTGCACTGCAGGCAGGAGCCCTCAAGATGTAGCTTGGGTGTTAGTTTAGAGTACCTTGAATAAATGGTGCCATGTTCCCTGTATTCAGAATAACTAAACAAAAGAAGCTAGCATTTAAAAATAAAAGTTCTATAAGCTACATGTTAACATGAAAAGTAAGTAACAAGTATTTTCAGAACAACTATCAAACCTAACTTCCTCATGTTTCAACTTGCTAAAAAACAACAAAAAAAAGAATACATAGTTATTATTTCCTTCTATAAACAGGTGGGAAAAGTAAAGCAGAAAAAAAAATAAATGGATGTTTTCAAGTCATTATAGTACATATATTGATTTTCATGGGGCATTAGAACAGATGCACATTTCTTTCTTTGAGAGTACAGTTTCATTAAATCCTAAAAGTACACTGTAGGATATTGACAGATGCCCAATGAGAAATTCTGTCAACAAGCGTTTTCTGACCACTTAACTCTGCAGGGCACTATACTAAACACAATGAGACGTCACAAAAGAAATGCAAGGCATGGCCCTTGGCTTTATGGAAATTAAAAACAAAGACTGTGCATACTTTAGAATTTATGATAATCTGTTGTAGTAGGTGAGCAAAGAAACATTCTTATTTCCTTCACTCAGTCAAGAGATAAATATATTCCTAGCTATTCTCAGCAGTAAGTTACACAATTCCTCTTACTTGTATTATATTCTTGTAACATGTTTTAGTAGTTCTTCCTGGAAATTAAATAAGTGTTAAATGAAGAAAATCTCTTCTCAAATTCAAACAACAGAATTCATTAAGATGGTAGGAGTTAAAAATCCCAGGGTTTGGAAGCAGTCCAACTTGGGGCCAAATGCCATTTTCACCACTTTAACCATGTAGCCTGGGGAACTTAACATCCCCTCCGATCTCAGATCTCATTTTCCTCATTTCTTAAACTAGGCTCATAAAAGGCCAACCTAAGAGCATAATTGTAAAAAGTAAATTATATATAATTACATATTAAAGTGTTTATTATACTACCTAGTACATAATAGTTGCTTAGTAAATTTTAGGCATCATTAATAATAATAATACTATTGTTATTTCTAAAATTTGGCAGAATATAATAAGGAACATTTATATTTAGGTATGGTTTCCACTGTACTGTTGGAATATGACAATAATATGGGATTAAAAAAAACTAAAATGTGCAGAAAGGTTTCCCTAACTATTCTCTCAACACCTTCTTAATATACTATAGCCAGTTTTTCAGAATAAAGAGACTACTTTCAGGTCCCTTGTTTTATCTGCCTAGATGAAATATAGACACATGTATTTATTTCACATCTAGTACAAAGAATATATCATCATGACACTCAATGAAGAAAAATCATAGAATTTGTAGCAATTGATGACTTTCAGCAACACTTTAAATCCCATGAAAGGGCTCACTTCCAACATATCCATCTTGTAACTTATTTATAAAGGCTCCAGGAAACCCGTCCTTTTACTGAAGGACAATTTTACTTTTGGCTGGAAGATAAAGTTCCCCGAAGGCTGCCATTCAAACAACCACTTTACAAACAACCAATAGGAACACCAAGTCTAATACATACATTCATGTAGAACCTAACTGTTTTACAGTTTGCCATTTACTACACTCCATTATTTGTCCTGGAAAATGATACTTCTTCTTCTCAATTTCATGTCAAAATAGTTGTGAAAATAGATTTATATACAGCCCAAGGAAACTAATGAATTTTTTTGGTCTTGTTTTAGAGGCACTCGAGATTACTTAGCTATTTCTAAATTTAAAGTAACATCTGTACAGGTGTTACAGATAGGAATCTGTCGCCTCCTTTAAGCAAGGTAGAGTTTTAGGACCTGGGAACTTAAAGTAGGCAAGTTTTCTCATGCAGATTTCTTTAGTAATGTAATAGGCTGAAATTAACAAATAAATAGACTAAATAATAGGTTAATAATGTAATTTCTGGTAGAATCATGAAGAAAAGGAAGCACCATAATGGGATAAGAATGATGAAATATGCGGGAGGGAGCTGTACATTCCATAGGGTACTTTTGGAAAGTTTCACTGAGGAAATAATGTTTGAGCATAAACGTAAAATGAAATAAAGCAGCCAGTCACAAGAATAAGAAAAGAACATTCCAGACAGAAAGAAGAACAAGCGTCAAAGAACAAGGTTGGTAAACTTGAGAAACTAAAACAATTCATTAAAATGAAACTAATAGAGCAAAAATCTTAATTCTTTTAGGTTAATCAAGGCAATATGAAATTCTTATTGTAGAAAATTTTGAACATACAGAAAAGTATAAAAATAAACATTTTACATAAACTATTTTAAAAGTTTTGGTATTTGGGCATATATCTTTCCAGAATTTTTAGATACTTACATAGAAAAGGGAAAAGCATAAAATACCCTACTGTGTATAATTTTTATTCTACCTTTTTAAAAAACTTAATTGATTAGGAGGACCTAATCTATTCAGTCATTGAAGTAATTCATAGACATAGTTTATACGGGCTGCCTATTATTCCCTCATACAAAAGTAGTTTCTTTTATGTAATCAACTTCCCATGTTGGATTTTTAGGTTGTTCTTATTTTATTTTTCTATTTATTTATTTGCTCCAAAAGAAATTCTGTATTCAGTATTTTTATGAAAATATCTTTGACACAATTTTACATAGTTTCTTGGAAGTTGGAAGTAGGATTCATTTTGATCTTTAACATCAAAATAGTAAAGAGCCTGTCTTGGTCTCATTAGACTCAATACACATTTATTATAAAACAAAATCTTGTAAAGAGACTTTTAAAAATTTATTATTTTGCCTATCTGTCATGTTTAAACATTTGTATACCCACTGGTCTTTTAAAAGAATCCACCAACACAGAAGACCATTCTAATCTGCAGGAGAGTGGTCATTAAAGAAGAAAGGATTCTGTAATTTACAAGATATCACTAGTAAAATAACCTTCCAGAGACTCACAAAAATTATGACTACCAAAAGTCTTTGACTCAGGATTTAGAAAAAAATATTAGTCTCTTTACACTTTAGTAACAAAAAATAATTCTAAATGTAAGACAACATTTTAGCAATGATGGATCTATTGAAATTTGTACTTACAGCTTTATTTTGTGCTACCTTGATCTCCATATGTGTTTCACCAACTCTTTCTGATCCACATGCTTATTGTCTTTCTAACTTATCCTAGAGCTATTTCTGCCCACTGGAGGAACAACATCAATAAACTGCAAGATTTTATTAGGTTTAGCCAACAAATGTTGATTTTTCCTGTTGGGTTTAATTTGTTGGTCTGCTATCATGGTGGTTCTAATATATCATTTAGTGACCTTTCCTTCTCTATATTCTAGAGCCCATGTAATATTAATCCTTTTATGTACTTACATTGGAGGATGAATTATTGATGTGCAATTGTCATTCCTGATAATTATGGTGTTATTGATTAATGTATGAAAACAGACACAGCTAAGCAACCAAGGCAGTACACTAGAAGTTAAAGAATACCAGATCTTATTCCCTTGTCTTCCATTGACTTGGAAGACCAACTTGAATAGGCAACCCAGCCTCCTTCCTAAGAAATATACTCTTATGGTGATGCATCTATGTTATCTGTCAAGTGGGAATGATGCCTTGTATTGATTTTTTCCTTAGATGATGAAGTATGTGTCTAATCAAGCTCATTTTAAAGCACTTCACAAATACAAAGGCTGTAAAAATACTGAGTAAGGCTGCTATGCTCCCTGGAATAAAAATGTTCCTGAAAAATATATTTCTAACTAAGGGTTGTAAGAGAAAAATATCTCACTTCCACCCTAAGAGAGAACTACCTCTGTGACTCTGCCCTTGTTTTTTGCCACGGGTGAGAGCTGAGCAAGAAACGTACAGGTACTAGGATAAATATATCTGAAGATAAATTAGACACCTTATTTTCATATAAACATATTAAAAGACCATTATAGAAAACTGTGTGGGCCTAAAAATCATTGAAAACACCCCCCCGTAAGACTCTTCCTTTAATATTCTGTTCAACTTGGGCTTCTTATGTATGCTTCATTAAAAATATCTTCTAGGAATTTCTTCCCAGTCTGTTGAGATTAACAACTATCCCACCAGAGAACTCTCTCAGAGAGGTTTAGAAATAAATCTGAATTCCATAGCGTGATGGAAGCTGTGAACTATACCACAGAACATCTTTGACAGTCATTGGGGTATTTATTTTTCCTTCTCTCATCTGTACGTTCTCCAACTTGCCAATCACACCAAAGCTTATACAATGTGTATAAGTCATATCCAAGAGGAATTACTTTTTTCCTCTGAAGCCTGGAAGTTTAGGCACACATTGCTTTAACTTTTCAAACAAGGCAGTGAATATTTCATAAGTTAAGAAATTTTAAGAAAATCTCAGGAGGATTGGTCCCAGATCACCTTTATTTGTCTTTTGGGTATATATATATATGGGTTTTGTTTTCATTTTATTATTTAAAATGCTTGTGCTTCTTTAGAATTTGTCTGTATGCATGTACAAAGCATAGCGTGCCCTGATGAGAAAAGGCTTTGTTCAGGTACCAGCCTGTGAGTGTTGTTTCCTGGTCCCCCTAGTCTTGGTACCAGGATTCTGATATTTAATAGACTCTGCCATTGAGAATACACACAATTTCTCCTTTATAATGTCCACCGATGGGCATTATAAATATGTGGCAATCCATGTACACACTGCTATTTTCAAAATGTAAAACCAGCAAGGACCTGTTGTATAGCATATGGAACTCTACTCAATGTTATGGAGGCAGCCTGGATGGAAGTGGGGTTTGGGGGAGAATGGATTCATGTATATGTCTGGTTGAATTCCTTCACTGTTCATGTGAAACTACCACAACAATGTTCATTGGCTATGAAAGTGAAACTGAAAGTCACTCAGTCATGTCCGACTCTTTGGGAACCCATAGACGATACAGTCCATGGAATTCTCCAGGCCAGAATACTGGAGTGGGTAGCCTTTCCCTTCTCCAGGGGGTCTTCCCAACCCAGGGATTGAACCCAGGTCTCCCACATTGCACGCAGATTCTTTACCAGCTCGGCCACAAGGGAAGCCCAAGAATACTGGAGTGGGTAGCCTATCCCTTCTCCAGGGGATCGTCCCAACCCAGGAATCAAACAGGGGTCTCCTGCATTGCAGGTGGATTCTTTACCAACTGAACTATATACCCCAATACAAAATAAAAAGTTTAAAATTTGAAGAAAAAAGACAAATATGTGATAATCAGAATAAAATGAGGCTTTGCTGAGACTAATTTTACCCAAAATACATGATTGTGGTAGGATATACATATACATTCAGACTCTTTTTTTTTTTTTTTTACATTCAGACTCTTAATTCAATTTTCTTTTTCTTCTTTTTTATGTCATATAGAAAGGAAGGTGCTGGAAATAGAAATATTTTTCTTCACATCCTGGAAAGGTTTGGGGATGAATTTCTCCCAGCCCTATATTAGAAGGAATGATAATTTTGCTTGCTAATACTTCGGAATCTGGGTTTACAGGTCATATAAGGTCTGCGAGAAAACAGAAGGCTTGTGAGAAGGAAGGAAGAGATAGAAGGAAGGAGAGAGAAGGAGAACAAAAAAGGGAGGAGAGAGAGAGAAGAGGGTGATGAAAAGAGAAAAGGAGTGGGGAGAGGGGAATGAGAGACTCATTGAAAGAAAAACAAAAATGCTTTTTTCCTCAGATTAAAAAGAAACCATTTGAAGTTGATGGGGTAGGAAAGGATATAAATTGGCCCCAAAGATCCCAGAGGAATTGTTTAAGAAGGAAAAAAGGGAGACTGGTGAGTGAAGTTCAAAGTAGATTGAAAGAGACATTATCTGAAGGTCTAGAAACCACACAGTAGCTCGTCCAGTATGTATCCACCTCCGACCCTGATTAGAGCTTGACTCTCCCTTTTCTGATCCCAAAGCCTTGGACAGTTAACCCTCCCATCTGCACCTGGAACTAACATCTCACAACCTGACTATCCAGCAAAAATGAGGGTTATCTTTGCCACAGAGTCTAGCAGCATATCAGCAATATCATCTGACATGGGCATCATATTTTTAAGACACTGCAGACATTTGTAAGAGCAAGACTGAGCAGGGGGCCTTCACACCCATTGATACTAAATCTGGGATGGACCAGACCTTAAAAAACTCCAGGCAGACCTTAAAAAACTCAGAGCAGATGATGATAAATTCAACGGATAATGAATATGTTAACTGTCCTAAAGAGTGAATGCATGTATGATCATACACACAAAGATGACATATACTATTCAGAGTGGGTCAGATGGCAACTTAAAAATAAATTGTTCCCACTTGGAAACTGGTAAAACAGGCTGAACTGCCTATGGGGAATAATTCTCTTCTTGAAACTTCTCTATATCATCAGCTAAACCTCTCCTCTCTTCCATCTTGCTTCAAACCCTATCCTGCTCTGGGTCAGAATGGTGACTAAATTACAACTTTTCACACTAATTTCAGAGATTTCTTAGCCTCTAAGACACACAATGAAACTATGAGCCATGCTGTATAGGGACACCCAAGATGGACGGGTCATGGAGAGTTCTGACAGAATGTGGTCCACTGGAGAAGGGAATGGCAAACCACTTCAGTATTCTTGCCTTGAGAACGTCATGTACAGTAAGAAAAGGCAAAAAGATAGGACACTGAAAGATGAACTCCCTGGGTCGGTAGGTGCCCAATATGCTACTGGAGATCAATGGAGAAATAACTTCAGAAAGAATGAAAAGACAGAGCCAAAGCAAAAACACCACCCAGTTGTGGATGTGACTGGTGATAGAAGCAAGGTCTGATGTTGTAAAGAGCAATATTGCATAGGAACCTGGAATGTTAGGTCCATGATCCAAGGCAAATTGGACGTGGTCTAACAGGAGATGGCAAGAGTGAACGTCAACATTTTAGGAATCAGCAAACTAAAATGAACTGGAATGGGTGACTTTAACGCAGAACCATTATATCTACTACTGTGGGTGAGAATCCCTTAGAAGAAATGGAGTAGCCATCATAGGCAATAAAAGAGTCTGAAATAGGGTACTTGGATGCAATCTCAAAAACGACAGAATGATCTCTGTTCGTTTTCAAGGCAAACCACTCAATATCATGGTAATCCAAGTCTATGTCCTGACCAGTAATGCTGAAGAAGCTAAGTTGAATGGTTCTATGAAGACCTAAAAGACCTTCTAGAACTAACACCCAAAAAGATGTCCTTTTCATTATAGGGAGCTGGAATGCAAAAGTAGGAAGTAAAGAAGCACCTGAAGTAACAGGCAAATTTGGCCTTGGAGTACAGAATAAAGCAGGTCAAAGGCTAACAAAGTTTTGCCAAGAGAACGCACTGGTCATAACAAACACTCTCTCCCAACAAAACAAGAGAAGACTCTACACATGAACATCCCCAGATGGTCAATACTGAAATCAGATTGATTATGTTCTTTGCAGCCAAAGATGGAGAAGCTCTATACCATCAGCCAAACAAGACCAGGAACTGACTGTGGCTCATATCATAGGGTCCTTATTGCCAAATTCAGACTTAAATTGAAGAAAGTAGGGAAAACCACCAGACCATTCAGGTATGACATAAATCAAATCCTTTATAATTATACAGTGCAAGTGAGAAACAGATTTAAGGGACTAAATCTGATAGAATGCCTGATGAACTATGGATGGAGGTTCACGACATTGTACAGGAGACAGGGATCACGACAATCCCCAAGAAAAAGAAAAGCAAAAAAGCAAAATGGCTGTCTGAGGAGGCCTTACAACTAGCTGTGAAAGAAGAGAAGTGAAAAGCAAAGGAGAAAAGGAAATATATTCCCATTTGAATGTGGAGTTCCAAAGAATAGCAAGGAGAGATAAGAAAGCTTTCCTTAGTGATCAGCGCAAAGAAATAGAGGAAAACAATAGAATGGAAAATACTAGAGATCTCTTCAAGAAAATTAGAGATACCAAGGGAACAGTTCATGCAAAGATGGGCTCAATAAAGGACAGAAATGGTATGGACCTAACATAAGCAGAAGATATTAAGAAGAGGTGGCAAGAATACACAGAAGAACTGTACAAAAAAGATCTTCAGTACCCAGAAAATCACGATGGTGTGATCACTCACCTAGAGCCAGACATCCTGGAATGTAAAGTCAAGTGGGCCTTAGGAAGCATCATTATGAACAAATCTAGTGGATGTGATGGAATTCCAGTTGAGCTATTTCAAATCCTAAAAGATGATTCTGTGAAAGTGCTGTACTCAATATGCCAGCAAATTTGGAAAACTCAGCAGTGGCCACAGGACTGGAAAAGGTCTGTTTTCATTCCAATCCCAAAGAAAGGCAATGCCAAAGAATGCTCAAACTACTGCACAATTGCACTCATCTCACATGGTAATAAAGTAAAGCTCAAAATTCTCCAAGCCAGGCTTCAACAATACTTGAACCATGAAATTCCGGGTGTTCAAGCTCGTTTTAGAAAGGGCAGAGGAACCAGAGATCAAATTGCCAATATCCGCTGGATCATTGAAAAAGCAAGAAAGTTCCAGAAAAACATCTATTTCTGCTTTATTGACTATGCCAAAGACTTTGACTGTGTGGATCACAATAAACTGTGGAAAATCTTCAAGAGATGGGAATACTAGACTACCTGACCTGCCTCTTGAGAAACCTGTATGCAGGTCAGGAAGCAACAGTTAGAACTGGACATGGAATAACAGACTGGTTGCAAATCGGGAAAGGAGTACATCAAGGCTGTATATTGTCACCCTGCTTATTTAACTTATATGCAGAGTACATCATGAGAAATGCTGGACTGAATGAAGCACAAGCTGGAATCAAGATCGCCAAGAGAAATATCAATAACCTCATATATGCAGATGACATTACCCTTATGGCAGAAAGTGAAGGAGAACTAAATAGCCTCTTGTTGAAAGTGAAGGAGAAGAGTTAAAAACTTGGCTTAAAGCTCAACATTCAGAATGCTAAGATCATGGCATCTGGTCCCATATCACTTCATATTAAAAAGCAGAGACATTACTTTGCCAACAAAGGTCCATCTAGTCAAGGCTATGGTTTTTCCAGTAGTCATGCTGGATGTGAGTGTTGGACTATAAAGAAAGCTGAACGCCAAAGAATTGATGCTTTTGAACCGTGGTGTTGGAGAAAACTCTTGAGAGTCCCTTGGACTGCAATGAGATCCAGCCAGCCTATCCTAAAGGAGATCAGTCCTGAGCGTTCATTGGAAGGACTGATATTGAAGCTGAAACTCTAATACTTGGGCCACCTGATGTGAAGAGCTGACTCATTTGAAAAGACCCTGATGCTGGGAAAGTTTGAAGACAGGAAAAGAAGGGGATGACAGAGGATGAGATGGTTGGATGGCATTACCGACTCAATGGACATGAGTTTGAGTAAACTCTGGGAGTTGGTGATGGACAGGAAGGTCTGGCATGCTGCAGTCCATGGGGTCGCAAAGAGTCGGACACGACTGAATGACTGAACTGAACTGAAAACACTCTGATCCACTTTAAGAGCAAAGTCTTATCATAGGTGAACAGGGACATTCGGTCTTGTGAGACAGATTCTTGGAAGTCACAGTGCTTTGCAAATCATCACGACTTCCATGTCCTCACACCAGAATGCAAGCCTGAGAGAAGTATACAGGTTTAGATCCTGGTGGTAGAAACCTCCATTCAACAGATCTGCATCACAGTCCTCTCTTTCGCTGGCTATCTACCCACAAGCTGTGACATAGGTGGATTTATTTCTTGAGTTTCTCTCCTCTAATGACTTCTCTGAAAGCAACTGATGCCTTATCTCAGGGCAGCTTCTCTCTTAGTCTTATGTTCTGTTTTCTCTATAATGTTGTTGATGTCTGGGGTTTCATAAGCCAACTGGGAGTTTAACATTCAAAACTAAATTCCACATTGAATGCTGCCTGAACAGAATTTAGTAATACTCTTGTGGCACCATCAAAAATCCTATGTCACCATTGGAAATCCTAGGTCTGTTTATTTACGGATTTAATGCACCCATCTGAGCATCACATGTAAATATGCAACATGATGCCCTAGAACAGACTGCTTTATCAGTGGCACTTTATTTAACACTCTATTATGTATAACTTGACAACTATGAGATTAGATTCTTCTATGGAAACAGTAAGAATTTCATACAATTTGATGCTCATGTTAATTTAGGAAATGCAAGTAATTTAGGAAATGCAAGTTATACTTGTTCACAATGGTAAATGTGATAAGGGGAGTCTTCTATATTACTTAAAAATGAAAATTAGCATTTAAAATTATCTAAATTGGAAGAGATTTTTAAAGTCTTCTAGGCAAAGATAAATGCAATTTCATTTTTTCCAGCCATGCTTAAATCCTACAAAGAACAGTGACATCACAAGTCAATAAGAAGGCTCACAATATTTCTATTATATTTACAATTATATTTGAGTCATTACATCTATCTTTGGATTTGAATACAATGGGACTTTCCTCTACTGTGTAGAAGATTTGTATCCACAAAATCTCACTATAGCTAACTCTGGAAAAACACATGAAAAGGTGCTCAACATCACTCATTATTAGAGAAATGCAAATCAAAACCACAATGAGGTACCATTACACACCAGTCAGGATGGCTGCTATCCAAAAGTCTACAAGCAATAAATGCTGGAGAGGCTGTGGAGAAAAGGGAACCCTCTTACACTGTTGGTGGGAATGCAAACTAGTACAGCCACTATGGAAAACAGTGTGGAGATTCCTTAAAAAACTGGAAATAGACCTGCCATATGACCCAGCAATCCCACTTCTGGGCATACACACTGAGGAAACCAGATCTGAAAGAGACACGTGCACCCCAATGTTCATCGCAGCACTGTTTATAATAGCCAGGACATGGAAGCAACCTAGATGCCCATCAGCAGATGAATGGATAAGGAAGCTGTGGTACATATACACCATGGAATTTTACTCAGCCGTCAAAAAGAATTCATTTGAACCAGTCCTAATGAGATGGATGAAACTGGAGCCCCTTATACAGAGTGAAGTAAGCCAGAAAGATAAAGAACATTACAGCATACTAACACATATATATGGAATTTAGAAAGATGGTAACGATAACCCTATATGCAAAACAGAAAAAGAGACACCGAAATACAGAACAGACTTTTGAACTCTGTGGGAGAAGGTGAGGGTGGGATGTTTCAAAAGAACAGCATGTATACTATCTATGGTGAAACAGATCACCAGCCCAGGTGGGATGCATGAGACAAGTGCTTGGGCCTGGTGCACTGGGAAGACCCAGAGGAATCAGGTGGAGAGGGAGATGGGAGGGGGGATCGGGATGGGGAATAAGTGTAAATCTATGGCTGATTCATATCAATGTATGACAAAACCCACTGAAATGTTGTGAAGTAATTAGCCTCCAACTAATAAAAAAAATTAAAAAAATAAATAAATAAAATAAAAGCTCATCACCAAAAAAAAAAAAAAAAAATCTGGATGGTCCTTTCCACGTTCCCCAACGGATTCCTTTAGGTTTCAGTTTTTTCAGACTAAGGAATTGCCATTCATTTCTTACCAAGTGAAAAACACGCCTAGAGAAAAAAATAACCTGCCTTAAAATTGAATGACACCATGTTACTGAAGCAAAGAACCAGGCCACTGCCCCGTGATGGTGATTATAGACTGCAACATAGACAATTAATATTTGTTAAAAAGTGGAATATTTGATATATTAAGCTGTCATTAACAGTGGGTTTTATTATGAGAAGACATAGTTTAATGGACAAACTTTGGACCCTAAAAGGTATAAATTAATTTTCTGATTTGGCAAACATTTTGCTAGTGATCAAGGGCAAGACATTTAATTACTTTGTTTCTTCATATGTTGAAATATATACACTCAGATTTTTAAAGTGCAGTATGCATTACATATAAGACAAATCCATTTGTGTGATGATACCAACAAAATCAGAAAACAAAATATCCACCTGTACATCATCTGGGTAGGATCTTACTTTTAGGACTATTTCATCTTCCTGTGCTTGCTCCATTTTCTTAAAATGGATACAGTTATAATATGTACTTCTTTGAGTTGTTAAGAGGAATAACCAGATATGTTTATAAATCACTTAGAAAAGTATCTGATACCTAATAATGCTTAGTGATTACTTGTATGATTATCATGTATTACTTAAAATGCCCTACAAAGGATGACACTTTTTTCTAATATTGAGTATAATTGTTTAGAAAAACCATGGGATTTGATTCCAATTTTACAGTAAAGTAAAAAAGAGAAAGAAAAAATGAGCCATGAAGTCATCCTTGGAATAAGAGTATAAGGAAACAAATGGTTTATTGAGATATATAGAGTTACATATTTTTTAAAGTTATATTTACATAAAAGTCCTTTACAACTGCTTTCCAACTGTACAGCTTTTCTCTGAAGTCTCATATTTTTCTCAGTGACCTCTTAACAAATCTGCCAAATAGTAGAATTAGTTTGAAATGATGTTTTGAAAACTAGAAATAATGTAGGCTCCAGGGGGAACAAAGAAGGGTACAATTTACCTGTCTGTTCTGATTAGAGCTACTAATTGAATGTGAAGGTATATGTGCATAAAAATGCTATGCTCCAATAAGAAGGGAAAAACCCTAAAATACATTTTAAAATACTTGATATAGATTCATAATGGCCAATGAAGTTTTAAAAACCATCTAGTAGAGGCTTTTATTTAAGGTTTGAGTCATTTCTGGAACATTCTTGCTAGCTGGCCATTCAGATTATATTTTCACACCATCATATGAAATTGGAAATTTGCCTGTGTGCTAAGTCGCTTCAGTCATGTCCAGCTCTTTGCGACCCTATGGACTGTAGCCTGCTTGGCTCCTCTATCCAAGGGATTCCCCAGGTAAGAATATTGGAGTGGGTTTCCATGTCCTCCTCCAGGAGATCTTCCTGACCCAGGGATCAAATCTGCATCTCCCACAACTCAACAAAGATTCTTAACCACTGGGCCACTGGGGAAGTACTAACTGGAAATTTACCATTTCCCAAATCACCTTAGGCTAAGGCATGAAGAATGCTGTGGAAGTAGCACAGGTTTGGGGCATAGGACACCCTGGGTTTATATTCTGGCTCAGTCATACACATTGAGTGTCCTCCATAAAAACAGTGGTGCTTAGCCTTAGATTCCCCCCATGTAAAACATGAGTGGTGATCTCCACTTCTGGTAGTTCTCTGTGTTAACACAGTTAAGCCAGATATTTGATTAAACACAACACAGATGTTGCTATGAAGGTATTTCGCAGATGTGGCTAGCATCTGTAGTTAGTTGCTTTTAAGTCAAAGTGAAAGTGAAGTCGCTCAGTCGTGTCCAACACTTTGTGACCCCATGGACTGTAGCCTACCAGGCTCTTCCGTCCATGGAATTTTCCAGGCAAGAGTACTGGAGTGGGTTGTCATTTCCTTCTCCAGGGGATCTTCCCAACCCAGGGATCAAACCTGGGTCTCCCGCATTGCAGGCAGACGCTATAACCTCTGAGCCACCACGGAAGTCCTGGCTTCAAGTAGATTACCTTAAAAATGTGTGTTGATGTTTGAGACCACAGCATCAACTCCTGCTGAGTGGCAAGCCTACTGGCTTATTCTACAAATTTCAGACAGACTCAAGACTACAATAAACTCCCAGAAAAGTTTCCTTTGCTGGAAACTAGTAGGGCTGGGCTGCCCTACTGCTTTTGAACTTGCCTGCCACTAACTAATTCACTCTCTCTCTTTCTGTATCCATGCATACAATTATTTGTATATGTATATATGTATAATATATATACACACACATATATACTTACATACACATATATATGGGGCTTCCCTGGTGGCTCAGATGGTAAAGAATCCATCTTCAATGCAGGAGACCCAGGTTGACCCCTCATTGGGAAGATCCCCTGGAGAAGGGAATGGCAACCCACCCCAGTATTCTAGACTGGAGAATTCCAAGGACAGAGTATCCTGGCAGGCTTATAGTCCATGGGGTCACAGAGAGTTGGATACCACTGAGTGACTATATACATTTATATAAAGGGATTTTAAAATGTGGGCAAAAATAAATTATATCATTTTCTTGTCAATTGTGCTTAAATGCCATTGGGAAGAGTGACCTCATAAGTTTCTATGAAAGCTCATGAGGTTTTCACTGTTTATAATAATATTTGAATTGTTACTGTTCTCTCTCTCTTCTAAGGGATGACAATGTTGGTGTTGTCTTCCTGGAGAACCATGATTGATAGACTGTCTCACAGGAATAGCTCTTCTAAGGATACAAAGGTACTCAATACATCTGACTCCTCGATGGCCCCTTCCCAAACATTATCTGAAAATTATCTCCCTGTAGCCCCCATTCTAGTCAAAGTTCTAATACAATAAAAACAATATCTGATCCTAGCTTGGATCTGGTTCTGTAAATAGTATGATTAAGTCAACTGACAAATTTGATATGGAATGTAGATTAGGTAAAAGTAGTTAAAAGTATCACCCTTAGTAAATGCACTGCATTTATGTAAGAGAATATTCTAATTTTTAGGAAATACACACTGAAGTACATAAAGGGAAATGGGCATGACATATGAAACCTACTCTCAAATGGGTCTGGAAAACTTGTAAAAAGTAGATAATCATAAAGCAAGTATAGAAAATGTTAATGATTGCTGCTGATTCTGGGTAAAGACGACAGAGAAACTCTGTTTTATTCTTATATTTTTCTGTATGTCTAAATAACGTTAAAACAAAAACTTTGAAAATGCAAAAAAAGGAAAATGGCACAGATGGACCCAAACCAAAACCTTGGCCTGATTAGCACCCCTTTCAGGGCACCTGAACTAATTGGTAGCTGACAACATATTTGTGTGTGCTCAGTCATGTCTGACTCTTTGTGACCCCACAGACTGTAGCCCACCAGCTTCCTCTGTCTTATTCTTATTCTCCAGATAAGAATACTGGAGTGGGTTGCCATGTCCTTCTGCAGAGGATCTTCTTGACTCAGGAATTGAACCCATGTCTCTTCTGCATTGGCAGGCAGGTTCTTTACCACTAGCGCCACTCGGGAATCCCCAGTTGACAATACCCTTTGGCTAAGTTTAAAGGTTTGAGCCTGTCGGGCTCACCAACAATCCTGTTCCTCCAACACTGCCTGAGCCAGAGTCACATTTCAAGTGGAAAGAGGGGGTGAGCATACGGGATGACCATAATGGAGGTTGAAGATGAAGAAGCATGTGGTCATTCTTCCATCACTAGCTTATGTTCTCATAGGTGAATGATTTAATATTGGGTTTAAGACTGGATATAGTTTATTTAAAAAATGTCTTTTTTCTTTAACATACTTGCCATTTATGTATCATTTCAAGATACTTCTTAAGTTCTAGCTCTTTAAAACTTTGTCTTGAATGAAACGAGGCACCAAGATTACCCAAAAGGACCGGTTTGATGGAATAACCCCCTGGGGCCATTTACTTTGGGGCACTGTAAAGAGGTTGCCATAAATGCAGTACATCAGTTGAACTGTAACGTGTTTCATGAAGGATGAACTTTACTCAGAGGACTACTACAAAAAGCTTTACAACTTCCAGATGAGCTGTCCTGTTGTTTTCTCTGATGCAACTAACTGGGACCCACCTAGTGGAAAGAGTCAATGACATTAATTTGAGCAAACTCCAAGAGACAGCGGAGGACAGAGGTGCCTGACAGGGTGCAGTCCATGGGGTCGCAAAAGAGTAGGACACGACTTAGCGACTGAACAACAACAAAGGAAGGGCAATGCTATGAAGAGCCGGCTGTTTTCAGAGCTAACCTGGAATCTTCAAGATCTTTCAAAACTCAGCTTCCTAGGAAACATGCATTTGGTTACACACCCTACAATTTCAAGTCCAGTTAACAAAGCTAACAGGGATTTGCCTTATCTCTTGTTTACTTCAGAATTCTGTCTGGATGTCCATCCATCTCATGGGTTCTTACTTCTCTTTTTCTTGATATCTGAGGGCTGTGTCCTCATGAGGCACAGGTAGTCCGGCCGGAAAGATAAAACCCAAATGAGGTTCAGAGCCTTGCTTTATTATGCTGCTTCAGAAACTACAGGAGCTTGGGTAGGAATGTCTGTAACTGGCTGAACGCCTATCCCTGCCCAGTCATCCCTGGTTCCTGTGCCCGGAGTAAGCTATGGCCCTTATTAACACCCACCTCAGACCAGCGTATACATCACTGTTCCACACCCAGGACAGCCACGGACATCTGAGTGTGAAGTACTTACTGTGCCCCCTGTACATCTATATTGGGAAAACCTTTCACCGAAGTACAGAGGAAAAGTCAAAGACTGTGTTACTCGTGGCTTCAGAGTACAGGGAGGCAGTAAAGAATGAATTCTTCTTCCAGAGCTCCAGATGGTGGAAAAAGTCCTATTTGAGGAGAGAAGTCAAGATGACTTCATAACCATACCTTTCTGCTGTAACAAAGCTCCTCCTTGTCTCAGTTTCCACTTCAGAGTTAAGAGGCTTCATAAGTCTCTATTTTTGTTTAATTTTGTTTTTGTTGTTCTTGCAAAAAGGTTTATCCATTAGAATACTAATCATTTCTCCTTTTAAATCTTTCTCATTCTTTTGTCTGGCACTTCCCAGGTGGTTCAGTGGTTAAAAAAAAAAAAAAAAATCTGCCTGCCAATTCAGGAGATGCAAGAGAGATGGTCAGCCCCCGGGCCAGGAAGATCCCCTGGAGGAGGGCATGGAAACCCTTTCTAGAATTCTTGCCTGGAGAATCCCAGGCACAGAGAAGCCTGGCAGGTTACAGTCCATGGGGTTGCAAAGAGTTGGACATGACTGAGCACTCATGCATGCATTCTCTGTCTAATCAATTTTACACAAAGCTGCTTAATTCATCTTCCTTCATTTTACTCCTTTGCTTTAAAAAATAACTAAATAATAATGATAAAAACACAGACCTTCACATACAGAAGACATTTCGAACTTTTATCTGGGCTTTAAACTTCTCTAGAGAGATGAATGGATAAGAAAGCTGTGGTGCATATACACCATGAAATATTACTCAGCCATTAAAAAGAATTCATTTGAGTCAGTACTAATGAGGTGGATGAAACTGGAGCCTATTATACAGAGTGAAGTAAGCCAGAAAGAAAAATACCAATACAGTATACTAACACATATATATGGAATTTAGAAAGATGGTAACGATAACCCTGTATGTGAGACAGCAACAGAGACACAGATGTATTGAACAGTCTTTTGGACTCTGTGGCAGAGGGCGAGGGCAGGATGATTTGGGAGAATGGCATTGAAACATGTAAATTATCATATGTGAAATGAATCGCCAGTCCAGGTTCGATGCATGAGACAGGATGCTCAGGGCTCTTGCACTGGGATGACCCAGAGGGATGGGATGGGGAGGGAGGTGGGAGGGGGGTTCAGGATGGGGAACACATGTACACCCATGGCTGATTCAAGTCAATGTATGGCAAAACCAATACAATGTTGTAAAGTAAAATAAAGAAATAATTTAAACATGTATATTATCTAGGGTGAAACAGATCACCAGCCCAGGTTGGATGCATGAGACAAGTGCTCGGGCCTGGTGCACTGGGAAGACCCAGAGGAATCGGGTGGAGAGGGAGGTGGGAGGGGGGATCGGGATGGGGAATACATGTAAATCCATGGCTGATTCATGTCAATGTATGACAAAAACCACTACAATACTGTAAAGTAATTAGCCTCCAACTAACAAAAATAAATGAAGAAAAAAAAAAACTTCTCTAGAAATTGCTGTAATTTTCCTTCTAATAACTTTCTTCCTGTCCTTTTCCATGACTCTCCACTCCACTCCTGACACACTGCCTCACATGTTCTCTTCCAAACACACCATGTACTCTTCCATCTTGCTATCTTTGCTGATGGCAATTGCGGGCCTGCAGTGTCATTAAACATCCACCTGAGGAAACCCCACGAATCCTCAGGCTCAGTTTCACTGTCTCTCCTTTCATGAACACTTCACGATTACCCCAGGCATACACTTTTCTCCTATTCTGTATCTCAGAGGTAGTTTTCACATGACTATGTGCCCTTTCTTCCCATCATGGGCAAGGGGATCCTAGTTTACTTCCAGGACCTGCAGTCTAGAGCCAGATAATATAAGTCTAATTCTTGACTCCTCCATTTCCTGGCTCACGATCTGAGCAAGTTACTTATTAATCTCTGTGAGCCTCAGCTTTCTCATCTATAAAACAGGTATTTAAAAAAGTACCCACCTTATATAAACAAAAAGTAAATGTGTTGATATTATAAAAAGCACCTGGACTCATGCTTTGCGGCACAGTATCTGCTATGTATCTGCCAATATGAGTATTACTGGCATGTACTCCTCCACACGAGCAAATGCATAGTGTTTTGAATATTGGTACTCTAAAAATATAGGTCAAACAAATATAAAATGAATCAAGGTAGATTTTGAAGATGTGTTCTTGACTTTATACAGAAATTCTTCTAAAGAAGCGACAGATTGGGGTAAATGGATTTTTAAGTGGATGATTTCCAGTTAATGATTTTTGGGGGTGGGTAAAGATAAATAAAAGTTTAAACTGCAAAAAGATCAATCTGTGAAGCTATCTGAGTTAAGGAATGCAAAATCTCATGTTCATAAGATATTCAAAGTCATGCAGGAGAAGTTGATGACATACAACCCTCAAAAAGAGTTTGCATGACATAGCAAAGAAGGTAAACCACCACCTTCCAGCTTAGAAAGCTGTTGCATTTATTGAGCTGGGTGGTCTCATATGAAAGCCAGTGTGCAAGAAACCAGGGGTCCTAGATTTTATCTCTGATCTTATCAGTGAATCCATTTTGAGTATAAAAAGATTTCCTTTGTTGCCTAAAATAAAACCATGGTGATATTTTTTTCCAGGATGTTTTTTTACAGTTTGTAAAATAATACATATCAAATTGACACAAGGGTATAAAGTTAAATCACATTATTATGTTTTTCATCAATTGCCTTTACCAAAAGAATGAAAAATATGAGGTTAGGAATACATAAACACACAGCACACATTTTTTCCCAGCTGTCAAAATAGAATGACAAAGGACTCTTTGGGCATTCTACCTCAGTATTTGGAAAAGTAACACTGATTACTATATTCTTCAGTTATGCATAATCTCCAGGGAACAATAAATTCTGAATTCAGAGTTTGGTGTACAAGTCCTTTCGTTTTTCTCACTTGTCTTTCTGATCTCAACTACTCACTTCCCTCACCCACAGGGCAATGTAGTGGTCACACAGAAGACCTGCAGTCCTCAGAATGTTCCTGCTCTTCCTGGCCCTTCTATCTCCGCACAGGTAAAACTTCTTTTCCCCTTCTGCCATAGTCAACTCTCACACACCTTTCAAATTTCAATTCAGGTATAATGTTTTCTCCTCTCTAGATTTTTTGGAGCAAAGTTGACCATGTCCATCTCTTGACAGTGCCATGATCATACCACTGTTTTCCTCCTACTACAATTACTGATTTACATGGTCTTTTCTTGATTTAACTATGAAGCCCCAGAAGACTGAGTCATGGACCAATTAATCCCTTAATCCCTTGTGTGTAGGACAAAGTAGGTCTTTAATAGATACTGTCAGTGAATTCATGGATAAATTCCTATCATTTTTTCTCAATGGAATTTTAAGTTCCATATGTACATAAATCCCCTACATATTCAAACTATTTTACCTTTACATACACCAGATCTGTCTTATGTCCATTTAGAAAGTCACAAATGTTCATATATATTTTTGAAGATGCTTTGTTTTTTTCATTCTAAATTCTCCCCAAAATTACTTGGGGGTTTTAGGGACAAAGTAACAGCTCTCAAATTTAATATTATGACCTGAAATTTGACAGCAAAGTAGGTTTTCTGAACTTGAGAACTGTCTCTAATCAACAATTCCTCCCGCCAAATAGCTGATAGCCAAAGTGTATTCCCATATGCACCGCCATCTATGGTACTTGAGTTTTTATTTTTTCCTTTTCCCATTCATCCTTTCATGAACCCATTCACCAGTCCATCTATCCACGTAGCCAACAACTGCTATGTAAACATAGTCTACCAGGCACTGCACTCAGGACTGGAGATCCAACGATTAAAAAGGCAGAGGACCTGTCTTTACATAGCACACAGCACGCAGCAGAGAGGCAGGCCCATAAAAAGCGCCACAGCAAAAGATTTCACAACGAGGTAAGTGCTACTGGAGAAGTGTGCCACGTACAGTGGGTGAAATGCAGGAAAAGCAGAGACTGGGAGACTTTTCAAAGAAGAATTTGAAACTATTTCATAAGCCATACCTCTCTGGGTCTGAAGAAACCCTGGTGTCATGCCAAATCATCCTTTCCCCTGATTTCAGCCAAGGACCACGAACCGCATCCTAACTTTTCCACCGTCTCTCTCAGTTGTTCTCAGTGATCGCTGGGGAGCACTTCATTTGCAAACCTGAGAGCCCTTTCCCCTCCCGCCAGCCTGCAGGGTGATGGCAACACGAGAGCTGAGCCTATCAGTGCTCCCATCAAGCTGCTGAAAAAGTTGTAGCCTGTGAGTCATGGCTCTTTTCATGTGCTTCCAGGTCTGTGGGAGGAGAGGCCTTTGGCTGGCAGCACTGGTAATCTAGCACCTATGCTGATCACTTGGGGAAAGAAAGATGCTAACACCACCAGAAGAGCTACAGAATCCTCCTACCTCTCCCAAGAGTGCCTCTCCCCAGTGCCATGGGGAGGCCATGCCTCGAAATAGCGTGAGAGCCAAAACCCACATTTTCAGAGAAAAAAAAAAAAGGAACAAATAAATTAAGCTTCTGCCACCCACCTCCCTTCTGTGCAGCTCAGGAAAACCAAGTGAAATAAACAAGCAAATTAGAGGCTGGTACGTGAGCGTCAGATCACGAATATGTTTTGAAGGCTCTGCCAACCGTTTCTTCCTGAATTGGGTTTGTTCTGGTGGAGAAGATAATAATTAGTGATCATACTACTAATATTGATGCCTAATGTCTATTGAAAACTTACCACGTACCAGACACTAGGCTTACAATTTACATGCATACCTATTTAATGATACAAACAGAAAGTACTATGATAATCTAGACTTTTATCTGAGGGGTCTGGGGCTTGGAAGGGTCAAACCAATTTGCCAAATTTCACAGGTGTTGTAGGTAGCTGAGCAGAGCCTGTGACTAGTAATATCTTAAATCTGTTGCTTTTAAACAATATGTGCGTGTGTGCTAAGTTGCTTCAATTGTGTCTGACTCTTTACAAGCTTATGGACTGCAGCCCACCAGGGTCCTCTGTCCATGGGGATTCTCCAGGCAAGAATATTGGAGTGGGTTGCCATGCCCTCCTCCAGGGATCTTCTTGACCCAGGGGTCAAACCTGTATCTCTTATGTCTCCTGCATTGGCAGGAGGGTTCTTTACCACTAGATTCACCGGGGAAGCCCTTAAACAATACACTTTCCTTAAAATGAAGGAAAATATTAAGGTAGGATTGTCAGAAGCATAGATATTATTCCCTATCATAAAGTACTAAGCAACCTATACATCTGTGTGATGTTTTTGCAATTCAACAGCATAATGTTCTTGACCTAGAGTCGTTCCCCCTTACTTTGTATTTGCAGGAGAGAACAAAAAATACTTAGGACTTCTAAGATAATTAAGCACAGAGGAATAACATTTTCCCAGTTGCTGCTAGCTTGCTTAGGCAGTGTTTTAGTCAAATTACCACTTTTACATACATGCACTTGCGAATACACTTTTTTCCCACTAAGAAATCATTTTGAAATTATTTAGCAAAATTTAGAATTCCCCATGCCTAATGGGGGACAAATACTCTCAATGTCTGTAGTCTGCAGTCTAACGGGCTCCCAAGTGGAGAAAAACACAGCTCTATAAGTAAATAAGAAATTGGGTATTTTTCATTTAACGATTATTACTCTGAGGAACAATGTTCCTCAGAGACAACACAGAATGTGTAAGTAGTGTATGATAGAATAACTTCAAAAAATTAACATACCTGAAGGGAAGGTGATTTAACTAGCTTTTACCATTGTTTTTCTATTTGAATTGGAAATCTAACAAGAACCAGCTCTCTAAGGAGACAGCAGGAGTGGCAAGTGGGCTAATAGACCGAGGAAAAGGCTTCCCTTGGTACTGTGAATGGTAAAGAAAAAAGAAACTCAAACCAGGATGCACTCATTCTGATGCTTTAAGTACCGGAGGGAGTTGGAGAGGAGAGAGGGTCTCCACGAAGCCCCTGAAACCTTTCTCCTCAGGGTGCTCAAGCATCATCAGCATGACCCAGGAGTTCATTAGACAAGAGAATCACAGGCCCTATTTCAGGGCTTTTGAATTAGAAGCTCCATTTTAACCTAATGGGGGCTTCCCTGCCACCTGCAAACTCAGGAAACGCAAGAGATGCAGGTTCAATCCCTGGATTGGGAAGATCTCCTGGAGAAGGAAATGGCAACCTCCTCCAGTATTCTTGCCTGGAGAATCCATGGACAGAGCAGTCTGATGGGCTACAGTCCATGGGGTCACAAAGAGTCAGACACAAATGAGCACCCAAATGATTTCTAAGCACAGTGATGTTTGAGAAGCACCACTCCAAACACGCCAAGAGTCCACTCTAAGCACCTGCCAGAGGCAGCGAGGGCTGGTGCCAGCTCAGAACAACTGCAATCAGGTATAAACTTCCCTGCAACCCTACTTCTCCTCCCCACCCGCCCTGTCATCAAATACCAAAGCCTGCCCTCCAAACCTGCTAGCTGGACCTTGTCTCCCGTAGCTCTCTGTTCTTTCTTCTCTGAGAACATGCTCAGCCTGCTTTCCAGCCTCTATAGTTGCCAAACCTCCCATATCTTTCATGGCTTTCTCCTTCTCACAGGTCAAGTTTCAACTTGAATGTCTCCTTCTAACAACTCTCTTTCACACTTTTCTGAATTTACTTTCTTGATTCAACTTACAAACACTGAAGACACTTTATTTATTGGTAGACTTTCTGCCATTGGAAGGACTGATGCTGAAGCTGAAGCTCCAATACTTAGGCCACCTGATGTGAAGAAATGACTCATTGGAAAAGACCCTGATGCTGGGAAAGGTTGAAGGCAGGAGGAGAAGGGGACGACAGAGGGTGAGATGGTTGGATGGCCTCACTGACTCAGTGGACATGAGTTTGAGCAAACTCTGAAAGACAGTGAAGGACAGGGAAGACTGGCATGCTACAGTCCATGGGGTCACAAAGGGTCAGACATAAGTTAGCAACTTGAACAACAAATACTTTGTGTAAAAAGAAAGAGGACAGCCTTTGACAATTGCCTCTCTCACTTTTTATTCTCTTTCTCCTTTGTGTTCCTACGGCCCCTGCCTCCGAACCTTGACTAACAACAAATCACAAAGTTTACAAAAACAGGTTTCAGAAGAAATGTTCTGGCCATTTTTTGGATGATATTACAACAGTGATACTGAGTAAGTGGCCCAAGGACCAAAAAACCCTCCTGTTATTCCAACAAGAGTTACAGCAACTGAAGATGGGAAGTGTACCTGAGTCAGACCATTCAGATTGGCACCCTCTCCTTTTCTCATCCTGTAGAATCCCAACCCTGCTTCAACCAGGAGAGTCACCTAGTCTTCAGCTGCGACCTGAGCACATCACTTGAGTAAAGCCTTTAACCTCTCTTTGAGTTGCTTAAATTAGCCTCTTTTGACATTTTGTTAGATGCCTTCTCCTATTAGAATTATGGCCCTTTTCATTACTCTTGATCTTTCCAGTTCTCCACCATCATCAGAACTTAGGATAATGCCTCTTACATGGTAGTGGCTCAATACAAATTTGTGGGCTGACTTTTATTTCAAAAGGGATACCAACTTGTTCCAAACTTCCAGTATCACTGGTTTTTGTCTGTCATGTGAGCTGATCACATGTCCTCTTGCTCTTTGACCTCCTTCCTTGGATTTATTTCATACCCACTAGTTATCTTGCTCTTGAATGCAGCCCTAGTAAGTGACGTTCTTCATGATACTATTTGCACTGGTTTAATGGTCTTAATTATCACCTAATACTGTCAGTGGAAAAAGCAGAGTGGCTCTTTTGTAGAGACAAATGAAACTGGGCTAAAATTTACCATACCTGAAGAAGAGAAGCCACAAAATTCTCTGGAGTCTTTCATCCAAGGAGAAAAAGATTGCTTCGTGTATTTGAAACTAAACTCCTAACAGTGAGCACTATTTCACAAGCCCCCAAATACACCAGAATGCAGGGAATTCAGAGAACCCCAACACACAAATTTCTAAGCTACCCATCAGACAGGGCACCTCAGCCTGAATTCTGCCATATCGTGTCTATTTTGCTTTGCTCTCTACTATTTCATCTAATTAATTATTTCTCTACAAGAAGAGGTTGGGGTTGTCATGACTTTGGGCAACCTAGGTCGAGGGAAGGGAGGAAACAGAAATGCCAACACTAGGATTTAATTCCTCGGCAGCGGCTGCACCTCAGGGAGTAGTTCCTGGCACCCCTATTAAGGGGGTAAGCCTGGCAGAAAACTGTGCTCTTCCGACCCGGTAATATTTAGACTAATAAACCTAGACACCGGGGTTAGAGCTAATTTCCTTAGCAAACGTACCAGGCATAGCTATTAACCACCCACGTAGAGAGCAATGGAAAAAAGGTGAAGTCCACTTTCCTTCAGATACGAAACCCCATCTGATGGCAAATAGACCGAGCAGGGCCCAGACCTGAGCTACAGAGAACAGTTAAGAATCCATGATGTCAAATCAGGGGCAGAAAAGACAGGGAGAACTGGATAAATTTGAGAGCTATAATGGAGTCACAGTTAATACTTACTGCAAAAGATGGAATACCTGAACATACCTATAGAATTCATGTTACAATATAACTTCAGTTACCTAAGTATAAAATTGTAAATATAAAATATTATTTCTGGGAGACTCATTTATTTTCAATCATTCCTCTGTTCTACCACTGTACCTTATCAAACCTCTATTGTGTTATTCCAAAGGCCATTTCTGAAAGGGCATTTAAAAGAAGAACTAATTTCTCATTTATGAGGATTTATTTTTCTTCTGGGGATCTGAAAATGCATGACTAATGTTTGGGTTAAAACTGATATCAAAGTATATTTGATACCATAGTCTAATTTTTTCACTGATCCCATAAATAACTTGGAAAATTTCCCCCATTTTCTATTGGGAGAAGACCGCATCATGTTTAATTTGCTATCCGAACTGTAGAACTTGAAGATTTTCTTTCACTTACCTCTTAAAATTGTATTTATATACCAATTATTTCAACCCCCCCCCCCACAAATTCATACACATTTTTATTAGAATGTGATTTCTTTGGGGGCTAGTCTTGCTAAGTCAAACTGGTTCAGGAAGATGAAGTGAAGTTAAATTTATGTTTTACATGAAGCAGTGAGAAGGGCAGCAACAAGCTTACTTCTTCATAAGTGCCCCCCCTTAACAACTCCCAACAAAGACAGGAGCTTCTGTCTTCCAACCAACCTCAGGAGCAAGACTTTCCCCATTACTACTGTGCTCCTTCCTCTGTTTGGGTCATTACAACAGCAGCTTATGCCCTTGGCACTTCCCCACTGTCTTCATGGTAACTTTAACAGACTCTCTGAAACTAATTAAGTTAGGTGCTCACAAGTATTTAGACTAGAAAGAAGATTCCTCCTCTTTCAGTAGTAGAGAAAACCTTTATGGATTTCCTGTCAGAGGGGTACCTTCACCTCTTAAGCCCCAAGTCATGTCGATTCCCAGTCCAGGAGGCTGGTCTTGTCTACTCTGAAGTCCATTTTCTAAGTAAACGAAGTCAAGCCTAATCACCCCAATCTCACCTGACATCAGAACTTCCTTTGCCAGCCTCATCCTCTTTATAAAACCTATTTCCTTTCTCCCTTCTTATCTCCTTAACACTTAAACTCCCAGGTCACAGAATGCACAAGGATGTGTCATTTGTTAAAGTACAATGCCCGTCGTCTCCCATAGCATTAACACAGAAAGGTGAACCATGCAAGTGTATATGATATTGGCAGATTCACCAAAAGCTAACAAAATAAGAAAAAAAAAATAGAAAATTCCAGGCCAGGGTCTTCAAAAATATAAAGGTAAAGTGAATATAATCAAAAGAACTCATTTTGAGAAGTGAGAGATCACCATTATTCTATAACATTATTCATAATGTTCTATCTTTATTTAATATGAAACCACCATTATTTTATCCAGGGAAATAGACAAGAGAGGGGAAAATACAATGGCAACCTGACCCCACTGTGATCAGGTCACTGACTAAAACAAACTTAGAAAAGGTGAAGTGTTGTAGTAGTTTGTGAACCACACACATCTAGTCTCAAGTCCCAGCTCAACTGTTACTGAGTCACGTCAGGCAAGTTACTTAAACTCTGAGTCTCAATCTTGATTTAAGGAAAATAAACATAATAATACTTCCTCACAGAGCTTTTTGAAATTAAAAATATCCAAAGTGCTTACATCATGGTGATGGGTCACGGGGTTATTACTATCTGAAAAATTCTGAAATCTTCACATCAGGAGCCTGCTATTTTTAGATTTTTGAGATGATGGAGATATGGGTTTCTTAAATTTTTACCCCAGTATCCATTTATAGCCTATCTGTTCACTATCCCTTAATGTAAACAGAGCTATAGTCAGTCACAGTGCTATGTCCGTGGTCTCCCAAGAACCACAGACCAGAGATATTTCTTTGTCTTTGCTCATCTTCATCTTTCAGTCTTGCCATTCCCCAGTACCTTCCTTCCTTCTTTGTCTATATCTAGTGCTTCCTGCTTCATGAAGAATTCCCAGATTATACTGCAATTCAGTTAACTCACCTTCCTGTAAATATCTGTTAAACATGTAACCTGTCGGAAAGATACCCTGGAGAAGGAAATGGCAACTCACTCCAGTGTTCTTGCCTGGGAAATCCCATGGACATAGGAACCTGGAAGGTTACAGTCCACAGGGTCAAAAAAGAGCTGGACATAAGTTAGCGACTAAACAACAGCAACAAATCTGTCACTTGCTATACCTGTGTTGAGTCTTTTTCCAGGTATTTTGTGGAGCAGGAAATGGCAGCCCACACCAGTATTCCTGCCTGGAGAATCCCATGGAAAGAGGAGCCTGGTGGGCTATACAGTCCATGGGGTCGCAAAGAGTCAGACACACATGCATTGAGTATATCAAGTAACACCAAAGGGAATCAACATGGATTCAAAAATATGTCTAGCCACTACTATCATCTTGTGTTCCTCCTTCCTCTTTGTTAATAACACTGAGAGTTCAATTAGCAATGCCTACCTCCACTGGTTACTGATGCCACTGTAAGACACCTGTGATGCTTCCAGGTAAGCATCTAGGTATCATATTATCCAGTGGCTATGCAAGCATCTGGGTATCATATTACCCAGTGGTTAACTGCACCCTTCAGCTCCCACACTGGACAATATTCCCAAGGCAGAGTCAAAGACAAAGCTTCCATCCTTTTTCTTATCTTCTATTAAAGGATAAAGGGTTTCTCTGGTGGCACCAGTGGTGAAGAACCTGCCAATGCAGGTAGATGTAAGGGACACAGGTTCCATCCCTGGGGTGGGAAGATCCCCTGGAGGAGGGCCTAGCAACCCCCTCCAGGATTCTTGCCTGGACAATCCCATGGACAGAGGAGCCTCATGGGTTAATGTCCACAGGGTCACAAAGAGTCAGACATGACTGAAGCAACTTACCACACACATTAAAGGATGAAAGCTTTTGCCCAATAACTTATAGGATTGACATCTCATGAATATTAATATCTTACACAGTAATTTCAGCTCTATGTCACTGTTCTTTGTTTCTCCCTAAAATTCTCATATGAGTCAGTGGTGAAAGGAAATGCTATGTTAGGGATTCACTCAAGTTACTCATCACATCATGCCTCACCTCTGATGACTAAGACTGACTGACTGGGTCAGATTTCTCTACTGATTCTCTTTGTTTAAATTGTATCCTCCCAGGAGGCCCCTCAATCCTTCAAAACCACCAACTCTTGCTGCTGCCCTCAAAGAATCTCATATTTTCAGGTATGAATCTGCTGAATGGCTCTGAGTTAGGCATGATCTTAAAACACACTACGTTCATATCATTTATGAAATTAATAATTTACTCCTTCATTTTGTAATTTAACCTTTGTATGTGGTTTTTGTCTCCTCTCTGCATCTAGACTATAAGTCCTGTCAGGACAGTGAAGGGAGTATTAAACACCCTTGGAAGCAAAGCACTATGTCATGACATAGTAGATATTAATACATGCCTTTGTGAATTTTGAAGAAATGTTTAATGGAGTAGTAGAATCTCACAGTTACTTCAAGATGTAGATGAAAGTCAAAGAAAAAAATATTTGAAGATGATGCAGAAAACTGTCATTACCTAATTCAGCATTTATTGAGGAGCTACTAAATATTCAGCACTTCAGCAGGCACTGGGCTGCAATGTACATAAGATACGCCAGCACTATAAGGAACCCTCCGTCTAAAAATAGGAGTTGTTGCTGTTTAATCACTAAGTCATGTCCAACTCTTCTGCGACCCCATGGACTGTAGCCCACCAGACTTCTCTGTCTATGGGATTTCCCAGGCAAGAATACTAGAGTTAGTTGCCATTTCCTTCTCCAATGAAGGAGTTAAATATGTTCCAAAGTATAACACTGCTTTAGTGATTATAACAGATACTAATTTAGGGTAATATGAGAATACAAATATGCAAAGAAGCCCAAGAATGTTAGAAGTTAGAGAAATTTGATTCTTACAAATAAACACTGGGAACTACTGATTAACTCAGATCACCTGATGTATGGTCACCTATGTGTGATTTCTGTTTCAAGTTTAGTTCCAATAAAGACAAACTTCCTTTTCTCTTCTTCCAGGCAGAGGGTTCAGAGTGGAAATAAAACATCAGGAAGCTATTTAGATAACAGAATAAACTCAGGGGTTGGTAATGCTTTGGGGGCAGGTCCTTATGTACCCAGCAGTAACTATGCATGGCGATCTCACCCACATCACAGAGAATGAAAGAACTGGGTCATTGTCCCTGCACAGGTCAAGCAGTGGTGAGTAGTTAGATGCAGTGTCCCAGGTCAGTTCCCAGTTTTACAAAGTGACTCTTCTATCAAACAACCATGACATATGTTTCTCTAAAAGCCACTGATTCTTCTCAGGATAGAATCTGAGTTGACTCAGATTAGATTATTAAAACCCAATGATTACTTTATGTGCAATAACGCTTAATACTTATTTCCTTATTTTCATTAATAACAGTAACAGACAAAATATGAGGTTTGTTATTTTGTGGGTTTCCCAGGTCACCACCTGGGTGGTAAAGAACCCTGCCAAGGCAGGAGATGTGAGAGATGCAGATTTAATCCCTGGGTCAGGAAGATCCTCTGGAGAAGGAGATGGCAACCCACTCCAGTATTATTGCCTGGAAAATCTCATGGACAGAGGAGCCTGGTGGGCTACAGTCCATGGGATCCCAAAGAGTCAGACATGATTGAGCATGTGGGCAAAGGGAAGGGATACATATCTGCCGTAGTCCTTTTTAAGAATTTCATTTCAAAACAAAAACATCTGATCTGACCTGCCACCTCTGAGGAGTAGCTGCCTAAATTTATTATCAGACATGGGGAGACTTACTAGAAAAAGAACATAAAGTTAATGTGGACACAAGGGCACAACTGGGGGAAATGTACAAACAGCCAAAGGACATGACAAATGTCACTTCTTACCAGAAAGAATATTATTTTAAAAATAATAGAGTGTTTAAGTTAAAAATATAGGAATTTTACCCTGATGTTTGAAATATAATTTCAAATTTGAATTTTCAGTTTGATTTCTATAATAAATAAGAGATGGTATTCCCATCTTAAAGAGATGGGGGTACTAGACCACCTTGCTTGTCTGCTGAGAAACCTATATGATGGTCAAGAAACCACAGTTAGAACTGGACATGGAACAGCTGACTGGTTCAAAACTGGGAAAGGAGTATGTCAAGGCTGTATATTGTCACCTTGCTTATTTACCTTCTATGCAGAGTACATTATGTGAAATGCCAGGCTGGATGAATCACAAGCTGGAATCAAGATGCAGGGAGAAATATCAACAATCTTAGATACACAGATGATACCACTCTAAAGGCAGAAAGTAAAGAGGAACTAAAGAGTCTCTTCATGAGGGTGGAAGAGGAGAGTAAAAACGCTAGCTTGAAACTCAATATTCAAAAAACTAAGTTCACGGCATCTGGTCTCCTCACTTCATGGCAAATAGAAGGGTAAAAAGTGGAAGCTATGACATTTTCTTTTCTTAGGCTCCAGAATCACTGTGAACGGTGACTGCAGCCATGAGATTAAAAGATGCTTGCTCCTTGCAAGGAAAGGTATGACAAACCTAGACAGCATATTAAAAAGCAGAGACTTTGTTTTGTCAACAAAGGTCAATATAGTCAAACCTATGGTTTTTCCAGTAGTCATTTACAGATGTGAGAGTTGGATCATAAAGAAGGCTGAGTGACAAAGAACTGATGCTTTTGAACTCTGGTGTTGGAGAAGACTCTTGAGAGTCCTTGGATTGCAAGGAGATCAAACCAGTAAACCCTAAAGGAAATCAATGCTGAATATTCATTGGAAGAACTGATGGTAAAGCTGAAGTTTCAATTCCTTGGCCACATAATGCAGAGAGCTGACTCACTGGAAAAGACCCTAATGCAGAGAAAGATTGAAGGCAAAAGGAGGAGGAGGTGGTGGAGAATGATAAGGTTAGAAAGCATCAATCACTGACTCCATGTACCCAAATCTGAACAAAATCTGGATATAGTGTAGGAAAGAGAAGCCTGGCACGCTGTAGTCCACGGGGTCACAGAGTCGGACAGGACTTAGTGACTGAACAACCACAGCAATAGTAAACGAGAGACTGCATATCTTTTTGTTTTAACCATTGAAAGCCTATATTGACCACTAAATGTTTTCAGTGTAATAAAATGCCATATGTGTGTTATTTGCTCAGTTCATCAAATCATTCATTTATAAATACACTATACACATTAAGGGACTATTAGATACTAGATTGTTTTTTTTTTGTTTTTGTTTTCATGAGTGAATTTACTACAAGAGAAAAGACCAGTGCCCAACCTAGGTTGTATAGTCTGGTGAAGATGGGGAAAAAGATGTGGACAGTTACTTTCTTTAATACCAAGAAAGTAACATCAAAAAGATGCTCTGTTACTAAGTGAATCACATCATGTGAAGCCAGATCTGGGTGACTTTATTTTGATTTGTGACAGACACATTTGTTTCTAGACCTAAACTGTAAGTGCCTTCCTAGCCCATTCAAACCACAGTTACTGGATTTCTGCAGGTAAAAAAAAAAAATGTACATTTGAACCTATAACTGTTTCTAAACAGGAAACAAATGCCTTGTGGAAAAGGCAAGCTGAATTTCTTCTTGATCTTTAAAATCCAAACATTTGGGAGAACATCAATGTCTCACAGTGTTCCATTTTAAGCATGCCCCTGATTAAATTTCAGAGAGCATGTCAGATCCAGAGGCCAGTCACACACTCACCTGGGTGGAATATGATTAGACTTGGCAACTAGAACGGTACTTAATGCAATTACCTTCCGATTAATTAGAGACCATAGTTTGAAACAGTCAAGCTATTTCTAAGATATGAATCTTTTAGTAGTAAATACATCATATTGACGAGAATGAGTTATGGGACACATATCACCAGTGTGAGAGAAGAATAACTCATAGATGAATGACGTACAGAATTTAGGACAAATGAGATCAAACTGTAATTTACCATCCTTTCAGGACAGGTTTTTTTGGAAGGTCTCCAAATCATGTATTTCAGAAGGTTCCAGCTTGATTAAGAATTCTATTTGATGAAAGATCAGATGGAGAAAACACTACCCTTTCTACTGGTAAAGCGTGTTTTCATTCTACTACAAACTCATGCCAGGAAACAAATGTTATTTTTCAAATAAAAATTATTATGTTAGCTTAGATACTGTACTATAATAACTGTACTTCTTTGGTTTATATCAGATCTGATTTGATAATCAGATTTGCATTAGCTATGTCCAGGAGATGCTTGGGAATAGAGTAGGAGACTTTCTATTAGGTACAGATTTGAGAATGTAAAAAGTTGGGATTTGGGGCTAGGAAATTCTCTGATGCCTCTTACAGTGTTTCTCATTTGCCAGCCACCAGCTATAAAAACCTATGTGCAATGCATTCACTTTTGCATACCCATAGCGACATGCATCATTTTCAATTTTTAAAATCTAACTCCTAGTAACTCAAAGAATATATGTACTCATTTGTACCTCAGTTATTGCATATAGATTGTTTTTGTTTTTCTTGTGATTCCATTTATTATAGTTTGTTACTTGCATTGCAGGAGTAGGTAAATTATATAATAGGGAAGAAAAATGTTGAAATCCAAGATTTCAGGTATACTTTACTTAATGCATGAAATGTAGAGAAGAAAAGTGTTCATAGGTATATCTAACATTTTGAAGTGTGTAGGATGTACAGAGGGAAGTTTACTGAGCTTTAGAGCCTAGGTGAATTCCAATAAAGTAGAATCATAAAAAGCATTTAAACTCTTAAAACTTTTCTATCAAAATTAGTTTTCAATCTACTTTGAACTGCTCATGTAAATACCATCACTTTTATTAAATCACATTTTTGAGTCGCATTTCAATACCACCTGTAATATTTCCAGTGCTGGAGGTAGAATTTTTGTTTTCAATTCCAAAGATTTACATCATATTTGTCAGCCCACATTGTTTTTACTAGATATTCTAGAACTCGCTGTTCTTTTTAACCATGCCATAATGGCATTTCAGCAAAATAAAGGCAAAGGGGAGTCTAGAGTGTGATTTCCAGTCTTCAAAACTGACAAAGAATTAAGTGAGTTAGTCCTGATATAATTGATAAGAAAAGGCAAATGTTCATGCCTACATGTCACCACTGTGAGATAAAGACATTCTGAGAAAACAAAGATGATGAATAAGAACTGGTCTGTGCCTTAGAGAACTTACATTCTAGTGAGAGAAACAGGTGTCATAGAAGTATGTTCTAGGAGTCAAGATATACACAACAGGGGATGAAAACTAGTGCGCTCAGCTGTGAGGCCAAATAAGGAAGGAAGTGTGATGCATACGAAGTGTGAGTCTCACAAAGTAAGTCTGATCATGGAGAACTTCTCAGTATATGATAAAGGGTATGGGAAAAACACGTTGATGCTTTCTTTGCTTTTCTTTTTTTAAGGAGGCCAAATACCAGAGAGATTTTTAATTGGTGAACCACCTATGCTTTATTGCTTAGATGCCTCTTCCTCATCTGGCCGACACAAGTCATTTGCATCTTTATTGATTTATTTATCTATTTTTGACCTCACCACATGTGGAATCTTAGTTTCTTGACCAGGGATTGAACCCACACCCCCTGCATTAGAAGCACAGAGTCTTAACCCTGGGCTGCCAGGGAAGTCCCTGCTTTTGCTTTTGTTGTTGTTCAGACTCCATGAACTGCAGTACACCAGGTTTCTCTGTCCTTCACTATCTCTCTGAGTTTGCTCAAACTCATGTCCATCGAGTCAGTGATGTCATCCAGTCATCTCATTTTCTGTATTGCCCTCAATCTTTCCCAGCATCAGGGTCTTCCAAAGTACTGGAGCTTCCAGCTTTGCTTTTAGTAAGAGAATTCCTACTCTTTCTTTGAGGCTCAGCTCTGGTTCATCTCCTTCATGAAGCTTCCCTGAGGTTTCAGGTCCACCATGACTTTCTTCTTCTGAATCTCTGTGGTTCTTCTCATCTACCCAAGTTCCTGCCTGACACTTACAAGTACCGCCTTCTTCCTTTTTTGATAATATTGCATATCTGCTCTGCTTGTCACTGGCATCTTAAATTCCTTGAAGACAAAGCTAACATTTAAGAGTAGAGATTTACAACACTGCATTTAGTTTCAGATGTATAGCAAAGTGATTCAGTTATATATATATATCTGTATAACCTATAATGGAAAATAATCTAAAAACGTATATGTTGTTGCTGTTGTTGTTTTTCAGTCGTTCAGTCAAGTCCGCCTCTTTGCAACCCCATGGACTTTAGCCTGCCAGGCTCCTCTCTTCAGGGGATTCTCCAAGCAAGAATACTGGACTGGGTTGCCATTTCTTTCTCCAGGGGATCTTCCCAACCCAAGGATCGAACCTAGGTCCCCTGCATTGCAGGCCAATTCTTTACCATCTGAGCTACCAGAGAAGCCCATATATATCGTGTGTGTGTATATATATATACACACACACACATATATATATATAAGTTTTCAGATTATTTTCCATTATAGAGTATTACAAGTTACTAAAGGAAGTTGAGGCTGTAAGTCACTAAGCTATCACATTTAGAAACTGGGTAGAGACAGTCTGTAACATATGTGGAAAGGAAAGCAACTGAAATTGAGTCTGCTTCACCAGGCCCAGTGTCCCTGCAAAAAAGACTAGCAAAAATCTCCTACTGATGGTGCTAATAATGGAGTCTGACAATAATTGCCTTTGGCTTCATAATTAGGCTGCATTTTGAATGTGTAAAATGTAGCCTGTGCCTGGAATTCTATCTGCTACCAAGAGTGTGAAAGTGAGGTTACCCTAGAAAAAGTAATTTCCTGGTAAAAAGCACTCTGTCTATAGGAGTTGCCTTAAAATTATGTCTCTCTTATCCTTAGCAAGGAGAGGGAGAACATGTCCAGGTTTTGCTAGAACAGATGAAAAAAAATGATAACTTCAATGATGGGAGTAACATATCTAGGCTTCCCTTGTGGCTCAGATGGTAAAGAATCCACCTGCAATGCAGGAGACCCGGGTTCAATCCCTGGGTTGGGAAGACCTCCTGGAGGAGGACATGGCAAACCATTCCAGCATTCTTACGTGGAGAATCCCATGGACAGAGAAGTCTACAGTGGGCTACAGTCCACGAGGTCACATAGAGTCAGACACGACTGAGTGACTCACACACACACAGAGAAGGGATATGTTACTGAACATAATGATCTGTTTTAATTGAAATGTGGAGAAACCCAAAGAAAGAAATGTTAGCATGTTCTTCAGGCAAGGAGGATAGAGAGGAGATAAGTGAATATGAGAATATGAGGAGGGGAGGAGGAAAAGAGGAGAAAGGAAAAGAAAGAGAAAGTGGAAGGAGAGAGGAAAGGGGGGAAAAGGAAGAGGAAAAGAAGAGAAAAAAGAGGAAGAGAAAGAGATAGAGAATGAGCATTTATCTGTCCAAGGTCTGTGTTCCTAACACCAGAATTGTCATCTGGGGGAAAATGTGGCTCAAAACCGTTCACTTTCTTCTGCTTATCAATAATCCTCCATTCAAGAAAAAATGTGGCCCATGTGGTAGGCAAACCTAAACTCTTTCTTTTTGAGCCAGGTCTTATCACAAATAAGACACCTGTAGATGCATTTGGCTACAAAACTCTTCACGCAAGGAACACATACCTCCAGGCCTGTTTTCCATAGAATACATGTTAGAAAACAAGCCATTTAAATTACTCCATGTAAATGCTCTGTTAGGGGAAAGAAAATCTTATACAGATGAAAAACAAAATATTATTCAAATGATTTTAGTTTGGTCATTCAATAAGTTATAGGTATATGACTTTATATATACAACATTTATGCCAAGAAATATATATGAAGTGTGTACATATATTCATCTTTGTAGAAAAGGGGAAACCAGTTTGTTATTGACATTATCATCAGCAAATATTTGTTCAGAATCAGGGCCTATCATAGCACCCTAGTAATAGGCCCTCTGTAAAATGAAATACTATGGGTTCTACCTCTCAAATCACTTTCAAATTCATGGAAAAGCAAAATACACACACATGTAACAAGAAGGAAATTACATAACATTATAAAAATTTCTTATCCACTAGAGCAAATTTGCACCTATGTATAAAGGCACAGAGACTGGAGTGTTAGTTTAAGAACTGAAAATTAGGATAATAATGTAATGGAAAACTCACTCATGTTTATGTGGAGATCTTGGGAGAAAAACACACCCTGACACACATTAGCTGTGTGAGCTTGGGTAAATTACTAACCTTCCTAAGTCTCAGTTTTTTCATCTTGAATATATATGTAATTTTGTCTATACTGCAGGGTTACTGATATAAACGACTTGCATTGATCCAAACATTCAACTTAGGGTGGTTGTCATTATTATTTCATTGCTGTTGTCACTGCTGGATTCAACAGGAAGAGACATGATATATCTGAGTCTTGGTTAACCTTCCATTCCCACTTCTGCAGAAGGGACTTTGTAAAGATTGTCTCCAGCAGTATCTTCATTTCATGCTAAATCTTATCCTCAGGATGAATAAATCCTTTCTAAGGAAATGACTCCCCCAACACCCAACTCGGGGATTTCCTACCACTCAGTCCAAACCCTCTTGCACACACTTTGTCAAGCTGTTAACCCCTGGCAGGACTCTCCTCAGCTTGCCAGTCCATCACTTCACATCAACTCCACAGTCCATCACTTCATTGCTACTTCCGTCACCACAGTGCCTCCCCAAATTCCTTCTCCTTCACCAAGGACATCCTCTGCCCCTCACTGAGGGCAACAGCGAGCTGCTGATGGAAAATGAGCTGCTCTCCAGTCCTGGCTTGCTGCCAACACCCATGATCCAATCTTAAAAGGCTCTTCTGCCAAAGCCTGGTTTTATTTGCCCTTGGTTGATTCATTTTCCATGTCCCAGGGCTACTTTCTCATCTACACTGTTTTCCTTCATGCCTCAGCTGATGATCTGGATTCTGACTTCTACTGACAAGGCAGGGCCATTCAAAACCAACCGACTACAAAGCACTGACAGGAAATTCAAGAAATTGCCTAGCATTTATCCTTACTAATCGCCTAGTCTGGTTGTAAGATTAATCGTGATAATTAAGCTTTGAAGTATTATTGTACTGTGTAAAATGTAGTTTTAATTCTAAATTTTCATTTCAAAATTCATGATTGTCTCTTTTATAAAACTCATGTAATAAAGAAGAGGTTAAATGCATAATTATATATACCATTTGATGAATGGCAGGGTCCTCTAAAGACAGTCTCTATGAGTGTGTATTAAAGAAGTATTCCAAAATAGAGAATCATGTCAACAGATACGGAGGATCAGTTTGCTATTGTGGGATACAATAGGCCTTCCACATTTGTGGATCCAAGCAGTAGTGGATGGCAGTTCACTGGACTACGCCACTTTATACAAAGGACTTTGTGTATGTTAGTTGCTTAGGCGTGTTTGACTCTTTGTAACCCCATGGACTGTAGCCCGCCAGGCTCCTCTGTCCATGGAATTCTCCAGGCAAGAATACTGGAGTGGGTTGCTGTTTCTTTCTCCACAGTATCTTCCGGACCCAGGGATTGAACCCAGGTCTTCTGAATTGCAGGAAGACTCTTTACCGTCTGAGTCATCAGCAAAGCCCAAAGGACATTTAGCATCTGCGGATGTTTTTATCTGTTGGGAGTAGACAGTGTCCTTATTTTCAATGTGTTTTTTTGATTTTAAAGACTATAATTTGGTATGGAAAATCACTTTGGTGATCTTTGGTTAAAAAGAAAATTATATTTACTTCAATATCAGCAACATGATTACAACATGACCAATAACAGAGTGATAAACGGGATTTTATCTCAAACACTAACCATACTCATAGACCTGTATCATTCTATGAAGGACCTTGTTGCTATAATTAGACCAAGATCTCCTCAAAAAGCCTAAGGAAGAGAAATGCATATATAAATAAATAATAAAGACCACTGCCACCACAATACTTATTGAGTGCTTATAGGTATCAGGTGTTCTGCTAAGTACCTTAACAACTCATTTACTTCTGGGGAAACTGGGTAAAATATTCTGACATTTTGCTGAAAACAAGTGGATTTCTAGACAGAACTGCTACACATATAGATCGCAAATAATAGTAATAATAATTAGAACAATAGTGATAAAATATTTAGAACATTGTGTGCTAAGTCACTTCAGTCGTGTCCAACTCTGTGCAACCCCATGGACTACAGCCCAATAGGCTCCTCTGTCCGTGGGATTCTCCAGGCAAGAATACTGGAGTGGGTTGCCATGCCCTTCTCCAGGGGATCTTCCCAACCTAGGGATCGAAGCCTCGTCTCTTGCATCTCCAGAGTTGGCAGGCGGGTTCTTTATCACTAGCGCCATGTGGGAATATCCTCAATTAGAGCAATAGCATTATTAGCATATTTATAATGTATCAAATAGTCTGCTGAGTGTCTTAGAGCATGATCTCATTTAATCCTCATGATAGCCCATGGAACCCCTACTGATAACTTTATACTTCCTATTGGAAATCAAAGCTCTGAGATAATAAATAACCTGTCCAGGATCATGTAACTGGTAAGTGTCAGAGTTTGGATTCAAACCCAGCTCTTAATTAAAGCCAATGCCAATAACTATGATAGTATATTTACAGCCACAATTTGCTATAATCTGCCTCCTCAAAGCAGAAGAGGGTAGCTTGCTAGCATGGCAGTTTTTCAGGGATTTCTACCCAGAGACATCCACACCCAAGAGCACAGAAAGAGCTTACTTCTTTCTCTCTAGCATTTGAAATCCACAGAAATAAAAATGCAAAGTCTGTGATAACTTGGAAAAGAGAACCATACTTCATTTATAAAGGCAATGAGATATTTAGTAAATGTTTTTCTCTTTTTTTCTTGCTTCTTACTGTCAGACTAAAGCCTCCAGACCCCTAGACCTTGGGTACTATTATATGTCATTGTGTGATTGAAAAAGATCTGTTACTAAATAATGGCAGTATTAAAAACATGAAACACTGAGATGCCCTTGATGTAACAGTGGACAAAAAAAAAAAAAAAAATCAAATACCAAAGGTCCCACTAAAAAGAGAGAGAGAAATTTCCAACTCTTAAAGACACTGAAGTTACGAATTTGATTTGAAGCCCAAGTTTTGATATTTGCTCATTCACTCAGCAGATAAGTTTATTGAGTGAGTATGTGGCTCTGGAAATAATATCCTAGAGGAGAAAGACAAAGACCCTACTAACAAGAATATAACGTCTTGGTGAATCATATCTTCATTTCCTTGAGTAGGCATATTTAGAAAGAAATTCTTGTTTGTTTGTTTGTTTGTTTTTTTACGCCAAGACCGTAAGAGAACGTCTTTGAAAGATAGATAAATCAGTCATACAAAATGTACTGAATTCGGTGTATGACTGGGGAGCTGTATAACAACAGTAATGTTATGTAAAATAATTGGCATGAAAGTGATGCTGTGAGTTAGGGTTTCCTACAGCAGAGGTGTTAATGCACCCAGGCTCATTAAAGGGTTGTGTCAAAGACTGTTGGGTTGCAGCTTCTTTTCACTCGCTTTGTGTCTTATTCAGGCTCCCTTCCCCAGTTATTTTCCATAGCTTTAAAGTGTTCCCTATTATTTTGACCAAATGTGCCCTCTGATGGAAAGGACGTGATACTTTCAGCAGAATTACTTAATTAGGTTTAAGTAAGCAGTCTGGGCCAAGTAGGGTAGGTTTGCTTTCTAGCCATAAAAATGTGCCTGCCATGCATGCTGTGTTCCCAAGGAGTGAAACAGTGATTGATGTGATGATAAAACGATGAAGGGAGGGATAAAGCCTGAGAGATAAAAGTCTCAAAAGGGAAATAAAAGAGGGAAGCAGCTGCCCCCATCTTAACTGAAGCATAAATTTCAGGAACAGGATCTGAGGTTTAATTTCAAGCACATATTGGGGGAGAGAGTGTGTGTGTGTGAGAGAGTGTGTGTGTGTACTCTTGTATGTGATGAAAGCCATGTAAGTTAAGTTATTTTCATCCTTTTATGAAGAGTTCTCATACCATTTTTAAAGCAGGAAAAATTGCAAAGTTAGAGGTTTATGGATTATTACCGAGAGGCGTTCATTTAGTCAGCATTTGAGACTAACAGAATCAATGAAGGGCAGGAACTTAGGCACTTGTGATACAGCAGACTTGAAACCATAAGTTTCTGCACTTAGGGAGCTCAATGGTTTCAGTTTATCTCTTTTCTCTGCACATACTTTCACAGCTTGTTCCCCTACCCTCTATCAGAATTCTTTTCTTATAGATTACATTATACATTACTTTCATATTTTTATCCAAGATAGCCATGCATGCAAAACACTACAGTCCAGCTCCAAACTCTTCTTGGAGTTTGTCCCACCTCTTTTTGCATTCACTCCTGTCCTCCAGTATCCAACTTCCATTCTCCAAGCATAACATTTATTTTTACACCATGGTGACTTTGCCATATTTGCCCCTAGAATGCCTTCATACACATTTCCTATCAATTAAAATTCTCCTCACTTTTCGACTGTGCGGCTGAAGTATCTCTTAAGCCTCGAAGACCTTTTAATATTCCTACCAGTTTTAACAATCCTTCATTTCAGTGTCTAGAGAATTTTGCTTGAAATGCACCATTAAACTTTTTAGTTCATTTTGCCTGGAGTGAGCCGTTTAGTGTCTGCTTTACTTTGTGTGAACTATTTGAGGACAGGGCTGGGAGGATCACTGATTTGTTTCTGGCCACATACTGTTTTACATGTGATTGAGGTTCAAACGGCTTCCAGGCAGCTCAGACTGTAAAGAATCTTCCTGCAATGCAGGAGACCTGGGTTCAATCCCTGGGCTGGGCTGATCCCCTGGAGAAGGGAATGGCTACCCACTCCAGTATTCTTGCCTGGAGAATTCCATGGACAGAGGAGCCTGGTGGGCTCCAGTCCATGGGGTTAAAAAGATTTAGACATGACTGAGTGCCTAACACTTTCACTTGACATTTAAAACATGCTTGGAGAGTAAGTAAACTTGTAGCAAAAAATATTTAACATTCATATGAGGCTTTTCATGATGGAAACAGCTGCCGCCCTGAATTCTTAAAATTTTATTTTCAGAAGAACTCAGAATAAGAATGGTGGCATAGGTAAGAATGTCCACGCTCTCTGCAGAGGGTAAGGACACACTAGTCCTAGTCCTACACAGGTCGGACTTAAATATTTTCCATGAACCACCTTGGAGACTATAAATTCCATTACAGGGGGCACGCTACTATCAGAAGTGCTTTGCAAAATCTGACCTTTTACAGCCTGTCTTTATAGCTTCATATTGCCTTTCTGTACAAGCATTCAGTAACGTAACATTGAGATTAGGTAAACTTTTACTTTAAAAACGCTTTAAGAAAGAATAATTTCTTTTAGGCTAAGGAAAAGTGCAAATTTTTAAGATTTTTTTTTTACAAACTTCCGAGAACAGAATTCACAAGTCTTGACATTCTTTTAACTTTATGGAGAAGCTGACATGCATCACCATTAAAAAAAAAAAAAAAATTCAACTGTCATTCTTACAACAGAGAATGAAAACAAATTTCAAACTAATATAAGTATAAATCCATAATGTAAACAATTTCCGTTCATTTTAAAAGAGTCAACCTTTAACTGGGAAAATATTTGAATTCACTGTCAAATCTTTTATGTCCAGAGGGCCCTTCCAAAGTTTTCATTTTTATATAGAACAGTTGAATTTATTATCTCTGTGTATCCTAATCAACAGGACTCACTTTAAATGACCCTGTAAGAGAAGTTATATTTCTTTATGATTCTTAGATCAAAAGTATTGCTGTACAATTTTTGCTATATATTGATGACTTATTTCAAAAAATATCCTAAATAATAAAAACACTTGTCTCACAAACAGGAAGAGCTCTTTCTTTAATAATTACATTAACACATGATTATTGACTGTAAAAATAGATTTAATTGTATCCCTCCCCTTTGTGTCTTTCTTCTAAGTCTGATGTTTTAACATTCAACCCAGTTTTAATGAAGATATTGAAATAAACATAATTAGGATCAAATTTACTTTGGACTAATCAGCTTAAGAATATGGAAGCCTATCATGAAGTGTTCTCGCTGTCATTTTTTGCTAGATAACAATGCAATGAAGCATGGAACTAGCTGAGGTTTATCCCACAAAGGCATCCTGCTTGTTGATGCCTCTTTTATTTACAGGCTTGCAGAACTCTTCCAAATATGGCTAACCCAATTTGCCACAAAACAGGACAAATAGTGACCCACTAACCCAGTTCATCAAATAAGGATTTGTGCCATGAGTTTGGTGATCTATACTATTTCTAACAAATGCAAAAGCCATGACTAATTTGAATCTCAGGCTCTCAGGATCATCTTATAGACAAATAAGTTACTATGAGATTGAGAAGACATATGTATTAAACTTTAGAAAATCAATTATTTTCAAGCAGTATCAAAGTTCTTATATCCAGATAATGATCTTAGCCTATAATTTATTAACTGAGTTCCATTTGCTTTATTTTCAGAAAACAAACCAAAAAAAGCTGTATTTTTAAAAAACAAACAAACAAAAACCACCAACTTAAAGAGCTCAAGTTTTCTAAATGATTAAATTTTACATATATTTTCTGTTTCGATAATTGAACTTAAAGGAAATATTGATTTGGGATTCATAAAATTTTGATGTAAGAACTCTGATAGTCTTAAAATCAGAAGATAGGAATAATGTAGTTGCCCCAAGTAATTGTTACTAACAAATTTTAATTATATTATAGAGGAAGAAGAGAGTTAAAGAGAAAGATAAGATCTGATAATTGAAAAGAGGTTCCAGAATGAAACAGACAAAAAGTCGCAGAGAGTGCTTGAATATGTGTTACCTTTTAAATTCCAGAAGCCACAATGGACTAGGTCATTATGCTACCATATCAAATAATACTTAGATGAACAGAATTTAGCATGATAAATACTTTCAAAAAATAAAAGGCAAAATAATGGTATACCTTCTAAATTGGAATAACTTTGAAGCATATATGTAAGATCATATGCTATGAACTGCAACACTTTCCCTACTTAACCTTCAAAGAGTACAACTGCTTATTCCATTATAGTTCAGAGTAGTTCCCTAAAGAGGAAACTGCCTTAGCTTGCAATTTGGGGCTATTGCATTAAACTATCATCCACAGTATCTTGTGTCTGCTTTACGTGTATCTTAAAATAACTCCTCCCCTCCTCTTGAGAAAAAGGAACTCAATCATTACTATATCCATTCTCCTGAATTCAAGGGAGCACCATTCTTCAACAACCTGTTGAGAGGACTTAGAAAGCAAACAGAGAAGTTATACATTATTCAATACACCTTGGCAGCTCTCTAAAGCCCTTAGAAGTGCCTAAACAAATGATAAATGATCAGATGACTCCCTCAAATCTTACCTGGTTTACTCTTTTTAAAAATCCAACCCTTGCTGTCTACCATGCAAAGCTCTTGACCACTGGGTGAAATCCAAACTGGGTAGTAGATCATGATAATTCCAACACATCATGGGCAGCAGCATCTCTCAGAATCCCACATGTCATCTCCTTGAAACAAACCTGCAACAAACAAGGCATTTTTTTTTCATTCTAACTGAAAGATAGGAAACCATGTCCTTGGTCCAGGAGGCATCACTACTTGATCAATAAGGGAATCATAAAGGAGTGCATGAGGAGCAATAAATGCCTCTCAAGATGCTGATAAACATTAAAGCCAATAGGCTGACATTTATGTGCTACAGAAGGTGTTTTGGCAGAGTGCATGTTCCTCTTCATGTTATTAATAGATCTATTTAAGCTGTCAGTGTAAATAAATATTATTGATATTAAAACTCACACACTTTATAGTGCATACCCCTTCTTCTTCATGTAGGTGACCACTTGGAGTACTCAAAAGCATTTTTATGACTCTATTCATAATATTCTCAGGGTAACTGGTAATGAGGTTCAACAGAAAAAAACCCATCAGCAGCTAGAAGAAAATCCACATAATGACCTAGATCAAGGACAGTTACATCTGTGAGTTCTGACATTCCACTTCAATATTCCCAACTTAGAAATTAAAACATGTCTGTATGATAGCATATGAGGAACACCTCTGATGAACATATATAAGGGGCTTCAAATTCAGCAGCCTCCATGATCCAAATCAAGATACAGACCACACCAGACAGTCACCAACACAAACGTGCGGTAGCCAGAGTCTGTATACAAAGGAAAGACCGGAAACCAGGAAAATAATTAGATAACTAATATCGGGGCAATCTACCACACATTTAATGCTTAGACTATTTATACTCATATGAGTAAATATGGTATTTAATTTTCATAAGCATGTTTAGCTTCCATTCAAGGAGATAAAACTCCATGTGTAATCAACACCTCCTGATTGTACGCTTGCACGGATACCTGCCACACAAATAACTGTTCAATAGAAATTCAGAAGGATTCTAATGGATAGATTCCTTTAGTGGTCTTCCCAGGGTAGGCTTTAAGAATGACTAGATATTTTTTTTAGCTACCACAACCTTATTTAGCTATGCATATACAAAAAAACATTTATTATTATTATTTTTTCTAAGTGGTGCAGCAGAAATGGTTGAGAGGTTGTTCTAAGCCAGTAAGGGGCCTCATGTGAATGGTTATGTGTGGCAGATTCATGAACACAGGTGCAAAGGCTGGCTTTAACAAGCCACGGAATGATATATCCTCATGGATTTGTGAATAGAACTTCAACTACTATTCCCAGAAGTCCATGTGGAAACTTCACTAGAAGACACAGAGTGAGATACCCTATATTCGTGCCATTTAAGCAAGAATGGTAATATAGCAAGGGGCTGAAGTCAAATGCATACATCAGAATAAAATGCAACACTTCAAAGTAAGCCCTTAAAAATCAAGACATGTGTACCTGGACACTAAGTGACCACTGTGCAATTCAAAATTCAAGTGTTGTGTTGATGCTATTCATGTCAAACATAAATACCCATATACCCAGATACACACACATACGCATAACAGTTGAAATTGCCAAAGCTATTGATCCAAGTTCTGGTATTCATGAAGCTAAAATTTTAGTTAACTTCTGGACACAAATGTTCCTATTCATTCTCTAAATTATTTTACTTTTCTTCTTAGAGGATACTCTAAGAGTTATCAAATCAAGTCTTTTATAAAACAGATCCATTTCCATGAGTAGTAATCCTTTCCTGTCTCTTGGGGGACAAGCAGGGTATTAGAAGAAGTCATATACAGGTAGGCTAAATGTCAGGCAAGTGGAAATTAAACATAATCTTCAAGCTACCAAACTGACTTTGAAGTGAGGGATCTTTGAAAGCTAGTTGGTTTGGAAGGACCCACCTGTGACCTAATGTGATTCCTAAAACTTCAGTTCTACCACTTACTATATAAGAGTGAAACTAAGTAAACCAGCATACCTATTTGCTTTCTAAAATGGCTTTATTTCACCACACATAAATGATGTTATTGATCTCTTCTTTGAATGGATAGGTTTTCTGTGTATATTTTAAGTAATGAATGAAAAGATTTTCTACTGACCATTGAACTCTAATTCATTCATTAACCCACTTATTCATTCCACAGATTTTAACTGAGCACTTCAATTGTGCCACCTAAGGGGTTAGGTACCCAAATACACAATGAAAACACACTTATTCTTCCCATTAAAAATGTACTATTTATTCTATTCTGATTTGCTGACATATACTGGTACCCAGAAAAGGCAGCAACATTAGACTACATTAAAATAATTGGTTTTATTTTATATCCCAGCCACCATATGATCAGACAAAGGGGTTATTAAGTTTGCCAGTGAGCAAACCATTATAGACCAAGGGCTACAGCACAAAACGACTGACTTATCCAGTCAACTTGTATTCAGATTGTACCGGATGTGATGGTTCTGTGTCTCTTTCAAGCCCACTAACTGAGTGAGTCATGATGATTCAAAAAATCCAACCAACTAGGTTCTGACAGTACATTGACATTTCTGGCATCCAACACAAGTCAGTGCCTCCCACATGTATGTATTAGGCTTCGCAGTACAATCTTATGTGGCCTATGTCACAAGTCAACAGATTTTGGTGCAGGTACTGTTATACAACAAATTGCTTTACATAGTTTCTGTATTATTTTTCCATTTATTTTTCTCAAAGAGGATATATAACATTAAATGCATGTATTTTCCTTAAAGAGAAGTTCACGAGATGATCAAAGGAAACACTAATTCCACAACATTGGTTTGAATTTTAAAGACCAATTTTTAGAGAGAAAAAAAAAACAACAACTTTTCACTTCCCTCCCTTCAGATATGATACTGAATAGGAATATGGAAACAAAAGACACAGATTATACTTCTAAAAATACTCTTTAGAAGTTAAGGAAAACAATAAAGACATTTTTTCTTAATAAAATCAATATGGCTTCCAAATGGTTCCATTTTCTTCTATCTTCTTTTATTTTTTGGATCTCTGCTTATACTGAAACTAGTCTGAAAACAAGCCTTTTAAAAATAAATGTTATTCTTATTTTTGAGAGATTTGTATTCTTTAAAAATAATTTTGAATGAGAACATTATATCATATGTAATTTATACCTCAATAATATTGACTTACAATTTTTGATCATGTTCAAAGAGGTTCTAGATAGGGGCATGAGGTACAGAACCTATTGATAAAATACTATTGTATGTGAATCTAAAATAAAACAAGTCTGCAATAAATTTTTTATAAAGTAGAAGAAATTCAACCTTCACAGACCCTACTTTCTTGTTTCTTGGTCTGGCCTTAAGTGATCTGTAATTGAATTTTGTCTTCTTTGTCTTTCTTTATGTATACTACGACTGTCCTTTTAGTTTATCTTACTGCTTGGAAGAAAGCTTTCCCAAGGATCCCTCTAGCACTGAGGCACATATTTCATAAGACATTGATTTGTACTTGTTGATATGACGCTTTTTATACTTTATCTCAGGGATGCACTTCATGATCCCCACGGGCACGCTGCAAAGCCCTCTGGTTGCCAACAAAACCGTAGGAAGGCTCAGCATTCTATGAGCTCAGTGCATTTGTTATATGACTGGTGCATTTTGCAGGCCTTGCATCTAAGTTACTCATTTTCCTGCATAAACCTCAAGAATGCAAACATCCAGAATGGAGGAATAGGAAGGTTATCAGTGATTAAAGTTATGAAGCTTTTGGCCTTACATATTTCAAATCTGTACCCTTTGATCAGTGATATTGGAAAAGGAAAGATGCCACTATGTTTTAAGTAACAGATTTATTGCTTCTAGCTTCTTTTCTTTTTCTTCGTTTAGTCAAATGTAAACATTATAGATTATTTCCCAGCAGGCAGGGGTGGGTGATTAACAAAAATCACTGTTAACTGCTATCTGCTTTATATATAGTTTCTCATTTAATTGTCTCAAAAGCCATGTGAAGTAAGTATTACAATAATGTCCTATTTATGGTGGTGAAAATAAAGATAAGGGATTTTAAATGATTGCCCCAGGGCATTGAGCTTTTGAAAAAGAGAGGTGGGTGTGCAGTTAATTGATAGTGTGGTATTGCCAGTTTTAAATTCTTATAAACTGAATTTGAGAGATTTGCTCAATCTACTGATGAAAATCTGAGTTTCTGGGAAATGAGGTGACATCTCAGAGATCATAAGATCATAGCAGGTCTGGATGAACACCCAAACTCATGATGTCCCTGTCTTTCTAATACACCACTCTCTTAGCCAGCTTTCTACACATGGTGTCTAAACAACTTTATAGATCTCCAATTCACTTGTTTTTAAAGAACCATGTTTGGGGGTAGGTTTTATTTTAGAAAGAAGATGCCAAAGCCAACAAACAAAATAACAGGATTTCTGAGTACTCAGTTTTAAAGAAGCTTAATTTTCTGAAAGCAACAAATGATATTGTTCTCTCTCTCTCGAGCCAATTTGTTTCCCAGTGAAAAAAAAAAATATAGACACCAGGAGAAGAGTGTGTTGACGGATTGTGACAAAGTGTGTGATTAGACTGAACTATAAGTAGCAGAGTGGTGTTTTGCTGATGCCCATTTGGTATGTTTAGTTCCGTTATTAGTAATTGCATGCTTAAAATAATATTCTAAGATATCCAGTTAATGTTTTTATTTCAGAAGCCCAGCAGGCAGCCTCTTAAGTGACATAAAACAAAATCTAGGGTAATTCAATCTACATCTGAGAAACCAGTGCCTGATACTCAAATACAAACAATTCTTCGTGTCTGCTCAAAGACACCTAATTCTGAATTGATTATGACCTAGAAAATACCAATTAATATAGTCCACACTCTTCCTTGATTTTTTTTTAAAGGAGGGATTCTATTACACTCCCAAATTCTTCACAAATGAAACATGTCTCCAGTCTTTTTCATTCCTTTCCTGTTCCCACTTTTCTCCATTCCCTCCTTCCCCTCTTCTCCTCTTCCGTTCCTTCACTATCTTCTCTTCCTTTTTTTCTTCCATACTTCCTTCAATCCTCCCTTTGTTTCCTCCCTCTTTGTCTTTTCAGCTCAACAGAATTTTAAGAATCCATTAAGTTATATGTAATGTGCCAGGCTCTGAGGATAAGACAAGGACAGATTCAGTTCAAGAGGGAGGGGACATGTGTATACCTATGGCTGATTCATGTGATGTATGGCACTGGTCAATACAATACTGTGAAGCAATTTTCCTTCAATCAAAAGTAAATAAGATTGGAAAAATAAGTAAATTAATTTAAGTTAAAAAAAAAAAGAAAGCATAAAAAAAATAAAAGATTCAGGTACTGCCCAGGTATTGCCCATAGTCCACTAGGATGGACAGAGAACTAAGCTGATGCATTATGGAAGAGGGGCAGGGGTCGAGCCTGTATTAACTCTTCCAGAATATGTCAGCCTAGAGTAGAAAAACAGTGCATATCTTGACTCTAGTTGGCGTGGTCTGGTCAAGTGAGAACTTACAAACAAAACTGAATCATCACCCGAAAGTTCCCAAATACCTCACATTCTGAGTTTTCTGTAATTTCCTGGTGGCTCAGATGGTAAAGAGTCTGCCTGCAGTGTGAGAGATCCTAGTTTGATTCATGGGTCAGGAAGATCCCCTGGAGAAGGAAATGGCAACACACTCCAGTATTCTTGCCTGGAGAATCTCATGGACAGAGGAACCTGGCAGGCTATAGTCCCTGGTGTCACAAAGAGTCAGACAAGACTGAGCAACTAACGCATTGAGGTTTCTGTGGCTTAGGGAGGGATCCTATGGATACTCAGGACTCACAGTCAAATGTCTCAGGGTCAGTCACCTGACTCAAAGATGAACACAGCTTGGCTGACTACAACCAGAAGCCAAATGGACAGTCAATGGTGAAGTGAAGAAAGCAAGCTTAACCTAAGAGCATTATAAACATATTAAACACCACTTTTCCAGAGAGAATACTCTTTTAACAGGTTTTGGTCACTTGTCACCAGTTTAAGATACTGCTTTACAACTGTTGAAGAGTCACTGCCCATTGCTGTGTACATGTTGGTCCCATTTCCCCACCTACTGGCAAAATACATGGTAGGTAAAGACTTCTCAAGAAATCTTTCTAGTGGAGGAAAAAAGTCCTTTGTATTAGCTTGTCAAAACCATCAAAAACTGCATTTCATACTGTAGATTCTTGGGCACCACTCCAGAATGAAACTCCATTTTTGGAGTGAAATTGGAAATTCTGCAAATGACAGTTCCTTAGATTGCACAAAGATACATTAGTGTTTAAGAATCACTATTCTAGAACAAAGCCTGTTTTTGACATTTCTAAGTATGGTCCCACAAGTTTTAATTTATAACATCTATTTCTCTTTTACTTTCAAATAAATATATCTATTTTGGAAAAAATATTCTTCCTTGAATCAAATAAATTGAGAAATTTCCTTTAAAGGTCCACCCTTTTTCTTCAAATATTTAAAAAATGTATTTTAATGTTCAATATGTATGCAATCTTCATCACTCTTCTTATTTAATATAACTTTAATTTTTGGTAACTAAAAAGACTTCCTAAGGATAGAAAGAAACCATTATCGGCATTTGAAATCATTGTGGATAGTAGAGATTAGTCATAATAAGAAAGAAGGAATCAAGTTCTCTTTGGTATAAGGCAGCACTGTACCTACAATGGAAAATAAGAAATGAAGGGAAGATAGTTATCTCATGACAACTTCCCTTTCAAGGAGGAGAAGTTTATGTCTCTCTACATGACCACCCTCAATAACAGTCCACAGATGGCAGGAGTCTGACAGCAATTACTGATGGGATCACATTCACTTCCTGATGGGATGCACTCAGCATTTTTGAGATGCCATAGCTCCTTTCAGCGGAGTGATAGTGGTGGTTGTAGGGTATTTCAGGAGTCAGAGAGCATTTGAGAAAGAAGGGTTAAGAGAAGAACACATAATTGGCAGGTAACCACTGTGAATTAATGTGTTGTGGTGGATGTTTTACACACGTGTTCATTTAATCACTACAGCAAACCTAGGAGACAGATGTGATTATTCCTACTTGGTGACCGAGAAAACCTAGAATCACTGAGGATAAACAGCTTGCCTCGGGTCAAAAAGCCAAGAGGGAGAAGCAGAATTTAAACTTCTGACTTCTTAGTTGCATAGGCCATGTTTTTTTCTAATAGAATATATTACAAATTGTCCTATCAATTTGTTTTTACAATCAATTCAAGAATAAACCCAGGTAGACCATTTCTCTCTTTTATTAGTATTTCTAGACTTTTCCCTTTCTGAACACTTTCCCCAACCAATTTTCCCCAACATCAGGTATACACAGATAAAATACGAGAGAGATAATGCCATGTTTGTTTGTTTGTTTTTGGCTGCCCAGGAACCAATACATTCCTCTTCCAATTAGGTCCCTGATTTTTGTTAGGAAAGTAGGAAAGAGCTTGAATGTTGCATTATTATTGCATTCTGCATTATTAACATAAGGATAATCTTGAAGGGAAAGGAAAGCTTTCTTTCTATTGCTGCTGGGGAATGAGGGGAGCACAGATGTGACATAAACTTGGATGCTTAAGGAAATGATACATAAATAAATATATGACATATATACACATATTATATATATAGCTACAAATATATTATATATATGTGTGTGTGTGTGTGTATATATATATACATATGGCTCAGTGGTAAAGAATCTGTCTGCCAATGCAGGAGACACAGGAGATGAGGGCTGGATCCCTGGGTCAGGAAGATCCCTTGGAGAAGGAAATAGCAACTCACTCTAGCATTCTTGCCTGGAAAGTCTCATCAACAGAGGATCCTGGCAGGCTACAGTCCATGGGGTGACAAAGAATTAGACATGACTAAGCAATTGTACACACACATGTTTATATATATACATATAAAACAGTGTGTATAAATAATATATATGGTGAAGTCGCTCAGTCGTGTCCGACTCTTTGTGACCCCATGGACTGTAGCCCTACCAGGTTCTTCCGTCCTTGGGATTTTCCAGGCAAGAATACCAGAGGGGGCTGCCATTTCCTTCTCCAGGAGATCTTCCCAACCCAGGGATTAAACCTGGGTCTCCCACATCATAGGCAGACGCTTTACCATTTGAGCCACCAGGGAAGCCCCAAATAACATATATATTATATATATAGTGTGTATAAATAATATATATATTTATATAATATATATAAAAACAGTGACTAAAAGAGTACGTTTTCCTGCAATGTGACGCTGTTTATTTTTTCAGCTCCTGGCTTCCCTTCCACTTTCTTGTCCACATGCCTATTTTGTAAGGTCTGAATCTCCTTCTTCTAAGTTCATGTCAATGTTTAAGAGAGCCAGTGTTATTTCCCAATACTTGTAACTAAAACTCCTGACTGACACAGAATTTCGCTTTTTAAAATTGATAGAAAATCTACTAAGACTCAGCTAGGAGACTGACCCAAAGTAATATGAAGTATATCAAAAAGAATAACAAAAAAAAAAAGAATAACAAAGAGGAAAGAAAATCAGGGAAAAAAAATTGAATAGAGAGACTGTGACTGAAGTTATGATGTATTCAGAAAAATTACCAAAAACAAGTACAAAAACAAAAGCCAGAAAGACTGTGTCTGGTAAATTTCAAATCAATGTTTTAAGGAGAATGTTGAGAATGACTTCTGGATACAATTAGATAACTAGCACACCTGTTCAATAAAGATACATTAAATTTAAAGTGATTTGCTTCACAAACAAATGGGAAGTGAAATTTAAATAATGATGGTACTGATGAACCTGTCTGCAGGGCAGCAATGGAGATGCAGACATAGAGAACAGACTTTTGGACAGGGAGAGAGGGAGAGAGAAGGTGGGATTCTTTGAGAGAGTCACGATGAAACATACACATTACCATATGTAAAGCACATAGCTAGTCTGGGGCTCTGTGACAACCTAGAGGGATGGGATGGGGAGGCAGGAGGGAAGGAGGTTTAAGAAGGAGGTGAGATATGTACACCTATGACTGATTCATGTTGACGTATTGCAGAAACACCACAATATTGTAAACTAATTATCCTCCAATGAAAAATAAAATTTAAAAATAATATATTATTGCATCACAAAATATAGTACTTAAAGAAATTCGTCAAAAAAAATGTGTGTAATCAGGCAAAATTCTAACCCAGCCTCCATGGTTTATGCCTCCTTGGGGGTAAATGTCCATACAGTCCCCTCCCTTTGAATGTGGGAGAGACCTGTGAAAATGAGTTGTTGCTTATGATTAGATTACTAGTCAGTTGCCATTGAGTTAAGCAAAAGGAAGATCAACCTGGTTTGGCCTGACCTAGTCAGGTAAGCCTTTAAAAGAAGGTGCAGTCTCAGAGAGATGCCTTTAGTCGGCCTTGAAGGCATAGCATCCATGAGTTCTACAGTCCATGGAAATTAATTCTGCCAATAGCCATCTGAGCTGGAGGGGAAAAAATAAAAAACCTGAGTTTCAGAAGAGATCTCAGACATGTCTGATACATGATTTCTAAGCTGTGAGAACTTAAGCAAAGGACTCAACTACACTAAGTCTAGACTCCTGACCTATAGAAATTGTGAGATATTAAATGGATTTTGCTTTAAGCCATTCAATTTGTGGTGATTTTTAAAACATCAGTAGAAAATTAATACAACCTATAATGTCCCTACACTGAAAATAACAAAATATTGTAAGACAATTAAAGATAATTTAAATAAACAGAGAGATACACCATGTTTATGCATTAGAAAACTCAACGTTTTTAAGACACTAAGACCCTTTGAGCTGATTTATAAAGTCAATACAATATAATCACAATCCCAGCAGGCTCGTTAAAAAAAAAAAGCAATTGTGAAGCTAATTATTTAATTTATACAAAAATATAAAAGAGCTAGGCAAAGCCAAAATAAATAAAAAAGAATTAAAATTAGGTAATTTACTGTATTTGGCTTCAAAGATTCCTATAAAGTCACAGTAATTAAGAAGGTGGGTTACTGATACAATGATACACAAATGGATCAACTGAAATGAATAGAAAATCTAGAAATGCATCCGCAATGATACCATCAATAATTTCAACAAAGCATATAGAGTAAAAATGTAGACATAAGAGATACACAGCAAATGTAGGTCACTGTTTACATGAGAAGCAGGAAGCAGAAATGGCTACAAAGGAAGATTCAGCATCATCTATGAAGATATGCTTCTGACACAAAAATGAAAACAACAAAACTGAACTAAGTATGACAAAACGACAACTGGGTAGAGGTGGATTTACAGGCTATGTTTCACTATTCTTTAGATTTTTTTATGTTTGTTTGAAATCTTTCTTTCAAAAAATACTCTTTCCTTATGACTCACAATTTCCACAATGTGAGTTCACACAAATGACCTATATTGACTCAAAAAAAATTTTTTTTGTATCTTTCTATTTGATATCTTTCCTACATAAGAGGATAAATATGATTTCTATATAATAAATGATTATCAAAATGAGATAGCTTCTCTGTGAAGTTCCAAGTTTTCTTGGCATTTGTCATTCTGCACAAAGGATCTATACCTACATATTACCGACAGTCGATGACGGCTGCCACACAGGGATGTTTAATGCTTATCTCACAGGGAGCGATCAATCACTGCACCTCTGATCTTATCCACATGGACACTTCTCTGCTTCGGGTATGGCCTTTACTTGAATGTACATTCAGATCTGCAGAGCTGTGTGAAGCAGCGATATTTGTGGTTGGACCTGATGCACTTTAAATATTCCCCCAACTCAGATACAGCACTGGTAACTCACAGATCTGTAACTCTGGACATCCAACCCCCTTTGGACTTAAGACCTTTACTTCCGCCCGCCTATCCTTCATGTTCCCTGGCTATGAGACCAGCACTTCAGCTTCAGGCGATTCACAATTAAACCAAATGACTCCCTTAATGAGATGCCTCTTCTCTTTTATATTTTTAGGTCAATGAATGGTGTTGCTACCCACACAGATGCAGAAACCAACAAAACAGGTAAGAACAAAAAACAACATTGAGAAACACATGAAACAATGGAAATTACCTTTTGTTCCTCCTCCTTCCTCACTCCCACATCTAGTCAGCAATAGGTCATGTTTACTCTCTTAAGTTATCTTTGAACTCATCCCCTTGTCTCTTTAGACTGCTAAAACTACTTCCAAAGTGGTATCCCAGCCCAAATCCAGCTTTCTCTAAGCAATTGCTCTTTGAAATATAAATCTCACCATCATCACTAATAGGATAAAATCAAAATTTCTTGACTATGACATACCATCCTTTATTTGATGAAATCTGCTCATCATCTAACATACCCTGGTAATTTCCAAAACACGATATGCTGTCCTTTGTTTACCTGATTTTAATAGGCTACTTCCTCTTTGAAAAGTTTCCTTGCTTGGTTTATCTGGCAAACTAGTCTTAACTCCAGCATTATATCTTTGACTAAAGGAATTCCTGGGGCTTCCCAGGTAGTGCTAGTGTTAAAGAATTTGCCTCCCAGTGCAGGAGATGCAAGAGACACAGGTTTGATCTCTGGGTTGGGAAGATCCTCTGGAGTAGGAAATGGCAACCCATTCCCATATTCTTGCCTGGAAAATTCAATGGACAGAGGAACCTGGCAGGCGACAGTCCAAGGGATCCCAAAGTCAGACACGACTGAGAAGACACACACACACACACACACACACACATATGCACACACACACACATGCACACACACACACAAGAATTCCTGTAGTAACCTATCATATTCAGTTACCAGGTTGAACCTGAATCATTTGTAATATGTCCACTTCTCTCCAGTAGACTAAGCCTCCTTAATATCAAGGATTCTAGGCAATGTTCATCTTTAAAAAGAGCACTGAGATTGTCAATAATAAGTACACAATAATTGTAGTGTGGAAGAAATAAATAGCTATAAGAATTAGGGGGAGGAGAAGACAGAGAAAATGAGAGTGAGAGAGAGGTATTCCCATAATTTAAAAAAAAAGAGGAAATAACTATCCTATTTAATATGATAGAATTTGAAACAGAAGACAATCTGTTTCAGACCTGATTGGGACAGAAATTTGGGAGACAGCATAATTCACATCCAAAATTTTAGCAAATCAAATAAAAAACATATAAGAACATAATACATATGCTTAGGTTAGGTTAGGCTATGACAGAACAGAAATTTGTTAATTGATGATGGGAATGCTGGATGGTACAGTCACTTTGGAAGGTAGTTTCTTGCCAACTAAACATAGTCTTCCCATATGATCTAGCAGTTGATTTCTTTCTTATTTACCAAATTCAGTGAAGACTTATATTCCCACAAAAACCTGCATGTGAATATTTATAGCATATCTTGGTTTATATTTGCCAAAATATGGAAGCAACAAAGAGGTTCTTCATTAGGTGAATGCATAAATACACTGTGACATATTTATTCAATGGAAAATGATACATCACTAAAATGAAGTCCTATGGTTCAGCACTACAAAACAAAAACAAAATTATTAAGCATTAAAGAGACATGAAAGAAACTTTGAGAGAAGGCAATTTTAAAAGGTTATATACTGTATGATCCCAACTATATGACATTCTGAAAAGGTGAAACCATAGAAGCAGTAAGATCAGTGGTCACCAGGAAGGAAAGAAGGAAGGAATACATGGAGCACAGTTGATTTTCAGGGCAGTGAAACAGCTCTGTATGATTACATAATGGTGGGTACAGGTCATTATATATTTGTCTGAACCCAGAGATTGTATGACATCAAGAGTGAACTCTAATGTAAACTATGGACTTTGGGTGATTATGATGTGTCAATGGATGTCATCATTTGTAACAAATGTACCATATAATAGGGGGTGTTGATGGTGATAGAGGCTATGAAAATGTAGAGACAGGACATATATGCAAAATCTCAGTACTTTCTACTCATTTCTGCTGTAAACTTGAAACTATTCTAAAAATAAAATACTAAACATATACACAGGATGAGATGGTTGGATGGCATCACCAACTCAAAGAACATGAGTCTGAGTAAGCTCTGGGAGTTGGTGATAAACAAGGAAGCCTGGCATGCTGCAGTCCATGCGGTAGCAAAGAGTCAGACACAACTGAGCATCTGAACTGATTGACTGATTACATATAATATATGTAAATACATCAATATTAAGTCAGGTTTATCTCCCCAATTCTACACACTAAGAAGAAAATATCTGGAAAAGAAATAAAGAAAACAATCACAATCACATCAAATACAATAGGTTGTTTCATATTCTAGCTATTATAAATAGTGCTGCAATGAACGATGAGATACATGTGTCTTTTTCAATTTCAGTTTCCTCAGGGTATATGCCTAGCAGTGGGATTGCTGGGTCATATGGTAGTTGTATTCCTAGTTTCTTAAGGAATCTCCATACCGTCTTCCATAGTGGCTGTATCAATTTACACTCCCACCAACAGTGCAAGAGCGTTCCCTTTTCTCCACACCCTCTCCAGCATTTATTGTTTGTAGACTTTTTGAAAATGGCCATTCTGACTGGTGTGAGGTGATATCTCATTGTAGTTTTGATTTGCATTTCTCTAATTATGAGTGATGTTGAGCATCTCTTCATGTGTTTGTTAGCCATCTGTATGTCTTCTTTGGAGAAATGTCCGTTTAGGTCTTTTCCCCACTTTTTGATTGGGTTGTTTGTTTTTCTGGCATTGAGTTGTATGAGCTGCTTGTATATTGTGGAAATCAATCGTTTGTCAGTTGTTTTACCTGCCATTATTTTCTCCCATTCTAAGGGCTGTCTTTTCACCTTGCTTATAGTTTTCTGTGCTGTGCAAAAGCTTTTAAGTTTAATCAGGTCTCACTTGTTTACTTTTGTTTTTATTTCCATTACTCTAGCGGGTGGGTCATAGAGGATCTTGCTTTGATTTATGTCATTGAATGTTCTGCCCAAGTTTTCCTCTAAGAGTTTTACAGTTTCTGGGCTCACATGGAGGTCTTTAATCCATTTTGAGTTTATCTTTGTGCATGGTGTAGGAAGTGTTCTAATTTCATTCTTTTACATGTAGCTGTGCAGTTTTCCCAGCATCATTTATTGAAGAGGCTGTCTTTGCCCCATTCTATATTTTTGCCTCCTTTGTCAAATATAAGGTACCCATAGGTTCATGGGTTTATTTCTGGGCTTTCTATCTTGTTCCATTGGCCTATGTTTCTGTTTTTGTCCCAGTATCATACTGTCTTGATGACTGTGGCTCTGTAGTATAATCTGAAATTAGGAAGCTTGATTCTTCCAGCTCCGTTCTTCTTTCTCAGGACTGCTTTGGCCATTCAGGGTCTTTTGTGTTTCCATATGAATTGTGAAATTTTTTGTTCTAGTTCTGTGAAAAATGTCTGTGATGTCGGTAATTTGATAGGGGTCGCATTGAATTTGTAGATTGCATTTGGTAGTATAGTCATTTTCACAATATTCATTCTTTCTACCCAGGAACATGGAATATCTCTCCATCTGTTTATGTTGTCTTTGATTTCTTTCATCAGTGTCTCATAATTTTCTGTGTACAGTTCTTTTGTCTCCTTAGGTAAGTTTATTCCTAGATATTTAATTCTTTTTGTTGCAAAGGTTAATGGGATTGATTCCTTAATTTCTCTTTCTGATTTTTCATTGTTAGTATATAGAAATGCAAGTGATTTCTGTGTATTGATTTTGCATCCTGAAACTTTGCTAAATTCATTGATTAGCTCTAGTAATTTTCTGATACTATCTTTAGGGTTTTCTATGTACAATAAGGCCTCTTTTGAAATTAAGTAGCCAGCTCACTCGCTATCAATCAGGTGTATAATGCTCTTTATCTGGATATTCTTTCTCTTTATATCCATATAGTGATGATTACCTAATCAATTATTTTACTATAAAAGTATATTTTCCAAGAATGACTATTCTTTACTTGGTCAGTTTTGTCCCCTCCCTTTGCAGCTTTTGAAATAAAACTGTGATATAGGGCCTTAACAAATTTGGTTAGTTTGTTTTTAAGTTTTGAATCATGAAAATAAAAATGATAAGGAGGGAAGGAGGTGGACGGGAGAGTGGAGGAGAAGCTTGTCCAAGACAATGGGAAAATGATGAGTGAAAACAATGAAATTTGAAGGAGAAACTTTTCAGCTATGAAATTAAAGTATATGATCATGAACTAGATTTTGAAGTTGATGGTAAACTTGAAGAGTATCTGCATAAGAGGATTACAGGGATAATTTTATTAACATACATAGGGTACTGTGTAGTATTATAATATTCTATTCTGATTAGGGGACTTTGCATTATTTTTAAAATTACTAGGTTAAATTCCTATAAATCCTTCTCTCCCTTCCACCAAAAACATATTTCTGCCTTCATACAAGACTGAATACAATTACTGTAGTTCCAAGAAAACGTTGATCGTTTTCTTAACATGTGCTAATGTGAAATAAGCTCACATGTGGCTTATTGCTGTTTCCACTTGAAATAATCACTTACATTACTCTCATCCCATAGGAAGTTTCAAAGTGGAAGATATCACCTTGCGCCTTTACAGTTAATCAGAGCTCTGCTGTGTCAGGAAAACGGAAAACCTGACCTTCTTGTTTTTAATGACCCAAAGGGAGTTATCCATTACATTAAATGCCAAAGAAACTCACAAGATATAAAGGATTTAAGGCAGAGACAATATATCATCCCAACTTTTCATACAAATAGATTAATAGTCCAGGTACCAAGCAAAATGCCAATAGAGAATAATCCTGACACCTGTTCCAAGGACTGATGAAGAAACTACACTGAATGGAAGTTTAATCACTGATTTCCTATGGCACGGCCAGTTTCCTAATGAGAACACATGATTACAAGTGAGAGGATTCATATCCTTGGCTAATACATAATTACATCTGGAAGCATAACTGCTAAACTAGGAAACAATCATTTCAAGAGGATGCTTTTCACACACAAAATATATATATATTTAACAAGGGGGACTCTGGGTTCCTATTTACAGATTTAAAATCATAGATACAGTTTAGGAAATATCCAAAAGCCCCAATAAAATATTTTACTTTATGTAAGAATAATTTTTTTTTAATTTATTTTATACTGGACTATAGTTGATTTGGGTTTCCCAGGTGGTGCTTTTGGTAAAGAACCGCCTGCCAATGCAGGAGACATAAGATACAGGAGTTTGATCCCTGTGTTGGGAAGATCTGCTAGAGGAGGGCATAGCAACTCACGCTAGTATTCATGCCTGGAGAATCCCATGGAGAGAGGAGCTTGGTGGGCTACAGTCCATAGGGTCGCACAGAGTCAGACACAACTTTAATGGCTTAGCAAGCACGCGCATAGTTGATTGACAATGTTTGTTGGTTTCAGGCGTGTAACAAAGTGACTCAGTTATACATGTACATGTGTCTATTCTTATATAAATTCTTTTCCCACTTAGATTACTGCAGAATATTGAGCAGAGTTCTCTGTGCTATATAGTAGATCCTTGTCAGTTATCTATCTTAAAAATTAGCAATGTGTATATGTCAATCTTAAACACCCAAGCTATCCCTCCCACCCCTACTCCCTTGTGCTAACCGTAAGTTTTATTCTCTGAGAGTCTGTTTCTGATTTGTAAATAACAGATCGTTGTATTTTTTTTAAGAGTCCACATATAAGCAGTATCATATGATATCTATCTTTGTCTGACTTACTTCACTTATGATAATCTCCAGGTCCATACATGGTGCTACAAAGGGCATTATTTCATTCTTTTGTAATGACAGAGTAATATTCCACTGTGGTGTATATAGGTACCACATCTTCTTTACCCATTTGTCTGCTGATGGACATTTAGGTTGCTCTGCTCCCATGTCTTGCCTATTATAAACAGTACTGCCATGAACACCGGGGTGCATACATCCTTTCAAACTATCTTTTCCTCTGGATATACACCCAGGATTGAGATTGCTGGATCATCTGGTAGCTCTGTTTTTAGTTTTATAAGGAACCTCCACACTGCTCTCCATAGTAGCTGCATCAATTTACATTCCCATCTACAGCATAGGAGGGATCCTTTTTCTCTATACTTTCTCCAACATTTATTGTTTGTAGACTTTTTGATGATGGCCATTCTGATCTCAGTGTAGTTTTGATTTGCATTTTTGGACAATTAGCAATGTTGAGCATCTTTTCATGTGTCCCTTGGCCATCTGTTTGTCTATTTTGGAGAAATGTCTATTTAGGTCTTCTGTTCAATTTTTGATTGGACTTTTTTTTATACTGAGCCATATCTCAAAATTCAAGAAATGAAGATCATGGCATCCAGGCTCAACACTTCCAGTCCCATGGCAAACAGATGCGGAAACAATGAAAATAGTGACAGACTTTACTTTTTGGGCTCCAAAATCACTGCAGATGGTGACTGCAGCCATGAAATTAAAAGACATTTGCTCCTTGGAAGAAAAGCTATGACCAACCTAGACAGCTTATTAAAAAGCAGAGACATTACTTTGCCTACAAAGGTCCATCTAGTCAAAGTCATGGTTTTTCCAGTAGTCATGTATAGATCTGAGAGGTGGACTATAAAGAAAGCTGAGCACTGAAGAATTGATGCTTTTGAACTGTGATGTTGGAGAAGACTCTTGAGAGTCCCTTGGGCTGCAAGAAGATCAAACCAGTCCATCCTAAAGGAAATAAGTCCTTAATATTCATTGGAAGGATAGTTACTAGAGCTGAAGCTCCAATACTTTGGACACCTGATGCAAACAAAGAACTGACTCATTGGAAAAGATCCTGATGCTGGGAAAGACTGAAGGCAGAAGGAGAAGAGGATGACAGAGGATGAGACGGTTGGATGGCATCACTGACTCTATGGACATGAGTTTGAGCAAGCTCTGGGAGTTGGTGATGGACAGGGAAGCCTGGCGTGCTGCAACCCATGGGGTCGCAAAGAGTCAGACAAGACTGAATGACTGAACTGACTGATATGAAGTGTGCCTCCGTAGGGAGGTTTATTCCTCGGTATTTTATCCTTTTTGCATGTGGTGTGTGCGCACATGCTCAGGTTTTTTGAAATCTTTGCGAAACTTGGGACTCCAGCCCACCAGACTCCTCTGTCCATGGGATTCCCCAAGCAAAAATACTGGAGTGGGTTGCAATTTCCTTCTCCAGGGTTATCTTCCTGACCTACAGATCAAACCCGCATCTCCTGCATTGGCAGGTGGATTCTTTTGCCACTGACCCACCTGGAAAGCTGTTATTCTTTTTGATGCAATGGTAAATGGAATTAAAAAATTTTTTTCTGTCTGATATTTAGTTATTAGTGTATAGAAATGCAACAAATTTCTGTGTATTAATTTTGATGAAACTTTAGCCAGACTCATCAAAAAAAAAAAAAAAAAAAAAGGAGGCGAGGGCTCAAATTAATATACTTATCAATATAAAAGGAGAAGTTACAATGGACTCCACAGAAATACAAAGGATCATAAGAGACTACTATAAGAAATTATACGCTAATAAAATGAACAACCTAGGAGAAATTGACAGATTCTTAGAAAGGTACAATCTCCTAAGTATGAACCAGGAAGAAAGAGAAAATATGAACAGATCAACCATGAGTACTAAAATTGAATATGATTTAAAAACCCCCAACAAACAAAAGTCCAGGACCACATGGCTTCATAGAAAAATTCTATCATACATTTAGAAAAGAGTGGATTCCTATCTTTCTGAAACTACCTATCTTTCTGAAATCATTCCAAAAAATTTCAGAGGAAGGAATACTCCCAAACTCATTCTATAAGGCCATCATCACCCTGATACGAAAACCTAACAGATACAACAAAAAAATAAATTATAGGCCAATATCACTGATGAACACTGTTGACGAAAGTAATAGAAATAGTCCTGTTCAGGCTTTAGAGGCAACAATAGGCCTTTGACTGAACAGAGACCCTGAAAGGAGTTACATGCTAAGCTGCTGGCCAGCAAAGATGGGAAAAGTAGGTCTTGGGAACCAACACACAAGGAAGGAAGTCACAGGGAAGGGGTTAAGTCATGGAGCTTTCTGGATTTTGGGAATTTGGCTAGTTTCTGAGGATTAGCAGACATTCTGAGACTTTGAACTAGAGATACAAGCATTTAGCATAATAGCCAGAGCTGCATCTTTGCATGTAAGCCGATGATTATCAGCTTGCAGCTTGGCAATAAAAACAGGATTCCTCTGGATGGTATTCTGGGTCTCACCCGCGGGATGGAGGCACTGTCTGGGATTTTCTAATTGGGAACTCCATGTTGCTGTTCGAGGGATCTCCTAGAATTTCTTAAATCTGGATGGATGTAAGTGTTCCTCCAATTTGGTGATGTGCCTTTGATTTCTTGGTGTATTGTTTATATATCTTTTAATTGGAAACTCCAGTTTGAATCTGTATGTGTTTCCCCAGTTTGGTGATATATAAATTTGTTTCTTGATATTCTAGTTGCATATTGGGAACTATTTTTTCCAATTTGGTAATGTGTGTAAATATATCTATAGTGTCTATAGATGAGTGTGTGTGTGTGTGTGTGTGTGTGTATAAATTTGTTGTTGTTGTTCAGTCACTCAATCATGTCTGACTCTTCGTGACCCCATGGAATGCAGCATGCCAGGCTTCCCTGTCTTTCACCATCTCCCAGAGCTTGCTCAAACTGATGTCCATGAAGTCAGTGATGCCATACAACCATCTCATTCTCTGTCATCCCCTTCTCCTCCTGCCTTCAGTCTTTCCCAGCATCAGGGTCTTTTCTGATGAATCAGTTCATCACATCAGGTGGCTAAAATATTGGAGCTTCAGCTTCAGCATCAGTCCTTCCAATGAATACTCAGGGCTGATTTCCTTTAGGATTTACTGGTTTGATCTCCTTACAGTCCAAGGGACTCTCAAGAGTCTTCTCCAACGCCACAGTTCAAAAGCATCAATTCTTTGGTGCTAAGGCTTCTTTATGGTCCAACTCTCACATCGATACATGACTACTGGAAAAACCATAGTTTGACTATATGGACCATTGTTGGCAGTTTTTTAATACACTGACTAAGTTTGTCATAGCTTTTCTTCCCAGGGGCAAGTGTCTTTTAATGTCATGGCTGTACTCACCATCCGCAGTGATTTTAGAGCCCCCCAAAATAAAGTCTTTCACTGTTTCCACTGTTTTCCCCTCTATTTGCCATGAAGCGGCAAATGATGTGACCAGATGCCATGATCTTAGTTTTTTGAATGCTGAGTTTTAAGCCAGCTTTTTTACTATCCTCTTTCACCTTCATCAAGAGGCTCTTTAGTTCCTCTTCACTTTCTGCCATAAGGGTGATGTCATCTGCATATATTAGATTACTGATATTTCTCCCAGCATTCTTGATTCCAGATTGTGCTTCATCCAGCCTGGCATTTTGCATAATGTACTCTGCATGTAAGTTAAATAAACAAGGTGGCAATATACAGCCTTGATGTACTTCTTTCCCAATTTGGAACCAGTCTGTTGTTCCATGCTCAATTCCAACTGTTGCTTCTTGACCTGCATACAGATTTCTCAAGAGGCAGGTAAGGTGGTCTGGTATTCCCATCTCTTTAAGACTTTCCACAGTTTGTTGTGATCCACACAGTCAAAGGCTTTAGCATAGTTAATGAAGCAGAAGTAGATGTTTTTCTGGAATTCTCTTGCTCTTTGTATGTTCCAAAGGATGTTGACAATTTGATCACTCATTCCTCTGCATGTATATATACACAATTTGATCACTGGTTCCTCTGCTATATGACTTACTATATTATTTGTCCTCATACTGTACTATACTGTACATATGAGTACTATATGTACTCTTAATATACTACTTGTCCTCATAATGTAACTTACTATTAACAGAATAAACTTCTTTATTTTTTACTTATTAAATTATAAAGTTATTTTGCTAGTGAATCCCCTGAACTTGAAAATGAAAATCTTTCAGCAGATCATGAATCTTTCAGCAGAACAAATGTAAACACAAAAGTACTCAACAAAATACTAGGAAACCAAGCTCAATAACACATCAAAAGGGTCATACCCCATGATCAAGTTGAATTTATTCCAGGGATACAAGGACTTTTCAATATCTGCAACTCAATCAGTGTGATATACTACATCAAAAAATTGAAGAATAAAAACCATATGATCATATCAACAGATGCAGAAAAGGCTTCTGACAAAATCCAACGTCCATTTATGATAAAATTCTCTAGAAAGCGGACATAGAGGAAACATAGCTCAACAAAATAAAGGCCACATGTGACAAACTGATAGCTAACATCATACCAACTGTGAAAAGCTAAAAGCATTTTCTCTAAGATCAGGAACAAGACAAGGATGCCCACTCTTGCCACTTTTATTCAATACAGTTTTGGAAGTCCTAGCCATGGCAGTCAGAGAAGAAAAGTAAATTAAAAGAATCCAAATTGGAAAAGAAGATATAAAACTGTCACTATTTGCAGACAATGTGATACTATACATAGACAATCCTAAAGATGACACCAGAAAACTACTAGAGCTCATCAATGAATTCAGTAAAGTTGCAGATACAAAATTCATACACAGAAACCTGTTGTATTTCTATACACTGACAATGGAAAAGTAAAGTCAGTCAAAAAAGACAATATATGCAATGCTTTGTGAAGGAAGCATTTGCTAAGCTTCGACTCTAAAAGGTTTATTAAATTTTGGAAAAAGTAGACAATATTAACTTTCTAAGGATGATTCAAATTCCTAATGTTGCACATGTAAAGACTAGAAGACACTGAAATCTGTCAATCATTGCTATCATTAACTTTAAGGCAGTTCATTCTTAGACTGTCGAGCTCAGAAGCTGCACACTCTTGGAAACACTTTCAAACATTTTTGATCTCAAATCCTATTTTGAGGAAAGTTGCTTCTCAAATTCAAGCTTTTAAATAAAATCAGTGTCAAGTAATATATATCTTCTCAAATGCAAATTGAGAATTAGGAGAACGTAAGGCATGCCAATGCATATTTAGCTAGAAGTTCTATCTGTAATATCAGTCAGTTTGATGGGATTTTGTATGTGCATGTGAATGGGTCTTTGAAGAAGGCCTTATAAAACAGATAGAGAGACTTAGATGCTAGATAACATGAGAATTTTAAACAGTGTGACCAGTGAGCAATCACTTTTAATCTTTCATTTCTTATGATATTTTTAATGAATTGAATTTTCATTCCCTATGTTTTTTTTTTTCTTTATTTTTTTTTTTTTCAGTGGGTTTTGTCATACATTGACATGAATCACTTTTAATCTTAAATCCTATAAGATTCCAGGAGGGAATTCTACATTTGAATGCAGCAAGAGCTATGGTTTACAGTGAGCAAAAAGTTGATTTCAACCTTCCAACTTGAAACTCAAAACAAAATTTTAGACATCAGAGTCACTGGGTTTTAGAACAGCTAAGAAACCTAACCATATACTTTAACTCCTCCCTTCCACCTTTCTCCTGTTCCTTTTTTAAGAAGTAATTTAAAAAAAAAAAAAAGAAGTAATTTAGTACGTTCTATATTCAAGGCACTGACTTCATTTTACAGCTAAAGAAACTGATATTGAAAAAGATAAAATTGTTCCCCCAAAGTAATTTATCTGAGCCGGGCATTTCTTTATGACCATCACAAAATTTAGTTTGATAGTCTATTGTTCTTTGGATATGTCACGTTGCTGTTTAATCACCGTTATGTCCAACCCTTTGCAACCCCGTGGACTATAGCATGCCAGGCTCCTCTGTCCTCCACATCTCCTAGAGTTGACTCAAATTTATGTCCATTGAGTCAGTGATACTATATAATCATCTCATCCTCTGTTACATTATGTTAAAAATTAGAATTTATGAACCTCAATACAAAACAGTGGCAAAGATTAAAATATAGAAAAATGTTAGGAAAGAAAAGAATAGTTTGTGATATTCAAATAATTTCCAAACAGCCGGTGACAATGCACCCTGAGGCAGATCAATAGAGGTACACTCTTGATCTGATGTATGTCATATAGTTTTGGTGTATAACTTTTCATAGAACAAACATTTATATTCTAAATTTATTTCCTGTGCCTCTTTTATTTCTCAAACATTCCTGACTGGCCAGCTGTTTTTGTTGTTTTTTTTTTTTTTTTCCCTGAAAGGGTGTAAACTATCTTTATCACTTGATAAGATATATTTATACAGTCTAGGTTTTAACAAAAAGAAAATAGAATGCTTAATTTAAGCATTAAGAGAACTAAGCTAGTGTTGTGTGATTGTTTACAGGTTTATATCATCTTATCAGTGCTATCAAACTGGACTGTGTCACTCCCCAGAGTGTATGAGAATGCTTACTGGAGATCAGCAAGAAGATTTTAGAACTTCATTTATATTTTTAAATTTGATCCTTTTCTAATTTCTATTTTATGTATATGTGTTAGCTTCAAAGTCCCTAATTCTCTTTATAGGGGATAATAAAGGTAAATGAGTCATAAAATGTAGAGTAGTTTATGGGTTAAGTGTCAAGTTGCCAGGGCCAGGATGAATCTAAAGTTTAAAATAGCTCTATCACTTACCACTTGCCTGTGTGATACTTGGCCAAATTTATTAACCTTTCTTTGCCTCAAAGTCCTCATCTGAAAATACTGGTGATAATAAATAATGGCATCTCTCACTTGATAGAATCACCATAAACTTTAAGTGAGCAAATATGTATGAATTATGTAGTCTAGCACTTGGCAAGTAATAGATATCTGATAAATGTTAGTTACCAAGAGCAATAACTACTATGCATACATACTATGTAAACAGTATAAAAACTTTTAAACTTTTATAAATGTAAACAATATATATGGAGATGTAAACAGATAAGTGAAAGTGAAAGTGTCAGTGGCTCAGCCATGTCTGACACTTTGTGACCCCATGGACTGTATTCCTCCAGGCTCCTCTGTCCATGGAATTCTCCAGGCAAGAATACTGGAGTGGATAGCCATTTCCTTCTCCAGGGGATTTTCTCGATTCAGGGATCAAACTCGTGTCTTCTGTATTGCAGGCAGATTCTTTGCATTGCAGTCTGAGTAACCAGTCTGCAAGCCCACACAGGTAAGACAATATGCATTTATGTTAAAACTGAACATCTATTTAATTAAATTCTATGCTAGAACTGAAGGGAATTAACAATTAGTAGTACACAAATTTTGTCTTTTAGAGGTTTAAGGTCTTACGGAAGTCGACAGTAGAGTCCTAGGAAGACTTAAAAGTGGCTGAGAAATGTTTCCACATTAGATTACACATGTTGTTTTGTAACTTTATTTTATTAGTAAAATTTTTACAGACCATTGTGCATGTGTGTTCAGTTGCTAAGTTGTGTCTGACTCTTTGTGACCCCATGGACTGTAGCCTGCCAGGTTCCGCTCCTTTGTCCATGGAATTTTCCAGGCAAGAATACTGGAATGGGTAGTCATTCCCTTCTCCAGGAGATCCTCTCAATTCAGGGATCAAACCTGGGTTTCCTGCAACACAGGCAGATTCTTTACTGTCTGAGCCAGGAGGGAAGGCAAAAGATCCACCAAGGTAAAATCTATCAAATAGTTAAAAGTAGGACTATTCTAGGTGAGATAAGGTTGGGGTAGCCCATGAGAGTTCTTTGAAACATAATTTCTAATCTTAATATTGTGAGGTTGAAATGTTAATGGATTGAACTACCATTTCATTACTCTAAAAAACAGAACTTTTGAAAAAGAAATATTTTCAACAGGCACTAATAATATTTGCCTTTTCCCTCTCTGCTGTCCTTATTCACATAAAAATGGGTTGATGGTAGAGATGAAATACTATCTTAATGCACACACAGTACAAGAACAACTAGCTGTATTAGCAGTTACTAACTTTCAAAAAGCTCCCAGTCTACCTACTGAAGTCACATTTTTCTCTGCCACATAGAGTGTGGGCAAACTTTCAGAGTCTCAATAATGCAGCCCCGTCAAATCAAGCTCCAGCCTTTGTAGGCCTAAGCATATCAAAACAAGAAGAGATGAAAAAGCAGCTTGAATGGTCAGGCTCTCAGACATCTGTGCACTGAGTCACATTAAAAGCCCATCAGCAAGTAATGCACACATGCTGCAGTCATATAAGAAGCAACAAGAGTTGAAACAGATACATGGCCCTTCATCCCACCAAGATTCCCATGTCCTTTCAAGGTTCAGTGAATTAATACTCAGCTACAACTAGACTAATTTGATTTACAATCAGAACAACAAAGACTCAAAGCACTTTGACCCTCATGAAACTCCTAACAGATGCAAAGAAAAAAAAATTATTTAATATCCCTACCCTCAGGACATCATAAATTGAGTCAGAACTCTGCAATGCAAATTAGTACTTGAAAAAAGTTAGTCACAGAGTATGAACATCAAATCATACACATATTTCTATTTATGCTATTGATTTATTCATGACCATGTAACACAATGTTGTCTAAATCTCAAAATTTCTTCTTTGGAGGAGAAAATAAATATTTGCAAAATATGTACCATGTTCGTCTTGGTAGAAGCCTCACAATAACTTTGGGAGCCAGAGATTATTTTCACCAAGTTCAGAGAGGTTAAATGACATGCGCAAAGTCATGGGACTTGCAACAATCAGCAGTAGATGATGACAATTATTTGGCTGGAGCTAAAGCTCAGGCTTTTCTACAAGTATAGTCAAAATTACCTGTTTAGAGATCACCAGCCCAGGTGGGATGCATGAGACAAGTGCTCCGGCCTGGTGCACTGGGAAGACCCAGAGGAATCGGGTGGAGAGGGAGGTGGGAGCGGGGATCGGGATGGGGAATACGTGTGGATCCATGGCTGATTCATATCAATGTATGACAAAACCCAAAAAAAAAAAAAAAAATTACCTGTTTAGTTAGAAGATTCAAAGGGCAAAAGCTTAACTGTTCTAGTGATGAGACTCTGTCTGGCATTATCATTGATGTGGTGTTTAATTAGTAGGTGTATCCCACAAGAGAGCCTAATATTTGAGAACATGAGGTCATAAAAATCTACTTTTGGAAATGTTCATGTTACTAAAAAGTGTAATAAAAATAAAACCATCAATTCTTGAATGCTTTTTCTAATCCAGGCACTGTTTCAAATAAACACTTAAGAATATATGATTTCATTTAACCTTCATAAGAAGCTTATTATTTTTCACCTTCTACAAATTAAGAGAGTACCAAAGAATAGCAAGAAGAGATAAGAAAGCCTTCCTCAGTGATGAATGCAAAGAAATAGAGGAAAACAATTGAATGGAAAATACTAGAGATCTCTTCAAGAAAATTAGAGATACCAAGGGAACATTTCATGCAAAGATGGGCTCAATAAAGGACAGAAATGGTATGGACCTAACAGAAGCAGAAGATATTAAGAAGAGGTGGCAAAAATACACAGAAGAACTGTACAAAAAAGATCTTCAGGACCCAGATAATAATGATGGTGTGATTACTCATCTAGAGCCAGACATCCTGGAATGTGACGTCAAGTGGGCCTTAGAAAGCATCACAATGAACAAAGCTAGTGGAGGTGATGGAATTCCAGTTGAGCTATTTCAAATCCTAGAAGATGATGCTGTGAAAGTGCTGCACTCAATATGCCAGCAAATTTGGAAAACTCAGCAGTGGCCACAGGACTGGAAAAGGTCAGTTTTCATTCCAATCCCTAAGAAAGGCAATGCCAAAGAATGCTCAAACTACCTCACAATTGCACTCATCTCACATGCTAGTAAAGTAATGCTCAAAATTCTCAAAGCCAGGCTTCAGCAATACGTAGACCGTGAACTTCCAGATGTTCAAGCTGCATTTAGAAAAGGCAGAGGAACCAGAGATCAGATTGCCAAAATCCGATGGATCATCAAAAAAGCAAGAGAGTTCCAGAAAAACTTCTATTTCTGCTTTATTGACTATGCCAAAGCCTTTGACTCTGTGGATCACAATAAACTATGGAAAATTCTTCAAGAGATGGGAATACCAGACCACCTGACCTGCCTCTTGAGAAACCTATATGCAGGTCAGGAAGCAACAGTTAGAACTGGTTATGGAGCAACAGACTGGTTCCAAATAGGAAAAGGAGTACGTCAAGGCTGTATATTGTCACCCTGTTTATTTAACTTATATGCAGAGTACATCATGAGAAACGCTGGGCTGGATGAAGCACAAGCTGGAATCAAGATTGCCAGGAGAAATATCAATAACCTCTGATATGCAGATGACACCACTCCTATGAAAGAAAGTAAAGAAGAGCTAAAGAGCCTCCTGATGAAAGTGAAAAAGTAGAGTGAAAAAGTTGGCTTAAAGCTCAACATTCAGAAAACTAAGAGCATGGCCTCCGGTCCCATCACTTCATGGGAAATAGATGGGGAAACAGTAGAAACAGTGGCTGACTTTATTTTTCTGGGCTCCAAAATCACTGCAGGTTGTGACTGCAGCCTTGAAATTAAAAGATGCTTACTCCTTTGAAGGAAAGTTATGACCAAGCTGGACAGCACATTAAAAGCGAAGACATTACTTTCTCAACAAAAGTCCATCTAGTCAAGGCTATGGTTTTTCCAGTGGTCATGTATGGATGTGAGAGTTGGACTACAAAGAAAGCTGAGGAGTGGAGAATTGAGCCTTTTGAACTGTGGTGTTGGAGAAGACTCTTGAGAATCCCTTGGATTGCAAGGAGATCCAACCAGTCCATCCTAAAGGAGATCAGTCCTAAGTGTTCATTGGAGGGACTGATGTTGAAGCTGAAACTCCAATCCTTTGTCCACCTGATGTGAAGAGCTGACTCATTTGGAAAAGACCCTAATGTTGGGAAAGATTGAGGGCAGGAGGAGAAGGGGACAACAGAGGATGAGATGGTTGGATGGCATCACCGACTCAATGGACATGGGTTTGGGTGGATTCTGGGAGTTGGTGATGGACAGGGAGGCCTGGCATGCTGTGGTTCATGGGGTTGCAAAGAGTTGGACATGACTGAGCGACTGAACTGAACTGAGCTGAACAAATTAAGCACAGAAGTTGAACAACTTGCCACATTCTTATGGCCAGTGAATGACAGAAACAGCCTTAATAGTAAAGACTTAGAAGCACAATCCTTTAGTGAAAAAAATTAAAATTCATTACAGTGAGTGACAACTTACCTTTTGTATTTATTAAGATTGATTAGAAAGTATTAACTGATGAAGAGACAGAGGCTAGGGATTTTCCCTGTTGTCTCTGTGGTAAAGAAACCATCTGCAAACATAGGAGATGTGGGTTTGACCCCTTGGTCAGGAAGATCCCCTGGAGAAGAGAATGGCAACCCACTCTAGCATTCTTGACTTGAGAATTCCATGGACAGAGGAGCCTGGTGGGCTACATGTCAGTATGCTGCTGCTGCTAAGTCGCTTCAGTCGTGTCTGACTCTGTGCGACCCCATAGACAGAAGCCCACCAGGCTCCCCCGTCCTTGGGATTCTCAAGGCAAGAACACTGGAGTGGGTTGCCATTTCCTTCTCCAATGCATGAAAGTGAAAAGTAAAAGTGAAATCACCCAGTCGTGTCCGACTCTTATCTACCTCATGGGCTCCTCCGTCCCCAGGCTCCTCCGACCATGGGATTTTCCAGGCAAGAGTACCGGAGTGGGTTGCCATTGCCTTCTCCGACATGTCAGTATATGACTTAGTAACTAAGTCAGGCCTGACTTAGTAACTAAACAACAACAATGACATGGAGACTAATAAACATTTTGAAGCAAGAGACACAGATGAATTCAAATTTCACATAATATGATGTATAACTGGTAAACTGTGACTTCTATATAGATTTTGAAAGAACAGGGATGGCCAACCACCTTCCTTGGGTCCTCTTCTCTGACCTCAGATCCAGCAATGGTTGATTGAGTCTATCTTATGTTTCTAATCTCTCCTCCTTCCTCATCTCATCTCCCTGCTATAGCTTGGGGAAGGATGATATCTCATCTCAAGGCTTGTAATCTTAAACATATTAGCAACATTGCTATGCCATATAAGGTAAAATATTCATGGGTTTCAGGGATTAGGGTGTGGAAATCTCTGGGGCATAGAAGGGTGTGTATTTTTCTGCCTATCACATGCCTATGCTGATACAGCACAGATGAATCTCAAATTATTACCATAAATGAAAATGCAACATATCGCATGATTCCATTTACATGATATGTGGAAAAGGCAAAAGTATAGATGCAGAAAACAAATCAGTGGTTTCCAAGGACTGAGGATGAGAGGAGAACATTCACTATAAAGGAACTTGAGCGAACTTTCTGGAGCGGTGGAAACATTTTAGATTGTTCTTGTGGTGATAGTTATACTCTAAACACATTTGTCAAAATTCACAGAACTGAACTAAAAAATTTTACTGTGTGTAAATCATACTGCAATAAACATGATTCAAAAAAATTAAGAAAAGAAAAGTACACTATTGCTTCACCAAGACATTTTAAATATCAAGATACTAGAATTGTAGAATTATAGGGTAATCTTATTAATACAGTAAGACCAGGTCCCTAATTTTCAGAGATTTTCCTGATCTCAAACATTCTCCTGCATATTTTCTAATTTCAAACACTGGTCCCATGGAACTTCAAATATGTCAATATTTTATCAGGCAAAATACACTTCTTACACCCAGAAAAAAAATCCCATCATATTATCAGTTGTTTCAATCTGGGATTCGATATATAACTGTCATCATTCTCAAAGGTCACATAGCCTATTCCCATAATTTTTAAAGAAGAAAAAGCCAGTGAGATTGAGTAATATGCTTGAGGTCACATATCTCATTAGTTTGAGAGCCAGAAGTAGAATTCAGATCTCCTGGCTCCAGTCTAATACTCTTTCAGTGAACTGAAGGAGGCATACAGGTTTAAGAGAAACTGTAATTGTTTCTGTCAATCCCTATATTTAAGCATTAATGAGACACCCGTGCAACTATACACGTGGTGAACGGCATTGGAGGTAGCACACACAATTGGAAACAATTTTAGCAGTTACCTTTACTTTTTAAGATGTGTGTACTGCTCTTGGGGCTTCCCTGGTAGCTCAGTTGGTAAAGAATCTACCTTCAGTGCAAGAGACCTGAGGTGGATCCCTTGGTTGGAAAGGTCCCCTGGAGAAGGAAATGGCAAACCACTCCAGTATCGTTGCCTGGAAAATGCCATGGACAGAGGAGCCTGGTGGGCTGTAGTCCATGGGATCGCAAAGAGTCGGGCACGACTGAGTGGCTAACACTTTCACTTTCACTGCTCTTGGACCTTGAAGGAATAACGTTAGCATTAGACTCAGGACTTGGTCAAACTTTTGGTGTTGGCTTTACCAAAGTGTTATAGGAATAGGTTGGGGACAGTAGCTTTGGCACAGGGCACAGAAATGGAAAAGGCAAGACAGTGCTATGTTGCATAGTTTAATGAGGAGAGCCAGATCATTGCATGAATGGCAGTTCATTGTCTTCAACATATCTCTTCTCAAAGATGCAATTCAACAGAGGACTCTCAATCCAGACTGAGAATAGGGTTTGTTTACCTGCCAAGTCCTTCAAACATCTGTTCCCCTTCTGTTTCTTGTGGTTAAAAACCCTGTTTCATCATGGCAGGACATTGAAACTCAGAGAGTACTTTCAGCTAGCTTCAAGTAATAAACAGATTTTTACAGTACAGAATTACAGGATGATCTGATTGACAGCACCAATAATGGAACGTACTTTGTCTTGCAGCTGCCAATCCATGGCATAAAAGCTCATTTAATCACATTTCTTAGGATGAATGAGTTTAGGTTGCTTTAATTTTTGCTACTTTAAAGCCAATTTTAATAATTTAAAAAATCCATGCATTTGCACTCATTCACACCCTTCTCCCACTCAAACTAAAACATTCACTTTGATTACAGAAATGCTTAACCAAGAGTTGAACATGAATTATTCCATGTGTTTGTTTATATCTGTCCTGACAAAATACCCAAACAAATTGCCTACTGAAATTTTAGAATAAAAAATCTGACATTTGCTTGGGAAGTGAAACATTTGGTAAATGTTGTCACAGTAAGCAATAGCGGGCTTCCTTTGTGGTTCGGATGGTAAGGAATCCACTTGTAATGCAGGAGACCTGGGCTCAATCCCTGGGTTGAGAAGATCCCCTGGAGAAGGGCATGGCAACCCACTCCAGTATTCTTGTGTGGAGAATCTCCATGGACGGAGGAGCCTGGGCCATAGTCCATGGGGTCTCAAAGAGTCAGACACAACCAAGCAACGAAGCACATACAACGCAAAAAGCCTAATGTGTTCTAGGTAGAGAAAACTAACTGCTGATAGCCAAGCAGAAACTACCTAGAAGACATAAAGGAGCTAGTTTGAAAAAGATTGAAAGTTAGGAAGCCTGAATTCAAGTTTAGTCTACCATCAGTCATGACATTCCATACCATAGGCAACAAATTTGTGTGCTGTATTAATTAACACTCTGGTTGAAAGCAACCTGAAAAGTCAACTGTCCATTGGGTAAAGAAAATGTATTAGAAATATATTAGGAGATTACAAACTCAATGGGAATGATGGAGATGCAGATCTCAAACATAGAAACACTATGGGTAGGGCCAGGATAGAAACTGTAGCAAGTGTCTACTCAATATGATCAGATACCAAACATCATCAATTCCATTATTAGTCTGCTTCATATTCAATCTGCATATTGGATACATATGTTCAGTTTCTGTCAGGACATCTACCAGTTAAGTAGGGAAGATTAGCCTCACTCAAACATATCCACCAAGAAGAGAGAACTTTCCCAAAGGAATTTCAGTTGAAGTTAGGAGGAGAAATGAAATGCTAGATGAGGGAAACAAAAACAAAACTGAAAACAATTCTTTAATTCAATGTATGATCCTTCAAATATCCACCCTATAAGATTTATTTAGTAAATAAAGTTAAATAACATCTCTCTGATGGCTTTTCATTCTACTTCAGTTCAGTTCAATCACTCAGTTGTGTCTGATTCTTTGCGACCCTATGGACTGCAGCATGTCAGGCCTCCCTGTCCATCACCAACTCCCTGAGTTTACCCAAACTCATGTCCATTGAGTCAGTGATACCCTCCAACCGTCTCATCCTCTGTCGTCCCCTTTTCCTCCTGCCTTCAATCTTTTCCAGCATCAGGGTCTTTTCCAATGAGTCAGCTCTTCACATCAGGTGGCCAAAGTATTGGAGTTTCAGCTTCAACATTAGTCTTTCCAATGAACACTCAGGACTGATTTTCTTTAGGATGGACTGGTTGGATCTCCTTGCAGTCCAAGGGACTCTCAAGAGTCTTTTTTAACACCACAGTTCAAAAGCATTAATTCTTTGGTGCTCAGCTTTCTTCATAGTCCAACTCTCACATCCATACTTGACCACTGGAAAAACCATAGCCTTCACTAGATGGACCTTTGTTGACAAAGTAATGTTTCTGCTTTTTAAAATGCTGTCTAGGTTGGTCATAACTGTCCTTCCCACAAATAAGCGTCTTTTAACCTCATGGCTGCAGTCACTATCTGCAGTGATTTTGGAGGTCCCCAAAATAAAGTCTGACACTGTTTCCACTGTTTCCCCATCTATTTACCATGAAGTGATGGGACCGGATGCCATGATGTTCGTTTTCTGAATTTAAAGAGCTTTAAGCCAACTCTTTGACTCTTCTCTTTCACTTTCATCAAGAGGCTCTTTAGTTCTTCTTCACTTTCTGCCATAAGGGTGGTGTCATCTGCATATCTGAGGTTATTGATATTTCTGCCAGCAATCTTGATTCCAGCTTGCGCTTCATCCAGCCCAGCATCTCTCATGATGTACTCTGCATATCAGTTAAATAAGCAGGGTGACAATATACAGCCTTGATGTACTCATTTTCCCATTTGGAACCAGTCTGTTGTTCCATGTCCAGTTCTAACTGTTGCTTCCTGACCTGCAAGCAGATTTCGCAAGAGGCAGGTCAGGTGGTCTGGTATTCCCATCTCTTGAAGAATTTTCCACAGTTTATTGTGGTCCACACAGTCAAAGGCTTTGGCATTGTCAGTAGATTAGAAATAGATGTTTTTCTGGAACTCTCTTGCTTTTTCAATGATCCATCAGATGTTGGCAATTTGATCTCTGGTTCCTCTGCCTTTTCTAAAACCAGTTGGAACATCTGGAAGTTCATGCAATTGTTGAAGCCTGGCTTTGAGAATTTTGAGCATTACTAGCGTGTGAGATGAGTGCAATTGTGAGGTAGTTTGAGCATTATTTGGCATTGCCTTTCTTTGGGATTGGAATGAAAACTGACCTTTTCCAGTCCTGTGGCCACTGCTGAGTTTTCCAAATTTGCTGGCATATTGAGTGCAGCACTTTCACAGCATCATCTTCTAGGATTTGAAATAGCTCAACTGGAATTCCATCACCTCCTTTGTTTGTTTTGATGCTTCCTAAGGCCCAGTTGACTTCACATTCCAGAAGGTCTGGCTCTAGGTGAGTGATCACACCATCATGATCATCTGGGTCCTGAAGATCTTTTTTGTACAGTTCTGTGTATTCTTGCCACCTCTTCTTAATTTTCTGCTTCTGTTAGGTCCATACCATTTCTGTGCTTTATTGAGCCCATCTTTGCATGAAATGTTCCCTTGGTATCTCTAATTTTCTTGAAGAGATCTCTGGTCTTTTCCATTCTATTGTTTTCCTCTATTTCTTTGCACTGATCACTGAGGAAGGCTTTCTTATCTCTTCCGCTATTCTCTGGAACTATGCATTCAAATGGGAATATCTTTTCTATTCTCCTTTGTTCTTTGCTTCTCTTCTTTTTACAGCTATTTGTAAGGCCTCCTCAGAAAGCCATTTTGTATTTTTGCATTTTTTTTCTTGGGGATGTTCTTCATATCTGTTTCCTGTACAATGTCATGAACCTCTGTCCGTAGTTCATCAGGCACTCTGTCTATCAGATCTAGTCCCTTAAATCTATTTCCCACTTCCACTGGATAATCATAAGGGATTTGATTTAGGTCATACCTGAATGGTCCAGTGGTTTTCCTTACTTTCTTTCATTTAAGTCTGAATTTGGCAATAAGGAGTTCATGATCTGAGCCACGACCAGCTCCCAGTGTTGATTTTCTGACTATGTAGAGCTTCTCCATCTTTGGCTGCAAAGAATAGAATCAATCTGATTTTGGTATTAACCATCTGGTGATGTCCACGTGTAGAGTCTTCTCTTGTGTTGTTGGAAGACGGTATTTGCTATGACCAGTGCATTCTCTTGGCAAAACTATGAGCCTTTGCCCTGCTTTATTCTGTACTCCAAGGCCATATTTGCCTGTTACTCCAGGTGTTTCTTGACTTCCTACTTTTGCATTCCAGTCTCCTATAATGAAGAGGACATGTTTTTTGGGTGGTAGTTCTAGAAGGTTTTGTAGGTCTTCAAAGAACCATTCAACTTCAGTTTCTTCAGCATTACTGATCGGGGCATAGACTTGGATTACCATGGTATTGAATGGTTTGTCTTGGAAATGAACAGAGATCATTCTGTCGTTTTTAAGATTGCATCCAAGTACCCTATTTTGGACTCTCTTGTTGACTATGATGGCTACTCCATTTCTTCTAAGGGATTCTTGCCCACTGTAGTAGATATGATGGCCATCTGAGTTCAATTCACCCATTTCAGCCCAGTTTAGTTCAGTGATTCCTGAAATGTCAACATTGACTCTTGCCATAATCTGTTTGACCACTTTATTCTACTTAGAGTAATCTGACTTACTTCCATTGGTTTACCAAGCTCCTCTCCTATTTTGGCTTGTAGCAGTCTCTTTTTCATCACTAATCTTGACAAACACTGGCCTTTTTCCTCTTCTTTAGAAACACCAGGCTCGTTCTATTCTTGGGCCTATCAACTGTACCATTTGCCTGGAGTGTTTTTCCCCCTTTACTTTTCATGGGTAAATCCTTTTTGTGTTTTGGACCTCAGCTCAAACGCCTTCTCCTCAGAGAAGTCTTCCCTGACTATCCAACTTAAAATTAATTAGTAACTTTCTATCATACCACACTATTTTTATTCACTACTTTAAAATATAGAATTTTTGTTTGTTTCCAACTAAGTCATAAGAGTCCATGAGAACAGGAAACCTCTTTGCATCCTGGACGGTTTCTATATCTAGTAGGCACTCAGAATATATTTACTATATGAATAGTTCTCACAATAAATATATGCAATAGGCCTTACTATTTTTACTCTATAGAAGAGGACATGAAATTTATAAAAGATAAGAAATTTGCATGCCATAAATTTATGTACAGCATCATTGAAAGTCAGATCCATCTATCTAGATCCAAGGCCAGGCTCTTAAATGCTGGTGTATATTGACTCTGTACCATTAGCAGTGTGACTTGAGGTGAGTCACTGGACAGAAAAATAATTTCCCAATTCTCTAGCACCATAATCTTTTATCTTTCTTCTCTAAATGAAATCATGTGTACAACCTTAATCAATTGCTCCTTTCCTATGTTCAAAGATATAATATTAACTTATTATGAAATCAACCAGTGGAAATCATAAGGTTGTCCTGTGAAACACATTTTAAAGACTTATTCTGGTTGCATATGTTGAGAAAAATCCCAGTGTATGCATATATAGTGGCAAATGGTGAACTTTCAAAAACTGACCTCCTTGAAATCTCCGGATATTCATCAATTAGTGATATGAGAGGAAATACTTACTCTAACTGTGCCCAGAAGGAGGTTAACCTGGAAGCACGAGCTTATGTATTGTTGGGCCCCAATCTATTAAAATTTGATGCATCGCAGTACTCTAAGAGTGGGTTATCAATTGTTATAACCTCCAAAATATACTTTTTATATGCTATATATGTAAAGAAAAATTAGTGGAATTCTGGAAACATCCTAAAGGAATTTATAATTTAAAATGGTATTCAACATTGTCTGTAAATCTCATATTCTGTAAGCAAATTCTGCGTCTTTTGATAGAACTATATTCACTCTGACAAAAAATATATAGGAAGCAAGCTCCAAAGACCCAAAACTTGGGTCTTGAAATAAGCTGTAAATACTCAAGAGCAGCATCAAAGCAAATATACTTTCAGAAAACTATGGCAGAGAACTTCAGGCTCACAGGTGCAGGGCAGTGACCAGTCACAATGAATCACCATTACTGCTTGAAAAAACAGAAGGGTAATAGCACCATACATCAGAATAAGAGGACGAGAAGGAATAATTGGACACATACTTTGTAAAGAAACTGATAAAAATAATCCATGGCATTATTTAAAAAACATGTGTGTGTATGTGCATGTGTACATACTACTAAAATACTAACTGGTGGTGAAAGCAGACAGATAGGTTAATGAAGTGAACCAGAAAGCTGAATGATACAAACATGTTTTTAAGTATTTTCCTTTCTTTGTATATTGTATAAAAAGCCATGAGCACTTATGTAATCAAAAGCACTGGTGTGATATACTGCAGAAACTTTAAAAAGAAAACTTTAGATGGAGACAAATAATTAGGGGCAGAAGGATATTAACTACCAAACTAAGGAAATTTAGGGTTCTAAGCCTTTCACTATCATGGGGCCCTGTCAAGGTCAATTCTTAATATTGTATTAGTAATTTTTCATGAATTTTCTTGTTAATAGCACCACCACTGCTACCTCTGCACATTTTATAAACTTCAGATCCATAAAACCTGAATCTGTCTCTGGTTTCAGTACTGAGTTTCTAATATGACAAAATCTGGCGTAATTATTAGTATCAGTATGAGTATGAAGGGGTAGTTGAATTTCATATGTCTCTCACACTTCTGATCAATATCTTTCTCCCCATTCTATTTTCTCCCTAAACACTGTATTTCCTGTCCCCCACAAATCTCTCTCTCAATGATTTTTCTTTCTCTTTCCCTCCCACTCTCTTTCTTAGTTCTCTTTTTTTTCATTTCTCTCACACACATTTTTTCAAGCTCTTGCCTCTTCTGACATTTTTTTCTCTCTCAATCTTCCTCCTGTCTTTGCTTCTCACTCTATCCCTTCCCTCTCTTTATCTCTCTCATACTTACCAAGGCAGCCTTACATTTCCCCTCTGCCTCACTAAACTTTATACAGTCAATGTTTTCCTGACTATCCCTGACCCCTCTTTTCCTACAGCATTTACTTTAGAAAAATTGTAAATTCCTTCTCTGCTCCGATGAGATGTAAATCTTCTCCCAGTCTCTTGTCAGTTTTATAACTCAGTAAAGTCTTTCTCTAGGACCAGGAAGTTACCTTTTGAAATGTAATCAAGGAAGATTCTGCCCCTAGCTCCCATCTACATGGGAGGGTGGAAGCCTAATAAGCAGCAGTGAGCAAACACAGATGGCCTGATCACTCAGACCAGCCACCCTCATGTCCTCCAGTACTTTTCCACCAGCTCACCTTCAGTTCAGTTCAGTTCAGTCGCTCAGTCTTGTCTGACTCTTTGCAACCCAATGAACCGCAGCACACCAGGCCTCCATGTTCATCACCAACTCCCGGAGTCCACCCAAATCCATGTCTATCGAGTTGTTGATGCCATCCAACCATGTCATCCTCTATCGTCCCCTTCTTCTCCTGCCCTCAATCTTTCCCAGCATCAGGGTCTTTTCACATAAGTCAGCTCTTCTCATCAGGTGGCCAAAGCATTGGAGTTTCAGCTTCAACATCAGTCCCTCCAATGAACACTTAGGACTGATCTCCTTTAGGATGGACTGGTTGGATCTCCTTGCAGTCCAAGAGACTCTCAAGAGTCTTCTCCAAAAAAAAAAAAAAAAAAAAGAGTCTTCTCCAACACCACAGTTCAAAAGCATCAATTCTTCAGTGCTCAGCCTTCTTTATAGTCCAACTCTCACATCCATACATGACCACTGGAAAAACCATAGCCTTGACTAAATGGACCTTTGTTGGCAAAGTAATGTCTCTGCTTTGTAATATGCTATCTAGGTTGGTCATAACTTTGCTTCCAAGGAATAAGCGTCTTTTAATTTCATGGCTGCAGTCACCATCTGCAGTGATTTTGGAGTCCAGAAAATTAAAGTCAGCCACTGTTTCCCCATCTATTTGCCATGAAGTGATGGGATCAGATGCCATCACCTTAGTTTTCTGAATGCTAAGCTTTAAGCCAACTTTTTCACTTTCCTCTTTCACTTTCATCAAGAGGCTCTTTAGTTCCTCTTCATTTTCTGCCATAAAGGTGGTGTCATCTGCATATCTGAGGTTATTGATATTTCTCCTGGAAACCTTGATTCCAGATTGTGCTTTCTCCAGCCCAGCATTTCTCATGATGTACTCTGCATAGAAGTTAAATAAGCAGGGTGACAATATACAGCCTTGATGTACTCCTTTTCCCACTTGGAACCAGTCTATTGTTCCATATCCAGTTCTAACTGTTGCTTCCTGACCTGCATACAGGTTTCTCAAGAGGCAGGTCAGGTGGTCTGGTATTCCCATCTCTTGAAGAATTTTCCACAGTTTATTGTGATCCACACAGTCAAAGGCTTTGGCATAGTCAATAGATCAGAAATAAACGCTTTTCTGGAACTCTCTTGCTTTTTCGATGATCTATCAGATGTTGGCAATTTGATCTCTGGTTCCTCTGCCTTTTCTAAAACCAGTTGGAACATCTGGAAGTTCACAGTCCACGTATTGCTGAAGCCAGGCTTGGAGAATTTTGAGCATTACTTTACTAGCATGTGAGATGAGTGCAATTGTGAGGTAGTTTGAGCATTCTTTGCCATTGCCTTTCTTTGGGATTGGAATGAAAACTGACCTTTTCCAGTCCTGTGGCCACTGCTGAGTTTTCTAAAGTTGCTGGCATATTGAGTGCAGCACTTTCACAGCATCATTTTTCAGGATTTGAAATAGCTCAACTGGAATTATATCACCTCCACTAGCTTTGTTTGTAGTAATGCTTCTTAAGGCCCAGTAGACTTCACATTCCAGGATGTCTGGCTCTAGGTGAGTGATCACACCATCATGATTATCTGGGTCGTGATGATCTTTTTTGTACAGTTCTTCTGTGTATTCTTGCCACCTCTTCTTCATATCTTCTGCTTCTGTTAGGTCCCTACCATTTCTGTCCTTTATTGTGCACATCTTTGCATGAAATGTTCCCTTGGTATCTCTAATTTTCTTGAAGAGATCTCTAGTCTTTCCCATTCTATTGTTTTCCTCTGTTGCTTTGCATTCATCACTGAGGAAGGCTTTCTTATCTCTCTTTGCTATTCTTTGGAACTCTGCATTCAAATGGGTATATCTCTCCTTTACTCCTTTGCTTTTTGCTCCCCTTCTTTTTACAGCTATTTGTAAGGCCTCTTCAGACAGCCATTTTGTATTTTTGCATTTCTTTTTCTTGGGGATGGTCTTGATTCCTATCTCCTGTACAATGTCACAAACCTCCGTCCATAGTTCATCAGGCACTCTGTCTATCAGATCTAGTCCCTTAAATCTATTTCTCACTTCCACTGTATATTCATAAGGGATTTGATTTAGGTCATCCCTGAATGGTCTAGTGGTTTTCTCCACTTTCTTCAATTTCAGTCTGAATTTGCCAATAAGGAGTTCATGATCTGAGCCACAGTCAGCTCCCGGTCTTCTTTTTGCTGACTGTATAGAGCTTCTCCATCTATGGCTGCAAATAATATAATCAATCTTACTTCGGTGTCGACCATCTGGTGATGTCCATGTGTAGCTCACCTTAGGGCTTAAAAAATCCCACACCTTTTGTTTCAATGAGCTGAGTTCAGTCTCTCTCCTCTATTGCAATAGTTTGGAATAAGTCACCCCTGCCAGTTTGGCTCCATCCAGTGCAACTTTTCTTTGACAGCTGTTGCTATTGTTGTTCAATTGCTAAGTCATGTCTGACTCTTTGCGACCCTATGAACTGCAGCATGCCAACCTTCCCTGTCCTTCACTATCTTCTGAGTTTGCTCAAATGCATGTCTGATACATACATAAAAATGATTTGTATGATGTGGCAGACAAAGCATTTAGTTCTAGTGCATACTAATGTCTTTCTTTCCTCAGACTCTTTAGCTTTGCTGCTCTAGCTTCCCCAATTCATTTCCCTTCTGTGTTCATTAATATCTTACTTGCATTGATATTCTTATCTATAAACATTTACCCTTCTGTATCACTTTACCTTGTTTCTTATACAGCTTTTGACTACAACTAGTAATCACTTTATTTGTTGTTGTTTATCTATTTATTGCCAGGTTCTTGCATTAGACTGTACATTCCATGTGATCAGGAGCCATATTTGAATTGTTCATTTTTTTTTTAATCCTCAGAACTTCATCATGACATCCTAACACACAGTGCACACTCAATAAATGTGTTTTAAAAAATGACTGAGGACTTCCCTAGCAGTCCAGTGGTTATGACTCCATGCTCCCACTGCAGGGGGCACAAGTTTGATCCCTGGTCAGGAAACTAAGATTCTGCATGCAGTGTGGTGTGGCCAAAAAATAAGCAAACACACGATGGACATTTTAAAAAACTGACTGAATAAAACATATCAACGGTATATTTTCAAATCCTAAGTTACAGTCTCTTTGGTTTACAAATATTAGGAAGGTTTAACATTCCTTTGGGGATCATATTCACAAGCATATTGGCACAATATGTAACATATATGATGATTTTGACATGATGATTGCATATTTCATCCCTGGGCACACAGATGCCAATACTGAGAAGGGCACCAGGGAAGGACCTCTTTTAGCTCTCCACACTCCTTAGCCCACTGCCTCCATCCCCACTCACAGCCGTAACTAAGTGAGCAGAAAGCTCAGGACCCGCACACAATGCTGTGCTTTCAGGCCTGTTGTTTAGTCGCTAAGTCGTGTCCAACTCTTTTGTGACCCCGTGAACTGCAGCCCTCCAGGCTCACTGGCCATGGGATTTCCCAGACAAGAATACTAGAGTAGGTTGTCATTTCCTTTTCCAGAGGATCTTCCCAGCCCAGCGATCAAATTCAGCATTTCAGGCAGATTCTTTACCACTGACCCACCGCGGAAGCCCACTTTCAGGCCTGAAGAAGTGCTTTTCCAAGATCATTTTGTGAGTTAAGATGGAAAATCACTCTCATTTTTGTCTCCTGTCTAGCATAGTCTAATATCACTTCTCACTCAGAGAAAGGTCCTGAGGCTGGAAGATTTTTTCCCTTGAGTTTAATAACAACAGGCCATAATTCCCTTTATAGTCAAACTAGCAAGCTTTCTCTCAGAATTTTATGTCTACTTTTCAAAAATAGCAGAAATAAGCACTCCTGATTCTTCCATCCTTATGTTAATTCTTCACTGATATTAGACAGGTACAGGGTTTGTTTTATAATTTAAAAAATTGGTTACTTTTAATTATATCTGATAAAATGTACCAGAATGTGTTCTTTTAAAACATGATGACAATGCCAAGATCACTTGTAAGAGAGTTAGATAAATATACAACATATACTCTCTAGGGTCCTAGATATTCCTTTCAAACTTTCTGATTCTATTCATATGTGCATCAAAAAGTTCTTACTGGGAGAATAATAGAAAATGTGAATTAGGAATTATCACAATGGAAGATCTTGAAGAAAGGGGAAAATTATGTTGGGGATCCAGGAGACATCACTGAGAAAAGGCTCTAGACTTCATAAGATGAGCAACAGGAGCAAGACAATAGTTCTCAGGCAAGCATGAAATGAAAGTTTGAAGAAAGCAGTTACTTGCCTTTTGATAGGTAGAGAATGAATATTAACCACACAGCATCAAGAAAGGAAAAGGCTGTCAGGGATACTATGTAAGCCAATTAGTATGGAAAAATCTAATGTGTTCTGATAACTAGATAACAGTTAGTTGTGAAGCAAGGACAACACTAAATGAATAACAAAGGACATGATGAGATACTTTCGCAACCAAACACAGGCCTTCAGAATTCTCATGAAATACGTGACTTTTATCACTAAGGAGCTGGCTATTATTTTGAGAACCATGGAGGAAAGAAGACACTTTCAGAGATTAAAAAAGGACAAAAAGTTATCTTTGGAAATGAAAAAAAATGGCATAGTGATAGCAGTTATTTAGAATTCTAACCTTAACTTCAGTCATGGGAATGGCGTTAAAACAAATCATTAAGAACCTAAGGCACTAAGGACAACATTAGGAAAATCATATTATGCCAGATTCCTTTAATTTTCTTCATTAAGGAAGTAATGCACTGCACATAAAAAACACCATATGTAATCTTTCAGAACTCAAATACATTGAAGCATTCTATTACCTTTTTAGTAAGCTAAGAATATCATCTTAATATCACACATTGATCAGGTTACTAAGTGATAAGTAAGTCATGGTCCAGGGTTTGTTGTCAGACTACAAAACAATGGTGAACAATGTCCCCCTGGGATCAACACTGGTGCCATTTGACAAAACAAAATATCTAATAAACATCCTTTACTTTGTTGACCTAGGTAGCCTGATTTCACCAGTTAGTGAATACTAACAGAATGAAATTAATGGTCTAGTAGTCATTTATGGATGTGAGTGTTGGACCATAAAGAAGGCTGAACACCTAGGAAGAATTGATGTCTTTTTTTTTTTTTGAATTGATGTCTTTGAATTGTGGTGCTGGAGAAGACTCTTGAGAGTCCCCTGGACTGCAAGGAGATCAAATCAGTTAATCCTAAAGGAAATCAACCCTGAATATTCATTGGAAGGACTGAGGCTGACGCTGAAATACTTTGGCCACCTGATGTGAATGGCCGTCTCATTGGAAGAGAAACTGATGTAGGGAAAGATTGAAGGCAAAAGGGGAAGAGAGTGGCAGAGGATGAGATGGTTAGATAGCATCATGGACTCAACAGACATGACTCTGAGCAAACTCCAGAGATAGTGAAGGACTGGGAAGCCTGATGTGCTGCAGTCCGTGGGGTCGCAAAGAGCTGGACAAGGCTTAGCAACTGAGCAACAACACTGGTCTTGCCTGAAACGTCTCAGGCTCTAGTTCCCAGCCATTTACTAGGCCTTAACCTTACAAAATCATTCCACAAATATTCCTCTGGTGTTTCACTCATGCCCACTCATGAATATTTTGCTATATTTATTTTCTCTAGGCACTTGCTAAGTTACAAAAAGGGCTCCCAAATTTAAAGCGAGTCCCCACTTGCCAAGGAATTCCAAATTTCCTTCTGGTTTCATTTGTGCGCAAGTCATTTTGGTTCTGTCCAAAAGTAAGGACAGCCCTCTTCTCCTCTTATGAGAATTCTGCCTGATGGTCCAAAGCAATTTCTTACCTCCCTGTGTCTCATAAAAACCCTCTTGAAGGCAGTCCCTTTTGCTTCTTACTGAACCCCTTTCTCTTCACTGGGCTCAGACTTGAGGGAATGGGGCTGAGTTAGGGGCATGTATCATTCTGTCTCTTCAGCTGAGTCATTATTTCTGACATCTATATTTTGGCTCTTTTTCAATCCTAACCCCTCATTCTCTGATGTAGTACATATGTACACACATGTCAGAGGCAGATCTTGGGCTCAAGCCTGGATGTGCTGGCATACACACAAAGGCTGTGTACCATTGTTAATTGCTATCCTTTCTTTCTGAAATAGCCCCTTTCCCCGCCCTCCTCTCTTCTCCCTCACTTACTATTGCCCCCTCTAACACTCAACACATCCTTTGGCTGATTCTAGCTTATCCTTCAAGACTTCACAGACTCATGGCATTTTCCAAAATTAGATATACCGACTCTGTGATCGTATAACATCCTATGTATATCCCTACTGTTATTATTATCTATTTATATATTTAGCTTTTCCAATAGATAATCATATTTTATAATTTTTATATATTTTTAAATAGACTTTACTTTTAGCATTCCATGCACTGAATTGTGTCTCCTCCAAAAGTATATGTTGAATCCTTAACTTTCCATGTAATGGTTTTGGAGATGAGATCTTTAGGAGGTAATTAGGGTTAGACGAAGACATGAGAGTGAAGTCCTGGTTATGGGATTAGTGCTCTTTTAAGATGACACATGAGAGAACTTGCTCTCCTCCTCTCTCTCTCTCTCCACAGACACACACACACACACACACACACACGAGGTCATGTGACCACACAGTGAGATGACAGTCACTTTCAAGCCAAGAGAAGAGACCTCAGAATGAAACTTAGCACCTTGATCTTAAGATTTCCCAGCCTCCGGAACTGTGGAAGATAAATTTCTTTTGTTTAAACCACCTAGGTGGTATTTTGTTAAGGCAACCAGGGCTGACTAAGAGAAATTTTAGATTTATAGAAAAATTCAGCAGAAAATATAGAGACTTCCTAAATAGCCTCTCATCACTCCCCTACAAGTTTTTCTAATTAAAACATCATATATTAGATGTATATTAGATACATTTGTCACCATCGATGAGCTAATAGTAATTAGTTGCAGATGGCAATTTTTTAAATCTCCATATCTAGTTCCTATGGTTGTGCTCGATACATTGTAGGTACCAATTTTTATTAAAATAATGAAAAACTAAAAGAATGAATGGCTCTGATACATATGACTTAGCCAAAATGTGACCTGTCGTTGTGAACTGCTGATTATCTTGCCTCTGTCACCACCCTGGATGTGGTGGGTAGACAGACCTACACTGGTGCCTGACTTCACAGCATCACTGATGTTCTCTGTTAGCCCATGCCTTGCAGTATGCTCCTCTCCCATCATCACCATCAAAGACAAGTAGTATTTAAATTTCACTAATCTTTACAATATTGAGAACAAATTTGGTACTAGAAAGTAATTTAGGTAAGCTTTAGATATGAACTCTCATAATGAAGTCAATCTCATTCAAAAAAATGAGACAGATTTTTCAAGGAGCACCCAGATCGGGTAGATGCCTGTTCTTACCTCCAATCCTGTTTTACGTTTCTCTCCTCTTAGCATCCCCTGCTTAAGACTTAAACTGATTTTTTTTTCTTCTGTCCCCTTTTCTTCCCACTGCTCCCCAAATCATTGCATCATGGACCCAGGGATAGCTTAGAGGGTTTCTTCTTCTTTGTCACAGACAGCAAACCAAGACTGACTTGTAAACACAAGATTAAGAGTGATGAGAAGCATTACAGACCACTACAGACAGTTACTTCTGGAAGGTTCTGAAAGAATGCCTGTTAATATGTGCATGACTCTACCATAGCATTTTACTTTCAGCTGCAGAATATGAGAAAAGCACAGAGCCTTGAAAAAAGTAAGCAACTCTTATACAATTATTGTTGACTGGATCATTAGGAAATAGAATCTGAGTAGCACAATGGCCCTCTTTTTCAGAAAGGCTCTTCTTGGAAGAAGGTAGGATATATAATGGGCTTCCCAGGTTGCTCTAGTGGTAAAGAATTTGCCTGCCAATGCAGGAGATGGAAAAGAAGAAGATCCCCTTGGGTCCGGGAAGATCCCCTGGAGGAGGAATAGCAACCCACTCCAGTATTCTTGCCCAGAGAATCCCATGGAGAGAGGAGTCTGGTAGGCTAAAGTCCATGGAACTGAAGTCCATGGAGTTGCAAAAGAGTTGGACACAGCTGAGCACAGAGTGTATAATAATCTGAACATTAGGTGATTATGTCAATAATGTGGGTTTTACCAGTGATAAAATATTTCTTACCATTTAAGGAACCACTAAATGAGATGGCTTTTTCAAATTGCATCAACACAATTAAATGAATATTGCAATTTTAACAGTCTTCCATGAGGTCTAATGAAGTACGTCTTTAAAATTAGTCTTCCACAATATAACTGACTAAATAATCTAGTTCTTTCTTGACACTGAAATGGTGTAGGATTCAGAGCCACACTGTCTGACATACTACATTTTCTTTCTTTAACTCAGGTTAGGTTTTCAGTGTCAGTAGTTACAGTTTCAGGGAAGATTAAAAATGCTGAGAAACAAATGAAAGCTGCTACATTAAGTAAGATGAAGTAGATTTTATTATTGTAGGCCTTTCCAGAGCTTGTAAAGTCTAACGTGAACTCAAATATCTGAAGGGGGCTATGTGACATTCTGAAAAAGGCAAAACTAAGGAGATAGTAAAAAGATCAGTGCTTTCCAAGAGGTAGAGAAGGAGAAAAAGAGATTAATAGGTAAAGCAGAAAGGATTTTTAGAACAATGAAACTGTTTATGACATTATAATGGTAGATACATGTCATTATACATTTTTCTAAAGTTATAGATGTACAACATCAAAGAGTGAATCCTACACTAATGCATGAACTCGAGTGATGATAAGTGTCAATGTAGGTGTATAAATTGTAATGAAGGTACCACACTTGGTGAGACTGCTAATAACTGGGGAGGCTATGTATATGTGGCATTGTGCGTGAAAGTTGTTCAGTAGCAACCCCACAGACTTTACAGTCCATGGAATTCTCCAGGCCAGAATACTGGAGTGGGTAGCCTTTCCCTTCTCCAGGTTTCCTTCCCAACCCAGGGATCAAACCCAGGTCTCCTGCATTGCAGGCAGATTCTTTACCAACAGAGCTATCAGGGAAGCCTTGTATATGTGGAGGAAAGGGCATATGGGAAATCTCCATACCTCCCACCTCAATTTTGCTGTGAACCTAAAACTAAAGAATAAAGTCTTTAAAAAGCACTAACAAATACATTTTGGAAATGTTCATAAAATATTACATTAAAAAAGTAATGAATCACATACAGCATTTTTGTTTTGAGGAAACAGAGATTTAGACCTTAAGAACTTGTCTGCAACTACATGGTCAGTAGGCTGCAAACTGGCTTTGGTTATAGTTTCTAGTTTAGGCCAATACACTGAGCTTCCTCTTCAAACCTCCCCTGAACTGAGACTCACATTTGGGATTCTCTAGACGTGAAAATAGACCACATTGTTAGTGGTAGAAATCTCTTAAGAGGGCACTTCTCATACCATCCTATCATGGTATTATCTAAGTTGACACTCTTAAAATGGGATAAAAATTAAGTACCACAAGGAAAGGGGATGGGGAGCATGCATGGTAACTGCCAATCTCAATATCAAGACACGTTCTTATAAAAATCTCACTGGTTTCTTCTGTCCAAGGAGCATAAAACAAAAGGAAATTGCATGGATTTTGACTGAAGCAAAAACCTTGCTTAGTCAAAAGGAAGTGCATCATACCGGAAGGAATATTTAAATCCCTAAATGAATTTCCAAGAGAAATCTGGGTAATTCTGGCCCAAGAAAGCCCATAGGAAGTAAACTGTGAAAGCACTTATTAGCCTGGGGGCAGGGCTGACTCACAGACCTCTTGCCTTGTTTCTGAGCTCTGTGGTCTGATGACCAAATATAATCATAAGGGGGAAATGAGGATCAGGTAGATGTTCTCACCCCTGATGTTTAAAGCTGGCTTTTTTAGCAGGAAAATGAAAATGTTATGATACAGAGATACTTATCTTTAATTTGTGCAGTTTTACTGATTAGAATCCAGCTGGTCTCTTAAAAAATCAGCCAGTGAGAAGTGGAAGCCTGTCTATAGGAAACAATTAAATGTGAGCTTTCTTTTTATTTTCATTGAAATAGAGTTAATCTACAATATTATGTTAGTTTCAGGTGCACTGCTGAGTGATTTGTCATTTTTATACATTACAAAATACTTTACCACAGTAAGTCTAGTGACCATCTGCCCCCCATACAAATTTATTATAATATTATTGACCATGTTCTTATGCTGTATATTATATCCCTGAGGAGTATTTATTTTACAGCTGGAGATTTGTACCTTTTAATCTCCTACACTTATTTCACCCAAACCCCGTCCCTCTGGCAACTGTTTGTTCTCTTGTCTATGAGTCTGCTTTCACTTTTTTTTTTTAATATGGCATTTCTTTTCTCTGTTTGACTTATTCCACTTGGCATAATATCCTCTAGCTCCATCCATAATATTTCATTCTTGTTTATGGCTAAGTAATATTCCATGATGTGTGTGTGTGTGTTTGTGTATACCACTTGTTCTTTATCCATTCATACAGAAGGTCTATTTTGAGTTTTTGAGGAACTTTCATACTGTTTTCCACAGTGATGCTGAATTTACAATCTCACCAACAATGTACCATGATTCCCTTCTATCCACACTCTTGCTAACACCTGATGTTTATTATCTTGTTGATGACAGCCATTCTGATACGTATGAAGTAGTATCTGACTGTGGTTTTGATTTGCATTTCCCTGATGATTAGTGATGTTGTGCATCTTTTTGTGTGTTTGTTGGCCATCTATATGCCTTCTTTGGAAAAAAAATTTCTATTCCAATTCTCTGTCCATTTTTTAATTGGGTTGTTTTTTGATGTTGTGTCATATTAGTTATTTATATATTAACCCTTAATTAGATATATCATTTGTATATATCTTTTCCCATTCAGTGGGCTGACTTTATGCTTTATTGATGGTTTTGTTTGATATAGTTCCCCATTTGTTTGTTTTTCTTGTTTCCTTTGCCTGAGGAGAAAGATAAAAAAAAAAAAAAAACAATTGATGTCAAAGAGTATCTTACTTTATCTGCTTATACTTTTCTCCAGAAGTTTTATGGTTTCAGGTATTTATGTCTTTAATCTATTTTTTTTTGCATATGATGTGAAAAAAATTAGTCCAAATTCTTTATTTTGTATGCAGCTGTTCAGTTTCCCAACGCCATTTATTAAAGAGGCTGTCTTTGCCTCATTGTATATTATTGTCTATTTGATAATAGATTAATTAACCATGTAAGTGTGGGTTTACTTCTGGACTCTCTTTTCTGTCCCATTGATCTATGTGTCTGTTTTTGTGCCAGTTCCATATGGTTCTGAATACTGTAGCTTTCTAGAGTAGTTTTGGAATTAGAGACAGTGATACCTCTACTTTTGTTCTTAACTCTCAAGATTTCTTTGGCTATTTGGGATTGTGTGTGTTTCTTTGCATATTTTAGAGTTATTTGTCCCAGTTCTCTGAAAAATGCCATTGCTATCTTGACAGGGATTGCACTGAGTATGTAGATTGCCTTGGATATTATAGTCATTTTAAGGACATTAACTGTTACAGTCCATGAGCACTGTATACCTTTCCATCTGTTTGCGTCATCTTCAGTTTCTTTCATCAGTTATTTCTCTAAGTAAAATTCTTTTACCTCCTCAGTTAGGTTTATTCCAAGGTGTAGTATTGGAGGTAGAGACCCTTGAATACTCTAACTTGCCAAGTAAAGTATTCTTGGCTGTAGATTCTCTTCTTTTTATCACTTTGAATATACCATGCCAGTCCCTTCTAGCTTGCAGGGTTTCTGCTGAAAAGTCAGCTGATAGCCTTTTGGGGTCCACTTGTACATAACTAGTTGTTTTCCTCTTGTTATTTTTAAGATTCTCTCTTTACATACCCCCCCCCCTTTTTGGGGTGCCATTTTAGTTATAATTTGTTGTCATCTTAAAGATGACCTCTTTAAGTTCATCTTTGGGTTTCATGTTTGGGATTTACTGTTTCCTGGACCTAGATGTCTGTTTCTTTATCTAGGTTGGTAAAGATTTTAGCTTTTATTTCTTCAAATATGTGCTCTGTCTCTCCCTTTTCTTCTGTTTATGAGACTCCTATAATACAAATATTAGTATTCTTGGTGCTGCTCCAGAGGTCTCTTAAATTGTCCTTAATTTTAAGACTTCTTTGTTCTTTTTTCTAGTCAGTTTGGGGGATTTCCACTATTCCAAACCATTCAGCCAGTCCTCTGCATCATCTAATCTGCTGATTCTTTCTAGTGAACTTTTTGAAATAAAACTATTGTATGTTTCAGCTCTGCTGGGTTCTTCTTTATATTTTCTAACTCTTTGTTGAAATCCTCACCATGTTCATTCATTCTCCTCCTGAATTTGGTAACCATCTTTATGACCATTACCTTGAACTCATTATCAGGTAGACTGCTTATCCCCAGCTCATTTAGTCCTTTTTCTGAGGTCCTGTCTTATTCCTTTGTTTCTCTTTATTTCATGTGTTACGTTGGTTGGTCATGTTTCCTAATCTTAGAGAACTGGCCTTATGGAGGAGGCGGCCTATGGGGCCCAGCAGCACACTCTCCTCTCATCCACTCTGTATTCTATGAGTGCACCCTCCTCAAGTGGTAGGGACAGACACTCCGGGTGCACCAGCAGTAGAACTGGTCGGTGAGACTGGCCTCCAGCCTGGTCAGCTCTGAGGCCCACCTTGGGCACTGGCTGTGGGCCTCACAGCGGATAGGGCAGGCTTCCAATGTGGTTTGCTGTTTGGCCTGCCGATAGATGTTGTTGTGTCCCTGAAAGACTGGCTGCATGGCCCAGGGGACATACAGCTGCTGTAGGCCCACTTGTGGGTGGGACAAGCTCTAGTCGAAGAGCCTAGAGAAAGGATTTCAAACTGGCGCTTGCCAGAGCCAGTGTCATCGTGGTAAAGTGAGCTCTCCCAAAGGGCTGCCATCAGTGTCTCCACCCACAGAGGAGCCCCACTTGCCTCTCCAAGATGCTCCAAAATCAGCAAGTGGGTCTGACTTAGGTTCCTTTCAAACTTCTGCCTCTGTGCCAGAACTTAGAGCATATGAGATCTTTTAAATGCTCTTTATCAGAAAAGTTACTGTTGTTTCCCATAGCCTTCTGGCTCTTCTGAATGTCAAAGCTAAATGTTCGGGGGCCTTATCTTCCCTGTGCAGGGCCCCAAGGCTGAGGAGCCCAATGTGGGGCTTGGCTCCTTGCTCCTTGGGGAAAATCTCTGGTTATGATATCACCATTCATGAGTTTCTGGCCCAGGGGTGTGGTCCCTGGTTATACCTCTTCTCTGTGTCTCCTACATGCTTTATCATAGCTCCTTCTATATAATTTTAGTTAAGAAGAATCTTTTCCACTACACTTCAAGACATTCTCATAGATAGTTGCTTCATAAGTTGTTGTAATTTCAGCATGCCCCTGGGAGGTGAGTTTGGGGTCTTCCTACTTTACCACCTTGGTCACCCCTTATACTATGGGGTTTCTAACAAGTCAGGAGTCACAGGAAAATAAGAGTGATTAACTTAGGTAAACATCATGACCAGGCCTTTGTATTTCAACCATTGAAAGCAAGGACTTCTATTTTGGAACACAAATGATTAAACAGGAAGACCCTTCGATTCAATAGAAAAAAAAATAAAGCTGCTGCATAGTTTCTTTAAAAGAAAGAGACCTTTCAGCGTAAGGGTAATCTAGGTCAATCAGCAATTCTACAAGGACACAAGAGAGATTTTTAAAGGGCAGTTTTGTATAAGGTTAATCTATGTGGGAGTCTAAGGTACATTTAAATGTAAAACACTAAGACATTTAGGATAGCTGCCTGGAAAAGTCAAGCCACAATGGTAATCTGATAGAGCAGATAAGAGACTTCTTTCTTTCCAGTCCAATGCTAACATACTCTTAGTTTTCAAAGTACATCAAATGAAAAATGTACATTGCTCTTCAGGAAATTAAACTAAATTGAAAACCAGCCAATTCTCAAGTGTGCATATTAAGGCTATGATGGACTCTAAGGATATTGCTAATTAACTTTCAAAATGTTGTCTTTTCAGGGTCTTGCCATATCCTTTGGTTTATGTATACATAGCTCTTTAAAACCCATACAAATGCTATGTAAGACACTGTAAAAGGATATTATTCTCACTGCAAATTGTTTAAAAAGTGTACATGAGTAGACATCCTCTCAGTGCATTAAACCTAACATTATATCCATTTGAAAAAAGCAAAGGAAATGAAAATATTGCTTACAAATGACCTCATTATATAATTTTGTCAGCTCACTGTTTAATAAAAGAAAGAGCCATAATACTGGGGCACAGTAACATTAGAAAAATTATCAAGGATTTATGTAATGTTGATTTATATTTCAGGTTTGAAGATTTGAAGAAATGATTATAGGCTTCCTCTTGCGCTATGGAATTTGCTTCCTTGCAAAAGCAGGAGCTGTTTTTTCCCCTGAAGCCTTTTCTGAACACAATGTATTTGCTCTGGCAGATGGAGGTTGTGGATACACATGTATGTTAAGTACTTCAAGAAATTAAATAGAGCATAAGAAATAGAATCACCTAAGTACCTTCAATCTTATTAGGAAAATAAGATGCATAAGCTAAAAAATCATCGTATGACTGAACAACCTCTACTTTTACAACCTAAATCCATATTTCTATTTCTTTTGATAATTAACAAACTAAACCAAGTATAAAATAAATACTATTTGACCAATTAAAATGTACATTTCTCAAACATAACTGGAAAAATATCCACAAGATACCATTCAATGAAATAGTATGTTTCTCTATCTAAAATTATATACTTGACTGTCTGTGCTTGCTTTCTCATCTAGGAAATGGGATAGTAATGGTATCTACTACATAGAATTTTGGTGACTTAACTACTTCTAAGGCACTTATATATAATATCTGGTATACAGTATATTTTAAATGAGTATTTTCCTTAGAGAATGGGCTTAGGCTGGGGTTGTGAGGTACAGGGGTTGAGTGGGAACTGTCTGGGGAATCCTTTGCCTGGCTTTCTGAAAGCATGAAGCTGTTGTGAATCTCAAAGGAAGTGAAATAAACGGCCCCAAGGAGCTGGGCTTGCTCCTTCCATGCCCAGGGCAGGTAAAGGGGCACCGGGGCTATAAAAGGATCCTGAACATCAGTACAGTGGACACAATGATAATGTCCAGCTATGAAGGAAGGACCTCCTCGAGGCCTTCTTGTTGTTCAGTCACGCAGTTGTGTCTGACTCTTTGCAATCCATGGGCTGCAGCACACCAGGCTCCCCCACCCTTCGCTATCTCCGGGAGTTTGCTCAAATTCACGTCTACTGAGTCGGTGATGCTATCATCAACTTGAGGCTTTGACACTATTTAAAACAGCAGAATTCAGGTACCAAGACAGAATAGGAGTGGTGTTAGCAGGTTTATAGGGACCTTGGTGGAGGAACTCTAGGAATGACTGCATCAAAATTGCCTATCAACCAGTGAGATAAAGGCTAGGAGTAGAAGTTATTTACAGATAGTAAAGAAACATATATTTTGTGCCTATCTCTGTTGGTAGAGTGTTTCAGATCTACTAAAATTATTATTATTTTTATTATCTTTCTTTTCCTCTAGCTAGTCACCAGCTCTGATCTGTGCTCACAAGGACTTTCAAGGCAGAGTTGGTATCACATCACAATGCATGCCAAATGCCAGAGAGACACCACAGAAGTCTAGCATTTAAGGCAGCATTACGTTCTACACATATTTGTGTTAAAGGAGTTTTTTTAATTTTTTTCCTACATCTTCTTACCTGAGAGAAGACTGAACATAGAAGTGTACAAAAACCCCCCAGAGATCTGGGCATGTAGCTCTGAGGGACTTTAAGCAAGACAGCTCTTTAATCATTAATCATGTGCCATAAAATATATGTGAATCTTATATTCTACTACACAAAATATTCATGCCTGTTTAATGTGAAAATTAAGCTCCTCCCACATACCTACTATCCCAGATTCTCCAGTTAAACTGATTTCCAGGAAAACATGCTTATCCTGTAGGCTTGTCTGCTGCTTGGCACATGGTGATGGGGTTCCCTTAATGGCAATCTTACTTCAGTTTGAGAAGCATGTCCTTTGTTTTTCTCTTAAAAATACTTATTAATGATTTTTAAGATTGTAGAAACAGTACATGCTAACAGATAACAAGCTGAAAAGCATAAACGAAATATTCCAAACATGAAAAAATAAACAGAAACTCAAATGAAAAGTCATGGTTGATCTTCAGAAAGGCATTTCCTTGAGTTTTGTGGGACAAAAGTTGTGAAGGCCTGATATTTATAAGAGGTTCTAAACTAAGAGGGTCCTTCACTGTAAATTCAGAGTGATAGTTTTCCTTTTCAATTTTTTTTTAGGGATTGAAGATAAGTATTTAAAACTACACTGGAAGAAAACCATTGAAAGCACAAGTGGAGACTACAGTTTCGTATGTAGCCATTAGTATCTGAATGTGGCTATTAACAAATCATTTAGAAAATACTGAAGTTCAACAATCATATTATTTTCTGTTAAGTCTCTATTCATGATAACTCTTAAGTGTTTGAATGTCTCTGTTAGCTAGTGACTGTATCTACCCTCCATGAAACAGTAAAAACATGTTAATCAAATTAACACTAATTCATAAGTTTTAATTGATGACTAACCTAATAAGAAATATTTTCCCATGTATTACATTTCAATTATGTACTTTCAGTTCCCATTACTTTATTTTTGATAGACACTTCCTCCCCACCCCCACATACATACACAAACAAACAAAACCATTAAAAAAACCATTAAAATGATGCCAGACAGGAATAAACAGGTCTTGAAGCCTGACCTAAAACATATTCTATAAGTGTTAAACTCCTTTCAAGTCTTTTGTTTTTTTCTAAAATCTATATAATGATATTCCATTTACTCTCTTGATAACAAAAAGATATCCCATTAATAAGATGTCCTATTTTGACCTTTTGCTAACTTAACCTCTTTTTTGGAATAATAAAGTATACATTATCAATCAATTTTACCAAAAAAAATGAATGGATTTTGATTTCAATGAAACTAGTGTTAGTAATAAACCACCATATAGTATTAATAACAAACCATTATTATAACTACCAATAAAAATCAGTTAACATTATTGCCTTAGACTTAGTCTGTGCTATTTTTAATTTATTATCCATTTTAATTTCCTGAAAACTCTTTATGGTAGGTAGTATTCAGAAATTGGAAACTGTGTCAGTTTCTACATCTGAAAAATGGGACAGTAGTAGAACTCACCATATAGATCATTATGAGGTTAAATGAAGTTATGCATTTAAAGTGTTTATGAAATGACAGGCAAAATAGTAAGCCCTCAGTAAGTATTCATGGCTGCGTAAGGACAGAAGTGCTGTTGCTGCAAACTTGTTGACTGTGAGAACACATTTTAATATTAATACATTTTCTGAACCTAAGTCTAGTTAGGCCCATTAAATAACAATTTTAGCATCTATCAACTGAGAAACTATTTCAAGGCAAAGCTCTGAATTCAATGATGCTTTAAAATAAATTTGCCTTTTAATTACTATAATAAAATCTGCAAGCACCTGAAAAATGGTAGTGAATATTTATTGTTTCTAGGCAATGGTTGGAACAATGTAAGAACTGAATACAAGAACCTCATCTCCCTGCTTGTCAGAGATGGGAAGCTCTGCTCACTGCAGTGAAAAGTTCTACACTGGGCAACTCTGTTGAGTGGAGCCACTGGACCTAAGCTCTCCCCTCAGTTCCTACAGCCTGTCTAGCCTCAGGTCCCTACAGGCTGTCCTTTGCCTCAAACAGCCTCCCAAAGCCTGGCCATTTGAGCTCAATCAGCCTCTTCCCTGGCTGGACTCTGCTTCAAAACAGACATGGTCTGTAACTCTGCAGCTCAGAAAAACAGGAAAACACTAGAGCCACACTCTGATTTACACCAGGCAAAGCAGCATGCTAGTGACAGCACAAATCCCGATGACAGGGAGACCTAGGGCTGAATTCTGACACTCACTCTGTGTCTGTGACCACCGGGACACACGCAAGAAGCCATCTGAGTCTCAGCTCCTTTATGAATATAAGGTGGATAATTCCTCACTCATAGGGTTAGTGTGAAGATCCAATGAGACAAATTATGCAAAGCTCTCAAACACAATGTCTGGGCTGTAATAAGCCCTCAATCGTAGCAGCTGATTTTATACTCATAAAAACAGGAAGGAACTCAGCAGGACATATGCTTCATGAATTGCACAATACTTGAAAACACATTATATACTCCCTGAATGGAGTATAAAGTATTTATAAATATACGAAAATTGATTCGAAGTCAGAATGGGATTATTCCAACATACATCACACTGAAAGAAATAGAGCAATGGTTATTTTGGAATTCTATTGAGTGGAAAGAGGAAACCTGTGAAGAAAAGACATCTTTTTTTACTATCTTTCTTTACAAACTTTCTGAACAGGAGTGACCTAGTAAATGGCTTTGCTTTGTTGGCTTATTTAAGCTCAAATAGTGGATATAGCTGAGAAGAATGTGGCTAATTTCTAAGCAGTGTAAAATAATTCAAGGGAAAAAAATACTCTATGGAATAGCAACTTGTCTTCAGAACATAAAGAAGAGTCATGGGCTTTTGATGCTCATTATAGAAAACAGGTGAAGTAGTGAGAACATTTTAATCAAAAAATTTGTTATTAGGTCACTCAGTACTGTAATAATATCCTCAGAAGTAATCACAAGGATATTTTAGTAATGGAACCATTCCATCATGCCATTTTGCTTTTTAGAGACTCTAGCTACAAGTTCAACAGAAACATGAAGGCTTTTTCTTCTCTCTTTAAAGGGCAAATATAATGCACAGCAATAAAATAACCTAATGAGTCCCTAGAGGAAAATACATTGGGAATTAAAAAACTAAGGGGAGCAAAGACTAATTTCTCATTACCTACTGTTATCTAGATTGTGTAATGAACAAAGAAAGTTCATAAAGTAGAACAAGCAAGTTTTCAACTGAGATAAATCTTTACCCACTACAATAGATATGCCTAGGGTATTTAAAATTCATCTCTATCACATACACAAAACTAAAATTGCAACTTTACTTTTGTAAAATATGCTGACAACAGATATAACTAGAAAACGTGTTGGCAACCTAATAGAAAAAGGTGGGTATTTATTTCTGTCTCCTACATTACCCATTATTTCTCTCAAATGTTACTGCTATATATGTTACCAATCATTTTCAGCATGTGTTGCTGCTATAATTTGGTATCCAGACTCACTTAAATCAACCCTTTATTGTTGCAATAATATTGTTCTGTGAAATACTAGTGACACTGACTTCTAGAACACAGTGCAGACAGAACATTAGCTGAGAAAAGACACACTCCATAGCTTGGAGGAGTCACTTCTCCATGGAGAGAAGCTAATAAAACAGTTGGAAAATACAACAACAATGAAAAAATGTTGAAAATAAATATACTCAGGAAAGATGTGACTGCGTAGCATTTGCTGTTTTCTGAAAAGCTATCCATCGTCTAAAAGGTTAATAATTATGAGGTATATAATGCTTTACACTTTACAAAACTCTTTTCAAAATATAACCATATTTAAACAATGTGCAAACCCTATCGTGTTTGTAGCTTCCTCTCAGGCTCATATAGTAGACAAATACCTCAGACTGGTTTCCCAACCACAAATCTTTACCGTTCTCCACCCTACAATCAAATTCACAGAAATGGGTCAACTTAAGTATCCCATCACTGCTAAATGGTAGAACGTGTCCCGTACACCCACGACGGAATGACACCTTAAGTTTTTGCCCACCTCAGACTCTCTCTGTGACATACATTCATCGTTCTCTCTCTCTTTTTCATCCCTGTGGGATAGAGTCAGGATAATCACAAACAAGCACAAAAGCCACAGGTCTCCTCTACAACACAGCTCCAACTACCCCGAAAGGAAGGAAGTATGTTCCTTAAAACTAAAAGGAAAAACTCTATCTCACCTGAGAAATGGAATATTAATTCCTTCCCTCTGAAAAATGCTAATTATAGAAATAATGAGTCTTCCATTTCTAAATTTCAAGGCTCTAAAAGGCAAAATCTGCCACACAACTGTCTCTCTACATGGCTGGCTTGTCTACGCTCTCTTGCCAGTTTTAACTTAATCTTCTGATCCACAGTTTCACTTGTCCTTTACCTTTTAATGTTTATATTCCCCTTGTCAAAAAGGCATTTCTACTGTAAGTTCTTGAATCTTACATAGATGTATAAATCTTACCTATATAGTACAGCAAACATGAAAACATCAGTGCTATGTGCTACTCCCCACATCCCATGCCCACCCTGACCAGAGATACAGAACTCTGACCTCAGCTACACAACAGTGACCATCACCAATTGGTGGTACTAGAATCTCAAATCTGCAGTCAGGTCCCCTCTTGGCTGCTTTTGAATTTTAAGCTTTTGGTAAAATTCCTTCCTTTCTCTCTGTTGGACTTCTCAGTTAAAACTTTAGAGTTCAATTCTATGATATCAAAAGGGTTTTTCCATTGGAAAACAACTTCAGGTAAATATTATATACCAGGAGAAAAAAACTGTTACTAATTAAAGCATATCCTCCAGAGGCTGTGAGAATAAAGGACTCACAAAAGTAGTTTAAATAGAATTAATTTCATTTGCAAAGGATCCTGCATGGTTAAACATGATTCTATTTGTTTTAAACATACTCTTTTTTTTTTTTTTTTTTTTAAGAGAAGGGACTAGAAAAAAGCCCCTTGAGTGAGCATTTTCTCCTCATTAAAACCAGAAAGATTTCCCCTACCCCCAACACCCCACAAAAAAACAAAAACAAAAAACTAGCTAGAACTGATCTTGCTATTCCAGGCTATCAAATCCTTCCATTTGTTTCAGGCAAGTGGTTTTATTAAGGACGCTGGATGACAGCAAAAGGCTTTTGCTGGGTGGATGGAAATTTCCAAGGGATTGCAGAATGGATTTAATGTTGTGTTCAACTCACAACACAGAATCTCCATATGGTCATTTTATAAATCACAGGGCAATCACTTCCATCAGAGCTTCCCACAGAAAGTGAAAGCTGCTCAGTCATGTCTGGCTCTTTGCAATCCCATGGACTGTAGTCCATGGAATTCTCCAGGCCAGAATACTGTAGTAGGTAGCCTTTCGCTTCTCCAGGGTGTCTTCCCAACCCAGGGGTTGAACCCAGGACTTAGGAAATAAGGAATCATGAAGTCAAGCATGAGATAAAACAGATAAATATTGTCTGTTTGGAAATTCAGAGCACCATTCGGGGTAGTCTGTGTAACAGGGCATGTAATGAAGGTATATAATGAGATAATGACAAGTTAGATCCATTTTACTTATAGTCAATAGACAAAGTGCCAATACCAGCAAATACTGTTAATGGAACACACACACACACACACACACACACACACACACGCCCCAAACAAACAAAAACCAGGTACATCTCTTCCATTTCTTGGACTGCAGAGCTCTAGTTTTGCTTGCTATGTAATGGAAATAGTATAAAGAGTAGGGTTGACAAGAAGGTCTGAGATAAAAAACTTTGAGGGCTCTGGCAAATGAAAAAAACTGAAGAAATATAAATTGTCTTGTACACATAATTATTTATAAGCAAGATGCCAAAAAACAAACAAACAAAAAAACCTTGGGGGTGACATGAGGATTTAAACACACATTTGAGACTTAGGATATCCTAAACTCTGTCCAGTTTCTCATTAGAATGATTCCAATGATACAATAAACGAAAGAGACATCCATATACTTGCTGAAAACCAGGTAAAGATCTTTCTCATGTACCTTTCTTCTTGAGACGTTGGATAAGAAACGGTGCAGGCGAGAAACAAGTGGAGGGAGTTTGGACCTCGGCCTCCCACTGATTCTGCAGAATACAAGGAGCTTCCACCTCCTGCCATTAGCTGTGGGGGGGGGGGGTGGGAGGCTCCGAGAGGCTCACAGTCAATATGGAGTCTGTAGGTTGTAAGAACTGTCTGGCAAACTAACCAGGAGATATTATAAACAAAACGTGTCCATCAGGCCTCAAGAAGGAATAAGCATTTCTGACTCAAGTGTCTTAAGGTAGTCAGCACTAAAAATTTCAAATTTTCCAAAACTGTCAGCCAAGGATGACAATTTCAAAGAGAAATTTTCCCTGGGGGAGAAAAGTTGTCTAACAACCGCTAATATCTCTTCCTGCCTATAGTCCTGTTCTCAGCTCTGTAAACTACTGGGCACCAGTACTACTGGTGCGACTCATTTGAGAGAGGGAAAGAAAAAAGTGTGATTCATTTGAGAGGGAAAGGAAGGCAATTTCAGATCGACAGCATTCAGATGATGTATTCCTCACGTGTCCTTTTGATGAAAATCAAACCCACTTGGAAAGGTATTCTGATCAACCAGTCAGTGAAAGCAAGGTGCAGGAAAGGGAAGATATCACATACAATGATGAGAAAACAAAACCAATAACAATTAGAAATGTCTACTGCCTGGTACATAGAAAACACTCAATACATAATACTTAAATCCATAAAGCATGGACACACAGTTACTAACGTGGTGTTCGAACCTAATGTGCATATAAAGACATAATTCCTGAAGGAGATGGGTATGTAAAAAAGAACAAAAGAACAACATTTTCAGGTTATTTCAATGATACATGGGAAAATGGGAAGGTATTAGCTTGCTAAAATATTCACCTTACAAAGAAAGAATCCCCTGATAACATTTTCTTTTTGGAAGTTAATAAAGGACTATGCAAATATATATATATATATATATATATACACACACACACACACACATATATATATATTTAAACATTTAAAATTAATGGTATAAATAACAGAATTAGAATGTAAAATCTCCAAGTCATGGGGGGCCAGCAGGATAATAGTTGGAGGTCATTAAAGACCAAGAATACTTGGCCATCATAGGAAAGGTTAGGACATCAAAAGAAGAAAACTCTAAGAAATCATAAAAATAAATAACATTAAACTAGATTAAAAGAATGAGATCAGAAAATCAGTTATCCCAATACAGGTTGACTAGCTTCAATTTTCCTTTAAAAGACAAATTTAGTTTATGATCAAAAGAAAATGTTAGCTATTTGATATTAGCAAGAATCATACTAAAACAAAATAGTATTTTGAAAAAAGAGTAAAGATGTAGATATATGTGTTAGTCAAATGCAAAGCAAAAAGTGAACAGTATTAATATCTTAAAACAGAACCCACAACTAAGGTTTTACATTCTATTGTAAACTCTATACACAAGAATACAAATGCAAGCCACGGACCTTTATGCACATGGCGGAAACATATAAAATGTTAAAAATTATTTAGAAGATATCTAGAAAAACATAAAATTAAAAATTGTAAGGGGAGTTTAACGAAGAATTTTAAGACAAACAATTATTCAAAACATAAACTAGGATACAAAGTATCTAACAAGCTTGATTTAGTACTATATATTGAAACAAGGACCCTATAAACAATGACTATATACTTTGTTCCATATATATATATACATACATGTATATATACACATATATATGTATAATATATTTGTAAAATTATTAATTGTATTAGGCCTAAAAGTAAAAAAAAATAAAATCAAATTTAATATCATTGGTAACACAAGAAAACAATTAGTAATACTTTAAAAAAAGGAAAAAAAATAGGATACTGAAAGATGAGCTCTCCAGGTAGGCAGGTGCCCAAAATGCTACCGGAGATTAGTGAAGAAATGACTCCAGAAAGAATGAAGGGATGGAGCCAAAGCAAAAACAACACCCAGCTGTGGATGTGACGTGATAGAAGCAAAGTCTGATGCTATAAAGACTAATATTGCATAGGAACCTGGTATGTTAGGTCCATGAGTCAAGGCAAATTGGAAGTGATCCAACAGGAGATGGCAAGAGTGAACATCAACATTTTAGGAATCAGCGAACTAAAATGGAGTGGAATGGGTGAATTTAACTCAGATGACCATTATATCTACTACTGTGGGCAGGAATCCCTTAGAAGAAATGGAGTACTCATCATAGTCAACAAGAGAGTCCGAAATGCAGTACTTGGATGCAATCTCAAAAACGACAGAATGATCTCTGTTCATTTCCAAGGCAAACCATTCAATATCACGGTAATCCAAGTCTATGTCCCAGCCGGTAATGCTAAAGAAGCTGAAGTTGAACGGTTCTGTGAAGACCTACAAGACCTTCTAGAACTAACACCCAAAAAAGATGTCCTTTTCATTAAAGGGGACTGGAATGCAAAAGTAGGAAGTCAAGAAACACCTGGAGTAACAGGCAAATTTGGCCTTAGAGTACAGAATGAAGCCAGGCACAGGCCCATAGATCTTTGCTAAGAGAACGCACTGGTCATAGCAAACACCCTCTTCCAACAACACAAGAGAAGACTCTACACATGGACATCACCAGATGTCCAACACCGAAATCAGATTGATTATATTCTTTGCAGCCAAAGATGGAGGAGCTCTATACAGTCAGCAAAAACAAGACCAGGAGCTGACTGTGGCTCATATCATGAACTCCTTATTGCCAAATTCAGACTTACATTGAAGAAAGTAGGGAAAACCACAAGACCTAAGTCAAATCCCTTATGATTATCCAGTAGAAGTGGGAAATAGATTTAAGAGACTAGATCTGATAGAGTTCCTGATGAACTATGGATGGATGTCATGACATTGTACACGAGACAGGGAGCAAGACCATCCGCAAGGGGAAAAAAAATGCAAAAAGACAAAATGGCTCTCTGAGGAGGACTTACAAATAGTTGTGAAAAGAAGAGAAGCAAATAGGTGTTTTTCTGGAACTGCCTTGCTTTCTTTATGATTCAACATATGTTGGCAATTTGATCCCTGATTCCTCTGCCCTTTCTAAACCCAGCTTGTACCTATGGAAGTTCTCAATTCACGTACTGCTGAAGCTTAGCTTGAAGGATTTTGAACATAACCTTGTTAGGATGTGAAACAAGCACAGTTATACAGTAGTTTGAACATTCTTTGACAGAAAAACATCTCTGCTTCACTGACTATGCTAAAGCTTTTGACTGTATGGGTCACAACAAACTGGAAAATTCTCAAAGGGATGGGAATACCAGATCACTTTATCTGTCTCCTGAGAAATCTGTATGTGGGTGAAGGAGCAACAGTTAGAACTGGACATGGAATAATGGACTGGTTCAAAATTGGGAGAGGAGTAAAATAAGGATGTATATTGTCACTCTGCTTATTTAACTTACATGCAAAGTATATCATGCAAAACACTAGGCTGGGATCACAGCTGGAATCAAGATTTCTGGGAGAAATATCAACAACCTCAGATATGCAGATGATACCACTCTAATGACAGAAATTGAAGAGAAATGAAAGAGCCTCTTGATGAGGGTGAAAGAGGAGAGTGAAAAAGTTGGTCTAAAATTCAACATTCAAAAAACTAAGTTCATGGCATCTAGTCTCATCACTTCATGGCAAATAGAGGGGGAACAAGTGGAAGCAGTGACAGATTTTATTTTCTCGGATTCCAAAATCACTGTGGACAGTGACTGCAGTCATGAAATTAAAAGACGCTTGATCATTGAAAAGAAAGCTATGGTAAACCTAGATAGGGTGTTAAAAAGCAGAGACATCATTTAGCTGACAAAGGTCCATATAGTCAACTGCTGCTGCTGCTGCTAAGTCACTTCAGTTGTGTCTGACTCTTAGTGACCCCATGGACTGCAGCCTACCAGGCTCCTCTGTCCATGGGATTTTCCAGGCAAGAGTACTGGAGTGGGTTGCCATTGCCTTCTCCGCCATATAGTCAAAGCTATGGTTTTTCTAGTAGTCATGTATGGATGTGAGAGTTGGACCATAAAGACGGCTGAACACTGAAAAATTGATGCTTTTGAACTGCGGTGCTGGAGAAGACTCTCGAGAGTCCCTTGGTCCGAAAACAGATCAAACCAGTCAGTCCTAAAGGAAATTAATGATGAATATTCACTGGAGGGACTGATGCTGAAGCTGAAACTCCAATACTCTGGCCACCTGATGCGAAGAGCCGACTCATTGGAAAAGACCCTGATGGTGGGAAAGATTGAACGCAGGAGGAGAAAGGTATGACAGAGGATGAGATGATTGGATGACATCACTGACTCAATGGACATGAATTTGAGCAAACTCAGGGAGATAGTGGAGGGCACAGGAGCCTGATGTCCTGTAGTTCATGAGGTCACAGAGTTGTACATGACTTAGTGACTGAGCAACAACAACAACAAAAGTTTATCACAATGAAAATGGGATAATTCAAAGTGGTACTTGAAAAAGTTATATATAACCTTAAATCATTTACGCTTAAATAAGAAAAATTTTATAGTCCTCAACTAATCATTTACTAAACTTAAGAAATTCAAAAAATGACAATGAAGTACTTTAAAAATGTATTTAAGAAGGAATTAATAAAGTATAATTATATAAATAGATTAAACATAGATAAAATAGACAAAAGTAGACTTGATAGCCAACAAAACTGTTTTTCTTAAAGGACAACAAAATAGACACTCTCCATAATATTGAATAAAAAAATAAAAGAATATTTAAACATGTATCATTCAAAAAGGAAGAAGCAAAATATAAAAAATAAAGCTTTATTAGAATACATTCAATCTTCACTAGTTAATATTAAAATCTGGAAAACTGTGTCAGCCATGAAAAAATTGAATTATAAAATGTCAAGGAGTTCCAGTTAAAATGTCAATGAGATAAATAAACATTACAAAAAAGAATGAACACTCTCACAAGACAATTAGGTAAAGGCCCAGTTAATTTTTCTGTAAAACTTTCAAAGGATGGAGAAGTCCTGGGCAACTTCAATTATATTAAGGCAGCTTTTTCTGTAAAAGTTCAGATAATAAATTACAGTAGCTTTGAGGACCAGGAAGTCTCTGTTGCAATTACTGAACTCCACTGCCACAGGTTAAATGCAAGCCTAAACAGATAACATGCAATTCAATGAGCATGACTGTGTTTTAATATAACTTTATTTACAAAGCAGATGGTAGGCAGATGTTGTCCTGTAGGTTATAATTTGCCAATTCTTGCCCTAGCATAAAGAGATAGATAACTCTGCTCAGTATTCTGTAATAAGCTAAACGGGAAAAGAATTAGAAAAAGAATAGATACATGTGCAGGTATAACTGAATCACTTTGCTGGACACATAAAACTAACAACTTTGCTAAAAGACTATTGCCCCAATATAAAAAAATTTTTAAGTTAAAAAAAGAGATAGAGATTGCCTAATTCATTTTATAAAGGTTATATAAAATCAGGAACTAAAATTTGATCATGATAAATCACAAAGGCAATAATATTAATCTCATTTGGGATTACATATGCAAAAATCTTAATTGAAAATTAACAAGTATAATCCAGTAATATACTAAAAGAATAACACATTGATTAGTAGGATAAATCCTAGCAAGACAAAGACAATTTCTCTTAAAAGATCTATTACATTAGTAACTCTTCATATTAAAAAGGCAAAGAGATAAACATAATCTTTATTGATATTCCTTGAACATTTGAAAAGGCTCAATATCCTTTAAGTAACTAATAAAATTTGAAAACTTTAATAACATAAATAGAAACTTTAATTAAACTGAAAAGTATTTATCTAAAACCGACTGCTGAAGTACTTTTAATAATGAAACATACATTTCAGAATAAGACAAGGACTCTTGATACTAGTTTTATTATTTAGTATGCATTATGATAATAAATAAGAGGTTTAAGTGCTGAAACAGCAGTCTAGCAAGATAAATTGTTTAAAGTTTTTAAATAGGTTTTTCCATACATTAATTTTATCCAGGTATGCTTTAAAGTATATTTAAAAATTATCTTCATAATAAAAATACAAACACTTTATTAAATTTAATAGGATATATACATTTAAAAATGGTAAAGGGAACATCACAATAAGAAAATAAGTGAACATACTTCAGAACTTTCTGTGAATGAGCACTCCATCTTGCACAGCTCTATCTCCCAAAATTAATACATAAATGCTATTCAATTGCAACTAAGATCCTAAAAGTATTTTAATGAGGGATGTTGGTGGTGAGGAAGGTAAGTTTATAGATCAAATACATGAGAGATGAAATTAGTCAAGAATATAATAATAAAGTGACTTGGGGGATTAGTTGGATCTACTATATATTGAAATATGTCTTAAAGGAAAAATAATGAAATGGTCATAGTATTGAATTCATCATAGACAAAGAGATTCCTGGAAAATAATACAAAATTCAAAGAACTAAATAAATATAAACTATATATAATATGGTAAAAGTAACATCCCAAACAAGTGAGCAAAGATTGAATTATTAATAAATATTCTTGGGACCACCTGCTAACAAAGTTTATAAAACTTTTCTGGAAGAAAATTGGCAATATATAGTTTCTAATACATGTATTCCTTAAAGTAGGTTGACTTTAAGAATCTTTCCCAGGAAAATATCAGATAATTGCTTGGTTACACTGCCCTTTTATTACATAGTGAAGTTGTAGTAGGAAAAATGAAAAGTAATCTAATGTCTAACAATTAAAATTGATTAAATAAAACATAGTACAACCCAAGAGTAGAATATTTTTGCAGCTATTAATGATTTTTTTCAGTTTTTATTTCATATTCGGGTATAGCTGATTAAAAATACTGTGATCATTTCAGGTGACCAGAGAAGGGACTCAGCCACACACATGCACATGTATCCATTCTTCCCCAAACTCCCCTCCCATCCAGGCTGCAACATAACATTGAGCAGGATGAGGTGCCAATAGACTTTCCCAAGAAATGCTGAAGCTACCTCTAATAGAAAGAGAAATTCATCCTAACTTTAGCCTAGAGGATGCTGACCTTTTAAACACAGTCTAATGGATAGACATCTATTATTCTACTTGCCTGTCTTTATATTTCATCTATTTTTCTCTCATTATTCTAGGATTCATTAGAAAACCCAAACCTCAAATGATTCTCTCTGTGTGTCTATGTATGTGGGTGTGTGTTGTTTTGGAAAAGTTACCATTTCCAACATAAAACTTTGGCCCCTAAATAAACTGCTAAATATTTTTGCATTTTCTTCCTAGTTGTACTAGATGCCAGCTGAAACATACATCCATTTCTACTTCTGAAGCAACAAAAGGTTTCTTGAGGAGAATAATTGAAGACAGGTCTAAAAAATTACAGATGGACCCTTTCCACACAGATGGGTTGGAGGTCCCTAGAGAGCTCTGCGGACTCCTCTGGAACTTAGTTCTGCATGCCGATCAGCCAGCTTTAGAAGGGTCAGCGAAGGATCGAAACTGTAGGCTAAGAAAGACTAGTTTTGTGCAGTTTCAGCATGTAAGACTCACACTACACTCTTTGAGGAATGTGGCCTCCATAATGGTATGTGTGCATGTGCATGAAGAGAAAACATCTATTACCAGTGCTTTGATGTACTGCCACAAGTCTAAGTACCATTATGTAACACAAATTTGCAAGAAAATCTTTACTGGTCAGGTGAACTTGGCCTGGCAGAGAGTGATAAATATGAACTCAGAGATTATGTGATAGAAAGCAGATTTACAGGAAACAGCAGTTCTAGTGTTTAGTTAGATGTTCACTTTTAGAATCTATATAAAGAGCTATGAATGTAGCCAGGGATGATGGATGGAATTATCTCTGAAAAAAAACCAAACACTTATAAACCCCTCCTCCTCGTAGTGGTGAAAGTGTCTTAACTATAACACATCGGTCATAAAGATATTTGTTTCCAGCTTCCCTGGTAGCTCAGAGGTTAAAGTGTCTGCCTGCAATGCGGGAGACCTGGGTTCGATTCCTGGGTCAGGAAGATCCCCTGGAGAAGGAAATGGCAACCCACTCCAGTATTGTTGCCTGGGAAATCCCGTGGACAGAGAAGCCGGGTGGCTTACAGTCCACGGGGTCGCAAAGAGTCAGACATGACTGAGGGATTTCACTTTCACTTTTCACTCTAAACTAAATATGCATCAAAGTGGTCAAGTGATACTACAGATTTATGGGTTAACACAAACTATGGAAGATCATACTTATTTCCCTAGTTCCCATCAGAGTTCATTTCTCAATCATTTCTTTCTAGGTCCTTTGAAAGACATAGCTTTCCAGGTCCTTAGACCCAGAACTAAGGCACATTAGAAACACTTGATACACACGAGGTACTTTAACAGGCATGCCCTCAGTCCATACCAGTCACTGATTAGAGCTGGTTCTTCTTCTGCAGCTACACAAACTGTTCATGAGAGAGTTGGATAAGCTGAATAAGTCACACAGCTTGGTTGTTGGCAGCAAAGACCAAATCCCAGGTCTATCTCTTTTATCATAAAATTGATGCTTTTATCTACTACAATAAGCAACTGTTTCAAGGAAAATACTTTAAAGCTAGACAAGAACTTCCACATTTAAAAGCAAATTGCTAGAGTTGTAAGACAATTTAGAAATCACTTAATCAAATGGCCTAATGGCCTACCATTAGAGTTATCCCTCATGCCACATCCCTAAGTAATGATCACCCAGTCTCTGCCTGAATGATCCTGGTGACAGGTGGTTATTACTCCACCGTTGGTCAGGTTGTTTTTTTGTTTGTTTTTTGCTGTTGTTTTGGTGGGACACACCATGTCCATTCATTAGAAAACAACATTTTCCAAAACAACAACAACAAATCCTCCAAATTTTACTATTGGTATTTCCAAATTTGACCTATAGTTCAGTTCAGTTCAGTGGCTGAGTTGTGTCCGACTACTTGTGACCCCGTGGACTGCAGCACGCCAGGCCTCCCTGTCCATCATCAAGTCTTGGAGTTTACTCAAACTGATGTCCATTGAGTCAGTGATGCCATCCAACCATCTCATCCTCTGTCGTCCCCTTCTCCTCCCTTCTTCAATCTTTCTCAGCAACAGGGTCTTTTCAAATGAGTCAGTTCTTTGCATCAAGTAGCGAAAGTATTGGAGTTTCAGCTTCAACATCAGTCCTTCCAATGAATATTCAGAACTGATTTCCTTTAGGATGGACTGGTTGGATCTCCTTGCAGTTTAAGGGACTCTCAAGTCTTCTCCAACGCCACAGTTCAAAAGCATCAATTCTTCTGCACTCAGCATTCTTTATAGTCCAACTCTCACATTCATACATGACTACTGGAAAAACCATAGCTTTGACTAGACAGACCTTTGTTAGCAAAGTAATGTCTCTGCTTTTTAATATGCTGTCTACGTTGATCATAGCTTTTTTTCCAAGAAGCAAGCGTGTTTTAATTTCATGGCTCCAGTCACCATCTGCAGTGACTTTGGAGCCCCCCAAAATAAAGTCTGACACTGTTTCCCCATCTATTTGTCATGAAGTGATGGGACCAGATGCCATGATCTTAGTTTTCTGAATGTTGAGCTTTAAGCCAACTTTTTCACTCTCCTCTTTCACTTTCATCAAGAGGCTCTTTAGTTCTTCTTCACTTTCTGCCATAAGGATGATGTCATTTGCATATCTGAGGTTATTGATATTTCTCCCAGCAATCTTGATTCCAGCTTGAGCTTCATCCAGTCCAGCATTTCTCATGATGTACTCTATGTATAAGTTAAATAAGCAGGGTGACAATATACAGCCTTGATGTACTCCTTTTCCTATTTGGAACCAATCTGTTGTTCCATGTCCAGTTCTAACTGTTGCTTCCTGACCTGCATACAGATTTCTCAAGAGGCAGGTCAGGTGGTCTGGTATTCCCATCTCTTTAAGAAGTTTCCAGAGTTTGTTGTGGTCCACACAGTCAAACGCTTTGGCATAGTCAATAAAGCAGAAGTAGACAACACTCACCAACATATAATTTGGATAAGAAAAGCAATTTTATAGTTGATAGGAATATAGAAAAACAAGAATAGCTTAGGACAAAGGTAGATTGTTTTTTAATGACTGAAGAATTTCCTCAACCAGATTTTAAACAGCAATATCTTGGGCTCTGTGACAAAAATTCCCCCAAAATAAAACACATTCTGATTACATATAATACTAGAATGTACTTAGACACAGCTTTAATTATTAGAAGGCTCATTCTTCTATTGACCTGAAATCTTTCTCCTAGAAGCTCTTAGTATTTGACTGTATTTCTAACCTCTGAAGAAACAACAGATATGTTTACTTTCTCTTCAACGGAGCGATGACATTACTTCTTGAAACAGAAATAGAGAAGGAGGGGATAAAAACTACTCCAAGATTTTTAAAACTGCTATAAGCAAACTTCAAAGACAAACTGTTCATTAATTTTTAAAATATCCATAGGGGCCTATGTAATTAGTTTCCTTTAGCATTGGGTTGGCCAAAAAGTTTGTTTGAGCTTTTTCCATAAAATGCTACACAAAAAACCTGAACGAACTTTTGGCTAACCCAATAGTTAAAACAGATGAAGTATATTAAGTCTCTTTCAAGCTTGTAAAGTGAGTTAAACTTATTTATCTTACAGGCTTTAAATTAATAGTGTGCAAAATGGGGACAATTAGAAAACACAGATTTTTACTGGTGAAAAATCTAGAAGTCCTTAAGCTACAGAAGTAAAGCAAAACAAATCAATAAATCAATATTTTACATAAGGACAGCTATTCTTTGGTCTTCTCAATGATATCACTTCATTACATGGTGTACACTGTGGTGAATTTAAATAGCAAACATTAAGTATCAGAAGCTTTATATGCAACATTGATCACAGACAGGTTGGTTTTTATGTATAAAAAGTATTCACTCTCAAATAGCATCTTAGATGTGCTTTGTCTTTGCAGTGAGACATCGCTTTGATTATAAATATTATAAAGCATCTAATATAGGCAAGAATTGGGATGCAGATAACCATATAGCAACATTTTCATTTTAGATGATTTTTTTACTCAACAAATACATTTCAATCAATAATACAATACCATTTGTTTTGTATTTTACAGCATCACTCATGCATAAGTTCTGTGCTAATTAAAATTTCACATAATATTTTTTAAAAGATATCAAGTGGAAAAGAGTGGGAAACTAAGCATGGAGCAAGGATTCTACAAATTCTGTGCAAAAGTTTTTCACCAACTATTCCCAACATCTATTAAGGAATCAATATATGTTAGCTATATTGATTAGATTATGTGTATCAAGTAAATAAATAAGAAATTAAAGTATATTATCTATGCATTCCTTGGAAGCAAAAGAGTAACTTAATTAAAGCCTTTAACATTTAGAGATATTTTTATTAGTGCTTTAAAATCTCAACTAATTTCATTAAAAGGATAGATTCAGAGTAATTAATTTCTCTCTCCATTTAGACTATTAAAACTACATCAAAACCATTTTCTTCTTTTTAGCTTGAAAAACAGAATAATATTATAATAACTACAACAATAAAAGTTCTTCAGCTCTTTGTGCTAGGCACTATTTTAATTGATTTGCATTAATTAACTCATTTAGTCGCCACAACAGCCCTTCAAGGGAGGTATTATTATTATCTTCAATTGTAGATGAGAAAACCAAGGCATATGAAGTTAAATCACTTTTCCAGGGTCACAACTAGGAAGTGGATTTTAATCCAGGAAGTCAATCCCCAGGTTTACTTAGGTCACAAAACAATGTCTTCTGTCATATATAGGCTAGCACCTAGCTCATGGTAGATTCTAAATCATTATTTTTCAACTGCTCAGTCATGCCTGGAAAGAACAGTTCACCAGATACTATGGCAATGTGTGATGAAATGTAACCAAGCCTTTTCCCATGGTTTTCAGGATGAAAGCCCTTCAGCAAAGCAACTCAGAATTCAAAGATGAGCCTTGCAGTTCATACCCTGACAGGAGAGAGATTCAGCAGGGGGAACCGTAACACTGGAGCAGGGACATGGGCCACAGGGAGAAAATGTAATTTCTCTGGCCTTTAGTTTCCTAATTTGTAACTGAGGAAGATGCTGACCAAGGTGGTGGTGGTGTGATGCCCGTGCCACTGGACTGATGTGAAGAAGACACGTCTGGTACAAAAGTACACACTCTAACGGATCCGAGGTACAGTGAGTCTCCTGTGAACATGCATCCGGTTCCAGCAAGGAACCAGAACCTGTGCCATCAGCGTCAGGTGTGAACGAAGCTGCAGCTTGCCCTCCATCTCCTGTTGCCGACGATCCTTCAGCTCCACCATCTCCCACCTCCACTCCCTCCTCTGGTCAGTAATTCTTCTTGCCTGTCCCCTTGATGCCAGGCCCTGTGTGCCAGCTGGTGTACTTTACTACTGTACTTTTCAAGCTACTGTAAAGTTAAACATGTTTTCTTTATTTTTGTTGTTTGATTTTTTAATTTATTATTTGTGTGAAGGTATAAACCTATTAGAGTACAGTACTATATAGCTGATTGTGTTAGTTGCATACCTAAGCTCATTGGACTTAACCAACGTGCTCTTAGAACAGAAATCGTTTGTATGTATGTAGAGGACTTACTATATTATCATCATGACTATATCCCAGCTTTTTTAGCTGACTCTCTTCTGAGTACACAACTGTTCAAGGCTAGGAAATTTTTTCATCCATCCGAAAAAGGGGTTATTTGGGCTGATTTGCCTGTCTTGTAAGAGACTGAATCCAATACTGTAAAAGGGGAATCTATGAAAGTCTGTTCATATTCATCAGCTGTTGTCAAGGCTTGCTAATTCCAGATTGTTCTGAGACACTAGGGAGAGAGAAGCAGATCACAGAATGCAAATTTTCATATGCTAGATGCCCTTGAACACCAGTAATTTTGTTGCCTGTGAAAGTGTTAGTCGCTCAGTCATGTATGACTCTTTGTGACCCCAGTGGACTGTAGTCCGCCAGGCTCCTCTCTCCATGGAATTCCCCAGGCAAGAATATTGGAGTGGGTAGCTATTGCCTTCTCCAGGGGATCTTCCCAACCTAGGGAGTGAACCCAGGTCTCCTGAATTGCAGGCAGATTCTTTATAGTCTGAGCCACCAGGGAAGCCCTTCTGTTTCTTGTACCCTCTACCAAAGCCCAAACTCCACTTCCAGAAACAGGGACTCAGAGAGGCTGTCTCCTGCACGTTTCTGGGTTTTGAATAGGGGGCGAGCAATTGCCCTCCTCTGTGAACTGCCAGGGAGAATTGGTGAGCAAGTCCTTCAGATTCTTGCAGTTTTGAAAGCCACTCACAGCTGCCTCATTCTTTCATCTCAGTTCTCACAAGGCTGCACACAGCAAACAGATTCTGGACATAAGCTGTCCACAGGAAACGAGTCTCTCTCCAAAAGATCCCTCCTTCCACGTTGTATAATTTCTGGATCCAATTAACATCAGCCCTCATGATTGCCAAATACAGAACAAACAGACAACACACTGATCCGAATAACACCTCCTTCCCTCGACTCACCCACACCTGCCCTAACCCTGGCTCTGAGATTCCAAAAATACATGGAATAATTCATTTTCTAACTATATTCCCTATAGAATCAGAAATACATCTTTAGCATGATACTCTTTTCATCTCAATCACTGCCATGTGAGTGACAGAATGCAAACAGATTGATGGGACATGCTGCAAAATTAATATCTAAAATAGAAATAATATGCAGTTGTTTTTCCCCCCACAAGTCCCTCTAGGATCTACAAAGGAAAAGCCATAATGCATTTACAATGCACGTAGTTATAAAATGAAGATATAGAGACACTGAGACTTTTTGGCAAAGGCTGAGAGGGTAATGTACAACACTGCTTTAGCTTCATTGCTTGACTTCACAGACACACTTGCTACTCAGAATCAATGTTCTCTATGGTGATGACCTCCCAAAACTAGCCCATAAGCACTGGTTCAGTCTAGGAACTGAGCTGGTGAGGTGCGTGACTGCAGATACTCAGGTATGAATTCTGCTTCTGTTATTTGCTACCCCTGTGGGTTGAGGTTAATTATTTAATTCCTCTAATCTTCAGTAGGATCATCTATAAAGCATACATACTAAAAAATTTCTCCTAGAGCACTAGAAGAGAATGTCATTGTAATCTACTTAGCACAAAATTTAGCATATGGTATGAGCTCACAAAATGGTGATCATTAACGTAACCACTAAACAGTTGGGTATAACCTATGATTTTAACTATAACTAGCTACTAAGTAGGGCAATACATACATGCTAAGTTGCTTCAGTCATGTCCCACTCTTTGCAACCCAATGGGACCTTAGCCCACCAGGCTCCTCTGTCCATGGGATTCTCCAGGCAAGAATACTGGAGTGGGTTGCTGTGCTCTCCTGCAGGGGATTTTCCCAGCCCAGGGATCAAACCCGAGTCTCTTACGTCTCCTGCATTGGCAGGAGGGTTCTTTACCACTGGCGCCACCGGGGGAGCCCAAGAATGGCAATGTTTTTTGTTAAAATGGGAAAACATGAATTTCAAGGTTCACTTTCAGATGTTAGAGCATCACTTTTTTAACCCGGCAGTCAGAAAAGGGCTTTATCTTTTATTACAACCCTAGAATCTGGGTTCAGTAGAGGTAGTTGGGAAATAGAAAAGTAGGGGGTACACCAAAGAATAAGTAACTCTGCAGAGTACTATCTTTCCTTTGAGTGTGGTCTGCAGTTTACAAAGCTTGCCTATACAAACTAGTTGCTTATCTCCACTGACTTTCTAGAATCATAGTTTATAAAAAATTCCAATGAAGCTGGAATTTCTACAGACATTCTTTCTACATGATCTGAGAAGCTGAGTGTCTTCCACAAGGTTTTTGAGGGTATTTGAGGTGCAGATATTCTCCTATCCTCCCCTCTGTGTTTCCTAAGCCCCCACACAGCATCACCCAAGGATGCTGCCTGCTTGTTATCTTGCTTCTCCTTCTGTCTCCCGATGCTTGTGACTGCCTCATCTTCTTCATTCCTATGTATGATTTCCAAACACAATTAGAAATATATAGGGATACACTGGCAGGGCATTGGAGGCAGAGATGTAGGATAGCATGAAAACCATCAGATGTAAATATTAGACAACTTATTTTAAACTCTTTTTTCCTATGAGCTATGTGCTATGGTATTTTCTATCCTGTAGTCTGTCCTACCCTATCCTATCCTACTTTATCCTGCTCTGCCCTGTCCTGTCTTATCCTATCATTTCCATTCCAGTCAGGCTAATATTACAAAGAACACAAATGGAGAAAAGGGACCCCTCATACATTGTTGGTGGGAATGTAAATTGGTAAAGCCATTGCAGAAAACAGTATAGAGGTGTCTCAAAAAACTAAAAATAGACCTATCACGTGACCCAGCATTTGTATTATTGCATATATTTCTGAAAAAACTGAAAACCCTAATTTAAAAAAAATATATGCCTCCACCCTGGCAATGTTCATAACAGCATTATTTACATTTGCCAAGATATAGAAGCAACTTAAGGGTCCATCAACAGATGAATGGATAAATAAGGTGTCACACACACACAGAGTGGAATAGTTCTCAGCTATTAAAAAGAATGAAATTTTGCCATTTGCAGTAACATATGGATTTGGAGGGCATTATGCTAAGTGAATGAGATAAAGAAAAATTCTGTATGATATCACTTACATGTGGAGTCTAAAAAATATAGCAAACTAGTGAATGTAAGAATAAAGAAGCAGACTCACAAATACAGAGAACAAACTAGTGGTTACCAGTAGGGAGACTGGGTGGGAAGGAACATAGGAGTGAGGAGCGGAAGGTACAAAGTACTGGATGCAAGAAAGACTTAAGGATGTGTTGTACAACATGGGGGGAAAGATATTCTGTAATGACTGCAAATGGAAAACAATATTTAAATATTTCATCATTTTTTAAATTTAAAAAATAAAAAAATGCTGGAGCCATCACTAAACTGACTTCATAATCCTATAATGAATCATGAGCCATGATTAAGGCACTGTTAGCTAGATCCCCTGTATCTATTCTACTTGGAGCAGTCAGAGGTCACAGCTTAGGGCCTTGAAAGCTATCTGCTTCAGCAAAGCTCTTTTGCTCCTTTCCTAGACTGTGAAACTAGATGGTTATTTAATCATTTTACAAAATTTTTTCTTTCTGTTGCACACATTATTTCGTGCATTTTTTAACAGTAACTTTATGTAACAGACTTTTATAGACTTCCATATCTTGTAAAGATGAAGAAACTGAAGCCTAGGTTGAGTGATTTTCGAAGGTCACTCATCTAGTGATTGACTCTGCTTTAGAATCCAGACTCATGTTCATCTCTTCTCTATTTGCTTCTCCAAGAGCAATAGAGTATCACTTAAATCTCAATTTCCTAAGTAAATACTATTTGCTAAAAATACAGATATCTAGTTCCCCTTTGTACAGAAGCAGAATCTCTAGAGCTGAGCATGCGAATATGTGATTTCAAAATGGTCCAGAACTACTGGTATAGATCAAACTAAGTGTATATTCTCACTATAGAGAGAGACAGCGAGAGAGAGAGAGAGAGAGAGAGAGAGAGAGAGAGAGAGAGAGAGAGAGAGAGAGAGAGAGAGGAGACAGAGACAGGGACAGAGAACTTCTTGGGGCTTCAGTAAGGATTTTGTTATTTTGTTTCAAAAGGATGTGAGGGAACACAGCTCCAATTCTTTGGCCACGTGATACCAAGAGTTGACTCACTGAAATAGACCCTGATGGGAAAGACTGAGAGCAAGAGGAGAAGATGGTTGGAATAGCATCATTGACTCAATGGACATGAGTTTGAGCAAATTCAGAGATAGTGAAGGACAGGGAAGCCTGGCATGCTGCAGTTCATGGGGTTGCAAAGAGTCAGACACAAATTAGAGACTGACAACAAGAAGTCAAATACAACTGAACACCGTACAAATTATAAATAAACCAAGTCTGAAGACCTACTAACAAGAACCAGAACATAAAAACCAAGCCTGTCAGAAAAGTCACTTGGCTTTGAATTGGACTCTAATTCTTCTAGCAGCTAAGATAAATTAAAAGTGCTTTAAAAAGATATATACGTGTGTGTGTGTGTGTGTGTGTGTGTGTGTGTGTGTGTGTGTGTGTATTTTATTTTGACAGTATTATTTTGGTTCTAATTCTTCCAGCATCTGAGCAAAAGAAAAGATGTCTGCTACATTTCATTTTCTAAGTCAGAACTGAAGGAAAGTGCTTAAACATATGGGTGCTGAGGAAGTCTCCAAGTTTGGACACTACTTTCAGATCTCTTACCCCATCCCAGCATTAACATAATTATAGTATCAATACCGAGTATTTATGCACAATAAGCATGATAAATAGATTTTTCTATTTCATATTCATAAAATTGTTAGGATGCATTTTCAACTCTTTGGATAACGAAATTAAAGTTTAGAGATTTTAATCAATTTATCCAAAGACACACAGAGTAAGTTAAAAAACTGGGATTCAACCCCAGATACTTCGTCTCTAGAGTTTATATTCTGTTGACTCTCAGAAAAATGCTAAGTGAAATAACCATGACACACAGGCATCAGTCCTTTGAGAAGGAGAACTAAAGCAAAGATGAAAAAATAGAGAAAAGGAACAGTGTATGAAAAATCAGAAAACCAGGCTGAACCAGCCGTTATTTACCAGGAGGGGGCAGTGCATAGTCCGTGCGTGCGTGCGCACTCCTGCGTGCGTGCGTGCTAAAGTCACTTCAGTCATGCTCCACTCTTTGCAATCACATGGACTGTACCTGGGATTCTCCAGGCAAGAATACCAGGGTGGGTTGCCATGCGCTCCTCCAAGGGATCTTCCGGACCCAGGGATCGAACTTGAGCCTCTTATGTCTCCTGCACTGCAGGCAGATTCTTCACCACTGGTGCCACCTGAGAACCGTGCTGGGGTATAATTTGATTTGAGCCAATACAGGACATGCAGACGTGTCTTCCAAGTCCCCGATTATCTCTGGCTCCCAATGACAAGTGTTTAAGTAACACCCATACTAACAGAGGTCTGAGTTTCTTGAGAAATACAAAAAAACTCAGTTTAATCAGTTCTAAAACATAGAACGCAGGGAATTATTTTTATTTGTCCTTTCATTGGATCACATATTAATCATCCCCATTTGATTCACTAGCATTAGCTAGTTAGATGAGACTATGTGGGTATGTTCACTTGAAAAAATTCTTTATTTCAGACAAACTATTTAAAAAAACAATTCTACTACTTTCTTCATGATTAATTTCTGAAACTTCTGTTCTATATGCATTAGATATCTTGAGGCTGACAATGATTTTTGTGTAGATTTAAGCATAACATTTAAAGATATTTTGTTATATGATAAATATGATTGAAATATGGTATGCAATTATATACATGCCATACTATATATCTATATCTATACCTATATCTTGAAGGCTAAGGAGTTTTGCACCCTTTGTAAACTCAGCTTCCTTCCCTATAAAGAATTGGACTCCTGGACTTGGCTCCCATGTCTAAGACCTGAAAATATGTCCAAAATTATATGATGTGCTGTTTGAGTTTCTTGGGTATAAACTGAAAAAAACTCTTCTATATATATTAATGCTTTATATATAAGATCAGTTTTTCTACAATAACCTTCTATACTATATACCCTGATGTGTTGTTACCTTTGTATTATGTCTATTAGACAAAGGTACACAAAGATATATTCTTTTCAAAGCACTTAGCACAATGCTCAGTACTTAGTAAGTGCTAAGAAATGCTTCTCTCCTTTCTTCCTTTCTAAACCCAACCCCTTCTCCATTGTGTGAGCTGTGTCTGTCTCTTTGCTTTGTTCTTCTTTTGAGCCCATATTCACACTATATTTCCAGCCCTGCCTTTATCCCCAAACAGGTGATTGTTTTGAAATTGTCTTTTTGTTACAGAAAGCTTAGAAGAGGAAATATGTGTTGTAATTATGTTCATTAGGTACAAAAATGTATTTTCTCTATTTGCTCTTGGTCATGTGAGTCACCAGGAGAAATATTATCACTTTACTTCTCTTCTATCTTAAAATAGTAGTCATTCTAAGCTTCCTGAGAGACTGAAATATACTGTGAACTATAGAATGCAGTCCCCCTAGACTCCCTCTGACTCACTGAGATGCTTTGCATGATTAGATGTTATAGTCTATTCTATGAGAGCAAAGAATGTACCATCCATGACTGAGTAGAAATATTTTTTCATTCTTTTGTGCAAGAGTTTGGTTTTTTTCAGATACTGTCTCTCTGTTCTGAGAACCATCTACTGCTGTTTGTTTTATTTTTCCTCTATATTGTTTTCAAACTGGGATACTAGGTAAGATGAACACCACAGTCAAAATGGCACCATGCTGCTGAAGCTGACAGCAAGCACTTTTGGTGGTCCACGGGAAACAGCATCACTTTATTCTGTGTTTAATGTCTGAGACGGGGAATCGGCCGAGGCACCTGCCATTTTATACAACTCTCTAATCTTCCTCTTTATTAGCTGTCTGGCAACATCATTACACTGACTGCATGGTTTAAATCTTGTTCACTCTTGTAATATAAAAAGACAAGGGAATGTCTCTGAAGAGATGAACTTAGTCTCTTCTACTGTAGACAGTTTTTTTTTTTCAATGTAATTTTCCTTGAAACAAAAATGCTTTTATATTTTCACAGGAAAAGAGACCATCTCTTTGCCTTCTGAGTAAGTGTTTTGCATTACAATTGTCCAGATGTTCAAGATGCCTACTGAAGCTTTCTCTGTTTAACAGCTAATTCTCTAGATCAGTTGTTTAAAAAGGCACATATTATAGTATATATCCTCATTCATTTACTTATTTATTTCATTCATTCAAATAACATCTATCGAGTTTTTGCTATGAATCACACACTAGGCTAGGTACTGTGAATACCAAAAAGAAAAAGAATACTTTTATTTGAGCAAACAAATAGGGAAGATAAATTTACAAAAAGATAAATTATAACACAACATGTTAAGTGTTACAATGTGAGTATGAGCGGAATGTCCTAGGAACACCCAAGGATTCCTGTTCAAGTTTGAATAGGAAAGTAGGAGATTTCACAGAGGAGGAAGAGTTATTTGAGTTCCACATAGCCAGTGTGTGTCTGTGAGAAGATAAGGGGGAAGGGCATTCTTAACAGGTTAGTGTGGCTGGAACAAAGTAGCTTGGTAGGAGAACAGGCCAGAAGGCTGGAATGCCACTTGGATCACAATGTGGAAAATTAATTGGAATTAATCAATTGGAATCAATCGCCTAGAGAAGGGATGGCCACTGTAAATATGACTAAAAGGTAAGAACTGAATCTGGGCTACAGAGGTGGACCGTATATTCAAACAGTGCACAATAAGTCACTTCAGTCATGTCTGACTCTCTGTGGCCACACGGAAGTTGTAGTGCACGAGGCTTCTCTGTCCATGGGATTCTCCAGGCGAGAATACTGGAGTAAGCTGCCATTCCATCCGCCAGAGGATCTTCCCAACCCAGGGATCGAACCTTTGTCTCTTATGTCTCCTGTACTGGCAGGCAGGTTCTTCATCACTAGCACTACTTGGGAAGCTCCATCTTGGAACAGGCTTCATAGCAAAACAAGAAGGGCCATTGCTACTGCTGCTGCTAAGTCACTTCAGTCATGTCTGACTCTGTGCGACCCCATAGATGGCAGCCCACCAGGCTCCCCCATCCCTGGGATTCTCCAGGCAAGAACACTGGAGTGGGCTGCCATTTCCTTCTCCAGCGCATGAAAGTGAAAAGTGAAAGTGAAGTCACTCAGTCGTGTCTGACTCTTAGCGACCTCATGGACTGCAGCCTCCCAGGCTCCTCCATCTATGGGATTTTCCAGGTAAGAGTACTGGAGTGGGGTCCCATTGCCTTCTAGACAGCAAATCTGAAACATCCTCTGACATAAGACCCTGGAGCCACACTGCTGTCCTAAAAGGGGGCTCTGGCTGGCCTGAGTGAGGGGAGAAACAGCAATGGCATGGGAATAGCAGGAGGGCAACCGAAGGAAATTGGGAGAAAGCTAAGCCAGGGAGGGCCGGAAAAAGACGAGGCCACAGAAAGCAAAGAGTGGTTTGGGGTAGGGTGTTTTCACCTGTGTGGGAGTTTAACCTTCCCTTTCAGTGTTAAAGAATCAGAACAAGAGCTAAGAGCAAAGTTCCCATCAGTCAGGAGCCCAGTTTTTCCCTCCTCTTCAGCCTATGGAAAGTGTACCTAGTTTGAGACTAACCCAGGAGCCTTAGAGGGCTTCCCAGGTGGTGCTAGTGGTAAAGAACCCACCTGCCAATGCAGGAGACTTAAGAGATGCAGGTTCGATCCCTGGATCAGGAAGATCCCCTGAAGAAAGATAGGGCAACCCACACGAGTATTCTTGCCTGGAGAATCCCACGGACAGGGGAGCCTGGTGGGCTGCAGTCCACAGGGTCACAAAGAGTCAAACACGGCTGAAGCGACTTAGCATGCATGCAGAAGCCTTACAGCAGAGAGAGGAGAGAAAAGAAGGGTGTGTCCAGGTGGAGGAATCAAACAAATCAGTTTCTCCTTGTGTATGTGATGAGGGAAGCGTGGATTCCATAGCAAATGAGCACTGCGTCTGTCCTTTCCCAAGAGAGCTGCACTGCTTTCAAATGAGATGTTAGAAGTCTGCCCTTGAAGTTTATGGGAGTCTTCAAACTTTTTCACAGTGTAAAATCTAGGGTTACATTTGGCTGAGATGGTTGCAATTCTGCTTTTTTTCTTTTTTTTACATTTTTCTTACTGCTGAAAGCAATCAAAGCCTATTGCTTTCTCTTAAATTTCTGTAGCTACTGTACTAAAAGAGCTATGCCCCACCTCCCTGCTGGTCTCTGCATTTGTGGAGTGGACACAGGACATAGCGTCATCAGGTCCGTAGGAAAGAATGGAGAACAACTGGTTGATGCCCTAGTGTTAGTATTTCCTCTATATTTCACCCCTGTTCGTGATCCTCAGGCTATGTTGGAAACACTACCATGGAGGAACTCACAAGTTACCCATGCCTTGGGTACAACATATTTTATAGTAATGTTCCTCCTTATATTGAGCTGGATATGTTTCCACGAACCTTCTGGCTTCTTACTTTATCACTTGGTACCATAGGCTTAATCAGATCTCTCTTCCACCTGAGACCCCTTCATACATTTGAAAACAGCTAACACACTTCTCAGTTCCTCCAAGAAGGGAATGAAAATGGATGGTGGAGGACTCACTGCTTTCTGTCACATATTAAGCTGGGATCATTCACCTGACTTGGCTCCTTTACGAATCAACATGAAAATCAATAAATAAGCAAACAAACCAGGAAAAAATAAGAAAAGAGAAACTAATCCCAAGGTAAGACCAAGATTTTATGCTAGGGTAAATTACACAATTGGTTGTTCAAAAATACATTTAAATTTAGCAGTGCTATAATAATACAGTAGTATTACACTAATAATACCTCACCAATGGATTTAATTAGAAGTGAATCCATTTCTCTGCCCACTACACATGGTTCCTCTGCCTAACTGTTACTAATAGTATAATTATGAGTCTATCACCATCCTCGTTACTGTAACTGCATATAAGTATACATGCACTTATGTGTATATACATAAATGTATACTAATATACAGAATATAAATGGCTGAGACAAGATTTACTAACATGTGACTACCCTTAGTATTTCCAGAGTCTGTCTTGATTTTACTGTCTCTCACTGAAAAATCTGGATAATGTGCCAAGATAAAATCAGACTGATGGGAGAGACAGAGGGAAGGTTTAGGCAGAGAATCCAGGTTGAATTACATACTAAAATGTTGGAAGAGGGGAAAGAGATATACACAACAAAACTGTGAGAACTGGGGCATAAGAGGAGTTTAATATTTTGATTTGTGAGAATTCAAAATGTTAATTCAAATATTATTGCCTGTTGTAAATAAAGGAGAGATGGAAAAAAGGAGTTATTAATTTGATCATCTTAAATGATCTATGAAAGAGTCAAGTGAATATCAGAATTCTCTTTAATTAATAATTATTATCTAATCTGTGCTTTTTGAATGACACTCTATTTAGAAGCAAGGAAAAATAGTTGTTTTTTTTTAATAGCCGCCTAAATTTGTGGTACTCAAATCTAAACACAATGCTCTTGGTATGAAACAATCTCAGTACTAAAGAGTCCTGACATGGAAATAAGACATACATCCTATTTTCATATACACAGGAAGGACAAAGGGAAATTAGATTTAGACTCTGTAATAAAAAGGAATTTTTTTAAATTTGCAATCTTTCTTCCATATTTAAAAAATATGGAGACTTTTCATTTTAATAATATTCAGTCTCTGGACTCTTCTTTGGAGAAGGAAATGGCAACACACTTCAGTATTTTTGCCTGGGAAATCCCATGGACAGAGGAGTCTGGTGGGTTACAGTCTATGGGGTCGCAAAGAGTCAGACACGAATGAGTGACTAAACACGCATGGACCCTTCTTGCTATCTGCTCAAAAGTACATTCACATTTTCCAAAGGCCTTCTCTATCTTAACCATTCTTTCTAATGATTCAGCTTGTAAGTCACTAAGCCCGAGTAATTTCAGCTCAATGGAATGGATTAAACGTTTCTTTTTGACTACCTTCCCTATGCTTATTCCTAAAATATACATTTATGCAAGTACAGACTATTTCAATGAGTTAATTTTTTGATATGTTTAATCTTTCTCTAATCCCATAGTAAAACTGGAAAACAAACCAACCCCCAAACAACCCCAAAGCAAAAACAAAAATCTAATCACTTTTTGGTCACCTTCGGGGGGGAGGGTCTTCTACAAGTAATGTAAATGGAACTCACTGAGATGGAAGAGGTAAGGGTTCAGCGCTCTTGACAAGGCTTGGATCAAAATAAGCTGTACAATATTTACTGATTCAGAACTTTTTAAATATGGTAAAAATGCACAGAAACTGTAGCGATGAGCTCTACCCTTATGGAACTCTTGATATAGTCAGGGAAGTAAGACCCTTTGAGAAGGGCTTAACAACAGAAGATGAATGACAATTTCAGGCCACAGGATGGTACAGAATGCAGTGTTTCAGAAATAGTTTCCATTCCAAGCAAGACCTTCCTTTCTTGGTGAACGACTGCTTGATGTTTGCCTTACTCAGGAGTGAGTAAGGCAAAGTGATTGTGGTCCTTATTTGCACACTAGTGTACTCCATGACTTAGGACAGTTAACTTCTGTGGGCCTGAATTTCATTAGTTGAGGGGAAAAAAAAAAGGCTAAAATGAATATTAGTTTAAAGTACCTTTTAGATATACAAGTCTGTAACTGATTCCCTTTCATGAGAAGGGCATGAGAAGACCTACAGGGTATCACACAAGTCATCAGACACGACCATGTATATAAGTGACAGAGTGCTCAGCGGTAATGTAGGGATAGACTAGATGTCACAGGCAGGTTCAATCAAAATGTCAGTATTTCCTGGAGGTGGGTCTGGGACCATCAAGATTTTTTTCTTTATATTCTTCCTTGACCACTGTAGTTTTCACAGGATTAGAGGTAATTGTTTTATCATGTACGGTGGAGTCAGTATGAAGACTGTAACTGTGAGTCACCCAGCGATGTTTCAGACACTGATGGATGAGACTACTTTGACACTAGAGAACTGTGCTGCCCCTTTATCCATGTGTGTTTATAAATTAGGTTTTGAGTCTTGCTAACTCAGAGGCCAGATGAAGACATTTCAGTACTATCCTGCTTTACTTGGATTATGAAATACCTGGCAATTTCTATGACACTGAATTTGAAGTACCATTTTTTCCTGTTGGATCAAAGGGGGCTCTTTTCCTATAAAAGGTCAAAGTTTAACCTGTATATATACTTGCCAGAATATGTGTCAAGATGAATCCAAGGACTTGTGTGGGAAGCTGACAAATCTCCCCTCCTTATGCCATCAGTCTGGTGGACCCTGGGGTCTGTTGCCTCACCAAGAGAGGCTGAACAAAGTAGGATCTGTTCACTGCAACCCCTTGCATTTGGGCTTACCCTGAGCCCCGGCACCAGGAGGCTCGTGCTGGATGGCCTTTGCATATTGGTGACGTGGTCTGGGGTCAGTGACCCGTCTCCACTGAGGGAGGGATGGCTTTCCTCTAATATGCATGGATGATAGCTACATAAAACACTCTGCAGGTCTCACCAAGAGAAAGGGGCTCTAGCTGCATTCTTTTACATGGTTCTTCTACTTTGTCATTTTTATTGCCATGGACTAATAACTTCCAACCTTTCCTGCAGGTTTCCTCTCTTTCACCAATCATCATCAGCCTCCCGTCCATCTATCAGGCCTCCCATCACCATGAATGGAGGGGCTCTCTGCACACAGAGGCACAGACAATGCTAGTTTCTATCCGAGTGAGATTTGGACGTTGGCACCAAATCTCTCCTTCCAATGACTTCCTTCTTGCTATCACTCATTCTCTTCTCCACTCTCACCCCACCCCCAGCAATCACTCAAATTGCTTACTTCTCTTCACCTTGGTGATGTTTACCAAAATCTTGTATTTAGAAAAAAAAATAGATACTGTTTGCTACCAGAAGACATCCTAACTTGATAGACAGTCCCAGGTTATCTGTAATTTCACAGGCAACCAAATGTGACCATAGGGTGAATATATACATCTCTGATGGGGAAAATGAAAGATCATGTCCATAGAGAAGTTTATTTCAGAGAAGTGAAGATGCTGCCTGCCACTAATAATAATGCTTTATAATAACAGTAATCATAGAAAAGTAATAATAATGGCAACAATCATTTACTGTATTCTTACAATATGTCAAAGTGATTTGTAAACACACAATCTCATTTATTCTCTAACAACCTTATGAAGAATGTAATCTCATTTCTTTCATTTTACAACCGAAGAAAGCAGGGACTAGAGATGTTAATAAGCTGGCCCAACATGCAAAAAATATATGGGTAAATAACATTCAAACTCAGGCACTCTGATTTGAGAGCCCAACTTCTCAACCACTACTCAGCACTTCCCAGTATTATAATTACATAGATTGGTGGTTGAGATAATTTAGACTTCTTTAGGTTAAATGAGTTAAATTAGATTGGCAGATAGTCACTAGAGTCCCTTCCAATTATGAAAGCTATGTTTCTGAAAATGCCTCTGGCAGCAGAATTTTCCATTGAGGACCTCAAGACTTCAGTTGTTGTTGTTGTTTTTTTTTTAATGCTTTACAGGAAGTCAATTTTAGTAAGAAAAATTAGAAAGTGTCCTTTAGGTAAATATAATAATGCTCATGGAAAAAAAAATAGGAAAATTCCCTCAAAATTAATTAAAACAATATTTAGAGTATGAGTTTACAAATTTCCACTAACCATTGCTTAGCAGAAAAATTTCATTCTCTGTTTTCCATGAAGTTTGGTTCAATCTACCACTGCCATTCTTACAAAGAGCCATTTCATGTGTATTTAGAATGCTTTGCTTGTTTTAAAATACAATGTAATAACACACTTCTTCTTGAGTGTCTTAAAATTGCTTAAGTCGTATAGTGAGAGAAGGCCTACAGCCAGACTTTTGAGAAAAGATAACTGATTTTATAGATTACAATAAATAGATTATTACTAAACTATGTTTTAGTAATCTATAAATAGCAATGCATCTCACACAATAGTAAAAAAACATCATACAGTCTATTAGTATGCAGAGAGGAGTCATTTGCTCATCGTCACACTAATGGTTTCCTCTCCACCACAATTATTTGGGACATATCTGAGTGCGTAACTGAGCAATGTGCTGGAAACACTGCTCGTGTATCAGATATAGCAAGTTAAAATGAAGACCTGTGATAATAGGGGAAGGTCTATTGTCAAAGATATCAAGGAGCATTGGAAAAATGTGTGGGATTGGGAATATGGTGAAGGCCAGTCAAACAAGGTATGAATAGAGGAAAATCAGACCACAGGGCCTTGTATGCAGTATGTATGTAATAAGTATTCACTGAAAAAAAATATATGAATGGTGGATGGATGGCATGATGAATGGATAGAGTAGAAAACCATTGAATATTTCAAATTTCACGATTTTGTCAAAGATTTTATCAGTTTCAATTGCTACATTGTACTTTGTAACAATTTATGTTGTACTTCTCCATCCATGAGTGAGAAAAATAAAAGCATAATGTCTTCTAATCACTACCTGTGAGAAACTAAGGACATATTTCACTGTTTCTTTCATACTCTGTTTCATGTTAATAAGAGGTGTTAAAACATCATGAAAAGTACCAACCTTGAAAGCTGCATTCTGTTTTTCTCATATCACCTGCAAAAAATAAAAAAGACAGGGGAAAAAAAAGTAAATTTAAGTGAAAGCCAATTAAGGCAACAGCAGTAAAAAGAGCATTAAAAAAAAAAAAACTTGCAGTATTTTTCCCTTGACAAAGGAGACACATTTAACTATGAAGAGAGAAACTCTCTGATGAAATTTTTTCTCCCCTTAAACTATTTTTTAAAATATTTTGTGCTTTTTGCGTTTTGTTAGTTTGCTTTTTAAAATTTCTTAGGGGCATAGCAATCATGGATGACAATGAAGAAAGATACAGGGAGGATGCTTACTAAGAATGATTAGATATAAGGGAAAATTACACAGACAGGACTTAATCAACCTGTGGAATTCTGCATCATGAGAAGACTGTTTGATAAATTCAAACGAGAGTATTTTAAGAGGCTATTACAACTTATTCTCAGGTTCTGTGTTTCTACTCTTGAATGCTGATTAGAACACAGGCTCCTGCTACTTCTCTCTCCTCACTCCCCAGGTAATCAGTTCTCCCTTATGGACCAAGTGATCATTGTATTGTTTATAATAACTGTTCTACATTCCTTATGGAAATTGTAATTGTGACGCTGAATATTCAAACTGCAAGCCACTTTTCTCAGGGAAATTGTAATTATGATAATGCAATATTTACCCAACCAATGTTTTCTAGTCATTGTTCTCTTTGAGGAATGAGGAGGTGAGGGAAAAACACTGAAATAAAACATCCTGTTGGGCTCTCAGATATGTATTTTGGGAAAGCATAATAATAATAGCATTTGTTATATGGTAGACATGATGCAATCAGGTTGCATGCATATGACATAGGGGATATTATGTACAGTTATATGTGAATTACACACATTTCTCATTTACCCTACCTACCAACCCCATGAGGTAACTGATATTTTTATTAAAATTTTCTAGGGTCCAGAACTATTGAGGAATTTACCTAACATCACAGAGCTAGTAAATCAAGAACATCCCAAAGTTAACACAAAAATTATACTATTTCAAAAAACAAACAAAATTCATGGCCAATCACTGAATCTGATTATGTGAGCTCCTAGGAACATGGGAAGTGGATCTCTACTAACTCATCTTATTTCTCTGACTTATTTCTACTTTGCCAGATCTCTACAACCAGTGCCCCAAACACAGAGGGGAGGCGTATCATTTCCTTCTTAGGAATTCAGCAGTAGTTGTTTAGAACTTTTTCAAAATTAACAAGAAGTGACTGAGGACCTACCATGCACAGTACTTTGTAGATATGCTTTTATATCCCATAACTCTTGAGGCAAATATTTTCACTTCGATTTTATTAATAAGGAAAACGAATTACACCAGAAGTGATTAATTTGCCCAAATTTTCCAAGTTGGTCTCTGTTCTTTTAACTTGGAAAATCAACTAGTCCACCAAAAAGTAAGGAAGATGAAACAGAACCACAGAAATTAAGGGCAAACAAAACAGGAAATTAAAAAAGAAAGAATAATAAGTACATAAATTAGTGAGATTTTAGTAGACCACATTCTAGCCACTGGCTTACCACCATCTTATGCAGCTTAAACAATTCTGGGATCTAGTCTTGGTCCTTCTGTTAGCTTCTGATTCCTGTTTCTGACCCTTGCCCAAGAAGTTCCATTCTCCTTTTACATTTCTTTTTTAGGCCTTAGAATAACCTTCCCTTTGCTCTCTTGGTGGAGGCTATCTATTTGATTCAGGTCACACAATATATATTTCTGTTTCCCCACAGCCGCATAAAGGCTGATGAGCTGCCCATCTTGGCAGTAGCAGGGATCCGTGCTGAGCTTCAATTTCAGGACTAACCATAGGGAGACCAACCAGCCACGTGATTATGAAAGCTGATTATGACATTGGACTCCTGCCACTTTAAGAACAGTGATTCATTTTGACCTGACCTAGAACCAGTTCTAAATAAGGGTTTGCTTATCTGCCAGCAGAGCCTTTTTCATCACCGTTGTCCAAGGGCCTATAGAGTACCTGATTCATTAGCACATGACATGGCATAATATTACCTCTGACCAATGGAAATGCAGTGGAAGTCAGCGGTGTATATGTAATCATGGGATCCACTCATCCTGATACATACTACGTGAGTTAGAAACTGCTGGCCTGACAGTCATATGGAATAGCCTTTTGGAGGGGCAGCTGTAGCACCAGCTTGGAAATCACATCCCGTGATGATGGGTGCCATGGAAATGATGTGAGAAACACACTAAACCCATGACTATTCTTCAGTACTTCATCTGCAATAGACAGGGCTTTCCAGTTGATGCAGTGGTAAAGAATCTGTCTGCCAATGTGGGAGATGCAGAAGACCAATCCCTGCATTGGGGAGATGCCCTGGAATGGGGAGTGGCAACCACTCCAAGTATTTTTCTCTAGCAGGCTACAGTCACGGGTTCCAAAAAAGCTGGACATGACTGAGCACGCATGCATACACGCACTCCAATAGACAGATTACATGGGTCTAGGAGACAAGGGGAGGAAGTAGAAGTAGTCAAAACCGACATCACTCCCAGTGGCTTAAATGGGGAATCTGTGCTTTCTAACCCACAAATTTAGACTCTCTGCATCTAGAGATCCTGGTTTTCAGAGGGAGTATGCTTCATGAGGGGCTTTCCTCGTAGCTCAGTCAGTAAAGGGTCTGCCTGCAATGCAGGAGATCCGGGTTTGTTTCCCGGGTTGGGAAGATCCCCTGGGGAAGGAAATGACAACCCATTCCAGTATTCTTTCCCGGAGTATGCCATAGACAGAGAAGCCTGGCGGGCTACAGTCTAGGGGGTTGCAAGAGTCGGGCATGACTAAGTGACTAAGCACACACACATGCTTCATGAGCGGACACAGCAGGAGTCTCACTGAACTTTAGCATATACCTTATATCCAATTACTTTGGGTTCCTGTCCCAGGAGACCAGCACAGAGAGAGGAGTCATCACAACAGTCATCCCCTATTAGGGATAAGTGATCGTCATCAGGAGGAAGGCTACTGTCAGATAGGGAAGAATTTGTAGTATTCAGGTGATTCACTGGGAATTTCTTGGTATTTCCTTGCTTTTGATAATAAATGGACAAATGCAGCAGCCATGGCCTAAGAAGGGACTGGAGGAGGTGTTCAGACCCCTCAGTAATGGCCTGTTCCACCCCTATGGTAAGCCATATGGATCAATAGGAGTGCTGGTTAAGGATATTCTAGAACAGTTAGTAGAAGAGAAAAGAATAAAGGGAGAGTAGTTATCAGCTGTGTCCTTGAAACTAGCTGTACTGGCAGGGGCTGGAGTTCCAACCTTCCTCTTAGAGGCTTTGCCAGGAAAGGAGACTTACCAGAATGCTGAAGGAGCTGTTCCAAGATGCAATAAATGTAATACATGAAGCATGAAGAGCCAAGAGTCACAGGTATGGACGTGGTGGATGCTGCAGGACTGAACCCAGATCTCCCTCAGGACAAGGCACTCACCCCCCAGCTGCCAGAGTACTGGTTCCTGGGGGCTCACAGTGACTCTTTCTCTGGGGAGTTTCCTCATCCCCCCAAAGGGCAGTGCTTGACCCAAGGTCATTCACCTTCCCACAGGCAGCTGACTTCCAATGACTGATCTTACACAGACACAAGGGCTTCCCTGGTGGCTCAATGGTAAAGAATCTCCTGTGATGCAGGAGACCCAGGTTTGATTTCTGGGCCAGGAAGATCCCCTGGAGAAAGGAATGGCAACTCACATCAGTATTGTTGCCTGGATAATTCCATGGACAGAGGAGCCTGGTGGGCTACTGTCCATAGGGTCGCAAAGTGACCAGCTAAGTGCTTTGACTGAGTGACTAATGCTTCCACTTTCTTTCACTCACATGGGTAGAAAGACCAGGCCCCTCTTTTGCCTTCTGGGACACCTATAATTAAACACAAATGTACTCTTCAACAAACTTCCTGAATCAAAACCTCCATCTCATTTCTCTGGAAAACTGACCTAAAGCAAGAATACAAACTCTGAATACATGGAACTGAAATTGAACACAGATATGACTGGATCTAAAGTCCATATGGCCTGGTGTGCTGCGATTCATGGGGTTGCAAAGAGTTGGACACGACTGAGCGACTGAACTGAACTGAACTGAAAGTCCATATCCTATTCATTTGATCTTCCCATCTTCCATAGAGAACAGGTTAATCTAATTTTCAACAAATTTTTGTCTAGGCAGTAAACACAATTGATAATGACACGTTTAAACCTGTAAATTAGAAAGCATGCTTCAGTGTTACCAATGACTACAATTATACTGCCGTAGGAATGTTAATCTATTTATGTCTCTTAAATTCCAGACTGAGATAAATCAGGAGATACAGAAATCTCTATCTATATGTCTACATTTATGAATTTATAACATTATATTAAATATGTATGCACATATATGTATAAATCTGTGTATATATAGGGATTCCCTGGTGGCTCAGACGGTACATCTGCCCGCAATGCAGGAGACCCAGGTTCGATCCCTGGGTTGGGAAAATCCCCTGGAGAAGGAAATGGCAAGCCATTCCAGTCATCTTGCCTAGAAAACCTACAAAATATAGTTTAAGACTAATCTCTCAGATAATTTGAGAAAAATTCCTAATTATGCTAGTCTATTTTTGAAGAACAGTATTCTTTTAGTCATGTCATTTTCTAGGAAAAAAAAATCCAAAACTGCCCTGTTTTGGAAAACTTAAAAGATTAGTTACAGAACAAAGGCTTAAATTTTGTACCATAACTGTAAGGATTTTATCAGGCATGAAATGTAGTCTGAACAATTTATGGTCCAGTAAAGTATTACTTCAGGCAGGCTTTACAATCAGAACACAGAATTCTGTTACCTAATTCTGTGTAATTTTGAGAGACTGCAGTTAGGATTTTATAACCAGCGAACAGTGCAACTCAGCGGTCATCATCTTTCTGTAACCTCTTGTACTTGCCTGGTGGCTAAGACGGTAAAGTGTTTGCCTACAATGCGGGAGACCTGGGTTCAATTCCTGGGTCAGGCCGATCTCCTGGAGAAGGAAATGATAACCCACTCCAGTATTCTTACCTGGAAAATCCCATGGATTGAGAACCCTGGTAGGCTACAGGCCACAGGGTCGCTAAGAGTCGGACACAACTGAGCGACTTCACTTTCACTAAGCTGTTCCTAAAGAAATTCCAGATCACTAATTCCTTTATTTCATTTGCCCACTCTTAACTCTGGGTGACATTATTGTACTCTTCTATTTAAACATACATGGTATTCTTGGTTTACTCGTGATTCCATGGCAATACTGCACTAAGGGCTTAGCATGATAAATAAACACAAGACAAAATCCGATAAACTGAGACAAGAAAGAAACTTGCCACAGTGAGGCAGAAAATAGTTGTTATACATTGAGGAAGAGCCTACCAGGCCCCGTGCCGGCGCTCTAACCAGCACACAGTAAACACTTGATAAATATCTTGGTGTGAGCAACTGAATACGTATGTGGGAAGATAAAATGAAAGGGAGAGAACAGATGGGACAAAGATCACAAGTGACTGAGTGATGAAATAAAGGTAACACAATGCATTTGGTGAGAATCATTTTCTAATGGTAAAGAACCCGCCTGCCAATGCGAAGACTAAGAGACCCAGGTTCAATCCCTGGGTTGGGAAGATCCCCTGGAGGAGGGAATGGCAACCCATTCCAGTATTCTTGCCTGGAGAATCCCATAGACAGAGGAGGCTGGAAAGCTATGGTCCATAGGGTTGCAAAGAGTTGGACACAACCTAAGTGACTTAGCAAATGAGATTATAGGTATTTATAAACTAGTCCTTCATATCACTCTTTTGAAATAAGAAAGCCAGATAGTAAAAATATGAGACTCTCTATTCAGTCTCCACTCCTCTCTACCCCCAAATGCTACATAATATAGAATGGTTTAGAGTTCAGAAGTCTCCAACTTTTTTGGCCACAGGGGACAATTTCATGGAAGACAATTTTTCCATGGACCAGAGAGGTGGGGATGGTTGTGGAATGATTCAAGTGCATTGCATTTATTGTGAATTTTATTTCTGTTATTACTACACCTCAGATCACCAGGCATGGGATCTGAGAGGTGGAGAACCCATAGTTTAGATAAGAGTATAGAGCTGCACTATGAGACTTCTGAACTAGCTACAGTATAAGTCCTCTCCCACAAATGCCATGGCAAATTTTATTATTACATCTGTTCCACATAGAGTAAGGTAGGGAATGAGCTTGAATTGCTTTTCAGTAGTCATATCAATATGGAGTACTGCTTTTTGTTTTGAAAAATCCACAAACAAATGGGACACAATAGAGGAGAAAGGCTAAGTTAGTAAAGAAAATCAAAATAACATTAATATAAGAAATCACTGAAAGAATTCAACGTGAGCACAGGAATATGTGAGCTGTTTTGGAACATCAGAGAAAACATCATAAAATTTTACCTAGAGATATCTGAAGTAACTAGGGAAGAATACTAAAAACTGTTTAGAGACGGTTTGTGATATAAGACAGAAGTTGGTGAATTACAGACTGCCAAATCTGGCCACAAATTCTATGCTCTTTATTTAGAGACATTAAAAACATATTGTTTTTGTCTGCTTTACTGCTACAGTAGCAGATGCGAGGAGTTGTGACAGAGATCGTATACCCTACAAAGCCAAATGCATTTACTACGTGACCACTTACAGGAAATGTTTGCTGGCACCTGCCTCAAGAGTCACTCATTCATTTATTCATTCATTTAGCAAACACATTTCAAGAAAATACACTGTTTCTAAAATGGATCAGACACTGACAATACACAGGTAAGACACAGTTTTAGCCCTGATACCAATTTCCCTGCCACCAGACATAAATTATGTGACCGTTAACAAAGCATATTTTGGAGAGGAGCAAATCACAAAGTGTATTATTGAACCCAGTGCCTTCAAAGGTTCCTTTCAACTGTGAAATTCTTTAAAAGGGGATTTGTCATGGAGGAAAAGGTCTTGAACAGCAGGTAAATGAAAACAGATGAAGAAATAGGGGGCTTGGGGTTCCTTTAGTTATGCGGAAGAGTCAAGGTAAATGATCAGAGAATAAAGACCAGTAAAGTTATATCAGTATATGGGGTAGAGTGAGCACAGAGGACATATGTCAGGATAGACCAAACCACTGTATGTGAAAGATATTATTTGTCAGGCTTGACAATCTTTCAGCTTGTTTCAGACAACAGGAAGCTAGGAAGTCTTTTTGTAAAGGGGTAGTATAAACAAAGTGAAATTCTGGGAAGATCAATTTGACACAGATATGTAGGATGCTTTGGAGGTGAAATATAGAACAGGTGCAGTTCAGGCTTAAAATAAGCACAAAATACTAAAAACTAGATGGGAAGAAAGAGGCAGGAATTCATGTGTGTTTCACATGAACGGAGCATGTTGGGTCCACAGCAACTCAGGCTCATTAGGAAAAAAAAGTGCAGGAGCTGGGTGTGACTAGGGTTCTGCACCTGGACATGTATTATTTCTTTCCCAGAGCCAGAAAAGTCCTCTGTCCATGGCCCAGAGGAACATGGTAAACTCTGCTGGGCCTTGAGTCAATATCCAAGAAAGTCCAGCATGATGAGTGGAAAGTAATGCTGTTCAGAACAGGATCCCTGACAGTGACGAGGACTGTGCAGAATGTGTTTGGACTTTCAGAGAGGAAGCCATCATCTCTTCCAGGGCCCTAGTTAATGAACAACTGAGAAGTGGATTGCATCAAGTCTGAAAACAAAACGCAGACCAACCAAAAAACTGCCCCCTAAAACCCAAAAAACAAAAACTCCAAGCCAAAAAAAGAGAAGCTAGAAAGTTGACTACAGAGTTTTAATTAACATGATAGAAATAGGGAAAAGATGTGTCTCTGGATATTTGTGTGCCAAGGGCAGCAAGAATAATTCCAGGCCCCACTGGTTGGTGAGTTTGAGGTTGTTGATATGATATGTAATGTGGAGCTGGGCGTGGCTCTGCATATAGGTAGCAAATCTCAGGAAATATAGGCACTTCTCAGGGAATAATTATAACTGGGTTCATCCAGTTTGGACTTGACAGTACATGCATATACACTGAATATATAAGACCATACTTAAGGTCTAAATGGGTATCATCAAGAAGGAGAAAAAAAAGGCAATGATCTTTTCAAAGAAGGTCAGCTACTTTAAGGTCCTCATTAGTCTTAGACTATAACCTTGACTTTAAAAGAAAATCTTTACCTTCCGCCTAGAGTCCACTCAATTGTGTCTGATGAAAGTGTTTAGCTTAGAGAAAGTTGGCCATGTACTGACAACTGAGGAAATCATCTGGATGGCCATTTATATTGCATTTCTAACCTAAACATCCTATTGTGCTGAGAAGAAGCCCACAATTACCAGTTTGGAGAAGACTATTGACCAAATCATTAGAATGTTGCCTTGTGGATCAACAGACACAGACCATCATTCAAATTTTGTATCTTTGTTTACATATCCAAAAATGTCTACATACTTTTAATGCACATAGTGATCATGTATTGAGTGAGTGAAAGTGAAGTCGCTCAGTTGTGTCCGACTCTTTGCGACCCCATGGACTAACGTAGCCCACCAGGCTCCTCTGTCCATTGAATACTGGAGTGGATTGCCATTTCCTTCTCCAGGGGATCCTCCCGACTGAGGGATCGAACCTGGATCTCCCACATGGCAGGCAGATGCTTTAACCTCTGAGCCACCAGGGAAGTCACAGTAAAACTGGCAGAATCTTTGGGGTCAAACACACCTAGGTTGGATCCCAGCATCACTACATATTTACAGGGAAATACTGGGCAAGTTCCACAACTTCTCTGAACCTCAGCTTCCTTGTCTATAAAATGGAAATAATTAAAAGATGCTTGTCCCTAGGAAGAAAAGCTATGACACACCAAGACAGCACATTAAAAAGCAGAGACATCACTTTGCCAACAAAGGCTCGTATAGTCAAAGCTATGTTATTTTTTGTCCCAGTAGTCACATAAGGATGTGAGAGTTGGACCTTAAAGGAGGCTGAGAACTGAAGAACTGATGCTCTCAAACTGTGGTGTTGGAGAAGACTCTTGAGAGTCCTTGTACAGCAAGGAGATCAAATCAGTCAATCCTTAAGGAAATTAGTCCTGAATATTCACTGGAAGGACTGATGCTGAAGCTGAAGTTCCAATATTTTGGCCACCTAATGCAAAGAGCCGACTCATTGGAAAAGCCCCTGATGCTAGGAAAGATTGAAGGCAGGAGGAGAAGGGGACAATAGAGGATGAGATGGTTGGATGGCATCACCAATTCAATGGACAGGAGTTTGAGCAAACTCTGGGAGATGGTGAAAGACAAGGAAGCCTGGTGTGCTGCAGCCCATGGGGTCACAAAGGGTCAGACAGGACTGAGTGATTTACGTACCTCAAGATTTGTTTTGAGAACTAGTGAGATGCTACACAGATAGTGGGCTTCCTTGGTAGCTCAGTCGGTAAAGAATCCACCTGCAATGCGAGAGACCTCGGTTTGATCCCTGGGTTGGGAAGATCCCCTGGAGAAGAGGATGGCAACCCGCTCCAGGATTCTTGCCTGGAGAAGCCTCTAGGACAGAGGAGCCTGGTGGGCTGCAGTTCATGGAGTAGCAAGAGTTGGACACGACTGAGCAACTAAGCAGAGCACATACAGATAGTGCCCAGCATTTATTAGACATAAAATAAGTATTAGCTCCTTTTCTTCTTTAATAATATTATTGAAGTATTAAACTATCAGTTAATTGTATTTATCATCTGTGTTATTCAAAATATAAAAATATTATTACAACATCTCAAATGTCTAGAATCCAGATATTCTCACATGAAATTATTCACATGCAAAGATTCACATGAAAAACTCTTTATATGTGTCTCTGTAAAACAATCACATCAATAAGTTATATATTAAATGAGTTTAGCTAACTACCTAGAACACAGTGTAGACCATTAATAGGTGTTCATTTATATTAAGGACAGAAACAGTATTCAAAGAGAGAGTTAGTTCAAAGCCAAGTAAACACATTTAATATTTCCTTTGCTGTTCATCAGCAGTATTCAGAGCAAAGCCCTGAATCTCACAGGGCTCATTCATGTGTGATCTCTGGCTCCTCAATGGCTGAAAACCTCATATAGGAATATTATAATTAAGTTTTGCAAGCCACCCTGCACATTTCAATGGAAAGCACTAAAGCGTACTGGCTAATAACACTTGCTCTGCTTTGAGACAGCCTCCTCATGATCTTCCACTTGCTATGTGATCTTTGACAAGTTACTTAATTCCTATGCTTGTATTCTTGATCTGTAAAATGGCAGTGGTAATAAAAGGGCATCTATCTCACTGGACTCTAGTAAAGATTAAATGAGAAATAGCAATTAATGTGTCTGATACTTCAGAATCACCAAATAAATACAATCATGGTTTCTTTCATACGTTTTTCCCCAAATAAGATTTGTGGAGATTTATATCATACGTAACAAATAGAAGAAAGACAAAAAAAAAAAAAAATGGAATTCTAGGTAAAAGGTCATAGTTGTAGAGGTAGGCTTTTCTACTCTTCCTCAAGCCTAATCTAGAACCAAGTCTCCTGGTTAAAAATCTTAATTTGCACCTGTCTGGTGGCTTAGACGGTAGAGAATCTGCCTGCAGTGTGGGAGCCTAAAGTTCAGTCTCTGGGATGGGAAGATCCCCTGGAGGAGGAAATGGCTACCAACTCCAGTATTCTTGCCTAGAGAATTCCACAGACAGAGGAGCCTGGCGGGCTGCAGTCCATGGAGTCGCAGAGTCAGACATGACTGAGTGACTAACACTTTCACACACACCTGCCCTGTAAGATGAAGACTATTCACTCCAGTGTGCACTTCAGGCCGTTGGTGGGTGGTCTCTGTCCATCTTACAGGAAGTACTCAGCCTTTAAGCTGAAGTACTATAGGCCTTCAGTCTTTTCTTTGCATAAGAGCAGAGATTTCTGGGCTTCCTCTTATCTTTCTGTATGGCCCCTTTTCTAACTGGAATGCTTTTTTCTTCCCTTCCTTAATCTCCCCAAAATGACCGTAGAGTGTGGGAAAGGCTTATTAGGAAAGGAAGTATGTGGACTCCTTGAAGAAGGCTTTCAGAAAAGGACAAGATATTCAAAACAGTAGAAACTGGTGGGAAGGCCTGTGGCTTCCAGACAGTGGGAAGACAAGCTCCTCAGGGGTCCTCACTTGGAAGGAGGCAGTCCCTACTGAGAGTCTCCCAGTGAGTGAAGCCATTAACATAGACAGGGATTTGGAGTTGAGGGAATAAAACGGGGTTGTCAGCTCTAAGCCCCAGCCATTAAATTAATGTTGAATCTTGATTTATGCTAATGACACTTAGCAATGTAATTCTCTGTAAGAGCATCTGTACAATGGCTCAGATATTCCCAGAGGTGTTTAGAGAGAGGGAGTAAGTCAACCAGATAATATTGTGTGAAATTAATTAAACAGGGACTTTAATATAAGGATGCTCTGAATTGGAAAATACATCTGTTTTGTATAAACATTTTCTTTCACCTCACCTGTGGTGTTTAGGTTTACCTAGAATTCTCAAGGGGGAAGAATTTGGGGTAGAAAATTCTATGATCTTATGCTAATGCAGAAAATTTTATAAGTCTTGAGAGCAGGACTGCATCTATGAAATCCTTCTCATATATTTCATATTCACTAAAACATAATACAATATGACATGTGGAAATTTACAAATATTAAATTAGTAGTAATGGACATGAGTTTGAGTAAGCTCTGAGAGTTGGTGATGGACAGGGAAGCCTCGCGTGCTTAAGTGCATGGGGTCACAAAGAGTCAGACACGACTGAGCTGAACTGAGAGTACTGAATTACTGATTTCTACTGCAAATGGTAGTTAGATAATTCAAAAGCTATATTTAGGTATTAATAGTCATTTTTAATAATATAATAAGCAAACCTCCTGTCAACACAAAAACTAAAAAATTGACAGTATGCTCTTCCTAAACCCCAAACATATGAACCCATCTCTTCAGGCAATCAGCATTTTGAAGTTCAGATTTATTATTATCTTTCTTTCCTATTTTACAGTTTGATTGCATCTATAATTATTTATTTAAAAAGGTGTTTATATATGTGTATGTTTATGATGTTTTTAACTTAAAACATGTTGCATTTAATCATTTTATCTTGCTTTTTTTAGTTAAATTTTTATGATAGTTATTGATATGTTTGAACCTGCTGCCACGTATCATTTCAACTTGATCTTCTTTATATACTTTAAAAACTAATTATCCTCTCCATTTATTTTTTTCCCATTATTTTAGAAAAAAACACTTCAGTACATATCACATTCACTGACCTTTACTCCCCAAACATGTCTGATATTATCATTCTGGACTTTTAATTTTAGTGTTATTATGGTATTTTCATAACCAGAATTTTAATTTTGTATCAGCTCGCATATGTTCATGCTTGTTCTTTTCTCTTGGCAAGTTTTAAAACTATAATTTTTAACAAAGAATAAAAACTTTTAAAATACCATATATTTCTTAAAACATCACCTAAGATTTATCTACTTTCTTATTTAAATATTTATGCAAACTGTTCCTGGCATGGGTCTTTAGCAAAGTTTCAGAGACTTTGTATGATAGAGCATATCATCCTCTCATTTAAATAACAGCTGGCTATGAAATACAAGGTCTTCTGTGCTTTTAATGCTTTAAATGCACTCCACGGTTTTCCGGCATCAAATGTTGCATATGAAAAATCTGATGTTGCTCTGATTTTTGTTTCTTTTATTCATTCTTTCTTCATTCAGTTACTATTTACTAAGTAGTTACTATGTGATGCACTAAGTTTGGCACCAGGGTCCAAGAATATACAGAGAGGCCTATCTACAATAATCCTGGGAGGTTTATTCAAACCTCCTCTATTCAAACACAAAAACATATATATATATTTTTTTTCTTTTTTTTACTTTTTAAAAACTTTATTTTTAATTGAAGGATAATTGCTTTACACTATTGTGTTGGTTTCTGCCAAAGAATAGACATAAAACTTGTCTACATTCCAGTAGTCATTTTATATTTGATATTCTTTGCCATTTAAGAAGAGCCATTAAGCGTTTGTAGAATAGAAACATGGGATGTATCCGGGTTTTACGTTTCCCTGGCCACCTAATTCTTACTCTGAATCTACTTACTACTATTTTATAGTCAATTTTAATAAGCAAAGCTGATTTCTCATCTCACAAAATAGATGCTTTGGAAAATCACAAGTGAGTGGAGGACTCCTACAGACCAGCCAGTGAAAACGGGAGTGATGGGGATAAACCAATGGTGATGGAGAAAATTGAACAAAGGGAGACCACAGCAAGCAGAGAAACTAAATACTCAAAACACTGATACCCAAGGCCCCTGAGTAAAGGAATAGAGAGTTGTAAACATTTTGACAGCTCCTGTGGGAATCACGGACTTACAGGAAAGCATAGTGACAGACACAAAATCTTAGAATTGACTTTACTGTCATCTATCATTTCTCATAACTTGACAAACAGGAGGTGGCTTAGATCACTTCCACCACATCATAGCTATTGCGGAAGTCTGTATAAGACGCTAACATTGCTTTTTCCTCAAATATGTTATTAAAGACATTGGCATTGTAAGGTAAATATGAGTATTAAGTAGACCTATGGGATGAGACCTCCTTAACATTTCTTGAATTATGTGATAAAGATGGAGGAAAGTGCTTGGGTACAAAGATAAAAAATAAAGAAAGAAAGAAGCATGTGTCTTGGTGTTTAAACTACTAATACAAAAATACCATAGACAGGATGACTTGAACAACCAGCATTGATATCTCACATTTTAGAAGGCCGGGAAGTCCAAGATCATGTCACTGGCAGCCGCGATGTCTGCTGAGGCCCTCTTCCTGTTTCAGAGATGGTGGTTGTCCCAGTGTGTCCTCACATGGTAGAAGGGGTGAAGGAGCTCTTTGGGGGCTCTTTTCTTTTTTGAAATTTATTTATTTTTAATTGAAGGACAATTGCTTTACAATAATCATGTTGGTTTCTGTCAAGCATCACCATGAATCAGCCTTAGCTACACATATGTCCCATTCCTCTTGGATCTCCCTCTCACTTCCCTCCCCATCTCACTGCTCTAGATTGTTCCAGAGCTCCAGTGTGAGTTCCCTGATTCATCCAGCACATCCCCATGGCTATCTAATTTACATGCAGTAATTAAGTTTCCATGTCACTCTCTCCATACATCCTCCCCCCTTACCTCCCCACCGCCCACGTCCATAAGTCTGTTCTCTATGTCTGTGTCTCCATTGCTGCCCTGCAAATAATTTCATCAGTACCCTCTTTTTAGATTCCATACATACGCATTAGTATATGATATTTGTTTTTCTCTTTCGGACTTACTTCACTCTGTATAATAGCAAATGAAACAACTGACAAAGGATTGATTTCCAAAATGTACAAGCAGCTCATACAACCAATACCAGAAAAACAAACAACCCAATCCAAAAGTGGGAAAAAGACCTAAACAGACATTTCTCCAAAGAAGACATACAGATGGCTAACAAACACATGAAAAGATGCTCAACATCGCTCATTATTAAAGAAATGCAAGTCAAAACAGCCATGAGATATCACCCCCCTACTGATCAGACTGGCCATCATTAAAAAGTCCACAAACAATAAATGCTGGAGAGGGTGTGGAGAAAAGGGAACCTTCTTGCACTGCCAATGGGAATGCAAATTGATTCAGCCACTATGGAAGATGGTATGGATATTCCTTAAAAAACTAGGAATAAAATCACCATATGACCCAGCAATCCCACTAGTAGGCATATACCCTGAGGAAACCAAAACTGAAAAAGACACAAGTAATCCAATTTTCACTGAAGCAATCTGGATGTCCATCAATAGATGAATGAACTGTAGGTTCTCCACAGAGTTTAAAATTTAAAAAAAAAAGTATTAAATATATAGTAATAAACATCATATAGTAACACAAATACATGGAATATAGGAAAATGGTATAGATGTTCTTATTTGTAAAACATAGAGACATAGATGTAGAGGACAAACGTATGGACACCAAGGGGGAAAGGGGGGGTGAGTTGAATTGGGAGGTTGGGATTGACATATGTACACTGTTGATATGTACAAAATAGATAACTAACGAGAAGCTACTTTATAGCTCAGGGAATCCTACTCAATGATCTATGGTGACCTAAATGGGAAGGAAATTAAAAATAAAGAGGGGATCTATCTAACCATCTATAACTGATTCACTTTGGTGTACAGCAGAAACTAATATAATATGGTAAAGCAATTATATTCCTATAAAATGAATTAACAATAATGTTTATAAACACTGCGTTAGAAATAAAGATTTATAATTTAATAAAAGGACTGTGTACCTACCACCCAGTATAAGCAGTACCCCTCTCACATGGCCATCACTGATACCAGTCACTGTCCTTCCTGACCCCAAAGGTAACGGCAAACACCAAACTTAGGTTTTGCCATTCCCTCATTCTTAAACTGGTTAATATCGCTAAACATAGAATCCTGGTTTTCATGGTTTTCAAGTTTATGAAACTAGACTTGATTTTTTCACCCCTCCTCAGGATTATGTCCCTAAGATTGATTCATGTTGTGCAGCTTATTTTATTCACTCTTATTGCTGGAGAGGATTATATTATGTGAATATACCACATTTCCCCTTCTGCCCACTGTTGAGGGGCATTTGGGATTTTCCCAGCATTTTGCTGTTAAAAACATTTCCACTTTTAACATTCATGCATGAATATCAGGTTTGGGAGTCCTGGGACACATTAAGAAGTTTCTCTTAGGTTTATAGCTAGGGGTAGAGTTGCCAAACAATAGGAAGGCATGTGTTCACATTTACTATGATATGCCAGACTGTTTCCTAAATCTGTTAACCTGAAGCATGGACTTTAAATTATTCTGAGTTCAAATCTCGCTGGGGCCTGGAGAGAGTACCTTCACTAAAATATTTTGTTCGTTCCATGCCTTTTAGTGTGTGCCAAGCATGTATCTTACTCTTGATTTTAATGTATATTTTTTGGCTACTAATGAGGTTGATGATACATGACTTCTCATCTATAAATGCCTATTCAAGGTATTTCTTGTGTGTTTTGTGATTTTTTTTAAACTCTAATCTCACATTTCTTGAGTAATTCTTTGATGTAGTAGTTTCTTGATGCCTGAGCCAAATGTGGAATTCACCCAAATATAATTTGCATTTCTTTCCTTCCATTCACATAAAAGCTTCATCAAGCTCAGCAACTTGAAGCTAAAGATTAGGTTTGAGGGCTTGTTTGGAACCCCCAAGAAGAATGAATTCAGGCTGCAAACCACACATGAGGACCTGCTTATGGTTATCAAATTTCTTGGGGATTTTTTTTTTCCTACACTGAACGTCAAGCTTCAAAGATAGCTATTATTCTTGCTACTCTCTGGAGTGTAGATAATCTATTAGCAACTTACATGAAAGCAAGGGTATAGCCCTTTAAGTTACCAGATTCCTGGGCATGACAACCATGGCACAGAGGAATCATTTTCATTTACTCAGGACTTCCAGATCTCAGCACCCCACAACTTTTAATCCACCTCCTAGAAAATTTCACAGTCAACTCCACTCAATGATGTATGCTTCAATAAGAAGTCTATTCATCTTTCTAGATAACAAGCATCTCAACTCTGACAAACAAAAAAACAACCCTGTGATCAATTCATTCAGAACTTTGCAATTAGAAACGTCTAGAAACTGTTTTAATTTCAACAGAAATCTAAGATTTCATTGTGCAGTGGAATAAAAATTTTATTTTGAATTACCTATGGAGGGCACTAGATGTTTCTGGGTTGAGATGAAATAAAGTCTTAATCTATCCCTGGCATCATGTTCCTCATTTCATATTCCCCTTTCTCTCTCCCTTTGTCAGGATTTGGAACAGTGCTAAAAGACCCTGAGTTAATTTGATCAGTTAATCAAAATATTTTAGGGATCTGGACAAATTTGCATCTCTTGTAACCGAGCAATCTATTTTTATTAGAATCAAGCTCAGGTTTTATAGCTTGATAAACCACTTGACTAATATTAGCTACCAAATTTTTGAGTGTTTTCTATCTGCCAGACAATATGTTAGTGTTTTACATACATTTTAACCATTATAGCTTTCCATGATGGCCCAAGATCACTTAGGTTAGTAAATGCCTGAGCTGTATTCTTCCACAGTCTCTGCCTTATCCTCTACCACCTGCCACACACCATGAGAAAATAATACCCCCATTGTTCAAATCCAGCCGGTGACTACAAAATTAAATTATTTTTTTCAGCGCAAACAGGTTTCAAGTTGTTTGGCAAATAACAATGGAAGAACCTTTTTACTATGAAACCTTAATTCATATCCATACATAATAGGTATTTATTCTGAAGCTGTATATTATTAAATAATTATCTAGTTAATTCACTTTATATATTAATCTACCAAGTATGGAGTAAAAAATGGCACAGCAGATTTTTCCAGCTTTGGTGTTCATGAACAGCTTCCATTGGTCTCCTGCCATTAAAAGATTGATATATGCACAACAAAACAGAAAAAGACTTCTTTCAAATGCCATATAAATTAAAAAAAAAAAAAAAACTTCACAAAGGAGCTTATGACCATAGCCTGGTAGACCCTGATATATATCTGCCATCTCCTAATGTTCCTGTGCCCCAGTTATCTGTAAAAGGGGGATATGCATGTTTGAATTCTCTCAGGTAGAGAGGATTTAATGAAGACATGAATGCAAAGCAATTTAATTCTTCAGAGCTAAGAATTTTATAAACAAAAGGCATTATCATTGATGCTCATGCTATTATTCACTCATGGTATAAAAAAAACCTACCAAATGCAGCTAAAACTGATCTATCCTAGCACATCAGTGAAAAGGATTTTTTTCTTTGCTCTTCTATCTTAGCAGTAGTAGTTTAAAAGATGCTTGAATTACTTGACAAGTCAGAAAGAACTATTGTTACAGACAGAAAAGTAATCTATATGCAGGTACGGGTCCAACAATATACTATTCTAAGACATGTAAAACCACTAAAACACAGATATGGGTAATTGTCAGAGTAATTTTAATTCTTTCGTTTGCTTGCTTATTGACCCATTGACTTAAATCCAGTTTTATTTTAAAATCAACTTTATATTGGTATAATGTATGTGTAATACAATTCACACAGTTTGACTGTGAAAATTAATGAGCTGTGACAAATTTAGAAATTCAAATAATAACTACCACACTGATCAAGACAAAAGATGTTTCCATCTCCTCAGAAATTTCTCTCATGCTTCTTTGCATAGACCCAATTTTAAATCATTAGAAATCAGATCTATGCTGAAATAGATGCTATTATCTTGGATTAAAAAAAAAAAATCCAGATCCTGGATTTCTGCCTGGGGGATGAGGATTAGGGCAGCAGGGGATCATATCTGTTATCCTATTATTTATGAGTTATCATTTCCTCAGAAAGGCCTTCCCTACTCTGTCAGCCTTATTTTTCTCTCCTATTGCACCTTGTTTTTTCCTTTATACTTTTTATTACAATTCATAACTCTCTATTTATTTGTGTATGTATGTAAGAGTGTGTGGTGTGTTTATTTAATGTCTCTACCACTCACTGGACTTGAAACCTTCCAAAATTAAGAATCATGTTTTCTTCTTTTTCTATTGTTGATATGTTCTTAATGATACCTGACACTTTCCTGGCAAAAGATTGTGCTCAAAAATGATCTTTGAATGTACTAATAGACAGCTAACTCATTTAAACAACATTTACTAAGTACCTACCATAGGCAGTTGGATTGCATTGTACTGGAGATCTAAGGATGAAAAAGGATTTTAATAAGCAGATCTTAACTTATGTGAAATCCATAATTATGTGGCTATTAAAAAAAAAAACCTCAGCTTTTAGCATCTTATTCATTACTATCATTAAGTTTCTACTGTATGCATGGTACTAGGTGAGTTACTTGATGCATATTAATTTGAGACTATTTCAAAAGTAGCTACAGATAAGCCTAATCTAATAAATTTGTAATTATTTGAAGCTTTGTTCCAAAAATGTAAATTTAGGAATCAAATACAAAATTCTATAATGAGTTATTTTCTATTAATTCAGAGCAGAATATCAACACAATAGAATGACTGCAACTGTTTTCAATGATAAAATGTGGATCTGACTATTAGAATTTAAATGAGTTGTTTAACAAGTTATGGGTGTTTTTTTTTTCCCAGCTCTAACTGGAGGGTATATTCACCCCAAGGGTGAAATTGTGAATCTTATTGAGGGAGAATCTATCATTAGGGCCAATCTTAATTAAGACAACCTTATGAGAAAGCTATCTGAGTGGTGAGTTTCAGAAAAAAAAAGTCTCTTAGATAAAACTTTGCCTGAAATCAAGCAGCCAGCAAATAGATGACTTTACGTTTGGATTCAAGACAATCTACTCCAGTGTTTACCTTCTTTAAATGAGCATTTCTAATAGCCGCACTGCACCATCTACTGTGTACTTCCCAGGCACTGGGAACACAATAGTGAAGAAAGCATGAACACTGCCCTCACACAGCTCACATCCTACAGCATGTGATAAGGAAACTGATGTTTACTAGCATCTGGTAGAGGACACTTTCTGTTAGCTCATCATGTCCTTACAGTACCCTGGGAGTTCAGCTTGCAGATGACATCATTCTCTTTTCATAGACATGGGAACTGAAGCTCAACAGCTAAGACTGGAGCCTACATCTTCTGGCTCAAACCTGATGTTTTGCTGATTGCCAAAGGAATGAAACCTTCAAATTTCATCCTTAAGGTAGAAGATGTGGTGATCACACTAACATCAATAGAGTGAAACACAAGGCAAAACCATTTATCAGGAAGACAGGAGTGGGTGGTGGTCGGTAACAAAAGACAGATGTTAGTAAATAGCTATAGAATGGAATGCAAGGCAAGATCGACTGTCACATGCTAACATAGAGCCTTACCGTGTAGAACACAACAGCCTGACTTCCACCTTCCAGCAGCTTCCATCCCTCAATGGCTTTGTATGGAGAGATTGGAGGGCCCCAGTGTAGCAGGAAGTCCAGAGATACCAGAGAATTCACACTAATACCCTTCTTTCAAGCAAATGTAGGATAATGACTAACAGGAGTTGGTAAATGTGTATTCTTTGCTCCTTAGGTGGGTAACTCTGAGAAAAAAAATCTTCCTATGCTGGCGGCCAGAGTCCAGCTCATCAAATTGGGCTCCAGTTACAGGAGAGCTGGGCTTCCCTGGCGGCTCAGATGGGAAAGGATCTAAAGGCAGATTCATCTTTACCAAAGGAGGCTCGCGTTCATTCCCTGGGTCCGGAACCCCTGGAAAGCGCAATGGCTATCCACTCCAGTATTCTTGCCTGGAGAATCTCATGGACAGAGGAACCTGGCGGGCTCCAGTCCATGGGGTCACAAAGACTCCGACACGCCTGAGTGACGAACACTACAGGAGGGCTAAGTTGATTGCGGTCACATCCTTTACTGGCTCCTTTTTATTCCTTGTCTCACTCCCCACCAACGATTCTTAGGATTCACTCCTGAATACATTCCCTTTGTACCAGACGCTCTGCTTGGGGGAACCAAGGCAAGTCTATCAATTGATTCACAAAAGTGAGGGCACCTAGCCAGTAGCCCTAGAATTAACGGATGAGTATCAAAGCCATCCTGATAAATCCAAAAATCTCTTGGAGTGTTTCAGTCTGCACAAAATCGATGAATTCTCCCTTTGAGGAATTCACTGCAATATTCTCTAATTCTGAATGCTGTCAGGGATATGAAATGTGGTTTTGCTTACAAATCAAATAGCAATTGATTCCTCCATCACCAAAACAGAATCATCACAATGAAGAATGCCCACCCTCCCCTTTTCTCCCCACTGCCCCCCACCAATGTTTTCCTCTCTCTCCTCCACCTCTTTCTGCCTCCTTCCATCACTTCCTCCCTAATTTTATTATTTCTTCCTACAGAATATATAATCTTACCTAAATCATAGCTTTTTTGAAAAGAGACGTTTCTTTAGTTAAGAAAGGAGGGAGATAGAAAGTAACAGTTATTATCTTTCCTCCCTTGATATCTTTTGTTTTCTAAAACTCTCTGAAGATTTATGGAGGTAGGTAGAGGTACTAAGTAAGAAAAAAAAATATTATTAATCTTGAGCTGTACCTGGAGCTCTTTTTTATTACCCAGTACAATACACATAGATTCTTATTAAGAAAGAAAATCCTCTGTGAAGGAAATAATCCATTTCATTTTCCAAATGAGCACAGCACAGCTAAGAGAAAGAACAGAATCAGCAATAGAATTCTCAGCCTAAACCCCTTGCCATTTCCTTTAGTAAAATGAACACAGGTAGAGAATGTATTAATTTTATTATAAGATAGAAGAACTAAATTCACCTTATCTTTTTGTATTTAACTCCTGTTTGGCGTGAAGCTATTGCTATCTCATTTATTAAATTATCAGAGCTCAAACAACTACCTATCTTGGCACTTGGGAAGAGGAAAACTTCCTTATTTTATTAAAACACATAGAATCATTGACACAGGAAATAATATTAACATGTCCTTCATAAAGGTCCTGCTGGTAAGTCAGTCCCAACTCATCATCACAACCGGTAACTGTCCACACTTGAAGCCAACACATGAAAGCCCTTCATTCTATTCCCTAAAGTGAGCTCAATAATCACAAACTAACCTTGGTCAATTATGTGCTTACAAGTAATAAAGGTGATAAAAGAAAACTATGTAATTTATTAATAATCAACTTTATTCAAGAAATTCAAGGTGAGGTGTGTTGGAAAATATCACTTTCTTAATTGTGATATTACTTCAAATTGGCATTCTCTCTCTTTTTCAAGGCCAACATATTAGATGTTTACAAGAAAGAATAAGTGTTCATTGCCAAGAATGTGGATATTGTGTCAAGTATATTTCAAAGGCATTTCAACTGTGATATTGAATTAAAAGCGAAAGACATAGAAGCAAAGCCACTTCTACAATAATAGAAGTGAAACGATATTTAGGTTCATGCTGCTCAGAGCGGGCAGCCTGGTCCCCTTGTGCACGTCAGGATGGCAGGATTGATACCAGTCAATGGACAAAACTGGCATACCAACAGCTCCAGGTCAGGGGTAGGTAAATCAGAGTACTGTTTATATAAAAAAACAAATTGACACATATTATGGCACACTCTACTTCTGATACAAATTTATTGTTATGGTAAACCAGGCTGCAGAAAAAAAAAATAGCTGCTATAATGAACTCAATACAATTAAATTTTTCTTATGCAAAAAAAAATTATATAGATACAGGGTAAAGTTGAATACAAAAACTGACTGTACAACTTCTTGAGATAAATAGCATTCAGTTAAGTCTTTTGATTGCAGATGGTCCATTGAAGTTTGTTGCCCAGACCTCTGTAGGGCAAGTTCACGGCTCTGGCATTGAGGATATTTTTATGGAAAATTCTGAAAAGCACTTATTAAGTTTGGTTATTAGTAGGAATTCCAGCAAACCTTCCCTCTTGGCACATAAAAAATTAATATTAGATCTTAAATTTGGCTCTTTGGTCTTTGATATTTAGTTTCATTTGGTAAAGCCAGAAATGTGCCCTACACCACATTCCTATCAGTTTGTCTCAGTTAAAAAACATACTAAAACTTAGAATGTTCACTGGGCAATAGGAGACTAAGGAAAGGTTAGTTCACTACCACAATTCACAATGAGCCCTTGGTAACACAACAGAAAACGGAGGATCCCATCCAACTAGGGATATGGCACTTCACTTCTGACTTTCCATTTCCTCTCTGCAAAATGTGGTAGATTATTTATTCAAAAGACACATAGAAATTACTGCAGGCCAAGTGCTACTCTAAGCAGTTTGCACGAATTGACTCATTTAATCTTATGGCAAATGTCTGAGTATTAAGTGCCACGAATAATGTGCAAAGTAAATCCACGGAAGGAAAGAGAGATAGGAGTAAACCATCCTAGAGAGTCTGGTCAGGATATGTTATTATCTTATTTAATATTTTATATGATATATTTGGGGTTGACTACATAAAAAAGTGACATTTGAAAAGTCCTGACTAAATCAAAGGACCATCCATGTAACTTTATGGGAGAACAATGTTTCAAGCAGACAGATCAGCAAGTGCAGAGGCTCTGAGATGAAAACTATGCTTGAGCTGTAGAGAACTAGTAAGCTGGCCAGCTTTCCAGAGGGAAGTTAGTGAAGAGACCAGCGAGCAGAGACCACAGGAGTAGGCGATGAGATGAGAGAGGAAAACAGTTTGGGTTTACTTTATTTTGGTGGAAACAGAATGATTCACCATCCTCCCAAACTGACTTTGCAAGTATTCTTCCAGTCTAGCCTGCTCTTGGATGCGTGTCTGTATGTACATACATATACACACATACATTTGAAATAGTGTACAGACGGCCACTCCTCAGCTGGGCAAAATAAATCATGATGGAGTAGTGGGAAACACAGTAGTAGGGGAAAAGGAGGAGGAAGACGGGAAAGAGTAGCACTCTGATTATTTTACTACCTTACTTAAAATTCTTTCAACAGCTCTGTGGTCTAAAAAGGGAGGCAGTGCTGAGTGACTGTTGGGCAAGACCAGCGGAGGTCAGACTACTGAATCTATAGCATATGAGGGACATGTGATATATCCAGGGACTGAGTTATCTAGCTCACTAGTACTTGGATTTAGAAGGTGTTTAATAAATGGGCTGATTTTATCAGTTGTCAAGTGCTAATGGCACTTTAATATCCAAATCCATTCATTTTACTTTCTAGTACAAGTTTAACAGAAATTCTTTTCTTAATTTCATTATGAAGAAATCTGTAGTCATTTCCTTGCTTTGGTTCTTTTTTCTAGAAATTGGCTTAGATGATTGGAAGTAAGAACTGTCTTAGATATAGTTTGGCTAAAAGGAAAAGTAAGGTAATTTGCTAATAGGGATTAAAATCTATTCAGAAAAGAGTTAAGCTATACAGGTAGAAAGAAAGTGAAGTGTTTTCAATATGCAAATAGGGCCAATAGACTATTATAAAACCACAGAACAAGCTGAGAGGCAGAAATCCATAGTCGGTTTGTTAGAACAGGTAAGAAGGTGAGTGAGGACCAGACATAGAGATAAGGCCTAATGAGAGGCTATGCACCTTGCATAATCCTCTGCTTCTACAACCTGGGTTTTCTTTATATCTTTATTCATTTAGGAAATTTCTTTCTTGAAGAAGGCATGCAAATGGTATCTAGGAGATTGATTAAGTTAAATATCTCAAGAACTGTCACTTCCAATGTTCTGATGATCAGATCATGGTGCTATTACTTGTAAAACTCCTATCTCAAATTCAATTTCCCTTAAACACAAAATTCAAAACTCTAATTCCATCCCAGTTCTTTCAGTCATGGTCCAGCATTCAAAGTAGCAATCACAGAGATATTTCTACCCTCGGACAAGAAATGGGATAGTTATTGTTCAAAGACATTTGCCTGAACTCTGCAGAGTTTGGTAGCATCTTTTCTCACCTCCTTCATTGTCAACAGGATTAGGTCATTTAGATATGCTCCCCAAGAACAATCTCTGTCAAAGTGAAGTTCCCAAGACTGGGCCCAAAACAGTGACTACATATATATTCTTCTTCAAAGATGACGAGCCCAAGAAAGTGGACACAAAAGTTGGAAACTTGTGCAATATAAAGCAATAGCCTTACATGTTTATACAAGATTTGACCCAAGTAAAATTCTAGGAATTTACCCTGGAGAAATAATAAAATAAATGTGCATATTTTTTAATCACAGCACTAACTGTGAAAATGAACAACTGGAAAGAATATAAATATTGACAGTGATAAACTGGTTAAATAAGTCATGGCTGACTTACAGACTTTCATTATGAAATGTGTGTGTGTGTTAATTGCTCAGTTGTGTCCAACTCGTTGCGACCCCATACACTATAGCCCCTTAGGCTCCTCTGTCCATGGAATTTTCCAGCCAAGAATACTGGAATGGGTAGCCATTTCCTTCTCCAGGGGAAATGAAATATAATGCAATCAGTAAAATAAAAATTCCCATAACCACTGAGAACAATTACAAATAGAAATATGGGGTAAAATATAATCTGAAAACTTTACTAAAGAAGAAAGATACCAATGACCAGAAAATAATGTGTCTGAAATGTACATTTAAACCAAAAGGGATATCACTTCCATCCTGATATAGACTATATGATACCAAAGGGTAAGTGTGTCCTGTGATGGTCAGGAAAGTTTTCTGATTAGAACTGGCCTAGAACATTAGAAGAATTTCCAGGAAGGCAGAGTGGGGAGTTATGCTAATTAGTACATTAAATTATGAAATTTGACCTAAAGGCACTTTAAGATTCACTCTGTTTCCAGAATTCTAAAAGAGTTCTTTAGATATATTTGCTGTGGGAATGTTTTAAAAATACTATCTAATGAACATATTAATAGTGTTTATTGAAGAACCATTATTATAGGTAATGATTAGTCAATACCATATCTGGATTAGAATTTAGTTTATAAAATGGAAACAAATGGTCTACGGCTCAACAAAAAGTTATTCATTTAATCATGCAGCCTTATTCTGTTGGAAGTGAGTAGCAGTGGCATGTCCATCCATGTGGACACAACAGCTAGACTTCAGAACGCCATGGGGGGAGCTAAAACAGACCGGCTCTATTGTAACCCTCTGGCAGCAGAAAGACTGACCTAAGATACAATCATATCTTTGAATGGCAGTCTATTTTGAGGAAGAGAATTTATTTGGAGTCAGAAGACCTGGATCCAAAGGTCAGCTCTGCCATTTATCATCTGTGAGAACTTACAAAACTCATGAATTTTCCTGAATTTCAGCTCCAGTGGTGTGCAGAAACGGACTCATATGGGCTTGTGGGAGCCAGTCGTGAATACCTCCTCCCAGTTCAGTGATGTTACATTAAAAGTCTGAAATTAAGCATGATGGGTGTACTTGTAACATGGAACTAGCAAAAATCATAAACCAGGGTTCCTCCCACCCAAATGAGTTGGTTGTAAGACATAGCCAGTACATTACTGGTTTAAACAATGGGTTTTTAAATAATTATGAATGGCCACTCTGGTCTTCGTATTTACATGCTTGTTTAGTTTGTCCATTTATTTTGTTTATTCATTTTTTTTTTTTATATTCCACACATAAATGAAACCATATGTGTCTTTCTCAGCCTCACTTAGCATCATATCCTCAAGATTTGTTGGCACAAATGGCCAGGGCAATGGTTACCAGAGAGAAAAGGGGTGGGGGAGAGCAAAATGGGTAAAGAGGTCAATTATATGGTGACTGATAGAAACAAACTTTTTGATGGTGAGTATAGTGCAGTGAATACAGATGTAGAAATATAATATTATACACTTAAAACCAATATAATACTGTACACCAATGTTACCTCAATAAAAGTTACTTTAAAATAATGTGACTAAGGGATTTAAAAGCACCTTGTAAAACAGCATGCATTGGGAAGTTTTGTTAATAATATTCCTCTATGCATCGTGCTTTGATAGCTTAAATCCAGAACAAAGAGTTAACAACAACATCCATTACTTCTAAGGGGAAAAAAAAAAGAATAATCGAAAGAAGAAGGTAACTAATGACACTGAAGTAGGCTTTCTAGAACTTAAAGCTTTGTGGGGGTGCAGGAAAACATGAACAGAAGATGAAAGGTAAAAGAACAATCTGAATTCTGAATTAGATAAAGGGAACATTCTGAAAACGAAATCAGGCCAAACTATGATAGTAATTAAATTTTAGGCAGAACTGCAAGCAATATAAAAGATATATTATTTAACGTTCTAGAAAGGTCAGATGAGATCTCTTGAAATAATTTTTTCTTTTCTATTTCTTTCATTGATATTGAATCAAAGTGACTGCTCTTACCAATAAAATAAATACACAGAAATATGTTTACACTATGAACAAAAATGTACACATTGTTTAGACATGAAAAGATAAAACATACTATTGGGATATTGTATTAATAATTCTGCATATAAAGGGAATGTAGTGACAAATGTAAGACTGTAAAGTGTTCTTTGAACTAAGAAAAAATATAGTGAAGTTTGAAGGGGAAGACAAGATTTTTGCAATTAAGGGATCAAAGGCCTCACTAGAGCATAGTTGGTTAGTAGCTCAGTCATGTCCACTCTTTGTAACCCCATGAACTGTAACCTGTCAGGCTCCTCTGTCCATGGGATTCCCCAGGCAAGAATACTGGAATGGGTAGCCAGTTCCTTCTCCAGGGGATCTTCTGGACCCAAGGATTGAACCTGGGTCTCTTGCATTGCAGGCAGATTCTTTACCATCAGAGCCACCAGGCATAAGTAACTCTAAAATCCCACCCACACGGATAGAGTCAGTGTCACACCACCTTGTCTATTTTCTCATTTCTCATTTTATGAGCACCTTCCAGAAAAACATCTATTTCTGCTTTATTGACTTGCTAAAGCCTTTGACTGTGTGGATCACAACAAAGTGGAAAATTCTGAAAGAGATGGGAATACCAGACCACCTGACCTGACTCTTGAGAAACCTCAGGTTAGGAAACAACAGTTAGAATGGGACATGGAACAACAGACTGGTTCCAAATAGGAAAAGGAGTACGTCAAGGCTGTATATTGCCCACCTGCTTATTTAACTTATATGCAGAGTACATCATGAGAAACGCTGGGCTGGAAGAAGCACAAGCTGGAATCAAGATTGCTGGGAGAAATATCAATAACCTCGGATACGCAGATGCCACCACTCTTAGGGAAGAAAGTGAAGAAGATCTAAAGAGCCTCTTGATGAAAGTGAAAGAGGAGAGTGAAAAAGTTGGCTTAAAACTCAACATTCAGAAAACTAAGATCATGGCATCCTATCCCATCACTTCAAGGTAAATAGATTGGGAAACAGTGGAAACAGTGGCTGACTTTATTTTCTGGGCTCCAAAATCACGGCAGATGGTGATTGCAGCCATGAAATTAAAAGATGCTTACTCCTTGGAAGGAAATTTATGACCAACCTAGACAGCATATTAAAAAGCAGAGACATTACTTTGCCAACAAAGGTCCACCTAGTCAAGGCTATGGTTTTTCCAGTATGTATGGATGTGAGAGTTGGACTATAAAGAAAGCTGAGTGCCGAAGAATTGATGCTTTTGAACTATGGTGTTGGAGAAGACTCTTGAGAGCCCCTTGGACTGCAAGGAGATCCAACCAGTCCATCCTAAAGGAGATCAGTCCTGAGTGTTCATTGGAAGGACTGATGTTGAAACTGAAACCCCAATCCTTTGGCCACCTGATGCAAAGAGCTGACTCATTTGAAAAGACCCTGATGCTGGCAAAGATTGAAGGCGGGAGGAGAAGGCGATGACAGAGAATGAGATGGTTGGATGGCATCACTGACTCAATGGACATGAGTTTGGGCAAACTGCAGGAGTTGGTGATGAACATTGAAGCCTGATGTGTTGCAGTCCATAGGGTCACAAGGAGCTGGACACGACTGAGCAACTGAACTGAACTGATAACCATACAACCAAAGTAAAAATAAAAACTTGACAGCAGCATCATAAAACCATGTCCAAATTCTATTATTTTTATTTATAATTCTTTCTCCCCCTACTGTTTACTGGGAAAAAAAGTTATAAAATATGTGAAAAGAGGGATAGTACCTCTTGTCCTACCAGGATTCTGACTGATAACAGTAATAATGAAGGTGTTGGTTTGGCCTAAAATGTTGTTGTGGTTTAGTCACTCAGTCATGTTCAACTCTTGCAACCCCATGGACTATAGCCCGCCAGGCTCCTCTGTCCATAGAATTCTCCAGGCAAGAATACTGGAGTGGGTTGCCATTTCCTTTTCCAGGGCATCTTCCTGACCCATGAATCAAACCTGGGTCTCCTACATTGCAGGTAGATTCTTTACCAACTGAGCTATGTGGGAAGCCTAAAATGCCATTATTTAAACTCTCCAAAACAAACTGAGGCCTTACCTTATCTTTAAATAAAAATGAAATGGCAGAAATTTTGAGGAATTATTCCAAAACTGCCACTGCTTTATAAAAAGAAAAAAGAGTGACCTTAAAAATTCTTCTCCTGAAATCCCAAAGCAATATGCTTGTATTTTAATCTATTTTGGCAAGTAGCAGAGTTTGCATAATAGTGATGAGATTCCTGCCTATAAAATTGTGAGCCTGTTGGAGATGAGGGACTGGGCATTACTCAATTTTACACCCTCTAAGTACTTGGCACAGTGATTTACACACAGAGTGTGAAGGTAAGACTTTATAAATTAAATTGAATATTTTTCTGGACATGAGCTCTTTTCTCCCCCTAGCTTTGTATGCAGAGGTTAATTTACCCTTCCTGCTTTCTCCAGTTATCTGGTAATCTTTTTACCTAGATTTGGGTGGATAGATGGACAGATACATATAGATACAGATGGATAAAGGAGATTGCAGAAGCTGATCCAATGGGCCAGCATCTTTCCCCCTTAAAGAAAAAGTGAATATGGGCAATACTCATGCAGGAATAACTTTTTCTTTCTGGTCAACATTCATAATTATGCCTACTGCATTTATAAAAAAGTGCTCATATTACTCTATATTACTCAGTATCGTTTCCTGCATCATATTTTTCTTTTTTCTTTCAGACCACAATAATAACTGGGCTTTCTTTCACTGCTTGAATATTCATTTTAACTTTTTATATTAAGCAAATAATACACAGCTCTTTTGTCTCACAAAGAAATACATATATTCTCCAAACAATTTGTGATAGGAATTTAAAGGACAAATCACCTCACTTATTATTTTTTTCTTTTTTTAAAATATAGTAAGCCTAATATGAACTCTATTTCAAATATTTCAAAACTAAGAATGTCATAGGGGATCCCCCAATGGTTCAGGGGTAAAGAATCTGCCTGCTAATGCAGGAGATACAGGTTTGATTCCTAGGTTAGGAAGATCCCCCTGGAGTTGGAAACAGCAACCCACTCCAGTATTCATGTCTGTAAACTCCCATGGACAGAGGAGCTTGGTTGGCTATAGTCCTAAAGGGTCACAAAGAGTTGGACATGACTGAGCATGCAGGAATAGTTCAGATTTTATTGATATTTCCTCTAAACTGTGTTACTAAAAAGACTATTCAAAGTGTCAAGAACAAATTTCTACAACAGATTATTTTACGTTTGTTACAATGAAATGAATGAAACTACATTTAAAGGGAAAAAAATAGATACTAAGTATAAGAACAAATGACGCTACCATGTTGAGTTATTTCAAACTTGGCTTGAGAAGCTAAATGTTGCCATCTTGGGATGCATAATTAGAAAGGATCTGATTCTTTTGAAATAATCCAGGGGATTTTGTTTCATTTGAGTGCCTGCATTCAGGTTAAACTTTGACAGCTGTTTATCATCATCTCACTTTGTGTATTGACATTCTGCCACTGTAAATATGACAAGGCTGAATCATTTCATCCACAGTGACTTTCAGTGACCTCTGGAGGAGGACGTTATAGCTGTTGAAATGTATGCAGGAGTATAACCGTTAACACAAGAAACCGAGCTGCCCTAGTTTTCACAGCAAAATTCCAGGAGGACCACACCTTTCAATTTGGCAGAGGAACCCTTGAACTGAGCATGTCATACGGAGCAGGTCAGAGGAGATTGAATTTTCATTTAGATTAAGAGATTAACTCAACCAGGAGGAATGTGCCTTTCTCTTCAGGAGGCATAAAAAGGTTCTTCGAAACAAATCCCTGCCTAGGAGAACTTGGTTAAGAATAAGAACTTAGTTAATTAAGAACTTGGTTAATACAGAAGCTCTTGGTTAAGTTTGTTGATATTTTAATATTGTACAGGCTTAAACCTTTGTAAGAACATCAATTATATTAAAGTAACTTGCAATTTAATTTAAACTATTTTATTTTTATTCTCCCTGGGCCTTTCGAAACACTGCATTATTATTCAACATTGCTATATAAGGAGGTGTCTCCTTAATTGAAATACAATCAGGTTCTTCAAAAAGAGCTATCCTTTTGAAATACCTATTGTATTTAACTCTAAAGCTGTGTCTTCATTCTTGTTTTTTTTCTGGGGAATTCAGAGCTATCACCTCCACCTCAGTTTAACTTGTTATTTTTAGTACCATGCTCACCAGGTCCTTCATTGAACAGATTTTCCCCAATTCTTAATTGAAAATCTATTAATTTTATCTCTATCAGAGTCCCTTGGACTGCAAAGAGATCAAATCAGTCAATCCTAAAGGAAATCAACCCTGAATATTCATTGGAGGGACTGATGCTGAAGCTGAAGTTCCAATACTTTGGCACCTGATGCGAAGAGCTGACTCATTGGAAAAGACCCTGATGCTGGGGAAGACGGAAGGGAGGATAAGGGGATGACAGAGGATGAGATGGTTGGATGGCAGCTTCGACTCAATGGACAGGAGTCTGAGCAAACTTCAGGAGATGGTGAAGGACAGGGAATCCTGGTGTACTGCTGTCCGTGGGGTTGCAAAGAGTCAGACACAGTTTAGCCACTGAATAACAAACAACTATTACAATTAGCTTTACAGCATTGATAACAGTAGAAACACAAACTCTTTCATTCAAGAGGGTAAAGGTAAAGAACAATTACTGCATCATTGTTCAGTTCAATTCAGTCACACAGTTGTGTCCAACTCTTTGCAACCCCATGAACTGCAGCACGCCAGGCCTCCCTGTCCATCACCAACTCTCAAAGTTTACCCAAACTTATGTCCACTGAGTTGGTGATGCCATCCAACAATCTCATCCTCTGTTGTCCCCTTCTCCTCCTGCCTCTATCTTTCCCAGCATCAGGGTCTTTTCAAATGAGTCAGCTCTTTGCATCAGGTGGCCAAAGTATTGGAGTCTCAGCTTCAACATCAGTCCTTCCAATGAACACTCAGGAGTGATCTCCTTTAGGATGGACTGGTTGGATCTCCTTGCAGTCCAAGGGACTCTCAAGAGTCTTCTGCAACACCACAGTTCAAAAACATCAATTCTTTGGCATTCAGCTTTCTTTATAGTCCAACTCTCACATCCATACATGACTACTGGAAAAACCATAGCCTTGACTAGACAGAACTTTGTTGGCAAAGCAACTGTGCTTGTTTTAATTATCCATAGAAAACAGCTTTAGAGACAATTTTTTTTGGAATACAAGCTATTTCTTTCTATTAAGTTTTCAGCCATTGAATTCTAGGCTATTTCAGACTCCTCCTTTTCTCTTCCCACATCCCTATCAATATTTAAATCTCCCTCATTTGGTTATATGATCTCTCCTCCTTCCATTTTATTTTTTATTTCACCAACAATGTGGAGATTAAAGGCTAGTTCATTCCTTTACTCATTTTACCTAAAAGAATCTATTAAGTGACTGCTATTGGCAAGGCACTGTGGTACTTTAATTTCTAAAATGCCAACAGCTTTCTAATTATTCTCTGTGGCTCTACTTCCTCCTGCACTAGCAATGCATTAAAATCCTTCTTATCTTTTTTATCTCTTTGTTTCCAAAATTTCAATGATGTACCATGATTGCCCATCAGTTTTGATTTACATTCAAGACTTCTCATATGTAAATTAGACTTCTACTAGCTACCTGTCCAACTTTGCCTTCCACGACTGCCAACTATACTTAATCTATGATCATTTCTAGCCAGGTATATTAGCTTGCTATTCTCTGCATACATTCTTTATCTTCTTGCCTCTGAACAATAAAACTGTATCTTTCAAATCAATTAAAACTACAGGTGAAAACAACACTCCCTCATCTAACTTCACTCAGATTCTTACTCTCTCTATACTTTAGAAAATTTGCTTTATCATTTCTCAAAAAACAGGAGGCTATCTGCAACATATCCTAAGCAAACTGTTCTTCTTTTAATGTCCTATTTATTCTTTAAGGTCTGAATTAGTCAACCAGGATAAACGCGCTTTCAGATGAAAAGGCATTGAGAAGGAGCTATTTTAATCCTTTCTTTCCAACAATGACAGTCTTGGTGAAAGATACAGACTGGTCAGAATAATGAATCTGCAACTGCATTGTCCTATTGAAACTTGTCTTCTAGAGTTCATGGTGACTCTATAGTCCAAACAATTAGAATTGCCACTAGCAAAAACCTTACCTAATCTCTTCATCTCTGCATGGAGAGCAGGTTACTCAATTAATCTCTGGTTACAGGGGCTAAGTATTACAAGAGAATATGGTACTTCTTACCGTGTTTTGTTTGTTTGTTTATTTCTAGGGACGTGTATGTGTGTACATGCACACACACACACACGCACATATTCTAAAATGTATTTGTGATGGTTTTGTGGAATGGAATATCTCCTGCCATATCAAAACAAAGATGTAACAGCCATCAGTGACTTGGGGCCTCCAAATGTGAATAAGGGCCCTCAAAAGGGAAAACAAAACCTGTGATCCAGCAGATGCCAACCCCACCCCACCCCCAGCAATTGCTGAGGAGCTCTGAGGAGGTCCAGATAATGTGAAAAATCCAAAAAACCCAGGATGCTGGCCTTGGATAGCTGAGATGCATATGAAAGGAATGATTTCAATAATCCCAGACTCTTGTATCTTCCCATACATAGAAGAGCACTAAATTCCTTCACTTGAGATGTCTGATTTTCCTTAATTAACAGTAATCCTTGTTGTTCCCATTGCTTGCTCCCCTTTGTTACAGACTCCTATATATCCTGACTCCATCCTCTGCCTCCTCAAAGCAGTTTCTCAGGGCTACCTGAGATGCTGCCTCCTGGGCTTGAAGTCCTAATATTCCTGGCAAATAAAACACCCTCTACTTTCAGGTTGTGACTAATTTTTTAGATGACAGTTAGTAATGGTTTATAAACTATCAGGATTAGACAAATGGTAAAGAAAGAAGGAAAAAGAGGATAAAAGAAAAGGAAAAAGAAAGAAAAAATAAAGAGAAGGAGTGATAAAAGGAACAAAAATTGAGGCAAATATAAAAAAAAGGTAGAAAAGAGTAATAGCCAAAGAGAGGTTATAAAACTAATCATTTATGATATAGAAAATCAATTTCCTTGTAACTCAGCAAGTTGTTGCAGAAAGGAGAAGCAACCATGCATAAAGGTGCTATTCAAAAGCTATGATTATTACTTAATGAATGCCTCCATCTGGGGACAGATGGTTAAACAGAATTAAAGAGAAGGACTCAGGTTCTGCAGCTCACCCAGTTCCCTATGCTGGGACGGGCTCATCAGAGAGGAGAGGTTTCTAAGGCCACAGCACAGCGAACAACTTGAGAAATGAAACTTGGATTTGGTGCCAATACTTGCAAATTTTCTTAAGGGTTCCTGCTAATTTGCAGCAGATAACAAAACAAGTGTGAAAGTGTGAAATGACACATGCTAGAGGGAAGGCTGGAAGCTGGGAGAGAGGAAGTAGAGGAAGGTTCTATTTTAAGAGGACGCTTCAGTTCTTTATAATTAACTGTTAGCCTTTTTCCTTACATTATTGTTTACTATTCAGTTCAGTTCAGTTGAGTTGCTCGGTCATGTCCAACTCTTTGACCCCATGGACTGCAGCACACCAGGCTTCCCTGTCCATCACCAACTTCAGAAGCTTGCTTAAACTCATGTCCATTGAATCAGTGATGCCATCCAACCATCTCATCCTCTATCATCCCTTTCTCTTCCTGCCCTCAATCTTTCCCAGCATCAGGGCCTTTTCAAATGAGTCAGCTCTTCACATCAGGTGGCCAAAGTATTGGAGTTTCAGCTTCAGCATCAGTCCTTCCAATGAACACCCAGGACTGATCTCCTTTAGGATGGACTCGTTGGATCTCCTTGCAGTCCAAGGGACTCTCAAGAGTCTTCTCCAACACCACAGTTCAAAAGCATTAATTCTTCGGCACTCAGCTTTCTTTATAGTCCAACTCTCACATCCATACATGACTACTGGACAAACCATAGCTTTGACTAGATGGACCTTTGTCAGCAAAGTAATGTCTTGCTTTCTAATAAGCTGTCTAGGGTGATCACAGCTTTTCTTCCAAGGAGCAAGCGTCTTTTAATTTCATGGCTGCAGTCACCATCCACGGTGATTTTTGAGCCCCCCAAAATAACTTTTTAATTTTACCTCTTTTTAATGTTTACTCCTGGGTTGCCCAAATGGTTTGTTCGGGTTTTTCCATAAGCTCTTGTGGAAAAACCAGAGGGAACTTTTTGGTCAACCCAACAAATAAATGTGTGTCTGAGTTTCAGCCATAAACCCCCATGGAAGCAAGAAGACCATAAGATTCACTCTAAAGAAGACTTCTTAGCTGGCCAAGGCATCCTAACAGAACAACAACTTGGAAAACAATGTGCATTTGATATAGTGTAGAGGCAGCCGATCCTCTACATTATAAAAAATTTATTTATAAATAAAATAAATAAAATAATTTATTTGGCAAAACAAATCAGGATGGAGTAGTGGGAAACACAAAAGTAGGGGAGAAAGGAGAGAAAGACAGGAAAGAGAAGCAACCTGATTATTTCATTACCATGCTTAAAATTCTTTCAGCAGCTCTGTGGTACATAAAGGGAAGCAGAGCTGAGTGACTTTTGGTAAGGCATTCGTCTTTGGAACTATACAGCCTGGGTTCAGGTCTGGTTAGTAACTCATGGGGAGACCTTGGATACATCATTTATTCCCTTTTAGTTTATTCATGTGTAAAGCAAGGAAATATTATTACTATTTACCTATGGTCAGTGAGATCACTTTATCTCATTTTGCACAGTGTTAAAGTGTGTGCTCAGTCGCTCAGTCGTGTCCTACTCTTTGTGACCCCATGGGCCCCGCCAGGCTCCTCTGTCCATGGAATTTTCCTGGCAAGGATACTGGAGTGTGTTGCCATTTCCTCCTCCAAGGGATCTTCTTAACCCAGAGATTGAACCCCGCAGCTCCTGTATAACAAATCAGAAACTCTCAAAATATCTTGAGTATCATTATTATTACTTGGAACATAGATTGGAAGATTTGCAAAAGCCTTCATTATAGATGCAGGGACTTGGGCTCAGAGATGTTTTCCAACTTTCTGAAAATCATCCAAATAGGAAGATGGCTTTTCATTCCACAGCCCATAGCCCTTGTATGTGACAAAAGAATGCCTGCTTTGAAATTCATAAATAAGATAGAATTTAGAGCATTTGCATCATAGGTGGTGGCTGAATTTCTAACATTTTCTCCAAAAGATTCTGTAAACATTATTAGAAATCAATTTCATTGTCTTTAATGTCATATCTTCCTCATTACTGAATGACATGAGGAACACAAGACAGATTTCCAATAACCAGCCCCTGCCTCATATGACCATAATTCCCACTGGGTACCTGTTTACAAAACTCTTTTCATGTTGCCATTTTTCTATAAATCATGGTTCATGTGTTCAAATTAATACTTTCTGAGGACAAATAGGAAAACTTTATGTTGTGTGTGCAGTTACTAATGGTACTTATTTTCTGTGCTTCTGCTATGAGATAATTTCCTTGTCTAAGTTCTCACTCAAAGGACTTACACAGAGTTCAGCCAATTCCATCTTTCAGAAAAATAGGCCAACATAATTTTTAATATCCCTATCAACTTTCCTTTTGGGAAGAAAACATCAGACCCATCCCACTCACTTCTTATTGATGTATTCATATTGAACTTTGCTGTTGATCGTGGAGTTCCTGAATGACTTGACTTGAAACTGATGTGGCTTTCTTCAACAGTGTTAAATGGTTAAATATATTTCCTAATTGAGATTCTGAAATATAGCATTCAGATTTTGATGAAGGCTTAAAATTCAGATTTCTTATTTCAAAACTGACTTGGCATATATATGCAAGTGTGTGTGTGTGTGTGTATGTGTGCGCGCGCACATGCATAGGTATATGATATTTTAAAGCCACTGTAAACAGAAACAGCACCAATGATCACATGGTAAGAGTGCCCAAGATCCTATGAAAAAGAGCATGCTGATACAGTTGTTACCCTACTCCTAGTGGCCACTAGAAACAGACTCGTCACATGCCAGAATGGAATGGATGTCAGATTTCATCTGGTCCATTAATGTTATTCCACTAATGGTGAAACACACTGAGGGAGATGAAAAACATACATTTTGCTACTGATGGGAAGAGAGAGGGAGAAAGAAGAGGAGGATGAGGAGAGGAAGGGAAAGGAGGAGGGGCAGGAAGAGGGGGAGGAAGGGGAGGGAGGAGGACGGGAGAAAGAATATAGAACACAAAATGGGTTAAAATTCGATTCAGCTGTCTTAAAAATTTATTCTTCATTTTATTTTATAATATGGATATAATCAAATTACTAAGCAGATAAGCTAGGAGCTACAAGGACCACTCAGAGTTGAATAGTTTTTTGTTTTATGAGGTTACTGATAAAAACATAACAAGATACTGCTTGTATTAAAAGTGCTAAGAGTCATTAGCAGGACTGCACAGGCCTAGAGATAAGAATATCCCCCCAAACCAGCTGAAAGGCTACTTATATTTTTTTGTTCAACTAAGAAAACAAGCACACTATAAAAAACAGAACAAAGAGTGTCAGAGCTAAGAGTCCCACGAGATTTTCTATGACTTAAGCCCTGGCATTAATGAGAGCATGAGGCTGCTGCTTCAGGACCGCCAGTGGCTCATTATTTCCAAGATGAAGACCCAAAAAATATAGTAAGGGGAAGTTAGATTAGAATTTATTCTAGAAAATTCTGAACAACAAGCACGGTAAGTGGGAAATGTGTGGTGTATACTTTATTTGCTTTTTCTCACAACATAAGCTCTGACAGTTTACTCGGATAGCTTGAAACTCCAATTATTTTTTCTTCTGATATCAATCTGAAAAGTCAATTGTTGGGCAACAGTTTCAACATGTGTCTTAGAACACTTCTGAAAATGAAGTAAACGTCCACTGCTTCACAGTAATTAATTGCTGAAACAGGCCTGGTGCGCCTACAAATAGCTTTCCCCTCAGTGTCACACTCAGGGGACCCAAACACTGGCCGAGATTCAGGAAGCTGCTAAGAGTTCACAGGCAAACACCTCTGAAGGCTGCTAGCTGCAAGAACAAATTCTCAATGCAAGCTGTTCATCTCTAGGAATTTTCTTTATTCCATAAATATGCCAGAACATTATTATGAATCAGGTGTTTGGGAAGACCATTAAAAAAAAAAAAGTATGAATTTATAATGGCTATATAAAAACATGCTCAAATCAGTAATTTAAAGACCAGATTTTCCTGAAAAAAATGAGATTTAATGAACTACATATTCCGTTTTGGGCTTTATGGCAAAAATCTAACAACGATCCAAAGGGGCCAAAGAATTTTCTCCTTGGCTTTCTTTTGCCCCAACTTTTTACTGTGATATAAATCTTATAACATAAAATTGACTATCATAGGCATTTTTAAAACCACTTGAGATATGATTGAAATGTAAAGTGCTGTATATATTTAATGTAAACAACAACTCAGTGAGTTGTTATATGCCCATTAACAACTATGGTCCTTTGACCATTTTGAAATCAGGTTGATTTTTTGTTGTTGAGTTTTAGGAATACTCTATATATTTGGTATAATAATCCCTTGTCAGATATGTGATTTGTAAATATTTTCCCCCATTCTGTGGCTTAGTAGCCTTGGTGGGCACAATTTGTTTTTAAATTCTCCTGAAATCCAATTTATATATATATATATTTTTTTTTTTCCTCTTGTTACCTATGCTTTTATTGGTCACATCCAAGAAATCATTGTCAAATTCAATGTTGTGAAGCTTTTAATCTTATGTTTTCTTCTATGAGTTTTGTTTTAGGTCTTACATTTAGGTTTCTGATTCAACTTTAGTTAATTTTTTCATATGGTGTTTGGTAAGGGTCCAACTTCATTCTTCTATATATGGATACAAAATTTTATCTACACCCCTTGTGGAAAAGATTGTCCTTTCCCTCTTGATTGGTCTTAGCATCTTTGTCAAAAATCATTTGGCCATATATGCCAGGGGTTGTTTCTGGAGTCTCTATTCTATTCCATCTGTACATACGTCTGTCTTTATGCCAGTACCACAGTTTGGATGACTACAGTTGCAGTAAGTTTGAAATGAGGAAGTGTGAGTCCTCCAAATTTGTTCTTGTTTCTCAACATTGTTTGGGCTATTTGAAGTTCCTTGAAATTACATATGAATTTTAGGATGAATTTTTAAGTTTCTGCAAAATGTGCTATTGGGATAATTCTTGCAATCCATGAACATGGAATACCTTTACATTTATTTGCTTTTTAAAAAACTTTTTTGATAAAATATATCAATATTTATATAAATATCTAATATAAAAATTATCATTTTATCATTTTTGAGACCACAGTTCAATGGCAATAAGCACAGTCACATGGTTGTGCAACTATCATCACTGTTCATCCCCACATATTTTCATCTTTCCAAATGGAGAGTCAGTACCTTTTAAATATTTTTGTCTTCCTTACTTTAGAAATGCTTTGCAATTCTTCTTTTTGTTTGTTTGTTTTAAGTTTTTTGGCCACACCATGTGCTGCATGAGGGGTCTTAACTCTCTGACCAAGGATCAAACCTGTGCCCCTTACAGTGGAAGTGTGGAGTCCTAACCACTTGACTGCCAGGGAAGTCCTGCTTTGTATTTATAATTGTACAAGTCCTTCTTCTTTGTTAATTTCTAAGTAATATTTTGGATGCTATTATAAATGAAACTGCTTTCTTAACTGGCAAACAGAAATCTCCCCCAAAAAGGAAAGCCTTGGACCTGATGGCTTCATTGGTGAATTTTCTAAACACTTAAAGAATAACTAACATCAATCTTTCTCAAACTTTCCCCCCCAAAAATGAAAAGAACATTCCCTAACATATTCGGTGGCTCAGCCTTTTCCTTAATGTCATAGCCAGACAAAGATACTGTGAGAAAATAAGGTTATAGACAATATCCTTTACAAACATCAATGCAAAATCCTTGAGAAAACTGAATTCAGTAGCATATTACAAGGATTACACACCATGACCAAGTGACTTTATCCCTGGAATTCAAGAATGGTTCAACATATGAAAAAAATTAGCACAAAAATCCACATTGACAGAAAGAAGGAAAAACAGTTTATAATAATTTCAACTGTTGCAGAAAAAGCATTTGACATGTTTAATACCCTTTCATGTAAAAAACACCCAACACAGTAAGTAAAGGAGAAACTCCCTCAATATAATAAAGGTTATATATAAGAAAACCACAGCAAATAACCTACTCAATGATGATGACTGAATGCTTTTCTTCTAAGATCATAAAAAAGGAAAGGATGCTCAATTTAGCCACTTATTTTCACCAGAGTATTGATGTCTTAGCCAGAGCAATCAGACAAAAAAGAAAAGAAAAAAAATACCCAAATTCAAAAGGAAGAAGTAAAATTATCTCTACTTATCATTTTATGATGATACTTTATATGTAGAAAATCTTAGAGACTCCACAAAAACTCTTAGAACTAATACGTGAATTCAGCAAAGCTGCAGGATACAAAGTAAACACATCAAAAAATCAGTTATATTTCTATATTATAACGATGAACACTCTGAAAAGGAAATTAAGAAAATAGCATCTTGGCCTTTTAAGAATTCACATAAAAGGTATGTTGTTGTTTAGTCGCTAAGTCATGTCTGACTTTTTGTGACCCCATGGACTCATCAGGCTCCTCTGTCCATGGGGTTCTCTAGGCAAGAACACTATATTTGGAGGCAAAAATAAGGAAATAATATCAACCTATGCATTAGAACATTTGAATTGTCACTTAAATTATAACCTTCATAATAAAATTTTAATTCATTTTTGTCTTTTTCTTAAAATGATAAATATGATAATTTAATTTTAGACATGTTGGGGTTTTCTCTGCAATTTAAGCTTCTATTGTACAATTGGAAAGCGGCTTGCCCAAGTCTTCACAGCTAGGGTTTTATTCATATTCTATGCTACCTGCTTCCCTTCACATAATATTTACATATACAACTGCATATAAATGTAACTGAGGAAGAGTAGAAAAAGAACTCAGTTAGGCTAAACCCTCTTTCCTTTTAGCCCTCCTTCTCACAGCTCTGTGGTAACGGATAAATCACTGCTCTCCCTGGGTTTGATTTTCCTTATGCAGAGAAAACACAGAGGGGACTCTCTTCATGTCATCGGCCTACAGATTGCTACAGTGTTTTTCTAGAGATGCAACATTGCAGAATGGTTCAGAAGATACTTGAGGGACAATAATTGAGAACTGGGGGCTCAGATACGAGTAAGTTTGGGGTGGCAGTTGCTCTGCAGGTAGAGAGTGGACCAGCCATTCTTATTTCCATGTACTTCATTGTACAGTCTAAGCTTATGTCTGTATTATAATTGATACTCAATTATAAGATTCATTTGAAGTCAGGATTATGCCACTGTTGATTATTATGATGATCAAAAGGACTAGCACTTTGAAAAGAGGCTTTTAAAAATGTAAGAGGTATTAATATTATAATTTAATCAGTATTTACTTAATAATAATTTGAATCCAATATTAAAAGAGTCTCTTAATAAAGTGAATTATAAAACTGCCTTTCTAAGACATGTATTAGCGTGGGATCAGAGTCGCACATACGCAAAGCAGCAACTTTTCTTCTTTTGTACAAGTATTTTTGACAAGTGAAGGGAATAGACTTCACAAATTTTACCCTATGCTTTCCCATTCTAGACTTCCAGCTATCAAGTATAAAAATAATGTCTTTAAAAACTATGTTTTGCTTTTGTTTTGGGGGTGGACAGAGTCCCTAAATTTTTCCAGAATTTTATTAATGTCTAAAGTCCATAAGATTGTTTGATTCACCACTATTTATTCTGATCCAGCCCTTGAAGGAGATAGAAACACATAAAACTACTGATGAGCTGAAAAATCTTATATACATAATATATGTGTATGCATGTATATGCTTATTTAAACACACATGCATATACAGATAGGCTTCCCAGGTAGCTCAGTGCTAAAGAATCCATCTGCCAATGCAAGAGACACAAGAGATGCTAGCTTGATCCCTAGGTCAGGAAGATCCCTTGGAGAAGGAAATGGCAACCCAGACGAGTATTCTTGCCTGAAAATCCCATGGACAGAGGAGCCTGTCCATGGGGTTGCTAAGAGTCAGACATGATTTAGCAGCTGAGCATGCATGCATGAATATAAAGATAAATATATAGAAATGTTTCAGAATAGTTTCCCTTACCAAATACTTCCTAGATTTTAAAATCTGCTGCAATTATCTTAGACAGTTTGGTTTACTATAACCATTTACTAGAGATTGGGTGGCTTAAAAACAAATATTTCTCATAGTTCTTTAAGGAAGAAATCCAAGATCAGGGTGCCATCTTGGTCAGTTCAGTTCAGTCGCTCAGTGGTGTCTGACTCTTTGCGACCCCATGAATCATAGCACGCCAGGCCTCCCTGTCCATCACCAACTCCTAGTGTCTACCCAAACCCATGTCCATCGAGTCAGTGATGCCATCTGGCCATCTCATTCTCTGTCATCCCCTTCTCCTTCCACCCCCAATCCTTCCCAGCATTAGGGTCCTTTCCAATGAGTCAACTCTTTGCATGAGGTGGCCAAAGTATTGGAGTTTCAGCTTCATCATCAGTCCTTCCAATGAACACCCAGGACTGATCTCCTTTAGGATGGACTGGTTGGATCTCCTTGCAGTTAATGACTGATATCTAGTTTATAGAGGACTGTCTCCTTGCTGTGTCCTCATATGGTGCAAAGTAAGCTCTCTGGGTTCTTCTTACACAGACACTAATGCTATTCATGAGGGTACCATCCTCATGATCGAATTACTCCCCTCAAAATCCCACTTCCAAAGGTATCCTATTGTGATCTATTATGATTAGTGTTTCAACATATGAATTTTTCAGAGGATATAACATTCATTGAATTGCAACAAATTGAAGAGGCTGGTATTTGGTAATGGTTTTCCAAACCATGAGCTGGTATAGAATAAGGAGACTAAAGAAAGTATACCTTAAAAATCGTGGACTTAATATTTACAGTTATATTTGCTAAAAATCCTGCAAGTGTCTGACATGTAATAATCTATTAAACTGCTGATTTTGAGTCATCTTCTGATGGAGGGATAAGGGGGGGGGGCATTCCTGATACAGGGCAATGAATCATTTAGTAAAGAGTGAACCATGCTGACTTACTATGGCTTCATTGCTGCTCAGCTTCACTGTTTTGTGGGTTTTGCCACAGAAATGATGAATGCTTGTCTCTGAGAAAGTGATGGTTTTACAACAACAATATATCTTTAGAAAGTCATTAAAGATATGTATTAAGATTTGCAAGCACAGAATTATTGAAAAGTTATTTATTACACAATAGCTTTGAAAATAACTCTGGAGTCCAAAAATAAGGAACTATTTAAATAAATGCATAGCATGTCTAAACAGTGAAATTCTGCATTTTAAATATGACACTGTAGGATACCATTGAATGATATGGGAGGTTAGACATTAATTATATTCTAAAGTGTCAACAGCACACTATATTATCAGGAAGGAGTGATAAACATTAGAACAGAAGAAAACATTGATACGTACCAAAATCCCTCATAATAGTAAATTCTTCAAAACTCATTTAGAATATAAATCAACTCAAATGCTAATTCTTTCTGTTTTTAGCCCCCAGCCTGTTTCCACTTGGACATACTAAAAACTTTGTTTGAAGACAGCCAGCCAGGATGATGCATTTAAACTGAAATTTGAATGTTTACACTTCCCAGAATGGCACCCCATTCCATTGATGGTAAATCCCATCAAATCTAATGTGGCCTGCAAGGCCCTGCGTGAAACACCTCTGCGCCTGCCTGCTCTCTCATTTCATGATGTTCTCCCTGGAACTCACTCAACTACCGTCACATTAACACTCTTCCAAGATTGCCCCCAGATCAGGGTCTCTGAATACGATGTCCTTTTCCTTGTAATACTCTCCAGTTTCTCATTTTTCAAGTTCCAGCTTAAATGATATTTCTTCAAATACACTCACAATCTCAGCTAAAGTAGGCCATTCTATAGCCTACATCACTTTCTGTAGCAACAATTTTATTAGTTTTATTTATTTGTCTGTCTAGCCTTTGGAGAAAAAGTATTAGACAATAAACTCTGTGAGAGTTGTAATCTTACCTGTTTTACACTTTCCATGGTTGGCATATAGTAGGTGCTCAAAATAACTGCTACCTGAGTGCATGAACAAAAGCCTTATCATTTTTGGTAAAGTCACATAAATTGTGGTTATGACCTCTATTACAATCAGAAAGATCAGCCATAGTTTAAGACACTGTTCAGGTTTTAATTTTTGTAGAATACAATACACTCGATTAAGTCAAAGTCTTGAAGAAAATTAGCTCCATTTATCTGTATAGCTTTTACTTTATCCAAAAAAGTGATTTTAAATATTGAGGATTTTCCACATCATTCAATGAGAGTATCCAAATCTTAGGCCAAATGCTTATCACAGTGATCTCAGGAGATACAGCAGATACATAAACAATCTGGCTTCTCTGTCTGCAAAACTAAAGCCATAAAATTATATTTGTTTTAGTAAAATTAAACATTTCCTGTTAAATAAATATGCATCATCATTATCTACTTTAATTAAAGATTCCAGATTAATAAGCTTGGATAGGAGTTACCACTATAATCAACAGCATTCCTGAAAAAGAACAGAATTACTATCGTTACTCCACTTTGTGGTTGTTCCTGAAATTAAAGCATTCACACACACACACACACACACACACACATGACATCCTGTTTCTCAGAATATTTTGAACATGAACCACTTACTAAAGTATGTCATCTCCTATCACTTAAAACAGATTTTTAAATTAAGTTTGCTTCAAGAGATATTACCTTTTGTGAAGTATTATTATTTTTAAAGAGAGATAGGGACACTCAAGATTATAAAGTGCTCCAGATGAACTACAACGAGTGGTTGTCTCCCATCCCAGCATATGCAGCTCCGAATCCCATATGCAAGACCCTCAAAATGCCTATCAAGAAAAAAAGTTTCGACATTATCTCTTCACATCAAGTATCTTAGACAAGGTCAGACCCTATCTGGAAAGCAATGGACTGTGGAGTGGTTTTGCTGAGACTGCAATCAAGAAGTTGCTTTTATTCAACTATATTTAAGCTGTGAACGTTAAGATAAATATAAGTAGTATACCATAAAGTTTTGTAACTTTAACTTTTCCTACTATATATTCAGAGATTAGGATTATATGTACATACTCAATTATATGCATGCACTCAATTAGTTGTACTTAATTAGATAAAAGAAATACATGGGTATACACATATGGATTTATTATATACCCCCAACTCTTTACAAATTTATTTCAAGTATCAAGTACATAAATGTGTTGGTTGCAACTATACCTCTGACCTAGCAGGGGAAGTAATCATTGCTAAAAGAAATTTTCTTTTGCAATATAGTAGAAGGTTCATATAAACAGATTGTTTCAGTTATGTACTGATGTAAGATTTATAGAAAAGAGTCAGTTGAGAAAATGGTCAGTCTATGAAGGACTTTTTGGCAAAGCCAAATTGTCCTTCATTTTCTAGGGCAAGGAATGGTTAGGGAAGGAAATTTCAGGTCAATGGAGTGGGCTAAACTAAGCTCTATTAGGAATGGCTGTAGCTCCATGTAGTTTGGCTCAACTCCATTAAAACAAAAACCACGAAATTCAACATGGTCCTAGGCTCTGGTATATAGAGACACATAAGTGAACAATTCTGGTCTGTACGAATTTCCAATCTCACAGGAAGAGCTGTAAGTAAGAAAAGATTATTATAATGCAGGGCACCACACAATGAGGTAGTGAATTGGAATCTGGAATTTAGTCTGGAAAGATGAATTCCAGGGATAAATTTAGAACTAAAAAGAATGTTATCAACACTTAGAGAGACAAAAGAGTTACTTTGTTCCCATAGGGTTGCTCTGCATAAAGTTATTTATGTAAGGTCCTTAAAGGGACAAATGGTATTAGTTGAGGTGATAGAATAAGTGTATCCATGCAATTACACACTTGGTGAAGAAATGCTTCCACTTTCTCAGCATTCAGTCCAAGGAAGGAAGAAAGTTACTGAAGAAGGACTGGGATGCTACTCCTTTTCAGTGATTCCAAGAATGACAGAGAAAAAACTAAAATTTCTGATATGATGCTCTTGTATCTTTCCTCTTTGAATGTCACCATTAGTAAAGAAATTTAAAATTTTTAAAATAGCTCACTCTCATGGTCATGGAGCTCACAGAATTGTCACAGCATCCTCACCGACATCTTTAAGACCTGACCATGGTTTATGAATGAATGACAGGTAGCTAACACTCAACTCAGTTATTTTGGAGTTTGGTACCATATGAGATAACAAATAAAATATAGCTGGTATTTTAAGACTTTGACTCTAAATTACAAATTTCAGATATAAAGTTCCCATATTGATCTAAGAAGTAGCTGAATCATCAACATGCAGAGATTTCTGGCATTCATGCTTTTCATGTATTGTCCTTCCCCTCTCCTTTTTTTTACGTCCCAAGAAGAAGATGGGGTCAATTGACAACAAGAGATAAAAACAAATGGGGGAGAATAAATATTCAGATTAATTTGAAAATTAGCCAGAAGAGAAATTGAAAAAGAAAATAGTACTTCTTTCAAGTTCCACATGGAAGAAAGCACGAGTAATGCTCTGATAGTGGATTAGTGCATTTGTGGACTAGACAGAAAGAAAAAAAAGAAATAAAATGGAAGGCTCCAGAGACACAGTCTTCCTCACCATCCTTTTAATGACTATTTATTATGCATAATAAATGGCTCACTGCCTTCAAACAGAAATGTACAACAGAGAATTTGATACAATTGCAGTTACATACAGACTACACAAGAAAACTAAAGAAAATGAAGATTTCAAAGAAAGATACATGCCAATGATTCTGTAGAGATTAAATCCTCAGGTTCCCTTCTAAAAGTTATTATTAAGTGGACCCTGAGTAGGACGGACATCAGCTCACGTGATTCTTATGTAGAGGTCCACAGATCACACTTAAACACTGCTATCTTCCTTCACTTAGATTTTCTAAGTGTAGTAGTTTAGTGGCAAACACTGGTAAGGGGAAAGTCATCTCTACTATTACAGACTATCTGTCACATTTGTAGCTTGCTAAATACTCCCTCCTTAACATAAAGTTATAAAGTACTGAAGCATTAATCACATATCAGTTCAATTCACTTCAGTCATGTCCAACTCTTTGCAACTCCATGGACTGCATGCAGCACTCCAGGCCTTCCTGTCCATCACCAACTACTGGAGTTTACTCAAACTCATGTCCATTGGGTTGGTGATGCCATCCAACCATCTCATCCTCTGTCGTCCCCTTCTCCTCCCGCCCTCAATCTCTCCCAGCGTCAGGGTCTTTTCAAATGAGTCAGTTCTTCACATCAGATAGACGAAGTAATGGAGTTTCAGCTTCAGCATCAGTCCTTCCAATGAACACCCAGGACTGATTTCCTTTAGGATGGACTGGTTGGATCTCCTTGCAGTCCAAGGGACTATTAATCACATATATATGTATTTTAAAAGCATTCTACATCATTTTCTTGTTGGATTATGTTTTTATAATATTCTTATATATTATAATCCTAAATTTTAAAAAATATAATAGCTAGGGTTAGGTGTTGTGGAAGAAGATAAGGAAGAGATTAAAAGGAAAAAGAAGATTTGACATCAAGTTCCTCTGCTTATCTGTTGGTTGAATGACCTTTAGCAACTTCTTATCTACCCATAATCAAGAAAATCAATGACATCTTTCTATATCCCTTACAAATCTTAATTTCAATAATTATATTCAATGGCACTTGAGCACATATAGTTATCTAGTTATTTATATATAATACGGTAGAACATGTTTTTATTTTAAATGTCGTGCTATAGTTAAATGTCATAGCGAATAAAATAAAAGCTCTTTAACACATTTTATTTGTGTTTTAGAGCAGTGATAATTAATGACACCCAAAATGTGGCCTGAAAAATGATTATTTAATAATATAGAAATGCATATATTACGGATTAAGGGATGATCATTCTGTAAAGTAAGGGAAAAAAAACCCTTAATTATGTAAATTATGGCTTATAATTCCCTGAAAACAATGGTAAGCTATTTCAAGTTTCCTGATGAACTCTAACTGACCTCTCAAAGCCCTACTCCAAAGTCAACCTCAAGATTTCCTTAAAGTAGCCAATGCATACCCTCACTTTCAGGTGCTTTATCAATCTTTGTGGTACTGTGTGTCATATATCATTTCCACTGTCGCATGGATCATACTGTGTATTGGTGACAGTCCTATCTAGCCTCTAAACTATGAGCATCTTAAAAAGAAGAGGCTCAGTTGTATTTGTCTCTGTATCCCTCATCCTGAAGAAAACATGTAACATAAGGTAGATTCTGAATGGATGTTTGTGAAAGAACACATATGAATTTATATTTGTCTTCTTAGATAATTGTACTTGTTAATATTTAGAGCAGGAGCAAGGGGACTGAATTATAACCTTGGACTTAAAGCACTGAAAACTATACTGAACCATCATTCTGAGAATGTCTAAGAGATTTCCCACTTTTCCCTCATTATGCTTACTATTTTAAACTGGCACATACCAAATTCTTTCAACAATGTATTTGATGCTCCTAAACATCCATTAGTGCCCTAAACATCCATTTTCTAGTGCTATAAACATCCATCGAGTGTTCTTGTTGGGTATGAAAGCACTGAACATTGAAGAGAAGGGTCTTAAATTTAGGACTTGAGTCCTAACTTTCCCATTTATTAACTACATAATGTTAGGAAATTTATTTTAGTTCTCTAAGACATACTTGCCTCATTTTCTCATCTGCAAAACAGGGACAGAAACAGTACTTACCCTTCCAAAGTATGTGAGAGGCTTAAAACAGAGCACTTAGGTTCAGTACTTAGCATATAGAAAATATTTAATAAATGTAAATAATTATAGTCTACAAACTTTTGATTTTAATGAAAATGTCTTAATTACAAAGGATTCTTTGTAAGAGAAAAGCCTGTACTGTTCCATCATACAAACCTTTTTCTGTCATGTTAAATGCTAAATTATCTTTTTAAACTCTAGAATGAATATTGTTGATTTCAACAAATGCATTCTTAGCACCAATACAAATATTCATATGCATTTTTTCCTTTGATCTACAAATGCGATGAATTTATTCAGGTTATTTTCTAATTTTAATCAACTCTTAACATTTACAGAGTAAATTCTTCATGATTAAAGTATATTATTGTTTCACAAAATTGCTGAATTAATATTTTTGCATTATTACTTTACTGTCTCTTTTTGTGTTATTTTTATAGGTTAGGTTGTTTGGGTATCAGGGTTACTGAAATGAACAGAAGAGATTCCATCTTTGTCTCTGATTAGCCAACAGTATAAAAACTATTTGCTCCTCATATTTTGCTTATTTTAAAAACCTTATTCATGACTTCTTTTTTTTTCCAAATTTATTTATTTCCAAAGACATACATATTTATTAAACATTTACTGACTGATAGACTTTTCATATATATTATTTCATTTTTGTAATACTCATTTGTAGTTAGTAAGTGTATTATATGTAGTGTCACTAGCCTCATTTCTTAGATGTGGAAACATATTCAGAGGGATTATTGGCCTAAACTGGACTGTTGAAAAGATATTTATATAGGCCAATCTAACTCCATTAAGACATCCTATAGCTAATCACACAATGCAAAATAGAATGAGACTGACTAATATGTTTTAACGTCCTTTAAAAACAAAAATTAAAATGTGGAGATAGATGGGAAAGAAATATCAGTTTGCAATCTTATACTTCTGAAATAAATGAAATTTAGCAAAAAGGATAAATGTAGCAATTTTAAAATGATATTCAGGAAATAAATAGTTTTAAAATTTATATTCTAAAGAAACTAAATTTGCAACATTGCCAATCAAATCAATATTATAAGAGAACAAAATTAAATAAACAAATGTCACATATATATAAAATTCCTTTCAAAATTTATTGAAATATGGGATGAAAAAGGAAATGAATAATAAAAAGTAATAAGTGGGCCATCAATATATAATAAGTTCACAAGTCACACTTTAAAAATATATATAAAGTAATTACATTGTAGAAAAATTATAAAGGAAAAATTTAAAATATCATCAATAGCAAATGATACATTTGCAAGTTTGGCAATGGTAGCATCAAAAGTTAGAGAGTCCCTGGCCTCAAACTGGGAGGGATATAGTTCAGTCCTTTGGTCATTTACTATAGTTCTCACATTTCCATATTTGTAACCTCACAAAGAAACCTCAGACATGCAGATGGTACCACTCTACTGGCAGAAAGCAGAGAACTAAAGAGTCTCTTGATGAAGGTGAAAGAAAAGAATGAAAAAGCTGGATTAAAACTCAACATTCAGAAAACCGAGATTATGGCATCCAGTCCCATCACTTCATGGCAAACAGATGGGGGGAAAAATGGGAACAATGTCAGACTGTATTTTTTTGGGCTCCAAATTCACTGCAGATGATGACTGCAGCCACAAAATTAAAAGATGCTTGCTCCTTGGAAGAAAAGCTATGACAGACCTAGATAGCATATTAAAAAGCAGAGACATCACTTTGCTGACAAAGGTCCGTATAGTCAAAACTATGTTTTTTCCAGTCGTCATGTACAGATGTGAGATTTGGGCCATAAAGAAGGCTGAGCACAGAAAAATTGATGCTTTTGATTTGTGGTGCTGGAGAAGACGCTTGAGCATCCTGGGAGCAGGAGATAAAACCAGTCAATCCTAAAGGAAAGCATCAGTCTTACACTGGAAGGTCTGATGCTGAAGATGAAGCTCCAATACTGTGGCCACTTGATGTGAACAGCCAACTCATTGGAAAAGACCCTGATGCTGGGGAAGATTGAAGGTAGGAGGAGGAGAGGACAACAGAGGATGAGATGGCTGTATGGCATCACTGACTCAATGGACATGAGTTTGAGTCAACTCTGGGAGACAATGAAGGATAGAGAAGCCTGGCATGTTGCAGTCCATGGGGGTCACAAGGAGTCACACGTGACTTAGCGACTGAACAATAACACAAAGAAAATCTCACTGACCAAGTAAAATTATAGCCCCAAAATATCCAAATAAAATGACATGAAAATACAAATCAGACAGTGGCCAAATACTCTAGAAGTAATCCTCCATTTTAAAAAACTGTCAAACTTCTTATTTAGGCCTACTCACTAATAGGGCTCTTTTTCATTACAAAGTCCATCTTAGGAAGCATAGGTGACATTTTCTTCTTGATAATCAGCAACACTATTGTATAGTCACAATAGGACTATTCCATCATGGTTAAACAATTTTCAATTTAAACTTATTAGCTAGCTATAAAGCCTTGCTTCATCTATTAGACAATGACGTGTTTTTCTACATATTGATTCCTGCTTCGCACATGTGTGTCACTGTTTGTAGGGGAGACAGAATGAGGGACGGCAAGGGGACTATTTACATTCACTGCCATTGCGGGGGCTGGGGCAGGAATTACTGATGGGCTATGGGTCACAGCACAAGACCATAGTGTCCTTGTTCTCTGTGAAAGTGAAAGCCACTCAGTAGTGTCCAACTCTTTGTGACCCCATGGACTATACAGTTCATGGAATTCTCCAGGCCAGAATACTGGAGTGGGTAGCCTATCCCTTCTCCAGGGGATCTTCCCAACCCAGAGACTGAACCCATGTCTCCCACATTGCAGGCGGATTCTTTACCAGCTGACCCACCAGGGAAGCCCAAGAATACTGCAGTTGGTAGCCTATCCCTTCTCGAGAAGATCTTCCCGACCCAGGAATCAAACCAGGGTCTCCTGCACTGCAGGAGGATTCTTTACCAGCTGAGCTCAGGGAAGCCTGACATGTTCTCTCTGAGGGACATATAAACCATATTCAAAGGGAGTAGGTACAAAACTTTACTTCGTTGTTTTTGTTTAGTTGCTAAGTTGTTGTTTAGTTTTTTATGTCCAACTCTTGCAACCCCATGGACTCTAGCCCACCAGGCTCCTCTTTTCATGGGATTTCCCAGGCAAGAATACTGGAGTGGGTTGCCATTTCCTTCTCCAGGGGATCTTCCTGATCCAGAGATGGAACCTGCATCTCCTGCATTGGCATGCAAATTCTTTACCACTGAGTCATTCAGGAAGCCCTTAAAACTTTACTAGAGCTCAGGAAATTTTACCCTTACCCCTTTGCTGTCTTTGTGTTAAATTCATAGCCTGGTTGCCAAGAACAACAGCACTACAGTGTGATATTTATGGGTAATTGATTTGGATCATCTTTTCCTGTATTCATCTTTATTTTATGGCCATATTGAAAAGGATTGAATTTTTCCATCTGGTATATAAAGTCTCTGTGACTTAAGATTTTGAGATATGAATGCTAGAAAATGACTAAAAACACTAAGTGTATTTTAAAGGTTCTGTAATGATTGAAGATGATATAGTTGGTGGTGATATGCATCAACAAATTAAAATTTAAGATTTCTCAGGGTAAATACCAAACATCCTTTCTCCTGCTCCAATTTTCCTGATCACTATGGAGTAAAGGTAATTACAGTTATAGAAAAGTGTAGACTTTTAAGAAAATTTGGAGATGATATAGCAATCCATAAAATCTTTGTAAAACTTCTCCTTTCTAAGTACAGTAGTGTTAGGTTGTTATCATGGACTCATGCTATTAATTTTCATCAACCATTTTCTTTTTTACATTGCCTGTCATGCTAACTTCTAAGGAAATTAAGCCACTTGGTATCATCACTTCCATATAATCCTAATCCATGGTCAGATGGCAAAAAGAATGATAATATTTTATACAGCTTCTCTTATCAAGAAGAGGGATATCTCATTCTCCTGTTGAAATTGGCCTGGCTTTGAAACTTACATTGTCTAAAAGACAGTGAAGAAAGTGAGGCTGTGCAAATCCTTACCCTAGTCCTCAACAGCCCTTTCTTAGATTGCTGCCGCCGTGTGAATAAGCCCAAGTTAGATGACAGAAAAGAGATCAAGGGGAAGAGAACCAAGGCCCCCCAGCCAACAGCCAGTTAACTGTCAACCATAAGAATGAGAATGATAAGCCCCCGTTTATCACACTGATTGACTATACACAAGATCAGCAGAGCCCAGCCAAGATGAAAAGAACCACACAGAAGAATTGGGAACTACGTTAATGGCAGTTGCTGTTAAGCCAGAAGATTTTGGAGTAATATTTTATGGAGCAACAAATGATCCTTAACTTCATGACATGTTAGCACTGCTAGTGCACTAGTTATTTATATTTTTGTAGCATAACTAGTATCTCTGTAATTACAATCAGGCTAGCTTTCTTTTTCATATGCTTTGTAAAATATGGGGCTAAGTATACCTATACTCACGTTACTGTGTTCCACGTGTAAAGACTGGGGTGACACAAGAGACAGCCTCATACAGTAGTTAAGTGGCCAGGTCCTAGCACTACACAGATTTTCTTGGAGCCCTTCCCACCACACACTGGTTCTTTGATTTTAGACAAATGGATAAATTTCTCCATGTTTTCTTATAAAATAAATATAATAACATCTCCCTTATAAAGCTGTAGTAGGGAGAAAATAGCTTACTTAATGTCTCATGTGTAGTAGGTATTCAATGGATATTTATTTTAAAATTTGTAGCACACTGCAGTAACCTTGATGTTTTTCATTAATATATCATTCCAACTCCTTTAATTCCCATAGCTTATCTTTTAATGTCTTTATACTCCGTAACTTTGTAATGAAAAAGAAATGTGTGAGGCATATTAGAAATCAGATAGGTGACAGTTTTGGAATCCAAGAATATAGTCTATTTTCTTTATATTTCTGGAGGATAAGTAATTGCCTAGTTTACTAGAAAAATGCTGTCATTTGAAATATACAGGGGATTTATACTACTAGAACTGATCTCAAATATCCAAAAAAATAAGTATTTACTTGATGTTTTTAAATAAAATAGTAAGTTCAGTGAATCAAAGCTTGTATCCACAGCCATATTAATTTGGAAAGTGGGAAAGATGGCAAATACTTTATATGGAATAGCACAATTCTACTACCATCGAAAGAAGAACAGTTTCATAAAACATTTGGCTTTGTATAGTTCTGTGTTAAGCTTTGGAGAAACATTATCAATAGAGGTTTTAAAATATATAGTATATTGCTGGGAACTTCCCTGGGGGTCCAGTGGTTAAGACTTCAGCTTTCAATGCAGGAGGTGGGGATTTGATGTCTGGTTAGAGAGGTAAGAACCTGTATGTCTTGGGGCCAAAACACCAAAACATAAAACAAAAGCAATGTTTTCACAGAGTCAAAAAAAAAAAAAAAAAAAACCTGAAAAAATAGCCATTAAAAATGATCATTCATTAAAAATGGTCCACATAAAAAAATAAATCTTTAAAAAAATAGAATATATAGTATATTGTAATGATGTTTTTATATCCCTTGCCAGATTTATAAGGGATGAGAGTGGAGATGCTGCTCCTGAGAAGTAGAGGACTTAAAATAGAGGTTTAAGGTCCATTGGAAAGGATGAGGCTCAACAGATATTGTCTGAACGTGTCTGAATGAGAGGAAAATGCCCCAAGCATCTTTTTGTTTTCATTCCTGCACTGTTTCTGTTAATCGCAGCAAGAAGCACACAGACCATCGCCGAAGATCCATCAGAAAGGATGAGGCTCAATACATACTATCTGAAGGTGTTTGAACGAGAGGAAGACGTCCCAAGCATCTTCTTGCTTTCATTCCTGCACTGTTTCTGTTAATTGCAGCAAAAAGCACACAGACTATCATCAACTCATCAAACTCTTCTTTAACAATCAAGATCCAGTTCAGATGTTACTTTTGCTCTCTCCTCTATGACCTAATGGTATGAGGTTCAGGTTTTTATTGCGACTCATTATATTTCACTATAATTTTCTTTTAAAAGGTATCCACTCTTGCTCTCACTCTCTCTGCCTTATTGGTAACCTTTCAAAGGGCAAGGTCATTAAATTTTCATCTCATTGATTCATCCATTTATTCAGCAAATAGCTGAGTACCTAATATAAGCCAGATGTGATACCAATGACTAATTATACAAAAAAAAAATTAAGATACCAGTCAAAATTTCTACTATCAAGAGCCACTGTATTTAGGTGGAAACACGGAGCAATACATACATGATTACCGTATTACCTTATGTAAGCTATGAGAAATAAAGTGCTATGAGGTCATGCAGGGAGAGCCCTTAAAATAAAGCTAGTGAGTTCAACAAAGGTTTCTTAGAGGACAGGACACTTCATGTGAGGTTAATGAGATGAATGGGAGGAAAAAGTGTGCTTATAGGCTTGTTGGTGATCTAGAGCAAATAAGAATATAGGAAAAAAAATCACCATGACTGAAGTGCTGAGTGAATGCCATACCTATTATTTTTACACAGGTATTGAGGTAGTAGGACCTCAATAAATGCTGAATAAAGACTGAATAAAGCTCTGAGGAAAATGATGCATGGCTGACAGATCTACAGAAGGGAACATCAGTTTACGTGATCCTAGGAGGTGGAGACAGGGAATAACAGCAAGTGAGTGTAAAGGCTTCCTCTCACCATCATTCAGCCCAACAATGTTAACAGGCAAAGACTCTCAGTGACATGTTGGTGTGTGCTCTGTCTGCAGGGGAGGGGAGTCAGGAATAGCCTATCAGAAATCTTTTGAACTGTCAAATACTGCGATAAGTAACCAAAGGCTGGGACACAGGGGCATTTTAGAAAACATACTCAGTGATTCCTTATGTCTTACATGCTTTGGATTTCAAAGAAATCTTCTTTCATTTCTCTACTTATTTTTCTTTCATTTAAGAAAAAACTTTTAAAAAAGATGCATATATGTAGAATTTAGGAAAAATATAGCCCAGATGAACCTATTTGCAAAGCAGAAATAGAGACACAGATATAGAGAACAAATCTATGGACATCAAAGAGGGAAAGAGGGGGATAAATTGGAAGACTAGGATTAACATATGCACATTACTATGTATAAAATAGATAACCAATGAGAACCTACTGTATAGCATGGGGGCGGGGGGTTGGAAAGAAGGTACAGTCTGTTTGTAGGATATATTAACCTTAAAAATGCATTCCAGTATACAGTAGGTGCAGACAAATACTGTGATTCCACTTAGATGAGGTACCTAGAGCAGTCAAATTCAGTCAGAAAGTACATTGGTAGATGCCAGGGGCTGGGGGCATGGGGAGGGAGAATGGGGAGTTAGTGTTTAGTAAGGACAGAGTTTTAAGTTTAGGAAGGTGAAAAATTTAGGAGACAGATGATGGTGAGAGTTGCACAGCAACGTGTATATACTTAGCACCACTGAAATGCATAGTTAAATATTGGTGAGATTGTATGTTTTACATTATGTGACTTTTACCATAATTGTGTATATATGGGTAATTGCTCAGTCATGTCCAGCTCTTTGCAACACTTTGGACTCTAGCCTGCCAGGCTCCTCTGTCCATGAGATTTCCCATGCAAGAACACAGGAGTGGCTTGCTATATCTTACTCCAGGGGATTCTTCCTGACCCAGGGATCACACTGGCTTCACCTGCATCTCCTGCGTTGGCAGGGGGATTCTTTACCCACTGAACCACCGGGGAAGCCCCTACCACAATTAAAAGTGCATTAAAAACACTACAGAAGGATCCTTCACGTATGCCAGACCCTGTGCTAGATACTGATGATACCAACAGACGTAGACAAGAGAAGACAAACTCACCAAGTACTCTCTTCTTCTCAGGGCTCTGCTGTAGATGAATAGCAGGAAACTTGCGTGGGTTTCTTACAAGTCAGAGAAGCCAGCTGCTACTCTTAAGTGTTCCTTCTTAGGAGATACGTGAGCTGATATGAGTGAATAAGATCTCTTCACCACTCAGGTACAGAGCTACTAGCGTTTACTGAACGTCCATTATATCCTTTGCATTTGATGCAGATCCTCTTCTTAATCCTCAACATAACCCTATGAAGTAATAACCTTCATTTTGCCTCTTAGGAAACAGAGACTGCTTATTTATGAAGGTTAAATCATTTGCACAAATTCATGTAAGTGTTAAGTGACAGAGATTGATTCTGCAAATGTTTGTTTCATTCTAAAAGCCTCAATTGTGAGTTTCTACCCTAAAAATGCTTTCTTGCCAAGCATATCATGATTCTATTCCATAGACTGCTTTATGTGAATGTAAAATCAGGCCAAGACAAGACTCTTAATAATACATTCTAGACTATATTCTACACACCCCCAAACAATATCACTTCTATGCTCCCTCTGCACTGACTCTGAGGATGTAATACAATCAGGCACACCCAGGAAAGGAACAGCGTGAAATGTATATGTTCGTTTCCCCAGGATCTTCTAACATGGTGAAATATTCCTTAATCATAAAAAGGTAACGGGTTGAAACCAGTTATAGCCATGCATCACTTCCTAATTTAAAATGATGCCTCTCCTAATAATGTAATTTCACAGAACAATAAACAAAACAGCCATCTATTTGGTTTTTATATTTCATCTGTGGATCAGATATGTGAAAGGATTCTTTGGGCAATCTTTGAGAAAAGTGTTTAAGGAAGTCACAATGTGAATAATAAGCGAGGGCAGAATGGGGATCTTGTCTGCCTTCACCCTCTGCTGGACAAAGCAGCATGGCTGCTTCTCTATAGAAGAAGGAAGCTATGGGGCTGTTTTAGTGTTCTCATTCCCCAAAGAAGGTTATTTTCATGTCTAATCAATTCTCTGGTTCAGCCGAATGGTTAATTGCTGAGAAAGTCATCTGATCAAAGCGACTGGACCTTATCAACTACTTGACACTGCAGTGGGGTTTTCCATTATCAACCTCAATTGACTCAAAAAATGGATGATTATTTAGCTTTAATCAGAGCAGTGAGGCTATTATAAAGCTTGACTCTGCTTTTCATTGGGGTTACAGTGGACTCAAATGGAGTTGCCATGAATTATAGTAGAAGGAACACAATCTTTGGAATAAGATGTGAATTTGAAACTACCTCTGTCATCTATGAAGGCTTCCCTGATGGTTCAGTGGTAAAGAATTGGCTAGCAATCCAGGAGATGCGGAGATGCAGGTTCAAACCCTAGGTTGGGAAGATTCCCTGGAGAAGGAAATGGCAACTTGTTCCAATATTCTTGTCTAGAAAATCCCATGGACAGAGGAGCCTATCAGGCTACAGTCCATGGGGTCACAAAGAGTCAGACACGACTGAGCACCCACGCACACCTGTCATCTATGAATGATTTCTGACAACTGGCTTGACTTTTTCAAGGATATGTACCCTCATCTATACAGTAGTGAAATTAATATCTACTGAATGTAGGGAGAACATAAAGTAGTATTAAATAGTTAACTATTTAACTAGGATATATTAAATAGTACATCCTAGTTCTGTTCTATTATCTTTGCAATCAAAAGGCAATCCTAGCAATATGAACAGGTAGCTGGAGAGAACATGACTCTTTATCTTGCCTTAACTTCCTGTCTAACTTGTTAAATAACTTTGGTGGAAATAAAGCACACTATTTACTAACATACTTTTCTGACAACTGTATCACAGCAGTGGAAAATGGAAACAGCACTATTCTAATAAATCATCTTAACAGCTCAGTAAGTTTTTAATGTTGGCTTAGCACTTTTATCTGTTTAAAGAAAAATGAGATAGAAATAGAGTATTCTGCTATTATTTTACCTCTGCAAGCTTGCAGGACACACTGCAAGGGCACTGTGCATTAAGAATCTATTGTGCACCCTGGACTTTTTCTTCCCAAAATCTCACAAAAGATTTACATGTTAGACCAAAAAAGTGATAGTTATAATAAAGCCTTTTCTTCCCACCATGGCCTAAAGGCTACATATTAGTTCCAAAGATATGACTTTGGGTTACAAATCAGGTTAAAAAGTTGCATCAAGAAACATTCTTACTCAAGTGGATGAGGTCCACTTTCCCTTAACTATTCCGTAATATGCAGTGGCAAACTAATACTATGGAGCTCTGCATAACTGATAACATTATTTGGAGATGTTCAATAAGCCAATGTCCCCTACCTTTTGCAACTGGGAGTTGTGAAATGCTAGAAATTTGCAACAACCCAAGGATTCTTTCCTGGAAAATTTCATGGACAGAGGAGCCTGGCAGGCTCCATAGGATTGTCCATAGGATTACAAAGACCGGAACACAACGGAGCACACATATACAGACACACACAAGGAATCCTTTAGCTTTAGAGCAGAAGATAGTGGTAAAAATAGTCTTCAAGTCCTTTAGACAAAACTCAGTAATGACTATTCCCACCGCCAATAAAGGCTTTGACTTTATCTTCTCTCGGTCTGTTTTTTGGTGGCTTCTTAACCTTACCAAAGATGCTGCCCATGGTGTTCCATTGTCCCTGAGTTCATGCATTTAAGTTGAGAAGCGAAATAAAGAGGAAGAGAGGCAAAAAATTGAGGGTAGCCTAGAAGTTGTTGCACAAGATTTGTGGTTCGATTCAACAACTAGGTATTGAATCACTGCTTTTTCAACCCCCTGAGGTACCTACAAAATGAGGTAGATATAGCTCCAAATTGTTCACACACTGAGTTGGATATATATGTCTGATTTCCAAAAGCCACTAGAAAGGTCTGAGTAAGTTATCTCCAATGCGGGAGAGGAGGGAAGATGGTTTCCTCCAGTGTGTGTGTGTGTGTGATTTTAGGTAGTTTGTTTTAATTCTCAAAGACTCACATGCATATATTTTATTCCAGTGCTGATCAATGGATAACAGCTGCCTGCAACACAGTGTAAAAGAGGTCCCTGAGGTTGTCTGTAGGCTTGGCAGAAGAGGGGTCAGGTCAGAGGGTCAGCGATATGAACAAAGTGGGTGAAAGGAGCAAACTGTGTTTTCAGTGGGTCATCCCAGGGCCTACAGGATAAAATTCAGGCTTACTAGTATGGCATAAAAGATTCATATTTCGTATTGCATCCCGTGTTGCAGCACAGTACCCAAGGATGACTAAGTACTCGGTTACTCTACATGCCATATTGTTCCACATTTTTGAACCTCTATACAACTCCCTTTTCCTGGAATAATTTACTTAAATTTCAAGATCTTTCTTTTAGGGAAAATCTCTTTCAAGTTTGAACTCAAAAGACTTTTGACGTCATTACCATCTTAAGTAGATCTGCCTGTTTTTGTCTCCTCACATTATCCTACAAGAGGACTTCAGCAAACAGTTATAATAAAGGGGCTTGTTTTACATTCATTGTCATATTAGTGATCTATTTCTGGGCAACAGATTGCCCTAAAACTTAATAGTTTAAAATAACAACAACTGTTCTTTATGTGAGTAATTTAGGACTGTCACAGTTGATGGTTCTGGCTCAAGGTGTCTCTTTAGATTGCGGTCAAGGTGTCAACTGGGATTACTGTCATTGCCAGACTTATCGGAAGCTGAAAGTTCACTCCCAAGCACACTCATATGGCTGTTGTCAGGCATTGGTTTCTTGAAGGCTCTTGGACCGAGGGCCCTGGTTCTCCACCATAACAGTGAACCTCTCTACAGGGCTTCTCACAGCGGGCAACTTGATTAGCTCAGAACAAGTAGTGGGAGAGAAAGAAAGAAATACCAAGGCAGTAGCCACTGTCTTTTTAAATAACCCAATCTCAGAAGTGGCACTCATCATATTTGTCAAATGTTATTTATTTGAAGCAAGTCCAGTAAGTTCAACCCACACTGATGGGGAAGAGATTCCACAAAGGCATGAAAATTGTGTCAGGAATCACTGCAAATCATCACAGAGTCCATCTATCACTTCAGTATTTTCCCCAACTGGGTTGAAACCACAATTAATTGCTCTATGTTTCCCTAGCATCTGTCTAGTGTTTGGCACAGTAAACAATGAAGAAAGGAAGAAAGGAAGGAGGAGAATGAGAAGGTAAGAGCCATCAAAGTCATATCATAAATTGAGTCCCTTAACAACTGGAAACGACCAATCTATAAAACTATTGTTCAGGAGAGAGAAACAAATTTGAATATCTTAGCCAAGACTGAAATTACATGGACATTCTAGCATTATGGCCTTTGATTATGCCATTTAGCAAAAAAAGAATTTGTAGTTTAGAACTGCTATATAGATCTGGAAAAGAATCTCTGAATTTAGAAATATAAAGACTAATTATATTCATTTTCCTGGTTCATGGAGGTTCCTTGCAGTATATTTTATGACCAAAAGGCCCTGTGGCTGAAACACTGACATTTATGGATGCAGTTTTATGTAATAAACAGAAGCTCAACTATCTTAAATGGGTTTTCTTAAGTGCTATATCCAAAGTGAACTCTAATTTAGGCTGATTTCTCTTAGAATGATAAATGGAGAAATGTCAAGTCTCTTGCTTTAAAATACTTGATATGACATTTTTCCTTTTGGAATATAGCTCTCAGTCCATCCCTCCCTTCCTCCTTCACTCTCTCCATAAACATGTAGGTGATAGGAAAACATAGGTGATTAAAATCTGGTGCCTACTCTCAGAATCCAGCATATGTACATCCAGATATGCATGCAATCAATCATAATATAATGTAAAATAACAATTTATAATGTGAATAAACTATAATGTGAATGTAATATACAAAATACTCTAGGATTATAGGAAAAGAGGGATCAGCTTTGTCTGGAAGAGATCAGAAGGTAATAGATGAGATATGCTATAGACTTTTAATCATGAAATAGAGTGTACACAATGGTTTGATATATTCCTTAAAAGAAACCTATCTATAAAAGAAATCTATAAAAGAAACCTATCTATAAAAGAAATCTATCCATAGGATGTAGATAATTTAGTTATGGGTCAAACTTCTTGAAACTTACTTAATTCTAGTAAAAGCCCCCTTTGACATGAAAAGACTTTATCTGACATGAAGTTGTATAGGATTTCAATAAATTATTCTGTCCTAATGAGCATCAATTTATTTTTTTAAAACAAAATAAATTAGGAGCATTTCAACTGCAATTTCAGGAAAAGGAAAAGGAACTAATGATGGAAGAATCACAAAGCAAAACTTTTCCTGTCACTGCTCAGAGAGGCAACTGTAATAGTTTCCAGTTCAGCTTAACTGTGATTGATTTCGTGGCAATTTAAATGTACAAACAATACATTTATTCACACCAGTTAATTTGATTGCAGCTTTAGAACTAACAAAGGGCAGTTGGAACACTTTCAGACCTGAGTTCTGTTTCAATTTCTTTGCTTTTATGGTCACATTAATCATTAAATTAGAATAGGAAAAAAATGTTGTTATAAGATACAGTTCGACTATATTAATTGTACTTTCAAGATAAAGGATTCTGATGTTCATATTTAATTTTGATTAATTTCCATAATAGAACATTGCAGCTAAAAGAAACATTAACTCCAGCTTAACTATATTTTCAATTTATTATCAACCAAATATACTGAAAATTAAACACAGTTCCATTCAGAGAAAACAAATGTTATATGAAGTCTTATTTTAATTGAGAACTAGAATGAGTGTGAAATGACATGCATTAGCCCAATTAAAATATGCATTTTTTAAATCCCAATCTTGGGTTCTCTTGAAAAACTCTGGTGTCAGAAAGAATAGACATAAGTTAGCATCCTTAAACATAACATTTTAGCATTCAAAATGGCTATCAACTCTCAGAAAAGAAATGGATTATAAAAAGGTGGGATAGGAGAGAGGGGGGATGCTTTGTTGGAAAGACATCATTGCATACAATTTAGAGTTGGGAAAGTGTATAAAATATGATCTAGTAGACAGACATCCTCAATTAAAAAAGTCAAGCTGGTAATCTGTCTCCTCCTCTCCCAGCTACCATATTCCATGCCTATAATAAAGGGACGATTCAGATCACTGAATAGAGACCAGCCTCTAAAGGCATTTCCTTTCTTAATCATGTCACAGATAACATTTACAAATCTTCTATATGCAAGAAAATCAGATAAATTAAAAATAGTCATTTTAGCTAAGGCCTTATGACGCAGTAAGAGAAGACAGATCTCATTAAGCATGGAATCGTGTTGATGAAAAGGAGGGAAGAGATCTGAGACATATTTCTAAAGCTGTGTTGTGCTTAGCCACTTGGTCGTGTCTGACTCTGTGACCCTGTGGACTATAGCCCACCAGGCTCCTCTGTCCTTGGGGATTTTCCAGGCAAGAATACTGGAGTGGGTTGCTGTGCCCTATTCCAGGGGATCTTCTTGACCCAGGAATCAAACCAGGGTCTCCTGCATTGCAGATAGATTCTTTACCAGCTGAGCTACCAGGGAAGCCCTATTTCTAAAGGGGGGTGGGTAAATCTCAAATAGAAACTTGAGAAATGCTATTTGTCCCCCTATATTAGGTTTCTTCAAGCTGGAGGTCTTCTGTTTCAACATTCTCCATAAATGTTTCATTCTCTTCTTCTCTTTGTTCCCAAATCATCATAATTTCTTCAAATGAGAAGACTAAAATAAACAAACTTTTTCTCTTCATTCTCTAATCTATTTATTCTCTACTTTCATTCATAGCTTTGATATCCTTTCTTCTTTCTCCTTTTTGAATTATTTAATAGCTTTTTTCTACGCAAATGTTCTATAAGGAATAGAACATTTATACAAAAAAAGAAAAAGAAAAAATAAGAGGGAAAACCCATTGAGCAAACCTACCAAGAATATATTTTATAGACAGACAGCTTAGACTCAACCCACACTCTTTCCTGAGCCAACGTGACCTCTATATTTTTCTCTTCTTATATTTTCATTCAGTTAAAAAATATTTCCCTTTATAAATGTCCACATTTTGTTTTTCCTTCAGCAGATATAACTTTTGGAAAAAAGAAGCATATCACATGTAGACTTGTTTATAGTAAAAAACACACAGTGAACATTCAATGCATAAATATTAAAACAAAGATACTAAGGAAAAGACTTAGGCACTAGAGAACAAATGCTACAGGGTATAAGAACTATTAATTAAAAGGAAAACAATTTTATTGTAAAATAACTCAGTTATAGTTTATCATAAATTATTTTAAATGTATTGTAATTTGGTGATCTTGAAGTTTTAAAACTATATAACCTAAGTATTACATCTATCACATCTATGGCAGGGATGTCATTAAGCATAAAAAGAAGCACTATTGTGTTTTGCTAGTGAAGACGATCACTAAATTAGCAAAAGCTGTAATGCTTCATCTTCCAAGTCTAAGATGCTAAATAAGACAACAGACAAAACAGGGGCTGCCCACAAAAGTTTTTTTTTTTCCCCATTTATTTTTATTAGTTGGAGGCTAATTACTTTACAATATTGTAGTGGTTTTTGCCATACATTGACATGAATCAGCCATGGATTTACATGTGTTCCCCATCCTGATCCCCCCTCCCACCTCCCTCCCCATCCCATCCCTCTGGGTCATCCCAGTGCACCAGCCCTCAGCATTTGTCTCATGCATCCAGCCTGGACTGGTGATCTGTTTCACACTTGGTAATATACATGTTTTGATGCTGGTCTCTCAGATCATCCCACCCTTGCGTTCTCCCATAGAGTCCAAAAGTCTGTTCTATACATCTGTGTCTCTTTTTCTGTCTTGCATATAGGGTTATCATTACCGTCTTTCTAAATTCCATATATATGCGTTAGTATACTGTATTGGTGTTTATCTTTCTGGCTTACTTCACTCTGTATAGTGGCCTCCAGTTTCATCCATCTCATTACAACTGATTCAAATGGAATTCTTTTTTAACGGCTGAGTAATATTCCATGGTGTATATGTAACACAGCTTTCTTATCCATTCATCTGCTGATGGGCATCTAGGTTGCTTCCATGTCCTGGCTATTATAAACAGTGCTGCGATGAACATTGGGGTGCATGTGTCTCGTTCAGATCTGGTTTCCTCAGGGTGTATGCCCAGGAGTGCGATTGCTGGGTCATATGGCAGTTCTATTTCCAGTTTTTTAAGGAATCTCCACACTGTTCTCCATAGCGGCTGTACTAGTTTGCATTCCCACAGACAGTGTAAGAGAGTTCCCTTTTCTCCACACCCTCTCCAGCATTTATTGCTTGTAGACTTTTGGATAGTAGCCATTCTGACTGGTGTGTAATGGTACCTCATTGTGGTTTTTGATTTGCATTTCTCTGATAATGAGTGATGTTGAGCATCTTTTCATGTGTTTTTTAGCCATCTGTACGTCTTCTTTGGAGAAATATCTGTTTAGATCTTTGGCCCATTTTTTGACTGGGTCATTTATTTTTCTGGCATTGAGCTGCAGGTGTTGCTTGTATATTTTTGAGATTAATCCTTTGTCTGTTTCCTCGTTTGCTATTATTTTCTCCCATTCTGAAGGCTGTCTTTTCACCTTGCTTATAGTTTCCTTTGTTGCGCAAAAGTTTTTAAGTTTAATTATGTCCCATTTGTTTATTTTTGTTTTTATTTCCAATATGTTGGGACGTGTGTCATAGAGGATCTTGCTGTGATTTATGTTGGAGAGTGTTTTGTGTTTTGCCTATGTTCTCCTCTAGGAGTTTTATAGTTTCTGGTCTTACATTTAGATCTTTAATCCATTTTGAGTTTATTTTTGTGTATGGTGTTAGGAAGTGTTGTAGTTTCATTCTTTTACCCACAAAAGTTATGATGAGGCCAATCATGAAGTTTGATGCCCAACTGTCATTCCATCTCACTTCAAGATTTCTGCAGAAGACTAATGAACATAGAATGAGAATGTAACAGAAGACAATGTAAACTGGTTGCTGGAATGTAGGCTTATATATCTATCCCTTGATCTTTATTTTTAATTTATAGGGCTATAATGAGAATATATTCTCTATTTTTGTGCATGAAGCTCTCTTCTTGAAGAATGGAGCATCAGACTAGGGAGGAAAACCATAAAATAAAAGACCAGTAGTACTGCAGTTATTATGTGCAATAGGATCAATAAAGTGAAAATGAAATCACTCAGTCATGTCCGATTCTCTGTGACCCCAGGGACTGTAGCCTACCAGGCTCCTCAGTCCATGGGATTTTCCAGGCAAGAATACTGGAGTGGGTTGCCATTTCCTTCTCCAGGAGATCTTCCCGACCCAGGGACTGAACTCAGGTCTCCCGCATTGTAGGCAGATGCTTTACCATCTGAGCCACCAGGGAAGTCCATAGAGCATCCATATAGGGTCAAAAGAGTGTCATAAAATTGATATAAAAGATAATGGAACAAATCTTGAAAAAGTACTGGATAAATCAATAGAAATAGTGGACTTGGGAGCAAGTGAGATTTTAGAGGAGTAAATATGTAGTGACTGACAGGCTGGTTAACATTCTTGTCATTTATTTTATTCTTAGGTATACTGTCTACATCTGTCAGCAGTGATGCGCAGTAAAGAGCAGTTATACCAAGGTTTGCAACCTGGAGTTTTATCAATGCTTACTTCCACTTTCTGTTCTTAAAATAATCAATAGTCTGCTTTATAGTATCTCAGAAACATCTGAATGAATTATCCAGAGCAATAACATGCAATTGCAAGGACTTCAAACTTTTTTTTTTAACTTGATAAAGTCAGGAGTTAAATTCATTCTTCAAGTAATAGTGATGATTATCCCCCCACTACCATCTTGATCTCTTGAGGAACTTTTGGGAGCCTAGAAATATGAAGTATTAATGGAGATTATTTTCTGCTGAGATTGTTGTAACCTTGTCATTCTGATCATTGAGTTTGGATCTAAACACATATCAAAACACCTGGATAGTTACTGGATTAGTCAACACCATGGCAGGAAACAGGCATGATTGTTTGATGGGAGAGATGAATAAGGAAAAAAAAAATATTTATAAAGGTGGACAAGGTGTGAGAAACAAACAGGATATTGCAACACTTCCAGAATAGCAAAAGCAGGAAGTCCTTACTATCACAAGGCTTTACCCAAAGGAAATGGTCATTGAGACATTGAAAGTATAGGTGCGGTATGAACAGGGTCACCTGTCAGGAGCTGCAGCCTTTAGTAAAGAGACAAGTCCATCCTGTGAACACCGGGCCAAAAGTGAACTGGGGATTCAATATCCCAACCTCATCCATCTCCCTGCTGTTCATATCTTGACAGTGTCTTCATGATCTAAACTCAGAAAGCCAAACAACAAGCAAACCACACATGCCAGTCTTCTAGGACCTATAGAAAGGTGCTTGCATACTCAGTTGCTCAGTCATGTCTGACTCTGTGACCCCATGGACTGTAGCCCACCAGGCTTCTTAGTCCATGGGATTTTCCAGGCAACAGTACTGGAGTGGGTTGCCATTTCTTTCTCCAGAAGAATATTCCTGACCCAGGGATCAAATCTATGTCTCCTACTTGGCAGGCAGATTCTTTACCACTGAGCCACCTGGGAAGCCCTTAATGATAAAGAGGGGTTCTGGAGGACAAACATAGCATATTTGGCACAGAAGATCCTTTCATAATTTGTTAAAGCAGCAGGGTAAACTCTGGCAGGCAAATTCATTTTTAACAGTTTAAATTTTCACTGCTATCACTGTAGAGCTATTTTCCCTTCTCTCAAATATATTTAATGTAATGAAAAATGTATTTTTTTCCATACAAGAATTACAAGAATTGATTCAGAAATATTATGAAGTTGGAAATATTGACTTTGGTTCCATTAATCTTGTTTTCTCCTTTCCTTGTTCACCAAAGCGTAGGTCTTTCGTGATAGTCCCCTCCCCTATCATATTGGCCTCTAGAGCTATTGAAAACTGGTATCACTTAGCTAGTCTTTTTCTCTCCCAAACCAGCTATCAGCAAATAGTGTTAATGATATAAGCTTGCAAATCTTCACTAATGCCTTTGAAGCTTATCAAAGCACAACACCTTTGCCTGACATTTCAAAAACCCAGGTATGGAAGATAGTTTTGATGTATGGGAAAAAAGAAGACTATCATACAAATGCCCTGTGAGCCATGCCCAGTAATCGAGATTCCTTGGGGTAGTAATTGTGCTGTTGGTCAAACATTTGTGGTTCTCCTAGACATGTAGTATCATTGCACTTTCTTGTCCATTGTGGTTTGGTATGGTCATGCAATTTGCTTTGTCCAATAACAAGTATTGATTATGGGAGGAAACTTTAAAATCCAATGCCTGATTCATATTGTTAGCTCCTTCTCCCTATCACAGTACTAAGCAATGTCAGATAGTGACTCCTCTGACAGCTAGGATCCTGAACTGAGTATAACTTGATGGAAATGTGCCATCAGTAAGCAATATATCTCAGCTGTTTGCAAAACTCTGAAATTTGGTGTTATATGCGGCCATGGCATAACATAGCCCATACAAATTGACACAATCCTCAGGGAATTAATTTACACCACTAATATAATCTTTGTATACAATGATACTCTGATTTCCTCCAAACTCTGATTTTTAGTATTTTGTTTTTAAAGTCCAAAAATACACTCAGGAGCATGTACATTCTGTGAATAGATTTATCTGATATATATGTCTGATATATCAGGGAAGGCTCAAGAAATTTCTGAAATATTAAATGCTCATACTTAAATGATTATCTTATATTTCACGAGTCAAGGATACAAAAATTGTGTGAATATGGTAATTATACAAAGTAACAGGAATGCTATCAATAGAACACACAAGGACATTTCTTAAACATGTGCTTTTAGAAAAATGTCTTATAGCTCCTCAGAAGAATTTGGAAATATTCCCACTCTGAAAAATAAATCCCTAAATTATGAGGCTGGAAAGTTACTTCTGATATTCCCATATTATTGGTTTCATGAGTTCTTTATTTATTTATTTTGTTTCTTAAACCTTCTAGAGGTTTTTTTTTTTCTAAGTTGAAATTATGTCTTTCAGAAATACTACAGGAAGGAAACAAGAAAACAAACAAACAAAAACTCCTGAAAGTAAAAGTAATTTAACTTTGGATATAATAACTAAACGGACATAAACATCTCAAAGAATGCTTTTCTGTTTCAACCATGACTATTCAATGGAGTGGAGAAAAACACAGGAATCACATTAAAGTAAAATTAATCAGCTGAAACATACTACATATGCCTCAGTGATTAACAAGAATATTTTATTTGTATCAGTTATGCAAATTGAGAACAAGGTATTTTAAGGTTTTCCCAGTTCACATATTAATTCAGAATATATGAAATAATTTGAATGCAAATGACCTAGAGGCATATCTCAAAAAGTCAATATACAAGCACAGAATTATAAACTCATTGGCCTTTTTGTGCTATATTAGTCCATCCTCATCAGAAAGTTTACCATTAAAACAATTTTCAGTTAAATAAAGAAGCCTTTTGCTTTTGAAGGGAAATGTGAAATCTTTGCTAATGACTGATGGAGTTTACCTTAATGTTCTCAAATCTCACGAGTGTCAAATTTACCTTGGGCACTTATTGAAAATTCAGACCCCTCTGTGACTCCAAAGAGCTTGATTTGGTGGTCAGAGGTCAAATTGATCAGGTTATTTCTGATGCAAGCCTAGTCATTGACCATTGAGAAACACAGCCAAGACAGAGCCCTTACAAGGGTATTGGACATTGATTTTGTCCATATGCATCACACATTTTTAGTTAACATGCTTTCTATAAAATTCTCTTCTCTAACAAGACAGGAGAAAGGATAATATGTTCTTTATTATCCTATTGATTTATTTTCCTTGATGAAGAGTAAATTATTCATTTTTTATTAAATGAGTAAACCATTTACTATTCAAGTCACATATTATTTGACATTTCTCACAAGCAAATAACTCCTCAGAAATTCTGTGATCGTGAAAATTAGACTGATAACTTGCTGTATTTAAGACGGTGTTAATTGTATCTGACTTCATTGAACTCAGACACCCCCTAATTTCATCCATTGTTTCCTATTGAGAATAATCTTCAAACTTCACATTGATTAGACTATTTTATTACTGTTTTATAAAAACTTTCTCACCACTGGCAATGCCTTTGTAAATGTATCTCTATTTGACTTGTATGAATTCTATAAGCTCTTTTATTTTCCCTGGGAACCTCTGAGACATTTCCTGAACATATAAAAATATTGTTCAGTTGTACACATTACAAAAATAAATGGACCTTACTAATTGTCGTTTGGTCAGCTTACTTTGCATTTCTGTTTGTTTCTTCTTTAAAAACATAAGAAATACATGGTGTAATAATTGAAAAATAGCAAAAAATGAATAAATGAATGACTACCCCCAAATCCTTCCATTAAAACACAACTACTGTTAAATTTTGGCTTTGTATGCTTTTTAATTTTTTATCCTCTGTGCCTATAATTAAAACATTAAAAATCAAGATAAATATAATGAACACTATTATCTGTTATCTATGAAAGTGTGTGAGAGAGTAAATCCTGAGTTCTCATCACAAGGAAAAAACATTTTCTATTTCTTTAATGTTGCATCTACATTAGATGTTGGATGTTCACAAAACTTATTGTGGTAATCATTTCACGATGTATACTCAGATCATTATGCTATGCACCTTGTGCTGTATGTCAATTATATCTCAATAAAACTAGAGGCAAAAAAGAATAAAAACAAACAGATCAATCATCTGTCATGAACCTACTTTTTCCCTATTAACCTGTTTCTTTCTTCAGTGCTTACCACCTATTCCTCTATTTCATCTTCCCTGTTTTGTTGTTTTGCTGCTTCTAGGCTGCTGACCTATAGGACTGTATAAGTTTAAGGTATTCATCTTTGATGATTTGATACATGTATAGACTGCAAACTGTTTACCACAACAAAGTTAGTTAAACATCCTTCATCTCAAGTTAATTACCTTTTCATTTGTTAGTTATGGTGAGAACACTTAAGATCTGTTCTCACAGAACTTTTCAAGTATACAGTATACAACTGCTAGCCCTAATCATTATGCTACAGTCTACATTAGATCCCTGGGACTTATTCTTATAATTGTACATTTGTATCCACTGACCAATATGTCCCAATTTATCCCACCACCTCCAGCCCCTGGAAACCTATCCTCTGTTTCTATGAGTCTGATGTTTTTAGATTCCACATATAAGTGAGATCATACAAGGTTTGTCTTTCTCTCTTTGACTCATTTCACTTATCATGATGCCTTCAAGGTCCACCTACATTGTACAAATGGAAGGATTTCTTTCTTTTATATGACTGAATAATATTTCTTCACACACCATACACAGAACACACACACCCACGTATATCACAATTGCATCATCTATTTATCTGTTGATGGACACATAGGTTGCTTTCATGTCTTGGCAACTGTGAATAATGCTACAGTGAACACAAAAGTATAGACATCTCTTAGAGGTAGTGATTTCATTTCTTTTGGATATATGCCAGAAGTGGGATTGCTAGATTATACAGTAGTTTTAAGTTTTTGAGGGACCTCCATCCACACTATTTGTCACAGTGGTTACACCAGTTTACTTCCTACCAACCATGCACAAGGACCCTCTTTCTCCATATCCTTGCCAGCTCCCTTTTTTAGAACCAAAGAAGCAAATGCTTCAGTTAGATGCATTTACATTCTTTCCTTTCTTTAAACATACACTCTTCTTACAAAGACAACCAAGAGATTTTGTTCAGGGAGCCAGGGTCCTCTGCTGAGAGTAATGAGGCTCATCTATACTTCTTTAGAATCTTGATCACTGTCACTCTTATGCACCTTCTTGTGTCAGTGATATATTCACATTGCAATTCATTGTCTTTCATTAGTTGAGATCAAAATCCCATGGTTTTAAAGGTATGAATCTTGTGGTAGGGAATTTGCTTCCTTTGGTGGAGTTTCATTACATGGTATATATTCTCAATATACCTGATATTAAAATAATGAACCTGAACAACGGAGTTTTTAACAAAAGAGGATTTCTACAGGAGTGATCCCAACACGCATGTTCTGATCAGCTTCAAAGTCAGGACTACCTCGGTTATAATTTTAGATGGATCATGGCATATACACATGTAGAAAAGGAAAGAATACTATGTTAATGAGTCAAATAGACAATGGATGTACATATGAAAGAGAAGGGACAGAATGGCAAAGTGTGAACAAGGTTTGCTGTTATACCGGATGTCCTATTTCTTCTACTAAGCAGTTATCACTGCTTATTAAAGGATCTAACTGGGTAAGTGCATTAAAGTAATAATAATAGTAACAGCTAACATTTCTCCAGTGCTAACCATTTACCATGCATTGTACTGAACTCTTTATGTGTCATGTCACTAAGCCTCCAAACACCCCGTGATTAACTCATTGAAGTTAAGTAACTTAGCCACGATTACAAAAGTAGTAAGTTATGTCCCTGGAGGTGAGGGTCCAGAGCCTGTGCTCTTAACCACCCCATGGTGATAATGTTATTAATAATAATATGTGCTCTGAAAATGCTGCTTCTTAGCCTTTACTCTCAGAAACTATCATTAGTTCTTGATTCACTCAATTCTAAGTCCCTTGTCTATAGGGATGATAAAGTTTCTGTTCTGCAAAACAACTCACTATTTCTTAACTGGTATTTACCACTTTCTGCCCAGTGTCCCCCAAGGACGGAAATTCATGGCCCATGCACCTTATCCTGACCAGTCTGAGGATTGCAGTTAAAGCCACAGATCAAGCTATCCTCCACAGACCCAGCATAACATGGTATAACTTGGATTTGCCTCTTTTGGAAAAGGAAATAACTGGAGAAATAACTAGGTACGCTGTAGTAGGCTTGTAAAGGAGACAAAACCATGTCACCAAATGGTGCTCTAGAAACATTTAAGATAATTAAATATTTTATTATTCACTCATTTCATCTTAGTAAAATGTATAGTGTTAAGTGCAGTTATATCTAAAAAAATATAATACATCACATAGTATCCAGAGCTGTCAAAGAAACATGAAATTCACTTTTGGAAGGCAAATCTCAAACAAAAATTTAAGGATGGGAAGGAAAAAAAAATCCACCAGACTAATCAAAAGTTACCTCCTGGTGGCAACATTTTTTAAGATGAAATCCTATGGTTATAATTAGTTCCTTGATTATCTTTTAACCCAAAAGGGAAAAGACCATGATTAAGGATTATGATTTATTACTTCATATTTCTAAAGGTATTTACACTAAAAAAAGGAGAGATTCTACCTGATCTCAGATATGCCTAATTCTCCTGATCTGCACAAGTACTTGAGAAGAGACATTGAAATTTTAGTATTATTCAATCAGACAGAGTAATATATAAAATAGTATGAAAAATACATGATTTGGGGGGAAAGTCTTTCTTTCATGTAAGGATCCTAGGGAATGCATACTTTTCATTTTATCTTGAGTAAACTCATTATGATTATTATTGCTGGCACCAGGCTACAGAATGAAACACAAGTGAAAGAGCCAGAACAGTAAATTTTGAACCACAGAAACTGAAGCTGCTCCACAGTCCATTTTGCATTGTACATGTCTCTCCGGTATGTTATCACACATGTGCAAGTATTTATATTGTGGAATATATACTGCAGAATTTCAAATACTGAAATGTTTGACCATTTTAAGCTGTGTTACAGAGGATCATAATGTTGAAAACCCACATTTTGAACAAGGTACAAATCCCTAACACTCATTAGCTGTTTGTCCTCAGGCAACTATTTAATTAACATCCATCCACCCAGTTGAACAAGCCTTGACGTTTTTCTTTTTTCTCATCGTCTCACTCAATCCATTACTAAGTCTTGCCAATTCTATTTCCTAAACTTCTCGACCCCATTCACTTCTCTGTCCTTTGTGTCATTACCTGCTCCAAGGCACTTCGATCTTTCTCCTTCACTCCTACAGAAGCCTCCTAATGGAAACCTATCCATCCTCTTGTGTTGTTTTCTAGTATAGTACCTAAAGAGCAACCGAAGTGACCTTTTTACAGTACAAATCTGATTCTAGTTCACTAGTTAAAACAAACAAAATACAAATAAGCAAATAACACTTCTGTTTTCCCATTTTCTTTAGGTTAAAATCTAAAATTAATAGGTGGTCTGCAAGAAGGCCAAGCACAAGCCAGAGTCTCCTTTCTATACTCCTTTTTCCTTGTACTGCAATCACATGAGCCATCTTTGATTTTTCTAAAATGTGTCAGAATCCTTTCCTAGCTCAGGACCTTTGTAGACATTATGTTTCTCTTTCTGATTCTGTCCTCACCAACCCCACCCCACTGCCAACCTCTCCTTGGTTGTCAAATTCTTCTTTAGGACTCCCAAAACTTCCATTTTAGATCAGGTTTACTCTATAATCTCATACTGTTCTGGATTTCTCTGTAGCACTTGTCACAGTTGCGACCAACTGATTTGTTCTTTAATTGGCTGCACAGGATTTCTCCAGTGAATTAATGGAAATACCATACCTCATCAAAACACAGATTCAATGGGCCATACAAATCAGCTCTGCAAGAGACATAACAGGCAGTTGGTCAATCATTGTTGAATACATGAGTGGAACTCTGACCCTCAGATTCCCTCTGTCCAATGGGATAAGAAGTACTATCATGGGATAATACTGGGATATAATGTGATAATAAGTTTATTTCATAAGATTTTAGATTTTAACAAAGATTGATGAGATATCATCCCTAATGCAGAAATCATAGTGCCTTTCACATAGTAAACACTATCATGTTTGCTTTTTAACTTGATAGGTTTAAAAAAAATACTGGAGGATAATTGCTTTACAATATTATGCTGGTTTCTGCCATGTATTAACACGAATCAGCTGCGGGTATACACACGTCCCCTCCCTCCTGAACCCCCTCCCAACTCCCCCTCTAGGTTGTCACAGAGCACTGGGTTGAGCTCCCGTGTCACACAGCACATTCCGACTGGCTGTCTATTTTACACATGGTGATGTACATGTTTCCATGCTGCTCGCAATTCATTGCACCCTCTCCTTCCCCTGTCTCTGTCCACAAGTCTCTGTCCACTTTTCTCTGTCCACAAGTCTGTTCTCTTATGTCTGTGTATCCATTGCTGCCTGCAAATAGGTTCATCAGTCTCATCTTATATCTGTCTGTTCCTGTGATAATACAACTTACATTACTTCTTTATTTTTACTTTTTTTGGTAATAATACTTAAAATTACAGACAAAAAAGACCAAATGAATTACTTTAAATACTCAGAAGCATATATTAGCAATGGAAGATTAGAAAGAGAAATTAAGGAAATAATCCCATGTATCATCACAAGAAGAATAAAATACTTGGGGGTAAACCTATCTAAGGAGGCAAAAGACCTTTACTCATAAAACTATAAGGTATGGATGAAATAAATCAGAGATGACACAAACAGGTGGACAGATATACCATGTTCTTGCATCAGAAGAATCAATATTGTGAAAATGACTATACCACCCAAAGCAATCTATAGATTCAAGACAATCCCTGTCAAATTACCAATGGCATTTTTCACAGAACTAGAATAGAATATTTTTACAATTTGTACGGAAACACAGAAGATTCCAAATAATTAAAGCAATCTTGAGAAAGAAAAAATGTAGCTGGAGGAATCAGGCTCCCTGACTTCAGACAATACTGCAAAGCTACAGTCATCAAAACAATATGGTACTGGCACAAAAACAGAAATAACAGGTCAAGGGAACAAGATAAAAATATACAGAGATAAATCCACACAGCTATTGTTACCTAATCTATGATAAAGAAGGCAAGAATATACAATGGGGAAAAGACAGTCTCTTCAGTAAATGGTTCTAGGAAAACTACACAGTTACATGTAAAAGAATGAAATTAGAATACTCCCTAATATCACATATAAAAATAAACTCAAAATGGATTAAAGTACTAAATGTAAGTCCAGATACTATAAAACTCTTAGTGGAAAACACAGCAGAACACTTTTTGACATAAATTACTACAAGATCTTTTTGGATCCACTCCCTAGAGTCATGAGAGAAAAAAAAAATAAGCAAATGGAATCTAACTAAACTTAATAGCATTTGCATAGCAAAGGAAACCATAAACAAGACAAAAAGACAACTTTCAGAATGGGAGAAAGTATTTGCAAACAGAATACCAACAAAGGATTAATCTCCAAAATACACAAAGAGCTCATGTAGCTCAATATAAAAAAAAATACCCAAACAACCCAATCAAAATATAGGCAGAAGATCTAAATAGATATTTCCCCAAAGAAGACATACAGTTGGCCAAAAAACACAGAAAGATGCTCAACACTATACAAATTCAAATACAATGATGTGTATGTTTGTGTGTGTGTGTGTGTGTGTGTGTATCAGTGATTTACTTTGCTGTACACTTTAAACTAACACAACATTTTAAATTAAATATACCCCAAGAAAAATTTTAAACAACTATTTAGAGGAAAGTCACTTATTTGGTATAAACCTAGCATATTAGATGAAAATTATCAGTTTTTACTATTTTTGAAAGGAGTAACAGGGCCTTCTATATTGTCTTTAAGTTACTTGACTGGTCTAGTAAATCCTTTTTATTGTGATGTCACTTTGAGAAAAATAAAAATAATACACGTTGATTACAGTAAAACAGTGAAGTGTCTCTCATGATATTTTTGTGGATAAGATAGAGGATTATGGTCATATTGGAGGATTCATAACATGCTGATTTCAACCGATGCCAATCAGAAGAGAGTTCTCTATTACATTTCCTTTTCTATTCATTTTTATTAATGCATTCCTTAAAGACAGAGAAACTAAGCTTCTCCTGTGAGATTATTACTTGGAGCTAAGGATGAGAGAGTGGGGGAAGTGAGGGAGATAGTTAATCTGTTTACTGGCAGAATTGATTAAGATCCAACAATAACTTGAAAGGATAGAATAAAAGGACAATTAAAAACAGCATTAAAATGCTGCATGGGTTTGAAAACTGCACAAATACAAAATAGGGAGGACTTTCCTGTTTTATAAGCTGGTGTCAGGATAAAACCTACAGGTTTTAATGATTAATGATGTGGTGGTTGGTGGTTTAGTGGCTAAGTCGTGTCCGACTCTTGCAATCCCATGGACTGTAGCATGCCAGGGTCCACTTCCATGGGATTCTTCAGGTAAGAATACTGGGGTGGGTTGCCATTTCTTCCTCTAGGGTATTTTTCCAACCCAGGGAGCAAACGCAGGCCTCCTGCATTGCAGGCAGATTTTTTACTGACTGAGCTCCAAGGGAAGCCCAGCTGCTAACACAAGGAAAGTGAATTTTTCTGATAGGCATTTCGTTAAAAATTAAAACAAAGAAAGGAAGGACTGCCAAACCTGACTCTTTTTCACCCTTCCAAATTCATCCTTTTTTCAAAAGCCCCAGCTTCACAGTTAAACAATAGCAGCCACACACACACAGACACACACTAAAAACATTTTAAAACTATCACAACAAAATTTTAGATTTATTAATAGACATATAAGCATGTACGGAGTTGGAAAACATTTTGCCTATACAATTTCAAGTCTCACTCCTTTAAAATCTTTTTACTAAAATACTTACTGAAGAAGGAGGACATCCATTAAAACTGTACTGCAAACTAACCATGTATATAAACTTATGCGCTAAGGGGAACTTTAAGAGCGGAAAAACATAGTTCTTGATTCCAAGAAATTTACAGTTTTGAATGGGAGAGGATCCAAATGCAGATAAACATAACATATATGAGAAAAGAGAATGAGAAGACAAGGGGATGCTAAACATGCTGATATTGAAAAGAAAGATTTACTTCCTTCTGATCATGAAGAATAGATTACTTCCAGGTGGAGGTGGCTTTAACTTATGCTCTGAATGACTGGTAGTATCGGACACGAGGGGAATAGTATATCAGATGGAAGGAAGAGTGTGAGAAAAGTATGGCTCCGGTAGTAACTGCAGTGATTATGGGAATAGTGAATAGTCCAGTTCCACTGAAATGCAGGGCAAGTGAAAGGAAGTGGCAAGAGAAGGGAGAAAAGCAACATCACTGGTAGTGAAAATCATTAATGGTATGTCAAAGAAATAGAACTTATCTTTCAGGCAATGGTGATTTTAGATAGATAGATATAAATGTATACATATTTGAAGTGTTAAAGTCTTGCTACATATTTTAGAGCTATAATCTTGAATGGGAGAAGTCTCAATTCTGAGATTGACTATAGAAAAATAAATTAAATTATACAACCAGCTGAAATGTCTATCATTTTCTACCTGTCTTAGAAAGCTGGCTGTGGCTGAACCTCTTCCTTACCCCTCTGGTCACTGGGTTGAAGGAGGAAGGGTGGGACTGTTTTTTGAATCTTTAGACACACAGCGACCACCATTCTCCATCACTTGTGCGTCACACTCGTGCATTACACTGTCACCTGTATACCGCTTTCTATGAAAGCTGTGCCAATTTACATTTCCACTAACAGTGCATTGAAGGTTCCCTTTTCTCCACATCTTCATCAGTACTTATTACCTATTTATTTTTATTTTTTTTTTTTTTTTACTAATAGTCATTCTAACAGGTGTGGGATGATATTTCATTGTGGCTTCAATTTGAGATGATTAGTAATGTCGAGCACTTTTCATGTACCTGTTGGCTATTTGATTGTCTTCTTTCAAGAACATTATCTTTCTGCTATCATAAATTCATATATTATGTGCATAGCCCAGTGAGGGCTGTCAGTTGAAATGCTATTATAAGAAAAAAGCACTTTTATGTTTTCATGAATGTTTAACTGTGTATAACCACTCTGCTAAAAGATATTCTGGATGTTTTCATTTTATACCCTTTTTATGTTATAAAAAATGTAAGGGAATTCCCTGGTGGTCCAGTGGCTAAGACTTCACACTCTCAACGCAGGGGGCCTGAGTTCAATACCTGGTTTGAGACTAATCCCACATGCCACGACTAAAAGTCCATATGCCTCAACTAAAAGGTCCTGCCTGCCACAATGAAGACCCAGCAGAGTCAAATAAATAAATAAAATTTTAAAAAGTTAAGCCATATAAAAATAAATGATTAATACCTATATTTAAATAGTCCAGTCTTCTCACTGATTCTATCACTTAACTGCAGTGAGTAGTATGAATAAGCCCAAGTCTTCTCTTTCATTTTGAATAGAAATGGTCTTATGAAATTGTCATGTGTTGAATAGGGCATCTGGAGCGTAGTTTAGGAGACAAGTATAACTTCAAAGTTTAAAGAGACACAAATTTCAAATGAAAGTGTGAATTTGTATCAAATTGCTTAATAAAAATATGGATGCATACACCTAACCAATAAGGATCAATCATTAGTTCCAGGCCTTTAATGCTCCTCTATGTTTCATAAGTATTCTTCTTTTGAAGGAGGTTGCAGTGATCCATATGGTCATGCTCCTTTGGACACTGCTGTCAAAATTATTTTCCCTCAGTATTTTAAAGTAATAACTCAAGAAAAACAAACTCTTGAGGGTAAAAAAAGAAGAGGAGAAATGATAACAGAATGCTTCTCTGACATCCCAGGCTACAGTCTAACTCATTACGGGAAAACATGTTTAAAAGGTGGGATAGAATGTCTACACAAATAATTTTGCCAAAATTTTATTTGTTTTAATTGAATGAACCAGTGAGTTCAATAAAACCACCAAAGAAATTCCTTCCAATCACTTAATATTCACCAAATAGACAAACTCAAGTTTTTGTTAATATTAAAATCTTCATTTTTGCCACCAACTGTGTTAGTTTTGAGGAGGAAAGGTCCCAGTCTATTTTAAACCTGATGCTCATTAAATACATATGAGAACAGACCTTCATGAGCAATATGGACGGTGTCTCAGAATGGAAGGCAGCTAAATATAAATGTGTGTCTATGTTTTCACCTGGGCAGAATTTTGCTGTTCATTTGTATGAATATTCTGTTGTCACGTCACATACTATAAAGAGACTTCTTTTAGAGTGCAAATTCAGAAACATCTATGCTCTCAAATCCTTCATTGGAAGGACTAATGTTGAAGCTGAAACTCCAATACTTTGGCCACCTGATGCAAAGAGCTGACTCATTTGAAAAGACTCTGATGCTAGGAAAGACTGAGGGCAGGAGAAGGGGTTGGCAGAGGATGAGATGGTTGGATACCATCACCGACTCAATGGGTTTGGGTGGACATGGGTTTGGGTGGACTACGGGAGTTGGTGATGGACAGGGAGGCCTGGAGTGCTGTGGTTCATGGGGTCACAAAGAGTTGGACACAACTGAGCGACTGAACTGAACTGATGCTCTCAAATATAAAAAATATAGGTTTGACTATAGTTTTAAATAATTAGACCCTGTTCTATAGAATTCCAACTGAAAATGTCCAAAATAATAAACAACATTAAGCACTTTTCAAGATTAAATATTTTAGATATTTACAAAAACCTAATTTCAGTGTAAATTACCTTTACATGTCTGTAATTATAAAAATATACTGCAATGGTGAAATTTAACAGATGAAAAACCATAACTTCTAGAAAGGTAGAATACAAGAGAAAAAAATAAATGTTAAATCACCACATAAATTAGAGGGGAAGCTCTGAAAATTTTTTCAGGTAAGTAAAAGGGTCCTATTCACATTTTAGAAATTCATACCAGATTTCTTGTTAACCCTAGAAAATAACATCCAGATGAGTGCTGAACCTTGTATTTAATCTGTATTTTCATTTTATTTACATGTTCCACATAATTACTAATTTATCCAGTGTTTATACAAACTGTTTCAAATACAATCACAACAAATAAGACAGATGAAATGGATGAATAGATGTGACTTTTTGGTCTATCAGTAATGCTTGAAAGTAAAATTTTGAATTGTTGTTTAGTCGCTAAGTCATGTCCAACTCTGCAACACAATGGACTATAGCCCGCCAGGCTCCTTTATCCTTTATTTCCCAGGTAAGAATACTAGAATGGGTTACCATTTCCTTCTCCAGGGGGATCTTCCCGACCCAGAGATGAAACCCATGTCTCCTACTTTGGCAGGTGGGTTCTTTACAACTGAGACACCAGGGAAGCCCCAAATTTTGGATCCAGCCTATTAAATTATGGATTGAATGGCACATTCAGATGCAATTTTAATTCCAAGACAAAGAAATTTCATTTATGTTTCTTTGATTTCAGATTCTTACTTCTACAAAGGATTTTACTTTTAAAAAGCTTAAAATCACTATATAGTTCAGAGGAGAAGCTTGATTTTTTTTTTTTCCAGAAAGTAAAAAGGTCCAATCTATATTTCTAGGAAATCATACCAGATTTCTTGCTAATGCTAGAATAGATTTATTCAAATGTGTGTTGAGTCCTCTATTTTACTGATATTCCTATTCCTCAAGATATTTTTGGAACTCCTCTTGGTAACTAACTTCAGAGCTCAAGGCACATTATTTAAATAACTTCCTAATTCTGTGTTGAGCATCAGTGAGATTAGAGGGTTTTTGTGTATGTGTGCACCATTTTTTTTTAAATCCTTCAGATGGCTTTTCTGACCAATGCAGATATAGAACATTGACCCATGCCTCCAATCTTTACTCCAGCTATCCCGCAGTCTGTCTGTATTCATGGCAGCATGGATAAAATTAAAGGACTGAAAAAAAAAAAAAAAAATTAAAGGACTGAGAAGACTAATATGGACTAAGAGCTTGGAACTAAGCTCTTCATAACACTTGTTGAAATCATTCTTGTGTACACACACACAATACTGAGTGTAGATTTCTGATCATGAAACTTCAAGATAAAGACACTTGAATTGAATGAGATAAAATGAAAGTGTGGGAAGCAATACTGCAAAAGGAGTGAATTCAAAGCAGTGAATTATCATGGCTAATTCCTTTAAATAGGTTTATGCACTTGACAGAAATAATAGAAAATGGATTTTTCCCCCCATAATAAAGGATCAAAAACATTTCTGAAACTACTCTTTTCCCTTTGGGACAATTTTAATACAGATGAAGGAGCTTTAGAAGAATGAGTTAACAAAAAACACTACTTAACCATCTGCTAGAACACAATGTGGAACGTTTTCAATACCTCTCAGCTTCCTTAACTGAATTTCAGAATGCAAGCATTAGTATTAAGAATAAGAACTAAGGATTTCCTGAAATCATTTTGTTTTTATCCTTGCTATCCCTAGTATACGTTCCAACCCCTTCACTCTCTCTATTGCTTTTCCATTTCCTGAAGTTTAAAATTAAGTTTTGGTTTATTTGGCTTGTAGAAAACCATAATGCTTGTCACATGGAGAGAATATGAGTTATAAGAATAGTCATGAGGGGACCTTAGTTTAGGGACAAAAGACATTAACATTTTTCCCAGAATATGAGGGTTGTATGTCTGCTGTTGTATACTGGTCTATCAAAGGAGTTCTTTCTTTGTCCTAACTGATAGACACTATTGGTAAAAGTGGCTACATTTCTAATATAAATCTAATGTATTTTTATTAAAAAATTATTTACAGTCATTTGAACATGATCATGATTTCCTATCTAAATGCTTGTGTGAGGACAAATCTACCCATTCTCTAATGTGCTTACAGGAAAATTATAATCATATAATAAGCAACCCAAACAAGTCTGTTGTTAAATGACAAATAACAAAGACAATCAAAACCAACACATGAGGACAGCATGCAATTAAAGTCAGGAGCCAAAGGGGAAAAGGGGTGTAAATACCAAAGTGGAAAGTAATAGTAATAGCACAATAAAAGTATTTCAAGAAGGAACTATAAGAAGAGTAACATATTTATTATTTCAATCTTTGCTCTCATTACATTCTAGGAGAAAAGGGCATCTTATTTTCCTGATTACAATCCATCAGTGTTATTCTAATGTACAAAGGGGTAGGTACAAATTTCTTACACAAAATATTAGAGCATTCTTGAGACAGCCTTTACCTACCTCTGAAATCCCATCTCCCACCTCCCCCTGCCTTGCACAGTACACTCTTGCAATACTAACCATTTTGTGGTTCCGTACCCACACCATGGAATCCAATAGAATTCGCTATTCTCTCTGCTCATGCTGACCCAGGGTCTGGAAGGCCCCTGTATTCTCAGGTGCCAGACATACACATTAACCCTTAAAGACTCATCTCAACATATTAGTCCTTCTACAGCCCATGTCCCCATGCACTTTCTTCCCTTTCATTTTTATCCTCAGACTCTGTTTCTCAAATGATAATGAACATTTGCTAGTACATTTCATTCATGGGATAATGGCTAGTAATTTTTGAGTGTTTCTTTTACACTGGGTGCTATATTAAGTGCTTCACAAACATCATGCTTTACAATCACATCAACTTTATTAAAGTAAGTACTAATATTACTGACATTTTACAGATGAGCAAATAAAAATATCAATAACTGAAGTCACATGCTGATTTCTGCTAAGACCAAGATTCAATCCACATGTGGTTACAGAAGCTGGCCCTGCTTCTTTGTCTATTTACTTACTTCTAAGCTGAAACTCCAATACTTTGGCCACCTGATGCAAAGAGCTGACTCATTTGGAAAGACTCTGATGCTTGGAAAGACTGAGGGCAGGAGGGGAAGGGGACGACAGAGAATTAGATGGTTGGATGGCATCACCAACTCAATGGGCATGGGTTTGGGTGGACTCTGGGAGTTGGTGATGAACAGGGAGGCCTGGCATGCTGTAGTTCATGGGGTTGCAAAGAGTCAGACACAACTGAGCAACTGAACTGGAACTGGAACCCCTAACTCAAGAGTCACTTCTATAGTAGGCTGCCTCACTTACAGCCCCACCAGACTTTGCTGGGAGTCTTCATCTTCTCTGTATCTACTACCTCAGAGGCATGGTAATATAATTTCCAAATGCATAAAATGAGGGAGGAGAGAAATAAATAAAAAATGTGGAGAACACCAAAGGAGAAATTTGGACTTTCTGAAGTCTCCTTTCACATTAGATGCTTGCTCAATTCTGATTGCTCCCTTTCCAGAGTACTATATGGACAAGTGAGTGTTTCAGAAGTTCTGTGAGAAACTGCCCAGTGATGAACATATTGGAACCAGGGGCATCTTTCTTTCTCTGCCCCAAACTGTCACTTTGGAGACCCATGAAGATTCTTCATTTTGATATGCATGGCACAAACTGACATACAGATATATGTAATATTCATTAATCTAAAGCTTCTAATTCAAGGAATGTCTGTGAAAAATATAAGGAATGATCTGGAATAAGGATTTTGGGGGGCAGGCTTTTCCATTATGAAGGATCAGCAGTCTTTATACACACATTCTATGAATGCTCTTGCATCCATTCCTCATGTGTATTTATTCAAAATAATTTGAACTCTTTCTACTCTAAAAAAGTCTTTTCATCACTTCCTGAGTTTGGGAGCTTCCAGAACTTTGGGAGTAGGAATCATATTCAAAGTCTATGAGGAGACTGGCCTGAAATTGCACGCAGCTTTTTGTGGTTGCTTAGTTCCTAAGTTGTGTCCAGCTCTTCTTCAATCCCATGGACTGTAGTCTGTGAGTCTCCTCCATCCATAGGATTTTCCATGCAAGAAGACTGGAGTGGGTTGCCATTTCTTTCTCCAAGGGATCTTCCTGATCCAGGGATCAAACTTGCATCTCCTGCATTGGCAGGCATATCCTTTACCATCAGAGACACCAGTAGCTACTTAAAATCATAAGTGAACATAAACTATCGCACAGCTAACTCCAGATCCGAAACAGTCAAGGACTCCATTATGGAAAAACAAAACGCTAGAGAGACCAGGAAGAAACCGTGACTTGTTGCAGTGATTAAAAAAGTGCTGATGGTCTGTTTTTCTGGAACTCTCTTGTTTTTTCTATGAGGCAACAGATGGTGGCAATTTGATCTCTGGTTCCTCTGCCTTTTCTAAATCCAGCCTGAACACCTGGAAGTTCTCAGTTCATGTACTGCTGAAGCCTGGCTTGGAGAATTTTTAGCATTACTTTTCTAGCATGTGAGATTAGTGCAATTGTGCAGTAGTTTGAACATTCTTTGGCACTGCCCTTCTCTGGGACTGGAATAAAAACTGACCTTTTCCAGTCCTGTGGCCACTGCTTAGTTTTCCAAATGGCTGGCATATTGAGTGCAGACCTTTAACAGCATCATCTTATAGGATTTGAAATAGCTCAGCTGCAATTCCATCACCTTCTCTAGCTTTGTTCATAGTGATGCTTCCTAAGGTCCACTTGACTTCACATTCCAGGATGTCTGGCTGTACATGAGTGATCACCTATCATGGTTATCTGGGTCATTAAGATCTTTTCTGTATAGTTCTGTGTATTCTTGTCACCTCTTCTTAATATCTTCTGCTTCTGTTAGGTCAATACTGTTTCTGTCCTTTTTTGTGCCCATCTTTGCATGAAATGTTCCCTTGGTATCTAATTTTCTTAAGAGATCTCTAGTCTAGAGAATTCCAGAAATACATTTACTTCTGCTTCACTGACTATGCTAAAGCATTTGATTGTGTGGACAAAATTTGTTGTGAAAAAACTGTGGAAAATTCTTAAAGAGATGGTAATTCCATATCACCTTATTTGCCTTTGGTAAAACCTATATGCAGGTCAAGAAGCAACAGCAGAATTGGACATGGAACAACAAACTGGTTCCAAACAGGGAAAGGACTATGTCAAGGCTGTATATTGTCACCCTGGTGATTTAACTTATATGCAGAGTACATCATGAGAAATGCAGGGCTGAATGAAGTACAAGCTGGAATCAAGATTTTGGGGAGAAATATAAATAACCTCAGATATGCAGATGACATGAAGAACTAAGTGCCTCTTGATGAAGGCGGAACAGGAGAGGCGAAAAAGTTGGCTTAAAACTCAACATTCAACTGTCACTGGACATCTAGGTTGCTTCCATGTTGTAGCTATTGTAAATAGTGTGGCAATGAACAATGGGATAAATGTGTCTTTTTCAATTTTTGTTTCCTCAGGGTATATGCCTAGGAGTGAGATTATTGGGTCATATGGTGGTTTTATTTCTAGTTTTTTAAGAAATCCACCAACAGATGAATGGATAAAGAAGTTGTGGTACATATACCCAATGAAATATTAATCAGCCATAAAAAGGAACATATTTGAGTCAGTTCTGATGAGGTGGATGAACCTAGAACCTGTTATAAAGAGTGAAGTAAGTCAGAAAGAGAAAGATAAATATCATATTCTAATGCATATATACAGATACCAGAAAAATGGTACTGAAGAATATTTACAGGGCAACAATGGAGAAACAGACATAGAAAATAGACTTGTGGACATGGGGAGAGGGGAGGAGAGGGCAAGATGTATGGAGAGAGTAACATGGAAACTTACATTACCATATGTAAAATAGATCACCAACGGGAATTCGCTGTGTGGCTCAGGAAACTCAAACAGGGCTCTGTACCACCCTAGAGGGGCAGGGTGGGGAGGGAGATTGGAGGGAGGTTCAAAAGGGAGGGGACATATGTATACCTATGGCTGATTCATGTTGAGGTTTGACAGAAAACAGCAAAAATCTGTAAAGCAATTATCCTTCAATAAAAAATAAATAAATTAGAAAAACAAAACAACTCAACATTCAAAAACAAAGATCAGAGGAGGCAGTCCGAAGATGGTGGAGGAATAGGATGGGGAGACCACTTTCTCCCCTTCAAATTCATCAAAAGATCATTTGAATGTTGAGCAACTTCCACAAAACAACTTCTGAACACAGGCAGATGACACCAGACACCCAGAGAGGCAGCCCATTCTTTTCAAAAGGGGTAGGAAAAAATATAAAAGAGAAAAACAGAGACAAAAGATTTAGGGATGGAGACCCGTCCTTGGGAGGGAGTCGAGAAGGAGGAGAAGCTTCCACACAGTAGGAAACCCTCTCACAGGTGGGTCTGTGGGGAGCTTTGGAACCTCAGAGGGCAATAGAACAGGGAGGAGGAAAAAAACAAACACAGAATAAGCGCCTAACCGCAACTGTCAGCAGTGAAATAGCCCAGAAGTTCCTGTCCACCACAAGGGAGCGGGGTCTGGGCAGGGAGGTGCGGGCTGTATCATTGGTCCTTAGGCTAAGGAATGGGCCTGAATGCCCCGAAGACAATCTGAGGGAGGTAACTCAGTGAGACAGCACAGAGCAAAGGATTGAGCCAGTACCAAAGGAGAGCTAGCCTGCTGCATACAGGCCCCTCCCCGCCCTGGAGGCAGAGAGGCAGGTGTGCAACACCCAGAGCCAACAGGCAAGGGGCTGCTGCAATCTCCGCCTCAGAGAGGGCCTCGCCCTCCAAACGGTAAGCAGGCTCCCTGTTGCTAACCACGTCTTCCTGGGATCCTGGACGGTTGACATCTGCCAGGAGTGCTGCAGCCTGAGATCAGCTCCCCGGAGGAGACACACGGCACATCTGAGACAGTGCTCTCAGGCCGCACCTGGGAAACCGAGTGGCTGGGACAATGATTAAGTCGCACTTGGTACTCACCAAGCACCCGGTCACCTGAGCTGCTCCGACCTGGGAAGGGCACAAAACGCAGGGCCCATCCTGGTCTGTGCCCGTGCGGAGTCCCCGAGAACCTGGGCGGCTCAGACCTGAAGTGCACAAAACGCAGGGCCCGCTTGGACAGTACCCTTGCAGAGCAGCCTGGAGCCTGAGCAGTGTAGACTGGGAAAGCACACACATCATGAGCGGGGGCAAATCCAGTGTGGTCCATACACTGTGAGCACTCCCCACACACGCCATGAACAGGGGCAAACCCAGTGTGGTCCAGACATGCAAGCACTGCCCACACACGCCAGCGACATTTGTTTGTAGTGCTCCTCCCTCCCACAGCACGAGTGAACAAGTGACCCTAAATACGTGACCACCTTCACCCTCTTGTGTCAGGGTGGAGACTAGACACTGAAGAGACTTGAAAACAGAGGAAGCCAAAATAAACAAAGAGGGAACCGATCTGGAAGTGACAGGTGCAACAGATTAAAACCCTGCGATTAATACTGACTGTGCAATGGAAGAGGACCTACAGGCCTTGAGAACAAGTATAAGCTGGAACAAGGAACTATCCGACACTGAACTGACCCCACACTGCCCGCAACAGCACCAGAGATATTCCTAGATATCTTTTTACTTTTATTACTTTTTAAAAAAAAGTTAAGTTCTTTATTACTCCTTTAATTTTCATTTTCATAACCTACTATTACCTTGCCAAAAAAAAAAAAAACCACTATTTTTAAAGAAAATTTCATATGTACATATTTCTTGTGATTGATTTTGTTTTGCATTTTTAATATTGTAATTTTGAGAATCTAACCCCTATTCTAGATTTTTAATCTTTGTTTTTTGGTATTTGTTATCAATTTTGTACTTTAAGAATCTAATCTTCTGTATCCATTTTCACTTAGGGATTTGATTACTGGCTTGATTGCTCTCTCCCTTTTGACCCTCCCTTTTCTCCCCCAGGTTACCTCTATCTCCTTCCTCTCCCTTCTCTCCTCTACTTAACTCTGTGAATCTCTCTGGGTGTTCTGGGCTGTGGAGAACACTTAGGGAACTGATTACTGGCTAGACTGCTCTCTCCCCTTTTGACTCCCTGCCTTCCCCACTTGGTCCCCTCTATCTCCCTCCTCTCTCTTCTCTTCTCTCCTCTCTGTAACTCTTTGAATCTCACTGCATAATCCTCACTGTGGAGAACTGTTCCAACATTAACCTAGACATTTTATTATCTGTCCTGTATGGATGGAGAAGTCTTGAGGCTTGGAGAAGGAAATGGCAACCAATTCCAGTATTCTTGCCTGGAGAATCCCAGGGACAGGGGAGCCTGGTGGGCTGCTGTCTATGGGGTCGCACAGAGTCAGACACGACTGAAGCGACTTAGCAGCAGCAGCAGTCTTGACACTACTGTAAGAGAAGGACTGAAAGTCAGAGGCAGGAGACTTAACTCCAAAACTTGAGAATATCAGAGAACTCCTGATTCCAGGGAACATTAATAAACAAAAGCTCACCCAAAAGTCTTCATACTTACACTGAAACCAAACTCCATCCAAGAGTCAACAAGTTCCAGAGTAAGACATACCATGCTAATTCTCCAGCAAAACAGGAACACAATGCTGAGCATTAAAAGACAGCGTGCCATATCCCAAAGGGCAGCATGCCCAAAGCCACGATAATCCCATAGTCACCCCAAAACTCACTACTGGACACTTCATTGCACTGCAGAGAGAAGAAATCCAGCTCCACCCACAGAACACAGATGCAAGCTCCCCCAACCAGGAAACCTTGACAAGCCACTAGTCCAACCCTACCCACAGGGAGCAGACTCCACAATTAAGAGGAACCATGAACTTCCAGCCTACAGAAAGGGCACCCCAAAAACAGTAATCTAAGCAAAATGAAAAGGCAGAGAAATATTCAGCAGGTAAAGGAACATGATAAATGCCCACCAAACCAAACCAAAGAGGACAGCATAGGGATTCTAGCTGAAAAAAAATTTCAGAATAATGATAGTAAAGATGATCCAAAATCTTGAAAATAAAATGGAGTTACAGAAAAATGGACTAGAGACAAGGATTGAGAAGATGCAAAAAATGTTTAACAAGGACCTAGAAAAAATAAAGAAGAGTCAATCAATAATGAATACTACAATAACTGAGATAAAAAGCATTCTGGAGGGAACAAATAGTAGAATAATTGAGGCAGAAGAGAGGATAAGTGAGGTGGAAGATAGAATGGAGGAAATAAATGAAGCAGAAAGGAAAAAAGAAAAAAGAAAGAATTAAAAGAAATGAGGACAACCTCAGAGACCTCTGGGACAATGTTAAACACCCCAATATTCTAAGCATAGGTGTCCCAGAAGAAGAAGACAAAAAGAAAGGGCATGAGAAAGTACTTGAGGAGATAAAAGCTGAAAATTTCCCTAAAATGGGGAAGGAAGTAGCCACCCAAGTCTAAGAAACCCAGAGAGTCCCAAACAGGATAAACCCAAGGCAAAACATCCCAGTTCAGTTCAGTTCAGTCACTCATTCGTGTCTGACTCTTTGTGACCCCATGGACTACAGCAAGCCAGGCTTCCCTATCCATCACCAACTCCCGGAGTTTACTCAAGTTCGTGTCCATTGAGTTGGTGATGCCATCCAACCATCTCATCCTCTGTTGCCCCCTTCTCCCTCCCACCTTCAATCTTTCCCAGCATCAGGGTCTTTTCAAATGAGTCAGTTCTTCGCATCAGGTGGCCAAATGATTGGAGTTAAAACTTCAACATCAGTCTTTCCAATGAATATTCAGGAATGATTTCCTTTAGGATTGACTGGTTGGATCTCCTTGCAGTCTTCTGCAATAGTCTTCTCAAGTGTCTTCTCCAACACCACAGTTCAAAAGCATCAATTTTTTGGTGCTCAGCTTTCTTTATAGTCTAACTCTCACATCCATACATGACTAATGGAAAAACCATAGCTTTGATTAGATGGACCTTTGTTGGTAAAGTAATGTCTCTGCTTTTTAATATGTTGTCTAGGCTGGTCATAGATTTTCTTCCAAGGATCAAGTTCATGTTAATTTCATGGCTGCAGTCACCATCTGCAGTGATTTTGGAGCCCCCAAAATAAAGTTCCTCACTGTTTCCACTGTCTCCCTATCTATTTTCCATGAAGTGATGAGACCAGATGCCATGATCTTAGTTTTTTGAAGGTCGAGTTTTCAGCCAACTTTTTCTCTCTCCTTTTTCACTTTCATCAAGAGGCTCTTTAGTTCTTCTTTGCTTTCTGCCATAAGGGTGGTGTCATCTGCATATCTGAGGTTATTGATATTTCTCCTGACAATGTTGATTCCAGCTTGTGCTTCATCCAGCGTGTCTCATGGTGTGCTCTGCATATAAGTTAAATAATGAGGGTGACAATATACAGCCTTGACATACTCCTTTCCTGATTTGCAACCAGTCTGTTGCTCTATGTCCAGTTCTAACTGTTGCTTCATGACCTGCATACGGATTTCTCAAGAGGCAGGTCAGGTGGTGTGGTTGTCCCATCTCTTTAAGAATTTTCCACAGTTTGTTGTGATTCAACAGTCAAAGGCTTTGGAATAGTCAATAAAGCAGAAGTAGATATCTTTCTAGGACTCTCTTGCTTTTACAGTGCTCCAACAGATGTTGGCAATTTGATATCTGGTTCCTCTGCCTCTTCTAAATTCAGTTTGAACATCTGAAACTTCACAGTTCACATACTGTTGAAAAGATTGGCTACATATAGCATATATATAAGCCCCTATATAAACCCCTATATATGCTGTCTACAAGAGACCCACCTCAAACCAAAGGACACATACAGACTGAAAGTGAAGGGCTGGAAAAAGATGTTTCATGCACATGGAGACCAAAAGAAAGCAGGAGTAGCAATCATACCAGATAAAATAGACTTTGAAGACTGTGAAAAGAGACAAAGAAGGACACTACATAATGATCAAAGGATTAATCCAAGAAGAAGATGTAACACTTATAAATATGTGCACCCAACATAGGAGCAGGTAAGGAGAATGCTAAGAAGTATGAAAGGGGAAATTAAAAGTAACACAATAATAGTGGGAGACTTTAATACTCCACTCACACATATGGATAGATCAAGGCAACATAAAATTAGCAAGAAAACACAAGCCTTAAATGATACAAGGGCCAGTTAGACCTAATTGATATCTATATGGCATTTCATCCCAAAACAATGAATTCCACCTTTTTCTCAAGGGCACATAGAACATTCTCCAGGATAGAGCATATCCTGGGCCATAAAGCTAGTCTTGGTAAATTCAAAAAAATTGAAATCATTTCAAGCACCTTTTCTGATCACAATGAGGTAAGATTAGATGCCGAATACAGGATAAAACTACTAAAAATACAAATATATGGAGGCTAAACAACACTTTTCTGAATAATCAACATATCACAGAAGAAATAAAAAAGGAAATCAAAATTTGCATAGAAAAAAATGAAAACAAGACAACCCAAAACCGATGGGATTCAGTAAAAGCAGTGCTAAGAGGAAGGTTCATAGTAAAACAAGCTTACCTCAAGAAACAAGAGAAACAACAAATAAATAACCTAACTTTACACCTAAAGCAACAAGAAAAAGAAGAAATGAAGAACCCCAACATTAGTAGAAGGCAAGAAATCATAAATATCAAAGCAGAAGTAAGTGGAAAAGAAACAAAAGAAACTATAGCAAAAATCAACAAAACTAAAAGCTGGTTCTTTGAGAAGAAAAATATAAAAACCATTAGCCAGACTCATAAAGAAAAAAAGGGAGAAGAATCAAATCAACAAAATTGGAAATAAAAAGGAGGAATCATAACAGACAACACAGAAATACAAAGGATCATAAGAGACTACTATCAGCAACTATATGCCAATAAAATGGACAACTTAGAAGAAATGGACAAATACTTAGAAAAGTATAACCTTCCAAAACTGAACCTGGAAGAAATAGAAACTCTTAGCAGACCAATCACAAGAATATGAATCAAAACTGTAATAAAAAATATTGCAACAACAAAAATCCCAGGACCAGATGGCTTCACGGGTGAATTATACCAAAAATTTAGAAAAGAGCTAACATCTATCCTACTCAAATTCTTCCAGAAAATTGCAGAGGAAGGTAAACTCTCAAACTCATTCTGTGAGGCCACCATCATCACCCTAATACTAAAACCAGACAAAGATGCCACAAAAAAAGAAAACTACAGGTGAATATCACTGATGAACAAGAATGCAAAAATCTTCAACAAAATTCTAGCAAACAGAATCCAAAAACGTATCAAAAAGATCATACATCACAACCATGTGGGCTTTATCCCAGGGATGCAAGGATTCTTCAATATTCACAAATCAATCAATGTGATACACCATATTAACAAATTCAAAGATAAAAACTATATGATTATCTCAATAGATGCAGAGAAAGCCTTTGACAAAATTCAACACCCATTTATGTTTAAAACAAAAACAAAAACTCACCAGAAAGCAGGCATAGAAGCAACATACTTCAACATAATAAAAGCCATTTATGATAAACCCACAGCAAACATTATCCTCAATGGTGAAAAATTGAAGTATTTCCTCTAAAGTCAGGAACAGAGAGAGTGCCCACTCTCACCACTGGTATTCAACACGGTTTTGGAAGTCTTAGCCACAGCAATCAGAGAAGAAAAAGAGATAAAAGAAATCCAGATTGGAAAAGAAGAAGTAAAATTCTCACTGTTTGCAGATGACATGATCCTCTATGTAGAAAATCCTAAACACACCAGCAGAAAATTACTAGAGTTAATCAACAAATATAGTGAAGTTGCAGGATATAAAATTAACACACTGAAATCCCTTATATCCCTATACACTAACAATGAGAAAACAGAAAGAGAAATTAAGGAAACAACACCATTCACCATTGCAACAAAAAGAATAAAACAGTTAGGAATACATTTATCTAAAGAAACAAAAGACCTATATATAGAAAAGTATAAAACACTGATGAAAGAAAGCAAAGATGATACAAATAGAAGAGAAATATACCATGCTCATAGATTGCAAGAATTCATATAGTGAAAATGAGTATAGTATCCAAAGCAATCTATAGATTCAATGCAATCCCTATCAAGCTACAAATGGTATTTTTCTTTGAACTAGAACAAAAAATTTCACAATTTGTATGGAAACACAAAAAACATCAAATAGCCAAAGCAATCTTGAGAAAGAAGAATGGAACTGGAGGAATCAACCTGCCTGACTTCAGACTATACTACAAAGCTACAGTCATCAAGACAGTATGGTACTGGCACAAAGACAGAAATATAGATCAATGGAACAAAATGGAAAGCCCAGAGATAAATCCACACATCTATGGACACTTTATCTTTGACAAAAGAGGCAAGAATATGCAATGGAGAAAAGACAATCTCTTTAACAAGTGGTGCTGGAAAACTGATCAACCGCCTGTAAAAGGATGGAACTAGAACACTTTCTAACACCTTACACAAAAATACACTCAAAGTGGATTAAAGAGCTAAGTGTAAGACCAGAAACTATAAAACTCCTAGAGGAAAACATAGGCAGAACACTCTCTGACATAAATCACAGCAAGATCCTCTATGACCCATGTCACAGAGTAATGGAAATAAAAGCGAAAATAAACAAACGTGACCTAGTTAAACTTAAAAGCTTTTGCACAACAAAGGAGACTATAAGCAAAGTGAAAAGGCAGCCTTCAGAATGGGAGAAAATAATAACAAGTGAAACAACTGACAAAGAATTAATCTCCAAAATAAACAAGCAGCTCATGCAGCTCAATACCAGAAAAATAAATAACCCAATCAAAAAATGGGCCAAAGAACTAAACAGACATTTCTCCAAAGAAAACACACATATGCCTAACAATCTCATGAAAAGATACTCAACATCACACATTATCAGAGAAATGCGAATCAAAATCACAATGAGGTACCATCTCATGCCAGTCAGAATGGCTGCTATCCAAAAGTCTACAAGCCATAAATGCTGGAGAGGGTGTGGAGAAAAGGGAACCCTCTTACACTGTTGGTGGGAACACAAACTAGTACAGCCACTATGGAGAACAGTGTGGAGATTCCTTAAAAAACTGGAAAAAGAACTCCCATACGACCCAGCAGTCCCACTCCTGGGCATACACACCGAGGAAACCAGATCTGAAAGAGAAACGTGTACCCCAATGTTCATTGCGGCACTGTTTATAATAGCCAGGACATGGAAGCAATCTAGATGTCCATCAGCAGACGAATGGATAAGAAAACTGTGGTACATATACACAATGGAATATTACCCAGCCATTAAAAAGAATATGTTTGAATCAGTTCTAATGAGGTGGATGAAGCTGGAGCCTATTATACAGAGTGAAGTAAATCAGAAAGAAAAGCACCAATACAGTATACTAATGCATATATATGGAATTTAGAAAGATTGTAATGATAACCCTATATGTGAAACAGCAAAAGAGACACAGATGTAAGGAACAGACTTTTGGACTCTATGGGAGAAGGTGAGGGTGGGATGATTTGAGAGAATAGCATTGAAACTTATATTACCACATTTGAAATAGATGACCAGCCCAAGTTTGATGCATGAGACAGGGCACTAAAAGGACAACACAGAGGGATGGGATGGGGATTTGGGATGGGAGTGATTCATCACACCCATGACTGATTTATGTCAATGTATGGTAAAAAAAAAAAAAAAAATCACAATATTGTAAAGTAATTAGCTTCCAATTAAAATAAATTTTTTTAAAAAGTGGTGGCATCCGGTCCCATCATGTCATGGCAAATAGATGGGGAAACAATGGAAACAGTGACAGACTTTATATTCTTGGGCTCCAAAATCACTGCAGAGGGTCACTGCAGCCATGAAATTAAAAGACACTTACTCCCTGAAGCAAAGCTATGACAAGCCTAGATGGCATATTAAAAAGCAGAGACGTTACTTTGCCAACAAAGGTCTGTCTAATCAAAGCTATGGTTTTTCCAGTAGTCATGTATGGATGTGAAAGTTTGACCATAAAGAAGGCTAAGCGCTGAAGAATTGATGCTTTTGAGCTGTGGTGTTGGAGAAGACAGTCTCTTGGACTGCAAGGAGATCAAACAAGTCAATCCTAAAGGAAATAAGTCCTGAATATTTGATTGGAAGGACTGATGTTGAAGCTGAAGCTCCAATATTTTGGCCACCTTATGCAAAGAGCCGACTCACTGGAAAAGACCCTGATGCTGGGAAAGACTGAAGGCACGAGGAGAAGGGGATGACAGAGGATGAGATGGTTGGATGGCATCACCAACTTGACAGACGTGAGTTTGAACTAGCTCTGGGAGATAGTGAAAGACAGGGAAGCCTGGTGTGCTGCAGTCCATGGGATCACAAAGCGTCAGATACGACTGAGCAACCAAACAACAACATGGTCTCTGTGTATGATAGTTCTCTTGCACAGAAAACAGAAACTTTTATTTGACCACGTCAAGTTATATATCTCATCACATAGTAAAATGAAGGAAAGCTGTCTTGAAAAGGACTAAAATGATGGTAAAGCACAATGAAGTCCTCAGACATATTAATTAGACTAAATGATACATCACAATCTTAAATCCTCAATATTGTCACCAAGTCACGAAGAAAATTTTTACCTAAATACTAGTTTAAGGAGTATAAAACTGCCTTTCCCACCAGGAACAAAAAGAGCAACACCGTACACAGGTTTCATATTAATTTCCGCCCCTCTCCCCCTTCCCCCCACCTCCGTCTTGAGCCATAACTACTTTCTTTGTCCCTCAATGAAAAAGTTCCTAGGAGGCATGAGTTTTGACTAATTATACAGCTCAGCCCAAGCAATTTCATTGAAAAAAAAAAAAAAAAAGCAATCCAAGCAGGGTACCACAAAGTGAATCTTGAAAATATTTTACAAGATAAATGACAGAGACTGTAATTTTCAATTTCTTTCAATGTGCTTCAGGTTTATAGGATGTAAGGAGGGAACTACTGGGAAAATCAACTTGATGTGAATTTATGATTGGCAAGATTACTTTAAAGAGATGTACAACGAATTGCTCTTTTAGCTTTAGCTCACATAATGTACCAGACATCATATTCTCAAGGGCAAACAAACCACTTTGTCACAAATAATTCTCTGAATTTCTTTTTTTAATGTTTTGTTCTTTTATAATGAAGAATGGAATTTCTGAATCTACATTATAATTGTCTTGAAGGGATAGTCAATATTCTACTACATTATTGTAGCTTCCTGGGCCTAATATAGTGTGAAATACATGTTTAGAACTCAAAAACCACTTGCTGATTAACTGTTTTTTAATTTCATCCTTGTTATTTGTCCTGTGGCAAACTCTTATCTTTCTCATTGTGAGAAATGTCCTGCATTTCAGTTATATTAACTAAATCGCTGTTAATATAGCTGTACTGTTCTTTTCATATCTGAAATATTACCAAGGACTTTAGAAACTTTGTAACTAAAACTCTTACTCCCCTGATACTCTTAGGATCTGAACTTCCCTCTCCAAAATCCATTTTCCTGTATGTAGGTCTTGTTACTTGTTTTCTGATCTGTGCCTCCTGGTACTTGTTCGATGACCACTTCCAGGCTCACCTAACTCTTCATAGACAAACCTTTGCATTCTCCTCCATCCTATTCTTTTTTTTTTTTTTAATGGTAAATTGTTTTATTTATTTAATTGATAGCAAAGTTCAGTATTTTCTCTTTTTTTGCATTTGTACTTTTTCTTCAGTTAATTGCTTGTTTGAGCAAGCTCCAGGAGTTGGTGATGGGCCAGGAAGCCTGGTGTGCTACAGTCCATGGGATCACAAAGAGCTGGACACGACTGAGCGACTGAACCGAACTGATTATCAATTTTATTTTTCCCAGGGCTCTTCACATACCAAGATATCTCTTCCATATTGCAAATGCTTTTCCTGATGGCGGTTTGCCTTTTGATTGTGTTTTTGATGTTTTATTTTAAATTACTTTTTCATTGGAGTATAGTTGACTTAAAATTCTGCATTAGTAGGAGGTGTAAGTAAAATGAATAATTTATACATATACATATATATACTGTTTTTAATATTCTTTTCCCAGAGTAGAAATTCTACTATAGAGTACTGAATAGAGTTCCCTGTGCTGCACAGTAGGATTTCATTAGTCATTTATTTTTACGTGTAGCAATGTGTTTATGTCAGTCCCAAGTTTCCAATCTCTCCCTCTCCCCTTTCCCCTGGCATTACCCCTTGGTAACCACACGTTTGTTTTCTACACCTATTTCTATTTTGTAAAGTTCATTTGTACAATTTTTTTTTTTTTTTTTAGATTCTCCATCCTACTCTTGAACTTTTCCTTGATCGACTACACACTCTTGAAAAGTCTGCCCTGGCCACACACACTAACCATATGGTTTATCTTGAATGTTACGCCCAAACTAGATACTCTAAAAACTGGAGAAAAGCAAAAGCCAAAAGAAGCTATTAAGTGTCTAAAATGGCACATGTCTACTTTGTGCATGTGTGTGTTTAGTCACTAGGTCATGGCTGACTCTTTGCTTCCCCATGTACTATATAGCCTGCCAGGCTCCTCTGTCCATGGGAATTCTCAGGGAAGAATACTGGAGTGGGTTGCCATTTCCTTCTCCAGGGGATCTTCCCAACCCAGGGATCAAAAGCACATCTCCTGCTTTGCAGGCAGATTTTTTTTTTTTTAAACCACTGAGACACCAGGGATGCCTGTGTGCCTAACTTTAGGGGACTCTGGATACAGAGGCAAGCTGACACAATATACAGCCCAAATGTGAATTATGATTCTGCTTTATAGAAATCCAATGCAACAACCTGGATTTTTTTTTTTTAATAAGCATCAGCAAAATAAAATCCTAGCACCACTGGGCACTTGTTCTATTCCAATGCTCCCAACAAGACACTGCAAGATAATTTTGCATTAATTTGCAAAAAAAAATTTTTAAATGATGCTTAAAATATGAAAATGACTTAACTGAACTCCAAAGAGCAAACAAAACAGATTCCAACATGATGTTCTGGCTCCTTCATCTAAAGCTCTGGAAATACACATTTAAAAGGATAGGAAAGAATATTCAACACAAACTGTGTACTACATATTTCACAGATGCATCTCATTTTTTATTGAATCTTCACAATAACTCCATAAGTTAGGTGTCTGTATATCTATCTTACAGTTAATGAATCGCAACATGTGAAGGTCAACAGGGATGGATGGTGGTAATTTTTGCCTCATTGGGTTGTTGAGAAGAATAAATGGAACTGTGAGTGGAATCGATATCAACAAACATTGATTGAGTCTCTCTCAGGTGCCACAAAATTCTGTCTATGTTATCTCATTTACTGGTTCTAAGTGGGCAAAAGGACCTTCAGTGTGACTACCAGTGGGGACCTAGGTCCTATGTAGACTTCTGTTCTTCCAGGTTAGTATTAATGTCTTATTTACAGCTGCACTCTTAGTTGTAGACAATATTCCCGACCCACATAATATATGGTCAGGAAATACTGTATTTATCAAGGGAAACGTCATCATGGATATTCTTGAAAGAGGGTTGCTTGGAAATATTTAAGGACTTAAAATGTCTATACCATTATCATAATACTATTTTATATGCTTTCTAATTTGCAGTGAAGGAAGTATGTTTGCCTATTGTTACTACTGAAGAAAATATCTGAAGCCACACCAGAGAACTTATAAACATGAAGAAATATATCCAGTAGAAACCACCAAGTGACTGACAAAGTTCATTTTTAAAATTTATCACATAAGACATTCATATCTTAAGCATAATAAACTGAACATAAATTAATTTTTCTGAGTATAAGGAATTTACTTCAATGTCAACAATAATTTCATCTTTTGTAAATTCTTTAATCTGTGCATTTGAGTGTGCCTCTTACTTTATCAGTTGCTATTCTGTCAGCTCTCCATTTTGAACGCTGCCAGTAGACCTGATTTAAATGGACTGATGCTGAAGCTGAAACTCCAGTCCTTTGGCCACCTGATGTGAAGAGCTGACTCATTTGAAAAGACCCTGATGCTGGGAAAGATTGAAGGCGGGAGGAGAAGGGAACGACAGAGGATGAGATGGTTGGATGGCATCACCAACTCAATGGACATGAGCTTGAGTAAACTTTGGGAGTTGGTGATGGACAGGGAGGCCTGGCGTGCTGCAGTCCACGGGGTCACAGAGTCAGACATGACTGAGCAACTGAACTGAACTGAACTGCCTCTTTCTAAATCTTTGTAGTCTAGGAAAACAGACAATAGAGCCAGTTGGAATTACGCTTAATATAAGAGCAAATGTATTATGGGCGAAAACCTACTAGAGATATGATATCTGTTTTTAATTTCATAATCCTTTTAGTATCTTAGGTCCAAACATCAATGACTTAAAAATAAGTGAAAGATTGGTGTGTCTGCAAAACTACCAGAGAACTATTAGAAAAATACAGTCTATGCTCACTAATACATATTTCCCAATACTGAAAACCCAGCCTTTCAGTAGAGCAAGGCTTTAAAACTCCAGGTTATAGATTGCTTGCTAAAAATGATGGGTGTCACTAGGATTATGCATAAGAATAGAGAAAAGTAGGGAAAAAATGAGGAACTGAAAAACTCCAGGCCAGGGAGCTAGACAAATATTCTTTCAATCAGAAGATACTATGTTAAATTCAGTACATTTTTAACTGGAAATTTTACTTCTCTGTTTGGGAATTAATTCATTTAGTATATGGGTATTTGGAAAGAGGTTGTAAGCTGGATAGTATTCCATGGGAATAATTTCTCCCAGCCTGGAGGATATTTGGGGTAAGTTAAGAAAAGATAAATGAGTTAAGAACTCAACTTCATAATACAAGATTAAAAATGTCTAGAACCCTATGTTTCTTTTCCTCAAGTTCTCTTTTTAAAAAAGTTAATTGAGAAAATTAATGAATTTTTAAAATTAAAGTCCAGAGGTTAAAAGCACCTAAACACCACCGCAACTACAATAGGATCCTAAACACCTAGGTACAAATCCACTTCTGCTTCTCCTTCCTCCTCCTCATCATCTTCTTTCACTGTTTTTTCAAGAGAAATCTATAGTCAGCCACAAATATTTGATTCACTGTATAACACCAGAAAATGACAGAAGATAGTACTGGAAATTGAAGTTGACTTTATAGGAATACAAATCAAAATGATGTTCCAGATGGGCATTTTGAAATGTATTACACAATCTCGAGATGGTAAGACACTTCTTGATCTACCTCAGCAGGAGCCTAATGTGCTATACAAGCCGTCTTTTCACAATCTAATGTCTCTCCCACCCATCTACCCCTCACCGTCAGTTCTTTGGAAGGCTTCTGGAACATACTGTGTTCCAGCCTTGTAGGGCATCTTACATTTTTTCACTTATTCTGTCAAAGATAGTAACACATTTTATGTCAAATAAAGCGCTCATGACTAGGCTGGACATACAGCCTTTTTTCCAGATTAAAAAACAACTATAAACTTAAAAATAACAAAAAGGAATGTTGTATTCTCAAAACATGCAAAACAATTGCTCTAATGAGTATCGAACATTTGGCAGTGATATCCAAAAAGATATTCCCTATCCTGTAAATTAGCATAGCTTGTGAATTAGCATTATTAATGCTTACATCTGGGATCATGGGGTACAGGGAGAGATTTAGTGTCTGATTCTTTGTGAACTCATGGACTGTAGCTTGCCAGGCTCCTCTGTCCATGGGATTCTCCAGGAGGAATACTGGAGTAGGTTGCCATTTCCTACTCCAGGGGATCTTCCTGACCCAGGTGGTCTAAGATCCTCAGTCAAGAACAAGTAATTGGTATGAGATCTGTGACACTACAGTGACTGCTAGAGCTCTACTTACTTAATTTTTGCAACTATTCTTTGAGTTAGATTTAATAGTCCATTCTATACATGAGGTAACTAAGGCTCAAAGAGAAAAAGTACCTTGGTCTATAACTTGGTCTAAGATTATAAAGCCAGTACCAGTAGAGCTGAGATTTGAAGTATGATCTATTTCTAATTGTTTTAAATATATTAGTTCCACTATAAATATATTTAAAATTTACATATTTACAAACAGAAACATATTATTTTTCTTCCAAAGTTATCCTTCATCTTAATACTAACCTTTATATTTACCTTAGCTTAACCTTCATCCTAACTCATATAACCTTCCAATGAGAGAATCAGACAAAGTAAATGGACTTCCTAGGCCTACCACTATCCATCACTGCACTGGCAAAGAGAGAACAATTCTAGAGCTTCCATTATTACTGTCAGAAAGCAAGCTAGGGTCCCCAGGGTGATATTCTTCTTTCAGTGCAAATAGCACAGAATCACTACAGATAACATGGTTTAAATAATGCTTTAGGAATGAATAAAAACCCTGGTGCCCTTATTTTCATTTCATGATCTATAAAAGGGGTCATATGCTGCACTAACATTTATTATACTCTAACCAAAAAATCTCACACCGGAGTTTTCAAAGATGTCTTATTTTGAAAAGAGATCAAGCATACTTGGTGCATGAACAAAAGACAATAAATAGGGGGAAAAGGGTGGTGCAGGTTTCTATCACCTTTCTCTTCAATCATTATAAGAGAGGCCTAAAAATTCACATCATTTTTATATAAATGACTTTAGTTTGTGCTGTTATTTATTAGAAGCATGAAAGTATTTTAGAACTGTTGCTCAGACTCAGAATGCTAGTGCTGGAAATACCTTTAGAATAGAAATATCTATTCGAATTACTCTTCCCCACTATAGACCAGGAAATAAAAGTTCAATGAAGTAATGTAGATTCACAGAGTAACTTGGTTTTTGAGGAGTAGAAATCAAGTTCCAAGCATTTTTTTCAGGGGATGACATATACTATACTAATACTACATCTTCTGTACTTAGATTTGGAAATTCCCTACCATAGGATTTCTATGTCCTCTCAGGGACAACTCACTGAGCAATATCATGCATTTGTTTTGATCTGAAGTTATACAAGACAGCATATGTCTGCAAATTGTGGAAACCACATGTAGGGCTGGATACCGTAGACAGAGCAACCTAGAGCTAGAAGATCGCATTTCAGGTTAGGGAACCACACAGTTCAGTTTGCCAGGGACAGTCCTAGTTTACACCATTATCCCCACACAATTTTTAAAAATTAAAACCATTAATTTTATTTCAGAATGTACAGACTTGATCTTTATTTTTGGGAGTATGCTCTATATTTTTCTTACATTTATATTGGTTTAAAAATAACAACTGGAGTGTATAGATTCTGGTACAGCACTGTGTGTTTCTATGTGTTTTATTTATTTTTCACTGAAGGATAGTTGCCTTACAGAATTTTGTTGTTTTCTGTCAAACTTCAACATGAATCAGCCATATGTATACATACATCCCCTCCCTTTTAAACCTGCCTCCCATCTCCCTCCCCATCCCACACCTGTAGGTTGATATGGAGCCCCTGTTTGAGTTTCCTGAAACATACAGCAAATTCCTGTTGGCTATCTATTTTACATATGGTAATTTAAGTACCCATGTTATTCTTTCCATATGTCTCACCCTCTCCTCCCCTCTCCCCATGTCCCTAAATCTATTCTCTGTTTCTCTATTGTTGCCCAGTAAATAAATTCTTCAGTACTATTTTTCTAGATTCTGCATATATGAACTAGAATATGATATTTATTTCTTTCTTTCTGACTTATTTCACTCTGTATAATAGGTTCTAGGTTAATCCACCTCATCAGAACTGACTCAAATGTGTTCCTTTTTATGGCTGAGTAATATTCCATTGTGTGTATGTACCACACTTCTTTATCCATTCATCTGTTGATGGACATCTAGGTTGCTTCCATGTTCTAGCTATTGTAAATAGTGCTGTGATCAACAATGGGATACATGTGTCTTTTTCAATATTGGTTTCCTCAGGGTATATACCTAGGAGTGGGTTTGCTGGGTCATATAGTGGTTTTATTCCTAGTTTTTTTAAGGAATCTCCATACCATCTTCCATAGTGGCCGTATCAATTTATACTCCCATCAACAGTGTAACAGCATTTCCTTTTCTCCACACTCTCTCCAGCATTTATTGCTTAAAGACTTTTTGATGGTGGCCATTCAGACCAGCATGAGGTGAAATCTCATCGTAGTTTTGATTTGTATTTCTCTAATAATGAGTGATGTTCAGCATCTTTTATGAGTTTGTTAGCAATCTGTATGTCTTCTTTGGAGAAATGGCTGTTTAGGTCTTTCCCCCACTTTTTGATTAGGTTGTTTGTTTTTCTGGCACTGAGTTCTATGAGCTGCTTGCATATTTTGGAAATTAATCCATTGTCAGATGTTTTGTTAGCTGTAATTATCTCCCATTCTGAGGGTTGTCCTTTCACCTTGCGTAGAGTTTCCTTTTATCATTATCCATTAGACGGCAGATAGAATGAAAACCACAATCACAGAATACTAACCAATCTGATCACATGGACCACAGCCTTGTCTAACTCAATGAAACTATGAGCCATGCCCTGTAGGGCCACCAAAGACAGACAGGTCATGGTGGGGAGTTCTGACAAAACATGGTCCACTGGAGAAGGGAAAGGCAAACCACTTCAATATTCTTGCCTTAAGAACCCCATGAACAGTATGAAAAGGAAAAAAGATAGAACATTGAAAGATTAATTCCCCAGGTCGGTAGGTACCCAGTATACTATTGCAGATAGGTAGAGAAATAACTCCATAAAGAATGAAAAGACGGAGCGAAAGCAAAATCAACACCCAGTTGTGGATGTGACTGGTAATGGAAATAGAACTGATGCTGTAAAGAGAAATATTCCATAGGAACCTGGAATGTTAGGTTCATGAATCAAGGAAAATTGGAGGTGGTCAAACAGGAGATAGCAAGAGTGAATATCAACATTTTAGGAATCAGTGGACTAAAATGGATTTCAATGGGTGAATTTAGCTCAGATGACCATTATATCTACTACTGTGAGCATGAATCCTTAGAAGAAATGGAGTAGCCCCCAGAGTCAATGGAAGAGCCTGAAATGTAGTACTTGGATGCAATCTCAAAAATGACAGAATGATTTCTGTTCATTTCCAAGGCATATCATTCAATATCAGAGTATTCCAAGTCTATGCCCCAACCGGTAATGATAAAGAAGCTGACGTTGAATGGTTCTATGAAGACTACAAGACCTTCTAGAACTAACACCCAAAAAAGATGTCCTTTTCATTCTAAGGGACTGAAATGCAAAAGTAGGAAGTCAAGAGATACCTGGAGTAACAGGCAAATTTGGCCATGGAGTATAAAACGAAGCAGGACAAAGGCTAACAGAGTTTTGCCAAGAGAATGCACTGGTCATAGCAAACACCCTCTTCCAAAAACACAAGAGAAGATTCTACACATAGATATCAGCAGATGGTCAGTACTGAAATCAGATTGATTATATTCTTTGCAGCCAAAGATGGAGAAGTTCTATACAGTCAGCAAAAACAAGACTGAGAGCTGACTATGGCTCAGATCATGAACTCCTTATTGCCAAATTCAGACTAAAATTGAAGAAAGTAGGGAAGACCACCAGACCATTCAGGTATGACCTAAATAAAATCACTTACACTTATGTAGTGGAAGTGACAAATAGATTCAAGGGATTAGATCTGGTAGACAGAGTGTTTGAAAAACTATGGACGGAGGTTCATGATATTGTACAGGAGACAGGGAGCAAGACCATCCCCAAGAAAAAGAAACGCAAAAAGGCAAAATGGTTATCTGAGGAGGCCTTACAAATAACTGAAAAAAGAAGAGAAGCAAAAGGCAAAGGAGAAAAGGAAAGATACATCCATCTGAATGCAGAGTTCCAAAGAATAGCAAGGAGAGATAAGAAAGCCTTCCTCAGTGATTAATGCAAAGAGGTGGAAGAAAACAATACAAAGGGAAAGACTAGAGATCTCTTCAAAAAAATTAGAGATACCAAGGGAATATTTCATGGAAAGATGGGCACAACAAAGGACAGAAATGGTATGGACCTAACAAAAGCAGAAGATATTAAGAGGTGGCAACAATACACAAAAAAACTATGCAAAAAAGATCTTCATGACCCAGATAATCACGATGGTGTGATCACTCACCTAGAGCCAAACATCCTGGAATGTGAAGTCAAGTGGGCCTTAGGAAACATCATTATGAACCAAGCTAGTGGAGGTGATGGAATTCCAGTTGAGCTATTTCAAATCCTGAAAGATGATGCTGTGAAAGTGCTGCACTCAATATGCCAGCAAATCTGGAAAACTCAGCAGTGGCCACAGGACTAGAAAAGGTCAGTTTTCATTCCAATCCCAAAGAAAGGCAATGCCAAAGAATGTTCACACTACTGCACAATTGCACTCATCTCACACGCCAGCAAAGATAATGCTCAAAATTCTCCAAGCCAGGCTTGAGAGCCAGTACATGAACCAAGAACTTCAAGCTGGATTTAGAAAAGGCAGAGGAACCAGAGATCAAATTGCCAACACTGGTTGGATCATTGAAAAAGCAAGAGAGTTCCATAAAAGCATCTACTTCTGCTTTATTGAGTATGCCAAAGACTGACTGTGTGGATCACAACAAACTGTGGAAAATTTTTAAGAGATGGGAATACCAGACCACCTTATCTGCGTCCTGAGAAATCTGTATGCTAGTCAAGAAGCAATAGTTAGAACTGGACATGGAACAGCAGACTGGTTCCAAATTGGGAAAGGAGTATGTTAAGGCTGTATATTGTCACCCTGCTTATTTAACTTATATGCAGAGTACATCATGAGAAATGCCGGGCTGGATGAAGCACAAGCTGGAAACAAGATTGCTGGGAGAAATATCAACTACCTCAGATATGCAGATGACACCACATGTATGCAGAAAGTGAAGAAGAGTGAAGGAGCCTCTTGTTAAAAGTCAAAAAGGAGAGTGAAAAAGTTGGCTTAAAACTCAACATTCAGAAAACTAAGATCATGGTATCTGGTCCCATCACTTCATGGCAGATAGATGGGGAAATAGTGGAAACAGTGAGAGACTTTATTTTTGAGGTCTCCAAAATCACTGCAGATGGTGACTGCAGCCATGAAATTAAAAGACACTTACTCCTTGGAAGAAAAGTGACCTCCTCCTTCTCAGTGAAGGTCATCATCAGCTTTTTATTTTATGGTTAGGGATGTAGCTAGAAAATTAATTGCTCACTACCTTAAGATTTTCAGTAGAGCATTGATTTCACTGTAATTGTTACATAAATTTCAAGTTTTCTTTTTTTTAGATTAAATCTAACAAAAGGCATTAATGAAATCACATGAACACTTCTGTATTCCATGCATGTTACTTAACTGTTGGAATGGTGTCACACATTGATCAAACTTTACTAAAACTATTGCTTATACATAATTAATTCCAAACTAACTCTGGTACTAAGACACAGAAACAAAATAGGTGGATTTGATTTACCAATAACAGACTCAATCTCAGCACTCTCTCCCTTCAATTATATATTAGACTAGCAAACAAGATAGAAGGAACACTGTTGAGATGAAGACCTTGCTGACTCTGGCTTCTCTATGATGACAGACTTAGAATAAATTTTTCAGTTATTGAAGTCTTCTATATCAATGCTGAAATCATATTCAAAACAAACCATAATTCCCTAAATACCAAAAGTGCACTCACTCCTTCAAAAGTGAGGTGATATCACTGCTTTTTGTTTGAACAAAGAAGTGAATAAAACCAGAATGAAATTGAAGTAAATATTATTTGACATTATTATTTTTCATGAGTAGAAACTGGCTGATCTACTGAAATTTTTTTTTTTTAAGACTAGTTCAACAGGGTACTTACTGGCATCATGTAATACAAATAAAAGTCATGTAGTAAGTTAGTTTTTTACTTTGGAATGGCAATCTTGTATTACATTCAAAAAGCATTTGGATGAAAGTTAAAAAAAAAAAAAATCAAACAGGAAACTAGGAAGTTCCAAGTTTCTATTCTTCCACAAGAGGAAATAACATAATTACACATTACTTAAAAGAATCTTATGAAAACTCTGAAAATCAGTCAATGATACAACAAACAAGCAAATGCCCAATCAAGAAAAGGCACATTCAAAACAGTAGGGAATTTTGTGGTGATTTTACTCACCTTGTCACGTTCCCTCATGGGTATAGCCCTACACAGTCAGGAAGAAGTGACCCGATTCCTAGTTCCCTGCCTCAAGCTAGAATGAGCAGAGTAGAATATATTGGCAAAGTTCTAACATGTCTGCACTCTGACAAAATAATTTCTGTCTCACCTGACTCAGAGCTTAGACAGGGAAGAGCAGCAAAGTTTAGATTTGAGGTTGGAAGCCATGTGAAGCGTGGCAGGCCTATAAAACTGCAGGGGCGCTGCAGTTTCCAGAAGCCTGAGGTAAGGTGACAGGCAGAAAAATATCATAGGCTATCTAAGACACTGAGGAGAAGCTGGAATAAGCCTCTTTGGGAAATTAGACCTTGAAAACAGCCATGACTAGCATCAGCAAATTACTGGACTAGGAAGCTCCAGGCTCTTATTCCCTACAGAAATATTAAATCAACTATAGATTGATGAAGATAGTTTTGTGAAAGCTCTAAAGACAAATCAGAGATCTACAGTTTGTACGGACTAGTGTAGGGAAGAAAGGATATACACAAATACCCAGACAGGACACATGCCCAGAAAAGGCCTGAAAAGCTCTCAACCTTTTACTGGGCTTATTAATGATGGTCTTTTGTACAGAGACAGTCTGTGATCATTGGGAGAGAAGACGACTTCTTTTTCAAATGCCTGATTTTCAACAAAAGACCACAGGCATTTAAAGAAACAGAAATACGCCCCATTACAAAAGGTTAAACTGGTGACTTTTTAAATCTTGACCTTATTTCTCTTGTACTTGGAAGTTTGTACCTTTGACCACCTTCATCCTCCTCTCCTTCCTTCCTCCTCTGGTAACCACACATCTGATCCAGCTAATTTCTGATAACATGGTTTCATTTTGCCAAAGCATGCCAGTTGACAACACAGTATCAAATTATGCACTTCCAAATTGTCTCAACAATGTAACAGCCAAGCTCTCACACAGTGTGGGAACTAATACTAGCCTAAGCAAACGAACCATGACACAGCCCACCAGAGGAAATGGCTGGTGGAGAGAGGGAGCCGCCACATAGGCTATGTGGGTGAGAGCCCTGGGCACTTTATCCAAGTCCTGCTGCCCTCCTGGATCATTTTCATGCCTACTACCCAGAGCCATCCCTAGTTTCAGATGGCTGGACAAAGAGTTTTCCCAACTCAGAAATGGACAGTGCAATCATTCCCCTCTGCAATAAATTCTAAACACCACCATTTAGCTGTGATTCTACAGTCATAAGATTGCTTTGTACACAATGAAACAAGACAAAATGGATAGATGGCAATCCTTTAATTGGCTAAAGGGAAATTAAAAGTTGGGCAAAATTGATAGGTTGAATTTTTATCAGCAGATAATTGTTATTAGAAATAATATCCTAGAGGTCAAAATTTTAATCCTTTATCTTAAAACAGGTTTATAAAAAAGGGAAGAGGAAGAATATAGAGAAGTGGGAATAACAGGACCATCCAGCAATGAAAAATTGCAACAAATTTATGCTTCTTTTTTTAACTATTATTCTTAATTGCGGAAAAAAATACCCATGAAATAAACATGATCATCTTAACTATTTTTGTCTACAGTTCATTTTTAAGTCTCTAGTGGCATTAACTACAGTCACATTGCTGTGAAGCCATCACCACCGTGTATCTGCAGAACCCTTTTCATCTTGGAAATCTGAATTCCTATACCCATTAAACAAAGACACCTCATTTGCCTGGAGTTGTTTTTTGCAACAACTAGAAAAAATGCTGCTTCTTGTTGAAAAGAAAAGGTACAAATTCTCCCTTCTTTATACTGAAGCATGGTTGCTGTATGGTAAGTTATAGGTATGTGTGCATGCGTGTTAAGTCACTTCAGTCACTCTTTGTGACCCCATGGACTGTTGCCTGCCAGGCTCCTCTGTCCTAGGGTTCTCCAGGCAAGAATAGTGGAGTGGGTTTCCATGCTCTCCTCCAGGAGATCTTCCCAACCCAGGAATCAAACTTGTGTCTCCTACAGCTTCTCATTGCAGGCAGAGCCTTTACCACTGAGACACCGGGGAAGCCCAAGCTACAGAGATACAAGATAGTGAGCCACAATTTTTAAATTTATAGTTATTATAAAGCATTGACTATATCCCCTGTGTTATATAATATCCTTGTAGCTTACTTTGTATATAAGAATTTGTACCCCTTAATGCCTTTATTCCTCTCCGCTCTCCCTCTCCCCACTGGTAACCATTAGTTTGTAGTTTGTTCTCTATATCTGTGAGTCTGTTTCATTTTTGTTATATTCACTGGTTTGTTGTATTTTTTTAGATTCCACATATAAGTGATATCATACAGTATTTGTCTATGTCTGATTTATTTCCCTTAGAATAATATGCTCCAAGCCTTTCCCTATTGTTGCAAGTGGGAAAATTTCATTATTTTTATGGCTGAGTAGCATTCCAGTATTCCATAATATCACACACACACACACTTAGGTTTCTTCCATATCTTGGAACTTCTAAATAATGCATCTATGAACATTGGGGTAAATGTATCTTTTCAAAGTAGTTGGCTTTTCTGGGAGTATTTGCTTGTTTATTTTGGATATATACCCAGGAGCGCAATATTTGGTTTATATTGTAGTTCTAGTTTTCCTTTTCTGAGAAAGTTCCATACTGTTTTACCTAGCGGCTGTACCAATTTACATTTTCACCAGCAGTGTATGAAGTTTCCTTTTATTCCACATCCTCATCAACAATTGTTATTTGTGCTCTTTTTGATGGTAGCCAGTCTGATGAGTGTGAGGTGATATCTCATGGTGGTTTTGACTTGCAAATCCCTAATGATTAGTGTTGTTGAGCATCTTTTTAAGTGCCTGTTGACCACCTGCATTTCTGCTTTGGAAAAATGTCTATTCAGGTCTTCTTTTGGCTATTTTTTTTATATTAAGATAGTTGTATGAGCTGTTTATACATGCTGAATGTTAACCCCTTATCAATCAAATCATTTGCAAATATTTTATCCATTCAGTGGCCCGTATTTTCAATTTATTGATAGTTCCCTTTGCTGTACAAAAGTTTTTAAGTTTAATTAGGTCTCATTTTTGCTTTTATTTCTTTTGCTTTAGGAGGCAGATCAAAAAATACTGATGTGATTTGTGTCAAAGAGTGTACTGCCTATGTTTTCCTCTAGGAGTTTTACAGAATCTTGTATTGCATTTATGTTTTTAATCCATTTTTACTTTATTTTTGTATATGGTATTAGAGTGTTCTAAATTCATTGATTTACATGATGATGTCCAGCTTTTCCAACACCTCTTGCTGAGGAGACTATGTTTTTCCTAAAATAAATTCTGTCTCCCTTATCTTAGAATAATTGATAAGAATTGAATGGGTTTATTTCTTAGCTCCCTATTATGTTCTATTTACCTATATATCTGTTTTTGTGCCATTACCCTACTATTTTCATTATTGTAACTTTGTAGTATAATCTAAAGCCCGGAACTCTGATTCCTCTGGCTCTTCTTTCTGAAGACTTGGCTATTTGGCATCTTTCGTGTTTTCATTCAATTTTTAAAATAATTTGTTCTAGTTTTGTGAAAAATTCCATTGATATATTGATGGAGACTGCCTTGCATCTGTCGATAGCCTTGAGAACTGTGGTCATTTTAACAATAGTAATTTTTCCAATCCAACAGCATGCTTTCTATCTGTTTGTATCCTCTTCAATTTCTTTCATCACTGTGACTCAGCTTACCAAGTACAGGTCTTCTACCTCCTTAGGCAGGTTTTATGGCTAGGTAGCTTACTCTTTTCGATGCAATGGTAAATGGGATCATTTCCTTATCTTTCTGACAGTTCATTGTTAGGGCAGAGAAATGTGTATGGAATACTTCAAAAATTTAATGACATTACACACAACTGTTACAAGGAGAAAACATGATTCAGAGGAGGCACAAAATTGCAGTTTCATAACTGATCCTGACAACAACTCAAGTAAATTGGGGTCTGCATTAGATGTAAAACTACAGGCAATTTCAGACTCCTTTATTTACAAGTAAACTATATAAACAGCACAGTTCTGTTTGTCAAAATCCCTATACTGGGAATGTCATCATGGATGAAGAAAGCTAGGAAGGCAGTTAAAGCACACAATTCTTACTTAAAACAACACAATAATAATCCTAAATGAAAATTAGAACTAGAGCCCAACACCAAACATGAGATACCGAGCTTTAAGAACAAATTTCTGTGTATTAATTTTGTATCCCAAATCTATTAAATACACTGACTGGCTCTAGTAGTTTTCAGGTGGTATTTCTAGAATTTTCTAAGTGTAGTATCATGTCACCTGCAAGCACTGACAATTTTAATTCTTCCTTTCTGATTTGGATTCCTTTTCTTTTTTGTCTGATTGCTGTGGACAGGAATTGTAATACTATGCTGAATAAAAGTGGCAAGGATAGACATCCTTATCTTTTTTTCTGAACTTAGGGGAAATGCTTTCAGCTTTTCACCATTGAGCATGATGTAAGCTGTGGTCTATCATATATGACCTTTATTATGCTGAGATGTTTTTCCTCTATGCCCATTTAATGAAGAGGTTTTTTTTTTCCTACCATAAATCGATGTTGAATTTTGTCAAAAGAATTTTACCCTTCTATTGCAATGTCATATGGCTTTATTGTTCAATTTATTAAAGTTGTGAATCACACTGATCGATTTGCCATATTGAAAAGTCTTTGCATTCTTGGGATAAATCCAACTTGATTATGGTGTATGATCCTTTTAACATATTGTTGGATTTGGATTGCTAATATCTGGATGAGGATTTTTACACCATGCTTATCAGTAATATTTTGTTGTTATTTAGTTGCTAAGTCATGTCCAACTCTTTTGTGATACTGTGCAACATAGCCTGCCAGTCTCCTCTGTCCATGGGATTTCCCAGGCAAGAATACTGGAATGGGTTGTCATTTCATTCTCCAGGGTATCTTCCCAACCCAGGAAATGAACCCATGTCTCCTGCATTGGCAAGTGGATTTTTTTTTTACCACTAAGCCACCTGGCAAGCCCTTGTATTTATGTGTGTGTGTGTGTGTGTGTGTGTGTGTGTGTGTGTGTGTGTAGAGAAAGAAAGAGAGAGGGAGGGACGGAAAAGGAAAGAAGGAGAGAGTGGGTGTTTCCCATCTAAAAGCAGCAAGATACACATTCTTCTCAAGGGCACATGGAACATTCTTTAGGTTATATCACATGCTAAGCCACACAACAAGCCTCCATAAAATTTTTTAAAAAACTGAAATCATATCAAACATCTTTTCTGATTACAACACTATGAGACTAGAAATTAATTACAATAAAAAGCTGAAAAAAATGTGGAGGTTAAATAATACCTATTCAACAATAATGGATCACTAAAGACATCAAAAAGAAAATTAAAAAAAATACCTACAGACAAATGAAAACAAAGATGTGATGATCCAAAACCTATGGAATACAGTAAAAGCAGTTCTAAGAGGGAAGTTTATAGTGATACAAGCTTATCTCAGAAAACAAGAAAAATTGCACTTAAGCAGTATATCCTTTCATCTAAAGGAAGTAGAGAAAGAAGAACAAATACCCCAAGTTAGTAGAAGGAAAGAAATCATAAACAGCAGAAATAAATGAAATAGAGATTTTAAAAAGACAGAAAAGATCAATGAAACTAAAAGCTTGTTCTTTAAAAAGACAAACAAAATTGATAGTCCTTGAACCTGACTCATCAAGAAAAAAAAAGGGGGAGAGGACTCAAATCAATAAATTCAGAAATGAAAAGGACAAGTTACAACTGACACTACAGAAGTACAAAAGACCATAAGAGACTACTACGAACTACATGTCAATAAGAGACAACTTAGAAGAAATGGATAAATTCTTAGTCATGTACCAACCATTTCCCAAGAGTGAACAAGGAAGAACTAGACAATATGAACAGACAAATTACCAGTAATTAAATTGAATCAGTAATTTAAAAATTCCCAACAAACAAAAGTCCAGGACCAGATGACTTCACAAGAGAATTCTACCAAACATTTAGAGAAGTTAGCACCTATTCTCAAACTATTCCAAAGAATTGTAGAGGAAGGAACAATTCAAGTCCTTCTATCACTGTGATACTAAAACAAGACAAAAATATAAAAAAGAAAAGAAAATTACAGCCTAATATCACTGATGAGGCTTCCCTGGTGGCTTGGTGGATCAGCCTGTAAATAAATAGCACTTATATATACATGCTATTGTTTTAAATTGCTGACTTCTGAGTTTCAAATGCATTTTAACAACTGTGCATTTGTACTCTCCTGTCACAATTACTGTTTTCGATATTATGCTTTGCATCGAATTGTTTTTTGTATCCCTTAATTACTTACTGTGGATAGAGAATTTTATTATTGTTTACTTACTGCTAATGATTTCCTCCTTTTACTGTATGTTTGCTTTAACCAATGAGGTTTTTAATTTTGTAATTTTCATGTGTCTATTTGTGGCCTTTTCTTTTCTGCCTAGACGAGTTCCTTTAGTATTTTGTTGTAAAGTTGGTTTGGTTGTGCTGTACTCTTTTAACTTTTTCTAGTCTGTAACACTTTTATTCTCTACATCAAATCTGAAGGAAAGTCTCTCTGAGTAGAGTATTTTTGGTTACATATATATTGAGAGTCCCTTGGACTGCAAGGAGATCCAACCAGTCAATCCTAAAGGAAATCAGTCCTGAATATTCATTGGAAGGACTGATGCTGAAGCTGAAACTCCAATATTTTGGCCACCCAATGCAAAGAACTGACTCATTGGAAAAGACCCTGATGCTGGGAAAGATTGAAGGCAGGAGGAGAAAGGGATGACAGAAGACGAGATGGGTGGATGGCATCAGCAACTCAATGGACATGAGTTTGAGCAAGCTCCAGGAGTTGGTGATGGATAGGGGAGCCTGGTGTGCTGCAGTCCATGGGCTTGCAAAGAATCAGACATGACTGAGAGACTGAACTGAACTGATATATATATTTTCCCCTTTCATCACTTTAAATATCTCACGCCATTCCCTTCTAGCCTGCAGAGTTTCTGCTCAAAAGTCAGCTGATTGCCTTATGAGAGTTCCTTTTATGTTATTTGTTGCCTTATCCTTGCTGCTTTTAGTATTTTCTTTCTAATTTTTGCTATTTTAATTACAACCTGCCTTGGTTTGTTTCTCTTTCAGTAAATACTGCATGGCACTCTGTCCTTCTTGAAATAGGATGACTATTTCCTTCAAATAGTTCCTCAGATGCCCTCTCTCCCTATCCTCCTTCTGAGAATCCTGTAGTGAGAATATTAGTGTGCTTGACCCAGAGGTCTCTTAAAACTATTCTCATTTGGTTCTTTTTTCTTTCTTTTCTTCTGCTTCAGTGATTTCCACTACTATGTTTTCAGCTGGCTGTTCCATTCCTCTGTAACATTTAATCTGCTTACTATTCATCCTTCTAGTGTATGTTTTCATTTATTTATTGTACCCTTCACCTCTGTTTGGTTCTTTATATTTTCTAACTCTTTGTGAATAATTTTTAACTTCTCATTCTGTGCATTCATTTCTTCCTCTTCTGAGAGAGAAGAATGGATCACCTTCATGATCATTATTCTGGACTCTTTCTCAGATAGATTGTCTATGTTCACTTTACTTAGTTCTTTTTGGGTTTTATCTGGTCCTTATGTGGAACATGTTCCTCTAACACTTCATTTTGCCTAAGTAGCTGTGTGTATCTTTATGTATTTGGTAGGTTAGATGTGTTTCCCAATCTTGGAGAAATAGCATAATGTAGGAAACATTCTATACATCCCAGCAGCACCCTTCTCTCTTGCCACAAAAAAATGTATGCTCTAGAGTCTCACCTCCTGAGGGCTGCCTGAATCCTGTTGTGGGGAGCAGACTATGTCAGCAGTCTGGTAGGCTTGACTTATTCCTGGTTTGGTTTGTTGCTAGTCCCTGCCTTGTGTGGAGGCTATTGGTTACTGGTTGGTACCACTTGGTCATGGGAAGCTGACTGTAGAACTCCAGTGGCCCCCATGGGTTACTGTTGGCTGATTGCTGGATGCATTCAGGGTCCGGAAGATCCACAGCTCTTCCCCACTCACTGGTAGATTATGCCAGGTTCTGGGGTTAGTGCTATACTACCAGCAGGCAGCACAACATCCTGGAATGTGTTCACAGGGCCCAAAGCTGTTGTCCTGAAGTTTGTGTTGGCCTGCTAGTGGGCAGGGCAGGCCCCAGATATTCCCAGGGCATGGTCTGGCATGCTGAGGACAGGATGAGTCCACAGGTTGTATGATTTAGTTTTCCTGCCTGTGGAGTCTACCTCTTAGTGTGTGAGGCTAGTCAAGCCTAGAGCAGGTTTCCTGAGAGCAGAATCGGAGCCCCATGTGATTCTGGGACTGATCTCTGCCTACTCATGGATGCAGCTTTTTCCTGGGTCCTCTGATAGGCAGGATCATGTTCTAGGTTGCAGGAGCCTCAGGAGGCCTTTAGGCAATCTGCTGGCTGAGGGGTGGGGCTGTGACCTCATCTGGTGAGTTGCTTGGCCTGAGGGGTTCCAGTACTAGCACCTCCGGGCTATTGGGTGGGCCTATGTTTTGGTGCTAAGGAGCTAGTGGGAGGATTCCACAATGGTGCCTGTCAACACCAGTGTCCACGTGGCAGAAGAAACTCTAAGGACTGCTGCCAGTGTCTATGTCACACCTGCCACTTCCCCTGCCTCTTCAGGAGTCTCTCCAAGAGAGTAGTAGTTTTGTGTGGTTTTGTATGCTCCCTTTAAGTGTGAAGTCTCTATTTCCCTCAGTCTTGTGGGATTCCCCAAACTAAGTACCACTGGCCTTCCAAGCCAAATGCTGAGGGCTCATTTTCCCAGGGCAGGACTCATAGGCAGGGGAACCTGAAGTGAGGTTCAGAACTCTCACCCCTTTGGGAGAACCACTGTAGCATAATTATACTCCAGTTTGTGGGTCACCAACCCATTGCTTTGGGACTTGACTATATGGCAAGCTCACCTCTCCTACCCATCTCATTGTAGTTCCATGTTTTTAGTTTTATAAGATTTTTTTCAGGTAGATTTTGACCTCTCTGGTGGCTCAAGTAAAGAATCTGCCTGCAATGCAGGAGACCCAGGTTTGATCCCTGGGTCAGGAAGACCCCCTAGAGAAGAGAATGGCTATCCACTCCAGTATTCTCACTTGGAGAATTCCATGGACAGAGGAGTCTGGAGGGCTACAGGCAGTAGGGTCTCAAAGAATTGACATGACTGAGCAACTAACACTCTTTTTTCCTGGCCTTTTTAACTGATGGTTGTTCTGCAAATAGTTGTTTTTTGTGTGTGCTCCGGAGAGGAAGTGAGCTCAGGGTCTTGCTACTCTGCCATCTTGGTCAGTCTCTCAATAAGCTGAATTTTAAAGGTGGATGATATTGCCAGGCATGCATATTTTAAAGACATGTTTTTATACAGTTTTTCATTCCTTACTGTAAAGAGGAACCTTAGATCTCTTTAGACTGAATGTTCATTCAGTAAAGGTTAATAAAGTTACCACCTTTCTTTATACTTCCTCTAAGTTTCCACTTGCCTTTTAATTTTGGGGTATTTAGAGAATTGTTCATCTGAGGTAGCAAAGCCACTCTTCTCAGTCACCATGGAAATGCTAATTAAAACTATAATTAGATACCACAACACATTCACCAGAGTGCTAAAATAAAAATTTCTTGTAATTTAAAGTGTTGGTAAAGAGGTGAAGCAAGTAGAACTCTTACACTCTATCAGTGGGAAAGCAAATTAGCACAACCAGTTTGGGAAAGTTACAGTATCTACTAAAAATGAATATATATGCAACATATAATTAATAACATATCCAACAGAAATGTGCATATCCATGTCCCCAAAGACAAGTACAAGGATGTAAGAGCCACAAAGTGGCCATGATAAAAGAGTATATAGCACTGAAAGGTAAATTATTACTACTACACATAGAAGTCTCACATAAGTAATATTGAGAACAACAGGCCACATAACAAAACATGTACAAATTCTATCATTCTGCTTACATAAAACTCAAAGAAAGGTGCAAAAACTAATGGCATTTGAATTTAGGAAAATTGCTATCATATTGAGGATTGGGATTTGTAATTTTGGAAGAAAAAGAGCACCTCCAACTGTACTGATTATGTTCTATTTCTTAATTTGAATGGTTAACACACATGTTTGTTGGTTTTGTGATAATTTATTGAGCTGTTCACTTATAATCTGTGCATTAAGCATACTTAACAAAGATCTTTAATTAATCAATTATATATGATTATACTATATGCCAGATAAGGTATATGATATTAAAATAGAAAAATAAAAAGCACTTAATTATTCCACTGATGCATAGACTTCAAGTCTTTTTTTTCCTATATGAATATTCATACATGGGCACTTACTTAGCATTGATAGTTTTTATAACAGAAATTATCAAAATTGTTTAATGAAAATAAGAAAATCTGAGTAGATCAAGCTTCTATAGTCTTAGAAGCACTAAACATTAAAAAATAAGCTACTAGTTCCAAAATAACCTTTCACATTAATTTACCACTAAATTTTCCTAACTTTTAAAAAATATGGAATTCCCACACAATATTAAAAAAATCTCATATCTTAGCAAGTAAATTTGAGAGGGATAAGACATGTTTTTTTTTTCTTGAGTAACACTTCTTTCCCTTGTGATTCTTTGATTAAGACTTATTTTTATTTATTTGTTTCCTCTCTTTTCATAAATAATTACCATGTTTTATTTGTTTGCCATTTTGGTGATTATTTTTTTCCTCATAATTTTCATCATTGTCATTATCTTCTGCATTCTAAGAGTGCCTCTTCAGTCTGCTTTCCATAAATCTAATTATGTTAGTTGTTGCCTACAAAAGTGAGTGAAAGTTGCCCAGTCATGTCTGACTCTTTGCAACCCCATGGACTATACAGTCCATGGAATTCTCTAGGCCAGAATACTGGAGTGGGTAGCTATTCCCTTCTCCAGGGGATTTTCCCAACCCAGAAATCGGACCCAGATCTCCCACATTGCAGATGGATTCTTTACCAACTGAGCCACCATGGAAGCCGAAGAATACTGGAGTGGGTAGCTTACCCCTTCTCTAGCAGATCTCCCTGACCTAGGAATTGAACTGGGATCTCCAGCATTGCAGGCAGAACTTTACCAGCTAAGCTACCAGGGAAGTCCCTTGCCTATGAAGGCCAATTTAATTCTTCTATTACATTTTCTGTTTCCTTTCAATCCTTTGCATTTCAACTCTTCAATGTTAATGGCTCATATTTCTAAATTAATCAATGCAAATGTTAAGGACAAAATACAATTTTCTAAAATATTTTTCTGGTTTTCATACTAACTCATTGATCTACATATGCATTACCTCAGGTTTTCATTCCCCACATTAAAGTAATCATTATCAAGATCATGTTTGACTTTGATTGTATTTTGCTATTGCTTCTGTATTTGAGAATGTGAGAAAAATCCATTGAAGGGTAGTATTTCTCAACAGACAAGTTATAAGACTGACCATTAGCCCTTGGTCCTACTGATAACTTGATTTTTTTGTAGAAAGCCTCTAAGCTCCACAGTTGAGTAGACTGTGAACAACCTCAGGCCTAAATTCCAATGAGTATCAGGTATAACCTCTGAGCCACCAGGGAAGCCCTCAAATAAAACCCCTCTGTTCAAATGCTAGTGACCCATCCTGTCTCCACAATCTGTGCTTCTCTGATCACACACTTACACAGTACTATTACTATCATCACTAATATCATTATCACCACATCGGCAAAACCTATCTTTCTCCTTGGTTACAATGTATTTCCATAAGTCCTTTCTTTCTACCCTGAAGAGGGATCAGGAAAGATAATCCTAAAATGGATACAGATATGAAGGCACTGGTTGAAGGGAGGTGCTAAGATACGGTTGCTTAACCTTCTAAGTCATACCAATCATGGATCTCTGAGTTAGCAGGCAGAAGATAAGGGAGGAACACAGAGTCTCGCTCTCTATTACTTAAGGCCATGGGCTTGCTCTATTCCAGATTGCAAATTTTAATTTAGCAATATGGAGTCTTCCCAGAAGCTAATAACAGATTGGTTTAAAGACTCAGTTTTGAATTTTGTCATAAATTTTCATCTTTATCTGTGCCCTTATAGCCATTTTAAGTTGCATTAAGGACTATTAATCTGGTAGAACTTCCAAACAACAACTGACACCTTAAACTGTGATTAAAAAACCAACCCATCAGCATCATTTGGAGAAAAATTCAATCTTCGTCTAATATTTACTCACAACCAAAAGTTATTCCTGAATATCTGTGCAATATTACTTTGACACAGATGGCAAAATAGTTATTAATAACATAGCACATGTAAATATTTGGATCCATCTCAGTAGAACTGAGAAAGCGACAAAACTGTCTTATGAAGTAAATTTTCATTGCTGACTCAGTGTTCATTTCACTTTGCCCCCAAAGTGCTGTAATCTTCTTTGGTACTTTTTGAAATAAACAAGTAACATTTATTTTCAGAATTTTTTAGTGTAGTGGGGAGATGAATTCATTTACATTTCATAGCAGGCCAAGATCCACTTTATCTCTCAGAATTATACAATGTCTATACACTGTTCAGGAAGTGACAAGGTCCAGCCTTCTAAATACAACTTAACTTCACTTTTCAAAGAATAAATACAATGAAAAAAGAAGGGGAAGAAACATATCAGGAGAAAATCAGCAGCATATCAATTTTTTTTTTAAAGTCTTGGTTTCTTATAAATAATTTAAAAAGAAATCACCCCTATAAACTCTCAACTTTTTTTTCATGTTAATTATTTCATACAACTCTTTTGAGATATTTTGTTATGGTCAATTCTCTTTCAATGATTGCCAGTGAACAATTTGCAATTCAGTCTTTTGCCCCTTAGATTATGAAACAAGCTTCTTGCTACGTATTAAGGCAATAGGAGCAGTATGAAGACATGGACTGGAAGATTGAATGTCTAGGAGTAAGCATTATATTTCCCTCATATTAGCTCTACCGATGCTATGACTTACTGTCAGATCTACAGGTTAGTGCCAATCTACACATGCTAATTGGTCTGTATCATGAGAAGTGTGGAAACAGAGGACAAGCATTAGAAACTTTTATAGACATTTAGTAATTTTATGTCTGTAAGATAATGACAAATGATAATAAATGTGTGGATTTGTATGTTTTATATGCCTTTTAGTCATTTCCTAGTAATAATTTTTTTAGAAATTTTATAAAAGCATTCAGTCTATAATGGATTTAAATGAGTTAACAGTAACTGACCCTTAACCACAGGGTCTGAGAAGCACAGAGCTATATGCACATGGAATGTATTCAACATGCTGGACCTCAATTTCTCCATCTCTAAAAATATGAGAAAAGATCCCAACTTTGTCTTCCATAGAGGTTATATGGAAACTAAACAGAATTACTTATTCATAAATTATTTATAAGCTCTAAAGTTAAGAACTAGCTCATTGGAAAAGCCCCTGATGCTGGGAAAGACTGAAGGCATGAGGAGAAGGGGGCAACGGAGGATGAGATGATTAGATGGCATCATTGACTCAAGGGACATAAGTTTGAGAGAACTCTGGGAGATAGTGAAAGACAGGGAAGCCTGGAGTCCTTCAGATCATGGCGTCACAGAGTCAGACACACCTGAGCAACTGAACAACATAAAACTTCATATAAGTATATGGCTGTTATATTCTAAATAATAATCACGTAGGAAACAGCACAGTATCTTAGCTAAAAGAAGCTTGGTATTTATTAGATGACTAATAAATGTCTGTTTGCTTTATGAATAAATATAAGAACAGAAACTCAGGCATCAGACAGAACTGCATTCAAACAATTGTCACAGGAGCAATGTGTGATTTAAAGCAGGCCACACATCTTTCAATGCACAATTTCTCCATCAGCAAAATGAGAGTAATAATAGCTTCAAACTTAAGGGTTGTTGTGATATTCAATAAAATAATGCAGTATTTAGTATTTAGTACTTGACACATGGAATGTATTCAATAAATATTAGTCATATCTTTTATCTCCTCTTCTTTGCTAAGGAAATGCTCAACTGTTCATAGGCAATTTCTTACTTAATTCATAGGAAAATGTAACAAGGCAACAACCATAATCTCCATTTTAAAATTAGAAAGACTGAAAGAACTAAACAACTTTCACAAAGTCACAAAGCTACTTTAAATCCCTGTCTGTCTATAACAGAACTGGTGACTTTTCCCACCTAATACCATCTCCCTAAGGTAGTCTAAGTAATGAGAATAAATTTCATAGGAAATATTTTAGAAACATTCTCATTGTTTTATAAGCTCTGAGGATATTTTATGTGAGAAATGGCATCAACAGATTTAATAATGCATAAAAGAGACACCCATGAACCATCTCTTTCACTCACCAGTTTGACGCGTCAGTCTCCTCATGCTGGGACACTTCTAGTACACTGCTCTAAGTCTCTTTGCATAACCTTGTTTCAAGGCTGCCAAAACATGCAAAAAGAAAAATGATATTTGCTTCTGGAAGGATTTCCATATATTAGTGGCCAGAACAATAATAATTCAAATTTACATGGCATGTTTTATAAAGCTTTTAAAGAAACAATAGGGATTAACCTTCTTCACATGTTTGGGGTTTTGCATCTTGAAAGCAAATATATTATCATGCTTTACCCTGGAATTCTCAGAACATGACAAAGTATCTATCATCTAGGCATTCATTAAATTCTTTCTTTTTTTTTGTTAAATAGTTGAAAGAATGAAACTTCTGTTCCAATACATTAATATATTTGAAGATCTTCAATCTTCCACTTCAGAAGACAAAATGGTATTTTGTTATAATGTACTTTTCTGAAGGGAAGAAGAAAATAAACCTGAAGGAGAAAGTATTTTTTGCTACACCAGTAAACCTGACATTTCAAAGGATAAAATTTGACAATGAGGTCAACATGCAAGACACAGATTACTCTGCATAGTTTCAGTATTTAATAATTATTGGATGAAACTAAAAATCTATTATCAAAAATAATTACTCTCCATTTACACAGGAAATTTAAATTCAATGAATTCAAAGTGTGAATTTACTTTTGAAGTAACTATACATTTGAAAAAGGGAAATAAAATGTTCTTTTTATAATTAGAATGTCTTTTCCATTGTCCTAATGCTACTTTCCCAACTCTGCTCAACTCTCCGCTGCAATCCACAAAAAGAGAGAAGGATAAAGGAAAGAATGATAAGTTGACAGAAAAAAACAGTAAATGCTATCCTAGGATAGTGTTTATTAACTCAAAAATAAGTGTAATGAGATGAGATGTTTCTTAAAATAATTAATCACTGGTCTTCATAACTCATACTTTATACCATTGTCTCTTTGATATTGCTATTTTTTGACCAATAATAATAGTCATATCATATCATAATGGTGATGATTACTATTTCATTGCTTACAATGTATCAGGAATTGCTTTTTATCATTTTGTAGGAATTGTCTAACTTAATATTTACAATAGCCCTATAAGGTAGATAACATTAACCTCTCCATATTTTAAAGAAGAGAGAACGCAGGCTCAGTTTTAAAAAATTAATAAAGAGCCACTACTAATAACCAATAAAGTAGGATTTGAGCCTTTCCCTGTATGACCTGTATGCAGGTCAGGAAGCAACAGTTAGAACTGGACATGGGAAAATAGACTGGTTCCAAATAGGAAAAGGAGTATGTCAAGGCTGTATATTGTCACCCTGCTTATTTAACTTATATATGCAGAGTACATAATGAGAAAAGCTGGGCTGGATGAAGCACAAGCTGGAATCAAGATTGTTGGGAGAACTACAATAACCTCAGATATGCAGATGACATCACCCTTATGGCAGAAAGTGAAGAAGAACTAAAGAGCCTCTTGATGAAAGTGAAAGAAGAGAGTGAAAAAGTTGGTTTAAAGACAAACATTCAGAAAACTAAGATCATGGCATCTGGTCCCATCACTTCATGGCAGATAGATGGGGAAATAGTGGAAACAGTGGCTGACTTTATTTTTTTGGGCTCCAAAATCACTGCAGATGGTGACTGTAGCCATGAAACTAAAAGACGCTTATTCCTTGGAAGGAAAGTTATGACCGACCTAGATAGCATATTAAAAAGCAGAGACATTACTTTGCCAACAAAGATTTGTCTAGTCAAGGCTATGGTTTTTCCAGTAGTCATGTATGAATGTTAGAGTTGGACTATAAAGAAAGCTGAGTGCCAAAGAATTGATGCTTTTGAACTGTGGTGCTGGAGAAGATTCTTGAGAGTCCCTTCGACTGCAAGGAGATCCAATCAGTCCATCCTAAAGGAAATCAGTCCTGGATGTCCATTGGAAGGACTGATGTTGAAGCTGAAACTCCAATACTTTGGCCACCTGATGTGAAGAGCTGACTCATTTGAAAAGACCCTGATGCTGGGAAAGATTGAAGGCAGGAGGAGAAGGGGATGACAGAGGATGAGATGGTTGGATGGCATCACTGACTCAATGGACATGAGTTTGAGTAAGCTCCGGGAGTTTTTGATGAACATGGAGGCCTGGCATGCTGCAGTCCATGGGGTCGCAAAGAGTTGGACATGATTGAGCAACTGAACTGAACTGAACTGAGCCTTTCCCAAAATCTATTCTGTTAATCACCAAATTATCTACTACTTTCCAAACTTAATCCAAACTGGACCCTTGATATTAGGGATCCTTGTTGATAAATTCCTGTTCTGTGATAATTATGAACCCTGCATATGTGTGTGTGTGTGTGTGTGTGTGTGTGTGTGTGTGTGTGTGTGTGTGTTCAGTCACTCAGCTATGTCCATCTCTTTGTGACTCCATGAATGTAGCCCTCCAGGATTCTCTGTCCATGGGATTTTCCAGGCAAGAATACTGGAGTGAGTTGTCATGCCCTCCTCCAGGGGATCTTCCTGACCCACGAATTGAACCTGTGTGTCCTGCATCCCCTTCATTGGCAGGCAGATCATTTACCTCTGAGCCCCCTGGGAAGACTTATGCACTGTGAATATAACTAAAATCCATACATCTCTCTTCTTTCATCAGTTGAAGTCACCTTCATCTATTACCTAGAGGACAGCGAAAGTTTTCTACCTATTCTCACCAATCCCACTCTTGACCCATTATATCAACCACTGCTCACACTCTGGCCAGGGTAAACATTTTTACAGCATAATACATCATTTTACTAGCCTGCTTAAAAATTTTCATTGGTTTTATATTGCACAGGATTAAAATCCAATTATTTTATTGTGACCTACAAGTGCTGACATGAATTGGCTATAGCCTACCTAACAAATATTACTTTATATAGTTTTCCTCCATATAACAAATTATTTTTCTCATACTTATTCATGTATGTATGCCTGCTCTTTTGAGATATTAAAACAATTCCCATTACAAAAAATAAAAGATTTATTAACACTTTTTCCTTAACAAGAAGCACACTAAAGACTACAATTGTGTCCATTAATTGTTTTCTGAAAGGATTCCCAACTGTAACAATCTCAGATTGGCATTCTGTGAGGAATATTGATATTACATATACTATTAATTTTATATTTGAGTATAAATTTTGTAAGTATCACAGACTAGGGTTAAAATTTAGAGACTTCTAAATTATTCATGTTCTATCTGTAGCTATGATCAATAACAAGCCAAAAAAGAAACCTGTAACTCTAAAACAGCACTGAAGTAAGATTGTACACTGAGGCACTAATATTATTATAGTACCTACACTTTGGTTTTAGTCACACAAAGCAATGGCATGTAAAGACTTCATTAGTTTCAAAAGCAGCTTATTTTCCTATATGAATCACTCTACAAAATGTGTAAACCCAACAAGCTTTGCTTCAGTATGACTATTATTATCATTATGGTTTAAAACATTGCTTCTCAAATTTAAAATGAATATGAGTTATATGCTATCTATATGCACATTGGACTTGCCCGGCTCAAGTGGTAAAGAATCCACCTACAATGCAGGAGATGCAAGAGTCTGCAGTTTGAACTCTGAGTCATAAAAATGCTCTCAAGGAGGAAATGACAACTCACTCCACTATTCTTGCTGGGAAAATCAAATGGACAGCGGAGCCCTAGAGTCCATGGGGCCGCAAAGACTCAGACAAGACTGAGTGACTGACCAGCAGCATATGCACATTAACCAAACCAGGTTTTTGATTTGGTGGGTCTAGGACAACACTCAAGAGTCAATAGTTATCACAGGCTTAGGTTATGCTGATGGTGCTCATCCACTGACTACACATTGGGTCAGATTCAGATGACAGCTCCAGATGATTTACAATTCAAGTTGTGTGTGTGTGTGTGTATACTATCCATGTGCAAAAATATTACAAAATAAATGAAAGTGAAAAGTGAAAGTGCTAGTTGTTCTGTCATACCCAGTTATTTGGGAGCCCATGGACTGTAGCCCGCCAGGCTCCTCTGTTCATGGGATTCTCCAGGCAAGAATACTGGAGTGGGTTGCCATTCCCTTCTCCTGGGGATCTTCCTGCCCAGGGATCAAACCCGTGTCTCCCGCATTGCAGGCAGATTCTTTATCATTTGCGCTACCAGGGAAGCCCATAACTATTAATAATGGGTTTTAAATTTACATTTTCCTTTTTTAAAAAGTGCCATTACTGTGAGCTTAACAATATTAAATAAGTATATAACAAACTTTACATACTTCTACTTTATTTTGTAGTTTATCAATAATTATGAATAAATAAATATTTTCCTTGCTTTGAAAAATGTGATCTCACCTAGTGCAGGCTCCCTTGAATTCAACAATATATAACAAAATAAATAAAATACTGCCTTTCTGTGACTGGTTAAGATTTTAGTATTAATAACTTTTACGTTCTTCTGTACATTTTTCTATATTTCCAATATCTTTTACCTTACAGATTTTAGCTACCATTAGTTTAGTCCTATAGTACACCATGCTAGGTATATGTGTTTATATAATTTCATATAAAAATGTGATATCTTATTTAATTCATAAATTTATTAAGCAATGTTAATAATAACAGTTATAATTTTTAGGTATTTACTAGTGGCTCAGATTGTAAAAAATCCGCCTGCAATCCAGGAGACCTGGGTTGTACCTCTGGGTTGGGAAGATCCCCTGGAGAAGGGCATGGCAATCCACTCCAGTATTCTTGCATACAGAATCCCATGGACAGAAGAGCCTATCAGGATACAGTCCAGAGGGTCACACAGATTTGGACATGACTGAAGAGACTTGGCATGCATGCAATAGCCATGTACCATTCTAATGTTTTACATGTATTGATTCATTTAATCCTCATTAAAATAAGCTATTACTATGCTGAGTTTTAGGGTACAGAAATTAGTTCAAGATTATATGACCTAAAAGTAGTAAAACTAAAATTCAAATTTAAGTATGTTGGATTTTATTTTTATAATAAAGTAAAAATTGATATTTTTTGAAGAATCAAGTAAATATCTTCCCTGATGGAAAATATTTTAGCAGCCAATAGTATTGCAAGAGCAAACATAGGACTCAACCTCTATATTACATGCTTTATTAAAAGCAAATATTTACATTAAAATAAGAACTATTTGCAAGAGCATAGGAAAAGTCATTATAAACTTTACAGAATACTGATTCTAGTCCTCATTTCCAAAGCTTAGCAAGAGATTTTTTCATTGCTAAATATTACTTTATTACTGATGATGACTTCCTAAAAGTATGATTTTATCACTGTTGAAAGGATGAAGAAACATAACTAGATATTGAAAGATAAAATTTCAACAGTCATGCATACATATAACAAGGATATGCTATTTCTGACCTTTTCAGCTAATTTCCAAATAGCAATATATTCTATAAGGAGGTCTCCAAATTCCACTAAAGAAATAGTCACTATTGGGTATACCGACAATCACTATTTCTCCCATTTTAAGTACCATTATTGAAGCATATTTTACCTACAGAATCATATACACTCACACACAGACACACACACATGCACACACATATAAACATACAAGGGAATTTTTCTGAAATTATGAGTACTGCATTTTGGGAAAACTGTAATAGGAACACTCCCAAAACATAATTTTAACACCGATAATAAATTATTCTTATCTAGTTTGAAAGATTGGAGAAGGAAATGGCAACCCACTCCATTATTCTTGCCTAGAGAATCCTGTGGAAGGAGCAGCCTGTTGGGCTGCTGTCCATAGGGTCACATAGAGTCAGACACGCATGCATGCATTGGAGAAGGAAATGGCAACCCCCTCCAGTGTTCTTGCCTGGAGAATCCCAGGGATGGAGGAGCCTGGTGGGCTGCCGTCTATGGGGTCGCACAGAGTCGGACACGACTGAAGCGACTTAGCAGCAGTAGCAGCAGCTTGAAAGATGATGTACTGCCAATGATTTCACATGAGGTTCTCTTAAAGTTCCAAAGAGTTGATGTTATAATAGTTGTAAGTTATAATGGTTTCTCTTATATTCACTACCAAATCAAAAACTTCTAACATAGAAAAGGCATGGTCTCTGCCCAATACATTAATAAGGCTCATTTCTAAAAGAAGTTCAAGAACTGGCCAGTTTTCATTTTCTTCATTAGTTCTGAGAGCTAACCTCTCATCTTCTTTGCCTAAATTTTCAAATGCTTTCTTCAACAAACTCTTTGTAAAGAAGCACATCAGGGCCTCCACAATACTGGGCACCGTGACTCTGATTATATTTCCAAATCAATTATTCAGAAGTTATTCTTTTGAAAGTAGTTGTGGAATCATTCAGGTAATTCCTGGGGCAAGACCCAAGTATAGGGATAAAAATAGCAATTGTTTAGATAAACTTCAGACATTAGAAAAAAAATAAATCGTATATACAAATGTGTTAATGGGGTGGAGTAAGGTTCAATGCCTAGGGAGAAAGTACTGTTAGGAGGAAGAATCCAAGAATTTTAATACCCTTGGGTTAACACTAGAATTTCTGACCACCTCCTAACACGCTTCTTTGGCCATTTGATGCGAAGAGCTGATACATTAGCTCTTAGGAGAAATGGATAGGAGAATGGACTAGGAGAAATGGATAACAGAGGATGAGATGGTTGGATGGCATCACTGACTCAATGGACATGAGTTTGAGTAAGCTCCAAGAGATGGTGAAGGACAGGGAAGCCTGGCGTGCTGCAGTCCATGGGGTCACAGAGTCAGACCAACTGAGCAACTGAACAACAGGCCTCTGAGATTTCAGCCACTTCACTATTCAATCTACATACTCCTAAAGCGCGTCCATAGTTCCTAACCAATATTCTTAAATTAATTTTCCTATTATTTATTTTTAATATCTAAACTCATATGTCAGGCCTTGATGTTCTCCTATAATCTACAATTTGAAAGAAGGCAGACGGACTTTTCTGAAGAAACAAAGGATGTGGCTGCCTCTTTATAGCTCCCACCTCCTCACCTTTATTACTGCATCTGATTTTTAGCTGAGTCAATTGCCTCAACAATAGTGTTTCTCTCTTTCCCTGTATCAAGTCCATAGCCAATTTCACCAGATTAAGTTCTCTAAATCAAAGCTAGAATCTTGTCAATCCTTTTCCAAAATGTTTTTAAGGCTCTCCCTTCTCTGCAGAATAAAAGGGGAGAATGAAGCCAATTTCAAACTCCTAAGTCTGGGCTCAAAGACTTCAACTGTCTTTGACCTTTTCAGATTCATTTCTGCAAATGCATAATGCAGACGTGCTTGGCAAACTGCAAAGATCTTCACCACTGTGAGTAATTTCATTCTTAAAGTAAATCTTTGAAGTGAAACTCCTGTAACACAGAGATGCCATAACTACCTTGAGTCTGGTTAAGCTGATAAATGGTGGAAACCAGGTTTACTTCTATGCTGAGTCCACACCACAAACAATGTTTTTGTCATCGAACTGAATGATTAATCACTTTTTGAAATACTTTATTTCCCTTTCTCTGAATACAGACTTGTGCTGTTTTTCACCTGAAAAGATAGTGAGATGTCAGAGTGAGAGTTAAGGCCTATCAGAGGTTGTAAAGATCTATCAGGAGCAGTTTGAGAAAGATTTTTGCCTAGTCCATGGCACTCTGCCAAGATGATTCTATCATCTGGTAGGAGCTTCCTAAGTTTACAGATACATCACGTAAGAATTAACCAGCTTCCAATGGGTTCCCTGGTGGCTCAGTGGTAAAGCTTCCTCCTGCCAGTGCAGGGAACGTGGGTCTGATACCTGCATCAGGAAGATCCCCCAAAGAAGGAAACGGTAACCCAATCCAGTACTCTTGCCTGGGAAATCCCATGGACAGAGGAGTCTGATGGGCTATAGTCCACGGGGTCTCAAAAGAGGTGGACACAACTTGGTGACCAAACAACAACAATATCAGCTTTGCATTTCAAAATCTACGCATTCTGAAGTATCTGAATCTCCTTTGAGTGACACAGTTTAGGACAGGTAGGTTCATTTACTATAATACAACTTTTTTTAGAATTGTTTCTCTTTAAATTTATTATCATCATTTATCTAAATAAATAGAGAATACCATAGAGAATTTTACTGCTATTTCTGTCTCCACAGCAATGGACGGTTGATAAAGTGCTTTTCTGTATACTGCAGGCATTTTGGAAATAGCTGTCGGATCAAACTAAATGAGTTCCAGTATAAATACAGAACCTGAGACCTTGCAGATGGCACTCAGCAAGATATTGGTATGACAGCTAGAAAAATGCAGCGTGACCCTCTGCAATTGATATTTTGTATTGAGTGCAGGGTCTAATAAAATGAGTTCTATCATGGAACTCGTGTGTTCAGTGAAATCTGTATTAAACCTACATATGAGCTTTGACTGTAGCTTAAGTGAAATTAAAAAACAAAAAGGATAAAAGATGAACTATCACTAGAATGGTAGTTGGAGTCACATTCAAACCTCAAATTAATTGTTAAATATGTACTTTCTATTCTAATGAAGGTGAGAAGTGAAAGAATATTGCTTTATATATGTTGCCTCAGAGTGAACATTATTTCAACCACACTGAAATATGATTTTATTTTAAAACCTCTGGCACATTTTACAGTTTGATTCATTCTCTAACACTTTCAAAGCTCTATTTCATTAAATTACACTTGTTTTATATAAGCTGCTTTGAATATCTACTGTTGACCTACAGAGATTGAGGGGACAAGGATTTACTTTAAGTACATTCTACTTCCTTTGTGTAGATCAATGCAGACAGCCTCCTAAGGAACTATATTGTTTCAGTGTTATAGGGAAAGGTTCACACCCTGGTGAGTTAGGTAGAACTGAAGAGAACATCTCAGGATAATGGCTCCGAACCTAGAGTATATTATACAGAGTGATGTAAGTTAGAAAGAGAAAAACAATTATCATTTATTAACATGCAGACACACACACAAACACACACACACACACACATATATATATATACACACACACACACACATAAATATATAAAATCTAGCAAAATGGTACTGATGAACCTATTCACAGGGCAGGAATAGAGAGGCAGACACAGAAAACGAACTTGTGGATACAACAGGGGAAGGAAAGGGTGGGACAAACCGAGAGCATCGCCCTGACATATATGAACTATCATGTGTAAACCATAGAGCGAGTAAGAAGCTGCCGTCTAGCAGAGGAAGCTCAGTCCGGTGTCTGTGATGAGGGGTGGGCTGATGGTAGGGTGGGAGCAAGGCTCTAGAGGGAGGAGACATATGTGTTCTTATAGCTGATTCACACTGCTGTACAGCAGAAGTCAACACAATATTGTAAAGCAATTATCCTTTTAAAAATATATATATATATATAGATTTTTTTAGAAAAGATAACAGGCTCTATTTTATCTACATCTTCAGCAGTTAATCACTAGGCTCCATGGGAGTCTCCAGACAAGAATACTGGAACAGGTAGCTATTCCCTTCTCCAGGGGATCTCCCGACCCAGGGATCGATCCGTGGTCTCCTGCATTGCAGGAAGATTCTTTACCACCTGATCCACAAGGGAAGCCTCCTGGTGTCAGCAATGGCTTCTAATGCATCATGTTTCCTAAAATGCTCTTCATCTGAGTGAGGTGAGTGAGAGGACTGAATGAGGTTTGGTTGTCATAATTTGGATACAGCTGAGACACAGATAATCACACAGTCTTGAAGTCAGAAGTCACTCAGCTCATCCGGGCTATCTCCCATTTAATACTGGCTTTTGCTAAGGATCCCCAGTGCACCTCCAATGGTATGAAAAAAAGGAGTTGAAACAACAACTCAAACTATTGTCCTTGTACCTGCCATACACTGGTCCAAATTTTGCCCTCTAGAACTATTCAGAAAATATAAAATCCAAGTTTCACATGGCAGCTCTTCAGATAATTGAAGGGAGTTATCATTGCCCTGCAGGGAAGTGGAGCATCTTTCCAACTCAACGTTACTACTTTCCAAACATAAAATGACAGACACATTCCTCACATGACATGTTTCCAGACATTTCACCAGTCTGGTCACCTTCTTTTGGATGCACTTCCATTTGTCAATGTCTCCTTTTAAAATGTCTTGAACATCCTATGACATTTCTGAAGCTTCCAGCAGAAATGGAATGCCCTGAGAATAACAGTAAATTTCTCTCATCTGTGAAGAGTGACGAGGCCTAAACTTAAAGAAAATTTCCACTTCTCAAAAGTAGACAGAGAGAGAACAAACCGTTAGAATATTAATAGATCAGAAACTCACCTCTAAGCTTACTGGTGTTACAGAGTGATATCTGAGAGAATGTTGTCTATAATGTGTTGCCTGCAACCCACCCACAGGCAAGACTCATTCGGTTGCCTATACTGTTTGCTTAATTCCCCAAATATTGGACTCCTTCTAAGACAAGTGACCCGGGTCATGATTCTCTAGCTAAGTCACCGTGGACAAGTTGCTAACATACATGGTTTCAAGTTTATTCAGTACTGTACTGGTGATTTTCTCTGTCAATCTGACTAGATCACGGGGTGCCCAGATATTTGGCTAACAATTGTTTTTAGGTGTGTCTGTGAGGGTATTTCTGGTGAAATTAACATTTGAATTGTTGGATCTGATAAAGTGGTTTGCCCTCTTCCACGGAGTGGACATCACCCAATGTGTTGAGGGCCTGAACAGAAGAAAAAGTAGGGAGGAACAAGTTAGCCCTTTCTGCCTAATTGCTTGAGATGGGATATAGATCTTTTCCTACCCCTGATACTCCTGACTTCCTGGCCTTCAGACCCAGACTGAACTACACCACTGGTTTTCCTTGGTCTCCCAGCTCATAGAAACCAGATCTTGACTTCCAGTCTCTATAACTGCCTGAACCAATTCCTTGTAATAAATCTCTTCATGTATATATTATTGGTACTATTTCTTTAGAGAACTCTAATACAGTCATCAAATGAACTAAATATCTCTAAGATTCTATGTAAACTATAATTTGTTCTGATAAGAAATTTCAGTGTTTCAAAATTTCTTATTTGTCAGGAGTCATATCTTTGATTTTAATTTAGCCCAGATGTAAATAGTTTCATCTTCAATAAAATCTGAGGAAATGTTTTGCCAGTTCTCATCATATTACGATTCAAGTATTAATTTGTTGGTTCACCTAGCAACTTACTTTTGTGCATATGTGAGCATATCACAAGTGCTTGGCAATATGGATGATACAAAGAAACATAATTGCAGCTCTTTCTCTTGAATTTACAAGAGAAACCATCTAGTATTTACACTATGTGACAGTCTAGTTATTACATTTAAAGCAGTAAAAATACAAATGTCAAATGTTGATAGCAATAAATGGTAATGGGATTCAGAGTAGGGAAAGATCACCATGGCCTAAGAAGATGCAAAGGATTTCATGAAGGCAATGGAAGGAGACAGGGCACTTGATGAACTGGGAGAAACGAGTATTTACAGACCAGTCAGAGTGATCAAGCTTTTAAAGAGCCCTCTGTTGATCTAGGACCTGTGACAACTGCACATAAGAGCTCTGAAACATGGAACCACTGGATAAGGATCCAGATATAAATACCGGATTTTAGCAACTCCTGTATATACAACATCCCACTCGGCTTAGTTAACAAGATAGAACCATCAACTACACGGGTTTAAAATCCCTATGGGGTCTGTGCAGCATCGTAAGTTAAAAAAAAATCAAGAGATATGAAAATAAGAGGGCACCTGATATCTACTTTTGAGGTTTGACTATAGATATATTAACAAACTATATATATGTGTATGTGTGTGTATATATATATATATACTATATATAGCTCTAAAGAACTATAGTTTTTCACTTTTATAGGAAAAGCTTCACACACTGGTGAGTTAGGTAGAATTGAAGAGAACATCTCAAGATAACAGGCTCTGAACCTAGAGTATATTATACAGAATAAAGTAAGTCAGAAAGAGAAAAACAAACATATTAATGCAAACATATTAACACATTCTATATACATGGAATCTAGAAAATGGTATTGGTGAACCTATTTGCAGGAGTACAGACACAGACGTAGAAAACGGACTTGTGGACACAGTGGAATAAGGAGAGGGTGGGATGAATTGAGAGAGTAGCATTGTCTGTGTGTGTGTGTGTGTGTGTGTGTGTGTGTGTATACACACATATGTATCTCCAATAGATACATATTTGAAAATAAAAGAACTTGAATTTTCAGCTGACTTTGGAGAGAGTGACTCTAAAAGCTCGGCTATTGCAAATCATTATTTGCAGCAACCTCTGCAACTGGTAGGGCAGACATTCCATGACTTTAATCATGGGGCCAAGTGACACAGCTCTTGACGATCAATTCTATGATGGGAGCAAAGGCACAAGCCTTCGGGATCAGCTTCAGTGCGTCTGAGTGACATCAGTTTCCTACGGATGGGGAGAGCTGAAGATATCCTTCTGATGCCTGATTAGGGATCCAGCAGAACCGACCTGTTGGGTCTGGTTGCTAACCTCTTCCAACAATCTCCTAGAAGGTGGCACTAGCTGCACTTGGCACAGAGGAGACAAGTAAAAGGTTTTGTGCACCAGTTTCTTACACTCAAGTGAAGTAACACAATGTAGACCCATTATCAGAAAGAGTGCCTGGCATTTGTGCATCACAAATGGCTGAGGCAAAGTAATACGTGCTCAGTAAATATCTACTGGGTAATTGAGTTTCATAGAAACTAGAATTGCATTGTGTCACTTGGAGGAAAAAAAAAGTGCATTTATCACAATCAAGAAATTATCCCTGGAAATTTTTTCCAACTCCTTCTCTCCCTAAAAGAAAACACACACGAGCCATTAAAAAGAATTCATTTGAATCAGTTCTAATGAGACGGATGAAACTGGAGCCCATTATATAGAGTGAAGTAAGCCAGAGAGATAAAGACCATTACAGTATACTAACACATATATATGGAATTTAGAAAGATGGTAATGATAACCCTATATACAAAACAGAAAAAGAGACACAGATGTACAGAACAGAGTTTTGGACTCTGTGGGAGAAGGCGAGGGTGGGATGTTTAGAGAGAACAGCATCGAAACATGTATATTATCTATAGTGAAAAAGATCACCAGCCCAGGTTGGATGCATGAGACAAGTGCTCGGCCCTGGTGCACTGGGAAGACCCAGAGGAATCGGGTGGAGAGGGACATGAGAGGGGGGAATCGGGATGGGAAATACATGTAAATCCATGGCTGATCCATGTCAATGTATGACAAAAACCACTACACTATTGTAAAGTAATTAGCCTCCAACTAATAAAAATAAATGAAAAAAAAAAAGAAAACACACACGGAAACATAGGCACATATGTGTGTCCTCATGTGTGCATATGTGCTTGTGTTCTACTGTATCCTGCTGTTTAGATTTCCGTTTTCAAAAGGTATTCCTTCATGCAAGGAAAATTTTTCTCCTTTTACAACAAACAGTGTGCTAATCATATTAGGCCCCCAACTAAATACTCCTTTCATCTTACAAAAATATATTGTCTTTATCTTTAGCTCATATTTAACTCATGAAAGCCATCACAAGTGCCAAGGAACAAAATAAGTGGAATTTTTTAAAGAATGAAAATAAGAATATAAAATATTAATCTGTGGGCAGAAGACAGAGCTTATAGTCATTCCCTGAAGAGCTGAAATATAGAGCCAGACTCCCTTTTAGAAGGTGCTAGTATTCTTTGTACTGAGGGAACTGACTTAGTTGAAACACATAGAGAAACTATTCAACATGCTCAGTGTCAAGGAGAGAAGGCAGGAGCACTTCCAGAGAAAGATGGCATCAAGTAAGAGTAATAGGAAGGTATAGGATGGAAAATGTCAACAGTCATTGGACAAGACCCTGATGCTGGGAAAGACTGAGGGCAGGAAAAGAAGGGAACAGAGGATGGATGATATCAGATGATATCAGAGTCTGGATGATATCACTGACTCAAAGGACATGTGTTTGAGTAAACTCTGGGAGATAATGAAGGACAGGGAAAGCTGGTGTGTTGCAGACTATGGGCTCACAAGGAGTCAGACATGACTTAGCGACTGAACAACAAATATATTATATATATATACAAACACACACAGTGAATTACAGGAAAAAAGTAGACTTCTGCTTTGTATGGAAGAAAGCCCAAAGTTAAAGTTACTCACTCACTTAGCAGATAAAATCATGGCAACAGACACTGGTTCCCTCCTTTTATCAAATTTATTTACTTTTGGCTGTGCTGGGTCTTTATTGTTGCAAGCGGGCTTTCTCTAGTTGCAGTGAGCAGGGTCTACTTTTTCATTGTGATGTGTGGGCTTCTCATCTGGTAGCTTCTCTTATTGCGGAGCATGGCCTCAATAACTGTGGTGCATGGGCTTAGTTACTCCAAAGCATGTGGAATCTTCCCGGACCAGAGATCAAACCCATGTCCCCTGCATTGGCAGGTAGATTCTTAAGCACTGGGCCACCAGGGAAGTCCAAACACTGGTCCCTTTGTTATAGGGAACCAGCTTTGTTTCATCCCCTGTGCCTTTTCAGAAGCAATCTTTCTTCTAAGAGTGCACAGAAGAGTGGAATCTTTTGATAAATATTTTTTGGTATGCTTTTTTCACCACTGCAATTTGGAGAATGTGTTGTTCTGTGCTTAGTCATTCAGTCATCTCTGCTTCTTTGTAACCCCATGGACTGTAGCCTACCAGGCTCTTCTGCCCATGAGGATTCTCCAGGCAAGAATACTGGAGTGGGTTGCCATGCCCTCCACCAGGCCATCTTCCCAATCCAGGGATCAAAACCCAGGTCTCCCGCATTACGGGCAGTTTCTTTACCACCTGAGCTACCAGGAAAGCCCAAGAATACTGGAGTGTGTAGCCTGTCCCTTCTCCAGGGGATCTTCTTGACCCAGGAATCAAACCAGGGTCTCCTGCATTGCAGGCAGATTCTTTACCAGCTGAGCTACCAGGGAAGCCCGGTTTGGAGAATATATTATAGTAATTCTGGACTACAGATAGTGTGGTTTAGCATAAGTTGATCCCATTTTGACAGGTCTCATACGACTATTTTAGAAGCAACCAAATAGAGTTTGGGTCATACGCATGATAATTCTCATATTGAAATTTTTAAGGAAATTTGTCTAGAAGTATTTGAAAGCCAAATTTACGAGAGCTAATTCAACATAATCAATCCTCCCATGAAACAGTCTCCGTTCCTTCTCAACCCACCTAGAATGTGTGTGAAATACCAAGGTGCCCAGTGGAAGACTGAATAAAGTGTACACAAACACCCATAACATACCCACAGGAAACATGAATGTAAGCAACATAAGTTTCAATCTTTTCTGTCCTGTGACATCTCAGGTCTGGGAATACAGTGAGCTGCATTCAGAATTTGATCCTAATTTACTGCTGATGTGGCATAAATGTTAAATACTGCTGCTGCAGACATTCACCCAAACTCCTTAATTAGGGACAGGGATGACGGAATATATTTTCAGCTTAATTACCAAGCTGGTCTCAGTCAATAAAGGTTAGCTATTTGATGAGGCTTCTCAGCTATTAATATGACCCATAGTGTATAGATCAAAAAACTACATAAAACAGAGGGAAAAAACCAATTACTCCTACTTTATGGTTTTATAGTATACACTTAAATATGGCCCTGCACACATCTATTTTGCACATGTACATATTCTTCCCTATCAAACCAAATAACAATCATTTACTAGGATAAAACTTTCTTGTACTTTTGCCAAAGGGATTGTCTTGTGTAGCAAAAGCTACATAGGACATGAGGATGAGAATTACAGTCAGTATGGATTCTTAAGGTTCTTGTGCTTTTTAAAATTTGACAAGTATTTGGGAGTGTCTCTAAAATTTTGAAAAATCATTACAAAGGGAATTTGAAGATGTGTAGTGATATCCAGAATTTCTGGGGAGGGGTTTTGGTAAAAAAAAAAAAAAACTTTTTCGCTAAGCTTTGGAGACTAAGCTCAACATGAAGACAGAGAATTTCTGAATTAAATATGCTAGTTGTACTAGTGTATGTTTATAGACAAAAGGATGGCTAAATTGAAGAATATTTTAAAATCTTAGTTTAAGGAATGAACTACTGACAAAAATTAAGAACTCTTTTGAGCACACATTACATTCCTCATTCTGCCTTACGTCACCCTTTGAGGTATTACCTGCAAAGTATATTGGACAAAAGCAAGTAAGAAATAAATTGCATTTGTGTGATTTTTTAAAGCATTCAATTTAGTTTTAATAATCAGAGTTTTCCCTCCACCTATACTTAACTAATTTATAGGAACATTATGTAAATTATGCAATGCTGGTAATAAGAACAGTTAACATTTAAGATTTTGAACCGACAAAGCATATAATAGACTCTTGGTGGGAGCAAAAACGCTTCTGTGTGTTAAGAGAGTGATGTCTGGCTGTGCCTAGAGCATCACCGAGTGTGTTTTACAGAAGAAACAGACAATTTAACTATTCTAGTGAGCGTGTTAGAGGGTTACTAAGTCAGCCGTCGAGAGAGTTTCTCTTGTGTCTGGACCCAAAGTTGGTAATCAAGCAGAATAGACTTTGGTTTTTGTCTGTTCAGTTCTCTGAGGAATCCCTAGAGAAACAAGGTAATTGGGTCACCATTTTGGCCATTTTTGGATTGACCAAATTCCTGCCATACCACTAATATTCACAAATATGGCAAGATAATGAATCTTTATAGTATCAAGAAGCACAACAAACAAGCAAGTACTGAATTAAGTCTTCTAATAGGATCAAAGCAGTCAGCAAAGTTCCAGATTGGTATAATGGTGTAAGCAGTATGCTACTTCCAAATCCCAAGATGGTGGAAGATTCCACATAGAAAGCAGACTCAAGGGAAGGCCTTACCCAGGTCCCATTATAACATGAAGGTTAAGCCAACCTTATGTTGCAGGAATTTAAGAAAAGGAAACAATACTCAGACTCAAAAATACTAAGGCAGTTGTTCTCAAATGCAGTCCAGAGGCTGATTCTTAGTAGAGATACAAAACTCTGATCAAGAGCTTGTTAAAAAGCAGATTCTCTATTCTCCACTCCAGGAAGTTCCGATTAAGTAAAGCTGAGTGAACTAGAAACGTGTTTTACAAACTCCCCAGGTAAATCTGCTAGGAAGGTAGGTTTGTGAGCAACTGGGTTAAGCAATTTGCTCAGAGTCATACGTTCAGTGAATGAAAATGCCAGAACAAGGAGAAACCATTTTCCCAGGGCTCCTTTTATCACAACAGATGCCCTAAGTGTAATCTGGAATTAATTCAGCCTATTTATATATAAGACAATAGACCCAAAGAAATACTCGTGGACTAAATTAAGGAGCTCAAACTATGGCAACTATAAAACTTACACTTCAAGATCAATACCTTGATGGTGTCAGTAAGGGTGGGGAGAAATAGCACCTGAGGTTGTACCAATTAGTTCAACCTTTCTGAAGGACAATTTTTCAAGGTCTACTAAAGCTACCAGATTATTGATCATAAACTATAATAATCTAATAATTCTACATTAAGAAAATCATTCTATAGATATGTCTCTCATATATTTAAAGATACATACAAAGATAAAAAATTTTTGTGGCTACAAAAATCTGAGAAAACATACAAATCCACCTAAACAGAAAATAATATATATAGTATGATTTCATTTGTTTATGATCTGAATATGGTGATACATGTAATGAAAATTCCCTGAAGGATACATGAGAAATTCTTAGTGGTTAATTTGGGGGGGATACAGTGGGATATTGGGGTATGTATTAATTTCCTGTTGCCAGTGTAACAAATTAACCACAACCTTTGTGGCTTAAAACAACATAAATTTATTCTCTGTAATTCTGGATTTAAGAAGTCTGAAATTAGTCTTATGGGGCTAAAAGTTGGAAACAGAGCTGGTTCCTGTTGGAGGCTCCAGGGGCAAACTCATTCCTGGAGCTACCAGCACTGTTTGGCCTACAGTCACATTACTTAAACCTCTGCTTCCTTAGTCACCTTGCTTTCTCATCTGTCTAATCTTCCTTCATTTCTTTTAGGAGGATCCTTGTCATTACACTGAGTCCAGCTATGGGGAGATACAGAATCCTGATCAGTCTACCTACAAAGTCATTTACCAAGCAAGGTAATATTTACCAATTCTGGTGATTAAGAGATTACTATTGGGGGAGGGGGAGGCAATATTCTATCACAGGAAGGAAGTGAAGGTCTTTCTATTATGTAATCTTTTAAATTATGACTTTTAAATTTTTAATTAGAGGATAAATACTTTATAGTATTTTGATGGTTTCTACCATGAATCAGCCATAGGTATGCATACATATGTTGCTTCCCTCTTGAGCCTTCTTCCACTTCCCTCCCTACCCCACCCCTCTAGCTTATCACAGAGCAATGGCTTTGGGTTCCCTGCATCACACAGCAAACTCCCACTGACTACCTATTTTACATATGGGAATTTATATGTTTCAATGCTACTCTCTCAAATCATGCCGCCCTCTTCTTCCCTCACTGTGTCCAAAAGTCTGTTTTTTATGTCTGTGTCTCCTTTGCTGCCTTACAAGTAGGATCATGAGTACTATATTTCTAGATTCCATACATATGCATTAATATGTGATACGTGTTTTTCCCTTTCTGACTTCACTCTGTATAATAGGCTCTAGGTTCATCCACCTCATTAGAACTGACTCAAATGCATTCCTTTTTATGGCTGAGTAATATTCCATCGCGCATATTTACCAGAACTTACTTATCTATTCATCTGTTGATGGATATCTAGGTTGCTTCGATGTCCCAGCTATTGTAAACAGTGCTGCAATGAACAGCAGTGTACATGTGTCTTTTTCAAAGATGGTTTCCTTGAGGTATATGCCCAGTAGTGGGATTGCTGGGTCATACGGTAGTTTTATTCCTAGTTTTTTAAGGAATCTCTATACTCCTTTCCATAGTGGCTATATCAAACTGCATTACCACCAACAGTGCAAGAGAGTTCCTATTTCTCCACATACTCCCAATGTTTGTTTGTAGACTTTTTTTTGATGATGGCCATTCTGACTGGTGTGAGATGATACCTCATTGTAGTCTTGATTTGCATTTCTCTAATAATGAGCAATGCTGAGCATCTTTTCATGTGTTTATTAGCCATCTATATGTCTTCTTTGAAGAAATATCTGCTTAGGTCTTATGCCCACTTTTTGATTGGGTTGTTTATTTTAATCATATTTACATACCAGTTTTAAAATAAAATCAAAGCTGTGCAAACATTCAAAATAGAAACCTGTGTCATTCTGAGAAAACTGTGATACATCTAAACCAACCAGAAGAACAACAATTCATTTTTAAAGTATGAGGTATTTATACTTCACTTTGATCTAAAGTGGATTTAGGCAGTTATAAACCTGCACTAAAATTAATAAAAATCTTAAAAATTATTAGAACTACAATAACAAGATAAAGAGAATACTGACTGCTATAAGTTAAAATTACTTACTTTGATTAGGCATAAATCTTGGCTCTGGGGTTCCTCCTGACAGCTAAAGCATAAAAGAAAACTGGAGAAAGAAAGGTCACCTAATTCCTGTTGTTGGCAAATGAGGAAATATATCAATCACCAGGAAGAGACAGATTTTTCTGATACTACGCTCTATGGAAAATTTCTCATGTGCATCATGGAATGGGAGCATTTGGTATTGTTGCAAATAATATCTTTGGAAAATAATTTATATCAGCCTTCAAAAATTTGGTTTCAGCTCTCTCAGCTATGCCCTTCAGTGGAGAGATGTGGACAGAAATTTTCTACACAGAGTTGAATTCCATCAGGTGCTATGTCTCTTGTAAGTGCCAAAGAATATAAGTGGGATACAGGGAAAATGTCTGATCAATCTGTCTGAACTATCCCATCTCCCAGTTCTAGTGTCCTGAGGGAAAGCTCTCTATGCCAAACAAATAAAGTATTTGTTTGGCATAGAGGATTAACTCATATGCTGAGAACTTGAAAGCTTTGTGTTAGCCTGGAGCACATTTTCAGAAAGATTCCAAAATCACTGCAAAGTAGGGGTATAATATAAATGCTGCCACTGCTGTAGTTAAGGATATGCTATAGGCAATCTGGAGCTGCAGAACATAGCTTCAGGTTACAATAAAAAACCATACATTTCTGTCAAGTCCAATTTTGTTGTTTTCTTTAAAACCATAGCTTTAAAAATATTTTTGGGTCCCTTCCAAAAGCTGTTAATTATCCCATCCATTGAGAAGATGCATGGGATAGCTTCAGTTCAAGGGAACAGACCTAGAAGGACTGTGAAACATTGCTACTACACAGAATGCTTAGAAAGGTCTTCTGCCCATCCTGGAGAGAAGAAAATAAATGCTAAACTGTAGGGAACTCCTAAAAGAAACATGTGTTAAACTACTTCAACATTGAGGAATCATCCTAAAAATCATTGGCAGTTCCCTTGGTTTTAAAAGTTTACCTACTAGTAACCGATTGCATTGGTCTAGCTACCAATAACAGAAAACCCACACAACTCTATCAGAGAGGGGTTTATTTGTCTCAAATTCTTGGGCTGCTTGAGATGTTTAAAAATATACGTCTCTTTGGAAAAAATGTATGTTGTTAAGAACAAAAGAGTTCTCATTTCTCCTGATCCATAGTCCTTAGTTGCAGTCTTTATCCCATCATATTTTCAGGCAACAATTTGCACTTTCAGGTAACCAGAAAGGGAAGTGTCAAAGAGAGAAGGACAAAGGGCTTATATTTAATGAGGCATTGCCTTTTTTCATGAAAATAACCCCTCTGTTAATATTTCCACCTACATTTCTTTCAAAGGAATGTAACACATTTCAATGCCAGAGGATCCAGGGAAGGAATGTATAGCTGACAAATTGCTTCCAAAATCAATACTGTAGTCAAATGAGGGTGGCTATTGGGTAAGCATTTAGCTAAGCATACCACAGCCATGTAATGAAGATATAATAATATATTTTGGGAGCTATATTGGTAAATGTGGTATCTACTCTCTCTCTCTCTTCAAGAGTTCCCTAGCTATTTTGAAGTAAAGTTATTAATATAAATATGTGATTTATTTGAAAAATTACTCTGTCAACATATATACAGCCTTTCTATTAAATTCTAAAATTATTAATTAATCGAGCATTCAATTTAGAATGACTATTAATAGACATTTAGACTAACATGCACTATGTGTCTAGTACATGGGAGATATAAAAGTATACAGGTATATGACAATGATAGAATAAAAGAATACTAACCTCTGTGGGACTGAGATTAAGGGAAATGCTCAGAAATAGTCAAGACCCCAGGACTCATATTTTTTGCTCAAAGGCTTTTGGAGATTTGTTGTTGTTGTCGTTTTGATCTTTAAATCTCAGGAAGAAGACTAACCTACATGGACTTAACCTATATCTATAGTGTTTGTATACACCTCTCACAAGAAACTAGCCTTGGTTCCATATCCTAGAGAGAAGGGGGGTTCCCAGGTGGCACAGTGGTAAAGACTCTGCCTGCCAATATGGAAAATGTGGGTTCAATCCCTGAGTTGAGAATATCCCCCTGGAGTAGGAAATGGCAACCCACTCCAGTATTCTTGTCTGGAAAAATCCATGGACAGAATACCTTGACAGGTTATAGTCCATAGGGTTGCAAAAGAGTCAGAACATGACTGAGTGACTGACCACGAGTACCACAAAAAGAAGTTGCTCACCTCCAACATTTTACAGCTGCTACAACTGTCATCTTTTTAATTTTTTTCCCTAAGTCATAGGGAGAAGGGGAGATCAGCTGGAAATGCAGAGGAAAAACTGAGAATGACAATGTCTAGCTTTGGTCTCAAAGAGAGATGCATGCTGTCTTAAGAAGCAGAAAGAAGATCTCTGTCTTATCTGGGGCTTTTGAATATCATTTTTATCTTATTATGTAATATGTATACATGAATGTATACGATAAAGTCCTGGGTGGTCACAGTCCTTGGGAAAGCCAGCCAGTTAATATGCTTCTCCTAGCTTTTGCTCATAAAAAAATGGAAGCGAATTTCTTGTTCTATTTCAGTGACTTCAATTCAAATGCCTGGGACCAATTACCTCTATTTTATTTCAACATTAACAGGTTCAAACCAAGACCTATCATTTACTGGCTGAATGACTTTGAGTAAGTTACTTAAATTTACTAATCCTGATTTTCTTCAAATATAAAGTGATGAGGGTACATTTCTGAAAATTAAATGATATGACATACATACAGACACCTCGCGTAATACACGGCCATATTAGTTGCTAAACAAATGGCATTTTTTCACCTCACTATCATTGAAAAGCTGTCACTTCACAGCCAGGGCATTTCCACAGATACTTGTAAAAGATCTCTCCTATAATCGCATTTCTTTGATTCAGTCTTTCTAGATTAGTTAGAGGGTAGTGCCTAACTTCGTGGATGTCCCTACTGGGGGCATTACTTGAACAACCACAAAGATGACAGAAAGTATGTTGCCTTCTAGAAATTTCTTTTTGTTGACAGTGAATGAAAATAATGCCAACCTTGAAGGCTACCTGTGATCCCAGAGAGTTTTCTTGGTGTTTCTTTTCACCTTAACTGGTAACTTCTCACTCCAAGCAAGAACAGGACACATTGCTCCTCTTCCTGTTTTATTCTAATATCATCCTTACTCTTTTAGACCCAGGATGAAACCCTGAGTGGAATCATCATGTAGGTGTTTGACTTGGAAGACTACAGAACTGGAACGAGGACTGAAGAAATAGAATTGTGCCTCAGGCAATTTATAGAGTCAAGTGAACATCAGTGCCTCCAGACCAAGAAAATCCACTACCAACATATCTCATCATACTAATCATCCTATGCTCCTTTCTAACTACTGAGCAGCATAATCACAATCTATATTCCTGTATAGATAGAAAAAGATGACTCCCAGATATTTGAGGAAAACCAACATCATTAGTTTCTATTTGGATCACCCCAAATTAAAAATACTATCATACCCATTAAAACCATATTTAAACATAAATTCTGAAGAAAAATAATTGGTAATTTCTTTTTCAAATGAATAAATAGAAGACCAGATACAAATTGAAGTCAAACTGAAGGCTGGGACAAAGCTTTTAATCTTAACCTCATCATTTGTGACCTCAGAAGGTCTCTGCATGGATGTGATATCAAATGAATCTAGAGTCAGCTTTCTACAAGATGACAGAGTAGAAGGATGTGTGCTCATCTTTTCCTGTGAGAACTCCAAAATTACAACTCACTGCTGAACCACCACCAACAGAAGAATGTTGGATCCCACCAAAAAAAGGTACCAAAGTCCAAGGGCAAAGGAGAAGCCCCAGCAAGACAGTAGGAGGGGCAAAATCATGTTTAGAATCAAACCCCATACCTGCCAGAGATGCTCACAGGGCTCAAACAAACCATGCACACAGCAGGACCAAGAGACCCCACAGAGGCTGAGACAGAACTGGGTTTGAGTGTCTCCTGGAGAAACAGATCAGCAGTGGACGGCTGCAGGGGCAGGGTTTCTGGGTGCAGTAGACCTGGGTGTGACATAAGCCCTCTTGGAGGAGGTCGCCATTAACCTCACAATAGAGCTGCCAGAACTTACACAGGACGGGGGAAACAGACTCTTTGAGGGAACAAACAAAACCTTGTGCACACCAGAACCCAGGAGAAAGGAGCAGCGCCCCAAAAGAGACTGACCCAGACTTGCCCGTAAGTGCCCAGGAGTCTTCAGTGGAGGTGTGGGTCAGCAGGGGCTTGTTGCAGGATTGGGGGCTCTGAGTGCAGCAGTGCCTGCATGGGACCTTTTGAAGGAGGTCACTATTATCTTTATTACCACCACACTTTGGCCTCAGGTCAAACAAAGGGAGGGAACACAGCCCCACTCATCAACAGAAAATTGGATTAAAGGTGTACTGAGCTTGGGCCTGACCCTTGAACTTCCAGATATTCAAGCTGGTTTTAGAAAAGGCAGAGGAACCTGATATCAAATTGCCAACATCTGCTGGATCATTGAAAAAGCAAGAGAGTTCCAGAAAAGCATCTACTTCTGCTTTATTGACTATGCCAAAGCCTTTGACTGTGTGGATCACAAAAAACTGTGGAAAATTCTGAAAGAGATGGGAATACCAGACCACTTGACCTGCCTCTTGAGAAATCTGTATGCAGGTCAGGAAGCAACAGTTAGAACTGGACATGGAACAACAGACTGGTTCTAAGTAGGAAAAGGAGTACGTCAAGGCTGTATATTGTCACCTGCTTATTTAACTTATATGCAGAGTACATCATGACAAATGCTAGGCTGGATGAAGCACAGCTGGAATCAAGATAGCAGGGAGAAATATCAATAACCTCAGATATGCAGATAACACCACCCTTATGGCAGAAAGCAGAGAACTAAAGAGCCTCTTGATGAAAGTGAAAGAGGAAAATGAAAAAGTTGGCTTAAAACTCAACATTCAGAAAACTAAGATTATGGCATCCAGTCCCATCACTTCATGGCAAGTAGATGGGGCAACAATGGAAAAAGTGACAGACTTTATTTTTTGGGGTGTCAAAATTGCTGCAGATGGTGACTACAGTCATGAAATTAAAAGACACTTGCTCCTGGGAGGAAAAGTTATGACCAATCTAGAGAGTATGTTAAAAAAGCAGAGACATTACTTTGCCAACAAAGGTCCATCTAGGCAAAGCTATGGTTTTTCCAGGAGTCATGTATGGATGTGAGAGTTGGATGATAAAGAAAGCTGAGGACTGAAGAACTGATGCTTTTAAACTGTGGTGTTGGAGAAGACTCTTCAGAGTCCCTTGGACAGCAAGGAGATCCAACCAGTCCATCCTAAAGAAAATCAGTCCTGAATATTCACTGGAAGGACAGATGCTGAAGCTGAAACTCCAATACTTTGGCCACCTGATGCAAAGAACTGACTCACTAGAAAAGACTCTGATGCTGCAAAAGATTGAAGGCAGGAGGAGAAGGGGACGACAGAGGATGAGATGGTTGTATGGCATCATTGACACGATGGAGATGAGTTTGAGTAAGCTCCTGGAGTTGGTGATGGACATTGAAGCCTGGTGTGCTGCAGTCCATTGGGTCTCAAAGAGTTGGACATGACTGAGCAACTGAACTGGACTGAACTGAAGTCAAATTTACTGAAATTTGATGCAAGATATATCTTAAGAACTATACTACAAAAAGATAAATAATTGAAAAGTAAAACAGAAGAGTTAAGAGGAAAAATGTTTCAATATTCACTTAATAGAATTTTCAGAGGAATATTATAGATCATGAGGAGAAAATAGTTTTTAATTAAAATAGAAAAAAAAATATCCCCAAACTGAACAAAATATATTTTCTGCAAATGGAAAGGGCATTGCTGGGTACTACACAGAAAGATAGAAAAGGAGAAATGTGACCATGTTTTAGAAACCAAATAATAAAAAGCTACAAAAAAGAAACCCTCCACTATATTCAAAGATATGAGAATCAGGTTATGATATTTTAGAAGTTACAGTGGATGATGGAGGATAGAACAATGTCTTAAAAAACCTTGATCCCATATCCAGCAAAATAGCTGGTAGTAAGTAGAGCTAATGAAAGGTATTTGATAACATTTTATTTAGCAACAGAAAAAAAAAATTTCTAAACTATGTACCATAGCAAATTGAAAAAATATATATATTCCTGAATATATATTTTGCTGTAATATAATGTAAATTTGCTGGTGGACAAATTTTTCATCATTATACTTGTATGAAAACATACTTGAAGCATCACACACAACTGGTTAGCAATCGGGAACTATTTATTTAGACTATGGATAAGGGAGGAGCAGGTCAAAGAGAAGCCATGCTGAATTTCTTGATTTGTTTGAATGTGATTATAGATACTAATTAATTCCTTCCAGATGTTGGTAGAAAAAAAAAACTTTTCAAAGTTTAGCAAAATCTTAAGAATCATTACCACTGAAGAGCGGAAATAGGATGAATAAATTTTGAACCAATAAAAATAATGAAACAGGGCAAAGAACACCCCATTAATTCAATAAAGTCAAGGGCAAATATAAAAAATAAAAAGCCTAACAAGCAAAAGCAAAAAGTAACCTAAGCTAAGGTGCTAAAAGTAAGTCCAAAAATATCAGTGACCAATATAATATTATTTTCAACTTTTGTGGTTGTTTAGTCACCAAGCCATGTCTTGTGACTCCATGGACTGTAGCCCACCAGGCTCCTCTGTCTATGGGGTTTTCCATTCAAGAATACTGGAATGGGTTGCCATTTCCTTCTCCAGGAGATCTTTCTAACCCAGGTATTGAACCTGTGAACCTGTGTCTCCTGCATTGGCAGGCAGATTCTTTTAGCGCTGAACCACCATTAAAAGCCAGAGACTAATAATGTAGGGGAGAGACAAGAAAATCCAACTGTCTACCCACAACCCGTTTACAAGAGATATACCTAAGAGATGTATGTATCCATACCCATCCTGCAGGGAGGGAGGGAAGAAGGATAGAAGGAAAAGGAAAGGGAGAGTTGATAATAATCTCCCTATCTTTGATATCCAGGTCTCAAGATGAGAGAAGCAATGACAATAAAACATCATTTTCTCTGGCATCTGACATTCACTTTCCATGGATTTTCCTCATTAGATTTCCATGACACCACTGTCTGCTGGTCTGTATGTGTCTTTCTTTACCTATCTGATCTCATAGGCACTAGTTTATTCTTCACTCCTTAAATATAAAACTTTTCAAAATTCCACCTTTGATTGCTTTCCTGCCACACCATCTTCGCAAACAGTTTCATTCATTCCTGTGGTTTCAACAACTGTAGACTCACATTATTTCCAAATCTTCTTGATGAAATTCTAATTTTTCCATCCAAATGCTCACTCATTAATATTTGAAAGAAACCCTAACTAAATTCAGAATGTCCCAAAATAAAAATGTATGTTATACTTATTTATCACTTGACCCTCACAGCAACCCCATCTTAAAGTTATATATAATAATAAATTATAAAATAAGTATTTTAGAGGATTTAAAAGAGTGTCAAATGATGTGAATGTTATAGTGATATTTGTTATTCAGCAGGTTTGACAAAATAAACTTTTAAATCAGCAAATAATTAAAAGAACTAATAATGTCAACCAGCTCTAGAATATTTTATAATTTTATACAGTACAACAAGCCAATAAATGTAGCAGTAAAAACAGTCTTTGATACACAAGTATTGCTTTTCAGTGCCATAAAATTGTACTTTCAGGAGAGTAGCACATTATAGTTTAAGTGAAGCTCTTCATTAGATAGTATGAGAAAATGAGCCATGAAAGGAAGATGGAAAAGCCTCCTTAATAGTTCCTGTGCAGATAATGTAGGCCAAAGACAATCAATAGCCATGCCTCATTTATTTTATGTCCATGAGCACTTAGAGGCAAAATGTTAGTGTTTGCTATTCTGTTGGCTTGGCCTTGCTCTGCATCAGTAATGAAAAAATGGATTTGCATATTAACGTGTAATTTTTTACAAATTTAACTCGCACAACAAGCTGTTATTGTTAACCAGTATGAAAAGAAACTCCTCTTGTATTACCTTCAGGTCCACTAAAGTCACCTCTAAGCAGCTTGGATAATAAATTTAGTATGTCTTCAAAATGAGCTAATCAATATAAAATTTCATAAATACTTTATAAAAATATATTAACTGTACATAAAAATGAAGAATTCCATAAAATACCTAATTTAGAAGCTGTCACAATAATTGATGAAGGCAAGTCTAAAATCAGCATACTTTAAAAAAGATTATTGATGATGTTTCCATCTGAAACACACCTTTAGCTAGTATGTATAATGGTCTATCCTGGTACCACCTCTAGGGTGATGGCAAATTGAAATATATGATACATGTTTACTTAAAGTCAAAAGTTTTATTCATTATTACCATCATATTTATGGGAACAGACTTTATGGTAAGAAATCTAAGGTAAATAAATTTATGATTTTCTAAAAATTGGTTTTCCATAGAGAGGATAAATTTAAATGCCATATAAAATGGATTAATATTTACTTTTATGTACAATAAAAGAATCTTAGACATTAGATTTTGACCTGGCAATAGAAGGAAAAACCAAAAATAACAAAGGGAAAAATAAAAACAAAAATCAGAACGGCTGACCAAAATATAAGATAATAGGAAAGGCAGAACAAGAACAGATGGCTTGGCTGTAAAAGTAACATTGGGGGTTCTCCTGAAATTTATTGGAGAGTTCACTTACTTGCCTCTGGATTCCAAACTTCAAAAGTGGAAAACAGAGTAAGACTCTATGAATAGAAAAATTATCATCAAGGTAAGATGAACAGTGCATACAGTCCAGTGATTTACTCTGATTTTAACAATTACAGTTTAACAGTCAAAATAGTATCAGGAAAAAGTTTATTTTCTTACTCAATTTTAAAAAGCTAAGAAAATGTTCTAGATAGAATAATGCAAAAAAAAAAATTATTTCTTCTATCCCTTACCTATAATTTCCTATATACTTATGTATTTAGTCTCTATAGTATTTTTTTTAACATTTAAAACATGTTGGATTTCCAATTGGCTTTCCCATTTTCACTAGTATTTTTAATTTACATATACTTACATTGCAATGTTCAAAAATATAGTAATATTCGTAGGAAAACACAACTTTTTATATTATATGAGACATAGTATGGCATAATATTTCACAAGAGGCCTATTTCAAAAGAAGCATAGAAGTTACCAGTGCACACATAAGGCTTATAAACTGGGAAGAGAAAAGATAAGTCCCTAATGTGTCACAGTTCTGCTGTGGTTGTTTGTAAAGTGTTCTTTCAGTGGTGTCCAGTTTCATTGTTCTTTTGATGCTAGATTTTTACTATAATTTTTCCTAAAGAAAATGCATTTAGTTACATCATGGAAATGATAAAATATTAATATTTTTCACAAATTATGCATCTAAGATGGGCCAGATGCCAGAAATACTTACTTTAGGGGGAAAAAAAATCCCATTGTCAGTATCCTAAACCAGTTTATCACTTAGCTGAGAAACAAAAATTCAGAAGCGAAAAAGAAGTAAAGAGGCAAGATGTACTTGATGAAAACATTAAGTGGTATAAACTCAAGTGAAATTATCAAGGCTTCACAGAGAAGTGCAGTCAGGAAGTGTGGCTTGAAGGAAGGAGTAGGGAGCCCTTAAAAGTAGTGGAAAGCTCCTGAGCATAAAAGGACACCAGGGAGACCAAGAAGAATGGAGTGAAGGATTCCAAGTCAGGGGAAGATGGGAAACCATATTATTTAACTAGATGTGAGTCAATTTAAGAAGGACTTAGAATACTACCAACGGGCTTCACTATTGGCTCAGTTGGTAAAGAGTCTGTCAGAAATGCAGGAGACCCAGGTTCAATCCCAGGGTAGAGAAAAATGCCTGAGAAGGAAATAATAACCCACTCCACTATTCCTATCTGGAAAATCCCAAGGACAGAGGAAGCTGGCAGGCTACAGTCCATGGGTTCCCAAAGAGTCAGACATGACTAAGTGACTAATAACAGAATACCATAGTGAAAACATAAAAATTCCTAGTGACAGAAGAAGGAAAGGGAATGTTTTAACGATACTGGTTAAAACATCAGTCAGTCAGCACAGTTGCTCAGTCATGTCCAACTCTTTGCGTCCCCACGAACTGCAGCACACCAGGCTTCCCAGTCCATCACAAACTCCCAGAGCTTACTCAAACTCATGTCCGAGTCAGTGATGTCATCCAGCCAACCCATCCACTGTAGTCTCCTACTCCTCCCACCCTCAATCTTTCCCAGCATCAGGGTCTTTTCAAATCGGTTAGTTCTTCGCATCAGGTGGCCAAAGTACTGGAGTTTCAGCTTCTGCATCAGTCCTTCCAATGAACATTCAGGACTGATTTCCTTTAGGATGGACTGGTTGGATCCCCTTGCTGTCCAATGTACTCTCAAGAGTTTTCTCCAACACCACAGTTCAAAAGCATCAGTTCTTTAGTGCTCAGCTTTCTTCACAGTCCAACTATCACATCCATACATGACCACTGGAAAAACCATAGCCTTGACTAGACGGACCTTTGTTGGCAAAGTAATGTCTCTTCTTTTTAATAGGCTGTCTAGGTTGGTCATAGGTTTCCTTCCAAGGAGTAAATGTCTTTTAATTTAAAAGATTAAGGTTTCTTTTGATCCTTTTTTCTTTTTTCCTCTCTGCTTCATTTATTTCCACCATTTTATCTTCTACCTCACTTATCCTATCTTCTGCCTCCGTTATTCTACTCTTGGTTCCCTCCAAAGTGTTTTTGATCTCATTCATTGCATTGTTCATTTTTAATTGACTCTTTTTTATTTCTTCTAGGTCTTTATTAAACAATTCTTGTATCTTTTCAATCTTTGTCTCCAGGCTATTTCTCTGTAACTCCATTTTGTTTTCAAGATTTTGGATCATTTTTATTATCATTATTCTAAATTCTTTTTCAGGTAGATTCCCTATCTCCTCCTCTTTTGTTTGACTTGGTGGGCATTTTTCATGTTCCTTTACCTGTTGGGTATTTCTTTGCCTTTTCATCTTGTTTAGATTGCTGTGTCTGGAGTGGACTTTCTGTATTCTGGAGGTCTGTGGTTCCTTTTTATTGTGGAGGATTTACCCAGTGGGTGGGGTTAGACGATTGGCTTGTCAAGGTTTCCCGGTTAGGGAAGCTTGCGTCAGTGTACTGGTGCGTGGAACTTGATTTCTTCTTTTTGGAGAGCAATGGAGTGCCCAGTAATGAGTTTTGAGATGGGTCTATGTGTTAGGTGTCACCTTGGGCAGCCTGTATGCTGACATTCGGGGCTATGTTCCTGTGTTGCTGGAGAATTTGCGTGGTATGTCTTGCTCTAAAACTTACTGGCTCTTGGGTGGTGGTTGGTTTCAGTGTAGGTATGGAGGCTTTTGGACGGTCACTTATTGCTTAAAGTTCCATGTAGTCAGGAGTTTTCTGGTGTTCTCAGGTTTTGGGCTTAAAAACATTAAGCAGCTGTAATAATTTGGTCATACATATTGAGCAAATTATCTGAAGTTTAAAAAGCAATTATCACTGGAGAGAGTCTAGGAAGGGTGAACCGAAGGGGAAACATGAAGCAGTTTTTAATGGAACAAAAGAGATCCTCAAAACTCAGAAGTGACTTTCAGGTGGGGCCAAAGGCAGACAGTAAACAAAATGTTCTTCTGCATCTTTGATTTAATTTCTGTGGAAAACAGTTAAGGTTTAGTCAAGAAGGCGTTAATAAAACTGTGGAAATTTTGCTGGATATAATTCATAACACCGTAACATTTTTTGAGGTTTTGGTAAGCTAAACATCTGCTTAGTTTAAGGTCTTAAATAGTGACCAATGACATACTGAATTGGAAGGTCTTACACTTTTATTATAAGCCAATTCTTATACTTATTTAGAAATAAGTTAGTATAAATTATAAATGAATATTCAATAGAAATAAGCTTTTTGTTCCCCAGGGGACATTTATAATATCCTTTTTGCCCTTAGGCTAACTGCTACATTTAGCAACTAAAAACTTTTTAATAAATCCTAATTCTGAAGCTAATATTAGGGAAAATTACCTAACATAATTTTCAGATTCTTTATTTACTCTTGTGATTTCCATTTAACTCACTCTTGCATTCAGTTCAGTTCAGTCAGTCACTCAGTCATCTCTGACTCCTTGCGACCTCATGGAGTGTAGGACACCAGTCTTCCCTGTCCATCACCAATTCTCGGAGCTTGCTCAAACTCATGTCCATTGAGTCGCTGATGCCATCCAACCATCTCATCCTCTGTTGTCCCCTTCTCCTCCTGCCGTCAATCTTTCCCAGCATCAGGGTGTTTTCCAATGAGTTAGTTCTTCCCATAAGGTGGCCAAAGTATTGGAGTTTCAGCTTCAGCATCTGTCCTTCCAATGAATATTCAGGATTGATTTCCTTTCGGATGGACTGGTTGGATCTCCTTGCAGTTCAAGAGACTCTCAAGAGTCTTCTCCAACACCACAGTTCAAAAGCATCAATTCTTTGGCACTCAGCTTTATGGTGCAACTCTCACATCCATACATGACCACTGGAAAAACCATAGCCTTGACTAGACAAATCTTTGTTGGCAAAGTAATGTCTCAGCTTTTTAATATGCTATCTAGGTTGGTCATAACTTTCCTTCCAAGGAATAAGCGTCTTTTAGTTTCATGGCTGCAGTCACCATCTGCAGTGATTTCAGAGCCCAAAAAAATAAAGTCTGACACTGTTTTCATTGTTTCCCCATCTATTTGCCATGAAGTGAAGGGACTGGATGCCATGATCTTAGTTTTCTGAATGTCAAGTTTTAAGCCAACTTTTTCATTCTCCTCTTTCACTTTCATCAAGAGGCTCTTTAATTCTTCTTTGCTTTTTGCTATAAGGGTGATGTCATCTGCATATCTGAGGTTATTGATATTTCTCCTGGCAATCTTGATTCCAGCTTGTGCTTCATCCAGCCCAGTGTTTCTCATGATGTACTCTGCATAGAAGTTAAATAAGCATGGTGGCAATATGCAGCCTTGACATATTCCTTTCCCAATTTGGAACCAGTCTGTTGTTCCACGTACATTTCTAACTGTTGCTTCTTGACCTGCATACAGATTTCTCAGGAGGCAGGTCAGGTGGTCTGGTATTCCCATGTCTTTAAGAATTTTCCACAGTTTGTTGTGGTCCACACAGTCAAAGGTTTTGGTGTAGTCAATAAAACAAAAGCACATGTTTTTCTGGAATTCTCTTGCTTTTTCGATGATCCAACGGATGTTGGCAATTTGATCTCTGGTTCCTCTGCATTTTCTAAATCCAGCTTGAACATCTGGAAGTTCACAGTTCACATACTGTTGAAACCTGACTTGGAGAATTTTGAGCATTACTTTGCTAGCATGTAACCACATACTGATTAATGATCTATACATGTTCTAATTTTAGCTCTTTGAGTTAGTAATAGGGAAAAGGTATAGTTTTGATAGGTTACTGTGAATGGTGTCGGATCTACGATTGCTGAAGAAGATTTAGCTTTGGGACCTGGGACCAGGCTTGATCACTCAAGAGCTTTTGTGTAGCAGAATTTTATTAAAGTATAAAAAGGGACAGAGAAAGCTTCTGATTACAAGGGGGATGGAGAGTGCCCCCCTTGCTAGTGTTAGCAAAGGAGTGATATACTTTTTTAACCAGTTATTAACAATAAATCAAAAGAATGTCTCAAGGTTGTAAAGATCTTACTAGACCCACTCCCACAATTTACATTTTAAGATGACAAGATTAGAACAAACAATAGAAAGATCTTACCAGACCCTCTCCCATAATATACATTCTAAAATAACAGAATTAGTCAGAAGGTTTTCAAGAAGGAGAAACTGTCCTCAAGCAGCATACATTGTTGTTATATAATCCTTAGTACAGAGTTTAAGCTGAGTTGTTCTGTTGTGTAATCATTAGCACCAGGCTTAAAGGAAAAAAAAAAACCAAACTTTTTATGTGACTAAGACTAAGGAATGCAGGGGAAAAAAAAAAAAAAAAGATGTTTGTCCTTTCCTCCTCCTTGAAAATTCCAGACCCCTATCTCCTCCTCCAGAGCCTCAGACCTCTCCCCTCCTTGGCGGCCCAGGACTCTTATCAACCTACCTAGGAATTGACTCTCTCTGTTTTTTGGAGGAAAAAAAAAAAGGCATTTGTTGTAACAAACCGCTATCCAAAATCACTGATGACATCAACTTAATACTATTTTTCCTATTTTCTAACTGAAAAGGAATTATTCTTATGGAAGACTATTTCTTTTTCTGTTGTATCTCTGGGTATAACAACATAACTTGAATAGTTATGCTGACCAGTGGATGAATTCCTCTCTCCGTTAATAACAATAAAATGAGGAACAATATACAGGCTTCAAGAAATTTTATCTATATGTTATAGTTATATGGGATCATCACAGTGATATTTCATCCCAAGTAATTATAATTTTCTATTCAAGAAAACTGAGACTCAGTTTGAACTGCTCCATACTTTACTAACAAATGTATGTTAGGTAAAGTCAAAACTCAGAGGCTTAGTGTCTTCATTTATTAGGTGTGAATATTAGCCTGTATTCAGCATGTTCAATTTTAAGATTAAATTCTAATGTATTATTAATGGAGCTCATTCTAATTCTTGTAAATGATTTAGAACTACAAAAGTATACTTGGCTTTCTTAAAGCACTAACTTATGAATTTAAATACTATTGACATAAAACCATCAATACACACATTTCCCCTCTTGTTACTTTAGTTCTTGCTTGTCCATTTATTCAAGTTCTAAGAATTTTGTTACATCCATTTGTCTGCCAGCAGAATATAGCTTTAATATATCATTATGAATATCAGAAAGTATTCATTTGCATGTGTTATTCTCCAGGGCTCAATAGTTGAGTGATCTTTTACTCAGATGACTTGTAGCAGTACTTCAAGATGTCACCTTCAGGCATGTACAAAGTACTAAAGCTCTTTCTATTTTCTGCCATCTTCTTTGTTTCAGTTCAGTCCCTCAGTCATGTCTGATCCTTTGTATCCCCACGGAGTGCAGCACGCCAGGCTTCCCTGTCCTTTACCATCTCACAGAGCTTGCTCAAACTCCTGTCCACTGAGTCGGTGATGCCATCCAACATCTCATTACTCTGTTTATCCTCCATCTTTCTTTTCTTTTGTACTCTCTTTGCTAATGGATTTTTTTTTTAAGTCTAGCTTTTATGTGGAATGATTTTTCTGCCTTTTTTGCACTTATATTTAACTGACTACTGGAATTGGGCTTCTATTAACCCCTACATTTCATCTTGTGTTCCAGAATATTTCCTCTCCTTAACTTGACTAGTATGTAGAAGGTTGGTTATTTGAGTTCTTTTCTTGGGGGTGGGGGGTAATATTTGCAAAACATTCTATGTCTTTCTTATTGTATATAATATAGAAATCCTCATTTTGAGAGTAGAAATATCATGAAATATTAACAGAGAGAAAACAACGTTTGCTCCTTATCTTTGCATATGCCCTTTGGGTTAGTATTTTACCTTACCTGAGCATAGATGTCACCATCTGTAGCACTTTATGGAATGAGAACTTTATGGAATAGTTGTGTGACTACATGAAATAATGTGCCAAGAATCTAGTAGAGAGCCTGTGATACTGTACCTGTACTTCCCCCAACCTAGAACTTAACAGTTCTGGTCTAAATTAGTCTCACTCTACCTATAATTTCATCTCAGGCTCTTGCTTGCTCTCCTGAGTGAGATTCTTTCTACTTTGCATACCACTCCTAAAAGCTGAGTCAAGCTTACTTTCCCCTGGTTACCCTTCCATTAAGCTACTGCCTCTGAAATTGAGGTTTTTCACTCCCTCTTTTAGAGAAAGCATTTTACATAATGAAATGTGGCCATTCTACCACAATCTTCATGGCTTAAAACTACTTCCTACTACTGCACCTCCTGTCGGCTTATTGCCTTTTAATTCAAGATCTGACTATTGATCACTGTTTTAAACCTCTGCCTGAAATATTTTTCCTGGCTGGACATTTTTCCAGTTAGTGTATTATAATCATTGTCTCCACTGAAGGTGCTTAAGAGAATACATGGCTTCCCATGTATTGCTATAAAATGAAGTGTGCCTCTTCCCCACACTCAAATGTTGAAGACTTCATCCCTGATAAGACAGAACCTATGGAGGTAATAAATGTTAAGTGAGGTCATAATGGTTGAGGACTGGTAGGACTGGTGTCCTTATAAGAAGGGGAAGTGATGTCCTCCTGGACACAGAGGAGAAGCCATCTGAAGATACAGTGAAGACATATCTACAAGCCAGGAAGAACATGCCAGAAGCCAACTCTGACGGCAAACTTCATCTTGGATGTCTAGCCTCCAGAACTGAGAGAAACAAATGCCTGTGAGTTAAGCCACCCAGTGTTGCAGTATTTTGTTGTGACAGCGCCGGCAGGCTAATGCACACATCATCTAGGTTTTAGTTACTCTGCTATTTAAACAAAACCTAAGTACTTTCACAGAGAAATAAAACAAGTAGCCCTTGGATCAGTTTACAATAATTACAACATTTCACAAATGGATATTAACACAGGGACATTAGCTCATTTGGCACTGTGATAGAAGACTCTTGTCCTCAGGCAGATTACAGCCCTATACTTTACAGTGTTCGACTATTTATTATGGCTTGGAAGTGTGAAAACATTAAATACAGTGAAAACATCTGTGGAAACTGAGACATGTTATTGATTGAATTCACTAAAATAATTTCTTCAATATAGTTATTATTGTATATAAGTCTGGTGAAATAGTCTAGCAGTTATCCCCATATGCAAACTTTTTTTTGTTGTTTTTTTGGTAAATAGACAAATGAAAGTTGGCATATGTAGGTATTCCCATCTTGTCTGCTTATCAATCATCAATTTGTACTTATGTAATAAGTACTTTTGGGTTAACTCCAGTTTAAATTGGTACAATGTCTCACAATAAATATTTTAAAAATTGAAATGTACTTAGGACAGTGCTTCAAATTCAGTGTTTCCAATAAAAATGGCAAAGCACATGATTTTTCAGGGTGCTCCCTTATATTCTGAGGTTCTGGATGTCTGTGATCTTACTGTTTATATGTGTGTGTGTCTGTGGTCAGCGATGTCAGACTCTTTGCAACGCCATGGACTGTAGCCCACCAGGCTCCTCCGTCCATGGGATTTTCCTGACAAGAATACTGGAGTGGGTTGCCATTCCCTTCTGCAGGGGTTTATATCTAAGTGTATGCAAGATACAAAATTACAGAAAATGCACTTTCACTATAATTTGTGTGTTTTTATTCAATGTAAAGAAATATTTGAGTAAATATTTTCATCTATGCTTTATTGTCATTTGAGTTCTACAATGAGATTTTCTTAAACTTTTTTTTCTTGTAATATTTGGGCATTGTTACACAAAAACACTGATGATTCTACTTTCGCCAACATTGTTTTGTAAACGCTGAAAAATCTTCCTACAAAATTTACATGAAAATAGTCTATTTTTCTTCCTTATGTGCATACTATGCTTATGTTACAAATATTTTTGGAAGGGATAGCCAATGAAGTATTTTGGGAAAAACAAGAAGCTGATCAAATATAAAATGTTTATAAAAGGACATAACAACTTTGTAAATGCGGGTATAGTAAAATTCACATGTTTACTACTTCATTCCCAAAGTGGGGGGAGCTTTTAATATAGGTAGGATCATATCAAAATGATTTGTGTATACTTGACTGCCTTCATAGGGAAGAGAATAGAAACTAGATTTAAGTTTCAACTGATGGTTTTGGAAATAAGAGAGGAAGGGATACAATGTCCTGTGGACTCAGCCATGTCTTAGGTTGTGATGGAGCCACAGCTGCTTCAAAAGGCACAGGGCCTGGGTATGCATTCCTCATGGCTCCATTTCCTCCTAGCTGAGACCCTGGGGAAGGAATTTAAGTTTTGCAAGGTGCGTCATCAAATCTAATATGGTATAACTATAGTATTTACTGCATAGAAAAGAATAAGAATTTTTTTTTTTAAGTCAATGAGAAAAAACCATTGAGGAATATCTGACACCCTCACCATTAACTTGTTATGGACACCAATTTCTCCCACTCTTTCTGCTGAAACAAAACAAAACAAAAAACATTCTATCCCAAGCAGTAAGAGCTCAGTTTCAAAAGTATTCTCTGTTAGGCTTCGCTGGTGGCTTAGATGGTAAAGAATCTGCCTGCAATTCAGGACACTCAGGTTCAACCCCTGGGTCGGGAAGATCCCCTGAAGAAGGGCATAGAAACCCATTTCATTATTCTTTCCTGGAAAATTTCATGGACAGAAGAGCCTGGTGGGCTACAGTCTATGGGGTAGCAAGGAGTCAGACACGACTGAGTGACTAACACTTTCTTTCTCAGGTTTAGAACCTGGATCAGATCACATGTCAATATCCTCTTTCTCTGTCAGATTCTAAAAGGTATTTGAAAATACTAAAACCAGTAGGACCTGTTGCGAGGTCATTGTTCCTTTCTTAAGTTTTAGTAACAATGCCAATTCAGAGCAATTTCAAAGTAAACTATGTTAGGGGCATGTACTGTCAGCCTGAACCTATGGTGATACGTACAACTTGATTATCAAGGTGTTGAAACAGCTTGGCAAATATCACCTAGGCCCTTCATGCCTGGTAGGCAGAATAACTACCTCAATTTTTCAAGGTGATTAAGCTGATTAAGTAAGAACACTGTGATTCTTCATTCATTTATCTCCACTTAATCAGATGGAAAGGTCTCTACCACAGATAAAGGAATGTAAGTGTTGTAACTTAATGTTTCTCTTCACTTTCTTTCCCCTCAACCCCTACCACAGCCGGGACCCCTTCTAAGAGAGCCAGACTGTTAATAGAACACTAATTCAAAGCCCCTCATTTCAGAGGTGAGACGTTCCCCTCCTTTCTTTTTAATTGAAAACATTTAACAGACTTTCTAGGAAATAAATGCTAGAGCACTAACCTCTGAATGCCATTTAATCACTTGTTTCAATCAATTCACATGTTTATTTATGAGAATTTCTCTACCTGTTAAGTGTTGAATTAAAAGGATTGGAGGGGAGGAAGACACCGTTAGGAAAACACCCAGAAAGTAGTGTTACCTGAAACATTTATGAACATCTATTGCAAACACTCTTAAAACCTGGTAAATTGCATTTTAATTATTTTTGTAAATGTACTGAAGTTAAGGAGCATTTGGAAAGCAGTCATCTAGAATTGAGGAGGTATAAATTAATCACATGGTCATATTGAATATTCAGAAATCCTTAATGGAGCAATAATAATTGTTGAGCAACATTAGAACTTCTTGGCACATACTCGGGGGCTGCTTGGAGCATATTTTCACACTAAGGAAATGTTTACTTTACCCAGCAGCCTACTTCCCCCAATAGAAACACAATAAAAATTCAAACACAATAAATCATTCCCAAGGTAGAGAGATTCAAATGCCACAAGTGCTTTGATTCACTTTGCTTCAAGGGTAGAATTTATAAATTGAAGAACTTTTACATTTGTTAGAACATAGCACTCTGGAAATGAGGGAAGCAAAGCAAATTGGATTCTGGGATCTTATTTGTGTGTCACTCAGCATTACCCTTGGCACTGAGTCACTGGCATAACCAATGGGGGCGGAATCATTCCACCTCTTCAGCCAGCAGGGGACCCTCAGAGAGAGTCAGACTCAGAAAGGATCTCAGATGGGCCCCCAGAACTTGCCTCTACCTTTTTGAAAGGGAAAAATGAATTTGAGAGATGAAGTTAATTAATTCTGGCTTCAGACCCTGATGCTGGGAAAGACTGAGGGCAGGAGAAGAAGGGGATGACAGAGGATAAGATGGTTGGATGGCATCACCGACTCAATGAACATGGGCTTGGGTGGACTCCGGTAGTTGGTGATGGACAGGAAGGCCTGGCGTGCTGCGGTTCATGGGGTCACAAAGAGTCAGACACGACTGAGCAACTGAACTGAACTGAACAGTCAAAACAAACCAAGAGGAAAACAGGTTTCCTGATTTCCAGCACAGTTTCTGTTCTGGAAATTAAAAAAAAAGACGAAGATCATGGTGCATGTGTACACTTTTTTTTTCCACCAATAATGAATGAATCACACACATTGGCTTAATTTGTGTTACACTTTCTAGTTTTTTACACTATTGAATCCTATAAACATTTTGCCTGTTTAAAGAATATCATCACAAGATCTTTTCTTTTTCACTTTTATTTTCCTCATCTCTTCAATAAACTGCTAAAGTAAATAAAGAGCTAGTGTCACTGATATCGTTACTCAGTTTGGACTCTGTTTGGAAATGCTGAGCTGTGTATAACTCTGAAGATGTTAAAGTATTTATAGAACACTCCCTGCTCTACTTAACAAATCATTTGTTTCTCATGTACTGTGGTTGCTACCATCAAACTTCTGTATCACCTTTATGGAAACTCAAGATGCTACAAAAAGTTACAGCAGCATAAATGAAGTTGTAGAATGACAGATCTTCCAGATAAGAAATGTTACTTGTATTTTGCATCCTTCACTATACCTAAGATTTTCATGAAGGAAAATTATCTATAAGCCAAGCCTGTGGATTGTCTTTTCATCCTCTTCACTTGGGCTTTTATGCAGAGCAGTAGATTTTAATTTCGACAGATTCAAATTTATCAGGTTTGATGGAAGATGCTTTTGGTGTCAAGTCACAGAACATTTTGCCTAGGATTGGATCCTGAACATTTACCCCTATTTTGTGTGTGCGTGTGTGTGTGTGTGTGTGTGTATGTTGACCTCAGGTTTTCTGTTTACAAATTTATTTTTTGTTTAAACTGTGAGGTTTAGGTCAAGCTTCATTTCCCAGTTGTTTTTTAAACTATGTATAATAATGCTATTGATTTTAATGTTTTGTATTCATGACATTTTTTATATTATTATTAGGCCTAAGAGTTTATATGTAAAGTCTTTTGGATTTTCAATATACACACCACATCATAAAAAAAAGGTTGCTTTACCAAACTTCTTAATTCTTATACCTCTTCTGTTTTCTTATTGCTTTGCTAGAATCTTCAACAGAATACTGAATAGAAGCAGAAATGGCAGAGGTCTGTGTGGGTCCTGCCTTTAAGAATTTTTCTCACATTTTATTATTAATCATTATGATATAGGTCTTTATAGATAAGTTAAAGCAATTCTTTTTTACTAGTCTATAAAAAATATGTTTTGAACATTTATTGGATTTTATCAAATATTGTCTGTGCATAGTAAACTTTGGGAGTTGGTGATGGACAGGGAGGCCTGGTGTGCTACAGTCCATGGGGTCGCAAAGAGTTGGACACAATTGAGTGACTGAACTGAATGATTAGAACACATATAGTTCTGTTCCTTTAATCTGTTTAGGGATTTTCTATGATGATTCACTTTTGCCTCTCAAGAACAAATCTCACTTGCTTTTATTTTCTATTCCTATGCTATATACATATAACACACACATACATATATTTAGGATACTGTTAAAGCCGGTTTAATAAAGTTCAGAGTGGCAAACTTTTAAATATCTTATGTTTGAAAATATCTTTCTTTGGCTTAATCTCATAAAGTGTTTAGCTGGGTATACAATTTTATTTGTCTCTTTTTTCCCTACGCCCACTGAAGATATTGATCCTTCATTTCCTGCTACTGGTGAAAGATCCACAGTTACAAGCCTACTGCCATCAAAAGTTAAGTATTCTGTCTTTCCTTTCTGGCAGCTATTAAGATTCAATTTCCAAAATTTCTGATTGGTCTTATTCTATATTCATCTGTCCATTTGGTTTTTCTCACTCTTATTTTTTACTCTTATATTTTCTTACTCATATTTTAAATTTAAAAAATTATTTTAATTTTGAGCATACTAGGCATCCTTAGTTTTAAGTCATTGTTAGATTATTTTATATAATTAAGTAAATCCATATTTGAAATTATTTTTATAAAATTTTTACTTATAAGTTTGATTTTGTAGTAGACATTTTTTGTTTATTATTCTCTCTCTATTCCTCTTTGATCCATCCTTCCTCCCTAATAGATGTATCAGTACCTTCACCTAGTGCTTCGGGTACCCAGCTAACTAGTCTGGTGAACAAGCTGTCACTCTGTTTCCAACCTCCCTAACTTTGTCTTCCAATAAAGAATCAGGATTGGAATGATTTAATTCCCTCTGAGTCCACAGGAGGTGAGCCACAATATGCCATTACCAGTTTCCACGCCAAGTGTCTGGACAGCTTCTCAATCACCACTTTGTTTCTTTTCTAATTCATGGAGGTTTTCTGTTTGGTTTGTTTGTGTTTTTATAATCCAGCTATGTCTTTGCTTTCTCCCTTCAGATTTTATCAAATTTTGCTACATACCAGATCCAAGAGAGTGTGTCAAAACACACTTGTTGTCTTGCCCTGAATACTCCCATTCTGTCTTTAGCTCACTCCAATTAGGCTTTCATCTTCCTAGGAAACTTCTTGGCAGAGTCACCAGTAAAACATCCATCCTGCCAAATCTAATGGTCAGTTTTCATCTCAGCAGTGGCTGACAGAAGTGATCATTTTCTTCTTGCTGATGTATTTCTTTCCTTGTTTTTCAGGATAGTCTACCCTTCTTATTTATCTCTGAGTGAATGACCTAGATGTGGTTTCCTTGCCAGGCTCATCTTTCTCTTGAATTTTAATTATTGGAGTGTCCCAGTGCTCCTCAGATATTTTCCCTCTTTCTCTGTAATTACCTATGTTATCCCATAGTGCCATGGATTTTCTATATATACATATTATACAATATACAAATATAGTGTATATTATAATGCATACTATATATACTATAATGTACAATTTTAACATAAATTATATAATACAGTGTGTGTATGTAAACACACATATAATATATTCTGTCAATATTATATCCCTGTTTTTTCTCCTCTCACCTCTTGGAATAATTTATACACTATTTGTTTCTAAAAATCTACTTTAACATCTAACAGTCATCCCACACAAAAACCATTGAAACTAATAAATGAATCCAGCAAGGTAGCAGGATACAAGATCCATATATAGAAATCCACTGTGTTTCTTTACACTGTCAATGAAAGAGAATGTTAACAAAAGCTCCTGTTTGAAAGCATGTCAAATAGATACATAGGGATCCACCTAACTAAGGAGGTGAAAGACCTACATGCTAAGAATTGTAAAACATTGATGAAACCAACTGAAGATGATACCAAGAAATGGAAAGATACTACACAGTCTTGGGTTGGAAGAATTAATACTGTTAAAATGGCTAGCCATACTTACCAAAGCAACCTATACATTTAATGTGATCCCTATGAAGTTACCCATGACATTATCCACAGAGCTAGAAAAAATAATCCTAAAATTTATATATACCCTCAAAAGACTCAGAATTGCCAAAGTGATTGTGAGGAAAAAGAACTAAGCTGGAGGCATAACTCTCCCAGAGTGCACATACTACAAAGCTACTGTAACGACAACAGTGTGGTATTGGCACAAAAACAGATAATGGATCAATGCAGCGGAATAGAGAGCCCGGAAGTAAACCCATACACCTATGGTTAATAATCTTCAACAAAGGAGGCAAAAATATACAATGGAGAAAAGACAGTCTCTTCAGCAAGAGGTCTTGGGAAAGATGGACAGACTCATATAAAATAGTGAAGGTAGAATATTCCCTCACATCATACATAAAAATAAATTCAAAATGCCTTAAACACTAGTATATAAGACATGACACCCCAAAACTCCTAGAAGAAAACATAGGCAAAATATTATCAGACATGTATCATAGTTAAGGTTTTCTTAAATCAGTCTCCCAAGGCAAAAGAAATAAAAGCAAAAATAAAATAAACAAATGGGACCTAATTAAACTTAGAAGCTTTGGAAAGCTAGGAAACCATCAACACAAATGAAAACACAACCTACAGAATGGGATAAAACTTTTGCAAATGATGAGAATGACAAGCGCTTTATTTCCAAAATGTACAGACAACTCATACCACTCAATATCCAAAAAACAAACCAATCAAAAATTGTGAAGACCTAAACAGACATTTCTCCAAAGAAGACATACAGATGGTTACCAACAGGAACATGAAAAGATGTTCCATGTCCCTCATTATTAAAGAAGTGAAAATCCAAACTACAATGAAGTTTCACCTCATACCAGTCTGATTGGCCATCTTCAAAAAGTCTACAAATTTGCTGAAAAGGATGCAGAGAAAACCAAAACCCTTCTTGGTGGGAATGTAAACTGGAGTAGCCACTAAGGAAAATAGTATGGACGTTCCTTAAAAAACTAAACATAGAGTTATCATAGGATAGAGCAATCCCACTCCTGGGTATATATACAGAAAAACGAAAGATTTAATTTGAAAAGATATATGTACTCCAATGTTTATAGCAGTGCTGCTTACAATAGCCAAGACATAGAAGCAATGTGAGTGTCCATCGAGAGATGAATGAATAAGATATGGTATGCATGTATATGTGTGTGTATTGTGTGTGTGTATATACATGTGAGTGTTAAGTCGCTTCAGTTGTGTATGACTCTGTAATCCTATGGACTATATATAGGCTGCCAGGTTCCTCTGTCTATGGGATTCTCTAGGCAAGAGTACTGGAGTCTCATATCTTGCGTCTGTATAACTTGTGTCTTTAATAACTTGTGTCTCTTATATATCCTGCATTGGCTGATGGGTTCTGTGGGTTTACCTTAAGTATGATGGAAACTTCTTGGATAGTTTTAAATAGGAGTATGATAATAATATGCTTTCTTTGGCTGCTAGATAAGAGATAGAGTGTAGAGGACAATGGTGGAATCAAGGAGGCCGGTTAGGATGCTACTGTAGGAACCTAGACAACAGAAGATAATGGCGTGGACTAGAATGTTAGGTTGAAAGTTATGTTTTAACCATATTAGGCTTAGATGACTTTCAATTCTTTTCTTTATTCAGCTAGAATTGATCTATGATATTGTGTTAGTTTCAGGTGTCTGAAACCTGACTATTGTGTTAGGTGTACAACTTCAGATTCTTTTCCATTATAGGTTATTACAAGATATTGAATATAGTCCCCTTTGCTATATAGTAGGTCTTTATTGGTTATTTTATATATGTGTGTGTGTGTGTATATAGCATTATATATATGTGTGTGTATATATATATTATATATATATATGTACTATATATATAGTATGTATTTTTTAATCCCAAACTCCTAATTTATTCCTCTCCACCTCTTTCCCCTTTGGTAACTGTGTGTGTTCTATTTCTATGAGTCTGTTTCTGTTTTACAGATAAGTTGACTTGTGTTTTTGTTTTTAGATTTCATATATAAGTGACATATAATATTTGTCTGTCTCTGCCTGACTTACTTCACTTAGTATAATAATCTTAGGTTCATCCAGGTTGCTGCAAATGGCAATATTTCATTCTTTTTCATGGAAGAATAATAATCCATTATATGTGTGTGTGTATACATGTGTGTGTGTGTGCATGTACATATATACACCATGCCTACCAATGCAAGAGACATGAGAGAAATGGGCTTGATCCCTAGGTCAGGAAGATCACCTGGAGGAGGGCATGGCAACCCACTCCAGCATTCTTGCGTGGAGAATCCCATGAACAGAAGAACCTGGCTAGCTACAGTCCACAGTGTTGCAGTGAGTTAGACATGACTGAAGTGAGTTAGCATGCACACACACTTACAGTGGCCCTAGAAGACTTAACAGGTCTCACCACTATCATCAGATAATTCATGCCAACAGTCTTTGCATTCTTATTACCTTTTGGAATATTACCCTGAACTAATAATGTTTCTTTTCCAAATCTTTGCCTAGTTCTGTTTATACATCATTCAGTTACTGTTTAATTGTTACCCCTTGAAAAGGCCTTCGACAATCACTCTGGTTAAAATACTCTCCTGTCACTCTTTGTCCTTAATTTTCTTTTTCAGTTACTTGGATATTCTTTTTATGGAATTCTTAAAGTATAACTGACAAAATTGTAAGGTATTTTAAGTATATATCATGATTATTTGATAACATATATATTGTAAAAGGATTCTTGTCACCTAGTTAAGCTAATTTACATACCCATACCTATGTGTGTGTGTGTATGTTAACACTTAAGTTCTACTCTCCTAGAAAATTTCCATTATAATACAGTATTATCAACTATATTCATATTATAAATTATATTTTCAAACCTTATTCATTTTGCTATTCTTTATAAAGCCTCAATTATTATTGCATATTTTAATATTTATTGTTTAAATAAATAAAGTAAAAAATAAAACAAGTAAAAACTATTTACTTGTTTCTTGTCTATCTCACCCCCTTGCATACAAGTTCCCTGAAGGTAGGTACTTAATTTCTCTTATTCACAACAGTTAACGCTGACATCTAGAAGAGTGTCTAGTACTTAAGAGACATTCAATAAATATCTGCAGAATAAATAAATTATAGCATTCCACCAATGATTAGGAACCTAATTAGACTGATCAGCTGACACAGCTCCTATACAAAGGAGATGGTATATATTTTTATATCTGGTAACCAAAACCATAGAGAAATAAATATTTTTCAACTTTTTTCATTAATTTTCCTTTACTTGAACTCTAAAGTAAGAGCACAAACAATAACATACAAAATGTTAGCTGTCAAGGCATTTCACAAAACAGTGGCTAAGTCACCCTTTGATTCCTTTTGACCTGTGCATTTTGGATTTCCAGCATTTCTATTCCCAATGGCTGGATGTATGGAAAATGTTTACACCTCTAAATTCAAATTCATTCTAAATGAATGATCTTGGCTCTCCTTTGAGAGCTATGCCTAATAAAGCCTAAAATTTGAGAGATTAGTAATTCTCTGAATTACTTGTGATAGCAATATTCCATTGTAGGTCCTCTGACATATCTTAATATATTCTAAACTCTGTTAATATTTTTTAAAAGCCATTGAATTGTCCTCTTTTAACTGGTGAACATCACTGATTATAAATTACATCATAATAAAGCTGTTAAAATAGCAAAATGAATAATACAACAATGAATTTTAAAATGTGATACTGGGAAGGCACACCATATTATGGAGAAAAGTGACTCAAACTTCAAGGTATATACTTGATGATAAAATTAATAGACTTTAAAAATAAAGGAATAATTCTTTGAGCACCCATTCAGAAAAAAATAACTGCTTTACAGTGGATCAAATATCAGATTGGTATCAGGTTTCTTAACAGCAACATCTGTGAAGGAGCAAAGCGGCATCTACAAAGCAGTGTAGTGTCCACGTTCTCTCCGCCAAACCGCAAATTATTTATTAGCTTTCCTGAATCCACCGCTATCAAAACTGAGGTTCTAGATAAATCTCAATGAATTTAGGGTCTTCTAATAATATTAAGGTAATAGAGGCAGAGGATATCTGTGTCACTAAGAGCAGACCCAAGGGCCAAATGACCTCCTACCACTGTGGACAGACAGATCCTGGATTTTTCATGTGTTGAATCCATCTCGGACAATATCTGAGTTGTCTGAGTCAACCTTTCCAGTTAGATTTATTATTTGTTTTACAATGTGACAAACATTTCTGAGCGTGTCATTGTTATCTTCTAAATGAATTACTTATTTCTTTAAAAGATTATAGTAACTTTCCAAATAATTAAAATAAATGTTTGTCTCTTGGGAGCATTCAAAATATGTATCTACTATATAAGGCAGTTTGGAGAACAAACCACCTTCATTCTTACTTTGTTAAATTTTATATTATTATATTGAGATGATGTAGAGTGGAACAATCAACTCTAAACAGCTCAGTAAAATCACTTAGAAATCATTTTCTAGAAACATAGTCAGAGTCCAGACTTTTTTTTTCCCCTCACAGAAGTAGAATCATGTTATGCATTCCAGATATCAAGAGACCTTAGAGATTATGTCATCTAAACTTCTCATTGTACAAGTGAGCAAATTTGGCCCCTTGGAGAATTAATGACAATCACATAATTGTAGGGCTGAGGCCAGATTCTAGGGTTTTGGTTGTCTAATTTAACATTCCTTATATAACCTCCTTTCTTGTTGAGATCTGTACTTGTAAACATTTCCTTATTGTAATCATTTCACAGATATGCACCACTCTGTCCTAGCTAGTCTTTGCAATTCAGGAAACGTGAGGTAAAGAAGACAGGTAAGATCCATGTCCTCTGGGAGTCACTATTTCTTGATCACACATGGCTTTTGCAAAGATTCACTGAAAGAGCCTCCCACTACTCCTCACTGCATCATTATCTTCCCAAGCTCCACTTTCTTCAGAGACCCAGGGCATTCCTATTCTGAGAGTCACTGAGCTGTAAGCCTGAGGCAAATTCTTCAGGAAGCCTCCCCTGCACCCCCCACTGCCCCAGGCTGGGCTACATGCCCCTGCTTTGTGATGCTTACCTCTGTCAGAGCATCACTACTTGGAAAGGTATTCATCTACTTTCTTGTTATTCCTTCCTCTTAAACTATGGCCTCCTCGAGGCCTCCTAGTGTTCTGTTTGTTCCAATATCTCTAGTATCTGCATAGTACCTGGAACAGAATGAATGCTCACTAAACATTTGTTGTTGACTAAATTGAAAATGACTGCATAAACATAAGGTCTTATATGAACTATTTACATCTCACTGTAAATGAGTTTAAAGAAATTAATTTTTCCTGATAGAGTTACTATGCTGCATGCTTAGTTGCTCAGCTGTGTCCAACTCTTTGTGACCCGATGGACTGTAGCCCACCAGACCTCTCTGTCCATGGGGATTCTCCAGGCAAGAACACTGGAGTGGGTGGCCATGCCCTCTTCCAGGGGATCTTCCCAACCCAGGAATTGAACCCAGGTCTCCCGCATTGCAGGCAGATTCTTTACCATCTAAGCCACTGCTGCTAAGTTGCTTCAGGCGTGTCCAACTCTGTGCGACCCCATAGATGGCAGCCCACCAGGCTCCTCCGTCCCCGGGATTCTCCAGGCAAGAATATTGGAGTGGGTTGCCATTTCCTTCTCCAATGCATGAAAGTGAAAAGTGAAAGTGAAGTCGCTCAGTCGTGTCTGACTCTTAGCAACCCCATGGACTGCAGCCTACCAGGCTCCTCCATCCATGGGATTTTCCAGGCAAGAGTACTGGAGTGGGGTGCCATTGCCTTCTCCGATCTAAGCCACTAGGAAGGCCCCAAAAATACTGGAGTGGGTAGCCTATCCCTTCTCCAGGGGAACTTCCCCACCCAGTAATTGCAGGAGAGCCGGGGTCTCCTGCATTGCAGGTAGATTCTTTACTAGCTGAGCTACCAGGGAAGCCCCTCTGGTAGGATTACTTGTACCTTAATAGCTCCAAACTAATCATTAATAAATAATGTTGAAAATATCCAATGTCCTTCTAGGACTACAGTTGACCTTTGAACAACACAAGTTTCATCTGTGGTGAGTACCCTTATAGGGGATTTTTTTGTGTGATAGCAAACACTATAGTAACAACAACAGCTGGGCTTTCCCGGTGGCTCAGTGGTAAAGAACCTGCCTGCCAGTGCAGGAGACATGTTCAATCTCTGAATCAGAAAGATCACATGGAGAGGGAAATGGCAACCCATTCCAGCATTCTTTCCTGGGAAATCTCATGGACCGAGAAGCCTGGCAGGCTACAGTCCATGGGGGTCACGAAGATTCAGATGCAACTTAGTGACTAAACAGAAACAAACACACTATAGTTACTATGCTATGGTAACTATATGGTTGAATATAGTAATTATAATATAGTAACTATAGTATAATATAGTTACTGTAGTAACTATAATATAGTAACTACATGGTTGAATCCATGGATGCTGGACCACAAATAATGAGGAACCATGGATATAGATGAACCACATATACACAGATGAACCACATATACATAGATGGCTGATGGTTAAGTTATACTAGGATTTGCTACTGCTTAGAGGGTGGGTGCTCACAAAAGCCATGCTATTCAGCGGTCAACCACACTGTCTTCTCCACACTGATGTCATGTACTCTCTACACATGTCTCAGCAATGGACGGCTCGTATCTACACAACCCTCTCATCTGATCAACTAGGATCAAATGCTGATGCTGGAATTTTGACACACCAGAGAGAGGCCTCATCAAACTTCTGATAAAATTACTCTGGTTTTCTGTTAAATGTCAGGCTGATTTAAAAGTTGCCACATGATGACTTGCAGCTAAAGAAATCCATGATTTAGAACTTGGATGCTTGCCAGAAGGTATCTTTCAGAGTTGAACTCTTGTCTGTGATTAAGGGACAAAGGTGTGTGGTCTAATTTCAGAAAGAGAAAAGAGTAACAACAAAATCCTCAATGAAATAAAACTCTACTCATTCCAGTTTAGTTATTACACAGGCCAATTTATAATTCTTTCTCAGCTGGAATCGGATATGGTAGAGTCAATAGATTTATTCAGATCTAAACTTTTATCTTTTCACTGGGGCATGCTCTCTAATTGAACACTGCTTATACTCTGTGTTGGGAATGGGAAAACACTCCAGGATGTCTCTGCATTAAAGGAAGCTACGGGGGTTGTACAACATAATTGTGTTTGAGTTGTATTACAAATAACTCCACAGGAGACACTAAAATTGGCCTACTATCTACTAAATACTAAGAAAAAGAATGTCAACACTCAATCTAGTATTTGAGGCAATGATATCATTTGGTCTTGTCATGAAAAAAAAAAAAATGATCATTTTCTCAAACAAGTCAATCCCTTATTTATAATACAACATGCTTTCTTAATTTTTCTCCATCATTAAGCATTAGGTGTTGTTCCAATTATTAGCAGAAATAGACCCCTGACGTTCTTTCTGGGGTTCACATGAGTATCATTCAGAGTAATTCTAAATCAGAGGAATAGTTTTTGAAAGTTAATCTTGTTTCCTCCTTTCCTTCAGGAATTCCAGGTTGAACCCATCAGGCTCCCATCTGGTCTCTAAGAAGATGTTTAAGGCCACTTTCAACTCGATACTGGTCAGTCTCCTTTCAATATCACAAGTGGAGTTATGGGAAAGAATATAAACACAAGGTGTAATTAAAGTAAACCTATCCTGATGATGAAGAACTATTTTTAATGTAATTTCACTTCTGCTGGAGGATAGTTGATCCACAGTGTTGTATTAGCTTCAGGTATACAGTGATTCATTTATACATGTGCCCATTATTTTTCAGATTTTTTTCCCATTTGGGTTGCCACAGAATATGGAGTAGAGATCCCTGTGTATACTGTAAGTCTTGTTGATTGTCTATTTTATATATTAGTGTGGATATGTTAAACCCAAACTCCTAACATAACATTGTAAATCAACTGTACTCCAATATAAAATAAAAATTGAATTTAAGAAGATAATTTATCTAGAACCGAATTTAGCATTAGAAAGATTAAATCCCTATTCTTCTGCATATTAGTTGTATTACTGATTTAAGGCTCAGCGTACACATAAACAACTTTGCATTTTAAATATGATACATGCCAAGAGTCTAAAACACTGGTTTTCACACATTAATAGTTTCATGTCCTTTAGTCCTTACTTCATTCTTCACAACCAACAGTGTACAATGTCATAGTGAACAGTTAAGGTAGCCATCTCTAGTTCAAAATGGCAGGCTTCCCTGAGGCTTCAAAGTCCTACCTAAATGATCCCTCCAGGCAACTATTAGGATCAAATGCTTTTTTTTTTTTAATTTGCCATCCCTGTTTTAGCTACTCAGTTTACTGCTCTGGGAGATATAAAAAAGTTTGAAACACAATGTTTGCTGTAAAAATCTTGAATCTGGTTAGTTAGACAAATAACATAAATATAAAATAATGAGTAGTGTAAGGTTGAAGACCAGCTTCTTTGAAGTTTATAAGTCTACAATTATAAATTCAAAGGAGTAATTTATACGGTGACGTGAAAGAGGACGCGAGAGTGGAAAGGGCTCTTAAAAAACATTATTTTTAAAAATTCTACTCGTTTCCTTCCTCCTCTAACTGGATGTTCAATCTTGACTCTATTTGCTAACCTCTCTAAGCATCAGTTTCTTCCTCTTTAAAATAAAGGGATTCAACCTGACATGGTATTTTCCAACTCTAATACCCTGTGATTAGGTCTAAAGGAATCACTAGGAATGACTCTGGAAATTTGGGGAGTGAAAGAGGGTCCACAAAGCCTCTGGAATGAGCATTAAAAGATGAGTTGAGTTCAGGCTGGTAAAAGCGAGTAAAGAAGGCAACCCAGATGAGAAAATACTTGTGAGCAACGGCTCTTGATCAGAGCCTTCTAGACAAGTTTAAAAGCATGATAATGGTGATGAGGAGGATGATGCAAAATAGTTGAGATTACAGCGATACATCACAATGTACCATCTGCCATTCCATTTTGAGCAAATCACTCCTCAGGCAACAACTGCCAGAGTTTACACAAAATGTACAATATGTTTTGCTCAAATAAAATTATCTACAACTGGAATGCCTTTGCCCCAACAACAACAACAGAAAAGGAGTGTGATGTCTTCAGTAATATGTTAATTTCCCCATTTCCAAGCAGAGTTAACATAAAGGCCCTATGCACAGGTTGACCCAGTTAACACCATACCACTCTTTCCTTCAAACTTTAGAGAGTACTTTCCCCAAAAATACTGTATGAAAAAAACAAATATGGGAGGATTTGAGATTTCATGGGGAAATAGGATTAGATCTGTAAGAATAGACCTATAAAGTCTGTTTTTAATCACTAAATAAAAATCAGTAACATATTACATAAAGACATCAATAAGATATTTTGAATGAGTATTATTGACATTTTGACACCTGACTTTCATCTGTTATCTTCTGATCATGATACATTTCTCAGGGTTCCCCTTCTCCAAAATTTCAATATTTATACATGTCTATTTTATTGCATAGTGCAAGTATGCATACACGCTCATTCATATCTGACACTTTGAGAACCCGTGCACTGTAGCCCACCAGGCTCCTCTGTCCATGGGATTTTTCCAGGCAAGAATACTGGAGTTGGTTGCCATTTCCTACTCGAGGGGATCTTCCTGACCCAGGGATCAAACCCGCGTCTCCTGCAGCTCCTGCAGCCCCTGCATTGGCAGGCAGGTTCTTTACCCTGTGCCACCTCAGAAGATATTAAGTGCATATTAAAAAAGCATCATTTTTTGCACCTAGTCCTTTTTCCTAACGTCTCATACCATGCTTCATAATTCCCATATGCTAAGTCTTGCCATATTCTCAGAGATGCAGTGACTAGGCTTGCCAGATTCAGCAAATAAAAACTTAGAATGCCAAGTGAAACTCCAGATAAACAATAAAACTAGTTTTAGAAAAATGTGCCCCATATAATATTTAGGACATGACTTACACACTGTTTATCTCTAATGTATATAACTCAACATCATGTATTTGATCTGGCAACCCTAACTGTGACTGAAATGATTGAGGAACAAAAATCATTTCTGAGCAAATATTACTTAAGCCTTCTCCACAAAATTCAAAATGATATATTATTAGTTCCCCATACAGTAATGCCTCATCAAAGTGGATACTCACAGCCTTTTTTATAGCAACCTCTGCCCCTTCCATCCCACATAATCCTAGAAGTTCTAAGGCTATGGTTATCTTTGCTGCTGTACTTTGCTTGACTGAGTTTTAAGACTATATTGCTCTATTATGCTTTATTTACTTTTTCCCCTTTGCTAAACATCAGTGTTCTCTCTTTTTAATTTAGCCTAACAATTTGCATTGTCAGATTTCATATTCTTTTTGAAACATAGACTGAATAAAATTTGCATATACTCTCCTAGATTTTCACATACATTTTGTAAGTTATCCTTGTTAGACATCTATAGTTTTCTTTGACTCAGTCAAAATACAAAGACAACAGATAAAATCAAACATGTTTATATAAAAGTACTATTAGCAAATTACCATTAGGGTATATATTTAATATGTTATTGGATTTTTGGAAATATGATATTTCCAAATGCTATTCACTTTATTTTCACTAATGTGTAAACATTATGTAAACAACTATGATTTTGCCATACACTAAAGACCAGCTCTTGAAATTTACAGAGTGGTATAAAGGAAATTTAGTTTAAGTCTTCAAAGACTGGAAAAAAAAAAAGCTTTTTTTGTGTGAAAATTCTGGAGCATTTCCAACACAAAACTTTAAGAAGCACTGAATTATTCATTTTTATTTGGAGAAAATTATGGACTAACAGCTTAATAAATAAAATAGCATGCTAAAAAATTGTTGTTATTGGTATCTAAAGGCATAAAAATGTTTTTTAAACTGTTATGAGAGCTTTCTACCTTATTTTACAAACTGTTAATGTTTCAAGAAGAGTCATTCAGATTTACAAAAATGAGGCAAGTATAACTGGCAAGATACTGAACCAAGAGCAGAGTCTCATTCTCATTTCTTATAAATGCAGAAGTCAGGTGAAATTTAATAGAGGTTTCCTAACTCTGCTTTCTCATCTGAAAAGTAGGGCTAATATCTTTTCAGAGAGCTTGGGTTGGGGGAAAGTAAGTGGAACAGACTTTCCCTATTTAATCTCTTTCTCCCTGGGTCCACATTTCACCCATAGCAGAGGATCTTACACCACTCATTTTCCAGAAGTGAGGCTGAAGGAGTGAATGCAGGCTGAGTGGAAAGGCGAGGGGAATGAGAGACGGAAAAAGGAGGAAGATAGGTTTGAGTTCAACAAATCAGTATCAGATCCTGCTTTAGATAATTTCTCATATTAAGCTGAAGGAGATCATGAGACTTAAAAATACCAAAACGATCTTTTTGTTGTTTTTTTTTGGTTTTTTTTTAATTCTCAAGATTACTCCTCTGATGTTTCTTCCTAAATGCACTTTTCCCCAGGAAAAAGCAGGCCTTAGACACTTCCATTTGTTACATTAGGAAACAAAACAAAGGCTTTGAACCTGCATTGGGAATGAAGATACTTCGTCAAGTTGACATTCCTTAAACATCCATTGTATACTTATTCAACATTTGGTGGAGAGGTGAAACTAACAAGAAAGGGAAAAGGTAGGATCTCCAATTATACGTCCAGATCTCCAAATAGTTCAGCTCTGAACGCAGCTCAAGACAGACGAGTTAACCCTACCAGCCCTCACTGGGAAGCCTGACGGCAAAGGCCAGAGGACGCAGCAGAAAACTTCCAAATATTCAGACTCTCCCTGAGAGTTCTTGAAAATACAACTTCCTCCCCCATCATACATTTCTAATGATGTTTAATGCCTCTAATGGACTGAAATCCAGCCTGTGCTTTGTCAGTCTTGGCAAGGCAATACCGGGCCCTGTTCATGAAACTTGTCATCATACAAGAAAGGACTTAGGACACAAACGTGGCATTGGAATCCTGATTGAGTTTAGAATCTCAAACTTAGGTTAATTACAACAGGTAATGAAATGAGTTACCTGCATTATCTGGCAGTGCTGAGGTCTGAAAGTGACTGCAGATTGTACATATCCTTTTTGTTACTAGATTGTGCCTTTGAGAAATACTATGCTTAGAACAAGAATTGTTTTCATTTTCCTTTAAATAAAAGAAGGTCTGTAATGCAATGAGAGATTAGTAAATGGTAGCTAATATTTACTTCAGTATTTCCAGCACCTAAAAAAGTACCTGAATTAAGAGATATTCATGAAATATTTGATGAATAGGTGAAAGTAATTAGCTTAAACATGATGGCATTTTTTTTTCTGTTTGAGGAGTTGTATCATTTATTTCAAACTTAAATATCTATTGGATATTGGAATTCCATGTTAAAGATGAAGTTACATACTAAACATGAAGCTCCTCTGTGACTCTAGCTGCTAAACAAATCTAATATATTACCATAGTTAGGCTCTTTCAACTTAATGAAGAGGTGTGAACCAACTGGTATAAGCAATTGAAAATATGATTAGCAATTTTTCTCCTTATCACATTAGTTAAGGAGACACCTTAAGTGGGTACACAATTCAATACCACCTAGTTTTCATGAGATCCCATTCTGTTCTTTTTGACCAGTTGATACTTAAATACAATTCAGGGATTCATAGAGGATTTAAAAGATGAATTTCCATTGATTAAAAAATATGTCATAAGAAATATATAAATTGCTACAATTAAGTGACTCACCATTTTTTGATACTGTTAATGAGTATTTAAGTACATCACCATTTATTGATACTATTAATGAGCACATTCTTTGCTCTGGCATTGTTGATAAAAACCCTATTTTCATTCTCACAATTCCACATAAGTAAACATGATTATATATACACATGGCTCTCTGATAATGTATTAGGTGGGTGCTGGGTAAACAGAAGAACTCAGGCCATCCTGAGAAGGTAGCATCTACTCAACTCCACCCAGTTTTTGCATGAAGGGACAACAATTCTGGTTTTGCTATTGCTTTTGATCTTTCCATGGACTGGATTTTTGACTCCTTCCAAGTTTTCTAATGTTGTCAACTAATTCTGTTGATAAACAACAACAAAAAAATTGTCAACAACACTGAATCACTGAGGCTAATGCAGTTGAAGGTCTTTATCCAGGTCACAGCATCCCAGCTTGTTACTGCTGTTCTATTTTGCTTTCCAGAATGCTAAGCTGAATCTATTGCTTTCTGCCCTTGATGATTTCTTTGGTATCAATGCACTGTCTTCTGGTTTAGGTGAACCCATAGGAAATTGGCACTTGCAACATTAGCTCTGTAAAGAAAATCTGAGTCTCTGTATTAATTAAATATTGGTATAATGCTGCTATAAAGCAAACAACTACAAACTACCAGTACTACACAATAAATGAGCATATATTTCTTGCTCATGAGTCTGTAGGTCAACTGGGGTGTCTATGCTTCAGGCTACAGTATTTGAAGCAGGTCTACATGCTGCCTGTTGGAGGGTTGCGTTTCCTCCATGTGTTTAGCATCATCTCCCAAGAACCAGTAGGCTAGTGAGGCATATTTACTTTATGTGAAGGCAGAGGCCCAAGAGAAAAGTAGAAGCATGCAAGCTCTCTTGAAGGCTTTGAGCCTGGTAAACTGCTGTTTCTGTCTACATGGTGGTGGTAGCGGTTTTGTTGCTATGTCTGATTCTTGTGTAAGGTGAACGTGCTAACCGCTACACCACGGAAACTGTCTGACTCGTGATCTCATGGACTGTTGCTCCCCAGGCTTCTCTGTCCATGGGACTCTCCAGGCAAGAATACTAGGTGGGTTGCTATTTCCTTCTCCAGGGAATCTTTCCAGCCCAGGGATCGAACTCGAATCTCCAGCATTGCAGGCAGAATCTTTACCGACTGAGCTACCAGGGAAGCCCTTCTATCTTCATACACATAGGCCAAACAAGTCACATGGCTGAGCCCAAAGTCAAGGAGAGGAGAATTCCCTTTTCCCAGGATAGGTCATGGCAAGAATGTAGATACTGGGAGGGAGGAAGACTTAGATCCAAGCATTCAAACTATTAAATACTACATAGTGTCTTGCTTTGATAATACCAGAGGTCATTGACTTTATTGATAACATGTTAAGGTCATGGACTGGAATCTTTTCTGGGTCCTCTGTAATTTTTCTTTCTTCTATTTGACAACAATATCATGTACTATAGCAATTCCACCTTGATTTTTCCATTTCTCACTAACACTCCATAATCTTGTTATTCTTATTTTCCATTCTTTCTAAGAAATTCGTTTAACTTCCTGTCTTACTTTATATACAACACTGCTTACTTAAAATGTTTGCTTCCCTTAAAAAAGCCCTAACATTCTGAAAAATCAGCAAACTAAATAGCCATTAAATTATTCTACCGAATTAAATATAAAAACCTAGAGCAAAGGAATAGAAATTAACATTGTAAAATCACAGAAAAAATATCTGTATACTTAAATCTTGCCTGTATGGCAGCAGGAATGCAGCTGAATTTAAAGCTCAACTTATTATTCAAGGTACATTATTCTGGTGTTTTTTCCCCCCAAAAAATTAAAAAGCTGTTCCTTTATTTTATAATGGTTGAGTAAAAATTTTTAAATTGTATACATACACATTTTTAAAAGCATAAATGTAACAGGAAAAGACAGTATATTATCTGTAATTTTAACAGTGACTTTTCTACTTGATCCCAAAACTCCACTCCAAAGAAATTACTTCAGGGAAATGGTTAGATATGAGGTCGTGTATTTGCTTTTGAGAATGTTCACTGCATTTTTCATTATAGTAACGCATATGGAAAAATATCTAGAGTCCAACAATTTAGGAATTTCATATAAATTTCATCATGTTCATAAAACGGATAACTAGATTACTTTGAATCATGCCTTATGAGAATGTTAAGTGGGCAACGGGCATAATATAATTTGCATAAGGGTAAAATATTTTCAAAATTATATTTAATGTGTCTTAGATTTTTACAGGGGTCCAGATTATATTGACATTCTGATAAAAGCTATAAACCTCCCACCTAGAGAAATGCACTCATGTCCACAAACAACAAAACGGCAAGCAACTGGGGCTGGGGGTACGAATTTCTGGCATTTTTGACATGTTGGATAAAAAACGCCTGATAAATATTGTGATGATTAAAAAGAAAGAAGGGAAAGAATTGTATCTATTTCTTTGTTTACGAAAAAAGTTTTCATACACTTAGAAAATATTTGGGAACTTCAACAGCAAGTGGGGAAAAGTTTTGCCACAAACACAGAGATACGGTGATTAATACTGAATCCATACGCACACATGCATACACATACTCATGGAGCTAAGTCAGAGGGCTGCATTTCCACATCTGCGGGGATGAAAACAAAGGGAGTAGCCAAATCCACAACAGGAAATGTCACTGATATCATGATGGTTGGTTGAACTTTCAAGGAGGATCAGTGCTGGACTTTAAATGCTCTTGGCGATAGATGAGGTGACCTCTGGCCTCAGTTAAGCCAGAGAGCTGGACCTGAGACTCCTGCACAAATGGTTTTCTTGGCCAAGGACTATGGTGGCATTTTGCATATTTTATTATTTTGTTTTTAATAACGAGACAGTACTGATTTTTGATGGTGTCTGGTCACTCAAGATTCAGCAGTTTGAGTGTTCTAGACTATAAACAAATTTATCTGAAAGAACAGATACTAGAGACTGAAGATGTATGTGTGCATCCATGCTAAGTGGCTCAGTCATGTCCGACTCTTTGCAACCCATGGACAGAGGGACTTGGCGGGCTACAGTCTATAGCCTGCCAAGTCCCTCTGTCCATGGGATTTCCAGGCAAGAATACTGGAGTGGGTTGCCATTTCCACCTTCAGGGGAACTTCCTGACCCAGAGATCAAACCCGCATATTCTGCATTGCCAGGCAGATTCTTTACCACTGAGCCACCTGGGAAACCCGAGAGACTGAAGATATCACTGCCAATAACAGATTTTTCATTCTCTGTGCCTAAGTATGTAGGGAAACTTTACAGACATGATATCCAATTTTACATGATTTTTATTTTTCTAGAATTCCTTCCACTCCTTCCTTCCCTCAAATAACTCAAAAGTGAATACGTATTTTCACTGGTTAGGGATTCTTACCCCTTAAAAAAATAAACACTGTATTGCCTCACCTATTTTAAGTGTAGTCACAGCTTTATCCAGGCAATTTTTCAATATTTTCCAGTTACGAGCAAAAGTAAGGTCACTGAAAAAATATAACTGCCACTGCGCATCTAGCAGAGTTGAGCGGTAACGCACGAATGAATACCTCCACTTGCCCCAAGCCAGTCATGTGGGAGAACCTTGAATAAGCCAGTCATGCCCAAGAAACAAAGGTGGACAGAAGGTGTCGAATGGGTCACTGAAAGTGCCTTAAATGCTGAATATATTCCGTGTGTTCTAATTCCATAAAAAACCATAATAAATGTAACTCCAAGTCAAGAATCTACTCAAGAACGCATCAATAAGCAACCAGCTTGACAGAACTTGAACAGACCCATGTGCCACAGTAACCACTCTGAGTTACAAAATATGGTACTTGGTAACATGTAACTTTTATGGCAAAGTGATAACTGACTGTTACAGAGGTGCTACCACTGTGGCTTAGAAACCTTAGGGAGCTGTGGAAATGTGAGAAGGGACAGAAATACTTTCTGAGGTTACAGGCTAATTATTATATGTGGTTTAGAATCAGCCTTTTCCCTTGATAGCATTATAACATTATGGGTTCTGGAGTCAAGCCGACCGAAGTTTAAATCCATTCTTCAACGCGTAGTGGCAGTGGAACTTCAGACAAGTTACTTCACTTATTGGAGACTCAGTTTCCTCATCTGTAAAATGGGAGCAACCATCCTCTCTGTCTTTCTGTTGATGATTAAAAAAGACAATGTGCGAAAGGGCTTCATGTACGGTTGTATACAATAATTACTCAATAATGTGAGCTCTCTTCAAATGAGTGCTCATAACTTCTCTCACTGTACCACATCAGTCTTCTCCTAGTCACTGCTAAAATATTCCTTATTCCTTTCATGTGTAACCACGTGAATTCCCACAATGTCTGATGTGAGCAGGCAGAACTTCAACAGATAATAGGGACATGTCTCTCACGGAGAAAGGATGATAATATCTACTGTTCACTGAGGAAGTGACTTGTGGTAGATACATGAAATGTGATGTATTGTGTATCATATACATTTGACTAGTTCTCATAGTATAATCATTGTTTCTTTCTTTAAACAGATAACGAAAAAGGAGAAATCACTGAAGCTAGTGACTAGCAGAGACTGACTTCAAACTGAGATCCCTCAGACTCTAAATTTAAGACACCTACTTCCAACAGTGTCTCTGTTGTAGGTTGACTTGTGTCCTCCCCCACCCCCCAGATTCATGTTAAAGTCCTAACCCCAAGTATCTGAGCTTATCTGGAAGCAAGGTTATTAAAGATGTAATTCTTTAAGATGAGATCATACTGGATAAGGATGGGCCCCTAATCCAACAGGAATAATATCCTTACAAGAAGGGAAAATATGGACATAGGCATGCAAATAGGAAAAATGCCACATGAAGTTGGAGGCAGAAACTGGGGTGATGGAGCAGAAGCCAAGGAATGACAGATTGCCAGCAAACCACCAGAAGCCAGGAGAAAGACTGGGACAGATTTTCCCTCACATACCTCAGAAGGAACCAACACTGCAGACACCTTGACTTTGAACTCCTGGTCTGCAGGCTTTGAGACACTGAATTTCTAAAGTTTAAACCACTTGGCTTGTGGTACTTTATTATGTCAGGCCTAGTAAACTAACACAGTCTCCTCCTTTCTTATTCCCTTTCATTAGTTATTGTCTGCATATTGATTTTTTTCATATGTAGAATACCAAGTAATTTTGATTATTTTTGAGGCCTTCCAAAAACTAATATAATTTATTAAGAAAAATGGTCATGAACTTCCAGCAATATGGTAGCCTAGGTTACTCAGAACCACCTCCTTCTATGAACACAGAGGAATGCTGGATAAAATAAGTGCAAAAAATATTTTAAAAGACAGTTAAATTGAAAAGAAATACAAGTTAGTCAGAGCTGAAGAGAAATTTAGTAAACTAAAAATATAACTGAGGGTATTACCTGGATTTCAGGTCAGAGAATCATTTAGAGGTAACTGAAGTTAATACATGAAGGGAAGGATATGATGAAAAGTAATAATGCATGTACAACATTAATTCAATAAGAGAACAGAGAGAAGAGGAGAGGGAGAAGCAATATTAAAAGTGCAAATGGGAACTTTGCTGGTGGTCCAGAGGCTAAGACTCTGTGCTCCCAATGCAGGGGGCCCAGGTTTGAGCCATGGTCGGAAACTAGATCCCATAAGAGGCACTGAAGGTAAAAGATCACGTGTGCCACAACTAAGATCTGGTGCCACCAAATAAATAAAATAATTAAAAGAATACATTTATTTTTTAAAAAGCACAAAGGAATCAAAATTATCCATAATTGAAGAAAGGCATGAGTTCTGAAGCAAAGCAATGAGTATCAAATGTGATAAATGAAGGATAAATCTATACGTCAAACATTTCATTAATAAAAAAATCTTCCTAAATAAAAAAAAGGCCCTAAAATTCCTAAAAAAATAATGACTACTATATTGAAACAGTCCTACAATCAACCTCAATAGAGGAGAGAAGACAGGGGAAGTATACATTTAATGTGTAGAAGGAAAAGATCTGTCACTCTAGAATTGTATATCCAGGTGGATTTTCCATCAAGAGTGAGGTCAAAATAGACATTTTCAGTCAAATGCAGAGAATTTAGCACTCACAGATCTTACTGAAGGAAGTGCTACCAGAAATACTTCAACAGAATAAATTTAACTCAGAAGAAAATGCTGAGTGTAAAATACAATAGCAAGCAAATAATTTAGTGAATGTATTGGTTATAAAAAGGATTGAAAATAATGACTCAGTTTAAGGGCTTATATTCAAAATAGAGATAGGACAGAGATGACCGTACTGTTTCTAAATGTAGCCCCCTCCCTCTTCCTATAAAAATTCTTGCCTGGTTGAATGTCAGTAGTGGGGGGTGTGGTGAGGTGGGGTGGGGTGGATAGGAGGATGGGAATTGGCCTTTGGACAGAAGTCTCCCCTTCTCCACTCCTGCCCCCTCTCCCAGTCCTCCACACCAGTTGCCTGCATCTGAAATAAAGAAAACTGCCCCCCCCCCACACAAAGACATGAAAAATGGGACAGATGATTGATTGAAAAGATTCTAAGGTCTTTGTATTTGGAGGAGGACAAGGTAGATATCCGTTAATTTTAGACATGGTTAGGACAAGCATTTCTTAAGTATTAAATCATTAGATTTAAGACTCTCACTAAAAGAATAAAAAGAATAGGAACTTCAAATTAAACAGGGTATAAAGGAGTATCAAGAAAAGGACTCCAAAAAAGAAAAAGAAAATAATTTTAAAAAACAAAGAAAGAATAGCAGAGGAAAAAATACACACAAAATAAGGCAACATATCCAAATAGGTCATTATTCTCAAAAAAATGTGGTGGATGAATAAAACTTCCAAGTTTTAAGTCAGAGATTTTTTCAAATGCCTTTTTTTAAAGCTATGTTTATAGGAGACACACTCAAACGTAAAATTTCCTTCAGGAAGTTTGAAGTGAAAGATATCAAAAGAAAACACATCAGATAATACCATTCTAAAAAAGGTTATGGTGCAATATTGAGACAACATTGATTTTAAGTAAGATCTATTTTAGAGTGGTTTATTTTATCAGCATGTAAGCAGCATAATGATGAAACTTTTCTATGGTATTAATATATCCTAAGTTTAAATCTATAATAAGTAGTACCTGGCACATATGTGTTCAGAAATGTTTGAGTGAATGTTGAATGAATATTAACAGAAAAAAGTATCAGAGAGTTATTACCATTCTGAATCTATATGGCATTAATAGCCTCAAAAAATAAACAAGCACTCTTTATATTTTTAATATATGAATACAATTGGATATGAGCATACACACACATGAAATTTTAGAAAAAACAAAACAAAACAAAGGCAAGCAGTTTGCAAGAAACAGTGAACCTTGTAAATAAATCCTCATACCATCTGCCAGACTGTGCCACCTGTTGGAGCTAGACAATGTAATGCTAAATTACAGGTATTGTGACTCATAGCAATGACACTGTTGTGTAATATCATGCTTGTGTTCTCATCTCTGCTTATTTAATAAGGGTATGGGGTGCACAGATAAATCAGTCATCTTGTTTCACCGAGTCCCGGATGCTAACAGGACAAGGTGATCTTCAAATTCTGTTTTCAGTGTGATTATGCGGCTATCTCCTTCACATTCCTCAATAGCATCTGGTGAGCATGCAATGTGAATTGCTAATTTCAACTCTAGCTGTAAAATGAGTCCAGATTCAGCAGAGAATGTGGAAGCAGCTGGTAAACAATATGAGATCCCACAGGCTTCACTAGCTGGATATACTTCAACAGGATGCCTGACTCATTTTTATCTCATCCTTTTCTCTTATCCAGTGACGCTGCAAAATTTGACAAGCATTTCTAGAAAGAAAGCTTGGATTATGATCTGTGGATGGAGGGAGTGATTTCAAACCCCAAAGAAATAACACAAGTCTGAAGAAGCAAACCCTTGCCTTATTGCCTTTTCCATAACTATCACATGTGGCTACAGCCATGATGAACTCACTTTTCATACCATTTGTCAGTCCTATTTGCCATTATCTTCCACATGAAATAGAAAAACAATCACTCTCAGTAACAATTTTATATCTGTTTAATCAAGGAATGATCTCAGTCACTAGGACTTAGGTAATAAAAGTGTGTAGGTGCCATCATCACCCCACTAAGCTTACAGTTTAAAAATTAGGTTAAATCTACATCTGAGGGACTTCCCTGGTGGCCCAGTGGTTGGGAATCTGCCTGTCAATGCAGGTGACAGAATTTGATCCCTGGTCCAGGAAGATCCCACATGCCGTGGAACAACTGGGCCCGATGCCACAACTACAGAACCCACTCACCCTAGAGCCCGTGTTCTGAGGCAAGAAAACCCACTGCAATGAGAAGTCTGGGCACAGCAATGAAGACCCATCATAGTCAAAAATAAATATTAAAAAAAAAAAATCTATGTCTCAGCAAGATGAGGTTTGTTTTGCCATCAGAAAGTGTTCCAGTCTGCACCTTGTCATCACAATGTCATTGGCTGGGATCTTGCCCAGGTGGATATTTACTTAACCTATTGCTCTGAGCTCTGAATCCTTATAAACTTTTGTTTTTCTCATGTTTCCATCAAAAAGAGTCTTTTATTTCTTATGGCTTTATTTTCCTACTTACCTAAGAGGCAAGTTCATACGAAAATAAAGGTAAAAACAACTGAAACTATGCAATATTTCCCAACAGAAAACCATTTCATCCCATTATCTAAGATGATGTCCAGAAGTCAGTGGAGGAATTTAGTAGTTAACTTACCTAGAATACTGAAAGAAACTCTGTGATCTTTCAAGATGGAGAATAGCTTTGGCTCAGCAGTGAAATTCCTGGAGGTGGGCATGGCAACCCACTCCATTATTCTTGCCTGGAGAATCCCACGGACAGAGGAGACGGGCGGGCTACAGTCCGCAGGGTCGGGAAGAGTCAGACACAAACTGAAGTCACTTAGCACACACACAGCAGTGAAGTTAAAAACAGGTGCTTCTCCTAAGGAGGAGGAGCACTCTTCCAACACAGGTTTATGTAATTTGGTGAAGTTAAGCGGTCCTGATGAGAATGGCTTAATTAATCAGAAACTCCACTTTCAGAATAACAGCTACCAGCAGAAGAACAGATTCTCAAGATAGCATCATGGATGGAAAAACAAGGAGAATGATTGAGTCGACTTTCCAGATAGGGAAGAAAATTTCATGTTTGGTTACTTAATTTTCAGCATCACACAGAGGTCTCAGAAGCCGTGTTTATTAATTACACATAAAACAAAGTTAGAGAGTTGGGGGAAGCAACAAACATGCTCTCATTCCTCTGACACAAATGCCCAGAAATGCTCCTTAAAAAACAAACTGGTGCTCGCTTCGGCAGCACATATACTAAAAGTTGGAACGATGCAGGGAAGATTAGCATGGCCCCTGCGCAAGGATGACACGCAAATTCGTGAAGCGTTCCATATTTTTTTTAAAAAAGAAAAAAAAAAAAAAAAAAAACAAACTGATGCCATTTCCTGGGTGGACAGCAAAAATCACTGCAAGGAGTAGCTGGCCAAGCTGGGATTAGAAAAATAGAACCTGCCCATTGGGTTCTTCAATATGGAAAATCAGTACCAGTGCTGAATTTTTCAACTTAAAATTTAGAAGAACTGCATATTCTAAAGGAAGAGAAATATTAGAAACCTATCTTCTTGGTTGAGAGAGGCCCAGGGACCTGAGATGAGCTATTTTCAGAGGAGGGGAAAAGCTGCTACAGTGTTACTCTTGATGAAGCCTGTTACATATTGGGTTCTCTAGCAGATGCTAAAATGGTGTTTTCAGTGCAAGATGTTCACTAGGTATTAACATCTATGAAAAGAAAGGTAAGAATGGGATTAGGCAAGGAAAGAAGCCAAAATGTGATGCCGGAAACAAAACCTCAGGCGGGGAACTCCAGGGTGGAAACAGCCTGAGAAAGCTGACTCGCAACAGGCTGAAATGGTCGTTTCTGGCCTGCTCAGAAACCAGGTGCTGGAAGCACAAGAGGTGCAGCGAGGCACCCTCTCAAGTGAGAGTGGAGCCTGAAGCACGTGCAGCTGCAAGCCGTGCGCTGAGAGCTCTCCTTGCAGCTGGACAGCAAGGCCTTCCTTGAAGCAGAACCTGGACAGCACATCTCCATATCTACCAGAGAACCCTCAGGAGAAAGTGGCTCTCTGAGACATCCGCGTGCCCGGGATGCCAGAAAACATCCACACAAGGATGCCTAAGAATCAAATTTAAAGGTTTTACATTTTATGCTCGTTTAGACGGATGATCTTTTCTGCCCTCACCTCTGATTGACCCCAAAGAGTTCTCTTTAGTATGATTAAGAATCATCTGAGGCACCTGTTGCAAATACAGATTATTAGTAAACCAAGAATAGAGTGCGTAGGGTGTGTGGTGTATGCTCCGTCACTCACTCCTGTCTGACTCTGCGACCCCATGGACGGTAGTCTGCCCCAGGTTCCTCTGTCCATGGGATTTCCCAAATAAGAATACTGGAATGGGTTGTCATTTCCTACTCCAGGGCATTTCCCTGACCCAGGGATTGAACCCACGTCTCCTGTGTCTCCTGCATTAGCAGGCAGATTGTTTACCGTTGAACCACCTGGGAAGCCATTAGAGCTAGGATCCCCAAGGATTAATTCTTGGAAGCAGCCCTGAGTTCAGAGGTTAGGATTTTTTCATTTCAGCAGTATTGCTGTGGGTGAGAGGGTGCTGATACCACACATTTGAAAAAACATCCCTCAAGCTTCAGTAGACTCCACTTCGCACAAAAGTCCTGTACTTAGAAAGTAGAGGGCATTCAAGGAAAGTGCAGAAAGGAGGGAGAAAGAGAAGCTAAATGAAGAGAACAAAAACAGCGGTCATGAGGCGAGTACCGGGGGAGAAGCAGGCTTCAGGGACAAATACCAGAAAATGTGAATTCCTAGTTATGACTTATGGGAACACAGTACACAACATAAGAATATAGTCAATATTACTGAAATTATTTTGGGATTCCCAGGTGGCTCAGTGGTAAAGAATTTGCCTGTCAATGCAGGAGATGCGAGTTTGATCCCTGGGTCAGGAAACTCCCCTGGAGGAGGAAACGGCAACCCACTCCACTATTCTTGCCTGGGAAATCCCATGGACAGAAGAACCTGGTGGGCGCTAGTCTGTGGGGTTGCCATGAGTTGGAAGCGACTGAGCACGTACTGTGATTATTTTATACAGTGGCAGATTATAATGGACTTGTGATGGCCATTTTTAATATATTTGATTACTGGATCACTATGTTGGACACCTGAAATTAATTTAAAATGCACACCTTCAATAAAGAATATATGTAGTTGCGAAAAAGAAAAGAAAATGTGTCCTTTGTCAAATGTTCCAGGGTAGATAAATTTCGGGGGAGAAGGGAGCAGACCCTTCTAAAATGCAAATAAGATGTCAAATGATATATGTGCTACATGAGGAAATGACAACTGCATATAAAAACAGAAAAGGAACATAAGACTTCCAAGTATCAAAGTTATCCAGGTGTCTGTAACAGATTTAACAAGCCTCTGAATATCCCATTACAACTTGATCAGTCTAATGACTGTTTAAACCTGTGCTTTATTTAGCCTATAGTCAAATTCTTATAAATCTCCTTTATGTTGATATATAACTGTAGAACAGTACAGTTCTAAAGCCAAGAGAAAGTTTTAAGGGCTACTTGTTATCCTTCTTTCAATGTCTTTAAATGATTTTATTCATTATTTAAAAAAGCAGTTCTGGATTATCAAGCACTAGATCTCTTCATTTATGCCCTGTGAATAAATTTGACACATTTATGTAGAGCACTGAATAATTTAGTGAAAAGAGGCCACTTGGAACTGAGCAACACTCATTTTCAGAATGCTTCAGAATTGTTATGGATATTTTAGTTTAAACCCAGAAATGGTGACAAAAATGTATTAACGACAAAAAATGTAGATATATGAATCCATAAAATCTCCTACTTAATTCTTCCATTTTTAGCATAAGTCTACATGTTTTTTATATAACACTGCATACAAAGCATTAAAAATGCTTGAGAGAATGCAGAACAGTTCATTTTAAATAAAATATATTTTCTTGCCTTTAATCAATAATGTAAAACTCGGTGTTGCTTCACCAATTTAAAACTAGTCATTCACACATTAGAACTTGGCCAGAGGGCAGCACCTAGCGACATACTTCAAGTCAGTGTGATCTTGATTCCTTTGTTAAATCATAAAAACAAACAATGATGATCCCAGCAAAAAGAAACTTTAATAATTGGTGATAATGGCATAGGTTTGATGAGCTCATTTTTATCAAATACAGTCGCCTGCTCTTATTGAGCAGATTAAAAAAAATTCACATTAAAAATGGCTGTATCTGGGAATCTTAGATCTCAGCAGTGACAGCTCTGTTGAATGACTTGCACTTAGTAGGTGTTGGGTTCACAGAATCCCTGCACTGACCTCTGTAAAACTCACTGACTGATGTTCCAGGTATATTGAACCCTCTCTGAAGTAGACCACCCACTTGTCTGTTCACACACTTCTACTCCATCGGCTGTGAAAGCAAAAGTGAAGTCGTTCAGTCGTGTCCAGCTCTTTGCAACCCCATGGACTGTAGCCTACCAGGCTCCTCTGTCCATGGGATTTTCCGGGCAAGAACACTGGAGTGGGTTGCCATTTCCTTCATCCAGGAGATCTTCCTGACCCAGGGATTGAACCCGGGTCTGTCGCATTGTAGGCAGACACTTTACCATCTGAGCCACTAGGGAAGTCTTCCATCAACGAGAGTCAGTGGTGTTTGCAAGCACCTACCAGGGAGTCTGCAATGGGCACTCTCACAATGCTAGTATCCTTCTCTCTTTCTCTCCACAAAAAAGCCAGAAACTGTTAGAGCAAGATGAACATTAAATCCCAGTTTTATTAATGGAGATCTGTATCTACTAAGACTAATTTCCTGGATAGCTTTTTCCTATTTTGCTACATCATTATAAAATGTAATTGAATTATTTAAGGACACTCTGTTTCTGAAGCTTATCTCACTAATCTATCTTTGGACAAAGATCAGATGACTCACGACCTACAACCGGGATTGAAAAAAGACGTAATTTAAGGGACTGTCTCCAACCTGGATGGGAGGACTTTTTATCAGGTACTCTTGGCTAGCTCATGTATACTGATTCTGAAAGGATTCATATTTCTCACTTAAAAAGGGCCCCTGCACCAGACTGGACTACAGAGAGGGTTGCTGATCTCAAACGCACTTTAAAACAATGCCCAAATAGAGGAAGAGCTACACTCACACCAGGACAAGAAGGAGACAACATCAGAAGTAGATGCCTGCCCAAGATCTTGGATCCGATTCGTATGATCATTTATAATGATTTCTTGACTTCGTGGATATCTGCATATAAATCAAATGTTTTCTATCATGGACACAGTCCTATGCTAGTTTTAAAAATCAACCCAATTATTGGGTTTGTCAGTTACCAGTATCTAATACTGCTAATTACTTTGGTGGATATCTCTACTCCAAGGCTCTGATTGGATAGCCCCTAGGAAATTTATTTTAGAAGAGAGTTCAGTCCTGTTCTGTCTACTCACAATATCACTAGATGGGATCCTCCCACCTGGCCTATTAATAATATCTGCTCTGACCCTGGCCGTGTTAGTTGCTCAGTCGTGTCTGTCTCTTTGTGACTCCATGGACTGCACCCTGCCAGGCTTCTCTGTCCATGGAACTCTCTAGGCAAGGTCTCTCTTAGAGTCACTAAAACTCAATCAGAGTGAGTTTCAATCAAAAGCTAGGTCTCAATCAAAAATTGTAAGCTCTAGTCTACTAAAAGGAAAACTTCCACCAAAAAAAAAAAGAAAAATAGCAAACTAATTATCGGTATAACATCAGAAATGTCAAGGTAGTATTCAGGTGTACACTGAATTATAATATTCAGGAACAAAGAGTATTACATTAGATTTACTATATTATAGTGAGGAAAAACTCACAAGAGATAGGATACTTAAAATGTAACATTGGGAATTCCATGGGTCTCCTACTGTTTTTGAGCTAGAAAGAGGACATGGATGATTACCTAATTTCAATGTCCACATGTAATAAATCAGCAAACAGATTCAGAGGGTCTATTAATATCTATAGATTACTTATTTGGGACCAGGCGCTGTGCTGGTTATCTTAGATATGTCCTTTATGTAGTTCTCAAAAACAAACTGAAGAGAATTGTGATTTGCATATGAGAATTGCTTTCTTCACTTTGTAATAAGGAAGTCTTGCTATAAGTCATCCAATTATTAGCTGCAGAGATTAAAATCAATTCTGTCTTACTCCCAAACTCACTTTTTCTGCCTATGTCAGATAGTATAAAGGGGCCAATAAAATTTTAATTGAATTGAGGGGAGGCAGACAAGGTAGTGATTCTTTTAGGCTAACTTTAATTAAGAGAAGGAGTTCCAGTGATAAACCCAATGACTTCAGGGGCCAGGCAGGAGGCCTAAATATGTGAAGGAATCATGGTTATTACAGGGCACTGTGGATTTCTTACTTTACCTAAAGGCATTCCCATTCAATTAAAAAAATTGGACTGCCCCAATAAAACATATCTCCCAGAGGGTTACCAATTTGCAAGTTCTGAAAGGAAGGAAAGGCGGTAGGTCTGCAAAAATAAGTGTAGAAAACATTCTGGGCTTGGGATAGAGGCAGTACAACATGTGGGAAAGCACGGTAAAAAGATATATGAGATTTTAAAAAAATCTGGGATTGGTTGATTTAAATATATTGAAGAACTTTTTACTTACTATACATAGGGAGGGCAGATTGGGCAGTGAAAGTAAAGGAAGAGTGGGAAATGGAAAAAAAAAAAAAAAGTCTTGGTAGTAGTCCTTAAATGCCAGCCAGAGTGAGAAAGAAACATACTCAGAGGACCTCCCTGGTGGTCCAATGGTTAAGAATCTGCTTGCCAACGTAGGGACATGGATTGGATCCCCGGTCCAGGATGATGCCACATGCCACGGGGCAGGTAAGCTTCTGTACCACATCTGCTGAAGCCTGTGTGCCTAGAGCCTATAGCCCACAGCTAGAGAGCAGCCCACAGTTAGAACTAGCCTGCAATGAGAAGCCCACACACTGCAGCTAGAGAGGAGCCCCCACGTGCTGCAACTAGAGAAAGTCTGCACACACGGACAAAGACCCAGCACAGCCAAAAATAAACAGATGCATAAATAATTTTTAGAAAGATCTTAATAAGAAAAAATACACTTAGAGATTTGCCAAAGATTCTCTTACTCTGTGTAGGTGTGCGTTCTGTATGTTAAGTCTTCATAAGAACCTTTATACTTCATAGATTTATTGAATCTGTATTGGACAGATCTGCCATTCATTGGAGATAAATAACTTCCCCAGTGTCACGAGGTAACAAATGAGGAAGCCAAAATTCACTTGTGTCTGAGTTGACAAAGAATCCGTATGATGCAAAAGGTTTTCTGTAAGGAATACAAGATCCAGGCTGTAGTGTAGGGGACTTCTGCAACTGATCAAAGATTGAGTGAAGAAATTCAATTAGGGTAGTGATTGTGAGACCAAAAAAGAAGGTATATTTGATTAAAATGTTCATTATAATAACCAATATAGTGTTACGTATTGGGTTGGCCAAAAAGTTCCCTTGGGCTTTTTCGTAAGATGCTCTATAAAAACTTGAATCAACTTTTTGGCCAACCCAATACTTAATAGAAATCACCATTACTATAAGTACTTTTCACATATTAGCTAATTTTATTCTTATAAGAAACCTATGTGGTAAGTACTATAACTAGCATCATTCCCATTTTACAGATAAGAAAATGAGCACTAAAGTCTACACAATGAGTTTAAGGTTAAGCAGATAGAAATCGTGAAATATGTAACTTTAATCCATCAAAGTAAACCAATTTGCTCTTAACCAAGAGTAAAATACCTTGATAAATTAAGGGAAATCTGAAAAGGGAAAAGACCTGCAGACCCAGTACTTCTCATTTAGCATAAATATGGCTTTGATAGATCAGCTCAGTGTAGGTAAGCAGAATGCTAATGAGGTCAAATATCTGCATTCAAACCCTCAAGAAGTTTTATAGCCATCCTAAATTGCATTTAGAACCTTACCCTTGAATCTCCATCAAATATCTCAAAACTGTAGGGAAACCAACTTGGAAAATCTGGTGGTGCAAACCAAATCCATCAAATAACTCTGAGTGAAGCCTTGCTAGAAAAATAAAAATAGATAGTTTGAGCCTTTGATAATAAACACGCATCCATTGTCTTTACATATCATACTGCTTATTGCTAGAGCCCAGAGTTAAGTGGCAAACTGGGTTCCAATTAGTTTATGTAAAAAATCAACTGTTTTCTCTATCTAATCACTATGTGACTAATGTACAAATGAGGCATGTATCTATTCTATAACCTTTCTTTTTTTTTCTTCCTCTTTCACAAGTTTTGGTAAGTTACAGAAATATTTATATGTGAAGAAGTTTAGTAATTCATTTAATAAAAACACATTGGGAAGAGATCCTCTTGAATGTTGCATATCTCTGATATAAATTTCAAAATCAGACTTCCATCAACAAGAGGAAACAAAAACTGCCATTAACTAGAGACAGCAAATTTACTCTTAATGGAAACATTAAATTACTGCTTTCAAAACTAAACCACATAAACAATCTTAGCTTCTTTAAGAAAGGATGGACAGTCTTTTATTTTTTAAATGAGTATATGTTATTTTTATTTGCCTTAAATGACACGTGGAAATTAAGAAGAGCCTACTATTAAATAGACAAAGGACTGCAAGGAATGAAATATAATACCAACAAGAATTTACACGGAGGATATGGAATAGTACTCAAAATAAACAGGTAAAGGGGAGGAAACTGGATTTCACCCACAGAAAAGAAGGTTAAAAAAAAAAAGTATAAAATGCTGCTGATATATTTAAAGTGAGTAGTGAGTAAAACAAGCCAAAATCAATAGATTTATCCGTGTTGCCTTTTGAAGAAAATTATAGAACGAGAGCCAGTAAATTTCAAAGTTGATATCTAAATCTGAGTGAAATGCTCTATATTAATAGTATGTTACAGTTATTTTGGGTAACAATAACAAAATCAGCCTGAGGACAATTCAAGCCAAACAGGAAATTTATTAGAAGAAGACAGGCTATACTGCAGAAGACAAGGAAAAGCCACCCAAACAAACCATCAGAAAAGCAGGCCACATAGGGACCTCATAGGTTCTCACTAAAGATGCTAATTGAAACTTTCCTTTAAAGAATCATGATCAGCTTGTTACAGATTCAAAAACTGCAGCTCTCTTTTACCCCTCAAAACCAAATTTTAAATCTGAGTTAGGGGTTCATCTTCTGAGCAGTCAGCTTTGAGCAGAGGACTGTCTTCTGGGACAGACAAGGCAACTAGGGTCTACTCTTTGAGGAGAAATTTCTAAGATAAGATTTTGAGCTAATAATTTCTATAGTAAATGTAATTGTTATTTTTTAAAGGCATATGAACATTACATTGGAGTTCTGATTCAAGAATAAACTAATTATTTGCAGTGCTAAGACAGAAAAAAAAAAAAAAACATGATTATGTGTTATTGCAAACTACAGACCTGATAAAATCACTGTAAAAATGTAAACTTGGAATTGTTACCACCTCTTTTAATATTTTCACCCAAGGAATACTGACTATAATACAGTTTACCTATTTTGTATAAATTGATGTTTGTGAATTATAGTGCTGGAGAAAACTCTTAAGAGTCCCTTGGGCTGCAAGGAGATCAAACCAGTCAATCCTAAAGGAAATCAACCCTGAATACTCATTGGAAGAACTGATGCTGAAGTTCCAATACTCTGACCACCTGATGGGAAGAGCCGACTTATTGGAAAAGACCCTGATGCTGGCAAAGGTTGAAGGCAAAAGGAGAAGAGGACAGCAGAGGTTGAGATGGTTATATAGCATCACTGACTCAATGACATGAATCTGAACAAACTCTTGGAAACTGTGAAGGACAAGGACATGCTGCAGTCCATGGTGTCACAAAGAGGACACGGCTTACTGCCAGAACAACAGCAACCAAGGAATACTGACTATAATTTAAAATGCATTTATTGAGTCTACCCATCTATTTTGTATAAATTAGGTAATATTCCAAAAGTGTAGAAAAGGTCAGAAGATAGCAAACACCTGTTTTTACTATCTAGATATAACCCATATTTTATCATGTACAATGGTAACCCAATGCTATAGTTCTTTAGATTTTAACTTTAAATAATCAAAAAGGATTCAGATATAATTAAACCATTCCTCTCTCCTTCCACTCCAGAGGTAATCATTTTCCTGAAGGTGTTTTTCACTATTCCTATGCATCATTCTGAATAATTTACACATTTCCAGATATCTAGAAATACCATATATCATTGTCGTGTGTTCTAAGTTTGCATAAATATTATCATACTCACAGTGTCTATCACCAACTGGTTTTTATCATGCAATAGCATACTTGACTGAGTCATGTTAGTACTCATGTCGTTATGATTCGTTCATCTTAAATACTAAACAGAATTCCATTGCATGACTCTGAATTATTACAGAATTATCCTAATCAACACAGGAGGTTAGGGTTAGGGTACCTTCTGTGTTGATTAGGATAATTCTGTAATAACTCTTATTGCATGGATAGTTCAAGTAAAACACAAAAAAAGAAAGAAGAGCTTAGAAATAGACATACATAAATGGAAGCAAATAACAGAAGCTTTTTGGGAATATGAGGATACTCAATGATTCTGAAAGCATGTGAGAAAAAAATGTAAAATGTGATTCACATTTGCTTAATACACTGCCCAAAATCAGTATCAAGATTACCATAAAACAGAAAAAATGTATAATTTTAGAAAATGCTTATGAATCTGGGGGAGAGTGAAATTTCTTTAAAAATACACACAAAAAGATAATAAAGGAAAAGATTAATAAATTGGATCTGCTGAAAATTAATACTTGTATTTATATTTGTATTATTTAAAATGAATAATTAAAAATGGCAAGAAAATGAGAGAAGGCATTTTTAAAATATGCAATATACTTTTGTATATTAGTATTAAAAAGATGTGAAAACTTAAATATAGACTGAGAACCATAATTTAGATGAAAAATGTGTAAAAGTTAATAATGGACAGTTATTCTGTGAAAAATGTAAAATTACACTTTAATTTTAATAAATGTGATATTCTGTTATTAGATGGGATATTCTATTCCATCATCAGAGAAAAATATTGAAGTATGATATTAACAAATGGCCAGTAGATACATGTAGGAATAGGGGTCATAAAATATTGTTTGGAATTTAAACTGGAAAAATATCTCTACACATACACTGGCAATATCTATGAAACCTTTCCAAACATGGAAATTGTATTTCTTATATATGAGAAAGATTTATAAGAATGACCACTGCAACACTTAAAATCAGAGGCAAAATGTCTATCAATAGAAAAATAGTATTTTTTGTTGTTTTTCATAAATTGGAGTAGCAAACACCAGACTTTTCATTAATGGGAGTAGTAAACACCAGTAAAAAAAATAAGTGAACTAAAGTTACGTGTATCCACACTGAAAGATCTATATAAAATGTTTTACTAGATTCTTAGTTAAAAAAATACAGTGTGGGAAGAGAACAAGATGGAGGACGAGTAGATGGACGCGGAGCACATCTCTTTCCATGGATACATCAGGAATACACCTTCAGACACAGAAATGCATGCAGAACACCAGCTGAGAGCGGATAGGAGGACCTGACCAGCAGAAAAGAACATACAGAACCATGCAAAATTTGGTAGGATGAAGGTACTAGGGGGACACACAGGAGTGTTAGTAGGACTGGATCTGCCCTCAGCAGGTGGGGGAATTGAAGCAGGGATCCGGTGCCCACATGGGGGCAACTCTCTGAGAGAAGAAACATTTAAGGCTGAGAGTGAAACAGCTGATCTGTGGCAGCCTCATCTGAATGAGAATCAGACAGTCCTTGCCGCAGCCACACATATCCTGGACAGGGATGCAGGCCCCCTGGAAGGGGCAGCAGCTGGGAGCTGGAGTTTAGAGATTGTGGAGCCATCCCAGAGCAAGGGCTGCTATTGACTGCGGAGAGACTGATGGAGGGGATGTGAGGGAGGAGATTGTGGAGGGTAATGCCTGTGGAGGAAAGCCGGGCAGCCATGGAAGCAAGGCGATACTGCTGAGTCACGAGTAGCAGGTGGAGCCATCACCACAGCTTTTCTCTCCCCAGGCGCCAGCATTGGCAGCTGCACAATAGCAGGCTGGCCCATCAAACACTGAACTACAGAGTAGGACCCCCCCCCCCCCCCCCCCCGCCCCCCGCCCCAGGGTGCCCCTTTAAGTGCCTGAGGCGCCAATCTACAGAGTAGGACCCCAGCCAGAGGGGCCCCTTTAAGTGCCTGAGGCGCCAATCTACAGAGTAGGACCCCAGCCAGGGTGCCCCTTTAAGTGCCTGACGCGCCGATCTACAGAGCAGGACCTCAGCCAGAGGGGCCCCTCTATGTGTCTGACACATTGAACAACGGAGAAGGACCCCAGGCAAGGGAGCCCTCTAAGTGTCTGAATGGGCAGAGCTAGGGAGACTGGCCAAAGAGGCCTTCTGATCGCCAGCTCAAAAAAACACTCTGATAGGGCCATAACTTCTGGGGTGGAGGAAGTCTATGTCCCTGAACACTTTGTGCTGCCAGGGCCCCCGCAAGCCAAGCAGCTGCACCACCTTCACATTCCACTCTCATGGGGGCAAAGCTGCCACAGGCAACAACAACAAAAAAAATTGTGTCTATGTGCGCAGGGTCACTTAAGTCATGTCCAAATCTTTGCAATCCTGTAGACTGTGGCCTGCCAGGCTTCTCTGTCAGGGGGGCTTCTCCAGGCAAGAATACTGGAGCATATTGTCCAATACTGGTCGTCATACCCTTCTAGAGCACTGTATTTCCTGCTGCCCTAGTCACCAACCCCCCCTGAGTACCTGCTGCTGCCAGAACCCTGCAACCGAAGCAGCTGCATCACCTCCACACCTGGCCCTCACAGGGCAGACCCAAGTCCTCCGGGGCAGCCTCAGGAGCAATCCCCAGGGGCCGACCCACATGCAGAGGTGGAAATAAAACCACAATTAAAACCCAGGGGCACTGTGACTAAGGAAGAAGACCCAAAACCTTCCCACCAGCTGTATAAGCTGCAGATTAAATGCACACAATCAACCAGGCAGATGCAATGTCTATGGAATATATAAAAAGACATTGAGAGCTCCCACAAAAGAAAACGCACTAGCTCTGACAGCTGTGGACATTGGAAGCAAGAACACACAGGAGGAGGACCAGATTAGAATCTGAGCTGCCCCACGGCAGGTCCAGAGACCAGCACAGTGCATCTTAGGGAGGTGAGGTGGACTGTGACTCCCAGAGAGGGAAAGAACTCTGACATCAGTGACTCAAGAAAACATTTAAACACTTATTATTTTTATGTTTTGACTTGTTCTGTAGATTCTTTTGGATTTTTTTTTTCTTTTGTTCTCTTTTTTCCCCCTCCCTCTGTTGCAGCTGTTGATTTTATTGGTACTATGAAAATCGAACTAGGCTTTTGAGCTTTTTTTTCTCTCAGTCACATTTTTTATTGTTGTTATAAACCTCTGCCTCTACGTTGGGCATTTGCAGTTCCGTGAAGCTTTCCTTTTATTCTTTCTTTTCTCTTTTTTTAATTTTAATTTTTAAACCTATTATTATTTTTTCTACATTTATTCTTTTGTTTGCTTTTCCTACTGTACTTTTCCCATTGCACCTAAACTTTAATGTATATAAATCTTCTCTATCTACCCCTATTTAACTTTGCATATCTGTTCTTTCTTTCCTTTCCTCTCAGCATATTTGTTAGTTTCATTTTCATTGCTTTATTCCCCACTTGGCACCTTGCTTTAGTTTTGTTTGTTATCCAGTTTGTGCTTTAGTTAGTTTTGTTCTTAACTGGTAAACATAATTTTTATTTCCTTTCTTTGCTGGGTCATTCTATTGTACTTTATTTTAGTTGGACTGTTTTGACTTTGCTCATGGGTGTATATGTATATGTGTATATTCCACTATTTTAATTATTATTTTCCTGATTTTGTAACTGCCATTTCTCTGGAGTTCATCTTTTGTTTCTTGTTTTGGGGTATTTGTTTTACTTGCACTTAATGCCATAACAAACCACTTGTGGAATCATCATCCTGACCAGAGATCAAGCCCTGAGTCTTTTGAGTGGGAGTACTGACTCCAAGACTACCAGAGAACTAACCCTAGGGAGTATCAAATAGTGAGAAACCACACAAAGGAAACCACTTGAACACAAGACCCGGCATTACACAACCAGCAGCAGAACCCTGTGCAGGATACCTCATCTAAACAATATACAAAGCAAAAATACAAGCCCTATCCTCAGCAACAGGATCACCACCTGACTCAGCCTTACCCATCAGACTAAAAACAAACAAACACACAAAAAAACTCAGCGCAGATCTCAGCCTACACAAACCCCTGGACCAACCTTAGGAGGGCAGAAACTAAAAGCCCTAATAGCCAGGACATGGAAGCAACCTAGATGCCCATCAGCAGACGAATGGATAAGGAAGCTGTAGTACATATACACCATGGAATATTACTCAGCCATTAAAAAGAATTCATTTGAATCAGTTCTAATGAGATGGATGAAACTGGAGCCCATTATACAGAGTGAAGTAAGCCAGAAAGATAAAGAACATTACAGCATACTAACACATATATATGGAATTTAGAAAGATGGTAATGATAACCCTATATGCAAAACAGAAAAAGAGACATAGGTGTACAGAACAGACTTTTGGACTCTGTGGGAGAAGGTGAGGGTGGGATGTTTCGAGAGAACAGCATCGAAACGTGTATATTATCTATAGTGAAACAGATCACCAGCCCAGGTTGGATGCCTGAGACAAGTGCTTGGGCCTGGTGCACTGGGAAGACCCAGAGGGATCGGGTAGAGAGGGAGGTGGGAGAAGGGATCGGGATGGGCAACACATGTAAATCCATGGCTGATTCATGTCAATGTATGACAAAAACCACTACACTATTGTAAAGTAATTAGCCTTCAATTAATAAAAATAAATGAAAAAAAGAAAAGAAAACAAAATGGAGAAGATGCAAGAATCAATTAACAAAGACCTAGAGCCAGGCTTCAATAATAAGTGAACAGTGAATTTCCAGATGTTCAATCTGGATTTAGAAAAGGCAGAGGAATCAGAAATCAAATTGCCAACATCTGTTGGATCATTGAAAAGTGAGAGAGTTCCAGAAAAACATCTACTTCTGCTTTATTGACTATGCCAAAGTCTTTGACTGTGGGTATCACAACAAACTGTGAAAAATTCTGAAAGAGATAGGAATACCAGACAACCTGACCTGCCTCCTGAGAAATCTGTATGCAGGTCAAGAAGCAACAGTTAGAACTGTACATGGAACAACAGACTGTTTTTTCAAATCAGGAAAGGAGTTAATCAAGGCTGTATATTGTCACCCTGCTTATTTAACTTTTATGCAGAGTACATCATGAGAAATGCTGGACTAGATGAAGCACAAGCTGGAATCAAGATTGCCGGGAGAAATATCAACAACCTCAGATATGCTGATGACACCAACCTTATGGAAGAAAGCAAAGAAGAACTAAAGAGCCTCCTGAAGAAAGTGAAAGAGGAGAGTGAAAAGTTGGCTTAAAACTCAACATTCAGAAAACTAAGATCATGGCATCCAGTCGCATCACTTCATGGCAAATAGATGGGGAAACAGTGGAAACAGTGACCTTTTTTGGCTCCAAATCACTGCAGATGGTGACTGCAGTCATGAAATTAAAAGACTCTTTCTCCTTGGAAGAAAAGTTATGACCAAAATAGACAGCATATTAAAAAGAAGAGACATTACTTTGGCAACAAAGGTCCGTCTAGTCAAAGCTATGGTTTTTCCAGTAGTCATGTATGCATGTGAGAGTTGGACTATAAAGAAAGCTGAGTACTCAAGAACTGATGCTTTTGAACTGTGGTGTGGAGAAGACTCTTGAGAGTCCCTTGGACAGCTAGGAGATGCAACCAGTCCATCCAAAAGGAAATCAGTCCTGAATATTCATTGGAAGGGCTGATACCGAGGCTCAAACTCCAATACTCTGGCCACCTGATGCAAAGAACTGACTCATTTGAAAAAGACCCTGATTCTGGGAAAGATTGAAGGCAGGAGGAGAAAGGGATGACAGAGGATGAGATGGTTGGATGGAATCACTGACTCAATGGACATGAGTTTGAGTAAATTTCAGGAGATGGTGATGGACCTGGTGTGCCACAGTCTATGTGGTTGCAAAGAGTAGGACACAACTGAGTGACTGAACTGACTGAACTGAACTAGAAGAATAAAAGAATAAACATACAGAGACAAACAATACAATTAATGAAATTAAATATAGTCTGGAAGAAATCAATATCTGAAGCAAAAGAACAAATCAGTGAGCTGGAAGATAAAATGGTAGAAAAAACTTCTGAAGAGCAGAATAAAAGAAAAAGAATAAAAAGAACTGAGGATAGTCTTAGAGACCTCTGGGACAATATCAAATGCACCAACATCCAAATTTTATGGGTCCTAGAAGAAGAGAAAAAGAAAGGGCATGAGAAAATTTTTGAAGAGATTATAGCTGAAAACTTCCCCAACATGGAAAAGGAAACAGTCAATCAAATCCAAAAGGCACAAAGAGTCCTATACAGGATAAGCCCAAGGAGAAGCACGCCAAGACACATACTAATCAAACTAACAAAGACTAAATATAAAGCAAGAAGATTAAAAGCAACAAGGGAAAAGCAACAACTAAGAATACAAGGCAAATCCCATACATTTAAAATAAAGAAGATTAGAAGAGATAAGGAAGGACACTACATAATGATCAAGGGATCAATCCAAGAGGAAGACATAACAATTGTAAATATCTATGCACCCAATACAGGTGCACCTCAATACATAAGACAAACACAAAGAGATATAAAAGGTGAAATTGACAGTAACACAATAATAGTAGGAGACTTTAACACCCCACTCACACTAATGGACAGATTGATCAAAACAGAAAATTAATAAGGAAACCCAAGTATTAAATGATACATTAGATGAGATGGATCTCACTGATATCTTCAGGACATTCCATCCAAATGCAGAAGAATACACCTTCTCAAGTGCACATGGAACATTCTCCAGGATATATGACATCTTGGGTCACAAATGGAATCTCAATAAATTTAAGAAAGTTGAAATCATATCAAGCATCTTCTGTGGCCACAGCACTATGAGACTAGATATAAATTATAAGAAAAAACTGTAAGAAACACAAACTCATGGAGATTACACGTTTCTAATTAACCAACAGGTTGCTGAAGAAATCAAAAGGGAAATAAAAAAAATTTCTAGAAACAGATGACAATGAAAGCATGACAACTCAAAACTTACAGAATGCAAAAAAGCAGTTCTAAGAGGGAAGCTTATAGCAATACAATCCTACCTCAAGAAACAAGAAAAACATTGAATAGACCACTTAACTTTACACTTAAAACAACTGGAAAAAGAGGAAGGAGAAGAAGAACAACAAAAAATTAGTAGAAGGAAAGAAATCATAAAGATCTGAGTAGAAATAAATGAAAAATAAATGAAAGAAACAATAGTAAAGATTAAGAAAACTAAAAGCTGGTTCTTTGAAAAAATGAACAAAATTGACAAAGCTTTGGCCAGACTCATCAAGAAAAAAAAGAGAGAAGAATCAAATCAACAAAATTAGAAATGACAAAGGACAAGTTACAACAGATAATGCAGAAATACAAAGGATTATAAGAGACTATTATGAACAACTATATGGCAATAAAATGGATAACCTGGAAGAAAAGGACAGATTTTTAGAAAAGTTCAATCTTCTCAGATTGAACCAGGAAGAAGTAGAAATTATGAACAACCCCAATTACAACCACTGAAATTGAAGCTGTGATAAAAAAAATCTCCCAAAAAACAAAAGCCCAGGACTAAATGACTTTATAGGAGAATTCTATCGAGCATTTAGAGAAAAGCTAATGCTATCATTCTAAAACTCTTGCAAAAAATTTCAGAGGAAGGAACACTTTCAAACTCATCCTGTGAGGCTATCATCACCCAATATTAAAACCAGACAAAGGCAACACAAAAAAAGAAAACTACAGGCCAATATTACCGATCAACATAGATGCAAAAATCCTCAACAAAATTTTAGCAAATAGAATTCAGGAACAAATCAAAAAGCTCATATACCATGATGAAGTTGAGTTGCTTTCAGGAGTGCAAGGATTCTTCAATGTATCCAAATGAATCAATGTGATACACCATATTAACTTTTCAAAAAATGGTCATAGAAAAAAAAAAAAGAGGAAAAAAAAAAAGAGAAAAAAAAAAAGGTCATAGAAGGAATCTACCTCAACATAGCAAAGGCCATATATGATAAGCCTACAGCAAACATTGTTCTCAATGGTGAAAAACTGAAAGCGTTCCCCTTAAGATTAGGAACAAGACAAGGGTGTCCACTTTCACACTATTATTCAACATAATCTGGATGTCCTAACCAGAGCAAACAGAGAAAAAAATAAGTAAAAGGAATCCAGTTCGGAAAAGAAGTAAAGCTCTCACTGTTTGCAGATGACATGATACTGTACATAGAAAACTCTAAAGACAGTATCAGAAAACAACCCTAGAGCTAATCAGTGAATATAGCAAAGTTGTAGGATACAAAAATCCATGCACAGAAAACACTTGCATTTCTATGTACTAGCAATGAACAATCAGAAAGAGAAGTTAAGGAGGCAATCCCATTCACCATTGCAACAAAAAGAATTCAATATCTAGGAATAAACTTACCTAAGGAGACAAAAGAATTATACACAGAAAGTTACAAGACACTAAGGAAAGAAATCAAAGATGATGTAAACAGATGGAGAGATATTCCATGTTTCTGGTTAGGAAGAATCAATATTGTGAAAATCACTATACTGCCAAATGCAATCTACAGATTCAATGCATACCCTATCAAATTACCAATGACATTTTTTAACAGAACTAGATCAAAAAAATTTCACAATACTTATGGAAACACAAAAGACCCTGAATAGCCAATGTAGTCTTGAGAAAGAATGCAGCTGGAGGAATCCACTTTCCTGATTTCAGATTTTACTACAAAGCTACAGTCATTAAGACAGTATGGTACTGTCACCAAAAAACAGAAACATAGACCAATGGAACAAGATAGAAAGCCCAGAAATAAACCCATGCACCTATGGTTACCTTATATTTGACAAAGGAGGCAAGAATATACAATGGGGCAAAGACAGCCTCTTCAATAAATGATGCTGGGAAAACTGGACAGCTACATGTAAAAGAATGAAATTAGAACACTTCCAACACCATACACAAAGATAAACTCAAAATGGATTAAAGACCTACATGTAAGACCAGAAACTATAAAACTCTTAGAGTAAAACAGGCAGAACAGTCGATGACAGAAATCAAAGCAAGATATTCTATGACCCACCTTCTAGAATAATAGAAATAAAAACAAAAGTAAACAAGTGGGACCTGATTAAACTTAAAAACTTTTGCACAGCAAAGGAAACTTTAAGCAAGGTGAAAAGACAACCCTCAGAATGGAAGAAAATAATAGCAAATGAAACAACTGACAAAGGATTAATTTCTAAAATACACAAGCAGCTCATACAACTCAATGCCAGAAAAACAAACAACCCAATCAAAAAGTGGGAAAAAGACCTAAACAGACATTTCTTCAAAGAAGACATACAGATGGCTAACAAACACATGAAGAAACTACAATGAGATATCACCTCACACCAGTCCAAATGGCCATCATCAAAGAGTCCACAAACAATAAATGCTGGAGAGAGTGTGGAGAAAAGGATTCCCTTTTCTTGCACCTGCTCTTGCACTGTTAGTGGGAATGTAAATTGATACAGCCACTATGGAAGACAATACGGAGATTCCTTTAAAAAATAGGAATAAAACCACCATATGTCCCAGCAATCCCACTCCTAGACATATACCCTGAAGAAACTAAAATTGAAAAAGACACATGTATCCCATTGTTCATTGAAGCACTATTTACAATAGCTAGAACACCAAAGCAACCAAGATGTCCATGAACAGATGAATGGATAAAGAAGTTTTGGTACATACACACAATGGAATATTACTCAGCCATGAAGAGGAACACCTTTGAGTCAATTCTAAGGAGGTGGATCAACCCAGAACCTATTGTACAGAGTGAAATAAGCCAGAAAGAGAAGTATAAATATCATATTCTAATGTATATATACAGAATCTAGAAAAATGGTATTGAAGTAAATTGAAGAATTTACTTACAGGGCAGCAATGGAGAAACAGACATAGAGAACAGACTTGTGGACCTGGGGAGAGGGGAGGAGAGGGTGAGATGTAGGGAAAGAGTAACACAGAAACTTACATTACCATGTGTAAAATAGATAGCCAATGGGAACTTGCTGTATGTCTCAGGAAACTCAAACAGGGGCTCTGTATCAACCTCTAGGGGTGGGATGGGGAGGGAGATGGGAGGGAAGTTCAAACGGGAGGGGATGTGTGTATATATGTATATATATATAGGTATATATATATAAATATAAATATACACCTATGACTGATTCTGGTTAAGGTTTGACAGAAAACATAATTCTGTAAAGCAATTATCCTTCAATAAAGAATAAATTAATTAAAAAAAAGACAATATGGCATCAACTACAGAAATTTAAAATATGTTAATAAATAATACACATTAATGTGAGCTAATGCTATTCCTTAGGATTATATGTTCATGTAATAAAATTGAAGCACATACATCAAAGTGATAAGTACCCAAATCAGTAGTTACCTCTGAGGAAGAGGAAGTAGAATGAAATTCATGATGAACACACAGGAATCTAAACATTGTTTGCAATTATTCAAAATCTTCAGAGTACACATATGTTTAATATAGTGTTCTCCTTTCATTTCAGCATGTTATAAATCTTTCATATTAACAGAAAGGCAATAAATTTATTGATTGAAGAGTTTCTTTTCCAAATATAACCCAATATAATGAGATAATCATTAAAGTGATTTTTGTTAATGTTTTTAATCATTAAGTAGATTAATAAAATAAAACTAGAATACCTTAAATAGTCCCAACTATTCCATTTGAACTTAATATACTATTATTAATATACTTACTATATTTTTCCATTAGAACTTAATATATGCAAATCAGTGAATATCATTAAAAATAGTCAAGATTAATGATCTCTTATTTTTAGAATAATTATTAATGATCTTATATCAATAAATTCCTTTATACAATATGTTATGCTTGTTCACAGCATTTATTTATGATTAGTTACATATCTAATTATCTATAACTATATCAAGTTAGAAATAAACAACTAAAGTATTATCTGTGGTTTAACATAAATCGAGTTCTAGGTGATTTTTAACATGTATAGAAATAGTTTCTAAATTATTTTTAAAGTTTTATCAAAATTAGATGCACTTGGTTTAAAAGTTACATAATTATATGAAAAAGCCAGAGTCTACCACAACACATACTCTCTTTTCCAGAGGTAACTGCTTTTGAATAGTTTATATGATTCTACTGATATTTATCTGGGCTTCTCAGATGGTGCAGTGGTAAAGAATCTATGGACATGACTTAGTGATTAAACCACCACCACCACACTCAGATCATCGGGGTTTTTTTCTAAATGTGGCTGGCTAACTTGGGAGATATAGGCAGGAAGACCAAAGGCAGCTTTGAGTAGGTTGGTACAGGAGCTTGTACATGCCTTTCTTAGTCCTCATTGCTATTCCTACTGTATGTACAGGTGTTGGAGAGTAGAGGCAATGATTTCATACTTTCTTTTTAACTGGTGAAAATAATTCCTTGGATTATTCAGTTTCTCCCAGATTCTAGCCTTGGATCCAAGTGAAGTGCCTTCACCTTTTCTGGAAATGAGAATCTTCCCAGAGATGTAAATACTTTCCCCCTGAAAAAACTTAGAAATGCTTACAAACACGAAAAGACAATGTTGCACATAACAAAAGTGTTAATAATTTAACAGAAAACTGAAGAAAAGGGCACAGCACTGACACATAAAAATTTTGTGACTAACAAAAGAAGGACAGTTCTATCTTTATTTCTTATATAAGTTACACGCATCGGAAGGAGGTAGTAAAAGTCACTACAGAATGCTTAGTCAAGAAATTCCATATTACATAGTATTTACTAAAAACTACTAGGTACTTTGGGGCTTCCCAGCTGTTGCTAATGGTAAAGAACCTGCCTGTGTGGGTTCAACCCCTGGGTCAGGAAGATCGCCTGGAGGAGGGCATGGCAACCCACTCCAGTATTCTTGCCTGGAGAATCCCATGGACAGAGGAGCCTAGAGGGCTACAGTTCATAGCGTCGCAAAGAATCAGACACTACTGAAACAACTTAGCACACACACACATTAGGTACTTTAGTGGTCATGTTCTATAGATTCTGGAACCTGAGGCTGGAAGGTTGGAAGAGATTACTACAAGTTATGTGATTTACAGACAACAAAAAATACACACAAGAGCCTATTATGCATGGATTTCTACACATGACACTGCTGGATGATAGACAAAACAAAATGGATGCTTCCTACCTGGAAGTAACATTCTCCTGGGCAAAATGGAATATATATCCACAGGCTGCATTTGAGGACTTTCCCAAGTAAAGATCTTGAATCTTCATATTGAGACTTTGAGCAATGACTGTGGATTAAAAACTAAAAAACAAATGTCTTTTTTTCCAGAGGATGTTAGTAAACTGTCAGACCAAATACTGGCGACTCCTCCAATAAAATGCTGACAGTGTGTGTTTACTTGATGATAGCTATTATAATTGGTCTCACTGCAAAGTGAATATGTATGTATCCTAAGGAAGTAAATGAGTTGAATGTTGCTGCTGTTGTTTAGTAGCCAGCTCATGTCCAACCCTTTTGCAACCCTATGGACTGTAGCCCATCAGGCTCCTTTGTCCATGGAATTTCCCAGGCAAGAATACTGGAGAGGGTTGCCATTTCCTTCTCCAGGGGGTCTTCCCAATCCAAGGATTAAACCTGTGCCTCCTGCAGTGGCAGATGGATTCTTTACCACTGAGCCACCAGGGAAGTCTAGTGAATATTACCAATTCACATATTTAAGAGTAGTTAATCAACCTGCCTGACTTCAGGCTCTACTACAAAGCCACAGTCATCAAGACAGTATGGTACTGGCACAAAGACAGAAACATAGATCAATGGAACAAAATAGAAAGCCCAGAGATAAATCCACGTACCTATGGACACCTTATCTTCGACAAAGGAGGCAAGAATATACAATGGAAAAAAGAAAACCTCTTTAACAAGTGGTGCTGGGAAAACTGGTCAACCACTTGTAAAAGAATGAAACTAGAACACTTTCTAACACCACACACAAAAGTAAACTCAGAATGGATTAAAGATCTAAATGTAAGACCAAAAACTATAAAACTCCTAGAGGAAAACATAGGCAAAACACTCTCTGACATAAATCCCAGCAAGATCCTCTATGACCCACCTCCCAGAATATTGGAAATAAAAGCAAAAATAAACAAATGGGACCTAATTAAACTTAAAAACTTTTGCACAACAAAGGAAACTATAAGCAAGGTGAAAAGACAGCCTTCAGAATGGGAGAAAATAATAACAAACGAGGAAACAGACAAAGGATTAATCTCAAAAATATACAAGCAACTCCTGAGGCTCAATTCCAGAAAAATAAATGACCCAATCAAAAAATGGGCCAAAGATCTAAACAGACATTTCTCCAAAGAAGACGTACAGATGGCTAACAAACACATGAAAAGATGCTCAACATCACTCATTATCAGAGAAATGTAAATCAAAACCTCAATGAGGTACCATTACACGCCAGTCAGGATGACTACTATCCAAAAGTCTACAAGCAATAAATGCTGGAGAGGGTGTGGAGAAAAGGGAACCCTCTTACACTGTTGGTGGGAATGCAAACTAGTACAGCCACTATGGAGAACAGTGTGGAGATTTCTTAAAAAACTGGAAATAGAACTTCCATATGACCCAGCAATCCCACTCCTGGGCATACACACTGAGGAAACCAGATCTGAAAGAGACATGTGTACCCCAATGTTCATCGGAGCACTGTTTATAATAGTCAGGACATGGAAGCAACCTAGATGCCCATCAGCAGATGAATGGATAAGGAAGCTGTGGTACATATACACCATGGAATATTACTCAGCCATTAAAAAGAACTCATTTGAATCAGTTCTAATGAGATGGATGAAACTGGAGCCCATTATACAGAGTGAAGTAAGCCAGAAAGATAAACACCAATATAGTATACTAACACATATATATGGAATTTAGAAAGGTGATAACGATAACCCTATATGCAAGACAGAAAAAGAGACACAGATGTACAGAACAGACTTTTGGACTCTATGGGAGAACGCGAGGGTGGGATGATCTGAGAGAACAGCATTGAAACATGTATATTATCAAGTGTGAAACAGATCACCAGTCCAGGTTGGATCTATGAGACAAGTGTCCAGGGCTGGTGCACTGGGAAGACCCAGAGGGATGGGATGGGGAGGATGGTGGGAGGGGGGTTCAGGATGGGGAACACATGTAAACCCATGGCTGATTCATGTCAATGTATGGCAAAAACCACTACAATATTGTAAAGTAATTAGCCTCCAACTAATAGAAATAAATGAAAAAAAATTTTAAAAGCTGAAGGAGGTATCTAGATATAATATGTGCTGATTACTCTTAAAAAAAAAAGAGTAGTTAATCTGAATTATTCTGTCCAAAAAAAAAAAAAAGGTCAGTGCATTATTTTCTTGAGAGTTGGCAAATGCATTACTTACCTATTTCTTTACCTCTCTTTATTTTGAGGCATTGTTTACAATTCAAATCATCATCAAATGGGTTTTATTTAATTTATGTGGAGGCTTTTTGGAGTATTTCATTTTAAATGATGCAACAAAGGAGTAAAAGGCAAAGACATATGGACCCATAATGGAAAAGAAAGAGGAAGAAGTCAGAATTGCAACTTTTTAGAGTCTAGAAAGCAGATAACTAAGAGTCGGTGTTTTGTTTGTTTTGCCAAAGTGACAGTGGAGAAAGAGAAGAAGCACCCCAATTGTCATCACAATACTCCTCAAGATTTAGGGCTGGTCCTTCTGGAAATAGAGAGAAAACTATGCCTAAAAACCCAGGATTGGCTTAAAGTCCCTTGTGAACAGTCAGGCTGCTGAATCTCTTTCCCTGTACTTCACAGTGAGGTCTCTGCTCCTCAGTCCTCTGGTAGAACAGAAGAGGTTCATTACCCAAAAAGGAAAAAACCGAGGTTCTCTGACTTGGAAGGAACCAGGACACAGAGTGAACCTGCAACCAGAGACCAGCACACTCAGGGTGAAACACCTCCCCCTGCCTGACTCCTCCTCCAGCTTAGATCCTTGTCAGCACCCTGGCAGCCAAATCTTGTCGAGACAGGAGAAGGGAAGAGCCTTCTCCAGGGAATCTGTCCCATCCAAGGAACAAGGTCTAACAAAAAGGACAGTAGGAATTCCTCAACCAGAATCAAATCAATGAGATTACAATGAAGACTTTGGGGTTAACAAGACCCACTCTTTTAATATATTAGCACAAACCCAAGAATTATTAGATACTTGAGGAGATCCTCTTTTATCAAAGAGACCAAAAATCAGAAAAAAATAACAGAGAAAAAGAAAAGATTATGCACAAAAATAAAATTTAGTATACATGATTAATATCATCAAAGATAGGAGGTTTTGTATCCTTGAAATAAGAACAGATTTTTTTTTAATGTTGGAAATCAAAACATGATAGTATAAGTAAAAAAATCGAATAAAAAATTTAGGGGAGAAATTTGAGAAGCTATTGCAAAATGAGAAGCAAAATTTCAGAGATGGAAATCAGGAAAAGGAAAAAAAAGAGGAAAAAAATGGAGAGCCAAGAACCAGTAGAGCTAACATCTTTAAAAAAAGAAAAAAAGGATGCCAGAAGCAAAAAGGAATAATAGGAAATATGGGATAGAAAATCATGAAAAGTTCCCAGAAAGGAAGAACACATGTTTTCATATTGAATAGACTCCCATGTTTCCAGTACTATGGACAGAAATAGACACATATAAGGTACATCAAGAAAAGGCAGTACTGGGAATAAAGGAAAGATTTTCAGCCTTTCACAGGGAACATTCATATGAAATAATATAGTAAGGCTAGCAATACCAGAAGCTATTCACAGAAAACAACAGGACCAAGCCTTTGTGTGGCTGATGAAACAATATGAGTTACAACCTAGAAGTCTATGGTCAGTTATATGTGGGTGTACACAGAAAGACGTTTATCTCCCATGAACTAATTTTCAGAAACCTACTGCAAGAGGTTCCCCACTAAAATGAGGGAGTAAACCAAAAAATAAGAAGATCCAGGAAACAGGGATCCAATATAGAAGAAAGGTGGAGAGAATGACCAATCAGGACAGGATAGCTGGGGAGCAGGTTTGGAGGTTTAAGAATACACCCAGAACAATTTGGAGCAGGGTGAGTGTCATGGAGAGATATTTTTAACAAGATACATTTACTGTGTGTTGCATACTTAAGTGTATTAAGAAGAGTTATATACTGCTGGAGGTAGGAGAAAGAAACAGAAGCTCTTAGTTGTTATTACTATAAAACTAAGAAAATAATAGCAGCACAAAAAATATAATTAAAAAATCTTACCACAGTAAGACAAAAAAAGAAAAAGGACCAGTATTTGCATAAAAGGAAGAGTAATCATAAAAGCTGACATTTTTGTGCTGTGTGTAGTGTTCATATCAACTTGGCAAGGTAAACACTGATTATTGACTCAATCGATAATATGACATAATAATAATGAGAAGACAAGAAGGAAAACATGCATGTGTATCAGGGGCTAAGACCTGTCAGGCTAGTGTTAAAAGAGACCTCAATCTGTATCTGCCCCAAATAAAAAGTCAATACACACTCCCCGCAATGAAAAAGTAGCAATAAAAAACCATCGTACAGAGAGATTTCATAGAAATACCATGTGTGCATGTGTGCTCAGTCTTGTCTGACTCTCTGTGACCCCCATGGACTGTAGCCTGCCAGGCTCCTCTGTCCATGGAATTTTCCAGGCAAGAATACTGGAGTGGATTGCCATTTCCTTCTCCAGGGAATCTTCCTCACCCAGGGATTGAACCCAGGTATACTGCATTGCAGGCGATCTGAATGTAAGTGGAGTGAAAAAATGCTCACAACTCCTGGTGAAGTTACCTTTACTTTTTCTCCATTTTCCTCAACTTTTGAGGCTTGGTGTGGTTAATTCTAGGGGCTTTCCTGGTGGCTTTGAGGGTAAAGCGTCTGCCTGCAATGCAGGAGACCCAGGTTAATTCTACTAATGGTTAATTCTATGAGTCAACTTGGCTGGGCTACAGTGCTCAGATAGTAGGTCAAATATTAATTCTGAATGTTTCTGTGAGGATGTTTTTTGGGTGAGATTTACACTTAAATTGGTACACTTAGGATAAAGTAAATAACTCTCCATTACATGGGTAGATTTCATGCAACCAGTTGTAAGCCTGACTGGAACTATAGAACTAAAGACTGACCGTCACTGAGCAAGAGGAAATTCTCCAGCCTGGTAGCCTTTAGGCCTGAATCACAAAATGCGCTCTTGGGTCTCCAGTCTGCTGGCCTACACAGATTTTGGACTTCCCATATTCCATAATCATGGAAGCCAATTCCTTAAAATCACTCTCTCTCTCTCTCAATATATGTGTGTATGTGCATGCAAATTTAGTCGCTTCAGTCATGTCCGACTCTTTGTGACCCTGTGGACTGTAGTCCACCAGGCTCCTCTGTCCATGAGAGTCTCCAGGCAAGAATATGGAGTGGGTTGCCATGCCCTCCTTCAGGGTTTCTTTCTGATTCAAGGATCAAACTCGTGTCTGCCTGTGTCTCCCAACCAACCTATAGAAAATAAGTTTAAATTCTGATGACATCCAGCTAGTCTAAAAGTTGGGTAGAATTATCATTAAAAAAAAAAAAAAATCACTCAGTGCTATTCAAAGTCATTTGAAAAGGAATAGCTCTATTACAAGTCATGGACCAGAGTAATACCGGGAGTCCATGGAACAAACGTTTACAGCAGCAAACATAATTAAGTGTTGGGGCGCCTCTAATAATCACTTTAATTTACTGAAGGAGATCTGCCCATGTTTCTATAATAGGTTTACAGGAAAATATATGGTATATATTAGTAATCAGTTTTATAAATTAAGAATAATATATATATATATGTGGCTAATCGAGGTATAACAGAACACAGAGAAGGAGGCTGAATGATTTAGGTTTTCTATTCCTGCAGACACATCTTCACACAGTAAGAAGGAAGCACTGAAGACGGCTTTGCAGTGTGCTAATACCAGCTAATATGCACTTAATGAGACTTCCAGCTGTCTACTTTTCAATTTGCACTCACTGAATTTATTTAGAGTGTTTTTGTTTTTGTTTTTGTTTTAACTGCAAACTAATTAAGATACCCTCATCCTTTTTCCTTGTAGTATCTGCAATAGCTACATTGAACTTTTCTGGTATATTAGCAAATGACCCCATAGAGTGGGAAGTATAATCAGAACAGACTGCAAGGGAAATACAAAAAGGATACACAGGGTGTGTTAAACAGTGAGCTCAAATGCTCTAATAACAAACTAAGACAAGCTGAGTATTCTTCTTACTGGTATAGATTTTCAGGTTTTTTAAGTTGATATTCAGTTATTTAGATGATTCTTTGGGGGAAGAACTCTATGTGGTGAAACAATAGCCATCAAAGATCAGAAAATCTCATTCTTTTTTCTTCTGGTGAATTATTCTCAGGCAGCTAAAGCCTTCCTGATCCCCAAAGTTTTACAACAATCCAACCTAACCATATCTAAACCCTTATAAAATATAAAGTCAAAAGGAATGCTCTCCAAGAATTCAATAATCTCCAACAGGAAATGAGCAATATGGAAATGCTCAAAACAGTCAAAAAGGAAATGAGCATTTACTTTTAAAAAAAGAAGGAAATTGGTTCCCATTAATCAAATTTAACCAAGAAAATGTATCTTTCTCTCACGGAGATATGGAAAGATAAATTTCCTCAAAGCTTTTCTGTGTCATGCTAAAAGGGTTATCCATGAGGTTATAAGGTTTACAATGTTAGAGTTGCAAGGGAATATGTCTTTATAATGAGGTGAGTCTCTTTTTGATGTTGTAAAGGTGCTTTTTCATTCCTCACCCTCCCATCTTGCACAGTCTTTTAAGAGTGGATTGTGAATTCTTCTGGCATGACCAAAGGAAACTGGTTCTTACTACATTTAGTCATTGCAATGCCGTGGCTATGTAAAACTTCTTTTCCTCATTACACAGATAAGGAAACTAAGGGTCAGTGAGATCCTGCCAGGCTCCTCTGTCCATGGGAATACTCTAGGCAAGAATACTCGAGTTTGTTGCCATGCCTTCTCCAGGGGATCTTCCCAACCCAGGGATTGAATCCAGGTCTCCCTCATTGCAGGCTGATTCCTTACCGTCTGAGCCATTAGGGAAGCCCTAAATACTTTGTCCAAGATTCCATAAGTGATAAGGAAGAGAGTTGGGAATTAAACCAGATCTATTACTGTTTACTTTTCTATACTATCTCTTCTCAGGAATTATCATTAACTTAAAACAGGGAGCTTAAAGCATTCTCAATTGGAGCAACACATTCTAGAATATGAGAGTTTCTATACTTAGTGACCAGAAATGATAAAGCTTTCTGTTTATGCCTAAAACCAAAAGCTATTCTGGACAATAAAAGAATAATCCCCTCTAAAGACAAATTTTGGCAAGGAAAAAATGCAGTCCAATTCGCTTGCACTACAAAAATAGAAACACATGTAATCTCAAATTAACTTTCTTCGTTTTCTGCAGTTCTATGCAGCAGCAGCGGCATGCAAATGTAAATATGCAAAAGAACAAATCCTTGAAAGAGGGAAAAAAATGTACATGTTGGCAACTGGCTGTCCTCACGGTTCTCTTAATTGATGAGAGCTTTCTCTGCTGGAACTCCTGAGAACTGCTCAGATTCTCTGGCATTGGTCCTCCTGAAATGATATCTAAATGATATCCCCCATCTCAGTGATATCTTTGTGGAGACCATGATGCTCAGTCAGACAGTCTGGCTGACATTTTAGGCTGCTGATCCCAGAACTGCTGGTGCTGAGATGCACAAACCACCCTTGGTTGTTTCCTGCCTAATCTGTGGTATCTCTGCCAACAAGGTCTCGAGATGGCTAGAACTCGTCTACCATGAGCATGACAGTGATCCCAGAATGAGCTAAGGCCCGAGTATTTATGAATGCAGTGACAACGCGCTGCAGACAAATAGACACAGTGATGAACAGAACCAGTGTCTGCATGTGAATGTTTATATCAATTACAATGACAACAAACTGTTTTATGAGAGGCCATGACTATTCAGAACTTTATTTTAGGCGCTTAACACAGGGTCACTGCCATATAAACAATGAAGGAAAATGAAAAGTGAAAGAAAGTGAAGTCGCTCAGTCATGTCCAACTCTTAGCGACCCCATGGACCGTAGCCTACCAGGCTCCTCCATCCATGGGATTTTCCAGGCAAGAATACTGGAGTGGGTTGCCATTTCCTTCTCCAGGGGATCTTCCCGACCCAGGGATCAAACCCAGGTCTCCCACATTATAGGCAGACGCTTTACCGCCTGAGCCACCAGGGAAGACATGAAGGAAAATGGGGGAGAGTAAAATAATAAAATGATTGTCTTCTGTTGGTTCATAGAGCAATAGTCTTGTACACGTAGGGAAAATATAGTTATATTATTGGAGCATCCTATACCATGAAGAATTTTTAAGTCACTTTAGACAGTTTCCCAAGAGTACAGGTATACACAGAAAATATAGAGAAATCTAGATTTGCAAAATTAATGAAACAGGGAGGAGATAATCCTTGATAAACTCATTCACTTTCTTATAATAAATACTCCATCTTACATGTGACACCTGTCCAGGTTGACTAGAACCACCCCTTCTACTTCTGTCCTGGACTGTAACTACCAATTCCTATCTCTCACCTTCCTACAGTGTCCCATTCAGACCACCACCAGAGGAGTCTCCTAAAAAGCACTATGTGCTTTAAAATATTATTCCTCTTAAGCTCACACCACTGCTATCATGTAAAGTGTATATCTAGATTTTTTTTTTACACAAATGATATTATTGCTCCAATGTTTTGTTTTGTTTTGTTTTCCTGGGACTTTTCTTCCATCCCTTCCTAACACAAGCTCCTACTAATAAACTTGCACTAATATAGCTGCCACTAGCTGTATTTCAAACCTAAATTTAAATGAAATAAAATTAAAAATTCGGTTCCTCTACTGCACTAGCCATATTTCAAGTCCTGAACAGCCACATTATCTTAGACATAGAGAACTGTTCATCAACGCAGAATTCTATTACTTAGCCTCTAAATCCCAATGTACAAATCTGCCTGCAAGTTCCAGTACAAACCACTCCCTCTGGAAAAGCTCTGACTTCTTTAAGGATCACACGGTTAGTAGAATTTGCCATAAGTCAATTTTAGTACAACTTTTCAGGAACATATCTACTGTGTTACATGAGACACCCTCCTTCTGCGACACTGAAGTAAAATCCTTTCAACTGCTAAATAGACGTGTGATCTTAAACCATTGCTATAATGTCACATGCATTTGCGTACAGATTATAACATTCTAGAAAACTGTTCCTTAGATGTTGTATTTGGGGTAATTGATGCTTTAGGTCTAAAAATCTTAATAAGCTGACACTTTTATTTTCAGAAGTGCCTGCAAGGAGTGCAATTCTAAAAAATTATGTTCCAACCTGGCTGATTGGCTAATAAAATGAAAGTAGTTTGTAACAAATAAACAAAGGATATGGCATGCCTTGCACAGCTTTTAACATAAATGGGTGAAATCACTTCATTTCTTTCAATAAAAACATCTTGTACCTAAAATAAAATGCCTGATGTTTATATAGAAATAGCATGCTTTTGTATAAAAATTCTTTGATAGCTCGTCACTGCCAACATTTAAAGAGTTATGACTGTTTAAAAATGGCAAACCATAGTTCTGCAAAACCAATAGCTGATAATATCCCTTTTGATGCTAATTGTACAGTCTTAAATAATGTTCACTTTGTAATTAAATGCATTACCTCTTTATTGATTATTCTCTATAAATGATAGGAAGTAACCCCTCACAGAAAACAATAAACATAACTGATCTGTAAAATTGTCTATAAACCAGTAGTCATGTTATATTCAGTATTCTTTGTCATTTAGAAGAGTCATTAAGTGTTTGTAGAATAGAAATATGGGAGGTATCTGGGCTTTACTCTTCCCTGGTCACCTAGTTCTTATTCCAAATCTACTTAATTACTATTTTATAGTCAATTTTAACAAGTAAAGCTGATTTCTCATCTCACGAAATAGATGCTTCAGGAAATCACAAGTGAGTGGAGGACTGCTACCAACCAGTCAGTGAAACGGGTAGTAGGAACAATCAATAAACCAATGGTAATGGAAAAAAAATTGAACAAAGGGAGACCACAGCAAGCAAAGAAAATAAATACTCAAAACACTGATACCCAAGCCCACTGAATAAAGGAGCAGAGAGTCATAAACATTTGTCAGCTCCTGTGGACATCACTGACTTACAGGACAGCATAATGATAGATACAAAATCTTAGAAATGATTTTACTATCACCTACCATTTCTCATAACTGGACAAACAGGAGGTGACTTAGATCATTTCCACCACATCACAGCTATTATGGAACTCTGTTTGAGATGCTAATATTACTTTTTCCTCAAATATGCTATTAAAGACATTGGCACTGCAAGCTAAACATGAGTATTAAGTAGACCTATGGTAGGGAACCTCCTTAATATTTCTTGAATTATGTGGTAAAGAAGGAAGACAGTGCTTGGGTACAAAGATTAAAAAAATAATAATAATAATAGAGAAAGAAAGAAGTATGTGTCTTAGTGTTTAAGCTGCTATTACAAAAATACCATGGATGGGATGACTTGAACAGCCAGCACAAATATCTCTCAATTCTGGAGGCTGGGGAGTCCAAGATCATGTCACTGGTAGATCCGATGTCTGGTGAGGACTCACTTCCTTCTTCAAAGACAGTGGTTGTCCCACTGTGTCCTCATGTGGTGGAAGGGGTGAGGGAGCTCTCTGGAGTTTCTCTTATAAAGGTCTCAATCCTACCCTAAAGACCACTGCAGTGTTCATTGGGGATTTGGTTTCAACATGAATTTTAGACACAAACATTCAGCCTATAGTGCATAGTACTTCCTTGAATCAGCCCAGGCCATGGAAGCAAGTTTATGCAAAACTCCACATGGGATAAGAGACTGAGTTTATACTTGGGGATTAGCAATGGGGCTTTTTGTTGTAAGAATGCCCTCTGCCTTCGCATATCTACCACAAAAACAAAACTGCATCTACTAGTCAGATTTTTTATAGTTCAGCATTAAAAACAGTATGATTTAACATTGGATTTGGCTAAACATTAGGACAAACATTTAAAATATTTCTGAATTGTTTTTCATGTCATAAAGCCAGGTTTTCATTCACAGCAGAGCTATTTTTTGGAAAGGTTGCCTAGGTTCTTACTATGTAGACATGAATGTGAATGATATTCATGTGCTTAATAAGATTCTTAATTTTAAGTAATTCTAACCAACTGAAGAAAAAGTTCTAGTGATATTTAACTGGAAAAAAGAGAATAGGAAAAATAAATTCAAAATGATAAAGTAAATGGAAAAAATAAGAATTGAGCATATCAGACTCACAAATCCAGATAAACCAGAATGTGTCATTGGAATGTTAGACTATGAGAGAAATAAATGAGATGACATGGTTGGAGTCATCTGAGCAATTTGGAAGCAAAACGCTGAATCAATTCAAGGTATCATAAAGAAACATTCTCATGACTGCTTATATGTTAGACTATTTTCCTTTCGGGGAGGAGGGGTGAGAGAAATAAATATCTTTTCAAAAAACTGCAAGTTCAGAAGATCAGTTAGTTTCCCAACTGCTTTTGACATAAAAGTAAAAGTACTCCTTCAAGGTTCTCTTTTCCAGAATGAACAGGATGAAAATTTAGTAACAAAGATGGTTTTAATTACTTGTCTTCCCTACACTGGCTTGGTTATTTATACAGAGCAAAATGCTCCTCATACTGAAATTTGCTAGTAAGAAACACTTTATAAACTCACACACATAAGGATAATCACTGCCACATGCTGAGAGCCCATTTATACCAGACACTTTAGACTCATAATCTCTAATTCATAAAATGATTCTGTAAAATGGGGATGATCACCAGTCACATTATATAAATGAAGAAATGGAGACTCAGAGAAGTTAAATGAATTGTGTAATTTCATGCCACCAGTTCAGGGACGGATCCAAGATTTAAACCACATACCACATACGGGTTTTGATTATTGACTCCATATAGATGAACACTTTGCATAGGCAAAGATTAGAAAATGCCATTATTTTATTTATGGTGTGTTAGTCTTATCATTCATGAAATATTTAAAACTCCTTATGCTGTGACATTGTTCTATTTTGAGAACACAGCAGCAATCAAGACAATGTCCACAACATCATGAATTAAGAATTAAGTCATTACTCATAAAGGACGAGGTCAGCATACAGCCCATAGTAAGCTAATTTGCTCCCACTTTGGATTTACTTTAAAATTTTTGCTTTGTACAGTGAACTACAAGATTGTTCGTGGTGTAAGAGCTTGGCATGTGAGAGAGTTATGATCACAGTGGTCCCTCACTTGTAATTTGAAAATTACAAGGCTATGTGAGCCAGACTGACTGCATCATCTGTCACCTGGGTAAATTCTATTCTTCGCAGGTAGGTCCCTCCTTCAGCCCTCATTTTCCAAGATTGTTTTTCTCTTCAGACTTGATACACAGTGTTCTCTCTTCTCTCTTCATAGTTCTTAACTACACAAGGAAAACATCTAATTAAGTCATATTTTATATAAAACACAAATAACTTGCCATTATCTTTGGGCTGTATCTCTCAAGGTAATATTTATTTCATCAAAAGGAACTGACATATAAAAGGTCATATTTAGGGATAATATATGGATGCATAAAGATTTCCTGACAAACTTGCATGCACACAGTTCCTCTTCCATAGTCAAAGGCCATCAAAGGCAAGGGTCATACAGTCTATCATTAATATTTTTGAGTATAATTGACATGCAATGTTATATTTGTTTCAGGTACACAACTAATAATTTGATATTTGTATACATTGCAAAATGATAATCCCAATGTTTAGTGACCACCCATCATCATACAGTTACGACTTTTTTTTTTTCTAATGACAAGGACTTTTAAGATGACTCTTTCAAAATGACCCTCCATATTCACAGCTCCTGCTTCTAGAAATATGGAAGGCCAGCTATCCCATTCCATTTCATATGTATTAAGTGCTTGAGATCTGTGGATTTTGGTACCTGCAGGAGGTCCCAGAACAAATTCTTTGTGGATATCATGGGATGACTATACTCTCTTAGCAACTTTTAAGTATGCAATGCAGTAAAACAAATCAAACCTGAATACTCATTAGGATTGATGCTGAAGCTGAAGCCTGGCCTGCTGCAGTGCATGGGGTCACAAAGAGTTCGACACGACTGAGCAACTGAACAGCACAGTATTGGTAACTGTATCCATCATACTGCAAACTAATTGTTTTATAACACTAACTTTGTACCTTTTCACCACCTTCATCCCTTTTTCTTACCTCCCAACTTCTGCTTCTGGCAACCATCAATCTGTTCTCTGCGTCTAAGAGCTGAGTTTTTGTTTGTTTTAGAGTCCACATTTAAGTGAAATCATGTGAAATTTGTCATTCTCCATTGGACTTATTTCACTGAAAATAATACCCTCGGGGTTCATCCATATTATTGTAGCTAAACAGTATTCCATAGTATTGTTTTCATTATCCAGTTATTCACTGATGGAGGCATAGGTTGTTTCTATGTCTTGGCTGTTGTAAATAATGCTTGTACTAGGGGATACATATATCTTAAGGAGTTAGTGTTTTCATGTTCTTGGGATAAATATTCACAAGTAGAATTAATTGCTGGGTCATATGATAGTTCTTTTTTTTTTTTTTTTTTTGAGGTATCTCCATCTTATTTTCCACAGTGGCTGCACCAATTTACATCCCCACCAGTATTACACAAAACCCTTCCCTTTTCTCCATATTCTTGCCAAAACTTATTTCTTATATTTCTTATCTTTTTGATAATAGCCATTCTGATAGTGTGAGGGGGATATCTCTGAGGTTTTGATTTGAATTTCCCTGGTGATAAGTGATATTGAGCATCTTTCCATATATTTTTTTGGTCATGTATGTGTCATCAGAAAAAAAGTTTGTTCAGATCTTCTGCCCATTTACTAGTCAAATGTCTTCTTGTTGTTTTTTTTTTTCCTTTTTTGCTATTGAGTTGTATGAGTTCTTTATATATTTTGGTTATTAACCACTTGTTATATTACTGGCAAATATTTTCTCCCATTGAGTAGGCTGCCTTTTCATTTTGTTGACTGTTTCCTTCACTGTGTAGAAGCTATTTGAGGCTTAGTTTAATGTAGCCCCACTTATTTATTTCTGCTCTTGTTGCCTGTGCTTTTGAAATTAGATTCAAAAAATCATCTCCAAAACCACTGCCAAGGAGCTGACTACTTATGTTTCCTTCTAGAAGCTTTATGGGTTTGTGTCTAACAGTCAAGACTTTAATCCATTTTGAGATGAGTTTTGTGTATGATATAAGATAGTAAGTAGTATAGGTTCATTCTTTAAACACGGCTGCCCAGTCTTTCCAACACTATTTATTGAAGAGATGGCCTTTTCATTTTCCCATTGTATAGTCTTGGCTCCTTCACTGCAAAGTAATTGACCATATATGCATGGGTTTATTATTTCTGGACTCTATATTCTGTTTCATGAACTAGAAGACTATTTTAATGCCAACACCATATTGCCTTGATTGTTATAGCTTTGCAATATATATGTAGTATACAACTTTGTAATACAGTGGAAAGTCATCAAAGGCAGGGTAATATAACCCGCCATTATTTTTTAAGTCTAGCATTCTAAGGCACAAAGCAACAGATGTGATAACCTCAGTTAGCTATGGTTATATATCAGATGACCTTCAGCCAAATTCAAAATTGAAAGCTTTAAGGGAAAATGGAGATATATTTCCACCATTATTCTTAAATATAATAGCAAAATATTCTATGATTCATCCTTCTCTGTGGACAGGGCTCTCTGATAGTAACTTCAATCCACAGGTCCCTGAGAACTGCTCTGCATAACTAATACCCGAAGACATACTGCAATAACTGAATTCCAGTAACTTCTATAAGAAAAGTATATTACCTTTATTCAAGGAACACCAGAAACTCAGTATATCACTGCCCTTTGGAGTTTATGACTTGAGAAATCCTTGGAAGTAAGGTTACTTGATAAAGCTGCTATTTTACTGCCTAAGTAACTAAACCTCCTTGGCCACAATTCAAGACAAAGTCATTGTATTTTATCTTATCCTGCATATTCCAGAGTTTTCATATCCTACAAATGTATTCCATATCAATTTTTTCAATATTTGCTGGTAAAATAGTTGCAGGAATTTATTTTCCTATTCCTAGGAAGTAACTGAATAGATTATGCTTCAAGTGAAAGAATAATGACACAATAAAGCTGAATAATCTTAATTAAGCTTATTGAAATCAAGGCAACCCAGAAAAAAATCCAGACAACTGACCTATAAATGGAATTTCCTTCAGATTGACTATTTATCAGCTGCCAAATGAAACTATTTACATATATACACCAATTCTACCCCATTTTGGAAACCTTCCAATTAAAATTCACAAAGAAAACCTTCAGACCAAGATTCTAGAGGTCCACCAAGGAAATTTTATAGTACAGCTGTGCTTCTTCAAAATTTAATTCAAACACATTCCAAACACTGCAATTAAGTTTCTAATTATTCAGGATTTAAATTTCACAAGACTTTGCCAACATTCATTCCCAAATATACTGCAGAAACACATTTATTTCCCTGTAACACTATAATGTAAAATGTCACAGGCCTTATGCATTTGAAACATTTTGTCACATAATTGTTTTCTGCTAGATGCTAACATGGTGTATAAGTTAGTTTTATAGCCACAAATTATTGTAGCAGAGATATATTTTTTGATATTTTACTATTTGTTTTTCTCAAGAATAATAAGCAATTCCTACTTATATTTTGGAAGTGAGAAAACAGATAAACCATTTTCTTGACAAATAAAACATGAAAATAATAGACTGAAAACCTCTACAAATATCCACTTTTGATGTTAAAATGTTACATTAACGCTGACAATTTTTCAAGAATAAAACAAAGTAAGAAATGTGCACTATAGAAGAATTTGTGAAAATGATTCAATTTCAAAGAGAAATAGTCAACTTTTTCCCCCAATTGCTAATTTCTTAAAATCATGATTGACATAAAAATTAAAATGATTGTCTTCATAGACTAAAAGCCCCTTTGATTGATATTTAATGAAAAATCTGATCTTTATATAACAGTCACAGGCAGATACAGACAGAATATGAGGTAGCTTTCACTATAGACTTTTAAGCTTAAGCTATGGTCACAAAATGAATATGCACCTGTGAGTGAATAAATGAATGAGTGAGAGTGTGTGTGAGAGAGAGAGAGAGGGAGGAAGAGAGAGAGAGAATGAGGCTCACTCTGGGTGTGCTTTATAGGATAGACTTACCCCATCAATTATGTGATAAATTTCACTTGTATAACTATGTGAATTCCAACAATAATTTTAGGCCTGAGAGAAGGTACATAGTTTTCATCAGATTCTAAATGGAACTTATGACTTTCTCAAATGGCTAGAAATCTCTTTGCATCTAGCCTGTTGTTTTAATACATCAAAGTTATAGTAGAATGTCAGTACATCTCCTAAGAGAGTCACTGCTCTTTGCAGGCTGATATCTAATGCTGACTACGGCATGTTTTGTGTTCAATGGTGGCTGTTGCTTGTGGTTTTTGATTCCTAGTTATTGAACCAATGAATGTGTACATTTTATCAAAGCTAATGGTGCACTGAAAAACTGGATGAAGGAGATCCAACCAGTCCATTCTAAATGAAATCAGTCCTGAATATTCATTGGAAGGACTGATGCTGAAGCTGAAACTCCAATACTTTGGCCACCTGATGCGAAGAGATGACTCATTGGAAAAGACCCTTATACCAGAAAAGATTGAAGGTAGGAGGAGAAGGAGATGACAGAGGATGAGATGGTTGGATGGCATCACCGATTTGAAGGACATGAGTTTGAGTAAGCTCCGGGAGCTGGTGATGGACAGGGAAGCCTGGCGCGCTGAGATTCATGGGGTCGCAGAGTTGGACACGACTGAGCAACTGAACTGAACTGAAACATTCTTGGGAAATCACCATGAGGAGAATCCAACCTTTTCTCCATTATTTTTTCCCTCTCAGGTGACTATTCTAGACCTAGTCACTACATAGGCAGATACTGAGTTATAGGAGATGGTAAGGTGAATTCACCAAGCTTTTCCTAATAAAGATCTAATATAACTCTGGACTAGGAATCATAACACCTGAATTCAAATCCCAGCTCAATCTCTCTACCCGAGGAACATAAGGCAATTTGCTCAACATTCTTGGTTTCTCATTATCACTACACACACACACACACACACACACACACACACACACTATAGTAACTATGAGAAGTGATAGATGTGTTAACTAACCTTATTTTGGTAATCTTTTCAAAATATATACATATAATTGACTCATAACACTACATACCTTCAACTTGCACAATGTTATATGTCAATTATACCTCAAAATGCTAGAGAAAAATACAATAGAATGAGCATAAGTTCAGTTCAGTCCAGTCACTCAGTCGTGTCCAACTCTTTGTGACCCCATGGACTGCAGCATGACAGGCTTCCCTGTCCATCACCAACGCCCAGAGCCTATTCAAACTCATGTTCTTTGAGTCCATGATGCCATCCAACCATCTCATCCTCTGTTGTCCCCTTCTCCTCCAGCTTTCAGTCTTTCCCAGCATCAGGGTCTTTTCCAATGAGTCGGTTCTTTCCATCAGGTGGCCAAAGTATTGGGAGTTTTAGCATCAGTCCTTCCAATGAATATTCAGGACTGATTTCCTTTAGGATTGACAGGTTGGATTCCCTTGCAGTCCAAGGGACTCTCAAGAGTCTTCTCCAGCACCACAATTCAAAAGCATCAATTCTTTGGTGCTCAGCTTTCTTTATAGCCCAACTCTCACATCCATACATGACTACTGGAAAAACCATAGCTTAGACTAGACAGACCTTTGTTGGTAAAGTAATGTCTCTGCTTTTTAATATGCTGTCTAGGTTGGTCATAGCTTTTCTTCCAGGGAACAAGAATCTTTTAATTTCAAGGCTGCAGTCACCATCTGCAGTGATTTTGCAGCCCCCCAATATAAAGTCTCTCATTGTTTCCATTGTTTCCCCATCTATTTGCCATGAAGTGATGGGACCAGATGCCATGATCTTAGCTTTCTCAATGTTGAGTTTTAAGCCAACTTATCCACTCTGCTCTTTCACTTTCATCAAGAGGCTCTTTAGTTCTTTGCTTTCTGCCATAAGGGTGGTGTATCTGCTTATCCGAGGTTACTGATATTTCTCCCAGCAATCTTGATTCCAACTTGTGCTTCATCCAGCCCAGCATTTCACATAATGAGCATAAAGCCTTTTTAAATGACACTTCAAGACCACCCAATATATCAAGAGCAAAGTTAAAAAATTGAGTCCCAAGACTTCTCTAATATTTTTGGACTGTTATAAAATATTTTCATGATTAAACATTGCACATAAAGAACATCATTTAGAAAACAAGTTAAACTGGTGCAATATTCATTTATTCCTCAAAGTAAAATAGAACCAACAAATGCCAAGTAACACAGGACAATATGGAGACAATGATTATCAAGTGTCCCTTTTGAGGAATTTGTGGTCTATTTCAGGAGACAAACTTGTGAACAGATTTTCACCCAACTGCTATGCAAACACAAAGAAAATGGCAGCTAATTTTGAATGGAGAATCTGTTTAAGACTTTATAGAGAAGGTGATAACAGCCTATGGGAAAAATCAAAGTCTTTCTTCTTGTGAAGGGGGGAAAGGAATTCTTGACATTGAAGATAGCTGACAAAGGGGCAGGAAGATACCTTGGGGTCTGCTCTACATTCAGGAGATGGTACTCAATAAGGAGGCAGGGTGGGGCTTATAAAGGTAATCTACAGAGGAATGAAGAGCACTTTGCTTCCAGGTTACTGGTTTTGAGCTACATTCTAAAAGGAGTGTGCCCAAAGTACATGGTCATTTGAGTTGGGGCTGGGTGTGGGTAAGGATGCTAGCAAATTCAGACTCTGCTTGCTTCAGTATCTCAACAGTTCTTATATTCCTCAGTTTGGTTTAGGAACTGGATTAAATTTGTCTAATTAATCTTAGCCTTTGGGTAATTTTTTTTTTTTTAATTTCAGAGTATGAGCATTGTACACTGGCTTTATATTTAGAGGTTAAACATCACTTAATGTTATCATGGAAACTTCTTCTACACTTTGTTTTCCTGTTTATTTTGTAGTGGATAATTACTGATCACAAATAAGACTTTCCTCCCAAACCCAATATATAAGCAGTATTGGTAACTAGGAAAAACAATTTCTTTACTTTTAAATCACTGCATCCTCCTAACTGCAAAAGAAACCATTTTAACTTAAATTAGAAGAATGTCCTTTTGTTATCAGACATTATAGTTGTAAATTCCGTTAACACAAACTACTCCGTCCGCTCTAAGTACAAAGATCAATCTTTGTCTTCCTTAGGTTTCTGGGTGAATGCTAATTAACATTTCTCACTATAACCTTAACTGTGACTTGCTGGGTCTCCTTGAAGGTCGACAAGCTCTTTTAGGAAAAATACTTACAAATCCATACTTTGTTTAAATGCAGACATAGCCTATTTTTAAAAAGTGAGTAAAATAGATTAAGCTGAGATCTGCAGCTTGGATCTTGAATATTAAGGAGTTGTTTGTTTCCCAGCTATGGTATTACTTCTAAATAGCATCTGAGAATGCAGATTTAAGATAAGCTGAAACAAAGGTAGTGTGGGATTTATTTTATTAAGGTGTGTTTACTGCACCTTAATAAAAATCAATGTTTAAGATATAAAAGCTCCTCTTAGTAGGTCCCACAGCATTTAAAGGCTTCAATTTGATTAGCCATCCTTTATAGACGTACCACATTGGACATTAAGTCAAGGGCCTGGACAAAGTGAGAATTCTGAGAATTAGCATCATCTATTGTGAGACTTCTTTTTGCTGATTCCTGGCTTCTACTTGATGCTTTCATCATTGGCCCTACTTCCTTAGCCCATGAGAAAAATATGTATTTCTCTGGAGTGGTTTAAGAAGATAAATTTCTGAGAGGAGTAATGAAGTAAAACTATATCCATTTTTTATTAGTGTTAATGAAACCGTATTGGTCTTTGTTGTTGTTGTTTAGTCCCTAAGTAGTATACAACTCTTTTGTGACCTCCTGGACTGTAGCCTGCCAGGCTTCTCTGTCCATGGGATTTCCCAGGCAAGAATACTGCAGTGGATTACCATTTCCTTCTCCAGGGGATCTTCCCAACCTAGGGATTGAACACAGGTTTCCTGCATTGGCAGGTGAATTCTTTACCACTGAGCCACCAGGGAAGCTCATATTGGCCATTAATCACTGACAAAACAACACTTTAGTGTTAATTGTTTTCTAAACTGTCAACCTGTGAAAGGAAACTTTTAAGAATACATAGCAAAAAACATCTACAAGTCACATTTGTGGGGTACACCTGCAAACAAACTTTGAAAAGGAGTTCAGATATTTTTAACAGCTATGGCTTTTGGAAACAATGTTACACAATCTCCCCAAGTAATTGAGTTAATATATTTTAATGAATCAAATAATAACAAAACATAAAGGCTATAAAGTGAGAGCAATGTATTTCCAAGAACCTCAGTGTACCTAGTTATTCACTGTTGACGATCCTTGAGGCCAATTTGAATGGGCCTTCAAATTTTGCTGAACTATTACATATTGGATTCCCTAATATCTTTTTTCCATAAATAACAGCTTTCCATAAGCAATTGATTTGGGAGAGAAAAAGACAATGATATGGCAGGAGATAAAGAGTCAAGAAATATCAAGTATACTCCTATTCAGAAATCACTCAGTCTTCTAAGCCTGAGAGTGAAGCGCACATTACAAATATGATCATGTATCACCCAAAACTCACTTCTGTGAAGCTGAGCAACACTACTCTAACTCACATGGGATCTGTAGAGCTGGTCTTGGCTTTCATAAGATAGATCAACATATGAAAACCCATGGTCTAATTGCCATCTCAAAAGAAGCAGTACACAATGTGGGTGAGTCTCTGAATCACAAGAAACAGAATCGTTTGTCAAACCTTGTTTCTCTGCTTTCATGAACCTAGTAGTTGGGGAGAGGGGTTTTGAGGTGGGTGGAACACTGTGTTCTAGCAGAGAATTCAATTCTTTAAAGTGTGTGAAGACGGCGAGGGGATAAATCCATTTCTGACTATTACTTTAATGTTACCATCTGTGAGGAACAGCCACTCTTTATAATTATCCTCCAAGTCACAAACAAAAACACCATGAAATAAGCCCTTACTACAATGTTAGCAAAGCCTTAAAAGCCTTAAAAGTTACATCAGTAATATCTCCATTTTTTAAATGTATGCAATCTTTTGACTTCCCTGGTGGCTCAGGTGATGAAGAATCTGCCTGCAATGTGGGAGAACCGGGTTCGATCCCTGTGTTGGGAAGATTCCCTGGAGAAGGGAATGGCAATCTACTCCAGTATTCTTGCCTGGAGAATCCCATGGACAGAGGAACCTGGCGGGGTACATTCCATGAGGTCGCAAGGAGTCAGACATGACTGAGCAACTAACATTCACTCACTCAATCCTTTTACACCAGTTGCCATTGGCCACCACAACCTCCCCCCTGCCACACATCATGGGATAGATATCTTTCTGTCAGAGATCTCTAGAGAAGGACCATGCTGGTAAGTCTATTTTAGTTCTTAACCACTTGCCATTTCGGGTATAAAAATCTCTGTCATCATGGGAGAAAAGTGACACATTAACTGAAAAAAGAGAATGCTGTGGTTATACCGTCTGCTAAATCCACAGAGGTGCCCAGCATGTATGAGATCAAGAATGCCCAGCACTTTGACATTCAAAAAGTCCTTTATGAGAGGATACAGGAAAATACATCTTTATTATATACTGATGATCAAATTCAGCAACCTCTGGGCAGTAAGAAAAGAAACCCAATTTGGGATTTCAAAAAACAGACTGAGCCATGACTTGCTTTGACACTCCAAATACTGGTATGTTTCACTCAGCATTCATGTATAAGGATACTCCTGGAGTGACATTTTAACCTTTTATAAAGTAAACATTATTTTCCCCTTAAACAAAATAAAATCCTGCTGCCTCTAAGACATTCTAAATAGGTAAATAAACCGCTTCAAAGGTTGAATTGGGAGAGACAAATGACAGCAACACAGCTCCTCTGTTCTTAAAAATTGGAAGAAAGTGGTATTGAAGGCAGGGTCATGTAACTAGTAAGGCAGGAGAAAGGAGGAGGGAACTTGGGCAGCAGGCATTTGCTGATGAGTCCTTGGAATGAATGTTAATCATTTTGTTACATGGAGACTTCTACACAATAGATATATTCCCAGAGTTTCCTTGAGTGACGAAATATTCTGTGTGTGTGTGTTCACCAAGAACTGACTCCTTCCCCGCTGAATCTCACATGAGAGTCAAATCCACATCCTAAAGGTAAAAATTTTATAGGAGAAACTGGAATATCTGTGGGTACACAATGTCTGACTCCACTATTTTTACCTTTTTTCTTTAAAAATTTTTAAAGATCCAATCACTCACAAGGTAAAAAGGAAAATTCAAAAGCCTAAACCCAATATTTATACAAATAACACAGTACATGAAATCATATACACATTGAAAGTAACATGCAGATGGACCTCAAAGGAAAGTTTATCCATAATCATTTTAATACATGTCAATTATTAGGTATGCCAATTTTCATATTGTTGCATATATGCTGTAGGAATTCCTGTGTTAGATGCTAATTATAAGTTAAACACACACACACAAATAAGAATGTGTACATCTATTCTGCCAACTAAGACACAGAGGTTTCCTATAATTTCAAGGGAAGTTTTCGTTCTAGTGATAATACTTTACAAGTATTAATTTACTTAATCTTATTTCTGAGAGCTGGTTTGCAGAACCCATGTTTATTTAATTATTTTTCTTTTAACAACCTCTCATTTTAAGTGTGTCCTAATCATCGTGCTACTTTTCACAAACACTTAGCTAATTTTACTTTATAGTCTTTCTGTTACACAATTATAAATACACAGAACATCATCTTCATATTGCACCTATTTCTTGGGTTGCTAGACATGTTCTATATTTAATGATTTTGTCCTGCACTCTTTAGGGAGTTTGTCAGGATACCCTAAATGTCCTATATTCAGCCTTTTCCTTAAATAATTCTAAAATATTAAAGATATCTTAAAATACTTTTAGAAGTGTTTAAATGAAAAAGGACAACACTTCATGAGAATTATGTCTCCACAAGTAAAGATGTGGACAAGGTTAAGAGCTTGAGAGAAGACCAGAAGAGACGCCTGCAAACTAAAAGTATGTAGTTTTCATATTGAAGAAAAAGACTAAAATGACTCGTTTGCCCAAAATCCCTAGTCAGAGATAATAACACCTGGTCGGCTCTCACAGGCTGTGAACCTCAGCCAGTCAGGACTGCCTCCTGGTGGCCATGATTCTGAGACTCAGTAGTCCATAGAGCTTAGTCCATGATGTCAGCATGACAGCTAAACTCCACCATTCCCTAAACGCTCCATCTTCTGAAAGACTCCCAACCCCTGAGCACCAGGTTTCCAAAATATTTATATAAAATCAACCTGGCATCATTACCAGAGATTGTGCCTTACGAACACAGCTCTCCCTTGCAGTCAATCAGAAGTTTGCATCACTTAACAAGTTCAGTTATTATTATTAGTTCACAGTTCTTTCAATGATTCACTTGTTTTTACAGTTAGTTTTGAACTGGACTCATGAGTTACTGGCAAAATGACACTCTGACACAAAATTATCATATTCAATCCTTCAGTTCTTGTAGTGGATGATACCATCTAATTTTTATTTGTGTATATATAAACAAGACAAAACTTGTCAAAATGAAAGCATGGAGTTCCTGATGAATATCTGAAGCACTGGACAACTACTTAAATGAAGAAAAATAATTTTTAAATATGTCTGGACAGGATGTAATATAGCTAAGCATAAGAGATGTTTCCCTCAACTAGCACTGAAGAAAACCAGTTAATAAAATTCAGAAGATAAAGTAATATCAACAGAAGCTGTACTGCTCATTCACTAGTATACCATCAGGGTTATAGCTCAAACAACTGCATATACTGCTCTGTGTGTGTGTGTGTGTGTGTGCGTGTGCGTGTGTGTGTGTGTGCGTGTGTGTGCGTGTGCGTGTGTGTGTGCTCAGCCATGTCTGACTGCAAACTCACGGACTGTAGCCCACCATGATCCTCTACTGATGGGATTTTACTGGCAAGAATATTGGAGCGGGTTGCCATTTCCTTTTCCTTTTTCAGGGGATCTTCCCGACCCAGGGATCAAACCCACGTCTCCTGTGTTGGCAGGCAGATTCTTTACCACTGTGCCACCTCTACCAGAAGCATTTTCTGATTCCAAAATTGCAAGAAAATTTTCAAGCATCAAAAGGAAATCTACAAAAATAAAATATGCAACAGTTCCACTCACTTTTACAGAATTTATCAAAGATCTAAATGTCTCACGTTTTCCTGTTATAGCCATGGTTACTAGTTATCCAATATAGAAAAAATTTCCTTTTGCTTCTGTAATATTTTTCTCCTGAAAAAGCCTTGCTTATAAGGCTACTGAAAGGAAAACTCTTCCAGATGAGACTACAGAAAAATAGTAAAATTTTTGCAGAGAATTTTTTATTGAATTAGAAGTTAATTTTTTTTAAAAAGGTGCTCTTTTGTTGGATAGAATCCAAATCCAAGATGTTGGGTGTTTATGTAAAGGTGCAGACATTTATTCAAATGTAAAACAAAATATGAATGATTTTATGGATGATGCTGGCTGTCCTCATGTTCTGTATTATACTGATGAAACAGTATCAGTGTTCTTCCTATTGATACTGAACTAATTGTGGTGAAATTGTTCTCATCATTTATACTGTTCCATTGTTCACATTCAGCAATTAGATGATTTTTTGTGATTTTGTTTATATTCCATAGTCTTCAATTCCTACATTAAAAAACCTGTTGGGTTTCCTTAACAAATACAGTTGGGAACATTTCAATTTATTTGAAGCACTAAAATCATACTTTAGTTCTGAAGAAAAGAGCCTTCCAAATTTGGTTAACATGTTTAATAATCCATTGAGTGAAGCCCACTTATTTCTTGTTCATAGTTCTCAATATCTCAGACAATCACAGTTATTAATATATTCTGTTGCTTACAAGAGCTGTTGAATGTATTAAAGAAAGATTTAATAAAAATTCTTTTAAGTGTATTCCTTTAAGTGTCAGGGGTGATATGACACTTGACACTATTACTTATGAACAGGAAAAATTCAACCTATAATGAATCATTATTATGGCCCTAACCATGATTTTTGTTTAAAGTAGATTTCAGTCTCTGAAGAATTTAATTTTTACATGCATGTTGTTAAACAATAACCAGCATAAGAACATATGGATGCATGACATGAAATAAAACGAAGAGGAAGGAAACAAAAACTCATGACAATGCTGTTTTGCTGTTTGTGGAGCACATTTTAAAAAGCCATTGATCAATACATACAGACTGGAAAAGCAAGCTGTGTCATGAAGATGGTATTTTGTGCCTCAAAATACTAAATTTGAAGAATAATTATCAGAGTTGTTAACTGTGCAAATAAATGTTCAGTCTACTGGCTCATAATATTAATATTTTATCATAAATGAATGTTCAATGGACAAAATAGGTAAGTTACCTGTGACTACTGTAGAGCTATGTTACAATGTAAACAGAAGGTTGACTGTGACTGCAAGAAACTTTTCAAGCAAATTGTGCAAAACATGGAACTGTTAAGAAAAGCCAGAACTCAGGAAAATGATATTATAGAAGGTAAGCCATTTAGATACACAGCTAAACAAATACCATTCTCAATAGAAATAAGCCCCATACAACATTTAAAAATCTCTCTGTATACATTCATAAGCAAACTAGAAATAATTCTAATTTAACAGGGTATCCTATATTCTACTTGCTAAATTTGGCAAATGGAGCTGGTAAGCATGTGTGTGTGCTAAGTCGCTTCAGTAGTGTCTGACTTTGCGAACTTATGGACTGTATGCAGCTTGCCAGGCTCCTCTGTCCATGGGATTCTTCAGACAAAAATACTGGGGTGAGTTTTCATGCCCTCCTCCTTCCTGACCCAGGGATTGAACCCAGGTCTCCTGCATTGCGGGCAGATTCTTTACCATTAGTGCCAGCTGGGACACCCCTGATAAGCATGACCAACCGGGAGACATTTCAATGTAGTTTCTTGGATTGGGTTTCACAGATTCAGAGCACTGCTGCTGCTGCTAAGTCGCTTCAGTCGTGTCCGACTCTGTGCGACCCCACAGACGGCAGCCCACCAGGCCCCCCGCCCCGTCCCTGGGATTCTCCAGGCAAGAACAATGGAGTGGGTTGCCATTTCCTTCTCCAATGCATGAAAGTGAAAAGTGAAAGTGAAGTTGTTCAGTCATGTCCGACTTGCAGCCATCCCAGGGACTGCAGCCCACCAGGCTCCTCCATCCATGGGATTTTCCAGGCAAGAGGACTGGAGTGGGGTGCCATTGCCTTCTCCGATTGAGAGTACAGTAGAATTCAAATCCAAGGACTCCATGAGAGGAGAGCTGTAGATACTATTGGGAAAGATTATTCATTTTAGAAACAGTAATTTTTTCATCCTGGTTCCAATAGAGATAGGTTGCTTTTTTGGCTGGTTCATTTGGCACGCAGGCTTCCTAGCTGTTGAAGAATGTCATTTTTGAGTATCTGCCTTCATGTGTGTGGGAGGGGAGGAGAGGAGTCTCAGCTTCAGATCATATGGTTGTCAAGTTCAAACACTATTCCATAGGGGGGCTGATAACCAGTGAAGTCTGAAGTTTCTGGGTTAGACACACTTCCAAGGCAGTCTTGGCTTCCGAATGGGTTTTCTACTTTTATTGTATTATTTATTTTTCGCTTGTGCTTTATGAGGACTTCTGTTGTGGTGGTGATTCCTAAAGGACTTCTTTTATATTCTTGTGACTCAGTAATGCTCTGCAAAGTTTGTTGGCTCTAATTTATTCAGCATTTAGGTGTTTTGTGGAGAGAAAGGGTTTGTATTTCAGGATATCTGATCTTGTTAAACTGCAGCCATGGACATTTTATAAAGTCCCTTGAAAATGGAATTAGAATTGAGTTTCCGGGTAAAATTTAAAATATAACTTGTGTGAAACACTTTGGGGAATTTCTTATAATTTTAAAATTGATTTTAATATTCTTGCTCTTCTCAGAGCAAGACATGAACATTCTTCTAAGAGTCGTGTTTAAGTAGTCAAATAATTTCTATAAATCTTATGAGAATAAAAGTGCCATCTCCTAGCTGCACATCCTTCTTCCACATGCTCTACTTCGCAGAAACAAACTTTGTACCCTGAATCTTGGCCCTGTGCCCTCCATTCTCTCAGAAGATGCCAAGAGAACTGTGCTTGATTAAAGTGAGAATTGGATCTTCCAATTAACATTAGCATCTTTTTTATCTTTTGTAGTTTGACTTGCTTGGAGGGATGGGTAACCATAGTTATTAACAGCTACTAATTATATTCCCTGCTTCAGGCCCAATATCTATTACTTCTATTAGATTGCCCATTTCCTCCACAGATTAAGAATTCAGTTAATTCTGAGGCCAGATTATGCAATAATTAGATGGTCTATTTCCTAGTCAAGAATAAGAATGATAGTGAGGCTTAATTATTCATTAAGCACCTACTATGTGCTCAACTCAGAATTTCTTGATAAATATCACTATCCCCCATACAATGCAGCCTTACAGAGAAGGTATTATTACACTATTGGTAAACAAGGATGCTCTGGTTATATATATAGTATTCATTTCTTTTTATGTTTCTTACCAGCTCATAATGATATTTTTAACTGTCTTCTTACTCACTTTAGGTGGTCCTTTTTTGTCCTCCAAACATGTTTTACAAAATAGACCAAATTGGTCTGGAGACAAAGAAGGATAAAATAGATATACCACCACAGTTGCCTGAATTTCTAAATATCTAGTGTCTTCACATTTTCTGGTAAAGGAGTCTGACTACTGCTATGAGGTTCCATACAACACTCTGAACCTTGAAAACGTCTCTTATAAGCCACATCGTAAGAGGAATGCATATCTTTCAATTAAAAACTAAAATTAACTTGCTTAAGATCATATGACAAAGAAGTAATAGGGTCAGGATATATAAACTCAATTCTATGTGACTCTAAAGCCAGTGTTGTATAATTATAATACATATTTACTTCAAGATGCTGCAACTGAAATTCTTAAAATTCACATACTTAATCCCAATGAACATAACACTTTTAAGTAAAATAAAAAAAAAAGATAAGCAGCTGCTAGATAACTTTCAAATTTTGAGAAATTTATGTTTTCAGAGGATATGAATCACCACAGATACAGTGATTTAGATGAAAAGACAACTGTCAGAATTAGAGAAAATATTTGCGAATGGAACAACTGATAAAGGATTAATCTCCAAAATACACAAATAGCCCATGCAGCTCAATATGAAAAAAACAATCAAAAGATGGGCAAAAGACCTCAATAGACATTTCTCTAAAGAAGACATACAGATGGCCAAAAAGCATATGAAAAGATGCTCAACATCACTAATTATAAGAGAAATGCCAATGAAAACTAAAATGGGGTATCACTTCATACTGGTCATAATGGCCATCATTAAAAAATCTACAAACAATAAATGATGGAGAGTGTGTGGGGAAAAGAGAACCCTCTTACACTGTTGGTGGAAATGTAAAATGATATAGCCAATCTAGAGAACAGTAGGGAGTTTCCTTAAAAAACTAAAAATAGAACTACCATATGACCTAGAAATCCCCTTACTGGGCATATACGCAGAGAAAACCATATTTCAGAAAGACCCATGCACCTCAGTGTTCACTGCAGGGCTGTTTACAACAGGCAGGACATGGAGACAACCTAGACGTCCATCAGCAGAAAGTGCAAGTGCAAGTGCAAGTCGCTCAGTCGGGTCCGACTCTTTGCGACCCCAAGGACTACACAGTCCATGGAATTCTCCAGGCCAGAATACTGGAGTGGGTAGCCTTTCCCTTCTCCAGGGGATCTTCCCAACACAGGGATTGAACCCAGGTCTCCCGCATTGCAGGCGAGAAATGGGATAAAGAAGTTATGGTACCTATAAACAACAGAATATCACTTAGCCATAAAATGGAACAGAATTGAGTCACGTGCCGAGACCTGGATGGATCTAGAGACTGTCACACAGAGTGAAGTAAGTCAGAAGGAGAAAAGCAAATACTGTGTATTAACACATGTGTGGAATATAGAAAAATGGTACAGATGATCTTATTTGCAAGCACAAATAGAGATGCAGATGTAGAGAACAAACATGGACACCAAGGAGGGAAAACAGGGTTGTCTATATTGGGAGATTGGGAGGGACATATATACATTTGATGCTACGTATAAAATAAATAGCTAATGAGAACCTACTGTATAGTTCAGGGAACCCTACTCAGTATTCTGTGGTGATTTAAATGGGAAGGAAATTATAAAAAGATGGGATGTAAGTATACATATAGTTGATCAACTTTGTTGTACATCAGAAACTAACACAACTATAAAAGTAACTATATTCACATAAAAATAATGTAAAAATCAATTAGCATGGTTGGTATTAACAACGAATTCTAAAATTTCAATGTTAAAAAGTAAAATCAACATGGTAGAAATTAGACAGCACAAAAATACCCATGTTAGAGTATTACACAGACAATATCTATAAAGTAGAAGTGAAATTGTGTTCGTGGGTGTGTATAAACAGTAAAACCAATTTCATAATCTAAACTACAGATTATTTAAAAGAAACATATTGCAAAGACATTTAAGGTGCTCTCCAGATAAAAGCACAATATCTTTTCTTTCTGTTCTTTTGCTAAATAACGAACTATTCATAATTAACCAACTCTTATTTAACCTAAGTATGGAGCTTAGATTTTATTTTGCAAAACTTATCATCCATCACAGTTCATTACCTTTAAATCTTCACATTTGTTTCAGAGCTTCTTTCTTTCTTTAATCCTCCACTAAGTCAAACTGCTTGCAAATACACTTTACAACAAATCTGTACAAAGGGAATGACTACTTGTACTTTTCATTTGTGCTTAAGCTTGCCTTGATCTGTAACTGTGACTTTAAAAGTAATGGTTATACATTCTCAGTTATTTGATAAAGAGAGGGCTTACTTACAAAGTATGGCAGAACAGTGTATAAGATTCACTATTTCACAACTGTGTAATTACACCAACCAAAGCTTAAGTTAATGAGTTCCCTAAATGGCTTAGGGAGAGAGATCAAGTTATGAAAAGCAGAGTTTGAAAGGGATGGAGATTATCTAGTCCATCAGAGCTCTACCTCAACTATTCCAGAAAGATTGTTTTATCTCCTATTTTCAAAATCTGTCCAAGAAAAAGATTCCAAGTTAAAATGTGTTTAACAAATGACCCCCCCAAATGATTCTATTACTGATTTTCCATGTATAAAATGACATTGAAGACGTGGTTTACAAATCTGAAATGACATTTGAAACCAGTAATTTTCTTGAAAATGTATGGTTTCAGGTGATGAGGCCCTATTACGAAGTTCTATGGGTAAAGTCACAGAGACAGTGCCTGAAAACTCGGTGAACACCGTTATGATCAGAATGCATATTTGTAAGCATTCAGTCACTATGGGTTCTAGGAACTCAATCACCCCACTGTTACCTGCCAATACTCACTTGGCCTCAGGCTTCATATTTATCAATTAGAACAGGTGAGAAAAACTCAATGTATAGAAAAGTAGAAAAAAAAAAAACATGGGGAGTTAAGTCAATGCTATGCCATATTAAAGGGATGGACCCATTTTGAGAAAGACATGCAGAACAGGACTCTTCACTGTCTTCCTAGCATATATGTTGAACTCAGCCTTCTCAATCTGACACTCATCTTTCACTCATCCCACTTCCATATTGCGTGTGTTTATCTGGACAGCTTTCTGAATAACTTCACTAAGTAAACTGCTTTACTAAGACGCATTTTCTTCTTCCCATCATTGCAAATGTTTCTGGCTGGACTCAAACTTCTTCCCAGTCTGGCCATCTTAGGAATATTTAAAAGTAGTTAATGTCTCAGGGTTTAAAGAATCAGTCTGTGGTCTTTGCTCTATAATCTCACACTTCATAGTATTTGCAGCACTTGTCATACTAAATGCCAACAGTGGGCATTCAGTAATTGCTTGTTGGTTATGAAGGGAAAAAAAAAAACAAGGAAGATTTATCTTCCGGGAAACAAGCACTCCTTCATGTGGTATGAAAACAGATGATACTAGTTCACTTCAATAATCTCATCTATAAATTCTATTTCAAGGACCCAGAGGCTGAAGTAAAAACTAGGGAAGTAGGTACATTGCAGGGGAACCAGAGATAGAGTTGTATTGTCATATTTATGTATTTATGTGTTTGTATAAATCCTCGTAACCAGATAGTAGCTAATGGTAAAACATGGTATTTGTAGATATTTAGACCAGTATATATAAAGATATTAGCTAAAATGGCTTATTTCACATAAAGGAACAGCAGAATGCTTTATAAAAACAAAGAATTTTATATACCTTCTGTTTGCACATAATTAGTTATGTATTTGCACTGTATATTGTGATTACTGTAAAAACTAAATCCAAAATTCTGCATTGCATAGATAACTCAAAGAAACAGAAAAGTTAATGATACTTTTAAATGTGTTACCATGACTTCTGGTGAGGTCCTGAAGACAGCATAGATTTGCGAGGAAAGGATGTTAAAATGCGATCTTACTGAGTCCTGAACTTGGCTATTTCTTTTTTCACATCTGATCTTTGGTACAGAGGCTTATATCACAACACTGGGCTGGAATCTCTGCAGAGGGAAAGAATATAACCTAACTGTTGTCTTGGTCACAAGGTCCCAGTGAGCAAAAGCAAGTGACTTAGTTCTATTCAATAAAATGGACTAAACATATTGGCATGAATATGAAAGTTGTTCCCTTTTTTACATATGAGATGCAATAGTTTCACTTTTTGCCAAATCATAAACCATTGTTTTACTTATATACTTCTTACAAAATCAAAATATTGACTTCTTCCCATGCTGAAAAATAAGAAAAATCAGTTCCTATTAGAATATATTCTGTAACAGAGGCATGAACCAGCCAACAATGCCTTTCATCTAATCATTATAAAGATTATCTAAAAATGTCATTGTAGGCTTTAGTGATAGATAACAAAGAAATTCAACTATATTTTTGAACTAATTATAAATCCAGGGTTGTAAAACCACTCTAAAAATTATTCTTAGGACTACATGACACCAATGCCTTCAGTATAAAACTATCATTTTCCTTGATTAACATGTAACATATATCCATTACCTTAAAGCTATTGTCTCATAGTATCGTCTCAACCACTCATGAATTACAGCTTCCAGATGAAACAAACTGCTCCTTCCTAGGCAAGTAAAATCAAGAATCAGGGGGACTGAACAGTTCTGTCCTATTCTAGCACCTGATAAACCAGCCAGGCTCCAGTGAGGGTGGGTCACTCGGGCCCAAAGTCACACATATCCCTTTTATATTTCTTAAAGTGACAAAAAATGACCATCTATAGTAGCATTATGCACAGGTATCTGCAAATCCTTTATAAGCAACAACAAGTGATCGCACCACTTTGATGTGTAAATGTATGAGGCGAAGACATCTGACATACACAGAAGAGCTGAATTTACTGAATTACCCAAGGCTGACATGAGATAGGCAACATTCCCCGGTATTGTTGTGAACAGCACCCACTGGAGGTGTGGAAGCCTACATTTGGAGACAAATTTCATTTGTAAGCAAAGGACAAAGCATTCACTGGCTTTGATAGTATGACTTAGTGGAGAAAAAAGCCTGATCAATGAGAATACAAATTCATACAATAGTTTGATAGTCTCAAATTCAGATTTAATCACTGGAATGGATTTTGTTAACTGGGAAAATAATCAGAAAATGCAATAATCAGGAAATGTAAGGTTTGGACAATCACTGAAACCTTACGTCTTAGGGACCTAATGCCATCATAAAAGCCAAACTCCAGACTCGACATGTGAGAGTCTATGCAAAAGCCAGACCAAAAATTAATCAAGGCCACAGATGGATTTCACCTTAAACAAAGCTAGGCATCAAAAGCAAGACTAGGCTCAGAGGTTAATTCTGAGAACACTTCTGGTTCCATGCCGCTGGTATGAGATGCAGTTATTTATCAAGAAGCCCAAATTCAGAACCACACAGTGAAGAACCTTTGCCTAAACAATGAGATATTGCATAGTCACAGAAGCATTGTTTCCAAAAGCTAGTTTGCTGGGGCTTGGAAATTATAAAATTGGATTTTTGAAGAGCTCTTTAGTTAAGAACAAACAGATTCAAAAGGTGGTAAATATCATCAAGACAAGACGGCAAAGAAAAGTTCTCATATACAGCTTACATCCATTCATGCTTTTTACTCTGAAAACTAACATACCCTGACTCCAAGGATTCTCACTTGAAAAAAGAGAACTTAGATGGACTTACGCATCAATGGAGAGATGTATTCACCTTGGGTAAAGACAGAACTAAAACAAAGTTTTATCAAACAAACAAGGTAAATAGTAACACGGCTTATTTTAAAAGATGACTTAAAATCATCTCCGTGGAAAATAAAAGGTGCCCAGGAGCCTGGCGGGAGCATAGCAGGGCGGCGAGGCAGTAGGAAGGACTGTGCGGTCTGCTGCCAGTTCCTGCTGGCACTTAGCCCAGTGGCCAGGGGCATGCTGTTGGTACCAGCCACCCCCGTTCTCATCCTCTTCCAGATGCTGGAGCCTTGGGCTGCCCCATCTGCAGACTCTAGGACTGCAGCATTAAATCCCTGGCTCTCCTAGCCTTCAATGGGCAAAATATTCAGTCTCTCTTCATTAAGTCCAGGCTTAACGGAATACCTCTTTGGTATTTCTCATCACAGTGGTATAGATGATGACGTATAAGAAAACTAGCAATTTGTAGTCTTGATCCTAAAAGGATCAAAAGCAAAATTTGTCCTCAAAAACAGTTTATGAATAGGACATTTCATCAAAGCACATGGACAGCTTGTCAAACCATGAAGTTTTTCAACAAATCATTGCCAGGTATGTTGGTGTGTGAATAGTCGTTGCTACTTTTTCTGTTATATAGAAATTACTCAGCTAGCTTATTTGAAGTTGCTGTTAAGTTTTCCTTCTTCTTTAGAAGAGGTGATAACAGAATCTTTGCAGTGAGGCTCATAAGTACCTGTGTTTCATAAGCCTGCCTGACACCTGCTGAAGCCCTAAACCTTGGCCTCTATCAGCAGCTTCCCCAAACTCTCATGGCCCTCAGGAAGTGCCACTGCTTCATCACAAAGGCAATTGAGTATATTACCCAAGTGATACCTGCATTGTTTATTTGCACTATAGAACACAATTCTTGCAGTGTCAAAGTATAATCTGTATCTAATAATGAATAGTACTTTTGCAAACTGTGTGAAAACAAACCCATCAGTGAGTTCATCAGTATTAAATCATTTTGGTAACTGGCATTTTAAATGCTTTATATTGTGTAAAAACCCTTGGTGACTTGTTAAATACATGTTTAAAATGTTTTACAATCACATCAGAAAAAAGTTGGTTGGTATCTTTCTGTGAATGGAGAACAGATTTTTTTGTTATTTAATCTATTTTAAATAATGAAATATCTGACATGTTTTCAGAAGTAAATTCGATTTGGGTAATAAAGGAAACCTATTGTTTAAGCAGTTTTCTTTAAAGAACTGTAATAATCTTTTCCCTCTTTATCTGACAGGCCATAATTAGATGGAAATGTTTATCGTTTATTCTATGATTAGTCCCCCAAACATCTGCTTTAATTAATTATAAAAGGCATATTTAACTGGACCATTAAGACAAGACCAAGTGGTTTATAGAAATGCTTTTTTCTATGTTAAATAAGGATAATTTCAGCCATAAACACAAGATTAGCTTGGAGACTCCTGACAGTCAAGGAAACAAGGGAAAAATATGTGTTACCTAATTTTTGTAAGTTGGTGAACTGAAGCATACCTGTGTTGGGTTGGAGCAAATTTACTTCCTTATGTAGTGGATTATAAATTACAGTAAATTAAATTAATACAAAATGTTTTGAATAGCAAAATGTCTACATCTATGAAGTATCCTTGTGTGTGTGTTAGTCACTCAGCTGTGTCCAACTCTTTGTGACCCCATGGACTGTAGCCCACCAGGCTCCTCTGTCCATGGGATTCTCCAGGCAAGAATACTGGAGTGGGTTACCATTTCCTTCTTTAAGTATCTAAAGATTCTACTACAGAGAGAGACCCCAGCTCTACTAAATCATTGCTGCTTAAAAAGCTGCTTAAAAAGCATGACAGTGACATTTGGTTTGCCAAGGAAACTATAGAAAGAAGAATCAGTTTATAGTGAAAAGGTGATTAAGGAAAGCAGATTTCTTCAAAACACATCATAATAGAAATAGTGGCTTGAGGAGCTTTTTCTGTTTGCTTGTGTTTTTCCTTAGTAATGAGAACAGAGTCAGCAAGAAATGAAATTATATTTTATCCTACCATTTTGACATGGTAATATTGCATTCAAGACAAGTTATCATTTACATTGTCTCATTGCTATATATCTATATCAATGAATCCACAACATCGAGTGAGGATACAATACTATCTTTCCTTGAAACTAAAGAAAGCAATGTGTTTGTGATTTGAGAATGTCACAAGCATTATTATAATAAACATTAGCAGCCACCATCTCCTCAGTCACGTGGATGCCACAGAAGCATGAGAAAATCATTTAGGAGGAAAGCCAGTCTGAGTTACAAAATAGAGTCATGCAAGTAGTGTTCCCTGAGAAACAAAATGATCCCATTTAAGAATACACAGTAGGTCAACGTGGGCTACAAAACAAGGATCTGTCTAATGCAGTTCTCCAGGGAAGCGGGTTTAATGACCTAAATAATAACAACCAATAATTAGCATACTAGCCATTTGTGGATAAATATGCTTTTGAAGTGCTTAAGGGCTCTAGAGCAGCCTGTTCACTTTAACTAGTCGAAAGGTCCCCTCCCTAAGTCTTGTTTGTATCACTAATTTACACTCTGCATGGAAAAAAGGAAGCATTTCAGATATAATGATAACATGACTTTAGGCCACACATTTCAGAGTGGATCCTAAGTCCATGGGTTACCATAAAGGAAATAGGAAAATTTAAAAGAATAACATAAATAAATAAATAAATAAGGGTGAATAATTTGGGTTCCAGAGTAGAACATGGTTGTTCTCTGCAAAGAGATTCCCCAAAGACTGTTGAGCTCTGTGGAAAAGGAAAATACATGTAGTACTATCACGACACAGCCAGCAGGGCATTTTTGAGTACGTTTTATTTACACTTGCAAGGCAGCACCTTGGGCAGGGGGGACACATTTTCATATTTTCTCCTACTCCATTGAACCGTATGCTTTGTAGCACTTCAGAGAGCTGGAAGAGTGGAAAGCCAAGATTCACCGTGCAGTCATTTTTGTGACAGCAACATGGTGTGAAAAGACATCCAAAGAGACATCGCCAAGTGTGTGCTACATGATCAAACTCCTCATATTTAAGCTTACTCCCAGAAGAGACAGAGATTCCTCCATACAATAAGTAGCCAGGTGCCCATAAATCCTGAGATCCTAAAATTTCTGGCCAAGTTGAGTTACTTCTGTGGTCTCCTGTTGAAAACTAGGTTGATTCACATTCAACAGGAGGATGATGAGGACTGGAGGTGGGGAGCATCTCAGGGTGAATAGGGCTTGATGTTTGCTCTCCAATCAGCGTCACTCAATCAGTGTGCACGGCAATTAGCATCTTATTATGGTGTTTGCTTTCTTCTTTTTGGTACTGCATAATCTGGTACTTTATCATACCACCTCACGTTCTTTAGCGGCTTCATGTCACATTCATTGATTTGGAAGTCACTTCTCAAAAAAACTGAGACAGCTCCAGCTGAGAAGAGGAAATATCTGTGAAAGACCCAAGTACTCACTCAGAGCTCCTCATTCACTTTTACACCAAAATGTATCAAGCCTGCTTTGTCTGTCTACAGTGGGTTGACACATGAAAGTGAAGTTGTTAGTCACTCAGTCGTGTCTGACTCTTTGCAACCCCATGGACTGTAGCCCGCCAGGCTCCTCTGTCCATGGGATTTTCCAGACAAGAATACTAGAGTAGGTAGCCATTCCCTTCCCCAGAGGATCTTCTCAACCCAGGAATCAAACCAGGGTGTCCCGCATAGTAGGCAGATTCTTTACTATCTGAGCTACCAGGGAAGCTCCATGTACCAGGTTAGAAGCAGCAAAATGGAAGAGCCTAGAAAGGGTTTCATAAGGCAAGTGGAAAAGGCAGTTAACAGAGTAGGAAGAGACAAATCAGCTATAATTTGTCTTTTTGTCTATAATTTGTTTTTTTTTTCCTTCGATTCATGTAGAAGAACTTTATAGGCAAACATTTTTCTCAGGTTGCAATCTTAAGACACAAGTTCTAAAGTAAGGATTAAAGTGCAAGAAATTCATGAAGAAAAGAGCAAGGAGAAGGGAAAGCAAATCAGAAAGTGTAAAAAACCAAGCAAAGGTATAATTTCACATAAAATCTTACCCTCAGCTTTATTCCACGTGAAGCTACATAGAATATACTGCACCTCAGAGATTGTCCTATTGCAAGGCCAAAAGCATTCTTTTTCTCCTTGCTGTTCCTTTATTGATTATTTACTGGTTGAGGGCCATGAGGGTTGCACGACATAGGAGGAAATATTCTGTTTTCCAACAGATAGCACAAGAAGAGGAGGCTGGGCTCACAGTGCCAGTAAAAGGGGGTCTGGTTAGGCCATCTATTACATCCACCTCCCCATGCCTGAAATTAAAAGGTGCTTGCTCCTTGGAAGATAAGCTAGAACAAACCTAGACAGCATATTAAAAAGCAGAGACATCACTTGACCAACAAAAGTCCTTGTAGTCAAAGCTATGGTTTTTCCAGTAGTCCTATATGGATGTGAGAGTAGGAACATAAAGAAGGCTGAGTGTCAAAGAACTGATGGATGCTTTTGAAAGTGTGGTGCTGGAGAAGACTCTTGAGAGTGCCCTGAATAGCAAGGAGATCAAACCAGTCAATCCTAAAGGAGATCAATCCTGAATATCCACTGGAAAGACTGATGCTGAAGCTGAAGGTCCAATATTTTGACCACCTGATCCAAGAGCCAACTCCTTGGAAAAGACCTGATGCTGGGAAAGATTTGAGGGCAGGAGGAGCAGGGGGCGACAGAAGATAAGATGGTTGGATGGCATCACCAACTCAATGGACATGAGTTTGAACAAACTCTGGGAGATAATGAAGGGCAGGGAAGCCCAGCATGCTGCAGTCCATGGGGTTGCAAAGAGCTGGACATGACTGAGCTACTGAGCAACAACCACCATTTACCTGAAGTGTTTAATATCTCTACTAATCACTGAAGTCAACAATTTTTGCTTATTCCATATCAAAAACAGAGATCTATGTGCAATAAAATCATTTAGGTTCACAATGAGGATCCTGAGTTAATTTAATTCAATAAATGCTCACCCCCTACTTTTGGGGTCAAAATAACAAAGTGAGTACAGTAGAAAGACCACAGAATGTAGGAATTATAGGTTTTAAAGTCCTTCTCTACTGCCACTGGATACCTGTATGATCTTGGTGTCTGTCCTTAGTTTATCTTGTGGATATGAATGGCTTCTTTATACCCCAAAACATCCCTCAAAACAAACAAAACACTAAAGTGTCAAAAATGAAATATTGAAAAATTTAGCCTAACATAAAATGCTAAATAAATATAAACTAAAAACAAAAACATAAATAGATTCAGCAATATTACATTTGGCTATTGATGAAAAAGAACCTGATGTGGTAAAGGGCCATTTACCAAGATCCTAATGTGTTTTCATACAAGCTATGATATGTTTTCCTTAAATTTCTGAGATTATACACACACACATTCATATACATATATACTCTTTAAATACACACATATATATTATATATTTCAAAATATATATATCAGGTTGCAGACTTATAGTTATTTTTTTTTCTAACGGTTTAACTATGTATACACTTAGAGTGAGTGAGTGTTCTTTCAATTGTCTATATATTTAAAATGTGTTAATACTTAGAGGTAATAATGTGCCAGTGAAGAGTAAAGGTTATTATACTTTATAAAGGTTTTATAGTTTTTTTTTTCCATTTAAAAATTGGGGGGTTCTAGGGAGTTGTGTAGGGAAAAGTTGTCTCCTTTTCTAACATATTTGTCAGTATTTTCAGAAAGTCATATTTAGAATTTTGAAGGCAATCCTGTATCAGTATACAGAGGGCTGAAATGACAATTTTAAAACAACAAACCCTAATCCCTAATGACTGTACATCTGTGGCAGAAAACAGTCACATCATCTTGCATGATTAAAAGGTTTGTTGATCAGACCCCTATAGCTGAAAGCCAAGTACGGCAAAGTATGATCTGGTTTTCTGCTTCACAATTGCAAATAAAGACTGGCACACAGACCAGAGAAAACAGTTTTTCTTACAAAATCTAGGTCTGTACAATTTTGGTTGAAGAAAATGTCCCGAAGCAATAATTCCCTTGAAAACAAAGACATTCAAGTTTTCAGGCTCACACTGTTAAGCTAAAGTTTCCACTTGTATAAATATGGGCTTAAAATGAAAATACAGGATGCCATGTTTTATGTAGCCTGGAAAAAGACTTTAAATACCATGATTCTCATACCATGTATCATTATGACACCAAGTTCATAACGAAAATCCACATGAAATTAAAGTCTACATTTAAAAAAATGATGATGACATTTTAAGTAACCATTCAATAATAATAACAATAATGAAAAGTTGTTTATATACTTGTAAATATTCTCCAGAAAGTAATACTGCCTCTTTCCTTGTCTCCACAGTAAGTAAGTAGCCCAACTGGCTGGCCCACAATTGGCATTCAGTCAAGATATTTAGTTGAAAGATTGTTGTTTGAATGGATAAAGAAATATGCAAACATGAAACACTCGTCAAAAGATAATTCTAGGAATGATACAGACCTCTGCCCTGATGTCTATAGAATACTAGAAGTTGCAACCACCTTGATATAAAGACTCCACTGGACCAAGGGAGAAATATATTTTAGCATGATAATTATTTTTTAAAGATAGAATTCATATTGTCATATATGCCTGATTATAAGTTTTGCATTCTCTTCTAAAACTCTCTCTTTTGGGAGAAATAAAAAAAAGCAGAACGCACTAAAGATGGAATTCTGATGGCGCAAGACTGACTTCACTAAACCCAGACTTTTTCTTGCTGCAGACATGCCAGTGATTTTGGATCAGACTCAGACAACACAGGACAGTGTAATTTAAATTTGTCATTTGGCACAGCTTCTGGTATTTTTGATGTATCCCAGCAAAGTCCACAACGTCAAAACTGAAAAGTCCTATTGTTTATATTTTATTGAAATGTTGTCTATAACAGAGACCACTTGCTTAGAATCACCTGCACCTACTAAGGCCCTGGATTTGAATTATTTCTTCTTTCCATTTTTTTTCTACCTCTTCCTTTTACTCTATTTGATCTCCGCCCCCCCACCCCTAAATTTCATCCTTCGAGTTTTCATCCAAGACTTACATTTCTGGATATTAAGCCATGCAAGCTTTGTGTGATGTTTTCCAATATGACTTTCCATATGCAACTAACTTAATTCCAAGTGGCAAGACAGGCTGCTTAACAAAGTGACGAGCAAACTCATTCAGGTCACTGCAAAACTCAACTGTTCCAAATGTATGCTTAGGCATGACAATGTTAGTTGAGCGTGACGAACCAAATGTATGTGTCAGAGGTACTGAAAGATAAAGTACCCAGGTAACCCTGAGATTCAAAAGCACCTTCTAAATTAACTGTGCCCCAACGACTGTGTTTCTTATGAGTTAAGGAAATCCACTCTTTGTTCTTCATAGGAGTTCCTGATCAATTTGGATTATCTTTCAGGGTGATCAATCTCCTGAAGAAGGTTAAAATGACATTTTATTTTAAATTAAGATTAGAAACAATGACATTTTATACTCCTAACCATGCATTTTTCAATAGATAATTATAAAGGACACCATGGTTTTAACATTTAACTTATTTTCAGAAGACTAAAAAGGGTAGGAAGCATTTCTATTAAACAATTTTAGCACTTAGAGGCAAATAATTTTATCTAGCATCATTGACTGCTGTACTTTTGCTATAAAATTAATCTGCAGTGAGCATTTATGAAGAAATATTTCTTTGAAGCAAGCATCTCTGAAATCCTTGAATGCATCAAGTCTGATTATATATATTTATATATATATATGCTATTATATACATATACATATATACGCTATTTTATATATATACATATATATATATATATATATATATATATATATATATATATATATGGGAGGCCTGATGTGCTGCTGTTCATGGGGTCACAAAGAGTCAGACACGACTGAGCAGCTGAACTGAACTGAACTGAATATATATATATATATATATATATATATATATATATGTCATTCACAGTTCTAATGAACCAACAGTATGTGTATACACAAAGAGAAACAATATGCAAGAATGAGAGAAAGTTTTCATTTATCAGATATAAGTCATCTTAGCTATCACTTGAACACTTGACATGTGTCGGCATGAAAGTGAACACGTTAGTTGCTCAGTTGTGTCTGACTCTTTGAGACCCCATGGGTTACTCTTGTAGCCCCACCAGGCTCCTCTGTCCATGGAATTCTGCAGCAAAGAACACTGCAGTGGGTTGCCATTGCCTTCTCCAGGAGATCTTCCTGACCCAGGGACTGAACCGCATCTCTTGTGTCTCCTGCCTTGGCAGGCAGATTCTTTACCACTGAGTTACCTGGGAAGCCCTGTCTAATGCCTCCTCACTTAGAATGTAACCAGAAATGCCTCTGTCAGTGTTGCTCTGGGTGGACAAATTACAGCTTGTGGCCAAATCCAACCCACTGTATCTTTTTTAAATGATTTTTATCTAACACAGTCATGTATATGCATTTAGATACCATTAAGTAGTTATTCCAGAGACCTATGACCCTCATGTCTCAGGCATTTACTTGTTGCTATTTAGTTGCTAAGTCATGTCTCTTTGTGACTCCACGGTTGCAGCATGCCAGGCTTCCCTCTCCTCCAATATCTCTATCAGAGTTTGCTCAAACTCATGCTCATTGAGTTGATGATAACATCCAACCATCTCACCCTCTTCTCCTCCTGCCTTCAATCTTTCCCAGCATCAGGGTCTTTTCCAGTGATTCAGCTCATCACATTAGGTGGCCAAAGTATTAGAACTCCAATTTAAGCACCAGTCCTCCCAATGAATATTTAGGGTTGATTTCCTTTAGGACTGTATGGTTTCATGTTCTTCCTGCTCTAGGGACCCTCAAGAGTCTTCTCCACCACAGCTCAAAAGCATCAGTTCTTCAGCGCTCAGCCTTCTTTATGGTCCAACTCTCACATCCATACATGACTACTGGAAGAAAAACATCATTTTGACTATACAGACCTTTGTTGGAAAAGTGATATCTTTGCTTTTTAATATGCTGTCTAGGTTGTTCATAGCTTTCCTTCCAAGGAACAAAAATATTAAAGAATATTTCTATAAAGGCCTTTTATAGAAAACATTTTCCAGTCCAGAAATAAGTAATGCTACCATCGAGAGCTGATCCCTTCCTTGGGTAACTTATATCTTAGGGAATAAACATACTAGAATAACATTATAATCTGATGAAATGACAAACCCTTTTAAAGCAATCTGAAACTCTAATTTGTTTTACATTGTGTTTCATGGATTCTTACATCTCAATAATCACTGCTAGAGTAAGAACCCTCAAATTCTTATAAGGCTTTGTGATTATCTCTCTGTTGAGATATTGGGGCTGAGAAGAAATTTTGATATGTCCTCTATCCTGTCACCAGCTTAGGATTAGAGAGTTCAGGATTTCAAGACTTACAAACAGCATGTCCAAAATAGCTGCTGTAATGCTTCCAAGGACAGAAAAGTCACTGTGGAGAAAATGAAGAATGCTTACATTCTTGAGAGTGAGCTCTTTAAAGCCACTCTACTATAGAAGAAAGGGTAAAGAAATCAATAGAGATATAATATCATTACTAATGGGACCTGTCAATACAAGGCTATTTGTGTGTATTATTTTATTTTTTTTGTACCAGCTGGGTTATTTGAAGGGCATGATAAGTGAGGGAAATTCTCATTTAAGCACATTTGTTTGTATTGATATAATCAATTGACCTCAATTTTCCTAGATGTGGCAGACAAGGTAATATTAGTTATTCTTAAACAAGAAATACTCTGCATCAAGGTTAGCAGAAAAAGGTAAAGCAACATTTTATCTGTATTGATGCTTCTACAACTAGCTATCATCAATGTTTCAAATATCATCTTTATAGTGAACACCACTGTGACAAATGCTATTCATTCACTTATGTAAAACTGAGCCATAAAACAAAGAAACAAGATAGGAGGATTACAGGAATTTTCAAAGATTTTTATAAAATTGAGCAATGAACTATTTTGTCCTGAGAAGGGTTTTTACAAACAAAATATGAATTGGAGTATTTTCAATAAACATATTTACACTACATTATTAGGGGCTATTTATTTTGCTCAAAGGAGAATGGGAACACATTTAGGGGAAATCAATTTTAAAATCCAGGAAGGCATTGAAATAGTTGAAGGAAGTACCTGTTCGGATAAACAAAAATACATTTTTTAATTCTGAGATTCTAAGGAAATATATTAATAAACAATGGTTGTCAAAGTTGGCTAAGCACAAAATGAACCATTTGTGTGCAAAGGAAAAAGCTTCAACTTTTATTTAAAAGACAATAACATGATTAAGCTTTACTAATAATGAAACAAGGATTGCAACTGACACTGCTTCATTCCTGCTGCTGCTGCTGCTAAATCGCTTACTCATGTCCGACTCTGTGCGACCCCATAGGTGGCAGCCCACCAGGCTCCTCTGTCCCTGGGGCTCTCCAGGCAAGAACACTGGAGTGGGTTGCCATTTCCTTCTCCAACGCATGCATGCATGCTAAGTTGCTTCAGTCGTATCCGACTCTGTGCAACCCCATGGACAGCAGCCCACCAGGCTCCTCTGTCCATGGGATTCTCCAGGCAAGAACACTGGTGTGGGTTGCCATTTCCTTCTTCTACCAGTCACTTACAAGAAGAGGTGATCATGAAGAAAACATGAGAACTGCACAATGTGGAGATGTGACTAGTGGTATCCTCATTCATACATTCGCCTTGTCAAAAACTGCAATAGGTTTGGAGTTTATATGTAATTCATAAATGTATTTGTTTTCTTAGTCTGAGTATTTACAGGGCCACAGTGTATTTCTCAGCTGCAAATGATAAAAAATAAAACTCAAAACATACAGAGAGAAATAAAAAATAAATAAATAAAACTCAAACTATTCTGAGTAAAATGGGAGACTTCATTTGCTCTGTAATTGGAAAAGTTAAGGATGGAACTGGCTTCACTCCAGTGTATGCCATAAGACTCTGATTCTCTGCCTCTACATTTACATGCTCTGCTTGTCACTATTAGTCTCTTTAAATCACTGTCATCCTCTTGGGCTCTAGACAAACTTTCTTCACACAATCAGTAAGATGCCCACTGGTCAATCAATCTCATATCTTACAGATATCAATTCTAAAGAAAATGAAATCAACAAGTTCTCACCTTCCAAGTATCAAATCTAGTTCAGTACAGCTCAGTCGATCAGTTGTGTCTGACTCTGCAACCCCATGGACTGCAGCACACCAGGCCTCCCTCTCCATCACCAATTCCCGGAGTTAACTTAAACTCATGTCCATCAAGTTGGTGATGCCATCCAACCATCTCATCCTCTGTTATCCCCTTCTCCCCCTGCCTTCAATCTTTCCAGCATCAGGGTCTTTTCAAATGAGTCAGTTCTTCGCATCAGGTGGCCAAAGTATTGGAGTTTCAGCTTCAGCATCAGTCCTTCCAGTGACTATTCAGGATTAATCTCCTTTAGGATGGACTGGTTGGATCCATCCTACCAACTCCTGCAAGGAGTTGCAGTCCAAGTGACTCTGAAGAGTCTTCTCCAATTCCACAGTTCAAAAGCATCAATTCTTTGGTGCTCAGCTTTCTTTATAGTCCAACTCTCACATTGGTACATGACTATTGGAAAAACCATACCTTTGACTAGATAGACCTTTGTTGGCAAAGTAATGTCTCTGCTTTTTAATATGCTGTCTAGGTTGCTCATAGCTTTTCTTCCAAGGTGCAAGCGTCTTTTACTTTCATAGCTGCAGTTACCATCTGCAGTCACTTTGGAGCCCAAGAAAATTAAGTTTCTCACTGTTTTCATTATTTCCCCATCTATTTGCCATGAAGTGATGGACCAGAGGCAATGATCTTAGTTTTCTGAATGTTAAGTTTTAAACCAGGTTTTTCACTCTCCTCTTTTACTTTCATCAAGAGGCTCTTTAGTTCTTCACTTTCTGCCATAAGGGTGGTGTCATCTGTGTATCTGAGGTTATTGATATTCCTCCCAGCAATCTTGATTGCAGCTTCTGCTTCATTCAGCCTGGCATTTTGCATGATGTACTCTGCATATAAGTTAAATAAGCAGGGTGACAATATGCAGCCTTGATGCACTCCTTTCACGATTTGGAACCAGTCTGTTGTTCCATGTCCAGTTCTAACTGTTGTTTCCTGACCTGCATACAGATTTCTCAGGAGACAGGTAAAGGAGTCTGGTACTCCCATCTCTTTCAGAATTCTCCACAATTTGTTTAATCCATACAGTCAAAGGTTTTGGCGTAGTCAATAAAGCAGAAATAGATGTTTTTCTGGAACTCTCTTGCTTTTTCGATGATTCAACAGATGTTGGCAATTAGATCTCCGGTTGCTCCGCCTTTTCGAAATCCCTCATAGCTTACTTGGTAAAGAATCCGCCTGCAATGCAGGAGATCCTGGTTCAATTCCTGGGTTGGGAAGATCTGCTGGAAAAAGGACAGGCTACCCATTCCAGTATTCTTGGGCTTCCCTGTGGCTCAGTAGGTAAAGAATCTGCCTGCAATGCGGGAGACCTGGGTTCGATCCCTGGGTTGGGAAGATCCCCTGAGAAGGGAACAGCTATCCACTCCAGTATTCTGGCCTGGAGAATTCCATGGACTGCATTGTCCATGGGGTGGCAAAGAGTCAGACAGAACTGAGCAACTTTCACTTCCACTTCCACTTTCCGCTGCCTTTTCTAAATCCAGCTTGAACATCTGGAAGTTCACAGTTCACACACTGCTGAAATCTGGCTTGGAGAATTTTGAGTGTTATTTGCTAGCATGTGAGATGAGTGCAATTGTGCAGTAGTTTGAATGTTCTTTGTAATGGCCTTTCTTTGGGATTGGAATGAAAACTGACATTTTCCAGTCCTGTGGCCACTGCTGAGTTTCCCAGTTTTGCTGGCATATCGAGTGCAGCACTTTCACAGCATCATCTTTTAGGATTTGAAGTAGCTCAACTGGAATTCCATTCCCTCCACTAGCTTTGTTCGTAGTGTTGCTTCCTAGGGCCCGCTTGACTTTGCTTTCCAGGATGTCTGGCTCTAGGTGAGTGATCACACCATCGTGATTATCTGGGTCATGAAGATTATTTTTTGTATATTTCTTCTGTGTATTCTTGCTACCGCTTCTGAATATCTTCTGCTTCTGTTAGTTCCATACCATTTCTGTCCTTTATTGTGCTCATCTTTGCATGAAATGTTCCCTTGGTATCTCTAATTTTCTGGATGAGATCTCTAGTCTTTCCCATTCTATTAGTTTACTCTATTTCTTTGCATTGATCCGTGAGAAAGGCTTAGAAATAAAGATATAGCACTATCTTTCAACTATTCTCATTAGTTCTGTGGATTGATTGGGGATATTTCAACACAGGAACTGTTTTCATGAAACTGTTTTTTTAAGATGATTTATTTAGAATATACTGACACAGATTTTCCTATATGGTTCTTATAGGAAATCAAATCTAATGGAAGGAATTTATTGACTTTAATTTGGTTAAAATAACTGGTACTGCCAATGAATCTCAGAATATATGAAAAATAAAATACCCCAGCAGTATTTCAGCATCTATGTCAAAAAACATGATGTAAAAAATAGAAAAAATCCAAAAGAAAACATTTTGCATGTATTTATCCAGTTAATGATCTAAGTTGCGTACACACAAAATTAGGAACTTGGGAATGGGGATTTATATACACACACTACTGGAGTAATATTGTTTTCACTAACTACACCCTTACTAGCATTCTAAAGAAAAAAATAAAGATACAGCACTATCTTCCAGATATTCTCATGAGTTCTGTTGACTGCTTGGGGATATTTTAACACAGGAACTGTTTTCATGAAATTCTTTTTTTAAGACGATTTATTTAGAATACACTGACACAGATTTTCCTATAAGGTTCTTTCTAACTATGAATCTTTCAATTATTAACATTCCAGGACTCTTATGTTTGTCCTCTCTATTGTCTCCCATAATTCTGGTGATGTTTTAAAGATTCAGTGTTTCAGACTAGTTGCATTTCTAAGATCATTCTTATAATGTACAGTAAGGAAACACTTTCCAGGTTAAAATTTTAAACTAGTAAATACAAATCATGTTCTTTCTTTCTAAAATCGCAGCGTATACACTGCATGCATTTACACAGGTATTATATGAGTTAACAGCAGAAGACTCCACTTTTTACAATATATGAATTGAGAACCAGGTTTGTTGAAATTTAATAGTTCCTTTCAGTCCATGTTTGTTAAACTTCTTCCTATACATGAAAAGCAGGAAGAGAGTACATTTTAGCAGTTCTTTTTTTTTTTTCTTCTAGTAGTTCTCATCTCAAGGAAACAAATGTTTCTTTCCTTTTTTTGTTTTATTTTTATTGTATGACATGATGAATGCCGATTAAACTTATAATGGTAATCATTTCACAATATATTTTACTATACATCGTAAGGTCTCTACCTTAAGCATATTCAGTGATGAATGTCAACTATATCTCAATAAAACTAGAACTAAAAGATCCAGTATTATTGTGGGACAGGCCTTTCTAAAAATGAAACAACTATCAGCTTTGGTTGACATTCTCTAATCTAAACCAAATTGCATCATTTTAGTTGGCAAGAAGTATATTTCACAGATAGTTTTTCTCTGAATCCATGAATATAATCAATATTTCATTTGAATCATTTTTTTCTTTTAAAAATAGAAGAAGCTATAAAACTTAAGTAGGTATTAGGCATACTCAGTTTATAAAGTATGATTATACATTTAATTAATTTAAAGTTTAATTCATAAACACATTTGTTTCTTTAAAAAAGTGGGAAATGTATTTTTTGTTCCACATTTTCATGTTTTGTGGGGGGCCAGTTGTTGGATTTTATTAAAGTATTTGGCCAGGAATATATCATTAAAATAGCTATAGTTAGCTTTGATGCTATTTCAAAATTCAAGGCAATTACATATGTTTTCAAACCCAGAATATTATTTTTCACTTTTATGAAAGGTAAAACATGTAAATTAGTCATCCAGAAACAAAAATGAAAATCCAGGTTGATTGAAGAGTTATTTTGTACAGAACTGTAAAAAAATATATTAGGTGAAAATATTTTTAAAAATTAAAAGACAATGCTTATTTTAGGTTCTATGGTTAGGAAAGTTCTTTCAAGGAAGATTCAAAATATAGAATTATAAAAGCCTGAGATATTTGGTAATAATATGATTGGGGAAAAATATAATTTAAACAATGTTCCAAGACGTGTGATAACTGGAGAAATTTTTAATTCAATAAATGTGCCAAATACTATATAAAGAATTCATATGAACTAATAATAAAAAGTAAACATCCTTAAGACTTCTCAGTTCAAAAAAGTATATAAGTAAGCAATTCATGAAAGCAGGAATATAATTGTCCAATAAACATTTGAAAAGTTATCTAACTCAACAATGAAAGATGATACATGGTTACATGAAAATAGCCAAATGTACAACAATATATTATACGATGCACACTTAGTTGTTCAGTTGTGTCAGATTCTTTGTGACCCCAAGAACTGTAGCCCGCCAGGCTCCTCTGTCCATGGGGATTCTCCAGGCAAGAATACTAGAGTGGGTTGACATGCCCTCCTCCAGGGGATCTTCCCAACCCAGGGATCGAACACAGGTCTCCTGTATTGCAGGTGGATTATTACCATTTGAGCCACCAGGGAAGTCCATATTATACAATAATGCTCTTTAAATTATCTGAATAAAACAACCATCACTCCTACAACAATTTTTAGATTTTTTTTAAAGATCTGTACCAAAGTATTAATAGTGGCTACATCCGGGGAGGGAAAGACTGATGTTCAGAAGAAATTTTCAGTTATATTACATGATTCTCATAGAGCTTGAATTTTAAACAATAAACATTTTTTACTTTTGAAATAAAAGAATATTTATATTTTTCATAAAATAATGGTACAATTCTACTGCTAGTTATAGTCACATGTGCTTTTAAAATATGAATAGTCAACAGCAAATGAAGTCATAAGTGAAGGCAGGAATATGGCTTTCAGGTTAGTATCTCAACGTTGAACTAGTTCCCTTTGTTTTGAAATACTAACAGAAACTTATTTCTGTTTCTTTAATGATCATAGGCACAAATAAAATTGCAGAAGATAGGTAGAGAACAATAAAGCTGTATGTATAAACTCCAAAATGGGTTGATCAATTAATCATTTCCCCAAATCTTGAATAATGCTTAACCTTTTCCATAGATGGCAAATTTCTATGTTATAGTATCATAATATAAGATACTAGATAAACATACATGGCCCAATTACACATCACAATAAACAGAGTAAATATCTGAGAAAAAAAAAATGTGCTAGCAAAACTATTTTAGGTTTCTGCTATCTTGCCAACTGCAGAGCTGCCTAACATAACAGAAATAAATTCTAACACTATTAGGTGTGATCAAGGTTTCTTTGGAGGAAAATTCTATACCCTTCACTCTCAAATAAATTGGTAGATGAAGGTTAAAGTACCTTTAAAAAGAATCAGGCTATTTATTTCAAATGAGATTTAAGGGACTACATGAAAATACCTAAGGTAGAGGCAACAGTAAATTTTCCTTAAAATACACTCTATTGAGATATCCATATTCAAACTGACATCTGTTTATCCATTTGTATCTATGTCTATCTAAATATTATATATCATATACATATGCTGTGTGTGTGTTCAGTTGTGTCCAACTCTCTGCAACCTTATGGACTATAGCCCACCAGGCTCCTCTGTCCATGGGATTTCCCAGACAAGAATACTGGAGTGGGTTGCCATTTCCTCTTCCAAGGAATCATCCCAACTCAGGAGTCAAACCCATGTCTCTTGCATTACAGGCAGATTCCTCACCACTGAGCCACCGGGGAAGCCCCATATACATATATACTATATAATATTCTATATCTATCTCTCTACATAATTATAGTTCCCGAGTGCTATAATAAACTCCCACAAATTTAGTGGCTTAAACAAAACAAATGTATTATACAGTTCTGTAGGTCAGAAGTCTGACACAGTTCTCAGTGGGATAAACTTAAAGCGGCAGTAGTACTGTATTTCTCCCCAGTAGTTCTAGAGGATAATCTGTTTCCTTGCCTTTTGAGTTCCTAGAGGCCACCAACATTCCACATTGGCTTGCTGGCCCTTTCCTCTTTGTTCAAAGCCAGCCATATCACAATTTCTATGCCTCTTCTTCAGTCCTCACCTTTCCCTCTGATTCCAATCAGGAAAGCTATGTCAAGACACAGCCCATCTCTAGTGGGATGAGGGATTATTGAGTGGATGATTGATGGGAAGATTGAGAGGAATCAACCCACACAAAGGGGTAAGGCAGGGAGGGGTATAGAAGGCCAACTATATAAAATCCACAGTGCTGCCTAAGACAAGTGCTGTTTGTTAGTCAGAATGGGATAAAAATGATTACTTTGATAAAGTAATTTATTAAAATTAGGATCTGGATCCTTGTTCTATAAAGGGCCAAAATATTATTATCTTTTAGGTTTTGTTGGCCAGATGGTCTCTGTCCCAACATCACAACTGCTCAGTACTGCCAGTTAAACCTGCCTGTAGCCATAGACAATAGGTAAATGAAAGGCAAGGTGGAGCTTCAATGGACACAGTGTGCACTTAAAAAGTTTGAAACATACATCATGTCTACGTGTCAGAATATTATTATCACTTTTCCCCTGATTTACAAATATGAAATTCATTCTTAGCTCATGGGCTGTTCAAAAAAATCAGTGAGCTAGTTTTGGCCTGTGATTTATAGTTCACTGATGGCTGGACAGGATTACTTAAAATGAATAGAAATGCTTTTGACACCCACTATTTCAGATTTCTGAGGTATAGTCAAAGAGGCTATATGATGTCTTAAAAGCTTGAATGCCTCAATAGTTATTATATCTTTAAAATATTGGATCAGAAGTTATTTATCTTCTGAATGGAAACAAGTATATCAATAATGAAATCAGTTTTTTATCACAGATTATAGAAAATTAAAGCCAATATTTATGTTTTATTGGCAGAATAAATATGGGCTGATGTCATAAGTCTAAATGAAGAAGCCTTTCTTTAGTGAAAATTATAGTTAACATCAAAGGTCAAAAGTCACAAATCTACTGAAACTATTGTTGCTCAGTCACCAAGTTGTGTCCGACCCCAAAAGGCACGCCAGGTTTCCGTATCCTTCACCATCCCCCAGAGTTTGTTCAAACTCATGTCCATTGAGTTGGTGATGCCATCCAACCATCTCATCCTCTGTCCCCCTTCTCCTCTCATGCCCCCTTCTCCTTCTGCCCTCTATCTTTCTCCTTCTTTCAAGGAGTCAGCTCTTTGTATCAGGCGGCCAAAGTATAGCTTCAGCATCAGTCCTTCCAATAAATATTCAGGGTTGATTTCCTTTAGGATTGACAGGTTGGATCTCTTTGCAGTCCAGGGGACTCTCAAGAGTCTTCTCCAGCACCACAGTTTGAAAGCATCAATTGAAACGACTATGTCCTTTTAAATAAAATTTCCTTATTATAGAAAAACATAAACAAAAGATCTGCCTAAGGTGCTTCTGAACAAGGAATGTATGTAAGAACTTTTCACCTTATTCCTATAACACCCCAGTATTTGCCAAAGAGAGTCATGAGTGGATAAAAAGTAGATGAATATCCATGAATTCAGATGTGCCCATTAAAGGTAACATCCAGAATGAAATGTGTAAGCCTTAAAGAGGAACCTAGATTTCATATGCAGGCAGAGACAAGTACCAGAGAATTGGAGCTGTTGTTAATGCAAATTAATTTGTACTTCAAATCTCTTAGGCTGGTGGAAATCCAGATATGATAGAAATATACAGGGCATAGTAAAGACTTGGCCATTGGGAGTGATTTACTTTTCATATTATGATGCTAATCTAAATAATTTGCTGGGCACAGATTTTAATAGTGAGGCCAGGGCTTTAACTCAGTTGGAGGTCAACCCTTCCTTCACCTACAAAAATTACAACTCAAAAGGTCTGAGTTGAGACTTCTCTGCCAGTCCAGTCTTTAAGACTCTGCACTTCCAAAGCAGGAGGCACAGGATTGATCCCTGGTTGGGAATCTAAGATCCCACGTGCTATACAGTGTGGTCAAAAAAACAAATAAATAAAATGTACAGTTCAATGAATATTTTTTTAAAGTACTGGACTAACCTGCTTCCTATGTTGAAGGTTATAGAGGCTTGTAGCAGCTTCCAACCCTATAGGCTCCTCACATAGTTCATTCAACACTGAATAAACATGACTTTAAGTGCTATCAACCAGAATCAATATTCATTGGAAACACTGATGCTGAAGCTGAAACTCTAGTACTTTGGCCACCTGATGTGAAGAGCCAGCTCATTGGAAAAGATGCCCACCTGAGAACATCCCAGTAATTAGATTTGGTTACTTTTTAAAACTGCCATGGCTATTTAATGTTATGTACACTGTGAACATTCACTTAGTATAATTAAAGATGATTTAAATGCTGCATCTCAGCCTCATGAAAAACCTTGGATATAAAGGAGTAAACCGAGATCCCTTATCTCTATGCAAGTGAAATAAACAAATTTCAGTTTCATAATTCAAAGGATCTGTTCACTATAGCTAGAAGAAAAAGGGCTGAAATATAAGCTTCATGAGGGTAGTAGCCTTAGTTTTCTTTATAATTATTTTATCTGCAGTGGCCTGCTCATGCCTGACACAAAATATAATAGGTACTCAATATTTTCTGAATGAATGATAAACCACTGAACCCATAATATACAAAACTTTTTGTCAATTATTAACAAATTCCCATATAAAAAGGCAAAGAATAGTAACAAGTGATTAACAATAGACATATAGATGGCTAATAAAAAAATAAAAAATAAAACAACTAATGACTCCATGTTTTGCCCACAGGATTGGTATTCTTAAAACACTGAAAATTGCCAACTGTTGGTGAAGGTATAAAACACATTCTTTGGGCAATTATTGGAAGAATAAATTGCTAAAACTTTTCTGGAAGGAAGGCATTTTTACCAAGGCACCAAAATGTTAAAAAAAATAAATAAATAACTATTTCACTAACCAACCTCAATAGAACTTGGAAACATGCTGAACAGCAAAAAATAAATAAATAAAGGAAGTAGAAAAGAACACAATATGGTATGACTCCATTCATATAAAATGAAGAAACATATAAAACTAATGTATGGTGTTAGGAGTCACGCTGGAAGTTCTGTTCAGGGAGAAGGGATTAATAATAGGGGCTATAAGAGGCATTCACGTATTGCTGAATCCTGGCTTGGAGAATGTTGGAGAATGTTGAGCATTACTTTACTAGCGTGTGAGATGAGTGTAAATGTGTGGTAGTTTGAGCAATCTTTGGGATTGCCTTTCTTACGGACTGGAATGAAAACTGACATTTTCCAGTCCTGTGGCCACTGCTGAGTTTTTGTTTTGCTGGCATATTTAGTGCAACACTTTCACAGCATCATCTTTTAGGGTTTGAAATAGCTCAACTGGAATTCTATCACCTCCACTAGCTTTGTTCATAGTGATGCTTCCTAAGGCCCACTTGCCTTCACATTCCAGGCTGTCTGACTCTAGGTGAGTGATCACACCATCGTGATTATCTGGATCATGATCTTTTTTGTAAAGTTCTTCTGTGTATTCTTGCCACCTCTTCTTAATATCTTCTGCTTCTGTTAGGTCCATACCATTTCTGTCCTTTATTGAGCCCATCTTTGTATGAAATGTTCCCTTGGTATCTCTAATTTTCTTGAAGATATCTCTAGTCTTTCCCATTCTATTGTTTTCCACTATTTCTTTGCACTGATCACTGAGGAAGGCTTTCTTATCTCTCCTTGCTATTCTTTGGAACTCTTCTTTAAAGGGGTATATCTTTCCTTTTCTCCTTTGCTTTTTGCTTCCCTTCTTTTCACAGCTATTTGTAAGGCCTCCTCAGGCAGCCATTTTGCTTTTGCATTTCTTTTTCTTGGGGATGATCTTGATCTCTGTCTCCTGTACAATGTCATGAACCTCCATCCATAGTTCATCAGGCACTCTATCAGATCCAGTCCCTTAAATCTATTTCTCACTTCCACTGTATAATCATAAAGGATTTGATTTAGTGAAGAATTGATGCTTTTGCACTGTGGTGTTGGAGAAGACTTTTGAGAGTCCCTTGGACTGCAAGGAAATCCAACCAGTCCATCCCAAAGGAGATCGGTCCTGAGTGTTCTTTAGAAGGACTGATGTTGAAACTGAAACTCCAATACTTTGGCCACCTGATGCGAAGAGCTGACTCATTTGAAAAGACCCTGATGTTGGGAAAGATTGAAGGCAGGAGGAGAAGGCGACAACAGAGGATGAGATGGCTGGATGGCATAACCGACTTGATGGGCATGAGTTTGAGTAAACTCCGGGAGTTGGTGATGGACAGGGAGGACTGGTGTGCTGTGGTCCATGGGGTCACGAAGAGTCGGACATGACTGAGCAACTGAACTGAACTGAACTGATGAGAGGTATTAGTTGCTCAGTCATGCCTAGGTCTTTGTGATTGCATGGACTCTAGCCCACCAGGCTCCTCTGTCCATGGGGATTCTCCAGGCAAGAATACTGGAGAATATGGGCAAGAGGACAGGCTACAGTCCATGGGGTCACAAAGAGTCGGAGACAACTGAGCGACTAAGCACAGCACAGCACATAAGAGGGGCTCCTGGGTTGCAAGTAACATCTTATTTCTTGATCAGATTGTGCTTCTACGGAGTATTCAACTTGTAAAAGCTGTATACTCATCTTTGTACTTTTCTATGTGCATGTTATACATAAAGAAGTCTTTTATTCAAAAACAAATGCTTACTAAGATATATCCTCAACTGCTTAAAACAAACAGTGCACATAAAATTATAGTCTTGTAACCACCAAAAGAGAATATGGTTTCTAAAAAGGGGATAATAAACAGAGGTTGTGTACTTGTGCCTGTGTGCATAAACACACATACATGCAACACATTCACAAGAGATTCAACTCAGTGTCAGTCCCCTTGAGCTCTATCTGACCCCCATCAGTAGTTATCAAAACAGATTGAAGTGATGTGTCTCAAGGTGACAGAAGACGGCTTTACAGAGACCCTTTGCGTCATCAGGCACCAGAAATGCCACATTGTATTATTGAAATTTCAAGGTATTTCTGCAAGTCAGAACCATGGGTATGAAGGCATAGAAATGAAGTCCCTCTGGCCATAAACACCCTTTGCACAAATAGAAATGTACTTCTCTGAACTGATTATTGTCCCTAAATGAAAATAAATAGAACTGGAAACACATACACTGCTTCTAGCTTGTGTGGACGTTGTCAATCATTTGGACTGGACAGTCTGACAGTCTGTCATCTAGTCCTGAAACACAGAATTAAACCAAGGATCCGCATACAGTGCATACATATTTTTTTTTCTATTTAGTGGAATTTTTAGAGCTTTATTACCTGTCCTGAACTTCCTGTATTTTTGGTTTCCCTTTCAGCATCAGATCCAAAAGCCACTTTCACAACTTCAATAGGAATGAAAACTAGGCTAGTCTTAGTATGTATTGATTATTTTTTTCTAAAATCGTGACAATTTTCCATTTAAGAGATACTTTCCCTTAATTATAGTGTTGGAACTTGATATCTATGGGCCTCCTATTTTCTGTTTTAATATTAAACTGGTCATGGCATGACTATTAAATGAAAAGTAAGTTCTTATAGTTATGAAAGGTAGAATTACAGAGTTTCACTAATAGCATACTGTTCCTTTTATTCTGTTAAAGATGGAAATTAGTGGTTAGTTTCAAATAATAGCATAAAAATACACAAAACTATGGGGCTTCTCTGATGACTCAGTGGTAAAGAATCCACCTGCAGTGCAGGAGATCAGGGTTCAATCCCTGGGTCAGGAAGCTCTCCTGGAGAAGGGAATGGTTACCCACTCCAATGCTCTTGCCTGGAGAATTCCACGGACAGAGGAGCCTGGCAGGCTGCAGTCCATGGGTCGCAAAGAGTTGGACACGACTGAGCAACTGGCACTTTCACACACATACAAAACTACAAAATGATAATGGAATTTAAAATTCCTGTTTACCAATCTTTCTACTTTTCTTCTTTTCCCACTAGCTTCTTCTAGAGCATATTTCTAACTAATTATTTCTGAAGTCGTTTATAATCCAGAAGCTACTCCTACATGTTCTTAACAGTAAAGTTCCTCCCTCTATTTTGACCCTGAAAGAACAAACTCATCGCTGTTTTCATCTTTACATTGTTTAAAATTTCCATAATTATAGCCTTACATAAAATTTTGATTTGAACAAGGATTGTAATAGGACAATTGTATCTCATAATATATGCTAAGGTTGGATAAAATGAGAAATCTACTCACCCTTTTTAAACCTTACACTTTTGTAATTACTTCTTGGATTGCATTTTTCACAGGTTAAAAAAAAAGGTGGTTAAACATATTCATTTATGGAGATTTCTCCATAATGAAATAAAGATATCATTGAAGTTGAAGCCTTTACCAAGCAAAATGGGAAGATCATCGAGTTAATAAAGCTTCCAAAACTGGGACTCTCAGGAAAGGGATGTGAGTGGCAATCTAGTAGGATAAAAATTCAGACTTCGGTATCAGACAAAATAGGCTTTAAATTCTAGAGAAGTCATATGAGTGACTCTGGGAAAGTCAGTCATTTCCAAGTTGACATGTCCGCAACATAACTCTTCTCCCCTCATTCCCAGTCTGGTCCTTCTCTAGTCTTTCCCACATCAACAGAGTATGTGTTGAGATGGACCATCACCCACCCAGTAATCAAGACAAAAATCTAAGAGCTATTCTTGATCTTTTTCTATCCCTCATCACATATTCAATCACTAGCATCCTCATATATGTTTTTTCTCTCCAATTTCTACCACTATTTTTATTTTTTAACATGCAAATATTTTTAAATTGGGGCTTCCCTGGTTGCTCAGCTGGTAAAGAATTCACCTGGAGTGAGGGAGACCTGGGTTTGATCCCTGGGTTGGAAAGATCCCCTGGAGAAGGGAAAGGCTACCCACTCCAGTATTCTGGCCTGGAGAATTTTTAAATTAGGGCTTAACATGATTAGAATGCCCTCCAAATCAGGATACATAATACATTTTAATCAATTAAACCTAGGATTGCCCAATGGATTGCAATTTATTAAATATACTGTGTCCCCATAAATAATGCTTTTTACCATTACCACCCACACTCAAACCATCATCAATATATCGTTTGGATCACTGCAAGTACTTTCAAATTTTCTCCATACAATTCATTCTATACACAGCATCCAGAGTTACTTTTTTTTTAAATTAAATCAACTCATTTACTCCTTTGCTTATAACCATCCAATGATTCCTCATCACAAGTCAAATATCCAAATCCTTTAACTAGGCTTACAATGCTCTACGTGATCTCATCCTATTTATATCATCTTCCTATAATATCCTTCTCCTTCCCTATGATGATCTGGCCTCCTGAGTTCTATCTATGATGCTCCTCCTCCTTTCTGTCCCTCAATTTCAGCTTAAGGTCATCTATTCCTTCACCACTCCAAGGAAACACTGAGTGACTCAACATCAGACCACCCTATGTCATTTTTTCTGTCTTTTCTCACTTCTGTACTTTTGTGCCTGGCACATAAAATGTGTTCCTTCAATACTGTTGAATAAATGAAAGAACTTAAGAAAACTGACTCTGTTATTTTCAAGTGCAGATAATTCTACCTACCTGTCAGGGTTGAAACAGAAATTAAATGGGACAACATATATACCACGTTTAGCACAATACTTGGAGCAAAATAAGGCTTCCTAAATGATAGCTATTGGCATTGTTTCTGTTTAGATGGAAATTACAATGAAGGACTTGGAGAGGACTTGCAGCTGAGTGATATTACCTCTCCTAACTGTAAGAGACTGTAAATTAGGAGGATTTATATGCAGAAGCAAACTGAGAGTTAAAATGATTAAGATTTATACTTGGTTGCTGATGAGGGACTTTGACAATTACTTATATGCACTGAGCCCCAACTTCCACATGTCACTTCTTCAAAAACCTGTTAGGAAGGATACACAAGACAGTGAATACAATTCACCTAGCACAATGCTTTGGAGTGTGACTGATGTCCAATTAACAATACTTCCTCTCCATGTATGTCACTGAGAAATAGTCCTGGGAGCAGCATTTGGATTTCTTTTTTGAATTAATATGTGTGCTTAGGCTAATTTTATTGTTGCTTATGCTTTCTTTTATTTCTTTATCCTGCCTCTGAGTGTGCCAATGTGACTGTCTACTAGGCTTTGTCCCATAGATACATCTTATTGATGTTGTCTGTAAATACACAGTCTTTGTAAGTGGCAGCACTTAATTTGAAGAGACAAGGCCAAAATGAATAATAAAATAAATAACGATGGCTTAAAGGGTAAAGCCAATCATGAATGACAAGAGAAACAGTCTTACTGGTAGTTTAGTTTCTTGAACAAAAAAAGTGCATACACTTATTATTTCCATACACTTGCAAAGGAAACCGGAAAATAGAACACTGCCTATAGAGGAAACTTGCATTATTCTGTGGTCCATTAAACTCACTCTAGAAACTTTAATATGTTTCTGCTTCAAACAGTTGTCCATGTACAACCATATAACCACACTGCCACAATTCCAAAAGAGCAAATTGCTGGACTCAGCTGCACCAGTGGTCTTTCCACTGAGAAAGGCAGAGTTTTCAATAACTCGACAGGCAGTACTCTCCTACATAAGGTAAATGCTCTTTTGCATTGTTTTCTTCCCAGGTGATTCAAGTTGCAAGGTAGACTCAGTGACGGAAAATAGAGAAAAGTAAACCGTGTCATTTCTCTAAGTTTTAGTCAAAATGTGTTCATCAGAAGCATAGTTAAAATAACAGTCCAAACAGTAATCTGAAAAAGCAGTCCATTTTCCCAGCTACTCTATTCAGCATCTGGTTCCATTATCTCCTTTCCTCTTTTCAATCTGAAGCATATTTATGCTTCAAATCTTCTTCAGCATATCATCACTCAGATCTAATGCATCAGACACAGGAATTTACATTGAAAACGATGCCCACAACCCCACTGTGTCCCTGGAAAGGGCCTGAGGAGGCAGTTGAAGTTTGTAACAAAGCATCAGTTAGCTTTTAAGGCAGGGGTTAAAGTTTTCTTTTTCTTCCTCTCCCAACTTTATTGAGAAATAACTGAAAAATATAATCCGTATGTTTTTAAGTGTACAACATGATCATTTAATATACATACAAATGTGGGATGATTACCAGGATCAAGATAATTAACACATCCATTACCTCACATTTTTTGTATCTATGGTGAAAATGCTTAAGATCTACTCTCCATAAGTTTCAAGGATAAATAAAATATTATCAAAAAATGATGTATAAATATAATTACTCAATATTAATCATATTAATATAATCATTATTCAATAAATTATACTAGAAGTTTACATAAATAGTATAGACACTTTCATATACGGATCCTTTCATCCACTACATTCCTAGGATGCATCAATGTTACTAGTTTTCCTTGTTTTTTTTTTGTTGTTGTTGTTTGCATGGCATTCTTTCACTAAGCTAATCTCTGAGATTTATCAAAGTTGTTGCATATTTAGTACTCTGTTCCTTTTTGTTGCTGAGTAATATTCTATTATATGGTTATAATTTATCTGTTGATGAGCATTTCCATGTTTTTTTAAATTATAAAGAAGGTTGATTAAGAACATTCATGTGCATATTTTTGCATGGACACATGTTTTCATTTTTCTTGTGTAAATACCAAGGAGGAAAATTTTATATGTGGACATTTAATTTTATAAAAAAAATACCAACTGTCTTCAGATTGGTAGCAACATTTGAGAATTCCACTTGTTCCACAATTGCCAACATTTGAACCAGTCTGTTATTGCCTAGTGTCTAAAGACTGCAATCAAATGTTTCATATACTTTGTTCAGTTTTCCAGCTTCAATGTAGGGAAGGCAAGACTAGTTTTAGTTATACTGACATGACTAGAGTTGGGGGTTTCTAGTTATATTGCTATGTATGTCTCATTTTTCAAAATTGTCTGCTGGGTACATAAAATAATGCTAGAATTTAAAGTATATACAGAAAACTTTTATTCATTCTACATGTTGACCCAAATTGCAAATGATACTAAAAGCTGACTTTAAGGTAAAGTGTCACACATTTTATCTCTACTGTTGTTGTTAGGCATTAGAAATTTGACCTTGGAAAGATAAGCTTTAAAATTTTACACATGCTTTTAAAAAGAGCTTTTTAGACATACTTACTAGTGTGGCTTAAATCATTACTGTCTGCTTTCTGTCCCTATCTCAATAATTCCATTTTTCATGGCTGCAATGCTAGTTTTTGTTTGTAGAGTTATGAAAAATGCAGGCTGGGCACCCAAGCAGAAAAAGAATGTTGTGCTCGAAGCCAAATCCCCAGTGTAGAGAGGAATCGTCTCAAACCATGCAGCAGGTTTCAGTACAATTCATAGCTACTGACATTTTATAGACCAGGAAGATCCAAGCTTAACTAGCATAGAAAAAGTAATACATTCCCTTCCTTTTGTAGAAGGCTGCATACAATATATCTTTGAAGACAGGGTTGAGATTATCACCATGTTCTATGGATAAATATAAGAGTTCAGTTTCTGGGGCTGTGGCATAGTTTGCAAGCAATAAATTCACATAATGGTAAAAAAAAAAAAAGCTACTTGTAGAGAAAAAACATTGGCACTGTGTATTTCAGGGCAGCACACTAGTGTGCTGATTTAGAGATGGTTTCTCAGTACCTTCTACTCTGCAAACTCATATTTCCTGTCCTGCAGTGCAGTTGATCCATCAAGAGTGAGATTGTTTGGGGGTAGGGGATGCAAAACATATATTCATTTGAGCATGATTGGCATTTAATGACAGAGTGATGACAAATGAATGCATCAGGGCTTAATTCTATCTACCTTTATCCCCTTGCACCCTGTCATTTGATTTCTGCCTTCATAAACTCAGCTCAATATTTTATTTCTGCACAATGAAGTTTGTCTCAATAAAATTAGTGCCTGTAATTAGCTTTCTCAGCAATGATGAGCCAGCAGTAATGTGGGGATTTTATACAAACAGCTGTAAGTATGGCATCAGCTAATACCTCTTGAAAAGGTATTAGTGTGTGTAGACCCTTAACTAGCTCATCGGGTTAGTCGATCAACCTCTGCAGATTCCAGAGTCTCCAAAAGATTTACCACTTAGAGAAGCATAGATCCATTATCATATTTTATACAAGGAGTAGCATTTATCAAATGTTTACTATAGGACAGGCATTATACAGGGCTTCCCAGGTGGGCTCAGTGGTAAAGAATCCACCTGAGATGCAGGAAACATGGGTTTGATCCCTGGGTCGGAAAGACCCCCTGGAGGAGGAAATGGCAACCCACTCCAGTATTCTCGCCTAGAGAATCCCATGGACCAAGAAGCCTGGTGGGTTGGAAAGAGTCACAACACAACGGAGCAAGTGAGCATGCACACTCTCAGGCATTATACAAATGCTTTACATATACCCTGTCACAAAACGTTTCAAGCTAATCTCACAAAGCTAAACTAGTGTGAGGCCATGAGAGGCTCCTGTGTGCTCACTGGGGTGGGAGTGTGAGCAGCCTGATTTCACTGAAGCGGCAGCCATGCTAACATGGAAGCAGGGGGAGCAGTTTCAGCATCTGCTCAAACCCCAATCAATTCTGCAGCCATCTTGAAAATCTACTGGGAACCGCGTGACAGTTTCTGGGCTACAGAGAATGAATGGTAAACAGTGCTGAGGTGCCTTACAATATTCTCTGGAGGTTTGCTTGTGTCACTGGAGTTAGAAGCACAAACAAATTCCTCTCCTCTTCCCTCTTCTTTGCACCAAAAACTTCATCTTGGCATAGTTAAATATTCCTCTCCTTTTAGGAGAAAGAAGGTGGGCTCTTTTGGCAGTGCACAACGTCTGTTTCACTCTGGAGTGTGCATTTGGCCCACTTTATGTTATTTCTGGGGCTTCCCTGATAGCTCAGACAGTATTTCTAAGATAGCCAAATAGCTAATTAAAAAATAAGAAGTTAAATTCAATGGCACACATTCAGCAAGGAGCTTAAATCTAAAAAAAATGCAGTTTTGTTGGTTTGGACCATAAAGGTAAATGCAATGCAAGTCTTGTGCTCAGGATACATGCACTTTGGCAGATAGGGAGGGTAGGGTGCAATACAAAACTTTTTTTTTTTTAATTTTAATGTGAGAAAACTATGGCTCAGAAAAGAGAAATGAAAATATAAGGACCCTTCTGTTGGTGAATTTGAAGCTCTTCAAAATGACACCTAAAATGAATTGCACAGTGATGATAGTAAGTTAACTCACAGAGCACATGAAGGAGACAGTGTTATCAGATGGACAGAATGGTATGAACACATAGAGACAGGACTTTGGAAAACACCGTCATTAACTTAGAAAGCTATCTAAAAGTTCAGTACTGAAATGAACACATTGGCAGCCACAAGTTTTTCAGATTTATATTATATGTTTTAACTCTTCTGATTGGTTCCTCTCCTTTTCTATTATTAATCTTTCTAATTAGCGCCAATATTTAGGCATCCCTGGTGGCTCAGCAGCAAAGCATCTGCCTCTAATGCAGGAGACTCAAGAGACACAAGTTTGATCCCTGGGTCAGGAAGATCACCTGGGGTAGGAAGTGGCAACCCGCTCCAGTATTCTTGCCTGAGAAATTCCACGTACAGAGGAGCCTGCCTGGCTACAGTCCATGGAGTCACAAAAAGTCAGTCAATGAGCACACATTTAGTCCTAATGTGGCAGATAGACTCAACAAATTGATCAGACTGAGAATAATTTCAGCTGTTTGTCATTGTCGAGTTTTTGTTCAGAGTGTTTTGCATGCAAGGCCCTACATTTGCTGTACTTCTGGAAATAACAGATATGATACAACAAAAGCTCCTGAACAGGAAAATCCCACTAAACACAATCAATATCTATCAAACCATCAACCCACATGTTTGTGTTCTACTCTCATATATGGTGAGACTTTTAATGTACTCAGAACTAATCCTGAACCACTAAACAATGGCTAGTTATGCCAATGAAGCTGGCAAAGATATTTGAAAGGTGTTAGCTAATCAAATGGCTGTAATTACCCAAAATGCACTTTAAAATATCATGTTTTGATCGACAAAGACCATAAGTAAATGAAAGGGCATGGTGGAGCTCCAATGGACATAGCAGACACATCAGGTTTAAAATCTACATCACGTCTATATATCAGGATATTACCTTTTTTTCCCCTTGATTTATAAATATATAGTCTATGGACTAATTTTAGTAATTTTCAGAACCATAAGAGCCTCTAAAGATTTTGGAGTACATAAAGGGAAATGATAGATATAGAAGTATATAAAATATATAAATATGTATAAATATGTAAATTATCTATAACTTTCTAGTTCACTTTCTAGTGTATTGCAGGTTTTGATAATATGTTACAATTAGAAAAGATATTACCATTGGGGAAAACCAGGTGATGCATAGAAGGGACCACAATCTATAAATCTATAATCATTTCAAACAAAAGTGAAAAATATGTGTGGCCAATTCTCCAAGGATCAATGATAAATTTAACTAAGGAAAGAAACTGTGATTAAAGAAAGAAAAACCCACAATGTTCTTCCCTCACCTTTTTGTCTGTAAGAAATAGTAGGTTCTGAAAGCAGAATCCGGTTGTGATAGGGGACAGAATACTGATTCTTTTCTTTTCCTGTGGTTGAGTATATTATCTGAACTGCTTACTGCACATCCCAGGGGAGAGTTATTTCTTGCTAGCTTTATTCTTTTGGCAGCATCTTAAGAGCACTGCTTACCTTTCTCCTTCACTAGAGTGCTCTGGCTGTTTTCTGAAGGGCTTACCCTCGATGGCAAGGGCAAAGTGATTGGCAAAGGCTAGACTTACAGCCAGATTGCAGAACTGTATGGGAATGGAGAACATGTAACATCCTGAAAATGGGGAGGTCACTTTCATGAACTTAGGGCTCTTCATTTTCAGCTTCAAAATTCCAGGGTCTATTACACTCAGTGAAGTTGCCAGTGCACCTCTTGGAGTGTACTGGTTCATATCTTACTCAGATCTCTAAGATAAAATGATGCATGTATTCCATTCTGGGACTTAGCTCTTGAATCACATCTGTAGCCAGGAATTATGGAGACATTGGAATTGGCAGACAATTTGGAACCCTATCAAATTAGGCAGTTTTGTAGCAATGGTCTTTTAAGCTGGTTTTATCTACTTCTTTCTCTTGAGTATTTTTGGGAGGTATATCAAGCTTCAGGGAGTCAGGAGTTAGTTACCAATGCATGACACCACTCTAAAAAGTGAATAACCATTTAACATGATGCTTTGGTAAGTGAAAATAATATTAAAATATATCAGTTGAATTATGTTTTGTCCAAATGACATAGGACCTACACATTCATTCCTTTAATTCATCTTCTTTGTGACCAAGAAATACAGTCATTTCTTGAGATGTCACCTCAGGTAAGGAGAGGTTGAGGGGCAAATACTCCAGCTTCTTCCCTTCTGCCCTTTAAATCTTCTCGGTGTCTGCCATTAGCTCAGACCACGGTGGCACTTAATAAATAGATGCATGGATGAATGAATTACGCATGCTTGTATGATAGAATATATTCATATTCACCATTACACAATCTTTGTACACTTTCTGATTAACAGGCCAGGCACCATTCAACCCTGGTGTCTGGAAAAACCAGATAAGGAGGTAGAAAGAAAGAAGCACAGTAAACTGGAATTCACAGCCCCAAACTGCAAATGGTATACCAAAGGCCTCATAAACTCTAACGACATAGTTCTTAAGCATTTGAAGCCATTAAATCATGATTTCTACTGATAGAATTAAGAAAGCTATAAATTACCTGGTAAAGACCAAGACATGGACACTGGCACTTCTCGAAACTAACGGTTATCACCCCATTTCTGTTCTTGAATCATGCAAAGGTATGTGTGTGTGTGGGTGTGAGTGTGCACACACATGCAAGAATGCTTGTTATCATCATGTAACTATTTCATTCCTTGACTTTCTTGCTGTTGATCACCTTCAGGATGAGCCACCAGCACTAGGTATATTTTTTAGTTACTGCCTTGGTAGTGCTTCTCAAACTCCAAGAAAACCTCAGTTGATTGTATAGAGGTATGTATGTATGTATATACGTGTGGGTATATATATAAACACACACTCAAGTTTTGTGTACATATATGCATACAAATGTACATAAAATTTTTATTTTATGCCATATAATATTGTATTATGTTATGATAATATTTTAATTCATTTATCTTAATTAATAATATTTAACCAACTAATATTAATCACAACATTTTAAATTGTGGAAAACATTTAGGCTCTTTCAGAAAAGCATAGGGAAAAAATGCAGTCATTTCACTACTCTTAGAATAGATGTACTTACATTTTACATTGTGGCTATAATGAAGTCAGTTTAAAATTCTATTTCAATCTGCTGTAAAGGATGGTCCATTATATGGGAAACAGGACTCTTTAGACAAGGTGTAGAGAGAAATCCTTCCAGCATTCTCATTTTCTGGCTATTTCAATCCATTATCAACTGAAGTAGGCTATTATAGTGATGCTATTGAACAATAAATGGGAGGTGAATAGGCAACTATAATTTATTCAACATCTACTATGTGCTTTTTTTTCATTTTCTTTTGCTATGGAGTGCATATATTTGTTTTCATGGGTTAAACAATGTTAAAAACATAGAACTACTGAGATATGGTTGATTTGGGGGGGATTTGAGTAGTAGTAGAGGCACCTAGAGTTATCTCAGAAATTGAAAAATTAACATCTTCATTTTACAAGCAAGAAAACTGAAGTTCAAATAAAACTACAGAGAGAATCTTTGTACTCTCTATATAATAATTCCTACTTTTTCACTCTGCATCAACTGTTCCCCTTACACATATAAACATACTAACTCTCTGGGCTCCCTCTCTCCATCATAAGGCTTTTATTTCCTTCTGCCCCTTAATTTAAGCTGATTCTAAACTCGATAAATATTTATTGAGTAATTAACACTGTAATATGCCAGGAACTCTTCCAGGACATTGAGATACATTGGTGTTATTAAACACAGCCTTTCAGAACACCAATATATCATAGCTAGGAGAAAATATAGATACATATATACATATATAAATTTATGCATATGTATAATTTTAGGTATATCTATGTATATAATCACATAACACTGATGAATGCTATATTTATGGAAATTATGGGATGATGAATAAGCATATGAGAAGGAAATTCATCTTACGGTTGGAAAATAATGAATATTGGAGGACATGCTTGAACCTTTAATAGGAAGGGAGGCAATAAATATATTTATTTCTGATTAGTCTTTTTTTATTTATTTTTTTGATTGAAGGTTAATTGCTTTGCAGAATTTTGTTGTTTTCTGTCAAACACTGACAAGAATCAGCCATAGGTACACCCCTGTTTTGAGTAGTCTTCAGGTAAGGATGCTGAATAGAAGCACATATGTTGCCATGTCCCTAAATCCACCTGTACTCATAGCAGACCTCACGGGTGGTGACAACAGAATTTTGGTCGTCATTCAGACTCATTTCATGATCCTTCTTGAGACATTTCTCTAGGCAGCTATTAATATAAACTGAAAGCCCCTTAAGAAGCAAAATTTGGGTCCCAGAAATTAATCCCTTCAACAAATGTGCTAAACAACTCCTACGTGTCAGAAACATTTCTAATTGTTGAAGATGATGAGATAGTAAGACAGAGTCCATGAACTCCTAGAGATTACAAGTTGATTAAACAGACATGCGGGGTATGCAGAGTGACAAATGTTGGTTGATATGCAGCATTGCAGGGGAGTGTAAAGGAAATGATCATATTCAGAGACAGGAAAAAGGTGTCATGGAAAGACTGATGTATGAGTGGTGCCTTAAAGGATGCGTGAGAACTAATCAAGCAGACAAGATACAGGAGCAAAACACATACAGTGCATTGACTTATTTAATCACACAGCAAGTTGAAGGAAGTGTTAAGAATTTACAATGGGGTGGAAGAGAGCAGTGAAATATAAGGGTAGGAAGGAAACGTGTTGACCCCGTCATCACACATGGACACTCACATCTCTGTGCAGGAAAATTAGAGCTATTGGTTTGGGGTGTCAGAGAGAGGGTTCTGGATTCTGCTTGCTCAATTTTAGCTTATCCAGACTTGAAGATGAGTAAGAGGATGATCACAGAATGAGCAGAAAAAAAGGGAGCATTAAAAAGGGCAATAGAAGCTGCCTTTCATCAAGAGAATACTGTTTCCAGGCATGAAAAATGAAACTGAGATGCAAAGGTAGTGTGGCCCAAATATATGGGATTTGCTGCATGACACTCCACACACACACACACACACAAAATCAAACTGATAAATTCCCACATTCGAGGAAGGAATTTTGCATTAAAAAAACATTAATGAGTTTGAGATATGAGGTAATTATGAGGCAGCAACTTTCAAATTGCACTTAAAGAATTTATGTCTCTCCTATAACGCGTATTTCTAAAAGAAAACAATCCATTTGAAAAGACTGGGGTGTGAGTAGCAGGCCTGCCTCATTCCCTCTTCCGAATAAATTCGACTGTGACTTAGACCACAAGTTCATAAGACTCTTTCCAACAGCAAACTAATTATATACTTTTCCCTTATGGGCTTAGCCTAGTGTATCACCATGGTATGTAATTTCTCTTGAATGTAGTTCCAGGAAAACAGATATCCCAATCCAGGAATGTCCCAAGCAACACTGGTGCTCAGTGAATGTTAAATGGTTGAATTGTTTTATTGAAGTATAATTGATTTACAAAGTTGTGTTAATTGCTAAAGTAAAGCAAATATAGCTGAATCATTTTGCTTTACATTAGTAATAGATGATAGATATACATAGATAGATATAGGTATCTATCTATCTATATATATAGATAGATATAGATATATCTAGATAGATAGATAAATAGATATACACACATACTTATATATCATATATATAATTATGATATATATATAAGATAGATATATATATAGATATATAGATATATATACACACATACTTATATATCATGTATAATCCTTTCTGTTATGGTTTATCATAAGATACTGAATATAGTTCTCTGTTATACAGCAGGACCTTATCACTTATCCATTCTATATATAAAAATTTACATCTGCTAACTCCAACCTTCCCCAACCATTAGTCTGTTTTTTATGTCCATGATTCTATTTATGTTTCATAGATAGGTTCATTTGTGTCATATTTTAGATTCCATATATAAGTGATAACATAAGGTATTTGTTCTCTTTCTGACTTCACTTAGTAATATGATAATCTCTAGTTCCATCCATCTTGCTGCAAATGGCATTATTGTGTTCTTTTTATGGTTTAGTAGTATTTCAGTGTGTATATATTTATGTATGTGTGTGTGCGTGTGTATATATATATACACACACACATACATATACCACAACTTCTTTATCCATTCATTTGTCAGTGGATATTTAGATTGTTCCCAAGGCTTGGCTATTGTGAATAGTACTGCAATAAACACTAGGGTGCATATAACTTTTTGAATTATAGTTTTTTCTGGATGTGTGCCTGGGAGTGGGACTGCTTGATCATATGATAATTCTATTTTTAGTTTTCTGAGGAACTTTCATAGTATTTTCCACAGTGGGAACTTATGTTCCCACCAACAGTGTAGGAGGGTTCCCTTGTTACCACATCCTCTCTAGCATTTATTACTGTAGACTTTTAATGATGGCGATTCTGACTGGGGTGAGGTGGTACCTCATTGTAGTTTTAGTTTGCATTTCTATAATAAATAGTGATGTTGACAATTTGTATTTCATCTGTGGAGAAACATCTCCTTAGGTCTTCTGCCCATTTTTCAGTTGGCATGTTTGTTTTCTTTTTGTTGTTAGTTTGTATGAAGTATTTGTATATTTTGGAAATTAAGACCTTGTCAGTTGTGTCATATGCAAATATTTTCTTTCATTCTGGAGGCTGTGTTTTCATGTTGTTGTGGGTTCGTTTGCTGTGCAAAAGCTTGTAAGTTTGACCAGGTCCCATTTATTTATTTCTGCGCTTATTTACATAGTCTTTAATCTAAGAAATCAGTGGCATGATTGATGTCAGAGAATGTTTTTGTCTGTTTTCTTCCAGGAGCTTTACAGTGTCATGTCTTATGTTTGTCTGTTAAGCCATTTTCAGTTTATTTCTTTGTATGGTGAGAGCCAGGAACACATTGGTTCTCAATGAATATTTCTGAAATAAATAAATTATTGAATTGTTTACTTCAAAATTTTGATTTATATTTTTGTAAAAGGCTCCAAGATTGAAGGCCGGAGGAGAAGGGGATGACAGAGGATGAGATGATTGGATGGCATCACTGACTCAATGGACATGAGTCTGAGTAAACTCCGGGAGTTGGTGATGGACAGGGAGGCCTGGCATGCTGCCGTCCATGGGGTGGCAAAGAGTTGGACATGGCTGAGTGACTGAACTGAACTGAACTGAAAAGGCTCCAAACAGAGGAAGTACTTTAAGCTGCTATGGTTCTTTCACACTTTAACATCATTAAGTTTCCTACCCATTCTTAGAGCCTGGTTTGATGAGGGGCCAATGACTCAGGTCAAAACCAAAAGGGAGGCACAATTAAAAAGACAAGCAGTGGTGATTGCAGCCCTCCTTCTTGTCATAAAAACAGATACACAAATAACATCAAAATCTAACTCTACCTTATGAAATTACTTTTGTTTAACTGACTAAATATTCTACATCTATGTATTAAGCATTTAAATGTACTGAAGATTGCATGATAGATGCTGTGGAGGGCTTGAAACACATAGCACAGTCCCCGCTTTGCTGTATTGATTATTGACAAATACGCTATTTTACTCTTTACTCTCCTCTTCTAGTAACAGAATCTTGATTTTCCCTTTTAAATCATCCTCTTGTCCATTCTCAGTCATAGTAGTATTGGTGCAATTAATCCTTTTTTTTTTTTTTTAACTTAAAGGACAAACTTGAAGCTTGTGTATAGTAAATCACTCATTTCCATCCCTTTGCACCAATAATTAGTTTTTGATATGAGATGCAAGGTCAACTAAGAAGAAAGATTAATTCTGCAACTCTAGTTAAAACTATTAGAGAAGAGAAAACAAAATTTGAGGATATAAGCCTGGAGGTGCTGAGGGGACACCTTGAACAAAAGTGCACCCCAGAAGGAAGCCAGTAGTAGAAACCCAAAACAAAACAGATGCTAAGAAAATGCCACTTTTGAAAATTTGGATTAATCCACCACTGAACTTTTCAGCTGTATAATCAATGCATGATTATACATTGGGTTGTCTGTCATTTGTAACCAAAAAAAAATTTTTGTTACAGCAACTGCAATAAAATTCAAAATGTAGTGCTTACAGTTGGAAGGGTGAAATTGGTAAAAAAAAAAAAAGCACACAAGTAGAACTCTACTTTCATTTTTGAGTTTGGGAAGTTGTCCAGAAAAAATGTGGCATTTGATATTCAATAATGTGCAGTAACATGATATGGGTGTAGAGGAAATTAACCTCACTGAGTATAGTAAAATGAAAGAAACTAGACTGGAAACAGTACAGAGTAAGTACATGCAGAGGGAAAATAACATTTTAAATGGGATATTTTGAAAGGAAGAGCAGGAGATGAGGAATAGGAACATGGAAACTGAAGTAGGAAAGAACCCCTTAAGATACCAGATTCTTGATTGTTATTCATAATTATTAATTATGAAATGCACAAACCTTGGCTGAATAAGACTTAGTTTGGTTTCAAAATGATTTGACAGCAACAACAACAAAAGCCATTCAATTAGGATAAAAGTAACAGAAACACAAAGAAAGTCCACCAAAATATTGTGTGTGTTTTTTTTAGCCATGCCATGGGGCTAGTGTCAGTTCTCTCTGACTAGGAATTGAATTTGGGCCATGGCAGTGAAACCACTGAATCCTAACCACTAAGCCACCAGGGAACTCCCCTAAATATTGTCTTTACTGCAATCTTATTCAGATGGCTATTCTTCTAAAAGACTTCAGAGGCTCTAAGAAGTATCTTCTGACATCTTTTCACACTTAAATTATATTGAATTAGAGACATAACAGAGTGTGTATCATTCATGTCACCTCCTAAAGAAAACAGGCCCCAAGAAAGTCACCACAGAAAGAAACCCTCATGTGCCACAATTTCCTATTGGGATAGTTGATCATACAAGGACAGGACCTCTAACTCAAGATGACCTAATTTGAGTGACTGAGTGACCTTTGTTTCTTGCCTAAAAGAAAATCTGATCTGATTTCACAAGTATTTAAAGTGGGCCATATAATGGCACTTTTTCAGTCATTAGTAGAGTTGAAAATAAAACATACCAACAGATTGAGTTGGGGCAAGAAATCTTATGAAGAGTCAAAATCATGTTTATAGATTAGGTCAAGCCATGTGGGAAAGCAAACTATGCATAAGGAGTCAAACTTAGCTGGTAGTGAGACAAAGAAAGCAACAATTCCAGCATGCCCCTTCAGTCCCCATTCCTGGCCGGCTGAGGCCTTGATCGTTGCCATGAAACATTTTCTCCCATACGCTCCACTTGTGTTTTCACAGTGACTCCTGTTTTCTTGAGCGAGCTGGAGTGGATCTTTTTTCCTTACATTTAAATAAGTTTTAACATATAAACACATTTACTCAGACATGTGAACACATATTAAATATCTTCAATATGCTGTAAGTTGATTATGAAAAATGAAAAGCTTCACTTTCAGAACAAGTGAAAAATGTATCCTTAGGAAATCCCAAAGTTCAGTAACACATATTCTGCTACATATATTCTGCTGAATTTCTGGGAAGAACCAGATTTTTCAAATCATGTCAGGCATGTTTAATTCCAGGTATTGGCCCTATTCACGCCTTTAAGGCCATCTAAATTCAACCATGCTCGTTTGACTACATGTTTCTAGGATCAAGAATATATGATAAGAACAATAAAAAAAAAACAACAAAATTAAATGTGAAATAAGGGTTCCAATTACTTTTAAGTTCCTTCTTTCAGAGATATCCACAGTAAACAAACAGATAACATTTTAAGATTTTGTTTTGATGTAGGCCATTTTTAAAGTCTTTATTGATTTTGTTATAATACTGTGTCTGCCTTTTTGTTTGTTTGTTTTGTGTTAGTTTTTTGGCGATTAGGCACATGGGATCCTAAATCTCTGATAAGTGATCAAACCTGAACCCTCTGCAAAGGAACAAGAAGTCCTTACCACTGGATTGCCAAGGAACTCTGAAAGCAGATAACTGTCAACGTAGGCATGAATTGTGACTGCTCTTGAGTGATTTCTCCTTTATTTTCATAGCATAGTCAAAATCTGGTATCATAATTCTGTGATCACAAAATCCATTGCATAAGGAAACTCTAGACATGATTAAAGAAGAGAGAGGTAGGGCAGAGAAATATGACAAGAGGTCTGTGACTCCATATATTTATTATAGTGGTATATAAAAAATGTATCTGGTATACATACAGTCTATAATCTTTCATCTGTATATAAATAGTTGGCATGACCAGAAGAACATAAAACCATTTGCTGAATCCATGGCAGATTCTGTGTTCTGATGTACTTTCTCAAACAAAAGTTGCTGAAAGTTATACCTACTAATACACATGTATACAAAAAATTACTTGATGAAAGATCACTGATCTTTAAAGGGAATATTCAGCATCTCAAAAGGTTTCTTGATTTTTAAAAAAAGAAGAATCACTGTTATATGTTACAAAAGGATGGGCATTTGTTTACATTCAAGATTTTAAATTAGAGACCAATTTGAAGGTAGCATGAATTTATAACACATATTGAACTGAGGCTAGTATCTATTATATTAATGAAAACCCTAGATACCAATCTTGCCAATAATTAATACACCTATATACCCTTAATAGACAGTTCAAAAATCTCCTTTCTAGGTCTACACCCTACACTTCAATTCAGCATGTCTCTGCAATAGTGAGTTGATGTGAGAAAAGGGGACTGAATTATAGTTACTGCAGTGAGAACTGGACATAACCCAATACCTCTCTTATGTAAGTGAGCCCAAAGTAATCAGCCATTATGGATTATGAGTAGGTCACTCATGTAAACATAATTCATCATTTTAGTTAGACTAACGAAAGGACTTGAGGTGCCTTTATCTCAGAGTCAAGTCCACAGCAATGGGAAAATAATCAAGCTCCAAACCAACACAAAGTCCAATTGTGTAATTGTTTATTTCTGCCAGGACAATATCCAGACCTACTAATGTTGGCAATTTGATAGGAGGGAAGGGCTCAAATGATTTCACTGTGAGTGACATCAGTGTTATCAAAAGAGTTCAAGGTCTGCAAAAATATGGTAAACAGCTCATTGTTTGAGACCAAAGACTTCATTAGATAGCTATCCTCTAGACATTATGTGGAGAGAATGGCTATGAGAACAAAATAAAAACTGACAATTGGTGTGTAGAATGCCATACTAAGTGTTTTATAAGACTTTGGTAGCCTCATCTAGTGAAAACAGTGCCTGATATCAGATCATAATCATGTTCTCAGGCAAAAGTATGGGAGGGGGTAGAGAAAACCCAAGGCAAACTCAAGGTAACTATGAGAGTTCAGAATGAAGCCATGCTTCTAGCCTCATTAGTAACTAGCTTGGAAGGTGTGGGCAGACTGGTTAGAGTGTCAGGCTTTAGAGCCAGACAAACATGAGTTTAATAACAGATTTCTCACTTTGAGTTTAAAACCTTAACTATTTATCTTAATTTATTTGAACTTCAGTTTATTAATTTTAAAATGAATTTAATAACGTCTATCACATTCAATTGTTGTCAAGATCAAATTAGAAACTGTAGGTAAATTGCCTAGTAATATTGACTGGCTCATAGCAGGTCCCTCATAAATGGTAGTTATTAGCATTTTTGTTTTTTGCCAGAAGAATCTCCGTGGACTCCCCGGGAAGCCCTCTAGGACCCCATGCTTACATATTTTCCTCAAAGTGAAAGGTCCATGGAAAGGTCCATCCTTCCATCTGTATCACCCGGAACTCTTGTTTTCCAGATATTTATGGGCTGGAACCACTTTGGAGATTAGAGAAATGAAGCAGAGATGTTGGGATGGTCATTCTATGGCACACATGTATATCATCGTGATGGAGGTGAGTGAGGGTGGTAAGTTTGGAGTCTTCCATACTGTGCAAGTTGAAATTTGCACAATAAAAACTTGAAGAACTCAGAGAGCTGGGCTAATTCAGAAAGTATAGGAAAACAGTGAATCTTAAATCAGCAAAGCAGTCTTTAACAAACTTTGATTAAAAATATTGATCCAAAAGTGATATACACCAAGAGAAAGGATCAGATAGTTGATCCAAGAAATCCAGAGAAGTCCTGTTTTGTCAAGCTGCAGCATTTAGCATTGTTCAAGGGACATTGTTCAAGACACAAGATTTAGAAGGCTTCATGAGTTCCAATTCTCCATGTAAATTAGAAATAATTTTTCATAAAATATTACATTTAAACCATCCTTAGATGCTCTTTAATGCCATGGCAGTAGCTTTCTATTGGGTGATTTAGTTTCCTATATAGCTGGCTACTAGGAGAGAATAGTTTGCTCTTGACAGTGTTTTAAACTTTGTAATCACTGGAAAGAACTATTATTTATAAGTTAGTATTTATGGTTTATGTACCACACTCTTGCAAGTTTAATAAATATGAGTTAATCACTGAATGTATTGACAACACACTGTTTCTGGGTCCACAAAGTTGCGGGACATAATTCCAAATGGTGGTGACTCTCCCGAGAAAGGTCCTGCCTAGCCCGTCTCCTGCAGTGAAGCATCCCTTCACGGTAACATCCAAAAGAGAAGAGACAGCCCAGGTATAGGTTTGTCTCTGAGCCAGCCTGCGTGGGCGCTGCTGCTGCTGCTGGCACCATGGATGCTTCTGTCTGTGCTCGGGCTCAGGCCAGTATTATCGCCTGGGAAATTCCATGAACAGGGGGACTCTGACTCTTTGCAACTCCATGGACTGTAGCCTGCTAGGTTCCTCTGTCTATGGGATTCTCCAGGCAAGAATACTGGAGTGGGTTTCCATTTCCTCCTCCTGATCTTTCTGACCCAGGGATTACACCTGTCCCTTATGTCTCCTGCATTGGCAGCTATGCTTTACAACCTGAGCCACCTGCGAAGCCCTAGAACATGCAAACACCATGCACATTTGGTCTTTTAATACCACGAGAGAGATAGTATGGGGATGCTCAGTTGCCCTGCAATCACTAAGAATATTAGAAGACGGATCCTAAAACGTATCACTCCCCATAATCGCCTGTGTGGCTGTTCTAACTATTAGGATGATCGTTTTCTTATGTTTTCCCCACTGAGTAAAATAATTTATTCTTTTATTACCTTTAACTAACTTTTCAAGATGTAACAGGCACACCGCCAGTTCTAACATTTTTCTCTTTGTGAGTGACTGACATAATCAGTGTCAATAATCCAGAATTGCTTCCTGTGTCTGGACATGGCTTTATAATAATGCTCGATAACATACTTTATTTCCTACTAGACTCCTATAGCAGAAAATGACATATTTTATTCCCGAATCTACACTTGTACATATTTATTATAAAGAATGTGAAATGTTAGAACATCATTACAAAGAAAATTACATAGATGCACTAAAATTTCATCTTAGTCTCTCAGTAGGTTGCATTTATATAAAGGTTACTTTGCCCTTCAGGAATTCAAAAATAGCTAGCCTTTCAAAGCTATACTTACTTCCCCTAACATCACAATAAACCAAACCTTCCATGGAGTTTGGGATTGTGCCATACATTAACTTGATATATTCCCCATTTAACTTTTATTATTACTTCAACTTGTGTCAGTTTCTATTGATAATAATTCTATATGATGCTATTACTTTTTCTTTATTTTTACTGCTGTTATAGTTTATGGTTAATCAATCACAGCAGAGTATTTAAATAAAATGAGATCAAGATATAGAATCATGTACTCCAAGCAGAAGGCTTCACAAGGTAGGATTGCAGATGTAAAATGCCTGAGCACAAGCCAAGACGGAGTCAACAGTATCCTGAATTATATGAAAAGCACAAAACCATATCTGTGAATGCTAACTCTAAGAACAATAATTCATTATTCTCAAACATAAAGATGAGAAAACTGGTTTCCATGAGAAGGCAAAGAAATACCCCGTAAATTCAGTCCAGATGATGCTTTTTAAAAAACACACTATATAATCCATTCACCTTATAATTCAGACTCAACAGTTGTTCCAAATCTTTCATGAGAATGCATTGCCTCTTTCCATAATCATTATTTTGACACAAAATTTAAATCAATACAATTTAAAACCTCACTCTGCACATTGCTCACTGGTCTCATTTCTCTAAAAAAAAAAAAAAAAAAAGATGAATTTGGCAAATTCTCTGCATATAACTTGTGTGTATACACACACATGCACTGATATTTCCATGTATTTTTTTCTGTTTGGTTTATATGTTTCAATTGAGGAATGATTTAAAGAGTAGATAGCATTGGACAAATTATACCAAAGTTTTGGGAGATGTGATCATTCTAATTCACTGCAAGAAGGAGGGCAGTTGCTTTTTTTTAAATTTGTTAAGACATGATTGCATGTGAAAATTAAAGTCAAACAACATAACATTTCAGAGAATAGTGATAACTACCTGTGAGAAGACAAGTGGGCAGTGTGTAGGGTGAGGCTATTCTCTTTTTCCTAATCTGAAGGATTAAGGTGGGTTGCTTGTTAGCCTGTCATTCAGGTACCTCAGTTACAATATTTGTGGATTAATGCCAAGATTTAATCCTTCATACTCTCAAATATACTGCTGTTTGCATAGCAGTGGGGTTTGTCATTTCCCTCTTTCTTACTTTAGCAACTATAAATATTCCCCAAGGCTGACTGAAATTCCTACTTTAGATAAGATCACCATGTCCTTTGAGATTTAAAGAAAATTGTCTCCATCCCACCAGCCAAAGCCCTGCAGGAAGATCAATACTTTCCCTAATAATTTCACAAATGTGCACTTCTACAATTACTCTGTCCTTTATTGTGCTCATCTTTTCATGAAATATTCCCTTGGTATCTCTAATTTTCTTGAAGAGATCTCTAGTCTTTGCCATTCTATTGTTTTCCTCTGTTTCTTTGCATTGATCTCTGAGGAAGGCTTTCTTATCTCTCCTTGCTATTCTTTGGAAATCTGAATTCAAATGGGTATATCTTTCCTTTTCTCCTTTGCATTTAACTTCATGCAAAGATGAGCACAATAAAAGACAGAAATGGTATGGATCTAACAGAAATAGAAGATATTAAGAAGAGGTGGCAAGAATACACAGAAGAAATATACAAAAAAGATCTTCATGACCCAGATAACTATGATGGTAAGATCATTCACCTAGAGCCAGACATCCTAGAATGCAAAGTCAAGTGGGCCTTAGGAACCATCACTATGAACAAAGCAAGTGGAGGTGATGGAATTCCAGTTGAGCTATTTCAAATTCTAAAAGATGATGCTGTGAAAGTGCTGGACTCAATATGCCAGCAAATCTGGAAAACTCAGCAGTGGTCACAACTGGAAAAGGTCAGTTTTCATTCCAATCCCAAAGAAAGGCAATGCCAAAGAACGTTCAAACTCCCGTATAATTGCACTCATCTCACATGCTAGCAAAGTAAGGCTCAAAATTCTCCAAGCCAGACTTCAAGTGAACTTCCAGCTGTTCAAACTGGTTTTAGAAAAGGCAGAGGAACCAGAGATCAAATTGCCAACATCCATTGGATCATCAAAAAAGCAAAAGAGTTCCAAGAAAACATCTACTTCTTTATTGGACATGCTAAAGTCTTTGACTGTGTGAATCACAATAAACTGTGAAAAATTCTGAAAGAATCTGGAATACCAGACCACCTCACATGTCTCCTGAGGAATCTGTATGCAGGTCAAGAAGCAACAGTTAGAACTGGACATGGAACAACAGACTGGTTCCAAATCAGGAAAAGAGTACGTCAAGGCTGTGTATTGTCATGCTGCTTATTTAACTTATATGCAGAGTACATCATGCAAAATGCCAGGCTGGATGAAGCACAAGCTGGAATCAAGATTGCCAGGAGAAATATCAATAACCTCAGATACACAGATGACATCACCCTTATGGCAGAAAGCAAAGAAAATTAAAGTGATGAAAGTGAAAGAAGAATGTGAAAAAGTTGCTTAAAAGTCAACATTCAGAAAAGTAAGATATGGCATCTGGTCCCATCACTTCATGGTAAATAGATGGGGAAACAATGGAAAGAGTGACAGACTTTATTTTATTGGGCTCCAAAATCACTGCAGATGGTGACTTCAGCCATAAAATTAAAAAAGACACTTGCTCCTTGGAAGAAATGCTATGGCCAACCTAGATAGCATATTAAAAAGCAAAGACATTACTTTACCAACAAAGGTCCCTCTAGTCAAGGCTATGGTTTGTCCAGTAGCCATGTATGGATGTGAGAGTTGGACTATAAAGAAAGCTCAGTGCCAAAAAATTGATGCTTTTGAGCTGTGGTGTTGGAGAAGACTCTTGAGAGTCCCTTGGACTGCAAGGAGATCCAATTAGTCAATCCTAAAGGAAATCAGTCCTGAATATTCATTGGAAAGACTGATGTTGAAGCTGAAACTCAAATACTTTGGCTACCTGATCTGAAGAACCGACTCTGGAAAAGACCCTGATGCTGGGAAAGATTGAAGGCAGGAAGAGAAGGGGACGACAGAGGATGAGATGGTTGGATGGCATCACCAACTTGATGGACATGAGTTTGAGTAGGCTCTGGGAGTTTGTGATGGACAAGGAACTCTGGCATGCTGCAGTCTATGTGGTTGCAAAGAGTCGGACACGACTGAGCAACTGAACTGAACTGGATAGTTACTCTGAGGTCCTGCTTTCTGGTGAAATTTCTATTTCACTCATGTCCTTGCTTCCTTGGTTGTTCCCTTCTTTCTGGTTTTGTCTACTCAATGAGTCCCTTCTGTATAACCTCAAAAAAATAAACAAACATACCACTGGAACATTCACACATTTTATAAGTAGGAGGTGTGTGTGCACGCATGCTAAGTCACTTCAGTCATGTCCGACTCTTTGCAAACCTATGGACTGTAGCCTGCCAGTCTCCTCTGTCCATGGAATTGTCCAGGCAGGAATACTGGAGTGCATTGCCATGCCCTCCTCCAGGGGATCTTCCCCATCCAGGGATTGAACCTGCATCGCCTGTGCCAAGGGCAGATTCTTTATCACTAAGGCACTGTGGAAGCCCAAGTAGAAGACAGGAGTTATCAATACATTTCCCCTAGTCCTGGTAGTCATTGTTACTATATTCTCCTTTTAATATTAATCTGATGGAGAAAGCAAAGAATGGGTACTTTCTTGGCTTATCAGTCCATTTTAAAGGCTCTACTAATATGGGTTGTATTTGAAAATCATGGGTCAGTACAAAAGAGGACTATTTTAACAGCTTTACCATAGTGTACTGATGAACACCTGTGGATATAACTGGTATACCGTTATATATAAACTGTTACATAAAAACAGTTATAAAGGGTATACTGTTATAGTGCTTTTTGAATAGGACAGGGCAGGGAGTTTAATAGGCTTAGAGATTACCTCTGCCAGGGTCATGTGGACAGAAGGACAAGACTAGCTACCAGACTGTCAGCTTCTGAGTCCCAATTAGATTACTCTAAGGGCCTCTACTGATTCTACTCTGCTCCACTGTGCTTACCATCAATAGAATCAAGAAAAGGAGATGCTGCTAAATCTACCACCCACTACATTGCTTGCCAGAGCTCTCTGAAGGCTCAAGCCTACTTATCAGACCCCACTCAACCCTCCCTGATGCAAAATTGAACTTGTAAGGCCAGTTAGACCATGTTAAATGCTACATTTTAGTAAAACCTCATTTTCCAAAAAACTAACAGTCTTTTTACATCATTTCATTTTTCTATTCTAAAATTTACAATGGGCCTGTCTCCCATTACCTTCAAAGGCAGATTCATCTTTAGCTGACTTCTGATAAGTTTCTAAATAATATCTCTGCATTTATCCATTTCCATACAGACACAGCCATTCAGTTCTCAAGCCTTTCCAACCTCTAACAATTTACCAACCCCATATCATATCCGGTGTCTTCTGGTCTATAGTCTTTAACTCCTTTATTTATTTGTATTAAAACCCAATCTACATGCATAATAATGCCTGATTTGTTGTGCAGCAGAAACCAAAACAATATTGTAAAATAATTTTTCTTCAATTAAAAATAAATTTTTAAAAAAGGACATAAAAAAATACAGTCCAATTGTCTAAGGCTAACTGAACCATGCACAATTACCTAGCCCTTGGTGTTTTTTTTTTTTTAATTTTAATTAAACTGGCTTCCCTGGTGGCTCAGCTGGTAAAGAATCCACTTGCAATGTGGGAGACCTGAGTTCGATCCCTGGGTTGGGAAGAACCCCTGGAGAAGGCTACCTACTCCAGTATTCTGGCCTGGAGAATTCCATGTACTGTATAGTCCATGGAATTGCAGAGTTGGATACCACTGAGTGGTTTGGCAGATTTGTATTCTGAATGGTTGGTTCCCTTTCTGATTTATCAGAGCCCATGACTTACCCATTGTGAAAATCATTCTTAGCTAAATATCATAAGGAAGCTGTCAAATATGTAGGTGTCTTGAGTACCACTTTAAAATTATCACTGTAACATAAGACAATATTGTAATAAAAATAATGGCAATGGACTCATGGAAATCAAGAGTCAATGAATACTGCCAACTACATACACTTTATAAGTTAATCAGTTTCTTATACCAATACTAAATAGTATAAATAACTCAAATGTTTGGTTAAATGGGTATGTATACAATAGTTCTTCTTTACAGTTGTATATCTACTTGATAACCAGAAAATACTTTTTCCATAGTATGTCTAAAATTTGCATTTACAAATATTACTTTTAAACAAATGAGCAGATAATTATGTCAAATATATTTACTTAGGATAAAAGAAAATATTTGAATTAAACAGATTATCTGAGCAAAAATGTATGGATCGTCCAAATCATTCCTCCAAAAATCCTTTCATGTTGTAAGAAAGCAAGCAAAAGCAGTTCATGTTTAATTAATGTGCGGCATATGTAGCATATTTATTTTAGAATTCAACTTTGAAACTGATATCATAGAGTTATATCATTGCCCCTGGTGAAATAATGGCGTGTAGTATACTTATTTTCATTTTACCAGACATTTATAGCATGATATGATGGAAAGTGAACAGGATTTATTAGACATCAGGAGGCCTAAATTTTGCCTCAACTTTACCTTAAGTAGTAAATAAGCTAACTTTTTTTAAGCTTCAGTTTCTACAGCTGGGGAAAAAAAGGAATGCTTTTTATTTTATCTTCTAACTTCAGCTTCCTGTGCCTTGGAAATTCTACATTTATATAGTTTTACAAATATCTCATAGGTTTTCAGGAAGCAATCCTCTTTATGGCAGCACAACAATTAAGGGTATAACTTCTGGAGACAGACTGCCTGAGTTTGACTCAATAACTATATTATACTCTCTCTAGCTGAGCACCAAAGAAGTGATGCTTTTGAACTGTGGTGTTAGAGAAAACTCTTGAGAGTCCCTTGGGCTGCAAGGAGATCAAACAAGTCAATCCTAAAGGAAATCAATCCTGAATATTCATTGGAAGAACTGATGCTGAAGTTGAAGCTCCAGTCCTTTGCCACATGATGCAAAGAACTGGCTCCTTGGAAAAGACCCTGATGCTGGGAAAGATTGAAGGCAGGAGGAGAAGGAGATGACAGAAGATGAGATGGTGGGATGGCATCACTGACTTGATGGACATGAGTTTGAGCAAGCTCCAGGAGTTGGTGATGGACAGGGAAGCCTGGAGTGCAGCAGTCCATTGGACCACAAAGAGTTGGACATGACTGAGGGACTGAACAGAACTGAGTCAGTAAAACATGGATAATAATAGCATCTAATCTGTAAGATGCCGAAAGGAGTAAATGAGTTAATACTTGCAAACACATCTTGTATGTTGAAATATAGCAAGCATTCAATGACCATTAGCTATTATTATCATTAGACATGTGAAAGTGAAAGTGAAGTAGCTCAGTCGTGTCTGACTCCTTGTGACCCCATGGACTGCATCTACCAGGCTCTTCCGTCCATGAGACTTTCCAGGCAAGAGTACTGGAGTGGGTTGCCATTTCCTTCTCCAGGGGATCTTCCCGACCCAGGGATCGAACCCAGGTCTCCCACATTGTAGGCAGACGCTTTACCATCTGAGCCACCAGGGAAGTCCATATTAGACATGTATCACTATGTGAAAATGCTATCATGTAATGGTGATCCAACTAAGTTGCTATTAGGAGAAAGGGTGGAATAGGCTATGAACCCTTACCATCAGGTGCTGAAGATAATCTGGGGACCATATGATGTGAATCCTTGGAGTAGGCAGTAGCAAGCCACTCCAGTATTCTGTCCTAGAGAATCCCATGGATAGACGAGCCTGGAGGGCTACAGTCCGTGGAGTCACAGAGAGCCAGACACGACTTAGCATGCATGCATGCGTATAATGTGAATAATGAGAGAAGTGCCTCCCAATTTTAACAAGTAAGTAGTAACCACAATGCCCAGTGACAGCAGTCAAAGCTTAGAGAAGCAATTAAATAATTTAATATTGGCTGTACAAATAGATATTAAATAGGAAACACTGTTTTGGTTTCTAGCAGTTGGTGAAAAAGATACCCAGACTGACACTTATTCTGAAGACAACCTAAAATGTTAGATAAAATATTAAAACACAAAATTAAACATTTTTAAATGCATTAATGATCCAGCAAGAAATTGCAAAAATATTTATTCTAAAGCAAGTGGGTTAAAATTTAATGACTATTTCACATAGGCTCCATGTGTCTAATTGATTACAAAGGAAAACAAACAGGATTTCATGGGCGTCTTATTAAAGACAAAAAAGATGGTAATTATATGATAGAGAAACCAACAGTCACCAACTTAACCAGATGATTAAATTTAATGTCACCAGTAAAGAAAAGTTGACAGCGTGGGCCTCCTTGTATGGTGCAATGAAAATATTACCTTTGAAATACTCCTACTAAAATGCCAGAGCTGAATCCAATCACAAGGAAACATCAGACATTCAAACTGAGAGACAATGTACAGAACTGGGTGCATTCTGAAATGCCAATACTGTTAAAGACAAAGACAGATTAAAGAACACAAAACAGACCAGTGATCACATACTTTCTACTGCTCTAAAAGGACATAGTTGGGACAATGAGCAAAACTTGAATACTCTTCTGTGGTACTTTTAAGATATATTCACAAATCTTTGATGCTCCTCCTAGTTTAATTATTTTCTCCTTGGCTATACTTACTGACTCACTTCTAATAAACAAAATCTGGCAGAAATAAAAGGACATCACTTCTAAGATTTAAAAAAGGCACCATGGCTTCCTCCTCGCACTCTCTCTTAGGTCACTCACTACGAGGAGTGGTATTAGCTACTATATTATGAAGACACCAAGCAACACTATGGATAGGTCCACATAGTGAGGAACCAAGGCCTCCAGCCAACAGTTTTGTGAGTGAGTCTTCATGCAAATGAATCCTCAAGCCCCTTGAAATGACTGCACTTGACAACAATTACATACGCACTCATCCAAAACCGCCCAGCTCAGTCACTTCTGATTCCTGACGCACAGACTCGGTGAGACAGTAAGTACTGTGGGCTCGTGTTTTGTTCATGTTCAATTATGGTTATATAAATACAACATAAAGTTTATCATGTAAGCAATTTTAAATGTAGAGTTTACAGTACATTCTTGTGCTGCCACGACCACCATCCACGGAACTCTTTTCCTTTTTACTTGTGCAACTGAAACTCTATATCCATTAAATAATAACTCCTCATTTCCCCTACCACAAAGTCCTGACATTCTTCATTCTATTTTCTCTATCTATGACTCTCACTATTCTAGGGATCTCACTTCAGTGGATTCATAGTATTTGCCCTTTTGTGACTGGCTTACTTCACTTAGCATGAAGTCTTTAAGGTTCATTTATGTTGAGCATGTCAGAATTTCCTTCCTTTTTAAGACTGAATAATCCACTGTATTACATACTACATTTATGTACCCCTTCATCCATCAACCAGGCATTTAGGAATGCTACTATGAACATGGGTGTGCAAATATCTCTTTGAGCCAATTCTGTTAATAGGGTCCTTTGTTACACAATAGATTGCAATTTTTATGTGGTCAATTGGTCTATTTTTGTTGGCTATGCTTTGATATCCTGTCCAATAAATTATTGCCAAATCCAATGTTGTGAAGCTTCTGTTCTATATATTTATCTAAGAGTTACATAGTTTTAGCTCTTACATTTAGGTCTTTGGTTCATTCAGATTAACATTTGCATATGGTGTAGAATAAGAGCCCCAGTACATTCTTTTGCACATGGATATCCAGTTTTCTCAAGACAATTAGTTGAAAAGACTGTCTTTTCTCCATTGAATGGTCTTGGCACTCTTGTCCAAAAGCATTTAACCATATATTTGAAGGTTTGTTTTTGGACCTTCTATTCTAAATTATTGGTCCATTTTTCTGTTTATAAGCCACTATCAGGGTTTTGACTGCTGTGGCTCTGTAATAAAGTTCAAAGTCAGGAAGAATGTCTTCCACCTTTGTTCTCCTTTTTCAAGATCATTTTGACTATCTAGAGTCCCTTGAGACACTACATGCATTTTAGGATAGATCTTTCTATTTCTACAAAAAAAAATATTGCATAGAAAATGTAGATTTCAGTGTCTAGTACTGGTATAAATAGTATGAAGTCTTCTAGTCAATGAACACAGAATGACTTTCTGTTTAATTTTTGCATTCTTTAATTTCTTTCAGCAACATTTTATAGTTTTCTGTGTAAAAGTTCCTTAACTCCTTGTTTAGATTCATTCCTAAGCATTTTTTTTAATATTATAAATGAAGTTGTTTCCCAATTTCCTTTTCTGATTTTCATTGTCTGTGTATACACATGCAACTGATTTGTGTGTTGCTTGTATTCTACAGCTTCACTTAAAATTCATTGATTAGTTCTACTAGTTGTGTATATTGCATGTGTGTGTGCATGCATAAAAATAAGGATTGTTTTTTACTTATTTGTGAACAGATAATTGTACTCCTTTCTTTCCAGTTTGGATGCTTTCTATTTATTTCTCTTGCCTCATTGTTCTAGTTAAGACTTTCAGTACTATATTGAAAAGAAGCGGTAAAAACTGGCCATCCTTGTCTTCTTCCTGATTTCAGAGAAAAGCTTTCAGTCTTTCACCACTAAGTATGATGTTAGCTATTGGTTTTTCATATATGGCCTTTATTATGTTGAGGTAGTTTCCTTTTATGTATGGTTTGTTAAAATTTTTATCATGGAAGAGTATGTAATTTTGTCAAAGGATTTATCTGTATCAATTGAGATGATCAGTTTTTTTTTCCCTTCCTTTTGTTAACGTAGCATGATTTATTTTCTTATGTTGAAGAAAATAAATGCATCCTTGCATTACAGGAGTAAATTCCACCTGGTCGTGGTATATAATCCTGATGTTATGTTTTTGAATTGAGTTTGATGATATTTTCTTGCGGACTTTTGTTTCAACATCCATTAGACATATGGATCTATAGTTTTCTTTCTTGCTTGTTTTTTTTTTTTTTTGGTAATGTCTTTGTCTGACTTTGAGATTAGGGTAATGCTGGATTTATAAAATTAATTTGAAAGTATTTTCTCCACTTTAATTTCTTGGAAGAATTTGAGAAGAATTGGTGTTAACTCTTCCTTAAACGCTTGGAAGAATTCACCAGTGAATCTATATAATCTTGGGCTTTTCTTTGTTGTTGCTGCTGCCAAGTCTCTTCAGTCGTGTCCGACTCTGTGCGATCCCATAGACGGCAGCCCACCAGGCTCCCCCGTCCCTGGGATTCTCCAGGCAACAACACTGGAGTGGGTTGCTATTTCCTTCTCCAATGCAGAAAAGTGAAAGTGAAGTCGCTCAGTCGTGTCTGACTCCTAGCAACCCCATGGACTGCAGCCCTCCAGGCTCCCCCGTCTCTTCTAGTGCTTTCTATTTCTCCCTTCAGTTCTGTCCATGTTTGCTTCCTATACTGGGCTCTGATATTTGGTGCACATATCTCTAAAATTACTGTATCTTCTTGGTGAATTGACTTTTTTTCATTATAGATAGTCTTCTTTATGTCTCTTTCAAAAACTTTTATTTAAAATCTATTTTGTCTGGTATTAGCATAGCCATCCTTGCCCCCTTTGGTTATGATCTGGAATATTTCACTTTCAATTCATGCATGTCCTTAGATCTAAAGTGGATCTCCTGGAGAAAACATATAGTTGGATATTGTTTTTTATTCTTTCTGTTTTAAAAATTTAGTTTGTCAGTGTCTGTCATTTGATTGGGGAGTTTACATGTATTTGTTGCTTTAAGCCACTATTTTGGGAGTAATCACAGCAATAGATAACTATAATATCTGTAGATTAATTCGTAGTATCATATCAATATTAATTTCCTGATTTTTATGATTATACTATGCTTATGAAAAAGATGTTTTGTTTTCATAATAGGAAAATTATATAGAAGCATTTTATGATTCAGTGGTATTTTACTTCAAATTATCCTTGAATGTTTCAGAAAGAGAGAGAGAGAGATTACAGTGCAAATTTGGTAATACATTAACAATTGAAAAACTTAGATAATAGCACAGAAAATTCCTGTCTGATATTATGTCACAATATAAATAAGATTAAAAATGAAATTCAGAGACCAAAAATTAAGGATATATTAGAACCCCAAATGTGAATAAAGCATAAAGCTAATTTTTACCTTTCTGTATTTCCTTAATGAAAGGAGAGAGAAAATGATGAGAGGGAGTATACAGATAAATAATAACTGGCAATTTTTTAGAATTAATAAAAGACGCAAATACAAAGATTAAGTAATCTAAGACAAACAAAAAAAAGTCAAAACCTGGACATGTCATGATAAAACTGCAAGGCACTAAACGCAGAGGGAAAAAATACTAAAAGTAGTGGAAAGGAAAGATTGATCATCTTCACAAAAGCAATTAGCTTGACAACTGACTTCTAAATAATAACAGTCTACACCAGAAACCAAGATAGTAATAGATTAAATGTTCTAAAGCAAAATAACTATCAACTTAGACTAAGATATCTTTCAATGATGAGAAAAATATGCATACATTTATAAACAAAACCTGGGCATTTGTTATCAATAGATAATTACTAAATGACACTCTGAATGTAGTTCTTCAAACAGAATAAAGTGATCTCAGAAGGAGATCTCAGATGCAAGAAGGAACAGATGCAAACAAAGTGAGCAACATTCTTATCTATGTGAAATAAAAATAAAACTGTCATTTCAACTAAAAATTGCAATATAACTAAAATCCATGAAAATTACATACAAAATGAAAGGAGATTGATTGTAGTTATGTTATTCCAAGCTGTTATTTTGTTGAGACATAAAGATCAAACTTCACACTAACATTTCTAACTCATTAAAGACTAGAAAAGAGAATGCAACTATTGTACTAACTAATAAAGGGAAAGATAAATGAGAATAACAAATCGATTTAAAACAATTACGAAACAGACAAAAAGCATGAAAGTAGAAAAAGCTCAAAATAATGTTGAAAATATAAAACAAAATTAACATTTGTGTTAGTATAAATAGATTAAATATTTGAGCTATTATAAAATTCAAAATTCAAAACAGTGGCATACTGTGGCAATGAGGCAGTATGATTACATTTCTGTATAATCAAAAATGTATGTGTCCCACAACAAATATACACTGATAAAAATTTATCCTAAAACCATAATAAAAAGCAAAAGAATGATAAAAAAAAAAAATTCAGAGCAGAGGTGATCTCTGAGGAAGCAAGGAAAGACATTGGATTTGGGAAAATAGAGGCCTTATTTTAGACTACCGCTAACATTTTTCTTACACAAAATGGTGAACATAGCATTGTACGTTTTATAGTTTTCTTTACACCTCATATATATTATTAACATTTTTCATATTTCTAGATATTTAATAAAAATAAAGGGGCAACATTAGAAATAAAAGATTCTGGGTGGATATAGAATGTTTTGTATTACTCTTCTGATGCTAGATTGAGCTATCAGATTGATAAGAAATATCTTTGATTGGGGAACCAGTCTGATTAGAAACAGTACAAGCAAACAAACAAAAAACCTAGGTCAGGTCTAGATAACCATTAAGCTCTGCTAGATAGCTGAGCTATGGCAGATTGCAAAAATGTTTCAATTTTTCACTCCTCCCCGTATCCACACTCTGCATTGTTATTTTACAGCTACTGTCATCAAGAGGTGGAATCCATTTGTCCACCCCTTGTATCTGGTCTGACCTAATGACTTGCTTTGGCCAAGAGTAAAACCATATTGGGCCAGTTTTAAGCGCTGGCCTTGAGAAGCCTTGAATGCTGCTTTCTCTTAAAACCCTGCCATCCACTGTGTGAATTTATCCAAGCTAATCAATTGTGTGATGAGAGACAAGTGGCCCAGTCAATCTAGCATCTCAGCCAGAAAATTGTGAAAGTCAGTGAGGGAAGCCATCCTAGACTAGTCAGCCCTGGTCTACCCTCCGCCGCCCTCCTCTGTATGAGAAGTTCATTTGAAATAAGTTGAGCCCAGGATCAGCAAAACTACCCACTGACCAAAAGTCCTGTGAGAAATAATCAAATGATCATCAAGTTAATAACCAAGTGAGTTTGGGGGTAGTTTGTTACTCAGCAAAAAAACCTCAATCATACAATCAGGAAAGCAAGTATTAATCATAAAGAAACTAATTTACAATCTACAAGCATTTTTTATTTCTTTCCTATGTTTCTTTTTTTCTGAAAGTACTTGTAAAATGTATTTACTGGGTTATAATTTTATGAGTTCATGAAACAGGTATTTCTATTATGTATAAGATGTCCCCATTTTGGAATATTTGAGATGAAAAAGCCCTCAAAAATGATCAAATCTGCGTAGATGGATTTTAAATTACTTTAAAAAAATATATCAAATAGGAGAAAGTTTCTTAAGAAAATAGAAAAACTCAAGGGAAAATGCACAGGTTTGAAGTTGAGGTAGGCTGATCTCCCTTCTCTTAATTTATAGCACTGTGAAAACCTGATGTACCGCAGAGCCACCATATTCATGAGAACAAGAGCACGGGGTGGCAGAAGGTATTTTTAACAAAGTCATCAAGGCACTCATGAGGATGGCACATTTTCCATGAACAAGCAGCATAACTGAGTGCCTTTCTCTAACACCACACGGCATAATGGAAATGGCACTTTCTGAATACTGATTCTCCCACAGGGAACTTGACAGTAAACTAGGAAAAAAGATCACAGGTTCTGACGGCTGATTGGTGAATTAATTAGGTCTTACACTTTTTTTTCATGCTATTGTAAATTACATGTAGAGCATGCACTCAGTCATAAAAAGATTCCAAGGATGCTAAATGTCACACAATAGTAGGGCAAAATGTAATGAGGATCCAAAGGGAGGCTCAGTGTAAACAGGTTTACTAGAGACTTGCTGAGATTAAGCTTATTTCTTCTTAGGGGGAAATTTAGATTTGGGTGACAAAATTATTTAGTCTCCAGGCAAAAGGAATTAATGTATTTTTTAAAAGTACTTTCTCTAAAGTTTTCTTCATGTAGACTTAACTTTTTATTGTAAACTTTTTCTTATCAATCTTTAAAGTCATTTGTCCTCATGTATCCTATCAAGTGATGGGAAAATTTGAGGAGAGACCACCAAGAGAACCATTTTTCATTCTGCAATGACTACATTATTATTACTGTGAACTATAATCTCTCAAGAAATAGTTTTTTGTTGTAGGCCTCTATTGATAAGTGCATCTTGTTAGGTAACATATTGTATTTTATTTATCAGCTGTGAGCTTGTGAGCAAGTTAATCTCTTGAGTCCTCAGTTTTTCCATCTGCAGAATGAGGCTAGTGATAATATTCTTTTCATAAGACTGTTATGGGGATTAATAAAGTAAACACAAAGTACTTAAAATAATGTCTGGCACAGTGTTATAGAAGCTGTTGCACAAATACTGATACAAGAATGATGTTCTCTTATTTCCACTGACATACATTTTCATTTAAACATTGGTTTACTCGGTGGACAACGATTTTGATTTCCAACATTCTGAATGAAAATGGATTTTTCCTCGGTAGAGAGTTTTCATGGAGTTGGGAGTATAAAAATACTAACAGAACTTCACATATTGAGGGTAAGTGTATAAGGGTTCCCAGGACACTTACTATTTTCACTGTTATCTTCTGTAGCTGGGAAGATAAGGAGATAAACATAGGGCAGACATGATATCTGTCAGTCAGAAAATACAAGTACTTAAATTCATTTCAAGCCTCTGTTCTGGTGTGGAGAAGGGAATGGCAACACATTCCAGTATTCTTGCATGGAGAATCCCTATGGACAGAGGAGCCTAGTGGGTTAGAGTCCGTGGGGTCGTAAAGAGTCGGACACTACTGAGTGACTAAGCATTTCAGCTGATAAACTGATGATGGTCTAAGTGTGCTGAGGTGCAGTTGTGCTTTGATTAGCTATTTGCCATGCCCTGTGGGAAAGGCATGCCGTACATGCAAAACTGATTCAATGCACCTCAACTCAGCAAAAGATTGGGAATGGCCGTGAAGAGAATGCAAATCAATTGCTGAAATAAGCTTCTTGCCTTCATATCTCCAACACAGCTATTATTATTGAGTTGGCCAAAAAGTCCATCCAGGTTTTTCTGTACAATGAAAAATCCACACGAACTTTTTGGCCAAACCCAATACTTTCACTTTTTTGCAATAAAACACTGATCATTGACAAAACATTGGTACAGAAAGAAAATGTAAAGTATTTAAAAGGTCATTCTTAAATTTAGTTCCTTTCTCTTCCCTTGTCTGCTGTTCACTGAAGGTAACTACTGAGTCATGAAGGAATCAACCATTGCACCCACAGGATGCCTGAAGACCAGTAAGGGGTTGAGATAAGTGCAAAAGTGAACCAGCATTCCTGAAAGAATCCATTTGAGATTATACCTGAACAGCTAAACATTAAAATATCTGAGGTATGGAAGCATCTTATTGAAATAAATGGGACCCTGATATTCATAAGAAGCAAAAAATGCTACCATAACTAGGTAATATGAAATATTTGGAAAACAGAAGTAAGAAATTAAATACTTACATTGAGAGAGTATGCTGCATTCTGCTTATTCCTAAGAGGATTTGAGATGGCGAACTAAGTTGTTTTGGGTGTAAGATAAAAATATCTTTTTTTAACATGGATGGATTCAATAATGTTAGGGATAAAGTTAGTTCCTGCTTGAAAACAACTAGCTAACATCTAGAGGAATCCAGGACTACTGGACTTCTTTCTCAGACCACAGGGCTACATTCTATGTCATTTCTAAAGGAACTGTCTACAAGGCATACTGGCAATTGGGCAAAGCTCCACTTTCTTATTACCAGTGTTTAGGACCTAAATGCTAAGATGGAGAACAGCGATAAGCTGTGTTGGAACCAGGATTTGGGTTAGAAGTCTGACAGATTTCTGCTACTCTACTTCAAATTCAAGACCAAATTGTGTAGTGGACACTGATCAGATCAGATGCCTTCAAGGAAAATACAGATCAGAGGGACCTGCCTAGGGATTATGTCCTTGGTCAGTTTACAATGTGGAGAGATAGATAGAAAGGAGAAGTGAAGTGAAAGTCGCTCACTTGTGTCTGACTCTTTGCCACCCCATGGACTGTAGCCTGTCAGCACCTCTGCCCATGGAATTATCAAGGCCAGAATACTGGAGTGGATAGCCATTCCCTTCCCCAGGAGATCTTCCCAACCCAGGGATTGAGCCCAGGTCTCCCACATTGCAGGTGGATTCTTTACCATCTGAGCCACGAGGGAGAACAGTGCCTTAATAAGATGACTGAGCTTCTCCATCTAGGAAGACCTCAGCCTTTAGAGTGAAATAAAGATAAGGCAGACTCATGCCTACACACCTACGTGTTCATCAGTGACTATTCCACAGTACCTTAGAATCTCAATTTAGATTACTGTCTCTTCTTCTTGGGACTTACTTACATCTTCCTTCTCCTTGAAAGCTCTTCCAACAGATACTGCATAGGTAATTCCTTTTCATTCAGTACCCAGCTTAAAATATCACCTCTACAATTAGGTCTTTTCTGACAACGCAATTCAAAGCAGCTCCTCAGGCTCTCAACCTGTTTTATTTCCAACTTAGCATGCATTATTACTGAATATTTTCTTTTGCCTATTTTTATTGTTAATGAACTCCACACCCTACAACACCCATTGAGAACATTAGCTCTGTGAGGACAAGTATTTTATCTATATTGCTTACTCACAGACATAGGAATTGTAAGTGAACATGATAGGCACTCAATAAATGTTAACTGAATGTATACATTCATGAATGTGTGTGTTTGTGTTGGTAAGCCAAGAAAGGTAGCAGAAAAAGAGCTGCTTCTTGGGAACTTCTTATATCAATATTAGCAGAGCTAACATTTACCAAGAATATGCATTAATATATTAAGCGATTATCTTGGTTAACATTCACACCACCACCATAATATAAACACTGAAAGAAGACAAGATGGCATCCTGACCAAACCTACCCTAGAACCAAATAAAACACATGGTATTCATGCTTAGACTGATCAAAGGCAGTTGTACTACATACCATATATGCCATTCAACCCTATTTACTCACTGACACATGAAACAGAATTAATTATAAGCTTCCTAGCATCCTACAAAGACCTTCAAATAAATCGATCACATGATCTACTGGAATGATAAGCTAAAAATAAACAAGTTACCAGGAGAAACCCTACTCCCAGTTTGGAGTGCTGAAACTGGAGGAAGTGTGTCACATTGCTCCTTATTTGAGACACTCTACACAGAATGAAGAAGAACCATACCATGAATAACATTACTACAATAAATGTAAGCATAGGTTTCTGACATCTATTAACACAATTCAGCATAAGTTGATTGTATTGATTCAATTTAGTGAACCTCTATAGAGTAAATACAAAGATTTTAACCATCTTATTTAATCCACTGATAAAATTAAAGCTATATTTACTAATGAAAAATATTCATATCATTCAGGCAATCCTCCCTCAATATTATTTCTTTCTACTACTTTGCTGATTAATACTGGCTGGGAAAAATTGTGGTGTATATATTGTATGATAAGTAACAGATTGTACTCACTTGGTGTTACTAATTAAAACATATCCTTAGGTTTTAAAACATGCATAATTTTGGCATCTTCTTAGATGCCTAAAGAAGAATACTTATGTGGACAGGCTACCATTGTACCTATGCAGAGAAGTACAAAATGGAATATTTGTAGCCAACATCTAGACTTTCCTCAGGAAAAACTCTGCTCTTACCCAATACATGAACTTTCTTATTGAAAGGTCAACACCTTATCCTAATCATAATCCTAAATTATTGAAAATAATAATAAACAAGGTACCCATAAAATATTCAACTTTAATCCATGCTGTAAAATGTACTCCTAGGTAACTAATTGTTGGGCTCTAACTCAAGAACAGTGAAATGGCAAAGCATATAGTTAGCAATGGTTGATGTTAAGTCATTCTTTTACCATCATTAATACATGAACCTCAATAACAATATCACACCATAAGCAGTAGTTTCATCATCTACTTTCATAGACTATTAAGGCCTCAGAAACCTCCCATAAATTTCCAAAGTGACAGATGCAGTAAGTGGAAACCAGGAATGCTGCACTGGGTTTGAGATTGCAACCTCTGGAATATTCTGCTTCACTATTGGAAACATGTCAGATAGGTGAAATTCATAGATTTGGGGAGCTAAAAAGAATCTTGAGGTTCACTTTCTTGGCCTTCTAATACAGATGAACTAAAACTGAGTAAACAGTTGACTTAAAGTTGATATCCTATTCTATTAAAATAGAATCATTCCAGGAAGATTAAACCTCAACATTCTCAGAAAGGAAATGAGGGCTTAAATATTTCAACCCACATACTCCTGAATTTCTCTCTCAACTTCAGCTCTGAAGACAGCCTACTTATTTCACTTTCTTCAAGGTAATAAAGCCAACACTTCCACCCTCTGCCTCATTGGAAAAATTCGTCATTAAAGGATTCCCAGATCAAGACTACATCCTCCAAGTTGCACTACTACCACTGGGAGACAAGCCTAAACCAAAAATCCCTGAAGAAATTCTACATTTTTTTCTAAACAAAATTTCTCTATAAAATCATCTTAAATTAAGACAACATTAGCAGACCTAATCCAGCAATACATAAAATGGATCATACAACATGATCAAGTTGGATTTATTCCAGGGTTACACGAAAGGCTCAACACAGAGACCTAGAGATTGTCATCCTGAGTGAAGTAAGTCAGACAGAGAAGGAGAGATACCATATGACATCCTCTATATGTGGAATATAAAAAGAGATCAGACAAATGAACTCAGTCACAAAACAGAAAGACACTCACAGACTTAGAGAACGAACTCACGGTTGTTGGAGGTGGATGGGAAAGGCGGACAGTTGGGGAGTCTGAAATGGACACATACATACTGCTATGTTTAAAATGGATAGCTGACAAGGACATACTGTATAACATATGAAACTCTGCTCAATGTTGCGTGGTGGCCTGGATGGGAGGGGGGCTTCGGGAGAATGGATTCATGTGTATGTATAGCTTCATGGCTCACCGGAAATTGTCACAACACTGTTAACTGGCTATATACCAATACAAAATAAAAAGTTAAAGAAAATCAATAAATGTGATACACAACATCAACAAAAGGAAAGATAAAAACCACATGATCATCTCAACAGATACAGAATAAACATTTGACAAATTCAACACTCATTCATGACAAAAAAACTCCCATCAAAGTGGCTGTAGAGGGAACATATCTCAACATAATAAAGACCCTTTATGACAAACCTATAGCCAACATAACACTCAATGGGGAAAAGTTGAAAGCTTCCCGATAAATTCAAAAACAAGACAAGGGTGCCTCTCTCTCTACCTCTCTTTTACATAGTATTGGAAGTCCTAGACACAGTAATCAGACAAGAAAAAGAAACAAAATGTATCCAAATTAGAAGGGAATAGGTAAAATTATTAATATTTGCAAATGATATGTAAGTCTCCACTCAAAAACTGGTAGAACTAATAAATAAAGCAAGGTTGCAGGACACAAGATTAATACACAGAAATCCGTTGTGTTCCTGTATACTAATAATGAAATATCAGAATGAGAAAGTAAAAAAAAAAAAAAAAATCCTGCTTAAAATCACATATCAAAAAAGATCCAGCATTAAAATTAATGAAGTAGGGCAAAGGCCTATATGCTGAAAATTATAAAACACTGATGAGGGAAACTGAAGATGATTCAAAAGAATGAAAAGATATACTATGTTCTTGTATTGTAATAATCAATATTTTTAATATAGCCATATTACTCAAAGAAATCTACAGATTTAATGCAATCCGTATCAAAATATTCAGGATATTTTAAAAGAAATAGAAAAAAAAGTCCAAAATTTATAAGAAACCACTAAAGATCAGAATTGAAAAGGAATCATGAGATAAAAGAAAAAAGCTGGAGGTATAACTCTCCAAGATGTCAGACAATACTGCAAAGCCATACTCAAAATAGTGTGGTATTGGGGGGTGGGGAATGGATATATATTAATAGATCAATGTAAGAGAATAGAGAGTCCAGAAATAAACCCACATACCTATGGTCAATTAATCTACGATGAGGAAGGCAAGAATAGGCAGTAAAGGAAAAACAGTCTCTTCAATAAGTGATAACTAGAAAGCTGGATAGTCACATGTAAAATAATGAAATTAGAACATTCCCTCAAATCATGTACAAAAATGTAATTGAAATGGTTTGAAGACTTAAATGTAAGAACAGTACCATAAAACTCCTAGAAGAGGACATAGGCAAAACCCTCCACTCTTTGACAGAAGTTGTAGCAATACTTTCTTGGATCAGTCTCTGGAACCTAATTAAAAGACTGGTACAACAAAGAAAAACTAATACGATGAAAACAAAAACAACAGCCTTTGAGAACTGGAGAATGTAAAGAGGATATGTGTATGCCGTTGCTTTTGCTGTTTAGTTACTAACTCATGTCTGACTCTGTGACCCCATGAACTGCTGAACTGCCAGGCTCCTGTGTCCTCGGGAATTTCCAGAAAGGAATACTAGTGTAGGTTGCCATTTCCTCCTGCAAAGGATCTTCATGACCCAGGGATCAAACCCGCGGCTTCTGTCGTGCCTCCCACACAGGCAGGCTGATTCTTCACCACTGAGCCACCCGGAAAGCCCAAATATATGTATGTACGTGTGTGTGCTAAGCCACTTCAGTTGTGTCCAACTCTGCGATTCTATGGACTGTAGCCCGCTAGGCTCCTCTGTCCCTGGAATTCTCCAGGCAAGAATACTGCAGTGGATTGCCATGCCCTCCTCCAGGCGATCTCTCCAACCCGCATATCTTAAGTCTCCTGCATTGGCAACCAGGTTCTTTATCACTAGCGCCACCTGGGAAGCCCCCAGATACATGTCTGTGTATAACTAATTCACTTTACTCTACACCTGAAACTAACACAGCATTGTAAATCAAACAATACTCCCATATCTTCTTTAAAAAAGGCATATATAATTATTTCAAATCTTCAGTTTCCCTCATTATCACATTTGCTCAGGGCAGTTATCTTTGAGTTTATCACTGTCCTTCTTTAACTTGTGTATTCAGTTCTCAGTTGGGAGTCTTCTGCTCCTATTCTGAGCTAACCTATTTTACAGACTCTGTTCAATGTACCTATTAATTTCATTCACATTCTAACTGCACGCTGGCTATCACACTGGATACATTTACTTTCTAAACTTGAATATATGCTTCTTTGTACAACATAAAATATCTCTGCTATAGTCATAATTTATCTCACTCTTAACCAATATTGATATACATACACATACATATTCTGATATTTAGAATGAGGAAAATAGTTTTTAAAAAATCACCTAAAAAGTTTTCAGGAAATAAACATCAGCAATAACAAATAGGTGAATAGTTCATTACCTGTGGGAGTGAGGGGGGCAAAGTTAAAACTTCCATCTGTCACTTTAGATGAAGATTGTGGACAAAGGAAAAGCAGTCAGTGTTTGGGAGTAAGAGGCTGAAACTGGAAGTGAAAGTGAGCTTATTTGTTAGAAGTTTCTAGAATATATGGGCTCTTTCATTTCTTTCTGCTTATGATACCTGGTTTAAACTTCTGTTAAAATGAAAGTTCTCAGTGCAAATTTCCATATGGTTTGGATATTTTTAAAAACCACACCAACATTAAATGAAATATTAATAACAAATGAATTGTATGTATTTCTCCTTCTTTTGCTGAAAAAATAAAACCACCTTCTATTTACTATCAAAGTATATCTGAAGACAGCCAGTGTTCTTTGGGTTCACAAGAAGGGATAGATGGTAGACTTTCACATAAATTCAACCAGAAAACAAGATATTAACTGACCAGGATTACTTGAACTTGCCAAAAGGAACTATGAAAGGCTATACTATAAAAATATTCAAAGAAGAAATCATATTTCACAGTGTCTCCAAATCATGTCAAATTTACCATATTATGAATGCCATTAAATGTTCTCTTTGATTGGAAGGGCCCTGTGAATGATGGACAGTTTTGTGCTGTTCAGATGAGCAATTTCCCCTAATTCTCTTCACATGACTGCTCATTCTTTGCCTCTTAGCTCTTCCAAGTTAACATAATGGAGCCCCTTGTAAAACATGAGCCACGTGCTTCAGCGTGCAGTTTATGATTTAAGTTTTATCAAGATGTCTTGATTTTTTAAATGTGAACAATTTAGTCTATTTTATGTATATTTAAGTTCCTTCCTGTATGCCTTGAAATGTATTTCTATTTCTCATTTAATGTCTATTTGAATGTATAGAAAATGCATTTCATTTAGAAACCAAAATACCATCCTAGACTTATGTGTTCATGTTTATGTCTGTTTTCACCATTTGTAGTTGGATAAACCATTTACGTACAAGTCATTCAGTCTTCACTATTATTGTTTGTCTGACAGACATGTGAAACAGTGCTAGAAGCAGGCAAATTCTTTATCTTAGAAACTCATTTTTCAGAAGAAAATGTTCTTTTCTTCATTTCTTGGTCTTCATGAGAACACAAGTGAATAGCCCCATATATTTCCCTTTAGTTGTATTAAATGAGGTTTTCTTAGTAGTTACTAGCCAAGCCTTGTCATCCTGGGCACCCGTGGAATTCTAATTCCTTTCTCTGTAATCTCAGGTGGGGAAAAGAAAGCAGTGATTGCAAATGTTTTAATTTACTGTCTTACAACTGAAAATAAAAATAAAACAAATAATAAAAATAAAATTCTTGTTGTGATGCTTGATGAAGGACCACTAGTAGAGAAAGACAAAGTAGAAAAACTAATAATATCTTTGAAGGAAAAGAAAGTAATCCACATTATAAATACTCAAACCACTGAAGTAGTTTCTACTTTTGTGGCTGTAATTTTGTAAACTATAGGATGAGCAAATGTGAATTTAGGTATACCCTCCAGAATTAATGAAAAAAATAAAAAAGCCCAGATGTAACTCAACTACCACTTTAAATTAATAATAATCTACCTCCAACACAACTACCTAAGTCATAAATACTAACAAAGAAAATATTTTTAGCCATTAAATTTTATGTATAACATGTGAACATGTTAACATAGTATTTAAAGAGACAAGATGACTTTACGCAAACAAAAACAGAGAACAGATTGTCTGAAACACGTAATACATATGATAGTTTTACAGAGGAAAATGCATAAGCCTAGAAGAGGTTGTCAATATGTCAGTAACTTTCCCAGTCACCTTAGAGCTAACAAGCCAGAGGAACTACTTAATTAAATGTGTGACCAAATAAAAGAAAATTTACTTTCTTCTTGGTATAAAGAAGATAAATCTTAATACAAAAAATAGTATTTCATTACATCCTGAAAATACAAATAAAATAAATCTGGCATTTACCTTATGTGATTAAATATCCAATGGACACTTTAGAAGCCCAAGTAGCTCATGATGCAGCTTCCCAGTGGCAGTCTTCAATTACTATAAATAAAAGGTGAAAGATAACGTTTAGAACAATATATATCTCTGTAGAGTGATACTGATTAGCTGTGAAATGTTTATTATCACTCTTCATCGCCATTTAAATACTAACTCCCTCTTTATGGCTGTTATCATAGATTTTACTAAATGCACAAAATAGAAATGCAAGTTATGCATTTCTGGGACTTCCAAGGCACCAAATAGGCTCCAGATTACAAAACTACAAAAAATAAAAAATATTCAATCCCATCTTATTTTACTGGGAGAGGCAGTTGAAGTATGCAAACTAAAGCATTTATAATGGAAATGTTTTCTTATTGTGTACACATTACCAATATAAATATTTTTCTAGTCATAACACTGAGTTATAAGTATTATGGGCTGTTGGCTCCTTGTCCCTTTTTACTATTGACTTCCTTGCAAGAGTTAAGCAAGTATTCTTTCTTTGTTTCATAATTTTCCTGGAGAAGATTCATAAAATGTGGAAAATAATAGTTATAAGTTTGATATGCTGATATATAATATGTAGGCAAGTAGGTGGCTTCTACTTCTAGACAATATATACTATCTCTCTCTCTCTTTAGTCGCTAAGTTGTGTCCGACTCTTGTGACCCCATGGACTGTAGCCTGCCAGGTTCCTCTGTCCATGGGATTCTCCAGGCAAGAATACTGGAGTGGGTTGCCATTTCCTTCTCCAGGGGATCTTCCTGATCCAGGAATTGAACCAGGGTGTCCTGTATTATAGGCAGATTCTTTACCAAATGAGCTATGAGGGAAGCTCTATACTATAGAGTTCAAAATTTAATAATACTATTTGTATAGAATGGGAATGTATTCCATCCCTCTCCTACATCTCCTTCAATCCAAACCTAATGCATAGACCTCAGGCACGGATCCAAGTCTCAGGCATGGACCTCAATAAAGCAGCATCATGGACATCTGTGTTCCATCTCCCACCCCTTTCTGAAACTCTAATCCATTAAGTGGTAAAGAAGATGACAGTAGGAACAGAGACAGTGGGGGAAATGGTGTTCCTAACTTGGAAGTATAACTTTGGCAAGGGATGTGTGGCACATTAGAACAGAAATAAATGAGCATCTTCTTATCCCATTGTAAGAGGGTCATATAAGTTCATGTTTTAAGGGCTGAATTCATATAAATTACATTACTAACTCAGTGTTTCTAAAAGCTGCTATCAGAAGCTGTGTGTGTGTGTCTATGTGTATTAGTCACTCAGTTTATCTATTTAGTATATATAGATGCTCAGGATCTATAGATACTCTTTGCAATCCTATGGACCGTATAGCCTGCCAGGCTCCTCCATTCATGGGATTCTCCAGGCAAGGATACTGGAGTGGGTCGTCATGCCCTCCTCCAAGGGATCTTCAAGACCCAGGGGTCAAACCCATGTCTCTTACATCTCCTGCATTGGCAAGAGGGTTCTTTTCTGCTAGCGCCACCTGGGAAGCCCCAATATAGATAGCAAATATCTATATATACTAAATACTTATATGTTTACACAAATATATAGGTACTTACATATAATATATAGCATATATATACATATACAATTTTCATTAGTTTCCTCAACTATGTGCTCTTTCATTTCTTTTGTTGGTTCTTGAGTATTAGAACTCACTTTGAAGAAAAATGCTTTCCAGACAAATAAATTCTGTATAGTGAATAACACATTGGGTTAGATTCCAGAAAGACATCAGAAGCTACCTTTACGTTAGAGAGAAACAAACTTTGAAAGAAAATGTTAAACACTTTTTGGCAAGAAAGGGAACACTCTAAACTTCATAATAATGGGACACTAGGCAAAAACTACTGAAATGCCAAGAATGACTGTACAGCATTTTATGTTTCTGGATGTACTGTAGAAGAATCCTGTTTTCCTAAAAATACATCAACTAGTCCACTGCCTCATCATATTCTAACTGTGTTAACAACTGATTGCCTTGATCTCATTTTGCTATTCATAATTCTAAACAATACTGAACTTTTATTGAATGGTCACTGTGACAAGTGCTGTAATAGGTATTTTCATATGGTGATCTCATTTAATCAATAAAGATATACACAGTGCCATACTTTGCAGACAGCCGCCACTGTCCTATATTATATGTCTCAGCATAAAATCCCTAAATTGGAATTTGCACGTTCCATAAAATAAAGTGCTACCTACAACTAATTATAAGTTTTGTTTTATATCATTAAGTCACTCAAAATATTTTTAATGTCTAAAGTGTTTATCGAATAATTACAAATATATATGGAATGTGAAAGCTATCAAATAAAATCTACTGTTTAGTTAATTGAAACATATTTTAATATTTCAGTGGAGTAGGGAGGTGATCCTGGAATATCACAAGTCATTTTCTTATGATCATATCTAAAGATATGACATTTTTAATGAAGTAAGAATGTGTATTATATCAGGATTTCCTAATGTTGCTTGGAGAAGACAATTTAATTAAGACCAAATACTGTTTAAGAAAGACATAAAATAAGTTCTAATGGCAAAGTAAATGGCATATATACAAAAGAAGTAGCCAGCTATAAAGAACGAAAGAGATTATTTTGTTAAATGAAAAAAAAAAGAAAGAAAGAAAACAGTGTTTGGGACAGATAAGATAGTGGATAAAGAAGGTGGGGGAAATGTGTTGACAAAATCCATAAAATTATGTGTATCTGTGTGTATTTCTTTTGGTGGGAGTTGAAGGAGTACGACTATCTAAAGAGAAATTCCTTCTGAGTTTTCTGGGTTATTCATGGAATACTGAAGAAAAAATAAAGCTATAATTCCTAAAAATGAAATCAATGGTTACAATAATGGGGTCAATAATTTGATCTTTGATACAGATCACCTTCTGGATAAAATGTAATGAATAAGGTAAGAAGTCAGGTCCAGATGCGGTCATAGATCATGTGACACATTTCTCTTAAATTGAGGCGATCCGTTTTTTTCTAGTAGTCATGTATGATTGTGAGAGTTGACTATAAAGAAAGTTGAGTGCTGAAGAATTGATGCTTTTGAACTGTGGTGTTGGAGAAGACTCTTGAGAGTCCCTTGGACGGCAAGGAGATCCAACCAGTCCATCCTAAAGGAAATCAGTCCTGAATATTCATTGGAAGGACTGATGCTGAAGCTGAAACTCCCAGTACTTTGACCACCTAATGCGAAGAACTGACTCATTGGAAAAGATCCTGATGCTGGGAAAGATTGAGGGCAGGAGGAGAAGAGGATGACAGAGGATGAGATGATTGGATGGCATCACAATGCGATGGACATGAGTTTGAGGAGGCTCCAGGAGTTGGTGATGGACAGGGAAGTCTGGCATGCTGCAGTCCATGGGGTCGCAAAGAGTTGGACACGACTGAGCAACTGAACTGAACTTTACAACAAAGGGATCTAGGAAAGTAGCAGGAAAATAGTAGTAACAGAGTGAATACTACTCACAGGAAGGAGAGGCAAAGAATGAAAAGTCAGTTTCATAAAAATTGATCAGTGTAGCTTGGCTGAGCTAGAATGGCTCAGAACAAAGAATCTGAGGAAATATACCCTCAACATTTTGAGTGAGGCACACAATTTAAGATAAGTGATAATGCCTAGCACACAAGAAATGGGGACTTGATGAATGCATACCTGTAAGTATTTAGTAAACATAAGGTAGGCCAAGCCAAGAAAAAAATAAAGAAGAATCTATTTACATGCTTAGATTGTTCAATAAAATCACACTTATAGCTGGCAATGTACCTAGTAGAATCCTGAGTACCAACTTGGAAAAGATACATAAAATGTACACATAATTTTTTACCATAGGTGTACAAAAATTATGTGTTTCTCCCCAAGAGGATATGAGTAGTTATGACATAAATATAAGGCAATATTTTAAGTCTTCTGGCTTCCAAGTCAGTTCCCTTTTCATTATGTGATATTGTTTGCCTTATTTACCATCTCCTATAATGAGATGTGTGCATGTTAAGTCACTTCAGTCCTGTCTGAGCCTTTGCGACCCTATGGACCATAGCCTGCCAGGCTCCTCTGTCCATGGGATTCTCCAGGCAAGAACACTGGAGTGGGTTGCCATTTCCTCCTCCAGGGGATCCTCCCAAGGACCAAACCCATGTCTCTTATGTCTCTTGCATTGCCAGGTGAGTTCTTTACCGCTAGCGCCACAAAGGAGTCTCTATTACAATTGAATCCCAAATGTGTATAATACTAAGTACATGAAGACTGTAAGTACAGCACTGGGTTGATGTGAGGATGAACATATAGTGAATTTACCACAGTACCCAGCACTTGGTGTGTGATTAAATGGTAGCTTTTATTATTATCTACAAAATGAGAGAAAATATTAATTAGAGGAGGATACAGTGGTAAAGAGAAAAAAAATATTAAAGGGATCAATGAGCATGCTATAACACCAATTTTAGGTGGATTAATATTTTTAAAATACAACCAGGGCTGACTTAACCCCTATTCAAACAAAAGTGACTTTAACTTCAAGGTTAGAGATGTATCAATGTAAATTATAAAAGAACCACTCTTGTATTTACTTCTTTAAACAAATATAATAATATTTTAAATTGATTCAAACAGAGGAAAGAATATACTTTAAATTTAAGGAGTATTTGAAAACAAGGGGAAAAAAACAGCCATCTTCCTGAACCTTCAATGCTATTTTAGAGGGAAAACATTCTTGCACAGTGAATATTTATATTTTTGTTAGGAATTTATATCTCTACCTTCACATGTATTTAAGAGGAAAAGTTAGAAAAATCTCTGCTTTAAATGAAAGGGTAGACAATTTTACCATTCTTCTCTCTTTTCCCACAACATTTTCTAGTGATTCTTATACTTTATTTCAAAGTGAGGGAAAAACAGAGATCTAACCCCCAAGAAAATATGTAGTATGTATACGGAATCTTCTCCTAAAAATAAAGTAATTCTCTCACAGAATTTTTTATCCACTATTATTACCACAGTATACAGTAGTCTGTGGGCTCTATGCAACCTAATTCTCAATTGATGTATTTGAGAACCTTCATGTAAACATATGGGGCTTCCCTGGTGGCTCAGAGAAAGACGCCTCATGCCAATGTAGCAGCCACAGGAGATTCAGGTTTGATCCCTGGGTCAGGAATATCCCCTGGAGAAGGAAATGCCAACTCACTCCAGTATTTTTGCCTGGGAAATTCCACACAGAGGAGCCTGGAAGGTTGCAGTCCATGGGACCTCAAAGAGTTGGACATGGCTGAGCAACTAAGGACAACAAACACAATATAGACTAGAAGGAAAGTGAAATAACATGCCTCGTATGTGCCTAGATATGGATGCTTTAAAGAGATTATTTAATCATCAAAATAAATCATGTGAGATAGACACTACTGTCTCTTTAAAAATGCATAACTGTGATGACTTAGAGGGATGGGATGGGAGGGGTGGGAGCGAGGTTTAAGAGGGAGGGGATATATGTAGACATATATATACACAAACATACATATAGGTGATTCACTGTTGTACACCAGAAACCAACACAACATCGTAAAGCAATTATCCTCCAATTAAAAAATACAGAACTGAGGCTTAGAAAGTGACACAATAATTTTTTTCAAGATCACAGACCTTTCCACTATGTAACACTCCCTTCAAAGCACTAGCTATGGATACCTTTGGTCATGGGACTGGTTAGAACAAATGTTAAACTGAATGTAATGGTGCTTAACAAAACTCGAAACCTGTAATGAGTGTAGAGACCAGAACTGGATGAGTTAAGTGTTTTATCATCAACATTTCAGGGTTGTTACGTAAAAGTGAAAGTCGGAATAAAAGCTTTTCCTTCTTTTGTGTATTTTTGGCCACTGTTTCAAAAGATGGTTATTAAAATGTAATAAATATGTTTTATAATTAATGTCAAATTGTGGACTTACTCAAAATTTTTATTAAGATTTATCAAAGTTCAATACCCAATACCTTAAAAAGGTGTTTTTGCATGAAAATAAAAACTAACTTGCTTAAGTAATAATATGATATTCTTAACAAATTAGATAATATAAATAACATTTCCTGGGAACACAAATTCATTCAACATTACTTTTCCATTAGAATTGAAAAAATATAATATACCATCCAGTTAATCTTAATTTGAATATAACAAAGTAGCTGTATAAGTCTTAATTTTAATATCACAAAATAGCTCTGCTAAAACTGAGTGAGGCTATATAATTCATAATTCTATAATAGAGTAAATAGGCTATACTATTTACTAGAGCACCAGAGGGTTTTAAGAAGGGAGAAGGAGAAATGCATTCACTAAGTAATTCATTCACTGAGTCTTGTATTCACTATAAATTTCTAATACTAAATTTAACATTATTTTTCAAGTTAAAAAAATATAATGACAGTATTACTTGATTGAATCACTCCACAGAGATTCCACTTATAACATGTTTCCCTAGAGCATGTCCAAAGAGAATTCTGCCCTTAGAGTACAGTAAATTTATCTGAGCATGAAATGCACATTGCCTGTTCTTCATATAGAAAAATAATAATAAAATAAGGAATTATGATTCTTTTTTAAGTTGACTCATTTACATCTGCTTTGTTTGGTGGCTCCCAGTAGAATGAGAAGGACTTCAATCTGGATTGCTTTGGTGGCTTATATTTCCTTTTATTCTTGACTTTCTTAGAGATGTACATGGCAGAGATACTGGCATTTTTATTTGCTTTAATCTTTCAAAACCCAAGAGTGAAAGAAATACGCTGTTATCTTTTTATTAGGTCAATCGAATCAAAAGTTTTCATTGTGCTTCAACTTTAAAAAGTTGAAATTCTACTGCACCTACAAATTTTGCAAGTGAATTATATATTTCATTGGCTATTAAAACATATTTGTTAAAAATCTATTTCTTTAAAATACACACACATACATATGACAATTTTGTGCTCTGTACACATTAATATAATAATTAATAATTGATATACACATAAAGCTTATCATATGTAAGGCACTAGGTACTTTACATCTATTTGCTCACTTAATTCTCACAAGAATAAAATAATACTATTTTTCTCAATTGAAAGATGGAAAATTGAAGCACTGAGAGATTAAGTAACCAAGTGACTACAGAACTGGAATTTAAACCAACTCAGAATGACCCCAGAGATGAGCTGTTAACAATAATATACCTCTGATTAGAAGATATTAGTAATGGCATTTTGATAACAGCATATACAAAAAAAGTCTTAACATCTGAATCCACACGTAATCATAAATATCAAACCCAGAAGTAAATATAAGGTGGCAGAAACAGTTCTGTGAAAAATAATAGAGCTAGGAATCACATTGAATCTGTAGATTGCATTTGGTAGTATAGTCATTTTCAAAATATTGATTCTTCCTACCCAGGAACATGGAATATCTCTTCATCTATTTATGCCGTCTTTGATTTCTTTCATCAGTGTCTTATAATTTTATGTGTATAGTTCTTTTGTCTCCTTAGGTAAGTTTATTTCTAGATGTGTAATTCTTTTTGTTACAATGGTGAAGGGGATTGATTCCTTAATTACTCTTGCTGATTTTTCATTGTTAGTATATACAAATGCAAGTGATTTCTGTGTATTGATTTTGTATTCTGCAACTTTGCTAAATTCACTGATTACCTCTAGTAATTTTCGGACACTACGGTTTTCAATGTACAGTATCATGTCATTTGCAAAGAGTGATAGCTTTACTTCTTTCTTGATCAGGATTCCTTTTATTTCTTTCTTTTTCTTCTCTGATTGCTGCAGCTAGGACTTCCAGAACTATGTTGAATAATAGTGGTGAAAGTAAACACCCTTGTCTTGTTCCTTATCTTAGCGGGAAGGCTTTCAGTTTTTCACCATTGAGAATAATGTTTGCTGTAGGCTTATCATATATGGCCTTTAATATTTGAGTTAGGTTCCTTCTATGCCCATTTTTTGAAGAGTTTTAATCATAAATAGGTGATGTTGTCAAAGGCTTTTTCTGCATCTATTGAGAATATCACAAGGTTTTTATCTTTCAATTTGTTAATATGGTGTATCACATTGATTGATTTGCATATATTGAAGAATACTTGCATCCCTGGTATAAACCCAACTTGATCATGGTATATGAGTGTCATGATATTTACTGAATTCTGTTTTCTAAAGTTTTATTGAAGATTTTTGCATTTATGTTCATCAGTGATATTGGCCTGTAGTTTTCTTTTTTTGTATCATCTTTGTCTGGTTTTGGTATCAGGGTGATGGTGGCCTCATAGAATGAGTTTGGAAGTGTTTCTTCCTCTGCAATTTTTTGAAAGAGCTTTAGAAGGATGGGCATTAGCTCTTCTCTAAATGTTTGATAAAATTCTCCTGTGAAGCCATCTGGTCCTGGGCTTCTGTTTTTGGGGATATTTTGGATCACAGCATCAATTTCAGTGCTTGTGATTGGGTAGTTCATAATTTCGATTTCTTCCTGGTTCAGTCTTAGAAGATTCAACTTTTCTAAGAATCTATCCACTTTTTCCAGGTTATCTCCTTTATTGCCATATAGTTGTTCATAATAGTCTCTTATAATCCTTTGCATTTCCATATTATCTGTTATAACCTCTCCTTTTCATTTCTAATTTTTCTGATTTGATTCTTCTCTCTCTTTTTTTTTTTTTTTTTTTTGATGAGTCTGGCTAAAGGCTTGTCAATTTTGTTTATCTTCTCAAAGAACCAGCTTTTAGTTTTCTTAATCTATACTACTGTTTCTTTCATTTCTTTTTCATTTATTTCTGCTTAGATCTTTATGATTTCTTTCCTTCTATTAATTTTTGTTGTTGTTGTTGTTCTTCTTCTTCTTCTTCCAGTTGTTGTAGGTGTAAAGTTAGGTTGTCTAGTCCATGTTTTTCTTGTTTCTTGAGGTAGGATTTTATTGCTATAAACTTCCCTCTTAGGACTGCTTTTGCTACACCCCATAAGTTTTGACTTGTCATGATCCCTATCAAATTACCAATGGCATTTTTCACAGAACTAAAACAAAAAGATTTCACAATTCATATGGAAACACAAAAGACCCCGAATAGCCAAAGCAGTCTTGAGAAAGAAGAATGGAGCTGGAGGAACCAACAGACTGACTTCAGGTTATACTACAAAGCTATCGTCATCAAGAAAGTATGGTACTGGCACAAAAACAGAAATATAGATCAATGAAACAAGATAGAAAGCCGAGAAATAAACCCATGCACCTATGGGTACCTTATTTTTGACAGAGGAGGCAAGAATATACAATGGGGCAAAGACAGCCTCTTCAATAAATGGTGCTGGGAAAACTGGACAGCTACATGTAAAAGAATGAAATTAGAACACTTCCTAACACCATACACAAAGATAAACTCAAATGGATTAAAGACCTACATGTGAGACACGAAACTATAAAATTCTTAGAGGAAAACATAGGCAGAACACCCGATGACATAAATCAAAGCAAGCTCCTCTATGACCCACCTCCTAGAGTAAAAGAAATAAAAATATAAGTAAACAAGTGGGACCTGATTAAACTTGAAAGCCTTTGCACAGCAAAGGAAACTATAAGTAGGGTGAAAAGACAACCCTCTGAATGGGAGAAAATAATAGTAAATGAAGCAACTGACAACGGATTAATTTCCACAATATACAAGCAGCTCATACAACTCAATGCCAGAAAAACAAACAACCCAATCAAAAAGTGGGAAAAGACCTAAACAGACATTTCTCCAAAGAAGACATAAGATGGCTAACAAACACATGAAAAGATGCTCAACATCACTCATTATTAGAGAAATGCAAATCAAAACTACAATGAGATATCACCTCACACCAGTCAGAATGGCCATCATTCTACAAAGTCTACAAACAATAAATGCTGGAGAGAGTGTGGAGAAAAGGGAACGCTCTTGCACTGTTCATGGGAATGTAAATTGATACAGCTACTATGGAAGATGGTATGGAGATTCCTTAAGAAACTAGGAATACAATCACCATATGACCCAGCAATCCCACTCCTAGGCATATACCCTGAGGAAACCAAACTTGAAAAAGACACATGTATCCATTGTTCACTGCAGCAGTATTTACAATAGCTAGAACATGGAAGCAACCTAGCTGTCCATCGACAGATGAATGGATAAAGAAGGTGTGGTACATATTCACAATGGAATATTATTCAGCCATAAAAAGGAACACATTTGAGTCAGTTCTGAGGAAGTGGATGAACCTAGAATCTATCATACAGAGTGAAGTAAGTCAGAAAGAGAAAGATAAATATCATATTCTAATGCATATATATGGAATCTAGAAAAATAGTACTGAGGAATTTATTTACAGGGCAACAGTGGAGAAACAGACATATAGAATAGACTTATGGACATGGGGAGAGGGGAGGAGAGGGTGAGATGGATGGAAAGAGTAACATGGAAACCTACATCACCATATGTAAAATAGATAGCCAACAGGAATTTGCTGTATGGCTTAGGAAACTCAAGCAGGCGCTCTGTATCAACCTAGAGGGATGGGATGGGGAGGGAGATGGGAGGGAGGTTCAAAAGGGAGGGGATATATGTATACCTGTGGCTGATTCATGTTGAAGTTTGACAGAGAACAACAAAATTCTGTAAAGCAATTATCCTTCAATAAAGAAATAAAATAATTAAAAAAATAATGACAGAGATAAATCTCTCTGAAAGGATGATTCATTCCTACTTAGTTCACCAGACACTCACATGGTAGATTATCAAATACATAGTAAACCAGTATCCAACAAATATTTGAGTGTATTAACAAGTAAATCAAGATGCTCATGTGAGCACTGGCATTTGTGCAATCCTGAAATAGAAGTGTCAGTTCCAAACGTAATAAATGTGTAGACTAGCCTGGATTCAGCACACATCTTCATTGGGTTCACAGTTCTCATTCCTCATCCTCAACTCCACCATGCAACACTTCCACGTCTTCTCTTGAGTCCTAGTCACTTATGTTCCAATTACAACTGCCTCAATTCCTATTTATTAAATTCTTGTTCTACGCTGCATTCATTTAACAAATGAATGAAAAAAATCCAGTGTGATTCCAGTTACTATTTGTACACTTTAACTGAGGCTATTGAAAGAAGATATCATAATTCAGGATAGTGTCCTAATGTTGAGAACATCAGGCAATAATACCACAGGTCAAAAATCCAAACCCAGAAAATTATATGCCATTGTTATGTTATATTGGGTTCTTCCTCTCTTGCCTGCTCAGGTGCATCCTAAATTCATTGACATGCTGTCACCTTTATTTCCTATCTCCTGGATTACTCTCATGGCTTCCTAATCAGTTTTCCTACTTATCCTCTTGCCCTCCCAATGTAATCTCTACATCACAACCAGAATTATACTGGATCACATCTCTCCATAAATGACTTCCCTTTGCACATTGGAGATTTTATATTTTTCGTTTTCTTCCAGTCTCTCTCTTTGCCTCCTGCCCTCTGTCTTTATCTTTCTAGCCACAGCTGAACTCTCCAGTCTAACCCCACCACTCACCAGGCTATATTTATACTGGAAGTTTGGCCCCTTGCAGTGGTAAAGTTGTACATGGCCTGTTCCTCTGTTAGAGCCATCCTCTCCCCACTCTATCTAGCCATTTGCTTTTTAGGTCAGCTTAAATGCCATTTCCAAATGTATGCCTTATGCTAAATGGGAAAACTTTCATACTCTATTATGGCTTCCTCAAGTCTTCTTCCCTGTCATTTCTCAGAATCAGTAGTGGGTTTGAGTACAAGCTTTATACCCAGACTCCTTGACTAGCAACTGAATGCATAGTTACTAGTCTGCATGACATTGGAGAAGCTGCTTATTTTTTCTATGCTCTACTTTCCTTATTTATAAAATGAGATACAATATTATCTACCTAAAGTGATAGTTGTGAGAACTAAGTTAATACATGCAAACACTCAGAATAGTGCCCAATAATTATTATAACATTGCCCACATTAAGTACCCAATGAATGTGAGCTATCATTGTTCAGTGAAATTGTAATTATCTGTATACTTATTTGATTATTTTCTCATAAATACAAAAACCCAAGGAAATCAGCAACCATGGTAATATTCTTACCACCATAAACTTGGTGCTTCTAACAGTGCTTAACTTAAAAAGAGCTCAATATAAATACATATCAAATGAATCAGTTGAATAAGCACATGAATCTATAAATGCATAAAAGAAATAATTTTTAAAAAGGAAAGAATATGGATCAAGCATCTTTGGACAGGTGGGACTTTGCTGTCCATGAAATTATACAATATAGACTTGGGGATAATATGTGACAATCAGTTTCACTTGTTTGGAAAGCTGACTGGATCTAAAGAAACCTTATTTATATCCATACAATTCTTTCACAATTCAAATGTATTGAAGAATGATTAAAACAACTAAAAAAAATGGGAGGTTGTTTCATCCCCTTTCATTTCTGTCATGATTGCTTTTTAGCAGATACAAGAAATTTGATGACTCTCAAGAATAAAGTTCTGATACAGTATTTCTGAGTTAAAAATGAACAAACAAACAAAAAAAACCACACCTCTACTATTGTCAAAGTTCCAATACAATTCTTTAGGACTAGAGTACATCAAAAAACCTTAAAGCCCACTTTCCCACATAATTCATCTTCTACATTTAGTTCTGATCTCCTTGAGTTGTTTTAAACCTGGCAATAATATAACCAACAAAGATGTAGATGCTTTTCAGAAAATTATTGCTACCCTCCTCCTCAGAAAAGAAAATATGACTAGATATCTTAAAAAAAAAAAAAAAAAGCCTAGTGCTTATAATCCTGGTAACCTCTATTTTGATATAGATTTGCAGATAAAAGTAAAAAGGAATGTATGCATGCCAAGTCCTGTTGATCTGCTTTTTTTTCCTTAGACACACTCATTTGGTCTGTTAATGTCTTAGAGTTATTGACTCATCTTGGCAAACACTCTGTTGACAATGTTTGTGTTGAACCTTCGGTTTCCCTCTCTAATACCAGAACTGAGGTATTATTGTGTGTAACTTAATAACTAAGCCCCTGAAGACAATGTGAATCATGGATCAATTCTAGCTTCTTCTGCAACAAATTTTGTTCCTTTTATAAGATATTGAAAAAATATTGAACAATGTTGTTCAACAATTCACTTATTGGCTCTACATTTATGAAACAAATGCCTTGGGAAGGGACTGAGACTGAAGGAAAAAAAATAGGGCAAGATGCTGCCCTGGAAAAATTCACAGATCACCAACTCTGCTGTTTCAGATGCATTAGAAAGTCTCCTTTATCATACTTAAGTTGCATGTAGGAGAATTTCAATCTTGTTCTAATGTGTAGCTGTGTACCGGATACTCTATACCTTGCCTATTAATGAACTTATTAAGTGGATATCATGATACTAAAAGTTACCAAAAAGGAGACACCTGGGCTCAGAATTCAAAGTAAACCTCCCTACATTATTTAGATAATAAGGAGCAAACCCAGGATTTGAACCTTGTGCTTTCTGTTCCAAATCTAGGCTTGCCAGACTCAGTCTCCCTTTCTCTGTAATCATTGCCTTTTCTAACAAAGAGGATGAGAAGCTGGTAACCATAGAGTTGTAAGGGACGGTTCATTTCAATGACTTCTTCTGCAAAAGGGGCAACACAGCAGAATTCAATCCCCGCCAGTGGTAACAGGCATTTCAGCTTGCTGGGCAAAGTCTCTGTATCTTATCACCACCACCTCAGTCCTTTTACAGGCATAGATGGAGAAGAGAGAAAAGTGGGAAATGGAGTGGAAAAATGGAAATCAGGAAGAAGAGAGGGATATGGGCATGGGTGGGATGTTTTTGCCTAGAGAAAGGCATGTCTAGGTGATGGAGCTGACCACCCACACCAAGAGGGTCCAACCTGCATTGGATGAATCAACTCCTAAGCCATAGTCATATGCTTGCTGAAGGACCGCATCATATCCAAATACCTTTACAAAATGAATTCCTTTAAATTATACTAGTTTAGCCTAAGCACCATCTGAAGAATTTTGAAAGAAAAATCTAGTAGAGATTAGGAAGTAGAGTGCAGACTAGACAGAATTAGGCTCTTCTCAGAGAACGTTTGTGATTTACTCACCCATAAAGTAATTTTTGGAGAAGGAAATGGCAACCCACTCCAGTGTTCTTGCCTGGAGAATTCCATGGATGGATCAGCCTGGTGGGCTACAGCCCACAGGGTCGCAAAGAGTCGGACACGACTGAGCGACTACACTTACACTTACTTACTTAAAGTAATTTTAGTCTAGAAGGACCCATAAAATAATCTAAATTCAAGTCATATCTGAACAAACCAGGAAGTAGAGATGAAGAGGGACTGACTGACTTGCAAGCAGAGCTGGGAGCAGATGGTAGGTACCCAGATCCTATAGTGTATGTTCTCTGACTTATTTCACTCTCTCAGGACACTGTTGCCAATGCTTGGGCATGGTGGCTCAGTTTTTCTGTCCTTTTCTAGAATGGCTGATCCCTGAACATACGTGCTGCTCAGGAAAGGAGCGGTGCAGTCCCTTATAAGGAACGAGCCGGGGACTCGTGACAGCCTCTCTCAGTGATGCTGCTCAGCTCCCAGAACACCGGGACATCACTATAGCCTTGGAAATGATGTAAGGGTAGGTGGAAAGGGACTCATGAAACCCAAGTACCCTGGCCTCTCCTGAACTTCTTCCACATTCCCTGGATTGTGTCTTCTTTGCACATCTGTGGTCCTGTCAAACTTTCCCTAAAAATTTCCACTTCTTAAAAGTAATCTATTAATGATATAGTCATAACCTAAGTCTAGAATTTTTATAGGTCATTCTTTAGGCTTTTTACATAGTTCTTATTAAAAGAGGATATTGCTTAGGGATCTTGAGGTTGTTTTAATTTATTTTCCTGAAACTTTTCTTTACATCATTATTCATTTTGCCAGATACCTTTATGAGACAATTTTACTGTTACTGACATAATTCTATAGTCATGAGTCTATATTCTGTGTTCTTAGCAATATGATTTGAAGTTAATAAAATTTTAATGATTTATGAAACTATTAATACATTAATTATAAATATCCATAAGTTTTTATAACTTGAATATATTTAATAATAGGAATCATAGAGTTAAATAATAGAAAGATGTTTATATCATAGAAAGCTGATTCTATTTATTCAGCAGATCAGTGTTTATTATTTTAAAAACACAGGAACTAAAAAAATACTTAAATTTTAATTAAAGCTGTTACAGTGAGATGTCTTTGAATTAAGGGTGGAAAAACACATATTCTCTGATGTAAAATATGCAGTTATATGGTCAAGTGATTAAAAACTGGAGAATAGCTAGAAAGAATGATTTTGAGTATCAAATGATTTTGAGTACCTCCCTCTGGCCTGAGATACTAACAGAAAGAATTTACGCCAATAGTTAAAAACACTATACTCTATTCCTGACATTTTTCTTTTGTAAACTATGATTACACTTTGTGTTTTTTAAATCATGAAATTGAAAATGACCTTAGTATAGTAGTTATTCAAATCAAAAGATATAGGGAGGATTGAATTCAAAGGTTCCAAATCTCTACTTTAGTTTTTAAACAGGTCTTCTGAAAAAATCCCTTCAGCTTGCCCCAGTATTTACAGTAATTACTTATATATTTCCTAGCATTCATCTATTTGCCCACAAAGGTCTGTATAGTCAAAGCTATGGTTTTTCCAGTAGCCATGTACGCATGTGAGAGTTGGGACATAAAGAAGGCTGAGTACCAAAGAACTGATGCTTTCGAATTGTGGGACTGGAGAAGACTCTTGTGAGTCCCTTGGATAGCAAGGAGATCAAACCAGTCAATCCTAAGGAAAATCAACCCTGAATATTCATTGAGTGGACAACTACTGAAGCTCCAATATTTTGGCTACCTGATATGAAGAGCCAACCCTGATGCTGGAAAGATTGAGGGCAGGAGGAGAAGCACGTGACAGAGGATGAGATGGTTGGATGGCATCACCAACTCAATAGACATGAGTTTGGGAGACAGTGAAGGATTGGAAAGCCTGGCGTGCCGCAGTCTATGGGGTTGCAAAGTATCAGACACGACTTAGCGAATGAACAACCATGTTATATCCAACACTTTGTTGTTATAGTCAACACTTTGCCCACTGTCTTATCAATACTTCATTTTAAACCAGTGCACTGGTACCTTGTCTTATTGAGATTAATTTAATCTCAGGACTGACTGAAAGGCATTTCTGGCCTTATAAGCCCTCTCCAGGTTCCAGGTAATCACTACTAGCAAGGCAAACGAGCCTCCTAAATTTTTAGTCAGGTTTTGTGGCCGTCATGTCCCTGTGAACTACATACCAAAAGCTACATCTGTCTGGTTTTTTACTATGCATCTTCCATGACCTTTTGCTCTTTCTTCATGGAAAGGTTGTTGTTGTTATTCAATCACTAAGTCGTGTCCAACTATTTGAGACCCCAAGAACTGTAGCCCACCAGGTTCCTCTGTGTATGAGATTTCCAGGCAAGAATACTGGAGTGGGTCACCTTTTCCTCCTCCAGGGAATATACCTGATCCAGAGATTGAACCTGCATCTCCTGCATTGGCAGGTGAATTCTTTACCACTGAGCAACCAGGGAAGCCCAAGCGTTCTTTTAAAACTGCCCTAAGTGTTAGACTGTGAAAAAAGCTGAGAGCCGAAAAATTGATGCTTTTGAACTATGGTGTTGGAGAAGACTCTTAAGAGTCCCTTGGGCTGCAAGGAGATCCAACCAGTCCATCCTAAAGGAGATCAGTCCTGGGTGTTCATGGGAAGGAATGATGTTGAAGCTGAAACTCCAATACTTTGGCCACCTCATGTGAAGAGTTGACTCCTTGGAAAAGACCCTGATGCTGGGAGGGATTGAGGGCAGGAGGAGAAGGGGACGACAGAGGATGAGATGGCTGGATGGCATCACCGACTTGATGGGCGAGTTGGTGATGGACAAGGAGGCCTGGCGTGCTGCGATTCATGGGGTCGCAAAGAGTCGGACATGACTGAGCAACTGAACTGAACTGAACTGACTGAAATATCATCCTTAAGTCAAACTCCTAAATCTCTTACCTCAAGCAATAAAAATATTGACCATTCCCTCCTCTATGCCTCAAGCAATTTGGTGCAAGCCTCTATTATTACACTCATCCCATCACATTGTAATTGTTTATATACTACTGAACTGTTGATCACAAGCTATAACTTACCATGCTCCTGTCCCAGGGCTTAGCATATAATCAGGACTCAACAGTTGTTTGTTAATGAAATAATCCTCTTTATAATACACTTATACAACCGTAAGGAAAAGTGTGAGGTAGGATGAAATTAAGCTTTATAAGGGAAGTTTTTTTTTTTTTTAATAAGGGAAGTTTTATTCATTCATTCAGCATCTGCTTTGTGGCAATCTTGTCTAACTCCTCTGTTTTCTGTAAAGACAGCCTGGGAGAATCAAGTGCTTAGAACATAGTAGATGCTCATTAAATATTAATGTATTTCCTTTTCCCTCTCTAAAGCCAATTCTCACATAAGGCTGAATAGCACATTTGTCATTATGTACTCCTACTCAACTTGTCCTCTTACTCACAAGGATTTATTAAATTTTTGCTTCTCCTCTTTTCATTTTTTGGCCATTACAATTTTAAACCAATTTTATACCTATTCCTTAAGTTACTGTATCCCTCTTTTATGTATAGAAGAAATTTTAAAATACCTAGTTTCAGGTTTCAATATTATACCAGGTTTTAAAGTTTATCATTTTCATTCTTTTTTTTTTTTCATTCTTGAATCATTATTTTTTAATCTGACTATTCTCTTCAAATATTATATTTCCCCCTCTGGGTCCTTCAAATCCTCTAATCTAGACAGGTAGCAGTTACTGTCAGAGTAGTGAGGAGAAGAACTGCTAGAGTCAGACTTCAATTGGAGTCTCTCCCACTTTCAGGCTGTGCAATTTTGGCAAGGTATTTAACCTCGGTGAGTCATGAAGTCTTCATCTTCAAGTGAGGAATTATGCTATAAAATAGGAGTTAATTTATGCAAAGTGAAAGCACTGTGGTTGGTAAATAGCAAGTGCTCAGTTGACAGCTTTATTTATTACTTACTATTACAATAACACAAAAAATGGAAGTCCTTCCCAGGAGAACCTTTAGTTGTCATTAAATAAATTTTCTGCTTTTATAAGAAATACACAGAAAGTTACTCAGGAGAAAAATCTGGGGTTTTTAACTTTCCATTTAAGGCTTTTATTTCAAATCTATTAGAGTTCTCTATTTTTTGGAATTGTATCATAACTCTCTCATAATTGATCTTTCATTATTTCTAAATTTAGTCATTTTGGAGAATGATGCTCTCGTCTTTGAGGTACTCCCTAGCACTCCTTAAAGTGAATTTTGTGTTTTTAAACTTTCCTTATATTCTTTTTCTTTTAATTGGGGTATAGTTGCTTTACACTATTTTCTGCTGTACCGCGAAGGGAATCAGCTACATGTATACATACATCCCTTCCCCCGGGACCTCCCTCCAACCTTTCCTCCTCAATGCCACCCTCTAGGTCATCACAGGGCATTGAGCTGAGCTCCCTGTGCTTCCCACTAGCTATCTATTCAGGTTCCAAAGATGCCTTACAGATTTGGTGGCGAGTAATTTGCTATTTATTTTTATGTTACGACAGAAAGTGTGTGTGTCTGTGTATGTCTATGCATACTGATTTCCTTTTCATTTCTCATATTTTATTATGACCATTCACTTGCACCATTACCTGTAGAGTCGTTCCTAAAAGTCATGCCTGCATTCTAGAATACATCAACCCAGGTGTTGTGTGGCTGCGTAATGTTTTGTCTGCATATGCATGTTTGTGATGTATCTATGGGGAAGGGCATTGTGGAAAGAGAATCAATAATCATAAGTTCTAACAGTGTAAGTTGGACAGTTTGATAGCAGCTTACTTTTTTTTCTTTCTGCTATTTTTTTCTTACTGTATAGAAAAGAAATTGGGAAAATTAATTAGGCCTTAAGATCTGGTAACTGGATATCACACATAAAGATCCCCAAGCCTTACATCGTCTTGCTATAACTGATGAAGACATTCTAAGCACAACGTAAGTCTCTGTGCTAAGCATAATATAATGCAAATGCTTGATGAGATGATTTTGTAAGGCTAGCATCCATTTTTCAAAATTAAACAACTGACATTTTAAATGCCCTAAGGCTCTGCTACTGTACATATTATTGATTAAACCACCATTTTAAAATTACCACAGTGCAAAAGAGCTCATTAAAATGGAAAACTGAATTTTTTGGGGCTTTTAATAGCTCAAAATGGCCTGTACACCGATAGCACAAATGTTTGGTTAAAGTACCAGGCAGAAAATTTGTATTGATATTCAAAGATCTCAGGTAAGGTTTCATTTGATAGAGCACAATCTTGGGACTGTTTTCAAACTATATGGATGTATAAACAGCAAGCAAAACACCTATCCTTTGACCTTGGACTATGTTTCTATCTATTATAAATAGCCAACCTCTAGACCTAATCCTATCCTTCACTAGTTTCTAGAGACAGGATCAAACCACCAATTTCGGTTCCATACCCACTGAACATTTTTGTCTGATAAATTAATCTTTCTGGAATATTCATTTCAGCTCAGATTATACCAGAACAGATTTTAATAATCATCTCCACTGATGCGAGTGCCTAGACACTCATAGTCCTTTGAGGATACAATCTAAAAACAGTGGAATTCATGTTGAATTCAATACTATCTCTAAAAGATCTCTCTTTTCAAATTTTTTTGCAACACCTGTAATAAACACTCAATGTAACAGAGGTAAACAATGACACTTCTTTTCAAGGTATTCATGTGCATGCATGTGTACAAAGTTGCTTCAGTTGTGTCCTACTTGTTGCGACCCTAGGGACTGTAGCCTGCCAGGCTCCTCTATCCTTGGGATTCTCCAGGCAAGAATACTGGAGTGGGCTGCCATCCCCTTCCATAGTGGATCTTTCCAACTCAGAGATGGAACCGATGCGCGGCTCCTGCATTGGCAGGCAGGTTCTTTAGCACTGGTACCACCTGGGAAGGCCAAGGTATTTATATTACTGACCACATGCAGGAAAGGAAAAGTAAGGGAGATGACAAAAATACAAACCTGGGCCATGATGGAGAAAAAATTTGATTAAAAGGAAATATCATAACCCACAGACTGTGGAAAGTAGGTAAATATATAGGTGAGGAAACACTGATTTATTCATACCCTAGACAATTTGTCAACTCATATTTGAGGCTAAGCACAGCCTTTACACAGGGAAGAAATACGAATGATGGTGTATTAGAGAGGGAGGCATTTTTTATATTCCTGAATATGCTGTCTCCTTTTATAAGAACAGAGTTTCATTTTCATGATAACTAAGGTTGACCTCAAGTTAATTTTCAGTGTTATGTTTTGAATTTTCAAATAATATATTTAAATAGCCATGCTAAGTGAAATCCTTTAGTCATTTATAAAATGCCAAGGGTAGAAATTATAAGAAACAGAGGCTATAATGAAGATTATGCCAGAGGCTCTTCTATAGTATGTCTTCTGAAATAGAAAGAGAGAGGGTGGGGAGGTAAGGAGGGGGAGAATTGTTTATTAGACTCAGCCCTCCTCATTACTCATTTGAGTGAACATATACAGGTCATTCATCCTCTCTCTTCATTTCTCTCTCTCTCTTTCTCCATCTTAGACCTGTCTTATTTCACAATGTGTTTGCTGCTCACTCTATCACATTTATCTCTACGTGCTCTTTGCACATGCGTGTGTGTGTGCTAAGTCGTTTCAGTCGTGTCCGACTCTTTACACATGGGTACTCAATAAATCAATGCAGGCTCCAACTAAACTACTATGTATGCAAATGAACTAATAATTATATTTGTTTGCTTTGGTTTGCTTGTTTTAGTGGAAATGTACAAGGTCTGACTATGATTCAATATTCTGAAGCCAACTTTATTTTTTTATTCCCTGAAAACAGGCTTATACAATAACATATTTTTATTGTAATACGATATAACGATGCTGCCAAAAATCCACAAATTGAAAAGCTGCCAACTTACAGTTATCAGGACGGACTTGGTGAACAGAAAAAAGGAGAAAGAAGTGTCAGCTGCATGAAGTGTCAGCTGCATATAGCGTGGAAAAAAAGTAAATGGTTTGAAACCTTGCAAAAAATTCAGTTATCTTTGAACACACTCCTGAAGTAAGTTCTGAACTAAACCCTTATCTCTTAAAACAGTTGAATGCTCATTCCCACAATTACACATATGGTAAAACCAGAACCTTCACATCCACAGCTGCTGCAGGCGACGGTGAACACCGTGAGGCAGAAACGCATTACCACTGGAAGCGTGTGTCACAATGACCCTATTAGACTGCCTTAAGAATTCACTTTATGATCTCAGCTCCTTGGTCCCCTAAATAGCATTTGTCGTGACAAAAAGGAGCACTTAGAAGCAAAGACATCTCAGACAAACATGCACTGAGCCAAGAACAAGCCCAGAAGTTATCAAAACAAAGCTTCACAAGTTCGGCATACATTAGTTTGCTTGGGCACAAGCTGAATAATGTGCCTGTGGTTTTTTTGTTTTTTTTTTCAATGCCTAAACATAATCTATTCGCCTCAGGCTTTTCTAGACCTAAAATCTCCTGCTGTCAACATTATCTGTAACCACACTGCTTTAAATGGAGAAGCATCACTGCTTCAGGTGACATGGTTTCACTAAGGGAAATTGCCCGAGGAAGGATGCAGGTGTATTTGCCATTCAAAAGCCCACAAGGTATGTTCCTCATTTAAAAATAAAGTCATTTAAACAATGAGAACTAATTACCACATTAATTTATTGTCAACACAGCTAAGTACAGGCAGGCATATATAATCACGTGTAAACTTCCAAGTGAGCAGAATAAAAGGGAAATGGTACTGTGATTCACCTCCATGACATTGTGCAGGTAACTCACTAAAGCTGTATTTTAGGTTCTGTTTTGTAGCTTAATTAATATCATTATACAAAAATAGGTGCCCATACATTTCCTCTAATACTTTATCTGCGTCTCTTTATCCTATTAGTTGATGTTGATTTCTCCATGTGTATAAGGGACCAACTCCAGGGTGTCCACCCATGATATTCATTAGCTAGTGTTTATGTCCTTGCAAACTCCCCTTGTGTTGATTGTGAATAAGACTTGTGATTTGAGTTAAATTGACAGAATATATCATGTCTCTTCCACAATTATATAAGACTGGAACTTGTAGCAGACTGCCTCTAATCTGTACTAGTCCTTGCTGCTTGACAAGTAAGCAGTTTTACTAGGGAAGCCCACATAAGAAACTGTGGAGAGTGTTTAGGAAATAAGGAACAGACTTCAGGAGCTGCAGGCAGTTGACAAAGGCTTAGGATGGTCTCCAGTTACAGCCAGCAAAAAGCCAGGGCCCTCAGTCCAACTACAAGAAGATGACTCTCTCAGCCAACTGAGTGAGCGTGGACATAAATCTACCCCAACTGAGCCTCCAGATTAAGAACTCGGGCCAGTCAACACTTCTGTTGCAGTCTTTGGGGCTTCCCAGGTGGCACAGTGGTGAAAATATTCTCCTGCCAATGCAGAAGACTCAGGGAACAAGGGTTTGACCTCTGGGTCAGGAAGATCCCCTGGAGGAAGAAATGGCAACCCGCTCCAGTATTCTTGCCTGGAAAATCCCATGGACAGAAGAGCCTGGCGGCCTACAGTCAATGGGATCACAAAGAGTTGGACATGACTGAGCGTACACACACACACACATGCACGCACGCACACACAGGTGACCCTGAGAAGACCCATCTAAATTGAACTGAGATTTCCTGATTCACGGAAACTGTGAGATTAAAAATGTGTTGTATTGCTTAAAACTGCTAAATTTACTTTCCTGTGTAGCAACAGAAAACTAATACAACATGTATCAAGATAAGATAGGATCATTCATGGCTAGTGCCATCCACTCACTGTTCAAGACAGACTTTTTTCCCAGCCCTCCCCCTTCAGTCAACTAGTCATCAAACCCAACTCTCTGATGACATTTGTTTATTTTTATCCTTCCACCTCTACCTGCTGCCATTGTCATAGCCCCGGTACAGGTCTTCATCATTTCACACCAGGAAAAATTGTTCAAGTCTATATCTACAGCATTTTATTTTCTCTTCATGAAGAGTTTTGCAAATATTTTTCAAAGTTGCTTTTATGGGAGATTTTATCAAAACTATAAAAAAGGAAGACAGATATGTTTTGTCTTTTGGAATTTCCATCCCCATTCCATCCAATTCGGTTGCCACTTGCCCTGGCAAATTCCTTAGTCTTCTGATCTAGCTTTCCTTCTTTGCTCCTTCTGACAATCAACTTTTAGATATCTCACAACCCTTTGCATGGGGTAAACAAAAGTATACCTGGAATGCAGGTTTTTTCATTCTTTCCCACATCACAGGAAATTCACTTGAGGCCACCATTGACCTTTACTGCATGAGATTAAAAATTGACTTTTTTTCCTTCCTATAACTTCTTTCCTACGTGTGCAAGCAAAACCTTATGTCTTAATCACTGATGGAATGTACTGCTTAACTTCTTTACTATACCCTTAAGGAAATGAAGGAAAAAATGTTGATTAAAATGAAGCAGTACCACTATATAATAAAAAATTTAAAAGACTATCTATCTTTAATCTTAGTAATCTTGGGAATCTTGGCTAAATTGTATCTGACACTTATATAATGAATGTGCAAATTATTTCATGAAAGTGATTCACATCACCAGCTGGAGATTTAGCCAGAAGAATTTAAAAGCTTGCATAACAATATGGATGTATCAGATTTCCACTACCTCTAATAGATTATTGTTAAATAATGACACTAGTAGCAACAACAGCTAAAATTTGTGAAATTCTTACTATATACCAGAGAATAGCTAAAGATTATAGATAATGCAATTTATCAAGAAAATATACAAGTAATTTGTTGTCAATCTGTCTAAAAATTTAGGAAACTGAGTCTAAAATGGGTGAGGAAACTTCAAAACAGAAGCATCTAATAAGTCCTAGAGATGAAGTCTGATCTCAGCTCTCCTTATCTTCAAAGCCTGTCTTCTGTCACTGCCTTAATTCCAGGATGAAATGGAATAAAGTGTTAAAATTGCTAAATGAATGATGATTATAATAACTGATATTTGCAATATGATATTCTCAGATAAATTCCTAGGTAAAAGCATCTATATTCTTAATAACACTATTAATGTTAACAGGAAAACATTTCTAAATTATTATATAGCTCTCTCTTGTAGCTAAGATCATCCCAAACTTAACTATATCTGAAGGACATAAAATGTTTAAAGCCAATATGTTTGGACATCCAAAATTTGGGACCATTTCTCACTTTTATCTGTATAACTGAAAGTTCCTTCATTTAATAATTTATTCATTAAATATTTACTGCATTCCTATCATTGATCAAGCACTTTACTATGTACTTGAGATAGAAGGATTTTAAAAGAACATTTATAGTAGTGACCCAGATTTAGCAATAAGTGAGTGAAGTAAAGTGGCTCATTCATGTCTGATTCTGTGACCCCATGGACTGTAGCCTACCAGGCTCCTCTGTCCATGGGATTTTCCAGGCAAGAGTACTGGAGTGGGTTGCTATTTCCTTCTCCGGGGAATCTTCCTGACCCAGGGATCGAACCCGGGTCTCCCTCAATGTAGGCAGATGCTTTACCATCTGAGCCACCAGGGAAGTCACCATAGGCTGTGAAAATATAATAATTATTCTACCAGAGACATTTAAAGCCTAAGTGGAAGCACAAAGGGAAAGCATCCTTAAGTCTGCTTGGTAAGATCTATTCTCATTCCAGGGTTAACCTCAGAAAAAAAGCTGAGATGTTTCTCATCAAGCTTACTATGAATTCCATCTTGGAGTTAAGTAATATATTTTTTAAAACATGTCAGGCCAGTCTATAAGAATACCCTTTTGAGAACTTGGGAAAATAAATACTATGGCTTAAAAAGGCTGGTGGGATTATGGGTAGAAGGTATTTAAATACGTCTTTACACATTGATTTCTTAAACATACGTTTTGGTTTGTTTGTTTCTCTGGATCAATGTTTTGATAAGCCTCTTTCTCATTATATTAGTGATAGCACTTCTATCTGGAAAAATATAATATTAGAAGATACTTACCCAGTTTCGTTTTACCAAAAGTATTATATAGTAACCACATAACTATATCCATGTGTCTATAAATATTTTAAGTATAAGATGGTAATTAGTAAAAATATTAGAATATTAGGATTTCCAGCTCTAACTTCTGTGGCCTAGGTAAAAACTCTTCAGTTCAGCTCAGTTCAGTCGCTCAGTCGTGTCCGACTCTTTGCAACCCTATGAATCGCAGCACACCAGGCCTCTGTGTCCATCACAAACTCCCGGAGTTTACTCAAACTCATGCCCATCGAGTCAGTGATGCCATCCAGCCATCTCATCCTCTGTCGTCCCCTTCTCCTGCCCCCAATCCCTCCCAGCATCAAGGTCTTTTCCAATGAGTCAGCTCTTCGCATCAGGTGGCCAAAGTATTGGAGTTTCAGCTTCAGCATCAGTCCTTCCAATGAACACACGGGACTTATCTCCTTCAGGATGGACTGGTTGGATCTCCTTACAGTCCAAGGGACTCTCAAGAGTCTTCTCCAAAACCACAGTTCAAAACCATCAATTCTTTGACACTCAGCTTTCTTCACAGGCCAACTCTCACATCCATACATGACCACTGGAAAAACCATAGCCTTGACCAGATGGACCTTTGTTGGCACAGTAATGTCTCTGCTTTTTAATATGCTATCTAGGTTGGTCATAACTTTCCTTCCAAGGAGTAAGCGTCTTTTAACTTCATGGCTGCAGTCACCATCTGCAGTGATTTTGGAGCCCAAAAGTGATTTTTAATTGAACATGTGGTTTTCCAAAAGACCTTTGCAAATCAGTTGTTTGGATATGGAACACATTTATTTTTTTCATTGAAGACTGCAAACAAGAATTATAACCCCAGGCCAGCCTTCTCATCTATTAACCCTAATACAGTAGGTGAGTATTAACAATGTAAGTCTGCATTCTGTTTCCTACATCCTATAGGATTCAGGAGGAGGAAGGTAGGGAAGAATATCCTTTTAAATTCTGTGTACATAGTTTTATAGTAAGTTTTTAAATATGATATATTCTTTTATCATCTCATATTTCATTTGTTTCTATATATTTTCAGTAAATAAGTTAATTGCTGTAACCGAAGTGGCCTTTCCTCTCTTCCAAATGACTGATTGATTAAAATAATGCCTATAACAACCACAGGAGGCTTATTTACACTACCACCACAACTCTTTACACAAGCACTAACTCTGGTAGTCCTCACAGCAACCCTACCAGGTGGATACTATTTTCCCATTTTTGCTTTTCTTCAAATTAGGAATCCAAAGCACAAGAAGTGAAATAATTTGCCCATAATGACAAAGCAGATGAGGGAAAACACAACTAGAATTCAGACCTAGGCAGTTCCACTCTAGAGATCATCTTCTTGACCATCTTTTCCTTACAAAGATGGATTTGGTGACTCCAGAGATGAGAGACAGAGGAAAGGTAAGTAGCCAAAGCCTCACATGAGTCTTATATGAGTTGGATCCTCATCTGCACAGACTAAGTAAATGAGTCACTTTTGTAGACACTTTGAAAACTACAATTTCCTATTAAATGAGAGAACACTGTCTCCTTTAAATGTGTTTTCATAATTTTATCCTGCCTCTTCTTTATGAAGCTTATTAAATTTACTCTATGTGAACTGTACCCATCGAACTGTCAGTACCCTTTATACGCTCCAAATCCTGATGCCAAAAATCAAGCATTCATAAAAAGGATAGAACAAAAAGATATTTCATAGTCATCATAAAAGCACTGATAGTAGACAGACAGAGCTATTTATAATTGGCAGCTTAACTTAGGACAAATCCTATCGAAAGAGATGGCCCTCAGTCCTCAAAAATAATTATTACATTCATTCCAATGTTGCTTCATTAAGTTATACATACATGAAAAAATGTTCAACTTTATGAAATATCAAATAAATAGAACTTTTAATTGATGTACATCATATGGGCATAATGCTTTTGGTTTTGTTTTGATGTTTTATTATTGTGGTACAGGTCACATAATATAAAATATACCATTTTAACCATATTACGTGCAGTTCAGTGGAACTAAGTACATTCACATTGCTGTGCAACTCTGCCATCATCAATCTCCTGAGATTTTCAACTTCCTAAGCTGAAACTCTGTCCCCAGTAAACACTAAAGTCCCCATCCCCGCTTCCTACCCCACCCCACCCTCAGGTCACTGGCATCTAGCAATGTAATTTCTGACTATGAATTTGACTATTCTAGGAACCTCACGTACGTGGAAACAAACAGTATTCTAGGAACCTCACGTACGTGGAAACAAACAGTATTTGCCAGCACTTAATGTTTAATGGAGAGCCTCCCCGATGGCTTAGCAAGTAAGAAATCCTCCTGCACTGCAGGAGAGGCAGGAAATGTGGGTTCAATCCCTGGATCGGGAAGATCTGCCAGAGGAGGAAATGGCAACCCACTCCAGTATTCTTGCCCAAAATATCCCATAGACAGAGGAACCTTGTGGGCTACAGTCCATGTGGTCACAAAGAGTAGGACAGAACTGAATGATTGACTACAATGTATACTGGAATGCATTTTTAAGGTTAACTTAGGTACTATAAACTTAGGTACTATAAACTATACGTTCTTCCACCCCAGGCCCATGCTACAGATTACATTTTCATTTTTTATCTTCTTTATATATTGTAGTGTATATATCAGAGAAGGCAATGGCACCCCACTCCAGTACTCTTGACTGGAAAATCCCATGGATGGAGGAGCCTGGTGGGCTGCAGTCCATGGGGTCGGTAAGAGTTGGACACAACTGAGTGACTTCCCTTTCACTTTTCACTTTCATGCATTGGAGAAGGACATGGCAACCCACTCCAGTGTTCTTGCCTGGAGAATCCCAGGGACGGGGGAGCCTGGTGGGTCGCCGTCTATGGGGTCGCACAGAGTTGGACACGACTGAAGTGTCAGCAGCAGCAGCAGCAGTGTATATATAGATGTCAATTTCAACCTCCCAATTTATCCTACCCCCTCTTCCCCACTTGGCGTCCATACATTTGTTCTCTAGGTCTGGTCTGTCTCTGTTTCTTCTTTGTAAATAAGTTCATCTGTAACATTTTTTCAAAGTTTCACATATATATGTTAACATATGATATTTGTTTTTCTCTTTATGATTTACTTCACTCTGTATGAGTCTCAAATCAGTTAAATTAGAAATGAAAAATGAGAAATTACAACTAACATCACAGAAATATAAAGGATCATAGCAGACTACCACAAGCAAATTTATGGCAATGAAATGGATGACCTATAATAAATGGGTATAATGATAATATATAGTTTTTGCAAAGACTTGGGAAAAATAGGTAGTCACATATACTCTTGATAAACTGTCACATACACTCTTGATCTATATATCCCTATATAGAGCCACACAGCAGTTTTATAAAAATCTATATTCATAAACAAATCCATATAGATAAAAATCTATATCTTTATTACAGGATACTTTGTCAATATCTATTAACTTTTTTTATTTCCTTTTTATTAGTTGGAGGCTAATTACTTTACAATATTGTAGTGGTTTTTGTCATACATTGACATGAATCAGCCATGGATTTACACATATTCCCCATCCCGATCCCCCCTCCCACCTTCCTCTCCACCCCATCCCTCTGGGTCTTCCCAGTGCACCAGGCCCAAGCACTTGTCTCATGCATCCAGCCTGGGCTGGTGATCTGTTTCACCCTAGATAATATACATGTTTTGATGCTGTTCTCTCGAAACATCCCACCCTCAATATCTATTAACTTTTTTAAATGTTATACCAAGTCATTCCACTTCAGGGAAAACATGAACATAAATGCATCAACAAATAGCTAGATGGACAGATAGCAGGCAAACAATCAAATGATAGACATATTTTTTCAATGGTTTATAATAGTGATTTTGGGGAAATAGCTTACGTGTCTGTCAATAAACAGGCAGTTGAATATACTGTAATACTACCATAAAATAAACGATTATAAAGTATTCAATAATGCTGAACAAACACAGCAAATTGCAGAATAATATGTACAGCATTAAAAATAAAGTCTATTAAAAAGAGTATTATTGAAGCAATTCTAGGATCTATTTTCTTTCCACTATTTTTTTCCTTATGCTATACATGTTGTGATTTCCTAAAAACTACTTGATAAAAAACATAATAGAGAGAAACTTTTTCTTATTTTTCTTCCTTAATTGTAAACCTATCAATCTTATTTCTTCGCATAACAGAAATCATCCATTTCCTTCAGATGCCAGCTTCTTTATTTTTTAGTTCTTTTCAAAGCTATTCTAAGCTACTAAAACCTTTATCTATTGTGCTCTCAATTAGCTATTATTAAAACAGTACTTAGCCACCAAATCCTTTTTAACAAACACATAAAACAAGATTCTCCACTACTCATTCGCCAGGTTTGAGTTCACAGTTTATAGAAAGCTTTCTTTACATAGTTTGCAGGAAATGGAAGCATGGGAACAACAGGTAATTGAGCTGTAATTTCCATCATGCCGAAACAGACTTATTAAAAGCAAAAAGAAAATAAATCAAATTAATAAAGACTTATAATACTAGGATAGGAGGAGTAAGAGTTCATTTATGGGCAGAGATGAGGTATTACTGGAAATTCAGACTAGAGAATGATTATTGCATGCAAGTGGGATTCAAATATGCTAGATAGGTAGCAGGAAGCTAGACATCATCAATGCTAAACCAAAAACCTTTTAATTAATTAAATGTCTAGCTTCATTGAAAAGAAACTGAGATGAGCTAAGGAGGTTGGATTTCATCCTGTCAGAAACAATATAAACTTTGCATTATAAAAGTGTCATTATCTAAAATGCATCCCTTGTCATGGTGAGTTTAATTCTATTACTCTCAGCTGGAGTATCCCTGAGTTTATTATTATTATTTCTACTTTATTCTCATGGAAATATAAAAAATGATTCACATAATTTCATCTTCTGGGAATCAGAAGTCGGGTGTCACATTCTTTCAAAATTTTATAAATACATATGTGTGTGTGTGTGTGTGTGTATATATATATTTTTTTCATCTATTCAAGTCACTTTTTATTCCTGGACTGATTAGAACTCCACATGAACTTACAAGGCAAGTAGAGTGGAAATTCAATTTAAAACCAGAGACATTGATATAAGATAATGATGCCCAGTTCTCCCCTCATTTCTTCTTCCTGGTGTTCTATTTAGACCTGCCTTCTCTGTACTCACTTGTCACAGTACCCAAGCATTTCTGGTCAGTCTATCTTCTTGGAATAGGTTAGGTATTTTTCACAATCAGGGCACTGAGTACAACTTCTGAAAATGGGATTTTACTTCACACAATAAGATCTATTTTGAAAAAAGATCATTTAACCTACTGCATAGATCTTTTTATCCAAAATGTGTTATGAAGAATTCTAGATTTTAAGTTATTAAAATTTGAATACCTGTTTCCAAATCATAGTCCATTTTTGGTTATATTCTTTAAAAATGTATTTATTTTTAATTGGAGGATAATTGCTTTACAATATTGTGTTGGCTTCTGCCATACATCAAAATGAATCGGCCATAGGTATACGTATATCACCTTCTTCCTAAACCTCCTCCCCACTCCATCCCACCCCTCTACATTTTATTGCCAAAAGTAACAGGTCTTGTTTACAGAAGAAAAAAAATCAAAGTTTCTATCTTGGAAAAAGTGCCAACCCTGGCTAAGGAACATAGTTCCAAAGTAATAGAAAGTAAATTGGTGAGAAAAAAAAAAAAAGTGCCATGAAACACATTTGTCCATATTTAACTGAAGTAGAAAGGCCATCAAGGAAAATCAAGGTAGCACATCTAATACATGAGTCACATTTCATCCTCATTGTAACTCTCATGATATGTTTCGTGCTAAGTGGAATCTACATCATCAAGTGAACCATAAAACCTAATCATTTCAAAAAAACCAGGGTACTCCTTACTGCTTTAATACTTTGTAAGATTTCCCTGCCTTCAGAAAAAATACAGTATTATTTCTCACAAAGAAGCATAAAACTTTTTCTCTAGACCATTTCATAGCTTGGCTTTAGCAGTTTATGCATAAATAACACACATGAAGCTTGAATGAAAAATTCTATCAAATCAGTTTTTATTAATTGAATCACTACTGAAAATTATATAAGAAAGTGACCCTATTTACAGATAACTCTGACTCAGAAAGGCACCTCATAACTAATGGACCTGTACTGCTGAAAATATAATATACACATGACCAACGTATACACACTTGTGACAGTTCAACTTTATGGAAATCTAATATGTTGATGACATGAGTTCTGGCTTTCCATGTTTTCCCCTACATGGATTAAAATTTGTCCAATGATATCTGCATTTTGGCTATTTTATTTCATTATAAAATACATTTACAGTGAGCCACATGTATAATAACAAGCCACTAACACATCTGTACATCTCTTAATTAGGACTCTATTATTCAAAAAATGATCATACCTTTTGTTTGGAACTGGAGATCCCAAATACTATGTAGTATTCAGTGTTCAGTGTTATCCAGTCTATTCTTAATTAACATCTTCTACAAACCTCTGTGATTTCAAGTCCTTTGAAGTTGTGTTTTTTTGTTTTAGGTCTGAGTGCTTAGTAAAATATTGAGATCCTCTAGATCAAGTTCTTTGGCCACCTCCACGAGGCAAAATAGCTTTTCTTTGAAAAGACTTAATGTTTTAGAGAAAATTTAGGTCCACAAAAAATTGAGCAGAAAATACAGTTCCCATAAAATTCTTGCCCCATGCCACACACATTCTCCCTCATCATCAAGGTACTGCAACAGCATGGGACAATCATTACAATCAATGGACCTACGTACATACACCATGCTCACCTACATTCCAAAATTCACATTGAGCTTTTTCTTGATGTTTTCACAAATGTATAGTGATACAGATTTACCATTCTGGTATTGTACAGTTTAGTTTCACAGCCCTAAAAATATTCTGTACTCTACCTATTCATCCCTCTTCCTCTTCAACACTGACAACCACTGATCTTTTTATCATCTCCATAGCTTTGTCCTTTCCAGAATGTCATATATTATTAATAATATAGTATTTTTTCAGATTAGTTTATTTTACTTATTAAAATGTATTAAAGTTTCCTCCATGTCTCTTTGTGGCTTGGTACCACATTTATTTTTAACGCCAAATAATATTCCACTGTCTTAATGTACCACAGTTTGTTTATCCGTTCGACATCTTGGTTGCTTCCAAGTTTTGGTAATTATGAATAAAGCTGCTGTAAACATCTCTGTGCAGGTTTCTATGGACATATGTTTTCAATTCAAATAAGTAAATACCAAGGAACACAACTGCTGGATTGAATGGTAAGAGTATGCTTTTGTTTTTAAGAAGCTAAATGGTCTTTCAAGGTCTTCTCCTTCTCTTGATAGTATTTTTACAGAGCAGAAGTTTTTAAGTCTAATGAAGTTTACCTTATCATATCTTTTTTTTCACAGCTCATACCTTTGATGTGTATCTAACAAAAATCATCACCATATCTAGGGCATCTAGATTTTATATGTTTTCTTCCAAGAGTTTTATAGTTTAAAAGACTTTTTTACATTTAAATCTTTGATCCATTTTGAGATCATCTTTGTGAAAAATATAAAATCTATCTTGATTCTTTTTTTCTTTTTTTGGCATTTGGATGTACAGTCACTCTGGCACCATGTATTAAAGTGAAACAAGGAAGTCACTCAGTTGTGTCCGACTCTTTGCGAACCCGTGGACTGTAGCCTGCCAGGCTCTTCTGTCCATGGAGTTCTCCAGGCCAGAATACTGGAGTGGGTAGCTGTTTCCTTCTCCAGGGGAACTTCCCAATCCAGGGATTGAACCCAGGTACAAGCTATCTTTTTTCCACAGCATGTCTTTGCACCTTCATCAAAGATAAGTTGGCTATGTTTATATGGGTCTCTTTCTAGGTTCTCTATTCTGTTCCTTTGATCTATTTGCATATTCTTTCACCAGTATCACCCTGACTTAATTATTGTAGTTCAATGGTAATTCTTGAAATAAGTTAGTGTCAGTCCTCCAACTTTGTTCTCTTTCAATATTATCTTTGGTTATTCTGAATTTTTTACCTTTGCATATAAACTTTAGAATCAGCTTGTCAATATGCACAAAAATAGCTTGTTGGTATTTTGATTGGGATTGTATTGAGTCTATAGATAAAGTGGGAAAGAATTGACAATACTGAGCCTTCCTGCTCATAAGCATGGAACACCTGTCCTTTTATTTAGTGATTTTATTTCATTCAACAATTTTGTAGCTTTTCCTCATGTAGATCCTGTACATATTTTGTTAAATATATACCTAAGTGCTTCCCTTGTGGCTCAGCTGGTAAAGAATCCGCCTGAAATGTGGGAGACCTGAGTTTGATCCCTGGGTTGGAAAGATCCCCTGGAGAAGGGAAACGCTACCCACTCCAGTATCCTGGCCTAGAGAATTCCATGGACTGTATAGTCCATGGGGTCATAAAGAGTCGGACATGACTGAGCGACTTCCACTTTCACACCTAAGTACTTGTTTGTTTGGTTTTTTTTGCTAGTGTAAATGGCAGTAAGTATTTAATTTCAAATTCTACTTACTCTTTGCTGTATATAGGAAAGTAATTTATTTTTGTAGAATATCAACTGTAAACAAAGACAGTCTTATTTTTTCATTTCATTTTTTTCCTTCCTAGCGTATTTACCTTTTATTTTCTTTTCATATATTGTTGCATTAACTAGCACTTCAGTATGATGTTGAAAGGAGTGATAGGATTGTTTTGGCTATTCAGAGTCTTCTATGTTTCCATACAAACTTTTAAAATTTGTTTTCTCATTCTGTGAAAAATGCCATTGGCATTTGGATATGCATTGAAATTGTAGATTGCCTTGGGTAGTACATTTTGGTAATATTGATTCTTCCAACACAAGAGCACACTATATCTTTCTGTCTGTTTGTGTCATCTTCCATTATTTTATTAGATCTTACAGTTTTCAGTACAGGTGTTTTGTTTTTTTCCCTCATTAGGTACAATTCTTTTCATGCATTGTATTCAATTTACTGTGATTTTGTTAAGCATTTTGTATCTATGCTCATGAGAGATATTGCTCTATAATTTTCTTTCCTAATAAACCTTTAAACAAGTTTTGGTATTAGGGTAATGCTGAAATCACAGAAAGAGTTGGTTAGTATTCCTTCTGCTTCTATCTTCTTGATAAGATTATAGAAAATTGGTATAATTCCTTCCTTTAATGTTTAGTAGAACTTATCAAATTTACCAACTCATTTAGGACTTTCCGTTTCTTTTGGAAGGTTATTAACTATCGACTTAATTTCTTTAATAAATACAAGCTTATACAGATTGCTTATTTATTCTTTTATGACTTTTGGTAGATTGAGCCTTCTAAATAATAGGTCCATTTCATCTAGATTATCAAATCCATGGGCACAGGGTTGTTTGAAATATTCCTTTATTAGCCTTTAAACATCCATAGGATCTATAATGATGCCCTTACTTTCATTTCTAATATTAGTAATTTCTATCCTCTCTGTCTTTTTGTTGTTGTTTTTGTTGTTTTTGTTTTGTATTGTTAAATTTTGTCTTTGTAAACGTGGTTAAAAGCCTATCAATTTTATCGATCTTTTCATGGAAAGAGCTTTTGGTTTTGTTCATTGTCTCTGTAGATTTCCAGTTTTTAATGTCACTGATTTATGCTCTAATTTTTATTATTTATTTTTGTCTGCTTACTTTAGATTTAATTTGTTTTTTTTTTTATTTCCAGTTTTCTAAAGTGGTAGCTTAGATCATTGATTTTAAATCTTTCTTCTTTTGTAACATATGCATTCAATGCTATAAATATACCTAAATGCACTGTTTCTGCTGCATTTTGTAATTTTTATAAGTTCTATTATCATTTAGTTCTTGAGATTTCTTTTTGATCCATATAATATCTAGATTTATACTGTCTATGTTCAATGAATATTGAGATTTCCCAGGTGTCTTCTGTTATTTATTTCTAGTTTAATTCCACTGTGGTCTGAGAAGATACATTGTATGATTCCTATTTTTTTTAATATGTTAAGTTATGTTTTATGATCCAGACTGTGACATCCCTTGGTGATGTTCTACATGAGCTTGAGAAAAATGTTTATTCTACTGTTGCTAAATGAAGCAGCCTATAAATGTCAATTATCTCCAGTTGAATGATGATGCTTTTGAGTTCAACTATGTCCTTGCTATTTTCTGCCTGATGGATCTATCCATTTCTGATTGAAGTGTAATGACCATTTTATATGATTTGATTTTCTTTCCTTTCTTAGTACATCAATTTATACTTTTTTTTTAAAAATCCCCAGTGGTTGTTCTAGAATTTAAAATATGCATTTACAAATAACTTACGTCTACTTTCAAGTAAAAAAATATGATACTTCACAGGTAGTATAAGTACCTAATAATAATAAAAAATATATATTCCTAATGCTTCCTTTGTATGATTTCTTTCATTCACTTCACTTATATACAAACTATAGTCATAAAATACAATTTATTACATTTGTTTTGAATAAACTTTGTCACCTGTTAGGTCAATTAAGAAGAAAAAAAATTGTTATTTTATCTTCACTTTTTCTCTCTTTGTTTATTTTACCATCTACTCCTCTATGTTATCTATGTTGTCCATTAAATCCCTTAGCATATTAATCATAGATTTTTTAAAAAATTCACAATTTGATAATTCCAACATTCTTGCCATATCTGATTCTGGTTCTGATGCTTTCTAAGTTTCTTCAAACTGTGTATTTTGCTTTTCAGTATGACTTGTAGATGTTTTTTTTCTTTTTTTCCTTTGATAGATATGATGTGCATAGTAAAAAAGAACTGCAATAAATAGACCTAATATAACGTGGTTGGCAAGGTGTAGAGGAAAGGGAAGCATTTTATAGTACCTTAGTTCCGGTGTTTCAGTGAACTTGTGTCCTTGGGCAAACAACTTCACTGTGCTTTTCAGCCCCACCCACTCTCTTTTAGATGGGACAGAATAGCTGGAGTGGGATGGAGTTGATTATTTCCTTCCCCTGGGTCAGCTGGGTCCTAATAAAACCCCAACAGATTAGGCTCTGGTGAAACAGTTTCTCTTGAGGGCAGGTCTATTTCAAAATGACTACTTTTCCCTTCTTCCTGTCTGAAGAAGCACAAAAGGATTTTTCTCCAGTCTTTCCTGTGAGAATCTGGTAGAGCCCCTAGAAGTAATGCATAAAAGTTTGGGGTCTCATCTCTGATTGGGTCCTCCTACATTTTTTAACTCTCACACTTTTCCCCACTGAGACTCCAGCAATTCGTTGATTATAGTTCCTGGGGTTTTTCTATCCTAATATTGGTCCCCACAGAGTTTACTTCTCATGGGCCTTTGCTTTAGTAGGTTGTGAGTCTCTGTATCCAGCTGTCCATCTCTCCAGTTTCAGAGGCAGTGATTTGTCTTGTGATCTTACTTTTCTGCCATATCTAAGCAGACTTGTTGATTTTTCAGTTTTCTCAGGTTTTTACCTGTTGTTAGGACAGAACTGAAACTAGTAAACTTATATGCCGCACTAGAAATCCAAATTCTACTTTTTTCAATAAATAAAGCTCATTTACAAGCTGAGGGCATAAATACTCCCTAGATAAGTAATGTTTGTATTTATAACCCTGTATTAGGAAGCTTTCACATATTTTTAACTTTGAAGATATAATTATTCTTTCTTCATTGTCTCAGTGTCATCTATTGCTTTTTTTTTTTCCGATTATCTTATCTGCCTTTCTCAAGGTTGGTTTCAAACAGTGCTTCTGAAAATATTAAATGGTTTATGAGTTGAAAAACAGAGGGGATTTAGGAATTCTGTAAGCAACAAAGACATTGAAATGATAATTCAAAAAAGACAGGTACCCAGGGACATTATCAAGCTCTTTAGTTTTAAAGGCAGCTTATTCTGATGGTAATAGTTTTCATACTCAGGACTAAAGGCATGGAAAACAACAAACAAAAGTAATTAATGGTACTAAAAATTAACCTTTAAAAGATTATCTTCTTAAAGAACCTATAACCAGCCTGGAACACTAGAGGATTTATTTTAAAATTTTGAGCTCATTTTCATTAGGTAAAAGTTTAAGTAAAAGCTAAGTAAAAGTCAGACTTTTGGACCTTTAAATGGGGATAACTCTTGTCTTCATGATATACACATTATTCCATGGTTTCCCCCGGGTAGACCAATTTCTTTCACACTGAAAACAGATGAAGTGGGCAACCCCCTTCCTTGATGTTCCACAATGTAATTTAGGAGACACTTAGCTACTAAGTTTGCCCCCTGGAAGCCCTGTACTTCTATATCTCACATGTATCATATTTTGACTTGGACCAACAATACACATAAACAGTACTTTCACCTTGCTTAATCTTCAGGCTGTCAAACTATCAGCCCTGACCCTGGGCCAGCCATCGTGTGCTATCTACCTCTCACATGAGTCTTTGTCTCTAAAGATTCTTCTGTCTAAAATGCTTTCCCAGTCCCCCACCTTCAAACACACCCACCTATGTTGTTCCACTCATCCTCGATTTTGGGAAAGAAAGCCTTGTTATCACCCCTTCCCACTCAAGGCTAGAGTACTCAATCACATGTTCTCATAGAAACACGGCCCCTTTTCTCATACTACTTATCTTGATTCGCAATTATGAATTCATACAGTGTGGTGAACTGCTATGAAAATTCACAAGTATGGTGACTGCTTTTGCCCACTTTGTGTTCCTATATCCTCAGCGCTTGGCAAACTATGAGCGATAAATCAGTATTTGTTGAATGAACAAAATAAACATTGGTATGTCTCATACCAATGTAACCAATCATTACACCTGCCAAGCCAATTAATCTAGTAGGGCCACAATGAAATGGTACATATTGATGGGAATAGAGACAGGCAGAGCAGGAGTATGAAAAGCACCTAAAGCCAGGCATCGCAATTTTTCCAAGGTTAGTGTTTCCCCATATCCATTAGGTAAGTGCACAGATTCCCATAACAGTCCACAGTTTGTTCCATATTCTCCACCAAACCTGAAATGCACATATTCTTGAGATTCTTTCAAACTGATTTACATATTCTATTTCCATTTCACTTTTTCCTTTGGAAAATTAAAAAAAAAAAAAAACTGAAATAAACCATAAGGAGCACTAAACTAGAAATCTGACTGGTCCATTTTTGTCTTGCATTGTCTGTTTCAAATTCCCAAGGGTGGTGACTCGGTCTGCTCCGGTGTCTTGGAACAATCCTATCCCCCCACTGTCACTCTTCCCAGTCATGAGATGCTGCCCAGTCTGTTTGGAGGCCTGAGAGATGAATGAATACCTCAGGGAACGATAGCAGTATTTATTGTCAGAATGGTGGCAAAGGGTGGGAGGAAGAAGTAGTTTAGTAAAAACCATCTGTGCTGAGAATTATAGCTAGAAAGGGACTAGCAGGGAGTCCTACTTCTGTCACCACATGGAAGCCCAATTAAAACACATGCATTCAGAAAACTGGGATTTTGGGCAGAATGTGCCTCAATAGGAAAATGCTGCAACTGAAAACATACTGAACTTATTCACTATTAAGTAGAATAGAATAAATGGAAATAAGAAGGCAGAAATAAAGACCTAAAGAAATGTTCTCAATGTATTTTTTAACTTCCTCTTTTGCAAGAAAACAAAATCCACATTTCCGAGTCAACTAAAGGGAACCTCGAGTGAAACAAAGATTGGCAGAAGTTATGACATATGACTTTAAGAATAGCTACTCTCCTTAATAAGTATGAAAGGGAGCATATCATTTGAAGGCTAATGACACAGGCATAAATATCTAGAAATACAAAAATGTATATTTTAATACATCAAATAGCCCAGGAAGTAGTTAAAATATAAATATTTAGAAAATAAAAATTAGCATTCCTGTTAGATATGCATCATGAATAGTTGAGGGAGTAAGGAAAGCTCCTTTATCCATCATCTGATGAACTTTGTATCGTGGGGTTGACCCTTGCAGATGCCTCATCACTGTAACCATTTTTACCTGTCTGCTTTAGTGCTTCTCTTTCTCTGTATACCTGGATGGAGCTTTGAGACAGATAAGGAATTAACTTCCTTGATGTCAAATTCAGAATGCTAGTTTATCTATGATTGTATCTCAGTGTTAAATACACAGCTTCCTCAGTTATCTATATGCAAGGTTTGCTGACTTTTGAACTTTACAAAGATGAATATTCTTCTGTATGTTTAGTTCCTATGTATTGGAGGAAAAAGTATAATATCTAAGGTCATGTGCCTAGGTTTCCTTACCTAAGTTTTCAGAATTTTACTCCAAATCAAATGCAATACCACACTGATTGAATATTAGTCATATGTAAAGTATTTTTCATATCAGGAAATATTAAAAATATAAACAGAAGTACTCTTACCTCAAATAAAACTACAAACCAATTCTGCACATAACAAACCTTTAAAGTACTAATTAATAAACAGTATTGATACATGTATAATATGTATAACATAATTTATCTAGCTCCTCATACAGATACACTTAAATAGTCAGTGGTTCAGGACTACTAAGTAAATGTCAATTATTCTACTAGAAATCAACATGCTAATGTCTCTTAAAATATAGAAGGCTATATATCCCTAAGTATTTAATGATTAATATATGGATGTACTTTTAAGTTCCAGAAACTATATTTGATATTTTGATTCTTGTTGACCTCTTTATGGATGATATAAATTCTACTGATTTTTTTCTAACTGGAAAGTATATTCCAGATAATTGATGCCATTGGATACACAGATTCTGGATAAGAAATATCATGCATCTATTAGATGCTTATATAGTCTTCGATATTCATGTAATTAAGCCAGGATATTTTTTCAAGAAACCTTATTTAAAAATAGAGCTTCATCAGACACTGGAAAAAAAATTGTTCAGGAGCTGATAGAAAAATGTTCTCTGGAATACTTGGCACAGTCTTTTTTCACCTTCTAATGGTCATTTATAGTAAACTTCTATTCACCTTTCACATCCCAGTTAAAATGATGTTCCCTGAGATATAGATTCCATGAACATCTCTACTTAATTTTTTTAAACTTATTTTATGTATTTATATTTTTGGCTGCATTAGGTCTTCGGTGCTTTGTATGGGGTTCTCTAGTTGCGGGGAGTGGGCACTGCTCTTCACTGGGATGTGCAGGTTTCTCATCGTGGTGATTTCTCTTGTGGAGCACAGACTCTAGGGCACAGGCTTAGTGGTTCTGTTGCATGGGCTTAGTTACCCTGAGGCATGTGGAGTCCTCCCGGACCAGCAGTCAAACCTGTGTCCGCTGCAATGGCAGGCATGAATCCCTATTTTAAACAAGATTAATCCTTTATTACAATTTCCAATATATATTTGTATGAGTTGGTTAATATCTGTCTCCTTCATTAGACCAAAAGCTCCAGGTACAGGAAATGCTTTACTCATTACTGTGTATAGCATGCAGGGCAGGCAGTGTCTAGAAAAGATGGATACACAATGGACATTCCTTGAACAAATGATGAATGAATGAATGAATATGGTAATGGTGGCTCTGGGAGAGGGCCTGGAGGAAACATGGTAGGGATAAAATTGAGATCTGTAAACAAAAAGATCTGGGTTTTGATACCGGCCCCAGCATTTATCTGTTGTTGTTCAGTCGCTAAGTTGTGTCCAACTCTTTGGGACCCCATGAACTACAGCACGCCAGGCTTCCCTGTCCTTCACTATCTCCTGGAATTAGCTCAGATTCATGTCCATTGAGCCAGTGATGCTATCTAACCATTGTATACTCTGTTGCCCCCTTCTCCTTTTTCCTTCAGTCCTTCATCAGGGTCTTTTCCATTGAGTTGACTCTTCACATCAGGTGGCCAAAGTATTGGAGCTTCAGCGTTAGACCTTCCAATGAATATTCAGGGATTAATTTCCTTTAGAATTGACTGGTTTGATCTGCTTGCTGTCCAAGGGACTCTCAAGAGTCGTCTCCAACACCACAATTCAAAAACATCAATTCTTCATTGCTCAGCCTTCTTAATGGTTTAGCTATCACATCCATACATGACTACTGGGAAAACCATAGCTTCGACTATATAAATCTTTGTTGGCAAAGTGATGTCTATTTATTACTAGTATGTTTATTTAAATTCCCCTTATCTTTGTCCTAATATAGCCTACTACCTTGAGCATCAGTGATAATATAGTTAAATAATTTTTGTAAAAGAATCCAGTATTTAGTAAGTACTGAGGGAAGATTCTTAGTTTAATGTCTAAAAAATCTCTGCTTTAGGGTCAAACCTGAGTTTGAATCATAGCTCTGCACTTAAGAGATGAGTGAGCTAGGAGAAATTATTAATTATCCTTGATATTCAGTTTCTGCATCTGTAAAGTGATGATAATACTATCAACTCAATAATTTGGAGGATTTGGGTACTATATTTTAAATAAAGTGCTTAGTCCAGAGCTTGGCACATGATAAATTCCAGTACTTCCTCTCACGAGCCACATCATTATTCTCTTAACCACCTAAACCCTAACACATTCACTGGACAGTAAAGAGAGCAATGGTTTTAAAGAGTCTGCCTGCCTGCTCAGTTGCTCAGTCATGTCCAACTCTGAGACTCTATGGACTGTGGCCTGTCAGGCCTCTCTGTTCATGAGATTTTTTGGGCAAGAATACTGGAGTGGGTTGCCATTTCCTCCTCCAGGGGATCTTCCTGACCCAGGGATCAAACCTGCATTTCCTGAGCTCCCCACATTGCGGGCAGATTCTTTATTGCTGAGCCACTGGGGAAGACTTTCAAAGAGTACTATTATGCATTAAAATATACATCCGAGAGGAATTAATATAAAAAAGTGAAATGACCGGGTGACAGCACATGATTTAAGTGTGCAGTAACAGGTGGGAGTTACAGAACAGTTAAGGATTGTTTTTGGAATCAAAATTTCTAGGTTCAAACCCAAGCTCTTTCACTAACTGATCGTGCTTTTAAACTACTCTAAGCCTGAATTTCCTCTCCTGGAGATAAAAACTGTATGAATATATGGAGATTTCATAAAGACTAAATGAACCAATGAATCAAAAGTACTTAGTACAGTGTGTAGTCTGGTATAACAACTAACAAAAACTGCCTCATACATACAGAAGGAAGTGAATCCATTCAAGACCACCTGTATTCACAATAGCTCTGGGCTAGAGACTATGTTTTCTTCTTTATTGGGGAAGAAAGATGCTAAGAACAATACTGCCTTGTCATTGAATTATAGCTGCATAGCATCTAGTAAGTCAAGCAATTATAACAAAAAGATTTATGAATTGTTCTATGTCAAAATCCATGGAAAAAGCCAATTAAGTATCTGGGAGCTAAGAAAGTGAGGGAGAATGAAATTGGTGTGAAAGGTTGGAAACAGAATTGAGGAAAGGTGGTGACATAATAATTTAAAAACTAATCTAGTAAAATATTAGTTATAAATGTATATCCTTAGGATAATTTTAAGTAGGAAATAAATGCTTTGATATTTTGAAGACTTCATCTGAAATTCAGTATCACCACCCATTTGGCATATAAAAGTAAGTTTGAAAATACATTATGTGTGTAAATACAAAAAAACCACAACAACCTGAATTGAACGTTCACAAAATCCTAAAGCTAGACATTCTACTAACTAAAATGTAGTCTGGGAGCCAACTCTAAGGTTCTTCGGATTTTGTTTGCTTCCTCATAACTGAAGACAAGCTCAGAATCTGAATCTGGAATATCTGAGATTGAATCTCAAATCCAACATCTTACTAGGCAAGTAACTTAAATTCTCTGAGCTTCATTTATCTCAGTTATAAAATACATAAACAGTACCTATTTCATATGACTCCTATAAGGATAAGTTGAGCTATACATTTAAAGTATTTGGAATTGGGCCTGAAACACAGTAAGAGCTGAATTAATGTTAGATGTTATTAATTCTAAATTTTTATTCTTGCTTAAGTACAATGAAAAATTCTAAAAGAAGCAAAAAATCTAAATATTTCAAATAAGCAGCAGAAAAAAATTTTTATTTCATGTGTTTTGCTTAAACGTGGCTAAAGAAATTGTGACCCCATGGACTGCAGCCTCCCAGGCTCCTCCATCCATGGGATTTTCCATGCAATAATACTGGAGTGGGTTGCCATTTCCTTCTCTAGGGGATCTTCCTGACTCAGGGATTGAACCCAGATCTCCTGCATTGAAGGCAGACACTTTACCCTCTAAACCACCAGGGAAGCCCAAAGAAACATTATAGAACTCAAAGAGAAATAGTATTACAACCACAATCCCCAATCTTCCTACTCCAATAATTATTTTTAGGCTTAATTTTATTTTTAATTTTGTTTATTTGATTAAAAATTACTTAGTTATGGAATTTCTGTATACTGACACATACTTGTACACAAATAAAATAACTAAAAGTTATAAATAAAATTTTGCCACCTATTGACTTTCTCTTGATAGCTTGTGTGGCAGAGATTGCTAACTAAGCACCAAAGTGTCTGCCCAGTCCTCACTGTCACATAACTAGATCTCTATCTCTCAGCCTCATGTGCAATCTGTTGTGATCATGTAACTATTCTAGCCAATGGGGTATAAGTAGAAGTGACAGGTTCCTCTGGGAAACCTGGATCTTAAAATCTTCCACGCTCTTTCTCCCTGACTGACAAGTCATTATTTCTGGGTGCATTTTCTGTTATTTGCGACAGGGTTATTTCCTACATTCTTCTGCATTATAAGTGGTACTTTCCTTTAGTAGGTATGGATTTTGAAAAGGTTAGTAGTGATATGTAAGAGGGTTTTTTTTTGTGGCGGGGGGGGTGGAGGGGTCAGGAAAAGCAAAGGGGGCACTTCTCAGAAGACAGTGAGAGCAATAACCAAAGTGGTAAAGAAAGCTTGACCACATTCAACCTGGCTTTGAGTGTGGTCACTGAGTCACAAAAGCGTTGCACAAATTTATGTACTATGCTATGGCAACATAGATCTACAACAGTAAAAAATTACATCTTCAGTGATAGTCACTCACACTTACTTTTTACCACTGTCCCACGCACTTGATATACTTTTTGCCAATGATGGCATTCATCCCAGCAGTATCCCAATCATCGCCAGGGCTTGGGTTATTAGCCAAGCACATGTCAGTTTCAGGTTGGAGCCAGAGACTTTTCACTGGCTCTCCCAGGCGCTCTGTAAGATGCGGCGTATTCACATGCCCTCAGCTAGCCGGAGAGGCACAATGTTCTCGCAAACCCCAGACTCTGGTAGTTACCCACTGAAGATGGAAGAGCCTCTTTAGAATGGCTAAATGCAATGCATGGCTAAATGCTAATGCTAGCCTCACAAGGCTGAATGGAGCAAAATCCCTTCTACCAGCTACCAGGAACAGCTGTTTTGGTCTTTTTTTTTTTTTTTTTTTGAGCAAGATATAGTTTAACATTGTATTAAGCCATGAGTTTTGGGTTCTTCTCTATTACAACAGCTAGCATTATCTAACTAATACAATTAGCTTTTCTTGATGCTTATGGTTTCAATAGGTTAGAATCACCAGAAAAAAAACCCTATTAATTCTAAAACAAAACCTACTATTATATTGCTTAAATGTTCCACAGTAATTACATATGAATTTATGGTAGAAATTCAAATCTTAATCTTATAGTTTTATACTATCATTCATCCAGAAGATGTTTTTATGAAAATGATATATGCAAATGAAAAGTATGAATTTAATAAATTCTAAGTTTTTTTTTGTTGTTGTTGTTCGGTTTAATTAAACTATGGGTCTATCTACATCTTTTGTATTTTTATAACTTAAACTGCTTCAAATGTGAGTCTCAGTCAATAATTCTAGACTCCTCTATACTTAGCAAACAAAGAATTCAAAAGGATCACCAGACTCCAACCCAAGACTGCAAGAACATTTGGACTGGTGATGTATTTTTCCAATTACTGCTTTCAGTGTTCGCTGTCTATGAACACATTGAAGCCATTTAGGATATATTATTCTGGTAAATGAGCAGACTGTTCACACACATTAAATTCCTGTTCCTGTGTAGATTATAAAATGCAATACCTTTATCTATTTCATGCTGGAATTAAAAATCCACATCACAAATGCTTAGAAAATAAAGCATTATCCTTTCCTGGAAAATGCAAATGAGAATAAGCAAATGTAATATCAGAAAAGTATTGATTATATCCACTATTTTTCTGAGTAGTATATCTAAGATTAATATATTTTGAAATATATGCCTGTAATGTACGTCCCTTAACATTTAAGCTAAAGGAGTTAGAGAAAGCAAAGGAACCAGGCCCTAGAGGAAGAATGAGGAAAGTATTGGTCTATGAGCTAAGAGTCAAGAAAAAAAATTGGTGGTGGAGTTCTCAGAGTGAATAAATATATTTTAATTAAAATTAGAAGGTCATTCTTCTAAGTTTCCTGTTTCATATGTTTGTCATCATGTTGTGACAAGATGTTATGTTATTAATTTTTTTAATTTAAGATTTCCACTATGATGGTTAATATTAGCATTAAACAGACATGCCATCTCTCTGAAAAGCATTCTTTCAGATTAGTTTGGCAGCAATTGAAGAATAAGTCAAATGACAGAAAGGAAAGAACTACAGACAACTCTGGCCTTAATTCATAAAAAAGATACCTGCCTATATTATGTTTGTGCCAGTGAGAAGGAAAAGGGAATAAGTAAATCCAGAAGATTTTTCCAATTAACAATCAAATGTTTGGGCCAAACTGAATTTGAGATGTTAATGTAGGGAACCTAACAGCAAAAATAATAGTGACCATAAAATGTGTTTATACTGGCATCGTGTAAAATGAATTTTGTGCTCTACTCTAGACTACCCTATGAGTCTGGGGGCCAGAAATAACGTACCTGAAGTGGATATACCATCCTCCCGCTGTTGAAAATTTAGTCTGCCTTCAAAGTCTTTTCAGGTATTAAAAAAATTGCAACAACAAGTCCTTTCAACAATACTTATGGCTTCTTCTATGTTAGATTACTATTAGAATCAATTCTTAAAATATTTTTCTTTTTGTAAAGAGAAACAAGAAAACTGGAGCTGGGAAATTTGAAGGGAAGAGATAGGGGTATGTATTAAAAAGTCATAGCACTATGGAATTAGATGGTAAAGAGTCCTGAATCTTCAAAGTGAGCAAACTTTATGACAAGAAGACAGGGAAAGTAATGTTAGGGAAGGTCTATCCTGATACACAAACGCAGCTCAGATCCAGATCTGTGTGTGGTAACTTGGACCCTGAGAGACGCATTGAAAAGAAGCTAATATGGGACCAGACATCTGTCACAAACAGTTTCCATTAAAACAAAGTTAATGTGGAAACAAAAGGAAAACAGATTTTATAGTACGTTTTGTACACTCTAATTTGGTTCTAAATAGTATGTTATTTGAGGACAGAAACTGTTCTGTTTATCGCTATTCAAAGCACTTAGAACAAAGTCATTATCTGGTAAATAGCTTTATATATACATATAATCTATCTATCTATCTATATATCTTTATAAATAATATGTATATGTTTATATACACACATACACATATATAATCATACACATACACATAATATGTATACATATATAGTTGTAATAGTTATTTTCAGGAGAACCTATCAAACTAAAATTGTTAAATCTCTAAGTATTTGCCATTAAATTATGTCAAAGGAATGGGTCTACTCATGTTATTAAACACGGGGCATAATGCTAGGTTAGTTATTATAAATGAACTATCCATTTACTTAGTCAAAGAATACATCTCAAAATTCCTAATGGATTTTAAAACAATAAAGCTTATCTAAACGAGGGATCATAATGTAAACATATCTCATAGAATAAAATCTGATACAAAATTACATACAATAATACTGAAAATTAAATGCGGTGAAAAATGACCAGAGTTACCATGAGACAGAAAAGACTGCTGCTTTTTTTTCTTTTAAATTTCTAATATGCGACCCCCAAGCAGCTGAAGGCTTTGTCGAGTTCACAAAATTATTTGAAGAATTAAATTCCAGGCAGAGGTTCTCCAAGGACTGTAGACTAATGACTGCTTTCACCCTGGTGTCCGGCATCAAAGGAGCCATTTACTTTGGAGGAGTATGCTCATCAGCTGCCTAAAGAGGCCGGGGGCACTTAACTGAGCTCAAACTAGGGAGAATTACAGGATTTATTTCCCATGAACACAACTCGATTAAAGTGACTCTCATCTGAAATGTGCAAAAAGATAGGGGGAGCTTCTAAATAAGTGTTATTAAGGTTCAGGGACAGGCTTAAAATCAATGGCTTCAATTAGGTAGGGTTGTGGTGGATGGCGAGACAAAGAGAAAATTACAATGACACATGAGAAGCAATGAAGACAAAAGCCTTAGGGAGATTCAACTTCCCGTCTTCCTCTCACACACAAATGTACACAGAGTCTTAATTCTTCCTTCTAAACCAGTCTAATGAATTCATAGGTACATGTAGAAAATTGATTGCAGACAGAATTGTTTTCCCACTGAAAACTGTGAAGTTGGCAAACATCTTGGAAATCTATCCATCCCACCTCTTTCACTTACCCCACTTACACAGTGCTCAGTGTTTTTATACAACTTCCAGCTTCTTACAACCCATAAAAGCTCTTTTTTTGTTGTTTTTTTTCCACGTGCTGGACCATTGATTCACAATATCTGTCATGAAAACCTACTACTCAGTTATCTTTAGACTTTACTATATGAGAGTCAACACATGTGAAAAGTCAAAGTGTTAGGCATTCAGTTGTGTCCACCTCTGAGACCCCATGGACTGTAGCTCACCAGGCTCCTTTGTCCATGGAATTCTATATGCAAGAATCATAGAGTGGGTAGCCATTCCCTTCTCCAGGGGATCTTCCTGACCCAGGAATAGAATCCAGGTCTCGTATTGCAGGAAGATTCTTTACCATCTGAGCAGCCAATATTATGAACTAAGTCAAAACGAGAGGATAATGACCATATCAATGCAAAAAGCATTTATTGAGGACCCAGTTCTCACAAGACAACACACCAAGGCTGTGGGAATTAAAAAACAAAGACTTATCCTTGAAAATGTGTAATCTTGATAAATAAAGAGAATAAAAGGAAGAACGTGGTCAATACTATAATAGAGATACAGAAGACAGAAAGCTAGACAGATTTTGACAAAGAACATCATGGAAAGTTTCATGGAGGAGGTGAAAGTTAAGAGGATGCTTATATTACTTAAGCACAAAAAAAAGGAATAATGTGAGGCTTTAAAGTGATAGTTGAATCCTAGTTAAGGTCATAAATAGCCTGAACAATATGCCTGGTGTTTTCTCCATTTGTTTGTAAATAGAGAGTTCAGATACCAGATGATTCAGCTGAAGTCTGGACACCTCACAGTGCCAAGACAATGGGAAAACTAACCTGAGTCTCCTAGCAGCTCTCTGTCATTCATATATATATATATATATATATAAAACATATGCTACATATACTTCTTGCTTTTTTGTCTTCAGCCCAACCCTGCTATCACAAAAGACAGCTTACATTGCATCCATGGAATAAACTTAGTCTAAATACTCACTTCATAATTTATTAATTTCATCTCTTCTCCACTTTATCACATCGTGACTTAGCCATCTTTCTGAAACCCCATCTCTGATTATCACCTCTTGCAACTCTCCCATCCACTAACTTCCACGAAATGTCCCTACTTTTCTCAGAATGTCCACTTTTCCCTAGGCTAAAGGCTTCTTAGCTTTCTTTTTCTATGCAGGCTACTCAACTATCTGACCGACACTATTACCAGCATATTCAACAATAGATTTGCTGACAAACTGGAGATAAATCAGTCTACTTTCTTGCTCGACTCTCCCTCATGAACTGTCTGGCGCTGCTGAAAAGAATTCTCTGTTAATTGGTATCATTATAAATTTATGATCTCCACCCTCTGCTGAGTCTTCAATACTGTGTTGTGTCCAAGCCCTCATCACTCTCTCTATTCAGACTCTTGAGGCTTCCACCCTCAGCAGACAAACTTATCATCTGCTTTGCAGAAAACTACAGACCAAGGGGTGGTAACTCCTAAATTTTCAGTCCTCCCATTTTTAAATCTCTCATTAATTATCATGCTGTCATGGAAAAATAGGAGTCTCTAGAATCTCAAGGTTAATTTTACTCTTTCTCTTCTCAGTCAGCATACAGCTTGATTCCCAAGCATTTTATCTTCAAGCTCTTCTCTCTAGATCCTTTTGTTCCACAACCAACAAGTGCAACACTCCCTAAACCTTCCCTAAATTAATCTACTTACCTGAAGCAAACAAATAATGTCTTCTCTTCCCTGTGGGACCTGCTTTGAACATTTGTTACCAACAGAAACCGCAATTTACATTCTGTCCTGATAACTAACCTACTGTGGTTGCTCTTAACAAACTCATCAACATTCAAGGCTGCTGAGCATTTTCAGTCCTTCTTCTATTTGACTTGTCTATGGCATCTGTCCCTCTTTGTTCAGGCATTCCTGCCAATTTCACTCCCACCCCATCCCTTCTCATTCCCCTACCTTAGTGAAATTTTCTTTTTCTTCCTGCTTTGTTTTTCCCTTGTTGATCATTCCCCTTCTAAATTTTCACTTCCTGGAAAATCTCCTCTGTTTTAAGAACTCTTTGTAAAAATTCAAATTTCTAAATCTCACAGAGACCACACCTCCAAGATGCAAGTCCATCGCTTCTACCACTTATTAAACACCGAGAATCAGCCCTATGAATATAAACATGCCCTAGCCTGAACTGTTATTTACTCTCATTCATCTCTTTGTCCAGCCCAACAAAATAATTTGGTCAACTGCATGAACTCAAAGCAATTTTCAAAGCCTACTACATACGCATCCTTCCAAACCTCATCACTAACAAGTCTTAGTGAGTCTACTTCATCAGGTGAGAGAATCTTTTGTGTGAAGTACTGCAGTATCGAAATCGGCTTTGTTTTTCCCATTCTAAACCATTTTCCACATTGTCCTTGAAGTTATTTTCTTCAAAAACACAAATTACATTAGGTCACTCTCTTATTACAATACTATTAATAACAAACAAATGACTGCATAATTAAGGCCAAACTTAATTGACAAATGTAAGGCAAGGTTTCATCAATCCAAGCATCTCACTGTTTTCCATAGTTATCCTCACTCTTTGTCATAGACTCACAACTATGTTCAATCACAATGTCTTATCTTGTGGTGCACACAGACATTCAAAGCTGTTTCTGGAATTCATGCCTTTGGGCACTTTGCATATTATGCTCTTCTTCTCTACCATCACTGTAGAAGGGAATAGCAACCCACTCCAGTATTCTTGCCTTGATAATTCTATGGACAGAGGAGCCTGGTGAGCTATAGTCCATGGGGTTGCAAAGAGTTGGACACAACTGAATGACTAACACTCTCTACCATCAAGGCTCATCATATATATATTCAAGTCACTCAGTCATGTCCAACTCTCTGCGACTGTGTAGTCCATGGAATTCTCCAGGCCAGAATACTGGAGTGGGTAGCCTTTCCCTTCTCCAGGGGATCTTCCCAACCCAGGGATCGAACCCAGGTCTCCCACATTGCGGGCAGATTCTTTACCAGCTGAGCCAGCAGGGAAGCCCAAGCATACTGGAGTGGGCAGCCTATCCCTTCTTGAGGGGATCTTACCAATCCAGGAATCGAACCAGGGTCTCCTGCACTGCAGGCGGATTCTTTACCAACTGAGCTATCAGGGAAACCCAAGGCTCATTGTGGCAAATGTTTTTTGTGTAAAACCTTCCTAAATTCCTTAACATTTTAGAATGATCAGTTTATCAGGCTGTGCCACCAGTCTATGAATTTCTTGAGTGATGTTCAGTTCACTTCAGTTCAGTCGCTCAGTCGCGTCTGACTCTTTGCCACCCCATGGACTGCAGCAGGCCAGGCCTCCCTGTCCATCACCAACTCCCAGGGTTTATGCAAACTCATGTCCATTGAATACTGAGTGATATTAATATTCATATATTTTCCCCAGACTTGCCTGTGAGTGTCCAGGAGTCTCCAGCAGAGGTGTGGGTCAGTGGTGGCCTGCTGCAGGGTTGGGGGCATTGAGTGTAGCAGTGCCTGCATGGAACATTTTGAAGGAGGTCACCATTGCCTTCATTACCTCCACATAGTTTGGCCTCAGGTAAATAACAGGGAGGGAACACAGCCCCAGCCATCAACAGAAAATTGGATTAAAAGATTTACTGAGCATGATTCTGCCCATCAGAACTAGACCCAGTTTCTCCCTCAGTCAGTCTCTCCCATCAGGAAGCTTCCATAAGCCTCTTACCCTTCTTCATCAGAGGGCAGACAGACTGAAAACCACAACCACAGAAAACTAACCAATCTGATCACATGGACCACAGCCTTGTCTAACTCAGTGAAACTATGAGACATGCTGTGTAGGGCCACCCAAGACAGATGGGTCACGGTGGAGAGTTCTGACAAAATGTGGTCTGCTGGAAAAGGGTGAAAAACCACTTCAGTATTATTGCCTTGAGAACCCCATGAATAGTATGAAAAGGCAAAAAGACAGGACACTGAAAGATGAACTCCCCAGGTCGGTAGGTGCTCCATATGCTACTGGAGATGAGTGGAGAAATAACTCCAGAAAGAATGAAGAGATGGAGCCAAAGTAAAAACAACACCCAGCTGTGGATGTGACTGGTGATGGAAGTAAGTCTGATGCTGTAAAGAGCAATATTGCATACAAACCTGGAATGTTAGGTCCATGAGTCAAGGCAAATTGGAAGTGGTCAAACAGGAGATGGCAAGAGTGAACACTGACATTTTAGGAATCAGCGAACTAAAATGGACTGAATGGGCAAATTTAACTCAGATGACCATTATATCTACTACTGTGGGCAAGAATTCCTTAGAAGAAATGGAGTAGCCACCGTAGTCAACAAAGAGTCCAAAATGCAGTACTTGGATGTAGTCTCAAAAACGACAGAATGATCTCTGTTCGTTTCCAAGGCAAACCATTCAATATCACAGTAATCCAAGTCTATGCCCCGACCAGTAATGCTGAAGAAGCTAAATGTGAACAGTTCTCTGAAGACCTACAAGACCTCTTAGAACTAACACCCAAAAAAGATGTCCTTTTCATTATAGGGGACTGGAATGCAAAAGTAGGAAGTCAAGAGATACCTGGAGTAACAGGAAAATTTGCCCTTGGAGTACAGAAAGAAGCAGGGCAAAGGCTCACAGAGGTTACCCAAGAGAACACACTGGTCACAGCAAACACCCTCTCCCAACAACACAAGAGAAGACTCTACACATGGACATCATCAGATGGTCAACACCAAATTCAGATTGATTATATTCTTTGCAGCCAAAGATGGAGAAGCTCTATATAGTCAATGAAAACAAGATCAGGACCTGACTGAGGCTCAGATCATGAACTCCTTATTGCCAAATTCAGACTTAAATTGAAGAAAGTAGGGAAAACCACTAGACCATTCAGGTATCATCTAAATTAAGTCCCTTACGATTATACAGTGGAAGTGACAAATAGATTCAAGGGATTAGATATGATAGACAGAGTACCTGAAGAACTATGGACGGAGGTTCATGACATTGTATAGAAGGCAGGGATCAAGACCATCCTCAAGAAAAAGAAGTGCAAAAAGGCAAAATGGTTGCCTGAGGAGGCCTTACAAATAGCTGAGAAAAGAAGAGAAGCAGAAGACAAAGGAGAAAAGGAAAGATATACCCATTTGAATTCAGAGTTCCAAAGAATAGCAAGGAGAGATGAGAAAGCCTTTCTCAGTGATCAATGCAAAGAAATAGAGGAAAACAACAGAATGGGAAAGACTAGAGATCTCTTCAAGAAAATTAGAGATACCAAGGGAACATTTCATACAAAGATGGGCTCAATAAAGGACAGAAATGGTGTGGACCTAACAGAAGCAGAAGATATTAAGAAGAGGTGACAAGAATACACAGAACTATACAAAAAAGATCTTCATGATCCAGATAATCACGACGGTGTGATCACTCACCTAGAGCCAAACATCCTGGAATGCAAAGTCAAGTGGGCCTTAGAAAGCATCACTATGAACAAAGCTAGTGGAGGTGATGGAATTCCCCTTGTGCTATTATTTCAAATCCTAAAAGATGATGCTGTGAAAGTGCTGCACTCGATATGCCAGGAAGTTTGGAAAACTCAGCAATGGCCACAGGACAATCCCAAAGAAAGGCAATGCCAAAGAATCCTCAAACTACTGCACAATTACACTCATCTCACATGCTAGCAAAGTAATGCTCAAAATTCTCCAAGCCAGGCTTCAACAGTACGTGAACCGTGAACTTCCAGATATTCAAGCTGGATTTAGAAAAGGCAGAGGAACCAGAGATCAAATTGCCAACACTGTTGGATTATCAAAAAAGCAAGAGAGTTCCAGAAAAACACCTATTTCTGCTTTATTGACTATGCCAAAGCCTTTGACTGTGTGGATCAGAACAAACTGTGGAAAATTTTTCAAGAAATGGAAATATCAGACCACCTGACCTGCCTCTTGAGAAACCTGTATGCAGGTAAGGAAGCTATAGTTAGAACTGGACATGGAACAACAGACTGGTTCCAAATAGGAAAAGGAGTACGTCCAGGCTGTATATTATCATCCTGCTTATTTAACTTATATGCAGAGTACATCTTGAGAAACACTGGGGTGGATGAAGCACACACTGGAAGCAAGATGGCCAGGAGAAATGCCAATAACCTCAGATATGCAGATGACACCACCCTTATGGCAGAAAGTGAAGAAGAACTAAAGAGCCTCTTGATGAAGGTGAAAGAGGAGAGTGAAACAATTGGTGTAAAACTCAACATTCAGAAAACTAAGATTATGGCATCTGGTCCCATCATTTCATGTCAAATTGATGAGAAACATTGGAAACAGTGACAGACTTTAGTTTTGGTGCTCCAAAATCACTCCAGATGGTGACTTCAGCCATGAAATTAAAAGACGCTTACTCCTCGGAAGAAAAGCTATGACCAAGTTAGACAGCATATTAAGAAGCAGAGACATTACTTTGCCAACAAATGTCCCTCTAGTCAAGGCTATGGTTTTTCCAGTGGTCATGTATGGATGTGAGAGTTGGGCTATGAAGAAAGCCGAGGACTGAAGAATTGATGCTTTAGAACTGTGGTGTTGGAGGAGACTCTTGAGAGTCCCTTGGACTGCAAGGAGATCCAACCATTCAATCCTAAAAGAAATCAGTCCTGAGTGTTCATTGGAAGGACTGATGTTGAAGCTGAAACTCCATACTTTGGCCACCTGATGTGAAGAACTAACTCATTTGAAAAGACCCTGGTGCTGGGAAAGATTGAAGGCGGGAAGAGAAGAGGACAACAGAGGATGAGGTGGTTGTATGGCATCACTGACTTGATGGACATGATTTTGAGTAAACTCTGGGAGTTGGTGATGGACAGGGCGGCCTGATGTTCTTCTGTCCATGGGATCGCAGAGTCAGACACAACTGAGTGACTAAACTCAACTGAATTGATCTTATCATATCTTGTTTTCCCAGTTCTCCTACTGATAACTTCTTGGAACTCCAGCTTTAAAAACTTTCTGTCCCTTGAGTAATAAATACATGTAGTCACATAAGTACAATTCAAGAAAAAAATGGAGGAGGAACATTCTTTGGCCTTATTGAGAATATATTCTCAACAAGAGACAGTATGTTCCAGACAAATCTAACCCTTCTTAAGCAAATTCCTTTTTTCTATCACTCTAAATGGAATGGCTTCGATGTTATAAGAAAGATTGGAATCTGTGTGGTTTGTTCTATGGAAGGTGGTATGCCTTATCCTGTGTGACTTTTCATGCAAAGATTCATTGATAAGCAGAGGCTTTCACAACACAGTCAGACCTTATCGAATGGAACTTGATAGATCTGTCCAGAGGGACCCACTGCAGCAATAGCTCTTAGAACGAGGGCCTGCCCGCTGCTTTAAACAAGCCTCTGTCCTGAGGAGGCAGACTATTGTCTGTTAAGATGGACAGATAAATATATTTTTTCAGCAATGCCTAACTTTGAGAGCTATTTAAAAAGCCAGAGTTTGTTCATTATATGTGAAACTTTTTAATACTACCCAATTGACAGATTAAAAACGGCATTACACTATAGATACATGGTTAATAAAGAGAGAAGTACATTGGAAAAACTTTCATGAACAAAACCAAAATAAGCCAAATGGCTCAAATATAGTAAGTATTACATTCTGATGAGCTGAAAAACAAAACAAAAACAAAAACAAAATGACTTTCTGTTCAATAGCAGTACCAGTAAATATGAGAGAAAACAGGGTCGCAGGAAAAAAGGCCTGGGGAACTGACATTAAAAAAAGAAAAAAATGCCTGCAAAAGGGATGCAAAGCCCAGGAACTGATGCAAAGAGGGGTCACATGACACAGATGGAGTCAAGTGATATAAAGGGGGGTGGGTCACAATATTTTTTGCCTTCGCTGAACTTATGAAGGAAAAAAAGCCATAAAGTTGTGAAATGTGAAATAACAGCACAACTTAAACATAGTTCAAAAGACTGACAAAATAAATATGGCAAATCAGTTCATTATTAATAATGAAATAAATGTGTGCAAACAGTAACTGCAACAGGAATTCATAAAAGGAAAAAGATACTTCCTTTGGGATATTGAAAGAAGGTCTTTTAGATTATGTATTTTGAAAGAGAAAGGTATTTTTCTTTGACCTCAAGAAAGATTCAGAGTTGTATGTATCTGGGACTGAAGTCTTGTATAATTACAAGCAGCTCAGTTTACACTGCTTTATTATGAATTTCAAAACTGTATTTGCTCTTTGGGTAATCACTCTCACCACGAATTTGAAGTAAAGCAGTTAAAAAGTTGTCAGTGTTGAGTGAGTGAAGTCGCTCAGTCATGTCTGACTCTTTGCGACCCCCATGGACTGTAGCCGACCAGGCTCCTCCCACAATGGAATTCTCCAGGCAAGAATACTGGAGTGGGTTGCCATTTCCTTCTCCAGGGGATCTTCCCGACTCAGGGATCGAACCCAGGTCTCCTGCACTGCAGGCAGACGCTTTAACCTCTGAGCCACCAGGGAAGCCCAAGTCAGTGTTAGGGAAACTAAATAAATAGTCTTGTTGAGACTTCAGAGACCAAGCAGAGCGGGCCTCTGACCTTGCTTCTGACCTACCTGGACACGGCCCTGACTGCTGCTGTGGGTGCCAGTCACACCTGCTGAATGTGTGAGAAAAATGAAAGGGAGTTACTCAGTCATGTCCAACTCTTTGGGACCCCATGGACTGTAGCCTACCGGACTCCCATCCATGGGATCTTCCAGGCAAGAGTACTGGAGAGGGTTGCCATTTCCTTCTCCAGGGGATCTTCCTGACCCAGGGATCAAACCCAGGTCTCCTGCATTGCAGACGGAAGCTTTACCATCTGAGCCACCAGCGAAACCACCAGAGAGTGTAGGAAGAGAAACACAATGGACAGATAGGAAGCAGATCTTGGAATTTGTTAAGACCCTGGAGGAGGTCTGACCAACCACTCCAGGGACTTAAGTCTTAGCAACAATCCAAGATTTGCAGAACGAAGCAAACAGCATTGTAAAAAATTAACAAAATATTAGAGCTGCAGTTTTGCTCACAGATAGATGATATTAGTTTGCTTCCTGGGATGATAAAGAGGAACCCCTAACTACAATCTTTTAAGTCTCACCCATTGAGTTGACAGGCTGCCTGGGACCTTTTTCCAATTGGGATTCCAGATATGCTGTGAAAGGAGACTTACTTGCCAGCACTGTTTAAGTCTGGGTGTTGGTCAAAACCCAATTTGGTGATGTATTCGCTATTCTTTCTGTTTCTCCCTCTCTTTTTGGGCTTCCTTGGTGGCTCACAGTGTTAAAGCATCTGTCTGCAATGCAGGAGACCAGGGTTCGATCCCTGGGTCAGGAAGATCACCTGGAGAAGAAAATGGCAACCCACTCCAGTACTCTTGCCTGGAAAATCCCATGGACGAAGAAGCCTGGTGGGCTACAGTCAATGGGGTCACGAAGAGTCGGACACAACTGAGCGACTTCACTTTTCTTTAATGTTAGTATACTGAAAGTAAGCTAGATAATTCTGTAATAAATATTTACATTATTTATTTGTATATAACATGTGGCTTATTTTGTTAACAAATCCTTTGAACCTGAGATGAAGTGCAAACTTTTGGCAAAAATAGTGCTTTTTTTTTTTTCCCCTTATGTGAATGAAGATAGACTTGAAGAGAGAGAATAGGATTTTCTGGCAGTGTCATTATTGAAGAAAAAAAGTGACATATCAAAGTTATAATACAGAATTACAAATGATTCTGAAATAGGGAATGCTAAGAATGGGACAATCTCCATCTCTCTGCCATTTGAAGGGCACTAGACACCCACCCTCAGGAGAGCACCGTGGATGGGATAGAAACTCTACTGCTGACTGCTATCTTCTCTAGCCAAGAATAATCCTATCGCTTTGGGGCCCACTAGTACTCTGCTGGTTGCCAGCTTTGAGATAAGCATTTCATCCTATTCTCTGCTCTGGAGGCAGAGGCAAAGCTCTTAAGGCTTTGTGCTGAAACCAACACAACCAGGGATCTCTGAAGTCATCTGCCGGCTGCTTATCACATGATTAAGCCTGTAGTTCTTCACCATGGGTAGATATTAGAATCAGTTGAAGAGCTTTTAAAAAAGACTGATGTCTCGGCCCCACTTCAAAAAAGTAAAGCATAATCTCTGGTGATGGGCTTAGGTACTGCTCTACGTAGGTGATTCTAGCATGCACTAGGCTTATTAAATACTATATTAGACTGGTGCTTCTCAAACTTTAATGCAATATGAATGACCTGGAAATCTTGTTAAAATTCAAATTCTGACTCAGTAAATCTAGGGTAAAAACCTGAGATTCTGCATGTCAAATAAGCTACCAAGTGATGCTGATGCTACTGGTCTGAGATCATTTTGATCTTCAAATCTTTTGTACTTCCTTTTAGAAAAATCAGCAAAATTATGCCAGACTTATTTTTAAAAATCCTGAACCCCCCCCTTAAGACATTCTGATTTTCTTCCTGAGGTGTGTTCTATATATATGCAGAATTTTTTAAAAAATCATATGATACTGACACTATTGTGCAAGCTTAGTTTATATATTAGAAGCCCCCGCCCCAAGGTATCCAAGGGAAATAGCACCTACCACAAAAACAAGCTTGGTAAGAGCACTCTCTCTCCGGGGAAGCAATGCTCTTTGCAATTGCATCATAAATGACTGATGGCAAGCTGGGCCAGTGTAAGAGCAGAATTACTGAACTCGGTCAGGGCTACTTTTACCTGGAGTATTTCAAATATCATCCTTATCATCAAAGCAGTCCTACTGGTTCAGTGGATTAGATGGAAAGTGTTGCTCCTCATAGGAGACCCCCACAGCTCATCTCCCAGAGATAAGTCACTCTTAACATGCTTTTATTTCTTCCATAATAGAAGATATTATGATAAGTAGTTGAATTGGCCACCAAAAAAAGAATACTCTTAAAAGGTAGTTTTTAGGCTGATGAATAATTTTATACCCCACTTAAGAGAAGTTATCAAACAAGACAAAGGATTTAGTTAAAAGAGAACTTTTAGTTTAGTTAAAAGAAAAAAAGGAAGAAAAATGTCAAAAGCCATCCTAAAGCAAGAATAACAAGGAAGCTCATGCTAAAAAAAAAAGCTGATGAGCTTTTCTTTTCCTTTGACAGTGGCAATAAAATACAAATCGTTGTTTAGTACCTAAGTCATGTCTGCCTCTCTTGCTACCCTACGAACTGTAGACCGCCAGGCTCCTCTTCCTATGGGGTTTCCCAGGCAAGAATACCGGAGTGGGTTGCCATTTCCTCCTTCAGGGAACCTTCCCAATCCAGTCTCCTGCACTGCAGTCTTCCCAATCCAGTCTCCTGTACTCCAGGAGCCACGAGGCAAACTCTAAAACATTAATAGGATGCTCTATCTGTACTTTAGGTGTGTATTATGTGCATATATGTGAATATACACAGAAACAAATACTCCACAATAAGAAGATGAAGCAAATTTCACTCCTTCAAGTAAGCACTGACCTTGGTATCAGAGATAAGATCTAATTCTAGTTCTGTGATCCTGGGCCTCAGTTTTCCATCTGTGAAATGAAAGAACTGGGCTGCATAATAATATGAGAAACTGCTTCTGGAATACTTCTTATGTCACCTACTGGGTTAATCCTTGACACATCATTAACCCTTTTTACACTTCTGTGAGATACAGTATGTTGCATGTGCTTTTCAGATGAGGAAAGAGAAGGCACAGAGAAATGATGTTTATTGTTCAAGGGTAAAAATCATAAATTAGAGATTTATAGTCCCTGCTCTAGAGAGGCTTTCCATAGGTCGCTCCTTCAGCAAACTTTATGGAATCTGTGTTGACATACTTGAAATCAGGACTGCAAGACAAGGCTGTAGATTCCAGTGCTGGTGCACTTAACACAGATCTCTCACTGCCCTGGGGTAAACCAAAACTGACCTGGATGAAAGTTTCTGATCATTTCATTAGAGGAGAGAACCCATCTAAATAGAAAATGGAACGTAAGAGATATAGAAACCAATGGATTTGGGAAAATGTACCTGTCTTCAGGCCAATATTAGCAAGTACAGATAATATGCGTTGGGAGGATTAAGGATAGGAGGTATTTAGGAAGGAAAAGCTTACAAACAGAAACCCTGCTTTTAAATTTCCTTTAACCTAAGGCAATCAGATCATCTTAAGTTGGGGAGGGGGGCATCACCTAGATTCTGAAAGATAAACTGAATATGGAGATTCTCTCAATGGTACAAAGTGTTTTTATTATATTGTTATTATTTGTCAGAGACTAACCAAGGAGCTCATTTAATGGTGGGGATTTGAATATAAAGGGTGCATGAACCTTGAAGGCTTGTTTTCCCCACAACCGTTCTTGTCCCTTGAACCTCTCAACAAATTTTGTACATTTCAATTCTAGGCTAAGAGTCTGCTTCTGAGGAAACCCACATTAAGTGGCAAGTCTTGCTGAGTTTCTGATGCAGAAGCATTTTCACTTGTGTATCCAGAGGCTGTTTACACTACAATCACTATTGCTCTCCTTGTCCTTACCACTGGTGGTTCCACTCCCACACAGGTTAACAATTAACCATCAGTCTCCTGATGCCACAAAATGAAAGAGTCCACCCACTCAGCTTTCTAGAGGATCCTGGCCTGATGGGTGCAGTTGCTGTCTGGGAGAGACTATATCCGGAGCCTCAGTTCAGTCCAGTCACTCAGTTGTGTCCGACTCTTTGCAACCCCAATAATTGCAGCACGCCAGGCCTCCTTGTCCATTACCAACTCCCGGAGTTTACTCAAACTCATGTCCATCGAGTCGGTGATGCCATCCAGCCATCTCATCCTCTGTCGTCCCCTTCTCCTCCTGCCCCCAATCCCTCCCAGCATCAGGGTCTTTTCCAATGAGTCAACTCTTCGCATGAGGTGGCCAAAGTACTGGAGTTTCAGCTTCATCATCAGTCCTTCCAATGAACACCCAGGACTGATCTCCTTTAGGATGGACTGGTTGGATCTCCTTGCAGTCCAAGGGACTCTCAAGAGACTTCTCCAACAGCACAGTTTAGAAGCATCAATTTTTTGGTGCTCAGTTTTCTTCACAGTCCAACTCTCACATCCATACATGACCACTGGAAAAACCATAGCCTTGACTAGACAGACCTTTGTTGGCAAAGTACTAGCTCGAGACTTTTCCAATATAGGTCTGCCAGACCCATGTTATTCAAGGGATGTGCAACCCTAAAATGACTTCAGGTTTGCCTCCAGATAAAGAATATTAAGACACTATTAATACTACACTGAATATTAGTTGGCTTAAAATGGGATGTGATATGTTTATTATTTACATAGTATCTCCACTTGTGGGGCTTCCCAGGTGGCTCAGTGGTAACGAATCTGCCTGCCATTGCGGGAGATGCAAGAGACACAGGTACCACCCCTGGATTGGGAATATCCCCCAGAGAAGGGAACGGCCAAACACTCCAGTATTCTTGCCTGGAGAATTCCATGGACAGAGAAGCCTGGTGGGCCACAGTCCATGGGGTTGCAAAGAGTCAGACACAAGTATATGTGTAATGTATCCAGAAGGTGTACCCAGACTTAGGATAAACATACTCTTTCCATTGTTCACCCTCTACATACATCAACGTCTGGAGAAAAAAAGAAAGAGTTTAAGAAATCAGTTTTTTATCTTCAGTATTATTTTCTCCCCTTTATATTCCAGTAGATCTGGGAAAAATGGGTCATAGGTAAAGACACACAAGCCATCTTTGGTTCTAAGAAAATAACACTGCACCAGCTCTCTCTGTATTTTCAGCAGAAGAAAGCTTATATCACTTACTGGACAATCCCACATCAAAAAATGTTTTAGAAAGTTGATGGTGACATTAAGTGCACTTATGGACATTTGACAAGTATTTCCTCACCAGCCCCTTGTCGTCCTTCTATAATTTTCATGTTAGAGACAAACGCTAGCCTGTGTCCATGTTCTCTACCCCTTCTCCCTAGCACATGATCACAGGTCACCTCGTGAGCCTGACTCCTCTTTCCCTTCCTTGCAAACTGTAAGTGCCATCGGGGTTTCAGTAACTAGCCCACCTTCTCCTCTAGCACTTCTGTGATATCTACCATCACTCAAGTTAACCTCTGCTCTTCTTCTAAAGGTCATGTTTGCACAGTGCACAACCTTGGAGCAGATGGCATTTTGCTGCATTATCATGGGCATGCCAGTATTTTACCATCTGCACGTTGAAGATACCCATTCACACCCCTTATTCTCCACTGACAATGGAAGGAAAGGCAGTGACAGGAGAGTCTTAAACACTGTCGCTAAGGAAAGTAGTAGGAATTTTACACACATCATCTGTCTTCACTACCCATCAAAGTTAAGTCCCCAGGTTGGGAAGATCCCCTGAAGAAGGTAATGGCAACCCACTCCAGTATTCTTGCCTAGGAAATCCCAGGGACAGAGCCAGGCAGGCTATAGACCATAGGGTTGCAAAGAGTTGGACACAACTGAGGTGACTTAGCGCAGAACAAGTTTAAAAAGTAAGTATGCCATCCCTGTTTTTCAGAGGAGAGAACTGAAGCACAGAGTGTTACCTACATAATTTTCTCAGGGTCACATAACTGCTAAGTGGTAGAATCAGAACTTAAATATTTAAGTCTGAAGCCTATATACTTTTCTTTTTAAATCTAAATGGTTCTTTACTCTTCACATATAATTTACTATGAAGTCAATAAATATTAAATGTCTTCGTTAAATTTTTGATAACAAATTGTGACAAAAATTATACACATGTGGAATCGAAACAACTATCAAGATACATAAAATCATCATCATTTGAAAATAATTTCTAAAAAAAAAGAAAATAATTTCTCCTTGCTTTTTTTCAGTAAACCCCACTTCCCACCCCCACAAGTGGCCTCTGCTCTAATACTTTTGCGACCCAGGTTCATTTTTTTTTTAACTTGTTGTAGACTTTCATATGAAATGAATGATACAGTATGAGCAATTTTATATAAGGCTTCTTTCACCTAGTCTAATTGTTGATGTTTTCCACTCTGTTTCATGATTCAGATTAACATACCATTTTATCAAATATGAGTTTGTCCATTCTCTCATCAATGGACTTCTGAGCTGGTTGTAGTTTTTGGTCTTTCTGATGGTTTTGCCTTACCCCCTGCTAAGCAGTATACTCTTTCTAGTCATATTTTCTGTACTATTTTTACCAGAACTTGAATGAAGTAAAACGGATGGAGGAGAAGGGAGAGAAGAGTGGCAAGCTGGACAGGGAGAAGGAATTGCCCCATCTCTGCCCTGTAGGTCACTCTGCTCTGAACAAAGCTCAGAGTCAAATCTTTAATTGCACCTAGTAAGTTATTTAATCACTTATATGTATATTTACAATTATAGTAATATTTCTGAATCAGTACTTACTATGTTTTATATCTTTATTACCATATACATAACAATATAAAAATATTTTTATATTGGGTGATGCTTTATCAGTTAGAAAATACATACTAAGAGTACTTAGTATACATTTCAAATTATGATTATGCCACTAGGTGGTATCATATAGGTTTCTATTATGTCTTAAAGTTATAATTAATATAAATCATTCTAAAATCACATGACAATTAAGAATCTTCCATTTTCCTTTCTGAATAGCAACAATATTCTAATAATAAAATCCCTATATTTAAATATCTTGAAAATTCTTTAAAAAGAATAATAATTTTAACACATTGTTTGAAAAGCTATGATCTGTAAAAACATTCTTTTAATTATCACAGCTTCTTTCTTACCACAGATGAAAAAAATCTCATTACTTGAAAAAGAAAAACTTGTCAAAAAACTCTAGATAATATTTGAAGGAGCAATCACATATTTTATGGAGAAATAAAATCAAGTACCCATCACAATGGCACAGAGCTGCAGATGATAATTAAGGAGTGTAAGACTTTGTGCCTATAGTCACAAAAAGGTATGATAATTTGCCATCCTCATTGAGCTATACAGAACAGAACACCAGGTGTAAAATTAAAATCTCATTAAAAAGACATAATGGACATAAGAGTGGGATCACGAGTTCATGATTGTAAGAAACGCGGATACAGAGCGCACTGGGCTCGTCACAGGGTAAGGAGATAATTCTAGCTAAAGCAATCACACAGCACTCAACAGAATCTTGGTTCTGTCAAAATCTGCCTCACAGAATACACAGTGCAAATATGTATCACAACTTAAAGTGGAAGGAAAGAGGAGGAGAAGGCAAATAGAGTCATTTTGCCTGAGATGAAGCTCATGATGTTGTGAGTTATACCAGAGCTGTCCTCGTCTCTAGCCTGTAGCAGGCTGTCAGAGTGAACACAGAGGGCACTCCACTGGAGGGTAATAGTACGTGCTTAGTAGTCAGAGCAAGGTTGTCATCAGAATTTTATTCTGAAGTAGCCATGCAGTCTAAACACATTCTATCACTTCTCGGAGCCTCAGTTTCCTCATTTGTAAACACTTTCTTTAAAGAGGTCATGTGATGATGAAACTCTATAAGCTATTGTCTTAGTGGATGCTTAGAGACTGTTGTTAAAGGCATGTATTCTGTGTTTATGATGTGGGTATGAAGTTTTATTCTAGGTGCCTGTAATAAGATGCTACAAAATGATTCCCAAGGAATCATGCCTCCCTACATTCAGACCTTGTGTAGTCTCCATGCATACTGAATCTGGACTGGTCTTAAAATTTGGCCAATAGAATATAATGAAAGTGAGAGTGAGAAAGTTGTGGGTTCAGGCCTCATAAGACTTACAGCTTCTGCTTTGGGATTTCTTGCTTTCTTGAGACGTCACGCAATGAAGCTTGGGCTAGTATCCTCAGGGAAGAAAGGCCATTTTCATAGAGAGGGAAACACTGTGGGTTTACTGACAGAGGAAGGAGAAGGCCCAGGCAACCCCAGTCACTCCCATCATCCAGCTGTAGACCAGACATGTGAGCCTCTGGCCATGGTCAGGTGGGTTGCTGGCAGAAAACACGTGGACATGTCCAGTCAATGCTACAGGGCAAGCCGAGCCCAGCCCAGACTGCAGAAACATGACCAAAGCAGAGCTGTCGTTTGAAGCTACTAACTTTGTGTGGCTTGTTACATACCAATAGTTCACTGGCATAGACGGTTCACTTTACGTTTATACTTTTATGATACCCATTATACAGGTGAGGAAATGGAGGTAGAGATAATGCAAATACATTTTCAGACATCACACCGCTAATGCATGGCAGAGCAGGGATTCTACCAAGGCAGCTTGGCTTCACAGACACCCACGCAAATCAGCCCAATAACTAGTCTCTCTGGTTTTATGTCACCCTTTTTTTTTTTCCCTAAAATAAACTGAGATTTCAAGCCTTGGGAGATCACACAGTCTTTTCATGAATCTTTACAGACTTTGATCCAAATCCTTTCTTCTCTTGGGCTTAAAGCGAAGTGAAGTGGCTCAGTTGTGTCCGACTCTTTGCGACCCCATGGACTATAGCCTACCGGGCTCCTCCGTCCATGGGATTTTCCAGGCAAGGGTGCTGGAGTGGGGTGCCATTTCCTTCTCCGCTCTTGGGCTTAGAGAAGGTCTAATCATGCAAAGGGCTTGAGAGAAGACTTTTATAAATAAAGAGAGAGAGATACAGATAAACTATAAATTTGAAACTAGGCAATGAAAAATAAAAGGCATACCCTAAATTAGAGGTTTACAGGAGTACACATTTAAGGGCTAGTTACTAGATTTTGACTACCTGGCATTCACTTCACTCTCTTTTTCCAATATAACTTCAATTTCCTTTTGGGGATTTCTTGTCAGCAACTGGAAAATGCACAGAACTGATAACCAGCTCTCCTGCCTTCTCTATCAGGCAAAGAGACACTGCTCAGGCTAATATAAAAATGTAAACTTCTTCCTAGAATTTGAGTTGCAGAGCAGAATTAGGACAAGAATATAAGCATTAACTAAGCCCACTTACACAGCATGAGTGAAACTGTGAAGGAATCCCAGCCATCAAGATATCTGGTTTAATGTCAATTGTATCAGCTTCCTCTACAATCCTGAGATCTATCTCAGCCCCATGTGGGTATCTCAAATTAACCTTCTCTTTCCTCTCTCTCTCATATCATTCTGATTCTCTCTCTCTCCCTCTCTCTCTAAGCTAGCAATCAAAGAAATGAAATTAATAAATCCATTAGAATATTCTTTTAAAAAACCTCTGATAATCCTAGACAGCAGCAACTTGTATCTAAATCTGCACATCCAATAGGTTAACAATTTACTGTACAGAAACCTTCCACAGAACATGCTACTCATGAAACCCTATGATGCTTTGAAGTATCCAGAACTTTTTGATAACAAATGAAGTGTTCATGCTGTTGCCTCAGTTGTGTCTGACTCTGTGTGACCCCATGGATTGTAGCCTGCCAGGCTCCTCTGTCAAGGGAGTCTCCGGGCAAGAATACTGGAGTCTGTTGTCATAGCCTCCTCCCGGGGAACCTCCTGACCCATGGACTGAACCTGCGTTTCTTACCTCTCCTGCATTGGCAGGCAGGTTCTTTACCACTGGTGCCATCTGGGAAGCCCTACTACAACTGAAGCTATATCACAAATCACAAGAGTAGCATGATCCTAACAAAATTTGGTAAGAGAACATCACTACAACAAAAGCAAAACCTACTGCATGTCACTCTCACTTATAAACACAGAACAAAATATCCTTAATAAAATATCATAAAAACATTATAAACTTTGGTTTATTCAAAGAATGCAGGGAAGACTTAAAATTAGGAAATCCATTACTACAATGTCACACTGAAAGGTCAAATAAAAGACAAACACCTGATATTTTCAATAATGTTCAATAGAAAAAGAAATATTTTCAGTAAAGTAGTTATCTTTTATAATAAAACACAGCATACATTTTTTAACAATTCAGTTAACTAAAACTACAATTTAATTTCTTAACATGAGAAGCAATAAGTATCTAAAATCAAAAGGCAACATTACACGCAAGGACATCATTTTCCAAAGTGACTCTACCAATTTTAACATATCCTGGCCATTAAAAATTTCTATGTTTCAAGAGATATGGAAATATTGGTTTTAACAAATGACATTTTATAGCAGTTCTTTTTATATTATTTGACATCAAATGTGTTTGTTCATGTCCCAAAAGGCATAGATCTGAAATTAGAATTAAATAGGTCTGAAATTTATTGTTTCTTTCTTAATGACTGTATCCTTTCTTCACTGAGCCAGTTTGGGCAGTAGTTTTCCCCCAAATATTATTGAAACAAATTTCATAATAAAGTTATCTCTATTAAACTCAGGAAAAGAAAACAATGCCCAGTTTATGATTTATTACAATTTTAGCTGATTTAATAGGAATAAAAAAATTGGGAAATAATATTGTAAAAGATAGATAATATGTATGACAATATTTTCATGAAACAATTGTCTAATGGAATTATAAGAACATCAATCAACAAGCTATTTGGAATAAAATAAAAGTTTTGTAACAAACAGGTGTTATAAATGGGAAGGCTGGATGTTATTAAAACCTATCCATTTAATACAACATCAAAAAAGGAAACTCTGAGAGAAACAGACAAAACTCATCAGCAAAAATAAAGGGGATAAATATTCCCGATAATTTTTTAAAATTATGAGAAACCTATTATGGATATTTGTTAACTATTATGAAAATATAAAAATACACAGCTTTGTTAACACAGGATAAAATGTCAAAAGACAGAATAGAAAAAAGGTAGGTTCAGAATGTTAAATAATTAAATTTTTGATAAAAATGACACTTCAAATAAAAAACAAAAGGATAACTTATTCAATAAATTGGGTTCGAACAATTTAAGAAAGAGCTCTACATTATACCTACACATAGATAAATTTCAAAAGAATTCAAGATCAAAAAGACAGAGTGAATAAAAGACCTAGAGAAATATGCAGTTAAATATTAATTCTTGGAGTTGAGTTTGTCTTTCTAAGCACAGATGCAAAAAATTTTTTAAATCAAAAGAATACTGCTTCAGAATCCATAAAAGTGAAAATTCCCTGTATGATAAGAACAAACTATAAGAAAGCTTGAATGTATTTATCATAAAATAGCTTCATAAGCCAAGAAGGAAAAGGTAAACTCTACATTTTAGGAATCAGTGAACTAAAACGGATTGGAATGGGTGAATTTAACTCAGATGACCATTATATCTACTACTATGGGCAAGAATTCCTTAGAAAAAAAATGGAGTAGCCATCATAGTCAACAAAAGAGTCCGAAATGAAGTACTGGGATGCAATCTCAAAAACGACAGAATGATATCTATTCATTTATAAGACAAATCATTCAAAATCACAGTAATCCAAGTCTATGCCCCAATAATGCTGAAGAAGCTGAAGTTGAATGGTTCTATGAAGACCTAAAAGAACTTTTAGAATTAAAACCCCCAAAAGATGTCCTTTTTATTATAGGAGAAGGGAATGCAAAAGTAGGAAGTCAAGAAACACCTGGAGTAACAGGCAAATTTGACCTTGGAGTACAGAATGAAGCAGGGCAAAGGCTAGCAGAGCTTTGACAAGAGAATGCACTGGTCATAGCAAACACCCTCTTCCAACAACACAAGAAAAGACTCTACACACAGTCATCACCAGATGGTCAACACCAAAATCAGACAGATTATATTCTTTGCAGTCAAAGATGGAGAAGCTCTATATAGTCAGCAAACACAAGACCAAGAGCTGGCTGTGGCTCAGATCATGAACACCTTATTGCCAAATACAGACTTAACTTGAAGAAAGCAGGGAAAACCACTAGACCATTCAGGTATGACCTAAATCAAATCCCTTATGATTATACAGTGGTGGTGAGAAATAGATTTAAGGGACTAGAACTGATAGACAGAGTGCCTGATGAACTGTGGACGGAGGATCGTGACATTGTAGAGGAGACAGAAATCAAGACCATCCCCAAGAAAAAGAAATGCAAAAACACAAAATGGCTGTCTGAGGAGGCCTTACAAATAGCTGTGGAAAGAAGAGAAGCAAGACGCAAGGGAGAAAAGGAAAGATATACCCACTTGAATGCTGAATTCCAAAGAATAGCAAGAATAGATAAGAAAGCCTTCCTCAGTGATTAATGCAAAGAAATTGAAGAAAACAACAGAATGGGAAAGACTACAGATCTCTTCAAGAAAATTAGAGATACCAAGAGAAAATTTCATGTAAAGATGGGCACAGTAAAGGACAGAAATCGTATGGACCTAACAGAAGCAGAAGATATTAAGAAGAGGTGGCAAGATCACACAGAAGAAATGTACAAAGAAGATCTTCATGACCCAGACAATCACAGTGTGATCACTCACCTAGAGCCAGACATCCTGGAATATGAAGTCAAGTGGGCCTTAGGAAGCATCACTATGAAGAAAGCTAGTGGAGGTGATGGAATTCCAGTTGAGCTATTTCAAATCCTAAAAAATGATGCTGTGACAGTGCTGCACTCAATATGCCAGCAAGTTTGGAAAACTCAGCAGTGGCCACAGGACTGGAAAAGGTCTGTTTTTATTCCAATCCCAAAGAAAGGCAATGCCAAAGAATGTTCAAACTACTGCACAATTGCACTCATCTCACATGCTAGTAAAGTAATGCTCAAAATTCTCCAAGCCAGGCTTCAATGGAACATGAACCATGAACTTCCAGATGTTCAAGCTGGATTTAGAAAAGGTAGAGGAATCAGAAATCAAATTGTCAACATCCACTGGATAATCAGAGTTCCAGAAAAATATCTGTTTCTGTTTTATTGACTATGCTAAAGCCTTTGATGTGTGGATCACAATAAACTGGAAAATTCTTCAAGAGATGGGCATACCAGACCACTGACCTGCCAATGAGAAATCTGTATGCAGGTCAAGAAGCAACAGTTAGAACTGGAAATGGAACAACAGACTGGTTCCAAATAGGAAAAGCAGAATGTCAAGGCTGTATACTGTCACCCTGCTTATTTAACTTATATGCAGAGTACATCATGAAAAAAGCTGGATGTGCTTCATCCAGCCCAGCTGGAATTCCAGCACAGGTGGAATCAAGATTTCTGGGAGAAATATTAATAATCTCAGATATGCAGATGACATCACCCTTATGGCAGAAAGTGAAGAAGAACTAAAGAGTCTCTTGATGAAAGTGAAAGAGGAGAGTGAAAAGTTGGCTTAACGCTCAACATTCAGAATGCTAAGATCATGGTATTCGGTCCCATCAATTCATGGCAAGTAGATGGGAAACCAGTGGAAACAGTGGCTGACTTTATTGTTCTGGGCTCCAAAATCACTGCAGATGGTGATTGCAGCCATGAAATTAAAAGATGCTTACTCCTTGGAAGGAAAGTTTTGACCAACCTAGACAGCATATTAAAAAAGTAGAGACATTACTTTGCCAACAAAGGTCCATCTAGTCAAGGCTATGGCTTTTCCAGTAGTCATGTATGGATGTGAGAGTTGGATTATAAAGAAAGCTGAGCACCGAAGAATTGATGCTTTTGAACTGTGTTATTGGAGAAGACTCTTGAGAGTCCCTTGGACTGCAAGGGGATTCAACCAGTTCATCCTAAAGGAGATCAGTCCTGAGTGTTCTCTGGAAGGACTGATGTTGAAGTTGAAACTCCAATACTTTGGCCACCTGATGCAAAGAGCTGACTCATTTGAAAAGAATTTGATGCTGGGAAATATTGAAGGCAGGAGGAGAAGGGGACAACAGAAGATCAGATGGTTGGATGGCATCACCAACTCAATGGACATGAGTTTGGGTAAAGTCTGGGAGTTGGTGATGGACAGGGAGGCCTGGCGTGCTGCAGTCCATGGGGTCACAAAGAGTTGGACACGACTGAGTGACTGAACTTATCTGAACTGAACTGAAACTCTAACAGAAGTATAAGCAAAGAATAGAGGCCCTCTATCCACACCCATGTGTGCCTACACACAACACACATGTACAAATGCATACATTAAAATTACCAATAAAATATTTTAGAAGACTTGACCTCAGCAGAATACCGAGAAGATGAAAATGAACTCTATTCTCTCATCAAGCTCAGAATATAGAAATAATGATGATATTCAATATTGCTTATAGATATACTTTTGAAAATGCAATGATTTCTAGCAAAAAACAAATTGGCATAATTCCCAGGAGGCAAATTTGTCAATTTGCAGCAAAGACTCTAAAGAAGTACACAAATTATTTGATCCTTTAACTCCTATTTTCAGGCATGTATCTTAAGGCTGGTATCATTATAAATACAAAACAACATATGTAAGAATAGTTTGTAAGAAATATCTTTAATAATTAATATACCATATAATTAATATACCATAATTAATATACCATATAATTCACAACTAAAGTGTAAAATTATCTTAGAACATTTATGTACAGAAGTTTGTAGCCATCAGCACAATCTGGTTTTAGGACATACTTGTTCACCCTAAAAGAAACCCCTTGCCTGTTAATAGTCAATCTCCATTTGGTCTCTCCTCCCCACCTCTTCATTCAACCTCAGGAGACCACTAATCTTCATTCTTTGTCAATAAATTTGCCTAAAATGGAATTTGATATAAATGGATCAAACAATATGTGTTTTTGTGTATATGCAAATGACTTCTTTCATTTCAGTATAATGTTATGAGACTCACTGATATTGGAGCTTATATCATTATTTTATCTCTTTTTATTGTCAAATCACATTTCAGTGTATGCATGTATTTGTTTATCCATTCAGTTAATACATATTTGGATTATCTTTGCTTTTTGTCTATTACGAACATTTGCTATAAATACTCATGTGCACGTTTTTGTATGGATGTACATTTTTACTTCTCCTGGCTATATGGAGGAAAGCATTTGCCAAGTCATGGTAATTCTATGTTTAAGGTAGTGAGGAGCAGTCAAATTGTTTTCCAGAGTGGTTACACCATAGGACATTCCCATCAGCAATGTATGACAATTCCAATCTCTTCACATCCCTGCCAAATACTTGGTATTGTTCTTCTCATTACAGACTGTCTAGTCTGTAAGACGAGACAGAACTGGAACCAGACATGGAACCAGACATGGGACAACAGACTGGTTCCAAATTGGGAAAGGAGTACATCAAGGCTATATATTGTCACCCTGCTTATTTAACTTCTATGCAGGTACATCATGAGAAATGCTGGGCTGGAAGAAGCACAAGCTGGAATCAAGATTGCCAGGAGAAATATCAATAACCTCAGATATGCAGATGACACCACCCTTATGGCGGAAAGTGAAGAGGAACTAAAAAGTCTGTTAATGAAAATGAAAGAGGAGAGAGTTGGCTTAAAACTCAATAATCAAAAAACTAAGATTACGGCATCCAGTCCCATCACTTCAGGGCAAATGGATAAGGAAACAATGAAAACAGTGACAGACTTTATTTTCTTGGGCTCCAAAATCACTGTAGATGGTGACTGCAGCCATGAAATAAAAAGATGCTTGCTCCTTGGAAGAAAAGCAATGACCAACCTAGACAGCATATTAAAAAGTGGAGACATTACTTTGCCAACAAAGGTCCATCTAGTCAAAGCTATGTTTTTTCCAGTAGTCTTGTATGGATGTGAGAGTTGGGCTATAAAGAAAGCTGAGTGCCAAAGAATCTGTGCTTTTAAACTGTGGTGTTAGAGAAGACTCTTGAGAGTCACTTGGACTGCAAGGAGATCAAACCACTCAATCCTGAAGGAAATCAGTCCTGAATATTCATTGGAAGGACTGACGCTGAAGCTGAAACTCCAATACTTTGGCCACCTGATGTGAATAACTGATTCATTGGAAAAGACCCTGATGCTGGGAAAGATTGAAGAAAGAAGGGGACAACAGAGGATGAGACGGTTGGATAGCATCACCAACTCAATAGCCATGAGTTTGAACAAGCTCCAGGAGTTGGTGAAGGACAGGGAAGCCTGGCATGCTACAGTCCATGGGGTCACAAAGAGTCAGACATGACTGAGCAACTGAACGGAACTGTACTGAACAGTCTGTAAGAAGTGATACCACATGGTTATGGTTTTCATTTATATTTCCATAGTAGCTAATCACACAGAGTCTTTACATGTGCTTATTGGCCATAATATATCTTCTTCAGAGAAAAATTTTTATTCAAATCATTTGCCCATATTTTAGTTGAGTTACTATTATTAAATTCTAAGATAATTGTATATTCTGAACAGAAATACCTTATCAGATATAGAGTCACAATATTTTCTCCCATACGTAAGTTCTTTTTTTCACTTTCTTAACAGTACCATGAGTTGTAAAAGTTTTTAATTTTGATGGAATCCGTTTTTTTTTCTTACATTATTCATGATTTGGTGCTGGATTTAAAATCCCTTACCCAAGGTCACACATATATTTGAATATATTTTTGGGTGTGGTATTAGGTGGAGGTCCAATTTCATTCTTTTGCCTGTGGATATCTAGTTGTTAAGGCATTATTTGTCAAAAAGACCATAACTTCCCTCTATTGAATTGTCTTGGACATTTTAACAGTACTAAACTATGCTAATCACTGTAACTTTGTATAAAGTTTTGAAATCAGTAAATGCACATTCTCAACCTTTGATCTTTTTCAAGATTGTTTTGGCCACTTATCATTCAAAATCCAGAATATAAGGGTCAATTTAAAAAGACCATCTTAGAAGGTAAGAAAACCCAAAGAATTATATGATATTGCCAAGTAAGCACTAACTAGGTTACTAGGAAAGAAGATGTGGCAGGAGATAAAAAAATGGCAGAGTAGCTATGAAAGCAGGAATTTGGAGCAGACCGTTCTGGATTCACCCCCCGGTTCTATCACTCCTTAGTTATTTGATATTGAACCTCATATTTCTGTTCAACACAATGGAGACAGTAATACATACATTATACATGTTAGTCGTGTCTGACTCTTTTTTGACCTCATGGACTATAGCCCACCAGGCTTCTCTATCCATGGAATTCTCTCTAGGCAAGAATACTAGAGCAGGTTGCCAAGACTTCCTCCAAGGGATCTTCTTGACCCAGGGGCTGAATCCTGGTCTCTTGCATTGAAGGCAGATTCTTTATCATCTGAGCCACCAGGGAAGCCTAATGCATACATTAGAAGGTTGTTGTAAGAATTCAGAGATAAAAAGTGTTAAATATTCAGACCCACTAGAGGATTCAGTAAATGTTAGTTGGTAACAAATGATCATACAAATTAGTTAATAAGATGTATTTCATATTTGAGATCTTCCATGGATGTAATGAATGCACTGTCTCTCCCTGAGTGTCTGTTCAACAATGAAGTTACTATTTCTGGCTCCCTATGAAGAGACATTGTTTCATCCCTTCTAAGTTTTCTTTTGGTTTTCTGTCTTGAAAATTTGTGCTGCTAAAATAACTTTTGCTGACCTTTCTGATCTTAGATTTTATTTGACATAAGTATTCTGTGACTATCAGTGATTACCAAAGTTTTTTTTATCTTCTAAATTTTTTCTATACTGATCTCTAGATGTTTCTTTTATAAACTTCATTTGAAATGTTTCTGTTTGGTTTTTAACAGACAACATTATCCAATCAGCATTTTAATGTGTTTTCATAAAATTAACCAATCAAACACAAAATTTGAAATGTAGTCTTCAAGTTTTAATTTTTTTTTTCTGGAAACCATTTAATTATAGTGCTCAAGAACTGCCTCTGCAATCGGGCTAGCTATTTCTCATTGCAAATATTTTAATGACATAGTATTCTAGAGCTTTTAAGAAAAGATAATTTTCAGGAAAACATGGATGTATTACTATCAAAATTTCCAGTATATAAGTAAAAAAAATCAAAAATTTTATTCACTCAGCTGACACAGTACTTTACACCTATTTTTATACCCTTCTTTCCTCGCCACACCACAGAGTAAATGATGATGATGATACATACGAAGATGTGATGAAATTAAGAATTACAATCAACATAGGTGCAGTACTGACTATATTACATGATACAAAAATAAAGGACAGGGAATCAGAAACACTAGCACCAGTTGGACAGTTTACTGCCTTGCCCAAACTTCTTCATGGCTCACTGTCCTCAATGGATTTGGATTAAATAACTTCTAAAGTTCCTTTAGGCATTAAAAAAAAAAAAAATCAAAATTGCCTCGTTTTGTCTGTTAAACATAAGGTCAAGAAGTTACAAACTGTGAAAGAAACCAAACCAGAATGCCATTTAGGACAACATTATTGATAAGCAATAGTAGAATCTCGCTCTAAGATTTAGCTGAGAGTGACTTTATAGGTGGACATATTAAGTGTAGCTAATTGATGACTATTTTAAAGAGGAACTTGACAATAAATAGATAAATTTTCCTACTATTTCATAAGCAGGTTAAATAAAATAAGCAATACATTTTAGGACTTTTCATTTTCATTTTATAGCTCTCTCTTAGGTAAAATCATTCTGTGAAAGATAAAATCTATTTGCTAATCTACTTAGTTTCAAATAATCTCTTGACTTGACATGCTATATAATGTTTGAGAAACATTATCCCTGGAAGGTACAATAAGCAAGTTCCTCTGGAGTTCATTTAGATTCAGGGAAGACAACCTTGCTTTTCAGATCAGTTTGAGAATTTATATTGAATTGGTAAAGATGATTTGAAAGTGGTTGACTTTTTTTTAAAGAGTAAAGAATGCATATGATACGATAATAATATAGTTGTTAGGAACTCAGCCTTTGGAGAAAGAAAACCTCAATTCAGATCTCATATTATGTATGTGACCCAAGGCCAGCTGTCGAACCTCTATGAGCCTCAGCTTTAATGTCTATAAAATTAGGACAATGATATTACATACCCCACTTCTTTGATGCAAGATCAATGAAATGGCATAAATAATCCACACAGACTCTGACATATTTTAAGCACAGATAAATGCTTGCAATAATGAGATCATTATGAAAGTGGGCTCTGAAGTCCACCAACCTATATTTGACTCTTGGTTAAAATACTAATTAGCTCTATTACCTGGAAAACTTTTCTTGTGCCTCACTTGTCCCTTCATAAAATGAAAAAAAATCATATCTACCTTAGGGTTGTGATAAGGATTAAGCAGAACTTCCATATGTCAAGCACATAGCAAAGTGCCTGACATATAGTAACCTCCCAAAATATCTCTTATTGGACAAAGTTTGATTCTGGGCCTTAATAAAACATTTGCAGAAAACTTTGTAAGAAGAACAATTAATCAGAGGATGTAAACATGAAAGAAATCCCTGTATCAGTGATGTAGCTCCTTTTATTTTAAAAGGTAGGAAGTTGACCAGTTATCCCAGCACCGCTTGTTAAAGAGGTTGTCTTTTTTCCATTGTATATCCTTGCCTCCTTTGTCAAAGATAAGGTGTCCATAGGTAAAAGAATGAAACTAGAACACTTTCTAACACCATACACAAAAATAAACTCAAAATGGATTAAAGATCTAAATGTAAGACCAGAAACTATAAAACTCCTAGAGGAGAACATAAGCAAAACACTCTCCGACATAAATCACAGCAAGATCCTCTATGACCCACCTCCCAGAATATTGGAAATAAAAGCAAAACTAAACAAATGGGACCTAATGAAACTTAAAAGCTTTTGCACTACAAAGGAAACTATAAGTAAGGTGAAAAGACAGCCCTCAGATTGGGAGAAAATAATAGCAAATGAAGAAACAGACAAAGGATTAATCTCAAAAATATACAAGCAACTCCTGCAGCTCAATTCCAGAAAAATAAATGACCCAATCAAAAAATGGGCCAAAGAACTAAACAGACATTTCTCCAAAGAAGACATACAGATGGCTAACAAACACATGAAAAGATGCTCAACATCACTCATTATTAGAGAAATGGAGAGGGAGGTGGGAGGGGGGATCGGGATTGGGAATACATGTAAATCCATGGCTGATTCATATCAATGTATGACAAAACCCACTGGAAAAAAAATAAATAAATAAAATTAAAAAAAAAAAAAAAAAAAAAAAAAAACCACAATGAGGTACCATTACTCGCCAGTCAGGATGGCTGCTATCCAAAAGTCTACAAGCAATAAATGCTGGAGAGGGTGTGGAGAAAAGGGAACCTTCTTACACTGTTGGTGGGAATGCAAACTAGTACAGCCGCTATGGAGAACAGTGTGGAGATTTCTTAAAAAACTGGAAATAGAACTGCCATATGACCCAGCAATCCCACTTCTGGGCATACACACTGAGGAAACCAGATCTGAAAGAGACACGTGCACCCCAATGTTCATCGCAGCACTGTTTATAATAGCCAGGACATGGAAGCAACCTAGATGCCCATCAGCAGATGAGTGGATAAGGAAGCTGTGGTACATATACACCATGGAATATTACTCAGCCGTTAAAAAGAATTCATATGAATCAGTCCTAATGAGATGGATGAAACTGGAGCCCCTTATACAGAGTGAAGTAAGCCAGAAAGATAAAGAACATTACAGCATACTAACACATATATATGGAATTTAGAAAGATGGTAACAATAACCCTATATGCAAAACGGAAAAAGAGACACAGAAATACAGAACAGACTTTTGAACTCTGTGGGAGAATGTGAGGGTGGGATATTTCAAAAGAACAGCATGTATACTATCTATGGTGAAACAGATCACCAGCCCACGTGGGATGCATGAGACAAGTGCTCGGGCCTGGTGCACTGGGAAGACCCAGAGGAATCGGGTGGAGAGGGAGGTGGGAGGGGGGATTGGGATGGGGAATACGTGTAAATCTATTGCTGATTCATGTCAATGTATTGACAAAAGAAATAAATTAAAAAAAAAAAAAAAGGTAGGAAGTTATATATATCCATACCTCATGTTTAATAGTCACAGGCAAGTTGTTTTATCACAGAAGGAAATAAAAATCATTCTCTGTAATTTTAACAGAGTAATTAAATATTTGGTTTGTCTCAATGGTAACACCAGTGTTCTTGTTGAGGTCTAGGGTTGTATCTCTTACAACTGGAACTCTCTCCACTAATTTCTGACACAATTCTAAACATCTTGATAATATCTCCAATGCTACTCCAAAAGAAAAATAGAATATAGATGTTTACAGACACAAATAAATGATACTCTTTGGTTCAATTCCAGTTTTCCAGCAGATGGCACTTGTATGTGGATTTATTATGCCCCACATTTGATTTGCACTGTGCCTATTATGGAAAGTGAGTACATTACAGTGATAAAAATGATTATCCACAGAGACTCATTTTATTAAGATAATTTCTGGAAATTAGAATTTTTCAACCAACAGCCTCTTCTTATTAAGAAAGAATCCATGTGGTTAAATAAGATACTGCCAGAGAAAAAAAGACATATATCAAGACAAGAAACCATTGTTATAAAATGATTCATTACTAGAATACTGTTTTTGTTGAGGGGGGATGAAGTACATCCAAATGTTTTGCACTAGTTCACTAGATTTCTATCCTGAATACATGGTTGGTTAATAACTTGGGATTTTCACAGGCTAATCAGGTTCTCTTTTCTATGAATAGTATCAAATTTGCTTAAGAGGTTCCTAAAGGATTTGTTTTTGTTGTTCTTAGACTGAATCTTGAAGAAAATTGAGTGATTTTATGGACTCATTAGGACAACATATGTCTAATTATATCCTTCCAAAAGAGCCTCCTCCAAACATTTCACAGAAGTATATACAAAACTGGCCAAAAATAAAGATGTAAAATACTAGAAGATTAACAATAAATCAAAACAGAGATAGACAGAGAACTAGGGGTAATTCTCAAGCATATGGTTATTGTAATTTTTTAAAGAAAATTCAAGTGCTTTGATACGCCATCATTCTTAAACATATTTTTGTTATAATTATGAAATGTCTCACCTTTGTCTATTTCTATCTAATGTACTAAAAGTCATACTCAAAAAATAACATAAGTGTAATGACTAATTTATGGCCTTTAGGTCACAAATCCATTTTGACTTTGAAGCCTTGCATCATATACTCTTGCTTACTTCATTCTAAGCGCTTCCCTGGTATCTCAGTGATAAAGAATCTGCCTGTAATGCAGGAGACGGGGGTTTGATCCCTGGGTTGGGAATATCCCCTGGAGGAGGGCATGGCAACCCACTCCAGTATTCTTGCCTGGAGAATCCCAAGGACAGAGGAGCCTGGCCGGTTACAAACCACAGGGTCGCAAAGAGTGGGACATGACTGAGCACACCTCATACTAAGGCCTTCATCTCCTACTCCTTAATATCATCTCCAGCTGTGGTCAGGTGTCCAATCTCAATGCTTCTTACATGCAAGAAACATCACAATAAATATCTGCTATCGAAATCTTCCCTTTTTGGAAAATGTTCCTTTTATCCTCTCATACCAGAATCTTTATATTCTTTCTATAAAACCATCATCAGTATTCTAGTCCCATATGCCTTCCCATGAGCTTATTTTATGAATGTTTATTTTGACTTGGAAATCTACATTGGAACTCTATATAAAGTAATGAGTTTGGGATCGCAGGGATTTTATTTTAGAAACCTCAGTTTACAGGCCTACAATTTTTTAAGGTTGCAAGATTAGTTTATTGAACATCTGTATATTCAAAGTTTTATATATTCAAGTTTCTGTATATTCAACAATTTTCATCATTTTGCCATATTTACTATGTCCTTTCCCCCATCCCTTTATGTTTTTGTTATTTTTAACCACTGGCTGAACCATTTTGATTTTTTTATTTTATATTTTATTTTGATTTGGAGTGTAGCCATTTAACAATGTTGTGATAGTTCCAGGTGCACTGCAAAGTGACTCAGCCATACATATAAATGCATCCATTTCCCTCCAAACCACCTCCCATCCATGCAGCCACGTCTAAGCACAGTTCTTTGTGCTATGGCATAGGTCCTACTTCTACAGATGCCCGGAGAAAACTGTACTTCTTCATTTATGACTTGAATTGTCTCAATGAGCTCCATTTCTTTGTCAAGTTATGATTGGTTTACTTTACCAGATTTTAACCAAAGAGTTTAATAAAATTTTATTTTAAAAATACCTAATGAATATTAATATCTACACTTTCCTTCTTGGAAACATAGACATGTTTCATTTTTGAGTTTGTAAAAGATAGAAAAAATAAAATATAGCAGGAAAAATGAAGATAGCATAGGGAATCTCAAGATAATGACTACTGCAAGGCAGACATTTTAAGGAGCCTATGTCATAGTAGAGATGCTTATCTTAAAAATAAAGAAACCACTTCAGAAGAGGTAACTTATTAGTTCAAGGCCATTGATTATGCAGAAAGGACCCTATGAAAAGTACCACAGCAGTTTAAAACTTGTGAGCATATGCGAGCATATTTCAATGAGCAACAGACTCTGAAGGATTAATATGTGAAGAGTTTAGCGGTGTAATCAAATAAAACTCACAACCAAAGTAATCTGATGCATATTTAATGATATGCATAATCATTATTGTGTTGCACAGTGATTAGTCATAATTGCTAAAGGGTTCACATAAATTACTATAATTAGTATTGTCCTCACACAATCAAACTAAATATTTCCAGGATTATGTGAGAAGAAAGGAAAGGAAAAGCAGCTAGGAGAAATGGGAAGCTGTTCTAACGGGAAACAAAAACTAGAAGAAACAGACTTCCTTAAGCTCTCTGAAGATTAGAGAACAGAGTTATCTATTTGGGCTGCCTGACTTCAAAACACAATTTTTTTTTTCCCCTGATATTGACTCTTTGGCTCTGAAATCTGTAGAACGCAAACTTTCTTGTCTTGCCAAGAAAGGGACTGGCAGTTGTGTGAGCTGAGAGTAATACTCCCCTTTGTCATCTGTATCTAAGAACACTCGATAACCCTATATGCAAAACAGAAAAAGAGACACAGAAATACAGAACAGACTTTTGAACTCTGTGGGAGAAGGTGAGGGTGGGATGTTTCAAAAGAACAGCATGTATATTATCTATGGTGAAACAGATCACCAGCCCAGGTGGGATGCATGAGACAAGTGCTCCGGCCTGGTGCACTGGGAAGACCCAGAGGAATCGGGTGGAGAGGGAGGTGGGAGGGGGGATTGGGATGGGGAATACGTGTAAATCTATGGCTGATTCATATCAATGTATGACAAAACCCACTGAAATGTTGTGAAGTAATTAGCCTCCAACTAATAAAAAAAAAAATAAATAAAGTGGATTTCCTGTAGACAACAACAACAACAACAACAAAAGAACACTCCCATCTTCCATAGATGAAGGGATAAGAGTAAGCCAAGATTCTACTTCCCTCTCATCAGTTCTAAACCAAACTGCCTGGGGAAGGGAAACTCACAGCCTAGAAGACTGGAAGAGGAATGTGCTGGGAATGCCTGTCTCCCTGTTCTGGCTTCCCATGACGTGGGCCGTGATGTCCCGGCTAGGTGTGGGTCTGAAGGTCATCAGAACTGCTTCACCACTTGCCAACCTGGTCACTTTCCCCTGAGTTACTTTCCAAGTTGGAAAATCAGTGATTCATATGAGAAAAATAACAGATTTGGAGTTGGACATTTTGGTGTCTCACTGGCTACATAATGCTAGTATTAAAAAAAAAAAAAAAAAAAAGGTGGGAGATTATCTAAACTGAAGATTCTTTTCTTTTAGAAAAGATCCCATTGTATGTGCATATTCCATCTGGTCTCCATATCACTTTGTAAGATTGGGGCTTGGGGAATCAGTAAACCCAGGATAATACTCTTGGCATGCTTTTGTCATTAGAAATAAAGTCCTTTGTTTCTGACTCAGGAGTCTGTTATCTTTTGTCAGTATCCATGGATCTTAGCTCTCCTCCACACAATGAGACTTAAATGTAAAACCCATGTTATAATTTACATTCAAGAAAGAATAATCATTAGATAGTATTGTGTTTATTCATCTGGGCCAATTAGCATACATTGGAGCACTTAATAAATTGGCCGGACACACTTCATAAAATTCCATAATAGGTCATACAATAGATATTGTTAAATTCATTTAAAAAAATAATAATATTGAGACTCAGGTTTGAACAGTCTGAAATACTATGTAAGTATTAGGCTCTTGGAGACATCAAGGCAGGAGAGTGATTAGAGTAACAAATGCAGGTAGAATGGCCTTGTACACAGCTTTTCTTAGTAATTTTGCCAAAACCAGCTGTGACCCTTCTCCCAGAAATCACACACAATGAATTTTCTATCAAGTTTTGTCCCTAACTCCACATAGGTTCCTAACCCTCCTCATCAAAAATGAGGTATCAGGACTTTGTGGACTTTATCATGAAGAGAGTGATGATTTAGGAGTATGAGAGCCTCGTTTTGCATCATGTCTCTCCCATTGTCTGCCTCTGTGTTGAGGCAAGTTATATAACCTCTACTGAGCTCGTTTTACTTAGTACAAAATGGAGACGGTAACTCTCCCTGGGAATGGTCACTGTGTCCGGACTTGGTAGGTCCCCAGTGAATGGGACACATCATTAACACTTCCAGTTCTTACAGCTCATCAGAGGGAAAGAGAGGCTCTGATGTGGAGACTCCTGATATTTCACAGTCTAATCAGCTGGAAACCTTTCTTGTCCTGTGGCTCAAAAAATGATTCACACAAAATCCCACATGAAGAGTTGGGAAGGGACTGGGGGGAAGTCCTTCCAGGCTAACACTTGCATTGTGAGAGTCTCCCCTGGAGAAGTAATTCCGGGAGCAAGGTGCCCTTGATCTGCAGCTAAAGTGTTGTTTAGTGCCTCAGGCTTTCTCCAAAATCTTCCTTTGGCTTAAAATAGGACAGCATCCTTTTATTTAATCTTCAAAGAAAGGTATTCCATTCATTGAGCTCGTACCTCCTCACTGAGAAAAGGACAGTGATAAGACCAGGGTGCAAAATGTGAAGGCATAATCAAGGAGGCAAATGAGCTGCTCTCTTCAGAGCCGGTCCTCAAAGAAAGATCATGCGGTAAACCAGAGCAGTTAACATCCAACACGTCAGTGAAGCCTGAGGTGCTTAGAACTCCAGGAACATGATACAAATATACTTGAGGACTGAGGGCTCGTGGGGGAAGCTTCCGGTTTCTGTATTGTTCTCTGTATTTAATTAATACTAAATAAGAGAGTGAATTTATGGTCAGGAATGGAAAAGGGGATGAGGAACACTGGAAAAAGAGCATCGCACAGGTTAGGCGCACTAGCTTTAGAATGAATGAGAGCAAGGTCCAAATCCTGGCCATTTTATGAGCAAGGAAACTTAGCAATTCTCTTTGCCTTACTTGACCCCCAGGCAAGTAAAGAAAAGAGTTATCTCCTGGGAGTATCATCTAAGTTAAAAATATAATGTGTGTAACATCTAGCAGTTAATAAACATTCAGTACAAGGGAAATTAGTACTATTTGAGAGTAAAGTTCAAAAGCAAAACATTTTGGAAGTATAACTTTCCAAAACTGAACCAGGAAGAAATAGAAGATCTTAACAGACCCATCACAGGCAAGGAAATCGAAACTGTAATCAAAAATCTGCCAGCAAACAAAAGCCCAGGACCAGATGGCTTCACAGCTGAATTCTACCAAAAATTTAGAGAAGAGCTAACACCTACCTTACTCAAACTCTTCCAGAAAATTGCAGAAGAAGGTAAACTTCCAAACTCATTCTATGAGGCCACCATCACCCTAATTCCAAAACCTGACAAAGATGCCACAAAAAAAGAAAACTACAGGCCAATATCACTGATGAACATAGATGCAAAAATCCTTAACAAAATTCTAGCAAACAGAATCCAACAACATATTAAAAAAATCATACACCACGACCAAGTGGGCTTTATCCCAGGAATGCAAGGATTCTTCAATATCCGCAAATCAATCAATGTAATACACCACATTAACAAATTGAAAGATAAAAACCATATGATTATCTCAATAGATGCAGAGAAAGCCTTTGACAAAATTCAACACTCATTTATGATTAAAACTCTCCAAAAAGCAGGAATAGAAGGAACATACCTCAACATAATAAAAGCTATATATGACAAACCCACAGCAAGTATCACCCTCAATGGTGAAAAATTGAAAGCATTTCCCCTGAAATCAGGAACAAGACAAGGGTGCCCACTCTCACCACTACTGTTCAACATAGTGTTGGAAGTTTTGGCCACAGCAATCAGAGCAGAAAAAGAAGTAAAAGGAATCCAGATAGGAAAAGAAGAAGTGAAACTCTCACTGTTTGCAGATGACATGATCCTCTATATAGAAAACCCTAAAGACTCTACCAGAAAATTACTAGAACTAATCAATGAATATAGTAAAGTTGCAGGATATAAAATTAACACACAGAAATCCCTTGCATTCCTATATACTAACAATGAAAAAACAGAAAGAGAAATTAAGGAAACAATACCATTCACCATTGCAACAAAAAGAATAAAATACTTAGGAGTATATCTACCTAAAGAAACAAAAGACCTATACATAGAAAACTATAAAACACTGATGAAAGAAATCAAAGAGGACACAAACAGATGGAGAAACATACCGTGTTCATGGATTGGAAGAATCAATATTGTCAAAATGGCTATTCTACCCAAAGCAATCTATAGATTCAATGCAATCCCTATCAAGCTACCAACGGTATTTTTCACAGAACTAGACCAAAGAATTTCACAATTTGTATGGAAATACAAAAAACCTCGAATAGCCAAAGTAATCTTGAAAAAGAAGAATGGAACTGGAGGAATCAACCTGCCTGACTTCAGACTCTACTACAAAGCCACAGTCATCAAGACAGTGTGGTACTGGCACAAAGACAGAAATATAGACCAATGGAACAGAATAGAAAGCCCAGAGATAAATCCACGAACCTATGGACACCTTATCTTTGACAAAGGAGGCAAGGATATACAATGGAAAAAAGACAACCTCTTTAACAAGTGGTGCTGGGAAAACTGGTCAACCACTTGCAAAAGAATGAAACTAGAACACTTTCTAACACCATACACAAAAATAAACTCAAAATGGATTAAAGATCTAAATGTAAGACCAGAAACTATAAAACTCCTAGAGGAGAACATAGGCAAAACACTCTCCGACATAAATCACAGCAAGATCCTCTATGACCCACCTCCCAGAATATTGGAAATAAAAGCAAAACTAAACAAATGGGATCTAATGAAACTTAAAAGCTTTTGCACTACAAAGGAAACTATAAGTAAGGTGAAAAGACAGCCCTCAGATTGGGAGAAAATAATAGCAAATGAAGAAACAGACAAAGGATTAATCTCAAAAATATACAAGCAACTCCTGCAGCTCAATTCCAGAAAAATAAATGACCCAATCAAAAAATGGGCCAAAGAACTAAACAGACATTTCTCCAAAGAAGACATACAGATGGCTAACAAACACATGAAAAGGTGCTCAACATCACTCATTATTAGAGAAATGCAAATCAAAACCACAATGAGGTACCATTACACGCCAGTCAGGATGGCTGCTATCCAAAAGTCTACAAGCAATAAATGCTGGAGAGGCTGTGGAGAAAAGGGAACCCTCTTACACTGTTGGTGGGAATGCAAACTAGTACAGCCACTATGGAAAACAGTGTGGAGATTCCTTAAAAAACTGGAAATAGAACTGCCATATGACCCAGCAATACCACTTTTGGGCATACACACTGAGGAAACCAGATCTGAAAGAGACACATGCACCCCAATGTTCATCGCAGCACTGTTTATAATAGCCAGGACATGGAAGCAACCTAGATGCCCATCAGCAGATGAATGGATAAGGAAGCTGTGGTACATATACACCATGGAATTTTACTCAGCCGTCAAAAAGAATTCATTTGAACCAGTCCTAATGAGATGGATGAAACTGGAGCCCCTTATACAGAGTGAAGTAAGCCAGAAAGATAAAGAACATTACAGCATACTAACACATATATATGGAATTTAGAAAGATGGTAATGATAACCCTATATGCAAAACAGAAAAAGAGACACAGAAATACAGAACAGACTTTTGAACTCTGTGGGAGAAGGTGAGGGTGGGATGTTTCAAAAGAACAGCATGTATACTATCTATGGTGAAACAGATCACCAGCCCAGGTGGGAGGCATGAGACAAGTGCTCGGGCCTGGTGCACTGGGAAGACCCTGAGGAATCGGGTGGAGAGGGAGATGGGAGGGGGGATTGGGATGGGGAATAAGTGTAAATCTATGGCTGATTCATATCAATGTATGACAAAACCCACTGGAAAAAAAAAATAATAATAATAATATAATGAACTTCAAAAAAAAAAAAGCAAAACATTTATACACTCTAATACTTTCTTTGCACAAGTAAATGTATTTTGTACTATTTTGATCTTTCCCACTTTAACTTTTATTAAACAAGAACATAGGTACCTCAGATGGTAACGTATTTGCCTGAAATGAGGGAGACCTGGGTTTGATTCCTGGGTTGGGAAGATCCCCTGGAGAAGGGAACAGCTACCCACTCTAGTATTCTGGCCTGGAGAATTCCATGGACAGAAGACCCTGACAAGCTACAGTCCATGAGGTTGCAAAGAGTTGGACACAACTGAGCAACTCGCTTTCACTATAACACACAAACACACATGTGCACATGTGTGTGCTATATTTTAATAAAATGCTCTCTATTGAAGTTAGGTGCCTCTGTTTCTTTTCAGAGTATATCTCAACTATTCTAACACACTACCAGGATGGAAAAGAAATAAGTATTGACTAAGTGCTCAGTTGCTCAATTGTGTCTGACTCTTGTGACTTGATGGACTATAGTCCACCAGTCCATGGAATTTTCTAGGAAGGAACAGTGGAGTGGGTTGCCATTTCCTACTCCAGGTGAACTACCTGTTATGTATTATTACCTTACTGAACATTTTACTAGGTGCATTTTCCATTTAATTCTCACATTCTTCCAAAAGGGTGTTATTATACACATGATACAAATGAAAAGACTGCTCATCAATATAAATATCTTGCAAAAGTCATTCATCTGGTGTTAGAGCTTGAGCTGGAACACAGATGTGTCTAATGTTAAAACTATAGCTTTTCTTTGAATAGAAATCATTCTAAAGTTGATATAGTATCAGTTCAATTCAGTGGCTCAGTTGTGTCCGACTTTTTTCTGTGACCCCATGGAAGCACCCCATGGACAGGCTTCCCTGTCCATCACCAACTCTCAGAGCTTGCTCAAACTAATGTCCATTGAGTCAGTGATGCCATCCAACCTTCTTATCCTCTGTTGTCCCCTTCTCCTCCTGCCTTCAATCCTTCCAAGCATCAGAGTCTTTACCAAAGAGTCAGTTCTTTGCATCAGGTGGCCAAAGTATTGGAGTTTCAGCTTCAGCATCAGTCCTTCCAATGAATAATCAGGACTGATTTACATTAGGATGGATGGGTTGGATCTCCTTGCAGTCCAAGGGATTCTCAAGACTCTTCTCCAACAACACAGTTCAAAAGCATCAATTCTTCCGTGCTCAGCTTTCTTTATAGTCCAACTCTCATATCCATACATGACTACTGGAAAAACCATAGCTTTGACTAGATAGACCTTTGTTGGCAAAGTAATGTCTCTGCTTTTTAATATGCTATCTAGGTTGGTCATAGTTTTTCTTCCAAGGAGCAAGTGTCTTTTAATTTCATGGCTGAACTCACCATCTGCTGTGATTTTGTATCCCAAAATGATAAAGCCTCTTGCCGTTTCCATTGTTTCCCTATTTGCAATGAAGTGATGGGAAGAGATGCCATGACCAAAATTTCTGAATTTTGAGTTTTAAGCCAACTTTTTCACTCTCCTCTTTCACTTTCATCAAGAGACTCTTTAGTTTTTCTTCACTTGCTGCCATAAGGATGGTGTCATCAGCGTATCTGAGGTTATTGATTTTTCTCCCAGCAATCTTGATTCCAGCTTGTGCTTCATCCAGCCTGGCATTTTGCATGATGTACTCTGCATATAAGTTAAATAAGTAGGGTGGCAATATACAGCCTTGACAAACTCCTTTCCCAATTTGGAACCAGTCTGTTCTTCCATGTAGAGTTCTAACTGTTGCTTCTTGACTTGCACACAGATTTCTCAAGAGGCAGGTCAGGTGGTCTGGAATTCCCATCTCTTTCAGAATTTTATTCAGTTTGTTGTGATCCACACAGTCAAAGGCTTTGGTATAGTCAATAGAGCAGAAATAGATGTTTTTCTGGAACTCTCTTGCTTTTTTGATGATCCAGTGGATGTTGGCAATTTGATCTCTGGTTCCTCTGCCTTTTCTAAAACCAGCTTGAACATCTGGAAGTTCACAGTTCACGTATTGCTGAAGCCTGGCTTAGAGAATTTTGAGCATTACTCTTCTAGCGTGTGAGATGCTTGCAATTGTGCGGTAGTTTGAGCATTCTTTGGCATTGCCTTTCTTTGGGATTGGAATGAAAATTGACCTTTTCCAGTCCTGTGGCCACTGCTGAGTTTTCCAAACTTGCTGGCATATTGAGTGCAGCACTTTCACAGCATCATCTTTCAGGATTTGAAATAGCTCAACTGGAATTCCATCACCTCCACCAGCTTTCTTTGTAGTGATGCTTCCTATGTTAAGGCCTTCTTGACATTGCATTCCACCATGTCTGGCTGTATGTGAGTGATCACACCATCATGGTTATCTGAGACATGAAGATCTTTTTTGTATAATTCTGTGTATTCTTGCTACCTCTTCTTAATATCTTCTGCTTCTGTTAGGATCATACCATTTCTGTCCTTTTTTGAGCCCATCTTTGCTGGAAATGTCCCCTTGGTATCTCTAATTTTCATGAAGAGATCTCTAGTCTTTCCCATTCTATTGTTTACCTCCATTTCTTTGCCTTAATCATTAAGGAAGACTTTCTTATCTCTGCTTGCTGTTCTTTGGAACTCTGCATTCAAATGGGTATATCTTTCCTTTTTTCCTTTGCCTTTAGCTTCTCGTCTTTTCTCAGGTATTTGTAAGGCCTCCTCAGACAGCCATTTGCCTTTTTCCATTTCTTTTTCTTGAGGATGGTCTTGATCACTACTGCCTGTAAAATGTCACAAACCTCCATCCATAGTTCTTCAGGCACTCTGTCTATCAGATCTAATCCCTTGAATTTATTTGTCATTTCCACTGTATAATTGTAAGGGATTTGATTTAGGTCATACCTGAATGGTCTAGTGGTTTTCCCTACTTTCTTCAATTTAAGTCTGAATTTGGCAATAAGGAGTTCATGATCTGAGCCACAGTCAGCTCCCAGTCTTGTTTCTGCTGACTATGTAGAGCTTCTCCATCTTTGGCTGCAAAGGATATAATCAATCTGAATTCGGTGTTGACCATCTGGTGATGACTGTGTGTAGAGTCTTCTCCTGTGTTGTTGGAAGAGGGTGTTTGCTATGACCAGTGCGTTCTCTTGGGTAACCTCTGTGAGCCTTTGCTGTGTGCTGTGCTAAATCATTTTAGCCATGTCTGACTCTTTATGACCCCCCATGGACTGTAGCCCGCCAGGCTTCTTTGATCATGGGGTTTTCCAGGCAAGAATACTAGAATGGGTTGCCATTTCCTCCTCCAGGGGATCTTCCCAACCCAGGGATCGAACCAGCGTCTCTTAGTTCTCCTGACTTGGCAGGCAGGGTCTTTACTACCAGTGTCACCACTGCCCTGCTTCATTCTGTACTCCAAGGCCAAATTTGCCTGTCACTCCAGGTATCCCTTGACTTCCTCTTATCTCATCACAGCCCCCTATCATGAAAAGGACATCTTTTTTGGGTGTTAGTTCTAGAAGGTCTTGTAGGTCTTCACAGAACTGTTCAACTTCAGCTTCTTCAGCGTTACTGGTTGGGCATAGACTTGGATTACTCTTATGTTGAATAGTACAGTGATGGTATAGTGTGATGTTGATCTGGTTTAGTGTTTCCCAAAATTCCATGATGAGAAGAATCCCTCAAGATACTTGGTAGAAACATAAATTCTGTAGCCCCACTCAAATCCAAATCTATAAGACAGGGCACTAGGCAAGCTCTATGTTTCATGAGCACTCCAGGTGATTCTATCATTTGCAAAGTTTGGGAAGATAATTACAAAACAAAGAGGTTAGTGTTCTAAGCCTGTCATCTGTTTTAATAGGCAGTTGTTTTAGTACAAAGATAATTGTTTTGATCTATAACATTAAATCTATATTACTGGCAAGTATAAAGATTAATCCTGAGTCTTTAAGAAGAGCAGAGATACGTCATTAGAAACATCCCTAAAATTTCAACAACTAAACAAATACTCCAAAATATTTAAGGCAAATCATAAAGTCATATCAAATTGACTTCCATACTCTTCCATACAATAAATCACACAATGTTAAACTGTATGCTGATATTTTAAGTATGTTAAGGTTTTTTAAGTACAAATAAATTATGAACTATGAAACAGAACAGTATAAAAACAAAGCCTGTAGAGTCAGAAGACACAAGCTGATCCCAAGCTGTTTCATTTACTAGCTCTGTGGCCTTGAGCAAATCACTTAATATCTCTGGGCATTAGTTGTCTCTCCTAAATGACACATGGAACCACATTTTCCTTGCAGGCTTAATGTATGGATTAAAAGAAACAAAATATGACAAATGGCTTATAAATGACCTCTTATACCAAGTTATAAAAATGAATGGCTTTTACAATCATGATATACTAGCTACTGACCATTCTCTGCTAGGTCTAAATCATGAATGTTTTCTGATTCTCTGCCAAGCCTGAGAGAGGGGCATTTTATAGGAAGGCAGAAATGGTGCTATTTCACTAAGGATGCTTCTATGGTCTGTGGGTGATGCCAAACTAAAATTTCTCCCTTTGGATCATTAGCTACTTAGAAAGAGTTGAAGATCCACAAATCCTTTTCAACACAGGGAAATGAGAAGGACATCATCTTAATACTCCCACGTATCTCTCCTATATGTCTGCAATAGAGGTCTTTTGCTCAGTTATTTCTGATCATTTACACTGATGGATATAATAGCAACCTTATAGACCTTGACAATCACCTAAGTCAGTACTTTAAAAATGGCTTTGAGAAGTCTTGATTATCAGGAGCATAAAAGGCAAATTTAATTCTGATATAGTCTTATAAGAATGGGACTAGGAACCATAATGACAATAATTATAATATAGTGTATAATCAGTATACATTTTAAAGAATGTAACTCATTTGGACATATGTGACCCTGAAACTACTTTGCCCATTATATACCTGGAATATATATATATGTGTGTATATATCTAGGACAAATATCTAACATGTCCTAGGATATATGAAACAACAGTGCCAATATTGTTTGAGATTTCTGAAAATGAGCTATTCATGTGGGGACAAACTCTCTTGATTTAAATTCTTTCTCTATTTATTGGACAAATCACCTAAATGCTCTAAACTTTAGTTTCTTCATCCCTTAGGAAAAAAACAAACAGGTAAGTATACCTATCCCAGAGATGAGATAAGTCATGTACAAACCATAAAGCAATTTAACAATTGTAGTTATTATATTATTAACAGACCGTAAGTCTAATGATGGTGATAATGATTCCTTACCATCTGATTCAACAGATAAGTCCAGTGATTCCTAAGGTGACTTCATTTAGCTTTGACCAGTGTATTTAAGATCTCTATAAACACTCTATCCTATGAGTGTTGATCATGTAATTGTGAAAGTTTGGGAAACTTCCAGCCAACAGACATATACACAAATTATATTTCCATTTTTCCCCTAATTTATACCAAACTCAGGATAATAAATATGGCTCAGTTCTCCATTCTGATAACATGTTTTTGATTCCTCTGAGTTTTTTTCTTTTTCATTGTTACAACTATTCCTGAATTCTTCTCAGAGCTCCATCTCCCTGAACTCATACAACTTCACAAATATGGAAAGAGACTTTTATATCAGAAAGCTCACTAGTTTGGGAGCCAGGATTATACAACACAGAACACATTAGTTTTGCATTCAAATTGTGGTTGTGCCACTTAGCCTCTCTAAAACATCTGTTTCCCCATCTGTAAAATGCACTCTTTTAAAAACAAAATGAAGGAATATAAAGCTCAGCATGTAGTTAGTATTCTTCAAATATTTGTTAATTTGTTAATTGAGATCCTCTGTTCTGCATGAGGGGCTTCCCAGGTAGTGCTATTGGTAAAGAACCCACCTCCCAATGCAGGAGACCTAAGAAGGGTTCGATCCCTGGGTCAGGAAGATCCCCTGGAGGAGGGCACGGCAACCCACTCCAGTATTCTCCCCTGGAGCATCCCATGGACAGGAGCCTGGAGGGCTACAGTCCACGGGGTCTCACAGAGTCAAACACAACTGAAGTGACTTAGCGCACACACGTTCTGCATGAGGCTGCTCTCCCGTTAGCCTATGTGAATGTTATTGACCAGATAGATAATTCTGGTAGCATCCTAGTTTGCCCAGACAAGGAGCTAGCTAGGACCTCTCACTTCTTGTCTAATTTAGGGGGTGTTGCAACTGAACTCAGCTTCCCATACAACAATGGTAACCTTCTCAATGCAGAAGAGGCTACAATCTCCTGACAATGCCAAACTCTCTAGGTTTATGGACTTTCCCAGGCAACTCCTATACAATCTGACACCCAAAACCAAGCTTTCCGGTACCCAGATCGTCTTTTGCCCTGGGCTCCAGATTACAATGTTCACACACATGGGCCACAAAAGTTGAGGTGCTTCCTCCAGAAAGTAAACCAACTGCAGCTGTAGTCACTTCACTTCAGTCCCAGTAGTTGCATAAAATAAGAAGATGTGAGGACCGCTGTCTGTTTTCACTGGATCTGGTTTGTAAATATCCCTCACAAAGAATATTGCTTAACCAATACAATGTGGTGTTGAGGGGTTTGCCTTTACCCTCCTTGGTCTACAACTGTTGCCCATGCTGAGCAACATAATGGGAAATGTTTTAAGCAAAGCATACTTTCTTGTTAATCTCCTGGCTCCCTGCATTTCTCCTCTTGCTATTCACTTATCATCATCTCAATGGTTTCAGGAAATCACAGAGTGTATTTTAAAATGGTAAATCACCCTTTCCTAAGCCTCTATTTTCCTACAATCTAACGCTGTATTTATGTGTCACCCAGAAATTATGACCACTGAGGATAGATGTCTTCATTAACTTCTATTTATGCAACAATGCTTCCTTACTAGATTGATTTACTGTTAATATAGTGAGGTTCCAAGGAAATCCCAAATGACTACTGGATGTCATTGATCACTCAAAATCAAGAACACCCCCAAATCTAAGAAATATTTTACTCTTTTACCTCATAGTTGCTACCTTTACATAGCATTGTGTAATTTTTATGAGTATCATCAAACAATTTTGCACTTATTTTTCAGAATGCTATGGCTTCATTGGCTTTAGTAATTTTTAGAGTGTTGTTTCACAAAGACTCTTTTATTTCATTTCCTGTTAGTGACCCAGTAATTGTTTTCATGGCTTACCAGTCAAGTGTGAAGTGCTCTGATAGCATGTCAGCAAAATGTCAAATATTAGGGGAGCGACTCTATGAGTATTATTGTGATTGATTGCTTACTTGAGTTTTTCTGCTCCCAGATCCTCCTTGGATCTTGTTTCAAGGAAGAGAGAAACTGTAGAGGAGACATTATGAATATAGTAAAATTGTCTGCTCTAACTTTATAGAGAGCATAGAAGAACAGGAGGTGGAGGACAAGCAGGGCTCCTGGGGAGGTCACTGAAGGGAATATTGTCTACAAATAAGCCAATGTTGGCTTGTAGGACAGCCAGGCCTACAGGTGAACAAAGGAGAATAGCTCATAGCCCTGAGGCTCAAGGCCACTGAGTTAAGAGTCCTGATTATTTTCTGGTGGTCTTTCCCGGACTCCACAGTGAAGAACAATGTTACTTCTAATAATCTACCTTATCCAAAGACATAGCAGAAAAACTGGAATGGGGAAAACATGGAGTAAGATTCCATTTTAAGAACTGTTATTTCATCAGATAAACATCATCATCCGTCATGCAGATTGATAAATTCAAGACATTTTAGAGTTTGGTGCTAGGTTATACAAATGAGTCAGACAGTACTAGCTGCCCTAAGAAGCTTGCTGTATAGATAATTCTAGTAACAATGGTATAAGTGTTCTGGATCAGTAATAAAATACTAATAGAAATACTTTTGTTTCTGGAAGAGAGAATCCAACTTCCGATACAGATTCTGAGCATAAGTAAAATCAAAATAGATTCCTTTTAGCAAATCAAATATTTGGATAATAATTATGTAAAATAATCACCTTAAAAAGTAATCAGTAATAAGTATAATACTAGTCCCATGGGTGAGTCAAGCAGAGTCTCCCATATAGCTACTCTGTCCTGAATCTGTTCAACAAATTATTGAAAATGTTTGGTCTAACCAAGCCATGCCACCCATCAACTATCACTGAGAGCTATTCACAGGTATCTTTTCTCAGTCTGAAGACACAGACACAAGATTTTCAATTAAGAGACATCAAAAAAAAAAAAAAAAAAAAAAACTTTAGGTGATTTGTCTTTGCCCTAAAAGCCTTATTACATTGTCTATTAATGTAGCAAAACTTCATACAGAAACATTCTTTGAAAAAAGATAAATAAGCACTAGGATGTATTTGGTTTAAAAAGAGGAAAAAGAAAATGACAGGGGAAATAGGTTTTCCCAAACCAATGGAATAGGTTTGCCATTTCTCAAGCAAAAGTGTCTCTATTTATAGCAATAGCCAGGAACCCAATACAGATAACAACCATTTCACCAGGTGGCCAAATAACTGCTGTTGGGTGTCCACAGGGCATAAAAAGGATACATTAGATTCCCTAAGGAGATAAAGAAGGAGGAGTCCACAAGATCCCTGCCCTTGAGGAGTTTAAAGTTTAAAAGGGGAAAGGGCAGGCTTATGTGGGGGAAAAATACGTGTGTGTGTGTGTGTGTGTATCGTGTGTGTGTGTGTGTGTGTGTGTGTGTGTGTGTGTGTGTGTATTATGTGTGTGTGCTGCGAGTTTCATCACTTAGTCATGTCCAACTCTTTGTCCGCATTTGGACTGTAGCCCACCAGGCTCCTCTGTCCTTGGGATTTTTTAGGCAAGAATACTAGAGCGGGTTGCCAGTTTCTTACTCCAAGGGATCTTCCCAAATCAGGGATTGAACCCCAGTTCCCTTTGTCTCCTGCATTACAGGTGGATTCTTTACCTGCTGAGTCATCAGAGAAGCCTACACACACACACACATACATACATACATATTAAAGGTATGTAAGGTATATTAAAGGTATGTAAGAAAATAACCATATCTTCAGAATTTATATAAATTCTACTTCTGATGGTTTGAAGAAGACATTATCATAATATTAGGGGGTTAACCTGGCCAAAGGAAAATAAGAAAAATGACTCATTTTCGTGATATCCTTAGAAAATAACCTCTTACAGTGATACTCACATGTAAAAGAACAAATACAAATGAAAACTAAGAGGCTTAATTCTTCCCATTGAAAATAAGGGAAGAGCTTTCCCTTCCCTTTTTGGCTTTGAGCATTTATTTAGAAAGCATTCTAATTATAAGTACTTGTATACAAATTGTTGTGAAAACCAGATAGTCTTCTTGGCAGCTTTATAAGCCAGGGAAGCTTTCCTCAAAGACCAGAGAGGCATCGGTTTGAAATGTAGATGCCAAGGGAGACCAGCGCCCCTGTCTCCCCGCTTCTGGGGGAGGGGAGGGGCCTAACTCCAGTTGGTGCCTGGCTCCAAGCTGTCAAATTATCTCCTGTCAAACAGGAATGAGACACTTTCCTCCTTCCAGATAAGTCCAATTAAGCTAACACAGATGGTCACTCCAATCACCAGGTACAGTTTGGATTACACATGGTGCTGTCAAGCCCTCTTACTTAAGGACTAGTTATTGTTTAACTTGAGAACATGCAGACAGTGTATTATCTGTTTGGCTGTCTAACAGGGTGAGATCTCTTTGTCATCGCAGTCTCTTGGAGGACTGCCTGCGATACGCATCATACTCTGGTTACACGCCTATTCAGTAATAAAATGGTTTTCTTTCTCTGCTCCCTAACTCTGTGGAGAGAATTCCTGAGTTGGGAGATTTTTTCAAGTCTATTTCCCCAACATGTCACTAAATGGATTTCCTGGTTTCTAAAGTCTGCCTGAGAACTTAGAACACCAAAGGAAGTTTACTGCCTTAAACTGGGGAACCAAAGCATAATCTTTGAATAGCCTTTCATATGTATTTGTGTTTTAACTGTCCTACTTTTAACTATACCCCAACAGGGGAAGGTATTATGATTTTAGTGTCATGGGATGCCTTTGTAAAGAACCACCACAAAGAGAAAGAAGGAAGAGAGGGAGGGAAGGGAGAGAGGGAAGGGGGGTGGGGGGGTGGAGACAGTTGGGTTTGGGAAATTCTGTAAAGGGTTAAATGCTAAATTCCAATTTCACCTGGTTTGTAACTGCCATCAGATCACAGTGTCTCCATCTTTAAAGAAAATATAATGCTATCTATTTCACAGTTAATTTTGTTATAAAGGTCAGTCTCTCCTGTGGCCTCTTCTGGATACCTCACTCCAATCACAGCCTTCTGTTTCAAAAATAACCACTATGTTAATTTTTGGGCTTCCCTGGTGGATCAGATGGTAAAAAATATGCATGCAGTGCTGGAGACTGGGGTTCGATTCTTGGGTTGGGTTCGATCCTTGGGTCAGGAAGATACTCAGAGAGGGAATGTCAACCCACCCCAGTATTCTTGCCTGGAGAATCCCATGGACACAGTCCACAGGGTCACAAAGAGTCAGACATTACTGAGCAACTAACATTAACATGCTAACTTTTATAATAATTACTTCCTTGATTTCCTTTCTGTTTTTTACCACCCAAGCATGCATCTTTAGACACTATAGTTTCAACTTGCCTGTTAAACAAATAAAAGTACATATCTTTCAGGTTTCTTTTAATCTACAGTTTCTCTTCCATCTCTTTTTTACACGTTTCTGTTAAAAACCAAAATAAAAAACAAAGGCCATTTAACCTGCAGATTTTTCCACAGTCTGGATTTTTTCTAATATTATAAACTCTTTAACATGCTCTATGTCCACTGTATTTCCTGCTTGATCAGACTCAAGTTTAATTTCTTTGACAAGACTGTAGATGGGGTCATGTCTTTAATCAGGAAGCAGATAATGCCGAGTTTTCTCTCCCTTTGTGATGTTAACAGCCATTGATGTTCATTGCAGATTCATTTATTCACTGGTAGTCCAAAACAGTGGTATTTGCATTCTGTCATTTTGTTTTAATTTACTAACTGAAATGATTTTATAAGGAGACATTTTTCTTATAAAGAGAAACTATCTTTTTTTGACTATCCAGTTATAAAAATATTGGAAGAGGAAAATAAGTGTTTGACATATCCTTGTTATTTGCTAGTTTATAAGATAATAAACTGGTCCCCTCTTATCGTCAAAAGGTAATTGATCAGCTTTTTAAAATTCTGAACTTACAAATGTCAACATATTGTATAGGTTTTAATACGTTGAAATTGGTATCCTAATTGAAGCTCAAGTTGTTCTATCTTTAAGTTGGTTCCTGGGTCCATTTGACATTATCTTTCAAGTGTTGATAGAATACTTACTGTCTGAAATGGCAGGATGTTCCAGACTTATTATCTGTCCCAGACCCAGGATCAACTGCTCCCTAGGAAGCACTGGTTTCTTTTAGTGGGAAATGTCACTTCAAGACTACAAAACCGAGTACAAAGGATGCCCACTATTAGGGGTTGTCATTGTATCTAGACCTGTTTAGTAGATAGACTGAGAAATACACACTATATATATATATAGCATGTGTGTGTGTGTGCTCAGTCCCCCAGTTATGTCTGACTCTTTGTGATCCTATGGACTGTAGCTTGTCAGGCTCCTCTGTCTGTGGGATTTTCCAGGCAGGAACACGGGAGTGAGTAGGTTGCTATTTCCTCCTCCAGGGAACACACATTTAATTTTTAAATGTAAGACATCTCATGAGTTTATTCTGGTATTTCCAATTCAAATACATGGTGATGCTGAATTTTTTTCTATATTACATCTGTATCTTTTTCCTACACTGAGTATCTTGATTCCCATAAGCATATTCTATTGAAACAAGAGTGAAGGGGGCAGGGCTCAATCTTTAAAAGAATGACATAGGACATACAAAAACTGGTTAGAACTGACTAGGTCCAAAGTGGCAGAAGAGTCGAGTCCCAGTAGACCTTGAGCCTCATTATATGCTCACTATAATACATTAGCATACGTTAAATGACACAGGCCCCAGCACCACGACAGGTATCAGACTAACCATTCATTAGCTCATGAAATTACTGAGCCAATAAAAAACTACCATGCTATATTTCAGGGCTTTCTCTTGCCTTCTGAGATGGCCTACAGTCTGTCTTTGGAGTGTGTTTCTCCCTAAATAAATCCACTTCTTACCTATCACATCATCTCCAAATATTTTTTACAACAAAGCAAGAACTTTGTTCACCAGCAACAATATGACAGAACTGGAATATCCCATAATTCCTCATCCACTTTACATAATTCTATACATAGAATACATACATGGTAGACTCAGAATAACAGTTCACATAAAGCTAATTTTTTCGACAATGAGAATGCTTTCAAAGACATGGATAGAACTAGAGTATTCTACAGTTTGTCATTTATTTTATCCTATAGTATACAGTTACTAGTGTGAATGTCAATACTATCATTATCACTTAGAATCTTGAACAGATTTATTATTTTTGGTATTCAGAAAAAAAGTGAAAGTTGCTCAGTCATGCCTGATTCCTTGTGACCTGCCAGGCTCCTCTGTCCATGGAATTCTCCAGGCAGGAATACTGAAGTGGATAGCCCTTCCCTTCTCTAGGGCATCTTCCAAACCCAGGAATCGAACCCAGGTCTCCTGCATTGCAGATGGATTCTTTACCATCTGAGCTACCAGTTTTATAAATCTCTATTCTCGCTCCCATTACTTAAAAATTTAATTGTTGTTCTACTTTTACATTGTCAAAATATGTATATAACCATAGATATATATCACTCTATTTTAGCTATAATTTGATCTTAGTTTTATAGGTAAGTATATACTACGCATGAATGCTAAGTTGCTTCAGTCATGTCTGACTCTGTAGCCTCCAGGCAATAATACTGGAGTGGGTGGCCATGCCCTCCTCCAGGGGCTCTTCCCAACCTAGGGTTCAAACTTCAGTCTTCTGCTCCTGCACTGAAGGCGGATTCTTTACCACTGAGCCATTAGGGAAGTCCTAAGTATATACTGTGGATAAGTATAATTAATGTTCACTGCCATTTACACTTCTTGGTGTTTCTCTGGACATTTTGCTTCTATGAAACATCTCTAGCAGATTCTTCAGGAAGACCTCAGTAAGAGAATATGCTCTAAGTTTTTATATTTTGACAAATATCTTTATGACTTTTCTACTTGAGCATAGGTGTTACTAGATAAAATATCTTTGGCTCACTCTTTTCATTTTCCTGAATATTTAAAATGTTACTGCAATTTCTTTTTGCTAATAAACCCTTGCTGTTAAAATTTTTATTACAATCTAACTCAGTTTTCCCTTTAAGTCACATGCCTTTCCCCCCTAAATACCCAAAGAAATGTTCACTTTTAAACTTCATAATTTTATAAGAAAATTTTGATTTTGGATATATAACCCCATAATTTTCAGGAACAAATGTGTTAAGTATATATCTTAAAGGTTTTTAAAAACAATTTTTGTGAATTATAATGCTTATTATTTATTATCTTCCCTTATTAATTGTTGCTTGTTTTTATGCTGTTGTTCTTGTCGTCACTAAGCCATGTCAAACTCCTTGCACCATATGAACTGCAGCATGCCAGTTTTTACTGTCCTTCATTATCTCCCAGAGTTTGCTCAAACACATGTCCATTAAGTCAAAGATGCCATCCAACCATCTCATCCTCTGTCGCCCCCGTCTCCTCCTGTCCTCAATCCTTCCCAACACCAGGGTCTTTGCCAAAGAGTCTACTCTTCACATCAGGTGGCCAAAGGATTGGAGCTTCAGCTTCAGCATCAGTCCTTCCCATGAATATTCAGGATTGATTTCCTTGAGGACCGACTGGTTTGATCTCCTTGCTGTTCAAGTGACTCTCAAGAGTCTTCTCCAGCACCACAGTTCAAAAGCAACACTTCTTTGGCGTTCAGCCTTCTTGATGGTCCAACTCTCACATTCATACATGACTACAGTAAAAACTAGCTTTGAATATATGAACCTCTGGCAGCAAAGTGATGTCTCTGCTTTGTAATACTCTGTCTAGGTTTGTCAAAGCTTACCTTCCGAGGAGCAAGCAACTTTTACTTTCGTGGCTGCAGTCACCATCTGCAGTGATTTTGGAGCCCAAGAAAATAAAGTCGGTCACTGTTTCCACTTTTTTCCCATCTATTTGCCATGAAGTAATGGGACTGGAAGCCACGATCTTCATTTTTTGAATGTTGAGTTTTAAACCAGCTTTTTCACTCTCTTCTTTCACTTTCATCAAGTGGCTCTTTAGTTTCTCTTCGCTTTCGGCAATTAGAGTGGTATTATCTGCATATCTGAGGCTGCTGATATTTCTCCTGGCAATCTTAATTCCAATTTGTGATTAATCCAGCCTGGCATGTTGCATGATGTACTCTGCATCATGTATAAGTTAAATAAACAGGGTGACAATATACTGTCTTGACATATTAGGCTTTGCCCTCATTATTTGTCTGTTGTTCATTTTTAATATTAGTTTTCTTAAAACTTTTAGTAGAATGTTTATTCCAGAATGATTTCCTAACTTCACTGAGCTCCCTCTTCTTTTGTTTTTGGGTGGTGTGACACATATGGTGGCTTGCTTTCTTAAGTTCTTAATTCTATCTCCTGATTTTCATCTAGACTTTTTTCCCTTTTAACTCCATTTTCTGTCCAGTTCTTCGTTGATTTCATTCCCCAAAGTTTCGTTTCATTGTGAGATATTTCTGGAGAAGAGTGTTCTGGCTATTCAATTTTGAGAGTTCACTAAATCTAGATCATTCCAGTCCCTTCAGATCATCTTACTGAATGTCACCTGTACTCATTTGTGATTGGAGTGGGTGAAATCCCAACTCTTTCTAGTAGCTATTCTCACTATCGAGTAGCTATTGATCCAGTGTCCTTTTGAGGTACTGCTTCTGCCTCTGGGGGTGTTCTCCTATTGTAGGTCCTCAGTCTTCCCATTGGTTCTCTGTACCTCCTGTTGCACAGATTCTTGTGGCTATTGCTGTCTGATCTACATCTGCGTGTACTCCATTATAAATGCTATCCGTAGATCTTTGCTTTTCCTATCAGTCACTCTGTCATTAAATATGGGGATTTGAAAAGATACAAAAGTATGCTTCCACTAGTATCCTGTTTTGCTAGAATTCTACACTGTAGGCTTTCATTGTGTGTTGAGTTAGATTTAATTGAATAACAAAATGAATGATAAGTTAGGAAAATTCTCTGTAAACCATAAATTTTTACCAATATATACTGACATAAATTATACATCATTTATGCAAATATATGCAAGTCAATAAATTATATGGCATAAGAGAAAACAGGACATATGGGGAAGAGACAGAAATGTGATTGTCATTTCTTTGCATGAATTTTACAAGGAAAATTGGCAGATGCTCTTGGAACTTATTGTTGATCAGATCAAAGGATGTCATCTCTGCCATTAGCATCACTCCCCTTTACTCTGCTTCTGTATTTTCAAAATCATCCTAGTTTAATGGAATAACTAAAGACATTGACTGAATCACAGACAAGGATCAACTATCTCTAAGTGTTACCAAGTGTTCAAGGTCATTTGCTATCACGTTGATCTTATCATCAAGTCTTACAAATTTCCCAACTAGCCACTGGAAACAGGATATACTCTGAGACTTACTTCATTGATTTGCACATTGAAAATTCTCCCTTTTTTCCTGGGGTAGCTTATATAGATCTGTAGAAATATCCCACAGATAAGCACCAGCTTACTAAAGGATCAACCTTGTGAATTAAAATCAATGCAAATAAATTTGAAAAGAAAATAAAAGAAATACATTTTGGTAGCAATAATATATATTAAAAAAAATGATGCTAAAAACTCTACCAGCATGGTTCCATTACCTTCTAGCACTTAATGTTAGACCCAGGAATTCTGACTCTGGTTCAACTATCTCTATCTGGACTGAGGCCTCCTCATTTCTCTTCATGTTTTTCTTTTTTTGTGATGGCAGGTAAAACATACATTAAAAGTATGAGGTGTGGAATCAACCAGACATTATTTAGTGTCCCACTAAGTAAAAAGTCACTTAGAATTTGTGGGAAGCATCCTGTCCCATCACTTCATGGCAAATAGATGGGGAAACAATAGAAACAGTGACAGATTTTATTTTCTTAGGCTCCAAAATCACTGCAGATGGTGATTGCAGCCATGAAATTAAAAGACACTTACTCACTGGAAGAAAAGCTATGACAAACCTAGACAGCATATTAAAAAGCAGAGACATTACTTTGCCAACAAAGGTCCATCTAGTCAAAGCTATGGTTTTTCCAGTAGTCAGGTATGGATCTGAGAGTTGGACCATAAAGAAAGCTGAGTGCCAATAATTGATGCTTTTGAACTCTGGTGTTGGAGAAGACCCTTGAGAATCCCTTGGACTGCAAGGAGATCCAACCATTCAATCTTAAAGGAAATCAGTCCTGCATATTCATTGGAAGGACTGATGCTGAAGCTGAAACTCCAATCCTTTGGCCACCTGATGCGAAGAACTGACTCACTGGAAAAGACCCTGATGCTGGGAAAGATGGAAGGCAGGAAGAGAAGAGGAAGACAGAGGATGAAATGGTTGGAAAGCATCACCGAATCAATGGATATGAGTTTGAGCAAGTTTCGTGAGTTGGTGATGGACAGGGAAGCATGGCATGCTGCAGTCCATGGAGCTGCAAAGAGCTGGGCACGACTGAATGACTGAACTGAACTGAAGGGAACTTACTTAATCCTCTAACTCTAAATCTCCTCATCAGTAAAATGGAAATAACAATGATAACTAACATTTGGAAAGTTGTGACATTCAGTGCTCTGATGTGTTTAAAGTGGTACTAGCAAGAATTTTAAAAAGATCACCTATTAGGATGCTTTATTATTATCATTACCATTAAGTTTTATAATCCTGAAATTTCTCTAGGATATAGCTAGATAAAAAAAATCTTTGCAGTAACTATGAACAGTTTGGTAAAACATTACATTTATACACATCAGAGTATTTATCACATTTTATTGGCATAATATTTTTATTTATCTATAGTTACAAAAAACTGAATGTTCAAAGAAGACAGGGGTTTTCATCTGCCTTGCTTGTTGTTGTTGTTTAGTCACTAAGTCATGTCTGATTCTTTGTGACCTTATGGATTACAGCATGCCATGTTCCACTGCCCTTCACTATCCCCCAAAGTTTGCTCAAATTCATGTCCATTAAGTCGGTGATGGTATCTAACCAACTCATCCTCTGCCACTTCCTTCTCCTTTTACTTCAATCTTTCCAAGCAACAGGGTTTCCCCCCCCCCCCCCAATAAGTCGGCTCTTTGCATCAGGTGGCCAAAGTACTAGAGCTTCAGCTTCAGTCCTTCCAATGAAAATTCAGGGCTGATTTCCTTTAGGATTGCTGGTTTGATCTCCTTGCTGTTCAAGGGTCTCTCAACAGTCTTCTCCAGCACCACAGTTCAATAGCAACACTTCTTTGGTGCTCAGCCTTCTTGATAGTCCAAATTTCACACCCATACGTGACTACTATAAAAACCGTTTTGCCTATATGGACTTTGTCAGCAAAGTGATGTCTCTGTTTTTTAATGTGCTGCCTAATTTGTCACAGCTTTCCTTCCAAGGTGCAAGCGTCTTTTAATGTCATGGCTACAGTCACTCTCTGCAGTGATTCTGGAGCCCAAGAAACTAACATGTCACTGCTTCCACTTTTTCCCCTTCTGACTGCCATGAGGGCTACCCTGGTGGTCAGATGGTAAAGAATCCACCTGCAATTTGGGAGACCTAAGTTCAATCCCTGGGTTGACAATACATCTGGGAAAGGGAATGGCTACCCACTCCAGTATTCTTTCCTGGAGAATCCCATTGACAGAGAAGCCTGGAGGGCTACAGTCCACAGGGTGGCAAAGAGTCAGACATGACTGAGTGACTTTCACTGATGGGATTAGATGATATGATCTTAGATTTTTTTAATGTTGAGCTAACTGTAACTACCTTGATGCTTCCCTCATAGCTCAGTCAGTAAAGAATGTGCCTGCAGTGTAGGAGACCTGGGTTTGATTCCTGGATTGGGGAGATCCCCTGGAGAAGGACACGGCAACCCACTCCAGTATTCTTGCCTGGAGAATCCCAAGAACAGAGGAGCCTGGCGGGCTGCAGTTGGTGGGGATGCAAGAGTCGGACATGACTTAGCAATTAAACCAAATCAACCAACCTTGTTAACTATTACAATTTATGGCTAGCACCATACTCTGCAGACACTCATTGAATATGTGTTGAATAAATGGGAAATGAATTAATAATTTATTTTCTTAAATATCTATATATGAGAAGGAACACCTTGAATAATAAATAGGGAATTGCTATAGTTTGTCTATAAATTGTTAAACCACAAAATTCAATGGAGTACTTTTGAAGATCTAATTGCCTATATTTCAGAGATTCATAATTGGGTAGCCAGCCTCCAAAATAGTGAATCAGAAGGGGTGCCAAGAAAATGTACAAAATAGATGACTTTGGTAGGTAAAAGGAGGTGGGTGAGGAAGTTATTCTAGAAAAGAGTTAAATGTTTCAGGTAAGGTCACCTTAGAGAAGGTCAGAATAGATCAGGCAGATTATCTCACCAGTGCTGACTCAGTAATTCCAGGCTGACTAGTTAAAGATTACATTCCTGGGAGAGGCTGAAATCATAATTACATTAGGTATTTGGTAAGGGCTTCCAGTGTGGTGCCAGTGGTAAAGAATCTGCCTGAAGATGCAGGGAACACAAAAGACGTGGATTCAATCTTTGGGTGGGGAAGATCCCCTGGAGGAGGGCATGAGAACCCACTCCAGTACTCTTGCCTAGGAAACCGCATGGACAGAGGAACCGAGCAGGCTCCAGGTCACAGGGTTGCAAAGAGTAGGACACAACAGAAATGACTTAGCATGCACGCACCTGGTTTACTAACGTGGGGCTTAGCACAAGTCACTCCATTCAGTTTAGTTCAGTTCCGTTGCTCAGTCGTGTCGAATTCTTTGCAACCCCATGGACTGCAGCATGCCAGGGCTCCCGGTCCAAAACCAACTCCCGGAGCTTGCTCAAACTCATGTCCATCAAGTCAGTGATGCCATCCAATCATCTCATCCTCTGTTGTCCCCTTTTTAGCCTGCCTTCAATTCTTCTGAGCATCAGGGTTTTACCAATGAGACAGTTCTTCACATCAGGTGGCCAAAGTTTTGGAGTTTCAGCTTCAGCATCAGTCCTTCCAATGAATATTCAGGACTGATATCCTTTAGGATTGACTGGTTTGATCTCCTTGCAGTTCAAAGGACTCTCAAGAGTCTTCTCCAACACCACAGTTCAAAAGCATCAATTCTTTGGCCTCTCATTTATTTTTTCAGGGCCTCTCATTTATTTTTTTTTTTAACAATAATAATAAATCAGCAGCTGGTTTAGACTTCTCACCTTGTAAGGTCAATTAAACTCAGTTCAGTCGCTCAGTTGTGTCTAACTCTGCGCCCCATGGACTGCAGCACATCTGGCCTCCCTGTAAATCACCAGCTCCCTGAGTTTACTCAAGCTCAAGTCCATCCAGCCGGTGATGCCATCCAACCATCTTGTCCTCTTATCATCCCCTTCTCCTCTCATCTTCAATCTTTCCCAGCATCAGGGTCTTTTCAAATGAGTCAGTTATTCCCATCAGGTGGCCAAATTATTGGAGTTTCAGCTTCAGCATCAGTCCTTCCAATGAATATTCAGGGCTGATTTCCTTTAGGATGGACTGGTTGGATCTCCTTGCAGTCCAAGGGACTCTCAAGAGTCTTCTCCAACACCACAGCTCAAAAGCATCAATTCTTCAGTGCTCAGCTTTCTCTAAAGTCCAACTCTCAGATCCATATATGACTACTGGAAAAACCACAGCATTGACTAGATGGATCTTTGTTGGCAAAGTAATGTCTCCGTATTTTAATATGCTGTCCAGGTAGGTCATAACTTTTCTTCGGAGGAGCAAAACTATTTTAATTTCATGGCTGCAGTCACTATCTGCAGTGATTTTGGAGCCCAAGAAAATAAAGTCTCTTTTTTCATTGTTTCTCCATCTACTTGCTATGAAGTGACGTGACCGGATGCCATGATCTTAGTTTTCTGAATGTTGAGCTTTAGGCCAACTTTTTCACTCTCCTCTTTCACTTTCATCAAGAGACTCTTTAGCTCTTCTTCACTTTCTGCCGTAAGTGTGGTGCCATCTGCATATCTGAGGTTATTGATATTTCTCCCGGCAATCTTAATTCTACCTTGTGCTTCACCTAGCCCAGCGTTTCTCATGATGCACTCTGCATATAACTTAAATAAGCAGGGTAACAATGTACAGCCTTGACGTACTCCTTTCCCAATTTGGAACCAGTCTGTTCTTCCATGTCCAGTTCTAATTGTTGCTTCCTGACTTGCATACAGGGTTCTCAAGAGGCAGGTCAAGTGGTCTGGAATTCCCATCTCTTAAAGAATTTTCCAGACTTTACTGTGACCCACACAGTCAAAGACTTTGGCATAGTCAATAAAGCAGAAGTAGATGTTTTTCTGGAACTCTCTTGTCTTTTCAATGATCCAACAGATGTTGGCAATTTGATCTCTGGTTCCTCTGCCTTTTCTAAATTCAGCTTGAACATCTGTAATTTATGAATGTGTTGGTTAAGTTCACAGTTCACGTACTGTAGAAGCCTGGCTTGGAGAATTTTGAGCATTACTTTACTAGCGTGTGAGGTGAGTGCAATTGTGCAGTAGTTTGAACATTCTTTGGCATTGCCTTTCTTTGGGATTGGAATGAAAATGGACCTTTTCCAGTCCTGTGGCCACTGCTGAGTTTTCCAAATTTGCTGGCATACTGAGTGTAGCACTTTCATAGCATCATCTTTCAGGATTTGAAGTAGCTCAACTGGAATTCCATCACATCCACTAGTTTTCTTTGTAGTGATGCTTCCTAAGGGCCACTTGACTTCACACTCCAGGATGTGTGGCTATAGGTGAGTGATCACACTGTGATTGTCTGGGTCATGAAGATCTTTGTACAGTTCTTCTGTGTGATCTTGCCACCTCTTCTTAATATCTTCTGCTTCTGTTAGGTCCATACGATTTCTGTCCTTTACTGTGCCCATCTTTGCATGAAATTTTCTCTTGGTCTCTCTAATTTTCTTGAAGAGATCTGTAGTCTTTCCCATTCTGTTGTTTTCTTCAATTTCTTTGCATTAATCACTGAGGAAGGCTTTCTCATCTATTCTTGCTATTCTTTGGAACTCTGCATTCAGATGGGTATATCTTTCCTTTTCTCCTTTGCTTTTTGCTTGTCTTCTATTCACAGCTATTTTTAAGGCCTCCCAGAAAACCTTTTTTGCACTTCCTTTCCTTGGATTAATTACTATAAGCAAAACTTGCTTTGGTCTCCTTTAAGTAATTGTTAAAATCCTGCTCCTCATCTTGTAAAATCCAGTCAGATCCCAGTCTTAACCAACACATTCATAAAAACATGCCTCTGGAGGCATTGCCTGAGCAGTTCTCTGGCTTTCTTCCCTCTGACATCTTTACTATTAGTTGCTCCCCTTTTGAAAATCAGCCCTCTCAGGCAAGAAACTAGCTCTCTACTGAGGACCAGTTGCACGTATGTAACATCAGCATCACTTTGGGCTACTTATGAGCACACATGAATGAGCAGTAAAATGAGACCCAGGCTTAGCAATTCTTCAGGAAATGAATGGGAAACCATGCTCCAGGCAGTTATTGATATTACTAAATGGCCCTTGAAAATTGCCCATTGGAGCTGAAAGCATACCCCATTTCTTTTAGGCCTTGCATTTTCCTTAACTCTTGTTTTTCTTTCTTTCTTTTTTTAGAGAGTAATATATTCTTTCTTTCTTATGAATGACAAGCTTTGTAAGCAAGGAAGAAATATATGGGCTACGCCTTGCCATGTGATACTTAAAAGAAAGTTAACTTCAAAACTGCATGCCATGTGGATTAATACAAATAGTCAAAGAGCAGTTCCAAGGCTTAAATAGTTAAGTAATATGCTTAAGATGGCAGTGCTATTTATTAATCTATGAGGTGACTCTGGGCCTGTTTAATCTAATTCACCCACAAGGTAATGTCACTGAAATGGAGCTGGGATTCAAACCTCTTGTTTCTTAACTCCTTCTACAATAGTTGCCTTCAGGAGGAGTGAATAAATGCTATCCAAATAATAATAACAATAAATGTAATGTTCAGTCATGTTAGACAAGAGCATCAATCAACAAAACCAACCTACATACAAAGATGTACTATTTGAAGGATGGCTATTTTTACAAGGTAAGGGGATACTGTGAGTTGTGTATATAGGAAAAGAAAGATCAATGTGATGATGGTGATAATTTTTGCAATTAATTTCGTGAAATTTCAACATTTTCCTATTTAATGGGAGGATGCACACCAAATAATTCCTTCCAAATCCCACCACCAGAAGCCTGCATCTCTCAGCTTCTAGGTTTATTCATTATTCATGTGGCATGTTTGCACAATATTATTGATTATTCACTGTTTGGCCAAATAGTCAGATGATATTTTGTTCTCAATGAAAACAAATGCTTGAAGTACCAAAATTGGATTCTGAAGGGGCACATAGAGAGGGCAATTTGACTAGGGAGAGGGTCAAATATGAAGAAATGAAAAGACTATGTTTTTGTTTTTGTTTTTTTTTTTAATTTTTTTATTAGTTGGAGGCTAATTGCTTCACAACATTTCAGTGGGTTTTGTCATACATTGATAGAATCAGCCATAGATTTACACTTATTCCCCATCCCGATCCCCCCTCCCATCTCCCTCTCCACCCGATTCCTCTGGGTCTTCCCAGTGCACCAGGCCCGAGCACTTGTCTCATGCATCCCACCTGGGCTGGTGATCTGTTTCACCATAGATAGTATACATGCTGTTCTTTTGAAACATCCCACCCTCACATTCTCCCACAGAGTTCAAAAGTCTGTTCTGTATTTCTGTGTCTCTTTTTCTGTTTTGCATATAGGGTTATCGTTACCATCTTTCTAAATTCCATATATATGTGTTAGTATGCTGTAATGTTCTTTATCTTTCTGGCTTACTTCACTCTGTATAAGGGGCTCCAGTTTCATCCATCTCATTAGGACTGGTTCAAATGAATTCTTTTTAACGGCTGAGTAAAATTCCATGGTGTATATGTACCACAGCTTCCTTATCCATTCATCTGCTGATGGGCATCTAGGTTGCTTCCATGTCCTGGCTATTATAAACAGTGCTGCGATGAACATTGGGGTGCATGTGTCTCTTTCAGATCTGGTTTCCTCAGTGTGTATGCCCAGAAGTGGGATTGCTGGGTCATATGGCAGTTCTATTTCCAGTTTTTTAAGGAATCTCCACACTGTTTTCCATAGTGGCTGTACTAGTTTGCATTCCCACCAACAGTGTAAGAGGGTTCCCTTTTCTCCACAGCCTCTCCAGCATTTATTGCTTGTAGACTTTTGGATAGCAGCCATCCTGACTGGTGTGTAATGGTACCTCATTGTGGTTTTGATTTGCATTTCTCTAATAATGAGTGATGTTGAGCACCTTTTCATGTGTTTGTTAGCCATCTGTATGTCTTCTTTGGAGAAATGTCTGTTTAGTTCTCTGGCCCATTTTTTGATTGGGTCATTTATTTTTCTGGAATTGAGCTGCAGGAGTTGCTTGTATATTTTTGAGATTAATCCTTTGTCTGTTTCTTCATTTGCTATTATTTTCTCCCAATCTGACGGCTGTCTTTTCACCTTACTTATAGTTTCCTTTGTAGTGCAAAAGCTTTTAAGTTTCATTAGATCCCATTTGCTTAGTTTTGCTTTTATTTCCAATATTCTGGGAGGTGGGTCATAGAGGATCTTGCTGTGATTTATGTTGGAGAGTGTTTTGCCTATGTTCTCCTCTAGGAGTTTTATAGTTTCTGGTCTTACATTTAGATCTTTAATCCATTTTGAGTTTATTTTTGTGTATGGTGTTAGAAAGTGTTCTAGTTTCATTCTTTTGCAAGTGGTTGACCAGTTTTCCCAGCACCACTTGTTAAAGAGGTTGTCTTTTTTCCATTGTATATCCTTGCCTCCTTTGTCAAAGATAAGGTGTCCATAGGTTCGTGGATTTATCTCTGGGCTTTCTATTCTGTTCCATTGGTCTATATTTCTGTCTTTGTGCCAGTACCACACTGTCTTGATGACTGTGGCTTTGTAGTAGAGTCTGAAGTCAGGCAGGTTGATTCCTCCAGTTCCATTCTTCTTTTTCAAGATTACTTTGGCTATTCGAGGTTTTTTGTATTTCCATACAAATTGTGAAATTCTTTGGTCTAGTTCTGTGAAAAATACCATTGGTAGCTTGATAGGGATTGCATTGAATCTATAGACTGCTTTGGGTAGAATAGCCATTTTGACAATATTGATTCTTCCAATCCATGAACACGGTATGTTTCTCCATCTGTTTGTGTCCTCTTTGATTTCTTTCATCAGTGTTTTATAGTTTTCTATGTATAGGTCTTTTGTTTCTTTAGGTAGATATACTCCTAAGTATTTTATTCTTTTTGTTGCAATGGTGAATGGTATTGTTTCCTTAATTTCTCTTTCTGTTTTTTCATTGTTAGTATATAGGAATGCAAGGGATTTCTGTGTGTTAATTTTATATCCTGCAACTTTACTATATTCATTGATTAGTTCTAGTAATTTTCTGGTAGAGTCTTTAGGGTTTTCTATATAGAGGATCATGTCATCTGCAAACAGTGAGAGTTTCACTTCTTCTTTTCCTATCTGGATTCCTTTTACTTCTTTTTCTGCTCTGATTGCTGTGGCCAGAACTTCCAACACTATGTTGAACAGTAGTGGTGAGAGTGGGCACCCTTGTCTTGTTCCTGATTTCAGGGGAAATGCTTTCAATTTTTCACCACTGAGGGTGATGCTTGCTGTGGGTTTGTCATATATAGCTTTTATTATGTTGAGGTATGTTCCTTCTATTCCTGCTTTTTGGAGAGTTTTAATCATAAATGAGTGTTGAATTTTGTCAAAGGCTTTCTCTGCATCTATTGAGATAATCATATGGTTTTTATCTTTCAATTTGTTAATGTGGTGTATTACATTGATTGATTTGCGGATATTGAAGAATCCTTGCATTCCTGGGATAAAGCCCACTTGGTCGTGGTGTATGATTTTTTTAATATGTTGTTGGATTCTGTTTGCTAGAATTTTGTTAAGGATTTTTGCATCTATGTTCATCAGTGATATTGGCCTGTAGTTTTCTTTTTTTGTGGCATCTTTGTCAGGTTTTGGAATTAGGGTGATGGTGGCCTCATAGAATGAGTTTGGAAGTTTACCTTCTTCTGCAATTTTCTGGAAGAGTTTGAGTAAGGTAGGTGTTAGCTCTTCTCTAAATTTTTGGTAGAATTCAGCTGTGAAGCCATCTGGTCCTGGGCTTTTGTTTGCTGGAAGATTTTTGATTACAGTTTCGATTTCCTTGCCTGTGATGGGTCTGTTAAGATCTTCTATTTCTTCCTGGTTCAGTTTTGGAAAGTTATACTTTTCTAAGAATTTGTCCATTTCATCCAAGTTGTCCATTTTATTGGCATAGAGCTGCTGGTAGTAGTCTCTTATGATCCTTTGTATTTCAGTGTTGTCTGTTGTGATCTCTCCATTTTCATTTCTAATTTTGTTAATTTGGTTCTTCTCTCTTTGTTTCTTAATGAGTCTTGCTAATGGTTTGTCAATTTTGTTTATTTTTTCAAAAAACCAGCTTTTAGCTTTGTTGATTTTTGCTATGGTCTCTTTAGTTTCTATTGCATTTATTTCTGCCTTAATTTTTATGATTTCTTTCCTTCTGCTAACCCTGGGGTTCTTCATTTCTTCCTTCTCTAATTGCTTTAGGTGTAGAGTTAGGTTATTTATTTGGCTTTTTTCTTGTTTCTTGATGTAAGCCTGTAATGCTATGAACCTTCCCCTTAGCACTGCTTTTACAGTGTCCCATAGGTTTTGGGTTGTTGTGTTTTCATTTTCATTCATTTCTATACATATTTTGATTTCTTTTTTGATTTCTTCTATGATTTGTTGGTTATTCAGAAGCGTGTTATTTAGCCTCCAGGTGTTTGAATTTTTAACAATTTTTTTCCTGTAATTGAGATCTAATCTTACTGCACTGTGGTCAGAAAAGATGACTGGAATGATTTCAATTTTTTTGAATTTTCCAAGACTAGATTTATGGCCCAGGATGTGATCTATTCTGGAGAAGGTTCCGTGTGCACTTGAGAAAAAGGTGAAGTTGCTTGTTTTGGGGTGAAATGTCCTATAGATATCAATTAGGTCTAGCTGGTCCATTGTGTCATTTAAAGTTTGTGTTTCCTTGTTAATTTTCTGTTTAGTTGATCTATCCATAGTTGTGAGTGGGGTATTAAAGTCTCCCACTATTATTGTGTTACTATTAATTTCCTCTTTCATACTCGTTAGTGTTTGCCGTACATATTGCGGTGCTCCTATGTTGGGTGCATATATATTTATAATTGTTATATCTTCTTCTTGGATTGATCCTTTGATCATTATGTAGTGTCCTTCTTTGTCTCTTTTCACAGCTTTTATTTGAAAGTCTATTTTATCTGATATGAGTATTGCGACTCCTGCTTTCTTTTGGTCTCCATTTGCATGAAATATTTTTTTCCAGCCCTTCACTTTTAGTCTGTATGTGTCTCTTGTTTTGAGGTGGGTCTCTTGTAGACAGCATATATGGGGGTCTTGTTTTTGTATCCATTCAGCCAATCTTTGTCTTTTGGTTGGGGCATTCAACCCATTTACATTTAAGGTAATTATTGATAGGTGTGGTCCCGTTGCCATTTACTTTGTTGTTTTGGGTTCACGTTTATACAACCTTTCTGCATTTCCTGTCTAGAGAAGATCCTTTAGCATTTGTTGAAGAGCTGGTTTGGTGGTGCTGAATTCTCTCAGCTTTTGCTTATCTGTAAAGCTTTTGAGTTCTCCTTCATATCTGAATGAGATCCTTGCTGGATACAGTAATCTAGGTTGTAGGTTATTCTCTTTCATTACTTTCAGGACGTCCTGCCATTCCCTTCTGGCCTGGAGGGTTTCTATTGATAGGTCAGCTGTTATCCTTATGGGAATCCCTTTGTGTGTTATTTGTTGTTTTTCCCTTGCTGCTAAGACTTTATGTTAAATGTAGAATTTTTTCAGTCACTGAAAATTCCATGGAACTCAGACTATATCTGGGTGCAAATTTATGGATAGTTATTTTAATTTGCTTTAAAATTATGAAATGATATGGTACCCATGCAATAGATACAGTTATGAATATAATTAAGCTTAAACTTTTCAACAGGTTAAAATAAATTTTATATATGTGAACCAAATGTCACTTAATTTAATGTATATTTTCTTACTTTTATAAAACCAAAACGTAAAACATTTTAAGTAGTTGTGAGCTTGATCTATTTTTATTTTGACAATAGACTATAAACTGTATAGCAAGAACAACTTCCTTTTCTCATAAAGTGTTTCTATACAATATAAATATCTAAATGATGCTGGAATAAGTTTAGATAACTCTTCCTAAACAATTTTCTGAATAGAAAAAAAAATGTGGATTCCTCTTGAAATGAAATACATAATTACATTTTTTTATTAGTTGAATTTGGTGAAATGACAAGATGTACTCCACAGAAATATTATGCTTGGTTCCAGAGCAAAAAAATGAGGATTTCTTCCTTACACACACATACACACACACATGCATTATATATATATATATATATATATATATATACATACATATACATACACACACATTTATATCACAGAAAATAAGATTGGCATATTCCTTGATTTATAAGTAATATCACTGACATGTATGTTTAAAAAGACAATCTTTTCCAAGCTCAGTAACTCTGAACCTAACTCTGAACTAAACTAAAGCAGAACAATTAAACTCTTCTGGCACTAGAGGTCACTAAAACCAGATTACAGACTGAATGCCTGCATGTCTGCTAAATGTGCAGAGGGAGTGTAATTAATCTGCAATCTAATATGCAGTGATAAAGAGCTGAAATAAACTCTATTTTCAGGAATATCCAAATTACAAGAGAAAGCACTGCAAAATTCAAACTTAAAATAAGGAGAGGATCAAAAAACTGTAGGGTTTTCAAATCAAATTAATAAAAAAGAAAAGTAATGTTTTCCCTATATATAACAGCTGTATATATTCATTCAAAATGAAGCCACTGGATTTTAACTTTTGCTGTTTGTGTTTTTCATGTGAAGACCACATAGGAGCAAAGTGTTAAAGAAGAAAATTATTTGTGAACCCTTTTTCTGTACACTTGAGAACAAACATGTTAATTGGGTTGTTGCCCTCTAGCATTACACAGCTGTACCATTACTTGATTTTGAGGAAACAGTGGCTTAGTCTCTTCAAATAGGAAGATTTCTACTTATGAATACCACTACTCTGCGGACAGGGTTCACAGCGCTAATAGTGGGAACACCTGTACTTAGTTCCTGGCTCTTTAGAATTCATGACCTACCTCATAGTTTCCTAAATGGCACACTAGCTTCTTTAAATACTAAGTGGACATCAAAGATACAGGTCTTTGTCATTTATGTTCTAGGTGCCTCCGGGAAGGCCATGGACCTCTTTCAGCATCAGATACCCTAAGCCTTAAATAAGACAATTGGACTATGTAGTCTCAAATATCATAAATCTAATGTTCTCCCAAGAAGAAGAATTGCATGATTGAGTTCTAAGAAATAATTTTCAACTGATAACAACTGGTGCCTCCCAGCTTAGTCTCCATGTAAAGATATTGGCCTATCTGAAATTTTATGACATTTTCTAATATTTCATATATTTGGGGAAGAATTTTTTTAAAATTTTCTTGGTTATGCCATTAAAGTCTACTAGTGATTTCTTTAAAGAGGAAAAAGGAAAAAGAATTGAAACATCATATATATCGAATTTTGCTTCAAAATCCAGAATAATATTTGAGATGCTTGAGAAAGGGAATCAGCAATCACTTTGTCACCAGTACCCAGCTCATGGGAAGCACTCAGAGAGTAGATGTCTGATGGATTCACCAAATAAAGAATCATCTTGTTCATAGACCCGGTGGGGTCCATAGTTCAGGGATTCTGAAGAAGTAAGTTCATGAAATTGTTTTGTTCTAAGTAAAAATCTACCCATAAATGAGACCCCAGCTTTTGCGTGGAATAAATGAGCTTTGGTCATCCTTGTGGTAGAAAAATGTCCACCACATGGAGAAAAGCAGGAGAAGTAGTGAAAAGGAGGTTGTCATGATTTCTTCTCTCTCCTTTTCTTTCTGCCTCTTACATTTTATATGCTAGTGCACAAATCAAATTTAAAAAACATTTTTTAATGCAAATTTTGAATGAAAGTAACTGACCCCAAATTCTAACATTGAGAAAAAGTTGTTTAATAGCCTTGCCTTTCCTATAGCAGTATGGAGAAAACTAAATAATGGGTGGAAATTTCAAGAAAGATTAAAAAGACAGTGATTCAAATTCAAATGTTACTAAATTGACCGGTAGCTATAATCTTTCCATAGAGTATTTACATCTTCTCAAAAGGAAAAATGTATAAGGAGATATTATAAGCAGGTAAGTCAGCTGAACCTCTTTCTTCCCCTATGCTCCCCTTTCTCGAGACATTCCCCAAAACTATTAACGGCCCAACATGTGCCAGGCACCATGGTGGGCTGAGGGAATGCAATGGTGAGATAAACAGACACTCCTGCACCCACAGAGGTTACCAGAAATGAGCGTGAGAGAAAACTGTCAGTCAAGTAAACACGCAATAATGATGAAAGGAGATTCATGCCAGGATGAGAAAGTATAGAGACTCCAGACTATGGATGTCTCTTCCCTTTTCTGTCAATGTGTCATACAGAAGTTACTCAATAAATATGCACTGAATTATACATGTTGAGCAACTGAGACTGAATGAAAACAGTCATCCTTGAAAAAGAAAGGAAAGCAGACAGTTTAAATACTTTCTAAAATGTTGATATCTTCACAGATGGATAAGGACCTTGACAACACTGAAGAAGAAGACTAGGTAGGGCCCTATTACAAGATACTCAGCCACCAGTCTCTACTCACAGGGCCTAAAGTCTCTACAACTCTTTGTGTATTGTGGAAAGACCGAGCAAGTGTTCGAGAGAGATGAGAAGATCAGGCACAGGAAACGAAAACAAAATTTGCTGCAGCCCAAACTGTGCAGCGGTGAGGTAGCTTTGCCCATAGAAAGTGAAAGTGTTATTTGCTCAGTCGTGTTTGACTCTTTGTGACCCACGGATTGTTAGCCCACCAGGTTCCTCTGTCCATGGGATTCACCAGGCAAGAATACTGGAGTAGGTTGCCATTTCCTCCTCCAGGGGATCTGCCCAACCTTGGGATCGAACCCACGTCTCCTGCGTTGCAGGCAGATTACTGACTGAGCCACCAGGAAAGCCCAGTTTTGCCCATCAGTTCTCCAAAAATATACATTTTTTATTTCATTATTTTCATGTGAGAAAGTCACAGGCAAAGGGTACCCTACTTTGGGAAAATAGGTGTATAGGTACATACAGAGGATATCTTAATTAAAGGCATTTTTTTCTTTTTTTGGTCTAGGACAGAAAATAGGACAGGGAGAATCTCATGAAATGGTATGTAGATTTGTTGGAAATTTGTGACTCATTCTGAGTTGCTTTCATTCAGTCTTGGCCGTTAACTCTGCTTGTTCTGATAAGCTGGCAAAACAAGTACCTTCCACGTGTAGGATAATTCATAAATTCAAGGTACTGGATGCATGATTATTTTATTTTAACAATCCTGATTTATCTCTTGCTGACAACTCGCAGCCAGTTCCTTCTGGCTTCTTGCAACATTAGAGAGCAATCATGAATCTCAGATTTTGATGGGCATCCGGAGGACCCTTCTCCACAGTCCACGAGGGTCTTTCTGGCATGACTGGCTGTGGCACGGAGCCATTCTCCACATAAAGGTTAATTGCTTCAGCAATTATCACTGAATGGTTGACTCTGACTCCTACCTAAGCAAACAGTTCCTGTGTTAATTTATTCCCTCCCCCTCTTTATATATTATCTTTTACGTTTAAGGAAAATGTTTCTTTTTGCCAATCTAAGTGAGATTCGAGCAAGGAAGGCCTTCATAAATCATAAAGAACAGGCTAGATGGACGAAAGAATTTATGTGATATTTTTCCTTCATCAGTAACTCAGAGAAAATATTCTTATGGCAAGGCTACGAATCACTGTGGTCAAGGAAACAAGGAGCGAAATGTTGTATTGCTATACTGTCAGATCTCTCCATTAATGCAGACACCACTCTGAGTGAGTCAATACTATGAGGTTATTTTCTCAACTTAATTCTCTTAAAAGTGTCATTGAGTTGGACTAGATCCTCATGAAATGCAAGAAGTTAAGAGAAACGAGTGAACTGCATACAAATTATTTTTTAGCTCATTTAGAAAGGCCAGAGCATAAGCACAGGGACAATCTTACTTTTGAAAGAGAAAAGAGATCTTTTACTCAAGATCGCTCTTGATGAAATACCCAAGGGCCAAGGTTAGAATTTTTCAACTTGTTTTTGCAGAAACAAAACAAAACAAAATGTCTCTGTGTTCTCTTGAAGTAACTCTTTGGTAGCTAGAAAAGGAATTTTTAATTTACTGTTTTCATATGAAGTGGCTTTGAGCTAGAAGAAGCATCTGATGAGAACACAAGAATATTACATTTATAAAGAGTGAATACAATAAAGCTTTATATTCAGACAGTGTTAAGTATTTTCCATGCGGGCAATCTATACCTGCACATGGAAGAGCAAATAAAAGTTAATTCCACTCATATTCACACAAGAGGAAAGATAAAACAGGAACAACAGAATCCCATTCCCCCATCATTAAATATACAATATACTATCTTTGAAATACACCGTGCTTTAAAACTTAAAAATGGCAGCCAGTGAATCTGTTATGTAACATCAGTTAGTTCACAAAGCTAAATAAATCAATCAGTTTTATCAGAATTCAGGACAAGCAACATCTGGAACATCTAGCTACCTTTCAGCAAATTAGAAAAAAAAATCTGTTTTTTTTTCTTTTAATATGTAGTTATCACTGGAAAAGTACATAGCATGGCATTATTAACTATAACATATTTCCATAATTCATATAGTTGGTATCTCAGTTCCGTTCAGTTCAGTCGCTCAGTCATGTCCGACTCTTTGCAACCCCATGGACTGCAGCACGTCAGGCCTGCCTGTCCATCACCAACTCCTGGAGTTTACTCAAACTCATGCCCATAGAGTTAGTGATGCCATACAACCATCTTATCCTCTGTCATTCCCTTCTTCTCCTGCCCTCAATCTTTCCCAGCATCAGGGTCTTTTCAAATGAGTCAGCTCTATACATCAGGTGGCCAAAGTATTGGAGTTTCAGCTTCAGCATCAGTCCTTCCAATGAACACCCAGGACTGATCTCCTTTAGGATGGACTGGTTGGATCTCCTTGCAGTCCAAGGGACTCTCAAGAGTCTTCTCCAACACCACAGTTCAAAAGCACAAATTCTTTGGCACTCAGCTTTCTTTATAGTCCAACTCTCACATCCATACATGACTACTGGAAAAACCATAGCCTTGACTAGACGGACCTTTGTTGGCAAAGTAATGTCTCCACTTTTTAATATTCTGTCTAGGTTGGTCAGAACTTTTCTTCCAAGGAGTAAGAGTCTTTTAATTTCAGTCACCATCTGCCATGACTTTGGAGCCCAAAATAATAAAGTCTGGCACTGTTTCCACTCTTTCTCCATCTATTTGCCATGAAGTGATGGGACCGGATGCCATGATCTTAGTTGGGATCTGGTTCCTCCCAAATTCCTTCTACCACTTGGTTACCTGTGGCAGATCAACAATCAATCTTTGCTCATAGCTTTGCTATTTTTACATAGCTAAGAATGCAGGGACCTCCCTGGTTGTAGATGATATGGGTTTGATCCCTGGCTGGGGAGCTAAGATCTCCCATGCTTCCTGGCCATAAAACCAAAACATAAAACAGAAGCAATATTGTAACAAATTCAATAAAGGCTTTAAAAAATGGTCCAAATAAAAAAAAAAGACTTTAAAAAGAAAGAAAGCAAGCAAAACATCTTGGGCTATTGATGAGTTCATATATTAAAAGCAATGGGTCTTCCCCTGAGGAGGTTTTCTTCATTATTTAAAAATATATGAATCACTTTCTCTGAAAGGATAGAGCACTAGTTAGTTTCAAGATACTAACTGACTATATAAACCAGAGCATCTTCCATTGTGTTACCACACACATGGTTAAGTGAAAAATGAAAGTTAGTCACTCAATTGTGTCCAACTCTTTGCAACCCCATGGACTGTAGCCTGCCAGGCTCCTCTGTCCCTGGGATTCTCCAGGCAAGAATATTAAGGAGGTGGCCATTCCCTTCTCTAGGGAATCTTCCTGACCCTGGGATCAAACCTGGGTCTCCCACATTGTAGCAGATTCTTTAGCATCTGAGCCAGCAGGGAAGACCAAGGAGTACCCAGTATCACCAGTTAAAATAAACCACGTGGATCTTAGAATACCTTTCAGAACTGCTGAATGGAGGCCACAGCTTTTCCTCACTGCTCATTCTTAAATTTCATAGGAAGATGTTTCTAACGTACATATTGTTTTCACCCTACAACATGCTTTCAACACTGTAAATCTACCTGGCAGCAGGATGAAGTGACACTTTAACTTAATGCTGATTCACAGTGTGGAAACACTGTATTATTTTACCTTTACCCATCTCCCTCTCTCTTATGCATTAGTTGCATGGGAAATTCAAGCAAAATATGTCTTTACTGCTCTTGTTCTTTTCTCTAAAACCATGAAAACATGAAAACAAAACTTTTTACGTCAGCTAATCTCATAACTTCCAACTCCTTGTTTGTTCCATATGTATAGCTTAATTCTGATGGAATATTATGGAAAGTGGTCTTAAATAATTCATAGGTTTTTGTGAAAGAAAGTAAACTTGGGTGTTTTGATAAATGTGATCAATATAAATTCAAAGGAAACATTTGTTAAAAAGAAAAAGTGACTGTTGCCACTGAAGTCAAAGAACTCAGTAGCCCTGCTGTCCTCGGCATTGTTCAAATCCAGAAAATGAGACAATGTCAGTTTGGGTATCAGGTGCTAAGTTCAGCACTGTATGCATTTTAACTGACACTTAAAATAGAAAGTCGTTTGGTGAGTGACTGTCTTTGTATTGCTGCAATGAAGAGTTTATAGGCCAAGAAGCAAAGTTTGTAAGAAGGTGGATTTTTATTTATTTCTATACTAGAAATAAATATCTAGAAACTGGAATTGTTTAGCATTATGTGCCTACTCCCTACAAAGCAAAGTGATGAAAAGAAAGCTAAAAGATATCAACAATGTGAAAGAGGGAGACAGGAGAATCTCCTAAGGTCCTGTCCAGCTCTTGAGTATGAGCGAGTGAAAGTTGTTCAGTCATGTCCAACTCTTTGCAACCCCATGAACTATACAGTCCATGGAATTCTCCAGGCCAGAATACTGAAGTGGGTAGCCTTTCCCTTCTCCAGGGAATCTTCCCAACCCAGGGATCAAACCCAGGTCTCCCGCATTGCAAGCGGATTCTTTACCAGCTGAGCCACAAGGGAAGCCCTTTCCAGCTCTCCAGTATATATATTTCTCATTAGCATATTGAGCTCAGTTTTCCTTCTCTTCTCTTGGTGTCTTCAGCTCTTTCTTTCTGCCAGCTCTGTCACAGGCCATCTGCTCTCTTGTGTTGCTCCTATTACTAGTTACAGGTGACTACTTTTTTTTTTAATCATTGTGTATAACTTACAAACCGTGTCTATTTCTTCCCAGCTCTACTCTTCCTTATGCTGTGTTCTGAGCCATTTAACCAATAATGAGAGTTAAGGGCTCCAGGTAGTTGTTGGAATTTTCAAATACAATCTTATTATCATTATATGTGGGCTTCACTGGTGGCTCAGTGGTGAAGAATCTGCCTAGCAAAGCAGGATACGTGGGTTCCATCCCTGGGTTGGGGAGATCCCCTGGAAAAGGAAATGGCAACCCGTTCCTATATTCTTACCTGGGAACTCCCAGGGACAGAAGAGCCTGGTGTGCTGTAGTCCATGGGGTCACAGACACAACTTAGCAACTAAACCAACAACATAATGCGAAAGAAACAGTCATTATATGTGTATATATGTGAGGGGATGTTTAGTGGTAGATCAGTCGCTGTTTCTTTGAAAGTGGGGAAAATCAGCAGGGAATTAACAGTAACAAATATATTTTCAAAAATCTAATTTTAAGATAATAACAAGTAGATTTCAATATGTGTATTTGTCTATATAGTAACAGTCATAAAATGGCTAATCTAGAAATGACCTTAGAAGGTTTTTATTTCAGCTCTATCATTTTACACACAAGGATACTAAGACCCTTGTAGGGATGTGACCTTACTCTATGTATTGGTAGAGTTAGAAACAAAGCTGACTCTAGAGCCCATTTATTTCTCTTAATCCCTATCCCGTTATGGTCTTCATTGGAAAAACATAAATTGAAAATGCTCTGACAGAAGCTGGACAACCAGATACCAGGTTCTTATAGGATTATAGAAGGAATTTCGGCACAGGTTGGAAGGTTAGACTCCTAGAGAATCTCCAAGGTGTGATTTCCAATATCAAGATTTTATTCGTTTGCATTTGGAAATAAATTGTGACAGAGAGGAAGAAAGAGATGAAGAAGTTCCATAAAGGTAGCATGTTGAAATTTTTGAAGCTCTTTGTCCAATATAAGAGCAAAATAAAATCATTACATTTTCCATCTCTGCATTTGGCAATATGTCCTGTTTAGAAAAATGAACTACCAACCCTTTCTATACTCAATTATCTCTTAAAATTTTACATGTTATTAAACAATTGGTAAGGTAAGAGGCATGAAGTGGACTCTATATTTCATTGGCATCATATTATGGCTGCAAGAATATAGGTTGCCAAATACCACTGCCATTCAATTGATGAGGCAAAGAAAGAGAGGTTTGCATACAAAAATAGCACCTGGTAGGCATTCAGAGAAATTACCACAAAAGGAAAAAAAAAATCTCCAGCTCTAAAAAAAGATTAAAACTATTTATACTACAAATGAAAACCTCAATAGCACTTCTTATTTGGCAACATTAGGAACATTTTCAATTAAATTTAAATTCAAATGTGATTGCCAAACATTTTTAAATACGAAGGCTGAAATACCTCAAAGGGAATTTGAGTATTTTTGCAGTAATATTTAGGCATGCTATAGATTCTTGAATGTTGAAATGGGGGAGAATTGATCATTTCCTCCTTGACTCCCTTATTTCTCTAGTTACCTCATATATCACTACTTCCTAAACCTCCAATTTGCAAGCCAGATTCTACAACCTTCATTCAAAGGCATTAATGAATGAAATATTTCACTTGTGAATCATGCAGTGACTCTTCAATGGGGGGGTTAGAAGGACCACAGAATCCAGGTGACTCTAATTCAACTGTGAAAACAGATGAAGCAAATGCTTATAATTTGTACCAAGAAATGTAACAAATAATTAGAGGCAAAGAAGCAGCAGGTACTTTGAATTCTGGTACACAAAAATAAAATGTGTGATGGGAAACTCTCTTCATCTTTCCCACCATGAAAAATTTGTTCCTTATATGAAAGCCATCCTAGCAGCATGGGAGTGAACTAAGATCAGTGAAGGGCAAGAGTCCATTCTTCTCCCTGCCTCAAGAAGGATAATGTAAGGACAACTCAACTTGAGATGTTCAACTTAAGATCTGTTGGCAGACAATGTTATTACATACAGAAATAAACATATATGTTGTTTCTGTGCCAAGTAATAAACACATATTTAAATACTTTGCCTTTAATTGGACAGTTGCTAAAATGTGGTATACATAAAGGATGAGATGGTTGGACGGCATCACTGGCTCAGTGGACATAAGTTTGAGCAAGCTCTGGGAGATGGTGAAGGACAAGGAAGCCTGGCTTGCTGCAGTCCATGGGGTCACAAAGAGTCGGACATGACTCAGCAACTGCACAACAACAACGACATAAAGTACAAAGGGAACACAAACCCCAGGGCAAATACTCTCCCTGGAGGGCACAGTGAAATCTGCACAGAGAAAGTAACACTTGAGCTGGGTGTGGATAAATGGGATTTCATAAGGCAGAAAAGAGAGCAAAGGGCATTCCAGATAGACAGAACCACAGGTACAGAATCAGCGTGATGGAAGTATTATTTTAAAAATGCATTCTCTTTCACTTCTCAGAGACAGTTCTTGTTTCCAGTTTCTTGTAGGGGGACACTGGTGTTTTTTCCTATTTTTGCTTAATTTATCAAGTACAAATTTGTACAAGTTTATCAAGGATCTATTGTGTGTGTGTGTGCATGCTAAGTTGCTTCAGTCATGTCCGACTCTGTGAGACCCCATAGATTACAGCCAGCCAGCCTCCTCTGACAATGGGATTCTCCAGGCAAGGATACTGGAGTGGGTTCCTGTGCCCTCCTCCAGGGGATCTTCCCGATCCAGAGATGTTAGATTTTGAAGAACACAAGAGAAAAGTTGGGCATGCATTTCTCATCAAGTAGCAAGCCATTTAAACACAGAGAGAAGGCGTGGTGTAACAGACAGGCTATAGGCTTTGGAGTTAGACCTCAGATAGAGTTCTAGTTCAGCTTCTTCCTGGCAGTGTGACGTGTGTTGCTAATTTCAACTAGAAGACTCAACTTCCTCAGCAACACAACAGGTATCCCGAAACTTAACATTTCAGGGTCATTGTAGAGATAAGAGTAAAATGGTTTTATGTTTGGCACAGAGTTGATACTCAAAGATTAACAAAAACAAAACACCAAAAGCTGCCCCTAGTTTTAATTGTTCTCAGGAAAGAATTGAACTGTAGCATAAGGTAAGGTACCATTTAGAGCCAAAATGATTGGTAGCTAAACAAAAACCTCACTTCTGTAGACTGGGGCAATCATTGAAGAGTTTGCCGAAGGGGGCATAATATGGATTATGCCTTACATAAATGGTATTTTGGAGAGGTATGATTATGGGGAATACGTGTAACTCTATGGCTGATTCATATCAATGTATGACAAAATCCACTGAAATGTTGTGAAGTAATTAGCCTCCAACTAATAAAAAATAAAATAAAATAAAAATAAATAAATAAAACTCCTTGAAAAAAAATAAAAAGAAATAAAAAGAAAGAAAGAAAATTCCTTTTAGAATAAAATGCATGTTTTACAGTTCCTTTTAAAAGGATAGTCCAAAGTGTCTAGAATTGGTTTATGTACCGTGGCTCAGAGAGCCAGAGGAAAATAGTTTTGTGTTAATGGGTAATGATATACACTGGATAAAATGCATCATATTATGAAGAACCTTGAAAACTAGTGTAAAGATCCTGGATATTAATTCAAGGACAGGAGGGCATTACTGAAGGTTTCGAGACAATACCTATCCTGAAGGCATGATGAGGACCACATAAGAGAGTAGAATGCATGACTAGATGGTTCTTTTCCCAAGATCCCCCATCAACTCAGAATGACCACCCCTCACCTCTCCATCTGAAATAGCCTCTCCCTTTCTATAACATCATACAGTGTAGAAATTACCTTGCATGTTGACTTATTCATTTTAAACTATTTCCCATTCACACTAGACTTTAAGCTTCATGAGAAGAGAGACACTGGTATTTTGAGTTAATGCAATATTTCCAGTCCCTGGAAATATCGGAACAGGATCTGACATATAGCAAGCTCTCATTCCCTCTTTCCTCTCCCCTCATATTTTCTCTCACTGTTCCTTGCTTTCCCCTCCCCAACCCCAAACACAGAGGCACATGGGGTAAAATTTACATATTTGCCTGGTAGGAGAAAAGTCAGAATCTCTTTCAATAGTACAATTATGAGCTGGTGATGGGTATGGTAAGGAAGGAACAGATAAGACACTTTCAAACTATCTCTGTAGACCCAGAATTTGTTAGAAATAATTCTTCACGACAGAGAGACATGAAATTCATATAATTCAATGCATATCTAAATTTGTCAAATCATGACCTCTGTCACAAGTTCATTTATCTGCACTGAAATAGGCTACACAATCTCTCCCAAGAGTTCACAAATGCCAGCTCTCTGGTCACTCAGATGCCATGCTTCTGCAAGATATCTTCCTCCAGATAATCACACCTTTCAAGGCCTGCTGTGAAAATAAATACACACTAGCTAATATTAAATGACAATCCATTTTTCTACTTGGCATTATAGGGTGGAGTTGTCACATTATCTTTTCTATCAGGGAAGTTACAGTGTAACTGAGTCTTTTTTTTCCTGCTAAAACTATTAATAAAAATGCTTCTCCTACAAGAAAAAAAAACTGCACTTTAGTCTGTTTTAACTGTTATAAGACCTTCGGGGGCTGACAGAAGGGAAAGAACAAGGGGAAGGAATTCATCAGCTAAATCTCCAAAGAACAGGGACCATTCTGTCCCTGGATTATTTATTGTTAAATCCCTGGAATCCTGCAGTTTTCCAAGGACATAAATACTACTTGAGTATATTTTTCATTGAACAGTCATTATATTAATAAACTGAAGAACAAAGAAATCACTTATCCAGGGTGTAGGTAATCTAATCTCTTAACTATACCAACAGGGAGCCTGAATTGGAGAGAGGGAAGACAAATTAACACACTCCTTGATCCTTTTCTTTTGGGGTCAACTCTTAGAATTCTCTTGAGAGTTCCTTAGACAACAAGAAGATCAAACCCGTCAATCCTAAAGGAAATCAACCCTGAATATTCATTGAAAGGGCTGATGCTGAAGCTGAAGCTCCCATACTGTGACCACCTGATGCAAAGAACTGACTCACTGGAAAAGACTCTAATGCTGGGAAAGATTGAGGGCAGGAGGAGAATGGCAGTGACAGAGGATGAGGTGGTTGAAGGGCATCACCAATTCAAAGGACATGAGTGAGCAAACTCTGGGAGAGAGTGAAGGACAGGAAGCCTGGTGTGCTGTAATCCATGGGGTTGCAAAGAGTCACACAACTAAGATGCTGAACATAGTAACTGCCTATATAGGGCTTCCCAGGTGGCTCAGTCGTAAAGAAACCGCCTGTCAATGCCCAAGACACAAGAGACTCGGGTTCGATCCCTGGGCCAGGAAGACCCCCTGGATTAGGAAATGGCAACCCACTCCAGTATTCTTGCCTGGACAATTCCATGGACAGAAGAGTCTGGCGGGCTACAGTCTATGGTGTCACAAGAGTTGGACATGACTGAATGACTGAGCACACACTCACGCTGCCTACATATCCCTAAATCCACATTATTCACTGTCTGTCTTCACTCTCCTATGCTGGAGCCTAAGATATTCCATGAGGTTTCAGCTAGGATCTCTGAAGAATCATAAATAAATGTGTAAGAACAGCTGAAGAAACATAGGAAAGTGTGGAAATACTTCTAAGTGTGATGGAAAAAGAAGAAAATAAGGCTGGTAAAGAAGAACACTGACAGGGTAGCCTGGAGCAATACTCAGGGAAATAAAAAATCTCCTCTTACACTTTAAGAAATTGGGACGTTTTTTACTTTTCTCCCTCATTTTACAGCCAGACTTCTAGGATTAGTAATGTATGTATGTATGACACTTACAAAAAGCAGTAAGCAATAACTTTCCAAAAAAGAGGAAGTTCTATGGGTAATATCTTTTATATGTAATTAAAATTTACCCTTATTTCATCACCATACAGGGATGCTATCTTGAATAGCTGTGCAAATTAAGTGCTGGACCCAGGCAGATACAGAAGTTGACACTCACTTGTACAAGAAGGGGGAGAGGTCAGAAGTGGAGAGAAAAAATACAGCATTGTTTTTTGGGTTTTTTTCCAGGAAAATGTCTGAGTTTAACACAGTAAATAGGAAGTGACCTGTTGTCGTTGAGTCACTAAGTACTATCTGACTCTTCTGTGACCGGATGGGCTGTAGTCCGCCAGTCTCCTCTGTCCATGGGATTCTCCAGGCAAGGATACTGAAGTCGGTAGCCATTTCCTTCTCCAGGGGATCTTCTGGATTCAGAGATCAAACCTGCATCTCCTGCACTGGCAAGCAGATTCTTTACCACTGAGCCACCCAGGAAGTCCTGAGAAGTGATTTAGCATAAGACAAAAATGCGCAACTTAACTTGCACTCGGGAAACTTTTATGGTGTTACATTAGATGAGGTACTGGACTTCATTTATGGTTTATGCATACTGATATGCATACTTACACCAGCTTCTATACACTTTTCGAAAGGTTCTGTTTAGAAGAAATTCTGTGGTCTCTTGTGGAATAAAACTTTCATATATTTGCTAAATGAAGAGAAGAATTCAAAGGAAAATCTATTCTTTAAAGAGAAAAATTGTTCTTGACTGCCCTATCACAAATATTTATGTCAACAGAATTTAGAGCAATAAATGACTCTGCAAAATGCTTGCATTCCAGCTGTGAGAAGGGGAAAAAAGTGCCTTTTATCTGGTAGTTCCTCAGTAACCTGCTCCACATTTAGGATATGTTCCTACAGCTATTATTCTGAACAACCGTGGAAGGTATTCATAAGGCAACTACACATTTAAATAATGCCGATAACATTGCAACCTCTCTTAATTACTATGTAATCATTTCCATAAATACTTCTATCATTGCCAGTATAGACAGAACTCAAAAAGATACCAGTTTCAAAGCTGTCATACTTTGTACTTTACACTGTGGCAGCATAGTCATGCATGATTCTTTAAAATATTGCCCCTTTACCTCAACATAAAAGTCATGCTCTCCTTGGCTTGACAGATGTTTTAGACAATAAACACTAACCTAAATTCACTACCCATAGGTATGACCATTCAGATAAATTATATGAACTAAAACATATTTTGCAGTCCTGGACCTGATGGACTATATCTGAAGTCATCTAGCAGGGAATAAAAACCAGAAGGAAATTCATATAAAAAAAAAAGACATCAAAGCTACCAAAGATTGAGGTTTCTTTAAGACTGAATCTAGCTATATATGGACCTTTCAAGTGAATCTATTTCATAGTTCAATCTCATTAGAAGTGTGAAAGTCGCTCAGTCATGTCTGACTCTTTGCAACCCCATACAGTTCAGGGAATTTTCCAGGCCAGAATACTGGAGTGGGTAGCCTTTCCCTTTTCCAGGGGATCTTCCCAACCCAGGGATGCAACACAGGTCTCCGGCACTGCAAGAGGATTCTTTACTAACTGAGCTATCAGGGACGCTGTGAATCTCATTACAAAGTCAGTAATTAAACCTCCTCACGTGAGGTTCAAAAGTGAAATCTATGACCATTCTACAGAGAACAGTGCCAGTGAGACTTTGGTTTATGCTCACAAGATTTACCATATTTTTTCAAGTAAATAATGTCTACTGCTCAGCATAGTGTTCTGATATTAGCAAGAGCCTGGTGACCAGTTTGGTAAAAATATCCAAATCAATAGTTTGGGGACTTCTTACACTTTACAGACATGCAGAATTAGGAAAGCTAACAGGCACCAGAGCATTTGGTAGTGGAGAGTGAACCACAAGAATAAAACATTGTTTGGCAGTGTCCCAGGTGGCAATGGTGGTAAAGAATACGCCTGCCGATGCAGGATACATAAGAGATGCGAATCGATCCCTGGGTCAGGAAGATCTCCTGAAGAAGGGCATGGCGACCTATCCAGTAACCATTCCTGGAAAATCCCATGAACAGAGGAGCCTGGCAGGCTATAGTCCATAGGGTCATAAAGAGTCAGATAAGACCAAAACAACTTAGCGCACATGTATAATATTCAACATAGAATTGAATTCCTATTAAAAAGCTTTTTAAGGTGAAATGAAGTATTTTTCCTAATTTTCATCCTCTAATATGTAATGTTACAAACTCAGCAGCTCTTACTAACAGATAACAAAATAAAAATATAAATCTCAAAGCATATGGCTGTGAAAGTGAAAGTGTTAGTTACTCTGTGGTGTCTGACTCTTCGCGATCCCATGGACTGTAGCCCATCAGACTTCTCTGTACAGGTAATTCTCCAGGCAAGAATACTAGAGTGGGTAGCTATTCCCTTCTCCAGGGGATCTTCCCCACCCAGGGATCAAACTAGGTCTCCTGCATTGCAGGTGTTCTTTACAGTATGAGCGGCCAAGGAAGCCCTAGCATATGTCTCAGTTCAGGTAAGTCGCTCATTGTGTCCGACTCTTTGCGACCCCATGAATCGCAGCACGCCAGGCCTCCCTGTCCATCACCAACTCCCGGAATCCACTCAAACTCATAGCCATTGAGTTGGTAATGCCATCCAGCCATCTCATCCTCTGTCATCCCCTTCACCTCCTGCCCCCAATCCCTCCCAGCATCAGGGTCTTTTCCAATGAGTCAACTCTTCGCATGAGGTGGCCAAAGTATTGGAGTTTCAGCTTCAGCATCAGTCCTTCCAATGAACACCCAGGACTGATCTCTTTTAACATGGACTGGTTGGATCTCCTTGCAGTCCAAGGGACTCTCAAGAGTCTTCTCCAACACCACAGTTCAAAAGCATCAATTTTTTGGCGCTCAGCTTTCTTCACAGTCCAACTCTCACATCCATACATGACCACTGGAAAAACCATAGATGGACCTTTGTTGGCAAAGTAATGTCTCTGCTTTTTAATATGCTGTCTAGGTTGGTCATAACTTTTCTTCCAAGGAGTAAGCGTCTTTTAATTTCATGGCTGCAATCATTATCTGCAGTGATTTTGGAGGGCAAAAAAAAAAAAGTCTGACTGTTTCCACTGTTTCCCCATCTATGTCTAACCCTACTCAAATGTACTCATGATGGTTTTGAAACAGCATTGGTAAAACATTTAATTTAGACTTTGGGCAAACTTAAACATTTCCAGCTTTAAAATAGCACCATCTTTTATGTTTTTAATGCTTTTCTTGGTGTTTGCAATATTACACTTGGTTAGGAAAGAAATGATACTCTATGGGTCTTTAACTGAAATTCTCTGATCAGAAGAATCACACTGTTTTGAGATATGGGAAGAAGGATAGTTTATATTTTGCTATTACCTTGATAAAAAGAAACTATTACCCAACAGTCTCTTATTGTCATAAGCCACAGATTCATATTGGATTTCCAGCTTCCCAGTGACAATTTTCAGCTGAACAATGTCGTAAAAAGCAAGCCAAATAACTAAGGCTGTTTTGCCTGAAGTATGCTAAACAATATATCGTCTTACTTAAGAGGGCTCACTGTTTTGCCCAACTTAAAAACTCTATTTTCATGGCTAGCGTTATCTTCACTTCCAGGAAAGATATCCCCAAACTACCAAATATTCCACCCTCCCAGGACGGGCCTAATTGGAAAGAGATGGCTATCTGTTGCTAGTCACCCTGTATAAATTTGCTAAACCATCACGCAGAGTTGGGTCTAGAACTGATGTTATGGTTAATTCAGAAAGGATAAGGAAAAAAAATAGAAAGGATAAGGAAATTAAGGGAGGGAAAGAAAGTTGTCCATGAAAGAATGGAAAAACCAAACAGAAAACAAAGAAGAAAACTACACAGTCCCTTAAAATGAAGAGAGGTAAGGAAGAAAATGAGTTCCTTGAAATATTTCAAAGAAAATAACTTAAATACCAGATATCATACAGATTAAATAAGGATTAAATAAATTTAAAACTATACACACACACAGAAAAAATAATTAAAAACAAAAAACAAATTAAGCAATTAATAAACAAATATATTCCTTAGTCCCAAACCACAGCATATACACAGATGTATTTCAGATATTGTTATTATGTTGTTAAATCACCAAGTTGTGTCTGACTCTTTGCAACCCCATTGAGTGCAGCATAGCAGGCTGTCTCCCAGAGTCTGCTCAAACTCATGTCCTTTGAGTCAGAAATGCCATCTAGCCATCTCATCCTCTGTTGTCCCCTTCTCCTCCTGCCCTTAATCTTTCCCACATCTGGGTCTTTTCCAATAAGGCTACCCTTTGCATCGGGTGGCCAAAGTATTGGAACTTCAGCATTAATCCTTTCAATGAATATTCATGGTTGATCTCCTTGAGGATTGATTGGTTTGATCTCCTTGCTGTCCAAAGGACTCTCAAGAGTCTTCTCCAGCACCACAATTCAAAAGTATCAATTCTTTGGTGCTCAGCCTTCTTTATGGTTCAACTCTCACACCCATATATGACTACTGGAAAAACCATAGCTTTGACCACAGGGACCATTGTTGGCAAAGTAATGTCTCTACTTTTTAATATGTTATCTAGGTTTGTCATAGCTTTTCTTCCAAGGAGCAAGCATTTTTAAATTTCATGGATGCAGTTGCCATCTCCAGTGATTTTGTAGCCTAAGAAAATGAAATCTCTGTTTCCACTTTTCCCCCATCTATTCATCATAAAGTGATAACACCAGATGCCATGATCTTAGTTTTTTTAATGTTGAGTTTTAAGACAGGTTTACACTCTCCCCTTTACCTTCATCAAGAGGCTCTTTAGTTCCTCTTTGCTTTCTGCCATTAGAGTGGTATCATCTGTATATCTGAGGTTGTTGATATTTCTCCCAGCAATCTTGATTCCAGCTTGTGATTCATCCAGCCCAGCATTTCACATGAAGTACTCTGCATAGAAGTTAAATAAGCATGGTGACAATACATAGCCTTGACGTACTTCTTTCCAAAATTTTGAACCAGTCCATTGTTTCATGTATGGTTCTGTTGCTTGACCTGAGGTTTCTCAGGAAGCAGGTAAGGCGGTCTGATATTACCATCTCTTTCCAAATTCTCCACAGTTTGTTGTTATCCACAACTTTAGCATAGTCAATGAAGCAGAAGTAGATGTTTTTCTGGAATTTTTTTGCTTTTGCCAACAGATATTGGCAATTTTATCTCTGGTTCCTTGGCCTTTTGCTAAATTCAGTTTGTATATCTGGAAGTTCTTCGTTCAAGCTTAGCCTGAAGGGTTTTGAACATTACCTTGCTAGCATGTGAAATGAGTGCAATTGTATGGCAGTTTGAACTTTCTTTGGCATTGCCTTTCTTTGAGATGGGAATGAAAACTGACCTTTTCCAGTCCTGTGGCTACTGCTGAGTTTAGCTTCATGCTACAATAAGCAGGGTTATGAGCCAGAATAAGTTGAAAGGAAGAAAAGAAAGATCTTACTCACCTCATTTCTGTGAAGAAAAAGATAAGAAATGCACATTTGTAATTCTATTTTTATTTGTATTTTTACCAAAAATCCCTGAACACAAATAATTATAAGAGAAGCTAATCAGCAAAGGATTTAAACATTGCACTAAACCAGCTGAAAGCTAATGATGAATCACTCTGAAATCTCCAAGCACAATGAAATACGATCATAAACATACTGTTTACTTTCAGCTACAGTCTCTAGTGATATACATGCAAAAAAGAATTAAGATGAATAAATAAAAGAATTGCATTGCTAGTCTTGTTTTAGGTAGTGATTATCCAAATGAGCTTTTTGTTAAAGTGTTGTTATTTATTGAATTCTACAGTTAATTGCCTTAGTGTGAAAACATTACATACACAGTGACTAATCCCTCAGCTGAATACTACCTTAATAAAAGAAACAACTACCCCTATCCAAAATGTTTAAAGTGCCTCAAATGACTAAGAGGAACTATTTTCATGGTGGGTGCACAAGTGAAGCTTATTGTTTCAGAGGTAGCAAGAAAAAGTTACATTTGGTTCTGTCATTGTCTTCATGCTGTGCACTCTTACAAAGCATAAGCTTCTGATAATAACTTCTTCCCCTAGTGAATGCTAGATTAATATCTACCTACTGCATATTGCAACTCTATGATTATCAATTATCTTCACAAAAGTAGAAATCTAATATCTTTATTTCAATAGTAATACTGTCACCTTGGACAAAAAATAAAAAGGCAAAAATGATAGAACTGGTAAGGACAAAGAAAATGACAAATAGAAACAATCACTTTTGTTTAGTTTTTGAACCATTTGGTTTGTCTGTATTTTAGTCACTTATTTGAACACTGCTACAAACAGAAGCAGGATTGTTAAAATCTTCTAGCAGATCAAAGCCTATCATCCATTTAGAAAATCTTATCCTTTAACATAATATAAACTCTATCAGTGTTTTCTGTGGTCTACCCAGGCTCTCTTTCACTCACTCTCCTCTCCCTTTGGTGAAGTTATTATCTCATTCCAAGAAAACTTGGGACTTTTCCTTAATCAGTCTAATCTTAAATTTTACTTTAATGCATTCTTATATTTCAACTCAATTACATAATTTAGTGATGTCTTATGTTTACGGATTCCCCTCCACACACACGTGTAAGTGGAAAGCCACCAGAAGCATCCAACCCACAAAACAGAATCCTTCCAACCATCCATTAGCCAAAGTTAAAGAAAAAAAAAAATATGACAAAGCAGAACAGCAGACATTACAGATCACCCGAAAAAATATTTTATATCTTTTCTACTCAAACTGTGTTTCTGAGATCAGTAGCATAGCACCCACCTGGGAGCTTGTTAGAAAAGCTGCATCTCAGCTCCTAGACCAGCTCATCATCAGAATCTGCATTTGAACAAGATCCCTAGGTGATTTATTTGCATATTAAAGTTCAAGATGAATTATTCTGTACAATTTAAGGATCTAGGCACTCTTAAATACTTGGCAGGCAATCAACCAGAAGAAAAACAATTTAAAATAGTCTCCACTCTCTGATTCCTCAAAACCCCTCCACTACCCTTCAGGAAAAATGAAAACAAACATCAGGACGAAACATCTTGCTCTAAGTGGGAGATTTTGACTTACACTGGGGCTTCCCTGGTGGCTCAGACAGTCAAGAATCTGCCTTCAATGCTGGATACCTGGGTTCAATCCCTGTGTTGGGAAGATCCCCTGGAGGAGGAAATGGCAACCCACTGCAGTATTCTTGCCTGGATAATCCCATGGAAAGAGGAGCCTGTGGTGGTCCATAGGATTGCAAAGAGCCAGGCACTACTGAAGCAACTTAGCAAGTTTATGTTACAACTCAGGAGAAACATTGAGTTAGCTATGGAAGGTTAGTTTGTTCATCTGAAGATCAATGGTAGCAGGAGCAAGCTCCCCTAAGTGGAACACACACAGTAGATGACTTTATTTTTAATTGCTGTCTCACTAAAATGATTGCACTGGCTTCTTTCTAACATAGTCTGAACATTCTATTTTTTCTAGCATTATCAGAGTCATACTCCTTATCCTTCTGTAAATAAGAGCTATGTGTCCAATGTCTCTTCTTTGACTTCCAATGATATTTATTTTGAGAATGTAATTAGAAAGAATTTATACTGTCTAAATGCATTTCAGAAAGATGGATTTTTTATTGATATTTTATATGTATATTAATGGTATGATATTTAAGGTAAAGTGTTAAAGTTTGATCAGTTAAATTCAGGAATGAATAAATTTCTAAAGGAAAATGAGGCTAGCTCTACTCTTAGACAATAGGTTCATAAAGCCAAGGGCCATGGGGTTATTTTGTTATCGCTATATTTCCATGTAGTCCTCTGGATCTTTATTCTATTATTTGTGAAGCTGAGATGAGAACTTAAAAGAAGGATGAGTCTAAGGTCAATGGAGTAAACCAAGAAGCCATGATTTTAAAAATTCAGCCTTGGATTTAGTAGTATAAGACTCCTGAAAGCATCAATACAAAGTCAGAATAAAGTAAAATAATGACTGAATGTAAAGTCTTCATAAAACCACTGAGGAAACTGACGCTAGGACATGTTAAATATTTGTCTGACAGTCTCATAGCAAATAGTCTCGCTTTGAATCTTGTTCTTTAACACACCTAACTAGGTGTTTTCTATCTTTTTAATATTAACCAAATAATATGTGCATTAGTCAAATGGTAAGATTTTTTAATGAAAAATCTCAGTCACTACCCCATCCCACTCTTTCCATCCTTGAGTTCCATCCCTCATAGGTACCTCTACAGACTGTAAATGTTTTTACCTCCGCATTTCTAAATGTTATGCACGCATGCTTATTTCTCGATTTTATATCTGTATGGACCCTGCTATGGTAGATTAGGATTTAGATCACTGATCAACAGATACAAACAGTTCATCTCCTCCATTTCCGTAATCAATGTTTACATTATTTTGACTATAAAAAAAATTCATGCATGAACCATGTAGTATTCGTATATATTTCCTCTCTTCCCTGGAGTTAATAATTGGCAATAATAAATAAATATTTTATGTTTGCTTTCTCTGTAACTATCACAATTTTCATATTAACAATTTTTACAGTTTTCTCTGTAACTATAACAATTTATTCATAAATTCTCCACCACAAGTTTTAAACTTCCATTCAACATATTCAGACAAATCAGGAAATCTTTGTTCTTTTTTCTTGTACATAGCACCTTAGAGCACTCCATTATCCTACCCTGATCTGTACTGACTTCCCCTACATCTGACAGTCACTGATTTGAGATTCTTCTTATCATCATTCAGGAAATTCTCTTTTTTTTTTAAGTCTGTGTCCAGTCCTCTGAGTACTGGTTTCTAGGTCTTCCTCTTTTTAGTTTGTTGTGTGATTTTACTGCATCATTCTCTTCAATATATATTTGAGGAAGAGAAGAAAGGAAGTAAGTCTTTTTAGGGTTTTCTGTGTCTGAAAAAAAAAATTCTACCTTCGTATTTGATTGATGGTTTGGATAACTATTTAAATTCTAAGATGATATCATTTTCTAGTAATTTGAAAGCACTAGCCTATTAACTTCAAGTATTTCTTGTTTTAGAGGGGCTTCCCTGGTGGCTTAGATGGTAAAGAGTCTGCCTCTAATGCAGGAGACCTGGATTCAATCCCTGGGCTGGGAAGACTGCTTTTAGAGCCCTGATGCTACTGTTTTATTGAGATATAGCTCACATCCACAACATTCACCCCTTCAAAATGTTTAATTCAATGGTATTTATCACATTCAAAAGGTTGTGCAACTATCACTACTACCTGTCTAATTCCTGATCATTATCATCACTACCAAAAGAGAGTCTGAATTCAGGTGAATATGTTGGCCCTTGGTCATACCTGATCCTGGAGGACAAAGCATCTATATAAGTTGTCTCCAGGGTACACCTCCAGGTTATAGTAGGATATAATAAAGGTATTTACAGTCTATGTAAAGTGGAAGACTATGATCGTGCTTCTGAAAATATACTTAAGAAACAAAAACAAAAACTTCTCAGTTGATCTTGAATATCCATTTGTACCACCTCTAGCTTTTAGCAGTGTCTGATACATCTATTTCCTGCACTTCTCAGATGTTTCATAGCATAAATCAGCCTATTCCTGGGCACACCTTCCAGGATTCACAACTTAGACTCATTCTTTCTATACCATAAAGTCTATTACCAAGACTTCATCTCTTTCGCCACTTCCAGGTTATTTTTGCTATCATCCGTTCTTGAGTACTTTTTTTTCTTAGTGATTGAAAACAAACAAACAAAAATTTACTAGAACAAACACTGTGTGGAAAAATGATTCAAATAAGGGATCAGGAAAACAAAAAGCATACAAAAATCTTTAAAACAACTGAACTAGTCATTATATTTGAGGGTAAAAGACTTCTTTCAAGTTAATGTGTGAACAAGTTAAACGCCAGAGAAGCAACAGGACTTCCAACTGAAGTATCAATTAGGGGTTAGTTATAAGATCCCAAGGACATGGTAACTGACAATTCTGATATCAGAACAGTATCACTTTGAAACCCATAATCATTTGCAAATGATAAAACCTTGAGTTTAATTGACATGTAAAATATTCCAGAAACAGACTTAGTTGAAAAAGCTCCTAAAGTTATAGCCCACAGTTTTTACATGGCAGAATCTGGTATTTATATTAAACCAATCTGTGTAACATATGACAAGACCCTAATACACAAATGAGTGCTTAATGAATATATTTTACGATGAAAAGAAGTGAGGCACTAAATCTATTGAAATGTTCTCATTTTTCATTGTTGATATGAAAATAGGAATCTTCAATTAGCCTATCTTCAATTAGCCTATCTCATTAAATAAGACAAGATACATAGGATTTTCTGTATAGATTGAAAATGGGGAGGAATTTCCTTAATCATAGCAGGTCTCTAAGGTTTACAAATGCATAAAGTATTATATGTGAAGGATTGTTGGATCATTAAATGTATGGAATATTCCCATGATATCTGACTCTGAGCCTCCAAATTTGTTGTTAAACACTGGGAAGTATCTGATACCATGTAGAAATTATATCTTGCTATGTATGAAACATTTCTTTTCTGAGGTGCTTAAGTTTCAGTATTGGAGGGTGGTCTACACTATTCTAAAATAGTGGTTGTGTGTATATGCATGTATGTTTAGACTATACATCTTCATATGTAAATTATTGCTTCTTAGAACTGAAGAAAGCAAATTTTAAAGGTTTGATTTATAGAAAATATTTAAGTAAAATATTCAAGATATATATAATATAACATGGTAGTTAAGGACATTGAGTCTAGGGAGAAAATTTTTAATTTATAGAGTCTGGGTGATTACTGAACTGCTTTGAACTTCATGTCATTCACTCAACAAATACTGATTAAATTCCAACACTCCAGGTATAGTTGTGGACATTGATTAGCAGTTTGTAAGCAGAGAATATCCTTCTACCTCTCAATACATACATGCTGTAAGATTAAAGGCTGAAGAGGGAGAATTACTAAGAGGCCACTTAAATAACTCAGGTGAGAAATAATGATGTCTTAGATTAAGCTTTCAACGATAGAACTGGTTTGTTCTCTTCTCTCTGTTCAATATTGAAAACATTCTTGACAAATAACTGGCATATTTTTCTGATATAATGAATATGGAATATTCTTGAGATAGAGAAAAATCAACAATGCCTCAAAGATTTTGTTTTGAGCACCTGAAAAGTATTCTTACCATCTAATATGGGCAAGGTCGTGTGAAGAGAATGTTTAAACGTGCGGGGAGGAAATTAGGAGTTCAAATTTGGATATGTGTAGCTTGAGCTGCCTATTAGATATACAGATAAACCCTTGAATACATGTGTTTGAAATTTAGGGGAGAGACCTCGGTTAGAAACACAAAGTTAGGCTCAGACCGCAGATGACATTTGAGAATGCAAGATGGGATGGTATTGTCAAGAAGTAAGTATAGTGAGAAAAGAGAAAATGTATGTGGACTGAAACCTGAGATACTCAAGATTTAGGATATAAAAAGAGACCAGGAAATTAAATTGAGAAGGAATGGCCAGTGAGGTAGGAAGATACCCAAGAGAATGTGTATCCTGTAATGAAGAAAGATGGAGTAACTTGGCTGATAATTCAAGGGCTGAAAAGTGATCCCTGTATTTAGCAACAGTGATCTTGACAAGAGTAGTTTTGGTTAACACCTGATTTTAGCGGGTTCAAGAGAGAAAAATTGGAGGCAGTAAGCACTGATCATTATTTCTCAGAAATATGTTGGTAAGGGAACACAAAACATAAACTGGTTTGTTTATAGATAAGATATCTTATAGATACCTATAGATATAGGTATCTTATAGATATCTATAGATATAGATATCTTATAGATATCTATAGATAGACAAGATATCTCTATCTCAAGCTAACAGGACAATTTGGGTCATGAGAGAGAGTTTTTTTTTTTTTTAATAGTAGAAGTAATAGTATGTTGCAAGTCAGAATGATATAGTGGAATGGGAGAAACAGATGATGTATGATCAAGAGAATAGACCCACTAAAATAACAACCTTGAATAAGTGAAAGGGGTCAGTTTCAGTGACACAAATAGAGAAGGTGGTCTTAGCTCTTAATGTAGGGATTTCACCCACTGAAATAGAGTATAGAGCACTGCTGCTCACTGACATGTAGACACGATGGTGGGAACTGATGAAGTGCTTCTTGTGACTGTCTCTATTTTCTCACTAAAATTGTAATTAACGCCATCATTTGACAAAAAGGAAGTATTGGTCTGAAGAGAGAGACAGGAAAAGAGTAGGAAATATTCATTTCAGAGAGTGTAAGAGCTAACTGATTCATTTGAAATTGAAGAATATAAAGCTATTCTAAAACAAGTTAAACAGTTCTGTGTTTTCTTCTAGCCTTCACCTGCAAAGTTGCAAACACTGAACAGATTGAAAGCTTTCTTTAATCAAGACTCCTTTTTTTTTTTTCCCCAAATTAAACAACCAAATGGAGGCAGGTAAGAGAAGTAATTAAAATGGCTGAATATTAAATTTAAGCTGGATAAGAAGAAAAATAAAGACACAATTATGAGAAGTACAGGAAATGTTGATATAATCAGTGGGTTGAAGTTAGATGTAAAGAGAAGAGTGGACAGTCCAAGAGAGGAACAGGTGAAACTAAGATCATGGAAAGGTTACACTTATTTGGTGATCACAAAGTTTATGGTATGACCATGTGTAGTGAGCGGCTACAGTGTTAGGAAGGGCAAAGTCTTAAGTGGAAAGAAGGTCAAGGTGCTGACAGACCAGGTTATTGGAAGGATATGCTTTGCTAAGTCACCTCTGTCGTGTCTTGCACTTGGATTCCATGGACTGGAGCCTTCCTGGCTCCTCTGTCTGTGGGATTCTCCAGGCAAGCATATTGGAGAGGGTTGCCATACCCTCCTCCAGGAGATCTTCCTGCCTGGGGGATGGAACCCACATCTCTTATGCCTCCTGCATTGGTAGGTACATTCTTTACCACTAGCACCACCTGGGAAGCCCATTGGAAGGATACTCCACACATTTATGAAGTCACTAAGAACTGTAATCCAAACAGTGCTGGGTATCACAGTGAGCCAGAACTTAAATGTTCAAGACATGAGAAGAAATGAGCAGCTCGGCAGTGATGAATGCAATGAGAGTCAATGGTTGGTATAGCCTAGTGTTATAAGAGTCAGAGTTCAGTGTTTTTAGAAAAGAAGAGGAAATGGGATAACAACATCAATCAGAGGAAGGGCGTGCACTGCACTCCACTTAAGTCCAGTGTTCTGGGGAGGATGAGAGTGAAACAGTCACATCCTGAGGAGGATGCATGGGAAGTTGTGTTATCAAGGTAGAGGGAGGTTGCAAATAAACCAAAAAAATCAAAGTGATCTAATAAAACGTTTGGGGAAGAATAAGCTATTCAACATTTTTCTGGTGACCATGAAGAAAAAGCGGCAAGGTTTCAAGAGCTGAGAGAAAGAAGGGGAATCAGATAGGGAGACGTGCAGAGATGTAGGGGGATTAGAATTCCAGAAATGGCAGTGTCTAGGAACCCTGCATCTCCTGTGTGATTGATGAAGAACTTCACATCTCTGAATGGGAGGTATTCATACTCCCTATGTCACAAGTTTGCAGTGAGGGTAAACACAATAAGGGTAGGAACACTTAGCCTAGCACCTGGCACAACTTCAGGCCACCATAAATATTAGCTAATATCTTCATCATCCTCATCAATCAATCTGACAAAGGTACTAAGCCTATTATGTACAAGCTACATAATTTTCAAGAAAACAAAAATTCCCTCCTAGAAATGGATCTCTGAAATTATGATGTAAACACATGAAGTAACAGGAATCTTTAAAAAGGGGGAAAAAATCCCTCAATTAACAAACAACTATTTTTTTCAGAACAATGACAGTCATTTTCTTCCTTAACTTTAGAACTTAGGTTTATTGACTTTGTTTCACTGATTCTATGGTATTTGACATGTTGATGCTTCTGATGAAAAGATGAACAGAATTGAGATGACATTTTACATGTCAGCAGTGAGAAATACAAGAGAGACTTCAAATCCATTGCATTTTTCTAAATCAACATAGATTTCTAATTTATTTCTAGCTGATGTAACTCTTTCCATCCCAACTAAAATCCATTTTCTTTCACAACCCTGGAGAAATATCCCCATTGTCTGATATGGTCTACCAGGAAGCTTTTAAAATTTAAATTTATATTTCCAATCTCTTTTCCCTGAGAGTCCTGTTTATTCCCCTTCCATCCTGCCCTTGGCTCCCCTCTCTAGAGACTCTCCTTTCACAAAGAACTCAGCACTCTCTAGTCTGTTCTGTGTTAATTAAAATGACATCCAATCATTTGGGGGTCTGGCTCCCATAGATGTATTGCTCTAGTCTATTTGTAATTAATTCTCCACTCAGCACTAGCAGTAGCCATATCATTGGCCATGAAGGTACTTGGAAGATTAATGAAACTGGATAAAATAAATGGAGTTGTAATTCGGGAGGACAAGCTCAACATTCCCACTAAGCAGACACTGCCAAAACTAGCAGAGTGTAGCTCATCCCTTATTGAGCCATGACAGTAAACATTCATCAAGTGAATGAAAATAATATGCCAGCCTTAAAATGATATCTTACTCTATGCATAGAGACTAGGATACTCTGACTCATCTTTTCTAATTAACTGTAAATAACAATGGGGTCATATTGCAACAGATATGCAGTTATTTTTCAGTGAATTCTAGTAGGCATGAAGTACTCGCTCAAACTGCTTGATGAGACAGAAACCCACATGTAAAAGCAGATGGACAGCTAATAAGCTGTGCTGTAAGGTTGAGCAATATGGCATGATTGGCTAGAGATGTTACAATCCCATTGGACCTCTCTCAGAAACAGGCAGTAAATCTGGATCCTAATTACAGTGGCCCAGCTCATTTTCTAATCAGACTGCCAGATAAGAAAAGGATCTCATTTTGAAGCATGAGCCCCCAAATGGAGTTAACAGCCACGTGAGGAGCAGAGTCCCTGATTCCTGCCACAGCACGCTCAGCTTTTGCCAATGGCAAGGCCTAGAGACTTCTCTGCCAACAGCAGCGCAAAGCTGCTCAGGATGGTGGGGGCAAGCTGGTAAGCCTTAAGGTGGTGCTTTTCACTGGAAATCGGATGATCACAGGAGAGTGGATATTAACAAAGAACTCATAAAGACTAACACCACAAAACAATTTCAGTAGAGCTTCTGTGTGTATGTGTGTGTGCTCCGTCGTGTCTTAACTCTTTGCAACCCCACAGAAGGTAGCTGGTCCGTGGGATTTCCCAGGAAAGAATACTGGAGTGGGTTGTCATCTCCTCCTCCAGTGGAGTTTAACCATGATCCAAATTGGTATATAATTTTCAAGACCACTCTGATTTTAAAGTTCTGTCTCCTTGTCTCTATTTGCTTCTTCCTACAATATGATCTGATTTAGGGATGATTTAGGATGATCTGAAATAGGGTCTCAAAACTAAGGGAGACTAGAGACACGTAAATACTGTTTATGGCAATTTCATGCTGGGCATCTTTACTTAGAGTTACTCTGCAAGTCACATCTCAGTTATCTCTTTCATAAAAAAGTTTCCAACTTGCCAGAAGCAATGTTGTTGTTATATGGTCACTAAGTTGTGTCCAACTCTTTCAAGACCTCATGGACTGTACCCCACCAGGCTTCTCTCTCCATGGGATTCTCCAGGCAAGAATACTGGAGTGGGTTGCCATTTCCTTCTCCGGAGTTCTTCCCAACTCAGGGATAGAACCCAGGTCTACTGATTCTCCTGCTTTGCAGGCAGATTCTTAACCACTGAGCCCCTGCCCACACACTAATTACAGTCCTCATTGTGTAATCTCTCTGGTTGTTAACAGAGCTCCTTCACCCTTAGTTGTAAACTCCTTCCAGGCAGAAGCTATGTTAATCATTTTTTCCAAATAACTTACTTAATCAAATAAACTGTGTTAGACTCTGGAGGAGCAAGTTATATACGAATAATAAAAAAAAAAAGGGCCCCAGATTTTAGTAAACTACATACCTAATGGAAAAGCCAGGAGTAGGCATATATAAAATGAACATACACATAATATTTATTTATTTTTATAATTAAATAGTAAATATTCACTGTAAGAAATCTGGAAATACAGGCTACCAAAGAATAAAAATTATTTCTAATTCCATAATTCTGATTTGGGCCTCCCCAAGGGCTCAGCCGGTAAAGAATCTGCCTGTGATGGCTGAGTCACAGGAGATGAAGGCTTGATTCCTGGGTTGGGAACATCCCCTGGAGGAGGAAATGGCAACCCACTCCAGTATTCTTGCCTGAAAAATCCCATGGACGGAGGAGCCTGTTGGGCTACAGTTTAAAGTGTAGCAAAGAGTCAGACGTGACTAAGGATGCATGCACTTTAAAATTCAGATTTAAATACTATCAAATTAAATTTTTACATATAATTTTTGACTTTTCTGTAAATATGTGACACACATATTTTAATAAAAGGTATCATATTTGAATATAACTTTTCTTATCTAGCAATAGGTTGGTCTATAATTTTTCTGATTTCCCTGTAGAATATAAAATAAAAAATTTTGTCTCTTTCCATAGTATTTTTCCAGCAACTGTAACAGCGCCTGGTATATAGTAGTCTCTTAATCAGACCAAAAGAATTAGTTTCCTACAGTTCATTCATTTTTCTGTACTCATAAAGTACAGTTGTCTAAGAGAAAAGTCAGGGGCAGATTTTAGAGAGCAATAAATGCCTAGAAGAAAGGTCTGGATTCTATAAAGTGGAGGTTATCTTTTTAAAAAATGGAAATGATTTGATTGGTCTTCCCTGGTGACTCAGAAGGTAAGGAATCCTGCCTTCTAAGCCTTCAGATTCAGATACCCTTTCCTTGGAATTATAATATGTTAGACTTGACAAGAGCCTTGAATACTAAGACTCTGGGAAAAATGAAAACCAGTTATGCATATCACCAGTTACCCAAGATCTGAATTGGTCACTAGAAAATATACTGAAAAAGTTCAATGCATTTAGCACTTTCATGGGGCTACACAGGCCATGTTCAGTCCAGTTCAGTTCAGTCGCTCAGTCCTGTCCAACTCCTTGTGACCCCATGAACCACAGCACACCAGGCCTCCCTGTCCATCACCAACTCCTGGAGTTCACCCAAACTCATGTCCATTGAGCCGATGATGCCATTGTTACCAACAATTTATCCCTCGGTGGTACAGTAGAAGGGCACCCCTGGTAGCTCAGCTGGTAAAGAATCCATCCACAATGCAGACGACCTGGGTTTGATCCCTGGGTTGGGCAGACCCCTGGAGGAGGGCATGGCAACCCGCTCCAGTATTCTTGCCTGGAAAATCCCCATGGACAGAGGAGCCCGGCCGGCTACAGTCCATGGGGTTACCGAGAGTCAGACACGAGGGAGCGACTAAGCACAGCAGAACACAGTGCGATATAAATGCTCTACGTCACTTACCTTCCACATCAGTTAAGGGGATCAAAAACAACATTTTTTAAAAAGTGGAATAGATTATAATAAAAAAGTGTGCATCATAAGTAGAAATAATATTTTTCTTAGAGTCTTGTTTGGCTATTCACATGCGTGTATGACCGTATGTCTTTTAACTGCAATATAATATGAATAAATAAATACTGCTTTTATTTATTGAGTCATGATAAACAATGTTTGAAAACCACCACTGTAGTATCATGAAAATATCTATATTTGAGTATCATAATTCTGAACAAGGTATAGAAATTAAAGTTTTAAAAATGATTAAACGTTTTCTAGTGCCCGCTGTTGCATGCTAAGCTGCTTCAGTCATGTCCGACTCTTTGCGATCCAATGGACTATAGCCCACCTGGCTTGCTGTGGTGGGATCCTCCAGGTAAGAATACCAGAGTGGGTTGCCACTTTCTTCTCCAGGGAGTCTTCTTGACCCAGGGATCTGGGTCTCCTCTGTCTTCTGCATTGCAGGCTGATTCTTTATCACTGAGCCACCAGAGAAGGACAGCACATATTCATTTTAAATAAGAAAAGCATATTGCCAAGTCATTCTATGTACGATCACAATTATTTAATTTCTCTTCACTTACAAAGGGCTGAGGGACTTTCCCAAAGTAAATAACACAGCTCGATGCTAGGCATGACACAACTCATGTGTCCTGAAATCTTGTTTGCTATTTTCCTACTAGTTCACATAATGATGTTTCCCTGATAATGGCCATGTCAAAGGTATAAATATTCTGTAAACAGAGCACAAAAGGGAACTTCATATAATATATAATAAAAAATTTCTCCAGATGATAAATGTAATTTGTGTGACTATGACAGATATAATCAACATCATAAAATAGGAACTAAGTCTCACAATGCTCCTTTAAATGGGTAGAATAGTTTTGTAAAATAATTTCTGTTCTCCATTTTTCTTTTTCACGGAATTATAATGGGGGTTTCAAACTCATGCCATCTCTCATCTCAGTATATCATGGTGACTTATTTATCTCTGAAATAAACAGGCATTAGAGAATATCCATTATTAAAAGTGTCACCTAGTCTGAAGAACAGACCTCTTGTGTTAAAACCTGTCATTCATCTTATTTCCTTTTCTCCTCTATCCCTCTAGTCTTCCAGCCTTCCCTACCTTTGACACTAATTTATAAAGTGGGTATCTGAGGAATGCAGAGTAATAATGACTTCAGACCTTTATAAGTGTTGCCATTATCGGGGCCAAATCTTTTCCCTCCCTCAAGTTCCTAAATGAATGCCCATAAGGGACCATCAGAAAGAAACACAGATGAATGACACCATAAGGAACCTAGAAATTCAGGCAAGTGACATTTACAAGTTAAATAGGTGCTGTTGAAAGAGAAGTTGAGAAATTCAAGGAAATGACCATAAGCTCAAGTAAGTTAGGCTACTGAATATTGAGAGGCTCAAAAAAAGCTTGTGTAGGTGATGTTCAAATTCTTAACTGGTATATTCTTAGTCAGGTCCATGGAGGGGAAGCTGGAAAGAGGAACACAGTTCCTCGTATCATCTCAATATTTCAGATTACATTTCAATAGCTGTCAAGGGTATGCAAGAGTTCTCTGGGTTGAACTTCCCTGGCAGTCCAGTGGTTAAGAATCTGCCTCCCAATGCAGGGAACATGGGTTCGATCCCTACTCCGGGAAGATTCCACATGCCTCAGAGGAACTAAGTCTGTGTACTACAACTTCTGAGCCTGCAAGCTGAACGCAAGAAGCCACTGCAGTGAGAAGGCCATGCACCATACCCAGGAGTAGCCCCCACTCACCACGGCTAGAGAAAGACCGTGGCAGCAGCAACGACCCAGCACAGCCAAAATGAAATAAATTTAAAAAAACCTCTCTGCGTCAAGGAAGGAAGTGAAGCAGAGCAGTGCACAATATGACTGATGCCTTAATCACAAAGAATTTTACTTATTTTTTCCTCCTTAAAATAATGTATCTGTTTTAATTTAAGGCAAAATACAGTGCCCTGAAATCCAAGTCTTTTCAAAGATAACCAGGCTTAAAAGTAAACCATTAAGCAGGTCAGTGTCTGGGCAGTTAAATCAAATCACAGCACAGCTGGAACGTTTTCCAGCCAATCAGAGATCATCTGTCTAATTCTTATTGTAGGAGAGGCAGTAACATTATTCCTAGTGCTTCCTTCCAGATAAATGATGTACTTAATATTCTTGTCAGGCTCCAGTGCTAGATGGTCTTCAGGTTTAAAATGATGACAAGCAAATGTGTGAAGGCACTTTAGGAAAAGATTAGAATTTCATGGGGATTATATTAAACATCTGGGCCCTATACAGGGCATGTCTTAACACGCAGAGCCGTTTGTCCTTTAAATCCTGATCTGTCATCACTTGTCCCAAACCTATAATTTGTTAATAATTGAGAGGTTTCTTCAGTACTTGAGTAATCTGGAAGTGTGATACTCAGGTTCTGTTAATATGAATATAAAATTCAGAAATTCATCATTACCTTTTTCCCCTGCACATTAGATACTTTTATATTTCTAAGTATCATCAGCTGTTGCATTTTATTTTCTCCACAGGTGTACAGTTCAGTATTACACAACTTGTGCCCTACTGGATACCACAGTAAACTGAATATCAAAGACCTGAGTTTAAAGTCTTCCTTTGTCCCTCAGAGGCTCTGTGACCTCAGAGATTCTACTTTACTCTTGGGCACAAGTTGACCGCTCTGTGTAATTTTAATGGGTTGACACAAACATATGTGCTAAGTGGCTTCTCTAGATACATGAATATAACAGTGGAATTTCTGACCCTACGATTTCGGTGACTCCAAATGTTATGCAAACTGATGGGTCAATTTATAATATCCCTTGACATGAAAATTCATGCCTCCTGCATTACTACTATGTTTGAAACTTGTAGTGGTCCCCAACCTTCTTGGTACCAGGGACTGATTTCGTGGATAACAATTTTTCCAGGGACCAGGATGGGGAGATGATTCCAGTGCATTACATTTATTATGTGATTTATTTTTATTATTAGTACATTAACTTCACCTCAGACCATCAGGCATTACATTTGGGAGGTTGAGGACCCTTGCTTTAAAGGCATTATGATAAAAACACTGATTCAATCTTTAATGTATCTCCTAAGCAGGATTAGGTTAGTGTGGAGGGATGTCTGAAGCTTGCTAGAAACTACCTATCTCTGAATGGTTCAGACTTGAAGGAACTGTTATCCCTAAGTAGCTTCTACACACTGTGTATTTATATGGAATCCTCTGGGTAATGATTGGGGGAGTGTAAGAACAGTAAACTATGATCAAATCAGTATGCCTGGGTTTTGGGGAAAAAAAAAAAACTCTGAGATTTTTCTAGTAAAAACACACAGATTGTCCACAGAAAAACCTGCACATAGATGTTTATAGTAGTTTTATCTATAATTGCCAAAACTTGAAAAAACCAAGATGTCCTTCAGTAGGTGAATGGATAAACAAACTGCAGTACATCCAGACAATTGCATATTATTCAGTGTTAAAAAGAAATAAGCTACTAGGCCATGAAAATAGATGGAGAAACTCTAAATGTATATTACCAAGTGAAAAAAAAAAAAAACACTCTGAAAAGGCTATGTGCTATATGAGTCCAACCATATGACATTCTGGAAAAAGCAAAATTATAGAGACAGGAAAATGATCAATCTTTGCCAGGGGTTGGGCAGTGGGGAGGAATGAATAGGGCACAAAGGACTTTTAGGATAGTGAAAATTCTTTGTGTGATATTATAACGATGGATACCTTCATGTACATGTGTCCAAACCCACCAAATATACAATGCAGAGTGTGACCTGTAATACAAACTATTGATTTTGAATTGCTATGATGTATAATCCGTCTAGTCAAGGCTATGGTTTTTCCAGTGGTCTTGTATGGATGTGAGAGTTGGACTGTGAAGAAAGCTGAGAGCCAAAAAATTGATGCTTTTGAACTGTGGTGTTGGAGAAGACTCTTGAGAGTCCCTTGGACTGCAAGGAGATCCAACCAGTCCATCCTAAAGGAGATCAGTCCTTGGTGTTCATTGGAAGGACTGATGCTGAAGCTGAAACTCCAATACTTTGGCCACCTTATGTGAAGAGTTGACTTATTGGAAAAGACCCTGATGCTGGGAGGGATTTGGGGCAGGAGGAGAAGGGACGACAGAGGATGAGATGGCTGGATGGCATCACCAACTCGATGGACATGAGTTTGAGTAAACTCCGGGAGTTGGTGATGGACAGGAAGGCCTGGTGTGCTGCAATTCATGGGATCGCAAAGAGTCAGACATGACTGAGCGATTGAACTGAACTGAACTGAACTGATGATGTATAAATTTTGGTTCACCAATTGTAATAAATGTACCACTCTGGTGAGGGATGTTGATCATGAGGGAGACTATGCATGTGTAGGGCAGAGAATACATAGAAAGTCTCTGTACTTTCCCCTCAATTTTCCTATGAATCTAAAACTGCTCTCAAAAACAGTCATAACACATAGAGATAATTACAATACAGGTTTCATTTTTTTCCATTCCTATTTTTTCAAGTGTGTAGATACAAACAAACAGACAAGGTGCCCCTTAAACTACAACTAACAACATTTTTTATAGAATGAAATAGATAAAACTTATACAAAAACTATATCTTTTTCAAGCTCTGTTGGAATGACGGAATTTTCAGAGTTCTTTCTTAGTCAAATTTGTATTTGGCTAAGATGCAGGCAGAATGCAATAATTCAGTACTGAGTAGTACATATTCAGTACTGCATATTACAGTCTATCCTAATAAAGAATCAATATCCTACTACAATTGCACTCATCTCACATGCTAGTAAAGTAATGCTCAAAATCCTTCAAGCTAGGCTTCAGCAGTATGTGAACCAAGAAGTTCCAGATGCACAAGCTAGGTTTAGAAAAGGCAGAGGAACCAGAGATCAAATTGCCAACACTCACTGGATGATAGAAAAAGGAAGGGGATTCCAGAAAAACATGTACTTTTGCTTCCTTGACTGTGCTAGTCTTTGTATGGATCGCAACAAACTGTGGAAAATTCTTAAAGAGATGGGAATATCAGACCACCCTTCCTGCCTCCTGAGAAACCTGTATGCAGGTCAAGAAGCAATAGTTAGAACTGTAAATGAAACAACTGACTAGTTCCAAATTGGGAAAGGTGTACAACAAGGCTGTATATTATCACCCTGCTTATTTAACTTCTATGCAGAGTATATCATGCGAAATGCTGGACTTGGATGAATCACAGGCTGGAATCAAGATTGCTGGGAGAAATAACAGCAACCTCAGATATGCAGATGATACCACTTCAATGGCAAAAATTGAAGAGTAAATAAAGAGCCTCTTGATAAGAGTGAAAGAAGAGAATGAAAAAAAAAAAAGTCTTGAAACTCAACATTCAAAAAACTAAGATCATAGCATCCAGTTCCATCACATCATGGCAGACAGAGGGGATAAAGTGGAAAGAGTAACAGGTTTTATTTTACTGGGATCCAAAATCACTGCAGATGGTAATTGCAGCCATGAAATTAAAAGATGTTTGCTCCTTAGAATGAAAGTTATGACAAACCTAGACAGTGTATTAAACAGCAGAGACATTATTTTGCTGAAAAAAACCTGTATAGTCAAAGCTAAGGCTTTTCCAATAGTCATGTTCAGATGTGAGATTGGATCATAAAGAGGGCTGAGTGCTGAAGAATTGATGCTTTTGAATTCTGTGCTGGAAAAAACTCTTGAGAGTCCCTTGGAGAACAAGGAGATCAAACCAGTCAATCCTAAAGGAAATCAACTCTGAATATTCATTGGAAGGACTGAAGCTGAAGCTCCAATACTCTGGCCACCTGATGTGAAGAGCTGACTCACTGGAAAAGACCCTGATGCTGAATAAGACTGAAGGTAAAAGGAGAAGACGGTGGCAGAGTATTAGATGGCTAGACAGCATGACCAACTCAGTGGATATGAATTTGAGCAAACTCAGGGAGATAATGGAGGACACAGGAGTGCAGTAGTCCATGGGGTCACAAAGTGTAGGACACGACTTAGTGACTGAACAATACCCTACTACACACATCTTCTTCATTTATGACTGCATAAGTGATTTCCCACAACTTTATGTCTGACTAGTAAAATGGCCTGTCAGCATTAAATTATATATATTTATATATATAATTAATATATAAATACATTGTTATATATTTTGCAAGTCAAAGAAGTATGGCCATATGTGGAAAGTTGATGACTCCAGAATTGCTTGCTGGTATTTCAGGTGCGTGTTAAGTTGTGTCCAACTCTTTGAGACCCTATGGACTGTAGCCCACCAGGCTCCTCTGTCCATGGGATTCTTCAGGCAAGAATATTGGAGATACCCTCCTCCAGGAGCCCTTCCTGACCCAGGGATTGAACCCATGTCTGTTACATCTCCTGAACTGCCAGACAGGTTCTTTACCACTAGCACCACCCAGGAAGCCCAAATAATCTTACTATGCCCTCTGTGTGTTAGTGTTAAAGCTAAGTGTAGCCTGAAGTAGTCTGATGGGTTAGACGCCTCCACTGGTTCAGCTGTATTAGTGACTCAGCAGTGTTCAAATCCCTGCAACCGCATGGACTATAAGCCTGCCAGACTCTTCTGCCTGTGGAATTCTCCAGACAAGAATATTGGAGTGGGTTATCATTCCTGTCTCCAGGGAATCTTCCGGATCCAAAGATCAAACCTGGGTCTTTGCAGGCAGATTCTTTACCATCTGAGCCACCAGGGGAGCTTCCATTTTTTAATGTGAAAGTCCTCTGCACTTATGAAATTTCAAATATTCTATTAGTGACCGTACCATATTTGGATTAGAAAAGCGGAGTTCAATTATCAACCCCAGACTAAACTTGGGGATGTCTCTAACTCAGTTCTTGTTTATAAAATACAGGACACAGCTCCATATGCACTCAAACAGCTCCACATGATTGATAAAGTGGTCCTCTAATAGAATGAATGCTGACTTCACCATTTTCTTAACTTCAAAAGCAAATACATCTATTCTGACCCAGGACTGCAAGAGCTATGATAGTGTGGCTACACCAGAAAACATCCCTGTGTCATCTTCTCTATAAGTTTCATCATTAAGCCAAGTGGACAGAAAATATCTTTAATAAAGTTAAGAGAAGGATTGTACTTTCTTCACATGCCTTAAAATAGGTTAACTTGTATACCTTCCACTGGATCCACAGGACCCTGCATTTCTCAACGACATTTGGCTAGCCGCCGATAAAATCATCTTCCGCAGTGTACTTCCCTTCTGTCACTTCACTTCAAGGTTTTATAGAGAGCCATTTCAAGAAACTGCCATAATAAGATTGTTTCCACGTTTAGACATAAAACTGTGAGATGAGTCTCCAACTTCCTGTTTCCTCTATGCAGTCCCATGCAAGAAACTACTTTTAAAACTACTCAAAGAATAAGTCTGCTTTCTTCTTCTTGATAGGAATTTATGCAAGTCAACATGCTTCTCTTTATCCTTTACTTTCAGAATGCCAAAACTAAGCTCAAGCTCAGCAACTGTTAAGCCTCAGGAAGAGCATTTAGTCTTGGTTGACCACACTCATTTCTAGGTAGCATTTATTTGACCTATGTGTACAGTATATACATTAAGCTTAAAAAGCATACACTTGAAATAAAAGCTGCAAGTAACCTAAGTAGATTTTTAAATGGTGAAAGCAAATATTTGAGAAGAGAATTTGCATTACCTAGGCTTTTAATGAGATGACTTAAATAAAAGCCATTTGGAAATATAAAGTATATAAGCTATGTTGATTTTATTATGATAACAATTGTATAACATGACAGATCTTGTATAACCATAGTATTTGCAATTACTAATTTACATATTTATTTCTCCCACGAGATTATAAACCTTTTGAAGGTAAACATAGTATATATCTTAGTATCAGTTTTTAGACAGTGCCTAACACAGAGTAAGACTTCAGTAAATGCTAAATAAATAAAGGACAAGAGACAGCCAAATGTAGAATTGCAACAATGCAATGGTCTTACTGATCATATTATTTATAACAAGAACATGATACATTGTACAGATTTTAACATTATCAATTATCAGAATCATCATGATCTAAAAAAACAGTCATAGTGAGAGCACCTCATTTTTCATCAAACTGTCATTTTAAATCATTCCCAGTTTTGTTTTTTTTTTTTTCCTCTTGGTGCAGTTTCAGCAATGCTTTAAACACTGCAGAAGGAAAAGCTTTTAGAGCTAAACGCATCAATTACACATAATCTTGTGATATGTTCCTGCCATGTATCCTTACTCATTCATCCTCAGCCCACATAATGCCATCTACTTATTTTGAGCACACCTTGCTACAAGGAGAAAGAAGGGAGAAAGAAGCCTTAAACTGATTTAATGTTCTGGAATGATGCTACTTTTAAAGTATACCCTCATTTGGGAAAAAAATGCTCTTATGTTTTCAATGACATTATTGACTCTAAATGAGTTGAAAGTTCCCATAAAGATATGATCTAATCATTCTGACTTTTGGGGTAGATGATCTCTGCATGCATTCCTTTCTGTGGATCCAGAAAGTGAAACAAAGAATTACCTGATCAAAGTCCTAACTTTAAATATCCAGTGACAGCAGTCCTGATTTGATTCTTTGCTGAAGTTACACTTTGGTGAAACCCTAGCAGTGTAAGGATAGGACTTGGACTGCTCATTTCATGTGGCAGGTTCTCTGGGATGAGCTGAAAGCTGTGTAATTTAATGGTGGACTGAGCAACCAAGAATGCATTTCAGTGTCTTAGCAATGGCAATCTGACTTAAAGCCCCACACAGAAGAAAGGGAATTACAATCTCACTTGGTTCTATTCATTGCAATAATATCATTCAAATGATATATTTATAATAAACATTTAAAGAAGGCTTACCAGTCTTTCAGTATTTCCACCATCATTTTTTTTCCATTTATTTTTATTAGTTGGATGCTAATTACTTTACAATATTGTAGTGGTTTTTGCCATACATTGACATGAATCAGCCATGGATTTACATGTGATCCACCATCATTTTATTCTTTGATTTTGACAACATCTGTATGGAGTACAAATGCACCCAGAAGGTAAATTTTCTTAGGATTTTAAACTTTTAAAGTTTTTTGAACAACAGTTTTAAAAAAAAAAATGGAACTAAAACCCTGGATATCCAGTGTGTGAAGTAGAGTTGACTTCAAACCCACTTTCTGTTTTAGCAACATTTTATGCACTTACATACTTGCATTATTGTATTTTATACATTGCTGACATAGATATAGGAGGCCTAGGGCGTAAACAACCTGGCAACTAGAAGTGTTTCTTTAAAGCAGTTAATTATTTATAATATGAGATAAAGATTCTGGTCCTTGGAACATCATATAAAATTTACTTCGAGAATATTAATTGCTGAAATGCAATAACTTTTATATACACCAAATTTCTTAATAGAAATTAAATTAATATTTATGCCACTGAGGGGATGGCTGGTCTGGTGTGAGGACTGATAAAATCGTGGCACCTGCTTAACATTCTAGCCCTACTAACTGCTTCTCACACTGAGGTAACACCATATCCTTCTAGACCACGGTAACAGCTCTCCCCAAAACATCCCTGCATCCATGGCTGTCCACTCTCTTCATCACAGTACTGCCACAGTGATCATTTGAAAATGCTCTATATGTTACTCGCCCATGAATTTCACGGCTTCTAACTGAACCAAGGATCAAATCAAAGATTCTTAACGTTGTTTATAAAGTCTCATTTTAATCACTCCTTTCCCACTCTCGAGGGCTAACCTTCTCTGTCTCTCTCCATACTCCTGATATTTTGGTCTTCTTTTGGTTCCCAAGTCCGTAAGCTCTGTTCACCGGAGTTCTCAAGCCATTCTTCTCTCTGGGAAACATTTCTCTACCCTTCACCTGACACATACATGACTCCGCTTTCTCTCATTCATCATCTGCCTAAAAATTCTTCTTTAACCCCCAATTCCAATGATGTAAAATCCTTCTGTTACAATACCACATCTACTCTTGTTTATTTTGGATTCCAGATTTTATCCATATTAAGTCTCACTATCATCTCCATGAAACAAAAATTAGGAAAATGGAAAGTTAAGCCTCTCAAGTCATTCATCCACTATATAGAACTATCCAGATATTTGGGCAATGGGTCAACTAATTGGAAATATGCTTTATTTACACAGTAAATCTACAAATTCCAGAATGGTAAAATGTATTTGTGAAGTCAGACAGGAATTCACAACATCATACCACAAAATACAAAACTATGGCTTGAGTTGATTTTTAAAATAATAACATATCAAATCTGTTTCATTCATAAAACAGAATTAAAATTGTAGATTATCCAAAGAAAATTTACAGCATGGATTATGTCATTTTACATAGCAAGTTTGACAGACTGGCCAAAATGGCCACGGACTATGTTGAAACAGATTCTGGGAAGCAATCAGATTCATCAAGGAAGAGTGCTGTGCCATAAAAGAAAAAGAATGAAATAATGCCATTGGCAACAATATGGATAGACCTAGAGATTATCATGCTAAGTGAAGTAAGTCAGAAAGAGAGACAAATAAAATATATCACTTATATGTGGAATCTAAAATATGATGCAAATGAACTTATCTATAAAACAGAAACAGACTCACAGACATAGAGAACAGACTTGTTGTTTGTTGCCAAGGGGAAGAAGGATGGGAAAGGACAGAGTGGGACTTGCGATTAGCATATGCAAACTGTTATATATTCAAAGGATAACAACAAGGTCCTACTGCATAGCATGGGGAACCATATTCAATATCCTGTGATAAACCATAATGGAAAACAATATAAAAATCATGCTTATATACACATCTGTATGTATACATACATATAGGCAAAACTGAATCACTTTGTTGTATAGAAGACATTAACACAACATTATAAATACTTTGATTTAAGGAAAAAAAAAAAGAGTGCTGTGATATCTATCCTGGAAAGATAAAGGGTGATTCACTTTACATTTGAAGAGGAAAAGATCAAAGAGGTGAACAGACTTCACCTCAGCACGGAGGAGAATAAGTGAAACACGGAGTTTAGGACTATTGACTATTTCTCTAGGGCATATACCACTATGTTACAAATATTCGCTGATCTCTCAATGGGATATAGAACAGTGAAACTCTTTTCTTTCCTTCTGCCTTCCACAGCATCCTGTTCTCTGGTATTCTCCCACTCTATTGGTCATTCTTGTCTCCTTTGGGTGTATTTCCACTGTGCTCAACCTCTAAATCTTGGATTCCCCAAGAAATGTCGTTGTTATTCATTTTCTTCCTAGGTGACTTCATTCCATCCCATGACTTTAAATATTTTAATGCTGAGAACCACAGCCTCCTATTTCCAGCTGTCTATTTCACACCTCCAGATCTAAATATCAAAAATTTAATTTTAATATGAACAACACAGAATTACTGATTTAATGTCCAAACCTACTTGTATACCATTTTTCTTCACTTTTGACAATATATAATTTTTGACAATATATAATTATCTCGACCCAATAACCCAGCAGTTTTCCTTGGTCCTTCCTTTCCCTTCTTCCCCATATTCAATTAGCCAACAAGTTCTGTTGACTCTAATGTCAAGTCATAGCTGGAACCTTCCACACTTTTCTATTCATGGCTACCACCCTAGTCTCAGTCACCATTATCTTCATCTAGATTATTTCAAGAGCCACCAAACTAGTCTCCTTCTGATTTTATGTTTATCCCTTGCTTCTGCCCCTTTCTATATGGTAGTCCAAGTGATATTTTTCAAAACATGGAATCTTGTAGTGGGTCTTGCTTAAAATTCTCCAATGGCTTCTTATTAAACTAGGAAGTAAACTCACACCCCTAACCTTGGGTTGTAAAGCCTTACATAATAATGACCAGTTCCCACCCACTTACGAATTATCATTTTATAGCACTTATACTCACCCATGGCAACTGCAGCCATGAAATTAAAATATGATTGCTCCTTGGAAGGATAGCTATAACAAATTTAGTATATTAAAAAGCAGAGATCTCACTTTGCCAACAAAGGTTCATATGGTCAAAGCTATAGTTTTTCCAGTAGTCATGCATGGATATGAGAGCTGAACCATAAGAAGGCTGAGTGCTGAAAAACTGATGTTTTTGAATTTTGCTGCTGAAGAAGACTCTTGAGAGTCCCATGGACTGAAAGGAAATCAAACCAGTCAATCTTAAAGAAAATCAACACCGGAATATTTATTGGAAGAACTGATGTTGAAGGTGAAGCTCCAAAATTTTGGCCACCTGATGCAAAGAGCTGACTCACTGGAAAAGATCCTGATGCTGGGAAAGATGGAGGGCAAGACAACAGGTGTAAAAAGAGGATGAAATGGTTAGATATCATCACTGATTAAATGGCCATGAACTTGAGAAACTCAAGGAGATAGTGAAACAGACAGAAGCCTGATGTGGTGCAGTCCATGGGATGGCAAAGAGCTGGACACCATTTAGCAACTGAACAAGACCTCATCCACTACACTTCAGCCATACAAGCCTTCTTTGGTTCCTCAAATATGCTATCCTCATTTATATCTTAGTGTCTTAGCATTCCTTGGAATACTTTCCCCAGTGAATACCTTATTCTTAACATTTGGAGTTTGTCTTAAGTTTGACTAAATGATCTTTACTAATAATCAGTCTAGGCTTCCCTGGTGTCTTAGATGGTAAAGAATCTGCCTGCAGGAGACCCAGGTTCGATCCCTCCGTTGAGAAGATCCCCCAGAGAAGGGAATGGTAACCCACTCCAATGTTCTTGCCTGGAAAATCCCAGGGACAGAGGAACCTGGTGGGCTACAGTCCTGGGAGTCGCAGAGTCGGAAATGACTGAACGACTTTCAGTTCATGCCAATCATCTGTCTACAGCAAAGCACCATAACCTTTCCTTCACTTCCTTCAATACACTCTTACTAGGCCATAGAGTATTCATCATTTCCTGAGAATTCTGTTGCCGATTTATTAATTTGTCATTCATTCATCATTACCTGTATCTCTTTACTTGAAGATAAAATCCGTAAGAGCAGGGAACTTGTCTCACTTACTACCCCTAAAACACACTGGGTGCAGAGCAAGCATGTGATATGTATTCACTGAATAAATAGACAAATTTTCTAAATGATGTTCTACATTTGATGTAACATTGATCCCTTTTCAAGGTCGTGAAGCAGATCTGTAACCTTAGACTACATTCTTGTGGTAATTCAGTTTTTAGATGGTTCTTCCTCCAACCAGTTGACATATAATTAGAACTTGCAAACATTTATGTAAATATACCTTTATTAGAAAAGTAAAACTCAGGTAGGAACTAGAGAAAGAAGAGGAGCTACATGCCAAATTAAAATGCATGTTTATTATTTTGTGTGAGTGATTACCTGCTAGTACTTACTTACAAATAAGAGCATAACAAATAGAAGTTTTCATCTGAAATTACATAAATGTTGCTTTTTTCCAATTAATAATGCATCTGAATTCAGAAAAATAAAATGTAAGTACATTTCTTTAAAACCTTCTTTCCATGATGTGCAATCATTTTCTGTTGCTCTGGGTGTGTCATAATTAATCTATGCTTCACTCTCATGAGAAATTCAGGTTTCTACCTGGATGGGAGGGGATGTCTATGCAAATTATCCTACATTGGCCTGGGTATATATCTAATAACAGCTCCTGCAAGCATGCTCAGTTGCTCAGTCATGTCCGACTCTTTGCGACCCTACGGACTGTAGCCCAAAAGGCTCCTCTGTCCATGGAATTTCCCAGGCAAGAATACTGGAGTGGGTTGCCATTTCCTCTTCCAGGGGATCTTGCTGACCCAGGGATCAAATCCACATCTCCTGGATCTCTTGCACTGGCAGATAGATTCTGTAAAACTGAGACAGCTGGGGGGCTAATAATAAACCTTCAGTTCAGTTCAGTTCAGTCTCTCAGTCATGTCTGACTCTTTGTGACCCCATGGACTGCAGCACACTAGGCTTCACTGTCAATCACCAACACCTGGAGCTTACTCAAACTCATGTCCATCGAGTCAGTGATGCCATCCCACCATCTCATCCTCTGTTTTTCCCTTCTCCTGCCTTCAATCTTTCCCAGTATCAGGGTCTTTTCTAATGAGTCAGTTCTTCGCATCAGGTGGCCAAAGTATTGGAGTTTCAGCTTCAGCATCAGTCCTTCCAATGAATATTTAGGACTGATTTTCTTTAGGATGGACTGGCTGGATCTCCTTTCAGTCCAAGGGACTCTCAAGAGTCTTCTCCAACACCACAGTTCAAAAGCATCAATTCTTCAACACTCAGCTTTCTTTATGGTTCAGCTCTCACATCCATACATGACTACTGGAAAAACCATATATTTGACTAGACAGACCTTTGTTGGCAAAGTAATGTCTCTGCTTTTTAATATGCTGTCTAGGCTGGTCACAATAAACCCTGGTGGTGGTTTAGTCGCTAAGTCGTGTTCAACTCTTGTGATCCCATGGACTGTAGCCTGCCAGGCTCCTCTGTTCAAGGGATTCTCCAGACAAGAATACTGAAGTGGGTTGCCATTTCCTTCTCCAGGGGATCTTCCCAACCCAGGAATCAAACCCAGATCTCCTGCATTGGTGCTACCAAATGCCCCAGCCATAGGCACCAGGAGCAAATTAATACCTATATCTTTTGCTTAAAAAAATCTTAAGAATTAGTCTAACACACTAAATGGTAAATTCCATCATGGGTGGCTGTGTTTCAGAAGAATGGCTTTTTAAGAGTTCAAACCTCAGGATCAAAATAACTGTGCTTTATTTTGCTGAGATAAAGACAGTGAGGAGCAATAGGCTGTTGCAAGCTGAGATCTCAAGTATGTTAAGCTTGGAGAGAGGAAAAAAAAATTCCTAAATGACACAGAAAGGAGGCAGCCTGCTCCTGGGGAGGCAGGATCTGCAGCACACAAGTGTCACTGACAACCTTGGCTCCCGTATGAAGCACATGCTCCTTCCAGTTCCACCAGAACTGAAGTTTATACAGGATATTTCCAATACCTCTAGGTATTAGAGAATGTGGCAAAGCAAACTGGTGTCAAAGAGTCTTGGATAATTATTCTGAGGCAAGATTATTCTAATCTTGTCACCAACTACCTTAAAAAATAACTATAGTGGACATAATTGCTTACCAGACTATCTAAAAGAGTGCTTTATAGAAGCGCTTCCTCACATGGAGCAGTGAGCACTGCAATGGGAGAGGGAAATGGGATACAAGCCTCAGTGAATTCACCCCCATTTCCTCTCTTCCTTCCTCCCTCCCTCCCCCTTCCTTCCTTCTTTCCCTCTGTGTGTGCATATGTGCCTGCTCAGTCGCTTCAGTCATATCTGACTCTTTGCCACCCAATGGACTGTAGCCTGCCAGGCTCCTCTGGCCATGGGGATTCCCATGGAGTGGGTTACAATGCCCTCCTACAGGGACTCTCCCTATCCGGGGATCTAACCCACCTCTCCTGTGTTGCAGGTGGATTGTTTACCAGTGAGGGACCAGGAAAGCCCTCTTTCCCTCTCCTACCTAAGAAATACTTAACAAGCATAAGCATCTACCATGTTGTTAGTCACAAGAGATAAAGAATTGAACAAGACAAAAAAAAGTTCCTCTTTCATGGTGATTCTGGAGACAGAGACTAAACAAATTAATAAAATTAATTGCACTAATTAATAAAATTGCACTAATTAATAAAATAATTATACTGTATAATAAATGCCACAAGTACAAGAATCAGGCTGACGATATGAGATAATAATTGCAAGAGTCCATTTTAGATGATATAATCAACAAGGGCCTTAAGCTGCGGCATAAAAAAGGATCTAGTCATGCAAAAGATTAGTAGGAAAAATTCCAGACAAATGGGACAAAATGGCTTAGGAGCAGAAAAAAAATTTATTGTGTATAAGAATTTGAAAAGTCAACATGATTGTAGCAGTGTCATCACGGGAAGCCTGGGATTATGTGAAGATGTAACAGGAGGCAGGGGCCAGACTTAGAGGTGAGGAAGTACATACACAACACCTACAGACAACAAATTGAGCACTATTCTAGAGAATATTTAGGCCTAAAAGCTGTGCCTGCGCACCCACATGACACGCAAGTGCACTAGACTAGATACAAATCGCATACATAAGTCTGAAAGCCAGGACTACAGTATATTTTCTGTGCTGTTTCTAGCGAGCAAGATACACTGACACAGCTGTCTGGAAATTCTTTGTAACAAAAGTCCAACAAAAGCATGGAGGGAAAACATGAACTCATATGAAAATCGGTTAGGTATTCATATGAGAGTATTCAGTTTGGGTTGATGGATACATCAAAAAGACTGTTGTATAAAGGGAAACAGAAGCCTGCCAGGTCAAGAATTTGTAGTTGTTTCTAAGTCAAAGCACACATTTAGGAAAGGTATTTAAACATACAGAGCAATAGTTTTATAACCTATATCATAGAATGTTGGACTTAATTACTGAGTTTCAACTTTTTTAGAATTTTCATAAGGCACCAGAACACTCTGCATTTACTTTAAATATATTAGATAAAGAACAGAGTAAAACAGAACAGACAAAAATAGATAGGTACTAGGGGAGATAAAGGGTCACAGACCCCTGAGGTCAAGTCTTGAACTTGCTGTCATAAACCTTAAGGCAGTTATGATCAAAGTCTTGGATGATCCCAAAAGTTCTTTTGGCTGTAAGATGATAAGATTCTACCTTTGCATTCCTTGGAGGCCAAATATAGATTTCCAAGGAGGCAGAAAGGTCCACACAGCAAACAAAGCATTTTAAAAATAAATCTATATTGGTTTAATCAGGTCCCACTTGCTTACTTGTCTTTTTATTTCCATTACTCTAGGAGGCGGGTTATAGAGGATCTTGCTTTGATTTATGTTATCGAGGGTTCTGCCTATGCTTCCTTTAAGAGTTTTGTACTTTCTGGTCTTACATTTAGGTCTTTAATCCATTTTGAGTTTATCTTTGTGTATGGTGTTAGAAAGTGTTCTAATTTCATTCTTTTACATGTAACTGTCCTGTTTCCCCAGCACCATTTATTGAAGAGGCTGTATTTGCCCCATTGTATATTCTTGCCTCCTTTGTCAAAAATAAGGTACCCATAGGTGCATGGGTTTATTTCTGGGCTTTCTATCTTGTTCCATTGGTCTATATTTCTGTTTTTGTGCCAGTACTATACTGTCTTGATGACTGTAGCTTTGTAGTATAATCTGAAGTCAGGAAGGTTGATTTCTCCAGCTCCACTCTTCTTTCTCAAGACTGTTTTGGCTATTTGGGGGGTCTTTTGTGTTTCCACATGAATTGTAAAATTTTTTGTTCTAGTTCTGTGAAAAATGCCATTGGTAATCTGATAGAGATAGTTTTGAATCTGTAGGGTGCATTTGGTAGTATAGTGATTTTCACATTATTTATTCTTTCTACCCAGGAACATGGAATATTTCTCCATCTGTTTATGTCATCTTTGATTTCTTTCATTAGTGTCTTATAATTTTCTGTGTACATTTCTTTTGTCTCCTTAGGTAAGTTTATTCCTCAATAAGTAAACAAGTGGGGCCTGATTAAACTTAAAAGCTTTTGCACAGCAAAGGAAACTATAAGCAAGATGAAAAGACAACCCTCAAAACAGGAGAAAATAAGAGCAAATGAAACAACTGACAAAGGATTAATTTCCAAAATGTACAAGCAGCTCATACAACTCAATGCCAGAAAAACAAACAACCCAATCAAAAACTGGGAAAAAGACCCAAACAGACATTTCTCCACAGAAGACATACAGATGGCTAACAAACATGAAGAGATGCTCAACATTGCTCATTATTAGAGAAATGCAAATCAAACTTACAGTGAGCTTTCACCTCACATCAGTCAGAACTGCCATCATCAAAAAGTCTACAAACAATAAATGCTGGACAAGGTACGGAGAAAAGAGAGAATGCTCTTGCACTGTTGGTGGGAATGTAAATTGATACAGCCACTATGGAAGATGATATGGAGATTCCTTAAAATAAACTAGGAATAAAGCCACCATATGTACTAAGTCACTTCAGTTGTGTCTGACTCTTTGCGACCCTGTGGAGCATAGCCCGCCAGGCTATGGGATTTGCCAGGCAAGACTACTGGAGTGGGTCACCATTTCCTTCTCCAAAACCACCATAGGACCCAGCAATCCCATTCCTAGGCATATACCCTAAGGAAACCAAACTTGAAAAAGACACATGTATCTCATTATTCATTTCAGCTCTATTTACAACAGCTAGAACATGGAAGCAACCTAGATGTCCATCGACAGATGAATGGGTAAAGAAGGTGTGGTACATATACATAATGGAATATTACTCAGCCATAAAAAGGAAAACATTTGAGTCAGTTCTGATGAGGTGGATGAACCTAGAACCTATTATACAGAGTGAAGTGAGTCAGAAAGAGCAAGATAAATATCATATTCTAACACATATATACAGAATCTAGAAGAATGGTACTGAAGAACTTATTTACAGGAGAAACAGATATAGAGAATATATATATACATATACAGATAAACAGATATAGAGAATATATATATAGAGAGAGAGAATATATATATAGTGGAGAAACAGATATAGAGAATAGACCTTCAGACATGGGGAGAGGGGAGGAGAGGGTGAGATGTATAGAAAGAATAACATGGAAACTTACATTACCATATGTAAAATAGATAGCCAATAGGAATTTGCTGTATGGCTGGGAAAACTCAAATAGGGGCTCTGTGTCAACCTAGAGTGGTAGGAGGGGGAGGGAGGTGGGAGGGAGGTTCAAAAGGGAGGGGATATATGTAAACTTATGCAGATTCATGTTGAGGTTTGACAGAAAACAACAAAATTCTGTATAGCAATTATCCTCCAATAAAAAAATAAATTAAAAACAAACCTGTATTGGGAGACTAGTAAAACATTACAACAGGAAAGAAGCTTGTCTGCTAAAACATACAAGAGTTCTTAGTATTGAACTTGGTCTACATCAAATACTAGAAGTGAGCAACAGGAATTAAATCGGGAAGCCAGGGTGAAATACTGGAACAGAAATCACAAATCAAAATTAGAGATTTTTATCAGAATTATAGGCAAAGGGAAGGAAAAACACAAAGTTAATAGTAGCAGATAATGCTTTAGGCAAATCATGAGAAGAAAAAAAAATCAGAGTTTGGGCCAAAGGGCTTGTCACTGTAGCACAAGAAGTTGGGCATCATAAGAAGAGCTGATACCAACTCATGAACTGGCGGCTGTTAAGTCACAGGAAATCAGTGGGTAGTTCTGGGTTCCTGGCTGAAGCTGAGTTGGGTCAGTAGGTAACTCTCATTAGTAAGGTGTGGTTCCTATCTGCCAACTGTGTGCAATCACACTTGGACCAGTGGGTCCAGTGGGTCTCCTTGGCTTATACTGTCTTCTTTACTGTCTACCTAATTTGCTTTGGAAATCTATCTGCTCATCATGATGCTATAACAAAGAAAACAACCCAAACCAACTGGGCAACATCACAGCAACTTTTTATGGCATATACCCAGCAGTCAAGCCATGTTGTGCTAGAAGAAACATGTGATTGGGCTTCTGCAGAAAGACCCAGTTCTGAGATCACTGACCATTAATATGTGATTTCAGTCTAGTTATTTAAATTACAGTCTGTTTGCTTATGTGAGACAACAGGAATAAAAATATTTGTAACCAATATGCATTATATAAATGAAAGAATCTCTGGCATTTCCTCCATCTCTGCAATGCTTTAGTTTGAACAATTTTTTTTTTCCTATTGATGTATAGTTGTTTATAATACTGTATTGGTTTCAAGTGTACAACATACTAATTCAGTATTTTTATAGATTGGACTTCATTTAAAATTATTACAAAATAGTGGCTACATTTTCCTGTGCTGTACAGTATATTATGTTGCTTATTTATTGATATATTGGTAGTCTATGTCTCTTAATCCCATACCCCATCTACCCTTCCTCCCTTCCTTTCTTCACTGGTAACCACTGGTTTATTTTCTATACCTGCAAGTCTGTGTCTGTTTTGTTGTATTAATTCATCTCATTTCTTTTTTTTTAGAGTTCACAGATTAGTGATAATATAGAATATTTGTCTTTCTTTGTCTGATTTGTTCCATTAAGCATGATACACTCTAGGTCAATATAAAACAAACAAAAAGAAAGAAAGAATTTTACTACTGTCTTTAACATATTAGAGGACACTGAGAAATTTTCAGAAGTTCTGAGCCCTTTTATTCTGGGAGACTAAAAATATCATCCTGTGTAAATAGCATGGAAATAGAGCCAGAAAGGGACAATGGGCATATCTTTCTCTTCTTTTTGGTTTTTAATGCCCGTCCCATGCCCTCCCTCCCCTGCCCTTATCTCAAGTTCTAAAGGGACATTACTTCACTCATATACAGGCTTCCCTGGTGGCTTAGCTGCTAAAGAATCCACTTGCAATGTGAGAGACCTGGGTTCGATCCCTGGATTGGGAAGATCTCCTGGAGAAGGGGAAGGCTACTCACTCCAGTATTCTGGCCTGGAGAATTCCATGGACTGTATAGTTCATGGGGTCACAAAGAGTCTGACATGACTAAGCGACTTTCATTCACTCACTCGTATACAAAAGACAAAGCAAACTGATTATGAATTTGGGCCCTGCCTTCAGGAAATGATAGTTTTCTGGAACTGTTCAAGGCATATCTATTATTTCATGAAGATATTACATGTTTAAAGAGAAATTTCTCACATTTGAGATACAGCAGGACGGAGATTTTCTACACAATGTAGTATCTTACGTATCTTATGCTCTAGTTCTCAAAGGGGTAAATTCTTGGTGTGGATATACAAGATTTGTATATATATACATAGATGTTGCTTCAGCAAGTTAGCCATTATAGATAAAAGTAAAAGACTTTAACTCTCACTTATAATAATGAAAAGTTTATTGTCTTGTCTGTAGAAGGTACTTTTTGTGTAAGAAAATACTTTTATTTTTAATTGATAAAAGCACCCAGACCTCTGTTTCCCCTCAAGCTACTTCTCTCTTTTTCTCTCTCATTCCTATTTTTTAATTTTTTACTTGTAGGTTTCTTAAAAGAGTTCTCTCTCACCGTCTACCTACTCAGTGCTATATTAACTCCTCAATCTACTGCATTTTGTTTTGTCCCCTAGTTCATCACTAACAATGTTCCTAAAGAGTTAGCCTCTACATTGAATAAACCTCTGACCCAGTCAAGAATCTTTTTCTTCTTCTTTTTTAGTATATCAAGAGGAAACATAAAGCAGGCCATTATAACTGGTATATCAACATCGTTTTTTCCCCTGGTATTGACCTGCCCTTTCTTTAAGTCCCATTTCTCATGACAGTAATTGTCTATGTGCACACACAGACATTTAGATAAGGGAATGGCAACCCACTCCAGTATTCTTGCATGGATAATCCCATGGAGAGAGGAGACTGGTGGGCTATAGTCCACGGGGTCACAAAGAGTCAGACACAGCTGAGTAACTAACACTTTCACTTCACCTCTGTACACACACATGCTGCTAATATAGAAATCACTACCACAGCATGCTTAATCAATAAGCTAAAAATCCTAATGAGCAGAGTTTGCACCAATGAGTTGCAGGATCTTATTCTCTGAAATGTTTTGAAATAACCAGAAAAATTTGCAGAACTCTCTGAATAATGATAATGTTAGGGCTTCCCTGATGGTCCAGTAGTCAAGATCCCCCCCCTGCAATGTGGGGTTCCATTTCTGGTCTGGGAAGACCTCAGTTCAGTTCAGTTCAGTTCAGTCGCTCAGTTGGGTCCGACTCTTTGCAACCCCATGAATCACAGCACCCCAGGCCTCCCTGACTTCACATGCCACAAAGCAACTAAGCCTGTGAGCTATGAGCCACAACTCCTGAGCCTGTGCCCTAGAGCTCACCTGCCGCAACTACCGAGCCCGTGGGCAGCAGGTACCAAGCCCACTTGCTCTAGGGCCCATGCTCCACAAAGAGAGAAGTCACTGCCAAGAGAAGCCAGTGTTCTACAACTAGAAAGTACTTGGTCCCCACTCTCCTCAAACACAGAAAGTTGGTGCGCAGCAACGGACACCCAGAACAGCCAAAATAAAATAAAAATAGATAAAAACATAAAAATAATGTTAAATATAATGCTACATGCACCTATAACTATTATAGGATTTTGTGCTGGGAGAAGGTGGGGTTGAATGCTGTGGCTTTTGTCTCCTAGGCCAGGTACCAAGAATCTCAAGCATCATTCATAATTAGTTCTGGCAGGAGAAAGAAATGCAGAACCATTCAAGGAGGCAACAGATGGAAGTTCGTTCCACTTCTGTAAACTAGAACAGTTAGATGATCACATTTAAAAGTCAGGCCTTGCTTTAGGAGGATTTTTAAATTCCTTGGATTTGGTGAATATATGAACCATAACTAAGTTCAGAAGATCCAGATGGATAAGAAACATTCCCTCACTCCCTATTACTGAAAAAAAATGTTTTATTAAGATTCCTGCTCAAATACATTCATTTGCTGATATATTACTAGGAAAATCACATATATTCCCTCTCAAATCCCCACTAATGTTTTTGCTTTTACATAATATGACTTCTAAAATTATCTAACTGCTATTAGGAAAAATGAAAAAATGCTCAACTTTCTCTTAATCTTACTTTGCCCTTATTCAAATAAATGTAAGGAGGAAGGGTCATGACAGCATAAGGTTGGCCTTTGGAGGAATATGCGATTAATTGATCAAGAAAGACTATGCATGTGTTACATTAGAGACAATAGAGTTGGAGAGGAGAAGAGATTTTACAAAACATTTACAAGGCAGAGACTGTATTTTGTCATTTTAGGGTTGGAACGTGAGAGAAGAATCAAATATAAGGTCAGAACTTTGGTTTGGGAAATTTATGTGAACAGCCACAGTATTCTGTGAAGGGAATTAAGGAGAATGTGAAAATGTGTTAAGGGAATGAGCTCATTGGGATCATGTTAAACTTTAAGTGTTTTCAGGTCATATACACTGAAAATTTCAAAGGAGTGTGACTGAGTAGCTCTGGAGCTAATGAAAGAAATGTGAGGTGAAGACTTCCTCTCTCTTTCCTACACACACTCACACTCAGGAAGAATAGATAGAGTGAGGTGGATAGGGAACGGAGATCTTACTCCCTGAACAATGCTGATGTTTAAAACAATAACTTGATCAGAAAGTTTCCATAAAAATCATTCAAAGTAGCTGGAGGGAAGGCAGGATCAAATGACGAAGATGAAAACTAAAGAGGGACTTTGAAAAGGACCTCGTTGTCAACAGTTTAACATTTTGTAGAGAGGCCAGATCAACTGAATCAGCATCTTCAGTTTCTAAGAGGGTCCTTTGTGAAGCGGGTGGAGAAACCAAATAACAATTCATTGAGGAGTCAGTGAAGGCTGATCACACAGCAAAAATTTTAGTCATAAAAGCAAAGTGAGCCATGGGGACACCTTTGTTAAGGGACAAATAATTTGAAAACAGCTGTGTTTTTATACCTGGGTATTTTTTTAACATAGAATCAATTTGGGTAGCTTTACACACTCAAGGAAAATTTTTAGCTAACAGAGACATTTATTACTTAGGAAAATGAAAGAGACTGAGCATAGTTGAAAATTAAGGAAGGGGAAATGGGGTTTAAAGCAGAAATACAGAAGCTACCATTATTAATAAAGAACAGCATTTTCCTAATCCATCTGGCTTCCAAATGAGGATGTGCATTAACTCATAAATATGACTTTTCTCCTTGTCATAAATATGACAATGTGAATTGTCATCCACATTCATGTTTTCATTGGCTAAACCTAATTATCAAAGGTAGAATAGGATATGGAAGATAGTCATGCTAAGAAAGATCTAATACTGGATTCCTTCTGAACTTCAAAGTAACAGTGACCGTCAGCATCGGCACCAACGCGTCAACAACCTAAACCTGGACTATAGTGTCAAGAGCACTGCCACACACCTTGTCATCTAGCCTTCTCACTAATATTTGCAGTAATCTTCTGCAAGACACGTTGCAAAGGATCCAATAGCCTATTAATTACATTAGCAGAATGTATCTCTCATGGAGTTGTTCTAAAAGAAACCAGAGGGAACTGAATCCCCATCTTGGTCTTTCTGATTCTTTCTCAGTAGAAAATCTGAAACGAAAAGATTGCTTTTCCCTAAGCCATTTTGCCAGGGGCAGCAGTCTGAATCAGAAAGAAAATGCTTGGGCAAGTTCATTTATCATCACTCACCTTTTTCAACTCAATAAAAGAGTCATTATTATTTTTTTATCAACCTCATTTTCTTTTCAAATCAGAGATTAAGCTATTCTTTGCAATTTAGGCAAACTGTAGGTGGAAGACTCAGGTTACAATTGGACAGAAAGTCACATTTAGTATAACATTAAATAATAATCTTCATTCATAGTGGCTAATTTTACATCTGAACAACTGTAATATCCATCGTTAGAAGGGGTCTATGCCTTCACTAATTTTATTCTAAAAAAAAGTCCTCTCAGAATATTTTTGCCAAGTATCATATGAGTTGCCTGGCAACTGCTAAGAACAAATGCAAAGAAAGAGAGGTGATTTAATAAAGAACTTAGACACAATCAAAACTCTGTAAAAATGAATTCGATACCTGCTTTACTCAGAAAAAAATAAATACTACCCCTTCAGCTGATTTTAAATATAAAAATTAATAACTTATTGTGAATCAGTTATTAATACAATATAATTAATAAAAGAGTAAGACATGGAAAGTGGTGAAAAGTAACCAATGAAGCATCTAAGATTTTTTTTTCCTATTCTACAATGCAGTTTGTTCAGCTATTAGATCCTAGGTCTTATGAATGCATTGTATTCACAGTCAACAATCTATAGAAATTTTGCCTGAGAATGTCAGGAAGCAAGAAAGAAAATCATACCTTATCTTGCATAGGAATTTTACAGGTTTGGGAATTTAACAGGTTGGCAGGTTTTGCAGAAGCATGAAAGAACACAAAATATTAAAAAAATCAAAAGTTATCATCAGTAAATGGTATTTAAACAAGAAAACTTCAATACAGAGCCCAGTAATTTCTGAGTCATGTAAGGATTTGATTCAGGATTTAAACAACAATAAAAAAAAGTGAGGTCAGGTATACTCATTCTTTTGTATCAATAAATAATAATTCAAGAAGAAATAAAAAATGATTCCATGGATCCTGGGCTATTTCATGTGATCCTGGCAGGCACAGAGATTTAGCCTGCAGGGACAATCACACAGACATCTGAATGTCCTCAGAACTTTCTCTTTTCATTTTTCATCTTCTTGCTATATAGCACTTCCTTCTGCAACTTTATCCAAGGGAAGAAACAGGACCACTAGCTGAGCCCAAGTCTCATTTTTCTAAGTTTCAATGCCAGAGAGCAACAATTACCTTTGTCTTCTTATATTTGGCTTGAAACATCTCAAGGAAAGACTTGCATTGGTCATGCTTGGCTCAGGAGTCCATTACAGAATCATTAACTGTGGTCAAGTAGTTAGACCCTAGTGCTCATTGTCCCCAATGGGACATAAAATCTGAAAAAGAGGAGGAAGAATTTTCCCAAAAGTATATTAGAAGTATATTAGAAAGTATATTAGGAAGAAGTCGGGAAGGCTTCTGGCCAGGCATAATGAGTAAGGAAATAAATATGTTCATACCGAATTTCTGTTTCTTGGTTTGCCATTTGAATGTAACATACTCAAAAGTTGACTCGCAAACACTATATTTAGATGCCTGGCTCTGCTTCTCTTTTAATGTGTTTCATACTTCTAATCATCCTATTCTTACAAGGACTGGAAAAAGAGTAGGATGGAGAAATAGGGTTAATGTGCCCATAACCCAAGGTGAGCTGTAAGACCCTTGAGACCACAGAAGACTATCTAGGAGGTAATCCTCATGCTTTCAAGACACTCTCCGGATTGCGAGTGAGCCCTGGTGTGTTTGTGAATCACATTTTCTCATTCTTCCATTCAAACATGCAGTTTCTAAGTAGGGTCTGAGTCGATGCTCAGAATGTTCGGTGGCTGGTCTGGAAGCTGTGACATGCTTTGCAGCAGACATTTCTAAAGCACAGATACTGGAGGGTAAGAGATGGCTAAGTAGAATGCTTTCTTTGGAGCAAAGGGAATTTAATTCACCTAACATATTAACTTTCCCTTCTTAGAGGAATCAACTCATTCTCATATCAGTTTACAGGAAGTTAACTGCTGCCCCTGGGAATCTGTACCTGTCAGTCATCAAGCTCAAGCCATAACGAGATGAACTTCCTAATTTGCACTTTGAGTGGCAATGAGTAAAGGACGCAGCCCCTGCATTATTCACAGGGTGTGAACTATTAACAAAGTAAAGAATGTTAAAGCTGGAAAACATTCTCGTCAACTTCAAAGTGTTTTAGTTTAATTTCCTCAAAATGAGCCATATTCAGTCTTTTTGTTGTCTTTGTTGACTGTATAGAACAGGGAAATCTCAATATTCTGGATAACCTATATGAGAAAAGAACCTGAAAAAGGATGAATTTATATTCAATTGTTGAGCAGTCAAATGAGAAAACTACAACAGGTATTGTCTAAACAATGACATAAATGTTCAATTTTTGCTAGCTGATGAAGGTTTTCAGGATGAGAGTTCTTCATTTTGACTTATCTCTACAGCATGGACATTCTCATCATTCTTTGAAGAGCCCCAAATCCCTCAGCATAGCAACACTTAAGACCCTTAGCAACCTGTCCTCAACCTGACCCAAGAGGGTTTCTCTCTTATAACCGGGTGTGACCACAGTAGACTCTTCACTGTCCCGAGATGTGCTGCACTTCCCAATGTCTCCCCTCTTGCTCCTGCAGACGCTCTCTTGGGATAAGCTTTCACCTGATTCTCTGGAATCTTGAAGGTCAGCTCCATTCCCACTATTTTTGTAAAGGCTTCCCCAATGCCCATCTACCCCTCTATTCCTTCCCTCTCAAATTGGCAGCTATGTGTCTTCTTTTATGCATCCACAACATTTACAAGTGTTTCATTATATAACATTCAAGATGCACATTTATATATTCTACCATCATTGCAGGTTCCAAATTCTAAATTCTGCTACGTTTATTTCTGTGAGTTTCCTCTCTCCTGGTTGTCAGAAATTTCTGTGACATCATGCCTACTTTATTGTGTATCCTAGACAGTACAGTGCTCACATACTTATTGTACTATAATGTGTGTTCTTCCCTATTTTGTAAGTTTCTTTAGAGAAGGACACTTTCTTAAACTTAATTTAGAACTCTCTGTTACTTAGCTACACACCTGTGACAGAACAGGTCATGAGAAAGCATTTTCTGAATGAGAATCAATATGAGCATGGAATTGCTTAATTACATCACTGGGCCACCAGTTTAGATCCTAAAAGCTATTTTTCTGGGTAAAAACTCAGCAGTGGCCACCGGACTGGAAAAGGTCAGTTTTCATTGCAATCCCAAAGAAAGGCAATGGCAAAGAATCTTCAAACTACTGCACAATTGCACTCATCTCACACACTAGTAAAGTAATGCTCAAAATTCTCCAAGCCAAGCTTCAACAATATGTGAACCGTGAACTTCCAGATGTTCAAGCTGGTTTTAGAAAAGGCAGAGGAACCAGAGATCAAATTGTTAACATCCGTTGGATCATAGAAAAGGCAAGAGAGTTGCAGAAAAACATCTGCTTCATTGATTCTACCAAAGCCTTTGACTGTATTGATCACAATAAACTGTGGAAAATTCTTCAAGAGATGGAAATACCAGACTACCTGACCTGCCTCTTGAGAAATCTGTATGCAGGTCAGGAAACAACAGTTAGAACTGGACATGGAACAACAGACTGGTTCCAAATAGGGAAAGGAGTACGTCAAGGTTGTGTACTGTCACCCTGCTCATTTAACTTCTATGCAGAGTGCATCGTGAGAAATGCTGGTCTGGAAGAAGCACAAGCTGGAATCAAGATTGCTGGGAGAAGTATCAATAACCTCAGATATGCAGATGACATCATCCTTATGGAAGAAAGTGAAGAAGAACTAAAGAGCCTCTTGGTGAAAGTGAAAGAGGAGAGTGAAAAAGTTGGCTTAAAGCTCAACATTCAGAAAACTAAGATCATGGCATCTAGTCCCATCACTTCATGGCAGATAGATGGGGAAACAGTGGAAACAGTGAGAGACTTTATTTTTGGGGCCTCCAAAATCACTGCTGATGGTGACTGCAGTCATGAAATTAAAAGATGCTTGCTCCTTGGAAGAAAAGTTATGACCAATTGCTAGACAGCATATTAAAAAGCAGAGATATTACTTTGCCAACAAAGGTCCGTCTGATCAAGGCTATGGTTTTTCCAGTAGTCATGTATGGGTGTGAGAGTTGGACTCTAAAGAAAGCTGAGTGCCAGAGAATTGATGCTTTTGAACTGTGGTGTTGGAGAAGACTCTTGAGAGTCCCTTGGACTGAAAGGAGATCCAACCAGCCTATCCTAAAGGAAATCAGTCCTGAATATTCATTGGAAGGACTGATGTTGAAGCTGAAACTCCAACACCTTGGCCACCTGATGCAAAGAGCTGACTCATTAGAAAAAAGCCTAATGCTGGGAAAGACTGAAGGCAGGAAGAGAAGGGGATGACACAGGATGAGATGGTTGGATGGCATCACTGACTCAGTGGATAGGAGTTTGAGTATACTTCAGGAGTTGGTGATGGACAGGGAGGCCTGGTGTGCTGCAGTCCATGGGGTCACAAAGAGTCGGACATGACTGAGAGACTGAACTGAACTGGGAAGGTTGGTAATTTGATACTCCTTCAAAGTCATATTCTTTCTATATTTTTTAACTTTTCATTTTATATTGCAGTATAGCTGATTAACAATGTTGTGATAGTTTCAGTTAGACAGCAAAGGGATTCAGTCATATATACGTATGTGTCCCTTCTCCCTCAAACTCCCCTCCCATCCAGATTGCCACATAACATTGAGCAGATTTCCCTGCCCTATATAATAGGATTAAAAGCCATATTCTTTAAATATTTGTTCAAGATTCATTTAGTGGGCACAGTGCTTGTATGGGTGACATTTTTTTTTCTCTTGATGCTATTAATCCTATCACCTTCTATAGGAGTGGGTGCTAACTGACCATAATGTGGGGATTCGTATGTGAAGGCCTGAATGAACTGGTATCAAATCTGAGGGTTCAGATGTTAATTCTACTACTTGTAGATCAGTATTCTAGACTTCCCTTCTAGACTTCCTTTAATTTAGTTCAGATTACAAGGTTTATCCATTACTTCAGCTATGATTTCTAAATGACTAAATCCAATTATTAATGAATTGTAAAGACTTGCACAACATCTAGCTTCTTACAGTCCTTAAATCCTTTATGCCTCATCTTTCTCTTCTGCAGAATGGAGATACTGACCCCCACCTTGTCAGGATATTGACAAAAGAATACAATAAGCATATAATACTCAGCTCAGGGCCTGACACATGATATGTGCTCAATAAAAGACAACAGGTTAACAGGATTTTTTTTTTGTCCATTAGAGTCTACCAGGACTGTCCAATAAACCTTTCTGTGATGATGGAAATGTTCTATTGCTATGTTGTTTTTTACAGCAGATATAAACCACATGTGGCCACTGAGCAATTAAAATATGACTCATGTGATTGAGAGATTCAATTTATTTTAATTAATTTTCATTGACATAGCTACATCTGGCTACTGGCTCCCCATAGTAAACAGCACAGGAACTGTGCACTTGCATTGAGAATGGTGCTATGTCTCACCATCTCACCACCAAAGATTAGAAAATTTCTTGCATATAAATAAGGGTTTTGACATGTTTGAGGAAAGAATCAAGTGAGTAACCTTTAAATGAAGTGGAAAAGTAGGATGGAGAAAACAAAAGCCATGATTCCTGGCACCCCAGTGGTGGAGAAAGGAGAAACTAAGTTAACGGAGTTGATATATTTTATGGTGGCCAGAGTCTGCTATGGGCCAGTCAAGTTCCAACCAGAATGAAAACCCTCAAGCCAAAGACAAACTCATACAATATTCCGACTGGAATTAAACTAGCACTTTCTCCTTTCAATGAAATCACTGTCCCAATATGAAGATAAAAACAAATATCATAGAGGAGGAATTTAGGAAATATGCAGGCAAGAAGAGTAGGCAGGAGTAAGAGAAATCCATTGCCCTGGTGATGACCTTAAAATTGGGAGCCCAATTCCACAGCTTCCTCGGAAGTGTCTGGAGTCCCATCGTAGTCTCCAAGCTTGAAAAAACCATATATCCGGCATATTGCCTACTGCTCTTGGTAAACTAATACCACACAGGAGGAGGGCATATATATAAAATTTGCTTCTCTCCACGTCTACCAGTGTTCCTCAATATCCCTCACCATCTGAGTCAAATGGTCATTTTCTGCATTCAATAAATTAATTTTTGTTTCCTTCTCAGGCTATTCATGTAAGGATATCAGGTTAACACTAACTTGTCATTCATTTAGCTTGGAATATAAGTTTGAGGAAAGACTGAATATCATGAATCATTCAAAAAGATCAAACCAGCAAGCAATATAGAACCAAAATTCATATTTCCTGGGCATTCTAGGGTACTGGAATAAGATAATTCTAGCTGGGAAAGAAACATGTCACTTAGAATAGATGGGAAAAAAGGTCTAATGGCAAGATCATGGAAGGTCTTGTGTGCCACACTCAGCAAGGTGATTAGGGACATTCAACAGGAAAGAAAAGAGGATGAAAATGACATTGAGAAGCCCTGGGTCATCTGAATACAACATTCCAAATTCCACTATAGATGTGAAGAAGATGCAACCAACAAAATGGATTAAAAGGCACATATCATCCAATGCTACACATTGACCTCTATCATGCCCCAGTCAAGGTCAGAAGGATGGGAAACAGATTTCAGTTCCACTGGAATGATGGGGTCCATTTACATAAGTCCACAGCATTGATGATTTAAAAACTGAGGCTGGACCACTTTAAAAATGATTTGCAAAAAAATGGCAAATATAACTGGCAAATATAAACAGGAGAATATAATTGATCTCTCATTTCAGATTCAGTTGAAAATAGCAGTCCTGGGGCCATTGTTAAGTCACACAGTGGGCGCAGAAAGTTGGAACTCTACCCAGATTTTATTCCCTGAGACACAGTGGGGGTCTTGGCTAATAGAGCTGTGAATATTCAGTGAAAGCCAATAATCAGTTTACCACAAAAATAGCAGCCATCACAGCTCCAACCGCTTATAGGCTTGCCAAGAAGGGCACCCTCTACCCAGGCACATACTTGGTAAGAGATGGAGGAAACACCATCCTCTAAGCGAGGCTTCAAGGTTTGCTTTTTGATGATTCTGTCACAGGAAGGATTAACAATGCAGGACTTCCTTCACTGCTGTTTTCACAGTTCGTTTTTAATATGCTCAGATTCTCTAAGGAAGCTGTTAGCATCTAACTAAAATAGAAGAAGGCAATGATTTACATGCACTGTTGGGAAAAATAAATAAATCCCCCCAAACAGTACGTTGGTTACATGCAGACAGCCCTGCTGCTCAGAGTGAGCATCACATGGGTGCAGTGACTAGGGGCCCACCTTGGAGAGGCCATCAATCATATTCAAATCTTGTTAGGCTCAGACAAAATGCTATGACTCCTAAGAAAGTCTGCTGAAACCGTGCTTCTAATTTCCTGGGACTTTCTGCCCTTGAGGATCAGGGAATAAAGGAAAGAACAAAGGCTGAACTGAAAGATTCTTAAGACAAATAAACAGGGGGAATTTAAGAACAGTCTTCCTGATGGAATGTTCACCCCAATAAGGGCCACTGATGCAGAAGAGTCCTAGGGATTCACTGTGCGCATGCTCAGTCCTGTTACCCACCAGGCTCTTCTGTCACGGGATTTTTCAAGCAAGACTCTGGGAGTGGGTTGCTATTTCCTCCTCCAGGGATCCCAACTTGGATCAAATCTCCATCTCCTGCATCTCTTTCAGTGGCAGGCAGATTCTCTACCACTGCACCACTTGGGAATCCTGCACACAAAAGCAGGGCAGTTTGCAAAAAGGAAAAAAATATAAATAGAGCAGTTGAAAATCTGAATCTTGGGGTTGGAGGCCTCCAGCTGTAGCTGCTACAGGCCTTCCTCAATACTGCCATCAAAGCAGACCATTGTGAAAGAGCGGTAGGGAAAGCCTACTGTGTTTGCCCTGGAGTTAGGGAACAATGGGCCAGTGCCGGCTTCTTAACCACGCGTTACTGAAGTGGCTGCACTTGCTGTGACACATTATGCAACAGAGCAAAGGGAGGCATGGGGTAAGACATGGCATAAAGACAGACTAGAATGAGGCGCTTCGGAAACAGAGGGTGGAAGGGCATGTCCATTCTGTACCATGATCCCCTTAGTGGTTCTTTGGGCTACCCTGACAGCTCAGCTGGTAAAGAATCTGCCTGCAATGCAGGAGACCCCAGTTTGATTCCTGGGTCAGGAAGATCCCCCTGAGAAGGGAGAGGCGCTACCCACTCCAGTATTCTTGCGCTTTCCTTGAGGCTCAATTGGTAAAGCATCTGCCTGCAATGAGGGAGACCTGGGTTTGATCCCTGGGTTGGGAAGATCCCCTGGAGAAGGGAAAGGCTACCCACTCCAGTATTCTGGCCATGGAAAATTCCATGGACTATACAGTCCATGGGGTCGCAAAGTGTTGGACACAACTGAGCAAATTCCATTAGTGGTTCTTCTGGCTCTACATGAAGAAGCACACAAGATAAAGAGAGAAGCAATAGTTTGGGACTATCCCTACTTGTTTAGATGGTTAAGAATCTGGCTGCAATGCGGGAGACCTGGATTTGATCCCTGGGTTGGGTAGATCCCCTGGAGAAGGGAATGGCAACCCACTCTAGTATTCTTGCCTGAAGAATTCCATGGACAGAGGAGCCTGGTGGGCTACAGTCAATGGTGGTCTCAAAGAATTGGACAGGATTGAGTGACTCACTTTCTTCCAAGTGACTAATAGTGAGACAAGGCAGCAGCCAGTAGAGTGCCAGGCACAGACTGAGGGGGCTGGAGCAGCCTGGAGGCCAGGCTGGGTGAAGCTGGACACTGTCTCCTCCACAACCAAGCTCATCATCAACAGAAACCACAAGCATCAGACAAAACCAGCCTGGCCACAGCAAGGCCAGATATGCTTCCGAATGACTCACTGACAGGCAGACTCCCTCCTCTTCTTATCGCCCATGTCATTATGCCCTCTGATTGCTGAAGCCAGACCCAGAAAAGAGGGAGGGAGAAAAATCTCACAGCCAAACCACACTCAGCCAAGCTCAGCTCCCTCTCCCTTTCCTCCACAGTGATGAATGGAAGGCAGAATCAGAGAGCAGACAGAACAGACTGTCTCGTCACTCAGGATAAAAAGCTGACCTACACTGTAGGGAGGAGAAGATGTTAAATTGGGCACAAGATGGTAGTTTTAGCTGTAATGAAACTGCAATAATTTAAAGTAACCAGAAATAAAAGAAATGGAAAAATAAAGGCCAGAGATGTCAATCAGTACAGGAAAGAACAGATAAAAATGAGAGTATGTTTAAAAATAAAAAATAAGCTTTAAAATTAATACCCCACAGCTTGTAGATTACTCAATAAACTCCTTACTGTGGTAGTATATTTAATTAACAGTTACATAGTTAAGTCTCACAACAATTATGAGACAAAAATTGTATTATACTCACTTGACAGAAAAGTAAATTGAACAAAAGAGGGGTAAGTTTCTCAGATTTCAGTGGTTAAGATGGGATTTAAAACCAGGTCCATTTGGCTCTAAAATATATGCTTTTTTTTTTTTCTTTCAATCATCTTACTTTCCCAGACTTTCGTGGTGATGGGAGAGCTGGTCTTTCAAGTTTAGAAAGCCCTTCTGGCTGTGTGCTAAGGGTTAGCAGTAGAATAAATGATATATAAAAGGATACATTACAGTAGCAATATTATAAACAGTAAGAGTGGGCCATTAAATGGAGAACTAGAAATAAGGTGACCAGGAGATCTGACAGCATGCAGCAGATCAGTATTTCAAAATGTGGGCAAAATACTACGGCAGTGCCTAAATGGGTAAAGGTGACAGAGTGTGGCAAACTGCATTTTCCAAAGATTAACATAGCAGTATCCTCAGATAGGGGCTTCCCAAGTGGTGGAGTGGTAAGGACCCACCTGCCAATGTAGGAGACACAGGGGACCCGGGTTCAATCCTTGGGTTGGAGAGATCCCTGGAGGAGGAAAAGGCAACCCATTCCAGTATTCTTTATTCTCCAATGAGAGGCAGAGACTACATCCCATCTCCTGAACCTGTATGGGCCTTTGTGACTGCTTTGACCAAGAGATTATGGCTCAAGTAGTTCTGAGATTGTGTCACGTTCTCTTGGCACATTTGGTTTTGGAAGCCTCCCACCATGCTGTCAGTAAGCCTCATCAGCCTTGGAGAGAATCAGGTAGAGAAAAACTAAAGACCACAGTCCATCACCCTGGATTAGCTCCCAAAGCCAGCATTAGAAGGTCAGCAATGTACATGACCCATCTTGATAGTGAATCCTCATTGTACAAAATGAAGCTTAATTTGGTAGAGAAAAGAATTGTCCCTCTACTCTTCTAAGTTCTAGGCTGAGAACCCTAAGAATATAAATATTAATAGAAGAAAAACAAACAGGTTTAATAACATATATACCTCCTGTATGGGCTTCCCCCGTGGTTCAGTGGTAAAGAATCTACCTGTCAAGCAGGAGATGTAGGTTTGATCTCTGGGTTGGGATGATCCCCTGGAGGAGGAAATAACAACCTACTCTATTATTCTTGCCTGGGAAATCCCATGGACAGAGGAGCCTGGCGGGCAATAGTCCATGGGGTCACAAAGAGTCAGACAAGGCTTAGTGACTAAACCATCACCACCACCACAACTCCTATATGCATGAAAGATTCCCAGGAAAACTGAGTAACTCCCTGAAGTGGCCGAAGCCACCACCTTAAAAACCATCTCCAGCTAAAGATAGCTGAAATAATTTGAGGGTGGGAGAGCCCAGTTATGGGAGGTTACTAGGAAAAGCACAGTGAAGAATCAAGCTATAACGTAGATCCAAATCATAATTTTCTACATTGATAAGAGTGTCTAGATGCTAAGAGTCCTCCTTCTCTTCCTGGTACATACAGCGAGACACCCTTACAAACAGAGATTTCTCTAATAACTGTAAATGTTTCCCACAAAACAGTGACTTCTCAGCTTTCAGAGCTTCTTCCAGGTTGCTATTTTTAAAAATAATCCTTATGACATATAATAATAATAATCCTAAAACAATCCTTATGACAAAGAGGCATATTTAGGGTGGCAAATTTCACTCCCTTCAACTCCTATAAATATTTCTTTGTTATTTTTTAAAGGCCTTCTAGCATGGCTTATAAAAAATGGAAACAGTGACAGATTTTATTTTCTTGGGCTCCAAAATCTCTCCAGATGATGACTGCAGCCATGAAAGAAAGAAGAAAAGTTTCTTGGGAAAAAAAGCTATGACAAATCTAGACAGTGTACTTAAAAGAAGAGACATCACGTTGCTGACAAAGGTCTGTCTAGTCAAAGCTGTGGTTTTTCTAGCAGTAATGTATGGATGTGAGAGCTGGACCATAGAGAAGGCTGACTGTCAAAGAATTGATGCTTTCGAATTGTGGTGCTGGAGAAGACTCTTGAGAGTCCCTTGGACTGCAAGGAGATCAAACCAGTCAATCTTCAAGGAAATCAACCCTGAATATTCATTGGAAGGACTCATGCCTAAGCTGAAGCTCCAATACTTTGACCACCTTTTGCGAAGAGTCAACTCATTGGAAAATATCCTGATGCTGGGAAAGATTGAAGATGGGACAAGAAGGGGGTGAAAAAGGATGAGATGGCTGGATAGCATTGTCAACTCAACAGACATGAGTTTGAGCAAACTCCAGGAGATAGTGAAAGACAGGGAAGCCTGGCATGGTGCAGTCCATGGGGTCACAAAGAGTCAGACACAACTTAGCGACTAAACAACAACAGTAAGTATTGGTTAAGCCATATTATGCAAATATTCTCAGCTATGTGCAAGGAGAAGCTGAGACTAAATGACAGGCATATGTATTAACCTCAGTGTATGACCATTCATTGTCAAGCTATGAAATTAAAACTCTGTATTTAACTGGCAATCAAGAGAAAACAAAAACAATTTTGTTTTTTGAGGAGCCATTCCTGCAAACCTTACCAGAACTCTAGATTTATACAGCATGTTAATACTTCTCATTTTGTCAAGACTAGAAAGTTTGAGAATGGTTTGTTTCATAGTAATAGATAAGTGATACAGAAATCCCATCACAGAAAGTGGACAAGAGGAACTGGACTCTTGCCTCTCACTGTAGGGGTGAACTCATGGCAGAACCCTAGCCTGGAAGAAGTGGCTTATGAAGCAGAACTTCAGAAGTGAGGAGCAAGATAGATCATCTGTTTTTAGGCCATGGGTAAAAAATAGGGACTTAGACCTAGGAACCAAGGTATTATATAAGCTAATTAGTAGGTACTCAGTTAGGGCAGGTTTAACAGATCTGACTTGATGTTCAAACAGGTAACTGGCCTCAGACGCAGAAATAAGCAGGGGTTATTTTGAGGGACTGGAAACTAAGGCACACATTTATAAAGTTTTGTACCAGACCACAGGTGTCATTTCAAGATTTTAGTACCAGCATGGCAAATGAGTTCCAACTTCCAGACATCTCTGATTTATTAGTAGTGGTTGCCTAGAGTAATATATTGAGAAAGACTGTGAGATAGTGTCTGGGCTCAGCAGGAATGACTAGGAAGACTGATTAATGATGTCTTTCACCAGCGCAATAAAAGCTACGTGACAAGCATGCCACGTGTTTCCTAACCCTGTGTTAAATGTGACTAATTGCTACATTGTCAGTAGGGCCCCCTTCACAGGACCCAGCATAAAAACAAATGCAAACTATCTTTGTTGTCTTGTACAGTAGCAGATGTGCTTCCCACAAATTGAGGAACAGGTCTGCAGTCAAGATGAGTGTTAAATTGGTATTCTGAACTAATTTGTAGTATGACCTTGAGCAAAGCACTTGATTTCTTTTCCTCTTTTTTTTTTTGGAGGACAAGAATATAAGATCCTCCTAACAAGGTTGCTATGAGGGTGAATAAGAGAACACGATGCTTTGTAGAATATGAAGCCTACAAGCCTACGTGTAGCTATTAAAACCTATTTTATTATGGCACATCCTTTTCCTACTTTGACCAAACCTGGAAGTCATATTTGTTCCAACCCTTTCACTCTCTGTATCTAATCCATCACAAGTACTTTTTGATCCTTCCAAATAAAGCAAAAGTCCTTTCCTTTCTGTTCCCACCAAGGTCTCCCCGTTTCCTTTCTTACTTGGCTGTTGCTGTTTAGTCTCTAAGTCGTGTCCAGCTCTTTTGTGGCCCTGTGGACTGTAGCCCACCAGGCTCCTCTGTCCATGGGATTTTCCAGGCAAGAACACTTGAGTGGGGTGCCATTTCCTTCTCCAGAGGATCCTCCCAACCCAGGGATCAAACCCTCATCTCCTTCATTGGCAGGCCAATTCTTTACCACTGAGCCACCATGGAAGACTCCTTTCTTATTACCTATTACATATATTATGACACTGTTCTTAGAATGGGTGTGTTTTCTTTGCTAAAGTGGTTACCTACCATTGGATGAGGCTAGAGGTATGAAAAAGTCAAGTCAGAACAAATGGTGGGGGAGAACTGGGTAGAGAGACCTAGGAATAGGTAAACAGACCTACAGACCAGGAACTGAACAGAACAGATCATAACCAGGGGTCCAAGTGCTAAAAGTCCAGAAATAAAAATCTATTAATATTAATAGAAATCTAGAAATAGAGTGGGAATCAGAAGTCTATGGTCTGGAATTCAGATTAGAGTTTGGCCAGCAGGAGTCAAAACGCAGGGACAGCTAGAGACACAGGGCATTTCTAATAAATCCACATTGTTATCAAGAATTTCTGATATCTGCTTCCCCCAAAGTTGCCTTTCTGAGTTTCTCTGTTCTACTCAGAGCAGTTTATTTTTATGTTTTTTTTTAATATTGATTTCCATATATAAATTATCTTAAGAAAGGGTGATTTGATGTTAAAAACTTGGAAAGCCACCATCCCACATGAGTCTTCCTGTATAATTAAATAGGTCTGCTTGCCACTTCTGAAACATTCAGTACACTTTTCCATCTCTACTTATAAGGTGCTCTCTGACCCAGCTTCAGACCCATGTCCTAACTCCCTTCTAGCCTGCCGTACTGAAATCTTCTCCATTGTTTAAGACCTAGCTCATAGGGCTCCTATTCTGAATTAACACCTGGAGGAACTTCTCTCTCTCTTTCCTTACAATGTTTTTAATATTACCTATTTAGCAATCATCACACATCATTCCCAGGTGTCTTGTACAAATGCATATACCTGATTTCTTCACACTAGATCACAAGCTAACTCTCAAAGGATATCAAGAATGATATGCATGCTTTTTATATTTCTTACTACAGTTTACCTATCATATTGGGCCTTTTAATAGTTTTAAATAAATATAAAATTGATTGAAAACATTTTTTGCTGTAAATGGATTCTACTGATTCTAGAATTAACAGCTGGAAAAAATGAAGAGCACATTAATTTTCATCATGCACAAAAAACACTCAGATGGATCATTTCTTTAATCACAAAACAAGCACCAGGCCTCAAAGGGTATTTCTGTAATCCTGTGTGTTGGGTTTAGAATTTTTTTCACTACTTGGATGATTTCAAACCATAATTTTTAAAAGCAGCAATTTTCCCATGCACAGAAAATTTCTATCACCTATTCCATCTCTTAGATAAAATTAATCATTTTTATTTCACAATGCTAAAGAATTTTCAAAGACATCCTATCCTTTTCTAACTTCAACTGCAGAGATAGTGTTTCATCTAACTTGTGTGAAAGTGAGTTAATTTAATATGAAAAATCAAATTAATAAGAGATAATACACAGAAATCAGCTCTGCATGATTATTTTATTTGAATACATATTGTGGAAGCCTAAGTTCCGTAGTAAGTAAAAGAGAATAGAAACAGTATTGATCTCTGAGGAAGTAGGAAGAGAAAGAAAACTCTTCAGTGGTGAAAAATTTGTATGACTTCAGTGGAACTGAGAGAATATTCTTGCCTCCCAATTTATATATCACAATCTAGAATCATAACTGGTCTCAAATTAATTTACCATTCTCTTTGTAGCCTGTATTTCTTGGTTGACTAGGTGATAATCTCTTGACCTCACGTTTGCCAAGGAAGTGTATCCACTCTACACAATCTTCCAATCTACTGGTAATGAACATGAAGGAGAGATCCAAGTACCAAGATATGTCTCATATAAAGTGTATAGATCAATATTTAAGAAATAGTGAAGATAACAGAACATCAGGACAACTCAGGAAGAAGGTAGAAGAAAGATCAAACATAAGTGAAAAGACATAGTCCCAGAGTGCTCTTTTGAAACTGTTCATTTGAGAAGGGCAAGACCTAAAATGAACTTGGAAAAGTTCTTTTGGTGTAAACAGATTTATAGTAAATGTTTCTTTCTTTGAGTACAACTTGAAACATGGCCTTGAGGACTTTTATGTCATGGGTAACCCAGACATTAATGGCATGCCTCATGATTCCTCTAGCCCAAGAATCTCAATGATATATTTTTTTTTAACTTTCTATTTTATATTGGTGTGTAGCCAGTTAAAATTGTTGTGCTAGTTTCAGATGAACAGCAAAGGAACTCAGGCATACATACACATCTATCCATTCTCCCCCAAACTCCCCTCCTATCCAGGCTGCCACGTGACATTGAGCAGAGTTCCCTCTTCACACAGTAGGATCTTGTTGGTTATCCATTTTAAACATAGCAGTGTAGATCCCAAACTCTGTATCACTTGCCCCCATTCTTCCCCACTGGCAATCCTAAGTTCATTCTTTAAGTCTGTGAGTCTGTTTCTGTTTTGTAAATAAGTTCATTTCTATCATTTCTTTTTAGATCACACATATAAGTGATGTCACATTTCCCCTTCTCTGTCTGACTTATTTCACTCAGTCTGACAATCTCTAGGTCCATTCATGTTGCTGCAAATGGCATGATTTCATTCTGTTTAATGGCTGAGAAACATTCCATAGTATTGTATATATGTACTACATCTTCTTTATTTCTCTGTCGATAGACATTCAGGTTGCTTCCATGCCTTCATTATTGTAACAGGGCTTTAATGAACACTGGGGTGCATGTATCCTTTCAGATCAGGTTTTTCTCCATATATATGCCCAGGGGTGGAATTGCAGGGTTATTTCACAGCTCTATTTTTAGTTTTTAAGGAACCTCCACGCTGTTCTCCAGAGTGGCTGTGCCAATTTACATTCCCACCAACAGTTTAGGACAGTTCTCTTCTCTCTACACCCTCTCCAGCATTTATCGTGCGTGGATTTTTTTGATGATAGCCACTTTGACTGGTGTGAAGCGGCATCTCATTGTAGTTTTGATTTGATTTTCAACGCTATTTTGCTTCATGCCAAACATTAAGGCTGAACAAGGATCTGGTCACCTTAACAGAAACTAACTTCAGGGAGATAGTAGTGATATCTAGAAGGCTAAAGGTAAAAAGGACACTTAACTATCAACTATCAGAATAATTCACTAATCAGAACAAATTCTGGGTATGAATAACTTGGCCAAACTAGTGTATAATAGCTTCGCCTGCTGACCACTTAGAAGTGATTTTTTTCCCCATCACCTCCAGTGCCATTAACATCACCATCATATTAGCTGTCACAAAGAGATCTTTGTATAATAAACAAAAGCCTTTTGAAAATTAGAAGACTATTGTATTTGCTTGCTCTACAGAGAAGAAAGATCTAGTTAGAATTGAAAAACTATGGGCTATATCCTCTTCCACAATCAAGACCTCTGCTCCACCAAGCTAGGATTTTCCTGTGACCTTGCAGGAGTTCTGTAGGTGTGGGAATCTCTAAAACTTAGGATGAACTCTATAAAAAGCACCACAGACCTTCCCAAAGCCTTTGTTCTGTTGATTATGCTCCAGCACAAATAAAATCTGGTTTGGATTACTGCTGGCTATTTCAGTGATAATAAAATTGGCCAGATGACCAATTCATTACTGGTAATAAACATTGGCCTTCACGTCTAGGGGCCCCAGAAAAAAAAATGTGGCAGAACAAATGAGTATTAGGAAGTCAGTCTGAAAGTAAGGCAACAAAGCCTGTTACTTTCAATGATGCTCTTTTCCTTTCATTTCCTTTTCTTTGTTTTCTTTTCTTTCCTTTTCATTAGCATTAAAATGATCAAGGGAAAGACCAAAGACAAGGTCATAAGCAGATGTCTAATACATAATCAACACAGCTGCAAGACTGGAGGGTGCAATACAGAAAAAAAAAAAAATAGGACAATCACAGAAGGACAATCATTAGGAGGGTGATGCAAATTTGACTCCTCCAAAAGGTTTTCTTCACTGAAGTATTTTTGAAATCCAGTTCTAAAGAGGTATGGATGCCATGATTACTTCTGTGAGGAAATTCACTTAAAACAAATGTCCTAATATCTATCTGTGATTAAAACAGGCCTAAAGCATGCTTTGGTGAATAGCTGATTCTAGTGACAGAATTTAACACGTTTTAATAATAACTCACTAAAACAGTAAGAATTAGGGACACAGCATATAGAAAGAGTGCTGAAAGAAAGAGGACAAGAGATTTATGTGAGTCGATTCCACAGAACTCTGGAGTAGAAAGAGATTTAAGAATCATCTATTCAGTCTGTCTGCTAACACAGAAATCTCTTCAAAATATTCATGACAGACAGTTATCTGGGGTCTTAACTGTATCTGGGGTCATTAACTGTAACTGGATAATGAGCTCATTCATTTTTGATACAGTTCTAATTATTCCTCCATATACTGACTTTAAGCCAGTTTCCTTGACCCCCCCCATTCATGGTCTCCAGTTGTACCCAATAATTTAATCTACTCTTTGGCCTGAGGTATGTTTATTTATGTTCAGAGCTAAGTACTTACTACTGTAAACCTTGGGCAAGTTACCTAACTTCTCTGTCCCTTAGCCTGCTCATCCTTTAAATGGAGATAATAATAAGGTTGTTGGAAGGACTAAATGAATGAATACATGTAAAGTACTTAGAATACTACCTGACAAACGACAGGCATTCAATAGGTGTTTGTTGAAATGATTTAAGGGCATTTGACAGTTCCATAAAGATGACAGTGATATCTAACGTGTTGGGAAGCATATTTAGAATTCTAAAAGATTTGATTAGGTTATGGCAGCCAAACAAAACTCAATAATAAATTTAGCAATAATAAATTAAAAAAAAATTCTATACCAGAAGAATGTTTCTTTCAAAACACTGGTTTAATATATAACGAAAGTAAACAGCCTTTAATAGTAATAGACATGAAAAGACCTGGAAAGTTTCTTGATCACAAAACCAGTGTGACCCAAGAGTATGACTTGGCTATCTAAAAGTGCAGAGCAGAAAGAGCATATTTAAGAAAATATAAAATTGTATGTGACAGTATGTTGTTGTTTAGTTGTAAAGTCCTGCTTAACTCTCTGTGATGCCATGGACTCTAGCCTGCCAGGCTCCTCTATTCATGGGATTTTTCCAGGCAAGGATGCTGGAGTGTGTTGCCAATTCCTTTTCCAGGGGATCTTCCCAACACCGGAATTGAACCCATATCTTCTGCATTGGTAGGTGGATTCTTTATTATTGAGCCAGCAGGGAAGCCCATGTGACAGTGTACTAACATATATATTAGTGAACACACATATATTTACACATATGTAATAAATGTAACATTTATATATACATATAATGAAGGGGAGCAGAATATACTACCTTAAAATGTATCACTTTAGCACATGGATTATTTTGAGCTGAGGGCACTCTACATGCAGCAAACTCAGAAAACACATTTACCTCTCTAATTTACTCTCAATTCAACTTACATAAATTCTTAAGAATTTAGATAAGAGGCTTGGCACAGAAAAATAACTATTAACAGAATAACTTCCCTGCCTACAGGAGAAAACATCTGATTATCAAACATACACTCTTCTTATCATCCCATTAACTGCTCTCCTTCCCTATGAAGTCTCAGGCCCAATCTAGTCCTTAATACAAAAGGACATATAAATTTCAATTGCCTTTCTGCCTTCGAGTTTCATATTTCTATGGGACTCCTATATCTACAAATTAAATTTGATTTTATCTTATTAACCTTTCCTATGTCAATTTAATTATTAGACCAGCCAAACAACCTAGAAAGAAAGAATAAAAATCAAACCTTATAATAATGATAATGTTATATATTTAGGTATAGATAAATATATAGACATAAAGATTAGAGATATGTTTTTAGAGTATACGAGTACATATAACCGATATATGGAAAAGTACTCACAATCAATCAGAGTGGTTAGTTTTGGAGAGTGAGTAGGGTTGACAGACTCAAACACTGCATTGTAAATTCTTCAACAATCTGAAGCTATGAATATATATCAACATAAATTTTATAAGGATTAAAAACATAACTGAAATGCAGTCTTCAGTTCAGTTCAGTTGCTTGGTTGTGTCCAACTCTTTGCAACCCAAGGACTACAGCACACCAGGCCTCCCTGTCCATCACCAACTCCTGGAGTTTACTCAAACTCATGTCCATTGAGTCAGTGATGCCATCCAACCATCTCATCCTCTGTCGTCCCCTTCTCCTCCTGCCTTCAGTCTTTCCCAGCATTAGGGTCTTTTCAAATGAGTCAGTTCTTCACATCAGGTGGCCAACATAACTGGAGTTTCAGCTTCAGCACCAGTCCTTCCAATGAACACCCAGGACTGATTTCCTTTAGGATGGACTGGTTGGATCTCCTTGCAGTCAAAGGGACTCTCAAGAGTCTTCTCCAACACCACAGTTCAAAAGTATCAATTCTTCGGTGCTCAGCTTTCTCTACAGTCCAACTCTCACATCCCTACATGACTACTGGAAAAACCATAGCTTTGTCTAGATGGACCTTTGTTGGCAAAGTAATGGCTCTGCTTTTTAATATGCTGTCTAGGTTGGTCATAACTTTCCTTCCAAGGAGTAAGCGTCTTTTAATTTCATGACTGCAGTCACCAGCTGCAGTGATTTTGGAGCCCCCCCCCAAAAATAAAGTCTGTCACTGTTTCCACTGTTTCCCCATCTATTTCCCATGAAGTGATGGGACCAGATGCCATGATCTTAGTTTTCTGAATGTTGAGTTTTAAGCCGACTTTTTCACTCTCCTCTTTCACCTTCATCAAGAGACTCTTTCGTTCTTTTTCACTTTCTGCCATAAGGGTGGTGTCATCTGCATATCTGAGATTATTGATATTTCTCGCGGCAATCTTGATTCCAGCTAGTGCTTCACCCAGCCCAGCATCTCTCATGATGTACTCTTCATATAAGTTAAATAAGCAGGGTGACAATATACAGCCTTGATGTACTCCTTTCCCTATTTGGAACCAGTCTGTTGTTCCATGTCCAGTTCTAACTGTTGCTTCCTGACTTGCAGGACGGTTTCTTGATGGTTTCTCAAGAGGCAGGTCAGGTGGTCTGGTATTTCCATCTCTTGAAGAATTTTCCACAGTTTATTGTGATCTACACAGTCAAAGGCTTTGGCATAGTCAATAAAGCAGAAGTAGGTGTTCTTTTGGAACTCTCTTGCTTTTTCAATGATTCAACAGATATTGGCAATTTGATCTCTGGTTCCTCTGCCTTTTCTAAATCTAGCTTGAACATCTGTAAGTTCAGAGTTCACATCTTTGGCTTGGCTTGGAGAATTTTGAGCATTACTTTACTAGCGTGTGAGATGAGTGCAATTGTGCGGCAGCTTAAGCATTCTTTTGGCACTGCCTTTCTTTTGGATTGGAATGAAATGCAGTCTAAGTCTGTATTAATGGAAGTAAATGTTATATTCTTATCTATATGCTATATATTTTAGTAGGCCATGTGTTCTTACTCTTTTTCATGCCATTCAGCCCTCTGGTTAAGTGTACTTTTTCTCGGAATGATGATTTTAAGTGCAGAAAATAAAATACAGAAGATTACAAAGGGAATTATATTAAATTCATTATCAGAATGTTAACAATAACATTGTGTTTAATTCTATTCTAAACTATTATATAATGAATAGTTATATATAATATATAATTATAATTATATAATTAGTAGTGGATACAATAACATCAAAATTTAATTTTAAAATAGAGATTAGTTAAATTTCAAATTCCTCTAATAATAATAATGATACAAATTTCTATGTGGTTTCTATTAGTTACAGAGTCACAAGTATTGCTAATTCCACTGCAGTTTCTTACCTACGTTTGTAACTGAAGAAAGTGCTAATTTTTAGTTAGAAATTAGCTTTTGATGGAGGAAGGAGAAAATGGTTTATAAATAATGATTAATATTGTACACTGCCTTTTTTACAGAAAAGATAAGACTAAGGACATAGAAAATCAGGTTTATATATACTTTTTTTCTCTCACCTAAGTTCTCACCAGACTCCGGATTGATGATACACATATACCAAAAAGATGTGGCTTCATGAGGTTATCTTATTCTTGTGAGAACATTAATGGGTAGAAATACTCTAGAGGGAGACATGAAGCAGAGCAAAGGGTCTGGAAATCATGTCAAGTGAGGATGCTTAGCCTACAGAAGAACACAGACTAATAACTGCCTTCCAACAATAACAAAGAACTTTTTCATGGGCCCAGTTCTGTTCTCAGCACTAGTGCATTTACTTGCATTCTGCAGGCCAGGACTTCTCCCTAATCCTTTATGTAATCATCCAGTTTCTTCTCAGAAGAATGGACCTCAGGGACATTATCACTGGAGTAGTTAACCAACTTAGCTTTTTCTCTTATTTGATCAATTCATTTCAGTGCAACACCTAGTTATTAAGTTCATACTCTGCATGTGAAAGAGACTAGGGTCTGTCAAGGACAATAAGAGAGAGGAGAAAGAAAGGGAGAGGCAGAGAGACAGACAGAGAGAGACAATATGAAAGACAGATATTTGGTCTTTGCTTATCTTTCAGGAGATTACATTTGGGGGATGAGAAGAGGGAAGGCAGAGTATTTGGTTTATCAATAAAGATTCATGTTTACAAAGCTTTTTTCCAGAAAGGTAAAACTAAGCACATAGAAAACCAGGTTTATATATACTTTTAGATATAACAGGCATATTATAAATTCCATAATCATCAAGGGCATACATTCATAATGAAATCTAATGAAATACAGTCTAACAATAGGATAGACTATTGAGAATCAGAACTCTTCCATAAAATCCCCATTGCTGTAATAGAGATAAAAACAGACTGATGCAAACCCTGAGATGAGGGGATGACAAATTTGGCCTGGAACGGATGAGAGAAGGGGACATTTCACTCGGCCTTGAGGGATGAGTAACATTTCAGCAAATGAACAGGATGGGAAATATTCGCCTTCTGGGCTGATGAAAGACTAGGCAGGGAGTCACGGACATTCTTCCTGGGAATGGCAGTCTGATGCAGCAGTAGCACTAGATGAGTGGGCTGGGGCAAAGCACAGAGAATAATATAGGATACAGCTCTAAAACGTGAGTGGAAGCACCCTGTGGATGACTTGTAATCACCTCCTAAGAAGTGCGGGTTTTATCTTAGCACAAATGGGAGTCACAGAAGACTTTTAATATGAAAATTCAAATGAACAGGTTGGTTTTATGAGGAGAACTCTGACCATTAGACGAAATACTACATATGTCAGATTATAAAGAATAAATGTAGGAAATACAAGAGTCCAGGTAAAAGGACTCCCCTAAAAGATGAGGGGAATTAATGATAGTTTAATAGCAGCTCTGGTTGGATTTATAATTCTACATGATCTGGAGGTTTTAAATCTTCTTTCTTATTCCCTATCAAAGCCTGCACTATCACAGAAATGTCATGTTGCCCCTATGTATATGCACATGCATGCACACACACATGCATGCTCACACATGCAGGCACATTGGTATAATATGAAGAAAAAGACCATTCCCCACAGCACTTGGATAACTTGATTAAATTTGACTTAATATTCTTATTTTTAGTAAAGTTTTAAAGCAGTACAGGAAGTGGAGGAAGCAGAGGGAAAGGGTTGAATTTTTTTCAGTAATAAATTAATTGGCTTCCCTGGTGGTTCAGCAGTAAAGAATCTGCCTGCCAATGCAGAAGATATGGCTTCGATCCCTGGGCTGGGAAGATCCCTTAGAGAAGGAAATGGCAAACCAATCCAATATTCTTGCCTGGGAAATCCCATGGACAGAGGAGCCTGGAGGGTTATAGTCCATGGGTATTTAATGCCTGGGTAGTAAGTAGCAGAGATCAGACTTAAGAAAACGACAGTCAGAAATGTTCATCAAAACCTAAATCAAAACTTAAAAGGAAGAGATAAATATGGATTGGTGTAAGGGAGATGGGATTAGATCAAGAATGAAAAGGGAAACAGCAGAAACCAATAAAGCCATAATGGATGACAGATACAGATGAATGAAAGAGGATGCATGGATGACTAGAAGAGAAGGAAAAAGAAAACTACAGTAAACTGAAGTCATGCTCATCTTTTACCCAATGACTCCTCATTACAGAACCAGGACACATTCCCAGGGACATTTCTGTTTCTTCTACAATTTAACGAATCAGTGAGAACAATTTCAGCCTCAATGTACACTTTAACTTTACATTTATTATTTCATTATTCTCTTCCACATAAATAGGTTTAAAAAAAAAAAGAGGTTTAAATGAATTCTGGAGCACCCAACTTGAAAGGAGTCTATAAAAGGAAAGGGAGGTCTCATGACATTTTCTTTCTAATTTGGCTTACTCTATGTTATGCTTTTGGTTTTTTTTCTCAAGTTTAATTTCGAAACTCTTTGACTTGCTCATGTTAACTGAAAAGCTTTTAGTTAATTTAAATTTGATTTTTTGGAAATTATTTTCAATTTAGCAGTAAATTAATATCAATAAAGAAAAGCAGTTGGAGTTGTCAAGGTGTTAAAAGGAAACCGTTCTTATTAGCATTTCCTTTCATATTTATCTGAATAATGAAAACAAATGCATTGTTTCCCTGCACTTAGTAGTTCACTGCTAATGACATTTTTCTTTACCTATTCAGCTTTTTTAAAATAAATATCTCATAGCCCTTGTTGAAATTATTTCTTACTGTAACAAAGACAAAAGAAATGTTACTCAGAATTTAGACCAATGGTCCAACTCAGTTCAGTAATTCCTGAGCAGATAGAGACAGTATACTACTTTAGGAAGCATGCATGCGAGAGTACACTCAGTTATTTCAATCATGTTGGACTCTTTGTGACCTCGTGAACTGTCGCCCACCAGGCTCCTCTGTCTGTGGGTTTCTGCAGGCAAGAATACTGGAGTGGTTTGCCATGCCCTCCTCCGGGGGAATCTTCCCAACCCAGGGATTGAACCTGCGTCTCTGCACTATAGGCAGATTCTTTACTGCTGAGCCACTGGGGAAGCCCCTTTATGAAGCATACATTTTATTTTATTGTCTCGACAGAACCACAGAACTTTACCTATCTTCCCTAGCAAGGTGTCTTGGGATGATATGAACTTTCCTCCACTCCCACCCTCCACACAGGAATTTTCCAGAAAATAAGCCACTGGCTCACATTCCTTGACAAAAAAATGTTAGCTAGATTCCACATAATAATAAAAAAGACAAATGTTTCCATGTCAGAATACTGACCCAGTATGCCCTACCAGTAAGTCTCCACATCTTTCTCCCCTTTCTACCCCAAGAACTCTAGTCCACACGGCATTGCCCAAGTCAGGATTTCACCATAGCCTACTCACAGAGGAATGATTCTTCCCATTAGCACTGACACATTCTGATTAAACAACCTCTTATGTTTTATTCTAATTATCTGTTTATGGGGCTGTCCAATCTCTCTCTTAAACATCTGGCCACTGAAAGAGGTCATCTTCTGATGCCAGAAAGAATGCGCCAGCTCTGCATGGGCTGCTGGCCTTTAAGTGTAAACAGTTTCTGCACTTCCACAAGTACACACAACTTCATATTTTTCATAGTTGTAAATAAATTTGCTGGAAATTCAAACGTCTGCTCCCAAAGCATAGATGGGATGCCACAGTACAGCTCTGCTCTGAACTGTAACACGAGGCCTTTCCACTCAATCTGACATGCTGAAGCAGGCATACACCTTCAGTTCAGTTCAGTTCAGTCACTCAGTCGTGTCCGACTCTTTGCAACCCCACGAATCGCAGCACGCCAGGCCTCCCTGTCCATCACAAACTCCCAGAGTCTACCCAAACCCATGCCCATCGAGTCGGTGATACCATCCGATCATCTCATCCTCTGTCGTCCCCTTCTCTTCCTGCCCCAAATCCCTCCCAGCATCAGGGTCTTTTCCAATGACTCAACTCTTCACGTGAGGTGGCCAAATTATTGGAGTTTCAGCTTCAGCATCAGTCCTTCCAATGAACACCCAGGACTGATCTCCTTTAGGATGGACTGGTTGGATCTCCTTACAGTCTAAGGGACTCTCAAGAGTCTTCTCCAACACCATAGTTCAAAAGCATCAATTTTTTGGCGCTCAGCTCTCTTCACAGTCCAACTCTCACATCCATACATGACCACTGGAAAAAACATAGCCTTGACCAGTCAGACCTTTGTTGGCAAAGTAATGTCTCTCTCTGCTTTTTAACATGCTGTCTAGGTTGGTCATCACTTTCCTTCCAAGGAGTAAGCGTCTTTTAATTTCATGGCTGCAGTCACCATCTGCAGTGATTTTGGAGCCCAAAAAAATAAAGTCTGACACTGTTTCCACTGTCTCCCTATCTATTTCCCATGAGGTGATGGGACCAGATGCCATGATCTTAGTTTTCTGAAATTTGAGCTTTAAGCCAAATTTTTCACTCTCCTCTTTCAATTTCATCAACAGGTTTTTTAGTTCCTCTTCACTTTCTGCCAGAAGGGTGGTGTCATCTGCATATCTGAGGTTATTGATATTTCTCCCGGCAATCTTGATTCCAGCTAGTGCTTCATCCAGCCCAGCATTTCTCATGATATACTCTTCATATAAGTTAAATAAGCAGGGTGACAATATATAGCCTTGACGTATTCCTTTTCCTAATCGGCAATCCCCTTTAACATGTAGGAAAAAGCAACTTACTGACTAGCACTTTTTACACTGGGGAACTTTGTGCAATCCTATAATTTAGTCCCAGAAGACAAGATCCCCATTACAGGCCAAAATTATCCTTTAAAAGAAAAGTGTACTTTCTGCAGTTGTGTGTGTTAGTAGATGTTTCTGAACTATAAGATCAGGTTTCATAAATATATCTCCCTGTTCTTTCCTATGCTGTGTTTATTCTGTTTGTTCAAGCCAAGAGCTATAACATAAAAGGATGCTTTCTCAAGAGACTGAATATTAGAAAGTCATGCATCTAAGCATACAGAATATTCAGTCTGCCAAGAACAGAATCAAAAATCTGAAAATGGTGTTTGATTTCCTGGTTAATAACATTTCAGAGTTTTCAGCCTACCCTTCCTGAGCAGAGCTAGATTCATAAACAGAGCAAAGTAACTCTAAGAAATGTGGTTGGGATAAAGAGGGATGTTGGGAAGAGTGTCAAACTGGCCTCCATGCTGAGAATCAAGGTTGGAGACAGACAATAAAAACTGCCTCCTTCGTTTATAAAACATTTTCCTTCAGTCATAAAATAACAGAGAAGGATGAATTAGGAAAACCAATTGAAGGTTATGAATATCTACAAGCCCAGTGACAGGTCATTAGGGAAGTGAGAATTAGGGGATAGGATTTCCAGAAGAGCTATCTAGATTTAGATTTAAATGTACTAGAATTTACTATAAAGGCAGCTCAAGGTTGAGAGAAGAGCAAAGAAACAATGTTCTATAAAACTACTGATATTCAGAAAAAAAGAAATAAAGTGAGCATGGGAGAAAAGAAGTTTGAAAGACATCATTTGCCTTAAGTCAGAGGCATGTGTGGTCCAGAGACCCTAGGGACTCACAAGGTCAAAACTAGTTTCATAATTATACCAAGACACAATTTCCCTTTTTACAACCATTCTCTCATAAATATACAGTGGTGGTCTCCAAAAGCTATATGATATGTAATATCACAACAGACTGGGGCAGAAAGAGATATGTGAATCCAACTGTCTTCCATTAGGTCAGACAATAAAAAGATCATCAAAATGCTCTTCTTTTCATGTTTTTTACTTGCTTTAGAAAATAAGTAGAGTTGTTTTTTTTTATAATATATATGATTTCAAATGTGATTATTTACTAGTTATATTTTAAATTAATCAATAGATATTTCTAAAATTCCACAGTTTTGAACATGGTAAATACCAATATGGGGGTTCCCAGATCACGCAGTGGTAAAGAATCCACCTGTCAATGTAGCAGATGCGAGAGACTGGGTCCGATCCCTAGGTTGGGAAGATCCCCTGGAAGAGACAATGGCAACCCACTTCAGTATTCTTGCCTGGAAAATTCCATGGACTGAGGAGTCTGGTGGACTATAGTCCATGGGGTCGCACAGAGTCCGACACAGCTGAGCACATCACAGCAGCAGAAAATATTGGTATACATTATCCACACAGACAAAAGTTCTGGGGTATCCTCAACAATTTTTAACATTCAAAAAGGTATGAAGACAAAAGGTTTAGGGAGTATTGGTTTATATAATCTTGCCTATCTTAGTAAATGACTTTATTATTCTCCCAGTTGCTCAAGCTAAGAATCTTATAGGAATGTTTCATTCATTTCTTTTACTCATTTCCTTATATGCCAGTTCTCACCAAAGACTCTTCAACCACCAAAATGTATCTCTGACCTGCTTTCATCTTTCTGGCTGCACTCCATCACCATAACCTGAGGCCCAGGCTTCTCTGGAGTGGTAAGGGCACCTTTGCTGACATCCTTGCCTCTTGTCACTCTCTGATCCACTGTTTTACTCAACAAGGCAGTTTTATCCAACAGATGCCTCAGTCACAGTGTCCAGGTCCTGAGAAACTTTCAAGAATGTGACACAATGGTTAAGACTTAAGAAAAATAATTACAGACTCAAAAAAATTTTAAATACACAAGATAAAAATTCATGTTTATTTTAAAGTCTAAAGATTGCCATGTCAACTAGAAACACAACACAATTAGTTATGGAAACTGAAAGTCACTTAGTCATGTCCAACTCTTTGCAATCCCATGGATATACAGTCCATGGAATTCTACAGGCCAGATTACTAGAGATGGTAGCCGTTCCCTCCTCCAGGGGATCTTCCCAACCCAGGGGTGGAACCCAGGTCTCCTGCATTGTAGGTGAATTCTTTACCAGCTGAGCCATCAGGGAAGCCCAATTATAGAAAAGTTATATTTGATCAGGGATACAGGTACAGTAAATATACATGATAAGAGGTGGATAGCATCTCTAGGGGAAGCGTTTGGTTCATGACTGTTTCCTCATTATCATCTCATCTATCAGCAGTTTCCTACTTACTGGGATCGAACACCACAGATGATGTTCTTGCACCTAGATTATGGCTAGATCCTTCCCACCTCTGAACTTGAACACAGGCAGTTAGTTCCTTGAGTCTTTAATATTCTCTAAACTCCTTTCAGAATGCATTATTTATCATCTTTCAGGTCTCAGAAGCTGCTTTTGTTTTTCAGAAAGCCTGTTCTTGGCCATTCTATTAAAAAAATGGCTTCCCTAAATTATCACTCTCAAGTGTTTACTCTTTCACAGAACTTCTTACTACAATCCTTTAATTATCTTATTTGCCTATAGTTTGCTTGATTATTGTCTATATCTTCCAACCAAATTTAACTTATTATAGGGCTGAAATTAGGAATGAAAGATATGTAAGTGTAGTATGTAGCAGGGGGATAGAAAGTGGTACCATTAGTTGGGAACTATCATCTTTGAGCTGAAATAAACATACTTCTGGAATCCTGACCCTCTTCTGGGACACCAATTCCGTCTCTCTGAGATATTTATGTCTATAAAGTTACTCTGGGATGAAATAAGAAATAATTATAGAAGAGAGACTGTTATTGACACTTGGTTGTTTTGGGAGTTATTTTTCTAAGAAATGCGATAATTAGATAGAAATTAATATTTTACTATGCTCCTAGTCAGATATAATGGTTGACTTATTTTTAAAGGAATATGGTAAATGCTAGTATGAAACTGAACTAAGACCACTGATGACAGCAGGCAGACAAATTCTGATTGTCTATTGTACTGTAGCTCCTCCAAATCCTATGAATATCTTTAGAAATTAAAATATATGCTGCACTTGAAAATAAGGAGGCAGTCGGGGAATTCTCTCCAGACATTCAAAGTTCAAGAAATAATACTAGATCAAACAATGATAATCAATATTTGATCTTTATGATCTATAAAACTATCATTCATACAGTTCAACCTGAAAACAAAGCTTGTGTTCATAAATCATATTATTTGCAATTATTCTGACCTCAGAAGCATGGGTTTCTATGTATTTAAAAAAATCATTCAATAGTCTGTTCTGTACTTGTATTGTCCAGAAACTTTAATGATCATATAATCCAGGTCACAGTGGGTTTTGTCTTTGTTTTGTTGTTTTGTTTTGTTTTTTAAGCATCAATCAGGCTTGATTGATAGATCAAGATAGATCTCTTTTTTCTAACGGCAAAGAGATAGAAAAGGAAAAATAAAAAGAGAGAAGAGAAGAAAGTGAGACAGGAGACACATTTTAAAAATCTGCATGAGAGAGAGAACAAAGAAAAATAATTTAGAGAGGGGTAAGGGAATGAAGAGATAGAAAGATGGAAAGAGGAGGAGGGGAAGGAGTAGGGAAAAAGAAGAGGGGGAAAATGTGGAGGAGAGAATGGATTTATCTTTGCTCAGGAAATTATCTCTTTCTGAGAATATGCTGAACTGTAAGCAACTGTAAGCTCTCAATAAGCTTTGTTATCAGCATTGTTAGTGATGTCATCAGCTGTTCTTGCTGTTATATTCAATCTATTAAGAAAAAATGTATTTTTGCTTAGGTTCTGTTTCCAAGCTTAGATCTATTGTTTCACTAATCTTAGACATAAAGGGAAGGGTAGGAGAATGGAATTAGAAAGATCTGGGTTTAAGCTGCCAACTCTCCTTCTTACTGGCTACATTTGTTACAGCAAATAGGGAAGCAAACAGGGCAGCTATGCTTTTTTAAATCGCTGTATAATATTTACAATATTATACTAGTTTCAGGTGAATAACATAGTGACATCCTCCATTAAAAGTTATTATAAGATAATGATTATAATTCTCTATGCTACACAATGTATCTTTACTACTTACCTATTTTATACAGAGTAGTTTGTATCTTCTGGGACTTCCCTAGTAGCTCAGATGGTAAAGCGTCTGCCTACAATGCGGGAGACCTAGGTTCAATGCCGGGTTGGAAAGATCCCCTGGAGAAGGCAATGGCACCCCACTCCAGTACTCTTGCTTGGAAAATCCCATGGATGGAGGAGGCTGGGAGGTTACAGTCCACAGGGTCGCAAAGAGTCGGACACGACTGAGTGACTTCACTTTCACTTACTTTTGCATCTTGGAAGAAGGAAATGGCCAGTATTCTTGCCTGGAAAATCCCATGGACAGAGGAGCCTGGCAAGCTACAGTTCATGTGGTTGGACAGAGTTGGACATGACTTAGCGACTGAATGATAGCAACAAGTTTGTATCTTAGTCCCTTCTTCTCTAAGATAAATTTAATTATACAATCTACCTTAGTGATAAAATATCAGTGAATACTATGTACACATAGCAATATTAATATAAACACCTTAGATTTAAAATAAATTTTTCTCCCTAAAGAACACAACAGAAGGAAATAATCCAACATGAGAACAGTTGCAGTGTTACTGACTTGAAAGAATTTTTCAAGTTTTGGGTAAGAAGTTTATACTGCTAGCACAATGGGAATGCACGCATTTATAAAATGTGTCATCTAAATATTCAATACTGCATGTTATTTGTCATATTTAAAAGGCAAAAATCACAGAACACTGTTCAGGTTACATCATGAGCTGATCTTTTTTAATCACTGTCCATCCCTACTATTTGATGGAAATACTGCATTACATTCCAGGAGTATAAGCTCTTACCTACACTTTACAGTCCCAAAAGGGCTTCCCTGGTGGTTCAGCCTGTAAAGAATCGGCCTGCAATGTGGGAGACCTGGGTTGGATCCCTGGGTTGGAAAGATACTCTGGAGGAGGGAAAGGCTACCCACTCCAGCATTCTTACCTAGAGAATTCCATGACTACACACGGGTCCATATTCCATGGGACTATACATGGACTATCCATGGGTCGCAAACAGTTGGACACAACTGAGTGACTTTCACTGCAGATTCCAGTGCCAGAATTTCTTTCTGGACACAAAATGTCTCCCAGGTGGTTATATACATTTTTAGAAAGAAAGAAAGTAGACTTTTAGTATTATAGATTTCACATTCATAGCTTACACTTCAGGAGTGACCCCTAAATTCCAGGATATGGAGTCAGCTTGTCATTTCGCTGGGACATGGATTATTATTACAAGTACTTCAAGGCTGGAGGCACATTCAACACCGCTTTATTGTTCTCTCTTCATTAACATTTATTCGTTTTATAGAGGAAGTCACATGCTAAATAGGTATTCAAGAATCAGGATTGACAGGTTCCCCCAGAGGGATTATTCACAAATGGTGAGGGTTCACTGTGCATTAAAAAGTCAAGAATATTTGAAATCATTTGCCTCAAACAGGTCAGACCAATACATTTCCCTTCTTTAATGTACTCTTTACAGAGTGTTATCATTTATGGTAGCAAAATAAGCCTCAAGAAAAAGGATGGAAATGATGTCCAGATGTTCTCTGAATTTCTCTAAACCAGAGGTCCGGGGGTAGTCATTGTAATAACACTACTGAACATTTTTTGGCATGAAAGTTTCATTATTTTTCCCTAATAAAAAGCTCTGACTCCTCTGTGAAAGCAAGGAACGAGTAAGTTCCTAACATCCAGATTTCCTTTGGGATTAAAGTGGGAATAAAATAAGAATTGCCTTTCATTAAATTTTCTTATTATGTCTTATGAAAATTAATTACCCCTTGAACAAACCTGATGTAAAACAGTTATACATTGTATGTTTCCTATTTTCCACATAGCATCTTTTCAAAAAATTAATTATAGCCAATAGTTTCTATTCAAAGGGGAATAATTAAAAGCAGTGTGAGGGAATGAAGAGATAATGATGCCATTTTAAAATTAATTGAAGCATTTAAAAATTAACTGGCCTTTCTTAGAGTTTAATTTCTGTTAAAATTTAATAGTTTATATATGTACATAAGTATTCAATATTTATATTAAATCTGATTTAGGGTTTTATAGTCTGAGAAATAATAATTAATAGGTAAGTTCTCTTATTTAAAAAAAAATCTTTCAATTTGTGTGAGACAAAATCAAATATTTCAGATCAAGAATTTCTTTAAATGGAAAACAATAAGCTTGAATGTGACTGTATGCTGTTTTGTCTATGTCTTATTTAACTCATATGGAGAGTACATCATGAGAAATGCTGGACTGGAAGAAGCACAGGCTGGAATCAAGATTGCCGGGAGAAATATCAATAACCTCAGATATGCAGATGACACCACCCTTATGGCAGAAAGTGAAGAGGAACTAAAAAGCCTCTTGATGAAAGTGAAAGAGGAGAGTGAAAAAGTTGGCTTAAAGCTCAACATTCAGAAAACTAAGATCATGGCATCTGGTCCCATCATTTCATGGGAAATAGATGGGGAAACAGTGGAAACAGTGTCAGAGTTTATTTTTTGGGGCTCCAAAATCACTGCAGGTGGTGACTGCAGCCATGAAATTAAAAGACGCTTACTCCTTGGAAGGAAAGTGATGACCAACCTAGATAGCATGTTAAATAGCAGAGACATTACTTTGCCAACAAAGGTCCATCTAGTCAAGGCTATGATTTTTCCCGTGGTCATGTACGGATGTGAGAGTTGGACTGTGAAGAAAGCTGAGCACTGAAAAATTGATGCTTTTGAACTATGGTGTTGGAGAAGACTCTTGAGAGTCCCTTAGACTGTAAGGAGATCCAACCAGTCCATCCTAAAGGAGATCAGTCCTGGGTGTTCATTGGAAGGACTGATGCTGAAGCTGAAACTCCAATACTTTGGCCACCTCATGTGAAGAGTTGACTCATTGGAAAAGACCCTGATGCTGGGAGGGATTTGGGGCAGGAGGAGAAGGGGACCACAGAGGATGAGATGGCTGGATGGCATCACCAACTTGATGGACATGAGTTTGAGTAAACTCTGGGAGTTTGTGATGGACAGGGAGGCCTGGCGTGCTGCAATTCATGGGGTCGCAAAGAGTTGGAATGACTGAGCGACTGAACTGAATTGAAGATCTTATTAAAGTCAGAGACAAAGTCCTTTGGTATTCTCTAATTAAATTAGCCCACTAGTTGTATAGCATCCTCCTGATGACTTTTAGGGTTATAATGACAACATTCCAGAAAATAATGCTACAACTACACACACACACACACACACATCCATCAGAAATAATGACAAACTGTGGGTATAATCCTAGTTCTACACATGACAGTTCATAGGCAGAAGGCTCAATGTGCATTTCCTTTTCTCATCCCAGGGCTGGATGTCTACAGGGAATGAGTGGTACTTCCATGCTGGTGGAAGTGAATTTAAGGATACAGCACTCGTCCCCCTCATCCTTCCCCTGTAGTCAATATTCCTGATTCTTGTCCACTCAAGAACCTCTTAATATAAGCTGCAATGATCTATTCCTACCCTGTTTGAGTCAGTCACTCCCAAAATGGGTTAGAAGGATGCCAAGTAGAGATTAATTGATTTAGAATGGTTTAGTTATAAATCTAAACCTGCTCTGAAGTAACTGCTCCTGAGAGTATTGAATTTATTGCAGGTTCTGGGAATTTCTCTTTTCTGAAAGAATGTAAAGTAATAGGTGGAAATGTGGTTACCTTGAAAATGACCAAGTCACCTACCAGATAACACTGTAGCTAAAGACATAAACAAACATGACAAATAAGTAAGCCTGGGTAATTTCATCTATGATCACAGAATATTGAGGGATCCCTGGCTTTGCTTCCACCTTTATTCTTATTCCCTGTTCTTTTCCAGTTTGCCCAGCCATGACCCAATAGTTTGGGTGACCGTCTCTGGACCCAATATATTCCTCATACTACATTTGACTTCCCTGTTTCTATATTAAATGTGACATGCATAAGTCAGTTTTTGTTAGATTAGGCTGCAGTAACAATCACTTACAAACACAAGGAAGTTTTTCATTCATTTTACATGCTGACTATTGGTTAGCAGTATTTGGCTTCTCAAATGGTCTGAAGTCTAGGACAAAGCAAAAACAAAGACAAAAAAATGATCCATCTTATACACAGCTGTTTCCATGACAGAAAGGAAAAAAACATTGTCCAAACCATGCCATGGCTCTCACAGACTCTTCCTGGAATGCAGTCCCACAGCCACATGGTATTAACTACTTGGCCAAGCCAATGCTAGTGGGATGAGGAAGGGTGGAAGAGTAGTGAACAATGATGCCATCCACACCAGATAGAGCCACTACGCTCAACTACTGACCATCTGCTGGCCCCTAGGGACTCCAAGACCAGGCTTACAGGCCTTGGTGACCTGATAAGGAGACAGGTCTCATTACTGTCGATATGAAAGTAGCAGTGTTTCATATCGAAGCTGAAGGCAGCCCTGACTCCCATAGATATATGCCTTGACTTGAACCTTTTTTTTTTCCAGTTCAGTCAACCTTGCATGGCAGATTTTTAACAGGAATCACAGGGTTTAATTTATGGCATGTCATTTCACCTGAGCTACATGTGAGACTCATGGGCCGTGATGTCAGTTCCCATTTATCTGTTATGATCATGTCTCTTCTTCCTTCCCACGTTTCTCATCCCTGTGGAGCCTAGCCAAGCCCACAGCTCTGGTTGAAGTGATTTTCTATGCTGGAAGAAATCTTAAGAGTCACATGTCAAGACCAGAAAAAAACTAAATAATTAAGTTATATGAGTCCCTTGTGCATTATTGCTCATCTGTTCAACTTCAAAACCTAATAAATGAACATTTACTTATCCCTATATATTTGCCTAAACCTAGGTATTGTTTCCAGTATTCTTGCCCTAGAGAATCCCGTGGACAGAGGAGGCTGGTGGGCTGCTGTCCCTAGGGTCGCACAGAGTCGGACGCGACTGAAGCGACTTGGCATGCATGCATGTGTTGTTTTGTTCTATGTAGACTGTAAGGATAGTTCAGACACTATAATCATCATGTGAAATACATATCATGCGATTGAAATGGACAGTCATACTTCTCATAATACATTTCAACTCTTCTGTTTGGTCTGCTTCTAAACAAAACAGTTTACCTCAACAAGACCCTTTACTTTCTGGTAGTCTGTAAAGTCCAAGGTTACATGAAGCATAGGATTGCAAAGCTTTTCTTTAATCCTTACATGACAAGATGATACCATGAGAGTAAAAGACCACAGAAAGACAGACTATTTGTACAATGTAAAATGAGATGGATATGCAGAAAAATATTCATACTAATATCTACAATAGTTGTGGTGATGGCTGTACAAGTCTGTGAATAAACCAAAAAACATTTAATTATACAATTTACATAAGTGAATTATATGAAATATGAACCAACCTAGACAGCATATTAAAAAGCAGAGACATTACTTTGTCAACAAAGGTCTGTCTAGTCAAGGCTATGGCTTTTTTCCAGTGGTCATGCATGGATGTGAGAGTTGGACTGTAAAGAAAGCTGAGCACAGAAGAATTGATGCTTTTGAACTGTGGTGTTGGAGAAGACTCTTGAGAGTCCCTTGGACTGCAAGGAGATCCAACCAGTCCATCCTAAAGGAGATCAGTCCTGGGTGTTCATTGGAAGGACTGATGCTGAAGATGAAACTCCAATACTTTGGCCACCTGATGCGAAGAGCTGACTCATTGGAAAAGACCCTGCTGCTAGGAAAGATTGAAGGCAGGAGGAGAAGGGGACAACAGAGGATGAGATGGCTGGATGGCATCACCGACTCAATGGACATGAGTTTGAGTAAACTCTGGGAGTTGGTGATGGACAGGGAGGCCTGGTGTGCTGTGGTTCATGGGGTCACAAAGAGTCGGACATGACTGAGTGACTGAAGTGAACTGAACTGATGAATTCTATTGCAATAAAGTTGTTAAAAATAAACCTATATGTTTTTACTCTGAATGCAGGTGCCTCCAACTAAGATTGTTTATACCTATCATAGAAAAATATCATGTTATTAAAACCTTTCTCGTAACAATAGTCACCACTATTGGTGCCCAGTTTTATTTAAAAGATGGCTTTTGAAACTTCCATTTCTTCCACTAACCCCTTGCAGGTGAATTCTTTACCAGCTGATCCACCAGGGAAGCCAAATGTGGGTAGGCCTCATCCCAATCTAATGAGGGCCACAACAGAATAAAAAGGTAGATAAGGCTGTATGTGGGGATTTCTTAGTCTCCATAATTGTGTGAGGTAATTCCTATAATTCTGTATATCTATATATCTACACCTGTATTTACTGATTCTATTTCTCTAACACAGTTCTTTACTTGCCAAAGCCAACATCTTCAATCTTTCCTTTTTATTGGAGTATAACTGCTTTCCAATATTGTGTTAGTGTTTGCTGTCTAATGAAGTGAATCAGCTCTGTGTACACATATAGCCCCTCCTCCTTGAACCTCCCTACCCCTGCCTCCCATCCCACCCCTCTAGGTCATCCCAGAGCACTGGGCTGTGCTCCCGCGTGCTACACAGAAGCTTCCCACCAGCTGCCTATCTTACACATGGAGTGTGTGTGCGTGCCAGGGGCTCAGTTTTTGCAGCCGCATCTGACTCTTTGTGACCCCATGGACTGTAATCCACCAGGCTACTCCATCCATGGGATTCTCCAGGCAAGAATACTGAAGAGGGTTTCCATGCCCCCCTCCAGGGGATCTTCCTGACCCAGGGATCGAACACATCTCCTGCATCTTCTGGATCATAGGCATATTCTTTACTGCTGAGCCACTGGGGAAGCCTCACATATGGAGGTGTACATATATCAAGTCTTTTTTAGGCTAAACTTCAGGTTGTGTGAGGTTCTGTGCACTCAGAAGAGTTCAGAAATAGGCAGAGGGGACAAGGGAAAGAGCAAGGGAAGAAATTCCTACCCCACGGTGCTGTCTCCCTTCTCTGAATTCTACCTGCGCCTACAACTCTCATCTCCCAGCTCAACACTCTACAGACACCCCCGGCTTTTTGTTCATCTTCAAGGACCATGATTGTTCTGACCACCAAACAGCGAAGTAGTTCTAATTATACACAGATTTCTGAAAATGAAGTTAGAAATTCCAGAGCTATTCCCCGTTCCCCTTATATGCTGGGGGAATCTGTCCATAGGGCTTCTCAATTCTCTAGGCTTGAAGAGCAGTTTAGCAATGTCTCCATTTCAGTTACGTTCACCTTATATTGTTATTGTTCCTCCGGCTTTGGAAAGTGAAGTCCTTCGTGGCAGAAGCCATGCTGTATTCCTGTCTCCCCAGTGTCTCATAGAGTGCCTAACTCATAGAAGATGCATTGTATAAACTTGCTGAATATACTTCCAACTACCACATGCCTGGTTTCAAAATCCCACCTCGTGTCATCCTCCTTTTCTTTAATCCTTCACCCGCCCCCTTCCCAGGCATCTGAATACCATTTTCCTTTCAATCATTTTTCCCAGTGATACTTCCAAGTTTAGACCTTACCCCATGAACAAATTACTGTATCCTCACACCTCCCCAAGTTCTGCATACTGCAAATAAATAATGAACAGAACAAAACCTTAAATTTGCATAGCCTTCATTTTTTGTTAAATTGATACAAATTGACTCTACTTGTCTTCATTGCAATCATTTTTTAAAAAAATTTTGACATAGTTGATTTATAATGTTGTATTAATTTCTGCTGTATAGCAAAAGTGACTCTTTTTAACATACATATATATACATGTATATATATATATACTTGTTTTCATATTCTTTTCCATTGTGATTTATCCTAAGACATTGTATATAGTTGCCTGTGTTATACAGTATGATCTTATTGTTTATTCACCCTATATACAATAGTGTGTACATGTTAACCCCAAATTCCCCAACTTTCCCTCCCCCATCACCCCTCCCCCTTGGCAATCACAAGTGTGTTCTCTATGTCTGTATGTTCCTGTTTTGTAAGTTTATTTGTGCCATATTTTAGATTCCACATATAAGTGATATCATATGGTATTCGTCTCTTTCCGACATTTCACTGATAATGATTTCACTGATGATTCACTGGTAATTTTCGTGATAATCTCTAGGTCCATCCATGTTACTGTAAATGGCATAACTTCATTTATAATCCTTTCAAAATAGCATCGAGAGATCAGGAAACTGATGCAATAAGAGCAACATGATTTACGGGGAATTTCTACAGTACTTTTTTGCAAAGTTGAGATCTAAATAGTCATATGCAGGTCACACTAGTTGTTCTCTACATAACATTGTTTTGCTTGATTCTTCCCCCCATTCTAAGCATAAGGCAGAAAATATATCTAGGGAATATGAAGGGGAAAAAAAAGAACAACTCAAAATCCACACCAGGGTTTTTATGTTTAAATTTTTCACCACCACCAATGGGTAAATTTGGTCAAAAATATCTTTTAGCCCCTACTTTAAATTTAAAAAAAAATTTTTTTAATTTTACTCATTTGACCATGGTTCACGGCACGGCCAGGGGTTCCTTCACCAGGGGTTGAACCCCCACCCCCTGCAGGGGAAGCACGGAGTCTTGACCACTAAGCCACCAAGAAGTTCCAATGTAGCGCTTCCAATTTTAAAACTGTACTTTTTAAAAACACACCAAGCAAAACACTTCTGCTTGATGGTTTAGCAATTTTCACTTTAAAACTGCATAAATTGGGCTTAATATAAAAAAAAAAAACAACTTTGCATAGCAAATTGCAAACACTTAAGGTGGCTCTTTTCCTCCCTGTTGTAAGTAAATCAGTCCCTGGTGCAATACAGAATCTGGCATGTGAAAAGCCAGCCTGTGGCTGTGTGTGTGTACCACACAACCCAGAAAAACACCACCTGTGTTAACTAAAATGCAGCCATTCCAAGTTACCACCGCAATTCAAAATAGGATCTGCATTGGATGAAGAAATCTTTCTAACTGTAGAGTGAATCAATGAAAACTGATCTAATAGTATCACATGGCCTTTACATCTAAGCCCACATAGCGCACAGTGCATAAGTAACAGAGGAAGCTGGGATGTCTACACTGCTGAAAGATGCCTCATTATTTCTCTGAGAGGGTAGATAGATAATAGTCAAGTCGCAGTATCTGGCCTCTAGGCCTTCACACTTAAACCCGAGTTCTGCAGCTTTGTAGTACTCCTCCCCTTCTCCTTCTAACCCTCCCCTCCTCTTTACTTAACTAACTTCTAACTGTCCCTTAACCATCAGCTTAGATCACAATCTCCCCAACCTATTACCACGTCTGGGTTAGGCCAGTTTCTTATCCATGCCCGGAGCACTCTGTACTCTTTCTTGTTTCACTGTTGATCACAGTGTTCTGTAATGTGCTGGTCTATTTTTATCTTTTTTCAATCTTCTCCTAGGTTATAACAGTGAAGCCTTTGTTATTTTGCCTGTGCTAATACCCACCACCTAGCACATTTCTGGGTACCCAGTAAGGGTTTAGTAAATGCTCACCGAATGCATGAACCAGTGCTTCTAAGTGGTTCTACAGTTTGCTTTCCAAACTGTTCCTTCCTTAAAGAAATACTGACACTTGATTCAGCAGAAATTTGACTTTTTACATCTGGTTTCTTCTTACAATTATGATACACATTACATGAGCCATTTTTTTAAGCAGTTTCAAAACAGTAGTAAGCCAGGTATAGAAAAAGATAATGTCAGCAATTTAAAAACTGTGGTCTAATAGGTATAACCTAGACATCCTGTTGGGTAATAATAAATCGACTACTACTAATAGTCAGGTGAAGGCGCTTAGCTGAGTGGAGAGCAAAAAATGCATATCCTGGTTTAATACAAGGGTTGATCCCTGCGACAGTGCTGCTCTTGTATTGGGTACGTGTGTGCATGCTAAGTCACTTTGATCGTGTCCAACTCTTTGTGACTGCATGGACTATAGCCCGCCGGTTTCTCTGTACAAGAGATTTCCAAGACAAAATTAGTGGCGTGTGTTGCCATGCCCTCCTCCATGTTTTGGGTACACACAGTCCTTAATACAATTAACTCCTGCCTGACACCCTCTCGTCCAGTCACCTGCTGTCTGCAATTGGACTGGACCATGTAACTATTTCTGGCCAATGAACTATAGATAAATATGACATGCGTTGACTCCAGTTCACGCCTGAAGCAGTTCATTGCCAGTCTGAGAATCTCCAGCTCCATCTTTGTCCTGCCCCTTCCACCAATGACTTTCCAGAGGATGGAGTACATATGAACCAGAGTATTAGAACAAGGTCAATAAAGAATGAACTTCCTGCCAGTGTCCATGAACAAGAAGCACAGTATCAGTTAGAAATAACCTGTTGTTACAGGGTCTGTTGCTAGTTTCTGATCCACAACCTAGCCTACACTGACTTACTGAATTCCTCTTTGCGTCCTTGTCTGAATACGTTCACCCAGTGTAACTGGTTCTGGGAAGAGAGGAAACCCAACTGTCCATTTTGCATATATGTCAGAGATGGATTTGATTATGTCTTTAAGGACAGTCACAGGTGCACATCTCTGCAAGCACTTACTGTCATAAATGACACGTTTGTGTTTACTGACTTGGCTTTTGTCCCAGCTAAAGCATGAGCTTCCTGAGGCAGGACAGAAGTCTCTTTGAATGTCTCCCAAAGGAGTTCCATTAAGGATATTCCCCACCAAAAAAACTCAAAATCCACAAACTCAGAAGTCCCAGAAGTAATGATGTATCTCCTGAGGGAGTCATACTAATAGAGATCTTAAACAACTAACAAAATGCTAACCCAGTGCTCACTTGCTATATCAGGTTCTCATTGCTCCTGTGACAAATTACCATAAATTTAGTGACTTAAACAATACACATTTATTAACAGCATCAGAAATTTGAAATGGATCTCATTGGGCTAAAATCAAGCTGTTAAGTGTGATGTTCCTCCTGGAAGTTCTAGGAAAGAATCTTCTTTTATATTTCCATTCCAGCTTCTAGAGACCTCTACATTCCCTGAATCATGACCCCTCTCACCATCTTCAAAGCCAGCAAAGTGCGATGGAGTTCTTCTCATGCTCCCATCTCTCTGCTTCTATCTCTTCTGCCCCCTTCTTCTACTATAACCATCCTTGTGATTACACTGAGCCTACCCAGATAACGCAGGACAATCCCCCTATTTTAAAGTCAGCTGATTAGCAACCTTAAACCCATCCACAGCATTAATTCCTCTATGCCATGGAACATGGAGAAGGAAATGGCAACCCACTCCAGTATTCTTTCCAGGGAGAACCTCATGGACGGAGAAGCCTGGCAGGCTGCACTCCATGGGGTCACAAGGAGTTGGACACGACTTAGCGACTCAACAACAACAGATGGAACTAAGAAATTCATAGATTTCAGTGATTAGGATGTGGACATCTCTGGAGGGGGTCATTATTCTACTTACCATCTTGAATTTAACCTGCAGACTCACTGGAGGGCATTTGTAGTTTCTCAGTCTTATATCTGAAGTAACACAATAGCCATTGCCTTATTTACTAATTATTATTTATATATTAATTATATTATATTAATATATTAATTATTTTTAAATATTAAAATTTTATTTTAAATTAAAATTAATATTAAAATTAAAAATATTAATATATTAATTGTATTATATCTTATATAGTCTATAAATACCCTCTATGAGATAGACAATTCTGATTCTCATTTATAGGGTGAGAAACACATTGAAAGAAAGCCAAACCATTTCTAGTTTTTGAGGCTTCTATAACAGCAAACCACGAAAAATTATAGGGCTTTAATTATTTACATTGAATCAATTAATCATTTTAACAATAAAAATGTGTGAAGGTATATCTAATCACATTTGAAGATAATAGCAAAGGTTTATAAACTTAAGAAAAAACAATTAAATTTTCCTACACCATGAGTTTTAGCAAGCTCCAGGAGTTGGTGATGGACAGGGAGGCCTGGTGTGCTGCAGCCCATTGGGTTGAAAAGAGTTGGACATGACTGAGCAACTTAACTGAATGCCAGGTACAGCATAAAACTATATAACTTAACAAATCATGAAGGTTTCTCCTGCAAGCTTGGCTTCTAATTGCTGAGAAAAGATTCAAGAAGCTGAGGAAAGATTGATAAAAGTACCCACACAACACCACTCCTCAAGAGCACAGAAAGAGGTAAAGAGCAGAGGCTGGAGTTACTAATACATTATTTTATTTTATCGTTAATGGATAGGGGAAGATTTTGGAAATGAATAAGCATATCTAAATGCTAAGATCAATTCTTCATTATGGATCACAAGCTGTAGGATCAGGGTGATATAAATGCATATATTAAATAAGGATGGGTCATCCAAGGGCCTCCTTTCCAGTCAATATTCATAAAGCCTTGACAATTCAGAAGGGAAGCTTTGAGCATGCATTTTCCCTCAAAGTATATATTAATATTTAACAAGTACTAATGAGTATTGAACTAGAAGTTTTGAAATGGCACCAGAACATATCTTCCAAAAGGCAAGAAGTGTCATAGTTCAGGGATTAGGAGATATTAGTTACACACATACACACTTAAAAATATAGCCCTTCAGTTATTGAGCTTCTGTCCTGGGGAAGGAACTACAGTATAAATAAATCATTGGTACTGCTATGATATTATTTTTTTAATATAAGTTACATATTAAGATCCAAAGGAAATGTACTGATGATATTCCTAATGTGAGGTTGTCTTGAAGAACAAGATGTGTCCACAAGGAGCAGAAGAGACTGTTTCCACATATCACTCTCCCACCAGTTGGTTGTCCAACTTTTCCTGTATGAATACTCTTAAGCAGATACAGTCCCTTTCAGCCTAACGAACAAAATATCTGTATGCCTACAAAACAATAGTACTGGTCCTCATTTATCTAGTACTGTCTCCTTAAGGAAACATGTGAATAATTATGTGTGTGGTGACCAGGGCTGTAATTACTGTTTCCATTTCTCAGAGAAGGAAGTTGGGTCTATGAGAGGATGCGGGCTATTGAGCAGGTGTGTCGCAGACCTCTTGTTCCCACCTCTTGTTCTGTGCTCATTCTAAAACTATCTTGTCTCCAAGATGGCAACTTGTTTACAAATGCTGTTCAAATTACACTATCATTATTGTGACATCCACATCTTTGTGCACGGAAGATACAGGAGAGGTTCCTCTGGGGAATGAGAGGTTGGGCTGGAGGCTAATAAAGACTCTCGGAAACTCCAGGTGTGTGTTAGTCAGGCTTATATGCACAATCATATCTTATCTTCACTCAAACTTGAAAACAATTCACTACTCTTCAAATCTTGAAGTGAATTAAGATTTCCGTCAATAGCATGACATGAAGAAATGAGACTAGATGTCAGATATTAAAGTATTCAACAGTTATGGATTAGAATACAATGCAGCTTAGTGATTAAGAACACATGCTCCAGAGACATCTGGGGTTTAAATCAAGCTCTTAATATCCCCTACTAGTATCGCCTAAGCCACAATTTCCTCTCTTGAAAAAGAGAAAAAATAATATGTATGGTTGCCTCATGAGATGAACTTTAATAGTCAGTTTTTCTCAGCTGGGGACAATTCTTCCCATCCAAGGGCCATGTGGCAATGATGGAAGACGTTTTATCCATCGCAACTTGGGAGAAGGTGTTACTGGCATCTAATGGAGAAGGAACAAGAACGATGCTAAAAGTTCTACAGCGCCCTAGAGGACAGCACGTATGTGCTCAGTCACTCAGCCTGTCTGACTCTGCGACCCCATGAACTGTAGCTCGCTAGGCTCCTCTATCTGTGAGATGTCCCAGGAAAGAAAAGTGGAGTGGGTTGCCATTTTCTCCTCCAGGGGATCTTCCCAACGCAGGGATCAAACCGAAGTCTCCTGCATTGGCAGATGGGTTCTCTACTGCTGAGCCAGCAGGGAAGCCCAGTAGTGCCGAAATCAAGACACGTCAATCTAAACTCATGTTTCACAAGTGCTCAAAATTGTTATCTATCATTCCAATTACTAAACTGCCTAGTACCAGTTATCAGGCTATGAGTCAATGATCCAAAGTTGGCTAAGGTATAGCTCTGCCCTTGAGGGGCCCATTACTTGAAACTTTTAAGTGTAAATAATTACTATGAAATACCTTGCACTCATAGTGTCATCATTTGCAAAGCAATAGCAAGGGTGAATATATGAGTTCTATTTTGAGGAACTGGGGAAGGCTCCACAGAGAGTAAAATATTTCTCCTGGGCCTTTAAATATGATAGGAATTTGACAGTTAGAAAATGGATAGAAAAGTTGTTGGTGGGAAGGTTATATGTCTGTGTAGGGGAAAGATGTTGGAGCATCAAAAATGTTATAGAAATAAAAGGTATAACATTTCAAATTCTAATAAAAATGACTTCAGAGTTTGTCATGTTCAAGATATGATGACTACATTAGAATGAGCAAAGAATATATTAGGATGTGGGTATGATTCTACAGCATAGTATAGGCTACAAAGAGAGGCTGGAAAAATAACAGGAGAGAATCCAGACATAAGCCTAAAGCAACATAGTGGTTGGGGGTGGGAGGGGGATAATGAAACAGAGGGAGGATTAAGAGAAAGTTCAGAGGTACAATCAGCAGAATTTAGCTACCAACTGAAAGTTAGGACCACAGCTGCATTAAATACTGGACCATGGGACCCCTGTACTAGACAGCCCAGTTATAGACATCATTAGAAAACTATGAGATAGTATGAAAAAATAAAAAAAAAGCAAAACTGTTATTTTGAGAGAAATTATGCCTATATCATAGAATAATAGACTGGTTCCATATAGAAAAAGGAGTACATCAAGGCTATATATTGTCACCTTGCTTATTTAACTTATATGCAGAGTACATCATGCGAAATGCTGGGCTGGATGCTGGAATCAAGATTGCCAGGAGAAATATCAATAACAGCTCTATGCAGATGACACCACCCTTATGGCAGAATATGAAGAAGAACTAAACAGCCTCTTGATGAAAATGAAAGAGGAGAGTGAAAAAGTTGGTTTAAAGCTCAACATTCAGAAAAATAAGATCATGGCATCTGGTCCCATCACTTCATGGCAAATAGACGGGGAAACAAGTGGAGATAGTGAGACTTTATTTTTTGGGCTCCAAAATCACTGTAGATGGTGACTGCAGCCATGAAATTAAAGATGCTTGCTCCTTGGAAGAAAAGCTATGACCAACCTAGACAATATATTAAAAAGCAGAGACATTACTGACAACGGTCTTTCTAGTCAAAGCTATGGTTTTTCCAGTAGTCATGTATAGATGTGACAGTTGGGCTATAAAGAGAGCTGAGCGCCAAAGAATTGATGCTTTTGAACTATGATGTTGGAGAAGACTCTTGAGAGTCCCTTGGACTGCAAGGAGATCAAACCAGTCAATCCTAAAGGAAATCAGTCCAGAGTGTTCATTGGAAGGACTGATGCTGAAGCTGAAACTCCAATACTTTGGCCACCTGATGCAAAGAACTGACTCACTGGAAAAAACCCTATCGCTTGGAAAGATTGAAGGTGGAAGGAGAAGGGGACAACAGAGGATGAGATGGTTGGATGGCATCACCAACTCAATGGACACGAGTTTGAGCAAGCTCCAGGAGTTGGTGATGGACAGGGAAGCCTGGCGTATGGCAGTTCATGGGATCACAAAGATTTGGACATGACTGAGCGACTGAACTGAACTGAATGCCTGTATCAGTGTCTTTGTACTGAGATTATTGGCAGATGAGCTTATAGGTTGAATATAGAAAATCAGTAATTGATAAAAGTAATTTCATATGGGTTGCAATATAAACTCTTGACCTTGGATGGAAATAAGTATGCAGTATTGGGCTTCCCTGGTGGATCCAATAGTAAACAATATGCCTGCAAAGGAGGATATCTGAGTCTGTTCCCTGAGTCAGGAAGATCCCCTGGAGAAGGGAATGGCAATCCACTTCAGTAGTCTTGGCCAGAGAATCCCATGGACAGGGGAGTCTGGTGCGCTACAGCCCATGAGGTCGCAGAGCGTCAGACACAACTGAGTGACGAAGCACTCACACCATTGGTTTTTATGGCCATGGTTTTTATGCATGTTTTGTTGTTGTTCACCAGCTAAGTCATGTCTGCCTCTTTGCAGCCCATAAACTGCAGCATGCCAGGCTCTCTGTCCTCCATCATCTTCTGGAGTTTGGTCCAATTCATGACCATTGAGTCTCATTTTATGCAGATAAATAAGAATAAAGTTGTGTCTGCAAGCCCTTCACTAGGAATTTAGGTTATCTATTTTTTGTATATCAAATGATGCTTGAGGTTTTAGGCAAAATCCAGTTGATGATTATTCTAAATTAAATCAAGAATAAATACTGATATATCCAATCCCAGAACTTCAATGTTATCAGATACTAAAAAGAATTGTTTGTTGCCAATACTTGCAAATTCAACCTTAAGATTCTTTGGCACAGAGAATTAACAAAGCCACATATTGGAGTCAGTAACAGAAAACTGTTTCTGGAACTTATTAAATATTTTTAATTACTAAATTGCAAAATATACATATATATATATATATGTATAAAAATTACTTCCAAATGAATAGAGGACCAAAATCAGTATATGATAAATAACTCTGTTTCAAAGTATAACTACTAATGGAATTGTGAATGATTTTAAAATATAAATCCACCCATGCTACTGACCAGGTCTTGGGACTGACTGTATAGTCTTGAATTTCCTTCCAAGATTGATAAACAGCAGCTATTTGGTTGGTGCACTTCACCATCACTGCGTTTTCCAAGGTGATTTTTAAAAATCGCCTGATTGATCTTATGCAGCCTATTTGAAATCCTACAGGATTAAAAGACAGGCAAATGGGTTTTGAAAAACAGATATCCCTAATGCTGTGTTGGAAAGCTGTTGTAATGAAAAATGGCAGCAGAGAAATGCAGCCTTAAATAGAAACCACGTTTATGTACATTTTGCTTTTATCACAAATATATCTGGGTCTCATATTCATAAAACGAAGATATCCTAAATTTACCTTATATGAACACTTAATGATCATATAAGGTAAATTTAGGATATTTTCATTTAAATATATATATTCATTTAAATATGTATATATTTAAAAATACAGCCTGCATGCTGTTCACTTTCAAGTATTTTAGTTATTTAAATATTTCCTCTCACTGCTGGAAAGTTTATGATTCATATATATGCCACGGAAAACGTAACAAGATCGGTGTCCCAGACACGCACATACAAGCAATCCCTTTAACTTCTTATTCTTTCATGAGAAGGAACCATCCAGCGGCTGATTTTACCCTGGGTCCCTGTGTCGGTCACCTCCTGTCCCACACACCACTGACTGGATCCCGAGACCCGGACTGGTTAAGGCAATGCTGTTTTGCTCTCGTACCTTAGGGATCAACCACTTTGGTTCCTTCCTCCAATCTCTGACTATTTTGCCTAGGGCAATATTCTGGCTTTCTCGCTGGACTGCACAGAAGAATCCTAGGCAGAAGCAGAGTTAAAGTACCTCCTTCTAACATTCAAAATACATAAAGAACTCATGAAATTCAATATCTAGAAAAAAAAATAAAATTGGGTAGAAGACCTGCATAGCATTTTTTTTCCCCAAAGAAGACATACAGATGGCTAACAGGTACATGAAAAGATCAACACCACAATGGGATATCACCTTATACCTGTCAGAATGGATATCGTAAAACAAACAAACAAACAAGAAATAACGAGTTTTGGAAAGGATGTAGACAAAAGGAAACCATCCTGCACTGTTGGTGGAAATGTAAACTTGTACAGCCACTGTGGAAAACAGTACAAAAGTCTCTCAAAAAATTAAAAAGAGAACTGTTATATTATCCAGAAATTCCACACCTGGGTATGGATCAGAAGAAAACAAAAACACCAATTCAAAAAGGTATATGCATCTCGATGTTCACTGAAACTATTTACACTAACCAAGATAAGAAAGCAACCTCAATGCCCAAAGACAGATGCAAGGATAAATAGATGCAGTGTCTATATATGTATGTGTGTATATGTATATATATATGCACAAAAGAATATTATTCAGCCATAAAAAAAGAAATCTTACCATTTGAGACAATAATAATGGACTTAAATGGCATTATACTTAGTGAAACAAGTCAGAGAAAGACAAATATGTATATTTTCACTTACATGTGAAATCTAAACAGCAAAATAAACAACAAATAAAACAGAAACAGATTCACAGAACAGAGAACAAACCAGTGATTTCCAGGGGGGTGGGATTTCCAGAGGGGGTATTCATGAAATAGATGGAGGGGATTAAGAGTTACATACTACCAGTTATTAAATGAAAGGTCACAAAAATCTAACATACAGCACAAGGAATACAGTCATAACTTTGTATGGTATGTGATGTAAAAAATATCAAATCACTATGTTGTACACCTGAAACTAATAATATTGTAAGTGAACTTTACTTCAGTTCAATATAAATAAACAAAGCATTCTCTTTTGGGTTTTGATCAGGATGGAAATAAGGGAACTGGGGGGAGCAAATTTATAATACGGTTATTTGGAGACAGACCAAGAGCTGTGAAGCAGCCTAGCAATCTTCTGCTAGGTTTGGGGGATGGAACCAATTTTAATCGTTTCAATGAATGGGAGGCATAACAGTAATAGCAACAGTCTGGCACTCTTGAGGGGAAAAGCATTTTGTTGTAATAAGAAAAGTGGTTTGATTTCTATGAAGATTTTGTGCTTTACCTCCAACATTTTCTGGTTTCTGATCTCCTTTACAGATTATACATGAGCACCCTCTTTGTGGCAGGAACTATATTTCTCATTGCAAATAATGATATAATTAAATAATGAGCCCTTCCACCATCATGAAACTTACAGTCAAGTAGGGGAAGCTAATATTAAGCAATAACTTGATAAATAAAGACATTACAAGCTATGGTGGTGCTGTGTGTGCTGTGAGACTAGATATCGGAGAGGGCTTACCTATACTGTTCCCAAAGAAGTGATATTTGACCTGATGAGTAAAGGATGAGCAGGAATTAACTAGGACAGCAGGTGACAGGAGAGAATTCTGAATAGATGGATTCACTTCTGCAAACATCCTGAGACTGAGACAAGAAGCATAAAGAACTGAAAATAAATCACTGTGACTAGCACCCAGGGAAAGCCTGGAGGCAGGCAGTGGTAAATTTTAGGTCACATAAAAGATCTCGGTCATTAACTCTGGAACACATGGGGAATTACTGGAGCTTTTTAAGGAGGGGAATAAAATAATCAGATTGACACCTTAAGTAAAACAGATAAAGTTAGAGCACTTGGGAGGCTATTGCAATAATCCACAGGATGATGTTACCCTGGGTAAACTGGTGATGGTAAAAATACAGTGAAGATGAAGATGGATTTAAGAAACTTACAGGAGATTATTTGATAATAGGTTTTTGGTGATGGGAGAAGAGGGAGAGTGGATCAAAGGTTATCTCTAAATTTCAGCTTACACATCTGTACAGTTATTAGTTTTCAGAAAGAAAAAGATCTCTCTTTTGGTTTGTTTTTTTGGATGAAGGGCAGAATTCAGGGAAGATACTTCTGCACTCTAGTATCAATATGTTGATTAAGAGATAACTTTAAGGGCTTCCCTTGTAGCTAAGCTGGTGAAGAATCCGCCTGCAATGCAGGAGACCCTGGTTTGATTCCTGGGTCAGGTAGATCCCCTGGAGGAGGAATAAGCTACCCACCCACTCCAGTATTCTTGGGCTTTCCTGGTGGCTCAGCTGGTAAAGAATCTGCTCGCAATGCAGGAGATGTGGGTTCGATCCCTGGCTTGGGAAGATCCCTTGGAGAAGGGGACAGCTACCCACTCTAATATTCTGGCCTGGAGAATTCCATGGACTGTATATCCATGAGGTCGCAAAGAGCTGGACACGACAGTGACTTTCACTTTAAGTCATCTAAGGAGATCTGCCCAGGATTTTATTAGCTACTTGGATTTGCAAAAGAGAAGTCTAAGCCTAAGATTAAAATCTGTGTATTACTGTCATGGAAGTAGGAACTGGAGCCCTTGTAACAGAAAGAATTTCCCAGAGAAACTTGAAAAAAATCAATGGAGCCTAGAACTGAATCTTGATTAATTCTGATATTCAAAAGCCAGGTTACAACAACCAAAAGAACCAGGACCAGTAATTTTTGAGCTTTTATTAGTGCTACTGAAGCCCTTGCTGTAGCCTATGTAATGTTCATAAAAACCTTATGAGGAAATTGTTATTCTTCTATTTTGCAGGTGAGAAAACTGCAATACACTGAGGATATGTGACCAGACGAAGGACACATACACAGCTACAGAGCGGTAGGAACAGGCGTCAAATTCAGGCAGTTTGATTTGAGAACACATCTTTCTAACTCCTATAATCTGCCAGGTTCTTTTTTTCTCCGCTGCTGTTTTAATTTTTGTTGTCATTTTTAAATTGTGTGTATGCAGCCTTCTTTTTTCATTGCAGAAAAATTGCTTTACAATGTGTTCATTTCTGCTCTACAACACCGTGAATCAACGATGTGTATACATACACCCCCTTCCGCGTGAGCCCCGTCCCTCCCCACCCCCATCCTGCCCATCTAGGTCACCGCAGAGCGCTGAGCTGAGCTCCCTGCGCCGTACTTAGGAAAACTGACCAGACAGACGGCTGGGCATGTGAGAAGCTAACTCACATTCGTATTTGTCCTCTCCATCTGAGCTATGCAATGCCACAATTACTAGCTACATGGTGACTTTCTGAGCACTTGAAATATGGATTCCCTGGTGTCTCAGACTGTAAAGAATCTGCCTTCAATCCCTGTGTTGGGAAGCTCCCCTGGAGAAGGAAATGGCAACTCACTCCAGTATTCTTGCCTGGAGAATCCCATGGACAGAGGAGTCTGGCATACTATAGTCTATAGGGTTGCAGAGTTGGACATGACTAAGTGACTAAGTGACTATCACTTTCATTTTCTTTCAAACTGAGATGTGCTGTGTGAATTACATCTCAGATTCTAAAGACTTAATACCACAAGAATGTAAAATATCCCATTAATAATTCTTCCATGATTACTTGTTGAAATTAGAGTATTCTGTAAATAGTGGGTTAAATAAAATATATTATTAAATTTATTATATTAAATATATTATTAAATTTGATTCATGGGATTCTATTTTTTAATGTTTCAAATTAATTGTAACTTATTTGAAAACTTATTGAAAACTTGTAACTTATTGAAAAACATTATATTTCTATTGGACAGCATTGTTCTAGATATTTCACTTATTTGCCCTCTGAATTCCTAGCTCTAGGTAGGCACTATCAAATAGTTAACATGCTCTCTTTAACACACAGTTTCTATTCAGACCTGAGCTCCAAGCTTGTGCCCCAGGCTCTCAGGCCCTGATGTTTCCATGGTAACCTTGCCTTAGGAAGAGAAGATGCTTTTGATTCTGAGTCCTAAAGATTTCCCTCCTCTAGCTTTATGTTACTTCATACTGATTTTATGGTTATCTTCTCTATTCTTCCCCAAGAGTTTGTATGATTTTTGACCTTAGGAAATTTTAGGTCAGTGGTTCTCAGGCAGATGAACATGTAAAAATCATCTGAGAAGTTTTCTCAAATTACATAAGGCTATCACCCTGCAGTTCCATAGCTCTAATCTCTCCATTGTCTGATAAAGGAGTTTGCTACGTTATAACTATTATATTCTCATGCATTCTCTGTCTTTTCCTGTCTATGCAGTCAGCTCTTCATACCTGGTATGTTCACTGGCTGGCAACCAAAGGGTTCCATGCAGCCCTCCATCACAGACTCTGAAATGCTGACTTTGGGTCATCTGTTTATATGGAAAGCTGACATTGGTTCTGATCAGGATAATGATTACCTTGGGTTCACACATTTAATTCACATGAAAATATCCACCTCCCTATCGAGGAGACCTCTGGTAGACAAAAAGTATCTTCTTAGAGAAGACTTTTCCAAAATCAGTATATGAATATTTTGTAACATACCATTCAAAGTATCACAACAAAGAAGAGAATATCCTCACAGACAAAAATGAATAAAAGCAGGAATCTGATGAAATTATTATAATTTAAGTACTAGGGAAAATAAAAGAAATATTTTCCAAATGTACCTTTTGTGAGCTTTTTCCTTATTATTCTGAAATTTCTCCTCATAAGTTATAAGGCCTCAAGGATGTAAAATTTGCACATAGGTAGTGCATCATATGATAGAAAGGACAGTTATAAGTTAGGGCACTCTCATTCCTTCATCTGTAAAACAGGGCAATAATGTCAATATACTGATTAAATGAGATCCCTATAAATCTTAGTTGCTTCTCTAAGAAGAGCTATTTTTAAGAGTCTAAGCTTGTTTACTTTTCCCAATTCTTCTCTCGGCATATAGTTCACCACCTTATTTTCTAAAGCAGAATTGCAGAGATTTAGTTTACTCCTCTAATTATTATTTGGGGAACAGGCTATAAAAGTACAGTCTCTCAAGGAGACAAAATTAGGACACTGATTACAGTGGTGCTCAGTTACACCACTTAAGTATACCCACATGAAAATAAAAGGTTGATATTCTACTAACTGCTAATTAGTACATAGCTAATATCTGCAGAATTTGAGTAATTCGGCTGAAGTACTTTCCAAAGTATGCATTCAAATGAACTAGAACTTTTTAAAACTCAAGATTCCTAACAGGCTAAATCCTTCTTTTACTCTATGTATTTCACTCACATTTAATATGATAGCCATTTACCCTATTGTGGTTTCTTTTTGTTTTCTTTGACTCATGAATGAATCTGAGAGTTGGACCACAAAGAAGGCTGAGCACTGAAGAATTGATGTTTTCCAATTCTGGTGCTGGAGAAAACTTTTGAGAGTCCCCTGGACAGCAAAGAGATCAAACCAGTCAATTCTAAAGGAAATCAACAATGAATATTCATTGGAAGGACTGATGCTGAAGCTGGAGCTGACTCATTGGAAAAGACCCTGATGCTGGGAAAAATTGAAGGCAAAAGGAGAACAGGGCAGTAGACAATGAGATGGTTAGAGAGCATCACCAACTCAATGGACATGAATTTGAGCAAACTCCAGGAAGTAGTGGAAGACACAGGAGTCTGGCATGCTGCAGTTCATGCGGTCACAAAGAGTCAGACACAACTTATCAACTAAAAAAAAAAATGGTTTTCACCATTTCATTAATTTTGAGATGAAATGATCACTTACTTCTGTTGAAATTTTGCCATGAGTTTGGAAGATGCATTAAGGGATAAAAGCTAGGATCAGAGATGAAGCTAATAACCATAAACATTTTTTTTTGCCATTGCTCAAACTTCATTCATTCATTCTGCAAATATTTATTTAGTAGCTATAGGACATCTGGTCCTGTAAGTTCACAAAAGAATACATAGAATAAGAATTCTATAAAAATGAAAAAGGTAAAGAAGAAAAGTTTTTAAAATTTGTGTTTTGATAGTAATCATAAGTTTTTTAAACTAGTGTTTAAACTTAAGTTTTTAAAGCTTATGAATTTATTTTAAAAGTTTGACTTCCATAAAATGAGAGTAAACATTTAATGAAACATGTCTAGTTTGTAATTATTTCTGCTATTCTTTCAGATGAATAATATTTTTTTCTGGAAATTTAACCAAAGGAATATCTACTACTAACTAAACTTCCACTAAATGAAGTGAAATATAAATATATGAAAGTCCACATATACAGAGCTGTATGTACTAAATAATTAAGAAAATCTAAGAAATAACATCAAATCATTACCTCACAAATAAAATTTTAATTCATTAAAAAAAAAAAAAAAACTAATGTTCTCACTGTGCTGATTCCTTTTATGTATCAAGTTGGCTGTACCTGGGTGACTTGCTATTTGGTCAAACATTATTCTGGATGTTTCTGTGAAGGTGTTTTTGTTTTGTTTTGAAGGTGTTTTTGGATCAGAATAACACTTAGATCAGTGGGCTAAGAATAAAGCAGACTACACTCCATAATGTAGGCGGGTCTCATCCAACCAGTTGAAGGAAAGCCTTAATAGAACAAAGCCTGACCACCCCAGAACAAGAATCAAAATCTGGCAGCAGAATTTGAGTTTGACTCTCTCCTGAGTCTCCTGCCTACTCATCTACCCTGTCATATTTTAGACTTGTCACACCTTCACAATCATGCGAGCCAATTCCTAAAGATAAGTATCTCTACCTCTCTATGTACACACACACACACACACACACACACACACACAAACAGACCCCTTATTGGCTCTGTTTCTCTGAAGAACTCTAGCACACTCACTTTCTAATATGTGTTCTCACATAGGTTTCACAAAAGTTAGGAGGGCTTAATGCTCCCTTTGGCCCTAGAAAGAAAGTGTAAATCCATTTTGAACGTGTGTTCTACTGAAAATTGTACCCCAAATTAATATATTGTTTGTAAACCTTTGTGCATTTATCTTAAAAATGAAAAGAGTTAGCAATGCTAGGCTTAAATACAGAATGATGATACAAGATAAAAGTGCATAATTATAAGATGTGAGAATAAACCTCATTTTATCTCTGATAAATTAAAAATGCTCTCAAGAAAAAATGTTGCGAATTTCTTCTAAATTTATAAATCAGCAGTTGTAAGTATTTTCATTAAAAATGGCATCTTTAGCTCAAAGAAAAATTTTCAAGTAGACCTCTTAAATAAAATAGGAAAATCAGAGGGTTCTAGGTCAATGGTATCTCAGAAATCTATCTTTTCAGTTGCTTTTCAAACCCATCCACAAACACCAGCAATGGAGCTCACAATGAAAACACAGGGAATCCTAGAGCACTAAGGAGCTTACTTATAAACACAGAGGCTTAAGAGAAACAATATATATTTTTCAGGGAAGGCATGATAATTAAAACTACTGATAAATTAAAGACATCAATTAGGATAATATAGTTGTATCATATTTTAAAATTAATTTAGAGTAGCAAGGTGTTTTTGTGTGAAGAATCTCTAATCATGTTTGTATAAGATATATTTCAATGTCAAAATCATCACATGCCACATATATGACATTCATCATTTTGATTACATATCAATTTAAAATAATATATTGATTTTTTTATCTATCAGAAAAAAAAGGACTTAATGACTTAGTGCAATAATTTGTCACCCAACTTTATGAGACACAGTCACAACCCACTTCTAAAGAATCAAACATAAGACAAAAATGAAGCCATAATGAACACAAAAGATATACTGAATGAAGATTCACAAGTAATTTCAGAAACCTATACCACTGCCATTTTGGTGCACAAACATGCCACTTAAGAAGTAAAAGACCAAAAGTATTCAGCTATGAAAGACTTGTGGTCATACCATTGAGCTAAATCTTAAGTTCTAGCCCTGTAAATAAAAAGGATGTGGTAAGGTCGACAGAACTATTTGGAATCTAAATCAATTAGTAAAACAGTTAACCATCCAATGTTTGATTAATGGTTCATGAATCAATCAGCCTAAGTAATTCTAATGACTAAAATGACCACAAAGTTCTTTGTTTTAACAATACATGTCAGCAAGAAAATAGGCATTTGTGACCTTGGGAAGGTAACTCAATCTTTTGAATCATAAAATGGGGACAAAGAAAACTGGTCCCACAAAAGGTAAATGGAAATGAGTGTCCAAAATATGCCTAATTTAACATGCTCCTTCATAATATACAACTTGACACATTAAGGTTGTTTCTTTGCCTACACCAACAATGTTTTCCTGGTGTGAATGAAATGAAATCTTGGTTACTTACAGAAGTATCACATAGCAAGGATTCTTACAAGCCCTTGACCATTTAGCAGTTAAAATATTTAATTAATTCATTAATTTGACACAGACTTTATGTAGAGTAATTCTACATGAGTATGTATAATAATGAAAATTAAAATCTTCAAATTTCAAATGGCATGTTTATTATCTGGGTGGAAACATTCATTTAATGAATTTCTTTCTGGTGTATTATGTTTCTTAACCAAGAAGTATTATAAAATTACTTTTCAGAAAAGTAACAGAAGAGATAAGATATACCAACTACATAAAATATGTATATTTAGGTAAAGAAATCAAATTTCTGGTGCATTTGACACAACTTTGATAATAGTTAACTCTAAGCAGCAAATGGAAGGATTCTACAGTATATTTACCAGGGATGGCTTGACCTTGTAAGTCTTGTAATACAAAGTAGCTTGTTCTCAATGGCTCAGTAAAGGGATTCTAGGCTTCGAGATGTAGATCAACTGCAGAAGCACCTGTGAAGCACTATGAATTACTTTGTAAACCACCACCACATTAGCTTAGATATGGTGATTCACAAAGAAATCCACAGCACTTCACAGTTTGGGTAAAGCTTGGACCTATGAACCAATAAAACAGTACCTGTATACCATCAACAATTGAGGGAGCAGTTTCAACTACTTTAAGAAGACATTAAAATAGAAGTATAGCAGATGAACTATATGCAGCAATATTCACAATCAGTTGAAGTGTATGCCCAGTTTTGCATCATCATTTTTAATTTAGAGAAATATAAGAAACATCAATCATTTAAATAAACAGTTTAAAAACAAAATGTATACCTTCCGTATCATATAACAACTAATTTTCATTTAAAAGAATTTCTAATGCAACAACTAGCATGGCACTATGCAGAAAGATAAACAGATCTACTCATAGAAATAAAAGGCATGGTTATTAATATACTTGCAGAAATAGGGAGTAAAATAAATAATAAAAGTATATATGATTCTCACATATTACAGTATATAAGTGTTGCTGTTGGGATAACTTGCTCTAAAAATATCCTTAGTTACTTGGCTTCACAGTTTATAATCACACAATCTTATATTTTATAAAAGTCATTAAGTAATTTAGCTGTGTTCTTCTAAGTATAATAATAATACACATATTAAAAATGTTCAAATGAACATATTTTCATGAGACTTGTTGAAAATCAGGAATGTTTAGAAAACCAAATGCTACATTATACACATTAGATCCAACTCTAGAATAAAACTACACCAATAAAAAATAAACTATTCAATAAAATTACTATTTTTAGTAAAATCACTAAAATCATCTACACTTTATCTATGATTGACCCAATGATAATATGTATTTTTTAAAAACAGGAAGAAACAAAGAGTTTAATTATAATTAATGAAAATAAAAGTATCTATAAACTGGCCCAGCAAAGCCCCTCAAATCTTTAGGCCAATTTTCTTTTTGTTGTTCAATCTTACCGGTTGGGTTGAGGAGATATACTCAGAGATTGATATGGGTTTGGAAACAAGCCACTAATTGAAGAAGAGGTCTAAATGACTGTCAATAACCACCCCACTCCTAATGTGAAATCAAGCTGATCAAATAATGTTAGAGAAATAATTTAGGATGGATTTAACAATATGTCATCACTTTTGTTGCCTTTCTTTCTCTAAATAAGACAAGTATGTTCACCTTACCTGGTAGTATATGCTAACCAGACACTTTGCTTTGCTTTGCTTTACTTTCGAATTTGAATGCAAGAAAACTTTAAGCATGCCCCTCTTTAAATTGCATTCAGCTACTTAAAAAAAAATTCCCCTGCATTTTTCTGTCAAATTTGCTCTCAATTTTATATAAGAGGATAACTAACTGATAGGTTCTGAGAATGAAGTGTTCTGGATGAAGTAATTTTCTGGCACACTGATTAATTAGAAAACACCATTTTTTCCAACTATTGCACTATTTGACTTCAAAAATAGGTGAAGTACATTGTTTCTCAATGAATGAGCATACCACACGGCGTTTTACTGTTTTTTTTGTAAGGTTATTCAGAACCCCTGTGACACTTTTAACATTTTCTTCAATACTTACACTACATCAGTTATTCATCCAATGCTTAAATGTTGAGGAGAAATAAAGGTCCCTAAGCCAAGGGATTCCAGGTACCATGGAGTAAGTATACGAAGGGACTTTACATTTGCAGTTAGGAACTACATCATAAAACATTTGGAAAAATGTTATGAAAGGAACATCTCCAAGGTACGAAGTTTGCAGAGAGGACTGAAGCAAATATTCAAGTCATCCAAGGCAGAAGGGGAAGAGTGGTATGGATTTGGCTGGAGAGGGGATGACAGAGGATGAGATGGTTGGATGGCATCACCGACTCGATGGACATGAGTTTGAGTAAACTCTGGGGGTTGGTGATGGACAGGGAAGCCTGGAGTGCTGCAGTCCATGGGATTGCAAGGAGTCGGACATGACTTAGAGACTGAACTGAACTGAACTTACACAATATAGCACATTTCATGCAATGAAGTTGACTGATATTACTGTGTACTGATAATAAATAAATCCTAACAGTTTGTGAGACAAGTCACTAACATTAGTATAAATCCATATAACTAACTTCATACTCTTTACTCAAAACACCTGGAGGAAATTTTGAGGTAACTGAGCATTCCTTTTCATTGGACTTCAACTGACTGATGGATTTATCAGAGGGCAAATGCCAGCTAGGTGTCTTAAAGCGAGTCCCCTAGTTCCAAGCCAAAAGTCTAAACAGAAATTAGTCTTTACGATAGTTTACTTCGTAGATTCATCCTGATTTTCAGTCTTATAATTCACAGTTTTCAATCCACACAAGCAAGAAATGGAAAGAAAAGAAACCGAAGGAAAGGTAGGGCTAACCTCACTATTCAGACCATAATATCAACTCTATTTAAAGTAACTACTGCTGCTGATAGGAAGCGAAAGAGCTACAGAACTGACAGAAGCATCTGCAGCTAAGGACCATATCATACCACGAATATGACACTTCCCGCTGGTAAACAGAGTGGGAAGCATAGCTCGAAAGGAAACTTGCATCCTTTCCTGGTGATGAAAGCTAAAAAGAATGGAAATAATACAGCGAGCAAAATAATACACAACAAAAATAGAACAGCAAATGAAAAATGCAGGCACAGTAAATATAATCCTCCTGCTGGTTGAAGGATTTATCTCCTTTCTCTCAAAAACTTTCTCTTGCCCCTAAATATTTAAAATAACAGTGCAAATCAGGGATTTTAAAAAAGTGACTGCTGTAGAAAATAATAACATATCCACAGAAAAGTCACTGAGGAATAACATTGCACGCGGATGGTGGCAATGAAAGAACACACATTTTAGTGATATCTCAAGGCATTAAAGTTATGTTATTAATTTATAGAATCAATGAATGCAGTTGTTAACAATACCTAAGCTAAATATCTGGCATAATCTATGTCTTTCAATTTAGAAAGAAGCAAACCTACAAAAACTTATCCTTATGTATCAATGTAAGGCTGTAAATTGTAAGGACTTATAAAATAACTGGAATTTACATTATTAAAAAAACAGTAAGTGCTTTCATTTAACAAGCTCTCACAAAGCGCTTAACATTAATTTATTCATCTCTGATAATAACAGAGTAGATGGAATCCTCATCTTAAAGGTGGGAAAACTGAGGCTCAGAAAGACTAATTTGTCCAAAGTAAAGAAGACTCTTGAGAGTCCCTTGGACTTCAAGGAGATCCAACCAGTCAATCCCAAAGGAAATCAGTCCTGGATGTTCATTGGAAGGACTGATGCTGAAGCTGAAACTCCAATACTTTGGCCACCTGATGCGAAGAACTGATTCATTTGAAAAGACCCTGATGCTGGAAAAGATTGAAGTGGGGAGGAGAAGGGGACGACAGAGGATGAGATGGTTGGATGGCATCATTGACTCAATGGACATGAGTTTGAGTAAACTCTGGGAGTTGGTGATGGACAGGGAGGCCTGGTATGCTGCAGTCCATGGGGTTGCAAAGAGTCGGACACAACTGAGCGACTGAACTGAACTGAAGAAGTATTTAAATAGTCGGGCCATATCTGTCTAAAACATTTTGCTTTGTCCTTGCCCTGCAGTTCTGTAGCATGCAATTTTATCTGCAGCATTTGAGAAATCCACTGAGAAAAGAAAATTAAGTGAAAGTATAAAGTGTAAGTTAAAAATCATACTAAATACTCTGCAGAATCAAATAAATATATGCACGAAGCCTACAGTGAAACAATTTGACTAAAAATAATAAAAGTTAATGTGCAATATTCAAATTAAAATTTTGCAAGGGGAATATCTAGTTTCATCAAGATAAAGCTTTCAGTATTTTATACAAAATATCCATTTACATATGAATAGATAATACTCCATTTATCAAGCATTTTCTTTGATTCATTATAGATGATCCCTATAAAACAGAATATTTTTTAAAACTAGTTGTGCTATTAGATTTGCTTATACTTAATAAATTTACTTATCTTTAGAACATACTTTGACTTACATGGCTTGAGTGGTGGAATTTCATGTGTGTAAATAAGCTCATGTTAATGACATATTATATTCTAGGATCTCTTTTCAACACTCAGTGGGTTCAGTTCACTGGCAAAGATCATTTGCTTAAGGAATAATATCTAGAGTCCAGTTTATGAAGTGGGCATCTACATTTACTCGTGAACACCCTAGAATATGTATATGTGTATATAAAAATGTTCTTCCATTTTTTCCCTACTACTTCAAGACTGATACCCTTAGAAAGTGGCATTGTGGATAATAATGTCAATCTGCCACCCTGGGGATAACTCATTCTACTTAAAAATTTTCCCCCTACTTGATTTTTTTGGAAGATCAATTCAATTATTCATTTATTTGAAGAACAGTAATAAGTATCTCTTTGGTAAGTATACGAGAGGATAGAAAACAAATAAGCATTTAAAAACAAGTAAATTTTTAGTGCTTATTAATCCCTCATTAATAAAAGTCTCATATTTAGAAGAGCAGTCCAAGTGAATAACTGCAAACATATTTTGATTCCTATGGGCTGACTTTTTCCAAACCTTGAAGATTATATTTTTGCAATTGGACATTAATTGTGGCACTCTGATTTTGCAGAAGATGATAGGGAAAAAGTGGAATGTATCATTTAAGCCCTCAACTCACAGTCTTTACAATGTTTGAGTGACTATGGGCTGTGCTTAGTCGCTCAGTCATGTCCAACTCTGCCACCCCCTGGACTGTAGCCCACCAGGCTCCTCTGTCCATGGGGATTTTCCAGGCAAGAATACTGGAGTGGGTTGCCATGCCCTCCTCCAGGGGATCTTCCCAACTCGGGGACAGAACACAGATCTCCTGCATTGCAGGTGGATCCTTTACCGTCTGAGCTACCAGAGAAGTCCATAATATTGAGTGACTATATTATATAATAATATTTTATACTATTTTTAATGGAATTTGACCCCAGCTATTTTGGTGATATAACCATGAGTATATTTAACTCAAGGATAATTGCTGAATATGAGATAAGTATCAATACGAACGATGAACTTCTTAAAATACATGTTTATGACTATCAAGGATTAGGCAAAGTTAAAAGTATGGATTCAAACATATTTTAGATTTGACAAACATTTAATTATCTGCTCATTAAAGGTATTTTGAGCCTCTGCTGTGTGGGAGAAAGTATGCGAGACACTAAAGGATTGAAAAGAAAACAAGTCCCAGCTTTCAAAGAGCTCAGAGCCAACGGGCAGACTGACAAACTTGAGAACATATCTACTAGAGTAATAACTGTCATGATAGACAAGCTCAGAATCTCACAGGAGGAGAGGCACCTAAGCAGAACTAAATAATCAGGAAGGGCTTTTTCTGAAGAGATGAAGCCCAAGTTCTGTCAAAGTGGGTGAAAAAGTCGCTGCTCCTGTGACTGAGGAGGATGGGTGGGAAGGAGAAGAATAACCCAGGGATCGAACTCGCGTCTCTTTTATCCCCTGCACTGCAGGCAGATCCTTTACCCACTGAGCAATGAGGGAAGCCCACTCCAAGTGAAGGAAATTACATCTGCAAAAGCCGGGAAGCAAAGTGTCTATGGGGTATTTAAGAAAATACACACTAATTCTGAAAGACAGAGAAGTAGCAGGCAGCAAGAAAGAACTCTTAAAATGAGGCAGATCTCCAGTGATTTGAATGGTGTGCTTGGCAGAACTTGATGCAAGTGATCAAACTCTGGCCAGCCCCTGTCCTCAAGGGGCTCCATAGACTGATGACTGGTGATTTTGGATAAACTGGAAACAAATATTCATCAGTAAAAATGATTAAATTAATCATGATTTTAATACAGTATAAATACTAAAATAAGAGAGATACTAATGAGGGAAATCTTCACTGCTCTATTAGCGCAAGCATGTTGCTTCAGTCATGTCTGACTCTTTGTGATCCTATGGACTGTAGCCTGTCAGGCTCCTCTGTCCATGGGGACTCTCTAGGCAAGAATAATGGAGTGGTTGTCATGTCCTCCTCCAGGGAATCTTCTTGACCCAGGAATTGAACCTGTGTCTCTTATGTCTCCTGCACTGACAGGCGGGTTCTTTACCACTAACACCACCTAGGAAGTCCACTCTTTCAGTACATACTCTAAAATAAAGCATATAAAAATATGACCATAATGACCAACAAATTTAAAACAAAATTAAATTCTAGAAAAATATGTATAATATAAAGTTATTGCAAATATATATGCTTATAGAAAACTCTGGAAGACACATGCCAATTTGTTTAAAATATTTGTATCTGGGTAACAGAAATGAGAAGTGAGAAGGGAAAGCAGAGGTGGAAGAAAATTTAGCAGTTTACTTCATATACTTGTTATTATTTGAGGCACATAGTAATCCATTCAGCATTAAAAATACAAAAAAAGCAAATATTTTGTAACATTTCGTAACTCCAGGGGATCTTTCCAACCCAGGGAATAAACCTGCATCTCTTGCATCTCCTGCATTGGCAGGCAGATTCTTTACCACTTGTGCCACCTGGAAAGCCCATTTTGTAATAATAATTACATTACTGCATAGTTGTTATATTATATATATTATAATAATATGATATTTGTATATAATGCATATTATAATAATATAAAATACTATATTACTTGCTATATTATAACAACAATACATTAATCTCAGGAACATTGTCAACTTAACACTCAATGTAACCAAATGATGCCCATATTTACATCTACAAACTCCTAAGGCTTTTATCTTTGCAGCACATCAGATGAAGAAGTAAGATACATTCTGTAAAATCCTACATGGAGAGTGAAATGAGCATGAGAAACTATAGGATCTAAGTTCAAATTCCAGTTCTGACTGCTAAACTGGGTGGATGTTATTTCTTTAAGCCTTACTTTATTGCACATAAAACATTTATAATAGCACTTATTTCCTAAGACTTTTTAAATGCTTGGTTTGCAGTAGGTGCTTAATAATTTCTAGTTTCTTTGTCTTTTTCTACTCTAAGAAACCGTGTCCTATTTGGAGATGAACGATTACATTTGCACCAAGATGTCTTTTACTGAACGGGAGTCTCACACCATAGTCAACAGTGTGGTGATTTTTTCTCAATTTATAATGTAATATTGCCTTTACCCTCTAACTTAAAAATCATCATAATTTTATGCTTTTACTCAGAAAATCATAGAGGCATAGAGCTGGAAAAGCAAAGTTAAAAACTCACTTAGCTCAGGTTTCATACTTGCGGGCAAAATGATGGACATCATAAAATATGTACCATGTTTTAATCATTTTCCCCAAAAAGAGATTCTACTATTAGTTTGAATGACTGATGCATTAAATGCTTAATAAGTCTTTTCTTTAAATAACATATTAAAGGAAATAGATGTGTAGAGGAGAAGCAAATTTCTTTTCTTTGGAATTAAACCATCTGCCCTTGCTTATTATATCAAAAATAGTGGAAGAAATGACATTTAATGTCAGGAAAGAAAAGATATACAAGTAGGAAACAATGAAACTGTGATAGAAAGGCAAAATTAAATGATGCTATCTTTTGAGAAACAAGTGAAAATAGGCTACAATTCTAGATATGATGGCAAATTCATGACAATGTTTACCCTGTTACAATTTCTGAATCAGCTATTTGACTAGGTATTTAAGGCAAAAAGATTTCATCACAGTTGGATATACAGTTACAAGGGGTTGTCCCATAGTAAATAAACAACAAATGTATTCTGGCAGGTGGCCATGACTGTATTGTTTTGAGGAAACAACTACTTTATTCTAGATACTATAAAAATTCTTAGATAAATGAAGAAGAGTTTAATGATTGTTACTACATAGCATAAAGATGGGTATTTACAACTTTACTACCAGGGTGGTGCACACCTAAGTTTTCTACTTGCTAAAATCTATGCAAAATCAGGCAGGTATTTACCAAGATGTAGAAATAGGGCAATTAGATGAATAGGAGATAATGCTGAGTAATAACAACATTTAATTGAAAATTAAATGATATCCTTCCACTTGAGGCTTAGGATTCTATTGGCAATAATAAAAAATTAATTATGTATAATCCATATTTAACATCTTGCTAAATCCCATGGTCAAATTAAATAATATTTTTTGAATTGTAACAATAGCAGATAAACATTTTCTCCTTTACATAAACTTTTTCCAAACTCATTTCAGTTATAAAGCGAGTGTCAAAGTTTTGACTAAACACTAGCCCTGTTGGAGAAGAAAACAGCAACTCATTCCAGTATTCTCATCGGAAAATCCCAGGGATAGACGAGCCTGGCGGGCTATAGTTGTTGGAGTCACAAAGAGTCGGAGATGGCTGAGCAACTAAACAATAACAACAACAACCTATACTATAGGTAACTAAGGTCTATAATCCACAAATGAGGCAGGAATTGGAGTTGGTCAGACTCTGCATTAATTCTACCTTCAGGTCACTTTGACTACAATTTCCTGAGGAAAGAACCATCTTCCTTCTCTTTCAATGTTCTATTGATACAAGAATACTTGCTTTCATTCACTAATTATCAAATTCGTTAATTAGTGCACTTCAATACAGAGAAGACAGGTACTCTTCATAGAATACAAGGGATATAAATGCTTCATTAAACTTCCGTGATGAAAACTAAACAACAACAAATGACTAGAGTAAAATGAGTATCTGTGCACAACAGATAATAACTGATACTAATTAAAAATAATAACATTTTCAGTTCAGTTCAGTTCAGTCACTCAGTCGTGTCTGACTTTTTGCGACCCCATGAATCGCAGCACACCAGGCCTCCCTGTCCATCACAAACTCCCAGAGTTTGCTCAAACTCATGCCCATCGAGTCGGTGATGCCATCCAGCCATCTCATCCTCTGTCGTCCCCTTCTCCTCCTGCCCCCAATCCCTCCCAGCATCAGGGTCTTTTCCAACGAGTCAACTCTTTGCATGAGGTGGCCAAAGTATTGGAGTTTCAGCTTCAGCATCAGTCCTTCCAATGAACATCCAGGATTGATCTCCTTTAGGATGGACTGGTTGGATCTTTAGAAATCTATAGATAATTAATACGAACCAAATAACTAAATCTAATGTGATGGCTGAGAATGAGAACTGAGACAAAAATGCTTGATTTAGACAATTAAAAACATTAATTTTTTCACCTGATGAACCTATAACATGAAAATGTAGGGAATATTTTGGGGGAAGTACTTAAAATTATGAATATCTAGCCATTATTGAATTTTTACTTTTGTCAGCAAATCAAGGAACTATCACTATTTAATTTTAAAAGTCAACATTTGAACCAGCTCATGGAAAACCAATGCTGGCAGGTAAGACAGTCTGAGAAACTCTGGTCCCTGTAGTCAGAAGGTCTCCTTGACTGATCTGTCTGTTTCTTACTGGGTAACTTATTATTAAGTTTAAAAAAAAAGAATTAAAAGTTAAAAATAGCAATAAGAGAAAACTATTTTTCATATGTAAAATTAAAATTACTGACATTTATAAGGCATTGTTCTAAATGTTTTGTATGGACCATTTTATTATTTCACAAAATGATAGTCTAAGGTACTGCAGGAGACCCCAGTTTGATTCCTGCGTTGGAAAGGGATAGGGATACCCACTCCATATTCCTGGATTTGCGTGGTGGCTCAGTTGATAAAGAATCTGCCTGCAATGCAGGTTACCTGGGTTCAATCCCTGGGTTGGGAACATCCCCTGGAGGAAGGCATGGCAACCCACTCCAATATTCTTGCCTGAAGAATCCCCATGGACAGAGCACAGCAAAGCATAATGTACATGTTATTAAGAGTATCTGAGTTATTATTGAGTTATTAAGTTATATTGAGTTATTAAGAGTATTAAGAGTTATTATTTGTATTTGTCGAACAAAATCTTACATATTTTATTTTATACACTGTAAAACTGAGGCACAGGGAGATTAGTTTGCTACCCCCAAATCCTTAAAATCCAGTGGTGGAATCAGGCTTTGGATATAGAATTTGGCTCAAAAGCAGCAGTCACCAAACTTTTTCGCACCAGGGACTCATTTTGCACAACCTAGATCTCTCGCAAGCACAGTTCACTGTAGTGTTCGCGCTCCAATGAGATCTAATGCTGCCACTGATCTGAAAGGGGGCAGAGCTTAGCCAATAATGCCAGTGATGGGGAGTGGTTGTAAATATACATGAAGTTTCACTCATTCACCCTCCATTCACCTCCAGCTTTATATTTATAGCCCAGTTCCTAAAAGGCCATGGACCAGTACTGGTCTGTGGCCTGGGGGTTGGGGGAACCCTGTTCGGGAGGCCATACTTTCAAATATATGAAACTGCTTCCTACTCTGTGGACTTGGCATTTTAGATAATCTCATCATCCTTTCCTGACTTTTAAGGTTTTATTTTCATAAAGACTGATGAAAGTGAAAGTTGCTCGGTTGTGTCCGACTCTTTGTGACCCCATGGACTATACAGTCCATGGAGTTCTCCAGGCCAGAATAATGGAGTGGGTAGCTGGTCCCTTCTCCAGGGGATCTTCAAAACCCAGGAATTGAACCAGGATCTCCTGCATTGCAGGTGGATTCATTACCAACTGAGCTATAAGGGAAGCCCTGAAAAGACCCTGATGCTGGGAAAGATTGAGGGCAGGAGGAGAAGGGTACAAAAGAAGATGAGATGGTTGGATGGCATCACCGACCCAAGGGATATGGATTTGGGTGGACTCAGGGAGTTGGTGATGGACAGGGAGGCCTGGCGTGTTGTGGTTCATGGGGTCGCAAAGAGTTGGACACGACTGAGCGACTGAACTGAGCTGAAAGACTTTATTACCAATTCCCAAATCTAGAGTTTGGAAATTAAATGACAGCTTTATGTGATATTTGTTCACTCATCATTTATTCAGTTAATTATGTAACAAGATAACAAGCCTGGTCAATATCACCATAGAAATATCTTCTATGTTCTCATCTCTCAGAAAGAGAATCTTGGGCTGAACTACTGAGTTGACACAGTTAAAGCCCAAAACTGTAAATGGCGATCATGACTTTACTTTCCTTTGACAGCCAGAATCTCAAAAGTAGACTCTGGTTTGTCTCAGTTAAATTTTTTCCTATATTTGTATTTTCAGAAACTTTAAACCTGCACAGAAGGTGAAACAATTGCACAGCATACATCTATCTCTCTGTTTACCTATTTTCAACACTAACATTTTAACACATGTACTTGATCTCTTTTTCTTTTTCTAAAGAAAAAGAGACTTGCATCAAGTCTGCATGTATAAAACATATGTGTATATATACTGTTCTAGAACCATTTGAAAGCAAGATATAGAGAGCATAACACATCTTCCCAAACATTTTGCCATTGCTCTCCAAAGAAAAAAGGACACTCACTTAGATTTTTAAAATACCACTACCTCAAGAAATAAAACAATTCCAGTATCCCAAGAAAAATAACACTGTTATAATAATACTACCTAATATATAGTATATATTGAAAGTTACCAACTGTCTCATTGGTGTTCATTATAGCTGTTTTTCTTTTCTTTTGTTGATCCTTTACCAACGGAGCTATGAGGAAGATTCAAAAAGAGCCATGCACTGCATTCACTCAGCATGATCTTGAGTGTCTATGTTCTACTGAATGGTTGCCCCACACCCAGCCTTTTGCTACTTTTGACTTTAATGGCATTGAGGCTTTTAAAGAGTTGAGGCCAGTAGTTTCTTAAATGTCCAATAATATAGATTTGCCTGACTGATACCTCACTATTAGATTCAGGTTAATTTGTTTAAAATATTTATTAATTTGGCTCTATTGGGTCTTGAATGGAGCATATGGGCTGAGTAGTTGTGGCATGCAGGCTTAACTGCCTCGCAGCACATGGGATCTTAGTTCCCTGACCAGGGACTGAACCCACGTCCCCTGCATTGGCAGATTCTTAACCACTGGTCCACCACAGAAATTTCCTCAGGTTCAATATTTTGACCAAAAAAAAAAAAAAAATCCTAGCAAAGTATTGACTTAATTGTAATATTAAGATTTTCTTGCATGAACATGTATGTTTTAAAATGCCCCCTGGCCTTTCTAATCAATCTTCATACTTTCTGGCCTTGATGTTCTCTCTATATTTATGGTCTTAATTTTATTTCACGTATTCTTAGAAAAGGTGTACAGACTTCATATAACAGAGAGGGTATTAATCAATCAACTAACTTAATCAATTAATAACTCCCTAGCTAACTTTCATAATTCATAGCCCCCCAGTGTCCCTCAAAATATCAATTAAAAAGAAAGTCTGCCAAGTATATACAACCAATTTACCCTTATTATTTTGTGCATAATTAATATAACTCTGAGTCTATGGACTAATACAGCAGTGGTCTGTAACATAACCACTTTTCTCACTCAACAGTATTTCAAAATATTTTCATATAAATTATGTCATTTGTCCTTTAAGATAGATGCAAGAGTTAAGAATGAAATACAGTATTCTTCTTGTATAGGATATTAAACCATGTCTGTGTTCTGAAATGACTTGTCCAATTTTACTTTTGATTCTCTAACCTCAGTTTCCACATCAGTAACAGCTGGGTTTTGCTAACAGTACAGAGGAAATTTACCTGCTTGACACCACTGGGCCCTACCCAGTTGCTTACTCAAGTGAGACCCACCCAGCCACTGCCATTGATACCTCTCCTCAAACTACCAACTGTCTCAGTCTCCCTGAGGACTGGAGGTGGGTTTTCACTTGGCCTCAATCAAGCCTGCTCTGGCAGGAACCACAAAAGCTCCATCATCCAAGTTCTACCTGATCAGACTCACCATGGCTTAAGCTTCCCCAAAAGCTGCCCTCAGGGGAGAGCTAACACAACCTAGAAGTCAGAGAAATTCAAAAGAACAAAAAGGCTGAATTTTGGCCAGTAAGAAGTGAGAAATAAGAAACCACAGATCATTTCCTCTTCTCTCCTTCCCTAATAGTCTGTTCTTCAGCATAGCAGATTTATACTGCCTCTCAGATATCCTATGAGATAAGCAAGTAGCCATATCTCTTTGTGAAGCAGTGACCAGCTTGATCATACACCACCTTATATTTGCTTACCCTCATTCTCTGCTTCACTGCCCTTCTTCCCAAATCCTTGTTACTCCGGGACTCCACTCCAAATAAAAGCAGCATTATACATAAATAAATAAATAGGAAAAAAATCACTTGTCCAAAGCTATTTGAATAATAAGTAGTAACATCGAACTTAACCAAAAATATTAGGACTTTTCACACAATGCTAGCTTTGTTGTTATTCTTCCACCACATCACATTATGCAAGAATAATATTAGTTAGAACTTTTCCCAAACAACACAACATAAAGTCAGGTGTATTAAAAAAGATCTTTCCTGGGGAATCTCAAACATAGCTGCTGCTGCTAAGTCACTTCAGTCATGTCCGACTCTGTGCGACCCCAGAGACGGCAGCCCACCAGGCTCCCCCGTCCCTGGGATTCTCCAGGCAAGAACACTGGAGTGGGTTGCCATTTCCTTCTCCAATGCATGAAAGTGAAAAGTGAAAGTGAAGTCACTCAGTCGTGTCTGACTCTTAGCAACCCCAGGGACTGGAGCCTACCAGGCTCCTCCATCCATGGGATTTTCCAGGCAAGAGTACTGGAGTGGGGTGCCATTGCCTGCTCCACAAACATAGCTAGTAACCTCCAAAGATATTTCTTCCAATTATGACAGCAATTTGTGCCTTTCGGTCCCATCATTTTCACCTCATCTGTGAGTGCCAATTGATTGAAGGCATTTCTGCCTCATTAGTTTTTCACTGGCTCACACTTTTGTAAACGACCACCCTGACCCCCAGTCCTCTCTGCAAAGCTCCACATCCCCTGGCACTAACAGGGTGAGCATGTGCAGAGATGGCTACCTTCAGTCTCATCATTGCGGACAGATCTGGGCAAGACTTCCCGAAGAAAAACCAACTGTTGAATTGCTGCCATGGCAACTGACTAGGGATTCCAAAAAAGAGAAGAGTAGCAGAAAGAAATGGCCCGAGAATCAGAAAACCTAACTATGTGTAACCGATACCTCCTTTAACTTCTTTGAGCTCCAGTTTCTTAATGTTCCTAATAACTTATTTATCCAAATAAAATAAGGCCATTGAACTTAATTGGCTCTAAGATTTCTGCCAGCCACAAACTTCAATGATTTCATTGGTTAAGCACGAGGGATAATGTAAAGAACTTCAAATGAAATTAAACTTTACTCTTGGAAGAATATTCTATTTTAAATTTGTCAGTGGTCCACAAAAGGGCATCAATACTTTCCTAAGAAAGCATTTTACTTTTCAGAAATACAGAACAACACATATTTAACAGTCATTTTAATGAGATTTTTTTATTTACTAACTGGACGGCATTTTAAGTATAAAATGCTAAAAGTACCAAAAAACTTTTTTTTCCCTCACATTAACTATCATCTTTTCATTTTCAATGGGTTTTGAGACTTTAATATTACCAATTGTACTTTGGGTTAATCTATTTGTATAGCACTTAATATCTGAAGAAGTATACCACTATATTAATAACTTTCACATGAATGATCATGATAATAGCAATATTAAAAGCCTGCAACCACTTTGCACACCATACATTCAATTCCCCAAACTGCCTGTTGCTTCTAATTTTCCTCCCTCACAGATGAAATTAATTTTTTTATATTTTTGGAAAAAGTTGCCCAAGGGAAGAAGGAAACTTAAATTCACTTAGCTACTAGAATAGGTATATTTGTCTATCAGTGTATTCACAGTGAATGAAGAGATGTGGAGTAACATGCCCTAGTATACAACTGGGGTCACACAGTCCTGGGCTTGGACCCAATTCTGCCATTTGCTTATCTGCAAAGCAGGGATAAAAGACATATCGGGTTTAGGACAGTTCCATTCAGTTCAGTTGCCAGTCAGGGTTTAGGACAAGTTTGAAAGTAATAATGTGAAGTATCTGGTTAAAACAGTTAGATCACTATAGGCATTGAGTAAATTTTAATTTTAAACCCCAGTAATATTTTAACATTAAAATTCTATCAGCTTAGGGGGTAATAAATCTTCTATAGAACCAGGATAGCAGATTTCAATATCAATACTCTAGAGAGCTTTCAGAAAATATCTCTGCTCCTCTAATCAATTAGTTTCCATCTTCTTTCATTGTCCTTCATCTCATGAAACACACCCAAGACATATTCAGTAGCTCATGCCAGAAAGCTAGTTGTTTCATTGACATTCCACCCTCTCTGTCCTTTACCTCTGTTATTCATCATCACGAAGTAAATTCATTTTTATTTGCAAAATATCTCTCTAATGAATCCATTATTTTTGATATCTCTGCTGTCATGACCCTCTTTTAAACTCTTAAAATAGTCTTTAAAACTGATCCCCTATGACCACACATAGCTCCCACTGATTTGTTACATATACAACAGCGATCTTTTTAATTAATAAAACACAAATATGTTCACATCTTCCCCTTATATTTAAAAATATCAAAAGCATTCTGACTGTTAGAATAATAACACAGCCCATAAGATGCTACATCAACCAGAACCATTATCTACCTGTTAAATTCAGCCTAACTTATGTTATCCATTACTTTCCAGGCTTTAATTCATATTGGTCATTCTCAGGCATATCCAACTCTTTTGCAACTCCATGAACTGAAGCCCACCAGGCTCCTCTGTCCATGGAATTTCCCAGGCAAGAATACTGGAGTGGGTTGCCATTTCCTACTCCAGAGGATCTTCTTTCCCTGGGATCAAACCCTAGTCTCCTCCATCTCCAGCACTGGCAGGCAGATTCTTTATCACTGTGCCACCTGGGAAGCTTAATTCATACTATTCTTTAATCGCTGTTAACTGTCCTTATTGTTTTTACTCTCAGGGCATTTTCGTATACCATTCCTTCTGTCTAGAACACTCTTCTTCTAACTTTCCTTTGTTAATCTTTACTTGCCTATCAGATTCAGATAAAATATATGTTTCAACAGGAAGCCCCGATGACCCCTCTCAACTCAGTACAGGTTAGGCCTTCCTCTTCTGAGCTCTCACGGCACTTTCTTTTTTACCTCCAGCATAAATTTTGGTAATATGTCAGGGTAATTCATATATGTTTCAGTGTGCGTTAACTGCATTAACAAATTTAAAAGTTATTAATTGTAAAATGTAAATTCCGTGAAGACAAACATGATGCCGATTTTCCTCAACTGTATATTCTTAGTGAAATCACAGCCAGTACCTATCCAAGGTTGACACAATAAAAATTAGTTGAACAAACACAAAAAGGAATCAAGGATTATTCTGTTATCATTATTTTTGCCTATGGCTTTTGTTTTGAACCTGTTTTTTTAATACCTACAAACTCTCAGCATGCTTTATTTTTCTTCCAAAGATGGATTGTGTTCTCTATCTATAATTCAAGCACTACGCTCACATATTGTGGATCCTTGATAACTGTGTCTGATTAACCAACTACATCACAGCTATTCCTACAATTTAAGAGGCAACCTGTCTTTCTGATAAGCATAAAAAGTCAGTATCAGAGTAAATGGATATAATTTTGGGTTTTGTTAATACATCGAGCTTTATTATATAATTTCTCTTAGGATTCTTGAAATGTTAAAAATAGTTATCCAAATAGAGCAAATAGTTAGTGTATTTCAAAAGAACAAAACAGATGTTCAATTATCTGCATTTCTCTCTGTGTGGATAATTTTTGAATTATAAGTCAAGAGAGTTAAGAAGTTCAGAGATATGTAAATCAGTGGTTCAGAACTCAGAATACGTTTTCCTAGGGAAAATGTATAAAGCAACACATATATTACCATTTAGGCCCATGTGGCACTATTTAATTATACAGCTGAATTTCATTGTTATCAATCACAAATAAAAATCCATCTATGAGAAAATATATTTTAAATTGCAACTGCATTAGGGGAGACTGTTATAAGACCTGCAGTGTTATGAAGCTGATTACAATACATATTTAAATGGGACTTTCTGGTTGTTATAAGATCATGTTCCTTCTAAGGAGTAGAGGAGAACCCTAACTACCTAGCAAGTGAAGCTTCTAAATAGGATGCATGCAGGTTAGGTAACTGGGGTGCAATGAGAGTTCTTGAATCACTATTTTTGACCAGTACAGACAACTGAATTCCCCAAAGAATTCCCAATTCTGCATACACTAGATCTTATTTCACTGAGATTCCTAGAAGCACCGTTCAACCTGCTTATTAGCAGGTTGGTAATTCATGTTGCAGCAACAAGTAAGAGTGACCTATATAGTGATTAGATTTGGACTCTTTTTTTTTTTCTTTTTGATTTATGGTTGGTGAAAATAGAAAGCTAAAAGTTTATTTTTTATATTTATTCAAATCAAAAGAATATCCTAGAGTTCCTTTAGGGCTTCCCTGGTGGCTCAGCTGGTAAGGAATCTGCCTGCAATGCAGGAGACCTGGGTTCAATTCCTGGGTCGGGAAGATCCCCTTGAGAAGCAAATGGCTACCCACTCCAGTATTCTTACCTGGATAGATCCATGGACAGAGGAACCTCGAGGGCTACAGTCTGTGGAGTCACTGAGAGTTGGACACAACTGAGTGACTAACACACACACACAGAATTCCTTTAAATTTGCTAAAATTTTCATAGATTTACCAAATCAATGAGCTATGTTTCAGTTGCAAATAAACCTAAAACTGGCTTATTCTGCTAGAGTAACATGCTTTCAATTTACTAACATAGCCTTTAGCCAAACTCAGAAGTAAAATATACAGTGGGAAAAGAGAACCACTTACAGAGAATAACAACTACTGATATAAACAAAGGCATTTCCAGAATTTTTGAAAGAGTTGATTGGTTAATATTTATGATTAGGATGAAAATTTGAGACTGAAAGAAGTGAATCAAGTTAAAATTACATATGAAAAAAACATAAGTTTTTGTGGGAGTTTTAAAACAGTGCAGTCCTCCTAGAAAGAACAATTGGAAAAGACAATTAATTTATAGTAGGCAGGAGTGCCTGAGTTAATGGAGTTTAATTAAAAAGACAGGGCTTTTTCAGATTTGAAGACAATGACAAATGAAACCTTAATTAGATTCTAAGCTTCCAGGAACAAGTATGTGCCACGGGGTTCTTGCACAGAATATATCATATTTAGTCACACAATTCCTTGTATTGGCTATTTCTTTTTTAACCAAATTTAAGGAAGATATATACTGCTTGATTTTGATTTTAACTACTTGTACAGGGGAAGGTCTTTGATTTTCTCTCTACATAATGTCTCAAATTTACTCTGAGGCTAAAATCACCTTTATGTTTTTTTTATTTTATTGAAATACAGTTGATTTTTAATGTTGCATTAATTCTGCTGCATAGCAAAATGATTCAATTATATATATGTTTGTGTGTGTGTGCGTGTGTGTGTGTGTGTATACACACATATATATATATAACTGAAGGGCTTCCCAGGTAGTGCAGTTGGTAAACAATGCAAATGCCAATGCAGGACATGCAAGAGATGCAGGTTTGATCCCTGGGTCACGGAGATTCTCTGGAGTAGGGAATGGCAACCTGGAAAATTCCATGGACTGAGAAGTCCACGGGGCCACAAACAGTTGGACACAAGTGAGCAACTGAACGCACACACATATAACTGAAATATATATATATCTTTTTTGTATCGTTTTCCATTATGGTTTATTACAGGACATTGAATATAGTTCCCTGTGTTAATACATTAGGAACTTGTTGTTTATCCATCTATATTTAAGCTCATCTTTAAAGTTCCTTGCAGCCAAAGATGGAGAAGCTCTATACAGTCAGCAAAAACAAGACCGTGAGCTGACTGTGGTTCAGATCATGAACTCCTTATTGCCAAATTCAGACTTAAATTGAAGAAAGTAGGGATAACCACTAGACCACTCAGGTACGACCTAAATCAAATCCCTTATGACTATAAAGTGGAACTAAGAAATACATTTAAGGGACTAGATCTGATAGACAGAGAGCCTGATGAACTATGGACAGAGGTTGGTGACATTGTACAGGAGATAGGGATCAAGACCATCCCCATGGAAAAGAAATGCAAAAAGGCAAAATGGTTGTCTGAGGAAGCCTTACAAATAGCTGTGAAATGAAGAGAAGTGAAAAGCAAAGGAGAAAAGGAAAGATATTCCCATTTGAATGCAGAGTTCCAAAGAATAGCCAGGAGAGATAAGAAAGCCTTCCTTAGCGACCAATGCAAAGAAATAGAGGAAAACAACAGAATGGGAAAGTCTAGATATCTCTTCAAGAAAATTAGAGATACCAAGGGAACATTTCATGCAAAGATGGGCTCAATAAAGGACAGAAATGGTATGGACCTAACAGAAGCAGAAGATATTAAGAAGAGCTGGCAAGAATACACAGAAGAACTGTACAAAAAAGATCTTCATGACCCAGATAATAACAATGGTGTGATCACTCAACTATAGCCAGACATCCTGGAATGTGAAGTCAAGTGGGCCTTAGAAAGCATCACTATGAACAAAGCTAGTGGATGTGATGGAATTCCAGTTGACCTATTTCAAATCCTGAAAAATGATGCTGTGAAAGTGCTGCACTCAATATGCCAGCAAATTTGGAAAACAGAGCAGTGGCCATAGGACTGGAAAAGGTCAGTTTTCATTCCAATCCCAAAGAAAGGCAATCCCAAAGAATGCTCAAACTACCGCACAACTGCACTCATTTCACAAGCTAGTAAAGTAATGCTCAAAATTCTCCAAGCCAGACTTCAGCAATACGTGAACCGAGAACTTCCACATATTCAAGCTGGTTTTAGAAAAGGCAGAGGAACCAGAGATCAAATTGCCAATATCTGCTGGATCATTGAAAAAGCAAGAGAGTTCCAGTAAAACATCTATTTCTGCTTTATTGACTACGCCAAAGCCTTCGACTGTGTGGATCACAATAAACTGTGGAAAATTCTGAAAGAGATGGGAATTCCAGACCACCTGACCTGCCTCTTGAGAAACCTGTATGCAGGTCAGGAAGCAACAGTTAGAACTGGATATGGAACAACAGACTCGTTCCAAATAGGAAAAGGAGTACGTCAAGGCTATATATTGTCACCCTGCTTATTTAACTTATATACAGAATAATCATGAGAAATGCTGGGCTGGAAAAAGCACAAGCTGGAATCAAGATTGCTGGGAGAAATATCAATAACCTCAGATATGCAGATGACACCACCCTTCTGGCAGAAAGTGAAAAGGAACTAAAAAGCCTCTTGATGAAAGTAAAAGAGGAGAGTGAAAAAGTTGGCTTAAAGCTTAACATTCAGAAAACTAAGATCATAACATCTGGTCCCATCACCTCATTGGAAATAGATGGGGAGATAGTGGAAACAGTGTCAGACTTTATTTTTTTGGGCTCCAAAATCACTGCAGATGGTGAGCAGCCATGAAATTAAAAGACGCTTACTCCTTGGAAGAAAAGTTATGACCAACCTAGAGAGCATATTAAAAAGCAGAGACATTACTTTGCCAACAAAGGTCCATCTTGTCAAGGCTATGGTTTTTTCAGTGGTCATGTATGGATGTGAGAGTTGGACTGTGAGGAAAGCTGAGTGCTGAAAAATTGATGCTTTTGAACTGTGGTGTTGGAGAAGACTCTTGCGCATCCCTTGGACTGCAAGGAGATCCAACCAGTCCATCCTAAAGGAGATCAGTCCTGGGTGTTCATTGGAAGGACTGATGCTGAAGCTGAAACTCCAATAGTTTGGCCACCTCATGTGAAGAGTTGACTCATTGGAAAAGACCCTGATGCTGGGAGGGATTTGGGGCAGGAGGAGAAGGGGACCCCAGAGAATGAGATGGCTGGATGGCATCACCGACTCGATGGGCATGAGTTTGAGTAAACTCTGGGAGTTTGTGATGGATAGGGAGGCCTGGTGTGCTGTGATTCATGGGGTTGCAAAGAGCCGGACATGACTGAGCGACTGTACTGAACTGAATTGAAAGTTCAGAAGTGGTTCATTTGAGAAGATCTGGGTTTCTAAATTTTACTCTGGCCCCTCTTTTTAATTTAAATGCTTTGATTTTATCAGCTAAGCCTGGTCATGCTGAAAGTTTTCACAAATAGTTTGTATTTCCAGGAAGAGATTTTTCTCTCAATGCTAATGTCAACTTTGGCAACTGAAATCTTACAGGAACAGAATCCTCTCTGCTATTCCCAATATCCTTACGTGAGATAATTTTCTTACCTAAATGAAAATTATTTCCATTATCATTATTGCCCTTCCAAAGCTTTTCATTATTAGAATTATTTTTGAAATTTTTCCTTAAAGGTAGGTAAAATGAAGTAGGTCTGAATGGAAAAGTGATGAAGAATCACAGCATCCCATACCGGTAGCTCACTGTGACCTACTTGTTGAGGTGGCAGTAATGCCTGTAACCACTGGGGCTTTCAAAATAGATTATTTGAAATATCTTACTTAGTGCGTGTGAGGTTGCTATGTTGCTTCACTGATTCTTTGTGTGCTAAGTTGTTTAACTGACTCTTGGCAACCCCATGGACTATGGTATTTCCCAGGCAAGAATATTAGAGTGTGCTGCCTTGCCCTTCTCCAGGGGATCTTCTCGACACAGGGATCGAACTCGTGTCTCTGACGTTTCCTGCATTGGCAGATGGGTTCTTCATCATTACTGCTACCTGGGAAGCCCATAATTAAATGGTACAGTCAATAAAAACAATATCAGGGTTAAGAAGAGTTCTCATGAAGCTTCTGGGGGTGGGAGGCAGGGTAGACGTTCTGATGCGGAGGTGAAAGACAGGCAAAGAGCACACATTTAAATAGTATCATGAAAAAAAAAAGATTAAAGAACAACTTGCTTTGTTTCCTATGAAGTAACATGTAAGCTACATTAGGAGTTACTACTTGGGTAATGTGAAATAAACTCAACATAATACTTTTAAATGGAATGTTAAAAGAGGAAAAAATGGAGGAGAAAAATAGAAATCAGAGCTCCTTCATATTAAGGATGGTGATGATAGAATATGCAGACTTTTAAAATGAAGAGGATCTCTAGTATTTCAGACATTTAAGATTTGTTCACCAATGGGTTAGTCACATTGCATTAAGGTAATGGAGAGTTAGTCCCATTGCATTAAGGTGATGGAGGGCAGGGTAGGGACAAGAGGTAAGCCTTCTGTATGATCTACTGTGAGTGAGATCCACATACCATATAGTATTGCAATAATACTGATTTACACTGATTTACAGACACTCTCCTTGTCAATTTTTATCCCAAAATTTGGCAAAATAGATGCTCAATTGATGTCTGTTGACTTGAAGTTAACTGACATACAAGTTTCATGGTATTGATCTGTGTTTGGAAAAAGACGGTGAAAATTTGTTATCTCTAGTTATTAGGGGCAAGGGTCAGATGTGCTCCCTGGATGAAGGCAATCATCTGTCATAACTTGTCACTGGCCTAAGAAAACTGTTGGCATCAGGACAAACTCTATATCCAGTAAAGTGGTTCTCAACTACTGTGTCCTGACTGTATCTGATATTACACTAGAGTGACCAGTAATTTATTACTAACACTAAAGAGTAGTGTTAGTGGATGACTTGTTTAAGTGCATGTTCCAAGTCCGTGAGTCTGTTTCTGTTTTGTGAATAAGTTTATTTGTACATTTCTTTTTAGAATCTGCATATAAGCAATATCATATGACATTTCCCTCTGACTTCCATCACTCAGTATGACAATATCTAGGTCCATCCGGTTACCAGGAAAGAAGGTTGGGGGGAAGGGATGGTTAAAGAGTCTGAGACTGACATGTACAGGCTACTATATTTTAAATGGATGACCAACAAGGACCTACTGTATAGCACATGGGACTCTGCTCAATGTTATGCGGCAGTCTGGATGGAAGGGGAATTTGGAGAAAAATGGACACACATATATGTATGGTTGAGTACCTGTGCTATTCACTTGAAATCATCACAACATTATTAATCAGCTGTACTCCAATATAAAATAAAAAGTTTTTAAAACATGAATGTTCAAGATGATATTTCTGCCACCTTGCTGCTTTCTGATATAATAAGCTTTTCAGAGTGCATGTCATGGCCACCCTACAAGCACAAGAACACGGCCCACCATTTATTTTATCTAAGTCACAGTCAGAAGTATTGTCTCACAAGGGCAATCAGTTTTAGGAATACATATATGGGTGGAAAAGGCTGAGCACTGTAATACCCAATCATGATGGTGTAAAAAGCAGACCTACTGACCAGTGATTGACAGTACTTTTGTCTGAAAAATGTGCTTTCAAAAGATTAAATATTTGTCCATATTTATGCCAAGATAATAAGATCAACTGAAGTAATCCTAGGTGAAGGAAGCTCCAAATCTGAACTTTTTAACTGGAAAAATAAATAAAAGCCACATGCTGTTTTAGAAAGAAAACAGGAACCAAAAAATAATCTGAGCTTCCTTGTAAGGAATTTAGTTGACTCTTTAGAAAATAAAATTTTGAGGAATAAAGAAAATCATTGGGATAAACTTTACTACTCATTATTAGCTGAAATACAACCTACAACCTTAGGTATCTATTTTTTACAATTGAATTTGAAAGTCTTTAGACATAGTCATATTAGTTACAGTCTCTACTGCTCCCTAATGCTGCATACATATGGTCAACTTTATTTGTTTACACTGCCTTTCAAAACATTTAAGTCTGTCACCCTTCTTTAAAATATACCATAAGTAAAACTATGTATACTTATGGAGAATGGAACAGCAACCCACTTCAGTATTTTTACCTGGAGAATCCCATGGACAGAAAAACCTGGTGGGTTACACTCCATAGGATCACAAAGAGTCGGACTTGAATGAAGTGCTTTAGCAACACACGCACTCAAACCATAATAAAAGGATCACCTCTGTGTAGTTTCATGAAAGTCCACTTCAACAAGTTTAAAAACAGATTCATGCTGTAAATATTAATGCCTAACAGCCCACTAAACAATAGTGAAAATATAAGTAATTACATAATTTGATACTACAAATGAATACAAACAGAAGAAATACTTTCTCAGAAAAAAAAAAAAAAAACTGAAAACACTGCAAACATTTATAGATTTTAAAAAGTCCAATTGAATACAACCCAGAAAATAGTTTAGGGAAATACTAATATAATACATAAGCATGTAATTTTTCATTTTTTTCTTTTCCTACAAGGTCTATAAATTCTCACTCATATAAGTACTGGCACTGGTTTCATTGAATACCTGAAGACTTATAAAACCAGAAGGACATCATTTAAAATGGCTCTTATAAACCATCTGCTCAATTTACAAAGATATTATCAAGACTTACTCTAGAAGAGACCTTCCTTCCACCAGACATCTCACCTGAGGAGCTGATCCAGGAAACCCACCTGTGTCCATGATGAGCTGATGAAACAACACTTGCCTCCATGAACTACTTTACATTTCCAAGATTAAATTTTTTGTGTGTAGAACTTAAATTTGTACTCAACCTGTGGAGGCGCTGAGGAAAGCAGGAAGAGCCAGTCAGAGCATACTGTCCATGGCAAAGCAGGAGAAATGAGTAGGAAGATTTGTGGGTGTTCCCGGGAACTCATCAGCCTCCTGTTCATGTTCAATAGGAGACTCACAAGTTCCTGCAAATGCACACAAACTTACTGTAAGCAGGTACCCTTGGCAGATAGGCAGATGCTGATACTTCCTCCAGTCAAGTGAGTACAGTATCTTTCCCCCCTGGAGTGTCCTCAACAGCCTGGGATTTCTTCCAAGCAGTGTGGTGGGCATCACGGTCCACTGGTCACTTTTATTCAGCTATTCACCAAATATTAATTGAGCATCTCCTATGCTAAGCACTGCTCTAGTCTCCAGGTACATAGTAGTGATTTTTTTATTTTTATTTTTTTGCTATTATGGAAATTCTATTGAACACAGCCTAGTTCATTTTCAATCTGTTTGACTCAAGCTTTGGTCTCCAATGCCAAATGGCAAGCAGCAGTGTTTAAAATTTCCTTTGTCATAAATGTTGAATTTAGAGCTCATGGTACAATGGGAAGAAGCTATGAATGGAGACTAAGAGATATGAATGCTAGTTCACATGCAGCTAAATGTAACAACTTCCATGGAAAAAACCACAACCTTTTTTGACTTTGTTTTCTTACTTGTCAAATGATTATTTGGACTATTTCACTTTTACTTCCAATCTAGATATAAATGTCTAATTATAAGGTAACTAGAAACAGAATAAGAGCATTTATACAGAAAATGCAATGCTATTGAAGCTGTGTTTTTCCAGGAAAGAGAAAAAAAGTGGCTTCAGCAATCACTGTAAAGTTCAAATATATAATTGATTATTGGTATCTTCTTCTACCAACTAACACAGAAATTATTTTTCTCATATGGAAATAAATTGTTGATTTGTTGTTTTCACTGGCTTCTAACATTGAAACTTTTTCCCCCTGGGCTTTAATTTTCCCACAAGATCTTAGATACTAGCTCAAATCTTACAAGACAGGCTCAGTTCTTGACCAGAAAGATAAAGCAGATTACCCAGGTAAACATTTGCTCAAAACCAGATTCTAATCTTTGGAGTTTTTCTGAACTTTAAGCTGAAGAAAATTTAGCCCCTGCTGGTTGATTTGAAATGGATAAATAAATATTCTTGTACCATTCTCCCTATAAAAAAGCAAATGTATACACAAATATGCCCACACACACATAGACAAACACACACACACACACACACACACACACACACACACACAGAGTCTCCAATGATCCTTCAAACTAAAAGTGCATTGCTGGTGAAAACTCAAGCTGGGTATAGCACAGTAATCAGATTTTCTTTATTTTGCTATCTGTATGCCTTTAAAGAGCCAGTCTGTTAAATGCTTTATGGGGAGGTTTAATTAAAGGCTCCAATTAAAATTCCAAATTAAAATTCAAGAATACTTGAAATGGCTTATGCAAATAAGGGTAGATTACCTTCTTTATCTAAGGAATAGGCATCTACTAGGCAAAGGCACCATCTCATGTTTTCCTTTAGTTTTCACGCCCACAAACTCTTCAGCAGCTAACAAAGTCAACCGCAATGTTGATATTATATGACATTTTTATTTTAAACAAACAATAAATCATTAAAATCAGAGAACATTTATTGAATTGTTTCAAAGTTTTAGATTAGGTCACCAAACAAATACGGTATTATTCCTCCTTTTATAATGTTTGCATTAAAGCTTTCAGTAATGACAATGTATAGGTTCATTGTATCAAATGTACAGTATCACAGATTCATATATGCAGAGATGAACAAGGAGCAAAATTGTGATGATTAAAGCCCTGTTTAATTTTACCCTATTAAACAGGGGTAAATAGCAAGAGTCAGCAAATAGAAGGGAATGTTATAGTAGTAGTATACCAGTATGTCTTACTATGTAAGGGTATAGTGGTCTACAGTCAGAGACCCATATCTGAGTCCTTGAACCATCATGTACTACATGTCTGTGTGGGAATGATATTTAATATCTCTGAGCCTCAATTTATCCACCTCAGATGGAGATACTAATATTACCTATCTAATAGTGTGTTTTTCATTCTTATTATCATTATCATGATTGAAGGTAAGAAGTAGAAGGGAGAACAAATTGAATTCTATAGTTCTGCTATTGACTTAGTAATGTGAAAATCTTGAAGCTAGAAAGGAACTGATAGAGAAGAAAAATCTCAAGAGTATCAGTCAAATTAACACCTGACTCATTATACTTATAAAACTCTACTAATACCATTATTGTTACAATGAACTCTTGTACCTTTGGGTTGAATATGGTTTTTATTCCCGAATAAAATTGTTTCCCAATTACTTGAAAAGTTATTTAAGATGATGAAAAATTATACACACTCCATGTATGTCCTATTAAAAGAAATCATTCATTGACATTATTACAGTTCTTTGACAATTAAACTTTCTGCTACTTATCAATAGTGAAAGAAATTATGTAGGGAATACTCATGCGCTTAATGAGGTCACAATGAGGAAAATGATCAAAAAACAAAAGAGATCTAAATGTTTCTTAAGCAGAGAGCAACACATTCTAGAATGGGAATTTAGGCTCAATGAAAGCTATAGTTAGTCACTCAGTCATGTCTGACTCTTTGTGACCCCATAGATTGTAGCCCACTGGACTTCTCTGTCCATGGAATTCTCCAGGCAAGAATACTGGAGTGTGTTGCCATTCTCCTCTCCAGGGGATCTTCCCCACCCAGGGATAGAACCCACATCTCCCACGTTGCACACAGATTCTTTACCATCTGAGCCGCCAGAGAAGCACGCTTCATATTTCCTTAGTCATGTGTGTTTTCTCTATAAAAAAGCTATTCATACTTTTCGACAATTCTGCTATTATTCTATTTGGTTGCTCTTATGTTGATTTTCATGAGCTATTTATATATTTATTATGGTTAACAATCTGTCACATGTTACAAATATTTGCTTCCAGTTTAATGCTTAAATTTATCTCTATTTGTGGTGCCTTTCACTATAGACATTTTAAATGTTTATATAATTAAATCTATCAATCAATCAGTGTTTTTTATGAATTTGAGCTTCATTTCTTTGTTTAGTAGGAACTTTCTCACTCTAATATCAAAATAGACTGTTGTACTTTCTTCTGCTATTTTTTCATATTTAGATAATTTAAACTTTTTATAGTGAGAAGTCATGGTATTTTTTTTCTTTTTGGCCAACCAACAGCTAGCCATGTCAGCCTTTTATAGCATTTTATTTAAAAGTACATAATTTACTTATTGATGTGATAGCACAGCTTATAGTATAATTTTAATATGTCTGTATATATATATATATATATATATATGTGAATCTCTTCCTTGATCTTCTATTTTGCTAAATTCATCTACTTTGATATTGCTGTGTCTTTGCCAAAGTCTTTCCCTCTCATAACTATATACAATTATTTAGTTTTATAGGACAAATATCAGTAAGGAGGCAATTGCAGTAATTTGAGAAAAATCCTGATAGTTCAAAATGGTCTGAAAGCGAGGTGGAAATTTGACAGACATTATAAGGTAGTCAGAGCTGACAAATTTGAGCATTATTTGATGTGATAGGAGGAGGAGCCAAGGGTGACATCAGATCTCTTACATTATAATGGGGTGAACTTTGATACTACTTATATCTGAGACAAAGAATGCTGAACAGTTTTAAGAATAAAAGTATTGACTTCGGTTGGCATGAAGGATTTGAGATGACTAATGACCATCTACATTTAAATACAAGTTACTCAAGTATACTTATACCCATTTTAGGAAAGATCTAAACTAGAGATAAAGATTTGGAAATTATCATCATAAAGGATTAATGAAATGTGTAGTAATTTATGACATAAGTCTTCAGGACAGAAAAAAGAAGACAGCCCAGGAATGAATATTAACAGGCACCAACATTTAAGAAACCAAAGTGGCAAGGAGGAGAGGCAGAGGAAATGCAGAAGAGTATCACCTGAAAGTCAAAGGAAGCAAGCATTTCATACTTGATATTCATGCTAGCTGCCTATCAAATCAGTACAATTAATAGTTTTTTTTTCTTACATTCAGTTCCAAAGATGAAATTAAATTTGAATTACTTGGAAATTTTAGCTTTGTGTTACATATGACTTTTAGTTCATGTTTTACTGTTACTGTATTAAATGAGAATATTTTCCAAGAGCTGTTACGAATTTTATCATATGCATCATTATTTCAGAGCCAAGACAGATGTGACTATTTATGCATGAGATGTCAGCTAGAATATGAGCAAGAAATAACCATAATGAGAATGTTGGCATACAATCATGTAACAAGTTATTTATAAACCTGTATCGTTACTTCTGTGTACTAGTGAAAATTTAGGTCTCTGTACTCAAGTGTTATAAAAAAATAAGAATGAGGCAAAAAGTGAACTATAGAAACTTTAGCTAAAAAGTCATGTGGTTTAGCAAAAAATACACAGGTGTGGTAATCAGAAAGACTTAGATCTGAATCCCAGATAAATTTTTCTGAGACTGAATTTACTCATATTTAAGATAATATCCATATATTATTAATATGATAATTATATAAAATATTAGGGACTTAGGCAGCACCATTACTTCTCCCTATCTCATAACTCCTTAAAAATATAGGTACATATTATAAAATCTACAAAAATGAATCTTCTTCTCTTTTCTGTGACTTACTTAAAACAGAATATAAAAGGATTTCAGAAAGCAAAGATGGCTTTATAAATAAGAAGCGCCTGAAAACTTCAAGTCACTCATGTAAATAAATGTCCCTGACAAGGCTTTTGAATTCATTAGCAGCTTACAATTCAATTAACTTTTGAAGGTATTAGTGGGTGGTGAGGAGGTCCCAAAATAAAATGTTTCCATGGGCAAGAGGAAGACATAGGGAGAAAAGGGTGTTTCATCTTTTTATCTCAAAGATTAATGCATTAATATACAATTTGGTCTATAACTAGTACTAAAGTGAAGTCATTCAGTCATGTCTGACTCTTTGCGACCCCATGGACTGTAGCCTACCAGGCTCCTCCATCCATGGGATTTTCCAGGCAAGAGTACTGGAGTGGGTTGCTATTTCCTTCTCCAGAGGATTTTCCTGACCCAGCGATCAAACGCAGGTCTCCCGCATTGTAGATAGATGCTTTACCATCCGAGCCACCAGGGAAGTCTAACTAGTACTAAAGCCTCAAGCACACTTATGCAACATGCAATGAAACTCATATCCATTAATAACTGGCCAGAATCGACATTAGAACATAGAAGCTAAAGGGGATTGGAGAGAGCAGATATAAAGGTGGTTTTGGTACTGGAGGAATGTTCCACAAAGACTATGACAGAGACAATGCTTGGCATACACCATATTTTGTTTTTGATATTTTTCCTTCTAATTCACAAAGAAATCTACACTTTCGGGTCTCTGCTGGGACCACATCATTTGTTCTGGCCATTGAAAGTTGGGTGGAAATGATATGCCCTCTTTCTAGATGAGAAGTTCCTTTCTAATTCTCAGGGCTCACTCTCTACCTACTTAGCTGTATTTTTTTTTTTTTTAACTGATTATTATTATGTTTTTTCCACAAAGACTTGACAATATTAAGATCAATGGATTTGTCACAGTTTCTGCACAAGTGTTCAGCATAGAAAATAGAATAAAGGCAAACTGGCCCCAGTGTCAGGCTGCTACATGAAGTTCCAGAGAGACACATGAAGGCAATGCTTAAATGGGGCAGGGTCGGGATGGACCAGTGACCATGAAGGTTTCAGGACCCTTCTCAAGACCTGGCATGCTCTGTTCCCTAAGAAAAACCACCCCATGATGGCCATGGCAAGCTCTTGAACTTAAACATAGTCAGAGATGTTAAACAACCACAGAAAATAACAGAAAATACTGTATTTTCCTACCCTTTAAAGAGCTGGATAAGAGTGAATGTTCTGGAGCCAGGCTACATGGCTTTGAATTCTGGCTTTACACTTTCTGCTGCTGTTTAGTTGCTAAGTCATGTCTGATTCTTGTGACCCCCATGGACTGTACCTGCCAGGCTCCTTTGTCCATGGGATTTCCCAGGCAAGAACACTGGAGTGGGTTGACATCTCTTTCTCCAGGGGATTTTCCCAACCCAGGGTTCAAACTCATGTCTCCGGCATTGGCAGGTTGGTTCTTTACCTCTGAGCCACCAGGGAAGCCCTAGCACTTTCTACTGGCTATAATAACCTTCTATACCTTACTTCTTTTTCTGTAAAATAGGAATAATAATTCTTTCTCACTACAGGGGTTATGAGGATTAATTTAGATATTATGTATAAAGTTCTCAGAATAATGACAGAAAATTATAAACACTCAAAATGTTAATTATTTTCATAAGTATTTCCCATGCAAGCATTTTTCTATACTTTCTCCTATGATTCTCACCTCTGTCTATCTATCTATCTTTATCTATAGCTGCCACTCCCATAAATGATGGAAATTTTATGGAATTGGATTTTGTTTAACTAAAAAATAAAATTTTCTAATAATTAAATCCAATGTTAGAAAGTACTTTCTTTCCAAGAAATTAGGTCCTCAATATTAGAAACATTTGGAAGAGAAAAAAGTGAATGTCAGTAATAGTAAAGGAAAAATGTTTCCATAGGTGGGAGGGTAAAAAATGACCTCTAAAAATCCTTTGAAATCTACATTCCTAATGTATGTATTTTTGTATTTTTGCATGGCCCTAAAGTTGTGTGACTTTTTAAATTACCTTTCATGGGAACAGAGTTATCTTGAGATGACTGAGAAATTGCTTTGAACAATTTTTAAATAACTCATTAAACTTGATTGATGAAACAATAGGCCAAATCACTATGTATGAAAAGGATGGCCTGTAAAACTTTCCATAGCAGTTATCTTCTAAAATAATTGGGACAAAATGTGGTTTCCAGATAAGATACACAATAACATGAACAAGCACATGGGAAACTCAATACAATGAGGAAGAATACAAGGTGTTACACTGACTAAGTCACTGACACTCAGAATTTCAATGTGACAGTTCATGTTAATATTAAAGAATGACGAAACCCATAAAATATCACTGTACTATGTTCCCATGGTAGAGGTTCATGGTTAATACTGAGGCTATCTTTCAGCCAGGCTTTATTTTCTCTAGCTACTGGTTCGAAATACAAATATTGACTAACTCACAACTAATAGACTCCTTTCTTTTTTATTTGTATGTCAAAAAGGCTAAGCTTGATATAGACAACATTTATAGGCATAGGGTTGATTTTTCCAAATATTTACCTTTATTTTTTGACTTCCTGAAACACTACCAAATCTAATACCAAATACTAATATATAATACCAAAACTAATATGCAAATTTTGACTTTTAAATTTCATCACTGAAAACTTTTGTTAATGCAAATATAGCAGAAATTCTCACTTCCCAACTCCTCTCAGAACCAGTTAAACTGGTGAAGATTATTAAGTGAAAAAGGCTTAGGCACAAATTAAGTTTGCAACAAATGTTTACTGCGTTCTACATGGACAAATATTGGCAAATGCGGAAAGAGGGTTCGATTAGTACAATCCACATACAAAAGTAACCAACATAATATGGTATCTGGCTGAGCATTTAGAAAATCATTGACAATGAAATCCTGTAACTTCTATTATGGTGAGTCTATTAATTTTATTCCACTAAAAAGTGAGCATTATAAATGTGAAGGATGCAAAAGAGGTATAAAATAGATTCCCACTGGGAAACAAGATATATATGAAAGATAAAACAATATAAGACATTCTCTGAAATAAAAATTCTTTGATTTTCAGCTTCATGCCAGTTCTGTGGGCCTCATCAGTAGAAAAACTAATGTTTTTTGGTTTATTTTTACTTTAACCAGCCATTGGTAACTAATATATGCCTGAGCAATACTCATCTGAAGCGAATCTTCCGAGTGAAGACACAGAATGTGAACAGGCTAAGAAAGTTTGATGAGTAACTATTGTAATCCGCAGATATCTTTTTTCATGACTTCCGCTTCTGGTAGAATTTCTAGTCCTAATGGACCTCTTGAGTTTCTGTTATCTCTGGATAATGGTAACCAGATCTAGAAATACATTATGGATGAGTAGACAAAGCTATTTAGATAGAAGAAAGTAGGGTAGAGTAGAAAGGGGAAGAGAATAGAAAAGTCTTTTTTTCCCCACAGTGGGGTAAGAAATATCATGTAGGTTTGATCCCTGGGTGGAGAAGATCCCCTGGAGTAAGAAACGGCAACCCACTCCAGCATTTTTGCCTGAGAAATCCCATGGACAGTGGTGCTGGTGGGCTATAGTCCAGGAGGTTACAAAGAGTCAGACACAACTGAACATGCATGCACACATGCAGAAGGAAACATCAAGAGAGTAGCAAGATGCTAGTGAGCAACAGAGGAAAGTAAGGTAAGCCTGGATAAAATGCTGTTATCATGAATGGCCTGGTAGGCAATGGGGAGAAAGTAAAGACCTGAATGTTGGTGTGAGATGATAAGAACAGATTTTAATAAGATCACTCTGGAAAAAGTATAGAGGTGTTGTGTGTCACTCTGACATTTCAAATCAACTAATGTATGTATAACTTAAGTGAAGTTGTTTTAATCCACATTTATGGCAAAGACTAAAAAAGGTGTTTTTAAAGTTGTTTTGATATGAGAGTGAAGTGGAATATGGACGCCATTATCTCAACTCCTGTCACTGATAAACTCAGCTGCTGAGAGGCCTCACTGGGGGCTTATGGAAAAGAATAGGCAAAGAAGCAATTATGTCATGAGGACATTTTGACTATAAAAGCTGAAGATCTGTGAGGAATATGTGAGAGTTGGGTTTGGGAAAAAGCTACCCTTTGCTGATCTAGCTCTCAGAGGATCTTGGGACATAAGCTCTTGCCCTAGTAAAGGGGTTCCTCTCTCTGCAGTGAGGTCACAAGCAGCTCATCAGCCACAAATGAGATCATCTTGCTGGTCAACACGACACTTTGTTCCCTGGTAACATGCTCCAGCAACAAGGAGCTTTTATTTTGGTGCTGGCAGCTGGACATCAGCTCTTGGTTGGCAAAGCTCTCTCTCTGAAGAATCAACCTTATAAAAAAGGTACACTTCAATGCAATTTGGACCTTATTCTGTCATCTTCCCTTGCCTGGAACAATAGCGCAATTAATCTATCATCTTTTGGAGTATGTTATTTCTTTACTGACTTAAAGAGATAAAAAAAAAAGACTTGGACATGACTTAGCGTGAACAAAGAGATACTACTCTATATGTTATTGGCTTGTGAAATCCCCACAGTGAACTTGTATTAAGTAAACTACTGTCAAAGACAACTTAAGTGTCCAAGCATAATCTGCTGTACCCCTCAAAATAAAACAATAGAATATATGAAAGCAGGAACACAGGAAGAGAAGAGGTCAGTTCAGAAGCTACAGTCACTGTGTTGGCACAAGGTAATATTAGCCCAGCCGAGGATGGTGGCAATGATCACATGACAGGTGTTCTGAAATCTCAAGTGTCTAGACTTAGTGACAAATTGTATACACATGCAGAGAATGAAGAAGCAAAGATGCATGAGAATTTTCCTATCAGGGTGACCAGGAAAATGAGGATGTGGTTGATAGGGACTAATGAAAATGGAATTACTTCTGGAAGAAACTGCAATTGAGATGCCTAGAATGCCTTCTAAATTAAACTGGACTTAGATATCTGGGAATAAACTTTAGTACTTTGGGAGGCATCTCCACATAGGAAATAAATGAGTACCTAAATCTAGGATGGTTTTTATTCATGGGACAAAAGAAAGAAGCTGTAAGAGGACTGAGGGAAATAGGTCTCCTTAGCATTACAATCCCATGGACAGAGGCACCTGATGTGCTACAGTCCATGGGGTCGTAAAAGAGTCATATACGACTTTGCAACTGAAAACAAAAAACTACAACAAGCATTACTTTGCACCAAAATGCATGTATGTATAGTTCTGGCTTAAACGCTGCTTCCAATTTATTAATCTATACATTACTGGCATTTTATAAAAACCATTAAATTTCAGTCATGGGCGACTACACACACATGTAGATACACACATGGGCCCGTACACGCATGCACATACATTGAACACTTTTAAAGCTGGTGAGACTGTTGTATTATTCAAGGTGTGGTAACTTGTGTGGTGCACAATGGCCTACAACGAAGTGTGCTAAGGAAGGTCTGAGGATAATGTGGAGCAGATATCTGGTGACCTCGTGCACATTCTCCTGAAAGTCAATTTCATTTTATTGCAGCAGAAATAAGCTGTTGTGAAAAGAACATCAAATTTTATATGACTGATTATTTACTCAATTTTGTTCTCCCAAGTAAAATGTGGTGTGGGAGAGTGGTGTGTGAGAAAACAAACACAAATACCATGTTTGTTGCCCTTCTACTCTCTTTCCAGCCTCATAATGAAAATTCAGGAAGACACTGTCAAAAGAGTCAAACTCAAGAATTCATCCAAAGAAAACTTTGCTGGGAAAAGTTAGGAAAAAAAATACTATGAATACAAACTCATATAGGGATATATGGACATTTGAAACATGGAGAAATCTAAAAGGAAAATGATTTAAAATGGTGAGGCAATATTTAGAATTTATAGAATCAAGAACCACAAAAGAACTTAACTTCAATAAAGTTTGTTATGTTAAAAACTGATATGTTAACTATATATGTTCTTTTTTAATTTATAGTCACAGAAAGAATAATTTCATTTGTCAAGGTTCCTTTTTAGCCTTGGCAGCAAAGAATTCAACACCAAATTTCTTGCTAAATCACAGCCATTATTGGTCTATGTTTCTGAATACTTCTTCTTTACTCATTTTTTATATTTTTTCTTTAACTGTCTTTTGGTCTATAGATATTTTAGGTAATAATCTAACAAGTCTTTTGGAAAAGCAATTGGGACAAGAATAACAAATAAACAGAAATGAAAAACAAGTAGATTTATACACATATTCCCAGGTAATTCTGCTTCTCAAATAAGATATATGTGTATGATTTTATTCTATCTTTGCGAAAACAATATACCTGATTATACCACTCTGTTCTCTCTGATGTGTGGTATGTAGCAATCTTTTCACAGAAAGACGTGCAAATATGTCACTTCTTTTAATGAAGACAAATGTTGCTTGCATAGATCATTTATATCACAGCACACCCAGGGTTTATCTAGCATTTTACGTACTAGTGCTTATTGTAGCTTAAGCAAATTTACACAGTTGTCTCTAAAGGTACTATTCTATCATTACAATGATGAAATGAATGCAAAGCAATTCTATAATGCAGATAATCAGTTTTCTCTAATTTCTACTTAGTACATTGGTAATATTTTTTTTTCTAAGTAAGATACAGTGATTACTGAGTGTTAAGTGTGTGATTGCCTGTTGCCTACATTTGCAGAGAACAAATGGAGTACTTAAACTTTCATGCTCCACTGACTCTTGATTTCAGAACAAAATTAAGGATAACCATAAATGTATGTCGGTGTCTTGGCCTTCAATATCAGAGTTCACACATATACTGGCATCTGCTGATTTAGTCTCATAAAGTTAATTTACTCTAATTTCCTGTCAACTTTTTCTTCCAAGTGTGAGTAGCTGCATCACCTGAGGAGATCATAATCAATGGCAAGGAATTGAAAATTGCTAAAGAATTACAACTCCAACTGAACTTGAAACTCTGAATAAGAAAAATGAAACACATACTATTCAAGAGTGAAAAATGTATGTAGATTCTTTGTTTTAAAACTCAGAAAGCTACATGTGTGCCAAATTATTTGTGAAAGCAGTAACACTGAGAAAGCAACTGAATAATGTGGAAACACTTTAAAAAAGAAAAAAAAAAAAAAACAGAAGAAGCAATTCATTTCTAGATAGTACAAATATTCTTGACCAAAGGTAAACAAAGCCATGCCATTAACTGAACTACCTCCTCTGTAACGCTAAGTTAATTAAAAGGAAAAATGATATTCCTTCTCTCCCTAGAACTACACTGGTATTCTGTACATTTATTGCGAGAAGTTGTAACCAATGTTTACATGGTATCATAAACACTGTAAATTATATCTGCAAAACAAAGTAAATACTATATGTTAATCTCTTTATCAAATAGTCATCTCTTGGGGACCAAACTAGATTTGATTGTCCTACTGTTACCCACCACACTTAGCACAGTATCAATAGTTCTCATGTATAAATGCTCAGAAAATATTTTCTGAATTTACCAATAAACATATATTAAAAAAGCATTTAACTATGTTAAATTATATTTAACATAACTATATTTAAACTAGTATATTAATGAATAAATGCATATGGATCATGTGACTTATGGATATACTTCTTTAGACAAAGAAATTAGCAAAAAGAAACAGTATTTGAGAAAAGGAATATCATTTGCACACTAAAGTTATCAGTAGGCAATGGAGAAATGAATGTAAAAAAATGATACAAATGGAGAAGAAGAACAGAAGTAAAATATAAAGCAAAAAGAACTGGTGTCTCTAACATCCAATCACATGAAAGAAGATACCTTAATTTTTCCTGCTCATACTCACTTAGGCAGAGGGAACTGAAAATTCTACTGGGAGGAGAGATTTAAAAGAATAAAAGAGGAAAAACAGAGATTGTGTAGATCATGTAAATAAGGAAATATCATGTAAATAGAGGAAGAGAAAACAAAGGAAGTGAAAACAGCTGAGAGAATATAAAGAGGTAAAGCATATGTGATAAAACTTCAAATGATCACATATTTCAAATTTTATTGGGTTACTTATACAAATTTTAACATAAACATTTACATATATGTACATAAATTTATTATCTAACTGCATTTTTGATGAATGAAAAAATATGAAATAAATGAAACCAAAGTGCCTCAACCTTATCTGACCCAGCTTGGTGAAAATACTGTCATTCTTTTCTTTTTTAAAAAGTATATTTGACATTCATTGATACATGTTTAGACATTTTCACTGCAGGTACATACAGCAATTTTTCCATAATCAGAATCATAATCATATTTTCATCAATATTTGTTTTCATACTAACAAGTAGAAAGAAAGGGATTATGAATACAACACAAGTATGGCTGCCCTGGTCTGAAAATAACAAAGAAATGTAACTATGAAAGTCTCCTTGATCCATTATTCATCATTTCTTACATCAAACAGCAATAATATAAAAGTGCTTCAACTTTCTCAAATTTAATATAGAGCAAGTATGTGACAAGTGATTTCAGAGAGTATTCCAAACTCCTAAAACTAAAAAATATTCAATTTCATAGGATACTGTTCTGAAATTTATTAGAAAGTTAAAGCCATTCATAAGTTGAAAGGCAGAGTATAAAAACAAATACTAGCTAAACTAATTAATACCAAATAGAGAGAGATGTGTGATATCAACCATATGATCCAACAGTATTTTTCTGACAGTAACCAAGTGATTTACTTGTGCTAACTGCTTCAAACATCATATTATATACACCAGACATGTATGGTTTCATCTTAGCTACAGACTTAACAAGTCAGGAGCTCTTGACTTAGCCTCAAACACCAGTGAGCGGGCAGTGGCTCTAGGAATCACAAGACCCTGTAGCCAAAAACCTAGGAACTGGTTCCATCCATCAGTGGGCTAGCAATAGCCCCAGGACCATCCTCATTGACTGGTGGAGAGGCACCATCCCCAGGACCACCGGGGCTTTTATTTCTCCACCAATGAACCAAGACAAGCTCGGGGAAACCAGGGCCCTGTAGCCAGAGATGCCAGGACACAGCCATACCCACTAGTGGGCCAGCACTAGACCCAGGATCCAACCTTGCCCACCAGTTGGCAGTCACAAGCCCCAGTACATCCTGGGACTCAATACCATTCATCAGTAGACAGACCCCAGCCTCAGGGCCACCACAGCCCCACAGCTGGTTGTGGCAGGACCCACCCCACCCATTATCATGTAGACACCAGCCCCAAGACCCTTGGGCCTGGCCCCACCCCCAAGCAGGCCAACCTCAGCTCCAAAATGCCTCGGAGCCCTCAGTCAGCTACTTCAGGATACAGCCCAAGTAACCCGCCTACCAACACTGGATTTAGGTCACCTTAGACCTTGTAGCCAGCCAAGTCAGAAACCAGTCTCAGCCATCAGAGGCCAGCACTAGACATGAGACCTTCTGAAGATCTGAAGACAGCTGCTTTATGACCCGGCTTCACCTACTAATGACCAGCAGTCTCTGCACAAAGCAGGACCTGGCAACCAACTGGTGTGTGCATGTGTGTGTGTGTGTGTGTATCCTAGTTACTCAGTCATGTCCAACTCTTTGTGACCCCATGGACTGCAGTCCACCAGGCTCCTCTGTCCATAGAATTCTCCAGAAAATAACACTGGAGGGGGTAGCCATCCCCTTCTCCAGGGGAGCTTCCCAGTGCAGGGGCTGAACCCAGGTTTTATGCATTCCAGGAGGATTCTTCACTGTCTGAACCACCAGGGAAGCCCAGGACCAAGGGCCAAGCACACCTGAAAAATCACCCATAGTCGTCATCGAACAAAACAGAGGGCCTACACATCCCACACTGAGGGCATCACATAGTGCCTGTGACCCGAAGGGAATGCACTGCTGGGATGCGTAGGAATTCTCCTAAAGAGACTGCCCCTGCAAGGTTAGGAAATGCAACCAACACACCATACACAGAGAAACAAAAACAGCAAATTGGGCAAATGAGGTGACAAGGAATACGTTCAAAATGAAGGAACAAAATAAAATCCCACAGTAAAAAATAATTAGAGTTAAGTAATCTGCCCAATAAAGAGTTCAAGGTAATAATTATAAATATGTTAGAAGAACTCAAGAGAAAAATTGGATGGATAGAGAAGTGAAAAGTTTATAATAAAAAGACTTAGAATAAAAAGAAGAACTAGAGCCAATGAATACAATAACTGAAATTTAAAAAACACTAGAAGGGATAAACAGTAGATTAAATGACACAGAGGAACATATAAGAGAGCCAGAGGACAGAGTAGTGGAAATCACTGAAACCAAACATAGAATAAAGAAATAAAAAGAAATGAGGACACTTGAGCTATCTCAAGGACAACATCAAAAGTACTCACATTCACCTCATAGGGATCGCAGAAAGAGAAGACAGAGAATAAGGGACAGAGAACATATTTGAAGACATAAGAACTGAAAACTTCTCTAACCTAGGAAAGGAAACAGATTCAGGTCCAGGAAGCATAGAGAGTCCCAAAAAGGGTCAACCCCAAAAGGACCACATGAAGACACACTGTAATTAAAATAGCAAAAATGAAAGATGGCTAGAGAAAATTAAAAGCAACATGGGAAAATCAACAAGTTATGTACACAGGAACTCCCATAAGGCTCACAAGAGACTTTTAAGGAGAAACATTACAGGCTACAAATGAGTGTCATGATATAATTAAAGTGATAAAAAACAAAAACAAAACCCTACAACCAAGAATACACTACCTGACAAGGATTTCACTCCAATTTGATGGTGAGACTAGAATTTTTGTAGAGAGGCAAAAGTTAAAAGAGTTCAGCATCACAAACCAGCTTTACAACAAACATTAAAAGGACTCCTCTAAGAGGAAAAGAAAAGACCACCATTACAAACATGAAAATTGCAAGAAGATAAAATCTCAATGGTAAAGGCAAACAGTAAAGGTAGTAGCTCAACTATATATTAAGATAGTAGGTTTAGCTTTAGAAAGCTATAACGTTATAAGATGGAAGTATTAAAATCATCTATGTCTAAAATTGGTTAAGGAATATAGGAAACAATGAGACGTAAAATATAATGCCAAAATTAGTAAACATAGGGAGTGAAATAAAAAATGAAGGGTTGTAAAAATGAACTTGATCTTAAAAGATCAGCAACTCTAAAAATCACGTTTATGCATATACAGATATTGCTATATATAAACTTCATGGTAATGACAAAAATCTAGATGCACACCAAAAAAATGAAAAATAATCCAACACAATGCTAAAGATAATCATCAAATCAGAAAGGAAAAAGGCAAAAGAAGAAGAAAGAAAGAAAACAACTATAAAAACTAAGTCAAAACAATGAATAAAATGGCAATAAATATGTACTTATCAATAATCATTTTGAAAGTAAATGGACTAAATGCTCCAATCAAATGATACAGAATGTCTGAGTGGCTACAAAAAATAATAATAATAAGACCCATACATAATCCTGCCTACAATGGAGTCACTTCAGGTCTAAAGACACATAAATACTGAAAGTGAGGGAATGTAAAAAGGTGTTCCATGAAAATGCAAAAGGAAAAGAAAGTCAGGGTAGCAATAATTATGAGACACAATAGACTTTAAAACAAAGATTGTAACAAGAGACATACAGAATTTATATAATTATCAAGAGATCAATCCAAGAAGAAACAACAATAGCAAATATATATGTACTAATATAGCAGTAGCTAAATATATACAGTGAACACTAAAAGGCATTAAGAAAGAAATTGACAACAACAAAATAATGTGGGGGACTTTAACACCACTTTTACATCAATGGAAAAATCATCCAAAAAGACTATCAAGAAGGAAACACTGACCTTGAAAGATACATTAGACTGTGTGCTTAGTCACTCAGTCATTTCTGACTCCTTGTGACCCCATGAACTATAGCCCACCAGGCTCCTCTGTCCATGGGATTCTCCAGGCAAGAATACTGGAGTGGGTTGCCATTTCCTTCTCCAATATTAGAGTAGGTGGATTAATAAATTTACATAGAAGATTTCATCCTAAAGCAGCAAAGAATACACATTTGTTTCAATTACATGTGGAATGTTTTCCAAAAGGGATCATATGCTAGGCCATAAAACAAGTTTCAGTAAATTTACAAAAACTAAAATCATATCAAGCATCTTTTCTGACCACAGCACTATGAGACTGAAAATCAACTATTAATATAATGGAAAAAAAAAAAAAAACTTCAGAAAACACACACACACAGAGGCTAAACAATATGCTAGTAATAATCAATGGATCACAAAAAACATTTTTATTTACCTGGAGACAAATAAATTTGAAAAAACAATAATCTTGAATCTACAGAACACCATAAAAGCAGTTCAAAGAGGGAAATTTATAGCACTACAAGTCTACATTAAAATATGAAAAGGAACTAGAAAAAGAGCAAACAATATCCAGTGTTAGTAGAAGTAAAAAAATCATAAAGATCAGAGGAGAGATAAATGAAATAAAGACTAAAATATAGTTTAAATGATCAGTGAAATTAATAGCAGTTTACTTGAAAATATAAACAAAATTAATTAACCTTTAGCTAGATTCATCAAGGAAAGTGGAGGTCCTAAATTAATAAAATCAGAAAAGAAAAAGGAACAATTACAACTGACACTACATAAATACAAAGAATCATGAGAGTTTACTATGAACAATTAGGTCAATAAAATGGACAACCTAGAAGAAATGTACAAATTCCTAGAAATGTACAATCTCCCAAGAGTGAACCTGGAAGAAACAAAAATATGAACAAATCAATTACTAGTAATGAAATTAAATCATTAATTTTAAAAAAGTCCAACAAACAATAGTCAGGACCAGGTGGTTTCACAGGTGAATTCTACCAAACATTTAAGAAGAGTTACGCAGGTCAGGAAGCAACAGTTAGAACTGGACATGGAACAAAAGACTGGTTCCAAATAGGAAAAGGAGTACGTCAAGGCCGTATATAGTCACCCTGCTTATTTAACTTATATGCAGAGTACATCATGTGAAATGCTGGGCTGGAAGAAGCACAAGCTGGAATCAAGACTGCTGGGAAAAATATCAATAACTTCAGATATGCAGATGACACCACCCTTATGGCAGAAAGTGAAGAAGAACTAAAGAACCTCTTGATGAAAGTGAAGGAGGAGAGTGAAAAAGTTGGCTTAAAGTTCAACATTCAGAAAACTAAGATCATGGCATCTGGTCCCATCACTTCATGGCAAACAGATGGGGAAACAGTGGAAAGAGTGGCTGACCTTGTTTTTCTGGGCTCCAAAATCACTGCAGATGGCGACTGCAGCAATGAAATTATAAGATGCCTACTCCTTGGAAGGAAAGTTATGACCAACCTAGACAGCATCTTAAAAATCAGAGACATTACTTTGCCAACAAAGGTCTGTCTAGTCAAGACTATGGTTTGTCCAGTGGTCATGTGTGAATGTGAGAGTTGGACTATAAAGAAAGCTGAGCACAGAAGAATTGATGCTTTTGAACTGTGGTGTTGGAGAAGACTCTTGAGAGTCCCTTGGACTGTGAGGAGATCCAACCAGTCCATCCTAAAGGAGATCAGTCCTGAGTGTTCATTGGAAGGACTGATGTTGAAGCCGAAACTCCAATACTTTGGCCATCTGATGCAAAGAGCTGACTCATTAGAAAAGACCCTGATGCTGGGAAAGATTGAGGGCATGAGGAGAAGGGGATGACAGAGGATGAGATGGCTGGATGGCATCACTGACTCAATGGATATGGGTTTGGGTGGACTCTGGGAGTTGGTGATGGACAGGGAGGCCTGGCGTGCTGCGGTTCATGGGGTTGCAAAGAGTCAGACACGACTAAGCGACTGAACTGAACTGAACTGAACACCTACTTTCTCAATTGCAAAAAACTGTAAGGAAGGAATGCTTTAAATCTCATTCTACAAGGCCAGCATCACTCTGATATCAAAACTAGACAAGGGTGTCATAAAAAAAGAGAAAACTACAGGTCAGTATCACTGATGAATATAGATGCAAAGATCTTCAACAAAATATTAAGAAACAGATTTCAACATCACATTACAAGGATCATACACCATGATCAAAGTGGGATTTCTTCCAGGATGCAAGGATAATACAATAACAGCAATCAATCAGTTTAATAAGCCACATTAACAAATTGAAGAATAAAAACCATATGATCATTTCAATAGATGCAGAAAAAGCTTTTTAGAAAATTCAACACATACTTTTGATAAAACTGTCATCAAAGTGGGTACAGAGCAACCACACTTCACCACAATGAAGTCCATATATGATAAGTCCACAGGTAACATCATACCCCAAGATGTTTGGAATCAGATGAGTGATCACTCACTTAGAGTCAGACATCCTGGAATGTGAAGTCAAGTGGGACTTAGGAAGCATCACTACAAACAAAGCTAGTGGAGGTGATGGAATTCCAGTTGAGCTATTTCATATCCTAAAAGATGATGCTGTGAAAGTGCTGCACTCAATAGGCCAGCAAATCTGGAAAACTCAGCAGTGCCCACAGGACTGAAAAACGTCAGGGTTCATTCCAATCCCAAAGAAAGGCAATGCCAAAGAATGCTCAAACTACCGCACAATGCACTCATCTCACACGCTAGTAAAGAAATGCTCAAAATTCGCCAAGCTAGGCTTCAACAATACGTGAATCCTGAACTTCCAGATGTTCAAGCTGGTTTTAGAAAAGGCAGAGGGGAGTCCATGGGGTCGCAAAGAGTCAGACACGAATGAGCGACTGAACTGAACTGAACATCATACTCAACAGTAAAAAACTGAAAGCATCTCCTCTAAGATCAGGAACAAGACAAGAATTCCCAATCTTACCACTGTTATTCAACATAGTATACTGGAAGTTCTAGTCACAACAATTAGACAAGGAAAAGAAACAAGGAATCTAAATTGGAAAAGAATAAGTAACACTGTCACTGTCTGCAAATGGCATAATAGTAACAAAGAGAAAATCCTAAAGACACCATTAGAAACAACTGGATCTCTTCAATGAAGTCAATGGATGCAAAATTAACATACAAAAATCTATGTCATTTCTATATATTATCTAGGAACTATCAGAAAGATAGATTATGAAAACGACCTCATTTACCATCACATTCCTAGTTATATACATTCCTACATTTCTAAGTATACATAGGCATACATTCCTACACTCCTAGACATACATACAGTAAATACATTCATCGGTAGTTAACAAAATATTAAATTCCTAGGCACTTAATAATAAATTCATAGGCATTTAATATTTAATAAAATATTTCAATATTATAATATTTTATTAAATTATTTAAATATTTGATTTTATTTATTTTATTAAATATTAAATACCTAGGAATAAAAATAACTAAGCAGGTAAATGATCTGTACTTAAAAACCTATAGGACACTGATGAATGAAACTGATGATGAAACAAACAGATGGAAAAATATAATGCGCTTACTGATTGGATGAATTAGTACTGTTAAAATGACCATACTCTCCAAAGCAATCTACAGATTCAGTGCCATCTTTATAAAATACCAATGCTATCTTTGGCAGAACTAAAACAAATAATTTTAAAATCTGTATGGAGACACAAGACCCAAATAGCCAAAACAAAGTTGAAAAAGAATAAAGTGGGAGATATTATGCTCCCTGTTTTAAAATTAGACTACAAAGCTATAAAAATAGTATGGTACTGGCACAAAACAAGCATACAGGTCAATGGAACAGAATAGAGACTTCAAATGATCTCACACTTATATGTGCAGTTAATCTATGACAAAGGAAGCAAGAACACATAATGGCAAAAAGATAACCTCTGCAATACATGATGCTGAAAAATTGGGCAGTAGAGTTAAAAGAATCAAACCAGACCACTTTCTTATACCATGGACAAAAATAAACTCAAAATTAAAGACTTAAATGTAAAACCTAAAATCACAAGTCTTCTAGAAGAAAATATAGGCAGTATATTCCTTAACATCATCAATATTTCCAATATTTTTTTGGATATGCCTTCTTAGGCAAGGGAAACAAAAATGTAAAGAAAATAACAGAACTAACATCAAACCTCAAAGGTATTAATATTCAAAATATACAAAGAATTCATAAAACTGAATATCAAAAAAAAAAAAAAACCAAACCAACAGTCCAGTAAAATATGGGCAGAGACCTAAGTAGACATTTTTCAAATAAACACAGACATGGCCAAAGGTATATGAAAAGATGCTCAATGTCACTAATTATCAGGGAAATGCAAATCAAAGAGATATCACCTTATACCTGAAAGGTTGACTATTATCAAAAACAAAATAAATAAGAACTATTAGTGAGGAGGTGGAGGAAAGGTTTCATTTTCTTGGTGGGTTGTAAATTGGTACAGCTACTATGGAAAACAGTATGAAGATTCCTCAAAAAAATAAATACAACTACCATACAATCCAGCAATTGTACTCCTGAATATTAATCTGAAGAAAATGTTAATCACTAAATAGAAAAGACACACAGACTCCTATGTTCAGTTTAGTTCAGTTCAGTCGCTCAGTCATGTCTGACTCTTTTGTGACCCCATGAACCGCAGCACGCCAGGCCTCCCTGTCCATCACCAACTCCTGGAGTTTACCCAAACCCATGTCCATTGAGTCGGTGATGCCATCCAACCATCTCATCCTCCGTCATCCCCTTCTCCTCCTGCCTTCAATCTTTCCCAACATCAGGGTCTTTTGAAATAAGTCAGCTCTTCGCATCAGGTGGCCAAAATATTGGAGCTTCAGCTTCAACATCAGTCCCTCCAATGAATTCCTATGTTCACTGCAATATATATATATATATATATGTATTATATATATATATATGTATTATATATATATATAAAATCATATATTCTTTATGCATTTATCTATTTATGGCTACTTAGATTGCTTCCATAGCTTAATCACTGTATACATACACATGCACACACTGGCATGGTATTCAGCCATAGAAAGAATAAAATCCTATCATTTACCACAACATGAATGGACTTAAAAGGTATTATGCTAAGCGAAATAGACAAAGAGTAATATGGCATGATTTCATCTTATGTGGAATCTGGAAAACAAAACAAAGGAACAAACAAAGCATCTTAACAAATTTAACAAAGAGTAATAGATACAGAGAACAAACAGGTGGTTGCCAGATGAGAAGTGACTGGAGAAAGAAGAAACAGGTGAGGGGCATTAAGAGATACAAAATCCCAACTGCTAAATAAGTGGATCACAGTTATGAAATGTTCAGTGTGGAGAATATAGTCAAGAACTACATAATATCTTTGCATGTTGACAATAACTAGAATTTTCATGGTGATAATTTTTATTTTATGTTTTTATTTCTTTTGTGATAATTTTTAAATGTACAGAAATACTGAAACCCTATGTTGTGTAACAGGGATTAACATAGTGTTGTAGGTCAAACATACTTCAAAACCAAACAAAAAAAATATATAAAAAAAGAAATCAGAATTCTGGTTACCAGAGGTGGGTTTTGAGTTGAGGGGGAATTGGATGAAAATCATAAAAAGGTACAAATTTCCAGTTATAAATACTGAAGATATAATCCACAAGATGATAAGATAATTAATACTGTTGCATGTTATATATGAAAATTTAAAGAGTAAAGCTTGAGTTTTCATGACAAACTATTTTTTTCTATTTTTTTCATTTTGTATTTATTGTGAGATGATGGATATTAAACCTTTTGTGATAATAGCTTCATGATGCATGTAATTCAAATCATTATGCTGTACATCTCATACAGCGCTGCATGTCAATTATATCTCAATAAAAGTGGAAGAAAAAGAATAAAGAACAAAGAGACAAGTTCTTCTTGAATATATACCATGTGAAGACCATGTAGTATTTGTCTGATGTCAGTTCAAAAAAAATATACTGTGATCACCATATAAATATTTCCCACTCCTTACCTTCTGGGTTCATGAGAAGACATCACCTTCTGACTTTCCCGAGGGTGGAGAGAATCTCTTGAACCATGAGAAGTGTTGCTTGTCACTTAGTTGTTGATGCTAGGCCCTCCACATCTCTAGTTGCCTTCTGGCACCATGAATAACAACTCTGTACATGGGGGCAGTTGAGTAACTGCATTGAGTAGGGGTCTTCAGTCAATCCACAGTGGGCATGGATACAATCAAGGGGTCAACTTTTGTTGTTTCAGACTCTATTGCTTTGAGGATGTCTATTATGAAAAATACTCTAGTCTATCTGAACCAATACATATATCTTCTATATTGGGTAAAAATTCACACTCAATTTCAGGTGACTTAAACAAGTATTTTTCTCTTTAAGATGCTTCCCCAGGATTATGTGTTCATAAAGTAACCCATATTTTAAGGCAGATAAGGTCACACATATTTTCCTAACTTGTCAGATATCACTCCATTATCCTTATAATAATGCAAATACTTTAATAATATAGTCATAATAATCATTATAAATTATTTTATTTATCCAGATATCTATATGTACAAAAGAAAATGGAAGGAAACAACTTCTTATTCTAACCAAACATAGATTATCTAGTCTGTGAAGAGAGACTAAGGCAAAAATAAGGTTTCCGGGTTTACCAAAACCTGGTAAAGTAGGTTTACCGAAATATTAACCTTCATTACTTCTATTTTGATTTAGTTCTCCAAATATGACAACTTTCATTGTACTGGAGAATAGCATAGCAGTTTGAAATATTCCTTGTGCATTCTAAAATGCATAATTATAGATTACTATGATAATAGATGGCAGAGTACAAACAACAAATAGATAAATGATAGATATGTAAATAAATGAATATATAAAATATATTTAATAATTATTTATTGAGCACTAATTATATGCAGTGCACAAAGATGCTGGGAACAAAATGTGATATCCTAGGAATGTAACAGCTAACATGTAAACTTTGGCTTTTCACATCTAGTGAATATAAACACATAGATGGCAATATCCAAAACCCAAAAAATTCAACTTAGATGAAAATGAGATGATTATTTAGTCAACCAGCAGAGCTGGTAATCATCATAGATTATTATAAATAATCTTTCTATCTCTGTTAAGCTTAAGAAAGTTAATATTTAGCTAAAATACCAGGCATAGTATACATCCTTGCAGCAAAATTCTGAGCTAATACAAAACAGAGTCACTAATGGAACTGATATGAAATAGAACATATAACACATTTATGCTCAAAATGAACAGCTGACTTAGACTGTGAACCTGAGCTTCACTTGCTTGAAAAGGCTGAGACTATATTTCCCATTAAGTTGCATTTCTTAAAATTTTAATTTTAGGAAGCTTGATGATTACGATTAGGTTTAAGTTTATGATACCTTCCAGGTGCATATACCATTCCCACCCCATCCTCTTTTTTTTTTCTCCTTTAAACTATTTAGATAAAAAGTCAACATCTGAAAACTCAGGGTTGGTATAAATACAAACCAACAAAACTCCCTTACAAACATCTTATTAGGCCAGAAATACATCTTTAATACAAATCAAGTCAAATAAACCACTTTCAGTCTGCATAGAAATTCTTCTTGATTCAGTACAACTTCTGTTATAGACAGAGACACACACATACTCTTGGGGCCCGGGGCAGGCTGCCCCAAAATGTACCTCAATGGCATATTGATTATTTTGAATTAAAAGGGCCAATGAAAGAGGGACACTCTGACCCTCTTTCTGTCTCCTTGAAAGCAGGAAATAAATCTCTCTTTTGAAAGGTACACTCCCTGCATTTGCAAACAGAAGGACACTCCTATCACCAGAAACAGGGAATTTGAGTCTAGAATCCTGTATACACAAACCGTGTTACTTCTTTAATTTATTATTCAAGTCCAGAGTCTACTTAGATTCTTCATGAATTAAGTGGCTGAATCCTAAGTTTCTTTGTCCTGTTAATTCTTTATCCTGTCTTTGTCCTGTCAATTCTTTTTGTAAAAAGTATAACAGCTGCCTGCTTCAACCACTTCTTAGATCTCATTTCTGTGAGACCTCCATGCTTATGAACTAAAAGTTTTCCTGTTAAATGTATCGTATGTCAATTTTATTATTGGTTCAAGTCATAACAACTCAAGAGAGGTTGAGGGGTAACTTCCCCTCCCTGAAATACACACACATACACATACAGGCACACACACACACTCATGCACAACTACAAAATACAGAAGTGCTCCTTTGTGGACACTGAAATTAAAGAAATAACATGGTGCTCCACAGAGAAACAGGTCTGTCTAGGGTGCTTTATCAGACAATATTGTAAGAGAAAGGGGCAGAAAGAAATAACTTATGAATTTTGTCAACTGTACCGAGAAAAGACAAACTAATGTCAAATTGTTCATTACATACTAATTGTAATTGTGCATTACATACATACATAACATACTAATGAACAATTTAATATTGTTCAAAGAAGGCTGCCACCTTCTTTGGGTCCACCTTGAAAAAGAATAAAGGAAGTAGGCAGTCTTTATCCCATTTAGACTAGGAGATGATGGTCTTAGGCAGCATTGAAGCAGGAAGGTCATCTCAAGGTGAGCACTTAAAATTCTTTCAAGTAAAAGAATGCTTCTCTGTGTGAGTGTATAAGTGGGGCTGCACATACAGTTTGGACTGGGACTCCTTAAACCACGAATCTAAAAAAAAAAGATTCAATTGCAGTACTTTGAAAGCTATGCATATTTGTAATTTCATTCACTTAAGACTTTGTCTCCTGTGTTTTCCAGAGCATAATGACCTCTTTTTCTTCTCCATTGAGATAGATTTCTCACAAATAGCTTGTAGGTAGAGATCCCAACAAGAAAACCAAAGGAAAGCTCTGAGTGACTGCTAAGGTATATAACACCATCTGAGTGGTTGTCTAAAGAGAAGATTCCATGAATTTTCACTCTTCCTTTATCAAACTGTCTTCCCTCCCTGCTCTTGGCTGACCAAACATTTTCAGTCAAGTTACTGCTCCTCTGTCATCGACGAGCTAAATTCTTACAGTCTAATATAAATGATTTCTCCTTTTTTCTAATAATAGAGGTGGATTTGAGCCCAATAGAGTATCTTTAAGTGGGTGAGCATAATAATAGCATCAACAGAGTAATTTACATATTCTATGTCCATGTTACTCAAGCCACATTCAATGAAAGTAGTTCTGTCCCATAAATTACGATTTCTAGGATAAAGCACATTGGATCGGAAACATTTAGATTACTTTACATTTTATAGTATTACACAGTTATCTTTACTGAAGGATTCAGACCCTTAAATGTGCTGCTGTGCTTTTAAATCTCCAGTGGCTAGAGAGTATAAAGACAACTTTAATCAGAAAGTTTATTGGGTGCCCCATATGATAGGTATAATGTTCTGGGCTCTTCTATGCTATTTCCTCCAATATTAAATTCATTCATTTCTCGTAAAAATCTGAACTTACTTATTGTTTTAAAATGCTTGCTATATAGTCACAATTAAAGAAATAGGATGCATATAATTTTGCTATTTGCCTGACTTATTATTCTTGGACTCAAGGGAAGATCCAAACCATAGTAATCTTCATGCAGCAAGTCTAGGTAAACAAGATACTCAGCACTGAGAGTAAATCACATTTCAGGAATTCACAAGGAAAAGGTAGAAGGGGATTTGTAAGGACAAGCATTTCAACAAATGTTTTCCCCCATAATCTTCATGCAATATAAATCATTATGTTGCCGCAAATGATAAAAACTGGGAGCAAATCATTAAATATCACAATAAGAGAACATGACTTTCTAATGTATACAATTATTCATAATGCATTTTATATAGTTAGGTTGGTAATATCTATACTTTAGATCTTATTGTACAACTCGGCAATGTAAGGATCATATAACCTATAATATTCCATCTAGATTTGTTTTTGCTATTCAAAAGATCACAGTACTAGACATATCTAAAAGAGCAGATATAATTTGTAGAGTTTCCTTGAATTTTAATGTGGATTTTTTTTTCTTAATTTCATGGAATATCTATTGTTATGTTGAGGGATATAAATGACTCATGAAATGTTTGGGAAGTTTTATTCTGAGTTATCCTCTAGCTAAACAATTATTAATAGGCAGAATTTCTTTGATGACTTTAGCAGCTAACTATGAGAGGCTTCAAAATGTTCTAACACTGATTTTATCTGTTTATCTAGTAATTTCATCCTTGGATGTATGGCATAAGGCAGTAGGAAGACAGGGCTAAATGCAAACATACTATTATCTCCATTTCTTCTGCCTTCTCTCATAACCACAAGAAATCAATGTTTTTTCCTCCGAGACCTCAAAGACGGTCATCATGTTGACCTCAGGCAAGCTGAGTATTTGGAAAAGCATATAGATGAGTGATTTAGCTAGATAGGAATAGAAGTCTACTCTAGTTCGCTATTGCTATTGCTTGAAATTTGATTGATCAACAAATATAATAATTCGACAGTATCAGAGGGCAGAAAAAACTATTCAGTTAAACATGCTAAGAACATATATCTACTCTCAAATATTTTCAATCCAGTGAGAGTAGACAAGGTCAGAAGCAAGTCTTACAAGAATGAAGTAAAACAGAGAACTAAGTCACACTTAGTATTGATAGTTTGCAAAAGAAAACATAAGCAGGACAGGTATTACTTTCACAAAGTAAGATCATAAGGACATGTAAAATTTTGATAACAAAATAACAGAGTAAGTAAATTTTCTTTGTAAAGAAGAGCCCCTCAAATAAAAGCAAATGCTTTGGACAAAATATGATTTCTTAAAAATTTGCAATAGTAGATAGACATATGATAGCCAATGCCTTTGAACTGTAGTTTTAAATCCTGTTACATCAGTTTCATGAGTGAGTGAAATTGCTCAGTCATGTCCGACTCTTTGCGACCCCATGGTCTGTAGTCGACCAGGCTCCTCCTTCCCTGGGATTTTCCAGGCAAGAATACTGGAGTGGGTTGCCATTTCCTTCTCATCAGTTTCACAGTTTCAATTTATTTTGAAAGAGAAAAAAAATTAGAAGTCACAATTTATTCTGCTCTCACTTTCTTAGAGAAAGCTGACTTTCCTGTTCAATAGCTTGGAGCAAGAGAATAGCTCATTAAAACATGAATGGAAACCTGCCTGACTTCAGACTCTACTACAAAGCCACAGTCATCAAGACAGTGTGGTACTGGCACAAAGACAGAAATATAGACCAATGGAACAGAATAGAAAGCCCAGAGATAAATCCACGAACCTATGGACACCCTATCTTTGACAAAGGAGGCAAGGATATACAATGGAAAAAAGACAACCTCTTTAACAAGTGGTGCTGGGAAAACTGGTCAACCACTTGTAAAAGAATGAAACTAGAACACTTTCTAACACCATACACAAGAATAAACTCAAAATGGATTAAAGATCTAAATGTCAGACCAGAAACTATAAAACTCCTAGAGGAGAACATAGGCAAAACACTCTCCAACATAAATCACAGCAAGATCCTCTATGACCCACCTCCCAGAATATTGGAAATAAAAGCAAAACTAAACAAATGGGATCTAATGAAACTTAAAAGCTTTTGCACTACAAAGGAAACTATAAGCAAGGTGAAAAGACAGCCATCAGATTGGGAGAAAATAATAGCAAATGAAGAAACAGACAAAGGATTAATCTCAAAAATATACAAGCAACTCCTGCAGCTCAATTCCAGAAAAATAAATGACCCAATCAAAAAATGGGCCAGAGAACTAAACAGACATTTCTCCAAAGAAGACATACAGATGGCTAACAAACACATGAAAAGGTGCTCAACATCACTCATTATTAGAGAAATGCAAATCAAAACCACAATGAGGTACCATTACACACCAGTCAGGATGGCTGCTATCCAAAAGTCTACAAGCAATAAATGCTGGAGAGGGTGTGGAGAAAAGGGAACCCTCTTACACTGTTGGTGGGAATGCAAACTAGTACAGCCACTATGGAAAACAGTGTGGAGATTCCTTAAAAAACTGGAAATAGAACTGCCATATGACCCAGCAATCCCACTCCTGGGCATACACACTGAGGAAACCAGATCTGAAAGAGACACGTGCACCCCAATGTTCATCGCAGCACTGTTTATAATAGCCAGGACACGGAAGCAACCTAGATGCCCATCAGCAGATGAATGGATAAGGAAGCTGTGGTACATATACACCATGGAATATTACTCAGCCGTCAAAAAGAATTCATTTGAATCAGTCCTAATGAGATGGATGAAACTGGAGCCCCTTATACAGAGTGAAGTAAGCCAGAAAGATAAAGAACATTACAGCATACTAACACATATATATGGAATTTAGAAAGATGGTAACGATAACCCTATATGCAAAACAGAAAAAGAGACACAGAAATACAGAACAGACTTTTGAACTCTGTGGGAGAAGGTGAGGGTGGGATGTTTCAAAAGAACAGCATGTATACTATCTATGGTGAAACAGATCACCAGCCCAGGTGGGATGCATGAGACAAGTGCTCGGGCCTGGTACACTGGGAAGACCCAGAGGAATCGGGTGGAGAGGGAGGTGGGAGGGGGGATCGGGATGGGGAATAAGTGTAAATCTATGTCTGATTCATATCAAGGTATGACAAAACCCACTGAAATGTTGTGAAGTAATTAGCCTCCAACTAATAAAAAAATTAAAAAAAAAAAACAGTATGGATGGACCTACAGAATATCACACTAGGTGAAGAGAAAAAAAAAAAAAAACATGAATGGATAAAAAAAGAAAACCTTTAAAAATAATCCAATGTTTCTAATTCTTAAAAAACTATTTTATGCTTTAAATAGATTTGTGTGTACAAACAAACAGTATTCATGTATAAGATAAAATAAAACACTTCTACCCAAGGGAGGTAGATGAGATAATTTAGAAAGCCCTGACTAGGTATTATAATATCTAGAGATAAGAAGGGGCTTCCCAGGTGGCTCAGCAATAGATAAAGAATCTGCCTACAATGCAGAAGATGTGAGTTCCATCCCGCAGTTGAAAAGATCCCCTGGAGGAGGGCATGGCAACCCGCTCTGGTATTCTTGCCTGGAGAATTCCATGGACAGTGAAGCCTGGTGGGCTACAATCCATAAAGTCGCAAAGGGTCAGACATGACTGAAGCAACCATCCACACACACACACAGAGATAAGAAGCTTTCTTGTAATAATCGAATGGAAGAACCATGGGAGAGACAGCAGAACACAGTTAGAATAAGTCTAAATACTTAGTGACATCAGAGTGTCTCTACGACATATTGACCTCGGGCTGCCTAATTTCAGTCTCCTGTAACCTGGGAGAAAAACACATTTATATTGTTTTTTATTCACTGTTATTTTTTATACCTCATTCACAGAGGTTGAATGCAATTTCAAATTGAAATGCTTGCCCTATCAGCATATTATATTCTTTAAAAAGTATGACTACAATCTGAGTGAACGGTGTGATCTAGCTACAAAAAAAAAAAAAGTATAAAATTTGGCTATAGTAAACAGGTATTGCACTCACAAAAAATAATCAAATAACAACTCCTTTATACTATGTGCCTAAGAGATTGCTTCTAGAAAACTGTGTTCATGTCGACATGCAATATTTTAAGGAATATACAGACCAATAACAGTTAACTATTCATAGCATAATTCCCAAGGAAGGGAAATCCATGTCATATGTTGGGGTGAGGTGGTAGAAGAGGAATTTTTAACTCAAAAAAAAACAGCATTTGGTCAAGCATAAGACCTGTCACGGTTTTTGAAAGAATATTGTAAAAAATAACTTACTATTGAATGGTGCTTTATAGAATAAAACGATAACCCATGTGTGTAAGAGATGATGTTACTCTGTCAGTAGAATATTCTACAATACACTAGCCACTCCCTCATGTACTGACTTTCTTGCTACCTAGAATATGGAAAGAAATGTTTTATCAAGAACCTTCCCAGAATATCACAGGAGGTATTTCTATAATTCACATAGACTTATCCTTATGATCTCTAGGAGTCACACTAATAATGAAAGCCTTTAAAAATATTTCAATAATTAAAAGAGAATGTATAGGAAGCAAGGGCTTCCCTCATAGCTCAGATCTTCCCTACCTCTTCCCTGGGTCCGGAAGATCCGCTGGAGAAGGGATAGGCTACCCACTCCAGTATTCGTGGGCTTCCCTTGTGGCTCAGCTGGTGAAGAATCTGCCTGCAATATGGGGAGATCTGGGTTTGATCCCTGGGTTGGGAAGATCCCTTGGAGAAGGGAAAGGCTACCCACTCCAGTATTCTGGCCTGGAGAATTCCATGGACTACATATAGTCCATGGGGTTGTAAAAAGTCAGACATGACTAAGAGACTTTAACTTCAGGAAGCAAACAATGAACGGACAGTATTTGTGAGGATTTAAATGATTCAATAACTTTATAAGGATGTAAATATAATTAAAAAATTATAGGGGAAATATATATTCATATATATGTATGAATATATACACATATATGTCCATTTATGAATTTTAAAACTACATCTATTTTTCAGATACTGATGTGAAAGTTAGACTAAAATGCACATAAAATAGAGATATCAGAGGCAATATATCTGAAACACTATATTTCAACTCAAACAGAGTAACACTCCATCCCTCTTCTGCCCTTTTCCCTGCACACTGTCTCCATTCCTCCACCTCCATGTATATTTGTTATCAGTAAGGAGAAAACAAAAACAAAACAAGAACATAAGCAACAACAACAGAACTACAGCAAAATACTCTTTTAACCACAAAGTAAAATCCAACGAGCTGGCTCTTGAATAAGAGAATCCACCAAGAGACTAAGCTAAGCAGAAGATGTGCTCAAAGATTTAAGTAGAATAAGCTCACGGATATACTGAATTCTAATATGTGCAACTATAAAAGCTCTCAGTCTGGTCTATGAAAAATAGTCCAGAACTACATAACTAATAGTTCAAGACAGACATTCCTCCAATGCTTACCTTATATTCCCCTCAGGCATCTGGAGGGTATGCATCTTCCTACAACTCAAAGTATATGAGCCACAGAAAATGGCCAGACGTGCAATTGCACTGGTTGAACTACTTCCCATTACTAATGAAGTGAGGCTGATGTGCCTAATGAGTTTACTCCCATTTAACCTGTCCTATGGTTATGCTTGAGGGTTCAGCCATGAATCTGTGTGGTGATGATGATGACAATCATGGGGCACATATCTTATCATTTGCTACATTTTCTGCCTCACTAGTCGGTAAGCCTACATGCCAATCCCAGACACCATCATTACAGAATCTCTTTTCACTGACACTTTTTCCCCAAGAAGCATGATATATAAGATGGCATGCAATCTACTGTGAATTACTGCAAATGAGTAACATCAGGACAAAGTCCTGGGACAGTAGCACACGAGTCAACAGTCAATATTAAGATAGTCAGGTCCATGTATCATTTATACAAACCTACCACATCCAGAAATCATTTCTAGACGTGGATTCAAAGTTAGAAGGGAAATGGGGATTTTTTTTTTACTCAGGAGTATTCTGCAGAAGGTTAGTATATGATACACAAAGACAAATAAGGTTATTTTTTGCTGTGTACTAGTTATCTATTTTTTTTTTATAAAAGTGATATGCTACAGACAATTCTAAAAAAATGAGAAACGGAAAAAATTCACAGCTCAGGATCCCAAAACAACCACAGCTAACATTGCATGTTATGTCCTTTTAGGCTTCTTTTGCTAAACATATAGTTTATATAGTTATAATAGGACTGTAATGTAACTTTATTATGCTTTACTCATTTAATTTAAATAGAAGCAGATTCTCATGTTTTACATGAGATCAGTAAAAAAATCTTCCCAACCCAGGGATTGAACCCAGAGCTCCCCACATTGCAGGCAGATTCTTTACCAGCTGAGCCACCGGGGAAGCCCAAGAATACTGGAGTGGGTAGCCGCTCCCTTCTGCACAGGATCTTCGTGACCCAGGAATTAAATCAGGGTCTCCTGCATTGCAGGCGGATTCTTTACCAACTGAGCTATCAGGGAAGCCCCAGTAAAAAATATTATGACAACGAATTGTTGCAATGTAACATATAATCCATCCTCCTTTATTATGAAATTTTATTTCTAATTTTTCCTATTATAAAAAGCATTTCTACTAAAAATTTCACTGCAAGTGTGTGTGCATATATTTTTTTTTTTTTACATTTAAGATGATCTTTAAAAAACAGATTCTCAGAAATAGAATTTCTCAAAGGCATGGGCATTTTAAAGCATATCTACACAGGCTGAATGGCAGGAAACTGCCATTACAGGTCAGAATACATTTTTTTTTTAATTTATTTTTATTTATTTATGTGGCTGTGCCAAGTCTTGGTTGTGGCATGTGAACTCAGTTGCAGCATGTGGAATCTAGTTCCCTGACCAGGGATCGAACCCAGGCCCCCTGCATTGGGAGCACAGAGTCTTGGCCACTGGACCACCAGGGAAGTCCAGAATACATTTTCTTAAAGCACGTGATAAAGCCTAGTATCAATAAAGAATTTAATTTCATAATATAGCTGCATATTTACAGAGGGCTAGTATAATCTATTACGGTTTTTAAATTCAGAAGTTCAGATTTACTATTAATTCAACTGAACTGACTTTTTCGAACAGGGAAATGTCTTTGTTCTCATATCCTCTTGCATCTTTCCTTCATAAAATGTCTGTGTCTATGTCACATTCTCTCGGTACTTCATTTTTTATTAGGAAACAATTAATTCAATAAATTGGTCAATAAAGCTATGATGGCTGGAAAATATCATTACCCTTTCTCAGTTAATGCTTTTTCATTTTACTCAAGTGTACGAATCCACAGAACATCTTCAAAGAAACTCCTATTAAAGAACGCTTTGGAAGTTTCATATATAGTAATGGGTCACTAGGGAAGATATTTTGCAAACAAGAATGCTAGTCCTTATGAAATCATAAAATGTTCAAGCTGCTAGTCTTTGCTATATCATCTACACACCCACACCCACACACACACAAGAATCTACATAATCAAACTGAATTATTTCCACACATATGTCCGGGATCAGAGAAGTCTCAGTGTAAATTCCTGGCCAAGTTCTGCAAAGGTCTAATTAAGTCATTCGAATCTGTAAAGTGTAAATAAACCTACATTTTCAGACAGGCATGAGATTCCAGGTGAACATTGTTAAAGAAAATGTAAAACTCTACACAAATTTTTGTACCGTAGTTAGCAATAATAGAAAACAGAATCATAATAATAATGAAAGCAAAACCACTTTTATTGTGATGGGGCTCAGGTCAGGCTTTGAAAAACTATGCAAAAGTGCCATAGGGATTATTTTGAGTTAAAGTTACTGAAGAAACAGCAGGTGCAAGAACACCTTGGCCATCCTCTTTGTCCCCTTGAAAGCCAGGAGATAAACCTTTCATGTGAAAGGTACCCTCCCTGTACCAGGAGGCAGACAGACACCCTTATCATCAGAGGTAGGGAATTCAGGGCTCAGACAGCTGTATGAATAAACCTCACTCCTTTTTTACTAATTTACCACTCCCAAGCCAAACTTCTTTATCTTGTCAGTTCTTCACAAATTTATTATTTCTTTCTCTGAACGATATAAAAGCTGTCTGCTTTGGTCACTTAACTGTGGGGACTTCTTATCTTTGGGACCCCTATACATAGGAAATCAAATAGCTTTTTTTCTCCTGTTACTGTGTCATTTCAATTACTAGACCAGCCAGAAGGCAGGAGAAGAATAAAAGAAACAATTTCCTCCCCAACAAGGGCACAGGCAGAAAGAGAAAAAAAAAAAGGTAGACAAGTTTAACTTAAGGGTATACTTAAAACTGCCTTATCTTGTTCAAAATGAAATTAAAACATTAACCCCTAATAAGCAGTTTTCAACATCAAAATGTCTAATCACTGATAAAAGCAAAACACATCCAGTGTTCACTTACATTTCCCCTATAAATGTGCAAGGGTCATTTGTGAGTCCTTCTAGGGCCTCCCAGGGCACACAGGCCCACGTAGCTGATTCCACTGCTGCCATGCAGAGGCTATCAGGAGTCTGGCAGAGCTGTTAAGGCTCTTCCCCTTAGCCACAGAGACAGACTGAAAAACAGCGAGACGTCCCATCGCACCAATAAAATGATGGCAGATTTAGTTGAGACTACTTGAAGACAGAGAGAGAGAGAGGTACTCTTTTCTAGGCATCTGAAATTTTGAGATGGGACCCGCTGCAAATACCTTGGAAGGATGAAGAGACGCTGGACAAAGAATCAGAATAAGCATGCAGAGCCAAGACAGAGGAGGAGGGGAGAAGGAAGAGAAATAAGCTAACTCTGAGATGGTAGAATCAGCCATGTCTTATGCAAACATGCCCAGACCTTCTAATCGCCCCTCTTATCCACTCTCGGGTCTCTTCCATCTTGCTCAGTGTATGGACAGGGGAATGCACCTCTCTGAGACCTGTAACAAGGAGCTTCCCTGCCTTGGGCTACAGGTCAGTTTCAGGAATTATACAAAGGAGCAGGAGTTGGGAGACAAAGAGGAATAGAAGGCTATTTAATGACCCAGAGGTATTGAAACAGGTTTGCTGTGTACCTTGAACTGAAGTCTCAGCTCTTGTTAGGTGATGCCCCCAACGTGGACCCGCATTCAATTCCCTTTAAGTGTTCTCTACTCTCTCTTTCCCAGGCCTAGGCTTAATAAGAGCTCTCTGTTTATATTCCCCAGACTGAAAACCTATTTCCCTTGTGTGGTTTCCTTCTATCATGTCCACACTATTCTACATATTCTCTTGACTAATCATTTCTTAAATTACCCAATTTGAATAGTCCATTTCCTGCTTGGGTCCATAACGACTAACTGGTCGTACATTGGACATTTCAATTACCCGAACAGGAACATCCTTATTTTGTGTTGTTTAAACCACTGCAAACTATTTTCTGTCACTTGAAACAAAGAATAGTAAGAGATGAAAGCACCGCTGTTTATACACTCACTGATAAATTCAGAAGTCTGGCTTCTCCACAAAGTGAAGTGAAGTGAAAGTTGCTCGGTCATTTCCAATTCTCTGCCACCCCATGGACTGTAACCTGCCAGGCTCTTCTGTCCATGGAATTCTCCAGGCAAGAATACTGGAGTGGGAATCGTTCCCTTCTTCAGGGGATCTTCCCAACCCAGAGATCGAACCAAGGTCTCCCACGTTGCAGGCAAATTCTTTATCATCTGAGCCACCAGGTAAGCCCAAGAATACTGAAGTGGGTAGCCTAACCCTTCTCCAGCGGATCTTCCTGACCCAGGAATCAACCTGGGGTCCCCTGCATTGCAGGTGAATTCTATACCAGTTGAGCTACCAGGGAACCCCTCAAAGGGTTACATTTATTTTATGAATGAGGCAAAGCAACACTCAGACATTTAGATGGCAAGACTGAATAAGGTTCTTTGAGAAAGCAAAACCATTTTCAGTTTCAATGGATGCCTATTGTAAGTAAGAGCAATTAACCACAAGACATAATTAAGCGGCTTAATAATCTTATTGTAAATCATGACTAAATTAAAATCATCTCTGTGCTATTTATTTCCAAGGTAACTCCAGAGGTTAAAACACCAAATGGGATCAAAATGAGTAAATAAATGAATGAATGACCAAATGAGTTTTTACTGGTATATGTATACAAAGTCTGTAAACTCCTTCATACACTTTCTCTTAATTGCCACTATCCTATGAAACAGGTAAAATAAGGACTCTGGGCTATTTACAGGTGTGTTAGCTAAATAATGGCTCTCAAAGGTGCATAGGTCTCAATCCTTGGAATCTGTGAATATGTTACCTGATATGGCAAAAGAGACTTTGCAGATGTGCTTAAGGTTAAGGTTTTTGAGATGGGGAGATTACTTGGGACTATCCAGGCAAACCCAAGATGTAATTACAAAAGTCCTTGTAAGCAGAGGGGGATTAGACTACGGAAAAAGGCAAAGCAAAGCTGAAAGTACCTTAATTGCGAGGTGGCTTTGTAGAGAGAGGAGGGGGCCAGAGCCAAGCAAGGCATGGAATGAGGCTCTAGAGAGTGAGAAAGGAAAATTTCCCATTGTCTCTTGAGATCGCTCTCACCCTGTGTTACTATGCTCTTGCTATCCTGGCTTTCTAAAGTTCCTTAAACACTTGATTCTGTTCTTTGCATAAACTAACTGCTCTGCTCAAATGATTATTGTGGCACTTTGGCTTTGGCCCAGTAAAACTGATTTTGGATTTCTGAGTTCTAAAACTCTAAGAGTATAAATGTGTGCTGCTTTAAGTAAAGAAGCTTGTGGCGATTTGCTAAAGCAAGCACAGGAAACTAATACAGAGGAACATATCTAGTGCGCTATTTAAATCCAAAGGGATTATCTACAATCACAGTTTCTAAGAAAATAGTCACCAGCGAGATATCTAGGCTTCCCTGGTGGCTCAGTGGTAAAGAATCCACTGGCTAAAGCAGGAGACACGGGTTCAGTCCCTGGGTCAGGAAGATACCCTGGAGTAGGAGATGGCAACCCACTCCAGTATTCTTGCTGGAAAATTTCATGGACAGAGGAGCCTGGCAGGCTACAGTCTATGGAGTCACAAAGAGTCGGACACAACTTGGAGACTAAACGAGTGATTCAGTCCACATCTTTACATATGGAAACAGTGGCATGTATTTATTCATTTTAGAACATTTGCATCTTGATTTAGTGACTGGGCAATTGCCAGTTCGTCGATCACTGTATCCTTTATCCTGTAAATTCTTAGTTGGTGGTAATCACATTCTCTTAACTAGTTTTGTGAAGTTACCAGCAGAGCTCCCTGGGACCCCAGCTCTTAATGAGTGCTAGGTCAGCTCATTCACAGAAAGATCTACTGTTGCTGAGTCTCACTTGTGGCTTTTAAATCCAAGATTTTGATGGTCCAGTTGCCTTTGGAGTAGCATCAGTTTCTCGATTACTAACCTGAATTCTCTCACAGAACAAATTTAGGTTTAGAAGCTTTAAAAATAAACAAGAGAGAAAATCTCTTAGCCCCTGTGGACCACTAAAAACTGATCAGCCAAAACTACTTCCCCTGGTATCTGAAAAAGAGACATCTGTTTGGGACTTGGTATGGTATATATGTTATGAGAGTGAATCCTGGAAAGAAAAACTAAATGAATTGCTTGGCATACAACAGGACTGAAAGAGGCCACTTAGGGACAGCATGGAAAAGAAGCTCCTCACTCAGGAGCCATCAACTCACAATTACCAATGAAGGAGGTGTCAGAGAAGACCTGGTCCAGTTACAAGAGCAAATAGACAACTTCTGGGCAGAACCAAAAAAGGGCCTCAGAGTTAATTCTCTGAAATAAGCCGATTATTAACTGTTGCTGTTGTTGTTCAATTACCAAGTCGTGTCTGACCTCTTGTGACCCCATTGACTGTAGAATGCCAGGCTCTTCTGTCCATGGGATTTCCCAGGCAAGAATACTGGAGTGGGTTGCCATTTCCTTCTCCAGGGGATCTGCCTGACCCAGTGATTAAACCCACAGAATTCTTTACCAATGAGCTACCTGGGAAGCCCACTTATTATTAATATCTAGGAAGTGGCCAGATAGTATTTGAAAGTAAAGGGGAACAAATAACTGTTAAACCTGGCAAGCTCAGTTCTAAACAGGACATAAAAAGTAAACATATTGGGAGAAATGAGGCAGTCTGGGTCCAACTCTTTGCGACCCTATGGACTGCAGCGTGCCAGGCTCCTCTGTCCATGGGATTTTCTGAGCAAGAATATTGGAGTGGGTTGCCATTTCCTCCTCCAGGGGACCTTCCTGACCCAGGGATCAAACCCACTTCCCTTAGTTCTCATGCATTGACCGGCAGGTTCTTTACCACTAATGCCACCTGGGAAGCATCTTAGGACACACCATTACAGACTCAAAGGACCACACTTGGCCTAAAAATGTGAAAGCTGCACAAAGGAGCCAGAGTGTTATCTTCAAAGTAAATCAGATCACAGCACTCCTCAAAACCCTCCAAAGGAGTCACTGGGCTCTCTGAATATAATTTAAGCACCTTAGCACATCCTTTTATGATCTGACCCCTGACAACCTCATCCCACATACTATGCTCTTGCCATCTTGGCTTTCTTTAGTTCCTCAAACACACTCTTTCTCACATCTGTCCTTTGCACAAGAGAACTGATCTGCTCAGGTGATTATCTTCCTCAAAGAAAACAACAAAAAAAGTGGTTCACCATGCAGTATAACGGGCAGTTCTATGAGATAGGAATGTCCTAACTGTACCTACTTGGAAGGGAAGTGTTACACAATATCAACACATGTTATGCCTCCCCCTTTTAATTCAAGATTACAGAAAGAAAGTTTGCTACAGCTGTGCTGTATATAAATATCTGTAAGGTTCTGAAATACGGGAGCAGGACTGGACGATCAAGCACTAGCGCTGTGACCAGTCACTCAGTCACGCCCAACTCTGCGATCCTGTGGGCTTCAGCCTGCCAGTCCCCTCTGTCCATGGGATTTTCCAGGCAGGAATACTGTAGTGGGTTGTCATTTCTTTCTCCAAAGTCACACATTAACCTTATCCAAAAAGAGGTCTTGCGCAGCCCTTGGCTCCTGAGAGGTCTCTTGCATCCTCAGAGCATCCTTCCTGAGAAGAGTGTTCCTGGTTTACCTGGGGACCCTGAGACAGACTGACAGTTTAAAGCTGTGATTTATGGGGGAAACTTTGGACCACTGGTATCAGCTCAACATCTGGAGGGGCTGGAGATTAATGATCTGACCTGAAGGCAGTCAAACATGTCTACGTGACTAAGCACCAATAAAATCTCTGGACACCAAGGCTCCAGTGAGCTTAGCTGGGTGGCATTTCCCCCTGTACACTGTCACACATCATCACCAAAAAAAAAACCAGTGCTGTCCTGGCTCCACTGGGAAAGGACAAATGGAAGCTTAACATGGGAACCCTCCTGGTCCGTGCCCGTCTCATGGGTCTCTGCCCATGTCTGATTTAACCTGCATCCTTGCTATAAGAAACCATGTGTATAGATTTTCATGACTTCTGCTAGCTCCTTCCAGTGAATTAGCATACCTAAAGGAGGACATCGGATTCTTGAACTTTGTAAGAATAATGTGTTTCTAATGTCAGCTTCCAAGGTGGCTCAGTGGTAAAGAATCCGCCTGCCAATACAGGAGATGTGGCTTCGATCCCTGGGTCAGGAAAATCCCCTGGAGAAGAAAATGGCAACCCACGCCAGTATTCTTGCCTGGGCAATCCCATGGACTGAGGAGCCTGGCAGGCTACAGTCCATGGGGTTACAAAAGAGTCTGACACGACTTATTGGTTAAACAAGAAGAACAACATCAGCTTTAGAAAACAAAGAGATTAGGGTCATCCTTAGAAGCTTTGATGACTTCTCTCTTCAAGTACAGCTGAACAACCGAAAGCTCCATCACTTCAAACAGTACATTTATGCTAGATAGAGATCTCTGAGTCCAGAGAAAGTACTTGTCCCTGAGCAGAAATGGGGAGCCTAAGAGGACAATGAAGTGAGGAAGGTCTCACCGTGCCCATCCTTCTATCTAGATGTCTCTAAAAGACAGGTAGAGTCACAGGTTAGAATGACCCTAGTGAGGATTTCACCACATTAGCATCTTTAGCCACTGTGCTAAGATGACCTTAAAAAGAGTGGAGCAAGCCCTATGAATGAAAGGGAAAGGTTAGCATGTCTCACCTGTGCAACAGAGATACAAGGACAGGTTATTTGTTTTAAAGGCATGATGGTTTAAATAATGAGACAACTGCACTTACATCTATCTTAGTATGGGTAAGAATTACGGTGTATAACTATATACATGGTATTTTACTTCATGGGCTATTTAACCAATTTCTATGAGCAATGCAGACCACGTGCAATTTCCACCTGCTCTAAGTTCAGCTATAATATAACTCCAGCGAGCTGATTTTCTCTGTTATTCTAATATCCCTGTAACAGAGACACCTCCTTCGCTGCAAGCTCCCTGCGCCCTTTCTCGGGGCTGCCCTCTGCTCATTCATCTGGTTTCAATCTAAACGTCACCTCCACTGAGAAGCCTTCTTTTGCTGTCTATCCAGATTGTACCACCTCCATCTGCACAGATTTTGTTTCTCCTCTTGTACCTGTTTTTCCTTTTTAACAGCAAATATCACAATTTGTACATCTATATTTATATTCTGTTTAGTTTCTTAAATGCCTTAAAGCTTATGTCTTGGCTTACATTATATCTGCATCCCGGCACCATACCTGCACAAATTTTTTAATGATTTAATTTGGCACTCTGAGCAGGTGGAGTTGCTCTAGATAGATCTGATTTGTCACTAATCTGCATTACCCTTTCTTTCCATGCCTTCTCTGTGGGCTTTCAGGCACTTGGGCATTGCATACCCAAATTGGAGAAGAGCACAAGACCAAATTGTTTCCCAACCACCTCTAGCCCTCCTCGTGAAACAGACTGCGAAAACAGAGTAAAGTAAACCAATTAATCCACACAACATCTACTCTCTAGGAGGAGAACCAATCTGACAAGAGAAAAGTTGGGAGACAGACGGATTTAAACAATCAAGACAGTTGCATTAGTGTACTGGAGATATTTTGGTTCTCTGAATCTGTTTCCTGGTCTGAAAAATAAAGAATCCTTACACCTCAGGATAGCAGTGAGGATTATAAGAAATAATAACAATAGCAAGTTTAAGACAACAGTTCATGAGCAATATACTTGGTAAGTATCAGTTCCCTTTACCCCGATCTCATCTATGGAATATCAAAAAGAACTGACACCTGTTGGGTACTTGCTTAGCACTAAAAACTGCCATTGGTGATTTATATGTATTTATTCATTTCATTTTAACAACTCTATCAGGCCAGTTGCTCTTAATATTAGTATCCCCATTTTACAGATGAGAAAACTGAGGTACACTGATGTTAAATCATTTGTCTAAGGTCACATAGCTCATTAGTGACTGAGCTGAGTTTCACAGCCAAGCAGTCCAGCTCTAGAATCTGTGCTCTTCACCAACATACTCTGTTGTCTTTTCATGAAATTGTTAGTAATTACTTGTTAGATATCTGCTTTGTACTAGGAGTTAGTAAGTATCTCATTCATTCTTTGCAATATAAAGTAAGGTATGCTCATTCCAATTTTGCAGGATCTTCAGGTTCATGCAAATTCAGTGACGTACCCGAGACTTCTCAGCTTATAAGTCACAGAACTGTAATTTGAATAAATGGGTATTAAATCTCTGACTTAGAAATGTATTTGCCATAAAATATCACTGAAGTCTTATTATATCAAAATCCTTACATACGACTAATTCTTACAAGACATCTCTAAGGGAACACACACCCAAAAACACTTTCATATATAAAAGAAAAGGTAATACATTCACTGAATAAATTCTGTTACAACTGTTCTGCTGATTTTAAATTCTTATTCATATTATTTGTCTAAATTAAAATATATCTATCTCTGTACCTATTAAGTTGTTGTTATAATTTCTAAATACAGTAATAATAATTACCATTGATAATAGCAATAGTGAGTGAAGTCGCTCAGTTGTGTCCGACTCTTTGTGACCCCATGGACTGTAGCCTACCAGGATCCTCAGTCCATGGGATTTTCCAGGCAAGAATACTGGAGTGGGTTGCCATTTCCTTCTCCAGGGTATCTTCCCAACCCAGGGATCGAACCGGGGCCTCCCACATTGTAGGCAGACGCTTTACTGTCTGAGCTATCAGGGAAGCCCAATAATAGCAATAATAGTACTAAAATCCTAATACAACTGATGTATTTGTTATATTCATCTACTTTTTCAGAACAGTGACAAAACTTTTAAAAAAAAATAGCCTTAGTGACATATTAGCTTATGTTTGTTTGTTGATTCACTAGCTTACATTAGCAATGACAGCAACACACCATAACAAGACTGAACATGTTTGTGGTACTTCTCTATGTGCGGTAATCAACAAACTGCTTCTAGTATTCCCTAATTAGTGAAGTCACTTCAGTTATTTCTATATCTTGTGACTATCAGTTGTTCATAATATGTTCAACATTTAATTCTAAATGTAATATTGAAATATTTAGAAAGTAGAGGGAAAACACTAATAATGTCATTCTTGTAAAGTAACAGTTTTTTCAAAGAAAATCCTTTCAGTCTTTTATAAACTAAAATTTAACTGTTATCATATGAATACAACTTCAGACCTTGCATGATATCACACTCTTCCAAAGTATCATTTTTTATACTATTTCACTAAGTAAGGGACCATACTTTACCATTACCTTACTATTCTATTTGGGGAAATAATTAACTCAATTATAGACCTTTATCTGTTTTTTGGGGATAAACATACTGATAAATACAGCTTTTTCTGCATTGGGATTTATTTTCTTAGGATTCTTTTTTTTTTTTTTTAATGAGATCACCAAATCAGAAGTGAGAAAACTTTTCTGTGGGTCTTACTATCTTGCTCTCAAAAGGTAACACTCCACTTAAAATTGTAACGCAGATTGACTTATTGGACACTCTACTGAAAATGGAAAAGGAAGAAAATAAATTCAGTAACAGCAAAAATACTCTGCTTCTCATTTCTGGCAGGAAACACAGGTAGGATGATCACTAAGTCTATAGAGCTGTTCTGAGAATCTTAAATATAAGCTCTTATGGACCTGAGTAAGAAATGTATAGTGGGATTATTTAGAACACAGACTCATTTCTCCACTGACATACCATGTCATAGCTAAGTTTCAGGTCAGTTGCGAAGGCCTATTTGGTTCATCAAGTAGTTGAACTAGAGCAGGCAAAAATGTCATAGAACCTCCTACCAGGGAGCTTTAGAGGCTCCCACGCAGGTCCTCAGAAACTGAATACATCTCTCTGTCAAACAAAAGTGTGAAAGTGCAATCTTACACTCCCCAGACTTTTGCACTGGCCAGGGCAGGAAAAACCGAGTGGGTAAGGGGAAAGGGTTTCCACGGCAGTGGGGAAATTATTAATAAGACAGTCCTAGCATCCTAATATTTTTCAAACCAGAGAGTACTTTTGCTATGATACACTGCAGCCCCCTCATTGAAGGACAAAGAACAGGAGACTCGCCTTGGGATGCAGTGAATTCTAGGCAGTGCAACCAGCCCTGGATGCATGCTGTGATCAAGTAGGCTCACATGTAATACTGGGGAGGGGGGTCCTAGGAGGTGACATGTCACAGGGGGAGAAGGTCAGAAAACTAAATTAGCAAATGAATAGATCACACAGAGGACTACAAGAAGGAAACATTCATTAAATAAGATCACTGACAGCAAAGACTGTTTGCAAACTGAGAAATTTCAGAGAAGCAGTTTAGAAAGCAAGAGAGGAAACAGTGCACAAAGCAGGTGAAGCCACATGACTTTTGAGAGATCCGGTTTGCTTTGTCGTGTTTTTTGGCCTGTGTTTCCCTTACTTTCGGGTCAATTCAGGTGGGTTGCCTTGCCTGCACCTCACTGTCTCAGGGGTGTACATGTCACATGGGAGAATCCAAGTAGACTTCAGTTATTTCTGGCTTTTGTTTTTCAAAAGCTTGAACGCTTAAGAGAATCAAAAGTGCTTGCTGAATATAAAAAGGATGAAAGAGGATCTGAAAAAGCAGAGTGGAAGTAACACAAAAGAAGATAAAGTTACCCTCAGGCTTACGTGTTTCAACTGGGCTGACTGAAGAGACAGGTATGGCGACGGGACTCCAGTTGCTGAGCTGAGGTGTCCAGAGAGTTGTCAGCTGGGCAGCTGCCCAGAATAGCCAAGCAACCGACGCGAGGCCCTCAACACAGGGTCCCTCGAACAGCCTCAGTCCCCAAGTCCTACTGATGAAAACTGCGGGAACTATGCAGAAGACACTATGGATATTTCAGTCTCTGCACAGACAAATGGCTATTTTCCACATTTCTTTCCCCTGAGACAGCATGGTGCAGTGGAAATCTGGGGGTCGTGGTATTGAGGCAGGATGTAAATGCCCCCCCACTCCGGGGTAAAGCAATTGGAATTTCATTCCCTGTGGATGAAAACCCCAAGATGAGAAAGCAGGACAATTAAGGGAGGAGGTGAAGCCCTGCCCAGACCACATACCTGTCCTTCCCTTAGTCAGGAGACCTCCTTGACCACACACGCACAGAAAGGCTCCTTGGAGGTCAAAGGGGGAGTCATGTCAAGGGATGCTCTACCCATACACCTTTGCGGTAGAAACCAGGAGATGGCTGCACATGCGTGGCGGGATCCGGAGACACAACAAATATGGACTGTGAACCAGGCAAATCAAATGACTGGCCAAAGGAAAACCAAGAAATGTTCCATGCAAGTGATTTACACTGCCACTAGGGTGCAACTCAGGGGTTCTCCCTGTTTGCCTGTTTTCTATCTGCACCTCCTATACTCTTTTTCCTCTTAATAATTACTTTTCTTGCTTCACTACTGTCTTTGTGGAAATTCTTTCCTGCAAAGCTGAAGGGCCAGGGTCCTTGTCACTAACCACTGGTCTAGGGGCTAGGATTCAATGCCTTCATGGCTGGAACCCAGTCCCATCCTCTGGCTGGGAACCCAAGCCCTGTTCCAAACCACTGCAGGCGGAGGCCACTTGAGATCAGCACAGCCTGCAGAGCTGAGAAGGGATTCACATTCTACCCATGACTTAAGTTCATCTTTTTCCAGCCTGTGGAGATACAAATTCAGAATACAAATTACGTGAGCTACAAAAAGTAAATTTTAGCACTCCTGAGACTGAATTTAAGATCCATACCTTAAACAAGAGTTTATCTTGCTTAGAAGGGACTAACTGATAAATGTCTGATCCCTACCCCATTCCCTTAATGCCCTTCTCATAAGATATGTTTTAAAAATTAATATTATCCTAAATGCAAATCTGATTATACAAGATCTGTTTAAAATCCGTCCACGTCCTCAAGATAAAGCTCAGACTTCTTTGAGTAGCTCCTCCTGGCTTCTCTACATCAATGTCAAGGTTTTCTTTCCTGTTCTGCCTCTATTCATTCTGTGCTGCAGGCATGCCAGAAGACGGGCAAGTGGACAAACACAATTTGCACTCCCAATAGCTCTTCTCTGCTTTGAACATCCTTCCCTTACTCACCTCTTGCGCACCAGAGCTACTCTTTCTCCTGTGTGTCAGCTCTTGAGTCTGCCTGACTCATATTCATCTTTCAGAAATTGACTTAGACCTCCACACTCCTGAAACCCTCGCTTGAATTCCTAGGAGAATGGGTGGTCCTCCTCTGTGCTCTTATCTCACTCAGGGCTTATTTCTGTGATATCCCAAAGCACAATGCTTGGTACACAGGAGTGCTCAGTAAATATGAAATATTCTAATGCCTCTTGCAAACCAGCTCTGTGACCACATATTCAAGATTCATTTTCTCCAAGTAATCAAATAAAAGAAGGACACTGACTGTGTGGTACGATTCTGAACAGGAGAAAATCATGGAATATCAGAATTGCAAGGGACCTGAATCATAGGATCTGACTGCCACCCAATCTTCTCCAATCCTCTTTCAAGGCAGACGTATCTTTTATCTTTGTACCTCAGGATCTAACATAATGTTAGTATGTAATAGACACTCTAGAAATGATTGAGAAGGAAGGAAGGGAAGGAAGGAGGGTAAAGATGAGGAAAGAAGAAAAGGAGATAAGGAGAGCAGAGAGAGATTGGGATGGAGAGAGAGGTTTTAAGTCCTGTGGTTATTTAACGGCACATTTAGGACCAGGCTTCATTCTCTCTGACCTCTAGCCTAGCGCACCTTCAGAGAGTCTTTGGGGAATAGAAAATCACCTGTGAGAAGGCGTTTCTTGGCAATATTACTCTACAGCTTTTCATTATTCGTTGTTTTAGATTCAGAACACTCCTGTCATATGAATGTAGGCAATTAAATATTTTCCACATGAGCCATTCCGTCTTCTGGCAGAACTCAGATTGTTTAATAACACTGAGGAGGAAGAAAACTCCTGGAATTTCATTTTTCACAATAAATTAGATATGTGGTGATTTACATTAAACTTGCAGTGTCAAATAAACTTCCACCACGTCCCCAGATGTATACACTATGGTATGGATGTCAGATCCTTTTTAGTAAGTTTTCGAAATGACTCTCAAATATGTAAGGACATCATTCCAGATTAAATGACAGTTCTGAGCATGGGAAAACCCTAAATAGCATTTATAGGAGTTAGCGACACTAATATAAAAGAGTGAATAACTGTGCCACGCTTAATTTGCAGTTCTTTCATTTCCCTGCAGACAGCTCGGTGTCTATTTGCTGTTTAGAAGCTTGTTTTACAACACCTCCATGAGCACTTCTGCCTCCACCTGGGCAGGTACATTCCATTTTGTCTGCTACTGACTTTCTCACCATCACCATCACACAAATTTGCAGTGCAAGGACAGACCAGTTTGCCTGATTTCTTTCTAATAAAGGTGTATGGTTGGGATGTGGGATCGCACTTTATATGACTGAGCTTAACCACCCAGTACTTTGTCAGAGGCCACACAGTTCACAGGGGAAAGTGAAGAAAAATGACAACTCTTGTCAGAGGCATGGTTCAGTATAAAATCTCTTTTCTAACACTGGGCTTGCCAGGTGGCTCAGTGGTAAAGAATCCGCTTGCTAAGGCAGGAGCCTCAGGAGATGTGGGTTCGGTCCCCGGTTTGGGAAGATCCCCTGGAAAAGGAAATGGCACGTCACTCCAGTATTCTTGTCTGGAGAAGCCCATGCTCAGAGGAGTCTAGTGGGCTCCAGTCATGGGGTCACAGAGTCGGACACAACTTAGCGACTGAACGAGAAGGTTAGGTTGAGGAAACACAGGGCAAGAATATAACTGATTAGCAAGTATATTATTGGTCAATGATGTCAAATGCAAAAGGATTTTAGGCTGAGACAACACTGACAAATAAAGCCAATACAAACCAAATAAGTGCTCAAGAAAATAAAAAGCCTGGAGGAGAACCTGTCAATATGATGGATTTTCATGAAGCAAGACTGTATCATATTCAAGATATATTTTATGAACACCCATTTCTTTTTCTGACAATCCCCAAGTCATTTTTCCTTAATTTCTGAGGTAGCATAGTTCCCAGAACACATCATTTTAACATCCTTTCCTGTAACCTAATCTGTTCCTCTCTATAGTTCTTGTTCATCTGATTCAATACTGGAGACAAACTTCCACTGTAGATCAATCACAATATTCAGATTCTTCATTCCATCACTAGGAATAAGAGTCACCACTGATTGAGCACTTAATGTATTTAAAACACTATGATATGCTAAGCATGTTATTGACATTATCTCACTTCATATTCAGAGAAACTCAATGACATAGGGACTTTCAAATCTTTACCTTTACTCAGAACTGCCTGAGTTCCACAATATTTTCTCTAGTTGTTTAACTACCCCCGCCCCGCCCCAAAGAAACCTTTCTCTAACCAAGCCTTTTTTCCCCACAGCAACCTAAGCTAAGTTAAGAACCAGGGACCTACTCTATTCTCCCAGCTCATCCCCTGCCTAATATCCTGACAAAGCTTTATAAATGTAAAGATACTTCTCAACAATATTATTTATTCTCCATTTTCACTGCTATAGCTTTAGTTTAAACCCTAATCACTTCTCTCATACCTAATTACAACGTTCTGCTATGTGGTTTATCTGCCTTTAGTTTACTTCTTTCCAAACTATTCCCCACATTACTGCCAGAGGGATTTTTCCTAAAAGATAATTCTCAACATGCCACTCCTCTGGTCCACAGGGTTCCTCCTAAGCTTTCAGTTTAAGACCAAACTCCTCTGCAAGATTTAAAAGCCTCTGAGTCTCTCGCCTCATCCACTGATTGCACAAGAATGCTTTATTAGCCCATCACTAGCCATCTCTAAACATATTTCTTGGTGTGAACAAATATGTTCTTTCTGCTTTCAGACATCAGCAAGATGGCAGCAGGAAAAGACAATACAGTGTATGCTACATGGAGAGAAATATGACAGGGTATAGAGTAGGTCCACACACAGGCACCAGTGATTTTATGAAGATGTAGACATATTTGGGGGGTAAAGAGAAGGGGAGGACTGACAGGAATATAATAGTTCTTCCTGGCCAATGTGAAGACTTGGGGAGAAAAATATATTCAGGTCTCTGAAGATGCCAGTTTTTTAATAGGTTACTGAAGCATGCCTTTTTTTTGAATAATTTTTGGCCCACACACAACTTTCAACTCCTATTACATTACTTTCTGCTGATCAACATGGCTGTCTTTCAAGAGAACACTATCTTGCAGCAAAATGGAACCTAAAGGCAGTGTGCCCAGATAGCAGCAGTCATTTGCAAAGAGACGAGCTAATGAGTCTCTTAGAAAGAGACTCTAAATGACTAATGCAAGGCAGAAGGGTCCATCAGATAAATGCCGACTTTTCTGTATCTTCTTTAATTGATTTTGACTGACACGGTGATTCAAAACTTTGATGTCAAGGGCTTATGTCTCTTCCATTCTGTCACAAGCTATAAATAATTTCATGCTGAGGATGAAAAAAATGATATTTTCTTTATTAAAGGAGAAGGAAATAATTTCAATTGTTAAAAAATACAGATACCTTTTACTCCACATATTTGTATTTGGTATTCCAGTGTACAGTTTCACACACTAAAATAAGGAAAAAAAATCTTCCTGTAACTTTGCTCCTTATAACAAAGGGTTAAAAAGGTAAAACAATAAAGGTAAGACAAAGATTTCAATTTGTTTTGAATTCAATTTAAAGTTTACAGCATGATATTTATATGTTTTAATCTCAAATTGCTTCAATTTTCCCAATGTTCGTTGGAGGGGTGATTCAATTTTAGATTAGTTCAGATTGCCTTGGTAATGGAGCTATTGTCTGCTGAATAAATTCATCATGATAACAATGAGGTTCATTTAAAGGGGAATGTTCTCTGTTTTCTGCAATCTGAGATTTGATACTGGCTTTGATTTTGGTAGAGAATTCTACCATTGCTTTAAAGTTATCTTTCTTTAAGAGAAATTGTGACAAAAATTCAAAAGAATGATACTCATCACTACTGGTATCAGGGCCCAGGGCTGGCCACACCAAAATGTGCCTCAATAGCGCATTACTTATTTTGAATTCAAGCTAATTTAGAAACGGCTAGTGCAAGAAGAACACTCTGACCCTCCTCTTTGTCTCCCTGAAATCAGGAAACAAATTTCTCATATGAAAGGTACATTCCTTGCATCTGAGGTAGAAGGACACTCTTTTCACCAGAGACAAGGGATTTGAGTCCAGAATTCTATATGAACAAACCTCGATACTTCTTTAATTTACTACCCCAAGGCCAAACTCTTTATATTCTTCACCAATTAAGCATCTGAACCCTAGGTTTCTTTGTCCTGTCGATTCTTCACAAATACATCATTTCTTTGTCTAAAAAGTATAACAGCTGCCTGATTTGGCCACTTCTTTAGGTCCCATTTTTATGAGACATCTTTCAATGCCTGAATTACTATCTGTTTATCTTTTCCTGTTAATGTGTCTTGTGTTAAGTCTTATTATTAATCCAGCCATATGAATTCAAGAAGCTTTGAGGCGATGACCACCTCTCCAAATCTCGTTTTTATGGTTTATAGTTGTTCTTTTTTTTTTTTTTAAGTACATTTTTTCCAAGATTAAAAAAAAAAAAAAGTACAAAAGAGGATATACTAAATATTATGACCTAAAAATTCCTAGGAGACATTTTCAGCGACTGACATTAAGAAAGGGATTAACATGTTAAACATGATGAAAGATCTAAATTTTTTGAATGTTCCAATAGCTTTACAATTATGAGAACATTCAAATGTGATAACAGCATATCCCACCTCTCACTTTTTTTTTTAATCCTTACTGGTAATCTCAAAAATGGAACTGTCAAAACAGACTGTGCTAAAAAGGGCTCTTGGTGCTCCTGTTATATGACCGATTTTTTTATTTTATTCTATTTTGTGGCTCTCCTATAGTTAAGATTTAGAAAAAGATTTTGATTGGGACAGTAGGAAAGAAACAATATAAAAGTTAAGTAATGCAGTATGATAAACCATGATGAATACAAACACTTGAACTTCTTTTTTATATTTATATAATAACTGAGAACACTTAAATTTTAATATTTTCATATACATAAGGATGGGAGTCAAAATATGCATAGTGAGAAGTTTATTCACATTTATTTGGCAAAAATCAATCAGCAACTGTATCAAAATTAAGTTAGCTAAACAAAATTAAGTTCTGGAGGCAAACGGGGTTAATTACAATGTGTGTGTGTTTTTTTATTTTTTAATCTTCATTATTATTTTAACATCTTTGAAAGCTATTTCTTATTGTTAAGCTTTCTGATTACATTACAGATGTTTGCCAGAAGCTGAAATCTTGACTCTATAGTTAGGAAACCTGCTGAAATAAAGGTCAGCCTGAAGTACCTTTTTTTAAAAAAAAAATCTATCGTTACTTGGGAAAAGAGGGACAGCCAGACTTTGTTAGAAAACAATAGAAAGCAAGAGGGAGAAAATGGTATTTACTCAATATGAATAAGATTAATACTAAGACTTATAAGTTTCTTTTATGGTTTAGTCCCTTTAACTAGTCAATAAAAATCAGTTTTTGCAATATTTCCATTAATATCCTTCAGGAGTAAATTCAATGAAATCATTAGGAAACGAAACCTCTCCCACCATCTGAAAAGAATGTCATTTAAAAAGCCTTATGTTCAAATCCTTTTTTGAATGACAAGTCAGTAGTCAGAACAAAAACACACATAGGAAAATTCCAAAGGAAAAAATTGACAATGGTGTCGAGATGTCTTGTGAAAAGTCAGTGATTTGAGTGAGTACAGAAAAAAGTCACCAAATGATGCTGATATTCATGACCAGAGTACAAATAATGGCTTTTCTGTAAGTCATTTTAGTTAAGTCTTGCAAATAACCCTCTGAGCAGCAGACACACCATCATCACTTAATGGACAGTGAAACTAAAGCTCAGAGGAGTTAAGCTCTTTGCAGATGGTCACATGGAACCAAACTACAGTGGAGTAACAATGAGTTCACTGTTTAGAGACAGTAAGTTTCCTGTTTGACCTGACTTTCTTAATCTAGTTTTATAAAGTTATAATAAAAACTATCACCAAGTTTGTTTTAAGAAGGTATTAATGAGATAATGTATACATGAGGTTTGACATATTACCTGACATGATAAATTATTACTATCATTATCATCATGATATAACTAGTCTGTCACATATAAACACACTGTATTTGTCAACTAGGGCTATCGTAATAAAATACCACAGATTGGGTGGCTTAAACAACAACAACGTACTTTCTCACAGTTCTGGAGGCTAGAAGTCCAAGATCAAGGTTCTGACAGATTCTGTTTCTGATGAGGGCCTTCTCCCCACCATGCAGACCAGTATCTTCTCACTTGATCCTCATTCAGCCTTTCCTGACACCTCTGGTGTCTTTTCTTCTTCTTTTAGGAACACCAGTCCTATTGGATTAGGACCCTATCTTTATGACCTCAACCTTAATTATCTCTATAAAGGGTCTATCTGTAAATACAATCACATTGAGGGTTAGGGCTACCACATACAGATTTTGAGGGAGTGTTGTCAGTCTATAATAGCCTGTTCTCTGCCACCACCCACTTCAATTCATGTTCTTCTGGCATGCAAAATACATTCACCCCATCCCAACTGCCCCAAAAGTTTTAACCGTCTGCCAGCATCAGCTTCAAATGCAAAGGCTTATCTAAACATCATCTGAATTGGGTGATTCATCCAGGGACAAAACTCTTCTCCAGATGTGAACCTATGAGATCAAACAAGCTATGTGCTTCTAAAATACATGGTAGAACAAACACAGGACAGATATTAGCATCCCAAAAGAGGGCCATGAGAAAGAAGAAAGGGGTAAGGGGCTCCAAGCAAGTCCAAAATCTAGGAAGGCAAATTTCATTAGTTCTTAAGGCTAGAGAACAGTCCTCTTCAGCTTTACGGTCTGCCCTCTGGTGCAGCTGGGTGGAGTCCCATCTTTCAGTCTCACTGGGACAGAAGCCTTACCTTTCCTGCCCTTCAGCCATGGTGGAGGCCCTACCCCTTTGGCCACGGGTGGTAGCTTGCCCTGGGGGTCTGGGCTGATCTCTGATTCACGCTTGGGGTCATTATTCTTCTCTTTTCTTTTTTTTTTTTTCCATTTATTTTTATTAGTTGGAGGCTAATTACTTTACAATATTGTTGTGGTTTTTGTCATACATTGACATGAATCAGCCATGGATTTACATGTATTCCCCATCCCGGTCCCCCCTCCCACCTCCCTCCCCACCCCATCCCTCTGGGTCTTATTCTTCTCTTTTCTTGAAGGATAAGATATGTTCACAGCTAGATAATGGAGAGCTCTATGGTTTGGTCCTATAGAAGCCCAGAAGCCCAAAATCCTTTCTCTATTTCATAGGGTCATTATTCCCTTTGTCCAAACTGGAAGTCACCGTCTGATATAATCCCATCTATTCTTGACTTCTGCTGAGATACCTGTTGGACTCCATGGATAATCTCTTCATGAAGTGATTGTCCAGCCAAACCATTGGTGTTCTCACCAAAACACGATTTCTCATTTTTTATAATGTGGAGAGGCAGACAGTATTCCAAATCTTTAAGTTCTGATTCCTTTCACTTAATTATTCCTTCTTCAATTCATCTCTCTCCTCTCACAATTTACTATAAATAGTATAAACTAGACACTATAACATACATTATGCTAGTCATACCTCCATGACTGTGCCCATTCTGGAATATGTAACATTAATCAACAAGACATGTTGGGCAGAAGCTGAACCACCAAGTAGGGAATATTGAGCAGTAGGACCCTGTGCTCCATCATATTTATGTAAAGACAGTTTATATTTAAATGCAAAAAACTGTGCTTTTTTTTTTATCTTCCTACACTTTAGCAAATTCTATCTGTGCAACTGTATCCCTTTTATAATTCCTTATAGGAATTATAAATCCTATAAGGATTTATTATAATCCTTTATAATAGGGCGCGGAAACAGCAACCATGGGGGTGATTGAGGAGGAATGCCGTAGTTGGAACGTGGCTAGAAGACCCTAAGAGGGCTGCCAGTGAAGACTGTGACATACATGGAAATCATTCATTCTTTCCTTTGCTAAAACCTCACTCAAAAGACCTACTATTTATTCACCCTTGAGGCTGAAGCCATTTTTCACAATTGGCTTCCCCAGACCGCTACATCCTATTATAAAGCCCCTATTTTCCAGAAATGCAGAACTTCCTATTTCTGTCATGCCATGTTCTTTCAAGCCCTGGGCTGCCATGCTTTTTCATATATTTAATTATGGGTTTAATGCTCCCTAAAAGTCTCTCTCCTGTCTGTAAAGACTCATACTACCAGCACCAGATTAAATGACTTATTCTCTGAGCGGTCTTCCCTAATACATCTAAGCAGTGGCAATCACTCCCCCCAACGATGCCTTCATAGAACTTTACCTGTGACAATATAATTGGCTATTCATCCATAGGCTTCCTTCTCCCACTCACATGTTAGGTCTTGAGAACAGAAGTTTATTTTACTAATTCCTCTATCTTCAAAGCTAAGTATAGTGTCTTGTATATTGTTGTTTTTTAGTCACTAAGTCGTGTCCAACTTTTGCGACCCCATGGACTGTACCTCACCAGGCTCCTCTGTCCATGGGATCTTCCAGACAAGAATACCAGAATGGGTTGCCATTTTCTTCTTCAGGGGATCTTCTCGACACAGAGACTGAACCTGCATCTCCTGCTTGGCAGGCAGACTCTCTGCCACTGAGCTACCTGGGAAGCTGATCTGATATAGAGAAGGTACTTAAGAAATGTGTGTAGGATAAATGAATGACCTCAGCACCTTTCTGTCCCCACTCTTTTAAATTTTTAAATTTTTTTCTGAGACAAGAGTTTATGTTTACTTGTATTGACAAGGTGTTTACCTGTACCAATAAGAGTTGGTTTTAAGACCTGTAGTCCTCTACAAACCAGTCTAGAATAACTGAACCAACTTCTGTTTCGGCTTTATTAAGAATTAAATTATCTTTATTAATGCAACCCAGCATTGCTTGTGGCTGTGTTTAACTTGTCAATAGCTACAAAACTAAACATTTTTCACTCTGCATGAGAAGATCAATATAATTAGAAAAATCATTTATGAAGTACTATGTTACATTTCATAATTCCATTGCCTTGTGTCTGCCTCTGCTGTGGGTCATCATCTTCCCCTTTAGACAATTACTGATGACTGCAGTTTTAAAATCTTGCTTGTTGCTGGTTAGCTATTTGCCAAAACTGTATTTTCTTTCCTGGACAGTCAGGTAGGTTCTATAGCCCATCCTCCATTGCACTGGAGAGCTTTGTAGCTGAAGGAACTTGCTTCTGAGGCTGAACCACAAAATGCCTTATGTTTTCTTAGGTCCTTTTCGCTTCTGCTGGCTGAATGAAACTAAACAGGATGGTTCTGGAAGCCACATTTTGAAACTAGACAGCCATGAGATGGAAGGAGCCCAGACCTTTGAATCTCTGGTCTGGTGAGAGCTGACCAGGTACCAGCCATTCAAGTTTTTGACTACAAATGACTAAAATAAAATTCTACTCTGTTCAAGCTATTAGACATCTTGGGGGTTGTTTGCTATTGAAGCTAGTATCATCTCCAGTAACACAGCTGATTTACTTCAGTTATATGTCAAGATATTCAACAAAATTGGAGCGGCTAATGAAATAAAATGGCCCCTAAAACTTTATATGTGTATGTGTGTAAGAAATCAGAATGGGGAAGGAGGTTCTGTGGGGCTCTGGCTAGTGACTGCTATAACTATGAAGGATTGCTGACAGGCCTCCCATTACTGCAGACCGCTCCTCTTTAACAGGCAGCTCTCAGGCAGCCTATGCGCCTGCTGTTTGCAAAACTTACTTTGAATATACAATGCCAATTATAGGGACTGAACATGTCAAGATTTTGACAGGTGTCTACAGAGTTACACAATTAATTTTATTTATGTACTTTCTGCTTTAAATACCCCTGAAAAGAAGAAAATTGTCTAATGCACCTTAAAAAGGGACACTCAAATTTACCTCTTCATCCCAAATTACCACCCCCCCGACATGCACACACACAAAACAAACAAAAAGAGAGAAAGAGAGAGAAAAGAAAATGGAAAGAAAGAAAGGAAAAAGTAAAGTTGAGGGAAAATAAGCCGATTTAGTAATGGAGTTTAGTATGGACATAAAATAGCTAAAGTCCTTGAAAGTTCTGAAGCTAGTCATTAGCTGCAAAAGCTATAACAAAGTTCAGAGATTGTGACCGGTGCCAGACAAGGCCTGACACTTCTTTTGAATTCTAGGGTAGCGGGGCATTTATTAGTATCTAGATATACAGATTTAATTATGCTGCAATCACAATTTTACTGTCACTCTTCAAAACTGAGACAAAACATGCTTTTCTCTTATTTTCAATGGTCATGTGATATATCTTAGAGCAACAGATAATTACAACACCACACGTGCCAAGGAGGCACTTACATGGTAAGGATGCTGTGCAACTAAAGTACCTAATACTGTGTGATAAACCCAAGCAGGATAAAGCAAGCTCCCCAAATCAGAAAATAAATGTTCAAAACTAGATAAAAATGTATAAAGATAACAGTGTAAATGCTCTCATATTCTCAAGAGATAGCTAAAACTAATCATTTTGCTTTCTACATTAGGATAAAATTTTTACTCATTTATTCATTCATTTAGTACATAAGTCCCAAAACCTTTTAATGCTTATAAGCATTAAAAAAATTTAACTCAGATAAAATTAATAGTCTACATACTATCCATTAATTCTTCAATGAAAAAAATGGTAGCAAAATCAACTAGACAATAGCAGCATTGCAAAATACTTGGGTGATATTGATTTTCAAAGGTTGACCGCTAATGTCTGCATTATCCAAAAGGCAAATACCCCACACCTCAAGAACAAGCCTGAAAATGCTTGAAGGCAGGGGGTGTGTGAAATGATGGAGATTGGGAATATGTTTCCTCTTATTCACTCTCAACAGCTTCCCAGAGGAACAATACTTGGGAGGAGGTCTTTAAGTGTATTCATATTTTTCTTTGAAATATTTTTAAAACATGCATACATACATACACATACTACATACTCCCACACCTTATTAAAGCTGACATCAAACACACATTTGGCACATGTTTGTATACTTACAAAGCATATAATTTCTGGGTTATTATATAATTGATACATACTTTAAATATATATTCCTTAAAACCTTGGATATAAAGATACTTGAATCTTCCATCTTATAGAAAGGAAACTGAAAGAAGGTCAAATTCCATCTTATAGAAAGAAATCTTAAAGAAGGTCAAGGTAGATGAATGGTCATGGGTCATGTAGCAGAAAACAGGTAGATTAAGAACCTTGCCTTAAGCTTGTCATCTGAAAGAAATAAGGTGCTCCCCCTTCATTGCTTCTCTGAGCATCATTAGAAGTAAAGACATGAGTAAGAAGCATACCTTTGTGCTATAAAATGAAAGAGGAACAACTGTGAAAGGGGAGGTAGAAAAATTAGAATTGGCAGATCATAAGTGGAATCTCAACTGGACCACTTTTAAGAAAGAGCATATATGGAAACTGAAGATTCAGAAGTTATTTCCCTGAAAAATATCTGAATTTGTGTATCATCTTCACTATTAAATTATTGTATACTATAACTGAGAAGTAGAATCAGTGATGGGATTCAACAGCAAGAGGAACCAATTTATGAACAGCATTCAACTATAGCAAATGGCTATGGACCAAAGAGTTCTGCAGCAAGAACTGCTGATTGCCTGGGCTCTGACATCAGAAGCACCTGGGTAGGAATCCTTGTCCAGTCTCTGCCATTAGCTAGCTGTAACATTATGGAAAAGCCATATAATCTGTCCAAGTCTGTCTCCTCACGTTTTTGCATTCAATTGAAGTAGAATCTCCAGCAGACATTTGCTGGTCTTAGTCCTTCTCCCCCTCCAATAACACTGAACAGCTGCCTCCCTGCTCTAAAATTTAAGTTTCATATTATTATACTTAAAAGTTAGAGTTTTTTAAGCTTATTTATCTTCTCTACTAGAGAATGAACAACTGGAAGGCTTATTGATACCTTCCTTCTGATTGCTTAAAACAACATCTGGCACAAGTAAATGCTAAGTCAGTGACTAATGTGTGTGGTCATTATATTTATCTCAGTGGTTTGGCAGGGATTAAATGAGATACTCTGTGTAGACCATTGAGTTGAAATTGCCAGCAAGTATGCTTAGAGGTACAAGAAGCCGTCAAGGGAGTAACAGAGAGAATGAAAAAAAAAGAAAAAAACATTGCCTTGTAATAGACAATCAACCGTGAGGATATTTTAAGGCACATAACAAGCATGCACTCTGTTAGTCAGAAGGTGCACAAACTGTATTAAAAGGCAAGATAAAAAACCATGGGATCTCAGTCTAGTGCATGCGTGCAAATATAATCTTCAAACCAATTTTTTGGTAGGGTGTATTCTGTGTACCAGAAAGTCTGTTAAAGACTTACTCAAGTCTAAATTATGAAGTTAGGAGAACACTGTGTCCATAAGACACCAAGGTTTTCTTTGGATATGTTGAAAATAACTATAGATTTAAAATCTTCTCTAAAATAAAGATCCAAGCAGATGTACTAAATGTGAAAAAATTAAATTTAGTTTTGTCCTGAATGCAAAATGAGAATAGATCAGGTGAGGCAAGGCAAATGAAGAAAATCTTACAGACTGTAGATTTGGACATTGTTATCTAGGTATCAGAAGCTTAAGAAGTCTATTTAATGTAAGCTATAGAAAGTTTTATTTGGATAGCCTGGTGTGCTTATGTGTGTATGTGTGTTTTAAAAACACTTTGAATGTCTTTAAGCAGGGCTAGGATTCTGAAGTTCATCTCAGGGTTCATCATTCCTATTGTCTCCTATGTGCCTCCTTCATACTGTAAATGCATAAATGATAAATGCAGTTGCAAAGAGACTTGAAGACAATGACAAATTCATATATTTCCATGGAAGAGGATGGGCTAAAAAGAAGACAGATCTAGAGGAAAGTAGTCAGGAAAATAGTGTAAGGAGTATGAGGAGCAAGGTGAGATGTTACAAAGTCTAGATAAATAATATCTAGGCAACCACCACAGTGTTCTTTATTGGAGGACCTGTGCTTTTTTTCAGGCTAAGATTGACTTCCCAAAGGAGTCATAGTATGCCAGGTATGCATGGCTAACACATTTATCAAAGAATGCATTAATTCATTAGGGTATCTCTTCCACCATGTGGAATAGCTTAATGGCAATGGCTAAACAGGCCTATCTATCTTTTATACAAGGTTTAGCAGAGAAGCTGTCCTGGACTGTTTACTCTATAAATTAAGCCAGGAATCCAGGTTCCCATGTTGTTCTACCTTCAGACAATTGTCCTTGTCTGCACAATACAAGATGGCTCACCAGGACAGCCCATCCTATGTTCATTTTCTAAGCTACTAGAGGAAGGAGGAGGAGACGCACGCACACACACCCTTTAAGGACGTGACCTGGACACAGCCCACATTACTGTAGCTCACGTCCCATTGGAGAACGTAAGATACCTAGCCAAACCTAAATAAAAAGGAGACCGGCAGAACTGATGAAACTCAACAAGTATGCTGGTGAATAACAACAAGGATCTACAGAAAATGCTCAAAAAATTTTTATTCCAAAAAAATTTCTTTCTGAGTAGTTTTACAGAGCAGATGAAATAGGTTTGCTCTACTGATGCTTTTCACAAAGTCCAAATCAGCAGGTGATGGTGATCAAGTGCTCAGGAACTTAAACAAAACAAATACTGGCTGATTGTCCCCATATGTGCTTATGCTGCTGGCTGCCATAAAACAAGTCTTTCATGACTGGAAAATTGAATTATCCTAGGATTAGGAAGCAGATGTAGCAGTTGTACACTGACCTGGTGCCAAGATTGAGTTCTGGCCCTGTCATCTCCTAACTTCATGACTCGATGAGTCAGTAACTTCCATAAATCTATTTTTATTAATCTATAGAATGGGGATGCTAACTACTGAGAAGGACTAAAATAAAGATTTGATAAACTAACACATCTGAAAGCAACTGGTTATTAGAAGGTTTTCTGTAAACATTAGACCACTCAGAAGTCCTGTTGTCATTAACTGCAACAGTATTTTCTAATCTATTTTTCTATCAACTTCTTACATGTTCTTGCAAACACTTTAAAACTTGAGAACTATTGGCCTAAAGATACAAATATGGAAAAGCTCAAGAAAAGGCGTATTATCATACAAGTAATATGCACAAACCTAACTTAACTATTTGTTTTCCATAGCTTAATAATTTGTGAATAAAATGTTTATTTTCCTGGCTAGGCATGCATGTCCAAGTTGATGCTTCCTCTTATGCCCCATGCCCCTTTCATGAATCAACTCAATCTTTTGAACAAATTTTGCTCTATTTTGGAAGATTCCAAGAAATTCTTGATGAATATTTGGGAGAGTCCCAAGTTGCCCAACTTAGAAGCAGATCCAGCTAGAAAGTTGCTATTTAAAGTCATCAGCAATGTTTTAAGCAGTAGATGATGTACACATATTCTTTGTGAACCTGAAAACATATTCAATGTAACTTTTATGATTCTCATATAATGATGAATAATACTGAGATTAAAAGAGGTTAAGTAACTTGGTCACTATCTTAAAGTTAGCCAGACATAAAAGAAATCTCTGGTTATTACTAAGAAAAAGCAAAAAGAAATGAGGGCCTAAGTAAAGAATACCATCCCTAAGAAACAACTTTTTAGCTCAATCCAAAGCTGGATTCAATGTGGGAATTTGGGATTATTTACTGAAGAGTCTCTGTTCAAATGCATATCTCTTGAATTGAGAAGTAATACAGCAAAGCAGGTACATGCACCATTTTGCAGGTGTTTTCAGAAAGTAAACTAATTGTAAATAGCTTAGTAATGAATGGCCTAGATTCCCTTCCCATGGTGCTTTGGAGGGAGTCTTTGTCTATTTATGTTGGAGAATCTAGACTAAGACCCTCACTGCAGTCATTAATTTTATAGGCCCTTACTCCACTATAAAAAAGGGAAAATACACACTGGACCTCAAGGAAGACTGAAGACTTCTCAAAATCTCACACTGAAAGCTGTTTGTTTTTATTCTTTCATTTCACTCCATACAAAGCAAACATGTAATCTTTGACTGCAGGCGCAGTATCTGTTCCCACAGAAATGTTGCTGATCATGACCAACACAGGAGCAAGGCTCTGAAAGCATGAAGCCCACAAGAGAACGTTTTATAGATTGCCAAGGTGTCACTGGTGAATAGTCCAAGCAAATCTGGCTCACAGGGGCACTGTGGGCATCCAGTTTGCAATTACTAGGGAAAATCTGTTTGGAAGTTTTCAGGTAAGAAAGCTAGATCACCAAATCGAAAGGTACTGCTCAATACTTACAGCAAATGAATCTGTGTCTTGCCATTTATAAATGAATGCACCTGAAGTTTCATAGAATTCTAAAGGTTTCAATCAGCCATCTGCAATTGCCTCAATCAGTTCTACATAAGTAAAATACATCTGAGCCTATCTTTAAAGAATGGTGAATGAAGAGAATCTTTTGCACATTAAACATTTCTTTAACGATAAATCTTTCTGGATAGAACTACAACAAAATGATGAATTCTTTGATACCTTTTCCATCATAAGGTCTATTAGTCTGCCAGGCAGAATTACAGGTGCTTTCCATCTGTTATCTCTTATTTCAATGGAATATTGCAACAACCTCCAAGTAGAAGTAACAAAAAAGGGAAGAACATCAACTTTCTTGAGTTATATACCAATTACCCATAAAGGAAGAAACGATATTGGTTTGATTAACCAGTTATCAGTCATGACAGGGTATCTGTACAAAGGAAGCCTACAACAGATTTTCATTTTATAGCAAAGGTGAATAGGAAAATTACAGCACACATTTTCCAAGTCATTTTTTCTATAACTTTCAATTTCCTTGAAACACCATCATCTGGGTAACTAGTAATGACTTACAGAAATCTTTCTCTTTTTAAGTGTAGTAGAAATAGAAAAGAAATTTCTTCAGTTTGGTTTTCTATCTGAGGGAAGGCAATTATGACTCTTTTCCAAATAGCAGTGTAAAACTTGACAGTGTTGCCTTCACCATATTAATCCTTTGACTCCGTACCTACCACAAACGCAAGAGGCGGCAAGGCAGCAGAAAGAGCAGAACATAGAGACATGGCACTCTTGTGTCATTTATTAGCTGTGTCATCTTGGACAAGGTTTTAATTTCTCTGAACTTCCATTTTCCATAACTGCACCATGAGGATATTACCACCTATTTCCTATGGCTATTGTGTTGAATTATCAAGTAATATATATTATGCACACATACACAGTAGGAAATTAATAATAACACATTTGAGTTCCGCACTCCTCTCAAAGAAACAAAAATTTCATTGTTCAGTCACTAAGTTGTGTCTGACTCTTTGAAACTCCATAGACTGCAGCATGCCAGGTTTCCCTGTCTTCACTATTTCCCAGAGTTTGCTCAAATCCTTATCCATTGAATTGATGATGCTATCTATCCATCTCATCCTCTGCCCCCCGTTTTCCTTTTGCCTTCAATCCTTCCCAGCATCAGGGTCTTTTCCTATGAGTTGGCTCTTCATCAAACCAAAAATAACCATGACAAAATAATTTAAAAAGCTGTTTTCAAACCCAAACTTATGCACTGGGTTACATACCACCATAACTTATTTTACACACACACACACACACACACACACATCCACACCCACACATTTCTCATCACATTCTCCAAAAACCAATCCAATATATTAAGAGTCATTTCATCTTACCACAACATGAAACAATTTCAGCGCAAATGCTCCAACTTCATTTGGGATACTTCACATTCAAGGGCTCTACATCTTGAAACATTCTCCGATGAATTCTCTAAATGAAATGAAACAAAAACACTTGGGAATATGGAAAAATAAAACTTAGCTCCTTCCAATAGTGTTCATCTCAAATTTCTCATGTCATTTTCCATCTGGCTGCTTTTGCTCCAATTCTGAAAAAGATCACATATATATTTCTAGACTGCAGATTCACAATCTCATCTGATGTATCTATCCCAGATGACAATATTGCTTGAATTTTTGGGTAATGAATTTCATTGTTTGTTTTTGTAAGCCAACAGATATTCTTAAATAGATATTAGAAAATAATAATTGGGATATAAAACAACTTTCACATCAAACTGAGTATTTTTAGTTCATCTGTGTCAAAATAAATGATCTAAATATCAGTAACAGCATATAAATGATAAGAGAAAGTATGACAGCAATTAAGTTATAGGAACTGTCAGAGGAAAAAGATAATTTAAACATTATAGCTTTTTCTCTTTTTAAGATGCTTGTGCATGTCCTTTTAAAAGATAAATGCATAAAATAAAATCATCATATGAAAATGAAACATATTTATTCATGACCATAATCACTTTTATTATTTGAAAAGTATAAAACTTTATATATATGTATACTATTATTGTTTAGTCACTAATTCATGTTTGATACTTTTGAGTCCTCATGAACTGTACCCCAACAGGTTACTCTGTCCATGGGATTTCTCAGGCAAGAATTTTGGACTGGGTTGCCATTTCCTTCTCCAGGGTATCTTCCCGACCCAGGGATCGAACTTGGGTCTCTTGCATCTGGATACATATATATCTTCTGGACTCTCTGATGGCTCGGAGGAGCTACAGTCCATAGGATCGCAGAAAGTCAGACATGACTGAAGCGACTTAGCATGCATGCATGCAGTGGTAAAGAATTCACCTGGAATGAAGGAGATGCTGGCTCAGTCCCTGGTTTAGGGAAGATCCCCTGGAGAAGGAAATGGCAGGCCACTACAGTATTCTTTCTTGGGAAATCCCATGGACAGAGGAGCCTAGGGGGCTACAAGTCCACGGAGTCGCAAGACTCAGACACGAATTAGCAACTAAACCACCACCACCATATATACTATAGACTTGACATTTTGCAAACTGAAACCTCATTCATAAATTTATGAGGTATTATGCTGTGTCAGAAGAATTTGGTAATTTTAATGGTTCCTATTCTTATGTATCTCTTTCTCTCTTATGCTCTCTCTGTCTCTCTTTCTCTCTCTCTCACAGACACACACACACACACACAAGCACACACATACTTTAGAAGTCAAATTTACTGTAAAAAAATTACAGTGAATCACATAAAATACAATGAAATCACATTTATTCATCAGCCCAGGTCTATCCTTTCAATAGCTATGTTGGTTTCATTACAATAGAACCGTCTACAAAAAATTAAATAAAATCTTGGTTATGCAAATCACACTAATGAATATACTGAAAACCTGATTGTGTGAAACATCTCAAGCTTAAGGAGGCATGTCATAGTGATCAATTTAAATTAGTCACTTTAGAACAAATTGTTTTGCTTCACTCTCCCGGTGGCTTCCCGAATTTCTATTTCTGCAAAGAACAGTAATTACAATTGTACTGGGTGGAACAAGTGAATCTCTTCTCTCAAAATCTAGATATGAAAATGAATCTACTAGGCCCATCCAATAATATTGACATCTCAAGTCCTCTTGACAGGTTCACTTAACAGATTGTGAAAGAAGCTCTAATTTCCCTCTCAATAGAGTCTAGATAAGCATGTTGTCAGTTTCTAAGCTATTTTCTCATAGCCCACAGACCAGCTTCTGTAATCCACATTGAGATTTCAGGGCTGGGTCTCTGCATATCACATTGCCAGCTGACTTCCTATGAGGCACTGGAGAGAGCTTGATGGGGGCAAGAGAAAGGGCAAGAGGGACTTATTACCTCCTGTTCATTTGCTCTCAGTATTACCTTAGCAATCATTCTCTACTCTCTGAACAGAAAGTTTCCGTCCACAGATTTGTCAAGGTCATCTAGAATTGGCTCCCTCGGTCCTCTCAGAGGTGTCAGCACTGAGCTATTGGCATCCCCTCTGAAAGGTCTTGAGTATATGAGTCCTAAAGCCTATAGACTGGGTTCCTCTCACACCATCACTGGTTGCGCAGCACCGCCTCCAAGAAATATGGACCTCAAAACCACAGGGTCCGTCTTCACAGCTCCTAGTGACCTCAATTTTTCCTTTAATTCCCCAAACTCTAAAGGTAGAGCTTCTTTCTATAGACACTGTCTCTACGTCTTTCTCTATGTCTTTCAATTCCCCAACAGGTGTTTAACGTCGCCTTTATTTTACATTTTGTTAAAACAATAGGAGTGGCTTCTATCTTCCCTGACAGACTCTGTAATAGAACATATATTTTATTTTTAAGAGTTTCCCTGGTGGCTTGGATGGCAAAGAATCTGCCTGAAATGCAGGAGACCCAGGTTCAATACCTGGGTGGGGAATATCCCCTGGAGAAGGGAATGGCTATCCACGCATCATCTTGCCTGGAGAATTCCATGGACAGAGGATCCTGGCGGGCTACAGTCCATGGGGTCGTAGAGAGTCAGACACAACTGAGTGACTTTTTAAATTTTAGGTTGGAGGATGAAAGAATCTAACATCCCTTGAGATGTTTTCATTTATTTTATTATTTAATCTCCAAAAGTCTCTATGAAACAGGTATGGTTAGCACAAGTATTTAGGTTAATAAAGGGTGGTAACATTTATTGAGTTCTTATAGTGTGCTATTATCTTTCCATATTTTATCCTATTTAATATTCATAAACTTTCTGAAAAGGGAGCATATTAAATCCACTTTATGGATGGAGAACTGAACTTGAGGTTAAATTATATGACACATTTTTGCCAAGTAGGTAGCCCTAGAATTGTGATATATGTGGGTGTGCACCCGTGTGTATAGGACGGAAGGTTTCCCTTCCCTTCTGCCATGACCTGGAAGCCACATTGATTGTTGACAGAAGTAATCAGAGATGGCCTACACTGAAAGAGGACAGATCATTGTGTCTGCAGTGTGGAGAAGAGGAGCCTGGCGCTTAAAATACATTGTCAGGGCTTTTACTTTGCCACTTATACACTCAAGTGGGTATGGCCTGGAGAAACAGCATATATAAAAAGATACTTCAATATATAATTTCCCGCCCCCCAACCATAACAATGCGTGGCTTCCTGTGTCTGAGACGAGAAAGCATTAATTCTTCCTAAGCTGAGCCACCACTGATCTCTACCATTCTCTCTCGTCCAGATTACTAAAAACACAGTAAAGATCCACTTGGCCTTTAAATACAAAATCAGAAAGAACTCTTTCCTAAGTCTTTACACTGTTATTGTGAAATATGAGGAGAGATGCAGTGCTAAATTCATGATAAGTGAATAATTCAAGCAGTGGTTAAAAGATGAAATGACTCTACGTCACTATTAGTGTTCACAATGCATGAGATGATCAAGGGGGAGTGGTGAATATTTTGAGGTCTCAAATCAGTCCATAACAAGAACATGGTAGTTCTGAACTGCTGTTCTCCATTATGGAAACAAAAGTTGTCTTGGCATCTCGTACCTTCAGGGACACCCTGGGCTGTATGAGACTGCATGTAACTCTGGGTAAAGATGGAAGAAAATGCACTGGGAACAAGTAACATCTATCAGTGTCAGCTGTTCTGATGTCAAACAATAAAGTGAGATTTCTAAAAACTGTGTTCCTGCCTGTTCTGGTGAGTTTTTAATACTTTCTAACTGGGACCTGATTTTCCTTTTACTAAAATTATAGGCTTTTGTCTTGACATTCGCACTGTTTCTTAATCTGTAAAGTCATGGGGTGAAAACAAAGTGTCAGTTGTTCAGTTGTATCCAAATCTTTGAGACCCTATGGACTGTAGCCGACCAGACTCTTCTCTCCATGGGATTCTCCTGGCAAGAATACTGGAGTGGATTGCCATTTCCTCCTCCAGGGGATCTTTCCACCCAGGGATGGAACCTGGGTCTCCTGCATCTCAGGAGATTCTTTACTGTCTGTGCCACTAGGAGTCCTGGAACCACAGTGCTACTTCCCAAACTATTCATAAGGTGTATGCACCAGAAGACTCTAAAACAACTCATATACTGGAATTTGGAAAATACTGTATAGTCTCTTTTTTTGAGATTCAGAGTACCCTTATAATAATAAACATCATGAGGATGCAACAATGAAAACTATAAATAATGTATAACTTGTTTGAGCACAGAGTCTTCTCTTCACACTGCCATTTCTTGGGATGACTGCACTGCTCTGAACACAGTTTGGGAAATGCTGAACTTGGTGCTCCCTGAAACCCCTTATGACATTGGGATTCTGTAATTCCAAGCAGAGGAGCTGTTTAAAACCATAGAACCAAATGGGATTTTGTCCTAAAACAGCTCTAGCTGATTCTGTATTTCAGGTGTTTAGAGTAAGCAGATTCAGGAGCCAGTGGCTGAAGGCCATGGAGAATGGCCCATGATTCATATTGTGGATGCAGTAAGCATCATATTAAAATACTGTGTGTGTGAAGCATTCCCTGGGAAGTACCCTTTACTTACCACCACTTAATTTCTAGGTCAACGAGCACAAGGGGAAATTTTCTTTTGCAAAGATCAAGGAACAAAAGGGGGATCACAGAAATGAACTACCCACCCGCCAAGCAGTGTAAGGCCAAATTGCAGCATACACACATGGATGCAAGTGAAATCTGGCAGAATCAGAAAGCTTTACCTTGGAAGAAAACCAGAAAGAAAATGCTGTGCCTGGAGTAAACGTTAATGTTTTATCTCATGGCTATGTTCCTCCTCTAAGCTCAGCATCCCCTAGATTCTCCTAAAGTTTATGATTCTAGTTTGACTACTGTCTGCCTTTTACAAGTGAGGCTTCCCAATTCCAGGCAGTAATAGTTAAGTCCATGCTTATCCATCTTGCTATACCGTTCAGCTTTAGAGGATAAACTCTGAGTTTATACAAGTATAGCAGCTTCCATTTTCAGGGTACAAACTACTTTTTCACATTTTTTGTTGTTTTGATTGGTTGTATCACTTTATGTGAAAAGACCCCAAATCACACAACAGAGGTGAGTCTGGGAAAATAAGATTTACCTAAAGATTTTAACATTTAGGGAAGAACACATTCATAAATCACTCTGCCCTAGAATTTCCACTTACCACCATAATCTAAATTTCACCAATGTGAATAGAAGTAAAGATGCTACTGATCATTTATTAAGTACCTGTTTTGTTCCAAGCAATGTACTAAGTTCTTTACTTATAGCATCTTAATACCTATAATAAGCCTATGAGGCTGGTGTGACTAGCATAGCCATTTTATCAATGGAAAAACTCAAACTCAGAATATATAAGCTTTCTCAAAGACACACTCCTTTTAAGTGGCAGGTCTTGTAATCATATCTAGGCCTGTCTGATTCCAAAGTCTAAATTCTTAACGATGCTGCTCCATTGCTAATTATTTTTGATACAATGTAATCAATGCATGCATGCTCAGTTGTTCAGTCATGTCCAACTGTTTATGGCCCCATGGACAGAGAAGCCTGGAGGGCTACTGTAGGATCTTCCCAGAAAGAATACTGCAGTGGGCTGGCATTTCCTCCTCCAAGAAACATGTTAGTTTAAAAAAAAATAAAATAAAAGACCAAACATTAAGGCCCATGTCATGCAATCTGTCTGTACCCTCTGTATTTAATATGCGTTGGGTCCTGGAACTACAGTTGAGTCTAAACATTGTGATGGAATTGACCTTGGTGGTAGGACGCAGAGATAAGGAAAACCTTAAGATTCTGTTTAACGGTGACCCTGTAATAAAAAATCGAGCTGTCATTATGAGCAAAGCATCTACCCAAAAATCTAGGTAAGAAGACAACACATGAGATCCAACAATGGAAGCAAAGACAACACATGAGTTCAGACAATGGGAGCCCAGGAAGTACAATATAGCAAAGTGTGAAAGGACAGAAAGAGAAATCCAGAGAGATCTCTTGAGGCACTGGAGAGAGAGGTGCAGATGCCTTAGAGAAGTCGTCCCCTATATATGAATGAGTTCCATTCTGAGAGGGCATTCGTAAGTTCAATTTGTTCATTAAGTCCCACAAAGTTAGCCTGGTACCAACTATCACAATCGGCTATATAGCACTATAATGTAATAGGTTCATAACACTTTTCACACAGATAATACATAAAAACAAACACAAAAAATAGAGAAAATAATCTAACGTACAGTATCTTGAAAACTACAGTAGTACAATATAACAGCCGATATACAGGGGCTGGCATTGAGTGAACAGGCAAGAAGAGGGGTTACTGACCAGAGGAGGGAGTGGGGGTGGGAGATGGTAGAGCTGAAGGATCATTAGCAATAGGAGATGGAGGGCAAGCTACAATAGCGCTCATGCCTGACACTGATGGAACACACATTCACATCTCCGAAAGTTCGAAGCTTGAAGGTTTCTATGTAGGGGATTTGTGGTTAGAATGCATACAACCTCTCCTGTGTGAGGAGAATGTTCTTTAAAATACCAGGTAGATCTGACCAAATATATAGACCTTTCATCATGCTCACTCAACTCAGTTGTGTCCAAGTCTGCGAGCCCATGGACTGTAGCCCACCAGGCTCCTCTGTCCATGGATTCTCCAGGAAGAAGACTGGAGTGGGTTGCCATCCCCTTCTCCAGCAGATCTTGCCGGCCCAGGGATGGAACCTACGTCTCCTGCTTTGGCCAGGCAAATTCTTTACCAGTGAGCATCAAGAGACAAGGAACTAAATGTCCTCATTATTCATATTCATGTTCTCTCCATCCTCCCCCTTTCTCTCCTTTCTTCTTTGTCTCTCACACATACACTGAACAATGAATCCTGAGATTCAGTCTATTATATAAGTTGCGATTTCCTATGCTTTCACACACATGTATGTACACACATACACATGTGAACAATTAGTTTCCTAGTCTGCTTCTGCCAAATTTTGAAAAGCAACAGAGTTCTTTATTTATTTACAAAGGTCTACCATTTAATGGCAATTTCCAAAACCTGAAAGAGTATAAATGTCATCTACAGTAGTGAAAGCTAGAAGACATTTTGAATGTTAGAGCTCAGATTTTTAACATACACCAAACTCTAAAAGCTGCAATTATGTGATGGCAATAACCATGTGGGTAAATATAGCGTATATCTCAAAGATAATAATAGACATGCTCTTCCAAGGATATTTTCAATGCTTAATTTTATATTTGAAACAATTGAATTTTAAATCTTTAATGCTGGTATTAAGATATTCAGCATAAGTGAATTAGATTTTTCAAACTAATCAGACTTAAAAGTAAGAGATATATTCTTTGTAGAGGAAAAAAGTACATAGAAATTCTGCTTTAGTGAATATATCCTTTATATATGCAGAAATTTGACTAATCATATTTACTTTTAATTATAAAAGACAGCAAAAAAGTAGAAGCAATTTAACTGTTCATCAGTAAGGGATTGGTTAAAATGAATCATAGCACATTCATTACTTAGAAAATTGTGCTATTAAAATATATGTGTATATGTGTGTATAAAGTATAGAAGAAAGTACAGACATATTCCAAAATGTTAACTGTAGTCATTTGTAGGTATATGCAAAACAGCAATTGTCATTTAAAATATATTTAGTATGGTCTTTTGTTGGTAATAGGCATATATTACATTCATAATTTGGAAAGCTGTTATTTCCAAAAATATATGGGTAAATCTAACTTATAAATGGATTGCAAGAAGGCCCCTTTTTTAAATATTTTTTTAAATTTATTTTTAATTGGAGAGTATTTGCTTTACAATATTGTGTTGGCTTCTGCTATACAACATGAATCAGCCACAAGTACACATATGTCTCCTCTCTCCTGAAGCTCATCCTACCTCCCACCCCATCCCACCTCTCTAGGGAGTCACAGAGCACCGACTGAGCTCCCTGTGCCATTTAAAGCAGCTTCCCACTGGTTATTCATTTTACACATGGCAGTGTATAAATGTCAATGCTACTGTCTCAATTCGTCCCATCCTATCCTTCCCCCACCGTGTTCAAAGTCTGTTCTCTATGTCTGCATCTCTACTCAAGAAGACCACTTTTAAGTTCAGTATTTCAAAAGAATTTTTATGTAAAATAATGATGGCTGAATTATCAGAACACCCTATATTTCTAGAATATGTTGATGTAATAATTGAAACACTAAGCCTTTCATTCATTTATTATTCATTCACACAATACACCTTTATGTAATAGTTTTCACGTTACTCACTAACCTTCAGGTATACAGAAATGGAAGAAGCTGCATGTTTGTCTTTAAGGGAAGCCGTGAAATCAGAAAATGAGCAAGACCATACTCAAATCTATTGTCTAGGAAGTGTTCAGATACTGCTAATATCACAAACCCAACTATACACTGTCAAGTTAGGTATAACTGAGGTAGGCATAATTCTGTAGGTTCATTCTGCCAACCACACAAGCCCTAGCAGGAGTCTGGTCTGTGGCAAGAATGGACTGAGCACTACAATGCATGCAGGTCTGTCTTCCCCTTCCTCATTTTCTCATCCTGGAAAACAGCCTTTGGTTTTCTGCTGCTGCTGCTGCTAAGTCGCTTCAGTCGTGTCCGGCTCTGTGCGACCCCATAGACGGCAGCCCACCAGGCTCCGCCGTCCCTGGGATTCTCCAGGCAAGAACCCTGGAGTGGGTTGCCATTTCCTTCTCCAGTGCACGAAAGTGAAAAGTGAAAGTGAAGTCACTCAGTCGTGTCTGACTCTTCACAACCCCATGGACTGCAGCCCACCAGGCTCCGCCGTCCCTGGGATTCCCCAGGCAAGAGTACTGGAGTGGGCTGCCATTGCCTTCTCCGTTGGCTTTCTAGATCCCAACAACCAAATGAGTACTCCTCTGCCCCTGGCAGCGTCTGGCAATTTCTGCACTCGGGATAAATCTGGTTCAGGATTTCATGGCCAGGGAATCCATAAAAGGCAGTCCATGATTATATGTTACATGTTTATGAAGAAGGAGGAAATGAGTCAAAGGGATCCTCCATATCCTTTACTTTGGGCACAGGAAAAGATAGGATATGGACTTAAATCCACAAATCTCCTCCAAACCCAGTGGAGCTGTTTATCATCTCATTGTAAACACGGCGCAGAAAGAGACAATGAGCCTTCTCTAGTGAAAAGTCCGTACAGTGAAAATATAAACAACTGCGTGGAGAGCTCTGCGCTGAATTTACACAGACCCCAGCCACTGCTCAAGGTGAAGAAATCCAGGACAGCACAAAAGCCTGTCCCTGAACCTCAAGAGATGCTTCATTTTCTGTGCTTTGCTTTACTGCAGGGTCTCATTTCTGATCAGGTTCTTTCCCCAGGGAGTGGTAATAGGCTAACAGCAAGGAATGTCTCTTTTGTTCTCTAAAGCAGCAGGATCAAAGGGTGCTTGGTAGAAAACTTAATGCTCCTTCTGACTTCCTCCAAAGCTTGTTATCTCTCTACCATTACTTCGAAGTCTCTTTCCCAAGCTCTTCAAAATACGTTAACAAGCTTAAGGAGAAAAAAAAAACATTCTAGGAAAAAATTCATTAAAAAAAAAAAAAAATAACAGCTGGTTCCAAGGATTAAAGAATGTATCACCTACTTAACAACACTATATGCAGGGTGGAGGAGAGCTATCTGCATAGTAATTATTTCCTAAAATGTCGGTTTCTTAAAAATATTAACTAATATGTACCAATTACTAAGTCCTATCTTGGGTCTTCCCTCATAGCTCAGTTGGTAAAGAATATGCCTGCAATGCAGGGGACCTGGGTTCAATCTCTAGGTTGGGAAGATCCCCTGAAGAAAGAAATGGTAACCCACTCCAGTATTCTTGCCTGGAGAATCCCATGGGCAGAGAAGTCTGGCAGGCTACAGTCCATGGGGTTTCAAGAGTTGGACACGACTTAGCAACTAAACCACCAACGACCACCAAGTCCTATCTTACGTACGCACTGTGCCTATAAAATCATTCAGTCCTCACGGCAGCCTCAGGAAGTCACCAGTATTTTTTTTTTTTTTTTTACGGAAATCACCAGTATTTTTATTCACAGTTTATTAAAGAGAAAATTGAGTTTTAGAGAAATTAAGATGAAATAATTTATCTAAATTCATGCAGGTAGTAAATGTCCAAGTTTTCACTCGCTTATATTTTGGTCAATAATTTCTTATTTCTGAACTCAATACAGTAGAAACCAATTTGCCTTTATTTTGAAACGTTCTTAAACTATAAAAACCAAGAAAAATAAATGTCTAATATTTTAATTAACACAAATACCCATTCCAGTTTTTCTTTCTCATGTGCTTAACAGATAACTGCAATTATCATGTGCATGCAAATTTTCAAATATTTTACTCTGAAAGTTTTCAAGCACAGAGAAAAGTTAAGGAATTTTACAGTAAACACCCATATACCAAGAACTACATTTTACATCAACATTTATTATATTTTGTTCATCATTTATCCACCCATTATATACAATTCTGCATCCTTCTATTTATTCTGATATTTCATTATAAGAATTTTAGTTGTTCTGTCACATCATTTTAATTATCTGCCAAGTCTTCTAAACACTCTTTCGTGTAGCCCATTTTCCTTATCTTACTTTACATTTTATCTTATATTAATCCTAAACATACTCTATTTACTTCCCTTAAAATGATTTACCCACCCATTTATGATATCATGCTCAAGCCTAATGCTGGAATTTTACTCACTTGAACTCCTGGCACTGTTCTACGCACATAAAAATGACTCTCAACGTCTATGGATTGATCATGGCATTGATTAGATGCCAGGGATCCAGGGCGACTATAGTGGATTATTATTGCCATGATGGTATTATAACCTTTTCAATAATGAGTCAGGCCAATACCAAATTCTACCTAAGTATCAGGAAATCCTAATTATCCCATTTGCTATAACAGGGAAAGATTTATTATTTATTTATTATAATACCCCTAATTAACACTACAGATCATTAAAACAAGCCTGTGTGGGCAAAGACCAGAATTCTCACCCTTTACCTGCTTCTATACCTATAGTTTGGAGAAAAACCAAGGAATCTGCAAATCCAAAGTAAAGTGGGTGCTATTCATCCCATGTTCTAACCTACACAGAAACCCTTTCTGGAGCACATGTATGTCACTGATGAACAAATGTTTATCCAGACATATTTGAATGTTTCCTAGGGACATTCACCTTATTATCTTCATTCAGTCAACAAATTTATTCAGTATCTACTTTGCTCAGATACTCTACCAGGTACTGGAAACCAAAATTAAACAAATCATTTCAAAGAGCTCACGCAGTGAAGGACAATTAGTGAGATATAACATTCAGTTTGGAAATTATATAGAAGTACACTGTGTCATTATTGGAGAACAAAAAAGGGCACCTAATCCAGTTGCCAGTATCTATGAAGAGCAGAGGAAATTCGCCAGGGAACGCTTCCTACAGTTGTGTATGAGCCCAACCTTAAAATCTAAGCAGGAGCTGGCTAAGGATAAAGGTTTTTGTTTAGTCTCTCACTCATGTCTGACACTTTTGCAACCTCACCAAACTGTCGCCTGCCAGGCTCCTTTGCCCATGGGATTTCCCAGGCAAGATTACTGGAGTGGGTTGCCATGTCCTCCTCCAGGAGACTTCCTGACCCAAGGGTCAAATCCTTGTCTCTGTGACTCCTGCATTGGCAGGTAGATTCTTTACCACTGAGCCACCAGGGAAGCCCAAAGGATGAAGGTATAGGGTGATTTTCCCAGAGCAAGGATTTTAGCAAAAACATTAAAGCAAGATGCATCATGAGTCACGCAAAGCTCCTAAGCAGTTCTGCTTTTCCTAGCTAGTCTGAGATAAGAAAGATGTGAAAGACAGATAGGCAGGGCAAGAGGAATGAGAACTTGATGTATTCTATTAAGAAACTTGGACATTTTTTCTCTAGAAATGAGAAACTGTGAGGAGGTTTAAGCAAGGAGCAAATGGTCAGATTCTTGCTTTAAATAGATCATTTCAGAGACATGCAAACTAGTTAGGAAAACCTGCAACAGATCAAAAGAGACATCTTGGGGCTCTGACCCATGATAGTATCTATGGGGTTGGATTGGAAGAAGCAGAGTAGAGAACCTGGTGAGTTTCATTTCTGGGTAAATCCTAGTTTTTTCTAATCCCTAGTTTAGAGAGAAAGGTAAAAGGTTGAATTTCAGGTAAATTGAGTAGAGGTGAATGAACTATAAACAAGGAGTGATTTGGGATAGGAACAGGAGGCAACTGGGAAGAAGAAGATATTTTCGGTACAGTTTTGGGACTTCTCTTTCTTGATAACACTGATGTCTCAACTGAGCTTTCCACCTACAATCAATAGCATGTTCTGAGTGTTTGTGTCCCCTTAAAATTCATGAGATAAAATCCAAACCCTGAAAATGATGGTATTAGCAGGTGGTGCCTTTGGGAGGTGATTAGCTTATGAAAGTAGAACCTTCAAGAATGGGATTCATGCCCTTATAAAACAGACCACACAGAGGTCCCTAGTCCCTTCCTTGAGGTAAGCTTCCAGTGAGAACATGGCCATCCATGAGCAAATGAGCTCTCACCACACACCAAACCTATTGGCACCATTATCGTGGACATCACAACCTTCAGAACAATGAGAAATACATTTCTATTTTTTGTAAGCCACTGAGTTTACAGCATTTTTTATGGTAGCCTGAACAGACCAAGACTATAGAGAATGCAAATTTAAAACATAAGGTATAAGAAAGCGAAATCATCTCTCCTTTGGAGATAAATTGTCATTTGGTGCATCAAAAAGGGTTAAAGAGTAAAAATGTCATATTTGCCAACTAATAAGAAAGTAATTTCTTATTCTATTTAAATTCAGATTATATTTCAGATTATATTTAAATTATTTCAGATTATATTTAATTAAATTATTTCAGATTATATTTAATTAATTTCAGATTATATTTAATTAAATCATTATTTAACATACAAATTCAAGAGCTAACTTGAATTTCAGATTATAATTAAATCATTATTTAACATACGAATTCAAGAGTTAACTTAGCATTTCTTTGCCTCTAAGTGAAAAGTAAATGATAAAATATTTACATAAAAATGTGACAGAATATTTTTATTCCAACCAGAATGTTCAAATCAGAATATCCAAATCAATCAACAGGAACATAAATCTATCTCGCCCTCTTCTTTTTCAAGGAAAAGCTAATGTCGAGATTTTATTTCAAGAAAATATCAAAAGAAAAGCAAATTTCAAAATATACTGAAGCTTAAGGAAATACTCATTCCAGCCTGCTGCATACTTAAATCAGTGGACAATGAGCATTTGTGTTCAGAATTATGATTCTGTGTCATTGCAAGTTTTGTAATGAGATGATTTAATGACAACTACTACTACACGATTCTTCTGATGTAAAGAAAATTTATAAATGCACATTAAAAATACTTACTCAGTGAAGGTCAAAATAGCAGCTTTCCTGCTTAACCTAAAGTTAATCAAATTAATGAGGACAACCCAACCACTATTTCTTTTTTAATCACTGGGGCTCCCTTGTTTGATCTGTATTACCTGAAAACAACTTTAATCTTTATGCAATGTCCTTACCAACTGGAAGTGATGATCCCCCTCCCCTGATCAAATAAGTAACAATGTACAAGAACAAAAAACTTGTAAGTAAATATAAATAAATATAAATAAAAATATTATCATTTAAAAAAATTGTTATAAAAATAAAAATTGCTCCCATGTGGTGGAGCAATTCTCAGCCATGACTATCTTGATAAGGGTTATACGCAGGAAATTTAAGTATGAATTTCTCTAGACACTATGTGTGAAACAAAACTTGAAGCTTCTGAAGCCAGTCTGACTGACTCCCAGCTTTATCCCACGGTGTGTCTACAGGAGCTCAGCGCCACAGACATATTGATTTGGGTCATCTCTGCAGAGATGGAAACTCCCCTTTCAGCATCTTCTCCAGAGTCCAGCCAGAGACGCTGATTAGTAAAGCCCTAAAGGCTTCCTGACATAAAAGTTGAGAATGAGAGGTTATTTACTCTCAAGCTTCTGCTGAATGTCCTTATCCTGTAAAATCAAGAGGTCAAATAAAATGATTAGAGCATGGAAAGTAGTTTAGTAAAAAAGTACAACTACAACAGAGGTTGAGAAGCAGCATAAGAATCAAGGTCCCATTGCCTTTCAAAGACTATGAACAATGGTCAGAGGATCACATGCTGATATTAAATAGTGCTGTTATTTCTTAGATGTAGACTCTTTTCCACGTGCTTCCATGCATGTAATTAATATCATCTGCATATCAACCTTGTCCAGTAGGCAGAGAAGAGTTTTTCCCACATAAAGCAAGACAGGAATCAAAATGAACACTTGAATAAGTAGCCACCCTGTGCTGCTGCTATCTTAATCCTCAAAATCCCTGCGCAAAGTGCACAGAATCATTCTTACTTTTTTATTTTAAAAAAAATTTTTATTGGAGTGTAGTTTCTTTATAATGTGGTGTGAGTTTCTGCTGTACAGTAAAGTGAATCAGCCACATGTACACATATATCCTCTCCCTTTCGGACATCCCTCCAACCTTCCCTCGCCCCCACCAACCCCACTCTTCTAGATCATCACAGAGCACCGAGGCGAGCTCTCTCTGCTTTAGAGCCGCTTCCCAATAGCTATCTGTTTTACCCACAGTAGTCTATACCTGTCAGTGCCGCTCTCTCAACTGGATCATTTCTATGTAGTAACTAAACTGATGCATGGAGATATCAAGTACGTGTGTAACAGAGGTAGGGTTAAAAAATTCTAAGTGTCGTGACTTGTAGCACGAAGTATGTGCAGGTGTGTGTCTGTTTCGTGGTGTACCACATCGCTTCCCAGGAGGGAGTTTAATGTATCTTGGAAAGGTAAAGCAGAATTCTTAGGATGAAGAGCTTTCAATCGTAAGAAGAATTCTTAAATAAGAATTTTTAAAGAATTCTTAAAGCAGAATTTATTTTTCTTCTCAAAAGCAGAACTATATGAGAAGAAAAATAAACTACACTGTCCTTCCCTTTCTCTCTCTAGATGTCTCTCTAGGGGAATACTTTTAACTATCCCTGCTTACTGATTCATTCAATGGAGTCCTCCCTTGACCTTAAGGAACACAGGAACTAACATACATTGGGAGTTGAGTATATGTCCAGGGCTTGTTATGAGCATTGTTCTTCAAGATTTTACTCATTTTACAAAAGAAAAAAATGAGGCTCAGGAAGAACTTCCATGCCCACAGAGCCTTTTTGCTGTGAGGCTGGACCTTATCTCCAATGCCTACCCCCTCACAATGATAATCTTCTATCACCTGAGCTCCCAGGGCCACATCTCAGTCTCACTTGCCGTGTGCAATTCCACATGGAAAACACAGTGTCCTAACTTCACGCTCCAAGTTGAGGCTTAGCCTTGTTCTCAAACCTAACACAGTTCCCAAATAATTATTTTTTACTGACTTAAGAAAATGGCATGAATGAGAGCCTAAAAAAATTAACTGAAGGAATACTGAAAGGAAAATCAGTGTTGGAGGACAGAAATGATTCCCCCACTAGGCCAAGAACCAGTGCCTGAGGGACCGAGTGAAACGGGAACACTGCAGTAGAAGGAAGGAGTTCTCGTTTCATTTCTGGATGTGCATGTGAGGACGATAAAACCAGAGGTGACCTGGGGCATTCCTCTACGTCTCAGTCACCTTTTTCTTCAGAGAGAGAAGCCATGTAACCGCATGGCTGGTCCTGTGATTACTATTGAATTCCTGACTCCTCACCACCTACACATCTAAGTATGCTTTATCACCTTCTATTCCCCTTGGCAACAAGATTGACTGTTAGTCAGAGTTGGCTGTGGAGACCTAAGAGAAAAAGCTTATAACTAGAATACACAGTCCTGTCACAGAGGGTTAGGATTTATTTCTGACAGACATGAAGGCAACCCGTGTTTCCATACCACTCAAAATGTAAGATGTGTGGATACAACATTTCCTCTGTTTTAACTCTACCTCACACAGAGAGACAAGGAAACTGGGAGGGGGTGGGGAGGAGAAAAGGAATTAAAAAAGACAGGCAATTTGTGCAACATTTTCCAATAAGTTTTAGTAATAAAGCTTTATCAAAACCTTAAAATTATTTGAAATATACATGGCATTGCTTTATGCAAATATATAAATGTATTAGTGAGGTCACATTCACCAAACTGAAAGCTGGATTAAACTCTCAAGTTTGTACTACTTTGACATCCCAAATGGCATTGTCAGTCATACTTTTACCTAAATATTGCAATTGACTGATAAGATCACTAAGAATATTATAAGATCAGACCACTTTGCAACATTTAACAGACATGCCATAAATCACAGAACAGCTGTCAATATGCAATTGATAAAAACTTAATTGAATTAAATAAACCCTTTAGACTTGGAGAAAACTGACATGATGAACTTTTGCTCTAGAAGCTGACTATGAAGATCAGTTCAGTCCAGTTCAGGTGCTCAACTGCATCCGACTCCTTGCGACCCCATGAATCGCAGCACACCAGGCCTCCCTGTCCATCACCAACCCCCGGAATTTACTCAAACTCATGCATATCGAGTCAGTGATGCCATCCAGCCATCTCATCCTCTGTCGTCCCCTTCTCCTCCCGCCCCAATCCCTCCCAGCATCAGGGTCTTTTTCAACGAGTCAACTCCTCGCATGAGGTGGCCAAAGTATTGGAGTTTCAGCTTCAGCATCAGTCCTTCCAATGAACACTCAGGACCCATCGCCTTCAGGATGGACTGGTTGGATCTCCTCGCAGTCCAAGAGACTCTCAAGAGTCTTCTCCAACACCACGGTTCAAAAGCATCAATTTTTTGGCGCTCAGCTTTCTTCACAGTCCAACTCTCACATCCACACATTACCACTGGAAAAACCATATCCTTGATGAGACGGACCTTTGTTGGCAAAGTAATGTCTCTGCTTTTTAATATGCTATCTAGGTTGGTCATCACTTTCCTTCCAAGGAGTAAGCGTCTTTTAATTTCATGGCTATAGTCACCATCTGCAGTGATTTTGGAGCCCCCAAAAAATAGTCTGACACTGTTTCCACTGTCTCCCCATCTATTTCCCATGAAGTGATGGGACCAGATGCCATGATCTTAGTTTTCTGAATGTTAAGCTTTAAGCCAACTTTTTCACTCTCCTCTTTCACTTTCATCAAGAGGCTTTTTAGTTCCTCTTCACTTTCTGCCAGAAGGGTGGTGTCATCTGCACATCTGAGGTTATTGATATTTCTCCCGGCAATCTTGATTCCAGCTTGTGCTTCTTCCAGACCAGCATTTCTCAGGATGTACTCTGCATGTAAGTTAAATAAGCAGGGTGACATAGACAGCCTTGACATATTCCTTTTCCTATTTGGAACGAGTCTGTTGTTCCATATCCAGTTCTAACTGTTGCTTCCTGACCTGCATACAGGTTTCTCAAGAGGCAGGTCAGGTGGTCTGGTATGCCCATCTCTTTCAGAATTTTCCACAGTTTATTGTGATCCACACAGTCGAAGGCTTTGGCGTAGTCAATAAAGCAGAAATAGATGTTTTTCTGGAACTCTCTTGCTTTTTCGATGATCCAAAGGATATTGGTAATTTGATCTCTGGTTCCTCTGACTTTTCGAAAACAAGCCTGAGCATCTGGAAGTTCTCGGTGCACGTATTGCTGAAGCCTGGCTTGGAGAATTTTGAGCGTTACTTTACCAGCGTGTGAGATGAGTGCAACTGTGCAGTAGTTTGAACATTCTTTAGGATTGCCTTTCTTAGGGATTGGAATGAAAACTGACCTTTTCCAGTCCTGTGGCCACTGCTCTGTTTTCCAAATTTGCTGGCATATTGAGTGTAGCACTTTCACAGCATCATCTTTCAGGATTTGAAATAGCTCAACTGGAATTCCATCACATCCACTAGCTTTGTTTGTAGTGATGCTTTCTAAGGCCCACTTGACTTCTCATTCCAGGATGTCTGGCTCTAGGTGAGTGATCACACCATCGTGATTATCTGGGTCATGAAGATCTTTTTTGGACAGTTCTTCTGTGTACTCTTGCCAGCTCTTCTTAATATCTTCTGCTTCTGTTACGTCCATACCATTTCTGTCCTTTATTGAGCCCATTTTTGCATGAAATGTTCCCTTGGTATCTCTAATTTTCTTGAAGAGATCTCTAGACTTTCCTATTCTGTTGTTTTCCTCTATTTCTTTGCATTGATTGCTGAGGAAGGCTTTCTTTTTTTTTTTTTTTTAAGTATTTTTTTTTTTTGGAGTATAATTGCTTTACAATGTTAAGTTCGGCTGTACAACATATATCAGACATGTCTACATATATCCCAAGCCTCTGAAGCTTCCCCCTCCCCCATCCCATCCCTCTAGGTGGACTATAGTTTTTGTTTTTTTTTTTTGACTTGTTTTTTTTTTTTTTTTTTTTCCAGTGGGTTTTGTCATACGTTGATATGAATCAGCCATGGATTTACATGTATTCCCAATCCCGATCCCCCCTCCCACCTCCCTCTCCACCCGATTCCTCTGGGTCTTCCCAGTGCACCAGGCCCGAGCACTTGTCTCATGCATCCCACCTGGGCTGGTGATCTGTTTCACCATAGATAGTATACATGCTGTTCTTTTGAAATATCCCACCCTCACATTCTCCCACAGAGTTCAAAAGTCTGTTCTGTATTTCTGTGTCTCTTTTTCTGTTTTGCATATAGGGTTATCGTTATCACCTTTCTAAATTCCATATATATGTGTTAGTATGCTGTAATGTTCTTTATCTTTCTGGCTTACTTCACTCTGTATAATGGGCTCCAGCTTCATCCATCTCATTAGGACTGGTTCAAATGAATTCTTTTTAATGGCTGAGTAATATTCCATGGTGTATATGTACCACAGCTTTGAGGAAGGCTTTCTTATCTCTCCTGGCTCTTCTTTGGAACTCTGCATTCAACTGGGAATATCTTTCCTTTTCTCCTTTGCTTTTCACTTCTCTTCGTTTCACAGCTATTTGTAAGGCCTCCTCAGACAACCATTTTGCCTTTTTGCATTTCTTTTCCATGGGGATGTTCTTGATCCCTGTTTCCTGTACAACATCACGAACCTCTGTCCATAGTTCATCAGGCTCTCTGTCTATCAGATCTAGTCCCTTAAATCTATTCCTCACTTCCACTGTATAGTCATAAGGGATTTTATTTAGGTCATCCCTGAATGGTCTAGTGGTTTTCCCTACTTTCTTCAAATACTCCCTTCCAAAAACTGGAGGGGGTGGGTTGCCTCTCCTTATGCTCCGTTACACAGCCTGGTTCCTCTTTCATCCTGTTACAGTGAACTAGGAGATGGACAAGCACGGTTGGTCCCAAATGACTTTTCCAAGTCTAAATCTCAAGCAGGGCTTCCTCAAGTGTTTCCCATTAAAGCGGAAATCACATTGCAAGAAGAAATAGAGAAACTGTAAGACTAGAAGTTTTTGGAAGGTTAAAAAGTAATGTCACTCTCACTTTTCTATTTCCAAAGCCCATGACAGCTCCTAGCATGTAACAGACAAGTAAGACACAAACTTTGGATGAGTTGAACTTTCCTTAGTATAAATTCAGGGAGTGGATTAGATCTCAGGAATCCTTTTTAGGTATAAAACTTCATGTTTTTATGATTCCATAACAAGCGTCACTTTCAAAATAGAGAATACAAACATTATCCTTAGTTTCTTGGTATCTGCAGTAATTCTGACTTGTAAAGCACAATTTTAGTAAAGCTGATGATACCTTGAAAAAAGAAGACACAGAAATCAGCTGTTTATTATTACCAAATCATAACACAGTGTAATTAAGGGGTATGCCTGTGGGTAATGACGTTTTTCGGTAGACATGTTGTCCCGAGGGAACAAAAGTGATTCTTGTCAGAAGTAGGAAATGGGAGAGAACATGGCAGCACAAGGATATAACACATGCATTCTTTCATTGAAACAAGAGCTAATTATGGATTTTATTCATGTGTGAATAAAGATAAAAAATATCTTCCTTTGGAAGGATCACATATTAGTGAGGGAATATAAATAAAGTATAACAAATGTATCAGGAATGTATTTGCAGAACAAGATCAGTACTATGGTAAAAGTAAAAGAAGCAGACTGAGGCATATTGAAAGTCCTAAGAGAAGAGTCAGTTTTACAGACAGTGGCTAACGTACACCTCACTGAAAAGGTAATATTTGAGCCAAGTCTTCAAAGGGAGGAGAGATATTCTACCTGAGGAAAGGTTCCAAGCAAAAGTTACAGCAAATGCAGAGTTACGCAGTGTGCCCAGCGCTGGCAACTGAGGTTGCAGCAGAGTCAGTAAGAGGAAGAAGAGAGAATGAGAGGATGATAACATCTAAAAGGTAACAGAATCGTAGGTCTTTAGCTTTTGACCTGAGAGAAATGAAGAGCTATTACATGGTTTTGAGCTGACTGGTTTGAGATCTGACACAATTACTCTGGCTTTTCTTTTGAGAAAAGTATATAAAGAGAAGTTAGAAGCAGGGAGACCAGTCAGAGGCTGCAGTAATAACCCAGGGGAGGACTCAGGGTGGCAGCCGTAGGGATAATGAGAACCGGCTGGCTTTGGGATATATTTCCAAAGATGCGTTGGAAGGATTTGCTAATGAAGTGATGGAGGTAAGAAGGCCAAAGAAGATTCAAGAAGAATTCTGAGGATTTTGGTCTGCAACAACCATGGGTGGAGATGTCATTAAATGACATGAAGCAGATTGCATGTAAACAATTTTTCTTTTTTTTTCTTCTTTTTTTTTGTGTGTATATGGATGTGTTTAGAAGCTTGACAGCTCACATTTGTATACAATGAGTTTGGGGTGTCTACTGGGCATTTTAAGTAGGCAGTCGAAATATAGAAATATGGAAATCAAGGGATATTTTGAGCCAGAGATACATATTTATGAGTCATTAGCCTATCCTTAGGATTTCTTAAAATGGCATGTAATGTGCTCACTGAGGAAATTAGTGCAGGTATAAAGGAAAGAGAGGAGAAAGGAAGGGAAGGGAAAGGGAGGGGAGGTAAGGAAAAAGAAAAGGGAACAGAAGAAAATAGGTCTTAGCACTAAGCCTGAGGGCGAAACAGTGTTAGAAAGTCCAGGGAAAACAAAGAGTGAAAAAAGAGACAAAAAAGACCAGGTTGATGTGACTGGTCAGCTGGAGAGTCGGGGGTACTGGAAGCCAAGTGGAGAAAATGCCTCTAGATCAGGACGCCACTCCATTGGCCATTTTGAAACTTAACATTCATTTGAGAACTTTAAAGTATTCCAGGTGTTTCAAATGCACACAGACTGTAGGATTTCACAGGAAGAACACTAGGGCATTGCTAATGACAATATCTACCTCATGAAGCACTTTGCTCAAAAAGCAAAATGAAAATGTTAGTTTATTTAGACATGCAGATGGAGTAGAATTTTCCCAATCAAAGATGAAGTGCTTAGGTTCCATCATCTAAAACATAGTTTTCTCACAATGTACTAGAATCGCAATACTAATCATATTTACATAATTTATCTGCTATATATAAATCTCCTATTTCAGAAACAATAATTATTTGTAGTCCCAGTTTTAGAAGGCAATAGCTTCTTGCCTCTAGAATTTTGTCAAATGGTTAAAAGAAATGCATTCAAAATCTTAGAAGTAGTCAGGGGCAAAAATAACATATAATTTTTGGTCTGCAAAGACACAATATAATGTGGTCATAATAACTCAAACAACTGTAACAAACAGAATTGCTCTCTATTGAGGATCTGTTATGTGTATTATCTCATATTCAGTCATTCACCTGCAAAGTTCTGAGATATTTTATCCCTTTTTAAAAGATGAAAAAAAAAAAAAAGATGATAAAACCTGGACTCAGAGTGTGTATGGCATTTCTGTTGCCTTGTGGACAGTAAGTAATAGTCAGGACTGGATTTCTTTACCAATGACCTAGAAGTCAGAATTTCTTGGACTGTATTCCTTAATTTGCTGCAAATGACCTGGTAAACTCACTAAGTCATCTGGAATACCTAAGATTTAGGTTATTCAACTGTAAACATATGGATGCTACCAACTGGAAGGATGACTGTGAGGGTGAATATGGGCGGTAAGATGCACAGACCGAGGCTTCACTTCTGAGGAAGGACTGAAGAAAACAGTCATATCAAAGTGGGAGATAAAAGGATGAGGATGAGTAAAGATAGCGCCAAAGTGCTTACTCCTCCACCACTGATGTGGTTTATAACAAAAGACAAGAAAGAAAATCCTAGGAGCAGTAGAGAGAAAAAAAAAAAAAACAAGAAAAGCATATAGCCTCAAGGCCAATGGAAAGATAATGCCTTCAATTAATATATTTTATTTTAACTTAATTTATATACTTTTCATTTTTAAAAAATTATTTCTAATCAGAGGATAATTGCTTTACATTATTTTTTGTTTCTGCCATATACTAGCATGAATCAGCCATACGTATACATATGCTACGTCCCTCTTGAACCTCCCTCCCTCCACCTCCCATTCCATCCCACCCCTGCAGGTTGTCACAGAGCACAAGTTTGAGCTTAATTTTCTTTCTATTTAAAGGCAGAAATTTATACTGATCTAAGATAATGATTTCCTAAAGAAAATCAGTCCTGAATATTCATTGGAAGGACTGATGCTGAAGCTGAAACTCCAATACTTTGGCATCCTGATGCAAAGAACTGACTCACTGGAAAAGACCCTGATGCTGGGAAAGATTGGAGGGAGGAGGAGAAGGGGATGACAGAGGATGAGATGGCTGGATGGCATCGCCAACTCAATGGATATGAGTTTGAGTAAGCTCTGGGAGTTGGTGATGGACAGGGAGGCCTGGTGTGCTGCAGTCATTGGGGTTGCCAAGAATTGGACACTACTGAGTGACTGAACTGAAGATAATGATTATGAAAATTAATGCAAAATAAATGTGGGAGTGATAGGGAACTGCCAGTATGATTGTGGCATAACTTAAACTTTTACTTGTAGAAGAAAAGGACTACTGACCTTAACGATTCCCCTACGAGACCTGGCACTTGCCAGTGCCCAGTGCCCCTTGCTCTGTGGCATCTGGTTATAAGATGGCATGCCCCTGACCTTCAAATGTTGGTCTGATATTCAAGATTATCTGCAACACCCAATCCAATGGGGCTCATATACCACCACCATTTTCATTATACAGAATTATGATGGGTCTTTATATTCTATCATTCCTTCACTTCAATACTTTTTCATCCACTACATGACTTCAAAATTGGGCCTTTGCTTAGACTGGCTCAAACTGTCACCAGAGGAATTCCACCATCCTATAGAATTCTCCAGTTCATCATCCAAACCAGAAAGCTTCCTGGAAGTTTCAAAATATTCATCATGCATTTGTTAATAATCTATTGTCAGAGACAGGAATATGAAATTACAGGTGACTGAATGCCATTTTCCTGATCATATATAGATTATTTAAGTAACTAAGTCTTTTGGAGAAGGCAATGGCAACCCACTCCAGTACTCTTGCCTGGAAAATCCCATGGACGGAGGAGCCTGGTAGGGTACAGTCCGTGGGGTCGCGAAGAGTTGGACATGACTGAGACTTCACTTTCACTTTTCACTTTCATGCACTGGAGAAGGAAATGGCAACCCACTCCAGTGTTCTTGCCTGGAGAATCCCAGGGACGGGGGAGCCTGGTGGGCTGCCATCTATGGGGTCGCACAGAGCCGGACACGACTGAAGCAACTTAGCAGCAGCAGCAGCAGCAACTAAGTCTTTAGCACTCACCACATTAAATATGGGACTTTTTAGATGATTGCTTTTTGTTGGACTCAGTATGAGTTAACTTATTTTTTCAAGTGTCTTTCTTCCAGTTCCCATTTGAACTGTCAAACAAGGAAATAAATTCCATTGTTCTCCCAGCATCTACCTGTAGTCTATGAATTTCCTTTGGCAAGTCCAGATGCATTTATCAGAGGATAAACAGTAGGAATGACAGACTATTAAAGGTCAAGAGCATGCTTTCTCAGTATCCCAAAAGCAAGTGGCCATGTCGAATACCTTTGAGAGTACTTGAGTTATCTCTTTTCTTTAAATATAGCTACTTTGCAACCCTAGACAGCCAACCTCAGCTATACTTTTCAGGCCTAATGTAAACATTATTCCCAAACCATATCGGAGGCAGTAAAGATTTAGATCATTCAATTTCATACTGTGATCTGGAGAAAATTGAAACTAAAATCTATACTTTGGTAAGTTCATGCCAATTGATACAGATAAGGAGATAAACCCACCACAGAGAAATGTAAACAAACTCAACATTGCACAAGAACTGATTCTCATGTATCAAACAATGGGGATTGCAATTATTTCCAGACACTTCTTAACAGATTAAAATTTAAAGCACATTTAGTGACAAAAAGGTATCACCATGTTGAATTTCTCTAGTATGTTATCTAAAGTGAAACCATTTCAAAACACTCATAGCTGATCAGGTTTATGACATCTACACTCAGTCATAGAAGCGGTGAGCTCTAGAAAGGCAAAGAAGAAACTTCTTGGTATTTTCTAAGTTGCAGTTCAAGGAAGGCTGCATCATTTAAAAATTTTTTTGTAAAGATCTCTTCTCAAGCTGTTCTGAGGGAGAAAGAAATGAAATGGTCCATCAACTCACATTAACAAACAATGTAAAAATAACTGTTGGATTCACTGGCAGATGGCTCGAATTAGTCAGCAAAAATGAGTTAGGGCTTAGTAGCAAATTATATTTTGTTAGGAAGATATAACCATAGTGATATGGTGTCATTTTATTTGGTGTTTCTAAGTATAAAAATAGATGATAACATTGGAAACTTGACATAGGTCACTTTGCCCTCTTTTGCTGATGAGGCGTATTTTAAAATTTATATCAACAATTTGTAAGATAAAATTACCAATCTTCCTAAGAGACAATGAACAGAAAATAATTTTACAAACATGCATAAATTCCTAGGATGACTCACTCAGCAAGACTGTGGCTGGCAATAATGTAACCCATGAAGTGCACAAGCTGATAAGGGGTTTTGATTATACTGTAATGCAATTAGACTTTGGCTCCTGCACTGCATCAGCCTCTTTCTTAGTCCATAAAGGTTAACGTTCTCATCTTTCAGGGGGGAGAAGTGGATTTCAGAAGCTATTCCTTCATGATCACTGGAGACTTTTTCAGTTCAGTATATAGTCTATACTGATAGGTGTATGTACAAATCAATTATACTTAATTTATGTTTTTTGAAAGCACAGACTGAAAAACATAGACTTCCTTTAATTTTACAATAATAGTGCCCTACAATTTATGCTGAATAACATGGACATCATTTATAGTATTACGACACAGTTTTACCATATTGTCCAAATGTATAATTTATGAACATTAAGATATGACTAAATCAGAGTTTAAACCATCAACTACACTCCAAAATAAACTAAAATTTAAAAAATTAAAAATAAACTAAATTAAATTTATACATAGGTATCTGTCTCTACTTATGTGAAGCAACTTCAAAAGACACTATTTTTTCCCCCAATGGATAGATATTTGTGAATTCAGTCCCAGCCAAATGCAACGGATCCAACCACACCTTAACTCTGAAGATTTTATATTCCAGGGAAAAAACTTTGCTTGTGACACATAGAGCTGAGTAGAAATCTGACACCAAGTTCATTAGAAGCTGGGTTTCTGGCTCAGTAGTATAATGATGTGGCTGTCTTGAAAGTCAAGTCTCTGGATTCCAAGACTGGCAGGATCTCTGGAGACCTGGAGGGCATTCAGTCATTTCTATGATCACCAGAACCACTGGAAGAATGGAGACACTGATTTTATTCAGCTAGGGATGGCAGAAAATGAAAATGCAATTCTACTTTATGTCATACGGATGTGAAAACGTGTTATTTAGACTATGGAAACCAAATCTTTTCCATTTGCACTATATACAGAACAAGAAAAATATTCTTCAGAGAATTAAGAATAACATCAAAACTCCCTGAAGCCCAGATTCATTTAATAGTGAGGATACTATATTGTAATACAGGAATGGATTATTATGATGAATGTGAAATCAATTGTTTTGACAAGCTTACATTAATTTTCATCTTCCCAGGGTGGAGTGGGTCAAAGTGTAACTGAAATTAGTAATTTGAGGCTATTACAAAACAGGAAACCAACAGTATTCAAGCAACAAATTTTCCTAGAAGTTTCTGTGCCATGATAAGGTATACTGTTGTGGTTACTGAGGTCCTCCAACTTCTTTTCAGCCAACAGTTGTGAGACCTTCATGGAAGAAACCCAATTAGTCTTCAGTCTCCTCTTTTTATAAAATAGGAACAACTCCTTGAAAACTGCTGACAGGAAAATGGGATTAAAGTAGAAAAAGTACTTTGCATACTGTCTGACACACATTAAGTGCTCAATAAATGTTGAGAGTATTGTTTCCTTTTAAAGTTGGAGGAAATAAAATGATAATGTTGGGTACCACAGTGGAATTTATCACCACCAATTTTTCTTTCCCCAAAGTGTTTCTTCTTTGATCAGTGCCAAGCATTTCAAATGAATCTTAGAACACAAAGAACAAAAGCAAGATAAAAAATGAAACAAAATTATTCTTCCATTTTACACTAGGAAAAAAACACTTCTAGCATAGACATTTTGAAGAGAAAGTGTTGAATAAATTGGATACTGTCTAAAATTTTAAAAAAAAGGAAAAAAAGAGGTGATATTCTCATTTAGTCTATACAAGTATGCAATCATGCATTGATTAAGAGTTTTGAGATTCCAAGAATCATACAAACTGGTTTGATCAAAATGATTTATTTTCTACAAAGATATGGGAATGACTGGAATCCAAAGGCAGGAATGAGGCTGGGCATTAAAAATTAGAAACTCCAACACTGTCAGCAATCTCTAATTGTTTTTTCTTCTGCTCTGTGGGTCTATTTCTTTGTTCTTAATCCATCTCACTCTTCCTTCTTCATTTTAGGGTCTGTCTCTCTGTTTTTGGCTGCTTCTTTGACCACATTGTTAAAATAATGCTGTCTACAGCTCTCTGGTTTTCAACTTGGAGGCAAATGTCCCCAGGAAACATTATCCTTTATTTATTAATGTCAATACCAAAACTGCCAGGGAAGGACTATGATTGGGTGGTAAGAAGCCCACCCCATGGATCTTTAGAGTAGGCCAGGCTGTAACTTCTGAAGGAGTCACCCGAAATGGTAGAAAGATGAAAAGGGATCTTTTCCCAAAAGAAAGCTAATACTGGATTAACAAAATACACGTGCACACTTCAGTATACATCCATATCCAAATAAATCACATACACACAGAGATATATGTATGTACTGGTATATATATTATATCATGATTTGATAAATATATATGATAGCTAGACAGACTCTTGGAATACCCCCAACAGATTTGCATTTTAGTACTAGTGGACTAGTTGAGCAAAATATATATATTGATTCTGGCACACAGATGGAACTGTCCTACTAGAATTAAAAAAAAAGTATTTATTGATTCTATAAAATTATGTTAAAAATGCAGAAAATCTGCCAATTACAACATTGCACATGGTAGTTATCTTTGTTACATTACGGATTTGTCCATGGTCACAAATATATTTTGGACAAAGTAAGTGCAATATTCTCATTCTAACTAAGAGAATAAATTCTTTCATGATACACAGCCACAAATTGGATGATATATGAAGACCGTGTACATATATAAAGCTAGCTACTTAATGTCAGGTCAGTGAAAAAACAACATAATTTTGGGATCCAAATAAGGTAAGAAAAATCACTAGTACTTTGAGGATCAGTCGTACTTATGTTTAAATGCTTTATGCTATACAACAAATACCATTCTAACATCTTCACATGGAAATATAATATTTACCATAACCCTTCCAAAACCACAAGCTACTTCTTGATCTTTGCTCCTTCCAACCCAACTTGCTCTTCCAACAGTGTCTTCAACTTAAAAAGGAAACTCCCTTAATTTTTTGTCTTAGGCAACAAAACAATGGCCTGTTTTCTTACATTCTACATCCAATCCATTACCAAACTACATGTATCTTCAAAACGCATCCTGACTTTCAATACTTCTCTCGGTTTCCATCACAAACACCTACATCCAAGTATCATCATCTTCACCTGGAATATTGCAAGAACTTTTTAACTGATCTCTTTGCTTTCATCTATATATCTCTATAACCTGTTTTCAACAGAAGCCAGTCTTTTTCTTTTTTAATCTGTTGATGTCTGCCTTTTGCTCAAAAGCAGCCAATGCTTCTCTTGTCATTCATACCCACAGTCTCTATGACAGCCTACAAAGCCATATAGAATCTATACCGTCTCCCAAGTCCACCTCCCTTGACCTCTCTGGAGGTGATTATGTAAATCTCCCACTGTCTCCCCTTCAATTACTCCACGCCAACCACACTAGCTACTTGACTGTTTTCTTTTTGTATTTAGTTTTAATTGACAAGTAATCGCTTTACAATATTGTGTTGATTTCTGCCGCTGCTGTTCTCGAGACGCCAGGCACATGCGCACCAGAGGCCCTCGTGTTTGCTAACCTCTGCCTGGCACGCTCTTAGCTCTATGTACTGCAGCCCCTCCTTTCTCCCATTTGCTGCTCAAAGGCTACCCCTCAGCAAACTGCCCCAAGTTCATCCCATTCAGAATTCTAGACCTCCAGCTCCTTATTCCTATTCTCTGATGTATCTTTCTATCTTGCATTTATTCCCATCTGACTCACTATATATTTTATGCATTTATCTGTTTATTATCAGTATCCCTCTCCCCGGTAGAACGCAAACTCCATGAGAATGAATATTTTGACAATTTTGGTAACTGCTGTATCATTTGTGCCTAGGACTGACTTGACACAAAGTGAAGGCTCAACAAATATGTTTGTAAGAATAAACTGATTATTCAGAGAGGAGGGGTAAAGCTGAAAAATCTGTAATCTGACAAGACACAGTGTTGGCATGGGGACTGTTAATAGTACACAGGCACTGGCATTATAAACCATATTCTCTTACTGCCATGATCAATACATTGCTTCTCATCAAGTGAATGGCCAGACTAGAGTAAGTATTATTCTGGGATAAAATGCCCAGCTTCACAATCAATGCTCTTATATGCATTGCTCAATTCACCTTCCAAAGAATCCTAAGAGCAATATAGGGCCATCTCTGTGGAGTAGGGAATGGCAACCCACTTCAGTATTCTTGCCTGGAGAATTCCATGGACAGAAGTGCCTGGTGGGCTATAGTCCGTAGGGTCACAAAGAGTCAGACATGACTGAGCTACTAATGCTTGCTGGTGGTAAAATGGTGTTTTCAAGAACCTCACTGTATTTATTGAGATCATAACGTGCTGAAAACAGAGCTTCAGGAACAGATACCCAGAAGGACACAGCAAGCTTCATGGCTACAAAGAGTCTGAGTGTCTGAGGCTGACACGTACTGGGAAATGTAGCATGGTATGTTGTAGACAGCACTGGAATGAAATCTGAAAACATCACCAGATGTGATTTTCTGTTGCTCAAGATCACACTTTCATTCAATAGCAGGAGAGAAACAAAAGTGGGTATGGAAGTACAGAAAAGATGCAGTTACTTTTAATTCAGTAATTTTGAATATGGGCTTCCCTGGTGACTCAGTGGTGAAGAATCTGCCTGCCAATGCAAGAGACATGGGTTTGAGCCCTGGGTTGGGAAGATCCCCTGGAGAAGGAAATGGCAACCCACTCCAGGATTCTTGCTTGGGAAATCCCATGGACAGAGGAGCCTGGTGGGCTACAGTCCATGGGGTCGCCAAAGGGTCAGACATGAATTAGCGACTAAACAACAGTAACAGTTGGGAATAGAGATGTTAACAGTGTTTCTCAAAATACAGTGCTGTGCATTATTATCTAAATGAGAAATGTCATAAACGCATTGAAAAGTGAAAATTCCTGGGCATCACCTCAAACTACTGAATCAGTGTGTATGAGTTAGGGAAGGACTTAAGAATGTACATATTAATAAAGCCCTCCAGGTGATTCACATCTATTCTAAGGTTTAACAACTGCAGAGCTAAGGGAAAATGTGATGCTTAAACTGAAACAAACCATCCTTTAAATCACTTAGTAATAACTGAAAAATTCCTTTGGGGGAAGGAAGTGAAAGAAGAGTCTCAAGAAGAGAGCTTGGACATTTCTACTCTTGGTAAAAGCTTTGTATTACATGTACTTCAACAACTTTTACAATGCAGGTCAAGACCAGAAGTTGATGGCTGAATTTGGCATTTTAAGTGCTAAAGAGAATTGCCTTGGTTATGAAAATCAGCTAAGTCCATGCCCCAAGGTAAAAGGCTCAGTCAATTTTGTAAGAGCTATATTTTCACAAAAAGGCATCAAATTTATTTCTGTGATAGTATGTAATGCTAGAACAAAACAGATTTTTAGTTACTATGCCTGAGAGATTATTTGTAAAGCCTTCACAATAAATATTATATCGTATTCAAAAATATAGGGTAATTTTAAAGGCCTGCTTATAGCAGCCACTTTACGAAATATCACAAAGGAATTGTGGGGGGCTTGTTTTAACTAATAGAATCTTGAGCATTGTAATATCTAGGAATAAAATAATTCTGAAAGTGGAAAACTTTTTTTAGTATACAGATACTATTGATAATATACCACTCATATGCACAATTACTACTGTTAAAAAAATCTGTGAAGTAAATTACAACTACGCTAAAATATGACTCCATTTGGTCTGTTTATACATGAGTCTTCTGCTTGCTAGGAACTGACAATTCATCTGGTAGCTTTCTCCTCACTTTGCCTACTATTTTATAACAGGAGGTACACAAAGGAAAAATCACTTGAATTTCACAGTCAGTTGAACTTTAAACATTGCTGTTTTCCAGATTATAACGGGGCTGACAAAGTACAACCTGTATGCCAAGTTGGGGCCACAGTCTGTTTTTAACTGCTGGCAACCTAAAAATGGTTTTTATGTTCATAAAGAATTACAAAGAAAAACAAAGAATATGCAACAGAGATCTGAGATGTCTCCCAAACCCTAAAATATCTACCATGTGGCTGGCCCTTTGCAATAAATGTTTAGTGACCTCTTTATTATATGAAAATCCTAAAAAAATCTAGTCATTAAGTCAATTTCTCTGCTTTCCATGAACAAGTCTGAGAAGGGCTCATTTTGGAATTCAGATGACTGACGTAACAGACTAAAACTAACACAAAGTCAGGCAGTAAATCAGAAGGAATACACGATATAGTAATAAAAAAGGAAGAGCCTAAATCAGTATAGTGGAAAGTTGAAGGACCATTTAGTGACAAATATAGACAATTCAAAATTTCAATGAGTTGGAAGTACCAGTATATTACTAAGACTATAATAATTGATATTAATGATAATAATATATAGTAAAAAAAATCTGTGACTACAAAATTAGGAGTATGGCTTATAAAGAATATGTTTAAGTCTGTAATGAACTCTGTAACGGTAGGGATTACATCTGTATAATACCTACTGTTACACTTGGTTTGTAGAGCTCAATCGTGTTTGTTGAGCAAATGAAACAAGAGAGCTTCACCTTTTCACTCTAGTAGAAACTGGTATTCAAAGGGCGACTTCCATAATGTGGCATCAACTCCCTGGTAATACTGATATATAAGACAGCACTGTACATGAATACACACATCTTGCTCCTCAGTCCAGCATCTTTTGTCTTTATTGGGAGGGTTTATAATGTCAGTCACCCAAAGCCTTCCAGTTTTCTCCAATAGGCTTTTTACTTCTGTCTTTGTATAACTTTTGAGAAAATAGAAAGCAAACAAAATATATACACGCACACACAATATTGTCCCTTCTTCTGTATCTCCTCATTATGTGTTCAGTTCAGTCGCTCAATCGTGTCCGACTCTTTGCGACCCTATGAATCGCAGCAGTAACCCCCCAAATTTCTCAGTTTTGTCTACAGTAACCTTATATTGCCTAATGTCAAAATGTTTTAACAGATGATAGAAAAGCCTCTCTAGAACCCCTGGCTCAGGCACAGGGAAGAATCTGTGCTAGTTGGGTAACAGTTAGGGATTTCTGAAGTTTTCTTAAGGGCCTAGGATACCTAAGAGAAAGAAATATAAACGTGGGAGACTTCGCATTGTGGCATAAAATTCTGTTCAAAATGATACAAGCTAAAAAAAAAAAAAAGAAATGATACAAGCTATGTAATGAATTAAAACTAAAATTGGCTCCTCCCACATTTAAAAATATATTTCAATGTTTAATCCTATCACTTTTTTCTTACCACGCTCTTTTGTAATACTTGAAAACCTTTCAGTCACAGTACAAAATAACAATTATTAGAATCAGAAGGCACAGGGATTTAATTGGATCACACAGAACTTGAAAGGTCATAAATTACTATTGTACCACTTGGATGCTTTCCAAGATATGGGAAGTGACACTGTTTTTTAATCAGTAAAACAGGGGAAAAAATTACCTAAAATTTCAAAAGGAGTTAAGTAATCAAAATGAAAGAGTTTCCTCATACAAGGTTGTCTTGTGCAATTTTTAAAAGTATATTTACCATATTTACATAATGCATTCAAACATAAATGGCATTTAAATAACACTACAATGGGTATTATAAGTAGATTATCTACCACCAATACTTTTGAAAAAGGCTAAAAAATGTGTTAAATAACTTTCCTTACTATCCAATGTGTTTACAATCTTAATTACTAGCAACAAACAAAAGAAAAATGAAATGAATGTTTCAATAACTTCCAATTAAATGAATAGCTTTCAGCTGTGTCCGTCTTAACAAAGAATCAAGAGAAAAGAGTGTGTGTAAAATACTCTAAATAAAACTGTATGTATTCATTATTTGCATTAACTACAGAAATGCTCTGGGAGTGACTGAACATGACAAATTATACTTCTATTATCAGATGACATAGTAAAAAAAAAAAAAGCTAGACTGGTGACTAGAGCCTTGATCTCCTGGGATCTTCTACTAATCAGGAATATGATTTCAGGAGTCACTTCAACTTTAGAGCCTGTGGTACAGATTCACCTGCTGTTAACTTGTGTGTGAATTCCTATTATATAGGCTGTATGTTTAGGTTCTAGCATTTTGTATCAAGATATATAGTCATATGGGACTATAAAATGGCCATCAAAATAGACAGCCTCTTCTTATTAAACACACACTAGATTATATTTCCTATTTATGTGGCAATTATGGGTGACCATTAGACTGAGCTTTAGACAATGGAATATGAGTGAATATGATATATGCCCATAAAATTCTCCACTTTCTCCCTAGCTGGCAAGGAGATGACCATGGCAATCTGGAAAGCTAGGAGCTGAAGGCTGTGTGATGGAGGGCTCCCTTGTGAAACCATTCAGCCACCTGAGATCACAACCTGATCTTAACTCACTGAAACTTTCAGTACTTTTGTTTTAACAGATAGCACTGTCTTAACTGGTATCCTATTTTGCTCAAGCTGCCATAACTAAACTTCACAGACCTGGTAGTTCATAAATAGTAGAAATTCATCTCTCACAGTTCCAAAAGCTGAAGTCCAAGACCAAGGTTCTAGCATAGGTGCATTTTGGTGAGGGTCCTCTTCTTAGCTCAAAGCTGGCCCTGTCTCAGGGTGTCCTCATATGGTAGAAAAAGGTTAGGGATCTTCCTGGAGCTTATTATTTTTTTGACCATGGGGGCTCTTCATTGCATCACACAGGCTTAGTTGCCCCATGGCATGTGGGATCAAACACACATGGCCCACATTGGAAGGCAGATTCTTCAACAGTGGGCCACCAGGGAAATCCCAGGAGCTCATTTTATAAAAGCACTAATCCTGTTCCTGCGGGCCCCACTCTCCCTACCAAATCACCTCTCAGAGGCCCACCTACTTATCACCTTCAGGGGTTAGGGTTGCAACATGAGGATAAGTGGGTGCATGTTGGCAGGGACACACATTTTTAGACTAAAGCAACTAGTACAATTACACTTAGAAAGGCATCTTGTGTCACTGGAGACTGAGGATGCCGTTCACTGTACCAATCATGGAGAACATTGAGTTCTGTAAATGGATTTCAGAAATGCAAGGAAGAACATCTGGTTCACTACAGACCAGGAATCATACCATTTTTCTGGCTGGTAAGATGGAACTTGGCATATGGTAGAGCCACAAGCTAGATAAAACCACCTTTGACACTGCACTGTCATTTGCAGGCTACAGCTTGTTTAGGTAATAAAGATTCTGGGTCAGGGTCAGAGTAAGGCAGCCGCAGTAGAAGTGGAACATCTACACTTTCTAAGTTAAACTATATAACACTAGCATTCATTTCCTTTCTGCTGTCTCTTGATATTTATTAGTGCATTAATTCTGACTTTCAACTTGATTCAGGTGTCTAAGAGTATCAAGAAGAGATTTGTGGCCACTCACTTTTACTTTCATGTACATCCTACAATTCAATAATTCAATAGAATAAAATGTAACATTCTAGGCATGGGAGGAAATTTATGGTACAATAAGGCAAGGAAATTGGTCAAAATGAATAATTTTGTGGATAGAGACAAGACAATTTTAAGTAAACAGTGTAAGTTTACTGAGCTCTCAAAAGTTAAGGAGAATATATATGTGCTGTTTCAAAAGTTTTGCTCTACTAACGGATATTCACTCAATGTAGTCAGGCAAGGACTACAAATACTGATCTTCAACAGGTCTAATCTATCATCTAAAAGTACTTTAGATTATTGTTGCAAGCAATGCATTGAAATGAATGTTTGTTTGGAAGCAAAGAATTAAATTGGATTCAAAATGAGGAAAAAAGGATGGGTGGTATGCCTATGATTGATGTTGAAGCTGAAGCTCCAATACTTGGGCCACCTCATGCAAAGAGTTGACTCATTTGAAAAGACCTTGATGCTGGGAAAGACTGAGGGCAGGAGGAGAAGGGGACGACAGAGGATGAGATGGTTGGATGGCATCACTGACTCGATGGACATGGGTTTGGGTGGACTCCAGGAGTTGCTGATGGACAGGGAGGCCTGGCATGCTGTGGTTCATGGGGTCACAAAGAGTCAGACTCAACTGAGCGACTGAACAGAACTGAACTGAACCTCTCATGGTTGTACCAGGTAAACAAAATGTGAGGATGAGGAGGGATAAAAGTGAAATACATACTGTGCTTAAAATAGGTGGGATTAGTAAAGTGAAGTAGAGATACAGCTCAAAGGCTATGTTTGCTTTCTTTTTTTTTTCCTTTTTGAAGACCAAGAGTTTATTCTTGGTTAGTTTGTTAGTCACAGGGCTAACCACACACTTCACTGAGGTGGGTGATAGCACAGCGAAACTCCCAGATACAAATCTAATCTGTTGGTCTAACCTGACTGCAAACTTTTCTTTCCTCATAGAACTCAAAGAAGAGAAATGAGACTATCCTTTTTGAAATGAAACAATTCCTTTACCAAAAGAAAAACATCCACAGAAATATTTAAATTTACATTTTAGTTGAAGCTGTTAGTTCCCTAGCTTACCACAAATAGAACCAGTACATATGGGCTCTGAGTGCTATTCAGCATGGCTCTGCGTCATAAGGGCAGGAAACCCTTCAGTGTACATAGAGGACTCTAAGTTACAAACTGGTATATTAGATCACCAGCTTTTTAAAAAAATAGGAATGACTAAGCTCCACTAATTCACAAACAAGTTAATATTTTATTGCTCTACTGCCCAGGTCAAGGGACAATATACGAGAAGCTCTAAATTCAATGAAGATGACACTTTTCTTCTACAATTTTAAAGATGTATATGAAAACTCTAAATTTTGTTATGAAACAATTTTAAATAAAATGAAACAGATACTCAAATCCTCCCAGGAGTCCAAAACAGAGTAAATTGTAACGGTATATGTAGGCTCACATGGTTCTCAATGGAGTTGTGTTTCCATTGGCTAAATGAATTCCAGTGCTCACTTATTGCTGAGGGCACCATGGATGGGATTACACATTTGGACATAATTCTTAATTATGATATACTGACTGTGCTGTCAGTGTACACAAGCTTTTAACCACATTACTCAGGAAATAATATGAAGCCAAGAATTAGCTGTCAGTACAATGATAACTCTATCTGATCAGAGGTGAACAGAGGACTGTTTCTATTTTTCTAGCTCAGTCAGATATGTAAGCGCCACTTCTCCAGAGGTGATATGGGTGCTTGAACACTGTCAAAGGAGCTAATAGAGAAACATATCTTGGAAATTTCTCATCTGGCTGAGATTCTCTCAGACAATAAAAGAAACACCTGATTTATCTCTGTATATCTGTTTATCTAGTAAAGGGACCTGATATAGTACGTTGGTACAAAAGTAATTATGGTTGTGCATTGTTGAACTTTGCCATTGATACTGGAATACATTCTTAAGTAAATATGGTTATGTTATATATCATCTTAATGCACATTTCTTGCTTCATTTTTTTTTTTTTTGCTAATAAATTTTTACTTGCTGTTTATTTTATATGTATTTTAGGCGATGGAATTGATGTTAGACCAAAAGCAAATTTGAATAATTTTCTTATTGGAGGGGTCATAAAGCAGTGGAGACAACTGACAACATCAACAATGCATCTGGCCAAGGAATTGCTAATGAACGTGCAGTGCAGTGGTGGTTCAAGAAGTTTTGCCAAGGAGACAAGAGCCTTGAAGATGAGGACCATAGTGGACAGCCATTGGAAGTTGACAATGATCAACTGAGAATAATCATCATAGTTGATCCTCTTAACAACTACATGAGAAGTTGCCTAAAACAATGCCAACCATTCTACAGTCATTTGGCATTTAAAGAAAATTGGAAAGGTGAAAAAGCTTGATAAGTGGATGCCTCAGGAGCTGATCAAAAAAAAAAAAAAAAGTCATCGTTTTGACGTGTCTTCTCTTTTTCTTTGCAACAGTGATCCATTTCTCAATTGCACTGTGATGTGCGATGAAAAGTGGATCTCATACAACAGTAGGTGACGACTAGCTCAGTGGTTGGACCATGAGGAGGTGCCAAAGCACCTTCCAAAGCCAAACTTGCACCAAAAAAGGGTCATGGCCAATATTTGGTAGCCTGCTGCCTGTCTGATCCACTATAGTTTTTTGAGTCCAGGCGAAACCATTACATCTGAGAAGTATGCTTAGCAAATTGATGAGACAAACCAAAAACTGCAATAACTGCAACCAGCATTGGCCAACAGAATGGGCCCAATTCTTCTCCATGACAATGCCCGACCATACATCACACAACCAATGTTTCAAAAGTTGAACAAATTGGGTTACAAAGTTTTGCCTCATCTGTGATATTCACCTGACCTCTCACCAACTGACTACCACTTTTTCAAGCATCTCGACAACCTTTTGTGGGGAAAATGCTTCTACAACCAGCAGGACGTAGAAAATGCTTTCAGAGAGTTTGTCAAATCCTGAAGTATGGATTTTAATGCTACAGAAATAAACTTATTTCTTGTTGGCAAAAGTGTGTTGATTGTAACTATCCCCATTTTGATTAACAAAGATGTTTGAACCCAGTCATAGTGATTTAAAATTCAGGGTCTGAAACCATAATTACCTTTGTACCAACCTAACAGAAAGAGTCCAATAACTATTTCTGAGTAATAAACTAGTCATTCCATAATTATTTAAGAATTCATATAGTAATTGTACAATATACAAAAAGAGCTTTCTACTTCTCCTATCGTTTTGGGAACTGGTAATCTGGTAATGAGCCTATCCTCCTGGTTAAATCCTCCAAAATCTACTTCTACGTACTTGATAGAATAAACTATAAATACAGGTGAACCGGAGAAGGCAATGGCACCCCACTCCAGTACTCTTGCCTGGAAAATCCCATGGACGGAGGAGCCTGATAGGCTGCAGTCCATGGGGTGGCTAAGAGTCGGACATGACTGAGCGACTTCACTTTCACTTTTCACTTTCATACACTGAAGGAAATGGCAACCCACTCCAGTGTTCTTGCCTGGAGAATCCCAGGGACGGGGGAGCCTGGTGGGCTGCTGTCTATGGGGTCGCACAGAGCCGGACACGACTGAAGCGACTTAGCAGCAGCATAGGTGAATAAGTAAGAATGTGCATGCACTGGAAAACAAAGTAATTTTGTTGATAACAACATCTTTATATGCATTATACATTTGTTGTTGTTCAGTTGTTCAGTCGTGTCCAACCCCTCGGGACTCTGCGGACTGCAGCACACCGGGCCTCCCTGTCCTTCACCATCTCCCAAAGTTTGCTCAGACTCATGTTCATTGAGTCAGTGATGTCATCCAGCCATTTCTGTCATCCCCTTCTCTTCCTGCCTTCAATCTTTCTAATTGGGTCTTTTCTAATGAATCTTCTCTTCCCATCAGGTGGCCAAAATTGGAGCTTCAGCTTTAGCATCAGTCCTTCCAATGAATATATCAGGACTGATCTCCTTTAGGATGGACCAGTTGGATCTCCTTGCAGTCCAAGCGACTCTCAGTAGTCTTCTCCAACACCACGGTGCAAAAGCATCAGTTCTTCCACACTCAGCTTTCAGCGCTCTGGGCTTCCCTAGTAGCTCAGCTGGTAAAGACTCCTCCTGCAATGCGGGAGACCTGGATTTGATCCCTGGGTTGGGAAGATCCCCTGGAGAATGGAAAGGCTAACCACTCCAGTATTCTGGCCTGGAGCATTACAGTCCATGGGGTCACAAATAGTCGGACACGACTGAGTGACTTTCACTTTCAGCCTTCTTTATGGTCCAATTCTCACATCCATGCATGACTACTGGAAAAACCATAGCTTTGACTATACGGACCCTTGTTGGCAAAGTAATGTCTCTGGATTATACATAATTTCATGTAATCTTAGAAAAATTGATTTCAAAAAGAGAAGGGTTTTCAACAGAAAATATTTTCACCAAAGTTTGCAAACTTGAAGCTTTCCTCTTATTTCTCTGATATGTTCTAATGATCTGATGCATTCCTAATGAAGTGTATGCATGTCTCTCTCTGGCTTCCATTCAGCCATCAGAGAGTCCCACATACTGTGTATCTCACATCTCTCTCAGACTTCTTCCCCAAATTCCTTTTTCTTATGCGCAGGTTACTTTAACTAGGTGTTAAAACAATATGATTTTGCTAACATCCATAAAAGTGAGCAAAATTATTTAATAATACAGTAATTTTCCAAGAAGCATATGTTCTTTTTCAGGATAGTTGCTTACTCACCATGTATAGGTCTAATCAGAAAGTTTTAGGCATAATGACAAGTATTCTTGGAGGCAGCCATTTGGACATGGGCTACCTTCTCTTGCTCTGACTTAATCTAGTCCTAGTTTTCAAATGACCCATGTGCTTCTGTTTTCTATTAATTTTGTGAAAAATGCTCTTAAAAAGATACTAGCTTAATATTAATTATAGATTCACTATGCACTGCATTAAAAATATCCAAAGTATATGCATATAGCTTTAATTCAACCTCTCTCAAGAATAGATTTTCTGGAGAACATACACACAGACACACACATCACACACTATGAATAATATGCATTTGTAAACTATCTTTATGAAATGTGAGCATGCCAGTTATTCCCAGCAAATGAATTTAATTGCTTTATACAGCATAGCCCTTCTCAAAACAACATTACTTAGAGAAGATGAGAGCTTTAGAGCTCTAGTCGTGGCATTAGTGTGCCTTCTTGCATTTTTAAAATACATCTGTGAGGACTCACACGGAAAGCACTGCTTCCTCACACCAGGAGGAAGCAGTCCAGAGACCTTCCGCTCCTTACAAGTACACAGGGGTCTTGTGTTTCCCACCAGTTTTAACAAACTAAACTTCACAGATACTCCGCCCCTCTTTCTTCTTCCTCTGTGATATTTTTCCACCCTTTTCTAATGCATAACTATCTCCTGTGTGCCTACTGTGTTGAGCCTGTGTTGAGCTTGAGGGATATTCACAAGAAGGTACACGCCATGTTCCATGTCTCTTGAGCAGCTATAGACCAGGACACTGAAAACTGTCCATTGCAGCTTGAACCATTAACAGGTTATGAGAGCAATTTACAGAATAACCACTGTTCAAAAGAAGTGTGAGTCACAGTGCATATATGCATAGTAGGTTGCAGTGTGAAATATATTACTCTGGATCATAGGATAAGAGTTTAGAAAGCACTTTAATTAAGGAAATGAGATCCAGTTGCAGTCTTCATAAGAGTAAATCCTACTTCACCATCAAACCCAAATAATGCCCCTCTTTATGATCCAATATAGTGACTACTAGCTTTCCTTTGCTATGGATAAACATGCCATAATATAATTTTTGCTAGTTCATGTGACTAGTTTATTCATTAGCTATTCTTATACTGTTACTTTAACCACACACTAATCTTAATAAAGCTTAAACAAAAAGAGTATATCACATAGCTTACTGTATTCATGAGTAGATCATAAAAACGATACCTTGAATTATAGAGGGAGCTGACCTCAATAAGAGATCAACTCAGAGGATCAACAACTTTGCTTCTTTGCTACTTGGGTTGTTTGATTAAAAGATAATAAAATACAAATTAAAAATGAAGTATATTATAATAAATACATATATAGCCTCAATCCAAACAATGATGCATGACTCTGATCTAAGAATACGAATCTTTATCATATATTTTCTTTCAAGAAATTTAACTAAAAATATCTTGGGAGGGGGATTCAGGATGGGGAACACATGTAAATCCATGGCTGATTCATGCCAATGTATGGCAAAAACCACTACAATATTGTAAAGTAATTAGCCTCCAACTAATAAAAATAAATGGAAAAAAATACCTTGTTGCATATATATCAAGCACTATGTGCACATAAACTAACTACAAACAAACAGCAAGATTTTCTCAGCAAACTCAAACAGTAACTCCATTTTCCCCATCATGGAGAAGTGTAATTTTAGTTATTTTCTACATTGGCTATAAGAATCAGTACGCATTTGCTTTGCTATTTAGCCCTATGACTGGGTTTCTATGCAGCTCTTGAATCTTGGAATTGGGCTAGAATTCCTTTGAAAAGTTTGTCTTGGCATAATCCCCACTCTTTGTTTCTACTGTACTTGATTTCACCTTTTTGAAAGCTTGAGTTTTGTGCCTTTCTCATTCCCCTTTCTGATATGAGACAATGTCATTAAAATCTCCGTTGCTTTTTCTATCTCAAAGAGAGGCAATCCTACCCCCACAGAATCCTCCAATATCTTTACTGCCTGCCTGATTCTTCAACCCCTACCTTCTTTTCAAGTCTTTAACTTTTGTTAAAAAAAAAAAAAAAAGGCAAAATAGGTTTATAATGGCTATTTCTAACCATCACCATCAGTATTCTATACTCTGGGCTACACTTGTGGAAATGATAGTTCCTGTGATGGTTGTGTGATTTAGAAACTTAAGATTATAGCTTTTTTCTGAAACCACATTTTAAAATATTCAGTGACATAATTCTCTTCAACTTCAAACGGTGTTTTGTTCAGGCACTCAGTTGTGTCCAACTCTTTGCAACCCCATGGACTGCAGCACACCAGGCTTCCCTGGCCTTCACTGTCTCCCAGAGTTTGACCAAACTCATGTCCACTGAGTCAATGATGCCATCCAGCCCTCTCACCCTCTGTCCCTTCAATATGGCTCCGAAGAGACAACACTTATGGTTATTTAAACATGTAATTATTAACAGTATCTTGTATAGGCAAGAAGTGCTTTCCAGGCAGCTCAGTGGTGAAGAATCCGCCTGCCAATGCAGGAGACGCAGTTTCAATTTCTGGGTTGGGAAGATCCCCTGGAGAAGGAAATGGAAACCCACTCCAGTATTCTCACCTGGGAAATCCCATGGACAGAGGAGCCTGGCAGGCTACAGTCCATGGAGTTGCAAAAGAGTCGGACATGACTTAGCGACTAAACAACAACAATAATAGGCAAGAAGTAGAACTCATGTGTCAGGATATCCGGAGTTAACTTGACATACGAGCAGCATGTACACAGATCTGAGCAAATACTAAGAATTTACTCTGGACAATGTGATTGTCATCAGAGCATTCAGTCTTGTTGCTTGTGAACCAGATGTGCTTGCTTTGACATCGAGAGGGAGGACTCAGGAGTAATTTCAGGGCCTCATGGAGTAGCCAAAGTTTTGAGGATAGAGTTCACACAAGCACAGCACTTTGTCAGAATTTAATATCTGGTGAACAAGTTGGTCGCAAATCTGATATTAGTAATCTTCCAGCCAGTGTGGGAGTCTGTCTTCCTGGCAGTGAAGTTACGTGTACTCTGCCACAATAAATACCCCTGCTGAACTGTCTTTTTCTGTGAAGTCTTCCTGACACTGTTTAGGTGAGTGCTCTGAAGACAACTCTGCTGGCTTCTGATTTTTATTTGTCCCATTTGCATTTAAATTAAGGTGCAGTGCAGTATTCTTTAACTCTTACTTTTATCATGAGAGTTTTTATAGGTAAAACTGTGTTCCCCCAAAGATACATTTAAGTCCAAAGCCCTGGTGCCTTTAAAAGTGACCTTCCTAGGAAATATGGTCTTTGCAGGTATAATCAAGTGAGGTCACAGTGGAACACAGCAGACCCTAAATCCAATCTGACTTGTGTCCTTATAAGATAAAGAGGAGAAACAGACTCACAGCAGGAACACCATGCAACAGTGGAGACAGAGGTTGCAGTGATGCACCTCCAAGCCACGGACACCAAGGACTGCCAGCAACATCAGAAGCTAAGAAAAATACACGGAATGGATCCTTCTCTAGAGTCTTCAAGGACACCGATTTCAGACTGTTTGCCTTTAAGACCATGAGATGATCAATAGTTGTTTTGAGCCACGCTGTTTACAGTAATTTGTTGTGGTAGCCCTAGGAAACTGACACAGGTGTGTGTTTATACAAGACACCGATCTTATCTGCTCTTCCCCACTGATCTGTATGGTTCTGCATGTGTGAGAAAGTGAGGATGATGCTGTTATTCTACAGGAATTCAGAATTTTGACCACCTTTATAGTTGTGTTGACAAGAAAGGGAACGGGGACCAAAATGGCCTCTAGAGAGAGGGCTGAATGGGGAAGAAAAAGAGAAACACACATACCTCTACAATGAAGAAAGAGAATGGGGACTTCCCTGGTGGTCCAACGGCTCCCTATGCAGGAAGCCCCATTTGATCCCTGGTCCAGCAACTAGATACCACATGTTGTAACTAAGAGTTCATATGCTGCAACTAAAGATCCCATGCACTGTAACCAGACCCAGTGTGGCAAACAAACAAACAAACATATATATATATGTGTGTGTGTGTGTATATATATATATATATATATATATATATATATATATATATATATACGCTTTTTTTTTTTTTTAAGAAAGAAAGAGAAGCAATGAAGAAACCAAGCGATGAAGTTAGGTTTCTTCCCTTTTGGGGGTAACAATTAGACAGTCACCTATGCTTTGCTTTTTCTGAGACTTTGAAGCTTAGAAAGTGTAGTGATTATACCACTTTGTGTAAGACACTTTGTGGTCTTACAGGAATTTAACCTAGGGTCAGGCAGCACAGGTTGTGAGCAGCAGCTCCACAGTGCCTCTAAGCCTTTGTCTTCTCTCTAATCCCAAAGTTAATCTTGGTTATGCATCGTGCAGGTCAATGCCAGGTCATATAGAAACTGAAGCCTACATCTGAAGAAGAAAATCACTCTCATGGGCTTTCATTTTATTGTATTCTTTATTATTCGCCTAGAAAAGTTCCCCTTGGTACAATCTCCCTAATAGCTCCAAGTTATCTACTTCCTGATCTACAAAATCTAAACTGGCTCCATGCCTATTTAAAATGACACTTTCTTCTTCGTTGTCTATCTCAAACTTCTTCCACCTCATTTTCTAAGCTAAGAAAAGCTCCCTGACTTATTGCCCCTAAAGTAACAACTAAAATAAATATCTTCCACAAAAATTTCATTAAATAAGGTATACAAAATTATCCCATGTATATATTTTAGATCTATTATCTTTCATTTAAATTTCTATGTATGTGAGTCTATGCTCATTTTACCCTTATACATAATATAAATATATATATAGCATATATATTTAAAAGATAGACTTGAATTACGAATCCAGAATTTAAGATGTCACTAATCCTATCATCAACACCCTCATTGAGAAGTTTTTGGTAAATCAATGCTTATACAGCATATTGAGAAAGGCCACAAATTAAAGAAGTGCAGTTACTGGCCATGATGCGGCATAACACCACACTGCTGAACACATTCTCTACACACAATACTATTAAATTATATTTACTGTGTCAAAGAGATGTGTCTGTGTCTACTGAGACACAGAATGCAAATCCTACCCTGGGTTACAGAGCTAGCAAGAGGAAAAACTGGAATATGAATTCAAGTCTGTATACCGAAAATCTGAGTCTTCCTACATTTCCATACACATACACACACACACACCCCAAAGATTAAAAACACTGACTCACATTAAAAACATTAAAAACACTGGATTCACCTTGTAGCTCTATACATTATCTGTGTCTCATTGGTCAAGTTAATCTTTTTTCTGATGACTTATTTTAACTTTTTTATTGGAGTATAGTTGATTTACAATCTTGTACTAGTTTCAGGTATATGGCATTAAAAGAACACATCATTCTTTTAGAAAAAGCTGAACTATTTAAACTAAAAAAGCCATGATCTACATACCTGACCAAAAAATGTCATATGAAAATGCTTGCTTTGTAAGGTATAGTAGTGTAATGGAAAATGAAGAAAATTTTGTGATTTTGTATCCAAACTCTACCATTTAGTAATTGTGTGGCAATAAACAACTTACCCACCGTACCTATGACTCAGTCCCTTCCCCTGTAAAACAGAAACGACATCTGTCCTCACAGGGCTCACAATGGTTTTAAAACTCAAACGCAACACTGATTTCTTAATCTTGAATGTGCTGCAGTTTCAAAGTGCAAAGTTATCACTAAGCTTGCGTGTATGCACACTAAATGCTAATTATTGTAGACATATAAAATTATTAGAAGCAAAATTAAATGCTTCCCAATAAATAGATGCAAACTAAATAGCACCTTATATTCAGAGGTAGCTGAGTATAAGCACCATTTGTGAACTGCATACTTACTTTGTCCCTCTTAGTCATTAGAGAAGAAAAGCTTCATTTAATGTGACTCTGTGAGAAAGTTCTTCCTATCTTCTGTCTATCCCAAGATATGTACAATTGGGAAAGGTGAAAAGATGAAATCATTCCAGAATAGTCACCTTCCATATTCTAGCCAGTGTGTCTCCAGAAACATTCCCACCAGGAAAGCCCAATTAGAAAGATCATCAAGGCATTATTAACTTTATAAGACATTAAAAATATGAATGAATTTAATAATTGACCATGATCCCTCGGCCAGCTTTAAATTAGCATCCATCATCTACACAGACACATTGCGTGTCCATGGTTTGTGAACAAAAAGGCTCACATCTTTTAGAACTTTACCATTCATTTGCCACACTTTTTTAAAGAAATAAACATCACACACCAAGAAGTAATTCTTCATATGTAGTCATCAGTTAATATCTGTTCATTAGCTAAGCAATAGGAAATTGTTTATAAAGAATCAACAACTTAAATGACAATGGCACTACTTGTTTAAATTAAAAAAAAAAAAAATGACAATGGCACTACTTGAAAACATTGCTGAAAATTTATGAGAAAAAGAGACAAAAATAATTATAGCAATGACAATATGTGTTCACCTTTATGAGTATTTACTATGTGTCAGACACTGGGGCATGCAACCTTTGGCTGCATCAATTCAATTTAGTGGTTAAAAGAACTTAAATGTTACTATTTACTTAGTGAAACATAATTAGATAAATAGAATTTCAAGACTTAACAATGGCCTAAGTATACCTAGACAGTTAATGGTAGAACTACATTTTCATCACAAATGAACCAACTCCAGAACTCTTCCTCTTAACCACTTCAGCTTACTGTGTCTAGCTGTCTCTATTGCTCTTTTTCATAAATTAGAGGATAATCATTCCTACATTGATAATTGTCAAAGCTGTAAATAATATTAGATATTTATAGCATTATTTTAACTATCATACTATGTTCCTAAAGGAAATCAACCTTGAATATTCACTGGGAGGACTGATGCTAAAACTGAAGCTCCAATACTTTGGCCACCTGATGCAAAGCGCAGATTCATTTGGCAAAGACCAAAGGCAAAAGGAGATGGGGGTGACAGAGGATGGGATGGTTAGATAGCATCACCGACTCAATGGACATGAGTGTGAGGAAACCCGGGAGATAGTGGAGGACAGAGGAGCCTCGCATGCTGCCGTCCATGCGATCACAAAGAGTTGGACACAACTTAGCGACTGACCAACAATAATAAAATCATTACTATTCGTAACAGGAAGTTTTTGATTTGAAATAACTGTAACTAACACTTACTTTTATTTTTAGTCACCTGAAGATATCTTTCATAGGTTTGGTTTGGAGCAATGACTAAATCTATCACATTACACTTTGACCCTCTAGAAACCATATACAATTTCAGGATTTCAGGAAAAGTTCTTTTCTATTACTGAAAGATAATGTTCTGGATAAGGAATGCATAGATAAAAGTCTCCTGCAATTGCAATAAGGAACATCTTCCTAAAAGAAAAAAATATAGTTCCCCTAGTCAGTTCATCTTATTTTCCCACATTCTTAATTTCAGCTATCCCAAGATGAATACAGTTAAAGGGGCTTTGGGCAAGGGAAGCCTTAGACACAAGTTTTAGATTACTTCTCCCCATCCCAGTTGGTGAAATGGAACATGTTATATTGGCTACAATTGTTCTGTTAACTCGCTGGGAGGGAGAAGCCATTGATTCAGCCAGATTCTTCTAGCCTCAATTGTTCCCCAGGGTAAAAAACAGGCACTTTGAGAAAATCATTCACTCCTTTCAGACCTCCTGGGAAGTTTGCAAGAACTGCTCCAATGTCCTAAATGGTACCCTAGTTAGCTCTGAAAATACATGTACCTAACAAAGTACCCCACTCACTTTTCAGATGTAGCTAATACTTTAAAGGGAGCCTCTAATTTAATATTTTATTATGAATTTCTCTTGGTGGTTCACTTTATAGCTCTTCAGTTGCTATAGCTATAAAATGATCTAGATTAGCATAGAGTATCCCAAGACAACAATGTAAAGAACCCTAAAACATTTTCCACAATGGTGTAATTCCTTACACTATGAAACATGGAAATACAGTCACTTGAGTGTCTGATGCCTTTCAAAAGTATTATTGTAAGAACTTTGCTTTTATTGTAGGAAAAGAACAAAAAATTCATAGTTAACTTGTAGTCTAGTAGCTGACAAAGTGAAAAGGGCCTCAACCCCAGAATCAATTAACATATTACATCTTTATTGAAGTGTAGACGTATAATACCAAGGTTTATATAAATCTCATCATATTTCCAGTGGAAGCATGGCAATTTCAACATCTTACATGGATGTCCATGTTATATTTTCATGGAAGGAAAAACTGTAACCGGCAAATTTTATACGTAGTGCTTAATGTGTTCTCAACTATCTAGACACCTTAATATTCATTCCTTATCAGACACTTCATTCTCTTACAAATTCTCATTTATGCACTCCTCAAAATCTTTATTGCCAACTTGACTTTCTGACATATAACATTTTCTTACTGGTTCTTTCTTCATTTCCTTTCAATTTTCTTCTCTCTTTAATCACATGTAAGTACAAACTTATTCATTTTTCTCCAGTTGTTCCTTCAGTAAAGCTGGTTAATTACTACAAGCTATGCAGCATGTATGTTATGGAGGCCTACAATTCTTATTTTCTTTACATCTTCAGAGAAAATCACAGGGAAGTGGAGTAGAGCTAAATTCCCATGAATAAGTCTTTACGTCCACATGTCTGCCCAGCAATTCATATTTGGTACCCAAGCCACAGTAAAATGGACATAAATAACTGAAATAGCTTGTCCCAGGGATTTCACAGAGCAAAGAGTCATTAGGTTAGGCTGGATCAGACGAAATTATTCCATCAGGCTATTCTGGGTTAGCATCTCAGGACTGTTCTAGTCCCACATGTCAATGCTGTAAAGTAATACATTTTGAATCGTGGTGCTAGAGAAGAATCTTGAGAGTCTCTTGGGCTATAAGGAGATCAAACCTGTCAATCCTAGAGGAAACCAACCCTGAATATTCATTGGAAGGACTGATGTTGAAACTGGAGCTCTAATACTTTGGCCATCTGATTCGAAGAGCCAACTCATTGGAAAAGACCTGATGCTGGGAAAGATTGGAGGCAAAATGAGAACAGGGCAGCAAAGGATGAGATGGTTAGAGAGAATCACTGATTCAATGGACATGAATTTGAGCAAACTCTGGGAGACACTGAAGGACAAGGAAGCCTGGCATGCTACAGTCCATGGGGTTGCAAAGACTTGGATACAACTGAGCAACTGATCAACAACGACAACATTAAGGACTGTGAAATTTTATAGTAGCTATATTTGAATGGTGCCTTATGTTCTTCAAAACACTTTTGCATATATCCACTCTTTTCTTGTTCATAATACTATGATGTGTAAGTGATTCAGACAAAATTTTTTGAAATATTACAGCCATCTTTTATACAAGGAATTAAAGACCAAGAAAGAATAAGTTACTTTCTCAAAACCCAACTAATAAGTATTATGGCCTAAACCCAGTTTCTGGTCAAATGTTCCTAATAAAATGCTACTGTGTGTTGGATTGACACAAGCACCCTTAGCTGTAACAGAACAGAAGTTAAGATAGTCAAGCTCTCACATCAGGGGAGCTGGTGGAGGGCGGAGTGGAGATTTGGTTCTGCAGTTGTACTGACTTCTCATAGGGAAGAAGGAAACAGGGTCTGCACCACGGGTTGGTGGTAAGAATGTAAGGAAAAGTAATGACCCTCTGACTAACCTCTTGCTTTCACCTTGTTTCTCTAACATCTTCGAGTTAGAGTCTTGGCGATCAATCTGACACACATTATCACACAGAAAAAGGAAACCCTTCCTAAAAAATGCGCTCCACCTTCCTGTTCACTGCGGCATTATTCACAGCAGCCGAGACATGAAAACAACTAAATGTCCACTGATGGATGAAGGGATAAAGAAAATGCATGAAACAGAATTTTAGCTTTAAAAGAACTACATGCTGCCATTTTTGACAACATGAGTGGACCTGGGGGACAGTACGTTAAACGAAATAAGCCAGACACAAAAAGCAAATATTACATGATCTCACTGGGAGGGAGAAGTCTTCTTATATGTGAAGTCTAAATTATCAAACACAAAGAAGCAGAGAGTAGAATGATGATTGCCAGGATCTAGTGGGAGGAAGAAATGGGGAGGTGTTGGTCAAATGGTACAAAGTTTCAATTATGCAAAGTAAGTCCTGGAGATGTACTGTCTTTTTTCAAAAAAGAAATGTATTCCACTGTTCCTGCCACTGCTCACCCATGCTACGATTCTCAACTGTTTTAATAGCTTAGAAGATTGGCCCTTGTTTGTTTTGGTAATATCTCTCTGCCAAAATATTAAATTCTGCATGTGTGTTTGAACACGTAACACATGCCTTCTGCATCGCTGTCTACATCAGGGGTCAGCACGTTTTTTCTGTAAAGGGCCCGATAGTAATACTTTAAGCTTTTCAGATCATAAGTTTTGTTGCAACTTTGCAACTCTGCCATTATAGTATGCAAAAGCAGTGATAATATACAAAGAACAAGTGCGGCTGTGTTTCAACAAAATTTTGTTTACAAAATGGGTGCCAGGCTGGATTTGGCTGACAGATATAATGTGCAGACCCTTGGCATATATAAAGCCACTGTCAAACTGCAGTGCATGTTTCTTCAACAAGATAACCTATACATTTTTAAAAAATAGTTTAATGCGTATACATCCTCTTCATTGCCTACAGAAGGTCTAGATTTCATCTTTAAGAGTCTCATGTTAATTTCTTGCTTCAGAGGGGGAGGTGCCAACCTATGCTCACTTTGTAATTCCAAGTGCCTATTTCCATCTATTTTATTAGAATCTCCATATTTTGAAATATTCTATGTATCACTTTCTCCATGCAATCCACCATTTTATTATCTCCGATGTGCTAACACACACAAAGAATTCAAGCTCCTTCACATTCTCCACCATGGCCACCGTGTTACCTTCAAAACACACAATGGTCAATTCAACTCAGCTTACTTTCCAACTTTCCAGTTCCCTTTCTATGTATCTCCCCAACCTGAACAGTGTACCATGTGTGACCTATGCATATCAGTAATTCTTTTCAAAATGTTACTCTTTAGAGTGTCTGGTCCTGGCATATAAATTCCTCAGTCAAGTAACTAGGTTCTTTCAAGAAACTATTTGTTCCTATCACCTAGTGTCTACTGCTCAGGGCTTAGCGCATAGTACTTGTTCACTTCCCTCCATTGGTGGCGTTACTACAGAAAAAACAGCTGTATTTCTCAGGGTTCTCAGTCAGGGAGAAGGCAAGACAGACATGACGTACATTGAGCACTTGGGTCAGGGGTTTCAAGCTCAGTAATCTTTCTAATCTGCCAATACTGAGATCTCTAGTCACATAATCCTGGTGCCTTTATCCTTCACAGTGTAAATACTGACTGACACGAAAGCAGAAAGCCTCAATGTTTGAATTATAGCAGCTTTTTTTTCACTCTCTAGATCACTAAGGAAACACAAGTATAGGCAAACAAAACATGTTATACTTCTACTCAAGTAGAACTATCAGGAAGAGAGAAAATAAACAAGGGTAGTGATTTTCATGACCTAGTAATGAATCCTATGATTTAGAGCCTGGTAAGAAATAAGAGAAGTCTTCCATTAACCCAGATTCTCAGGTCAAAACAGCACATCTATAACCACTGCATAAATATCTCCAAATTTTATTTTTGAGGGACACATTTTTTTCATGAACTAATTTGTCGAAATGTTACAAAATGTTAATGGCGTGCTTCAGGTTAAAATGAATACAATAACTGACCAGTAAAACTGAACAGTCAGTAAATCCACCTTGTATATTTGAAGCCTCTCTGTAGTAGCTACAACCTACTAGTGTCTGTGGGTTTCCTCCTGTGGCTTGTTTATATGACTTCTGTGACCTGACTCTTCCAGGAACGCAAATCAAGTCAGAGAGATTGACACTATACTTAAACCACTTCTAAACATCCCTTATGCTTTGACCTTCTAGTTGTTTTGGCATAATATGATTCTTGATAGAAGGTTGGATATTAAAAACATGTACATTTTATTTTCACTTTCAAATACATTGTTGTAAAAATTACTTAGGGCCAATGTGAATACTTTGCTTATAAATTTCTTTTCATGCTGCTTGTTTATCGTTCTATCTAGTTTAAGGAAGAACCTGGGTTGCCTTTATATATGATGAAATTGAAAAATATAAATTAATATATAAAAACAGAGCTAGAGAAAATGCATAGGAATACTGAAGATTGAAATAAGAGGAAAATTTGAGTCAGATATGTAAGCCTTTTATCCCATACAAGTTACTCAAGTAGTCTCAGAAGCTGACTCAGGACTTTCTAGAGTCAAATGAAAAATAGAAACATGATTTTCAGTGCTCCTAAGGTAAATAAACTACTTATCAAGGGATGCAAAGAAGTTTGTGCCATTTCATAGTGATAATAGTCCACAGTAGCAATAAAATAATAATAATAATTGCCATTATCCTTATGGGATATTATTATTTGCCAATCACTGTTTTACTTATCTTCCAGTCATTGACTTAGTTCATCCTCAAAATAACTTAGAAAGTACTCTTGATTATTTTGACAGATGAGAAAACTTAGGACTAGTGTCAAGAGAGGCTTAGGAACTTAGGTTCCCAAAGAGGTGAGCTGAATAATGAACAAGGTTCAGTTCAGTTCAGTTCAGTTCAGTCAGTCGCTCAGTCGTGTCTGACTCTTTGTGACACCATGAACCGCAGCATGGAGGTCTCCCTGTCCATCACCAACTCCCAGAGTTTACCCAAACTCATGTCCATTGAGTGATGCCATCCAGCCATCTCATCTTCTGTCATCCCCTTCTCCTCCTACCCTCAATCTTTCCCAGCATCAGGGTCTTTTCAAATGAGTCAGCACTTCACATCAGGTGGCCAAAGTATTGGAGTTTCAGCTTCAACATCAGTCCTTCCAGTGAACACTCAGGACTGATCTCCTTCAGGATGAACTGGTTGGATCTCCTCGCAGTCCAAGGGACTCTCAAGAGTCTTCTCCAACACCACAGTTCAAAAGCAGCAATTCTTCGGTGCTCAGGTTTCTTCACAGTCCAACTCTCACATCCATACATGACCACTGGAAAAACCGTAGCCTTGACCAGACGGACCCTTGTTGGCAAAGTAATGTCTCTGCTTCTTAATATGCTATCTAGGTTGGTCAAAAGCATCCTTCCAAGGAGTAAGCGTCTTTTAATTTCATGGCTGCAATCACCATCTGCAGTGATTTTGGAGCCCCAAAAAATAAAGTCAGCCACTGTTTCCACTGTTTCCCCATCTATTTGCCATGAAATGATGGGACCAGATGCCATGCTCTTAATTTTCTGAATGTTGAGCCTAAAGTCAACTTTTTCACTCTCCTCTTTCACTTTCATCAAGAGGCTCTTTAGTTCATCTTCACTTTCTGCCATAAGGGTGGTGTCATCTGCATATCTGAGGTTATTGATATTTCTCCCAACAACCTTGATTCTAGCTTGTGCTTCTTCCAGCCCGTATTTCTCATGATGCACTCTGCATATAAGTTGAATAAGCAGGGTGACAATACACAGACTTGATGTACTCCTTTTCCTATTTGGAACCAGTCTGTTGTTCCATTTCCAGTTCTAACTGTTGCTTCCTGACCTGCATACAGGTTTCTCAAGAGGCAAGTCAGGTGGTCTGGTATTCCCATCTCTTTCAGAATTTTCCACAATTTATTGTGATCCACACAGTCAAAGGCTTTGGCATAGTCAATAAAGCATAAATAGATGTTTTTCTGGAACTCTCTTGCTTTTTTGAGGATCCAGCGGATGTTGGCAATTTGATCTCTGGTTCCTCTGCCTATACTAAAACCAACTTGATCATCTGGAAGTTCATGGTTCACATATTGCTGAAGCCTGGCTTGGAGAATTTTGAGCATTACTTTACTAGCGTGTGAGATGAGTGCAATTGTGCGGTAGTTTGAGCATTCTTTGGCACTGCCTTTCTTTGGGATTGGAATGAAAACTGACCTTTTCCATTCCTGTGGCCACTGCTGAGTTTTCCAGATTTGCTGGCATATTGAGTGAAACACTTTCACAGCATCATCTTTCAGGATTTGAAATAGCTCAACTGGAATTTCATCACCTCCACTAGCTTTGTTCATAGCGATGCTTCCTAAGGCCCACTTGACGTCACATTCCAGATTGTCTGGCTCTAGGTGAGTGATCACATTTTCATGATTATCTGGGTCGTGAAGATCTTTTTTGTACAGTTCTTTTGTGTATTCTTGCTACCTCCTCTTAATATCTTCTGCTTCTCTTAGGCCCATACCATTTCTGTCCTTTATTGAGCCCATCTTTGTGTAAAATGTTCCCTTGGTAGCTCTAATTTTCTTGAAGAGATCTCTAGACTTTCCCATTCTATTGTTTTCCTCTATTTCTTTGCACTGATCACTGAGGAAGGCTTTCTTATCTCTTCTTGCTATTCTTTGGAACTCTGCATTCAACTGGGAATATCTTTCCTTTTCTCCTTTGCTTTTCATTTCTCTTCTTTTCACAACTCTTTGTAAGGCCTCCTCAGACAATCATTTTTCCTTTTTGCATTTCTTTTTCTTGGGGATGGTCTTGATCCCTGTCTCCTGTATAAGGTCAAGGACATCTATCCGTAGCTCATCAGGCACTCTGTCTATCAGATCTAGTCCCTTAAACCTATTTCTCACTTCCACTGAATAATCATAAGGGATTTTATTTAGGTCATACCTGAATGGCCTAATGGTTTTCCCCACTTTCTTCAATTTCAGTCTGAATTTGGCAAAAAGGAGTTCATGATCTGAGCCACAGTCGGCTCCTAGTCTTGTTTTTTCTGACTGTATAGAGCTTTTCCATCTTTGGCTGTGAAGAATAAAATCAATCTGATTTCAGTTTTGGCCATACAGTGATGTCCATGTGTAGAGTCTTTCTTGTGTTGTTAGAAGAAGGTGTTTGCTATAATCAGTGTGTTCTCTTAGCAAAATTCTGTTAGCCTTTGCCCTGCTTCATTTCATACTCCAAGGCCAAATTTGTCTGTTACTCCAGGTGTTTCTTGACTTCCTACTTTTGCATTCCAGTCCCCTATAATGAAAAGGACATCTTTTTTGGGTTTTAGTTCTAAAAGGTCTTGTAGGTCTTCATAGAACCGTTCACCTTCAGGTTCTTCAGCATTACTGGTCGGGACATAGACTTGGATTAACGTTATACTGAATGGTTTGCCTTGGAAACAAACAGAGATCACTCTGTCATTTTTGAGATTGCATCCAAGTACTGCATTTTGGACTCTTTTGTTGACTATGATGGCTACTTCATTTCTTTGAAGGGATTCCTGCCCACAGTAGTAGATATAATGGTCATCTGAATTAAATTCAACAAGGTAGTCAGTTCTAAATATGTTACACAGCATCTCTTATCACTTACACATGAAAGAAATACTTGAGGTCTTATGTAGAGGACTGAGGTATGTACTAAAATGTATCTCTAGCAGCAGCTACATAAAGGCACGTGTAATGAGGGTTTCTTAAAGCATCTCTCTAGTTTGCAGACAAGTCAGCAACAAAATTCAGAGATCATGAAGAGACTCAAGCAAAAAGCCTTGAAGAAGCTCTTCAAACTATTATTCCCTGAAATATGTGATTTCACTAGTAATCTTAATGCATATAACGAACTATATTTAGACCAGGTCAGCTATGAAAATGACTCAAGTGGTATTTTTTAGGTGCATAAAATATTCCATGCATTTTGCTAAATCTCAAATACTGTCTTTCCACACATTAATTCAGAATCTTTTTTTTTAATTTCTACTTTTTTATTCACTCCTCCTAAAAGCACCACAGGCCATCCCACTCTTGATTCTCCCAGCTTCATGGTTCCCCAACTCAATGGACACAGGTCTATCATTATCCTGACCAGCATGAAATTCAGCTAAGTTGATGAGGCAAGATATTTTTTATTAAAGCAAGAAACAAACTATGGATACTCTGTTCCATTTTAACAATGTAAATATAGGCTAAAGAAGAACATACTGTATAACACAGGATGTGTATTTTATTACCACTAAACTGACATATAGCAATAACTTAGGATTTATATTTCAAAAAATATTTTTCAGTTTTGTGGTGAAGGGAGACATATACCATTTCTTTAGGGGATGCAGCCACACATGTGATATGTGCTACATCTCAAATATATGAGTTTTATACTTCTTAGGTGAGAGTCGGCATTCCTTTGTTAAGTTTATTGGTTAGCCTTATGGCACACTCCTGTTCTTTATGTCTGCCATTAGTACCAGGTGGCGTGATGAAAAGGTTATCAAAGGAGGCTTCAGTAGAACCAATTACTTCCTCTTCTGGTCTTCTCTCCTACTGATCATCTTATCTGATATTGATCATATTTTACCTAGTGAAACTGAATACTGCAGCTCAAGTCTGTCACTTACTGTACTTATTGAGGAGCAGACTCTATGACATTCTCATCTCTTTTCCTCAATGCTGATGGGCACAATACTTGGACCATAATGGGTGTTCAGGAAATGTCAGTCACACTGGATTAAAAGTCAAACACTCACAATTATTTCTAAACTACAAGAAAACAATGATCAATGTCAGAAGAAAAACTTTTGTGGATACAATAATATTTCTAAGTACTGATTACCAGGTGTCTTTCTACTACTTTCCTAAAAATCAGAAGAGGTCAATTCCCAGTAAATGGGTTGAATCATGTTTAATCAAAGAAGCTACTGAATTAAGCAATGATACTCAGCAGGAAGGTTTTAAGTGGATTTGCAAGAATGATAAAAATCCCAGAGACAGAACTGCCAAATTCAGCAACTTACTATATTAAGAGAAGAATGAACTTGAAGAGAGAGCGCATGATGGCTGAAGGCATATGTTCAAACAGCCGTGTGTTTTGCAGAGCACTCCCATTCACAGTTTAATTGGAGCATCAAGATAAAAACTCTGCTTACACCTGAGTGCTTAAGGTAAAACACTAAAATGGCTAACATATGCTCAAGATGATTGAGACATTCATCTTCTTGGGCATACATCTCTCTCTGGCAAAGAAATACAATATGGAATCCAAGGCACTGGATTGAACTATGAAGGCAAAAGTCAAAATCAAATTTCAGATTGTACTGATACAGGTAAATGGTGAGTACTTTTTAAACCAACAACCTTCCTGAAAACCACATCCCTCTTTCCTTCACAATCCATTCCCAGAAACAATGATTGTATTATCAGGTGGGTCTAAACAGGCTGGGCTGAAAGAAAAAAGAAAAAAAGCTATAAACTGCGGTTTTATTTTTAATTGGAGGTAATTCCTTTACAATGTTGTGTTGGTCTCTGCTGTACAACACAAATCAGCCATACGTGTGTGTGTGTGTGTGTGTGTGTGTGTATATCCCCTCCTCCCTCAGCCCGCTCCCACCCCACCCCTCATCCCACCCCTCTAGGTCATCACAATCAGGCTGGGCTCCCTGCATTATAGAACAACTTCTCACTAGCTATCTATATTACATGTGGGCACCCCAGATGGTGCCATGATAAAGAATCTGCCTGCCAATGCAGGAGACATAAGAGACATGGACTCAATCCCTAGGCTGGGAAGATCCCCTGGAGAAGGGCATGGCAACCCACTACAGTGCTCTTGATGGGAGAATCCCATGGACAGAGGAGACTGGCAGGCTGCAGTCCATAGGACTGCAAAGAATCGGACGCGACGGAAGTGATTTAGCACACACATTCGCACATAACATGTTCTGGGTTCAAGTACCTCACTACAACTGACTCAAATTGATTCCTTTTCATGTCTGAGTAATATTCTATTTATATTACCTTTACATATCATATATGTATATATTACATATATACACATTCCCTTGTATATGTGTACAATTTCTTTATCCATTCATCTGTCAGTGGACATCTAGGTTGCTTCCATGTCCTGGCAATTGTAAACAGTCTTGCAATGAACACTGGGGTACATGCGTCTTTTTGAATTATGGGTTTCTCAGGGCTTATGTCCATTAGTGGATTTGCTGAGGATGTGGAGAAAAGGGAACCCTCTTAGACTGTTGGGGCGAACATAAATAGATACAGACACTATGGAGAACAGTGTGGAAATTCCTTTAAAAAGCTAAGAACAGATTTTGGTTTTAATGGGTGAGCCTTATTCATAAGTTTCTAAAGGATCAGGAAAGAGAAAGCCAAGAACTCAAATTAGATGGCAATGATAAGATCCATTATTGACTGCAAGAAGCCAGAAGGCAAACTCTGGTCATGGAGGTAAGAATAGTGTTGGATCTATCAGAAATGGCATACAGGGAGCCCTTGGTAATACACCATTCATAAAAAGGACTGGAGCATTCAAGGAGGTTGACAGCCAAGGATTTGGGAATCTGGAACCAAGTCCTTACTGGTATGGAGGAATTCCTCTACTGTTCACTGAGAAAGAAACTATGCATTAGGAGTAATGACTCAGAAGTAAGCAGGACAATATAAACTAAAGACAGAGAGTAGTGAGGAGACTGCTAATTTGTGCAAAAGGTGTGTTGTGGAAAATGAGAAAATGGTATATATAGGTAACATATAACCATAAGGTTAGGCACAGGAATGGAAATGTAGTTTAAGAAAATTCAATTAAGGTGATGAAGATTTTAGGCAGAGGCATGAGAGGAAGGAAGTGATTTTTTTAAAAAAGATTAGCCAGCTATGTAAATTGAAGGAGAATCAATTTTGTGATCTCAGAAGATGGTGTCCAAACACTAGTTTATGTGCAGTTACTTGCTATAGTTTCTACTAGGCTACATACTGCTCAAAAATAGCGAATATTTGGAACAATTTTCTAATCCGACAACACAATGCTTTTCATTGTTCAGATCAAATGGTATATGGACAATTATAGAAGGGAGGTAGAGAAAGAGGGAAGCAGGGGGGAAAAAGGCACATAGCTATCATTTAAGTGTGAGAGGATGAAGCTTGGCCACTGTGCGGCAATGCAAACAGAACTGCAATGGTGTGTGCCAAATTGCTGCCTTTTCGTATATGTTCAATTATCTACACATTAGAGTTGCACGTGCAAGTGTAGTTTATGTAAACCCCAGCAGGAAAAATCCTAAGGGCCTAAAATTATTTAATCCAATTCACTCACATTACTGATGATGAAACTGATAGCCAGAGATCCATAATTACAGAAATTCATAAGGAAAGTCCGACAGTTACCAGAGCAATGAAACATCATTGCAAATATTTGAGTTCCTCTGTGCCTCAGTTTCTTCACCTGTAAAATGGGAGAAATATCAGATTGACTACTGAATAGATCATTATGATGTAAATATTAGACAGATTAGTATGACTGACCTTCAATAGTAATTTTTTACAGCTTTTTACTATAGATCAAGAAAATGAATCTCTACATGTTGTTTGCCTTCTTTTAAATAATGTTTCCTGAACTATTTCCTGGGTCATAATATGAAACATATTTCAAACATGAGTTTTAAATGGATTAACACAGTATATAATTCTGACAGAAGAGAGACTACGGTGGTTCAGACAGTAAAGAATCCACCTGCAATGTGCGAGACCTGGGTTCGATCCCTGGGTTGGGAAGATCCCCCAGAGGAGGGCACGGCAACCCACTCCAGTATTCTTGCCTGGAGAAGCCCTGTGGACGGAGGAGCCTGGCGGGCTACAGTCCATGGGTTGCAAAGAATCAGACACGACTGAACAACAAATCCATGGAAACAAGCTCAACTTTAGAAAATTATCTACTTTCACAATCTGGTGTCTGATGAGAGTGGAAGAAGAAGAGACAGAAGAAGAAAGGGAGAGGAGAGTTGTTACTGAGTTGTGTCTCCTACAGAACACCAATGACTCCCAACCCACGTGATAAACACTGTGGCCATTTCCCCAGTACACTTCTGTGAATTTGCTGAGATGTATGCCCAACAGGAAGTCCACTTGGATGAAATGCATTTTTTAATCTGGGAGATTAAAGTCCAACTTTACTACCAATTTAATTTATACCACTTTGTTATTACCTTTAGTTGTATTAAACCTGTCTGGTGGCAAAAGAAATGACCTCCTCTCTTACTAAAGCCATACAATGACTCATATTGTTCACCAAGAAAAAGAGAATCTTTTTATGAAACGAACATCAATTACAGATCCCTGATGGCCCATTTCTAGTATCTCACTAACAAAATGAAAAAATAGATCGCATCTTTTTTTAAGATCATTTGTGGTGCCCCAGCTTAATAAAATCGAGGAAAAAAAAAAAAAAGACATTCAGGGAAAATAAAAGGGAATAAACTGAAAACCTCTGATTACTGAGAACAGAAAATAATAAAGAATGACATGAAGCTCATAAAAGTATGAAGAATCACATCCAGGTCAATGCATGTTACCAGACACCTCCCTTTGCAAATACCAAAATATTAAAACCTATGAGTCTTCAGTGAAATACTAGGCTATGTATTATAGAACTCTTGTTTAGAATGCATGTATGTTTAAATGTCAAGCAAAATAGCACACATAAAATCACAAAGAGAATTCTAAGTTTAATCAATCGTATTATAATAATAACTCACTCCTCAGGAATAGTCCCTCCTCTGTATTATCTACAGAACACTGCAGATTATTGCTATTCTATCATGAAATTGTAATTTCACTAGCATGAGTTTCTTAAAAGATAGGGATTAGATTTTCACATTTGTATTAATACTAGTACCAAAAAGTAAGTTTTCTATAAATGGTCCATTTATAGAAATCATGATACCAATCATGATAAGTGATTAAATAAATTTTAGAAATTTTTCATTCTAATGATGATATCAACACATTGTTCTTTTATTCTTTGATTTCTTATTCTTTAATCTGTTTATGCTAAAACATTATGCTATATTATATATTGAAAGAATAGTATAAATACATATTTATATAGAGCATGATATCAACTATGCAATATTAAAAATAATACAAGATTTGTATGGAGGACATTTCTGGAAAGAAATGTGCCCAGATATTAGGAATTACTTCTGAGTGTTAAATTCTGGCATTTATTTTTATTCTCTTTACTTTCTGTTAATGTTCAGCTTTTCTACAGTTAATATTCCGTGGTTTTATAATCAGTAAAAAGTATTTTATTAAAATATTCCATTACAACTCTCATTGATCTGATCAAACTAAGCTATAATAAACACCTACTCTTAACATGAACCACCTCTATAGATTAGTCTCCTATGAAATCACATACTATTCATTCAAAATGAAATCATAATCAGTCCATGTATTTTAACAATATGGCTAGAAGGTATCCCAACATTTAGCAGCAGTGCAAAGTAACCACAAAATAAAAATAACATTTCAAAAACATTCATTTATAAGTAGTTTTTTAAAATAAAGGTAAAAATATTAAGCTTCAATATTATATACACATATTTCAATCAATGCTATAAATTAGTGATTAGCTATAAGGAGAAAATAAACAATATAGAAAGAATATTTTAAAATAGCTATGGTAACACCATATACAATGTCCAGTAAACAACTCAAGGAGACTAAAAAAAATAGGTATGGGGATTCCTTAAAAAACTAGGAATAAAACACCTATGACCCAGCAATCACACTCCCAGGCATATACCCTGAGGAAACCAAAATTGAAAAAGACACATCTATCCCATTGTTCATTTCAGCACTATTTACAATAACTAGAACATGGAAGCAACCTAGATGTCCATCAACAGATGAATGGATAAAGAAGTTGTGGTACATATACACAATGGAATATTACTCAGCCATAAAAAGGAACACCTTTGAGTCAGTTCTAATGAACCTAGAACCTATTATACAAAGTGAAGTAAGCCAGAAAAATAAAGATAAATATCATATTCTAACATATATATGTGGAATCTAGAAAAATGATACTGAACAATTTATTTACAGGGCAGTACTGGAGACAGAGAGAACAGACATGTGGACATGGGGAGAGGGGAGGAGAGGGTGAGAGATAGGGAAAGAGTAACATGGAAGCTTACATTACCATATGTAAAATAGATAGCCAACGGGAACTTGTTGTATGTCTTAGAAATCTCAAACAGGGACTCTGTATCAACCTAGAGGGGTGGGGTGGGGAGAGAGATGGGAGGCAGGTTCAAAAGGGAGGGGATATAAGTATACCTACAGCTGATTCATGCTGAGGTTTGACAGAAAACAACAGAATTCTGTAAAGCAATTATCCTTTGATAAAAAAATTAATTAAAATAAAACAGGTGAACTAGTTTGCATTCCCACCAACAGTGTAAGAGGGTTCCCTTTTCTCCACACCCTCTCCAGCATTTATTGCTTGTAGACTTTTGGATAGCAGCCATCCTGACTGGCGTGTAATGGTACCTCATTGTGGTTTTGATTTTTTTTTTTTTTATGTAATTGTTTAATGACACAGGAAAGTAATGTTATGAAACAAGACGGTTACAAATACTGGGTAGAGGATCACTTACTTCACTTTTGATAAAAAAAATTTAAAAGTATGTATACAAAACACTGGAAGATTAAGTATCAAAATATTAACAGTATTTACTTCTGTTCCAGTGATTAAATATTCTTCTCTGCTTTTGTGTACTTTTTGAAACATGATGGAAAACAGTGTGGAGATTTCTTAAAAAACTGGAAATAGAACTGCCATATGACCCAGCAATCCCACTTCTGGGCATACACACTGAGGAAACCAGATCTGAAAGAGACACGTGCACCCCAATGTTCATCGCAGCACTGTTTATAATAGCCAGGACATGGAAGCAACCTAGATGCCCATCAGCAGATGAATGGATAAGGAAGCTGTGGTACATATACACCATGGAATATTACTCAGCCATTAAAAAGAATTCATTTGAACCAGTCCTAATGAGATGGATGAAGCTGGAGCCCATTATACAGAGTGAAGTAAGCCAGAAAGATAAAGAACATTACAGCATACTAACACATATATATGGAATTTAGAAAGGTGATAACGATAACCCTATATGCAAAACAGAAAAAGAGACACAGAAATACAGAACAGACTTTTGAACTCTGTGGGAGAATGTGAGGGTGGGATGTTTCAAAAGAACAGCATGTATACTATCTATGGTGAAACAGATCACCAGCCCAGGTGGGATGCATGAGACAAGTGCTCCGGCCTGGTGCACTGGGAAGACCCAGAGGAATCGGGTGGAGAGGGAGGTGGGAGGGGGGATCGGGATGGGGAATACATGTAAATCCATGGCTGATTCATATCAATGTATGACAAAACCCACTGGAAAAAAAAATAATAATAAAAAAAAAATAAAAAAAATAAAAAATAAGTAAAACAGGTGAAACAGCAGGTCAATGTATTGCTTTAAAAAGCTGAGGTCTAGATAACACTAAGAATATTAAAAGAATACAGTTCCATCATCAAATGAAGAATTGTTTTCAATCATAAATTACAACCTCTGAATGTGTAAGGCAGGTATGACTTTATATATGGTTTAAATTATTCTAATTGCTTGATTGTTGTAAGATATCCACAGCACAATTTCATTTTTAGGAAATGAACTTCTATGTTACATAAGATTTGGACTCAAACTCTACTTAACAATTTAACTGTGTTCTAACCAATTTACTTAACTGCTATAAACTATACTTTTCCATCAATAGAGGGGTGAATAATACCAACTCATGGTGATGCTGGGAGGAATGCATCATGCACTGTGCAGACCCCATGGACTCATGGACTGTAGCCTGCCAGGATCCTCTGTCCATGAAATTTTCCAGGCAAGAATACTGGAGTGGGTTCCATTTCTTCCTCCAGGGTATCTTTCTATCCCAGGGATCAAACCCGTGTCTCCTGCATTGACAGGTGGGTTCTTTACCACTGAGTCACCTGGGAAGTCCATTTGGATGGACTTCCATCCAAAGATTAAACTTATGGAAAGTAGTTGAAAATCAAGCTTGCCTGACACTTCCTGAAAACAAGCTATACTAAAGTGATCTTAACCATGAAGTGTGGTGTATCTTAAATATGGTTATCCAGAAAAGTCTTCTCATTCTCAACAAACTCACAAACTTGTTACACATAACACTTCAAACTAGGTAGAGACCAAGCAATCTTCCAGAGGCTATCTTCTAGCTAGTCACAGGAAAGTTACAACTGCAGACTGAATCCTTTTGTCTGCATCAAGAGGTCAGAACAATATTAGTGAATCTCAGAGGAGACATCTAGCATATGTGCAGACAAAGGTGAGATGGGAATGGTGCGGTTGAGGGAGTGTTTCAGGTGGTCTATCTGCAATATGTTTCACACACACAGACACCTACTTGCATAGCACATCTTCTACATGGAAAATTTTATGACTTCATCACCTGAAAGTAAAAGTCACCCAGTCATGTCCAACTCTTTAGAGACCGCATAGACTCTGCAGTCCATGGGATTCCCAGGCCAGAACACCAGACTGGGTAGCTGTTCTCTTCTCCAGGGGAGCTTCCCAACCCAGGGATCAAACCGAGGTCTCCCACGTTGTAGGCGGATGCTTTACCAGCTGGGCCACCAGGGAAGCCCAAGTCACCTGAAACCGTTTCAGGTGAAGGAAACCATTTCCATCTCACAGTTGTCCACACATATCCTAGATGTCTCTTGCTTCTGATTATGCAAGTGGGTTATCTGTGTGTGTGAGGCTTATTGCAAATAGATGACCAGTTCTTCACATCGCCTTTGAAATGTGATTTTACTGCCCCTCCCATCAACAGATAGTCTGTCTTTATCCTTCCTTTGAATCTAGGCTAGCCTTGTGACTTGCTATGTAAACTAAAATGTTGTAGAAATGATGACGGGTCTGTTCTGGACCTATATCTCAGCAAGTCTTACGTGCTTTCTTAGGGTCCTTTTCACCATGAGACATGGGGCTCCATCTCTCCTTTGGGCCCATCAGTCAGCGAGTCAAGAGCCAAACCTATGAGTGAAGCCACCCTGAATGGCTGTCAGAAGTTAGAAGGAGCAGTGAGGGAAGCACCAGTAGTCAAGACTGGTCCATAACACAGGAACTATCCAGCAAACCTACAGATTTTTGGACTACAATAATCCTTATTATTTGGAGACAGATTTGGGGTCGTAGACTACACATCATAGCTAGATACATGGCATGAAGTTTACAGCATGACCTGGGAGGAAATAAATGTTCTAGTTAATTTCATGTTTAACTGAAATCTCTTAATCCTCATTACTTCCTTGACTCGTGTCCTGTGGAAACAAAGAGGAGTTAAGCTTTCACCTCTGAACCCTTTAAAAGCAAGATGATTGTTTTATCCATTTTTGAATGTTCAGCTCCTGTTTACAGCGGGGGGCAGGGATTAAGAATATGGGCTTTGACATTAGATTTCCTAGGTCTGAAACCTGCCTAGGAGACCTTGGGCAAACTGCTTAATGTTTACAAGCCCAAGTTTCATAATCTCTAATACTAGAATAAAAATGCTATCTACTTAATAAAAATTAAATAATGCAACCATCATTATGACTGATGCTGATTCAAAGTAAGCATAACTATGTTCATTATCATTAGATGCTAAAAAAAAACTGCTAAAATGAACCTTTAAAATGGGTGAGCAGAGAACTCTGAGGTTATTATCATCTTTGTCCCTATGATTATAGAATTCAATATACACCTCTCAGGAAACTCAGTACTATTTGACTAATCATGCTAAGGATGACTACTTGTTGGACTGAATATGTGGAAAACAGTGATAGATTTTCCTGACATCATTAACCTCATTTACCTCAGGACATTAAACACCAGAAAATTCAGCACTTTGAAAGACAGATGTAAAAACCTAGTGGATATTGCAAGCCTAATATATTTGCAAATAAACTACAGCTGATGGATCGGGTGAGGAACAAGGTCCTCCCCTCTCCTCAACCCAGTTTCTGCCTCAGTTATTCTCCAAAACAATGCCATTTTGAACACATAAAATGATGTTGGGTTATGCATCATCTGAATGGAGGCAGAAGCTCTACTGAAAACAGGTTGTGATTTTTTTCCGAAAAAGTGATTTCCAGACACTCCATGCGTATTTTCCAGAACTTCTGGATTGTATTTACAATCAATAGATTGGATTAGGAAATAGTTTTGCACCAATTTCTACAACACTGTGTAGCCATTAACAAAAAGTAAAACTTGGTACAGACCAGTGTTAGGAGTATAAGCTTCACATGTCTTATCTGTCAGGAAAAAAGTGAAAGACTGTTGGGAGGTCTACGGAATGCTAGTGTATTTAATATGTACTAAATTGAGCCATTTTTAGGATTGCCAAGAATAGTTACATATACTTTAAAATTGTGGCAGGCTTGCAAAGACTTTTGACATTCCCTAAGGAAAATTATTGGAGAAGGAAATGGCAACCCACTACAGTATTCTTGCCTGGAGAATCCCACAGATGGAGGTGCCTGGTAGGCTACAGTCCATGGGGTTGCAGAGTCGGACACAACTGAGCAACTTCACTATAAGGAAAATTATTACTATAGTATCAAAAAAGATCTGAATAATCTAAATTAATAATAATCTAACATAATCTGAAATATTGAACCAAAATTATATGTCATCAATTCTATAAGTCATATTTTTATTATTTTTAATTTTAAGCTAATGTTGCACTTATCCAAAGGTTGCCAAATAATAGAGTTCCCCTCTATCCTTTACTTAGCTTCCCTCAGTTAATTCAAACTTAACTAGTTTTTTATTAATATCTTATTTTGGTTCCATGATCCTATCCAGGATCCAGTATTACATTTAGTTGGTTTTTCTCCCTAGTTTCCTTCAACCTATGATAGTTCTTTGGCCTTATTTTCTCTTAAGTGATTTTGACAGTTTTGAAGAGCGCTGGCCAGTTATTTTGTAGACTGTCTTTCTGTCTGTATTTGCCTGATGTTTTCCCACAGTTAGATCCTGCCAGTTCACCGTATCAAGGCATTCGTGATGTTGCTGTGTCTTACAAATGTTGATGTGAACATTACTCACTTGATTAACATGGTATCTGTGGAGTTTCTGCACCATCAAGACCTTGCCTTCTGTAATTAAAAAATATCTTTCAGAGAAACACTTGGAAAGTAGGCAAATTTCTTGCTTCTCCTTAAACTTTTCCCCACTATATTTATCAGTCATGAGTGTACCTTATCTGCAACAATTATTACTGATCTGTTCTTTTAGAAACATTTTAACATATCTGTAATCAGGATGCATCTTAAAATGGATGGGCCCACATCATTGCTATCCGGCAGCTAGTGGCCCACAGGTGGCTGTCAGTGCCTGGGTATGATCAAATGTGTTTCTTATTTCTAGTTTCATGACTGGACAAAGGCTACCATTGTACAATTTAAATGAAAGTTCATTTATAAGTTAACTGAGGCAGGACTATGAACCCTGGTGAAATTCTTCCATTCTCATTGTCTGGTAAGAAGAAGGGACCAACAATAAAACACAGAAAACCTAGCAGACACGAGATTTCATGATACGCTGCCTAGCAATGACCATGATAGCACCAAGTGAAATAACGTGATTTTAAAAAATAATTTTTAAATCTACATCTGTGACACAGTCAAAATGAAATTTTAAAAGGTAAAAAAAAAAAATGTCAGACCTAAAGTTTCTTGAATATTGAGAATGTCTTAACAAATTTCCTTTATTTATCCGTTTTTAAAATACTGACACCAAAGTTATACTTTTACAGATTGCATTAACTAGCCTAAAATACTTCTAATTGATAAGCCACTGCACCATTGTTTGGCAGCGCATATGCTTTCTTGAACATCTTTGAGGAAAATGTTTTAAATATTTTAATCACTGACCTTTATTTCAATTATGTAGCAAAGTACTGAACTGAAGGTGATCCATATTTTAAGTGGGGATTAGGATTTCATTTGGCACAAAACTCAGGTGTTTTTATTTCTGGAATAATTTCCTGTCCACTAACATAGATTAGTAGTCAAAGTTATAGTCCTGTGTTCATTTAGTCTTCTACTGGGTAAGTGGGAAACTTGAGTTAGGTGGTGCATATTCCTCATACTTTTAAACATCTCCAAATTAAAAAAAAAAATACATGTGGGTCATTAATATGCATCATACAGGAAGAAGCATAATATAGGAGGCATATTCAGTAGTTCACTGACAGCTACCAGTATACATTCTGAATTGAAGCCAAAGGAAAGTCACTGTCTATTCGTAAGGTGATCTGCCAAATGCAGGACAATGGTGTTCAGTTTGACTTTCCTCGTATAACTAGAAGTTCATCCAATGTTTCTGGGACACAGTTTCCTTATCTGTTAAACAAAGCAACTGGAAACAGCAAGACTTAGAATGTAGAGAACTACAGTCTAAAATGAAATGAGATAGAATAAAACTGTTAGTACTAAAAGGTAATTATTTTCTTAATTAAATTTTAGTAGATTTTCATTCTATGTGCATTCATGTCTATGTGCATAAAGTCTCATAATGTCTCAACGTAACTTCTTACTGGAGTCATGGTCCATAATAAAGTCTGAAAGTCACGAGATTACACCATCTCTAAGAATGATTCTAGCCTTACATCCTGTGGTATAAGCCAACTTGTGGCAAATGAGTACTTGAACCACTTGATTTAGAAACAGATGCTGAAGGGCACTGACTGATGTAGTAGCCATTATTTGTCACATGTGACTATGCACATTAAATCAATTATAATTAAAATGAAATTAAATATTCAGTTCCTTAGTTATACCAGATATCTTTCCAGTGCTTTATAACCATATGTGGATAGTGGCCACTATATTGGAGAGTGCATATATAGAATATTTGCATCATTTTAAAAAGTTATATTAGGGAGCCCTCCCCTAGAACCAGTCCATCCATTTACCAGTGTGCTAAACCTAGCATAATTAACCCAATCTTGGAACTAGTAAAACAGATTTCATTAAATTTGTATCATCTAGATTAGCAGAAAACTCTAATCTTAATCCTTAATTCATACCTTAGTGCTTTATACACACACTGTTCATCTCACCATTTCAGACTATTTCCTTGCCTTGCCATTAATTTGACACAGCTTCTTATCCTTCCATTGGATTGCCTTCGAGCTTTTATTTAAAATTCCATTCTCATGTGGGTGAATGACACTCTAATGCTTTATTTTGCTTTCATCCATTTCCAAATTTAACATGAGGTCATGCCAGAGAAACCTTATCCCCCTGGAACTTTTAATTTTTCATTCCTTGTTATTCCTACCTGGTGCATGTGAAACAGAAAAGCATGAAAAAAAGTTTCCAGTTTTGGTTGTCTTGTAGAGGTGTGATTTCTCCTTCTACGCAAACCTGCTTTAATATAAGATCATTATTTTTGATGACTGGCATTTGACAAATGGATGGGGTGGAAATAATTTTTCACAGCTGTATGCATCATTTTTATGACGTTGTTCAGAAGAATCACTAAAACTTAAGACATACAGATTTTAATTTGTGTAAGTTATGTATATTATTTTTCTTTCTTTTTTTCCTTTTTCTCTTTTATGGCCATGCCATTTGCCTTGTGGGATTTTAGTTCCCCAGTGGTTGAACACCAGCCCTCAGCAATGATAGCTCAGAATCCTAACCATGGGACTACCAGGGAATTCCTGACATACGGATAATTTCTGCTTTTGTAACTTGGTCTAAGTCTCCAAATTCGTTCTGTGATTTCTTCTTGCTTCATAAAATAAAAATAATTTCTAATGGTATTACTTCCCTTAGTGGAGCTCTTACAAGGGTAAAGTGCCAGTATAAGCAAATATCTGCTGAGAAGTGTCAGAAAACAGAAATGGCACTACGCTAATATTCTGGCTTTCTGAGTTCATTGTATATGCCATATATTCACCATTTTGCAGTTTCAGAGACAATAGTATTCCTTCCATATATGTTAAATAAGTGGATAGATGGGAGGATGGATGAACAGATGGATAAATGAATGCATATATTGATTCTAAATTGTTGACTTCAAAAACATTCTTAAATTAATAAATAGACAAAAATACATATAATAAATATATTTCATTGATTTAAATCCTACCTTATTACAAAAGGGGCTTCCCTGATAGCTCAGTTTGTAAAGAATCCGCCTGCAATGCAGAAGACCCTGGTTCAATTCCTGGGTCCGGAAGATCCGCAGATAGGCTACCCACTCCAGTATTCTTGGGCTTCCCTTGTGGCTCAGTTGGTGAAGAATCCGCCTGCAATGTAGAAGATGTAGGTTCAATCCCTGGGTTGGGAAGATCCCCTGGAGAAGGGAAAGGCTACCCACTCCAGTATTCTGGCCTGGAGAATTACATGGAATGTATAGTCCGTGGGGTCACAAGGAGTTGGACACCACTGAGCAGATTTCACTTTCACTTTCAACTTAATTCCAAAAGCGTTTTCAATACAGGATGATATTCATATTACGTAGCATAAATATCAAGATGTATTTAACTACAGAAACTCCATATCTGAATACTCTAGGCTAGACCATGCAATGTTACTAACACATTGTATGACCTTAGAGGCAGTTTGCATGTGAGTTTGCAAATAGAAGCTTAAAGACACCAACTGTAAATGAATCTCTGCCATGATTTTGTTAGCTTGTTCCTTTTGTAGATAGAGGGACTTTCCTCATTCCATTAAAAAAATAAATAAAAAGCCCATGACTATGACTTTCACCACTTCTCTGATCAATATTTTTCTCTAAATACAAATGCATGGATCAGTGGCTATTTTAAGATAGCCATTTGATCATTAGTCATTAAAATAGAACATTATCAAGCATTACTGAGATGAAGAAGCTCAGGAGGGATATCATCCTTCTACTAATATCCAGTCTCAGTATATTGTGACCCTGTGGGAAGATCTTCACCCGCCACCAATGCTGCCTGCAGCACCACTGATATACTGACAGTGAGTTAATAAAGCTTCCTTAGATATTGCCCGAAAATGTTAAAAAATGTTAACGTGAGCTTCATTTCATTGTCCCTAGTTTAGAAAAGGCAAACAAAAGTCAATTTGAAATAACACATACAAAGTGCTTGGAATCACAGATCTCAATAAAGGTTAACTATCATTACTATCTTCATTTTTGAGTGGAGAGATCACGTATTGAAGTTCATTGCATTATGAAAGTCCCTTTAGGTTATAAAATGGAATACATATTAAACATAAAGAAAAATACAGAAAAGGTATAATTTGATATATTTTTAAAATTCCTAAATCATCACATATTAGAACTATACAGGTCCCCAGAAGCCACACAATCAACACCTCTGATTTAATGATGAGGAAATGGTGGTCTAGAGGATGATGGTCCTCTAGATGGTCACACAGGCTGTGGTCATTTATCTTACTTAAGATAGACATGGTGGAACAGATGACTCAGCTCTTGATGTACCACTATCTTTTCATTTGCTTTAACAATATTCTTCCTCATTTGAAAATTCTGTACCACTGTCCTACTAAGAAAAATTATTTTTTGCAATACACACTTGGTTGAATTTGTTTCATTAACTACAGCAGCATCTAAGGTCGTACCTTGGCAGTCAGAGATGTAAGAGCAGAGAGGGGAGAGTGTTTAAAGGAAAGGGATTAGCAGGTGTAAAAGCCTAGAGTCAAAAGAAAGCAAGGTGTATTAGAGGAAGAAAAAACAGTGCAGTATGTCTGATGCACAGATGGAAAAGCAAGGAAGAGGGAAGGTTAATAAATGAGACTGAACAAGAAGGAGGAGAGAAAGCATACACCTTCTTGTAAGCTATATAGCACTATTACCAAATACCACCAGCATTTTAGTCCAGATTTGTCTTCTGAGGAAATGAAAATACAGCAGCAGGTAAGCTGTCATGGAAGTGGGAATGAGTAAAAAGGGGGACAACACTGAAACGAGATGTTTCAGGAGAAACCTAAAGCAAAGACATCATGGATGCTTTTGGTGAGACAATTGGGGAAGCCAAATTTGAAAGGGATGTGGTGTCACTGTATTAAACACTCTTTTGGAATAAGATAGGATTTAAATCAATAGAATGGTGTGAGATATTTTACTTCTTTTAGAAGGCTGTGTGGTATTTGTTTTATATAGTCTCCATGTGATTACTCCAGATTATGAAGGTGGAAATATTCAGGGATCAAATGAAAATTATAAGTATTAGCTTACAAATATTGACACTTTCCGAGGTAAAAAGCAGATATCAACCAGTTCAAAGCATTTGCACATTCAGCATTTTATATTAAGCTCAGAGTTAAATGTATAACCTTAAAAATAGTGCATAAAATTTATAGTAAGAACTGAATGGGCTTTTCAGCTTTTTTTTTTTTTTTTTTTGAGTCAAGACTCCTGTGAGATTTGGAACACATTTACTTCATGAAAGATTTAAAATAGTTCAGAAGTGTAAAACTAGCTGAGAGTCTTAAGACTCAGAGAAACCAAAGAGGAGATACTAATGAAACATAATAGAAATGTAGACCTGGATTACCAGAGAGGTATTTGACTTTATAATGACTTTTAGATGACATTTTAAAAAAAGAGAGAGACTAGAAATTAGAAAAGTGAAAATCTGTAATACTAGCCAGAAGAAAATCCTGCATGTAATATTACTGAAATCAACAGAGAAGACCATAATAAGAGAAAGATCGCTAGAGTAGGGAGTAAGACAATGAGCTTTGACATCATTTGACTTCTCAGTGTTATCATTCATTCCATCTGACAAAAGAGCATTTTTGGGGAAAGAAAGTCTATCTTGCTCAATATTACTACAGAAACTTTCAGAGGGAGTCTTTTGACAGTCTGATTCTACCTGCCAATCCATCATTTTGTCATGAAAAAAAAAAAAATCTATATTGCTTTTTCCCTATTTGAACTGAAAATTCAATAGAGATTTATTTGAGCAGGATAAAACACCTACTTTGTATATACAACAAAATACATGAATTCAAAAAGCACAACTATTAAGGTTTTTATTAGTAACAATATTTGTGTTGTAATAATATACATTAGACTTGCAATGACTGTTATGTTATCATTTACTTACGTCAAGTAATTTTTCCCTATTAAGAACTTCCAATATATAAATTACTTTTAAAAATAAAGTTAAAAAGTGGAAAAAAAAAAAAGAACTTCCAATGACTCTCTTTCTATACATTTTCTCTCTTTATTTTTATCACCTTCTCTGTCCCTGTATAGGTAGCTAGCCTATTTTCATAAAATATTTGAAAGTATTGCTCAGTCATGTCTGACTTTTTGTGACCCCATGGACTGCAGCCCACCAGGCTCCTCTGTCCATGGAATTCTTCAGGCAAGATTACTGGAGTGGGTAGCCATTCCCTTCTCCAGGGGATCTTCCCAACTCAGGGACTGAACCCAGGTCTCCCTCATTGCAGGCAGGTTCTTAACCATCTTAGCCACCAAAGAAGCCTCATAACATATTTGCCTATTTTTACAGTTGCTATCCTTAAATGTAGGCATAATTATCTGCTCATATCAATTTCTTCTGGAATTATTTTTTTAATGTACTAACCAAAAAGTCTTACTGATTAAGCACTTTATCAATTTAGCTTTGTATAATTGCTTTTGCATCAAAAAGCTTCAGTTTTAAGAGTTAACTGAATTTTTCAATGCAAGAGTAATCAGCAGTCTCAAGGACTGGTTCCTACCTTAAGATATATAGGTAATGCAGCATGCCAGGCCTCCCTGTCCATCCTCAACTCCCAGAGTTTACTCAAACTCATGTCCATCGAGTCGGTGATGCCATCCAGCCATCTCATCCTCTGTTGTCCCCTTCTCCTCCTGCCCCCCGATCCCTCCCAGCATCAGGGTCTTCTCCAATGAGTCAACTCTTCGCATGAGGTGGCCAAACTATTGGAGTCTCAGCTTCGGCATCAGTCCTTCCAATGAACAGTCAGGAATGATTCCCTTTAGGATGGACTGATCCAATCAGTCCATCCTAAAGGAGATCAGTCCTGGGTGTTCATTGGAAGGACTGATGCCTGGTGTGCTGCGATTCATGGGGTCGCAAAGGGTCAGACACAACTGAGCGACTGAACTGAACTTAACTGAACCCAAAAATAAAATTTACAAAATCTAACACTAGTCCAGACAGGATTTTTGTATGGTTATTCTAAAGATATTGATCAAGAAATGAGTTAACCCATTTTCAAAGATTTCTACATTTTCTGCATCACCTATATATCTCAAGGAAGGAGCCAGTCCTTGAGACCACTGATTACTCTTGCATCTAGGCCTGCTGAGCTCCAAACTAATTGTGAGAATTTACACTGTCTCTCACTTTTGACAAGTCCTAGACTAAAACTTTTGTCCTTGTAACTTTCTGCAGCTATCAAGTTTTTTGCTCAGCCATCCATCATCACACCATTTTCCAAAAACAGCAAATTCTTCAGCAAAGCTCACAATTCTCAGATCATCTCTCTTGATTTTTTGTTTGTTTGTTTGTTTGTTTTAACCTCTCACACCTTGGACATTTAATTATTCACTGCATTGTAAAATCTCTAATGTATTCAGACTTTTGTTTTCCGTTTTGTTCAATATGTCTAGTTTTCCTCATTGGGTGGTTTGGACTAATTAAGCAAGTAAGCATTACTGCAAGGTAAACTCAGTACTACCACTTAACCTTTACCAGCCCTTTCATTGCAATTTATTAATTTTCTTATTTAATTTTGTCTTGTATTTATTTCAATTCATGATTTTTATATTAAGAAGAAAAACAGTGTCAATTAAGCAATTAGTATTAACATATTACAGTCAACATGGGAAGTCAGAAGCAGTCCTCATACCAATGTTCCTTTTTGGCTTTCCCTAATTGATTTTTCAAGAGTGGCTATATCCAACAAAGAAACAAACGTCACCTGAGCTATTTTGAAGATCCTCAGGTTAATTCTCCTCTGTAATAGTTACCTTCCCTTTCATTTACAGCATGCACAAGGCACTATGCCAAGCATTTTAATATTTTTCAGTAGCCTTGAAAATAATTTGACAAGTTAAGTATGCTATACTATTTTGTTGATTAAAAGCTGAATTATAGAGAGGATAAATAGCATATCTAAAGTCATATAGTTTTAAAGGGTTAGCAGTTGAATTTAATTCCAAATCTGTCATTGGCCAAAAACCATCTGATTAACTCCCACACAAGTTCAAACAAAATAAGAAATAAACTCTAAACCCTCAGCAGGGGAAAAAAAAAAAAAAGGCTGTTTGTTACTGATAATGTTGTGTTTAGTCACTGATCTTGCTATCATTTTGGAGTCTGTAATTTAAGAGAAATATATAGAAGAGCAAGCTATAAATTTCATAAGATTTCACAGGTGGGATAATTTACCCAAAAACTGGTCTTACATTTAAGTCTTTAATCCATTTTACGTTTATCTTTGTGAATGGTGTTAGGAAGTATTCTAACTTCATTCTTTTACATCTAGTTGTTCAGTTTTCCCAGCACCACTTATTGAAGAGACTTTCTTTTCCTGGGGAGGGAGAGGGTGAGGTGAATTGAGAGAATAGCATTGAAAATATATACATTACCATATGTAAAACAGATAGATAGCTGGTGAGAATTTGCTATATGATGCAAGGAGCTCAAACTCCATGCTCTGTGACTAGCTATAAGGGTAGGATATGTGAGGGAGGTTCAAGAGAGGTGGGACGTATGTATACCTACAGCTGATTCATGCTGATATATGGTAGAAAACAACACAATATTGTGAAACAATTATTCTCCAATTAAAATAAATTTTGAAAAAGGAAAACGATATAGCCTATGTCTAGTCTTGAGGGTGGATAAGATCTTTTTCATGTACATTCTTATTTACAATTTTGAATTATTTTATTATTTTTAAAAACACACAAAAGACTTTTGGACTCTGTGGGAGAAGGCAAGGGTGGGATATTTCGAGACAATAGCATCGAAACATGTATATTATCTAGGGTGAAACAGATCACCAGCCCAGGCTGGATGCATGAGACAAGTGCTCGGGCCTGGTGCACTGGGAAGACCCAGAGGGATCGGGTGGAGAGGGAGGTGGGAGGGGAGATCGGGATGGGGAACACATGTAAATCCATGGCTGATTCATGTCAATGTATGACAAAACCCACTACAATATTGTAAAGTAATTAGCCTCCAACTAATAAAAATAAATGGAAAAAAAAAGTTAGATTAAGTAGAATATTTCTATTTTGAAGGAAAGGGAAACTGAAGATGTTAAGATGTTAGCAAATGCTCAGTAGTGAGTATAAATTTGTTGCTGTTTTAGTCGCTAAGTGATGTATGACTCTTTGCGGCCCCATGGACTGTAGCCCGCCAGGCTCCTCTCTCCGTCGGATTCTTCAGGCAAGAATACTGGTGTGAGTTGATATTTCCTTCTCCAGGGGATCTTCCTGACCCAGGGATCAGACCTACGTGTCCTGCATTGGCAGGCAGATTCTTTACCACTAAACCACCTGGGAAGTTCCAAGTGAGCACAGTGTCTACCAACTTTATGAAATGTTCAAGACCTTCTTGTCATTGCTCATTAGGCTTTAACTGAGTATGCACTAGCCAAGTATCCATCAGTGACTCTTTAAATAATCATTAGTGCTAATTGACTGTATTATAGACTGTATTTGCGGGTTATTTAAATAAGCAGGCAAACAGGCAGTACAATCTGTTCCAAGTTCACCCTGCTTCATTAAGGCAGGCTTTGTGCATTTGAAACATTTTAAGGGAGACTTGTGAAACAAATCTAGCTCCAGCCACAACTGGAAGTCACACTTAAAGGTCCACTATTGCTGCAAATATGTAAATAGAAATTCCTACATTTGAGTATATTCCTGTATTGATTTCAGTTTGTCTTGGAGTTATAAAGAGAAAAGAAAATTACAGTCTTTATGTACCTGTGTAAGCTTGCTGAGCAGAGTGAGGCAATGTTTCTGGAAGGAAAAAAAAAAAAAAACTAAAGTCAACAGGATGCCTGTTGTATTGTCCCCTTGGATTAATTGGGTGTTTCACTTTAGTAATAAATCACTGACATAAAGAAGGGGTAATGGTGAGTGTCGCGGAAGGCTAAGTTCACTGGGAACTGAGGCAGCCCCCACACCACCACCTACTCTCCTCTTGTGGAGCCCTTTTTTCCCTTGGTGGACTCGATCATTCTGTTTTTTTCCACCTGATTATGTATGCCCTCTCTTTCCTCATTACTCTGACTTGCCCACAGGCCCCTCTGGCCTTTCTAACACTAAGACTGCTCCATGGACTTGCAGGTTCACTTCCCAAGGCTTACCCCAATTTCAGGGAAAGCCATGGTCATGTCAGCACACATGGACAGTTAGGGGCAGGCTGCCGCTGACTAACGTGTCCACCGCCGACTCAACACGGAGACTAGCAGGTGAGTGGAGCTGCATCAGTTAGTTGCAATACCAAACAGGCACGGATGGAAATGTGTATATAAACGTAATATATTTATTTTAGGTTTTCAAATAGCAGTATTTCATCTGACATCTAGGCTGCTTTTTTGGATCAAATTTTTAATTTTTTCCTCCATTTTCTTCAACTCTAAATCAGAAAGGGTAAACAGCTTCATTTTAAAGTTTTAATTTAAAATTGTATACTAATGGAACTATTTCTGAAATTCATATCCAGATAAAATGCTAATTTTAAAAACTGCATTATAATTCTGGCCATGACTTCAACTGAATATGACATGCTTTTTTTCAGTTCCCTTCTTAAGCTGTTATATAATTTTCTTGGCTATCTATTATCTTATCAAGCAATTGCATTTCAGAGATTGCTGAATTTTTGTAGTGGATGGAAAACTTTCTAAATTGATAAAATTGCCATGAGCTTTTGAGCATAAAGGTAAAATATATATTTGGAACTATTATTGCACTTATAGTCATTAAATTAAAAGCTGAAATTACCCTGAAGATTATCCTGCAGATGGTAGTATTACCACAGCAGAGAAATTTCATAGAGCCATCCCCCTTGTAAAACTGGATACATTCCAAAAAATCCATTCACCGCATAACAGTATATACTTTTCATATACCAATACTGGTTGTGTACTCCCAGTGCTCATATCAGAATTTAGGATCTCTTTGAGGTGTGATGGTAGGCAAATCCTTTAGATGCCTCTTTGGAAAAAAAAAAAAGACATCAATAAGCATCAGATGGTGGTAAAGAACCCACCTGACAATGCAGGAGAGATAAGAGACAGTGGGTTCGATTTCTGGGTTGGGAAGATCCCCTGGAGGAGGGCATGGCAGCACACTCCAGTATTCCTGCCTTGGGAATCGCACGTACAAGAGTCTGGCAGACTATGTCCATAGGGTTGCAAAGAGTTGGACGTGACCGAAGCAAATTAGCACAGCACAGTGTCTAAAATGCCTGGCATGTAAGTCATCGAGAAGTTTGTTTCAAAAAATAAAAAGGACAAATCAATACAGTCTTGGCTGGTTTACTACAATGTCATAAAATCAGCAGCATGTATATTTAAATTATTGAAGGATTTTATTTCCAAAATTGCTATGGTAAAATCAGAAGCCCTAAAAAATACTGCTCAAGAAGAATAATTTTAAAATTATTTTAAAATAGTAGAAAAATATGAGCAACCATGGGTTTAAATTATAATACAAGCGTAACAGAAAATTCAAGTTGTACAAAATTAAACCTGCCACAGAATTGCTATGCACTGAGTCCATTAACATAGATACTGAATCCATTAACAATTTTATTCTCTAAGCGATATCTGAAATATCTTTTGACTTATTTTAAGATTGGCTTCCCCTCCCTTCAAAACAGAAATTAATTTAAATCTGCTTTTATTGTCTTAACGTTTTTATAATAGCAAAATAATTTAAAAGTGATGTAATTTAAACAAAATCAGAGCTTAGACATACTCATCACATTCCACCTTGATTGCAACGATAAATACACACACACCTCCACATACGTGTACATCAAAAGTCAATGGAAATCAAAGAAAGCCTAAATAGAGACACATAACCATGTTTATGGAGTGGAACACTCAACATAGTAAATGTAAATCTCTCCAAATTGATGTATAGGTTTAATTAATTCCAATCAAATTCTCACTAAGGCTTTTTTGTACACACAAAATTTACTAAAAAGTTTGTATGGGAAGGTGCAAACTGGTTAAAATAGCTAAAACATTCTTGAAAAAGAAAAAAGTGTGAGGAATCACTGTATCCAGTACTAAGGTGGATTATATAGTTACCATAATCAAGGCCATGTGGTATTCATGGAGGAATACACATAGAGAACAGTGGAATTAAAAAGCGAAAATCAGGAAATAGGCCCAGACAAACATACCTAACAAAATTTTGACAAAGATGTAAAAGCAATTAAATGGAGGAAAGATAGCCTTTCAACAAGTAGCACTGCAACACCTGGACAACGATAGTCAATGGAAGAAGTGAAGTGAAGTGAAGTCGCCCAGTCGTGTCCGACTCTTTGCGGCCCTATGGACTGTAGCCCACCAGGCTCCTCCGTCCATGGGATTTTCCAGGCAAGAATACTGGAGTGGGTTGCCATTTCCTTCTCCAGGGGATCTTCCCGACCCAGGGATCGAACCCAGGTCTCCCATATTGTAGGCAGCCACTTTACCGTCTGAGCCACCAGGGAAGTAAGTCAACCTCAATTTCATACTTAATACAGAAATTAACTCAAAATGGATCATGGGCTTAAAAGTAAAATGAAAAATACACAGTTTTTAGCAAACATATAGAATATCTTCAGAGTGTAGGGACTGCTAAGGAGTTTTTAGACTTGACAAAAAAAAAAAAGCACAATTCATAAATAGATGCTTTAATATTGAATCTTATCAAATGAAATGGATGAAAAGTGAACTATAAACTGGGAGAAAATATTCACACATCATATATATGACAAAAGACTAGTCTATTTGAATATATAAAGACCTCCTGATATTCAACAGTTTAAAAAATGATTCAAAGGTAAAAAGAAAAAAAAATATGCTTGTCAGATTTCCAAGTGCATTCTCACTAGAGAGAGAAAGAAAATGGGCAAAAGATATAAGCAGATTTCATCAAAGATATAAAAATGGAGAAGAAACATTCAATACATTAGAGCCCCAACTGCAAATTATTAAGTGCATTTAGGACTCAAACAGACTGAGTTTTATTCTAGATCCACCCCTCATTGACTGTATGACTTTGAATTGTGGTCATGTTTGTGTTTCAATTTCTTCATCTTTTAAATGGGAATAATAATATCACTAACTGGATGGCTGTCATAATTAAATGTTAAAATCTTTGAAAATTGCTTGGTACAGCATCTAACACATAATAAGCAAATATATGTGTGACTGCAGACTTCACAAATTTTAAAGACAATATTATTCTATAACCTACTAAGGATTTCATTTACCTATATGAAATAGTTGATGTCTGACAGTCTTCAACCCACAAAAAAGATAATTTCATATGGTTCAACTCACACAAACTATAGAACTGGGACTTCCTGGGTGGTCCAGTGGTTGAGAATCTGCCTGCTGATGCAGGAGACACGGGTTCGATCTCTGGTCCGGGAAGATTCTACATGCTACAACAACTAAGGGTACGCGCCACAACTACTGAGCCTGCTCTCTAACGCCCACGAGCCACAACTACAGCGACAAGAGAAGCCGCCACCAAGAGAAGCCCACGCACTGCGGCGAAGAGAAGCCCCCACTCATTGCAGCTGGAGAAAGTCTGCAGCAATGAAGACCTCGCACATCAAAAATAAATAAATCAATAATTTAAAAAAAAACTGTAAAACTGATATTTTGGTATTCTCATGAATAAATAACTATAGAATCTATATCTATTTATAATACCCCACATATGGAATATTAAACCTCATTCTATGGATGATCCAACCAGTACATGCTAAAGGAAATCAGTCCTGAATATTCATTGGAAGGATGAATGCTGAAACTCCAATACTTTGGCCACCTGCTGTGAAGAACTGACTCACTGGAAAAGACCCTGATGCTGGGAAAGATTGAAGGTGGGAGGGGAAGGGGACAACAGAGGATGGGATAATTGGATGGCATCACTGACTCAACGGACATGAGTTTGGGTAAACTCCACAAACTGGTGATGGACAGTGAGGCCTGGCGTGCTGCAGTCCATGGGGTCACAAAGAGTCAGACATGACTGAGTGACTGAACTGAACTGATGGACGAAGTAACTGGGGCTCATACTGGTCTCAACTAAGGTTCAAATATGTACTATTTTCTCCGCTCAGTATTGCCCTTTTATTCATCCATCTAGCGACTGAGAGTAACACTGGCTGGAAATGATCTTAAAGCACCTCAAACAACAGCATAAATAACTTCTGGTTAACAAGATCATTGCTACTCTGGACATACATAGAGTAATAATGTCAGTTTTACATGTATAATAAAGGCCCTGATACATTATGATAAGTATCTCCCAGGGAAAAAAAGGAGTGTACTCTCTGTCTATTGGCAAAATTCCTTTACTCGTTATAGAGCGAGTGATTTATTTTCAGAACTCTACCTATGAAGAAATCCTGTGTTAAAAAAATCATTTAATATTTTGAAATTATAGAAGAGTTCTTTCATTTGAAGTCACATATGGCATGTTACATTTCTCTTTTGGCAGTTCTCACCATGGCCAACATCCACTCAGAAAGAGCTGGCAGCTCTTTGAACAAACTCTTTCTGACTGGAACAGGGACAGGCTTGGTGTGGAATGAACACTTTCTGACTGGTGTCATTAGGGCTACCAGTCTGGATCTTGAGGCTGTGTTTATTCACCAGTTTTACTAGCTGGCAACTTACCAGGCATTAAGTGTGAAAAATGACAGATCCAAAACAATCAGTATTAAGATAACGCATTGCCAGGAAAACCCCTGAAAACTTTCTTTCTTGCTAAGAAATTTAAATCAATACTGAAGTGGATGTATCAGTTCACCTTATGGTGAAAGTGAAAGTCGTTCAGTAGCCCGACTCTTTGCGACCCCAGGGACTACACAGCCCATGGAATTCTCCAGGCCAGAATACTAGAGAGGGTAGCCTTTCCCTTCTCCCGGGGATCTTCCCAACCCAGGGACAGAACCCAGGTCTCCTGCATTACAGGAGGATTCTTTACCAGCTGAGCCACAAGGGAAGCCCAAGAATACTGGAGTGGGCAGCCTCTCCCTTCTCCAGCGGGTCTTCCCAACTCAGGAATCGAACCGGGGTCATCTTATGGTACACGTCATCCTTACACAGGTCTCAGTTCATGGGTCTAAGTTTTGACTTCTCTGTCAATCTTAACTGTAAAATATCTTTTTCCTCTTTTATTTTGAGTGTTCAAAATGTTGGAAGCAATTCCTCTATTATCATGTGTTACCCTTTGAAAAAATGTAAAATAAAGAATATAGAGATTCTCTATTTCTGACACTTTAATTAAAATCCTAAATGTAAGCAAAATAATTTAATGATAATCTTACTATGGTTGTTCGAAGCACCTTTAAGCCTTTACAAGTACTAGGGATAAAATTTCAGTTCAATTTTGTAAGAAATACAGATTTTACTAGCATACACTTGTTTCTGGTAGGTTTCTTGCTTCTGCATCTGAGATAAATTTAAAATTATGAAACATGTTCTTATGCTTGAATCTGGCTGAAAAAGTCACTAGCAAAAGTAACTAATAACACTGAAAGACTAAAAATTTTCAAAAGTCATTAAAAAGATAAATGAAAAAAATGGGTTAAAGTAATAATTGTAGACTTTATGATATCATTAGACTATAAAACTCAGCATAAGAAAATATTCTGATCATGACTTTCACACAAAACATTGCATTCTTACCTTCAGAATCAATGAAGAAGCAATTATTCTTGAGTACTAATTGCTTTATGAAAAATTGTCATGGTAAAACTTTTTGTTTTCATTTTTATCAATATGTTGTTATATTTCAGGGAAAAAACCATCTATGTTATTTATATGCAATAAAATTTATATCCTGTAGAAAATATTTTCTACCAAAAGTTCTATAAAATCTATTAAGAGAATATATTTTATAGCAGTTTACACAGGATACTACAATAAAGATATACCATACACTAAGGTTAAATTAAAAGAGAGAAAAGGAGATAAAGAAGAAAGCTACTGATAGTTCATATTAATAATCTTAAAATAGTTTACCAACATTAAATAGTAATAAGGTAAATACGCATCTCCATGCTAAACTTACTAAATAATGGTATAATAGTGAAATTTCTGGAAAGACTATTTAGAATACCTACAGACAGTAGTCCTGAAGACACACAGCTCAAATTTAATCTCCAAACTTATCAACATATGTAGCCATTTAGGTGTTTAATAATTAGATCTTGCTAAATTTGGATAATTTTTGAAAGGCCTAGAAGTTAAACTTTTAATCTACATGATTAAATACTGCCTGATACTCCAAATTGTTATATAATAATGACTCTATCTTCTATACTCTTCTTTTTTGACTAGTAGTTCTAAAAGGTGAAACATATATAAACCAGTTCTCAACTGAGCTGTCTTTTGGCAATCTCTAAGAATGAAGAGGCTTTTTAGTTCCTCTTTACTTTCTGCCATAAGGGTGGTGTCATCTGCATATCTGAGGTTATTGATATTTCTCCTGGCAATCTTGATTCCAGCTTGTGCTTCTTCCAGCCCAGCATTTCTCATGATGTACTCTGCACATAAGTTAAATAAGCAGGGTGACAATAAACAGCCTTGACGTACTCCTTTTCCTATTTGGAACCACTCTGTTGTTCCATGTCCAGTTCTAACTGTTGCTTTCTGACCTGCATATAGATTTCTCAAGAGGCAGGTCAGGTGGTTTGGCATTCCCATCTCTTTCAGAATTTTCCACAGTTTATTATGATCCACACAAAGGCTTTGTGAAAGAGGAGAGTGAAAAAGCTGGGTTAAAGCTCAACATTCAGAAAACTAAGATCATGGCATCTGGTCCCATCACCTCATGGGAAATAGATGGGGAGACAGTGGAAACAGTGTCAGACTTTATTTGGGGGCGCTCCAAAATCACTGCAGATGGTGATTGCAGCCATGAAATTAAAAGACACTTACTCCTTGGAAGGAAAGTTATGACCAACCTAGACAGCATATTAAAAAGCAGAGACATTACTTTGCCAACAAAGGTCCATCTGGTCAAGGCTATGGTTTTTCCAGTGGTCATGTATGGATGTGAGAGTTGAACTGTGAAGAATGCTGAGCGCCGAAGAACTGATGCTTTAGAACTGTGGTGTTGGAGAAGACTCTTGAGAGTTCCTTGGACTGCAAGGAGATCCAACCAGTTCATCCTAAAGGATATCAGTCCTGTGTGTTCATTGGAAGGACTGATGTTGAGGCTGAAACTCCAAAACTTTGGCCACCTGATGCGAAGAGTTGACTCACTGGAAAAAGACCCTGATGCTGGGAGGGATTGGGGGCAGGAGAAGAAGGGGGCAACAGAGGTTGAGATGGCTAGATGGCATCACCGACTCGATGGACATGAGTTTGAGTAAACTCTGGGAGCTGGTGATGGACAGGGAGGCCTGTTGCAATTCATGGGGTCGCAAAGAGTCGGACATGACTGAGCAACTGAACTGAACTGAACTGAAGAATGAAAAATTAAATATATGAATTTGTGGCATACATTGTTTTATATATATATATATCAGTTGAATACCTCTTTAAAATTCAACATTTGATATGCACATAGAAAGTATGAATATGTGTTTGTGGTTTTAGTTTTTGTTCTGGCCCTCTTTTTAATGATTCCAGACTAAATGCTGAAAACTAATAGCAGGGTTTTCTAAAACTACTTTCAAGCACACAGGATAAAATCCTTTGGTTCCTGATATTATTAGAAATGTAATAGATTTTAAAATAAACATGGATTTATAATAAAAATATGATCAATTTTTCTGATTGAAAAATTCCAGAAAGCTAATATAAAATAAAATGCTTTCCAAATACTTATAACTAAATTATTTCTTTCTAGGAAAAGTATGAAAGGCTAAACCCCTACATTTTCATTGAAATTAACAGCCTCCTGACAGAATGTCTTTAAACGACAGCTTGCTTTATTACTACAAAGTTCTCCCTCTAGTTTCATCTTAATAATAATAATATCTCTGGAACAAAAATAATTGGCCCAGAATTAATAGCCAAGTAGAATTGTGGCAAAGATTAATACCTAAAAAAATAAAATAAAATACATCAATATTACTGGAGATAAAACCATTACAAGGTCTAAAACTTTTAGTGAATGTGGGTTATTTTGCTTTCCTTTTCTTCTTTTTCCAAGTTTAAAAGGAGTTCTAAATTTACGTGTAACACTGACAACTATAATGAGGGACTTTCAATAGAGTTCATCACTCTGCTTTCCATCCCCCCTCTTTACCTGCTGATGCATCACCTAACTTCCAAACAATTAAACTTTCAGCCCAAAGGTGACTGAAATGAACCCTTGCTTTCAGAATAAAACTTAAAAAGGACCCCAATTATCAGATTAAATATCAAACAATTTCTCTAAGTAGAGCAGGCAGCCAGCCAAAGGCATATCACACAAGAGTTCAAGGCAGTCGGAAAAGGTCAGACCCCAGCTCAACTCTGGAAAAAGCTTAATTGCTGTCTCCCTGGCCAAGTGTGCTGCCAGATAAAAAGGCCCAAGAAAAGTTCTGCCAGATGGGCCAGCTGAATGCCCAGATGCCACCTTTGATATAACACATTTTAGAGCTTTGCAGTTGGATGCTTCATCTGGCAGCATTAATCTATGACAGTTCAGAGCTAGAAATTCTGGACAACGGAGAAGAAAGAGGGCTGGAGCTTAAGTGGATTTGAAAAATGGGAAACAGAAAAAAAGAACAGAGAAGAAACTAAAATTTTGTCTCTAAAACATGTATAATTTTGACTATGCCACTCAAAGACAAAGGAAGACCATCATATTTTTTCCCCTGGCTATGAAAAAGTAACTGAGCTGTCCCTACCACCATCAATAAATAAAACAGGCAAACAGTTACGAAAGAACTACTTTCAGACTTTGGAAAATTTCAGACATGACTTTCAGATAAAGCCCCAGAGAGTTCATGAGGATCTTGTTGAACTGAAAAGCAAGGTTGTGTTTGGGACAACAAAGTGACTACAATTTGTGAAACGGTCCAAAGACAAAGGAACTGTCCAGAGAAGAAGGAGCTCAAGAAATATACACAGAGCTCCTCCAAGCCTTTCCCCCTCCCCCAGATTTACTGAAGTATAATTGACAAATAAGAATTGTGTGTACTTATGTCATACAGCTTGATATTTGGACATGCGTGTGCCTTCTGAAATGATTACCACAATAAGCTAATTTACGTATCTATCACCTCACATAGTTAATGTTTTCTTCTTTGTTTTTGTTTTTCCTGCTAAGAACACTAACGATTTACTCTTTTAGCGAATTTCAAGTATACAATACAGTATTATTAATGACAGTTACCATGCTATACATTAAATCTCTAGACCTTATTCATCTTATAACTGACAGTTTCATCAATATCATCAATATTGATAGGGAGATTTCATCAATATCTCCCCATTCTACAATTCCCCCAGTTCCTGAATCCCCCATTCTATTCTCTGCTTCTGTAAGTGTGATCACAGATAACCATAACAAATATAACACTAATAGAATAAGTTGGAAATAATTTGAGAATTACCAAAATGTAACACAGAAATATAAAGTAAGCAGATGCTGTTGGAGAAAATGGTGTCAATAGATCTGCACAATGCAGGTTGCCACAAATCTTCAATTTGTAAAAATGCTGTATCTATGCTCAATAAGTGAGGTGTACTTGTATTCTATATCTTGGTTTTGGTGGCAAATCAATGACAGAATATATGTTTTTTAAACTTATCAAACTACTCTCCTAAAATGGTAAATATTACTGTGTATAAATGTACTTCAATAGACAATATGTTTTTAAAACATTTAAGAATGAAAAAAAACCTGTTGAAAAATGGATGAAGACATTTGTCACATGTTGTTAACAAAGGCTTAGGACACAAAATATGTTATGAACTTCTAAAATTCTTAAGAAGAGACAAATCAATATAAAAATGCACATAAGACTAAACAGGAATAATGAGATTTGAACCATCAATAAACCAACAAAAATGTTCACCCTCATTAAAAATTATCAAATCTCATTAAAATAATAGAAATACATATCTACCCAACCAGCACACACTAAAATTTAAAAAATCTAATTTGCATGGAGGAGGTGAGATAAGAAACAAGAGAACCCTTGTACACTACTAATCGGCATATACCTTTTTTTATACACTAAAAAGTCAACATCATCTTTTAAAGCAGTATATACCCACAACTTAGAATTCAGCAACTCTATCTTCTAAGTATATACACAAGAGACAGTCTTGCAAATGTTCATCAAGAGAAATAAAGAACATTCATGTCATTGTTTGTAAAAGGAAAAACTGGAAACAAACCAAATCTCTATCAACAGGGGTATGGTAAACAATGCTTGGTTAAATAAAGAAATTCTGTATGCAATGGGAAAAAATGAACTACATATTCATGCATCAGCAAAGGTATCTTTCAGGATAATGAGAAGAAGAAAAAGCCAAGAATAAGTAGAGCAAATTACAAGTATGTATATTAAGAACATTCATGCTGCTGCTGTTGCTAAGTCGCTTCAGTCGTGTCCGACTCTGTCCGACGGCAGCCCACCAGGCTCCCCCATCCCTGGGATTCTCCAGGCAAGAACACTGGAGTGGGCTGCCATTTCCTTCTCCAATGCATGAAAGTGAAAGTGAAAGGGAAGTCGCTCAGTCATGTCCAACTCTTAGCGACCCCATGAACTGCAGCCTACCAGGCTCCTCCATCCATGGATTTTCCAGGCAAGAGTACTGGAGTGGGGTGCCATTGTCTTCTCCAAGAACATTCATGACTAAGTAATAAAATATTTAGGGTTATATGCCATAATCTCAAAATGGTAGTTATAACAAATACTAAAGAAAAGGGATCAGGAAGAAGAACATCAGGGACCTCAGAAATGGTATTTTTCCCTTAAGCTGATTTGTGGTCCATGTAAATTTACTACATTATTTTTATAGTGTATATACAAAATAACCATACTCTTGTATATATATATATATATATATATATAACCCATTTTATATTTCTTTATTATTTCTAAATAATCACCTTAATGTATACCAAATATCTCAGTGACTACCTAATAGTCATAATTCTGAACAAGATACTGAAGTGGAACAGCTTGGCTCCATTTTCCTTACCTAATCCAGATTATAAATAAAAGTGAAAGTTGCTCAGTTGTGTCTAACTCTTTGTGACCCCATGGACTGTAGCCGGACAGACTCCTCTGTCCACGGAATTTTCCAGGCAAGAATACTGGAGTGGGTTGCCATTCCTTTCTGCAGGGGATCTTCCTTACCCAGGGATAAAATCTGGATCTCCTGAACTGCAGGCAGATTCTTAACCATCTGAACCACCAGGGAAGCCCATAAATAAGGGAAACATATCATTTTTGTAATAATGGGGCCCTTTTGTAAAAAGGGGCCTTTTGTTGGCCCCTTGTTTCAACACTGGTCCCATCCTTCAGAGGTAAAGCCTTTCAAACTTTTCTGCACCATTGTTTGTCCCTTTGTTACCACCCTTCTCCCTGGCCAGGAGCTAACCAAAACCCAAATTAGGTTCTGGGCTTGGCTGGCCCTAAGCCCTAGGGAATATTACATGTACATTAAGAAGCTAGCAATCTTTCTTGCAACTGCTTTATGATACAGTTAGATCAACAGAACTGTATGGGGAAATGACTGACAGAAATTAAAGATATTTTTTTAGCCCTAGATAAAAGAATTTAGAATATAAGGTATCTGATCAACTGTAAGAGTTATGGTAAGAATCTATGAAGGTGATACTAGCCTCCCAAAGGACCTGAACGCATCCTTTAAAGATGGAACATGAAGGAGGGAGCAGGTGAACAGGCAGGATAGCATGAAGTTTAAGAGGCTGGGCTTTTTATCAGATAAGCTGGAGATAAATTCATATTCCCCATTAACTGTTACTTCAAACTCACTTTAAGTAAAGTTCTTCAGTGAAGTACTTTTGATCTCATAGTAATCCGTTTGTATCCTTCTATATTTCACCTGGTAAACTTGGTGATGGTCATCTTTTTTCATTACTAAGTGAGTGCATCAGACCCTCACTTCATAATACTTCTATAATTTTAGTATGTTTGCAACAAGTCAGTAATCATACATTGTGTGATCTTAACTACACTCTTTAATAAAATTGAGAAAACTATAACTGCATTGCAAGAAAGCTATGAAGATCAGTGATGATTTAAGGTAAACACCTGGCACAATGATTGGCTGACATATGGTTCTTAATGAACAAGCTTTATTATTATGACCATTCTTCATCTCCAAAGTTTTATGACTTCATTAGAAGCTTAGCTTACTTATATGGAAGGCAAGTATTAGTAAAGTTCCAATATTCTCCTGTTGAAGATCTATATTTTTATTTAATAATGCTTAAACAAGATCAATAATCATGACAGAATATTTTATGACACTTAAAGAAACATTTAACCTATTGTTTAATGGACTAAACTAATGAATGTATAGCCCGAAAAGTAACAACAATTTGGAAACCAAAAAATGGTCACAAAATCCTCACTGCAAAGAGTGTAAAATCTAGTTGCAAGCCCACAAATCACACCAAAATGTGTGACATAGAAAATACTCTATTTTTGGTTTTAATGCCTTCATAGATCGACCACGCAAATATTAATACCATTTGCTATCTCTCTACTTCAAGGTTATATAAAACAATTACTTTAGTATGATAATGGCAATAATAAACATGTAAATAAAATCATATATTACATCACTATGTTATATATACTCAGTTGCTCAGTCGTGTCCAATTCTTTGTGACCCCATGGACTATAACCCGCCAGGCTCTACTATCCATGGGATTTTCCAGGCAAGATTACTGCAGTGGGCTGCCATTTGTTATTCCATCCATCACTATCATCACATAATAATTTTATCCAATTAAATTTTCAACTATAAAATTTCCTTTCTGATTAGATAATTTCTATAAAGGTATGCTACTCAAATGTTTAACAAAATACTCCTTAAGTTTCTTTAATTTTATGTTTCTGTGAGTCAACAACTAGAAATCATTCAAGCAAAAAAAAAGCATACAATAATAATCTGAATATTTTTTATAAATAAGACATATAATTATGATATTACTACATGCTTATTCACAATTTAGAGATACTTCTTAGTCATGAAGCTGAGAGATTTAAATGATAATACCAAATAACCTACAATATATAGTATGAATGATATTTGATGACTATTAAAAGATGCTTACTCCTTGGAAGGAAAGTTATGACCAACCTAGATAGCATATTAAAAAGCAGAGACATTACTTTGCCAACAAAGGTCCATCTGGTCAAGGCTATGGTTTTTCCAGTGATCATGTATGGATGTGAGAGTTGGACTGTGAAGAAAGCTGAGTGCCAAAGAACTGATGCTTTTGAACTGTGGTGTTGGAGAAGACTCTTGAGAGTCCCTTTGACTGCAAGGAGATCCAACCAGTCCATCCTAAAGGAGATCAATCCTGGGTGTTCATTGGAAGGACTGATGTTGAAGCTGAAACTCCAATACTTTGGCCACCTCATGTGAAGAGTTGACTCATTGGAAAAAACCCTGATGCTGGGAGGGATTGGGGGCAGGAGGAGAAGGGGACAACAGAGGTTGAAATGGCATCACTGACTCGATGGACATGAGTTTGACTAAACTCCGGGAGTTGGTGATGGACAGGGAGGCCTGGCATGCTGTGGTTCATGGGGTTGCAAAGAGTCGGACACGACGGAGTGACTGAACTGAACTGAACTGAGCTGAAAGTCAGGGGACTAATCTCTAGATCTAAATTAGATTCCCCTGGTCTTTTTTCTGGCTCTCAGTTTTGTAACTTGTATTTACACATTTATCTCTATGCTTATTTAATAACTGCAGTGTCACAGATACGCAGAAATAATTCAGTCATGAGTCTATCTGTTGAATGTCCCTAAATTATGTTAAAGCATGTGGAAATCCTAAGGGAGTAAAGCAGGCACTTCAGGGAAGAGGACAACATGCATGTGACATGGACAATATTTGCACTAAGCCTCACTCCCCCAGAATACCCAGGATATATTTGCTCCTTGGGGAAACCAGCCCTGAATAATTCTTTCTAAACATGTCTGTCAACATCAAGTACAGTTCTATTTTTTTAAATAAGCACAAGTAATACTGACCATTTAAAAGATGCAATACAATAATGTTCAGGCAGTTCAGTCACTCAGTCGTGTCTGACTCTTTGTGACCCCCATGGACTACAGCATGCCAGGCTTCCCTGTCCATCACCAACTCCCAGAGCTTAATCAAACTCAAGTCCATCAAGTCAGTGATGCCATCCAACCACTTCCTCCTTTGTTGTCCCCTTCTCTTCCCACCTTCAATCTTTTCCAGCATCAAGTCCTTTTCTAATGAGTCAGTTCTTCGTTATCAGGTGGCCAAAATAATGGAGTTTCAGTTTCGGCATCACTACTTCCAGTGAATATTCAGGACTGATTTACTTCAGGATTGACCGATTGGATCTCCTTGCCGTCCAAGGGACTCTCAAGAGTCTTCTCCAACACCACAGTTCAAAAGCATCAGTTCTTTGGTGCTCAGCTTTATTTATTGTCCAACTCTCACATCCATATGTGACTACTGGAAAAGCCGTAGCTTTGACTAGATGAATCTTTGCTGGCAAAGTAATGTCTCTACTTTTTAATATGCTGCCAAGGTTGGTCATAGCTTTTCTTCCAAGGGGCAAGCAACTTATAATTTCATGGGTACAGTCACCATCAGCAGAGATTTTGGAGCCCAAGAAAATAGTCTGTCACTGTTTCCACTGTTTCCCCATCTATCTGCCATGAAGTGATTGGACCAGATGCCATGATTGTAGCTTTCTGGATGTTGAGCTTTAAGCCAACTTTTTCACTCTCCTCTTTTACTTTCATCAAGAGGCTCTTTAGTTCTTCTTCACTTTCTGCCATAAGGGTGGTGTCATCTGTATATCTGAGGTTATTGATATTTCTCCAGGCAATCTTGATTCCAGCTTGTGCTTCATCTAGTCCAGTGTTTCTCATGATGTACTCTGCATATAAGTTAAATAAGCAGGGTGACAATATACAGCCTTGACATACTCCCTTCCTGATCTGGAACCAGTTTATTGTTCCATGTTCAATTTTAACTGTTGCTTCTTGACCTGCATACAGATTTTTTAGGAGACAGGTCAGGTAGTTTCGTATTCCCATCTTTTGAAGGATATCCACAAACTGTTGTGATCCACACAGCCCGATGCTTTGACGTAGTCAATAAAGCAGAAATAGATGTTTTTCTGGAAATCTCTTGCTTTTTCAATGATTCAACAGTTGTTGGAAATTTGATCTCTAGTTCCTCTGCCTTTTTAAATCCAACTTAAATATCTAGAAGTTCACAGTTCATGTACTGTTGAAACCTGGCTTGGAGGATTTTGAGCATCACTTTGCTAGTGTGTGGAATGAGTGTAATTGTTTGGTAGTTTGTGCATTCTTTGCAATTGCCTTTCTTTCAGACTGGAATGAAAACTGACCTTTTCCTGTCCTATGGCCACTGCTGAGTTTTCCACATTTGCTGGCATATTGAGTGCAGCACTTTCACAGCATCATCTTTTAGGATTTGAAATAGCTCAACTGGATTCCATCACCTCCACTAGCTTTGCTCACAGTGATGCTTCCTAAGGCCAACTTGACTTCACATTCCAGCATATCTGGCTCTAGGTGAGTGATCACACCATCGTGGTTACCTGGGTCATGAGGACATTTTTTGTATAGTTCATCTGTGTATTCTTGCCACCTCTTCTTAGTATCTTCTGCTTCTATTATGTCCATACCATTTCTGTTCTTTATTGTGCCCATCTTTGCATGAAATGTTCCCTTGGCATATCTAAGTGAACTAAAATGGACTGGAATGGGTGAATTCAACTCAGACGACCTTTATATCTACTACTGTGGCAAGAATTCCTTAGCAGAAATGGAGTAGCCCTGATAGTCAAAAAAAGAGTACAAAATGCAATACTTGGGTGCAATCTCAAAAACAGAAGAATGATCTCTGTTTGTTTCCAAAGCAAACTATTCAGTATCACAGTAATCCAAGTCTGTGCCCCACCCAACCAGTAATGCTGAAGAAGCTGAAGTTGAACACTTCTATGAAGATATAGAAGACCTTCTAGAACTAATACCCAAAAAATATGTCCTTTTCATTCTAAGGGACTGATATGCAAAAATAGGAAGTCAAGAGATACCTGGAGTAACAGGCAAATTTGACCTTGGAATACAGAATGATGCAGGGCAAAGGCTAGCAGAGCTTTTCCAAGAGAATGCAGTGGTCACAGCAAACACCCTCTTCCAAGAACACAAGATAAGACTCTACACATGGACATCACCAGATGGTCAATACCAAAATCAGATCGATTATATTCTTTTCAGTCAAAGATGGAAAAGCTCTATATAGTCAGCAAAAACAAAACTGGGAGCCTACTGTGGCTCAGATCATGAACTCCTTATTGCCAAATTCAGACTTAAATTGAAGAAATAGGGAAAACCACTAGGCCATTGAGGTATGACCTAAATCAAATCCCTTACCATCTTACAGTGGAAGTGACAAATAGATTCAAGGGATTATATCTGATAGAGTGCCTGAAAAACTATGGACGGAGGTTCGTGACACTGTATATGAGGCAGCAATCAAGACCTTCCCCAAGAAAAAGAAATGCAAAAAGGCAAAATGGTTGTCTGAGGAGGCCTTACAAATAGCTGTGAAAAGAAGAGAGGTGAAAGGCAAAGGAGAAAAGGAAAGATATACCCATTTGAATGCAGAGTTCCAAAGAACAGCAGAGAGAGATCAGAAAGCTTTCCTCAGTGATCAATGCAAAGAAATAGAGAAAAAGAATAGAATGGGAATGACTGGAGATCTCTTCAATAAAGTGAGAAATACCAACGGAACATTTCATGCAAAGATGGGCACAATAAAGACAATAATGTTATTTTCTCTAAATATAAAAAAAGTGGAAATATAAAGTTGAAGAAGTCTTAAAATGTTATACAATTTCCTAGGCCATGATTTACATCATGTTCTGATGCAAAAAAATCTTCCATGGCAACACCCACAATAAGCACACACTTTTTTGAGTAGGAGGATGAACATGATGGAGAAACCAACTGATAGGGAAGCAGAAAGTTGTGGGCCTCCTTGACATCTCAGATGGTAAAGATCTGCCTGCAATGCAGAAGACCCGGGTTGGGAAGATTCCCCTGGAGACGGGAATGGCCACCCACTCCAGTATTCTTGCCTGGAGAATTCCATGGACAGAGGAGCTTGACGGACTACAGTCCATGGGGTCTCCAAGAGTGAGACACGCCTGAGAGACTAACACTTTCTTCAGAAAGTGGTATACAACATGACTCTTACTATAATTCAGATACAATACAGTACTATATTTGTTTAGTATAATATATACTCTATCGCAAACTTGTGTGTCTATATCTGGAATGTACAGTATTCTACTGAATTTGTTAGACTAACCCATTTCATAGGGAAAATATTTGTTTATAAATAATACATTAGCTTATATTATCCAGAAGCTTTATCCACAAATGAAAACAAGTAAAGCACCAACTCTTTTGTGGGTCCCCACTTTGTAGGACATATTAGTGTTTCAAAACAGGTTAGATTCTGAAAATTTGTTTCTAAATTTCTGTGTTCATAAGTTCAAAGTAACACTTCATATACAATGGTAGTGGTTTAGTCGCTAAGTTGTGTCCGACCCCATGAACTGTAGCCTGCCAGGCTCCTCTGTCTATGGGATTCTCCAGGCAAGAACACTGGAGAGGGTTGCCATTTTCCTCTCCAAGGGATCTTTCCAACCCAAGAACTGAACCTGGGTCTCCTGCATTGGAGGCAGATTCTTTACTGACTGAGCTTCAAGGTTATTGCTGCTTTTCAACTCTGTAAAGAGTATATTTTAACTTTCTTCTTTCTGTCACAAGCTTAAAACAAGATGTTATTCTGAATATATTATAGGCTGTTGATTCAGATGAATAAGACTAAAACAACTTTGCACAATTTATAAAACCATATGAAGGTGGCCACCAAGCTGAAGTATGCTTCCTTGACCCACACCTTTCTACTAAACAATAAATACATTATTGACTGAAAGTTTGTAGCTGAGAAGATTTTATTATGCACAGAATCTGGAAAATTTATCATGTCTAGTTTAGTACATGTATAACCTGGTAAGTAGGTTAGAATTTTGAACCAAAATTTTACAGATATTACAATGAAATCTACATTCAAGAACTGGATATTATAATTAAAAATACTATAGGAATTGAAAGAAATAGGAGCTAATTGTGATTTGGCTTAATTTGGCAAACGTCTCCAAAAAAGGATGGACAGGACTTCAAAGAGGAAAGAGAATAAAGAACAGTAATTGCATGGCTTGAGGAAGAGCATAAATAAAAATAGAGAGAAAAGCATTGTTATCACAGGTGGGGAGGCATGAGACAAGGGAAGTAGCTGGAACTGTGGGCTCCTGCTGAGCTCGAGTGAAACTTAGGGTGGGGAAATGAGGCAAGTCTGCTCCTGAAGCTGCGTGGTGAAAGGGACTTAGATATGATAGAAACATAGGAAAATAATATAAGAAAACAAGGCATTTAGAAACGTTAGTGTGACACTGATAAGCAACCATTATCTGCAGAGGCAATGTCCATAGACCCCAAACACACAAAACACACCCTCTTTTAATACTACTAAGGCGGATCACACATTTAAACAGGAAGTATTGGTAGAAACCAAATACAGATGAATTTCTCTTCGTTTACATCGTGTAGCACTTCTACATAGGAGAATGTATGCAACTCTGACTATTTCTTGCAAAAGTAATTTTTACTAAAATTGGTATCCATATATGATGTTATATCAGAGTATCACATAAGAGATTCTGGAAAGCAGAAGTCTCAGAAAGAAATGTTAACAAACAAGATGAAAGCTTACAGATTTTACTCTACCTCAAAACAAAGATGTTTAAAAGAGGTATATGTAAAGTGTCATCATGTGATATCAGTTTATATTATTATTTGAAAATCAGCCTGAAAACAAATATTAAGAAAGATTTCATAAAGGGCAATAAAGTTACATCAGCTGACTTCAGATCATGATTCTAACAAACTACAAATTGCATAACCTTAGTCAAGTTAACCCCTCTACTCATCATTTCCTTTTTTTTTTTTTTTTTTTTAATGTGAAGAACTGAGGCCATAAAACGAGATAAGACAGAACTTGATATTTATTATCAGCTCTCCTCCTCCTCCTCACCATGGAGCAAATATTTAATTTGGCCCTTCTTACTGGTAATTTGCTTGAAATAAAATATGTTTTAAGAGTATAAAAGAACAAAGGGCAGCTCGTGGCTTATACTTTCCATTCTAATGATTCTTTTTAATTAACAATTTATAGAAATCAAATATCTTATAGTTCTCCTATATTAAAAAGAAACCATGTATGTTATTCTTATCATTACACGATTTCAGAATATATCTGTAAGAAATATATTACAGCCATGACCCTCTGTTGCAGCTAATCTTCTGTGAAAGTTACTATTAAAATGATGATTAAAACAAATTCGTTTTCAAGAGAAACTACCGCAAGTACTGTCTCTGTATTGGTTAAAAGGATAGAGACTATTTTTTCCAAAAAGTACCTTAAAGTGTTGATGAAAAGCTTTTCCATTTCATGCACACTTATATCCAAAGGATTAAGAAATCTGAGCAAGGCACTGTTTTTGGAACTGAATACATTTTGTTTAATTACCAGTGGAATTCTCATTTCAACAATCAGTTTTATAACAAATATACAACATAAGCATAAATAGATCTGCCAAAATGTAATTGCTCACTCTGCCATGTTTTTAGATAGACTTGAAAAAAAGAAGGCATAAAATCAGTTAAAACTCCATACCAAAGTATCAATAGAAACTTTTTATTTCAAATTTTATAGGAGGAATAAGTCTTCTTCCCTAAGTTTTCGGAAGAGATCCTAAAACAGATTTTAGGATCTTGTTGAAAGATTCGAAGGAGTAAAACAACACTGCAACTGTAGAACAGGGAAATAAGTAAAAAAAATAGTAAATTTTCATTAATTTTCCTGTTGCAGGCATATTTTCCTCACACTTCAGCTTATCTTAAAAAAATCCTATATATTAGACAAGGCAGGAAAAGATTTTCCCATTTTAAATTGCAAAACTATGTATTTACTGAAAAGCAAATCTAGCTGGTAGGAACTGCTTACAGAGAAGTATTCCTTGTGTCAGATTATTCATTTATGAATTATCTGAAACATTATATAGAAACTATATGTGATAAAAGTACTTCATACAGACTACTAAAGGTTTTTAAAAGTTTTATAAAACACACTTATAGCATGGGTTATTTTACCTCTTAACATGATCTAATGATTTAATATATCCAGCTTCTTTGAAGAGAAAGAAAGGAAGAAGGAAAGGAAGGAGGTGAACCTCTGTTTTCTGGCCTGATACAAATACGAACTAAGTTGGAAGTTCTTGAATCCAGATGTGGAAGTGAAAATGGAAACCTTTTCTAACACTCTACTCAACTGTAATAACAAGTTTAACAGCTTACACAGCACTTTTACTACATGATCACACTTAATACTCCCAACAACCTAAGAGGATAAATACTATTTTCCCTTCAGAGGAAAGGGCTCTGTCCAAGGCCATGCATTTTATAGGTGGTAGAGCAAGGGCACAAATTGAGGAATTTTCAGATTATTTTCCCTCTCATCATTACAGCGACTCTGTCATCACAGATCCTTTTTTTTTTTTTTTTTAACTGAAAGGGTAAAGGGGTTCTTCCTATCATAGATAAAGCTAAATCACTATCACGATACCAAGTCCCAAATTGTGTGTACATATTTGTGTGTGTGTGTGTGTGTATGTTGGCGTACTATTATGTCAGATATCACAAAACCTGTATTCATACTCTCTAGAAGCCAGGCATACGTACTGTGGACAGCTTGAAAAGCTAAAGGAAAATCTGAACAGAAATAAAAATGAACTGAAGAGATTTATTTCTCCATCAAAAATTAAGTGATGATAGTCTAATACTCATATATGTTTGATTGTTTACATGCCTTAAAAGCACAACCCCAGAGGTACCATCGACTGGGGATTCAAAACAGAATACTTAACAATTTACGGGGCACTTTTCAGATGGCTGACATTTTGCTCTATACTACACATCGTTCTATCATTTAGTCCTATCAACCATCAGCCCTGGTAGGAATAATGACCTCTGTTTTCAATATAAGAAAAGCTCAGCATTTCTTGCACTGTCACACAGCTAGTTAATGCAGAACCAGTACTGAAACTGAAGCTACCCAGCTTCAAAGCCAGTGTTCTTAGACTCTCTTTTAAGTTGTCTTCCATTTGATTCACCCATCAAAACTTAATTTTAAGAGCACATACGAACATCCTCCCTACTCAAACAAAACTGTTTTCCCAAATAAGTGGAAATTCCCTTGAAAGAAAGTCAGATTAAAAAATATTAACGCGTATGTATGGAATCTAGAAAGACGGTACTGATGAATTTATTTGTAGGGCAGCAATGGAGATGCAGACAGAGAGAACAGCCTTATGGACAGGGTGGCGGAGAGGAAGGAGACAGTGAGATGAATGGAGAAGGGAGCATGAAAGCATATACACTACCATGTGTAAAATAGATAGCCATTGGGAATTTACTGTACAGACTCAGGCAACTCAAACGGGGCTCTATGACAGCCTAGAAGGGTGGGAAAGGATGGGAGATAGGAGAGAGGCTCACGAGGGAAGAGACATAACCACACCTATGGTTAATTCATCTTGACGTATGGCAGAAATCAAATCAATATTGTAAAGCCATCATCAATCAACTGAAAATAAATAAATATAATTTAAAAATTCATTCTCATAAGTCCTCTTCTATAAAAATCACTACAGTAAATGTTTCCTTTCCTTCTCTATGTATTTTCCTCACCTCTGTATCTTTAATTATTTTTCAAGTGGTAGTCTCTTCTGTTAAAAATATTGACAAAAAAGAGAGTACACGATTGATGTGAGTTAAAGGTAGTATAGAGAAAACCTAACATGAAGTAGTAATAACTGGAACCTGAGATTTTCCTTCCAGAATGCACTGAAGTGAGAGAGCTGAGTCACATCTTAGAAAGGCTGATGGCAAATATTTTACATGAAGTTATTATGGCACAACTAAATCTTAATAATCTTGTGTACTGAGGAGGGAATTTGAAATAGAAATATGTACATACTCAGCAATGCCAACTAGGCTATACAATATTTACTCAAAGTGCTTTGCATCGCAAGCATCAAGTTACTCAGTGTTTCTGGGGTCATAGTGGCACCCTAGAGACAAGAGTTAATATCCTTCAGTCAGAAAACCAGAAAAGATAGAATATTTGAATAGAGGAAAAAATTACAGTATTAAAATGCTTAGTATGCGACAAAGTAAAATGAATTTACAAGAAACTAGGTGAAACTGAAGCTAAGGCAGTGGTATAGAGAATAAGGGCAGGTAGCAAAGCCAACATTTCTTGTGAACAGAGGATGTAGAAATTGAAGCTAACTGTATAGTAACAATTATTTCTAACTTAGGACATAAATTATAGCAAGATTACAGTCTTAACATGCAATCTTGACTCTTCTGTTTTGGAAATGAAAAAAAAAAACTGATTTATTATAGATTTCTATATCAGACCCACCCGCAAATATTCACATAGCAATTATTAAAACTAACTCCAGGAGAAGGCAATGGCACCCCACTCCAGTACTCTTGCCTGGAAAATCCCAAGGACAGAGGAGCCCAATAGGCTGCAGTCCATGGGGTCGCTAAGAGTCGGACACGACTGAGCGACTTCACTTTCATTTTTCACTTTCATGCATTGGAGAAGGAAATGGCAACCTACTCCAGTATTCTTGCCTGGAGAATCCCAGGGACGGGGGAGCATGGTGGGCTGCCGTCTATGGGGTCACACAGAGTCGGACACGACTGACGTGACTTAGCAGCAGCAGCAGCATACCTGCTGTTATCCGGGAGTTTGTACCTGGAACTAGTTACCTTCCCAAATCACGAACGACACCGAACCCACTCCTTTTCAAAACAAAACTGCCCGCTCAAAAAAAAAAAAAAAACTAACTCCAATCAGGCTGGGAAGGGCAACTTGATTGTCTAACAGTATACTGGAATAAGGCTGACTGTATTTTAATAGAGGGAGAATCAAGAGTCATTGAACTGAGCTTTGTGCAGTAGGCCACAGCATTTCTAAAGAGTCAAGAAAATGTCACTAAGAGAAATAATCTCACCAATTACTTATTAGCCATAATATATAATTTTAGGGCTTCTCCAGTGGCTCAGCAGTGGAGGATCTGCCTGCAAGGCAGGAGTTATATATTCAATCCCTAGGTTGGAAGATTTCCTGGAGATGGATATATTCAATCCCTAGGTTGGAAGATTTCCTGGAGATGGAAATGGTACCCAATTCCAGTAGTCTGGCCTGGGAAATTCCGTGGACAGAGGAGCCTGGTGGGCTACAGTCTACGGGGTCACAAAAGAGTCAGATATGACTTGGCACCTAAATAACATCGTAATTTGTAACTCCCGAGAAATATAAAATAAAAGAAGAAAATATCAAAGAAGCTGAGAACACACTATGAAGTATTCAGATAAGACTAAAAGTGATCAACTAATATTTGCCAAGAATACTCAATGGGACAAACTTAGCCTCTTGAATAATTGGGGTGTGAGAAAACTGGATACTCACATGCAGAAAAAGGAAACTGGACTCTATCTTATATCACTCACAAAAATTCACATGAAATGGATTAAAGACAACTGTAAGATAAGAAATCATTAACTTCGACAAGAAAACATAGGAGAAGGCTACTGGACATTGGTCATGACAATAATTTTTGGACATGATAGCAAAAACACAAGCAACAAAATCAAAGGTAAACAATTTGAACTACATCAGACAAAAAGTTGATCACTTTTAGTCTTATCTGTATGAAAAAATTTTTAAATAAATCAACAGGCAACCAAGTGATGGGAGAAATATTTGCAAACTATGTATCTGATAAGGAATTAATATCCACAATATACAAGAAATTCATACAACTCAGTAACCAAAATAATCATATCATCATCATCATATAATTAAAAATGGACAAAGGATCTGAATAGACACTTTGTCCAAAGAAGATATACAAATGAACAAACAGGTATACAAAAAGGTGTTCAACATCTTTAATAGTCAGGGAGATGCAAACCAAAACCACAATGCGGTACTGCCCCAACCTTTTAGGAAGTTTACTGTCAAAATGACAAGTGTTAAGTAAGGATGCAGAAAAAAGGGAACATGTGTTCCTTGTGGTACAGTAACTCTGGAAAATAGTATGGAGGTTCCTCAAAAGCATTAAAAAGAGAAATACCATATCATCCAACAATCCTGGTTCTGGGTATATATCCAAAATATAAAATAAAATCACTATCTGAAAAAAGTACCTATTCATTGTGGCATTATTTATAAAAATCAAGACAAGGAAACCACCTAAGTGTCCGTTGATGGAGGAATGGATGAAGAAAACATGGCATATTTTCACATTTTCAGTGGAACACTATTCAGGTATGAAAAGAAGGAAATCCAGCCATTTGCAGCTACATGGATGAACCTTGCGGGCATTAAGCTAAGGAAAATAAGTCAGACAGAGAAAGATAAACACTACATAATCTCACTATGATGTGGAATCATACACTTGATCAAAAGGCTGAGAAGTGATATGTGTGGAAACTTAAAGAACAGAATTCAGAGAAACAGAAAGTAGAATGCAGTTTCCAGGGGTGAAGGGGCGGGAAAAAGGGAAAACTGCTCAAAAAGTAGAAAATTCAGTTAAAAATCTGAATAAGTTCTAGGGATATAATGTACAGCAAAGTGACTATAGTTAACAACAATACTGTATTATATACTTGAAAGTTGCTAGATCTTAAAATCTCTCACCCAATCCCCCCTGCACACACATGAGGTAACAGATGTGTTAATTAACATTCTTTTGGGAATCATCTCACATTATATATGTATATCAGATTATCATATGGTGCACCCTAAACTTAAACAATGTGTCAAATATATCTCGATAAAAAAGACTAAAAGTGAAATAGTTGTGATGGACTGCAAGTGAAGAATATGGACAATTCTATTCTTGATACAAACAGATAAGAAAGAAGTCAGAGGATATAAACTGTGGAACACATTCTTAGAAGTATTCTGTTAGACTGTGAAAATTCCGGGATTTCTTTATTTCCCTGACTGAAATTTTAAAACTGTATGAAGATGACTGCAGCTCTCAACATAATTTGAATCAGTAGGAAAAGAACAATTTGTGACATAAATGTTATTATAATTTTAAGAACAAATAGATTTACACATATACATGAAATATATATATATATATATACATATATAAGTGTATGTGTGTGTGTGTATATATATATATATATATATATAGTCTTAAGGTTCTTAATTAGAAAAGATAGGTGACCTACATGTTAGAAACCTTAAGTAATTCTATAAAAGAAGAATTCATGAGAGATAGGAAATACAATTCTATCACACAAGGTCATGTAAAAATAAAAACAGGGTGCATTTAAATGAAAACATGGAAGGGCTAATAAACAGTTCATTAAAGAAAGACGGAAGAGACACATACTCAAGGAAATACAAAGTGACACAAATATTCAGTGATAGCCCCAAGAAATATAAGCCCCTAATAAACTGAGCTTTGTGAAAACTGCTCCAGAGAGCAAACAGGAGGCTTGAAAGCTATTTCCAGCATAAGAATATTGGTTAGGGCAACATGGCATAATATTAATATAGGACAAGGAAACACATGAATTTTAAAAATTCTGTTTTCCTTATGTATTTCTCCATGTAACTGAAAGGCATAAAATAGCAACATTTTTACACATTTTAAAGTATTATAAGTATGCTCCTAGATAATACTAATGAAAAAACCATAACAGATTATGTACCTAACCATTGCAAATAACCTGAAGTCTCCAATAGTCTGGTCACATCTTGAAAATAAGAAATAGAGCATGGAAGGACAGGATGGAAGAAGGGAGGGAGGAAGGGGAGAGAGGAAAGAAAGGAAGGAGGGAAGATTAGTAACATTCAACAAACCACAGAAGATAAAAGAGGTACAGAGATATATAAATAGAAAAAGGATAATTAGAAAGTGCTAAATTGAGGAAAGATAGTGGCACTTAAAATGTGTAATTAACAATGTACTTTGTAGAGAATTATTTTTAAAAATCATCAGTAGTAAAACCCAATACTGAAGAACTAAAACAAAGCAACACAAATCTCCTTATATAGTGTTTATAGATTGGTAGAGCAGACTTATGATGTTGATATAACTATGTCTTAATTGCAACAGAGCATATTTCCTTCCTATGTTCTACAAGGATGAATGCATGTTGAATAATATCAAATTTCAATGAAATTTTAACAACAGTATACAAATAATACTGCCATTTCCATCTCAATCTAATGAATAACCCTTATCTGATCAGTGGAAAGCTCTGATAGCTTACCTATTCAATTTCAAAGTCATGATTCAAGCTCATACTGACAAGTTGTAATAATAAGTAGAAACTAACAAAAAGCAAACAGTATATGGGACAGATGTAGAGTTCTATACTTGGTTGCAAGAATGGAAGCACAATTATATTATGAGCAAAATATGACCTTATTATAACACACATATAAAGACATGGAGGGGCTTTTTTTTCTTTTAATGGTAGATTAAATGTAAACCAAAAGGGTAATATAACTTTTTGTTAAGTAACAGCATCAGAATTATAAACATTCTCAGAGCCAAAAAGTTCCACTGTTCTTAATTATTACCACAGTACATTCAAAGTTTTGCATACAATGGTGAGGAGATTGACTAAGAGAATTTACTTAAACTTAGAAATTAGAAACCTAAATGACAGAGTGTGCATTCATGGTAAGTCACTTCAGTCATGTTCCACTCTTTGCGACCCTATGGACCATAGCCCACCAAGCTCCTCTGTCCATGGAATTCTTCAGGTAAGAATACTGGAGTAGGTGGCCATGTCCTCCTCCAGGGAGTCTTCCTAATACAAGGATTGAATCCATGTCTCTTACGTCTCCTGCATTGGCAGACAGATTCTTTACCACTAGTGTGACCTGGGAAGCACATGATAAGGAGCATACAAACTATATGACACAAGGAAGCTGTCCTGTCAAGTGAGGAAATAGGAGGAATAAGTGGGGACACAGTATTTATGTTCAAAGCACTTTTCTTCTATTGCTCCAGAAGATACAACAGGAGTGGACAGAAGTTATAAGGCCATATATTTGACTGCGTGGATCACAATAAACTGGGAAATTCTGAAAGAGATGGGAATACCAGACCACCTGACCTGCCTCTTGAGAAACCTGTATGCAGGTCTGGAAGCAACAGCCAGAACTGGACATGGAACAACAGACTGGTTCCAAATAGGAAAAGGAGTACGTCAGGGCGGTATATTGTCACCCTGCTTATTTAACTTCTATGCAGAGTACATCATGAGAAACGCTGGGCTGGAAGAAGCACAAGCTGGAATCAAGATTGCTGGGAGAAATATCAATAACCTCAGATATGCAGATGACACCACCCTTATGGCAGAAAGTGAAGAAGAACTAAAGAGCCTCTTGATGAAAGTGAAAGAGGAGAGTGAAAAAGTTGGCTTAAAACTTAACATTCAGAAAACTAAGATTAAGACATCCAGTCCCATCACTTCATGGCAAATAGATAGGGAAACAGTGGAAACAGTGTCAGACTTTATTTGGGGGGGGGGGGGGGGCTCCAAAATCACTGCAGATGGTGATTGCAGCCATGAAACTAAAAGATGCTTACTCCTTGGAAGGAAAGTTATGACCAACCTAGACAGCATATTAAAAAGCAGAGACATTACTTTGTCCACAAAGGCCCATCTAGTCAAGGCTATGGTTTTCCCAGTAGTCATGTATGGATGTGAGAGTTGGACTGTGAAGAAAGCTGAGTGCAGAATAATCGATGCTTTTGAACTGTGGTGTTGAAGAAAACTCTTGAGAGTCCCTTGGACTGCAAGGAGATCCAACCAGTCCATCCTAAAGGAGATCAGTCCTGGGTGTTCACTGGAAGGCCTGATGCTGAAGCTGAAACTCCAATACTTTGGCCACCTGATGAAAAAAAACTGACTCATTTGAAAAGACCCTGTAACTGGGAAAGACTGAGGGCAGGAGGAGGAGGGGACGATACAGAATGAGATGGCTGGATGGCATCACTGACTCAATGGACATGGGTTTGAGTGGACTCTGGGAGTTGGTGGTGGACAGGGAGGCCTGGTGTTCTGCAGTTCATGGGGTCGCAAAGAGTCGGACACAACTGAGCGACTGAACTGAACTGATTCGTCTTAAAATAAACAATAACATCCTGACAAGAACTATCTCATGGTGGAATAGACTTGTCTAGCTGAATCTCCTTTCATTAAGACATAGTTTCTCAAAACAGGTATCAATTACTGTTACACAAAGTATTCTAGTCTGATAATTTTTATAAAACATTTTATTTCAGAGAATTTGAGAATATTTATTGTGAATATACTGATCTCCCCTTCAAGAGCAGAAGATTGTATGCAGAGTTCCTGTGTTATGAAACTCTTTTTCAAGGCAATTTTCTCAGGACTGTTAATCTGTGAATATAGTTTCAAGAACACGGCAAGGGGTTTTATGGAAAAGATGTGGGAGACCTGGGTTTGATTGCTGGGTTGAGAAGATCCCCTGGAGAAGGGAAGGGCTACCCACTCCAGTATTCTGGCCTGAAGAATTCCATGGACTGAATACTCCATGGGGTTGCAAAGAGTCTGACACAACTGAGCAACTTTCACTCACCCTTAGAAAAAGTTTGTAGTAGCTTCTGAAGTTATTTCCAACTGTAATTTTAAAAATTATTCTACCTTTAACAAAACGTCAAGACCGTAATCAGTTGGCATCAAGATACTCAAATCTGCAAAACAGGTTTTACAGCACAGGTAGCATAGTGTTTAAGAACTCGAAAATAGTCAGACAGGATAGTTAATGCTAAGCACACGAGATATAACACAAAAATCAGTTTTTGTGTTCACATTCATTGTTTGCTCACTCTGTACCAAGCACTTCACTAACTATTATAATCTAACCTAATGTTCCAAGTAACTCCTTAATTAGCTCCATTAAACAGATGAGGAAGTTGAAGCTTAAAAAATTAGATAACTTGCTAAGGATTACAGCTAACAAGCAGTAGAGACGACTGAAAACAAAGCACTAACCATTACACTACTACTCAGTAAATCTTAAGGCTTCCTGTTTCTTCACCAAGGAGGAACACAGAGATGGAAGTAAAGGGAGCATCACTTAAAAAAAAATAAAACTATGGTGCCTCAACAACTCCAATTTAGAGACAGAAGCTACGGGAATGCCTCAAGTCCTGCTCACCATTCTCATGGGTGGCAATGATACTGGGAATGAAGAAGAGAGAAAGGGACAGAGGAGCTAATCAGTGGGGTGAAATGCCTCAAGAAGAGGGTGCCAACCACAGCACAGGTTGATGTCAGAAAAAGGATGTAATAGAAAAAGCTCAAGGGCATCCATTGGGAGTCAGGTAGCTGTGAATGTGATAAGGTCCCTGGAGACAACATATGCAAAATCCTTAATGCAGATGACAATGTCTTATTTCTGTTTCTTTTTTTTTAACTTTTTATTTTCTACTGGGGTATAACCAATTAACAACATTGCGAGAGTTTCCGGTGAACAGCAAAGGGAATCAGCCATTCATGTACATGTATCCATTCTCCCCCAAACTCCCCTCTCATCCAGGCTGCCAGATAACATTGAGCAGAGTTCCCTGAGCCTTGTTGATTATCCATTTTAAATACAGCAGTGGGTACATGTCCATCCCAAATCCCCTAACTATCTCTTCCACCTGGCAACCATAAGTTCATTCTCCAAGCTTGTTTCTTTCTATTATTGTGAGATCTTTCTCAACACTGTGACAGTTAACTTCACAAGACATTCTATTTTTCGAAAAGGAAGAGCCAGAAAACTGGAAGTCTCCTAAATTTTCATGCCTATAACAACTTGCATCAAAATAAAGTGAGGACAAGTTTTTCATATGAAATTTTTTTTGTTTATATTTAGTGCATGCTAAGTCACTTCAGCTGTGCCTGACTCTTTGCAACCCTCTGGACTCTAGATTGCCAGGTTCCTCCATGGGACTCTCCAGGTAGGAATACTGGAGTGGGTCACCATGCCTTCCTCAAGGGATCACCCCGACCCAGGGACTGAATGTATACTTTACAATTATATAACACTAAAACAATTTTAAATATACATAATCTCATTTAACATTTTCTTCAAACACTTTTGTTGGCGGGGGGGCGGTTCTATGCAGATAGAGAAGAGAATACTAGCTATTGTTGATGTCTCATTAACTGCACTTTACAAAATTTTTGAAAACTTTGTAAAATGAGCAGAATACAGCTGGAAGTATAAAATAATTTTAAATATTTTAGGCATGGACAAAATAAATAAATTCCAACTCATAAAAGCAAAACATAGTTTCATGCTATGCAAAATCAGTTCTATGCACAGTTTTTCTTATTTTTTTAAATTAGACTTGATTTAAAATATATTTGTTTCAAGTGTATAGCATGGTGATTCAATATTTTTACAGATTATACTCCATTAAAAGTTTTTATAAGGTGAAGGCTATACTTCCCTGTGGTATACAACATATCCTCATTACTTATCAATTTTATGCATAGTAGTTTTGAATCCCTTAATCCCATATCCATATCTTGCCCACTTCTCCTTTCCCTCTCCATACTGATAACCACTAAGTTTGCTTTCTATTGTGGTGAGTGCTTCTGTTTTGCTATACATATCTGTTATATTTTTTAAAGTCCACATATAAATGATATCATGAATTATTCATCTTTTTCTGATATTTCACTAAGCATAATAGTACATCCATACTGGTACAAATGGCAATGTTTCTTTTTCATAGTAACCCAGTGTTGATATAAATAACAATTCTTTATTCATTCATCTGTTGATGGATTACTGAGTGGCTTTCATATCTTGGTTATTGTAGATAATGCTACTATGAACACTGGAATGCATGTATCTTTGCAAATTAGTGTTTTCCACCTTTTCGGATATATACTCAGGAGTGGAACTGCTGGATCATATTCTAGCTTCAATTTTATTACTTTGAGAAAATACTTTCTCATGTATACATTCCCACAAAGAGTATAAAAGGATTCCTTTTTCTCCACATCACCACATTTGTAGATTTTATGCTGATAGGTTTTTGGAGAGGTATGAGGTGATACCTCATTGTTGTTCTGATTAGCATTTCTCTAATAATTAAAGGATATTGAGCATCTTGTCATATACCTGTTAGACACCTGTATGTCTTACTTGGGAAAATGTCTGCTCAGGTCTTCTCCCCATTTTATGGATTGGGTAGCTTGTTTTTGTTTTGGGTTTTTTTTTGTTTTTTTTTTTGATGCTGAGTTGGATGACCTATTTATGTATTTTAGATATCAAGCCCTTGTCAGTCATAGCATTTGCAAATATTTTGTCCCATTCTGTAGGTTGTTTTTCAGCTGTGCAAAAGTCTATACTTTTAATCAGGTCTTACTTATGTTTCATTTATTTTTGCTTTTATCTCATTTGCCTTAGTAGATAGATGCAAAAAGCTGCTATGATTTATGTCAAGAGTGTTCTGCCTATGTTCTCTTCTAGAAGTTTTATGGTTTCAGGTTATACATCAAGGTCTTTAATCCATTCTGAGTTTATTTTTGTAAATGATGTGAGAGAATTTTCTCATCTTGTTCTTTTACATGTAGATGTCCAGTTTTCCCAGGACCACATGTTGAAGAGACTGTCTTTTCTCCTCTTGCCTCTTTCATTGTAGATTAATTGACTGTAAGAGCGTGGGTTTACCTGTGGGCTCCCTATTCTGTTCCACTGATAATGTGCCTGTTTCTGAAGCATTACTGTTTTGTTTTGTTTTTTTATTACTATAGATTTGTAGTACAGCCTGAAATCTGGAAGATTGATACCTCCAGCTTTGTTCCTCTCTCTTAAGTTTGTATGGCAATTTGGCATCATTTCTGGTTACATATGGAGAAGGCAATGGCACCCCACTCCAGTACTCTTGCCTGGAAAATCCCATGGACAGAGGAACCTGGTACGCTGCAGTCCATGGGGTCGCAAAGAGTCAGACACGACTGAGTGACTTCACTTTCACTTTTCACTTTCATGCACTGGAGAAGGAAATGGCAACCCACTCCAGTGTTCTTGCCTGGAGAATCCCAGGGACGGGGGAGCCTGGTGGACTGCCATCTATGGGTTCGCACAGAGTCGGACACAACTGAAGTGACTTAGCAGCAGCAGCTGGTTACATATAAACTTTAAGATTATTTATTCTACTTCTATGAAAAAAGGCAATGAAAATTGCACTAAATGTATCAAGAACTGTATTAAATCTGTAGATTGCTTGAGTAGTATGACTATTTTAACAATTTTGATATTTCAATCCAAGAGCATGAAGCATCTTTCCATTATTTGTATCCTGTTTTCTTCATCAATTTCATAGTTTTCAGACTACAGGCCTCTCACTTCCTTAGTTAAATTATCCCTAAGTATTTTATTCTTTTTGATATAAATTTAACAAAATTGTATTTTTAATGTTAATTTTTTGATATTTCATTATTAGTGTATAGAAAAGCAACAGATATTTGTATGTTACTCTTGTAGCCTGCAACTTTGTTGAATTCATTACAAAAATTGGGGGGTGGAGACTTTTAGGGTTTTCTGTATAAAGTATCATGCTATCTATAAATAGTGACTTTTAGTGTTCCCTTCCAATTTGGATGTTTATTTCTTCTTGTATGATTGCTGTGGCTAGGATTTCCAATACTATGTTAAAAAGAACTGGCGAGAATGGGTGTCCTTGCCTTGATCCTGAATTTAGAGAAAATGTTTTCAGATTTACTCACTGAGTATGATGTTAGCTGAGGGTTTTTCACACACGGCCTTTATTATTTTGAGATATGGTCCCTCTGTACCCACTTTAATGAGAATTTTATTATAACTGAATGCTGAATTTGGTCAAATGATTTTCTGTGTCTCGTGAGATGATCATGTGAGTTTCATCCTTCCTTTTGTTAATTTAATACATCACATGAATTTATTTCCAAATACTGAACAATCTTTGAGTCCCTAGAATACATTCGACTTGATCATGGTGTGTGACCCTTTTCATATATTGTCAGGTTTGGTTTGCTAACATTTTGCTGAAGATTGTTGCATCTATATTCATTAGAGATTCCGATTTGCCGTTTTCTACTTTTTTCTTTTTGAAGTGTCTTTGTGGTTTTGTTTTTTTGTTTTTTGGTATCAGGATAATAGAGGCCTCATAAAATGAATTTGAGAGTGTCCTATTCTATTTAATTTTTTGGAACAATTTGAAAAAGACACTTTTTCTGTACATACTTGGCAGAATCCGCTTGTGAAGCCATCCAGCCCTTGAATTTTGTTTGCTGACAGGTTTCTTTTAATACAAATTCGATTCTACCACTATTGACCAGTCTCTTCAAATGGTTCCTTTTTGATTCAATATTAGTAGACTATGTTTCTAGATATTTGTCCATTTCTTCTAGGTTGTCAGGTTTGTTGGCATATTTTTGTTCTTATTATTATCTCATTACTTTTTTGTATCCCTATGGTATCAGGTTTTATTTCTCCTATTTCTTGTTTTGTTCATTTGGTCCTTTTTTTTTCTTTTTCTCACTGAACATGGCTAAAGGCTTAAAAATAGCTTATTTTTTCAAAAATCAACTTTTTGTTTCACTGATATTTTCTATGGAGCTTTATTTTGCTCACCTATTCTCAGATTTTTATTATTTCTCTCCTTCTGATGACTTTGGGCTTTGATTATTCTTCTTTTTCCAATAACTTTAGGTGGTTGGTTAAGATGTTTATTTAAGTTTGTTTTTTTTTTTTTTAATTTCCTGAAGGACTATAACCCTATAAATTTCCTTCCTAGAACTGCTTTTGCTGTATCCCATAGATTTTGGAGTGCTGTGTTTCCATTTCATTGGTTCCATGGTATTTTATGATTTCCTCTTTGATTGTTTACACTGAGCCATTGGTTTTCTAGTAGCACATGTCTGTCTTCACATGTTTGGTATTTTCTCATTTTTTCTTTTTGTAATTAATTTCTAGTTTCACATCATGGTGGTTGGAAAAAATGCTTGATGTAGTTTCTATCCTCTAAATTTGTATAGTCTTGTTTTGTTGCTTAGTATGGAGTATATCTTGGACAACATTCTATGTATGCTTGAAAAGAATGTATATTCTGCTGTTTTGGGATATAATGTCCTATATATAAATATTAAGTCCAATCGGTCTATTATTCCATTTAAAACCAATACCACCTGATTGATTTTCTCTCTGGATTATCTGTCCATTGATGTAAGTGGGGCATTAAATCCCCCTACCATCATTGTACTTTTGTCAGTTTCTCTCCTTGTGTCTGTTAGTATCCACTTTATATTTTAGGTGCCCCTGCATTGGCTGTATATATGTTAGCAAGTGTAATATCCTCTTCCTGTATTGAACCTTTTATCACTGCATAATGCTACTCTTTGTCTTTCTTTTTATGAGCAAACAAATTTTCTCCAATTGTTATTCAAAAACTAGCAAGCTTATATTGTAATACCTGATTCATAACTAAGTTTTTTTAAATTAATCTTTATTGGAGTAGAGTTGATTAACAATGCTGTGTTTGTCTTTTGCTATAGCTTTTGTTTTAAAGTCTATTTTGTCTGATATGAATATTGCTCTCTCTGCTTTCTTGTCACTTCCATTTGCAGAAAAATGTTTTTCCATCCTCTTATTTAAAGTGTATGTGTGTGTGTCTTTAGCTCTGAAGTAAGTCTTCTGTAGGCAGCATATAAGAGGTATTTTTAATATAATCAGTTACCCTATATCTTTTGACTGGAGCATTTTGTCTATTAATATTTAAAACAATAAGTGATAGGCATGTACTTACTGATATTTTCTTAGTTTCTTTCTGTTTTGTAGTTCTCTATTCGTTTCTTATTCCTTTTGTTTCTCCCCTTGTAGTTTGATTTTTTTTCTTATTAGTATGCTTATGTCCCTTTCTTTTTATTTTTTAATGTATTGTAGGTTTTTGTGGTGACTATGGGATTCATGTATGAAAATCTATATCCAGTTGTTTACACCCATAGTCATTTAAGTTCAAACACATTCTAAAATATCTGCATATTTTACTCTCCTGACACTTTGTGTCCTTAATGTTCAGTACAGTTCAGTCGCTCAGTCGTGTCCGACTCTCTGTGACCCCATGGACTGCAGCACACCAGGCTTCCCTGTCCTTCACCAACTCCTGGAGCTTGCCTCAAACTCTACTCCATCGAGTCGGTGATGCCATCCAACCATCTCATCCTCTGTTGTTCTCCGTCTCCTCCTGCTCTCAATCTTTTCCAGCATCAGGTTCTTTTCCAGTGAGTCAGTTCTTCACATCAAGTAGCCAAAGGATTGGAGCTTCAGCTTCAGCAACAGTCCTCCCAATGAATACTCAGGACTGACTTCCTTTAGGATGGACTGGTTTGATCTCCTTGCAGTCCAAGGGACTCTTAATGTTATATTTCACATATTCATGTTCAAATTAACTGCTTAGTGAGTGTACCTACAGTTGCTTTCACAGTATTTCGTTTCTCAGTCTCTATACTGGCTTACTTCAGTGCTTGGTCCTCAGTCCTGACTGCAGCTCGCCTTTCCTAGTGGGACTTTCCTCTTTCTATAGATTCTTACTTTTTCTCCACTTAGAAAAGACTCTTCAACATTTCTTTCAGGGACGATGTAGTATTGATTAACTATTTTAGTTTTTGCTCATGTGAGAAGCTCTCTACCTCTCCTTCTATTGTTTTCCCTTTTAGTTTGAATATATCATGACACTCCCTTCTGGCCTACATCATTTCTATAGAGAAATATACTGATACCTTATGGGAGCTCCCTTGCAACTGACTCTTGTTTCTCTCTTGCTGCCTTTACAATCCTGTCTTTATCTTTTGCTATTAAAATTATGACGGATCTTTGTGTGGCTCTGCTTGGGTTCATCTTGTTTGGGACCCTCTGTGCTTCCTGTACCTGGATATATCTTTTTCCTTTCCCAAGTTTTCAACCATGGCTTCCTCAAATACCTTTTCAATCCCCTCTTGTCTCTCTTCTCTTTCTGGGACTCCCATTATAGGAATGTTGGTATGCTGAATGGTATCTTAGAGATCTCTTAAACGGCCTTCATTTGTTTTTCTTTTTGCTATTCTGATTGGGAGGTTTCAATTATCTGTCTTCCAGGGTATTTATGTGTTCTGTGTCCCTTAGTCTGATAATCATTTCTTCCAATATGTTTTTTATTTCAACCATTGAGTTCTTCATTTGATTCTTTTCCATATTTTCTAATTCCTTAATAAACTTTTCACTGTGTACCACTCTTCTTTTCCCTAATTCAGATTAATTCAGATAACAGTCTTAGTATCAATGCTTTGAATAATTTATCTCTTAAATTGTTTATTTATGTTTATATTTTCAGAGGCTTCCTCTTGCTCTTTCAATTGAGAGTAGTTGTGATGTCACCATTTTACTTAACTTTCTCTTCCTCTATGAATTTAGGTGAAACAGTTACCAACTGTGCTCCTGAAGGCGTGTTATTACATGGAGGTGTCCTTGTACAGACTGCATGTACCCAGTCCCATTCGTGGCAGCGCTGGAATTGACTAGGATGCAAGTCACTTCTTTCCTCAGGATAAGCTGGCATCTATCACCTTGGTGCGGGTAAGGCTGGTGATGGAAGAGCTGAGGCTAGAGCTGAGTGTCAGATGCCGTCTCCCTTTGCTCAGTGGTCATCAGGACCCTGTTAGGGGCAAGGTCTGATCTCAAGTTGCAGGAGCAGGAGCCCTGAGCATCTGGCTTGAGCTGGCACTGTTTCCTTTAAGTGTATTTTTCCACCTTTCTCTGCACCAGGCCCTTTGCCCCAGCGTGGGGGAGTGCTGAACCCAGTGAGGTTCATGAGGGCGCTTGGCTCATACCAGCTGCACACAGAAGTCCTGGCTGTCTCTGATGTGTTACCTATGCAAGCACCTGCAATTGTTTTCCTTATTCCACTCACAGTTTGGGGTTCAATTCACCTTTGTCCCTCACAGCCAATCACTCCCCCCAGTGTCTGCAGCCACCACCTTGTTGTGGAGCCACACCAAGGGCAGGTGGGATCCAAATGGACTCTCAGCACGTACGCGGGGGTGGGGAGCGGGGAGGAGGAGGCGGTGAGCTGTGATGGAGCAGCCACCGTGAGAAATCTGATGCTCGGCTTGAGTAAGCACCTGTGATAGCTACTGCCAACTCACCCAGGTTCCACCCCAGGACCATGTGGCCCCTACATCCCTTAGTCCAGTTATCTCCCTGGTCAAGGCTGCCTCAGATCCAGGGCTGTGCTGTGATATGGAGTGAATGGGGCCAGAGTGTTTGTTCAGCTCAGGCCGAGGCACACAGAAGGGGCTCATATGAAATGAGCAGCTGCTAGAACAGACCTGCCTTCACCTGTCTTTGAGGCAAATCAGTGCGTACCTGTTTCTCATGACCAGAGTCCAAAGTTCACACAACCATCCTGTTACTCCCAGCAGTTCTCCAGCAAGCTGGGTCCTCCCCTGCTTAGGACCCCGGGACAGGGGTGATCAATCTGTGGCTCTCCCTGCTCACTCCAGAGGGAACAGAGAGTGTCTGCCTGTGACTTTTTTTTCCCCTCCCTTTTTCCTACTACACATACAGGTCTCAAACTTGATCACATTTCTTCCTTTCCTATCACATCATGTGTGTGTGTTTCTTACACCCTAGGTTGTATAGCAGTCCTACCAATTTCCAGTTACTTAGAATTATTCCATGTGCAGATTATTTTTGATGTGTTTGTTGGGGTAGACTTGCTCCATACCCTCTTATTCTGCCACCTTCGATCTCTCCCTATTTAGTTTCTAACAATTCTTTGTAAATAATATATTTTGGAGAAATTTATAATAATCAGTGCTTCTCCTAACACTAGAAATATTAAAACACACATATCCTAAGTACAGCTGGCCCTTCATATCTGCATATCCATGGATTCAACCAAAGGATCAAAAATATTTGGAAAAAAAAATTCAATGAAATTCCAACAAACAAAACTTGAATTTATCACTCATCTCTAACTATGAACATACCACTTACATTATACCTGGGTTTCCCTGTTGGCTCAGACAGTAAGAATCTGCCTGCAGTGCAGGAGACCAGGGTTCAATCCCTGGGTTAAAGATCCCCTGGAGAAGGAAATGACCACCCATACAATATTCTCGCCTGGAGAATTCCACAGAGAGGAGCCTGGTGGGCTATAGTCCATGGTGTTGCAAAGAGTTGGACATGACTGAGCGACTAATACTACACCGTTCTAAATACCAAAATAATTACCTCTTACTACTTGAAACTGTACACCCAAAATGTCCATTGATTTATGCTCTCTAATGATTTTGATTTATGCATGATTAAATAGAAATGCAAAAAGCAAAATGGCTGCCTGAGGAGGCCTTACAAATAGCTGTGAAAAGAAGAGAAGTGAAAAGCAAAGGAGAAAAGGAGAGATATACCCATTTGAATGCAGAGTTCCAAAGAATAGCAAGGAGAGATTTTAAAAAAAGCCTTTCCCAGCAATCAATGCAAAGAAATAGAGGAAAACAATAGAATAGGAAAGACTAGAGATCTCTTCAAGAAAATGAGAGACCAAGGGAACATTTCATGCAAAGATGGGCTCAATAAAGGACAGAAATAGTATGGACCTAACAGAAGCAGAAGATATTAAGAAGGGGAGCAAGAATACACATAACTATACAAAAAAGATCTTCATGGCCCAGATAATCATGATGGTATGATGACTCACCTAGAGCCAGGCATCCTGGAATGCAAAGTAGGAAGGATCACTACAACAAAGCTAGTGGAGGTGATGAAATTTCGGTTGAGCTATTTCAAATCCTAAAAGATGACGATGTGAAAGTGCTTCACTCAATATGCCAGCAAATCTGGAAAACTCAGCAGTGGCCACAGGACTAGAAAAGGTCAGTTTTCATTCAAATCTCAGAGAAAGGCAATGCCAAAGAATGCTCAAACTACCACACAATTGCACTCATCTCACACACTAGTAAAGTAACATTCAAAATTCTCCAAGCCAGGCTTCAACAGTACATGAACCATGAACTTCCAGATGTTCAAGCAAGATTTAGAAAAGGCAGAGGGACCACAGATCAGATTGTCAACATCCATTGGATTATCGAAAAACCAAGAGAGTTCCAGAAAAACATATACTTCTGCTTTAATGACTATGCCAAAGCCTTTGACTGTGTGGATCACAATAAACTGTGGAAATTCTTCAAGAGATGGGAATACCAGACCACCTGACCTGTCTCCTGAGGAATCTGTATGCAGGTCAGGAAGCAACAGTTAGAACTGGACATGGAACAACAGACTGGTTCCAAACAGGAAAAGGAGTACTTCAAGGCTGTATATTGTCACCCTGCTTGTTTAACTTATATGCAGAGTACATCATGCGAAATGCCAGGCTGGATGAAGCACAAGCTGGAATCCAGATTTCTGGGAGAAATATCAGTAACCTCAGATATGCAGATGATACCACCCTTGTGGCAGAAAGCTAAGAAGAACTAAAAAGCCTCTTGAGGCAAGTGAAAGAGGAGAGTGGAAAAGTTGGCTTAAAGCTCAACATTCAGAAAACTAAGATTATGGCACCTGGTCCCATCACTTCATGGCAAATAGATGGGGAAACAGTGGAAACAGTGTTAGACTTTATTTTTGGGGGTCCAAAATTACTGCAGATGTTGTCTGCAGCCATTAAATTAAAAGATGCTTGCTCCTTGGAAGAAATGTTATGACCAACCTAGACAGCATATTAAAAAGCAGAGACATTACTTTGCCAACAAAGATCCGTCTAGTCAAAGCTATGGTTTCCCAGTAGTCATGTATGGATGTGAGAGTTGGACTGTAAAGAAAGATGATCGCCAAAGAATTGATGGTTTTGAACTGTGGTGCTGGAGAAGACTCTTGAGAGTCCCTTGGACAGCAAGGAGATCCAACCATTCCATCCTAAAATAAATCAGTCCTGGATATTCATTGGAAGGGCTGATGCTAAAGCTGAAACTCCAATACTTGGACCACCTTATGCAAAGAACTGACTCATTTGAAAAGACCCTGATGCTGGGAAAGATTGAAGGTAAGAAAAGAAGGGGATGACAGAGGATGAGATGGTTGGATGGCATCACCAACTCAATGGACATGAGTTTGAGTAAACTCTGGGAGTTGGTGATGGACAGGGAAGCCTGGCGTGCTGCAGTCTGTGGGTTTGCAAAGAGTCAGACATGACTGAGCTACTGAACTGAACTGAACTGAACTGAATCTCAAAACATTATAATGAGGTTGTTATTATTACTGTTCCCATATAAAGCAATAAAACTAAGGCCCAGAAATACTCAGAAATTTGCCCTGATTGTCACATCATGTAATGAATAGAGCTAGGATTCTAACATTGGTAGCCTCACATGGTTTAGTTGCTAAATCATGCCAATTCTTTGCGACCCCATGGACTGTAGCCCACTAGGCTCCTCTGTGCATGGGATTTCCCAGGTAAGAATACTGGAGTGGGTTGCCATTTCCTTCTCCAGGGGTCTTCCCAGCCAATGGATCAAATCAATGTCTCAGGCATTGGCAGGCGGGTTCTTTACCACTGAGTCACCAGGGAAGCTCAATATTGTTTTTGTTAATAAATATCAAATGTGTGGTATATATATATATGCTAATACTATTGGGGTTAAATAATTATCACAAATAGGAAAAAAAGGAGATGGTGTTAGAGTTTCACTGACTCTGAATGATTCCAGTAATCATTCAGGATGGTGCAAAAGTAACTGTGGTTTTTGCATTGTTGAAATTTGCTGTTTGATATTGGAACACATTCTTAAACAAATGTGGTTAGGTTATATATCATTTTAACATGCATTTCATGCTTTATTTATTTTTTTGCTAATGACTTATTACTTGTTGTTTATTTTATATTTATTTTAGAGTAAGGAAGCGATGTTAGGCAGAAAGCAAATTTGAGCAGATTTTCTTACTCGAGTTCAAAATGTATAGTAAAGCAGCACAGATAACTCACAACATCAACAACGCATTTGGCCCGGGAATTGCTAAGCAACATACAGTGCAGAGGTGACTCAAGAAGCTTTGCTGAGGAGATGAGAGCCTTAAAGTTGAGGAGCACAGTGGCCGGCTGTTGGAAGGTGACAGAGACCAACTGAGAGCAATCATCTACGCTCATCCTCTCACAACAGCACAAGAAGTTGCCAACGAACTCAACATCGACCCCTGTTCAGCATTTGAAGCAAAGCAGAAAGGTGAAAAAGCTCAGAGGGTGGGTGCCTCGTGAGCTGACTGAAAATCATCGTTTCAAAGTGCCATCTTCTCTTATCCTATGCGACAACAATGAACCATTTCTCCATTGGACTGTGACTCGTGACAAAACATGGATTTTATACAACCAACAGCAGTGATGGGTGCAGTGGTTGGACCGAGAAGAAGCTCCAAAGCCATTCCCAGAACCAAACTTGCACCAAAAACAAGGGCCATGGTCACTGGTCGGTGGCCTGCTGCCCATCTGATCCATTCTAGCTTTCTGAATCCTCAGGAACCCACTACATCTGAGAAGTATGCTCCGCAAATCAATTGATGAGATGCACCAAAATAACTGCATGCCTGCAGCCAGCGCTAAGGAAGAGAAAGGGCCCAATTCTTCTCCACGACAAGGCCCGACCGCACATCACACAACCAACGGTTCCAAAGTTGAACAAATTGGGCTACGAAGTTTTGTCTCATCCACCATATTCACCTGACTTCTCGGCAACTGACTACCACTTCTTCCAGTATTTGAAGAACTTTTGGCAGGGAAAATAATTTCACAACTAGCACGAGGCAGAAAATGCTTTCCAAGAGTTCGTCAAATCCCGAGGCATGGATTTTTACTGTACAGAATAAACTCATTTCTCATTGGCAAAATTGTGTTGATTATAATGATTTCCATTTTGATTAATAAAGATGTGTTTGAGCCTATTTATAATGATTTAAAATTCACAATCTGAAACTGCAATTACTTTTGCACCAAAATATAGAAATCCCAAAACTCCAAGCTAATGAAAATAAAAACACCCTCCTTTAAATTTACACTCAAGAGATTAAAAAAAAAAAAATTCCATGCCTTGCAAGGCACTACTTGATCAGAATATACCCTGAATTTATAGTAATTCATGCCAATACAACATAGAAAAATGAAATCTAATACAACCTAAAGTATACTACAACAGATCAAGGAAGTTATTTGTGGAAATACTATCATCTATATAGCTAATTCATTGAACATTTAACAAATATTTAATGCTTGCTCAATTAAATTAAAAACCAGTAAATGTCTTTTGAACTTAACAACAAAATAAAAAAAGAAAGATAATACCATTTTAAGCACATCTTAGAAAAAACATGTAAAAGATGAAAATGAATATAAATTAAGAGGAAGAAAGATTATAATTTTTTTATGGTCCTTCATGAACAGTGGCTATTAAAGGAAATAAAAATGCATGTGTTGATATCTCACCAAAAATAAAAAACTGTGGGAGCATATTAACCTATCATAGACCCATCTATGGCTTTCTCAAAACCAGTGTTAACCTAGACATAAATTCAAAGCCTGAAGGGAAAATTTAGGCAACTGAAGACAAGCAGCAGCTATCAACTCTCTAAGAGCTGAAACTTTAAGAGTTAAAGCAAACAACATTCCATACATTGACATGAATCATTCCAGAAAGGCATCTAAAATTTAAAAATCCAAAACATCACTTTTCATGGAATCAGAACAAGAGAGGATAGAGTTTGCACAGGACAGAGGGATCCCATCTGTGGAATCCTGTAGTCTACCTGTAAGAATATTTAGTAGGAAGTGGGGAAAGAAAGATAAAGTTTGAGGAAAGAATAGCAGCGAGAAAGAAAATGGAGAGAAAAATCACAAGGGAGGAGGGATAGAATAAGTATTCTCTAAGCAGAGTGGTGTTCATTTAGTTAGAGGGAAGGCAGAAATTAAAGCCACCAGCTGAAAATCTGAAGGACTGATTTCTCACTTTCATAACTTGTTTAGGAAATGAAGATTAGCATTTAGAGTAGCATGGCTAATTACACTGGTAATAAAAATCTTATATTTCATGTTTGTAAATTAGAAAATGAAATCTCTTAATTAGTTCAGAAAAAGTCTGTGAAGTACAAATTCATTTGTAAAAAAAATAATGCTCTTCTCATTGATTTAGGGAAACTTTGAGTAGGTAACGTCATTGACACTGTGATTTATTAGCTTCAGAATTGTTCACAGCACTTCCCACAACATTCTAAGTATCAGTTCTCAGAATTTTATTCATTCCTGTACGTCTAGATAAATGTATACATATGGGCCAATTAGGTTGCCTGTCAAGTCAAAATTGCAATTAACCTTTCATTAAATTTATAGCAATCTTTTACTCAGAGACTGATCAAGTCAGATAGATCAAAGTAGACATACGGCTTCTGTGATCCAGATTGACAAAGAGCAATCTGTCAGTTGAAGAAGGATTCATTGATCAGCTAAGTCAGAGTTCCCTCTGATAGCTGTGCGAGGTGCATGCCGGTCATGTCTGACTGTTGCAACCTGTGGACTGTAGCCTGCCAGACACCTCTGTCCATGGAGTTTTCCAGGCAAGAATACTGGAGAGGGTTGCCATTTCCTTCTCCAGGCGACCTTCCTGACCCAGGGATCGAACCCACGTCTACTGCATTATCAGGCGGGTCCTTAACCTCTGAGCCATCAGGGAAGCTTCCAAGATAGCCATAAAGATGCTTAAGCTCCTAGGTTCCAGGCTGGAACTTTTGAATTATTATTAGTGGGTTTAGGAAGTTGTTTAGTACAGCTTTATAGTTGTGATTTCATTGAATCATTAAAAAACACTTTAGAAATACAAAGTGCTATGCTAAAATCCTCATTTTACAGATGACCTTGTTAAATAGCTACAGAGCCTGGGCTCAACTCAAATCTAACTCCAACCATCAGAGTCCAACCATTAAAACATCATATTATTCTGCCCCTTCCCTAATTTGGGTATAGATACAGGACCATTTGTTTTGACAAGATAAACATGCTATGATAGATGCGTACTGTGTATGAGTTGGAAGACAATCACAAAAATTATTCTTTGCCTTTTATCCCTCTCTCCTGTTGTTGATATGTTGAAAATGCAGCCAAGGACAGATGGAGAGAGGTAAAAAGAGTATCTTTATCTTGTTCTGCCATGAATCAGTCACGTAATATGCATAAAGAGAAGCAATGAGAACTCAGTTCAAAGAGGAAATTACCTTTTAAAAAGGAATATAGTTTTCCTATAAAATAGCACAGTGATCCCTATTAAGCATAGATAATTACAGAGACTGTAATATTTGTATCTAAAATGTCCATAATTTGAGATAGCATGGTATCATGATGTTGATACAATTTCTTTTTTTTTCCCCCAATTATTTTTATTAGTTGGAGGCTAATTGCTTTACAATATTGTAGTGGTATTTGCCATACATTGACATGAATCAGCCATGGATTTACATGTGTTCCCCATCCTGAATCCCCCTCCCACCTCCCTCCCCATCCCATCCCTCTGGGTCATCCCAGTGCACCAGCCCCGAGCACTTGCAATCCCACTCCTGGGCATACACATCGAGGAAACCAGATCTGAAAGAGACACGTGCACCCCAATGTTCATCGCAGCACTATTTATAATAGCCAGGACATGGAAGCAACCTAGATGCCCATCAGCAGACAAATGGATAAGAAAGCTGTGGTACATATACACAATGGAATATTACTCAGCCATTAAAAAGAATACATTTTAATCAGTTCTAATGAGATGGATAAAACTGGAGCCCATTATACAGAGTGAAGTAACCCAGAAAGATAAACACCAATACAGTATACTAACGCATATATATGGAATTTAGAAAGACGATAATGCTAACCCTATATGCAAGAGAGAAAAAGAGACACAGATGTATAGAAAAGACTTTTGGACTCTATGGGAGAAGGCGAGGGTGGGATGATCTGAGAGAACAGCATTGAAACCTGTATATTATCAAGTGTGAAACAGATCACCAGTCCAGGTTGGATGCATGAGACAGTTTCTATCTTTACATACTAGTTTACCTAAACTTGGCAAAAAGGTGTGTGTTCTATTCTAAGGTAAAGAAGCCTATGGAAAATGTTACAAAATAATGACCACACATAAACTTGCTTAAACAGTAATCCTCAGCTAAAGAGCTCCAGTGCCTACAGATTTTGTCCAAAACATATAAGCAATGGCAGATAAGCAAATTCTGCCTATCTGAATATAAGGACATGTGGGCACATTACCAAAGATTCCTTTCAAACTAATACACACAAAAAAGATAATTCAGAATAATAGAACATGAAGAAAAAGGACAAGCATGCACTGAGCAAATAAGTCAACATTTATGTTATGAGTAATAACTGTATTGTATGCTTACATATTTCATAATAAGAAATAAAAACAACCAGAGTTTATTAAGTTCTTTCTATGTACCAGGCATTGTAGTAAACATCTTACAAACACCAGGGCATTTTCTTCTCACAACAATTTTGTGACATATGCTTGAGGACTCGCAATTTACAGTAGAATAAATAAGATTTTTTGCTAGGTTAAGTAATCTGCCCAAAGCCATGCAACATTAAACTGCCATAGTTAGGATGCAAACCCAGCTTCATGGACTCAAAAGCTGCAAGGTAGAAATGCCTTATTTGAACCCAGGTTGTGTTTTAGATTATAGAATTGCACCAGATTCTAGATAAACATCCAGGTACAAATGATACACTGGTGAAATTCACCTGTAAATGCCATTTCCATCACCCTCCAGGACTTTCAATCAAAGGATTAGCAAGATCCTGCCTTCTCACCTCACACTGGCATCTGCCTTCAGACACCAATAGGCTACCGGCTCTAGGAGATTTCTTAGCTATCTATATTAACTCATCTTAAGAAGCCCACTGCAAGTATTATGATAAGCCCTTTACCTGGGACCTTCACACTTCCTTTTAATCTCTAGGAAGTGCACCAACTACCTGGGCACAATCTTTTCTCGGGGAATGGCTTCCTTACTCTTCGGAAGAATTCAAGTAGGAAAGAAAACTCAGAAATTTGATTCAAACCCTCTCCTGTGATAACTGTATAATTAAATAATTAACTATTGTTAAAAATGAAGCTTTTTTCCCAAATATAATTCTGGGAGAGAAAAAAATTAGATGACTCAACTCAGGTTAAAACTATCTTTCAAAAATAAAATTCAAATTATTCAGCTATAGAGTGGTTGGACTTTTCAAAGAAAATACAAAGTGATTAGCATTCTAATTCTTATTTATTTTCATTGGGAAAAAAATTAGACAAGGAAGGGCTGTGACCAAAGTTAACCAAAGAAGAGCTGAATACTTTAGCTTTGTATCCCCCCAAAAGATGCTGGACTGTCCTAAATTATTGTTTTGAGCAGAGTAAAGGGAAAACCTATTTTAATAATTTGATTATATTTTACACTATTTTAACCTATGTATGCAACTTCCCATTTTAGAGGTTGAAGTGAAAGTGTTAATTGCTCAGTTGTGTCCGACTCTTTGAGACCTTATGGACTGTAGCCCATCAGGCCCCTCTGTCCATGGAATTCTCCAGACAAGAATACTGGAGTGGCTAGCCTCTCCCTTCTCCACGGGATCTTCCCAATCCAGGGACTGAACCCACGTCTCCTGCACTGCAGGCAGATTCTAGCCACCAGGCAATCAGCTTGTTAGGATAGGTTTTCCCTTCATTGTCTGCTCAAAGCAATCGCTTATGAAAATGTGAGTACACTAGATAAAGATCTGTGACATCTAATGAATTCAAACAGAATCTCATCCTGGGCCCCAAATAAAGTTCTTTAGATCTCAGGTCAAGCACACTTTCTTAAGAGACCTTCTCTGACCTTCTTGACTATGTCAAATTCCACTTTTAAGAGCTCATCTCTTTTGTAACATCAAGCAAAATTAAAAGTTGGCATTTATTTATGTAATTATTTGATCAATGTCTGATTCTCCCACTAAATTGTAGACTCCTTGAAAACCAGCAGATGCCCAGAACCCCAGAGTACTTGCCACAGAAAGTCAAACTGAAAGTTGCTCAGTCATGTCGGACTCTTTGTGACCCCATGGACTACACAGTCCATGGAATTCTCCAGGCCAGAATACTGGAGTGGGTAGCCTTTCCCTTCTCCAGGGGATCTTCCCAACCCAGGGATCGCACCCAGACCTCCCGCATTGCAGGCAGATTCTTTACCAGCTGAGTCACAAGGGAAGCTCATGAATACTGGAGTGGGTAGCCTGTCCCTTCTCCAGTGGCTCTTCCTGACCCAGGAATCGAACTGGGGTCTCCTGCATTGCAGGCAGATTCTTTACCAACTGAGCTGTCGAGGAAGCCAACAGAGACGGCACTCAATGCATGCAGTTAAATGAATGAGAGAATGCAGTAACTTGATAGAAAGATCTTGATGGAAAGTTCAACACAGGTGTTGCTTTATTTTTTTTAATTTTTTACTGTTCAATTAGCAACTCACTCACCAAATTATTTAAACCTAGGTCACAGACACGTTCTTTCCCACACAAAATGTACTGTGATAACATTTCAATTGAATGTGGGAATTGGTTCTTAAATTAATCTATTTCATCATTATCATACCTGCAGGTTCAAAATTAATATTTGGCAGCTTGGTTCACTGATTTTCAAAAAATTCATCTTATTCTGTGGTCTCTCGGTTGCAGAAAGTCACTACCTTATTAAAATAGCTCAACAGGAAGCAACTAAGTGTCCTATGACAAGTAGGAAAGCATAAATTAAACCACTGAAGATATTCAGATGTCTGCTTTCTTGAGAAACTTAAAACTAACAATGAAAAATAAGAGTCACTACCATCAACTGATTGCTTATTATATATATAAAGGGCAAAAGTTAAGATACAAGCTCATCTTTTCCCCACAATAACTTTTTAAAACAGGTATCACTCTCCTTTAACATTTTTTGAAGAAGAAATCAAAGACCAAAGAACTAAAATATCTAAAGTTTGGAGTCCACATGAATGAAAGAATGAATGAATGGAATCAGAACTCCTAACAGTTTTTGCCTGAATGAGGGGCAACATCAAGGAATAGCTAAAAGATATGATTTCATTTTTGGAAGCTTTCTGAAGCTAAATATTACTGTGACACTAATAATTATAGCTAACGTCAATCTAGCACTTATTATATTCCAAACACTTTATACACTTGATCTCTCACTTAGACTTATGAGATAAATATGATCTAGGTACTATTACATAAATGTTTATCCTCGATTTATCAACAAAGAAATTGAGACTCAGAGGTTGAGTAACCTGCCCAAATAATAAACATGTGTTAAATGACTCAGCCAAGATTCAGATCCAGTGCTAAAGTCGTGACTTGAGCTCTTAGCTTCCACACTAAGTATTCCTGTAAGTACTTCCAACTTCCTCAGTTACAAATTTGGTCTCACCACAGCCAAGTATAGTGGATCTGAATCGACAGTGGCACAGGTTTCTTTTTCTGGAGGATATAAAGAGAGCACAGTTAAAGAGGTGAGAATGAATGGTAGGTCCACTTTACTCATCTCCTTGCTGTCTATAGACTCAATAGAATAACCACAAAACAACGTGTAAGGCAAAATACTAAAGTAATCAAAAACAGGACAACTTAGGACACATCAGGCTGAACTGTTACAGGTCAGAGGACGTACCTGTTAATATGCCTCTTACATTAACAGTACAACTGTGAGGAGCTTCAGTAAGGAACACAGGAGTAAGTGCTTGAGAATGATGACTGAACTGAGTAGAATGTATATTTCTCTTCAATTACTTATCTTAGAAAAGATAAGTTCTATGGGTACTTCGGGAGTTCTATGGGACAGTCTTAAATTTTTTAATGGGATTGAATGAACTGTTTATTTTAGAAAACACATGGTTCTTTACAAAGAACCCTACCCCAATAACCTACCCAATGTTTTAACTAATGCAGATTGTGTGGTATTGAGGGAAAAAAGCACTGAAAACTTGAGTATTCATCCTAGTTCTGGCATTATGAGCTAGACCTGGGGAAGACTTCACCTCTCTGGTCCCCAATTCCATTCTCGATAATATGACGGAACTGGGCAAGTTAAAATTATAAGAACGTTTCTGGAGAAAATCCATAATTATTCAATGTTCTTCTGGAAAATTAACAGCAGAAAGTTAAATAAATAATTGAAAGCATAAAACGAGTAAAGAGACTTAATATATACACTATTTTTTTCTTCCTTGTAGTATTAATTAATGCATTTCCAAACAAAAGTATCTAATCAAAGATGCAGAAAAGGTATTAATATATGGATCCATTGTAGAAGCCACATGTAAGACCAACACCTGGTCTCAGAAATTTTACACACCACTCTTAATTTACCAGGTACATTTGACAACAGTTGGGAGAAGTTGGTAGTCTAATGATCAAAAGCAAAGATCTTTATCATATGACATGGATTTAAATCCTAGTTTCACAGCTTCCCCAGTGATGTGGTGAACTTCTGAGCCACAGAAGTTTAGAAGAGACTAAATAATTTCCCATGAGTTCATAAATAGGAAGCAATCAAACTAGAATGGAAACTTATCTCTATTAGATTTTAAAGCCCAAGTGTACTTTCCCCAAGACTGTTTCCCCAAGCTGTAGCTCTCTCACTCATACACTTTGGAAGATATTTTATCTCCTCAGCTTTCATATTTTGGTCCTGCTGATAATTAGACAATAAGTTGCTCAAGAACCTTCTGTTTTAAATTCATATTTCCTAATACCCAATATAGGGTTTAGAAAAGTAAGGTGTACGGAAATAGGAAAATTAGCCCTTATTTCACTAAAGAAAAAAGGTATTTTTGACTGGGTTTATATCCTAGCTCTGGCATTTATTAGCTATGGAATCTTGGGCATATTATTTGACTTTTCAAAAAAAAATTTTTCCTCATTTGTAAATAGGTATAACAATAACTGTTGTTGTTTACTTGCTAAATCACTTCCAACTCTTTGCAATCCTATGGACTGAGCCTACCATGCTCCACTGTCCATGGGATTTCCCAGGGAAGAATACTGGAGTGGGTTGTCATTTCCTTCTCCAGGGCATCTTCGCAATCCAGGTATGGAACCTGCCTCTCCTGCTTGGCAGACAAATTGTTTACCAATGAGCCACCTGGGAAGCCTTATAATAATAAAACCTACCTCCTGAAGATTAAATACATATGTTAAATACATTATGTGCTTGTACATATTAAGTGCTCAATGAATGAATGCCCTTTTAAATATATCATCAGTACTTCCATTTAGGCTTCTTTGTACCTTTGATTTTCCTCATCCATCAGGTGAGCAGTCTATCTCAAAGGACTGCTGTGAGGATTCAATGACAAAATGTTTGTATATTCCTTAGAAGTTATAGTAAGGTCAAACAATGTATTACTTTTATTCGTGTGATATTAATACTGACTTTCAAGATCACAAAGCACTGACCATATTTAACAGCTTTTAGTCCTTCATCTGTGTGCCATATCATCTGGGTCTGGTTCTCTAAGGTTCCAGTCTGCAAGCCAATACACAGTCCTCTCTGCCAAAACCAGTACTGCTCACTTCCTCCAACAGGGAACCTATGCAAACGGTGACCACAGCCTTCCTCGGAAGAGGCGACTGAGTGCATTGTGAAGCCACGACTGTCAAAGGTATTCATGAGCCAGGGGCCCTTTCTGTATACCACGGACACCACTTCACTGTGACCTCGTGTGCAAGTGGCACTCAGGCTGTGACTTACTACAGCAGGAGTCCCATAATCATTCTGATCTCACCACTACTTTATAATCCCTTCTAACTGAAAAAAGGACAGGAAATATCAATATAATCTGGCATCCTGCTCCATAAAACAAGAACAATCCCTATGAGGATTATTGTTTATTTCTGAAAAATATACTACAGGCATAAATCCAAACCCGATTCAAAGATACTCTTTATGGATTCACAGTCTTTCAATTTACAATGGATGTCTTAATAGATGTGTTTGCTTGAAGAGTTATATTAGAACCTTCAATGCTGACAATATAGAAAAAAAGACATGGAATGCTGAAATTTTCATAGAGCTAAAATGCAACTAAAATACCATTATCAACTCTAGTAACATGGCTTTCAGCTAATCTCGGCTGACAATTATGAACCATGTGCTCCGCATAGGAGGGCAAATAGTTTTGCTAAAATAACTTTTGTTCTGTGTGTGGTGATTACCACATTCCAAGGAAACAGGTCCAGGGTTTAGACATCTTTATTGGAAGTGAAATGACATGTCCCCCAAACTTTCACCCCTTCATTTTTGGAGTAGACCAAAAGTGCAAAGTTTTCGTAAAGCTTTCACCTGTTTGTTTTGGGAGTAGACCAAAATTGCAAAGTTTTCATAAAGCAATTAAAATCAGTAGGATGTTAACTATAGGCCCAAAACAGCATTGAACACACAATGTTTACACTACAGTCTTCTTTATTTATATTCATTATACTAATCTCTTTCTTTGGACAGAGCATAGTAGTTTTGGTTGAACAATAATACACTCTTTTGTCAAGTAAATGAGCCTAGTCTTTCAAATGTTTCACAGTAATTCCAACAGCTGTGAAGCAGTAATACTATTATTATTTTTAACAATCTTCCAAACTGCTTACATGTCTGCACATAAATAATGATATAAACTATCAGGCAGAGAAAGGAAACAATACTTACAAAGATCAATTTTAATATGATAGAATATTTTTTAAAATTATTTCAAGCAAATAAACTTCAAAGTCTCTTTTCTCTCATTCTCCTTACCCTTTATTGCTTGTTCTAATTTTCTAGGCCTTAGTCAGAGTGTCTGTACCAAATTAGAACTCGGTAAATACTTTTTGATGAGTTTGTGAATGACCATTTTTTTAATAAATCTGCTTGGTCTTATATGGTGTTTGCCATGCAATCTAGATTTGTGAATGCCGGTCACTATCGAATGACTCCTACAGTGCAGAGAATGATATGTAGGCTCTGAGAGAACAGGATTTTCTGTATTATTGATTGTTGTATCCCCATGCTTAGACCAATTTCTGGTATATATTAGGTGCTAAATAAATATATGTTGAATAAATGTTGAATGATCTATATAATTTTAATTTTTTTCATACTAAAAGTAATACAATTCACTATTGTTGTCATATTATTCAAGAATAAACTGCTATAACTTAATTACATATTAACTTCGATGTAAAGCGTGTATAAATATGGGGAGTCCTCTGTGTATTTTATATACATATATAAGCCTCTGATGTGTCAGACACTGTAATGGATGCAGAGGGATTCTCCTCACATATCTCTCTAACATACCCCCAACCTAGCATCTGTCACAATGTATTGTAGTGAGTTTTGTCATTTCCTGTTTATATCATGCTCTTTCATCCTCTATGCCTTATCATATGACATGCCATCTGTCCTTCAGATCCATCATTCCATCACCCAGCTCCATATGGGACAAAGTCCTGCCCAAATATTCCTCCTCTCTGAAACATTCCTTCCTCAATACTTATTCATCACCAGTCCCACGGGGCTTCCTCTCCAAATATCCGGAACCACTGTCACATGGGGCTACCATGGCTATGTCTGTTTCTGCCATCGCCGTTTCTTTAAGAAGCTTCTTCTTAATAATTTTTTAATCTCAAGTGCCTAACACAGTTCTTAGTACAGATCAAGTTCTAAATTGCTGAAGACTAAAAGAATGACAACATAGCAACCTATTTTCTCATAATCTGGGAGAGTATAGAAAGCACCATATTGTACATATGTATTAATTTTGTTTGCAATGAAGAAAACAAATTCTATGATTCATCAACCCAAAACAACAATCCAGAAATTTCAAGATCAGAAAGCCACAAGCAATGGTTGGATGTGCAATCTAAATGATGCCAATTCAAGTCAGGATTTAGTAAACTTGTTATGTATGTGTCCCTGATGTGATTAAATGATGTGTTTAGATAATAAATTCACTAAGTAGGAACAATGGCAACATTTTCCATTATAGCATTTATATATATGTATAATATGCAATAATAATATGTAACATATGTGCACATATATATATATATATATTCAGGAGTCATTTACTACTGAATAAAGTGATAGTCATTTACTATCTGATGCTTATTTTTCAGTAATATGACCTTGAAATTATTTTCTATAATAAATATTAGTTGACTATAATTTCTAAATACACAAGTATTTTTTTTTATTCCTCTAAGATAAAAAGAAAGATACTTAAAGCACAAATTCTGTCAGTCCCACTTAAGATGATTGGGAAAATGAAATAAGATTTTCATCTTTTCTATCTGTCCAGCCTTTCCACCAACAACCATGACACTGAATGAAATTTAGATTCATCTAGAACACTGAAGATTGCAATTCCAAATACGACATCTCTTGGGAAATTATCAAAGGATTATTGAAAGGGAAAAGCTGAAGCTATAAATGCATGCCTTATTTGGACAGATGACAAAGTTATTCTTTTTCTTTATTTTATGTTTCTCAGCTATGCCAGTGAACTCCCATGGAAAAATGGACTCTTCCATTGTTTCAATTTAGAAACATTATTTTCAAAATTAAATGTTATAAGTAGTAGGAATAGGAACAATTCCATGCAAATAGTAATATTTTCAAAATGGCTGCTTTTACTAAATATATATAATGAAGAAAAACAGAATTCACTTTATTTAAAGTCAAGGGCTAGATGAGAGTGAAACAGTTCTCAATCAGCACCAATTACTAAAATGCTCCAGGGAGCTTTGTAAGGTATTACTTTAGGTCTACAAATCTGGGCCACTGGAGAAATGAAACCTCCTCCGCAGCGCAGAAAGTGAAGAGCCCCTGCTCTCAGTCACCTAATAATTTACAGATGATGTCTACCATGGTGCAGGACAATTCCAGCAAATACTGATTTCTCTAAATTACAAAGGAGTATCTGTCATAACTAAATTATTTTGACTCTAAATTCCACATTCAATACATTCACCTTGCCCTGGGTATAAGTAAAATCACTTAGGTCAATACCTAAATTTCTATAGATTCCTAAAGTTTGAAGAGACCCCCACAGAGAAGGCAAGTCGATAGAATGCACATGGTATTGTTTGGGGATCTATTTTCCATTATTAAAAGGCATGGCCAATGTTTCCTTGACTAATAAGTAGTCTGGCTCTCAATCTCCCATGCTTCACATAGAAAACTTCAGAAAGTACTTGAGCATAAATAATTATATGCTGCTGCTGCTTAGATACTGAATTGTGTCCGACCCTTTGAAATACTAGGCTCCGCTGTCCTTGGATTTCCCAGGCAAGGACACACTGGAGTGGGTTACCATTTCCTCCTCCAGGGGATTTTCCCAACCCAGAGATTGAACCTGTATCTCCTGTGTTTCCTGCATTGGCAGGAGGATTCTTTACCACTTGGGAAGCCCAAATAATTATATAGACCCCCGAATATCCTAGTTATTTATATAATGATACAATCTTTGATGACTACAAAAACAGTAATCATAGCCATAAAAAAGAAAAATGATCATCATAAACCTGTACTGAGCGGTCACTACAGGCCAGGTACTTTGCAAGAATCTATGCTCAAATTATATTAGATAATAAAATGTCCCTGTAAGTTAGGTACTGATTAATATTTCCATTATCAAGATGAGGAAACAAAGGCTTAGAGAGAAAAAACAACATATTCAATTCCTCATACCTATAAGTGGTGGAGCCGAGTTACAATCCAAAATCTGCTGAGCTCCAAAGTCTCTGCTTCTTACCACTGCTGTGTCTTAATCTAGGCATAACATGATAATCAGGTAATAATTAGATCTAAGCTCTTCCCTTGTGGCTCAGCTGGTAAAGAATCCGCCTGCAATGTGGGAGGGCTGGGTTCAATCCCTGGGTTGGGAACATCCCCTGGAGAAGAGAAAGGCTACCCACTCCAGTATTCTGGCCTAGAGAATTCCATGGACTGTATGGTCCATGGGGTTGCCAAGAGTCAGACACGACTGAGCGACTTTTATTTTCATAAGATCTAAAACCAAGGCCACCTTACCAAGAATATTCTATGTGACTGCCTAGGACCAAAAAGATTGCTAGGAACTTATAAAAAGTTTGTACTCTTAAACCAATCACTGGCTCTAAAATAGGAAAAGACAAAGTCAAGATTAGTTTATAGTTATCTGTAAAACCCAGTAATATTTTCACTAATCAGAATCACATAACTTAACTTCACATAGTGATATAAATACCATAATCAGTATCAGAGTGATGAATTTTACTGTGTTTTATATGACAGGGAGAGAGAATTTAAATTTGTAATGGAGAATATAATTCATGTATTTAAACACAAATGAAAAAATATGTTGATTTTTATATTATGAATATATAATCTGTTCTATAGGAAGGACTGTTTCAACAAAATCTGTCTAAAGACTGTTTAGACATAATTTGCAATATTTTATAAATGAAACCAAAATCTCTTAGGAATTACCTATATTTTAACAGCTATATCTCTTCCTTATAGAAATAATTCATGTATTTTACAGTAACAGAAAATAATTTATGTCATCATGACAATCATTTTATCCAGAACTAAGATAATTCAAAAGACTTTGTTTCCACATAAATCAGAAACCAGTATCAAGATAAACATATCTGACACTCTATACTAATTTATCATTATTATTCCTGGCACTAATAATAATACATAATATTTGTATAGCATTTAACCATTTATAAAACACTTTCCATATGAACTCCTTTCAACTACTGTATAATTTACTTTATCAATTTTCATATGAAATTTTACTAAAAAACAGCTAGTTAAAATAGATTAATCTGCTATTTTTTTCACACATTATATAAACAATTCAAAATGTAACATTTAAGCAATATTTCTTATATTCAAAACTAGAAAATATCATTTCTACGTTATCTTTGAGAGTCTTTAGAACACAGTGTAGTTAGAGAACTCAGCAGCAGGCACAGATTTAAAAGGTCACCTGTGCAATTTGTATCATTAGCTAGCTATAAAGGTCTCTTGAATTTTAAAAAGAACATTAATATATAAATGAGAAATGCCAGAAAACAGTGGAAATTACACTTGGTTTCTAAGTATAGTCAATGCCCACTGGTCTTTTTCTCTTTCCTCAGGAAACATTTGAGTATGCTCAACTATTTATTTAATAAACAACGTTTTTGCAAGTTTCATCCAATTTGGACCAACCTGATTTTGGACAAGACTGACTTTTCAAATTACTTTGCTCAACAGAATTCATTAAGAATAAATTCTATATTTTAATTTAAAAAATATTTTTGGAGCCAGAAAAAATCTTCTGCCTTGGCAGCTCCTCCATAGGCTCTCTGGTTTCTGAAGAATGGGCACTACTAATTCCTGAATGTTTAATTATTTGAGCAACTGATACAAAATCAGATAAAGCACTTCATCATTGAACAGTGTCCTTACAAAACAAAAAGCCTAGATTAGCAAATATGTGTAATAATAAAATTCTTTAAAATCCCTAGAACCAAAATTATACTTCATTATAACATAGTTATGTGTGTGTGTGTGTATGAGTCATTCAGTCTTTTCCGACTCTTGCAAATACACGGACTGCAACCCTCCAGGCTCCTCTGTCCATGGGATTCTTTAGGTAAGAATAGTGCAGGGCTTAGCCGTTCCCTTCTCTAGGGGATCTTCTCAATCCAGGGATCGAGCCCTGATCTCCCACATTACAGGCAGATTCTTTACTTTCTGAGCCACCAGGGAATCTTGATTTAAAGGTATGCAGGTAGTTTAATTCTCCTCATACATAAAGGTGTTTTTTAATGATCCACAGAGTACTGTGATATTTTATTCAAACTTGATACAATGTATTTTACTGACAAGAGCACAACCTATTAAACTGTGTTTAGTCACTCAGTCATGTCCAACTCTTCGTGACCCCACAGACTGTGACCTGCCAGGCTCTCTTGTCCACGGAATTCTCCAGGCAAGAATACTGGAGTGGGTTGCCATGCCCTCCTCCAGGGGATCTTTCCAATGCAGGAATTGAACCCAGGTCACCTGCATTACAGGTAGATTCTTTACCATCTGAGCCACCAGGGAAGTCCTCCTATCATACTAATTTTACTTATACAAAGGTTTTCAATAGTATATTACATGGCTTTCTCTTAAGTTGTATAACTTTCTGCTGCTGCTACTAAGTCGCTTTAGTCATGTCCGACTCTGTGCAACCCCATAGATGGCAGCCCACCAGGCTCCCCCGTCCCTGGGATTCTCCAGGTGAGAACACTGGAGTGGGTTGCCATTTCCCTCTCCAATGCAGGAAAGTGAAAAGTAAAAGTGAAGTCACTCAGGTGTGTCTGACTCTTAGCAACCCCATGGACTGTAGCCCGCCAGGCTCCTCCATCCATGGGATTTCCCAGGCAAGCGTACTGGAGTGGGGTGCCATTGTCTTCTCCGTGTATAACTTTCTAGAGTAACATAAGTTAATATTGGAAATAAGAGCAATTTAATATTAATATTGGAAAAATGAAGAAACTGAGGGAAGGAACAGTTAGTGGGTTGCGTAAATCTCAAGGGAGCATATTCAGTAATCTCTCTATACCTGGCCAGCCCAACACAACAGCCACAGGGCCATACACTCCTACCCACTTAAAATATGCTGATTGGCATTGAGATGGGCTATAAATGTAAAACTGTGGTACAACAAAAAATATTTGTGTTTTGTTCCCAGTTCCTGGAACAAATCTCCTAAAACACTTAGAATTTCCATAAGGGATATGAGTACCTTATGTTATTCACAAGGATCTCCTTCTGGGTGCAGGTAAATTTATGCTAATGAGGTGACTGGTTACTGGGGATAGGTTACTCCAGACAGCCCCAGGATGGCACCCAATACGTCAGCATATTGGGAAAACTCAGCTGCAGCCACAGGGCTGGAAAAAGATCAGTTTTCTTTCTAATCCCAAAGAACAGCAATGACAAAGAATGTTCAAACTACCATACAACTGTGCTCATTTCACATGCTCTCAAGATAATGCTCAAAATCCTTCAAGCCATGTTTCAACAAGATGTGAAATGAGAACTTTCTGATGTACAAGCTGGATTTAGAAAAGAAAGAGGAACCAGAGATCAAATTGCCATCTGTTAGATCACAGAAAAAGCAAGAGAATTCCAGGAAAATATCTACTTCTCTTTCATTGACTACATTAAAGCCTTTGAGTGTGTGGATCACAGCAAACTGTGGAAAATTCTTAAATAGAAGGGAGTACCACACCACTTTACCTGCCTCCTGAGAAATCTGTATGCAGGTCAAGAAGCAACAGTTAGAACCAGATGTGGAACAATGGACTGATTCAAAAATGGTAAAGGAGTGCATCAAGACTGTATATTGTCACCCTATTCATTTAATTTCTATCCAGAGTACATCATGTGAAACGCCAGGCTGGATGAAGCACAAACTGGAATCAAGATTGCCAGGAGAAATATTAATAACCTCAGATATACTGACATCACCACTCTAATGGCAGAAAGTGAAGAGGAACTAAAGAGTCTCTTGATGAGGGTAAAAGAAGAGAGTAAGTTTGCTTAAAACTCAGCATTCAAAAAACTAAGATCATGGCATCTGACCCCATCACTTCATATCAAATAGATGGAGAAACAATGGAAACAGCGACACACTTTATTTTCTTGGGCTCCAAAATCACTGCAGACGGTGACTGCAGCCACGAAATTAAAAGACGCTTACTCTTTGGAAGAAAAGCTATGACAAAACTAGACCCAGAGGAATCGGGTAGACAGGGAGGAGGGAGGGGGGATCGGGATGGGGAATACACGTAAATCCATGGCTGATTCCTGTCAATGTATGACAAAAATCACTACAATATTGTAAAGTAATTAGCCTCCAACTAATAAAAATAAATGAAAACAAAAAAAGAATAGAAATAAATAAATAATCTATGGGTGAAAGAGGAAAAAAAAAAAACTAGAGAGCATATTAAAAAGCAGAGACATCATTTTGCCAACAAAAGTCTACATAGTTAAAGTTATGGTTTTTCCAGTAGTCATGTATGGATTTGATAGTTGAACCATAAAGAAGGCTGAGCACCAAAGAATTGATGCTTTTGAACTGTGGTGCTGAGAAGACTCTTAAGAGTCCCTCATACAACAAGGAGATCCAACCAGTCCATCCTAAAGGAGATCAGTCCTGAATATTCACTGGAGGGACTGATGCTGAAGCTGAAGCTCCAATACAGAGAGTCATTTCCTAGGCAGGTTGATAAGAAGTCTAGGGGTCCCCAAGGAGAGAGAGGTCTGGGATATTCAAGGAGGAAGAAAGGACAAACTTTTTTTTACTTTTTTTTCCTCTACATTCCTTATATAACAATAATGTATCCTGCCTGAGGACAGTCTTTGGATTAACCCCTCTGGCTAATTCTGTTCTCTTAAAACATAAATTATGGGAGTAGGTCTGGTCTTTACAAGGATGTATCCTGCCTGAGGACAATCTTTGGATTAAACCTGCTGGCCAACTCTGTTATCTTAAGATGTAAATTATGGGAGTGGGTCTGGTGAGGTCTTTACAACCTCCAGACATTCTTTGGATTCATTGGAGAGTATATAACTCCATTGCTAACACTAGCAAAGGGGGTACTCTTTTGCCCCCTTCTGATGCCTATGTCAGAAGCTTTCTCTATCTCCTTTATACTTTAATAAAACTTTATTACACAAAAGCTCTGAGCGATCCAGCCTCGTCTCTGGCCCCGGATTGAATTCATCTCCTCCGGAGGCCAAGAATCCCGCGTCTCATCGTTCAGCAACAACCTTTCACTTTGGCCACTTGACATTAAGAACTGACTCACTGGAAAAGACCTTGATGCTGGGAAAGACTGATGGCAGGAGGAGAAGCAGGTGACAGAGGATGACATGGTTGGATGGCATCACCGACTCGATGGACATGAGTTTGAGCAAGCTCCAAGAGATGATGAAGGACAGGGAAGCCTGGCATGCTGCAGTCTATGGGGTAGCAAAGAGTCGGACATGACTGAGTAACTGAACAAGACCACCACCTGAAATACTGAGTGATCAGATAAGTAGAAACTTCTTCACCACCTACTGAGCTCTGGGAAGGGGAAGTGATGGAGAGGTTGGAGATTAAGCTCTATAAAAGTCTGAAACAAGGATGCATCGTGAACTTTCAGTTTTGTTACCTATGAAGGTGCTGGGAGGGTAGTGGGCCCAGAGAAGGCATGGAAGCCTCACACCTCTTCCTCCGTACACTGCCCCATGCAGCTCTCCCATCTGGCCCTTCCTGAGTTCTTTCTTTGATTAATTAATCAATAAATGTAAGTAGAAATTTCCCAAGTTACGTGAGCCTTTTTAGCAAATTATCAAACCTGAGGAGGAGATCGTGAGAAGCCCCAATTTACAGCTGGTTGGTCAGAAGTAGAGGCAATCTGGACTCGTAATTGGCATCTGAAGTGAGGGCTGTCTTGTGAGACTGAGCCCTTAACTGGTGAGATCTGCACCGTTTCCAGGTAGTGTCAGAATTCAGTCATTTAGGACCTTCAGCTGATGTCTAACGAAAGCTGACGTACTGATTGAGGTGGGAAACCACACCTACCCTTGGTGTCAAAAGTATGGAGAGTTGAGGAGGAGCAGAGTTCTTCCTTCCAAATATACACACCAGATTTTGGCAACTTGGTACAAAAAGGTAACATAAAATACCTCAATTATATTTTTATTTGATTTTTTATCAACTGTTATTGGAGTATTGTTGATTTACAATGTTGTGTTTTTTTTGAGGTATACAACAAAGTGAATCAGGTATACATATACTTACACCCACTCTTTTTTTAGGTTCTTTGTCCATATAGGCCATTACAGAATATTGAATGGAGCTCCCTAATAGGTTATTAGTTATCTATTTTATATGTAATAGTGCGCATATATCAATCCCTATCTCAATTTATACCTCCCCACTCCTCTTTCCCCCTTGGAAAAGATAAGTTTGTTTTCTATACCTTTGATTCTACTTCTGTTTTGCAAATACATTTATTTAATAATATTTTATATGAATTCTATGTTTAAAGGTATTTTAGATATACCATATAAAATGTTAAAATCATTTTCATTTCTTTTGCTACACCCTTTTAAAATGTGTCTACCAGAAATTTTAAAATTACATGTGTAGCTCACATTATATTTCTACTTGACAGTGATGTTCTGGACCATTACCTTTTACATTATTTTAGAGATACCTCTTTCTGAGATTTCAAGTACATACAGTAATTTAATATACAAAATTCATATTTTTCATTAGTCAACCAAAGGAAAAATTCTCCTTTGTCATTCAAGAGTCTGATTTTACACAATCTAATACCAGACTAACCAATATAGGCTTATCTACTTTCAGAAATGTTTATAGCTTTATTAATACTCTGTCCTTCACTTTGTTTCATACACATTAATTTCACTATTATAAGATATTCTTCCCTAACTCTGTAGTCATCCAAAATCTGCTCTACTCTTTGATAAATGCATGCCAGCAAAGAGTTAAAAGGAAAAAGAGAGTATTGAGTTTTCATTGTCACAAGAAAATAATAGAAGATAATTCCAGTTAAGAATAGATTTTTGATTAAACTATGGCAACTGCTAACAACATTTCTGAAAAGGAAAAAAACAATTATGTTTATATTACGAGTCAAAGTTAAAACATATTCTTCTTGAAAGGGGAAAATGGACTAATTTGAAGACCTCATGAATACAAAAACAAACCAAAACCAAAAACACCCAAAGCACAAAGCCTTAACTTACCCTGGACAACAGAGCATCTAAACGTGTCCTCGATGAGTGAATAATCTGAAAGCAAGAATTATGTCATAGGAGCAGGCAATAAACATTCTCCTTAAATACTAGTGCAAATTTTCAGTACAGTTCAGGTATCTTCAACAAATGAACTTTTGAGAGCCGTGTACTCTCTAAGGATTGGCAAATAAGTCTTGTTATAAAGGACTGGGTTTGGGATGACTTTATACAAATCAGTAGGATTCCCTTTACTCCTTCCCATTCAGAACTCATCTCCAGATACAGACAGTCCTAAGTAATATGATGCATTAGAAGGGGAGTATCCAACCATTCATGGAACAGTGTTTCTTTTTCAATTTTCTAGTACCTTAAAGAATACTGACACATTAAGACAACAGAGCAGATGTTGAGAAATGCTTGCAGCTATTAGTTCTCAGAAACAGAATCATTCTGGATTTCCTGTTTCATCAGTCACCAACTAGTCATCACAATTCCTATTCCAGGAGCTCTTTTCAAAAGTCAAATGATCTTACTGCTGATGTCATGGTGAAGCTGCATTTTTATTTGTGTGATGCATATCTGAAGACAAGGAAGACAGCATAATCATGTTTTGTTTTGCTTTTAAGAAATAAGTCAGAAACCAGGAGTCTGTTCTTCCATAAAATGACTTTGGGCCAACCTCTTCCCTGAATCTGAATATAAACACTCCAAAGGTAAAACCAGATGCAGTGTATATTCTACAACATTTCCTAAATGGACATCTATGAACTTTCAGGAGATGATGAGTCTATTTCATTCGGTTCCTTCCACATAAAGACTTAATAAAGCATATTTATATATTTTAATATAATTATACTACTATAATAATAAAATTTATTTGTTACTATTCTTACTAATAAAATAGTAACATTTATTGTCCACTTTACGAAGAACACTTAGTGCATCTTGAGTGATCTAGGAGTGGGAAATAGTGGGGACTGGATGAATATGTTCATGGCTTCTTTTTTTTTTTTTTAATTTTTTTTTTTTTATTAGTTGGAGGCTAATTACTTCACAACATTTCAGTGGGTTTTGTCATACATTGATATGAATCAGCCATAGATTTACACGTATTCCCCATCCCGATCCCCCCTCCCACCTCCCTCTCCACCCGATTCCTCTGGGTCTTCCCAGTGCACCAGGCCCGAGCACTTGTCTCATGCATCCCACCTGGGCTGGTGGATCTGTTTCACCATAGATAGTATACATGCTGTTCTTTTGAAATATCCCACCCTCACCTTCTCCCACAGAGTTCAAAAGTCTGTTCTGTATTTCTGTGTCTCTTTTTCTGTTTTGCATATAGGGTTATCGTTACCATCTTTCTAGATTCCATATATATGTGTTAGTATGCTGTAATATTCTTTATCTTTCTGGCTTACTTCACTCTGTATAAGGGGCTCCAGTTTCGTCCATCTCATTAGGACTGATTCAAATGAATTCTTTTTAACGGCTGAGTAATATTCCATGGTGTATATGTACCACAGCTTCCTTATCCATTCATCTGCTGATGGGCATCTAGCTTCTTTTTTCATCCAGCTGAATACAATATTCTTGGATGCCATGAGGGTTTTGATGGTTACCCTGATTTTAATTATTTGTATTAGTCATATATTTAAAATTTTAGTTTGTAAAATTTGCCCCACAAATGACTCTTTCTTAGAGGCAAGAAACATAATAAAAACCATTATGGAATTTTTATAAGTTAATATGGGGCTTCTCTGGGGCTCAGTGGTAAAGAATCTGCCTGCCAATGCAGGAGATGTGGGTTGGATCCCTCTGTCAGGAAGACAGATCCCCTAGAGAAGGAAATTTTGCAACCCATTCCAGTATTCTTGCCTGGGAAGTCCCATGGACAAAGGAGTCTAGAAGGCTACACTTCATGGTGTAACAGAAGAGTCAGATATGACTGAGTGACTAAACAAGTTAATAAGAAGCATAATACAGTAATTCTCCAAATTCCCAAAACAACAGCATCATCAAACACTAACATTTCTCTCACATATCACACGTCAACATTTAAAAGGATACATTTAATAGGAATTATATATGTTCTTCTTTCTGTATATCATGACAAAGTCACATTTTAAATCTATTCATCTTTGGAGAGGTTTTGTAGATAGCACCATGAAGCCTTCTCCCTTATCCCATCATTAACAAGCAAAAGAGGGCACATAAAATGTAAACAGTATGTTATTTCAGTGAAAAAATGGAGGAAAAATTGATCTATTTTTGATGTTACAAAACTTATTAAAATTCTATAATTAAATATATATCTAGCTCCTAAACCAAACTCTGTATCCTATTTTTGATATTTTCCTTTTCATGCCCTCTCTTACATGTGATTTAAAGCAAATTAAACAATGCTGGGAATAGAAAAATTTAACATTTTTGTATGCTATGAGTATTGTTATGTATTAAAATATATATTGAAATAAATTTAAATTCATTATCTATTAAACATACTATGTTTAATGTAATGTGTTTTAATGTACTATGTATTTAATGTGTTATGCATTAATGTACTATGTATTAAAATAAATTTTATGGTATAATATGTAAAGTTCTGCCAATCCAAATTTTTTTAATTTTTTAAGTGTTTTTAAATGACTGATAAGAATCACCCCATGGTTACCTAATAAAGAACCAGATCAATATACAACTCCTCCCTGGAGATTATGATTTAGTGGCATGGAACTCAGGAATATACATTTTTAACAAGAACACTATGAGAGCTAGTTTGATTTGGGAGGAAGATAGTCTCTGAACATAGCTCAAGGTGATGCTAATAATCCTCAATGCTTTCACTAAAGCAAGAAAACTGTAATCACTAAAAAAACAGAATGATTATATAAGTGGAGTCCATGAAACCTGTTCCAAACTCCCAATAGGAAAGTAGCATCTGAAAAAAATACAGGGATTTATTTTATCTTTGAATTCTAGACCTAATACGATGCTTGAACATAATAGATGAATTATTACTGTTTGAAGAATGAATGAAAAAAAATCCCTAGGTGCTATCTAAATTATCCACAATAAAGGCAAGGCATGAAGGTCCATGGTGAAAAAGGCTAGCTGGACACTGAGACGTGTCATTCTTCAAACATTTATTCATGTATTCATTCACTAATTCATCAAATCGTGATAACACTACCTGGGCACTAATGGTATAGCAAGGATCAAGACAACCACTGTCTCTGTAGTTATTCCTTATTCTATTAACTACTTAACCACGTTTGAGAAGCCGTAGGAAGGAGAAATATAGGATCCTAAAAGGACATAGGACCTGCCTAATAAAAAGGATTTTCATAAATAGGAAAGGACCTACGAAAGCACAAAGACCTAAAAAAAAGCAGAAGACATTAAGAAGAGGTGGCAAGAAGACACAGGAAAACTGTACAAAAAAGTTCTTAATGACCCGGATAAGAACGATGGTGTGGTCACTCACCTAAAGCCAAAGAATGTTCAAACTACCACATGATTATTATGCTCATTTCGCACGCTAGCAAGGTCACGCTCAAAAATCTTCAAGTTAGGCTTATACAATACATGAACTGAGAACTTCCAGATGTACAAACTGGCTTTAGAAAAGGCAGAGGAACCAGAGATCAAATTTTTAATATCCATTGGATCAGAGAAAGCAAGGGAATTCCATTAAAAAAAAAACACAGGTATTTCAGTTTCATTGACTATATGAAAGTATTTGATTGTCTGGATAACAACAAACTGGAAAATTCCTAAAGAGATGGGAACATTGGAACACCGTACCTGCCTCCTGAGAAAACTGTCTGTATGCAGGTCAAGAAACAACAGTTAGAACCAGACATGTAACACAATAGCTCAAAATTGGAAAAGGAGTACATCAGTTCAGTCGCTCAGTCGTGCCTGACTCTGCCACCCCATGGACTGCAGCACGCCAGGCTTCCATGTCCATCACCAACTCCCAGAGTTTACTCAAACTCATGTCAACTAAGTCAGTGATACCATCCAACTATCTTATCCTCTGTCATCCCCTTCTCCTCCTGCCTTCAATCTTTCCCAGCATCAGGTTCTTTTCAAATGAGTCAGTTCTTCACATTAGGTAGCCAAAGTATTGGAGTTTCAACTTCAGCATCAGTCCTTCCAATGAATATTCAGGCAAGATTTCCTTTAGGATGGACTGGTTGGATCTCCTTGCAGTCCAAGGGACTCTCAAGAGTCTTCTCCAACACCACAGTTCAAAAGCATCAATTTCTCGGCACTCAGCTTTCTTTATGGTTCAACTCTCACATCCATACATGACTACTGGTAAAAAAAAAAAAAAAAAATAGCTCTGACTACATGCACCTTTCTTGGCAAATTAATGTCTCTGCTTTTTAATAAATAAGCTGTCTAGGTTGGTCATAACTTTTCTTCCAAGGAGTAAGCCTCTTTTAATTTCATGGCTGCAGTCACCATCTGCAGTGATTTTGGACCCCCCAAAAAATAAGCCTGCCACTGTTTCCACCGTTTCCCCATTTGCCATGAAGTGATGAGACCAGGTGCCATGATCTTAATTTTCTGAATGTTGAGTTTTAAGCCAACTTTTTCATTCTCCTCTTTCACCTTCATCAAGAGGCTCTTTAGTTCTTCTTCACTATCTGCCATAACGGTGGTGTCATCTGCATATCTGAGATTATTGATATTTCTCCCAGCAATCTTGATTCCAGCTTGTGCTTCATCCAGCTCAATGTTTCTCATGATGTACTCTGCATATAAGTTAAATAAGCAGGGTGACAATATACAGCTTTGACATAATTCTTTCCCTATTTGGAACCAGTCTGTTGTTCCATGTCCAGTTCTAACTGTTGCTTCCTGACCTGCATACAGATGTCTCAGGAGGCAGGTCAGGTGGTCTGGTATTCCCATCTCTTTCAGAATTTTCCACAGTTTGTTGTGATTCATACAGTAAAAGGCTTTGGCATAGTCAATAAAGCAGACATAGATGATTTTCTGGAACTCCCTTGCTTTTTCAATGAGCCAACAGATGTGGGAAATTTGATCTCTGGTTCCTCAGCCTTTTCTAAATCCAGCTTGAACATCTGGAAGTACACAGTTCATATACTGTTGAAGCCTGGCTTGGAGAATTTTGAGCATTACTTTGCTAGCCTGTGAGATGAGTGCAACAGTGCAGGAGTTTGAACATTCTTTGGCATTGCCTTTGGGATTGGAATGAAAACTGAACTTTTCCAGTCCTGTGGCCACTGCTGAGTTTTCCACATTTGCTGGCATAATGAGTGCAGCACTTTCACAGCATCATCTTTCAGGATTTAAAATAGCTCCACTGGAATTCCATCACCTCCACTAGCTTTGTTCGTAGTGATGCTTCCTAAGGCCCACTTGATTTCACATTCCAGGATGTCTGCCTCTAGGTAAGTGATCACACCATCATAGTTATCTGGGTCGTGAAGATTTTTTTTGTATAGTTATCCCGTGTATTCTTGCCACCTCTTTTCAATATCTTCTGCTTCTGTTAGGTCCATACCATTTCAGTCCCTTATTGTGACCATCTTTGCTTGAAATGTTCCCTTGGTATCTCTAATTTTCTTGAAGAGATCTCTAGTCTTTCCCATTCTATTGTTTTCCTCTATTACTTTGCATTGATCACTGAGGAAGGCTTTCTTATCTCTCCTTGCTATTCTTTGGAACTTTGCACTCAAATGGGTATATCTTTCCTTTCCTCCTTTGCCTTTTGCTTCTCTTCTTTACACAGCTATTTGTAAGGCCTCCTCAGACAGCCATTTTGCCTTTTTGAATTTCTTTTTCTTGGGGATGGTCTTTATCACTGCGTCCTAAACAATGTCACAAACCTCCATCCATAGTTCTTCAGGCACTCTTGTCTATCAGATCTAATCCCCTGAATCTATTTCTCACTTCCACTGTATAGTAATAAAGGATTTGATTTAGGTCATACCTGAATGGCCTAGTGGCTTTCCCTACTTTCTCCAATTTCAGTCTGAATTTGGCAATAAGGAGTTCATGATCTGAGCCACAGTCAGCTCCTAGTATCGTTTTTGCTGACTGTATAGAGCTTTTCCAATTTTGGCTGCAAAGAATATAATCAATCTGATTTCAGCACTGACCATCTGGTGATGTCCATGTGTAGAGTCTTCTCTTTGTTGCTGGAAGACGGTGTTTGCCATGACCAGTGCATTCGCTTGACAAAACTCTGTTAGCCTTTGCCCTGCTTCATTCTGTACTCCAAGACCAAATTTGCCTGTTACTCCAGGTATTTCTTGATTCCCTACTTTTGCATTCCAGTCCCCTATAAAGAAAAGGACATCTTTTTTGGGTGTTAGTTCTAAAAAGTCTTGTAGGTCTTCATAGAAACATTCAACTTCAGCTTCTTCAGCATTATTGGGTGGGACATAGACTTGGACTACTGTGATAAGGAATGGTTTGCCTTGGAAACAAACAGAGATCATTCAGTCGTTTCTGAGATCACATCCAAGTACTGCATTTCAACTCTTTGTTGACTATGATGGCTACTCCATTTCTTTTAAGGGATTCTCGCCCACAGTAGTAGACATAATGTCATCTGAATTAAATTCACCCATTCCAGTGCATTTTAATTCACTGATTTCTAAAACATCGATGTTTACTCTTGCCATCTCCTGTTTGACCACTTCCAATTTGCCTTGATTCATGGACCAAATATTCCAGTTTCCTACACAACACTGCTCTTTACAGCATTGGAATTTTCTTCCATCACCAGTCACATCCACAACTGGGTGTTGCTTTTGCTTTGGCTCCATCTCTTCATTATTTCTGGAATTAGATCTCCATTGATCTCCAGTAGCATATTGGGCACCTACCAACCTGGGGAGTTCCTCTTTCAGTGTCCTATTTTTTTGCGTTTTCATTCTGTTCATGGGGTTCTCAAAGCAAGAACACTGAAGTGGTCTGCCATTCCCTTCTCCAGTGAACCATGTTTTGTGAGAAATGTTCACCATATATTGTCAGCTTGCCTACTTAACGTCTACGCAGAGTACATCGTGCAAAATGCCAGGCTGAATGAATCACAAGCTGGGATGAAGAATGCTGGGAGAAATATCAACAACCTCAGATATGCAGATGATACCACCCTAATGGCAGAAAGTGAAGAGGCTAAAGGGCCTCTTCATGAGGATGAAAGAAGAGAGTGAAAAAGCCAGCTTAAAATTCAACATTCAAAAAACGAATATCATGGCATCTGTTCCTATCACTTCATGGCAATTAGATGGGGGAAATAGTGGAAACAGTGACAGTTTTTATTTTCTTGGGCTCCAAAATCATTGCAGCTGGAAACAGCCATGAAATTAAAAGATGCTTGCTTGTTGGAAGAAAATCTATGTCAAACTTAAACACAGTATTAAAAAGCAGAGATATCACTTTACCAACAAACATCCATATAGTCAAAGCTATGATTTTTCTAGTAGTTACATACAGATGTGAGTTGAATCATAAAGAAGCCTGAGTGCCAAATAATTGACCCTTTTGAATGGCAGTGCTGGAAAAGACTCTTGGGAGAGTCCTCTGGACAGCAAGGAGACCAATCCTAAAGGAATCAGGCCTGAATATTCAGTGAAAGGACTGATGAAGCTGAAGCTCCAAAACTTCAGCCACCTGATACAAAGAGCCAACTCATTAGAAAAGACCCTGATGCTGGGGAAGACTGGAGGCAAAAGAAGAAAAGGCTGGCTGAGGGTGAGATGGTTAGATAGCATCACTGACTCAATGGACATGAATTTGTGCTAACTTAAGGAGATAGTGAAGGACAGGGAAACTTGGCATGCTCTGTCCATGGGCCACAAAGAGACATGACTTAGCGACTGAACAACAACAAAATAGCATGTAAGAGGGCCATGGCCTAGTCTCAAGAAGGTGGAAACACTTAGTGAAATCCAAGCTGACCTCTGATGGATGAAGAGTATATACAAATACAAGTGATGCTGTGGGGGGAGGCTGAGGATTGGACACTATCTTGGCAGAAGCAATACCATGTGAAATTCCTTATGTCCCAAAAACTAGAGAATAGATCTTAAAGGCCACTGTGGACACAGTATGGAGAGACGAAGTGTCACTAATTAAGCCAGCAAGATACCCAAAGCTAAATCATGCAGGGATTTAAAATCCATGATATTCCTGAAAATAAACTTTAATAATGTTTGGCAGGATAATGCTATTATTGTGATCATATATGCATTGAAAACAATGCATGAGTGTGCCATGTTGAAGTGAAGAGCAGTCAGAGACTAGTTAAGAAATAATTGCTGTAGTCCAGGCAGAAGACAAGGATGAGTGGTACTAAAATGGTCGGGGTGGGAAGGGACAGAAAAGTGAAAATGCCAAGGCTCGGGTTCATAAATAGGGTTATTTCCCCTGAGCTTTCAGCATTGTTATTGGAAGGTGGTGGTCATATTATTTATTTACTGTAATACTTGCTTTACGGCTAAAGGATGTCATAACTTTGGCAAGGTCATTTAATTTCTTGAGGATAAGAAAAACACACATTTCATGTGAAGAGAGTGTTGACACTTGGAAAAGAGTAATAGAGTCTTTATATCACCTTTCATGCAATTAATCAAAAGCACCAGTAGGTCTGACAGCAACAAAGTTGCAAAGAAACTACAACCTGTATTTCTAAAAATATATGAGGACTGGTTGAGACATAAGTGAAGACTCAGTATAGGATAAATCTATGAAAAAGGATTCATAACTGAAACATAGGCATGCAAATTATACTTCTACATTCAGAGAAACACCAAACAAAACTGTCAGGAGGTTAGCCGGAACACACTGTGTGAGAATGTGACAAAGGTATACTCTGAGACAACGTGGTATGGATGGACATACCTATAAATAAATTGAGCCAATTCTTGCTTTAAAAGTGTTCTTTGAGTAAACCAGTTTCATAAGCACTTTATAAAAGTATTTAATTATAAGTGATTTCTCAGAGGTTAATCTATCAAACAGTGAAGTGTACTTATATTTGTTAATAACATCTGCAGCTTTAAAAGAAACAAAATCTGTTTGCTAATTCTAGTTCTCTCCAATAACAGAATGATGGGAACTGGCACATACAGGAGATGATAGTACCAAATTTATTTTTTTACTTCTAAAAGAGCTTTAATTCCTTCACAAAAAAAAAAATATACTCATAAAGAATGACGTCTGAGTTTCATTAGATTTGAAGTTCCTCAAATCCAAGTATTCAATTTTCTCCCTTTTTCTATCAACCTAACCTAGTATACATCCTGATTAATGTTCAATTCTTTATCTTAAACTGAAGAAGGGGATTATGTACATATACCATACGTGTGTGTGTGTGTGTGTGTGTGTGTGTGTGTGTGTGTGTGTACACTTACTGCATAAGATCATGCTAGGATTTGAGGGAAATAGTGATTACAATACTACTTTATAATATTACTTATTGTGTGCTATTTTTACATAGTTAAATAATATTATTTTTGTTAGTATAATAATACTGTCCTGGTACATTAAAATATACGAAATACTCTATCTAGAGACACACTTGAACATTTATATACTACATTACAGTTTTGAATCCAACAAAGGCTATTTAGAAAGCATCCTTTCTACTTTAATAATCTCCAAACAGAGGAAGAAAAGGCCAATTCAAGAATCAATATTTCTTTTTTAGCATAACTTTTTCTTTAAAAAAAAAAAAAAACTTCTTATTCTATACTGGTGTATAACCAATTAACAATATTGTGATAGTTTCAAGATTCCCAGGTAGTGCCATGGTAAAGAGTCCGCCTGCCAATACAAGAATAACTTTTTCTCTGACTTAATAATTGGCCATGCAAGCTGAATATGAACATGATAACAAACTAAAATAAAATATAAAATATAACAGAATCTCCAAAATACTTGAGGAAATAAAAGAATTTTAAGGTGATCAGAGATGCACCATTTACTTTCATGTAATTTTATTTCTTTAATTGAAATATATTTGATTTACAATGTTGTGCCAATATATATGCTATACAGAAAGGTGATTCAGTTGTATACACATATTCTTTTTATTAAGATTCTTCTCCCATTAGTATCTATCACAGGATATTGAATATAGTTCCCTGTGATATATAATAGGACCTTAATTATTCATCTTATCCATAATAGTTTACATTTGCTAATCCCAAACTCATCACTTTTTAAATAGAAAACTACCTTGCTATAACCTCAGTTTGTTGTAACAGCTTCTGTCGTTTATCCAGAGCACTCACTGCCCAACAAAAAACTATTCTAAAGATGAACTCAAATAAAAATTGAAACTACTTTTTTTAAAGAATCATAGGAGAGTAAAATATTCAAAGTTAGCTTCTATCTTTTCACCAGTCTCTGGACTTAAGAGTTATACAGAACTTTCACGGCAGTTGGGAAATGACACAAAAATGCACCTGTGATTCTACAATCACATCTAGATGAGCCTTAAAGATGAAACTGGTTAAGGAATGATGATATAATACTTATTTTAGCTTTTCCATGGTCAAATTTTCTTTACTTTCATAGTTTTCAGCTTATTAATGAGTGATCATTTATTTTACCTACTACTAATAAATAATACTGGAATGGAAAAGTAGGAAGTCAAGAAACATCTGTAGTAACAGGCAAATTTGACCTTGGAGTACGGAATGAAGCAGGGCAAAGGCTAATAGAGTTTTGCCAAGAGAATGCACTGGTCATAGCAAACACTCTCTTCCAACAACACAAGAGAAGACTCTACACATGGACATCACCAGATGGTCAACACTGAAATCAGATTGATTATATTCTTTGCAGCCAAAGATGGACAAGCTCTATACAGTCAGCAAAAACAAGACCAGGAGCTGACTGTGGCTCAGATCATGAACTCCTTATTGCCAAATTCAGACTTATACTGAAGAGAGTAGGGATAACCACTAGACCATTCAGGTATGACCTAAATCAAATGCCTTATGACTATACAGTGGAAGTGAGAAATATATTTAAGGGGCTAGATCTGATAGAGAACCAGATGAACTATGGACGGAGGTTCGTGACATTGTACAGGAGACAGGGATCAAGACCATCCCCATGGAAAAGAACTGCAAAAAGGCAAAATGGTTGTCTGAGGAGGCCTTACAAATAGCTGTGAAATGAAGAGAAGTAAGAAGCAAAGGAGAAAGGGAAAGATATTCCCATTTGAATGCAGAGTTCCAAAGAATAGCAAGGAGAGATAAGAAAGCATTCCTCGGCAATCAATGCAAAGAAAAAGAGGAAAACAACAGAATGGGAAAGACTAGACATCTCTTCAAGAAAATTAGAGATACCAAGGGAACATTTCATGCCAAGATGGGCTCAATAAAGGACAGAAATGGTATGGGCCTAACAGAAGCAGAAGATATTAAGAAGAGGTGGCAAGAATACACAGAAGAACTGTACAAAAAAGATCTTCACAACCCATATAATCACAATGGTGTGCTCAGTCACCTAGAGCCAGACATCCTAGAATGCAAAATCAAGTGGGCCTTAGGAAGCATCACTACAAACAAAGCTAGTGGAGGTGATGGAATTCAAGTTGAGCTATTTCAGATCCTGAAAGATGATGCTGTGAAAGAGCTGCATTCAACATGCCAGCAAATTTGGAAAACTCAGCAGTGGCCACAGGACTGAAAAGGTGAGTTTTCATTCCAATCCCTAAGAAAGGCAATCCCAAAGAATGCTCAAACTACCGCACAATTGCACTCATCTCACACACTAGTAAGGTAATGCTCAAAATTCTCCAAGCCAGGCTTCAGCAATACATGAACCGAGAACTTCCAGATGTTCAAGCTGGTTTTCAAAAAGTCAAAGGAACCAGAGATCAAATTGCCAATATCTGCTGGATCATCGAAAAAACAAGACAGTTCCATAAAAACATCTATTTCTGCTCTACTGACTACGCCAAAGCCTTGGACTGTGGATCATAATAAACTGTGGAAAATTCTGAAGGAGATGGGAATACCAGACCACCTGACCTGCCTCTTGAGAAACCTGTATGCAGGTCAGGAAGCAACAGTTAGAACTGGACATGGAACAACAGACTGGTTCCCAATAGGAAAAGGAGTATGTCAAAAGTGTATATTGTCACCCTGCTTATTTAACTTATATGCAGAGTACATCATGAGAAACGCTGGGCTGGAAGAAGCACAAGCTGGAATCAAGATTGCCGGGAGAAATATCAATAACCTCAGATATGCAGATGACACCACCCTTATGGCAGAAAGTGAAGATGAACTAAAGAGCCTCTTGATGAAAGTGAAAGAGGAGAGTGAAAAAGTTGGCTTAAAGCTCAACATTCAGAAAACTAAGATCATGGCATCTGGTCCCATCACTTCATGGGAAATAGATGGAGAGACAGTGGAAACAGTGTCAGACTTTATATTTTGGGGCTCCAAAATCACTGCAGATGGTGACTGCAGCCATGAAATTAAAACATGCTTACTCCTTGGAAGGAAAGTTATGACCAACCTAGACAGCATATTAAAAAGCAGAGACATTACTTTGCCAACAAAGGTCTGACTGGTCAAGGCTATGTTTTTTCCAGTGGTCATGTATGGATGTGAGAGTTGGACAGTAAAGAAAGCTGAGTGCCAAAGAATTGATGCTTTTGAACTGTGGTGTTGGAGAAGACTCTTGAGAGTACCTTGGACTTCAAGGAGATCCAACCAGTCCATCCTGAAGGAGATAAGTCCTGGGTGTTCATTGGAAGGACTGATGCTGAAGCTGAAACTCCAATACTTTGGCCACCTCATGCGAACAGTTGACTCACTGGAAAAGACCCTGATGCTGGGAGGGACTGGGGGCAGGAGGAGGAGGGGATGACAGAGGATGAGATGGCTGGATGGCATCACCGACTCGATGGGCATGAATTTGAGTAAACTCTGGGAGTTTGTGATGAACAGGGAGGCCTGGCGTGCTGCGATTCATGGGGTCGCAAAGAGTCGGACACGACTGAGCGACTGAACTGAACTGAACTGAATAAATAATAAGGGCTTCCCTAGTGGCTCAGAGGGTAAAGCGTCTGCCTGCAATGCCGGAGACCAGGGTTTAATATAATAAAATAATAATGTATGTTCCACATTTATCTTTCATAACATTACATTTTATTTGACATTTGATTATAGGTTTAGAAATGGGCTTCCCTCATGGCTCAGACAGTAAAGAATATGCCTGCGATGCAGGAGACCAGGGTTCAATCCCTTTGTCAGGAAGATTCCCGTGGAGAAGGGAATGGCTCCCCACTCCAGTATTCTTGCCCGGAGAATTCCATGGACAGAGTAGTCTGGTGAGCTACAGTCCACAGGGTCTCATGGGGTCACAAAGAGTCAGACACAATTAAGTGACTAACACACTTTTCATTCGTTTCCAACTATAATATCAAACAAGAGACAGAAAGGAAGGGCTGGAAGAACTACTTAAAATATGGCATCTGAAACAACAGACAATTGGGTGAACAAAAGCAAAGACCTAAAATGTAAACAATGAATAATGGTTTCTTTCATTACAGAAGAAATACCAAAAAGTGAAAGCCTCCTGAAGGTGAACACTTTTTTATCAGATTTTAAAATTTATTCAATAATGTTCTTTTTAAAAATATATTCAGCCTATTTTTTCTGTTATAACATTGCACATTAGTATTCTACATCTTTAAAATTTGTGTCATGTAAATCCATAATTACTTGCAACTTGTTTTCAAATGCTAATCATCTTAAGAAGGTCAAATTTCTATACAAAAATACAGAAAGCACTTTTCCTTAAAAGAAAATATCAAATTTAGATAAGTAATGACAATAAGGATATAAAATGTTGGCATCAGAGGTGATGCCAACATTTTATATATGGTAAATAGGGGCTTCAGAAACACAGTGGTTTCTGAGTAAGGTAGTCATAGAGCTGGAACATGAATCCACCTTTCCTGGATTTACGCATTTCAAGCGTAAATGCCCAAAACCTACTAATTTGTATTTTTTAGAAATCAAGAAATTCAGACTGAATAGGAACTTAATTCATCAAAGTGTTTTCTGTATTCTACAAATATTTGAGCAGCAAGAGAACAGAGTTAAGAAGCATCTGAGCAGCTTGCCCATTGTAGAATCAAACCAAGACAAATGGTAAAACATAAGAAAAATCTTTATCTATATTAGCAGCCAATGAGACATAATTAAATTAACATCATGTCATTTTAGACTAATCAAGAGCTAACACAGCAGAGTAAGCTCAATGGCATCACAGAACTGCTTAGAGGTTTCCATGTGCATTTTCATGTCACCAAAAAAGGTGAGTTTTCCTATATAAACTCCACATGAGAGAATTAAACAGTCAAAAATTATGGCTTTCCCAGATCACCAGCCCAGGTTGGATGCATGAGACAAGTGCTTGAGCCTGGTGCACTGGGAAGACCCAGAGGGACTGGGTAGAGAGGGAGGTGGGAGAGGGGATCGGGATGGGGAATACCTGTAAATCCATGGCTGATTCATGTCAATGTATGACAAAACCCACTGCAATACTGTAAAGTAATTAGCCTCCAACTAATAAAAATAAATGGAAAAAAAATAAATAAAAGCATAATAAAAAAAATGTTAGTCGTCAAAAAACAAAGTGCCAATCCATAAGGAATTTGATAAGGAAAATTTAAGATGGCTCCCAAGGTTCCTATTCTCCATGTAAGGTTCTGCCTAATCTCTACTTTTTGAGTGTGCCTACAACCAGTCAATGTGTTAAAAGATCACTCCCATGAGTAAATGACTAATCAATCCATTTTTGAGTCAAATTTAAGGAGGTTATCCTTTTTGGGGTAGGCCTGACCTAAGGACTTGATTCCTTAGCAGAAGGTACAATGTTAGAGGGGCTTCCCTGGTGGCTCAGCTGGTAAAGAATCTACCTGCAATGCAGGAGACCTGAATTCAATCCCTGGGTTGGGAAGATCCCCTAGAGACGGGCCTGACAACTCACTCCAGTTTTCTTGCCTGGAGAATCATCATAGACATAGGAGCCTGGTGGGCTACAGCCCATGGGGTCACAAAGAGTCGGAAACAACTGAGCAACTAAGCCTAAGAACACATACAGTGTTAGAGAGAGATTCTCTTGCTGTCCTGGAAGATAGTAAATAGGGATATTGCAAACTGCCTATGCAGATACTATGTAGCTGCGACCTCAAGGTAGCTTCTAGGAATGAAGAGCAATCCCCACCCACTTCCTCTGCAGAGAACCAACACAAAATGCAGACCTTGGTCCCACAGATGTAAGGCAATAAATTCTGCTAACAAGTTGAAAAAGTTCAGGAGTGGGTCCTTCCATAATCAAAAGATGACATAAGAACACATAAAAACACCTTAATTTCCGCTTTAGAAGACCCTAAAGGACCCAGTTAAAACATGCCAAATACATGGAAACTGTGACATATTAAATGTGCATTACTTTAAACAGCTCAGTTCAATTCAGGCACGCAGTTGTGTCCAACACTTCGTGACCCAATGGACTGCAGCACATCAGGCTTCCCTGTCCATCACCAACTCCCAGAGTTTGCTCAAACTCATGTCCATTGAGTTGATGATGCCATCCAAAAATCTCATCCCTGTCGACCCTTTCTCCACCTGCCTTCAGTCTTTCCCGGCATCAGGGTCTTTTCCAATGAGTCAGTTCTTTGCCTGAAGTGGACAAAGAATTGAAGCTTCAGTTTCAGCATCAATCCTTCCTATGAATATTCAGAATTCAGGATTGACTGGTTTGATCTCCTTTCAGTCCAAGGGATTCTCAAGAGTCTTCTCCAACACCACAGTTCAAAAGCATCAACTCTTTGGTGCTCAGTTTTCTTTACAATCCAACTCTCACATCCATACATGACTACTGAAAAAATCATAGCATGGACTAGACAGACCTTTGTCAGCAAAGTAATGCCTCTGCTTTTTAATATGCTGTCTAGGTTGGTCATAGCTTTTCTTCCAAGGAACAAGCGTCTTTTAATTTCATGGCTGCAGTCACCATCTGCAGTGATTTTGGAACCCAAAAAAACAAAGTCTGCCACTGTTTCCACTGTTTCCCCATCTATTTGTCATGAAGTGATGGGACCAGATGCCCTGATCTTAGTTGTCTGACTGTTGAGCTTTAAGCCAGCTTTCTCACTCTCCTCTTTCACTTTCAGAAGCTCTTTAGTTCCTCTTCATTTTCTGCCTTTAGGGTGGTGTCATATGCATATCTGAGGTTATTGATATTTCTCCCGGCAATCTTGATTCCAGCTTGAGCATCATTCAGCCTTGCATTTCCTATGATGTACTCTGCATAAAAATTAAATAAGCAAGTGACAACATGCAGCTTTGACATACTCCTTTCCCAATTAGGAACTAGTCTACTGTTTCAATTCCAACTATTGTTTTTTGGCCTGCATATAGATTTCTCAGGAGGCTGGTAAGATGGTCTAGTATTCCCATCTCTTGAAGAATTTTTCACAGTTTGTGGTGATCCACAAAGTCAAAGGCTTGGCATAGTCCATAAAGCAGAAGTAGATGTTTTTTCTGGAATTCTCTTGATTTTTTGATGATCCAACGGATGTTGGCAACTTGATCTCTGGTTCCTTTGCCTTTTCTAAAACCAGCTTGAACATATGGAAGTCCACGGTTCATGTATGTTTGAAGCCTTGCTTGGAGAATTTTGAGCATTACGTTGCTAGCTAGAGATGAGAGCAACTGTGCAGTAGTTTGCACATTCTTTGGCATTGCCTTTCTTTGGCATTTGAATGAAAACTGACCTTTTCCAGTCCTCTAGTCACTGCTGAGTTTTCCAAATTTTCTGGCGTATGAGTGAAGCACTTTCACAGCATCATCTTTAGTATCTGAAATAGCTCAGTTGGAATTCCATCACTTCCACTAGCTTTGTTCATAGTGATGCTTCCTAAGCCCACTGGCTCTAGATGAGTGATCACACCATCACGGTTATCTCGGTCATGAAGATCTTTTTTGTATAGTTCTTCCGTGTAGTTCTTCTTCTTGCCACCTCTTCTTAATATCTTCTGCTTCTGTTAGGTCCATACCATTTCTGTCCTTTATTGAGCCCATCTTTCCATGAAATGTTCCCTCGGTATCTCTAATTTTCTTGAAGAGATCTCTAGTCTTTCCCATTCTATTGTTTTCCTCTATTTCTTTGCATTGATCACTGAGGAAGGCTTTCCTATCTCTCCTTGCTATTCTTTGGAACTCTGCATTCAAATGGGTATATCTTTCCTTTTCTTCTTTGCCTTTTGCTTCTTTTCTTTTCACAGCTTTTTGTAAGGCCTCCTCAGACAAAAATGTTGCCTTTTTGTATTTCTTTTTCATGGGGTATTCTTGATCACTGCCTCCTGTACAATGTCATGAACCTCCATCCATAGTTCTTCAGGCAGTCTGTTCATCAAATCTAATCCCTTGGATCTATTTGTCACTTCCACTGTATAATCATAAGGGATTTGATTTAGGTCATACTAATGGTGGTTATTTGTATATATAGCAATAGAGAACTCGCACAGGCAGAGACCTTTACTTTGTATAAACACCGAGATACAAGATATTGTTGTAGATATTTAGGTACTTAATATATTTTTGATTGGATTATTTTAAATGGAAATGGTATGCTTGTTTCAGCACACTGTCAGTAAATCTATAAGAAAACAGCCTGCTGTCATTTATGCTTAGGTAGCCTTGCAGTATTTAACCCTATGAGATATATATGACAAGGGCTACTTATCTCCACCTCATGGAGAAGTAAGTAGAATCCAAAAGAGGTAAAATTCCAGGAGTTACATTTTCTTTCTGGTATGCTACTGTCTACTTTCAACAATTTCCTTTAGGAATTCCCTAGACACTTAAGGCAGACGGGCACACTCTATTAAATTCTCTGAGGAATCTAAGGTGCCTTATAAAGCAAGAAAGAGAGTGTTATTCTATTCATTTTTTTGCAGTCTTGATTCGCCATGGGAACATAGTCAAGCACCTTTCATATGCTATACGTATACTGCTCACTGACTGAATGTAAGCAACTTCGCACACAGACCATATTATACTTCTGATATTCTAAGCAAAACAATATTCATAGTAATCATAACTACTAATGGTGTTCCTGTGACATCAGATATTCTTAAATGCTTTTTCAATAAACTGTAACTGTATTTCTAAGTAAAAATAAGAATTTTATTTAATCTTTACAATAAGCAGGGAAAGAAGTTATAGCGAGGGGACACATATACACCTATGATTAATTCATGTTGATGTATGACAGAAATCAAACTAATACTATAATGCAATCATCAATCAATTAAAAACATAAATATTAAAAAAATTAAGAAACTGAGTTTTGAACAGATTTTGATGAAAAATTTGATGAAGGTCACACAGCTATCAAATGATGAGTATAGACACATAATAATAATCATGTATTATTTCCATGATTTCATGTTCCTGTCATAAGAGGAATTTCAGTGCAGAAAAGTGGCAGAGAATATCAATAAATACTGGAGAGCTTTCAGACCAGATAATCTTTTGTTCTTATGGGCGATACTACAAAATATAACCCTTTGCATCTATCCATACTGCACTCTATTTGAAAGTATCAAATGCTCTTATGTGTAATACTATATTGATCATTAATTACTTGATGAATTCATATAATACCACGGAAATGAAACTGTGGTCTGTTCTGGCCAGAGAAATTAATCTTTATTATTAAAATTAATGAATTTCTCAAATTCTATTTACAGATTTACATAGGTTATACTACACTTAACAGCACTTTTGTAATCAATTATTTCTTCTATAGTACATAAATAAATGAAGATATTTTTGTACTCTGCACAACATGCATTCTCAATTCTGTACTGTGAATTTTATAAATGTAAGAAATCTCTTATTGAGAAATTTGCTTGCGAGTTTCAGTTAAGTATTTTAAAAAGTCATCCTGGAAGGCATCTCTTCACAAAGGTTTTCTTTTACCTGTCTCTTCCAGAATATAAAAGATTATGAAAGTCTCTTAGGCACTTAGAGACCCAAAAGGACCATCTTTTTAATTTTTTAAAAAGTAAAACAATTCAAGCTTTCAAAATCTTACACAGCTTGGCTATACAGCTATTTCTTTATATTTAGAAAAACATTAATTCTCAAACTAAATCAAATCTTGACAAGAAGGACCATTATCCGAGGATGACTGCAACTTTCTTTTATTTCTTTGGCAATCATCATTTCCCAATAGTCACTCTCAAGCATGTTGACTTTCCCGATGTCTTAAGCAGTAAAGAATCCACCTGCAATGCAGGAGAAATAGGAGACACAGGTTCAATCCCTGAGCCAGGAAGACTTCCTGGAGGAGGAAATGGCAACCCACTCCACTATTCTTGCCTGGAAAATCTCATGGACAGAGAAGACTGGAAGGCTACAGTCCATGGAGTCTCAAAGAATCAGACTCGACTGAATACACATACTCGCACGCACTCTCAAGCATCCAACTTTACAGTACATTATAACATAAATCTAAATCATTTTAGTGTTTCTCTTGATGCTGCATTAATCCACTGTGACACTGTGAAAAAGGCAAACAACTTTTAGCTTTCTATTTCATCATCTTCCCTATGTCTTGTTCCTCTGGCCACTGAAAATTAAAAAGCATAAAATACTGAGGAAGTATTCTGTGATTGCAAAAATAAATTAAATCCTTTTAAAAGGGAAAACATGCTTAAACAGCTGCAAGGAAAATCACTGAAATTTCTGTGGATAACACGTCCCACCTGAGAACTCTGAAGGCTCAGGGAGACACTACAAAACTAAATATGTTTGTCTGTTTCCACATCATTAGACAAGGAATTCTTACTTCTCTTCCAATACTCATTGCTGAAACAGCTACACAGCAGTCAGCCATTCATCTATCAACTGTATTATTCCATTGCTTAATTGGGAGAAAACACACCTGCAAAGATGATCGTGCTATAACATAAACAAGAAATGCTTCTCAGATTGGAAGAAAACGTTGAATCAAGCAATTAGTACATGGAAGATTAGGCAACCAGAATGGAGAAAGTTTCCATTTGCTTGGTTTTACAAATAAGCATGTTCCAAGAGATTAAAATAAATCTGGGTGGGCTTAAAAAACCAGGCTATGGATTCAGAAAGCATCAATCACTGGGCCTGAAGGAAATACAGAAACTTGCCCCCAAAGGCTATAGAATTTACAAGGGTTCAATAAATTCTCAATAATGTAAGGTAACAGCAAGGAGCCAGAGATGCTATAAATTAAAAGCATCTTTCTATTTGGGCACAAATGTACTGCATTACAGATTAGTAGCTATGCTAATTATGCATTACTCAGGCAAATATTAAAATCAGACCACATTCCCTAAGCAGACATCAGCTGACAGGAGGAGCAGGCTTTTAGAGGTATGCACAGAGGCAAAGGGAAATAATCTTAGAATTAATGAACACATGGATAATGTAGAGTTAATTACATGAGTTTGGCTACAGGATGATGCTTGAATTCCTGCTAATTTATTGAAGTGGGCACCAACACTGTTTTGGGGGTTAGCCAGGAAATGAGGCAGGTGACATGAATAAATGCAAACTTCCAAAATGTGTTATTGCGAACTCTGTTTATGAACTAGAATTTGTGTGAGCCTAATTATTTGCAAATCTGTACTCTGCACTTAGGCTAACTCCTTTTCTATCCTTGACTTAGACGGAATTTACTCACATAATAGGTAGAACCATTTTACTGAAAAATAAAGCATTTTTCTATTTCAATTTCATTTTGAGTATAAAATTGAATGGAAATCTACATATTTACATATAAACCATTAGTGCGGACTGGGTTTACAGATAAGGTTTTTCCACTTCTTTTGCTTGTGAGTGATTTTTTTCAAGTCTGGTGAATAAAAAGCTACTGCATAAAGTGCTTAACTAAATCAATTTCTTTTCACCTGCATAATTTTAGAAGCTCAATTACATATTTCATCCAGTGAGGTGCCCACAGTAGTCTTTGCTTCTTTAGAAGGTAGATTGGGTTGATAACTGGTCATTATATTGAAAACTCTTTATGTTATGCCTAAAGCTTTCTATGTACTCCAACTCTCCCCAGTTCTTATAAGAAAATAATTTGCAAGATAAATGCAATGTATATTATAAAATCTCCTCTACTTTCCAAAACCTCACCCAAAATGAATGGCATTTAAGTCTTGCAACTTTGGGAGATATAATTTATGTATATATGAGGAGGGTTGCATAGTATAGAAGATTACAGGCATCTTAAGTTAATATTTGTGATGCCTAAAAACCCCTGGCCACTTGAAAGTCTATTAACACCTGAAAAATTAGCCTGAATTTCATACTATTCAAAGTATTAAAGGTGGGAGGGGAAAATGTATAAAGCATGGGAGGGAAACAAGACACTGAGCTTGGCAAGTGAACCTAGACTGGAACGTCTTCATTTCACAACAAATGTGCTTTTCTCTACCATTTGTAAAACCAAAAGGTAACGCAGAAGTCTATACATTAGAGTGGTATTAGTAAAGCTGCTCTTTTGGAAAAGGAGCTTGGATACCCAAGGCATCAATGGCAATAATCTTCTGATATTAGAAAAAAAAGTTACTAACATCCCCCAGTGTCTGAGCACTACACTGCAGCCTCTTTTATATACAGGACTACAAGGAAGCTCCTTCCCCATTCTAGATGTGAAGATACTTGCTGGCATTGGATAAGAAGAATGTGAAGGAATTTAGGAGAATCAGACACCATTCCCAGGGAAATCAATGCGACTTAAGAACAAAACAAAAACTTAGTTCTCATGGAAGAATTAGGCATGGTTTAAAGTGTGTATAGCTGCAAAATATGTGCATTTGAAATTGCTTGAGGGAACTGACTACTTTGGAAATAACCTCTCATTGGTCCTTCTATGAAATTCTTATGAATAGGACTAAAAATGTTCCAAATAATGTCTTGATAATTCTGGAGATGTCAGGTATTATCCCAGCCATAATTAATTCCCTCTTAGACATCTATACAACTACAGTTGTAATAGAAGAAACATGATCAGGATTAGTAGCCTCTAAAAGAAAGTTCTGAAATAAGTTACTAGCAATCAGTCATACAAATGTCAGGCAAATGTTTGCACATTGATTCCTTTCTGCAATATCAAATAAACATAGGAAATACTATTTAAATGAGCTTTACAGATATTTGGATGTTATTTAAGGATAATCTGTCTAGACACAATATTGTAAGCAATTACCTTCCAACTAAAAATAAAAAAGAATAATCTGTTTAACTTTTATGTCATATGGGAGTATAGTTGATTAACAATTTGTGTTTGTTTCAGGTGTATAGCAGAGTGATTCAATTAGACATGTATCTGTTCTTTTTCAAATCCTTTTCCCATTTAAGTTATCACAAAATACTGAGCAGAGTTCCCTGTGCCATACAGTAGGTCCTTGTAGGTTAAATATAATAGTGTGTATATGTCAATCTCAAACCCCCAATTTATCCTTTCCCCTCAATCTTTCACCATAAATTTGTCGTCTGTGAGTCTGTTAAAAAAAAGAATCCATTAAAAATTACAGTTTATGAATTTTTAAAATACAATTCCCTTCCAAAATACAACGGGCTGAAGCCAACCTGACCTATAACATGTTTGGTGTCCTGTCCACGCAGTCATCACCAGCATGGATTTCAATCACTGTACCACATTTTGATTTTCTGTCTCCTTGGACCTATTCTAACCTCAATAGGAGCTCAGAGGGTTAAGAATCTGTCTGTAATGCAGGAGACCGGAGTTCAGCCCCTGGGTTGGGAAGATTCCCTGGAGAAGGGAAAGGCAGGATAAGAAGGTGGCAGAGGATGAGATGGTTAGGTAGCATTACTGACTCAATGCACATGAATCTGAGTAAACTCCAGAAGATAGTGAAGGACAGGGAAGCCTGGTGTGGGGCAGTCCATGGGTCCCAAAGAGTTGGACATGACTTAGCAACTGAACAACAACAAATCCATCTGTTCTAAGTTGAGTTCAGTGAGTTGCTCCCTTGCTAAATGTCCAGGTGCTGTTCCAATGCAGCAGCTAATGCTTACTGCCCCTCCTTCACTCTATGATTTCTTGGCAATTCTGTTGTCTCTCAACAACCGCTTTCTACACTCACCTCTTCTAACTTCCTGTCCCTTAAAACTCAGACAGAAGTTAAATTTATATGGGAAAAAAAGCATATCCATTTGGAAAGAATAATTTTTGACTCCTTGCTAAATTGAAAGGTTTAAAATTAGAACCTGTATATATAGAGAGCTAGTTTTTTCTTCTGCAGAGTAACATGCATAGCTTCTATAACAACAATTTTCTTGACAGTTTAGCAGATTTACTACTGTTATTACATACTTTATATTACTGTATGGTCTACCAATGGCAGAATGAATAGAAGTTCAAGTATCTGATTAATGGAGAGAAGAAATTTTTGTGGCTTAGAGGGTGGATGGGACTTTAATCCTAACACCCAATGACTATTCATTAATGTTAGATATGCATACAGGCACACCTGATTTTATTGTTCTTTGCTTTATTGTGTTTTGCAGAAACTGCTTTTATTACAAATTAAAGGTTTATGGCAACCCTGTGTCAAACAAGTATATCAACACCACTATAGTAAGAATATAGCTTTTCCCTTCTCTAGGGGATCTTCCCAACCTAGGGATCAAACCCAAGTCTCCCAAATTGCAGGATGATCCTTGACCAGCTGAGCCCCAAGGGAAGCCCATATTGAGAATATATTAATAATTAAATATATTTATTATTTGCTCTATTTGCTCTATTCTTCTCATGATAAATATGTTGTAAATAGAGCTTGTATTAAAGGGTACCTAACTTTAGAAGCTGATGAAGAAAACACCCTCACATAATATTTGCTCTGTACCAGAAATTGTTCTATGACCTTTCTACCTTAAGTACTGATCCACTTAATAGTCACAGAAACCATTTACAGGGTAGATTCTAATACCCTCCTAATTCTATTCTCTTTAAGTGACTTGCCCAACATCTCACATCTAGTAGGTAAAGGAGCTAGAACTTGATGCCAGGCAATCAGAGCTTTCAAAGATAGACTGTCAATGGCAAAGTACAATAATTATCAAAGGAGAAAATATAACTTGCAAATATATCACCTCACTAACATTAAGACCCTTCTTGGTCATTTAGTTAATAAAGTTTAAGCCATTGCTCAACCTGAGAGTGACCATGCCAAGGAACTGACACAGCAGTTTACACTGCAAAGTCATTCGCAAGGCGATTCAGTAGTAAATAACAAATAGGAAGAGATACGAAAACGAGAAGCCACAGGCACTAGATAGAAAACAACTTGCATTCAACTGATGTTTTAATTTTTAGACTAGTAATAAAATCCACTAAGAACAAATAAATAATAGAATTGTTTTCTTATAACAATCCTTCTATATTGTTTGGGGCTGGTAAAGTGTTCAAAACACTGGTCTTTATCACAATCTGTGTTACCTTCAGTAAACCAACAAACTTTTGAATTTTATTTTGGGTTTAGAAACAAAATATGATGACTCCCATTTTAAAAGTAAGTTGTAAAATCAACAGAAATAAACTATGAACCAGAATTCTGATTTTATGGATTATTTTTCAAAAACAGATGTAATCTTTTATATTAAAAATTAACATCACTAACATTTTTAATAATCGTCATTATTGCTGTTTGCTTGCTAAGTTGTGTCCAACTCTTTGTGAAAGCATGGACTATAGCACACCAGGCATCCCTGTCCTTCACCGGATCCTGAAATTTGCTCATACTCATGCCCATTGAGTCAGTGATGCTATCTAACATCTCATCCTCTGCCACCCTCCTTGTTCTTGCCCTCAATCTTTCCCAGTATCAGGGGAATTCCAATCAAGGGGGTCCAATGAATCAGCTCTTCACATCAGGTGGCCAAAGTATTGGAGAATCAGCTTCTGCATCAATCATTCCAATGAATATTCAGGGTTGATTTCCTTTAGGATAGACTAGCTTGATCTCCTTGCTGTCAAAGGAACTCTCAAGAGTCTTCTCCAACACCACAATTCAAAAGCATCAATAATCACTATACTATATAATTTATTACAATACACATTATTAAGAAATATAAGTAAGATAACTTCTTAAAATACTGGTTTTTATCAGGACATGCTGCTGAAGAATATAAATTCCTGGCATGTAAAGACAATTAATACAAGCAATGAAATCTATTTTCTTAGAAATCATTCTGTGTTTTACACTTTAACAAATACAGCCACTTTTCCCCTGTCAACCAGAGGACAAATAAAACCTAGAAAAGCCCACCCATCACAATATTCTATGAAAAAATGATTCTGGCCAACTGAGTTTTAACTATATATCATTTGTTGTAGCATACTAAAAATGGAAACTCCATGTGCTAAATTCATTTGTGTTTAAAGTTGACCCTATCTAACCACTTAGGTTTTTTTTTTTTTTTTTTTGCCTAGGGAGTACTAGAGAAAATTAGTAATATTTTGGTAAAAATTAGAGGATAAATTGTGCTATGATTAGGGACTTAATACAATATCTGATTTGATCATTATTAGAAAAGTTATTTTAATTTATGTATTTCCTAATGAGATATAACATAAACAAAAAATGTGTATCTATAGTTTTGTTTCTATAACTAACAAAAATGTTTTCAAGAAAGATATTTGGCAAATTCATAACCTCTAAAAAAACAAGAAACATTCTAGGGCTGACTGGAAAAACAGAAAGAATATTGACAAAATGCCTAGATTTATCATCAGTACTATTAAATCATATCATCAATAGTGTCAAAAAGCAAGCACTTTTGTTGGACAAATCTGTAAGCCAATGCATATATCTGTCATTTTTAAATATAAATTCTCCATAAAGATGGCATAAAATCTATATCACCTTTGTCTCAATGATATCCTTTTTTAAGTGTAAACAATAATTGCAAAGAGTGCTTTATTTCTTTTTACTAACTTAAAAGGCTAAGAAAAGACCCGTTTTTATTCTAAAATGCTGATCACATTAAATACTCTGGGTAGTGTCTAGTTTTACTACAATCATGCTCCAGAAGATGTACAATCACTTTTTTCTTCTTAACCATGAGTAAATCACAGTACTTTATCTTGATGGTAATATTTAAGAGTAAAAAAGCAGAAATGTCAATGACAGTCTTGACAAAAGACTAGATACTGCAGAAAACCAAAAATCATCTTTTTCAGAACAAAGTACAATATTTCATTCATAGCACATCTTTAAATAGCTGTCACCTCTGCTTAAACTGATTTACTTTCATCATTAAAAAGCTCCCCCCATTTAAAGTAGGAAGGATAATCAATTTTCCTGAATATTTTACATAAAGCCATGCCAAAAGACAAAGGACTGGACTAAGCAATCTTCTAATGTTCTTTTCATCTTTCGGACATAGTATGACAGATTAGAAAGGATATGCACTTTGGAGACATTTTACAAGCTACATAAAGCTTACTTTGCTCATCTAGAAAATCAGAGCTGTGACTTTTTCAAAGCAATACCCTAAAAACTGGGCTTCCCTTACAGCTCAGCAGTAAAGAACCACATGCCAATTCAGGAGATGTAGGCTTGATCCCCGGTTCAGGAAGATCCCCTGGAGAAGGAAACAGCAACCCACTCCAGTATTCCTGCCTGGGAAATCCCATGGACAGAGAAGCCAGGTGGGCTACAGTCCATGGGGTACGCAGAGAGTCAGACATGACTTAGCGACTCAACAACAACAACAAATCCTAAGAATTATGTCACACACGTAGTATGGCATCTGGCACATAGCAGGTACTTCTCTTAGGTCAGTTTTCCTAGAAACAGTCTACAATCATAATTTGAATGTAAATGAGTGTCCAGGGTATCCTCTCAGGTAAAACCTTTTGAAAGTGAAGGAAAGAGGACACGGCATAAAAATAATCTAGTCAAAGATGAGGGTTTGGTTCAGTTATTTGCTAGTAAGTGGTCCTAGGAGACAAAACAAAAAGAAAAAAACGAAAAGAAAAGAAACTTATTTTTTAAATGTATCTCTTTCTGTGGCATAAATACTCATACCATAGTCAGTTTTAAGTTGCACACATGATGTCACTGAACAGAATTTAAAGGAAATCTTAATCAGTTTCAGTACAAGATGGCTTTTGCACACCACTGTGTTAGATTGATCCCTCAGAGATCTCTGGAATGTTAAAAAAAAAAAAAAAACACTGCAGAGTTATCCCACTTAGAGGCAAGAGGGGCTGCCCTATAGCATACCAGAATCAGTCAGTCCTAAAGCGTGGGATATCCTGGGGAAAACGACACAACCTCCAGTGGGCCTCATCACCAAGTGCAATTCTCAGAAAGAAATCAGTTATGAACTGTGATCAGCCCAGAGACTACAGTAGCTGGGAAATAAGTGCTTCTACCTGGTAAATGTGATTTCGGTGGGGAGGCAATATCAGCCAGTATGATGCTAAATTAGTATAATACCCAAGTGATCCTTGCAGTCCAGATGCACTTTATTAAGTTTGTTCTGACTTACTTCACTCTGTCTGACATATCTAGGTCCATCCACCTCACGACCAATGACCCAATTTCATTTCTTTTCGTGGCTGAGTAATGGGGGCCTGCTGAGCTGGGTGTACTTTGGTGACCCAGATGGGCAGGGTGGGCCGGGGGAGGGAGGGAGACCCGAGAGGGAGGGATGTATGTATACATATGGCTGAGAGCTCTGGTGTGCAGCAGAAAGAAACACCACATTGTAAGGCAGCTATATCCCAATAAATTAAAAAAATGTTTGTTCCTTAGATAAACCAAATGATATTTGAACTTGCTTCAAAATAAAAGGCACTACCAATATTTAGTAAGTGGATGCTGTGCTTGAATTAACTTTTTCCCTCTTCTCTGTTTTATTTTTAAAAATCAGGACCTCAGGCTCCTGAATAGAACAAGCAGCAGCAGCTTGTTTTACCCCAGAACCCTAAAATGAAAACAGCTGACCAAGATCTCTGTGGAGATGGTCAGAAGGCAAATATTAGTAAAACTGCCTCTTAAATAGCAGTATAGATACAGAGGGAAGATGTAGGAATTTCTTGATTTCTGATGGTATTTGGGTTTAAGGAAGATTAATTTACCCTGAGGGCTGTTCTGCCCCCATTCATCACTGACTATACCCTATAACTCTCTGATCCTTTCATTTGATGGTGCAAGATCCCAAGTAAATGATGGCAACAAACTATGAGATTTGGAATGAATAGTTTTGTATTTAGCTATCCATGCATCTATCAATCAATGTCTAAAATCTTTAAAAGGCCAAGGATGATTAAGACAGGAGGGAAATTTATATCATTTCATAGGCTATAGGAACTAAAGTTTAAACTAATAAAAAGGTATATTATTTTAAATATTGCACTACCTTATCCTCAACTGAGTCTTCAAATGTTCACTGAAGCTCTTAGAAAAACTCTTCAATGAACTGCATCAGAATTCTGCTGAAGATCTGACTGTTTCAGTAGGAAGTATGAAATTAAAGTATTATAAAGCAATGTTTTGGCAATGTCCCTTATTCACATCCCAACTTATTTGAATCTCACTTTTGATTGGTTGAGATTTTACCTGTTTTATTTGCATGCTACTATTTGGTTTCCAAAAATATTTTGCTGAGAAATCTTTGAAAAAATCTGCAGTGAGTGGGAACTAAAATTAAAATAGTATATACTGATAACAGCAATAACTTAATGCAAAAAATAGGCCTGTTAGTATAAGAAATATTATAGAGTTTCTAACTGAAGGATATTGCAAACAGTCATCAGTTTTGAGTTAAGCAGTAACTCAAAATTTCTCTTCAATCACAAGATAACCTTACCTTAAATTCTAGTTTGCTTGCACAAAATTCTTTATACTTTGTTTTCAGTCATAAGAATTACATGTTCATAAGTATATTTTTGGATGGAGAAGGAAATGGCAACCTGCTCCAGTACTCTTGCCTCGGAAATCACAAGGGTAAAGGTGCTTGGTGGGCTGCAGTCCACGGGGTCACAGAAGAGCTGGACACAACTCAACAACTAAACAACAACAAAGTACATTTTTAAGAACTATTACTTGAAAATAGGTAAACTTGGCTGTTAAGACATGCATGAGGTGGAACACCGGGAAAAGGGAGGATGAACACAAATTGTGCAAGTTAGACTGACTGATCCAAGTTTAAGTTTTCTGCTTTGCTCTGTTTAGTGTTGCTATGAATATATCATAGATGCAGAAAGCTGTTATACCCTTAAGTATTTTGAAGGAACCTTGAAAAAGATCAATACCCAAGGTTTCCCCACAGAGCCATCTAAGGTCTAGTCTTTGTTGCCACAATCATTTTGGAACCTTGAAAACAGCAATCATCAAGTTTCAAACACAAACCAAAAACACAAAATAAAAGTGGCAATAGATACAGTTGCTCAGAAAACAACATACACTAACACACACCAAGCTCTTCACCATCATATTAATTTGAGCAACCAAAAAAAGAACATGTCATTGAAACAGTGGGGAAACACAAACTAAAAAACTTATCAAAGAAAGATTAGTTTTATGCTACTAATTGATACACATTTAAATTATGTGATCACTGTTCACTTTTTTACTTTGTATTATTTTTAATTCTAGTAAATGGTTAAAAAAAATAATACAGGATAGAATTAACTACTATGTCTGGTTCAACTCAATTTTCTTTCCATAAGATTTTTTTATTTCCAACTTTTTATTTTATATTAGAGTATAGCCAATTAACAATGTTCTGATGGTTTGAGGTGAGCAGTGAAGGGATTCAGTCATACATATATATGTATCCAAGCTATTAAGTTCCTAAAACAACCAGTGCTCCAGGTAAAAGGATTTCAGGTAATAATCCTTTTATGTACTGTACTGTTTAATAAGACTCTGTACCCTGACACTGAAAATACATTGTAAGATATTAGTCCTAACTTCATCTCTAGAAATAGTGCAAAACAGTTTGACCATGAGAGTCAAACAAACTGAACATGAACCAGACTGTGACACATACTATGTCACAGCCCTAGACGAGTTAACTTCTCTAAGCTTCAGTTTCCTCCTTCACAGAATGAAGACTATAGTAAGAACTACGAGATCTGTGGTTCCTAAAGTTGTTAAAGCCACAACTGGAACAAGGTAAATGCTCAGGAAATGCTGTCGATTCAGAGGCTCAGATGTTGGAGATACACAGTCCAGTGTCCAATAAGGCAAAAATGTGGTTTGCTCTACAGAAGGACACACAGAGACTTACGATCAAATGTTCTAGGAATATTGATAAAATAATACAAGAGGTCTTATAAAAACAATTTCCAACAATTTCCAAAACCAACACCCCAAAGTGCTTATTTTTTCAGCCATAGTGAAAGTCGCTTAGTCGTGTCCAACTCTTTGCGACCCCATGGAGTATACTGTCCATGGAATTCTCCAGGCCAGAATACTGGAGTGGGTAGCCTTTCCCTTCTCCAGGGGATCTTCCCAACCCAGGGATTGAACCCAGGTCTCCTGTGTTGCAGGCGGATTATTTACCAGCTGAGCCATAAGGGAAGTGCTTATTTTTTCAGCCATAAAAACAAACTAAAAAAAAAAAAAATGCATTAGGCAAAAACTCTCAAAATCTTATTACCTGTCTTATCATCCAAACAGGAAAACTGATTTCAATGCAAATTTCTCAAGTGGGAGTAAATTTCAAAATGTTAAAATAGGGGATTGTATTTTTCCATTTTCAATTGCACCCCCAATTTAAATAAATTAGAAGATAAAAACAGAAAATCCAAATCTCAGTTAATAAGAGTTTAAGAAAACAAGATTAGAGTAAAAGGAAGTAGTAACCATAAAGAAATAGTATAATGAAATTTCTCAGAAATGAAGAGGATGCATTTCCAGATGGAAGGGACCACATGACCATGAAAGAGATGAAGACGATGTGCAGGAAGGCACACTGTCACCACGTGTCAGAAAAGCATCAGAGTTGCCATTTCACTCCATCCTCCCTTCTAGCCAAATATTAAGAAGTCAAATGACACTGGATCCCCAAGTTTACTTTTTCCTTTCTGGAGACATCTGGAATCTTCTCTTAAACTCTAATTTTCTGAAATCGTAGAGTCATAATATTGATTTATGAATCAACTATATTTCAATTAAAAAAAGAATGCATGCCAAAAATAAACAAAAATGATACTGGCTTAATAAAAAACAATTTGATTATTGGGAAGATAACAGTAGCAAAGTTTATACACACTGGATATATGGAGTAAATACCTGAAGTAAAGTCTAAAGTGAGATCTGAAGACATTCTGAGCATTAATTACTATTTTGTATTTAACTGCAAACCAGTGTCCTGTGTCTGCTTTATCTGTAGGGGTGAATACAGACATTTACTTTAGCTACCAAAGGAAAAAAGAGAGGACTTAAGGTTAGAGACTGGTAGTACAGAGGACCAATATTTCCATATTCTTATTTTTTTTAATGGTAAAATATTTCCCTTAGAAGGCAAAACTAATAAAATACCAACTTTATGAAAGAAGAACTTACAGAAATCTTTGTTAATTGCAATAAAATTATTTTACTGCCAAGAGTGAATGTCAACATTTTCAGAATCCGTGAATTAAAATGGGCTGGAATGGGTGAATTTTACTCAGATGACCATTATATCTACTAATGTGGGCAGGAATCCCTTAGAAAAAATGGAGCAGCCATTATAGGCAATGAAAGAGTACAAAATGGAGTACTTGGATGCAATCTCAAAAACAACAGAATGATCTCTGTTCATTTCCAAGGCAAACCATTCAATATCACAGAAATACAAGTCTATGTCCAGACCAATAATGCTGAAGAAGCTGAAGTTGAATGGTTCTATGAAGACCTACAAGACCTTCTAGAACTAACACACAAAAAAAGATGTTCTTTTCATTATAGGGAACTGGAATGCAAAAGTAGGAAGTCAAGAAATACCTGGAATAACAGGCAAATTTGGCCCTGGGGTACACAATGAAGCAGGGCAAAGGCTAATACAGATTTGCCAAAGAATGCACTGGTCATAGCAAACACCCTCTTCCAACAACACAAGAGAAGATTCTACACATGGATATCACCAGATGGTCAATACTGAAATCAGATTGATTATATGCTTTGCACCCAAAGATGGAGAAGCTCTACACAGTCAGCAAAAACAAGACCAGGTGTTCACTGTGGCTCACATAATGAACTCCTTATTGCCAAGTTCAGACTGAAATTAAAGAAAGTAGGGAAGCCCACTAGACCATTCAGGTATGACCTAAATCAAATCCCTTACGATACAGTGGAAGTGACAAATAGATTCAAGGGATTAGATATGATAGACAGAGTGCCTGAAGAACTATCAAGAGAGGTTTACCACATTGTACAGGAGGCAGAGATCAAGACCATCTCCAAGAAAAAGAAATGCAGAAAGGCAAAATGGTTGTCTGAGGAGACCTTACAAATAGCTGTGAAAAGAAGACAATCCAAAAGCAAAGGAGAAAAGGAAAGATATACCCATTTTAATGCAGAGTTCCAGAGAACAGCAAGGAGAGATAAGAAAGCCTTCCTCAGTGATCAGTGCAAAGAAATAGAGGAAAAAAACAGAATGGGAAAGATTAGAGATCTCTTCAAGAAAATGAGAGATACCAAGGGAACATTTCATGCAATGATGGGCTCAATAAAGAACACAAATGGTATGGACCTAATAGAAGCAGAAGATATTAAGAAGAGGTGGCAAGATACAGGATAACTATACAAAAAAGATCTTCATGACCCAGATAATCAAGATAATGTGATCACTCACCTAGAGCCAGAGATCCTGGAATGCAAAGTCGAGTGGGCCTTAGAAAGCCTCACTACAAACAAAACTAGTGGAGGTGATGGAATTCCAGTTGAGCTATTTCAAATACTAAAAGATGATGCTGTGAAAGTGCTGCACTCAATATGCCAGCAAATTTGGAAAACTCAGCAGTAGCCAGAGGACAGGAAAAGGTCAGTTTTCATTCCAATCCCAAAGAAAGGAAATGCCAAAGAATGCTCAAACTACTGCACAATTGCACTCATCTCACACACTAGCTAGGAAAGTAATTCTCAAAATTCTCCAAGCCAGGCTTCAACAGTAGGTAAACCATGAACTTCCAAAAGTTCAAACTGGATTTAGAAAAGGCAGTGGAACCAGAGACCATTTGCCCATATCTGCTGGATCATCAAAAAAGCAAGAGAGCTCCAGAAAAACATCTACTTCTGTTTTATTGACTATGTCAAAGCTTTTGACTATGTGGATCACAACAGACTGTGAAAAATTCTTAAAGAGATGGGAATACCAGACCACCTGACCTGCCTCTTGAGAAACCTGTATGCAGGTCAGGAAGCAACAGTTAAAACTGGACATGGAACAACAAGACTGGTTCCAAATAGGAAAAGGAGTATGTCAAGGCTGTATATTGTCACCCTGCTTATTTAATTTATATGCAGAGTACGTCATGAGAAACGCTGGGCTGGATGATACACAAGCTAGAATCAAGATTGCTGGGAGAAATATCAATAATCTCAGATATGCAGATGACACTACCGTCATGGCAGAAAGCAAAAAAGAACTAAAGAGCCTCTTGATGGAATGAAAGAGGAGAGTGAAAAAGTTAGCTTAAAGTTCAACATTCAGAAAACTAAGATCATGGCATCCAGACCCATCACTTCATGGTAAATAGATGAGGAAACAGTGGAAACAGTGACAGATTTTATTTTGGGGGGCTCTAAAATCACTGCAGATGGTGACTGCAGCCATGAAATTAAAAGACGCTTGCTCCTTGAAAAAAAGTTACAACCAACCTAGACAGCATATTAAAAAGCAGAGACATTACTTTGCCAACAAACATCCATCCAGTCAAAACTATGGCTTTTTCCAGTAGTCATGTACGGATTTGCGACTTGGGTTATAAAGAAAGCTAGTTCCCAAGAATTGCTGCTTTTTAACTGTGGTGTTGGAGAAGACTCTTGAGAGTCCCTTGGACTGCAAGGAGATCCATCCAGTCCATCCTAAGGAAATCAGCCCTGGGTGTTCATTGGAAGGACTGATGCTGAAGCTGAAACTCCAACACTTTGGGCACCTGATGCAAAGAACTGACTCATTGGAAAAGACCCTGATGCTGGGAAAGATTGAAGGTGGGAGGAGAAGGCAAGAACAGAGGATGAGATGGTTGGATTTTAGCACCAACTCGATGGACATAAGTTTGAGTAAACTCTGGGAGTTGGGGATGGACAGGGAGGCCTGGTGTGCTATAGTCCAAGGGGTCGCAAAGAGTCAGACACAACTGAGCAACTGAATTGATGATAATGCCTGGAAAAGTTAAACACATGTATTTTAAAATGTAAACAATTCAAGGGAAAAAGTATCATTAATTCAACACATTCTGAAGCACTTTATAAAATTAATATTGCTAATGACTTGGGGGATACAGTATTCTTCATTATGGAAAATAAAATGAAAATCACTGTGCTTGCTTGTGCAATTGTTAGTCAAGAAAAACATCCTGACTTGCATTGAGGTTTAGGCTCTGATAAAACTACATAATTTGACCCAGTGGCCTTTCATTAACAAATCTATTGCCTCCTAATACAGAAAGTGAAATGTGTAAGATGGTATCATATTCCAATAAAATGTGTAACATTTCATCAAATATGCTTTTCCAAGCATTCACTAAGATGTAATCAGGTGAAAAAAATAAGATGATAATCTTTTTATTTAGTGTGCTTGAAGATCAAACAGCCTCAGATCATCTGAAAATATATATATTTTTTATTCACCTGGAGAAAATTTCAAAGGTGACTTTGCTTGGAACAAAGAGGATTGCAATGACAGGGAACACAAAGGAGATAGAAACTGCTATCATTCTCCTCTGTCTCATTCCACAACCAAATACGGAGAATGGCTTAGGGTTAGCACACATGTCCCGATGGTGGTCAGTCAATTAAAAAAACACATTGCAAATCTGTGCCATGTTCTGGGAAAGAGTTATGATCAGGTCAGGGGCTTTGTTACTGTTCAAGTCTTAGCTCAGCATGTCTCAGAGTTTAAGATGCATGCAAATCACCTTGTCAGCTTGTTAAAATGTAGACTTTCTTATAGCAGGACTGGGGTAGTGCCTAAGAATCTGTATTTATAATATATTCCCAGGTAACGCCCCTGCTGTCTCTCTGTGTATGCTCAGCCACTCTGTCGTGTCCAGATCTTTTTGTGACCCCATGGACTGCAGCCCGTCAGGCTCCTCTGTCCATGGAATTCTCCAGGAAAGAATGCTGGAGTGTGTTGCCATTTCCTCCTCTAGGGAATCTTCCTGGCCCAGGGATCGAGCTTGCACCTTCTTCACTGAAGGCAGGTTCTTTATGACTGAGCCACCCAGGAAGTCCTCCTCTCCATAAATCACACTATGATAAGCAAGGGTTTACAACGCACAAAACAGTCATTCAGTTTCACGTAGTCAAGGTTCATGTGACAGGAGAGGGCTAAGAGAGTTAAATTTATCGTTTCTCAGTACAGTATATAGTTTTAAGCTAATAATTATAGTTAATGAAATAGGCAATTCAAAACATTCTAGAGACCCCATGAACTAATGGTGAACATTTTCCCAAGGTCATTCCAGCAAGAAAGCATAACCTGCTATTTTCTTACAATGTGAATTTCATGCACTTGAATAAGAACTGCATGAACATCCAACGGTAGACATGGCAACATTTCTACATAAAAGTACACTCCAAACATTAACATTAGTTCAGGATTAGTCAGCCTGATTTAGAGAAAAATCCAAACTAGGGATTCCACAGTGGCTCAACAGTAAAGAATCTGCCTGCAATGCAGGAGATGGTGGGTTCGATCCCTGGTTCAGGAAGATCGCCTGGTGAAGGAAATGGCAACCCACTCCAGTATTCGTGCCTGGGAAATCCCATAGACAGAGGAGCCTGGCAGGCTACAGTCCAGGGGTTGCAAAAGAGCCAGACATGACTCAGCAACTAAACAATAATTTTACAATATGGATACCATTCCAATTGTAAATTCCAGCTCAAAATAGGCTGCTGCGTTATGGGATCTCCTAAGACTTTAACTTTTAAATAATCTTTCCCTATGCTCAATACTATGTGTCTAGCAAGAAAAATTTTCCTAGATAGTGAAGAGGTAAAAAAGACTCTCAAAATAATAAATTAATTGTTGTTCAGACACTATGTCTTGTCCAAGTCTTTGCACGCCCACAGATTATAGCTCGACAGGCTTTCCTGTCCTCCACTATCTCCCAGAGTTTGCTCAAGTTCATGTCCATTGAGTTGGTGATGCTATGTAACCATCTCATCCTCTGCCACCCTCAAATTCATTAGAAAGGGTCTTAACAATAGGTTTTAAAAATGCACATCTCTTCTGTAAATCAAGTATTCTTCAATAAAAAATAAATTAAAAAAAAAAAGAAAACAGCCTCAGGATCTGCCAACCTGAGTTCTAGCCATTGCTAACATTTTACTTCTCAACATTCATTTCTTATCCAGGACCAGCCTACAGCAAGACTTGTAACTTTGACCAATCCCAAAATAGTCCAAACTCCAAGTCATTTGAAACACATTTATACATACCATAGAACAACTCATTCAAAACAATGATATATTTCACTATTGATTTTGTGGTCAAACACAAAAACACAAACACAAAAAAATTGTGCAGTTGACACAATAAAAATGTTTATATGTTCTTGAAAAAAAATGCACATCTGAGTTAAAATACCTGAAGAATGTACAAAAATTTACATTTTAATACCTTATTATGGTACATGTTATTTTACTTTTATTAAGATTATATAAAGCATTCATAGCAGTTCTCTCCAAAACAATAATAGAAAACCTCTAATTAATATAATAAAACTTCTCTATATTTTAATTCATAACAGTCATTAATCATGTTTGGGCTCCAAAATCACTGCAGATGGTGACTGCAGCCATGAAATTAAAAGACACTGTTCCTTGGAAGAAAAGCTATGACCAACCTAGACAGCATATTAAAAAGCAGAGACATTACTTTGCCAACAAAGGTCTGTCTAGTCAAGGCTATGGCTTTTCCAGTGGTCAGGTATGGATGTGAGAGTTGGACTGTGAAGAAAGCTGAGCCCAGAAGTATTGATGCTTTTGAACTGTGGTGTTGGAGAAGACTCTTGAGAGCCCCTTGTACTGCAAGGAGATCCAACCAGTCCATCCTAAAGGAGATCAGTCCTGGGTGTTCATTGGAAGGACTGATGTTGAAGCTGAAACTTCAATACTTTGGCCAGCGAAGAGCTGACTCATTGGAAAAGACCCTGATGCTGGGAAAGATAGAGACAGGAGGGGAAGGGGACAACAGAGGATGAGATGGTTGATGGCATCACCGACTCAATGGACATGGGTTTGGGTGAACTCCAGGAGTTGTGATGGACAGGGAGGCCTGGCATGCTGCGGTTCATGGGGTCGCAAAGAGTTGGACACAACTGAGCGACTGAACTGAAATGAATCATATTGTATAGAATCGTAATGGGTTCTATTATCTTGAATTTTGTCTCAAATAGGAAACATAATTTAGGTACATGCTATATAGTTGTCCCTGCTAAAACAAAAATATCCATGTTTTAAATAAAGTATTTTAAAGATGCAGTTTCTATTTAACAAAAAACTTAATAGCTAATTAAAACCATGGTCTAATAACCAACTAAAGATTATTACAGTTTACAATAAGTTATTCTCTGATAAATTTTGACAAATCAATGAGCTAACATGTTAATACAAATATTTTAAATTTTTATTTAAATATGTTGTTATTGTTGAACCTTATTGGTTTTGATAATCATGGGTAAAACAATGTTTAGCTATATTGGGAACAACCAATAAATACAATACTTACTGACATTTTAACATTCTGTGAAACTGTTTACACTTACTAGAAATAACTCACGAAAGTATTTAAAGTGTAGATGACTATAAATGAACACAAGTTAATGTAAAATTAATTATTTTTTAGCATATTTAATCCTTACATCCTCATGAACACATGGTTTGTTTTAGAACTAGTAAACAGACTGCCAAAGTTTATTTTGAGATCCTCAACCTTACTGTGGTAATGGTATGATTTGTATTCATACTTATTTATAACTAACCAAGTAAAAATAGAAAAATCAATTTCACCAGATTCTGGACAAAATAAGAACTAATGATTTATCTGACTCATTTATTCCTGATCCAAATAATAAAACCAAATCTATTTAAATGAAACTATTTTATGTGCACCGTTATTTTTGTAGTTATTTTACATCTGTTGGAAATAAGCTTTCTTACTCTTGAGTTCTTTTGATCTATCAGTAAATTATCCCCCAATTAAGGTGCTCAGGATTACTGAAGAGTAAATGGTTTAAAAAGATGAGGAAGAAAAAGTAGTTTCATATGTGCTTTTACAAAGGACATAAAATCAAGAGTGGCACAAAATAGTTAAGAGCAGATCCTCAAATGTAAATAATAGCTCTGCCATTAAACAAGTATGTAACCTTGAAAATGTCAGTGAACATTACTCAATCTAAGTATTATCAACAGCAAAATAAGGATAAGAGTATCTACAACAGTGGTTCACATGACATTCCGTAAATAAGGCCTACCTTATAGTAATGCATGACACATAGAGATGATGTATAACCTATTGTTACACAAAATAAGTTTTTAGGCTACTTGTAAATGCTACTCAATAAAGAAATCTACAAAATCTTTTTCTTCATTTAAAAATGCATAAATGAAAACAGACTGGTCCTAACCACTGTATTAAATAAGTTCAAACAATCCTATATACGACTTCTTTTGCAAGTGTTTCTATTTCCTCAAACTCCCCTATTACACTTTTGAATGATTTATGCAAGACAATGGTCATCTCATTGCAACTTGAGCAACATAAAGGAGAAAAACACAGGATTTGGCTTGAATTCCATACATAAGTTAGCGGAACTGACCTCCATGCAGAGATTGCCCATGGAGGAGCAAAATGGTCCAAGGTGTCTCAAAAGGCCAGTCACTGCAGGCAGAATGGGTACTGCCCAGTGGGGGCACGAAGAAGCAGACTGGCATGAACAAAGCCAGCAGACACGGAACCAGGCCAACAGCTGAGTGTCCACTGCATTGGTAGCCTGTTACAGTCAGTTTTGTGTCTGGTCATAACTAAGGAAAAGAGACTAATCAGAATCTGTGTCTAATTAAAAACAAATATGTAAAGAGAGGATGGGATGTGTCTATGAAAACAGAGAGTAGAATCCAAGTACCAGCAAATACAGTTAAGGAGAAATATAAATCCCCTGCATATGTGATGAGCCCAGGTTCCTGCTTACTTAACTCTAAACCACAACCATAGAGTGGAACTAGGCAATCTGAAAATATTTTTATTTTATTTAAAAAAAATGGGCACTGAAAATTCTGATTCCTTCACCACTAAAAGTGAAAGTCACTCAGGCGTATCCGACTCTTTGTGACCCCGTGGACTATACAGTCCATGGAATTCTCCAGGCCACAATACTGGAGTGGGTAGACTTTCCCTTCTCCAGGGGAGCTTCCTGACCCAGGAATCAAACTGGGGTCTCCTGCATTGCAAGCAGATTCTTTACCAACTGATCACCTTTGCCATTGCCACTCCCCAAATTCATGCCTCCATCATTTCACATCTGGATTACGGCAATAGTCTCTTTACTGGTCCACGTGCTCCTATTCTTGCCTCTTTCAAACACCTTTCTTTTAAGATACAAATCGGATCATGTAATGCTCCACCTGAAGTCTTTAAATGCCCTGTCAGTTGATTCACAACAAAAAGAGTACCTTTTAATCATCTACAAGACACGCACTGTATGACTCGTGGCTACCTCTCCATCACACTACAGGCACCATGATCTGCTTACAGTTCCTTCAATATATCCAATTCTTTCATACTGTAGGACAACTGTATTTGCTGTCATATTTTCTTTGAATACTTAACCTTTGGGGATCTTCACATAGCTGGATCTTAGGCATTCTTCAATCCTCAGCTTATTTGTATCCTTTACAGAGAGGCCATCCCTGTCCTGACAATATAAAATAGCAGCATCTTTCCTTGTTTTTCCAATAACTTGTTTTTCCAGTTTTTCACAGTTTATTTGTAGGATTATCAATAACTGGAATTACCTTGATTATTTATTCACTGATATGTCTTCCCCATTAAAGTGAAATCTTGAGGGCATGTTTCCAAAGATTAACAAATAGTAGCTAAACACGTATCATATAAGTATATATACATACATCATAATAGATGTATCATGCATACATCTGTTGAAGAAACAAAAAAAAATGACAAAGAATCTTAAGGGAGAGAAACAGATTGCCTACAAGTGGGAAATGAGCTATTTATATGTACTTCCAGCTGCTTCAGACTGTATTGTGTTCCCCTAAAATTCATATGTTGAAGCCCAAACTCCCAAAATGACTATATCTGCAGTAAGTAAATAATTAAGGTTAAATGAGCCCATAAGAGTAAGGCCTTGATCTGCTGGTATTAACATCCTTACAGGAAGAGACACCAAGAGAGTGATAGTGTTCCACTCTCTCTCCCCACCCCCAGCCTCTACCACTAAACTGAGGAAAGGCTACCTGAGAACTTAGTGACAAGGCATCTCTGTGGGCCAGGAAGACATCTCTCATCAGACACCAAATCAGCCAGAACCTTGACCTTGGACTCACAGCCTCCAGAACTATAAGAAAATAAATTTCTGGTTTTTTCTAACCCACCCAGTCTATTGCAGCTTATTATGATATCCCAGGCTTCCCAGGTGGTGCTAGTGGCAAAGAATCTGCCTGCCAATACAGGAGATGTTAAGAGACACAGGTTCGATCCCTGGGTCGGGAAGATCCCCTGTAGGAGGGCACGGCAACGGACTCCAGTATTCTTGCCTGGAGAATCCCATGGACAGAGGAGCAAGGTGGGCTACAGTTCATGGGGTCACAAAGAGTAGGACACAATTGAAGTGACTTAGCACGCATGCATAATATCACAAGCATACTAAGAGGGTCTGTGGCAAAAAGGAGACAGCCAAAATGAGACAGGAATAGATGACAGGATTACAAAAGAATTCATCTTTTTATGGAGGATTATTGTTATAAGTACACATGCATCATGTTTATAATATGGCTATCATTATTGTTACTTTTTTTAAATTATTTATTTTATTTTACAACATTGTACTGGTTTTGCCATACACTGACTTGAATCAGCCAGGATTTACGTGTGTTCCCCATCCTGAACCCCCTCCCAACTCCTTTCCCCATTCCATCCCTTTGGGTCATCCCAGTGCACCAGCCCCAAGCATCCTGTATCATGCATCGAACCTGGACTGGCGATTCGTATCACATATGATAATTTACATGTTTTAATGCCATTCTCCCTTATCATCTCACCCTTGCCCTCTCCCACAGAGTCCAAAAGGCTGTTAAATACATCTGTGTCTCTCTTGCTGTCTTGCATACAGGGTTATCGTTACCATATTTCTAAATTCCATATATATGTGGTTAGTATACTGTATTGGTGTTTTTCATTCTGGCTTACTTCACTCTATAATAGGCTCCAGTTTCATCCACCTCATTAGAAGTGATTCAAATGTATTCTTTTTAATGGCTGAGTAATATTCCATTGTGTATACATACTACCGCTTTCTCATCCATTCGTCTGCTGATGGGCATCTAGGTTGCCTCCATGTCCTGGCTATTATAAATAGTGCTGCGATGAACATTGGGGTACATGTGTCTCTTTCAATTCTGGTTTCCTCAGTGTGTATGCCCAACAGCGGGATTGCTGGGTCATATGGCAGCTCTATTTCCAGTTTTTTAAGGAATTGCCACACTGTTCTCCACAGTGGCTGTACTAGTTTGCATTCCCACCAACAGTGTAAGAGGGTTCCCTTTTCTCCACACCCTCTCCAGTATTTATGGCTTGTAGACTTTTGGATAGCAGCCATTCTGACTGGTGTGTAATGGTACCTCATTGTGGTTTTGATTTGCATTTCTCTGATAATGAATGATGTTGAGCATCTTTTCATGTGTTTGTTAGCCATCTGTATGTCTTCTCTGGAGAAATGTCTGTTTAGTTCTCTGGCCCATTTTTTGATTGGGTCTTTTATTTTTCTGGAATTGAGCTGCAGGAGTTGCTTGTATATTTTTGAGATTAATCTTTTGTCTGTTTCCTCGTTTGTTATTATTTTCTCCCATTCTGAAGGTTGTCTTTTCACTTTGCTTGTAGTTTCCTTTTTTGTGCAGAAGCTTTTAAGTTTAATTAGGTCCCATTTGTTTATTCGTGCTTTTATTTCCAATATTCTGGGAGGTTGGATCATAGAGGATCCTGCTGTGGTTTATGTCAGAGAGTGTTTTGCCTATGTTCTCCTCTAGGAGTTTTATAGTTTCTGGTCTTACACTTAGATCTTTAATCCATTTTGAGTTTATTTTTGTGTATGGTGTTAGAAAGTGTTCTAGTTTCATTCTTTTACAAGTGGTTGACCAGTTTTCCCAGCACCACTTGTTAAAGAGATTGTCTTTTCTCCATTGTATATTCTTGCCTCCTTTGTCAAAGATAAGGTGTCCATAGGTCCATGGATTTATCTCTGGGCTTTCTATCTTGTTCCATTGATCTATATTTCTGTCTTTGTGCCAGTACCACACTGTCTTGATGACTGTGGCTTTGTAGTATAGTCTGAAGTCAGGCAGGTTGATTCCTCCAGTTCCATTCTTCTTTCTCAAGATTGCTTTGGCTATTCAAGGTTTATTGTATTTCCATACAAATTGTGAAATTATTTGTTCTAGTTCTCTGAAAAATACCATTGGTAGCTTGATAGGGATTGCATTGAATCTACAGATTGCTTTGGGTGGTACACTCATTTTCACTATATTGATTCTTTTGATGCACGAGCACGCTATATTTCTCCATCTATTTGTGTCCTCTTTGACTTATTTCATCAGTGTTTTATAGTTTTCTATATATATAGGTCTTTTGTTTCTTTAGGTAGATTTATTCCTAAGTATTTTTTTTGTTGCAATGGTGAATGGAATGATTTCCTTAATTTCTCTTTCTGTTTTCTCACTGTTAGTGTATAGGAATGCGGGGGGGGGGGGGGAAGGAATGAAAGGGATTTCTGTGTGTTAATTTTATATCCTGCAACTTTACTATATTCATTGATTAGCTCTAGTAATTTTCTGGTGGAGTCTTTAGGGTTTTCTATGTAGAGGATCATGTCATCTGCAAACAGTGAGAGTTTTACTTCTTCTTTTCCAATCTGGATTCCTTTTGTTTCTTTTTCTGCTCTGATTGCTGTAGCCAAAACTTCCAAATCTATACTGAATAGTAGTGGTGAGAGTGGGCACCCTTGTCTTGTTCCTGACTTTAGGGGAAATGCTTTCAATTTTTCACCATTGAGGATAATGTTTGCTGAGGGTTTGTCATATATAGCTTTTATTATGTTGAGGTATGGTCCTTCTATTCCTGCTTTCTGGAGGGTTTTTATCATAAATGGATTTTGAATTTTGTCAAAGGCTTTCTCTGCATCTATTGAGATAATCTTATGGTTTTTATTTTTCAATTTGGTAATGTGTACTACATTGATTGATTTGTGGATATTGAAGAATCCTTGCATCCCTGGGATAAAGCCCACTTGGTCATGATGTATGATCTTTTTAATATGTTGTTGGATTCTGTTTGCTAGAATTTTGTTAAGGATTTTTACATCTATGTTCATCAGTGATATTGGCCTATAGTTTTCTTTTTTTGTGGTATCTTTGTCAGGTTTTGGATAGAAAATCTCAACAGACCCATCACAAGCATGGTAATTGAAACTGTAATCAGAAATCTTCCAACAAAGAAAAGCCCAGGACCAGACGGCTTCACAGCTGAATTCTAGCAAAAATTTAAAGAACTAACACCTGTTCTACTCAAACTCTTCCAGAAAATTGCAGAGGAAGGTAAACTTCCAAACTCATTCTATGAGGCCACCATCACCTTAATATCATTATTGTTACTATATAGGCAGTTTGTAGTAAGTTAGGGCCAAGAGAAAAAGCAGAGATAATATTAAGGATTAACAGATATCTGCAAATGAAGTGGGGAAAAAAGCTTCTAAGACTTACCAGGATACTTGCTTCCAGGGGAACAAAAAGTCATATAAAAGAGGAAACTGACAGCATGCAGGACAGGAAATTATCTTGTCTGTATTTTTTCACAGAGAATTACAAGTGACATATTTTGAAGTTACACATGGAGTTAAACACTTACCTCTGGATTCCAGAGATCTTAGATTCAACTGTAAGTTCGAGAAAGCCCAAAGTGAAAGTGAAAGTCACTCAGTCGTGTCCAATTCTTTGTGACCCCATGGACTATACAGTCCATGGGATTCTTCAGGCCACAATACTGGAATGGGTAGCTTTTCCCTTCTCCAGGGGATCTTCCCAACACAGGGATTGAACCCAGCTCTACCTCATTGCAGAAGGATTCTTTACCAGCTGAGCCACAAGGGAAGCCCAAGAATACTGGAGTGGGTAGCCTATCCCTTCTCCAGCGGATCTTCCAGACCCAGGAGTCGAACCAGGGTCTTCTGCACTGCAGGAGGATTCTTTACCAACTGAGCTATGAGGGAGCCCAAAGCCTAAGGGTAAATCCAGGTGTCACAAATGAGAGCCAGTAAAGAAGGAAAAACAAAAACAAAATCCATCTCCCCATCTCTGTCCACCCTGAGTGAGGTGAAAGACAGTCCTACCTGGCATTCTGCTAGCATAGGCAATCCACCACCTTCATCTGTCAGTTAGAAGTCAGTGTTGTGCAACACACATTATTCATTCATTAAAATAACTGTGTAGTGAGAAAACTATCAAAGATGCCCAGGAAGTCAATCTGATTCCCTAATATCAGGCTCACTCAGGCAAAAAGTGGGAATGAGGCATCAAAAGCTTATCAAGTTCATTATCGAGGGAATTTAGGGAATAAAAGAGAGCACAAAAGAATGTTAGTCTACCCAGGTGAGTGGCTCCTTTAAATCATCAGAGCCCTGCATGATACAACTGGCAGGAGAAAAACAACAAGCCCCTGACACCTGGCTCCATCACAACTTTAGTGTTGAACTCCTTCCTCTGCCTATTTACACATCACGTTCTCAGTTACAGCTGAGGTGGCCCTGCCATCTAACTCAGCCTCTGTTTAAATCTTAGCTGATGCACAGCACAGCTTCTTGCTAAAACTCATTTCATTCAATATCCAAGATTCTGATTCTCCCATTGCCTCTGCTGCATTCATCCATTTCTGACCTACAAACCTCTCTTCCTAGAGACAGGCTTTCCCTACCAATGTCATAATTAGAGACATTCCCAAAGTTTTCACTGAAACCACATACTACAGCTATATATAAATGCTTCTTCTAGCCAAAAGTTTCTGGGAATCCAATATTTTACTGTTATTTCCTACTTAAGATCTTCTCCAGAATGGTAAGAAACAGCAACAGCCCAAAGCCCTCCATGGAGATACTGGAATGAAAACAAACACATACTGATTGATTTTCTCATGGTAAATTATCTAGGGACATTCAGGACTTCATTATTTCACAGAGAGATAGTCAACAGCCTCCTACCTGAGCTTCCATACTTCCAACTTTTTATAACTTTCACTCTATCAATCTTGACACACTCAGATTACCTTCCCAAAAGATTAATACTCATTAAACATCATACACTAACAAAAACATAATCCTAGCCAATTTTTCTATAAAAGCATTCTTCTGTGCAGAAAAAGAGTAAACATAATTTTTTAAAATTAGGAGGATGCTGAGATATTACATTCTTACACTATTTTATTTTTTTCTGATTTGTCCATAAAGTTACCAATGAATTCATCTTCCAAAACATAACATGGGGCTTCCTAGGTGGCTCAACAGTAAAGAATCTGTTTGCAATTCAGGAGACTCAGGTTTGATCCCTGAGTTGGGAAGATTCCCTAAAGAAGGAAATGGCAATGCATGCCAGTATTCTTGCCTAGAAAATTCTGTGGACAGAGGAGCTGGCAGGCTTCAGTCCATGGGGTTGCAAAAGAGTCATACAAGATAGAGACTAAACAACAAGCATAATATACATTAAATATTATCACTAATAATAACCTAGGTCTTATATATTTTCCTCAATGTATTAAAGCACCTTGAAAGCAATTACTCTTTTATAGTCCTTAACAGAAATGTGCACGTTCAGGGCAAGAGGACTTCAGTGACTTGCTCAGTGTCACATGGGGACTTGGTGTCGTGGTTAGAGCTGGAGAATCTGTTCTTAACTCCCAGTCCAATATTTTTTTAAAAGTGAAAAATTTCAAAGAAATAATATCCCCTTTACTAGCTCATGTAACTGACACATTTATTTCTTGGCAACAATAGTGAAACATTTGTCAAAATAGCTCTACATTAACTTCTAGTTGCTAAAGAACACTCCAGAAAACTTTCTAATCCATCACTGTCAATCTTATTGCACTGCAGCCTGAGTAGGCTGTTTCGCCCAAACAAAAGACAAAATTTCCCAGGGGTCATGTTTTATGAACACTGTACAAAGTCTTACTTGGTTAATTATTAATTCTAAATGGAAACGTGGGTAGAAGACAAGCACAACTTGGGAGGATAGGGTGAGATGTATGGAAAGAATAACATAGCTTGGATTTTATCATGACATGAATCTTCAACATCTCAATGGGATTTTTCCTTTTAGCATGCAAATTTGTTCAAATGCCCTTGGTATCACAAACTTATAAAAAAAAAAAAAAGGTCTAGGAGTGTCAAACCCTAATTACTATCCTCTCTCTTAATCCCTTAAGAAGTATTATTTTCAAATTTTAGTTCACAAATATTATCTCTACTTCTTGATCTCCTACGCATGCCTCCTGTTTCCACCATTCCTCAGAAATTACTCTCTCCAAGATAACCATTATTTTTTTTTAATTAAATTGGTATTTAGACTTTCTATTACTTGACTTCTCAGGAGCACTTCACAAGGCTGCTTATGTCTTTCATCTTACAGTATCTCTTCATCACTGACTCACAGAGCATTTCTCTATCCTGGCTTTTCTTTCTTCCTTTTGGGTGCTTCTTCTCAGTCATTTGCATGAGCACTTCATCCTCCACTTCTTAGACATCACTTTTCTCCTGGTGTCAGTTCACGGTCCACAGTCTGATGGCCCTCTCACCCTTCACATTCTCACACATTCACAAGTTACATCGTCCACAACCAGAACTTCAAGGGTTGCTCAACTCCAGTTCCTAATACACATCTCTGCTCCACCTTCACACCCAGAAATCCAACTGCTTAGTTGATATCCACATCATCTTAGCTGTCCTAAAACATCTCAATCTCACAATGCAACATATAGGATTTATTTTATGAATAAATAAGTAAGTGAATGATACATTATATATATAAATATATGTCCTGACAACTTTAATGATTTCATCTCACTAAAATAATTTCTATTACTTGACTTCTCAGGAGCACTTCACATGACTGCTTATGTCTTTTATCTTAAAGTATCTCTTCATCACTGACTCAACCAAATAGGCTGACCAGTTCTTGCCCAGACCAAGAAAATTCATACCAACCCCAGAAAATCAGCACTGTGAAAAAGCATTCCTTAGTTTCAACTGTCTGAATGCCATCCAGAGCATTGTTTTATAACTTTAACCACCTGATATTTTTAGAAAGGAACTGAAGAAACTGCAGTTACAGATATCCCCAGAAGATACTACCACATAACCCTGACTTTTGCATGTTAATTCACTTCAGCCATATCCATCTCTTTGTGACCCTATGGACCTGTGTAGCCTGCCAGGTTTATCTGTCCATGGGATTCTCCAGGCAAGAATACTGGAGTGGGTTGCCATGCCCTTCTTCAACCATGACTTTTAGCTAATGACTTTTCTCCTTTGTAACTGCAGTTTCCTCAGTCATTTGAGGCAAGACATAAATGAGCCCTAATACTCCTTTCAGTCTTCATAATTTATGAAAGTAGGTTGACTATCTGACAGTTCACAAGGCACTTTAACACTAACATCTTGCTGGGTCACAATGTATCAGTTATCACACATATCAACCTTTAAGTTGAATAGATTAGATTAAAGGTTAAAAATTCTGTGAGTGTATAGGGGAGGGGATAGATTTGTAAGAAAAATCACACAGCAACTGATTCAGGGAGCTTCACTTGCAAAGTCCAAAGGGAGAGTATACCTGTTAGGGTAACTTCATGACAAGACCTGGTTATCCTTTACTCTACACAATAAATTGCTCTAAGTGACTTTGTCTCTTTTTCATTCATTCTACAATAGAGTAAAACATTTACGGGCATGGGCTCAAAAGCTATTCAAACCTGGGGACTGTAAGTTGCCTGAGGATCTTTGATAGCACTGAACTAGGTAAAGGTCTGAAATTCTGCATTTTCATCAATTTCCCACATGATACTGGGATGAGATACTCCTGTTCTACAGATGGTGTTTTTAGTAGTTAGGCTGTAGACTAAACTGTGAGGTTCAAATCCTAATTTCTCAATTTATTATTTCTATGATATGTCAGGTATTGAATCTGTTGGTACCTCAAGTTTTGGATGTATAAAATGGAGAAGATAAAGATAATATAGATCTTATAGGACTACTGCAAAATAAGATAATCATGAAAAGTTCTTCAAACAGTACCTGGTGAATTACCTTGGAAGATGTAATGTTTTTAGCACTGGATGAGGTTTCTCATTTTTCTCTCAATCTAGCTGCAAGCTTGATTTCCATAGTTTGCCTATCAAACATAAGAGCAGAATATTTGATAATGCCTCCCAGACAGTCTTAGTCTACTGTAGTCTCTATCAAAGAATACCACATGCAAATAAAACTCTTCCAAAAATGGAAACCATATCAACACTTGAAATACTTATCAACAGGCTTAATTTATGATTAACACAGGGAATGTGTGGTAAGTCTGCCTGAATGACACAGGTACTCCTTTGCTCAGGAATCTCTAAAATTTCCCCCATGTTTACTGGAAAAATCTAGGCCATCTAGCCAGATATTCAGGGCCCAAACTATCTTTTGGACCATGCCTCCCTTTACTGCCCTTTACTCAATAAACTAGATTGTGTGCAATCTAGTTAAAACTATTTGCACGTTTACATACTTCTCATATTTTCCCATACAGCTACTGACTAAACAGTCTATTTTCTCCAACTGTAAAAATGTTCTAGTTAAATATTTTTACTTCTCTTTTACATTTCACACACATTTATTTCTCAAATTCCATGAATGAAATAGTCATTCAGATGCTCTATTCAATCATGAAACCCATGTGAGCCCATAGCACCTTAACGATACCCATTGGTCATTTACATACTTTAAAAGCTTACTGACATACATTAGACACCCTTATGAGGTAGGAATCACCTCCATTTTGCCTTAGGGTATACAAGCGATTTACCTAGGTTCATGCAAATTTTGTGATAACACAACTGATGTCTCATACAATTCTCTTTTAGATTTATTATGTAATCCAAAACAACTAGACAAGTTCTATACTTAGAAGCTTCAACAGGGCCACCATGACCTCCGTATCCTGTTACTCACACTCTTGTATGATCTCCTCCCCACAATGGACTTGGTTTGGTAACTTGCTTCGAAACAGAATATGGTAAAAATGGTGGCATATCATTTCTGGGATTCAACTGCTAAATATTACTATGGTTTGCTTTGTCTACACATTTCCTTGCTCTCTCTTTTGCTCATATTGATAAAGTCATTTACTACTGCGTGAGCTCCCTAATGAGGAAGGTCACGAGAAAGACAACTGAAGGAAGCCTGCAGCCAACATCTTGAGAAGAACTTAGATCCTGAGGCTAACAGCCCACAGAGAACTGAATTCATCCTACAACCACATGGGTGTGTTTAAAAACAGATCCTACTCCAGATGCACCTTGAGAACACTGTAGCTCCAGCCAAAAGCTTGATGATAGTTTTGTGAGAAAATGAGAGCTAGTAGACTGAACTAAGCCATGCTTATATTTCTAACCTACAGAATCTATGAAATAATAAACACTTCTATAAGCCACCAGGTCTGGAGGTGATTTACTGTGCAGCAAAAAATAACTACTAAAATTTCCAAATATTATAACTTTCATGTTTACATTCAATGCTATATGAGATTTTTTTTCCCTACCACTGTTGCATTTGGACATGAGATCTACTCAGCAAGATAGCAGAACAGGAAACCCCACCTTTGGATTCATTATTGGAAACATATAACCTACCAAGACTGAAGTAAAGAGAAAATTAAACAGAAATATAACCAGTAAAGAGATTGAATTGGTAATCAAAACTTTCCAACAAAGAAAAGCTCAGGATAAGATGGCTTCACTGGTGAATTTTACCACACATTTAAAGGAGAAGAATTGGAAAAGGAAATGGCAACCCACTCCAGTATTCTTGCCTGGAGAAGTCTATGGACAGAGGAGCCTGGCAGGCTATAGTCCATGGAGTGGCAAAAAGTCAAACATGACTGAGCGACTAGGCCTTCAATTCAGTTCAGTTCAGTTGCTCAGTCATGTCTGACTCTTTGCGACCCCATGAATCACTTCACGCCAAGCCTCCCTGTCCATCACCAGCTCCCAGAGTTTACCCAAACTCATGTCCATTGAGTCAGTGATGCCATCCAACCATCTGATACTCTGTCGTCCCCTTCTCCTTCTGCCCTCAATTGTTCCCAGAATCAGGGTCTTTTCAAATGAATCAGCTCTTCACATCAGGTGGCCAAAGTATTGGAGTTCACCTTAAAGAATAATAAGTGCTAATCCTTTTCAAACTATTTCAAAAATTAAAAAGAAGAAATGTTCCCAAACTCATTTTATGAGGTCAGTGTTACTCTGACATGAAAGCTGGACAAACACTAGAACAGAATAAAACTACAGGCCAATATCCCTCATATGTATACACACAAAAATCTTCAACAAAATATTAGCAAATGGAATTCAACAGCCCATCAAGAACAAGTGAGATCACATCATGAAAAAGTGGAATTGATTAGAGATATACAAGGATTGTTTAACAAAGAATACCAATAAAGTGATATACCACTTTAACAGTATAAGGGATTAAAGGACTAAAAATCGCATGATCATGTCAATAAATGCAGAAAAAGCCACTGAACAGAATCCAATATCCCTTCATGATAAAAAAACACTCAACAAACTAGGACCAGAAAGCCATTACCTCAGTGTAATAATAGGCCATGTATGTAAAGCCCACAGATAACATTATATTCAATAGTAAAAAACTGAAACCTTTACTTCTGAGATCAAAAATAAGGCTAAGGTACCCATTTCCACCAATTCTATCCAACAGAGTACCAGAAATCTTAGCCAGAGCACTTAAGCACAAAAAAGAAATACATACAAATAAAAACACAAATAATGGAAAGACACTTGATGTTCATGGTTTGAACCCAAAAAAGCAACAAATTTAATGAAACCCTTATCAAAATCTTGATGGCAAATTTTGCAGAAATAGGAAAAACAATTCTAACATTCATATGAAACCAAAAAGGGCTCTGAATATCAAAAATGATCTGTAAAAAGAAGAACAAAGGTGAGGGCTTCATATTTTCTGAATTCAAAACATATTACAAAGCTACAGTGATGAAACTGGTGTGATATGGCATAAAGACAAACACAGACCAAGTGAAAAGAATAGAGAGAAATACACTCACATATATGGTGAAATGGACTAGTTGGGTTCAACCAGTCCATCCTAAAGAAAATCAGTCCTGAATATTCATTGGAAGGACTGATGCTGAAGCTGAAACTACAATACTTTGGCCACCTGATGCAAAGAATTGACTCATTTGAAAAGACCCTGATGCTGGTAAAGATTGAAGGCAGGAGGAGAAGGGGACAACAGAGGATGAGATGGTTGGAAGGCATCACCCACTCGAGGGACATGAGTTTGAGTAAGCTCTGGGAATTGGTGATGGACAGGGAGGCCTGGCATGTTGCAGTCCATGGGGTCGCAAAGAGTCAGACATGACTGAGCAATTGAAATCAACTGATACAGTGAAATGATCTTGGACAATAGGCTAAGACTATTTAATGAAAAAAGGACAGTCTCTTTCGAAATTGCTTTGGGAAAATTGGATATCCACATGCTGAAGAATGAAACAGGAATCTCATCTTAAACCAAAAACAAAAATCAACTCAAAGACTTAAACATAAAGCTTGAAATTATAAAACTCCATGAAGAAAATATGGGGAAAATAGTTTATAACACTGGTCCTGATAATAATTTCCTACACCAAAAAACAGGCAACAGAAGTAAAAATGTGTGTGTGTGCTCAGTCATGTCCAACTCTTTGTGACCCCGTGAACTGTAGCTCACCAGGCGTCTCTGTCCATGGACTCTTCCAGGCAAGAATACTGGAGTGGATTGCCATTTCCTACTCCAGAGGCCCTTTCCAACTCAGGGATCAAACCCACATCTCTTGCACCTGCTGTACTGGCAAGTGGATTCTTTCCCACTGTGCCACCTGGGAAGACCCAAAGCAAAAACAGGCAAGTGCAATTACATCAAACTAAAAAGTTTCTGAGTAGTAAAAAGAAGATCAACAAAGTAAAAAAAGCAACCTACAGAATGGGAGAATATATTTGCAAACCATAACTGTAAGGGGTTAATATTCAAAATATATAGTAATTCAAACAGCCCAATAACAAAAATAAACTTATTAAAAGTGGATGAAATTACTTAAATAGACATTTCTCCAAAGACATACAGATGGCCAACAGGTATTAGAAAAGACAATCAACATCACTAATATTCAGGGACATGTAAATTGAGAGCACCTCACAGTTGCTAGACTAGCCATTATATAAAGCCAAAAACCAAAACAACAAATGTTAGGGTACAGAGAAATTAGACCCCTGGGGCACTATTGATTGAAATGTAAATGGTGTAGCTGTTATTGAAAACAGCATGGAGGTTCCTCAAATCATCAAATATAGAACCACCTATGACCCAGCAATCCCACTTAATTAAAAACTATCTTGAAGAGATATTTTACTCCCAAGTTGATTATAGCAATATTCACAATAGCTTAGAGGGAGAAAGAACCCAAAAGTCCATCAACAGATGAACTGTAAAGAAAATGTGGCACATACATATAATGGAATACTATTCAGCCTTAGGTAAAGAAGAAAATACTGTCATATGCTACAACATAAATGAACCCTGAGGATTATGCTATATGGAATAAATTAGTCGCTAAATAACAAGTACCAATGATTCCCCTTCCAGAAGTATCTATAGTACTCACATTCATAGAAGCAGAAATTAGATTCCATATATATGCGTTAGTATACTGTATTGGTCTAATTAGAAATCAGAACCAGGGGCTGAGAGTAAGGTTGGAGTGAGGAATGCGGATTTGCTGTGCAATGGGTTTAGACTTTCAGTCATGCAAAATAAAGACACTCTAGAGATCTACTGTATGCTTCTGCTGCTGCTAAGTCACTTCAGTCATGTCCGACCTGTGCGACCCCATAGACGGCAGCCCACCAGGCTCCCCCGTCCCTGGGATTCTCCAGGCAAGAACAGTAGAGCGGGTTGCCATTTCCTTCTCCAATGCATGAAAGTGAAAAGTGAAAGGGAAGTCGCTCAGTTATGTCCAACTCTTAGCGACTCCATGGACTGCAGCCCACCAGGCTCCTCCATCCATGGGATTTTCCAGGCAAGAGTACTGGAGTGGGTTGCCATTGCCTTCTCCAAGAGATCTACTGTATAACATATATGCACATATATATATATATATATATTTAACAATAATATAGCACATTATATGCTTGGAAATTTGAGAACAGGGTAAATTTCACATTATGTGTTTTTACCACAATTTATAAAAAGAAATTATACTCAAAAGTGATACACGTAGATGAGCAGAAGGGAAATAAAACACATAATTTCTCAATTATTTTAGAAATTCTTTAGATAATCAGGTGTTAACATATATTGTCCCATGGAAGTAACAGAAGAAAATTACCACTTCAGTCAGTTCAGTTGCTCAGTCGAGTCTGACTCTTTGCAACCCCATGGACTATAGCATGTCAGGCCTGTCTATCACCAACTCCCAGAGCTTACTCAAAGTCATGGCCAGCGAGTTGGTGATGAAGTTCAACCATCTCATCCTCTGTCATCCCCATCTCCTCCTACTTTTAACCTTTCCCAGGATCAGAGTCTTTTCAAATAAGTCAGTTTTTCACATCAGGTGGCCAGAGTATTGGAGTTTCAGCTTCAGCATCAGTCCTTCCAATGAATATTCAGGACTGATTTCCTTTAGGATGGACTGGATGGATCTCTGTGCAGTCCAAAGGACTCTCAAGAGTCTTCTCCAACACCACAATTCAAAGGATCAATTCTTTGGCACTCAGCTTTCTTTATAGTCCAACTCACACACCCATACATGACCACTGGAAAAAGCATAGCTTTCACTAGATGGATCTTTGTTGGCAAAGAAATGTCTCAACTTTTTAATATGCTGTCTAGGTTGGTCATGACTTTTCTTCCAAGGAGCAAGCATCTTTTAATTTCATGGCTGCAGTCACCATCTGCAGTGATTTTGGAGCCCAAAAAAAATAAAGTCAGCAACTGTTGCCATTGTTTCCTCATCTATATGCCATGAAGTGGTGGGACCAGATGCCATGATCCCAAATGTTGAGTTTTAAGCCAAGTTTTCCACTCTCCTCTTTCACTTTCATCAAGAAGCTCTTTAGTTCTTCTTTGCTTTCTGCCATAAGGGTGGTGTCATCTGCATATCTGAGGTTGCTGATATTTCTCCCAGCAATCCTGATTCAAGCTTGTGCTTCATCCAGTCCAGCATTTCTCATGATGTACTCTGCATGTGAGTTAAATAAGCAGGGTGACAATATAAAGAAAGCCTTGGCGTACTCCTTTCCTGATCTGGAACCAGTCTGTTGTTCTATGTCCAGTTCTAGCTGTTGCTTCCTGACCTGCATACAGATCTCTCAAGAGGCAGGTCAGGTGGTCTGGTATTCCCATATCTTTAAGAATTTTCCACAGTTTGTTGTGATCCACACAGTCAGAGGCTTTGGCGTAGACAGAAAGCAGAAGTTTTTCTGGAACTCTCTAGCTTTTTCAATGATCAAGCAGATGTTGGCAATTTGAACTCTGGTTCCTATGCCTTTTCTAAATTCAGCTGGAACATCTGCAAATTCACAGCTCACGTACTGTTGAAGCCTGGCTTGGAGAATTTTGAGCATTACTTTGCTACTGTGTGAGATGAGTGCAATTGTGCGGTAGCTTGAGCATTCTTTGGGATTGCCTTTCTTTGGGATTGGAATGAAAACTGACCTTTTCCAGTCCTGTGGCCACTGCTGAGTTTTCCAAATTTGCTGGCATATTGAGTGCACCACTTTCACAGCATCATCTTTTAAGATTTGAAATAGCTGAACTGGAATTCCATCACATCCACTAGCTTTGTTCATAGTGATGCTTCTTAAGGCCCACTTGACTTCCCATTCCAGGATGTCTGGTTCTAGGTCACTAATCATACCATTACCTCCACCACCATAGTTTGGCCCCAGGTAAATAACAGGGAGGGAACATAGCCCACCCATCAACAGATAATTGGATTAAAGATTTACTGAGCATGGCCCCACCAATCAGAACAAGGCCCAGTTTCCCCCTCAGTCAGTCTCTGCCATCAGGAAGCTTCCATAAGCCTCTTACCCTTCTTCATCAGAAGGCAGACAGACTGAAAGCCACAACCACAGAAAACTAACCAATCTGATCACATGGACCACAGCCTTGTCTAACCCAGTGAAACTATGAGTCATGCTGTGTAGGGCCACCCAAGACAGACGGGTCATGGTGGAGAGTTCTGGCAAAACATGGTCCACTGGAGAAGGGAATGGCAAACCACTTCAGTTTTCTTGCCTTGAGAACCCCATGAACAGTATGAAAAGGCAAAAAGATAGGACGCTGAAAGATAAACTCCCCAGGTTAATAGGTGCCCAATATGCTACTGGAGATCAGTGGAGAAATAACTCCAGAAAGAATGGAGGGATGGAATTAAAGCAAAAACAACACCCAGCTGTGGATGTGACTGGTGATAGAAGCAAGGTCCGATGCTTTAAAGAGCAATACTGCATAGGAATCTGGAATGTTTGGTCCATCATTTGGAATCAAGGCAAAGTGGAAGTGGTCAAACAGGCAATGGCAAGAGTGAATGTCAACATTTTAGGAATCCATGAACTAAAACGGACTGGAATGGGTGAATTTAACTCAAATGACCATTATACCTACTACTGTGGGCAAGAATCCCTTAGAAGAAATGGAGTAGCCATCATAGTCAACCAAGAGAGTCCAAAATGCAGTACTTGGATGCAATCTCAAAAACGACAAAATGATCTGTTTGTTTCCATGGCAAACCATTCAATTTCACAGTAATCCAAGTCTATGCCCCAACTAATAATGCTGAAGAAGCTGAAGTTGAATGGTTCTATGAAGACCTACCAGACCTTCCAGAAATAACACCCTAAAAATATATCCTTTTCATGATAGGGGACTGGAATGCAGAAGCAGGAATTCAAGAGATACCTGGAGTAACAGGCAAATTTGGCCTTGGAGTACAAAACAAAGCAGGTCAAAGGCTAATAGAGTTTTGCCAAGAGAACTCACTGGTCATAGCAAACACCCTCTTCCAACAACACAAGAGAAGACTCTACACATGGATATCATGATCAACGTTGAAATCAAATTGATTATATTGTTTGCAGCCAAAGATGGAGAAGCTCTATACAGTAACAGCAAAAGCGAGAGCTGACTGTGCCAAATTCAGACTGAAATTGAAGAAAGTAGGGAAAACCACTAGACCGTTCAGATATGATGTAAATCAAATTGCTTACAATTATACAGTGCAAGTGAGAAACAGATTAAAGGGATTAGATTTGATAGACATAGTAACTGAAGAAGTATGGACGGAGATCATGACATTGCACAGGAGGCAGGGATCAAGACCATCCCCAAGAAAAAGAAATGCAAAATGCAAAATGGTTGTCTGAAGAGGCCTTACAAATAGTAGTGAAAAGAAGAGAAGCTAAAGGCAAAGGAGAAAGGAAAGATATACCCATTGCAATGCAGAGTTCCAAAGAATAGCAAGAATAGATTAGAAAGTCTTCCTCAATGACCCTGTTACCAATATACTAACAAAGAGTGAAAAATAAAAACTGGGCAAGCAAAACAAATGGATAAATATCTACTGATGTTGAAGAGTATTGTTTTGTTTTTGCTTTTTCTGCAAGCCGGAAGTCTTTTTTCTATTTTTTTTTTAATTGGTAGATACCATGATCTGGATTCTGATATTTCATTATCTGGGGGCTTCCCAGGTGGCTCAGGGGTAAAGAACCTACCTGCCAAGCAGGAGACATGGGTTTGATCTTTAGGTCAGGAAGATTCCCTGGTGAAGGAAATGGCCACCCACTCCAGTATTCTTGCCTGGGAAATCCCATAGACAGAGGAGCCTGGTGGGCTACAGTCCATAGCGTTGCAAAAGAGTCAGACATGACTTAGCAATTAAACAACAACAACTCCACTATCTGCATTCCTTTTAGTATGTTTAGAACAAAAAGAGAAGGATAATGGATGCCTGATATTTCCTTTCAGACTTTTTCCCCTTTGTCAGAACGGTTCATTTACTTTTATTTTCAAAAGTATTTCTAGATAATAGACATGATGTTGAATTAAAGTTCTAGCAGCTGTTACTCAGAGTAAAATAAATCACCCCAAAAATCCCTCACCTGTACTTATTACTTCATATTGCACAAATGGCAACAGTCCTGCATTCTGATTGTTCTAGGCATACTTTGTGGTGACCCAGGTGTGGATATGAAAGTCCATCTGGCCAATTATCCTTGCTGTTATCAGAGATGTTTTCTTTTCTCTTCCATCTATATTTGAGTATCTGAGCAAGAAATATCCTGAACCAGATCCAAGAGACTAAGATAGTTCTATCATTTTTCCAAATGAAAGCAAAATAAATCATCATATTATTTTTTTGGTGGTCATATCTGAATGTACTGTTATCAACAATAACATAATTGCAGAGTACAATAAGATTACAAAATTCAGACTATCCTGATTTATAGTGTGTTATTAAGACTCCTGTCAATGTTATATTCATGATAGCTATCTATCTCTGTATAGCAGAATTAGCTTGAACCAACCAATCACTGAATAAAAATATTTTTTCATAATAGAAACAAATTTACCAAATTTAAATAATTTAAGAGTTCAAAACTTGCTTTTGTTCAGAAAGGGATTAGCTATGAGTTGCTAATATTAAGTAAGGGTACACATGTGAAAGCATGGTAATAATGCCTAATAACACTGAGATTTGTTTTTGTTTTCCATTTCATACAAAACAAAAATTGTGGTGTTTAAACATAAATAATAATATTTTTAAGGGATTTTATATTAAAGAAAAAACTTTCTATATATGTAGACACACATACACAGAGAGGAGTGTATATATAGGCTATAGATAAATGTGTGCAAGCGTAGTGGTACTGAAAAAATACTATACTACTATGTCTAAAAGTCCTACTACTAATTCCATATTCTACTCCATAGAGTATAAAAAATAATCATAAAAGCCGCACCAGAATACCACTTGAGTGGGAGTCTAGACCACAGTCAAGACTTCTGATGGTTATATTAACTTACAACAGTACAAACTTTAGCATTTAGTATTTTAGCAAAAAACATATAAAGCCAATCATTCAAACTTTTTTCAACAGCAAGCAAATAATTAGTATCTAAAAATACTGTACAAGACATTACTGGTTTTAAAAATCTACTGTTTTAAAAGAAAGACTTTATAGGAGAAATTAGGACAAGGAAAATATATATAATCATCCTCATAAATTAGGAAAAACACGTCATTAATATATTTTTTCAATTGACCTTTTGTCATTATTTCAAAATTGCCTCATTTTGTTATCATCAGGTCTTCCTAATGGACTACAAAATTGAGGTAATTTTGAATCAAAGATAAAGGCTGTAGAAAACCTGGACTGTTCAGGAACACATAATTCTTCAAATATTGACATTTTAAAATGGAGAACTACACACCAAAAAAAATAAAATGCTAAAGCACTGTATTTATTTTCAGGAGTATAATAGGATTACAAATATGAAGTCTTTTCAAAAGATATCAACCATTTCAAATTTTCATCTTCATGAAAGCAGTGCTTAGAATTTTTTAAAAAATCAGAATAATTTTTAGAATCTCCAACACTTATCTGAATATTTGCTATTGCTATGATTGCAACCTAGAAAGTATAAAAGAATAAATCAATGAGTATATATTTCACTATGTTTTCTAAACTGAATGTTTTTTCATATTGCATATTTGCTACAGTTTTTTTTAGAAAGACAGAAATTTTGAGACTCCCCTGGTGGTCCCATGCTTGAGACTTTACCTTCCAAAGCAGCGGGTGGGGGTTCAGTCCCTGGTCGGAGAGCTGGGATTCCACATGTCCCGGGGCCAAAAACTCAATACATTAAAAAACTAATAACCAGAAGCAGTGTTGTAACAAATTCAACAAGGATTTTTAAAATGGTTCTCATCAAGAAAAAACTTTTTAAAAGAACAAAAAACTTAAATGTTTAAAAATGATATAAATCAGAATAACTGTGAGAACTATCAGATATGAGAAATATCTGAGATTCAAAATATGTGTCACTATAGCAGTCCTTACTTGTCTTGTTTTTTTTACTTTAATTCATAAGGCATTAATAACTAGAACTGCCCTGCTTTTACTTTAATGTATTCCTTTATCTCTAAGCTTAATTAGGACAATTTAGTGAAAGTGGAAATATAGTTGTTCATTTTGATTTGCTTCCACCATTTCTGAATAATATATATGCAAGATGCATCACCAAAAGCAATGAGCTTTGATAATTTCAGACCTATTTATGTTCGCTGACTCCAAAATCAATGTCTATATTCCTTTTTATAAAAATGCAACCTTTTGATAGTCAAAGTACAGCCTGACAGGAATCAGTGATTATCTCCCAAATATAGCCAAAGTATCTTCAACACATATTAGATATTCTATAACCATGATGATATATTTTATGTTTAGAATCTTAAAATTTCTATAAACAAATGGAAGGTAAATAGAAATAGGTAGAAATATTTAGAAATAAATTTATTTCTATGAACAATCCATAAGTTTCCTATAGATATATTGCTTCTCGTTGGTATAGTTGAATATCTAGTTCTTTTTATTTAAACCACTACAAAATAAAACCATCTGCAGAATAAATGAACACACAGCAGATTCCAGAAAACAAAATAAAGTATTTAATAAAGCAAATTACTTCTACAATTCCTTAGTGATTCACTGGCAAATCTCCAATGCACATTTCCAAATATTCCATATAGTGACTTCAAAATTGTATTAAAAGTATACTTAAGCCTGATGACATTTCTGGATAGTAGCCAATTTTATAGCAATGACTTTAATTGCATGTATTTTACAAATTAATAGAAACAGCATCTTTGGTGGTCTAAAACAATGCCCATTAATAACAATGCTGCTGCTGAAGAAGTTCATGGTAAAAACTCTTTACCTCTTCCAAAGTCTTCTTTTAAACTTATGTTACTTTACTTCTAAATACGTTTTGGGATCTTTTTAATTACTGACACTCATCTCACTAAAATTCTGAAGTCAGTTGATCATTCCTACAAAATATGAGCCATTTCATTTAAAAAATGGTAAGAGACAGGTAAGGTAGTCTAGTACTCCAATAAGGTAGTCTAGTACTCTTCAATAATTTACCATAGTTTGTTGTGATCCACATAGTTAAAGCCTTTAGTGTTGTCAGTGAAGAAGGAAATGTTATTCTGGAACTCCCTTGCTTTCTCCATGATCCAACAAATGTTAGCAATTTGATCTGGTTCTTCTGCCTTTTCTAAACCCAGCATGTACACCTGGAAGTTCTCAGTTCACGTACTGCTGAAGCCTAGTTTGAAGGATTTTAAGCATAACCTGGCTATCATGTAAAATTAACACAATCATTTGGTAGTTGGATCATTCTTTGGCATTGCCCTTCTTTGGGATCAAAATGAAACTGACTTTTTCCAGTCCTGTGGCTACTGCCCTGTTTTCCAAATTAGCAGACATATTGAGTGCACCACTATAACACCATCATCTTCTAGGTTTTTAAATGCCGCAGCTGGAATTCAGTCACTTCCACTAGCTTTGACTGTGGTAATGCTTCCTAAGGCCCTCTTGACTTCACACTGCAGGATGTCTGGCTCTAGGGAAGAGACCACACCATCGTAGCTATCCAGGTCATGAAGAACTTTCTTGCATAGTTCTTCTGTGTATTCTTGCCACCTCTTGTTTAACTATTCTTCTTCTGTTAGGTCCTTGCCATTTCTATCTTTGCATGAAATGTTTCCTTGGTATCTCCAATTTCCTTGAAGAGATCGGTAGTCTTTTCCATTCTATTGTTTCCTCTGTTTCTTTGCATCATCCACTTAAGGCTTTCTTCTCTCTCGTTTTTATACTCTAGAACTCTTTGGGCATATCTTTCCCTTTCCCCTTTGCCTTTCACTTTTCTTTTCTCAGTTATTTCTAAGCACTCCTCAAATAACCACTCTTGCTTTCCTGCATTTCTTTTACTTGGGGATGATTTTGGTCACTGCTTCCTATACAATGCTATGAACCTCCATCCATAGTTCTTCAGGCACTCTGTCTTTCAGATCTAATCCCTTGAATCTATCTGTCACCTCCACTGTAAAATCATAAGGTTTTGACTTAGGTCATCCCTAAATGGTCTAGTAGTCTCCCCTGCTGCTGCTGCTGCTGCTAAGTCACTTCAGTCATGTCCGACTCTGTATGACCCCACAGACAGCAGCCCACCAGGCTCCTCCGTCCCTGGGATTCTCCAGGCAACAACACTGGAGTGGGTTGCCATTTCCTTCTCCAATGCATGCATGCACACTAAGTCGATTCAGTCATGTCCGACTCTGTATGACCCCATAGACGGCAGCCCACCAGGCTCCTCTGTCCCTGGGATTCTCCAGGCAACAACACTGGAGTGGGTTGCCATTTCCTTCTCCAATGCATGCATGCATGCTAAGTCACTTCAGTCATGTCCGACTCTGTGCGACCCTATGGACAACAGCCCTCCAGGCTCCTCCATCCACAGGATTCTCTAGGCAAGAATATGGGAGTGGGTTGCCATTTCTGTCTCTAGGGTAGTCTTCCCTACTTTCTTCAATTTAAGCCTGAGTTTTGCAACAAGGAGCTGATGATCTGAGCCACAGTCAGCTCTAAGTCTTATTTTTGCTGACCATATAGAGCTTCTCCATCTTTGGCCGCAAAAATATAATTAATCTGATTTCAATACTGACAATCTGGTGATGTCCCTTTATATCTCCAATTTTCTTGAAGAGATCTCTGGGCTTTCCCATTCTATTGTTTTCCTCTATTTCTTTACATTGTTGATTTAAGAACTAAAAAGCCTCTTGATAAAAGTGAAAGAGGAGAGTGAAAAAGTTGGCTTAAAGCTTAACATTCAGAAAACTAAGAACATAGCATCTGGTCCCATCACCTCATGGGAAATAGATGGGGAGACAGTGGAAACAGTGTCAGACTTTATTTTTTGGGGCTCCAAAATCACTGCAGATGGTGGCTGCAGCCATGAAATTAAAATACACTTACTCCTTGGCAGGAAAGTGATGACCAACCTAGATATCATACTAAAAAGCAGAAACATTACTTTGCCAACAAAGGTCCATCTGGTCAAGGCTATGGTTTTTCCTGTGGTCATGTATGGATGTAAGAGTTGGACTGTGAAGAAAACTGAGTGCCAAAAAATTGATGCTTTTGAACTGTGGTGTTGGAGAAGACTCTTGAGAGTCCCTTGGACTTCAAGGAGATCCAACCAGTCCATCCTACAAGAGATCAGCCCTGGGTGTTCATTGGATGGACTGATGCCGAAGCTGAAACTCCAATACTTTGGCCACCTCATGCAAAGAGTTGACTCGTTGGAAAAGACCCTGATGCTGGGAGGGATTGGGGGCAGGAGGAGAAGGGTTTGGCAGAGTATGAGATGGCTGGATGGCATCACCAACTCGATGGGCATGAGTTTGAGTAAACTCCAGGAGTTGGTGATGGACAGGGAGGCCTGATGTGCTACAATTCATGGGGTCACAAAGTGTTGGACACAACTGAGCGACCGAACTGACTGACTGACTGAACTATGTCTCCTTGCTATCTTAGTGCATATTTTAGTACAATGTACTAATCTTAATTATATTGAATATTTTATAATTTCAAACTTTCTTTAAAGTGGGTTAGATACCTTACCAAATGCATATTGTTCATACTGTTAATTAATCACCACAATTTGTGATATTTAAATGCTAATTAATGGGCAGAACTAGTATTCAATCCCCATATACATTGTTGAGTGATAGCCTTCTTCAGGGACCTAAGTTGTACATAACTCAAGTAGAGAAATATATAAATATTATGAATAAACCGGTGCACACATATCATCAATTACCAGCTAAACAGGACAGAGTCCAAGCTCAATTCCTAGGGCTTGGCAGTAATATCCCCACAAGAAGCACAGAAAAACCCTTTAAAACATAATCACTTAGAATTTGAGATCCAAGGAATACCAATTGATTTTTCCCCATATTTTAAGGTTTTAATGGCAGAGTTGGTTTATAGGCATAAATGAAATGCAAAGCATATCTGACAGCTCTGTGTTTGTCCAAGAAAATTCACAGCTTTGTGTGATATCTAGGTGAATAACAATGCAAAAAAGTCAGAGTAGTTGTCAAGAATGAAAGGGATAGGTCAATAAGCTTAGACTATGCATTTTTGCTAACATTTTACTTTTGAAAACAAAATATCTTAAAATTAGAGCACAGAGTCTAAAAGATAAAGAGATTGGCGATAAAGCATCATCAATATTCTCATTAATCACATGTGAAACAAATTAATCATCTCTTATTGGCTAGAGTTAGTTATTAAAGTACCAGTTTTGGGGTATCCTTTGTGAGTCTCTATTTGATAATATATATATAAATGGGAACTAAAAATATAAACTACTTAACTTCTAAAATCAAGTGGAACAATGCATGTGAAAATATACAGCAAAAGGGACTCAAGATTTTTGATACAAGTAGCTAATAAACATACACTGTTAAAAATATTAAAAAAAATAGAGAACCTATGTCCTATAGTACTAAGAAAATCACAAAGACATTGTGTTAACCATGCCTGTACATGTTCTTACTAATCTTATTTCACTATTATACGTTCTTTCATTTCATTTTACTTGAATTCAATCTTGTTCCATATTCTTTGTTCCTTATGTATTTTGCGATTGTTTTGAGAACAGAAAGTAGCTTGCTCATTTAGCTAGGACATTTATATTAGTGAGCAGAATCAATTTTTGCCAAGCTTTCATTAAATCTAACATAATTCATTCCAATCAATTTCTTCATTTCTGTTTCCAATGTTAATGATCCAATTTGCATTCTTTGCTTAGGACCATAATTTTGGCAGCATATAATGGGCAGACAAGAAGACTGCTATAGAATTTAATATATATGATAAAGAGTTTGTTAATGTTTATTTTAACAATACATGTCCTTGGCAAATGACAGTAACTTCTGAAGTAAAAATAGAATGCTATCTAATTTGTCTACATATTATTTCAAATAAAAGGTTATCAACATTATCTAAAAAATGAACAAATTCTTTTTATCATTTGCCAAATAAATCGAGGGAATTTTTTCTTAAGTGTCAAATATATTTTTCTAGTCTTGAAGGTGATGAAATACAAGCCTTGCAGTCAAATAGGTAACTTTGAAATCAGCCTTTATTCCACATATTCAAATGTCTCTATTCACGTGAAGAATCATGAAATATCTATCAATAGGATATGTTATAGAGGATAGTCATGTGCTTCCTAGATCTTTATAAACCTGAAGAAATGAAGGAACAAGGGATCAAGACACAAAATATCTGTCTCATCCTTGATCTTTTCCCATGGGCCCCAGATAGACATCTTTTCCAATAAATGGTCACAGACATATGTCTATTCAACTAATGCAGATGGGGTTATCCAGTGAATTAGGCATCTTAAGAATTTTACAGTACTTTTGGATTAAAATTGTTTTGGTTGCTGGTATTTATTGAACAGCTAAAAATCAACCATTTTTAGGAGACTGCTCTTAAGCTCACATGGGTTGCAAACATTGAATAGCAATCTGTAAACTCAACAGCATGTTTATAACACACAGAGAAGCTCTATGCTAAAAACAGGCTGCCATGAAATAAATTCAGATTACTACTGGCTGATGAAGAATTCCTTTAAAACTTTATTAAACTGCCCAATTTTCTCAATAATATAATCAGCTTTATTACTAAACATTTTATAAGGAAAATAAACATACATATATTTTATGTTGTAGCATCTGTGTACCTCAGATTTATAAGCTCCCAACATTTACATGAGGGCAAAAGTTGCAATTATCATTATAGTCATAGAAAAGATTTATTTGTAGGGAAAAGGAGTAAGTGTAAAGTATATGTGCTAATATAGGAAGAGAAAAAGAAGTATCAAAGTTATTGTCTCTTCCAATATAAAGCTCTATCTCTTCAGAGTTAACATCTTAGACTCTGGAATCTCATTGACTTGACCATATGCTCTGTTCTGTTTCTGATTTTCCAGTGACATCAATCTTCAACTAGTTGATAGCAACAGTAATGATGTAATGTACTTTGGGAAGGATTAGAGAGAAAATGTACATGAAGCACTTATCACTGGGTCTTGTATACAGTATTTTTCTCTTACTGTCATCATTATTATTTCTTCACGAGGAAAAATAATGAACAGTTTGCCAACTTTCTGTTCCCAAAGAAAGAAGAAATACTACCCTTAGGCTTCTCATAATACTCTTTTTTAACAATTCTGGCATAAATTACTTGTATTCCTTGGTGCAAAGATTCTGAAGATTTTTTCCTTTCATAAATTTAAAAACTGCAGACAGATTTAACAGTTGAAAGTAATTTTTTAAATGTGGCTGTGTTCATCATTTGCACAGATAAAAGGCAGATCTCTATTTCTCTGGACTTTTTAAATTTTAATGTCTTTCTCCTACATAGTACTGATGCTAATGATCATGAATGTTGTAGTTCACTGACTACAATCCTCTTTTCCCACACGTCTCCAAGAATCGGAGTTCAGTAGAAATAAAGAGTTGACCTATCTATTTCTTATTATCATCTCTTGGAAGATTGTTTTTTTAACAGTAACCTAAAAACATTTTAAATGAGAACAAAATCACAAAGTGAAAATTAATACTCCCCGAAATGTACATAAATGACTATTATCTTATTAGAATAATCCACTGTAAAAACAGAAAAACATCAATCATAATCCTCAGTATATAATTAATTGGCTTTTATAAAATTACGAATTTTTTAAAACAGTAAAAACAATGCAGTGTATGTTAGTTTCAAATAAATCTGTATCTGATTACTATCTTTAAAAAAAAAAAAGGCAGTTTCTCCAGAGTAAATAGCTTACATTGCCATCTCAAGGAAGCTAAGAGCACAGGAGGGGGGAAAAAAAAAACAACTCTCTGAGTTTAAAACAAATAGAACACCACACATACACACAAAATAAAACAAAACAAAACCTTTCCTTCACTGAGGAGCAATGGCGGGACAAAAGAACCACAAGCAGCTATGGTTATAGAATAAGGACCTAAAAGTTTTCCTGCCGGAACATTTCAGAAGTGGCAGCAACAAAGACTGTACCACACAGAGAATGTAAAGCTTTACTCTCTTTTTATCAAATGCTACTAAAGATTGTTTTGGTAACTATAAACTGAAGGAAAATGGTGTAAGGAAACAATGACGACAAAGTGTCAGTGTGTGCTCCTCACTGTGACAGGTGACTTGCAAAACTACATGCTCCTTGAGATGTAACTCAAAGCCCATGGAAAATTCGCAAGACGGAAAAAGAAAAAAAGGCCTCACTAGACTTTTCACAATACGCTGAGCAACTGAAAACATATTTGGCTTTTGTGCACATCACTAAGAACTGCTAGGTTATACAGTAATGTAGTTTCTACAATATTGGGATTTTAGTTACCTCTAAATTCATATTACAACAGTCAATCAATTGTTGGCTTTAGGCAAGAAAAGAAGATAAAACAAATGGTTTTCATTTAAAGCTGGGTTTTTTTCCCTATTCCTAGACATGAAACAGTAGATAAATGTACTTTGGTACATGATTACATCTCATTTATGCATATAGATGGAGTATCAATAAATAAAACTAAAACTCTAACAGAGTTTGCATGTCATTAAATTTCTTCTGGTAACTTCCAAGTCTGAAGTACATGAAAAAGTTATTTATGTTTTTCAAAAGTAACATTTCATTACTAATGGAACACTTCATAAAATGCTAACCTTCTTAGATAAGTCTTTGAATATCAATTTCACATGATACTTCCACTACAGTGTAACGGAAAATTCACTCAACCATATTTTTATTACACCTCATAAATTTTTACCTGGGAATAAACTGAGCATATATACTCTTTCAGGAGGCTAAGGTACCACTTAATGTACCCAAGGTCTAAATTTTAAGCCCAATATCCAAATATTTACTGTTTCCTAGAATATATGATTTATTGGGGGGAATAATGGACAAAATAAAAATAAAAGTAGCAATAAAAATAAGTTTTATAAGTAAAGCATATAGGCAGGCTTTTCCACTAACTAGTTAAGATTTCGTAAAATCACACATAAATTAAGAACTAAATTATATGTAATTCCCAGCATTCCCCACTTACCTTTCTAAAGTTTAAAAAATTTCACTCAAGAGATATTCAAACTCAACAAAATGTCAGTGAGCATGTAAGATTTACTATTACATGAAGCTAAAAGAGAAATAATTCCTTTTCAAGAAATTCTCACAATTATAGGGTAGCAACTGGAGAGACAGACTCATAAATAAATAATCACTATAAGATGTGATTGGTACAATCACAAAAGTACTGTGTTTTATACATACCAGAATGATGTCCTTTGATATGACTTGTCAATGCAAACCTGAAAAAGAATGCCAAGACCAACTAAAGGTGAACATGAATCATTCTGAAAACATGAATAATAACATTTAACTCCACGTGAAAACCGTATGACTATTTACAGAGTCAAAAGTAAACTCAAGATAGAAATAGATTATGGTATATGAAACCTTACATCACAACAGCCATTACAGCTGAAAGGAGTAAGATATTGTCTGTGAGTGTTGGGGGCGGTGGGGGGGGCTCTTAATATAAAATTATGTCACACTAAAGAAGCCCAATCTTACATTCCTTCATTGTTTAGACAAGTGAAAGTAAAAGTCGCTCAGTTGTGCCCAACTCTTTGAGACCCCATGGACTATACAGCCCATGGAATTCTTCAGGCCAGAATACTGGAGTGGGTAGCCTTTCCCTTCTACAGGGGATCTTCCCAACCCAGGGATCGAACTCAGGTCTTCCCTGGTAGCTCAGCTAGTAAAAAATCTGCCTAAAATGCAGGATACCCTGATTTGATTCCTGGGTCGGGAAGATGCCCTGAAGAAGGGATAGGCAACCCACTCCAGTATTCTGGCCTGGAGAATTCCATGGAGTATTCCATGGGGTCGCAAAGAGTCAGACATGACTGAGCAACTTTCAATGTAGACAAGAAATTACTCATTTAAGTCTAATAGTAACTTGACACTCCTTCCTTTTCTGTTTTTTTTTTTTAATCAAGAAGGATAATAGAGTTCCACAAAAGCAATAATACCTGATTTGTGAAACATAATAATTTTACCCACTTTTCAAATTTTGGGTATGAGACAATGTGTGATTTTGCTTTGTTTACTTACTTTATATTATTGTGAAAAATGAAGGCTTTTTAAAAGAGAATTTTGACCTCTTCTTGCACATTACTACATACTTGCTCCTCTTCAACTGTATATTTTCTAAGCTCTAAAAGATATAGACTATGTAGAAAAAAATGTATTAACGCTATGTCCACATGTCTTTTTCCTTATATTATTCAGATGCAACTTTCTAGATTCATCTGGATTAACAATTTTCAGGTGAAACAGAAAACTTCTTTGATAAAGAAAATTTGCTAATAGGATTAGGAGATCCTTTATTCATTTTCTTAATCAGTGATGTAAATTCTACTAATAACTAAATGAGAATCTTCAAATGAAAGAGGATTTTGAGGACAAGCTCTTTAGCAGACTGAATGCAATATAAAACAATCTGCACTCAAGTCTATTGTCCAAAGGATTCCAGAATCATCCTCTTGAGACTCATTTCTGTTGTGGAAGAAATGAGCCGCCTGCCAGTGGCTTATACTACAACTGTGAGATCTTACTGAATCACCGCCCCATTTCTTCCCACTCAGTCTTTATTTTAGTTACCCAAAGGGGTGTGTGTGTGTGTGTAAGAAAGAGAGAAAAATGGGAGAAACAGAGACACCGAGAGAAAGAGACAGACTACCCTAAAACTTCATCCACCTAAGATCCGAGAGCTTCCATTTCATTATTTTCCTTTGTGTGTTCGGCATTGAGACTGAAATTTCAGTTTGAGAAGGAAAAGCCTTCACAGATCCACCAATCCTTGATTTTCCCCTCACGAGTCATTTCTCAGTGCTCTAATCACGTGGGCTTGTCCTCCTCTAAGCTCTAGCAGTCTCTTAGGAACTTCCCTTAAATGACCCAAATGCCCCTGCCCTCTGCCCCACGTCTTAGATGCATTGTTTCACACTGAACAGAGAGTCACTTGAGCTAGCCATGCACAAAAGATGGAATGGAACCCAAGGCATCAGGAATAGGCAGAAGGAAAATGTAAGTTGGTAGCAGTGTTTTTCAGCAAATTCTCTTTCTAATCTCTTCCTATAACTCTTTACTATTCCTCATGGCTACACACTCACTGAGCTTACTTTCCAAAGTAACCTGGACTGATCTTTCCCACTCATCCTCACCCCTCTCCTCATGACCTATACCTGCCCTCTGTGTGTGCAAGCTAGGATTACAAGCTAATCAATTTTGAACAGTTAAAGATACTGATTTAGAAGTTAACATACAAACTTACTAAGACAATATCATAATCCTAAAGACACTTATGGTGAAAATTTCAGTCACCATCACAGGCCACTGTGATAAATTAAGACCAAGTAAGCTAGTGCTAAAGACCCTGCCTGCCAATGCAGGAGACATAAAAGGTGTGAGTTCAATCCCTTGGTCAAGAAGATCCCTTGGAGGAGGGCATGGTAACCCACTCCAGTATTCTTGCCTGGAGGACTCTGTAGAGAGGACCCTGGCGGGTTACAGTCTAAAGGGTCACAAAGAGTCGGACACAACTGAAGCAACTTAGCTCACACGCACACAACATGTGCATGTTTACAGAATACTCTGTAAATTACGAAACTCTTTCTCATGGATTATTTCCAAAGTTTCACAATGACCTAACTCAGAAACTCCTGTTAGGCTCCTTTTGAGGATGAAGAATTTCACTCAAAATTTTCAATGATTTCTCAAAACTTCCAGAGAAAGTAAATAGTAAGACCTTGTCTTAAAACTTAAATGGATGGTTTTCAAGCTTTACAGTATATAAGAAGCATCTGAGTTTATTATAATGCAGTTTGCTGGGACTCCACAACCAGGGTCTCTGAGTTTTTAGACATACTACAAATGTCTAAAATTCTAATTCAAAGATATAAATGTGCTGGAATTCTGTCATCCTCAAACTTCCATATGAAACAAAATCACTTGGAGGGCTTAATAGATTGCTAGGCTATATATAACCTCAAGAGTTTCTGAGTCAGTAACACTTAAAAGAAGCCTGAGAACATGCATTTCTAACAATTTCCCAGAACATTCTGCTGATCTAGGAATAATACTATGAAACTTCTTTATAATTAAGGATCCTAATCATAGAAACAGGGAATGTCCAAAGATATGGGTCTTAATAATAAGACACCAGATGTTAAAAATAAAAACTAGAAAGATTTTATTCTCATGAATCTGGCCTATAAGTGGTCTTGAACCATAATACAAACCTCATCACAGTCCATTTGTTAATGCTGAATATATTATAAGCCCAAGGATAAATATGCCTAGACAAATAGCAGTGAAGTTGACAAAAATTAAAAGAAAAGGAAAATATTAAAAACAACAAATGAAAAGCAACAAATAACATATAAGGGAATCCCCATAAGGGGATCAGCTAATTTCTCAGTGGAAACTCTGCAGGCAAGAAGGGAGTGAGTGGCATGATATATTTAAAGTGATGAAAGGGAAGAACCTACAACAAAGAATACTCGACCCAGCAAGACTCTCATTCAGATTCCACAGACATATCAAAAACCTTACAAACAAGCAAAAGCTAAGAGAATTCAGCACCACAAGACCAGCTTTGTAACAATGCTAAAAAAACAGCTCTAGGCTGAGAATCTACAACTTGAAACAAGAAAATTAAGGAGGAAAAAGCTCACTGATAAAGGCAAACATATAACAAAGGTAGGAAATCATCTGCATATAAATATGATATCACAACCTGCAATTATGGGAAGAGGAGAGCACAAATATAAGATATTGAATATGCATTTGAAATTAAAAGAAAGTGAATGAGAAAGTCACTCAGTCGTGTCTGACTCTTTGCAACCCCATGGACTATACATTCCATGGAATTCTCCAGGCCAGAATACTGGAGTGGGTACTCCTACCCTTCTCCAGAGGATTTTCCCAACCCAGGGATCAAACCCAGGTCTCCCGTACTACACGTGGATTCTTTACCAGCTGAGCCACAAGAGCAGCAACTCAAAGAAATCTTGTTTATATACAGACTGCGATATCAAAACCTCATGGTTTTGATCTACAGTAGATACACACACACACACACACACAAAAGGAATCCAAACCCAACACTAAATTTAGTCATCAAATCACAAGAGAATAAAAAAGAAAGGGGAGAAAAAAGACCTATGAAAACAAATCCAGAACAATTAGAAAAATGGCAGTAATAACATACATATCAATAATTACCTTAAATGTAAACAGATTAAATCCTCCAAACAAAAGACAAAGACTGGCTGAATGAATACAAAAACAAGACCTGTAAATAAGCTGTCTACAACAAGATATACACTTCAGATCTAGAGACATTCAGACTGAAAGTGAGGGAGTGGAAAAAGTTATTACATGCAAATAGAAATCAAAAGAAATCTGGAGTCCCAATGGTCATATCAGACAAAATTGACTTTAAAATAAAGACTGTTACAAGAGATAAAGAACACTATGATGATCAAGGGATCAATCCAAGAAGAAGACATAACCATTGTAAATATATATGTACCCAACATAGGAGCACTTCAATATGTAAGGCAAATACTAACAACCATAAAAGAAGCTGATAGTAGAACTGAAAGAGACACATGTACCCCACTGTTCATCACAGCACTGCTTACAATAGCTCGGACATGGAAGCAACCTAGATGTCAATCGGCAGATGAGTGGTAAGAAAGCTGTGGTACATATACACAATGGAATATTACTCAGCTATTAAAAAGAATACATTTGGTTCAGTTCTAATGAGGTGGATGAAACTGGAGCCTATTATACAGAGTGAAGTAAGTCAGAAAGAAAAACACCAGTACAGCATATTAACACATGTATATGGAATTTAGAAAGATGGTAATGACGACCCTATACATAAGACAGCAAAAGAGACACAGATATAAATAACAGACTTTTGGACTCTGTGGGAGAAGGCAAGGGTGGGATGATTTGAGAGAATAGCATTGAAACATGTATATTACCATATGTGAAATAGATGATCAGTGCAAGTTCGATGCATGAAACAGGGCACTCAAAGCCAGTGCACTGGGACAACCCAGAGGGATGGGATGGGGAGGGTGGTGGGAGGGGGGTTCGGGACCAGGAACACATGTACACCTGTGGCTGATTCATTTGAATGTATGACAAAAGCCACTACAATACTGTAAAGTAACTAGCCTCCAACCAAAATAAGTAAATTAATTAAAAAGAAAAAAAAAAGAAGAAGCTAACAGTAATACCATAATAGTGGGGACTTCAATATCCCACTTTCATCAATGGACAGATCATCCAGACAGCAAATCAGTAAGCAAACACAGGTCATAAATGATATATTAGACCAGATGAACTTAACTGATATTAACAGGCATCCCATCCAAAAGCAACAGAATATATATTCTTCTCAAGCACACATGGAACATTCTCCAGGATTGATCACATGCTGGGCCACAAAACAAGCCTCAGTAAATTTAAGAAAATGGAAATCACGTCAAGCATCTTTTCCAACCACAACACTACGAGATTAAATACAAGAAAAAAAAAAACTGTAAAAAACCCAAATACATAGAGACTAAACAATATCCTAGTAAAATAACCAATGGATCACTGAAGAAATCAAAGAGGAAGTCAAAAATTATGTACAAACAAATGAAAATGGAAGCACGATGATCCAAAATCTATGGAACACAGCAAAAGCAGTTCTAAGACAGAAGTTTATAGCAATACAATCTTACCTCAGGAAGCAAGCAAAATCTCAAAACAACCTAACCTTACACTGAAAGCAGCTAGAGAAAGAAGAATAAAAAAAACCCAAAGTTAGTAGAAGGAAAGACATCATAAAGATTAGAGCAGAAATGAATAAACAGAGGTGAAGACATCAATAGAAAAGATCATTGAAACTAAATGCTAGTTCTTTGAAAAGATACCAAAAAAAAAGATAAACCTTTAAACAGATGTATCAAAAAGGGGAGGAAGAAGGTTCAAATCAATCAAATTAGAAATGAAAAAGGAGAAGATATAACTAATACCACAGAAATACAAAGACTCGTGCAAGACCATATGCAACTATGTGCTAATACAATGAAGAACCTAGAAGAAATGGACGAATTCTATTATTACTGAGAAGTGATTTTAATAGTGTACAAAGAAGACTACATAATGAAAAGGACACAAATAAAGGACCTTATATAGAAACATTCTTTGATTATTATAAAAATGAAACTATTACAAAAGAGAGCTATCAAGGAAATGATGAAATACACCAGCAAAAACAAGGCTATTCCAAAGAATATTCATTAAAAGACTATTTCATTACACTCTGGCTTCAGTAAATTGCCTTCTACATAAAGAAATGTCGGACTTCACCAGTCTGACAAATTTAAGAATCTTACAGATTTTATCAGAGATAGAGGAAGAGGGAAAACATTAGAGAAAAGGAGATTGAATATTACATATTATCTAATTGTATTTCCCATTCCATATAAAAAAAAAAGAGCTTGATACTGCATTAATCACTTTTTCCAGCTTTACCTTAAAATTTTAAGATATTTTAAAGTCATGAGTATTAAAAATATATTTTAACACTAAGTAAAATACTTATTATACCAAAATATCATTTTTAGCAAAAAAGATCTGTAGGTGTGGTTAGATTAAAATAAACTGACTCTTTTCAAAATCAATACTGATATCAGAAGTTTATGATGTCTTATTTTTCATTAGTACTAAAATACAGCTTACAGAAAATGTCTAATTCCCCATCTCACAGTTTTCACACCATATTTTCAATATGAATCCTTTATTGATGCAGAGCCTTCTTTTAGATTCTGATCTTAGATAATTTTACTTTTCATGTGCACATGCAGTTGTGGATACAGAGGAACAATGAGCAGGAAATAGGACTTATGGATCTAACAGCATACAGAAAACAGGCTCATGATTGAATCTCATGACTGTTACTTTCTCTAAAGAAAAGGTTTTTTCTAGGTATCAGGAAAGGTTAGAGAAGTTCGTGGCATTAGAAGAACATATATTCATTCATGCATGCATCCAGTAGACAAGTACTGCGTCTTACAAAGTACAAGAGTCAGTGCTAAGCCCTAAGAGTAAGAAAGCCCCAATTCAGAAGAGAGCCATGCAAATATTTAGAAAAGGACTGAGGATGACAAAGGCAACAGCATCTTCATTTCTAAACCTGTTTTGGAATCCTGTGAAGATAATAACAAGTCAATAATCACATGGTGCTTTGTAGTTTCCAAAGATGAACACAACAGTATCTTGTGTCCCACATGCCATTTTAGACCTCTGTTAAACCACCATGTGATGGTGTTTATGGCTCCTCTCCTTGAAACTGGGTGGGCCCTTGCGACTGCCTTGACCACTGAAGCCCAGGTTAAGTGATAGCATGCAACTTCCAAGGCTAGGCATTAAAAAAGTATACACTTATACTTCATTTTCTTAGAGTATATGGAAACTAACTACCATGCTGTAAGAAACTTAAGCAGCCAATGAAGGAATTTACATAGAAAGAAAACAAGTTTTCTGACTGACAGCCCCAGTTGAGCTTCCAGCTGACCATCTATCCCAATACGCCAGTCCTGGGAATGAGTCACCTTGAAAGTGAAACATCAACTTTCCACCTGAGGTGGCTCAGCTGAGACAAGCTATTCCTGTCAAGCCCTGCCCAGTTGAACATTCATGAGCAACACATATATTTGTTCTTTTAAACCACAAACTGAGGATGATTTCTGATGCAATGGTACAGAACTGATGCAAATAACCAACATTACACTGTGAAATAAAATAATGAGGACACAACTATACAAATATAAGCTGGCATTTGTTTTGAAATAGGTATTCCATAACTTAAAATGACACAATGTTATCAAGTAATTATGGAATATTATTTTCAGTATATTAGTTATAAAGTAGAAATAATCAGGATTTAAATGATCTACAGTTGGGTGGACTGTTAGGGATAATAATTAGGAAAATATAATTAAACAGAGTACACTTAAGCTTCCGAGGTGCCTCAGTGGTAAAGAATCTGCCTGCCAATGCAGGAGATGCAGGAGATGGGAGTTTGATCCCTGGGTGAGGAAGATCCCCAGGAGGAGGGCATGGCAACCCACTCTAGGATTTTTGCCTGGCAAATCCCATGAATAGAGGAGCCTGGTGGGCTACAGCTCACAGGGTCGCAAAGAATCATACACAACTTAGCAACTGAGCATGCATGCACACTCAAGAAGCAGAATTTCTACAAATAACAACGGGAGATAACTTGATTCAGCCAGTCAGTTTATATACACAGACACACACATGTGTGCATACATGTGTGTGTGTATAATCTGCAAAGCAAATATAGGAAGTATATAAGATAATTCCATAACTACCTTATTGTAGACATAAACAAGTTAGTATAGAGCTAATAAATCATTTATGTAATGGTTTAACTACTATAACATAGCTTTAGTAAGGATACTTTTATCAACACTGATACAATCTTGAGTCAATAGTACCACTGACATAAGTATTTCATTTCTCCTCAGCTTTTCCTTGAAAATCTTGAGAAAATGACAATCTCTTTAAACCTTCAAAATCTCCCCTGATGATTGGTATTACAGCAATGGAAACCAAAATGTTCATCCCATAGTTTAAAAATCTATTAAAAATATTTTTCAATTTCCCTATTGTATTTTCCCTGGAATACTACTTACTTTCAATATTCATATTTGGCCTCCTAAAATATTTCCTACAAATTAATCCAACAGTTAGTTAAACATATACTTATTGAATACCTGTTACTTCCCGGACACTGTTCTAAATATTAAGAATAATGACTCTAAGTATTAGTGATAAAGCAATTAAAACAGTAATAGCAAAGTTCCTATTCCAACAGACATGCCCTCGAAGATCCAAAGCTTCACGAAGACTCCTGTAGTTGACTGAACAACCCAGATCATTTTCTCACAGACATTATACTAAACATTACTCGCTCCTGGCACAATCTTAAATTTGAACATCACCAGAACTTCATAATGTCTACTGAGCCTACGAGAAGCTGCAATTGACTTTCTCTAAATAGTCCTAAGTACTGGAATAGATAATAGGAAGAGGACTATGGATTGCAAGGGTAAAAATCATTTGTAAAATAGATAAACCATTTTTTCCATTAGAACTTTATCTAAATGTTTATTTAGATAAAAGTTTATTTACAAAAATAAAATTAAGTGGCTGTGATCGATTAATACTTAAAACTTAAGAATATGATCAAGCACAGCAAAGAAAGAATCACACAAAAGAATAAGCCAATCCCTGGTGTAATAAAAGATTCATCTTTTACAGAGTATTTAAAGTCTGATTTCCTTTAGAACAATAGATCAGAGTTTATTTTTTATTTTAAAAAGTTCTACACTATCTAACATCTAAATCAGTCCTAGCACTATTCTCCAGGAAAAATATTAATAAATATGTATATACACACCATCAAGATTTATCTTTATATCTAAATCTGTGTGTGTGCTGTCACCTCAGTCGTGTCCAACTCTATGTGACATTATGGACTGTAGCTCCCCAGCCTCCTCTGCCCATGGGATTTTCCAGGTAAGAAAAGTGAAGTGGGTTGCCGTGCCCTCCTCCAGGCGATCTTCCCAACCCAGGGATTGAACTCACATATCTTCCAACTCCTGCATTGGCAGGTGGGTTCTTTACCCCTAGAGCATCTGGGAAGTCCATATCTACCTATATAGATACATACAGTGTGTGTGTATGGATAGCTCAGTGGTAAAGAATCTGCCTGCAGTGCAGGAGAGACCAGGGTTCAATCTCTGGGCTGGGAAGATCCTCTGGAGAAGGAACTGGCTCCCCACTCCCGTATTCTTGCCTGGAGAATTCCACGGAGAGAGGAGCCTGGCAGGCTACAGTCCATCACACAGAGTCAGATTCGACTGAAGGGACGCAACAGCAGTGTGTGTGTGTGTGTGTGTGTGTGTGTGTGTGTGTGTGTGTGTGTGTGTGTGTGTGTGTGTGTGTGTGTGTGTGTGTGTGTGTGTGTGTGTGTGTGTGTGTGTGTGTGTATAAATTATATATATACATATTGTATTTCATTATCAAAATAATAGTTCTCTGATGACTTTCACATAGAACTAAGAAGGTGGGGTCAACTACACTGTTAAACTTTAAGGTCGAAAAACATTAAACAAGTGACAGATTAGACTGAAGAAATGCTTCTCTGATTTGTGTGCAAATATATCCAATTTTTTTAAAAAGTTAGATGTGATCTTATGCTTTAGAGAAAGAAACAGACCAGCCCAGATATAAAATATATTCTCTGGGTATACAAAGTCCCTGCTACCCACTCACCATACAGTCTGCACTCACATGGCACTGGACTTTGTGACTTTGATCTAGGAAGTTCACCATATAACAGGTAAAAAAAAAATCAAAGCCTGAAAAATAGTTAATTACCCAAAGCATATACATAATGTTATTGTTATTATTATAAATGGTATTTTATAAAATATTAACAATATTAAATGGATGTTTTAACCAATATTTGACATTTATATTATAATATGTAAGTCCCAGTCCAAAGTATTTCAATTGAAATATTTGACATTATTTTTGCATAATTTCAGCTTGTCTATCCAGTTTGTCAGATTTTTTAAATCCATTCACATGAATGTTTTCTAAATTTTTACAGGCACCTCAGAATTCATTTACCTCCTCATATAATAGGATTGTTTTTCTTATCATTATAAAAGGGATAAGATACTAAAAAATATAAGCAAGCAGACAGAATTCCAAAAAATATATTAATAGATAGATAGAGGAAAGGAGGGCTTCTTTTTTGTTGTCATTTTTAGTAAAGAGGTTTTAAAAGAATCCTCACTAAATTTTGGAAACCTCATCTAAAATGCCAGTTTCCCCATTTCTATTCATAAAGAATCAAGCAGTCAAAAAATCTACATTGCAGGTAAAAATAGCTTATTTGTATCACATAAGTAGTAGGAAAAGGATATTTCTCTTCACTTTCTAGGTATTCAATAATATACCATAAAATATCAAAGGATTTATAAATTGGCATCTCTGCAAATCATGTATGTCTCCTGAACAAATATGCTTTAAATAAAGACAAACAATTTTAACATAATAAGGATCTGTGCAGATCATCTTTTACTACCCCAGGTGCTCAGAATATTCATAATGCAGCAAATGGAGCACTTCTGTTTTCACACTTAAATTTAGTTTATCTGAACCAGCATGTCAGACTGCCTGTCAGCAGAAGAGATCCTCAGACATTAATGTTCTTAGTACTGCATTAACACTTGAAACGAGAAACGTAAGAGCTTATTTTTTTTTTTTTATAGTTGAATTGTGTTTTTATTTTTTTTTATTTTTATTTTTTTTTCATACATTGATATGAATCAGGCATAGATTTACACTTATTCCCCATCCCGATCCCCCCTCCCACCTCCCTCTCCACCCGATTCCTCTGGGTCTTCCCAGTGTACCAGGCCCGAGCACTTGTCTCATGCATCCCACCTGGGCTGGTGATCTGTTTCACCACAGATAGTATACATCCTGTTCTTTTGAAACATCCCACCCTCACCTTCTCCCACAGAGTTCAAAAGTCTGTTCTGTATTTCTCTGTCTCTTTTTCTGTTTTGCATATAGGGTTATCGTTACCATCTTTCTAAATTCCATATATATGTGTTAGTATGCTGTAATGTTCTTTATCTTTCTGGCTTACTTCACTCTGTATAAGGGGCTCCAGTTTCATCCATCTCATTAGGACTGGTTCAAATGAATTCTTTTTGACGGCTGAGTAATATTCCATGGTGTATATGTACCACAGCTTCCTTATCCATTCATCTGCTGATGGGCATCTAGGTTGCTTCCATGTCCTGGCTATTATAAACAGTGCTGCGATGAACATTGGGGTGCACGTGTCTCTTTCAGATCTGGTTTCCTCAGTGTGTATGCCCAGAAGTGGGATTGCTGGGTCATATGGCAGTTCTATTTCCAGTTTTTTAAGGAATCTCCACACTGTTTTCCATAGTGGCTGTACTAGTTTGCATTCCCACCAACAGTGTAAGAGGGTTCCCTTTTCTCCACACCCTCTCCAGCATTTATTGCTTGTAGACTTTTGGATAGCAGCCATCCTGACTGGTGTGTAATGGTACCTCATTGTGGTTTTGATTTGCATTTCTCTAATAATGAGTGATGTTGAGCACCTTTTCATGTGTTTGTTAGCCATCTGTATGTCTTCTTTGGAGAAATGTCTGTTTAGTTCTCTGGCCCATTTTTTGATTGGGTCATTTATTTTTCTGGAATTGAGCTGCAGGAGTTGCTTGTATATTTTTGAGATTAATCCTTTGTCTGTTTCTTCATTTGCTATTATTTTCTCCCAATCTGACGGCTGTCTTTTCACCTTACTTATAGTTTCCTTTGTAGTGCAAAAGCTTTTAAGTTTCATTAGGTCCCATTTGTTTAGTTTTGCTTTTATTTCCAATATTCTGGGAGGTGGGTCATAGAGGATCTTGCTGTGATTTATGTCTGAGAGTGTTTTGCCTATGTTCTCCTCTAGGAGTTTTATAGTTTCTGGTCTGACATTTAGATCTTTAATCCATTTTGAGTTTATTTTTGTGTATGGTGTTAGAAAGTGTTCTAGTTTCATTCTTTTACAAGTGGTTGACCAGTTTTCCCAGCACCACTTGTTAAAGAGGTTGTCTTTTTTCCATTGTATATCCTTGCCTCCTTTGTCAAAGATAAGGTGTCCATAGGTTCGTGGATTTATCTCTGGGCTTTCTATTCTGTTCCATTGGTCTATATTTCTGTCTTTGTGCCAGTACCACACTGTCTTGATGACTGTGGCTTTGTAGTAGAGTCTGAAGTCAGGCAGGTTGATTCCTCCAGTTCCATTCTTCTTTCTCAAGATTACTTTGGCTATTCGAGGTTTTTTGTATTTCCATACAAATTGTGAAATTCTTTGGTCTAGTTCTGTGAAAAATACCGTTGGTAGCTTGATAGGGATTGCATTGAATCTATAGATTGCTTTGGGTAGAATAGCCATTTTGACAATATTGATTCTTCCAATCCATGAACACGGTATGTTTCTCCATCTGTTTGTGTCCTCTTTGATTTCTTTCATCAGTGTTTTATAGTTTTCTATGTATAGGTCTTTTGTTTCTTTAGGTAGATATACTCCTAAGTATTTTATTCTTTTTGTTGCAATGGTGAATGGTATTGTGAGAAACGTAAGAGCTTATATGTGACATGTCAAGACTGCTTTGGAATGAATTCCTACAATAGACAATAAAAAACCCAAATGACAGTACTAAAAAGACAGGTGTATTTGGGGGAGAGACCATAAAGGAAACAGAATCCATCCTGCTACTTTCTACTATTTAGAAACCAAAACAAACAAACAAAAATCTAGTAACATCTTATAGCCTTCAAAGGACTTTACAGCAACAAACCCTTTCACACATATTTCTTAAATATGTGATATTATACAAAAGGTATTTTTTGCCTGTATCTCATGAAAAGCATTCATGAAACCACCCAAGTCATGCTTTGAACTTGCCCTGAATATATTCCCGAAAAATAGTTTCTTCTACCTATTTTAATAATTGTAAGTTTCCTTTGTGTGAGAAATGACTTATGCACCTTGCTATGCAGCTGTTATTTTTTTTTCTATCAAGAGGCCACTCATGGTTACCTACTCCCAAGACAATTTTTGTACCTGAAAAAAAAAGGAAATTGCCATTTTGAAGATGATATTTCACTCAACTAAAATTCTTCTAATTTTTCTTATTTTAAAAACACATGTTTAAGAAGACATACATATAGTCAATAAGCACACGAAAAGATGCCCCAAACTGCTAATTGTCAAGAGAAATGCAAATCAAAACTAAAATAAGGTATCACTTCACATTGGTCAGAATGGCCATCATTAAGAAGTTTATAAATTGGAAGAAAATTTCCTTAACATGAATGAGAGGTAAAACGAATAAATTAATACATGAAATTCTTCTGTAAATTTAAAGTACTATATTCATACATTTGGTGTGATAGACTCTGCTGTTTACCCATTCATCAACCATTCTCCCACATTTTTCTTGCTAACAAATTTGTTCAATGTCCCTGGCTCTAAGGAATGAATTGTTAAAGCTGATAATCAGGATCTCACCCACCTATGCCAAGGACTGCCCTGGAGAGGTGGCTATGAAACTCTTCTGGCCAAAGAAATACATAGTATATGATGTTACCTACTCTGGGAAATATTTTCCTCCATGAGTGAAGAAGCCCCCTCCACCATCTGCATTTCCTTCCTTTCAGCTTTGGACATTAGCAAGTGAAGATTTGATGCCTGGCATCTAGTGACTAACTGAAATAAGTCAAGAACAAGAGCAAACATATTAAGGATGACGGAGCAGGAAACCTGGTAAGATGGGGTCCCAAATGGTACTGATGAGACAGGTACTTTATTACTGATGTATATGCTTAGGGTGTAACAATCTTGAGGCCTTCCTACAGGAAACATTGATTTCCTCTCCAGCTCCAATCAAACCATGTTTGTTTGCCTACTTACGCAGTGAGTGAAGAATGTACTACAGAAGGTCATTGCTTATTTGCTTTTGAATATTAAAGATATAATTATAAAATAGAAACACTCCACTTTTTAAAACTTCAAAACTATTAAAAGAAATACTGAAACTACCTTGCGAGGAAGCAAGCCTGCCTGAGGAAAATGCAATAATTAGAAGTCATAAAGGGTTTGTGTAATGAGGGGCATCTGTGTACTGACGGACATCAGAAAAACTGAAAGACGCAATGTAGACTAAAGAGTTTATGTGCCATCTATGAGACAGAAGATTACTATTCATAATATATAATGGTTCCTTAACATTAATGTCAGAAAGACAAATTACTTAATGCAAACTAATTCACAGAGGAGATAGAAGTGCCCAATAAACATATGAAAACAATACCATGACTCATTAGTACTAAAAAGAAATAGAAGATAAAATAATATGAGATTTTGGAAAACTCATCAAAGTAAAACACATAATGTGCTATAGCATTGATATGATGCAGGACAAGTATTTCACATACTTGCTATAAATTGCTTTAGAAGTATAATTTGGCTACATCTACCAAAATCTGAAATGCAAACAACTCTTTATCTATTGTTTCTGTTGTTTTTGAAGAAATTCTTCCATCCTAAGTGGTTATGGTGAAGATGGTCAATCACAGTATTGGGTACACAGTACTACACATGCCAGGCTTCCCAGGTGGCTCAGTGGTAAAGAATCTGCCTGTGTGGGTTCAGCCCCCGGGTCGAGAAGATCCCCTGGAGAATGAAGTAGCAATCCACTCCACCATTCTTGCCAGAATAATCCCATGGACAGAGGAGCCTGGTGGCTACAGTCCATGGGGTGGCAAAGTGTCGGACATGACTGAGCATGCACACACTAGAGATGCCTCATTCCCTTTCCTGTTCTGCCAGAATTTAGGCACATAACAAAAATGAATATAAAGTCTGAGAATAAACGTCACACAGAACAAAGAAAATGAGAGATTCAGAGACATTAAAAAACTTGGAACTTGAATCTTTCCATATCTTAAACAGGTATACCTCGGAAACTTTCCTTCTATCAGACAATATTTTTCTTTGGGCTACTCAGTTCATTTTATTTGAATTACAGTCAGTTGCCTCTGAAAAAGGTATATTCAAATATTTTCGCAGTTTCAAAACAAATTTTATACATTTATATTATTATATCTTATATTTATATTTTATTACATTATATATTATTTATATATTTGTTTTATATTTATATTATATTATATCTTAAATTACATACACATAATTATAATAGAAAAAATCTGGAAACAATCTAAATGTCCATCTAAAGGAAGAGACTGGTTTAAGACACGATGGTTCATTCACATAATATTAAACGCATACTAAAAATAATGATAGACCAATATCTTACAAGGACCATCTCCCACATGTATTGATACATAGAAAAGAGCTGCAGTACAATATACATGTACCATATGATACCACTTAACTTTTTAAATGGTATATCCCTGTATTGCATATCTGATAGAAAAGTACTAGAAAGATGTAAGATGAACAGTTCACAGTTCTTACCTCTGAATTAAGAAGTAGGAATTCAGACAAATTTCTATTTTATTCTAAGTGCTTTGAAAATTCTATTTCATATATATGTTATGTAATAAAAATACTAAAGCATAAAAAGTTAGTTTTCTCTTCAAAGAAAATAAGTGGTTAACATCAACTGAACTACTGGTTTCTTTAAACTTAATATAGTAATGCATATTTTATCAAAAGACACATAAGAAAGTTTCTACTTAATGGATTACTGCTAAACTCAACATAAAGTACTTTCAAAGAATAAATCATACTTTTAAATCCTGATAGCTTTTATAATTATAAAGTGGTGACTATAGTATTTCTGATATCATTATTTATTTTTATTATAAAAGCTGTAAATGAAGAATGATAGATGATTTTATTGTAATCTAGTAATCAAAATCTCAATCTATTTATCTTAATATGAATCTACCCAAGTAGTCATGTCTCAATTTTTAATTATTCACAGAGATGGCTCTCCTCCGTTTACTTATAAATCAGATTCAAAGTTGGTCCCACTGAATTTAAATTTCATTTAAGTAGGATTATTTTATCAGAGCAATTTGTTAAACAAAAAAAAACCTCTGGATTAAGAAAGCACTGTTTTAAAATGAGAGAAATACAACATTAAAATTTTGATTTTACAGAACATGATTTGGCCACTTATAAAATATTTAAAAGTCAATGAAGTTAAATATAAATAAAATCAAAGCAGTACGATAATGCAAAGATGCAGAAGAAAAACAGTTATCTTTGAGCTGCTGATTCTAAATAAATTTCATAACAAAATCTACAGTTGATACCAGTGTTCTAATTATTAATTCCACAATTAAGTTATCCCTTCACAAGTCTTTATGGAAAGCAAGAAAAATCAAGAAGAAGAAGAAGAATACACAAACACAGTAGAATCCTACCTGAACACAGGGATCACCCATGACTTATTTACATGACAAATCTTACCTTCTTTTTCTGCTGACATGTAGAGTCTTCATCTGCAGAAACTCTTACACATGAGCACGGGCATGCACACACACAAACACACATTAAATAAACTCAGAGTTCCTAGGCTGATTTACTGAGCACTGTCAGGATAATGGCACTATGCTATACATATCTGAAACCTGAATTAAGGAAATCATAATTTGGAGTCTGAAGATGTTATTGCATATTTATATTTCTAAATTTTACTATATCACCATCCTATTATAT